>NC_045639.1:38770682-47995682 GCF_009829145.1 Chiroxiphia lanceolata | reverse complement strand
ACTATTCTTCGTGTTTTGGCATGTTTCTAGTCTAATTTCAGCCATGATTTTAGTCTGGCACTAATATCTTGCTGGTCCTAATTTCTTCATTATATAGGTGAAATACGCAGAGCACATACAAGAACATGTTATCTCAATCAGTGGCACTGGGCAGGCACCAGTGTAACACAGTGAATGTAGCACTGAGGGCAGAGGTTGGATTGCTGGAGGGAATAGGTTCTCTACCTGGTGGAATTTGGGTTGCAATATTGTTAAATAATGAAAAAGTAGGTTTGCTTGCAAAATTAACCCATGAGGCTGGCAAAATATAGTTTTGTCAGATGACCAGCCTAGTTGTAGAATTGGGACAGAAGTGAGAAACTATTCTGTAGCTTCTGGGGGGAATTTAACTCCTGACAAGCCATTTTTTAAATAAAAAACACCCTAAATGATTTGGTTCTCAAGCAGTTCCTACTTAGAGAAGTATGTTAAGTCCCGTCAATATCTGTCTTGGTTTTGCTGCATGTCTGTGAGGAGAGGAATATTTGAGAGCGCCTTAAGGAGACGTGCAGTCTCTTTTTGGATGCAAATTGCTTCAGCTGGTTTCATTTTGTTGCTGGCAAGTGAAAATAGTTTGCAAATAGATAGCACAATCAGCAGTTTTCCTTTTAAGATGGACCACTTCAAAAAACTTGCATTTTCTGTTGTGCCATGGCTTTTGTGGCAACTGCTTTGAAGGACCTATACCTAGTAATCTAGAATGGGTAAAGGAAAAAAGAAGAACCTATGGTCTGATAGGTGTGAAGTCCCCATGGGGTTGTGGTTAAGTGTCTTCTTGGGTACTGTTGCCAAAAATCGAGTGAGTGATGATACAGGTAACACAAACACACTACTATTGCATGTCTCAACTGACAGATAAAGTGTGCAGGGTGTGCAGGACAAGTCCCTGGCCAACCTATTTTTGTACTGGCTTAAGACAAGGTTTTTATTTTTTACAGCTGCTAAGAAAACAGTGTCCTGGCTTTTAAGTGTTGTAATAGATGGGCCTGGTGAAACTGCAGCAGCTTCTATGTCTGGTGTCTGAATGTCAAGGTGGGCAAGGAAGAAAACTGTTGGGAGTTAGAAGAGGCACTGGCTGTCCTGTAAGTAAGAGCAGGAAAGCTGTTTTGCAGGGAGGAGGAAAGCTGTCAAAACTGTTTTGCGCAAGAACTGTGGCATGAGGCTACTTAAACTTGAGCTGGTGGTTTTCATTGTTTGTTTTGTATAGCCTTACTGCATTATGCTTGGACAGTCTGGGGAAAGAAGAAAACATTTAATTCTCTGAAACTTTGCCTAATGTCATGGCTTCGGTAACTGATTTCGTTTTGCCTTCTCCTTTGTTCATGTGTGCTCTGACAGCTGACTGTGCTGTCACGTGACTTGCAGTTGGAATTCTCCTTTTATCTTCTGTGTAGAGGTTTCTCCAGGATTGCTGCAGTATGAGCACCTGGGAAAGAATACAGGGAACTGGTTGGATGTAAGAAGTTGCTAGTTAGTTTGGTTTCTTTCTCCATTTTTCTTATTCCCTTTATGTCTCTCATGTTACAGTGCAGGAAAAATTCTGGAGTTGGACTTAAATAACCGTTCACAAAATTAACTCTACTTCAGTAGAAAGCCTGACAGTTTGGGTTCACCTTCCATGTAACATTGGGGGAGTTACTGGAAGTTTCTTTCTGTCCTTTCTGAAAAATTTGTAGAAAATGCTTCGGTTGTGATGGTAGAGCAGCAAATACAAACTGCATCCTCTGTGTGCTGTTTTGCCTGAAAATTTACACTGGATGAGAGATGATTTAATGACAGGTGATGTTTTTGCTCCCTTGCAAGGATAGGAGTTGGTGCATAACTTCAGTGATTTTTAGACTTGTGAAGGGAAGGAAATCTCAAACTGCTGTACAACACAGGATTGCTGTCACGCAGACTTCCATTTTTGGGGTTGTAAGTCAATTCTACTTTACATTTAATGTTATGGTTTTTAATAACAGCTCCTAGAACTGACTGTATGATGTACAGTTCTGTTCATCCAGACACCGTCTCTTCACCCTTTGTCATGAAACCACAACTCTGCTCATGTGTGCTGCTTGAAACCCTGGGGTTAGCATTCAGCTTGGCCCTGGTGAAGAAGCATGTGCTGACTACAGAGAGGTGACCTTTGGGTGCACTTAATCAGCTCTTTTAAGTGCTTTGACATATTGAAGTGGGAGATGTAATAAATAAGTTATTACTGGACTTATTTGCCTGTGTGCATGGTTGCTTCACATGCCTGGGAAGCTCTCATTATAATGGTATGAATGTGATTTCTCAGCACATGAGCCTGTGATAGTTCTTGTGTAGTTCAAATTGCTATCCCTTTTCTTAGGCGTTCTGTAAAATGATGTAATAGATGTGGTTTAGTGTGCAGCATGAAAGACCAGACGTCTTTTGGATGGAAAAAGCCAAAGAGCTTGTGGTGTAGCTGTAAGGTTATTACACGTTGCATGTTCTAGAAAACTTGTCTGAAGACATATGGTGTGCATGATAGTTGGAAAAGGTGATGAGTAAGCTAGGGCAGAACTAAGCATGGGTGGGGATGTATTAAAAATCTCTTGTAGCAAAGCAATGGCTGTACTTCGTGCCATTCAAGCTCGCGTTTGCTGTAAGGAGAGATTGCTTTGACTGGGGATTTCTTTACCATACATATTTGTGTGACAATGGTAGCCACATCTAGTAGTGATTTCTGTGGTGAGTGAGCTGCAAGCTTCAAATTTGCAGTGGCCATACTGGGAATTTTGCTGGTTGAAACTGCCCATAAAGTGCTTCAGATACTGTTGAATCTCTTCACTGTTCTGGTAGCTGAGGAGCTTCCGTGCACAAAATTCCGTGGATGGATAGTCATGATAGTCATATATGGAGCTGCTTTCTAACTGTGGTTGTGGGTTGCCTTGTCTTTCTGCCAGATTGTCTGTGTAACACCCCCTCAGCAAAAGGAGCCATTTCAGTGCATTCCCCAGAGAGGAAACTATGCTTTACAGCTGTTTGGAGCAGGGTGTACTGTTCTTCCTAGCAGTTATCCCTCGAGTAACAGTTTGAGAACCAAAAAGCTTGAACCATAGTTGTGAGAATGGTGACAATAGTCTTTCTGGTACTCTGCTGCATTTGAAGTGGTTTACTAGTGCTCAGACTCTCTGGCGTGGGGACACGTGTTGTGACAACCAATAGTCATCTGCAGCTTGTCTGACTCCAGTGCATCAGCTGCTGATCATAAGGGGAAAAAAAAAAAGTGGAGCTCTTATTTGATTTTAAAGCTTGCTGAAAAGTAGTTTAATTTTCTTTTTCATGCTTTTGCTTCAGTGTCTTAAAACAACACTAGGTAGTTGGAAAGGCTGACCCACAGGCAAGGTTATTCCCAGTATCTTGCTTGGACCTTGCTTGCACAACTGTTTTTGACAGTGGCCTGGGCTAGCCCTGCCTCCTTCCCTGCCTCCAGCTGCTGGTGCATGGCCAGAAACTACTGTAAGCCAGACTGGGAACTGGCGAGGCTCAGTCCCTTCTCCACTCACACACACCTGTTGTTTTTGCTGAGTTAATTTTGAGAGAGGACAGTCCCTGGGCCCAGCTTGTGTCGGGTGCTGGGGCCAGCAACACTGTGTAGAGATAGGAGGAGAGCCTGCCCTGGGGGCATTGACGTGGGTGTGTGTTTCATACCTCGTAACTGTTCACAGTTGGTTTATAAGAAAACAAGAGTCATGCTGAGGTTTCAGCAAAAGTAACTGACAGTTTTAATCAAGGCAGACACCATGTTTGAGCCCAGATCTTGAGCTGCATCAGAAATGGTTGCTTGAATGGTTTAATCTGTGAAGTAGCAGCTGTATTAAGCTGCCTGGATCAGAGGGTGCATTGCACCCCACCCCATGACCACGGCTGTTACTTTTTAAAGCTGTTGGTATAGCAGCTCCCTAAACTAGCTCAACTGCATGGAATGCAGGATAGCTTAAGCCCTTCAAACAAGATAACTTCGTCTGGCCGTGGTGAGGAGGTAATTACATCAGGCATCACCACTGGTGGAGGAGGGTGCTCAGCAAGCTGGAGGAAGCCAGTCCATGTGACTCACATGGCCAGGATGGGCAATGTGATTGCCAACAGATTGTTTCCATTATGGGTTGCAGTGGAGAGGTCAGCTTGTATCTTATTGGAAAGTAGAGCAGATGCAACTTGAAACTATTCCCAGGTACTGATTTAATGCCAGGAGCCTTTTCTCGTGAGAGAAATAATTCTTGCTTTTACTGTGAAAGTTTTTTTTGCATCTCCCTGAGAACAGCTGCTTATGCTACCTCCAGGCTGCTGTTACTCCCAATGCATAAATCCTACCTTGCTCCTTACACACTTTTTAAGAAAAATAAAAGTCCCTATAACTTCCTTGAAAGTAATGCTACTCTGAAACTGCACTAGATTTTCATTTATATGTGCCCCTGAAGTTGTGTTTTGGAACATGATTAAATGTCAGATTTCTTATTTCCTTAGTGTGGAAATAACCTTCCCTGTCCAGGTGCCTGTGAAAGGGTGGAGAGAAGGACTGGCTTCAGAGACTGCTTTGCTTTTGTTCTCTAAACTGCTTGTCTTGTTTCTCTTTTGCTTCTGGCCTGTGGGTGAACTGACTAGAAGCTGTTGATTTCCTCTATTTCATAACATGGAACTGGGAAAGCAAACCCTTAGTCTCTGACTGATAATTCTGTTGTGTGAGGGACTTATCTGTTTGTGAATGAAACAAGAATTTTTTAACTTGCGAGTTCTCTATAAAAACCAACACACTGAAGAACACTCCAGCTTGATCAAAAACTTTGTACTGTAGTATTATTTATTACGTTTTTGTCATGTGAAATGATAACTTTCTGGGGCTTCATTGTGAAGAAGTTGGGTTTGGATTGAAACACATTTTGTCCTGGATGTAAAACCAGGTTTAGTCTTTCTGTTTTCAGAGCCCTTGAAGATAGTCAGGTTCTTCCAACTTTTTATGTTTGTATTGTCAAGCTTTTTCCCATTGCTGAACTTGGTTATTCTGTAGCTTAATTATCATCTTCATCTTGCGTCAGTTTTGCCTTTATCCACTTCAGAAACACAAGAGACTAACTCAGAGAACTAATCAGTACGATTGTAAAATGTCAGATATGCCTGCTTATGAGGAAAGAATAATGGCAAGTGTTTGTCTAGGATTGAGACACAGTCCTTGAATATGTAGTTTTATTGGTGTCTCGGGTATGACTCAGTACCTGGCAAGTTATTTTTGAACCTTATATTAGGATATAAAGGCTCAAATATAATTATATATGAAGATTTTCATCTTAGTTTTTTGAGTTCGCAGAGAGAACTCTCTTGCATTTGTCCCTAACTTGTTCCAGCCATTAGCATACTGAAATTATTACTCCTGCTGTAGTACAGGGAAGCCAGGGGACCTGTAGTCAGTAATTAAAATGGAAAACTATGTGATATCTTACTGCTGACTGTTTGATTAAATATGGGATGCACTGGGTTTGAGAGGAGTTCTCAGAGGTTTTAAAATCTAGAGTAAAGTAGCTGAACTGTTGCTTCCCCTTTCTTACCCAAGGACTGGACTTCAGAGTGGAACAAGAATGATTTCCCTTTTTAGGAGGATCTGGGGTATGATAGTGGTGTGGTGCAACACCTACGAGCCAGAGATTAAGACAAACGAACCTTACTGGTGAAGCTTCACATCAGTTTAGATTTCTAGATTAAGACATGTTTCTGTGGATCAGTTACTCACTCTATGTGAGTTGTAAATAATAGGAATGCCTAATAAGTCACTGTGCTGTCCTCAGTTTTTTGGTGTGATGAGTCTGTATTAATCCTACTGAAGTTTCCACTGGGGATAGAAGGGAAGCTGGAGAATCTGTTGTGTTGCAAAAATCCATAGTGTCCAGAGGATGCAGGCTGCTGTCAGTGCCAGAAGAGCAGTAGCTGAACCAAGCTGATGGCAAACATTTATTGAGCTGTGCTTCTTTAACAGAGCTTGGCCAGAGCACTCTGCTAGTAAGCCAGGCTGTCTAAAGAGTTCCTGGCTCTAAACTAGCTGACCTGGGCCTACCTCAAAACTGAGTGATGCTGCATCATGTGAGTGACACATCTCACTGCAGTCCTAGTGCCTGCTGTGAGGGGAAGGGACTCCTTGCTTTACCTCTGAACTATGTTTAATTTAATTTTTTTTCTACTGTTACTGTGATTTATTCCCTGCTGTATTTAACCAGAGATTCATGTTCCTTTCCCAGTTTCTAGACAGCTGACTTTCTGATATGGCTGTAGCTAGATAGTGTGATCTTTCACTGCATCTCTTGTGGATAGCTCTGCTTGGTTTCCAGCTTATGACATTACCCTTCAGAAACTGTCCTTCTGATACATATATAGATATGTATATATATAACATGTAAAATGCATAAAGGTGCAGCTAGGCCCTAATAAGCAGTATTAACATCTTTTAGTCTGAATGCTGTGAGAATCTCAATCCCAGTTTTGATCCTGAAGCTGGGTGGCTCCACTGCAGACAGGCAGGATGAGACTGGCTGCTCTATTCCACTTAGTCTTAGCACTTCTGCCACTGTTATTGAGTATTGCTAAAGTGCAGTAGTGTGGGGCCTGCCAAAGATGTCTGAGACATTTATCAGGCTGTCAAGCAAAAAGGATGACCGTGGTGATATGCCTAGTCAGAGTGGCTTTCACAGAGATTTGCTAGGGAAGAATGTGTGATTGGGTGTTCAAGAAAGGGGAAAAATGGACCTGATGTATGCTCCACAAGTGGTTAAATATGTTCTTGGTCCCTCCACCATAGCAATTATTTCTGGTATTTACAAATATAGAGCACGAATATGAATCTCAAGTTAGTGGTGCTTTTAGCTTTAAACTTTGTTATTTCAGGGACTGGTATCTAGAGGGTGACAGTTAGGACAACATGAATACCAACTGACAGACTTTTTTTTCTTTTCAGTTACACTTGGAAAGCAATTGATGCAGACAAAGAGGTAGTTTACAAAATAAACTTCTGTTATGGTGTTGAGGAGTGTGGAAGCGCAAGTGCAGTCTGTGCCTATGACATCAAAAAGAAGACCTATCTGTCTGTAGGTAAGTAAACAAGTGTCTTTCCTTCTAAGTAGTTCACAATCATGTTAGTGGATGGTCTTATAACTATTGCAAACTGTGTTAGCAAAGATTTTTTTTCTTTGATTCTCAGAACAGTGTAGAACTTTGTTCTGTTGCGGATTTACTGGGATTTGGGAAAACATGATCTGATTGTAGATAACCACTGTACGGGACAGTGGAACATATCTTATGGTCTAGTTAACTGTAATCTAGTGTGAAACTGTGCAAGGCTATCTCAAGTAGAAATAAGTGCATCTATCTGCGGCAGGATATGCACTATGCACAGCTTTGTTTGAAGCTCAGTACTGAGCACAGTAGTGGACGGAGCTTGATTTATAGCTCTAAGCTATGCCACAACCTAAACTGATGTAACTTCAGCATTTTGTTCAGCGTCAGGTTGCTCTCTGTAATGCAGACTTGGAGTATTGCTGCGCTTCTGAGGTGTCATCCTTAAGTTGTTACACACAGAAAGGAAGTCAATTACAAGCAGTCCTCTGGTTTCGGTTACACTTGTGAAAGCCGGTGACTGCTTCAGTAGATCACAGATGTCCTTGGTATTCTGAGGAGTGGTGAGCTTGTGCATGCTGATCTAAATATGAAGCTGGCATATTCCTGTCCACATGCTTGCATATGATTTTATCAGTCAGAAGCGCCTCGTGCTCTGAACATTATTTGTGAACTTATTTTCATGGATGTTTGTCACTTTCAAAGTTGCTTTTCTGTTTTGGCTAATGAAACAATAATACATGAATATTGATCAAAAGGCTTTTTCTGATAGTTGACTGTTACTTCTAATAGAATAAAGCAATAGCTTTCTGAAGAATAGTATCTCTTCAGACTGCCTCTTAGTATCTGCAGATCCAAAGTCTGATTTAGCATGCTTGCCAGTCTTGCCTGCCATTGGCAGGCAGTTCTTACAAGAAACTGTGAGTCTTCAGTAAAGGTATTTGAGCCTGAACTGCTGGAAGATGGTGTGGAGGAAGATGTCTCTCACCTGTATGCCAATGCACAGCAGCTAACTACTTTCTGTTCTCCCCCTGCCTCTCTGCTAAGAGATACTTTGGTTTCAGCCCGTGGTCAGTCAGTGCTTTTCAAACGAACTGTTAGTGTTGGAACCCAGGTTTATAGAATCGCTAAGTGCCTGAATAAAGGTATATCCAAACCCCAGTTTTCTGGGATGACTGGTTAGATCACGTTTATGTTCAAACTAGAATTGCATGTAGTAGCATCCTCTCTGAGGATTGTGACACCTCAGAGCTTTTGATGCTGTTAATGTTTCATTCCTAAAATGTACAGCAAGAATTTTGTTTCCTGCCGATGTAGGTCTCAGCTCCTATGCAGTTGAGGCTTTCAGTTGCCTGTGGATTAGAAAAGAAAGCAACATCTGAGCATCTGTTTTAACGTGCTGCTTTAAGTGAGACTGTAACGTGACAGTTGGAGTGAACTTGAGGAGGTCTCTTCTTCCCATGGAAGTGTGGGAACTAGAGGCTTGTGTAGGTTTTGTTCCACATTTCTTATGGAAAGAGGAAGGAAGAACAGAGCTGGGTGATGACTATGAGCAGTATCAAACATTCCTCTGTATGCAAACCTTGAATATCTTATTGCCTGACTGCTACTGAGTGGAAGAGGATTTAGCAACAGATATACTGTGGTCTTGCAGAGGCTGTTTGAACAGACTTTCAAAAGTTAAGCTGCAAATCCTATTAAAGTAGGCCATGTTTTTAACCACCTTGCAATAAATTAAGAAATCAAGGCAGTGCACTTAACATTGTCACTGAATTTTGCTTTGTTTTATTGGTCAAATTGTCTTAGTTTTGTTCTTGCTCATGATTGTCTGAGGCTTATTAGTGATGCCTGCCATGCTTCTTCATACTGCCTCTAGTTGCAGTGGAGCTTCATCATCATCACACTGAGTTTAAATCATGCTAATGGATTATCAAGCTTCTTACTTGTTAAAAAATTAAAAATGTCACTCTTATTGAGAAGAATAATCTCTTTGATCCAGGTCTAGGCCAGTGTAAATTCTGAGTGTAGATTCCAGTTATTTAAGACAGCTAAACCCACATATTTATCTTCAAACAATCCAGATGGTATGAGATTAGCTGCACTCAGCTTTGGGGTACAGGTAAAGGACTTTGATTTGGGAGAAGGGCAATTTGTCAGCTTATAAACTTTAAGTTGTAAGCTTTCTTCAAATATGGACTTAATCAGTTCTCTTCGTTCTTTCAGAAAAAAAAGTCACTGCAAACAATTGTTTTGTTTTTAAATATCATCCATGCAGGGAGTGGCAGCTCTCAAAGTGATATGTAGCTCTTAGGTTTAAGAGAGCTGCATGGTACCTTGACTAGCATCAGTGCTGGAACTCATAAAACCTGAAGATAGCCTTTTGATAAGACAGGAAATATAAAAGGTAGAAACCACATGTATCATCTTTCTGCCCCGTTTTCTGACTTCTTTTAATTTTAAGATTATATTACTTGGGTGCAGTATAGTTTTGCTTGCCTTGCATAAGGAGATAACAGGCTGGGCAAAGCTCCAACAAGTGTTTTTAGGATGAAACATTTGGCCTAGGTGCAAAGCTGCTATCTGCAATGATTACAGATTTGACTGGCTTTCTCCTTAGTGTAGACATAAACAAAAATGGAAAGGGGGAAACTGGTAAATGCATTTTACAGTGTTCTCTGTAGTTTAAGCCAATCTCTTTGAAGAATTAAAATCCAGCTATCAAAAAAAGTAGACAAGCTTCAGTTTCCATGTGAGATCTAAAAGGACTTGGTGTTTAATACTAACCAAAATAGGTTTGAGCAGGAACATTTCAGTGACCTGAGCTGGTGCTCATCATGACTTCAAATGTGCTCCACCTTTCCCCTTCATGTCAAGTGCTGTGGAGGAGAGGAATATGCAGTGATGCAGCACTGACCCCAGTCTTCATGCAGCAAACAAGCTGTGCTAAAGGGAATGGGAAATGGAGGGGGTTTGCATGGAGGCAATAGATATGTGTCGGGTTTGTCTGCAGGCAGTGCCAGTCCCGAGGCATCAGTGGGTTCTTTGTTAAGTAGACTTAAGCTTAAGAAGAGCCAGCAATGTGCACTCACAACCCAGAAAACCAGCTGTATCAAAAGCAGTGTGGCCAGCAGGTTGAGGGAGGTGGTTCTGCCCCTCTTCTTTGCTCTGATGAGACCCCACCTGGAGAACTGCCTCTGGCTCTGGGGTCCTCAGCATAGGAAAGACATGGACCTGCAGGAGGCTCAAAAAGATACTTGCAGGTCTGGAGCATCTCTCCTATGAAGACAGTGAGAGAGTTGAGGTTGTTTAGCTTGGAGAAGAGAAGACTCCAGGGAGACCTCATTGCAGCCATCCAGTTTTTATAGGGGATTTGTAAGAAGAATGAGGACAGATTTAGCAGGGCCTGTAGTGATAAAACAGGAGGTAATAATTTTAAACAAAAGGAGGGCAGATTCAGACTATGCATAAGGAAGAAAGTTTTTAGGATGAGGGTGGTGAGGCATTGGAACAGGTTGTCCAGAAAGGTTGTAGATGCCCCATCCCTGAAAGTGTTCAAGGTTGGACTGGACAGGGCTCTAAGCACTGAAATAGTTGAAGATTTCCCTGCTCATTGCAGAAAGGTCCCTTCCAAGCCAAGGCACTCTGATAGACTCTCTCTCATCTTGTGCCAATGCTGTTTGTATAAATGGCATAAAGGCTGAGAAGCTGATAAATAGAAGCTGGTAGGAGGAAGGAGTGAATTGTGCTTGAAACTAGTTGGTGACAGCTTTCTGTTGGAGTCCTTTAGCCCTTGTTCTTAAGGCAGTGACTAGTTTGTAGTAGCACCTGCTGTTGTACTGCTTAAGATTGCAAGTGTTTGCTAAAAGGTAGGAGTGTGATTAGAGATAGTCGAACACCATCTTAACTTGGATCCAAGCTTTCAAATTGGAAGAACCACACGGATCATCCTCGGTTGCATTGTCTTCAGGTAGACTGGTATGTCTGTATACCTTGTGCTTGAAATTAGACCCTGTCTGTTGAGCTTCTGTGAAGCTATTATATTATGATAACACCCTTTCTTTTTTTTTTCCCCTCCATTTTTAAACCCTAGGTGACTTAGGCTTGCTGAGTGTTTCTGAAAGTCTTCTGGAGCTCAACACTACACGTGACTGCTTGCAGCAAGGCAGTAAACACCAAATTCAAAGCAATATTAACTTCCTGTGTGGGAAAACACTGGTAAGTCTAAATCCTCTGCTCTTCAATGGAAATAGAAGGTAATTCTAACTTGCTTTTTAGGGAGACTTGCTGTATTTTTGGATGTTCTAATTACTGAACTTCCTAGCTTTAAAGAAAAACCAGTTATGTTTTAGTGTTAAGGTCATGATTTACTTGGACTTTCAAAATTCAGTCCCAGTAGAAAATAAACTGCAGATCTGCAGTTTAGCTCTGATCATGGACTAATGTTTTTACAGAGATTGCATTGTAGTAGTTTATTAGCGTAATATGGAGGAATGAGTCAACAGTGTACAGGGTGCCATAACAATGTGAGCTGTTGTTTAAATGTTGGCTCTGCCTGAGCTGTGGACCCTAGCATGACTGTTTAATGGAACAGCATGGAGGAAAATGGCTGACCTCTGTTGTGGGTCAGCATAGTTGACAACAGTGAGTGTTAGGTTTTGTCTTTACGTTGTTGAACTAACAGTGCTTGTACATCCAGCTGAGCTTCTGAGGAAGTAGTTGTTTGTGAGAATCTGCTTGATGTGATTGGAGATCCCTGAAAAGTTTCTAGGGGTGTGTGTTTATGCAGTTCACTTTGATGCGTTTTTTGGAGTTACACCCTCCGCCTGCTTAAGAGATAGCACAACTTGGTTTTCTGTACAGACTGTGATCAGTTTACATATTTATGTATCAGAGAGAAGTATTTATTAGTGCTGCTGTTGGCACTGACAGTGCTATTGCACACCCTCTCTTGGAAATCTAGCCAATTCAAACAAAGTGCCAGTGCAGCAGAGATTTAAATGCTTCCTGTTCTGTTTTAGCACGATTCTCTAAACTAAATTAAAAATTATTGCTCAACTTCAGCTGTAACACCAGATCATAATCATCAGGCTTGTTTTTTAAGTAGCTTAGTTCTAGTACCTGTTCTTCACGTGACCTAGTAAAATGATTTTGTAAGAGTGTCTGGAACAACTTCTTTCCTCGCCTTTTATGGCAGGGTTAAATGGAGAGGCAATCAGTTTTAACATGCTGAAGTGCTTCTAGCCGAGGTGATGGAAGCAAAGTGAAAAATTTGATTGTTTTCTTTTCTCTGAAGTAGAGCTATTGAGTTGAACATCAAGTCCTGAACCATGGCACAACTGCCATCTTGAGATATATAAAAATGTGTATAACACGAGCCTGTAAAAATAAGTAGATCAGATCAGAGGTATTCTTTCTGTGTAGCAGAAGAGGCTGCTAATCAGTTGTTTTTGTAGGCTAAAAGAGAGGGAACATGGTAAACATGCATTGTCTTGCTGTGTTATCCTACTTATATGCAATTCTACTGGTGTTTTCCTTTTTAGTAAGTAGATGTGACTGATGCTTCGACCGCTATCAATTGGCATTGTGAGCACTTCTAAAAGATGTAGTGCAGTTACTGCATATTATGACTGGCACACGTTAATTTGAGTATTGGTGCATGTGCAGGCTAAGGATTTGGCATCGTCCATCTTCCTGATTTTCCCAAAACAGGCTGTTAAATAACAATTTGCTGTTAGCAAATGCTATTAAGAAACTGTATGCCTTGTTCTGTGGCGTGCTCATTTTTTCTTAATCTCTTGAATGAACTTCTTATTGTCTTCTTACTGTAAAATAAAAGTGAAGTCTGTTTCAAAGATGGATTTTTCCCTCTTTAAATAGGGCACCCCTGAGTTTGTAACAGCAACAGAGTGTGTGCACTATTTTGAATGGAGGACCTTTGTGGCTTGCAAGAAAGACTTGTTTAAACCTGTGAAAGAGGTAATCTATGTACTATCTATGCAGAAGTTACTCTTCACGTATTGGATGACTTTAACTTCCTGCCCCTACCCCAAATTAATCCCAACAACTTCATAAACCTATGTTTATATATAGGTTTGTATATATAGGTATATAAAGCATATACGTTGAACATAAACAACAGGATGGTTGTTTATGGTAAAACTCTTCTAAAAGCTAGAGCAAAACAGTCTAACTTTGGATGCCTGATTTTAAGTCAGCATGTCTAACTTTGAGCTTCCAGAAGTAAAAACCTTTTCCACATACTATCGGGGCTTCATATATACCTGTTCATAACTTCTCCCTACTTGTGTAGCATAGTTTGCCTGTAATTTTTTGTTGTTTTCTAGGTCCCTTGCTATGTGTTTGATGAAGATTTGAAGAAACATGACTTGAATCCTCTCATCCAAGTTTCAGGACACTACTTGGTGGATGATTCTGATGATGATTCCTTGTTCATAAACATCTGCAGGGACTTAGGTGTGAATGCTTGCTTGTGTCACCTGTCAGTGTATAACTTTCTTGTAATGTGGCTCTCTGTCAGGGTCTCTATTAAGGTTGTCCTATGTCCAAAGATCAGTATTTTAAGACTTACACTATTCTTTCAAGCTGCTTTTGATGATTTGAAGGCTGCTTTCTGTGAAACCAAGTCTTACTCCCCAAGTATTGAGGTGGTAAGAGATACACCTCTTCTGAATAGGCAGGTACTGTTGAAAAAGTGACTTACACTGGACTGAGTGGAAGAGCGCAGCTTATCTTGTATCTTTGTTTGCTGCCAAATAGAACCAGTATGGTTCATAGGGCTTCATGTGCTCTAAATCTAGTACTTTTGACTCCAGGTTGTTGCTCAGTTCCTGATGAACGTCCTGAGGTGCATCTCTAATACTGTTTTGGTGCTTGCATAAGTACTGGTGGATAGCTAGCATTTTGATATCAGTTGAGAGCTGTATACACAAGGAATTAAACCAGCAAAATCATGTATTTGAAACTTGCTGAAAAGGCTAGTTTATCTGTGTACTTCCACTGTGCTTTTTACTCTGCAGTTAAATAGGTATTTTGTTGCCCCTGTTAAGGGTTTTGTACTTGTAGTTCTAGTGACAGGTGTATTCTCTTAAACATCCCACTAATCTGAAACTTTTTGCTGTCAGGTTTGAATCAGATGACTTATAAGAACCAAAGAAGGAGAAGAGCCTTCCCTTTGAGGAGGGGTTACCTGTCAATTGTATCATTTTAGTGTTGTGAGGGGAATAAAAAAAAAGAAATACTTGGCATGCTTCTAGAAGTTTTCAAAGCCATATGTATCCAGCATCTGTACAAGCAACTAACTGCAGCTACTTTGGCACAAAGGATGAATTTGCTGTCCAAAACTGGGGCAGCATGAACATAAGCACTCCAGGTTTAGTTTTGCAGCATGAACATAAGCACTCCAGGTTTAGTTTTGTCAGTCTCACATTTTCATGTAGCCCATTTTTTAAAAGTACTTTTAAACAAGGTAAAGCAATGAATGATAAGTGAACCCACAGATAAAGTGACAGGATACTTCAGGTGGTAGAGCAGGGCTTAGAAACTGAGTTTTATAATCTATTTTCTGTGTGCTATAACCAGGAAGTTCAAGTGGAGAGACCAAGAACTGCCCTGTGGGCAGTGCTGCTTGCTTGTTACACAAAGGTCAGGCATATGATGTTGGTCATCCAAAGGAACAGCTGAAACTCCATGGCAAAGACAGGTATGTAATTTTTGGGGTGATACTACTGTGAATACTTCTCAGTCATCTGGGCTGGAAACAATATTCTTGCTAACAGATGAGTCTTCTAAAACTTAACAGTAATACTGCTCCAGTGCTGAAGCATTGGTGGGAAAAAATTCTTCAGATACTGTCAGAGCAGGCTTTTTCAGACCTTCTGTTGTACTGCTATAACAGATCAAAGTTTCTCCTTCACTGCGAGACTACACAACTGAGTAGAACTGGAGTTCTCTGCCCACAAGCAGCAGAGTGAGATTTGACCCTGTCTGCTTGCTGTCTGAGGGCCCACAGGGTAAATGCATTTGGCTCTCAGTGGTTTTATGCACTGTATTTGACTCGCTCTGCTGCCCAGAAGTACTTTAAAAGTTAAGAATAGGACCGATGTTGCCCTTCTGTGTCTTTTGCATTAATGAGTTCTTAACAGAAGAAATCGATAAACTTATTATCCTGGTGGTGGCAAAGCTGGGACTACAAAAAACTGTTTCCTTGTTGCTGCTTCTGTTTTGCTTGCTGCCTTTTATGCTGGAAATAAATTTGAAATAAAAACAAAACTGCAACAAAACCAAATCACAAGCAAACAAAAAAACCCAGCCAAAAAAGCACTCAATCCAATGTGGCTCAGGGACTTACTTAGCATGCTGATCTTTCTGATCTTCGGGTCATCTGAACCCACTTACCTTGTCTGTAGGGTCAATAGTACCCCATTGACTGCTGCAGTACTGTTTTATCTCAGATGCAAGCTGAAGAAAACAAGCAGAATAAACAAAAAATAGGGAGGCCAAAGGTTCTGACCTGTCTGTGATAAGGTTGAGGGTTTTATTTTAATTTACAGATGAAATTGTTAGTCTTTGTTTCATGCTGGGTGGAAAGCCCTACGACCAAGTGGCTGATGTGTTCTGTACCAAGGCAGAAGCTTATATCTGAGCGAGCACAACCTTATTCTAATATTAAATGCAACTAGTACTCTATAAAAGTGCCTGACAAGCAGGCTTTATCTTATTCCCCTTTAGAATTAAAAAGCTCTTCATTGCTTGAGGAATATTCACTGTATATGCTCAGTCAGACTAGGGTGGCCTGGGAAGGGAGTAAGGCAGTTGTATATCTGTGTCCTCAGGCATAGAGAGGCCAGTTGGAGGTGTGGCTAACCTGAAACCAGACTGTCACCCTTCTGCGAGCTGTTGCTTTCTGCCTGTTAAACTGTATAGAACATAAATGCTTGGTTGGAAAATTGTGTTGATCTCCTTGCTCTCTCAAACAAGTCGTCTTGCCCTTGGTCTTTCCTTGTCAGATAATTATCATGTTTCATTCTCCTACCTCACTTGATCTGATCCAGTTGCCTTGCTCCTCGCAATTTGCTGATGGGTTCATCTTACTCTTAATTCTGGGGGTAGAATGGAAAGAGTTTATGCATACAGAGGTGGTAAAGTGTAGGAATGTGGTAAACCGGAGTGGTTATTACTTTCAAAAGCTACAAGACCATTTACCAAGTCTCCTCTCCAGCTGTTTGAGCAGAAAGCTGAGAGTGTTCTTGTGACTGTCAGCTAAATTCTTGCTACAATGTGTGTTAAAAGGCATTCAGCACAGTCTTAACTGGGGTGCAAGAGGATACTGTATTAAGTAATTTTGCTGGGACTGTTTGAGTCTTTGTTTTTTGTTAACTGTAAGATTGAAGGAATCAGGACCCCCATAAAAGTTGCTTTCAGGAGCAGAACTACTTTGGTATGTTCTTCCTGAGTATCTATCAAGGAATGGGCAAATAGCCTTCTTCTGTAGAGTTCACAGTGTCTTAATTGTTTTTTTTTGGTTTGTTGTTTTCTATTTCTAGGCTGGTATTGAGTTATGAGACAATATATAGTGATGAAGAAAAGCCAGACTTCTGCCTAGGCCATAACCCAGCAGTGACAATCACTTTTGTTTGCCCATCAAAGAGGGGAGAAGAGGTAACTTTGCTGTTTTAGTTTAACCCTTTGACTTTTGTGTGCATTTTTATCTTTCATTTTAATTCAGGGCTGAGGAGAACATAAATATTCATGGCTTGTAGATTACGAAGAGTGTGAAATCATAAATATACTCTTAAAGTTTTCTAAAACTTAAGAAATAAATAAGAACTTGAATAAAATTTCCCTAGGGGTGTGTTGTCTCTTAGTATCAGTGAATTTGGTTGTCCCTTTATGGGTTCAAATCTTTCCTCTGAGCATAGGATGGGGTTAGTATATTGTTAATCCTTGGCACGGAGTGCTTGCTGTTGAGCACTCTTCCTCATCCGTCAGGCTGGGCATGCTTATAGCTGTTGCATGTAACTTTTCTTTATTAATCTGTCCTTCCTCAGGGGAAAAAGAAAAGCTAGTAAGTGTTATCGCATAGCAAAAGTCACTGAGCAGCCTCCTGAATTCTTTTTAATGTAAAGTAAAATCTTTAGCGTTAAGCCACAACTCAGTTTTTGCAGGACACTGTTTTAGCCTAGCTTCAGTGCAGTATGATGATCACTGTTGTGATGCTGGGTCATTTCAGCAACTTACACAGCTTGAATTGGGCCAAAGTGACTATTGCTAATGGTCTGCCATTTCATACAGTGATGCTTTTCATTGCAGCTTAGTGAAGGAGGAACTCTTGTCTAGCTAATTCTTGGTTTAATGTTCTGTCCATCATCTGACCTGGATAGGTACCATACTTCACCCTCATTGCTGCGGAAACAAACCACAGGCTCTTGTCTACTGTGACTTTGTAATGCCTTGCTACAGCTATGCACACTTGTAGTATGGTAGTATTACTGATGATACTTGTGCCTGTAACTTACCTCATAGATACCTGTGTATCTGCCAGTTGTTCTAGTGGATGGCAGAAAGACAGATTTATGATACAAAGTGGATTTCTAATGTTTCACTTCAAAGCGAGGAAAACTGCTTCTCCCAGGATGTGCAAAAATATTTCGCTACAGAAAACTCGTCTGACAGAAGTGTTGGTTGAAGAGTTCTCAAATGTCTTTCAGTCTTGATTTGGACTGAGGGAATCAAAGTTGCTAAAACACCAGAGTATAAAAGTCTGCTTTGCCTTCAGAGAACACTTGATCTCTGCTCCCCTCATTGTGGACTTCTCTGAGGCAAACGCAATCCAAGCTGTGCTTAGCTATTTGGGCTCACATCTCCACTTTTCCCACCACATTAAGTAAAAGTGCTTTTTAAAGCACTGTTAACTTCTGCTGTCCATCTGCTAATGCCTGATACTTCTGTTTAGACTTCAACTAGTTTGCCACATCATTTATAAGACCTGTTTTATTTTTTTCTCAACAACTGTTTCTGAGAGGTTAGAAACAATGTTTGCACATCTTAAGCAATTTACAGGTGAAGTAGTTGTTACTGATCCTAAAGGAATGTGACACTATTGCTTTAACGATTATATTTCAAGTAAGTCTACTTATAACTTAATTTCTGTTCACTTCCATATCAGAGTGCAGGTCCCAAACTCACAGCAAAAACAAATTGCCGGTATGAAATTGAGTGGGTTACTGAATATGCCTGTCACAGGGATTACCTGGAGAGTAAGCAGTGTCTTCTCACTAATGAGCAACATGATATCTCCATTGATTTAAGACCGCTTACTCAATTTCCTGGTAAGCTCGCTATTTTTCTTTTTTGTTTGTGGTTGTTACTGTCTAGTTTTGCAGTTCCATGTTTAGAGACAAGAAAAATGTCCTCCGTAGATATTTGGAGTTTCATGTCTGTTCTGATGTGTGTTAGAACACTTTTCTGTTTGTCATTTTATTCAGAGTATGTCACGCCATATGTTGCCAAAGATGACAAGGAGGAGTATTACTTTTATTTGAACGTATGTGGGAAAACTACTGCAGGTAACTGCAAGGACGGCACAGAATACATTTCATCTTGCCAAGTAAAACCTTCAAGTAACCAGCAAAAAGTGGCAGGAAGATTTCAGAACCAAACACTAAGGTGTGTAAATGCTCTTTAGTCCTTCTAACTGGTCTGATTTGACAGATCTCTGTTTCCTACTTTGATGCTTATTTGTCATGTAAGCAATATTTGACACAAAATGCAAGTATTTTTGCTCATTTTTGGTAGAAAAACTTTAAAAGTATACCAAGATAGCGTTAGCAAATAGAGGAGCCAATGAGGTGTGCAGAGGCCGTTGTCTAGACAGGAAGAGACTTTCACTGACTTTTTTGTCAGAATTGCAGACTGTGCTGTACTGCCTCTTGCATGCCTTGAGTTTTCTGTGTCAGGTGGCAGCAGAAGAAGCTGATTCTCAAGGGGCGTATGTGGACAATAGTTGGCATGAGATTGAAGCAGAGATTAATTCACCTAGATATGATCTTCCAATTTTGTCTGTAAGCACATGATCTTCAAGGAAGTAGGACTTCCTTCAACTGCAAAAATAGCCACACAATAAACTAATGAGAATACATATTCCACCACACCTAGAGTAGCTTTAGAGTATTCTTTGAACTCTATAGAAATTAATGAAAAGTGACCAGAAAACTCAGTGGATGCAAGCCTTTGTTGCAGTAGAAATGTCAGTATTAATGTTGAACAAGCATTCGTTTTCCCTTGGAGTGAGAAAATTAATGAATAAACAAGAGTTTGGTTTCTGTTATGTGAAGAACACTGTGTGATCGTGTCTGATCCCATGTTTCTGTCTAAAACTGGCTTTTTACTCAGATACTCTGATGGGGATCTCACTTTAACTTATCCAAACGGGGATGCATGTAGTTCTGGCTTTCAGAGAATGACTGTCATAAACTTCGAGTGCAATGAAACAGCAGGTGAGTTTAACAAGCTGTGGTGACTCTGCTCAGGATTTGACTTCTGTGCTTGCTAGTAGACCTTATACTCAAAGGAATGCTTGCTTTGAGCCACAGCTAAAACACAAGAAATAAATATTGTTACAGTAAGCACTAATTTCTGTTGGCTGACAGAATTGTTTTGTGCTTGTAGTAGCACTGCTAGTATAAATTTACACCAAAGATTGAGAAGATGGAGGTATGAAAGAGTCTTTTTTTCTCAGCCAACAGTAAAATACCAGAAACACAAGTCCTGTGCAGCAATTAATTTTTTTTTTAATCTTCCTTGCTCATTACTAGTCCTTAAATCTCCTTCCTTATCTCTTTCCCCCACTAGAACCCTTACATCTGTTTATCTATTTTCAATGTTAAGGTAATGATGGTAAAGGAACTCCAGTGTTCACTGGTGAAGTGGACTGCACCTACTTTTTTACTTGGGATACAAAATATGCATGTATTCAAGAGAAAGAAGATCTCCTTTGCAGAGTTACTGATAAAACAAAACACTATGACTTGTCACCTCTTACCCGCAGTTCAGGTATGGCAATGAAAATTAGCTTTCAGTTACTTTTGTCCTAAGTTTACATGCCATCTCTGGTGCAATTCTTTAGCTGAACATCAGTCAGCTTTTGCTGTTCTTAGTGAATTTCTACGATGTTTTTTGCTTCCCTCATCCCAAAAGTATGAGTGCCTTGTGAAAGTAACCATATCCATGACTGCCTTGGTTGCCGCCATCTTAAGTGGTTTTAACTCACAACATCACAATTTGGGTTGAAAGGGACCTTTAAAGACCATCTAGTCCAACCCCCATCATGGGCAGGGACACATTCCACTAGACCAGGTTGCTCAAAGCCCCATCCAGCCTGGCCTTGAACCTCCCAGGAATGGGGCATCCACCACCTCTATGGGAAACCTGTGCCAGGTAGGGTTCACCATGGCTCAGCAGCTCCTGCCCAATGGCTTGTGCAAGGGGGACACCTTTGGACCCATTCAGAAAATGCAGGATTTGGCAGTTGTGGCTTCATGGAGCAGATACAGGTGTAACCTGAGCTCAGATCAGGGCTTTTGTGTGCTGGGGATGCTCTGAAGGAGAGGTCATCCCACAGATGTGGTTCCTCTGTAATAAGAGGCATTTTGGCATGGGGAGGCAAGAACAATTAAGCCAGATGAACTGTTCTTAACTACCCTCTGTATTTCAGAGTTAGCCCAGAACTGGGAAGCTGTGGACAGTAGCTTTTCGGAGTTAGAAAGGAAACATTACTACATCAATGTCTGCCATAAAGTGTGGAAGAGAGGAGGAGCTTCCAGTTGTCCAGATGGTGCTGCTATTTGCTCTGTAGGTGAGTCAGGGGTTTTGTTTGGTGGTATTTCTGGAGTTTTTTTTTATTCATTCTTTTTTAAGGCTCTGAAGGCTTGGCACTTCCTCTGCAAGTGGAGTTGGCTGCCCTGAGTGCCTTCAGTTATTTGAGGAAACAGAAGTTAGGAGCATGTTTCTTTCGTGCTCTCAAAGACTCTAGAAGAAATAATGCAAGTAGCCTTTTCTAACTAAGAAACTCCAGGCATTGTAGCATGATTTTGGTGAGGTAAAAACGCACTCCTAATGATAGGCTGTCTTTATAACTAGATGAATGGAAAGGCTTACTATCTTAATAGTCTAAGCTTCACTTCTTTTCAGAGAAACGAATGTGATGTATTTATTGTCTTTACAGATAAAGAAAACAAGAGTAAGAATCTTGGAGCATTTGTATCTTCTCCTATAAAGGTTGGAGAAAATATTCAACTTATCTATTCAAATGGAGACAGCTGTGGTCCTAACAAACAAATCAAAACTGTCATCACGCTAATGTGCAGACCAGGTGAGAACATCCGCACCCTGTTCTCTGATCCAGCTAAAAACTGAAGATCATATAATAAGCGCAGACATGAGTGCTACATACTAGCATGTACTTTTGTCTTTTATCTCTTTCTTAGCAGAAGCTGGTTTGTTTATTAGGATGATAACAATGTAATTGTAGGTATTTAATTCTATTTACCTTTTATACAACTGCTCTTTGAAGCTGCACAAAGCACTTTCTTTCCCTTGATGGGAAAGACTGGTTCTGAATGGAGATCAGATACTTTAACTTCCAATAAAGTATCCAATAGGTATGGTTTGTATCTAAACTGCTGACAGTTATGGAAAGCAGAAACACTTGCAGAAGTTATTGTTGTTCATCTTGGTATAATAGCCTGCTAGTTTGACCATCTCCTAGGGAAATAAAAAACCTATGTCCCTCTACCTCAGCCTGAAGAATTTGAAACCTCCAAGTGTGGTGACTGTTAGGAACAGGTTATGCACTACTTCTCAGTAGAGTGATTACCTTGTAGTAAAAAGCCAGGTTTGTGTATCAAAGCAGACATTTTTTTCAAATATTGTGATAGTACTCAGGAACAGATTGAGTACTGCATCTTCACTAAACTTTTATTTTGGGGAGGAGGATGCAAAGACTTTGTGAAAAAAATTTTAGTTCTATTTTCAGAGCAGTGGTGTTTTAACAGTTAGTCTTGGTCTGCTCTTGGGGAGAAGCTAGTGTTCTTAGGTTTAAATTCCTAGTTCCTATTGGCAGCCTGGCTGTCTGTATGCATAACACATTGCTCTTTTGATACCAGGTGATCTAGAAAGTGCTCCAATCTTGATGTCTGAGAGTAAATGTTCATATGCATTTGATTGGTATACTGCTGCTGCGTGTGTCCTGTCTAAAACTGAAGGAGATAACTGTCAAGTCTCTGACCCTCAGGCAGGTATGTATTTCTGTTCAGCAAACTGAAAGGTCATGAGGGATAGAACTTGTGCTTCAGCACTGAGTCATTTTGATACTCAAAAGCAAAGTGAGTTCAGCCTAACTTTAGGCACCCACAGTTTTTTTTACATGCATATGGAAGATCAGAACAGCACGAGCTTGATATTCCCCTAGTATATGTAGGAAAATAGATATAATGTGTATTTTACTGCAGTAAATCTCTCTCTATAAGAAAATATGCTTTTAGTATGTCCATTTTTTTTCTGGAACAGTAATTACGTAGAAGGAGGCTTATTCAGGGGGAGGTGAATTAGCTGTGTGACTGGCAGAATCAAAACCTGTGAGAGATGGCAGGATAAAATTGAACTGATAAAGTTTATTCCTTACTCATTAGGCTTCTCTTTTGATTTATCACCTCTGGCCAAGAAAAATGGACACTATATAGTTAATACTACAGAATACTTGTTTTACATAAACATCTGTGGCAGTGTGCCTGATGAGCTGTGTCACACAAAATCAGCAGCATGCCAAGTAACACAAAGGTGAGTAACTCTAGTTTTGTTGTCTGTAGTAGAAGATCTCTTGTTGCATGATATGTTGTCTGTGTGCAATACTGAACAATTTGCATGCAAAATAATTATTGTGCTGCCTGTAATAGGTTTTGGTAATTTACATGTAATTTGCAGTAATTACACTGCCAGCTATTTCAAGCAAACTGCACAGACATGTAATCTTGCTTACAGCTAGCTTTTGAGATGGAATGTACCCATTGCTCCCCCCTATGTTTTCCATAGGGCCTGTAAGCTGTAGATTAACTGCTGCAGCTGTATTAAAACAGCCTACAATCCAGAGATTCAGGATCAGCTGTGTTCCAAGAGCTGGCCTAAAGAAGCACTACTGTGCTTGGGAGGAGTAGTGACTGCCTTATGCAGAGGTGGAGCCCAGAGCTTGGGTATTGCACCATATGGCCTCAAGTTGTGCCAATGGAGGTTTAGATTAGATATTGAGAAAATTTTCTTCATGGAAGGAGTTGTCAGGCATTGAAACAGGCTGCCCAGGGAAGCGGTGGAGTTGCCATCCCTGGAAGTGTTCAGGAAATGTGTGGATATGGACTTGAGGACATGGTGTAATAGTGAACATGGTGGTGGTGCTAGGTTGACAATTGGACTTGATGATCTTGGAGATCTTTTCCAACCTCAACTATTCTTTGATTTCCATTACTAAAACTGCTGTGCGTACTGCTACTCTGACAGTATCATTGCTGTTATCTTCTACAAACTATGACTGAGATGGTATCTGTACACTTCAGGTTCCAGGTCAGCCTGTTGCCAGAGGTATGCTGTACTTGAGTTGTCTCTGAGTTACTCTCCAGCCAAGGATAGTTCACTGCAGACCCTAAAAGTGTTCTCCAGAGGAAGGTGATCAAGCTAGGTCTGATAGAGCCAGTGTTAAGTCAGAGTAAAGAAACACCTAACTGAGAACTGTTGTGCAGTGCTAGGTCTTCCCTGTGCAGTAGTTGTATGAGGCCAGTTTGAGCCCAAGGTTAGGGTGTCTGCAGTTTGAATTCTACTTTGGAGAATGAGAACTTGATGTTTTTGTCACTTGTTTAGAGAAGGGAGTGTTAAACTTGTCTGGATATCTAAGCAATATACTTTCCTTTCCTTTTCAAAGAACGACACCTGTTTGTGTTTTATGTTTAATTTTGGCAGCATCCTATTCATCTCAGCTCACTTAGGTCTAATCAACCTTATTTAATTATTATATCTTATTATGGTATCTTCTATAAACCTACCTGTGTGATTACTATTTTTAAGACTTCTCTTAGGGACAGAATTAATTTTGCATTCTGTTCAGTCTCAAACCACACTTTTTCTTTTCCAGTAAGGATCAGTTTTGGAGTCTTGGACTGCCCAGTTCCAAACTTTCATATTATGATGGCCTGATTCAGTTGACCTACAAAAATGGTACAGCATACAACGATGAGAAGAAAACACAGCGATCTACCCTTATAACTTTCCTGTGTGACCATGATGCTGGAATAGGTCAGCCTGAATATCAGGTAAAAAGTTCTATACGAATAAAGGAAGGCTATCCATAAAAAAATACTGGCAATAATTGTTGCTAGGTCAGTACAAGCAGAGCTTTATGTATGGAAATATCCAGTATCTATGAAGCGGACTAAAAGAAAGTTATTTCTCTTGTTGCAACCATAAAGCTTACCTTGGTCACTGAACAGTAAGCTGTTTGCCTGGATCTGGATTCCTGATTCACTCTTCACTTTCCTGTAGTCTCTGGGCCATGTAATTACTAGTGCTTTTGACTGTCTTGTATTTCTAGCTGAAAAAAACCAAACTGGCTGAAAAGTAACAAGTGGTAGGACTGTGTGCTGTAACACAGCAGACAGCAGTAACATTGCTCTGCTTCTGTTATTTTGGGAAAGAGTATTTTTGATGACACAGCAGATGACAATCTCTATAACAGGCCAGACCTACATGAATCAGTGTGAGAAGGTATATCCCAAAACCAAGGGGAAATAATAGGCTTAATATATAAAGGAATAGTGAGTCACAGTGTTCTGTGTGGAAAGCCTCACGGACCTATTCTACTGATTTTTAGGTAGAAGATAAATATACCTACAACTTCAAGTGGTACACTGAATATGCTTGTCCTGAAATGCCACTGGAATGTGTTGTGACTGATCCCAACACCATGGACCAATATGACTTGTCAAGGTAAGAAAGTAACATGCAACATAACTTGGCTATTCTGGTTTAGTGTTCTGGGTGATAGCGTTGGATGAAGTTGATTTCCTGCGCAGACAGCACTAGAAACTTCATCTTTTGTGACAGTCTTAACTGTAAGTATGTTGAAATGAAGATGGTATTTCCCTCTAGTAAGTTGACTTGCCTCCTAAGATGAAAGTTGACTTTTTGGGATGGTTTTTTTAATAAAAACTTACTGCCTTGTCAACTGTGCTCTACTTCCCAGGAGTATTCTTTCTAATTGTAGCACTTAAACGTGAGGGGGAAAAGTTACTTTGAAATATCTTATGGTAGCTCTGTTTCTTGAGACTGACAGAGAAGGCTAAAGAGACTATGAAAAATGTGTACTTAGAGCAGAACTTTCTCTTCCTGCTCAGATTAGCAAAATCTGAGAAGAGAGGTGAAAATTGGTATGCCATGGATAATTCAAGACCAAATGAGCTCAAGAAGTACTACATAAATGTCTGTCGACCATTGATTGCTGTCCCAGGATGTGACCGGCGAGCATCTGTCTGTCAGATGAAATATAGACATGATTCTGTGAGTAGCCTTTTCATCCCAGCTCAGAGCTGGTTTACCACATAAGTGACGTTAAGGGGTATGCAAGACAGACACATGAATTCTGACTTCTTGTCCAAAAGGGTATTCTGTGTCCATAATGATGGCATAATCATAGCAGAATGGTATGAGGACCTCCTGTCCTCCTCTTTAAAGGCTAAAGCTTTAATTTTTACAGTGTCATGTTTAACGTGCATGATTCTTTGCCCTGTGTTGCAGAGGCAGACAAACTACATCTCTCCTGTATGAGTTGCTGGGGCCTCAGAGACTTCTAGCATTGCTTTAGAATCAGGCTGTTCTTCTGGATATTTTATTTTGCTTCTGGCTTGTTTTAGATTGAACTGTAGAAAAAAATGTGTTTAAAGATTCTTTGTCACCTCCACCCATCTCTCCCGAACTTTTTTTGGCTCTGAGGAGTAGATTATGCAGCTGTTCCGAAGCAAATAAAAAAAAAAAAGAGGGAGTTGATGGTTATGGGTTTCTACTTCTGTGTTTCCCTGAAGTGTAACAACTTGTCATGGGACTGATAGCAGCTGAAAGGCTGAATGAACACTTTGCCCAAGGCCTGACTGCAGGGAGAGCTGCAGGGAAAGTTGAACTAGAGGCTCACTAAGCTGTCCTGATTCCTTGTTTAAAACACCTTCCCTCCATACTGTTGAAGAAGCTGGTCATCGCCATCATGGCACTTGAGCTAATTATTTCGAGTTCCCTATGCTTGTGATAGTCCTTGTTGCATAAGGCTCTGTACTTGACAAGTGGAGACACTTAAGGGCTTCATTACTTCATTGCTCAAGACACTGGAGTGAGAAGTGAGAACATTGTGTCAACCTAAATGCAGAGTTGTTAAACTTTTAAAAAAGGCAGAAGTCTGTGGACAGAGCTGTTTTGGAGGTGTATTCTTCTGTTTGTTGCTGCTACAAAAAGTAGCTTCTTAAAAATAGGAGACACCAGTTATCTAGAAAAAGTGAAGATTACTTTGGACCTTGGTAGTAACATCTACTGTTTTCTGCTAGTGATTTTTAGGCTTTGCTAAGCATGGCAAATCCCTAAGGTCAATGCTGAGAACACATGGAGGCTTCTACATACTGTGTTTTAAAAAGCTATACAAGTAAAATTCTACCTACTGCACGAGACATAGGCCTCCCTGAATTCCTAAGCTATATAACTCATGAGATGAAGATGGCTCTTGTGAAGCACTACAAGCACCTTATTGTACTAAAAATAAGAATAACAAAGATCAAACCATGCCTGCTTGTGTAGCTTGTCTTAAATAAGTGAAACTTGAATACAGAATGGAAGAGAAATGTGGGGGTATCTACACCTTTGTTATTTTTAAAACTCTCAACATAACCTTCTGTATACAAGAATATTGTAGTAGGTATTTTCTTTTTGATTGTATCTGTGACTCCTCACTTGAGTTTAGAACTGCTGATATGCTTTTCTTCTAGGTTTCTTACTCTGAAGTCACCTCTATTAGCAACCTTGGTGTTGCCAGCAAAGGACTAGTAATTGAAAGACCCGGACACGTTTCTCTAACCTATGCAGATGGCTCTGTGTGCATCAATGCTGATGAAAAGAAAACTACTTATACCACCACCATCCACTTTATCTGTTCCAGGGGCACTCTTGTAAGGACAAATGATCTTTCAGTTATTACTTCATCATAGTAGGTTTTAACATGAAGCCACATGAAGATGTGTAGTATACAGCAGATTCGTGACAAGGGAAACTTCTTGAGGATTTAAAACAGATGTAAAAATAAAGCTGATGTAGATGCTGGAGAAGAACGTCTCTTGGACTAAGTATTTTATCTTAAGTAATAACTAGATAAAAACTTAACAGCCTTGGTGGACAGTCATATTTCAGACTAGTATAATTAACATGAAAACTACAGAGGGACTCAAAACTGAAGAGTTACTTACAAATATTGTGGATCCTCTTACGGGGAAGAATATCATAAGGTGAATCTTCAGGCTTAGGTTCTGTATCCTCTGTAGCTTTTTGATTGTAGGATTCTTAAATCTGAAGTTTTTGCTGATACAACTCCACATAGTGAAGTTTATACTGAGAGGATCATTAGACTTAGACTTGCACTGGTTTTGTGAGTCTGCAGTTCTTACTCCTGTCACTCACCTGTTCTTTAGCCCAAGAGGTGTGGTGAAAAATCTGTGACTTTGAGGGGTTATGAACTGCTTTACTTTTGTCTGAAAACACTGAAATAAAGTGTACATAATTAATACTCCTGTTATCCTGTTACCTCAGCTAGCAGACTTCTGTTACTTTACTTTTACTTTTTTTTAATAAATCACGGACTACGTATTATACCTCAAAACTCTTCAAAGCTTAAACTGAGGCAAGAGCTGGTTATGCTTGTCTAGATTCAGTATTGAATTTAATCTGAATATTTGGATATCTGATTCAGTTCTTGGCTAATGCCTGGTGACATGTTAAGTGTTTAACTAGACAAAGTTTTCAGCAGTGACCTTCAAAATAAATAGGAGTGAGGGAAGCAGGGTGGGAATTGTGTGCATTTGTAGTGAAGTCTTTTAGAAGAACCTGACAGTTTCCAAGTGGTATCTCAAACGTGAGAAAGTGTTGGTTATCACGCTTATTCTGGTCTTCTCTCTGCAATCTGTTTCCAGAGTAGCAGCCCAAGGTTTATCGCTATTCTAGATTGTGTGGCCACTTTTATATGGGAAACTGAGGCTGCTTGTCCAATCAAGGAAACAAAAGATGATTCACAGGTGAGAAAGGAAGAATGTAAATGGTATTTGTAGTCTCAACATCCTCTTTTCTTCTAGCACTCCTGATTACTGTGCTTAAATGACTTTTGAAGAAAACTGACTACAGTGAAGTCTTAGGTCATGATTGAGTCTTGTGATACCTTATTGCTTTCTTTCTGAAGTGTTCCTGAAATGTGTAACCTCTGACCAAAGTATTCAGATGCTTTCTCTTGAGAACAGTTTACTTGCTCTAGCATGGAATGTTCCATTCCCTTACAGTGTTGCTAGTCAAACTGAGTCTATGTGTAAGGGTATTATGTATATATTGTCCTTGTTTTGTATAGATCATCAAAGGAGACTTTTCTTTTTTCATGCTAAACTACTCAGTTGCTTCTACTTTACAGGTCTCAACACAAACACATTAGTGTGGAAACAACCCTCAGTTAAAATTTTCGTTCTCTTAGCTAACCTGATAGATCAGTTAAATTCCATATTAATATGATGGTATGTGGCTGATGTCAGCGGACAAAAAGAACTGAATAAATGTGCAAAAGAATTGAATGAAGTGTTGCTACTGCCTGAGCTGTATTTGGATTGACCAAATTAAGTTGCTGATTGATATGCAGGCTAGGAATATGTGTAAATCACTGCTTTGGTTCTTGTAAAAAGTTAGAGGTAAAACTTAAACGGAAGAAATGCAGAAGGAGAAAATAATTCTGTTATAAATTTTTTTCCAGTCCTGCTCTGTGCGAGATCCAAACACTGGCTTTCTGTTCAATCTGCAGCCATTAGCTTCTGAAAAAGGCTATATGGCTACTGGCAGTGGGAAGAACTTCTTGGTAAGGATTTTGATTGTACAATCTGTTGTTTATGAGTGCTGGTTTTGCATTTTTTTGTCTTGCTTAGTGAGCAAGTGGAGCTTTGACTCAGTCCTTTTATGAAATATGAGTTGGCAGGAGAGCATTGTGCTTGAGGGCAGGAGTGGAAGATAACTTCATTCACGTCAGATGGTCTTAAAAGCATTGAACTTCTGATTCTTAGCAAACAAAAGGTAGCCACGCTTTTCAGGCTATGCATGATTTTACCCTTATGGACTATGTTGCCAATTTATCTGTTGATGCTGAAGAAATTGATAGGGGAAACCTAGAAAGGGATTTAATCTGTCCATATCAGTGTTTTTAATGCAATATGCATGTATCAGTAGTCCTAGGCTGTCACAAATACTACCATAGTAGTCTCTTTCTTAGTGTGAGAATAAACTTGCTTGACCACATCCTGCACTTCTAGTGGGGAGAATTTGTGGACCCTCTAAGCTGGAGACTGAGAATATTGTTACTGTATTATAGTTGAAATGTCTGTCATTTCCATACTGCAGGACAGCTATGTTGTTTGAAAAAGTTATTGGCAAGCAAGTTTTACTGATATAGAAATGGCTACGTGAACCTACTTTCTGCAGTTAATACTATGTATATCCACATGTTTTCAAAACTTCTAGCTAAACATTTGTGGATCCATGCCAGATTGTGGTAAAATTGATGGCAAAACAGCTGCTGGATGTGAAGCAGAAAATCTGACATTGGTGAGGCTGGTGGAATTGGACAAAACCCTGTATCTGTCCAGTGAAGGGTTTCTAACTCTTACCTACAGAGGTCCTCTTCGTGTGGAATTAGGTGAGTTCAGGAAATATGCAGTGGAAATGGATGGTCATATTGTACAAACTTAGTGTGAATAGTCAGTATTCCTTTGTCAATATAGTGAAATCTATCTGGCTTGGTGTTAGTTGCTTAAATAAACTAGCTCATATGGAAATTTTAGAAGAAAATAAAATAATGTAGAATGATAATGGCTCAGTTTTCAGTAATACATGTGCATTTCAAAACTATAAAAAAGAGACTAAAATACAGTATGTATGTTATTTTTTTCTTACTGAGCAGATGAAAAATATTGGTCCTTGTAAGGAGAAATGGATAGTCAAATTGGGAAAACAAGCAAAATGAACTCTGGCTCTTTTTCTGAGCGAAGTAATAGATTTAAGCTTCGGTTTCATTAATAATGTTCTGTAAAGTTGTTTCATATCTGAAAGGTCATTTTTTAGTAAGCGTGTACTCTCTTGCATGGAATTTCTTAAATAAGTGCTCTAGTACTTCATGTACGCCTACTTCATGAATTTAAGTCTCGTTTGCAGATAAGACTAATGAAAAATGTGTATCTAGCTTTTAGATTTTACCTGCTTTCCAACTGTACTGAAACTGAGCTTCATAGAAAGGAACAGGACACCTTAACAACAGAAGGTTTTGGGAAAACTGGGTTTTGGATTCAGGAACCTCAAATGCTTCTGCGTTTTGATAACACAAATGGTGTTGACAAATTTTGATGACAAATACTACTCCCTGACATAACTTGAGGACTAAACAGAACTTAACATATCCTGCTTAGATAGCTTCAGTATTATTTGTTCTGCAGTCATTACACTGAACTTCTTACAAACAAAACCTCCAAACACAAAACTTTGCTATTTGTGATGTAATTTAGGGGTTGCTGGTACTGATGATGATATTTTGTAGGTTTTCTGTTTCTTCAAATATGTTGAAGACCCAGGGAACACAGTTCAGTGAAAGGAATAATATTCTTGAAATGTGTCAAGGCATTTTGGTGTTCTATTTGGAGAGGCAGTTGTGGTTACTAGGCAATTTATCATAGCTTTCTAAAGAAGGCTTGCGTATTTACAGCTAAACCCCCGTAAAATATAAGGTAGTGTTTTCCTTGAAGCAGTGAGTAAAAAACGGTTAAAAAATTCTGAAGTCAATTGTTTGCTTGAACTTAAATTCAAATATTCCAAACTGAACCATCAGCAGATAAATGTTTGTTTTACAGGAAAATCAGACATGTTCGTGGTGACTTTCATTTGTAATGATTCATATCCTGGAGAGCTTAAGTTTGTGCGTGAGGACGTAAACAGTGTGCTGGACATCCATGATACTTTTTTTGAGTTTCACACAGCTCTGGCCTGTGCTCCTGCTCCTGTAGACTGTCAGGTTACAGGTAAGTACCTGGAATTTGAGAGGGTTCTATCCAACAAATGTTGGAAGGATGAACTGAACAGCAAACTTTTGCTCAGAGGAGGGCTTTAAGAATACCTGTTGTGAAGACACTTGTAAGACTTAAAGTCTTTGTAGAAGTTGTAGGGTGGGAGAGAAGGTAAGTTGTTTGAAGCAGACTTAAATGACAAAGACAGGCAAGAAGCTAATTTGGATAATGACTTTGAAAATATTTAGTCCTTATTGTGACTGGGTACTGCTTCAGCCCAGCTCTGAAGCAAATGAGTTCATTTTTCTTGGCCTCTGTAAAAATGCACCTGTTAGTTGTGGAGTAATTACACTTGGGAAGTAACTATCAAAGCAACTGTGATCTGCGTTTGGCATAGTGATGTTTTAGTGGCAACAGTCATCATCATCACTCATGGCTGGGCTTCATGAACGAAGATTTGGGGAGCGCTCTACCCACGTTTGTTACAAGCGTGCTGGTGGCTAAAAAGGCCGATACAAGATAGGCATGTCCGATTGCAAAAGGCAGAGCAGGAAGACTCCTTAGGTGGTATATTCTGCAAGACACAATTCTTTCTGCGTTGTCTTTTCTCCTCGAGAGTGATCCTGCATGCTTTCTCAAAAGCATCAGCAGCGTTAAAGATAGTGCGTCTCCAGACCTCCCGATTGGAGGCCAGAGTAGACCAGTTATGTTGATCAGTATGGCCAAGGCTGAGATGTTGTTTCAAGGGAGTCCTTGTATCTTCTCTTCGGGGCTCTTCTCATGGTGGCAAGTTCACCATAAAGCAAGATCTTAGGGAGGTGGTGGTCCTTCATCCTTGAGACGTGTCCTGCCCAATGCAGCTGTGTTCTCAGCAACATGGCCTCAACACTTGTGATTGCTGCTTGTTCTGGAACAGATGTATTGGTCACATAATCTGACCAGTGGATGTTTAGGATTGTAGGGAGACAGCATTGATGGAAGCGTTCTAGGAGATGCAGGTGGTGGCGCAGGTAGATGACCCATGATTCAGATCCATATAAAAGAGTAGACAGCACAATGGCTCTGTAAACACTGATCTTTGTACTTTTCTTCAAGTGTTTATTTCGTCAAACTCTTTTATGGAGTTCTCCGAAGGCACTATATGCCTTTGCTAACCTGTTGTCTATCTCTCCCTCAATCTTACCATCCGAGGAGATGAGGCCACCTAGGTAATTAAACTGCTGGACTGATTTGAGCTCTGATTGGCCAATGGTGATGTGGGGATGATGGGGGACTTCCCGAGGTGCAGGTTGATAGAGAACTTCTGTCTTCTTTAAGCTGACTTCCAGCCCAAAGAGCTCAGCAGCGCCTGCAAAGCAGGATGTTAAACGCTGCAGAGCTGCTTCTGTGTGGGCAACAAGGGCGTCGTCATCAGCATAAAGCAGCTCCCGGACAAGATGGTTTAAGGTCTTGGTGTGGGCCTTCAGTCACCTTAGGTTGAGTAGGCTTCCGTCAGTACGGTATCAAATGTAGATACCGTCCTGATCATCGAGGTCTGCTGTGGCCCTTTGGAGCATCATGCTGAAAAAGATTGTGAATAGGGTTGGTGCAAGAACGCAGCCTTGTTTCACACCACTGGTTATTAGAAAGGGCTCAGAAAGTGCATTGCCATATCTGACTTGGCCGTGCTGATCTTCATGGAGTGAGATGATCATTTTAAAGAACTTGGGAGGACAACCTAAATGTTCCAAAATCTGCCGTAGACCTTTTCTGCATCCGGGGGGAGGGGGGGGGGTACTGCCTGTGGCCCCGCACATCTGGGGGAGCAAACAGTACGTTCTCTCAATGGATATCTAATATGATTCTGAAAATTACTTTGAATTGTGTATTCATCAGTGAAACCTGTATCCTTTCAAACGCGATAGTACTGCAAGTATTAATGAGATCTCTGAGTTTAGGGTATATACCACATTTCTTTCAGATGCTGCAGGCAATGAGTATGATTTAAGTGACTTGAGCAAAGATGGTGAGCCATGGGTTGCTATTGACACTTCAAAGGAAGCGAAGAAGCGAACATTTTTCTTGAATGTCTGCAAACCTTTGCCCTATGTGACTGGGTGTTCTGGTAAGCCAGTGGCAAGTGTTTCTTATGACTTCTGATGTAAGACCTTATATGCAGAATGACATTCCTAGTTATTTTAGTAGGGTTAATTGAATCCTGCCTGTTTTAATCACCGAACTCACATAGACCTGGATGACATATGTCAGGAGTACTAATAAACAGACTTTTGCAAATTGAGAGCAGTCTTAATGCTTATCAGGACTTTTGCATTGAGATGTGTGTGAATACATTTGGGAAAATTGCATCGAGGGCAGTATTTACCAATATCTTTTGATTTTATTATTATTGTTTCAAGAAGATAGAAAAGTCAAATGTTGTTGAAGCCTGCTAATTGAATGAGGCCAGAATGAGAGGCTTATGCCATGTCTTACTGAACTTCTAGCCAGTTTGATATATTTAACATCGCTCTAATCTTTTATCAGTCTGTGGGAACAGATAAATTAGTGCAGTTTGAAAGATTTAGTGAATGCAGGACAGCCTCAGAGGCTTTAGGCACGCAGTGTCTCCAACTGTATTTATGAATTAATTTCTGTTGTGTTCTGCTTCAGGAGTTTGAGACAGTCTGCTTTAATGCTCAAAGCTCTCTTAAAGCTACCCTGTTATGTTATTTTACAATAAATTTAACTCTAGTTGTCGAAGCTTTGAACTAAAAAACAGGCTTTTTCCTCTAGGTGGTGCCATAGGATCTTGTGTGAAATATGCTGATAAAAGCAAGAACCTTGGAGTCATTCAGATAACCCCCCAGGCTGCTACTGATGGGTCATTGAGCATTATCTACTTGAATGGTGACATATGCAAAGATAAGCAGCATTATTCTACACGTATAATCTTCCAGTGCGATCAAACAATGGTAATTTTCTGTGCCAGTTGCTATTAATGAGGCTTTTAGTGCTTGGGGGTACTGTATTAAAATGGACAGTGTTTATTCCTCTTAGAATGGAGAGACTGGTTCTAAAAAGTAATATCTTGTATACAGGCTTTTCCTTTGTCTCTTTTTAAGTGCTTTACTGAACCTGTAGAACACAACAGTGAACTCTATTGTGGAATCCTGTGAGCTAGCAAAAGCAGCTCTTTGCTGAAAATGAGTGCTGAAATTAGGTAGCAGAGATTTTAAGGCTATGCAACTGCAATTAAAAAACCCCTGCATGTATGTTTTGAAACTTGCAATGCAGCTATTACCCCTTTTATATGGCTCTTTTCTGTAGGGATCGCCAGTGTTGGAACAGGAGAATGACTGTGAGTTTGTATTTGTTTGGAGAACCTTGGCAGCATGTCCTGTTCACAAAGCAGAAGGTAAGTGTAGTTATTTGAGCTTTAAAATATCAAACAAATCTGTACAAGTAGTAAATACTTACTGAAGCTGTGTTAGTTTCTTGCCCTGTGAGTCTTTCTGTGAAAGGTGCTGGCATGTGGAGGGATGAGCTTTAAGCCAACTAAGTATCCTATCTATCATTAAAAGTATAAGTTAGACCAAGTATATTTGCCTGTTATCCTATCTAGGGAAAGAAAATAAAGTAATAATGCTGTTTATGAGATATCATAGTACTATACTGTTAAATCACAGGCAGACTTGCTAGTAAATATTAAAGCATCACATTTCATGAGAACACAGTTGATTCTGTGCCTGGCAACTCATTCCCTGTCCCTCACTGAAGACTGGTAGCTAGATTTTAAACTTGACACTTGTTAGTTAGTGGGGGGACGGCCAAGGGGGACAGTCTTCAGAATTTGCAGTTGACTCCAGGATGTGCAACAAGGAGTCACAGGTTCAAGTTCTGGTACTTGATTGGCTCTTAGATGGGAAGTTGAGTGTGCAAGTGTAATCTCTGCCCTTGCAGGGGTTTTTTTGCAACTTGTAGTTAATGCCTTATAAAACATCTAGACTTCCTGTAAAGGATCTGTTGCAACAGTCCTAGACATTATTGAAACTGCCAGTGATCTCATGTGGCATGAGCCATGCTTACAAGCTACTACTCTGTAGCATGTAATACTATGCAGGACACTGATGACTGAGTTGTGCTTTTGAAGGGAGGGGAAACCGGTGTCTTTAACTTGCTGCCAACTTCTGTGATTGAGAAGACTGTTCATGTGATCCAGTCCGATATTTATTTTTTTTTTTTTTTAAAAGCTTTAGAGCAAACAGTCATTTTAAAACTGAGGACTTAATCAGCAACAAAGTTACTGAGGTATATCAGCTGATCTGACTCATGAAAACTAGAATTTTCCTAAACCTTCTTTGTAGATTTGTAAGCTGTAGTAAACATTTCCTATGATCAGTTATTCTCTGACTTGGCGAACTTCATAGCTGTTAAAAGAAGATACAGGACTGACATCAAGAACACCTTTCGCTTCGGCCTTGTGACCTTGGTGTTCTTTCCAGATAATTAAGCAAGTGCTGGACTTAGTGACTCTGGTTCTGTACTTAACCTTCAGCATAGCTGAAGGAAGAACCTGTGAGGCAACTTTAAAGTCATTTTTGAACTACAGTGTGACTTTTGCATCTTACTTTAGTGGCAGTTATAAAAGAAATGAGCCATTTATAGTGTAGTCACATAGTTCTAGATATTGGTGATTTCCCGAGATGAGTTGCTTAGCTGAACTAAGATGGCTCTTCAGTGTCACTGCCCTAAAGTGCCAGCTAGTAACTTTTGTTGCCTTTATTTGTTCCAGTAAGCCTTAATTGTCCGAAGTGTATTTGGCAAAGCTAATAGATCTTAAATTGTATTTTAAATGCTTAATTTTTCTTTAAAGGAGAGGATTGCCAGGTGAAAGATCCAAGGTATGGCCATGTTTATAACCTGAAACCACTTTCCAATAAGGACATAAAAGTGAGTACAGATGAGTATGACTACTACTTCAGAGTTTGTGGAGAAATAACAGAACCTTGCAAACCAGAGGTTGACACTGTTGCATCGTGTCAAGTAAAGAAGATGGACAGAACTTACAGAAAAGTAGCAGGTACAGCACTTACAGAAGAAACTTAGAGAATGTGAAGATTAGCCAGGATGTAACTGAAGCTACTATGTGATAGAAGAATGGTTCTCGCTTATCTTGTACCTCTTATGAGACAAAGCACCTCACCACTTTTTCTTACTGTGCAAGTAAAATGGCATATATGTAGTTATCCTGACACTCAATTATGAATGAGCTCAGCCTTACTGAGTAGTACTCATTCAATAACTAGATCACAAATTTTAGGGGAAGGTTGACATCTGTCTATCAATACCTTATTGTGCATCTTATTGCTGTTTATGTAACCCTGCTGCCAGAGGCATTACTACAGTCATGTATTTACTGGAGTAGCTGTTGACTTTTCTGAACTCCTTGCTTCTAGGCTTACGTACAGAAAAACTGACTTTCAGAAATGGTTTAATCATGATTAATTACACGAGTGGAGAAAAATGTCATAAAATATATGAACGGTCAACTGCCATATTATTCTATTGTGACAAGACTACATCTGAGGTTAGTTTCAAAACATATGTTTCGTGTACATACTCTCTTCCAGAATTGCCCTCTTAAAGTATGAAAGTGTATGATGAAGAATATGAAATAGCCTCCTTCAAGAACTGCCTAATAATATCCAGATTAGACAGGAGATTGAAAGGTCCTATGAAGTGATAAAAAATGAGGAATGTTTTGAATTTTCAATTTACGAACAGTACCTTTTGTTGTGCCTCAGGAAGGTTGGGGCATGTCATTTCTTTAGGGGATGCCTGCCATTGTCAAAGCTCTTGGAGAAGCTAGGAAGGAGTGCTCTCCCGTACATTACAGCTGTTTCTTTGTAAAAAAAATAAAAGGTAGAAGGCTGAATGTGCAGGAAAGCAGTTTTTACAGAACCAGACTAAAATAAGCTGGTTACTTGCTTTTAGTATCTCTCTTTGTGCTTGCACTTTCCTTCCTTTTTTTAATGGTGTGTAGAGTTACTTTTGCTCTTCTCCTTAGTTCAGGGAGGAGGCAGAAGGGGCTAATGGCTGCCCTTTTATCAGAAGTGTGCATGAGGATAAACTCAGGTTTGGAAGAAGCCATGCTTTCAGCTGGTCAGAGGCATAGTGTGGCTCTAAGATTATATATATGTTCCTGGGTCTTCTTGAAGCAAGACTAATGCATTTTGGTAACTTTACTGCGTTTAAATGAGAAAGCAAATTACTTTCGTGTTGCATTCTTTCAGCCTGTATTTTTGAAGGAAACTCCAGATTGCACCTACATGTTTGAATGGCATACTCAGTATGCTTGCCCACCTGTTAAATCTACTGAGTGCTCCTACAAGTAAGTTGTTCCCACAAAGTTAAAATGAAGCTGTATGATGAAAGAAAAAAATACAGCCTTACTGCAATTCAGTGCAACGCTGCCGCTTTAGCTATCGTGTTTTGACTTAGTAACCAGCTAATGTGGCATTCAGTGCCAGTGCAAAGTATTTTAAGTAATTTTTGCAATTTGTATTTGTGAAAACTAATTTCACAGAAGAAGAATACTTTGAGATTCTTAATAATAAAATAATAAAAGGGAACTTTTGGGTATGCAGTTATTGATGGTTGAAGGCTAAGTATGCTAGGTTGTTGCAAGTATCTGGTTATTATTTAACTGTAGCTAATTTTAAACAAGAATACAACTGCTATCTGTTTGGAACTTCCACCAAACAAAGCTCCAGGAAAAAAATGTCATTTATATCTGTCACCACCAAGTATTAGCTCATTAAGATTTGATAAGTGGGGTCAAATGTGGCTAATAATTGGCCCAGAGTTTTAACATCTGGCCTCATTATAGGTTTCCACCTTCACGTAAAAGTGCATTGTAACTGTGTTTGTGCTTGCCATGCACTGAAAGATGACATGCTCCAATTAAAAGTTGAATTACTCCTGCATTGTCTGAGGGCTGTGTGCGTGTGGACAGTTACTGTGGGGGTAGATGGCACAGTGATATGTTTCTGTACCGAATTTGAAGTTTCTGGGGAACAATGAGCCTGTAGATTTCTTTTTCAGCACGATACTCTGCTTAGAGTTACTGCAGTAACTTAAGAATTGTAACTTTAAAATACTTAATTTTTTTACATGCCTCTTAATCTTTTTGTACAGGGATGATGATGGAAACTTCTATGACTTTTCGTCCCTAATGCGACATAGAGAGAACTGGGAGGCGATTGCTATATCTGCTACTACACAGAAATACTATATTAATGTCTGCAAGCCCTTAGTACCATATGGTGCTGCACGTAAGAGCAAAATAAAAATACAGTCTTCCTGTTGTAGCTAGGGAAGGCAAAAGTGCTAGGACAGTAGTGCTGGTGGCTGTTCTGAGTGAAAAAAATCACAAAGCAGAGTATGTGGAGACAGTAGTGTGATTTCATCACCAAAGGGAAGGGTAGATTGTGGATCTGATTTCCATTTGCTTAGAGGGTGAGATTCACTAGCAGCTCTTATCTTCTCATGATAAATGCTGTCCTTATCCAAAGTCTGCTGTAGCTCTTAAAGATTAAAATAATTTCTTGGCACAAGATGCTAACTTCAGAATTTTTCTATGGCATCTTCTGGCTGAATCTGTGTTTTGTGCAGTGGAAGACCAGGTAACAGACTGTAGCCTTCCACTCTGTGTAGTAATCTACTTCCCCAGTAGTAGCTGCCACTACTTTCTGCATGACCTTAAGTAAAGTGAGGATATTGCTGCTACTTGTGATTTTTGGGGCAAATACACCCCACTGAGTATGGTTTGGACAGTGGCTTGGAGATATACCTGAAAGTAAAGTAGTGAAGTTTTATTCCAGGCAAGTAATGCCTTAGTAACGTTTGGAGTGATAATGCAGTTTTTGTTTATCTGTATAGGTTCCTGTCCTTCTGATGCTGCTGCCTCCCTCATGGAGGGTACAAAATGTACCAGTCTTGGGGAGGTGGCTGATGGTCCCTGGAGGGAAAATGGCATTTCCATTCTTAAGTATATTAATGGAGAGCAGTGTCCAGATAAAATTCGCAAGAAAACAACAATATTGCGCCTCAAGTGTGATGAAAGCAGAATTGTAAGTGGGATCCTTCTGGTGGGGTTTTATATCACTGTGTGTGTATGGAGAATGTGGGCACCTCTTATCCATTCCCTAATCATCTGTAGTTGGATGGGAGCCAGTCTTGCAAGCAGACTGACTTAGAAGTACTTGAATTTTAGATGCTGTGCAATTTTTGAGATCTTCTTGTACAATCTGCTAGCACAGATTTTACCATCTGTAATAGATAAAATTGTCTGCTTGTGTCTTGAAGATGAATGTAGTGCAGGTAGGGAAGTGTTTCAAGTAGTAAATAATGCTATTTGCTGTGTAGTTCTTGCTCTTAGTTCATAGCTCTTGCACACTCTATGCCTTGCTGTTAAGTACACTTCTATTTTCTATTGCCCTAGGCTGCCTTTAGCTCTTCTCTCATTAATTTTATTTCTCCTGATAATGATTCTGTACTGTTATATATTTGAAATAATCAGAGTTAAATACTCTGCCCTTGGATTAATTCACTGGACTATGATGGTCTGTTAAGTCCTAGGACTGGCATTTGAACTGAGCTCAGCTGCAGGTATAGCCCTGTCGCATAGTCTTACACTGTCGCTCTGCAGAGTTGTCACTCTCTCCACTGTTTCGTGTTTAGGAATCAAAGCCAGAACTTATAACTGCCATTGAAGATTGTGAATATACCTTCTTATGGTTCACTGCTGCTGCGTGCCCTCTTAAAAGCAATGTGCAAAATGACTGTCGGGTAACCAATCCTGCAACAGGTAAGGAGGAGGCCTCAGGATTTCATATGTGGAAGAGACTGTGTTCTTGAGGGACTTCATTAGAAAAGTGCAGTGGGACACATCCTCTGGATGGTGACTAACAAGCTTATTGATGGTAGAAATATCTTGTAAGGGACTGCAATGTCCCTTGGAACATAAATAGTCTATAGTTCTGAAACTAGTTTTACCTCTGTTAATATGAATAAGTAACTGTTTGCCTTTCTAAGCTAGCAGGCAAATAGAGTCTGGTTGACCATCCTACTAAATTAAGTTACTGAAAGCTTTTAATACAAAGAACTGTCTTGCTTTTGAATCTGAAAAAGAGATTAAATTATTCCCCAATCTCTCTACAGGCCACCTCTTTGATTTGACATCATTAAAGCGAGAGTCTGGCTATACCATCAGTGATTCACACAACAGAAAGATTGAGTTGAATGTTTGTGCTGAAGCTAAAAGTTCATGTACTAATGGAGCTGGTAAGTATCTTATCCCCTCTGGTACTGTAACGATTGACTATAGGGTACCCAAAAGAAATACTTATGTTCAAGTTTACAGTAAAATGTGAGGGGCAGGTTTTACTGCAAATGCAGAAGGAGTAAAGGGAACAGCTTTGTGGCTGAATTGCCTAGGAAAAGAACCTAAAACTGTTCTAGGAAGTGAAGCCATGTATTTCTACCAAACTCCATTCACTTGGGCTCACTTCCAGTCTTAATCCCTCTAGTTCCTAGTGGATGAGTATTTTTTTGGACATGAGGCCAGGAATGTAGATATTTCTGTTGTGCCTCTTGGCAATTGTGAAAATGGAGACATTACAAGCTTCCAGTTAGAGTGAACTGAGCACAAAAATTTCTCTGTAGTGATGCATTGCTGGAATGCATCTGCACTGGACCTTGTGTCTGCACTTCAAACCTTTGCCAATCCTCTTTCTAGCTTTCTGTCCTGTTTTGGGTGCTTCTGAAACATCAGTAGAAGTTAACTTGTTTTCTAAGCTGCTAACTTGCAGATTGAATTACTAACTGTTTTGGCAAATTGAATATGAGGTAATATTAAGGCATCTTAAATGCTAGGAATGTTGCTTGTAAAGTAAAGATTATTTTTGTGTAGTTAGAAGGAAATACTGGATCGATTTGGTTTTTAAGAGGCATCTTAAAATGATATCTAATATACCAAATACTGTGCTCTGTGATTGATTTAATCTGTATAGATGCAGTACATACAGGTTAATGAAGTGTTAAAGACAATATTTGGTCTTTGTTTCAGTGCAGTTCAGCTCAGTTTAATGGGAACTCCAGATAGTGTGACAAAGCCTATCTTTCATAGGAAAACTCAAGTGAGAATAAAATCTTAAGTTTCCCACCGTTTATATTTTAAGGTGTAATTTTTACAGGGCAGTTTCATCAGACTTAATCTGTTCTGTTCATTTTTCTTTTTTTTTACTTTAGCTGTCTGCATCACAGGTGGTCGAAAACCAGTTAATGCTGGAAAACAGAGTAAAACTTTAACTTATGAAGATCAAGTGTTAAAACTTGTCTATGAAGATGGAGATCCTTGCCCTGCAGACCCTGCACTGAAGCATAAAAGCTATTTTAGCTTTGTATGCAAGTCTGATGCTGGAGATGACAGTCGGCCTGTTTTTCTGTCTTTTGATGAGCAGACATGCACTAGTTACTTCTCTTGGCACACTTCCTTGGCTTGTGAGGAAGAGGTAAGGATTACTTTTACAGACAGCACTTGTGGGACTAAATTTCTGAAGGGGGTTGGATATTATATCAGCGTATTTTAAATTCGTTGAGGGAAAGGTCTGTTCCTGTAGTACAGAATGCAAGTTCATACAGAAGTTCTCACATGCTTTTCATACGGACATTTTCAACACAGATGAACAGTACTTGGCAAAGTCCTGCTCCACATGTTGAATCAAGTTAAAACTTCTAACACTTCATAAAAAACCCTCTGTGCAACCTGCTTAGCTGCTTTTCTGTGCAGTTCAAATGGAAGCCATAGAGTGTCGTCTTGGGAAGTGATGGTTAAAATCATGTGATGCAGCAGGCCAACAGAGCTGAGATTGAGTTGAGGATAGATAGCATCTCTGTTAATGGGGATATTCTTTGTTTCTAGGCAAGTAACTAGTGACCAGGCACCAGTATGATCAGTTTGCTCAGTGCAAAAACTGATAAACCTTGATAGTGTGAATTTAGGGTCTGCTTTGGCTGTGTAACACGTGTCGTAATAGCATGATTTGGTCAACTCTAGCTGAACTGGTGTTCCAGACAATACTTTGTGCTAGTCTTTCTTTAGTTAGTGTAACCAGTTGAATTGTTATCACTATTGGGTGCATGGAATAAAAGCCAGTAGTAGGAGTAGAGGGCTAAATGAACTGTTGGGTGAATTCGGATCTTTTCTTAACACCTGTACAGTACTTTTGTAAATCTGCATAATCATCCTTTTCACTGCCTTGATTACCTCCACTGTGACCATTGTTCTCTGCATCAAGTTATTTTTCCTCCTCATCACTGTCTCAATACTATAGCTCTTGCTTCCATTTAGGAAAAAACATCTTCCGGTTTCTTTCCCCAACAAGAACTCTCACATGTCCCCTCTTTTGGCTATTCTGGTTTCCTCTTCAATAGCATGTACCATGCTGCAACACAAATCAACAGTGCCCAAACCCATTGTGCTTTCTAGCCTGTTCATTCCATTTGGTGATCATTGTGCACTTCTGATCAGTTTTCACAGTGACCCAAGCAATTTCAGTGTGGTGATAAGTAGGTAGTGTTGATGATTATTGGTCCTAAAATTAAACGGTAATTTTGTTAGTTATTCCTTTTCTAATATCTAAGCAAGAATAGACTTTTCAAATTTCATATAGGCTGTCAGTAAGTTTGTGCATATTTAGAGTGTATGAAATTGGTTCTGAGGAAATGTAGTAGTCAAGCTATCAACTTACAATAAAATGATTTTACGTTGTGATGACCAAGCTTGCTTATTTGAGGTGGTCCAGTGATGTGTGGGAGATGAGGAGAGGAAGGGATCTTAATGAAGTGATAGTGACTATGTATGCTGGAGTATGCATGCCAGAGCTTTATGACTTGGTGTTGTTCTGATGGGGATTTCATTCCATAAGAATGTTTAAATGATCAAGGTTTTTCATGTGTGGCTTGTACGTGCTTAGTATCTATAGACAAATAAAAATTATAACAAATGCTGCTTTTAAATGTAGCCATGCTTCTGGCCCCAAGAAGGATAGGATGCTTGTCAATAAATCAAAGCAAGTAACAAAAGAATAATATCAATGACATGTACATTCTTGTAGGTGAAGTGCTCAGTATTGAATGGCAGTTCTGTTATTGACCTGTCCCCTCTGATCCATCGAACTGGGTATTATGAGGCATTTGTCGATGAAGATATTACAGATGTTTCTCCTGACTTTTACATCAATGTTTGTGAGCCTCTCAATCCTATCAAAGATGTTAATTGCCCCCCTGGAGCAGCTGTGTGCATGGTTCCTGTTAATGGATTGCCAATAGTAAGTATTATGCCTTAAATCACTGAAATGTGCATTTAATAGTTTAATATGGTATCCCTGCCTAGAAACCTGATTTGAACTAGGGGCTTGACAATGGGTTAAAGAAATGAAATGCAAAATTAAAATCTCCTCTGCAAAATTCTTTCATCATTTTTCCCTATGAAGCAGTATTTTCCTGTCCTGAACCCCAGTGACTTTTTTGGGTGTCAGAAGATTCAATTCAGTGATAAATATGAAAAATTGCTACAGAGAATTTTTTTCATGTAGTGCTGTGTTCCAAATACAGACATCGGGAAGCAGAACATCTTAGTTAACCCTTCTGTGGCTTACTCGATCTCATGATAGTCTGCTTCATACTGCAACAGGCTATGTCCTACCATGCTTCAAAATGCAGTTAGTACTTTCATGTAAAACTTTGACAGCTGAATAAATAGCAAGGCTATGACAGAATGTTGGTTAACTTGTCCATGTTATTACCTTGAGAGATGAAGGCTCTTACCTTTTGAAGGCTTGTTTGTGAGCTGTAGAAGACAGACATAAAAAGTTGAGATTGTTTTTCATGAACTTTCACATTGATCTAGGGACTGTACTTTATTGTTAATGCTGGTTTTAAGTCATGTGTTGGTAATTTGGCACAATGATGTAAAGAAGAATCTACCTGTAAGATGCAGAACCTCCCTGGCTTTTGTCAAGCTTAATCAAAGGGTGTTTTGAGCTTCTCAGCTTGTGTTTTGTTAGGATTGAAATAAAATAGCTGTTCTTTGAGTATAGAATGCAGTTTTCAAAAGTTCAGTACTTGTGCTCCCATATAAACATGAATCTGAATTGATCTGAATCTCTGGGCTGATCTGAAATCTATTAATACATATTTTTGCTTGTGTAGGATATTGGTCGTGTTACTGAACCTCCCAAGTTAAATGAAGCAGTAAATGAAGTTCACATCACTTACAACAGCACTACTCCTTGTCAGACAAACAACAAATTGAACTATACTTCTGTTATTGTATTTCACTGCAGCCAAGGAACTAGTCTGGTAAGACATCTATTAAACTTACGTTGATATTGGAGTATAATGGGAAGTGAGTCATAACCAATGTTAGCTTTGTTTAAAACTAAATCAAGGATTTGTTTCTAGAATGTGTGGATGGACTTATTTCATCAAGGAATATACTTGGTATTTGTATTCTTAACAAGCCAAAATTTCATTGAGTGCATGAACTTTAGGCTTGAGAGTAACAGATTCTGACGATTTCAAGGATGGCATTCCACTGACATAATGTAGCAATAACTTATTGCTGACATTAAACTTGATTCTGTATTGCACCTTTAGATCCAAAACCTTGTACTTGTACCTCAGGCTATCATGAGAACCAGTGTAAGTGTAGAGCTGTTACTGCGAAATGTTTTCCCTATGTTGTAACCCTTTCCATAATCATACACAGCTTTAAAAATGTGTTTACTTACGTTTTATTTTGTGTCAACACCCAAATGCTAAATTGAGTTTGCATGGTGATTTGAGTCCAGTGCTTCTTGAATTTTTTTGAATGCCTTTAACAAACTGTAGAGAATACTTGGGTATGATGTTTGACAAACTAGAGCTTGCTGAAGATCGTGGAACCATTTTCCATTAACATGGGGCATGAGCTGAAACTTGAGACAGCTCTGAATATTACACAGGCCATACTAATATTTTAGTTTAAAATATGAGGAAGTAAAAAACGTACTCTATAAACCTTAACTCAGTGAAATTTCTTAACATCCTCACACTTTTGCTCCTTGCAATTAAGCTGAACATCAAAAATCTCAACCCTAATTAAGAAGAAAGCTTGGGTACTTCAGTTCCTTCTTTGATTGTTTTCTGAAGCTAGGTAGAATGTATTTCCCCTGTGAGTTTTTTGCTAGTGGTTGTAGTGTATAGGCCATGGTGTTTGTCCTACAGTCAGTGAAGTCTGGCCTTGGTAGTAACTGAGGTTAAATACTGGGTGGGGGGAAATGCAGAAAGAACAACGAACTTGTAAAATTAGACCTAATGTGTCTGTGTTCTTTGGTAACAGGGTAAGCCGAAGATGATAATGAAACTTGAGTGCAGTTTTGTGTTTGAGTGGGAAACTCCAGTTGTGTGCCCCGATAAAGTGAAAACTTCAGGCTGCTCTGTTACTGATGAACAGCTACACTATACTTTTAACCTGACCAGCCTTTCTGGAAGATCATTTGAGGTAATGCCTTCTGGTGGTGTGATTCTTTCTTATTTGTTTATTTATTTATTTATTTATTTATACTTTCCTATTGCTGTCAACATTTTAATACTGCAGCAAAGGTTTCTTTTAAGCATCCTGGGGTGTGAGAAAAGACCGAAGCATGTGCTATGATCAGTATTCATGTTTCTTGGCCTCTGACGGAGGGGAATAATATTAGAGGGTATAATATTGTCTTTAATGTTTTTGTGAAGGAAGTTGATGAATATACTGATGGAGAGAGGAGGGAGAAATCTTCACCTTTGACAGAATCTTGAACGTGAAAGCAAGACTTTATCTGTGGTCCTGTGTGCTTTATCTGCAGTTTTGTCATACTAAGGAAGGCCAGACTTGCAAAATCGGTCATCGTCTTTTCTTCCTGAATTATGCAAGTGTTGCATGAGACTTGTTTTATGAAGCGCTCCTGGTTTTCTAAGTACTGACTGCAGGCTTTGAGGCAGACTTGTGATACTTCTGGTTGTCTACACAGGTATTTTCTGGATCCAACAGTTACCATATTGGTGTGTGCAGTAAGGCAACAGGCTTGCCCCAGGGAAAATGCAAAGATGGGGCAGTGTGCCTGACATCTGAAAAAGGTGTGTCATCTTTTGGAAACATGAAGGAAATGAAAATGGACTATAGCCACCAGGATGAAACAGTGATCTTGCAGTATACAGGAGGTGATCTGTGCCCTCCAGGTGAGATTGGAGCAGACCCATTTTTTTATGTTAAAAATGTGCCAGATTTTTTTCTCTTTAACATACGAGGCTTTGTTGTGATAAGAGGAAACAACATTTTACATATGTTAATAGAAACATGTAGTTGCCTTAAATCACATGCACCATACTAATCTGCAGCATCAACATCTATCTCCCTAGAAGAGACAGTGCAGCTTTTCTGTAGGGATGATTGTAGCTACTTGTTCACTACATCTAGTTTTCTAATTGAGTTTAAACTCAATATTTCAGTATTTCTGTTATCTGCTTCTGACTCTTCTTTAGTATTGAAGTACAGGCTCCGGGTATGGTCATGAATATGGATATCCCTGCTGTTCCGCTGCATGTTGTTAAGAGTTTATACCTTTCCTTCTCAGTGACTGAAAAGGGAGAGCTTTGTGTCTTCCCCTTCAAGTACAAAGGAAAGATCTATGAGGAATGTATTACAGAAGAAAAGAATAGGCTGTGGTGTGCTACAACTGAAAACTACCAGGGAGATGAAAAGTGGGGATTTTGCGGTAGCGGTAAGTACTTCCTACACTTCATGTGCAAGGATCTGAGCTAACGCAGGGATTTAGCTACACTAGAATTCATACGTGCCTGGAAGCCTCTTGCAAAGTATGTTTTTCCTTTTTTTTCCAACCTTCCCCCTTATAGCAAATGCAAGAAAGGAATCTACCATTATCTTCACATGTGATGAAAATGCTGGTATTGGGAGACCGCACCTTCTCAGTGAGACTCTTGGTTGTGCTGTGACATTTGAATGGAAGACTCAGGCTGTTTGTCCTCCCCAGAAAATGGAGTGCAAGTTTGTCCAGAAGCACAGAACTTATGACTTAAGAATGCTCTCTTCCCTGACAGGGTCATGGATCTTTTTCCACAATGGAAACTCGTGAGTAATGAGCAACTCCCAGGGAGCAGCTTGCTAATCAGTACTGTTGAAGTTGTAATGTGGCATAATATTTCTGTTTGCTTAAAATTGTCAGTGCTTAACACTGCATGTAGATAAAAAACCAAGAAAGGAACCCATTTTATCCAAAGGGATTTAAAATTACGTTCTTCATTCTCACTCCTTCCCTATTTTGGTAGCCTTTTTAAAAGGATGAATAAGTCTGAACTAAAAGCTTTCTATTGAAACTGCTATCTTAACAATGTAATTTTGTCATTTAAATGCAATTTTTTTTATTCTTAATAATGTTAAACAAAAAAATTAATTGCTTTCTTTTAACTTGGGTATGTAATTCTTGTCTATAAACTTTAACTTCTAAGCCTCTGTGTATCAGCTTAGAAGAAAATATGAATGTCAGAAATTCATCAGCCTCTCTAGCATCCCCCCTCTAGTTAGCAAATAGAAATGAACTGGCAAAGATGACAGCATCTAATTCTAAACTTATGCTATACCATGAGGTAACAAAACTGCTTCATTTACCAGCTTGCTAGTAATTCCTCTGTTCTGATGTATCTGAGCTGGTGTAGCTTGGAAGAGACACTGAATTTAGGATGGTACTATAACCTTTATAACTGAAAAAACTTTTGGACCTTTCTTGACTCTGTTCCAATTTCTAGTTTGGACCCAGGTCAAAATTAACTAATGAACTAATCTGGTAAATGATGAATTTTTTTTTTGCACAGTCTTTTACTTGAAAATGATAGTTAGAAGTAATCTGCCAAACCTTAGCTTACAGAATAAAGCATGTACTAATTTGAGATTTAGTTTCTTGCAATCTGTCTAGCTTCCCATGAGGATTCTAAAGTTTGTGTATCACTTCTTCAGTTAGGCCTAAATGAATTTTAAACTTTTGTCTACCGTGTTCTCTATAGGTATTATGTGAATCTCTGTCAGAGGGTACATATGGGACCCACGGGCTGCCCTGAAAGAGCCAGTATTTGCAGGAAAAGCAACAATGGAGATGTTCAAGTCCTTGGACTTGTTCATACACAGAAGCTGAATGTGACAGGTAGTTACTTTTTTTTCTTGTAGAGAGCTAGAGATGGAAGGTTAAATCTTACAGCCTAGCTATAGTGCTTCTTAAATTATGATGAAGCCTTTATTTTGAAATATCTTCACCAGTGAATCTTTTGTTTAAAAACAAAACCAGTAAATGCTACTACTCAAATGTAGTGTTTAAGTCATGAGAAAACATTGAAGCAGTAAACAGTGTTGTCATTAAAACTGTAAGAAATTAGTTGTCCATCTGAACATTAAGAAACACTTTTTTACAGGGAGGGTGCCCAAGCACTGGCACCATGTTGCCCAAAGAGGTGGTAGAGTTTCCTACCTTGGAGATATTCCAAGGTTTTCTGGACATGGTCCTGGATAGCTGGCTCCAGGTGGCCCCTACATGAGCAGGGAGTTGGAACCAGATGACCTCCAAGGATCCCTTCCAACCTCAACCAATCTGTGATTCTGTAACTGTGGGAGGGAGAATTGTTTTTGTTCATCCTGTTTGAAAAGGCTTATTCTGCATCAACTAACTTCTTCAATTAAAGCAACATGTGAAAGATGACTAATTGGCTTCACTCTTAAGAAAAGGAATTAAGAAAACCCAACTTAATCTTACTCAAGTTTTCAGTTTAAGGAATATTTTTAAATTGGTGCTGAGTTTGTAAAATTGAGGGAAAATTTCCATCCAGTTACACAAGCAATGCCATGTATTATGTGTGTTTATTGCTTGAGCTTATTTATAAATGGATATCTTCTTCATTTTCTCTTACATTTAAAAAAATGACATCTTAAATGTAAACATTTGTTATGGCCATACTGGTGACCTGAACGCAGGTAAATGCAAAGATATCCAAGGATTTTTAAATAGTCAAAAGTGTGACTGAAGTGACAAGTTACTGGAGTGCTGTAATTGATACATATTGTCTATGCAGGGGAAAAAAATCCTAGAAGTTAAAGCAAGGAAGTCTAGAGAATGAGCAAAGGAAATTTCTGCGTAAGAGACCTTGAGTGTCACCATTTTTTTTTTTCTTCTAGGTGATACAGTGTATATAAGTTATACCAGTGGGCAAGAATGTAGGAAAAACAAGAAAGTAACAACAATTATAGAACTGAAATGTGCAAAAACAGTCGGCATGCCTATGCTGCAGAGGTGGGTAATAAATTAACATACCGGTGATCTTCATGGCTGCTTCCTTTGTACCTCTCTAGTAAACTCTTAAGTCTTGGGACAGTGACTGTCCACTCTGTTGGGCAGTCCCTAAAATAATCCTTAGCATGTACATGCAAGGCTTGAATCTTCTGGAGTTTCTTCAACTATTCACTTCCATAAACAAATGTATTTTGTATTTATCTTGAACTTTCTGGGCAAAAATTTAAACATTCTACTTCCAAATTAGATCTGACAATGGCTGGGGTGCTTTTGTTTTCAATGTTAGTCATAGTACAGTGACTCTTAACTCTGCTCAAAATCTGTGTATTAGAGAACACTTACTGTAGCTACTGTAGCTAATTAGTGATTGAGCTAATAAAACATGGTGTTTGTATTGTTGCCTCAATACAGTGTATTTAACTAGAAGCTGTCTAAAGTGAGGTATATTTGCATGGATCAAAAATACTAAGAAGGCTTGATGAATTTTTATTCCGTCTTGATATTGTTAACTGTATATTGCTTGTAGAACTGGTAAACTAAGCAAGATGCTCTGTAAGAGTCAAAGAACTAGGTAGCAAAATTTGATTAGCTTATACATTTTGTCCTGTTTAAATAAAGGCCAGGTTTCACATGCTGCAAAAAAGCAGCCTGATATGTTTGTTAGCTAAAGTATTTCAATAAAATCCTCTGATACACTGTGTAAATTCTGGAACTTAAAGTAGGAAGTTCAAGTGCAGCCAGATCTTTTAAAGTCTTGGAACTGCAGAAAAATGCTCTGCAATTCTTCAAATAGCTTTTTTTGAGTGCTACTTTACTATTTTATTTTACTCTCAGCATGATGCTTAGGCAGGACATTGTCACATGGGTTAGCAGTTGTCTCTTCCCTTTCTCAAGATGATAAACACTTGTTACTCTTTCCTGAAATCATCAGGTCTATCTTCTGTTTGGTAGGTTTGATGAAGAAAACTGTGCTTACTACATTACTTGGGACACACGTGCAGCTTGTGCTGTGAAGCAGCAGGAGGTGGAGGTGGTGAATGGAACTGTCATTAATCCTGCAACTGGGAAAAACTTCTCTTTAGGGGATGTTTATTACAAGTGAGTAAAAAAACCCCAAAGAAATGCCAAAACAACAAAATCCCAACAAGGACCAAACCCCACAACATCTTAGTCCTGTAGAACTGTATTGCAAGAAAAGAGCTTGGTATGAATATTCTGTTTTGCCTTAACAGTTCTTAGCTGTCAAGTGGAAATAGCACTGAATTCACCTTGTACCGATGATTGACTTAAAGTCCTGATTATTAGTTCAGGTCACAGCTGGACTTATGTGTGTGAGCATGTCCAGGTGTACTCAAGACTACTCTAAAGCTTCCACATACTCACCTTGATGTTAGATGTCTTTACTGTGGATAATTGCTCTCTTCCATAGTGTATAGACATTAGTTCAGTGCCAGGAACTCCCCCCCCCGCCCAAGTACTCTTTGGCTTTTTACACAGTACCTTTTTACCTGCTTACATGATTCATCAGAACGTAGGAACACACGCTTCAAAAGCCTTAGAAGTGAGGAAGGAAGGACATGTCTGGAGGAATGGTTAAGCAAGCCTGAACTCAGGAGTCGTAGAGAAAGACAAGCAGTTACACTGACTGTACTACACACTGCACATAACCCTGTTCCAGAATATCTTATAAACTGCTATATTTAACATCAGTGCTAGTGTTATGCAAGGAAACCTGCCTATACTGGTGTCTTGGGAAGAATAAACTCTGCTTGTGGGGCACAAACCACTAGTGTGCAGGATTGGAGTAACTGAGCTAAAGTGTTGCAAATAAACCTATTGTGCAGATGTGATGACAGCATTGCAAGCATAGAGAAGGAAATAAAAATCAAACAGTCCAGGATGAAGGAGAGGAAGGCAGGACAAAATTAAAAACTTGGTGTGATGTGAGATTAAAGATAAATCATAATTGATCAAGCTCAGCTTTCAAGCAGGTGGCTAATACAAATAGCTCAAAGTGTTCTCGCTTGGACCAGCAATGTGAAAGGATGGTAGAAGTAGTTACCCTTCTGGAGAAGATGTCTAAGCTGTGCTATTTATCACAGCTACATATAGTTTTTACGGCCGGTAGTGTGTATGAGCCTCTGAATCATCCTTTTGTCTTCAGTTTATCTTAAATCTTTGGAGGTATTTACATATCCACTCACACACTGAGGGCAGTATAACTAGAAAAATTTGCCTTCTGTGCTTGCTTATAAAGATTATATTTATGCTAAATATAATTTTATTTCTAATGTTGAGGGAGGAAGCCTCAGTCCTGCATCTTTTCTGGTTGCTGAATAAATCACTCAGCTTGCTCTGGAATCAACTATCTGGGAGTTTAGACTTTAAGGATAGGCTTGCCCTCTGTTTCCTCAGATTATACACAGCTTCTGGAGACATACGGACAAATGGTGATAAATATGTATATGAAATTCAACTTTCTGGTATAAGGAACTCAAGTTTCCCAGAATGCTCTGGAGCAAACATCTGCCAGGTTAAAACTAATGAACGTCGCTTTCGGAGAGTTGGTTCTGCCAGCAGAGCTAAATATTTTGTTGAGGGTAAGTCACTGTCCACCAGACTGAATTGCTTGATATACTGTGTGAATTACTTCATCAGAAAATGGTTCTTGTTTCATCCATGCTAACGCGCATTTCTGCAAATCTGTCCAAAGTTTGTCTAGGATAATTGAGGTTGCTTTTTCTTACTGTGTAAGCTCAGTTGCAAATATGGCCTTAAGAGGGGTTTGGGCTTGATACTTGTTGAATCTCCTTTAGCTAGCTACTTTTTTTGTATGAAGAGCTTGACCCACTATTCCATAGCAACTGTTTGGATCAGCTACATAAAAGTATAAGCTCAACTGTAGATACTGCAAAGTGTAAGCTGTTACTGCAGAACAAATATGTTAACTTTCCAGAGTCTCACGTTAATAGACTGTTCTCAAGGAAGCAGTAAACTACAAGGTTTTCTTCTCATTGTAGATGATGATTTGGATGTCATATTTTCATCTGACTCCAGATGTGGTAAAGACAAATCAAAGTTTGCGTCTTCAACCATTTTCTTCCACTGCAATCCACGAGCAAAGGAAGGCATCCCTGAATTCCTTCAAGAGACAGCAGATTGCCAGTATTTATTTACCTGGTACACATCTGCTGTGTGTCCATTATTGTGAGTAGTTAACCATTTTCTGAAAGCAGCTTTTGTCAGCACTTCTCAGCTAAAGGCTTTTTGTTTGCCACAGTGGTTGTGAAAAGAGGGAAAGCTAAAAGAGCAGTAGACTCATAGATAGATGGATGGAATTAGTGTTCGTATATGCAGTGTTTGGCATGTGACCACTAAACAGAAGCTTGTCAGACTGATCTAGACCTAAAACTGGAGAGGCATGGTGGAATTAATATGGTTGTTTTCACTAAGTAAAACATACTGTTGCTGACAGAACATGCTGTTTCGTGTTACTGAGAGGAGGAAACAGTTTGTGGATGAGGTGTTTTGGTCCCTCTTGCCTTACTGTCTGGAAAACTTTGAAGCCATGGCAAAGACTGGCCTTCCCCTCTATCTGCGTACTTCTTGATGCTGGAATTAAAAATCGTTGCAGGTCTTGAAGGAATAATGAGGTATTTCTGCAATTAAATATGATCAGCTAATTTACATATCTGAAAAGGAGTAACAAGGGAACAATGTTAAAAGCAGAGTGTCTATATTTAGGTGCTTACAACATCCTTGACGTGTAGGCAGCCACACTGTGAAGAATGGAGTGACTGCTTCTAGGACCGTTTACTTTCTGGCTGCTAGAAAGCACAGGGAAACTTGATTCAATTAGCTATTGAGGGAGTTTGGCCTGTGTAGTGCCACAGTCAGCTGAAAGTTAAATAGTTTTTGTAACTTTTGCAGCTTGCTCAAGTGCAGATTTTGTTCTAAAATGGCAGCTTTGTGTGGGTAACTGCTGCTGTGTAAGATCTGGAGTGCTTAATCACACTCTGCAGTCTTGACTGTAGTAAGTTTTATGCACTATTTGATAGCATACCAGGATGTAGGCACAGTACATAATGTTTCTGGTTTTCAAGTTATTTTTTACTTAGATGAAATCCCCTAAATTCAGTTCATATAGGTGTTAGGTTGGACTGACAGGATGGTGTGGCATGTTTGCTTTGAGTATGCTGTTTCTAATCCAGTTTGATGAAAGTGGTCAATAGATCTTACTTATCCTTTTCTTTTCAATTTATGTTATTAGGTCAACGAATGATCCAGAAAACAATCAGCACCAGACAGATCAGGAGGCCCAAGTACATAAAGGTCTTTCAAGGAGAAGCCAGGCTGTTGGTGCTGTGCTGAGTGTCCTCCTGGTTGTTCTCACTGCATGTCTAATAATCTTGCTGTTCTACAAAAAAGAGAGGAGGTAAGAAATTATTAGGAGGCTTTAGAAGTTTCTTTGGCAGGACTTGATTTCCTGCCAAAAGTGTAAGGGAAGTAGTAAACTGGAGTTATGTTTTTTCTGTTGGCAGCATCAATTGTCAAACTGCTGGTTCCTTCAAATTCTCCATTTCTCTCTGAAGGTCCATGTAAAGAGGGCTGGAGTATGCAATTTAGTTGGGCTAGCCTCAATTGTGGGCAGCTGATAATTATGGAGGATAAAACAATGTGTCAATATTGTTAGTATTTGTTATCCCTCTCCTTTCATGGAGTCAAGCTGGATCCATACAACAGCATCAAGGAACAAGTGCAAGTTCTGCTGTTCCTCTGCTTTCCAGACAGGTTTAGGCATGAAGGCCAGAGATGTTTCAGAATAGTCACCCTGAAACTGTGGTAAGAGAGAAGATGTACATCATCACAGACTGAATTTTGTTAGAGTGATTCAGGGTCAATGTGATAACTTTCAGCTTGCTTGTTGAAATGCTTTACGTTGATGGTAGAAATCCAGTGAAGTGAGGGCTAATAAGCAGATACAGTCTTCCAAATGTGGTATTCTTCCCTTTCTTTAGGGAAATTGTAATAAACAAGATAACGAACTGCTGCAGAAGAACATCTGGTGTTTCCTACAAATACACAAAGGTAATACAGTGACAAAATAAAATGTGTTTCTTGTCAAATTTTCTTAATATGAACCTTTGTTAATAAATAATTAACCCTGTTAATTCAGTACATGGAAACCATACTGTGTGCCTTCAGGAAAGCCACATAGCTGACATTTTATATATATATATATATATATATATATATATATATATATATACACACACACACATATACATTTATATTGTGAAATGGGAAAGGAGGATAAAGTTGAGGAAATGAAGAGCAGTCCATAAGTTGCCAAATGACATGTAAATTTACAGGAAGAGAGCAAAGTCTGTTTCAATATAGTAAAAAGCAATGCTCTTGCAGTTTTACTGTCTTATGGCTACATTAAACCCAAGGCCATGTGGGGTCTGATAATGGGGGAGATAAGCATGTGGCAACATCTAGAGGGGTAAATATGCAGTCTTGTCTTGCATTTTTTTTTTTCTTGCAGATAAACAGTGAAGAAGAAGCTAATGAGAATGAAACAGAGTGGCTAATGGAGGAAGTTGCAGCACCAAATCAGAGAATAGAAAAAGGAGGGCAGGAGAATGGTCACATTACTACCAAGTCTGTTAAATCTGAAGCCTTTTCCTCTCTCCATGTGGATGACCTGGACAGTGAGGATGAGGTGTTAACCATTCCAGATGTAAGGATTCAGACAGGAAGAAGACTAGACAAGAGCAAGCACCCACAAAAGAAGCTACCCAGTCTTAGCAATGATAACAAAGCTTATTTGTTGAACGGTGGAAAGGAAAGGAAAGCGAAAGCCAAGCCAGGCCAGCAGGCACAGAACTCTATAAATACAGTATCGTTTCATGATGATAGTGATGAGGACTTACTGAATATTTAATAACCCCTCTTGTGCCTAATCAAATATATATAGAGAGATTATATATAACAGGACAACATTTCCAACCAAATATGAGGACTTCAGCCTGAAAGATATTTCTGAATTTTGCCTTTAACAAGAAACCATTAAAAAGGGAAGAAGAGAAAGATTTCTTGGTTGTTTACAATGATCTGTTCAGTAATGACTGGATTTCTGACAAGAAATCTGAGTTATGTTGACTCTCTAGCCAGGACGCCTTTTTTTTTTTTTAAAGCCTCAGCATAGATGTTAAATGCTCACTTAAAAAAGAGAAACCTTTGAAAGGAAAAGATTAAGGCTCAATGAAGCCCCTGGCTTCTGAGACTCAAGTTATCTGACTACTGTTGTTTTAACTCCTTGTATTTATTGATCCTCACTACTCAGGTTTGCTTAACAGTAACATGTTCTTCCTGCCGGCAGGGTATTATTCTATGGGTTCACCCATCGTAAGACAAGGAAAAATATAACTTTTGTGTGTTGGGATGATTTGATGTAAATTTTGGAACTGGTCTAATTTATCTTGTAAATTTGAATATCCATTCTAATTTAAACAGATCATTGGTTTAAAGGTGTGGATTGAGAGGTACAATTCTGTATAGCTTTAGCCTGAAATGGTTGCTGTTCTTTGCATGATATTTTTTTTTTGGTACTGGTCACATGACTGACTTCATCAGTATTTGCCTAAGCAGCTAAAAGCACCCAAAGATTTTTTTTTTTCTTTCCCCTTGATTATGGCTGGACTAGGCTGACTTCATGGAGAACCAGAGTTTTCAAGGATGTAGAGGCAGAATTCCTATAATACAACCTGCACTGCCAAGTTGGTCATCACCAAGAAAAGCCTAACGACTAGAGGAGCCCTAGTTGGCGTAATACCTCTCTCTGGTATTAAGTTCATGGAGAAAAAATTGTGCCAAGGTTTTCTAATAGACTAATTTCTTGTTCTTGTTCTACAATCCTGGCCATGGTCATTGATTTGAAATGTTGCTGGTAATGAATGCAGGTCAATTTTCCTTTAGCAGTCTCGCTCTTCTCCAGGTGTTTCCTCAGTAAAATTATGGACAATGATAGGGTTTCAAAGCATTGTAGAAGTACATGCGGTGGTCAGAATTTTTTGAAACTTTTCGTTGTTCCTTTTGGCTGGCTTACTCAGTTTCAGCAATGGTTTCTTTTTATAAAAACTCCATTTTGAATCAAAATAGTGTAATATAAAGAATTCAGCAATTTCAATAAAAGTTATGAAGTGGGTATTCCAAATCCCACGCCTCAGTTCTGGAATCCTTCTTAACACTAGTCTGTAATGCTGCTTGCCAACCTGGTGATATCCTTTTCTGCTGTGATAGCTAGTACCTCAGTCACGTCACTGAAAACGAGAACCAATGTTTGATGACAAAAATCAGAATGTATAGGTAAGCCCCAGTGGTGTATTCTTTCTTTTATCAGTCTTAGGTTTCTTTCTTGTGTTGTTACCAGTGGAGCTGTAAATCAGTTTGGCTTAAGCTGCATCTCGTCAAGCTTAAAAGCAGCATTTTTCATATTTAGGATTAGGTGAGTCTGGGGGGAATGAGAGGCTCGACGGTGCATTTTTTTAATCCTATCAGTTATCATTGCAGTGGTTCTCTCAATGGATGTTGAAGAGTGCTGCTTCCCTAAGTCATCAAGGCTGGCATCTTGGAGTTGTTGGATCCATGAACCCACTGCAGGATGTTATTTCCCCATGCATAAAATCACTTTGTGTCATTTGTTCTGGCCATACCTAACAAGGTGTAGGTAGAACAGAGATTCTCTGTCTGGGGGTGCTTATTTGAGCCATATCATTGTTATATTTCTAACTTGCATTTGAAAGCAATGAGTGACTTCAGTGCCTGGTCTTGGAACTACTGCCCACTTTTATCTAGGCATTTGTAGGTAGACTGACTGAATCTTACCTTATTTAGACCTGGATGCATGACTTGCTTCATCAGATTATTTACCTAGTAGGATACCCTACTTAACCATAGGGAGGGAAGTGTTATGAGAATAGTAGGGCCCAAACAAGTCTGTACAAATGGCTGGGCCAGGAGCAGAAATTTCACCAGTCAGCAGTGTGACTCCTTGTGAAAGGAGTCTCTAAGAAATCCACCTGCCACGCACAGTGCCACCCAGCCCCTCTCTGAACTGACTGTAGAGAGGATGGTGGGAAATCAGGAAAACAGGCCCAGTCTGGATCTAACTTTTTTTAGTCTGTGTGGAACTTATGCACACTATTACCAACTGTTTAAACAAAACTGCTAGGAAAGAAGTGATGTGAGGGATTTTTGGGTGTATTTTTAAGATACAGCCTAATGTCTTTAAACTTCAGCTGCTTCCCAGGTAGGTTTTGACTACAGTTTCTTTGGCCCCAGGTGACTGCACACATCCTCTTGCTGAGGAAGGCTGCCAGGCCTGGCTGTGACTGTGGTGACTGCTGCGCACTTTTGTGCCCCTGTTCCCCTCCCCAGCTCCATGTGGAACCTTCACCTGTAGCTACGGAGGTGAAGGTCTGGTGTGGGGTAGTGCTGGGCTGGGCTTGGGGTAGCACAGCTGTGAGTGCCCACAGAAGAGGAGCTCTTGGTAACTTGTTACAGGTGTTCTTGACAGAGAAGAGGATGAAGTAGGAGAGGAGAAAGCACATCTGTGTGATGTAGGGAATGATATTAAAGGGTTGGTCTGCAAAGCAGCTTTCACAGCTGGTTAGGCCACTCTTGCTCTGTGGCTGATGAGACCAGGTTCTGTTTCAATCCCCAGGCCAGAATGACCTTCTAGGCTGGTTTATTTCTTGGAGTGTATTGAGATGAGGTCTTTAAATTTTCTTTTCATTGTTGCCTAAGCTATTTAAATATATTTCCAGGCCATTTTTCACTTTTTTTTCTGTCTTGAGAATGTTAACCTTATGCTTTTCTTTCTGATGGAAGCTGCTGTTGTCAGCAAAAGATACAGGAGTAGCTGGTGTCTATCCACAGGCAGGACAAAGTACCATTGGAGCATAATATAACTCTAATTGTTTGAGGTGCCTGCAGTGAAGTCCACCTAAAGTCTTACAGGTCTTCTGTGATAAAATTAGCTGTTTTGGCCATAAGTATTATATATTATGGCTTCCCACAGCTATTTCCAGTGCATAATTCTGTAGTGAGTGCTTTTTCTCTTCTGTTTCACTGCAAAAATATGGTGAGATGACAACTGTTCCCTGGTATAGGCAGGGAGAGGTATTCTCTGGAAATGGAAGAGTGTGGAAAGTAAAAGATGAGACACACATGATGCTGGAGTTCTCAGAAAAGCTGTTCATTTACTGCCATGTGGATCAACACATAAACACTTCTTTTTTACAGTGTACTTACCGACTCTTTACAGATCCTGGTTAATAAACTTTGCTCACGTGTGGTGCCCAGCCGCTCTGCACTAAACTTGTATGTTGCCTGGATGTTGGTGGAATTTTCCATCTTTGTTTGCTTCTTAAAAATGCCTATTATTTGAGGAGCTGACTGGCCTAATTAAAACAAACAAAAAAAACCACCTAAAGGGTTGTGGCTGTCAGGGGCTTTTCTGGAGAAAAGGAACATACATATAAGTGCTCTGTTAGGGGTTAAATGCAAATTTTGCCTGGGTAAATTAAGGTCTGATTTCAAATGAAACCTAAAAAATAAAGCTTGCAACATGTAGTTTAATAATTTATGGAGTTAGTCTTGACTTTTGGTCAAATGTGTTTGTTACTTAAGTAGCTTTGCTGCCAACTAAATACATCAGTGCTGCAGAGAGGACATAGTTGAGGTTTTTGAGGTGGTTTTGATGCCAAAATGCCAACCCTAGATGACATTTTAGAGCATGTTGGAGAATTTGACAGGTTCCAGAAGCAAACCTTTTTTGTTCTGTGTTTGCTTTCTGCTGCCTTCACCCCAGTGTATGTGGGTGTTGTCTTCTTTGGGTTCATCCCTCAGCACCGCTGCTTCAGTCCTGGGGTAGCTGAGCTGAGCCAGCGGTGTGGCTGGAGTCTGGAGGAGCAGCTGAATCACACAGTTCCTGAGTGGGATGGCCATGGGTCCAGTTACAACAGCCGCTGCAGGAGGTACGAGGCGGACTGGAACGCAACGGGTGTCAGCTGCACTGACCCTCTTGGCAGCCTGGTGGGCAATGGGAGCACTGTTCCCCTCGCTCCCTGCCTGGATGGCTGGGTCTACGACTCCCCAGGGAGCTCCCTCGTGACTGAGGTAAAGACAAATATGCCCCGTTTACCTTGTCCCCTCTGTTACAGGCAAGCTGAGGGTTGTGGGAAGGGGTCCGTGTAGCCTTGGCGGTGTTAAAATATCGCCTGCTTACCTGGAGAAGGGATTGTCTCTCGCTGTGAATTTGCGCCAGGGGCTTTGCAAGTCATCTGGTCTCTGTCCTTGCTCTGAAGTGTTGCCTTGGCTGCTCAGCTTGAGAGCAAAGCATATTTCAGCAAATAAATCCCCAGGTAGATAAAGTCCAGTTCTGAATGAAACTTCTGTCACATGAGAAGTCCAGTTGGTGGAGGTGTGTAAACAGTGCAGCTTGCAGTGCTGCAAACAAAACCGGACAATGCAAAGGTCTTAATTTCTTCCCCCCACGTCACCCCCCTCTTTTTTTTTTTTTTTTTAATGAATAAAGTCTTTCAAAGTTTGTTTCAAATATGCATGAATGGCAGTCGAGGGGTGGGCAGGGGTGGGGGAAGGTAATGGCTTCCCACAGTTAAACAGCTTAAGTCAAGAATAAACTGCAGAAAAGCTGATGGCTGTTTTGTGTTCTCAGAAGGGGTGTGAATAAACTGAAAATGGTACTTAAGCTACTTGCTGTTCTTTAGCAGTTTAGGTGCTTTAACTTTAAAAATAAACCAGTAACTGGGATGACAAGCTTGATTTCATAATAGAAAGTTCCACCAAATTTTTAGGGATCATCGAGGTCAGGATTCTTTCCTTTATATGTCTAACACAAACAGAGGTGCAGGTAAATTCTGTGCTCTTTCAACTTTAGAATTTACAGTTTTGTGAGAGTTTGGAAGTAGATATAAGGTGATGTACTGTAAGTGTACTTCTTTCAGCAAGATATGAGCTGTATGATATTAAAGTGAGGAAGTGAGGCACCTCAAATGAAGGGTGACCCAGGCTGCCTGCACAGCACCAGCTCAGCAGGCACATCTTGCTGCAAAAGGCTTCACCAGGTGCTGGGGTCCATATGACCCCCCCATCATCTCATGAGACTGTTGGAAGCTAAACACTTGCAGTCTGAATGGGTTCATGCGGTCATGCTCTCACATCAGTAGTCTTCCCTTTCCTGCTGAAGTGGGTAAAAGGCTAGGCCCATGGGCCACTTCTTTCATGGGATAACCAGACATGTCACATGCCTGTGTGGGCATTTCATCAATGAGTTTCTGGTTGTGACTGTTCCCATGAAAGCTCTCAGGCTCTGTTAAGTTGTCCTTTTGCTCTGACAGCTGAGCAAGGGAAAGGGTAGTGCAGTGTAAGAGATGTTACTTTGGCCAAAGGAAAAATTTGCATATGGAAGAATATTCTCATGGAAAGCCCCACAGAGCATCAAGAGAAGTATCTGGTTTTATGTTCAGGTGCATAGATTCAATTAAACCTAGTTACCAGCAGAATGAGAAGGGATCCTCAGTCATATTAAGAGAGGGTTTTGAAGTAACTTAGTAGCTTTTTAGCAGGTTTTATGTATATCTACAAGTGAGAATGACAAGTCAGACCAGATGGCAAATATATGTGGATACCCAGGCAGTATAAAGCTTGGTCCTGGATACAAAATACCTGCTTTCCAGATGCATACAAAAAGCTGTTTGAAAAGCCCAGTGTGATCATCAGATCCATGATGGTTTGATCAACAAAGGCCAACACAAGTTAGGGTGCCAATTTTGACAGGTAATAGCTCGCCTATGTTTTTTCCAGCAAAGAACTGAGATGTGAATTTGAAATACCTGTAAACTGCTCAAGGGCTTGTTCCAGTTTTTAATGTTGGACACTTGGCACACAGAAATCCTACTAACTTAACTGACAAAACAGGCATTGACTCAGAAACAAGTTTAAATCTTTAAATGAAGTGAAGGAGACTTGTGGATGTGAGCCAGCTCCTCATTTCACTCTTTTGCCTCTGACTGTGGTTGCTCCTTTAGTTTGACCTGGTGTGTGAGGATTCCTGGAAGTTGGACCTCTTTCAGTCTTCTGTTAATGCTGGATTTTTTATTGGCTCCATAAACATTGGCTACATCGCAGACAGGTATGTGTGGGCTGACAGTAAAACCCTCTGACCTCCCTTATTGGTATTCAGCAGCCAAACTTAGATAAAGGTTGTGCAACTGATATACTCTCTGCTCTTCTCAAAATAAGGCCAGCCACTTGAATGTTTAGTCACAGTAAGAGGAGCAATACCCTGCTTCTTAGGTTATACTTGGTGGTTGGCAAAGATCTGCTCAGCGAGTCCTGCAAAACCTGCAAGGACTATTTCAGTACCGTATACCCCAGACTTCCTACTGTGCCACATCAGAACCCTGGGTATTGACCAAAGCCAGGAATTCCTGTTTGGGAGCTCCCACTTGAATCTGTTACACTCTGTGTGGCTACAGCTTGGGAACATCTTGTTTCCTTTTGAGAAACTTAGAAATTGTTTGCACAGAGATTGCCAGATGGGTGCAGCAGCACTCACTGTGAAAAAGCAGAAATCTCTTTAGCTCCCTGTTCAGAGCCAGCAGTCAAACTCCCTAGCTCAGGCACCTGATGTTAAAGAGGAACAACTGTCAGTATCTGAAGGCCTGTTTCCCTCCTTATTCCCCTCTTGCCTAGGACTGTTAAAATAGCAGGCTCCCAGTTGCTCCAGCTGTGAAATGCAGCCCCCTCACAAGGAGATCCCTACATACTAGAGTTTTGAAGATTAGGACTGTGATATATAAACCCTTTATAAATCTAGTGCATGTGGTAATATCAGTCATAATATCAACTTATTTTTCACCCCCAATATAATATTTGTAAATATGGGACTATTCTTTCTTTTCTGAAAGTTTTTGTGGAATTGCAGAGCAACTGTCACAGGAACTTTTCGTAGATTAGAAAAGTAGATAAGTGAGTAATGAGCAAAGAATAAAAGCATGTCTCTATCCCTTGTATAGCAAAATTGGATCCCCCACTCACCCCAAACCTCTTACTACTTTAAAATGCCTGTGCTTTCATTACTAGCGGTTTGCTTCATTTGTATTATTTTCCAATCCAGGTTTGGCCGTAAATTTTGCCTCTTAACCACAATTTTTGCAAACATTGTCTGTGGAATCCTTCTGGTCTTTGTGCCCACCTACCTGTGGATAGTCATCATTCGGTTCATGCAAGGGCTGGTCAGCAAGGGCTGCTGGACTGCAGGCTACATCCTGGGTGAGTTCAGGATCTTCTCCCAGGCATAAGACTATCTGCAGAAGATAAAGGAGAAAGCTCAATCCAAAATACCTGAACAAAAACCATTTAAAAAATTCCTCCCATGGTGTTTTATCTCAAGGAGTTTTCTCCCTCTTTGACTTCTCAGGATATTTTCAAGCACTGTCCTTAGAGAGAAACAATTGTAGCTTTCAAAGCTCAGTCAAGTGGTGGTATATGAGGGCTGTTACCTTGAGGCAGGCTTTTCCTCCCCTATGGCACAGCTCACCTTTGCAGATCTGGGCACCTGGGCTCCTCTTCCTCCCATCACGCTCTGGCTGGGGAAGGTGATGGCCCCAGGCAGACTGCATCTGCTCCACACAGGATGATGACAGAGGAGACAAGAAAAGGGTGGGGAAAATTTGAGGCATTTTTATGGCACAACGAGCATTAAAGGCCAAACAGAGGCTTTGCAGCCTAAAAATAACTGAAGAACAGCTTGTACTTGCTGAGAAAGACAAAGTGTTTGTGTATTTGTGTATCCACTTGTCTGAATGGAGGCTAAGCCATGAGAGGTGCCAACCTCTGTGGATGCCTCTCCCAGTGCCCTGCACCAATTGTGTCTAGTGGTGAAGCACCACTATGTGGCCAGGTTGGATTTGGGGCCATCTCAGGACCATTTTCTGGTGCAGGATAGAGAGCTCCATCTGACTTCTCTAATTTCTCTGGAATGGAGTTCAATCTCTTCTATAAAATAGCCAACACCAGGCAATCACTCAAGCAGCAGATTAAATATTTTCAATACTGACTAATAGAGCCTTATCTGGGCAAGGACATCAGGTGGCTCTACCAAATAGCTCTGAGTGATGCAGTTCACTGTGATAGTGGTAAAAACTTAAATGTCAATGCCCTGAGCCCCCATTAAGTCTTTTAGTGGAGACATCTTACTTGTGCAGTTATACAGTGTCTGATATAAATAAAATTAAAGCACCTATCTCACAGTGCAGACCATCTTCTGCTAAGATGTGATTGCTCCTTCCAGTGCATTTCTAGATGCTTGCTTAAATCTAGATGCTCTTAAATCTTTTCTTGGCACAAGTGAAATCCTTATCATCTCTTCTGGGGAACTTTATGCCATTTCAGAGCACAAAGTCCCTTTCAGGAGAATGACTTACCCTATCCTGACATTTTCCCTCAGTTATATCTTGTTAATTCTGGATTCTCTTGAAACTCTCCCATAAAAAAGATATCACCCAGAATCAGCCCCAAAGCCCCCTTAGACTTGTACCCTTTCCCTAAGGGTAGCTGCCGATACTGAATGCCCAGGGAAGGGTACAAGGACAGAACAACCTTATTATCCTGCTCTCCTGGGACACTTGTCTACACTTCAGCTGCCTTTGGCTCAGTCCTGCTGAGCCTGAGGAGATATCTTTGTGCATTATTTGGCCAAGCAGTATTAGCTACTCTGTAATTCCAAAACCCAGTGCTTCCTTTAGCTGCTAAATAACTGCTGTTATTTTCCTAATCAGTTTGCTTTCTTGAAATCATACAGCTGTACACAAAGTATTGAGTGCACTTGTGCCTGCCTGCTGGAATAGTTACTTTTAACTCTGTATATCAACAAGTCTTAACCTTTGGGTCTATGTTGTGGAGTTGCAAAGTGCAGATGAATTGTGATGCCATCCTGACCAAGGAGCTCTGTGCCATCCTGTGATACAGGCTTTTCTTGCATGTTTGGAGTGAGATGCAGGCACTTTGGAAACAAAATATTCTGCTTTGTTATTGGGTTGGAGACATTGTGTATGTTGGCATGAGATTTTACAATGAAATCCATCTGTGCACTTTGACGAATGCTTGATTTACTCAAAGATCTCCATGACAGAGGACAGTACTGAATGTCTTATGCCAGTATAAGACCAGGAGCAGTGTCTTCTTCTCTACTGAAGTTTGGGTGATAGAAAAGCAAACCTTCCTGTATAAGCATGAGGGGGTTTTGTCCAGAGACATGCTGGGAAGCCCATGATTACCAAGATGGTTTCTTCAAGGTGTTAATATGGTATTGGTCTTCCAGTGTCCCCACATAGCAAGTTACTCCTGCTCTGAGTGCTTGTGGCATTCACCTGTCTTTGTGTGTGTTTGCAGTGACAGAAGTTGTTGGTCCAGACTACCGGAGGACGGTGGGCATCCTCTACCAGACGGCCTTCTCCGTTGGCCTCCTGGTCTTTGATGCCATCGCTTATGCCATCCCTCACTGGCGGTGGCTGCAGCTCACTGTCACCCTGCCGACCTGCTTCTTCCTTCTCTACTACTGGTAAACGGGCTTGTGTTCTACCTCTGCCCACAACCCAAAAAACCAGCTTCTCCTGCTTCCTGAGGCTTGATACTGAAAGGCACGTGGTATTCTCCTTTTTGGTTGTGCACACCTCTTGGTGCAAAGAAGAGGTTCACAGCAAAAAGGAGAGGGAAATATAGGACCCCTCAGCAACTGAGATCTTATTGAATCTTAGCCTGTGCACCTCACCTGACCTGTGTTTAAAAGACAGATCAATTTGAAAAATACTAGGGGAAAAGTGAATTAATATAATTTATTATTTTCTTTAAGCATTTCATAAAGGAAAAAAGTGCCTTGGCATAATTTAGTGGACTTTACACTGAAAATATGGTTGAGATATTGTCTAATGCTAACATAACTGTAATGTGTTGTTAACATATTATTTTAAGGAAAAAAAATTGCAGTTTTTTGTGGTCCAACAAAAAAATAAAAGGCACGTGGGCTTACCTTAATTTTTATTTCTCCCCTCGCTTTTTAATTGATATTTTTTGGTTTGAGCGCTTTAGATTTTAGAAATTGTCTGGATGTGTCTAGAGGTTAGGAATAGTAGAAAAAAAAATTTTGCCTTCTTCTATATTTTTGAATTGGTAAGCCAGTTCTAGCTTGTTTGCTACTTCTTAACCTGTAATGCCAGAACTGAAAAATGGCTCCCTAAGAGGAGCCCTTTGTGGTTTGTGGTGAATGGGATGGCTAAGATGATAGCACTACTCTCACTCAAAGCCCTTCCCTGATTCATCCTTAATAAACTCTTCTTTGATTGAAGCCACTACCTCAACTGCTCCTCTTCTAATCTCAGCTGTGGGATATACTACTTTTCCTGACTGGGGAAGTGGAAAGTAACAAACAAAACCCACCCACATAAACAAAAAAGCCATCTGCCTCTATTCAATCAAAGCACTCTCTCCAAAGTCTCTATACATGGAAGCACTACGTGGGCTTTATGTTTTGGTATATGTCATTCACTTGTGTTGCAGGTGCCTCCCAGAGTCTCCCAGGTGGCTGATATCTCAAGGAAAAAATGACAAAGCTATGAAAATTGTCAGTGATATGGCTAAAAAAAATCAGAAAAAGATGCCTTCCGATTTTGAGGTGAGCTCAGGGTTTGCTTGTGCATGTAAATAAGCATCACCTTCCATCAGTTCCTCCCAGCAGAAACCTAACGTCCTATGTACTGGCTCTTCCACAGGATATTAAATTTGAGGAGGAAGACTGTGGAAAGCAGAAACCTTCACTAATTGACCTTGTCAGGACACCACAGATGAGAAAAAACACACTCATTTTGATGTACAACTGGTAAGAATATAATGTGGGAGAGCTGTTTTTGAAGCTCTGGTTTGGAAAACTCCTTCAGGACACTGATCTCTGTTCTCTGACTGACTAACAAATCCAGGATTTTCTTCTCTGCCCAGGTTCACAAGTTCTGTCCTCTACCAGGGGCTCATCATGCACATGGGAGTAGCTGGTGGGAACATGTACCTGGATTTCCTCTATTCTGCACTTGTTGAGTTCCCAGCTGCCTTCACCATCCTTGCCACTATTGACCGTGTTGGGCGACGCTACCCCTGGGCTGTGGCAAACCTGGTGGCTGGGGCCGCCTGCCTTGTCACAGCCCTGATCCCTGAGGGTAAGTCACCTGAATGAAACCTTGTGGGGGCTTTCCACCCTGTCATCCAGGTCCTCCGTGCTGCTTAGTGAGGGTCCCTGTGCTCATGCAGTGCTAACTGTTTCCATTCCCTCACTTATGCAGGTGAAACAAGGTCTCTGAAAAACACCAACTGACACGGGATCAGAGGTCCCCCAAAATAACACTGTTGTATTAATTGACACCTGCTAAATGACTGGGATACTTTTAAATGTGTTGAATGCATTTCCTCTGCAGATTTACATTGGTTAAAAGTGATTACTGCTTGCATCGGGAGAATGGGAATTACAATGGCTTTTGAAATGGTTTGCTTTGTAAACACTGAACTGTATCCAACATACATCAGGTAGGTTCATCCTCCCCTCAGTTGGCATTTGGCCTGGAAACAGTTGAGGGTGATGTGTATGTTGTGTTTTATGATAAATTATCCTCAAGTGTGTCAGAGCTACACAAGTACTGTTGATAGATGAAACACAATTAAAGTGCTTTAAAAAGGTACCTTAATAAAGAGAGCAAATGTACTTTTAGACAGGGGAAAACACATGACAGAAATAAAGGGAAAAGTGGAGAAAACGAGGGTGGGTGAGGGATCTGAAATCTCACACAGTGCTTAGATTTGTCCTGCGTAAGGCTCAGAGTTGTGATCCATCCCCTTCCAACTGAAGTACTCTGATGCTAACATGATCCCTTTGCTACTGAACCAGGAATCTCGGGGTGATGGTTTGCTCCTCCTTGTGTGATGTTGGTGGAGTCATCGTCCCATTCATTGTCTACAGACTGGTGGAAGTCTGGCATGATCTGCCACTGATTGTCTTCAGTAAGTGCCACCTTACCTCCTTGCTGGCCTCTCCCAGGGTGCAGCAGTGGGACCCGAGTTTAAAAGGAGGGAAAAGCCACTGAGTCAGCTGCTGTAAATTCAGCAGAAGCTCCTTGCTGTCTGTAAAGCCATAGCTTTCAGTTTATGACAACCTGGAGCTTGTTTATGCATTCATATCTCCTTTGCCCTTATTATTTCTCCTTGCATTTTAAAGGAAGTCAGAGGTGAATACAGGTTCGACAGGTGGCAAAGACCTGAGAAAAAAATTGAGATTAATATTTGATGGATTCTAAGCTGATGAATTACTGCACTTTTGTGAGATATATTGTCTCAGTCCAGGAGTCAAACTCTAGAATTTCACATAACTAAAGAATTGCCTATTCAATGGAATACAAGTATGGCTGTTATGCTTCACCTATTCCTACAGTCTGTTAACTGGTTATTGTCCAGCTATTTGGAAAGAGGCTGGTAAATAAATGCAAGATAAGTGCTTGCAGACTAGTGACCTGAACTCTCAGTTCAGGGTCTGCAACACTTTTCCGAGTCTTTAGATCAGCACATTATCTATGGAAAAATGTACTGAATAAAAATATGCAGTTTTTAACAGGGCATCTAGAAGGTGCTTAGTAGATTTAAAATATATATGCCAAATATGTACAAACTGGGTAAAAGAAATTATCAGTGGAGAAGTTAATCACATTGTTTAGGAGATAATACGTTCTGTATGTATTTTCTAATCTTATGTGAATAGCATAGAAATAGAATATGTTTTCTGGCATACTCCTGCAATGGAAAGGGTTCTTTCCACTATAAATCCTTCCTCTAAAGACAGAAGGTTTGTCTGTCCAGTCTGAAGTGTCCTAGTTTGGTGCATAACTCACAAGAGAACTTGTCTTTTTGCTGTCTCTATATGGCAGCCACATACTCCAGAGGTGGTATGGCAGTTTTGCATATAGAGGCTTGAGGTGCACATCTGGTATGAAGAAGATAAGAAAATGCCATTGACGAGTCCTTTCTGTCAGGCTGTAGTTGGTATATGCTTACAAGCTCTTTGTGTCTTGTTTGATTTGAAGCTGTTCTTGGTTTGATTGCGGGTGGATTGGTGTTGCTTTTGCCTGAAACTAAAGGAAGAGTTTTGCCTGAGACTGTGGAGGATGTTGAAAACTTTCACAGGTGAGCCATGAAGATGAACTCTTAGCAGCTTTCACTTGAAATTGGGCAAAACCTCTGTCCAGAGGCCCTTGGGGAAGCCCAGGGGTTACTTGGCTGCCTTCTTTGTTTCCAAGAAGTTGATAGTTAATTTCAAGACTCTCACTGGACAGACTTTGGACTCCTTTTACCACATGTTCACCTAGGCATCTGAAAAAAAGTAGCCCAGGCCTTTACTGTCTTGTGAATAAAACTGCACTAGTCTCTCAAATGTGGTGCAACAATAAACATTGTGTTTAACAAAACCTTAATAGCAGAATAAAAAAAGGACAGTCTCGATAGCAGCTTCACATGTGGTGTGTGAAGCACCTGCATCTACTAAGAAGCCAGAACAAACCTAGAAGAATAGATAATTTTCTTGGGGTGAAGGCAGAGCAGGTGAAGAACTTGAAGTTAGGTGCTCACTGAACACCTTAATTCCTGGTTGATGTTCATGTCTTGTTATTCTTGCAGGCAAAGTGCTCCAAAGGCCAAAAAAATCTATCTCCATGTCAAAACAGCAGAACATGACTGAAGAAGGTGCAACTCTTGCTGGGTAGTCTGCTTTAGGGCAGTAGCATGGAAAGGTAAATTGGAATAAATACTCTCTGAAAAGTCTTTCCTCTGCCTCATTTTATTTTTCATTTTTATTTTTTTTTTATTTCTCTGCATATTTTTTATTTACAATGTTTAGGGTTTTCTGAGGGGATTGTCCCTATTGCTGCATAGTTGCTTCCCTCTCTATACATAAATATATTTTATAGCTGGGAAATCTTTTACCAGCTCTGTGGACTTCAACATGGGGAGAGATCTTAGCTTGGGAATGGTGGGATCCATCCCTCCATGAAATCTGCCTTTGTTTTTTCTTACAAAGGGGCAGCATAATATAACAGAGACTTATGTCTGCTGGCGAATCAAGGTAACTACAAACCTGGTTCACTTATGTTACAACTTGCAATAGATTTGCACAGACTTTTAAAAAAAATTATTTTATTTTCTCCTATTTAATTGGCTATTCACAGGGAGGGATAAGATGGGCATGGGGCAACTCCAGAGTGTGAAAAGGAGTGCATAGGTGAAAGACTCATAATATTTAATAAGGTAATAGCCTTATAAGTGTGCCCTACAGGGGCATTCCCTTGGAGTGAGCTGGGCTCAGGCCTGGGGACCTGCAGGACCCTGACCAGGGGTCCTGTGTCTCAGGGAATATCAGGGACAGCACTGGGTCTGCCAGGAAACACCCAGCAGCTATCACAAATTTCGCAGTCCATCCCAGTGAGCAAATGTAACAGACTTGTGGTTGCAAAGCAAAATAAGCACAATGGTCCTGTGGTTCCCCTTTGCTGTTTGTGTTGCTGGTCCCTGTCACTGCTGGGGAACACTGGTTTTCAATAAGGATACTGTGAGCAGGGAACAAGATACCTGTACCCTCTACCCCACCTGCAGGGACAGAGCTCCCATCTGAGCAAAGCATGCTGAACTCTAGCAGGCAGAGTGAAATTCTGCCAGGATTGCCTCCCAGTGTGGCAGTATGGTGACCTTGCCCTTGCTTTCAACTGACCTGAGCCTCAGTTAATGTTCAGTGTTGCTGTGAGGGCCTCAGAGGCAGGAAAGCATGTTGTCCAGTGAGGCAGAGCCATGACAAGGTTGCCCTGAGAAGGGTAGGGACTGATCAGGAATGACGTGACTTTGGCCCAGGCAGTTGCAAAACTAGTGTTTGCTTCAGGGTCAGAGGGGAACAAGTTTGCCCTGAGAGGGGCAAGAGGGACAGTGGGGATGTAATTCTGTGTCTTACAGAGCTAGTTTCCTGCTGTGGTGGCAGAGATGTCTGCTCTGCAATAAAATAAATCTGTCAGAACAGCTGACTTACAGTTCATTGATGCAAAACCTGTTGAAAACTCTGCAGAAAGAAAATGGAGGAGGCAGTAACAACTCAAGCAAAGCAAATACTGAGATGAATAAATGAGTAACTACAAAAGCTGACTCTTGAGACCCTTACCCCATTGCATGGGTTTTATTTCCATGAGCACTGCTACTGCCACAGTAGGAGCTACAACTGTGGCTGTGGTGTGCCTTTGCTTTGCAGTCACCTACAAGTGATAATGGCATTTGCTTCTTGGTGGCACCTTAATGAGCACAAGAGTAAATGTGCTTTGTTCGTTTCCTTACTGGTGACCTTTGTCTATTTATGGATTGCTTCCTGGACTTGAAGTCTAAGAGACATGTAAAATCAGGTCCAGCTGCATATGGTTGCTCTCAAAATGTGGAATGGCTTTGTGTTCTGAGTGGGTGGTAGGAGTAGATCTTTTCCAGGGCATGAGACAAGCTCACTTCCTGCTTCAGATAAAACAGTTTGCCAGCTTCCCTTCCTCTTAATAGCAGCTGAAGTTTGTCTGTTCCTGGGGCTGCTGGAGCATAACCAGCTCATTGGCAGGGCTGTCTCTGGAGCTTGGTAAGGAGCGCTTCCCAAGGAAGGGCCTACCACCATCTGACTCTGGCAACCCAAGGAGCATGCAAATGGCAGTGTCCAGGTTAATGAAAGTGGGACTGGCCCTTTAAAAAGACCCTGTCCCTCACCTAAGTACTTAAACCTGGACTTTACAAGAGCTGTGCCTAAAGAGAACATAAAATCTCCATGTTTCAGAGTACCCTCGAGCCCTTACTAACCTAGGAGGGAAAAGGGGCTTCTATATCCTCTGGGCTCCTGAAGTTGGCAGTGCTTGTTGCTGGATAGCAGGAGCTGTCTCACAAAGCTGATCTGCTGGGCATCAGGAGTCACAGAGCGACCGACTGCACCAGGATTTTTAGGAATGTAGAGGAAATTACGACAGTAAATCAACTACTGCCTACGTGCTTACTTTCATGCAGAATCAGGTGGAGCTTGGAACAGGTAATTTGGGCTCATGACTTAATTCCTGCTCCCTATAGAAATGAGCTGTTAGTTTTATAAGAAGTAGAAGAAAGTGTTCCCTCATGAATTTCCCACTCAAGACATATGAGTTGCTGCTGCCAGATGCCCCGGGACACAAGAAGCGTTAATGTGTTTGGAAGGCAAATAGAAAAATCTACAGGACAGTCCGTGAGGGAATGAAGCAGAAATGTGAGCAGACAACGTCTGGCTTGGGAAGTCCCCAAGCCTCAGAGCGTGAGCAGCTGGGGGAGTGCAACAGTGCCAAGATCACCAGAGTGGGACGGCTCATCCCCTGCATGTGGGGCTGAGGGCTGGGCTTGTTGTGGCTGCTCTCCTGGCCCCCTTCTGCCTCTCTGCCCCAACAAAGGCAGAACCAGGGTAAAATGGGCCATTACTTGGGGGCAGCTTCGGAAGTCAGAATGTGGAGATAAATAATTTTTTCTTTACTTCTTTCTTGCCTGTGGAATGAAAGGGGAAAAGGCAGGTAATGCACCTGGTGCCTAACAGTGTGATCCATCAAATAATCCGTATGCTTACATTCACTGAAAACTAGGTTTAACTGATATCTCATCACTGGCAATTGTTCAAATGAGCAGCAGAATAAGGAGTAAATTGGAGACTTTCTGTGGCCTTGTTGCAGCTGTGCTGCTGTCTGGAAATCATATCACAATGGTACCTTTAGTAAGTCTGACTCTGGCATTTCCTACTGTAAAATCTCCTATTGTAGGTGGTTTCTAAAGTCACATCAGTGCATGTGGTTGCACGTATGATTTTCCTAATGTTTCCTAGAGGCAAACTCTCCCTGCTCTACCCTGTGCTATGTTGCCATCTCTTTCTGGCCAGACTAGGTCCTTTTTTTTCCATACCCAAGTTTCTACCAGGACAAGTATCTTTTGGCTTCACATGAGCTTCGGTAAATTCAAGTGACTCTCTCAGTATCTGTGGAGCTCTACCCTCACCCTGGGAGGTACTCCAGGAGGTGCAAGTTGTGCCAGAAGTCAAAAGCAGTGAAATCACAGGACATTTACTGCTTTGCTCCATAAATTTAAAACCACATCTCAACCAGCTTTGTCCCTGTCGAGTGGGAGCATCTCTGAGGGCATCAGCAGTCCTCTCACTAATCAGTGCTTTTCAGATGGCCCATGAAACCACCTTCCATGCCTTCTCTTAATGTCTGGCTCACGTGTAAGGTCTTTGCGGATTGTGGTCAGATCATACAAGAGCCCAGAGCCTGATATTACTATCAGGGATGGGTCACACACCAACCATCCACTGTGTGCAACAAAACCCCTTAGATTCCCAGAGATGTATAAAAAATGGGACTTTTTTTAGCAGATTTTGCAGATGTAAAGGAGAGTTTCTCTGCCCTGAAGTTACTTAATGCCATACCTTTGCAGATTTTCAGCATCTTCAACAGTTTCAGGCAGAGCCTTTCCCTTCATTTCAGGTAAAAGCAAAAGTAAGCCACTGTCTATTAGAACAATCACAGCTGCAAGCACAGAACAAGGATCACAAAGGCAATGCAATGGTCATGCCCATGTTTAAGTCCAAGTCACTAATTAATTCTCATTAAGACATGTCTGCCCTAATGATAGAATAAGGACTCCTCAAAGTGGTAATAACACTTTTCATCTACATGATTCTTATTTTTCAGTTTAATTGCTGATATTTCTGAGGTACATCTCTGTGGCATATTATTATAATACATAAATAACTTACACAGACCCGACTAGCTTCTTGGGGGTTGCATAGCCAAATCCGTTTATTCAATTCAAACAACACCTTTTATCATCGGTTCAAAGTAACAAAGTGACTCTCTTGACCAACCACCAAGAGCATCTCACTGCCCATGTGCGTGGGAGTACTTAGTAACTACATTTCCCAGGGTGTTGTTCGGCACCTTTCCTGAAACCCGACTCCTACATCTCCCCCACTCTAAATATTTAAGGCAAGTCATGAAAACAGTGCAACAACAACAGTGCATTTTAAACTTTGTAAACCTCCTTTAACAATTACCACTCCATCACTTTGGTCTTTCAACAAACTTACTTATTTGAACCTTTACCTATAATCTTTGAGACTTGCTTGACATAAATTTGTACTTTCATTTCTTAAGGGTTTGTGTGTATTTGGGATAAACAACAACTTTATTAACCTGAGGGTTTTTGCATAACCGGGTAAAACATCGACTCTCACTTCTCCAAGGGCCTGCATGTAATTGGTAACCAGGAGAAATTCAACTCCATTTCTAGAAAAGGGCCCTTAGAGAACTAGTGTTGTGATGTAATTTGTTCAAGGCACATGAAGCATCTCCGTTCACACACGTACATGTTCACACAGCTTCTCTCATTCATACAGAAGTGGCCACTTCATTCATACTCACCCATTCATACTTAGAATTTTTTCTTAGAATTATGTCCCTATTTTTTAACTACACATTTTAGATTTATAAGTGGTTATTGGTTGCATGTTTTTCAATCTGTCACTTCTGGTAGTCATATCTGGCAACTGTACCTGTTTTGAAAATTTGAAAATTAATTAATATGAAGAATATAAGGCTTAACAAACCTGTATCACATCTTACGTGCTGTCTTCCCCCCCTTTTTTTTTGTTATAGAAAACCAATAGTTAATAAACTCAAAGATATACACAGAAGTTATCATCACAATATGTTTACATAACTTAAACCTCAGCATTTCCTGTAAACAATTAGACTAAGTTATCATCACAATAACACAGTATATAAAACAAATTATTATAATATGTTAACACAGCTCGAAACTTAGCATCCTTTGCAAGTAACCAGTTTGTCTGTGGTTTCTAGAATGTGGTTAATTTTCAGCTTTTGTCCATCCATTTCTGTTAGCCCCTTTTTGCCTTTAGTAACAAACTTAACAAACATGTTAATAACTATTTAAACAGGTGGCTAGTGTGGAAGAAACAGATGTAGAGGTTAGGCAAATATGCAGTTTCTCTGTAGCTTTTTGTTCAGGAATGGTCAGTTTTGAAGTAAAGCAATATAAGTAATTTTATGCTTTTAACTGTACTTTACTTCAAAGTTGAAGGTTAAGGTGATTTTTTTAGCTGGAGCTTGAAGCAAAAGCAAAAAGTCATTTTATGCTTTTATTGTCCTTTTACCTCAAGGTCGAAGGCTGTGTGTAACTCCATGTGTTGCATGTTTTAACGTTGTAAGGGCAGAAGGAATCAAATATTTGTTTAGCATTCTCAATCTTCACATGAAATCCTACTAAGTCTTTATATAAATTACCAGGGAATCCTTTCACTTGTTGAAACAATTAGAAAACGATCTGTAAACATTTTGAACATTATCTTAATAACAAAATCAAACCCTTTATCACGTTGCCACTTGCAAACACAAAGGCAAGCATTCAGTGGTTCCCATCATTCGTAGATATCAGAGGAATCAGAAAAGTTTTCTTCATTCTCACTGAAAGCAGTTTGTCTTGTTTGCTCTAGCAGGTGTCCAGTGTTTTGGTTTTGCGGAGACAAACTCACAAGGCAATTTTAAAGGTTTTAGAAAAAAAAGAAGATTTTCCTTCCCCCTCTCCTCCAGACGGGGCAAAAAACCAAGAAAATTCACCTTCTGTGGCAATAACGTGAATACATTAATTAACAAGGCAGGGAGATGCTTAAGAACCTTTTAAATAACGTTATTGAACTAAATTGTCTCAACAGCTGCTTCTATTGAGGTGCATTTTAGAGCTTTAACAACTTCAACTACCTTAACAAGCTTAACAATACAAGCAGAGTCACTGGATAACTAATGAAACTTAGAAACAAAACCTTAACGTTTCAGTGTTCTTACCAAAGGTTTCAAGAAATACATGTTAACTTAGCTTATATATATCTCAGGGGAGCTCACAGCATGACGCTGTAGCTGTGTGGTGTGCAGGGGCTCAGCTAAGTTGCTGCAGCAGAGCTCTGCTCTGTTTAGTAAAAAGGGTGTGGTCATCTTTCTCAGCTTGGCTTTTGTTACTTCTCACTGCGGGCTGCAGAATCATTCCCGCAGGGGGTCTCTTGTCTGTGCCGGGTGGGGGCTGCTGTCTCCCTGTCTGCTCACGGTAGACCTGTATAGGGTTCTGCCTTTTGTCTGCAGTTTATGTGGCTCCGGCCCCGCCGGCTTCCGCGTGGCCGGAGCTGCTGCCTTTTTGTTACAGCTCCGTGCAGGGCTCTGCACGTTGGCCGGCAATTCACACTGTCCTGGCCCCAGTCTCGGTCCCTGCATTTCACTGTGGAAGGGGAGGTAGTTTTTTTGCCCTGGTTTCGGCGTCTCCGGTCCCGTCCCGGCTCTGGAAGAACTGCTCCCCACCACGCCGCTGTGGGGTTTTGTAGCGAGGCAAGACTCTTCGCCGCCCGCCCTCCCTCCCTCCAGCGCCTCGGCTCTGCGGGCTCTTACTCCCGCAGCGAGCCTTGTGCACGGTCTGTCCCGCCCCGGATGGCAGGCCATTTTTCGGCAAGGTCCGGGCATACGTCGGCTCTCTGCAGCCTGTCGCTGCCCCGGCCCCGGCGGCGCTGGGGCGGGGGGGACAGTGATGTAAAACACACATTCCTGCCGCTCGTCCGCCGGCTCTGCGCTCGCTGCGGCACAGCTGCCGCTTGTATTTCGAAGCGGCTCTCGCCCCCCACCCCGGCTCCCACACAGCCGGAGCCGCCGTTCCGCGGCCCCGGGGCTTTTGCGCCGGGAAAAAGGGCCGAGTGGGAGGCGTTCGCCCTTGGGTCCCGCGCCTCCGCTGCCCATCGCCACTGCCGCCGCGACTCGGCAGGGCTGCGAGCACGGTCTCGGCAGCCTTCGTGTCCCTTTTAGGCGCCGGGGAAAGTGCCGCCGCCGCCAGCCGTGTCGTGAGCTCGTGCAAGCGCCGTGGCCGCGCCTCCCGCGCAGCCGCGATCCCGTGAACGGTGCCTTTTCAAACCCCGCGCCGCCGCTCGCTTGCACGCGTTGTTGTGGCTGGCGCACATTTAAGGGAACTTGGCACCGCTACTGCGGAGAAAGTGAATCCAACGGGTCTCTGCAGCAGCACGGACGCAGTCGACGCAGGGGCAGTGGTTTGTCCCTGCACTGCTGAGTGCTTGTCTTTTCTCGGAGGGAGCAAACCCGATTCCCTCCGTCGGTGTCCTCTGTTGGTTCTCTGCTTACCGAACCACATGCTTTAAGCATGCTTCCTCAAGCTGGGACGCTCGACAAGCTCTCCGTGGGCAAGATGGTGATTTTTAAGCCGCTCCAGCAGCCACGTGGCAGTGCCTCGTGGACTCAAGGTCTGTGTTTCCTTAACAATCACACAGTCCATGCCACGTGCTTGCTCCCGCCCACGTAAAACCCAGCCCAAATCCTTTCGGTCCTTTAGGTTTGCAGGCGGTTTCCTCACCCCCCACGTCTGCTCCTAGGTTTGGTGGAGTCCTTTGTCTGTTAGGCTGGGGGGGGGGACGACACAAAAGGTTTAAAGTTTTGCTCCGTGGACCAGTTTAAGTTCCTTTGTGAGGTTTTTAAAGTGTCCACATTTTCTATCTGTGCTTTCTCTTGAGCAGTCTCTCCAAATTTTTTCCAAGGAGTTTCACTAAAGATTCTACTTAACAGAAGTCCTGATATAATTATTTCTATCATTACCCTTGAATTTTAACTTCCCATGCTGGCTTCTTATCTCGAATTTTTATGTAGCTTTACGTTTTCTTTCTTTCAAAGCTTACTCTGCCAGGTTTCTCGTGTACACAATACTTAGATTTTCAGAGCCCCCACGCAGTACTGCACGATGTCCTGGTTGGCTTTTTGCACTGGTTCCTGATGTCTTTTCTTTAACGACGTATTCTGCCTGCTTTTAGCTCGGTATGCAATGTCTGGCTTTTTTTCGGAGAAAAACTGTGATAAATAAATAATTGTGATTTGTGAAACAAATGGGTGATTACATCAAAATAAAACAAACGGATTGTAAAACTTAATTACACCTCCATAAAGAAATAAAACAGACCCTTACAAGGTCAAGAGGCCTAAAACCTCCTTACTATCCTAAGAATAAAATATAGTAGAACTTTAAATCTTTAGGCGCCTGTTCATTCAAGAATGCATGAATTATGACCGGTTGTAGAGAGATAACCCTTTTAGCTTTAGCTGTAAGAAAACCTGTAAATACTTAGCAAAAATCTGTAGAATGTATATGTATATGATATAATTAATATGCATGAAGTAGCTAAGATAAATACTAAATGTACCTTGTAGTAGGTGTGCAGATTTGGGAAACTGGTCCCCATTTCTGTCACCCAGCCGGCTGCTTGCTTTTTCCATATAATAAGCTATTATTCAAAAACTTATAGAAACTTGAGACTTTGTTTATCACAAAACGTTCCAAGTTTTTAAAACAAACCCATCTGAACATTACTGAAATTTTCCTTATTGCAAGACAGTTTCTAGTCGTTCCTGATACAGGAATGCCCCACGTTGGGTGCCAGATGTGCTGTATATATTTAATACGTAAATAACTTACGCAGACCCGACTGGCTTCTTGGGGGATGCACAGCCAAATCCGTTTATTCAATTCAAACACCTTTTATCATCAGTTCAAAGTAACATGTGACTCTCTTGATGAACCACCAAGAGCATCTCACTGCTCCTGTGTGTGGGAGTACTTAGTAACTACATTTCCCAGGGTGTTGTTCGGCACCTTTCCTGAAACCTGACTCCTACACGTCTCAGTCCTGGAAAGGGCCCAGACCCAGAAGGGACCTGGTTCCCTTGCTTTGGTCAGACAATGCAAAGGAAACAGGTTTTGTCCCTGGTTGTCCAGCTGACATGGGGTTAAGGGTCACTGGCTAGCTGTACTTTCCCCTTTTCACTAGATTAGAACATACATGAAAGGTTACTACCAGTCCACCTGGCCAATTTCATCTTTTGATTAGTTTTAGACCCTTCTATGACCATACTGAGGGCAGATGCTGCATGCAGGCATGCCACTTTGAATCTATGCAGTAGCAGATGTTCAAGGCAGCCCTTTTCTTCAGGATAGCAAGCTTAACATTAGGGCTGACATGCTCCTTTGCCATCCTAAATTGCTGTGGGATCCTTGACAGACTGGACACCGTGAAGTGGCATATAAGTTTTATGCAGGGAAACAAGAGATCAACTTGCTTGGAGCTCAGGTCAGGGAACCACGCTCCCTGTGAGAGGGGCAGAATCCAAAGACGTTTCTCCCTTGAGAGGGGCTCAGCAGGCACAAGTCAGAGCTTGAAAGGACTGTCTCAAAAGCATGGGGTCCCCTTCACTACAGAATGGGCTAAGGGGTGACTTTGCTGCCACTTCCAAACACCCAAATGGAACAGACTTACCGAGCTGTATCTTACATGTGTATATACGTGTTCGTACATATCTGCCTTTTTTTTTTTTTTTTTTTTAAGATGGGAAAAAACCAAACTAATTCATCTCATCTTTGGCCAATTGTAGCTGTCTTACCAAAGATGACTGGGGCAGTTCATGCTAGAGCTCCGCCAGTCTGTACACAAGGAAGGGTGTTTTGATCCCACCAAGGTCACACAGCAATGAGCAGATGAGGACTCCCACGTTCCTGCAATGTACATGCAAATACACACACACACGAACACATGTCACCAGCTCGTCTGGGGGTGTTTTGTCCAGCTCTGCACCCCAGAGCCCTGGCAGGACCCACAAGGGTTAAAATCCCTGCTGTGCCACCCAGGATCTCTCCTCCACCTTTTCAAGGCATGTTTTGTACAAGCAAACTCCTCTTCCACTACAGTGCATCCTCAGCTGTGAGCCAGACTCTTGGTCTGTCACAGAGAAACACCCAGTGCTTTTACCTGCTGACAGAAGGTGGTGCACTTAACTTGAAAAATGTTGGATACAGCTCAGGATTTACCACACATATAATTTCACAGCACATGGTAATTCCCATCCTGCCCAAGCAAGCTACAGTAATTTTAAACTAATAAAGAGCTGGAAAGACATTGTGCAGATTAAAGTTCCTATGCTAAACTATGGTTTTCATCTGCTTTTGACATAAACTAGCTTTAAATATTTAATTTCAGTCTCTGTCCTGAAAGGTCAAGTGGACAGTGCATGATGGTGTTCAGTTTTACTCAATAAAGAATTTATAATGCAATTGTCTTATGATTCAAGCAAATAACCAAGATTTGGGACTTAGCTAGGTTGCTGTCACAGAGGCGAGAAATCAATGATACAAAGCAGTTTGGGTTATCCAGTGCACTAACCAAAAGCCTACGAGGACACCACTTGTTGCTTGCAATAAAACTGTATCACTTGGTAGTTGAAATCTGTTCATTAGCAAGATGCTCTGTGCTTCTGCACAAAGGCTTCTGATGGCTTTCAAGCTGGGACAAGTTTGTGTTGCTTCCCTGCCTCTCGGTGTGTGATCTATAATTCCTTTAACACCTGGAACTACAGATGTCTGCTACAAATAAATGGATATCCTAGCCCTGCACACAGAGTCATTCCGGGACTCCTCTGTCTGCTACTGTCCACACCTGTCGCCAGTGTGAGGTGCTCACTCAGGCAGTACTGTAGCCCATGCCCTGGCACAGGCAGCAAGCTGCGCGGCTGCAGGACCCCCACTCCTGCACTCCTCCAGCAGAGCCCAGTAGTACCTTGTATAGCCACTGCACTCCTCAGTCACTTCTTAAATTAAGTTTCCATTGTCTGGACACTTTGAGGTTTTACACAGAAAGTTTTTATGTAACATTTTGTGTGTTTGTTCTTGTACCCCCTGCGAACTCATAGTTGCATGGTGCTGTTATGTCTGTAGTTTTAGTCTACTTATATTCCATAAAACAGAAGGAAAGACTTTTCTTTCAGTGACCCTTGAGTGTCACATTGCTTTGAGACTATGGTCTCGGAGTGAACGCTTAACTAAACCAAAGACAAATGTCTGCCATCATGGTTGTTTGACATCATACATTCATGGCAGCAGCACTGTTGATGGCAGAAAGCACTTACTGCATCCAGATGGTGTTTAAGTGTGTGCATGTGCCTATACATTTTTCCTTTTTAGAAACAGAAAGCACTTGGATTTTTGGATGAAACCCCTGATTTGTTCATTCGAATCCAAACTTTTGGCCAGATAAAAATTGTGGACTTAATGAGGCATGCTCTTTGACCTAGTACCTGCAGACTTACAATCTGATTTGATGCTATTTTGGAAATTTAGTTGACCCCATTTCTCAAGCCTCTCATTAGTAGGTATAAATGCTGATGGTGGGACATAAATTAGCTTTTCTGGTATTTGCCTTCATTGGCAATACTGACATGGGCCAGGTTAACAAGGATTGTTTTCTATTTTCCAGAACAGCAACCAAGAGACAGGGAGAGAATTCATTGGCAGAGGAGGTTTGCACAACTCGCTGTCTGGGATGAATGCCGTAACCAGGCAAGCAGCCCCGGTCATCACGTTAGCCACAGCCTGGGTGTAGCGATGGCCAATGTGATCCAGTGTTAACATGAGAATGAAGGTGGCTGGGAACTCCACAAGAGCAGAATAGAGGAAATCCAGATACATGTTCCCAGCAGCTCTTCCCATGTACACGATGAGCCCCTGGTAGGGGACAGAGCTTGTGAACCTGGGCAGAGAAGAGGGTGCAAATGAAGCCAACCCCCTTGAGAGAAAGTTTATGCAAATAATTGAGATTTGCAGCTGGTCAGGAGCAAAATAGGCTTAAATCAACTGATGACTTAAGGGCACCAGATCACACACTTCCATTTGGTCTGCAAAAGCTTTCCCATCCTTACCAACTGTACATCAAAATGAATGTGTATTTTCTGATCTGAGGTGGCCTGACCAGGTTTAGAAATGAAGATTTCAACTTATCTTCGTCTTCAGAGCTGAGATTCTGGGAGCATAAATCACAGGACAAGATTACAGTGGGTGGGGGAGAGGGTGGTAAGCATTATAATGAGTTTTCCTCTAGAACGATGGGAGAATAAGAGTTTTCATTTTGCCAGTTAAGTAACTGAGGGCAAAATAACTTCTCTGGAGTGTTGTGGGGAAAGGAAATATGAAGATTTATACAGGCAGTCTTTGTATCTCTGTAGTCATGTGTATGGCATGAAACAGCGTTTAAAAAAATAATAAATAAGGCTGTTCTGAAATTTTAAGTAATGAGATTTGGCAAATTTCCTCTTGATTGATGCTACTTAAAAGAAGAATTTTGTTACCTGCTGGATATTTTTGCAAGCCTGTTTTCCCCAAATATGCTCTGCAAAGGTCTCAAGCAGTCAAAGTAAAGAAAATTCACTTGCCTTTGCTTTAGGAAACTGCAGTGATTTTGACCACCAACCTGCTCCCTACTCTAAACCCAACACAATCCTAAAGTCATAGCATTATTTTGCTTAGGGCTCGCAGATGTGCAGCAAATGCAGTGCAGTCACCTGGAAAAAAAGAGGTAGCTTCTTCTTATTTCCCTTGGCAATGTGCTTAATAACTTCCATAGCTTTATCGTTTTGCTTTTGAGCTATGGGAGACTCAGGCAGATACCTGCAACACATATAAGCATGACAGCTACAGGGAAGGAAAATGCACATTACTGGTACACGGAAAATGAAAATGGAACTGAGTTGCTGAGGCTAGAATTCCAAGGTGTACTGAGGATCCATAGGCAGTGCTGAACTCAGTGGTAGCTGTGGCTGCCAGTGATTGCACTCTGATTTGTGCTTCATTTGAATGACAAGGGAGCCTGAATCTAATTCTTTTTTTTTTTTTTAAATCTAAACCCAGTTTATTATAGTGTGGAAACATTAGTCTGAGATAAATTCTCTTGACATATTTTAGAAATAGCTAATAGCCTGTGGATATAAAAAAGAATAGCTGTAAACCTGATCCTTAGTTTCTTCCATGTTAAAAATAACCTTTAAAAAAACCCAAACAAAATCAGTTCTGTTCCCTGATCTAGTTATGGAATTTTCTAAGGAGAATTTTTACTCAAATTAAAAAAAAAAAAAAAAGTGTTGATCGCATTAAAAAATAATTATAACAAATTATTAAAAAAACTCCCTTCTGACAGTAGCTCAAGCACTATTCAAGAAATCATTATTATTTTTTGATGTGTATCAAGGACCCCAAACACAGAAACATTACAACGTGTTGAAGGTAGTCCCTTCCTCTTAGGTGATTCAGAGTAAATCTTTGGGCAGAGGAAAAAGAAAAACACCAGATCTCATTCAATATCATCTTGGAAATCCTACATATAGAGCTATAGCCAATCCCTACGGAGAAATGTCAGCTCTCAGCTACGGTCCCCTGGTTTTATCAGTGTGGTGTGGCATTACTGGCAGCTGCAAGACCAGGCACTTACCAATAGTAGGGAAGGAAAAAAAAATTGGGCAGCTTGACCGCAAGCTGGAGCCACCTCCAGTGTGGAAGTGCATAAGCCAGGGTGTGAAGATGAGGAGTCCCAGGCTGAAGGCAAGCTGGTAAGTGATGCCCACTGCCCTGTGGTAGTCTGAGCCAACAAATTCTGCAACTGCAAAGTCATATGAGCAGAAATAGATTGGTTTGGAGAGCCAAGGGAACATAACTCTTGCCAACTGAGACCCCATGTAGCCCCCGTGCTCAGCTGTGCCCTTGTGTCATGGCACACTGGCCTGGGTTTGGATGGGAAAGCAGAGCTGGTCTTGGTCCCTGGTGTAAATCACAGGGCAAGTCCCGACTCTTACTCCTCCACCAGTCAGCTGGGGACTTCACCCCTGCCTTCCAGAGTGTCAGGCCCTCACCCAGCAACACAGGGTAAAGGTTGTTTTTCCTCAATGCACTTCTTCAATCTAAGAATCAAATGACAAAATAAAACAGACAGATGTCACTCTCTTGCCTCCATCTCCCTCCTCCCACACAGCTAGGGAGCCTCTCTACCCACCAAGCACGTGATGCAGGGCAGCAAAAATCCTTCTGGCACCAAGGCTGTAAAACACAAGTGTTACCTTTTGCAGCACCACTGGCTGCCTTTCCCAGGAAGGTGCCATACATCTTCACAGTATTTTCAAGTTGTTCTTGTCTCTAAACCTTGCTCTTCATTTTGACGTGTGCTCTCCAGCTACGAACATTCCCTAGTTTTCAGAGCTGCCTCTTAATTATTCAATTTATGTCTATGAGCTGGTGCAAGCTTGGGTCATAAGCACCTGCATTTAAGCAGAGAGGTGCAGTTTGGCAATGAATAGCACAGTGTCACTGTCTGCTCTTGTAATATACAGTGCTTTGAAAATCAGATGGCACCAGCGGGGGTCGGCCCTGCTGCTGAAGGGAGGGTTCCTGCCCAGAAGATGTAATTGCAAACTGCCATAACTGAGGATGTAGCCTGTCAGTCAGCCCCCCTTACTGACCAGTCCCTGTATCAGGTGTAAGATCACTGTCCAGGTGTAGCTTGGTGCAAAGGCCATCAGAACCCCCAAAACCACGTTGATGAGGACTGTGACGAGAAGGCAGAGTTTGCAGCCAAACCTGCAGAGGGAAAGAAGAGAAGAACAAGGCTCAGCCCTGGTAGGATAGGGTTTGAAGAGGCTAGAGAGGGTCCCTGTCCCCCTCTTCTCTGTTCATTTTGAGTAGGAGTCCATATCTGCTCTTCCTTTTGCAACATTTTCCATCTCAGTGGAAGTTCACAGGACTCACCTGTCTTGTCTTCAGGTCATTGCTTATGTCTGGTTAATGATTTAGCTAATGAGTTCAAGAATGCTCTGATATGGCTCCTCAGCCCATGTTTCAAAGCTTTTTATGGGGATCTTGTTTGCTAACTGTGATCTTTACATATTTTATCAACCTTGGCTGAGTATTGAGCTCTTGAATAGAGTTTTGTACATCCCTGTTATTTGTCATTCTCTGTATCAATGTGACTCACTGATAGAAATAGGCAGTTTCCAAAAGAAACAAGCTTACTGGAACACTGGAAAGGCATTTGTTTTCTAGCTGGCAGAGATATATATTCAGTTAAAAGTATGAATTAAATTATTAAATATCCACTAACAAAAATAGCATGATAATAAATGCCAGCCAAAATAAATATCTCTTGTTCTCCGCAGTAATATTAACTGATTTATGACCATCTGGATACGGTTAAAATTAATGTGAAACAAATTTATCGCAAAGATTAGCAAATAGGTTTGGTGCATGAGATAAAATTTCATCTTGGACTCTGAGCTTGCATTGCAGTTTGTAGCTGTGAGAGAAAATAAAATCCCTTCACTTGTGAATGTGCAGATTCCCCAGGGCCATATAATGGAGCAGCACCATTGCATTTCCGTGGATTCCTGAGTCACAACTTTAAAAGCAGGGCCTTAGAAACTACCATTCACCCCTTTGTAAGTGACACATAGACCTTTTGAATCAGGTTTTGACTGCATTAATTTTCCCTTCAAATCATGAATCTTGTTCAACAACATGCAGAAAGCAGATAACTAGAGGAAACAGTTAATCTCATACCTGGTTACCTACTGCCTACCTGTCTGCTATGTAGCCAGCACTCATGGAGCCAATAAAAAACACAGCATTCACACATGACTGGAAGAGGTCCAGCTTCCAGGAGTCCTCACACACCAGATTAAACTGCAAGGGCAACCACAGTTAGAAGCACAGGAACATTCCCCACAAAGCATGGCTCTTTGAGGAGGAAGGAAGCCAATGACACCAATGAGTAAACAGACTCCAGAAAAGAAATCTTCTAACTTCTTAAACTGACATCTGCAATAGATCTTGTCCAGATTTTCTCAAACCTTGTGAAAAAGGTTACACCCTGAAAAATGATTGCATAATGACACATAAGGAGAGCAAGAAAGGGAGAGAAACTCCCAACAAACAAATAAATAAGTTCAGAAAAATCTTCTCATCCCCACCCATCTGCTTGAAATTTGGAGGACACTTGGAGCATTGTGTCCTTCCCAGACACCAAGATCTGTCTCAAATCATGCATTACCTTGCTGCACAAAAGCAGTGCTTGCTGGGTGCGAGAAATGGAGGTGCTACTATGAGACCTGGTGGGGTGGAGCCACGAGATGCCTGTCTCACATCTCATTAGCACTGTCAAAAGTGGATTTTGGCTGACTTTCCTCTGCAGTAAATGAATACTTGGGAACCTGCTTTTGGTTTACAATTAAGAGGTTACCACTGTGCACCAAGTGAAGGGAGGAGGACAAACTGGTAATAGCTTCTCTACAGCTGGAAATATTCACCCAAGTGTGGTTAGACTTCAGCCCAGAAAGAAGCATGTATGTCTTTTTCTAACACAGACAAGTTTGCAAGGGGCCATACCAAACAGCTCAGCTCTGTTTCCCTGGTGTGGAGAACAGCTGGAGTGCTTTTTTCTGCCCCAGCCCATCTGTCCCAAGGGAAAACGAGATGGACTTGCTTTGTAACAGTGACGATAGTGAAGCAAGGAAATATGAACATCCTGCCCAAAGAAGCTGCGAAGTATTCAACATTGCACTTTTTAAAGAACAAGTTACAGAAACATCTGTTAGGCATGGTTCAGATATAGCTAATACAGATTTGGGACTGGTAGAGAACTAGGAGAGGTTTTGAGGTCCTTCCTATGCTTCAGGTCTCTACATGGCTTTTAGACTGTTGGTATTGGTTTGCACAGTTTTTCATATTTTAGATTAACTGGTTTAGATTTTCATATTTTAGATTAACTGCAAGTTGAGAGAAAAGAACACTTCTGTTGCTAAAGCATCCTCTTCTTCGTATTCATTTTAAGTGAGTATCTGTTTGGATTATCACGCAAATGTGCAGTTCCTCAGTTTGGCTATGGGGTGCTACCCTCAGTTTGCTAATGGAAATAATGAATTATGAGAATAGCCATTGATGAAAGGCTTAATTGATGAGAAGATGGCAGTATTATGCTCCCAAAAAAGCGATAATTTCCCATTAGTTCTGTATATAAATCTTTACTCCAAGTGCCTACCAAGTTCTGGTATTCACTACTTATTAGCAGTAAGACTCAGACTGTACACCAAAAGCAAACTTTACTAATCCAGCCTCTTCTAGCTTTAAGCTGTGCAGACAAGAGTGAATTTTCAGAACAAGCTATGTCTTACCTTGGTCACAAGAGAGCTCCCTGGGAAGTTGTAAACCCAGCCATCCCAGCAGAGACCAAGGGGAACAGTGCTCCCATTGCCCACAAGGCTGCTGAGGGGTTCGGTCCAGCTGATGCCTGTTGCATTCCAGTCCACCTTGTACCTCCTGCAGTGGCTGTTGTAACTGGACCCATGGCCATCCCACTCGGGAACTGTGTGATTCAGCTGCTTCTCCAGACTTCAGCCACACCGCTGGCTCAGCTCAGCCACCCTGGGGCTGCGGCGATGGTGCTCAGGGATGAAACCCAGGAAAAAAATCCCCACGTAAATAAGAAAAAAGGTAGCAGAAAGCAGGCATAAAACAAAGAGGATTTTTTTCTGGAAGAAGTCAAATTCTCCTACCTGCTCTAAAAAGTCATTCAGGGCTGGCATCTTTGTATGTCACGACTCATTAAAATATCTACCTCTGTTGCTTTCCAGGGCTTTGGCCTTCACTGCATGCTTAAATAACAAATGAAGTGTTTGCCCAAAACTCACAAACAAACTAATAATTAACTTTGTCAATTGTCAAACCATGCATTGCAGCCTTTGTTTCTCAAATGCCATTTCTAAACACATTTTGGCTCTTTTCTTTTGCCTCTGTTGTTAATTTGTTTTATATCTGACATACTTGAAATAAAAAATCTGATATCTTAGATTATGGCCATCTTAGTCTGTCACTGAGAGTCCATCAGTGCACAGTAAGGGGTAGGTGATAATACTGCTGTCCAGTATTTTCAGAGGCCATAAATATTATAAAAACAATATGGTTCTCTTCCTCATATATGTAAATATGTACAACTGAAAAACCTTATCCTCAGAATTACGGTGGACATAGATCACTGCTCGCATGCTGCTTTGTGGACATAGAAAAAGACAACACAGAGAAAACATAACAGGGCAGATTTCTTTTAGGCACTTAATGGCTAAAGAACAGTGTTGTGCCTCAAATAGGAAGCAGACCAGTCACTGCAGTACGAGTTGGGACTTCTAAGTCAGAGGTGACCAAATCGAACTTACAGGGGTTCACAGGCAGCTGTCCCACACTCTGGGAGCCTAGAGTGGCCCTGAGACCTGTGACTAGCCTTTGTATGCCCATCCTGCCCTCTGCCTCCTGCCCTGCACCCTGGGGGACAGAGGGCTGAGGCTGCCGCAAGCTACAGCCCAGTCTCACATTTTACAGCTATTTAACATGAATTTATTAGACAATGAAAATATGTAAATATGTCATTAAGCATTGGAGACATCCTCAGCCTCCTTTACTGAGGGGTATGATTCGTGTTCCTATAGCTGTGGTTGCATAAGGTCCATTCATGTTTTTCCCCATTCCCTGCAATGATGGAGGACTACAAGAGGTTCAGTGCAGGTGAACAACAGAAGTGTGGATTTAAACAAAAAAATCTATGGGCAAAGAATTATGCCTGCAAATTTTCTGACATCTTTCTGCCATCTGCAAATCTTTCTAAGACAGACTAACAACTTTGTATCTTGGTTAGTGCTTCTGAAGGGAACCTCTGAGTAGGCTGCTGTCTCTGGGTTAATTTTTCCGAGGAGCACTCAGTGACCTCTCTGAGTTTTATGAAGCACAAAACTAAATGATGAGGAAAACAGAGGTGATAAGTAATGTGATATTTTAAAGGGCTATTAATAACAAGTGCTGTTGACCAGCATACCTAGGAAGTGTCATGAATGACAAACGGGACTGCTACTTTGCAATAAACATCTTTTGCAGCTAAGAAAAGACCAGATCTTTGACCATGTACAACTGAACAGTTTACCTATCTCTGTTCAGGTCTGATTTACATCAGAAGCAGAGAACGGACTACTCCTCCTATTAAAGAGCTCTCTGCGGTAGCAGCTTTTAAATCTTGCACCCACCTGCACACAGACTACTCAGCAGTGCACATATGTGATGCTGTGGTTATCAGCTAAAGCCTGTGTTAGTCAAAACTGAATTAAATGCAAGAAGAAGTGCATAAAATCTGAAAATCTTCTTTACTCCCTTTCCTGATTTTACCTACTGTAATTTCATGCTGGGGAAAGTCAGAAGAGAGAATTCTGCAAGTGTGGTGTTCACATGGCAGAAGGTTGTATGTCTGATTTTGCAGCAAATTAATGTTATTTCTTTTTGAAAACCTCCACTGTCACTTGAGCATTTTCTTTAATCTCCAGGAAGCAAAGTACTGTCCTACAGTGGAAGTGACCACAAGTATCTTCACATACTGAAGATGATGTCTAAAGGTTTTTTGTTATTGTCACCCAAGCTGGCCTTGAATATCCTGACAAGACTGTCTCCTGTGTTACGGTGTTACCAGTCTTAGGGAAATTGAGCGGTCCGTCTCACCAACGTAAGGGCATGTGACTCTTGTCACTTGGATGAGTGCATCCATATGATGTCTTTAAGTGTGTTTTTTTCCACTTCACTGGGGACAAAGCAGGGAGTAAGCATGCAGGCAGTTCTGCTGGTGTATCTGAGTGTATGTGAATGGAGGCAGCATGAGAGCTTGCCAAGATGACATCTGTACTGAAAAACTAAACTGGACTATGTATGGGATCAAGCATTGTCCCATATACACACTTCTTAAATTTTGCCACCCTCCCTAGTACTGTTTTGCTTGATTGTTGCTAGCACCTCACAAAGTCCTGGCAGGTTTGGGGAAGTGATGCCAGGTAGACTGTTTCTGGTAGGCAGGAGAGAAAAGATCGCCCTGATTTGGATATGGCACTTAGTGCCATGGGTCTAGTAATCATGGCGGTGTTGGATCAAGGGTTGGACTTGATGATCTCGGAGGTCTTTTCCAACCCACTTGATTCTATGATTCTGTGACTGGGAATGGTGTATACAGATGTAAGCCATACCAAGCCAGAGAAGCTCTGCTGGCAGAGGACATCTGTGCCTCTGACAGAAGACCCATATTGCTCTGCAGTGGCAGGTTCATGAAACAGTGTCAGGTGTGACAGGTTTACTGGCTATAATCAGTAATCCCTTCAGTCTGCAGTAGTGAAGCATTACCATGCCTGCTTTAAAACACGTCAGCCTTCAAAAGCTGGGATAAACGTTCCTGTACTCTGACCTTCCTGAGCTTTAGATATAGGCTCAAAGGGTTGGGTGAAATTTGAACAAAGCAAAGCCTACCATACAGCTGTAAAAAACCCCCAAAACCCCAAACAGATTAAAAGCATACTGATTATGGTAGTATATATAACTGTTGGCTACCAAACAATAGCCCCAATTCAAAGATCTCACAAAATCACTCTTGAAGGCTGAGAAACTGAGGCAGAGAGATCTAGCAGGCTAGCTTTTCAGAGATACTGACTTTCAGGTCTTTGAGAATTTAGGCTAAATCAATTTTCCATTCTGGTGCCTCCTGACATGTTATTCTTGCACAAGTAAGCGTTTCTTCATTGATTTCCTTCTAGTGAACCATTCTTTCATCCTCACCATTTAGTAGTGATTTTGGTTCAGTGCTTACCTATGTATTTGGACCTTATCACAGCTCTGATTCCTGTGGATATATTAAGAGCATAGATGTTTAATAGAGAGCTCTGAGCATGATGCTGTTTACTATAATCACATGCTACCATGTACCTGAGCATGACATACTAGGTTCAGAGGAATGTGATGGAGAATCACTGGAAACATCCAAACAAACAGCAAGTCATGCACCCACCAGGTGCACTGCCTGTGCATTGGGGTGCAGGTGCATCAGCTAGGCTAAGTCAGTCTGATTTCCTGGTGTAAAGGTCCCATCCCCTTTCCTACAGCTTGTTCTGGAACTTGTTGGTCCTGTATTCTGTGAGTTCAGTCAACTCACTAAGTAGGCAGAGGCTGATCCTAGCAAATATCTGCAGTAGTCAGTTGTAGGGGCTCAGTAAAGGGATGAAGAAGAATCAGCACAAGGGAAGGCACAGGACCACATGGCTTGAGCTGCTGGGAGAGGGAAGCTGGAAAGGAGAGGGAAGAAGCAGGGTGGTGTCCTCCTTGTGGTGAAGGAGAGACCAGCTGTATTGTAGCTTTCTGTAGGGTTTCACCTGGGCTAATGTCACCCATGTAAAAGCTGAACATCTAGCACCTAGGTACCTCCAGATATATATTCACATATAGAGCAGGAGCATACAGCAGTGCTTAATAGCAGATCTGTGCACCCAGAGCTGTTAATAGCATTGGAACACCTCTCAGGACACAGCTGATCTGGACAAGGTGTTGACACACAGGGACATTTCTGACAAATTAACCAGGGCACAAAGTGCTGTGCTCATGGTGGGGCTGACGGCAGGTGGCTAGACAACACCCAATCTTGTGTGAATCCTGCCCGTCAAAAAATGTTTAAGCAAATTTGGACTGCCAAAGAATCTGTGACACACCGGTGCTTTGCATCATGGGATCTTAGCAATTCAGGTCAGCACTGAGGGCTAGATGTCTAAGAGCTGACTATAGAGGGAGCCTATGCACCTTATTTTTAGGCTGCTCAAGTTATTTAAAAAAGCTCGTGTTTGCACTTGATATTTATTTGCACTGTGAGAACTTATTTTGTAACTGAGAGAAACAAAGTGTACTTTATGGTTGGCTCATATGCTACTAACACATTTTTCTTAGATGATAATCACACTATATTTGGCAAAACCCTCTAGTTTAAGGTTATTTGGGTCTAGTTCCAGAAGTCACAGCTTGAGCTCATTTCTTCCTTGAACATTAATTACCACTTAGTATTGTGTAACCTAGGAATATGTCCCTTGGTGACAAAGACTACTCAGCGCACAGTCCTCACTCCTTGGCTTTTACCAGGGCATAGAGCATGATGTGTTTCTGGAGTTTGTTCTCTGAACAAAACTATTTCTGCAGTCATGAGGTGGCAAGGCTTTTGCCAAGAGCAGGAGCACTGCTGAGCTCCTGTACTACTGCCATTTGGCTCCATGAGCTGCTGAAGCACTGTGTGAGGAGCTGTTTGGGCCAGGACAAGGGATGCTTGTGCTGTCTAGGGAAAGAGAATCAGCCGTGGGGCAGATTGGCTTGTTGTGAACCTGTACCATGGTTCCCAGGGTCCTATTGCTTTGCTCTGACTTCCCAAGGAGATGGCAAGGTCACCGCACAGAGTGCTTGGGGTTTGTACAGCCATTCTTATCAAAGGGTGCAGTGATAACAGGTTACCAAAGGGAGTAAAGGAGTCCCAGCAGCTCTGTAACTACTGACACAGAGCCTGAAGGGTGTGCTAAGCACTTCAGGCAAGACATGCAGGTTTTTTTAATGTTGATCAGAGAATTTTTCCGAGCCCACTCACCCATTCACTTCACAAAACTCCTCCCAGGGCTATCTGGAAGGGGTAACTACATCCATCAACAGAGCCAAGGATGGACCTGGCCAGACCAGCCTTCCCAGCTCTGGGATGGTACAGTACGAGCACAGCACAGGCCATCCACAGTTATCCTTGTATTTCAACCCAGCCTGCAGCCACAGCCACCTGGACTGGAAAGCCCATGCTCCCAGAGCTTCAGCTTCCTGTTGAGCAGCTGTGTATGACTGCAAAGAGCAAGCCCCATTCCCAAAAGGCTTGTATTCTAAGTCTTAGGTTTGTTATTTCTTTTGCACAGTTGAACTGCTGATGCCTGCTTTAAGGGTAGCAGGACCGACATGAGACAAGCAGTGCAAACAGTATTGGTATTAAAAGGCTAGATCCCACTCGGGACTTGATTAACAAGTGAGGATGAAGTGAACCTGGGGACTAAGGCTGCATCATAACATACGTTTCTGCAGGTGGCAAAGGTAGGTTTTGCTGTTACAACATACTGTGAAGGGTTGTCATGGTATTTATTTCACTATTCTCAGTCCAGGCATGGTCAGTCTTGCAGTGGTCTAAACACATTGACTCTTGTCCCACATATTGGTGCTTCTCTTGGACCAGCAGCCCCACAGTAGTTCATGCTTTGGATAAGAAAGAAGAGCTGAGTTAAGTAGGTTTCACGTGAAACACAGCTCAAAGAAAACTTGTGAATTCGAAAGGGAAGAAAGAAAAAAAACATAGGAGAAAGCAAACTGTCAAGTAGCAAGCAGAATTGCTGCTAGGACAACCAAAAGACATTGATGTTTCTACAAAGGCTAAGAACTGGCCCTGTTCAGCAAGACTTTAATATGTAGTTAATTGCGAACTTTAAATTTTGCAGTAAGGTCTTGGGAGTGTGATTGCTTAATAAGTTCCTAGATTACACATATTAAACACGTACTTACTGCTCTGCTCAGACAGGGTATCACAGCTGTACAGCATAATGTGAGGCATGGAGCCACCCCTGGCACCTCACCTGACTCAGAGCAGGAGCAGAAGTGGTGTCAGGGATTGAGGCTGTCCTTCCTGCAGGGATCAAAGCAGGGGTGTCCTCTTCCTACCTCTGCTCCCAGTACTGCTGCTCTGAGCAGCCTGGGAGGAGAGTGAAGATGACAAGAGAACAGCACATCCCTCACTATTTCCAGTGTCAGGGGGCCCCAGATCCCTGCTGTCTGGAGCTCTGCCCTGGCCTATGCCTCTCTTCACCTCTAAACAATGGGGACAGCACCTATCCAGAGGTGTCCTATTGGGAGGGGGAGGAAGGGCTGCTTCTCTGATGGATGGGTGGCTGTGTGAAGAAGAAGGTGACCCTTTATTTCGTCAGACAAGACTGTGATAGGGCAAAGTGTCCTGACATGGACAGATAGAGAACAACAGGAGGGCATGGACAAGAGGCTGCTCTTGTCCTTCCAGACCAATTGGTCGCCTTCAAAGTCCCCTAACTCACCTCTCTGCCCTGCCTCAATCTGTGACAGACCCTCTGACTCCTCCTGCAGCCCCTGCTTTTGGCTTGACCCCTGCTGAAATCCAGTTTGATCCTTGAGGCAGCAAAATACTATTCCCAGTGTGCTGGGTTGTCTAAAACCAGCCCCAATGGAATAAAAAGTGATATAATAATATGAGAACTGATTTTTCTGACAGCCCTACTCCTTGTGTATCACCTTGCAGCTGTTAGGATCACTGGTGTGAATGCGGTCTAATGAGAGATAAACAATTACAGAATTCCCCCCCTACACCATGCCAGAAGACTTCAGCTTCAGTGTCGTTCTTAGATTTTCTGTATGGTCCTCAGCTAAAGCATCACTTTAACGCTTCTGTGAAATGAGTAAACACACCCATCTCTCCTGGCATGATTATAAATTGCTTTTTACATGACAGAAGGCCTAGAATCAAACACACAACACTTATTAAAAAGAGCAGTGAAGCAGCTAATACTGACCTAGAAAAATTGTAATTGGGGATCAACCAGTACAACAGATTTAATATAACACTTCTTGCCTTTGAGTTTGAATATTTTTTTTCTGGATGCATAATGAGTTTAACTATATTTCGCAAACTTGAATCTTTGGGGAGTTGAGCATCATAAGCACACAGCTGTGATGCAGTTTGTCAGTGTTTGTTTACACAATCGTTATTAGTCTGGACATTTATGTTTCTAGGAGGGCTTTCTGCTCAGCAGGGGATAAAGCTATTGCTTCTGTTCAAATTGCTTTAAAAAACAGCCCTATTGTAGCTGAGAAACAGCACACTGGTCTGTGAGATTTCATGTTCTGGTCTGCTGCATCTGACACCATAGAGGTGCAAGTGAGGTGCAGCCCCAGTAGAAGAGGAGGTATCCAGCACTACTTGTCGCACTAGGTGCTCTTAAGTCTGCCCTTCTAGAGAAGCTAAGAGTTCCTGCTCTTATGTTTTATTTCCATATCTTATCTTGTGCTGTAAATATTTGGGGTTTGTTATCTTGTAATTTGTTTTTATGAACATTTGTGCATCTGTCTATGTTTATGAGAGACAATGAAGTTCATTGATGGCACAATTCCAGTTGCAGCTAGGAATGAGACAATACAAACACAATAAACACAATTTCTCAGGGTCTGCAAGGATAAAAAAGGAGCAATGGCAAGAAGGCCTCAGTAGTTTAAGTCCAAAGGAAACATGCAGATCCAACATTCACAGACAAGCAGTTGGTCTTTGGTAGAGAATTGGGACTGAACTCTACCAACCCATCATGAATGCAGACAGCCCTGCTTCACTTTATCCCCAGGACCACTGAAATTTCAGTGGAACTAACTAGAAGTAGACTAAAAGAGATTGGTCAGAGAAGTAGAGGGAGTCAGATTCAAGAGCAAGGAAACTAGCTAGCGGGTGAGGTTGAAACCAAATGCTTACCATGCGTAATAGGACTTAGGAAACAGAGAGTAACGTTTTCTGGTTGAGTCTTCCCACACAGTGGTAATTGTCCTGCTGTGCTGCCTACCCAGTGAGGTTTGGTGCTCCCCTTCCTCCCTGCTGCAGTAAGTGCCTTCATAACTGCCTCCAGTGTAAGAAATGAGGCAGTGGGTGGATATTGGTGGTGGAAGAAGCAACAAGACAGTGATAGTCACAATTAGATATCCAATTTGGGGCAGTGGTAGGTGAGAAGAAGCTACCCACATGCTTCAGTGAGATCATGATGTGACCTTTGAGCATCTGTAGGGTTGGTTGCCTCTTCAACAAGCATCTTTTGAAGTGAAATATCCATGGGAAAGCTTTGCCACTTTACAGCTAAGGGAGTGGCTAGAACAAAATCACTGAACTTGGCACTTCGTATGGCTGAACCATAAATTCAGTGTGGGGACACTGTTGAGCGAGAATAGGTCTGCTCTTGATTTGGGAGGAATTGGCTAAATGAAGGCAGGAGAGGTCCCTGCAGAAGAGACATTTCTCAGTGGACTGAAACTAAGGCATGAAGTCAAACACATTAATCAAGTGACTGCAGAAGCTCAGCCTGTAAGTCAAATAAAGATAAAAACAAGGACAAAGTGCAGAAAGGATTCATAGAAAGAGCCACAAATTCAGATACTGGAACAGCAGCATGTCCCTGTGTGTGTGTACATGGGGGAGATGTGTGTGCAGCGAGGGTCTTGCATTACTCAGCAGGTGATGGTCAAATAGACTCCTCATGACCTGCATGGCCAGCCATGCAAACAGCACTGGTCCCACTCTGGTTTCCCAAGACTGAGATGGCAGAGCCAACAGCACAGGCAGTTTTACAGTGTATACAGGCTGTTTTCCACTGAGGTATTTTGTACTGAGTGACCTTGTAACATCTCTTATGGCGCAAGATGCCTATTCAGTAGAGATTATCTTTAACTTCTGAATTATTGGGCTGCTCTCATAAATACAAGAGTAAGTGGACTATGAGTGTATCAGGAAATTATGAGACTATATTGTCATTACATTATCTCCCTGAGTCCCTAAGGCTGGAAGTGGGTGGGCAGGGTGGTTAATCATACCTATGGGGACCACCCAGGTGAGTGGCTATTCTTAGTCATACATGCAACAAAATATGTGCTAATACTTACGTAATGTACGTAATACTGTAGGGCCAGGCCACAGCTGTATCGTAACAACATTAATATTTAACTGCCATCTGCTGCTCATTTAGAGCAGAAGATACTAGATACTGTGATCTCAGCTTTTCCTCCTGATATCGGGGTATATTTGCTCTGCAGCCTGCAGCAGAATTGTCCCACACCAATAACACCAGTGCTGGTTCCCGGGTGAGACAGCATTCAAAGCTGGTCTAAATCACCTGGAGGCAAACACAGGTTTCTGTGGAATTAGTGCATGTGACATAGGGTCTGTGCCAACTCTGCTTTTACATCAGTTTCAAGGCCAGCCCCTGGATGACAGGTCATACCCAAGCCAGCAGATGCTTTTAAGTCTCTTCAATACTTTCTGGATAAACCATTAACAGCTGAGCATGTTTATACCTAATTTTTACGCAGCAGTAGGAGCCTTACAGCCACACTGACCAGAGTCTCTGTGCCTGATATTGCTCCTGGTAGTGCACCTCCTTCTGGAAGTATGGACACTTCCATACATCAGGAATGTCTGGTGTCTGGGGTATGTGTGGCTTCACTTTTTGTTTTCTTGAATGCCATAGGCACAAAGGGAATAGCAGAGGGAAATACAGCTATCAAGGACAATACCCAGGAGGAGTTTCAATAAGTTTGGGTAGGATAGGTCTGGCTGGGAATGTAGACCTCAACAGAGACTCTTTTCCCAGGGCAGATGTACACTGTGGTGGTTCACACTCTTCTGGGCTGATCCATGCTGCCAACAGACAGCAAAGCCATGCCCAGTGCAGAAGAAGTCTGACAGCTACTGAAGATGGAAAAACAACACTGCAGACTCTCAAACTCTGATCTGATCAAGAACATCCTGTAACACTGGTGTGTGCTCTGAGATAATTACAGGTGGCCACTGTCAAGAGGAAAGCTTTTAAATAAGTCATATGATATCATGCAAGAACTTTGTTTAAACTTCAGTCTGCACTGTAGTTTTCTTGGAGTTTCCAGGAACAGTGAGCTCTAGGAAAAAACAATCTTAATCTTAAAAAATAGCCCCTAGGTCTGCTAAATGAAATGGCTGCATAGCAAGTGAGAAGCTGAAACATGTCTGAGAAGTTTCAAAAACTCCAGCTAAATGAGCCAAGGTTTTCTAAGCAGGCACCAGGGGTGATTGGTGACACAGGATGAGTGAGAGTGTACTGGAACACCACATCCCCATGGATGCCATAGGAAGGTGGTGGCATTATTAGTTCTGCATTAATAGTCAATGATGTTGATTTTCAGCATTATTTATCTGTACCTGGAAGCACCTGGATGAGCAGTTGTGCTTCCCCTCATTTCTGTGACTGCTTTTGGTATCCTCCTGGAGATGAGACCTCCCTGCTGCCATGGCATGGCAACTGACAAGGAGCCTGTGCTCAGGTGGTACCCACCTCACCATGGTGACAGCTGGTGATGTAAACCCCTGCTCTCACCCTCACAGCTCCTTGTGAATTCAGTGTGATGTGGCGAAGGTTTTGCTGTTAGAAAGATGTGACTTCATGTGAGTTGGGCTGATGTCTGTGTGTACATGAACTCTCACAGGGTTTTCTGCCCGTCCCTGCATGTCCTCATTTTTCTCTTTGATCCTAAGGTCACACTGGCCACATGTTGTGCAAACACTCCTCATGATTCAGTTTTTCTAGCCAGGGGCCTTTGCCTCAGGCCCTGTCTTACATCAGGTCTCCACACACACCTCAGCCGTTCCTTGAGAACAGACTGTGCCACCCTGCCACTGTCTGCTGCCACCACCAGGCAACAGTGTGGCACCACTGAACTGTGAGCCTCAGACAAAAGCACGCACACACACACGTGCACGTGAGAGTGCACAGACACACATGCACGCACACACACACAGGTGTATGCATGTATACAGAGTGTTTCTTTTTTCCTCTGAGAGAAAGGAATGATAAAGGGAAACCCACTGGCACCAGGAGAGCATCAGCTCCATCCCTGACCTCAGGCACAGTGACACGGACGCCACAGCAGCGGACGTGGTGTAAATAGGATGCTGGGACAGCAGCTTCCCTGTCATGCTCTAGATGTCATTTTTCCCTGCACAGGAGACCAACTTCTGAAATCCTGCCTGCAGGGACAGTGCTGGAGAGACTCATGGACACTCATGGCTTTGGTGAAGACAGACTTTTTCTACCCTGAGGTTATGGCTTGACATCACAATGCTGACAGTCAGAACTGCCTGCTGAGCTGTTCACAGGGAGGACCAAAGGACAAGGACATCTGCCTCCTTAACTCACCAGGAAGCCCTTCTCTCCAATCCTTTGGTGAGGTCTAATCCAGGCTCTCCTCCTGCTAGGAGCCTTCAGAAGTGGCTCCAAACCTCACTCTGCTTCTCTATAGTTACTCTATGTCTGCAAAGCATGGGAGGAGTTGAAGGCTGCAGCAGCTGGGAAAAGGATGCCCAGATGCCAGCGTGAGCTGTATTTGTGAGGATGGAGACATCTGTGGCTGCCATGATTCTAGGAAAGGTAGCACAGTGGTGCCTCTGCCCTCAGCAGGAGGCAGAAGCAATTAATACAGAGCTGGACACAACCACAGTGACTGCCACTTTCTCCCCTGCCCCCTGACTGGTCTCAACTCTTCCATGTCTCCTTAGGATCTGCAGAGCTGTGGAGCCACCAGAGGAGCTCAGCAGCTCTCCCATGGGGACCTGGCCCTGTATTGTCATTGTGCCAGATAGCCTATTCCCTCTTCCCCTCTATGCCTATTGCCTGCTTTGCACATCTTTCCCTTTGCCCAGCTCACATGGGTTAACAGTGTTTTAGGCAAGTCTTTGCTCCTCAAGCTGCTCTTTGCTCTCAGCAAGACCAAGCCCACCTACAGGCAGGGAGAGAGGCAGAGGCAGCAGCAAATACCAGCCTGGGACAAGAAGAAACCAAGGAGACCTGGTGAGGGCTGAGCAGAGCCAGCCAGCCACCCCACAGCAAAGCAAACCAGTAGCACAGAACACTGTCTCCTTTCATGCCTTTTTCCTTAACCATCTTCATCTCTGCCTAAACAGACTGTTCTGCTTGTTCTTAACCTCGCGCCCCCAGTTTTGCTGGTTTTACAATATCTGGAACCTGCTGTATGACAGCATAAAGCATAGCCTCCCTACTTTCTACCTGAGTCATTAATTCCTTTAAACTACTGCTTCCATTTCACCATATACTTAATCCTCTTTTTTTCTGCCATTTCTCCTGTTGCTGCTCTAGAGCTCCTCATGCAGTTATTTTGTTTGTGTAGGTACAGGTCAGAGTCAGCCTTTTGCCAGAATAGCCCAACAGAGCAAGCTAGCCGTGACAAGCCAGCAAGGCTGGGCAAGATGGGGCTTTGAGTAACCTGGTGTAGTGGGTGACATCCCTGCCCGTGGCAGGGGGGCTGGAACTAGGTGATCGTTTGAGTCCCTTCCGTACCAAGACATTCTGTGATTCTATGATTCTGTGACAGGCTGGAGGTGCATGTCTCAGAGTCTGTCTCAGGTGTTACTAGTGTGACCATCTCTACAGGCATCGTGGGGGTTAGACTCAGTGTCTAGTGAAAAAAGACGCCACCACAGCATGCAACCAGCAGGAATAATTTTGCTATTTGGCACTACTGTACTTTTTTTTGCACACACACTGTATTTTCTGACAACAGCATAAGAAAGCAGAGGTTAAGTTAGACAAATCCAGCTTTCCTTTCCAGGAGAATGGCTTAGCACAGGTAATGTAGACTGCTGTTGCTTGGAGCTTTGCAGGGAAAAAGAAACACAGAATCATCACAGATTGGTTGAGGTTGGAAGGGACCTCTGGTCCAACCCCTTGCCCTGCTCAAGCAGGGCCACCCAGAACAGGTTGCCCGGGATCATTCCCAGATTGCTTTTGAGTATCTTCGAGGATGGAGACTACACAACCTTTCTGGGCCACCTGTTCCAGCGCTCAGTCACCCTCACAGTGGAACAGTATTTCCTGATGTTCAAAGGCAACATCCTGTGATTCAGCTTGTACCCATTGCTTCCTAAAATATGCTTCTTAAGAATGTGCTCTAATCCCCTCCTGGCAAAAATTCTGCAGTCTCTGTACACAGAAGTCTGGAGAAGGCCCGAGTCAATGAATCTCTAAAAAATCTTGGCACAGTATGAACTAAGAGGGGTCACAGCTGGAACTGTGGTTGCAAGGCCCGAGGCCTCCTTAGGTTGGGCACAAAGCTAGTGTTTTCCCCAGGATTCTTGGCTTTCTGGAACAGGAGAGCAACGAGAGAATGGATTTCTCATGTTGTACACAGAGGTTTTCAAGTTTATTTTTTTGTTCGGGAGAAAACTTGACTTGCTTGAAAGGTGCATTCTCAGAGGAGGAAAAATTGAAGTGGAGCAGAATAAAGTAAGAACAAAACATTATGTGACGGGAAAACCAAGAGAAAAACTTCCCTGAATATAGAAAAATCAGTGAAAGATCATCTGGCAAGACCTTAGACTTCCAGAAGATAAACAAGGGGCTTCCAAGCTGTTACCAGGAAAAATGAGGCATTTCTCATTCCTATAAATTGTCATCTTAATCATGCTGCTGAAAGGAAGGACGGAAGGAAAACGATTGTGAAGCAGAAGGAGGTCTATGAACTTGCCTTTAAATCTCCACCAAGCTGGGATGAGGGCTGGGAGAATGACAGCCAGGACCTGTAAAGCATGAAGTATGTGGCAGACAGCCCTCCTCGGATGCACAACTGCTCTGACCCATGCATCACCTTGCACCCCTGCTCTGCCAGCTTGTGCTAGCTGGGCAGTGAGGCTGGGATGGGCTCTGCTCCTCCCCACCCCATGGGAAGATGGTGAAGTCCACAGTCCTTCTGCATCTGAGGAGAGGATGAGGTCCATGCTTGTGCTTGCTTGCTATGCAGGAACATAAACATCTTGGCTCCACTGGCCCAGAAGCAGTTTGCTGTTGTACATAGCACTTGAGGGTATAGTAATTTCAGGGGTCAGGATGGCACCAAGAGCCATACTGATGCATATATGGAAATTATATGGTAACGTTGCTGTTTTCATTTATTAAACAAACCCAAAGTAAATCACTTTTGCTTTTCTTCAGCTATCATTTTGCTAAAAATACCATATGAACCAATCCTCTAAATAATCTTTTCATAAAGTTCATCTCTGGATTAGTCTCCTAAATCTAAATTCCAAGGAGCTGGCAGTTAGTACAGGAACTTCTTGTTTACCAAAACCAGCCTGTTCCCCATCTCCTTATCTCAGTGCAGAGGAGCAGATATGTGGAACTGGAAATATTAGCCATCCTGAAGGATGGATGGTGGGCCTGCCCCCCAGGAGGGCTACCCATCATGGCAGTGAATGCCCCTCTCCCAGACTTTCCAAGACCTCCCAAATTCTCCATTCCACTGGGAATGCTGGCCAGCATGGAGCTGGGATCAGCAGTGGTCCCATTCCTTGTCTGTGGTTGATAGTGTCCCTTCATCATCCAGTAGTCCCAGCTCTTGGCTACTGCATGGCTGCAAAGGTTGAATCAAGGGTTGCACACCTTCTGCTGAGGTCAGCTGCCAATGGGAGCCACCTTGCCAGTAGGAAGAACAGTCTTTTGCAGACAATGCCTTCCAGTTCCCAGTGCCCAGGGCTTTCCACCTGCTGCATCATGGTGACACTGCCAGGGACCACCTTTCCAAGTTTTATGATCACTGTAATCTGCTTATGCAGGGTCCTCTGTTAAGGTCTGGGTTTGGTCTGCAGACCCTGATGACCGAAAGCTCAGCCTAGAAATACAGAAACCTTCTCCAAGACTTCCTGTGCCACCTGCATTATTTTAGCTGGCCCAGCAATCCAAGATGCAGGTGTTACACTTTCCATTCACTCACTGCAGAATTGTTTCATGGGAAAGTGGATACAACTGCGGCACCCTTTCCAAATACACTCAGTTTGAACTGGCCTTTGTTTCATTTCATCTAGTTGCTCAGGAATTTGGCAACTCAGACGAATGAAAACAATTCCTTGATTTTTTAATGTTTATTGAATCAATCTTGCCTTGCATCTCCACGTCAGATATTTACGTATTTATATGTTTTCTTAAATACACTCAGGAACATTTATTATGGAAGGGAAAATATAATAAATCCTGTATAATAAATATACTGACATTTAAAATCAAATAAACATTAAAACAACTGAAAGTACTGAGCAACAGAAGTACCCTGTGGTAGGGCCACATATCCAAAAATGCCCATTTAAAGTAGTATGCTAAGTGCTGGATCTTGAACAGAAAGCATGTATGTCCAGCTAAGTGCCCTGATGAAAGTGGTCCAGTCCATCTTCCTATTAATAAAACATGCTAATCAAGCAGGAGGTGAGAACCTAGCTGTAAAGAATTCCTTTGTGTTGTTACTGTGCGGCTAGGACAAAGGACACAATGTTATAGCAGAGATAAACTACAAAAACAGAGTGAACTATAAATAGCTTGTTACCACTAAGGATTTCCAAAAACAGCTACAGGAAGATTAGAGAAAAGCACTGAGGAATTACTAGTTCCCATCCATACTTTCAGGATGACTCGAACTTTTGCTGATGCATTTGGAGTGCGTTGGGTCTCTGCTGCTGCTCTGAATTTACTCTGCTCCTGCAGGGTTTTTTTCAGTTTCTGCAGAGCTGTTTCTCAGTTCTTTCTCAGTGGTGTTAAAAATAATTTGTTACTGTCTTGGAAAGACAGAAATGGAATTTGCTGAGGTTAAATAATATTTCACATAAATATGAAATGTATATTAATTCTCCTGTGAGGAGTTTGATCATCTAGGTATTAAGCCTCATGCAGTATTTTGAACCTGAATTATCTTCTATATCAGATCATACTGCTTCTACGCAAAGTTGCCCATAAGATGGACAGTGGTGTTATAGGAGAATTGCTCTATTACTTTTTCATATGTATGAATGCTAGCATTTTTGTTACACTGACCAGCTTAGTGGCCTTTTATATTCCCAAGAGTTATCAGCAATAAAAATGCATTAGAAAGGCCACAAAAATGGTTTGTTGGGAATATTCATTATAACAGCACACTGGGAAACTGTCTGAAGGGAGACAAAAAAGACTAATGCTAGAAACTATGCAAGGGTTTTCATGTGTGGTTTTTTTCTCCTTTTTTTTTTAGTAGAAGTCCCCCTTCAGAAATATCTAGGGAAGCATATAGCTAGAGAGGGGCACCCCCAGAACTCTTCATTGCATTGACACTATCCTTGATAAGGTTTAAAAGTTTCATCTTTATTCTCACAAAATGGATCTAGAACCTTTAATGCAAAGCCATTTTCTTAGTATTTAGAAGTATTTGCTTCCAAACCTGATGAAAACTGAATCACAGGGAAGGGATATGCAATGATGAGGAATCACAAACAAAATCGACGTGATTTTTGCCATCTTTCCAGGTAGGACTTCAGGCAGGTGCAGCTGTGAGGGGAAGCAACCTTGTGATTTACAGTTGTCCAATAATATGAGGGGGGAATGTTTTCTTTTTTTTTAGCAAGCCTTTACACCTTTCTCTGGAAAATACCTTGTTTGTTCCATTGTGTGAAATAGCCTCTGGTGAACTCAGCTTGTCTAATCTTATGGCCAAAACACTTGTTTCTTCTGAGTCATTAGCAAAGATCCTGATAAACATGCTGTGGGATTAGGATATATTTATCTGAACAGGAAGGTAGAGCCTGGTGTAACCTCTCCACTGGCCTCCAGAGTGACTGGGTGAAGAGCAAAAGGATGAGGGAAGCCATATATAGACTGTGAAAATGTGTGTATAGGAACTCCTTTTCCTCTGTCTTCCCTTCCTTCATCTGGCCTTGGAGAATCTGATGAGCCCTTTCTGTTCCTCAGCCTGTCTCAAATCCTGAGCTGAAATCCCAACAAGCTGTTCCCAGATGTGCATGGAGTGCCACATATTTCTGCTGCTTTCCCTAAGTAGGTTTAAAGTCAGTGAGGAAGGCTGTCTGAAAGCACCCAAATGTGTGGTACCTGATCTTCTCCAACAGGCAAAGAGGAACTGTGCAAGCACTGTGGTGGTGAAACAGTACTGGATTTGGGTAATAAAGCACAGACCCACCAGAATCCCACTTGCCTTGCAGCAGAGAATGCTTTACCCCAAGAAAGAGCCTGTGCAAGGACAGGTGTGGTGTGTCAGGGAGGGAGACCTTGCTGTTGGGAATGAGCCTGGGGGAGCCTGAGGGGCTGTGGGCACCTAAACCCCATGTTCCTCCCATCCTCTGCACCGTGGCAGCAAGAGGAAAAGCAGAGGCTGTGAGAATGAGCACAGGCTACAGATTTAGAATGGCTTCCTCTCTTGCTGTAAGATTTTTACCTACATGTGCTCAAAATGACAGCTATGATCTGTCTTCAGTGTGGCCACTACTGGTCTGTTTTTCCTCTTCTGTGAGGAGAGAAACAGGAACCTCTTTGCTCCTGTTTTGTTTTTCCTTTCACTCTCTACATTTCCCGCCCTCCTCGTTTGGATTTTTCCCTTCTCTTCCCATGTCCCCATTTTCCTCTGCTGTTTCAGCTGCTGTCTTAGCAATGAGTACAGATCCCGCTGGTTGTTGTTTGTTGTACGCTACAGTTCTTAGAACTAAATTTATTTATATTTGTTCTTGGAACCAAGATGGTAAAAATAGCCTAAAGTCCATGGAAATAGTGAGGGAGGGGAGTATAATGCATTGTGCATTGCTTTCATGAATTGCCAAAAGGTGGAATTCCCTGTTGATTGGAATTGACTTTTCCCATGTCTCCAAGTCAGCCTACAGCTCACTAAGTTGAGCTGGAGGCCTGGGAAAGGACATATTTCATTGAGTAGAGTTGCCACCTTTTTGAAAGAAAAAGAGGAAATCTGGAAGAAGAGAAAGGGGAGATAAAAGAAGATGATGAAAGTGGGTGTGGGAGGAAGAAGAAAGATTAATAAAGTGAAGGGGAAAAAACCAGCAAAAAAAGCCAAAATACAGGAACTCTCAGAGAAAAAGCTGCATGTAATTTAATGTCCTGACCTGGAATGTAATTGTGCCATGTGTGAGAGAGGGGAGCGTAAACATCTCTAATTGCCCCATGAAGAGGCTCACTCTGATCTGAAAAAATCCACTATTTATTTAATCTCCAACACTGTGCTCCTATATTTTTTCTGTTCCTGCCATTTTCTGCTGTGAACCAAGCTTTGCCATTAACATCTGTGCAATGTACTTTGAGCTGCTACTGCCTGGCTCCTTATTGCAGTCTCTTCTCCAGGGTCACCAGTTAGGGTAGGCATGGGTAGTCCCCAAATGCAGGGCTGTGGAGATCCCCACCCCTACTCCTGGCATGGAGACTGGAAGAAAAGGATGGTGTAGGCAGTCTCCTGGCCCTAGGAGTGAAGCTGACTGGTTTGCACCCCTGCTGCTTAGAGCTATCTAGTCTTCAGTAGTTTTGTCTGGGGGACAAATATTTGGTGCAATACGAAGCTTTAGCAAGCAGCGAGATAACAGTCAGGGTGAATGATTACTGCCCAAGCTTGTTCACAGGCCCTCTTTTGTTTAGCAAGAGGCATATGTTTGTAAGGGATCACAAACCTAGATCATGGCTTTCTGCATAACTTTATCATGGAACCGCATAACTCTATCAGTGCTGTTATGTAGGATGGTGTCCTCAGGTGCCTGCAAAGTGGCTGGTGTCACTGCCCCATTGCTTACAGTGTCTCAAAGAGGACTTTGAGGTTTTTAAGTGATTATCTGATGCACCGGCAAAGGTTATCCAGGGTGTTGCAGTAAAGTTTTAACTTCCTAGGATTCAGTCAGAGTAGGTATTGATCCAAATATCTCATGCTGTCATCTAGGCATGTATAAATGGCAGTCTAGTGCCACGTGTGTACAGGGAGTGTATGTGCCTTCCTCTCTACACTACATAGTTTTCATTCTGTGCCTGAAATAGCTGTGACATTTGGGCTTCTAAACAGAGCTTCAAGTGAAGATGTGCATGATTGTAATTTAGTTCTACTTCTATATCTCTTTCTCCTCTGCTCCTCTTTCATCACCACTTCTGCAACTGCTCTTTCCCTGGCTTGCTGCCTTTCCACTGTTCCCCCTCCCTCTTTATGTTCTCCACATCTATTTTTATTGCTTCTGATTTTTTCACTGGTCATCTTCCTTAGCACTTTCTTCCCTTACTTCTTTCCCAGTATTAAAAAGCATAATTTTTTACTGGATGCATAGAATAAAATGTTTAAAATGGTGCTTTGACCCTGAGATCTGTCTTCAAAGATTTTAAGGCACTCTTTCATGAGGTTACAGTTACAGGCTTTGTATACAAACCCATCATCTTCCTGTCCTTAGATGTGTTCGGCTCTCACAGCATGCAAAACTAAAGTTCCAGGAAAACCATGTGGAAGCTGAGAATTGCTTTCTATAGAATAAATTCACTAATGCACACTCTCGTGCAGCTGTCACTGGGATATTTTAGATTTCTTTGACAAACTGGAGCCTTGCAGTGCACTGATACGGTGGCAAATATTGATAAGCGCTTTTTTGGACGGAGAACTGAAAACACGGGTTAACATTGAGGAACCAAGGTCACTTCGACATCAATATGCCAGACAGTTGAAATGATTTTGCTGAATGAATCTTCACCTGTATGACCAGCAGTGTAGCTGTGGGGAATGTTAGGGAGACTCCCAGATGTTTGCTGCCATGACCTTAGTGCTGATCTCTCTTAGCTGCTAGGCTTTCTGGCTTCTGGTCTGATAGACTGCAATGCATATGCTATGCATGAAAAGAGCAAAATGGATGAGATATGTGAAATTTTGACAACCAGCTACTAGACCATGCTCCAGAAGCAATGTTGCAAAAGTGGACTGAATTTTCCCTCAAATGAGTCTGGTCTAACTCCACTGATGAGAAGTGGCCAATGGGTTTTCGAAACAGGTAAAATGCCAAGCACAGCTACAGTCATACATGGCGTACAGGGGAATAACCCTTATGATTAAGAGTTGAGCTAGTATTCTTTAGTATAATAGTGGAAGGTGTCCCTGCCCATGGCAGGGGGGTTGGAACTAGATGATTTCCAAGGTCTCTTCCAACCCAAAGCATTCTATGATTCTATGGTAATATTCAACAGAGGTACAAGCAACATTTTTTTATTGGGGTAAGGCTCAAAGAACAGTGGTTGTTTAATAAACCCTAGAGCAGAGCTGTGAGAGCAGTGCACAGGCTGATTATCAGGTTCTGTCCCCATTTTGTATCTTTGTGGTGGTCCCTACAGAGACTTCTCCCCAAACACTGGAAGCTGTCAGAAAAAAATATGTTACCTTTGACATCTCACCATGATTGACTTCTTAGTTAACTAGCCCTGTTGGGATAAAAGAGCTTCTCGTGTTTGAATTCAGAGTTCCCCATCTCCTCAGGCACAGACCTGGACCCAAAGGTGACACGTTCATGGCCTCTAAGCTTGATTACTACAAAACAGCATAACCAGGTATCAAACAAAATTCCCTTAAAATCATGTTCTGATGCAAGCACAGCAGTGCACCCACCTGGTAAGCTACATTTTTGCTGAGCTCATGGCACAGCATCAGTCTTCATGTCTGTTAAAAACCTCGTGTCACATAGCCTGTATTGTAATCAAAGCCTTCCTTGCTCTGGATCTAACTGTTTTAGAAACTGTACTTTGCTTCAAAACCATAGACACACATGGTCAAAGTGGTAGATAACCAGAGACAAGGAGTTGCAGGAAACATCTTTGATAGGTGCTGTCCCTTTCCTCCTTCTCACAATAAAATAGAGTGGCCATGGACCTCATGGTCTTGAACAAAGCCCAAAAAAACCTACTGTTGCATATCTGATTTGATTTAGGGGGTTCTGCTCAAGGTGTGCTCACATGCATACAAAATGCACCCTTCTCCCCACCCTCAAACAAATGGCTGAGTAAAAAAGTGAAATAACTTGTTTTCCATTAATTTTTGAGTAAGAAAAATTTTTCTCTTAAATATTTGGAAGATTTTGTGAAATGAAAATTAGCAAGGTCATATAAAAGCCTTCTTGAACAGGTAGATCAAATTTTAAAAGAAAAAGCCTAGGTTTTAAACTGTTGCGGTTTGTGACTCACTTTATTTATGCTACAGAAGGGAAAGGCTCTTGCAAATTAAATCTGTACAGTTGCTGAAGTAGTGCTTTGGAGAAGTAATTAAACTTCACCGCAGTATTAATTTCTATTTGCTGAAGGAAAGATCATAGGTCTCTTTGGAACAACTTTCTTCCGGCCCCTGCCATCCCACAGAGCCTACATCACTCGCTGCTGCTTTTTACAACAGCTTCTGTACTCTTTTCCATTTAACTCTCTGCTTTGTCCTTGCACCTATTTATCTCAGACACAAGTGAGAGCTGGCATTTGCACCTCACTGGCCCCGAAGGAGTTAACTGGGCTTATTACATAATCTGTTTAACATTCGGGATTAATAGGAAATGCACGCCCCTCCTGTCCTACAATATATTTGCGCTCTTTAGCTCTCACTTCTCCCCGGTTGTGTGTAAGCCTTGTGCCACTTAACATGCCCTGAGTCTCCTCGCGTGTGCCAGGGCGCGCTTGCATGCCTGCCTGTGGCTGTGCCCCGCTCCGGCTTCGCTCATGCTACGGGCAGCGCTGCACACCCGCGTGTCTGTCTCTGCGTGTCTCTGTGTCTCTGTGTGTCTCTGTGTCTCTGTGTGTCTCTGTGTCTCTGTGTGGACAGACCACCTCACATAATGCCATCGTTTGATGAGGTTTTGAAGGAAGCTGGGGAATTCGGAAGATTTCAAAAGAGGGTCTTTTTCCTCCTTAGCCAGACAGGCATAACTTTTTCTTCCCTGTTTGCAAGCGTGGTTTTCCTTGGGAGGGCACCAGGCAACTTCTGGTGCAGGATCCCTGGGGCAGCTGAATTAAGTAAACGATGTGGCTGGACGCTGGAAGAGGAACGAAACTTCACAGTACTACCCCTGCACCTGGGGAACAAGTCTTCCAGCGGGGAGTGTGAGAGGCTGGATGTCGCATGGGATGACTCCGTCAGCTGCACCAGCTTACTCGCCCACTATGGCAATCATAGCATGGGCCACCTGCCACTCACCACTTGCCATGATAACTGGGTATATGAACAGCCCCACTCATCCCTCATCAGCGAGGTAAGGAAAACCTTCATCCTCTAATTAGCAGTATCCATCCTGGTGTGGGATTGCAGCAGTAAAATGGGATTGGCACTGTGAGGGTCGTTACTTTGGTGGCTGGTTTTCTTTTCTTGATTTGTTTCATTTTGAGTCATAAGCAAATCAGGACAATGAGTATGGTCAAGTACTGGCATCAGGCTTTTAGGGAAAGGTGAGCTGATCTGAAAGGTGGCTACCCAAAGCCAAGCACCCCATGCAAAGCCAAACACCCTGCGCAAAGATTACTCTGTCTCTAGAGGAATGTCAGATTAAAATAGAGACTTAAGTCTTGCCTTGCAGCTGAGGCTTCTGATGCTCAGTTTTGGGCCAGAAACTTTGATGGTGTAAACTCCAAGTGTACTCGCTCACCTGGATCACTGTATATTATCTGTTCTATGTATTTCCAGTACTGAATGTTTAAGTCTGTAGGTAACAAAAAACAACTGGTGGCAGACTGCCCTTCTGAGATCTGGCAGGAGTCAGCAAAAATGATTGTGCTTACTAAAGAAAAAAAACCCAAACCAAACACACATTATTGCCCAAAGCTATCATTCAGCTTTTCCTGAATGTTGGTGTCAGAGAACCGCAGGCTATTACCACTAGTGGTAAGCACTTACAAATGTAGTGGTTTCCTAGTGAGGCTGCAAAGACAATTGGAGATGCTTTCCTAGGAGATCCTCTGTGTAATCTGTAATCATGTAGATGGGCTGTGGTCTGGCTTCAAAATACAGTCTACACACTAGGAGTGTGTATTTTAAGGTCATCCTACACAGTAATTGTCACTCATGCAGTGATGAAAAACACAATGTTCTTAGAAGGATTGGCTCAGAAATCATCAAGGTGCACTGCAAAATGTGTCAGTACAGCTGAGGGCTCTAGTTCCTCTCTGTCTCATGAGCCTCCCACTGTGGTTTTTAACTGGGTACTTGCACTAGAGATGTGTCCTCCAAAACACACAGCAGGGCACAGCAGGCAAAGCCCTGAGCAAACACTCAGAGATGCCTATCCTGACTTTTCAATTCATCATCTTTCTCCCATCCAGCTGGGACTGCTTTATCCACTTGTAGGCTTAAGTCTCTCCAGAACAGTAGCTTTGTTCTTTCAGCACCACACGCAATCTGAGCAGCTTTAGCCATGGTCTGTGTTCAGGAAAAGAGAAATCGGAGCACCTGACTGGCCCTGGCCCTTGGGCAAAAGTTCAGAACTGGCTTATATGTGTGATCACTGAAATCAAGGCTGCTCAGAGGGCCACAAATGACATGCAGGAAGCTGGTGTCAAACTTTGGTCCCTAATAATGATGCGTTTCTGCCTGTGCTGGCAGTGGTAGCTGGGACTGGGTGGGCAGGAGGACAAATGCTGCCTGGGAGCTCCAGCCTGGCTACGCCTTAAAAACAAAAGTACAGAGATTCCTCTTTTGTTCATAATTTTTTGCCCCCCTTCAGCCTTGCTGTAGATGAAAGCATGTAGTTTGTGTCTGTAAGATGGTGCTCAGAGTCCATTTATGGCAGCAATTTGTATATCCAGCAAAATCACTGCGATTTTCCAGTGAGCCATTGGGTACAGTAAGGGAGAAGATAACCAATGTTTGTGTTGCAGCAATAAATAGAAGTGAAAAGTTCAATGTTCTCAGACAAATGCCTCGCCCATCCGCACTTTCTTGCCTCTCCTCTGCTGGGGAGACCCTCCAGAGCCAGGGCAGGGAGAAGGGATGAAGGGATGCTGGGGAAGCACTCCCCACCTATGCCCCCAAAGGTGCATTTTGGGAAAACTGTGGAGCAACAGTCTGCAAGGAGAGACAGGCTGGGACTGTCTCTACCCTATGCTGGGGCAGCAGGTTGCACCATCAGTGTCACTGTGACTCCTAGAGTCTTGCTGGCTGGATGCACCTCAGATAAAGGGTGCTGGGCTGTGACTTGTGGCACTTGCAACCAGTTTACAGTTATGCAACATTTTCTGGATAAATCACATCCCACAATGCTTGATTTCTTCATTTAAAAAGGAAGCTTGTGACATGCATGTCCTGGCTCAATTGCTTTGAGATCAGCTACTAAAAGGAGCTTGATATCTTGTTAATGAGTTACACATTCAGCAAAGACAATTTACATCCCAGATTTAATTTAGTGTCCTTTTTCTCAGCTGAGTTTTCTCTAACAAAGCGTGACTCAATTTAGGCACATTTTTACTCTTTTTAATCAACTCACCAAAGACTTTTGCTCTCATCCATCTACTTGTAAATGCTTCATTTTGTCCACATGTGCAGAAATATTTTTGTTTCTTTCAACTAAAGATTTCTGGTACTTTATGTCTCACTGAATCAACAGTGGAAGTGACCAAGGAGACAAAGTTGAAAGGATGGGTTATGTGACAATCTCACAGACATATGTTCAGGGAGAAAAAGAGAGGGAAAAAAAGTCAGTGTACTGAAGGAGCTCTTCCAGGCCTATGGCACGCACACACCCAGTGTGGATTTGCGCTATGACAGGGGAGGTGGAGGGCAAAAGCAGGTGTGTGTTTCTCTGGGACAAGATGTCATATCACACAGCAGATCTGGCAGCCAAACTACAGGCTATTGCAATAAGTTCCGAGCACCTTTCAGAAGTCAAATCATGTTGCTGAATGGACTGATTTATGAGGAGTTGTGAAATGAATGGCATTGCAGTACGTGATTTCATTGATCATGTTGCTCACTTGCCATTCTCTTATCTTAGCTGTCTGCTGCAAAGGCTTTTGTGGAAGCATCAGCAGAAGGAAGCAAAAGAAAAAGGGGAATGTGGATTGATAAAAAGCACACGTTGCTTTGTAAGCAGCACCTGGGGTGCCTACTGCATCACCTGCTGGTGCGGGACTCCTGCTTCTCAGTGCTGGGGTACAGCAGGATGCTGGGAGAACATACCAGGGCTTTCGTCCTTCAACATTTGGGAGAAGAGCAGATTGTATTAAGAAATCATCACAGGAGCACATGGCAAAGCCAGCTAGTTTGATCTAGAACAAAACAGAACATTGCTAAACATTTAGCAACAGAACATTGCTAAAGATTCCCTCTCAAAATCTTCTTTTGATGTCTGTCTCTGAGAGTAGGTCCCTACTTCTATAGTGGCACACCTAAGTGCCCCACTGTTTTAGGTCAGGCTTTTCTGTGAGGGCAATCCAGGTTAGACGAGTAGTTGTCCACTGGTGCTGCACACACAGCCCATTGCTGTGGTGCCCAAATTAAAGTTGAGCAAACCAGACCTGGGTTGATTTGGGTTGATGCAAAGGTTTTGAGCTATCATTTCAAGACACAGCAGTGTTGCAGGTGTGGCGGACCTGTGCAGAGGACTTTGGCCAAATGCAATCTGCTCCAGTTTGATTGAGTGGGTCTTGCACATCTTGTGAAAATGGAAGACGGCTGCATGCATCAGCTGCAGCACAGGAATGCAGTAGCTTCTCAGATTTTGCTTGGAGAGGAGGGCTGAGAGGGTAATTATCAAGCTAAATATATTCTGGGCTCATGCCAGCTGGTGCCACCTGAAATGATGCTGGTCAAAGCAGGTGGCTGGTACTGCTTGGGAGGGAAGGCTGGTGACAGCAGCAGCTCTTACAGTGGGAGGAGAGCAGGAAAGGCCTGTGTTTCTGAGCAGCAGATGGAGAAGGAGGAAGAGGAGGGGTGCTGAGGGGCTATAGTGGACCAGGAGGGCCACAGCTTCATGGTCTGGCACAGGGGTCTGGATAGGAGCCCAGCTCACTTCCTGAGCTTCATAACACTTGAACAGGAAGTGTGTTGCTTGCTGTCTCCTTCTGGGTGAGCCTTTTGAAGGACATATATATCCAGGACATACAGAAATTAATAAACCCAACTTTCTGAGGAAACCATGCTGAAGAGGCAGTCGCTGATCTTTAATACTGATGGGCTTTGGCACTATGTTCTTTTATCCCAGTGGAGATAAATCTATCACTCTGTGATAGGGTGTCTGGAAATAATGTGCAAAGGGATTTTTTTCAGATATTTTTTGTGTTGGTGACTCCTAGAGGCATGGGCACGAGCTAAAATTGTGTCTGCAGGTGGAATGGCCTGTGGTGGTGGATGAAAGGAAAAGGGAAGTCTGTGTGGTCACCAGCAACTACAACACAGCTGGCATATTTTAGGTAGCATTTATTAGACCCCTTGTGGGCAGAAGTTCAGCAGAAGGGGCAGATTCCAATATGCTCTGTCTGCAGCAAGTCTTCACACTGTAGATGATGTCATTTTGAGACCTGGCAATAATTTGTTGCCAAAGTGTGAGGTCTGAGGTGTACAAGGGATCATCTGAACACAGTCTATGCACCAGCTGGGAATCAATCTCCTTAATCCTCTGCTCGCCAGCCATCTCAGAAATCAACAGTCAGCATTTGCAGAGAAAACCATAAGGAAAGCAAAAATGTTTGTCCCGTAGCTTTTGTAGTCACTCAGAGAAGGAGATAATATGGCAGCCAAATTCACGGTGGAGAAAGCACAGCTGGTCCTTTTGCTATCCTCCTCCAAGGCAATAAGCAACGCAATTCACCCTCAATTGTTTATCTAGTATGACTCGTGTTACTGGCATGGCTGTACCCTGTTTTTTTCCATTGTCATGGTGGGATTAATAGTAATTGGTGGTGGGAAAGTGGAAAAGGGCAGACAGAGGAGCAAAGGGAGCAGCAATTGCTGAATTACTTACGAAGCTTTAACTAAGCTTTCCCTGTATGAGAGGTGTTTGAGCAGTTGCTTGCAGGGGTTGTGCCACTGGGGCTGTGTTTCTGCCACTGCCATTGAGACTGCTGGCACTGGCTGAGGTTTGGGGCATTTTTTTTCTTATTGTTTTGAGGACAACTGCTGCTTTTCCTCCTTTAGGAGTTGGTGAGTTTCCCTACCTCCCTCTTGTTTTGGCCCTAGACAGATATAAGAAGAAAGAAAGAACAGGTCTTCTCTCTTAGGAGACTCAATGAATGAGGTGATCTGAGTGACAGGGACGCAAAGGTACTGGCTGGGCCCTGGGCCATGAATACGAGAGAAATATGCAAAGCTTTAAATGCTAATCTGTCCCTCAGGGCTTCAGCCCCAGCCCCTGGCAGCAGGGTACAGACTGACTCCACTTGACCTGTTGAGTGCTCAGCTTGAAACAAGACATGAAGAAGGACAGTGTTGTTGCTTTGTCCCTTAGCATTCTGACAGAAGCTTTAACAGAAAGAGAAAAAGAAGGTAATTTCTCCCTTTCCACTGCATGCACTTGCAGGGGGGTTTGTTGCAGTAAGGATTTGGGAAAGATAGCAGTTTGAAAGGCCAGAGGACAAGAGAGGTGGAGAAGAACTGCCCAGCAACAAATAAGGAACATGCAAGAACAGTCTACATCTTCCCAGGTTTCCTTAAATGGTGAGTATTGCCCTAAACCCTTTGTCACTGGGAGTCAAAGGGTAAACCATTCTCTGTTTGGCCTCTTGTATGAATGCCATTTAAAATGTGTGTGGGCTCTCAATATGCTGTTGCAATTGGGCTGGGCAGTCACCGTAGAGCTCTTTATAGACCAAAGGCTTTAATCAGTTATTTTGAAATTTAATTGAAACAGGCAGTAAAGTGCTTCGAAACTCCTCGTCAAAGTTGCTACATTTTGAGGAGCTTTTAATGGCATGTTGTTATTTAAAACAATATATTTCTCCAGGGATAGGTGTGCTGAAGTGTTTTGGGACTTGCTCGGTGAATAAAAGTCTCTAGAGTGTCAGGAATTACAAGTCTGTGGTTAGTCTTTATGTCAAACTAAAGTGTAAAATGTTTGCCTTCTGCCAAAGTTATGAAGAAATGAGAAGTTGCAAGAGCCCCATATTTCCCAGTCATTAGTCACGTACAAGCATTTCTTCTGTTTCCATCTCAGCCAGTTGCCACTCCTTCCTACAGATATTACACCACTAATGAGCTACAGGGAACCAGTGCAAAACCTCTTGCTTCTCCCGCAGAGATCTCACTCAGGTGGTTTTCTGCTGCTGTAGAGATCAGCAAACACAACAGCACTGTTCCTTCAAGTCACACCAGTGCCACTGTAAATCTGAACATCTCATTGATGTTCAAGCTGCTAGCAGGTATGAAAAAGTTCACCACAGAGATGTATTTCCAAGCAGGGGTGTATTGCAACCTGTACTGCAAGGCTGGCAGGGTGGAAGAAACTGTTTTTGCCAGGTCTATTAAGGATGCTACAGAGTGATGTCCTGAAGGAGCTGACTGTCTCTTGACAGCAGCTCATTTCTGCTTACAGTGGCAGCTCACTGCCAAGACTAAGATGAAAGCAGTGAAGAAGGGGATGTTTTATCAATTTGGGCAGTGCAACTTCTTTTACTCAACAACCTAAACGGAAAGGGGCTGTGTTCAGGCACACAAGGCTTTGTGTCATACAGTGGATAGAAATCAAGCAGGCAGGTGCAGGACTGAATGCAGAGATGGATTGCAGGGCTGTTCTGGGGGCCTGCACCTGTGCAGTGAGGGGCTTAGCTAGGAGCATAGCAGTGCTGAGGAAGAGGATGTGCCCTTATCTGGAGCTGGCCAGCTGAGCTAGATCACCTTTGATGATTGCAATCAGGAGCTGGCTAGCTGGGTTTTAACAGGGTCTAGGTGTAGCCAGCACCACAGATCAACAAATAGGCTTAAGATCAGAGGGAGAAAAACTTAAGGCTTTCCTTTTCATATCCTTTTCTCCGCCACTGCAATAAATGTTTTAGCATGTTTTAGAAGTGTAAACATCAGCCCATGCGTTGATGGGCATATGAAGGTTCAGAAACAGAGAGGAGGCACAATGCCACTACCTTTTGTGGAGCCTTCTAGCAAGGAACATGGGAGGTGTTTTGAAGGAGTGTTGTATAGGAGAACTACTGACTAACTGGAGGCTGTCTAAGACTCTGGGTAAGGTGTTGCTGATACTTTTCCTCCAAGAGATACATATAGGGATAGCTTTCAGACACAACCAAACCAGGTCACAGCTCAAGCAGTGAAGTGGGTCTGACAAGTGGCTTGAGTAAAGAAAAGATCTCTGCAGGCCGTGCAATTCTCTTTTAAAGGTTACATTCCCCTCTAAAGGTTATGTTTGCAAGTGAAAAACAAGACACTAGCAGGGTGATGACTTAAATGTTGGGTGCTACGTCAAGCAACCAGAAATGCTTATCTGTACCAGAAGTTATTTTAATACTTAGAAATAACAAAGTGCAGGACTAACTTAGGAGAATATAGTGTGTTGTCACTAAGCTTCAGAAAGAGCCCATAGCTCCTTAGAAGTTTTCTGTATGTTCCTGTTTAGTAGAATAATACAATATTTGACTATATTGTTAGCAAAGGGCTAGTTTCAGCTGCCACATAAATAATAGGAAATAGCCGTACAGACGAAAGAGTCCTCTCTGTTAAAGATACTTTCCCCTGTTCGTTCTCCTGCCTTCTTTCATGACAGTTTATTCATTGCCTGTTTACAGTACAGAGAGATCAAACTATTTAAAAAATAAATATATTCTTTGAGAAAGGGTCAAAGAGAGTCCCAATCTCTGCCATCAACACAGGCAATTGCATTGTGTTCTAAAAATCTTCTTTTAATGATCATCCTCATAAAAAACCCACTGTTTTCCAAAGCTGCACCTTTTGATACTGTTTGCTAGGATCGTCATAGTTTCAAAAACAAGAGGTTAAGCAGCATTTGAAATTGCTCCTCCACATTCAGGCTATTTTAGGAAAGCATTGCAATAGCCCTTGAGTATGACAGCTGAGAGCAGCATTTATTCCTCTCAGAAGTTTCTGCAGCTCTTGCTCAAGATTTACAGAAATGGAAGCCAGGTGCTGATAGCTTTTGGTTGAAGCGTGGTCAGTCAAACTCCCTGGATAATGATGTTGGCATCAGAACCAGGACTTTATTTAAAAGTCAGCAGAGATGGGATATCTATCAGGTTGGAGACATGAGGTGCCCCTTGTATGTTCTGTGTAGGCATCTCTGAAATCTCAGGCCCAGGTAATACTCACTGGGCATTACCTACTCAGCATGCAAATAGGCTGAGATGGAGCTCGGGATCATGACACTAAATTTTAGAGTCTGGAGAACTGTGAATAGCAGAAGAGGCTGTTAATCATTCCAGCTCACCCTGTGGCTACTCCATTCAAGCACAGTGCTTGAGCACTGGTGGTGTATATGTGCTGGTGAGCACAAATGTGGTACACTGTGTGTGCTACAGTGACCAGTCCCTTGTTAGCGATGAAAAGATTCCTTACAGCTCATGCCTGAAAGCAAAAGGGTTTCTCTAGGGTAAATAGTGGCAGTTTTTGTTGTCTGTGGCTTGCCTTGGTCCCGAGGCCTCATTGTTCCAAAGATTACCCCAGGTATGGATCGAAACCTCCCAGCTTGCATTTGGTCTGCAGTGCTTAGTATTCCTTTATTCTCCAAGAACCTCTAAAGTAATTTCCAGTGCCATGCTGTCCACAGAACTACTTTGTTTTTAGTTTTGTTTTAGTTCCTAGTCTCTTTGCTTTTTTCCCCATAATGACTTACCCCTTCCCTTTGCCCCCACACATCATCATCCCCATCTCTATTATTGTGCTAGGGAGTTATGGATGCTGCAGTATAAGGAATAGAAAAGTATGGGAAAGCTACACAAAGAAAATACATATTCAGTGTGTCTGAAATTGACCTGAGATCTGTTTTCAGTGTCCTCAGAGACCTCATGTTTTTGCTTTTATCTAGAAGGCACTAAGAAAAATAATTAAGCTATCTCTGTAAGCTCATGTTTTCACTGGCAATAGCTGAGGACCCTTATTCTGCGCTAAAGTTATGACTTTGCCTTGGCAACATATTTAACAGCACTGTTTGCAGAAGAGCAATTTCTGGACATTTCTTTCCACATCTGGACAATTGATGTGACAATTGCCTTTTGGCAAGGAGGAGCTCTCTCTCTATCTTCACAACCACTTGAAGAGTCTTGCTATGGCTGCGCTTCCCTGGCCCACCGGTGCTTACTGTTGAGCAAGCATATTTGAACTTACCTTCCCATTCCCTTTTCCCCTTTCCTTTCCATTTCCCCTTCCCGTGTGGACCTATGCAGTTTCTTTAATGTTTAGCCCTGAGGATGACAAATAACCCACCTAGATGTTTTATGCCTCTCCCTTGTTCCTACAGTATAATCTTGTGTGTGGCAATGCCTGGATGCTGGATCTCTCACAGGCCATCCTCAATCTGGGGTTTCTGACGGGTGCGTTCATCCTGGGCTATGCTGCGGACAGGTACAGTATAGGCTCTGCTATCATTTGGTTTGCTGGGAGGTGATAGGTATGTGTCAACATTTTGGAGGTTTAATTCATTTTGGATAAACGTCCCCAAACTGTGTTAACAAAACCCAGCCAATGTAATCTTTGCTTCTATTTGGGCTGGAAACTTTATGCAGTCTTACTTACTGATCCTGTTTGGACCTTAAAATGTCATGAAATGAGCTTTTCTTGTGGTTTCCAATGTTTCCCATGCACATCTGGACTCAGGAAGGGCAGAAAGACAGAGAAACAGAAAGGAAGCATTCAGAGGAGTTTCCTAGACTGATGTTTACTGAAGGATGTTTAAGAGGCACCATTGATGAAGCAAGCAACTACTTGAGGAAAGAAGGAAGGGTCTCAGTGTGGTAACTCTCTCCGTTCACAGGCTGGACTCACATGCTTACGTCCGAGGTCGTAGCTCCTGCCAATTGGTCCTCAATTCTGAGAGGGCTGGATGAAACCAGGGAAAAGTCTCTCTTAACCTTGCCAATTCTGTGATTCTTTGAAAAGACATGGGTGATATTCAGGCTTGAGTAGCTAACCTACTCCAGAGTGGGAAGCTCCCATAAGCTCTATTTTGCTCTGAAAGTAAAGAAGGGAACCTAGTTTGTGCTTTTTACTCTATTTGACAGTAGTCAACCTATGCACTGACTGAGAGCACCGCTGATTATTTCAATGGCAGAGTATTTTTCTTCAGTTCATAAAATACTTTCTTTCTGCCTGTTTTATTTTTCTTTCAAATCTGCAGTAATTAATAATAATAAATTATAGTACCATTTCTTTGCGGGCAGGAATACTTAAAGACTTATCCATAATGTCATCTCAGATGACAAATTTTGAACTAGCGAACAAAAGTACTTTTAAGGAAAACCTCATCTTTCCAAGTGATATGATAAAAAGGGGAAAAGCAAGGCAGAAAGGAGGCCATGGCACTGACTAATTTAAGATATCTCTGCTCAGTGTCTGGCTGGGCAATTTGGCACTAGCACCTTAAGAGTGTGAAAGAGCAGAGATATTATATCTAATTATTAAAATAAAATAATATATCTAGGAGTGTTTGTTTATTGAGCATATTGTAAGTACTGTAGAACTATGAATGTTGTACGTTGACAGCACTGGGGGAATGTGCTGCAGCCAGACCATTAGTCTCCTTGGCAGCACTCAAAAGAATGGACTGGGTTGAAAATAGACTGGCTTTTGTCTTGTATTAATTCTTCTCATGAAACAAAATGAACAAACAAATACTGTCACAAATACTTTATGGTAATATAAACAACTATATCAGTTTTCACAGTTTCTTCTTCTTAAAAAAACAATGGAGAAAAGATCTAGTTTTGTTCCAGGACACAGTTGCTATGAAACTACAGGGAGATTTTTTTTTTAATTATGGCTTACCTTGGGCACATAATTATGTTTCTTGCTGGAAAATGAAACTCATGAATACATTAGGCAGACTTTGAAAAGAAGCAGTCAAAACCTAAACAAAACCTAGAAAATCACATGGAGCAGTTAAAGTAGAAATGATTGACTTTCATACAGCTGGCTCCAATTATTATTAGGAGACTAATTTGCAAAAACAGAAATTCCCAACAGAAGTTGCCCTTATCCAAAACCCGATCAGATAAAAAACATGAATTGTAACATATGTGTCACAGTTTAGGTACAAAAAGACAATCAGTTTTCTAAAACAAAAGGGATCCTGGTGAGGACATCACCAGTTTTAAAATTAGTGACGTAAAGATAATGACAGCTACCATTGGGAAAAGAGTTCTATATTCCAAGGGCCAACCTTACAAAGTTTTAAAGAACCACCCTTTGGAAAAGGCTGGTGTCAAAAAGGCACTTTCAGATCTAGCATTAAAATGAAATGTCAGGGGAAAAAAAGAAAAAACTTTCTGTCTTTTCATGATGTTCACTTTCTTTTTCTTTTTCAACAGATATGGCAGAATCCTCATCTACCTGCTGTCCTGTCTCGGAGTTGGGATATGTGGTATCATAGTGGCATTTGCACCAAATTTTACTGTATTTTTGCTCTTCCGTTTTCTCCAAGGCGTGTTTGGCAAGGGAACCTGGATGACATGCTACGTGATTGGTGAGGGCTGTAATCTTCTTTCTTTCCTGGTTAGGAAAAGTGAGGAATTTTTGGAGTACAAACAGTCTGACTAAATCTGTTCTCGATATTTTTTCTTGTTAACAAAGCACTGGCCCTGGTGTCAGCAGACAATGAGTAACCCAAGTCCATCCTAGTTAATGCATTTGTTCTCCAACAATTAAGAGGTGAAGGAACGGAATATGCATATATAAAGGTTTTCTTATTGCATAGGAGATCACCAAGATGATAAAAATCTACAGATTAAGCCCCAAATAAACTGGATTCACAAACAAGGACATGGTTGATTTTGGCAGTCAGAACATCTTCCACAGGTGCTCAGAGGAATTAGCTGCTTTTCCTCACCGGGAGGACAGATGCTTGATCGCTGCTTTCGTTCTTTAGCTTAGATACTTCGATTAGTGTCAGACTGAACACCAGGGTCCATATTAAGATTATTATTTCCTGAAAAGGGAAAAAGAAGGAAGCATATTTATAAATAGCATCAAAAGAGCGGGGTTACAGAATCTTTGATGGATTATAGCCTATCAGTCTACAGTCTATAGCAATGAAGCTCCTCGCATAGTAAGCTTACTTTTCACGAGAAAAGGATATTGTTTTGGCATCTTGAATGACTGTCAGGTTCAGAAAGGCAGCCATAGGGCATGAAAGAGCAAGACATTGAGGAAGGCATCTACTAGAGATGGAATGTCAGATTTACTTAAAAAGAAAATCAGCCATTCAAAAATCTACTATGATAATCCAAAACACAGTGAAAACATCATTATATAGTGCAAAAACTTGTCTCATTGGTGTTTTCTGTGAGGCCTGTGACAACTGTTTAAAATTCCTAGCAGAATTTAGATGAATGAGAGCAGAATTGCAACCAGATATAAACAGATACAGTGAGACCTGTGACCACTGTGGTGACGTATGTGCAAACATTCCTGTCTAGTCCTCTTAGCATCTAAAGCCCAGAAGCACCTTGTTTTTCAGGACAAAGTTACACTGCTGAGCAGCTAAAGTCCAAGATCCAGTGAAAGGACCAGAACTGCTTAATTTTAAACTGAGATCTTATCCTGAATCTTTGGCAAGTGCTCTAACCAGCAAAATGTTTTATGACAGACCCATGGCATCCTTAAAATGTCCAAGCTTTAACAGTACGGAATGGTTTTCAATGCTTAGATCAGACTGCCTGACTTTAGGGAGAGGTTCTGAGATATGACATTCTGAGGCACAGTATATTACCGCAGCCCTGAGCAAGGTGCATAACTCTGGGAGAGAGTGGTTCCCTCAAAATTCCTTCAGGGATCTACTCTGACATTCTGGGATCCCCCAGAGTATTTACCGACCTAATATCTTTTAAGAGGCATATACAGATTATAGGTTTGGTTGCACAAGGAGGATGGTTGCCATTAATACATCCCCAAAGCTATTGATCTGTGCTTCAGGCTGCCCCAAGAACCTCCCCTTGCTTTTATATACAATCCAGCTCTTCCTGGGACACTGTAAGCAGCCATGTTTACGCAATGAAGTTGCCCCTGAGCTATGCAGACATGATGAATGGTTAATGAAAATAGTCATGGTGTCATATTTCTCTGCATTGCCAGCTGAAACAAATCAATGTTACCTGTAAAATTGTTTTTCCTTTAGTAAAATAAATTAAAAAAGTGTTATCTGTGTATTGTAAAACAACATAAACCCCTCTGCTTTATTCTGAAGCCTACGTAGTGGTGATAGTTTTGGAACAAGCAAGAGACACTTCTTTGTACATTGCTCATCTCAACTGTGGATGTCCTGTCCATGGGTTTGCATAGGTTTCAGAGCAATCAGACACATTCACAAAATAAAAAATCTGTCAAAAGATTTTTTTTAAAAAAAGGCTATAATCATTCCAGGAAATAAACCAAGCTGAATCATACTTTAGCCCTCAGAGCAACCATCTATACCAGCTATTAGGTATGGTTAAACTCTCTTCCTCCTTGTCCATATCACCTGCTGGATGGAGTCCCTGCCTGAAAGATCCTCTTGTCTGGAGCATGTGCTAAAACTGTACTAGGGAGACTACTAACAATTTCCCACTACCCATGATCATGATGTAGCATTAAACCCCTCTTCTGGCCCCATGTGATTCAGTAGTAAACATGCAGTCAGAAAACCCTCTAACTGAAGAATGGTGGGTGAATTGATGAGGAGGTGTCACCTGTGTTGGCCCTGAACAGCCTTGGTGACGTGCTTACACTGCTGAAAACAAGATGCTGGGCTAGACAGACGTGTGACCTGATACAGTACTATTTTTCCTTGTGTTCCACCTCTAATATTCTTCTTTAGAATTAAGTTTGTTTCTATGTTGTTTGTTCTGCTTTCTCTCTGCTCAGTGACAGAGATCGTTGGTTCTGATCAGAGGATTGTTGGAATTGTGATTCAGATATTCTTTACCCTGGGGATTATGATTCTCCCTGGAATTGCATACTTGATTCCCACCTGGCAGGGAATCCAGCTGGCCATTTCACTGCCCAACTTCATCTTCCTGCTCTACTACTGGTAATGTTGCAGTCATTGCTCTTGTTATTATTGCTATTGCTATTCAAGCACCTAAAGACTCGTGTTATGGTCCCAAGTCGTCAGAGTGGAAGATGTTGTAGGTTAGGAAGAAGATATTTGTATCTTGTTGATTTTGGCATTTGTAATTCTTTATCAGTGAATTGCAGACATACATTACTTTTGTTTTTCTGCCCAGAGTTTGCCTCTCTGATCAGCTACAGCTGGTCCTTCTGCTTATAAGTTTAACTTGACCAAAGTCTTCTTTTCTCATCAGCCATGAGATCCCACCTGTACCTCCCATTACCTATTCAGTTCAGGTCTGAACTTGCTCTACAGGTCCCAATGAGAAAGTGGAATGCTATGCCATGGTAAACACCTGTCTCGGTGTGGTTGTCCTTTGGGCTGGATCCAGCAAAACTAACCCACATAGCCTCTTCCTACACATTGTTTCCTTAAATGTTGCCTGCTGTGAACTTTTAAATTGTTAATCATCTCAACCCTAGGCTAGCAGAAACTGAAACACCCATTGGTGGTATTGCTTTGTGTTCAGTTTATAAAATATGTATACATTTGAGTGTGTGTCTATCTTATATACAGCTAGAAGTTTCCTGATCTGCCAATACCTGTTACTATGTGTGCTTAGTGTTGACTTTTATTGTTCACTGCACCTTCTTTGCTTGTTGGGTATCATACTTTTGACAAGCATTGTGCAAATACAATAGTTAGATTTCTTATTTTTCAGCTTTGCTGAGTATTGATATAGTCTATTTTCTTCTTTCTTGCCTACAAGGATCACATATTTTACAGGAGACTGACTGGAAAATCAGTCCTCAAAAGAGTTTCTGTATCACAAAAACTGAAAAATGATGTATTTTGTATTAACACAGAGTAAAAGACAAAAGACTTTGGTTTACTCATGATAGTACAGGGTAAAACCTCTATTTATGAATTCTGTGTTCTTACAGGGTGGTTCCTGAATCTCCACGTTGGCTCCTTACACGCAAAAAGGGGGAGAAGGCATTAAAAATCATGCGCAACATTGCAAAACACAATGGAAAATTTCTCTCACCACATTACTCAGAGGTACAGTCATCTGTTTGAGCTAGAGGATTTTCTAAGCTGTGTTCTTTTTAACACAACAGACACTGTTTTTAACACAACAACACTGTGAGGTGTCACACTAGGACAAGTTTGTCAGTCCCACACTTACTTTGTTAATTGCAAGATGGTAAAAGTGAACTGGCTGGAATTATTTGGGCTGAAAAAAAGAAATTTGTAAAACAATTAATCAGGTCTTTCATTTGCAACACTCCTAATTTAAAATATTGTGGGAAATATCAGAAACTAGCCTGAGGGGCAATGGTATTTCACAGCAGATGCTATGAGTGCTGTCTGAGAGTGGAGATACCAGGATCCACTTTCCTGGCTCCTTTTCTAGAACTTCCTTTTACAGCTCAAAGAGAAGATGAAATTAGAATTTAAGTGTAAATTTACTTCCATCCCAATAGGGGAAAAATATGTCACAGAATTCACAATTGAGAAAGATCTTTCTGAGATTGCTGTTTGCAAAATAGGGCAATATATGTTACAGTCCTTTGGCAAGTGGTCTTGATAGAAAGGACTGATGCATTTCAAATAATACTGTTGTGTTATTGCAGCATTTGGCTTCTTCTGTGCTGGTTAGCAATGTTTGGCTCTCAGACCATGATTACTGTGGCATTGGCCTTATGGTTCAGTGACAACAAATGTGGACAACTAGAATGATCATTAAGGTCCCTTCCAATCCAAGCCATTATATGATTCTAAGATTCCTGTGCTGGATGCAGTATTCCAGAAGGGGTCTCATGTGAGCAGAGCAGAGGGGCAGAATGACCTCCCTTGACCTGCAGGCCATGCTGCTCTTGATGCAGCCCAGGTTACAAGTGGCTTTCTGGGCTGAAAGTGCACATTGCTGGGTCATGTCCAGCCTCTCATCTACCAGCACCCCCAAGTCCTTCTCAGCAGGGCTGCTCTCGATCTGTTCATTCCACTGCTGTGTTGATATTGGGGGTTGCTCCAACCCAGGTACATCACCTTGCAGTTGGCCTTGTTAAGCCTCGAGAAATTACAAAAGGACATAAACCTGTTGAAACAAATCCAGAGAAGGGCCATGAAGATGATCAGAGGGCTGGAGCATCTCTCCTATGAGAAAAGGCTGAGAGCTGGCGTTGTTGAACTCAGAGAAGTGAAGTCTCTAGGGAGACCTTAGAGCACCTTCCTGTACCTAAAAGGGTCCTACAAGAGAGCTGGAGAGGGACTATTGTCAAGGGCATGAAATGACAGAATAAGGAGGAATGGTTTCAAATGGACAGAGGGCATTTTTAGATTAGATATTGGAAAGAAATTCTTCACTGTAAGGGTGGTGAGGCACTGGAACAGGTTTACCAGAAAAGCTATGGATGCTCCATCCCTGAAAGTGTTCAAGGCCAGGCTGGATAAGGCTTTGAACAACCTGGTCTAGTAGAACGTGTGCCTGCCCATGGCAAGGGTGCTGGAACTAGGTGATCTTTAATGTCTCTTCTGATCCAAACCATTCTGTGATTCTGTGAATTATTGTCTTTGGCTGGGGCATATACACTGGTGAGATTCTCACATCCTGGTCAGCATTAACCAGTGCTGAGTGTGGCCCAAGACATGTAGCTGGAAGCTTGTGCTGCTGCAGCTTCCCCTCCACATTCAACCCTGCATTGCTACACCCACTTCCTCTCTATAAATATTGGCATTTTCAAAGCGTCATGTCATAAAGATGTGTGTTTTTCCCTGCTTTTTGTTTTAAGTTATATTTAATTTTTTTTAAAAAGTACCCATGCTCATGACCTTAAGCTACTCACAGCTGCAGCAGATTAACCTCCACACATACAGATTTGTACTGGATCTGTTCCTGGGGCACTTTTTAATGTAGAATGCCTGTCATCCTTTTTGCTGTGCCCAGAGGAAAGAAAGCATCTCCAGGAAGCACATTAATAATGGAGCAAGTGTATTTCTCACATTAACTCACATCAGTCTTCTCTTTCATGAAGCAACTCCAGAATTTCCCGGTAAGTGCTGCAGGTATGGAGAGACAGGGAGAAGTGAGAAGTGATAGGCATTATCCATCAACGTACTTTGTCTCAGATTTTCTAATACGTCTGTATGAATTTCATTGGCCAAGTCCCTTACATGGCTCTGGATGTAGCAGCTTTGAGTTTTTGTTGGCATGCAGAAACCACAGATGACCTTTGTAGGAAAAAACAATTGCTTCTTTTGCTCTGTGAATTATGACACTAGTACAGTTCAACTCCAAACAGAACTCATTAAGTGTAAATTATAAAATCCTTTTTTCCAGTTGCTCATATTTATCCTAGCATGGGGATTTTTTTCAAACTAATTTTCTAATTCTTGGTCTCTGTCCAAAACCAGAATGAACCACAACTAGCTGAGTAGGAGCTCCTTTTTAAGATAGTTGTGGATCAAACCCCCCTCCCTTTATACACAGATACATATTTTTTCCTACTATATAGACATATCTAGACCTTTCTTTTATACATTAACATACATATGTAAGTGTTATAAATATGCACGGCTGTACTGTCCCGTGCAGAATTAAGGATGTGTAGAACTATATATCTTTTAAAATTATTGTGGAAAATCTGATATGTAATTTTGCTGAAACATGAAATTGTGAGGGCAGTTGGTTATAAAACTTCATCTGGGGTTTTCAGATGGTGTATCTTTGGAAATGTGGGCCCTGTCCCTGAATTCCTAACTAGACTGACGTGAATAGTAAAGCTCTCCTTAACTTCAAAGAACAAAAAGAGGATTTTTTTCCCCTGTGAAGAAAGAGTTGACTTTCCATAGTGATTTTTTTCTTCATCCATAAAGAAGTGCTCAGTCATGCTTAGAGTTATTATGACTTTATTGAGACTTATAAGTAGCAGTTGTGCTGAATTTATCTTTAGTCCTTTAGAAAACTAAAACCATATTTGCACAAAGTCACAACTGATGGCTCGCAGCCTGTTCTTATAAACAACAGACATGGCAGCTTTATAACCCTTCTATGAGAGAGTCCAAGGGCAGTGTAGAAACCCAGCAACCTCACCCTGCCTCACAAAGGGCTCTGGCATGCAGCAGAAGTGGTAGTGATTTGAAGAAATCTTCTGTTTCTAGTTGCAGTAGAAAAGCAAGAGGGAGTAGAAAGGAAGTTCAAACAAATGTGGGGCTTCTCTGTCTTAAAAAGCTTTCAGTTATGAAAAAGTCATGTGTAAAAACATCCAGCCAAATCTCACTGAAAAACAGCTGTGCCACCTTATGATATAAAAAACAAATAAAGGCGAAAGCTTTGGACATAGCCCTGGCTGAGCTGACAAGACCCTCGGGCAATGCCTTTGGCTTTACCTGTGTTCTCATCCTGGATCTGCATGTTCCCTTCTGCTTCTATATCCTTTCACCCATGTCTCCCCACCAGCTGGGATCATTTGCCTGGGTTCCTGCACCTGCTTGGGCAGCAGAGAGGGGTTTGCTCCTCTGCTCTCTTAGGCTTCCTGTCAGGAGGGGGCAATAACTGAGAGTCAAAGCAGCCAGGCTGCCTGAAATCCTCCTAAAAAAGGTGCAGCAGATTTAAGCCCATATTTCCCACAGCTACTTTGAGAGCTGATGGCAATCCCAGCTGTGTCTGCTAGTTCTTGGGCAGTATCATGGTTTGTCCCTGCCTGAAACCACCTCTGCCTTATCTTCCTTGGCTCTTCCTCACTTTCCAAATGACCATATGAAAAAAGGGTTCTCACCTGGCTTGGATGTCACAGTTAAAAACTGCTGGCCAGAGTTAAAAACAGCCTCCATCAATGTGCCTAATCCCTTTTTGACCCTCCTAATATTTTGGCTCCACAGTATCTACAGTAGTGAACTAAAATAGGTAAACACAAACTGTGAAATTCTACTCTTTTTTGTTAGTGTTAAACCTTCTAACTAATGATTTCATGGAGTGCCTCATTGTGACTGTATTAGAGGAAGTCGAGAACAGATTTATTATACTTTGTAGGCAGTATGAAGACCATTAATTCATACTTAGTAGCTTTATTTCTTCCAGAGTAAAAACCATGTTCAGCACAGTGCTTGGATATTTTAAGACACTCTGAATTTCACTAGTTGAATATTTTGAAGCACCCAAGCTTTGTCACAGATGTGCAGTTTCTCTCACTCCTCTCTTCTTCCTGCTGCCTAGCTGTGCCAGGAGTGATGTTCCCAAGCCCATTGCTTGCTGTTCACCCCCTCTCTCCTTGCTTCCCTCAGCCCATCACTTTGCTCTTCCTGCCACAGTCTCCTCCTCTCTCCCACCTCATGCAGAAGTCAAGTTCTGCTCCCAGTGGCCCTGATGTGACAATGACTGCTTATTGCCTTCCGAGAAAATCCAGGTCAACTTGTCTCAGTTTACAACAAGAAAATAATTTTTCTATTCTCGAGTTAAGATTGGGGATTTTTTTATTGATTTTTTGCATGACCATCATTAAGGAAAGCCCACAGCCATGTCCAGTTATCAGCTGTTCCCATATTTGTGCACTACTCTGGAGTGCTATAAGCAGCAAACTGGCTCATCGACACCTTTACTCACTGGACTGGAATATTGGTGGTCACTGTGTTTACACAGGAACTCTGCTCCACTACTCGCCTGAGCACTGACAGCTGACTACTGCTCGCTTGTCTCCTCAGATCACTGTTAGCAATGAGGAGGTCAGCAACCCTTCCTTTCTTGACCTGGTGAGGACTCCCCAGATGAGGAGGTGTACGCTCATCCTGATGTATGCCTGGTGAGTGCCCATGTCAGTCCAATTTGTTACCAGGGTGGTGGATTTTAAAGAAAGATTCCCTTGTGACTTTTAGGGTCTCTCCAGCTGCTTGCAACCATTTGTTTGCCTATCAACACTTTTTTCCCTTTGCTGTTTAGGTTTGCAAGTGCCCTGATCTACCAAGGGCTTGTCATGCGCCTAGGAATTGTCGGTGGAAACCTCTACCTAGACTTCTTCATCTCAGGAGCTGTGGAGCTGCCTGCCGCTTTCCTAATTATAGTGACAATTGATCGCGTTGGTCGGCGCCTGCCCTTTGCAATAAGCAACATCGTGGCAGGCATTGCATGTCTCATTACTGCCTTCTTGCCAGAAGGTAATTCCCTTCCCAGTGTCAGGCTCTTCAGGTCAGTGATTTCCCTCTGACACCTAAGCAAGGCCAGCAAGCAACACAAAACTGCACATTTCCCCCTGGTCCCCACCTCTGTGCATCCCAGAAGAGCTGCCATGTGCTGAGTGGATGCTGGCTGCCCCATTCCCCTCCTGTGACAGCTCCCCCAGCACAGGTCATGGCAATTCAGGCACAGAGGGTGTGGTCACCACGTTGCCTACTGGATCTGCCAGCATCGTTTTCTGTCTGTTAGAAATGTACAGAGGTCCTGCTGGGACAACAGGGACTGAGGACTACCTGATCTGCTGGAGCTTGGGCTGTCACAAGAGAAGGAAACAAAGAGCACCATCAGGGAATTACTCTGGCAGGACACCTTCCTCCAGCACATTCATGTATTTTGGGCTGTACCATGCGCTGAGCATGGAGCATCAGGTCCAGGGTTAGAGCAGGAGCATTGTGTGGGGGTGATATGGCCTGAGTGGGGAGTAGAAAGTGGTGGCCTGGGGCCAGCAGCATGCTGCCACCAGCCTTCTCTCAGCAGTGAAGTGCTGAGGGGACCCTGCCAAGGTAAGGAGTGGGCAGCCTAGGGATTAAGATACTTGCAGATGGGACACACCTGAGGTCCAACTCCTGCTTTCAAGAAAAGCCTGTTTGTACAGATGGAAAAAGCTGCAGCAGCAGCTTGTGAGAGCCCCATCACACTGGGCTGCTCATACAGTTTGAGTCCCCTGGCAGAGGGAGGAGTCACATGGACATCACCCTCACCAAGGGGATCTGATGGACTGAGGGGGTGCCAGGGAGAGAATGTGGATTTATTTTGTTCTTTCCAGCCTTTGCTTTTCTTACACATTTTGAAAACAAAACTTTTCAGGGCAAAGGCAGCGTCTTGCAACATGGGATGAAATCTGATGGGGATTTGTTTGGTTGTTTTGGAAGGGAAATAGTGTCTCAATTTTGGTTTAGAGCAAACTGAAATGTTTTCTTGTTCTTCCTAGTGAAGTTTTGAGAAAACATAATCATTGGCAGCTCTCTCTAGTGACAAAGTTCCCCTTCGTGCTGGTTTCAGGCATGTTGTTTTCACTTGCCTCTCTGTCTGCCTAGTTGTGTTTAGACCATACCCACAAGAGCCTGAGCAGAGCCAGGAGAGATGGGCAGAGCCAACAGGGCAGCGTCATGTCCCTGTGCCAGTCGTGTCAGGTACAAAGACAAGCACCAGGGAAAGGAAGGGGAGGATTGCCAGGAGTGGCATTATTAGGAGTGTGTCTAATGTGCAGTGGCTAGACAAATTACAAAGAGTAGGTGATCAGCTCTAGGGAGAATTATTTTACTACAGCACCTCTGGAGATATTTAAAAGATGTGTAGATGTGGCACTTAGGGACATGGTTTAGCAGTAGACTTGGCAGTGCTTGGTTAATGGTTGGACTCAATGATCTTGAAGGTCTTTTCCAACCTAAATGATTCTGTGATTCTATGCAGTTTTAGAGGTAGCTTCCTTATGGTCAGAAGGCTTTGGGAGGTGACTCAGCAGTGTTTCTTACAGCATAATATCCCTCCACAAATAAATGCTCCTTTCTAGAGCACAATTTGGACATGGTGATGGAAGCTATAATGTTCATTTTCCCACCCATGCTGTTATGCTCCCTAGCATCTTGAATCAGTCAACTCAAGTGATTTATAAGTCTTCAAAGCAACCTCACATGACACTCAAAAGCAATAAATGCCAGTATAGATTGATATCTACAGCAGTGGCCTTTCAGTCTGATTTGTACTGATCCAGTGTTCATGTGGTATAACTTCTGCTGACAGGGCCTGGGGCTCTCAGAAATACTCTGCTGGTGTGGCAAAGGACACTTCACTAGTGTTTCTTTTCGAATGAACAGATATCCCATGGCTCAAAACAACAGTTGCCACGCTGGGAAGACTGAGCATCACGATATCTTTTGAAGTCGTCTACCTAGTGAACAGTGAATTGTACCCTACAACACTGAGGTACGTCAAAAGCTCCCACTAATCTTTCAGCTTTTCCCTCTGCTTTTCTGCATTTCCTATTTCACTGCTATTCAGTTAAACCTGATTTTCTCCAGAGTTTCCCAGCTGAATAGCCACTGCTCAGTGTGAATGGCATATGCTGATGAGATAATTTTGGAGCTAAGTCTACATTCTATTCTTTAAACTGCTGGTTAATCTGTTTGGTAGCACCTCCCTAATATCTGGTACTTTTTGTCTTTTCCAGAAACTTTGGTGTTTCCCTGTGTTCAAGTCTGTGTGACCTAGGTGGGATCATAGCCCCATTCCTGCTTTTCCGATTAGCAGCCATTTGGTTGGAGCTGCCTCTAATTATTTTCAGTAAGATCTGATTTAAAATGTACTTTTGATTTAAATATCTTCCTCCTAACAGAGCTTTTCTTCTGGGGCAAAAGTAGTGTGTGGCCTCATCTTCCCCTCAGACCAGCCCCTCTCGACCTTCATGCCTAGAGAAAGAGGCTGAATGGCAAATGGGTGAAATGTGTGTGATTTCACCGCACAGTCTGGAAGAGCTCAGGTCTGCTTGGATAACTTTGCTGAAAGAACAGAAAAGAAACTATGTGAGGTGCTTTAAGACTGAGAAACCTTACAGCTAGGTTCTGTAATTGCAGAAAAGTAAGCTTAGACTGCCAAGAGTAGAGGTCGATGACCTTTAAAAAATACTTAGTTTTTTTGGTAAGTACAGTTATGAATATGGATGTTGTATTATCCATAACTTTTTATTCCTGTAAAATTCTTTCCCTCAGTTGCATTTTGGAAAAAAATAAGCCCTGAGGAGTAATTCTATGAAAAAAAAATTAATTATTTTCAACGAGGACATGGGGATCTGTGGCTAAACCAGACTTCTAGCAGACAGATGTGATGGGGAAAAATCAAAATCAATAGAATAGACTAAGAAGGGAAATTGGTGCTAGTGACAATTTTAGCTGAAAACAAAATTGAAAAGACAGAATTTTGACTCCTATGATTTCTCTTTAGGGGAAATCAGTTTGCAAATGAACTTCTAGCCCTCAAGTGATTTTGTAGTGGGTTAAATTAATGTAGCATGAAGGTGTTTGACTAGAATAGGTTAATCAGAAATGGATTCACTTGAAAGATCTTAATTCAAACTTAATCTGAATAAACGTTTCTCGGTAGATAAGCCCCGAAAATAAAAAAAAGTATCAATTTTCTTATTGCTTTTGTATTTCTTCAATGTCCATTGTAGGTATTCTCGCAGTTGTCTGTGGGCTCCTAGTATTGCTTTTACCAGAGACAAAAGGAATCTCATTACCAGAGACAGTGGAGGATGTGGAGCAGCTTTCAAGGTATAAGATGTATTTTCTTACTTTTACTTGGGTGAGGTTTCCTGAGGATGTTCTCCTCCAACTTTACCAACTGTCACAAATTGTTGAGGTTTTCCAAGCGTCAAAGTAAATTCCCTAGTTAGGTTGATGTTATGAGTGAGTGGCATTTTCCTCAATAGAAACCTGAACTTTTCAGTACCACTTAGGAAGGCTGTAAAAAAATGCATGGGGATAAAATCTGTCTTTTTCTCATAGAGACACAAAGTTGCCCTATGCATCTCTGGAAGCAGAAGGTGATAGTGTGCAAGAGAGAGATTGCGAAGCATAGCCTGTAACTTTCTGCTCGAGAAAACCAGCCATTACCTCAATCAAAACATCTTATGAAGAAGGGTCTTTTATTATGGAAGCAATTCCACCATTTGTGACATCATATATGATGTCATATATGAGATGGATTTATAGCTAAAGAGTTGTAGGCACAGCTTTCCTATTCTGGGCATAGAGCAAGAGAGACTCTTCACTGCACTGAAGACATGCAGGGAACATTTACACCTTGGCTAACTATTTTGAGGACATAGCGCTATACATTAATGTTTCAAGCAGAGGCTTTGGATATTACATCAACAACTTTTGCATGATTCAAGGTGCAAACTAAAGAAAGTGGAAGTGTTCTGGGTAAAAAGTAAATGTTTCAGTACTGCAGCTTGGACTACATCTTGAACTACATATTTTCCTGTTTCTTTCACATTTATACCCCTCTCCCCTTCTGTTTCTTCAGTCATTTTGGAAAATGTGGCAAGAAAAAGAAACACCGGGACACCAGCTCTTATATTTGACCTTTGAAGGACAGCACTGAGCAAAGAACTGTGTTCTCATATCCGGAATTTGTTCTCCACCTGCCACCACTTCAAAATCTGCTGCAGAATATGGATTGAACTTCATATTATTCTTCTAAGCATAAGGACATTTAAAACAAGTAGTGTATTTTTCTATGAATATGGAATAAATACTTTTTTTTCTGAGTACGCTATTTGCAAGAAGAGACCACTTTGTGGTTCTTGGGAGAGAAAAAGACAGCTGTAAAAAGATGCACTATCCAGCTCAGTGAGCTTCTATTTATTTCTTTATCTAATGGAGCCATTTGTTTATTTCTTTTATTAGGATACACATTTGGGTGGGTACCATTTGAAATGGTACTGCTAGTTTAAGATTTAGACGACATTGAGGAGGAGAGGATGAGTACTTCAACCCGTTCTCAGTTGCTCCTGAAGAATCTGGACAAACAGAAGATATGATGGCTCAGGAAGGAGGGCAGTGATCAGGGTGGCTCTTTCTCTGGTTGGGAGGTGTGGGAATCAGCAGTGTGCATCAGGAGAATGTCTCTCTGGTCTGATAGTCATCCACATGGACCCTTTGCAACAAAAGCCCTGCCTCTCTCCTTGTTCAAGGGCTTTCTGAAATGTGGCAGCAGTCCTCTTCCTCACCTTTCCATGGCTTTATGTAAGGGTCATACCCCACACAGGGCACTAGCTCTACAGGTCAGATTGTCCTGCTGCTCATTAGTGCCTTCCCCCAGACCCAACTGGGGTACATGACACTCTATTGTCCTGTCCCCTGGCCAGTGATCGCCATATGTCTGAGGGAAGGGCTTCTGCCTTCTCTCCCCTGTTGGATGCTTTTCCAAACTCCTCTTTCAAGAGCATTTCCAAATCATGCTTTCTGCCCATCCCTACAAACCAAATTCCTTCACCCTCACCGCTGCCAAGGTAACCTGCAGTTTCTGTATTCTGTTCATTATTATTATTTGTCATCTTTCTGTCTTGGAGGTAAATTGTTTGGGTTGTTAACAAGGATGTCTTGGGAACATGGGCAAGGATGAGACAGGAGCTTTGGTTAAAGAAGGAAGTGTTAGCAGATCCCAGCTGTTTGAAGCTGACACAGAGCAGACCAGCTTGACTCTCTGGCTCTGCAAGCAGATACCAGGGGCAGACTGCCTTCCCTTTCTGCTGTATGACCTTCATTAAGCATTACGTCCTGGCCACTGACTGGTAAACAATACACCCCTTCCCTGTAAGGACTTGAAAAGATATGTTGTTCAAAAGGTATCCTGTTACCAACAGAGAAATAAACAAACAAAAGAAAGTCAATGAGGTCTTGTAAAGGGCCTTGTAAGCTCAGAAAATAACTTATCTGGCATAAACAAATATAGGACTGAGTTTTGAAGGTTCATACCACAAATAAGTAGCACTACATTACAGTCGGTGAAACTGAATCCTAAGAACATATATAGGCAGGTGCCTGCACAGGAGGATTTCCTGTGGTGAGGAATATACTGTGCCTTTCAACAATTCCAAACTCTCCCTGCCTTTTCCCAGCAACTGCCCTTATCACCAGCTTTGCTGGAGGAAAATAGGACCTTTAATACTAATCTCAGGCTAATGTTTGCATACTTTAGGCAGTTAGTGATAAAGGCCTGTCTTTCAAGGCTGTTTCTAACTTCCTCTGAGGCACAGTAAAGGTCAATGGGATGCTTAGCAGAAGTCAGTAAAGACTGAAAGATATGAAACTAAACAAGCATCTCCCAGTATATCTGGCTAATCTAGAAGACAACCCAAAACTAGAGCTACTGCTACAGGGAAAAAACTTCTCCTACACCAACAGTCTTCTGTAGATAGCTGAAGGCAACGTCCCAAGGCTGACTGGCAGAGACCAGTGTTGAACTGGAAGCTGCGGGCTTGCCCTGGCCCGGTGCTGTGTCTCAGTGCAGGGTGGAGGGTGCAGGCACCTGTGTGCAGAACTCAGCCTTGCCTTCCCTGCACCCAGCCAGCTCACACCGCAGGCGTGACCCTCAGAGAGTCGGGGGAAGCAATCAGATGTGATGCATTTATTTGCTAAAAATTCATTTTGTAAAGGACAGCAGAAAAAAGCCTCTGTATATGTTTTGACTGCTAAAATGATAGTAGGTAGTGGCTTCCGGTGAACCTTGTATTTGGTAATTGCTCCTGTGCTAACTCTTATCCCTAACAGAGGAATTTCGTAAGTCAAAAAATCCTCCCATCTCTATGAGCCTTTGTGTTGGGTTTAAGCTGTTGTGGGTGAGAGAGGACAGATGAGGTGGTGGAAGCAGAGGGAGAGCTTCAGCATGGAGGAACCCCAGGGGAAACCAGCTGCACGGAGGTGCATGCACTAGGTTATGCAGACCACTGTACAGGATGTTGGTTTAAAAAAAAAGTTATTCTAAATTTGTATGTGCCTCAAACCACTTTATACATATGGGAAAGTCCTACAAACTTCTCAGGAGGCACATCAGTATTCTTCTGAGCTGCACGAGTTGACACTAAAATGACTGTTGTGACCCTGCTAACCCAGTGGGAAGCACCTCTTCAAGTAGGGACCAAACACTGTCAGCTACAGTTATCTTGCATTAGAGGCTCAGTGAGAGATGTGGGGTACACAGCAGACAAAGGATCACCTTGCCATCACCAAAGGCACATGAACAACCTGACCATAGAAACCCAGGAGCTGTGTTCTTGCTGCCACCAAAGAGGTTCCGTGGACCAACAAAAAGGTGAATGTGCTATTTGGCTCAAATGTGCTGCTGCCACCAAACATGCTGGGTTACTTCATCCAGTTTGTGCAAATGGTTACTGATAAGTGGCAATTTTTATTGCTGCTGACACTCTCGCAGAAGGAAAGGCTATGAAATGGCACTTCTGTAGCCACTCAGGCATGTCCAGGCATTTCTAGATAGTTTGGGTAGGACAGCAAGGCCACTGGTTTCTCTGTCTACAAGCCAGAGAATCAACAAGGTATTAACCATGTCTTCATGAATTCACTACTGAGAGCTTAACAAATCAAAGACCAAGCTGCAACACAGAATTTCTGTTGTCAGGAAAGTATTGTACAGATTTCTTGGCTAGCTTAGGGATCAAAGTGAATATATATGGAAAATATACAGGAGGATATTTGTGCTCAGCGAACACTGCTGACCAGATAGGTGAGTGCAGTGTGCTTTATCAGGAAGGCAATGCCCTGAGAAGATTGCATCTCCCAGAGTCAGACTTCATATGCAGAGCAGATTCCAGATGTAAAAGCTTCAAAAATCATCCTGCCACCTTACTATGCTTTATAGTTCTCATCTTCCTTTAAGGCTATGGGGAGAAAAAGAAAAAAAAGAAAAAAAAAAAAAGAGGATGTTCTTGGGATGCAACCCATCTCTTTTGTATGTACATACCTACGAAAAATTAAGACAATTTAAAAATGACACATAGCTTGGCATGCCTGGGAGTGGACCTCCGCACTGCAGAAAATGGACAAGACAAATCCCACCCCAGGAAGTAGCTGTGTTACTTGGAGTACACTCAGCACACCCTGGGGATGCAGAAAGGACCCCATGCAGAGCCAGGAGTCCCCACATGCCTGTAGAGTGCTCCCTAGCTGATGTGCAAGGGGTGCAGGGTGAGAGCAGGGGTTCATAGTTAGCAAGTGTTTGACTTTGGCAAGTATGAGTCGAGCTTTCCCTAGAAAGCATTTCTAAAGGTTTAAGCTTTCATTTCTTGTATCCACAGACATGTATACGTGATTTTCTTTTAGAGAAGAAAAATGTACATCTAACAGTTATGTAGTCAGATAAAGTTATACAATGAAATAAAGGGGTGCTATGGACAACACAATTTTATAGAATGTTAAATGCATTGTCATTACTTGCAGCATGGATTGACAGCTATTTCTCTGACTTTCCTATGGACTAACTTTAGGACAAGGCTATTTTTTATTCACTGCTTTATGTCTTTGATGCAACATTTGTATTTTTGCTGACACATAGATGTCCATGTCAATAAAAAATATGAAAATACAAACCAAATGTGTTTGCTTCTTTTCTTTTTTTTTTCATCCCATATATTTGATGCTATAAGATGTATTTAATAAAACTTCACATGTGTATAAGACATGTACTGTGAGATTCTTCTTTGGGCTGTAGCATCAAACTGGTAAGAGGCTCAGACAATTCACATAAAATAAAAATTCTCCTTCTTTCTTCGTTTGTTGGAAGCACATCATCTTGGGAAATTATGACCTTAGAAGAAAACATCATTGTAGAACTTGATATAAAATTAAAATCCATGTGTCCACTTACAGTTAAGATCGTGATTTTTGACATGTAATCCAGAGGTGGGTAAGTCTCTTGCCAAACATAGCAGACCATAGAACATATAGAAAGAGGGTAACACACTGTTGGTTGGATTTCTTGGCAATAACTATTAATTTATGGCAATTTAAAATGGATGATCATATTTATTTTACTTTCTTATGAATGATTGTAGCTTTACTATTGCACTTGGAATCTTGTATTTCTGATGTGCGTACTTCTTCCCGGGAGGGGGCAGTCCATAGCCAGGATCAGTTGCTTTCCATTACACTTTGAATCCAAGGAATATAATTGGAGACTCGAACATAAACACCAGGTTTCATGGGTTGGGCACAGCCAAGGCCCCAAGAAGTGACTCCATGTTGAACAAATTTATCTTGGTCCAGACAGACTAGAGGTCCTCCACTGTCCCCCTAAACAGAGAAAGAACAGGATGATTCTTTCAGTGACAGACCCATGTGCAAGGGTGGCCTTCTCACAGGAGGCACAGAAACAGAAGTACCTCTTACATGTGAGGGCCGCACAAGTTATAAGGAAACACTGGAGTTCTAGCCAGACACAAGTTCTCTATGCATGTTGTTGAACACTTCTGTAAAATCATCTCTTCACATCATCCAGGCATTACATCCATTTTTGGAGTAAGGGGATTTGCTGAGAAGGCATCTGATTGACCTTATTCACTTAAACTGCACCTCCTCTCTCCGTCTTTTTTCTGAGATCTTCAGGGCTTCATGTTGTTACCAAATGATCCAGTGGCACTGACACTCGGAAATTAGTAGTTCCTTTGGCTCATGTTTGGCCTGCATGGCAGGCTCCACTGCATTTTTCCTTTACTGCTAACTGAGATATCTCAGGTTGTTAACTGAGCTAGCTTGGACACTGGAGGCAGTCTAGCTGAGGCAAGCAAAGTGATCTGAGAAAAAAAATCAGACCATTTGTCAATCTAAGTTGGCTCATATACACCTGGCTTGTGCAGCTGTATGTAACCATGTGCTCTGTAGTTCAGGCTTATCTGAAAATTGCCTGCCCCGCTTCCTAGCAGCAAACAAGGGAGAAAGGAAAGAGCAGCATCCATGTGCTTTTTTCAGCTTAGATGCCATGTAGCGTGGTCACATCCCAAGGATAATTCTGGGCCTGGCCTCTATAGTCCAGAAAGCAAAGCACTATTTTATTTGAATGTGCTTACAACCAAACCACAGAATCACAAAATATTCTCAGTTGGAAGGGACTCACAAGGATCATTGAGTCCAGTTCTTAAGTGAATGGCCCATACAGGGATCAAACCGCACAACCTTGGCACTATGAGCACCATGCTCCAACCAACTGAGCTAGTCTCAGTGTCTCTGATGCTTACAGACTTTCTTACCTGGCAGGTATCTGTGCCACCATGAATATTCCCAGCACAGAGCTCACTGTTTTTGACTCTACCATTCAAAAATTCAGGGCGGTTGCATATTTTATTCTCAATTACAGGAAATCCAGTTTCCTTTAAGTAACCAGTACCACCAGTTCCTTTGCAAATGAAAACAAAACCAAAAAAGAATGAATGACAAAGGCAATTATCATATTCACTAAACAAACATCAGGATATGGATAAGCAGTAAAATATCATAGTGTTTATGCACTGTGCATAGTACTTCCCATGCATAATATGAAGATACACCAAAAAGAGTAAGCATTATCAGTATTAAGGTACTTATCACCCTCTACCACCCATCAACATCTACACTGCACTGATTGACCTTCCTGCTTTCACACTACATTCATGTGGATCCAGTACCCACTGAAATTTGTGGGAGTCATTCCCAAGCCATTTTATTTCTCTATATTTTAATTTTCTGTGGAAGAGATGAGGTAGGAAGTAAACAGTTGAAAATGGCATGATGGGCAAGGAGGCAGAGAAGGTACTGATGCATTTCTCAACCAAGACCCAGTGGGAGGTTTTGAAAATGAGGGTTGTATTTGTTTGAAATGAGAACCAGGCTGGCTGGGAGGAAAAATCATTTAAGAGAATGAGCAAACTCACATTTATGTGATCAAGAAATAACCTAAATCTAGAAAAACTATCCTTAATAGGATAAAAGCCCACTTTGAGGAAAAGCACAGTGGACTGAGAGAGAAGAGTTAGTGGTTCCTTAGGTCTCATACTCCTCTTTCAGTGTTGGTTTAGAGGGTTTCAGTTTACATGGCACTGAGTGGTTTAGGAGAATCCATATCAGCAGGAGAGAGTGGAAAGAATGTCAGTACCTAATGAATTTTGATGAAATGAGTTTTTCATCAATAGCTTGTGTGGGGCACAAAGAGAATACACTTTGGATTCAAGTATATACCAGTCTCCAAACAGTGAGCTTTTAGATGTGTTAAGGCTGTCTCACCTCTTGTATCCCCCCAGCCCGTGACATAGCACTCCTCTCTTCCTCCTAACACAGTATTTTCTTTTGGTAAACAAACTGGGATTACATGATCATTAATGACTGCTGGGCTGTAAGAAACAGGAACAATCGTTAGCACAATTATACTTGATACCACCTTCAGGTTTCTAAAAAGACCTGATATGCATTCAGCCACCTGTCTTTGACATTCTTTGCTTCAGGTAAGGGTTTTTCCTGATGTGCAAAACTTTTTTTTGTTTTAGGCTCAAATCCCTCAGAAAGCGATACACACAAGGAAAAGGTCTGAAATTGAGAGCAGTTAGAGTATTTTGATACTAAAAATACCTACATAAATCCAGGAGAGTGCTTTGACTTAGACTAATGCATAACCAGCAAAACCTAATTGCAAAGCTATTAGAAAGGGTATGAATTAGTGGCATTTAACACATGCTAAATGTGTTAGGTTGCTCTGCCTACATCCAGTCTGACTATAATTCACTTTCCAATGGGACATTTAGCACACACCAAAACCTAAGTTCATCTGACTTGCCTTTGGGTGGGTACAGCTAAGGCCCAATTACAGACCCACATTATTACGCTGAACCTTCATCTGTTTTGGACCTGCACTGCAGCCGCACAAATCAAAGCCAAACCACCATATGTTCACATCTGCTTGCTGCTCTATGGACATACTCCTTTTGATTGCACAGTTCCACAGAAAGCATTTCTGATGAGTGAGAAGAGATGCAAGAAGGGCCATACTGGGTATTGCATCAAACGTACACGCTCTTTGCCTGCACACTGTCCGGATCTGGTGGAAGAGGAAATCTCCCTACCACAGCACAGAAACGGCATGGAGCGCCATCGTGCTAATATTGCATGTTTCAATCCTCATTACCTTATCACAATAGAAGCACGTAGAAACACTGAAAGCTCCTCTAGGCATTATCTCCTCCTATTCTGCTGCCACTGTCTCCCTCCCAGCAGCTGGCACCCAGCACATTGCCACCTTGGATCAGTGTTCCTAAGCCCTCCTCCCCTAACAAGGCAGCCCTCTCGCTTTCTGAAGCCCTGGCGCTTCTGCAGAAAGGCAAGAAAGAGAGGATCTTAAATCACTAATTGAACAGAGTGTGCAGAAACGCCGCACATTACAGCAACACCAGCAGAAACCACTTTTTAGTCAACTTGTCCCATCAGAACAAAGGAACGCTTAAGGTGAAAGGGTACCTGCTGAGTTTTAGCAGAGCAATGTCTGCCCTGCGTGGCTCCTTGAACAATTTCTCCACATCAAGTTTTTGTACTGATGGCTCTAACGCTGCTTCTTTGTGTAATCCAAGGTATACTTTATATGAAGATGGCCGTGAGGACCTATTGGAAATGATTGCACATGGTGAGCTGATGAATACACACTCAGAACATAGACGACTTATAATGTTATTTGGCACATTGTTCTGTCAAAGCCAGATAGCCAGCTTTGGTGTAAACTTAATCCCTTATTATGGCACATGAAATCAAGTTGGCAAAAGTTATCACTGTCACTCTGTTTTTTAGTAAAAACTCAGCTTTAATGAATGACAAATAGACTCAGCTCAATTAGAATCATAGAACTATAGAATCATAGAATCTGCTGAGTTGGAAGGAACTCATCAGGATTATTGAGTCCAACTCCTGGCCTATGCAAGACACCCCAAGAGTCATATTATGTGCCTGAGAGCATTGTCCAAATGCTTCTTGAACTTAGACAGGCTTGGTCCTGTGAGCATTTCCCTGGGGAGCCTGTTCTAGTGCCCAACTACTGTCTGGGTGAAAAGCCTTTTCCTGATATCTAACCTAAACCATCTCTGATTCAGCTTCATGCTGTTTCCTCGATCCTGTTACTGGTAACAAAAGTGAAGAGATCAGTATTTGCCCTTCCACTTCCCCTTATGAGGAAGTTGCAGACTGCAATGAGGTCTCCCCTCAGTCTCCTCTTCTCCAGGCTGAACAGACCAAGTGACCTCAGCCACTTCTCCTACGGCTTCCCCTCCAGATCCTTCATCATCCTTGTGGCCCTCCTCTGGATGCTCTCTAATAGTTTAATGGCTTTTTTTACATTGTTATGCCAAACGAAAATTGCACACAGTTCTCAATTCTCAACTGTTTGCAGTACTGAATTCTTAACTGCAACCAGCTCAGGTCGGGTATTTGGTCTCTTTTTTTATTCCTGTGATTTTCTATCTAGGATAAGAAGATGTTGGTGTGGGCCACAACAGATACTTACTTTTCTAAGCAGTGAGCAGCAGTAAGAACCCACTGAGGATCTATCAGAGTCCCCCCACAGAAATGCAAGCCATAACTGTAATAGAGCAAAAAGGCATTGGTTTCAGATGGGAAAGTTAATTCTGCTTGTAATTAATCATGTAATCTTTCTAGCACGTGTGCCTTTACAAACTAAAGACATTATTCCACAATTTCGATAAGAAACATTTTGCTTTCCTTGGACAAGGTTTCTTATAATGATGGTAGTCTTCTGTGGACATTTTTATAAAGCCTTGTATGAAAACACCTAGATCTTTGCTCTTAACCACTATTCCTATTACTGGAAAACCTTGTGTGCAGTGAGGTTCACCATTTTAGAGATTCTGGCTTTTTCTAGCTCTAATCACAGTCAAAAAACCTCTGCAACTAGCCTAGATTCTTAGTTTTGTTAACAACTTTGCCAGTAGGATCGAATACTGACATGGAAGGACAGATCAAGATCTGTACTAGCCATACTTCGAACTGTTGCTTCTACTCGCAGGATACTGATTCTATTGTAGAATATAGTGGCAGTTTTAAAGTCATTCTGCCTTCTAGTAAAAATGTTTTTGAAATTAGCTGTTTTATTGATCTGATGGGTATTTTTCACAAAATAGAGCATTCTTGGTTGTCTAAATGACCTATCTAAGATTATCAAACATAATGTTTACCTTTGAGCTATTTTTAAATTAAAATCAACTTTATAATGCTGCAACCACATACTATAATATCATATGAGAGGCAATGTTCTTTTGCATGCAAAGTCTAATGTAATGGGGAATGGCCATACTTCGTACGGAGACTAATCTGCCAGGGCCAGGAGTGTGGATGGGAAATACAACCAGCAACAATCCTTTGAGCACACAACTTTTGTCTGAACTTGGATTTTCCACATTCATACTGAGCAGGAGCTACAGAATAAGAAAAAAAAAAAATCACTATAAGGAAGTTTAATGTATATGCTATGCATTCACTATGAACTCAGAAAACTAGAAGGTGAACATGCTACAGTTGTCACTTCAGCTTTTGATTCTCTTCAGGCAATTCTGTACCATGTACCACTGATATTTTGTTAGGTTACCTTCATCTGGAACACTTAAAAATGCCTGGTAACTTTTTTTCACATACAGTTCCAGTGGTCAGCAAATTACACATGAATAGTTCTACAATCGGATAGAAAAAAAACCCAAAAACAGGAGGGGAAGGAGAAGGAAAAAGAGAGAAAGAAAAAAAATAAATTTTCCCAACATCTTTAAATGTATTCTTACAGATTCCAGCAGTTTAGAAGTTGCACTGGCAGATGTTTTAAGCTAATCTTGGTGGTAGAGAATGTGAAATTCAACTGTGTCTCTTTGGAACAAAATTTTGTCCACTATTATCTCAGGATCATTTGGTACTTCAGATGTCTCTGAGTTTTCAAAAGGAGTAGTTCATGTTTCGCCATGGAAAACTGACTCTTATCAACACAGAATTTAGAATTTGTTGTCAGCAAAAGGAACTAACTAATGAAGTTAATGGCAAACACCATGGTTTTTCTATTCTTTAGAGGAACATCTGAACAAAAAAAGTATTAATTTAAAAAAGAAGTGAATCAGCAAATGGAATACAATAATTTTCCCCCCTAAGAGTCCCAGCTGAACACTTTCAATGCAGTACTATTTTTACAGCTACTCTGTGTGCATGATATAGAACATCTTTCTTTTTCTTATTTGCTCCATTTTGGGGTTTTGATCAGAGCACATTTTCTTCTGCTCACAGCTGAGAAGATAAAGCAGCAAGAAAGTCACCCTTCTTTTGAGTGGAAACTGCCTCTCTTCCTAGGATAGCTTTTGTTGTTGACAGACGTGAAAGGACTAGAAACCAAAATGTTGCAAAACCTTCTCATTTTACACTTTATTGTACCACCTCATTCAGATTACTAAATGACTTGATTACTACTAACAGAGACAAGGGCATCTGATTAAATATTTAGGGCCAGATGCACTTTCCAGACATCAGATATGGTACAGTATCAGAGGAGGGTCGATATGGTTTTCATCCAGAATATGACCAGAGCCATGTGAGCATGGAGTGCAAAAATTTTGCTAGGATAAGACCATGCCTTGTTCAGCCTCACCACACACAGAGTTGTGCCAGGTGACTAGGTAGGAGCAGGGAAAATTCCTGTTGGAATGACCCTATTTTGAAACACATGGCAAAACCCCATAAACTTCAGTGTGCCCGGGTACATCTTGTGCTGCATTTTAGGCTTTCAGAGAACAAACATCAATCTTAAAACTTCAGACACAGACTTTGAACATCACTTCCCAAGAGCCTTATTTTCCAATCTAAAGCTATTGCACTTCAATCAGTCTTTCAGACTAATCACTGAATGTCCTCCAGTTGTCATAAAAGGTTACAGAGAAAGGATACACTAGTCTTAAAAGGAATAATTACGGCACTTGGGAATGTCACAGTACTCCCAGGCTTTTCTCGGGTCTGTTGTGTAGCACCAAGGTCCATTCACATCTCCATCAGGATTCCTGCAGTACTGTAACAAAGAACAAAGACACCAGCTATTAACCATGCAATTAAAAAGCCTATCAATTAAAGTTCCAAAATAAAAGTAATTTTTTTCTTACTTCCTTTTTTATAAGTGACTTCCATTCGCTTTTGTCAAATTATTTTTAATTTTTCTGTTTGCTCTGTGACTTTAGGAAAAGATAATAAAAATGAAATTTCTTCAACTGTCTTCAGACAGTAAGCTTCAATAATGCAACCTTGGACCTCTGAGCTCTCAAAAAGTAGGAGATCTTGACCCCAGATGAGGTTTTCTAAAGCACTAAACTACTCCTGCTTTCACTGCAGTTAGTAGAAGTAGTAAGGTCAGTCCTGAGATCTTCTCACATCCAGTCTGGCTGCATGACTCTGGGGCAGGTGAGCATTGTGTAAGCTGCTCTAGCACAACCTGGTGATGCAGGGTCCAATGTTTACCCAGATGTGGGGTGCCTGGTTAGCTCAATCACTCTAGGTTTTTACTGGGCATACTGACTGATCTCTGTTCAGCACAGACACTTCACACAACTGCATGCCACCACATATTTTTTCTAGTTCCCTTCCCTACCCTGAAATATATCCTATGTCTTAGGGAAAAGGAGAAAATATTTGCTACCGAGAGCCTCTGACAAATGTAAGAACCAAGCAGTTATGGCAGGTTGGTTTTCAGAGGGAGTTTCTCCAATCAGAGATGGAATTCATTGCAGTGTATATGATGCCATCACATAATTGACTAAAGCAAGCTCTAAAGTCATGTACCGGGTGAAAATATAGTTCAATCTGGCAACATCAAACAAGCTCTTTATATCACATACACAGTTTGTCACAAATTAGGGAAATCTAGAGAACTAGTGCTGAGTACACGTTTTGGGACTTCGGAGATGAAGGTTAGAAATAGAGATCCCCTTACAGGGTGGGTCAGGCACATGTATAACATTGTATGATGGGTTGTGGCAGAAGCTGGAGGGCTGGAGAAGGAATTACCAGAAGATAGGGGGCTGCAATCCATTAGTTATATATCTCAGGGAACTTGCATTGAACACTGGATTCATCACCATCTCACCCGTCGCTGTTACTACTGAAATCTATGACCAGGTGCTCTTTCTGTCAGAGGAGACAGAGGTTCTGCCCACAGACAGTGGTCTGGATAGCGCTCAGTAGTGAGAAGAAGCAAGAGCTCATCTGAAGACCCTTGGTGGTGCTGCAGAAGCATTCAATAGAGCTTCTGGTCATCTCTGTGTCCCACAGAAGTACAGATTGCCCATGTCAGCAAGAAACAGCACAATCACGTTCTTGGATTGAACTGAGGAAAAGAAACTAATTAACAAAGACCACAAAATGCTTGCTGAGGAACACTGAAGAAGACAGCCAAAGCTCAATGACAAGAAGTATTCAATGAACAGTTGTTTACATTTTTATCCAGGCCTGCTCTTGGATGAGTTGTGGGAGTGAAATAGTCATGGCTATGAGGTCTCTGAGAACTCCACTCTTGACAAGTTCTGCCCCTTGCAGTTTTTGCTACTGTGCCACGATAATCTTTACCATTACCATTAATGCAGTCTGTAAAGAAAGAAAAAAAGGGAATGACTGTTAGCTGTGGGCTGTTTGGCCACATCCATAATTGACGGTGGCGAAGCACAGATAAATTTGAGGAAATACTATTAGGGCTTACATGTCTTACATAATATGTAGACAAGGAAAGAAGGGCAACATAGTGTTAACGGTGCCTAACAATGGTATTTTAATTTCTTTGCATTTTAAAAGTTTTTTTTTCCATTATCACAGAAGTCATAAATCAAAGAAGCTTAGATTTAGCTGACCTCTCATGACTCCAGAAGTCAGGACTACAAAAGACTATGCACACATGAAGTGTTTTACTTGCAGACACTGATATCTGTCTAATGACAAATTTTACAGTAGGTAAAAAGCAGTAATACATGTTCAGCCAAAATTATTAGCCTTTTAAACAGAAAAATGTGCCATAGCAAAAAAAAAAAAAAAAAAGAAAGAAAGCTGAAAGCTGCAGTACTCTAACCATCTACTTAAGGGTTGGACTTGATGATCTCAGAGGTTCCTTCCAACCTGGTTGATTCCATGATTCTATGAACTGAATTAAAAAAAGTCAGCTGTCCTCTAATGTGAAATGGAACCCTGGAAATGTGAATGCATGGAACAGTTGCCAGCAAAATGCCAACACTGCTGCATTTTCTGTCCTTGCTAGTTGCTCTCCCATAGTAGTGTGGACACTAATAGCCATCTCTTTCCAGTATTGCCAGATGTAGTAGGTAAAAGACGTGATATTAGTTCCAAATCAAATAGAAACCCTGCTATATTAGTTCCAAATCAAATAGAAACCTTGCTATAAAATTGTAGAAGAATGCTCAGAAAATGAAGAGAATGGATTCTGTATTTATTTAGAGTTTCCTGTATTTCATTCTCATAAAATTTGTGAAGATTTTTCCATAAAAACCAGCTTGCTGGTTATGAACATCTCTAGGGGAAGCTGGAAGTATTCTCACCAGGATTTGTTTCCAGTGTTGTCTGAGGTGGTTTTGGTAAAGTCTGTGCTTCATGGTCATCACACCTCTTCAAGTTGCAATACTCCCACCTCACACCAGGGTCGGTGGTGTAGCACCATGGACGGCCATCAGCATCTGGGTTTCTGCAGTAGTTTTGTCTCAGGTCCCTACAAATGGAAAGATATTATATTCCTATCCACGCCACTGCTCTGTGGAAAACTCAAAAGAACATTTTAGAAACCAGGTGTATTACAGAGTTAGCATATATCATTTATCATGTACATTCTGTCATTGCTAATTGAAATCTTTTTTCCAGCATAAAGAAATCAAGACACATATACAGAATATTTAAATATGCCAAGTACTTATTCATTAATTAATGCTTATAGTAGAATACCATTAAAAAATCCAGATAAGTAAATGCATACATGTATAGCAAAGATATAATTATTTTTAATTTTTCAAATACAGTAATAGCTTTTAAAAAGAAATAGTTTTTTGCATTCTGGAATAAATAAATGACAAATGCTGGGAATAAGAAAACAACTTAGCCCTTCCTCAAAGCTCTAATGACCTGTGGACAAGGAGAAAGAGACTTAAACTCATGAATAAGCTCAGTATAAGGGAAAATTTATGATAACTATTAGTTGTTCTAGAAGCAATGTAGAACACAGTTAATTAGTCTGAAGCATAACAGTGGCAACTGTGGTTCCTTTCAAGATAAGGTCAATGGAAAATGTTTCCACATTAAGAAAAGAAGAAAAGGAAGAAATTATTTTTATCAAGTACACTCCCCAGCTTTAAAATCATTGTTGTGTAATGATGATGCAAATCAAAACAAGTTCATGGATGATCATTGCCCAATGAAACCTGGAAATGGGAAATACACATACGCGTTTGGGAAGTTGTCTGCCGTTTTATTGTGTCGGTGAGGTGACATTGAACTCCAGGCTTGACATTTCTTTCCCGAGAGAGTGAAAGAAGCTGTACCACGGTAAGTCACACCATTGCCGTGATAGCACTCCTCAGTAACTTGAGCCTGCTCAGGCACATCAACAGCTGTAGTGAATAACAGAAACCAGTCTCTTGCATCTTAATACTTTGTCGTGTATATATGAGCATAGAAAGCCAACAGAACACAACAAGCCAGAGTGTTTCACTGACCACCAAAGCACGCTCTCTGTAGCAGAATTCTTTTCAGACTGTATATCAAAAGGAAGATTTCAAAAAGTTTGTAAAAATTTAATGATACACCAGATTAGAGGACTTGTACATCAACTTTACTGTCACGCACGTGGATTTAGTTCAGCTAACAAGCCAAATACTTAACATAAGGATGTTATCACTTACCCTTGCTTCTTCAGGCTAAGTGATGGCCTGTGTCTTTGCCATAGACTCATATGGAACGCACCTGCCTTGTGTAAGGAGAGTTTTCTTCTGATTGCTTTCCATGGAGTCTTGGTTCAATGCTCTTAAATTATCTAGGTTTTGCTCTAGATTCAATTTTTCAGGAACTGGCATGTAAAACTGATTAACTTTTCCATGGAGAATTTAAAAATTTAGAGGTGAAGGTATTCACTGCTTGATAAAATGAAAAGACCTCTGTTACTGCAATTTTTCCTGATCTGGGTCAGTAGGTGACTCAAAACCTTCTGCACTTAACCACCAGACTGAACACACCAGTCTGGGCTCCACATCAGACCCAGGTGTTCAACTGATACATGGCAATGCTGGCAGTGACAGCAATAACACAACTGAGCAGAGTCACTCAAGATTTCTCAAAGTAAACCACGATGACCCTTCACTTCTGGTTGTCTCCCGTTCTTACCAGGGGTCTCTGGCTCTGTCCCATCACAGGAGGGGATGCTGCAATATTCCCACCGGGCAGTTCTGTTGGTGGTGTAACACCATGGCATCTTCTCACCATCGGGATTTCTGCAGTAGTTTTCATCTAGACCCCTGAAACAGGAAACCTGGCTAACAAAGGTCTCTCACGAAGATCTATCAAAGGTTATGAACAAAAGGAGAATGCTTCTTGCATCTCAGTTTACTGTTATATTTACTAGTGGGTAATTGCTGCTGTCATTTACTGATGCCATCTACTATATGAATAATTGCAATTTTGGGTGTGCTAAACCAGACACCTGCTCGACGGATGGATGAATTAAGATATTGTAGTACTTTGAGGCCAAGAGCAGCACAGCAGGAACATAGTGTGAAAAAACCTAGTCCCAAGCAAATATCATAATTGTAACCGTCTTACTCCACAGTGCTTCACCTGAGCAGGGAAAAAAGTCAATCAAGCAGTTTGAAGGTCAGAAAAGGAGACACTAGTATCCAAGAACAAAGTGAATAAAAAGAAATGTGCAAAAATTTCGAAAATATGAGATCCAGTAGGTGATGAATGCGGGTGTAACTGAAGAGCTTTGCAATATAGGTGAAGAAAACTGAAGTAATTCTGTGCCTTGGTATTTCTCATAGACACTGAATAACGGAGATGTTTCACTTACTTGCAGGGATAGTTTTCTGGAGTGCGAGCATGTCTGTGGGGAGATTGGGAACTCCACCGCTGACAGGTATTTCCAGATTCAGTAACAGCTATTGTGCCTCGATAATCTTCTCCTCTTCCTGATAGACACTGACGTCCTGGTGGAGGAACTGGTGGGGGTGTTGCTATTACAGAAAAATAAACTAAAATTAATCAGTGCCTTCTACACAGCAAAAAACCCAAAGCAACTAACCAAAACACTTCGAACTTTATAATTACATGGGCTTTTTAGCTTTCTTTGCAGGTTTAAATATCACAATATTTGAAAAGCCCAAAAGGCAGAGAAAAGATCTAAAGATATATTTCTCAACTTTTCATTCTCCCATTTAACTTCTTCACAAGCAGTCCAGTGACTGGAAGACCATTTGCATCTGCCTCTTTACAGGAACCAGATACATTACAGAATACAAAAGCCAGGATATAAAAGTGCCAGCAGCCCCATCAGAACACAGCTGGAAAGTAAGCAAGTGGTAATACTGTGAAGAAAACTGGGGTGAAAGGGGCAGGCCCATCAGTGATACATACAGGTGTAGGTACAGATGTAAAAGGGAAGTACTCTTAAGTAGTGAGAGACAGAAAGGATGAGGTCTGGTGAGAAGTCCCAAGGAAAAGTATCATGGCAAGCCACAGGCCTTTAGGGAAAAAGAGAACTGAAAAGGTCAAGAATTGATTTGGAAGAGCAAAACAGAAGCCAAAGGATTTTCAGGAAGAGTGAAGCTGTTGAAAAGAGGAATATCAAGAAGAAACACCAGAACCCCTGAAATGCCTGGTCATGGAAAAACACGTCAAGGAAGGGAGATGTGACCATGCAAAACCATTAGAAATACCTGTGACAAAAAAGTCTAGCCTCAAAAGAGCTATCAAAGGTTCATTTCAAGGTGAGTAATTCTTTTCTATGAGATAAAATTCAGCAGTCTTTTATTCTTTCCTTTATCTTTGGGCCTCTTCTATTTGTTCTAGATCCTTGAACCACCCTGATTCGAAGCTGTCTAGATTTCTTTGTATCTAGATGTCATTGTATCTAGAAGTCTAGAAGTCAGACTCACTGCAACGAGGAATGTCACAATATTCCCAGCGTTTAGTTGGGCTGGTAGTGAAACACCAGGGCCGAGGTTCACCGTCGGGATTACGGCAATAATTCATCTTTAGATCCTTCTCTGGAAAACTGAACAGGAAAAATAAGTTTTAAGATATGTCACTAATGGTTGTAACAATTATTCTGTCAGGTTCAGGGTGGTCTTCAGACCACTATGGACAATAAAGAGACCATCACAGAATCTGACTCACTTTTCTGGGAGGTATCCATGAGAGTGAGGTTTCTGGGAGTCCCAGCGCTGGCACTCAAGCCCAGACTCTGTCGTTGAAACCACTCCATGATAGTTTTCTCCACTGCAGTGCATGCACTCTACTGCAGGAACAATGCAGAATGAGAACAAGAGAGACAGAAAACCCTGGAGGAATTGGTCCATAAACAGTCATACTCATCTGACATGAAGCTCAAGAGCCTGAGCAGAGCACAAAGCTGAAGGACAGTCTTTTTTTTTGAAAATTAAAAGCTTATTTTCCTTGGTAAAATGCCTTTAGCTAGTTGATTACATTTATAGTTCTTCATTTAAAAAAGCCAATATAATAGACTATAGTTTTTAAAAGAGCTAAATTTAAACTACTAAGCCGTATTTTAAAATCTATGTCTTGCTACTGTCATGTTTTGTTGACTTTTGCACTACCAACTGTCATGTGGTTGAATTCTAAGACTATGATATGTGAATACACTCATATACCATTTTTTTATCAAGGGAAAAAAAGATTTTGAATAGCCATTTTGAGGGTCTTTTGATATCTTCCTTCTTGGTGTTGAAAATGTCTTCGGAAAGTTTCAGGTTGAACTAAACTCAAGTTTGGAACAAATATTCAATTAAAACTAAAACTTTCTGAATAACTTCACATTCTTGAAAACACATCTTGCAAAAATGGAAAGAAGTTAGTATGTGTATTCTGACCTTCACACTCAGGGATGTTACAGTAATCAAATCTGGTATCAGGGTCTGTTGTGTAACACCAGGGTCCCTTTTCGTCGTTATCAGGGTTTCTGCAGTAGTTTTCCTCCAGTCCTGCACTGGGATATTTTTCAGGGGTATAACTGGAACAGAATTAAATGGGATTACAGAATAAGGCAAGTGTCCCAATTCTTCAGCTGAGAACTCTAAAAACTAAATCTTTATCTGAGAACTGTTTTGTAGATCTTGGTGTTTAGAGGTCTCTTAATTGTTAATGTGTGCCATTGCTGAAGAGTTAGAAGTGTCATAGCAATAGACCTCAGGAAATACAGTGGCTCTAAGGCCAGTCATGTCTTTAATACTTGCATTTATTTTAACTATTTGGTTTCCACCAATTACTGCTCAGTCAAGATACCATGTAGCGTGTAGAGAATAGTTTCCTCTGAGACATGTTCCCTGGGAGATGCAAGGAGAAGATATTTGCTGAATGTGAGAGTCCTCTGTAGTCTGAATACTATAAATTTTAAATAGAAGGTTACTAAATAAACCCAATTAGGTGTTTTTCATTAAATACAAGAAATACTACCCTGTTAATTGTGGATTCACTGGTAAAATTATGTACTTCTATTCCATCTGCCACATGTTATACCTATGGCCAAGAGAGAAGTCCTGGTAAGAATAATGGAAAATTCTTATTTCAGCAGAACCACATGCTCACCTATCTGGTATTTTGCTCATGTAAGGACCACAAAATTTAAATGCAACTGCCAAGGCTGACAATGTCTCTATTGATCATGTAGCACCACTTGGAGGTCTCTGAGTTACAACTCAGATTAGAGAAATATCTTATTCTAGATAGCTACAAAAATATTTTATAAGAAGATTTCTAATACCAAACAAATTGCTTACAAGACTAATTAGCACATATGCATGGTTTAACAACATTTCAGAAAAATATATAAACAGATATTAAAAGGCCTTACTTTGGTTTATGTGGGGAATTATCAGCCCACTTCTGGCATCGCACACCTTTCTGAGTTTTGGCTTCTGTTCCTCTGTAATCCACTCCTTTTCCCTCCTTGCATTCTAGAAGATAAACTGAAATGATATGTGCTTATTTAATCAGTATCATGACATGTCCATTGGATTCTAGCATATAAAAAACCCCCGTTTTCATGTTAATATATTTAAATACATTTAGTCATATTTTGACTTTCTTATGCTGTCAAAAATAATTCACATTATAAAAACCTACTAGTTATCTGATGCCTAAATTGTACTAATTGGGACTGAAAAATTTATGCGAAAGCAAAATCTTCCATGCCAGAATTCCAGAGAAATAAGTGTAACACAACCTGGTTATTTTGGAAACATGCTATAGTAGGTTTAAATAATAAAATATGCTTTTAACATTTAAATAGGCACTATAAGAAAATAAAAACATTCTCTTTTTCTTACTTCCTATGATGTTGTTATGGTTATGCACAGTAATTAAAATCAAACCTTTTAACAGTCACCTGAATTCAGCTGAAGATCACAAAACAGATTCACAGATTCACAGATACTACTTTACCAGTTTAAATAAGCAGTTTTTTTAAAGTTCATATAAATTCAGATGACATTTTTTTCATTAAAGTTCAGCATGTGATGAATGAGATTGAATTAATTCTGAAACAATGACTCTCTCCTGTACAGTATAAAATGGATAGCTGGTTGAAAGTGCATATGATATATGTACTTTTTCAGTCTTATATTTTGGAACTTAATAGTACCTTCATGAAAAAAAGAAAAATAAGGACTGAAAGAATTAGCAATGAAATCCTGTCTCTGTATAAGACAAGGGGAATTTTAGTGCTGAATGAGTCTGGAGTCTGTGTTAGTAGTCTTAAAACATTAAATTGTTTTAAAGTAATAATCATTAAATTAAATAAGAACCGAGAGCCTAACATTGTAATTTTTTTCCCCCAGGAGGTAGGAACAACCACAACCCCAGCCTCTAAGATTCTCCTGGGAGGACTGAACATCATCTGTGATTGCAAGGGGAGAGACGGCTGCAAAGGACATGTCTTTCACTCAGGAAGGAATTCAGATCTTGGCCTATTCCCTCAGAGCTTCTGCATCTGCAGGTCAGGGTCAGTCACTGTTAGGCAACACATCCTCTGGGTTGGAAAACTAAGCAGGAAACTCATTTAACATTTCCCTAATGAAGCAATCTATCTTTTAGGTTGTGATCTGTTTTGTCTCAATGTCTTTAGGTAGTGTCCAAATAAAATACTTGTGGAGACCCAGTTTTGCAACAGTTTTTCTCGGCATCAAAGTTGTAACAAAGCTGACGTACAAGCATATTAATAAAAGAAATCTGGAGAAATAATGCCATTTTAGACAGACCTGTCTTGTCCAAAGTGAAAAGAATGAATATTTGAATTTGAAATTAAGTCTAGCTTTTCCAAGGGTCAGTAAGTAGATTAGATTTGGATTTAGAGATGTACCTTTGGTCATGCTTTTATTTCAATGTATACACAGGGGAGAGTTTACTCTAGAAACTTTAGCTGGAAGTCTTTTGGATCCCTCAAACAATTTTGCAATAAAATAACATTAAAACCCTCAATTACTGAACATTGAATTGGACAAGTGCTGACTCTCTTTGTTTGTGTAAACTTTTGACCATTTATATAACCTCTAGGGCCTTTTCTGTCTGATGACAAATGACTAACTTTGATCCCCAAGCTCAACCCATGTCCCTTGGGTTAACTATTTACAAACAGATATGTAGATAACAATTCCCAATGCATCTTTTATTCTTTTTAGGTTTTCTATAAGTCAGATAAAGTTAACTTTCTCTTTTATAGTACATACCATGGAAAAATTAACTTTTAAAACTGTCAGTTTTACACTAATTGTCATCCTTTCCTTTGAACGCATTGATAAATAGCAACTAGGTCTCCTTGAGTAATTGCTTCAACTGAAAAAATACTCTTGGTTTCAGCAATAATATCACAAAATCATCTGGACTTATGAAAGGAATTTCCTTGTAGTATCAGAACAGCAGCAGCCTCAGGAGACAGTGATGTGATCTGCCTAGGTAAAAGCTACCTTTTCCATTCTGTTCTGTAACAATAGATTAAATGGATGTTATCATTAGAATGGACACATAATTATTTGAGACTCTCTGCAAACAAAAAGATGAGCAACAGAGAAACCATCTGACACATACACAATAGGCTGTGTTGTTGATGTTCATGATACCAAGGTCCATATTTTGGTTTCTGTAGGTAGGGGTGGAATTTTTGGACATTTTGGTTACATCGAACAACAGTTTTTCACGCTTTTACTGGTGGGGTTCTGTTTTTCAAGAAACTAAAGGTCTATGTCAAAAGATGTAGTAAGAAATCCTCCCTGAATATTGCAGGACCAGTTCTAGCCTCAGTAAATGGAAGGGATGTTTCAAAAATAAACCAAAATCACAGTTTAGATCCTCACAGTAAGCAAAACCAACATGATTATTTAGATATAAGTTACTCATTCAGTCTTTTAACTTTGTTACTTGACAATTAATCTGTTCACTTTTCCTTCTGCAATAGGAACTGCAGAAGATTTCTTAGCATTACTTGATTTGTTGAAATTCCCACCTGCTTCTGGATATAATAAAAAATGTTATCTTCTAATCATTAAATTACCTATTCAGTTATATATATAAAGAAAAAATGCAGTTGGTCGTAGGCTTCAGAAAATAGCAGGTTGAAAAAGACCCTCAGTCATCTTTTGTCCAAACCCCCATAAAAAGCACGGCCAGCTTCTGAGCTGGATGAGATGGCTCAGAGCTTTGTCCAATATATGAAAGGCTGAAGGCTCCCCAGCCTCTCTGGGCAATGTGGTCCAGTGTTTATCCTCCCTTTCTCTGAAAAATTACTTTCCTTATATCCACAAGGTCTGAACAAGATCTCATTTGTATGTTAAGATGGAATCCAGTTAAAGCTATTGAACCTCTATCTAAAAACTTCTTTCAGGTGCTATACACATAACATTATCTTATCATACAAGTCTTTGCAGGTCATCAGAGAAGTAAAGATGCAGTTTACCTTCCAGTTATTGTAATTCTTGACTTTTGGTTAAAAATTGGTCTATCAAAACAACTGCATAATTTGCAGCAGCTGAGAACCTGGTTTGTTTCAGCTTTCTGTGTGCCTTTTTTTGTTATAGTCCAATATTTGATAGATAATATTTTTTCCAGTTTCTGAATATTCTCAAACGCATTAATATTTTTTTAAAGTTATGAACCAGCAAATGGCCAATGTTCATGAATCCACCTAACACAGAAACTTTGATTCTATTCAAAGTTTACCACATCATCTTACATCTGAATGATCACTAAGGAGGTCTTTTCTCCCTTGTGTATTACTAATGTCAAAGAACAACACAATGGAACTTCTGCTACATTAAAAATAAATCACATTCCTTATTGCCTGTATATAACAAGAGTTCCATGCTTGATCATGTAATTAAAAAGTAGTCTTAAACCTCAATGTTTTTTCTGCATTTGGTGTAAGGTGATACGTTATTAAAAGAGGGGATAAAAAATTGGATAGCTGCCATTTCTTAGAGACAGACTTCCTATTATCAGAAAGCATTAGAGACTAAATACTTTTCTGTCAAATAACCCTCATGTATGACAAAGATGATCATCAATAAAATATGTCTAAAAGTGGAATACAAAAATTCACCATGTCATTTAATTATGCCATAAAAATAAGATCACGACAAAAATGCCACCAAATTCATTAACTGAAGAGTACAAACATCATATAACAATATGAAAATATTATACAAATAGATCATTTTTATCTGAAGCACAGTTAACACTCCAATACTTCTTAAAAACTAAAACAAAGTTGATTTGAGTCCCAAATAAACTGTGAATTTTCTGTAGTGATACAAAAGAAATTATTTGGTAGCTTCCATCAGTTTTTCTGCAGGCAAAGGTCTGTATCAGAAAACACTGCCAACAGAAGTAGCTTCTCCTAGTCCCCTCAGCAGAGATATAGAAGATGCAGACATGGGTTATTGGCTGGTTCAAAAGAAGAGGAGAGAAGGTACTCCTGAGCATTTCCATTATCCCAGCACCTTCTGCATTCCCCAAGCAATAGTGCTCTTTCCTGCTTGTGAACCCTAGGATTTAGGGAGTGGGAAAGATGGTGGAGCACTAATCTGGGGAAACAAAAAAATCTGTACCATTGTTATACCAGCAATGTGACAAATCGCAGGTGTGAGGTACAGGCTGACCTACACACTTCCTCTGACCCAGTGAAGGCTTAGTCCCCATTTACACGAGTGTTACATGAGTCCCTACAAAAGCATATCTCAGGGAAACAATATAAAAATACATAGACATACTTCTTTTTTCGTAAAGAACTGCATTCGTTCTTCTGAATATCATTGCTGTTTTGGTGTTCTCAGACAATGTTAAACACTGCTGGTCTTTACTGGTAAATAAGAAGGCCCTGTTGGAATTAAGAGGAGAGAGCAATATAAGAAACAGTAACTGAATATATGCTTATTTTCCTGAACACCTTTTTGAGTATTCAGTTATCATTTTAGCAAGCACTACAGTTCAGTAATATTTAAGATCGAGTGTGGTTTTCAAATCGCTGAGTAATGCAGCTCACATTTTCAGTGGTGATTTTGATTCCTAAGTGTTCATATCAAACTTAGGTTGAAAGAGAACTACAAGAACAAATTATAACAAGGAATAAAGGGAATATATGCATAAGGCACATTGACTATATTTAAAAAAAAAATTAGTGGTCATTCAAGGAGTGAGACATTCTACATACAGTTACCAAGGAGCAGGTAAAACACAACAATCCGGGACCTTAAATTATCTTGTGATAACTGTTCTGAATCACCGTACATGAAGCAACGTAAGCACTTCGTAAGACACAGCCATTTGTCTTTTCAGCAAGTGCCTTGGCTGCAAGAATGCAGAACTGGAGCAGATGGTGTAACCTTTACAGGATCATCTAAGGAAACCTCCTGATAAGTTAAGTAATTCCTAGAGGTGGCTTTTCTGAACCCAAAAACATGCAATAGCAGCATGGCATTCCCTGAGTTGGTCTATACTAGGAAGGCAAATACTGACAAAGCACATTCTATAGCCCTGCAACCAGCTGGCATGGCCCCAGTCTGTCTGTACTTGCAAATTCACACAGCCTCTCCCCACAGGAGAGGGATCACATCTGGACTTACTGCTGACAACCATGTTCATGAGTTTTCTGGGTAGGGCTGGTTGTCCTGCATCAAAACTACACCAGAGGCTGTTACCCCCAGTAAAACCCAGCTATCAGTAATGTTAAATCTGTAAGTAGAGATGGAGTTAACGAGCATGGCCCAACCCACTACTGAGGTGGGATAACAAGTCTGAAGTATTGATCCTAACTGATTGCTCTGAAGCACTGTTGTGAGAACACTGCAGTGCTGGTCTGGTCTGAACATTCTGCCTAACATTTACCTTTCTTCCCACATACCCTTTCCTGCCAGATAGCTCTTGTTCTTGCTTGATTGTAATACATCTCACATAACCAATTACTAGGGAGGCAATAACATGATGTTACTCCAGTGTTAGGTGATGGTAGGCTCAGATCCAAGGCAGAAGCTAAGGAATGATACTGTGTCTGAATATGCTTCAAAAGGAAAAACAATCCCCTGAAAACTGTAAATATATAATGTAAATATATAGACTTGCCCTCTCTGCCTTCCTCCCTACCCTCCTGAGCCATGTGCTACTGAAGCTCTGCCCTCTCTTTGTGGTTTCAGAGAGGGGAAACTGAATCAAAGAGAACGGGTGGTACTTCGCACAGCCAGCAAACTGCTGTCATCCTTCAGAGTTATACCTCTTTAAGTCTCATTTTCCCTTTTGATTTAAAACACAAAGTTACACAGCACATTTAAAAAGTCAGCAGGTATACCTGCCTTGAATAAAAGCCCCAAGGAGAACCAAGTGCTGGAAACAGCCCTGCAGACAATCAGTCTGCTAAGTTCAAAAGGTGTGCTGCAGAAACAGTAAATCAAGAACTCATGAAAATTGGAAGAGAAAACCCCTCTGCCCCGTATGTGAGGACTGCCTCCCACTGCAGTAATGGGTATCTCTCCTTACTGCTCCAGTTTCTGGCTATACTGCTGGAGCTTAATGGGCTCTGAGGCTTTGGTACAGCCTTAGACTCAGAGCAATAGTTTCCGCTAGGGCAGGAGCCTGAGCAAAGCCCAATGGTTCAAACAGGGCAACACCTTTTGTGCTTTCCTGCCCCCTGAGCCTGGTTAAATGCAAGTGCAGAGAGAGAGCTTGACTGGAAGTAGAGTTTAGGATCATTAAGGTTTAGGTGTCTATTTCTTCCTCAAAGTAAATAGTATGTAAATCCAAATTCTAGTAAAGGTCAGAATAATGTATTTATCTGCAAGATAGGTAATGCAATGAACATAAGCAGTGCTATTATTGCTATTATTTCTGTCCTAAATGTCTGAGAAACTAATTATGACTCTTCATTGCACAAGGAGCACAAGAGCCTTGATAAAACCATGTTAAGTTGGTTTTCAGTGTGCCAAGCTGTACAACAAGACATCATAAAGTTTTTCAATAAAAATTCAACATAATTTTATTAATATCTCTGTTTCTGCAGTCTTCATCCATATGTCCCAGGCATTCTACTTGTATACATATTTTGTTTTTCCAGCAAACTGCAAACACACATACTCCTAAGAAATCCCTTGAAAGTTCAAACTGGTGGTAAATAAGGCAGATTGTTCCATCATCTGCAATGCAAGATATATATGGGAACCCATGGAAATTACCTGCAAGCAAACTTATTTTCATTTTCACATTGCTCTGCACATTCTTCCTCGCTATTTGTCTTATAAATTTGCTTCATTGGGTTGAGCAGCCAAGCTCCCTCTGTTCTCACATAGTGGTCTAGGATGCTTCCTTGCACTAAAAGGAAGGAGAGAGGAAGAGTGAACTTGTTAATGCTGACATGATTTATTTCAAACTTTCATGTTAAATTTTTGTCACCTAGTTGTGTAACATCATCATTTATTTGCTGGAATAATTTGGTTAATGGTGAAAAAATATGGATAAATCTTGCCTTCATGGTATGGTAAAGGGTAGCATCGCTGAAAACCCCATGTAAGGAGGAATAGAGAAGTGGCTTGAACAGTGCTTTGTGTCACTGTGAAAGTCATAACAAGTACCACAAACATAGGGTATAAAGTGAGGGGAACACAGAAGACGACCCAAGGAGCAAAAAAAAGTGAGGTGTTGCAAAAAGAAAGTATTGGCCACACATACTTTGGAGAAAGTGAAGAAATGGGACTCAAGAAAGATGTGAAACAATGTGTGCCTGTTGCTGGTATCTACCTACTCAGAATGACTTCAGTTTTATGAGTCATCTCTTTTCGAAGGCTCTTAATCTTGCAAAGCTCTTACTCCTCAGTCACTGGAATGTTCAGTTTGTCATTTTTGTAGTAACCCTGTATTGAATTTACTTAATAATCAAGGTAGCAGCTGTTGTCCTCCATTGCAATGAATTAACACAAGACATTAAACTGGTAAATAAATTCATCTAACAACCTCTGGGCTACAGCTGTGTGTGAAATACATAGGATGCTAAAAAGTACAGCTATGTTTAATGCTAAACTCAAAAAATGTTCAGGTACAGTCCTTATAAAGGATTTCTCCATTTAATATTTTCTTTCCCTGTTACAGCTATGTGATGTCTGAACACTTAATTCAGAATCCTTAGTACACAGCACTGTGACTTTCATGATTTCCAGCTGCAGGCTCACAGACTTGCACGAGTCCTGTGATTTTTACAGGTTTTTTATCAGATGTGCAAAAAACTCTTCTGACAAATGTTTGGCTCTGGGAGTTACCTGTTCTGCATGGTTTCAACCCCAAACAGACAGATGGCCAATGGTCTTTGCAGCACATCTCAGTCCTGAGCTATGTTTTTGTGCCTGGCTTTATGCAATTGCTGAATAAAAGGCATAAAAGACATACAAGGAATGAATCAGACCACGACTGCCCTCTCATACATAACAGCCATGCTGCAGAGAAGAAATTCTTTCTTCTCTATATTTTTTCTGACCCCTGTCTGTCTCGGCCATAGCCCAGTGCCAGCAGGAGGGACAAAAGGCCTCCTTGTCCCACTCATACCCATGGCCTGTGACCGCGGGGCTCCACTGGGTCTTTCCAGCTGGGAAAGGCAACAGCTCCTCCCTTTCCCAAGTAACATTCTTGTAGGGTGAAGCAGGCTCATAAGCCTCAAATTCCTTCACATAAGAGATAGCTCAGCCTGCAGTTGAGTGTTTTCTTAAAGATCATTTTGCACTTACAAGCCAGAGCTGATAAAATAGGGATACAAGACAAATTATGCTTCCTCTCATACCACCGCAAAACCAGAGAAATTACTGAGAAATTACTTAGGGAAGAGTTAGGGAAGAGTTTGGCTCTAAGATTTGACAGTTAGTTTAACAGGATGGATGGAAGAAAAGGATAGGTGCTGAAAAATAAAAGAATACACTAAAATTTCATGTGACAGGCAGAGGAATGATTGATTCCACTAATTATTTAAAAACAAAAACATTAAGAAGAAATTAGTTTTGAGAGAAAACATTAAACTAGGTTAAAACAATATCATAGGGATGCTGCAATGCTCTCCACAAGGAAGAGAAACACAAGTAAAGGATTCCTATTATGGTACAGCTTCCATGCAACACTATTTCTGTTCTGTTTTGACATTTTGCAATAATATTTCCATTATTATTACAGCATTTGCTTTTAGAAATATTGACAGGATCATAATTGATTTGATTAATAAAAATATTTTTCCACTTTTCTCCTATATTTATGTGGAAGAGCATAATATTTTAAGAAAAAAAAGAAAACCTGCAATCTGCATAAATGTGCAATAAATTTTCTTGCTATTATTTTTCCTATGTCTATGAAATTTTAAAGTCTCCAAAAGATGTATTATTATCTTGTTCAGAAATGCAAATATTTTCTGCCACTTCATAAAGGATTTGCAAGTCCTTTATCAAAAGCGTAGTATTACACATAAAAGTCTAAATTCTATATTACTCCCTCCATATAAAGTTATTATTTATTTGAGAAGGGTATTTGATTTGACTGAGGCTGTTCTGCAAAAACAATGCTTAGAAACTCAAATTTAAACTATGATAATTCTTAAAATTAAATAACAGCCACAGGGTTTTATGCTGGGGTATGCCTCTAATATTTCTACATAAAATATATGCATACCTTTTCCCAGCTGTTACCTTTTTATAACTACATATGTAAAACGCTTGTTTATTTTATTGAGTCTTTTTATATGCATTGGCACACTCATAACTATATTTTTTTTATTGCAACCACAACAGTGTGGTTATATGGATACCTGAAAGATGTGTTTTTTGAATCTCACAGTTCTTTGGAGTTTAAGGTTTTTGGGACAAAGAATATTTATATTTGAAATTTCTGCAAGATTTGCAATCTATGAAACCCAAATATATATATATATATATATATATATATATATATATATATATACATACACACATACAAAGAGTCCTATTCAGTTCTTGTGTGTTATAAATCTTTTTCTACTATCTTCCACAAAATATCTTTTTGCACTTAAAATACTTCAAAAACTAACGCTGACCAGATTTTGGCCTCCCTATCACTTGAAATGAAAAATTTCCTGTTAAGATTGTGGCTATGAAAAAGACTGAAATTACAGTGTGTAGAGGAATTTTTCCTTTTCTTCATGATTCTGTTTTGCACAAGCATTAGCAAACTTTAAAACAATCAAAATAAGGATCACAGTATCTAGCAATAAAAGAGAAAAACCCCCAAATCTAAGATAAAAGGCTGCTGAAACCAATTACACCATATCTTTGTACAACCCTTTGACAGGTTGCTTCCCAAGGGTGCCCCCATCTCTGGCCATGGGGCAGTTTTGCAAGGAGCCACTAGTTCCCAATGGAGACACTAAGGCTGCTGCTCTTCTGGTGTCTCTAACAAATACAACCCGGGAACAACCACAGCTCTCATTCTATTGAGCAGCAGCTTTTGCTGGCCAGCAAGCCCTGAATCCGTCATCATCCAGGGAAGTTGTGACGCAGGGATTTGGGGATCTACCTTCACCCCATGGAACTTGCAAGTCTTTAGGTCCCAGTCTCACCTAGGCAAGGAGAAGGCAAAGGACTCTTACCTGAGCTGAGCAAGAACAGAAAGAGAAAGGCAGCTTTGCTAATCCTCATTTTGGCCCCGCTGGCGGGTGCTGGAAGTTGTGTGTGTCAGTGCACAAAGTTTTATTGACTTGCACTGGAGTGAGGCAGCATCAAATAAACAAGGCAGGAGGATTAAGTTAATCATTCTCCCATGCTGTTCCCCCCTTGCCATGATGTGGCCATTCAAACAACCTTGAATTGGATGGATTACCAAATCAGATTCAATCATTTCTACTGGATGCTATCAAATGCAAAGGCACTTTCTTCTTTTGCAGGATATTTTTTGTTCTCAAATGGTTAGGTCTTTCTCTGCTAGAGAAAAGACAGAAATAATGTTGATGGAAAGCATGGGAAATCATGTGTCCAGGCAAAATTTGAATTTCACTTGACACTAGAGTCCCAATAGTAAGTTCAGCCATGCATAACTGTATTGATTTATAAGGAGCAACTTCTATTTAATCTCAGGGTAAGCATGATTATAAAATCTAGATAATAGTAACTCTGTAAAATAGTTTAATTGTACTTGTTTATTAAATAATTCCTTCTCTGCTATGTCTTCCTGACCCAGACTTATTTATTTCTGTTTGGAATAGGACTTAATTTTCATTTTAGTTAATCTTTAGGTTTAAGAGTTGACTCTAAATCTTAAATATTAGCTTTAAGAGCCATGGATAGCAATTTAGTGTTCTTCCTTATCAGACATTTAACCTCACGCTGCATGTACAAACTCATCCATTGAGGGTGTTAGACTTTGCTCATCCGTGTGTTATCCTGATTTCAACATCAACTCACTCTATGTTTCCTAAGTGGCCTTTACCTTGGAAGAGTTGCACTGCAGCACCATTTCTTGGCTTCTCTTGCAGGTTAGCTCACTGGTGTTGCTTCAAAACGACTTATTGAATCAAATGTGCTAATGACTCACCAGGGGCAGGAGCAGGATGAATACTGAACAAGGAAAGCAGACTTGAATGGGCACTGCTGGCTCATGCAATTCAGTCTTCTGCAATTGAAGGCCAAAAGTTCACAGAATCATGAGTTCCTTCTAAAAACTAATGAGGCTATCCACTTCCTTGTCATCCTGTTTGCTTTAAGTAGAATTTACATTGTATTGAGGGCTTGGGATAAAATTAGGAGTGCAGGAGTAAATATGTGAGAGAGGCATTCTAGTATGAGAATCAGATTAGCTTTTATTTTACAGATTATGTGAAAAATCTAGAGCTCATCCTGCTCGTGGTCCTGTGCTATTTTTCTCCTGTAGGGTACTGTAATACCATGTTATTTGGTTGTCTTCTGTGATTGAATCTGTATCAATGCAACGTGTAAACAATGGCAAAACACGGTATATCTGCAGAGGCTTGGGATACCACTAATATTAGTCCAGGGAAACAAAGCAGATGGACCCAAGAGAGGAGCTGAAGGGAGCTGGACTCAGCTCAGGGAAACACGAGAAGTGTGACAGAGAGAATGGGTCAGATGTAGTGCAATTATATGTGGGATTAGGTTTATCAGGTTTTAGGAACAATTGCTCATAGGGAAAGGATAAAATGAAGAAGCAGAATACAAAATAGGCTTCACTAGTAAGCAGGTTTTTGAGAGCTATTCAAGTCTGTTTTAGCCCCACATGTTTTTAACAATCTTAACCCTGTTTTCAACTCTTTCTCTAAGTCCTCATTTCCCTCTCTCCTACTCTATACCTTTGCCACTGTCTTCTCCACAGCCACAGACAGCATCTGCTCGCCAATCCTTGTGCCTCCTTCCCATCAGATATTATCAGATAGTGGTTTTCCCCTTAATTCCAATACAAAATTTATTTTCTGCTCAACCTGCCCTCCTCAGCATCTCTGGCATCTTCCCCATGCTTCTGTAACCTCCATTTCCACTGTGTTATGATGCACATCTGGTCATTAAAGTCTAAGAAAAAAGTTGCATAAGTAGGTGAGTGCAGCCATTTCTCCTACATGGGAGAGGTTTGAGAAGCCTTGAATCTTAACTGAGTTTGTAAAACTCATTGACAAATGCTATGAATTAGAGATTTTAATCAGATTAGCTTTTTTTACTGGGTTTCAAAACCAAAGAAGCTAATTGTGATAGCCGAAGGTTTGTTAACACGTGTCTATGATAGTTTGGGAAAATCTGCACACATTATGTGAGCAAACTCTTTTGCAAGCTTTCCTCATGTTAAAGGGCTACATTTAGTCCTTCAGAGCCTATGCTCCTTCCTTATAGCCTATAGCAGTTGCTACTTTTAGGCTTGGTTCTGGTACTTCTCTCAACCATTTCCTCGAATCTGATTAAAATGCACCTATGCTGGTGTTGGTGCTCCTGATTTATTTCTGAAGAAAGGAAAGAAAACTTATATTGCCATTTCTTTCAAAGATGATAATGCAGATTTGGACAAATATTATTAATCTCTCTCTTAATGGATCTGATCCTGGAAAACTGGACTTGAGAATAATGTCAGCAATTGTTCCTGGTAAAAAAATGATTATTCTGTAAGTTTTCCATAAGAAAAATTCAAAACAGGAGAAGTGTCTTTCATCTGACAGACTGGTAGTCCTCACTGCTGTCTTGTGACAAGGATGTGACCTCTCAAGGCATCGTGTTTGAAAGGACCTCTTGTAAACTGTTGATTTATCTGTTTCCTTTTGTGCCTTGCCTTTTTTCTTCTTTTCCCTCATAGATCCACATAGTGTCTAAATCTTTCCCCAGTTCTGGTCTTGTGGTGTTTGTTCTCATTTATTTGATCACTGTGAGGCCCACCTGGAGGTGGAAGTTCATCAGATCTTATTTCAGAGTCAGGGTACATTAGTTAGCATAGTGGTTAAAATATAAACAACAGTAGGAGGCTTTTTAAATAAAAGTTGACCCTTGAAATTGGATTTACTGTAAGCTCAGAAAAATCCCCCCTGAAAGAAATTGCAAACATCATCAGTACAGGGTACATCTTTTTAAATAAATTCACATAAACATAATTTGTCTAAATTTCACAATCAGAAAATGTCAGAAAACAGCCATTTGGATATCACTTACTTGCTAAGAGGAGAGGACCAAAGGCAAGATTCAGTTGCCTTTGAAAATCTTCAAAGGAAGGGAAAATCTCAAAAGGCAGCTCTAAGGAAGGGCACATCTGCAAGACTGGGGGGAACATGAACTAAATGGGCTTGTGCCATTGCTCCAAAGAGTAATGCCATGGCATAGATCCATGGGTAGCTGGGAAATAAGGAAGGTATTTTTACTTTATTTTCAAACACAACCAGAACAAGTAACAAAAGTGCCCTGGTACACAGTGCCAGAGGGAACTTTGGGTAGTAACCCCAGAGAGAGAATGTGGATGGGTTCTACCAGCAGGAGCTGCTGAAGGTAAGGTGGGAAGGGGTTCAGAAAGGGAAAAGGTAGCCAAGTTAAAAATACATCCTGTCCTTGCTCTGCACATGAAAGAACACAGAGGGCAGAAGACCTCGTAGATAAGCTCACCTCTGCAATTTCTGGCCATAGACGCTAAGGTATCCAAGGAAAGGAAAGTGACAGTGACCGTAAGAAGATACAGAGGCAATATTTTTCCAGCAGTGAAAGCTTTAGTCTTTGAAATGTTCATTTTTTCTGGCTGCTGCCAAATATAAGAAAGTAGAAAAATAAAGTCAGATAGACATATGAGAAGCAGAGAAGTTAGGAAGTGAGCAATAGAAAGCAGTAGAAAGATCTAAAGAATTAGCCACTTGGGTTTTTGCATTACTGAAAAAATATCTGGAAATATGGGGACTGTGCAATTGCCTTTAACATAGGTGTGAAGATCATAAATGTCATAGATAATCTGATAGCAGCCTTTACTGGAGGTGATTATGAGAAAACACATGCAAGCAGCTGGAGAGTGAATTCAGATGTAAACACTTACAAATAGTGCCCAGTTCAGCAGCCAGCACCTAGCATGTAGTGTGCTACAGCTCTTTGTACGTGAGGAACAACTTCATCATGCCACTGCTAGGCAAGAGAATAAAAGCATTCTTCATATACTAGATAGAGAACTTTGGAGAAACCACAGCTGAGCTAAAGGATGGCAGACAGCAGAGTGACTTTGTGGGATCTACTGGGGCTGGGATCTATGTGGCTGGGATCTGTTGGGCCTGGGATCTATGGGGTGGACAGCTTTGAGTCCTGCTTGAGTGCCCCAGCATGTAGTGCTCAGCACTAGCACTGCTTTGGGAAGTAGTTCCGCAAAACTATTGCAGTGATCTGCTGTAGCTTACTCCATTTTTCTGTTAGTGGGAGCACATGCCCTGCATGCAAACTTGTTCTTTCTTGATTTAATTATTCTCCTGCCATCACCACCCTGCCTGTGAGTGCTAGCCACAGCCTACATGCTGGCTGCACAACACAAACAGAGAAGAAGCACATCATAGGGCCTGAAATGCCACCTCTGTGTCCGCTTTTCTGTTTAGTTCTGTTTTCTTCTTGCAACAGACTGAAAGAAAGTGAGTATCTGTTTGCACTCAGGCTCCTCAAAGACTGGTACCCGGCAGGTTATGGCTACACTTTTTTGTGTTTAGCAGGCAAGCAGTTCCTGTCTCTGCTGTTCCAAATCACAGGACTCAGCTGTGACTGCTGTTCATGCAGAGAGACGGATGTTGAACTCTTCTCAGTCCTCTCTCTCACACCTAATGGTACAATTTAACCGTTTGACCACTCTGTTCAAAATGTTTGGAGTTACTGGGGAGTCCTTGGATGAGGCAGATATTTGGCAGCAGGATGTGGGAGAGAAAATGAAGAAAAGAAGCATAACTACTATTCCACTTCAGGTTAGAAAAGCAGAGAGAGAATGTGTGGAGAGATTTTGCATTTTACCCAATAGTTGTCCAAGTGCCTCCAAAGACCCCAGCAAATGCATGGTATTTCTAAGGTGCTGTTTTGGTCTTTTTCTACACACTTAGTTATATACAAAGATCTGTGCAGCAATGGTGTGTTTACTAGGGGTTCCACCTAGTGATGAAATCAGCTGTCTAGAAATGTCACTAAGATGAATGTTTATAGCTCCTTCTCTGACAGTTTCAGAAAAGAGGAACAAGGCACCTCCATTTTCCACACAAAGTGTATATTGAAATTTCCAAGTGCAGTTTCTGCTTGTCACTTACATGTCAGTTTATTTCCATACTTGTTCTTGGATCATTAACTTGCATAAAGGAAGGATGTTCTAACCAGTTTAAACTTGTTCATTAAAACGAAATGCTAAAAGGACAAGGCAGCAAATGTTATTGTTAATACTCCATTCGAGGCTGTCCAACTGATCACTTCAAGCCATTTGAATCAGTGAGATTTTCAACAATATTTCAGCAAGATGAGAATATTACCTTCAGATTTAGTTTAATACTTTGGCAAATTGCATGTGTACGTGTGTGTGTGTGAGCGCACATATGTGAGTATGTGTGTTTCTGTATGTGAGTATAACCTACTGTAACACCTTTGTTTACAAGCAGTTTATATAAGTGTTTATGACACTTCCAGTTTAATGGATGCTGTATAAAACTTCTTTATCCTTTAATAATTTTTATGTTCCTATGCAAAAAGACCTTGCCATTAGATTCCACAGCTTGCATTTGCTAAATACTGGAAAAGCTGCTTAAGTCTTTTTTCCCTGACTCTCATGTAAACTCCAGAGTTAAGATCAGGAAATTTTGCATTAGAAATCATGGAAAATTTGCTGATGAGCTTTATCATTCGTTCCTATTATATTTTAATGCAAAGTAAATTTCTGAAAGATATACCATTTACATGCACCATGTGTCCCAAAGACTGTAGCATATCATGTTCTATTTTTGCCATGGGAAGTGCAGACACATAAGGTTCATCAAGAACAACAGGGTGGAGGGTGGATGAAAGTGGGGTAAAAACTTGAAGAGATGATGCTATAAGCAAAAGAAGTTATCTCCATAACTTTTTCCAAACTCTGCAACACCTTTCCTAGTAGCAAACTACCCATTAGTCTTGTAATACCTTGTGTAAGATACCTTCTTGAAAAAAATGCACTTCTAGCACTCAGAAATGTTTGGAGTGTCGCAGTTATCACTCAAATCTTCGTTCACGAAGCGTAGCCATGATGATGCAATTATCTATAGGCTTAAAATACAGGAAAACAAACAAACAAAAAAAAAATCCAGTGGTACATTTGCAAGTGTGACAGAGTAAGAACATACAGTGCACTGAAGCAGACCCAAGAAGCACTGATGAAAGGAAGAGGATGGTATTTGTGTGCCAAGGATGCAGAGTCCCATTTGATGACAAAATGCTGGTGTTACTACTAGAATCAGGGTCCAAGTTTCTACGTTCTGTGACAATGTATTGACACAGTCCTAGTGATAATGACATAGTCCTAGTAGTCAACTGTAAATACAAAAATGGATTTATTATTTAGGAACATCAAAAGTCTGGAAAATGCAAGAAACCTCGCTAGAAGTAAAATATCAGTATGTGCCTAAACCAGGACATATGACTGACAGTAAATCAAAAACTCCCATGCTGCAAGACAACAGCTAAAACCTCAGCTGGAGAAAATAATGCAAGATTTCCAGACTGCATGCTCACAAAAGCTGAAATCATACCCCAAGTCACAAGATGACACACAGAAAAAACTTAAACAACTGTGGAATCAAGTTAAAGAAGACTCGGAGAATATGGCAAAGTGAAGGCTGGACAGTCTTCAGCCCTTGAGAATATCCTGTAGCAAGAGGATGGACTCCTAATGAGTCTGATGGATTCCTGGGAAAAAAATCCTGTTTCCAAATGTGATATATAATGACATGAAAATTGTTACACTGACAGTCAACCCAAATCTAACCAAATAGTACTGAGAGGTACACTAAAAAAAGTGTCTGGGAGAATAGCCTTTTTTATGCTTTGAAATCAAGAATAATAGCCTTTGGTTTACAAGAAACAGCAGCAGTACTTCAGTGACAAATGCGTGGGGTTGTTGGGTTTCATGGGCAGTAAGCTGTACATCTGTGCTACTGCAATCTGTGTCTTACAGGCAGACTGTGCAAAATGTCTGCAGGCAACAGCATCACCCAGGGGGGCAAACACCCAGCAGGCACAGTTCAGTATCTACTAGCAAAAGTCAGTATCAAATACCAGAAATTTCCATTAGACAGTGCCCATAGGACCTGAAGAATGTCTTACAGGAACCAAAAAAAACCAAGAACAATAACTGGGTCCAGCCAGTTATTGCAGAGAATTGGTGCCAATGTTTTTTTAAAGAACAGCACTACTGGCACAACTTGCAAAGCCAACAGTACATGGGGGATAGAAAGCAAGTGCCAGATGGCAGCAAGGCTTTCACGTGCTCTGGGAAATGTTGTGCTCAACAGGTTCTGAAAGCATCCAAATTTCCTGAGCACAACATTCAAGAAAAGCTTTTGGGGCTACATTACAGCAGGAGAACTAGGGGAGATGCACTGAGTACTATGCTTGAGCAAAAAACTGGTGCAACTAGAGTTGAACTGATGCAAACAGAGTGTGTATTATATTGGTTGACACAGCAAGGGGAGTTGTTTCTGAGTTCACACCTCAGGTTTTTCTCCAACCCTGTCTCAGAGGTTGATTAGTGAGATAAATGGTAACAACAGGCTGCCAAAGTGGTTGTAGGCTGAAGCATGGTCACCCTGTAACAGCCTGTTCAGCTGATCACACAGAAAAAAGTGGAAGACAGCCACCACCCTCTCCAGCTCCCCTGGGTCTATAATAGTGAAAGAAACTCCACATTATGGGCCACATGTTTTAAAAATGCAGTCTGTTCTTATGGCTGTGGTGGGGGTACAAAACTAAGGGCAGAGTGGATGGAGGGAAAACGGGAACTTGGAGAGCAGGACAACATTCAAAACCTGGAAGGAATCAAAGAAAAAGATGCTGTTGAGAAAGACTGTGTTAAGGAACAGCTATTCAAACAGTATCATGATGAGCAAAAGAAATTCATGAACGAGTGTAATGGAAACCCTAAATAATTAATAGAAAATATTAAGGAGTAAGCAGAGTATGCAATTTTTTTTTTAAACTGTAGCTTTTTTTAAAAATCACAAAACAAATTTATACAGCCTGATCTCTGCAGAGTTCCTTATAAAAATAATAATAAAATATCCAAATACCAGATAAAGATTTATAATATACTTTAAATCAGACATGCAGCTGGAAGACTAAAAAATGCAGAAATCCTTGTTCAGATTACAGGTCCATAGGAAGTGAACATTTCTTCTGCTATTAGGTCAATACATTTTCTGTTTGGAAGTGGAATGTTTTTAAGTGATACACAGAAAATTGGAACAACTGCTAAAAATTCTGGAACTACCTTGAGTGAGTTGAAGTTAATGGAACAGGTGTGTTTCTGTTGATTTTTGATTCTGCTAGAACATGCCCCACTCAGCAATTTCCTTTGATCACTGCAGTACTGCTTGAAATACTAACACAGTCTTTCCTGACACTTTCAGTGGCAGTCCTTTTCCACTGTTCTGGGTGGCACCCAGGTCAGGTTCCAGGTTCTGGGAGGCTTGACTAACCTTTCTTTCTCCAGCTCCCTGCTGCAGAGTGCACAGAAGCACGAGCTGCCAAGTCTGATAAGGCACACAATGGCACCCTGGCTTCACTTGTCCATCCTTCTGAGACATCCTTGCCCTCTGAGACATTTCTTAATTCCTGGACTCTTGTCAGGGCTGAACTGTTGGTGTCACAACTGAGAGCTGGATTTCTGTGCAAGTGCCTCACAGACACGTGAACCATACCAAATGCCCCTTTGCCCGCTGCAGTGGGTAGTTGTTTTTTCCATGCAAACATCTAAGCTAGGAAGGTTAGCTGATTGCACAGCGCAGCACAGAGTTTCGCTAGGGTGCTAAGAGTGGATGGAATTAATCACAAGAAGAAGCAGATCCACCATACCTTCATCCAGTTCCTGACAGCAAAGGCACAGTCCAGCTAAATTTTGGGAAAATTCAGCTTTGGCTTCAGGAAAATTCTCCTTGCCTGGAAAACACTTTAGGCTTGAAAGAGTTTGAATTAATGTAAAGTAATTACAGGCTAACACTGAAATAAGCAATTGGTACTGCATCATGGTGAAAAACTAGAAAGCAATACAATGGCTCAGATTACGTAGCATATGTTTTTATTTATTTAGTAACATTTTGCAGAGTAAATACCCTCTGCTTGTTGATGCAGGTATGATCTGAGCTCAAAAAAAGTTGGAAGATTTAATAAGGTCCTTCAAGGACCTCAGAGACTACAGTAGAGCTGCGGACGAATTCCCAAAATTTAGATGTGGGATTCTGACTGCTCTCCCTCCCCTGCTGATTTGGTGACCAAGCTGCAAGACATGGCAGGACCCTCTTTCCCACTGCTTAAATGCAACAATGATCTGTTGATTTTTCCATCCTAATGCATTTCCAGAAGAAATCTGGTTTGTAGCATTTTTTTGTGGCTGTGATCACTAGAAGATATGAAGCAGCTGCCACCGTGTGGCAAGCTGAATGAAAAAAGAAAAACTTTCAAGGTAAGAAAGGGGAAAAAGGTGAGAGGAAAGCCAGTAATTACTGTATATGCTAGAGAAAAGTGTTTCTTAATAATTCTGATGAGTTAGATAACTTACAGTAGAATTAGAGTGATTATTCTTAAGCATTATTTCCATAACATCAGCTTTGTAGCTAAATAACACAGGGAGGGTAAAAAAGCTCTACAGTCTATGTCTAAACTTTTCATGGTGAAAGTCAGAGACTGGGTCATGTTTCATTCCTTTTATGTTTTTTTAATTTTATGAATGCACACACGAAGAAGTGCATTGACTTACAGGTGGATTATTAAAAAGTGGTGTCTGGCAAATGGGGTGGAAAGGGCACCCCTTGCATATAGCTCAGCAAGGCCAAAAATGTGCCTGTGGGAGCTGGGACTGAATGAGGACAGATGCCAGCATCACTGCTGGAAGCTGCAGGGATGAGGAACTGCCTCCTGCTGCAGTAAAAGCAGATCAAAGAGACCCGGGTATACTCAACCATCAGCGTAGGTAGAGTGAGAGCTGGGCACCAGGAGACCACATGCTTGATTTTTAATGCTAGGCTATGAAAAAAATTTAGGTAAGGGTTTTACTGACATTGAAAACCTTTAGCTTGAACTCATTTTGCCTGTGCCCCAAAGATGGCTGGATCTGAGCAAGCTCTGACTTAAAGGCTTCACAGTTCCTGGGATGGCATCTTATCTATACTACAAGGTCTTAAGGCTAGTGCTTGGACTTGGGCTTAGTCTTCAGACTTGCCCATGTATCATAGAATCTTAGAATAGTTTATGTTGGAAAAGACCTCTTAGATCATTGAATCCAACTGTTAACCCAGTATTGCCAAGTCCGCCAGTAAAATCCTATCAGTCTGAAGTGAATGCAGATCCCTGTAGAAGTCTATGCAGACAGTAATGTTTAGACTACATGAAGGCAAGTGCAAGCTTAATTCAGATGTTTAAAAAAATGTGTATCTGAAGATCAAAATTAAAGGCAAGGGTATTATTTGAGTATAGTCCTTATTTGTGCAAATACAGTGTATATGGAAGCAGAAGAAAGACTAAACTAGATAGAGATAAAAGGTGGCAAAGTCTTATGTCTAATTATTCTTTCTCTTTTCTCTTGTTTAGTGAATTCAGTTTATGTAAGCAATGAGAAGGGAAAAAGGCAAGCTCTGAGAGAAAGAAATAAAAAGAATAATGTTGCCTGGTAACTTCTGATTTAGTTAAGTCTTAACTAAAATGTGTTTTTCAGCTCCCATAACTGCACATATTTTGAAATAGTATTTGAAAACTTTCCTAAGTTTCCAACTGCTCCGAATATGTTTTACCTCTTTTTTTTCCCCAGGCAGTTAGAAAACACACAGACTGCCGAGACCGTGCCCGCAGCTGTGCCGAGTCCCTGCCATGCCGTGGCGCAGAGGCGCGGGACCCACGGGCGAACACCTCCCGCTCAGCCCTGGCCCGGCACAAAAGCCCCAGAGCCGCGGCAAAAGCAGCGGCTCCGGCTGTGCGGGAGCCAGGGGGGCGGAGGCCGCACCGAAATACAAGTGGCAGCGATGTCGCAGCCGCGGAGCCCCGGCGAGGGGTGGGGATGGGCGGCGAGCGTCTTGCCTCGCTACAAAACCCCCCTACACAGCGGCGCGGCGGGGAGCAGTTCCGCCGGAGTCGGGACGGGACCGGAGACACCAGAAACCAGGGTAAAAACTACCTCCCCTTCCATAACAAAGTGTTAAAACCATGGCAAGCCGAGACAGCGCGAACTGCAACAAACGGCAGAGCCCTACACGGTCTGCCGTGAGCAGAGAGGGAGCCAGCAGCCCCCAGCCGGCGCTGACAAGAGACCCCCTGTGGGGGGGGCAATTCTGTCGTCTACGGTGGAAAACAAGTAACAAAAACCGGGGCCGAGAGGACAGCTCACACCCTTTGCGCAGAGACAGAGCGAAGCTGAGCTGCAAATAGCTCACGTGAGTCTGTGCACAACTCAACGCTACAGCGCTTTGCTGTGAGCCTCCCGAGAAGCATGCAAAATTAATTTAACTTTGTGTCTTGCTGTGTCAGGACCTCTGGCAAGAACATTGAAACTTTAAGGTTTTTTCTTACTCTTTCATCAGTTTCCCCAAAACTTTGGTTAAATTGTTGAGCTTGTCAGGTTGTTAAACCCTCAAGGACACCTGAATAGAAGCAGTTGTTGTGACAATTTAGTTCAAATAACGTGTTTTAAAAGTTCCTAAGCATCTCCAACCTTGTTAATTAACCATTTAAGAAATTGTTAAAGTTGTTAAATTCTTAAATACATTTATATCTATTAATAGAAGCTCTGTTAGTAGAAAGCCCTTCGCAGGACTATCAGTCTCTCGCAGCTGGGGACGGTGGATTTTCTTGTTCTTTTCCCCTGTCTGGGGGGGGGGGGGGAGTGAAGCTTTCAGGAGCCAAAATGATGCTTCTTGCATAATAGCGATCATCTGTTGCTTGGCAACTGGGTGGAGAGAGATTCTGTCGTCTCCAGTTCTTGTCCCAGTCCCTGTCCTGGACGAGGGAAAACAAAGCATAACAAACTGAAATCTCCCCCATCACCCAGTTTAACTCTTATTAACTGTTTAACTTAGATCACTATGGGGAAAGAAAAATTTTCTTTGTTGTCTAAAATCCGTAAAATTGCCTATTGAGTTTATCTCCGCAAAACCAGGACACTAGACGCCTGCCAGAGCAAACAGACAAACTGCTTTCAGTGAGAATGAAGAAAACTTTTCTGATTCCTGTGATATCCACGAATGATGGGAACCACTGAATGCTTGCTTTTGTGTTTGCAAGTGCAAAATCTTCTAGTGCCAACGTCGTAAAGGGTTTGATTTTGTTATTAAGATAATGTTCAAAATGTTTATACTCTGTTTTCTAATTGTTTCAGCAAGTGAAAAGATTTCTTGATAATTTAGATAAAGCCTTATCTAAGATTTCACATGAACATTGAGAATGATAAACAATTATTTGATCCCTTCTGCCCGTACAGCATTAAAACGTGCAACACATGAAGTTACACACAGCCTTCAACCTTGAGGTAAAGAGACAATAAGAGCACAAAATGACTTTTTGTCTTCATTTCAAGCTGCAGCAAAAGGCAACTGAAGCAAAAAGACATTGAAAGCCATAAAATGACTTCTACTGCTTTACTTCAAAAGGCCATTCCTAGATAAAGCTACAGAGAAACTGCGTTTGCCTAACCTCTACATCTGTTTCTTCCACACTAGCCACCTGAGACTGTTTAAATTGTTATTAACATGTTTGTTAAGTTTGTTACTAAAGGCAAAAAGCGGCTAACAGAAATGGATGGACAAAAACTGAAAATTAACCGCATTCTAGAAACCACAGACAAACTGATTGCTTGCAAAGGATGCTGAATTTCAAGCTGTGTTAACATGTTGTAATGATAACTCATTTTATATACTGAGTTATTGTGATGATAACTTGGTCTAGTTGTTTACAGGAGATGCTAAGTTTTAAGTTATGTTAACATATTGTGATGGTAACTTGTGTATATATCTTTGAGTTTATTAAGTTATGGTTTTCTAAAACAAAAACAAAGGGGGGGAAGAGAAAATGCATGTGCATAAACAGGTAAGACATTTAGGTTTGTTAAGCCTTATATTCTTCATATTAATTCATTTTCAAATTTTCAAAACAAGTACAGTTGCCAAATATGATTACCAGAAGTGACAGATTGCAAAACATACAACCAGTAATGACTGCAAAACCCTAAACTATGTGATTTAAATAGACACATAATAAAAATTCTAAGTATGCATGTGTGAGGAGAGAATGTAAAGTGGCCACTTCTGTATGAATGAAAAAACTGTATGAATGAAACTGTGTAAACATGTATGTATGTATGTAGACTTAGAAATACTTTGTGCTTCATGTGCTTTGAACAAATTACACTTGCATCACAACACTTGTTCTCTAAGGGCCCTTTTCTTGAAATGGAGTTGAATTTCTCCTGGTTACCAATTACATGCAGTCCCTTGGGGAAGTGGGAATCGATGTTCTGCCAGATTATGCAAAAACTCTCAGGTTAATAAAGTTGTTGTTTATCCCAAATACATTAACCCTTAGGAAGTAAAAGTTCGAATTTATGTCAAGCAAGTTTCAAGGATTACAGATAAAGGTTCAAATAAGTAAGTTCATTGAGAGACTAAGGTAGGCAGTGAGCTGAATCACTGTGACGCAGTGGTCATTGTTAAAGGGGGTTTACAAAGTTTAAAATGTACTGTTATATGCAATGTTCTGTATTTCCTCATAATAATAAAGAAGAGTGGAGATGTAGGAGTTGGGTTTCAGGAAGGGTGCCGAACAGCACCCTGGGAGATGTATTATATTAATACATCACAGTTGTCTATTTTCCTCTTATTCCCCCGGATGAAAAAGTTGTCCTTCAGAATGCACTAAAATGACATAGGCTACAGGACATGAACTGACTAAAGAGCACTTGCTGCAAAATGCAGCAGTATAGATCTGAAAGCTGCTGGAGGGATGTAACTGTTACGTTGCAGCCCTGGTCAGTGTCCTGGTTTTGGCTTGCATAGAGTTAATTTTCTTCTTCGTAGCTGGTACAGTGCTGTGTTTTAGCTTTAGTATGAAAATAATGTTGATAACACACTTATATTTTGGTTGTTGCTAAGTAGTGGTTACCGGAAGTCAAGGACTTTTCAGTTTCCCATTTTCTGCCAGTGAGAAGGTGTACAAGAAGCTGGGAGGGAGCATGGACAGGATAGCTGACCAAAACTAGCCACAGGGATATTGCATACCACAGAACAACATTCTTAGTACATAAACTAGTGGGGGCCACTACTTGATGCTCAGGGACAAGATGGACATTGGTCAGCAATTGTATGGTGCATCACTTGGGTTTCTTGGGTTTTATTCCTCTCCAATATTTATTATAATTGTTATTTTGTTTCAATTATTAAACTGTTCTTATCTCAACCTTCGAGTTTTATCTTTTTTTATTTTTCTCCCCACCAAGGAAGGGATAGGGGAATGAGTGAGCAGCTGCATGGTACTTAGTTCCTAGCTGTGGTTAAACCACAACACTCAAGAATTATTTTGATAGATTACTATTTTCTTTTCCCACAGACTCTACAGGAGGTGACACTTATAGCCAGCTGTTACCAGGTGTGGTGCGTGCCGTCGGGCTAATATCTTGCGCCATCGTTGCGGGGGAATCATTTGGTATGAGCTCTTGTGTATGATCATCACACTTCTTGAGATTGCAGTACTCCCATAAGGTGTTGGGGTCAGTGGTGAAACACCATGGGCTGTTGTCACCATCTGGATTTCTACAATAGTTGTCCCTCAAATCCCTGCAAAAATATAGTCAATAGTCATGCTGTGTAAGACTGGAAGTAAGCATAGAAATATCCTGATAAAAAGTTGTGGAACTGTACTATAAGGATAAAAACATTTATTATTGTTTTCACTTATTGCAGATATCCTATTAATAGCAAACACATTTATGGCTGTGATGCTGGTGAAGAGTTATATTTCACATGTACATCAGAGTCATGAATACATTTATGCATAAGGAAACATAATTCAATTACAATTTATTTAGGTACCATGTACCATGTCAATATACTGAGTACCTAAATAAATGCCTGATATGCCAATAATTTAGTTTCTAAATATATATGTATAAGCACACGCAGTTATGTGAATGTGTGAATTAGTAATAAATATGCAGAAAGATTCATACTGCTGGTGGGCCCTTATGCTTTTCCAAATTTTTGGTTTTTTTTAATGCCAAAGGGTTCTTTTTAACATTCAGAAGAAGGACAAATAAGTGCTTATACAGTTGATCGCCTCTCACTCTCCCAAACCCTGTTTCTACTGAATTCAGTGGAACCACTCCCAAGTCTGTGCTTCATGGGACAGGGAGAAGTAGAATCTCTCTCTTCAATAATTTGCAGAGCTTCAGTATTTCCCCATCCTGAATCACAGCACAGTTACGGAATAAAAAAGAACTGAAATGGTTTTTTTCCAAATATGATAGAACACATGAATTCCACATTTTCACAATTTGATTTTAGTTTTTTAAAATGTTTTTGAAAGACATCATCACCCCTGAGGATGTTCCAGTTTCAAGACATCAGTATTTTGATGCCTAAATATAACTGAAAAATTCTAATTATTTTGGGTGATAGCATAAAAAACGTAAAAAAATGGACGGATTTTCTTGCAATTGAAATCTTGTTGCTTTCCTACCCTTACTAAAAACTGGCACATTAGTGATTATGGTTAGCTCATCACTGATCTAGTCACTGCTGGTACAGTTTTGTCAGCCTGAAGAAGACAAATAAAGGGGGAAAATTCAGTATGCAATTCTGGGTGCACAATTCCAACTGCAAAGAACACTTTGATGGTATTTCAAAGCATAATGTATCTGACAGTGTGTTTTGCATCATAAATGCTGTGTTCTACCAAGATTAAAAAATGAGAAAGGCCACCACAAAAGTCTTAAATTCATAAACAAAACACATATTTCAGCAGCTGCCCAAACTCTGGATACAAGTCTCCTGCTGTTGGTTACAGAAGTTCAGATTTAAGAGTAAAGGGACACAGCTATATTTTGCTCAGAATTCAGATGATTAGTTTTTAAAAATGAGACTAACAGAAAATGTTTCTATGTCTTGGAAAAAATCTCTTTCACAGATACATTCCCTAGCAATGTTTTAAAGCATAGATGTACAAAGATAATGCAAACCAAGCAATAGTCATTCTCAGAGAAAGAGAGAAAAGGTAAGATAAACATACGCATCTGGGAATTTGTCCGGGGTTTTTTCATGCCTGTGTGGGAACATGGAGTTCCAGGCCTGGCATTTTTTTCCTGATGCAGTGATAGAAGTTGTGCCACGATAACTCTGGCCTTTGCCTCGGTAGCACTCCACTGTCAGGGGAACCTGTATAGGCACATCTGCAGCAAACAACAGAAACTGGTCTTTTGCATCATAGTTTTATGCTCTTACTGAGTAAGCACAAGAAAGCATCAAACACACAGGATGACAAAAAGGAATGACTCATTTATACAGCCAGCCAGCAGCAGAAGGGCATTTCCAAAGCTATTTAGAAAACTTTCATAGCTTAACATAATGTGTTAAATGTTGTTCAGTGAAGACTTCACCATTTGGTTTCATTCTGGTATACGTGAACATGCTAGAATTAAAGATAAGAAAGTTCACATGAGAAATCCTCACAGATGAAATACTGGTGATTTTGACCATGATAAATTTCTCAAACAGACATTATATTAACCTTCAATCTCTCCATTATCCTTTTTATTGCACTAAGACTTTCTTGTTACTTTTTGTCCTTAAATGAATGAATGTTTCAATGTGATTTTGATTTGGAAATAAGACTTTGGAAGCTCCTGTCCTCTCTTTTGTGGCTACTTTCCAAAAACGGGAGTTCCTTTTATTTAGCAGTTTTTCATGTCTTTGAACCTGATTTTAATTTTTCAGTGAACTTGCTATAATTGCCCTACATTTGGGAAAAAAAGGAATATAAAAAAATAATCCTCTTTTGTCCAGTAATTCTTCTGTTGGTTCACCTGGTGATTTACATCCTTCACTGTATTTTCTTAACCACTGAAAGTTCAATATTTGGCAGGTTTTGCAACATGCCAGGCAGACAAGCATTAACAACAGTGACAAAGTGACTGAAAAAATATTTAATACATTTACAGTGAGAAACAATAAACCTCTCAGTGTTTTAAAGTCCTTATTTCAAGTACGCTCCACTATTCATACCAGCACTCTCTTGTTCTCTCCCATCACAGGGAGGAATTGTGCAATATTCCCATCTAACGCTGCTGTTGATGGTGTAGCACCAAGGTCTCTTCTCTCCATCAGGGTTTCTACAGTAGTTTTCCTCTAAGCCCCTGAAACAAAAATACTGGCTTTAAACTACTCATAGAAATCCAGAAGAGTTTTGTGCATGACTATTAACAACTACTGCATGCAGAAGTCAACTTAGTGGTTATATTTATTCTTTTTGGAGATTAATTACCTCATGCATCACTGTTTTGGGACTAATTAATGGTCTTCAAATTTACAGTCTAAATGCTGAAGATATATGAAGAACCGTTTCAATGCTTTCACATTCTACTCTTGTTGTTGAGGCCAAGATACAGCAGTAAAAGCTGACTTCGAAACACAAGCCATTGGTGTACCTGACATTACAGTAATAACCAGGCAAGGCTGGATGTGACAGACTAATCCTGGAAATGTGTAGGAGCACCAGTGCATGCTGCTCTCTGCCCTATGATAGTGGACAGGGTTTCACGTGCCCAAGAAAACTTGCAGGATCAAAATACAGAGTAATAAGCCAGGTCAGTCCCAGCTACCCGTGCACATCGATAATTCTCTGAAAACCCAGCTCCTCTGACCTTGGAGCAAAAGGATGTATTGGAGCATGTTGACCTTGGAGCATTACTCTTCAGAAGAGTAATGCATTGAAAATGTGCTGAAACACAGCCAAGGGATTTTCAGTAGTACTTATAACTTTGCAGTGGTATGTGGATCTGACAGGTGAGATAAATATATGAGAATAAAGAGGGATGCAGAAAAAGATGGATAGCAAGACTTGAACAGAAGTAATGAGCACTGACAAACAGCAAGAAAATAGCTTATCAACAGAAATGAGGAGCACCTGGGCTCCTCTTGTCTCTGCATCTCATTCAATAAGGAATAACTATGTTCTTTGGTATTTGTTACAATGATGAGGTTTGGCATACTTGCAGGGATATCTGTCAGGAATCCAGCCATGTTTGTGAGGTAACTGTGTGTTCCAGCGTTGACACACATTTCCTGATTCAGTGATGGCTATGCTTCCTCGATAGTCTTCTCCTTTCCCTGAAAGACACTGGGAGCCTGGGCCAGAGACTGGTGGGTGTGTAGCTGTAACAGGAAAACACAAATGAAGGGGAGGGAAGGCAAGGAAAATAGTACTTTCAAAAATATATAAAACCTCTTTATTTTCTGTAATGTCAAAAGTGCAATTTTTTTTTCTTTCGCCAGAGGTGACCTGGGTTAAAAGCCATGTCAAAACCAAAAAGTACATTTTTACAAGCAGTTGGACAGCCAGACAGATGTACTGTGTCTGCCCTTTTACAGCAGTCAATAAATAACTTTGCTGGGTCAAGACAGACTTTGTGCCTTCAGTCCCCTGAGAGCAGAACAGGAAAGGCAGTAAGTAGTCCTGTACAGTCTTGTAAAACCAAGTGAAATGAATATTATACACACAAGTAGGGTGGAAGGGCAGAAAGGGACAAGAAGAAATTTTGAGAGAAAGCAAAGCAGCCTTCAGAGCTGAGCCTCTGGAGTCAGTGACTTGGGAAAGTGTGGCAGAAGAAAGAGTGAAAGAAAGAAAGTGAAGTGGTCTGGCACGTGGGGAACAGCAAAAAAGTAAGAGTGATGATCAGAGGCCTAGAACCTGCAGAGGGCGAATGGAAAATGAATTTACAGCACATACCTATTATATATACTTTGTATACAGAATTTCCCAAGGAGATAAGTATGACTCTAAAAGGTTGGCATGTTCCTTAAACTTCAAGTTTTAAGCACAAAATGGAAATGCTATGGTAACTTTCACAATTTATCATGCAGAAGTCTATAAATAGTTATTCTACCATCTGTAATGAAGAGAACTACATCCAGCAAACACATGCCACTGCTTAGAGCACTGGCAAGTGCAGATGCATAAGAAAGCAAGCTGTAGACATAAAAACACACTTTTTTTTTTTTTTTCTAAAAGTGCCATCCAGTTCTACAAATAGCAATGCTACTCTCCTTATTCAGTGCTTTGGAAATATCCAGATTTAGTGTGCTGAGCTCAATGGGTTACGCTCACTCACTGATAAGTCAGGTGTTTCCTCGAGGCCTGAACTTGTTTCTCTGAACTACATCCTCACTGACCTTACGTGATTTTACATAACTGAAATTTAGTGAGCGATTCTGCGTATTACTGTGCACTTTCCTTCCTTCACAAAGGTATCCTCAGGTTACTCAGAACTGAGGTTTCTTGTCTTTCCCCTCCCTGCATAATTGTAATGAGAAGAGCTACCCTCTGGAGTGATCTCAGGAAATCAGACTCACTGCAACGAGGAATTTTGCAATATTCCCAGCGTTTAGTTGGACTGGTAGTGAAACACCAGGGCCGAAGTTCACCATCAGGATTACGGCAATAATTCATCTTCAGGTCCTTCTCTGGATAGCTGCACATTGAAAATGAAAGAGAAGCTTGTGAATCAGTTATGGGCAGCTGAAGCAATTGGGCTCTGTCTCCCAGGCTCTGTAGGAATGAATTCAGTGCCGAGTGTGACTCACTGTTTCAGGGTAAATCCATGCATATGAGGCTCTTGGGCATCCCAGTGTTGGCACTGAAGCCCAGACTCTGTTCTTGACACTTCTCCATGGTAGTCCTCACCATTACACTGCATGCATTCCGCTGTAGGTCCTAGGCAGAATGGAAAAAAAAGCAAGGAACGCACCAGCCCATGAATTCAGACCCTGATCTATTCCTGGAAGAATATGCTGAAAGAAAAAGAGGGATTTGCTCGAGCTAGTGATGAAAATAATTCAGAAGCCTAGCCAAATTCAAAATGCTTTAGGAATATGTGTCATTTGGAGGGAGAAATTTGTCACGTATCTATCTGTATGTACTGATAGCAATGGGAGTTCAGTATGTAACACAGCACTTGGATCAATCTTTGCTTTCTTTAAAATAAAATAAATTGCTGGAATAAGAGCAGGACAATATCAGCAAATGACTAAAAAATTTCAGTTCTTCCATATTTACGAAATTACTTTGATAACTCAAGTTAATTAGGAAAAAACATCTGTGTTGAGAAATTCTTAAGTTCGGTTTGATTTAAATTCTCATTTGAAAACATTCTGCAATAATTAAGCGCAAACAAGTAGCAGGAATAATATTACCTACTTAAACTACTTAAATTCATTCTGTGAAAAGTAAATATACCTTCTCCGGTGTGTGTGATCTGGTCCTCACACTCTGGGATATTACAGTAATCGTATCTGGTAGCAGGATCTGTTGTGTAACACCAGGGTCCATTTTCATCCCCATCAGGATTTCTGCAGTAGTTTTCCTCCAGGCCTGCATTAGGGTGTTTTTGAGGTGTATAGCTGTAATTAAAATTCTGTTTTAATACCAGTAATTTAGTGGAGCAGAAGGGAAATGTCCAATTTGCTGAGGTAGCTGTGAGCTTTATTCATTCACAGAAAAAATGAGCAAAACAGATTCCCCACTGTAATCCATAAATGAAAACTGAAAAAACATTCTGTAACTATCATTATTAGTAGCTTTCTCCCTAAGTCCCAATTGCCAATAAGGAGTGATCTTACAGCCTGCAAGGACTATGACAGTCTCAAAGGACAATTGTTGCCTTTAATACTTACATCCGTCTGATCTAATCTGCTCACTATGACCTGTGGCTCTGTCATGCATTTGTATTAATGGAGCTACTTCGGAAGTTGTGTATTTCTAGAAACTATTCACCAAACACCAGATCATGCAGAGACCTGAAGCAGGTGACACTAGGCTTCTTCCTACAGTAACCTTACCAGAGAAGACTAAATGGCTTTTAAACAATCTGAACAAGTGTATCCAAGTTTCATTAGGATAAAACTTCAACGCAGATCAGAGGAAACGGAATCTCTGCTTCCCTTCTTGCTTCAGTGAGCCCTGAGAAAGCTCTACCTGGCTAGGTACGTTTGGCCTTTGGATACTTTTCTTAATGTTTTTTCTTGACTGTCTGTATGGCAGGCAGGGAGTCATAGAGCTGGACCGGTATCAGTGCTTTTTTTTCCGCACTTCATACCGAACAGTGCAATTATGATCCCACTGTCACCAATAGCAAAACTTTCATCATGTGTTGATAGGAGTATTTCATCTGGTTAAGACACCTCACGTTTTGACACAATTTCTCTACCTGACAATGAATCCTTTCCTTATCCAGATCATTGCAGTTCTCTGCCAGTAGAGTCAAAAGCATCAAGATAGATGAAGATAAAGCTGTCTTGAAAAGTCACTTGATAACTGCCTTTTGTAACTTGCACTATAAGGCTGTTTATACAAATGAAGTTGGGGAAGCTTGGAAGAGTGTGAGAACAACATAAAGACAAATATAAACAAGGGCATACTTTGGTTTGTGGGGTATTTTTTCTGCCCACTTCTGGCATGGAATACCCCTCCAAGTCTTGGCTTCTGTTCCTCTGTAGTCCTTCCCAGTCCCTCTTTTACATTCTAGAAGGTAAACTGAAATGGAATTGGCTTTGTTAATTCAATGGTGTTACAACATTGCACGTCTTGAAATTGAAAGTCTGCAGATATAACTGAAGTTCATCAGTTCATGATGAGCCATGCTTTACCAACGTTTTGAACCTCTTGTACATGCAAACATATGTGATTCTATAATGTAATTTAAAACAAATTAGTTACAAACTAAAGAGAAAAATTTCTGAAGCATTTTTAGAAAGCTAATAAAATTTAGTGAAGAAAATATCTGTATCAAATTACAGGTGGTTTTGACATGCAAAAATGCATGTTTTTACTATCATAATACTGGGGTAAATAGGAATGTCTTTCACCAGCAGCTGGAGATTCTTTGAAAGGTATTGTTCACAAGCACATTTGCAGTGTGGGTGTCAGACAACTATTCCTTCAAGAAAGAAAATATTTAGTTATCAAAATACACTTGTCACATAAATGGCCCCCAAACCGTTGATTCCTCTTAGCCTCAGACTCCCAGGTCCTTTCTAGTGGGATTCCAAGACAGTGGGAATGCAAATCATGTTGATGATGCTTTTATTGGCAACAGACACTGGAAAATCTCAAGTTATTGAGGGCAGTGATCTTGCTTTCCCCTTCCAGCAATTTGCTTGCACAAGAAGAATCTCCCTAAACCCCAAAATATAAAATGGAAATGTTAGAGCAAGGACGAGGTACCAATCTGATAGGAAAAACTGAGCCTTGTTTGAACACCTTGCAATAGTTACTGCAATCACAATGTGTGGCTGGGACTACAAATGTCTGTGCTGCGTGTCTTGCCAAAAGGGAGCTTCTGCCTGGTTTGTCAGGGTACTGCTGGAGGAACCAAAAGTCTAGTCACTGCTACTCCAACACTGATACCCAAGTCTCAGCACATCCATCTCTGGTCAATAGCCTTGCCCATGGACTTTCTGATGTTGTCAGATTCCTCCTAGATTATTTTAGCTTGTCTAAATAATAAAGCTGGACACATCTGACAGCCAGGGAGAGGGGGTGAAGACTGTATAGCTGGGTCAGGAAGGAAAACAACCAAGTAACTTTCCAGGTCAAATGGCACATTGAGACCACCACGGATTTAGGCCTCAGTATTTGATCCTTCTTGAAGAGCATTTTTAGTGACATAGCTTCTTTCTGTTTGGCCTCCATATTCTCAATTAGTTTTCTGTCCTGTACAGGAGTTTGCTTTGCTCGCCTATAACCCCTGATTGTGTTCTTCAAAAGAAGGATGAGATCAAAAGCCAAACTATATGTCAAGACAAAATTAAGGTTTAATTGGGGAAAATGCTCTGCAAAGAATGAGATGTCTCTAACCGAGTTCTTCAGAAATGTTTCAGTGACTAAGTGCCAAAGCTTTGATTATTACCCCTACAAGAAGGTAAGCATCCCAGATGACCACTCAGCTAGTAAAAATGCCATGGTTCTTAAACTCTCAAGAGGCCAATTGGAACCAAAGGAGAATGCGCTTTCGAAGGTGGGAGTGAGAAATCTGACTCAACATAATGTAGTGAATGAGTCCACTTTGTGAATTATTCCAATTATTAGCAAGGAGGTGTTGCCATTAACATATGGAAAGTAACTGGCAGACATATATTCATGGAGTTGCCTTTGTAACTATGGACAATCCAGAGTATGGTCTGCATACAGATCCCAAAGCGTCTGTGGTGGGATAAAATGGAAGTGCCTAACATTGGGTGGCCTAGTACAAAAAGACAAACTATTACACTCACAAATGGATGAAACTTTTTGTGTCAAAGTAGATGTTTTGCACAGGTATTAATCTAATTCCAAGGAAAATAAATTCTAGCAAAGACTGAGGCCACAGCAGCTGTTATGAACTCCAAGTTCTGAGTCAGGTAGAGGTGAGATTATTCAGTCATTGTGAACCTAAAGGAGTGGCAGAGCCACAAAATTGTCCTGGAGATTGCTTTTTCCCAGCAGACCAAATTCCATCATATCTCAGCAGAGAGGAGTTTTACAGCAGCTATTTCCTGGTGCTGAGGAGTTGTGGTGGGGACAGAAAACTTTTCTGATGTTCAAGGAAACTAAATGTCTTTATTTACACATTCAAGTTCAGGCTGGGTGATACTGTGGTTACTTGCTTCTAGGAAGATGAATCTCACTTCTAACAGCCTTCTGAAAAGTATCTCTGGTTTGAGGTGGATTTGGGCCATTACAGATACAAAATGCTGCCATTTGGATTATTCAGAGACCTCACAACGATGCTGGCAGCGGTAGCTGTGAGTTTCAGAATGAATGAGATAGTTTTGTATTCCTGCTAGCAAAAAAGAGAAGGAAAATGACTGTACACTTTTGTACCCCTGCCGTAACAGGCACCTACAGGCTGATGAGCTAGTCCCTTGGTGTGAGGAACAAGATACAGTGTCTCCTCCTGGAGTGGACTCGTGGGGAGATTTCCTTTAGTCCTGGATATGGCTAGGAAGGAAAAGCTCTGCTTCCAAGAGGATTAGGAGAGAGGGGGACAGACCTGTACCTCACCCTACAATTTCAGCTAAGGGTAAAAAGTAAACAAGACAAATCCATCCTGACACGAGAGGGTGCCAAGCTAGGATGTTTTTTTTTCTGCAGGAAGAGGTGGCTCCAATGGGGCTATGAGCAGCAAAGCTGAAGGTTCTGACTAAATTTCTAGATTACATGTGTTGAGGAAGGTCACTGGGATGAACACTGAGGCTGGTGACACCAGGCCTGTCTTCCATGGAATAATTTTGGAGGAGGTGAAAATTTGCATTCACCCACCTCACTGAAACTGTCACTACCTGCAGCGGTTTGCTCCAGCACTGCAGCAGAGAGCACAAGGATGAAGTTAAAATAGGCTTAACGAGTAGCATCTTACTGTATACATACTTCTCTTTTCATAAAGAACTGCATCCATACTGGCGAACATCACCGACATTTTAGCATTTTCAGCCAGTGTTAAACACTGTAGCTTTTTCCTGGTGAATAGGAAAGCCCTGTTGAAATTGAGAAGGAAGCAATATTTTAAATTCAATACAAATTATTCAACTAATAATTATTGTTATTAAATTTTTAATTTAATAGCACTGTCCTGTATCCATTAATGTCTTTCAGATACTGCACTCAATATTTGAGACACTGAGTTAGAGTCTGGCTTTTTTTATTGTTCTGAAGTGGCTCATTTATTCAGGACATAAGACTATATATGAATAAGTTATTGTGTGGGAAGCTAGTTACTGCATTGGCAAAACATTATCAACAGCATTCTAGCTGCTCAGGTTAGTATCTTTCCCTACAATGGATTAGAAACATTTCATTCTTCTTTTGTGAAAGAAGCCAGCATCTAGCAAAAGAGGCACAAGTAGCTCTCCATAAAATGAATAAGAGTGGGAACTTGAACATTTACTATAGAATGAGAAATACATTGTCAATCCACTCTTTACTTGATTCTGTGGTAATTTATGGGTGAAGATAAGCCACAAACTATAGGTACAGGCTGTAGGCAGAGCTGCAGCAGAATGGGGATGTTGGTTCTGAGCAACTGTAGGAAAATACCATTGATATGCAGACATCCACAATGACACAGTTTTAAGATTCAACAGGAATTACCTGCAATTAAAATTTCTTTCTGCTTCACATTTCTCTGCACATTCTTTTTCGTTATTTGTCTTGTAGGACTGTTTATTTCGAGTTAGTATCCAAACACCATCTGTTCTTATATAGTCACCGAGTATATCTCCTTTCACTAAAAGGGAAGGAAAAGAATCAGACATTAAAAATGAAAATTCTGCAGTTAAGAAGATCTGTGAATTTGAGTCCCATTTTCCATGTAGCTTGGACAGGTAAGACACTATTTATGCTGTGTAATTCTAGGTAAAAGATTATAAACTCTAATGTAATTTCTGTCTCCCGACACAATCACAGCTGTATGACTGTAACATGCCATAGGAAAAAAAAAACAGCAGAAAAAACATGTAGAGAAGCAGTTCTGAATGGAGTTATGCATGAGTTTGAAGCTAAGAACAAGAAATGTGAAGTAAGAGTGAGGGGGAACAGAGGGAGACTAAGTGGTGTCAACACCAGTCAGAGAAAGAGGAAGTGATACCAATATCAAAGTTTTGAAAAAGAATGAATTAGCTGGATATGATATTATGACATTTCATGTGGATTGTGCACTCACTGCAGTTTTATTGGTCACTAACTAGTTGTTTGTACCAAGATGTCTTGCTCTAGAGCAAGAAACCACAGTCATAAAATTACTAAATAGCATTTTACAATGGCCACCATTATTTTATTGTAATGGGTTGAACAGACTTACTAGTGAAATTGTCAGGCTGCATCTCTGTTGCAACAAATTAACCCAAGATTTTAAATTAGTAAATGATTAGTATTATTATATCTGAAAGCTACATGTGCATAAGATGTATATGAGGTATCTGCTAATACATTTAACACAGTTCTAAAATATTGTCTATATGTCTATAAAGAATTTATGTTCTGTTCCTAAATTCTATGAGAGTTTATTTCCACTTCCAGCATCAGGTTACAAGGTTACACAAGTGATATGGTTCAATTATTTCAATTTTTCAAGCTAGATTATTATTGATAGATACAGGAAGTTCATAATTTTGTACAATATTCTCACAGGTAATGTTGTGAATCTTTCATTTTTCCACTCATATTAGGCTCAATTCACTGCAGCATCACTCCAGTGTAATTAATTCCCACAACATAGAGGTCATCCATCACCTACCTCCATATGACACATATTCATATGAAATAAAAGGTATTTGGGCCACTAATGAAAGTAAGATGATTAATTGCCTGAGGGCATCTTCTGTGCCTGTTTGCAGAGTTGGCTCAATGCTATAAAAACCACGTGTCTTAAGAAATCCCTGACACTGAGGCCTCCCATATCTAATCCCACTGTTACAGCTGGACTACGTGGAGCACCAATAGCCCAGCCTACTAATTTCTCCTGACGGATTCAGTAACCCACTGCTTCCTCTCCTGAATTTTTTTCATAAGTTAACTAAGGCCAATGCTCCAGAATTGCAGGGGACTAGAACAGGAAAATACTGCTTTCCGAACTTAATTGACACATCTTAAAAGATAATTCAGATTGGCAGAAGCTTAGATAACAAAAAAGAAAAGGTGAAAAGGTGATGCTATTTGCCTGAAAAGCATTGCAAAATGAAAAATTAAGAAAAGAATACAACAGACTTAAAAATGCATCAGGGAATGTATTAGTCTGACTAAAGTCCAAACCTTTATAAACCCAGACATGGCACATGATAATTGTACAGAATATTCAAATATACGTGAACAAACCTATTTTTTCTTTTATGTATGTATCTTTCCAGACCTGACCAGTACTGATCCAGAAGACATAAAAACTGGTTTTAAGGCAGTTGTGTACTATCACTTTGGAGCAAGTCAGCTAAAGCTGATAACAATGAGCAAACAAAAAACCCTGCTTAATCAGTTGTCTTTTACAACCCAGTGATGTGTTCCTGTTATTCTGACCTTAAATGTCTGAGCTATTAGAAACTCATACAAACTGTACTAATATATATTTTACAGTACTTTTTAAAAGTCATTTAAATGCCATAGAATTATATGCAATTTTAAAGTACTAGAGAGTATGGTATCTGATTAAAATCTGATTGAAATGTAAACTACATGTGGAATAATAATTTACAGCATTTGTAGATAAGCTTGAAAATCATATATTACCATTAGTGGGACGCCTATCTTCTTTTGGAGTTGTAAAAAAGAATTCTAGACATATTTTTAGAAAAGGTGATCTAGGTTGCTGAAGAGTAAGCTCCTAACTACTGCATTCAGCAAAACAAGGGAGAACGTTTTATTAGAAGTGTTTGAAAAATTTGAAATTTCTGGAATATAAAGGAACTTGGTAATTTTTCCCTTTTTTTTTTTTTTTTTAATATTTCATTTCAAAGCTTTAAAACTCCTATTATAAAGGGTGAAAACCACGATCACTGTGCTTAGCAATGCTTGGTAGTAAAACCAGTTTTAGCTTTAGCATTTGATCCAAAACCTGCTGAAATTAAGAGATAAACTTCTCAGTGACTGCTATGGGTTTTGTACAGGCCTTTCACAGGCTGCTTCCCAAGGGTGCCCCCATCTCTGGCCATGGGGCAGTTTTGCAAGGAGCCACTAGTTCCCGATAGAAACAACAAGGCTGCTGCTCTTCCGGTGTCTCTAACAAATACAACCACAGGGGACAACCACAGCTCTCATTCTATTGAGCAGCAGCTTTTGCTGGCCAGCAAGCCCTGAATCCGTCATCATCCAGGGAAGTTGTGACGCAGGGATTTGGGGACCTACCTTCACCACATGGAACTTGCAAGTCTTTAGGTCCCAGTCTCACCTAGGCAAGGAGAAGGCAAAGGACTCTTACCTGAGCTGAGCAAGAACAGAAAGAGAAAGGCAGCTTTGCTAATCCTCATTTTGGCCCCGCTGGCGGGTGCTGGAAGTTGTGTGTGTCAGTGCACAAAGTTTTATTGACTTGCACTGGAGTGAGGCAGCATCAAATAAACAAGGCAGGAGGATTAAGTTAATAATTTTCCCGTGCTGTTCCCCCCTTGCCATGATGTGGCCATTCAAACAACCTTGAATTGGATGGATTACCAAATCAGATTCAATCATTTCTACTGGATGCTGGGAAATGTGAAGGCACTTTCCTGTTTTGTGGGACATACTTTTGTTCTCAGATTGCTTGGCCTCACTTTGCTAAAGTAAACAGGGGGATCACAGTGGTGGAAAGTACGGGGACTCAGTCAAAACCTAATTCTGTATAGTCCTGGATATTCGGTTTTAGGTTCCAAAAGTATTTTCAGTCACAGACCTGTACTGCTTAGGTTGGAACTGCATCTGATTTATGCTCTCATGTAAATCAGTCCCCCCAAAACTGATCCTGATAATGCTAACTCTGTATCAGAATTGTTTTTAACAACCTCCAATGCTGTTTCTGGAGGAAAGATTACTTCCATCAGCTTTTTCCCATTTCTGGTTTAGTTTTTGTTGTTCATGACTTAGGAGGCAGCATTCACTTTTTTCAGTGTATGATGTGCTTTTGCTTTCCAGGCAAAGACACTAATATCTCAGGTCCGCCCAGACCTCAGGGTATATGCAGAATGCTCCATGCATTTCAGCAATACAACCTCTGCTGGCCCCAGGGGACTCAGCTAAGGCAAGCCATGTATTCCCAGCCATAGTGTCTTCAGGAGCTTCAACTGGCCAGTCAGTGTAGCTTTCAACTGGGACTGGGAAGACAGATGAGAACGACAGTTAGGAAGAAGGTGGGAGTCCCACATATTCTCCTCTGTGCTGGGAGAATGGTGGTCTGGAAAGGCCATGTAAAATAGCCACATCCCTGTGAGCATTGATGACTAGACAAGTAATCTGGGGTAAAAGGAGTGGTCAAAAGTACATGCCTCCAGGGCACAGGTGGGAAATGAACCCTGGGCTGGGGAAGTGGCCTTTTTGCCTCAGCTCTGAGACACTGCAGAGGGCTCTCAGTAGGTAGCCATTTTGTAACCTGCAGTCACAAAAGGCAAAAGGAGTGACACCAGTAGGAAAACAAGTATTTGATCTTGGTAACTTTTGTGTTGTGTCTATGTGCCAACACATCAACAGCTCATCCATATCCTTACCTCCACAGTCATTCTTTGAGCATATCATTCAACCTCTACCATATCTGGCATAACTCAGATGTTCCTACAAGGCTTCAGAAAATCAGTGCTTGGACAGAGAAAAGAAACCAAAATTTGCTTTCCATAAGAACACTTAATGGTGGGAGCAAACACCACTCATTTCTGCTTGGCCAGTCAGCAGGTCTGTACCCTCCAACCAGCATGTCAGAACATGCATAGGTGAATCCTGGGGACACCCACCTTGTACACCTTGCTATGGAAGAGACAGGCTCTCCTAAGGGAAGGCAGGAGTACCTCACAGAGACATTAAGGGGACGTGAATGAGAAGAAGCAGGACTAGAGGACCATTTGGGAGTGAGCAGGGCATGCAGGATCTGAAGATTTCCCAGCTTAATATAGGAGAGATGTGGGGTCATCAAGACATGCAGGAGGACATGATGAGCAGGGATATGAACTGCACGGAGCCAAGTCTCTCTTTTTCTGTCACCAACAGTGTTACTTGCTCTGTCCTCAGGTAGCAAATGCCATAGACTGTAGATGCAGAAGTCTGAAACTACTCTAGATCTGACAGTAAATAGCATGGCAAGCCTTTTCTGTTGGATTTAATTTAAATATTAGAACAATCAAAATCAGAGATATTTTATGCCAATTTTCTATTAGCAATAAATGAAATCACATCTTTGCTCATGAAAACTATGCCTACCTGATGTTCTGTGCAGTTTTCTGGAGAATGTGCTGTCCTGGTAATGTCCAGAAGGGTGCAGCACATGATAGTTTTTTTAAAAAGTGGGTGACATTAAACTCCCAGCACAAGCAAAGATGTCAGTACACGCTCTTGATACATTGTCAAGCAATGTTTGTCCACAAGCTTGCTCATATCACAGTACTAACTTACAAGGAAATTTGTTTTATTCAAATATGCTTTGATTTTCTTTCTCAGATTCCCCTTTTCCTTCCTATCTCAATACAAGATGTTTAAAGTTTATTGGTTTGAACTCATGTAATGTTAATAGGTTCAAAAGTTTTATTTTCCCAAAGCAATACTCTTTGTAGAAAAGACTGCATGCAAGTGTGGAATGAGAAAGAGTGAGGGGGGAAAAGCCAAATGTAGTATTATCACTATAAGATACTGGGAAACAAATAAAAATATGGACATCTATTTGGAGGAAAACACTCTACAAATTTTGTGAGAAATTAGCACAGATTTCATCAAAATTAGAAAAATCAAAAGGAGAAGAAATTACTCCCTTGAAAAGGAAAATAAATATGAATAAACAAATAAGTGAGAGGTAAGTTCAAAATAATGTTCTTAATTTGAAAAAAACAGATATAGAGCTGCGCAGTAATGAAAACAAAAAAAACGTATTTGAATGTCAAGTGTCAAATTATAAAATACTTTCATTATGCTTTCAGCTTGGAGAAGGAGAGATTTGTACATGCTTGCTCATTCTACACTTTTACTAGGGAACACCATGCAGCTGTGCTGCACTGGCTTGGAGTGTGTATTTTCTTTAAGTGTTGAACTTCTGAAGACTTGTCAGTTATTCACAGAGACACTTCAAGACACTGATTCAGTAAATTCTGTCAGTGGAATAGTTTTGCCAATCTGTTTTGCCCTGGAAATGAGGATAGATTGAAGGAACATAGACACTAACTTTAAAGAATAAGTGTGTAAGTTTACTATAGTGCAAAACAGTAAAGAATTACAAAAGAAGCAGTGGCTTATGAAAGGATACACTTAGCAATGCATCTAATAATTACTACAAAGACTATCTTAAAGTGATTAAAACAGAGATACATCATCAGTTACCCTAAGTAATCCATTGCCATCATGCAGACTGCACTTCAGCTGGAGAGGCCCGTATCACAGTGAAGGATTGGAGAACCTCTTCCCAGTAACTGGGAAATCCTATACAGTGCGCCCACTCGTAGGGTGAAGCCTCCATCTTTGCTGTGAGAGGGTCCAGCTTATATAGTGTTAAACAAACCAGCTTACATCACTCGATGGGTGTGGAAAAACAATCTGGCTTTCTTCTCTCCTTGGTTTTCCCCTGCAGCCTGGCCAGGGCCAGGGGAAAATCAGGAATCAGTTTGGATCAACTACTGTCAAATGCCCTCATGGCTTTGACTAGTCTCTAAATATAGAACTATGGATTCATTTGTATCTCAAAGATGAACCAGCTGTGGCCATCTGAGGCCTACTGCTCTCATGGCCTTGGCTGAAAAGAAAGACATATTTATAACATACAAGCCTTACTAATTATTAATAATATGCTGGGCTAACAAGCATAAATGTGTACTCTTAAAGTATTAGTAAGGCTAATACAGCATCTTGGTTAATAAGTACATATATGGCTGAATACAATACTAGGCTAAATATAATATTAGGTTGAAAGATTCATCTATAGGTCAACTTTGGCCCAGGGTCTGTTCTTCGGGCCCCAGCATTACAAATATAAATATTTCTGATGACTTCAGAGGGCTTTTAAACAGGCCTTGAAAAATTTTTAATTGCCCTCTACTTGGCACTGATGAGGTCACACTGATGAGCTGGGGTTTCTTAGCTTGGAGAAAGGGGGACTCAGGGAAGACCTGAAATTTTGTTTGGAGAGGTTGTGGGATCTTCACAACTAGAAGTTTCAGGAACAGGTTTGATAAATATCTGACAGACATTTTGGATCTGTACATGTTCTTATGTCATGATGGTTGAACTGATAATCCTTTTTGTTGTCTTTTTCTTCTAATTCTGTGAATTAGATTTGTGACACCTAAACAATTCCTCAAAACAGATGTAGTGCAACTCTTCATAACCAATGGGAATAATCCTCCTTTTTCTGTAGGATGGCTTTTGTACCTTCTTGTTCCTTCTCCACTGATATACTTCTCACAGTTTGTAGACATGAAAAGAGGAAATATTGCATTTCCAGTACTCCAGATTATTCATTTCAGAGTTGGATTCAATGATCCTTGTGTGTCCCTTCCAACTCAGAATATTTTGTGATTCTGTGGTTCTTGAAATACTCACATTCCCACAACACTGTGCCCATTACCCACCTTGGTTATATCTACATGCCCTGCTTGGCTGGCAGGCTTCAATTCAGTGCCGTGGGCCATCTCTTAGAGCACTTCAGTTTCCTTTGGGAAGAATACAGCGCACTGAATCCTTGCCCCCGGAAGACTGACTGTTCAGAATAACTCTCTTCAAAGAAAGAAGGAAATTCTCTTTCAAATCACTCTGGGAACACATAGAAATCTCCTTTCTGAAAACATCTTCAGTAGGAGCCTAGAAGCAACATCATTTCATGCAAGTGACAGCTTCCCCTGCCCCCAGTTGATTTGCCCCTGCTTTTCACAACATAATTGCAACTTCTGGAGTTGCCTCACCTTGACAGTTCAGTTTTTTTCAGCTGGAGTGCCCCCCAGCTATGATGAGAAATGCAAGTCAGACTTGTTTAGGCCTGATCCCTTGCCTCTGCCAGTTCTGAAGCTGATGAAGGAGAGTTTATGTCCTGCTGGCGTCCACTAAACTGGGCTCTAGCTCCCACCCAGCAGCTGGTCTCCTGCCTCAGGCTCTCATGCACCCAGCTTTGCAGCACCAGCACCACAGGCATTACCAGCATTCTCCCAGCACTGCTGAAAGCTCCTTACTTGGAATAGTCCATTAATGGATTATCAGATAATAAAATGCTCAGAAAAACATCTTGACTTAAATGACTTTGATAAATAAGAGACTGATACTCATTTTAGTCTATATGACCCTCACATATTGGTATATGAATGAGACCCACCCAAGGGACTGAGTATTGCAATGGCGTATACTCAGAGGAAACATGTTCTTGTCCATAGTCATAAACAGCTGATTGTCCAGGCCTAAATCCTTCCAAAACTGAAGATCTTTATAGTTTTCTACCTTTGGGGAAGGTTTGAGGCATAGGCCTAGAACTCACTTCATCCTGCAAGTGTTTGGTCCCATATTTTCTTCCACAGCATGTGGATACAAACAACTGAGCCTTTAATTCGAAATGTACTGCATACACACAAAGTGTGAATTTGTGCCCTTAACTATACCAATTGAGGGGCTGGAAACGGGTCCCCAGAAGACACCTAATTGGTCTCCCTTCCCTCAAACAGAATCAAGTCTACCACATCCTTCGTGACTGCTGCTTGAACAACCAACCACAGGCTAAAAACCTCCCAGGACACCCTTCCCAGGAAAGCAGCTAAAAACTATCCTTACTGTTAAGGTTTTTCTATGTCTAACCTAAAGGTTTTTGCCTTAGTACAGTTCTTTCATAAGATATCTTAAAGTATGTGGGAAATTAACAAGGCATCAAATAGAATAGCAGAGTTGCCAAAAATAAGCCAGAACAGTACAAGCCTAATATTTCCTACTAGTTCCTCTGCATGGATGGGTTATGTTTACATAATATAGCAAATATAATGGCAAGCTTTTCTTAAATGCATTTAGACAACTGGATGCAATACTAAGTTTTAACTATATCCAGAACATCTCAAGTAAAACACATATAAATAATACACATTAATTAATATTCATATAAATTATACATATGGATTACATATTAATGTAAAAGTTAGCATTGTTAAAGCAAGTAGATGTATGACCATAGTTCCTCAAAAAGGTGTTTGAGAACTAGTATCTGAGCTGACATTATTGAGATGAATGTTGTGTCTTATAGCCCTCTACCAAGCCACAGTCTTATGGCCACTCCTGTGGCATGTGGCCCGAGACTTGATTCCTTCAGTTGTGCTCCAGCTGTACTGGCCAGGCTGCTCCTTATCCCACCTGAGCATTCACGCAAGCAATGCTACAAGGGATACATCCCTGATGTTTACAGTGTTATTCTTGTTTATCCTTCTCCCACAAGTGGTCCTTGAGCACTTTCATTGTAGCTGCAGACAAAGCCAGAGACCTGCTGATATATACCATGGTGATATATACCCTCCTGGCAGATAGTAAACACTGGGCAAAGGGCTCACTTTCACAAATTTAGTTCATAAAAAAGCCTGTCCCAGGATTACTTCACATCTTACTCCTGCTGTGAAGAATGCTTAGACAAGGCTGGAGACAGAGTAAGTACTACAGGGCTGAATGTAGAGTGTGGCAGCTCCTGCAGGCTGTGCTGGTCTCTGCTCAGCCAGGAGAAGGCTGTGCTGGGGACCTGAGTGGTGACCGTGTGGGCTCCACCCGAATGAGACAGGCATTTCTAGTGCATTGCCTGTGGCACCCTCCCCAGTGCAGGGATCACTACCTGAAGACAACCAAGGTGGGAGCAGGGGATCAAACAGGAAGGTGAAAATCCTTTCCTGACGGCAAGGACCATGGAGAAAACCGTTTTGCTCCCTAAGGAACTCCCCATGGGTCTGTCAGGGCTGGGCCTGGCAGCCAGGGCCCATCCCGCCCCAACAAGGACTGAGCAGCTGGGGGTCAGCAGGACAGCCCCAGCCCTGGGCATTTAGCACATCCCTGGGGATGGGTTGAAGCCACACAGGTAGGCCTGGGTTTGTGGGGCCCATGGTCGATCAGGGCTGTGAAGAGATGGAGACCAGCCCTGCTGTGGCATCACTGGAGCAGGGGCTGATGGTCCCAGGGGCTGACATGGTGTCCCGGGCCATGGGGCAGCCCTGTGTAGCTGGGCAGGGACAGTCAGGGCTGGTGATGCCTGACAGCTACAGGACAGGGAAATGAGGAAACAGCAGCTTATTTATCTCCATCTTGCACCCATGCCATAACTCAGGCATCGCTCTCCTCTGCACCTCCTGATGCCTCCCCAGACCAACCTATCATCCAGCTCTGCGGGAGAGTCCAAGGTCAGAGACATTTCTGTAGAGAAAAATCTGCAAATACAGTTTCATTCAGTGAAGAAACTGAAAGTTCAGGACACATGACTGCCTTTGATCTTTACTCCCACAGATGCACAAATGCATCATCAACAAGGACCTTTTTCCTGATTTTTTTTCTATGCTTACGTCTAATGTGACTTTCCCTGCGTGGTGCCAGGCTGGGAGCTGGACTGGCACAGGGAGAACTGGCGCAATTGCCTCTTACAGCCCTTGGGAAAAACTTACTCATTTTGTGGAGACATTTCACTGAGCAAAGAGATAAAAATCTGCTGTGACGTCTATTAGTACATTTTATTTGGTTTAAAGTAAATGTCAAAACTGTACATAAGAACAAACAAGCTACAATGTTGGACAATATCTTACATGTAAAATGTATGGACTACATAGCCCTACATTTACCTTGTTTCTTCCATATTTCTCAGGTACTGTGTCGCAATTTATTTTTCTGTCCTAAACTAAGCTTGACTTTGAGGGAAATCTTATTCCTCTTCATCTGAGGATTGGTCCCACCCAAACCTCTCCTTTCTTCCTGACAGATGTGGCAGTGATCAGCTGCATATGATGTCACAGATCATTTGTCAGTGGCTGAAATTCACTAGCATAAATAAATATCAAACAAATATGATGAAAACATACATTTAATTTAAACAAACTGTCAGCAGTCAGCTCAGAACAAAAGTAGGAGCTAACAATGTCTGGCAAAATGAAGACAATATATCATTTGTCCAGTTCTAACACAACCTAAAATGATCTCAAGCACCCCCAGCTCCTGCTCTCCAGCAAATCTGAAACTTAGCTCATGTTGTTGGCAACTTTCTAGGAAAAAAAAAAATTAATAAATTTAGTACTCTCTTTCCTGTAAAGCATGTGTTTTTAGGAAATCACAAGAGCTGACAGTTTCACCTCTAAAACCACTTTAGAATACACACTGTTGGATATAGTCTCTTTTAATAGCAGTCTTATTTTCCTTGGAAACAACTTTATTTGACATTAAATTCCTACAGCAGAAGCTACTGCCCTTTATATTAGGAGATGCTGGCCAACCCATGCTGTAATGAACTATTTTTATTCTCCTCCATTTTCTGATGTAATGTCATGCCACGTTCTTCCCTGATGAGTTAGCAAACAGCTTCTCAGCACCACGATCCTCTGTCCTCTGTGCAGCTGTTGCCCAGGTTCTCGTCTGGCCTCTCCTCTACTTCTGGGGTTTCAGACTGTCAGGTTATGCAGATTTATTTCTTGAGTCATTATGCTTTTTTTCCTGGAGAAATCTGAAAAATATAACCTTTAGCTTTGTCTTTTCTCATCTACAGATACTAGGAGAAGGTATTTGTGTAAAAAAGGATCTAAATTGGCTGCTTGTTGTGAAAGGAGGAGAGACCTGTCTACCTATAGATGGGAGACAGTTACAGAAAATGTCCCTTTCCTCTTTCCCTGCAATTAAACCTCCATGTGCGAGAACACATCCAGGGACAGAGCACTCAGAAAACAGTAAAGAAAGCAGTGTGGCTCCTCAATCATCTGCAATACTTGCAGATTTGGGGACTTGCAAATGCCTTTTTAAGGTTTAGCCCTACATTTGCAAATTCAATGCATACTTATGTACCCTGTGAAAGAGGTCTTGATGTTCAAAAACATTGTGCAAATGTGATTTCTATTCTGCACCCAGGTTTCACACTAACAATGCAAAACAAGCCAGCTAGATCTAGTGAACTAGAAATTAATTTAGCTGTCCATCTTGAGAATCCTTCCAGAAAGCATTCTAGCTTTAATCACCCTTTACACAGGGAGATAAACTATTACCTATGTTTGAAAAATGTCTTTTCTTTCAACAACTTTACCTACTGCTAAAAGAAGGGAGGAAAGAGGGTTACTATTAAAGCATCATCTAGGCTTTTATTCAGAGTTAAGGATATTTGGTATTGCTACGATAATATGCTTGGCAAATATAGTGTGCAGCTGGATCAGAAAACTATTTAAAATTCAACAGCTCAGCTGTGTGGCTTGTGGAACAAATTGTTCCTCACACTGAGCAAAAACCGGGTTTTTTCATCCACTTTCATGGTACACACTTTTAGTGGTCAGAGTAGCAATTTATCTATGTACATCTTAAGCAAAAAGTCATAGGTAGGCTAAGGCTAGATCTCCTTTAGAAAGCTTAGCTAGCCAAACCACATCAGTAAACACATTGATAAAGACAGGGTTATAGGAGTAAAAAATGTACATAGAAGCACAGCTTATTCTCAGAGTTCCACTGCATGCAAATAAAGGTGAAACAGGTTTTTTATTTGCTTATTCATGCTGTGATCATGATCTAAGAACATGGGCAAGACAAGATTTATAGGTGGGGTTAATATTTTTCTGTTAGATCAACTATTATAGTTGAAAAAATTAAGAAGTTTTGTGCACGTAAGTGCTACTTGTGCCTTCAAGTTCATATAATTTTTACAGCCATGGCAGCTATAAAAATAGGTTAGGACAATAAAGGTGGTAGCAGAAGAATCAAGAGATCTACAGGGGTGAGATAGAGCAGGTTGGTTCATACACACTGTAAGAGCATATTATTTACTTTGAAGAAAATCTTTTTGTATAGGCTTATTCAGAGTACTGAAATCTGATCTTGCTAACCAATTCCATTTTATAATAAATATTCAGAGATCAACACTTTTAATGTGATCCTGGAATTACACATCATCTAGAATTATTTCAATGTTGCTTTAAACTCTTTTTTTTTCATTAATTTTCTAAGAAAAGCAGGACTTGTAACAGATTTTGATTTTCTCACTAATAGAAGTGATCTCACACATAGAACACCAAACTCCTGATTGGATTTAATACAAACTTTTCTAAGCAAGAATATCTGGTTTAAGGAAGCTAATCCTAGAAAATTTCTATTTAAGAGCGAAACAGCGTTTTGAACAATTTTGTGACTTTCATACAATAGCTGATGTAAAGAATTCGGTTTGGAGGGGTTTTTAAAGTTTAATTATATTAAAAGCAACCAGCAACTTCTAAAAATAACTGTTAAAAATATTTGTGTGTTTCACGTTCAAAACCATGATAAACCAGAAAGCTTAATTTACAGGCAAAGGTGAGTCTGACATTGCAACAACTCAGGGAAATACTAATAAAACTAATTACTGATGGTAATATCCCTACCATGGAGAGAGGTTTTATGAAGAAGATATAAAATCCTTTATAGAATATCTGACAGGTCAAATATTTCTGCCTATAGAAGAAAAACTAAAAAGTTATGCAGCCTATGCCATTGAAACCAGTATATAACAGAGAAATAACTCATCAGGGAATAATAGAAATAACGTAAAGACAAAATGAAATGAACAAAATTTGCATGAAAATAAATCAGATTAGTAATCTTAAACTAATCTAGTTCTCTACTGAATTGTGATTACTGATGGTAAAAATTGCCTGGATGAGTAAATCACGTTTTGTCAAATTCTTCTGGTTTTCAAAAAATTTTTTGTTTATATGAGTTGTTTGGGTTTTTTCCCTTTCTCTCTCTACCTCTCCATTTTATAGGATTTTCATATGAGAAGTAAAAAGGAATATCTATGCACTGATGGTCTTTGTTATTTAGAGTAAGTCTTTTAGTAAAAATGGTGGAGAAAATCAGCATAGAAAAAAGGCAAGTTTTTGAAGGACCTAGTTAAAAGTTTTATCAGTTGTTATTACATACATGTAAGATTATTAAGCAGAACATGAGTGAAACCATAAGCACTAAGTGCATAGTGATTAAGATGAAAGAGTGGTGATATTTTTAGGGGAGTGATATAGACATTTAATTTTGTAATGCTTTAATGCTTTGACTTTGAAAGCTTTGTAAGTCAGGTAATAGAGAAGTTTTAGCCTTGCATCTTTATGAGATAATGAAGTCAAGACACTTGGAAAATTCATGTGGAACCACTGCTAGTCTTCTAAGAATAGGATTGCTGAAAGTACACTACTATCCAATCAAAAAAGATAATGAGAGTCTCCTGGCTATATCTTCTAATGCACATTACATAAAATTATATGTATAAAGTGGATACTTCAATGATAAAAACTGCAAGTTTGGTTTTCAGTTAGAAAGTGAACTGTTGCATTAATGTTCTCTTTGATATACATAATCTGCTTAGCTTTTGCCATGATGGTAATAACTGTTAGAGTTTTATTTTCTTAGAAAACTTACTTTATATTAATACCTGTCTTATGCCACTGTTCCCCTTCTGCTGTACATTGTACATTTATTATAATATAACCAATAAAAATTTGGCCATTGGAATTTAGAAAACAGATGCTGAAGAAGAAAAATAAGAGTCAGGCTGGCTTTTGGTATCTTTGCTAACTCTGTGGGAAAATGAACGAAAAATACATTTTTTAAAAAAGGAAACTAATGTGACCAAACCACAGACAGTTTGAAGTGTTAAAAAATTATTTCTAACTATTCTGTACTCTGCAAGGAGAAGAGCAGGATGATGAAAGTCTTGTGCAATATATATTTGAATCTAGCCCAGAGTACTAGTTAAACATAGGGTGAAAATTATTCCCAAAGCTATGAATGCAGATGATTTTTTTGAGTGTATTGACATTTCTAGTGTGTGTATTGACATTTTGAGACAGCTTGTCAGTCTTCTTTTTAGAGATGGCACTTCATTATATTCTTAGAATAATAGCAATGCTATTTGTGATGCACTTGAACTCTCATATTTTGAATATTCATGCTGCTTTCCAGGAGAGGGCAGTCCATTCCTAGGATCAGTTGGCTCCAACCATGTTCTTAATTTGAGAAATATAACTAGAAAGTGTGACAAAGACAGAAAGTTTCTTTGGGAGGGCACAACCAAGACCCCAAGAGGTGAGTCCATACTATAAAAAACTGTCTTGGACAAGAAAAAATAAAGGTTCTCCACTGTCTTCCCAAGGAAGAGAGAATGTAAATATGCTAGTGATAGTACATCAGTAACCAATAATGTGCAAAAAAGGAGGCACAGAAGTGGAATGAATATATCACCACAACTGTACAAGGGCAAATGAAGAGCACAATTATTGTAAGTTTAACAAGGCCGAGGGCTGGATTCTGCACCTGGGACAGGGCAACCCTGGTTGTGTGTATAGACGAGGGAACAAGAGGCTGAAAAGCAGTACCGTGGAAAGGGACCTGGGGGTCCTTGTTCCTGGCTGACAGCAAATTGAATATGAGTCAGCAGTGCCCTGGCAGCCAGGAGGGCCAACCATGTCCTGGGGGACATCAGGCACAGCATCACAAGCTGGTCAAGGGAGGGGATTGTCCTGCTCTGCTCTGCACTGGGGCGGCCTCACCTTGAATGTTGTGTGCAGTTTTTGTTTGGCACCACAATATAAAGCAGACATGAAGCTATTAGAGAGCACCCAAAGGAGAGCCACAAGGATGGTGAAGGATCTTAAGGGGAAATCGTATGAGGAGCAACTAAGGTCACTTTGTCTGTTCATCCTGGAGAAGAGGAGACTGAGGGAAGACCTCATTATGGTCTTCAACATCCTCACAAGAGGAAGTGGAGGCACAAGTACCAACCTCTTGTCTCTCACGACCAGTGACAGGACTCGAGGGAATGGCATGAAGCTAAGTCAGGAGAGGTTTAGGTTAGATACTAGGAAAAAAATTTTCACTCAGAGGGTGGGTGAGCACTGGAATAGGCTCCTCGGGGAAGTGGTCACAGCACCAAGCCTATCTGAGTTCAAGAAGAGTTTGGATGACACTCCCAGGCACATGGGGAATCCTGCACAGGGCCAGGAGTTGGACTCTATGATCCTGATGGGTCCCTTCCAACTCAGTATATTCTATGACTCTATAAAAGCTCTAGAGGCACACAGGAGCTAAGACTGGACTTTTATTTCATGTAATTTCATTCTTTGAATAATTTCATTACTTTTTATATTTTGTAGAACAGTGTGAGAGGTTATTTTTGCAAACACAATGTAATGAGTCAGACTGCATTTCTTCACTTACAATCATGCTTGTCCTCCCTCTACCTGTCTCTACCAGTTATGTGATTCACCCAAGAGAGCTTTGAACTCTGCTCTGGAGTGAAAAAGGAGGACAGCCACATCAATGAGATACAGCAGCTAAAGTAATTAGCCTTAGCAGCATCTGGAACAGACACTCCTGAGCTTATCTGATATAGTATGTTCATGTATTGTATTTCATGGTTACTGAAATCCACAGAAATTACTGACTTCTGAGGTGGTACAGCAGCACTCGCTAGGTGCTCGACAGGAGTTAGTGAGTTCTCTTGTTATACTGCATTGTAATCTGCACAGCAGGAGATCAATGTAACAAAACTCAAGGAAGGAGAAAGTGATTCCTTTCACTAAACATCAAAGGAGGTGATTTTACCCATTCAAACTCATTCTCTTATGAACTTCATTTGCTCATACTCCTGCACCCAGAGGCACTCAAAGCAACTCTTGACACAGGACCTCTGTGCATCCGAGTGGTCTGCCCAGGATCACTGGTGGGGCATAAGGGATGCTGGCTTCTGAGTCCTCATCGTGTTTCTGGAGTTATCTTTGATTAGCAATGGCTAATTAGTTTTTGGACAGATCTTTATATAATTTAGGAGTCAAGGGTTGTGATGGGGTGGTCCTTTTCTCCAGCCTGTCTTCCTGATCAGTTAACAGAAAAAGGAATGCATAATGGGGTGTGCAGTCATGTAATTTCAGTGCTATAAAAGGAAGGTCAAGGCATGGTGCATTCCTCTCAGCTCTTACATTTTAGTTGGAGGCTAGAGCGCATATCACCTGAGCAATAATCTAAGAACTGAACTACAAAGATTAACAGAGTATTTTGATTTGCTTAGAGAATCAAACAGAAACTTGAAATACAGTCATAAACAATAGTATAGTAAATTAGTGAATATACTGACAGGGCCAAATAACTGGAAAAATAAACTTTAAGAGCAATGTACTTTCTATAGGCTTGCAATAAGGATAGAAAAAGATAAGCATACTCAGTGGATTAGGATGAAAAACTTCATACCACAGAGCTGAAGGACAAGAATTTGTCATAAGGGAAGTGTACTGGCTGTTTTTTTTTAGGAAGGTAGTATTAGGTTAGGAATATATATGATACTTTGAGTTTAAACTCAGTTCACTGTATTAGGTGAAAATTGGATCTAGATATATCTTAAATTATTTTTAGTGCATTTGCTATCTCACCATCTACCCACATTACAGTCAAATCCATTTTGTACAAGTTCCTTCAGAGTCTGAGACAAGTGCTGAAGGTAAGTGCATTTGATAGGCAGGAGGACGTAACCTCCAAAGGTCAACAATCAATACGGTACAATTGTGTTCCCTCCTACTTTTCAGTAGTACGACATATTGTCTAGATGGGCAGTCATAAATTATTATGCATATAAATAACTGCATAAAAAAGACTAAGTTTGAGAACTTTTTTCTATTGCAGTACTCAAATGTTTTGTTAGCCGCATTGTCCTTTTCCAGAGAATTTTATCTTCCTCTTCCCCTTCACTGAGAGTTTTTATCCTGTGAACTTGAGGAAAAGCTAAAGTTTCTTTTTGTCTCTGAATTTGTTTTCATTAATCTGTGGTTCTACCTTGTGACATCTGCCTTGCCCTAGCACACTCCCCAATCCTATATCATCCACCACTCTTGTCAGACCTTTAGTATAATCTGCCACAGTGCAAGGATCATGCTTTCCCTTGCTGATTCAGAAAATTGCACAAAAGACTGTCTTCTCCTCAGCGACTATGTCTACAACCCATCTCAGAGGGTGATCTGTGTCCATGCCTAGAGCTGGATGTACTCTAAACTCCCTGGGTAAATATATAGTCTTTTCCTTGTACCTCACTCATCCCTGTGCTGGAATGTCCTTGCAGTGTTCCTAGTCCTTCCAGCCTTACTGGTAATGATTTCAGTATCAGGATGTCCTTTGTCTGTTGAAGAGGGGACAAAGACAATGTCTATACTAGTAAACTAAATGTGGCCAGAGCCTGGACTTACACACTGTCTCGTGATGGTGCAAGCTGTTCAAACATTAGGACATTCCCTGGCATAGCTCTGGCCCATGCTGGCTAGCACGGTCGCACATAGTGCCAAGACACGGTTTTGGGCTAACAGAGTCTAGGGACTTTTTCAGTAAGCAGTGTAACTGTCCATTTCATTCTTGATAAAACCTAGCCATGCATGTTGAGTCTTAACAGCGTGCTGTACAAATGTTCTGACTGGCTAAGCAATGCCCGATGACCTAGCATTCCTGTCTATTGACATTCATAAGAACATATATACAACTGCAGAAAATACACTTTTTTTAAAAAATTCCCATTTAAACTCTCCTAAGTAGAGGTTTACCACAAAAGTAAAAATGTTCTCTTTTTCTTTGTCAGAAATTGAGAGAAAAACAGGTAAATCCTGTATAATTTTTAGGTCCAAGGACCCATGAACACATATGCATGTAAATTTGAGTGAAGACTCCTATCTAGCAGTGAATTCAGTGAGCATTTCCCCACATAAGCGTGGGACAGTGATGACTAGATGGAACAGTGAGGGGAATGGTCTTCCTCTCCCCAAGAATTTAAAAGAGCTCAATTAATTTCTCCATCTTTAATCAGAACAGTGACAAAATCTCCAACAGTTTCACAAACAGAAACATTTCACACACACAAAAAATTGTTGTTTAAAAAGTGTAATTTAAGATGGAACATAAAATAAGAGATGAGCTGTTGGCAGGTTTGAACAGAGATTTATGTGGGAAAAAGTAACGATACATTGGAAGGATTTGGGGCAAATTACAGATGAGAAAGCTGAAAAGAAGTCAGTTAAATTAACTATATTTGTCTTATCATTTCCATTACAGTTTACAGCTAATGGTGGGCTTGCTAGACATTATGATTACTTTGCCATATAAAACACAGTCCAGGCCACTGATGAATGATGAACTGTTCAATTCTTCCATCTATTGCTCTCTAAAGCACTCTAAAGGCTATTGAAGCTCTTGCAAATATTTATACAGATATGGTTTTGGAAAGCAGACAGCTATTTTGCCATATGTCTGAATTGATGTTCTTCAATATTTTCTTGAAGAGTAATGACAACTCTTAGAATTTCAAGTGCAATTTAAAGGGATCCTCTTCATCTACATTTAGTCCACAATTTGATTTTTGTGAAAAAACTACTGGATGGTCATTTTTAATGTCTGGACACATGATTTTTTTTTTCTTTTTTAATGAAGCATGCTCTCTTTTACTTTTGAGTACCGTAAGGCAATTGTGTGGAAAGTAATTGGCTAACAAAACAAAAAATGCAAAACAAACATACACATTTGGGAAACTCCTTACTGTTCTGTTGTGACAATGTGGCATCACCGAGCTCCAGGCTGGTATTTCTTTCCTGTGAAAGAAAGTGATCCATGGTAATCCAAGCTTCTGCACTGACATATCAGCATCTATAATCAACAGGAGAAATCAGTCCCTTAATTTCTTTTAGTTTGAATTTAAAAAATAACTTCCCTTCCCCCCAGTGTTCAGGAAATATTTAGAAAAATCAGACAGAGTGGTAAGCAGTCACAGGAATGCTTGAGACTAAAGACCAGAAGGCATTTTTAGAGGTGTCTGGAACGACTTCATACAACAGATGGTACTTGGTAGGAGCACTTGCATTTCAATTTCACTTTGGCACACAGCATTTGTTTGTATTAGGGTAGCAAAACCTTAACATACAGCTCTAAAATTTCTTCAAATATAATTTTTCGTAAGTAAGATTTAGGAGATGATAGTTCAGGATTTAAAAAAAAAAGGATTGCTATCCTTTTATTTTTTTTCCTCCTCATTTTCACTTCCCCCCACCCACATGAAATAAGAGACATGGAGCCCAGCAGTTTGATTTTACCATATATCTTTAATTGTTTTCCATTCTGGTATATTTTTATATTTACTTGCAGATAAAAGGAAAAGTAGTACTCTCTCATTTGTCAGTCAGCAGACTTAAAACCTTCAGTGTCAGATCCCTTCTGATCAAAAATCTCTACTTTCTACTCCTGACTGAGAAAGCTTTGCAGCATGCACATAACATCAATAAACAATTAATGGTGCTTAGCAGAGTTTTAGTAGAGACTTTTACATGATCTCACTCCATAACGCTCAAGAATGTAGCATTAGTAGGCTGAAGAAGAAACTGGAAAGAAGAATTTGAAAAGTCAGCTGGAAAAACAATATTGGAGAGAGTGGGAGAAAGTGAGAATAAGGGATAAAAATAAGGTATGAGGAGAAGCACTGCAGGTACAGAGAAGTAGAAAAACCCCACCCTTAGCAGAAGCCAAATCAAAGTCTCTTCTTCTATGCACAGTAACTGGACTATATCAAACTACAACAATCTAGTGATTCATATGAATAAATTCAGTCTTATCAATAAAAATGCTCTAAATTCATATGTAAAGCAAATCCCTGATTCATAATAAAACAAACACAGAACGATCTGAATATTGTCTCATACTTAAATATATCTTACTGTCATGGTTTAATCCTGGACAGCAACTAGGCACGACAGAGCCACTTGGCCAGAGCCTCTGCCCTCAGTGGGATGGTGGAAAGAATTGGAAAAGTAGAAGTGAGAAAACTCATGGACTGAGATAAAGACAGTTTAATAAACAAAGGAAAAGCCACAGGTGGAAGCAAAGCAAAATAAGGAATTCATTCACCCTTTCCCATGGGCAGGCAGGTGCAGCCGTCTCCAAAAGACCAGGGCTCCATCATGCCTTATAGTCAGTTGGAAAGACAAGTACCATCACTATAAACTTCCCCGCCTTCCTCTTTCTTCCCCCAGCTCTATGCACTGAGCATGATGCCATTTGGTCTGGGATATCCCTTTGATCAGTTGGGGTCAGCTGTTCTGGCTGTGTCCCCTCCCAACTCCTTGTTCACCCCCAGCCCACTCGTTGGTGGGATGAGAATCAGAAAAGGCCTTGGCTCTATGTAAGCCCTGTTCAGCAACAACAAAAACAGCCCTGTGTTATCAACACTGTTTCCGGCACAAATCCAAAACAGAGCCCCTCATCAGTTTCTTTGAAGAAAATTAACTCCACCCCAGCCCAAACCAGCACATTCTCCACCCTTATTCTGTAACATTTACACATGCTCAGGTACCACACTATCCAATACAATTTCATTAACCACCATCCCCTTTCCCATGCTTTGATATAATAAAAAAATACCATTCACTTACTCCATGGACCACCCCTGTATAATGTCCATAAAATGCACATAAAATGTCCACAAATCTCCCACAAAATGTCCGTTGAGTTAATTTCGTCCATGACTTTGGATTCCATCTGTTATGGTGCTCACTCAGGAGAGGAAATATGGTGTGTTGAGTGGAGTTTTTGGCCATCAAACCCCAGGCCATTGAAATCACTGGAGTCAAAACCAGCACATTTACAAAAGAAAATAAAAATTGTAGTAGAAAACATATTGGGGAGAATGGAAGAAACGTACATCTCTAGCCTTTATATTCTGGGATGCCACAGTAATTCAATGTAGTATTAAGATCAATTGTGAAACACCATGGTCTATTTTCATTCCCATCAGGTTTCTTGCAGTAGTTTTCTTCAAACTACACATGAGCAAAAATTTCATCTCTAAAGCTCTAACAGAAAAATACCATTACAGAATAAGTAAATTTTTCTGGTTTGTTTGTTTGGTTTTTTTCCCCCAAAATGTTTGTGGCTTAGTTCATGCAACCTGAAAGCCAAGAAAATGGATACTCCCCTTGTGGATCTGATGTGTCTACCTGAATACTTTTCCAAAAGATAAGCTGTCATAAAAAGTCTCTCTATTGCCATGAGAGTGCCCCTAAAAACCACCAGACACATATCCATAGTTTATAGGGAATTCAATGGTCTCAAAGGGTAACAGTACTCCTCTATATTATCATGATCTATTTGATTTTTATTGTCATACCTATTGTTTCTGACCTACAAAGTTTAAAAGAGGTTTGCATAAAAAACTGTTGATTTTTTTTGGAAGATATAGAGAGAGGACTCTGACCAAACAACAGAGAGTTTCCAGTAACACAAGTGTCATACCTGTGTGAGTCTACCTGAAGAGCAAATAGACCTTCTTGCATGATAGTAACATTAATATACTAGCGTTAAAAGGCTCACCAGTGTAATGATACTATTGCAATTTCATTTTTCATGCACTGTCTCTTACCTAACTAACAAAATCCTGTCCCCATTTAAGGATGTGTGAATGTTATTTTTTCCAAGTGAGTGTTTTGCTTGAACAAGAACCACAAAACTGGAAGCATGTGATACCATTTTAATTAAAATAGGACTAATTACACAGTGTCTTAAAAACATATCTGGTTTGCTTACTTTTGTGCTAAAAGAGTGAGAGATATGTGGAGGAAATTATTCATTAGAAATTAACCTCAGCAATAAGTAACTGTCTTTGATAATCTATGGTATAGAATTGCTTAAATCACACTAATAATGGATATTTCAAAAAGGATAATTCATAATATTTAGACAAACATGAGAAGAACAAACTTTGATGTGTGAAGTGTGCTACTCACCCAGTTCAGGCATAGCACCTCCTTCAGAGTTCTGTCTTTTATTCCTCTCTCATATCCTCCCCCTTCCTTTCTTTTTTTTTTTGTACTCTAGAGGATAAATTGAAACAAAATACACCGCTGATGAATCAATATCACTTTATATATGTCTTACCTAACTGACATTCTGCACTTGTTATAACATATTTAGGAAATTTCAAAGCTTGGTCCTACACAAGCATGCATGTTATTCCACCACCATCAATAAAATAAAATTATAGAGTAAAATAAAGTAATAGAGTACTTATACAGGGAAACTCATTAAAGTTGTCCTATTTTCAACATGAAGGCCCTGTTGAAACCAAGAGGGGACAAATGAAGAGCAATAGGCTGTTTTGTTCAAGCCGTTCTCCCGCTACACTTTCTGACAGCATGTGACTTTATCTCCAGCTTCCTGTGTAGCATTAGCATTAAAACACTATTTCTTTCATTTTCATTATAGGTGACAAACTGGATAAAGCTCATTGTCCTGGGAGTGGTACAGGGTAGTGTTGCTGGAATAGGTAGTGAGAAACACAGGAGAAAACAGGGAAAAGACAGAGCCTCCAGAGTATTGCTTCTCAGGACGAATATTAGCTTAGGGCATAGCAGAGTGTTCTTCCCAATCAATGCCTTGAGACTTAGAGCTATTCCATTTTAGATCTCACTTGATGTTAGATCTAACTTGCATGTTAGCTTCTTATTTTGTAAATGCCTTGTTCACAGAGGAGCCATGAGGATAAATATGTGCAAAGTTATGCATTAATCAAACATGATAGCACGGAGGACATTGGTAATACATGAACAGTAAGGCAGAACACTTCTCTAACACCCCCTTACAGGATTATAAAGAATGAATGTGTGAGCCATCTGTGACTCTGCATCTCTAATCTCAAATTCCTTTTTGCTTTGGAATAGTTCCAGTTCAGCTACTCATTCATTTTTTCTCATAAAGAAATGTGCAATCTAGCTGGTTCAAGATGAACAGAAGAGAATTTGGGTGGGATGCATACTCAAGAGGAAGTGAGAATTAACTGAATCTCTAAGCAACAGCAAGAAAAGGAAAATGTGGCTTAAACCACCTGACAAAGACATCAAAATAAAAATGTAAAAACTGATTTCAACACAAAAAGTATTCATTATAAGCACAGGAATAGCAGAGGAAAATTGATTAGGACAAGAATAAAAATAAACTGATCTATTTGCTTTGCAGACATTTCTCTTAGAAATGAAAATGGATTAATCAAAAATATTTAAGCGGCACAATACTGCAATAACTGGAAGTAATAAGGATGATCAGATAAAATAACTTTCTTAATAACCCACAGAGCACATCCCTGCTATATTTTATCATTTTTCTATATGTTTGTCATAGGATATTTCTGAATTATTAAATAACTGTACAAAATGTATTGATATGCTTGTTGCTGTACCTTAAAAATTCAGCTACAACAAAAAAATAGGCTTTTTAATGTCTAAAGGAAAACACACTAACATTTTTGATGCTACACAAAAGCTGATTGCGTACTATGTTCACAGAAATATTTACCCCAAATGCCCAAAACTTCTACAGATAAACTAAAAAGCAATATAAATCCTTTTAAAAGTTTATCAAATTGCTTAGCATTTTGTAAATGTGATTACATTTCCCTGCAAGATCTAGGCAATTGAAAATTATATTTTAATTTCATAAAGTCTATTTTAGTCCTACTTTTAGATGCAATAAAAAAGCCTAACAAAGTGTCATCAAAATATAGTCATAGAAAAGAGTGAATGTTCTGTGCCTTTGCTCTTACTGCTTTTAAAACATTTGGATTTCAAAAGAGGAGGATTAAAATTAGGATTGATAAATTGTGAAATATTTCTTAGCAACAGATCACAGAATCATAGAATCAACTGTGTTGGAAAAGATCTCCGAGATGATGAAGTCCGACCCTTGATCCAACACCGCTATAGTTACTAGACCATGGCACTAAGTGCCACATCCAGACTTATCTTAAAAACCTCCAGGGACAGAGAATCCACCACCTCCCTAGGCAGCCTATTCCAATGTCTGATTATTCTCTCTGTAAAAAATTTCTTTCTAATATCCTCCCTGGCATAGCTTATGACTGTGCCCACTTGTCCTACTGCTGGTTGCCTGGGAGAAGAGACCAACGCCCACCTGGCTACCGCCTCCTCTCAGGGAGTGGTAGAGTGATGAGGTCTCCCCTGAGCCTCCTCTTCTCCAGGCTAAACAGCCCCAGCTCCCTCAGCCTCTCCTCACAGGACTTGTGCTCGAGTCCCTTCACCAGCCTTGTTGCTCTTCTCTGGACCTGTTCCAGCACCTCAATATCCTTCCTGAACTGAGGGGCCCAGAACTGGACACAGTACTCCAGGTGTGGCCTCACCAGCAGAGGATAAGCAGATACAGGAGCAGATCCACATTTCAGTGGTGTTTAATAGATGTTATTTTAGCTGAAATGAAATAGAACTTCATTTTAAGACTTTTAAAACTCTAATTCTAAGAACATCAGAACGACATCCTTGTCTACACTCTATCCTTTCCCACAAAGCAATTATAAAGAGATAGTGACCCTGGATAACAGGGTATCCAAATGTGGCAGTTCCTCTAGTGCTATTCCAGCCAGTCATTTTCACACCAGCTTGATTGCAGCTTAATTTCTCAAGCCTGATACCACTTTTGTGGTACTTGAGTTCTGTATCTTAACCTCCTCCTTAAATCATAGAGAATTTTGCAGCAGCCTGTTAGGAGCATGGCACTCATTTTCATGCCTGTGGCAGCCACTGCAAAAGATATTTCTCAAGAAAAAAGTTACACCTACAGATTCTGTTGATGTCATAAGGTCTCTAATGTGGAACAAAGTTATTAACATTTGTGCTTGAAATCTACATATGACCATTTTCAGAAAATAGTCAAATGACTTAATAAAGGTCCTTGATTTTTGCAATTCTCAGGTACCATAGGTCTGATGCTCTTTCAGTGACTGGAAGTCTGTCAACAAATCTGAAAATCTCAATTTGACTTCACAAACTTGATACTGAAAATATCTGGCTTTAACTTTACTAACTCAAATGCAAGGGCAAAGAAATATTATTGGAGCATAGAAATGCAAGAGAAAGACAGCTTTCTTAATCCCCCTTTTGGCCTGGCTGACTGGGCTAGAAGCTGTGCCTGTGAGTGCATAAACTTTTATTGATTCCCACTGGAATTACGCATCAGCAAACAAATGTGGCCAATGAAGTTAATAATTTCCTCTGTTCCAATCTCCATTTTTCAATCTCCAAACATGACCTGAAATGTAAGATGTTACAAAATAATATTTAAACGTTTGTACTGGGTGCTGGGAAAGGTAAAAGGCACTCTTGTCTTACTAAACATGTTCATTTCATTTAATTAAAATGTAGATAATATTGCTGAAAATCAGGGACAGTGTCTCTGAGCAGAATCCTGGTCTCTGCGTGTTCAGCTCCAGTTGTCTGTGCTATAAAAGGGTTACATGATAAGGAATACAGGACTGAAAAGGACCTTCAATCTAGTTCTCTGCAACTGGAGAATTGTATCATGCCATCATACATAAAAAATTATCGAAGTTCATTGTAAAATTGTATATCTTGAAAGCTTATCTCCTACATACTATTCCAAGCAGGAAGGCTGTTTTTAACTCCTACAGCTCTGGTAAAAACATAAAAGGAAGGACTGAGGTAAATTGGGAAGGAGTTGGATAAGTTGTCATTTACAAGACTCTAAAATTTCACAGAATTTAGAGTAAATTCTCTCTAACTTAAATTTTCTAATAGGACTTCCTAACAGAAGTCTGTGCTGAAAACTCTTTGAAAGTGCCTGGCAAAGCCTAGTAGTACCCAGTCTCTCTAGAGGCAGGGTCTGCCTGGAGTCTCAGGGGCTTATTAAAATGTCTTTCACTTGTGGAAGTTCCTAGCTCCATGAAAAAAGATGCTTAGTCTAGAGTGTTAGGTGCCACTTGGAAACCAGGTTCATGGCAGATGAAGGAGAGTCAGCTGAACAGAGGGAAAAACCCCAGCGCATAAGGTTCAGTTCTTCTTTGATTTGTCAATGTATAGTTGCGCTTTCACCGCCGCGGCCCGGGTTCGATTCCCGGTCAGAGAAAAAGTCCCCCGGGCAGATGGAGCTCGTTAGCCCTGTAAGGCCATCCATCTAAGAGAAGGTCACTCTATACAAACCTACATCCTGAGGACCTCACTGCCACCGTCCAAGCTTGCTCGGCCCCGGCAGATGAACCTCAGGATTAAAGGGTGGGCTCAGCTCAGCGCACACTGTGTCTCACCTAAAAAAAATCCACTGCGCAGGCTCGAAGGGTAAAGACCCTTCCCAAATCTTCGTTCGCGAAGACTGGCCATACAATGTATAGTTGTTATGCAACTGCAGTTTTCAAAAAAGTAGGACTGAAAACAGTGCCAGACTCTCTAGCACTAACTCTCTAGTTGGATCAGATGTATGATGGAATAATCAATATTAACTCAAATCTTGATCGTATTCAGGTACACTTGAGGATAGGAGTAGCATTCCACATTATCTTGACAAACTGGAGGAGCAGTCAGGGAAAAAACGGGCAGTGCAAGACCTTAATTTTATCCAGATAAAATAGCTGTGGAAAATGTAATGGAAAATATCTAGATGTATAGCAAAGGTGTGAAAAGGATCATTTGCGTTGGTCACAAGCCAAAGAGTAGTTAGTACCAAAATCATCCAGTTTTGACACAGCATTTCCAAAGTTTGAGAGAGGACACTACGAACGGTCAGTTATCCTGAAATATTAGGTGTGAAGAAAGCCTGCAAGACAGGTTTCTTGTCCTCAAGACAAAACTAGCATTTCTGTGGCACTGGGTAGGTAGACACAATAGAAACATTCAAATGTGCAAGAGGCTCTGTACTTATGATGGATAAGCTTAAATTTAAATCTGAAAGACTCAGAACAGACGCAAAGAACAATCTGTCCTGGCGCAACAAGAAAGCTCTGGACTAGATCAGCTGAAAAGATGTCTTAAGGACAGGTTAGACAAATTCTCATAGGACTGATGTAGAAAAAGTTGCACTGTTGTAGGAGAGAAGGGTAGAACAGATAAACTTGAGCTTTGGAGCGGACAACCAAAATTATTTCTATTTTTTTTATCGTAGCTACCAACTTCAAATAGTGAAACCTGGGATTACTATAGGGGACGAATGACCGAAAATGAAGATGAGAGTGAAGGGACTGTCCAAAAGACAGATTAATAGAGGGATTTTCTGAAACTCAGTACCTCTCCCTCAGTCCCAGCATAGAGTCAGGTGAAATGGCAGCACCATTTCTCAGGAATATACAGGAAAATCTTTTGGTGTCCTTCCTCTACTAGAAAAGAAATGTAGAGTAGAGTTCAACTTACCTAACTTGAGATCCAGTTGAGATATTAGGCAAATACTGATTTCTAACTTGTCTGTAACTATTTTGTCACCCTTCAGGTCCCCTTTCCAACCAACTGAGGAACAGGTATTTGAAAACAGCTTGTCTGACTAAACATATATGTCTACTTTGGGATGAGCCACATCCTGGGAATTCTCATTTCTCTCATCGACTACAAAAAGAATTTAGTGTGATGAACTTGTCAGGAGACATCTACACTGTAGATCTCTGCATTTGATCAGATAAATCCACCTACAGTGTACATAGTCCCATTGAAAGAGGGCTTGCTTCATTTCCATCTGTTCTCAAGAATATGCCGAACAAGTTCTCCTTCAACTTCAACATGTTCACCATTAATGGGATGGGAAAAACAGAGAACCTTTGGCATTTTCATTCACTTTTTTTTTTTTTTCTTCCATTGAGAGACTACATGAGAGAAGTTATTTGTCATCAGATCAGTCAGGGAGTTGTGACCACACATCCCTTCTTTGAACTAGGCAGTCAAGCAATCTCTTCTGCCATAATACAAGGTTTTATATAGGACTACAGACTCTTCTGTGTGCTGCCTTTCTATTTTTATTGGCATTTCTTCTTTCTCATACCTAGGTAGCCTAATGCTTCAGTCATTTCATTAAGTTAGGAGGGGACAAATGCTGACAATCAGGTGTCAAAATTTAGCTGAGAGGACAAAAAGTGAAGTGCTTTCCTTTGCCTGGAAAAGGAGGAGACTCTGGAGAAGAGATATTTACAAGAGTGGAAGAGATTTTGTATTATAGGCAGGAGTCACCCAGCAGGTTTTGAAGAGCCCAGAAGCTGCTAAAGTTTCAGCATTTTGACATTTTCTTGAAACAGGACAGTGCATACCGGTGATGTTTTTTGTGATGACCTTTGAGGTACTATGGTGCAAACTATTGCTTATGATTATTGCAACACTTAAGCAGCTTTGTCACTCAAAGTTTTTAGTTAGGATGTGCAATTGATTCATTTCAATGGATCAAAGAGCATTCACTTATGCAGTTTTCCATACTAGTAGGCCTCATATGCACTTTAACAAAGTTTCCTGGTTTTCCTTATTACAGATATGTTCATACCATCAAAACAGGTTTTTTAACATTTCCGTGTGTTAAGTTTGTCACTAATCGCTTTATTCTTTTTATTATTTAGGTTTTATTTTCATATCTTTAACTGGTAAGAATTTCTTTCCTCTGCACAAACCAAAATAAAAATGCTAAATAGGCAAATGAATGAACTACTGCTATATTTCCTTCAATGTGTACATGAAAATTAGATCATCAAAGTGCTGCTGCAATCAAAGGGAATTGTCACAGACTTCAATGGAGCCAAAGTATTATCAGCAGTAATATGTACAGACAACTGAGTAGACTTGAAAATGCACATGTGTAAAGAAGGGAAACTGAATAATATCTAGTCTATTTGCAATGCTATTCTCAGTTCAGTGTAATGTACCTTCTTTTTTTAATGCTTCTACTAAACCACTGTTATGAGTTTGCTAAACAAAAAGACTCCATTTTCTCAAGAACATATTTGCTCCTTAAGGTATGGCATCCAAGTCTAAATTAATGCACACTTGTAAAACTCAAGTTAGTCCACTGAGATATCTTGGACATTATCATCTGTAATTTATTTTCTTAGAATAATAGTGTACACTGCTGCTATTGAAAATATATATCCTGATATTAAAACAGATAGTGTATTAATAATATTTCTTTTTTGTGGACAAATTCAGTTTATCTGTGTTTCAAGATGTCTTGAGTCAAATTTCACAAATAAATATTTCTTTTACTCTACATACAGGATACTGTACTGAGAAATGACTTACATATTTATGAAGTCCTCACAATTCCTCTTCCAGTAATCATGTCTGAGGAGAAAAAGAAAAAAAAGAAAGTACATTTTTTTCCATTAGGAATACACACACATTCAGGTCTTTTCTGTAGCAGGCAGCACGTGAAATCTATAAGGAAGAAGATCCTCTTCTTTCAAGGAATCAGGAGATGTCTCAATTTAAGGCTGCTCAAGTATGATAGTAACACAGACATGGCTGACTTCCACTGACACACTTTCATTTCAGTAGTCCCTTTTTTTACCTAAATCACTTTTTCATGCTCACTGTGTTTGGTGTTCACCAATGAAGAGAGTGAGGACTGAAAATCACTGCTCAAGAATGTGTAACAGCAATGAAAACATCTTCCTTCTCCACAAATTGTTCTCATTTCCTGAGGGAAAAAGCAAAAATAGGAATAAAAGGCATATACCTTCCATATACCTTCTAATTGTTCTGCCTCCAGCTTACTATATATTATACTGTGGTTGCAACTAACTGAGCATTATATAAGAAATGTTGGAGCCAGTTTCTTGTCTGTTGGCAGCAAAAAGACATATAGTGTAAGTACAGACATGTGATCTGAAATCATACTTCAATTTGGGCAGACGACAGTACTGAAAATTTTTTTTGCTGCTGAATCTGCCTTGGTCTTCAGATGAGCCAGAAGGATGGAAGTTAAAGTAGGCTTTCCTTTTAAAAACATGAAAATTAATTTTTGCTGATCCAATCCACTCTTTGATCTCACTACAAATCTGCATAAATTTTCTTTATAAAAGGGCTGTTTTGTGGAAGTATGGAAGAGTACTGCTTATGACTATATATTTGAAAAAAACATATTAGCAGCACAAGTTCCAAAATATAAAGATCCTAGTAACCACATTATTGCATGTAGGCGGGAAGTATTTGGTTTCTAACTGAGTTAATTTTCAACTTCTTTGCTATTTCCTTGCCCATTCCACTGAGCTAAATTTATATGGAAACTTGATGCTAGTCCCTTCTCTTTTCCCTCTGCTTCTTTCTCCCTTGCCGAAATGATTAAAAGGACCAGAAAGGAAAAGAAGTGATTCAAGATTGAAATGTCAGTGCTGATGGAGAGGAGAGCTGTGCAATGGAGAATTTAAACATGATACCCAGAGCCAGATTTTCACCTGTTCTCATTTGCAAAGTCACATAAACGTTGCAGAGTATTGTAGCCAGTATTTCCAGAGCTGGATCGCTTCCATAATACAAATGGTGTCTTGCTAATTTAAACCAGCCTGCAACAGTAAATTGAGTAACAACAATGAAGGTCTGAATAAAGGTAAGAAAATGCAGCTTGTGAGCCAGATAACTAAATCACTGGTATTTTTTTTCTCTTCCTAGAAAAGTAACTGGCTATTGAAATGAGAACTGATCACAATAGCTTTGCCTTGAATTCATTCCGCTCTGGAGGGTGCAAAGGTTTGGCCCTAGTAAGTGTATTAAAGGATTCCTGCACCATTAAAACCAAGTAAGAAAAGAGGTACAGACATAAAATAAAAAGCTGAAGAAGACTAAGCAATTAGGATAGTAGTGACATAGACATTGGCAACAAAGAAAAATAAGAGATAAAGCTATGAAATGCACTAAAAAGCAGGACAAAAATCAAGCTTTCACACACATTTGATCTAGAAGACCTCAGTACCCATTAATTATAAAAGGAGCCTTAACATTTTATTTAATTGCAAACACATTTTAGGAAAAGAAACAGTAGGGGTAATGAAAGGACATATATTTGAGGGGCTTAAATGAATTTTATGACTTCTTAGAACTTGCTTGTAAAAATCCGACTCCATAAATAGTGTGATAACTGCAGCAAATGAAAATAGGAATAATATCAATAAGGAACAATGTCAATAGGAAATATTGATCAATTCAGAACAATATCAATAGGAAATATTATTCAGATTTGTTTTACTGACTTTGAACACATATATACATATACGCATGTATACTTTCTGTTAGGGGTTGCCAAATCTCTTATCTTGACAGAGCAGTTCAATGTTCCAAAATACAGCCTTATAGCGAGGCTAAGCATGTATTCCCAGCACACACACAACCATGTACACATTTACACACACACACATGGCTGGCCCCATGACCATGTGGCCCACTTGTCTTCACAGTAACCAGCTTTCAGCCTCTCTGCTCTCTCCATTAACCGGGCCAGGTTCATGGTTGCTTTGATAACTAGCTCCCAAGCCTCTACCCTAGTTACTGGCTATTTGGACTGGATAGTTGCTGATGAGTACACACTGATGTACACACACACACACACACACACACAATGTGTACACACTGCTCTCTGCATCTGCCACTATGACCCATAGTCTCACTCCAGTTGCCGGTCTTAAACTTCCATACACACATGTGCACACAGAACAGAATGTCACCCAGAAAAGTAGAAATGGAGTTTTGTGAGGTGGAGGAAAGAGTCAGAAGTGTAAAAGTGAGAAAACTTGTGGGCTGAGATAAAGATAGTTTAATAGGTAAAGTCACACATACAAGGCAAAACAAGGAATTTATGCAACACTTTCCATGGGCAGACAAGTGTTCAGCCATCCCCAGGAAAGCTGGACTCTATCAAATGTAACAGTCCTTGGGAAGATAAATGCCATCTCTCTGAATGTTACCTCTTGCTCCTTCTTCCCACAGCTTTAGATGCTGAGCATGGTGTCATACGGTGTGGGATGTCCCTGTGGTCAGTTGGGATCAGCTGTCCCAGCTGTGTCCCTTCCCAACTCCTTGTGCACACCCAATGTCCTCACAGGGGAGGATGAGAAGAAGAGCAGGCCTTGATTCTGTGTAAGCACAGTTCAGCAGTAACTAAAACATCCCTGGATTGCCAACACTCTTTCCAGTACAAATCCAAACCGCAACCCCTCACCAGCTACTCTGAAGAAAATTAACTCTATTCCAGCCAAAACCAGCACAGGAGGAAAACGAGTGTAGGGAACATAAAAGAAACCAATAGTTTTTATTAGACAAGTAAATGGAAAATTAGACACATAGCTTCCATTTTAAATGTATTTTAATAGGGTAGGAAAAATAATTTCAATACCCAGCTCTTCATACATTCTCAGGCTGATGTTATATGGAGCCAGCAGCAAGTCATGGTCTCCATGAAGTATGAGTACCTGCACAGCTTCCTTCCACCCTGCACACGTATGCAAGCTATTTCCTTTGCTACTCTGCATTTTTTCCTCTAATATCTGATGTTTCACAGCTCTCCACTGATAAATATATTTAATGACAGTAAAAAAGGAGTAGGATAGCAGTCATGGGGAGTGGGTAACAGACAGTAGGCACAGTGTTGTTCACAGTATCGTAGTGTTCACTTGTTTTCCAAAGTGAATGAGCTTGGTGACCTTTAAATCCGTTCCTGCTGCTTCTGCAGTTTGTTTCTTACCAACTGCCACTCCGCCCAATCCACTGGACACTGGTGTATGTTTGGCACATCACAATTCTGGAACAGCCCATTTTATATGCAGTAAGTATAGATTTTTTTTTTTAAACTTTTGTACTTTGCTTTCTCTAGGTTCCAGTCTTGATTGGGGTTTTTAATTGCTTTGGTAGCTCTTTTTTTCTTTTTTTTGTACAAAATGTCACATCCAAAAGAACTGTTTATTATTCATTACTCATGGCTGTCATCCTGATTAGTATTGCTATGAGTTCTCCTGGCAGTGATTGGGACCCAGGGCTTGGTGCCATACAGCTCAGCAGGCCAGGAGAAAGGGCTTTGGAGGTGAAATGTGGAAAGACTACAGAAATCTTGAGCTAGGTTAGGGAACAAGAGAGCTGCAAGGCCAAAACCCTTGGTCACTTACACTCATTGCAAAGCTCTTCCATCTTCCCCACACAGCATCTGTCACAATGCCATACCACCTACCTTTCCACCTCTGATAAAAGCATGTAGAGGAGAAGGAAGGGAGGTGCCATACTCTGCAGGTGCCCCTGATCCAGGCGCCCCTGTGGGGTGGCCACTGCTGCTGGGGGTTGGCACCCTGAATCCTGCACACTTAACCCCAGCACCAGATGACCCACTTTGCATAAAGCAGTGTTTGTTGCACTCCCCATGAGTAAAACAAGGATGACACCATGTGCCAGTTTGCTTCCTTGATTTGTGATTAGTGAGTTTTTGCTTGTTAACAGCTTTAAAAATGAAAAGCATTGCCTATCTGCAGAGAGTTATGGTTACATGAGTTACTGGTGAGCCTCAAGGATGTTCCTACTGAACATGTGGGGCAGCTGGTATTTTAAATACCTAGCCTCTGTGATTTAATCCAGATCACTGTAGAACTGAGTTCAACCTAAAAGAACCTCTGCATTTTCAGTAGAAAGTGAGCTCTCCTTTTCTGGTCAAGAAACATTATTTTCTACTTGTTCATGCTTTTGTAATCTGTGAAGCTGCAGTAGTGTAGTATATTACCAGAGATCCTTTAGGCTGGGTTGGGAGCTACTTCTTAGGTGAAGTCAGAGAATAATTTTGTTTCTCTCTTCTTTTTTTCTTTCCCTGGTGTTTGAGATGTGTATTTGTTATCCTATGGATGAGAACAAGCAATCAGACTGGGTTATTTGAAGATTTCAGTGTCCTCTGCATCCTAGAAAAACTAACTGAAGTGCCTACATATTATTACTGTACAATATTAGTTACGTACATTAAGTTGACCTCAGTGCAGTAAAAATGTAAATAATTTCTGTATTTGGGGAGGATTTTTCTGGAAAATAAATCCAAAATGATTGTCTGCTGCAGCTTTTCTGAGTTATACATCCAATATGTGGAAATTCAAAAATTTTTAGGGACTTATGAGGGCAAACAGAAAAAATCATTCTATATTCACAAAATACTCAAAATACATTTTGATTTTGTAAAACTACTTTGATTAATTATTAAAATATTCCTTTTACAACTACATAGAAAATTCAGATAAACCTGATTTTAAAGTGCCAAATAGGGTGGATTAAGCTTCACAATACAAAGAACTTTGATGCTTTTTTGGGGGCTTTAAGATATTATTGCCTACATTGGATCATTTGTTTTCAGCTATCTGCTCCTAAAAGAGCACATCATCTGAGCCCTACGCTCCAGCCTCTGGGCAAATTTGCTTGGCTGATTTTAAAAGCCCTCAAGTGCTGCTGCTCAGCCCAAGCTGCCTTGTACTCAGGCAAGCAACCTGTGAGTGGAGCGCAGATAGGCAGCAGTTGCCTGCAGAAAACACTTCACTGCAAGGGACAGCTAGGAAATTGTAACTTTTTAAGCCATTACAGCTGTTTCCAAATAGAATGTCATAGAATAGAAGAGCTAGGCAGTAAAAGCATTGATGAGGCAGCAGCAAATACCTGGAATGATAATCAGCTTTTTATCCAGCTCATCATAAGAGTTCACCTGACTCCCCTTTACAAAGCAGATTGACACTACTAAGGCAGCTGAAGAGACTGAATAGTGTGACTTGTGGCAGTAGCAGACATGCCTACAGTTGCAGTCAGTGGCTACATCCCTGCCTGCGTGACTAACAGGCTGGTAGGGATGAGGCCATCCTCCGATGGCCAGAGGTGTGACTGCTTCTCACACCCCTGCTTGCCCTCTTGCAGGTTGGAGTGAGCTCCCACACCTCTCGCTGCATACCAGCAGTGGATCAGTGAGTACTCTTCACACACAAAACCTGAGGGCCTGGCTCAGGCCACATGGAGGGTTTAACCAAGCAGACCCAGTGCCAGCAGTGCTCTCTAGCAGACAACAGGGTGGTGTGTGCCAAAGGGAAAGGGAGGTGAAGTCTTCCTATCCCCAAAGACAACCCCACAGCTCCATCAATACTGAGGAATGCTCCAGTGGCTGTTCTTAGCTGATCATCCATAATAACTCTGGTCAGAAGAGCAGACACTGTCAGAGGCAAGCTGCATCACAGGTCACCTCTGAGTCACCTCAGTGAGTCACCTCTGTCTGGCCTTGCTGCTGGCTATGGACCCCGGCTGCAGCCCGCGTGGGAAGGCACAGTCTCCTTTCTGTGAATCATCTTTTCTCCATTGTCCTGCTGCTGCTGATCCCTCAGCTCCTGCCCCAGCATGGCTTGTTAATGTCAGGCTCAACTGCCTGGGGGGTGTCCGTCTGGCTGGGGTGCCCCAACTGGTTCCCTCTGCCCGAGAGGGCTGCTGCCCATAAAAAAGTCAAGCAGCAAATCATTCCTTGGAGAGTGACAAGCAAACATACAGTAAGCCTGGCTTTTATTTGGCTTGTGATAGGGTCTGAGCAAAATGACTTGAGCTCACCATGTGATGTGTTTAGATGGAAATGGAAAAAGGTGCAACTTCGGTTGAGTGCAGAGCTGCAGCTCCTGGAACCTGACAGGCTCCTCTGACCAGCCAGCACAGGGGAGGTTTGGTGGACAAGCTGAATCAATGAGCCCATCCATCTGTTTCACTAATGGGCAAGAAAAGCCTTGCATTTGGCCTGTGCTGCTGGTGCCAGTTCTGCCTCAGGATGTTCCTCCACCAGAGATAAGCAGTGAAGAAAAAAAGAGGCAGGGAACCAAGAGGTCCAACACAGACAGTTAAGCCAAATAGCTCAAACACTTCACAAATATTGAGAATAGCAGAGAAGGCTTCTATGCTTTCAACTAGTCTCTCTGGATCATATGGTGTTAGTGCAGACAAAAAAAAAAAAAGATGAGTTATACAATTTTGATGAGAGCCTCCTCCTACCATTCTAATAACTACTTAGTTTTACAGGTAGTCTTTAGGACACAAGAAGGGCATTATAAACAAATGAGATAATTTAACAGAAGTAAAATGATCTTCTACACAGACTGAAATGAAGAAGTTCTACCTCTCTCTATAATAAAAACTTTATATTCTTATAATTAATTGCCTGTCTATATAGAAGTCCTTTTAGCTTCTTGGCCTTTTAAACCCCTTCCTTTTCAAGGAACAAGCTGGCATTCTGCATCATAGGAAAGAATCCAAGTTCAGAGGCGTCTTTGTAGAGAAAAAACTGAACATAGTTTCTCTCAAAGGAGAAATTGAGTGTTCAGGGCACTTGGCTAACTGTCATCCTTGTCCCTACAGATGCCCAAATGTAACACTAGAAAGGACTTTTTACATATTTTTTTCCATGCTTATGTTCACTCTGACTTTTTCTGCTGGGTACTGGGTTGGAAGTTGAACTGACAAACAGAGTGTGTTATTATAATCACATTTTTTAAATCCTCTGAATGAGCATGTGGGTTTTGAATTTCACTCTAAAGCATTTCATTAGGCAACTGAGTTGTCTTTATTTAACATGACAGAACTATAGAATATGCAAATTTTTAAAAAAGTACAGCCAAAATTTTGCAATTTTTTATATTGATTTCGCAATTTTTACATATCAGCATCAGGCTGAAAGAACTGAAAAAAATCTTACTTTTATTTTTTAGGTAGCCTTGAAAGGGTGGTTCCCCAGGTAGCAGGTATGAATGTTGACTGAAGGCCAGGATTTCACTTCTACAGAGCTATAACATGTAGAAGTATAGAAACCATGTTTTACTTCTCGTGGAGCTCAGGCCTGTTTGCTTTGCAGTATTGTGATATTGCTCAGTTTTATTTCAGACAAGTTTCCCACAAGAAACTCCCTGTCCTGATTAGAGTACTATACATTCTCTTTATATACGTTTGTTTGTTTGTGGGTTAGAGGGTTTTTTTTGGTACTGATCAATACAATGAGAGACTCACCTGTGGTCCATCCTGCTTTCCTGGGCTAGCAAACAGGGAGCAGCTGGTGCCCTGTGGAAGTGCAGCTGTGACTGACTGGCACTTGCACAAGCCATAGTCAAGAGAGAGGGGTTGGTTGCTTCTCTGAGGAAGTGTTGGCCAGGTTCTGAATCTGAACATTAAGTACCCATATTTGGGATTTTTTACTGAAAGAGTTCTAAGGACACCTGACAACACAGAAAAGGAGGAGCACATTTTTAACATAACAGTCTTAATTTGCATCTAAAGTATATATATGTGTCAGAAGGCACATATGACAGAGTAGAAAACTTACCTGTATAGCTTCATATGTCAGTTTTAAAACCCTGTGCTCTGGATATGAGGAAGTCTCCTAGATAGAGGCCTGCACTAATAAGATTTCCAGTACGTCATTTGCTTATTGTAGCTTGGGCACAACAATGAGACTAGGAATTGGCCAAAAATGTTACTTATTTAACACTTACAATATAGCAAGTGAAAGAGTCCAGCCAGATTATCCAGTATGTCTTGTCTTAAAAGAAAAAAAGGAAAATTATGGTTTTCTGTCCCAAAGAACCAACTGTCTAAAAGATAAGGACGTGAGGGATAAGTTCAACAATAAATCAGATCTGAACAGAAAATAGCAGGACCATGCAGGTAATTGGTTAAGGCTTGTCTAGTCTGTACTCAGTTAGGACTACTTTCCACAGTTTCCAAATACGTAGCTTTGGAGATCACAGTTTATTTCACTTCAAAAGGAAATTAAAATTTTTGCCTGGTGAACCCGCCCTTTGGAAGTCAATCAATTTAAATACTGTTCCTTAAGGACAAGTGATAGAAGAGGAGGAGGAGTGCCTCATAGTAGCTCCTGCCACTCTCTGCCACTGAGGAGAGGCAACAGTAGAGAACTTCAGATCCAAGTAGCAATGTTGCATATTGATCTTTGTGGACACGTCCTGCTAACTGCCAAGGCCTCTGGTTTCTTTTTTTTAGCAGCTTAGCATGGCTTTCACTAAACATAAATATCAGCTGCACGAATAGTATGGACAGTTATGTTTGAACATTTTGGTCACTGCTAAATACAGAATTGCTAACCCAGGCATTCAGAAGTCATGATTCAGGTCTCCAGAATGAGAAGCCTGGCCTAAGTACATGTAAATCCTTTTTTATTTTCTCTCTGTTTTGCTTACTGAAACTTTAGAATACTTCTGGATCATGTCTTCAAGCACTTTTCTTCAAAACTGAAGACAAAAAATTAATCTGAGTTTGTATTTGCCTCTAATTCACGTCATTCCTGGAGCTGGGACTTATAAAAATTATTCCTAATGCTCTGAGGCAAGAGAATTTCTTTCCTTATCTCCGTAAGTGTCTGTTATACCAGTAGGAGGAATTTCTTTAATCAAAAATGGAAATGTCACCAGTGAACAGACAGACCAGGAGAGGACAGAGGCACCATTCATCTCCCACCTTCCTTTGTCATCACAACTTTGATATAAGGGGAGCACAGTGCCTTCCCTGTACAGGGCTGACATTAATCAACCATGGCAGAACAGCAGCACCTTCCAAGTGAGGCAGTTGCTCATACAGCATTAATACATCATGAATGTCACACAGCACGCAAATTACGTGGCACAAATGTCAATGCTCTGAGGAATACTTACAACAGGCATTAGCATGAACTTGTTTTGATGAATGTTTTGTACAAGTAATCCCAATTTGTGACACATCTGGGAGGTTGTGTTTTTTTGTTTGTTTGTTTGTTTTGCAATTTTAAAAGCAGCTCATAAGCAGAACAAGGGTTCTAACTTTGTCCAGTGAAATGAAATAATATATTGCTTGTTCAGTTGTAACCTTAAGCCCACTGTGATTTAGGCAATATTCTCAGCTCCTACTCGCCAGCAAATTTTAAACTTGGCCAATGTTGCTAGTGCCCTGAGACTTCTTGCAAGAATGGTTTGTTGTCTTCCTTCTCTGAAAGGATCCATTTTTAAGCAATCAGTGTCATAAGAGCTGGTGACTGTTTCATTTCTAAGAGTACTTGAAAACATATTTTTGTTGATGAAGCACCCTTTATTCACAGTTGTATTTTTCCTGGAAAACCTCAAAACCAAAGTCATACAGGGGGAACATATTTGCCTTTTTCAACAGCGGGTGATTAACAAGTTCTCTTCTATAAATACTTTTAGCATCCTTTTCTACTGCAAACTGTCTTTGATGAAAATTAACAAACTTGTCCTAGCACCATAATATCTATTATTGGTTCAGTAGCCATTCACCTAATATCTTCTGCTTGGTCTTGTGAGCTCCATGTTTCGCTTTAAAGGGTCATCTTTTTGCCTAAATATAAAATGACTAAATGCTTTTCAGTAAAAATAATGCAGTTTATTTTTGTATTGCAGCTCTCAATGGTGGTTGTGTGTCTCTTTAACCCTGTCTCCTGTTTAAAAGCTTCAGAGTCTGCTTGATACCTCTGAGGAAACAAATAGTCTGACAGGGAAGGGCAAGGGCAGGGCTTGCATCACCCTGACCCGTTCCTGCTTGTTGAGCCAGCTTGACAGCCCAAGTCAGAGGTTGCACCTTCCCTAAATAGGTGTAACTCGAATACTCCTCCAAGTGTACTAGGGAGTTGGGAGGTAAGAACCAGAGTCCCTGAACAATTTCTTCTGGGCTTTCTTCTTGTGGCTGAGTGCTGATGTCCAACCAAGAGGCAGAGCACTTTCCCACCACATGGTGTGTACCCCTACCCTTGCAGATGCCATATGGCATGTAGCACTGGGTATGACTCACACCACAATAACCTGAAAGTCAAGTCGGTGTGGGTCATGCACTCTGCCACTATCCGTGGAGGTAAAGGGCTGGAGCACTTGTGCAAAGGAGAGATGAGCAGAAGCTCTGCAGTGCAATTCTCCTTTGGGCTCGTGGCAGGTCAGCACTTCACAGACCAGGAGCAAGGTGGCCTGCAGCAAAAATGAGCTGGCCCAGGACATGTCTGACATCAGCTGTAACTTCACCCTCCTGCAAAACCATGGGGATTTCTTGCCCAGTCACTGCTGAATTTGCAGCTCTTTGATTTCCCCAATGTTTTCTTTAAGCTTTAGCCCTACAAAATGCGAATTAAATGGTTACCTAACTACCCTTGAAAAGGTGTTCAGAGATATTAACATTGTATTTCCCTCTGTGCCTTTCCATTTGACACAGAAAATGCAAAACAGACTACCTTGGTTTAAAGACCTTGAACTAGACTGAAATTGTTAATATTAAGTACCTTACATGGATGGAGGCTAGGGGATTTTAGAAATTTCTTTCCTTATCTATCACTTTAAGGAAACATGAACCTTGAATATCAATGGTTCCTGGTGGCACTAAAAAGTACATGCAGGCTTTTGTTTATAGCCAAAGAATCTGGGTGCTGCTCTGATAATATATTTGGCAGATGGGAAGCACACAGCTGGATAAGCATTCAACAGCTAAACTGTGCAGCCTGTTCTTAGAAGGAGGTCCTTGCTCTTGTCAAGAAAAAGAAGGTGCATTTTATGGCACTGAAACTGGGTCTTTTTTTATTGACAAGAATAAACTTTTTTCCTACTTGTAGCTACAATAAATGACCCTTTCACATTAAGCTAATGATGGATGTCTATGATGTATTCCAGTAGCAGTTCTATTATTGATGTAGTTATGCTGGTAAAAAATCCACACTTTATTATAGTTTTATGTTGCAATGGGAAGAGATTCAATTATGCTCATAAGCACTGCTGGAGTTGTATTCATAGCTCCACCAGTTTTCCTCACTATAAATACACCAAGAAAACCCTTTTCCAACTAGTCAGTCAGATTGTACAGAAATGAAGATCACTCTCAGGGAGAATGCTTTGGAACAAAGTACTATGTAATCCAAGCACGTGGAAGCTGAAAAAATCCAGCAATATACAGAGGTGAGAAGCATGGTTCATAAAGGTATCATAACAAATTACATAATCACATAATCACAGAATACATTGAGTTGGAAGGGACCCATCAAGATCATAGAGTCCAACTCTTAGCCTTGCACAGGACCTTCCCCAAGAGTCACACCGTGTGCCTGAGAGTATCATCCAAATGCTTCTTGAACTCTGTCAGGCTTGGTGCTGCAACCACTTCCCTGGGGAGCCTATTACAGTGCCCAACAACCCACCGGGTGGAGAACCTTTCTTAACATCCAACCTAAACCTCCCCTGACTCAGCTTCACACCATTTGAGTCCTGCCACTAGTCACCAGAGTTAAAAGATTAGCACTTGCTCACCCACTTCCCCTTGTGAGGATGTTGAAGGCCACAATGAGGTCTTCCCTCAGTCTCCTCTTCTCCAGGATGAACAAAGTGACCTCAGCCACTCCTCATACGGCTTCCCTTCAAGGCTCTTCACTGCCTTTGTAGCCCTTCTTTGGACACTCTCTAATAGCTGAATATCTTTCTTATACTATGGCACCCAAAACTGCACACAGTATTCAAGGTGAGGCCGCATTAGTGCAGAGCAGAGCAGGACAATCCCCTCCCTAGACCGGCTGGCAATGCTTCGCCTGATGCCCCTCAGGACATGGTTGGCCCTCCTGGCTCCCAGGGCACAACGTGCCATCAACCAGAACCCCCAGTCCCTTTCCGTGGCACTGCTTTCCAGCATCTCATTCCCCAGTCTGTACAAAAAGCCAGGGTTGCCCTTTCCGGGATGCAGAATCCGGCACTTTCTCTTGTCGAACTTCATATGGTTGGTGATTGCCCAGCCCTCTAATTTGTTGAGGTATCTCTGCAGGGCCTCCTTGCTTTCAAGGGAGTCAACACCTAAGAATCTAAACATCTATTAGCTATTTTTAAGGCAGACTTCTTACTTTGAAAAAAAAATCAGCTAAAATCAGTGCGATTAACCATTGCTAAATGAATACTTAATCCAGGTTAGTATAAGGCTCAAATAACACTAGAAAGGCAGTACCTACAACATCCTATTGTCTCTGCTGTTCCATCATTTCTATACCTGCTGGATATAACTATTATTACTAACAGAAACTACTACTAAATATAACATCTGGGTACGCCCTGTCATAGCTGTAATTGTATTTATCTAAACATATTTCTCAAACATTCCCCCATATTATACATTAGAAATATTACATTTCTAAATTAAATTACATAAATTTACAGAAAAACAAAACCAAAGGTTACAGTATGTAAAAAGTGGCTGTCAGAAAACCTAGCAGACTTTGCTTGTAACATTGTGTGAGTAAGATGGTTGATTCTTCATGGTTCTGAGCACAGGGCAATGTACATTTAAACAATATCTTTCGATTATTTTTATATGCCAATAGCACATTGTTATAATCAGCTTCTAGGGCTCTGATGACCAATACGAGCACAACCCTTTTATACCAAACCTTCATATTTTGCACAAATATAAGTCTCTGTGAATGATCAGCTGGCATCAGAGTTACTTCTGGTTTGTGCTAAAAATTGCAAATAGTATAATGTAAAGAAAACTTATCAGTGCACTTCAGTTACTGAGGTGAAGACCAAAATGCTGACAATCAAATAGGAAAGACATTCCATGGCATATTTAATAGGGTGGTTGTTTGTTACTGCTTTCTCAGGCAGAAACCTTTTAAATTCAAAGAAAGATCATTTGACCTTACAGTTCACAGGAAACTAGAGTCTGTGATAATGTGCCGCCTGCAACTTGTGGTTTTCTAGGAGACTCATGCTGCATTCCATCAGAGAGTAATTTGATAGCTCTGACCTTCCTCTTTAGCCAAGTGATGAGGCAGGGAAAAACATCCCTTTCTGAAGTTTATCTGAGCTAGTTACTTCAGGGAGGGAGATCCATTCATGGTTAAATCCCTTACTCAACACTCTAGTTGGCAGGCTGTTGTGGATCCAACAAGGAGATTTGGAATGCTGTATAAACATTGCATGAAATGTAACTCTGAAAATACTGGTAAGACTAAATAGAGTTTTATGTACTTGCCACACTAAACACGCTTACAGCTATTTCCAAATACAGCAGGGTGATAATAAAATGCACCTCAGCAGAGCGTACAGTGCCACGAATGGGGAACAGCACATAACCATTCATCAATTATTTGGGCAAACCTCACCCAGGGAAAACAACTCTTGGAATCACAGGAATTTAAGATTTCAGAATCTCACTTTGTACAATAATGAGGTAGGGTGTCACACTCACATTTTGCAGAGCAGTAAAGCTGACCACATAAAAAAATCTGACAGGCTTGGTTATTTGACATGTAATGCAATGGTGTATAACTTACACGATTGAATATCAGGATATTTTGTATCACTTGAAGTATGGGTAAGTATAGCAGTCCCATTCTTCTATTAATCTTAACTACACCTTTAGAAATATAACATATATTAGAGTTACCTTCATAGTTTATAGAACACATATCTTCTCATTCTGTGAGTAGTCATCTATGCCTAATGAGACCATGAGAGACCACCTCAGCCAGATGGGCTATAGCCCAAATGTCCCTCTAAAGAGCCAGTTAGAAGATAAATAATTCCATGATCTCATCTCAGGCAGGTTGGAGCTATGCATCATGTGACAAAGTTTTGCAACTGACCCACATGAATGCTTCGACAGTGTGAACAAGCGACGGTCTAGTCAGCAGTCCTTCTCCAACACTACGTGAACGAATTAATGCATGCTCACCCTGTCGAAACCTGGGGCTGAATGTGCACCAGATTAGCACTTTTTTCCTAGTCCAGTATGCCACAAGTCCACACCTGGTTAGAAGCAGGAGTCTTTCAACTCAGTTTCGGTCTATTTTATGTTTAGTGTCTCAATGTCTAGGCTATAAATGTTAGGGCTAATTGACTTGTATCTCTGCTGAGAATAATGGGTGAAGAAAATTTCTCTCCCGACTTCAGCCTATTACAGATAAACAGCAGAAGTAGGCTCAACATGCATAGCATTCAGCATACAAGAGAGGAAAAACTGGGCAGTTACAGGTCCTCAGCTCAACAAGGTCATCCTGTTCTCAAGACAATATATTACTTCATTCTATTTTCTGTGGACAGAAACAAAAAACAACAAAATTTTGACCCCTTTGTATTCCTGATTATCACCACAGCTAAGAGCAACTCCTGTGGCATTGTATGGCTTCAGAGTGTAATTCAGTGTTAAAATAGCTACTTTTAAAATTCAATGCCCATTGTATCCTCACAGTCATAGTGAAATCCACCCAAAGATGTTGATAGAAACAATTTTTTAAACAAACAGCTCAGTAGAGAATGTCACACAGATCTCAGCTCCCTAATACAAGGGTCATAATCTGGATTCCTCAGTTGGCTATAGCTGGAGAGACTGCTGTGCCAGGGCAGCATATTAGCTCACATCATTCAATAGTTATTTCAAGTGCTGTGTGCCACGTCTCCCAGCATGGATGTGTCCTAAAATAAACATCAGTACCTGTGAAGAAGAGGAAATGCAAATCAATTACAGAAATAATGAGAGCGGCCAATAAAATTCAAAGGAGAATAAAAAACTCTGCATTGAAATAATGTCAAACGGCAGGCAATTACCTCTTTACAGTGTTTTATACGGTAGGAACCGTGTAAATAGGATGAAAATAGTTATGTTCACAATGATGTAACAGCTTTTTGAAAGTAGACAGAAGTGAAGTAGACAGAAATGAGGGTGTAAAATAAAACCTGAGATACTGAAGAATGAGTTACAACTGGGAGTTGTAGAATGAGATACTATCTTACTGTTCTCTAGTTAAGATGGCATTGCAACAAACGGAGAACATCTTAACTCCTATTGCTGTTCACCAGAACCAAGCCATCAAGAGGATTACTGCACAAAGCTCACCTTGTGAAGTAGTGGGTGCAAAATTATTCCAGAAGATTCAGAGCAAAAAGAGGAAATTAATCCTATAAACATTTATATGTATGAGTAACTGTTCTCTCAGGGCTGTCCCACTGATTTCAGTATGCCTATTATATAAGTGAACTGATGTGTATATAAATGTTTGCAGGGATTAACATTTAATGAAGATTAAAATTTTCTCATGGCTGCTTATAACTCCATACAGCTGACGCAAACACCAGGAACTGTTTGGGTAAAGGAATATGCCAGCTACACTGCTTTTCTGCAATTACTCCCACTTTATAGAAAGGGCTGTTAGAAGGAGGAGAGATCGACAGGAGCTTTAGAAGATATCCCTACACAGAGAAGTTTGATATAGATCTCACAGCTGTTTTCTACTGGGATAACACAGTTGCTGTAAGGCAGACATAGAAAGAATCTCAGATGCACAACCAGATATTTTAAAAGATACAGTCTGGAACTTTGTTGTGCTTTCTGAGCTGATGGAAATAAACAGCATCACTTTGTAAGTTTTAATATAAGCAATTAATCAAACTTGCAAGATGCTGGAAAACATGGAGAATTGTGTGCAACAATGCACTAAATTACACTGACAGGCACACGCGGAAAACAGATGGATATGCTCTGGGTCTTACAGAATGGTCTCAGAGGATAGGTCGCACTTCTTCAGCTTCAGCCCCAATTCTGGAGCTTCTTTGAACATGAAACTACTGTACTGAACATAAATGCAGACAAGCATTTGGTCTTGTTTATAAATGCCCCACAGCTGGTCACTGAGTATGCCTATTATGCAGTTGGGCAAAGAACTACAGTATGATTTAGCAGGAGACAAGCAAGCTTTATGCAAGCTGACTCTGTTTTTGATGGTCATGTTCAAGTAGCACTGAATTCAGTGTGGCTTATTTTCACAGGTCCAAAATCAGGTCTTGGGAAGACATAAACTACTGTAGCCATACTGTTACAACACATGTTGACACAGAGACATTTTCCATCTCTTTTTATCTAAAGACAATAATTTCTATGTTCATTGCCTTGGTACCTTTGAATATCAGCCAGTGGGTTTAGCTATGCCCACCTTCACAGACACTAAACCCAAAGATCAAAGACCTGCTTTATACAGTAAAAGCATATTGCTCTAAGCACAACTGAAATTTATACTTTTCTTATGTAGGTCATGCCATTTTAATAATGGCAGAAGGAGTGTTGCACACAGTTGCGTTTTCGGACAGGAAGTACCCAAAAAAATAATGCCCAGTTGAAGTAGTAAGACAATAATCCCAGGAATGTCTCTGATCTCCTGCTATTCTTACTAACAAATACTCCTTTAATAGTGATGAATTAATGATATCAAGCCCTGTACAATCCGACACACAGTATGTGAGATGACAGTGTTCAGACAGAAATATTCTACCTCTGTCAAGCTAGCTGGCTCCTATTATAGCCTGGGCGTTAAACCGTGCTGCCGAACAAGCCTTGGCAGCGATCGTGCGAGCTTCTGAAGTGAATGAATCACAGAGGTAACGGATGCTTGAACAGGGGTATATACAGTGTGACTCCTTAATTTCTTTCAGCTTCACACTTCAAATCAATTGCAGCGAACCTCAAATTATATGACACGGGGAACTGAGTTCTGTTTTTTGCAACGGCCCCCCAAACTGATCTTCTCTGGAACAACAAAACTGTAGATGGAAGGATCTCCGTATGCTCAGGTAGAAAAACATCTTGGTGTTTTATTTTGACTCTGGAGTAGCTAGTTGCAATATCTACATAAGAAAGAAATGGTGTCAGGGTTGTCTTCTAGATATCAAATGAATGTATTTTTCATGTTTTACTTTTCATCGCATCGCAGAACAGCATTTCTAATCTGTGACCAAGAAAAATGAATATTCTTTTTTCAGCACATTTTACTAGATCTAGACAAACTATACCTAACAGACTGCTTTCCAACATCTAATTAGCTTTGCTTTGACTTTTAAACAGCTTTTAATAGAATTAAAACAAATAATTTATTGGAAGGAAAAAATTAAATGTACTAAGCTGATTTTGCCAAGAATTTGAATTTTTTTGCATGTAGTTCACAGTGAAGAACAATCTGATTACTACATTTCATTAACTGACTGTTAAAAAAAATAACAAGTTGTGTCTTATTCTGTGCCAACATTCATAAAGTGAAATAAAAGTTTGGTCTTGTGCCATGTACTGGGAGAACAATTTCGAATATATTCTTCTTATATCATATTTAATTACCTACATGGACCAAATCTTTCCTTTGCCTCAGTAGTATTTTTTGTATATAGAAAAGAGCTGTAGAAATGACAAATGGCAAAAGCACAGCTGTATGTACAATCCCATCTAATACTTGTCAGGAAATGAGGAGAATGGAATAACAGAATATATGCTCTAGGAATAGAAAGAGATTTCAAGGGTACTTGCAGTAGAAATTTTAAAAAACTATTTGAAAGACCTATTTTTGTTACTAGGATGCTATTGTCGTATCTTAAATTTCTATTGCAAGTTGTAGGACTGGTGGTCTAATAAAAGGCATGTTGCTAGAATAAAAAGCATGTTGCTAGAATAAAAAGCAATTCCTAAGCAATAGCAGCATCTGCTAAAATATCAACCCACACAGATGCTGAAAAAAAGAAAATTCACCCTAAAACTTCAGCAAACAGAAGTTAAATTGAAATAAGCTTGTCTATTTTGACAGTTATCTGTTTCTTGGTTTGTTTTTTTTAACCTAGAATTTTGAGGTCATGATTTTGCCATATCAGACGATAAAATCCATTCCTAATAATGTAACTCAATTTTCTGATAGATAAAAGACATCATTTATTGTGATGTCTATTTTAATCTTTTCCCTTCTTCTGTTCCAGTAGTGGAACCAAAGTGAACAATTTCATTTATCAATTTCCATGCACCTGTGCAATGCTGTTACGCTTAGATTCAGTAACCAGTAGTCATGGAGACTTTGAATAAGTAGACATTCCTTAAAAGAGACCAAAAATCATTCAAAGAATTTTATAAGACCTCTGTAACTTCTTTACATTTTTTCTCTGCTATTCTTTACATTTTTTTTCTCTCTATAGGCTCTGACAGCCTCATGTTTCCTGTACTATCAGCTCCATGTTTCCTGTACTATCAGCTCCATATATTCCTGCATCTCTTTCAATTTCTTCCCAAGTTTTCTGTAGACCATTCATAAATCTCTCCTCTTACAGTTTTCTCCTACGTTGCTTACTATGGTCTATTGCAGACAAAGAAGCATCACTGTATTAAACTTACTGCCTTGCTTTGCTTTGGCCAGTTATCTGCAGTGGTAGAATATTCTCTAAGGTATACCACAAGAATGTGATGCAACCCAATATTGCTGGGTTGCCCTGAAGGGGAAGAGGCATGCAGGGAAGTTTTTTCTGGACCTCCTTGTTTGAGAGGCTGCAGTGAAGCCCAATTTACTTCAATAAATTATATTTACAGAAAGCAGTGGCAGTGGTCAGTCCCCATTTCCACCTTTGCCAAAGTTCCTTGGGATGTCTGTGTGTCTGCACCATTATGCCATCACATCTATGGCAAAAGGCAGCATCAGATTCTTTTGCCTAGCTGATGAAAACTGTGTGCTTCTACATACCGTACACTGATTGTTTTGATTGAAGAAGCAAAGAAGCTGAAAGATTTTGTCGCGATTGCTAAATACTTCTGTGCCCTGCAAATAAGTGCAGAGTTGGTGTCAGACAACACCTGTAACATAACATACCGAATTAACGTACCGAAAAGTATGTTAAAATTTCATCAATGACATTGAGCCTTAGTTATTTGTGATCACACTAAACCCCATGCATGTGAAACAGGCAGATTTCCCTTATGTTTTTTATGGAGATGACAAGTAATTTATTAGGTTAGCACTTCAGCATTTCTAACCTTGGCCAAAAATTCTAGGGGTATCTTAAGTCATAATTCTCAACCTGAATACCGAATGTCTTGATGTTTATGACCATCAGGGTCATGATGATCTAGGTATTTTTCTTGAACTATAAGTGGCTTCCTGCATAATGTTATTCATCTGGTCCTGCATTTTAATGCATGTATTTATTAAGATGGTAAATGTGTAGCAGAAGTATAATATGCAATTTCAGCTTTAAAAAAAACTTTTATTTCAATAGGCCTATTGAATTTGTTTCGTAAACTTTCACAGGTAAACAGACAACTTTATCTGGCTTTACAACTGAACTTCAGTATCAGACAGAAAGGTGCAAATTTCCTGTAGAGCTAATTTAATGAAGGAACTGCACATAAAGCAGAATCTAGAACTGATTCCAGTCAAAGTTCAAACTTCCCTCCTCAGAAATAACACATATGGTTTGTATGCACATTACCGATGCTGGGGTTTGATGCTGTGCTTCCAGTCCCATAAAACAGAAGATGAGGCTCCCTCTCACCAACCCTGACAATTAAACAACCCATAGCACTATTCTACCTTTGAAGGGTGTTAATGTTGGTATTCCAGCCAAACTACAGTCCAGTAAATTACATCTTTCCTCCCTGTGTTTCCAACTGGATAACAAAGCTCCGGTTCGCTGTCCAAGGCCGATAAGCAGAGCTGCTGGCAGGTTTAGAAAGTCCAGGTTCATAAATTTAAACAAGTTACTGTGTCAGCAGCAGAATAAAGATCATTCGTCCATGCACCCCCCAACGGGATCTCAAGGGCCTTTCACGCCTTCGACCTTATTGGATCAGGCCGTGGTCGCTCCAGCCTCCGCACGCGGTGGCCACGGGGCCAGCAAGGCTGCAGGGAGCCGAGACCTGCTGAGGTAAACCACCTTCCTCCCAGCAGTTAGAGTTTTCTTCTATTTCTGTCTGCCAGCGATGTGAGATCGCGCAGGCTCAGGGACCGCGGCTGCCGGCATCGCCTGACCGCTCCGCCGCCGGGGCGGGGAGGGGGCGGCAGCACCCGCCGCGCCCCCACCACCGCTCGCCGCCGGGATAAACACGGCCCCTTCCGAAGAGTCGTGGGGATGTGTCGTTTGCGGCTGTAGGGGGAAGTGTTCCGGTTCCACAGCGCGCCCCGTCCCCGCGGCTGCGGGAGAGGCGGCGGAGCCGTGTCCGGAGCCGCCCCCAGCCCGGCCGCGGCGGAGCGGGCGCCTCTGGCGCGGCCGGTCCCTCGTGGCGCGCCGTAGCGATGCTGCCGGCGCCGCTGCCCTGGGAGGCCGTTCCCAAGATGGCGGTCGCGCGAGCGGCTCTGCGCGGCCGCGCTCCTGCAGCCGGGTAGGGACCCGCTCCCGCTCCGCGCCGCCTCCGCCCGCTCCTCGCTGCGCCCCCGCGCCGCGCAGCGCGGCCCGTCGCCATGCCGGCCCCGCTGCATGCATGAGAGACGCCGCCGCGCCGGTCTGTGCAGCCGCCGCCATGGAGGAGCCGCCGCCGGGGAGGTCAGTACGGGGAGCTCCGTGCGGGTAGCGGCGCCGGCCGGGGCTGCGAACGCCGGGACAGGGGAGCGCGCTCAGCCTCCCGTCCCTCTGCGCTGCAGAGCCTCCGGCTGCTTCAGCGCTCCTGCAGAGCGCCCACGGAGCGAGAAAGTCTTCCGATAAGAAATCTCTAGCGGCTGCGGTGGGTAAGGCAGCGCTTTGTGGGCGCTTCGCAATTACAAGCAGCTCGTTTCCTTGGCCCCCAGCCGCGCGGCGGGAGCGGGTGTCTCGGGCAGTGCCGAGCCCGGCGCGGGGGGTCGGGGCGAAAGTTCGGGGGCTCGCAGGGAGTAGCGGCAGCAGCAGATGCAGCCCCCGGGAGGCTGGCGGAGCGTGACCTGTGCTCCTTGGCTTGTGAACTGCGGTGATAAAAGCGCTGCCCTCTGGAAGGGAGTCTCGTGTTTATAGCAGCCGTGATTAAAATCGGGTTCTCTCTGGCGTGCTGGCAAAACAGCAGGATCACGGAGTGTCGCTGCTGGCAACATTGCAATCGATAGTTGTCAGAAGAAAGAGTTAAAAAAAAAACCACCTTCACAAAGAAGACTAGTGTTGTGGTGCCTCAAGGTTTTTGCAACTGCTGTCGCCTCCTGAATGTGCTGACCTGCAGATTAGCTTTTTGCAACTCTCCATCTGTGCCCTGCTGAGAGATGGAGATGCAAATTACTTCATAGTTTAGTGTTTCCAACTGGCTGTAGAAGTATTGCATAACTTCAAGTTATTAATTCAGTGGCAATTATTTCTTCTTTTAAAATAACATCCTGTTGATGCACTTCTCACTAGGAGGCATTCAGGAAACGTTTTTAAAACGCATGTGTGACCAATTTGTACTCTCAGGCAGTTGTAGTCTGGTGCATTGTATTCCAGGTGTGCTGTGCAAAAGAGCTGTATGCTGTCATGTTGCTGAGATAGTTCATGGATACTGCAAGCTGCTGTTTTGTACTGATGTAATAAAAGTGAATTGGTGATACACTCCAGTTTGGATCAAGGCTATGGAGTTGAAAAATGTCTGGTTTGAGTTTTCATTAATGTGTATTAATGATTTGTTTTTCTTATGCCATGACAATGCCAAAACCAGAAGGTATATAATAGTTAATTAAATTTAACAGCAATATTGTGAAATACAAATGTCAGTAGAGCTACTGAATTTATAATCTTACAAGTTCCTTTTTACAGTATCTTTAAAGAATAATAGTGCAGGTTAAGCAGAAAAAGATTTAAAATAAGTTTGTACAACAGTGTGACCCTAGACCTGGGCTGTCTTCATGTAGAAGAGTAATCTTCAGGGCCTGAATGGAAACACCCAGGCATTTCCTGTGCAGGGCCATTTCTGACCTCTGCTGGATTCTCGTTATTACAAGACGGTTTATATGAGTCGGATGTGGGTGTGGATAATTTGGTGGCAACTTTACCCAGCAGATGAAAACTGAATTAGTTATTTCAGAGTGACCTGGTGGGTGGGAAAGGGATGTCTTAAAACAATTAAGTAGCCTTAATTTGTGTAGGGTAATACGTGTACTCCACTGTGATTCAGTGCAGTGTGTGCTTTGTGTACCAACTTCACATCTGCCTTAGAACTGAACTGCTTCTCTGGCTTTATGCAGCACTTGCTTTGACTTAAATGTAATAAAAGAGTAAAGCATTGTATATCTTTCAAACATTACTACAGTTGATTTAAACTTTGGAGTGATTATTAGGTTTAGTCTTGTGTCTGTGAGGTCAGATCTTGTTGAAATCAATGGGACTGTGTGCAGGCTTGGGAATTTGAAATCTCTTTGGTGGCAGGTTGCTTTTATTCTTCTTTGTAGAGTATGAATGTGTTCTTATGATCAAGAATTCTTCTGACTAGCACTAAAGTGCATTGATATAATGCATTCTCTTTAAGTTAAATTCTGCTGGAGAAGTAGTCAGTCATTCTCATTAACAATACACCTACATTTGTTTAAAAAAGAAAGCTTATTGATTTGTTGTTGTGAGACTGCCTTATGTATTAGAAACCTGTTTGCCTTTGTGTGAGCATTCTGTGTCTTGTTAGAATATAAATGCAGTGGTAGATTTTATAAATTTAAGGCAAGCATAAAATATATTCATGGCTTTTTTTTTTTTTTTTAATTACACAGTCCTTAGTCTTCATTGAGAATCCAAAATCATACTGTTTTTCCCAGGTCTTCCTTTATTTCCTGAAACACACTTTGGGGTGGAGAGAAGGGAGGCATCTCTAATCTGAAAAATACTGAGGGAACCTACAAGCAGATTTTGATTTTGAGATAGGATTGCATTTGGACACTGGATAGCATGCAGTGGTTATGCATAAATGAAAAGATACTACTGGAAAGTTTTGGGAAGTATTCACATTTAAATATCAATCCTTATAACAAAACGAGCAGAAGGTTTTCCAGATAAGATGTTTCCAGTAGGTAACTTCGAATGCTAATTAAAACAGATGTTTGGTGTTTTTTGATTATTGCCTATAGACTTTAAATTTCCCAAGCCAAATTTTAGACTTTTCTAAGAATTTTCTGGCACAAAATCCACTATAGAAAACAATGAGGCCTTAAGCATGTCCTTAGTTTCTTGGGACTTTGTCCTTTGTTTGGCAGCACTGCAAAGGCATGAAGAGCCATAGGACTAGTAACTTGTACCATGGTTGCTTGTAGCCCTCTTTTCTCCTTGCATGCATCCAGTTCAAGGGGTGAAAAAAGGAGCAAGGCTGTGAATTAAGTGGGACAAAGAATTGTGAATAGTGTGGAGGCTTCCTCTGCGCTGGGAAACTTTTCAGTAGTCTGTCTATCAGATTTGTTGGCTCTATGATGACACCGAATAGGGCTGTCAGTCTGCAGCATCTGTGGTTTGGGGGAAACCTGAGGTCACGTCAAGAATTGTGCTCAACCTATTTTCCTGTTTACCAAACTATCTGTATGACTGATAGGGTATCAGCAGTGAAAGGGTTTAAAATTATTTTATTAACTTAGGATCATAACTTCAGTGGGGAAAATTATTTAAGTATATAGACTGTTACCATACTTTGCTGTTTTGCTTTTTTTCCCCCATGCATTTAAGTGAAGCAAGATGTAATCTCTACTCTTCATGTATTGCATTTTCTTGTTTACATGTGCAAGATTGGGATGAATGACTGATTGCTCCACCTACGCACAAACACACATGAAGTGATAGTTGAGATGTCTTTGGCATTTGTAGCAGCAAGGATTAGTCTATGTTGTGTGCCTGCTTCAGTTGTTTTTGTGTCTGTTAATTAGTGCTGTCCGTGTCAAGGTTGGTTTTACTATTATGTAACCTAGTGAGATTGACCCTTGTGGAATGCAAACCGTACTATGATGAAAAATGGTATACTGAACATAAGGGAAAGGATAAGGGATGTGCGGTAATTTTTATTTCAGGGAGCTAATTGGGATTTTTAGAGGCCTGTAAAGATTTAGCTTCCATGACAACCATATTTCTAAAATAATATGCAAACCATTCTCTCAAACTGCATCCAGAATGCATTTAGAAGACAGTTTTTCATACTACCTACTGCTAGTCAAGTACGATGTTAACCTCTGTCAACACAGGAAGATGCAGGTACCTCAACTCGTTTCTTCATTTGTGTGGTTGGATTTGCTGTTGTATGTGACATTTATGGTTGCAGGGCTGTTACTTTCCAAGTTCTCATTCTCTCAAGTGTTAACTGCATTCATACTGTGTTTAGTCTGTAATCCATTAACTAAATAATTTTTGAATTATTAAAAGTAACGTAGAAGCTTATTTATTTAAAGAGTTGATAATAGTCCCATGCTCATTCCTGGCTGACTGCAAGCATAAAGCCAAATAACAGTGTTTAACACCTGAATTTGAGCGTTACTGAGTTCTTAATGTTCACGCATGTTCAGTCGAAGAACGCTGTGTGTAAGGTCACATCAACTTGCCATGAACCTTGATCAGGTTTATTCTGGAGCTGGACAAGATGCGATATCACTTTATTGTCCTTATGAATGTCTCCTGCTATCTCAAGGTAGGAGGAAACTAGTTCTGTTCCTTCTGTGTCCTGCTAATATTCAATGCTATTTAATGTTATGTGTTGCTTTCTGATGTGGTATATATTTATGGTTTTTTCTGCCCTTGGCTTGTATGTGCTGCTGGTTTACTTGCTGATGGGTTCTCTGAGAGGTTTTTGCCATTTTGGCTATAAAACATCCATCCAGTAGGTGGTAATAAAGCCATAGTTACTTGTGCCTCTGTAACTTCTCAGCCACAGTGTAGAACATGCCATGGACATGACCATTGAGCTTTTGGGATGCTCCAAATAATGCTGAGTAATGAAGCTCCATTGCCTCACATGGGTTTTCCAGAGGTCACAGAGTAGTAGTCCAGCATCAGGCGCTTAGGCATCAACTTACACTAAAAGCATATTTAACTTTTATAGCTTTGCTTTCACGGTTCTTGTAGACTTTGACTTTATCTAAAAGACAAACTGAAACTTTGGGATCAAAACCAGTTGTTAGCTTCTTCTTATCTAGTATCTAGGAGTGGAACTGTCTGCCAGAAGTTTGTGTGTGGGAGAATGGGAGCAGAGTAGCTTTTACATATTCTACCTTTTGTAAGAGGTCTGTGATTTATTTATGGTTGAGCCTAGCACCCTAACACTTTCTGTCATAATATCTCTTGTCCCAGTAGTATGTAGCTTTTCTTGGTGTAGCTTAAATTTTCCTGAAAATCCAACAAGATATGTTGGCACAGATTTTTCATAAGTAGTTTTTAATTAAATATACTTTATTTTTTCAGTGAGTAGCTTGAGACCTTAGGATATGATTTGTGCTGGTGCCAAGAGCTTAACTGCAGCACTTACTCTTTGGATGATACTGTGCTATGTAGTGCTCAACCATCTTTAGTGAGGAGAACATCTTTCAGAACTTCTTACGGAAAAAAAAAAAAAATCAGTTTAATTTTTTTTTCCCCCAAATATGAGCTACATATAGTTAAAGTTGAAAAAAGTAGCACTAAGGAAGAAGCATGGGGACTGGAGTCAATGAATGTTTTAACATTAGTAGTTAAGAGAGCTGGGTTCCAGCTGGGCTGGGTGTTCTCTTAGCTCCTGTTTCTGCAGTTCTAAACTTTGATCCGTTTGCAGCCTCACCTGGTAGGCTTAAACGTGGATGTGGAAACCTGACAAACCCATCAACATTTTCACACTTTTTTCACATTGCAGAGCAAAGGCAGAATTAAATAGGCCTGTTGATCTTTCTTATAAAAATAAAATATAACATAGTTTTAATAAAATAGTTTATCATTGGAAACTCAGATATTAATCTATTGTAAATGCTGTTACATCACAATTTCAACTTTGCATAAAAATGTATAAGAATCCAAGATGGAAAAATTAGATAACCTTTTTCTGTTTCCAAATTTACTAGTAAAAAGAACAGAAAGTTCTGAGTATTATTTTTTCTAAGATGAGAACATGAAGAACAGCCAAAACTCTTACAAGAGCTCTATTTTTTTAATTTTCTTATATTTATTTCTAGTTGGTGTAACTTTCAGAAGTCTCAGTAGTTCTTAGCATTACTTGCAATAAAAAGATGAATACTGCTTTGCTTTTTGCATAATTTATTTTTCAATCATTGTTTGACAGTTTCTTCTTTTTGAGGTTTACCATATTTTTATAATTGCTCAGCAGGTGCTTCAACACCTCCCCACTGTTTCAACAGCTTTTGTTAGCTTTTTCTGTGACTTTGCCTTTCTGTTGTAAATATAATAAGCACGTAGAAGCTTCTGCCCAAGAAAATAGGAGAATTTTTGGTTAAACTGTCAAAGTAGCAGTAATTCACAAAACTGATTCTGGTAGTTTCCAGATCTTGAGAAGCAGAAAATTTTCTTCGACTTTCTCTCTTAAGCTAAAATTTGCTAGTGAGTGCAGTAGCGCTGTAAGGAACTTTGTAATGGGCAGCACTGGGTGATGAGACGTGCTTGAGACCTGTTGTAGAAATGAAGTGTGTCCACACTTGCTGGGTCCTTCTGTTCTAATTAAAAAGCTTAACTGAGAGTTACCAAAGGGGAATAGTTGTCATTGGGAATCAATTAAAGCGTAGCTATTTAGCTCTAAGCTTTACATTAGTCTTTTCCCCAATAATGACTTTTTTATATTTTTCCTTGTTGATTTCTGGAGAAGTAGTGGTTCCTCTGTCACCGTGAAGTCCTGCTCTAAACCACTGTTTGTGTTGCAACAGAAATACTTGCCTTATATTTCTCCCAGGACTTAGCTGATCTAGAATTTATTGTGCTTGGTTCTTAATTGTTAGCAAGGCTGTTGTAGTATAAACCTGTAGTTTGGAAGTGGGTGGCGAGGGGTTCATAGCGGCCTTGAGTGTCTGTATTTGGGCAGCTGTGCTACAGGTCGGTCTTCGAAGATAAACAAGGTGTAAATAGTGAGCAAAGCATGGCTTTTAAGGTGCTACTGATACATTGTGACTATTTTCTGATGAAGTTTTAGTGTTTCTGTTCATAGGTTAATTTGTAAATAAGCTACTGGAGCTACATAATCAATCAGTTCTTGGTGGTGATACAGGTATTACCTTAACCGTCTTCCTGCCCAAGTATTTTGCTTTTATTATTTCTGCAAGTAAAAATTTGCATTGGTTTTGCGGTTGACTCCGATTAGAAATCACTGTTGTCATCTCCTGACATCCATCACTTCCCCTCCTTGAACTAGGAATGTCTGCCATACGGAACTTGCTAGTGTAACATTTGCTGGCCTAAGCAAAATTAAAGTGGTTGAAGTTGGAAAAATCCTGCAAACAAAGACATTCCAGCTAAGCTGGATTGTTTCAGCAGCACCAGTGAAGAACCAAGGGGCCGTACTTTCAGTTATACCTGTGCATCTTGGGTGCTGGTGACTTCTGGCCAAGTGGAAAGCAGAAGGGACAGACAGTCTTGTAAATTGGTTCAATGCAGCCAGAATAGAGTGACTGAAGGCACGGTTTCACTTTACACTAAGCAGGTTGATTTCTCCCCTGGTTTCTCTACAAAAGGAAGCCAAGGTCCTCCACTGCATTCTCTCTGGATCTAGCAGTCAAATGTCCTGCAAATTGGTCTGACGGGTAAACGATGCACCAGAATTGTTTTTTTTTTCACTGTCGGCTTGGTGGCTGAGGTCACATGATGGTCGACTTCTGTGCACAGAGGGCAGGGATGTACAACGTGGGAGGCAAAAGGTGCATGGGAAGAGGTTCCCCTTCTTGTGTCGTCTTACTGTGACCGTAATGTTGGTAATTTCTGAGGTTTTGTACTGTAAAATATTGTATGAGTAAGCTTCATTACATTTCATACTTGATTTTCAAAGTTTTTTTTTAATATTACCTCGTGGCTTTTATGCTCTTACAAGTGTCTCTACCATAAACTGTTCTAATGAAAACTTAGATTCTGTAAGATTTGCATCTGCAGACTTACTTGATGAAAGATGCAAGTGTTTTTTTGCATTTTGTGTCAGCAGTAAATAGTAAAATTACTATCTGTTCTAAGTAAATTCTCTGCCCTCCCACTTCCTGCTCAGGTGTCATCCTTTTTTCTCCAACATGCTGGTGGTTCATTCCTAGACGACAGAGACAAATGATCACATGTTCTGCCTTTACCCTGATTCCTCAGGGAGAAAAAAATGTAGCTATGTACAGCTAAATTTGAATTTGAATATTTCTTAAAACTGAAATTGTTAGACTGGTACTGTATCTTCTTTACAATGTAGTTTTGAAATACTTAGTGAATACAGAAAAGCCCTAGATTTTTGCCTTAAAATGTTCTTTTAAGACAACAACATGACAAAATATTTTTTCATTTACTTGGATCACCTCCAGGCATTATTTTTAGGATCTCTGTCTCCTTCAAACTTTCTTCCAATTTTAAGGTAAGTTAGAATCACAGAATATTCTGAGTTGGAAGGCACCCACAAGAACCATAGAGTCCAGCTCTTTAGTGAATGGCCCATATGGGGGTCAAACTAATCACCTTGGTGTTATTAACACCATGCTCCAACCAACTGAGCTAATCTCAGGTTGATCAAGTTTTAAGTTTGTGTTCTTTCCTGCTGTTCATTTTAGCCTTGACATTTGTGTGCTTTAAGTATTATCTGCTTTTATGGTTAGAGAAATCAATGAAAGGTTGAATGTGACCCTCATAAATATTTATGTCTTAGCTTTCAGGAGAGCTGGGAAATGGATGCGTTTAGCTAGATAGGATTAGTCACCTGCTGTAGAAAGGAAGAGTAGTGCAGCTATAAGGGTGATCATAGGAATACACAAATTGAGTTAGAGAAGCCTGCTTGAAAAACAGAAATGGAAAGAGTTAGCAATCTTGCTTTCTACTTACCAACTGAAGGAAGAGTTGGGGAGGCAGCAAGTTCTTCAGAGAAGAATGTTATTATTTTTTTGCTTTGTTTCTACCTTTTTTAATTTATACATGCCAGAAGGGATGGTACTCTGAAGTTCCTCTTTTCCAGTAGAGAGTACTGTTAGATGATTTTCTGCCAGGCTTTATTGTCAAGTTATCTACAGTAAAGTAATGGCTGCGAGATTCCTTGTGAACTGGAAACTTGGAACACCAAAGCTGTTGTTATTGTTCTCCCTTCTAACTTGAAGTTGCTTTCAGATATTTTTGTTCTACTGGTGGGATGTGGCATAGATTCTCTCTAAAATTTGGAAAGGCAACAGCTAACAGATACTGCTTCCAACTCCTTACCCAAAACCATGTTGTTCGTTTGCTAAGAAGTGATATTTCCAGAAGTAATAAAGCTTTTTTTTTTTTTCTCAGGAGGAAGCTGATTCAGGCTTTAGTACAGATGTGGTGCTTTTTACAAGTCTAATTGCATTTGCCCTTCATAATTTGAAGACTTTCTTGTTTGTTTCAAATTTTTACACTAGAAGAACTTTAAGGAGGACCGTATCTGCAGTTTATCTTTGTGGTAGTGATTCTTGTTCAAACAAAACCCAAAACTTGGTATTTTCCTCTAGCTTATCCAAATTATCTTGAGGATAACAAATTATAAAGCCAAACATATCCTTAGTTTCAAGTCTAATTTAATTATACTGTTAAAAATTTTATGAAGTATATTACCAAGTTTCTAAGAGTCCTATTAATATGTTGGCAGCAATGACAGGTTATTGGTGACTAAGATTTAACGTTGACTGCTCAGAAATGCTGAGCTCGGGTGTCTGAGATTCAAATGTGAAAACAAGGTCAAGTATCTTCATTACTGTTTTTCAGTTTTAACAAATGTAGAGTTGGGTACCTAAAAATTCTGTTTGCTCTTTGCATTACCAGCGGCTGTGAGATGATGACAGTTCTTATCAGAATATTGTTTATCTTTGAAATAGAAGGATTGTGACTACCTTTAGGTAACTTTAAAAAGATGTGATTGGCAGTGTGTAGTGCCTGTGTTTTCTGCTAGTCTAGCTAATTGGGAATGGACATAAATAAAAACAGACTAATGTAGCTTTGTCTTCCTACATACTGTAATTATCAAGCTGCATCCAAGTTAAGGAGTATGTATTTGAAAAATAGACACTTTGCCTTTAAGTCAGACGCTGAATGTCCAGAGCTGGTACTTGGTAATTTGATGGTAGACCTTGTACAGATCTCTGTATGGAAATGGCAGAGTGCCATAAGAAGTCTTGAGAAAGAGCCTTTCTGATGTCTGCATGGTGCAATGTCTTGGAAACTGCAGGAAGCTGTTCATGGCATCTGTCTATGGAGCACAGAGCTTCCGAATGGTTGTGGAGGCTGATTATACTGGCTACTGTGTGGTAAGTGCCTAACTCAAATTTATCACCATGTGCTTGTAGTTCAGTCAGTTGACCTCTACTGGAGGTAGAGTACTGGAGGTACTTTTAAGCTGTGTGTGGGATGATAAGCAACGGCTGAACCTGAGTTAATTGTGTACGTGCCTAATCTAATTGAACTGCTTATGAGGAGGGTGGCTGATGTAAAGGGAAGAGTAAAGAGATGTTTCCCCCATATAGCTGTTACAGTTTTCAGCATGACCTCTTATTAATAGTTGTTACCAACGTTGAAAGTTAGCATAATGCTTCAGTAAAGTGCAAAAGTTAGTACTGGTTAAAAATCATACTGTGTGACTTTAGCCTAGTTAATTGACTTTAGCCTAGTAACATGTCCCTATGTGATCTTCAGTGGTCCTTCCGTTTGTTATTTTATTTCTGGTGCTAAATGACTGCATTTTTCCAAAGGCTTATGGCCTTTATCAATAGCAGTGGTTACCAGCCTTTTGCTCCCTCTCCTACTGCTTCAGATTTCATACGACACTTTTACCACTCTCCCATTTTTGTTTGCAGACCTTTGAAAATCAATAATATTTATTTCAGTTTTCATGATTGAGCTGGAATTGTAGACACATTGCTATCACAGTTAAAAAAGTAAAAATAAAATCCTGTTGTCATCTGCATATGCAAATTAAAGAAATTTTGTATTCTGTCTTTTCACATTCTGGTTGAAATGTACCCTGGTGTAACATAAAGTAGTTACTTTTTGGAAATGTTCTTGGTTTGTTGATTTTTTTTTTTGGTGCGTTCCAGAGCTGTCAAGGTATTTTGCTTTGGTTGTTGCTTTTACCATACTGCTCTTGCAGCTTTCCCAGTATTTCTGATTTAGGCATCCTAGCTACTATCTTTCCTATGTTCATAGGGTAAAATTGCTAAGAAGCATTTTGCTCATTAAAATTGAGGCTAAGAGCAACCTGTAAATAGACTACTGTGAAAACTGTGCACTTCTAGTTTTCCTTGTAAGGATTGGGTTTAGGCTGTTATTGTCAAATAGTAACAGCAGTTGTGACATTTCTAGCTTTCACTTTTCCAATGTATGGCTAATTAAGATTAGGATGGTCCTCATCCTAATGGGGGGGGAGGGGGAAATCTACAGTTCTTGGTGGCAAAGAAGAAATTAGCTGTGATTAATGTTTCCCAACTCTGGTTGCAACAGTATTTAGGAACCACAATTCTGTGTAATAACCAACACTATAATCTGATTCGGGTTTGCCAGCACTGCATTTTATAGGCTGGCAGATTTAATTAGTCTGTGGTTAGTTCATGATGGTAAATAACATACAAACACTGCAAATGCTATGTCAGTAATCTGTAAAAATTATGACTGGTTTTAATACCAGAGTGTTCCTGCTGATGATCGTATATGTCTGGTGTTGTACGGATGAGAAAAAATGATACTAGCATGTAGCTGCTTTAGTTCAGACCCTGTATATTTAGTGCACTGTTGTACAATAAGGCTTGCACTGGTGAAACTGAGTCTTTGTGTTCACTGGCATTGATCTGAGCTCTGAGCTGAGGTATAGTCTTTTCACACGAACCCTAAATTGAGCATGCTGAATTTTTAAACTTGGGTTGCAGCCTGTGCCTTTGTCTCTCTCAGCAGGCCAGCTAGCTTTGGTTAGATCATCTCGTCAGCTGCTAACAGGAGTGGTTCTGTAGAGTGTGATTACTGTTTTGTGATCTGACTTCAAGTGCTGCATGTTTTGTGATCTCTGCTATGCTTTCTACCAAAGTAAAGAACACCTTACTAAATTACCCAGAAAAAATGGCCAAATGTTAAGTAAGTCATACTGGATGTCGCTGTATAGGTAAGTCTGTAATTCAGGTGTGAGGTTGAAGGGTGATTTGAATACTTCTGGCCTTCGTGCCTTCTCATTGGACATAGCAAGAAACAAAGAAAGTATAATTATGGAAACATTTAGGTTGAAAAAGACCTCTAAGATCGAGTACAACCGTAAAGTAATACATCCAAGTCCACCACTAAACCATGTCCCTGAGGGCCACAACTGCAGGTCTTTTAAATGCCTCCAGCGATGATGACTGAAATAACCAGCTTATGTTCTTTAAAGATCACCTAATTCAGCCTGGTGAAGAGGTTCGATCATTATGTTTTTTGAAGAGGTTGCTTACTTAAAAACAGAAGAAAAACAGTGTTTTCACTAGTCTTTCATAATGAGGTAACTTAAACTAGTTTAAAACTGCCTTGGACACCTGATGCAAGTGCCACAGGATGTGTTCTACCAGGCCCCACAGGACATCAGCACCCCATCCTGTGCCTTGCCAGGCCAGTGAGATCACTGAAAAAATAAATAACTTCATAAGCACTGAAACTAATGACTTCTGTTTTATGTGGTTTAGTCTCTTGTGGTTGATTTGCCTTTGGCAAAATCAGAGGGGTGTTCTGTGCGCTGAGTGTTTTCTGCAGTAGGGCTGTTTGCAAGAGGTCTCAGGAATAAAATTGTTCTGGTGTCCAAAAAGATGTGAACTTGAGTTGCACTTTCCCACCTCAGCACTTACAAGATCCATTTCTCTTTTTCACCCACCTATTTTCACAAGATTTGTAGGAACAAAGTAAGACTTTTTGTTATATTTGGTCAGTGGGTGTTGGTTAAATTGGATTGCTAGAAAACACACTGACAGCACAATTTTGCAAGGCAAGGAAACTAGACTAAAAGTATTGGGTGATTGTGTGTGGTTGCCATTGTGATTAAATTCACTGTAGGGCTCTCCTTAGACTACAGGTGGTGCTACAGTACCACCTGAGTCGTTTTTCTTGGGTAACCTCTAACCTTCTTGGGTAATCTCTTTGCCTGCTGCCTTCTCAAAGCTGTAGTGTGAGAAGAGTAATTTCATGCACTAAATGTTCCTGTGGCTTTGTAGAGAACATAATTGTTCTGCATGCTAAGGTATTTATTTCTGTTTATAGCTAAAGATAAACAAAAAGTTTATCCAAATCTGTTTGGTTTTGTTTTGTTAGCCTTAGTGCTGTTCTATTAGCTGGCAATATTCTGGCATGTTTCTTGCTGCAGTAATTCGGACTCATTCCACCAGAGCATAAGTAACATTCCTTGTCTGCCTCAAAAACAGAGGCAAGTAAAATGTCATCTGTGATTCAAGTGAAATTGGAGTTACAGGGTCCTGGTGCTACTTTGATTTAGATCAGTGTCTTTGCCTCAGTGTGTTTTACTGGAGTTATTGAGAGTTATATAGAGTCAGGTTGTTATTTGCATACTTGCTTCAGAAATACATGAGAGGTTGGAGGCAAGCTTTCTTTTCTCTCTTTGAAGCTACTGGTGTGTGTTCTTCTCCCAGGTATGTGTTAAAGCAAGAGAATTCCTTGTATGGCACCATTGGGGAGTGATGATATTTATATGTGGTATCAGTGGTATTAATATACTTAATGTTAAGGTCTGTGGAAAATATGTTCAGGTGTCCTATGCTAGATAAGTTTTGTGAAGGGTAGGAGAACCTTTGCAGTCAACTGAGAAGTTACCTTTGTGGTATACACGGGTTAAGGAGATGGAGGATGGAAGGGAAAACCTCTGCTGTTGTTCCTGCTACTGATTAGATTGAGTGTCTTGCATTATATTTGTATATTTGAATCTTTGTTTCATATACCTCTTAGTTTAGGCTTGCAACAAGCTTTTTCAGAAAGAAATATTTTCCTTGTACATGAATGTTTACACTATGTTCTCCTCTGCCTATACCATCATCTTTGTATGTTGCCTATAATTGGTTCGATTAGAAAGTTGTCCGTATGGGTGTGAAAACTTGGGGTAAGTATATATGGATGTGGCAGTAAAATACAGAAGGTTGACTGTGGCTGGGTTTTATGGATGAATTGCCAGTAAAAGTTCTTTAGCTTGAACATCATGGTCTATCTTGTTCTCTACAGGAAAGAGTGCAAATCAGAAGATGCTACTTGCAAGATCTCTGAATATGACCCTGAGGAGTTATCAGATGAAGCAAGTGCTGACACCTTCTATGGAACCTCTCCTCCTAGTACACCCCGCCAGATGAAGCGTATGTCAACAAAGCATCAGAAGAATAACATTGGGAGACCTGCTAGCCGCTCCACTTTGAAAGGTAGATGTGGTGTCTTGGGGTTTTTTCCCCAAATTGTCATAAAGTCATAGCAATAGCCTGTCATTATCTGATGGAGGGGGATATACAGAAGATGGAGGTGCAGATACTGAGGTGCAGTGAAAGGACAGGAGGCAGCTGCCGTAAGTTGCAACAAGGGAAAAAACTCTTTGGGGTATTAAAAGAAAACTTTTGCTATGGGAGTACTCAAACAGTGAACAGTTTGCCACAGGGATTTTTGGGATGTTAAATTTTCCATCTCAGGAGATTTCTAAAACAGAACTGGATAGGATCATAAGCAGGCTAAATTAGTTTTGAAATAAACCAAGCTTTGAGCAGGAAGTTGGAAAAAAATGACCTTCAGAGGTATTTTTTAGTCACTTTTTTTTTCTGCAGTTCTGTGATCTCTAGTAATGGTGTAGTTGCTCCTCAGCCCAAATTTCATGTTCTGAAGCACTTCACAGGCTGTTTATTGAAACATACAGTTTTTGGTGATTACTCTTTAATGTCACCGAAGCAATTCAAGTGTAGTTACTCTTGCTTGCTTCTGCTGACTCTTCAGTCATAAAGTGATAACGAGGGGAAAAACCAAAAGATACTTGATATGTGGATTTTTTCCTAATTCCACTAAGTAGCGGTATCTAATAATAAAACTTTTGTATCTTAAAGTATGAATTTTTAAGCATTTTTTTTTTATTATAAGCAGATACAGAATATGGGAAAAGACAGTTTAAAAAACTGTTGAAAAGACAGTTTAAAAAACATTCAGTAGGTACATCTTTTCAAGCTGTCGTAAGAAAAAAAAGAAAAATGTGCAGCTGTACTGGTTTTGTTGAGCTTGGATAGGTGTAAAAAAGCCATTTAAGATTGTATGTTCAGTATTTTCATACAGAATATGACTAGTTTTGTGGTGGTGGGGGTGTTATTTGTTTGTTTAATTTATTTTGTTTTGTTTTTTTTTTTTTTTTAAATACTTCAGTCAAGATTATTTACCAGAGTTATGACAGCTTGACTGTTGTCAGTTGATGTTTTGGAAGCAATTTATAAAGTTGCTTCACATGAAACAGGAAACATTATCACAGAGTGCATGGCAAGGATTACATTTCTGAGGTAAAATGTAGGGAAGAAAAAGGTAAACTGTTTAGTGTGAATAAGGGAATACAGTCAGTTCTTTAGTTGCATAGAGCTGTTAAATGCAAGTTCATAATAAAAGAAGGGCCAATACAAACATTTTCCAAAGCTTCTGGTTTCCTTTCACTTCATACAATCTCCGAATGACGTCACTGAAGAGAACATTCACCAAAAGACCTCTTCCTTACACTGAATTGAAGAGAAATATTGTTGTTCTTGCCAGTTAACTGTAGGCATTGGAATTATTAATCTTCTTTAACTTTGCTAAAAGGCACATTTAAAACCCAGGAAAACTCTTCAATTGTAACATTAACCCTATTTAGTTCTGTATTTAGTGGTTACATAAACTTTTCTTGCTTTTGGTGATTATTTCTTCTTGTTTCTTTCTGTGCTTTAAAAAAATTTCTAAACAGAGACATTGTGATACTAAAGAACTGTAATGTATTATATTTCATTGTTAGCCTTTGCTGCTGAGCACATATTGAAGATTGATACCTTTATGAGAAATAGGGAGTTGTTTAACCCTGCTAATAGATTTTGAGTTTTTGGAGCAAGGTCTCTCTATTTGTCAGAAAATGGTTTTTCTGGCATGAGAATATCCTGTTCTTGGTTGCTGTGTGTCTTAAAATATGTTTGGGTTTTTTTTATGATGAATTGGGTAGTGTTGTATAAAATATCTTCTGTAAAGTTCATAAAAAGAGGCTTCTGAAACAATTTGTAGATTATTGTGCCTCTACTTTAAGAATGATGAACATTTAAGTATTAGGGCACTTTGGATGTGTAATAATGAATACTTTTTAACTTACCTTTCTTTCAATGTGTTTTGGTGGAGTGGGGAGATCTGAAGATTAAGGGTGAAGGAGAATAACATGTTAAAAATAGAAACTGAAGGGATCTAGACGACCCTCTGTGTAGAATGTAAGTTCAGAAGTGATCTTTAAATGTAGTAATATTTTAATTTATTTTGCAAGGTCACCAAAATCCTCAACATCAAAGTGCTGTTAGAAGTTGATTAATTTCTAATCTACCTTAAAGTCTACAGAAGGCTTCCCAGAACTGAGATGAATCTCCCCAAAAGGCAGGATTGGTGCATTCAGGCTGAAATTTATGTATGCTCCAGTTTTTTATGAAATTGCATGTGCAGTGGAGTCTCTTTAATTCTCTTTGACTTTGATCCTTAATAATGTTTTGTTGCATTTTGAGTTTTTGTTTGGGAGGTTGTGTGACAAATGTATAGAAAATGAACTTGGAAACCATTCTTTTCCTTTTGATCATACTCCGTTCTCAGTAGATGGCATAGTCAGGATAATGAAAATTCTCTGATGTCCTTTCTACAAAAGAGGTAAAGCAAGAGAAGAAAAAAAAAATCCTGTGGTGCTACTATTGATTTAGATTATAGTAACGGTAAGTTTTAAGAATGTATTTTACTTCTCTCCATGCCTGTTTTGTTTTATTGGTATTAAACAATGTTATGCTCAACCTAAGAAATGAGATCGGGTGCTGACTTGAACAGTGCTTTTTTTTTGTTGCTGCAGTCACATCTTTTTTCTTTTCTTACAGAAAAGATGAGTGTGCCAACTCAGTCTTTGCATAAAGACAGTGGGAAAACGATTGAGAATGTGGAAGAGCACAGCTATAAGCAAGGGAAAAAGATCAGAGATGCTCTAAGGACAACAGAACGAGATCACAAGAAAAATGTGCAGTGCTCGTTTATGTTAGACTCAGTTAGTGGGTCTCTGCCAAAAAAGACAATTCCAGATGTTGATCTCAATAAGCCTTACCTCAGCCTTGGCTGTAGCAATGCTAAGCTTCCAGTCTCCGTGCCCATGCCAATACCCAGAACTACACGCCAGACTTCTAGGAGTGATTGCCCGGCAGATCGTTTAAAATTCTTTGAAACCCTGCGGCTTTTGTTAAAACTTACCTCAGTCTCAAAGAAAAAGGACAGGGAGCAAAGAGGGCAGGAAAACACTTCTTCTGTCTGGCTGAACCGATCTAATGAACTGATCTGGCTGGAGCTGCAAGCATGGCATGCTGGCCGGAGCATTAATGACCAAGACCTCCATCTCTATGCAGCCCGTCAAGCTATCCCTGATATCATCAATGAAATCCTCACCTTCAAAGTGGACTATGGAAGCTTCTCCTGTGTAAAAAATGGAGCCAGTCTCAATGGTACTTCAGGAGAAGGAGTTTGCAAATCAACACATGGAACTAGTGCTTTGGGTTACTCGAGTTACCATGAACACCTCCATCGCCAGCGGGTCTCATTTGAGCAAGTAAAGCGAATAATGGAGCTGCTGGAGTATATAGAAGCACTTTATCCATCTCTTCAGGCTCTTCAAAAGGACTATGAAAAGTATGCTGCAAAGGACTTCCAAGACAGGGTGCAGGCACTCTGTCTATGGTTAAATATTACAAAAGACTTAAATCAGAAGCTAAGGATTATGGGAACTGTATTGGGCATCAAAAATCTTTCTGACATTGGCTGGCCAGTGTTTGAAATTCCTTCTCCTCGACCATCTAAGGACAATGATCCAGGGGATGAAGACATTTATAGGGAAACAGAAGTAAAGGAATCCTCAGGAATTTGCACAGAGGAGAGTGATGGGGAAGAACAAATCTCTGAGGAGAATGTTGAAGAACTTAGACAAGCCATCGAGAACAGTTTTACTAATAAGCCAAATTTTGACTTTCAGGACCATTCAAGGAGGCTTGATAGGCTTGAATCTGAGGATGACTCCACCTCTTGGGTTATTCCAGAATGCAGTGCTGAGGGAAGCTGCAGCCAACACTGTTTGACCTCTATTTACAGGCCGTTTGTTGATAAAGCACTGAAGCAAATGGGATTGAGGAAACTAATTTTAAGACTGCACAAGCTAATGCATGGTTCATTGCAAAGGGCTCGTATGGCGTTGGTAAGGAGTGATCACCAGCTGGAGGTAGGTTCCTACTAGTGTAAACGGATAACAGGAGTACCTCCTTGCTCTGTTTCTAACTGCACATGTAGGAATTGGGATCTTATGAAAGTTTTGGTTGCTCTGTTGGTTTTTGAAAGACAGTGTATATTATGAGGCCCAGTTCTTCCACCAGAAATGAATCTGTTGTTTGACCTGAACTACAATTTGTGTGAAGCCCAAAGCTGGTTCTGTGTTATTCTCTGTAACTGAAATGGCATTTTTATGATAACATCTTCATTCGTTATGTTTTCTAATGTCTAAGGCAACAAATCAGAAAAATTACAGTGAAAAATTAAGCACAGTAGTCATTTTTCTTCTCTTCAAGACTTGATATCTTTCTGCAGGATATCTTTTAAAAAATGTCGCTGCAGTTCTGGGTTTTTTCTCATCTAAATAAATGAAGTATTGTGGTGGCATATTATGCCTAGGGACAAATAGGATAAATGAATGGACTCTCAACCTTGAAATCTGTGAAAACAAATCATGTTAGCATGTTGCATTCTTCAGCTGGCTCTTAGTTTAATTATTGTTTTTCTTTAAGTAATTTTATATTCTTAATTAAGAATTGTTGTGAGTTAATAAAATCAAATTGGGAATTAAGCAGTAAATGAAGGACAGTAGGTGAAGTTTCATATTGTAAGATGTGGTCACTACTTTCAAGGCTGAGTATTGTTTCTAAATATAAACTGTTATCTAACTTGTAGACATTTTTATACTAGAAAGAATTGGTGATAAGGATTACTTGCCCTCCTTGATAAAGTGGCACTGTGTGTGGGACCTAACCATAAATTCTAGACGAAAGCATCTCTTAGCCAACATACCCATTCTAATACAGATACCATATGTGGTCTTTGATATGTTGTTGTTATCTTAATGTTGACTGTCACATTCGCAGGGAATAAGAATTGTCTATTTCCCTCAGAGGTTATTTTTTTAGGATTAATAAATTTATAAAATAATTTGATTTTGAAAGTTTTTATTTGTACTGTTCATAGTGTAGGTATTACTGTAGAAATGAAACTGTAAGTTGAATTTTTATTCACTCTCTAATTGATTTCAGTTTGTGTTCTAGAAAACTTGCATTAGGAATACATGAAGATTTTCTTAAGAGTCAAGCGCATAAGAAAAACTTGCAGATACGTTACAGTAACCAAAAGCACCCCAAACCACGTATACTTAGAAAGTTCAGCTTCATATGTAGGCAGAAATACCTTTAAAAAAATCAAAGTAAATAAGACATAGTTTGAGAGTATTGAAAACCACTTTGAGTATATTTATGGAACTGCTAAATACCTCAAATTTTGACTGCATAAGGGCTCTTAAAAAAAGTTAATGAAATATTAAGTAGCTAGAGTCTTTCCTGCAGCTTTGCAGAATTAAACTGTTTGGTACTTTAGTGTTGGATGACTTTTGTAAGATGTAAGGTTAATCTTTTCTCCCTCCTTCTCTACCCTTGTGACTACTTTGAATGTTTATTTTCAGTAATTACATTTTTTTGGAATATTGTTCTTTTTTAAGAAATGACTTAATGACTTAAAGTGAATGTTAGAAAATTGTAGACCTCTTTCCTGCTCCAAAATTTAAAGAAGGTTGTCAAAAAAAAAAATACACTTTGTCAGAAGTATGGTACCTACAGCAGCAAAAGATGATGTTGTACTAAAATGGAAGAGATGGTTTTGAATTGCTTGGTCTTTACAACTGACAATACTTTGGGGGTTTCTTTTAGTGCAGTTTAGTTTGATATTTGTGTGCAGACAGAGTTGTGAGTATTCTGTTAATCTTTGTTCCTTCTGTGACTTTGATATTTTGATGCTGCGTTTACATGTGTACTTACACTTTACAGTCTCTAGACATACTTTCGTGTCTGTTGTTGCTTAAACACTGTCTAAATCATGTCTAAAATGTGCTTTCTGGAGTCTTCCACTGTGTATATTTTAATGCTCATTTCATCTTAAATATGTGTAAATTTTTATACAGATGGCTATTTTTAGTGTTAAGTTTGATTCATCATATGCTCTGATTCTTTCACAAGGCTCTAGGCACTATGCAGTCCATTTTGTGTAGAAGTTGTGCAATTTGATTCTTAACGGAGATGGTTAATAGTTCTTACTTTAGTTTACAAAATCAGAGATGTTTTATAGAACAGTATTTAAGCTTGTGTATCCTGTTTCTTGTTTATTCTACTTGCTGCACTTTTGAGTATGGATTCTCTGTATGATGTCAATAAATGGCTTAGACTTTTTCTTGGTTTTTTTTTTAAAGAAGTATCTAGTAAATACTTGAAACATTTCAGATTGGCCCTGCAGAAGATTAATATGAGTCAAATTGAACAATAGAAGTTTAGGTGTCTAATACTAAGCCCTAATGTCATCTGCTGTTATCCTTGATGTTAGAAAATGATATAACAAATTTATTCAATTTCATTGTTATTCTTACTCACAGACTAGCTCCTTAATATTTCTTATAAGAACTAAATTTTACAACACTATATTTGCATCACAGTGAGGACTGTATTTCTGAAGTTTTTGTCGTACTGTGAAAGTGTAGTATTTTCATGATTGTCGTTAATGAAAATTTCTTGTATAAAAATCTTTCCCTGGTGCTATTCTAGTATATCTAGTATATCTAGTGCTAGTTTATTTTAAAGAGGGTTAGTAAAAAGAAGACATTAATATTCCATCTAAGAAAATATATTCTTATATGTGTATTAATTTTCTATTAGATAATAAACTTAAAAGTTGGTTAATTTAACTTTCTAGGGAGTACTTTATGATTGATCTGATTTCTGGTTTTTCTCTCTTTTGTAGTGATGTTACTTGGCACTGAAGAAAAACCTAAAAAATGCTAGTTATGTCTGCTATATTAGTGAAGGATATTTAAGTGTCGCAGTTAGCAGTGTGAAATGAGAATAAGAATAAAACAAACTTAATCTGAAATAAATCTTATCCTTAGATGATGACCGGTGTATTATCATCTTTAGGAGCTGCACATGTACCATAGTCCAGCTTTTCTTTCTAAATTAAACCCCAGAGTGCCTCCCTGTACAGCCTTGCTTAGAATGTTATCACCAGATACTTCCGATGTCTAGGATGTTTATTTCAGATAATCTCAGCTATTTTCTCTAACTAGAAAATCATTTTCTTTGAATGTAATTTTCATTTAAATGAGAAGTTATTAAAAAAACAAAACAAAACAACTTAATCTCTTTATATTTAATCTTTCTGTTTCAAACAGCTTCAATTTAAAATCTATCAAAGTTCACAAGTTATTTTTTTAAGTATTTTGGCTTAGTTTAGCTAGTGACATTTTCTTGAATATAGCATTCAATTATAATGTGGGGTTTTATGTAATATATGTGTTATGCATTTGAAAGGGAACAAGGTTACTCACCTGATGTAGCCACGTGCACACTTGTTTCTCTAGATACAGGCATAACAGAAACATTAAGTAAGAGATTTTCTTCACTCCCAAGGGTCAGAATTGTTTTTCCTCAGACTGGTGATCCTTAAAAAAAAAACCAAACCCCAAAAAAACCAAACCCACAAAAAACCACCACAAAACCCAACTTTAAGAAACCCCCAACAATATAAATGTGGAACTTCTGTGGTTGACTTGCCAGTTAATAGAGTATTACCTTTTAAAAATAAATTTTTATGATGCTACTTTAAACAAATGCAAAATCCAGAAGAATTTTAAGGATGCTTTTCACGATACCTCTTTCTTTTTACAGTTTTCAGAGTTTCCAGATCCCATGTTGTGTTCAGATTATGTGCAGTTACTAAATTTCCCACCTTGTTGCGAGCAAAAATGCAGCGCAGTATCATGGGAAGAGTTGAAATCCATGGATTTACCTTCCTTTGAACCTGCATTCTTGGTCCTTTGCCGAGTCCTGCTCAATGTTATCCATGAATGTCTCAAGCTAAGATTGGAACAAAGACCTGCTGGGGAACCATCTCTTTTGAGTATTAAACAGGTTTGCTTCAATTGTTTTTTTAATATATATTTCGTGTTGGAAATAACTTTGTCATTTCATTATGATACAGTTGTCAGTTTAAAGAGGATTAGTGTAAGAAATCACAATGCATAATTATGTAATAACTTTTGTAAGTAGTCTTGTATTTCATACGGAGATCTACTTTTTACATAGTAAACGACTGGTCATATATACCTCTCTAATTTAGGCTTCCAGATCAAAACTGGTGATTAAAAAAATTATTAACCAGCGAAGGTAAATGGTATTTGTTCCATTTGCATTATAAGCTATATATCCTTCTTCAGCACGTCTTCCTCCATTTGTGTTTCTCTGTCAGTGTAAGCAGGACTGGGGAAGTCATTGTTCCCCTGTACTCAGCACTGGTGAGGCCACACCTGGAGTACTGTGTCCGGTTCTGGGCCCCTCAGTTCAGGAAGGATATTGAGGTGCTGGAGCAGGTCCAAAGAAGAGCAACGAGGCTGGTGAAGGGACTTGAGCACAAGTCCCATGAGGAGAGGCTGAGGGAGCTGGGGTTGTTCAGCCTGGAGAAGAGGAGGCTCAGGGGAGACCTCATCACTCTCTACCACTCCCTGAGAGGAGGCTGTAGCCAGGTGGGGGTTGGTCTTTTCTCCCAGGCAGCTATCAGTAAGACAAGAGGGTATGGTCTTAGCTCTGCCAGGGGAGGTTTAGGTTAGATATTAGGAAGAAGTTCTTTACAGAGAGGGTAATCAGGCATTGTAATGGGCTGCCCAGGGAAGTGGTGGATTCTCTGTCCCTGGAGGTTTTTAAGATGAGACTGGATGTGGCACTCAAAGCCATGGTCTAGTAACCGCAGCGGTAGTGGATCAAGGATTGGATTTGATGATCTCAGAGGTCACTTCCAACCTGGCTGAATTTATGATTCTATATGTGTCTTCGATATGATTGTTTTTCTCTTGCAAATGTAAGACATCTGCTAACATGCAGATGTCACATAATGAAAGTTAATTAAGAAGAAAAACAAACAAAAAAAGATCTTTCCCAGCATATTGTATTATATAAATATCTGATATTTGCTGTGGGTAGTGACCCAACATTGTCAGTCATGTCACTGTTTGAAAATACTGTATGAGGATTTATTTTCTGGTGGCTGTCTGGTACAAGGAAGGCTGTTTAGACTAATACTGTTTTTCAAAGTGTAGTCTAGGATACACTAGATGTGTCTGATCACCCAGCTCCCTGGCAAGCATAACCAGATCAGGGTTTTATCAGATGATCTTTAAGGGTAAACATTTAAATAAGCTCTTGGACTGATTATGATTTCACATTCCAGTTATTTGCTGCTCCAGAATCAATTGCTGTATTACTCTATGGTCCCAAATGAATTTGTCCTCTCTCCCTCCACCCCACTCTTCCCCTTGCTTCCCCTGTTGATTGAAACCTACAATTTCAACCTTAACAGTGATAGTAACAGGAAAATATTGCATAGCATGCTCTGTTTTTAAGCAAAATATATCCTCCAGAGACTAGAGATATTTTTTTGCCCTTAACATTTTGTATGCTCCTTGTGGACTTCCAGTTAAGTAAAAGTTACACTTTCTTCCTGGAAAACAATGCATTTGTTACAGACTGTTTTGGTGGTGTATACTGCCTTCCTATTGACATTGAAAAAACTAATTCAACTCAGCAAATGCTTGCTGTCCCACGCAATATATCTGAACAGGCAAAGGAGCTGTGGAGGATGTTTCATAAATAAATCTGTTTGTTTCTTGAAGAACTATAATTTCTAAAATCTCGAACAAGCTTAAGGAGACTTTAATAGCAGACAAATTGTTAATTGTTTTCATTTTGATTTTTGATGCAAGCGAGGCATTCAGCTTCACAGTCCTCAAGGCACCCGTTTTTTTTCTCCCGCATCTGGAGAGATGTCACAGAGACCTGGAAAAATTAGAGGACTGGGCAGTCGTCAACTGTATGAAGTGTACAAGGGCAAGTGCCAGATTCTGCAGCTGAGACAGGGCAACCCTGGTTGTGTGTATAGACTAGGGAATGAGATGCTGAAAAGCAGTGATGCAGAAAGGGACATGGGTGTCCTGATCGGTGGCAAGTTGAATGTGAGTCAGCAGTGCCCTGGCAGCCAGGAGGGCCAACCGTGTCCTGAGGGGCATCAGGCAAAGCATCATCAGCCGGTCTAGGGAGGGGATTGTCCTGCTCTGCTCTGCACTGGTGCGGCCTCACCTTGAATTCTGTGGCAGTTTTGGGTGCCGCAGTATAAGAAAGATAATCAGCTATTAGAAAGTGTCCAAAGGAGGGCAACAAAGATGGTGAAGGGCCTTGAAGGGAAGCTGTATGAGGAGTGGCTGAGGTCACTTTGTTCATCCTGGAGAAGAGGAGACTGAGTGGAGACCTCATTGCAGTCTTCAACACCTCACAAGGGGAAGCGGAGAGGCAAGTGCCAATCTTTACACTCTTGTGACCAGTGACAGGATTCAAGGGAATGGCATGAACCTGAGTCAGGGGAGGTTTAGGTTAGATGACAGGAAAAAGTTTTTCACCCAGAGAGTGGTTGGTCACTGGAACAGGCTCCCCAGGGAAGTGGTTGCAACACCAAGCCTGACAGAGTTCAAGAAGTGTTTTGACAACTCTCTCAGGCACATGGTGTGATTCTTGGGGTGTCTTGCACAGGGTCAGGAGTTGGACTCAATGATCCTGATGGATCCCTTCCAACTTAGCATATTCTATGATTCTATGTCAGTAAGTGTCTGAAGGGAGGGTGTCAAGAGGTACAGGGCAGAAACTGCTGCACAGGAAGTTCCCCCTGAATATGAGGAAGATCTTTACTGTGCGGGTGACCAAGCGCTGGAATAAATGACCCAGAAAGACTGTAGATTCTCCCTCACTGGGGATATACAAGAATCATCTGGACACAATCTTGCACAATGTGCTCTAGGATGACCCTGCTTGAGCAGGGAGTTGGGACCAGATGACCCAGTGTGGTCTCTTCCAACCTGACCCATTCTGTGATTTCAGGTCCTTGTTAGGTCGGATCCTGAATACTTGCAGTGAGAGAGGGATTCTGGTACTTCTCCAGCCAGTCTGTTCCAGTGTTTAATTTTTCTCCCAGTAAAATGGACGTTTTTTCGCTCTTGCATTTAGACAGGATTTCCTTGAAGCAGGTTGTACCTGTTGCCTTTTGTGGGGTCACCACGCATCCTTATGAAAGGAGTACCCTCATTTACTCTGTAACTACCCTCTAGGCATTGGAAAAACGTGATGAGATTCTCTTTGCGTATTCTTTTCTCAAGGTTGAATAAACCCAATCCCTTGAATTGTTTGTTGTACAGAAGGAACTTAGCACAGTCTTGGTTTTGTAGTGACTGACCTAGTGGGCCCTACTTGAGGCACTGAGACCTTTAAGTGTTTCCTGCTCTTTGGTACTATTTGGAATGTGTAAGAGTACAGTTTGATTGTATCAAGCATACTACTCCTGTTACTCAACTTTTCCAAGGTGAAGTTAAATTTTTGTACTACTAGTAAGTCAGTTATAGTTAAGAAAAATAAATCTGATATTCAATTGAAAGTATACACAGAAAAAGAAAACTAACACAGATTGTATGCTTCTTACAATGTGCTTTTTCTCCTCTCCTTTCTCTCTAGCTTCTTTTTTTAGCCCTCTTGTCCATATTTCACTTTCAACACTAGCTTTGGTAATCCTGATGATGCTGTAATATCAGAGAGCTGTTCTCTTTTAATGGCAATTTGCCATTATGTGGTGGTAGTGTGGTACCTGAAGAGTTCAAGATAGTTCTGAAATTCAACATTTTTGCTGAGAATTGGATGGGTGAATGTGCATGTGGGTTATTTCTGTTTGGTGATTAAATTAGGTATTGTTTGTCTTGCCCCACCTGCTTTGAGAAAATAATTTATTCTATGAACTCCCTAAACAAAAAGCAACACATCAAACAAACCAATAATTGTGATAATATTTTCAGTTTAAGCTGTGCATTTTTTCATGTGCTCATTATACACCACATTTTTGTTTGCCCATTGCCTTATGAGTGTCAAAAGTTGACACTTAAAATTAGAACTACAGGTTTTTTGTAAATTCTATATTCTGTTATTTAATAGCATGTCCCTATAAAAGAGTATTATTTAAATAAAACCCTATATTTTTAATGAAGTTTTGTGAGTTTATTTTGGAATAGACTTGGATCAAATGGCAAAAAAAATCCCCATAGGTTAACACAGAGTAAACTGGATGTTATTGACTGAAGAGTGAAAAAGCACATTAATTTTTAAATATATGACATGTTAGGGATATAAAAGTGTTGCTTTGGATTTCCACCTTATAAAAAGTTACTTGTTTTCTCCTTTTCCACTTAACTTGCTAAGTTTTAAACACAGAGATCAGACTATTAGCCTTGTTTCCTCTGCACACTGGGGAGCAAAACATAATGTCTTCTGGACTGTAAAACATTCCAAAGACTCTTGTTGTACTAAGAGCATTCTCATGTTTTTTGCTGTTGTGCCATTATCATTTCTCATACATTGACTCCACTGTATCGATATATTACTTTGCCAGGATAGCCATTGTAGAAGATTTTTAAAAGCATATTATCCAACCAACAATTCCATTCCCTCTGACCCTCCAAACCTCTTGTCCTGTCTCTTGATTTAATGAAGTTGTTGCTCAGAAAAGATTAGGGATTGTCAGACCTGAAGACTAATAGCGATTTCAGAACCATAGACACTGAACACTGGAAGGACTTCTGAAAGAAAGGCATTTGTTCGTGTAGGTTTGAAAGCATCCTTGCTCTTTGTGGTTGTGCATGTCTCTTGAAATAAAGACTTAGCCTTCAGGGAGGGGTGACAGCTGTTTGGCCAAAGGCAACCACTTCTACATTTGCTCATGTTAGTCTTACCCAGGGAAGCAACAAAAAACCCCATGATCTGTTTTCAAATCTGGTATGGATTTTGGAGTTATGGGCATCTGCCCAGTCTATTAATAGTGAATTTACTGTAGTAAAACATGTCTCACAGGTCTCTAAGCATATGTAAAACACATTACATATTATTCCTGACTTGCTTGCATTTAAACTGGTGATATGATGACTGTGAGCCCCTTTTGCCCCTTTCTAAACTAATTATCCATTAAGTTGCTTGCTGTGGCCTTGTGCAGGGAGTAAAGTCTGAGACATCTGCCTCCATTTTCATTTACAGTTATGTAGCACATAATGGAATTGCAATTAAATAATCCTGGAAAACTAGTCACGTCTTTTCTGCAGATATGTAGAGCAACCATATTCATTTCAAAAAGCTGTAGAAATCACGTAGTGACAAACTAACTTATTTAGACAAAGTGAACTGACAAATTAAGCTTTCAGTTCCCAGGGAGAATTTAAGAGTAATGTCTTGACTGATGGCAGTCTTTTTGTTTTTCTTTTGCAGCTGGTGAGAGAGTGTAAGGAGGTTTTGAAGGGTGGTCTGTTAATGAAGCAATATTACCAGTTTATGTTACGGGAGGTGTTAGATGACTTACAAAAAGTTGATTGCAACATTGATGCTTTTGAAGAGGACCTACATAAAATGTTAATGGTAAGCTTCAAAAGGAGAGTCCAATTAAATGTATTAATCTGAATACTGCTAATAAATTCAAGTAAGTCTATTAATCTGAATACTGCTAATAGAAATCTATTAAGTTAGGTGTAATTATTCGGAGTTTTTTGGGGCTTGGGTTTTTTTTGTTTGTTTTTGGTTTTTTGGGAGTTTTTTGTTTGTGGTTTTTTTTTGTTTAGTTTGGCTTTGGTTTTTTTTTTTCTTGTTGTTGTTCTACTTTGATATGTTATTTATTGTTTTAATGGACTTGTAAAGGTAACAGAAGCCAAGGCTGTCTTAGCAATTATTTTAGCAATACCCATTTTTGTTTACTGAACTGTGGTAAAGTATACTTTTAAATAACCTGTATTTACAGTAAAATGGTTCGTATATAGATCTGTAAATTCCATACGTTCAAACTAAACTTTTATTAAAATTTTTACATTGAATAAAATTAAATACAATTTTTTGACTAACATCATCTCTTACTGTCTTGATATTGCATTCATGCATTATTGATACCTTATTTTTAATGTGTATTCATTACTACAGTTAGTTAAATGTACATTTAAAAGAAATATTTTCAAGAAAAACACTGGGCCTCTGCAAGATACTAAATGAAAGATATTTTAGTAAATTTAGTTTAACAAGCAGTCACATTCAAGGCAACAGTAATTTAGTCTTTTGCGCTTTGTCCTTATTATTCTGAGGGGCAAAAAAGACAACCCAAGATACACCTCAGTACCTCACCACTAGTGTTTTGTCAGCAGAGCTGTTGGAACCATCTATTGCTGAGCATTCATGTATTTTTTCCATTACGTGCTTTTCAGTGGTGAAAATGTACTGTTTTACCTAAACTTTCTTATGCCCCATGCCTGCCTTTATCTGCATCTAAAATTTCTATAAATTTATAGCAGAAATTGCCTGGCTAGGTGAAAGTAAAATGGTTCATCTTGTTAATTTTGAAATTCCTTACCTGTTTTGTTTGTTCCCAGTATGAGAGACATGGACCTGCTCAAACAGGTCCAAAGGAGGGCTGTAAAGATTATCGCAGGGCTGGATCACCTTCACTGTGAGGACAGGCTGAGTTTGGGTTACTCAACCTGGAGAAGAGAAGGCTCTGTGCAGACCTTGGAGCACCTTCCAGTACTTAAAAGGGGCCTACAAGAAAGATGGAGAGTCTAGTGATTGTCAGGGAAGGCAGTGATGAGATGATGGGTAATGACTTTAAACTGAAAGAGGGTAGGTTTAGATTTGATGTTAGGAAGAAATTCTTCACTGTGAGGATGGTGATGCACAGGAACAGGTTGCCCAGAGAAGGTGGAGACACCCCATCCCTGGAAGTGTTCAAGACCAGGCTGGATGGGTCTTTGAGCAACCTGGTCTACTGAAAGGTGTCCCTGCCCGTGGCAGGAGGGTTGGAACTGGATGATCTTTAATGCCTCTTCCAACCCAAACCATTCTATGATTCTATAATCTTGGCATTATTACAGTGTTGTCTGAAAATACTTGAAACCAATAGAAAGTGTCTTAACCATTTCTAAGGAGAAATATTACTGTATGTTATGGATTACTGAACTGAAACAAATTACAGTTAATTTTTTGGCATCCCATATGATCCTGAAGGGCAGATGTTTGAAGAACAATTGTACTTACCTGGATTTTTTAAAACAGTAATATTTAAATAAAGGTGAGAGATTACACTTTGTGTTCCTTGATATCAAGTCTAATGTAGAATTTCAAAAAACTGTTTATTGCACTTATCCATATCCAGAAGGATGTGTTCCGATAAAACCTTTTGAAGGAATCCAGTCAATGACAGATATAGAGACTGTTATATATATAACAGATATAGAAACTCTGGCCACTGTGGATACTCACTGATAAAACGGTGAATAGCAGTACAGCAAGCAAGGTGGTGATACTGTCAATATTTTCAGAAAGGTATTGTGGAGACATAGAGTTTAATACTTCAGTAGCACTTTCTATTTCCTAAGCCATAAATTGCATCTTTTGCGTGGAAACATGGAGCTCATTTTCAGTCATAGCAAGTGAAAATTGTTGTAGAAATACCTTCTAAAAATTGTGTAATGCTGAGATTGTTTGTTGATTTGAGAAGTTCTATTCCTTAGTTACATGTTAGATAATAATTTCTGTTTAAATTACCTCTTTTGTTGTACAGGTTTACTTTGATTATATGCGAAGCTGGATCCAAATGCTGCAGCAGTTACCTCAAGCATCTCACAGTTTAAAAAATCTGTTGGAGGAAGAATGGAATTTCACCAAAGAAATAACTCCTTATATAAGAGGAGGTGAAGCTCAAGCTGGAAAACTGTTTTGGTAGGTTTTATTTAATTACTCTGATTATGGTGTTGATTTGTACCAGATAGGTATTCAAGTCAGCACTTGTTCAAGGTTCCCAGATTGGACTTCTTGAGGCCTCAGTAAGCAGCTGATAGTCTTTGTGAATTTATGGATTATTACAATGACTGTAGCTATAGGATGCAGTATGTGCAGGTGACCTTGACTCTGGCTATAACAGAAATTACTGCTTCTGTGGAAAGTCCTCATTCATGCTAGCCCTGTGCACATAAAGTAACTGAGGGCCCCAAGACGCTGCTTGTTTCTGTAGGAGGACTTGGCAACACAACTCTCTTGCATTAGACAGAGTAGGAAGAAGTTTAAGGTGCCATGTTACCGGAGTAAGACTCTGAAGTTCCCCCATTTCTGTTGCTACAGTGATATTGCAGGAATGCTGCTGAAATCTACGGGAATTTTTTTAGATTCTGGACTACAAGACAGTTGTGATGAATTTTGGGCCAGTGCCGATGACAGTACTGCATCAGATGAAATCAGGTATTAAGCCCTTTGGCTTAATAATAACAAACACTTACTCATGTTTCTATACCTCTGACAGGTACATAATGTATTTTATTTCTTAGAATACAAACTTTGTAAATGCAAAGCTCCATAGACTTTATTGCTGTATTTTTGTGTGCAGTAGTAATGAACTATCATTTTATTTGTTTGAAACGTAGTAACCTTCTCTTTAGTTGAGGGGATGAGAGATTGTTTATGTAATGATATTTAAATTAAATTTTTTTATTATCAAAAATATGCCTGCACAAGCTCAAGTTATTTGTCAGCTGCTTGCAAATATTTATCTTCTCTATGCTTTATCTATTAACACATATGTAATAATTCTTATTTTCTAGTGGCTATATAAATGCAATATTATTTATTAAAACATTGTCACTTCATTTCTGCCAATGTTTCAGGAGGTCTGTTATAGAGACCAGCCGAGCACTGAAAGAGCTGTTCCATGAAGCTAGAGAAAGAGCCTCCAAAGCTCTTGGTTTTGCTAAAATGCTGAGGAAGGTAAGTTAACAGGGTGTCATCTTATTTACATGCTTTAAAGAAATTTAGTCTGAAAGCATATTCTTTTGTTTTGTCATTACTTGCAGGACCTTGAAATAGCAGCAGAGTTTGCATTGTCAGCCCCTGTGCGAGATCTTCTGAATGCACTGAAAACAAAAGAGTATATGAAGGTAATTTCACATAGGTAATAAGGTTTAGAGGCATGAAAGTGAAGTGAGGATGCTAAGCAAAAATATCAAAGGATATTGACATGATTTCTGTTTTTTAATGAGCCATCTCTCAACATGTAAAGTGTCATGAATTTAATATTGAATTGTGGTAGTCAAATTATTTTCTGTACTTGTGTTTGTGTGAGTGGGAATGCTACTCTGTGTTTTGGGAAATCCATGTCTTAATCCCTTGTTTTCACAAATATTCTCTTTGTGACTGAGGAAAAACCTTTTTCCTTCATAGTACTTACTCATTTGTGAGAGGGGGAGTAATAACACTAAGTAGTGAGCGCTATGAAACAAATGCTTTCAAATTTATAAGGTAAATGGACACATCAGTAAATGGACATGTTTAAGTAGGTAATCTGAGACTATGGACCTGTGTTTTGCTTCTATAAAGCAAAAATATTATAGTGGAGGTCTTCTCTAACAAGCTTCCTTGAGAGTACTAGGGACATGAGAAATGCATGGACCATATTCTGTTCCAAAATAACTGTTGCTAGAAAACTGTTGTACAGCAAAAGTAAGTTGAGCCCTTGGTGCTTGATATTTACTGCACAATAAATTTCCACATCTGTGGTGTTGCAAAATTCCTTAAAAATTCCTAGGTCAGTGAGTCTTTATTGTAGTTTGAATTTAAGTAAATCATTTGCTTCAGCAGATCAAATGTATTTGGATCTGCTGTTCTTTTTTATCCTTCCATACATTTAATATATGTGTAATTCCTGTTTGGGAAATAATGCTCTAACTTTTGCATGACAAAATTCTTGTTAGATTTATATAAACTTCTGCTAAGAATAGAAATTTCTTCAAGGGGAGACCAACAAGTTCATAAGAGAGAAGTTCATAAAGCACTGTTAAGTACATGGATGAAACATCTGGCTCAGCAGGACCCTGGTCTGTGAATTGTGTAAGAATCAGAAAATGACCAGGGAAATCAGTATATATTTACTTTTAAAAAATATTTTCCCCCAAGTATCAACTCTTGGCAGCTTTACGACACCATATTAATTTTGGTAGACCTTTCAGTTAAAATCGTGTCATTGTTCTTATGCTGAATCTCAAGTTTGAAACATCTGTGGGTTACATGATCTAGATAGGTTATTTGATTCTCAAGATTTATCCCTCTATGTGTATTAATTCTCCCATTTTTTCACCACTCAAAATGACACACATTTTGATGATGAACACTTTAAATATTGGCCCTCTAACATCATGTAGGGAGTTTTAAATTTTTAACCATCTTTTCAGTCAGATGGTCATTAGTTTTGGGAATCTAATTTAGCTTTCAGTAACAACCATCAAGTTTTTTGCATTGACCTGTAGGTAATAATGGTTTTAAAGTATGTTTACCTAATAGTAGAAATATTAAGTTCAATATTTTGTCTTAGCTTGATGACATCACAATCTGAAAAGAGAGAATTAAACTTCACTGTGAGTCAATTACCTCATGTCATATCAAAGTATTGACTGTTTCACTGTTTTCAGTCTGTTTCTGATGCCTGACTTGGTTAAAGTATTGCTACCAATGTGACAGATATAATCAGAAGTAGTTTTTCAGTAGTATCAGTAGTATTTTATTAAAAGAGAATTCTCTTAGTAAACTTAATTAATCTAGCTTTCATTAACACTAAAAGAGCAACTGATACTTTTTGAGCCAGATTTTTGTTTACTCTTATCTTTTGTAGCCATTGAGAGATGTGTGGATTCCAAAGAAAATTTTTATTCTTTTAATATTGCAATCTTAAAAATGTGTGCATCATAAATCTTAAAGTAGTGTTGACTAATTTACTTTTTAAAATGTGTATGTATATATTATACATATGTATGCACAGATACATAGTATATATGTGAAAATGGACTTCTTTGTAACAAGGTTCCTTTAGAAAAATATGTAGAAGGATCAATTGAAGGTACAAGGAGAGATGTCACTAAAAATTGATGATCTAGTGAATTGAAAAATAAATTATAAATTACATTGCATTTTAAATTTTAGTGCAAAAATGGCTGGATGTGTTGTTTTAGTGTGCATATAGTACAGCTTTTTAGGATAGAAATTCTCACTGTTGCTTAAATAAGATATCTATTTTATCTATTTTATGTATCATAGAAGAGACTGAGAGATTTTAATTTTTTTTCTACAGATACAAATTCCTGGACTCGAGAGTTTACAAGTATTTGTACCAGATAGTATTGCAGGGGAAAAATCTGTGATTTTGCAGCTCCTTAATGCAGCTGCTGGAAAGGATTGCTCCAAGGATTCAGATGAGCTTGCATATGAGGCCTATTTGCTTATGACCAAGCACAGTGACAAAGACCATGAATTAGATGACAGCTGGAGTGCATGGGAGGGTCAGCCAGTCAAAGTAGTGCCACAGGTAGAAACTGTTGATACACTGCGCACCATGCAGGTGGGTTTGGTCTTCTTCCCCACTGTTTGTGATCTCCAGACTTCTATGAATGCTTACCCTGTCAGATTAACTGCAGTAATTTAAGTGAGGCATGTGTCCTTTTGTAGGTAATAAAGTTAAATTTAGGGATAGAATTGATTATAAATTGTGTTAAATGCAAATATTAATGGGATTGTAGCATTTCTGGGTAGGATTAATCTCTACAATGTGCATTTTTCAGGGTTGGACTTTATAATAAAGAGATACTTTCAGTATTTAGTTGGGTGTTCAGTATCAGAAGTGTGGATAAGACTTGAAAACTGTACCTTTTGTTAAGAAGTCACCAGTCTCCAAGAACATGTTGTGTTTGTGTGCTTTCCACACGCTGAGGTGTGAAACCAGTTACTTTTGATCTTGGATGAATTGTGACATTTAATGTTAAGTTTCTGTGGAAGTTACTGGATGTTCAGCAGTTCTGCAGGAAGAAATCTTTCCAGTCATACTTTCCTTCATCCCAAGCCAACAGGCGTTCCCTGCCAGCGGTTCTGCAGCACTCTGGCAGCTGAGCCAGCTGCAGCTCCCTGCCCCTCCTATTTTCACATCCTTATGTTAAGCTAAGTGAATTTTCCTTTTGGTATGTCATGCAGTTCTGTAGATCCCTACCATAAATGGACTCTACTGTCCATGAAGAGAGTGACTTTCCATGTCACTGTGCATGGCCTTTAGCATTCAGAGGGCTCTAGCAATTACAGGCAGTTGAAAAAATCACTCCTGTACATACTGCTGTTTTTAATGTTGCAAGTATGTTACTTCTTGTTTGCCTGTTGTTCAGATTGAACAATAAATAATACCCTTTGATTAAGTGCTTAGAAGTTCATTGGACTTCTAGCAAAGTTAGTATTTCTTTCAGAAAATGAAAACACCAGTAGATGAAATTTGATTTGCAGATGGTATTCTGACATATTTAAGTGCATGTAAAACACTGTCTTTGTATGTGTTTATATGTGTATAGCACTGTCATTAGTTTTTTTTAAATCCAGGATTGAAAGGTTAGGAAGTAAGAAGTCTTTCAGAAAGATTGTGTCCTGTGTTTAAAAAAAACCCCACATTTTGATTGCAAACTAGAGAAGATGTAAGGTGTTATTTAAAAAATACTCATCAAATAAAAGAATGCCATCAACACTTGAAAAATTTTGAGCATGAAAATATTTGGAGATGAGGTATTGAAAATTGGGATGAAGTAGGTCCTGTTTTGTGAGTGACTTGTTGCAGATACATTGTCTATAGCTTGAAATCAGCAGAGCTTAGTATGTGACTCAGTGCTACAGCAAAGGCAGCACTATCTGGGACTGTGGTTTTATAGACTTCTGCAGTATCAGAGCTCTGGTTTCCAAAACCTATTCTTACATATTGATAATTTTCAAAATTTGAGCAAATATTGTGTGTTAAATCTATGCCTTTCCCTGCTCAATACTGGGCTCAATACTGGGCTTTTGTCCAGAAGTATATCACATTTCTTGGATAAAACCTGTTTTTGTGATGGTTGTTACTTCCATCTGCTTTGAGAAAATAAAATACTTTTACTTAGCTGCCGCTTATTTTGTGTATAACTAATCCAAAGATAATTTAATACAATGTGTCCCAAATTTTTCCAGAAGTGAATAGGAGTATATTCCCCTTGAAAACTTGCTGTGGCATTTGCCCTAATGGAACTCTGCTCACAAGATGAAAGTTTATTGGGTTTAGTTGCCAGCATCAAGCTTTTCTATGTCTTCGTGAATAAGTGACAAGAGAGGTCTTTGATATTTTAGAATTTAAAAATAACTGGTTGGAATCTAGTGATATGGGACATGTTTTTATAGAGGCAGTTTTGTTTATAAGAATTAGTGGTGTCTTGTTCTTCTAGGTTGATAACCTCCTCCTTGTAGTCATTCAATCTGCCCACCTTGTGAGTCAGAGAAAAGCTTTCCAGCAGTCTATTGAAGGGCTCATAACTCTGCGCCAGGAACAGACATCTAGCCAACCAATCATCGCCAAAGCTCTACAACAGCTAAAGGTAAGCAATTTAAGATTATTAGTCAAAATTGATGGCCTTTGCTCACTGATAAGTAAAAAGTGGAAGAAGATTCAATTGCATAGTCTGCAGTTGTAAGGTATGTGCCAATCCTCTGTGGACTTAACTTTCTGTACAATTTTCATTCTGTTTTTGCAAATGACTGGTGTTTTTGAGCTGTATTGGTGTAGTCATTTCTGCACTTGGTAACTGGAAAACAAGTCCATAATGCAGATGAAATATTCATAGCAACAGAATGAATGCATCTTTGTATGAGAGCACAATTGAATTGAAAGAAAATGTATGATTTTGTTAAAAAGAAATTCTGTCAAAATCAATGATCTGCAAGAAACAACTTTTCCCATATTTGAAGATGGTTGCTTTGGGATGTAAAAGTCTGTTTATTTTCTCTTGGTTTTGGCTTGGGTTTTCTGTTTCTCTTTATTTTGTGTATGAGGGTTTGTTTTTTTGTTTGTTTGTTTGTTTCTGTTGCATGAGGATTTTCTTTGGTGGGTTTGGGGGGTTGTTTGTTTGTACTCTGGAGGACCCAGAAAAGCAAAGATTTGTTAGGTTGAAGTGGCAGCCTGGAGTCCCTACATTCAGTAGAATCTGTGTCCGTATGCCAAGGTGAAAATAGAACTAAAGACTTGGTCACATTACAGATAGTAAAACTCATTTTCTCCTTTCCCATCTGTCTGGTTTTGGTTGGATGTTTTTGTTTCATTTGGGGGTTTTTTGTTGGTTTCCCACTCATCCTTTCGCTGTCTTTGTTTTTAAAGTTAATCTCATGCAAGCAAACAAACTTTATTATAGTACTTAAGTTAATTATAAGACTTGCTTAACGCAACTGCTGGAAAGTGTTTATTTTTCCATGAATGAATTCTTGTGGCATTAAAGTACATTTTCATTTAAAATAATGTAATTGTTAGATTCATGTTTGTCTTAGTCAACTGGAGAATATAAATAACAGTTTGCTCTCCATCCCTTTTTGTTGTTACTCAGAATGATGCGTTACAGCTATGCAATAAGATAAGCAGTGCCATTGATAGAGTTGATCACATGTTCACATCTGAGTTTGATGCTGAAGTTGATGAATCAGAATCTGCCACTTTGCAGCAATACTACCGGGAAGCCATGATTCAGGGTTATAATTTTGGGTTTGAGGTAAGGAAACAAAAACTTAATGACATGTGTGTCTAGTAGTTTTGGTAAGAACCAGTTGAAATTTCTGGTTTTGCATTGGTGCAAATAAGGTAATTAATAACTCTGTGGAAATACAAATAGTTAATAGAACCAGAGAATTATTTAGGTTGGAAAAGACCTTTAAGATAATCAATTTCAACCATTAACCCAACACTACCCGGTCCACAACTAAACCATGTCTACATCTACGTATCTTTCAAGTACCTCCAGGGATGGGGACTCAGCCACTTCCTTGAGCAGCCTGTTCTAATGCTTGACTGCTCTTTCAATGAAGAAGTTGTTCCTAATATCCAGTCTAAACCTGACACAATTTGAGGCTGCTTCCTCTTCTCCTAATGCTTGTTACTTGGGAGAAGCAACCAACACCCACTTCACTACAGCCTCCTTTTAGGTAGTTGTAGAAAGCAGTAAGATCTTCACTGAGCTGCCTTTCTCCAGCTAAGCAACCCCAGCTCCCTCAGCCACTTCTCATAAGACCTGTACTCCAGACCCTTCAGCAGCTCCATTGCCCTTCTCTGGACACGCTCCAGCATCTCAATGTCTTCCTTGTAGTGAGAGGCCCAGAACTAAGCACAGTATTCAAGGTGCAGCCTCACCAGTGCCAAGCCAAGTACAGAGGGACAATCACTACCTTAGTCCTGCTGGCCACATGATTGCTGACAAATGCCAGGGTGCCATTGGCCATCTGGGCACACTGCTGTTCACGTTCAGTGGCTGCTGACCACCACCTTTTTCGCTGAGCAGCTTTCCAGCTGCTCTCTCCCCTGGCTGTAGCACTGCATGGAGTTGTTGTGACCCAAGGGCAGGACCCAGCACTTGGCCTTGTTGAACCTCATACAGTTGGCCTTGGCCCAGCAATCCAGCTTATCCAGATCCCTCTGCAGAGCCTTCCTACCCTCCAGCAGATCAGCACTCTTGTGAAAGTTAGTGTCGCCTGTGAACTTACTGAGGATGCACTCAATCCCTTTGTCCAAATCATCGATAAAGATATTAAGCAGGACTGGCTGCAAAACTGAGCCCTGGGGGACATCGCTAGTGACTGGATGCCCATTGAATGTAGCAACACCCACCACCATTCTCTGGGCCCCACTGTCCAGCCATTTTTTTGTGCAGTGAGCAGTGCACCTGTCAACACCATGAGCCACCAGTTTCCCCAGGAGAAAATGTGGCACTGTGGAAAACTGATGTCAAAGGCTTTGCTAAAATCTAGGTAGATGACATCCACAGCCTTTCCCTGATCCAGTAACTGGATTACCTTGTCATAGAAGGAGGGCAAGTCAGTCATGTAGGACCTGCCTTTCACAAACCCATGCTGGCTGGGCCTAATCACCTGGTTGTGTCCTGTACTTGTTTCATGATAGCACTCCAGATGATCTGCTCCATAACCTTCAGACTGACCAGTCTGTTGTTGCCTGGATCCTCCTTCCAGTCCTTCATGTACATGGGCCACAGATTTGCTAATTTCTAGTCAACATCATAAAAATATGGGTTGATTCGGAAGTCTTACATGAAAATAATTGGAAAACAACAGATGAATCTGTTAAATCTGATAAATGTGTTAAGTTAGCAATGCCTGGAACTCTAAAAAGCTTTTAAGAACTTGATGATTTCAGGTGTAGTCTTGTAGGCTCTGCTTCTTCACAGCATTTTAGATGAAATCAGAATCATTAAGGTTGGAAAAGCCCTCCAAGATCATCAAGTCCCACCTTGGATTGAATGCCACCATGCCTGTTAAACCATATCGCACAGTGCCACGTTTACTCATTTTCTGAATACTTCCAAGGATGGTCACTCCACCACTCTGTGGTGTAACTTGGCTTGTCACAGTTTTTCAGCCTAGAATAGCATAATAGTGTACTATGAGGCATTCTTTCAAAGTTTATGGTGGTTCCTTAATGCAGTGCATATAGCTTTTGAGTGCCTGCCTTAGAGTGCAAGCACTGTGTTATGCTCAGATGCTTTTAGTGAACTATTTCACTATTTGTTTCCTATGCACTTTGTAAAAAAATAAGATTTTATCATACCTTAACATACTTCTAGGGATAGTCTTATAAGAAACAGTATTTATTTGATTTTTTAAAATGTACATGTATAACTATCCCCTAATGTTACCTGCAGTATAACTAAAAATAAACACTGCTTTGCAGTTCAGTCTCTCATTACAGAACTGAACATTCATGTAGGATGTTTCTTCAATGATGTGTACACTATTAACCATCAACACTCGCCTGACATGCACAGAAGAATGCAGTGTGGCTCAGTGCTGTCCCTCACTATAACGTATTTTGTATCATATACATTTCTTGATTTTATTTTTTCCTATAAATAAGCAGCTGCTTGCATAAAATAATTTTCTTTAAGAATAGGATGTGACTTAACGTACTATAGAGTTTTTTTAGCCTGCAAATACTCCAGTGGATATTGCAAACAGTACTTTTGTTCTTATTAATACGTGAAAAGTAATCTTTAGTTTCTTACAGTACCATAAAGAAGTTGTTCGTCTGATGTCTGGAGAATTCAGGCAGAAAATTGGAGACAAGTATATCAGCTTTGCCAGAAAATGGATGAATTATGTGCTAACAAAATGTGAGAGTGGCCGAGGCACTCGACCCAGGTAACAGCCAACTTGTTACTGCCATGGTAGTTTTTGGAAGAGCTGAAGGCTTGGGCTCAAAGAGTTGGAGAAAATGGACTGACATCTGGCTGGTGGCCAGTCACTAGGGTGTTCCTCAGGGCTTAATTTTAGGGCCAGTTCTTTTCAGTGTTTTTATGAATGATCTGGACATAGGAGTTGACTACGTACAAAATAAGTTTACTAATGATACGAAATTCCTTCGAGGGTATGGAGGCCTTACAGAGAGAACTTAATAGATTATGAGTTCTGGACAATAACCAACCTTAAGAAATTCAGCAAGGATGAATGCCAGATTTTGCACCTGGGGTGCTGTAACCCTGGATGTGCATACAGATCAGAGGCCAAGAATTTGGAGTGCAGCCCTTCAGAAAGGGATCTGGGGGTTCTTGTTGATGGTAAAATTTGAGTCAGCAATGGGCCCTGGTGGCAAAAAGAGCCAGCCATATCCTGGGATGCCTTAGGCACAGTATAGCTAACCAGTTGGAAGGAGTGGCGGTACCACTATACCACCATACTGCATTGATGCAGCCTCACCTTGAGTACTGTGCGCATTTTTGGGCTCCCCAGTCTAAGAAGGACATAAAAATATTGCAATGTGTCTAAAGAAGGGCAGCAAAGATGGTGAAAGGACTAGAGGGCAAGATGTAATTAGGAGTGCTTAAGGATACCAAGTTTGCTCAGCTTAGGGAGGAGGAGACTCAGTTGCTGTCTGCAAGTTCCTCATCTCTCTGCTGACAGGACTTGAGGAAATGGCTTAAAGGTGTGTTAGGGGAGGTTCAGATTGGGTATTAGGAAAAAGTTCTTCACTGAAGGGGTGGTCAAGCTCTGGAACAGGCTCCCCAGGGAAATAGTCATGGCCTCAGACCTCTCAGTGTTCAAGAGGCCTCAGGCCTCTCAGTGTTCATATTTGGACTATGCTCTTAGGTATATGGTTTAACTCTTATATTGCCCTGTGTGAAGTCAGAAGCTGGACTCTGATGATACATGTGGATCTCTTCCAACTCAGGATATCCTATGATCTTACTGATATTTTGTAGGTTGCAGCTGCTAATTCTAGTAGGTTTAAGAGGAATCAGTGGGGGAGAGCAAGTGGCTGAAGGCACAACTCACTCTAGCCAAGTTACTTACTTGTTTTACTTTACCAGTCTAGGACATGAAACCACTGATGCACAGTCACTGCTGATCAGATAGTTGGGAAATCTTTAGCATCCTTTCAGTCTTGTTTCAGAAAGGAGAATTTAGGCAGGGAACGTAGTGGTTGCTTGTTGCTCTGAAACACACTGTGGGTGAGTTGATGATACTGTTTCCTGATGATAGCACACATGGGTTGAGATATCTAGCATGGCCTGCCCACTTTATTTGGCAGCGCCTTTGCTAAAATCAGACTTTATCTGTATGTAACTGGGCAAATGTATTAATACAAGTTAAAATTTTTACTGTTTACGTATTAGTCCAACTGTCATTTACTGTTCTTGGATGTGGTTGAAACTCTTATGATGGCTTTAGCTGAAGAAGACTTCATTTTCTGTCTTTTCTTTTTCTTTGAGATAGATGGGCAACTCAAGGTTTTGATTTTCTTCAAGCCATTGAGCCAGCATTTATTTCAGCTCTCCCAGAAGATGATTTCTTGGTATGGAAAAAGTTATTCTGCTTATATTTATTTGTAAATGCTTGTAAAGCTATCAGTATATGTTTTCAGGGGTACTTTTTATAAAACAATGTCTGAATATAGATGCTGTTCTAAAAAAATTGCTCTTGTATATCACTGCTGATATCTCTTCAGCTGGTAAGATTCTAAAGAGAGTGGGTTTGTGACTGTTGTAATAATGTTTCAATTTGCTGGCAAGTTACTGGTACTGTCTGGGGAGGCTACCTCTCTTTGTGTCTTGGGAAAGTTGGCAGCAGCTTTTCTGCAGAGTTAGAATTTGTAGTTGTCATAATGAATTTCTAAATGTAAGGTTCTGAGGCTTAGTTAACACCCAGAGTTCATCTATGGGTATGAATACAAAATCACAATTGTTTAAAGATGTTTCTTCAAATTATTCCAACATGAAACTGACTTTAGGGCATCTTTTGTTTATACTGTGAAAAAAATAATATACTATAACTGGCTTTTTTGTGTGCTGTGCCTTCCTCCTTTTCCTGTGGAAATGAAATTCTGAGAATTTATTTCTCTGATTTTGGTACAGTACTACAGAGAAGTGAAAGCACAGTTGCCACAAAATAGCAGAATGTGAGTGTCAGCGCCTCTGATTTTTATTAATTTCAAGATGTGTTATGAAATGCCAACCACAATAATCTTGCGTAATACAGAAATTATGTAGTTTAGTAATTTCTCACATGTATTTTTATCAGGAGCTCTCTAGTAAGTTTTTTGTTAGCCCTCTGTGTGTGTCGCTGAGCGAGGGTTGTCTCTCTTGATGAGAAAGTTAAGCTTGTGTTTGGAATACACAGATACTTTGTCTTTAGGAAGTAGCCCTTCAACTTTTTTTTCTTTGACACAGTTTTTAAAACAAGTGGTAGAGAACAAGTGGTAGAGAAAGGGGGAACCCAATACCTTAACTACATTTTTGAACTTTCTTTCTTAATTTCCAAAACTGAAATACAGTTAATCACTTGAGGTCACTTTGATTAATCTGTATAGCATAGGTCACAGCATTTCACCTAGAAATGGCAATGTCAGTCCTAATCTCTTACTGAGAGATTATCTATCTATCTATCATATAATACCTGATGCCTTGGAAGAATGATGATCTAGATTTAAACTCTACATTTCAAGATGATATTCTAGCTCAGTCTGGGTTGGTAAGATATACCAGACCCAAGCTAAACACATTTTTAGTTCTTGGTTTTGTTAGTCTAGCTTCAAGTTCCTGGTCTTCACTAAGTCTTTGAATTTCTGGAAGAAATCTTGACTAGTCTGAGTGACTGGCATATATGAGTGGGCTTCATAGCAGCTCTACCAAAGAACATAATTTTACTACCTTATTGGGAAAACAAATTATATCTCTGGTGTTCTGACAAGTAAATTGAATGGAGGAAGATTTAATAACTTGCCCAGGGTTACATACACAGTGGATAGTACACCTAATAATTAAGCTCAGATTGCCTGAGCACCAGTTCCATAATTTTAACTATTAAAATCCCTTTCATGAAAGTTTTGCTAGCTTCATGGGTACATAAGAAAATTGGATTTCTTTTAATATGTAGGACTTCATATTTGTTGTTTTACAGACTTTGATCTTATGATTCAGACCATCAAGCTCACCTAGTTTTTTTAGGTGTCTTCTTGGGGTGGGGAGAGGGGGAGGGCAGAAAAGGTTGTTACAGCTTTTTCCGGCAAGCTTGATTTTAAATTTATTAACAATGGATATTTTTAAGTTCCACTAACTTTACATTATGAAATGTTCTTTATGATATGTCATTGTTCGGTTCTTATGTAATTTTGACAAGGACAAAAGGCAAGACAAAACTAAGACTTCCTAGCTTAAAAAGACAATCAGTTAAGTCAAAACCCTAATGCTGATCCAAAAGTTTAGTATAATAGGTAGAATACAAGCGTGCTTACTTGACAAATTACATACTAACTGATGTAATTTTATTACTGTTAGCTTTACCATATGGCTATCAACCCTCTTGTAACAAAACATCACAACGTTTTGTTTGTTTTTTCTAGAGTTTACAAGCTCTGATGAATGAGTGCATTGGCCATGTTATTGGAAAACCTCACAGTCCTGTTACAGGTTTGTACCTTGGTAAGGCAGAAGTTACTGGCATTTGTTCTGGAGCTTTGCTGCTGCTGTTACAGAATTTTGATTGTAAAGTACTTTTGAAATGTTAGAAATACCAATAAAAGTATACTTAATCTTTTTGTGATTGTTCATGTGAAACCATTATTGCCTGACTGGTGGTTTTACTCTGGAAATTTCAAGGCTTTACAAATGCTTTCCTCTGATTTTATCCTTGAATTCATGTGACGTCTTACAGATCTTCTGGGAAGGGGCTGTGATTTTAAAGGTTGGGTAAAGTGATTATAACTTTACTTTCATGTAAATGCCTTTAAGAAGGCATTTACAGCTCCTTCTCCTAAACTTTCGTCGTGGCATTGCAGGTATTTACATTTTTGATGGACTTTATATCATTGAGGTACAAATGAATTATATGGGGGTTTGTTGATAGAGCTGTGTGAAATAGTTCTTCAATATAAAGTTTGTCGTAGTGTAAAATATATCTTTATAGATATAAATGTTGATTTCATTAGAGCGAAATCAACATATTTGATTGTGTATCTTGAGTAAAGAATATTTCCTCAGCTATTCTTCCCTTTTACACAACTTTCTCAGTACTTTTTCTCCTCTCAACTCCATTGACTGATTTACTTTTCAAAATACCATGTCATCTTTTTTTCTTTCTCCTGATGCCCACTTCCTGGGCAGGCTTGATGATGGAAGATGTGAAGGGAGGGTAATTTGACTCTGGCAAGAGGAGGTTTTTCAGTTTTGATATAATCTCTATGAGAAAGCCTTATAGCTGAGAAACCTTTGGCAATAAAAGTCAGTCTAGTCCTCTGGAAAGAAGCATAGTCTAAAATAAAATGTATCCAAATTCTGTACTGTGATGTAAAACCTGTACATTCACTTTTGATACTGTTGTTGAGAGGGAGGCCCATTTTAGGTGAATGACTTGCATGATGATGCCAAAGTATTGAAACTCTTATAAATGCTACTGCAGACACAGCAGATCACACAAAACTAAATTGCTCAACAGCTTTTGTCTCAGAGGCACAGGGATGACATGGATGGTGCAGACTTGAACAGCAGTCCAAAACTTTTAATACATGTGAAATAAACATAGCTAAACGTAAACTGTATTCTGGCTGTAGATATTGCAGATACCCATTCCTATCTCGCGATGAGGAGAAAAATAAGACTTTAGAGTTCCATTTGCATACCATGTTGAGGGACTGAAACCCACTGTGATCTTTACCTCTTTTTCCAAAGCTGAGGATCCACTTGTGTTCACACTACTGCCTCTGGGCACATAACTGGGTATTGCCTTGTGTTTTATCCTGTCTTTTGCTTTGTGAAACAGCCTATGTCCACCTAAGGGGGTTAGGTTCTGCCTTCTGGGTCTTCCACTAGTATATTTGTGAATTATAACAGGATGACCAACATCTGGCCCTGGCATCTTTTACTTGTCCTAGTAATGCAAACAAGGCAGAAACTCAGCTCACTGAGATGAACCTAACCTAGCCTGACAGAAAGTACTGACTCATGGTTTGATCAGCTATCTTGTGATGTAACTGGCACAATATTTTTTCTGACTACTGAAAGAGGAGTTGAGGGAAGGCACTGCAGACTGCTGTTAGAGGCACTGAATGAGCTAGGCATGAGGATAATTTAGGTTTTATCCTGTCCCTTTGTAACACTTCCTTAGGGCAGACTGTCATGGAGGGTATTAGTATGGGTAAAACTGTCATATGTGTTTTTTTTCCCCAGCTCATTTTGCTTTCCATTATTGTCTGAGAAAGCTAATTCTGATGCAAAGGAAACATAATGATACTGTTCGGTTTTTTAAATTATTACTTGGTTTGTTCATATTTATTTTGCAATAAGATAACAAATTATGTTTAACTTCTGAAGTTAAAATAATAAAGTTGTAGTTTTAGTAAAGTATGTACACATTTTCTAGTTGCTAGTTTTTAATTACTGGAGAATTTTCATTATTTTATGGATGAGTTAAAGGATACGATGATATGAAAAGTATTAATACATCCAACTGATTTAATTAAAATTGGAATAATTTGTATTTTTCTTAAAGGATAAGAAAAAATGTGCCAGTTCACACTTAATTCTGTAAAATAGGAATTTGTTTTAATTTTCTGTCTTGAAATGGCCCTAGCAGAGTTTTTCTGACATCTGAGTAAATTTGATCCATTTTTATGTTTGCAGCTGTTCATCGAAATAGTCCCCGTCCTGTAAAAGTGCCTCGGTGCCATAGTGATCCACCAAATCCTCATCTTATCATCCCCACACCTGAAGGCTTCAGGTACTTAGCATTAATACAGCATTCAAAGTGGTTTGTCCCCTCTTGGCTATGGTGACTGTCAGTAAGTGGAATGCCTTTTCTTTCCTGTTGAGTGCAAAGCACATAGAAAAAATTAGCATGTAAGTGATCTGAACTTTATCGATGTACTTTTAAGGACAATATGGTTTCTTTTTCTTGATGCTTGCCCACCCCCCTTTTTATTGCTTCATGCTTTCTCACTTTGAAGTCATTCTTATCCCCTTTGTATTTCCTGAAAACAATGTTTCAATGTAAAAAGCTGTAATTCAGTGAAAACTGCTCATTAGCAAGACTTTTATTTCCTCCCCCACTTTGAATATCTCTATAACTGCCCCGTGCCAGTGCTTTCGGTAGTTTAGCATACACAGGACTTAAAAGGTAGCATTCTGAAATATGGTGGCATTTCTGCGTCATTACCAACCTGTTGTGAATAAGCTTAAAACAATGGATCTTTTCTCTTCCTTTGAAAGAGTTGGCATGAGAATTAATGCAAAAGCAGTCTTAAAAAATTTCAAAATAAACATTACCATGCATAATTTTACACAGCCAGCCTTATTTTTCAAGAAGATAAGAACAGTGACAAAGTCTACACTGATTTTTTTTTTTTTTTTTTTTTTTCTGGAAGTCACTTAGCTGTTGGCAGAAACTAGTACCACTCTAAAGATTGGAAACTTCTATTTTGAGGATTATTATTACTGTGCGTATTGGCAGCTCATGAAGCCTCTGAGACGCAGAATTATTTGACGTAATTCTTTACGTACTGAGAAACTTTTAACGCAGGCATCATTATACAAACTTTCAACTCCAAACATTTTTTTTTTTTGAACTGTTTCCTGAAGTTTTCCTTCTTGCCACAGCACGCGGAGTGTCCCTTGTGACGCGCGGAACCATTGCGGTGTTGCTGTCAGTCGCCCCGCTCCCGTCGGTAGCGACTCAGCCCAACCCAAACCTGTCAGCAGTGCAAATGATACCAGGTAGCTCCGCTCCGTGACGTAGCAGTCTCATCCTACATACATCACCCATGTAACTGTCTTCACATACTTGCATCCTAGTAGGTCATTTGCACTCTCATTGTGTCTTCCACTGGCTCCTTCATTCATGTTTGACTTGAGCAAAATCATGTGTCTTGGAAATCGATGATAAGACCACTTTCAGATTAAAAATGTCTGAACAAGGTGGTAGTTAAAAGCATACAATTCTGATGTAAATTACAAATTTGCTCAGTAAAAATGTCCATGAAATGAACATATGCCAGTCAGCTCATTGGTATAACTTCACTAAATAATTAATATTGATAACTAACACTTAGAATCATAGAATCACTAAGATAACTGTAAGATACTGATAAGCCCAAGGATTTTCAATTTTTTTCATGTTAGCTAATAGTTTTGGTATTGTTGTTGTCTGCCATAAATATTTTGAAACATAATGTAGTGGCAAATGCAAAATTAAACACATGAGATTTCAGAAGGATTTTTTTTCTTTTTAAATAGTTTCTTGCTATACCTCTGGCTTCTTAGGGTGGTACAGAATAAATATGAAAGAAACCATTCCTGTATCAGGATATGCCCAGTCCTATATTGTCACAAGTGACTTTTTTTTTTTTGACAGACCTATCTTTCTTGAGTTTTGACCTTCAGTTTGGCTGTTATAGTCGGTATTTCTTCTTCCCATACCACAGTCAGACCATTGACATGCCTCCCAATTTTACTCCTTTTTTCCCCCCTGCATGCTCCCCCTCCCCCTGACTCTGAAAATCCTGCTCTTCACACAGTGATGTTGTCTTAGGATTTATAAATAGCTTTTTAGATTCTTATTTCTGCTGCAGAGTACCAAAAGTTCCTTTGGACAGAGATTCATATGAATAAAGACACATATCTGACTGTATCACACAGCTGTAGAGAAAAGAAAACAAGTAGTGAAGGAACAACAGATTGATGGTGACTGTCAGGAAAGCGTCATAGTTTGCTTTGTTACCAGATGCACAGCAGGAAGCATGCATTAAACTGTGAAGAAGGAAGGAAGTCATCACTTTTTATATACAATCTTTCCTTCAAGTTTATTTTTATTCTAAGATATGACTTGCACCCTACATTAGCCTCTAGATGTACAGCTTGTGCATCCAAGCTTTTTTTTTTTTTTTAATATATATCCTGAATTTTTGTCATTCAAACTACATGCTTTTATTACCTATCTTTCATGCTTCTGCTTTAAACTCCCTGTTGAAAAAGACAGAGTAGGCAGTAGTCTGCAGCATTTGAATACCCCTTTCAAGTAAGTAACATTCTAGAGAATTTTCACTGAGGGGTTCTGGCAGCTTAATAAGCTGACAGTGTGATGGTTAATTGGTGTTTATGATTTTGACGTTGCAGAACTTGTTCACTTGATGGTTAAGCTAGTCTTTACACAACATATGAAAGGGATATTTTTTCTAGGCTGTGTACAGCACTTTGATCCAAGGCATATTTTTAAAGTTAGTTAATTTTTCAGAAGGGAGGTAGGAAGCTAGTTTTTAATAGTTGTAGGCCTTGTTGTGATTTTATACCACTCAATGCAACTGTCAGGTTTATAATTTGACACATTTGAATATGATGGTATATTCTTTTAATGTTTTCTGCGTTTGTCCTACACAAATATTGATAAAAGTGTAAAGGTTGACATTTTGACATTTTCTTGTAGTTCTAGAAGATAGTGATTAAGAAGGAAAGAAATGAGAATTCTGCCTTTTAGTTCCAGTCAAATGCATATTGCTTTCATGGGCTGTAACATGAAAGTTGCTGTGAATGCAGCATTTTAGTCAAATTGTCTTATGTTTTTCTTGGAGCTCTCAGATTTTACTTTTCTGATGGTTGTTCATAAAATATCCCATGGTTTTATGTTTTTGTTTTTGTTTTTTTTTTTTTTTATGCACTGTCTGGATTTTTAAGTAGTGTTTAATACCCTGTATGTGCTAGGAAGAATTTGAAGAAAAAAACTACTAAAGCAGAGATGGGGTTTTGGTGGCTGTTGGGGACTTTTAAGGGTTTTGTTTATTGAGGAAGGTAAAATACTACAACGTAATACATTTCTAGCATTTTTTATTTTAGTATGGTTAAAAGAAAGTTGCAGACTTTAACACATTGCAGTGTTAATTATAGATTTCATTTATTTGTGCTCCAAAAGAGAAATGGAATCTTTCAAATCAAGAAAGCATTTTGTGGTTTTGTATGCAAGGTGTGCAGTCCAGCTGCTGGAATGGCACAAAGACAGAAACTTTGTACACTTTCCAGAAACTCTTTAGACATTTAGGACATGATTATTAGCAATAAATATCTACAAGAAGTGGAATCTAGGAACTTTTTAGATGAGTTGTACTAGGCAGTGCATAGTGCACAAATGCCACCATAGTTCTGGTGAAGTTTTACTTAACAAAAATAAAAGTCGATTTAAGATAAGTAGAAATCAAAATCCAGGGCAGCGATACATTGTTTACGTTGAGCTTTCTGGTGTTTATACATTTACACTATATTCATGCTAACAACCTGTTTAATTTCTGAACTAGCTGGGGTTATTATTCATAATTTATTTATCCAGGCCTGAAACCAAAATTTATTAAGTGTTCTTCTCTTTTACTATACTTTTTGCCTATTAATGTCCATAACTGGACACAAACAATAAAAGATCTGGGTGATTAAGGTAGGCTTGAAATGGGTTTTAGACAGCTGCATTCAAAGCTGTGATACTTAAGGTCCTCTGTTCAGCTGCTGACTCATTTTAGAGGTAATTTAGCTTTGCTTGTTTTTAAGCATTTTGTCATCAGAAATTGTTGCTCTGTATGTACTGAAAACCACCTTATCCTTCTTGCTGATTAAACCCTCAACTTCCTGAAGAATGAGGATTTTTCACTAGTTCAGTTTCAGTTCCTGCTCAAACTTATAAAATCTGGTTGGGCAGTAGTAGGGAGTGCAAAGCAAACATCATATGGAGAACATTTGCATAGGAATAGTGTCTTCAGTTTTGGCTTCTGTTCTCAAGATTGTCTTCTCTCTTTTTTTTTTTTTTTCCTGATTGTTCTTATGCGATACTCAGATACAATTCGGAAGCAGTTATAGGACTATAGGGAAGTCCTCTGCACTTAGTGATGCCAGATATTTTTAATCTTTTTATAGTTGTTAGCTTTCATTGAAGGATTTAACAATGTTGCCCACTTTATGGTAACATTTAGCTCATACCTCTAAAGCATTATATTTAAGGAGGCATCAGTCACAATTCTTCCCCATCATACTTTAAAAATTGAAAGGGAGCCTTGTCCAAAAGGGAGTTATGGTAGAAAGACTTTCACAAGGAATTGATATCTCTAAAACCCGAGTGTATTGATCAATGTCTGGGGCTGGAGAAGGGTGCCTGAAGATCTGAGGATCTAAGTCTCATTTCTCTCACTATTGTTTTCTTTTCTGTTCAGCATGCTTATTCTGTTCATCTGGCTCTTATTCTGAGGCATCTGATTCTGCTCTGTGCTGTCTGGAAGAACAAGGGCCTCCAAGCAGTCAAGCTGCTGTCATTTTAAGCGTCCTTCCTGCCAACCAGCTTGTCTCTTCCCATTAGTTTTGCCTTAGTCACTATGGAGTATGACTGTATTTGCACTGCAGTAGGCACATATGAATTCATCTGATAATGTGCCTCACATTAGCACTCAGCTGAATCACTTGTGATTGTATTGCCAAACCTGGCACAAGCTGCATCCTGCAACAGCTGTCTTAGTAGTAGATTACAAGGCATGAAAATGGATTCTGTTGCTATGGGCAAGGACAGCTTGAAGTAGCTTATGCTTTGGAAACTTAGGGCTTTTTCATAGAGTAGCGTAACTAAAGTCCTATAAAAAGTCTTCATTTGAGAGAAAAGTAGCATAGAAAGAAAGGGGTTTCAGTTTACCTTTCAGCATCAGTTTTGGTTTCGTATTGCTCTCATAGTTCATATCCTAGGCTGCAGAGGTTCTGTCTCTTTAAAACTGCAGCTAAATTAGCATTGCTCTGAATAAATGCCAATGACAAATTAATTAGTATGATGGCTCTTTTTAACAGGGGTTCCAGTGTCCCTGAAAATGATCGACTTGCTTCAATAGCAGCTGAGTTGCAGTTCAGATCCCTTAGTCGTCACTCCAGTCCCACTGAAGAGCGAGAAGGTGATTGTTACAGTAACAAATTGTGACCTGGATGTGCAGATGGTCTATGTCATTAACCTGTTTCTCTCTGTTCCCTGTTCTTACCCTATTCAAAAATTTTTTTCACCTCTTTGCATTTAAAAATCATAAGATTTTTAACTTTACAGCTTATATTGTCAGAGTAAATTTTTCTCCTTTCAGACATATCTGCTATTCTCTTGCCTTTCATATTGTTTCTAAATTGTATCTGAAGAGATTTCCTGATGTCTTACTAAGTCCCAGTGTTCAAAATGAAATTAGTAACATGATTTCTGAATTATATAACCCATTTAATAGTAAATTCCAAAACACTGTTAATGGGGTATGAACTGGACCCTTCAGGACAGTGAAGTGTTTTCTGTCCAGTTCTTTATCACTGCAATGTTCATATTAGAAATTAACTTGCTGTTAATTGAATCCTGGAGGAAGGGACGGGGTGTGTGATTAATGTCCTGATTAGGGCTTCTCCTTCAGGTTTTCCCAGGCCCTGTATATATGGTATTTATTGCAACAGATACCTTGAAAGATTGTGCAAAATAAAAGGAAGTACGAAATCTGCATCAGAGTTCATACTGTGGTCATCCACACTGGATTTCAAAGAGAGAAATGCCTTAAAAATTTATATTAAGAGCTATAGGGGTTTTTCTTCTTTGTTTTTAAGCAAATATTGAAAATATTGTCTGCCTTGTGCTTATTCCAGTTTTTATATATCTGTGTGAATAGGAAGCTAGCTTAGGTTGGAATGAATACAGGCCTTATTCTAAGGAACCCCTAGAAAATTGTTTTCCTGTAGGTGTCTTGAATATTTGATTCTGAGTAACCTGTCTTGAAGTGCTTCCCTCAGTTATGGAGGGAGATCTCTGCTTATATATAAATTAAATTCTATTTCATAACTTGTTTTCTAAAGAGAAGTTAATTTTTGATTCCAAGAGCATATATTGCTATATGTGTAGGATCTCAGCTTCTGCTGAATATAGTGGCATACTTAATATGAGATAAAGCTACTTTTGTGCTCACACTATTATTTCTCTAGAGCCATTGTACCCAAAAGGAGATTCAAGTGGTTCATCCCGGCGGAGTTGGGAGCTCAGAACATTAATCAACCAGACCAAAGGTAGGTGTTTAGGAGTCACTATAATGTAATGTCTGTTAAGCTGCATTACGCTATAATGTAATGTCTGTACTAAAAGGTGGAATTTTATTGTTGATTGTGAAGAGGTTTTCACAGCTTTATATGTAGGAAGGGGAAAAAATAAAATCCTGATGGCAGGTATAAGATACTGCTAACAAGTCACAAGGTGTATTCTCTCGGTGTAGGTAGGAGTAAGTAAGCTTCATAAAAGTTAATTCTTTTCAGTTTCTGAAAGATACTAGCAGTGTTCTACAAAGTTACTAGTTAATTTGTTACTATATAGGAATTGCAGAAGTTTGCTGTAGCTATTCAGTGCCCAATTATGAATTGCATGACAGTAGGAGGCACTTCCTCACTTCCCAAGATCTCTCCCCGGTGTGGGATTTTCTTCTTTTGGGTGTCTAACAGTGTGTGATTCCCCACTGTTTCCTAAATTCAAGGCTGTTATAGGACCCTTTCCTCTTTGTCCTGCTGCTGATTTTCATAAAACTTAGAGTAACTTGATTACTTCAGACACTCCTCTACTGTACAGATACATGAAGCTTGCTTGCCTATATTGTGGCAGGGTGGAACCTTGTGAAACATTAGGAAAAAATTTGTTGCATTAAAAACTGGTGTCACTATGTGGCTTAGACAGAACACAGGAAGAATTACAAATTCTTGTTCTGAAATCTAGAAGTCTTACTTTTTGTTCAGAACATAAATACTGATGCAATTAGAGTTTGTTTGAACTAGAAAAGAAGAATGAGGGAAAACTTGAAAATTTCTAGAAGACTGCTGTAATGGGAACTGGTTTTACTGTCCACTGTGAATAAGCAAAGATTTTGGCTTAAAACTACAGCAAGGCATATTTAGTGTAGAGGAAGTAGTATTAATTATAGGTGGGGAGTAGAATATATTATTTGGGAGTATCAGTATCTCCATCTTTTGGAGACTGTTAGGAACAGGTTAGACTATTGGTGTCAGCAGTGACAGGTGTTTAACTTCTGTGCTTTACAACGAGGGGATGAAGTAATGCTGCCCTGACATCTCTTCTGGCCTCACTCACTAGAATTCTATTTCAAGATAAGGCTTGAGAGCTCGAGTTTCTAATACCTCTAAATCTTTGAAATAACAGATGCTGTCAGGTTTTGCTCTACAGAGAAAAACTCACCTGTCCTTTCCTTAGTGCTTTTAATGACCCTAACATATTTCCACTATCAGAGGTTAGTTACATGTCAAATGCAAACAAGTGTGTTGCATTTCACACATTTAATTCCCTTGAATCAATAAGAGATGAATAGGAAAGTACCAATATTCTTGTTTTACTTTAGTTTCATATGCGATTCATAAGTGATAGTTTCATATGTGATTGTTAAAATGTCTTATTTTTTTCCTACATCTAAAAACTATTTTGTGAGTCTGATTTAACGCTGGCCACTTCATGTGATATCAAAAGGTAACAAAATGTAACTATGAATATTTCTCAATTGTTCATTACTCTTTTTAGACACTGCCTCCAAGCAAGCACCGATGGAAGCTGTTCAAAAGTCTGTTCAGTTGTTTGAAGAGAGGAGATACAGAGAGATGAGAAGGAAGAATATCATTGGCCAAGTTTGTGACACACCGAAATCTTATGACAATGTCATGCATGTAGGTTTGAGAAAAGTGACTTTCAAGTGGCAGAGAGGAAACAAAATTGGTATGTCCATTATACTTTCATTTATCAGGCTAAAATACCAAACTTAGTTTTTTTGAAGGAAATCTTAGACTATCTTTTAAAATCATGGGTCTCCGCATAGGTAATTTCAACTTTACTGAAATTAGAATGTTAAAATACAAAATACTGTTGCAGCTAGGATTTTCTTAATGTAGAACTTCACTGAAGTTTTCATTGCTCAAATAAGAAACAAAAAAGGAGAAGGATTTGGTTAGGACAGTTATTTATATATGATCCTGTGATATCTGCATATGTTTAACCCTCTAAAATGCTTGAGTTCTGCATTTGGAAGAACCAGACTTATTAATGGAAATGAGCTCAAACTTTGGGATTTAATTCACCAATCTTGTTTCCCCCATATGATCATTTTTTACTCTCTGGCTTGGGATTTTGGGGGGAAATCCTTATGTTCATGAGAAGTTTTCTTTCAGGTCAGCCTGTTAATGTGTTTTTACTTTTAATCAGCTTGAATTCAGGTCGATGAATGTGGTATTAGTTGTTGGTTAAAAGCTACTTGAAGTTTTAAATTAAAATACAGGTAAAGAATGTTGACAAGCTATTTTCAGTGATGTTTTCTTATTGCAGTTGATGTACCTGTTGCTTATTGAATGTAGTGTAATTAATTTTTCTTCTTTTAATTTTGCAGGTGAAGGCCAGTATGGGAAGGTCTATACCTGTATCAGTGTTGACACTGGAGAGCTGATGGCTATGAAGGAAGTGAGTACTGTGTATACAAGAATCATTGCTGCCCTTGCTTTTTTTTTCTTAAACTACACGTATATGACTTAGCACACATTGGGGGTTTCTGGACACTGTTGTGAGCTAACTGGGAAAGGATGGGAAGACACATTTTCTTCATGTAGCCACAGCTGCTCTTACCACTTTTTCCTCTATAAGTTGCTTAAAGCTTTCTTCTTTCACCCTATAGTTCTCAATTTAAATTTATGTAAAATGGATAATGTGTTTCTTACTAATCTCATAGGGATGTTGTGAACTTAATGAATGCTTGCTTTAATATATATGAACTCTTATTAAGAGATCTTCAATAATTTTTAAATATTAGTGAAGACTGTACACAAACTTGTAGTTTACTTTGCAGTGTTTCCTCTCATGTTTTATTACATTTTTCTTTGTTCCTTAGAGCAAAAGGTAGGAAGTGTGACATTATATGTTTTTCAGCTTCTCCTGTAGTTTAAGTGAGCTAGGTTGAGTCACAAAACTGTTGACTAACCTGGTGGGTGCAGAAAATCTGATTTTCAGGATAGAAGTAAAGCTGTGTAGGTGTAGAGATTTGTTTCCCCTACAACACCTTTCTTTTTGAAAAAAAATATGGTTTAAATGCATTTCTACGTCTTCAGACAACTGTGAGTGTCAACTGTTCATAACAGTTACTGTGCCAGCATTGGATGCTACAGCAGTTACATCTTATGAGCCAGTTCTTCCACACACGCAATACTTACGTGATTTCCAGTGTGTGAAAAAGCAGGAGTGGGCTTGTGCTTAACTTCTTGTACCATACTCATTCACTGACTAATACCAACACTTGGAATTTTGGTGTTCTTACATTTTTTTTCTCCTGATGAAATAACATTCCCCCCCATCAGTAGCACTCTGTTTCTGTAATTCAAAATTGCTTTCTAGATGCAGGTGCTTTTTACAGATTAGCATGTGTGTGCTCTTGAGCAGAAGCTCAAGTAAGTTTATAAATACACCTTGTTTGACAGACATTTCACTAGTAGGCTAAATATAGGCTTGCATGCAAACTGTTTGCAACTTCCCAAATAAAAGGCTTTTCTGAATTTCTTTAAGAATAACTTGAGAGAAGATTGATTTATTTTTAAACTGGTTAAAAACACTGTGTTCCCCTGCCCTTGCCCCAGGATTTCTTCAGACTTTACTGTCTTAATCATTAGTGTCATTAAAATTGCTTCAAATTACGGTGGACAAGCTCTACTACAAATGCATAGTATTGCAACTATGTATTAGGAATTACATAAAATACTTAAATGTCATTTGTCAGCTTTTATAATCTTCATATATTTAATTTTACCACTGTTTGAGTAAAAACTGTATCCTGGAATTGTTACACAGAACCCAACAATCATAACATCCTAGCAACTGAAGGCAAAATATGTGCATTTATTTCTTTAGCAGTTGTCCTGCACTCAATTAATGAAGCTTCTGCTTTTGACAGTATGGTGAAAGGAGCATCTTCTGTAACTTGCTTTTCATTTTGCTTTTCTTTGTGTGATTAGAAACTTTAAATCAGTTTTTCAGAAGACTTGGTAACTTTTTTTCTCCATGAACAATCCATCACAGCATATGGTAGGAGAAGTAATGAAAATCTGTTTCTTTCATGAAAAACTTTGATTTTGTTTGTTCCCTGCCACACCTTTTCCTTGCAGCTCCCTCATTCTCAATGAAGAAGACCTAAAGAAATCCCTTAGAATCTCCACTGATGAAGTACCTGGCAATTAGTCCTTCTTGAGTGATAGCTCTCACTGATGTTGCTTTCAGATTCTCTTGTACTGTGTCTATCTACCACATTTAAGCTAGAAGGCAAGCTTGGAAGGGATATATATCTGCACATGTGTGTATTTATACATTTAAGTAACAGCACTTTGTTCTTAAAAAAAAAAAGAGAAGAAAGCCCCCCCCCCCCCCGTGTTTTTTTTTGGTTTACGTTGAGTTTAAGATGGGTTGTTTGCTTCTTTTTTTTTTTCCTTATTAATGTCAAATAGTAACAAAATGACAACAAATCTTCTTGCAGATAAGATTTCAACCTAATGATCACAAAACCATCAAAGAAACAGCTGATGAACTGAAGATTTTTGAAGGCATCAAACACCCTAATCTGGTTCGTTATTTTGGTGTGGAGCTCCACAGGGTGAGAAAACATAAATTTGGGCTTTTTTATATGGCAGAGGAAATATTAAGAGCTTTGTGTTATTGGAGGTTTTACAGGAGAACATTCTAGTTCATCTTAATTGTCTCATTGTTTCTGTGAACAGCACTGTGTCTTTTTTTCTCTGAGTATCGAGACCTCTGAAACATAGTTTGGAGAAAGTTTTTGGAACTGGTACATAAACAGAGAAGGCTCACAATAAGTGAATAGAGTGGGTAATGCTGTAGCTGTTCTATGCTGTTACTCTGTTGAACTGCTCTAAAAGCAAGCTGTATCATATATGGAATGGTAACCTCTTTGTGTAGATAGGCTAAAACCTGTCACTGTTAGTAGCAAAGGTTGTACCAGTATCATATAATGTTAAATCTTGGAAAAATTTGATGCTGGCATTTAAATCTTGATGCCAGACAAGTATTGGAATTCAGCTAGCATGTCTTTAGAATGAAAAAACAAGTATTCTTGCTTGAGCAGCAGAACTAATGAAATGTGTTTTTCTTATGGAGCTGGATTCCAGAGTTGTGTGCTGAGATACCCAGCTTTTTATTATTCTCTGCTTCCCACATGCTCTTCCCACTTACGCTGGGGATCTTGAGTCCTGGTGTCTGGCTGGGAAGTGCTGAGTGGATCTGACTGATTTGCTCAATATGAATTAGTAGATTTGCTGACCCGTTGCTGATTTAAAAGGGGACAAAGGCTGCTTTCTGTCTGCATTTCTCTACTTGGGGCCACAAATTTGGATGTCTGTGCCACTGGGTCATTGGTTTCTCAGAATAGTTTCTAAGAGCTTAGTGTCTTTTTCATCTTTCTATATTAATTGAGTCTGGCTGAAATCGGCTGGGCTTGGAGGCAGAGAATGGGAACAGTAACCTGACTTTTCCTTAAAGTGAGTTAGAGTTGGTGTACTTGTTCAAGCCACAGAAAACAACAAAAACTTGCCCATCCCAAGCAATTAAGCAATCAACACATAATGTTGCAGGAACTGGGAGAAAGAGGGGATAAATACCAAGCCCAAAACATCATTTAGCTTGTTTTTTCTTTTTTCTAAATAAGCCAAGGATCTTTTTGGATTTCTCTGTAATATACTTGCAAGATTTCCAAAGTGTCTTTTGGTTGATGCCAAAATAATGTATTTTTATACACCCAAATACTAGCAGTTATGTACAAATGATGCAGATAGATAGGTAGCAGAAATTTTCTATAGCTGTGCAATAGAATATATTAGGTTGCAGCATGCCAGAGAGAATGAATAGAGTTCTGAAGAGATGATTTATTAGATATTCCATGGTAAGAGATACTTCCATTAAAACATTACATGATATTTTCTTTGGTCTTTTCATGAACAACAAATGACGTAAGGAAAACTTGATCCTAATTCAGTGTTTAAAAAAAAATAAAAATTATATCCAGTCAAATCTGGTTTGGTTCCCACAACAGGAAGAAATGTACATCTTCATGGAGTACTGTGATGAGGGCACTCTGGAGGAGGTATCAAAACTGGGCCTTCAGGAGCATGTCATTAGGCTCTACTCAAAGCAAATCACGATTGCTATCAATGTACTACATGAACATGGTATTGTTCATCGAGACATTAAAGGTAATGTTAACCAAAAAAGGTAATGTTGTTGTTTCCGTGTGGTAGATGAGAGCAGGGGAAAGAATGGGGGAATATATTTGCAGATTTAGTGTGTGTTATTTATACAGCCATTAAATGTATGAAGTCTTCCACTAACTTTTCAGTTTACAAATTACTGGCTAGTTACATGCTCTTTTTTTTTTTTTAAGTGTAGATCATAAAAAATATTCACAGTTGTCATTTCGAACTCATAAATTGTGCCCATGATTTATATATTTTCTCTGGAGGTTGTTGAGTTTGGACAGTTGTTAAAACAATCTTAATTATTAGTCACCGCATTTTTAGTAATAATGTACTGAGTTATGCTGATTTTCTTCTTGTCTGTGCGAATAACAATGGTGTTTTCTAGAGCTGACAAGCAGTATACAGTGCTAGAACTGAGCATCAGAACTTTTCCTTGTGATTCCATTTTCCCAAAGAGTTTAAACGTAGTAATTAAAAGTAGTAATAAAAGCCTTGTTAAAAGAAGTTAAAGGGATATCTTAAAATTACTTACCTAGTGGTTTTTTCCATACATTTATCTTCTCATGCCTGGCTGTCAGTATTTGCTTACAAAATGAGCAGATGTGGACTACAGTAACTAAAGGGGGGTTGGTTTTGGCATGTGTTTAAGGCACTCAGTGTCAGTCCTCATTCCAAGTTCATTTTTCTTTGTCTGCGCCTTCCCACAACATCCTCCATGTCTAGTTATCTTGGTTTTGTTAGTCTGCCATACTTTGCTCACCAGTGGCAGAAAGTTAACCAAAGGCAGAGGAAGCAATGCACACAATGTGCCCTGTGAATGCTCATTTTATGGCAAGGCAGTGCAACCCAACGATGCTGGGTTTCTATGTCCCTCTTGCTCACAGGGTTTTGAATCACCGCAGCAGTGTAGGAGGTTCCCAGTTGCTCTTGGTCCTTTGGCCTCGTGCTTCTCATTTGGGAAAAGAACTAAAGAACTATCTACGATCCAGAGGCCTTCCACCCAGGTAGGCCACTCTTGAGTCAGTTTGGCTTTTTTTTTTTCCTAGAAAACACTTTCCCTCACTCCCATTCCCCAGCAATCTTACCTTTTCTGGTTCTCCTTCCTCACCAAAGGTTTCTTTCCAGTTGTGGATTTCCCTTTGTGCTTTTCACAGTGCCCCAGTGCCCTCCTTTGCCCTTTTCTTGATCATTCCATGTCCAGGTTATGCTTAGCTGGATTACTCTCTCCTGGAAGCTCGTTGTGATCACAATCCAAGGCTGGCTGACAGGGATTTCTTTTGTGTTGCTCAGTGTCATTGCTGATATCTGGATATATTTCCAAATAGGTCTTCTCCTCTTCAGGGAAATGCATGAAGTGAGAAGAGCTGTTTAACAGAACTGTAATGGGGTGTTATCTGAGGGCATTTCTGTTGCAACAGGTTCCTCCTGTCAAATGTTGGGGAGTTTCTTAAGAGTAACAGCGGTTTTAAACAGAGGGTCACTGCAGACCCATCTGTGTATAGACCTTCCTGAAACTTTGTGACAGAATATGAAGACAGACCACAGAGGGTATTTTTACAAAGGATACCTGATGTTGCATTGGAAGGCTTTTGCTATGTCTCCTTTTATGCTAACATTGCATCCCCAAATTTTCAGGCTAACAGCAGTAAAGAACACTCTGTTTTTAATTTTAGCTCTTGTGTAGATAGGTACTGTTACTTTTCTGATAGGGAAGAATGATGTATCAGACTGTTAAAACTGCTTTCCTATGAGAATCTTACTGTCAGATTACATTACATCTCTCATGGCATGTTAAACATTACTGTGGATCTGTTTCTTCTAGCAGCAGATAAACAATTCTTATAGTAATTGTTTATCTGTATCCCACAGTTGGTGTCTGCAAGCACTGTGTGCTCAAAAATAGTCTTTTGGTTAGCAGTGTCCTTTTGTGCCACCATTGTCTTTCAGATGCTATTGTGGCATCCAGCTCTATGAAGGTGAAAAATGCAGCAAGATTCAGCTGCCAAAAACCTTGGTTTGCCACAACTGTGGCTGTGAGGGCAAACTGAGGGTCAGGTTGGCTTGTTGTTACATTTAGCTGCACTATTTTTGCTTAATCTGCATCCATGTGAAAAGTAGGAGGTGCTAGTATGTAGCAGAAGATAGTATTTTAGGATACTCTTTTAATCTTCTGAGTATTAAATTTTAACCCCTGTGGCTAAACCCAGTTTCCTCAGTTGGAATTACTTCAGTTTTTGTCAGGAAGCTGTTCTGCACAGTGATCGAGAAGGGTGGAATATTTAATGCTGAAGGGAACCTATGGACATCTAGTCAAGCTCTCTGTTCTAAACAGGTCCAGCCTCAGCATCAGATTCAATTCCAAATTTGATCAGATTGGTCATTGTTGAGATATGTGTATCTGCAGGGATGGAGATGCTCTGTTCCAAGATTGACCTATCCCTGTTGTTAGAAACTTATTTTGATACCTCTCTGGAATTTGCAAAGGTTGCTGTTGTGTTATCATTTTACAGTGTGCCCTTGAGGAAAAAGTCTGTTTGCATAGTCTTGCTGTCCTCCCATTACCCAGCTGAAAACAGCAATAAATTCCTGCGTGCAGACACTCCCCCTCCTTCAAGCTAAACAAACCCATCTTGCAGCCTGTCCTTGTACATTGTGTGCCCCAGCCCTCTGACCATCTTGATGCCACTTCTCCTGGGTTTGCTCCGGTATGTCACTGTCTGTCTTTTACTGGGGAGCCTAAAAGCAAGTCGCAGCACTCAAGGTGTGGTCTCAAGTGCTGAATTGAGAAGAATTAATGAGACCATGCCTCGTGCATTCTCTTCAGGAGAGAAGGGCATATTCCTGAAGAGTGCTTGGATTGTGCTTTCAGCATGAATACAGAAAAGGGATTGTATCTGAAGCTTTAGTAAATCAGAAACCTGTGAATGAGATAGTCCAGGCCAAAAAGTCTTCATCAGACTGCTACTGTGTTATTGTCTTCTTGTTAACTTTGTTGTTAGCTCAGAACTCCTGCCATTCCTTCTTCCTGATGAGCACAAGGCAAGGAAGGTCATTCAACAAGAGATGAAAAACTGTTCAAGAGGAGGCTATGGGCATGTGTCATGCTTTCAAAGAGACCAAGTAAAAGAGTATGCAAAAGCTGATTTTCTCATCCAGGAGTAGCATTTGGCCTGCTTGTTTCCTGAATCAGTTTGGCTGCTGCACTGCTTAAGCACTGGCTGAGAAATGTCTATGAGCTCCTCTTTTTCTGGAATTACGCCACAGCCTTTAGTGGGGCTTTTGGTACTGCTTTTTGGACTCACAGGATTTCCCCCCAAACCCTTTGGACTATCATGCTAGTGCAGTTTTCACTGTGCTTACTATGGGGCTGATTTGGCAGAGGTACAGGGCGTGAGACTTGAGTTTAAATGGTTTAGGTCATGACTGTTGTTTTCTCTAGCAGGAGTATGGCTTCTGACATTAGCTCTTTGTTTGCAGTTTGCCCAGAAGGTTGTCCTGCTGTGGTATCACAGCAGGAGGGCTGTGCAGAACTGGGCAACCTCTTGCCTCTGCCAAGTGCATCCAATGAAGATGCTTTTGATAGTGTAGGTGTAGGAGGAGAGAAGGAACAGATGGACATGCGGTGCCTTTCTGCTGTATCAGTTGTGGTCTCTGGCTTAATTTTGCCCATTAACCGTGCAGATATGGTAGGAATTCTGTTACATTCCCAGTAGCATTAACTGTCAAAACTAAAAAGCATTGGTCATCCTCAAAGTACTGCCCTTCTGTCTGCTCTCTTCTTACTGAGGTCCTGCTGGATTCTCTGCAGGTTTCTTTAACAAGGAGACCTTTTTAAAGACTCCTTCCAGAGTCTGGTCTTGGTTTCTGAACAAGCATCTTACAAAACAGAGGCTTCAGCAGACAACACATCCAGTGGAAGCCTTATTCAGCTGACATAAAGTGTCAGCAACATGAATCTTCTAGTGCTGTCTCTTTCTTCTTGGGGAAACTTTAGTTTAGTGCTTTGTTCCATTTAACAGTTCCAGGTGCTTTCAGGAAGAGGGCTCACAGGAGCTTTCATGGTAACACTTATGCTGAATTGTAAGCACTTTTTATTAAAAGGGACAAACTTTGGTTTGAAAGGCCTTAGAAGCAGGTTCTGAACTGTATGAAACAAAATTATGCCAATAGCATTAGACTAGAAGAGAGGTTGTTGCACTTTAGCACTACCAGGCTCCACCCACTGTAGTTACAAAAGTTGAAAACTGCTTTTGTAGCCTTCTCTGAAATTTTCATGTGGCTTTCTTCAGGAATGGAAACATAGGTTTCCAAAACATCCTTGAAAAATGTTTGTTAGTGATGGCTATTTTTTGTAAGCTCTTTGGGCTAAGTGCACCTACTTTTTCTCTGACAAGCAACTGCTTGAAAATCATTAGAAAAGCTGTTGGCAGTAGTTCAAAGGAAAAAGCAGGTGTCACTCTTCTAATGCCAGGACTGTCTTAATGTCCCATGAAGCTGCCTTCTTATACTCCTTTGGTGTGTTTCTGGATTCTCATTCATTCAGGAAGCTGAGGGATGGTCTACCCAGCTCCATTACACATGCTTGTGATTGCAGGGTGACTCTGGACATGTATGTCCCTCTGATAGCAAAATGCAGAATCCAGCCAAAGAATTCTGGTGTGCGTGTAGGCATCTGAATGCTACATCTGAAGTGGAAAACCTATGGACACAATGTGCAGAAGAGTTGTATTCCCTGAATCTTAGTTCTTCTTTCAGAACTTGTAAAAGCCTACAATACTTAAAGGTTGGAATTTATTTTTGTTAATGATTTTGCTCCTCCTTTAATTGCAGTTCTGTGTAATTCCTCTTGGACTAAATAGTTATCAACCATTCTCACAATAGTTAGAGAGCCCTTTGAGAAATGGGCAGGATTTTGGCATCATTGACCCTGCACTGCCTTTTTTAAATTGAGCTTTTTGAGGATCTCTTTTGAATATCTTGGGGATGCCCAGCCAAGCTACCTGGAAAAAGTCATTAACTAAGACAACACAAAGGAGGAGCAGCCAAGAATTTCTGCACTGACCTATGTTCAAGGCGGAACAGAAGTGAGAAACTTTGGAAGGTTTATTCACATGAACCATTTTTGAATTAATCTTTTGTGTGACTTGGGAAGAGACTAGGTGTAATGAAATCCCCAACATCTACCTATTCCTAGAGTAGGAATTCTACTCTAGGAATATTTTCCTAGAATAGGAATAAATTCTACACTTTTCTTCTGTGCATACCATCCATCTTAAGAGAGATCACAGCTGAAGCTGTTTCTGCCAGGTGATACTTGCAACCTACTTGTGGCTTCATTGTGATACTTGCAGAATCCAGGCTTTGGCCTGACATGTATAGTGAACTCCTTCTGCTCTGTTTTCTGTTGGCTGTCAACATGCATTTTGGTAGGATGTTGAGTGAAAGAGAACCACAGGTTGTCGAAACCACTTGGCTTATTTTGCAGTGTTGTGTTGAGCAACTGACTTGAAGCCAACTGCAGATTCCCCTTGGAGATTTTTAACTATCCTAGAAACTTCATTCTAGGGTAAGCAGGCAATGTAGCCAGCTATTTCAACAGTAGCCCTCCTCCAAAAATTACTCAGGAAGTAGAGTGCAATAGGAGTAGGCATTTGGTAGTGTATGTAATAAAGTGCTCTAAGCTCCATTTTGCAAGTCAGCTGTGACCATATAATCATTAAGGTTGGAAAAGACCTCTAAGGTCACAGAGTCCAACCTTTGATCAACCACCACCATAACAACTAGACCATGGCAGTAAGTCCACATCCAGTTATCCCTTGAACACCTCCAGGGATGGTGACTCCACCACCTCCTTGGGCAGCCTGACCACCCTTTCAGTGAAGAAATTCTTCCCGATGTCCAACTTGAATGTCCCCTGGTGCAGCTTATGTCCTCTCATCCTGTCACTGGTTGCCTCGGGGAAAAGACCAATCCCCACCTGGCTACAACCTCCTTTCAGGTGGTTGTAGAGAGTCATGAGGTCTCCCCTGAGCCTCCTTTTTTCCAGGCTAAACAACCCCACCTCCCTCAGCTGCTCTGCATAGGACTTGAGCTCTAGAGTGCTCACCAGCTCTGTTGCCCTTCTCTGAAGTTTCTCCAGCACCTCTGTGTCCTTCTTGAAGTGAGGCACCCAGAACTGCATACCGTTCAGCCACGCTAGGTGCTGAGTACAGAGGGACAATCACTTCCCTGGTCCCACTGGCTATGCTGTTTTTGATGACAAATATGATATCTCTGTCTTGACTTAGCAGAACTGAAAAGATGGCTGGTGGGAGATTTAACACTCACAAGGAGAAGTGCTGGAATTCCTGAATTCCTGGAGGAGTAATTTCTTGTAACAACCTTGTATGGAAAGCTGTTGAATTTGCCTGCCGTACTGCTTTGTGTTTTGAACACTTGTTGTCAACTTCCAGTACGTTTTGTGATAACACAAACCCACCAAAACATCTTTAATGCTATCATGTTCCACACTTAATCCACAGCTAAAGATCTAAGTGTGAATTCAGCTATCATCCACTGTGTAATTTCCAAAGGTATATATTGAGAAGCCCTCATTCCTCAATTCAGCTCTGGTTTAAACAAGTGTTACTGTGTTTCCTTGTGTTTCCTAGGAGCCAACATCTTTCTTACCTCATCTGGACTGATTAAACTAGGAGACTTTGGCTGCTCAGTGAAGCTGAAGAACAATACCCAGACAATGCCTGGAGAAGTGAACAGTACCTTGGGGACTGCAGGTAAGGAAGCTTGTGCTATGCAGGTACTTGTCTACTTACCAATAAAAGAAGATATCTTTGCCAAAAGTCTGGGCTGGAGTAAAACCATGTGCTTCAGGGAAACTTGATTTTACCTCAGCTAATTCTGCTTTATGTCCAGAAGCCAGACAATCAGTGAAGGGTATAACAGGACAGATAACACTGTATTTATCTGGTAATCATAAAGATGCTGGAGCTTGTGTTTTCTGGGGTTGTATCTTTATCTGCAGTCTTACTGAAACAGTACTCTTCTTACTGAAGAGATACTTAATCTATTTTCAAAAAAGGGCAATAACTGAAAGCATGTAGTGTAGCAGCATTTTCAATATCACTTTTCATTTATGCTGCAAATGTGTCAAAGAACAAGAAGCTAGCAAATGGCAAAACTTGGCAAGAAAAGCTGAGTAGTAGTTCATTACAGATGTATTAAAAAGCATTTGGTTTACTGAGTTAGTCACTTGATATATGCTGTTCCTTCTGCTGTATGAACTGATGGCATCATATATGTTGTTTCAAAGCATACATGGCTCCAGAAGTGATTACTAGAGCTAAAGGAGAGGGACACGGACGTGCAGCAGACATCTGGAGCCTGGGCTGTGTTGTTATAGAGATGGTCACTGGCAAGGTAGGGATGTTTCATGTGCTGACAAAATGCAAACTGTTCTTAGCAGTTTCTCTGCAAATTCTGGTCCCACTCAGCAATTTGTCACACGTAAGTGCAAGTAATGGGGTGGTTTTTAATTTCCTGGAGTACAGAAATACATGCTCTAGTAGACAGCAAGTTACTCACTAAAGCTTGCACTTAGCAATGCTGTTACCTGTTGCAGAGGCCTTGGCATGAATATGAGCACAACTTCCAGATCATGTATAAAGTGGGGATGGGTCATAAACCTCCTATTCCTGACAAAGTGAGCCCAGAAGGGAAAGACTTCCTTTGCCACTGCTTGGAAAGTGACCCAAAGATGAGGTGGACGGCCAGCCAGCTCCTCGATCATCCTTTTGTCAAGGTTTGTCTGATGACTTCAGCTACGAAAACTGCAGATGGGAATCGGAAGCAGCTTTAAGTTGGCTTCATTGTTTGCAGTGATGCCACAGGGCTTGGTATCAAGTTGGCGCTGTCCAGAAAACGTGGTGTGGAAACTTTCCAGAAGCACATGTGATATTTTTAGCAAACATTTGACTATAGGACCTGGTGTGCACCATGCAATGAACTTTCACAGCTGTTTTGATATGCATTACCTTTATGTTGAAAAGACTAATCAGGCTTCAACTCGGTGGTAGCTCATTGGGTCTGAAGGGCTCTGTGCTGAAAACTTTAGCCTCCTCCATAAAAAGTGAAACCAGCACATGATAGAGAACTCCACTATCCTTCTGTGTAAGGGTCTGCTTTAAGTTTTTATTTGAAGTTAAGTTCATATTGAATGTTCATCTGGCATTTGGTGTAACAGTCTGCAGTTCTTGCATGAACTATGGTGTGAGTATTTCCTTAAGAATAGGCAAATATTCATAGCTACAAATTGAGGTATATTAGTAACTTCTTTGAAGAAGTACAAATGTTATTGAATTCTGTCCCATTTTCCAGCACAAAGTTGTTCACTTTGGTGCTCTGGTTCAGTAATAGTGTGTTTGAGATCATCATACCCATTCCTCATCAGGGCAACTGTAGCCAGATCCCCTCCATCACAGAGGCAAAACAGGGCTTTAGGCACCTAAGGGTTGCATGGTGACAGTGGGAATGGCAGTACACTCATATATAAGAGTTTGTTATGCATTATCTGTGTAACAAGGGAGAAGGAAGAAGCTTCAAAGATGTTTGATGAAGGTGCTTAAGAAATTGATTTGTTGTCATCTTCTCGCTGCAGTACAGAGACCACTGAAGTAACTGCCTTTTTGTTCCTTCACAGGTTTGCACAGACGAAGAATGAAGTTGCTCAATCTCTGGCCTTTTTTGTTCTGACAAGATTTTAATCACTACTGTATGTAATATTTACATAAAGACTGTGCTGAGAAACAGTATAAAAGTTGAACTTAACGAAGACTGCACAAGTGACGGGCGTCACTTTCTCTGCTGCTCCTGTACATTTTACATGGCACATGTTGCTCACGTGACGGTGTCCGCAAGTTGGAAGAAGCTGCATGTTTCAGTGAAAGTGCCATTACTACTGTATATGGACCATACCTTTTGTTCTTTCTCCTGTTTCTCATTTGATTGAGAACTGTAATGTTAATATGTAGTATTTTTGAACTCTTTAGGTTCAGAAAAATGCTGTAGTGTTATCAGGCGTTATGGACCTTGTTTTTTAATCTGTTTGAGTGCACTGACTGTGAACTTTTACTGGTTTTTTTGTTTATTTGTTTTTGGCAAGCTTCAGATTTGTTATGCACAAGGCTAATTAATGAAATTTTAAAAAAAGTTTTTTCTCAATAAATGGTTTATTTTAGGAGATGTTGGTAAAGGGTTTTTCTTTGAAAAAGGGGGTCGTGTCACATTCTAAACTTTTTTGCAACACTTGTGTAAGACTGCTAATCTAATCTAACTGGAATAAGCTGCTCTTATATTGCAATAGTCAATGTTTTGTCAGGTTTCAAGATGTGCAGTGCAAGATGCTTTTTATACAAGTGATAACAGATTTAAGGTTCCCTCCCTTTTATCTTCTTCTGAGGAAAGGTGGTGATGGGCAATTCCTGACACTACTTCTTATCTCAAGGATAACTTCCTTCTTGAATGTGTGCCATGGGAACAGGGAGTGCTCTTCATGGCATTTCTGTGGTCTAGAAAACTGTTTAAAATTATTCTTGTGTTCTGTTTGGCAAAACCAAGAACTCACTATTAGCTTTATAAAACTGATTTCTGATCCTGGGCTTTGATTTCTCTACCTCACCCCAGCTGTCATCAGTCTCAGATAAATGAGAGGTTAGAAGTGGTGAGCAATTGGAAAAAACAGCCTGCAACACATAATCTAGTTGATTGTTTGACTTGCTTATCACAAACAGGTAACTTAAAACTGTTACTTGTAAACATTAGTGCAAGTTTACATATTCCTGTTACAGCTTTAGACTTAAAATAGGAACTTGCTTTTAGTATTTGGTTTAATTCTGGTGTCTTGTCTCTTCTCCTAATCCACAAGTCCTTGGTTAGTCCCGGGGGGGGGGTGAGCTGTTGAGGACGTATCACAAAATCTGACATTTCTAGAAAAGTATGAGCCTTGCTGTGCACATCACGTGTGCAGTGTATTTAGACTGTCAAAAAATACAATGCTGAATTTAAACAAAGACTGCCCCTTCTTTTCAGCTCTGTTTTCAGTTATATGATAGAAGTATGTTGTCATCCTCAGCAAAGGACTGTGAAAGTAGTTGAGGTAGAAGTGCCCCCAGGCTTGCTGTGTTCTTCAGTTTGCAGTGTAACAAAAGTATGTGAGTGATCTGTGTCCTCACTTGCCTTGTTTCACATGCCCTTGTACACAAACAGGAACTGTGGACAGCTTTTAGGAGTCGGGATAGGGGTGACAAACTGTTACTGGTTTGTTGTTGCCAAGCAAAAGAAAACTCATTCATTGCACAATGGCTTTTCATACTTTTATTTTTGTATAAACAAACATTAAGACTACTTTTGTTAAGGCAGTTGTAGAACATACAGTTGCTTGTGGGGATGAGGGGCAAACACTGCTTCCTAATGACCTATGTCATTCTTTTAATACGGTGAACTGGAATATTTTAACTTTGGCAAGTACCATTAAGCTTTCCCTGTTTGTCAGTGAGTGCTGGAAGGGCCTAGTGGTGCAGTTCTTGGGCGCTGGGACTTGTAGAAGTACTTAGGACTGATCAGGAGTGGCATGTTTGGCCCTCAGCCTGTTCTAAGGGTTGGTCCTAGGGAAAGGGGTATTAAATAATCTGAGTACTCTTTCAGAAGTATTTACATGTTTGGTATTTTCCTCTGGGAGAAGTGGCACTGGATGCAATTGGAGAGGAAAGGGCTGAGATTCCTAAGGAATATTAAATGTCTTCCCCACTACATGTTAAATTTGTGACCCTTTAAAAAAGGCAAAACAGCTGGTCTCTGTCACTACATGAATATGTATTTGCTGCTCAGAACTACTCACCTACCACCCTGAGAAAGGCCCACTGTATCTGCCAGGTAATATGTACAGTAAAATTCTCTCTCCCCCTTCCACCCATTTGCAAACTCTTGTGTACAGTGTCTTCAGGTCTGGCTCACTAATGTGCCTGCTCATTACTACAAGATAGCTTCAGACTACAGCTTATAATACTCAGTTTTTCACTGTTAAGATTGTTAGAGCAAACAGAGGGCAGGGCATGTGCTTTATTAAATGAATAGCAGTGTAAGCATGGCAGTATTTTCTGCTCTTGGGCTCTTTTTCATGTCTTGGAAAAACTACAGTAGAGCCCATGTTTGTGTTCATCGCATCACACAACCTATTCCAGAAAGCTTCAGAGCATAGGGAATGCATGTGTACACAAGATGTGTGAGGAAAAAAGCCCCCAAAACTAGTCTCTCACACTTCCCATAATCTATTCCTTCCTTCACCTTGTAAATCTTCCTGCCTCCTCTACCAGTAAACTTCACTTACTGCCCCATGCTAAAAGCACTACTCCACCTGCTCTTTAGGTGCTGTATATTAAAAAGGTGAGTTTCTCTATTATCTGATACACTGAACAGCTCATACATAGTTCATGGAATGATTCATATTCTGGTGTATTAGCCCCTGTTTCTTCTGGCCTCAGTTTTATTATAGGAAAAGAGATATGTTTTCATACCAGCTGCTAGAACTAAGACTTTTTTCACTAGAGAGTATCCCTGTTTAATTCTACGTGCAGTGGAAATGGACTGTCTTTGAAAGTGCCAGTCATAATCTCCGCTGCTAAGTATCAGGATCTGTAGATTTTAAAAAATAGTGTTTTTTTTCCAGTCATAACTGCTGGTATTTAGAAGTCCCCTCTCTTACTTTTCCTTGGGGTTTTTTTTATGTTTTGTGGGTTTTTTCTTGTTTTCTGTGATTCTATGAAGTTCTTCTTAGTAATCTGCAGATCCTTAACTCTGAAAGTTTAAAAACAGGAGGCCTCTGCCCTGAAATCAGTACCAGGAAGCTCAGAGCAACACCATTTTCCTGAGGAGCTTGATTCTAATTTTATTTAATTCAGAAGGGGGTCAAATCAAGTCCAGACAGATATAAAAAAACCTGAACCATATTGCTGCCCTAGGTCTTTGTCCTAGTTCCCCTCTTCTCCCCAAAAGAAAAGATAATTTAACTATTACCACAGGCTGTTATGAGGCACCAAGTAAACTAATTTATAAGAAAAGACAGACACGCAGATTAATTAGGATCACTACATTATGGGTGTGGTGCATACATTTTAATGCACACTTCGCATTATTTCACTACACCATGCCCAGTTATTTTCTTCCCACCCTTGCTAGGAAGGCCTAGAATTTTAAGTAGTGTTTAAAGCCAAAAGGAATTTTATTATGTCAGTTTTTCCACATCATAAATGGAATTTACTCTCAGAAGAATTACAGGTTTCAGCTATCCCTCAGATGTATGGCCTCAGGAAAGAGATAGCAGTGGCTAACTTAGCTCTGCTCAGGCCACAAGGCCAAATTTTGCTCCAGGTTATGCTACTGCAAGGCTCTGATGTCTGGATGTCCAGGGTCTGGCTGAAGTTTTAAAGGGCGCCACAGTCACACTGTGGCAGTAAGTTCTAGATGTACAAAACCTCTACTGCAGTTCTACCAATTCAGCTGAGCTGCTTCAGTCCAATACTGGTATAACCAAGCACAGCATCTTACTGTACTGTATTTAAACACTGACAGATTATGGTTGTTAAACTGTGTGATCTACACAACTATCAATTTTAATCATCTTGTAACAATCTCCTGACATTAAAGCCTGCACCTCTGGTTAGTTTCCAGGTAAAGTCTCTTCATATAAGCACGCCGGAATTGATTTCTTTTTTTTTTCAAAACTTAAGACACTTCATAGGAAAACAAACCAACCACACAAATGCAAACCTGTTGCGGAGAGGATATGAAGGAGTGCATCTTTCAAGCGTGTCATCAGCCCAAACTCCCAGAGAAAAACAACAGGAGCACAAATTCGGATACGTATGGCAATTGCTTATCCTACCTCTCCTCTGATCTCACTTGAAGGACTGTGATATGCACTTAAGAGTTTTCAGCAGTTGCATTTGTTCCCTTTGGATTGAAGCAGTCTCTGAAGATACTACTTTCATTTCTGCTTGTTTTCATTGTTGCCATAGGTGGAGCCCTTGTTAATTTCTGTAACCCCGATCATCCATCTGACACCAACAGAAGCTGCAAAATAAATACAGTTAAAAGCCGCACTGCAGGCAAGGACTGCAAGATCTGCACAGGTGAAAGAGACTAACAGTGTTCTCAGCCTTACAGCAGCACAGCATTAAAGGTAACTGCCCACACTACCCTGGGTGACCTTCAATGGGAGGTGCATTTGGTGCTCCCATACCTCCACATCAAGATATTTGCCGATGGCATCGCATGAAGGAAGGCCGGACGTGTCCTCTCCCACCAGCAGGGAAGAGGCTACAAGGAACCAACATGGATGTGAGGCACAGGCATGATATGCTCACCCCTGTTAAACCTGGACAAGGCCAGCTGTGTGATGGGATGCTTTGGGGCTGCCAGTGTTTCCTGGCTTTAGTGAGTCGACTGATGAGGTGAACTAATGCACATGTCTGCATGCAAGTTGTGGCAGGGGAAGGGAATTCTGCTGGCTTTCAACAGCCCCTGTGCCTGGAAGAGCACAAGCAAGCAAAAGGGCACTTCAGATCTTGATAAAAAAATGTAAATTGTAATGGATATGTCACAAGAGGCCAGGTTAAATTAAAAGACTTATAGCTGATTTAGTGGTAGTAATTCACCATATGCAAAGATTATTTTATTTATTTGTAGCACCTAAAGTGACTAAGTTAAATGCAACTTAGCCTTAACTCCTTGCCTGACAGTTTGGGTTTTTTTGTCAAGGGGCTCAGCTGCCCAAAATATTATTCCCTAAGCTTCTGCTCAGCTGCTGTACATATCCAGCACTGCCATGCTTCTTTCAGGCCTAAACCTACTTTGAAGTCACAAACACCTTCCCTCTGCTCAGAATGGTTTTTCAAAAAAAACCAAAAAACAAAACCACCCAAACCAAACAAAAAAAACCAAGAAAGCCACAATCCTGCCCTAAAGCCTCCATATCTCACTTTCTTTCTGCCTGATGGTGAAAAGGCCCAGTACTGTGAGATGCTCTGTCTCATCCCCATCAGTCTTTACTTCTCTAAGATGACCCTGGACAAATTCTTACCAACCAAGGGACTCATTATGGTTAAGTCAGAGCCAGAGATCACTAAGAGAATCCCAAGGCTTCATACCATTACCAGGCACCACTTGTGAACAGCAGGGTTGATACAACACCTTGTGTCCTGGCATTTGCTGCTCTTCAGCATTTGAATGGGAGAGGGCTGGCAGCTGGTAGCCATTGCTGCCCTGTGCTTTATCAGTTGCAACTTTGCATTACAATATCAGCCCCAAAAACTTTCACTAGAGACTTGTGGTTTGTAGTATGACAGTAAATTGACAGTTTTTAGAGTGCAAGTGGTAACTGGACACCAGGGATGAGTCACACATGATGTGACACCACAATGGTTGGACAGTGGGAAGCTGGTCTGTCCACAGGGCTGCCCTCAGGTCTTCTGGATGCCAGGAAAGCAAGGCCCTCTCACAGGCAGAAAGCTATGCAGTGAACAGCCCAGAAAGGGAGCTGGTTCCAAGGGAGTTCACTGTCACTCACACTCCACTGTCAATCTACGAATAGAAACACACACAACTGAAACAAGCAAAGGGTTTCACTCTCACAAATAGACAAGACAAAAAGAAAACCATCTCTGACATTTAACTGGCCACGAGATGGGGAAGAGAAGAGAAAGATCCAGCATGTAGTCTGCAGTCTGGGATCATAACATAATAGTAAGTATGAAATCATTAAGATTTTAACCACAAGGGATAGAAACAGCATCTGGAGATGGACACAGAGCATAAATAAGAGCAGCTGTTATAGCAACCACACAGCACACTGGAGATTTCATCCAGTTCCAAGAATGCCACTGCCTGGATACAAAAAAATACCTAGTTCAGCAGTTTGGATGTCTTTTTTTGACCCACTCCTTTGTCCCTGTTAGAAGCTGCCACTGCCTTCTGTCCTCATTTCACCCTGTAGCCCTCAGCACCCTGGGGAAGGTGGGGTGCAACAGGAAGGGACTGCTCATGTTTGCCAAGCCTGTGGAAGCAAAGTGGGGGTCAGTGCTGGGGTGCCTCCCTGGTTTCTCCCTGCACTGCCTACCTTCTCTCACAACTCTCCTGGGGCCTCAGTGCATACCCTAGTGATACCATCACATTTAAGGATTTATTCAGTTGTTTTAAATACAACTATAGTTAGGGTAACTTTGGGTGTTTTACTTCAAGAAAGAGGTAAAAGGGAGATCAAGCAGGAATTGTGCCTAAATGATTAGCAGTGAGAGTTTAAATCCACCCTGAGAAAAGCATGAGGGAAGCTATCAGCTCAGGCATCCCCGCACTGCTCCACAGCAAACGTCAGAAGGTAACAGAGCTCCTGCCATCTTTTTGCCCATCATTACTCAGCATCCAAAAGATGCAGGAGGTTGCTGAGGACCTTCTCAGCCTGCTGGAGCACTGGAAGCTGAGGGAGGGCTGAGCTAACACAAATCAACAGAGCCAATACTGTAATCTCTTTCTTGGAATATATTTTAGCTCCAAGAAAACCACAACCTCCACACATAGTATCACATCCTTCAGCAAAACCCTAGGTCAGAGCAAAAGATTTCCACCTTTCTCTCACACCTCAGAATTTCATCTCGTCTGTTACCTTGCCTTTGTACCACACAGCAAGTGCCATAAGCAGCACAGCAGGTAGGGGCATAAAAATTTCCCATATACTGTTTGCTGTACACTTGAGTTATAAAGTTAATACATTGAAATTAAGATATGTACAACTAAAGATTACATGAATGGTAGAAATTCCCACTTAATTCCCACCGAAGTCCTATCTTACATTCTATGAAGAGAAGAAACAAGCAACAATAAACCCCCAAATTTTAGGCACCAGGCTGAAAGGCCAGACTGTCTCCACCAACAAGTAGAATCAACACAGGCAGAATCCTGCACATGATTTATATCCTTTTGGAAAATTTACTATAACACTGCTGGCTTGTGCTGTCCTCACCTTCTATCCATCTCAGCCTAGGGACACCAAGAGCCTCACTGCCCAGGTCACATCATGGTCCAGCCCTTTGGTTCACACTCTGCACTTGGACACTGTCGAGTCCTCAAGGACTCACTCACAGTTTGTACTATACAGCACACATAGAACAGCTCCCACAGGATCCAAGCTGGCTAATTACTCCTTACACTCAGTTCAGATGAAACACTTCTCTTGCCTATAACCGATACGTAATTGCTGGCCCCGTGCCATCTGCCCAGATGCCATTGTGCTTTTAGCATTAAACATGTAAGAGCTGCTTCTCCCTTTAAAAGCCCAGAAAAGCCCACTCATCTTTTCCCCTTTTAACTGCTGTCGACAGCTCTATAATAAATTACTTCTAAAGCATGAAGGGTGTCCTCCTCAAGTTACCAAAACATGAAAGGCAACCCCTGCTGGATTCTTTGAAGCCAAATGAGACTAGGGAAGCAGGGAGGAGGGGGGAAAAAAAGGAAGCTGCTGTCAAATACAAATGGTGACATTTGACAGACACGCTCACTGCTTTAACACCAAAATATCAGCACCAAGTTTTAAATGGCAGTTGTGAGCTAAGTACATAAATCTCTTGCTATGTGTCCTGTGAAACTAAACCTGGTTTTCAAAAGAGACTTTTGTCCCTCCCTCAAACTCCTTGAGCGTTTATCTTCTGAAGCAGGGACTGCCTTGTGTTGGTTCAAGTAGTATCACAAAGGGCTCCCGGTCCCAGACCAGTAGTTAGATACGAGGACAATGAGATGATTATTGGGAGAATAAATAGCCAAACTGCTGCACAGCAAAGCAAGAGGGGATGGTATTTGCAGTATAAAGAGGAGACGTCATTTATTTAGGTCTGAAAGAGTTTGAGCTGAACCAGCAGAGCTGTATATACAGTGGTTATTCATTCCTTGGATCTGAAAGTTAGGGTCTGAGGTATTACAGTCCTTCCACTCCAGCTGAAGTGGATCATTTCTCTTAAGGCTCTTTCCACCTGAACAGCCAATTATTTACAAGCCAGTAAGTGTTTTACTGGAGGCCACAATAAGATATGCAAAGGACAAATAACAATCTAGAAACAATGCAGAGGATACCAAGTAAAGCACCTCTTAGTAACTCCGCTCTTTCCTATCAAAGCCTATAGAAAGGTTTCTCTTGTGCTGTCTACACCTATATCAGATACTGCCCTTAAAACCAGCAATCTATGACAATGGGCTATTAGGGACTCCAATAAGCTTCTCTGGAATATCAGGTGAGCTGTCAACTTGCCACAGAAAAAGAATAAACACTGCCTGTGCTGCTTCCATTACCGAATAGTGAGAAAAGGTCTACTAGAAGCAATGTGAAAAGCCAGTTTTATCATCTGATAAATCCCCCAATCTACAGAAAAACCTTCCTTTTACATTGGTAAGCCACCAGGTCCCAATTACCATTCACACTGGAAAAGACGGCAAACACAGTCCTCCCTGCTTTGCTACAAACTGGATGTGCTGGGCAGACATTTCCAGATGGCACCAAGAGTCACAACCTCCAAAGGTACGTTTGTGTCCGTGTACTGCTGTCTCCCAGCCACTGCATAAGTCACTTCTGAGCCCTTGACTAAATCTGGAGACAAAGTGCAAAATAAAATACTGGTTGTTCCTCTGTCAGAAGATGGCTGCATCACACCCAGAACATTGATGACAGAGATACCTCTTAGGATATAAAACACAGTTTGGGTACAATGGCCTTGCTCCAGAAACTCAGCTATTGGTTACTAAAGTCAATGTGACAGCTTGGGCTGAAGTTTTTTCTGCTTCCACAGAAAGAGACAAATGAGTCCCCAACAAGCAATGACATTGTTTTTTAAAGGGATATAGTAAAATGGAAACAGACTATAACATACTAAGATAACTGTTGCTCTTGTGGCACATAATGACACATCCACTTTTAAGTGACCATGATAAATCAGATCTGCTTTTTGTCTGGTTTGACTAATGGCTGAGCTTCCTTCCACTCCCACGGATTCTCTTCCCTCCACAGCTTCACAGCAGTTGCTATCTGCTAGTAAGTGACATCATCTTTCTTATTTCCTGCTCATCAGCAAAAGGTGCCTGTCTGAGGCTATCAGGCAACAGCCTCTACTCCAGGCAGTGCGTCTTCCACTGCACCACAGATCCCAGCCAATTACAGGCACTTTGGGTTTGATCACACCAGGATCAAAGTGAGAATAGAGATGTTGCTAAGCACAAGGGTCCTACAAAGGCTGCAGAGGACTGCAACTTGCACCATCCCACAGATGTGGCAGATGGGTATGGGGCAGCAGCGCACATTGTGCATTCTGAACATGTTCTTCAGCTGTGCTTTTGCAGCCTGGGAGCTCAATACATTCATTCTGGTAGCAGACTGCTGCTGGAGTCCTCTGTTAGCTCTGGTGCTACAGGTAACCTGAGAATAAGTCCTTCGGATAATCACTGCATTCAAGAGAGGACTCACAGCAACCTGCTTATTAACCTTGTGGCTCAAAGCAGAAGAAAGCTAGGTGAGTAGTAAGACAGCAAGAAAAGGGGAAAAAAAAAAAGGAACAGAACGGCATTCTTGCTGTCCATTCTTAGTAGCATCATAGATTTTTTCCTTTGCAGGTTCTTCCTCTCCCTTCCTGATAAAGATGGGCAAAATGGGCAAAAGGTCACATTAGTGACCTAGGTCACTAATGGCAAAATGGTATTGGACTTAGGGTGGAGGGCGCGGGAGTGTAGTGTCACTCAACTAAATTAATAAGGGCTGAATCCAAAACCATCACAGATACCACAATGCCAAGCATTAAAGTATCCAGCCCTGAGGTTAAACTCCAGAGGTTAAACTGCAGAAACCCTGAATTATGGAACAATGGTCCCTGTGGAGGGTATGCAAGGCATGAAGCACTTCAGGATGGCACCCAACCACCCACCTTGTTGAGTGGAAGAACTGAATTAAGAGGAAAACGCTGAATAAAAGATGACAAATTAAAAAAAATTTTGCAATGGCTATGCTTCAGTGCTGCATTAGGCCATTGTTCCACAATCCAGTACGAAACAGACTATGTCAGCATTTTTTCAAAGGCAGGACAAATGCCCTCCTGAGTTCTATTGCCAGGGATGAAGCATTTGCAATGGTGTCACACCTCATCCTACCCACTGCTGAATATCCATTTTGAACAAGAGCACAGGGGAGGCTGATCAACCTTTCTCTGCAACTGACAAGGATTTGAACCTGACACCTCCCATTCCTGAGAGCACACCCTAACCACGGTGCTCACTCTACACTCCCATCCTATTCACCAGTCAGAGAAAGGGAGAGGGCAACACTACTTGTGACTTCCAACAAGTAAGGTGGGTGAAAAAAGATGCTTCTAAGTTGTAGTCACTGCTCCAAGGAATTCTCACACAGCTTACACAAAGCATTCTCAGGGTAACAAGCACCAGCAATCTCTCCAGGTGAGGACAAGAGCACAGGATTTCCCTCTTTTTTCCTCTACCCTGCCCATGTACCAACCATTATGTTGGACCTTATCCTTGCTCTTGTTTTCCTTCCTCTGGCTCAAAGCATCACAAAGTACATCTCCTGTCTGCATGCACACACAAATTCTTCCTTCACCACTTATCTTTATAAGAAGCCTTAACAGTAGCTGAATGCAGTGTTTGTTTCTGTGGGCACTTTCTGAAAAAGAATATTGTGTGCCTACCATATCAAGCTCTTCACAATGGGCAAAAGGACATTAGTTGGTTAATTGTGATCAAACTAGAACGGGACCTGCTCAAGATTCAGACTTCTAAGAATGCAAAGAAGCATTGAACATTAGGAACAGTTTCCTAGGCAGAGAGGAAAGATGCCCTTCTGAAACAAGCAAATGCTCCACATTTTTCTATTTCCCCTGTGTTGCTATTCTGGACATGGCTTTTTAATCCAACTCTAATATCTCTGCATCCACTTCACTCAGAGCCAGGAGGACTGTGAAGTTCTGTTTCTTTTTCAAAGGGCATTTTTAAGGTATACAGAAGTTAAGGTGATGAAGCCATAAATACATGTGATGGTCAGTGCAATCATAAAAAGTATTTGCTTTATAATGTATGGCTTATTATAGAAGGGAACTTATTCTTCAAACAAGCACCCAATCATAGACACTGTTTTTCCAAACTGATCTGGTTCTTGCTTCCATGAAGGACACCAAATGACATCTCCCTCCCTTTCTATGGGCCAGCTCCTTGTTTTGTTTTCCTTCCTCCCCTTAAATAACATACTAGTTTAAATACAAACCCAGGCAATTCAGAACTACCACAGGAACTGCAGGAATTACCTGTGATAGTCTACGCCCTGTGCTACATAAGTCAGAGAAGATGGCCATAACAGGCTGTGCTTAAATCATGAGTTCATGGATTACCAGTGCATGACACAGACTATGATTAGACAAAAGAATTCTCAATAGAATAAATTATCCTTAAGCCTTTCTTCTAGGCATTTAAAGTACAACCCAGCAAAGTACAACACAAGAAAAGAAAGCCTTTTGTAGGCAACCCACTGAGAAGTCACTGTTTTGATTTCTACAGAAACAGAAAATTTTGTAGGCAGCTCTTAAAAAAAAAATACAACTATACAAAAATAAACAAAGAATCTTTTTAGCCTATTCCAAGCTAAAGTGGATATAATATCCACCCACAGATGGGCTGTTAACTTCACAAACCATTTTTATATTTAGCAAGCCTCAATAAATCATATCTGAAAGCTACCCAGTAAGTAATCTTTTTGTTCAGAGAACTTACCTATTATAATGACAAATGCAAAACTAGCCAGTGTCAGTGATGATCCACTGTTGATCATGTTGATGAGCAGTTTGAACAAAGGATATAGCAGCAATAAGGCCCAGAAAAGCCAGTTCAAAAGTGTCCATGGTCGATGGGGTGGTACTATAGGGACTGCTGGGTAGGTTCCTGTTCTGTAATATTCTTCCTGGAATGCATCCTAGTAGAACAAAGGAGAACAACAATTAAATCCCCATCTGCCAACAAAACTAGCCATTTCTGACTCTGATGTTCCACCTGCTGCAGGCTTGTAACCACAGGGGAAGATCAAAGACCAAGTGATGGCTGGAAAGCTTGTACTTTGAAGTCAATGAACACAGAGTCAAAAAAAAAGAAAAATGTAGCACTAAACCTGCATTATATGGGAAATCTGTTGTTTAAACATGTCTTAAAATGGCTTTTGGTGGTCTCTTTGCAAACACATGCTTCTTCTTCCCAACACCCCCCACGGTAATTGTTATCTCAGGAATGTCCTGGGAAGGTGTCCTGAGGTGTTTCCCATTGGCCTTTGTTAACCCCTTCCTGTGACTGGGTGTTCCTGTAAGCCCCTTGAGACTTCTAATTGGTTACTCTGTGAATCCTCCTGAACCCTATAAATGTAGCATCCCCCACAATAAACTCTCTCTTGCCTCCTCTCCACGCCCGGTGTGCTGTCTCTGTGTCGGCCATGGGGCCACGTGAGTGGGGGGAGGGGAGGGCACCTCTCCCCTCCAGGCTCAGGGACAGAAGAGACCCCTGAGAAAACCCCTGGAGTTCCCTTTCCCCATCCTTCAAGACGTCGGAATGGTTCTTCAGATGGAAATGGAACTAGAACTGGGCCGCCCCACGTCGTGGCTGGGGAAAGGGATCCAGAAGAAAAAGAAACAGGGGGAAAAAAAAGGAAAGAGCATACTTTCTTTCTCCTGCACATAGCAGCCTGAAAAATGGCATACCTGAAGAGTATAACAAGCCCAGTAAAACAAGATGGGTGATGGGATGTACACTCCTGCAGCAACGTTGAATCTCCTGCAAGAGCCACAGCCACTGCCCAAATACTGCTGGTAAGCCAGAGAAGTGTCTGGGCTACATGCTCAGCAGCAGATCCTCTGTTCCCTAATGTTTTCTCCAACCACTGCACTGCTCTAAAACAGCACCCACAAACCAGTCAGAAAAGGTGACCAGACATCATCTTGTCCCATACTCTGAAGAACATCACCCTCTTCTGCCTGCTTTGTCCCCCAGTCTTGTTCACCTCATTCCCATGAAGCCTGTGGAAGGAAGTTTGGGTGCTTAACCTCTCTAAACAGTTTACAATCTCTCACTGGTTTTGACCAAAGGACTCTCCCTTTTTGTATAATATCAGGAAGATAATAGGGTGGGGGCTGTTTTTCTTCTCTTCTGTAGTGTGTGTTTTTTAAAGCACAGAAGACTTAGAATTGAGTGCCTTCCTCTAGAGCCCACAGGGGTGAACAGCATTGCCGTTAGTGATCTGATCAACCAAAGATATCAAAAGGGGGTGGGGTAAAAAAACCCTTCCTACTTGTTCAAAAGCAAAGATTATTAATCTGTGTTATCACATAAAACTGGTTAATTAATGAAGTCAGCATTAGACTGACATAAAAAGGAACCTTAGTTTAGTCAGAGTGAAGTCCTATACTTCTTCAAAGAAAGGATTTTTGGTTTCCAAAAATTCCAGCAAAGCCAAGATTGTCCTAATCAACACAAGAAGTTTATTTCCACTGTGCTATGATTTTACACTTACTTACACTCCAGCTGACATAAATAATTATTTATTTAAGAGCAACTTCAGCAATTACAAGTTGCTACCATTTTATCTATTTCAAAGGGAACATTCAGCTTTTAAGAGATTACACAGTAATTAAATACTGCACTCTCTTTACTAAGGTTAGAAAAATTATGACTGTTTTACTCATGCAAGCTAGATTGTACCGGGATCACTATAGCCAATTAATTAGTCATCTTCACCAGATCACACAGTGTATGAAATTTTCTTTACAGTGCCTTGAGGACTTTGGTTTATAACTGCTTTAACAACACAGAGCTACTATTCATCAGTAAATTGAATTCTACTATATACAATTAGGTTCCCAAAGACCAGTATTACCCAGGAAACTGAAGAATTCCTATTATTGGTATTGCCATTAGAGGGCCTGTTTCTACAGAGAGCGGGACAGGCTTGCTTAAAACAAATGCAGCAGCGTTTCCCTTCTTGGCTCTGCACAGCATTAGGGGCAGCAAAATCACTGACCACATCACAGAGAGGTTTGAGACAGATGGAAAACATATACAACAGGCAAAACAATGTGAAAGCCAACACCTCCACTATGCATTTCACACCTTTGTGAGGGAACAGTTCTTCAGTTAAGATTCCTTATGCTCAAATATATTCACTTTCCTTGCAAAAGACATCTGTGGGTTAATCCTGTCTTCTAAGCTTTTGCAAGAGTGCCTATGGTACCCATCAACATCTCAAGTCAGCCTTTAAACACGTAACATAGCTCAAAATTTCCAGAAATCACTTCACCTACATTAAGCTCCTTTCATTTCTCTGCATACAGACTTTGTTTCCAGTTTGTAATCAATCCCATCCACTCAAGTATCATTTTCAGACATGGAAACATGCTCCCTCTATTGGCCCCACCAAATTTAAGTTACTTCAGACAATGTGGGGGTAATGCAGGTAACATCCATCAGGGAACATCCATCAGAGGCTAACTGGATTCTTCCTCCCAGGAGGTCTGACGACAGAGGTATGCCGCTGCCTTTTCATGAAGAAGCCCACAAAGAATGAGTATCCAAAAATATAGTCTTTGTTCCCAAACACTGGAGTTCTGTACACTTGCCCTCTTCAGTTATGCTTTGCTAATTCCCTAAGGCATTCCAGCATATATTTTCATACTCTGTTTTCCATGCTTCTCCTACAAGTGAGAAAACTTAGAAGCTTGCTTTCTTTTTAATGGAAATTAAGATTCTCGAGCAGAACTTCTATTTCAGGCACCGAGGCTGTAAGGAGGTAAAAAAAGAAAATAAACGTGCAAGGGCTAGCTGAGTTGTGACTATTACACAGTACCTCTTCAGACCAGGCAATAAGATCCTCAACCCAGTCCTTGTTAAAGTCAAAGGCAGCCTCTCTAGCAGTGGGAGTTTAAAAAAATAAAAGAAATAAAAGAAAAAGGCAATATGCAACACACATTGCACCTCTGTCATAATTTGGCGTTAACTGATGCAGTGTTAGCCATACGTGGAAGGACAAAATCCACCTCAGGTGAGGAGGAAGCACATGGATACAGTACTTACTGTAAGCCTGGAAAAGGAAGGAGAACACTGTTTCGTTTAGAAGAGCACAGTGTCATTGTTTATCTGGCAAGACTCTGCTCACTGCATTTGCAGCAGTTGCTAAACCAAAAAATGAAGTACTAAGTAGCAAGAACATAAACATGCCAGATTCTCAGAGAGAAGTATCTCTGATAGAGGTACATGTAAGTGAGATCAGGCAATGACATAAAAAACAACACAACAAGCTTTTCTCAAAGATCTTCACTCCTTTACTAATGTTGATTTAATTTAAAAGAAAAAAAAGTTGTAACCCTCCATGTCCACTAATTACTGATTTATTACCCATTCCAACTGCTCTGCAGTCCTGATCACCATGAGTGCACAGGCCTTGACCTCAGTACCTGTGGCACTCCCCAGTCACTAAATCATGCTACTACAGCATAATTCAGCACACTATATGTAAGCCTTGAGAAAGTACTGCAAACTTATTAAACTCACTGAGAATAAGCAAAGGCACATGTAACCATAATGCATGATAAAATAGGGGCTCTGCTTTCCAGTTGCGTGCACACCTTGTCTTGCTTTGAAACAGGAAATGAAGTTTGGCAACCAAAATAGACAAAGAAGGGGATGAGTGTGTATCTTACAATGAATTACTGCCCTTTGAATACAGATTTGTTACATTTTATCATAAACATTTACTAACTCTGAAGACAATCTGAAACAGAATTCATTTTTAGAAACAGCATCTGGGCAGCTGCTTGTCATCTGACCTAAAAGCCAATTATCTTTTTTTAAATGCAGGGCAGAAAGATGAAACGAAACTGCATTTTTACCCTCCAGGGGGGCTTTCATCATCTCAAAACTCTCTGAGAACTTGTCCCTGCTCTACATTCTGCCAGACTGATTTTACAAAGACATAGGCTTCAGTAAACCAGGAATGACTGCAATGAAATAACAGTTTCACTAATGTAAAACAGCTGGAGAAATAGAGACATGTCACCCTCAGAAAAAAATTAAAACCATCCCCAAACAAAAACCCACCTTCAATGAATCAAAAAAAATGCTACGTAACCAAAAAGGTTTTAGTGGAAAGGAAAACTAAACACACATTCCTTCCCTCCTTATTCTTAACAGGAAACTGTAGATTTAACCAACCAGCAAAGTTGCCATGAAGAACAGATATGAAGGATTATGTTATACCATATCATATAACAGTATATAGGATAGATGTACATTCTGTTTGCATTAGAAGTAACTGAGTGTTCACCAAAGACTGAATAACAGAACAAACCTGAAGTGAATTACTGCAAACTAAGTAATAAGGGATTCAGAAAAACAATTACCATATTCTCATTTATGTTCTTGTCTTACAAATGTCTAAATGGTTCTCAGGAACATGAAAAATGGCTACAAATTCATAGCAGCAGAAAGTGGACTTCTACAATTTTCAGCAAAAGGACCATTTGCACATATATGCCTCTAGAACGAGTACGAGCCTGTGGGTAACATCCTGCCTTTCTGCAAAGGTGTTTGGGGTTGTGTCTGAATCAGGTGTTATTGGCACAAATTACAAGAAGGGGGATCAGAGGCAAAGGTAGTAGATCTACAAGTGAGGTCTCAAGACATATTTACTTTTCTCATTCCTGTAAGCAAGCTGCTTAGAGGGGCTATGAATTAAACCAGAAACAGTCATGGCATGAAACTGAGAAAGACTAGGACATAATCAATACAGAAATGCTAACGTGGTGTCCTGGGTAGAGCATGACAAATGGCACAGCAGAATTTTGCTGTCCCAGTGAGAGGAAACCAGAGCTATATTCTATCACTTCTAAATCCAAAGCACTGCTGCATTTCAGTCTGAATACATAACTTTGATCAATGTATTGAAGGAAACTGAGCTGCCAGGCCCCCATGCCATGCATACCTATGACTCCCACTGACTGAAATGGGAGTGCTGAGTGTATTCAAAAAGCGCATCCCCCAACCCTTATCTCCTATATTCATAAAAACAAAGACCAGAAGAAACAGATTCTGAAAGACTGAAGGATGCATATGAAAGCATTTGGAAATAAGAAAAGAACTCCACCAGGCATCTACAAACACACAGTCATTATTATTCTCTCCTCATCCTATGTAAGGAGAAATCTTAAACACATGCCTTCCATAGACACAATGTGAAAGCAATTTATCAGCCTGTCCTATTAATATTGGATGTTTGCCTTGGTAAAAAAGACAGGGTAAAACAAGGGACGAAAATTCTAATACACTAAAAATATCTCATTTAGTGCACAAATTACTTCTTGATTAAGAAGGTACCTTTAAGGGGAAGGAAGACAAGACAGAAGATAATTTTGATTTTTGTATTCTTATGCAACTTTCTAGAGAAGAGTTTTAAAACTCCTCTATAAAGGTTTGTTTAAGCTTTCTTCCTGTTGCTCTTTATAAAGGCAATCATGACTGGTAGCACACGATCAGTTTGTATGTGCAGAAACACCCACTCTAAGCCTCCAAAGCAGGACCACTACACACGGACACTGTAAAGGTCTACTGCAGTACAAATAACGGAGCACTAGGGCTCACAATTGTTGCCTAGACAAAAAAACTAACTAACCTTTTCTTGATATAGTTTGTGGAGCCAGGTAGAACATTCCTGCTCATCTTCTGGGACTTCCTCTAGTGGAATCCGCCTGCCAAAGGTAAACAAGAAAAATTCAAGAATATTAAATACTTTGGCTCCCATGAACAGCACTTGCATTATACAGACAGATTATCCATCTGACAGGAGACTTGCTACATTTTTCTCCTTTTTTTTAACTTGTCGTAACAACTCCAAGATCAGCAAAGTATAGTTTGCTTCTAGAGCCACCTTCAGTTCTTAGATATATGTGGAATTTAGAAATTTAGATTTCTGAAATAGTAATGCATTATGTTTGAGCTCACTAGAGTAACTTTCTAGATAAAGATTTACAATTATCTGTTTCCAAACAAAGGTTTTGAATTAATGAATTTTTTAACCCACCTATGAAGTTAAAGGCTGTACTTAATCAGCTAGGCAATAGAGAGAAAAACCAAATTATTCTTCTTATTCTTATGGGAAAGTTCTCTAGTGTTTCTCCATCAACATTTTCAATTCTTGTAATTTTTGTTATGTGAAGCTCGGTTGGATAATGTCCGGAAAAATGGCTCCTATTACTGAAAAATTCTCTCTTGACAAACCAAAGTTTTCATCTCATTATATGAATTTTGGTCAATAACCCTGTGACAGAAAAAATCTCTTACCAATCTCATTTAAGTACACTAATGGCAATATTTAATAATTTTACATTTTCAATGTAGGATATATTTTAATTAATATCCATTAAGAGCAGCATCAAATTAAGTTCCTTCAGCACAAGAGAATAACTTCTCAGTGTTGGGACACTCCTGTTTGCAGTTAATAAATTAACAGGTGTGACACTACTGATTTGTTCCTTTAGTTAAAAAAGTCTTAAGGTGACAAACATTCCAAACTAACACAATTTAACATGGCCATCCAAATTTTGCAAAATTCCATCTAGTGCAACACCTACGGCACTTCGATAAGCAAATATGGAGGATTTTGAAGAACATCTGTGATAGTCCCCAGCTAATTGCCAGAAGAAATTTAACCATGAGGCTTACCCTGCCTGTAAGAGCTTTTCAAGAAGCTCAAAAGGACAGAAGGGTAAATAGCTACCCTGAGTTGTGAAAAGCAATTTCCATAGTCTGCCAGACTGACTTGCAGCAGGCTGGAATGGTGTAAATGGAGGTACAGGAAGAGGAGACGCCCCTGTGCTCCACTGGAGAAATGGTCCACACAGGTAGGGCCAGCTGCTCCTCCATGAACACTAGCCAGCCAAGCTGTGTACACCAAACACAAGGACAACTAGGCTAAGCTACCAAGTGGGAGGAGGAATCAAGAGAAAGTTTCTTTTTATCCTTTAGCAAAAACAGTTCTGAAGAAATATTTTTTCAAACAGGCAGAAAAGGGGAGATAAAAAGGTCACCCATTTGATGTTGGTATCCAAGATAAACCAATTGGACCAGCCCACTATAGCTCTAAAGGGGTTATGATGAACTCCTGATCACTTGTGGTGTCACTTTTAGGCTCCTATGCTCCAACCCTGAACTATCTCATGTCCTGAGTGCCTGTAGTATGGGTGCTGCTGGTAGAACCTCACTTGGGAATTGGCTCATTCCCATTAAGATTATGGGAATCCATTGGGGTATTCATCACTTATAGAAACATTAATGAAAAGGAATCCAAGTAATGTTTTTTTCATTAAAGCAGCAGGCAAATACATCAACTATACCAACAAACAGAGAGAGGAACAGTCCTCAGCCTGGCCTCCACCACAGTTGGAACTCCTGTGCCAGAGACAGGTATAAAGCAACTCCATCTGAACACTTAGATGATGTTTGATATTCTGGCCAAGGGAGTGAAAAGAGGCCCTTCTGCTGCTCCTGAGCCAAGAGACAGACAAATGAATAAAAAAATAACAAACAAAAAGTAGTGTAGACACTTATGCATTCCCCACATATTTACAGTCACAGAACTTTACAAGAAACTTTTCCCATCCAATAGGAGTTTTTATCTGAAGCTCTGTGAAGCCAGGTTGGTAGAGATTTGCTTTTCATCACCTACTTGAAAACATTTCCTTATTTGTCCAATTGCAACTGCAAGTACACACTCCTGTATGCTAAAAAGGAATTAAACCATGGATTACTTGCCTTACATACAAATCTGCATGATATTTTTTTCCATTTAGAACTCCCAGCAATGTTGGATTTTCATTATTTCTAAAATTGAGGGTGGAATCGTAGACTGCAGAAACTACAAAAAGAGAAACAGGTTATGTGATTACCGTAGTAATACAATGGAAATAAGCCATTATCTCTCAGACAAGGAGAATATTTAAATAGCACCACAGTTTGAACTGTCATCAAGGTAAAAATGACAATGGAACACTCAACATGCAGGATTTAAGAAGGCAAATAACCAGTGACCCTTTCAGAAACTGCACCAGCAGAATGAAAAGGTCTGCTCTACACCCTTGCCTCCTTCCCCATCAGGTGCAGAATGACAGGCATACAATTACAGTTTCTGACAGACTGTACCTAGGACTTCCTAGGAGTCAATGGTTGAAAAACTGTTGTCTGTCTTGATTCACTGTGAATGATTCAACTACTCCCCTAAATAAGGGGGGAAACAACCAGGCAGATACACACTTTATAAACAGTGAACAATATATACCCTTTAACTAAGAATAGGTAAAGTGTGTGTGTGTGTGGGGGGAGACATCCTACAGCAGGAGGGCTTAATGTAACTATAAATTGCTGGGGTCAAAACCAACCCCCCTTTCATGTCCCTTATTTGATAACTCAGGCAGTTGCTATAGGGCAAAGGCAGACACAGAATGGCAGACCACATCTTGTGTGAGCTGGGCTGCTGCTATGAAGACATGCAAATGTGATGCATATAACATACAAGTTCCACTGAACAAAACGGCAGCCAAACTTTCAGTGTTGAGAAAACTGTTTCTGCAGTTCAGGACTGAGCAGTTACAGCAAAAGCATTTGCAAAGGCCAATCGCAGTTAAACCAGACAGCATTAACAAGCAGTTTCCAAAGAAAAAACATTCACTGTTAAACCACATACAGTGTTTCAAAAAAGATTGTCTGAACACATGCTTATTTTTCTGATGTCACAAAATTACCAGAGAACAATTCATTTTCCTGACACTGAAATACGTTGTGCATCATGGTACGAGTTCTAAGATCAATGACAGCAAAAAAAACTCCTCTTTTTTTGTCATGTGACTAACAAGCATTTCACCTGTAGCTTGCTGTATTTTAAGCTTCCTGCTCCAGTTTTGCAATAATGAACAAAAACACATGTCATGAACCTTTATTGTGAGAGTTCTTGACCCGCCTAAGAAAGGCTCTTATTACATAGCACAGATTCGCTCTTGGTTTTGAAACCTCTCTAGTTATAGAGAGATAAATTTGGCTTGATCACAGCATTCAGCTCCCAGAAACTCACCACATCATTTGTCACTCCAAAACAGAATGCAAAGCACAGAACAGCTTCAGTACTGAAAGGAAATCCTGAACACAAAGGCCAAACCCCTGCCACTGCATAGACTGTCCCTCGCACTAACAACTCCATTCTTTTCCTACTACAGTTAGATTCTTAGCCCACACTCAAAACTGCAACACATAAGCTAAAATCTACTTCTAGCAGACTACTCTCCCTGTACAAGTAAGAAATTACTTTTTTTTTTTAAAAAGTATCTGCCTCCATTTTTAAGCTTCTTAGCATAGAAGGATTTTACTAATCTACTCTAATTTACTAATCCAACGTAATTGCATGAAAACAAGAGCTAAGTTTGGTTTATTCAGGGTAAGCTTCTTAGTTTATTCTTTAATAGCATTATTCTAACGACAATAGGGATGCAATAAAGCAAAGTATGATATACAGAACACTTGTTCTTTCATTTTTTTACAAGATATCTCCATTTGAGTTTTTATATGAATTGGCTTTTGTTCAGACAAATTGGAAGATGGTTCTCCTGTTCTGAAAAAAGCTTCTGCAGAGTGGGCCAGGAACATCTTTATATGCTGACAGCCTTACAGAATCTTCCTTTTCTCCAGGTAAAAAAAAGAAATCCTATTCCAGTTTGCAACTGGTTTATAGTTTCATATTCAGTCAGTCCCTTTTAATAACACATTGAAATCTTTTGGTGCAAAGCAGTGCCAAACCCAAGACAATGACAGCACGTGCAGGAGTAAAGAGACCTCTGTTATATCCAGATATAACAGAAGATAACTAAAGACTTGAGCTTTTTCATTCTGAAAGTGTAGAAAAAGAACAACAATAGAAGTGTCAAAGAAAATGACTGCATGAATTTAAAATTTGCCAGAAAGCTTCCACAGCTAAAGCAGCACTAGCACGCTGTATGAACTGGTTATTGTTAAACGTGGATTTTGTAATTATATAATTAGAACTGGATCTCTCATGACTTTCTCATCCAAAAGCTGAGGAGTCCAGAAATTTCACTTTCTAAAACAAGTAAAAAAATAACTCCATACTATCTTGAAAACATTGCAACAACTGTCTCACTCTTGGGCTAATATAGGCAGCATCAAATGAAGTTTTGCTTCATTTGTGAAATATTTTCTATGAAGAAACTATATCTTAAAACCTCTTTTTCATTAAAAGTCAAACACAAGTCTTTGAAAGCCGTTTCAAAGGCTCAGAATAGATCATAACTAAACCGAAAATTTTTCCAGCTGAATTGCTATTTCCTGTTTAAAAAGTCTAGGGGTTTTTTTGTTTGCTTTCTAATCTCTGCACAGCTTTTTTTCCCATCTTTAACTTTGTTCTCTGTACAGTATTCTGATAGAGAGCTATGTACTTAAAAAGTAAATAAAAAAGATTTAATTTCTTAATTTCAACCTAAAAGAAAAATAAATCTTCAGATTATGCATCTAGAGAGGATTCTTCTTACTTAACTGTCCTCTTGAATTTCACGCATTATTGTGGCCATGGAGGATCATGCCAAAATCATGGTGGATCACCTGACAAATCAACCTACAGGGAATGAATAGACCTACATGCACCTTCATACTAGCACACAATGATCTGAAGATTGCAAAACGGAGGGGAAGGTACAGTGGAATTCACTGTATTTTTGGTATGTTACCACCTTGACACAATCCTTTGATTTGCCATTTCATTGCTCTGGTCAGTTTGATCAAAAATCACTCATCCTCTCAAACTTGGTAACTTTCTCTGGATGATGACTAGAAGCCCATTTGAAAACAAATAATATTCCAGGACTAAAGTGCAACTCAAGGGAAGAAAAAAGTCATTGCAAGACTCTCAAACACTGTCATACTGAACTCCATGAGAACACCACTCCGGAATTTATTCTCCTGCGTTTCCTCTAGGACAGTAGTTCCCAGTGTGCACAACTCGAGGAAAAGGTGCACAACACAACTTGGGCTTATCTACAACCCATCTTGAGGCACATTTTTAAATACAAGTCTTCACTAAATAAAAACAGCTGAAAGGAATTGCCTGATATACAGCCAGGCAATAAAAGTAAAAGTTAAATATATCTTTTGCAGTATTTATGACATTTATTTTTATGGTAAATCATGTATCAGTGTTTTAGAAACGGATCTGCATTTCCACTTGCTTCCATGAACAGTACAGGTAGCAAACAGCAATTTATTAAGACAGCAAATAGCTCCTAAAGATTAAGCTCCTGGTGACTGTCTCTACTACCATACTGGGAGAGATGGTCACTGACAAAATTACCAGAAAAGTTCAAAAAATATTAAAAGCACTTCTTTAAGAATCAAGTGCAGAGGTCTGAACTTGTGAAAGTAAATCTCTGAGAAGAAAAGAATTCCATTATCACTTATGAAAGAAATGATTTAGGAGGGAAGGTCCTTTACTTGTTCTCTCACGTGAAAGATATTTTTATCCAAATATATCTGCTTATGCTGACAGAAATGGCATCACTAGTATGGAGGCAACTTCTCATGTATGTACATTGAATAAACTCCTTCTGAAGGTAATTTTTTCAAAACAGATGGACTTGCCAGGCTCATGTCACCAACGTCTATTTCTGACTACTGCAGAAGTACTTCAGAACTACTTCCAGAGTATCTGTACCACAGAGCATTAAGAGTTGATACAAAGTTTTGAAGAGGACCAACCTGTGATCACTGCTACTATGGGTGAATTACCTCTACAGATGGAAAGAACACCATCTATCATGCTATAGTACTACAGCCTCAAACAAGTGGAATCACACCTTTGTCAGAAAGAAGTGGAAAAAACCCAGATAGAAGCTCTGCCACACCCAGCTGTGAACTGGTCCAAAACCTGCAGCTTGATTTCACTGCTACATGGTGCTCCAGCTCCAGCCAGGGCCACCACCCCTTGTGGGAGATCTGAAAGTGCATTAGCCTAAATACCAGGGCCCAAAATGGATTCAGGGAGCTCAGCACCCATCTCTCATTTTTCGAGATGCACGGGGATACCCCACTGCAGATTTGACCTAACTTCTAGATAGAGCTTACATTTCTAGATTATGGACTGTCAAAACAGATTCCCATCACATTCTCTATTCAAAAAACATGCACGGACTTCCTTGTTATCTGTACATAATGATGTTACAAGGAGTTCTAAAAATAAGACATTGTTTACAAAGGCTTTTCAAATGCTTGTCACATGTACCCCTTGTCTCTATAGGAGAGAAACATATAATAACCCAGACAATAACCCTAGTATCTCCCTTTCATTGCAAAAAGTGGCAAGGTAAGTAAAGCAACACATCCGGAAAAACATGCAACACTGATATGGGGTCATCAAACCCTCAGAGGTCTGTTGGTTGGGTTTTCAAGCTCAACAGTTTTTGCTGAAACTGTATATGAGAAGCTATGGCTCTGTGCTTCTCCTTGAACCTCACAGGGAAGTACTACCTTCTTAGTGGCCTTACATTGCCTCATCTAGCGAGTCACAGCTTCTGGAGTGAGGCAATGACACACACTCCGCTAAGTATATGAGTAATCTAGCAATCTCGGCCTTATTTTTCTGAATGTATTTCAAATATTTAGGATCCTAGTAAATGTTACTGTAGTGTATCACATGAACACCAAAAAGTTTTTATAAATGTCACTTTGGTTCCCTACAATTGTTTCCTTTTGAAACATATTCCCACAAATCAGCTATTTGTCCACAATCATGTCTTATTTCGCTTGTACTACACAGAGCAGTGAAAAGAACAAAATCACCACCAAAATAACCTGTCCCTGATTCCCAGCCGAGGGCATTAGAGGTCGCAGGGTTTTGACTCATCTCTTCTTCAGTGCCTCAAGTCTACCATCTCCCTGCCCTCAGTCAAACAGCCATCCTTATTCAAAAGGCAAGGTTAAACTGTGCCCTTAAGGGGGTTACTGAATGCTTCACTTAACTTACCTCTTCTTCATGTATCAGAAAAGATCCAAGCTATGCTATCCATTTTGGGGGTGGAAAGTTGTAGGTGCCTGGTAAGCTACAACAGTGATATGATCTACCTGACTCACAAGAGGATATGTAGAAGAAATATGACAGATAGCAAGACAGCTGACTGCAAAGCTTTTTTTACAGCAACTATCCCAGATATGCCACATGAAAATGTGTCTTCAAAGACAAAAGAAGTTTTGATATTAGCTTTAGTCAAGCTAGAACATTTTCTTCTAAACCCATAACCACTTTGTCTTTCTTATGCAACAGCCTTTTAACAATACATAACTCTACCAACCCCCCAAAATACCGTAACACTATGGCTACTTAGCACTGTCTTTCCTTTGCCCATGAAGTCCACAGCAGACGACTCTGATAGATAGTATTAGTCAAAAAAAAAAAATCACTTCAAAGGAATTGTGTGCAATATTCTTACTGATGTCATCTTAAAGGTGGCAAATGCAAGTAACCAGACAAAACTGGGGGACAGGGAGCTAAGAACAACATTAACAAAGAAAAACTTACTTCATGTTCTGTAATGCAGAAATAATTTGTTTAAAAATTTTGGCTACATGTATCTTCAGTCAAGGTCTACTCCCCTTCCTCAGCTCCACAAAGAAACTCTAAAGAGCAAATCTATACAGGAATTTAAAGCAGAATATTTTTTTTTAAATTTAAAAATTATATCATTTGAGGCAGGTATTTACCACAAGGAAACATTTTAAGACACACTGCCTCAGATTCTCTACTGATGCATTTCCTTCATTTAGAATAAAATAGCTCAGTAAATACTAAGAAATACTATCCTTTGGCAATAGGTACAAAATATGCAATTTGAGATTTCCCAATACACAGTCACAGTAACAGAAAATGAAATAAAAATAATAATAATAAAAAACCCCAAGTTGCTCCAGGACTTTATTAGTAAAATCACAGGATAGTGCAAAAAAGGTCAGAGAGGATCCCAGGGCTTTTCTGCTAGGACTCACGCTACAGGAAAAAGAAAAGCATGGCAAACTGACAGTAGCTGGATGAAATAACCATTTAGCATTTTTCCCTGTGACTTTCCTTACCTACATTTCTCAAACACTGCACGGTGACAGCAAATCCTTTTGTTCGTGGCAGTAGGTGATACTTGAGCTTGGGCAGACCTTTGGCTTCGGCTACCTGCATGCTAATCTGGTGCTTCTGTTCTGTGAACCTTGTGCCCTCGCAATGAATCAGGAACTAAAACCAAGAGAGAACTACAGTTAGACAGAAGCTCAGGTCTTCTACATCTGACTGAGCAGAGGTGTTTCTAATTCCCACCAGCACAGCCCAAGTTAAGACTGCTAGCAAGAACAGTTGCAGCCACATACACATTTAGGTAATTTATTTGACTGAAGTAAAAAATTTGAAACAAACACACAAACAACAAAAAAGTCAAAACCAAACACTCATCCAACTTGCCATCCTCTGGTTTGAACTTCAGCTTTTAGACCTAATCATCTGCTCTGCTACTTGCTATCAGAATGACTTGATTTCTCTAAATGAGTCACTCAATCTCTACACTCAAAATATACTCCTGTTGCAAATGTTTCACTGATGGTGAAGTGTACAGGTATCATGGTATCTAAATCTTGGTAAGTGTCTAAACTAAAGACATTTATAGGAAATGCTTCAGCACCCAGCTTGCACCCCCTGACTCCAACCCTCTGGCTTTCACTTATGGCACAAAGACACTGACAACTACACACAGCAACTCTGATGCCAGGGACAGAGCTGGTAACAGATGTAAGGCAGGAGATGCAGGACAACTGAAAGCCTCATGCACTTATGAACTATACAGTGGAAGTGCTCAGACATGAACAATTACAATCTTGCCACTGGCAGGCAGGGTAGAGCACACAGATCTTTGGAGATTTACCACTTGGTCATCTGCTTTCTGCCAAGCCTGAACGCAAACTAACACATCAGAGAGCACTGCCACATCACACAAGCTAAGTCCTCAGAACCCACAGCAAAATATAGCCAACAAAGACAGAGATTGAAGAAAACTAGCCAAGCAGACAGCTTTCAGCCCTAGCTCATCCAAGACCACTTCTGATGTATCACAACCATAATGTTAAGCAGCTAGATGAAACATACAGAAACTGATGAGAAAATCTCTCTAGTCCACTTCCCATGCTTTGCCTGTCTACCTTCCAAGGTGCTATTGTTGTGCCTTTTGACATATGTCATCATACAAAGGCAAATTAAAACTCCACATGCAATAAGCCCAGGTGTACATCAACAACTATCTCCTGTATGTAGGTATAGCTCCTTCTTAGTAATTAGTATCTATAGGATAGTGGTGGCTTGTGCTCACTGATTAGAGTTGAACTACCTAGGTGCATAGAAGGGCATTCAGTGCCTTTTACAAGTCACAGAGAACAGGCAAATCTTCGTGAGATAAGCTGAAACTGAAAACCAAGAATGGCCCCTCTACTACACAGTCTTCTGCCTGGAAGTCATCTAAACATTATCGAAGCACAGCTTAGCACTTGTTTAAATCAATGACTATTAAAAAAAAAAAAAAGTCTGTTTCAGAGAATGAGAGATCCAGCACATACATATTCATGAAGAAACTGCTTCCTAAGCAATAGGTTCTGTAGGTTCTGGTGAGGCTGCTTAATATACCATTTCTTTAACCAAATTGCCCTCTTGCCATCACTAGCTCGTGAGAACTATGATTTTTCTGATTACTAAGAGAAAAAATTCAAAGGCTTTTCATTCTCAAACCAGGAAATACCGGGCAGGGTCAATACTAAAAAATGATAGCAATGCAAAAAGTAATACTTCCTTGTTACTGAAAAGTGACACCAATCCTCTCCCCGTAACACAGCTGATGGCCTCAGTGGGCCATATCTCTGACCAGGTACTTATCTGTGGCTTCCACTTCTACTGCGCAATGTCTGACCAAGCACGTTCACAGGAAAGGCAAAATCACATGGAAGGGGAAAACACTAGTAGGAACTCTGCAATCTAAGGCAAGCGGGGATCTTAGGTAAAGAATACGGCTGATGTGTTTCAATACAACATCGTCACATGCATCTGTTACACCGCCATGAACCCCCACATCTACCCCTATCCAGGCTCCTGTACTTAGAGGACCACAAGATTTACTGAATGGATCACAGTGCAGGTATTTTTGCAGTGACATCTGCAGAGCTCCATACTACAGAGGAAGAAAACAGACAAGACAGACTATTACATAGGAAATTCCAGAGAAAATTCAATTCTTCGAGAATACTCTCCTGATGCCACCAGGAAGTTCACGAATCAAAGTTCTCAGGAGCAAGCTGGTGAATATCACATATCATCTGTGCCCTTCATTCCTGCCAAGCATTATAGCACGTCACACCCCACTTGTTAGTCATCACCCACCCAAAAGTTTTCAGGGTAGTCCCGGAGACTCAGTAACTTCTGTATGACTGTTTTCCGATCTTCTTCCCACTTGCGCTTGCAGAAGACTATCTCTAGGAAATACCACATCCAGCCAATGATAGGCATGTAGGAGAGCTCCTTCTTCGCAAGCACTTTGGAACTCTGCAAGACAGAATCAAAGCAAGGAAAACAGAGTTAAACCACTTAAGAATTCACTGTGAGTATGATACATGCACAGTTAGACACTCATATATTGGTTCCTATTGACCAGTCCCAGTTTTAACACCAGTGTAAAAACAAAAACAAAGAAAAATAAGTTTTTCTCATATGACAGAACAGTCAAATCTAATATCAGGTATCTGCATGGAAGACTTCCAGAATTAAACACATATGTGTATGTGTTTGCCTTTCCTACCCAAATGCTGAAACAAAACAGAAGCCAAATTCCTTCAAACACTGAGATCGATGCAAAAGACCCAAACCATATCAACAGAAATTCTTAATTCAAGCTGATCCCGGACAGTGGCAACTCAAGTTCCTTTAAGAGCAGCTATACTTCTCCCCAGTGCTGGGACTTCTCACCATGACCAAAAAAAAAAAGAAAAAAAAAAAAAGAAGTAGAGTCACAGAGCCATTGCTGTACAACATACTGATGTTTGCACATGTGGTTTACCAATGGAAGAATAAAAATACTTGATTCGTGTTCAAGTTTGTTCATGAAAGGGCAGAAATACTACAGCAGTGAATTTCTCTTCAAAGCATGTTTCTGAAGTAGGGGGGAAAAAAAAGCATTCTTCGTGTCTCACAGGTGAGACAGTCACTGAAGGAATTGGTCCAGACCCTCCACAAGAAGTCTATGATTTATCAAGCATTCAACAAGTTCCAAAAGTCAAATCCTACTCCAGAATTTAACTCTGTGATCATCTCAGACTGACATTCCTTTGGACAGGAAAACTGATTCCACTTGCTCCTTTCCTGTCTTCCAAGCCAGCCAGCCTTGGTGAGCTGTCCCATGTTTCTCTTGGTTATTTAATTAACAAAATGGCACATATGTGTGTTGTGTGTATATAGAAATTGTTGCTTCAGTTTTTCCTGAAAAACAGTGACATTTTCTTATAGGGTAAATGGAGTAATTACAGCCCAGTTTCTAACCACGATATCGTTATAAGCTAGCCCATCAAAATGCTCTGCAGATGGATTCCAGGACATGGCATTTGACTAGAAGAAACTATTTATTGGTAGAAGTTACCATCAAGAGAAAATATTTATTTTTCATTTTTTTTTGGTCACTGTTGTTCATTTGGTTGCTAGGGAAAGAGACCTGACCTAATTCTTTATCTCAGTTCATTTCTTTCATCTGTTCTCCTTCCTTCAGAAGGAAAATACCTTAAATAATTAAGCTATCTAAAAGCTCATAAGACTGGAAGGCAAGTGCACATCACATTGCTTCACAAGCAACTGTTACACAGAAGCAGAATAGAAAACTGCAGATAATTCCATTTCTAAGCATGCAGGAACCATCTCTGTCAAATCATTTAATGCTCTATAATAAAGTGCTCCCTCTTGAGCATTTGAGACTTTCTGTATTTCAGTGACGGGCTCAGATCAGGACTCCAAACCCAGCTCTCCCATGAGGAGCAGTTCTAGTATTCAGCACAATTTTAGTCATTTCAATTTCAAGCCATGTTTTACCTTAGTCACTACGACAGGGCAGCAGCAACACTGAGCCCAGCCTCCTCTTCCAGTTCCCAAAACTGGGCACAGAGAAACAGGCTACTACCACTCTCCTCAGCTCTGCTTTTTTCCTACACTATTGCTTTTCCTTTGCTCAGTTACTCTTAATACAAGTAATTTTCTTACTTCCAAAATAAATGTAAATAGTTCTAGCACACAGCTTTAAAGGCCTCCAAAGAGCATTTTTGTTGTAGACCATGTACAGTATAGCTTCCATTCACAAGAACAAAAATCAATTCACACACTCTTCTGCTCCTCTCCACCGTACGTGTCAAGCCAAGGTTTTGCTCAAGAAACCCCAAGAGATGTTAAGTGTTTCTAGCTGAGCAGGGAGGGCTAAAACCTTTGGGAACTACTGTCTACCTCAGCCATAGCCTAGTACAAGCCACTGCACAATGAGGCCAACAGCGAGAAAAAACCCCAACATGCTCTTCAAGTTTATGTACAGTAAGTATTCAGAACTACCATAAACTAACCTAGGTGTGTTTTATATAGAATGTGCAAGGCCTCCATAGCACAGAGTCAGAAAAGAATCCAGTAGTCCTTCCTCCCAGATTTTAAAATGTACAAGTTACACAAGAGGCACATGAGAAGTTGCTACTGGTTTTTTTTTTTCCCCTCCCCCAGTGGATCCAAGAAACAACACTGTAAGCTAAGGTGTTATGGGTAGAGGTATAACCACAAAAGCAGAAGAGATGTCTGAATTCTTCCCCAGGGTAAGTTCTTATTCATTTACTGTGCCAATGCATTTTTAAAATTTAAAAGCGCTCTTCTAGACATGTGTGAGTATGACTCCTTAGATGCACATAAAAAGAAGCTAAGTTACCTCACACTGTTTTGTGCACCCATCTGTCCTAGGATTAGAAGGAAGACTAATGACAGAACTAATTAGAGAAAGGAAACTTCTCACTGTATTATACTAGCAAGACTGCTCTCGAGTGGGAGGAATACATTGGCCTCCCCTCAGGAGTTACCATCTCCTTCACAATACTAGAGCTACAGTCTGTTCTGTTTCAGACATCTACCTGTGCACAGCTCCTGTGTAAATACTTGAGGGAAAAAATGCAACTCTGGTTGACTTCAGCTACTAACTTGTTCTTTACCAATGTGTTTTGGTAAAATTCGTGACAGTTACCTCTAACCTTCAAATTCAACTTGTTCAACAGAATAAAATTCATTAAAAAGCGCTGATTTATTCCATGTAAGCTGCCTTCTTGAAGGAAGTTAAGCATTTTCAGTGCTCAGAACTGCATAATTTCAACAGATATTTAATGAAATTACTGCTGGACAGGGACAACTTATATACAGTAATAAAAGTTTAAACCAGGTTAATTTATTTTGGCCAAGTTCGTTCAGATGGAAATACGCATGAAGTTCCTTCCCCTTTGTGAATGACTGCACCAATATCACAAAAAAAAAAAAGTATTCTTACAAGTTTATTTTAAAAGCATTTGTCCAGCTTGTTGTCAAAGAAAGAAAATCTTGATTCTGTATGTCCAGCCTCAGTTATTCAACACCTCTTGATCAAGAGCATAACAAACAGCAAGAAATAACTGTGCAAGCTGTGAATGTCCAAAAAATTTGTTCCACAGTTTCAAAACAAGTTTATTGTAGCTGCAAACCATTAGCAGCAGCAATTTGCCTCATAAGTTATTTGCTCTACAGGCTGCCCTCAGCATTGACATACTTTAGATGATTTCCACTGCGCTATTTTTGAAATATAGCACTCCTTCATATTATACTCCTAGGGCATCAAGATGGAAAGATATGTTTCTTTAGTCTCTCAAAGCCATCGTTCCAGTAATTTAGTTAGGTTCCTAATTTCTAATGCTTCATATTGAATAAAATTTCTCCATGTTGGAAAGGTAACACAGCAATATTTTAGAAGACATATTCCCTAGCACGTGCTAATGTGCTGTGTTAAATACAAGTAATAATGCACTTTTGGCTGCCTACAAGAACAATGACATATTTTAGAATAACAGAATTGTTTAGGTTGGAAAAGACCCTTAAAATTATCAAGTCCAACCACTACCCCAGCACTGCCAAGTCCACCACTAACCCACATCCCGAACTGCCACATCTGAAAATCTTTCAAATACCTCCAGGGATGGGTACTCAACTACTTTTCTTGGACGGTCTGTTCCAATGCTTGATGGAACTCTGAATGTAGACATTTTTCCTGATATCCTACCTAAATTTTCCTTGATACAACTTGAGGCTGTTTCCTCTTGTCCCACTTTATACCTGGGAAAAGAGACCAACCCTCACCTTGCTACATCCTCCTTTCAAGTAGTTGTAGAGAGCAATAAGGTCTTCCCTTGAGCCTCCGTTTCCCCAGGCTAAACAATCCCAGCTTCCTCAGCTGCTCCTCACAGGACTTGTGCTCCAGACCCTTCACCAGTTCTGTTGCTTTTCTCTGGACACACTCCAGTACCTCAATGTCCCTCCTGTAATGAGGGACCAGGACCTGGTTACAGTACTGATACAGACCTGGATACTGGTGAGGTGCAGCCTCACCAGTGCTGAGTACAGGGTAACAATCACTTACCTGGTCCTGCTGGTCATACTACTTTTGATACAAGCCAGGATGCCACTGGCCTTCTTGGCCACCTGGGCACACTGCTGGCTCATGTTCTGCCACTGGCAACCAGCACCCTCAGGTCCTTTTCTGCAGGGCAGCTTTCCAGCCACTCTCCCCGCTGCCTGTAGTGCTGCCTGGGGTTGTTGTGACCCAAGGGCACCTGGTCTTGTTGAACCTTATACAATTGGCCTTGGCCCAGTGATCCAGCCTGTCTAGATCCCTCTGCAGAGCCTTCCTACCCTCCAGCAGATCAACATTCCCAGCCATCTTGGCACTGTCTGCAGAATGACTGACGGTTTACTCGATCCCCTCATCCAGATCATTGATAAAGATATTAAGCAAGACTGGTGCCAAAACCAAGCCCTGGGGAACACCACCAGTGATCTGCTGCCAGCTGTATTTAATTCCATTCACTACCACTCTCTGAGTCCAGTCATCCAGCCAATTTTTTACCCAGCATAGACTGCACCTGTCCACATCACGAGCAGTCGGTCCAGCGGGGCCTCTTCCCTAGTTGACTCTCTCACCAGTTGCATCAGGAAGTTGTCTTCCACATACTCCAGGAACCTCCTAGACTGCTTCTTCTCTGTAGGTATTTCCAGTAGACATCTGGTAAGTTGAAGTCTCCCAGAAGAACAAGGGGTAGTAATTGTAAGACTTCTCCCAGCTGCTTATAGAACATTTCTTCTGCCTCCTCATCATGGGTTGGGTGGTCTGTAACAGACTCCCGACAGGATATCTGCCTAGAAACACTTGACTCTTTCATCACCATTGTCCAGTTCTAGACAATCAAAACACTCCCTAACATACAGGGCTATCCTACCACCTCTCCTTCCTTGTCTATTCCTTCTGAAGACCTTATAGCCATCCACTGCAGCATTCCAGTTGTGCGAGTCATCCCACTGTGTTTCTGTGACTGCAATGATATCACTGCTTTCAAGCCACACAATGGCTTCCAACTCCTTGTTTGTTACCCATGCCATGTGCGTTGGTGTAGATGCACTTCAGTCGGGCTATTGATCCTGGCACCTTTTCTGGGGGAATTCCAATGTGATCATTCTCAGGCACTTCATGGTTTCTTACACATCAACAACTTTGGCTTTTGCTGCTGCATGGATCTCCATGCTCTACCTCCACGGACCTATCAGACCAAAGAACCTCGCTAGCACACCACCTCTCAAACACCAGTATGTGACCCCCAGCCTTATCTCTAGCAAGCCCGATTTTGTTCCCTTCCCCCTTCAAATCTAGTTTAAAATCTATTAATATCTTAAAATGCACAAACTACTGTGCTCACACACCTATCAGTCCCATACAATAACCTACAAAAGTCTCTTCTCACACCTATATTTAAGGTAATGATTAGTTTTTCCAACAGCATGCTTCAAAATAAACAACTCAAATAAAATCTGGGTTTCCTGACACAAGGAACAGATACTTAAAGTTAAAATTTATTACATGTGCTTAGCGATTTTTTATGAGAAATATGGCCTCTTCTGGAAATGAAAATATTTTGATGCAACATGAGCCCCTCAGAATAATGTTTATGTTTCACTGAGACAGAAACATCAGCATTAATAACTTGAAACACCGAAGACACCAGAAGATAAACAGAAAAACCAGTACGTTTAGCCTTAAAGCATGGGCGGTTTTTGCCAATATTAATGTCTTCATCTCAAAAAAAGAGTTATTAAATTACTAGAAAAGCTATTTTATCACTGCTTAATCAGATCAAGCAGTGAAGTAGCCAATCCAGGCAGGGAGCATATTAAAGTGCTTTTGGTAAAAATCCTGAATAACACCTCCCTCCTAGAATATGCCTCTATCCTGAGTTTCATTTCTGATGCACAGTAGGTCTGTTTTCAGTGGAATGGTTAGGAACATCCTTTGAAGAAACTAAATGCTACTAATATATTTAAATAGTGATACACTAGCTAGGTTGTCCACCACTAAGAAGATAAATCCAAGGACTGGAATGTCACAGGCAGGAAATGGAAATGGCACAGCAGAGTGCAGGGACCTGTCACCAAGTCCATGCTTCTATTACACAACAGAGCAAAACACAGACACCAGAGTTAGCATCCCCCCAGCCATCGCACCAGCACGGGGTGGAAAAGCAGAGCATCCACAACACAACCATCACAGTCACCCTGGCTCAGGATCACAGGAACAGCCCTGTCTCTTATTAGGAAACACTGGTGTGGACAAAGTTGTGTCCTGTTGGGGTTATGCTGTTTCCAACTCTACAGAAAACCAAGTTGGCAGCCCAGCTCCTCCTTCCCTCACAGCTTGTTGCAGCCACCTGTGTGTCACACAGAGGCAGGATTCAGCCATCCCCATGGACATCTATGCTGCCTATGGCAGCATGATGCTGACTTGCCATCAAGGACCCTTATATACCCCTCCTCCTGCACACAAAACTGAGGTCTGGCAGCACATAGAGGTGGAAATGTGGCTGATGAGTGCCAAGGAATGAAAACAAAACCCAAAGAACCCTTCACAAAAAACCCCACAAGTGGAATACAGACGTAAGTGATTGATTGTTTGGGCCCAATGCAGGTTTTCCTGAAACCCTTGTTGCTCCTAGTTTTTGTGAAGTCTGCCTCCTTCTTCTATTTTCCAACAGCAATGAAAAAAATCACGTAAGGTTTGATATTGCACAGTTATACATCCATAAACTAGCAAGATAATCTCAGTAACTTGTAAGAGTAAAAGCAAGTATAAAACTGCTTCTTCATGTAGGTTTCTCCTTCTCCACTACAAATGAACAAGTCTCTGGTTCTCACTCAGTACTGTCAACCCGGTGCCTCCTAGAATTTTCAATGGGTGCTCCAAAAGAATTAAAGAAAAAAAAATTAAAAGTAAAACAAATATTAGAATTGTCATTCTTTCCCCTTCATCGTCTCCATGCACACTCCTCAAATTCTTAGCACCTTATTTGATTCTTTTTGCTAAATTTTCTTCCAGAGCCAATAAAAAAAAAAAACTTCATGAAAGCAGAGAACCTCATGTCATAAAAGTAGAGATCTGAGCCCTTAGAAGAACACTCAGGTTCACAAACCTAAAAACAACAGGCAACAGACTGTGCCACTCCTACTCTACTCCCCAAAACCAGCAAAAAAATTCCCTAAACCAACATTGATAAAAACAAAGCCACATTGAGAGAGCTTTATAAACCTGTTAAGATTAAGGTAATTTGGCTATAAGGAGAAAGCCAGTACCAGAGAAGAGATACAACAGATGGAGCAGAAAAACAAACACACAATGTTGCAACTGAGACCAGGAGGGGCAGTTTTCATATCCTCGTTAAAACCTAAAAGGAAAAGGGACTTTTTCTTTTGGGGACAGAAGGGGCAAGAGACATTTAAGGATGCTCAATACTGCTTTCAGATAAACAAAAACAATGTCCTGGTTGCGGCTGGAATAGAGTTAATTTTCTTCCCAGTAGCTGTGTTTTGGATTTAGAATGAGAATAATGTTGATAACATGTGGATGTTTTAGTTGTTGCTAAGCGGTGTTTACACTACATCAAGGACTCTTCAAGCTTCTCACACCACTCTGTCAGGGAGTGGGCTGGAGGACAAAAGAAGCTGGAAAGAGACACAGGTAGGACAACTGATCCATACTAGCCAAAGGGATATTTCACACTATATAATGTGAAATATAAACTAGGGGGAAAGTTGGCTGGGGGCTGCTGCTTGGCAATTGGAGTGTGGTGCATCATTTGTTTTGTATATTCTGACTCTTTTACCATCATCATTATTTTTGTCCCTTCTTTTCCTGTCCAATTAAACTCTATCTCAACCCATAAATTTTATCTCCCAATTCTGTCCCCCATCCCACAGGGAAGCAGGAAGTGAGCAAGTGAATCCGTGGTGTTCAGCTGCCTGGATGGTTAAACCACAAGAACTAAGAAAAAAGTTACAACATTTAATGGCTCCATTTAATAAAAGTTCAAGCTGTAAAATGCTGAAAGTTTGAACACATGCATATGACACTGTTAAGAGCATTACCATTATCTGCCAGGGCTACAGGGTACAGCTGAATGTCACAACAAAGCCATTCTGTCTGTCTGCCTGCTGCAGCCAAGCACAACTAGTTCCAACTCCTTCAGCTCAAAGCTGAAGTCGTCTTAGTCGTCTTCCTCTCCCCCCTCCCCAGGCATCTCTCCTTTCTTCTTTGGATTAGTTAAGGCAGAAAAGAGAGAGAAAGGGTATCTGAAACATGCCAAAATAGAACAGAGAAGCACCAGAACAGATGGAGGAGACAACATGCGCAAGATTTCCTTTTCAGCAGCAGTGGACATGAGATCAGCTGAGTAAGGTGCTGGCAGATACCTAAACTTTGCACAGAAACTTAATGGAGTCTACGATTAAACATCATTAAATATAAACAATTATCGGCTCACAAAGTTGCTGAGCCACAAAACACTGGAGGCTGGAATACCTTAGACATCTTGCCTGGACACCTGCCTTTTTCCTCTAACTCCTTTTTCTAAACATCAGCCCTCAACAACGTGGTTTCTAATTGTGGTGCCACATCATGCTCTGGAAATTGATGTAAGGTAGCACAAAGTCAAACCAACCTATATTCCCTATCCCGGCATATTCGTCTACCCCTGCACTACCCAAGCCAAGTACCAGTATAACAATATACACAACACAATGAGGAAAACTGATTGTGTAGCATTTTCCTTTTATTTTTTTCTTAACCTGGCTTAAGATGAACCTCAGCTGGTTGCCCCAACAGGGAAATGAACTGCTCTGTTGAGTAAAGACATGTATGCAAATGAGAGCACATGGGAACTACTTCTTCCTGGAACGGTTTCTGGGAACCAAACTCAACACTGAAACAGATTTTTAAACCAAAAAAAAAAAGAAAAAAACTCCACATATATCAGTTCCTTAGAGAATCCTAAGATTAGCATAAATACAAACCGAATAATAACTGTAAGCATTCTAAAAAAGGAAAAATTATTTTCAGTTAGTGCAATGCAGTAATTCTTCAGCAGTTATGCTTCTATGTTGTGGTATTCTTATGCACAGGGAACAATACAGACTAAAACAGAATCCTGATTAACTTGGAAAACTATGAAAAAAAATTACAGCTAGTGAGATTCAATCCAACTACAGAGTACCAATGAAAAACCAAGGTATTTTTGATCTTGTAGGTCCCTACTACTTTGTACAGAAACAATTCTTTCATTTTCTACATTGGTACTTTCTGAAGATGCACCTGACCCTTTAAAACACAGTTTTATTTAGAAAACTGAGGCCTTTAGGCTTACAAAATTAGACAGACTATACTAAAACACCACTGTATAATGAACACGTAGATAGGGGCCAGATTTTTGCGTGTACATCTGCTTGCCAGGAACAAGTTTCCCTATATCTCCTGCTGTACCATGCCATCCTCCAGCTCTCTGCTCAAGTCCTAGACATTACAGCAGATTTGTTCTTCAGTAATTAGGATCTAACAGCCATTTTGGTGACATGCAGGGCCTGTAATGCTTAGGTTCATTTTCCTCTACTTTTAAGGTCTCCTTTTAGATTGCTGGGTTTTTTTTAAACAGAAATGCCATTATTGCAATTTGAAAGTGACTGAAGTGATGCATAAATTTCCAGAAAATGCAAAGAGTTCAAAGGAAAGGCCATAAAAAAATCATAGGTTTGCACAATCCAAGGTCAGGACTTTTGACAGTGGCCAGCATCAAAGCTAGAAGGATGCCGCAGAAGACTGCCAAAATGAGGTATTAGTCTTTCTTTTTAGGAGGGAGAAACTATTAGATAAATCCTTTGTAGACAGAGAATACAGTCACCACCTAAAAATTAAGTTAGGTTAATTTAGACAGGGGCCTTGTATCATCCCCATGATCTGGCAGGGGAAACAAAAAGGCAACCCTAAAAACAAATGCACACTTAACTCTTAGCCTAATGTGACAGTGTATTTAACCATGGGTAACTCATTCCTCCTCCATCTCTTACTAGCTATAAGCTGGTTACTGCTTTCACTTGAGATGGCTGCTCTTTCATTCTGAGAGAGGCAGGCTACATCACTCAAACTCTACCTGTGGATTTGTAAGACTACACTGGAAAAAGCAAACAAATTCTATAATTTACTGGGAAAGAATCATGGAACAGCTCATCTTTCTGCAGCACAATGAACCTAGCAAACACACAGAGAGAAGTAACTGTAAGGACCTCCACAGATTAAAAAAAATATCTCCTTCATCAGCTTTAACTGCAACGCTTTTAAAATTTCTGTGCCCAAGCAATCCTGCCTCAGTACTCCACATACTTGAACTGTACTGCTTTAGGTTCACCTCTAATTCTGGACAGTGGTGGGTGAAATTTGAGTGCAGATCTGTTAGCATTCAAAAACACACATAACTTATTTTGGGTGTTTTTTGCACATCCAAGAAGAAGTAATTTATTTTAAATGCTAAATAAACTCACCCCCAAGACCCCAAATCTCTCACAAAAGTTCCATCCACAGAGAAAGTCAATTTCGAAGTTGTGATTAAGGATTACGATGGCATTCTCTTTCCCATACTTGTGGTAACTCTCTGGATCAGTGTATAGGGTGCAATCGGTGCCTGACCACCATTCCAGCAACATCACCATCTCTGAAATAAAAAACAAGAAATATATGAATGTACATAGTATATACAAAGCCAAAAATTAGTATCATGTTGAAAACATCAGTCACCTCAACAGCACATAGCAATGAAACGGCTGTAATGAAGAACACGTAATGAGGACTGCTTAAAACACAGCTACCTTTACAAGCTGAAGAGTGGTTTCTCAGAAGTAACCTAGTTACAATCATATACATTTCATTTGCTTATCCCATTATCAAGCACAGGCTTGCATTGTAGGCTTTGTATTTGTTTTGCTTGGAACTGTAAGTCTAACCACAAGATTTGTGAATCAAACCTTTATGTTTAGAGAAATCTTTCTGGTCTGGGGCACAGGAAGTTGAAGTGAGTCAGTAAAGCCAAGAAGCTCGGAGAGCTCTATCTCCATGGAGACAGAAAAAGGAAAACTGAAAGCAATGGCTCTCTTCAAGCAACCCATGTCTTGAGCTGGGGGTACCATGAGGGTACCACGAGACTAAATGAGAGCTGTCTTTCAAGACTGCAGAGGAGTTAAGGGACGCATCTGTTTCCTCTCAAAGCTATCACAAAAGTTCTGAATCAAAGCAGAGGTCTAATGCAAGGGGTTATTCTTTGATAAATAAAATGTATCTCCTCCTCAGAGCAGAGCTGTGCCATACGAATGCCTCTGCTGGAAGGATGAGACATACATGATGCTCTCCTGGTTCAAGACAAGCTGCAAGCACCACAAATCCTCATTCACTTCAGGAAAGATCAAAACCAGGCCAATCTTGGAAACACTTCTGAATTCCTTTCAATTTAGGTCCCTTACTGGTGACCAAAACCAGAAAATAGCAAGGAACAGGTCATCTACATTTTCAGTCATCATGAGCAAAATTAATTGTCTGAAGCTCTTGGACAACATCGTGCTGTACAGCAGAGAACATACATGACACGAATGAATTTTACCTAAGCGTTACAGCCAGGCTAACAAACAATCTCTATTCAAGTAACATTACCTTAATATGATAAAAGCATGTTTATGGTACAGTTTAATGACTGACTTGTCAGTCCACCTGTTTGTTTCTAATCAGGGCAGGTAACTACTACCACAGCAGGAGTACAGGTTACTCAATGCATGCTATTGTGCATCAAAACAATTGTCACAGATGCAGAGGGAGACCTAAACTGCCATATGCTAACTGAGCAATGGCAGATTTCACTGGTTGGAAACTAATTTCCCAATAAAGCCAAAGATGTTCACATCTCAGCGAGACAGCTTGTCCTGGGTTACACAAACACTCTGATATCCACCTTTTCTCTTTTCTCCAAATAAGCCTACTAATTTAGACTGTGGGGAGGACTTAAGTAGTACTCTCCTGGGAGAAGAATGTATCAACCAATGTGAAAAGACTGGAAGGCTGATGACTGAGAGGGTGTGCACACCTGCAACCTCAAGGCTATTTGTGTCCTCACACAAATGACTAACTTGTGATAACTCCCCCTGGGGAGACATCAGGACAGTTCACTCAAATGGCCTGAAGATATTCACCATGATGGTCATAATGGATCCACCTGTGCTTAGAAGGTGCCAGAGACTCTTAAAATGTCCCATGATCCAGTATTAATCATCCAATGAAGAACTCACCAGAGGCATTCTCACCTACCCTGAGTCCAATAGAAGACCACAGGGACTTCACTGAGGAGGTCGAGGGTTTCCTTCCCTCACTCCATGGGACTTTTACCATCCAGGCCTCAACCACCACCTCAACAGATCAGGATTACAACCACCATCAGAGTTGCAGTGACCAGGTCTCATTGCTGGATCCAGCGGGTGTCTTGTGGGTCCTTCCAGTCCCAGCCCTGCTCCAACTGGCTGTACCAGCACCGCAGCCTCACTCCAGCACTGACCCTCCAAACTATTCCTGCCAGGTTTTAACGGCTGAGGGGAGGCTGGCTGCAATCTTTTTTTTGGTCCAGTGGGTGGGAGGTTGGGAATTTTTCTGGTTTTATCAGTATTATTTATCAGTATTATTTAGCATTCTTCTTGATAAAGAGGATTTTTTTCACTTATATCTGGGCATGTTTGGTCTCTCTCTCTCTCTGTATTGGAGAGAACCAGGGGTAATGGAGGAAGAAGACTTCCATCTGAGGTCTCTGCCCCTCCAAATTGTCTCAAACCGAGACAGCTGTGAAGATATAGAAACATATACCTTCCAGATTTCCCCTGCTAAGAGCTGCCTTATGAAACACACTCACAATTTTACATCTTTCCAAGGGCATAGCTTTCTACTGCATTTATATTGGAAATAAAAGCCCTCTTCTCCTCCACTGTGTTGACAAAAAAGCCAACTTTACCTGAGAATAGCCATCCCACTTCAAGTGTGGATTTTTAATTTATTTTGTCTTTTTCCAAGGAACTTGAACAAACCTAATAATATATCATGAATCTCACTATAGGTGTGCCACATGCATACGTTACATATTTCCAGTCTCAACTATATTCCAAAAAAGCACAGGTAAAAATATTTCTAGAAGTGGTTTGATTCTTCGGGCTTCACATAAGCAGGGTTTTTGTTTGAATACATACTGCAGAAATAGGTCCCTATTCCTCACCTCACATGCCATTTATCACTGATATGCTCAGGCAATTGCTGCAGAAACACAAAGAAGGCATTGAACACCTCTGTATTTAAAATACCATCTGCCAGCTTCTAAGCTCTTAACATGTTTCTTCCCTCCTTCACAGTACAGATGATTGGAGGAAGTTTCCTCCTCTTTGTACACCAGTCATAACATTGCAAGTAGAAATCAACTGTACGGGGGGGGGGGGGGGGGGGGGGTGGGGTGTGTGAAGATTCTCTTGCTCCCATCCAGGACTGGTCTAAGACTTCTAAGACTCTCTTTGATGAGGGTTTGGAGTTTCAGCATCACAACTGAGCTGGTAAATTCATATTCAACTACGTCATGAGGGTTCCTACCTTTCAAAGTAATTCCTTCAGTGACACTTTCAAGCAATTAATGCAAAGGAAGGAGAAAAATCAAAGGAACTTGAAATCCCTGCTTTGAAGGCAGAGTCCTCGCAGCAGATTACAACTAGCTTAGAAGAAGCTGATGGCAGGGAGAAAACGACTTCAAACGTCTCATATGGATACTCTGTCTGGTTAGGAATTTTGAGTTGTTCTGCCTTTCTGAAATAAAAAAAGGTTCTCATCCTGCTACACAAAACAGCCTCTACCTCCTGCAAGAGTAGTTTCCTAGCCCTTCACTGCACAAATCTGAACTGCTTCAATGCTTGCGCTTCTAAAGAAATAACTAGAAAGAAAACATCTCCAAGGCAGACGTGAACTATAAGTGGTTATATGAAAAAAAAAACATTTAAGGGAAGAAGGGAAACACAGAGTTTATTGAGACTTGTTATCTTCCACCTCAAAGTTTTCAAGAATGAGTCATTAAAACAGTTATCACTGTTCTTCTGTAGAAGTTGTTACTAATTCCTTTACCTAACTATTCTTGATAAGGAGCAGATCACCTACTGTGGTTCCTTCCAACCTTATCCATTCTGTGATAAGCCATGAAAACACTTGCTTACAAGATTAACTATAAATTGCCTGTTTTGAAATGTAATTAAAACATAGTTATTTATTGACACAATAAGTACAATCATTTGAAGATCTCAAGTGCATAACTTGTTTTAAGGAGCTACAGAACTGTAACTCTTTGTACGTCATGTACCTGCATGACATAATTTTCTTTACCCTATGTATCAAGGCAACACCAAGAAAAAGAATTTAGAAAATCCTTATGGAAATATATGGCAAAAGCACAGTAAGCTCTCCAATACAAATAAAAGCAAGACAAGTGGGCAAGCTGTCACCACCATTTCAAAAACCAGACAGGGTGAATGGACGCGTGATGAATGAGTACATTGCATGGAAGACTGGGGAAAGCATTTTAAAAAATGCAAAAATAAAGCTAAACATAGAGTGACAGATAGCACAGACTAGTTCATGTCTGTCTACGTAAGAATGACATACAATAATAACTCACTACCTTTCCAGATTTTCAGACTACAGGTGCACTTCCTAAACATTTTTCACAGAATTAATTAAGCCTACAGGTATCTAAAAAAAGGAAGTCTATATCTTCCCTGGACTACTCAAAAGCCCTCTGTGTACCACAGACGGGGTTAAACCCCTGAATGATACCTACTATACTTACTAATCATGAAGCTCCATAAGAGGTTTTCAAAATAATTCCAAGTATTGACAATTGCACAGCCTCCTCACACAGGCTATTCTAGCGTTTCACTAACCTGACCAGGCATTTATTTCTCGTCTCCACTTTCTTTTCGTCTACAGGAGCTGCAGGTAATTATGAGGAAAACCTGAAGGCAGGAATTCTGCTATAAGCTTGCACTGATTATATACATGAAACTGGAGCTCAGAGCTGGAACATTACTAAATGTCTACAGGAAAAAAATTTAAAATGAACTGATTATTATAAAAAAGCATATAGGTATTTCCTGTGAGGGTGAACAAAACGTAGTTCTTGGGAAAAAAAACCCAACTGCAGCTCTTAAATCAAGCAATGCCTTTCCCACTTCCCCAAGATGAAGGGGAGGTCATTCAGGGAGCCCAGTCAGACAAGGTATCAGCTCTTCAGCATCAAGCAGATTCCCTTCCATTCTTTACTCTACGTGAGCAACACATCCAGGTGTGCATGTGACCACCAATGAGGCGTAATGGAGTAATCTGGTTCAATCCAAGACAGAGGTCCTGGTCATCAAGCTGCAGGAAAATGCTTAAGTTGACCGGTTTAAAGAGAAGAAAAAAACCAAAATCCAGCCCCATCTTTCCTTAGTGCTGCCACCACCCATTCCCTACCCCACCATTTACCAGAGCTGGTGGTACAGTCACTGATATCTTTGGACTTCTTTTCCCCTCCTTTAAAGTTGTCTTGCAGCAAAAAGTAGGTGGCTGATGGCAGGGAGGGTGTATGGGGAATTGCGCACATAAATTTCAAAAGAAAAACAAAGAAACCCCTTCTCTGTTGGCTACAGGTCTGGTTTTGGAGATTTTTGCACAGGTCTCCATGGAAGATCCTGTAAGCAATTCCCCTGAATAACACTTCAGTTAACTACATGGCTGCGCTTTTAGGGACAGAAGTCACTAACAGTGAAGAAAGCAGAAATGATGACTTTTAATTCCTTATCCATCACAGTAAATTACTGGGTGTGCTTGCAAGAAAGAAGATAAGCACAGTACAGCCCTTTCATACAGTCAGGTTCCAAGTCCCATTCATTTCAGCATTAGCTTGCAGGAAATTATTTTATGTACTTTTCTTCAAAAATCACATATTCCAACACAGGCAATGTGCTGCTTTTGCCACAAATGACTGAGGACAGTATATCATGTGCTGATCAAAGGAGTTAGTACCGACAAACAGCTGGCAAGTTCCTATGACACCAACATTTGTTTTGTATGGGCGTGAAATCAGGCAGTCGCGTCTCTTCTAGATGCGGTTTCTTGTTGTTCAGAACACAAAACAATAAAGCTTTTTCTACTGTGTGCAGGAGCAGCACCACAGAGGAACTGCTTAGCAAAAAAAAAAAAATGGTTACAGTTCATTCACTGCACGTCACTGTACAAAAGGAATACTAGTCTTGTTTCAATACTTTCTTTTAAGCTTTTTCCTACACACATACATCCCAAAAATTATTTTTTCATCATGCATCCTTGGTCTACTTGTAGGTTTTATTACTTTTAAGTCTGTATATCTTTAAGAAATACTGTCCCTACCTAGTCACTTGACAAAACCATTCAGTGTTACAAATGGTACATCATGACCATTAGGTTTATCATAAAGACCTCTACATTCACTTCTTCATGGGAATTAGTTACAAGCAGATGGGAGATGACAGCTGAAAACAAAGCACAGAAGCTACCAACCAGTTCCAGCTAGCAAGGGATCCCCAAGAAGTTTTTGGGAAGAAGTTACTGATGGTCTTACAGTAGAAAGTTAATTGAGAAGAAGAAACACCATATATCTGTCCTGAGCATACATGCATGTTTTCCATGTTGGTAGATTCATACGAGTAACTTCTGCTTCTTGTCAAGGAAATTCTACACTATAATATACTAAAACCAGTCAGAAGATAGTTGGAAAGGATGATTATGAAGTATTGTATCTGTCACCTCCATAATGCCTGTGTACCTCCAACATACATTAGTGTTCCACAGACAATTTTGTCATTCTCTGTTCTGCATCCCTACTCTCCCTAAATACATATGTACCAACTCTCCTTCCTCTGACAGGCTAAATGGACAAATAGAAAAATCAACCTTCAATTAGCTGTTCTCAACCTGAATTTAAACTGAATATTGCAATTTGTGTTTTTAAGCTTGAAGAAGGATTTCTGCATGCAAATCCTTTACAGTTTTCCCTGTATGTCAACTGGTCTAATAAAAACAATACTTTTAACTGCAAACCATTTATATTATCCATTTTCCTTAACCCTGTCCCAAATGTGTTCAGCCAATCAGACAACATCATCCCTAACAGTGAACACCAGATATGCTACAGCCTCCTGTTAACCATGAGGACAGGCAGTTCCTGGCACAATACTTCATACTGTCCAACAAATAGCACTTCACATAAATCATCTCTGCTGCCCTCACAAAAGGCAGCAGGGCTCCAGATGTCAGTACTAATTTAACAGCACTAACCAACTCTTCTAGTTTGCATAAACTTGTCTCTCTTTAAGCAACAAGAACCATCCACTATCTTGACTGTTATTTGCACTCAACTATTCCTAAAGTAAATAATGAAGGATTTACACCACCTTCTTGAAGTTTAACGTAGGTCTCTGGCATGCACATCAGTCATATGTTCTGCTGAGGTGGCCTGTGAGATGCAGAAGGCATTCTGGAGAAGTATGCCCCAAGTGGTTCTGTCACTACTGCTATGCAAGGTCTGCACTATGAAGCAGACTTTCTGAATAAGAAATGTACATAAGAAGTATCATGAAAACTTTTGCTCCGTCCTTAGCAGAAGGAAGCATCTTAGTAAGCAGTATCTGGTGTCAGGTTTCTGTGCATATTAGATTATGTTTTTTATTAAATTATTCAGTATTTGATATACACAAGTCAGGAAGTCTAGTACATTCATCTATACAAGCACAGAAAGGCGGAAGAGATGAGTGCTGGGAGAACAAACATGAAAAGAGCAAGTGAGAAAGAACTTAAAATAAGGTATTAAGTGTTCTGCAGTGTTCACTAATGTGGCATTTGATAGCCCTTATCAGTTAGTTTGGGTTGCACAGCAACCACTTTCTAAAGAGACAACCAAACAACTTTCATATTCTGGCATACAGACTCACTCTGGGACAAAGCAAAACACCACCTGATCCATCATACAACTCTCTCCTGCCATGCCTTCCTCAAGTATGACCCTGCAACATGCCTTACCCAGGGGAGCGTGCAAGGATTAATTTTTGTATCCCACTGATGAAGTTGTTGAAGCAATGACAGCTTAACTGAACAGTGCATATAATGTTACTCCAGTTCTCATTTTGATGGTTAGGGTGGCATATTGCTGTCGAAATCCCAAAACAGAAGCTTAAATGAGGGCAGGGTGACCTATATTAAGCACAGGCAAGGGCCATCTTAAATTGATACTCAAAAAAAATCAAATCCAATAATTATGTAGTGGTTACAAATCTGCTCTTATAAAACACCAAATGTATGAACAGGTACTTGCCATCAGGTATTTGAATTTCTACAGTTTCTTTTCAACGAATTTGCTGATACCACAAGGGCAGGGAAAAAAAGAGACTTCAAATCTAATACACCCAGGCAATATCAAACCATTCACATAGTACAATAAAAGAAATTGCTATTAATAAACTTTTTGGATGATACAAAGTCAGAACAAAGTTAAGAATCAAATGACCTTGAGAGGAAGGGTAGCAGAAATGGAATTAATTTCGATAGGACAGATCATCGCATATCTTACAGAACTAATAAAAATAGAGCCTCATAATTCAGAAATGACAGATGAGAGAGATATCTGGGAATATTCGCTTCCCACTGAAAGTTTCTGCTCCATTCATATTACGCAGCTCTAAGAAGGAAAAAGATGGCATCAGGATATTTGTTCCTGGAGACAAAGGAATGGCACATTGCACCACTGAGAGAATCTCTGGGCCAGCACATCAGTACCCGACATCCACGCTCAGGAAGGAAACACTGAAACAAAGCAGAGGCAGACCAGGGCTATCAGGATGATCTGAGAGCAGAAAAGTTTGGTTCACTCAAGCTATCAAGCAAATGCTGGAAGAGGGTTGGTTTCTCCTTGTGAATATGGCTTATGGATGCGGAAAGTTAACGGTACAGAAGAAGAACAATTTAAGCTTAATACTACTAACACAAGAACATCCATGTCTAAAGTGACTGAAAACACAGGTATCTGATATTCTGAAGCTTTTTTTAATCACTTTCACAGATTAAAAATATTTAACAGTTTTATAAATTAAGATTCATCTTAAAAAGAGCATGTTATTCCACTGCTAGAAACACTATGAATTTACTTCAATGATACAGGAGCTCCTTTCTAATCCTATTTCCTCTAATTAGAAAAAAGTGAGATTTTTCCAAACAGACCTCTCTCCTCTCTTCCATCACTGCTTGAGAAACACACTGCAGACCGAGAAACACTACTACGAGCATTTACTGGACAAGGAGGAAGACAGTAATAAGCAAAGGCTTCTCTTTAAGCAGGGCAGTACCAGCCAGAAAGGAGTTCTCAGTTGAAAAATCACCTTTCAGGGGGCCAGGATCTGAAAAATTGAGTATCCAAAGAAGCAAATATAAACTAAGTCAATAGATGTCAGTCTTAAGTTATATTTATTCAATCACAATTGGCCTTTTTGATATAAGATATCATTAAAGTTTCCGTAATTATAGGACAATCAACATTGTCCACACTCAGGACTCATACTTTCTTAGGACTACAGTATGTGCACAGGTGTGACTGGGGTTCTTTTGCCACGTGCATTGCTTATCTGTACTAATTAGATCATCTAAACATTAGGGAAGTTATCTGACTCAAGTGAATCATGTTTAATCCCCATATTTAGGAAGAAGCCCTATTTTCACATAATTTCTCTCCTTCTAGCATGTAGTCTTTCAATAGCCTTAATTTCTATATATAGCAAGTTTATCCTCCTTAGCTGCAAATCAAAAATCAAGAATTTGGGCTTTAGAAAGAAAGCATTTCAGAACAAGAGAGAAAATCCCATTATTTTTGCTGCTCTAAATCCATGCCATCGATATCTTTAACCTGTATTTCCAGCTACTGACAAGAAGAGATGCGAATTTATCTTTGAGAAGAATGACTAATGATAAAAAAACTAACAGTTGCTAGAGAAAGCAATCTCCAGCACAAACTGTTAGAAAAGTCTATTTAATAATGAAACCGAAAAAAGGTAATTTAAATCCTAACAAAATCTGCAGTGTTTTTAAATAAAGCCTCTAGTTAACAAGAGTTACATTTCACCGAGGTGTAAATAAATAAAAAAGAAGAAACTAATCTCTGCAGAACAGCAGAACAAGAAAACTGGGGATAATGGCTTCTAACATTTCCGTACTTTTCCAGTAATACTTATTTTTGATTTCAGATAACTAGTGCACTCAAAAGAAACATCTACATATTACTAGAAATGATATACTACAAGCTATTTTTAGACTTAAGCCACGGCAGATAGCTTCTACTTAGTCTTCTTATGCACAAGATATTCTATCTGAATTTCAATAATGGAAACAAAAAGCTGACTGAGTACCTGTATTATATCATCAGAGTTAATGGTGAATAACCACGGAACCTTTATCAACTGAGAACACTGTTCAGAACAAAACCATTACTCATTTTTCACTTGCATTCTCTGAATTCCCTGTCTCTGCCTGTAATCTTACAGCATCTCATCACATGAGGTCTTGAGAGACAAGAACTATGTCCCAGTGCTTATTTTAGCTTCTTAATCCCTATCAGTGACTTTCACAAAATGTTCTTTAGAGAGACAATAAGGTCAGAAACTACAAATCAAACAAATGGCTTTCATGAATTAAAAATAAACTACTACGGTTCAGATATACCTATCAAGTATCAAGCTGTGATTTTTCTACTGGGTTCAGTCTGTAACCCCTCAAGATAATGTTATCCAAATATACAAATATACAAAAATCCCCACTTTTTCTTATCAAAGAATTGAATACACATCAGAAAGTGAATATTCTGTTAAGACAGACATATCCAACAATATTACATACAACAATATTACACGTAAGGACATCAGTGCCTCTCGATTCACATTTAGTTTGGTTGTGCTTACATTCCTATTTCCTCAAAGTTTTTAGAAAATTAATCCACTGGTGGAACATTGCAACCTGGTCACAGCCCGCAGCTTGTGTGCTCCAGCTGGTGAGAATGTAAAGGCACTCGCCCAACCTCTCACTGCTCAGACTGAAAGGATATCCACAAAAAACACACTGCAGAAATTCTGTGCAGAGAGGTAACCAGCTTCTTCCTTTTTCATGTCTGCTGCAACTGTGTGGTATTCTTAGAACTATTTGTGTTGAATAACTTTCCTATGAAACAGAGGTTTAGCTTACATGGTACATGGAAACCTTGCATCATCAACTGGTTCCAAGTTTACACTCGTTGATTCAAGTTTCCAAAAAGACCTCTGGCAGCTACAAGAGGTAGGCTGTGCTTCTCTAGTAACCCCAGGCACTTTCCTATTCAATGCTTTGCAAATTATGAAGGGTAGCAGGCAGACACACCATTTCAAGTAGGTACAGGAGAAATAGTTATTACTTCTTTTAAAAGGCACAATCTGACTTGTCATAGCAGTAACAAAATAAAGATCCATCATACAAACAAGGCATGCAGATGTCAGGAGTGGACAGGCATCACAAGATCAGAAGCATACACATTGTTGATATTTCTGTCAACTTTATGACAGTACTTCTAGCACAACAGAATCACAAGAAAAAAAGCAGGAAATTTTTCAAGATTTAATCAGGAGTTACAATATTACATTAAGTATACCGGGTACCAGAACTTTATTCCATGACAAACTGATGAAAACTGTAGAGAACTCACAGAACAAAAAAGACAGCCTATCACAAGAGTCAGTGATTTCCTTGACCTTAGCTAGAAAATTCCTTTCTGAATTATCTTTTCCACCTTTATTGCCTCAACTTTCTCAAAACAAGATCCATGTGACCCACTGACTTGGATGCAGTATTTATCAGCTTGCAAAACAATGGAGGCAAAATTATCCTCTTTTCACCCTCTAGGCCATACATACTTCTGATTTATAACGCATTGAAATACTCTCCTTTTAACTCATGCAGGCTCACACTTGCTCTTTGTCTAAGGAAGACCTAGAGCTTTTTAAAAACATTTTAAAAACAACTCTTCTTGATGGTCATCTGGACTTCTCACAGGACTTCAGCCACTCAGAATTAAGAGAAGCACAGTAACAGCATCAGTTCTGGTTGCTGTATCAGACCCATCAAAGGCAGACTGCAAAGTTGTTAGGTTGCCCGCTGGCACTGTGCCAGAGGTCTTTGAGGTTTTGTGCAGGCATTTAGAACTTCTCTGAAATCTTGCCTAAAAAGCTGGAAAGCAGAACGCCAGCGCAAATAAACACTATTTAGCATTTGAATGTACTGATCGTATTTGAAGGCTTAGACAAAAACCTCCTCTGTTATCAATATTGCTGCTTCATTGTCTTTGCAACGGCTTGCACCACAGTAGAACCCAGAAGGGACACGAAGAACCTTGAGGTACTCCAGTTCTGTCTCATTAGGGGCTTTTTACTTGAAAGTAGTGTATTTTTTACCCGTTCAAATTCTTCTCCAAGTGGAACTGTCACATAACCCAACAGCAGTGGAAGAAAATGTCAGCTCAAGGACAGAAATCACTCATGACCTAGGTTGCTGTGAGCATCTTTCCTTACAATTTCTTTCTGCCTGCCAAGCTCATGAGAAGCTCATGAGACAACACTTCAGCCAGATGGCATACAAAGGCTCTTCCAACAGTCTGGCTCTGTGGGACAAAGCTTGCATGGAGGCTTCCACAAGGGAGAACTCAATGCACAGTCTTCCAAGTACTGCAGCATATCAGATTGCTCCTTGACATAGTAAAGCAGTAAGGTAAGCAAACAGATCTCAAAGTTCAGCAAGGAATTTTGATTTATGAACTTTGTGCAAGAGGTACATACTCTTGAAGAGAAACAGTAGAGCTGCTTCTACTGAGGGTCCAGCCCCAAAACTGAAGAGGAAGCGTCTCTCTGCTCTTAGCTAAGAAACAGCAAAGAAAAAATAAATCTAAACCAAGATTCAAACACTGTTTTAAAATACACTTCTCTTTTTTTAGTTCAAATCAGAGCTGGCCATTTATTAAAAAAGCCCACAAAACAAGGAATGTGGACAGGAAGGATGGTTTCATCTACCATCCCTAGATGAGTGGGGACAGAAGGAGCCCTACGCTGGCCACAGAGCCCACTGCTCACCTTTTAGATGCAGAGAGCTCAGGCAGGGTATGCAGTGTACAGAAACAGTCTCCAGACAAGCACACAAGGACGTGTTCTTTTATAGAGCACTGGGCATACACCAGGTGCTGAAAGCAAAGTTCACTGACAACTGCTCAAAGGCAGTTATGCACTACACAGAGCGACTGGCAAGGAATGATATGCTCAGAGGAACACTTCATAAATGCGCCATTTCGAATACTAAAGTATCCAAAGAAAGCTTCCACTTCAAAGAGGTAACAACCACCTCCTCCCAACACTTACTGATTTGTCAACATAACTTCAAGATAAAAATCACAGATTTAAAAAACAAACTGAACTAAAGATTGATGGTACACAGATTTTTTTCCCTCACTTTTTTTTGTTTCTCTCAAACATACACTAACATTTATGTTAGTTGGCCAGATCCTATACTGGAATAAAAATAATCTCCAGTGTAGTCACTGCTACACCACACTGAGTTACACGAAATAAGGATTAGAATCATCATGCCCATTACAAAGCTAAAGGTGTATCTTTGCTTTGATCTTCTTGTCAGTCTATCTGCAATTCAGCCTCAATGTTTGCTTAGTCATAGAATTAAAACCTGCATGTACATGTGCATAAAGTGGCTAGTGTAGTAAGTGAAAAATACATTGCTTTATTAAAACTCTATGGCTGTAATTTTGAAGGCTGATATTACACAACTTTCTGCTGCTTGCTGTGCCTCAGCTCCATGAACATGGTTCATTTCATTTTCTTACAGAATTAAGACAACAAAACAGTATTGATGAAAAGGTGATTCATCCTTTTTGATGGAGTGTCATCAGTGTTTCAGGTGAAACACACGAGACAAATAAACTACAGGCAGTTTAATATGGTCAAGCTAGGATGTAAAACAGTCAAGCTGAAATTGCTTTGGGAACCAAGATCAGAATCAGATTTAATGTATGATCTTAAGTGCAGAAACCTTCCAGGTACACTGAAAGCCAGAATGGGCTTTTCTCACAGAGGCTATGATAGAGGAATCAAAACCTTGTGGTTAAAATATACATTAAGGCATGTCTCTACTATTTGAGCCAGCAGCTGATCTGGGTATGAGCCTTCCAATTACTGCATGTGTACTGGCACGCCACCTCACTTTCCAGGTTCGCTCTGGCTCCTATTCCCGTATTGTCTTCCCTCTCTAAACACATACCAATCATTCAAGTTTAATCAAATAGATTCTCCCTTTCTAACATAACACCCACAAAATGTAAAACATGATTTTTCCTCAGGAGAAAAAGAAATTTTAAGTCAGCATATGTATTCCTGAAACAAGATATTTCAATTGATGCTGCCTTCTCTAGTGCAGTCCTGAGCTAGAGGGTGAAGGAACTCAGAAACAAGTTTTGTTCATTTCCTTAGCCACTATTCCTTTTAAACCATCTCCATGCTGCAAGTAAAAAGCAACCCTCCCTTCAGAAAAAAACAAAGCAGCTGTACACTTCAAACATTTAATTTCTCAGCTTTTTTCTGTCTTTTATCCTGACATAATCTGTCTACAACACAGCTTCTTCTCTCCAAGTTCCAGTGTGTGGAACAAAGCCAGCCTCACTAGTAAAATGGGTTTAACACAAATACAGATCTACAGTAGTCAGTGTTTTGAAACGTTCTTTTCAAACCCTTTGGGGAAATTAATTATTTAACAGCCACGTGTCAGAGAGATTTGTCTCGCATTAGAAGGCTCCTCTTATGCTTCTTCCCCAAGGAATTTGGCAATACTCCCATGTTTCAACAAACCAGCAGTTCCTCGTATGGGACCAGTTAGTGCAGATAACAAACAGGCATTTCCTCCTGCTCCTCTGTCCACCTGGACTGCCCTCAAAGGTCAGCACACGGCTCCTTGTTGAAGGCATAATGACGCAGTAAACAGAGCAGCAGGAATGACCTTCCAAACGAAATACCAGAAATCAGCAAAACTGCTCTTCCAGACAGATAAATTGGTCTCACAGGTTTCGTCTACTAACATTTACTTTTCATATGTCAAGAAAAGACATCCTACAAAAGTACCCACCTGCAACAGGCACTGCTCATATAGGAGAGCAAACAATCTTCCTGCTCCTTTTTTGGTCTTCCCTGCTTAAAAATGCAATCATGATTACAGGACTTTTCTAGAGCAAGAAATCAATGACATGAACTGGAAATAAAGGAGATATTCCAGCATCCTGACTCTTACTCTTTATATGAAGATCAAAGACAGCATTATCATTCCCACACCAGTTGGGACAAAGCACTCAACTTCTCATATTGTTCACAGGAATCACTTTTGAAAAACAGTCCTGAAGATTACTACAGCACTCCAATATCCTACACAACATAGGAATAACCTAGCATATCACTGCTCTTAGAAGAGGTCCAATTCTCATTCCTATATTTCCAAGACAGAAGAAGGACTTTCAAAGGACTTATTTACATGGCACATACATCAAGCAACAGCACAGGTCTTTCCCACTAAGTCACTAATGGGAAAGCACACAGCTTGGGCTGCTCCTGAGACACTGCCCTTCTGCTCCCCTGCACTTGCATAATGATCTATTTATCAACCACCATTTGCTTTCCACATGAAGAAATCTATCACTTCTTATCAGAATAAAGTCAGTATCTCGAAGACTCACGGATCTGCTGTTCCAGCCCTTCTAATTCCCACCTGACAACTGCATGCACCTACAGCAAGGTACAAGCTATAGCCATACAACTATGGAAATTTAAATCATCTTTCAGGAAACCTTGAATTTTAAGCACGAATTAATGAAGAGCCTGCGAAGACACAAGGGAAAGGAACTCTATAGTAAGTTTTAATCCAAACAGAAGTTTTCTGAACTTTTAGCATTATAAAAAATATTGAAAATTTACTGTTATACCAAAAGGAAAATGTACTATGGTCTCAATTTTAAACTGTAGATATTTGGAACCTGAAGAAGTATGTCAGCTATTTTGCTTGTGTATATCCCTCCACCTTTATGAGCACAAAAGGCATTATGTGTTCAAATAATACAGCTTTAATTGATTTATTCTGGTGGGTAGGGCAACTCATTGAGTACAATTCATCTTAGATCAGCTTGCATTCAATTTCTGAAAATATAACCCAATTCAGACAATGAAAGCATTTTTCTGAGTACTGCAAGGTTAACATCTTCCTGCATATCTTTTGCCTTTGTACAAAGAGTAGCAAACCAACAAAGGCTGTCTCATAGGTCCTATGGATAAATGGTTTGATTTTGCAGGAAGAAATAGATTCTTTAGTTCTCTGTGATTATACTGTCAATAGAGTCCTCTGCAAACTGCAGAGGGTTAGTACATTGCATATCTTCAGATGAGACACTATATGACCAAAGGGAAATACCTAGAAAATGTTAGAGAATGGTATGAGATTGCTTTCAGGAAAAAAAAAATCCAGTAAGATAGGAAAGGAGCTCCTTTACAGCATCAAAGCTCTACTAATGGGAGCCCCAGTCAAAAGCCTCACAGCTGCGCATTTCCCACACTTTTCCAAAAAACAAGAGTAAGCTTCTTTAGAAGTGACATCAAGAAATTAAGTCTGTACAATCACTGCTATATGACTCCCCTAATTTTGGAAGAGGAAGAATCACCTAGGTATACACTTTCAATGGTGCACATTGCTCCAAAGTGAGTAGGAGGGGTAGAAGATGTAGCCAATCGATAGCAAATGAGACACACTGCACCTCACCTGGATGTTACATTAGTAGATCTACCTGACCAAACCCAGGAGAATTCAGAGTTCCCCCAGTAGTTCTTCCTAAGGAGGTAGTGTTCTTCCCTGGACAGGTTGGATTACTGCTAGTTTGTATTTGCTTGTAACTGGTGATGGTGATCAATGAGATATTCTCTGCATCTCTGCATGAAGTTTACAGGGGATCAAGAGACTACCCTTCAGATTCAGTACTATTTTAGCAATTAAAATCAGACCTATAGCTAAAATGGGTTTTCTACAAATACAAAGTGTTTCTTAACAAGAATTTGATCCCCTGATTGTGACACTCATCCTTAATGAACAAATAACTAGTACTAAAATGTCTTCATATTCTGTGCTATGACCTGGATCATCAGATACCATGTTCCCAACTTACACCATGTCAGACAGAAGTACTTTCACACAAACTCTCCACATCTACCCCAGTTCAGGAATCTAAAAAGCTTGCTGGTCAGATCTAATGCTTAACAAAAGGTGCTAGAAACTTAGTGATGTGTGATGCCAGACACCAAACAGAATGCAATTCACCTTCTATTGCTTCCCTGCCATCCCTCTTTCCAGTGTGCAGGCTATCATCATCACCCTTCTTCAGATCAGGAATCTGAGGCAATAAAAGAAAAGGAAAATGAAGACAAGTGACCTCTACAAAAGCTTCAGCAACAACAAAATAGTATCAGCAACAGTGTAGATGCTCTTTTCATTAAAGATCAGACTAAGTGCCTCTCTAGCTCTTCACTGGTCTTGCATAGAAAGCATCAGTATCAAAAGTTTTTTTCACATCCATTTTCAGAGAAATTAGTCCCTTTCTCCTGAACGAAGACCATAACCCTTTTAGGTTGAATTAGGAACTCTGCTAAAGGTCATGCACAGATGTCATTCAAATAGACCAGCATGCTTGCAATCAGCATATCATCTTGGTTGATCCATTCAAGTTCACTGTCAATACTGGAACCACTAAGAAAACTGAATAACAGCACTTGCAAGTGGCATAAAATGAGAAGGATTGAAATGTTATTAGTTGATACAGCAAGTTAATGGTAGTAGGGAAAATACAGAGGCATATGTTAGGCACTGCATAGGACTTGTTCATAGCAATTAATGTAATTCTACTCCACAAGCACAATCTAGAAAAAAGGGAGTTCAAGCTGTGATGAATGCAGCAAACACACACACACGCACTAACACATAATTTTACTCTACCATTAAAATAATGGGGAAACTGGTCCAGTAATTGGCTCCTTCTGTCTTTACAAATTACAGAAAGTCAAGGTTTGGTCTGAGTAGAGAACTGTACAGATAACCAGCAGCACTGTCACAAGTCATCATGGCTAGGTTTCACGAACGAAGATTTGGGAATGTCACAAGTACATAACACATATAAAACAGTATTAGAAAGCAGGCTGGAGGAAGGCATCAATGAATTAGAGTAGAGGACACTTTAAAGTAGATAATTTCTACTGGAGTTTATTTTTTTCTAGAATTTATCTAGATTGAAACTAACATGGGCATTTCTTTAGTATACTTGATTTCTACAGTCGTTGCCATGGCTTAGCTTGAGAGAAAACAAGAAAGCTAAGGCGATGGTCTAGCTTTCCAAAAATTCAAATCAACATTTTCACTTTGCCTGACTATCAAATCTGGCCTCCAATTTTCCCCCATTAGTTGTAAACTTTTCATAATCTTTACCAGTGGCTTTGTATGGATGTGGTATGTGGAACCAAGATAACAAAGGCTTATATGGACAAGTAGCTCTTGAGAAAAACACATTTTACAGAGATTACTCAAAACGATGCAAACAGGCTAAGCAAGCAGTCACAAGTGCCCTATGAAAGCTCTTTGCTATATATACATTGACAAGCATAACTGTTTGCTTTATAAATAAAATACTATAGGATTGTGTTAAGGGCATTGGCATACTTTGACAACAGCAGACTGTTTCTCCTGCAGTATAAGATGACAATAGAGGGAAGTGGAGGATGAAGAAAGCCCAACCTCTCTGGGGCCTTCTTGCTCTCATCCCTTCCCACCTGCTCAACTGCATCAGAGGCAAGAATTCTCCTCCCTGCCCCAGTACCACCTTCATATGAACAAGTAAAATGGGCCAAGGGCTTCTCTAAACTCCAAGTGGGCAGCAGGTTGCATGCAGGGAAACAAATTCTTGAGCATTAAGGTGGCCCTGATACTACCGCAGAGCCTTATTCAGATGTTCAGTCCTCACTGCAAAGCCTATAGTTGTAGATGGAAGGAATTCGCTTTACTGTGTTATAACAGCCAAGCCAACTTAAAGCAGTTCTCAATTTCCTCCAGTTTTGTGGATTTTTAGGTACCTCAGTCATAAGAAGAATCAGTTTCCATCTTGTTTTTGCTGCAGTCAATGAAGAGAAATCAGGGTGCTTCTTTCCATGCAAAGAAGGGTCTTTCCCTCTGTAGAATTTATTAACTGCAGCCTACATAGTGTAACTTTACCCAGAGGTGTAATAACACCCCTTTCATAGCACAAGAATAGCTATTAGTACTACTATAATTTATTTATGAAGGCAGATTAGAAGCTAAGTCAATTGCTTTTAAAGCTCTTATGCACCTGTCCACACAACTGTGTCACTGCTGCCAGGTCTTTTGTTTATGCAAAGTTCACCTCATGCGGTGAGTCAGCGGGAGGCCAGTCTGCCACTCACCCTGGGAGCACAAGGGGCATCTCAGTACAAGGAGAAGCTCATTTTCCCCCAATACAGTAGCAGCAAGAGGACAAGTTAACAAGCACTGTTACACTTACAGGCAAATACCTTCCACCCAGCACCTCTAAAGAAGCCATTTATCCTGTATGTGTAGTCCTGGCACACAGCAGAATTATGTACCAAACAGCCTGCAGGAGCCCAGCGTGCGTTGTTCAACCAAGCACAAACTGATTTAGGAAGGACAAACTACTCTCCCACTGCCCAACAAGCTACGCAGCACATATGGCATGAATCCCAAGACAACCTGTTCCCTCTATGTGTTTGACCAACTTCACAAGCTAGTGCAGAATAGCTGTGTGTACCCTTTGTGGTGGTTTTCTATCACATAAGGGGAAGAAAGACGATGTATTCCCAACTCTTCCAATCCAGGAACAAAGAGCATCTATGAGAACTGTATGTATTCCACACTAAGTACTTCCTTCCTTGGCATACATCTTGGCTCTCAGTCTTTTAGAAAAATAAACTGAGAACAATATATCCCTAAATTATTTAAAAATAAACCCCAAGATTGCTTGCTTGCTCAACCTTTGCTCTTATGCCATCTTCCAAGCACACTTACTGTTAAAATTTTTATTGCTATCACCTTATCGAGGTTTGCAATGTTCAATTTCCTTCGTAGGGTGCATTCAATTGAGTTCAGTGCTAGGGAGAGTTGATCAAGGTTGTCATTTTACAAAAGGGGATTGGATTAACAGGCAGTTGAAGCAATCTAGCAATATATATTTGGAGTCAGAAAATATTTTCTGAAAGTTAGAAGCCCAAAGGCTTTGGTGTTTTGGTTTTGTGTTGGGGGGAGGAAGGGGTGTTGTTGGGTTCCTGTGTGTGTGTGTGGTTTCTTTTGCTGATTGTTTCTTTTGGGGCTTCTTTGTTTTGTTTCTTTAAACTTAAAACACAATCGAGGGTGCCCAACCCTTACTAGTCTTTTCAAGGCTCATTTTAAGACTAACACAACCCAAAGTCTGTTCTTTTCAAGAATGTCCACAGTGTGCAACTAACACTCTTCAGTAAAGGTCAAGACACATAGAGGAAATAGGACTAGAACTAACTGTTACTTTGTAGATATTTGTCAAATGGGATAACAGCATCAAACAGGAAGGGTTTATTTACAGTAAAACATGAAAAATATCTTGGAGATATAAAAGCAACCCAAACTGCAATATGGGGAACGGATAAGACATCTTTGGGGAGCAAGACACTTGAACTGAACAAGGCTTCCAATCTGCAATTAAAGAACAGTTACTCAATTCAAATTTCATAAAAAGTTGGCAGTTTATCAGAACCAGTATTTTTTCATTTGCAACACTCTCAGTAAAAGTTCTCCCCAATGCTAATACATAATTAAGCAGGTCAATAAAGAAGCTAAACTCGCCCTGACTCACAAGTGGTTTCAAGAAAGGCAACAACTTCTCAATACCAATTACGGAAAGTAACTTGGTGTGTGCCATTATACGTGCTCTGTTCCATTAAAAGCAAGTTGTTGCTCTAGTTAATCTTTTTCACTGTAAATTCAAACTGGAAGCCAAGTTTCCACCTCTTCTTTAACTTGCATTGATGAAAAGTTTGAAGTCCACGGTTTTAGCCTGCTGGTTGAAGTTACATAGTTACGAAGAGAAGCTGTAGTGCTGTTGCCAAAACTCACAGTAGAGAAGCAGTAGCTCCCACAGCTACATGTGCTCAACTACCACAGTTACTCCATACAGTCATTTTATGGTAGGAAGTTGGTGAATGGTCTGGAGTACAAGTCTTATGAGGAGCGGCTGATAAAAAAAGGATGCTCAAGGGAGACCTTATCACTCATTACAGTGGCCTGAAAGGAGGTTGTAGTGATGAGGGTGTTGGTCTCTTTTCCCAAGTAACAAGTGACAGGACAAGAAGAAATGGACTCAAATTGCATCTCGAAAGGTTTATGATGGATATTAAGGAAAATTTCTTCATGGAAAGGGTTGCCAAGCACTTGAACAGGCTGCCCAAGATTTGACTCATCATCCCTGGAGGCATTTAAAAGATGTGTAGATGTGGCTCTTAGGGACATGGTTTAGTGGTGGACTTGGCAGCGCTGGGCCGATGGCTGGATTCAATCATAAGGGTCTTTCCCAACCTTAATGATTCCACTTGACTCGAGCTAGTCTGGTTTGATTCATGTTAACAGAGAAGTACCCTTGACTCAAGCTGTACTACTCAAGTGAGGACAAGCCATTAATCACAATAACATCTTAGCTTCCCATATGCAGTATGACAGCAGACGCTGCACGAGAAGTGAGAATATTACATTCTTATATTAAAAAGGAGATAGGAGGAAAAGAGGTATAAGAAAACAGCATGACTTAAAATACAAAAATACCCAACTTCCCCAAAGAGCACAGTATCAAAGACGAAATGTTCTCCTCCAATTTATGGAACCATTTATCTCTACCTTTGACATCAAACGGAAACCAATTGAACTTGCAGGATCTAAAGACAGCTGCTGCTTTCATTTCATTCTTAAATTAAACCATGCTCGCTCTACTTCACCCTTCGGTTGACTTGGTGACTCAGGCTGTATCAGCCTCTCAAAGCAACATGATCCTTGTCACCATCGCAAAGCACGTGCCTCTTTACATTCTCCAATGCTAAGCTTCATTCTCTCCAGCTGTAGGCTGTTTCCATGACTTTCATCAGACCCATACAGACCTGACTAATTTATTAGTCACCACAGCAATGGCCCCCAAAAGGCATTATTGTACACATATAATACTACAAAAACCACACCCATTTTGATTAATTGGTCTTTAGTTCTTTGAAATTCTTTTTAGCCACATTCCCCCCTTTTCAAATATCACTCAGGTAGATGTGATACGTGACTCATATCACATGCTAGCTTGCTCTGTTGTAAAGCTAAAATAAATTACTTTAACCTAGACATAGTTTGTTCTGAGCATGACTGGTCAAAAAATTCACAACATAATCTATTCCAGTGGCATCAGCACTAAAGACTAGATCAGCCACCCTAAGTACAAAGCCACCTGCCCCACCAAGGATAAGCATGCAGTATTACTCCCTCTTACACACTGTCCATCCCCTACATGAGACTAGATTGAGCCAAACTGAAGGATTCAGCCTGAAGACTAGCATAGTTGATATCTCTGCACTAAGCAGCCAAAAGGAAGAATGGGCCAGAAGGCATTGCATGAAAAAATAATAATATACACTTGTACACAGCTGTACAGTATCTTCTAAATTCCACAGCTTCAAACATATACTATGCTGCCAGGCAAAAGTAGAAACTTGGTCATATTCAATGTCACTGTACAAACAAATGCAAAGTACTTACATACTCTCTTCAGGGACACACACAGACAGCAAAAATTACTTTTTTCAGAAAGAACATTTTTTCTACACTACAGAAATAATAAAACAGCATCCCCAATTTATTTGGGGCTATACACGCTGATGGAGCTTTGAAATTTAAGTAAAAGAGTATGTCTTAAAAAAATGCTTTGAATAGTTGCTCATCAGAGTCACTGATGAAAGATAAATAATCCCTACTGGTCCCCCAGTTGAGGCATGTGACAGATTTCTACTTCAAGCAGCTTATTATGAATACTAACAATGTATTCATTTTCAGCTTCTTAGTAGCAGAACAGGTGACCTGAAAGAAACCATTTTTGCTGCATTTCTTAAATACTGTGTTGGAGGGCTGTTTTCCCCAGTATGAAACCATGCATAACTCACTCAGCATTGACAGTGACATCACACTTGAATAATCTTTAGGGAGTATCAAAAGGCATGCATTTTGCAATAGTCTCCTTTTTAGAAAGTACTTCTGAGTTTCAGAAAGGCCCAAGGAAATCTCTCTGAAAGGTGGACACATTTAAAAGCATGCTCCCAGATACTGAACATTAGCATTTTTTAACAGTTTCTGTGAAGAGTTCTCTCTGATGTAAATTTAGAGCAACTATGAGAAAGTCAGGAAGTGGCAGTGCAATAAAACTGTGCTGAAGCTGCAGTCATAGCTCTTTAAAAGTAAATATATAAGTAGACTGATTATATCAAGAAAATTACACATGCTCTGATAATTCACTGTTGTCAGGTGGAGATTCTACCAAACTCCTACTAACAGAGAACAAACGAATGGGTACAGCGCTCATTCATTCCACTGGAATTACCTGTTCAGTCAAGTGACAGTGACTTTTCACATCTCTCAACAGTTTCAAAGGTCTGGCCTTTCTACAACTAATAAATATCCTGAGCTTATGCTCCCAACTCCCCCAGAAAATCAAAATAATTGCAACCCCTGCTTCTTTGAAATGATTACAGGCTACCTGCTGTATTCTACATTATAACTACGTGCATATACTGAATACAGACAGATGCAGCTTAAGGTCTGAAATGCCTATTCAAAGAAACAACAATTCATAACTAGCTTAAGAAAGAAGCATATGAAATTGAAGATTTTCCCTTTTTTTACTGTTATTTCCCAGTCCTGAACAGTATTTGCACGTGAAATACTTAAGATCATAAACAAAATCATGGATGATAAAAAGATTGAAAGCACTATTGGAACTGACTTGTTAACACTGTAAGCCCACAGATAATAGCCGAACTTGATGAGATGCATTATTTGGTCAATATTTTTCATTTGGCTTAATGGAACTTGACGGATAGCCAAACGAGAGGCATTCTTTCTTCAACATCCTGAGTCCAGCAAGTATTCCAGTATAAAAGGGTAAAAACATTTCAACACAAGAAGACATTTCAACAAAGCATACATCTCTTCACACAAATGCAGGTGCTGTAGGAAGCAATCACGACCTTTATAAAGGTTACTTTGAAAACCAGTACTTTTCTACCAACTCCCTCAAGACAAAACATGAAATACTTTAAAAAAACAAAATGAAATCTTACGGCTTGAAATGCAGTAAGCCAGCCTGCAGTTGATCCTCCTGAACAGTTGCTTGTTGATTGGCCAAAGTATAAGTGTAAAGAGTTGAATGAAGTTAATGATCAGTCCTGACACTATAAATATGTAGCAGATCAGAAGGTGGCAAATGAATTGAGACTTCAGAAAGCCAACGATGTCCATGATTTGTTGAGAAAGCAAGAGGGTACCTTCAGAAGACAACCTGCAAAACCAAATAGTATCAGCAGTTACAGAGTGCATTTATTTCTATAAACAGACTTGATACAGGCTTCACATTTTACATTTAAATACACTAAATACACTAAACCAAAACTTATTGTAGAAAAAGCCCTGATGACAATATTTGCAAAAGTAAGTATGGAAAGAGAATATCATATTTCTGAATCAATTTACATTTCTCTTTGGAAACAAATTTTCACATTTTAATCCTAATTCTACAAAACTCATGAGAATATGACTCCACTCCTTGGACTAAAGTACTCCTCTACCAGGTCTTTATTGATAAAAAATGAATAAATAATCCACTTACATTGTGATTTGAACTGTCTGTATTTTATTTATAAGACATAAACTGTGACATCTGCTATCTTCAAGAGCAGCTCCAAAGTAAACACAAGCTTTAGAGCCTTGTTAGGATTTGTGCCTTTCTCTACAAGCTATGCCAGCCATGCTCCACAACCAAAAGGTAGCAGCCCTTTAATTCTAGCCTTATTGCCTTATTTCTGTCTCACATTCAAATAACAGTTGATTTTGGCAAGAGAATAAAAGCTTGGCTATGCACAATACACAGAATTTGTTCAATTATTCCTCGAAACTGCAATTCTGTCAGTTATAATCCATAAACTCAGAAAGGAAACATCAATAACAGCAATGACCCATGACCCAGCAGTGTTTTCAGAAAGAAATCAACTCTTAGGTTACTTGAGAAATGTTTTTATAATTTTGGAAAGGTCCAGTCCAACCTTAGCAGTTGAGCATTCAGAGTAAGTGTCCTCTGCAGGGTATTCTGACCTACTAAACACTTAACTGACTTCCCCCCACCCTCATTACCACCAACACTAGTATGAAGACATGACCTCTCAGTAAACACCCCCCACCCCAGTATTCTGAAAACAGTTAAACAGGAGGTGCTGCCATCTTGTTCCATTACTCTGCTGTTTCCCCCTCTGAGGTGTAGAAGAGTTTTCCTAGTGAGGAATTCCTGAGACAGTATTTCTGAATGCGCCAGTCACATGCAATAATAAGACAGCAGCCGTCAGCATCCCAGGGAATTAATTGATGAAAAAAAATCTTTATGTTTATCCTTTTAATCTATATGAGACCCCATTTCGTGAGGCACTGAGTCTAGATCAGTGTCCTGAAACATTTGTTTTACTGCCCTTGCTGACTCCGCTTACCACAGCAAAAAGCACACACGAGAATCACTGCAAAGCCTTCGGAAGTTATTTAGCCAGGTTTTAACCACAAGGAAGATAAAGAAAAATTTAAGAAAGAGAACTGGTACTGTTCTATAATTTATGTAAAGAGTTTATGGCAGTCCCAAGCCTATTATTAGAAGACAAAATGTGCCCTTTTGTTCCCTTTATCTTGCTGTACTATTCAGTACCACAGCTGACACCAGCTGTAGCTCAGAACGGTAGAACAGGCCTCTATTCTTTGTAGTAACCACTGCCATGATACTAGCAAAAAGCTCATCCAGCTTTAACCAGCCTTTCTATTAAAGACACGATTCTTAGGGTGGCAGACAATTTACTAGCTGGGGCTTTGAACAAATGCTTTGTTTTTGTTGAAGGCTAGGCAGAATGAGAAACGTCTAGTAGAATTCATTGTTGTGTTTCATTCTCCAACCCTTCCATTGCACACTCTGAAGACTGAGCCAAAAATGAAACAAAAATAAAAATGAAAAAAAGGCAGAAAACTTCTTTAAAACAGTCAGAATGGAAGCAAGCAACCAGTCACTTACAAGTGGATGGTTTAAAAGACTGTACAGTGTCCAAAACCCTGATGACTGGGTTTATCCCACCATCCTTGGCTAAAACTGGTCAAAAGTCTTTCTGTGTTAGTCAGTCTGCTTAATTCCATCCCACAAAATCACTCTAACGTAATTCCCAGAGATCAATAAGGTACTGGATAAAAGATAAAAACAACAGCCATAAATAAAACAGGACTGGAGCGCTATCGACTTACAGTGGAGACCTGAAAACTCACTGTGATATAATCAACTGAAATCTACTGTAGTAAGCAGCTGATCAACAGACTTTGTAATGAGGACAAACCAGTCATTTTGTCCACCAATTAGTCCACCAGCTCTTTTTTTTTTAGTAACTTTTTAATATAATAGCAGTCAAACTGCATTAAAATGTTACATTTATGTGAATCATTTACTTCATGCTGGGTCTTTAAAACAAAACTTCATGGAAATAAAATAAACAAAGATGAGATGACCCTGATAAAACAGTTATTGTCTTACAATTTTGTGAAGTCACAGTGGAATCTCAGAAAGCAATTTATTCCTTGCTTTCACAGCTCAGCCATCAAATTTCAATTCTGTAAAGTTTCTAAGACCTGTTTGTAAGACAAACTAAATTTACTTAAGCAGTACCATTGAAATACATCTAATCTAGCTTGCTTGCAAAAAGAACAAGAAGCCAGAGACACTACTCAAATTTTTATTTTCTGAAAAGTAGGGAGACTACACAGAATAATTTTCTCTTCTAATTAAATGCAAGCTGTTTTTCCTGCAGAATTTGCAACTCAAGCATTGTATACAGAGTGCTAGCTAAGTGCTGTTTCTCAGACATAAGCTCGTTCTTATAAGTGGTTTTTTTTTTAATATGATAGTTTTTGGACTGTTTTCATACCCAACCTCCAAGAAATACAGTTTATTCTTGGTACAAGCAACAAAAAGAATCAGTTCTGAGCTTATGAAAGAGATCTAGAAACTTGCTTTTTAAAAGTTCATGATGAATATCTTCCACTTACTCTTTGTCTTACTAAAGCTCCTCATGGGTAACATCAATATAACACCAGTTTAAGTGTTAAAAGAATCAGGTCTTTAATTCTTAATCCATGATGCTGGTTTAATAAATTACACTGATTTCCTTGTAGATAATGACTGAAAATTACAGCAGTCTTTTGAAAACAAAAGGGCCAATCAATGCATTTTCTCAGAAGCTATTAAGATCAGAGAGCTGCCAAGAAGCTCTATTCTATCAAACACCCGTTAAAATTAATTAGGAGAAAATGGCCAGCCAGTGCATCTAAACCAGACGGGCATTCCTTAATAACAGTTTTCCTTTGGATACAGAACGAAAGACTCAAACCTCAAATGTCTGTCTAGGGAGTAAGTCAACAAGCATCTACTCATGTGACTAAGAGATCACATGATCAGGTTTAAAAGCAAACTACACAACTATCCATTCTAACTCTTTTTCCTCCAAGTTTCATTCTTCAGCAAGATCCATTGTGCCTTCAACTACTCTCAGGATTTCCTTCTGCTTAGAAAAATTGACCAGGAGGACATAGAAGTGATATGCAAGGTGAACAATTCCATGCCAGCAGCAGTTGCTGCCAGTAAACTGCTCTATTTTATACTTTATCTTTTATACTTTCATACTTTATATTCCATGTTTTGAGACTACAACTAGAGATCGCATAGTGAACACAACTGTTTGCACTTCTACAGAAAGCACAAGAATGAAGCAAAGAACTGTCACCCACTGTTTCCAAAGTTTATGCAGTAAATAGAGTCCTTGGAGTGTGGAAAGTAATATGGTACTTATTTGACAACATTTAGATTGAGCTGATATTGTCCATACTTACAAATAGAGGAAAGTCAGCACTATACCTCTTTTTTTTTCAGTACAATGTGTTTCAAGCTTACGTAAAAGTTTTCACTTAAGCCTACTCTTTGATGAAGTCCTTAAATGCTTTGCTGCAGTCTAAGAACAACCAAACTGATGATGTCGCTGCCTATTCTTGCATTTTCTCATATTTGGATGGATGAGTTACATAGATTATGAAAATATCTCAGGTCAGATTAAGCAGTTTCGGTGGTGCCTCTTAAGCGAATTTCAGTTGCCATCAAAACCCCTGTACTTGAAACTGGTGAGGCCACACCTCAAGTACTGTGTCCAGTTCTGGACCCCTCACTACAAGATGGATATTGAGGTGCTGGAACAGGTCCAGAGAAGGGCAACTATGCTGGTGAAGGGTCTAGAGCACAAGTCCTATGAGGAGTGGCTGAGGAGATGGGGTTGTTTAGCCTGGAGAAAAGGAGGCTCAGGGGGGACCTCATCACTCTCTACAACTACCTGAAAGGAGGTTGTAGCCAGGTGGGCGTCAGTCTCTTCTCCCAGGCAACTAGAACTAGGGACAGGATGAGAGGACACAGCCTCAAGCTGTGCCAGGGGAGGTTCAGATTGGACATCAGAAGAAATTTCTTACAGAAAGGGTGATTAGACATTGGAGTGGACTGCCTAGGGAGGTGGTAGTCACAGTCCCTGGAGGTGTTTAAGGAAAGACTGGATGTGGCACTTAGTGCCATGGTCTAGTTGACAAGGTGGTGCCAAGGGTCTCTGAGGTCTTTTCCAACCTAAGTGATTCTATAATTCTGTGAAAACAGCACAGATAGCAACACTGTATTTCACATCCAAGTCAATTTTAACAACACTGCTGTATATGAAACGCATATGCAAAGCAAGTCACAGGAAGCCCTTGTGCTCTTCTCTTTCTGTCTGTGAACATCAAAAGTTAGAAAAAAGTGAGGTCACGTCCATGTATGTATTCACCTACAAGGAGAATATCTTTACTCACCACACCAAAAAAATCCCCCAAATCAACCAAATCTGGAGGAAGAACTATCCATCTATTTGCCTCATGCTTAATTAGGGTTTCAATCACTTCCTACCTCCCTCAAAGGCAACCAACTACTAGAGCATTATCCCCTGTGTGGGGTTTATACGACAAGGTTTTGGTAGTCAGGGGGGTTGCAGAGATGGCTTCTGTGAGAAAACACCAGGAGCTGCCTCCACATCAAATAGAGCTAGTTCCAGACAGCTCCAGAAGGGACTCACCACTGGCCAAAGCTGAATCCATGAGCGACACTAGTGGAATCTCTGTGATAATGTTCAGGAAAGGATTAAAAAATCTTACGGGGTTTTTTTTTTTACAGCAGCTGTGAGTGAGGAGTGAGAAACACATGAGAGGAACATCCCTGCAGACACCAAGGTCAGTGAATAAGGTGGGGAAGGATGTGCCTCCAGGCACTCTCCTGCAGCCTGTGGTGAAGATCACAGTGAAGCAGGTTATCCCACTGCAGCCCATGAAAGACCATAGCAGAACAGATATACACAGTGCAGCCTATGGAGAACACCTCATGAGGCAGCAGATGCCTTGTGAATATGCAGCTTATGGACAGGAGCCCACTCAGCAGCAGGTTTTGTGGCAGGGACGGCAGCCCAGTGGGTGCCAGGCTGGAGTAGTCTGTTTCTGAAGAACCATACCCTGTGGGAGGGACCCAAGCAGTAGCAGAGGAATAGTACAGTGAAGAAGGAACAGCAAAGAGGAACTGTTAAGAATCAACTGCAACCCCTCTTCCCCACCCACTTGCACCACTTGGGGTGCAGCAGAGAGGTAGAGTCTACAATCAAGCTGAACCTGGGAAAAACGGGGGACTTCAGACAAAGGTGGTTTTAGTTTAGGCTCTGATTTTCACTGTTCTACTTTATTACCAGCTGAAAATAAATTATACCAAACTTCCCCAAGTAGAGTCTGTTTTGACCGTTACGGTAACTGGTGAGTGATCTCTCTGTCCTTATCTCAACCCACAAGGTTTTTCACGCTATTTTCTTCCCTTGTCCAGCTAAGAAGGGGAGTGAGGGAGCAGTTTGATGTGAACCTGGAAGGCAGCCAAGGTTAACACATCACACCTTCTCCAAAAAGTCTCAAATCAGGGGAGAATTTGAGTGTATCTTAAAACCTTCCCCCAAAGCTAAGGAAACTTAGAAATGCTTTTAGATTTTCATGAGGAGTCTTGAATTCCTGAACTGCACACTGCTACAAAGGAGAGATCAGTCAGTTTGGCTTTTTCAAAGGCTGAAGAATGAATACTGTCTACCAGTACATTTTAGAATTTACAATTTATATACTTGCTATAAAACTGAACTATTTTCTATTATTACAGAAAATTATTTTATTTCTATTTTTTATTTTATTATAGAAAATTATTATATTTCTATTATTTTCTATTATCTTAAATTATTTTCTATTGAGCACAGAGATAATTTGCGTAACACAGTACACACTGAAGAAGTGAAAGTAACCCAGAAGTTTTTGAAATGGTTATCATAGCATAATGATATAAATCCCCTTCTCCTTCTTTTATTTTCTTCCTGCTGTAATCTAACATAGGGAAAACAGCTATGCAAACTCTGCATGCCTGCCAGGACAGAAGTTCTCTCTCTTTGTATGCGTACTCTGCTGGCAAAACGCACAGCAGAGCTGTGTTAGCCTCAATGCCCATCCCAGCAACAGAGGAAAGTGTTTATAGAGCGAAGTAAGGAGGATGACAGCAAGCCCAGGAGAGGCATGCACAGTCTGGGAAGAAGTGGGAAAGACAGGGAGTCACTGCCCAAGTTCTGATGAGAAGCAGCTCAGTCTTGCTCCTTCTTCCAGAAGGATGAAATATTCAGGGAGAAGGGAGCTGGACAAGGAAGCCATAGGGAGCTAAACATAAACACATCAATACAAAACTCCTTGGAGATGCAGCATTTAAGGACTGCAGGGCTTGACACTGAGGGAAGCTATTTATTTGAAGAGAGTAAACTCCTTAAGTTAAGCAGTTCTGCTCCAAGCTCCTAAAGAGATCCTCAAAAATTCATCAGGGTGAACTATAGCAGTTATCTCGGGTGCAGAACATGAAGTTCACAAAAATAGCACTGGAAGACAAGTTGCTTCTTTCCAGAATGGCAAGTGTTGCTCTTCAACTGTTTCCCATTGGCTTGGAAAAAATACATTTAAAAGATGCATTAAGATACTCAAGACCTAAATGAGTCTATCAGAGTTCAGCCCCAGACTTCAGTTTCAGGGACCACCATGTCCCTCTGTTTCGTATTTTACTTCTCTGGGTCCACTAACCTAAAAAGTCACTTGCACTGCCACCGAGGGCAATACAACACACACAAGTAAAATTTAGGGACTGAGCAGGGGAGCAGGACTAAACAACAAAAAACTTACAAGACAGAATACTGTACTTAAGCAGGATGTGGGCTATGCTGTCACACAAATAAGAGCAACCTGGATAGTTCCTCAAAAATAACCAAGGTGAATAACCACAAAGGGTCTAGGACACACAGCAATATCACACGTTCATAGCAAATTTAATACTTGATTTATAGGCAACATTAAGTGCTTAGTCAAGGTTAACCAGGCCCACACATTATTGCCATTTGGCACCCTCTTCTATAAAAAACAATTCCCCCAAAATGTGTTTTTACAAAGTCACTTTACTGGATGACCTGGCTTTCTGCAAAAGTCCAGGTGGCTGAATCTGAATGTCTGCAACAAACTAAGCCTTTGCAAATACAAATATATGTATGTCCATAAGTACAGATGCTTTTGCATTTATGATACAATAAATTTTGTACAGAAGTCATGGACTATTTGAGGCAACTACACATTTGAGTATAGAGACTGGAGTCTGTTTAGTTAAGCATTGGTCCTCAAGGTACAGCCTGTGAGAAATCTCTCAATGGTGAGATCCATACCATCACTGATGTACACAGGAAATTAACACATTAAAAACTACAGAGGCAGCAGGGGCAGTACAGCAGGATGCTGTCACCTGCATTGTGATACGTAGCATGAAGGGCGCACTCATCACCTCTACACTGGGCATTTCAGGAACAGATCCAACACAGGAGTAGCTACTGAGTTCTTCAGTAATTATTATAAAAACATTTCTTCTAGAAAAACCCAGAGAAATGGGGGTATGGAAGAAGGTTGATAAAGGATTATTCAGAAGCTGGCGTAAAACCAGGGTTGCTCCTTTTATTTTTAAACTGTGCTGAGAGTCCAAACATTTTCTTGATAAGAGATAAACTTTGGAAAGAAGGCCTCTCCTACGAAGACTCATGGCTTATGTTTGTCAAACAGCTCTCGCTTTGTTTTAAAGAACTGTAAAATACATTCACAGCAATGCAAAGGGTCAGCACAAGGTACAGGAACTGCCCATACTCTCAACAGTTGAAATACCTCTCCAGTATCCAAACCAGCTTTACGTGTGAGACAACAAGGAAACACGGATCACATTTAGTTCAAATTAAATTAAATATTAATCCTCCTATTCTTACTCACTGTGAGTTATTTGCGAAGTTAGACTACAAAAGCATCACCTCCTAACTCCAGTTCCGCATCAGACAAACATACATAAGCAGTTGTATCCAGGCAAAGTTTCACATCCACTCAGCAGATGTAGTAGCATGAGCATTGCATTTCTATATGCAAGATCAAATCCTTTATATATAGGATTAGAAAACAGTGTGGATTTTGTCCATTTTTTTTCTTGGATTTATCCATTCCCTCTGATATGAAAAGCTACAGCCATTTAGAAGACACTAGAGAAGTAAATCTGTCAAGATTTTTCTTACTGTCCCTCTCTTGCACACCAGGAACTTAGAACCACACTCAGAAAGCGCTTGTGACAGTCACATGGCAAATCCATAGCACAACTAACACCAAAACCACAATCTGCTAGTTCCCCAGGCTCCAGCTTTCAGCACTAAATGGTACTTCATCCTCCTTTATTTGCCTTCTTACCCATGCTCGAGTTTTCCTTGCAACATCTTCTGAAAGGCCACACACATAGAGAGAGAGACAGACACGTTCCACAAGGACCTTCAGTGGCACCAGATGATGCATGCAGGAAATAGTACAACTCATGACGTATGTACCAATCTAATGAACTCTACTTTCCCTTCCTTTCTCCATTCCTCAAGAAATGAAAACCAAGTATTCAGCAACTTGGATGGTTCTGTACTATAAACTGTAAGGTACAACTTTAGTACCAAGTTGGCGCATCTCTCTCATTATTCCTACCTGAGAAGAAATTAAAGGCATTGACAGATGCTACGAGAACAACAAACAGAAGGAAAAAATCATCAGCAATGGGAAAAAGATAACCTTCTTTCCTTAGTACACTCCCATAAAACAACCTCTTCATATTTTCTGGAATTGCAATTTACATTTTAGTAATTTTGGGCAGTCTCTGTAAGCCTTTTACGAAGAGTCTACTTTCTAATCTGTGTGGCCTTATTGTTTTGTGTATTTAAAAAAAGCCAGAAAGAGTAAGTAAAGAATAATCTAGAATTTGTGGTAGCAATAATCTTACCAAAAAAAAATTTGTGGAAAGTGGCAGAAACAGGGCACGAATCACTGAGCTGAGAAATACACCATGGTGACACTGGTTTACAAGTGGGACTTCTACCACCAGACTGGGCTGGTAACAGATTTTCTACTGTCCCAAAAACCCAGTATAAATACTTTTAACATGGTGCCTCTCTCCAACCAGCTGTATGGTCTGCTGGAGACAACCACATTCTCCCATTTAGTGAGTCTCAGCCATGCTGCCAACACTGCCACAAATGCAACATGTACATGGCACAGACTACCTTCTTTGTGCTTCTAAATCACAGAGATATGAAGGAACAGCGCTGACCTCCTCCATGAGGGAATCCAAAAGTTTCCAATACAAATCACAAGAAATTGTTAACACTGCTGGAAATTACATGGCATTCACCTAATTACAGCTCCAAGAGAGCTGTTAGGTTATCTTCGATGACAGTAGACCATCTCCTTCAGCTAAGCCATTTGCATAATTTTAATTAATATGACATAACATTAGTATGCTCTTTGAATACTAAGGACACATGAAGCAGAAAAGACTCACAAGGCTTTTTTTTTGATCTCCCAGTATTGATTTAATTTGTCGGTATTCTATCATATGACACCGAAGAGTATGAGGTAGCAGAATTTCTCCTTTATGAAAATTGCATCCCAAAATTGGAAATGACAACACAAACACAAGATGTAGCCTCACCAAGACAAAGATACACAGGATATTAATATTTATTCATTAAATACTGTCTAATGGTTCTTTCTGTAGAAAATAGTTTAACTGAAGAATGAAAGTGGCAGGGAAGCTCTCAGATTTATTATTTGAAGAAAACCAATTTTTGCCTTTAAGAGGTAACACCAAATACCTAGAAAAACATCTTACAGCTGAGATGTGGTTGGCATGGTTCCAAAAAATAAGATGCCAGCTTCAGTGAAAAGCTCAGCTGTACCTACACGCAAAACAACCAGACATCCAGATGCCAGGTAAAGACCCAAATAAACATGGTGACAGCTTTACCCATATTTCAGCAGTTCCATTCTACATCAGTTTTCACTCACCTCTGCCTCATGTGATACGAGTGTTCAGAACTATTTTGCCACACCATGAACTCAGAATACTTTCAACCTCCTCATTCTCCCTGATCATCAGTCCCCTAACAGCCTGATTTAATTTAAGAACTTCAGAGAATAAAAGCCTTTGTCACAAACACCAGATTTATCAAGTCCAGTAATAAAGGTAGGTTTCTTTTTGGACCTGATTCAAATCCCGTTGAAGCCAAAAGAAATCTCTCAACAAGCTTCAATAGTCCTTGTTGTTTACCAAACATTATGACTCCAAACCAATCAATGATCTTGTATTCTCAGCACCTAAAGCCAGGGCTAGTCAAAAACACCTTAAACATCAGCAAAATCATTCTGAGATAGTGCTTGATTCAGCAGCATTTACTTTACTGGATAGCAAGTGTGCAGATGCTAACAGTTACTAAATACACTGCTAAGAATCCAGTAATATTTTTATAAATTTTGCACTAAATTAAGCATTAAGTACATCAACGCCTACTTGGATTTTCTACACCACCTCTGAACAACTGCAGGAGCCCAAGTCCTTTTAAAAGCCTGGTTTTGAGAATTTCTCCTTCTAACTTCAAAATATATTTGAGACAGTTTTACAAGGCTTAAAATTCAAAATGAAGCTTTTCTCTGTCTCCATCTTGGGTGAAATGCAGTATTTATGCACACAGTCAGAGGCAAAGGCATGTAAAAAACTTACAGTGACACACAGAATTACAATATTAACCCCTGAAAACCACCTGTGACTTAAAGGAGTAAAACCTCATAAATGGTTCAAGCGCAGGTGTAGCCTGCTGCAGACAAAATCCTTCTAGACCTTCCACAAGTGCAAAGCAGCATCTGCAGTAATGGTATTTTCTAAAGTGCTGAAAAGCATGTTAAGAGACAAACTATGACGTGTGAGGATACAGATAATGTGGAGACAGGGGAATAAGCAGGACACAGTTTAACTTTCACACAGTAGCTGTCACTTGAAATCATGTGCCATTTCTACATATAGAATTCCCCCAAATATGTTCTTTCCCTGTCTTTAACAGCAGGTTTTTAAGTTGAGTCTTACCCTTTCCTCTGATAGGTAAAAAACCTTGCATAATCTGCAACTGTATCAGCATAGGAAAACCTTTTCATTCACATGGATGCTACTGGAAAAACATGAGTGAAATTTAACTTTGTTGGTCTACTAAAAAGAAATCTGGTACAAGTCAGAAATTTTTAACATGTTAATAAACAGTCCCACATGAAAGTGAAATCAGTGTGCTTGTCTTTGCCTGCAGCTCCTTACCTTCTGTGAAGTAAACCTTCTCTCAGTGACCTCTATCTCTGACTTCTTTCCAGCCTAGAGCTGGTTAATTGCCTTTCCCTGTTCCTGTTATTTATGCTACAGTAGAAACCTCAAGCCAGGTCAGCCCTTTTGCAAGCAGCAGAAAATTATTTCAGCATAAAGCTCTTCTTAGCAGAATGGAACAAGACAGACAGAAGGGTGGAAGGTCAAAACAAAGGCATAGAAATAAAAAGGCTTTAAGTTCAAGTTGAAGAGCAGACCACTAGCAGGACCACAACCCAGCATCTCCCAACTGTGGGTTCACTACAGTTGCTAAACCAGTTCCTAACGCATGACTTATGTACCTTTTCAGCAAATCTATTACAGCCATCATCTTTTTCTCACATTATCAAAGAGGGATCTTTGCAGTATCTTCATCCTTGCCACAACAGTTATTCTCATTAATTTCCATTTCCTCTTTCCCTGACCTTACTTTGGACCCTACCTCATCTCTAGTCGGAAGCAGTGAAGGAGGACAGGTGAAAAGCATGAAAACAAAGTGAGTCAGCAGTTTCCGAGCAGCACAGGAGCATTAGTCACAGGTGATCAGGGTACTGACCACACAGTCAGATGTGAATAAGCCCAAGACCACCAAACAACAGATTAGTGAGCAAACTTTCCCAAATGCCTGAAACTGAATCACTGGACAAAGCCACCCCACAGACAAAGCACTTCAGGGAAAAAACACATACTCAGCTGCCACATACCAGTGCTGAAAGGCAACAAAGCACACAGGGTACCACTGTCAGTCTCATTTCTAGTTCCTTTACAAGAAAGCCCACTGCATTCAGCACAGCAAAATCAAACACGCTTGAGAGACGACTGCCTTGACATAAAATATTTTCCCTTGTGAGCGAGGCCCACAGTTGCAAAAGCTTTCACTGAGCAAAGCATATGCACAGTGCACTACTATGCATTGTTGCCCTCTTGCTGATCTGCTCCCTTATCAGGACATACTAACAGCAGTAGCAGGGATGCTGTTACTTAGGGAAGTGTTGTTCTATGTCACGCAGTGGAAATCTAAATGTGTAAATTTTAAGACCAAATTACTAATACAAGTTTTGAGGACCACAATGCTCATTTGTAACACAAGAACAGTATCTTGCTACCCTCAGCACAGCTGTGACAGTGTCTTCCTGTATGAAGAGATTTCAAGAGGCATTACTCCCAGTCTTCATCTTCTAGCATTAAAAACAGGGTACACAACAGAAAAAATTAGCCAATCCTTTTCAGCAGGGCAGCATAGAGTCATAGGATTCTCATCCATCACCTGGAGAGAATTCTTCTCCTACAGAGCTCTCCTCTGTTATGGTACAGTAAGTACATCAAACTGTAAGTGATGTAAAACTGTCACTCCAGCAGAGCATGCCTCACTCCAGAGATGAACACTGCTTCAGTGCCTCTGCAATTTGGCTGGACAGAACACAACTTACTAAAAAAACAACCTCCCCACCAAACTGACACCTACTATGTTTCAAGAAACACAGTTCATTATTGTCCTCTGGGCACAGCATTCTTCGGTCTGTGACTCTGGGCAAGTGCTCACCTCTCTGCAGTTTTTCCACTCCTAAAATATATTACTTACAGCTTTTTGTGAAGCATTCACCAAAATCTGTAAAAAGTGCTTGCCAACAACACAACTAAACTTTGCTTAAGAGCAACCTTTATCCATCAGCAGCTTGCAACAGTTTCTCTGTTCACTGCAGGCTTTCCAATAGATTCTTCCCCATGAAATTTGGTCCTGTCATCCACAAAACAGTTAGTTTCACTTTTCGATACAGCTTATTCAGGCTCTCTTAATGCAAAATATTCATAGGAAAGAGCAAAGCTATACAAAATATTTACACAAATTTCTAAAGTGAATAAACATGTTTTAATCCACAGTATTTGGAAAACCATGGCATTATATCAGATACAAGCAGCTAAGGAAAGCTGCTGGTCAGTAAATGACAGCAAACATTTAGAACACATCAACTATTCTAGTGATCCATGCAGTCAGTCTTTATACAGAAGTACAAAAGTATATATAAACAGACCTCTGCATGTCTACAGCAATATTATCGCGAACATGAGAAGCTGGAGAAAAAAAAAAAGGCTACAAATTTTGGCTTCAGTTGTTCCACAACGGTTTCTCTACTCCACCAGTTTTCAATTCTTTTGCTACTCACTCTTAGTGTGAAGTCATCATCAGTACAAGCTGAGGCTACAATCGCCTGGTACAACTTCCTGAGTGGGATACATCACTGCTTTTAAAGGAAAGCTTGGGTTTGTTTGTTTGAGAGTTTCTGGAGCCGTCTACCTCTTGTAAAGCATTTTCAGTTTTCATGTAACAGCAAGGTTGCTCTCTCCCGCACAAGCACCTGCCTAACGTGCATCATGCTTAGATGTCGGCACACTTAAAACTCTTAGGAACGCATAACAAAGATAAAGACCAGAAGTCGGTGCGACAGTGCTGAAACAGACTCTCTTGTGGGGCTCTCCTTTCAGCCATTCGAGTAAGCGCTCACTTGTTGAAATAAATGCTAAAAAGCATAACTTGTTAGCTAAATATCCTTCAACGCATGGTGTCAGACGACACACTTTAAGTTCGGGGCTGTTATTTAATTCACCTTAAACATCTTCATGAAGATACGCACACAGGTGAAATCAGAGCTCCGACAACACGTGAGCCCATCACCAGGGAGGCAGACTGCCCCTCCCCTCCGCCTCAGCTCATGGACTTCCAGGTACCGCGGACAGAAGAGCCGCCACGACCGACCAGTGACCGAGCCCGCCCGCTCCGGACACGCCACCGGGGCTCGCTGTGACCGAGCCCGCCCGCTCCCACCGGGGCTCGCCGCGCCCGCTCGCTCCAGAGCGGCGCCTTCGGGGAGGCGGCACGAAGCAGGCGATCGCACCCGCCCGTTCCCACGGCAACCGCACCGCCCGCCCCCTCCCTCCCTCCCCAGCCACCGCCAGCCCCGAGCGGGGAACACCGAAGGGAAAGTGGAAGGCGCCGCCGGCGGAGGGGAGCTCAGTGGGGCTGGGCCGCCGTAGCTCCGCCGTTTCCACGGAAACCCCGGCGGCCGCGGGCAGCGCTCGCCACACAAAGGGGGCCAGCGGGCGGCAGGAAAATTGCCGGTGCCCGCGGGAGAAACGACGCGGCGGGTCCGGGCGGCGGCGGCGACCGAGCCCGGCGGCGAATAAGTCAGGGAACTTGTGCCCGCATCCCGCGCCCCGCCGGCAGCAGCCGGCCCCTCGCCTCGCCGCTACAGCGCGCCGCGGGGCGGCTGCGCCGGGGAGGGGCTGCGTCCGGATGCCTTTTCCTCCGGGGTAGCACGGCAGGCGGAGGAGGGAGGGCGGCCCAGCACCTGAGGAGCGCGCAGGTCGCCAGGGGAAGAGCACGTACCTGGCGCCGGCGGGCCTGGGCACGGGTGCCGCGCTGGGGCGCCGGGAGCGGGCGGCGGCCGAGCCGCACCGGCTGCCACTACTTCGCACGCGGCGGGAGCGGGCGGGCGGCTCGGGCGGGGCCGCCAGGCTCCACCCGGCGGGCGGCTCCACTCCGGCAACAGGGCGCCCCTCGCCTCCCTTCCCCTCCCCGCCGCCGCCGCCAACATGTCACTTCCTCCCGGGGCGGTGGGAAGGCGCGACCCCTCGCCGCACCGGCGTCGCCCGCCCTTCGGGGCGAGCCACCGGCGCTGCTCCGCGCCTGAGGAAAGGCGGCCGGCTCCGAGGAGGGAGTCGGGGCCAGGGGAGCGGCGGCCCGGTGGAAGGGGCGCAGAGCAGCGCCCGTCCCCTGAGGGCCGCCGGTGTCAGGGTTGACCGCTCGTCATCCCTTACCGGGGCAAACGTGGGATAGAGGTGGAGAGGGAACTGTCGCGTGATGATGGGCACCTGTGACTGTCTGCTTCTTCCAAGCAGAAACCGGGCAACAAAAACCAACTCCACGGCCTGCGTGTAGAAAGATAAATGTCGGTGGCAGCCATCCAAGCACCGAGTACCCTGACACACAAGAGTCACTGTGTGGGACAACGCAAACATTTGCTGTCAGGCTCTGACTGTGAAGTGAAAAGCAGCTTCTGTGACTAGAAAATAGCTAGAACTGAGTCTATTAAACACCCAAAGCATCGGAAGGGGATGATGCCTGGGATGACATTGCTGGGACAGCACTGTCAGCTCTGCTGGCTGTCCGGTTATACCGGGGCTCCCGGGGCAGGGGGCTGGCAGGGGATGAGCTGGATAAAGCAAAGCGCTGTTACAGCCCCGGTCCATACCAGCCACATGGCATCCCTATTTACCGTCAATATAAGAAATACCTGAAGGAAACACTTGTCACAGTTTAACCCCTATCGGCAACTACTGTCTAGGCATCAGTCAGTGGCTGGTGAGCAAGAGTATTGTGCATTACTTATTTTTCTGGGGTTTTATTCCTTTCTCTCCTTTTCATTACACATATCATTATTGTTGTTATTATCCTTAGCACTGTTGCTCTCAAGGAGCAGCTCGAGGGAGGAAAAGCCTGGAACTGAGGGTGGCTGCAGCACAGGCAGCATTCTCACTAGCCAGAGCACTTTGCCACGATACCTGAACAGAGCAGGACAATGCAGCTCCATTAACAGTCCTAGACACGATGAAGCAACGAATCAGTGTAAAGTTTGTACAAGGAATCCAATCAGGAGGAGCAGGAGATAGGGCCACAACTGGAGACAGAGCCACAATATTGATCTATCTAGGAAGCAAAGCAGGAGATCAAACAGAAGGCAGATCTATCTACTAGATAGTTCAGGCAGGGATTAAACACCCAGACCTGAGCTTTAAATGGAGCCCTGGTCCATGGGCAGTGTGTAGGTAGGGGTCCCAGGTGAGGCTGCTCAGGGCCATTAAGACCTAGCAGTGCCATCAGGGCCCTGACAGGTTCCTGCTGGTGGGGTGGGTGAGTGTACTGTTCCGGAGGACAAGATTAACCTCCCTCTTCCCATTTGGTCATGAAGGAGTTGAATCCAGTTCACTAACATTCTCATGCAGTAGTCTAACTGCTGAACCATTATCAATGGAAAGAGAATGGTAAAGGGAGTTTTTCCAGCCATGTTTTAAAAGTCTGACTCTCTGGCTGCATTTTAAAGAAAGGGATACCTCCAGGCAGAGGGAGAAGACTTAAAATCCCTGAATGAGGTACTTAATTATGGAGAGTGACTGGGTTTGTAGCACAGCGATGTCCTAAGCATCCCCAACTAGCTACTTGAAGCAGCTTTGTGTACTACATGTACTGATTCTTGGAGTGTTATTCCAAGGTATCTCACTCAGTGTCTAGGTGTTATACTGAGAGCCAAGGGTCCAAAAGTCAGGCACCCTGATGCTGAGTGTGGTAGTGTCCGAACATCTTTTATCTGTCCTTAAGACCAAACTCTCTGGAACTGGTTATTTGTATGTTCTGATTTTCTTTGAAGCCATAATAAAAATCTGTCTTCTCGCTTTCATTAGTGTTAAGCTGCAGCTGAATGTAATAGACTTTATGGATGCTTTACACCTGAGAAAACTCTCCAGTGGAGAGATGAATCCTAGTTTTGATACAGTCGATCTATTTCTCAAAAGTCTAACTGGGAAAATGTGAATAATAAAACCCTCTAAATTAAGTAAAGTTTCTTCAGGCATTTCCTTGTTCTGAGTCTTGGTTTGCAACCTCAATGCAGTTTTTTTCTTGTTGCTTATGGATATGCAGATATTTTATTTGCATTGGGCAAGACTCAAGAGTTGAGTCGGGAACTTATACCAGTCAATGATATCTCTTAGCTATCCATCACTGCCTGAAACAGGTAACTTTCAGTGAGTTTCCCTGTAAGAAATAAACACAGAAAACCCACCCAATTCAAACTCCCCTATGGTCCCACAGGGCAAAGCATGCACTCAGTTGGTAAGGAGCCCAGTTATCTCTCATGGCTGAAGTGAAATTAATTGCTTGCTGGTTCTCACAGCTGAACTCCAACCCTGCTCACCATGTGCACTTTTAAATGACCTGTGAATTTGACTTCAGAAATTTTATTGCAGGCAAAACCTTATCTATCCTGGAAAGTTCTGTGGTTCTAGCTATGCCAGCCTAGAGAAAAGAGGAAGCACCCCTGGTGTTGAATGCTGCCAGACTGATAGGGTGGATACTAATTCAGGATACACTATGATATCTGCTGTGAGCAGCTGGACTCAAAAACTCCAATTTGCTCTTGCTGCATGTCTTATGGTTAGATTCTCCAATATCTAATATGGTGTGGATTATAAAAGGCTCATTTCCTGCATTCAAAGCATTCAGAATGGTCCTCTTCTGTGTAGGCTGAATGTAATAAAGGCTGAACTGCAGGCTGTCCCTCCATGCAGGCAATAAACAGGAAGTCTTTCCTGTACTTGGTTTACTCGTCTTTATGAAAACTGTGGGAAAGTAATTGTGTCTGAAATCTCTGCTGCTTTTTGGGGAGTGATTAAAATCAGCTAACAAGGTCAGGAATTATTATAAGGACTGTTGCATATAGCATGACTGCACAATTTTTTTTCCTCTAGGAAACCAGATGGAAATATGTGTACATAGCTAAAATATATGCTGACAGTTTATTTAAATATGGAAACCAAAAATGAAAGGTACTGATGCAATACATTGTTGTAATGATAGAAATCCTAATATAGATGCAGGTGTATCAGTTTAAATAGGCCATTGGCAGAGTGGCATTGAAAATCACACTCATAGCCTGTGTAATAAATTTTCTGGGTAAGTTTTTCTAGTGTGGACTAACCTTTAGTGTGACTCCTGCCATCTTCTCCCCTGCCTCAGCTGTACAGTGGATCCACTGCTTTCATGTAGAAAACCTCACTTCCTTGCACAGAAGCCACACAGTACCCACAAATGGAACCATCCTGTTAAAACTAAACACTGGGGCCACAGTTACTTTTAGGATAGACTCATTCTTTAATTGAATAGGTATTAGCAAAAGAACTATGTGAGATGCATTACAGGAATTAAGGTTCAGACTGTCCGATTTGACCCTTTACAAAGACTAGTACCTACAGAAAGAATACTAGCTGAGATAACAAAAACCATTTATTTCAAAATAGTTATTCTTTCAGCGTGCTTTATTTTCTGCAACAAGTCCATGACTACTGATCAATTATGTTGCATTTATAATTTTTAAAGAACACTATTCCTTTAATAAATATCAAGGATCCTACCATACAAAATGTTTTCCAAATTGCTCTCTGCAGAATTAGACCAAATATTTTCACATCTGCTGCATCCACAAAATAAATACTCCTTATATGCATGTAAATATTATTTCTACAGCTGTTTTATGTATTCAACTTGAGCCTACCTATGAGGAGAAGAGGATCCTTTGTTTCTCTTTACACACATATCTAACAGAAATGCCAAAGTTTTGTTCTTCTTGTTTTCTTAAAGCTTGATTAAAATGAAGACTTATGGGTAGACCACTTCAGGCCCAAACTTGGTGACACCGGTAACTGGCTTCATATATACCTATATAGATATACCTATATGTGCAGGTGACAGAGCAGATATTTTAGACACACACACAGACACATGCATGCACACACATTCACACACATACAAACACCTATCCTGTGGCAGGAGGAAATCTTGCAGCTCACATCAAACACAGTTCAGAGAGTGACTAAACAGTGAGGGATTCAATGGCACCTTGGAAATGTAGAGATGCAACATCGATTACTGGCATGGTCATGGGTGTGCGTGGGCAAAATTCCTACAAGACCATAGAGGAAAGATCCCTTTAGAGCTGCAGAGGAAAGGGTTATTAAGAGGGTACTCAGGAAACTGCAGGATAAGTCAGATAAGAAACTGCAAAAGAAAAATCTTGATCTGAACAACTTGGAAGCTGGAGTAGCACAGACCCTGTAAAAACAGATGCTGCTTATGCATAACTCTGTTTACATCACGTAAGCAGCACATTGGCTGCTCTCCAAGTCTTCAAGGGCAATACCTAATCTGCATATGTAGTTACACAGACATTTACAGTTGGAAACAAATCTCACAATCAGTCACTCTTTTTTCTTGTATATGTACATTTCCTCACCTAGAAAAGGAAATAGCTGCTTCAGTATGATAAGGACAAGGCTGCTTTATGTTGCAATAATGTGTAGAGATGAGCTATGTGAGCCTGCCATGTCGAACTTTCACAAACTTATGTAAAAAGGCAATCCCTGCAATAAGTTGTTCTGCTTGATGTAGCTTATAATGAATTCTGTAGCAGTGTCCTCACCCTGTGAATGGCTGCATCCTCACCCCGCCCAAATAGACAGCAACTTTAAGCCACATTTAAAGGATTCATCTTCATTCTGCCAGTGAGCAACTCTAGTTCCATTGACAAATTTACATTGAAGTTAGTGTTTGATTATCTGTTTGTTTAATCACACAAAATTGGAAACGTAGTTTAAAAAAGACTTCTAAGTTTTTTCTAAGGCAAAATACTCATTCTTACACAATGCTTATCGAAGAATATGTTACCTGCTGCAGCTCCTCTAACTAACCCCGCATCACACTGTCCATACTGGAAACACAAGACAGGACTCAACTCTCATCTTGAACAGCTGTAGCAGTCTATATGCCATGTTCTCCTATGTGCTGCTTTTGTAAAAACAGCTGTATCTGGTGGGATAAAGAGAACTGTCTGTTTCCCAAGCAAATTATGAGATAAACCCTGGTTTGGATGCTAGGAAATAATCACTATGCAACAGTCTCGGTATAGTGGGTATATTTTTTTCAATTTCTGTGTAATCTGATGTATTTGAAGAACAGATTTGGATCAATTTTTATTCTGTGTAATTTAGTAGAGCCCACTGATTATTCATAAAGACCCCACACTTTAGAGACATTCTGTGAAGTATGAGTCTTGGAGACTCAAGTGTTAAATTTAGTGGTACACCTTATAGACTAAGATAATCTGTGTGAGCAAATTTGACTCCTCAAAAATGGAGCTAACTGGCATTCTATACTGTTGTACTGTACTTTCTTAAAATGAACCAGTGGTTGATGAAATAGATTTTTAAATAAAAAGGCACTAACTAAAAGCTAATTGGGTAAAAGCTGAATACTTACAGTTCTTGTAAATATCTGTTATGCACATTAAGGAATGAAAAAATTTGGAACACCATCTTTGGTACTAAATTGCAGAAAGAGATTGCATGAGACTTGATAAGAGGAAATACAAACATTAGAAACATAATACAAGCATTAGAAACTCAGGACTTGGAGTAAAAGAGCCAGGTAAGATTTTGTACTGGTTTTTGCCTTGGGCTGTCAAATATCTATGATATGACTGAAAAAATACAGTACATTTTACATTTAGACTGATTTATCCCACTAAATAGAGCAAATCTGTGTCCTGTGTGAAAAGCATATAGAACACTATATTTCCTCTAATTTCTTCCTGTTGACCTTTCTTCCCCACTGCAGCATTGGTTTAGGGAACCTATATATTTCCAATGTCACAACAGGAGACAAGTCTTAGTTCTTCATTTTCTGTGGTTTGGCCTGATCTTGCTCCCAGTGGCATTTCATTGACTTCAGTGGGTGGAGACACAGCTCCAGAACTGGCTATTGAATAAGGACACTGTATTAAGAAAATTACTAACTGTCAATGAAAAAGAAAATAGTTCTTGAATGTAAAACTCTTAAGTGAGCACGAAAACCTAAAAACTTAAGTGTTTTTACATAAAATAACTGAAAATCTCATAAAGACATCTGACCGTCTTAGCAGCAGTTCTTGGCTATTTCAAACACCACAATGCTTTTCAGACAGTATGTAATGAAAAGAAAACGTTGTTGAAAGAGTGATGTTATACTTTCAGAAGTGAGATTGTCTCCATGTGGAAGATTTTCTCTGTGCCTTGGGCATATACTAATTATTTACTTGTGAATCCTAACCATAGTATTTTATACATATTTGGTTCCAGTTCTGTATCATGCCCTGCTGTCCTGCAGCCTGTCCATGGGGCAGAGGTTGAAAGGATTTGCCAGAGATGTAAGAAAGGCATGTAACCCAGGGATACATTTTGGTAGAAGCAAACTAGGCAATAATGCCACACCTTTACCCTTTCCAAAACAGTACCAGCCACTGTGCCATGGCAGAGCCTCTCCATAATCACTGTCAGACACAAAAGATCAGGCCATTTCTGTAAGAGCTTGCTTTTGCCTCCAGCTGCTCCCATGTGATGTCTGTATTCTTGTCCACTTCAGTCCCAAGTGTGGCCACCAGCACAAATCACAGCAGCCCCCAGCACTATGAGGGCCCAGATTTTCTGTGTGCTCTAGAAATCGGCCTGTCCATCGCAGAATCATAGAATGGGTTGAGTTGAAAGGGACCTTTAAGATCATCTAGTTCCAACCCACCTGCCAGAGGCAGGGACACCTTCCACTAAACCAAGTTGCTGAAAGCCCCATCCAGCCTGGCCTTTAACATTGTCAGGGATGAGGCATCCACAGCTTCTCTGGGCAATCAGTTCCAGTGCCTCACTACCCTCTAAGTAAGGAATTTCTTCCTAATGTCTAAGCTAAACCTACCCTCTTGCAGCTTAAGGTCATCCCCGCCTTGTTCTATCACTACATGCCATTGTAAAAAGTCCCTCTCCATTTTTCTTGTAGGCTCCTTTCAGGTACTGGATGACCACAGTGAGGTCTCCCTGGACCCTTCTCTTCTGAAGGCTGAACAACACCAACTCTCTCAGCCTGTCTTCATAGAAGAGTTAGTAATTTTCATAGACAGTTAGTAATTTTCTTAATACAGTGTCCTTAATTTCTTAATACAGTGTCCAGCCCTCTGTTCATCTTAGTAGCCCTCCTCTGGACTTGCTCCAACAGGTCCACATAATTCCTATGTTGGGGTGCCAGAGCTGGATGCAGTACTCCAGGTGAGGTCTCATGAGAGTAGAGTAGAGGAGGACCTGCTGGCCATGCTTCTTTGCATGCAGCCCAGGATCCATCTTGGCTGCATGGCACAAGCTGCCCCATGATCTCTTCTTCCCTTCTGTTCTTTGATTCTGTGAAAAGCAAGCCCGGGTGCAGGGAGATAACTAGGGATATGACAACAGCATGGAGCTAGTTAGCAGTCTGAATCCAGCAAAAGATAGAGGCAAATCAAAATCTGTTTATTCAGACAACTCCTCTGTGGTCTATGTGAAAATGCAATTGTGAATTTGCAATTGCAATCCACTTCCTTTGGAAAAATCACTGCAGTAGATAGTAATTAGCAACCTCTTACAAACCATTGGCAGGCTGTCCTGAAAACAATCCTCAAGTTCCTTGAGCATTGCATTGCCTGAAACTGCTGGGTCCCTTGTCACCAATTTAATACATTCATCAAACCTGAAGCAAACACCCTGCTCCAAATACCTCTCCAGTAGGAAGCTGTGCTAAGTAACCTTATGGCTAAATGCCCAAATGGCTCAGCCAGAAATTGGGCAATACTCCCACTTGGCCATGGAGAGATGAACCTCTGGGACATGACCACCTAAACCTGGTACTAAGATACTAAAGTGGTACTTTAGAAAAGTCGCTAAATGAGACCTTATCAGAGGGCTGCCTGCTTCACAAATCCCTCATGAAAAAACTCTTAGATACAGTACACAGAGTGGACTGTTTTCTGAGAAAGACTGGCTTTGGAGCTCAGCATCAGAATTGTTTAACTAGGCATGTATTTGCATTAGAAGAAGACATAAAACCCTCAAAAATGCAGTTTTATAGAAGTACCAAAGCTGAGTGCAGTACATGTGAGATAATTTTTGTGTCATGTGTTAAAAACTCATGAACTAAAGGAGATATATTGCTGTTAGAAGGCATCTCCTCCTTGGCAGGGAATCTTCAATGTCTTCCTACTGTCATTTGTTACAGGAGTTGAGGTGCCCCAACCTCAAGCCACCAATGTTAACAAAAAAACGCTTGTGCACACACACAGCCTGGTGAGCCTGTGTCCTTACCAGCTCTTGAGCTCAGCCCCAGCTGTTTGAAGCAGGTTTAGCACAATCATTCTCAGTGTGATTTGACAGTATTTTATTTGTATGATCACTCCCATGCTAGCAGTATGTTATTAATCCTACAAACTATACTGATTAATATTTTTCCCAATCTGAATAACATAGCTAACATAATTTCTTACTCTCCAACTCCCAGATGACTAACAATCAGTGGTCCAGGAAACTGAGCTCTGGGAACTGTCAGTCAGTCACCTGGCAATTCAGCCACAAGACAGTCTATGTAAGCCTCTGAATCTACTGCTTTTCACACCTTTTTTGAATCAATGTAAATAAAAAAACCTCCTAGGCATGGTATCCCTAATGGTAGCATGAATCAGAATTGGCTACACTAACTGCTGTAAATCGACAGCACTGAGCAATTGCATTTCATTAATAAGAGCATCTCATCAACAGCTGCTCCTTGGAGACAAAGGGCTGCAGCTGGCTCCCTAAGCATTTCTTTCTCTTGCCACCCCCAGTGACTTGTAGCATTTGAGACATCAGTGACCTCATAGTCTGAGTTTGTTTATACACTGGAAATGCCTCTTCTGTCCTGATGTCTTATTTTCCTGTCCCTTTTTCTTCATAAGGGGAATCAGAAACAAAAAAATAAATTTTAAAAAAAATTGTTTTTTTCAACACAGATAGAATGCCAAACCCATGGCTGAAAAATCTCCACCTCATACTAGCACTGTTCCAAGACCTGCATCAGGCAGTGTGATATCATCATGTGACAACTGGTTAAAAAGTCTTTTGCCGGAGGGAGAACTTTCTACCTGGTAGGTATGAAATGCTTTTTATTCCTGTCTTACTTCAAATACATAATTTAGCCAAAGAAATTAAATTTAAACCCAAATCCCATTCATTGGCATGGGTCAAATGATTGCAATCCTAAGTGGACCCTCCTGCACTGAGTTGTGCCTGGGAGACTTTCCACAAATCCACTTGAAATTATTAAAGCTTCTACAAAGGCAAGGGGTTTTGCCAATACTCAGTTTAGTGCAGTGTAAGGATCTTACAGTCAGTGTTACATTCACTTACACATGAACTTTCAAACAGCAATTCTCTGCATGTTCAGGAATCTCAATCATGTGGAAAAAAAAGTGATGTTTGCACAAGCTCGTGGTATAGACTTCTGCACAGCGTGGTATGCTTCATCCAACAGCCAAATGCAGCTCCTGGGCTCCTGTGCTGAATCACTGTGTATCACAGCTAGAAGAGTCCAGCTGCTTTCATAGCATTTTGTGGATTTTGCCATTGAGTTTCAGCTCTTCTTTTAATGGAATAGGACCTTGTGGAAATATGATGTTTCTCTGAGAGTTACTTGCCCTTTGACTGTGGCTGTTACGACAGTAGAGGTCACAGAAGTGAGGTGGGAGGGAGGAAATACCAGCCAGTCATGACACCTTAAGGGTATGAACAGTCTTCTTCTATAATGCTAGACGATATGAAGCATAATAAGGCTTTGTAAGAACGGCTAAAATATTACTAATACTATTCCACAGCTAAATAGGGGCAACAAATGACAGGCTTCGGCAGCAGAGGTTGTTTAATTTTATAAATGAACCATTTTATTCTAAATATTTTTGGGAATCTAAAGGCCATTTCTAAATTAGAAAATGAAGGCAAACAAATAGTCAAGATGCCTCTTCCCACAAGAAAGTAGTTCTGGAAAACCTTCTTGGTCAATTTTTTTTTCTTAAAAGCAATGCAAGTTTATTTCTTTTTTTCCTTTTAGTTTCCTGTATCCTGAAATTTTGCCTAGAAGCTGGTTATTAAGAGTATTTTTGGAAGCATGGCCATCATTACTTTTAAAGTAATTTAAAGAAAATTATTTGGATGCTATCAGCAAATAGAAGCCAGCAGAGAATGGCAGAGGGAGTGAGTTACCAGGGAGCAAATGCTAATGAGCAAAAACACAGTAAGCTAAAACTTCCCTCAATTCAAATATCACTGATGATTACCTCACACTACCACATCTGGCACTCAAGCTGATAAAAATAGAGTTATTAAGAAGATCCCTAAGTATTTGTGGACCAATTGATTGCATTATCTTAATTAGACAAGAGCAGAATTCTTTAATGCTGTGTTCAGCTCACTACACGAGTGACTGCAAATCACTTTTGGGAAGGTCGTGGCAGCTCCTTGGGGGATGATTTGGGGCAGGTGGGAATGGGATGGACCTGCAGCTCCATAGAGGGAAGCTTTGGACTGGCCTGACATGCAGGCCAGTTGAATGTAGAGTGTAGGAACCTTGCCTTATGGTGGCTGAATATTTATTTACTGATAAATATATAGTTTCTGTGACACTAGGTACTGGTTTACTCTAGAGAAGACTGTGGCCTTTTAACTGTGCTTTGCCACTGTAGCTGGGGAGCTTTTCAGCACACAGACTGGCAAATCTTGCAGGGGTATTTTCAGATGTTATTGGTCCCATAGCTGTCCTTCCTATCCTCTTGGGTTATTAATCCTATAGAAGATAAAGAAGCAACATGTGCCCGTGCCTTAACTGCTCCAAGGCATAGGACAAATTTTCAACAAAATCGCCCCCGAAGGTGATCTATGCTAACTGTTCATTGGAATAAGGCAAGTAACAGAAGAAGGGCAGACAGGCACAGTAGTGTCTTCAGCCACTTCAGCAAAATTCTTCAGAGGATGTTTGCCAAGGTCCTTGCTGACATCGGATCTATGCAGAAAGGTATGGAAGGTACAGTGACTGACTTCCAATAGTCAACTCTTCTCCTAAGGAGAGGGGAGAGTGTAACGATCTAACAAAGCTATCACTATCCCAGCTATGGGGGCAAAACTGGAATCATTTATTGAACATGTGAGTGCTATTTAAAGGTCTCGGGGGCTTACATGCTAATGAGGAGGCAGGGTTATTCCAAACAGGGGTTTCCACAATCTATTAGCATTTCCAGTAACAGGGGTGACATAAGGGAAAAAAGGGATTTACATTTCTCAGATCCAGTATTTACATTTGGGGGAAAAAGGATCTGATATTTCCAGTAAGCAGGGTTATACTGGGGAAGGGTGGTCAGCTTTACCCGAAAGAAGGATTTACACAGGGAAGGAGAAAACAATGGGATATCCCATAGCATCATGCAAAATCTCTCTACATCCTGCTGGGGGAGATCAGGACAATGGATCTCGTCTGGTCTTTTAGATGGTGGTTTTTCCCCAGCCTCTGTGGCCCAAGGTTTCCTGTTTAATCCTAGCAGTTCCTTTTCTGTTGGTATCCGAGATTCGGACTGCAACAGGAGAGGGCACGGGTGTGCAACAGATGTTGAAATGAGTCTGAGTAGCAAAATGTGGGTACAGCATGACATTTCAGACTTTGTAGAACTATTAAGTGCTTTAATGCATTGTTTCAGTGTAGATTGATATGCTACACACACACATAAACAGCAAAAATTATGTTGCAAAGTCAACCACTCAAAGATGGAAATGCCAGAATTAAAATGGCCTTTACAAATTTACTGCCTCATCTATGGGTCTTCACATGGTATGTAGGTTTCAGTTTATATGGCTGTCCAGTCCTTTTTCCACAGACCCTGTCCCATGTTCAGAGCAAAGACCAAACAAGCCTCATTTAATGAAGAGTTATTTAAAACGGTTTTATCATCCTTGTTCAATATTTGTGGCAGCAAGACAAGCTAATATTTACTGTGTGTTGTTTAAACCCTCATGTGCATTTTTAATGGTAGTGACTGTGACAGTGTTCAAGTCTATTTTCACAACTTACCTGTGAATTGAGGCCAGGGGCATGAGTCTGATCCTGCCATTGTTACCGTAAGTGGCGAGTAACTTCCTTCATGATTACTAGTACTGTTCTTCAGAAAAAGGAAAGAGAATTTAGGTCTGATTTACAGTCAGCATATCTGTGCTTCTTCTAAATGCCCCCTTCCCCCCCCCTTGCACAAGAAAGGTGTGTAGGAACATGGTTGTCATCATCTGGGATGAGTTAGGTTCTCACCAGAGAGATGTAGAATGAACTTAATATCAAGTTCAAAGAGAAGGAATCTGGATTGTCAGTGAGAGAGGGATGTGTCATTAAGTCCAGATATTGTTCTGCAAGTGCAGTTTTTCCATTACCTTTTGTACAGTGTCTAGTCCCATAAATCCTGGTGTGCATCCTCTTTCGGTCGTAATGCCCAGCACTCCTGGCTGGCAGAGACTGAAGTATGCAGGGGCAGCCTGAACAGCAGCAGACGAAAGATGATAAAACTGTTTTATCATCCTACTTAACAGCTGCCTCTCTATTGTAATACAGGACACTTGATAACCCAACCATTTGTGTGTACAGGGTCAAAACATTGTCCCTTAGACATAATAGCTAGTAGTGTAATTAATGAAAACTGCAGTGTCCGGGTCTAAGAGATTTTGACAGCAAAAAGAAAAAGCATGCCTAATACTTTCCTTTATAGCAAAGCTCTTCCAATGGTTTACAACCCTAGACAATTCTCGGCTTTCAAACTGAAATTTCGTACCACTGCTCACTCTTGAAGACTCAGTTCTTGATGAAATTACAGCGTGCTTGGTTTGTTTATTTAAGGTAATAAGAAGCTAAAACTGAAGCAAAAGTATCTACTAGGGTTGGTTTGTTTGCTTTTTTTTGCTATTAAATGAGAAATACTGAATAATGTTTGGAGCAACTGTTACTCCTCAGCAATGTAGTACAGAAGGAGATATCTTGTCACAGAATAATTCTGCCAGAGGTTTCTGCAAATAGACATTAATGCATTTTGCTCAAGCCGTTGCAAGTCATCAGATGAAGGTCAGAATGCATATTACAATGTTCTTAATTTCCCGTGTCGGTTGGCATGTTTATAAAAATGTTCACTGTTGATACAAAGACATCAAAACGGTTGATTCAAAGAATGAATCATGACTGAAGTGTTATTCCTGTATTTGTGGTAGTTCAGTAGGCGTCTGGTACCACCACTTATGAAGTTTGCAATTCAAGATTTGCAATGTCTGTAACTAGGAAGTAACAGAAGGACAAAGTTGTACATAAATAGCTTACTTTTTCCTTTCTCACTAAAGTAGGACATGATTGAACTGCACAGGATCTATAGCTACAAGCAAAGATTTTAATATTATTATGTTTGCTCTCACAGTATGGAAGTCTTAGGGTGTCCAGAAACATTAAAGCCTGTTTTGGAGAAATGGTTTCTGACAAGCCATTGCTGTCTGCAGAGTGGGTGCACTGAAGCCAATTATGTGGTGGCGCTGCCATTTGCTAAAGTGTTGTATATGTTTTTAAATAATTTTCTGACCAGTGAAGTGGTTTGTTTTTGTTTTATTTCTGAAAAAAAAAATCTTGTGAAAGCATTTAGGAGATTTTTTTTATTCCTTCCTATTATGTGGTGGGGAGCAATTGGCTTATAGGTGGAGCACAGAGGGTAATTGGGAATGGGGTGACATCAGACTGGTGACTTGTCACTAGTGGGGTTCCACAGGGCTCCATCTTAGGCCCTGTGATCTTCAACATCTTTATAAATGACTTGGATGCAGGACTGGAAGGCATACTAAGCAAATTTGCAGATGATACAAAACTGGGAGGAGCTGTTGACCCCCTCAAATGCAGGAAGGCCCTGCAGAGAGACCTCGACAAATTATAGAACTGAGCAATCACCAACCATATAAAGTTCAACAAGGGAAAGTGCTGGATTCTTCACCTGGAATGGGGCAACCCTGGATGTACACACAGAATGGGGAATGAGATGCTGGAAAGCAGTGCTGCAGAAAGGGACCTGGGTGTCCTGGTTGATGGAAAGTTGAATATGAGTCAGCAGTGCCCTGGCAGCCAGGAGGGCCAACCATGTCCTGGGGGGCATCAGGCAAAACATCACCAGCTGGTCGAGGTGGGGGGGGAATTGTCCTGCTCTGCTCTGCACTGGTCCGGCCTCACCCTGAATATGGTGTGCAGTTTTGGGCACCACAATGTAAGAAAGATATTAAGCTCCTAGAGAGTGTCCAAAGGAGGGTAACAAAAATGGTGAAGGGCCTTGAGGGGAGGTTGTATGAGGAGTGGCTGAGGTCACTTGATCTGTTCACTCTGGAGAAGAGGAGACTGAGGGGAGACCTCATCATAGTCTACAACTTCCTTGTGAAGGGAAGAGGAGGGGCAGACACTGATCTCTTTTCTGTGGTGACCAGTGACAGGATCCGAGGGAATGGCCTCAGATTTTGTCAGGGGAGGTTTAGGTTGGATATTAGAAAAAGGTTCTTTCCCAAGAGGGTGGTTGAGTGCTGGAACAGGCTCCCCAGGGAAGTGGTCACAGCACCAGCCTGACAGAGTTCAAGAAGCATTTGGACGACACCCTCAGGCACATGGTGTGACTCTTGGGGATGGTCCTGTGCAGGGCTAAAGGTTGGATTCAATGATCCTTGTGAGTCCCTTCCAACTCAGCATATTCTGTGATTCTGTGACCCTGTGATAAAGAAATGCTATAGAGTAGTATATGCTCCAAGAAGCATATGAGGGTAAAATCATACCTGCTATACCTTCTTACTATTCTCCTCAATGTCTATAAAAAGTCCCTACTTGGTGGTCTAAGACAAGATTCCAGGCAAAATGCTTAAAAGTGCATAAATGACAGAAAAGGCAAAATACTCTTTTAACTTCAGTTTTCTTAGATACTGCAATAAAGAGTGGAACACATTCTTTTAAAGTGTGTTCCATTTAATTTTTTTTTAAGGTTATTATCTAGCAATATAGTTTATATTCTGCTAATCACCATAGTACAAGGATTTCAATAAAAACCAAGCAAAATATACTTTTAAAAATTCCCCACAAGATGTTAAACTAAATAGGATAATACAAGGATGTGGTTATGTGGCAGTATTTCAAACACTGGCACTTACTGATAAAAAACCATTATAATCCCCTCTGGAAACTCTTTCTATTCCCTTCTTGCTGACAAATGGGCCCAGCCTGGAATCTGTCATACTGAAGATCACTGAAAGCCACCTTTATGCTTTTCCTTCTCTCATCTCTCCCCTGAGTGTTACATTCTTTGAAGCAGCATGAAGTGAGAAGGTTGGTTCTATAATCCATGTTTCACTTGGCTAGTGCCACTACAGAAAACAGTTTGACTGTAGTCAGCTGTGCCTTGAATGTCCTCCCTGGTGAGCTGGGAGGTGCAGCTGCTTGTGTCCTGGTGATCTTCAAACAGTAGCCAAAAGCAGGCAGGCTGCTGCTGGTGTCGTCCCACCAACTCAAGATATTTAACAGACAAATCCAAGTTAGGAGTGTGGTTGCTTCAAACTTCATCTGTAGTCAAGACTGAAACAGGCATACAGTTGGTGAAAATGAATCAGATAATTCCTATAATTTTCATCACTGATGTGTTTTAATTAATGCCAACCTTGTTCTCCCCATGAGACAGAGTCAGTAGAAACATCACTCAATAACACCACAGGACAAGGCCCAGCTTTTGGGCTGAATCTACCAAACTTCTCTGTGCTTCCTGTACAGCCCCAAAAGAGGCAGTGGGGTGGGTATATGATAATCCATTTATCACAGCCACCTATCCAAATTTATGCAATAATTTTCCCCTTAAGGTAATAGGGAACTTCTGATCTTAATTTATAGTAGAAATTAAGACTGGACTGGGAATGCTTAATGCTTTGTGTAACCATCATTTAATGACAAAATGAGTCTGTTTAGCTTCCTGAGCTTTATCTCTCTGACTTTACTTCACACTCCCCCGTATCTCGGTGAGAATTTCATGTATCTACCCGGGTCTTGGCCTACCTTCCTTGCTGTCCCCATTTGTGTCTATGCAGCTGTCTGTCAGTCCTCCCACAGAAGCTTTTCAAAGTTAGCCAATTTCAAACAGGTTTTGCCAAGTCAAAGAGATCTCAAAGGTACTAAATTTATAAAAGTAGGCTGCCAGTCAAGTACAGAAAACCTGTTAGTACTTGCACTGAGGAAAAAAAGTCTTAATTATTAGTTCAACCCTTGTTAGGCATCTGAGCAGTTAGGGACCCAAGGCGGGAGATGATGCATAGTGCCATGACCACATGTGTAGCAGTATCCTGTGCCAGCCAGTGTAAAGCAAACTCTTTGTACTGGTTCTGGCTGGTACAGACCTAATTTTCCTAATAGCAGCCAGTATGGTGCTGTATTTTGGATTTGGGGCTAAAATAGTGGTGATAACACATCAGTGTTTTATCTGATGCTGAACAGAGCTTGCACAGCATTGAGGCTTTCTATTTTTCCCAGTAAGTAAGTCAGGGGTGGGCAAGAGGCTGGGAGGAAACACAGCTAGGGCAGTTGACCTGAATTGACCAGGTCAATATTCCAAGCTATTTAATGTCATGCCCATCAATAAAACCTGGGAGGCTGTCTTTTTAGAGTAGCCATTGCTCAGAGACTGGCTGAGCATCCATCTGCTTGTGGAAGGTGCTGAGTGATTGCTTTTGTATTGCTATTATTAGTTTTTTCATACCTTCAGTTATTAAACTGTCTTTATCTTGACTGATGAGGGTTTTTTCTTGCTTTTGCTCTTCCTACTCTCTCCCCCATCCTGCTCGGTGTGGGAGTGAGCATTTGGGTGAGTACTTAATTGCTGGACAGGGTCAACATTAATCTACATCTATGTGAGTTCTACCAATAGGAGTATAGATGAACCTCAATGGATAAAGAACCGAAGCATGTCTGGCAAACAATTAAGTAAGTTGCCACACTGGAGGTATTCAAACCCAGATTCATTGAACATAGCAGATTTACAGTACTGTAAAGTAGTAAAAAAAATGTCCTTGTAGCATGTGGAAAAAACATTTTTAACAGAATACAAATACACATAGGGGTGATTACCAAAGGATGCTTACTAGCTCACAGTAACTTGCCTGTATCCTGAGATGCACAGCAGCATCTAGAACGGTATAAATGCAGAAACTAAGAAAAATTATGTCAGAAAGAAAGTGTAGACACCTCCTAAATCAGAAGAGCATCATTTGGAAACGAGATGAAGAAGGTTTTGGGTGAGATGGACAATTGTATGATGATTATGAATTGCCAGCATGACATCTTTGTGAACAATGTGTTGTGATCTGGCATGGTCAGGAGTGGTTCCACTAGAGACACGGAGGCATAAATGCCACAGAAGGCAGTGGAGCAACCACACCTGCATCGTATGCCAAAGTCCATCACTTATTCTTGATTCTAGGATGTTTAGAGAAATGTTTATTCAAGCTTTTAAGCGTAGCCTATTAAGCCTAATAAAACAAGCGAAGTGGAAATATGATTACTGTCTTCTCCAACCAATCAGGGAACAAAAGGAACAAGAAATATAAACAGGAAAACAAAAACCTTAAAGTTACAAATTATATTGATATAATGGTAAATAATTATAAGGTGACCATTAATACCTTGGCATGGAAAGGTTTCTCATCCCTAGCATCTGGGATCATATTGCAGAATTGCTTTGTCATGAAAGCAAATGGGACTCAAAAATTGCTTGCCATGGCACTCTGTAAATTCATGGGAAGACTTACATAACAAGGTACCTGTGATGTAGGCTGGACACAACAAACCATAAGTCCTTTCTAATCCTGAGATCTTAATAGCTTAAAAAGTAAAGAACTTAGGTAGTGTTAAGTATTAGAAAAAGCTCTTGATAAAACCTCCTGGTAAAAGATCTGTGTGGTAATGGCATTGACTAGCAAAGAAAGCTTCTGGATCTGAGACAATAACTGCATTAATAGGAAAGGTTTCTGGATCTCTCTTTCTTCCTGCAAGCAATTAAATAATTCATTGAATAGTTCTCAAAGTTGGAATTTTCATTTGGGAGTAGGTGAACACAATGCTGTAGGAACATATATGAAGGGACTTCATAAGATCATCTTATCTGTCAAGGCTTAACTGCTTGTAAAAATATTGCTCTCTTCCATAGTGGGGTGAAGCAGTAAGAAACATAATTTTTCTTTGGACCAAGCAGTGCTACATAAGTATACAACATTTATCTGAGACTTGCTAAAGCTCTGCTAAGGCCTTTTACAATCTATAACAAATGTCTAAATAAACATAACTGGCAAAGTACTATGATGTTTATACTGTTTGCTGGAAACATAACAGAAAAGCGATGCTGGGTACAGTCATTACAAAGGGCTCTGGATCATAGACTTTTTCGGTTTTTGAAGAAGAAAATGTATTGATTTTTCCATACTGCTCAGCATTCAGAATCAGAGAAAAAGTTTCAACTGTTCTTTTTTATGTATGTGCCCTAGCTTTGCTTAGACACTGAAAGAAGGTATTTTTTTAAAAGTACATCTGATGATGACTTTTGACTACCTGGCCTTTTTTGGGTTCCCAAGTGGGAGCTGAGTGCTTACAAATATCAAGTTCCAAGTATAATAGCAATCTACATCCCAGCTAACCCAGATGATGATACATGATGTGTGAGCAGTTGGACTGCCCTAGCCATCACCCATCACAAAGATGGACTGAAATAAGCCCTTCCTGAGGAGGGAAAGGGCTTATGAGTTTTCTAGACTGACAAAAGCCTTAAAAAATAGTCCAGTATAATAGCATACATAAATATGTAAATTTGCTGATCTACAGCTAATTTTGTATAATGCAGTGGTCTACCAATCCAATGTACTTTATCAGATAGGTCCATGCTATAACTGTACTGAAACAGCTAGAAAAGTAGGCTTTCTGTGATGTAGACTTGGCTTTATATTTTTATTTATTCGGTTCTACCCTGAAACTCACACGTTATAGAGGACTGAAAGTGAAATGCCACTGATTGTTTTTAATTTGTGCACAGTAAATGTCACCGAGAAGAAATCATTAGTTCAGGAGGAGATATCCTACCAAGCAGGAGCTTATTGCTAGCACTGGTTTGAAGCCTATGTTTGCTTCCTGTAAAATCCAACAGAACAATGCAATAGGAATATCCTTGATTATTGTCCTTCTGAAATAAAATAAGGACCTGAGTGATCAGATAATAAGCACCTTAATATTTGCTAAGCAAAGCCTGAGTAACATTTTGGTGAAATGTTAGATTCAGTTATATCACCACGAAAACTTGGAAACTTGAATCAGAATTGATTTCAGCTTCATTAACTGACTGAGTTTAATGTAAATATCACAGTCATTCTGGCCTTTGAGAAGCAGATTTAAAAAATGAAAAGAAAACCTGGCATTTGTTGTTTTACTGGGCTCTTGAAAAATGTCAGTGTAGTTTAGTGAGGTAGTTTGTTTTTTATGGTTTTTAACTCCATCAGCTGTGGAACACATGGACTTCAGATATTCATTAAAAATTTCAAACCCTTTTACCATATTTTGATCTCTTTATTTTGGAAAAGCACAGTGCAGGGCTTTCCAGGTTTAGCTTCCAGGCATAGACAAATGCAGTTGGTCGGACCTGTTCAGGAGCATTTAGCATCCATACCAAGAAAAACATTATATTGGCCCTAACAGAAGAAGTGTCTGAATACTATTTCATTGTATTGATTGCTGCTTTCCGTTTTAGCACTACCTTTTGATCATTACTTAAGGTCTTCATCCAACCAGTTTTTGACCTGGTAACCAGAAGCTGTAATTGGCAGGCTGTCAGGATTACTTTTTATGAAGCAGACAATACAATCATGTACCAAGTAGGAATAAGTGTATAGTCTGTTGCTTCAGATGGTACTTAACTAAAGGTTTTTAAAACATATATGACATCACTGCTTGATGGATTTTAGTTTGCACTAAAACAAGGTGGAGAGAGTGGGCATGAATGTGTTTTGTAGATGACATATTCAACTAACAAAGAGACAAAGAGGAAACTGGGACATAAAATTCTCCAAGAGATCTCCTATGCACTGCTAAAATGTTGAAGTAAGTGGTGTTTTCAGAGTCTCTAAATTAGCCTTTCCCCAGTGAAGCCAGCAGTAAAATTCCCAGTGGTTGTAAATGATGTCAGGTTAGATCACTCTTCTTTAGGCCACAGAAAATCCTACCTTTTAAAAAATTATTTCTTTGTGTCCCTAATGTCACACTGGTGTCCTCTGGACCTTAAACTTCAAATTTGCTTCCTGCTTCCCTGAGCCTGTGTCATCACCATCCCAGCATGCAGGTGGCCTCCACTTTGGTGCAGCCAGATTTCCCCAGTTGTGAGGAAAGGGATGATGTGCATTTGAGCTGTTGCCTCCATGTAGTCTGGCTGTGCTCTCTGGAGTAAATTTCTTGACTGTAGAATACAGATAATGGCACTTCCCTGCCAACACGGATTATGTGAATTCCTCAAGCATTCTAGGGATAAAAGCCAAAAAGTAATGTAACAGGTGATGTCGTGCTGCATATTTTATCTACTGGCATAGAATCATTACTCCATTATTCAGAAAAATGGAGACACAGACAAGAGAAACAAATAAAAAGCAAAGAAAAGTGCGCTATTAATAATAATGAAGAAAAATGAAATGGCATATGATCTGATTTCTAAAAAAAAAAATCTTTCTACAGATACACAAACCACTACACTAAAAATTATTCTCTGTATGATTAAATGAACTTCTCTCAACTTGCCTAACCTACTGCTTCTTAAAGCCATTTACATTTTTTCTGGTTTGCACATACTTACCCAGAATATGAGAAGAGTCTACTCAGTGCATGTACTATAGTAGTTCCTGGACAATCAAGCTGCAAACTTCTACAGCATTAAACTGTCTGAAGTGGAGGCACACACAGCTGAAAACCAGTAAGTGATACACAAGGGGAGCCACACAGCCAAACATATAAAACACATACACAAATAAACATAATGGGAATAAGTAGACAAACATGTTTAAAAAAAAAATGGGAGGTGCTTTTCTAAATTTGCTAATTAGAGATAGAAATATTTCCTTAAAAACTGTAATTGAGTCAGATAAAATGTAGTACATTTTTCTCTTCTCGTTGAATTGCTGTCAATGCTGTGCTGTCAGATATATCTGGGTGAGGCTGCTGAAGGACCATCAGGAACAACTGGACATAGGGTTTCCTTCTCCTGGAAACTTTTGTCTCGTTTTTCTTCAGGCTTTTCTGTTGCTTAGTGAGGAACTGAAGGAAGCATGAGAATTTTGCTGCCTGGAAACAAAATCTAGTTGTTAAGAGCTACTGCTACTGCTGCTGCTCTAACTCTGTGTAGGGTTTCTCTGCATCAGCCATCACCATATATCCTGTTTTCAGCTGGGATAATTTTTTTCCTAGTAGCTGCTACAGTGCTGTGTGTTTGGATTTAGTATGAGAATAACATTGATAATACATTGGTGTTCCAGCTAAGTAGTGCTTAAGTCAAGAACTTTTCAGTTTCTCATGCTCTGCCGGTCAGGAAGTACACTTGAAGCTGGCAGGGAGCATTGCCAGGACAGCTGACCTGAACTGGCCAAATATTCCATACTATAGAACATCATGCTCAGTATATAAACTGTGGGGAGTTGGCTGGGAGAGGCAAATCATTGCTTGGGGTGGGGCTGGGCATGAGTCAGTGGGTGGTGAGCAGTTATATTGTGCAGCACTTGTTTCTCTTGAGTTTTATTCCTTTTTCTCTTTTTCATTAGAGAAAGAGAAATTATCCCCATTTTCATTACTATGATTCGATGATGATGATGATAATTTTTATTATTATTATATTTTACTTTATTTCAGTTATTAAACTGTTCTTATCTCAACCCACGGGTTTTACCTTTTTCAGATTCTCTGCCCCATCCCATGACAGGGGCGAGCAGCTGTGCGTACTTAGTTGCTAACTGGGATTAAACCACGATACCATATTAGTCAAACACTGAATCAGATAAATTAAGTCATTGTGGGGCTAAACAATCTTCGGAGTTGATATTATGCTTTATCCTTCCAATCTTGCTGCACGTGTTGCTTATTGAGCTTACCACACACAATGATTTATGTGTGTAGTTGTTTGAGCAGCATGGCGAAGATGAGGAACATAGCAGTTGTTGTTGTTATTCAAACTGTGAGAAAGTTTGGCACAAAGGGTTGATTCTTCCCAGTCTTTCAGGCCAGCAGAATCTCTTAGAATCTGGCCTCTCACCTCCAAGTGCCTCAGGTTTCCCTCCACAAATGCCCATTTTACTTCAGCTTACATGATCTACAAGATCTGTAGGCAAAAAGGCTTGCTACGATACCAGTTTGCAATATAGATGGTATCTTACTATTCATATGCAAAAAGCATACCCTACTGCTTGCTCTTCTTTCACAGCATAACTATTATTTCCCAACAGCGGCATAATGTTTCTTCTGAAATGCCATTTATAGATTTTTTTTAAAGCATACATTTTAAAATGAAATAATTTGGCTTGCATTTTGCGATGAGAGAAGGCAGATGTATAAATGATATTTTAGTCAAAATCACAGCTCCTGAAGTATTATTTACTCTGAGCTTTGAGATACACTTTTTCTTGAAGTAACCACGCTACTATGTATTTTCTTCTTAAACTACTTGGTATTTGGATTTCACTGCCAGTTGGAATTAAGTATTAGAGATTTTCATTGTTGTTATAGAGCTGAATTATTATAATGATAATAATTATTGAATATTTCAGCATACATCCTGTACTTAATCCATTTAACACACACTAAAGGATCCTGGATTGCAGTACCAAGAACAAGTTGGTAATTGTTTTAATCTGAAAGATGAAGAAGGTTCAAGGTAAAGAGAATTCAATTAATAAAGGCAAATTTTGATAAAAAGATACACACTTCTTTGTTTGCTTTATATCACCATAATAAATCACCTTCTTAGAAAATACAGTTGAATGTCACGTGTATTGCTAGTAGAGAACATAAACCTACAAGTTCTTGAAAACTTTCCATCTGCTTATGCCCTCAGGTTGATTTCCTTCTTTTTTTTGTGCTTGAGTCCTGTTTTTCTTCATTACCCTCCATGGCTGCCCAGGACCACTTCCAGAGATGCGTGTGCCAACCCAGAGAAAGCATTTGCCAAAGCTGGCTTCATGAATGGTAGCAAGCAGTGCCAGTTCAGCAAGTTTTAAAAGAGAAAGACTCCCCTGTCTGTGCAACAGTAGAGACACGAGCGTGTAGGAGCACACAGAACAGGTCCTGTTCGTCCCGTCATGAGCTGCACCCTGTCTCTGGCAGGGCTGTTGCCATCACGCCTCTAGTCATGACCAATTATACTACAAATTCAGCAAGCTCCACCATAGACATGCACAATGGGTCTCTCTGCGAGCCTCTGAAGCCAGCAAACCACCCAAAGAGCTAAACTTGGATGAGGTGAATTCCACTCTGATGCTTCAGAGCTGAAATAAGAGGATCAGTCTAGACACTTAAAACTTGGTTGTTCTGTTCTGTTTTGTTTCAAATTGCAAAATAGATTTTTTCAATAAGTTTTATATATCTTTTTTTAAAACATCATTTTCCATGCAAAAAAAAGCTGCCAGTATAGGACATTTCATCTCCAATTCACACATCTCTGTAGGAATTCCAGCATTCTTACAGTGTCAGCAGAGCATTAATCCTGATTTTTCATGCCCTTTAAATTGTGGAAATTATGAGAATCTTAGAGTAAAGAGAAATCAGATTTACAGCCTGTACCATCTCAAACTTTGTGCATGTATGCACAGACACATATACTATTAACACAGAGAAGATCAGGACATGTTCTATTAAAATCTGCAGAATACACATTTGTTTTTAGCAGAGTGTGAATCTGGCCTGTGTGAAGAAACCCCATGTGACAAAGGCCTATAAAGTCAGTCTCTAAAAGTAGATAATCTTGAGTCAATGCTGGAATTTTATTCTTCTTTCCTGTCCTTGCATACATCTTAGATGAATGCTCATAATCCTATTCTCTGGCAAATTCTTGCAAAAAAGAGGTGTTTCTATTCTAGCTTTATGACTCATGCCTGTCCTGCCCTTCCCAGGCCAGAAAGAAATACAGGAGCTGATCTACAGTCCATTGACTTCAATGGATCTTGATCCAGGGGCACAAATCACGTTTTCACATAACAATTAAAACACTAACTTGTTAGGGCAGGCTCTAACTCAGTGAAACTTTCTTGTAGTGAATAACTTCTTCTTCCTCTGTAAGAAAGACACTAAAAAAAATGGGAAAGAGATTCAGACTTCTTTTATTCTGAATGTTTTTGAACATGAAATATAGCGATGAATTCCCATATAACACATGATCAAAGCCTTGTGACTTTTTCCCTAGCCTGTTGGCAACAAGCCATGTAAATTATAAAATAGACCCAGGTACAGGAAATCAAACAATGAGATATTCAGAGCTCAGAATAAAATATCCCCATTAAGATAATGTACTTAAATGAGCTACATTGCAGCATTCAATTGCATCTCTACACTTCAATGTAGCTACTTCTGCATACATTTTAGTTCACCAGTGCCACAGGAAATTTTCACTGGAAAATTATCTTTAGGAAATGTCCATCGTCTTCTTGCTGTCACTTTCTTTTTTTCTCATTTTCTTAATTCTACCAGCTGGCTCTCTCATTTTTGATACCTCATGCCTTCATTCCCTTGTTTCTTCAGACTTTTAATGTCTCTTCCAGTTTAGACAGATGAATACTCCACTGCTTTTACCAATTGGATATTTTTGTAGTGAGCATGGGATTTTTTTAATACCTCAAGGTTCCAGCTCTGTACTGATATGAGGCACACCCATATTTTCAGGACTCTACAGTCATGCCATACAAAATATTAGTTCAAACTTGATAAAAGAAGACCATGACTGTGGCATTTATTTTGTTCTAACATTATGTTTTAATCAAAGGGCTAGCCTCTCAGCTGGGAGTTTTAATCAGTCAAGGCAATGCATGACCCACCCAACATCTTTGTACTCACTTACTTTGTATTCAAATAAAAAAAAGAAATAAGAGTTTAAATTTTTGACCACTTTATTTATTGTGCGTTTTTTTTCCAAAACTAAATTGTGCAAATCCTTACAGGGCATGTTGGATGTGGACATTACCAATTTCATTTCAGAATAAGACAGCAATGTAAAGATCACAAACAGTAAAATTGTTCAGGCTTGGAAATACTATTAAACTTCACTTACTGTGTTAATGTTGTAAAATGAGGGTGTCCCTGTGCCCCACACCGCATTTTCAGAATTATACCCATATTCTAATACAATTTAGGAGAATGCTGATAGAGAAAAGCCCTGAGAAGTGTCCTCCTTCCTCACTTTGCCATGTCCAAAGCATTCCGTAAGGAAAAATGAAGCCCTGTGAGTTTAGCTTGCACAACACTGGATTCAGTCACCACTGTAGCAACAGTCACGGACAGAGCTGAAACCGCATTCTTAGCTAATCTTCCCATTGTAACAAAGTCTATAATGAGTAGGTAGGCAGGTTTCATGTTGTATGTCACGAATACACAAGCCCAAGTACGGCATAAAGCTGGATGTTTCTATGGGAATTTGATTTGAAAGCAAAACCAGTCCCTACAGAAAGCCTGTTAGGGAGAAACCCTGAGAAAACACTTAAGAGCCACAGTCTTCCCTTTGCCAAAAAAGCTGTTAAGAAATACTGCCTCAAAATCAAAATTTGTGCTGAATGAGCAAAGAAGTGGTCAAAGAAAAAAGCAGATCCTCTACTCCTCTTGATGCTCACGCACTCACATACACACTGTGCAGGCTCTTCACTCTTGCAAGAGTTATGGATTCCTGACTATAAATGTCAAGTAAAGTTCCTCATGGTAACCCTGTCTGCTCTCCATGCTGACAGACTGCATGAGTTCAGAAAGTTGCACTTTACCCCTCTTTGTACCACAATGAGCAAGTCTGTCAATTAAAACAATAACTCTCTTTACTTAGTGAATTTAAACCCCTTGTCATAACTTCAATGTGATTTTGGTATGATTGCATATGCAAGAAAGCAAAAAAACCAACAAACTAGGCCAACTTCTGAACCCTGGGTCCCTGAAACCTCTGGGAATTTTGCTTAAGCAAGGAGTTCAGAATTTGGCCCCAATGAAAGCTTTAGCAGCAGCAGCACAGGCTGCCCTCAGCACCACTAGTCAAACCAGTGATCTCCCATGCAGGTTCTGTTCCACTCTAGGCCACAGTTCCAGCACCACTCAAATCTGCACTGAGGGCGAGGACATTTCATGTGCATGCAGCCACCTGCAAAATAGCAATGGAATGGATTTGGTACTTGGCAAACACTTAGAGATGTTAATCAACAATTAAGAGCGTTAAAATCAACTTTCTTAGGCATTCATTTACCAACTAAGTAAAATATTTTGTAAAAGAAAAGTACAAACCTGAAGAATATTTCCCTGGGCTTTCTAAAACCTGCTACTCCCTGTAATATGCTGGTCTTACCTTAGGGACTGCAGGAGTAGGAGGAAATTAGAAAAAACTCTGCTAGGGATAGGGAAAAGAATGAGTCAATGGCCTCTCAAAGCAGTCATGGAGGTGTCTCCTCAAGGTTACTCTATGCTAGTCCAGCTGTGAGCCAGAAAATAAACAAAATTAAATTTTTTTTTCATTTGTATTCAACAACTGCAAGATTTGCAGAGAGTAAATCAGGAGATACAGATTTTAGTGGTTGACTGCTGATTATATAAAAATGACATTAGTAATTTAGGCTGATCTACTGGCTGACCTTTTTAGTATCTGAAGCAGCCTTTTGATCACATCAGTGTTTCCTGTGTGTTGGGTTTCTTACTTGCCCATACCATGAGAGCAGTTTTAATCTCTCTGCTCACAACCTTGATCAAAAGTTTATTTTGTAATATATAAAATATTAACATTGTCAAAGGTCATTACAGAAATACATTTCAAATGGAAATTATGTTGCTTACCACACAAAGAGATCTTTTGCATAATTCAAACTGAGAGAAAAGTATGCAATATGAAGAAATGCTGAAATGTCATCTTGGTTTTACTCCAAATGGTGATGGGAGGTACAGGGAGTGTGTGTTCCCTACTGTACTGCTACCCTCACACCACCTTTTTTATAAATGCCACTCCAGAATGTTTCTCAGAAGGCAAAAACTGCAGGAGACACAAGAACTGGTTTGTTAAAATAGGCCTGTCTACTTCATCTGACAGAGAGAGAAAATTGTTGTGATAGCAAGGTCTATTCATCAGTTTATATCTTTGTGCAAGAAATGCAATGCACCAGAAAATTTTTTATCTTATTTAAATGTAAACATACCAATGGCCAGCCTTCATGTTTCAGTTTATTTAAAGTTTAGACCCAGTCCTCTCTTACAATTTGTATTAGGCCATCACTGAGTAAAACTCATCTCAGTCCTGGCACAGGACTCAATCCCCAGTAGACACCCTCTATCAAACGTGGGTCCTACCTTCTAAGCTACATACATCATGTTATTCTCTGCTACATGGCAGCTGAGATCAGCCGTCAGAGTGGAGAGTGTCTCAAGCAATGTGACCTAGAGCTTTGTGAGTACAGCAGTCCTCTAAGAGACATGGATGTGTGTTTAAACTCACTCAGATCGGGAACTCAGCTGTAGGAAAGTGTTTCTCTCTTTCACTTCAGCTATTATAGGATAGTTGTTTGCATCCAGAAATATTCTGGAATGCCTATAGTTTACACAGAGTATTACAGAAAAGTTATTGGCATTGCCACTATCCCTTGTAAAAGACAGTGTCCACAGATGCATTTGGGGAAGGAAAGCACAATTATTCTCCTGTGTGGAGTCAGTGTACTCCTTCCAAATGAAGACTGTTGGCAGAGTTCAGTGTAGAGTTGTCAGCTTCTTGACAGCAGCCGTACTTAGGCAGCTCTGAAGTGCTTCTCTCAGTTTACAAATGGCAGCCTACAAGCTGGCACATGCAGTAACCATGACCAAAGAAGAAAGCAAGCACTGCACTTTTTAAGCTTCATGCATTAATTTGCAGAATGACAGAATCACTGAGGTGGGAAGGTCCCTTTAGAGAACATCCAGTCCAAATCTCACTGCTCAAAGCAGGGTCATACTGAAGTAGGGTGCTCAGGTTGCGCCCAGTTGGGTTTTGAACATATCCTAGAATGGAAACTCTTTCTGGGCAACCTGTTCCAATCTTCAGCTACCCACACAGTAAAAGGATGTTCTTGTGTTTAAACGCAATTTCCTGTGTTTCAATTTGTGTGCACTGCTGCCTGTCCTTTCAGTGGGTACTGAGAATAATTTGCCTCTGTTTTCTCTGTTTCTCCCATCACATATTTATTTATACAGTCCTTTTTTCATCTTTTCATTGGAATCACAGATTCATGGAATAGGTAAGGTTGGAAGGGACCACAGTGGTGATCCAACCTCGCTGCTTTATCAGGGTCATCCTAGAGCACATTGTGCAAGATTGTGTCCAGACAGTTCTTCCGTATCTCCAGTGAGGGGGACTCCACAACCTTTCTGGGCAATCTGTTCCAGTGCTTGGTCACTCACACAGTAAAGATCATCCTCATATTCAGGTGGAACTTCCTGTGCATCAGTTTCTGCCCATTGCCTCTTCTCCTATTGCTAGGCACCACTGAGAAGAGCCTGGCTCCATGCTCTTGACATTCTCCTTCAGACACTTAGAGACATTGATGAGGTTCCCCTCTCAGTTGTCTTTTCTGGAGGCTGAATAGGCCCAGCTCCCTCAGCCTCAGAGAGATGCTCTGGTACTTTTTCCATCTTCACAGCCTCCATTGGACCCACTCCATGAGCTCCATGTCTCTCTTGTACTGAGGAGCCCAGAACTGGACACAGTACTCCAGATGCACCCTCACTAGGGATGAGTAGAGGGCTTGACCTGTTGGCAATGCTCTTCCTAATGCACCCCAGGATACCACTGGCCTTCTTGACCACAAGGACACACTTCTGGCTCATGGACAGCTTGTTGTTGACCCCCAGGTCCTTCTCTGCAGAGCTGCTTTCCAGTAGGTCAGCCAACAGCCTGTACTAGTGCTTGGGGTTATTACTCCCCAGGTGCATGACCCTGCATTTGCCTTTGTTGAATTTCAGAAGGTTCCTCTCTGCCCATCTCTTCAACCTGTTGAGGTCCTTCTGCAGCACAATCAGCCAATTACAGTGTGCCAAACATTTCTAGCCTACTACCATGGTTTTGGCATTTTTTATTATGAGGCACTGTTCTGAACTGGGTCAGGCTATAAGCAAGGAAAAGTTTTTTCCTGCTTATTATCCATTTTCAATAAATGTTTTCATTCAAAGGTAAAAAGTAGAACTACCTTTTTGATAAAATGGGGATTTTTACAAGCAACGTCCCTAAACTTTTGTGGGAGCTGTGTAAATGGTATCAAATAGGAATATCCTGTTTGTGATAAATGTTAACTGCCTATAATTTAACAGTAAAGATTCTGTAGCCCAGCCTAAGAGAAAGTAAAGGTCCTACCACTCCTTCAACCTGACCAGAAGGTTTCTTTTCATTTGGCTGTGCACACAAACTCTTAAATATTAATAGTCACCATTATCATCTACTTCTAATGCAGTTAAAACTTCTGTTTCCAGCCTTGTCTTACAAGTCTGTAAATAAGATTTTTGACCAAGCCCTCTGTTATCTCTTGTCTGCTGCCCACCTTGCTCTCTACATGATACCAAACCTTGTCTTGCCTTACCACTCTTGAATTCGTGGTTTTTTCCCTTCTGTTTCTTGTGCTTGAAGGTGTCTCCCACTTTCTATCTGCCAACTGCCTTCTTTTCTTTCATCAAACCCCAGATTTCAGGATTTTGTCCTATTTCTTCCTCAGTAATACTTCTGCAGTATCACTGCTCGAAGTGTTCTCTTCTTGCAGTTCACAGTGTCTTATTTGGTGTTTTCAGTGTTCCATGTGAATAAGTGATGCCACAAAACTGAGAAGCATCCTCTAAATACTTCTATAATATTTAGGCAATAAATTTAATATATTTTTATTAATTAATTAATATAAATACCATTAAATCTTGGAATAGCATTAACGCATAATATATAGCCTATTCCATCCCTGTTCCCCATTTTAACCATCCCAGTGCCAGCAGATTACTTTGCTTCCTACACAGTAAACATCGATTAGTGCAAACTGTCAGGACTCATGTTTGCTTCCTTGAATTTGCACTTCTACCATGGGCATGTGACTGGGTTGAGATAAATCTCATCTAAATTCAGCCATATATTGTGTAGACATCTACAGCAGGACTCATTCTCCACATCCCACTTTTAGGTGTGATTCTTCTGTCCTACATTAGACATATGTTCTGCTTCATTGTGATATAAGTTTTACCCTACAAATGTCTATTTTTCCCAGTGACAATGGTAAATCTAGACAACTAGCTGGATATTCAGTCATATGAATGCTACATCCAGTGCCTCATTTTCCCTACCTACAAAACAGCCAGGCATTTTGTGAGGCTTGATTGGTGGTTTTAGAACTAAGTGATTTAATGTTTTCAAGATAATTTAGATAAAGTGACAGAGGCAATTATTCAAGCTCTGTGTGCTCTCCCTATCTTGGAATAATACTGTGAATATGTACACATGCACATTTATACATTTATTCGGTAAAATGAATTTTAAAAGACAGTTAAATACAAGATATATAATAAATTTACCATTTTTTTCCACTGGAATATTGCAGTTGGGGCATGGCTTGGTTGTCTTCTTGATTGTGTCTCTAGATGCTTCTTCCCATCGAGCTTGCATGGCTGCATGTTCATCAACTACATACCCCTGCAAAGAGAGAGCAAAATCATGTGTGGGCACAATCTTGAAAGGCTCGCTGGGACATGATGTCTACACTGAAGTGAGAACCATTTACCTGCAAGAAACAGACAGGCCAGGTAGGCTGGACTTTGTGAGAGATGCAGAAGTTCTGCTTCAAAATGCAGACTGTTTTCTCCCAGTGTGCACAACACATGTATTGAGTTAGATCCTGAATTGCAGGATGATGGGGGTAGCAGCAGCAGTGGAAGCATGTGCCTTCCTGGAGATTCCTCCTAAATCCAGCAGCAGCACAGGCTGTGTCCTCCCTGCTGCTCCCTGCCCTGAGTGGCAGGCAAAGCCCCAGCAGGAGGACATGGGGGCATCAGCCGTGCTGCAAATGCACAAAGACAGGTAAAGCAAAAGGCAAGGCGAAGCAGCAGTCAGGTGAATCCAGCTGAGACATGACATGTTAGACACCCTAGGCTTGATTCTGCTTCAGGGATTAAAGCCCGTGCAAGAAAACAAAACCCACCAAGGCAATGCAACACTTGATAATGCATAATGGTGGGGTGTCTGGAAGGAAACTGTTTTTCATAATAAAGCATACGCCTTTGTGTCAGAGGTCTGGGTTTCATTCCAACATAAATCCATGTAAATTTAGGAGGCACGAAGAAGGAACAGAAAAATTTTAGAGAAAAAGTAAAAAAACCCACCCGTGAGCAATGAAAGCAATCAGCTCCCAGACAGAATTACATAGATGAAAAAAGTCATCATGAAGAATGTAAAAGGGGCTCCTGTGTTTGTCCTATTTATGACTGGGACAAAATTACATAATCTACACAAGTGGCCTATTTGGCAGTTTCCTACCTAAAATGATGGTACAAGGACAAAAGAGATGGCAGTGCCTTGAGTAATTTCTATCACACAAGGTTGGCAACTATGTGAATAGTAGCTGTAAACAATGTATGTAGGTTCCAGCCTTGAAACTCTGCTCTCTCCATTCGTAATGTGGGGTTTTTTCAAGCATGTGGGAAAATGGTCATTTTAAACTATTTAATTTCTAACAATTTCTGTAACTTCTTTGTGTATACCTTCAAAATACTTGTAGTCTGTCATGTGGACTCAAATATTAATTTAAATGGATAATTTTTTAATATATTTATTTTGAGTAAGACTAAAAAAAGGAAATTGGCTCAACTTTTAAAAATGCAACACAACCATAACTCCTCTTGATTTCTTGTCATCTACTATTGATAAAACCTGTAAGTTGTTGCAGTGTCAGTGAGTAAGATCTAGATTTTAATTCTTGCCTGAAGTGACCTGAGTTAAAATGGAATAAAAAAGAGCAGCATCTGCAGAAATTTGTTTCCAACTCATCTGGTGGCCATTGCAATATGCATTTAAAAACAAAACAAAACACAAAACAAGAAAAAAACTCCACAGGCTTCTTTTAATCAGGAAACCTCAAAACTGTGTGTTTGGTATTATCTATTTTATTTACCTATATCAGTCTCCTCAACCCATGAACCCCTTTTGTTGCTCCTCACTTATTTTTCTATATTTTGCCAATCTTTTTGATGTAGAGGTGACAAAAGTGTACAAAGTCACTTTTACTTTTGGCTCTCTGCTTCTGGAAAGGGAACTCAGCCCTGCACCCTGCTGGATTATTCTGCAATTCGTCAGAAAGATGACCTCTATACAACAGAACATTAGTAAGTTCTGGGGAATAGAAAAAGCTGCTCAGGCTAATAGCAAAGAACATAATCTAGTATTGATTTTGCAACACCTTGATCTTAAGGAAAGATGACTTTAGCAAGCAATCTGAGCTAGCTCAGAGAGGCCTGAGCAGAAGATGGGGAAAAAAGGGAATGCTTGACCTGGGCCTCAGTTTGCCCAGTGACAGAAATAAGATGATACTAATTTAATCTCATTTTCATGGGAATTCATTACTTAACATCCACGCAGATGATTCAAGATGAAAATCACTATAGCAGTGATAAAACCCTGCTATTCTTTTCAGAATAGCCAAATGGGAAGACCAGAGTATTTTTAATTTTTGTAGTCAGCCCAGAAGAGCTTCACAGTGGTTCTATTTTCTCAAATAGTCCAAATCCAGTGTTTTAATACTTGCAAACATATTTCTTTCTTGTCTTCTTGTGTTTGTTGTGACCTAATAGCAAATGACACTGAGGCAAAATTTCACATATCAAATTGCTCATTTCATTCAAATAAACATTTTTAATCTCAGTTCTGAAAAAAAAATACAAACTTGGGAGTGCTTAGGAATGTCTAAAAGAAACAACTTCTAACCACATATATGCAGTTCATCAAGAAAAAACAAATTGCTGAAAACAGCAGAGTGAATTAATATTTTAATATTTTCCATTGCGAAAATTCTAGCATGAACTAGCTGCAGCAGCATGACATTTTCAGCCCATTAGAGCAGAAACATCCCTCCTCTGCCCAGTCTTGCTGATTGCTAAGTTAAAGACTTCTTGCTGCAGGAAGCAAATACAGAGAAATGGCACAGTGATGGAATCCCTCTGATTCAGTAAGGAAATCATACCATCCAGATCTATGAGCCTCCAGTGTTCACGTCCTTTATGTGCTCCACATGCAATGGTGGCGTGCACTCATTTTTTTCCTCAAACAATAGAAAAAAGGTGTATGGCAATTCTTTATTATCTATTTTATTATCTATTTATTATCTATCTTTTGTGTCTATTTAAATCATACTCTTACGTCCTAAACTGGCAAACCTAATTTCCATTGCAATGACCTAGGTAATAGAGCAGGTCTGTCAAGCAGAGGTGTCTCTCACTTTCCTTGTTTTGCCTGGTCTTGGGTAGGAAGTTCAGAGATGCTCCAGGTGTGCATCACATCAGTTTGCTGAGGACAGGAGACTTTGATTGCTTCTGTTGCTGACTCAACACAATACGCTCTAATTCTCCAATTACTACAAAATATTTGTCCCAACCCTACTGAAAAGCTACTAGATTTCATCCAGGCCACTTTATGAATAATTTTTTTGATTCTCAACTGTGCTGCACATTACAACCAGTAATGAATACTCACAAGTAAGAGGAAGCTACAGTAAGAACTGTTGCAAGCATTATTTGACATCCCCTCTGCAATATTCCCTTAGTGAGATGGGAGGAAAAGTCTGTCTTGTTACCTCTGGGTAAGAAGGATGTAGATTTACTTCTGTTTCTGTGCTGAGTCTTTTGGAAAAACTAACAGGGATAAAGAGACCACAGAGACTGCTGAGGACCATACAGCAATACAACAACATGGAAAAGGAAAGCTTTTTATGCACTTAATCCATATCATGCAGTACTGGAAAAAAATCTACAGGGACAGAAAGCATCTTGAAATAGAAATAAAGTGTCCTTCTTAAAGCAGCACCTCATTCAGGTAATAGAGCACACATCAACCTTTCAGTAGAACTACATAAAAGAAATGAACTATGTGTTCACAGACAGCAACTAAGCAGTACCATCTAAGTTAAAAAAATTAATGGCAAAATTTCTAGTTAAAAATACTGGAAGCATTAGATGCATAACGTTAAATTCTGACATCCACCAAATTATATGCTGTCTTATTGTACGCTTCTTTTATGATCATGCTTATTTTGCCCACTATAGACAACATCTGAAGACTGAAGACCCTTGATTCAGAATAGAATGTGAAGCTGTTAACTTTATGTTTTGCTTTGCTTTAGTGAATGTAATTTCTGCACTCCTGCTTGTTTGCTCTTGGGGCTTCATTCCTTTCTGATAAGAAAAGAAAGCTGGTCATGCATAACTTTAAAAAAATGCATCCTAGTGCAGCTTTCTTTAAATCAGAAATAAATTTGCTTTGGATCAGAAATGCTTGATTTAAAGCTAATTTTACTTGCAAAAATAAGCTTTTTATTTAATAGAAATATGTAAAATTATGACTTTATGTGAAATACAGATTTTTAAAAAGGTTTAGATGTCTCAAAACAGAAAGTATTACTAATTTTCTAACATGAATGTGAGAAAAGCTACGTATACTTGAAAGCATTTGAAAGGAAGACAAAGAATAATTCATTGTACACAAAGCAATGTTCAGCCCACCATAATATTTAGGTTAACAGAGCCCACTACAGCTAGAGCTGTAAGCAAAACCAGCCTTATCAGTTGAAGCTGTATCTACAAGGGGTGGTGACAGTCCAACTTAAATTTGTTTTGTCTTCTTAGCTTCTACAGGGCTGTTTCATGAACATGATCACATGAGTTAACATCCTGCTGTGTTTACTGGTGTCTTCAGTTGTGGGGATAAAAGTAGCAGATGTCTAGGGCAATAGATAGATTAGAGGGATTTTGGAAGAAAATGCATTATTTGAGCCATTTAAGAGTCAAAATCTCAAAAAGAGAGGTGTTGAAAGCTATGGGAGTAGTGCTCTAATTCAGAGAGATTTAGGCTAATCAAAACACTAAAATATGGCTATAGATAAGGACCGGAAAAGATATTCATTTCATGAGAATATGTTTCATGCACAGGAAAAATAGAGGTGTCAGTATAGCAGTGATCCAGTTAAATCCACATAAAGCAGCTTTGTGTGAACCAATTTGTCTAGTGTGCCTAGGGAATTCTGCTATAAAAAAAAAAGTGCTGCTTTGTGACGAACTAGTTAAAGTCGAATTGATATAAACAGGATATTATGTCAGATACAGGATGAAAGAGACTTTCACTAAATAATATCAGAGTGCTCTGGTTTGGTGACACTGCACATCAAGGTTCTCACCGCATGTTGAGGCCATTCATATAATGAATTAAATTCAGGTAGATGGTGAATATTGAATTTACACTGCTCAAAAGGAGAAAATCTAATCTAATACAGGTCATCCTTATATAACTCTTTTCCATGAGTGGAATAAAGAATGTGCCTTCTCCAGTAAGTGGCAACACAGCTGAAAATGACTGTCAGCTTAACCTCATAAACAAAAGCAGTCTGTCACATCTTTTTTGCTTTATTGCTGCCCAAAATAAGAAAGCTAAAGTTCTCTTTATATAGTTCCCATCTATTTTTCAAAAGACAGAAAGTTAAGAACTATTCTCAGATTTCCTCTGGTGCATTTTTATTTATAACAGAGATTAATTTTACAGGATGTTTCTTGGTTATAGTTATTTTTCTTGCTCTTTTAATTAGGCACCTGTGGGTTGAGATGTCCTGAGCATGACATTGTGAACATACCAGCAATTAAAACCCTAAGCCTCAATTTCTTTTTCATTTGTTTTAGATACTTAATAATTCAAGCTAGGTGTGCCATTTTTTGTAAAACCATGCTTTATTTAACTTTTAAAATTTACCTGACAGAAAAAAAAAATCAATGGCCTAATAATAGATGTTCCACATTTCCTACTGTGACTCAGGACCCATTGAAAGATATTGTATATGGTGAACCTCTTCAGTATCTTTTTCTTTCACTAAAATGTGGTGAAATAATTCATGTTTTTTGTGGTTAGCTTTTACTATTCATCACTTAGATTATCATTAGCCACTTAGAGACCAGGCTTCACAACCCTACACTCTTGCTACAGCATAAGAGGTTAGAAGCTGTTGTTCCATGATGGAAAGGGAAGCCTGGCAAGTAATGCCTGTACATTTTATACCACCTACTGTCAACTCTGAGACCTGACCTGCATACAGGAGGCATTGGGAGGATAAGATAGGCTGGAGGCTCACCTGCAGCCCAAGTGAGCTGGGAGCTTTTCCAGGAGCTACATCAAAACAGACTTCAGCAGGGTGCCAGGTGATGTGACAGGTTTTCCCGGATGTGTGCATGCACATGGATGTGTCATGTTGCACCTGTGCAACAAAAAACATTTCTGGGAAGTGATCAAATGTGTGTGCTTCGGAGCCAATTGTTTGCCTCAGATATCATGCCCTTGTTGGTTTGAGCCCAGAAACTCTGGTTAGGGGTGCAGCTAAGGAGCCCAGGAGGCACGTGCTGATGAACAGGATCAGGTTTGCCCTGACTCAGCTGAGGCACTGACTGCACTGCATTTGGTTAGGTCTGGTGGGTTCCCAGGCTGACAGGGGCTCTGGATAAGCTTTATACTGCCAGTTGCAGAACAGCAAAGCTACTGTCTGGATCCTACATTAGCTACCTGAGGACTGTGATGGCTCAGTAACAGTTGAAGTTTGATTTGATGTTGGTGGGTTTGGGGACAGGCTTTGGGATTTGGGTGACCAAGGCCTCTAGCTTATGGCTACACCCAGGACAGGCAGTGTCCCACAGGTTAAGAGTGGAGCTGAAGTGAAGTTTTACAGCAACAGTTACAAACTTACACTGAAAGAGATGAATGGCTTTGAACCCATAGCTTTGTGGCTCAATAAAAATTCCGGTAAAGGATTCACTATGCCAGCCCATCCCAGACTGGATGTTTTATTTAGGCTTAGGTTTGCAGCTGTTGCTGGCCTAGCAGTAATAGTGGAGTTTGTTCAAATGAGATGAACTAGATTTATGTCTGGGTTTCCTACAAAGACTGCTAGACTGGGTTTATGGAATAAGACGTAAGATATTCTTTTAGGTTCAAGCCTTTGCATGCAGGTTATAGGAGGGATTTGTGTACAGCCCTAACTAGAGAAATATATCATGATGTTTAATTTATTCTCTTTACTAAATTCACAGCAAATTCTGAAAAAGCAAAGTTGCTAAAAAGCTCTTACCTTTTTACAATTACACACTCACTGACTTGGTAGGACAATGTAATCAGCTGCTTCTTGGAGAAAGTTTGTCCACAGAACCGTTTCTCAAACATACCTTTTTATAGCACATTTCACCCAGTTTCTGTCACTTTTTTCCCCCAAAACATTTATGAGTCATTGCCCCATATTCTATTAACTTATTTATATATGCACCACTTTTACACCAGAGTCATTGCTATTGCTATTACAGTTTACCTTGCAGGTGTCTTATCAACATGCCCAGCACCAAAATCATTCTGGAAGCTACTCTGAAAAAGTTCAAATCTGATATGTGGTCACATTTTATTGTCCAGGTGCTAGGGAGCAAGAAGGTGCATGGCATATCCTTGTACAAAGAAAACCAACTAGAAAGATTTTGTGCTATGAAAGCTAATTTTAAGGTGGGGACTTACAGAGGAAGCTGGTTTATGGGTAGATTCCCCATCTGCATAGATTGTCTATGTGTGAGGTTAAAAGGGGCCAGGAAGCCTGGTTATGTGGTGTACATAGCAGGGACTATGTGGTTATTTCTAAACCTAAATCTGGCTGGGGTCACCTTTACTGTGTCATTGATTCCACCATGCACAATGTGCCTTTTAATTAATCCTGTTTGACATCCCAAAGTTCAAACAGGTCCAAGAGGCTGCAATGGTTTTAAAACAAAGCTTCTCAAATGAAGTTGCCACAGCTAAATTTTATTTTCACCAAAATAATGTAACTTACATACTAAGATGGGAAATCATCAGCAATATCTGTGCACAGATCTGGTCTGATACACCAGCAGGTGTATGATACAAGGTCACGATACACCAGCAGTTAAAGCTGGGCTGCTCTCTGCATGCCGGCTGCCGAGTTTGCCTCTTCTACCCCAAGCAGCAAACAATGCCCTTTAGCTTCCCACCATTATATGGTTCCAAATCCTTTATTTTGAATAGCTTTTCGAAGCACCACATGTGGCACCTGCTTTGTCCCTCCTATGCCCTGCAGCTGCAGTTGCCCTCTTCCTTCCTCCTGCCAACTGACTCCATTCCCCTTTCCCTACTGTTCTCCCCCACTTCACAGTCTTACCAGGTCCATTCCCCTCTCTTGACCTCAGGCTTCCTCTTCACTCTTTCTCATATTTGCCCAAGCACAGGCCCATTTCACCACCACCATTTATGTTTCCTGGACCCTCATAGCTGCGCCATGTCATCTCACTTCTCTCTTCCTTCTCTTCTTTCTGGAGCTTCCACTGTATCTCTGACAGGTCACAGTCACTCCCATCAGCTTTTGGCTTTCATGGACACTCAAATGTCTCTATATCAGGCTTTACTTCTCCTTCTGAGGGATCTCCTTCTCCAAGGCTTCCTAAATTGGTGTCAGGCTCTGAGGGCACTAGCAGACCTTGCTGTAAGAGTCTCCTGGAACCCCCACACCCTGCTCATGGCTCAGGAACCCATGTCAGCCTCTGCCCCAGTGACACTGAAGCAGGGCCTGCCTCCAGCTCCCCACATCCCTGCCCAGCCAGTCATGGGCCACCTGTGGATGCACCACCCACCATTTTGGCCCGTCTCTGTCCTCAGGCACTGCCCTGACAGACCATACATGGAGAGTAATTCCCTGAGACCGATCACGTATCCTGCACCTGTTCTGGAGAGGAAAAGTTTAATTGCAGTGTGTCCGGTTGATCCTTAAATATGACTGGTAGGGGTTGTGGCAATAAATAAAGGTTATAAAATAAATTATATGGATCCAGACAGGAGTCAAACTGCATGAGCTAGAGACAACCCTGGAAGTGTATTATTCCTACCTTGAAACAGATGATGGTCACAGATAAAAAAAATCCTGCTCACTGCTTCAGCAAGCAGTACAATAACAGCAAGTTAGGTCTGACACACAGACTTACGCACCTAGCATGGAAGGGCCAAACAAACAGACAGCCTGAAAGCAGAAGTGGATAAACATTTACATTAATCTCAGTGAGAGAGATGGAAACTGTCCCACATGCACTGCGCTCCATATATGCCCCACGAATGTTTTGTATGCACTGTATGGAGGTGCTGTGGGCAGGGGAGCTCTGTAGTGATGCTGTTTGGGTGAAATCAACATCTCACCAGTACCTGGGCTTGCCCTCTATCGGTTACCTCTCACTTTGCTCGCCTGGCTAAGGAAAGGGAGGGAAAACAGTGGCACAGCGGCACAGCACCACCTCGTGGAGAAGTTTAATTAGTGCAGCTCTCTTAGTTTCTTGTGGGGAAAAGAAGGCCGATCTAAGTTAATTAACTTCAGCTTAAGTTGGAGTCTAAATGAATTTTGCATAGTCTGTGGTTTTGTCTATACAGGGGAATTGATCTGCATAGATGCAAGAATTATTCTGGTACTATTATTTAGCTATTCTGAAACAGCTCTTCCAGAGTACAGGAAATTTTTCAGGAAGATCAAACGTTCACATACACTGGAACTGCAAAAGTAGTCAACATTCCTAAGTTAACAGGTCTAATTGGATGCAATTCATGTGCTGAGAGAATGGATCAGATGGACAAAGTTCTCCCATTGTTACAAGGAAAAGCTAGGGTAATATTAAAATATTTAAAATAAACCACTGCTTCTTATGGTATTCTGATTTTTCCTGGCTCACCTTTATCTCTGCCCTAGAACATAGGAATTATATGAACTCTAACTTTCACAGAGCCAACGTTGTTGAACACATTTGTAACATCCCATGTCAACTTTCAGTACTGTAGGCAAAACCCTAGGCATAAATAACTTAATGAATATAGGGCTCACAGTTCATGTTGAGATGTATTCAAGTTCCAACTAAATTTAATTAAGGTAAGACACTGAGTCAGTCTCCTACTTTACTAGGCTATTGGATACTTTAAGTATCTCTCAATTTCTCTGTTGAAGTTGCTTTGTTTTTCTATAAATGTGAATGGTAACTGGAAGACTGCTCTAAGGTTTCTGCAAATAAAATTAAACTGTTCTTCATAGAGGATAGTTAAGCTGCAAATCTTGTATATATATGGCTTCAAAGAAAGGGGTTGCACAAATTCATGGGAAAAAACCTGCTGATAGCTGCTAAAGATAAAATACCCCATTCGCATCACAAATCACTAGAGGCTGACAAAGTGGATGGATTTTTGGGTCTCATACAATACACATGTTTCAGTGCAATAGAGGTAGATACCCTGTCTGACTACTAGGGTACAGGCTGTTTAATTCTGTCTCAGCCAGTGCTAATTCCTTCCATGAATTAGAAGAGCTTCACTAAGAAAGAGAAGAATCTTTACACAGGTAGTGTAATGTCTAGTGCAATGTCTGCAAAGTATGGCATATGAACCATCTCCAGGTAGCATATGGCAAAGCTTCCAAGTAGAACTTAAGCTCCCTCCCAGTCTCTATGTTCAAATAGTGAGAGTCCCCAAAAGCTAGCCTCAAATAGAGCCTACCTGCAGGCACTGACAGGAGCTTGGCATGCCTCACCGAGAGCTGGCTGGATGCAGGTCTTCATCAGCACCTGCCCACAATTCTCTATCTGCCACACTGGACTCTGTGGGGGCCCAGGGTTTGAGTTTCCCCTTAGCATCAAGCATGCCAAGACATCTGAATACCAGTTTTCTGCTTCCTAGGAGTGCATCCTGGGCATCAAGCTGTGAGATATTTAGGGGGTGTCTTTCCTTCTTTCCTGTTTTCCTGTTCTTTCCACTTCCCACTTTCCCCTTTCCCTCTTTTTTTTTTTTTTTTTTTTTTTAAATTGGAAAGACTGTAGTTTATGTGATTTATTTATTTAAAAGGAAACTTGAATCTCAACTGTAGAGAAATACCCAGAGAGAAATACTATTTCCTGTCCAGGTCTATAGCTACAATAGCTACAAAATTATAGAGCAGCATAGAATAATTACCATCTATCAGCTTCCAGCCTAGACAATCCATTTTTTATTTCTTTAAACTAAAACATAAATTATCAACAGCATTTTTTGCATAGGCTGTATAAAAGTCTTGTTATTCAGTCCAAACTCATATGATTTCCTGACTGGTGCACTGAAAATAAGCTGAAAGGCAGCAAGACTACAGAAAGCCTTTCAAAAGTGTTCACATTGAATAAAGGCAACCCTAAAAAACCCATTGGGAAGGCCTTTTCTTTATCAACGGATGGCAGAGCCCTGTGTGTTTCTGACAGAACTCAGCTACTCTATCAATCAAAGCGACTGAAATCCACTGCAGAGCCAATTCGGTAACTCTGATGGCTGGAGTAATTTAGCATGAACATAATTGCTTTTACTTAGGATTTTAATTAGCACCCATTTGACAAAGGTCACTCTAGCTGGGCCAGGGATAATGATCAGGAATTGTGAGAGCCCTACCTTCTGGGCCATGGCTCCCTGTGTGTTGAGGAGAGAGTTGCATTCCCCTTCATGGTATTCTTCTTTACATTCACGGCAGAACACAAACTGGGAAACAAACCAAAGCACACCAGTCATAAAAACATGCTAGGGATAAAGACAGCAGGTTACAATCATGAAGAGTCATATAGCAGATGATCCCTTGTCCTTCTCATCCCATTAAATTCCCATAATCCTACTAATTTTGCATCTTATTATACACTCTGATCATTAACACAACAATTTTGCTGTTATTATCATACATTTCATTGGTGAAGTAACATAAATGCCATTATTAAAACTGAGATTTTGCTATATGGTTCATTTAGGGACATAAAGTCATAGTAGGTACTTATGGCTGTGTTTCTGCTGCAGTGAAATCTGTTTATACAAGAAGGTTGATGGCTGAAACAAGCAGTTCTGCTTTATAGGGTTTGCTAACAGAAATAGTCTATTCATTGTTCTGAATAAAATGCATTCTCCATGGAAAACTATTGCTGACTTTACTAGGGGGTGACCATCTTATAAAGGCCATATGAAATGCCATTTTCTAGGAAATTATGTCCTTGCCATAGACTTTTATAGAATGGTTAAAAAAATGTATAGAAAGGACACAATGATAGGTTACTTAACATGGGGTTTACCTCTAGGCCCTTATTGTATTTCTGGCAATGTTTCTGGTTTCATCTTTCTTAAATAACATCGTTCTTTACCTAAGGCTTTATTGAAAAGTAATGTCTTTTGCAGATGGGTGAAACAATTGTCCCTACTTCAGTCTGAGCTGCCTCTGCCACCTACAGTGGTTCATATTTATCAAGTGTAATGCCTTTTCTTTAAACTCTAAAATGAAGATATCTGTCTTGACATGTGTCAAAATCTTCAACCCATCAATGCTACATTAAATTCTGTGTCCTTGCAGGTAAGGGGAAAAGTCAATAATATAAAATGGGTCTCTCTTATGCTGTTTTAAAGATGTGCTGTCTTGATGCAACTCCAAACTCTGAAAGATTTCTCAGCAGTAAGACATTCTGACTGGCATTATAAGCAAGACTGATAAAACAGCCTTGATTTTTACATACAGAGCTACATTCACATGTACTGAATAAAGGATATCAGGAGGACATGACACTAGAACATTTATCTACCACAAATTCCAGCTTTTGCAATTTCATTTTGAACTCTTTCAAGCTGTATTTTCACTTTCCTAAGAAGCACTGAAAATCATATTTCATTGTCATGCTAAAGAAACTGCACTTTATAAAAAGAAGTATTGTTCAAGTCCAAAAGGATTGATCCTACTATTCAGAAAGTCAGAGAAATTTGCAGCGGAGGAGTGCAGTGAGTGTTGTAACTTCCACAGATATCAAACCTAATCATCTGTTTACTTTTTTGTCACTTCTCTCCACTATTCTGCCAATGATCTAAAATGTTTTGTTTCACTTCAGCCGACACTGATTTGTTAATTCACTTGTGGTTAGCCAACAGCTTCACAATGGAGGCACTTTTTTGCAATATATGTTGTATGAGAGGCTGCGTTACTGTAATAGAGCATCATTTAAATACAACGATGATTTGCAGTGCGTTAGTGGTCAAAAGATTCAGGCATGTTAAACACTGCGCAAATGCATATAGAGAGGTACTCTGCCTGGACACCTAAGATCTTAAAGACTTGTTATTCCTTAACATTTAATGTTATGCCCAGGTTTATCTGTATTTCCTACCATGTATCCTATTCTCTTTTTCCTTTGTGACTTTTCCTCCTTACGAACACATCTGACTGACAACATTTGTTTGATAGGGTTTTGTATACATTTGTATTATCACTGCGTTTATCACACAATGCCTCAGCTTGCTTTCCTCACTCCAATCTCTCTCACAAGTGCAATTTTAAACCCTTCATAAACATCGAAAACGGGGAAATAATGAAGAAAGAAAAAACCAAAACCCAGGGCATATATTTTGCAAAGACATTCTAGCTGCTTCACAATTTAGTTTGAGGCATTGCTGTTTATTATAATAATGCAATTAATAAATTCATGCAGTACTATTTAAGATGTGAAATGCACTTTCTTATTAGAGAGTCCACATTTTATACTTACCTTTGAAATAAATTATCCTCAGGACCAATGTTACCAATTTTTTCCCCACAGGCTTGCTGGAAATATGCATGATTGTATAACTGGGCCTTTCACTAACAATTCTATATCCTGCAAGTAAGTCTATGAGTGAGCCTGCCACATCCTTGTAATGAAACAAAGCCTGAATTTTTTGTAAGACAGGATACTCTTTTCACATCTTATTAGATAATGGATGAGATGTAAAATCAGTTCTGTGGCAAAAGAACACCCCGGAGGCTGATCGGTTTGTCAGAATAAATAGGCATCTCCCAACAGAAATGCATTAAGCACACCCTTTTTATGGCAAAGCATGCATCATAAAGAAAAGGCATGTCACTTAAAACAAAGAGCAGTTTGTGATAGTTTTATTTGTTTTTTACATTCAGACATGAAAAATATAATACATTTTCAGTAACAAAATACAGCAACTGCAAAAATGCTGTCAGTTAGCTTGTATTTTGTGGCTTCATTAATATTAATACTGTTATTTTGCCCTTGGAAAGGAAAGGATTTGAGTTGTTCAGTCAGGATTTAATACTTTTGCATAAATTTAATATTAATAAGTGTTAAAGTTACTATAAGTAGCATAATTACTAATAATAGTCACACTTTCTTTTCCTTCTTGTGCCAAAAAAAGACTGGCAGATTGCTGTGATAATATAAACAGCACATAAACTTTCTATGTCTTTGTGTATTTAGCACTTACTGTTGTTACCCTTGAAAGATTCTTCACTTGGAAAACAACCAACACAAAGAATAAATCCCAAAGGTTCAAACCTACCCTCTAGGTTTATGCATTAAAAAGAGGATTAGCAGGGAAATCCCCAAAGCACTTAAGGGATTTAGGCACTGGAAATTAATATAACCTGTGTGTGGGCTATTACAGGCTTTTGAATATCTGTAAAAATGTATGAGATAGACCCAAGCAGAAATCCTAAATCCAAGTGACCTCACAATAGGAGGTATTAAAAACCTCAACAGGGATTTAGATCCTGTTTTAAAAATCCTCCTATCATTACGATTATTCAAACAAAAGGTAAAATCAGACCAAACTCTGGTCAGTTCTATGGAATTCAAGCCCCATAGATGACATCTGTAGTGCTGTTGAATAAAAACTAGGGTGGTAAAACCAAGCTGCAGTCTCAGTTATTCCTGACTGGCCAATTTATAGTGTTTTAAGTTTGAAAGTGGGAGCAGAATGTAGCTCTTTTTTTTTTTTTTTTTTTTTTCTTTTTTTTTTTGGATGAAAGAAAAATGAGTTTTTCACTTCCATGCTATACCGGTCGGTTTTTTGGAAATAACATTTTGCCATTTCCTTTTTCACAACATTTCAAAGAACTGCTTTCCCTTGGATTAAGCACCACAGCTCTCATTCTCTCCCTTGCCTACTGCAAATGCCTTTTCTTTGATCTCTGATAATATCTCCCTATAGTGCTTATAAAATATTACTGTTAAAATTATCTTTCTTCCAACTTCAAAAAAATACTCCCATTCCTTACAAAAAGCTTCAAGTTTGAGCTCCCTACTGTTATTTTAAAGTTACTTCTCAACTGAGATATTCCTTTTCTTTTTCAACCTTACCTCCTCCCATGTGTCTATACAGCAGAATGCAGGCAAGGTTGCAGAAAGGTAGTCATAGACACTGTTTAATCGGCAGCACTGTAGGTTCACTGCTAGGGACTTCTGTATAAGCCCAAGTACATACCCAGATTTCTTACTAGCCTTCTGCAATCCCTGTCGAAATGTGAATTGTCATGTCTCACTACCATAGTTATCATTATTAGTTGCACTGAAGACAGCCTATGGTTTGGCCAAAGTGTGTCTTCCAAAACAAATATTCACATTTAGATTAAAGGTATCAGGTGAGGAAAGATGCACTCATACCTCTGGTACAGTACTTTAATGGCCCTTCAAAATCACTTTTAAAAATTTTATCTGATGTCTACTTTGACCCTTTCTAGTTTCAGCTTCCAGTCACTGCTTTCTGCTTTCCATTTCTCTGCTAAAATACGGAGTCTTTCAGTATCCCATACTTTCTTCCTGTGAAGGTACTTATGTACTGTAATCAAGATATCTCTGAATCTTGTTTAACCTAAACAGAGAAACTCTTAAATTTCTCACTGGTTAAGCCATTCCTCCTCCCTTGCTCCTCCAGGCCCAAATCATATTCATGGCACTTTTCTGGGGATTGTCTTGTTTTCTGTCATTAATTATATTTGACTAATCTTTGTATTATTTCTGTGCTGAATCAGCGAAGTTTTTTATTTACTTCTGAATCACTGTTGAGCATTGAATTTGACAGGTTTGCTGACAGTCCCTGTTAAATGCTGCTAGCAATACCCTGCTATGCATTGATTCTTCACAGAAAACACTACTTTCTGTGATCTGCCAGTTCTTAATACTCATGGCCAAAGCACAGTGAGGCATCCATACTGCATCATTTGACAGTGATCAGACAATGCTACTGCTCAAACCATAACCACATCAGTTGGAGCCCACCCCCCTAAAGCCTTCTATTGATATATTATGGTGATTTGCTTAGCAGAATATTCTATAGTTTGAAGTCTTACAAAAAATGAAATTGATTTTGTGCAATCAATTTTTCTTATCAGACCTGCAATCTCATTATAGAATAAAATCAGTTTCTTTTGTTATGACCTGTTGTCACTGAGAATATATTGACTAGCAATCTTATAAAAATTGCTTTGTCTTCTCTGTTCTTCCACCTTTTTTGATCATCCCTCATTCAGTGGTGGCTGTCTGGACCCTTCACTACTGATGGGAATCATGAAAATTAAAGCTACTGAATGCAGGCAGGATCAACATCTCCATCAGTACTGGAGCAAAACTAGTATGCAAGAAATGCAAAGGTTCCTCAAAATCATAACTATATGAACAAATAAAACCAACACAGATCTCCTCGCCTTTAATTTAAAATGTAGAACTTACAAGTTTTATCTTCCTTCTCAGGAAAACAAGTACTTCAAGAAATCAACCTTCAACGCATTTACTCTCTTTTCTAAAATCAAGTTCAAAACCAAACCAAAAGGGTACTACATTATAATTCATGCTAAGGCTGAAACAAACCACAGCTGACAAGTGTTAATTCTATTCTTTATTGAGCTGCCAGAAAATGTACATTAAGTGCTCTTATAAAGTAAAAGGCTATAGTATATTCTAAAGAGAATCTCAGGGAAACCATGTATAATGTAAGATACATATGTAACTAAATAAACTTACTTTTATGTCTTCAAAACCAGTTTGGTTATATATTATACATCAAAGCAAAATAAGTAGCATTCTAAGATACTTGCACAACTTTGATCACCACAGCATCAGAACATCTTGGAACTGTAAGAAAATCTCTTTCATTGTACTCCAGTGAAGCACCAGAATACTACTATTACTGTTTTAGTGACTGAAGACTAATTTGTAGAAAATCTTGGCCACAAATCTCTAAAATTTGAGGATCTTAATTCAGTTGATATGGCTATCCAAGCACCACTGAGGATCTACACCAAAAATAGTTGTCCAAGATCACAAAGCCACACATAAAGGAGATTTCCAGTTTTTAGACATTGGACTCCCCATTAGTCATCTCAGATCATTCCTCTAAAGAAAGGTCAAAATTTGCCTAATAGAGAAAATCAGTAAAGTATTTCCATGTGGTTTTTTTTTTTTTTTGTAAATGAAAATATAATGGAGGAATGTAAATAAGTAGTCACCAATAACACAGAATCTCCTATGAGTTGTAACCATCAAACGTTTATATGGTATATTGCAAATGTATAGCTGCTCGGTTTTTATCAGACTAGCAGGACTTTTTCAACCAGATTTTTTTTTTTTATCTGAAGAGTCTTTTATTAAATAGTAACAGAAACAAAACACTGGATAGGTAAAAAATTAATTATCTTCACTGGACAACACGATCATCCAGTCAAAAAAACCCCCTTGAAAATGTAAAATATTATAAGGCATCAAGTTTCGATTCTAAATGAGCTTTTGTAGTCAAACTATAGGCTGCTGATTGGAGCAAAGATTTATATTGAAAAGATAAGCATGCCTTACAGGAAATCAAGGCAGTCAGGAAGTGACGTATACAATGACCCAAAGTCATCTCTCTAAACTGTTTCCATTTAGAAAAATACAGCTTCCAAATACGCTTTCCAAAGTACAAATTATATGTTATAGTGAATGATAAGTACCTACAGAATTTTTTATTTTTCTTTTAGAAAAGCCCCCAGACCCCACATTTCACAGGAAAAGATTTTACCATATAGTCTGGTTTTTTGATTAAGAGAGCAGTTGGATTCTTGGCTAGATTTCAGACATTCATAAACACAGACTAAGCATTTTTTACTTTGAAGCTATGAACTTTGTTACTTATTTCCATCCAAAGTCAATGAAAACCAACCCTCTCTGCCTCCCCGAAGGTCACAGTTCTCGTTGTGCTACTGCTGTGAAGCTCACATCTTGGGTATTGGGTTGACTTTGCCTCTGGCACTTTGTCATATCCAGCACCAAGTGCGAGACCATCATCCACACCCCCTGTCTTTTAGTATTTCTTGTCCTTACAGCTAGAAATATTAAAAGCAGAATATTTACCACCTGCGGTTGATATGTTTACTTAGGATTTGTGGCTTTGCCAATTGCCACTTACAGAAAAACGTGCAAATGCTACAATGAAGATAAATGCCAGAGTAGAAAAAGCATCCATTTTTAACGACACTAGTACTTGCAGAGCAATTTTGGTCTTTTTTCTTATAATAAAGTACACACATTTACTATGCATATTTCAGCTAAAATCAAACTTTTGTGAGAAGCATGACAATCTGTCAAAACATGGTGTCAAAAATATAGCTGCACTCTGTGTGCAGCTTTTGAAATCTAAGGGCAATTTGCCATCAATACTATAAAGAGGCAATTTTCTATAAACATTAAAAGCTTTAAGTGTAGGACTGCATCAAGATTTCAATGTTTTCTTTTGGAATCTGAAAGTGAAAGTCTCCTTCCTGACTTTTGGAAAACAACCCATGGGCTCATTCCCTAAGATCTAGATAATGGCATTTACATCTGAAGCCTCTTCTGTGAATGCTGGCCATTTTGTGTCTGCAGCCAAATATACTGTCCTGAGCTTGCCTTATATCAGGTGGCATTAATCTAAAAGATGAATTTGTAAAACACACAGCATAAGATCAGAGAACCTGTCCCAGACCTCCCCAAATCTCATGTACTGATTTTATGTGGATTGGCAATCCAGCCAGCCAGCCAGCTTTCCAGCCTCCTTCTGAATTGCCTTGTAGTCCAAGTGCTGCAAGGGATAGAACAGAAGAAAGAAGCAGAGTGGGACCCAGGTACTTCTCTCAGATGAAATGACTTCAGGCCTCTGTGAGGGAAAAGATAATGCTCTTTAGAGATTCCTCTACCCAATACTCATGTGTAGGGATTCCTCTACACATAAGGGTATTGCACAATCTTGTTCTCAGCATGTTGGCTGGGATGTAAGACTTATTAGCCCATTCCAGAAAATAAGAAGGAAAAACCTATAAAGCATAGTTAATAACAACATTATTCATACTGAAAAGTATGAAAACCTTATGTTATTGGTATGTATACATAAGAGAGTCATGTCTTGTTATCACTGAAGAAATCTACCTGATAGCTGACTACCCAAGCAAACAAGAGTTCAAACACTGCAAAATTTTAAAAGCAAACCATGGTTTTGGTTGTCAAAACAGGCATAAATGGCCCTGGCAGAGTTGCACGGCTTTAACTAGAAGCAGAACAATATTGTGCCCTGAAGCATTAGGAAGGGATGTCCGGATTGATGCCAACCAAGCTACTTCTGGAAAAGGAAGCCAAACAAGCTTAAACAAATTAGGCAGCTGCCTACAGCAGCAGGCTGCTAAACCCTGCAAGACATTCATGTCCCTCTTCCTTACCTCACCTATGCCAGAGTTGCGGACAGCAAGCAGAGAGAGCAAGGCTTCTAGCTTGTCATGCTACAGGGACTATGACAAGACCTTAGATGTTAAACATTGCTACTTTGAGGAGCTCTCCCTAACCCCAGGAACAGCTGCTGCCACAGACTCTGACCCCTCCTTCAGGACCAGCTGTCACAGTCACTCATCTTCCTCTGCTCTTAATTCCTTCGTACCCACTTCTCCTCTCTACCTTCTACACAACAGTAGCCTAGACCCTTTCCCTTCTTCAAGTGGCAAAACTGCGTTTTACTTGCAGCTTCCACTGCTGTGAAGCTTTCAGGTAGCCCTGCTGTAAGTCTTACAGCCATATCAAAAATCTGTAGCTAATGCAGCTGTAGTGTTTTTGGGACCTGGGCTACTGTCTCTGCATGGCACTGTATTATGCTGAGTAGATGTTTCAGCACCACTTGGAGCTAGCTTGGGGATGCAGAACTACAGAAATTCCTTACTTCGTTTTGCAGTACAGACATGACAAAGAAATTTAATTAAGTATTAGGCTCTTGTTGGCACCACTGGAGAGAAAAAACCAATTGTGTATTGACTTAAATCTGTTCCCATTTAAGTAACTTTAGTAAGTGGTACAGACACTTTATCACATCTATCTAGTGTATAATGTTTACCAATTTCATGCCTGGATGAATAATAAAATGCAAAGTGGATGCAGGTTAATGTAAGATTTCTACAAATAATTTCCATAATAAATTATAAAGTATTTATATGAGGAAACATTGGGAAAAAAACCAATACCATTGCCACCTTATAATTTAATCAAATGTCTTAGAAACCAGATGCAAAGGATAAGAAGACTAGTAATTTATGAATATGAGGAACAATTTTAAAGCAGTCAAAGATGTAAAATGTAACTAAACCATGATTTTTAAAAGACTTTTTGTAATCTAGTGCCTGTAATTCTCTGTTCTGAGAATGCAGCATTCCACTTACAACTGATAAAAACGAAAAAAAAAAAGAAAAAGAGAAACTAACTCTAAATATGTAATATATAGGCATGAAATAAAACATAAACTATGTGTCCTTCCTGCTTATGGTGGTAGAAATCCAGTGGAACAATACCGTACTTACTCCAGAGCAGAAAAATTCAGAGTATGAGTTACTCTGTAAAGAAAATAAAGCTAGAGTGTACATTGTCACCACTAAAATAGATATTAAGAGGCAATAAAGTTTACATGGAAGAAAACATTATTTTTGAGGAGCTAGGATGCAAAGAGGGAACGTGATAGTTGAGATGCTTTTAGAAAGTGTGAGACAAAGCATTTTATAACAATTAAAACAAAGTACATCTTGAAAATATTTTTCCTGCATAATTTTACAATATTGATGTCAAAAGTTGAGGTTTTTTTGCAACAAAGTGGTTGAAAGCTACAGTAAAATACCAGTTCTCACAGGCTTGAGAAAGACATTTGGTTGCTGAATGCATATATCAGTTCACAAGGAACGTCATGAGGAATGAATTTTGCTGCCTGTGGCTTTCACTCCTGCTCTAGCAGCTTTGCAGTTCAATTAATATGCCCTTAAACAGTACAACAAACTTATTTCCATATGATAATACTGCTGCTATGCATGCATGCCCTGGGCATTTGAGCATCTAGCTGCACATTTATAAGTGGAAACAGACCTGGAAATATGATGGGTTCATTAACATGGTTCTTGAAATGAACTACTGAACATGCAACCTGGGAAGCTGATGAGAGCTAAGCAAGTACACAGTGCTTAATTCACAATGAATTGCAATAGAAATCAGGACAGTCCCTTCATTGAATGCTTTTTAAAATATCCCTAACAGAACCAAGGCAGGTCACGTACAGACTTTTATTCTGTGCCATTCGGACTGTGTTCCTGTAACCATGTGTGAGATGCACATACTTTGTTCATCTTCTCGTTGCTTGAATTTATGTACATTAAAAAAAAGCTCCCCCAGCAATATTGAAAACTTCCCGAAGATGGCAGCAGTGACACAAGAATCGACACAAGCTGGCTTTGCTAACCTTTTGCAATTGAAAAAGATTCTAAAAAAAACATAGTTAACAGCTAAGATCCAGTCCAGGGTTACTAACAGCTGATACATGCAAAACCAGTCCTGACAAGGCAGTCACATAAAGAAGAAATGGTATTCAGATGCACTGAAACACATAAAAAGGAGCAAGGGGCACTCCTTGTTTCAAGGACATTGCATCTTACTTCTCTTGGATCTAGTAACAGCTGAAGCACTGTAAAAAGACTATCTTTCTAAATATGACCATTGAGCAAATAACATAGCATAAATAATGTATCTTGGATAAATACAGTGCTGTTTTAAGTGTTTCATTGGGTTCATGTTATCCCCTATTTGTAGCACTTGCTTTTCAGAACTGTAAACACACATCTAGTTTATGTGCTAGGGAGAGCACAAAATAATGAACAGATTTCTGTAAGTCTCTCTGTTCTCAGGAAATGCCTAGCTTCTGCACAAGGGTCCAGTGAGCGTGCCTTTCCTCTTAGTGACTCAATTAAGCAAGGCATTAGGATATTTCTCTGAGATAAATTGTTTTTTGGAGAGGTTGTTTTGGTTGGTTTGTGGTTTTGTTTTTTTTTTTTTTTGAGGGGGGAGGGGAAAGAATGATCTTAAGCCTTTATTCTGCTTCCAATTGATGTTTGTCTTACAAAGAAGTAAATCCTTTAAAATTAGGGCATAACTAATCTACAGTCATCAAATCCAACTCATACTCCTTCCAAAGACCAGCACCGTTCAGTTCAATGGCTGCTTGGTTAAAATTCCGAGTGTGAATAGTACCTTACTGGAAATAACAAATCAAACCTAAACAACACCCCCCTGCATTAGGATGATTCTAATTAGAGGTGTTTCTAAGCCTGAGTATTGACACTGAACAACACTGAGAAACTTTGGACAAATTTCAAAAACAGATGAAAACTTGGTGTTAAGCATCAGTCTAAAATTAGATATAGCCAGACCTTGGAATTAAATCAAAACTCTGAAGGAGTAGATCTGCAATTCCAAGTAATCTGGAAGGGGAATAAACTAAAATAAAAATTATTTAGAAGTGAGAAATTGCAATAATCTTTAAAACCTTCATATTTGGTTCTGAGTCATCATTTTTGCAAAACGTTCTACAAACACTGCTGGAGAAAGCATTGGAATAACACTGAAAATACCACGCTTTATCATACAAGGAAAAAAAAGCAGATGCTTTCTGAAAAACACACGTCTGATCAAAAATCCAAGACTAGTTGTGTGGTTTCAAGTAATTTTCTTTTGAAACAAGATTTTTTTTAAATTTACAGGGTTTGGGCTAATTGTATTCACAGTGTTTATACCAAGTCAATAATATGACTTCCTGTCTGACCTTTCAAACTAATTCTTTTTTGGTTTGTTGATCCTAGTCATTTTCTGTAAAGTAATTATAAAAACTACCAAAAAATGATCCCTGAAATCTAACTCAGAATATTACCTGGTTTACAGGAAATGCAAACAATTTGGCACTTGTCTCAGCACCTTTTTATGAACCACACATTTTATCAAAAGAAACTATTTTCGGATTCTGAATATGTATATATGTGTATAAAATCAACAAATATTGTCCTGTCACTGTGACAGGTAGCAAGATCCCTGTCTACAAAAAATACGTTCCATAAATATTTCATGTTTATCAAGATAATTTTACAACTCAGCATTTTTCTTACTTTCCTTTGGATTTCTGACAGATATACAAATCATTCAACATGCACTACATTTCTCTAGTTGCCTGGGAGACAACATAGCAGGGCATAAGCAATCTTGAAGTTTTCTGGAGTGCATTGATGACAATTCCTTGTCACAAGTGATGGAGGAGCCAACAAGGGGATGTGGTCTGCTGTATCTCATACTTCCATCAAGGAAGAACTGGTTGCATATGTGAAGACTGGAGGCAGCCTAGGTTGCAGCAACCCTGAATTGATGGAGTTTGAGATCTTGAGAGGAGGGCACAAGGCAAAAATAAGGACCATAAATCTGGACTTCAGGAGAACATACTTTGGCCTGTTCAGGGCCAAAGAATACCATGGTAGCCTGCCCTGGAAAAAACGAGGGTCCGGGACAGTGGCTGATGTTCAAGGATCACCTCCTCTAGCTCAACAATCATCCACCCTGGTCATCAGGAAGTCAATTAAAAGTAGCAGGAGACCTGCATGATGAGTAAGAAGCTCCTAACTAAATTCAGATATAAAAATGAAGCATGCAAGAGGTAGGAGCAAGGATCCAGGAAGACCATAGAGACACTATTCAAATATGTACGGATGGGTTAGGAAAACCAAAACCCACCTGGACTTAAATCTGGTAAGTAACACAAAAGGCATCACGGACTTCTGCAAGAACATCAGCAACAAAAGAAAGACCAAGGAAAGTATGGGTTTTCTGATGAATGGGGCAGGGGATCTGGTGACAAAGTACATGGAAAAGGGCAAGGAAATCAATGCCTTCTTCACTTCAGTTTTTACTAGCAATACTTCTCTTCAGGAATCCCAGATTCCTGGCACCAAAGGGGATGTCTAGATTAAGAAAGACTTGGCCTTGCTGAAGAAGGATCAAGTTAGGGAATATTTAAACAAACTGGACATACCAAGTCTATAGGCCCTGGTGGGATCACCAATGAGTGCCAAGGGAACTGGTCAGCATCATTACAAGGAGATTTTTGATTACTTTTGAGTGGTCCTAGCAACTATGGGATGACTGAAAAAAACCCCAATGTTACTTCTGTCTTCAAGAGAGAAATAAAGATGATCCAGAGAACTACAGGCTAGTCAGCCTCAGCTGGGTCATGTGGGAAGCTGATGGAGCAATTAATCCTGGAAACCATTTCCAGGCATATTAAAAGCATGAAGGTGATTGGGAGTAGTCAGCACAGATATATGAATGCAAAATCCTCCTGGGCTCCTGCCTCCCACTACTCTTCCAATGCATTCCATCTAAATTCACTTTTTCTTTCCATTTGTCTAGCTACATTTACATCTTGACCCTCCTCATTGCATTTCTGAAACAAAATTCAAGCTACTCACTATCTTTCTTTTTTAATTTTTTCCCCATGCCTTTAAAAACCTTTTGTCTTAAAAAAAAGTGGTTGAAAATTCTCTTCTTTTTTTGCTCCCTCTCTCTCAATACCTTCATTTTCTTTTTCTTCATACCTGGAAGCATTACCCTTCTCACATTGCCCCTGAAGATAGGAAAACAACATAATAACAATATAATTACTGTTAGAACTTAATAAAAGCAATAATATCATTATAACAATGCTAACAATATCGCTATACCAACCACTAAGAACAATACTACTGCCAAACACACGGTGTATCATCTCTTCCTCTTATCCCTGTCCCTGCTCTCAAAAGACTTGGAAGCAGTCACATCTGGAAGCCTTCCAGCTATGAAGCCACGTGACTTTGGTTTATTCTTGGGACAGGAACAAAAAGGTATGTGTTTGGAGACATTCACCTTTTCTGTCTCCTGAGGTATATCCTTAAGGCATTCTATGCAAATGAGTCAATGGTAATTAGAGTAGCATGAGATAAATTCTGTATTCAGGACCCGAACAGAAAGCAGATAATTAATCAAGGGGGAAAAAAAAAAGGAAGAAACTTTGCTTTTCTCTATATATTATTCAGAGGTAACTGAGTTTGCGGAAATTATTAATGTGTGTCTAATCCCCAGTACCTGAGCATATATGTCTGTGGTTCTATTCTGTTGCTAATCACAGTATTTTGGCTTTTTGGGGGGCTTTCTTTCTGCATAAATCAAAGGAGAAAGAAACATACTAATGGGTCACTGATAAATAGAAATGTATCATTTTCCTTGAAATAATTATAATATGGTGGGAAAATGTATTTTTTTATATTTTCCCCTCAAAATTCAAATTCCTTTGCTATTAGGAATTTAATGCAAAGAAAAAAGAAAATAGACACTGTTACTGTATGACCCCATTGTATTTTTGTTTTTTGGCTTCAAAGAGATCCTGACAGATCACACAGAAAACAAAGAAAGGTTACTTTTGCAAATCATCTTAAAAACACTCAACAATAATGGCCCCAAACCACTACAGCTCTCAGTTGTCTTATTGCAGTATTTGGGGGCTATTACTGTAGCTTTTTGATAAATAAGCATCATTAGCAAACCTTGTTTGGAGTCTTACGATGTCTTACCTTTATGTAGTATGTTTACTTCAACTGTGTGCCACAACTGAGTGCGAACAGCACTTTCTAATGCAATCTCATTTTTGGATACATAGGAGGTTGGAATTTTTCTATAAGCAGCAAAACAAAAAGAGAAGCATGCCTACTTGCACTGAAGTGGCAAAATCAGGTTTTTCATATAGAGATGGACTTTAATTGGCCCCTGTAAGTTGTGATATGTGTTATTTTCCCACTGGAGAATCAAGTGTGCAACACTTTTTTCAGCTGCTTTACGAGAAAATTGTAGTTCATGAAAACCTGGTAGGTATTAATGGGAAAAGGATGCAATTTGACTTGCAATTCAAGTTATTTTGGTTTTCCATTAATAGAAAGTGTTATGTTTTCCACATAAAATGGTCCAAAGCTATAAAATTCAAGGTTTGTATCAACATTTTATTTGATCTCATGGTCAGGGGAACAAGTTGGAAATTAATCCCATACTTCGGTCCAGCTCATTCTATACAGCCTCTGCTCCTGTACTCTAGCCCTTGTGGAATCCATGTCCACTTCCGGGAGTTTGTTAGATGCTCATCATTTGTTAAGATAAGATTCAAAATTCAGAATTAACAACTATTTGCTCTAGCTTGTCCACCATCCTGGATGCTTGAACTAACTATCTAGCTGTCTGCTCAGTGAACACATACACACACACGCACATAAAAGCAGAATTACATGGCAGCACCTTTTCTTGATGAGTCACAGACAAGCTTCCAAAGGGAAACAACTTTAAAAGATGCAAACCCATGATTTTCTGTATTTATAATTCATATATACCACCAAAACTATTAATATGACAATAGATTAAAAAGAAAAAAAAGGAATTGCCCTTGAAGTCAAGGAATAATATACAAATTTGCTATTTTTTGAAAAGCCTTCCTTTAAATAAGAGGAATTTCTGTGATTTTTGGCAGATGCCACTGCCACTGTGGGATCCAATTACATGTTTTTGTCTTGCATAATGACTGCTACGGATATATACACATGGCATTACACAAGGAATTAAGATGTATAATTGCATAATGACTGCTAAGAATGCACACACATGGCATTACACAATGAATTAAGATGTATAATTCCTAATGAGAGTGATGTCTACTGCCTGAGAGTAGCAGGCTAGACATTAAGTCTCCGTTAAGAATAAGCATAATTTAAAACATTTAAATAGTCTCACTCAAATCAATCTCAAGTGGATACTTAAGTAAAATTTTTCATTCGGTCTTTACTCCTAGTCCACAGCAAATTTATTTCATTCATATTTTCTATGAGTTTGTATTAGAAACATATAAAGCCAAGCAACTAAAACACGTGATTAGTTATATGGAGCTTCCCAATATATCATTCTTTTTACACCTGATAATTGACAAGTCAACCTACAGCAAGTCTTTGTAAATCTTGTTTTATTAATGCCTTCTCTACTGAATTTCTTTCTTAAACAAGAAAATAATTTGACATATTGGCAGTGTTCTTGTTGTTTCTATTGGACCATCTCAGCCCACTAGCAGCACTCAAAATGTGTCCACACTTCTACAGATTTTCAAAGGAAACTAGTGTTATGCCTATCCCTCTCTTGACTTTGGTCGAAGTGCCTTCCCATCACACACATCTGATATACAACGGATGCGCATCTTAGCACTGAACTATAGACAATGGAAGAGCTATAAACACATAAAAGTAGCACTTCTGTTAAGACCCTGACAGTATACTTGTTCATCAGCCACAGAAACTGGAAGGCTTAAAAAGACATATGGTACTCTGAGATAAAACGTGCCTTGTGGGTGTTATGAGGTATAGGGCCGAGGCAAATGCTTCTAGTGACCTGCCAGTGTTATCTTACAGCAACATACACACCTTGGAATATTCTATGAAATTATAAAATAGCCCCAAACTCACAGAAAATATTTTTAAATTTAACAAGTAAACAAAAGAAACGAGGTGCATAATAATTAAATGGTTGTTAAAGAGTAAATAGCTTATGAAATGTTTCACTTCTAGACTGCTGAGGAGAACAATAGGCAAGGACACAGGTGAGTGAAATAAAATGTCATGTACATTCTTCATGCTATTCAAGCATAGCAATTTCTTCAAAAGGTTCTTCATTAAAACAAAAATTAAACAATGGAAGAGATAGTTTGGAAGGATTTTTTTTCTTTTTTTTTAACAAACCTTACTATTTCTCAAGACACACTTCTATTTATAATTCTGATAGGACTTGAAATGCCATGGTTATTCTACTGTATCATACCACAGCCCTGTATAGATGCAAATTTTGCAGCCTGCAATTTAATTCATATAGATCTATCTGTAACTAGAATAATCCAATGTTTCCAATTAAACAAAATTTAGTGGGTTCATGTTTCCTAGAAAATATGGAATCTTTTTCTAAAGGAGTCTTACAAACTAGTAATCATCACTATTCATTTATCAAGCAACAGTAAGTAATGTATCAACATGCTTGGAAATCTTTCCCCTGCAATGTGTTTAGCAAGAATCAGGAACTACTCTTGATTTACAGTGTTTAGTTTTTTGCAGTTATGGAAAAAAGATAAAAAGAAAAAGAAGCCTGTTCAGTTATATGGGATTAAATACTAAGAGATATTAAACCAACAAATTCCAGTTCTCTCTTGAAGAAATCTTTCAAGAATGCTGTTAACAAAATTTCTTAATGATATTCTTTGAAAACAGAAAATACTTCCTAATTTTGTTAAATAATCAGTTACAGATAAGATAGATGGGAAGCTTGTCTAGACCATCACAACAAACAGCTAATACCTGTCCTCTTTGTCCTGTGAATACATATTGGTTTTGGCTGGTGTAACTATCCAAATATTGATTGTAAATCAACTTTTAAAAATATCTCCCCAGCTGACTTGTCTTAATGTCCTCTTGAAGCAGTGGGTTCCACACTACTGAAGTGCTTCATATTCAAGAGTAAGTTTCTCTTGTGGTTTTTTTTTTTTTTCTGTGAGTAATGGTCATATAAAATCCATATGCAAGACTAAAATACAGCTTTGATACAAAAGCAGATGAATGAAAAAATACCTCAACATTTAAACAGAATAACATCAAGACTGCACATGATAAGAATTTCTTAAAATATTCTATCTGTAGAGATACTTTATAAATCCACACCTGATATTTCTGCATTTATTTCATATTATATAATTTACATCATAGTATATATGCTGAGAGGTACTATCTTGTTCAAGGGCAAAATCTCTGGAGACAGTTAATATCTTTTGCTGGAACACTTAGTACAGCTAGAATATTGAGCAAGGCTGTGAGATATATACTATCTTCTTCAGTTTTATCCAAACCCAAAAACTCCTCCCTTTTCAGAGCTCCGCAGAATGAAAGAAATTAAGAAAGCTTTTCTATGAGCTTTAGCAATCGAGACAGTTTTGCAGACATTTGTATAATGAGTTTGAGAAATATGGATTTTCTGATGTTTGATCAGGCTTGAGCTCATAATGCAGCTCAGGATATTTGAAAAGTCTCTCTTTCTCTTTCTCTTCTATCCCACTACCTATTAATGAAATTTATGGAAATATATCTGATAACATGAGGTTAAAATTGGCCCCACAGGTTACCAAGTTACTACAGGGGTGTGAAAGATCAGCAAAGACACAGCAACAGTGATGTTGCATGAGACTTATTTCCATACAAAACAGGATAAAAAAAAGTGAGCTCATCTCACACTCTGATAGGCAAAGTCTGCTGATAAAGAGGGAACAGGAACATGGAGCAGATACATAGTGATGAACACAGGGTAAGAACTTACAAAGTAGAGAACAGAGTGACATGTCCCATTGTTAAATCTACTCCTTTTTGTGCTCTCTATATCATTTTCTTTTGTGATCCTGTAAGTCTCTATCCTTTTTTCTGCTGTGTGTTCTGAAAGGCAGAGAGATACCTTTTAAAGGCCCTCAATAGGTTTCCCGTAACCTATTTTATGTGATCATTAGCCTTCATTATGTTTCCATCACCTGATTTTCACATTACTTAGCTTCATTTTTTGCTCTCTGTGACTGTGAAAAAAGAAATGCACCTAGATCCAGGTTAGCTTTTTGTATGCTGAACCCAAACATTTTCAATAGGTTACTATAAAAGTGTTCTTTTCTTTCCTTTTTTTTTTTTTTTTGTTCCTCTGTGGAAAGAAAACTTCATATTATCCAGCATTTCAGTGTTTAACTATTTAAAACTTGTCATCATTTTGGTTGTTCTGCTTTGTTCCTTTGTTTCAAGAGCAATTACACCCTGAGGCACAGGACACAATAGGAGTTATAGCATTTTTGATGCAATGTAAGCGGTGTCTTATGTAACAAGACCATCCCCTTCTAGGCTTTGCTTCACTTTGTTTACCCCAGCAATACAATCCAGCATCTGATTTGCTTTCAGCACTGCAGCTGTGTTTTAGTCCAAAGGCTTTAGGGACTTTTCTATAAACAACTCCCAAATCTCTCTCCCATCAAATAATCCCCATTCTGTTCTGGGAAGGATTTTTTTTTTTATGTGAGTGCTGATTAACAAGGTAGCCAAGTAGAAGTTGCTTCCTTTCAACCTTCCTACTTATTCATGCATAGTAAGACCCCAATACAGTGCTTGTGACACCACTGCTATTTCCAACAAGAGAATTTTTATGTCATAACCAAACACGAGCTCATGGACAAAACCTATAAAGAAAAAGGCAGTTATAAAGAAGAAAGCTAAATATAGGCTCATTCTCATGCCATTATCAGCTAGCGGTAATCCATGAATCATCTGTGTCTATTTACTGCATAGCACTAAATAGTAAAACGCATAGCAAATAAATATCTAAGGACAGAGCTTTTGAATGATTTCCACATTACATGATAACAGAAAGTACAAAGATGTACTTCATTTGTAGTTGACTCGGTAGTCACAACAATATCATGGTTTTGTTAAGAAAGTTCAGAATGGAGGAAAGGAAAGCTACATTTTGCCTTGTTGTGGCTGCTGCCCTGTAGGTCCTGTACTGCACTCCTAGGGCAGCAGGAACTTGCTTGCCCCTCCAGTGCATACAGATGGGGGGGAAACTGTGGGAGTATGGAGGGGAACAGCAAACGAGTCCTGGCAGCTAGGACATGAATTCAGGGTAGGAATCTTCCAGGTGGCACAGGGGACTTCCACGAAGAAGGCAGTAAATTCACAGATAAGTCCTCACAGAAAGCTGATGAGTTCTTAAAAGTCTGGAGGGCTATCAGGAAGTCTGTTACAGCCTACAAAGCCACTACCAGTTGATGGACTGGAAAGCAATATGGAAATAATGGTGCACTGGTAATGACACATTGAAAGATGAATCTTTTCTGTTTAAAATTATTGCACTATTCTAGTTCAGCATATGGGACATAAATATGTATATATAGAGAGAGTTCTGAGTCTACATGGGTGTATACATGTATATAGACAGAGTATATGCACTATCTGGTTTAGTATGTTTTTAATAAAATCTGCCTCCAGAGGTGGAAAATTCTTTCCTATTTTTTTCAACATGCTTTTCTTTTTAAGAAAAAGTGTGCCAGTTCAAGGGGAAGGCTGGCTGGAAGTCCAGCTGTAATATACAGTAAGAATGCATTACTGTCCATCTAGGGTCAATACCTGTTGGGTTCAAAAGACAAGTCAATTATGGCTCTTTCCTGTAATTATTATTTTATAACGATTAATCTTCATTGTGTTTGTCTTTCAATCTTCTTATGAGAATCATGTCTAAGTAAATAAATGAATTCTATTGAAATAAAATCTAATCACTGGGGACAGGTTTTCATGTCTTCTGAACAACATGAAGCCATATATTAAAACTGACTTAACCTCTAGGATTATGCAATACCTTTTGGTGTGTGTTCATGAAGGGGTTTGTGAAGGGAGTCCTGCAGCTTCAAGTGCAGCAGATACAGCTGAGATCCACCTGCAAAAAACTGAGAGATGCCCTGCAGTAGGTCTCTTCCAGAGTCCAAAGCATGTCTAGTTCTGTCTCCCACATAAGCTTCCCCATTTCAGTGATAGATGACTTCAGAGATCCAAAGGCTTACTGATGAGAGAGAAGTATCAGTGGAAGAGCAGGCAAAAGGAAGTCTTCAGCCTCCTGTCTGTGTAGACATTCTCAATCCAACATTTATCAGTCTTTCAGAAGTGTAGCTGGGTTTCCCAGCAAAGGGAAAAAAAGGTAGTAAAGGTAAAAAAGATAGTACCTTCAAATGCTTTTCTAGTCTACAGTTTCTATACAAAGGAACAGTGTTGGTGTGTACTTCAGGCTAGATCCAATAAAGGACATGGGTGCACAGAAGTTAAATACTGCAGTATTTAAAGTCCTAGAATGAAAACCAGACACGTGCACATGTACAACAATCTGATTTAGGTGTTTCAGAGCAGCACAGAGCTGCTGGCAGATAGATGTGTTGTCAGCTCACAGGGACTGTAGAGTGTCCACAAAGGGACTAGGTAGATGGACTATGAGAGCTTAGGCCTACACAGAAATGAATAGGTGGTATTTTGCAGGCAGACACAAAGCAGAGAGTAAACAGCCAGTTTTTGCAGTGCAAGTGCAACATGAGTGGAGCTTCCCAGGGATACTTGCCAGGAGCTGCTGTTTTTCATACCCTGCTGGGAGTATGCAGTGAGGTGAAAAAGTTTTCAAATGACAGTGCGTTGTTTAGAGAGGCAAAGATGAAGGCTGATTGTAAAGACACGTAGAAGAACCTTACAAGACTGGATGATAAAGCAGCAGGCTAAATTAATTGTGTATTTTGTGACCTTTTACCTTGATTCAGTACAAGATTTAGGAGGCATCAAATGAAGACAGTAGGAATGAAGTTCAAAGCAGTTGATTGGAAGGAAGTGGTTCCTCATGCCATGCACAATATGCTTTTGGACCTTATTGCCAAAGGTTGTTATGCAAGCTGGAAATCTACACCTTTTCAAGAGAGCCTGGTGAAGTGCATGGCAGACAAATCCAATGGAAATAATTACAGCCACACTGATCTCAGGAAGCATCCTTAGCTAACTGGAGTCTGAGAAGGTATGAGACACAGTATCACAGTTGTTTCTTCTTACCCTACTCTTTCCTTGGGACTTGCATATGGCTGCCCCTGATGGCACCACACAGGCATGGTAGACCCCGGACCTGGTGCAGCGAGGCCATTCTGCCTCTGCCTGAGTGCAGAGTCCAGGTATGTGCTGGTGCTTGGCACTGGGGCAGGGGTTAGAGGTGCTACAGGGCCAGGCAGGACTCAGTAAGCCCGGATGAACTGCCCAGGGTGGCACAGGCAGGAGCACAGTAACACTGGCTTCAATTCACTGTCACACAGACCTAGAATTGGGCATTAATGTGGTACTGGTACCAGGGCAATTGCGCTAGCACTGGTACCACCCATCACTGCTTCCAACAAGCACTGGCAGTAGGAACTTGTCGGGGAGTAGAGCCAAAAATGAGGCCCTAGTTCATGCCATGACAGCTATACCAACTGACTGCAGGAGCTACAGTAAGCTGATCTACCCTGCAGCTTATTAACCTATGTGGAGGGTCATGTCAATGCCAGAAGAAACTCAAAATGGAAAGCATTCCTCACTCCTTTACAACTTCATTTGCACTAAACTGCATTTTCTGTGATGCCCCTGCTAGAAGAACAGCTCAGAAACTCATTCTTCATATATGAGATGCTGACTACTTAAAAATAGATATGGCACTACATTAAGTAATGAAAAACTATATATGAAATGAGAATTTAAAACCAAATGCTAAATGCAGGGCTTCAAAAACAATTAGTTTCTCCAGTCTGTTACAAATTATACAGCCTTAAGTATAAGCTTAAAGAAAAGCAGTTCTTGACAGCAGTTAACCTCTTTTTGGATTACTGGGGCTCTTCCAGTTCCTCCAGATCAATAGCGCTCCTATGTATCTTTATAAATCTGGGTAGCAGAAGTTGACCCCATCTTGCTTTTCTGCTGAAAAGTAGATTCAAAAGGATTTTAATGGATATTTGAAACAGGGAGATTAAATTCTCTTTTAGTTATACCATGAATAAAAAGGCAAGAGAGAATGCTAGGTAACTTGGTACATTTTTTACCCTTGAACTTCTTCAGATCACAGTTATTTTTGTCATTTCTTTTTACATTGCTTTTTGCAATCCTGAAAGTTTTTTAATGTGAACTGACTAGGTTAAAAGGTGCCTATATTTCATAACCTATTAAAAAACACTCTCCTTTACTTCAAAAAACTGACATTGTTTTTGCATTTTGCAGTTTACTGTTAGAAACAGTCTGAGTAATTACATGAGGCAATCCACATCTGCTCTCTTACCCAGTAAGTTTCAAACCACATTTTACTACAAGACCTTTTACACCAGCATTGTGCTTTTTTTCTGTGCTGTAAGGGCTAATGTGGAAGTTAAAGAAAACAGATTTTTCACTGATCGGTGAATATTTTAAAAGAAAATGTTTATTGATTTTAAGTTTCTTTCCAGGTTGATTTTAATCTGAGCAAATGTAATCTGATAATTTCCTTTTAAAATTCAATTATTCTTTATATTAGTATTTTCTATGTAGATACTTCTCAAATGGAGGAAAACAGGCTAGTTATGTATGTATGCCCTCTCATATTTTTAAGAGTTTTGTAGAATTTTTGTCACAGTGGATAGAATAATAAAAAGCCTATTTCCCAAGTTAGCTAACAGTTGTATACATCATTAACTTTAAACAGAGGTAAATGTACTTCAACTAAATGTATTAACTGCTCAGATAGTTAAGTAAAATTGCTTGTTGGATGATAACAAGAAAACAAATGCAATACTTTGGTTTCCTTTTACTAGGAACATTACAAAAATCAAGTATATCTTTCCAAAGACAATAGAGGAGTTTTTCACAAGATGCTGAAGCAGTCAGACAACATATACAGATTCACAACAAAATTTGGTTTACTCACAGGGCTTCTTTTATGTGTGGAAGACATTATGACTGCTGCATCTATTTTTGGAGCTGTATATTTGCTTTTGCAAGTAACACATCCATATAATAATATTATCCTCTATGTTATTATTATTATTATTTCTGTTGAAATAATAGTGCTCTAACAGCAGTTGTTGAACTAGTACCTTGATAATAATCTCCAGGGTAGCTAACAGTAATCTGAAATACCCATATCATTCTATTAAGAAATAGAAACCAGAGGAACATCGATTTCTGATTCTGGTTCAGCTTTTAACTGACTCTGCTGTTTCCAGAGAGTCACAACTCCTGAATCTTATAAATTGCATTTTTGACTGAATGTGGGAAGTACTTCAGAAATTTCAGAAATATGCAGACTGAAATCTCTCATGTGGCAGGTCAGAGGATTGATCCCTTCAACTTCTACTTATAGGACTGGCACTCAATCTCACTTTTCCAGGAATTGCTACCATAAAAATTTGAATATTCCAGTGAAGGACCCATGTATTAAAGCACTTCCTAGTGCTTGTGAGATGGTAATGGGGTACTGCAGATTTTGGGAAGCACACCCTGCTGAGAGCAGAGAGGGCAGAACCTCCTTCCACATCTCACAGCTCAGCTGCGCTGGGACTGCCTGAGGCATCCAGAAAATGGACACAAGTAGACTCCTCCTGGTTGAGGTGACATGGAGAGTGCGATTACTTACCAGCTTTTATAAGAAAGCTGTAACTAGCAACAAAATGGAGCCAACTGTAACCTAGGAAACTGCTGTAAAATAACCACAGAACAACTGAGCACAACTGCTGCACATCAGCACAGATGTCAACATCTGGAAATTGCCCTTTAAACTACCAAAAAACCCAGGGCTTCTCACTAATGAGTTTATAAAAGGGCTATATAAGAGCTAGGAGCTTGGCCCATGGCTGTTCAGCAGAGAGTAGGAGGTGTTCTGTGCGCAGCAGAAATCTTCAGCTTCACTGTCTTCCAGAAGTGGGGCTCCTATGGAAACATGACAGCAGCTCTAAGTCATGGCCTTGGACATATTTTCAGCTTACCCATGAGGTTTACAAACAGTTGTTCAAAATTTATATTACAGGTTATGCACTCCATAAAACTTTAGAAAAAGCCCTTGGCCCAGAAAGAACATGTTAAACAAAATAGCTGTAAGAGAAAGAATAGTATATGCAGACTGCATGGAAAGGAAAGGTCTAAATTACAGTTTGTACACCTTTAAGCAGATTTCATCACTTTCACATAGCTGATTTTTGTTGTTGTTGTTTATTTTTTTCTTCCTTTTTTTTCCCTTCCAAATTAGCTCTGAATTTCAAACCACCCCACCCCCCAACTTCTGGATTTGACAGACTCCCCCACCTACTACTCATCTCAGGAGTCCTGTTAACTTCAACAAAAGGCTTAAAGAATTGATAAGCATTTCTCAGCACTCAGAAAGACTCCCTACTTTTTGGACAGAAATATCCCAATGTCTAAGATCAGAAAACCTGTAAATTCTTTGGTGTCATCAAGCAATTCTGAACCTGTACACCTTTGCCACATGCAACCTCCATTCCACAGTAATCTCTATTTGACTCCTACAACTCCTAACCAGTAAAAGCCTTTTGTCAACACACAAAATTCTGGACACTTCACCTATGATTGTGATTATTTCTTCTATTCAATCACCAGGAACAAATCCTATGATTGCCTATCACACAATGATAGAGAACCAGAATATGTATTTTCATTTGAAAGACTCCTTTCATATTTTTCGCAGTCCCTTTCCCCTTCTTCCCAAAGTGGAAAATACTGGTGTACTGATTGTGTACAAATTTATTTGAAATATATAAAACACAGAAATTTGGAGTTACAATGACTGCAACCAGAAAATCAGACACTGAAGACTTCTTACAACCAAATAAAGCATAGGCTTTTATAAGACTAAGTAAATCAAGGGAAATTTAGCAAAGTTTTTAAACGTCTGCCACCAGGTTTTAATACTTAGTGATACAATAAACTGAAATTTCACTCCAAAGACCCATCTCTATTCTATGCTGAATATTGTTAGGAACACAAAGTACATGTGAACACGGCACATTAACATTGTCAGGAATACATGGCTGTGGGACACACAGTGCATTTAATTACTGTACTTGAGGCACTTTTTGAACTGAAAACAGATCAAACATCGAGCAAAAGGAGTTGAGTTTTTAAGACTATTTCCTTCAAGTGCTTTCATACTGTAACACAAGACAACAGGGAATTGTTTGAATAAGGATTTTATATACCTATATAGCATCCTGGGATTTTTTTTTTCAGATGAAGCTCAGGGCTGATTATATATGAAAGGCAAATTATTCTCTCGACCAACAGAGGATGGTCTCTGCAGATCAGAATATCAACAGAGAACTGTGGTAAAATTCTTTAGCTGTCAAAGACTACATTATACATGGGATGTAAATGAATGGATTTCAGTTCTAAATTCAGACACTCTTTCCATTTACAGAAAATGAAACTTATTCTGAAAGGGAGACATATCGAGGATTCACTTTCTTTCTAAAATTATCTGACAGCTTCACTGTTTAATGACATACAGCGTGTCAGTCCTCTGAAAATCCATGAAAGCCACAGCTGCTGTGCCACCTGAATTTTACTAATGCAACATTCACATAATTAATTAAACCATAGGTATGGACCAGGCTTTATCAGAAACAATATCAACATACACAAGACCTTGCATCCTGCTCACTTACGATACATTGCCAATGACTGTGACTAAGAAGGTGAGAGTACATATTAACTATGCCTGTGCAGATGAGTCAAGGCTGCATATGCTAATATGACATTTTCTTAACTTTCGACTCCCAAGCTCTTCATCCATAATATTTTAGTAACAGATTTTGGAAAGGAACTTATTTATCTATAGAAAAACTAATGTTCTTTCAGGGTCTTGGTTATGATTACTTACTCTTCTGAGGCTATACAGCATCAAGAGAGCTTAGCTGTAAGTGTTGAGAATCACAGATAAAATAATATGTAGAAATAACGTCTAAAATAAATTTTCTTCTACATATAATAAAAATGGTTGTATTGTTTAGTTTATCAAGCTGTACTTACGACTAGAAGTGCCTCATGAATTCAACGCACACTCTGTTCAGTGCCATGCACCAGATACATTTATCATGAGTGTTTTTCACCTATAGTTTGAACAAAGGCTTTAAAGAAATGCAGTACAGATGTGGTCCCTTCTCAAAATGCCCATGTCTTTCCACTGTTGCAGCCAGATACAAAGAAAAATTCAAAATACAAAACAAATGAAGGAAAGAAGAATGTATGTGGAAACTTCTGGCTCACCTTTTTAAAATTCACACATCTTTTACAATGGATACTTCAGACTGCTTGCAACTGCTTGCAAAGGACATGCCAAACACTGGCAACAGCGAATGTCCTCACCTTCCAATACTCTAAATGCTTTCATAGGAAAATTCTTTTCTGTTAAATGTCAGACTGTGCAAAATTCAGACTGAAGAATAAATAATAGCAGCTTATCTGAGTAAAGAGAAAGAGATCCTCCTTCATGACACTCATTTCTATTTCTGCTTATCAGTTTCTGTATCTGTTCTGAGCAATGTGTTTGTCTACGTGCCAGACTGATTCTGAAGCCAGTCCTGCCTGGCAGGGACACATCAAGGTCACTCGGTCTAGACAGGGCTGTTGGGCAGCGTGGAGCTGCTGTCTTCCCACAAGACAAACTCCCTTACAAGACATTTTAAGGGTGAAAGCAGATGATAAGAGCTTTTTTTTAGCCTCTAGTTTTTCTTGGCCTAGGGCAGCTCTTGAATTTACAAGGGCACCAGCTGCTAGAAAGGCTTAAAGAGAGGCAGAGCTGAATAAAGAATCTCCCCAGAAGGTGAACGCAGCCCTGGGCACACTGGGGAACAGACATGTCGCTCAGCATATGGCTAGGTCACAAATTTGAAATAACCAGGATTTCGTTCCTTGGGGAAATCTGGACCAAGAGGGAAGGTCTCCAGCTGAACTAGCAGGACCTTCTCTCCCCTTCCACTCTAAATAATAAACAAAACAATGCTCCCCCTGCCAAAAGCAAGAGGGGAAAAAAAGAGAAAAATGGAGGGGATGAGGTTTTTTCCCTTGCTGCTAAAGAGTGACAGTGCAGTCCTGCCTCCCCACCCAACTAAAGACAAAGTCCTGGTATCCTTGGATGGCAAAACTTACTATAAGAATGGCCAAATTCAATGCCCTTCTTCACTTTGTAGCACAACTTTACCTATGCACACAGGAAAATCCTGCGCCCAATACAACTCCAAGTATGACTAAAGATCTTAGTTCTGAAAAGGTTGTGTTGGCTCACAGAATGTCTGCTGAGGGAGTGTGCAATCTGTGTGTCTCTTTTTATACTCTTGACACCAGAGAAGAATGGAATGAGGGAAATTACATCTGAAATAGCAAATGTAGGGGTTTTGAGTCACCACCCAGAAGCATCTTTTTATAGATGAAAACTGCAATCGTTTTGACAAGCAAAGTGTAGTTGGGTGTTCTTTGTATAATTTGACTTATGTGGGTTTTCTTTTTACAGATCCCTTTCCTGCTCACAATTTCCTCTTTACTGTCTTTTCCAAGTACAACATCATTTGTTTCCATTCGTAATTAAGACATTAAAAATTACAGCAGTGTTCAGTCATAAAAACTGAATAGTGTTACATGCTTTACTACTAGAATTGTTTTGTTCTTACAGACAATGGGGGAGAAGAGAGAGAGAAAGCAAAAATATTTATTTGTTGCATCACAACAAATATGTTTTCCAGGGTGGAAATAACCATGAATTTCTAAATTCTGAGTTTTCTATTAGAGGTCACTTCTATTTATAAGAGAATGGGAATTGTTATTTGGGACCCTTTATTGCTAATGAGTTTAACGTGTTCTGAAATATTTCTGTGAAATATGACATGCAATTTATTTTTGTGAACATTAGCACAAAGAAAACTTGATGGAATGATATGTTTGCAATGGGAAGTGAGCAAGCCCAAACATAGTTAAGATCAAAACATATATTTTTTTAACTTGGTTACTATTCTGGAGGAAAAGCATTGTATAATATTACAGTTTCAAAATGAAACATCACCACTACCAAAAAATATTTTCTTCTATATTCAGCAATAATTAACAAACTCAGATGTGGAATATTTGCAATAGCTTTAATGCTCTTATGTAACTCATCATTCATTTAGAGAAAATAAGGTAAAAGAGAAACCAGTGAGACTGTACATGCACTGCTCTGCTAAGCTCAGCATATTGGTCTAATACTACTGGCTATGGAAGCCCAATATTTGTATTACCATTTGTGAAAACATTTGATTCACTAATTGTGCAAATTTAATAACTGTGTTTTTGAAAAACCATAGTGTACACAAGGTCTTCCAATCTTAGTTCAATTTGGTTTTGTCTGGCTTTAGTTTTCATATACTGGTTCTTGTTAAACTCTTACATTATTAGTTTTAAAATTCTCTGACACATTAGAATATGCATTAGTGCTGTCTACAGGAAGGGGATCCGTCATCATGTTAACTAAACAGTATCTTCTGTTTACTTAAATGAATCGAGCAGTTTCAATTTTTATGGTACTTTTTCCAGTCATAAAATAAATTCTGTAGCTCTTATATGATCCTCCTCAAATTTTCAACTGTTCCCAGTGTGGGGGGTGACCTCAGCTGGATGCCAGGTGCCCACCCATCTCACCCAGACCCAATACACCCAGTCAGCTGTTTCCTTAGATTTTCTTATATCCAAGATTCATCTGTTTCTGTTGCATCATCCTGGGAGTGCATGGGTAGTTGCATGTCACTTACAACCCAGAGATCCTTGTCAAGGTCACCACTTTCTTAAATGTAATATATTTGGGAGGTAGTTGTACAACTGTGCATGTATATTAAAGCACTTTTTACTTGTGATCTCAGTTGCTGAGAATGACTACATCTTTGTTTATAGTTCCCACCAGTCTTTGTGTCACCCACAAGTTCTGTGGTGGGTCATTTCCATTCCTCTCCGGATCACTGATTAAAATGTGGCTTTGTACCAATGTCTATGAGTCCAATGAAATCACTCTTATCCAGAATAATTTCTCATTGGCAACAGCTTTTTGACATCTGTTCAGGACATTGGAATGTCATAAGTCACAAAGTCAAACTCCTTGCAATAAATCATAATGTATCATTTCTACCCAATTATATTAATCAACCGAATCTGTCATGATGTCTGAGGTTTAAATCAAGTTTGTTGACAAGAGTTTCTCTTTATAAAGTCTGCTGTCTGAAATTGATTAATTTTTTGCCCTTTAAGTCTTTATTAATTTAATTTCATTGGCACTTTCTTGTTTTTGTCAGGGATAGGTGTCAGCCTAACCAGCATACAGTTACTTGGGACATCCTGCTTGACATTTTTCATAGGGAAAAGACACTATATACTGCAACAACAGCTGGCACTTCATCACTGTTGTTATTTCATTTTATCAGAATTTACCGTGTTCCAAGATTTACTAGAAAGAGCATCAGCAGACTTTAGATCTCCTTATCTAGGACTTCCGAATATGTATTATCAAATCTACCTATTTAGAAATATTTATGCCAAGCACACGTTTCTGTAGTCCTTCCAGAAAGGGAAAGTCTGCATGTGAAATAAAATAACTTATGATACTTTCTTCCAAATACAGAGCTAAAATATTTATGGTGCACTATTGATAATTGCGCTGACTAGATCTAAATATGAGATTACCAAACTTAGGCTCTCTTTAACATTGGATGTACTCATCTTTGTTATTCTTATCTTTTTAATTTTTCATATCTCTAGAAACCATGCATATTTATTTAGCTCAGTCTCGAATTTCTTTGATTGATTTTGTATACTTGACAAATTCTAATTGATATTACAATTATCTATTTTTCCTTCATTCTATTTGTCATATACTGTTCTCTATCTTTGTTTTATGTCTGCTTTGATAAACTGTAAGCCAAAGCTGCCTTTTATCCTGTATCTGCCATGGTCAATAATGAATTACGTTTCCTGAATAATAGATCATTAGTATCTAATAATCCATTTCTAAGAGTTCATTTTTCATTTCAATAACAGTTTATGTAATATTTAAATTTATATTTGAAAACATGTAAGACCTATGCTGCAAATTCAGCAATCATATTTTGTAAAAATATTCCTTTTCCATCGTGCTCAAGTGAACACATGATACATTTTGTACCATTTAATATTTATGTAAGCAGTCACACTTGCAAAACCTCACTTTAGAAGGCAGGAACAAGCTTGGTGGTTTTGGCCTATGCATTTCAATATTATGATTACTTTATTACTGCCTGCTGTAATTTTCAAAATATTCATAAACCAGTTTCCTTACTAAAATCCCTTACAATTCAATTAAAATGGTTTTATTCTGTGTCTTCCTTATTCAGCCTTTTTGTAACTTCCATGAAGAATTTAAGCTCTATACCAGTTATTGTAAGGCTGAGAGATCTAGTTAATACTGTATTCCCAATTAATGAAAATATGTGCAAATTATTAAAAATGCTGAGAAGCTGAAGTTATTTATTACAGCTGCTGAGATATAGTCTAATCTATATCTCTACAGATACAATAATTTATAAAGAAATCTTTATCTTCACTGGAAACGGTCAGGGTTTGAGCTAGACCTGCAGCTGGATTTGAACTGAGAGTACTGTAACATTGAGTTTGAACTTCCTGATATTAGACAGAGTACACGCATAGCTTGGTGCCTCCAAGTACTCCAAGTCCTGATTTTAAAGCTAGTGCTTAGCATAGGGAAATGTGGCTGCCATTACTCCTCGATGTTAAACCCTACCCTCTAGTGAAGAGAAAAAGCACAACTGCACATTTCCTTTTGGGTGTACTATTTCTAACATGGCTACTAAATATGAATTCTGATAAATTCCTTCCATTAATTCTATGGATGACAATAGGACTAGATATTGAAGCATTTCCATATTTCTGCAAGTGGCTTATGGTATTCAGTAGAATTTTTTTCATTGATCATCTTTCCAGCTGTCCATGACCACGCAAAACTCAATGAGATAGGATTCCACTCCTCACCAAATCCTTGCAGGTGCCTAGTGACTGAGTCCTATTTTTCAAACGTCTCCTTGAACAGACTACAAAGAACTACACAATAATGTAACTGTAACTTCTGAAGCTATTTGAACTGAGTCTGCATGAAGGCAGGAGCAGTCTGCACTGGTAGAGGGGTGAATGGCATTTCCCAACTCTGCCACTTCAGAGGATCAGAAATCTATAAAACAATCAGTGGCTAAAAAAATCAATCAGTGAGTGTAAGAGCTCATGAGTGCTTATGTATACCTAACAGGACACATCTATCAAAAAATGAGAAACTTTTTTATTGATTTTGTAAGGCATTTTGATGTGCAGGGTTTATAGTCATACTTACTCATTACCAAAAGCCATCTATCTCACAATCAATGCAGCTTCAGAACAATTTTGCTTATGTTTTTGCTGCTCAAAGTATCATGTACTGTGAGAGGTAGTTCATGACAGCATATTTCAGTGATGTGTCAAAACTGTTAGTCTGGGATGGCACAGCACACTGTAGCTTTAACTGTTCATTATTAAAGGAAAATGTGCTTGTCATGGCTCTATCACAGCCCTACACATGAGGGAGGATACTGTGAATGGGACTTTGTTGCTGAACTTCATTAACCTAACCCATATCTTAATCCACACTGAAGTAAGCCCTGTGGTTGATTGCTTTTTACAGTCTAGGCTAATTTGTGTAGCAAGCAATTTGTGTGGCTCCCTAGCACTGCTGCTTTAGAGGTAGATACGATCCAAGCAACGTAGATTTCCTCCTCCCATTGCTATGCAAGGTCCTCACAGCAAGCAGAGGAAATCAAGCAGGGCAGGTTATTTCTCTTTTAATCAATTGGAATGGCACAGAGGACAGACAATAATCTTTCTGCATACTGGTGTTTAAAGGAAATTAAAGCTTTCTGAAGGATGAAAAACATATACCTTATGAATTTCAAGGATTACAATTATCTGCAGTCGTATACAAGTGAGGTGAGAAAGAAATCTCCCTTTGGTTTTAACAAGATCTAAAGATGAAAACAAACTGATCTGCTTGGAACTGAATACATCTGAGATCAATGACAATTTGACTGGTATCAAAACATTAAACAGGTGAAAACAAAACAAGGAACATCAAAATAAAAAGGTTTTGCTTGTTGTTTCAATTTTAACAACTAACTATAGGAAGGTCCCCAAAATATAGTTTCATTTGAAAGCTACTTTCATGTGAGCTATCTGAGTTTCAAAATTCTCAATTTTGAGCTTTGTTTGGATGAGATCACATCTCCAATTAAACTAAATACACACATTTGCCACTTTGGCAAGAGAAAACAGTGAAATCACTTAAAGATTCTGACTGAGTTCCTTGGCAAAAACATTCTTACACAGCCGCTGTCCCCACACTAATGCAACTAGACTTTAGTGCACTATCAATTTGTTTGCTAGGAAGAAAACAAAATTTTGAAGGCATAGGACAGATTAATGCTTTCCCCAGTTACTTGAACTACTGGATTTGCTCATGATACTATTTAAATTTAGCATCTTAAATCTCTGAGAGACGAAGTGACAACTAGAAAGTCCTTGATACACCAGAAATAGTGGCATACCATGGAGAGTCAACAGCACTAATGTTTATGGCAATATGAGAATCTTTAATTTACAGCCACCTTGCATAGGTTTGGTTTGGTTGATGCTCTCAACTAAAAAAGATGCCCCCCAAATTGCAATCTCATTTGATTACATTCACAGTTTTCAGAGTTCAGTGTCATGCTAGGATTTTCTTAAGAGATCTGAACACTAATGTCAAATGTATTATCTTGTTGTCTTGTTGTACTGTCCTATATACTAAGATGTCCATCCTGAAGCTGATACTGTAAGAAAGTTTCTGTTTACATATACAGTGCAGGTAGTACTCTATCTCCATCTCAAAGAATGTGCAAATTTCTGCTTCAAATGTTCCTTGAAGTTGATCTGTATTGCTGCAGATGTACACATATTGGAAACAACCTTGGGAAGAAATATTAAACTATGAAAATTGATTTTTTTTTGGTATTGCTAAAGTAATTAAATGTTCTAAACATGAGCTGTAAGCCAAGGATGCCTTTTAGTTCTTCTCAAAACTGTTTTCATCCCAGGTTTATCTTCAGTCTCATTTTTGTTTTCTTTCCTAATAAAAGAAATGTGTTGGCCCCAGTTTCCAGGGCCACTTAGAATATTTTCTATGCAAAATATCAGAGCACTAGTTTGAGGTTCCTCCCTCTGTTTTGGCCTTCATCAGTGAAAGGTAAAGTTGTCCTTTTCCTCTTAGCCTAGTCCAGAAATGTGTGTGGGTAGATAAGAATGAATTCAACACCGGGTTTCATGTTTTTTCTCTTAGCTGTAACAGGGTTTAATAAGCCCTCTTCATGGCTTAAAGGGATTTATTTGTATGTCCTACAGGATGGATCTTTCTTTGAAAGTTTTTCCCAGTGAGAAAGAATAGAAGAAGAAAAAAGTTAAAATGGGCACAGAGAACCTGCGTAACACATCCAGAATTAAAAGTCATCCAACTCTCATAAGAACAGTCTTAGCCATTCAAATGGGGGCCCTCTGGTGGTCTAGTGGTTAGGATGCGGCGCTTTCACCACCGCGGCCCGGGTTCGAGTCCCGGTCAGAGGAGTCCCCCGGGCAGATGGAGCTCGTTAGCCCTGTAAGGCCATCCATCTAAGAGAAGGTCACTCTAAACAAACCTACGTCCTGAGGACCTCACTGCCACCGTCCAAGCTTGCTCGGCCCCGGCAGATGAACCTTAGGATTAAAGGGTGGGCTCAGCTCAGCGCACACTGTGTCTCACCTAAAAAATCCACTGCGCAGGCTCGAAGGGTAAAGACCCTTCCCAAATCTTCGTTCGCGATACATATACATACATGTACGTGCTCCCACATGGTCAATCTATTAGTTTATCATTTCTTAATTACAGTAAAAATGGGATGAACTAAACAAAACTAAAGAGATATGGCATAGCACTGACCTGAGCTGTTTATTTACTTTTTCTAGTAAAATGGATCTATATCTGCCACTTATTCCATAGGAATATCAATTTGCAGGCTGACATATTTGCTGATGACACTATTCCGCTACACAGAAAAAGGTAACAAAAGGTGTCCTGCCAAAATATGTCGAAGTTTATCGCGGGCTCCTTTCATTTTGAAGGTTTGCATACATTGGACTTCAGTGATTTCATTTTGCAGCCATACCATAAACTTTAAATCTTATAAGGCTGCAAAAATAGCTGCAACTTTTATATAAAGTTTACCTACCTAAAGTATTGATTAACTGAAGTCGCAAAATTTCTTGAAGAATTTTTAAAATGTTTTCTCTCTAAGGGATTCTAAGTAGAGGTGACAAACCAGTACACTCAATTGAGTTTGGGATTTTTGATAGCAGATTTCCAGTTCCACAGAGGCTTTACAGGCTCCAACAATAGCAAAACCCAACCATCCATCATTCTAAGGGGTTGCTGCTGGAAGCTCCCAATTCCTCTCTTTCAAATTCAATGTTTTGACGTGGCCTTAAACTGTGAGTGATGCTTTGCAATCACTGCAGTTGCGCATGGTTGAATCAGGCAGCACTTCCTAAGTGCCATGAACCTTGGTCCCAGCACAAGAGAGAACAGACAATTTCTTCTTCTCTCTCCTTTTAAATCAAATATATTAAGAACAACTAAGACTTTCTCAAAAGCAATCTAGTTGTGTTTCTTCCCAAATAGTGTACTAAGTTTTAGCATCTGACATGTCAACAATGCGAAAAACATAAAAGCCTCACACTTTCACCAGCATATCTAAGAAAAGCAGATGGAAAACATAGCTGGAGGGTTTGGGTGGAGAAGACATACCCTATGTGACTCTGGCTGACCTTAATATCTAACAGATGGGGCTCGTTATCACTAGATCTTTTACCGTACAGTATCGATTCTGAAAGAATATGCTTCTACGTAGCCTTGAAGGTCTTTAATTTATTGTAGTTTTCTAAGTGTGTTGAACATTTGTGTGTTTAGGGGTATTTTTCCATAGGTCTGAAGGGCTGCCTTTTAATTTCCAACAGTTATTCTTCTAGCCACAAATTCAGCATGGACTATAATAAATAGTAATAATAATAATAATTCTCTGAAGATGCGCTGCAACACCCACCTCTCTTTCAAAGACTAAAGAACACCATGCTACATTTAGTCATCAAAGCCTCCTACCACAAGTAGAGTCCTTGAAAGGTAAAAAACAAAAGAGGAGCCATTTTGTGGGTCTGGCATTTCCCTACATAATTTAAAGGGATCTCTTCCAAAAGGTAAAGCTCTTCCTTCCTTCAAACTTGTTTTAAGACATCCAATCTAGCAGAGATAAAGGAGGCATTAGGTTCCTCTACAAGTGCTTGCCATGCCCCCAAAGATTAGTGATGGAGTACTGTTCTTCATCCCTGACTTGCATATAATGACTTGCAAAAGGCTGCTCCTGTTAACATTGACCGAGAATCTGATAATTAACATATAAAAAGTAATTTAGCTCTGATCTAAATGGCCACATGTCTGTGGTCATCTGGATTTTCAGATTATTGCAAAAATTACATATTTTGGCCTTGAAAATGTCAGATATATTCCATCCAGGAAACATTCGTCATATCTGCATTGACAATACCTAATTATTACATCCTGGGAATATAAAAATAATGTTTCAGCCCAAAGTGCGCAAAAGCAACAATAAAGTTGGATTCTTCCACAAGGTAAAAAAAAAAAAAAAAATTAGCATGATTCTTCCAAGGCAAAATATTGAAAAATATTTTCCTTCATCTTAGTCACATTGCTTCAGATATTCTTTAAATATACAGATCTCTTGCACTCGATACCTTAACCCAGAGATAATTATTTAGCTATCTACTTTTGTTCTCTGATGGACTAAAAGCAACATCACTATTACTACTATAAAAAGAAAAAATAAATGCAACAGTGATTTTGCTTTGGGTCATTTATCAGGCTCTTTTCATACTGCTAAGAGCGTCAAAAAATCCCAGACTAGTCCATTAGGGCTAAAATATTTTCTTCCTTGATCTTCATCAATTGTATGCAGAATAACTTTGAAATTATTGTCGTCACCAGCTGGATAATGAACTGAGCTCCTCGTTTCTTCCCACCAGAATCAACCTCTCTGACTCTATTCTTTTTCTGAGGTACAGTTGGTGACAAAAGGATATTAGCATTCTCATAGTCTTCCTTCTCAAAGGAATAGTATGTATTACATCCATCAAAGAACCTTTTCTCATAGAAAGGCTGATGGAAATGGTTTCAGTACAGTCCTTGTATGTTAAAGACCTACTCATGAAGTTTTCTTGCTAAAAATTGAATGGGTATGCAAGCACTACTAGCAGGAGTTGCAGTTTACCTTAAAGATACCACCTCACTCATTTAAGAACTATGTGCCTACACGGTTTCAAAACTGTATCTATAAATTCATACATGTGCTGAGCTGAAACCTATAAAGAGGAGTAAGAAATTCCTAAACTACAAAACATCTCATCTTCTACAGCTCTGTTTTTAGAATTTTCTTGGAGAGAAAGTCTACATTTCCTACAGGCATCGAAATGAACTTGGGATGTCAGTGGCTGGCTTTTGTTGACAGATTAACGGAGAATTAATGAATTTCTACTATATCTTAAGATGATTAAAAAGCTATTTTAAGCTTAAATTGATGCAATTAAATAGACTTACTTTATATATATATGTATATATATATTATTCCACATAACTTATTTTAGCACATCATGTGTGAGAATATATCATTTTATTTAGACTATTTTTTTAATCCAACCTCTTTATGGCACTGCAAGCTGAACATAAAACACCCTCAATGTTTTCTGAGTTGTTTAGAATACCTAAGTAGAAAATGGTTTTCTTTGTCACTTTATCACAATAACATCTTAAAAAAATTATGACATGTCTATATATCTTAACAAAAGAAGCGCTTGGTGGGAGTAGCAGGGACTCAGTTGTTATTTTCAGCTACTGCTTCCTCCTGATACAATTCCACCATTTTGATAGGAACAATGTTCTTCTATCTAGAATAACCTATTGTGTCCATTGCATTACAGCTGAGAAATTAGACTTTTTCTTCCACTGGAATCTAAACAGATGTGATCTAGCTTGTCTAGGAATTGCACAAAGAAATAAAACACTCAGTATTGTACAACAGCCTATTACAGAGATAAAATGGTGCAATCCTGATAAAGATATAGAAAAGGAAAAAAAATATTATTTCATTGTGAGAGTGTTTTGTGGATAACAAGCAATAAAGCAACTCTTATTTTGTGTGCTATAATTAATGGACAGTGCAGACTGCAGTTTTATATTTTTTAAGTCTGTGTCATCTCTAACTGTCCTTTGTGTTTGTTTTGGTTTTGTTCTTTGGTGTGGTGTTTTTTTTTTTTTTTTTTTTTTTGTCTTCTTTTCTCTGCAAGTTTCTTCCTTGAGATTCTCTTTTTTAACTAAGTTTGCTTTCCAGTTTCTCTTTTCTTTGGAAACCTAATCTGTGATCAGCTCAAATAACATTTTTACAAAGGTGCTGCAGTAACTTTAAAATTGGTTACACTGTGCAATCATACATCTAGCCCACACTTCAAACTATCCTTACATATTTAAAAATACTATGACTTGGAAAGGCACCCTTGGAGAAAATGTAAAAAAATGAGGAGCAAAGAGGGCTGGGTAGAGCAACAAAGCTCTGGGAGATGAGTAAATATAAAGACATGGAAAAAGACAGAGCTCAAAGCTAAACTTCACCTGTATTAGTGGCATTGATGCAGAATCACATGTTGTTGTTTGGGTTTTTTTTAGTATTTATTGCTTGCTTTTAGAGGACAGTACATGAAGAATGCCTAGGAAAATGTAATACTTGATGAATTTTTGATGGCTGCAATGCTTTAGACTCATTTAGTAAACAGGTGCAAATGCATGCACTTCCCTCTTTTGTTTCAGTTGACCATCTTGTGAGATAAATTGAGACAGATTTATACATTCAGGTTTGAGAATAAATACGCTACCGTAGGAAAAAATCCAAGTGTCCAGGATATCTTAGGAGTTTACATTTCAGGTGAACGAAAACAAGACAATAAGAAGAAAATAAATGATATACATAGAGCTATGAATATTTAATCTGTGGAGAATGTGCTCTGGGATTGGAAGGAAATTATTGGAGAGTGTGAGGACCAAAAGGGAAACAGGTCCCATTTCACACTGTGGCAACACTGGCCACTCCTGAGGAGTTGCATGATCCTGAGCTCACAGACTGAGAGCACTGCACATTCATGGACAGTGATGACAACCTGCAGCATTCCTATCTGAATTAATAACAGTAGCAACAGCTTTCTTTTCTAGACTGCTCACCTAACAGAAGAAAGTGGAGATGACAGCTTAAGTACAAAACCTGTTAAACTCACTATATTGGACAAGTAAAAAACAATTACTGGTACTTCAGTTTTTTTATCTGAATATTCTGCTAACATGGCAGAGCATTAAAACACACATATCTTTCCTAACATAAATCACTGACTACTTATTCTTACTCGCTGCTCATTTCAAAAATTTAGTGCTAGTTGATTATACGTCTGCATGGCATTGCAATCTGAATTCTCCACGTTTCTGCATTCTTAGTCATCCTGTATGCAATCCACTAAACCAGCTATCTTTACTCATACCACAATTGGAATTTAAAGCCCTTTTGTATCTATTAATAAAATCAGATGTGTTTGAAAAAACCTTTGTCATATATTTAAGGCAATAAGAAGACTGTTGATAGGAAGATTGACTTTTTTTTTCCTTCCAGGCCAGATTATGCCACTGTACATTTCCACTAATGACTCACCACAGTAGTGATTAGTGAATACTGAATGCTTTCTAAATACTCAGAAATTATCTAAAACTCATGGTAATAATTTCCTGATGTTTCTCTTTCACAGATCCAGAGCCACTTTCCAAGAAGGTTTTAAGTTAAGATAGTCCTTTCATAATTCATGGTGTAAATAGGTTGCATTTAAAATAGATAACATTAAGGCAACATTTGAAAATAATTTTGCTGATACATTATAAATGTATTTAAAAGAATGTAATATGCGAAGATAATAAGGAAAAAACCTCTTCACAAACCTCAACTCTAAGCTCTACTTTAAGACATAAAATGGGCATAGGTTATCTAAGGTTAAATATTTAAACATGGGCACCTGACATTGAACACCTGTTTCCATATTTAAATTTCAGGGCTATGTGAATTAATATTTCCCAAAAGAAGATGATCCTGCAATTAAGTCACTCTCTGGGACACTAAATATCTTACTTTTGTTTCCATTTCTCTCAGAGAATTTTTTGCTAGGCTACAGTTCCCAGTGGTACTGTTTTACCATACAGGTTGGAGACAAGCCATCTAATGCGAGAAATGCATCTATATGCCAAGGTAACAAATATCACCAAGAAGCTATTGACAAATACCTATTATAATAGTGAATAATAGTCTATCATTTTTTGTGCCACCATTTGGATTTTAGTGACAATTTTACACATGAAAATATGTCCCTTAGCTACTTGTCAGTTTTATAAGTTGACTGTAGTAGTAGCACAAGCCAAAACTTTACAGGACCTTTGTCTTGAAAACTAGATCACATTTACTCTTTATTAATCTTCATATTTGGTTAACAAATTCAAGATTTAAAAGTTTAAAGAAGCACAAAAGAGAAGGACTAACATGAACTCCTGATTTAAAAATAATTAATGATTTAGTTAACTACAGTAATAATCTAAAACTATCAAAGGCTTAGAAAACGTACCTTAGTATTCATGCATTCTGAAGGAATACAATGGGTATGCAACTTTATTCTTTCTCTGCTGGGGCTATCAAAATGGACGAAAAATGTATAGCTGTATTCATTCTACCCCAGGCAGCTCTAACTCTGGTATGAAAAAGAAATTATGTATGCTAATAAGTATCAACAAATGGTACCAAAAAATCCTATCCATTTATATTAAAATCCTTTTTGTGATCTGGAAGAAAGTAATGAAAACCCCAGCAAATAGAGTTTACAAGTCTACGTGAGGCTTGGGAACATTTGTCACATAACCTCAGACACATCTATCATTAGAGGTCAGCAGTGAAAAAGAAAACAGATTCCCAGAAACCCCAAAGAAAAATGTTCTTGAATCAGCAAGGTCATGCAGCAGTGTGTACTCAAGAAACACTAAGGTCTATCACATCAAACAGTGGCAATGTATGTGCTATTCAAATCTGAAAGATGGTGGTGGTTAGCCTCAGCTTGGAGTGCTGAACTTTTTCTGTCTAGGTACATCTTGACAGCATACTTCTTTGGTCACTCGTGCTAAGGACAAATCTAATTCCTTTCCTGGAATTGGCTGGTCAGCTTTATCCTCACAGGAGGCAGCATGCTTCCAGTGGCAACACAATTTGACCAGCAAAGCAAGAAAGCATGCACTATGAAATGCAAAAAACCACAAGCCCCTCATGAAATGAAAACATCTCTTGCTTATGGAGGGTCCAGCACAAGGCCTATGTACCACTTGAATCCTCCTGAGATCTTTATGTTGGACCTCCTACTCAGAGGTGAATTACGCAGAATACATTAACAAAAGCATGAGAAAGCAACAGAGTAATTCAGAAGGAAAACCTCAGAAAATCTGAAATATATTTCTTTATTATTCATAATGCTTTAGTATGATTAAAGGTAATGGAAAGGTAATGGTTTGTCTTTGTGTACTTAATCAAAGGCCTGGTTCAACTTCCTTCACTAAGAACTGCTGAGCTGCTGTACAGGCAACCACATGGCCTTGCTTGCTGCCTCAGGTTACTGTCCTCTTTGGACCTACATGTTCATCTATAGTGTGAAGTCACTTCACTAAAGGACTGAGGCTCCTGGTTTACAGTTCGTCTCTGTAACAAACGAGCAGAGTTTGTGGAAGGTACTAACTCAGTTACTTTTTATTAAGTGAATGACCTGCAAAAAAGCCTACAGATAGCTGATAAGAAGAAATTCTTTCAGTGCAATGGTATTCACTCTATCATGCCATTCCTTTAATGTTGAATGATTCACCTATGATGAAATTGTGAAGACTTCCCCTGCCTCCATAGGGTCCTAAAACACATCATCTCTTTCCACTGAGGAAAATGGTCAGAGGCGTAGAACTGTCTTTGTGCTTTTATAACCTTTCACTTTTCTGTGGCATAGACTCCTGATCCACTTTGACAGGTTAATACACATCACTTATAGGGAACGTCACCCCTGCTAAGCTAACTGTCTTGCACAGAAGGCAACCTATTGCCCTGAATCAATTCTTTTCAGGGACAGAAGACCTGAAACTTAAAACTCATTCTTGTTAATCTTGTGCCTGTACTTCCTGGGGCTCTTATCCCACACCAATAAAACAGAAAAAAATGATAAGAAGGAAGTAATCAGGTTCCCATGAAAAGAAATAATCCTCAGCATCAGTCAATTTAGAAACTGATTGTAAAAAGATTATCCAAGTCATCACCCTTGCCATGAGTTATGAATTTCTTTTGGTTTTCTATTTTTGCTTTTTGGACATATAAATTTCAAAATAAATGTCTCCCAAACTTTTATTGTGAGATTTCAGCCATTATCAGACTCTGAAAGATAATTTGTTATTTCATATTGCAATTAAATATTCCTTTTCACCTTTCCTCCGTGTTACATATGTCTACTGGTACTTGACTTATAGCTACTTATTACTATCACTGTTGCATGTTGAACTGCCTTATTTTTGTAATTCCTACACTAAGCAGGGTATGGTGGTTTGACTCTCTTAGATAACCATCAATAATGTAAAATAAAGTATGTGATAGACATAAGTGAAACTGGATTTAAAAATACTGACTTGCATGTGTTAAGTACTTGGCATCAGTACTAGCATGTCAATACACAAAGCACGACACAGTTATTACCATAAGTAGTAAAGAAGATTAATGTGTTTTATCTCTATTTCATCACACAGAAAATCACATCTTAATACTGCTTTCTGTGTGGGGCAAGAATATACTGTCAATTAGTAATACTTCTATTTCTTACTCATTTGCTGGATTGCTATGAGTAGTAATACTGTAATGCTTACTTGAGATTTTCTCCCACAGAAAGGCTGTTCATCCATCATTCTCTCATTATAAAAAATGCAACATGTCTTCCCCTCACTTTCACCATCATACAATTTCTTTCGCTTCTCCTGTCAAAACAAGGCACTTCTCAGATGTTGTTGTCTTCTGAACCTTCATTAAATCTTCACCCTAGTCTTCCTCTCGACTGCTGCCATACTCATTCTTTTCACTCTTTCCATTTTCATTTCCTTTGGCTTGTTTGGGCTTTAAATTTTGCTGACTTTTATCATAACTACTGTCTTTCCTTTGTTTTCACAACTCTGTCCTCTTCATGCTCTCTAGAAAAGCCAGTTGCTCTTTCAGCTTAAGCAACGTGTTGAGCAAACTCTTCACTTTTTTTTATTGGTTTTGGGTGGAACAGTTCTAAGGACTTTGTCCTTAACTTTATTTTCTTCTCTTTGTATAATATATTTTGGGGCGATTTATTCTGTAGATGTATGTTTAACATGACAATTCACAGGCCACCTTCTCTACTTCATGCTTGCCTTTTCCATCCACACTAAGTTTTTCATATATCTCTAATGTCTTCTCATAGATTCCTAGCTATGCCATAAAATTAAATACATTTAAAGTAGAACTTTTTATTTTTCTCCCTATTGCATCTTTTGATTTCCATGGGCAAGAGGACTACCTTTAGATGTATAACTTGCCACTCACCATTCATTTTTACCTCTTTCATTTCTTTGTGATGCTTTGAAGTGTTTTTCCTATTCATACACATACCTAAAAATGTTTGATGAGAGCTGTGCTAGCTTGTGTTCTGGTTAATAAAACATCCTTTTTTCTTGCTTGCATTCAGACTGCTATTGCAGAGATCATCTACCTAACCAGTAACTTTAGTTATGTCACTCTCCCTCTGCATCTTCCTTCATCTTTTTTTTCTTTACATATTTAACCATAAGCTACTTGTCATCTTTGAAAGACCTTTCACAGACTATTGTTTCTTTACATACCATTTGTCATTCACCAACACAAAATATTGATTCCGATCCTTATCAGTCCACTGTGACAATGTCAGTCTCAATCATCTAAGTGTATTATTCCTTTCCACCTTAGTGCACTTCCAGCTCAGAAAAGCTCCCTACAAATAGCCACACAGAATTTCTTTCTCCAATTTCACATCCTTGTCAATGAAGCATCTGTTTGCTTTAATGTCTACCTACAAAAAAAACATGTGAACAATTAGGACACTTATCTGCTGAGATTCCTGCTTGCTGTCCTGTCATATTATTTCCCATACACCCTCACTTCTCTATCTGTTGTCTTGAGTCTTCTTTTTTTATTTTCGTTACTGTCTTTTTTGATAGCCTTCACAGTGGGATTTGTTCCTTGGCTAGTCCATATGAATTGCACAGCACAAAAAAACCCCTGCATGTCTGAATACAGGCATGAGTTTACAGAAACACCATATTTGAGGTCAGAGAAGGAACATAATGAGATTAATGAAGTTAACAGTTTCAAACTCAGTATTACACTTATGTTTTTATTATAGTTACTTAATGCTTAAAGCTCTTTTCAAAACAGTTTAAAACTGCAACCACTACAGAAAGTCAGATTTATTATAAAATGCGCAGAAACAAACTTTTGCATTAAGATATAAACCGCATTCAACAAATTAAAGTTCAGCTTTAAGAGAGACATACTTAGACAGGTGATGGGATAAAAAAAACCCCAAAATTCTCAGTTCCCTTTCCTATCCATTCTTGAAAAATCGTACTGATGATACAAAGTAATTATCAGCAATTTAAAAAAAAAATATTATTCCAATACTGATGTCTTGGCAACTGCCTATCGTTATCCTTAGTAAACCTATAGGAGACACTGCTTAAAATCTATAGCTGTATTCTTAGAAAAATCAAAAACTTTTGAAAGCATCTTGACATGCACTGTCTCTTTACCCTAAATGACAGCGACAAGATGCCCAAGATACCTTCCAACCAGACAACAGAACAAAAGCACACAGATCTAATTAGGTGTAAATTCTTTGCCTGAATGAAAGGCTATTATTGAGCCTGAAAATGGAGTTTGGAAATCTAGAGTGCTACCTGTGCAATGCTACACATATAACAAGAACATTAGGGAGTCTATTATACAGAGGCAACCACACACCCACACAATAAAAGCAGTGTGCTCATGTTGTCTTTCCTTTGTAAAGCTTTTTGGAAAAAATGATAATAATAAAAACATATAGAGCAATTTTGAGTTAGGAATTCAAAGGCTGTAAAATAATTATCTGACACAGGGAGAACTATCATATGGAAAATTACTACCTTCAATATTAGGTAGTAATGCTTTGAATGCTTGAAATGCTTTATAGAAAAATGAGAAACATTTTTTTCTTATTACTAAGCTTTCAAAAAATTTTGTATGTGCAGTACCATTCTACTAGAAAGAGCTGCACTTAGCTCTATGGTGTGCCAAGCACTCAGATGTGCAGGTGACAAACAGTATCAGCCATTCACAGAAAGTCCTGGGAGCCTGGCTGACTGTTGGAAACTTCCGATAATGTCTTCAGAATTTAGAAATGTCCTTTCATTTTTGTCATCTTTGTGAAAAAGGAAGACTGACACATTAGTAAGTAGAAATGTAAAACAACCTATCCGCACTAAGCTACTAGTCTGTGAGACATTATCTCACTGTGCTTCCTACAGTCTTTGTGATCCTGATTTGTTACCAGGGCAATATGATTTATGTACTACAAAACAGTAGCCTGCCTCTCTACTACCCACAGCATCTTCTTAAAAACATGTAAGTTGTCCTAGCACTTCACGATGTCTAAACCAGAAGAAATTATTTGTTTTCTACTACCTTCGACTTAAATCACATTGACTAGCCTTATTGACAGGAAACATAAGGAACAGGAATGCCATGGCTCTAAAAAGTAACTGGGGACTTTGCCCTTTTAAATTTAAGTCACAATTTCTCAGTAGTACAGCAAAATTGTCTGCACAAAGCATTGTGACAAAGCCACGCTGTCATTTCAGTAGTGGCCCACATGTTTTGAAGTTTTTCAAGGCACTCTCTGAGTGCCATGAACATCGAACACTTCTGAGCCATGAACATCGAACAAGAACCAGAAAACTAATGGGGAAAAAAAATCAGACCAATTTCAGTTCTATAATTTGTTTAGTGGCAGAGAAAAGTCTACGAGTTTTTACTGTCTTTGTTTCCACCACATAACCTTTAGAAAATTATTTTCAGTTCAGCTTTCCCTTTTAGTTCTAAGGCAGCAGTTACAGGACATGTAGAATAAGAATGTCAACCCTTCTCCATTATGAGATCCAAACTACATTTTAAATGACAATTCACAGATGAAATTACAAAATCAGGATCTTAGACTAGTTACTTAAGTAGTTCTTTCAGCTATGATAATAAGAGGTTAGCAAATCAAAAAAAAACAGCAAAAGAGGAGGAGAGAAGTATCTGTGCTGGAGTTGGTAAATTATAACCTCTTCTTATCTTGGATTCAAAAACTATCATTGGCTTTAAGTTGATCAAATTCATGTATCACGCTTTGCTTAAAGTGTGGTGTGCCACTTTTGATTGAGTGAAAGGAAGATGGTTAGGAGTAAAGGAATGCAGTAAACACTGCAGCAGGTCATCTTTACTATAACGCACTCTCCATCCCTTTATGATACCTTGAGGGTTCAGTCTTCAGTTGGTATTGAGTTCTCAGAGGCACATAACTTTGAACTTTTTACTGTGGAAACCAAGGCCCGTTCTGATTGTTGTTGGTTTTTTCCCTTATCTTGTTTGGTTGGGTTTTTTGTTGGTTGTTGTTGGGTTTTTTTTTTTTTTTGGTGTGTGTGTGTTTTTAATATTAAATATTTAAAATATTTTAACATGGAGAGGTGCATGTTGCTCAGCAGGTCTGAAATCTCAATGCTGTCTTGCATTTCTGAAGCCAGATCTTCAGCTGGTATAAACTGATATAGACGTTTTGTTTCAGTGAAGCAAAGCCAATTTACCTCAACTGAGAATTGAAACTACATCTGGTAAAGCATTCTTGGATCTTGGATACATAATAAAAATTAATATTCATTCAACAAATAGTTACTGTAGATAATTAATAACTGAAACACTCACTAATTTTTCATCTGTCAAGTGGAGAAGAGTCTATTTCAGTTCTATACCAAATATGCAACTAGTTTCTAACAAAACTATATTTTTCCTTGAATAAATGTCTTAATTTATTTTTGCTAAGGCTCTTTGAAAAGTCCTTTGAAAATGCTTTACTAAAGAAGACATAGAAGGGTAAATTAAAGTACTAAGTGATGGATAAGTTTTAATATAATTTTTCTTCTTTTTGCTCATGTGTACCTCTCTACGATTAGATGGTTGTTGACATTTTTCATAAAACATACTGAGGTTGGAGTGAGTGCAGGTTTATGAAATTAAACAGAAAGACCACGTTATCACTTTCTCATTCAGTTCACAGGAAACTCCAAGTTGCCTAGCAAGCAGCAATAAAAGACAGAGCACTAAATCTGATAAGGTTTGCAAGCACCATCAGAATGGAACAACTGGTTTGAACTCAATAACAAGATGCAAATGTATACATTTATTAATTTACACATTGAAAGTAAAAAAAAAATGTACAGTCTCTGTGACTGGGCAATGTGTAAGGTACTGTGAAAAGTGCATTCTTGCTGAATGGATCAAATCATCAGCACAACTGAACATCTCCCACAATTAATTATATGTATATATGCACCAAATGGAGAGATACACATTTTTGCTTTATCACAGATGCTGCAGCTTCACATTCACAGGGTGCAAAGTTCTTTTAGGACTAAGAGTTATTTTATGTATTTATTTATTTTGCAATTCCAGTGGTACAGTAGAAGTTCTTACCCAATTTTGCATGCACTGCATGGATAGTATGGAATATGCTTTTCTATTACTGAATGCTTAATGACTTTCTGCATTAGTTTGAAGGCCTAAGGCAAGGAGCGGACGGTTAGTACATTTGACCAGTCATTAAAGTGTCTCTCACTGGAAAGAAAACCCTCTAAGCCAAAATGGTACTTGGGTCTTACATTAGCTAGCTATCCGACCCCTACTCCGAAGTTTTTATATAAAAAGTAGCTTTTTGAATAATGCTTTAAAAACTAGAGAAGGAGGTGGGAAATCCTCTTTTCACCTTGTTGCAAGAAGGTGACACATCCTGAAATCCAAACTGTATGCTAAAGACTGCTGCAAGGATGTTTCCAGCAAAAAAGGGGATAGCCCTATTTTCTGTAGACGGAGGTGAACCTTGCAGTTACACACAAAAAAAAAAATTAAAATTACCATTTTAATTCAACAGAATAAGCTCGAAATCATAACACTTTTTACTTTTTTCTCTGCAGCCTTCTTTGGCAGTGCAATCTGAAAAGTTTGATTTGAAAAGTTCAACAGTTGGTATGGGAGACAGACTGTCCACACTATTAATGTTTCGGGCTTTTATTTCAGACCAGCTTTAGCCTGTCTTGAGGATGGAGTGCTCATTAGCAGCAGGAATGCATATAAGCTCCTGGACCTCATCCTTCAGCTTAATTTCTTCGGGACAAAAGGTCAGTTGATGTGCCCTAAGATCACACTATGATGTGAATCAAAGTGCAGTGAGTGGGAAAAATCAAGAAATTTGCTTCAAATAGGCACTTCTGAGATGAAACTTTAAGGCTAACACACATTATGATATTCTGAGATATTATGAATTTTAAACAACATTATTTCTTCTCTAAAGTTTGTAACTCTTTAATGGAAAAAAGAATGTTCTCTCCTCTGCTCCTTTCCACAATTACTCATCCTGACACTTTGTGGAGAGTTTTGAACTGATCAAATATAAGAAAGAAAGACGAAAGAGAAAGAGAAGAAAAGAAAGAAAAAGAGAAGAAAGAAGAAAAAAAAAAGAGAGAAGAAAAAGAAAGAAAGAGAAAGAAAGAAAGAAAGAAAGAAAGAAAGAAAGAAAGAAAGAAAGAAGAATGAAAGACAGAAAGAAGAAAGAAAGAAAGAAAGAGTAAGAAAGAAAGAAAGAAAGAAAAAAAGAAAGAAGAAAGAAAGAAAATACATTTTTGTATTAGTGTGGTATTCTAAACAGTACCTTTTAAATCTTTCTGATACAAAAAAATTACGTGAGTACATAGAAAATTAAAAAACTGTTTGCATGAAGCACCCCAACATCTGAAAGGAAAACATTTAATTCTTATCTTCTGATTATGGATTAAATCTGTTTCTTCAAATAGTTCACAGAATCACAGAACCACAGAATATGCTGAGCTGGAAGGGACCCTCAAGGATCACCGAGTCCAACCCTTAGCCCTGCACAGGACCATCCCCAAGAGTCACATCATGTGCCCCAGAGTATCATCCAAACGCTTCTTGAACTCTGTCAGACTTGGTGCTGTGACCCCTACCCAGGGAACCTCTTCCAGTGCCCAACCACCCTCTGCGTGGAGAACCTTTTTCTAATATCCAGCCTAAACCTCCCCTGACACAACTTCAGGCCATTCTCTCGGACCACTGTCACCAGAGAGAGAGATCAGTGCCTGCCCCTCCTTTTCCCCTCATGAGGAAGTTGTACACTGTGATGAGGTCTCCCTCAGTTCTTCTCCAGGATGAACAGACCTAGTGACCTCATATGGCTTCCCCTTGAGGCCCTTTAGCATCTTTGCTACCCTCCTTTGGACACTAAGAGCTTAATGCCTTTCTTCTATTGCAGTGCCCAAAACTGCCACAATATTCCAGGTGAGGCCACACCAGTGCAGAGCAGAGCAGGACAATCCCCTCCCTCGACCGGCTGGTGATGCTTTGCCTGATGTCCCTCAGGACACAGTTGGCCCTGCCAGGGCACTGCTGACACATATTCAACTTGCCATTGACCAGGATCCACAGATCCCTTTCTGTGGCACTGCTTTCCAGCACCTCATTCCCCAGTCTCTACAAACAGCCAGGGTGGCCCCATCCCCATCCCAGGTGCAGAGTCTGGCACTTTCCCTTGTTGAACTTGTGAGGCACTGGATTATATTATTGGGTCAGAACCAACTTAGGTGTGTGTACGTGTGGGGGGAAAGGCCAGGCTGTATCCCACAGGCAGCCCCTGCAGCCTGAGACCCGGAGCAGCTGTCAATCAAAAGGGCAGCCTGGGGGCACAGCCACTCCCTATGCTCCCTGGAACACACTATGCTCCCTGGAACCCCTAACCCAACCTTAGGTTGGCTGGCACAGGGAGAGCAATGCCCCTCACCTTGCCCTGGAACCAGAGTGGCCAGAGATCCGGAAGTCCCACCTGGGAGGGGTGGTCACAGCACTTAAAAACAGCAGCACATGGTCTCCACCTTGCTCTTGGGACCTGCCACCTGCCTTGTGAAAGGTACGACTCTTGGGTGGTAGCTATTTAATAATCTATTTTTCTTATTCTCCTCTCTTCTACTCTCTCTTCTCTCTTCTTAACAACTTCTTAATATTATTAACTAATTTATAATATATTTTTTTTATATAATACATAATAATATATTATTAATAATAGTAATATTATCTTTATAACTTGAGACTGGTGGGTTGGACTTCGCTGGGTTGTATGGGTTGGCATGCGCTGGGTCATAGCTTTGGTGGAACACTTTGTTTTGACTGTATGTTACCCTTCTAAACTTTTGCCAAGACCATTATTTTCTCCCATTTTCTAAACTTGTCAGTAAAAGTATCCTCTGAGAAAACTTGTGTAGCTTCTTCCTCTTTGCTCTGCCTCAAGGTAATAAAGACTGAAGGTTCTCAAAACCTTCGGTCGGCAAGTTTTTGGAGCCTTGTATATTTTTAAAAATAAAACTCCTAGCTGAGTTTGTGGCTCTGGGGCTGGGGTTTTACAGAGCTTCATGTAGTTGGTGGTCAAGGTCTCTCTACAGAGCCTCCCTGCCTTCGAGGGAGTCAACAGCTCCTCTGAGTTTTCTGTCATCTGCAAACTTACTTAGTATCCCTTCCAGTTCTGCCTCCAAGTCATTTATGAAGATGTTGAAGAGCACTGTGCCCAAGATGGAGCCCTGTGGAACCCCACTAGTGACAGGTCACCAGTCTGATGTTACCTCATTCACTATTACCCTCTGTGCTTCACTCGTGAGCCGATTGCTCACCCACCACATGATGTGTTTATCCAGCTGTGTGCTGGACATTTTGTCGAGAAGGATCCTGTGAGGGACAGTGTTGAAAGCTTTAGTGAAATCCAAAAAGATTACATCAACTGGCTTCTCTTGATCAACTGGATGGGTTACTTTGTTACAGAAGGAAATCAGGTTTGATAAGCAGAACTTTCCTCTCATGAAGCCATGCTGGCTGTGACCAATGACTGCGTTGTCTTTCAGGTGTTTTTCAGTATGTCCCAGAATAATCTTCACAACTTTAGCAGGAACTGAAGTGAGACTGACAGGCCTGTCGTTTCTGGAGTCCTCATTCTAGCCTTTCTTGAAAATCAGGACAATGTTCACCAGCTTCCAATCAGCTAGGACTTCTCCAGATTCCCAAGACCACTTGAAAATCATCTACAAAACCGAATGGCCCTCTAGTTTTTGCTGTCCTCACAAGGAGGCGTGTGTATGGTCATCAACACCAGTTGCTGTTCTTATGTATAATGCTAGGCATGAGTGGTAGAGATTCGACAACACTGAGTTTTGTCCATCTCTAAAGGGGGGACTGATGCCTCAGAGCTTTTTTGGATTTTTTAACTTTTGTAGCTTTTAGAAGTAGTTGTGTAGTAAATGTAGATTTTAATGTAGCTGCATTATATCCCTTACTCTTTATCAATCCCTCTAAAATTCCATTAGCATGTTTAGTCTTCTTTTCAAGGTAGAATTGTAGAAAAACACTTTTGTTTAAGAACTTCTCACCTGATACCTGAACCAGAAGACATCACGCAGACAAAGCAACCCTCAAGCCCAGAATTTTGAAGGAGCTCCAAGAACTGTGCGTTCTGGGGTCCCACACGCCCCCAGACCCACTTCCCAAAGGGGCGTGTTGGGGGGCAGAACCGGGGGTGGACAGATCTGGGATTGGATGGACCTTATTACAGAATCATAGAACCACTGTCTGGGCGTGCATGCATGGTATGTATTCCTCTAGGCCATTGGCCTTATTAAAGGACCTGCTCTTTTTATCTTAGCTTACATGCTAAATTGGCCTGGAGTCTTTCTCTCCGTGGTCTTTTAGGCAACATGTTACATTATGGTGGAATGGTTCAGCCTGGCTTTGAGCTGCTAAGTGCTGCCCAGAACAACTGGAAAGCTGTGAAGGATTAGCTGGTAGTACATAAACCAGCTGAAATTTAGAATTCGAACCCATGCAGATCTGTAATTTTCACATTACTTACTATACCGTGATCAGTGATAAAACAGATAATGATGATTATATTCTAAGGAGATCAACTCCATTAAGTGTCATAACTGCTGACTAAACTCTACCCAGCTTCTGTGGTTAGAGCTTCCAGTTAGCTAATTCCAGGTCCACTGATTTAGGTTAGATTTATACAGAGATCCCACCAGATTTAGTTAGAGATTAATCTTCACTTAATCCTTTTCAGTTGTGTTGAATTTATTGTCTGCTTTGTTTCACAATTGTTATATTAGACAATGGTATGTCCACCATTCTACTGAAATGACCAGGCTGCAAATGAACCCATACTGTTTTGCAGATATCATGTCAAATGGCTCACCAAGGAACTGTGCAAGGAGGTGTCCAGTAATGACCAATATCAGTTGCTTCATAAGAGAGAAAACAGACTTTCCATAATCCACTTTCCTGTGGCTCTGACCTATCTATGTTCTGTTTGGCAATTTCTCTTTTGGCTTCTGATCCCATCTTCTAATCTTGGAAATTTTTTCAAAGCAACCTTAGATCAAGCTTTTCTGAGTGGTAGCATTTCTTCAAAGAAGAAGTGAAATCTTTCTGGCAGACACAGTTGTCTCTTCCTCTGTAGCTGTATACCTGTTCATCGGTTATGTTTTTTACAGCCAGTTTAATTTTTTTCCTTCTGCCACTGCTGCCTGGTCTATGCGGACAGTTTCATTGAAGTCCACGCAGCTCTGCTTTCCTTTTCAGAATCAGGTACATGACAAGTCCTTAAATTCAGGACATAGAGCTAGACATTGGGTTGCACAGCAAGGGCAACTCACCAGTGTGTATTAAAAAGCTTTTCTTTCTCAAGGATAAGTGTGGATGTCAGGAGCATGAATTTTACTACTGAAATGTTGATCTCCCTGCTTGTATATCAGAGATGCCTAAAATACCTTTGGACTTTGCTTGGACACTCAAACCTATAAACTACCTGACACATTTCTTATTCTCACTATTTACTTTGACAGATAACAATGGGACTGTTTTCAGCAGAAATCCTCTACATCACTTGTTCTAGAACAGAAGGACAGGGATGACTCTGCTTCCTCAACTATCTGAAAAGGCATTCAGAGAGTGATTCTTTCTCTTGACTCACCAAAGCACCAGCTCTCCACTGCAGGGTCAAGGTGTCTGCATCTACAGAGGGGCTATGCTTCGAAAAGTAACCCAAGTAAAAAACTGATTATCAATCTCATACCATTTTAGCTCTCAGTATATGATATAGGCACAGACAGCTGTTTGGAAACTTCATTTTGGCTTGAAACTCTATTATCTACAGTACCACTTGATGCTCCTACATGGATGATCTCTTGGCTGACTCTGACTCTGGGTGGAGCTGTGCCATCTGAACACATGTGCCATCTAAATTACTTGGACAGTATTGCTAGAGGATCAGTGCCAAGTGACTGTAGGTTTAGACAGGCAGCATACCTAATATTGTAAGTGCTGCCTCCTTTGAAAAAATCCTGTTCTCTGACAATGCTGAAAAACTGGCCTTACTTTCCATTCAACATGTGATTGCATCTGTTGGTGCTTAGAGAAATTCTCCCCCTCTAGCCAAATCCTCATAGCAATAAATGACCATTCAAATGGTGTTACACAAGGAGGGTCCTCATCCACCTAGGAAATGAAACCCTCTTTTATTTAGATATTAGAAAAATAAGTAAGTTTGTTCAAAACTGAAAGGTCTGCAGGGACTCAATAGTCACAATGCTTCTTTTGGTATGTCTGATTTCATTCTGGCAAGTCCAATTAAATAAACATTTTTTTAGAAACACTGCAGAGTGTGGTATCAGCACAACATTTAGGGAGCCACACCTAACATGCTGCCTACCTGTGTTTGTATCCATATTCACTGTAAAATCTGGACAACTATCAAAATTATGTTTAATTTGTATATTGGCTGTCCAGAAGAGATGCAAGACTGCCAACAATTCAGAAAATGTTTGACTGCACAGAGTACTGATGGGAAGAAACACTGGCCAAATTGCTTATGCAGGCACAGTTCTGGGAATTTTCTGCTCCACAGAATAATTAGCTTGTTAAATCACTTACTGGAAGGCAATCAAATACCAAACCCTAGCTTCCAGTGAGGACACAACAAAGCTAACTAGTGTGGTTACTATCACTTTGTTACCTAGATTGTATGTGTCGTGGCTGTATCTAGTTGCAGATTTGCAGGACGAAACGTTATGTATGCAAGTGTGTGTGTGTTTTACAGGAATAGGTTAAATACATATTATTGCTGTTGAAAGGAGTACCTAATCTTACCATATGGAAATGAACTGCACTGCTAGAAGACCTTTCCCTTTACCTCTCCATCAAAGTTACAGATGCATCCAGCCTTGGGTGATTTACAAACTCAGTCAACTAAGTTGTATAAAGCGTGCAACCTTTGAGTTAGTTCTTCTTGAATATGGAATAATAATCACTAATTAATAATCAATAAGATGAATATCTGAGGGACTTATTCAGAAGGAGAACAACTCTGTATTGATTAATATAAGCCCAACCTCTTCAGGCAAGAGTTTTTCTTTTTCCTAGGAAACTTGCTGGAGAATGAGAGAACAGAAAAAAATCTATGACTTTAAATGCATGGCAGTATTAATAGAAGTGAAATTGTTTAAGAGAAATCCCCTCTACTTTTCACTATTGAAGGATGTGTTTAAAATGACTGCAAAAAACCCCAAAAACATTTCTGTGTATGAAACTGCTGTGGTTCCTTGTAGGATTTACTGAATGCTACCATTGACATCACATGATGATCAGCTGTGAGAGACAAACCAGAATCAGTGTGACTTCATCACACTTAGTTCTGACTCTTAGTGGGACATGCCACAATAACAAGTAGGAGTGAACTCCTACTTCATGGTTGTGTATCACCATCCATCACACACAAAAGAGACCAAAAGACAAAAAACAGATGCCAACTTACATGTTATTAACTGAAAAACTACTGGGTGAGCTAAGGTGAACTTCAATTTAATACAAACTGGCATACATTACTCTAATTAAACAGTGAGACTCTCAAGGAAGCAAGGAGGTTTCTTAATTAACTTAGATGATGCTTTTCCTGAGGAAAAGCCAAAAGCACTTAATATTCCAATGCAGTTAACTTGCAGAAAGATGTATTCTTTCTCTTTTCAAAAATATCAAATACAATTTTTAACCAAGGACAGAAAAAAAGCAGGCCTATTTCTGTCTGGGAGGGTTTTAAATCAAACTTGTTGACTTAAACAACATTGTTTACATCAAGAGACTCAAAGGAAGTTAAAGGACTGATTATCAAGTATTCCATTATCCACTAAAAATTCACTAGAAGTTTATTTTCTGCTTATTGGTGGAATTTAAATATTACTGCAATTAAATATATTTTTTCAATGCATAACAATACAGTTTCAAGACATTCTGTTCCATTTTGCTGTTTTTATTCAGTGATCAACACCCCAGTCTTTTAGTACCTTCAGGCACAATGCAGCTAATGTTTTGTATGTATTTGTTTTCCTGGGGTATCTCCACAGGGAACTGCGTACATGGTATTGCTCCAGCAGGAATTTTTTTTTTGCTGTTTGCATTAGCAGAAATTTATACATATGCCAGGGGAAATAAGGTCAGAGAACTGTCCCTTTAGAGGAATAGTAAGCAGTATTGTAGCTGCTTATTCCTTCTAAAATGAGCAGCAGCAAAGGAAAATTCTTAGAACTGATGAACAGAAAAATATATTAATCTGTTTACACACACAAATACAGATACACAGACTAACATTTTATGTAAGAAAAATTGCCACCTTTGAAACAGGCACAGTAGAATCATTTCCCAAGATGAGGATACTTCAAACATCTTTGGCTCATCACCTCAATACTGTAAGTTTCGATTACATTCTACTGACAGAAACCTTGATAGGCAAGTAAAGAACCTGCTTTGCTTCTGCTGGACTCTGTTTTGCCCTGAACCAAATAATAATCACCAGAAAGATAAACTGACCACCCAGAAATAGATAATGCAACATGGAATGGCAGCTTCTGTAGCACTAAAATAATTTAGAAACAAGACGCATTCAGAGTCAGAAGGATCTGTGCCCCAAAATCTCTTTGATGCTTTTAAAAATCTCCTGCTGTTTTGGTTTTATTGTCTCAGAGTTACCCCGGCAATTCCACACACTGCAATGCAATAATTTGTGATTCACAGTGGAGTACATAAGAGGAATATCATACCCTTCACCTCTACATGACAAAAGAACTTCCTTTTTTTAAATGGTCAGACTCAGAAATGGGAGTATGGAACCCCGAGGCTTTGAACAAGCTTCTTAATCTTGCACTTCCAGGCTCTCCATGTGTAAAAATGGGGGTAATACTTTCTCTCATTGTAACAAATAAGACATTAATGAGAGTGCCTGCTGCCTCCTGACATGAGACAGGTGTCTTACTGCCTGTCTTGTGGTCCAAGAAAAGAGAAGAGCAATGCTTTTACTCATAAAACCTACAACAAATGGCATTCTGGAATTCAAATATCCAATGTATTCAGAATGTGGGTTGAATAGAAGTACTGCATTAACTGGCACTTGATTTAGTATATTTTCCAGTTATTAAAAGTTTTGGGGGACACACATCTTTTCATATTTGCCCCTTAAGGGTTACTTATATTTGCACTCAACCATACCGGGCCTGCACCAGTGGGAAATGTATTTACCAGCTCCTAACCCAAAGTAGATTCTTGTGTTCCTTTGAGATGCTGAAGTAACGTGATAGGTCTCACAGTTCATCTCCTACACTATGTTCAGCAAAAGTCACCTTGGCACTATGCCCTGGTGGGCTCATTGGGTTGGCTTTTGACTTGTTTGCATTGCAGCCTGTATCACTCCCTAGTATTGTCTCATTGACCCATCCCTGAGAGAGATTTCTGCTTAGACATGATAAACAATGTATAACCTAAAGATGCAAAGCATCTCATAAATTAAGAGAGCGCCGTTAGCTCAGTAGTTATTGTCAAGGAGCTGGGTATTTGGATCAGCTCTTTTCACAGTCCTCTTTCTTTTTCTTCCAGAGTGGTAAACATGGCTTCTGAAAAGGAAGATACTTTCCTGCATATCTAGTCACATCCCAAGAGGAGAAGCCCTAAGTACTCCCTGACATTTATCTTCCTTCCAGAGCCAGGAGAAACTGTAGGGTAAATCCAGTACCCTTCTAGCCACAAGGAAGTACAGCATCGTATTGCAATATTGAATTAAATTCTATAGCAAAGCAGACTGACAAACTGCTGTTATCAGTCTTATTCAGTGCTTTCACTGAAACTTGTGGCATTCTGCAAATCTTCAATGTTGTGAAACACATTCATTGACTTCTGTATTTGTGGTGGGTTGACCCTGGCTGGATGCTACTCTGTCACTCCCCTCCTCGGCTGGACACAGGAGGGAAAATATAACAAACGGCTTGTGGGTCAGGATAAGGACAGGCAAGAGATCACTCACCCATTACTGTCATGGGCAAACAGACAGTAACTTGGGAAAAAAACTTTGGGGAAAAAGAAAGTTATTACCAGTCAAATCTGAGTAGGATAATGAGAAATAAAACCTTAAATTTAAAAAACACCTTCCCCACGCTGCTCTCTTCTCCCTGGCTTAACCCCAGTTTCCGTATCTCCTTCTTCCCAAAGACAGTTTCTCCAACGTGTATCCTTCCCCAGCTGCAATTGCTGTCCCAGTTTTTTCCTCCCTTCTTAAATATGTTAGGCAGTGGTGCTGTCACCATCACTGATGGGCTCAGCCTTGGCCAGCATTAGGTCCATCTTGGAGCCAACTGGCATTGGCTCTATCAGACATGGGGAAGCTTCTACCTTCTTCTCACAGAAGCCACTCCTGTAGTCCGCCCCCACTACCAAAACTTGCTGCACAAGGTTATACAGTATAAATACCAAAATGAACATCACACGCTAATGTTTATTTGTCTCGCCGTTTAGTTTAGGATTTATATTATTTTCTCCCCTCCCTGTACTTAAGTTGCCAAGAAATTTCAGTAAGAACCATGGACCTTTCCAAAGCCATTGAATAAGTTTAATTTTTTCTCAGACTGCGTAGGACAAAGCCATGACATAAAATCACAACTATCACAAAGCACTTCATTATTTTTAAGTGACTGAAACACTTGACAATAACACATTCATAGCAGTGCATGCATAAAGACTGCCTAAATTCCCATCTATACCAATTATCCCACAGAGCTTGATAAAGTTGAAATTTATATCTGGATTATTCAAAAACTTTTGCAGAGTTCCTACCAAGGCTCAAGATACAGAATGGAAGATTTTCAAAACTTGTAGTTTAAAAATCTTATACTCCTGAATTCCAAATTTTAAAAACACGCGTATAAAAGCTTCATGTTTGGATGCAAATGAAACTATGAAGTATGAGCAGAAATAACAGCAGGAAAATCAGTCTACCAGCAGCAGCCTTTTCTTCGGGAACTCTTCAAGTTAATCTATTATTCAATAACTTTCACTACATCACTGAATCATCATTCTGCTATTTATTAAATTCTTCTGTAGTCACAAAATCCTATCAAGGTTCTCCTTTCATTTTAAATCCATCTGTCAGGCTTCATTCCTATTCCCTACAGACCACTTCTATGATAATAATGCTGAGAAGTCTACACTAAATTGGATAGAAGGAAAATGAGAAATCCTTGAAATCAAGCAGAGCTCATATTTGTTAAACTGCAATAACCTACTGTACACTTCAGCTGAATATTGTTTGTAATATCCTCCTTGAGTACTGCAGTAGTGTTGGATACTACTACTTTAGCAAATTGAGCAGAAAATAGTATAGTATTTCTTTTGGCTCCACATTTCTACTGATATAAGATAGTGGTGGTTTTTGTTTTGTTATGTTTTGTTTTGTTTTTTTAAATTTAGCTTTTTAAAAAGAAACACCATGCAAGGAATCTTTGCTACACTGCCAAATCCATTATATAGATACAGGATGTGACACAGAAATTGCATCTAGTTGCTCCTGCACTAACTTAAAAGAAGTAGTTCCTGCTCTCCTGGAATATAATGGCAGTGTGAGGAATGGTGGTCTCCCCCAGAGATCTAGGGCAAGGAACAAGAACTCTCACAAAAACTAGTTTACAGAAGGAATAAAGATATTTTCCATATTCTTAGTTAACAGAGTGAAATGGCTGTTTAAGAAGTACCTTCCTACTGTACACCTATGTACTCAAAAGCTCTATACTTTTGAGCTGACCACTTTTCTCCTTTCCTGACTTTTTTACTTCTTTTCCAACAATCCAACCCCATGGCCAGCACTGTGCTCCGCGTTCATGTGAATGGGGAAGTTGGGCCGTGGTCACACCACTACTTTTCCAGTCAATCTTGCTACTTGTAGCAGGTCTTTCATGTTTAGCCTTGTGCATGTTTCCTATGATTAATAATAATATGTAAATAAATGGAATATTGACGAAGTAGATAAAATATAAATATATGCAAGGACAGTGTTTTTTTTCTTTTTTTTTTCAGTAATATGACTTTCAACAATTTTTTGAAAAGAAATTTTAAACTTTACCTTGCTTATCAAAAAAACTATAAACTTAAACTGAATTGATTCATGACCAAAATCAAATTTTCCAAGAAAATCTAAAGAAATTGCTGAATGAACTCTTTATGGTTCAACTAGTAAAATTAGGCTCTTCCAATGATTCTTGTGTTCTTCAAAGATCCTGCAGAAGAAATTAATGCCTGTTGTCGTCCTTGCACCATAATGTGATAATTAATGGTCAAATCATTTCTGTAGGCTGAGGTACAGGCAAGGGAAAAAATATCATACTTCATTAATCCTCTGGGGAGCTGCAGTAGGTTCTCAGGGAATTTAAATAAAAAAAAAAAAAAGATGAACCTTGAAAAAACATGACTGTTAAATAATGTAAACAAATAGGATGTCTTGAATGCCTAATGCTGAAAGAAGTGTGTTTACTTGATATAGCCAAGAAATTTTTCAAGATCATTTCATCCTTGTGTAATTCTTCACTGTTTATGACTGCTAAGAACTACTGCTTTGACTAGAACAGTCAACTTTTCAGGGAAAAGGCTAAATACTTTGCAATCATGAATTGCAAGCTTTCACTCATTCAAGTTGTCCCATCATTGTAATCACCATCTACCTGTTTTACGGTGTGCAAATTACCAGGCTTGATGAATCCTTGTTGCAGGATTCTCTTTGCATACCACAATTTGGTGTAAATATTTCAAATAAGTTATATAAAAAATACTAGATCATTCAGAACCTTTGCCCAACATGTTTTCAGTGCATCCATGAGCAAGAGCTCTTTGCACAGAGGAAAGCTCAGCTTTAGTACATGCTGCAGTTTGACAATGAATGAACAAGACCTGCAAATGATTTCTTAACACTGAAGTCTTGAAACTTTTGTACAAATGATGCCACAGACAAATCTGAATCTACGAAAGAATATAAACACATCATATGGAGGGAACAAAAAGGCCAGGATGCATCAACATGAACACTGTAGTTTGGAGCTAAAATGCACTTTTGAAGCAGAACTCCAAGCCACCTTCACCTCCAATGCTTTAGTCCACGTTTTTGATTTTCTTATTAAACTGAACTAAAAATGTACTCCAAGAGCTCATGCACTGTCATATGCTGCTAGTGGACACTATATCTACAGGATAGTTTAGAACTAACCCAAGGCAGAAGTTCTACAATGTAAATAGTGTGGTCACTGTGTCTCTGGTACCAACTATTTCACTTTGCAGATCCCCTAATGCAACCCCCATTTGCTAATGCAAACAAAGTCAATACTGACAGGACTGTGAACTATAAAGTATTCAAATAGGGAATGATCCTCTGCATGTTTTGAAGAGATACAGACCTCAAATTGTATGTGTTGCAGTCTGCAGAATAAACTTCATTTTTGTGTACATACAAAAACTTGATTACAGAATCTTCAAATACAAATTACTTCAGATTGAGTCTTCATGCTGCCAAAAGAAGAATGTGGGCTGGAAGTCTGGATTCACATTTTTGTCTTGGAGTCTCAGCTGCTCTTTCAAACACTTTCCAGTCCCGCATGAAATGAGAAGTAAAATCTTGACCCCACTTAACCTGAGAATTTTGCCACTGACATCAGTGGGACAGGGGTTTCATTAGTAAAATGCATTTCAATGCAATCCTTATAGACCATTTTACAAAGCTCCTATTAAACTTGAGTTGAATTAAGTGGAAACACAACAACACAGTCATCTAAGAACACACCAAACAGCATTTTTAGGAAATTCCCCCTCAAAGATTATGGTCTAAGGTTCTAAGTGTCTTCTGCTTCATGAACATTCAAATGCCTACTACATTGACGTGCCTAGACACCTCCCCTTACAGACTTCATGCACCTCAAATAAGAATATCAGGTATATTCAAGTAAGAGTATTAGGTATAATCATACTAGTTCCACATCTGAAAGGAAAATTTGCAAACTTCTGGTATTTTACTATGGTAAAATACATTCAAAGTTCACACTCTCTCCCACCAATTAAATACTATGAAAGAATTGCTTAGGTTGCAAACTCCCATTACTTGCATTCATACACATTACTATTCCTACAAGCAAGGAAGTTGAAATAATGTTTTAGAAGAACCTTCTCCTAGGCACTGAGATAACGTGATCTAATATAATGCCAGGATGCTAAATCCAATATCATTGATGGACTATCCACCAAACATTAATAGCTATAAGTAAACATTGAATAACATAAACACTTTCATTTAGAAGGGGCTATTAATAATCCATCAAAAAAGCAAAGATATTTTCTATATGCTGCATAAATATGGAAAAATGACATCCTACAGGCTGCAAACAAATTGTTAGGAAAAAATACAAAACCACTTCTTTTGTCCTATATTTTGCAATAAAGTACATTTTGAATTACAGAAATCTGTGGCCTAGAGGTGTTGAACCTAGACAGTTAAAGGAACCATCCTCTCATCATTAGGTCTTTGGTTCAGCTCTACCCAAAACATTAACTGATTTTTGCTCAGGAGGCCACCTGGAATGAACTGCTACCCTGAATCAGTTTCCAGAGGACAAGGCTTCATATTGCAAGTACCAACTTTAGCTCACAGTAGAGAGACCAAGAAAAAAGAGAAGAGATTTGTGACTCAGCTAATTTTCTCATCCTAGAGATGGTCTTCAGGTCAAAGCACTAGCATGATGACATAGGACAGCCTACTATTTTGTGCATGACTCATGTTTTCCATAGTCATCCATTGACAGTGATTACAATGGTTGCAGCCAGCTTATTAGGGAGAAACAAATTTTAACAGACAATAGCCTTTAAAGAAGATATTTAAAAAGGAACTAGGATTCATTTGTAATTTATATAGAAAGAAATACAAGTTCCAGTGATGAGACAGTATTTCTCTACTATGAAAAACAAATGAAAAACTCACTACTAAATAAAGTACATTTGATTCAAATTCCACTTAGATCCCAAATTCCACTGTTATTTATTACAAGACTGCTTCTATGGGAGCATAAAAGATGCCAGTATCCACTTTTGTTCACTGACATCAACAATGTCAAAAGCATACTCCTTACTAATTAAAACCTCACCTCTATACAATATATCATGATTTGTTAGAAATCAGCAACTCAGATTACCTCATGACTTGTATCTTCCGCTTCATTTTTTCCCTTCCCTGAAAGCAGAGAATTCATGAAAATATTCCTATCAGTAGATAATTTCATAGTAAGGAAGTCTGGGTATTCCTTTCCAGTATGTGAACAAATAGCTATGCCCTGAATTTGTCTCTGTAACAATATTTCAGAATTACAGAATTACAGAATATGCTGAATTGGAAGGGACCCACAAGGATCACCAAGTCCAACCCTTAGCCCTGCGCAGGACCATTCCCAAGAGTCACATCATATGCCTGAGGCTATCGTCCAAATGATTTTTGAACTCTGTCAGGCTTGGTGCTGTGACCACTACCCCAGGGAGCCTGTTCCAGTGCCCAACCACCCTCTGCATGAAGAACCTTTTGCTAATATTCAACCTACACCTCCTCTTACACAGCGTCAGGCCATTCCCTCAGGTCCTTTCACCGGTCACCAGAGAGAAGAGATCAGTGCCTGCCCTTCCTTTTCCCCTCATGAGGAAGTTGTAGACTGTGATGAGGTCTCCCCTCAGTCTTCTCTTCTCCAGGATGAACAGACAAAGTGACCTCAACCACTCCTCAAACGGCTTCCCCCCGAGGCCCTTTACCATCTTTGCTGTCCTCCTTTGAACACTCTCTAAGAGCTTAATGCCTTTCTTCTATTGAGGTGCCCAAAACTGCACACAGTGAGGCCATGCCAGTGCAGAGTAGAGCGGGACAATCCCCTCCCTTGACTAGCTGGTGATGCTTTGCCTGATGCCCCCTAGACATGGTTGGCCCTCCTGGCTGCCAGGGCATTGCTGACTCGTAGTCAACCAGGACCCCCAGGTCCCTTTCCGCAGCAGTGCTTTCTAGCATCTCATTTCTCAGTCTGTACAAAAACCTAGGGTTGCCCTGTCCGAAGTGCAGAATTGGGCACTTTCCCTTGTTGAACTTAATATGGTTGGTGATTGTCCAGTCCTCTAATTTGTCGAGGTCCCTCTGCAGGGCCTCTCTGCCTTAGAGGGAGTCAACAGCTCCTCCCAGTTTTGTATCATCTGCAAACTTGCTTAGTATCCCGTCCTTCTAATTTAGAATTTCTCTAGTGACAGACTAGTGAAAAATACTAGGTACTCTTACCTACTTTCACTATTTCTTCCAATGAGAAAACTGCCTTATAAAAAGGGTACCTGTTTTACAACTTAATTAGCTTTCTTCTTTAATGATAATTAGAATTTCAGTCTTACATATTTATTTTGTTTTCTCCATTTATATCTGCTTTACTAGCTCTCAGTATATTTAGAAGCCACTTAAAACTCATTCTTATTGCTTTAACAGGATTTTGTTGTCTTTAATGCATTATTATTTGTAAGAATTACATTTTTTTTTACTTTTTTCAGTTTACCTTTAACAGAAGAGCAGTTTGGTTTCTTATTCTTTAGCAACAAAAAGGAGCAGCTTTTTTTTAAGGGATCAAAGACCACAGATCAGATTCTATGTTTTTGTATAGAAAGATGCATTTGATGACATTCCATTTGCTACTGTTCACCTAACTTCCCTTTCATATACTCTTGGTGATAGCAGTATTAATCTTCACACACAGTCATATAACATCAGAATTCTTCCTAAGCGTATCTCAATAATCTTTTCCTACAGCATTTCTGGGGAGCAAATTTTCCAGAAAATTAATATATATGCATGCTTCTTCATGTCTTTTCTCCTAGTTGGTTGGGGGTTGACAGAATTTATTTCTAGCCTGTGCTTCTGCTTATCCCACATCTCTGTCCATGTTCCTGAAAAAAAGTACGGATAAGTATACCTTCACCCACAGACCCACAGAGGCTGTAAGCAACTCACAGAATTACTGTAATTTTACTACCAAATAGCACTTCATTTTCTGGGCTACAAATATGTCAGAGAAACTTAGATGCAAAAGAGAAAAAAGGTGGTCTGATAAAAGCCTTTTTTTAAAGTGGAAATGCCAGTAAATCCACACTCATTTAACAGACAAATACTTTTAAAGCAACTTTTTATACTAATAGCAGGAACATATAACCAATCTTTACTCTTTTAAAATGTGGGCTCTAAAAGTCCATTAATAATACTCCCTAAATAACTTACTTTTGATTCTCCACATTAAAATGTGAGGATCATTAAAAAGATGTCCAGTTAAGGCTCCAAAACAGCAAGTCAAGTTTGGACGGTAATATAAGTGGGAACAAGCTCCTTTTTGTTCTGTGTTAAAATTTAGGCCAAGTGGCTGAAAGTTTTAATGGCATTCCATGCTAGTTCTCAGCAATGTGTTCTTTGTATAAACCTTTTCTATTTTTTTTATGTTTTATTTTGGGTTTGTATATTGGATGAATAAATAAAACTTGTAATTCTCTGTTTGTACTAAGAGTGAATCTCTTAAGACAGAGTCACCTCATTCAACTGAAACCCTCTCTGTGGATGTTCAGTCATACTAACTGCCTTCTATAAAAAAAGTAACAAAGTTGCTTACTGCTGTCAGAGTTTTAGGAGACAACACAGCTACTGGTCATAATAGCTATGTAATAGATAATAGCTGAAGTGATCCTGTTTCTAATTCTCCTGGTGGATCATAAACAAAATTGCTCACTGACTTCCTACCAACTACATCATTAAATGACATTTGAGGGAAAGGTTTGCTGCCTGGTCTTAGAGAAAGTTCATCACAATGAATGGCCCAAGAATAGCATGTTCATGTTGATGTTTTGAGTCCAGTTTTAGTTAGCAACACACAGAGATTCTTCTGTGTTTGCTTCATGGATGAGAATCAGTTGTTTGGCAGTCAGATGAACAGTAACAGTGAGCAGTAGGGCTTGCATTCTTCGAGGCACCTTACAGACAGAAAATATAAATGCAGTTCCTTGCTTAAGTAAGCTTAATGCAGTACAAAGCATGGAGTCCCACAGTGCCATTTTTGCAAACTGTTATTTCAGATTTTATCTACAGTGTAAGGAGCTTTACTGTTAATTTACCTTTTAAAAGTGTAGGACATTATGCATATTTTTTTATACAGAGGTCTGAAAATCTTGGTGCAGACAAAAAGCAGATCATTGAAATTAATTAAATTTCAGTGCCTTAAGTGACTACAGGGCAGGCCAAGAGGCTTGAATAAAGCTGATTGCCAAAGAGCTCAGGCTGCTTGTAAGCACAGGCCTTTAATAGATAATAGAATATAAGGACTGGTGTGAGTGTAACAAGCAGAGTATTCTACTTGTGTATTACTTTTGAATTTCCAAAGGGTTTTGAATAATTTCTGTGATTTTTTTCAGGGCTGCCAAATGTGTTACTAACTTGGAATCTAATAATAGTAAAGTTTGTCTAGATGCATTAGCACCAGGAGCCACCTGATTAGTTTTGAATTAAAAAAAAATATGTCTGAAAAGCTTGGGAACATGATTTACCTGTAGCCTAACAGTTCAAAAACCTGCCCTAATCATTTTAGTGGGGGAGAAGCTTGTGTGCCTTTATGAGGTTGTGAGCTATGCTGGTGGAGGTATATGCCTCTGGCAGGGTCTCTCATGCCAGACAGGTCAAAACTGAAGGGTCAGATAAAATGTGTCCATGGGCAGGATGAGCTCACTAGTTTTCCAGCAGTCATCCTAGGAGAAGGACAGACATGGTATTTGTTCTCAGACAACTGCAAGAGAAGTGTAGGGAACAAAAGGTCTCTATGTAACCTTTGTTGATCTCACCAAGGCTTTCTATACTGTGAGCAGAAAAGGTCTATGGCAGATTTTGGAACGTTTAGGATGTCCCCCCAAGTTCCTTAAAATGATCATCTCACTCCATGAGGATCAGCATGGCCAAGTCAGATATGGCAATGCACTTTCTGAGCCCTTTTTAATAACCAGTGGTGTGAAACAAGGCTGCGTTCTTGCACCAACTCTATTCACAATCTTTTTCAGCATGATGCTCCAAAGGGCCACAGCAGACCTCGATGCTCAGGATGGTATCTACATTTGATACCGTACTGACGGAAGCCTACTCAACCTAAGACGACTGAAGGCCCACACCAAGACCTTAAACCATCTTGTCCGGGAGCTGCTTTATGCTGATGACGCCGTCCTTGTTGCCCACACAGAAGCAGCTCTGCAGCGTTTAACATCCTGCTTTGCAGACGCTGCTGAGCTTTTTGGGCTGGAAGTCAACTTAAAGAAGACAGAAGTTCTCTATCAACCTGCACCTCAGGAAGTGTTCCATCATCCCCATATCACCATTGGCCAATCAGAACTCAAATCAGTCCAGCAGTTTAATTACCTAGGTAGCCTCATCTCCTCGGATGGCAAGATTGAGGGAGAGATAGACAACAGATTAGCAAAGGCGTATAGTGCCTTTGGAAAACTTCATAAAAGAGTCTGGCGAAATAAACACTTGAAGAAAAGTACCAAGATCAGTGTTTACAGAGCCATTGTACTGTCCACTCTTTTATATGGATCCGAATCATGGGTCATTTACCGCCACCACCTGCAACTCCTGGAACGCTTCCATCAACGCTGCCTCCGTACAATCCTAAACATCCACTGGTCAGATTATGTGACTAATACATCTGTTCTAGAACAAGCAGTACTTACGAGTATTGAGGTCATGTTGCTGAGAACACAGCTGTGTTGGGCAGGACACGTCTCAAGGATGAAGGACCATCGCCTCCCCAAGATTTTGCTTTATGGTGAACTTGCCACCGGCTGCTGCAAGAGAGGAGCCCCAAAGAGAAGATACAAGGACTCCCTGAAACAACATCTCAGCCTTGGCCATATTGATCAACATAACTGGTCTACTCTGGCCTCCAATCAGGAGGTCTGGAGACACATCACCTGTAATACTGCTGCTTCCTTTGAGAATGCATGTAGGATCACTCTTGAGGAGAAAAAACAATGCAGAAAGAATCATGTTTTGCAGAATATACCACCTAAGGAGTCTTTCTGCTGTGCCTTTTGCAACCAGTCATGTCTATCTCGTATTGGCCTTTTTAGCCACCAGCGTGCCTGTAACAAACATGGATAGAGTCCTCCTCAAATCTTCATTCGCGAAGCCTAGCCATGATGATGAACATTTCAAAAATCAGGTTGTCAATAGAAGTACCTGGTCAGTCATTAATAAAATGCCATCATCAAAGCAGACAATATTCTTTTAGGCTATTCAGCAGCATAATGCTAACTTCCTAATTAAGAGTAAATGAACTGCTGAAGATTGTACTAAGTCATATTCAGAATAACAAAGCTTTTTTTCAACAGGCAAGATTTTTTTTTTTCAATTATCTTCAGAAGATCCATAAAGAACTGCTGCATGATGACTAGACAATTATCACTAAATCTTGAGAAACATACTTGCATAATTTCCCCTGGACTCATGACACTTCTTGTTGATTGAAGTTAATTGCTTGCAGGACCTCCTGCAAGCCGAAAAGCAATTTTACTTTCATAAAGGGCACTCAATAAACCTGTTCTTTTCCTGACCACATAAAAAGGGAATCTGGTTAAGTTCATAAAACATGAAAAAACAGATCTCAGAAAGCTTTATAAAAGAGTTTCTCACATACAAATAACTAAAGCATTAATAAGTGCAAGTTCTCATCACTGAAATTTCTTTTCATTTAGTCTTTTAGAAGCAGAGAATATTTTACTACAGAAAGTAGAACTGGGTTGTGAAAACTTTCAGAAGATAGAATGTATGCTAGTTTATCCCTCTCTGCTCTACGGCAGTTGTACCACTGTGTGCAGACGGTGACAATTGCAAGAACCAAATATTCAGGGAAATTTAAGAAAGTTTATAGTGACTTATTGATTTAATTATCTTGATTTTACAATTAACTGTGCCATAATGCAGTGTGTTCCAGCTGAAGGAGAGATGTGGTTCTAAAAGATGAAGTAAAAAGTTAGTTCAGTGGGTATCTAACACAGAAATATGGGACTCTCTAAATTATAAAGGGTTCTGTAAGTTATTCCATGAACTATAGCACTGTCCCGAATATCAGTGGTACCGCAGGTTGTGACTGTCTCTTTAACAAGATCCTCCTTTCTTGTTACGAGCTTTACAAAGGGTTTCTTTACAGCCATTCTCTGTATACCTGTACCAGGCTGCCAGCCTGAAAGACTAATGCTTTATTAGTACACAGAGACAGGTCATCTAACAATGGAAAAATAGCCTAAGGATACTCTCTGCAAGCTTCTGATTGACTCAGATTGCACTGAGGTCGAATACCTACTCTTAGCCATTAGCAACTGGATTTTCATTAATCTTCTTACCCTAGAAACCACAGGCAACTCCCCTGGAATACAGTAACATTAGCAATTTACTATTCTTTTATCATGCTTTAAAGTATTCTGACTGTGACAGCCATTCATTCCTATGCCTGATTTGTTTCTGAATGATGTTACATTAAAGGCTAAAATTTATTACTCTTCGTTTTTGCGTCTCCAAAGAGGGAGGGAACCAGTATGGAGATTTTTTCTTCTGATCCTTGATTATTATTACTACACTATTTCTGTATATTCTTCTATATTCAGAGGCTTTTTTTTTATTCTGTGCACTTTAATTTATTTATCTGATAAGCTAATAGCTCTGACTTCGTAACTTGCTAAGTTCTATACACAGGATTTCTGCAGCATGTATTAATAAGAAGCAGTAAATACAGCAAAGTAGTTAAAATAGTAAAAATCTCTGAAATTCCCAATCAAGGATCCAATAGCATTGTTAGCTCATCCTGCTTGTCAAGTCTGTATATTTTACAATGTATACTGCAGATTCAATTATGATCTCTAAATTAAATATTGAAAGAAAGACAGATATAGATAATGCTTTTTGTAGATAGCATCAGTTATTATCTTGGTAATGGATAGTATCTATCTTTATAGATAGATAAAGATATCTACTCTCTTCCTCCTTTGAGTTCTTCCCTGCTATCCCACTCTAACTATTCATCAAGCAGCTTTTGTGAAACATTTATTGGTCTTTGAAATGAATTTCTTATATTAGAATGAAGAAAACATTTGAAAACCACTCTCCTGAACTTTCTGAGTATCACAGGAGCTAAGCAAGAATCAACCAAAATGCAGAAGCATGTCAAAGGTCCTCCTCAGGGCATTTCCCAGTCATTTTACATTGCTCAAATACTGCAAAGCAGTGAAAAGTTGAGGATCTCGTTCTTAGCTAATAAAAAATTGATCTCCTAAAATATTTCTGTATCTGGTATGACAGTTAGAACATTTGCCAGAGTAAATCCCCTAGGAAACCTACCCTGCACAATGTAAGTCTTGAAAGAAAAGGAGTTAACTAAGCAGAAACCAAATTAACCTAGATAATTGGAATAACATGTTGCTGTAATCCTCTTGCTTCCTTTCCCTCACTCCACATCTTCTGGTCATCGGTTCCTTTCGTAATGCCATTTCTGAAGTTTCAGCTCTGAGACAAGGATTCTAACTTTTCCATGGTATTGGTGGTAGAGGCAGCAGCTGAAATTGTGGCAATTCCAATGCAAGAAGTATAGAATTGCATGTTGGAATTATGACTACGACACCTGCACAGTGACAGAGGCCCAATGACATTCAGTCATCCTCTAAACCATTCTGTCTAAACTCAGTTCAGTTCCAACTATGTGCAATAAAACTGAAGCTTCACCAATGAGACATATATTTGTACGCATGTAAACACTGACTAGACTAGATAATGAACTATCTAAAAAAAATTTATCGCTCCATCTCTTATGCTTTTTTATCCAAATGTTTTGGTTTGTTTTTTTTTTTTAGACTGATAAGTGCTTTGTAACCTTTCTTTAATGAAAGCAGACAGTTTGATGCTACTCGTGATAGGAGATCTCTATTTAGATTATGTATATTCATTGAACAACAAATTAGGCCAATAGAACTTAATGTTTCCTTTATCGCACTGTTTTATCTGAATTAGGAAGAGAATTATCACCATACTATGTGAAACGAGCATGCGTTCAGCTACGTCCTGTAAGTGAGGCTGATTAGAAGTTACTGTGAACAGATGCAAACCAACAACCTCAAATAGTTAAAAAGCTTCTTATGAGACCCTGCTGAAACGTAGCCTTGGGAAAAGTTGATGCAGGTACCGTATAATTCAGGGACTCTATAATCCTGGTGGCTGTGCTTCCAGCTCATCCTGTTTCTGGTTTTGCTGTGGATATTTTTTTTCAAATGCAATGAAGTGACAAAGTGGCTGGGGTAGGCAGAAAACTGGAAGACCAAGAACATGAACAGTTAACACTGTACAGTACAAACTGTGCCAGATAGCACTCTCCAAATAACAAGTAAAAATTGCCAGATTCATTAGACAGACACTGTTCTGCAATTTGGAAGGCCTAACAATATTTAGTATTATAATTTAGTGACATAAGACAGACTTCAGAAAAAAGGTATTTAACTGTTCACAATTTGTTTTAATTCCCTGACTGCTAAATCTAAAGATCTAAAGTGTAATGTTCTGATATATTAACTCACCAACAGATTGAGAGATCTTTATTTCAACATTAGTAGCACCTCAGGATATTACTAAATTTATTCTCTAATAATGGGGATTCTTGTTCTGATGCACAGGGTTCAATTTGTTGCCCTCCATGAGATTTAGAAAAGAGCAACCCAATGACTTTGTTGCTGTTTTCTATCTCTAGACTGCTGAACAGTGATTATACACTGCAGTCAGGTTAATTGTCTCTGCTCATGAAACATAAGAAATGGTGATATTCAGTTACCTTCACCATTTTGAAATATCAACGAAGAGAAATGAAATAGTACCAAAACCTTCAAGTACTTATCCATTTTTTAACAAAAGTGAATTCCTAATGAAATAAATAGGAATAACCACTGACTAAAAATCGAGTAGTGAATTTTTTGTTTTATCTTTGAACATTTGACATTTTTCAAGAGCATTTGACATTTTTCATTTTCTAATATACAACAGTATTAAGGACAATTTAAAATAAGAAAAATCTTAGCAATTCTAGTGAAGAGGGAGTTTTGGCCACACACTAAATAGCATTCTGTAACAGAAATAGGTCTACTAGAGTCAATACAGTTCCTGTTATTGTATGTTACTGATAACATAAAATAATTTATGGTAGTAAAGTCAAGGAACACCATTAACAAACAGGTACATGATGTAGCAGCCACTGAACCAACACAAAATCTGCCACACATTTAACAATCACAAGTAAAAGGATCATGCAAGCTGTCATCACAGTTGACAATGCTACCATAGTCTAACTCTTGGAAATACAATTATCCCTTTGAAGACAGTCCAACCTGTTTATGCCACTTCAATCCCATGTAAACTCTAAAATTATTATTAGGTAAAAACATCTGAAAACCATGGGGTCTCAAACCTTACAGATGACCAGCAGCCTTCAAAATGTCCTGTATATCCTCAATTTCTAGGGGCAAGCTCTAGAATGGCATTTCTTGTGAGTCTGTAGGCCAGCTATAGTAACTGCCAACGTTCTTGTGTACCGCAGCCCACTCACTGAACATCAGCGAACTAATCTATTCCATCTGTTCAGTAACACTGACAGTCTACAACTGATTTTTACTAGCTTGAGCTATGCTTTTCTTTATTAAATCATAGCAACTTTTAAAAATTCCTACTTAATAAAGGAGTGACATGGAAGTCTACTGCATGACTTTTTGGGATTCTGAAAACTAAATAATTGTCAACATAAGGCTTTCTCCACAGTCTCCAAGATAGATAAAAAATTACTAGATTTCTTATTTCTTAATGTCTCAGTGACACTTAATTTGTCTTTCCCAAGGGTATGTGATTTTAAATGGTCTTTTACTCTATACTTCACCACATGATACTCTGTGCTTTCATTTTGGTACATTTTTAGTGGATTCAGAAGGAAAAGAAAAATGCTGATGTTATCATCTCTTTAATCCAACAATCTTAAAAGTCAGTTAAACAAACCTATTTTACCAAACCATATGCTTCACAAAAGTGGGTGTTTAACACTTGTGCCAAATTTCTCCGAAATATTTTAGAATAGTCCCCAGCCAATTGACTAAGATGAACCAAACAGGTTTTATTTACTGATAGATTTTATCCAGCAATGTGATAAATACTTCTTCCAAAGAAAAAAGCAGGGGCTGTAGTTCCCAGCATGTGGAGGACCTTCCAATAATACTAAGGTAATTCTTTTTGATATGCTTCTAGTTATCTTAAGATCCTATTATCTCTTCTCATGCTTATCCTTTCAACAGAGACACTTGCTGAGAACATTATAGTTGAGGGAGAGAATAAGCTATCTTTCTGTTCAAGTCGTCTGCCTGTTTTAACAAATTCAGCATGGTCTCTCTCATTTGCTCCTCTTTTAAGTTCCTTAGACCTCTTTGGGATATTTACTGGACAAGTAGAACTGTCTGAAAGGTTTTTTATTTGTGGTGGTTTGCTTTTTTTTGGTTTTGTTTTTCGTGTTTTCTGGTTGGTTGGTTGGTTGGTTGGTTTTGGGGTGTTGGAACCTGTTGAAACTACAGAATAAATATTTTTGCCATTCAGTTTTACTTTGTAATATCCAAAATCCTTTTCAAAGGATTTAAAATCCTTTTCCACATGCTAAATAGGGACAGCAAATTTAGGAAGTATGAGTTATATTCCCTAGAAAATTTGATTCAGCCCCACCAACGCTATTTATGACTTTGGCATGGGTTAGGCAGGTAAGTTGGGTGGATTCTCCTTTTTCAGGCTATATTCACAAAAATCAAGCAAGCATAGGAGCAGATGACAAGGAGACAGCAGTTCCCTTTTCTGCTTGAGGAGTCTTGAACCATAGTCTGTCAGAGTAAATGCCCTGAGCACTACTGCATGATAACTCTCCTTGAAAGTACTTCAAAGACCACGAGGTGAACCACATGGGAAAAGTGATTCCTAGCTCCTGGAGAGAAGGGAAGCTGAAGTTCCTTTTCCTCCTTTGTTGATTTAACTTAAATCTAGACCAGAATTTCTGTTGCTTTGGTTATAACTGAAATATTTCTTGCTACAGAAGTGAAATGCAGGTTTGGGCCAAATATAAATTTTTTATATGATATTATGTTACTTTTCTTTGGTGACTTGAAGTCTCTTTCATTAGATGGCTGAACTAAAAGATCAGTTATTCATGTGTTCCCTTTACTAATCAGAGGAAAGGAGTAAGAAATTAATTCAGACTCAGAACACACTTTAGAAAGAGGACCCATCCCTGTCCTCTGTGTTACAAGTACTGAGTTCCATTGATTAGATTTCTCTCATGCAAACTGACCACCTTGACTCAAAGGGTCTACAAAGGCTAGAGTTGAGTCTATTGTGTTTTCAATTCAGTTGCATTTAAACTAAAGTTTATTCTTTTGTTCTTACGCAAACAGAAATACATTTACCAGCAAGGACCGAGAGACAGTGAAAGTCATCCACTGCTTTATAATATCCCATGCTAAGAAATAGTATCACAAAAAAAGAATATAATCTATCTCAAATGGAAAATAATCTCAATAATCTCGAAAGCAATTTTAATAATCTCAATCTTTTTAGTTTCAGTGATCCATCTTTCATGGTAAAGTAATGAACACTTTTGTTAACCATTCCTTTAAAATTTTCACAGAAGTGCTGTGAGAATTGCCATTAGACAGAACAAAGAATAAGCTGTGCTAACAGGGAACAGTTTTGGGGGGAACACTAATTTCTAGGAGCCCCTGCAACCTCTGTTGTCTACTAGTTGCATCAATTGCCACACACCCTGCTCTGAAAATAAGTATATGCAATTATTTCCTGGACTGTGTTTGCTTAAAATACTCTGACTTTATTGCTTAGCTGCCATGTCGCTGAACCGCAAATACCTTTTGATCACAGGGCAAGAGGAGAAACAACAGTGCAAGCAGTGAGTTGCAAAGTTACTGTGTGGTTCAAGCAGCAGATGGGTTGCTTTCTGAAAAAAAATCTGCCAACTGGCAGGAGAAATGTTAGACTGAGAAAACAATATCTCAGTTTTGCAGAGACAGCTTCTGCAGTGGCATTCACTTTTATCATGAAACAAACTTCATCTCACTGTGAATTTTCAGCTGCAGCACAGGTGAGAATTTTTTAATTCCCTCTCTTTTTCTTGCATGCACACACAGACACACACACATCCTGAATGGCACTATGAAAATTCTCTAATATTCAATCAAATACTAGTTTGTATTTGCTTACAGACTCAGAATTTTTCAGCTCTCTAACAAAGCTTCAAATTACAGGTTCCCAAATGAGGTTTAACAAATAGGTACCTTTTAACAATCTGGACACATGCAGTGTTCTAAGTGTAGCCAGTGATGAGATTCACTGCTCAAAGGTCAACATTTTCAGGAAAGTATTTTACTATTATTTCAATAAGAATTTACATACAATGAATGAGGACAAAACGTATATACATTACTACATTTATTGTGGTAACTGTTATTGGGTCTCAACAATAAAGACTTACATAAGGAAATACCACACACCTCAGACACTGAAATATCTTGTTCTGCACATCTGCTTATGTCTGGTTCACAGTTCAAACATAGCCCACGCTACTCATTGCCATAAAGGAAATTGGAAAGAAAAGAACAATAAGAAAGAGCTAAGAAAGAAAGAGGAGAGAGGAGATTCATTTGAGGATACTGAGATTAATACCATACAGTATGTTCATAATTAGTGGGCACTTTGATAAAGAGCAGCATTTAAATGCTGAAAAATCAAATGGATTAATCAAAAAGCCTTAACAAAGAAAAAAACCAAAAAAACCAAACAAACCAACCAAAAAAACTGCCAAACCAAACAAAAAACCCCCAGCAAAACCCCAACTCCCCCTCCTCAAAAAACCCCAACAAACAAAAACCCAACCCAACCCAAACAAAAAAAAAACCCCAAAACTGTCCCTTATATAAACTGTGTCAATCAGCAGGATTATCACCATCAGTAGATCTACTGAAAATGAGATAGCCAGAAAAGAAGCCTTTTACATCCTTCTGCGGAAGGGGTAGAAGGGTACCTTTTCCATACAAGCATGCATGCAGACCATTTAACAAAAAAATGAAAAATTCCTAAATTGTTTCACAATTTTTTCACTTTTGGACTCTAAAATTAAAATTGTTTGACAAATCTCTATATGCTATTCTCCTCATGTGCATTCTGACATTGTTTTTGCTTGGAAACTCCATTGTTTCCAGATAAATTAAGATTTCCTATTTTCATTATTCTCTATTTCATCATTTCAGAAGCAAAATGTCTTAAAGACAACTTAAAGTTTTTCTTGTGTATAATCAACAACAAGTGTATGCCCAGCTCCATAGTGCCTTTACCTTAATTATTTCTGAAGACAAGAGCAAACTCCATTGGAAAAGCAATTTAGCAGAGAACATAATTTTTTATTCTCATCCAGCTTCTGACCTGGGTTAATATAGCTGTGGATGAGGAGAAAAGGTGATTTCATGTTCCACCTAATCATGACCCAGACACTTTTGGGCCAATCTCAGACATACCAAAGTTTCAGTGAGGCTGCTTTATATTAAATTGACTTTCCCTAGCACTAATCTGATTAATCCAGTTTTACTGCCGCAAACCAATGGATTAGTATAAAGGGATAAGCAGGGGAGTTAAGGAGATAGCCTGGAATATTGCAGATTCTTTTCTATTCCATTAATTTGTATATGCAAACATAAAATCAATCAGGAGTAATTTCCATGAAAAGCTACGAAAGTACTCGAAGTTGAAGCATTCATATGCAGTTTTTGAGTTCTTTCTATTGTGATGATTTTTAAGGTTTATGTGGTACTAAAGTTCGATCTAAACACAACAGCAAATAAATAAGAGCATGTATGTGGGAAATACCTGCAGACTTATGCATCCCACCCCCTCAAGTTATATCTCCAAGGACTTCCCTTTTAGGTTACTGTCACCTTGACACTTTTAAATCAATGTTGGTATTCCTTCATAATAGAGTTTCAATGACAAGACATTTAATGAAAAATGTGTAAAACAACATAATTAGCAGAGGAGAAAAGACACAGGAGAAAGTATTTTTGAAATGATGGTACATGGTTTCTCACGTTCATATGGCACAGTAGCACAGAATTGAATAGTTTGTCATATATTCCATAGTTAGATAATATATTGTGTCCTTCACAGTGGAACTGGAAACTGGAAACCTGCTGGAGACACAGAGTTCTCGTTTTTCACTTGCGACTATAATATGCACATATATCTGCAATTCACCATACACCTTGGTTCATGAAAAGAAAAAAAATCCCTCATAATATTTGCACTAAACTATTTCCAGTGTGTTTTACTTTGCTTTTTTGACCTATAAGTAAAATCATCTATGCCCTAGTAGGTAAAGGCCCAAACCTCCATGATATTTTTGTCACATTTAAAAAATAAGTTATTGTTTGAGGTTTATTTCCCTGTAAAGTTTACTTTTTTATTACTGCATCTACTGGAAAATCATACATGTAAGAATGAAGTATATACTTACATATATTCAGTTCCTCATTCACATATACCTATAATTCTTCTTAATTCATTAAGCACAACTTTGTGGGTTAGGAACCATGGTGTAGTAAGCATTATACAAGTTAACAACACAAAGAGAACTCCTAGCCAAAGAATATAAAGATGAGAATTGGTAATGGTAGGATAAATTTTATAGTCAACCTTATTACATCACATGTATAGGCATAGAGAAGGAAAAAAACCTGTCTGTAAGTATTTGCTAAAAAACTCCAACAGGGTACCTGTAAACAATAATTTTGAGATAGCTGTAACTCAACTAAATCTAAAATCAAGCCCTGTCAAAATACTAAACTTAGATCCAGACCATGAAGATGACAGGATTACCTCAAGAGACAGTAGGGAAACGTATTAATGCTGGCAAAACCTCAATTTTATAATGTCCATATCTCCAAAAGAAAGTGTTTTAAAAACATGTAAACCTGTAGATGAAACGATACATTATGTTTGGTATTTTTATAATGACTCTATTACGGAAAATATGTGACAAATTAGAAAAAAAAGATACTGCTCTGAGAAACTGGCTGTGAAAATGACTAACTAACCTTAAAAATTTTTGATTAAAAATAAAAACGCCATACTAAAATCCATTGTGCAGAAAATAAATTCTTCAATATTGTTTAAAAAATGAACTGTCACAGTCTTCCATATACGACACATGCATGTTATGGATTAAACACATGATGAGACAGCATCCCAAAAGCAATAGGTTTTTGGGAGACTACATGGTGCTTTTTAAATAGTGTCTCAATCCAACCAGAATACATTTTAAAATCAACTTTTCATTCCTCCTTGCCAAAATAGAGGTCCTTTCTATCTTGTACCACATTTCTATCTTGTACAGGCTGAAGGTTTATTACAGTTCCATATTAAGATATCAGCTATAATCTATGTAAAATCAAGCAAACCTTTGTCACTGATATCAAGAAAAAGAGTGGCTAGGTCCATATAAACATTTACATTTTTAATGAAGGATGTCAACTCTAGAATCTAAAACTTATTCATTCCTGAGCTTCCAATTTCAAAAGTCTTTTATAATGTGTAACTCCAGAAAGATATGGAAAATGAAATTAAGCAGCAGCAAAGCATTTAGAAGCCTCACAGGTGTATTTCATAATACCTATAGTGTAAGTGTCTGTTTAAAGTAATAATATAGCTGGCATATCCTGAGCATATCCTAGTGGGGTTATTCTGACAACCCATTTTAGGTTAAAAAGCTATTTCTCAGCAGCTACCTTCTGAAAAGTGATGTAGTTTTTGCAGTCCTAAGAGACATCTGGAAGCACTGAGGAACAATTAAGTAAGCTAAGGTTAAGGCTGTTTTCTTTACTGAATTTCATTATATTGAAAGTTCAATTTATTTCGTTGCATCTTAGAAAGAAAATGAGTTTAGCTCTAACCAAACATTTACATGCTCCTTATTCCAGAATTTGTTGACAGGACTTCTGATTTACGGTATGACATAAACATCATGGTCTCCAAGTAAAGAAGTTTGCTACAGTTTAATCTGTATAGACAGTATCATCAAATATGTGGAGCCCTCATGAATTTTTCAAGCAGACCTAATTAGGTCTGTATGCTTTAACATCCATGCTCCTTATTTATTAGTAAGTTGTATCATACACCTTATGTTGTACTTACCTATATCACAATGCAACCACAGACATTCAGATATAGACTGTCACATCCTACTTGTACATTGCTTCCTCTTAAAATCACCAGAAAATTATTTCCATAAACCATAGCCTAGCTTTGTAAATGTAGATACCCCCATAATAATTTTCTCAAACAATAGGTAACATACATTAGCATTAATAAACCACTGAATGAGACTCCAGAAACATTACAACCCTCTTTCGTTAGTTGACTTTAAATCTAATTTAGAATATAAATAGAAAAAAAGGTAAAGTGATAAAAGCTGCTCAAGGGATTAAAAGTACTTTATGGTATGTGTGAAAAAAGAGAAGATAGACAAAAATAAACCTCAGTTTGTGAGAGTCTCTCTCTACAAGTGGAGGTTTAAAAACTGATACTTAGCAAGAATGTTCTGAAATTGTGTCTCTGTAGGGCATTTTAAAAAAAAAATCCATTAATAACATGTTTGCTGTTGTTGAAGTGTCTATTATGAGGCTCAGGCTGTGTGAAAGCCTGTCTCTCCACAAGAGAGATATGACAGGCTTGTCGGGAGGGGTAGGAGATGGCTGAAGATGGATATGTGCTGCCCTGTTGACAAGTGGTGGGGATAGGCAAAGAGATGGATCAGTGAAAATTTCCATTAAATCAAGAAAAACACAACTTGCCCCTAACATCACCTCTGATAGTTTCTCAGACCAGCTGCTTTCCTGACACCCTACTGAGGAACAAATTGCCTTCCTAGCAGGACATTTGGACACTCCTGCATTAATAGATATGGATCCCAGCATGCCAAGCCAGGCAAGAAAGCAATTTAATATGAGCAACACTGTCATCTCAATTTAGGACAACAGTTTGGATGCCCTACAGGGCATTGCTACAGCTTCTAGAAGTACATAGTGTAAGACATTCTTTCTGTCTTAAGGCTACAGAAAGCTGGTATTTCTAGTAAATAGCCAAGCCAAGGAGAACGGAAAATGTAAATGCATAGATGACAACAGCATTGTACTGTCTAGGAGCATCAGTTTCAATTCAAAGGCCTTTCATTTCTCTAGAGAACTGCAGCAAAATTTGCAGGGAGAGAAAAGAGAGAAAACCTTGAAGAGAAGGAATAACAATAGATTGTAGGCATTTCACTATCAGGTGTAGGTAAATTTCAGAACAAAAATTTAGCCAGTTCAGACAGCTGTCTGACATAACAGCATAACAGTGCTCAGTAATAGGAAGGACACAGAAACTTTTAAAACGTACTTTTTGATAGTAAATGCTTTTAAAATCTGTAGCTGTTTTCAGTAATCATGCTTTTACTTTTGCATAATACACTCTTCATTGGAATCTCCAGCTAAAACTAAACAGAAAAATGAAGTGAACATGTCAGACTTTGAAAACAGTGGTTGGTATATTGGGTCAAGGTCTCCATTACTATATGGAGAGAAAGGATTGGGGATTCCCTGGGTTACCAGCACCTGCATTCCTGCAAGCCTTAATTAGTTTTGTGAGACAATGATTGTTTGATTGTATTTGGTAAGAGAAGGAAGGATGAATAGTGGAATTATCTGATGAAGGGAATAACAAGACTTTTTCCAAATCTGACTGTCTCTTTAGGAAGAAAACCTCCTTGAAGTCTGAGGAATTAAGTGGCATTGCAGATAGACTGCCTTGAAAGGCAGTTTTGGAAGGAAATTGAAAACTTAGGGCTCTTTGAAGCGACTGAAGGGTGACTATGAAAGAACAGAAGTGAGAAAATGGGTGTCTTAACTGGAAAATAGAGGTGTTTCCTCTATGATAAAGTTATGACCCCTTATCTGGGAAAAGTATCTCCTGATCAATTATCTATTGCAAGTACACTGTTACTCAAAACATTTCCATCGGCAGTGCAGGCCTAATGTTCTGAGGATGTTCACCTGTGCATGGCAATGTGTGCCCCTTTGTGCAAGTCCAGAGTTACATCATATGTCCAGATGCCTAATCAGTATCAGGAAGACATCACAGGGAGATCTGCTTCCCAAGAAAGACATGTCCAACACTAAATATATCACTTCAGATTTTCTCAGTGACCATGGGATATCATAGAAGTGCTGATGGTAAGTTTTGTCCTATGTCTTCAGGGAACCTGCTCAAAGATTCCTCCTGTGACTGGTGCATCTGCACACCATATGCAGACAGTACGGACAGAAACAGAAGCATTGGTTGATTTGCAGCTTGCCAGTTCCAGAAGCAACGATATGATGTCTAGGTAACTACTACTGTGACAAAACAGCAGCTGCAGTGGAGGGCCAAACACTTTGGTCAGGAGTGCAATTGTACAGGGGGGTCTTTTTGACTACAATTCTCAATTGTCCTCTCTATTTTTTTATCCAAAATAACAAGGAAATAGAAGGCTGGATCTTCTAGTCGCTTCATATACTGCAAGCCTGTTGCATGGCCAATGTACGATGCAGGAGAGCTATGGCATCACTTTAGAAGAAAGAGGATGTACGTAATTGAGTGCAATGCACAAAAAATGTGATTCCCTGACTGTACTGGTAGCTCAGCTGCTGGAAGCTTCTTCCTGGTCTCCCATGTGTCACGTGTTAGTCAGATGGTGTCATTCAGGGCTCTAAATCTTTAAAGTGATGTTGGGTAAAGTGAAGAATACAGGTCTGTGGAAGCAGTGATTGTTTGGAAGACCCTCTAAAGCCCCAAAGTGTTACGAAGAATATGAGAGTAATAATAATAAAAAATCCCCTGTCCAAATATTAGGAGCCACACAGTTAACCACCTGTGAAATTATGCCATAAAACTTAACAACTTCCATCTTGGTAGGGAAATGTTTAGACATTTGCTTTATATTCTCCGAGCTCTGCTCAGCTCTTCTTGAAATTGTCTTTTTGTGTAAAAAAACTAATCAGTTGCTTGTTAAAACATTCTAGGATAAGCAGCAACTACCACTTTCCTCAATCTTAACTAATCTTTACATTCAAAATGACACTATATATGACAGAAAACAACACACAGTTCTCTATGCTGCTGATACTGCCAGGTTTTTTCCCCCATTGCTTCAAAGCACATGGAATGAAACAGCCTTCTGAGAAAATAAATCAAAGTGGTACTCACTCTAGATGTCACAGAATCACATAATGTGCTGAGTTGGAAGGCACCCACAAGGATCATCAAGTCCAACCCTTAGCCCTACACAGGACATGTGGGGGAGCAATAATTCAGAACATTTTTAATCAACATTTACAGAATATTTCTAATAATGAAAATCAGGAATTTTAAATTTCAGTAAGAATATTTTACTGGAAGGATCTAGTGTCATTCTGATCTCTGTAGCTGTTTCCAGAGCTTGCTCGTATGAGTGAAAAACCAGAATGTTAACATGCTAAGTTATTCCAGTCCTGTCTTTTAATCTTATTGACTGTGAACTTAATTGGTCACTATTTTCAATTCCTTGATCCATGATCAAATGCTAAACGAGTGCAAGTTCTAAAGACATGACAGCTGCAGTTAAACTGTGCTACATGATAGTACAACTGAACGAGATAACCTACCCACTTGATCTGACTCTACCTATCATGGTCAAAAAGGGTAGCTCTTGTTGCTTTAAAAAAACCAATTAGCTTTAAATCAAAAGGTGAACTAGAAAGATGAATCTTTGGCTTTTCACTGTCTGTTCTCATTTGTCTTCACTATATGATGTTTTCAAGTTTAAAAGAGTACAAAGGAAGAAAGCTTTCCAAGACAAATGGTGAGAGATCAGATCTAAAAAAAGGCCATATATGAACATATTTGAACAGTTAATCATGCTCTAGAAAAGATGCTGCTCATCTAAATCAAAACTGCATAACATGCTAGGAGGTCCTACTATTATTAAGAACTTGGAACTACCATGAATATCAAACAATTAAAGCAGACGGAAGAACAGAAGTAGCCAATGCTACAAGTGACACTAGGGCAAGAGGGAACTCCCTACAGACAAGAAACAGAAATGCTACATGAAAACCTAAGTGCTGAAGAACCAATATACTACAAATACAAATATACTACAAATAAAATATGGAGAGAATTAAGTGAATCTAACTTTACCCAAAAGATTTAAAATAAATATGAAATTTTGCCAAAAAATTGAGGGTCTTTTTCTGTTTTAAAGCAGAATTAGTTGGAAATATCTGAGAAAGACATGCTGAAATGCTTCTTCACATACTTGATAACAGTTCTGAAGGCTTTACTTCAAATCTGGTTTGTATAGAACTTGGTAAGGAAGAGGTGAAAGAGTGAAAATACAAGACAAATGATAGAACTGAAGTAGGAAAAAAAGGCATGGAAAATCCACACGCACTTACACACACACACACCCCAAAGCACATCTAGGCATCTTTAAGTCTGAGAAAGACTCCTACAAGGAATAAGCTGGTCCAAGGGACAGAGGGAAAAACAGCACTGAAGAACGAGCCTGCATGAAAAGGTTTCTGGTGCTCAGTGATGGTGACTTGTTTCCATACTTTAATATGCATTCAAGGGGATATACAATAAAAAAATTGCAAGATTTATGGGGCACAGAATGTGAACAACCTTTGCTAAGAGAAAAGACAGGCAGATCGACAGTTTCCTTCCTTTTATACAGTGCCATGCTTCAAATTACAGAGTTTCCGTGAACATTTTCAACCAAATCAATTGCTGAATGGGACTAGTTATAGTGTGGACTTTCCTATGTCATTTCCAGACTGTCCAAAGAGCTGGGAGACAGATCAAACATTCGGGAGCTCTGAAATTGTACAGTGTATGAACTATAGAGATTTCTTTTTTAAACGTTAAGTTAAATGTTTCTTTCCTCATAAAATGTCCACAGTGATTTTATGACACAGTGGCTAGTTTATTCTGTGCTATCATGAAGTATCAGCAGTGTCATTTCATAAAGAACTGGCTACTTGAAGGAAAAAAAATGTTATCTAATCAAATCCTGGCTGTGAGAACTCATGAGAGAGGTGAAAGAACAAATGTCACTCTAAGCTAGGACTGGCTTTCTGTACAGCAGTATTTAGAAAGACTCCATGGGTATGAACTCTCCCTCGGTTTATGTATGTTAGTCACTGACAATATATAAGCATTCTGCAATATTGCACTTCTTAGATTTTATCTGTTTCACCTGGCTTTTATTTGGGACTTGGTATTTCTAGAGCAGAGTCTACTATAGATTGGAATGAGCAGAGTCAAGCAGCTATGGAGAAGGTTGTTGATGGCACATCTCACCAATTTATCTTCCAAACCAAGTGGAATGGGAAGAGGTTAGAAAAAAAGACCATTTTCTTGGATAAGAAGCATGTTTAAATGGACATCTTCCTTCTTTAACTGAGTAATAACATCAGAAAAGAAAACAGGGCCATTGTTTGTGTTCCCTTTGGTGTGCATTTAATCTGATATTTTGGATTAGGACAAATAATTACTGTGGTTTATATACCTCACTCCAGCATTTTCCTTTTTTACATTACTACACTGTTGACTCAAGATGAGATTTTGTTCCCAGATCATCTTTTGCCATTTTGCTGCCCCTCTAAGCACTTTTTTCTCTTAGCATACAGCTGCTTGTACTTGTCTACGTATAGAAACTTTACATTTATTACTGAATTCTTTTCAAGTTCCAAATTGTTCTCTGTCGCCCCACTACATATCCTATGTAAATTTAATAGCCTTACACTATAATAATTCACCAAGGCATCAGAGAAAATACTAGAAGTTAACAACCCTCCAATTTGATTGTGAAATGCTGATAAATAGTCTATACACAGTTTTCAACTTATGTATTCACCTAATGAAATTATCATCTAGTCTTGCATTTCCTAGTTCACCTATGTAAAATTTATATGAAACAATGTGAGAAGCTTTGATGGATTCAATATAGAAAACATCATCTACTTCTCTTCTTCCCACAAGTCCTGTTACTCTGGCATAACAAAGTTAGATTGATGAAATTAACTCCTCACTTCTTGAGACTTTGTCTTTTGGTCCTCTAGCTTATTACTAGTAGTTTAATTATTTGCTACAATTTCCCCTCAGAAATCGAAGTTAAACTCACTGATCTGTAAGTCTCAGATAAGGGTTTTTTTTTCTTATTTTTAGACATTGACTTCATGCTTTTGCAATTAATATTCTGGATTTTCTTCAGCCATTCCTACAGGAAAAATTTCATCAGGCCAAGTGGATTTGAAAACATGATTATGCTGTCCTTTCCCACTATAGCTGGTATTTTTAATTCTGTTTCACTGGTTTTAGCTCTGCTAACCATCTAAGCAGGTTTGACCTTTCAGATTTAGATTTAAACAAAAAAGTAAACACTTTTGCCTTCTTGGAGCAGTTTAATGATACGCATTCCTCTCAATGAGAAGCCAACCAACAGCTACGCTGATCTTTCATGCTACTGTTTGTCCTACGTATTTATGGAAAGCTTTCTCAATAGCATTTGCACTTTCTGACTGTCCCTATGTGTTTTCTGTTTTTCTAGCTGTTTGAAATGATACAACCTACTTAAATTATGTATTCACTTCTTTCTTAATTTTCAGGTCACAAAAAAGGTCATTGAAGTAAAATCGTCTTTCCTTACCCTTCCTAAATCCTCCTTCACACTGAGATAATTTGCCATTGTGACCTTATGATTTCTTTATTGAATTATCAGCTTACTTTTTCTGCTTAGAACTGATTTCTTATCAGTTACCCAAGAGTGATTATTCCTACTTTCCAGAAGTCCCTGTTTTCCTCTATCTTCACTTCCAGAAGTATGTTTTGTTTGATTGATTTTTTGTTTGCTTTTGTCTAGGGGACTTATTCTAAAAAAAATTTAGTCTAAAAGACTCAAACTTTTATTTCAGGAGTTGACCACATTCATAGGAAAGATTTAAATAGTGGTTTTTTTCTGCCACATGACAAAGGAGAACATATTTGAATTACACTGATAATATTTCTGTGATCACAAAACATTTGCAAATGTTATTAGGGCAATTTATTTCTGCCATGTGTCATCTCTGCATGGAATAGTCTGCATGGGTTAAATGTTTTTTAATGCACTTTTGAATAGTTATATGTCACACTCTGAAAATAAAGATTGAACTGTTCGATCTCTGTTGACTTAAATCATGTAAGAGATCTTTTGCTAATAATTAATGTCATACCCCACTGGGACAAACACTATTTGCATGGCTTATAAAAAAACAATTCAAAAACACTAATGTGTTTCCCCGAACACTGAAAGCTTGTGATGCATTTTATGAAAACACCACTGGTGAGAACCACAGCAGCATATAAAAGCTATTATTGTATTGTACATTTATTGCCACGTTTATTTCTTCTTTGATTTATTTAACTTACCAATTACCAGTTGTCACTCCTCTCATAGGAGGATATGGTGAGTTTCTAGCTCAGAGCAATTCTACCTTTTGACAGCTGCATTTTTTTTCCATCTCCAAATCTAAAACATTTTCCTGAATAACTTTAGGTAACTATTCATGCCCAGAAAAAACTTCCTCTCAGTGTAAAGGATTTTAAAATATGATAACGTAGATACTTGAAAACACAAAATTTGGTATCTAATCAATATACATTCACGTAAAAATTCTCCAATGACCAAGTATTCATGTAAAATATCATGATCATGTGGCCAGGTTGTTCTTTATATATTTGATGCTTACACATCTTTGTAAAGCCACTGTACACACTTGTAGTTGCCCCACTGCTTCTTTCACACTCATCCACTGCAACTTCTAGAAACATTTCATGATATCACAGAATGTTTAGGGTTGGGAGGGATGTTAAAGATCACCTAGTTCCAATCCCCCTGCCATGGGCAGGGGTGTCACCCATTAGATCAGGTTGCTATAAGCATTTTAATTATGTATTCATTTATACAAAGATGTGGCAGGTAGTTTCCCATAATCCTGAATATGCACAGCCAAGGTACATATTATCTCACCTACACTTTTATTCCTTTATGTCAGATGTACCCATCAAAGGATTTAAGAAAATTAAGGTTTACCTACAGATTATGCATTTTCAGACTCAGCTAGGGATGTCCAGAGAATACCCTGCCCTCTCATCTTCCCACATATTAGCTGTTATTCTCTAGCTCCATCTCACTACAGATCAAGCAAGCAACCAACCAGAGATGTGATACCACCTCACATAAAGTCACAGCTCTCAGCACAGGAAGCAAGTTAATGTTCCTGTTGTCTCCTTCCACTCTATTCCCACAAAACACAGGAGTAGTTTCTTGCTCTTCAAATCAAGAGAGGGAATGAAGATACTGGTGCTTCGGAGAGAGTTTTGAAAATTAGTAAGTGCCCACTAGGTCTTCTCAGACTTCACCATAAGGCTTGTTGACCTCATTATCCTGTTTACTCCTCCTCCATTTCTCGTGGGAACCCGTGGATTTTATTTTTGATCTCCTGGCAGTTTTTAAGATTTCAGTTTTCTAATTTAGGTCAAATGTCACTGAAAGACTATGCCACCAACAGGTATATTCAACTAATTTTTTTTTTCCATAATTTGATGCTGCTCAATCAGATTTTGACATAAGCATCCTTACCACAAAGATTAAGGAATTTCAAAAAGCACATTTAAGAGACAAATGAGAGGTTCCCTACAAAAAATGAGAGAATACCATTTACACTCATTTCAGTTTGAAAGGAAAAGTAAGCAGAAAACAAAGTCTTGTCGAGCTTTCTTTATATATGATAATGTTGTGGAACATGTCCCATGCCTATTTTTTATTTGCAGACTATATTTAATATTAAATACTGGTTTTAGATTGGTGGTCTAAAAGTCAATCTTTTTAAATATAACTATTTCGGGTATAAGTACAAAACATGCTAATGCTATTTGATATTTCTTAATGGAAACAACACCTAGTTTTAGCAGCCTATTTTACTGCTCATTCAGTGGAACAAGTGAGCCACCACTACCTTTAAATTTCACTCTTTATCTCTTCACTTACTTCTTCTAAGTGTCAGTGGAATAAATTTGCTATCATGATAGTGATTGTCAGCCAATTTAACATGAGAGCTTTTGAAAAAAAAAAAAACCAAAATTGAATGGCATGAATTATTTAATTTTTGAGAAATAAAGGGATAAATTGGAGTTAACTGAAACTTGATTATCCACCCATGATTTTGTGCCCCTAGTCAAGGCATCCACTCACAGATATATTATCCTTATCAGAAGTTCTGCTTTCCTTCTCTCTCATGATGGTTTATGAGCACGCACTGCATTGTGGTTTTCTATTATTTCCCACTAAATTACAGTTAGTCACAGTTCTCCAAATCTATGTCCTTGCTTTTCATTCAGAATATTATTACTGTGTAAAGGATATATTTTATTTAATTTGATCATTATATTTTCATTTTATTTTATTTTCACAGTTCACCCTTGACTTTGCAACATTTTCTTTGCTCCCTTTATTACACCTTAGTGACCTTAGTGACATTGTTAAGGTTGAGATGCAACTTGTATTCTAAACTCACTTTCATAAGCCGATAACTTTTCCCAGATACTCTCTTTCAGGCTGAGTGTTTTTTATGCTTAAGCTTTGTTAGAAGTGGATTTTTGTTTGAAGCTTCATAAGCATCATCAATTTGTTTGGAGTTATTCAACATGAAAAGACAGCAGTCTTGCAGCAATCAAGACAGTTTTTAGATGCCTTTTTTTTTTTTTGCTCTGATAATTGAAAATCAGCTTTGTTTCAGCACTTCAAAATCAGCTTTGATTGTGAAATGGTGACTTTGCTATCTCTTTGAAACGGTTTTGAAATAATAAAGTTCTGCATGTGACATCATTATTAAATAACTTACTGAAATACTAGTGATGAGGAAAGTTGAACCCAGAATAACTCTGTTCTACTTAACATTATTTTAAAAAGCTGTTCATTTTCTGTACAAGAACTACATTTAGCTATACTTTAAATATTTTTAATGCCAATTTCCTCCCACTCTTCAAGGAGTGTAGCCCAAACAGATGCATTACAGATTATCCAGTCAATCTGGGTTCTATATAGTATATAGAAGTAATGCAACATGTGCAATGAAAAATAAACATTTCTCTTGTACTGGTGAAAAGACAAGCTTCATTCCACAGACACAGTATTGTAATTGTAATTGTAATATGTCTGAAAGAGCTTTTTCTTAAAGGCCCAATAAGAAATTTTATGTAGTTGTAAACCCAAGAGGAGCACTGGGAAGCTTTAGACAATATCTTGTTTGTCTTCACAGAAAAGATATTCCTCAGGTAACTGTCAATGCACACTACCCCTAGCTTTTCTATGGTCCCTCCCTATTGTATGTTTGTACTCTACACTTTGTGCCATTCCTTTTTTCATCACAAAGAGTTTCATAGTCTCAAAAAGTAATCATTTTATGCCCTCCACATGAAAAAAGGTGTAGTCTTGAAAGAATGAACCAAGAGCATGGTTGAACAACAGAGATTTTATGCATTTCAGAGAGTCAAGGTGTAGCTGAGAAAGGCACTCTTTGACCATTTCTTTGATCACCTAATGAAGAAACATAAAAATTTGCAAACATTTTTAATTGGAGATACTCCTTTTGGTAAAAACATGTGTCATTACTTGTAAGTTCCAAACCGACACAAATTACTGTTTTTCATATTTGTACTTACACAGAATAGACTTAAACCCCAAATCTCTATTACACTTTTTTACTCTGACATCAAACAACACAAAGACTACAAGTGTCACAAAAACTGTAGAAAGAAATGCATTTTCTGGGATCTATGTGAGCTGCTCATTTTATGACTCCTGTGAGTTGAGTTACAGGTTAGAATTATACCAGACACATAATAAGGATAATTTTTCTTTAGCATTCAGAACTTTGAAATTTTTTTCCTGGCTAACCTATGAATGCCAGTCAATAGATTCATTCTAATCTAAAGTCTTATTGTTCTGGTCCTATCTTTTTACTCCATCGTTTCTCATTGATTAAGCACCTTTTGCATTTTGCAATACTGTAATAATACAATCCAAAGCGCCTCAGGAGGCCTTCATATGAAATGTCATATGAAAGGCAATAAATAAGCTTACTTTGATTCACATTTACTTTTCTTTTCATTTAAGAATGATTTCCTGCATTCAGCCCATGTTTCAGTTTCCTGCTCAAATACAGGAAGTTTTTAGATTGCTCAAATAAGCCTCTTATGCAATTAGAATGCTGCCCTCGGTGGCTGCCGTTCTCAAGCAGCACATCCTGTTCTGATTGCATTATTGTTCCTTCTCCAGTTACTCAGTGATAGATCTGTTTATTCATACCAAATCTTTCACTAACACCTAGTTCTGCTAATTTACAAATTCATTTGTATTCATCTTATTGATTAGAAAACTACCATCAGTATAACAAACTGTACAAGCAAGAAAGCTCAGGCACCTCTTGTGGTCCGGGACAGGTAGGCTGCTATAACCAAGACTTTTTAATCTATTAGTTGAAGGAAATACAGGTTGATTTAAAATGGCTACACTTTTCCATCATGTGAAAAGTGTTTATACTATCAACAGGGAGAATAATCTTACCATGTATGTAAGTGAGATATGAAGTCAGAAGACAGAGCTCTGTTTTCCAGACATGCAGAATTAACTGGTGATTCCTATAAACAGTTTATCTTTCTTTCTCTCTGATTTTTGTACCCCATATCTTTCCTGATGGGTCACATGATATACATTGTCCCCTGACTCTCAGACATATTTCTAGGTACTTCGTTGAAGAGAAGAGGAGTAGTAATAAAAAAGTAGTTCAAGTCCTCTTCAGATGTAAACTTCCATTATATTAAAGACTTGATAGAATCATGAGTTCATCTAATATAATCTCCTGAGCATCATAAGCCATTAAATATCACCCAGATACTGCTACATGGAGCCCAATTATTTTAATTAGACAAGAGCACTTCAGTCGTCAAGAGACTAAACTGTAGTGTGCCACAGGCATAGACCAAAATAGACAAAGATGTCATTAAAGCCTGAGGCTCTTGCAACAACAAGGAATTTCTAGGTGAGAAATGCCCCCCAAATTCCTGGAGATGGTATGTAGCTCATCCACCAACTCTGGCATAGAATAGCAAGTCTCTAGCAATAAGCCCTGAGAGAAAATTTTGACTCTCCTTCAAATTTGGTGATCAACTTAATCCTGACCTAAGCATCAGAGTATGATATATTCATTGGCTACTTACAAACAGGAATCTCTCCAAAGAAGGTATATTTTTTTTTGGAGCTGTTTTTCTACATTGCTAAAATCAATATACAGTAAGCTATGGATATTTTAAATTATGCATATTTTTGCATTGCATCTACTGTAAAATGTTGTTGCTCTTTTTCCACAGGTAAAGAAATTTGAAGCCCAGGAACCTTTGGCTCTGCAATCTGCATACTGAATGAGTACCAAAGTCGAGTGTTTGGTATCTCTAAAATGAAAATCCCTAGCACCCTTCAAGGTGACTTAGCAGTTTACAAGGACTAAGACTTAGACTCCTAAAATCAACTACTGATGTGATTTTAAACCCACCCACTATTTTATCTCAGTCCTCAATTAATTTAATTAATTAAATTAAAATACTTGCAACTTTAGCTCATTCCTATTTCAGACAAATTGGCAAACCTGGAACCATTTATCTACTGCAAAACATTTGTTTAAAAATGTCAGTCTGAGCTGGTTTACATTCACAGAGACCAGTTTTATCCTCTCTTGTTTCTAGGTCTGTGTGCCCAGTTTCGACTTATCTTTACAAGCAAGAACTTGATTTTATCCTACTTTTCTCTACTACAATTTCTCTGACTCAAATACAACACTATTCTTCTATCTGTGTTCTCATGCTAGATTACAAAGACCAGCAGGCTCCATTCCTTTACTGGGTAACTAACTACCTCTTCTCTCTACTTCCTTGCTCCTGTCTCAGAACACATATGACAGATTTTAAATGGTGAACTACTAGGTAGGTCACAGAATAATAAATCAAGCAAAACCACTGAAGACACTGTACATTCAATTTGTAATGTGTATGTACAACAGCCATTTTCCAAATGCCTGCATGATAGTTAAGTCAGGTAAAAGCAAAGGATACAGAATTTGATCACAGGATATGAGTCATCCCATAATACCCTAGACAGTTAGCAAGACAAAACTAATGAAGTTTCGGTTTTAGTTCCATTAGAGTGGAAGAGAATCACGTTTTCTAACAGTATTTTTCTAGCTAGTTCTCCATGATTTGGGATGTAAAGGAAAAAGCAGTTATTCTTCTACTATTGAACCAAGTGCAAGTAATTGATTCATTCTCTGTATAAGAAGCATTTATTTTGCTTTTGCTAGTCCTATGAACTAACATAATCCATATTATTAAAAGTGGAAACATTGTCTAGATTGCTTTATCCACTCCTGCTGACAGTTGAGTTTCATGTCAGTCACGAGATCAATGAACTGCAGCACTGCAAGACATGGGCAATAGAAATAATGCACCTTGACTGCAATACATAACTTGTTAATTGTACACTGGAATTCTGGGGTAAACACTTTATTAAAACATCAACATTACGCTACATCTTAAAAAGCCCCACGCTTTTACAGTTTATTTTAACCCACGTAAAACAGTACCAGAAAAAAACCCCTACAAGTCCAAAACAAATTTTGGTCAGCCTGAGAAAGTCTGTCATATTTTAGCAATGAAACAACTTGCTTAGCTACTGAAGCATAATGTGTCAACAAGATGGAATTCCACTTTCTAAAGCCTAGAGTGCCCACTCAATAGAAGAAAGCAATACATGATTACTGCTTAGAGCTTGTGGCGCAATGCTAGCAGCTCAGCTTTTAGCCATAACAGAAAATGTCTGTCTCATTTTCATTCCCCTTGAAAAAACTTCCTATACAATGTTATGAAACACTCCTGCTGTGAGTTGATTTCTTAATTGCAGCAATATCTTCAGCTATTACCTTACCCATGGTGATACCTTTCTGGTGAATTCTCTTAAAAGCAAAAATTTAATGACATACGGAACAAGGACAGATACCTGAAATGTAATAACAAAGAGTAACTCTTCAATTTTGCTATGGGTACTAGATAGCAGCAATCTCCTATTTCCATTTTAGTGCTTCGCAAATGACACAAAGGTCTCAAGGTCTCCTCTTTTCTGAATTATTCCTCTGTTTTTCAAAACCTTGGAGACTCTTATTTCTGCTTCTGCTTCAACTTTAATTCCAATCTTAAAACTGGGAGAAAAATTGAGATAATTGTGCACACAGCCCTTCTTCATCCATGATGTTTTATCCATCTGATTATAAAATTTAAAAGGCTTTTTCAGTGCAAGTATCTTCAAAGATTGTCTTGAATTACCACTAGTCGACTATCTTTGTATCTCCAAATATTTTAAATGTTTCCTATTTTTTCTTTAAATACATTAAAGATTCTCCTGGTACTATTAATGAAGAAAAAAAGTACATGTCCTGAACCAAACATTTATACCTACATCTTTGTTTGAAAAGAAAATCTTTGAGGTTAGTCAGACTTTCAAACATTTTGATCAGGCAATATATATGGAATAACATTATAAAATCGGACTTGAGGGATAGAAATTGCAGAAAGAAAGTCCATGCTGCTGATGACAATGCATTGCATTAAAAACGAACTTCACAATAAAAGACATAACTACCAGATGTGGAAACTGCTTTTCATTTCTAGGGTAGGGTACTCGTACAAACTTTTATGCACTTCCATATATATGAAACAGTTCTGAAACAGTATTTGCAAGCTATTTCAGATTCCAGGGGTAGTATAGGTGCATTCACATACCACTCCAACTGAGATGTAAAATCCTAAATTAAACAACACTGTTACTGAAGTTTAGAAGGACGAACACAACTGACAAAATCATCACCTGCATTTATCAGAATTAAGTGGTTAGGAACTTGTTGCTTGGAGTTTTTATAATTCATATTTGTCTCCTCAAAACAAAAGATTTTCCCTAAGTATTCAGGATTGGCCTACATGCATATTACTGGGCTTAACAAAAACATTACTGAGGATGAAACTTGCATGCTAGAAAGTGCATGAATAGGAGATGATGAATCACAAAAAAGAACTTTGCAAACAACAGGAATATGTATTGCACTTCTCACGCAACTATTTTAGTGTCCTCTATTCTATTATGCTTTCTGAAAAGGCGGACAATTATTAATCCTACAAATATGCTGCAATTGCTTTTGACATGTGCTTCCTTAGCCATAGAAGAAGAATGCAAGAAGAAATCAATGAGAAAAAATTGCTGGGTAGAGTGAAATTGCCTTAGGGATTTTGTTTTATGTAATAAAACAGCCTAGGAATTCTATTTATAAGCAAGATGTAGTATTTATATCTATTCATTTTTCAGGGACCTCTTTTAGTCAGCAGCCTTAAAATTTCACCTGTCTTAGAAGGGAACACATCTTTAGTGAAATCTTGATGTTCTTCAATGCACTATGCTTACAGAACAGTAAATACAGCATAAAGGAGGTGAAATAACCCCAGAGTTTGTGCTCCCTTTGCAAGGCTATAAAATTTACTTTTAATATACTGAGTTTGAGTACTCACAGACTGGAGCTTCAGATTAGGGGATCTGAATGAAGAATGACAAAAACATCAATTATGACAGCTTATTCCTAAGACCATTTAAAATGCTGCCCAGACCTTAGTATAGCTTAGCGTACTCTCAAGAGTCAGGTCCCCTAGCAAGGGATTATCAAACAACAGACAATCTCTGGAAATACATTCTTCTTCTTGCTCATGCTAGGAATGAATAAGCTCAAAGGGAAAAGACCAACATAGGCTCTGTCTCCACTATCCATAATCTGCCATCTCACCCCATTCCAAGAGATGGTCAACTGATATTGCACGCTGCAAAAAATTTATACTGTTGTGGAACAAAAGGTGGGATGCAGGGGATGCAGTTTCACATCAGTGAAAGATACTGCTAGGGAATGTTTTGCAAAGCAGCTGAGCTGTATGTAGAGAAACCAAGGCAGACTTCTTAGTAAACAAGTAGTATAGTCCCTTTTGAAGATCTATTCTAATTTGTTTTTAACTCCAAAGTTCTTTAATATGTAGTAAATAATATGCTAGTATAATATAAAACAAGACAAAAATGTTTTATTCATAGAGCTTTTGTATGTCTTGTTTACCACAGCTTTTCCTGTACCCAGTCCAGCTGGTACCATATGTACTGTCTTCTATGCTTTGTTGCTGTTTTCTAGTATTAAATACGTCCAAATTTTATAGCTGAGCAATAGAAGTTAGTAACATAGGTCTGATGCATAGTAATGAAGGTAGAACTGTGTATAATGGTAACACCTTAGTAAATCAATTAATATGTTTATGGCTAATGATAAAAAATATGAAAGACTAGACAAGAGTGAGGTCAGTCAGTGGTACCGCAACACGGCTAGAAGTGAGGACTATTCATAACCACTGAAAGGATATCTATTTTTCAGTCAAGGTATATCTCTCTTTTTGTTCTATTTTTTGCCTGAAAACCTGAATAGATAGCAGTGCCTGACTGCAGAGGGTACATATGGGGATTTGGTCACAGTCCTTACACGTTTGAGTCTGCCTCCCACAGTTATCTCTCTGACTAACGCAATATTTATTTATTTTGCTTCAATCCCTGGTGACCAACTTATTCTCTATTTGGTTTCTTCAGCCTCTCCTTTTCTAAAATGGCTGCTGAAAACCCTTTTCATTTACTGTCTTGACTTGCTCCTGAAAACCTGTCCTTCCTCCTTCCCTTGAATCATCTCACCAGCTAATCAAAATCCTCATCTACTTGACAATTGTTAGCTACCCTTATATGCCAATCCAGACCTGAACAATCAATTTGTTCTGTGCAGTAAGCAAATATTTCTCTACAAGGGCTTTTGGGTGAATAACAGACTGTTGATGTTAGGTGTAATTTCTGTTGTTAGTAACATGAACTTTATACAAAGACAGAGGTTCAAATATCACAAAAGATAACTCTATATAACCACAATACAGCTTAGAGAATGACACAGATATTCACAGAGAATCTTCAGGTTCACATTACCTTCCTTATTTCTTTGTTTACCGGCTTCAACAAGGAATGTATCGCTAATCTAAGGCTGTACAGGTGAGTATTGCAAGACATTTTTGCAATCTTTATTTGAATGGACAATAGGGGTGTTCTTCATCTTGTGCCTTTGTTTGAGCTTGTAAATCATTCCGTAAACTCATGAAGGAATGCTGAGCTCAGAAATGGATGTTTCTGGATTCCATAAAAATTTTTGGAAGGCCTTCACACTAAAAAAGGCCAGGTTTTATCTGGGAAAAACGACATCATAGTTTAATAATAGAAAACACTCAAAGTGACTACATAAAACAGAGTAAAAATAAAGAGCTTTCTTTCCTAACTGTCTTAGTGTGCTTGCAGGTGGATCTTTACCTTCAGCCAGCTTTATCAACAGCAGCTTACTTCAGTGCTAGGACCCACACCACAACAAGTCTTCTGTGACAAAACTTCCTTGAGGTTATCATTTGTCAGGGTACAAAGAAAGATTCAAAGGCACATATTTTCACCCTGTTCCATTACAGATTCTGAGGAAGGGCCTTAATCTTACCAAAATTTGGCTTACAGACCAACTTCCTGCTTCTCATTTCAGCCTCAGTGAATTGTACCCCATAATGTTCAAGATGTCACATAATTCAAAACAAAGGGTGAAGTTAAACTCAAGGCTGCAGATCTGATTACTAGCAAGCACAGCACAGAATCTGTAAAAGGAAACAGAGCAGTTTGCTAAACTAAGCAATATATCAATCCTTTATGCTATGTACGCTTTATTTACAGGGCATTTGAAGATTCAGAATGATGATGAATGAAGCTGCAAAACACATGACTTTCATCACTTAAGGCAGGGAGCAGAATAAAACTTATTTGTGATTTTATCTTTTTTAACCAATCCCTAATAGTTAATTCAGAGGCATTCCTTTTTGTTTATTCAGTCTTGTTTCTTATTACTTTTCCAGATTCTGCTTCAGTTTATAGCCCCATGTCTGCTCAGTGAATTTGGTTAGTACTCTGTTTTACATGCAGCACTGCATGGGTAGAGAGGAAGTTTTACCAAGGTTGACAGATGCTAACCTACCCGACAAAGACAAGTTATTGTGACTTCCTAGTTCAGCAAACTACTATTCTTCTGTGGTATCAGTTTGAACAATATCAAAACTGCAATAAAAGGTGCATTTTCCACAAGAAAGACAAGAGAAAGAGCATCATAATATTTTGTAAATATAGATATTTTCTCTTCTCTCATAGTCTTCATGGAATTCAGCAATAGTGCCAACCACGGAAAGAGTCACACAGTACAACCATCAGTTAGTCACTCTGACCTAACATTTAATAGGTCCTTTTATATATAGATTTGTCTCTATGTATATCTGTTTCCCCCAGAGCTTGATTCTTGTAAAGTACTTGCTATTTCTACTGCCAAAAAATCACCAGTCCCTATGATCTGATCTCTTAGCAAAAACATTGTCAAGTGTCATCTAATTTTAATTTCCATAAATCCACCATTAGTTGTGCATTCTCCTTGCTTAAAAGCAACTTTTATGAGTAAAAAAGAATATTTTTATATTTCTTTTCATCACGTATCTTAACACGCACAAGCAATGTCACTTCAGTGTCACAAACCGGCTATTCTATCTCTCTCTTTTCTTTTTCTATAAAGAAAATATTAATATGATAATGAATGGTTGCTCAAGATCCTGTTTAATTTTGCTGAGTGCTAGGAGAAGAAAGTCAAAGTGCATTTGGATTTTCATTTGCACAGTTCAATTTCTTACTGTAACTACTCAGCAACTTTTTAAACCAAATAAAGCAAAGAATTATGGAATGGACATATTCTACATGGTGAAGTCATCATTTCTAAGCCATAGTGCTATATTTAAATTGTTTATTGAGCTACACTATCCCAGTCTGGTATGAAGAGCAATTCAGAGTCATTGATGGAAAAGAAGAAATACCAACCACATTCCCCCCCTTACTTTAGCATTGTACAGTATCAATTATTTCCCACGCTGCTAGAGGGAAAATATACATTCTTACCCCACAGCCTATTCCGTTGCCTGGTTCACACACAATTTTCTTCAACCCTGGCTCAGGAAGCAAACCGGCTCCACAGCTGGGCGTTGGACACAGCACTCCTCCCATCTGCAGCACACATTCCTCAGCCCCATAGCGCTGGTAGCGGTTGTACTGCAACACAACAGACTGGCGTTAAACTTCCAACAGCACACAAAATAAAACTCAAAAACTTTGAGCTTGATGCTAGTCCACATAATTGACTCAATTGTCCTAATATCTCACATTCTAAGTTCAGGTTATTTGTCAAAAGCGTAAAACTTCACAGTGTCGTTAAATTGGGGTGTCCCTCCACTCCAGCTCACATCATACACATCGTTTTCTGGCTCACAGCTGTCATTTTCATCACCAGAAAATTGTGTGAGATATTAAACCCAAGAAAACGGCAGACTGTTTCTGTAAGTAACCTCCAGTACTCTTATATTACTATAAAAAATTACTGTAAACATCATAAAACTAGTCCAACAGAAAACTGATAAATGCTGTATACAGAATGAAAAGAACACACAAAAAAACCTTCAAGGATCTATAGCTAGAAGTACAGTGTAATGTTTTAGAGCTAAAGGGCTGTAAAAATTTGCCTAGTCAATCTTATTTTAAAAGTAAGTTGATCCTTAAGTTGATGATTAAACAAAATAAGATTATTAAACAAAATAATTCTCCGATATACATTTATTTCAATGTTATGTATATTTTGGTCTCCCCTGGAAATTTTCTTTTTTTTTTTTTTACCCTTTTCATCTAATTACATCCTAATAGCCTAAAAAGCCATGGAATGCCTTCATTTTAACAATGGAGACACTGACACACAACAATATTAAGTAACATGCTCAGCTTACACTCACTGGAAAAAACGCTGGTTCTAAAATGATTGATGCCACTGCAATAACTTTCCCATGTCTAATTTACCCTGCTTTCACCCAGAGATAAGCTGAGCAAGTACAAATCATGCCACGTCCATGTAAATCACATCCGCTCTAGGGTTCTGTGTTGGTGTGGTTCCACACTAGTGGCTATACAACCACTGTAAACCAGGCTTCAGATTTGCCTATAAGTCTGGTCTATTGTGGAGGGAAATAAATGAAAGCATTTGGTTCTAACAGTCCCAAAGAAAACAGGAAAATCTAAAAGGCCAAAGAGGAAGAGAGTAGGTATGAATTTTCTCTGAGAGAAGACTTTATGGTGTGCTAAAGGAACAAAACAGAGCTTTATGTTAGAGCACTCACAACAGTATTTAGTGCTTCATAAGCTTTTATCCCGTAACTGCTTATGAAAATCTTGTTCTCTTTTTTTGGAGGGATAAAAAACAAAAATTATTTCTCTAATCCACATTCCTCTCCAAAGAAATCCCACAAGGAAAATGGAAGCTTTAGGACCGACATCTCTGCACATAGCATACAAAGAAGAATTTTAAATTACGAAGATGGCTCTAATACGTATTTTCTGGGTACATTTAAGAAGATTCTTCTCCAAATGTTGCCATAACATATCTTGTTACATTGGCTTTTTAAAAAATAATATTAGAGTTCTTAAAAGACTATAATATTTAGACACAAACCCTTTCATCACAGAAAAACAAATTACCAAACTTAAAGTATCCACCTTTGTTAATTAACAAAAAATCCAAACAAAATTCCTCTCAAAAGAAAGGCAAAATCTAAAAGGAGAAAAAGACTTCAAAATATCACTCAGTGTACAAATGACAGCCAGAAATTCTGAATAAAGAATCTTGGATTTGGAAAATAGTAATATTTTGAGAAAGGTACAAGACATGTCTCCTTGAATGTGAGGGCTCAAGAAGTCAACTGGTTTTTTGCTATGTTATTATTATAGTCGACCCTAGAGAAATGGCATAAGTATTTAATGTTGGATGCTCTGAATTCTCAGCAGTTTGTGATCCTTGCACTAAATACCTGCTGAGTGCTCTGAGTCATTCTGATGGCCTTGAACAGAAATACAGGTAATCACAGGTGCAAAACTCTCTGTTGACCTAATTTTTCTTCAGGGGACAGACTGGACCTGAAGGTTAAGAGGGAACTTTGTGCTGGATGTGGGATTGTTAGCAGGTTCTCATTATGAAGGCAAACACCAGTGACACTGTAGCTGAGATTCTGTCAGCATTTCCATTAAAAATTCGCAGCTAAAAAAAAGAATATGCTTTCCTGCCCTTAACTTAGCATGAAAGGCCATGGAGAGATAGATTCTTCCCATCTCCTCTGTATTTTTTGGGGGATACACAAAAGTGGAAGTTAGGTAAAATGGGAATCAATTTGTCTTATTAGAGAAAGATACAGAAAGGAAATGCCCAGTTTACCTACTGGCAAGATGGACAAAGCTATCGTATTCTGTCCAACAGATTAGACATTTTATGGCAGTTCAGCACAGCACTCATGCCAAATCAGGATAGCACTCTCACCAGTGATTTTCACACTATAAAAGCAAAAAAAAAGGTCCATTCTGAAGACAGAACAGATCCTACTAAGTGTATTTGCACATCTTGACATCTAGTTACCAGCCTGTTTTCCAACTTCAAAGTCCAGATACAATCATAAGATGTCATTTTCCAATTTCTTTTTTCCTTGTGTCTTGGTAAATTAAAACCCAGCAATGGACTGAAACACACAGTAGCAGAACATACACGTTTGCTGCCATAACAAAATTATACACAACATATGTGGATGTATATCCTTTATTCAATGGCCTGAAACAAAATTATTCACTTTACACTAAGGGTGCATTATAAAAGACTTGTAAAGGACCAAAATATTTATTAATAAATTATTAATTATTTGCATATAGTGACAGATTATAGCTATTAGAGGCATTTTTCCTATATACCACAGCCATCCATATCACACCGGACTGAAGTAATCAATATGCACTAAGCAAGTTATTTTTCAATAGCTCTTAAATGTCTTTGGAGCCCATGATCTACTTCTGATGAAATGTCTGGATGAAATATTTAACCATTACACCATTGGTTTCCTTGACTCTCAACTGGAGATCTAAAGTAGGATTCATTTAATTTAGTTTGGATTTCTGCAGTGATGATGCTGTAGTTGCACTGGTTACATAGACTTTTATAATTAACAGGAGAGAGAGGATGCGATTCATCTTTTCTCTTTTGATTTGTACATCAGCATGAGAAGAACTGAGCCCTGAAGTGCCCTGTTCTATTAACAATAACGAGAGATCAGACACCTTGCTAGATAATGACACCGGAAATTAGGTGACTCTCACAATAGCTGCTTCAGTTCCAACAATTCTAATCCTAACTCACCTGGTATAAGCTATTCTTAAAACCAGGGTCTATGTATCTACACAGCTTGGACTATGAACCACCTCACAGAATTTTAGGTCTTCAAAAATTAAACATCTAACTTAAAAGAGTCATATAGGCTCCAAATGAATAAGAAACAAGATCTCAATAAGGGAATTTGTCCTGACTTGCATATGATGTCTAAAATAGGCAGGATGAATCACCTTGTGGAAGTACTATAGTTGAAGCTGAGAAAACTAACTTAGGCTAGACATCTAACATGTAAAGAGCTGTTATTAAAAGATTAATCTAACTCTTCTGTACATTCAAAGTATTTCACAGTATCTATTACTCAATTTTTATCAATATGCCTCCCATTTAGAGATGCACTCATCATGTGCAAAATGGTTTTGCATACTACAAGGAAGAAAAATATCTCCAATTATTTTTAGGAAAACCTCTCACAAAGTATAATATATGGGGAACTTGATGGAACTGGCATTCATGGCACCTGATTTCATTCCTGGCAGCAGCACAGCTTTCCTGTGGCTTTCACATAAGTCACTTAATCTATGCTTCTCATCAGTTCCCCATTTGTAAAGAGGAAGAATGATACTTGCTGCTTTCACTGTAATGTTAAGAGGCAAAAGCCATTAATAGTCATGAGAACATCAAATACTATGGTAATGAGCAGGATAACATTACACAGAAATCACCAGCTGTCTGCTGCTGCTAGAAAGCAGCTTTTGAGTAAAGCATGTCAGGCATCTATGTGCTACTGTAATAAGGTCTTCAGAAACACAGGTAGGCAAATAGTTGCTGGATTCACCAAATAACCATATTTTACAATACTTATTTGAAAAAAACCCCAGCAAACAACTTCAAAAATATGATTTATTCTAAATCACTGGTGCTAAGACAGCAAAAGGTATATGAACAAGGTAGTTGTAAAACATTCTGTTTTTTCTCTGAAAACTGCATTACATTGTGAGTCTTCCCCACAATTTGTGAATTGTCCCAATCAGTCCAAGTCTGTACTTTTCAGGAAATAAAATTTCAAGTGGAAAAAACTCCTAGCTCTACTTATGGTATTTTGACCATATAATGAAGTTCTTTTGTGCAGTCTTTGCCTGTGAAGACTTGTCAGGGCCTTTAGATTATAAATTATAGTATGACATAGACACAGAAACTGGATAACAGTAAGCATTTATTCCTTGTTCTCCACTTTCCAGATTGGAATTGTTTCCCCCGAGTCTTAGAACAGTACTGGGTTTTAAACCAGTGGAAATGCAATTAGTTGATGTTGTAAATCAAGGATAATATAATGAAATTATTGGGCTGACACAGGAATAATAGGTTTAACAGGATTGCACTCTTTTCACTTACATTGAGATTCAGATACTAAAACAAAACTGAAATGTGCCTGGATGCACAAAACTCCTGCAAAATACACTTTGAGAACACAGAAGTATTCCTTCTTGTTTCATTTAATTTGCAAATTATGCATTAACATCATGAACTCATAGAATGATTTGGGTTGGAAGAGACCTTAAAAGATCATCTATCCCAACTCCTCTGCCACAGCGCACATGCCTTGAGCTACTTTAATTTTGCTTTTACCCTTTGGGCATCACTTTCTTTATTTACCTTTTTTCTCTTCACACCTAAAAGCATCAGCTGATTAGTAGCCTCGCAGAGAACTTTGAGCAAAAATTTAACAGTAGATGCAAAGCCAAAATTTCTAATCTCTGAAATGTAATTCAATTACTTGTTTCTTTTAACTGCATGTAGCAGTCTCAGAGGAAAGAAAATCTACTTTCTGTAGTCAGATTGTTTTTACTGTTCCTATAAATCAAATAACCATCTGCGTGTTTCAAAATTAGATTGTGGAGGCTATTAGTCCATAATGTAGACTAAGCACTTTATTTATACGTATTACACACATACAAAAACTCCAAGAATTAGTTCTGTAATGTAATTAGGCAACTTACAGTACAAAACCCTTAGTATCCCTTGGACTAGTAAAAATTCTTACAGAAGTGTCACCTAAAATATGGATTAAAAACTGATGGACTGACATGGTTCTCCCTGGAGCATCCTTAATTTATTTTTCCTGAGTTACTGGGCTCCTTTGCTGGCCAGTGCTCAGATTGGAAGACCAAGTTCAGAGCATCAGCTTCTTCTTATTCCCACAGGAGTACCACAAAAGACACCAGAAAGAGAATCACCTCTAAAGGGCTGGAATTTGCTTGACTGGAGAGTCATGGAAAATTCAGTAAGGCAGTCATCTGAAGAAAATATTTTGGTAAGAAACTCCTAACTGGACCAATGCACCACAATTCACAGACAAAATTAAACTGGAGTACAGAAGGGGGAAAAAAAAAAGAAAGAAAGACTGCAGTTTGCAGAATGATATGAAGGCAAGCACAGGGTGAAGGGTATGAAAATAGAAAATACAGAAGAGAGGACGCTGGGGCAGGTTGTATTGGAAATCAAACTGACTATATGAGAGGTAACATGATGCTGTGAAGAAAGTGGACTTAGCACTGTATTTACAAATCACTACATCCAGCAGGTATTTGAAGGATCAGTCTGAACAGACTGAATGCTAGAGATGAACATTCAGCTACTTCTGACCCTTGTGGAGCTCAAATCCACATTCCTCTTCCCCCTACAAGTAACAATCATCAAGGCTGTAACTGATGCAAGGAATCTCTTCAGCTGACGCTGTTGCAAATTGTGGAACTGAGATTCACTGCAGTAGACACTGGCTCCCAGGAATTCCAATTCTCAGGTCACAAGAATGAATACAAGCATATTCCATGACAGCAGATCAAAGCAATCCAAGGGATGGAAGAAGTCCTAACTTCCACATGCACCTGAGATCCTGAACATTGGGGTTCAAATCTTCTCTCTGAATTTAGTAAAAGCTGGGTGGAAGAGAAATTAAGAGTCCTACTAAAAATGACATATTTTTTGGGTTTGACAGAAAAAATATTTTTTAAATTAGTTTTGATCACAAGTACCTTCTCTTTTCATTCTCTTAATTCTTTATTTTAGCTGTTGAAACAAAAATAAATTACTTTTACTTGTCTAGTGCATGGACAGCAACTTAAAAAAAGAGTAAGAAAGTAGAGATATCCTTCTTATGACAAGAACTAAAAGAATAAAGTTCTAATAATCCAGGAGAGACAAAACTGAGGAATTCACATGGATCCCAATTACTTTTGAAGTCAGAGAAAAAACTGCTTAGGAGACATTCAAGGCAGCTCTAACATAGGAAGAAAAGAGAGGCATATCAGTAGTCATATAAAATTGTAAGACTGTAAAATTTGTTTTGTAGTTCCAGCTATAGAAAAAAGGTGGTGTATAGCGGATTCCTGTGGCTGGGTTTTGGTAGCGGGGGCGGGCTACAGGGGTGGCTTCTGTTAGAAGCTGCTAGAAGCTTCCCCTGTCCTGTGGAGCCAATGCCAGCCGGTTCCAGGACAGACTTCCTGCCGCTGGTCAAGGCTGAGCCAATTAGGGGTAATAGTAACACCTCTGCGATAACATATTTAAGAACAGAAAGCTGTTGTGCAGAAAGCATTCCAGCCAGGGAAGAGCGGAGTGAGAACATGGGAACAACAAAGTAGACACCAAGGTCAGTGCAGAAGAAGGGGCAGGAGGTGCTCCAGGAGCCAGAGCTGTGGCCCCTGCAGCTTGTGGAGCAGACCATGGTGGAGCAGCTGTGCCCCTGCAGCCCATGGAGGACCATCGGGGTGCAGAGACCCACCTGCAGCCCATGGAGGAGCCCATGCTGGAACAGGTGGATGCATGAAGGAGGCTGTGACCCCATGGGAGGCCCAAGGTGGAGCAGGGTCCTGCCGGGAACCTGCAGCCTGTGGAGAGAGAAGCCCATGCTGGAGTAGGTTTTTCCCAGGTAGGACTTGTGGCCCCTGAGGGGGACCCACGGTGGAGCAGCTCATTCATGAAGGACTGCACCCCATGGAGGAGTGACCCACGGGACAGCAGTTTTGTGATGAAGTGTTGCCTGAGGGATGGACTCACGCTGGAGAGGTCCATGAAGGACTGTCTCCCATGGGAGGGACCCCAATGGGAGCTGGTGAAGGACTCCTCTCCCTGAGAAGCAGCAGAAACAACAACTGACCGTAACCCCCATTCCCTGTTCCCCTGCACAACTGGGGGGGAGGAGGGAGACCATGGAAGGAAGGAGGGGTGGGGAGAAGGTGTTTTTAAGATTATTTTATTTCTAACTCTTTTGCTTCTATCCTATTAGTAATAAATTTAAATAATATCCCCACTCTGAGTCTGTTTTGCCTGTGAAGGTGATCAGTAAGTGACCTCTCCCAGCTCTTCTATCAACTCATGAATCCTTAGCTGGTTTTTTTTCTCTCCTCTGTCCAGTTGCAGAGGGGAGTGAGAGAGTGGTTTTAGTGGGTACCTGGCATCCAGCCAGAGTCAACCCACTACATAGTGTAAAGAGGATCAAGAGTTGAATGCAGTAGCTCAGTTTTAGAGAGAGAATGATGCGCTGGTGATGACAGCTCCAAAAGGTGAGCCAAATGAAATGTAGAGAAATCAGATAATCAGAAAAGTGGAAAAAACTGAGAGATATGTGTAGGTATCTCTCAACATTGAGTAGTAGCTGAAGCCAGGGGATTGGGCGGGAAGCAGCAGAGCTGTAAGGAAGTCTGCTTGTGAAAACACAGATTTGAGAATACTAACAAAATAGCTCTGGTTTAGTAATTACGAACTGGAGAAATTATTCAGTGAAAATCTATTCTGTTCTTTAACTGATGTGAATTATTGAGATGTAGCTTATATTTTCTCCAAGTGTAGTTATCAAAAAATCTTGACCCACAAATGCTTCAGAAGCATTTTGTTGACTATATTTGACAGTTTCCTGCACTAAACTCAGCTAATTAATTAGAATTGTCACATGACATTACTTTTGCCTGAATGGGTAAATATATATCAATTACTTTAAGACTGACTTTATATTAATATTCTGTAGCACACACTTGAAAAAAAATTCCTCTAGCAAATATTGCAAGCATAAAAAATAATCAACCTTGTCACACACACATATTGTATACCAAATCTGCCAAAACCTCTATTAATTTTAAATGATCTCTGTCCACACTGTGTGATCTTAATACCGAATTTTCATATCTCCTAAAGCTACAGCTCACAGCAAAAACTAGCACAAGCTGGCATCACCATTGAAGAGCATGGGGATGTGCATCTGCAGATTTCCAAAACAAGATTTTCCTTTGCATAAGTTTTCCCCAGCTAGCAAGGAAATGGGTGAGGGGCTGGGGGCTGAGGAAGTGTCCCCATTCAGGCTTGCTCAGATTCAAGGGATATAAACGCTCACAACACTACTAAAGAAAAAGTGAGCAGTGATATGAGTTGCAGTACCAGCTGATAGGAGAAATCTGTTAAAATTGATCATTGCCCTGTCAAAATATCAAGGAACTGGCCAATACATTCTGCAAAGTTGTCAGAGCAGATGATATAGCAGAGAAGTGCAGCTATACATTGCTTAGCAGCTTCTTTTCCTGCCACTAGCACGTCATCTGCTTCATCTGTGCTGTGACCTGTTGGGGGCACTCAGGTAACAGCAGCAAATTGCTTGCTCCTGTGTTATTGGTTTTCCCTTCCATCCTTCAGATATAGCTGCTATTTTATTAATGAATTGCAATATTACATTTAAACAATTAAACAAGATTTTTTTTGGAAGTTTCTCAGGGAGTCATTAGGGAGACTGTAATAGTCCACTGTAAGTCATCTTGCTATGTTGATATATTGTAGTGTTTAGGTTTGAATTAAGGTGTTCTCTCTGCTGTCTCTGGCATTGGCTTGTTGAATTACCTGCCTTCCACTGCATTTGGACAGAGCCCATATTTAGTGCATCTTTAGCATATTTTTGTAAGCAGTTTGTACTATCAGTGCTTGTAGAACCATTTACATTTACTTGCAGAGACAGCCTGACAGGGCAAATGGCTACTGCAGGAAACTAACTTTCTTAGATTGTGCTATTTCTCAATAGCTTCTGACTTAATAAATCTTTCATCCCAATCCTGAGTATATCTCAGGTACTTATGAAATGAAGCAGTTAGCCAGTAGGTTGGGCTGCGTTCATTATGCTGTGGGGATAAAGATGAATTACGAACAGTGAGATCAAATTGCAAGAGAAAGCTCAGCAGACCTATGGGCAATTAGAAAGCTTCAGGCTTTACCCTTCCTGGGACTGCATGTCCAGCAGACTGTCTTTGTCTTGTACAGACCTTTATGGACTGGGAGAGTCTGTAAAAAGGGGGTCCAAAAGAAAGCAGTTAAAGCTGCTTCTGGAGATTTTTCCTAGCTCAGGCTCTCTGGCACCTTCTCAAAGGGTCAAGTATCAAGTGGCGTAGCAATCTGTTGCTAAATCTATTTGTGTTGCATATTAATTTCTCTGGAAGCTGGTTTTATGTGGTAAGCTAGGTATCCATAATGTGTATCATGTACCTGGGAAGCTTGTACTCTTCTATTTCACCACACAGACCATGATTACGTCTTCCTATAAAACCATCTTTTCACCACCAACTAAACCTTAAAAGATAGACTTTCCAGCTGGAATGCGTTTCCCCGTAACATACATTCCCTGAGGGAACAGAAGACATGAAAACTTTACATGTCCAGGAGAATACTAAGAAGTTTGACTATTAGAACAAGTGTTTTATTACTACACAACTCCTTTTAGGAAATATTAATCAGCAACGCTTCACACTTCTAGTTAAACATATAGCCTTTTTTTCTCAGCATTAGTTTTTCATCAATGCTTACATTTATATAAAGATATTTCAGATAGACAAGCAGACACGTTTCCACGTGGTTTGATCCTGAAAGCCACTCAAAACCTTTCTCTCCTAATGACAACAACAAACATTTTATATGGTCAGCACTTACAGGAAACAAATACTCAATGAACAAAAGGTAGAGACCAGCGATTTGTTGCTTGATCTTAATTTGACTGAAATGTGGTTGGTAAAGGTAAGAGAGTTGATGAAGCAGACTAAGGTATTTATCTTGCTGCTGTCTGGCATTTCAACTAATTATCTAGTGTGATGCAAAATTGACACGCCATATATTAAGGGTATGAAAACTTAGCTATCTGGCACATCTAAAATATAACTGTAAATGGGCAATAAGTATTAAGCAGATGTGTTTCCAAAAAGGTCCTGAAGGTTTTTATTCTTGGCCTTATGCCATCTAAAATTTTTATCAATGACTTGGAAGAAAAGTAAGAACATAGAACATCAGTGATAAAGCTTGTAACAGTTTAAGCAGATGAAGTAACGGATATGTTCATGCTGCAGGACTATCTGAACTGCTAGCAAACTGGGTTTAAGCAAACAAATTACTTTTCAGCACAGTCACACGTAAAGTTATTTTTCTAGGAACACATTATTGCCCACAATGGCACAGAGTGAGATTTCTGTCTGGGAAGCAGAGTGATGGCTTCTGAGCTGAATCTGAGCTATGCCCACATATGTCCAAAAGTACTAAGACACCTCTTAGGCGAACCTCTTAGAAATCTCTAGAAAAGAAATTATAATTCTCATTGGGCAGCCACTGGTTTAACTGGAACCCACAAGTTCCAGTGGGGATTTCCACTTTAAACCCAAAGATTCTTTCCTTCTGTCTGAAACATATTTAGCTGACAGTCTGACTGACAAACAGAATCCCTTTTGTGTTTAAGTAATTTTTTTAGTCCTGTTCCAGGGCTATGGTAGTTTATTCCGAGCTGCATTCATAGGTTGAGGTAACATTTTATTATGATGATCACCTATTGCCTTGTGACAGACAAAGGGAATTGGAAATGCAAAGGACCTGGACGCTGAGGAATGGGAGATATCCAACATAGGAAGCATGCTGGTGGTGTGAGAATGGTGGAAGAAAAGAAGCTGCGAATTTTTTGTCTTTCACTACTGAGAGGTATAATAGGATCTAAAGTCTGCAAGTGATTTGTAAACAAAGAATGGATGTTTTTCTAGGCAATATACTCCAGTTTAAACAAGAATTAATCCAAGAAAGTCATGTAATGTGTATTCTAAAGGAGATCAGAACAGATTATCACAATAGTACATTCTGCTTTTATAATCTGGCCTTAAACACATAAGCACTTTAAAAATAAATCAAGATTGGACATGAAGCAGGAATATGTCCCTATTATTCTTTGGCTGTTGCTTGGAGTGGAAGAAAATAAATGATGTTTTATAATACTGAAGTTGTAAGCAGTCTGAATAAAATAGTGTTTAATTATAATTTTTTCTATCTCGTATGCATGATAACAGAAAAAGACACACTTCAGATCTTTTTAAAAAGCAAATATCTAACTAAATAAATATAAGAAATAAATGGATAGTCATGCGAATAAGGATTTTGCCTGAAATTCCTTTCTTTCTTCATTTATATGTATTTTCATTTTTTTAAATCTTGGTTTCTGCACTAACTTACTTCCTAACTGTCAAAGTGTGTGCTAACTTCAAACAAAATCTACTGTGGTCTTCAGTAGACTCATGATAACAATGCTTTTATAGGGACAGAATATAACTTCAATATTCTTTAAACTTGTATGGGCTAATTGAATAATTCAAGCCTCATGGCAATGGTCACTACTTGCAAAGTCCATCAATTAAAATATGTTGCTCTGTCAGTGGTCATTAGTCAGGCTAAGGTCTACAACTCCAGAGCTTTGCCAGTGGAGCTGTCAATCTGTCTGGTTCAGCCCTCTCTCTCATACTTGCAGTCTCTTGGTTTAGCTGTTCCTTACTTTTCCTTCAAATTTCTCCGTTTGTCCCACTCCTCCTACTCTGCTTAGCTTCACCTCCTCATGCAGCTCATTAAGTGCCAACCCCATCTCTTAGTCTAACCAGGCTTCATCATACTCTGCCCTCCATTTTTCAGGTAGCTCTAACCAGTGTCTTGGCCCCATCAGTTCTGGTCATACCTTCTCTTATTTCCTCTTCCCAAGTCTTCCGTCTCACCAGATTCCTGCTGGAAGTATCAACTTTGGCCTAGCCTGTTTTTTGCCTTTTTTTTTTTTCCAATTCTTGTCAGATAGACCCTCCCATACTGCCCTTCATGCTGCCTTCTTATAGAGGAAAAGTCGAGTCCCTGAGAAACCTGGCTTGTGACTCTATAAAAACTGATGTGGGAGGCTGGTGGAGGAAAATTGGAAGTCTAGAAAATGTTAACAGCAGCCCTTACTGTAATAAAAAAGGGAAAGGAGAAGCAACATGGTGTTCTAGACAATATAATCTCATCTAAAAACTAAGAAATAAGATTTTGAATTGACATCTCGGGAGTTGCTCCTTACCTCTGTCATAGCCCTCATACAACCTTGTGCAAGTCCCTTGGTTCATTAAAAGACATGGATATTCTCATGTACAACACACTAATGCTGAGCTTTCAGCCACTCAGTCCCTAGCACCTGTAGCTCTATCTCAGGCAGTCAGGCTTTGTAACTAGTACCTTAGAAGGGATACTTCAGAGGCAAAGACAATTTCAATTTTGGAAGCATCAAGCATTTGAAAATTCAACTTGTGTTTCAGAATTTAAGACCATTTCTTAGTATCTCTGTATGTGAATTTCATTATTGACAAAATAACAACTGACCATCCTGTGTTTTAAAGCATACTTAATTTATGCAAATGTCCCTCTACAGAAATAGTTTTCTGAGTGCAAAGCACAGCTATAATTATGAGAAGCACTCTTTCAAAAGAGAGAAAAGACCACAAAAAGAGATGGATAATATCATGAATAGTTGTAAGTGCCAATCCCTTAGTCAGACCGTTTGTCTATCTGCTGCTTTAGAGAATCTGTTTACTGCTGTAGTCAAAAGCTGAAAAACTGTGGCAGGTAGCAGATGTACCAATTAATAACCTGTCAAGGCTGACGGACAGAATGAAAAAAACCCCAACTCTCACACAGAACTCCTGTGTGGTTTTTTCCCCACATTTCAGGTCATTGGGGGTCATGAGATACACTCTGTCTCCCTGGAGAGAGATGAAACTGTCTCATTAGCGTCTATCTTCCATGACATTAAGATGCTGCCTTTGAGATGCTAACTCACCTGTTCTTCTCCCAGAATTCTGAAGTGATGAAGCTCTTTAATCAAGGAATCTGGACAGCCAGCTGTTGGAAAGAAACAAAAACAAGCATTTTAGAGCTTTCTGTCAGTGCAGTTTCGGCATAAGACACATACACGAAGAGAGGATAGAACATACAGATTACTTCAGATAAAGAAGATTAGAAAGATTAGCCATGGTTCTGCAGACACCAGAATGCTGAAAGCCCTCTATCAAATAATCCTTCCACATTTCTGAGTGTGCTACCAAGAACACTTAGAAAGGTTATATTCCGAATATTTTAGCCCTTTTCCCAAAGGACTACAAACAAAAGCAAGATGAAAAGGGCAGCACTGTCTGCCAGATACTGCCAACCCTTAGTGTAAGCCAGAAAGCCTATTAAAAGAGGATCTCACATCAAAACACTTGAGCTGCCCAAAGCTGAATTCTGATTCACATACCAGGTTTGGACTCATTTCTAAGCATAATACAGGCTTTCCCTGATTCCCTTAAGGATTTCAGAGGCCCCACAGATCACTTTAATTTTGGCTGTCATAAATATAAACCATTTCACATATATGTAGTTGTTATCCACACGTGCTAATATGCAAACCAAGTACACAGGAGGGGGAATGATTTGCCAGAACTTTGCAGTGAGATTAACGTTCAGTCACTACAGACTTCCACATCTGTACCAGCCAATAAGAAAGAATATGTCTTGCTATCTGCCATGCACTTTATTGACCTGTTCAGACTCTGGTTACCTTCCTGATGATGAAATCCAAGGCTGTTGTATACCACTTTCATACATTACCAGACTAATTTCTGACAAGGGATGAAAGTGCAGACTGTGAAAGCAATCTGGGCTTTATTCTTTTTACCATAAATTGAATCATCTGCGGTTGAACAGAGAAAATTACTTATAAGGAATTAAAAGCATAGTTCTCTGCAGAACATGGGAACTATGATCTTTAACAACCTGCTTTTCTGCTGATGCAACTACAAATAGTCACCTGTCAGTCTTAATGATTGCCATTAAAAGGATACAAATTAATTTGGCCATGTCAGGAAATCTCCGTCAGCACCGTGGCTTTACTCAGGGCCAATGAGACATGACCTACACTCACAACTTCTGTTGGCATATCTGTCTTATGGATATAGAAGGAAAAGCCTTTGCACTTGAAAGTAACAACTAAAAAGGCAAAAAACATGCTATAGACACAATTATATTAGTACAAGTCTTGTACCGGTATAATTTTTTCTACTTAGGGAAGAGAGTAAAATGATATTCAAATCAGGTTCTTGCTGGTAAAATGTTTTATCTCCATTTAGAGGAGGTACAGGTGGAGAATGCACCATCTACACAATTTCATCAGCAAACCCTTACAAAGGTAGACAAGTTTTAAGGTGGTCCAGTGTTAAGCATATAGTAAGAATTGTCTATTAACAATTTATCTTATTAAATATTAATATTGTTTCACATTCAATAAAATCTATTATATTCTCATAGGCTTCTTTTCACCCATTTCCTCCCTCCTCTTGCATACAAGGATATTCACATATTTGAATGGGTGAGTTTTAGCTGTAAGTGATTCTTTGTTAATGCATCTTTATTCTCCTCAACCTGTAGGACCACAACACGTGTCACCTTTAATTTTCTCTTCTTATTTTCTCCATGCTTAGGCTCTCAGTGTTTATTCTGTTTCTTGTTCTAATGCACTTAAAGTTGTCCTTGCTACTCCTACAACAGAATCATTGCTGCACAGCATTTTTCTGTCCTTTTCACTGGAATTTACATCTCCATCTTCCAGCTCATCCAAACCGTGAATGTATCAACTCTGCCTCACTAACTTCTTGACCTGAGGCCTGACTTGCAGTTCAGAGCTGTTTTCTTCTCTGCATTTCAAATTAGAATTTAATGTCTAAAACTTGATGTTTTCCTTATGAAGGTTGTGAATCATGGGAACAGGTTGCCCAGAGAGGTGATGGGTGCCCCATCTCTGCAAACATTCAAGGTCAGGTTGGACAGAGCTCTTTGCAACCTGATCTAATTGAAGATTGCAGGGGGGCTGGACTAGATGACCTTTAAATGTCCCCTCCATGATTCTATGAAAAACATGCATGTTCAAGTGTTACTAGTCATCCACTGCTGCATCCTCTTCCCAGTACAATATTTTGTATAGTCTGTTTTTCAGAGACTTGCCTGATTTAGTTTTCAATCTTTTCATAGTTCAGACTTTCACTGGATCCTGCTTAGCTGATTATACAACAGATCCTAAAGTTACTAGCAAAGAAGGAGAGAGAGCTTAAAAACTATGTTACTGTCAGCATGATGCTTTCCAGCAATGAGTTCAGAAATGTCAAATGCATGCAATATTGAATCATACTGACACATCTTAACAGTCTGCTGTCTGTAAGAAGTAATTTCAGATTGTCACATTTCAGCAGCAATAATTTCAAGAAAAAAAATCTTCCTTTTTTTTCTTTTTTTTTTTTTTTTTGTATTTCTGAATGCATTTCTGATGCTTACCATTTCTACTTTAATTTCTTCTGTTCTGTAAGTGGACCTTTGTAAAACATGGTATAACACTGTAATCTATTTTTACCACATATCTGTGAGCTTTGAAAAAGTCCTGGATTATGTTAAATTCCTGCACTCTGACTAGAGACAAAGGTAATGGACAAATAACTATCCAACAAATAAAAAGTAAAGAGATTAAAACAAATACCTATTCTGCTAAAAACATTAAGAACTATTTGTCATCTCACCCATGAAATCGTCCATATTCCTGTACATGAAAATACATGTGGCAACTTGAAAATTATTATTAGTTAAGCGCAGCACCCGACAGGTTCACTGGCAAACTGTACACACCAAACATCTATAGAAAAATGTATTTATAAATCTCTGATGTGCAGCTAGCACATGCCAAATGACATAAATAATCTGCACTTTACAGATTTCTGCTATTTTGTATAGAATGCTTTGAGGATCAGTTTTTATGCCCTCTGTAGTACAGAACCCCTTATAATCAGTGGTCTCAACAATTACTGAAACTTTCCATTTCCCTCTTTCAAAATATGACTTGAAAAGTGCAAGCCTTCATGAAATTTCCATAGACATAAACCGAACCGGATTATTAAATAAATCAACCAATAATTACACATAAGAGTGTTAAAAGGAAACGATGCAAAAGCATGGACAACTGCCTTTAATCAGAAGCCAAAACTCAGGATTGAGGACATCTGCAGACTGATAAAATGGCAGCTATATTGCTTATTAGTTCCCTCTTTCATCTCACATTCAAACCTATGTGTTTCATATGTTCTCAGCTACAATGAGTGTTTCAGGTTTCTGCTAACTGTGAAGTCAGAGCAAGATGTAAGAAATATAAAATTGATGCAAGTATTTAATATTTTTATACCACTTTTTCCTCTGTCATAGCTCCATTGACCTCAAAGCAATCAGATCCATAAAACTAATGTGATGTTTTAGGAATGAGCCTGACTTTAAGCAGGAAGGTAAATTATAAAGGGATGATACCCAGTTCAAAGCACCAGCAGCTTTATAAACTCACAACAAGTAATTTCTTTGCCTCTGTTTAAGTATTTATTACTTATATTAAATTTAAGCATATTATTTGCTTCTAAATGTTAATCATACCCCAGATTACTTGTTTGAATAATTTTGTTCTTGCTTGATTCCCATATTGATTTACTATTTACCTCCAAATGCTGCACTTAGGAACTAAAGGTATATTTAAAGTTACAGAAATTTGCAACTGTAAATTTACAATTTATGTTCTGGTATTCTCTTCATAAAGATACTTTTAATCTGTTCATGTGAGAATATATATCTCAAAGAGAAGAATAAAGAACCAAATTTAGGAAGGACAGTTTAATGCCTCCTAACATCATAAATTCCTTGATTTCAACTGCTCTGAACAAACATTTTTAGCTACACATATAATTAAACTATGATTCTAACTACCACCAATTTAATTACCCAAATCTTCACATATTTTTTTTTCTCAGACAGAATTAGCTTCTGGTTTTGTTTTTGCTTAAAACTGTCACTTTGTATAGAGAACTTATGTTCTCCAGAGAGAAGGCAATTGAAAAATTAAATCAACCCTTTAATCTTACATAAATTGGCAAAATGAAAGCAAAAAAAAGACTGTTGATACAAATACGGCCAACTGAGAACTAACACAAGTGTCAGGGCCCCAGTGGTACCACCAGCCCTGACTTTTCCAATCTAGGACCCCATGTCAGCCCCTGAGTCACCCTCCTGCACCAGGATTCATTTCCAGCTCCCCACAGCCCTCCCCTCCCCAGCCATGGGCACCAGGGAGGTGCCGAATGTCTGGGGCTGGGGCTGTCCTGTTACTCCTGTCTGCCTGCACTGGATGGAGGCACCCTGGCTGAATTTTAGCCTCAGAGAACCATAGAAAATCATAAAATTGGACTTGATGATCCTTGTGGGTCCCTTCCAGCTCAGCATATTTTGTGAAAATGTCTTCACTGACCATAGCTACAAACATATACATCCCCATTGCAGGATTCTGTGCTACATATTTTACCATCCATTTGCAGCATTATTTTGTGATTTGCATTTTAAATTTCATCTTTCCCAAAATGGTATAGTTGGGTGAGATTCAATTCAATGCATTTAAGCATCAAAATGTTGGCTGTATGAATCTAATGTCTTGCATGCTTCTTTATCTATTCTTCTATATCTAATCTTGCATGCTTCCTTTTTAGTCAATTGAAGGAATATACACCTTCACAGGGTAATTCCCATGATTAAGACAAGCACAAAAAAAAGTATACACTTATCTCCATTAACTGAGTAGTCTAAGGTGATTTGGCAAGATTTACACAAGTAACTTTTAGACTTTTAAAGTTATATTATTTGAATTTCACCCAACAGCTGCAATCCCAATCACTTCCTAACGTTTAACTTTGAGCATGTAAATTTTGCCTCGTATTTAGCTTCATGCAAACCGAACATTTACGTTATGGACACAGCACAACTTCCATTTCTCTCACTTAGAATTTATGCCTGTATCAACACTTCTTAATTCTGAAAAATACATCCTTTTGAGGGCTCTGAACATAACCATGTATGAATATCCATCAGTGTCCTTCAAAGGATATCTTTTCATAGTGCTAATTGCTAAACCGAGCTTGCAACTGGAAAATGTTTCAAATACTTGAGAATAACCACTTCATGCTCAGAAAATTAATGGGTGTGTTGTCTTTTTTCTTTCTTTTCCCTGACTTGAGTATAGATATGAAAAATGTTCCATATTCAAAAAACATAAGCCTAAAAATCTGGAAATGCAGCACTTTAATGGCAGGACTTGTAATATAGCAACGATTTTACATACATACATACATACATACATACATACATATATATATATATATGCACGCTGGTCTGCCATGCATGCACGGCAAGGAATGGTGGCAAGGGAATCCAAGGGAATCCTGCAGTTCAGAGGTGTTTATTATAGCAGGTATCCATCCAGAGTACAGCTAACCTCTAGCTACAGTGGGACATAGTGTTTAGGACTCCATACGTAAGATACAAGTTACTCAACACAGCACAAACCAGACCACTCTGTTGAGTGAGCAGGAATGGCAGGAAGAGCACAGCCCTGCACTGTGTGTAACAGTGGGAATGAAAACAGTGTTAGAAAGATAGAGTCAGGCTAGACTTTTACACAAAACTTAACAGGTTTTAAATACCATAATTAGCGTGAGTTAATTTGTTACATCATTTTCTCAGTCTCTTTCAACCTGTTCAGCTAATTGGAATACCGTTGTAAAAATCCACGCCTTTCTGCTGTGTTTCTTCCAGTGAAAAGCAATCCTGTATTGGTGACAGTGTAGTCATTCTTATGGGAACTGAAATGATTTCAAAGTATGAAGTGACTTCACTGTGCTTGTGTTAATTAAATATTTGGGTGTTTCAGGTGACTTTTTCTCATTTTTGATGTCATGTGAACGTGAACAAAACTAGGGAGCATGTCTGGAATGCATAAATATTTTCTTGAAAAGAGAAAAAAATATGAATATCAAGTATGTAATTTACAGAATATAAGCACATAAACCTATCATGCACTGCTTGTGCATTGTGAAAAGATGTAAAAGTATTTTCTCACAGATACTACAGAAGGGTATTACTATAGCAATTTTCACAATTTTTTTTACAACACTCATGAGCAATACTTATGTAAATAGTAAATTATTGAGGGTTTTTTTTCTCTGTTGCTACCTAGATAATTTGCTAATGTAGACAAACTTAGAACTTCATTAATTTGTATATTTGTAGTTACAGATATCTTCCTCTGCATAAAAATATTTAATTTTTAAAGAAAGAAAGGTGATACAAATGTCCTGTGAATAATTTTTCATCTCAAGTCCCATGCCTTACATCTGCAGGTCTGAAAACGCAGAGGATTCACATGGGTACATAACTTTATCTGGAAAATCAATTATTGCTAACCACCATTAATCATTAAATCACATATCAGAGTCAAAAACCCTCTCATGAAATCAGCTTGTAATCACTAGGTTAAAAAAGACCTTCTTTATTTTCCTTCTGAATTCTTAATGTTGATCATGCATTCAAGTTGCATTTACAAACAGAAATTCTCTGACCCATTAACTCATACTTCTGCTTCCAATACCCGTCTTGATAGTCTACTGTGATTAGGGTAGGTTCAGTAATCAAGTATTTTTTCCCTAGAAAGAATACCAAATGACTTTTTGTTCAACCAATGCACAGTGGTTATTCCTTCACCTTACCTATAGGTATTAGAACTTTTCTCAGCAAGTATAATATGTCTTAGATATAGATCTATTTCAAAATGCTACGAGCAGCATTCAGCAGGTTGGACAACTAAAGCATCTGATGATTTATATCCTGTTGACTGCAGTAAGCATTATGTTTGCAAATTGGGGGAAAACTCTCTAGTACCCAAATATCTTGTATTGGCCACCTAACAATTGGTGTAAAAAATTACATATCCAGTAAAAACAAAAAAAAGATGGGATTCTTTACTTGTACTCATGCTATTTGGATAACATCAGTTTGCAGATAATATTCTTCTGTAGTAATCTAGATAAGTAGATAGCAAGGTAAAACAAATATATGCCCCAAAAGAGGCACATTAAAGTGCTTTCTTTGGAAAAAAATAAAAAAGAAGATTTTTTCAAAAGTAAGAAGTTTTGAATTCTGTCCTTTTAAAGACAGCAGGCATGTATTTAGATTGCAAAGCTCAGCTCTGCACTGAATCAGAGATGACAAGCAATACTTGCATGTGGTTTCTGTACTGAGAGGTCAACATGGTGAAGGTCTTTATGTCTTTAAAAATCTGTCTGAAACTACAAATGGCGGGGCATCTCTTCAGCTCAAGCAAACTACCATAGCAACAATTAAGTCAATGTTGCTTACCTGCATCCATACTAGCAAACAAATTGGCTATGTACACAAAATGCAATATTTTGTTAGAAAGACCCTGTGCCAATAAAGGACAAATTCAATTGCTAATTTTTCAAAGGTCAATCTGAAATAAGAAACCTATTCTCTTTAAAAAATGAAACAAAAACCAAAAAAACCCAAAACACTCCAAAAAAAACCCAACAAAAAAAATATTTTCTCCTGATTAATACCCTGTGAAACAGTATGATGTTAATTCTTTTTTTTTCTTGATTGAATTCTGACAGCTGAAGGCAGTAAAAGGACTTACACAGTATTCTGCTACCAAAAAGGCTGCTGAAGCTAATAGTCAAGAAAATTTCATGAAAGTTTGATTGCCATGACACAATGCTTGTCCTGTTCCGACCAGTCATCAGAAACGTTAGTTGCCCAGATGATCGGGTTACAACTTTGTGTGCTCTCAAATTCAAAAACATCCAAAGACACAAAAGGCATTTTTTGCTCTCAAGAAGTACTTGTGAAAGAATTCCACAAAGGGACTGCAACAGAGTTGGGAAAGGATCACATAAAGTGATTGTAGCAAATTCTGCTGGCCTGGCTTTCTCACACTGCATGCAACTCTGGCCTTCACTATGCTGCTACTCACTGCTTGTTTTAATGATGCTTTAAAGCCAAATGACTACAAGTAATGAACCACATTAGCCATTTTCTACTAAGGTCTTTCTTTTAATCTTTACCACAGAAAATATCAGCACAAATACTGACCTGCCATTTCAGTTTAGAACCTGCTTCCTTGCTTCCTTTTTGCATATTTAAAATAACATTTAAACCACAGTTGAACAAGTACTGTTTAGTCACATCAGCATTCAAATCCTGAATTGCACTGAGTTCCACAATGCCAGCAAGTCACTGCGTGTTATTTTTGGCAGTTTTCTGTATATTCTGCACCGCTATGTGACAAACTGTTGAAAGAGTCTGTCAGAAGGGGGAAATTTTCTGGAAAAAAAAAATAAAAAATCAGTATTGCCCAAGAGACTAAGACTTCAGGGCAACCCTGCAATAGTGCAAACATATTTGATGAACAGTCTGTACTGTCTGCTTGCTTAATATTCCAGTTTAAATTATAGGTATAAATTCACTCATGCAATTCTTGGTAAAGTCAGTGAATACCAAACTCATGCAACTCAACAAATTCCATGCTGTCTATCTGTAATGAGAAATTGAGCTATGACCTTTGCTGCTCAAATACAGTAGCTCCAGAAGCAAAAATAAAAAGAAGACACTGTTCTTTTCATGGGAGTACCGACTATTGTCAAATTAAATTTCACAGAAACATTTTTTAATGCTTCTCATTTAATAGAAGTTATTCCTACAATTTCTTTATAACATCAGAGAGAAAATCAACAAATCTAAGGCTCCTACCATAACCAGGTGATTTTTTTTTTTCCACTGAGGTACAACAGAGTTGTTTTAAACTTCTTTTGGAAGACTCATACCTTCTGCCATATAAACCTCAGAAGTGAAAATCTATTGCAGAGATCTGGGCTGAAAGGAGGTCTTCATTCTAAGTTTGCTAGGTTTTCAGCTCAATCAGCTCAATTCATGAAAGGTTTTCTTATCTTTTATTCAAAAAGTAGTTGAAATCTCTAAAGCAAACTCTGTTCTCTCAAATTCCCACCTTCATGCTGGCACTGGCCTTTGATGATGATCAGTATCTTTGAGAAGGGAAGTGAGAGGTCAGGAGCTTTCAGCATGTGGTGGAGACTCTATAAGAGAGGAGATTGTCTTCTCAGGGAAAATCCAACCATCCCTGAATAAAAGTCAACACAAGGCACAAGTAACTATAGAAGAATTTCATTTGCTAGTTACTGAAGGGCAAATCTTTAAAAGACTGCAGTTTCTAAATACCAGAACTAAGCAGGTACAATATAGAAAATGCTAAAAGGTTTCTAAGCTGAAATTAAAGTTCACACAGCCATGTTTCAGCTGATGGCTCAATAAGAGAAGTATATTCTGAAGTCCAAATGCTGAAAATCAGACTTGGAGAGTAAATATTTCTTCTTTTTCCTTTTAAAAGTTGAATTAAGGAAACTGTCCTGTAATATGCAAAATTACAGATAGAAAGAACAGTTTCATCAATTCATATTGCAATAAATTTCCATCTCATTTGTATTTTACTAAGGGAGGTTATTACACTGACTACATAATGTAGAATAAGCCTTTGCACCATCAAGAAAGTTGTGGACAGGTGCCAGAGAACAAGCACAGTTTTCCATCCCTTCAATTCCAAAACTAGCTTTTAAGGTTATTCAAATGAAAATTTTAAAGGTTATTTCCTGTCCCCAGTACCTTAAAATCAATATGCCAAGCTAAAAAATACTCTGACAGAAAACCCAATATGCACACATGTCGATCTCGCTCTCTTGCTTACACGCGCATAAGCATGCACAAAATTACTATTGCAGAAAGGACAATAGCAAACTATATTCAGTGACCCAGAAACAGCAATGTTTTTCTTTCTACTTTCTCATTTCTTTTTCTTTTTCCTTGGGTTATGACGTCATTCTGTATAAACAGTATATAAAAAATGCTATTCCTTTAATCTGTGCAGTATTTACAAGACTTCAACATGAGCCTTTCACTGAGAGCTTGGACAAATATTTAAATTGCTACATAAATGACTCAGACTGCAAGGCAAGCCCAGGCTACTCTAAAAATAAATGTTCATGGACAATAAGCCCATCCAACCAAAAGAGAATTTTAAAAAGCCATAGAATATATTATGTCTCTCAGAATAGTACAGACATATCTGGATGAATGGCTATGATTTTCTCTTCTTCATACGGATTTTATGACAGAAAACCATTTCCAGAACCATAAAGAATGAAGCAATTGTCTAAAAGTGACCTGCACTTTCATAATGGAGTTCAAATCTTAATTGATACCTAATTTTAATATTTTTCTTCTTACTTTGCAGCAGCAATACGTGCGCATATCTTGCTGTTCTCTGCGAGGAAACATGGCAAAGTTCCATTTATGAAATGAGGATGGTTTTCACCTTAATCAGATCAAATTAGGGCAGGTGGCAACCCTGCAGGCAACATAATTATGAAAAATGCCTGTGCTCAATACAAACTGTCCATCCAGTCTTGAGGTCTAATAGGACATCATAGTACAATCTTTTTACATGTCAGCTCAGAAAGCAGAATTCCACTGAGGGGGGACTACACACTGCTCTTATTTTCTGTCTGTGCAAATACAGACAAATAAGACAAATGCTCTTCAATATTTGCTCTAACATAAGAATGAGAGCGTTCCTGAGAGTGCAAAAGCTGGTGTGGGATGAAAACTAAAGTCAAATACAGAAGAAAAAGAAATTAAGTCGCTCTCTAGTCAGGCCTAATTCTAATAACATTGCATGAGACAGGCTAATCCTGCATTACAAACAGTGATTCATGTTTCTACTATAAAAACACCTGACAGGCAGCCATAAATACAAGAGATCATGCTGTCTATTCATCTAACAGAAAAGAATTGGAATGACCTGAGAGATTCCCCAAAGAGAAAGTGTTAAGGATTTTTCTGATTTTATATTGATATACTGGCCCTATTCTTGAACAGACCACTCGTGATGAATAACTGGCAAAACACCTTTGAAATAAGCTGAAAATTTAATGCAAAATTCTACTCTACATTAAAGGGATAATACAGCCAGGTTCATTTAGAATATTACTCCTCTGAAGACACCCCAAGCACTACAATAACAAATGTTATATCAAAGATGCACTTAGCAACAAATGCAATATGAGTCTCTGCGAGGCGATTTTTCAGTATGTCAGAATTATAATATCACTCCAAGGAAACAAATTAAGCAGCACAAGCTCGGCTGTTGGGATCACTTTATTAGCAATACAGTGTTTTCTCATAAAGAAGGCTTTGTTTTGGATCTGTCAATGAGATGGTCTATCCATTTTATGGTGCATGACAGTATTTGCCTATGAAATAAACAAAACACTTTAACATCCGTCTCTCTTTCTGCAACACTTCAGAAGAAATATTTAGAATAACAAAAAAAATTCCTGATCATTTTTGCTCCACAGCTGAAGTCCAGTTCAGTGTGGGTTTTTATAATCAACAGGGATAAACACTGTAATCACAAGGGATAAAACTGGTACACTACTGCCAGTGAAGAAATACTGAATGATTTCTACTTGATGGAGAAATATCTATTTTTAAATACCCACAGGTTTCAGAAAAATATTAAAAAAAATTCTGCTCTGGATACAAGAACTGATCTAATTTTTCCCCTGGTATATAAAAGAGAAAACAGTTCTTGCTAGGTGGACAAGCTTTTTCAATGGGTCAGAGAAGGATGCTGTGCTAGCACTGTGATCATAAATTTCCAAGACTGTCACAATTTACCTGAAGCTCAGTGGCTGCACAGGACTGGGAACACAGTGAAAATGGATACACTTTACTACGTGCAGGGCAGGAGAGAACCCCCACAGCTCAGCATTATGCCATCAGACTCATCGGTACACTGAAGTGAATTAGTGCAAGCAATTTCATGAGATTATGCTAGCAATTTTGTATAGAACAGCTGCCACACCACACTACAGGATTCTCCTTCTAGTCTTTACTTACAAGGCCATGAATAACTTCTGAGTTAATCCAGAATAACAGAACCTATCCTTGATCTTTACCACCTTACAAACAGATATGCTACACCTAGTCATTAGTTGGTCTTGTCTAATGTTTTTTTAAACTAACAATAATTCCATTAGCACAAGTCCAATATATCGTTATTAAATCAGACACTCTATATGACACTATTTCTTCTAATATTTGAATTACGTCCCCTATGTAGACCATGCTCATTTTTTCCTTTACTTTTTTTTTTTTCCCCTGTATTCTATTAACAGTACAGGGTTCCTAAGCTATGAGCCTGAAGACAGAAGAGACAGGTATAGGACCAAATCTCCAGCCTTACTAACTGCATACTAACCCCACAGGGTTTCATATATGCAGAGAGTTGCAGGGGTGTACATATGGGTTTTTTTCCCCTCCCTTTGGTAATGGGTATTGCTGCATCAATCATTTCCAATCACGAAAAAAAAAAGTATTTTTGAAAATTTATACTAGTGGGATTCTACAGTGACATAGTTTGGCACTATGAATGCTGATGTAGACACTAGAAGTTGAGACTGGAATGTCTCTGACCTTGATGCTAACACTTAAGCAGCTTGATAAGCCAAGTAAGAACTGGTGTCCCCTCACAGCCCCCTCTCCTTCCCACATGTACAGACTCCTCTTTGCTCAGCGACAGAGAAGCAGAGCTCAGACATGAATGTCCTCTGTTTTTATCTTCCTTTTACAAAACGGAAAGTCAAGTTATTGAAACTAATGATAAGGTTCAGCCTTTTTTGGTTTTTTTTTTCCTCATGTCATTAAAATGCTCACTTGACTTTGTTTCATTTCAGGAGATCACTGAGTTGCAGTTGTAAAAAATAACAACACTAGGTCTCATTGCCTGCACATTTACCTTTTGACACCACATTAACTATTTTTTCTGCAAAGTACTTCTAAGCAGTCATTTATATGTTAAGTACTGAACTCTGTATCACTTCTGCCTTTCAGTATTACACTGCTTGCTATGTATTTTCCACTTGTGTCTGTTATGTCATGGATCAGAAATTCATTCCTTATACTTCTGCTTGGCTCCAGAGTACCATCATGCATGAAATTTCAGAGACACTTTTTTCCTGACTGAGAATTATTGGATATACAGCTATAAAAGCACACATAAAAGCTAAAAGCCCTTAGAAATACTTGGAGGGGAAACAAAACATCCCTTAAGCATCAAATTGGTTGAAAATTCTTCATATTGCTCTTCTATACCAATCCCTGCAGGATTTGCTTTCTATTGCAGCTTAGCTCCTATCTGCTTCAGGGAAAAGATTATCAATTATGATAAATTATTCTGTATGGCAGGATTTAGACTCGCACTACAGAAAACTACATCTAATGAGATTATCTGATTCTTTTTTAAGGATCAATAATTTATTTATAGGCAGGGGCCTCAAAGGTTAATTTCTAGTGCTTTACTCACCAAGCTATCCAGTACTCAAATGACTTGTAAGAGACATACAATCAGAACTGGCTAATCCACATCAGCTTGTTTAAAAAAATTGTCAGATTAACAAATCAATGATACTTACACACTATGAAATTGGTTTCCACTTAAAAGCTGACTGGATTTACACAGTTTACATGCAGGACAAATCCTGTTTTCATGTAATTTAGCAAGGATTCTGGGCAAAGTGATTCTCCCCTCTCTTGTCAGCAGAGATCGTACTGCAGTTTGATGGATGTCTACTGAGGGAAACAGGGGAGGACGGAAAAAGAGCAAAGCAGGATTTTTGATGTTTGGCTACAGATTGCTGTCACTGATCATTTTCCTATCTCTGCTTTCACAGCTACTTGTGACTTTCCATTTAGAGTGCTTTTCCCTGCTTTACTGGTTATGCCGAGAAGTACGCCTTGCCTAACTTGCGACACATTGATGCTTGTAGTGGTTTGGGCTAGGCCTTCCTTGGTGACCAGTTTGTAACCAAGGAAGGGTCCAGATTTACCCAGTATTCCCTACGATTTTTACATAAGCCAGATTATAAGAAGAAAGGAGGAGAGGCCTTCGCTCTCTTTCCTTCCGGCGGCTTGGAGGTGCAGGTTCCCTGCTGTTGAGTCTGCCATGTTGGGGAGCGAGGCCTGGTAGGGCCTTGTCGACCTTGGGAGGCGGAGGTTTGCCGGCGATCGTACCGGAGCGACTCTCGGTTGTCCCAAGGAGAGTGGTGGGATATTTTCTTTGCTAACTCTTAGTTACTAGATCTCGGGCTACTGATTGGGATATATATATATATATATATATATAATTTTGGTTTTGTTCCCTTTCCCTTCCCCCTTCCCCTTCCCTTGTGAAATTCTATATATTTTTAAATTGTGTATATATTTCAATTGTAACATAAGTGTAAATATATTTATATATATCACTTTAGCTGTCTCTCTCTCGTTTCGGGTTTTCTTAGTTGGTTGGTTTTTTTTCTCTCCCTCTTCTCCCTGAGGTTTTTGGGGGGGGGGGGCTTCTGGTGGTAAGGTTTGGAGACTTGGCAGGGAGCCAGCTTCAAACCATATCAATGCTACATTCATGCAACTATCCATTGCGGAGGTTGCACGAAGGTAGCCCCAATGGGTGCTACATGCATGTTTTTTTCACCCATTTCTCCACTTTAATTCTGCTCACATCTCTTACAGTCATTATAAGAGAGTCAACAATGTGGCTGCTGTCAAGCAGTCTCTGGCATTGAATGCAAAAGTAAACTTTGCTGCAACAAATTCTTTGCAATGTGTATGCACATCTTTCTCTCCCTTTCTCACCATATATTTATAGTTCTCCTTTGAAGGTTGTGGAGCATTATCTAGCTTTATTTTTGCTTTTGTTACTTTTGGAATTTGATGGAGAGTGGGTTTTGGGAACACAGCACAACTGAGATCATTAGGACTATATCCTCCTTCACCGGGACAATAACAAATCAAGGTAGCAAACACCTGAAAGGTACAATATTTTTTGTGCAATGGTCACTGAGTTAGAGAAGCTGTGATATAAAACTGATTCAGATGACAGGTGCTTAATCAAATGAAACTCCAATAACTCTAATAATAGTTTCCTAACTTCTTTCTGTACCTAGAAAACATGATCTGAAGACAAACATAAATATTTGCAATAAAAAAATACACCACAGTGTCAGTTTGCATTTTTTCAGTCTTGTATCTACAGATCCTACTGAACTGAAGGTTAATGCTAACATTTGAAGACAGACTGGGCGTAATCTAAGAGGACATGCAACATTTTTACATTTCAGGCTAATGCTTTGTGTCTTTGTTCTTCAGGACAGTCTCATTTAGGAAAGTAAGCTAATGTCATTGACTATCTCAATATTAAATAGATAAATAAATAAATACAGATGAAGGAAAACACGATGGAAGTGGCTGCAATAAGTGGTATGTACACAGTACAGTAAACAATTCTGCTGAGCACTGTTCTAATTTGTTCCAATCTACCATAACCAATTACTCCTGCCTCAGAAACTTCTTATCTTAGATTTTCCAAGCTAGCTAGCCTCTATTTCTTGATAAAAGACACAGCAGTATTTCAGAAAATTGCAGATTAGATAAAAAAGAAACCCAGTGTTAGAAGTAATTGCCTGCATTTTTTCCCTCGGCTGAGCCAATCCTCCATCCAAATAGTTAAAAAGCTACCTTCCAAGTTAGGTCTTGGTAATCCATCTGTATGGGCCACAAAATAATAGGCTTGACAATATTGTAGAACTGTTGTTCTTAGCACTACTGTCTGCTAGAAAAAGCTGGGAAAATAATCTTTGAAAGGTCAGCAAGAGCAAAAAAGGAGTGGGTTGAATTGGACCTCCACAATACTGGCTGGACATAACACACACTTATGACACAGATGCAACACTGAGCTCCACAATGCACAAAAGGTAGAAATCATTCAGCTTCTTCCTCCTTCCTCTTCCTCCTCATCCATCTTCTGGAAAAGAAAAGATTGCTTTAGGAGAAGCTGGAACTGGCTGTAAATATTATCAATAAAAAAAGGTACTGAATCTAAAAAAATCCATGTCTCAGTACCCTGTCTCTAGCACAGGTCAGTAAGAGATGCCATGAGAAAAGCATAAGAAACAAGAAAAGAGTTAAATTTCTCTGTATACCATCCTTATCCACACACTGCCATTTACGGACATCCTGTGATAGAGGATGCAACCAGATCCCTGTCCTCCCTCTTGGGAATTCTCCATTTATGTATCTAGTCACTTTGAGAACCCTGAAAACTTTTAGTCTCTACAATATCCTTAAGCATTGAGTTTCCACAATTTTAATTTGCAGTGGGTCAGCTTTCTTGGTTTGCTTTATACGTGCTGCCTCGTAGTTGTATGGCTATCTCCAGTTCTCACACAATAAGAGTCGGTAAGTTCCTACTAATCTTTTCCATTCCCCTTATGATTTTAGAGAACTTCATGACATCTTGATTCAGATGTCTCTTGTCAGAACCTAAAAATAAGCATTTCATCACACGCAAACTATTCCTTACCTCTGGCCATCCTAACTGCTCTGTGTTTAAACAATAGTTAGTACTTTCTTTTTCAGAGGCAATAACAAAAACTACACTTGGTATGTGCAGAGCAGGGTGCACTCTTGATTTCCCACAGAGAAATAACATTTTGTCGTTCCTAATATCTTAATTGCCCTTTTGATTTTCACTTAGTGCTCAGATGATACTTTTAATGAACCACTCAAACAGAAGGCCAAACAAATGAGGCAACAGATGAGAGACCAGTGCCACTTTGTCTGCTTTTGCCCTTGAACACTCCAAATGATGCCACCTCCGCTTCTTAAGAAGCCTTACTGGAAAGCGTGTTCAAAAACAATAGCAGTGTCACACTGACAGTCAGCTCTGTAAACTGAATCAATTTGTTGCTCCATCCTTGCACCTGAGTAATGGTGTAGCACTACTGCAGCCAACATGGGACATTGCCATGTATTCCACTAGCCTAATTTGCCTTCCTGACTCCACCTCAGCTTGCCTCAGCACTGGGACTTGCCCAGTGACCACAGAGCTACGGCAAATCGTGCATGGTGTGCCTCATTGGCACTGCACGGCATGGTACAGCTGGCCTCACTACTACCCCAGAATCGCTCTGCTTTGACACGTCGTGACAGCAAGTAGTCACTATACAAGACTGCAAAATGCCTTTCCTAGTGTCTAAGGAGTTAAGCATGTGGGAGCTAAGCTGTGCTGTGAGGTATGAGGGCAGAGAACAAAACGGACATAAATCTGATAATCCAAAACTAACAGAGGAAAAAAGCTTTTATCTAAAAGTTGGAACCAAGGAACAAAAGATCCGGATAGCAAACAAATAGAAAGAACAAAGAAAACCATCATCAGCCTCCTCCTTTTTATCTTCTAAAGGACAAATATTTCTCAAAGAGCACTATATTTACTCTGTATTAAGTAGCCTTGTAATTTCCTTATAAAGATCACGTAATAACAAGGAAATTACAAGGATCATTTTATTTTCTGACAGATGAAATGGCACGGGACTGGAAATTCAACAACTAGACAATGACTGATGTTAAGTGGAATTTGTCCACTGTCTCCAAAGCATGTCCTCAAGTAATGTAAGAAAAGTGTATGTAGGATGAGTGACCCTTAGATATGCAGTATTCGCAAAGGCACTGTGTTCTGCTGTATGCTGTATATGGTACTGTCAGCTTCTTGTCTTTTCATCAATGCAAAGAGAAACTGAGACAGAAAGCACTTTTGCATATATGCGTTATAGACTTGAATTTCAAAACTATGAAGAATGGTCTCTCTATACCTTAAATGTGAAACCCTGGAGCTTCATAAAGAGAAAAGTTCCCTGTGAGCTAATCTGAACACATAGAACTTGCCTGTAGTGAACTCATGCAGAAAATTCCTGTGGATGTGACAATCTGTGTGGTACCCTCAGTTTTCTTGGTTTTACTAGGAGAAACAAGGACCTCAAACCTAGTCAGCATCTGACCCATAATAAATGGAAAATGAAATCTCCATTTCTAGCTTAGTCTTTCATCTCAGATCTCTCTACAGGTTTGGTTTGAGGGGTTTTTTTCATCTCTTGTGTTTTGAGGACAAGCTCTTTTCTGATTGGAAATCCTGGTTATATAAAGTATGCTGCACTTAGCTGCACAAAGGTGATACATTTATTTATTTTTTTTATATTACAGTTGAGCTGAAAGCCTTCCTTGTACTAATAACCTCACTGTGTTAAATAGTGGGTGCACATGTAAAATTAAACAGATAATATAGTCACTAGTAAATCTACCACAGGATGCCATGTGTGAGAGTGATACAGATTGTATGGCAGATTCCCCAAGGGAGTAGGCTGAAGCAGAACAAGAAAACTGCACGTTCTTCCATACTATGGATATAATGACCAATGCAAAACTGGGATTTTAATTTTCTCTCTCAGCATCATGAGTTGTGAGTTTGGCCTAACTTGGTGATCTTACATAAAAAAATATTACACTGCCAAAAATAATTCTCCAACTACCCTCTACAAACAGAAAATCATAAATCTCATGTCTTGAACTTAAGGAATATATACACCGACAATCTGTAGCTGACTCAAAGATGTATTTGACAATGATAAGGCAATGCTGCCATGCAATTACCTTGGGAACCTCCACTGAAGGCAATGACAATTGAAAGTTATACCACCAGGCTCTGAATCCTCACTTTATGACTTTGTGGAGAATGAACAGTCATAACTGCATGACAAAATATCAGTTCCATATTTTCTGACTTTTCTCTCAAAGTCTTTTTCTTTAATTAACCTTGCTTTTTTACCTGGTTTGCTGGAAAAAGAATTATTAGAGCCCACCCATTACTTGCTCTCAAGGTTGTACAAAAAGCCAGAGGATGCCATTTAAGTAAAAGCGCTCATGTCATTCTTCTGCTTTAGCAATGCAACTATTTTAAAAACAAACTTTAGAGCCTCGAGTAGCTCTATTTTCAAAGTAAATTTTGTCAATAAATTGTTTTATTGTCAGGATGCAATCTGCAGGTTATTCAGTCTGCAATATTCTCCTGTGAGTTATAAGTCTGAGTTCAGTGCTCAGAAATGAACACGCTCAACTAAAAAGGAAGGAGGACTTATCTGGACAGGAGTGCAGATCAAAAAACCAGCAGCCTAAATAATCATTTGTAGCTAGTGAACAGAGAAGACCAAATGGGGACAGTTTTTTCACTAGAAAATTTGAAAGTGGGTGTACAGGATGAGCAGACAGGGATTGCAGCATATAGAAAAAATAGAGAACATTGAAGACACACTTTACTAGCAGAGCTATTTTTCATGTCAGGTTTTCTTCAACCTGCAAACTCTCAGGGTCAGACTACTAACGCACTGATTGTGGTGCCTCAACCCAGGCACTGGACTACATTTGCAGGACTATGGCCTATATTTTCCTGACAGACAAGGTCAGAAAGTGGATGGGTTATTCTGGGGGTGTTGTGGTTACCAGCATCACAGTGACACAAGGAATGATGCAGAAAAAGAGGGCTGTGCTGAGAGACAGCTGTTATCAGAGAGACCTCACTGAGATAGTAACATTCATACAGCATGTGGGGCGACATCCAAAACCAGAAGAGATGAATGTATGTATCTCAGGAGTAAACAGCCCCTCCGCAGGAAAAAATATGGACACTTTGCTAGCAGAGTGTTATACTCCCTAGTAGTATACAGATATGTGGAAGGAACCAGTGAAAAGCCCCCTGCCCCATATGCTAGACACACAGCTGATGTGTTGCTTCTAAGAAGCATGAGACCACTGGAAAATTGCTACAGAACATACAAATGAGCTCTGTCCTTGCCCATGTTAGCGGGCACAGACATGAGCTGTACAATATATATAATAACGATCTTGGGAAGATCAAAAGGGTTGGAGGCTCTGTGAGCAGACATGAAGAGATGGTAGTTCTAGGGCTGTTCCCATTAATCCTTTTGGAGAAGTGTCAAAGATCAGATAAAGACAGATAAGATCTAGAGGCAAGTATAGGTAGTTTTGACAGGAACATAATTAGTTCTCTCACGCATGGAATGGTTTTCCATGAACACAGTTTTCCAAACAACATCACAGGATAGTTAAAGAAGTGGATGAAGCAAAGTCAGAACTTGCTGCAGTGTCCTTTAGAACTCAGGGAGAATAGGTTTGCCTAAGCAAAACCAGAGAAAAATGTCTTCAAGTCCTTGACTTATAAGAAACAATAACAAACTTAAACAGCTGGACTGACAGCACACTTGATGTTGACAAGATCCTTGCCCCTAAGAAGAATTTTGGGCTGACCTATCACTCAAGATCCTCCGTGAAATCCAACTGACGTTGATAGCTGCAGGGTCTGTGTTCAGTGTTTTTCATTTCTCCATATTTCACAGGCAATTTTTCTGACAGTGACATATATTAACATTTGTGCATCACACAATGTATAAGAACTCAGGAAGAGTCTGAATGAAGAAACATTCAGAGTTATGGAAGAGGTATTAAGAGATACAGTCTTTGTCCCTTCCATCCCTAACCTCTAGAGCTAAACAGAGGCTAATTCAGCTTATGGTGTGATTCATAGCAGCCTATGCAGTATTTTAACTTATGTCAACTGGAGTTAAAGATGTTTTGGCATTGCGAGACTGCTAAGTGTGCCTTAAACAGACATTCCTTTACTATGCATCCCTCTAGAGTCTCTAATGACAGTTCCATAGCTCTGTGGCACCAGTCAGGAAGGGAAATATCAGCTGACTACATGATGTCACCTCAATTTTGCAGTTTGATGAAGGCCTAGATGTGCTCCATGACAGCATGTCAACATTCGAAAAGATAAAAACACTGTCATTGTAGAAAAAGGTAAATGGAGATTACCAACTAGAAATGTGAGCCAAATACTATTTATGAATCTCATATCTGTACAAAGCATACAGGTTTACTCATCACTGAGAAAACTACTTCTTCAGTCTCTGCAGAAAAGGATGTGTAAATGTTTCTTTGTATTTCTAAATTCCCTTTCATGTGTATCATACATAATTTTTTAATGAAATCACATTTGTACCATTATAAGGTAATACATTCATAAACATTTAAAAGGAAACATTTTTGGAAAGGCATATCACTGACCTAAAGGTCAATCAGTAACGATAAACTTATAATAGATTTAAAATAAATGTGGGGTATGAAAACACATAAAACAAAAAGAAAATTGAAAATACAACACCCAAAGAAGTAATAAAACCACCCTATAAATATACAGCAAGGTGAGTACCCTAAGACTTCAACTAAGTAAATCCTAGCCCTTACATCCAGAAGTCTTTTTCTAATCAATAATGCACAGCATTTATGTGTAAAGAAGTCCAGGGGGCTGCGATTGCCTTGTAAGAGTTCTGGACAGAAATAAATCAGGACTTTGCCTTATGTGAACTGGGATTTGATGTGACCTTCATGCTGCAGACCTGTCAAGCTGTAGCAATGATGAATGCAATAAGACAGCTATTAGACACTGTTCTAATTTAGACATAGCAAAACCTATTGAGTAATGTCAAATGAAACAAAAAGCAAGACTGGAGTGTGAAAGGGCTTTAGTTCCCTTTAGGTAAAATTCAAAGGACTTTGTAACATCAAGGCCTTGCTGAGCTGAGCATGGAGGCCTTGGAAGTGATGAGGCAAACTATTGACCGAATACAGCAGAATCCTTTCACAATCCTCAGAGGAAGCTTGAAATTTCTACAGGGATGCTGTGTTTTTGCAAAGTTTTGAGCAAGGCAGCTAAAATAATTTTGAAAGTTTGCCTTTCTTTTTTTCCCTTGTCAACAATACCTAAAAGATTAGTTCTTAAGCAAGAAATGTGTGAAGCAAACCATAATTTATTTCAATACTGTTTTATCATCTCAGTCAAAACCATATCCATGAAAAACACTGGAACAATTTTATGTGCATCAACACCTACATAAGCAAAAAAGACATTGGACTGAAAACTTCTCCCCTGAACCTAAACTATTTTCAATATTTTAACACATGGCTGAAAATGCTCCCCAAGCCCCTTCAAACCCTTATGTGGAAAAGTTCAGGATACAGCAAAGTGTGAAAGATCTGAAACATTTTGAGAGACTACAAAGCTGTTATTGGAATTGTCTTTTCAGCTAGACATTGGCTCAGTAATTTTCAGTTTCTCCCCTTCACCATTCTGAATTCTGAAGGAAATAGAGGACATTTTAATACTGAAAGCAAATTTCTGCTGAACAGATGTGATCAATTTTTCAGCCTGTTCCAGTTTGGAGGAACTCTACAGAAAAGGCCAGGACTAATAGAAGAATTAAATGGAGGTTGATAATAACTTTAAGGACAAATTCCATCTGGGACTTAGAAGTGACTTTATGGTTTCAGAAACAAATGGCTGCTGGACTCACCATGAAACTTATACTGTTGTCTCCCTAAGCGATACTGGCATAACCATTAGGATGGAATAAACAACTTGATGCCAAATGCATAAAAGAAGATCCAACAACCTTTGAGATCCCAAAAGATCAGAAGTGGAGGAAACAGGAGTTGCAATGCTATGAGGATTACCTCCTGCTGTTTTTTTTGACAATTCATTCGAGGGCAGAGCAGGTCTGCACTGAGCTGATACAGATGGAAGGTGCACACTGGAAGATCAGCTGGGCTCATTCAGCCCTTCAAAGGTAATCTAAATGAGATGAATCACTCTCTGTGGAAAAGAGACAGTATTGTGAGCAGTTTGGGCCTGAAATTGCCTGAATGGTCTTTGCAATGTTTTTGCTAAACAGTGTCAAATTAGCCAAAACCCCACCTTAACTATAGGACGAGTACAACTCTGGATTTCCTTGCTTTCATCAGAAATTATAACTCAGCAAAGGACTAATCTACCTGGGGACAAGTTAACCCAAGGGAGCTTTAGCAGGTCTAACAATCTGTTGATGCTAAATCAATATTATCAGGACCACTAATACAGACAGTTTTGCTGGGTCAAAAAAAAAGTCAGACAAAACCCCTGGAAATTTAGGACAAATTCTAGGACATGAAGAAATAGAAATAGCTTTTCACCTGTGAAAACTAGGTGGCACATTGGCTACTTTTGTACTCTCAGATAAATACAGTGGTAATTTGTATAAACTATTAGAATGAGCCCTGGTGTACTTATGACCCTTGCACTGTCCCAAAAAAAGTACCTGAGAATGGTTTCAGAGCACTAACATGCCAGGAATCATTTCCCAAAGCCTTTCTGCATGCAGATGCCCTGGTTTGGAGGCTAGAACTACCTAGCATAGTCATAGGCTGCTTTTGTGCCAGGCAGCCTTCTAGTGCCTGGGTACACATCTTCTCACTTGTAATTCACGGACCTAGGTACCAAGTCTGTGGAAAAAAACTTCCTACTTCTCCTCAACACCACATATGAAAAAGTCCTGAATGTTCCTTTATTGATCTGTAGCGTTATAACACAAGAACAGATTCGGACAAGAAAAAGATCAATTACTCCCTCAGCTGGAATTAGTGTTAACTCACTATTTTATTCAGTGAAAGCAAAGTTAAAGCTCTCTTTGTCCTGAAATGTGGTGTGTACAGCAAAAGGTAAATTCCTTTCAAAGAAAATTTCAGTCCAAGCTAAGAGTGGAAACATAATTTGCTATCTGTCAATTCCTATAAATTCTGTAGAGCCTTAATTTCCAGGGTGACAGTTTCTGAAATCTAGATTTTGATTTATAGTATGTCCTGAGGATTAAAATGCTACTTAAGATTTACAATAATTGCAAGAGCTGGAGGAAAGAGAAATAACACAAATAATTTGATACACTAGAACTTCTTGTGTACAAGCTGCTGTATTAGCTTACCATTCAATTGTTTTAGCATTCTAACTCAAAGGCTTTTATCAAAGAAATTACCAGTCTTAATAACAGTGTGAATTACTGGCAGTTTACAGATTATTCATTTCAGTGGCCATAGGTTCCCTTTCCTTTGAGACCTTATGAACTTCAACTGCAGTAGATTTATAGCTCTACTTTGGAAATCATTACTTAAATTCAGTTAGGAATTATTATCTTCCCTTACAAATTGCTAACATTAAGTTGCCTATAGTGAAAGGTTTTTATTATAGAGAAAAAATTTATAAGTTTAGATTTAATAAGGGCTTCATTTCCACTGCACAGCAAATATGCAGCAGTATCAAGTCTCAGAAGGAGTGATGCCTGATTTCCTAAAAGAGCCAGAAGTTAAACTCATATTTTTTACTTTAGAGCTTTCTCTTCTGTTGCAGAATGTTTAAATGTATAAAACACACATAATTATCAGAGTAACTTTGTATACTTCATCTAGTATTTCAGTACTTGTGCAGTGGAGGGCTGTGGAAGCTCCTTAACTCTTGCTTGAGGACATGGAAGATCATAATTAGATACTCTAAGGCGTTCAGCTATCATTCCCTTTCTAAAAGGAAGAAAAGATTTGAAAGGATAAATGATAAGACAAGGAATTACAGTGAAGAAAATGAGCATAACACATAACTGGAAAGCAGTGAGGTACTGCTAGCCAAGAGTACTGCAGAAGTGCTTAATGTTAAGTAAGCATGTGGATGCTTTGCTTTGTAAGTAAAGTAGCAAATCTGGCCACTTTCCAAATAGAACAAGACATATCAGAAATATTCATTTTCCCAGCAGGTGAACTTATATACCTTTTCTGAAAAGCAAGAGACCAAAGGGCTGCATATAAACCTGTTCAAAACATATATTTTAAAAATCATGTTAACTTCTGTTCTACATGCATGCTTTCACAATGACACAACCTTTACATGACCTATATTGTCTACAAAATCTGCACTCTTATTCAAGCCTGTTGCTTTGGTTTGGGATTTTTTTTTTTGGGGGGGGGGGACACACATGTAATGAGGCAATGGAATTTGTAATGTAATTATTTAAGACATGGCCAGAGCTGCACATTTTCAGCGATTATTTGAAAACTTTGATTAGAATGGCCACTGCACTATGAAATCAAGTAATGGCATAAGGGTTGCTTCTAGATGCCTTAGCTGTGTTTCTCATGATTTGGTTTGAACACAGATTTATTGCTGAATTTTTCTGGTTTGCAATGTGTCATTTTGGAAGAAAATACATCATCTTCATAATTCAGGAGAGTGCACTTACTAGTAAAGAACCTTGTAAAAACACTCCTTTTAAAATTAATATTTTAGATATACAATGAAAAAAATATTTTTAAATGGTAAGTGTAAGCGTTTGCATTCAAAGTTCCATTGTAAAATTATTATTATATAATTGGATAAAATATATATCATGCAAGGAATCAAAACACTTTGAACTTGAAGTAATAAATACTTCCATGATACAGCTTATAAGCCATAGAAAGAATCAAGTTTTTAAAAGTAGTTGTCCAAAAACTCAAAAAACAAAGGGTTTTAGTAGTTTTCAGACAATTCACAAATATAGAATGAGCAAACTTCAGAAAAAAAAATATTCATAATTTCAAATGATTGAGCTAACCTGCAACAGAAAAGCCACAGACTTGACTCTGTCTTAGGAGCAAGTTTCATTAATTCATACCTTAACTGGTTCTATAATAACTATACTGTTGTGATAGCTTAGAAATGTCACTGGATGCATAACTGTGTAATTAGCACTAAAAGTTAAATACATTACCATTATTATAACAGTAAAATTTAAAAAATCTGAAAACTGAGGATATTCAAAATAGAAATATTATCCTTAGAATCTCACAGAGAAAGCTATGTTTACCAATTAGCTAAAAATCTGCACTACCTTACTTTTTATTTGAATTATTAATCAAGATGCCCACATCTGAAAAAGCCCTTCACTTCACCACCCACATACTTCAGCTGATGTTTTTATAGAACATTCATTTGACATTCCAAAGCTCCCTAATCAAAGGTTGGAATGCTACCAAAATAGTTCCAAATGTCAGTATTTCCCAAATTTTGACAATTATTTCAAAATGGTACTTGATTCATTTTTAAGCTGTCTTTAGAGGGAAAGTTCTCATTATGTACCTTGAATTTGCTTTCAGCTACCCATAGAAAAACAATAATTCTCTGCTTTAACCCCCATAGGTTAACCCATGAGATTAAAACCCAGAAATGAGTCTTTGAAGATGTTGTCTCTTTACTCAGTAGTCCCTCGTCCTTTTCTCCTACTCCACCCTGCAGACAGGTTATGCAGCCATTGTATTATATACATTAAATTTCCCTTTTGTACAATACTGGATAGTATTGCAATCCAACACATAAACCTCAGAAAGAGCTCAGAATAGAAAATTAAAGCAGTTTTGCTAATATTTCCCAAATTTAATTACCTGTTTTCAAAGTGAATACATTGCAAAGTTGAAGACAGTTTGCTTGCCATAGCATGCCACACCTGCATTGTTTTCACTCGTAACAATGCTATCAGCACAAAGTATTAAATATTCCAATGGCCATTTCAAATAATCTATGTTTTCTTTTATCATTTTAAATGTTAATAGCACTTCAAAACCTGTATTCCTCAAATCAGCCACTGGAAAATTTCAGTTTAACGGAGATAATAATTAATAATGAATTTATAATGCAGTTAGGGTTTGGAGTACCTAATTAAAATTGGGTGCCATTAAGTTAATCATTATCTTGTCAAAATACACAATAAAATGAAATTAAATTCCGTTCCTCCTGGCCATTTTTCTAAAGGACACGTTTTTAAAGATCATCCAAAATTTGAAGGACAATTAGGTTCCATCATATCCTTAATGGTCTAAAAGAGATAAGAGAGAAATTTTCCCTCTCTTCCTTCCCATTATGTTATCCTCACAATGAATTTAATAGATTGTAGAAATATCCACTTTTTCTTTAAGATACGTGCAAGAAAAAAAAATGCCCATTTCTGAATGTAGTGGGTTGACCCTGGCCAGATACCAATTACCCACCAAAGCCTCTCTCTCACTCTCCCTCTGCAACTGGACTGAGGAGAGAAGTAAAAACAGCTAAGAATTCCTGAGTTGAGATAAGAGCTGGGAGAGGTCAGTGACTGATTACCTTCACAGGCAAAACAAGACCTAAAGTGGGGATAGTACTTATATTTATATTACTAACAGGATAAGAGCCAAAGAGTGAGAAATAAAAGTCTTAAAACAACTTCCCCCTACCCCTCCTTCCATGTTCTCCCTCCTCCCTCCTAGCCCTGCAAGGTAACAGGGAATGGGGGTTACAATCACTCATTGTTTCTGCTGCTGCTCAGGGAGAGGAGTCCTTCCCCTGCTCCCGTGGGGTCCCTCCCACGGGAGACAGTCCTTCATGGATCTCTCCAGCGTGAGTCCATGCCTTGGGCAGCAGCTCTTCCCAAACTGTTGTCCCGTGGGTCACTCCTGCATGGGGTGCAGTCCTTCATGAATGAGCTGTACCAAGGTGGGTCCCCCACAGGGGCCAAAAGTTCCTACCCAGGAAAAACCTGCTCCAGAGTGGGCTTCCCTCTCCATGGGCTGCAGGTCTCCATCAGGACCCTGCTCCATCCTGGGCCTCCCATGGGGTCACAGCCTCCTTCATGCATCCACCTGCTCCAGCATGGGTTCCTCCATGGGCTGCACCCCAATGGTCCTCCATGGGCTGCAGGTGGGTCTCTGCACCCCGATGGTCCTCCATGGGCTGCAGGGGCACAGCTGCTCCACCATGGACTGCACCACGGGCTGCAGGGATCTCAGCTCTGGCGCCTGGAGCACCTCCTCCCCCTCCTGCACTGACCTTGGTGTCTACCTTGCTATTCCCATGTTCTCACTCCACTCTTCCCTGGCTGGAATGCTTTCTGCACAACAAGCTTCTGTTTTTAAATATGTTATCATAGAGGCATTACTGTTATTTCTAATTGTCTCGGCCTTGGCCAGTGGCAGGAAGTCTGTCCTGGAGCCGGCTGGCATTGGCTCCACAGGACAGGGGAAGCTTCTAGTAGCTTCTAAGAGGGGCGCCACCCTTGTAGCCTCCCCGCTACCAAAACCCAGCCACAGAAATGCACTACACTGAAGGAGCAACTGACCTAGTATTGGTCTCCCACCCAAACAGAAGCACAAGCAGCTGTGCATAGCAAAGGCAACTACAGCAGGATGTGTCAGTGGAGGAGCTTTCCTGTTAAATGTTCTGTGAAGGGTTGGGTGTAGAACAGACAACTAGGAAAACTGGAAATACTATCCCACACAACATCTTTTCATTGTTGTGAGTCTACATTGTGAATTACATAAGGGAACTGCCCATATTAAAAAGAATACTGCAAACCTCTCACCATAACCCTGTTGTGGCCAACCCAGCTATGGTCAACCCAGCTAAATCCTCTGCTTTACATCTCAACATGGCCCCAAAAATTGTGTTGCTCCACTTATGGTGATGTCTAGGAGTTCAGACCAGGGATCCAGAGGCAAATTGTTTAGGTATACCTGAAACTGGCATTGCTGTCAAAAAATTGTTCCATGGAAGTTCGATGTGAGAGGGAGGCAGCAAGGTAAGTCTACAGAAAGTACAGCTTTGATAAAAGAAATATTTCTAGAAAGGAATATTTTGGGATGAGTACTCCCCAAAAGGTGCTAGGCACTGTGAAAACAAAACAAACAAAAATACATTGTCTTCTGGTATGTCCAAATAAACAGGGATTTCTTCATGAATTGACAAGCTCTCCCAAGACAGGCACTCAAGCTTTAAGCATTCTTCTATCCAGAAAACTCACAGGAGCCGGCAATTCAAGTGCTCCCCAACTTGTTTTTCAGTGAAGGGCTATCAAATATTTCCAATCATGGATAGAATCTCCATCTTGTACAAATTTATCACAGAAAAGAAATTCATTACATAGTTGGTCCTGATGAGGACCAATGAAATTGGTGGGTAATGTAGTTCTAGACTTCTCGAGGGACTGACTACATAGAGCAACTGCAGTCACAAGGCTAAATGAACAGGTTTCCCCAGTCCATCATCCTCTCAGCCATGTCAATCCAACCACTTGTAAACCTGATTATTGAGAGATCCAGGTCTCCTATATGCTTTCTTGCTTTGCTTTTAAAATAAAATAGCGACTTGGTTTAGTTCATGAACTCAGAAAGAACTGTACCAACACAACTGAAGTGGTAGTAAAAAAAAAATGCAAGGGTAAGAAGGGGGAGAGGGTGCTGTTTTTACTATTGAACATATCACTCCATCTAAGTATACCCTTAAACTAGGGGGTCACAGGAGAGGTAAAAGTTAAGGACTTAAGTGAAGAGTCACTATAAAAGTCATCATGGAGGAAGACAGCAAGAGAGCAACAGAGGACTGGTATAATTCAAGCAATACAATAAACCAAATCTAGAATGAAAACGACTCTTCCCTACCAAGGGAACCAAATTCTCCTTCCACAAACATTCTTTTCAATCCTGCATTTCAAAAGGAATTTTCATATGCATTTAAAATCTAATTGCAGGGTTTTTTTCACTCCAGATTCACTGCCTTTGAGAAAAACAAACAAAAACCCAAACAAAACACTGAAAGAATGTTTAAGGAAAGGGTGATCAGCAAGATGCAGTGAAAAGACTTATTACCTCAGGACAATAAGGAGTATCAGAGGTAGGAGTACGCACTATGAAGATGATAAGTTCAGAACATTAAATACACCGATTTCAATAACAGTATTTAGAAAGCATAAAAGGTGCAAAATCAAGCGTGTGCAGGCAACTTCTGCCTGCCTGTCATTTTTTGGCTCATCGTTAGAAACCTCCAGTGATGTGGTGGGTGTCATGTCAGGAGGGCAGCAGACAAAGAGAAGGCTCACTGGAGTCATGAGGATAACTTTGAAAGAATGAATCATGAGATTTAAGAGATATGTTAGCATTCTGACTCTGCCCCACTCCTGCAGAGAATGAAAGATTTATTTGAGAGACTGAGAGTGTTATAAATTCTTTGGCTTTTGTAAGGATACCTGCCTTCCTAGCAGGTATTTGATTTACTTAAAACTCATCAGAATGAACAAAGAAACTGAATATTCACCTTTAAATCTGAATACTGTGTAAAATGTTGTGTCACACTTGATTGGGTCATTCTATTGTCATGTCAAGTGTGAAGGAATATTGCAAAATATTCTGAGATGTCACTGCTGCAAAGAGAGCCTTCCATTTATCAAAGAATTATAGAACAGTTTGGGTTGGGAGGGATGTTTGAAGACTATCTAGTCAAACCCCCCTACAGTGAGCAGGGACATCTTCAACTACATTAGGATGCTCAGAGCCCTGTATAGCCTGACCTTGAACATTTTCAGGAATGAGGTATTTACCACTTCTCTGGGCAACCTGTTCCAGTGTTCTATGACCCTCTTTATAAAAAACATCTTCCTTATATCTAGATTAAATCTACTCTATTTTAGTTTGAAAATGAGGTTTAGTTTCTGCCATTGTGTTTGTGTGTTCTGCTTTGTTGAGTGGAAAACTTTTACCAACCATTTCCTAAATTAATGCTGCTAATATTGCTGTCCATATTTGAGCAAATTAATAAATACTGTTTGCTTATTAGAACACAGTGTGCAGCAACAGCATTCTGTTTTATGCACTCAACTTGTAAATACCCCAGCTTCGGCTCTTTTTTAAAATATTGTAGTGTGTAAAGGCAAATGGTAGGGGAGAAATTCAAATTTAAGAGATGTCATTAAAGCTATCACAGGTTTTGTCAATACTCATGTTGAACTTGTGTATAAAATAGAGTGCTTGAGAGGCACTGTAGAAGGTTGGTAATTCAGGCTACCAGACAGAAAACAGTAGAATTGTATTAATGTTGCTGGACTCCTAGAAACACTCTCTCCACAAACTTGAGGGGTTTTTTTAATGTTTCCTTTCCTTGCAACCAAGAAAAAAGCTACATTAGAGATGAAAACTCAGTTTTATAGTTTAACCCTACCTACAAACTATACATCAATACAGAACTAATTGTGCATAAAATTTAAATTCTATTGCAGTGCTACATAAAAATACAAACTGCTCCAATGGTATAATGGCTGATACTGATCTTGATCCAATAAGGGTTGCCCAAGGCAAGTCACACGATACAATTACCTCTTACATATTCAAAATGCTTTCTTTCGCAATATTATTTTTATTATGCAAATGTATAAATCTAATTTTAACCCGCAAGACCATCTAGAAGACTGAAGCAGCACTCATGTCTTACCTTCACTAAGTGTAATTAAAGATATTTAAAACTTAGTTTGGAGGAATGATTCTAATGCAAGAAAGATATAGATACTGCCCTCAACCTAAATTATAAAATAGATATTAGAAGAAAGACAAAAAATGCTTTGATTCAATATCCTCACTTGGTCTCTTTTTATTTCCCCTTTCCTCCTTGAGCAAGAGGTGTTTATTGTCCAGATGAAGGCAATGTGGAAATGGGACTACGGACGAGAAGAATTTCCTGTGTCAATAAAGGAAGTAGAAGTGCTGAATATTCATTGCCCAGCAACCTGTGCATTCATTTTGATGACCGTTGTAGTTGCATTCTGATTAGGTGGCATTTATACTCACCCTGCACAACTGTGACTGTCGATGGAAACTGCTGAAACAATGAGTGAGACAGACTGGCTGTGTCAGCAAGAAATCAGAGCAAAGCCTGCACAGGAAAGTGCTAGGATAAAAGGACAAAAGGGAAAGTGCCACTCACAATCAAATGGGATGTGGAACTGAAGAGACTATCACTTTGATCTGGCACCCCTCTGTATGATCCCATGATTTTTTATGACCTGGTTGAGGAGAGGGTTTATTCCAGTGCCAAATGGACCTGGCCATTCAGCAGTAACAAGGGATTTTAGAGCCTCTTCTATCAAGCCTAGACTCTTGACTGGCGAAAAGACATCACAGAGAAGAACTGCTATCCTAATAATCCCTACTGAATATTAACAGTTTTTAATGAACTCATACAAAATGCACCCTGATCTCCTGGCTGTTATTCTGGGGGTTCTGGTGCAGGATTGCTATATATGTGCAGGGAAAGAACTTTCATGATACAAATCTCAGGAACACAGAAAAGTGAAAGGACGGAAATTTAATTCCTACTGTTTCAGCTGAAACACTGAGGAACCCATTTTTCATTAATAAATAGTAATAAATGAATAAATAACAAATATTCAGGAAAGGCTGTGATAATTCCAGGAAGAAAGCCAACATACAAAGTGCTGTGGTCCTTATCCAATAAATCACCTTTTTTTTTCTGCAAAGAATTTGTTCTGAATATTTTCTGAATTTTAAAGAGGTGTCCAAATCCTTCTGAAGCTGAAAGGATCACAAGGACTGAAATGCACATACAAGAACCGGCAAAAGCACTTAGTTGGGTACATTGTTTAATGTGATCTTAAAATGCTATTGACATAGCTAGCTTTGTCTGGATTAGGCTGGCAGATTTAAAAAGTCTTTTTCTTATTTTATTTATTCTCCAACCTTGTTTATTATACTAATACTACTATCTCAAATTCCTACTTTGTTAATCTACCGAGTGATAACTTGGTGCAAATCAACAGGGCTCTCTTCTCAAAGCTCAGTACATGTAAAAGATAGTTTAAGGTTTAAAAACCTAAACATGAATACTTATACAAAGGTACACTGTCATTTACCTGTTCAAATGTGGATATATTTCAGATTAAATAGTTCTTGAACAAAACCTACCCAAAGATCAAAGAGTGAAATACATAGCTAATGTTTTGTGATGATTTTTCTACTAACATTGCAAAAAAAAAAGAATTACACAGAATTTTTTAATTCCATACTTTTATTATAGTCTTCATTGCAAATTAATAAAATTTTAGTATATTTCCTAGCCTATAATATTCCTTTTTGTTTCCATTAATTTCAAAAGGAAATATAGATCTTTAGGCTTATTTCTTTCTCTTACTTCCCAGAAAATGTAATAATATGCAATAAAATATTGTTCAAACTATACTGACAAACAGAAATGGACTACAGCATTTTGTAATATATCCTGTATAACCTATAGCTCTTCATCCCTAACTCTAATGGAAGAGACAGCAAATCAAAGCTGGTACTCCATTTCATTAGTATGCTTTATGTAGTTATGTTCCTTATTTCTTCTTTTCCAAACACACAACTCAATGTAGGAAAGAATCTTTCCCAACATGCTCATGGAGCTACGAAATTCATAAAAATTAGGATTTTTATCCTTTTACCTATTTCCCTGTAGGCTTTTGCAGTCATCTCATTCCCTTCCCTTTCACTTGGTTCTGAAAATCTTCTCCACTGCAGGGACTCCTGTGCTTCTCTACTTCCCTGCCTTTTCTTGATATTATTTTATGTAATCTTTATTATTTTACCATTGGAATAGGGTAACTGTAAATTGCAGAAAACTCATACTGTACCGTAAATGCTTGTAAAGTGTATACAATGTAATCTACCTTGTGCTATGTCCTGGTGTATCTAATCTCTGGCCTAATCCTATAAACATTTAATCAAGTCAACTCTAGATACATCATCCCAGCGTCTTAACTATGAGATTTCTGGTAAAGAAAAGACACTTCTAGGAAGGGTTTTATGGAAATGCATCTTAGATACAGTTTTAGACAGGAAAGGACACCATGAAGTGAAAGAAACAAGGACTTTTTAGGAATTTTAAGGTCACCTTGGAGCTTTAGGAGCAGCATACTTGCTGAAGCAATTAGAGTAAGAAAATGGGAAAATTTGTTTTTATTGCTAGTTCAATAGTAAACAATTACATTTTGAGAAGATGGCCTCAGTTGTTACTAAATATTAACGGTGACCTAATTCTGGTACTTTTACTAGTAAATACAATTCATAGTTTGACAGCTGGCTTGGATCTAGAACTAAGACAATCCTTTCTTTTCCAGTACAAAAATTATGCAGATCCACTCTGACATTCTCTTGGCACTACCATTTAGCTCCTAAAGATCCTTTCTTTTGTACGCAAGAGTTTATTATTCTGTTATACCATTGGTATGAATATCAGTGTTAAAAACCAGGCTGTGCTAAAAATAAAAAATATAGCTGTATGGGTCCTCTGTGAAATGCTTTTCCAGCAGTGAAAGGGCATCTGGTTCCAAAGTCCTATGTGTAGAGAAGGTAAATGTGACAGCTGAAAAAAATGCACTATTACAGGTATTTAAATTCACAGGGATGAGGGTAGTGATCCTGGGGGAAAAAAAGGCAGTGATTTTAGCTTTGTATATAACACCTACAAAACTAATACTGAAAATCCTCATCTGTGTAGTGTGCCTAGTCTTAAATGCATGTTAAGAAGCTGAATAGGTGGGAGAAATATCTACAATGATTGAAGCCTGAAGAAAATGTCTCAGTGATGAATTGAAGAGCTTAATCTGTTACACTTACTGAAAAAGGAGATTGAGAACTGACTTGATTACAAAGGATAAGTATCTTCATCATTAAAAAAACCCGTCAAACCAAAACAAACAAAAAAATCCCCTGGATCGTACATGATACTATAATTTATTGGAGAAATACTTAATGAGAACTATTGCTGGAAGCTGAGGTTTCCAGTCAAATCCAAATGAGGATGAAGCAATGAAGCACAATTTCGCCTGTAAGAAGGTAGTTAATTAACCCCCTGGAACTAACTAGCAAGAAAACTGGAAGTTTCTTTGTGACTTCCCAATACAAACCCAGTGCCTTTCTGAAAGGTGTGATTTTGCCGAATCATTATGCTTTGCCAGAGTATGGGATTTCAGGAGCAACGCACATTCAAATGTGCAAAGTATGATGGTCGATGACACAGGATATCAGACTAAATTATTTAATTATGCATCCTAAACTTAAAATCTACAAATCTATTAAATCAGAACACTGATCTGTAGTCTACAGTTCAAACAACGTGGTGATTCAGAAACTGATGGGCACAGAGGATTCCCTAGCAGTGAAACTATTGTGACTCAACTATGTAAAATGGCAAAAAGATACAAGAAGCCTGTGAAATATGGCTGTGAAGAGCATTCACCTGGCATTTCTGAAAGTATTGCATGACCTATCATGACAGGGATGAAGCAGAGTAAAACAGTACTTGCCAACCTGCTGATTAGAAATCTAGTTGGCTGGTATGACATGGTATGCATGGTTCGTGCTTCAAAGAATAGAAAGCATTTTTAATTGGCTAAAAGGTGATAAAACACACTGCCTTGTTATGTGCTAATCTGCCAGACTGAAAAGTCTTCAAATTGCTGTGAAATCGTAGTGAAGATATTTTAACAAGGTATTTGGAGGCTAGGATATTCTTATACAAAGGTTTTGATAAGATATAAGTACAGTCAATGTAACCACAGAGGATTTCAATAAAATATTGAATTAAATAGGTCACTGTGAACTAAATGATGCTACAGATACAGAAGGAAAGAAAATGTAAATATTTTGCTCTTTAACCAATGCAATAAAGCACACAGAATCTTGAAACATCTCTCATTTAGACAGTTCTGTGTGTGGAAGGACACGTCTAAAAAATAGCTCTTAAAAAACCCTATAATTTTAACAGCTATTGGTTACTTTGTTCTGGCAGTTCAAGAAAATTATATTAAAGGGCTAACAAATTAGTAGCAATATCTGGCTTTATAGGAATGCTTCTTCGGCTTTATAAATAGAGAACATTAGCTCTAATTCCTCATTTCCCCTTGAGTTTGATTGTGGCTCTCTGCATTAATTTTAATGTGCCTAACATGAGTTGAGTCTTACAAAATTAGCAAGTGTGAACTACATTTTACCAATCTCAGGATAATCTGATGGTAAGCGGTCTATTTTACTAACACCCAAACTGATAAAATATCAACTTTATGCCAGTGATGCTCCTGACCCCTAATTCTGCCAGACAACCTATATGGAAAAATTTGTCGCTACTGCTAATAAATCATCTGTCATCAGACATCTCTGAAGACTTTAAAACAGAAGAAATAATTAAAAAATAAAGACACTTGCATAAGCTTAAAATGAGGGTTTAAACTGCAAAATATGGTGTAAAACTATTCACATAAATTATTCTGAAAACCATAGAGCAAAGGCCCCACTTTAGACTATTAAATGGTGACATTTTTTTCTTTTAACAAATTCAATTCAATCTTTAAATGATATTTTATTTCCCCTTTCCTGTTTTTAGTCAAGTTTAGGATTTGTTCTCTTTAACGTGCTTGCAATAAAGAAAATGGGCCCCATAAGGAGTCACTGTCTCCAAATTTATTTGCCATGCTTTGAAAGGCCTGAATGTAAATGAAACGTAAAGAAAGATAAAATATCAAACAATTGTTTCTATTCAAAAGTAGCTGGGCAAGTTTACTTGAAGTGTTCACAGCAGCCTTCATGCATAAGCAATATCATCCTTCACTATTCATGGACTGTGTTTATTTTTTACTGTCTTCAAATCTGCAGCACTTTCTCCCTTGTTTGTATGTTATGGTGAGTGCCAGCCTTCTGGCTTCTCCTGTGTTGCAGTCTGTACTGCAGTGATATGTAAGAATGCATATCTAAAAACATTTCTTAAAAATTAATAGGAAAGTAGTGGGAACCAAGGTTATATACTGTAGAACCTATAATATAACCTCTTTCAGTGATTTAGATTATTAGCTCGTCATAGACGACTTTGGGTTAATTCTTCTCAGTGCTATTGCCCAGCATAATCAGAGCTAGAAAAATATACTCACTGAGAAAAAAGAAAAAAAAAAAAGCCACGGAACATATTGATTTAGTTGATTTGGTTAAAGAAAAAGGAATTTAAATCGAACATTTGCTGTGTTTACTCTAATTTCTACAATGCTCTTGTGTACAATGCCACATTATTTCACTGCTGCATGAGCTGGAAAGCCATTTTCTTTCTTCATCAATTACTGCAACACCTGCATATTCACTCAAAGCTGATGGAACATCCATTCATTATTTCCCTAATATTTCAGTAAGTCTATTTGTGTGGAAAGCCAAAGAGCTTCACGAATGAAAAACACACACGACAGCTTGTTAGACATGAGGAAAAGGCATAATTTCCATGCCCACATAGATAGCCCTAAAATTTTCTAGGCACAACCCAGACTATTTTAAACACTTGCTACTAAACTTCTTGACTTGCTGGAATAGTAACATATGTTCCAAATGGGACTCATTTCTGTTGTGCTTTATCCCAGTTCTGCTGCTTAGTATGGGTATTATAATAGTGAGGACAATTTCCACAGAGGGAAATTGGGTCAAATCTCAATCTGCTACAGTACATTAAATTTTGTAGGTTTAATGCTGAGTCCTGTAGACACCAGCACAATTTTCTTTGAGTTGTTATTTAATAGGACATAAAAGTGTTAATATTTTGACTTGATGAACTTGCTTTTTGCTTTCAGAAACAGTTATGAAAAGTTACAGTGGTACATTAGTTACAGTAATTTGGTTTTGGGACAGCAGCAGAAACAAATAAAATCCATTAACAGAGCCAATAGCTACAACCAAAGCTAATAAAAAGGGCAAAAACAATTTACAAAAAAGAGTTTTAAATGTCTACAAAAGAAGAAAAAATTTTAAAGTGATCTTACAAGTAACTGAAACAATATTGTTTTCCTAATGTTCCAATGTTTTCCAATGTTTTTACTTTTAAAACACTTAGCAATATATACTTCTAGGGTAATGCAGAAATTCCATTAGTTTTCCTTGGTTCCATAAATTTATTTACTTAAAATGTTTTTAAGACTTTTGTTAACAGGCATCAAACATGACAAATAAACCACTCCAGAAAAACTGAGACTCTCCCTTATAGTTCTGAGTCTATATCCAGTTCCAAGTTCTCTTTTCTTTTTAATGGTGGAATAACTATTGACACATTATTTTAAAAAAAGCAATTCTATGTTGTTGATATTCATGATTTTCTGTACCATTTTCTTATTCTCTCTCAATCATCTCCAGACAGAGCTATACCTTGAAACATCAAGAATCTGACTTCAACAGCCTATTCAAATATTTCTGAAATCAGGTACTTTCACACTACTTAACAGACCCCAAGGAACAATGCTCAGGACACCACTGTGAAATCGCAGGTCTGCAGATCTTTATGAAGAAAAGGAGGGACTCCAGAAGGGGTGGAGAGGACTAACCAATAATCAGTAGCACTTTAAAGCAGAAAAAGAAAACCTCATTTATAAATAAGTACACTACACACTGACTTTTTTTCTAGAATCAGGAAAGCAGAATATTATAGTGTTTTCACTAGATCTCATGGAAAAATAGTATGACAGGTGACTTGGAAATGGACTCAGGGACATCACTGGGTACATACCATAAGTGATCTAAGACATACAGCTTTGCATTCCACACATTATCTGGAAATGATTCACGACACTATGGGTTACAGAAAGCACTCTAATGATATGATGTGTGCAGTCAGTAGAAACAAGCCCATTAGCAAAATCAGCCATCACACAAATTTATGTGCCCCTTAGGCTACTGCTTAGCTGTGGGTGGGATACTTTATTTCCTCAGGGAAACAAAGGAGAGTAACAATTTGTTGCTCCAGGGGAATGAAACCTGCAGTATAAAAATCAAAAATAGTTATAACTAGAAGCCGGCTCTAGCAAAGGGATTCTTCTCCATTAAACGACAAATAAATTTGGTTCTCTCCTCCTAATTGTCAGAATGTTAAAAATGTCTCTGCAGGCTTTTCTACACAAACAGAATAAAGCCCAGTAAAACACAGCATAAAGCTGCAGCAGATCTATAAACACTGAGTCCATTTTGGCCATCAAGTACCTTACTCCTTTTGAAAGCTGCAGTAATGTGCCTCATGTAAATGTAGTTCTAGTGTATGGGTCAACAAATTTTCACAGGAAAAGCTGACAAGGAACATACAGACTGATAGCTGTCAGGAAGGTAATTGCCTACTCTGTTTGCTCTTACTTTAGGGTAAAGGTAGCTTATCCATATTTCACGAATATTCGTAACATTTCATCATTACAAGCCCAGAATGTTCCCGATGCCATACAGTTAAAAAAGCAGATTTTCTAACCTCCAACAGGGTTCAGGAAATTAGCAGCCCTTCGTCTACCTAGTGAGGGGGGTACTGAAAGAACACTTGAGGAGGACTCAAATAGCAAGCTTTTCAACTTTTAATGATCCAAGAAGAAACTGAAGAGAAACAGAGAATGTCACAGTTCAAACTCATCTTTCCCATTATTTTCACAGTACGAAACTGACTCTTCAAGTCAGTTTGTTGCTCTGAAAGGAACAGAAATTTCTCCAAGAGCAGGAGCTGAAAATGACAGCAGCACTTAAGACAATAACAGTATTCCTTTACACATATTACAATAACTGAAGGCTGTCAGCTTCAGACACTATCTCATAATTTACAACTCTGCCCTTTATTGAGAGATATTTGTCTTTACCATAGCAAGACACAGGCAAAGAGCAAGGAGGAAATCACTAACTTTTAAAATAACATATTTAAGTTTGACAGTACACTAAAAAACTGCCACAGTTTAATGATCTAAGCAGTCACCACAGAGAAATCTGCCAAAAGAGGTATCAGTCTACAATTTTAATCTATTACTACATGATGATACCATAAATATCTATGTTCACACTCAGTTTTTCAATTACTAGCTTCTAGAGTAGCTAACACTTCTGAGGTACCTTACTTTAGAAGAGATTGGAAGGCTGAAAAAAACAACAACCAAAGCAAACCACAAAAACCCAGCTTCCATATTCGGTGCAATTCTAATTTCATTTTACCAGACATAACAATGGTGGAGACAAAGTGAAGTGAAAGTTGGTCCCCTAATCAGGGTGTCCTAAGATGCAGATGACTGGAGAGCCATCTCCCAGATACAGCTGGGAAGCTGTACAGGAGGAGGTGCTGCTGTAGGCTTGCTTTTACATCCTGATATGATTTTGTCATACTCTTTCTATTACTGTCCCTTAAGGTAAATATGAGCCCAGTTGTAGAGGAGAGCATCATGAGAGACAAGAATTATTTTCCCTTGTGTTTTCTGTCACTAGAAAGAGAGGTACATTATGTGAGCCTAGAAGGCATCCTATAGTTTTGTAGAAGTGAATCTACTATGAAGAATTAGTGACTCTGCTTCAGTTAAGGGGATTTGCTAATTGTATAAAATATACCCTTCAAATCTGAATGATTTGGAAAATCCTAACTCATACCATTACATTTTCTGCCTCTCAGGGTGTAAAGGGTCAAGTTAATTTTAAGATCTGGCTCATTTAAGTGTAAGAGCTCTTCAGCTCAAAGGACAACACAGATTTTGCTTTGGTACTGTTCAGGTAAGGTAAAAGATTTCACACTGAATAACAGACACACTTGCCAGTACTGTAGAGTCAGAGGAAGTCAGAGAACAAGAACACTGAGATGAATTGAGCAATTCACAGCTGCTGGAGTCTTGTATTTATATCCACTAGATGTTTTCAGCTAGGAACATCAAGGTATGATTAAGAGGCAATTTCATGTCTTCTGACACATTCTATGCTGCAGACACAATGTCCAATCTTAGGGCAGGACACTAGACTTCTAATGTTCTACTCCTTGTCCACACTGTTGCACACATGGTGCACTTACCACTGTTCTGCATGCTTTACAAGCTTACTACAGGCATGGGATAGCAAGAAACTGGCCAGTCATTCTTCTGTCTTAAAACAGTTTGAAAACAGAGAGAGAAGAGGTGTGGAGTGGGGTCTTCTCAGACTTCCAACCAGCATACAGGGACAGCCACCATTCCCTTTACTGCATTAAAACCTTTCCCTCTTTATCCTGTTAAAGATACATACTCAGCCAGCGGGACTTAGACTTATAACTTACCCTTTGGCAGAAAAACAAAAAGATCTTGCAAGTAATAATCAATTAACCTACATAGCTACTCCACTGTTCAATTCAAAAGAGCTCCTGGAGGAAATGGGGAAAAAAATGGGCTGTAGCAAATGTGAAGAAGCCAGACAATTAGAAATGAGAATGTGAATGTCAGAGAGAAGTGCATTTTGTAAAATCTCCAGCCTTTTCTAAGGAAATCAACTGTGTCCATAAATCCAGATGTGAAGAATTAAAGATATAGTCTAATATCTGCAATACATCCTTTCAGATCTGTTTGTTCAGAGAAATGAGAAATGAAAAGATTCATTTAGAAGAAACCAAGTTCCAGTCTGTCAGCAGACTGTCAGAAAAAGAACAGAGAAGAAGGATCCTATCCCAATGTTATTCCTCTGGTATAGAAAAAAAAAAAAAAGCCTGGTCTTACTAGCCTTTCCAAAACCATAAAATCCAAGTAGATTTTAGATAATAAGGGGATCAGATAAATGGTTAACAAATTTGGAAGCTGACAGTGTCAAAAGGGCAGAAATATAAGCAAGTAAAAGTAGCAGAGCTAAAAATCAAGAAAAAGACTAGAGAAGAGCAGAAAGGCTGTTTTTATTTGTCTGTCTTGCTGGTTTACCTTTCCAGGGTTAAAAAAACCCAAACATTTTTTGGTCTTCCCATGTGGAATACTTCTGTTACTGTGAAATTGCACTGCTTACTCATATATTAACACAACTGTTGTGCTGTTACACAGAAGCTGAAGTATAACTGTTAAACTCATTTGTTTACGTATTGGTACTCAGAAGTAATTTACAAAACAGCAACAAACTTAAGGGAAGGCTATGGTTTAAATCCAATATTTGATGCAGATTACCAGTTTGTAGATAATTTGGACTGCATATGTTAGAATTTTATCTTAATCATATTAATACAATAATATTTAATATATTAGGTAGCCTTAAATTTTTTTATGTACAATTACATACTGTATATGACATTATATATCATTATGTCACTCTGCCAAACTTCTTATGAGATCCAAAGCTCTTTGTTGCTTAAATTGATGTTTAGTGCATCTGAATTTCTTGAAAAGGAAGAGAATTGATGAATAAACATGCTGCAATAATCTAATACAAACAGAAGACTAGTGAGCACCTCCAAGATAGCAAAGCAGTACCTTCACATTCTTTTGCTAAACAAGATACTAGAAAAAAAGGGAAAGCCAGGAACTCCCGGGGTCTACACTAGCATTTTGGTTATTGCAAATGGCAAAATGATCTATTTTTCCGCATTAGGAATGGTTATCATTATTATCAATAAATAAGTATTTGAATGCTTATTACAGTAAACAATTTGAATTACTTTCCCTACTTAGTAGTGTTGCCTTGGAGTTTTTGATTTCTTAATTTTTATAGGTTTTAGAAGTAGTTATGTAGTGAATGTAAGTTTTAGAAGTAGTTGTATTATATCCCTTACCCTTTAGCATAGTAGTTACACATACACTCAACCCTATTACTCTAATTCCATATTAATTCCCCTAAGTTCCAGTAGAATATTTAATCTTTTTTCAAGGTAGGCCTTCATTCTGTTTAAGAACATTTGCACCCTGGCCTGGACAACCAGATATCACCCAGTCAAAGCAACCTTCAAGCCCAGAACTTTGGACAGCCTCCAAGGACTTTACGGGCTGTGAAGAAGAAGAAGACGAGGAAGAGAGGGTCCCAAAACAGCCCCAGACTCAATTCCTGAGGGGTGGGTCAGGAGTGGAACAGGGCAAAGGCCGGAGGGTGGATGAACAGGGATTGGATGGACACTATTATAAAGATTGTAACTCTTGGGTCAGGGATGCACACGTGATTTTGTATTTCCCAGAGCCTGAGAGGCTTCATTAAAACCTTCCCTCATCTTACCTCCTATCTAAATTGCCTTGGAGTTTTTTTTCCCCCTCAATCTTTTAGGCAACAGTGGAAAGGAAAATCTATCTCCTAACAAGGGGAAAGGGAAAGTCACTGTAACAGTCATCACTTGACTTACTTTTGCCCTTAGAATTAATTTTGAGACATAATCTTCACTCACCCGTCACAAGGACCCATAAACAATAGTCATATTGCCATTAGACTATTGATAAATTCCATCTGTGCACCAGTCCTGAAACATTGTCTAGAATTTAGGACTGAAATTAGATATATTTTGTCCTTCAAGAGGTACACACACAGTTTATCGTATCAGAACAAAAACATTACACCATTCTGCTCCAGCTAATCTCCTTCCTCATCGTTGAGAAGCATGGAGATACAGAGATAGAATTAGGATGACACAGTGAAGAAGGCATACACAATGCTTCCTGGTCTTTACAAGTTTAAGTTTGCATCATTAAACTCTTTTTTTTTTTTTTTCTCTGTGCTATAAGCTTCTCATTTCTGTTCTACTGAGTTTTGAGTATAGATCACACTTTTGGCAGAACTCAAGGTAGCAGTGGTGACCTCAACTTCGAGCAGCTTGTCTCAGCAAAATCCAGACCTCCTGTTCTCAGGTAAGATTGTGACAATTGTAAGCAAGGGCTAATCTGGTAACTATCATTATATTTTCCTTTAGAAACACAGAATATTCTCAACAGGCTGTTGGCATGAACATGACTTAAAATAAAGCAGTCTGTGAGCGTATCCAGAAGCATGGGAACTGTTTTACCAATTCAAAGTAATATATGCACCTTCAAAATGCCAAAACTTACAAGCTCACAGTGAGAAGACCATTGGAAGAAAAAACCAAAACCACAAAAAACCAAGATTCGGTTTAACAATGCTTTTCTATCTTTACACAACCTTGTCATTAATATGGATGAGGCCTAAAGTTATGAAAGCTGTGGAAGGCGTAAAACTTGATTGTGCCTGGGCAACATGTGATGGAGAAGGTAACATAAAAAGAAATACAAACAGTTCTTTAACTTTCAGATGCATACTAGGTGACCTGCAAAACTCTGTAGTGAGTTGTCATGTAGGATCCCTATGCTTCTAACTATTCAGTTTGTTAGCTGGTTACTGGACTTCAGGTTTTTTGTATGGCCAAATGGGGCAAGTATAACACAGAAAGCCCTCTACAATTTTCTGTAAGGATATCCCTTGTAGTCAAGAGCTAAAACTTTAACTGGATTATTATTTTAAAGGAGTAAGGCAATCCTCTTGCATGAGGTTAAAACCAACGTTTTTAAAGTTAGAAGTATAGATGAGCAACATTATCCATTAGCAGACCTGAGTTTGTAATCCTTCATTAAGAGGTCTAACAGTTCAATAAAACAGCGAAAATTAAAATATTTTAAATAAAATTTGTTTTAAAAATGAGTATTTAGGTGCAAGATACACACAATGTATACTTTTTCTCTTTTATTACATGTAAGCATTTTTTGAAGTCACATGAAAACAGGATACTGTCTTAAAGAGCTAATCTGCTCCTGCCTATTAATACACGAAATCACAATAATTTCTTATGACATCATAAGTATTTCCACAGCAACAAATTATTTGTGTCAATTGCATTTAGTGAAATAATAAGATGGACACTTAAAATTCAAACTTGTTTTCATATAAGTAATCTTGTCCTTAAAAATAGGAGAAACAAAGCTACAAGAAAGCATGTGTTTGAACAATCAGAAGAGTTAGTAAATATACAGAATGTTTTTCTATGTCTGCCACGAAATGCCAGTACACTAAGAACAGACATTAAGATGTAATGCCAGTACATTAAGAACTTTTTGTGTTATAAATTAGTACATAATGTGGGAGAAAGCTCCTTCCATTTCAACTCCATTCTTCACTATTATTGCTGCACTGTACCTTTTCATCTTAATGGGAAAGAAAACTCCAAACTCTGCACTATTTTCATGTTTCAAACAGAAAAGTGAAGTAGGATTAAATAGGAAATAACTGGACAATATTTATTTCACACTTCTTCACTTTTCATATAATGAAAAATAGCTTGTGCACCCATATTTTACTGGAATGTTCTTTGTATTAGGTCTCTGTTTGACCACCCTAAACAGTGTGGTGTGAATTACTTTCTCTTTGATTAATTTTACTATCTTCCAACCCTTCTCAAATCCCAATCTCTCTTTTAAAGAACCATACTCCAATCCTGTATGGACAGAAATTCTGAGTGGATTTAATTTTTACACTACATTGCAATTAGAAAAAATTGTGATGCTACTGAACATGAAGTGCTTTGAACTGATCTGCTGTTTCTGATACCATTCCCATATTTTCCCTCCAGGAGGTATCAACAATTTCCCACGTGGCAGCCCTTAAAAGGTTTTCACTTGGAGCTCTTTAAAGAGCGGTCCTCAGCCATTATCAGAGTGACATTTGCAGCAAGTGATCTAGGTGTCCCAGACCTTCCTTTGAAGGTGCTAAGAGACTTAAATAGCTCACACTGCAAAAAGAACGAGACTCTCTAGACATTATTTAAAGACAAACTATTATGATCTTAGCTAAATCCACAGCTCATAGCTTTTTATTAGAGTACCTATAGAATGAAGCTTTAAAATCTTTCAGACTATTGTAACTAAAATTCAGCTTCTAAAAGACTATTGCAATTCTTGCAATATTTCCCTTAGTAACATTTTCTATTTTAAACATCTGTTAAAAATCAGTAGCATTAACTTAATGGGATAATCTAGCAGGGCTTTTTTGAAATTAATCAAACAAATTGGTATTATGGACTTTTAACAGAGACTGAAAAGAGCTGATAAGAATACCATGCACTGAAGTAACAAGCAGATATGTACTGGGGCAAAGAATTTACAGCAGAAAGATAGGTTTCCATGGTGCAAAGCACATTTAGGGTCTTATAGTTGATGTGTGTTCATAAAGTGATAAAAGAAAGTCCTACATCATCAACTGAGATATGCTTCAAAGAAATAATGGGCAAAATAAAAGCATTTCCGTCCTTCCTGCACCTTCCTCCGTCAATAAGGAAGTCAAATAATTGCATAATGATAAATGACTGAGACACACTGTTCCCAGACATTCATAATGGCTCACATAATACTGTGATGTGCTTCCATATGATTCAGCCAATGGAACAAAACAGTAGGGTGATGTTATTTCAACCCAGTAGTAGAGAATATCTACCTGACACATACATCCTTGATATAAAATAAAAAAATAAATATATTGCAGTTATACTCAATGACTGCTTCATAATGCAAATTCTCAAACCACAAAGTTTCAGATGTGGTATGTAATATTGGTAAGACAAACATTGATGAGAAATTTTAAAATGTCATCAGATTCACTATGCATCAGCAATCAAAATTCCAGTCTGCCTGCAAAAATCTGCCAAATGTGAAATGCAGAAGCAAAATCTCTTGTGAAATTTCCAGGCTAATAATAGGTAGAAGTACTGAGAGGAAAGGGCTCTCTCTGCCTCATGTGTGCAATTCCTTTCATTCTTGGTCCTTATCTTAATGAGAAAAAACTAAAGGAAAATAAAGATAAAAAACATTTTCCCGTGTATTATTTCCCATGTACGGGCAGGTATATGCTGCTATATCCCTTGTCCCCTCAAGTGCTAATTTGACTGCTGGTCTTATCATCCACTCCTTTTTCACACCTCATTTAGTTTTTCTTTCCCTTTAAATCCATCTGCATTCAAAAAAAGCTGCAAAATGCTAGAACAGATATGGTATTTTCTTCCATCCACTGTTCTGCTAATGTGTTCTACAACCTTCTTTCCTGCCTCAATTTGGGTCTGTTTAGTTCAATATGTGGAGGGCCTGTTTGCTACTCTCCTTTGCAGGGGCTAGAACAGCAGGTTCCAGTTTCCATGACTAATGACAGTATTGGAAGGAAGCTGACTTTTCTTTTTATTAAAAGATGTTAGAGGCTACAGTGCACCACACAGCTGAATGTTAAACCCGTCACTGAGTGTGGTGGTTAGTCATGGTTAAGCATTGTATGAACAGTCAAGCCCAGGTAAGGAAGTTGAAAAAGAAAAGGGGTTACTTTGCTGAAGGGCTGTTGAAAGAATTTCATAGAAGTTAGAGCTATCACTTGTTTTGGCACGTATTTCACAAACAGGTTGTGTCCAAAATGTCCCCAGTTACCTAGCAAGAAAGAATATAAAGCAGAAGAGCCAAAGGTATCAGGTCAGGAGGACAAAGTTCAAAACAGAGCACAACTATGCAACTGTGCACAAGTATTTATGCATTTGAATGTCAGACATCAATCCTGATGATGGCCTGTCGGGCTGTTATTAGTAATGCTACAACTCACAGAGGTACCCTACAACTACTGCAAATTCTGAACACCTGGAATGCACCTTGGTATTTTTGACTGCACTGATTGGTATCAGAAAAGTTCCAGTAATATTCAAGAAACACAAATAAAATTAAACAACCAAACAAACAAATTTGCAAAGCATAGAGGTACTCAATCAATGCACTGAAGTCTTTAAATATGAATGTTTATTTATCATCTTTCTCTGTGATTTTCAATTAGATTGCACACAGAATTAACAGCCTTTACTGAATATGCTGTGTCATCACACAAACATCTGAAATAAATAGCAACTGGTGGAGTATGAAATCTCTCATAAGAGTTAATAGAGCATGACCAAGAATACGATTTGAAATGGGATTCTATAATAAATGAGACTTATTGAATAACGGTACGAATGAGTTTAACAAACTTGCAACTTTGTGGCATGTTTTGCTGGTTGATCATTTCTATTTTGTAGTTATACTTTTGCAAGCTAAATCCATGACATTCTTTTTATCTTGCTGATATTACTCTCCCCAGTTGTCCACTTAAATTTACTACATATAAAAGCTGAAAGCACATTACCTCCAAGACCTTTGGGAGGTTACATAATCTGAATCAATTTCATTACCATAAATAAATGTCAAATGGCTGAAATACATTTTCTCTGATTAAATTGTCAAGGGCAAGAACATGCAGGAAGAGTGTGTCTTTGTTTTACAGTAAAAAAAAGGGGGTAAAAGACTGAAGGAAAAAAAAATAGTATCTTATGAGTGACCTTCACATTATAAAAAAAGTGAGGCAATACTTTCCAAAGACAAATGAATTACCTAGTAATCCACTTCATTAGTAACTAAATAATTCTGTTTATGGAAAAAGAAACCTAAATGCTCAAATCGTATTGCTGTACCGCCAAATCCTGCCCTCAGCTTATGAAGAAAACACACACATTTCCATTTTCCTAGCCATCCAAAATAGAACATAGAGAACTCCAACATCTTCATACCATGCTTGCTCAAAGAATTCACTCTCTAGAAGTGGATAAAGTATTTTTGAGAACTGTTTCCTAATGGTTTATACCTTGAAGACCTCTAGAAACATCTATTTTTCACTTTTGAGGGCAAGGGATTTTGAAGTAAAACGCCCACTGTCAGTGATTGCTTTTCGTGACTGAAATCTTGACCAAAAGACAATCCTTCCTCTAGTAACAGATGTATAGATCCATGTGTTTAGTATAAAGTAGAACGTTCTAAAAAACTTGGATTTGAAAACAGTCACATTCAAGGTACTAACCTTTACATATATTAAATAAAGAACTGTAGATGAATGTGGAAATGCTTATTTTGAAATTTCTTATAGAAATTCAGAGACATGATTTCTAGTAGCAATATAGCACTTGTGACTTAGACATTTATATCTTGTACATGTGTATCTTCCCAACTGTTATTCATTCCTGTGGCTTTAGCTCCTAGAAAATACAAATACTATGAGCATTGTTCATTAGTGTCAAAACACATGTATACTTCAAGTATTCTTCTCGTGCATTATGTATAAGAAAGGGTGGACTGACAGAATGTCAGAAGTAAATAGATTGAAAATAACAATTAAGTTTTACCTAAAGGACATGCAATCCCTCAAACTGGAAGTGTCACTAATTTATATGTTCTCTTAATCAAAATTGCCTAAGGCAAAGTACAGTTATATTAAGCCAACAAATATAGTTAGTTGGAGTTATTTCCAATCTACCATCTCTGAGCTAAACCTTAGATGAGGTTGTTTTGAAAAAAACAGTCTTGGGACAAACTCAATCCTGTATGTTATGGAGATAGAATCAGGAAAAGGCTAAACATGTGCAGATTTGGAAGACCAGTGGCCAAACCGTTGCATTACACTCTATCAAAAAGGAGAGAATCAGCAACCAGTTCTCAGTACAGGCAGCACACGATGCCACAGGAGTGGGGTAAAATGTGGTTTCTGAATGGTGGGAGGGGTAGCTCTCACTTGTGATCTTGGTCCCAAGGCAGCCCACTGAAGACAGTGAGGAAATGATCAAGGAAGAACACCCTCAAAATCTGCTTTCACAGTTGTGTCACCCATGACCAGCTACCTTTCCTGTCCCAGCTATTCAACTCCCTGATTTGTCTAATGTTCAAGAAGTTAGAGTTAGCTGTGCATCATTCTTGCATAAACTTTTCTTTGGGCTGAGTTTAAACAATGTTCAACATAACTGAATGTGAAGTTGGTTTAGTTGTTAGACTCATGTAGACACTGATTTACTTTTGAGTTAGTATCATTTGATATGGCTGTATTGATTTTACTGATGTGTCATGTAGATCATTTCCCAGTTTGGGTTTGCAATCTTTACTTTGCTTCCTGTTTTATTATTCATCTTGTGTTTGGTCCCTGCTGTTCACTTGTCTCTCTGTTAACAACTGTGTATAATACAAGGCACAATGAGATTTTAACTGCGGCATGAAAAACTGGCCCCATGGAGACTGATGACTCACCTAGCCAATCCACCACCTGCCTCCAGCAGTGCTCCATGCACAACAGAGCAAACAATAGTGAAGAGCAAAACAAAATCCTCTCTGTATTAGGCCTGCCCTATAGCAGTGAACAGGAGAGGCAAAAGAAAGCTTCCATTTCTATTTAAGGTTGCCGCAAATCTCTATCATCAATATAGCACCGTTGCAACACTTTAAAAAAAAATAAAAGAAAAGAAAGACAAAGAGAAAACTGATAGAGGCGTTTGAAAAGAAGTACATGCGAACAGGAAAATGTAAAAACATAAAAGAAAAAAGTGTCTCATCTCTTGTTCTGTTCAGAGAAAATTTCAGCTTATTCATTTGTTCAGCATCTCTTAGCTGACCCTGCTGACTCAGTCTGGAACAATCTCGTAAGTGACTATCCCTATAACCTTAATCGCCTCTCCCACTTCATACTGCTGCTTGGGGATGTGTATGTGGTGTAGAGGAGTCCAAAGTGAAGGAGTGAAGTTAAGCATGAGAAAGAGGGGAGGAAAAGTATTTTAATGTTTGTCTTTGGTTTTCACTACCCTAATCTATTTTAATTGGCAATAAATTAAATTGCTTTTCCCAAAATTGAGTCTGTTTTGCCCACAATAGTACCTAGTGAGCAGTCTCTTTGTATCAGCCCTGGAGCTTTCTCATCCCATTTTCTGCTCCTTTTCAACAGGGTTGAAAGTTGAAAGGCGCTAGGTGAGGATTTGGCTGTTAATCAAAGATAACTCACCACAACAGTTCACAGCCTGGTCAGGTGTGACATCGAATCTGAACTTGTAAGTCCTACTGAATATTCAGTGACTCCATGAAGAGAAAGGCAGATATCTCCCCTGCAGTCTGCAGCTTATCTTGCCATAAATCCAGTATTTGGGACACTCTCATTGTCTAGTAGTCTCAGTGACTAGGAAGGTAACTGTGCAATGAAGATTAAAAAAAAAAAAGGAAATCTACATGCAATCCTATAAGTATATATATATATTCCCATCCTAGTAGTATATCCTGGAAAGACAATAGTTCATGAATTCTTACAGGCTATGATCCACATTTTCAAAATTATTACAAAATAGGGTATACTATTAGAAAGATTGTTGCGCTCATCTTACAAATATGAAAAAAAATGTTGAATTTTCAAAATCACTATGGAATTTCTTGAAGAAATAACCAAGGGAATAACTAAGCCTTTTCCAAAAATGCTGATCAGAAAAATAAAGAAGTTAGCCATCCTTTCTCTTAAGTAACCAACTAACTTTACAGCCACTGTTATTGCCATTGACCATTGCTAATGCCATATTTTGCTAAAAAACTTTCATCAATGCAATTTTTAAGACAGAAAAAAAAATATAGTAGAAATGCAAACTACCTCCAAGGGCTGGAATGAACTTTACATGTCACCAGTAAGTGCTGAGAACATGTTTGTCTCATGAAGATTAGTTTAAATATCCTCAGGGCAAGTTATTACATATTCTCTATAGGTATAAGTAAAAAATGAGTAGGAAGAATAGACGCTGTCTACCTCAGACTGCATCACTTTTTTTGTTATTGTCAAGAACTTAACACAGAAGTTTGGCAATACAGCTGAAAATGGTGCAACCTATTTAGTTTCTGAAAGCTAATATGGCTTCTGCCATAGTTATCTGCATAAGCCATACATCAGAGAATGGGGGAAGAAATGAAAGTAGATTAAAAAAGCCCAACTGATTACAAACTACAATGTTCCTGAAAACATTGATTAAAAAAAAAGAAAAAACCCAGAAAATATGACTCAAGGATAGTATTTCTAGGCAAGTTTTCTATTTAAAAAATCAGTACACTACTAAATCAGCTTTTTATGGTTTTGGCAATGGAAGATTAACAAAGAAAGACAGAGCATTTTAACAGCTTTAGCCCCTTTTCTGCTTCTCAAAAACATTCAAGAAAAAACACAACTTACAAAATTTGACATAAAAGTCTGAAGGCCTTCACGGAACATTATAACTGCATATGATTATACGGGAATATATTCGAATGGCCATAGGGACATATGCAGGTGATGCAGAAAGTAATTTTAATTTTATACTCAGCAATGCTGAAAAAAATAGATGTGATTATTAGTGCCAATTTCACAATATCATTTTGAAAGGAGAGAACATGTGTTGTCCAACGATATCACTTTCCAGTTATTGAACAAAAAATACACATTTTAACATCTACACGAATTAATACTGAATGGTTTCCACACTTTTAAGTATCTTCTTTTTAAATCTTATAGAAGCTCCTGAGCTTTTAGCAATGATGTGATTAAACAACTGTCACTATTGTCCAGATTTCTCATCCCCAGTTTCAAAAAGAGGAGCCAAATGTTCAGTATTAAGTGACAATTGTACTTTCTGATTAATAATTCTTATTTTAGTGAAGCTCTCCTACTGGAATATGATATTGGTGTGTGTGGCAACGTAAGATTACACAAGACCTATTATCTATGTCTGATGCAATAATTTCTTGTATAAGTCCATAACTGTATATGTTAATACATATCTGTATTTTTATACAGATATGTATTATGGACCCTCTTATGGTAAATTCTTCTATTTAAATACCAAGAATATTTTAGGAGATCAAGGGAAATTTATTTTAGGTGAATACATCTAAAAGTAAATTTCAGCTACTAAAAGGCATACAGTCATGAAGTTCCTATAAACTATTTTGGACAAGACTCTTCCAACCATGAAGAACTCAGTTCAGTGTGAAACTTAGGCTAAAACATCTGATTGTAACTTTCTATGTAGCTCATAGCGTATAGAGGCTGATGAATACCCATTATCATTTCGTGGAGGACAGCATCTTTCTGTCAGGAGACATTCCCTGCAGTGCCAGTGCAAAAGTGTTATGCTTTCATGCAGAACCTGAGAATTCAGCACATTTAGGAGGCAATTCCAGATGACAAAACCATATTCCATATTCAGGGTAATGTGGCACTTACATCAATGCTGCTGTAAGAGTTTTTTAATTGTACTGCAAAACTTGAACTTAGTAGGGTTTTTATACCAATTGAATGAGGTCAATGACAAGTTTCAGTCCAGCAGCAAAGAGAAGAAAGCTGTGGACAGCCTTTGAATATAAACAGAATTATTGGACTTGAGGGAAAATCCTGTATGCTGAATAGCTCCTATGATTAGCCAAGCCATATGTTTGCAACAGATCTCACTGCTCACCCAACACATTTAATGGATTTCCCTGACAATGCTCCTTGTTAGTACTCTCTAGGATACAGACAAGAGGAGAGGGATCATGGAAACATGCACTTTATCAGACCAGTAGCTGAAGAGAAAGATATAACCTCAGCAATTTCAAAAGTCTGCATAAATGGATAAATGGAGGAAATCAACAACAATTTCTGTAGATAATTTTGTTAGAATTCGAGTTGCATTTTGCACTGCATCTTTACACAATCATTTATCCACAAGTATCTGTGACAAAATGGGTAATCCAACTGACGTGAGAAAATTGACAATTCACAATTGATAATATTTATCCACAGATATCTTTGGCAAAAAAACTGACATGGAAGATAAGGAACCTTCTACCAGATAGAAGAAGATAAGACATTTCTAGCAACCACAGTAAACAATGCTGTCTCAGCAGTGGAGGCATATGACAAAGTAATTTCCTCCTTAAAAAAACTTCCACACAACCCTCTGGGGGTGCTTGAAGTAAAATATTTATTCTTAATGAACACCATATAAGAGGACATACAGGGGATGTATGTCCACTCATAGGGCAGATTTTCTGGCAACCAAAGTGTTTGTTGAATAAGACTCTCCCACCCAAAAAGGAACATGCCATAGGTGTTCCTGTGACTGTTTAATTATAGAAAACCATCAACTCCAGGACAGGTTTCCTGCTGCTGGCCAAGGTTGAGCCAATTAGGAATGATAATAAAGCCTCTGCAATAACATATTAAAATATTATTTAAATGTTATTGCACAGATGAAAATTCCAGCAAGGGAAGGGTAGAGTGAGAACACCTGAACAACACTGTAGACACCAAGGACAGTACAGAAGGAAGGGAGGAGGTATTCCTGGCACTGGAGCTGAGGGTCCTGCAGCCTGTGGTCCCAACCATGGTGGAGCAGCTGTGCCCCTGCAGCCCGTGGAGGACCATTGGGGTGCAGAGATCCACCTATAGCCTGTGGTGGAGCCCACACCAGAGCAGGTGGATATCTGAAAGAGGTTGCGACCCCATGGGAGGCCCATGATGTAGCAGGATCCTGCTGGAGACCTGCAGCACATGGAGAAAGGAGCCCATGCCGGAGCTGGTTTTCCCTGGTAGGACTTGTGGCCCCTCTCAGGGACCCACGGTGGAGCAGCTCATTCATGAAGGACTGCACCCCATGGAGGAGTGACCCACGGGACAGCAGTTTTGTGAAGAACTGCTGCCAGAGGGAAGGACTCGCCTGAGAGGTCCGTGAAGAACTGTGTTCCATGGGAGGGACCCCATGGGAGCAGGGGAAGGACTCCTCTCCCCGAGAAGCGGCAATAATAACTGACTGTAACCCCCATTCCCTGTTCCCCTGCACTGCTGGGGGGGAGGAGGGAGAATATGGAAGGAAGGAGGGGTGGGGAAGGTGTTTTAAAGATTATTTTACTTCTCACTCTTTTGCTCTGATTCCATCAGTAATAAATTTAATTAAAATCCCCACTTTGAGTCTGTTTTGCCTGTGAAGGTGATCAGTAAGTGACCTCTCCCAGCTCTTCTATCAACTCACGAATCCTTCGCTGTTTTTATTTCTCTCCTCTGTTCAGTTGCAGAGGGGAAGGAAAGAGTGGCTTTAGTGGGTACCTGGCATCCAACCAGGGTCAACCAACTACAACACCCAAGGGAAAATTTGGTTCTGGAACAGAATTTAGATGTCTTTTTAAAGATTTTTGAACCAAGAAAAGAGTAGTTTTACAGTAGATCCAGTAAAAATGATTTAACCCCTCATTTTAACATTTTACACACAATCTACCATCACAAAATAATGGAAATTTACTTTCACAGTTTTCATCCTTGAATGGTGACAGGCTAAGAGAGTAATCTGACAGCCTGTGCACCAAGTCCAGAGACAAAATGCATAACTAAGGTATAGTGAAAGGGATCTAACAGTACACAATTGTTTGATGTAGCAGAATGATAGTAATACTGCCTATCACCTTACATATTTCCTATTCTGCAAAACATAAAGCTTGACTAAAATATCTTCAGGCATTTTGAACTTGCTCACAGAGTATAATCCTCGATCTCTTGGTCCCATCAAATGGGCTCTTCAGTATCAAAGAAAGCATCTTTGATTTTCGTACTGCACAAAGAAAACAAAATTATATTATTTTGCAGATGTGATTTAGTGTATCTGATTAGCACGTGGAAATATGAACATTAATTACAATAGTTACTGTGGTTTGTATCAAGAAAGTCGTGGTCTGATTGATCCAGCTTTTTTCATTACGTGATGCCTGATGAAAAGATACAATGCTTGCAAACATTGTATTCGAAGTCTAGTACACATAGCTACACTTGTACAATCATATGTACAAGTGAGGCAAGTGAGGCAAGACTTTAATGTTAACTAGAGTTAAAAGATGCAACAGAGACAGAAAACACAGGATTAAAGTTCCTTCTATTGAGGAAGTTCTAGCTACTAAAGAAAGGCTGCAATCGAGTCCAGTTTTGCTATTGTAAATGCCAAGCACTGACAGTGAACCAACTAGTTGTTCACACTTCAGCTCGGCAAATCTGAGACATTTAGAATGAGGTTGGCAGAGTTCATCAGTTGATGAAAAGAGCTATTCTATATAAGTCAATATGAAAGATAATCACATCTTTTTTTGAACAATCAGAGCCAAAGTCTTTGTGAAGATACTGGTTGTTATGAAAAGACCTAAAGGAAGACTCCAATCTGACTCTGTTTCCAATATTAGATATAATCCAATGTAATAACTTGACAGCATCTTGCAGGTCAAAAGACACAATCTTCTCTCCCTTCTGGAGCAATGGAATAATGAAATTGAGGTAATCTTCTACATGCTGGCTTTCTAATAAAAAGAGTTATATTTTCAGCATCTAATGATGCTCTTCACCCTTTTCATTTCTGCAAAGAGAAATATTTGCTGTGGAGCCCTTTCCCCTGAGAAGTGAACTCTTACCAGCTCTTTTATATTGGAGATGCAAACATGACTGATACTTCTGAGACCATCTACTGAAGAAAGGAAGAAGGTTCAATGCCAAAAAATTACAAAACTTTCCATTCTAAACCTAATTCGGTTTAAAAATATGGCAGTCTGCTCACCAGAGATTACTGGCTTGAGGTACACGGGGATTTTATTGAAGAAGGGAACCATACTCTGTGCCACTCCAATGTGGCTTCAGAAGGTGTGTCTCATTAAGGGCCTGCACTATTCCTGTATCCATTCCTAGTAAGCAGCAACAGCTAAAACAGTTTGTGATTTGTGCAGACTGTTGGTACATCAATTGCAAGAAAAATCATACAGCAGAATATTGGGATCTGACACAAATGGAATACTGATAGTTAAATCTCTTCTATCTACATGGTTTTAATTAGGTCAGGTCCCTGGAGTGCTCAAAAATCTCCATGTGAACAGAATGTCTCAACATGCAAGAGAGGAGAAAGTCTGCTCTCCTATTGAAAACTGGAATCAAAGAGTATACCTTCTGGAATCCCTTGCACTTGTTACTAGGAATGTCTTCTAAGAACCATAGCTTCAAGGATCTTGGAAAACAGCTGCAATTGCAACTGTAAAAAGAATATCAGAGTACTTTTCTAAATTCCTGCAGTAGAACCCACCCAAAAGACAATAAGTGGGCACTTTATGGAATAACAGTCAGCTTATTATATGCAGCTCAAAATCGCAGCACAGCTGCAGAAACCTGTCCATGCCCTGTGTCCCCCCCCTATCCCCCAAGGAACAAATATGTGAAGTCTTAGTTTCCTTTTCTTCTCAGCAGATGCAGCAGCTTCCAGAGAGGAAGGGCTTCAAGAAATTTAATATCTTATCCTGGAATGCAGGACCTTCTTCCCTCTCACCTAGGCAGTCTGCCGTGCCCATCCTTCCTCAAGACTGCACTGTGTCAAACTAAACATGCTGGCTCTCAAACCCGCACTAACAGCCAAGAAAAAATTAGAAGCTGAATAATGGTGGAAGTTCAAGACCATGCGTTATGCAGAGGCTTATTCAAGGGGAATAGTCAAAGAGGAAGCTAATCTATTTAAAAGCTACAGGAATGACTAATAGGTGTTATATGCCACTATATGAATTACTGCCTTTCCTAATGGTAATTAAAGTAGGCTTTCCCAGAAAAAAGAATCTGAGGGCTTTGAGGCTAGTGACAATATAGTTGAGAACTCCCTTTCTAGTATAGCTACGCTCAGAGGAGGTAGAATGGAGCATGGGAGCCATAGTGTGACAGAAAAGGACTTTTCATCAGGATAAAAACTCAGAGGACAATCTGAATAAAATAGGGTCATGGTACAGAGTAAAAAGGTATAATTGGAGCTTTATCTGTAGTACTGTCAAAGATAGACCACTTTAATGGTTGCGCTGGTCTATGAGGAGCACAAATACATCCTCAAGGAAGCAATAAGAGGGTTTCTACAATAATGAAAAGTTGAGGGCACTCTGCTTTAGGCAGGCACAGAAGGATTATTTCCACTTAGCAGAACACTGGAAAAAAGGGAGAGGAAACAGTATGCCCAACACTTTTTAAAACTACAGAAGGACATGCAGAGACAAGGGGTTTAGCACATGACCCTAATAACACTGGCTAACAGCACCTGCATATGCCAGTGTGAATATGCATACAGACAAACAAGCTCTTACATTCTCTTTCTCTGCCTTAAAGGAACTTTACCTGCTGTGTTTCTAAAACCACTGAGTGAATTTAAATATGCCTGAAGCAGCCTGCTTAGATACATCATCTGAAAAGTTGTGAATGTTTTCCTTACTCACAGAAGTGAGCTGCCCCTGCCACCAAAATAAAAATAAATGAATAAATAAACAAATAAACAAATAAATAAGAAAATAAGATGGCTTAAAAGAAAACAAATTATATAAATTGTTAAATTTAGCACCCAAGTCCCAGGATTATGCTGACTTTTGGCAGGTAGACCACAAAATCATAAAGTATCATGAGGCATGTAGCACAGAGGCAGAATGCCAAAGTATTCCTGGTGCAAATGAAAAACGCTTATTAAAAAAATAAACCAACCAAACAAAAAAACCCCAACAAAAACCTCTTCCTGTACTATCTGGATGAAACAATCAAATTAAGAATATCTTAATCATAAGGTAACTAACCATGCACTCCTTTCACAAATGATGTAGAACATATAACATGGATTCATACAAAATGTGCAACAATTCAAACTTAGAACATCCAATTGAGGAATAAGAACACACCTTTGAAATTAGAAGTTACTAACTAATTTCAAAGTAGACTGGAGAGCTCATTTTTACTAATTATTTTTTACTTTGTTAGAATTTTTTATTAAAAAAAGGAATTTACAGTTTACCTTGACCGGTAATCAAGTTAAAACTTGATTAAATCTTTTTTAAGCATTAAGGCGTCTTTCTTCTATTAGTGAGAATACTGCAGAGTATTAGTGAGGTAACTAATAGCTGCTGTTGTTGAATAGTTTTACCAATCACCTTTAGCAGTGGACAAAATTAATGAATATTTGGAAAGAAAAGAAAGTGAATACAGATGACAATGAAAGCCAAAAAGACAATCCAGGCAATTAAATCCACCCCTCCCTTGAGAATTAATCACTTCAGTTTATAACACTGAATATGGGAGTGAGAGGAGCGGGGAGTAGGATGATAAAAGAAGTGACAGATTTTTCCTTAAATCAGTATAAATATTGAAGGTTTTAAAATGCTTGAAATGCTGATGCAGGCATCTTTTTCATAATTTCCGAGAACAGATATTAACTTCTAGATGAGGGGTTTGCTTAATGCTTTTAATCTTTCAACCACAGCAAAGAAATTGGTATTGTTTATTTACTCAAGTATTAAGTGCATTCTAAAATGGAAACATCTCTTGCAAATATTGTATATTTTGAACATATTTTCTGTCTCGTTCTTTTAGCCTTTTGGCACTCTTTTTTTTTTAAAAAGCAAAGACAGCATGTAAAAAGCATAATTTAATTGAGCAATAAAGATCCTAATATTTTCATGCATCTAAGAAATATAATACGCTCTGCAGCTCACTGAAATAAAATAAATTCAATAAGGTTCTGCTTTTCTCCAGTCATTGTTTGGTTAAGCTTTTATTACCAATGTAGTTCTCATGATGGGTGAAGAAATGACAGCACAGAAGCCCCAAGTCCTCTACCTACATAGCAGCAAAGAACAGTTCAAGTGGAAGCAATGCAAAGTTATTCCACCAGTGCAAATTAACTTCGCATTTGACCTAACAGTGCCATATCTTCTAAAGCAAAACGGCCAGTCAGGTTGCACATTCACTCAATTTCTTTACCCTCCTGCGTACTTCCAACTGTGCCAAACTGCACATGATGGCTCCATAATGCTCTTTTCAACATACCAAAACCCAACACCTCAGTAGTATTTGAATAACTTAGGAAGAACTTGCATATCAGCTATTGGGAATCAATATTTCCAGCACGGCCTCAGGGAAAACAATAGATGAGCAAATGCTCATGAAGAGATAATAAAGACCTACATAAATGAACAAACACTGGTCTGATATTTAAATATGCATCTGGTAAGGTATAATTTACATTTCAAGCTTTGATTCAGATGTCTACATTAGTTACAAGGCATAATCCTTTATATTTAATTTCAAATCCTTGCCATGGACTCTTTCAGCACAGTTTGTAGTGCAACATTATGTCCTGAAGCAAAAATCAAAGCCACCATGCAATATACGGCTCTTCTGCAGATTATCCATGATCACTGCCAATGATTATTTATGGTATTATTGTTATTGATATTATTACTACTACCATCAGCATAACATCTAGCTACAGATCAAGTGATTCATGCTGTACAAACACTAAATAAAATATAGTCTATATTCTGTGGGGCTTGCAGTCTATTTTAAAGAAAAAAAAAAACCAAATAAACAAAACCCAAGACACAACAAAAGAACAAGAACAAGGGAATAAACAGTATCAGAAAGACAAATTTACTAGCATGATAGCCAGTAATCTAGTAGAACACTTGTATGGACTAGCTGAACAGTGCTATAAGGTATATTCACTTTAAGTGCCAGTGCCATCTTCAATGCCATTTCTTTTGGCACTGAAGCTACAGCTGCTTGCTGCTTCCTTCTCCTTTCCATTTCTGATTGCTCAGAAAATTAAATTACTCACTTGCCATAACCTATTGCAAGAAAATCCTTGTTAAGGATTCACCATGTGAAAAACTACTGAAATGAAAGCAAGAGTAATATAAAGTATATTGATTTTATTTTCTGCATGTAAAAGAGACCTCTCTATCAGCCATGTTGAGAAATCTGCTACATTTACTTGTTGCAGAGGGAAGTTCATGAAAGAACTGCGTAAGGACTAATTACAACAAAGAGCTGAGTTCTAAAAGCTATCAAAAACAGCACAGTGAATAAATCTGAACAGCATCTTTGGCCCTTACAAACAAGGAACTCAGTCCAGGGGCAATAATTTAAATGGTCACTAACACACAGAGCAAACTTGTGAGTTCCATAAGGATATACACATCAACGAGAATAACCTACTCCCCCTTTCAAGTCCCCCAAATGAGCTCCCACTATAGAGATTTTGTAGGTCTTGCCTCTCCATGGGGTTTTTGAGGCATGACACTTTTGCTGGATGTGAGTCCACTGACTATAGGACTCCTCTTATTCTGTCTGGAAATGTAAAGGAAATCCCTCAAAAAAACTTGACATAAGGTGAGCTCCTCCCACACCAAAATGATGTTTTCATTGCACTCTGGTTGTTGACTCCCCTTCAGAAAGTACTTTCAACTTCTCTCGAGTCAGTAATGCATGGCATTGGAATTTTGACATTCAGGTGCACAGAAGAAAGATGATGCTTGCCATATAACACAAGTGAACCTATTACCCTACATATTCTCTTTCTGTCTCATATTTTGACTCATCGGGATACAACAAACAACAGAAGGCACTATGTAGAACACACTTTTCATATCCTTTTATTCTTTCAAGCTCTTTGTTACTGCACAATCAATTTACAAATATAGTAGGCAATATTTCAAGTATCAAAATAAGAAAATGGCACTGAAAAAAAAAAGAATGAAAAAAAAAAGAAAGAATGAAAATAGAAAAAAAAATCATTCTGCTCTCCTAAAGTCTCCTCAGGAAGAAAATTGCTCACAACTCAAAACCAGAGAAATAACCATTTAAAAATAGATTCTATCTGCCTGCATCCATCATTCTTTCCCCTGTTTGTCAAGACTCTATGGCCTTGAGCTCTGCTTTAATTCATAATGGTAAATTAAGTTCATCCTTTATTTAATCTCAATTAAATAAATTACTGTTAAACGGTCCTTCTGGTAATTTATTAACATAAAAAAATGGCTTTACAGGAGGCCATTCAATGCTGTTCTGAGCTAGAAAACAGCTAGTCCACAGCTTTATAAGGTTTTCACTCTGTTAATATGTATCTACCTCTCCATGAATTTTGGAAGTTTGGTTAACATTTCTGTAAGATTATATTTTTCAAGGAATATAATTTTTGATGGTTTCATGAGAAACTTAAAATTCAGTAACTGATATTTAGTTTTATTGCAGTTCATGCTGATACTCTTAGTCAACTTCGTTCTGTAGAAACACATTATTATAAAACAGTCCTAGAACTTCCCCTTCGGTCTTTTGGTGTTCTTAAACTGCTCAAAACAAAAGCAACATTAAATTGGTCTATTAAAGAATTCTAGACCTAACTATAATGGCAACCTGTAGCTTAATATAAATCAAAACAGTATTTTAATGCCCTGGAAAAGATGGCTTCTTTCAGTTCATTCAGCTAGTGTGAGCTCAGAGCTAATCAGGTTAATCATTGGCACTCCAATACTAAAGAATTCTTGTGTACCAGACTTTGATTTGGATGCAGTTGTGGAGTATATAAGAGCAAATAAGAGTCAAATTGTATTGATGTGCATGTTCTTCCTCAAAGTCATGGCAAATGACAAATGAGTAACAGCCTGTTCAGGAGAGAGCAGTGATACAGAGTCACAGTGAAGAGCATTTGAGTTTTCTGAAGGAACGATAGTTCCTAATAGCAGTACCTTGGAAGGAGCAATGCATCTAACCACGGACAAATAAGACCCCTATCTCTAAGTATATTAGCTGAGTCATGTTAATAAATACTAAATTCACTTGCAAAAAGTTTAATAAGAGTTAAATATAGAGATAGCTGTAATGTGATGGATTTCATCTAACCATATCAGAATTTTTTTGCTTAATTTTGAATAGTTTGTTAGAGATAAAAAGTCTTAGCAATCATTGAAACAAAAGAGTTTATAGAGCTATACCTTCCAGCATCTCAAGACGAGATGAGAAGTTTAAACCAGGAGAAATACCTTTCAAGTGAATGATCTCAGAAAGCCCTCATGCTGAAACAAGAAGTTGTGATTGGTCAACTGTCTGATTTAAAATATTAGCTTACAGCAAAAGTATTCTTTCCTTCCTTTGTCTTGATTGAGTTGGTCCACCATGAAAACAAGGAATGCAGAGTTTAGATATCAGATGATACAAATTATATTCCTTAAAAATCCATCTCCCTGATGCAATTGAAAATGAAAAAAAAAGAAGCAGAATGAATGATAAGAAACTTTGGCCAGCTACTGTATATCATACCTTCATATCTGAATAAAAGGTACACGATGTGGTTGTTGTGGGGGTTTTGTTTGTTTGGTTGTTTTTTTTGTTGTTGTTGTTTTATTTAACATTTTTGCTTCAACTAAAACAACTATTAACCCCAACTAATTCGCTTATAGTAATATAACCAAATTAGTCTTTTAAAACAGAAACTACACTTGAAAAGGTAATTGTGGACATGTCCTTAATAACAATAACAATTGAAAATTTGCTCTTTAGAGAAAATTCTATGTGTGCATGAAGAAGAATTTAGACAAAGGTCAGACTGTTAATAATAGTAGTTATGCATTTGTACAAATCACAAATTCCCTTTAAGGTTAGAATTAACATAAAGAATAAGCTAAGGCTGTGGGTTTTATGTTGTTCTGAACCCTTAATGTTATTACGTTTATGAAATTTATTAGTAGAGTAAAACTTGATTGATTGACCTCATTGGTGTTCAATGCATAGCAATAATCACCTCAAAGGCTAATAGTTTTGCGAGACTACTCAAATCTGAGAATGAAACTTGAAGCTTTAATATCTTCTATCACATGGTCAGAACTCAGAAAGAAGTAGCTTGCAGGCAGTCTCTGTCTTATAGTACTCAGCTACCTCTGGGAGTCAAGTGTTCCTAATGAATGTTACAACGTGCTCCAGACAGACTCTACCACGGTGATAATAAAAAAGTACATAAAAGGCAGACATCAGCAAAATAAAAAGTGAATGGTATACTTTTTGAAGTGGAAAAGGAAACAAAATACTGTGATAATGAACAAACAAAAATCATCAGTGAAGCTTCTCATGAGTTATAAGAGATGGCATTCTGGTACCTACTAATATAATAGGTTCATAACAGTTTTTCTGATACAGAAAAGTATTTTATCTCGATATTCACAAAGTCAAGTCTCCTTTCTGGGTGTCCTATAAATCTGCAGTTCTAACTGCTTTAGTGTTCATAGGAGGGAATATTTATATTCTGTGAGTTTAATTTCTTCTTCGCTCTCTGTTTTCATCACCCCATCCTCCTCAACACAAGAACAAAAAATTTGAAATGAAGTAAACTGGAAAGCAGTAGCACATGGTACTTTCTTCTTAATACAAATGAAGTTTGTTGTGTTTGAACCATAACAAGCCAGGAAGCAAAACAGAGGGTAGAATCCAAGAGAAAACCACTTTCCATGGCCACCTGTTTGAATATATCACAGCAGGATCAAAAGGAGACAACTTCAAACATTTGCATATATGTCTGAAAACCATACCCAACAACTAAAACCATATTTAATATTGTTTAAGTTCTGTGAACTTTCTTCCAATTCCAGTTCACTCAGCTTTCTTTCAATATCAGTTCACTCCAGGTCATTCATTCAGTGAATGTGCATTCAAGAGCAGTTCAGTACACAAATAAAAAATACTTCTAGTTCACATCAAAGTATTATCAGATTCTTTCTGATGTCCACACTAGGTTTTTCAGTTCCAGATCTACAGTAGATATAGGCAAATACTATTAAAATGCTCCACAAATGTCCATTGTACTTTAACGGTGAACATTTACTGGCAAGATTTCCCCAAGACACATAATTTATAATCAATATCCTCCGACGACTTTTATTAGCTGGGATAGTCCCTGTATCACCTCTATTGAATAAAATCTACTTAAACTGAAATGAAAGAAATAGCATAGCTTTTGTTTCTGTTTTGGCAGGTATCATATTCTGGTGGGAAGGTTTTTTTTCTCTTTTAATGAAGCTTGTGGTCCAACGGTCATCCTTTCTGACTTAGGTATGAAGACCAGCAACATCAACAACTGCCTGTGCATGTTGCAGAAGCACCTTTTGAATGCAAAGAAGCTGATGGCAGTGGTGTTCTCATAGTATTGTGTATTTGTAGATCAGATTACCACATTGTGGACTACTAAAACAATGAATTCCATAACGAATATCAACAGTGAGAGATCACACCCTTGCAAAACTGTAATATGTATTATAAGTCCAGACATTTGCTGAAGGCAAAGAAAGAAAAATGAAATTATAGGATGAAGGTAAATCTTAAAATAGCTTAGTGTCATGAATGTGGTGAGAATATTCACTCCATCTCAGCCAAATACTGTACACCTGGTAAGTACCGAATAACCAAATGAAAGGAATTTTCTATATAATTGATGAAACTTGACTGAAAATACTTTTGCTACAAGAATGGCACAGGAAAAAAAACTATTCAGAAGTAGAAGAGACATATTATGTTTCATGTGTTCAAATGAATGAGGTTTGAAAAAAAAAAGCCTTTCCAGAAAATAAATGGCAGCATGACAAAAGAATGCATTTAGCAGAATGGGCAACAAAGCTTACAAAAACTTCTGGGATCTAATTGCAGTCATAAGGAAACCTGCAACAGCCCAATGCTAGGTCAGCAGTGTTCTTCAAGCCTCACAGAGAGGACTAATAAGCAAGCTGCTGAGTTCTCTCTCCGCTTGGCCCCTATTGCTGCTGCCCTGGCCATGAATACATTTCTTGATTCCTCTACACATCAGTTTCCCTCACTGGTAAAATGTGAAGCAAAATACTAGGTTTCTTTGTCATAAATTTTGGGATTTACAAAGCCCTCCACAATAGTGTAAAATACTACGCAGTTCACATTCAAGGATTTCAAAGACTGAACAAATCTTGGTGGGTGAAAATACCATCCCTAACGTGTCTCGTTACAAAATCTTCTTTGTCATACACTCAGAAAAATGATTAGGCTTCACTTACAAGATTTCAGAAATGTATAATTTTGTCAAAGATAAGACTGAAATTATGAAAGTATCAAATATCACACTCAGTATATTCAGGATACATCATGAATGAAACTGAAGCTGAGATTTTTGTAACTGTGTTTGTTGTCATTCTCAGGATGTCTTATATTAACATGGATCTATCTGGTAAGCAAACCAGTCAAGTAAAATTTTTCAGTCATTGATTCTCTTCTAGTTTAGAAAATCAGGTATATTGAATACATGCATCCATACAGAACAAGCAGAATGTTTTAGAGAAAATCTATTATGTTATTAACCATTACAGTTGGCAAGCAGGCAGTATTTGCAACTTAGTTGTATTACAACAGAGTTGTAGCTGATGTTAGCACAATATAGAGCGGATTTTCTATTACCACTTTAAATCATTTATATAAGTCATGGCAGTAGGACTAGGACTAGACCTTAGTTTGATTTTCCAGGTTCAAATTCTTTTCTAAATCTTGTTTTTGTAAGATAACATCTGCCTCTCAACTGATCTGATGTATAGCTCTATATGTTAACTAGGTAGAATAAGGTAATGAGAATATTTTTAAGAAACATTTTAAAAACTTGTTTCAACCCTCATAGTTACATCTCAATTCCTGATTAGTTTCTCGAGAAAACACCCTGTAATAAATAGGCTAACATTTTTCTCAAGCAAAAAAATGACGTGTGTCTCTCCAGGATGAACCTTGCAGCAGGGCTAGAGCACATTCTTGGCCAGATCAAGGAAGGGACACAAAACCGAGCTGCTGCAACCAACTGACACCATAACATTGTCTGATGCATGGTCACAAAATCTAAACTTCTTTTTTATCTAAATAGGTCTGGAATTCTTAACTGGAAACAAAGAAAGTAGAGAGCCATTGATATCTAAGCAGAAGCATCACACAGGTCAGTGAAGCCTTAAGATGCCTATCTTTTATTTAGGCTCTTAAATAACCATTGACTTGAACAAACTGTTAGGATCCCCAGTATTTTTTGATTCATGCCCAAGTACTGAAAAAAAACTCTAAAAAAACCTCTCTTATACTGAGCCAGCAAACAAATTCGAGAAAGCTGTAATCACATCTCCGATTTTTAACTTAAAATTTAAAAAAAGAAATTCACTGTACCAAAATGCAATGAACTTTACTATATTATGCATATTCACATTAAAGTACTTTCTAAATAGCTTCAGTATCAAGGCTATTAATGCTGCTGCTATTGGTGCAACGAAGATGTTGAGATACAAAAAGTAACTGTATATATGTATCAGTATTTCACTTTAAAAACTGCCAGACATTTGCATTTCAGGAGCTCTAAATTATGCATAGAAAAAAAAATGAGATTTTTGTGTAACATTTGACATCAGTTTACTTTACTGTCATAGCTGTCAATTTATAAAATGTTGCTGTCTGTCTCTTAAATGATATGTGACCTGGTAAAATGGAACCTAGGCCATATGGAAGATAGAGGAAGAGAAATGGAAGGAATAATTCCTAGGCACAGTGTCAAGCCTATACGCTGACAAAAAGAAATACAAGAGTTTTCAAGAAAAGGAGAGATGACACCACTTTCAAGTGATTATGTTCTCCCTACTCTCCACCTTCTTCCTCTGTGGTGTAACTTGTCCAGCCCTTAGTTAAAAAAGAACTTTCTGCTGTTCTTAACACTTTAGTTTCACAAAGTATAGTTCATAATGCTTATCTCTAGATTCAGAGTTCTGAGTGTCCTCATGGAAGGCAACCTAAACCATCTATTTATATAAAGTTACCAAAATTGAAACTCTCAGGTGTTAATTTTCTAACCAGTCTCTGTCTATCTCTTGAATCAGTTGAAATATAGAAAAAATAATAAAATGTACTTCTCTTGGATTAATATTCCTTCAAATATAATGTTATTTTTTAAACTTAGGTCACTATTGTGAAATGTTTTTTAAGGCAAAAAATCCTTTGAATTTTATCATATTTCTCCTCTTATTAAGGCCAAGCAAAAAAGCTGGTGATTACTGCTTGCAGTCCATGGTTTACCTTTATGAATATAGTAATAACAAAAAATACAAATTTACTTGTACATACATCTTCAAACAAACAAACCAATAAATCTGTAAAAATAAAATAGAATAACAGACCTCAAGACCTGCACATCAATATGGCATCTTCTTTGACAATGATTTGCTGGCTGAAGGGGCAAGTACAGTATTCTTCATCTCCACTGAGATTGTCTGAATACACACTTTGCTGGGAACAAATTAATCTCATTAAAAACTATAAAACATGAACCAACTCTCGGTCCACATAAAATGAGACCATGCCCAGTCAAACTGCTACTGACAAAGTGCTTCGCACTTGATCCCTCTCTGTCAGTGTTGAGGAAGGCCAAGGATTACAAGATAGTGAGAGACAGCCAGACCCTTTTTCCAGATCGGAACAGAAGTGTCTTGGATAACATGGAAAATCTTATGACATGTTGTATCTAATCTGTATGCATAACAATAGCAACAGAGAACTCTGGTTTATAGTATTGTCAGTGTGCCACATAGGACATGGTGCCTAAGAGATAAAGCCAACACCTTGGATTTTAATGCCAATGTTACTTGACTGAAAAGCATTCTTTAAAATTCTGACTAAACCAAAATAGAAATTAATGAGTCAGTATCACTTTTGCAGCTCAAGCTCATATTTTACAACAGACAGCAAGCCTCTTCCCACCTGTTTTATGGAATATATTTTTTTGTTTCTCCAAACACATCTGTAGAACAGTGAAAGGGCCCAGCAGAAGTTTCACTTGGTACTGTATATTTCCCTCTACTAATGGGAAAACAGTTTTTCAAGAATAGAGTCAACCTCTCCAGAATTTCCACAGTGCAGATAGACTTTACATCTGTTGCTGGCTGTCTTCACCTACTTCTTCTTTTCCAAGATGATAATTTTATTTCCAAAAAAGGAGGGAATATGTTATTCTATAAGTTTTAAAAATGTCTGTGCTTCAGGTCATCTTTCCTCTTAGTCACAGAAGTTCAAGATGACATAAAGGGGGCCTACAGGAAAGACAGAGGGTGACTGTTATGGAATGTAGTGATGGAACAAGAGGTAACGGTTTTAAGATGAATGAGGGTAGGTTTAAATTAGATATTAAGAAGAAATTCTTTATATTAAGGTGGTGAGACATTGGAACAAGTTGCCCAGAGAAGTTGTGGATGCTCCATCCCAGGAAATGATTAAGGCAGAAAAGATGGTGCTTTGAGCAACATGGTCTAGTGAAAGGGGGGTTGGAACTAGATGGTTTATAATGTCCCTTCCAACTCAAACTGTTCTATGATTCTATGATTCTATAAGAAAACAAACTGAGATGGCCTGGACTACATTCAGTAAAGGAGAACCCAAGATTCAGAGGCAGAGACTATCAACTGAAAGGTGCTTCACATGCCCCCTTGCTTTCCAATGGCAGCCACAGAACTCTCACTGGCATTGCAGAGACTTGCTGAATTTAATAACTGTATAAGACCCAGGGCAGCAGCCAATGATTATAGCATGAGAGGATATTGCAACAGGTGCCCAGAAAGAGAGGTCAAGCATTTGCAGCTGTGCCAGTGCGGCAGGGCTCAGCATTCTCTCTCCTCTTTGAATAGGTACGGCATGCTTTCTGAAGGAAGAAGCTCAGAATATTTTGTTTTCATGGCATTTTCCCTCCTTTTGTTTATAAGCTTCAGCCTTACACACACTCATTTTAATTGCATTTACCATAGAATTCACTCATCTAAATCCCCCTGGATCATTCTGTGCTGTTCACAAGTATTTGCTTTATCATCATAGCTAACTTGTTATCTTCTCTGAAGCATTCACATCTATTATCACATGAGAAGTTCCATCACTGCTCCTGGGAATATGAACTCTCAGCTTCTTTCTGGAGAAGAAAGACTGCATCATTGGTTTTTTATCATTGCAATTAACTTTTGATATGGAACATTGCTAATCAGTTTTACCTGTATACTGGGAGCAAGGAAAATAATTTCTATGCTAAAATCAACAGAAGGCAGTACAATTGCTTAATTTTCAAGTGGCTGTGGGCATAACATTTTATCTGTCTCAGAAGTGTCTGTTCCCTACTACTTAACTGTATCAAAATTAACTAAGTAAGACAGGGGTGTAACAGAATACTAAGTTCATAATTGCACAGATGTTAAAGAATTTAGTGAAACATTAAGGGAAAATTACATTCAAACATGCAGTAACAATGACATTAATTATATCTATTGCATAATATTTTTGTGGTATACATCAGTATCAGAAACTGGCTCCAAGATATATCTCAAGAGTTACATCAGTTTTTCTTTAAAAAAATTCCATATATATAATTTGTAACTTCATCTTAGCTTACCAATGTGGAGATTATTTGTGTTTTCTGAATTCCCAGGTTCTTTGTCTGAATACTACAAATTCTCCCTTTATTGCTTAGTATACACACACACACTACACTACTTTCTTCTGCTTTTTTTCTTAGGACACACATGATTTTAAAGAATACACTAAATCTGTATTTTTTTCCATTACTGAAAATCTGTTGCCTTCTGCTGTAAAAAGAATTACCGAGAATTAAAACCAGTGGAGGTCTTTTGCACATACCATATATTGTTCTTATTTCAGTGCAGCTAACTCATCCATCCAACACATTCAGTCACCTCTCTACTGCAAAACTTGTTCTTTCAGATTAGAATAATATTTAAATACAGTAAACTGGCATTTGTCATACCTCTATATTATTGTGAAGGGAAAATGTTAAATTATGTTCCTGTCTGTGATTTCTAAAAGACTGTTGAGTATGTTTCTATATTTAAAATTTGAGTTAAAAAACATATGCATATGATGATTTAAGAGAACGAAAGAGGAAGAAACTAATAAAGTTAGAACAACCACCAAATGGCAAGCAAGTTTAACTACATATTTTTTTCTAATGCAGCTATATCTACAGTTAAAATATCTATACTTGCTGCACATTAAGAGCAACGTTAAACATAAAGACACTACTCATAACTCAGTATGCTTCCAGTATGTACAACCTTGTATTTGGCATGTTGAATTTGATTTGCCTTCATGCTGCTAATCCTCCACCTGCATTAGCAGTCAGTAGAGTTTCTTGAGATTTCTCTGGTCTGAATTTTTTAACTTCATTTGAAAATTTAAATAACCAATATTCAGAGTATTTGAATATCCACAGTGCCTCATGATTTTAGTCATGGAGTAGAAGATGTCCTGTATTTGTGAAGACCAATTCTACAATGTCTGATATCATGCTGCAGCCAGAAAAACTTACTATGGAGTGAGTTCCATGTGAAGAGAAATGTCATGCACAGAGAATGCAAAGTAGTTCTTCCAGTCTACTTAGCCTGGACAAGATTGACTCAGATGGACTATGCTATGTTTTGCATAATGCAGTCCAAGATAGCAGACTGGAGTAGTGTGGGAAGCAACAAGTGTATATTTGTTCATTCGTTTTTTGCTTGTTCTTATTTTTGTCTAGAAAAAAAAAAAAGATTGAAGAAAATGAAGGTAGGAGCTTATAAATATGCATAAAGGAACTATAGGAGGCAAGAAAATAGTGTTCTTTGTCAGCACAGCCATCCGAGGAACAATGTGAACGAATTGTAGCCAAAGAGATTCAGTTCATCTGTCCCAAGAAGCCTGTAAAGGACAGGTGAACACTGGAGAAAAGGTGAAGCCTATGGTCTTGGAATTTTTTTGAGAACAAATCTGATCACTACCTTTTAGGTGTGGCATGGCATGACTGACTTGCCTTTGGGAAGGTGGGTGGACAAAGACCTCTTAAAGTTCTTTCAGACTATAGATTCCAACTCTGCATGTAAGGCTGTGAATTCTTGAAAGGTTTCATACTCATATGCATCAGTTTTTATGGTAGTGCCCCTCAGTAACCTGACAAGAGACCCCATTCTGTTAGAGGTGCATCAGCAGTGCAGTTGCAACAACAGCCATGTTAATTCTCCAAGGGAGAAGGAAGGCAGGGAATGCACATGGATTGCTGTTATAAAAATTCCTTTAGTAAGGCAATGCTAAAAGGCATTTATCAAAATGAAAATACATGGCAGCATATTTGAACAGTCAGTAAGTAGGAGGCAGTAGGTTTTCACAAAGTCCCATATGGAGAAATGCTCCTGTTGTACCAAATTTTTATTCACACAGTATCAATACATATTTTAAGAGGAAATAGGAAGTCATGTACCTCTTAATTTAGAGACATCAGTTATCAGTTTAGCTGGGCAGACACTAGGCAAACATTCCTTTATATTCCTATTTCCTAGTCTAAGATAATGCTACTATATATTTCTAATAAACAGCCAGGCCACACAAAAGGACATCAAAAATACAGCACCTAATGAGATGTCCTTCTCTTACTGGCCCTACTGGGTATATAAACTCTTAATGAACAAAAGATTTTGTCCCTAACACTTACATAACTCACCTTGGGGTACTAATGTAATCAAAATCGGTAGTGATACAAATATTATGAAAAATCTATCTGTACCTTAATTAACAAGATCAGAGCCAGGAGATGTCAGTTACTTCTTTTCAATCATTAAATACTACCAAGTAATATTATAGCATAAAACATATATTCAAATATATCATTATTTTGTTTAGTCCAGGGGTATTTGCACTGTAATAAACGACTACAAAGGTGTTGAAACATCAGCTTTTTCTATCTTGCAAAAAGTAAATCTCAAGGCAGATGAACTGGTATAAAAGACTACCTGATATGGCTAGAAAGCCCCTTAACTCTTCTACTTTCCCTCATCTCTTACACTTCCCATCCCTTTCTACTTTTCCCACCTGTCTTACAGTTTTAAGAAAGAACGTGGAGGTAAAATCCAAATTTGGAATTTTCTACTTAATAAGCGGGAAGCCAATTAGTATCTAACTGCTTCCAGTTCTGATGAAGTACCTTCCTTGAGCTGGTTACACTGGGAATTTAATTTGCAACTTTCTAAAAGTTTAAAAAGTAGTACTTAACAGGCTTGGTAGAGTTTAACTCTGTATCCCAATGTTTCCATTGGGCTCAGGTCCACATGGAGACATTAGAGAGTCATACGATTTACACTTACAAAGAAACCAGAAGAAAAAAAGTAGTGTAGGTGGATTTTATAAGGACTAGTTAGCTTTCAAATAAGAAAACAGTTTCATTCTTTCTGCTAAGAAAAGAACAATAGAATTAGAATTTGAATTTGAATTCTTAAATAGAGTGTTTCCACCACTCATTTCCCTTACCATTACTTTGGAAAATAGTATCAGCAAATATATGAGTCTTTGGACATAGTTTACCTTCCCCTGGAAGATCAATTTTTCTTAAAGTTACTATACCAAACTAGAAGATCAGACGTTGTTAATGCATTTCATTTCTATAATCATGATCAGATCTTTGTGTCCATTATATTATGCAAAGCATTATACATGAAAGATAGCACATTTCTGCTTTTGTTCTGTCCCTTTGTTTTTAGTCAGTCTCGCTTTGATTATAAAGAAAGAAAAAAAGTTACAGCTTGAGCTTATATGAGACCTCAGTTTCAATAAACTTAAAAGTATATTTCTAGCTCTACATGCAGAAGACTTTTTAAAAAGCCTTTATATTAAAAATTAAAAGACTGTCAGGATGACAGTAGGTTATGGTTGCACCATTTTCCCTTCTCATAATTACCATCAGAGGTATAGATTCAAACTATAGCATTATTCTCTCTTGTTGCGACCCACGGCACAAGAACAAGCTATCAGAATTTTATTGCTTCATATATTCTGTAAGTTAAGTACAGTCCTGTATGGCTTTGACCTTTTCAATATTCCATAATTTGATTGACTGGCTACTCTAATTTTCCCCCTGTTTACAGTCTCAGAAACCTGTGGGGAAGAAGCAAAATGTCCAGCCAATCTAAATACTGAACACTGAAAAGATCAAAGTAGTAAAACATACTACAGTTTTTCACAGAATATATTAGACATTAAAATTTTCATATCACACTATAAAAAGATAACATTTTCCCCTGAAACTCTAGATACTATAAAAGTGGAGCACTAGTGTAGCAGAGGTGGTATCACTAAACCAAATAACACCATTTATACTACTCATATGTTCTTGGTTTATATTTTTACACATTTCTTCAAATAACAAGCTCTTTCCCAGCAATGAATTTAAAACAAATTCAATTATAGTTCAATAATTTTAATATAAATTCATGACTTTCAAGTATGTGTTCCAGTTTTGAAAACTGCAGGGTTAGATGCTTCTGACCCTGCTGAATGTAAACTACTAAACAACAACTCAGATTTCTGACTTAGCACTATGTGGAATTTTTTTTTTTTTTTTTTTTTTTTTTTGTGGCTCATAGACACTGGGAGAGTCTAGTAACATATAGGCAATTTTATATTATTTTTGTTTACATGACTCATTTGCACTCCTCCACTGTTAAGCAAATAGTAGCAGGTAACACACACACAAAAAAATCCATTGCTTTGCCAATACAGCATTTCTACTAGAAACAAACAAAACCAAGGCATCTTACTATGTCAAAGATGTTAACAGTATACAATGAACACAAGAGATTAAAAATCAAATGTAAACAACATTGAGATGATATAATCTGAATACTATATGGATTCATTTCCATGTAATCAGTGCAGCTTAATTGGGTTATGGAACTATAATTTATTACCCTGTTATCACAATGCCTATTTCTTTATCTACTTGCTAATGAAACAGATGTAAACAAGATGAAGAGCACTAATATTATTTGATTTGCAATTCTTTCCTTGAAAACACACAAAGAACACTCTTATTATTGATATTCTTATCAAGTAGGTTGTCCTGTTTGTTACCTTTAGAATGCAAATTGCTAATGTGTATCCTTAACAAGTTTCCAAACCAACACACAGTTAATCAGAAAAGTTTGTCCCTATAATGCAGATTTATCAGAACCTCCTTCTCCTCTTTATCAGCAGGCCACTGCTGTTAACAAAGAGGCTCAAACGTTAAGCATCAGTTGCTCATTCTGCCTGCAAGTCTGCATTTTGTGGTATGATCACAGCAGGCACAGTCACCAAGGAAACAAAGAAAAGCTACTTCACCATCAACCTTCACATTGGAACAACAAATGTCTTATACGACAATAAGAAGTTATAATATTTGCAAAAAGGAATATTTAATGTTATAAAATTTACACTTGAATAACCCTAGTTGGCAAAAACCAGACAAGGGTGCTATCTAATTTACTGCACTGTGCTGGTGAGCAAGGTTTACAGGTAATGGTGCAGAGCAGCAAGCATGAATCTTCCTCACCTACTAGTCACTTGGTTATACGACCTCACGCTGTGTGCTCTGCTGTTCTGTCTTTCTCCCTATTGCATTAAAGCTAACATGGATCCCATTCTGGGTTTTGTTTGTTGGGTGTTTTGTTTTGGTTTGGTTTGGTTTGGGTTTTTTTTGTTTGTTTTTGGTGTTTTTTTTTTTTTAATTGTTGTTTTGTTTTTGTTTTTTTTATCTGTCATGACTGCTTCTTTAACCGTCTCACTGAAATGGCTCAACAGAACTATTAGAGCATCTTCTAAAGGTAAAGTCCTTTACAATTCTTGAAAAAAAATACTATCCTAAAAGTTGTCCTACATGTGAATTTGGAAAGAAAACTCTACAACAAGAGGTACATTAGGACACTCTACTGAGTAAGACTAGTAATTGGAATGGGGTCAAGGACAAACGACCGAAGTGTTTGTATATCACTCCCTATAGTGAGCTGAAAAGATGTTGTAGTGAGGTGAGGGTTGGTCTCTTCTGCCAGGCAACAAGTTACAGAACAAGAGGAAATGGCCTCAAGTTGTGCCAGAGGATATCTTGATTGCATATTAGGAAAAATTTCTTCACCAAAAGGGTTGTCAAGCATTGCAACAGGCTGCCCAGGGAAGTGGTGGAGTCATCATTCCTGGAAGTATTTAAAAGACATGTAGATGTGCCACTTGGGGACATGGTTTAGCGGTGGGTTTGGCAGTGCTGGATTAAGGGTTGGACTCAGCGATATTAGAGGTCTTTTCCAACCTAAATGATTCTATGATTCTATGAATATCAACACAGAGTCTAGGTAAGCAGATAAAAAGATTGGCAATTTGTGTAGATATATGACATGATAGAGGTAAATACCTGGAAGGAAAAAAAATTAGGTCAAATATCATTTTCTTATAAAAACAGTGGGTATAAGCTGGCTATGAATAAACTTAGGAAATTGGATGATGGTTTTTAACGATCAGATGAATATGTTTCTGTAAAAAGATCCAAACTATAGCAGATGAAGAAATATATATATCTTGAAATACAAAGGCAGAATAGAATGTCAAGTGTCTTTATTGCAAATAACTTTTCTGCATCACTTTTTATGGTTTTGGTGAATAGAAGAATTCCTTTTTCTCCTGATATTACAAAAGGGGGATAATTATACTTATTTTGTAGGTGTATTTGGTAAAATTTAAGGACTGATATAGAGAGATTTCTCATCGAGTTACACAATGTAAAATCAAGCTTGTGATATTGTGTGAGACAATCCCTCTCCAAAGCAAGTGTAGTCATTAAGAGGAATATGGACTAAAAAAAGAGACTATTTCCCATTTGAAACCACCTATAATTGCTCAACAGACAATAAAAGAAATAAAGTTTCTTCTGTCTCAGTTGCTGATCAGAAGAAAATCTACACTGACCACTGACAGTCTGCTTGGCAACACATGCCAAAAACCTTGGGAACATCCTCCAAAATACCACCAGAACATTTATGCCACCATTTATTAAAATGCTAAGAGGAAATTTAAAGTTACTAAATTATAAGCACTGTGCTTCATGGAACAGCTGAAGAACAAAGATGCCAAATCTCAAGCATTACTATCTGGCAGGTAGCCTAACAGAAATCAATCCAGTTCTAAAGGAAAATCTCCTCTACACAAAGTGGATATTTAAGGAGAGGTGGCAAGTAGAAATGAGGTTCAGTTCCAAGTAGAGTTGTTACTGCTACAAAAAGATTTGTCATTATGCCATTTTTTGTCATTATGTCATTTTTTGTCAGCATGCCATAAAAATAGTTGTTTGCTGACTTGTGATAATGTACAAGATGCTGGTAGGAGGAACCCTTTAATCACTTCCGTAACTGAAAGTATCCCTTGCAGTTGGGTGGATGGAAACATGGTGATTTTGCCAGCCGATCCTTTCTATTGACTAAGACCTGGAGGTGTCCGCACAATTACAACCTTACAATTTGCTCTTCTTACTATCTAATTGAATGTGAAAGAGGGTGTTATCAACTACGTTTTGATTTATTATGTTCATAACGGAAGATTAGTCTTTTGAGTCTTTCTCTGTGGTGAGAAAGTTTGATGGTGAGAGTTTCATTTCTCCAGAGGCCAGTTCAAAGCATAAGCACAATTTTGGTACTCAGTGTTATTTGCTAGAGGGCTTTGCTATCCTTGATTATATGGGAAAATAAAGGCACCCAACTCCAAAAAGCCAGGACTATATAGGTATATTGCTGTGGGAGGATACTTTCACAAATGAAGATCAGGAAAAAAACAATGCTAAAGATAGAGGAAGAAAATTACTTTTTTTTTTTTTTTTTAAATTAAGGCAGAATGCACTGAAAAGTAAGAGTACTAGTTTCTGAAACTAGTCTGTTTTGTGAGACTACATTCAAAACCTCCAAAAATTAAGATAAAGACATATTTTTTTCCCTACCTTACTCTTAGATCTTATAAATATCAGCTCAGTAAAGAAAAATCTTTGGATGCAGAAAATATTAGGACTGTGGTAAAAAAAACCAAAAAACCCAAACCTATAAGAACCTTCTCTTGCATCCTCTGCTTTTACAAAAGACCTTTATAAAATTTTATGAACCAACTCCTTTCCATTTGGGACTTAAGCCTTAGTGAGGTTTGAATATGTTCTGAAACTTTCTTGTGAGAAGGGCTATTGCTCCTACAAGCTGGAGAATTAATGGCTTTCTCTCAACAGCCTCTTGTAGAGAGATTTCCAATGCCATTTAGTAAACTCAAGAGGTCTGAATAAACATCTAGATCTTTGTTTTCAACTAGCTAAGCAGCTTTTAAAGTTTACTGGATGTATATTGATGCCACAGGGATCAGGTAGCATTAAATAACCTTAGTGGATTAGCTGACTTGGGTCTTACTGCGAAATACAAATAAGAAAAGTGTTCATAAGCATAAGTTTAGGCATCAAAGGCAGTTTTCTGACATTCTTTCTCTACTCAGTTAATGGAGACAGTGGGTCCTTCTAATGAGGAGCACTGCTGTAGAGTTCCAGATCTCCTAGAGTTCTCGGGATGACAACTGCTCTGTTCTTGGCCATCTCCTCTATTTTTGCCATCCCTTCAGAAACAGGTAGGTGGAAGATGAATATAAGGCAAGAGTTAAGAAATAAAATAGCATATTTCAAAGTAAGAATATCACAATGAATGACATGTGTATCAGTAACAATAAATTCCAAACATTTATCTACAGTGTGTGTTTTCCACATTATTCCAGTGAGGATTCAATGATATCCGTGAGCTTTTCAGATGCTTCATAAAATGGTATACCAAAATAAATCTGTATTTGAAAACAAGACCACAATTGAGCACAAACGAGTGAAGAATTCAAGGACACAATGAGTGGGTGGATACACGCAAAGGAATAGCATATGTCAGCACTACCAATTAACAAGTATCAACTGTGTATCTGGCAGTTTAATTACTTGCTGAAATAATTCTATTTTTGTGCTTTTTTCCCCCCCTAATTTCCATTAATTTTTCCTTTTCTCTGACACACTAACATTTCTCTATAAACTTTTCCTCTCACCACCTATTCCCTAGGATGATGAATTCCTCTGCTTTTGGGAAGGGGAAGAGAGAAACAAGTGGAACTTCAAAAAAATCCTGGAAATACAGATTTGTAATATCATAAAGGGGCATTAAGAATTCTGATACATTTAGACACTCACTGGTGACCTGGAAGTGTTCTGATACAGATTTGCCATAGACCTTCTTGTATGATGGAAGCCTATTAAAGAGAAATCTCAGTGCTGAGCTGTGTAACTGGCTTCCACATTCTGCCTCTCCAGATCTCATTTGCCATTTCTAGTGAATTGCCATGTATTTCCTACTCAATTTTTTTCACAGAAGATCTGTTTTAAACTTGGTTAATTTGTCTCCTGATAATGAGCATACAGTCATACGATACCAAGTAGTTTAAAATCTCTCTGTAGGAAGTAAGCAAACTCAGCATGAATTTGATCTCAGACCTCCTCTGCTCTTTCCCTTTTGTCTAATGCAGCATATGCGGCATATGTTCAAGTAAACAAATTAAATTTCAACTTCTTGGTGTTATCATTGACAATATTATTTGTCAGAACCCTGGAACATAAACCATGTTTTCTTGATAATGATGGTATTACTAGTTACTGAGAGAGTTCACAGAAGACATTTTTACACAAGGGGGAGTGACTGTAATGAAATCAGCAGAAACAGGGACAAGAAAAACATTATGCAACTATTCCTGAAAAGCTATACAATTCAGACCAAATCTTCTCATTAATTAATTCATAGTTATTCATAAAAAATGTTGAGTATTCTATGAAAAAAGACTAAGGGAGTATTATTATAGGAATTTACTTATGTCTCAATATGAAAAGCAACATTCATTATGTCCTGAAATTAAATCTGCATATATACAGTGCAATTTTTAATTGTTATTTTAAAACAAACAAACAAACAAAAAATCAAGCTCCTTTTACACATGATGAATGCAAGTTGAAAGATTTATATAGTAGCTTTGGTTTGTTTTTTTTGCTGTTAAAGACAGACTTAAATACAGAGTTGATGCAGAACAAAATTCTGCATAGGTGGTCCTATGTAAGAAAATGCCATAGTCACATTAACTGTATCATCAAAGAACAGTTATAAGTACAAGTAGGATGTCATCAGTGAATTTCAGGGTAAAACAATTTCAGGGTAACTTCCAAGAGGAACAGAATTAAGGCATAGGATGAATTATTTTAATTGGTTTTATCCTTTTCACCCATACTGTCTATTCTTGTAGGCATCACATTCCTTCCTAAGTTTCCTCTGCCTCATTTTGTCTCCTTTTTACTCTCTTCCCTTCTGTCCTGAATGACACAGGCTATCTCATGGGGTTAGAAGCGGAAGGAACGAGATCAGGGGAACATACAAATACTCTTACGTTCATGTGCTGGGAAGATAATGCAAACCATTTTCCATCTGTTGACTCTGTCTTCCTAAGCAAGGAACCAACAGCACTCCTGTCCAAGGAAAGTCGAATGTAGTCCTCTATTTTCTATTCAATTCTAACTATTAAAACTTGTGATATCTTAGAGTGGGTCAGGAAATGACAGAATATATATATCTCATTTCCTCTTCCATTTTCAACTTATGGAAAATGCCAACGTGCTTTAATAAAGAGGTGGATCTCTATGAACCTGTCACGAAACTACTCCAGTTTCACAAAGTGCTGGGTAAATTGAATGGTTGTAGCAGTCAGTCAACAACTAGCTGCTCTAATACCTGCCAAAGAAAGAGATGCCCCTCTCTGATCAAAGATAAGGTAATACTGTGATTAGTACTGTGAACATGCTACGGAATGCACCAGTGACTGTTACGAATAAATCTCTGATGTCATCAGACTTGAATGCAAAGGTGAGTAGTGTTGTTCCTTCGAGACAACTCCCATCTTAGAGAAACAAAGAGAAGTCAAAGCTTTATATACTTGTTTAGGTTTACATTAAACTGTATTACCACGATTTGCAGAATATATATATAACAGGGACAAGTATTACATGGCATATTTAAAAGAAAGTACTTCCTTTCCTGCTGGAAAAAACCAAAAACAAACAACAAACAACTGCCAAAAATTTTTTGTATCACCATGTGTCATCCATAGACAGGAAATCTTAGCGGCTTTGGAAAACAGAGAAACATCAAAAGGTGTGGGGGAAAAATCTTGATGCCCTTGGAACTAAAGAATAAAACTGGAATTAAATCAAGAAGACTAAACAGCAAAAATGTAACATTTGGCTTATAAAGTGCTTTTCTTCTCCCTTTTTTTTATTCCCTTATGAAGTGCAATGAATATTATTCTCATCTTCTAAACTCCGTGGAATTTAGTCAGAATATTTCTACTGATTTTAGTGGAGTTCAGAACAGTTCAATTCCTGTGCCACACAGGTTTATGTGCACAGAGTCAGGGCAAATGTACTGCAAAATCAGTGCGCAATTTACACAACTAAAAAGACAATGGAAAAAGCAATGACCTCAGTGCTGAGAAGCTGGTAGGAGTAAAGAGCCGTATTTGACTCGTTGTTTGCTGCAAAAACTCAAGGTTTGGTACACATAGTGAGGTGCTATGCTGTAAATACTCATTGTGCATACAACACAGTCACTTTTCCATATAAAAAGTTGTGCAACAAACCTGCAGGAACAATTTCTCATGGGCTAAGGAAAGCACGAGGAAGCTGGTTCTGCTTCTTTTTCCTCTCTTGATTAGGAAATGGTATAATTATCTATATGTATCTACTGCTTTGCTTGAGAAAATGCCAAAATTAATTTTTGCTTGCTTATTTATCAAAGAATTCCATAAATACTACTAAAATGTAGGACTTACCAGAAATAATGAAGAGCCATTAGAGAGAAGGAGCTGTCCAAAAGTCATTAAGAGATTTCAAGTATTAAGGAAAAAAAACCTCATTCTCTAGAAGTCCAGAGAAACACCTGCTACAACTGTAACTCATGTTGAAATAAGCTGCATGGGAGGAAAAGGGACTAAACACCAGGAGCCCTTAGACAACAGAGTTACTAGTAAATCCGGAGAATAAATGTGCACTTCAGAAATTAGCATATGGAAATCAATTTAAAAATGCATATTCACTAATTCAGATATCAAAGCAGAGAAACATTCAAGTTCTTTGCTATGATTTATTAGTTGTCTTTGGCTTCCTCAACTACAAATTAAATCAGTGGATAATCTGAAAACACAAAAAAAATAAAACTAACTTAAATATCAGTTTCCTAATACTTAGGCTTTGCAATTTGCCAGACAGACAACACATTTTCAGCTGTGTTAAGTGATAGGAATGTTGGATTTAAAATATGAACAACACTCATACTTTAGCAACTCACAATTAATGCTTTTCTTTGTAATTCAGATCACTAAATACATACAACTTATGTTTTGAAATGTACTGTATTTTATTGTTGAAAAATACCACACCTGCTGAATTTTGTACATAGACACACCAATATTTTTAACAATATATTGACCTACTGTCACTACATTTGGATGCAGGTTTAAGCCACATTCTGGCCATGTACATTACAAAATTCATATTCCTACTCTGTCACACAGCACTTACTGAAAATATCGTAACACTGTTAATGATTTAACAAGTAAAATGACAAATATGGGTGGGAAAACGAACAGTTTAAGTCTGTCCTCACTGACATAGCTTTATAAGTTACATATTTTTTTTACTTACTTATGATTCAGCCTCCTTTTCATCCGCAGATTTGGAATATACTTGGATTTTTATTTCTTATTCCTTTCTGCACTACTGAAAGAAATCCTTATGCCTTATTTTCTCCCTTTAATCAATTGCCTATAATAGATATATATTTGGGTGCTGACTAGCAATGAAACAAGAGTCAAGATACTACCTACAGACTTACTGACATAATTAATAGGTAGAAAAATAGGATGGGAATTTACATTGCAGCAGTGGATGGCATCACCTATGGACATTCATTTTGGTGGTTATATTATTCGGAACTTATGACTATTTAATTCAGGGCTTTGCAGGCTGCTTGGATGGACCTTAAAACTTCAGCAATACACTGCAAACAGGATCAAGCCCAAAGCTGAAAGACTCATTTTCAAGAATCAATTCAAGCAAAGATACCCTTAGGATAATATCAGCATTAGAAGTCAACCACAGGTCAACCAGGTATTAGAAACATACCTACAGAAAAATGGACAACAAATCTCAGTTATTCAGCAAATTTCATATGCTGAAAACACAACAAGTATGTTTTATGCCTCATCAGCCACCCTTATCAACTGAGAAAAAGTGAAAACTGGTAAATAGTTCTTTCTGCTTATAGAAAGTAATTTTTTTCACGAATTTTGCTCCAACTCCCTTCCCACATAAGTTAATGGTAAAACTTCTATTTATCCTTATAGAATGATCAAAAATGTGATACATGAAGCTTTTCCACTTTTTGATGAAAATTAAATCTAAATAGGCTCAACACAAGATCTGCTAGAAAAGTAGTGAGTTTATCAACCTGTTTCATAAACATGAAAAACTTAATGCAATACAATCAAGCCAATATGCGATTCTAACAAAGAGGTAGCTGAACAAAGGGACTTCCAAGATGTGATGACCTAGGAAGCATGTGATGTGGAAAAAGCAAGAAAAAAAAGCAGAGATCAACTACCTGTCTTTGCACTTTCAAAAGATTTGGAAGACTACTATAACAGGGAATTAAAGCTGCAACTTGTTGTATGCAAACAATTTGATTTCTTTTCTTTGTGATGTATTATTCCAGGGATTCCCTTTAAAATTTTGTAGTACAGCAAAAATATTTCATGGTTTCCAATAATTTACAGCCATAGTGTTTCAGAAATCACCATCATTGGAAACCTACATGAAGATAAGACATTAAAATTCTTCTACATCTTTTTTTTTCCCACTTGGCATTTAATTTCTCTAAGCTGCTAATTAAACTACCCGAAAACCTGAAAAACATTCAATCACTATGTAAAGATGGTTTTTTGGTCACATAATTCCTTTTCTTAGCAATCTAAGCAGCAATGGTATAGAATAAAACAAACTTCATAGCCCTGAAACATGCCAGTCATTTACAGCTAATAGTGAAAAACATACCCTTTCCCTGAGCAGGGGGTCATACATGACAGATATAAGTACCTGCATTCAGATGGTTAACAAGTGAGTTAGAAGCAACCATAAAGATCTTCATTAGAAATCAGAGCACTCTGGGAATGCGAATCATTCACTGTTTCCTGAACTTGTAGTAACACAGACTGTCAAATGACTGGTTGAGTTTTTGCTATTTTCAAAATCACTCATTGAGGTAAATTTTTGTACAAAGGTAATTTTAGGTTTTTTGTCTCATATTTGCTACCCTCCATGGTGAGGCTGATTTTTCTTAGAATTGCTCCAAATGCAATACCTAATGAGTATTTCCATTTTGGCCATAAGCAGACTCCAAGGCCCCAAAAATACAGAGCAAAATTGCCTTTAGACTGCAGGGGATAAAACATAACAGAGTTTCCAAGGTAGAGATTTTAAGAAATAAGAATGTTTAAGTGGGAATGCATGAAAGGACCTTGACATCTTCAAGTACTGCCTACATTAGATGCCTCAAAAGGGTCACAGGGCAAGGTGTGAGGGAAAAAGCAACAGAACTAAGGTGTTTTCACCTTCCTGTCATTAGGAATGAGGAAAAAAAAAAGCCTAGGTCTCTTTGTCTGAAACTTAGTTTTGCAGGCATCCCTTGATGAATTGCTCTTTTCACTACAAGGTATTCTCTGCTTAGAAACAGTACTTTGCTTCTGGTGTCTACTTTTCAAGAACAGTGGTTGTCTTCTCTGCCTGTGCTTTAACAGGGAAGGGGAGAGAGCACATCTAGGGGTTGGATGAAAAGGAAAACTATGTTTTCACTAAAACTATGATGGATACAGAAACAGTCTCTCACAAAGCAGGACATTTTCCCTAGTTATCCCATTTGTTGCAGCTGTACAATCATGTCAGATTACAAACAGGACAGCATGCAACGCGAAGGGTGCATAGGAGACACCACAGCTTCAGTTCAGCCTGAGAGAAAAGCTAAAACAGTATGAATGGGCATGTATTTCCATGAAGGACTAAGCTCCCTGTTTAGCTCTAGTTTTCACTGTAGAGTTATGACTAATGAATCCATAATACTGCAGGGAGGTGATTAAATTTTATCATGACATGTTCATGTGTTTCTGTATGTTCTATAACTAACATCTCCAAGCACTGGCTTCACTCATTAAGAGAAAAATAGACTTTAATTTTTATAAAATGAAAGTTGCGAAATCTGAACTATCACTTATAACATGAATAAATTGAGAAAGCTATTTAAAATAAAGGTAATTATTGCAGGGATTTCTGACTCATCCTCTGATGGCGTCTATCTACCTGAAAAGTAATATAACTTGTGACACCAGCTACAAAATTGCAAGAGAGAAGTTACTTTAAGAAATGTCCATCCTGATTCAACACTAGTTAATGAATCACAGAAAAAGAAAATATTCTACTGTTTAAATATTTATCATATTGTTTACATATTAAGGATTAAACTTTTCTTCTTGATTGCCACATCAGTATTATACAGGTTGGAAATTCGTTTACAGTCTCTTACAATAGGAGTACTACCTGTCACTGTCAGATGACATTGTTTTCAAGCCTCTGCTGGAGACAGCTTTCTTGATGTAACAAGTATAATTGAAACTCTGTTTTCAGATAGATTTGCATTTTATTCCTGATGAAAAATGTTTTATGAATCTTCAGACTAACTGGCAAAAATACTAACTCTTCCTATAACTTTGGCTTAGGATTTGCAGACTGAAATAAACAATAGTTTAAAGACCCTCAGAATAATTAGGTTGCTATTTCTTCAGTGACGAAGACAGAAAAAGCAGTGAACTTACATCAAGGTAAAACAAGGATGAGAAAAAGTTCTTTTCCTCTGACTGTGGTCAGTATTTTTCACAAATGTTGGGGAACTTTGAAGAAGTCCTTCAAAATAACATTTGTTAAATAGTGGCAAACATGAACATGTGAAAAGAAAAGGTAAAATGAAGTAATTAAGAATGATTATGAGTCAGGGCAATGAAAAAAACATTCTTACCAGCAGATTGCAATAAATTGCACACTTCTAAAGATATGATACAGAGAATCAGAAGTAACCTGAATCACACCTCTAGTGCTAAATAAGCAAATCATTAAGAATTTTCATATCTGCATCTAAGCTCTCCTGTCAAAAGCTGCAGATGTACACATTTACGAAAGACGCAGGTATTCTGTTCTATATGAGAAATACACAGCTGAGCTTATTGCAATGCCTGGTGGTTTAGAAAACTTGACACTTCAGAGTTGCTATTAGCAGGCAAGTAAGACAGAAGTTATGTTGCTGAGGAACAATGAGGTATAGCAGAGAGATACATAAGTTATCACTTGAAAGAGGTAGATTTGAAGGTGTCGTGACTGCAAGTAGAAAAAGGAAGATATTTTCAGTTGATAGTTCAGTGGAAGTACTATGCTAAAGAGCTGAAAAAAGTGGACGTCTATCTAAACTTCCCAAGTAATTCTAATCAAAACCTATCACAGCTTTTCACTAGCAAATTACTTTAGCCAAACACAAAACCACATTATATTTCTAGGGAAAAATGACAGATCCTTCACTCTCCTCTCAATCACAAATATAAAGGAAGGTATTTCCAGTATTTCTGCAAGAGAAACAGACACTGCTCCATCAACATAAATGATTGTTCATATTTTCATATCCAGCTATTACATTCTTGTGCTCAGGATTTTGCAGTATTATAGGATTTTATGTGATATTTATAATTTAAACACTGACCAGTTTTGATTATATATATCCATATAAATCATAAACATAAAATTGCTCCTCTAATGATTCTAACTACAATTTTTTAAAAATTATTATTTTTATTAATTTCTATTTTATTGAGTTATAAAAGTTCTTTAGGAAGTTTTGATTTTAGGGCATTGGTTGCCTTGTTTTGTAAATTCTCTGAGAATCAGTACTTAGGACTGTTTCTACTCCTTTTTCTTACAATACATGCAACTTAGTGCCACAGGTTATTACAGGAAGACATGGACAAATTGGACTAGGAGAGGTGAGACAACTTATCCAAAGGAAGTTGGAGTTCATGAATGCCCAATACTTTATCTTTCATGAAATGCAAATAGCTATATATTTCTTGATTCTTTCCTGAAGCACTGGCTCCTGGAGAGCCTGGCGTTCACAGCAGGTGGACTTCATGATTGCATCACTATAATGGCCTTGTGTTCTGTGATGCAGTCATAGAGTTGTCAGGCTTTATAGACGATTTCTAAACGTAACATTAGTTATTTTGAGGAAAATTATAAAGTATACTGCAAATACATCCCAGGATATGCTTTCAGTTTCTCTTATAGTCCATCAGCATATTCTGTTGCATCTTTTAATCCACGAGATAAAACAGACATCTGCATATTCATTTCCCTTGTCTTCCACAAATTTTATTGCACTAAATCAAGAAGAAGTAACAGACGAAAAGTCTCATATACTGATGCAAGATTATTTTGCATTCTTGTTGTCCAAGGAGATGTAGTTCTTGTGACAGTCCCTGTTTTACTACAGGGAAGTGAGAATGTGAAGGCATTCAAGAGAGAAGGTCAGGCAAAACTGAGGGAGTTTGGTAAAATCTTTGGTAATGTCTTGATCCTTGCCTACTCTCTGAGCTGGAACATACGGATGATTATTTTAGACAATAATTTGTAGCATTAATGAACAATACTGAGGTAAATGTATGTAAATAAGCAATTAGAATTTATATTTTAAATTATAGGAACTTACAAATTACAGAGCTTTCCAGACTCTCCACAGCAGTTTCTTCCCTATGTTTCCTTCCCAGTTCCCATGAATCCTTATACCCGGGTTGCAAAGGAGTACTCAGAGAGAAACTTTTTTGGTCTTCAACGACATCGTCACTAAAGAATCCCCTTTTGGCAGAAATGGGAACCCTTTCCAACACTGTAGCCCTATAAGTTTGTCTAAGGGACCAGAAAAAGGTGCGTCTCTAATCTTTGTCTCATGTGAGCTGTGCCAGTGACAGCATATCTCATCTCACATCAGTGGGCTCACATCCCTGCCTCTAAGACAGTGCTGGTGGCACAAGATGGTGGTACATTCTTTACCAACTTGAGGAGAGGCATGAGTGTAAGACAGTAGACAACAACACATATTTCAGCACAAAAGAGTCTTGCAGTTATAAGAAACCCCTGATAACAAACAAACTTAAACTTTATATGCATAAACTATATTTTGTAGTTACCGGCAGAGAATAAGCACAGAATCATTCTATGGCATTTTCAGAGTAATTTTGGAAAGCTGAGCTGCACTTTAAACAATAACATGAAGAATGTCTAGACTCTAAAAAGTATTAAAATTAATAGTGGGAATATAGATCACTCTATTATGATAGATACACTCTCCAAATGATGATATGATATGATATGATACACTCTCCAAAGACAGTAATTGCAAGTTAGCATTTCATCTGCATCTAAGGCTAACATGATAAAATTGCAAAAAAAAAAATTAAGTTATTGTCTGACATCACTGTACATAAAAAATAATATATGTCCTCCATTCCATAAGAGAATTAAAAGGGCATACATTTATTGTACATATGCCAATCTCTGGTGTAACTCTATGGAATTAGACAAGGGGTCATTTGGCCAAATAGCACATGCAAAGAAAATAGGTTAGATTTTAAGGATAGTCTGCAAGCAGATCTGAAAAGTCAGTGGGATTAGTCTACGCCTTCATTTTCCAAACAGCATTTATAGTTTTTATAGCAGCACCAGTGAAATCACACTAACTCCATACTACCACAAAAACTTATTTGTTCAGCAAACAAATACTGTATGTTTTTGTAATGTTCTTTCACAATGTAATGTCATGGCAATAACTGAAGCTAATTTGAAAATTGGATAACAACAGAATTTGACACTTTGATCTTAAAAAAAGTTTCAAATATAGAATGTGTCATAAATGCATGCCATTTGAGAAAAATGCTCATCTAAATAAATGCCCATCAGAAAGAAAAACCTATTCCCAGAGATTCCCGGGAAGTCTGCATTTCTCCTTTCTTTCACTTTTTTAGCTTTGTTTTGGGTTTGTTTTTTTTTTTTTTCTGAGAGGAAATTGGAATGGTACATCTTTCAAACCAGTCCTGTACTAGGTCCTTGGCTTGAACAAGCAAGAGAAAACAGTTTGCAGCAGCAGTGAAGTTAAAAGGTAGTGGTAATTGTTTGAGAGGAAGAAAGCAAGGAAATGGACATTAAGAAGGGATCTCAAGAAATCAGAGATCACATTGGATGAAGAACTCCTTCAAGTACAAACAAAAGGGATAAACATTATTGTTAAGAACTTATTCCATACTGATACAGCCTCTGCAACAAATGAACCCAATTGCATCAAGAAACCTGAAGGCCACATTCCTGTGGCTCAAAAATGTCATTAAATCCATAAATGTTAGTGCTCCTATTTATATGTGATGCTCAGAGAGCCATGCACCTTCTGAAATTAATAAGCAGTGTTTCAAACTACTCCAGCTTCTCCAGATTTAATCACCATTAAAACATCTATGATGGTTCCTCCTCAAGGGACTTAATATTCTTTGATATTCTTACGTATAATTACTTCTTATAATCGGTGCATAGCTATTAAGTGATGTACTGCTAAACCTCCAGGTTTCAAATGAATAAATATTAGCCTAATGTGCTCAATCAATGCATAGAAATAACTTTAAGCACTTTTCCTGCAAGGGAAAATATTTACCATATATCATAGTTAGATTAGCTTGAGGCACTAAGCAGCTGATAGAGGAGGATTGAAAGCCTGAAAATCACTTTAAAAGTCCTTGCATTTCTGTGAAGGACATCTTCAGCAGAGAGGGAGAAAAGAAGCAGTAAGCTCTGTTACCTTGAGTTTCCTATAAAACAGAGTACTTAGGATCAGAACCATGTCAGAATATTTGCTTTGTGAGACACAAAATGATCCTTTCTATAGAGAAAAATCACTAGAGGATACAAAGAGCTCCTCATCTCCTCACTTTACTGAATTTTTCAATCTAAATTACTCCAGCAGCTCTGGAGTAGGTTGTTAATAAATAAAACTCCTCAACTGAAGTTTACTCTGTACATGGGGTCATGCCTGGCTAGATATACAATTAATATTTTACACTTAATTGTACAACTCTTAAACAACATAGCTTTTAACATTAATAATAGTATTCAAAGAGTACCTTCAGTACTTCTCAGTCTGAAGATGAGGGCCAGATGGAATAATTTCTATATAGCTTAGAAAAACTGCAATACTGTATTGAAAGACAGTTGTTGGATCTTTGCTTTATCCACACTCAATAAAATAAAAAAGAAAATGCAAATAGCATTTGGCAGGTTCTTTCTGTCCAGAGAAAACTTCACTTGCTTCAAGAGTAAGGCTATAATCAAGATAACAGTAAATTTAGCTAAAACTGAAGGCACATTTATATACAAAGCTAGAAAACTACACACTTCCTTTTTCCACTGCATAAGGGAAAGCTTCCTTTATCAAATACATCACATGTAAATTATAGTCCTAAAATTTTTTTGTTACTCTTTTGGTAATTGTCAAATTAATTCTTATTTCCTTGAATGTACCAAATGTGAGCTGATTGCTTGGATATATTAGGTGGACTGAAGATATAATTTTCCAACTTACAGGCTGTTCACTATCTGGTTTGATTACTGTTCTTCCTTTTTTCATTTATTATCAAAGTTGAAGACTTTCTTACACATGGCAACAAAAATTATGGAATCCACAGATCTTATCAAAATACTTAGTAGTTCTGTTAAAATGCCTTTGCCAGTACTCTTCTGCCAACAAAATTTCTTCTGACAACATGACTCAGCATTTTAGACGCTTCATTTTTGTTTTAAGCATAGAATCATAGATTATGTTGAGTTGGAAAGTACCCATCAAAATCATCAAGTTCAACTCCTGGCCCTGTGCAGGACACTCCAAGACTCACACCATGCACCTGGGAGCGTTGTCCAAATGCTTTATGAACTCAGACAGGCTTGGTGCTGTGACCACTTCCCTGGGGAGCCTATCCCAGTACCCAACCACCCTCTGTGTGAAAAACTTTTTCCTATTATTTAATCTAAACCTCCTCTGACTCTGCTTCATGCCATTTCCTTGAGTCCTATCACTGATCATGAGAGTGAAGAGATCTGTACCTGCCCCTTCACTTCCCCTAACAAGGAAGCTGCAGACTGCAATGAGGTGTCCCCTCAGTCTCCTCTTCTCCAGGCTCAACAGACCAAGTGACCTGAGCCACTCCTCAAATGGCTTCCCCTCCAGACCCTTCACCATCCTCATTGCCTTCCTCTGGACACTCTCTAAGTGCTTAATGTCTCTTTTATATTGTGGTGCCCCAAACTGCACACAATATTCAAGGTGAGGCCACACCAGTGCAGAGCAGAGCAGGAACAATCCCCTCCCTCAACGGCTGGTGATGCTGTGCCTGATGCCCTCCAGGACACAGTTGGCCCTCCTGGCTGCCAGGGCACTGCTGACTCATACTGAACTTGCTATCAACCAGGACCCCCAGGTCCCTTCCACAGTGCTACTCTCCAGCATCTTGTTCCCTAGTCTGTACCTACATACAGGGTTGTCCTGTCCCAGGTGCAGAATCTGGCACTTGCCCTTGTTAAACTTCATATGCCTGGCTATTGCCCATCTCTCTAATTTGTCAAGGTCTTGCTGCAGGGCCTCTCTGCCCTTGAGGGAGTCAACAGCTCCTCCCAATTTAGGGTTATCAGCGAACTTACTAAGTATCCCTTTGAGTCCTGCATCCAAGTCATTAACGAAGATGTTGAAGAGAACTGGTCTGAGGATGGAAGACTGAGGAATGCCACTAGTGACTTGATGTCAGCCTAATTTATCCTCCTCTGATTTTTTTCCTTGTTATATAGCACATAAATGACCATGTACAGGTAAAACACTAAAATATAAACTAATTTAAAATAAAGTACTAGTTGTTTGCCCTCCTTTTGAATTAGTTCATGGCTAAATTGTGAGCAATTATACTTTACAAATTATTCATATTTCAGTTTCTTGAAAAGAAATTGTATTTTTGAAAGGAGTATATTGCAATCCTTCATGAAAGAAAAGCATGCTTTCTTGGGAGTTTTATTTAATTGAAATTCAATACTATTCTTCCAATAGAAAATAGTACAGAATAACATTAAAAAAAATGAGAAATTACTTGCAAGCAGAGTGCAAGAGGGTAAAGCAAAATGATCTCAACAACAGTTTTGAAAAGAAAGTTTTCTCAACTTTTGAAAGGTAGCTACACAATGTGAGGACAGAATTATGTTCCTTTTAACACAAACTCTTGTTTTATAAATTATTTCTTATTTCATATACAATGAAATTGCTGTCAGCTCTAGTAAACCAGGATATTTTTTCCTTTTCTTTAGCTCTTTTTCAGTGCTTTCTTAATGAATTTGACTGCAGACTAAAACCAGCAAGGACAGAAATGACATGTTTCTGCCATCTTAGCAAAGATACTGGATGAACATTAACTGCAAGGTAGCCTCCTCACAATTCTATGGTTCAGTCTCAGAAATTGGAGGAAGAAGCAGGACAAAATCAGGGGTTTGCTGCCTTAGTTGAAAACAAAATCGACAAATGCCAATTTTCCAGCACAGTTTTTGCCAAATTCTAATGTGACTGATATTCCCTTCATTTTTCAGAATAAAATGGAAGGGTCATTTTAAGCCAGAATTTCAAACACAGATAACACAATTTCCCATCACTGGATCATGAGAGCTGAATTCACTATGTTTCCTGAAGGCATTCTTCATCTTTCATTAGCCAAGAAAATCTCTCCAACCCTGATGTCTGCCAGCTTGGTGTAGAAGCCAGCCAGCAATTGTAAATAGACTAATTTCTTTTATTGGAGAAGACAGTTCTTGTTCAGAGCTGAAACACTGGCTGACTGAAGTAGGAAATATTTGGGATTTACGGTCATTACTTTTCTTTTTTGTTAATGAATACAAATCTTTATCCTCAAGGTTTTCTCACTCTGTTTTATAATGCAACATTTACATGATAAATATCTAACTTCACTAACCTACAGCATTGTTGCAAGGTTTTGAAAAGCAGAAGATGTACATACACTGAGCTAAATTATGTATATCTGTAAAAAAAGCAATAAAAATTCTTTTAGAATGAAGCACACTTGTACAATTAAAACTTCATTTAAGAACAGATCCAGCATACATCTGCTAAAGCAGAACAGAACAGGAAACAACTTCTAGTGAAATAATTAGTTTTCTTTCATTTTTTGTGCTAGGTATATGACAATTATTTCACCTCCTTTTGCCTCATCTGCTATACTAGTTAGTTACTACTTCAAACAGAAAAGAATCAGGTTGGTTCACAGATGTAATACTTGGAATAATGTATATCTAGGAAGAAGAGGTTTTGCAAAGAAGACAACATCAAATTTTCTTGGCAAATACAGTTTAAATTCAGTTGATATGAACAAGAGCCTAGAGTTTCAAAAATTCTCACTACTCATCAGCTCTCACAGTTCTCAGTGGGAACTACTGGGTGCCAAGTGCTTTTGGAAAAAAACCTGTCTCTGTACTAGATGTCTGACTTGGAGCTGCAGCATTATGAAGCTATTTTTAAAGCCTGGTCCAATATTATTTATTGCTGTATTATAAGGCAGGGTGGTAAGAACCTTTGCTTAGGATTATGTACTATACACTTTTACAGTACTATAAAGAATTATAGGAACATGTAGCAAAGCTAAAATGTGCATTCATGAATGTGGTTAACATAACCAATTAACATTATGCAAGTAAATGAGCTATTTGTTTGTTACTGCATTTCAAAAGAAATAATATTTGCATGCTCAATTTACCTCATACAAAAGGATCTAATCTGCTGATTCCCAAATACATTGCGAAAAGAAATGTGCATATGAAATCAGTGGCTAATTGCTTATGTAAACCCTATACTGGTTTAACTGTAATAGTTCCTTCTGCCCATAAAAGTGCACAAATTCAGTTTATGCATTCAAATAATCTAATTTTGACAGGTGTCTATTAAATTGAATTTGCCATTCCAAGATGCACTTAAGGACATTAAAAAAAAAACTTGCAAAGTGTAATTCTGTAATACAAAAGTGACTCCATATGAATTTTATATTGCTCCACAACCAACTTATTCAGATTCTACTATCTTTATGAGACTTTAGTTCTTAACTCATTATTGAAGCACAGTTCAAGGACGAACGAACTACCTTATGTTCATTATTTGTACTCAGAATTATTTAATAAAACCTTGCTACAGATCTACAGTTGTAGATACTGATTAAAAAAAAAAAGGTTTGCAAAGAGTATCACCATACTCTCAGCTAAACCTCATTTTTTGGCATAAAAGTATTTACTTATGTGTCCTTAGAAATCAAATCTCTGCAAGAACAGCATAACATAATAGGAAAGGGGGGGAGTGCTATTGAACATAAACATCTCTTTCACAGTCTCATTATTTCAACACTCTCAGCACAGGTACTTCCGGATTACTCTTCAAATAAATGAATGAAAAAAAATCTGTAAGGCTATGAATTTAGTTTTTCTTGCAGTAAGATGTATAAATGTCACGACCATGAATCTTCATAGGAAGAAACATGAGGATCAGAAAAGTCCATAAGAACAATCTTCTGGAAGCGGCAAGAAGAAAATGGTATGAGGAAGCTTTCAACAGCAGCAATAATAAACAGAAAGGCATCCAATCAAGATTAATTTTCATATTGTAGGCTAATCATTGAATTTTCGGGGTTGATAGAGAAAATGTTTGGTTTAATTGCAGACAAAATATATTTAGTAGTACTCATAACCCCAGTAAACACTGCACGGCAGTGCCATTGTTTCATTCATTATTCAGGGTGCAAACATAGCATATAGGGTGCTGCACAAACTCCAAACTTTTGCTACCTGCTTCAGTATCAAATGGGATACAAACTCCTCAGTGACTCCATGGGAATGAATCATAACACAAAGTTTGGAATGAGGCAACTACATCAGTAATTCTGCACCTGGCATGACACATGACCTGCATATTGAGGGAACTGGCAGCCTTGTGATTCGTAAGCATAACCTGATTATGCAGTGATGAACTAATAGCTGTGTTAGCTGCCACTGCCAGCTCCTTGGACAGACGAAAAGCCAGCAGCGTCATATAGTGCACATGTTAAAATCCTTGTTCCTGCTGAATGCAGAAATGCAAAGAGCAATTGGTTTTTCTGAGGCCTATGTTTAGAACACAGCAAATGGAAAAGCCTTTGAAATCACCCCGTTACATCTGCATCTACTAAGAAACCAAAAATTCAAGAAATATTAGCCCTGTTGTAGACCTTTTTCCTACAACCCTGAAATCAATGTTCATCTTTATCACTTCACCAAAAGAAAAATGATCCAAAGCACATTCAGATCATCACAGAAATAACACCTTTCTCATTTTCACTAGTCTTCTAGGAAACAGTGAACCTTCAGGATTTAACAATTATCTTCTTTCCAATCTGACCAATCAGTACTAAGTTTCTTGTCTTCTAGTTTACTCCAGCAAATTCACTACTGCTATGAAAACCCAAGATTGTAGAGGAAGACTCATAAATCCCTAATTATCTGTAAACTCTGTAAAATTTACTGTGCTGAAGTACTGCGGAAATGTTTCCATGGAAACCTCAATGAAAAGAGAACATCACCTGATTTTCTTTTTTATATCTGATATCGAGTTCAGTGAGAGATGTCCTAAGGTTTGCAAACATTTTCAACTGAACTTTGGCCAATTCATGACTTCAAAGAAACTACAGAAAATAAAAGATTTTTTTTTAAGCTCAACGGGAAACTAAGCATCAGACTCCTGATTGATTGAATTGCATGTGCATTCTACTATTTTTAGAGCAAAAGTAAATCTAACAACAGTTTTTGGAAGGTAGGTAAATCTGAATGCACATAAATTAAAATTAAAATTAAGCTCAGACCTACCCTTTTGTGGGTATGTGTTTGAACATTGTTTAGTGATGCTGGTTGCAGCGGAGCTGTTTCTGAGTTACTTTTGGAAGGTATCACATATGGATCCAATTTCAAATGAACTGCTGAGAAACAGTGTTGCAAAGGTGTATTACATGGGTTTTGTAATAGATCATATATAGCTTTATTAACCACATTTTCATTGGCCTGGAGCTTTGATGAGTAATAGCATCTGGGAAACAAGCCACTGAGTTTTCAATTGCTCTGACAATTTTAAACAGCTAGCTGCAAGCTTCATGTTGGTTTCTTTTCCCATATCTTTCTTTCTTCTCCATTACCAGCTAGATATTTCAGAATTAAATATGCATTTGAATAACGTCTAGAATCTGTAAGTCCACCCTCCTGATCAGACTTTAACTGCTTTTCTAGAGAAAAGGAATTCCCAGGGGAATGGTGAAAGTCTCTTCTGAATGAGTTTATGAGGTGTTTTAGGGTGTCAGACACGACAATTCCTACAGTAAGGCACAGTGTCCACATACCTTACACATTTAGACAGCTTTGAAAGTCCATCCATGACAAGGAAAGACAAAAGCAAACCAGGATCTCCCAGAAACCAGACAATTCAGAATTAATAGACTATAGTATTTCATAATTAGTAGCAGTTCCACTGATAATGTTTCACATGGTATTCAGCATATTGAAGTGTGATCTGGGTTCCCTGTGGGGAGTGGAAAAGACAAAGAACTAACAAAAGTGGGCAGGGAGAGCTGTTCTATGCTATACAAAACTCCCCACAGAAGCCAGGTCTGATCTCTTTCATAAACACCAATTTGAGTAGGATCATGGTTTCAGTAAAATAATTGCTTTTGTGTAAAGTAAGCCATAAAGATAGCAAGGACCTTACAGCAGACTATCAGGAGCACTGGAAAGCAGGATTTTATGCTGGACACTCTACTGACATTTAACTTTCTTTAACAGTTTACTTAGCATTTACACAGAAGTTGTAGACAGGAAGCTGCCTACATGCCAAGGATTTTGTTAGAGAAAAGGCCCTTTCGTGATATGAGGTACTATTTGGTCTATATTTTTGGTACACTTATACTCCTCTGAAACCTAGAATATATGTATAAAATTGCTAATCATTCACACTAGAAACAATTAATTTAAAACATATTTCTGGAGTTCATTATCTACAAAACCCTCAATTTGACATGACCTTTAAACTGACTAGGCATTTAATTCAAATCGCATATACACTTTAATTAAATATCAGCTAGGCACAATGATTAAGTGAATGTCTGTCATTTTCAAACTGAAATATAGTTTTACACTGTATGGTCTATGTGCTTGTAAAGTTTTCTCTACCCCCCTCTTTTTTTACTGTTCAAACAATAGTGTTATAAAGAATGATAACAATAAGCTACATAAACTCCAACAAAATCCTCTAAAACACCTTGATTAGAAACATGGCTCCATTTGTAGCATATGATTACAGTTTCATGTCTGAAATATCAATCTAAACACCTAAAATTATTAGAACCTGGCCAATATGAATGCATAGGTGGTTTCTGAGACTCATAGATATTAATACAGGGAAATAAGAGGTATTTTTAAAAATATATTATGAAATGTTATTTTCTGTAAAATAAAAGTTTATACACGCTGGAAAAAGCCTTGTCTGCAGTTTATCATAAAGCCTTGTCTGTAGTTTATCATATCAATATTTTTGCCTTCTTTAGCAGCTAAAACTCTTTCCAGGAACTCTTTGCTTCAAAGTTGAAGAGTATGCCTTTTCCAACTTGGACTAAGTACATTTCTCACAAAAGAATATTGAGAAATTGATAGACTGGCTCAGAAGGGAACAAAACCATAGGCTTTATTTGAAAAACATTTAGTTGAGAAGAAATACTGTTGTATACTAATAATAATTATGAAAAGGAGAAAAGGTGAGGAAAAACATGAGAAAACAGGAACTTCTGTGACAACACAAGCATGGCCCAAACTTTGAAATGGTAGCAGAGTTTTTCTGGGAAATTTCTCAGTGTCTTCTAAACACTATTAATCCAAGTGAGTATATCTAAAGCCCACTTTAAAATAAGTAACTAGAGAATTTAGAAATTAATAGACTAAATTTCTATTTCTTTGGAAACAAGGAAGTTCAGAGAAAATTCGATAAACTTATGCCTGTCAGGTGAGAAATATAAGGTGCAAAATGATTAATAGGCAGTGGTTTTGCTTTTGTGCAAAAAAAGCACAAGACTGAGAGGAAGTGCTTTAGGAGTGCTATTTTAGTCTGCATGATTACCACTTGTGCCAGAGGTAGCAAGCGCTGAGTGGGATCAATAAAGAGTCCTCGGCGGGTAAATACTGTTACCACAAATTGTGCTTTACAGATGCAGGGATAAATTCTTGACCAGTCTAGAAACATTTCTTCCTTTAGTTTCTATCAATTATATTAAATTCTTGAAATGGTCCATATACTTTACTTCTTTTTTTTGTTGTTGTTTTTGTTTTTTGTTTCAGTGCTGAAGAAAAGGAAATGAAAACAAAGCAGTTTCACTTGTTAACCTTGTCCATGATTTTCTGCCACTTACTGCATAAAATAGCATATCTTTATTCAACTTAACTCACAAAGGTGTATACAACATCCATACAAATAATTCCTCTTAAATCAAATATGTCAAGTGAATATGCATAAATTCCTAGTTCCTTTGAGGAATTTCTACAAAAATAACATGAACTGTGATATTTTGGAATCACAGTGCTGGGATACAGCTGTGGTACGAAAGTGGCCTGGGAATAAGGAGTGCTATACTTTATGATGCAAATCATTTCACCTCTCCATGCTTAACTGGAAAGTGAGAATAGAAAACACTACTTTTTTCAAGAAAAAAAAACCAGTAAAAACATTTTAGAATATTGTGCATAAACTTTTGGAAATATGCTTCAAGTGGAAAGGCTATGAAGCAATTGGAAATTGTTATATTTAACTGATTGATATATTTCAAAATGAGAAGGAACATCTGTGTGCACATGGCTTGCTATACCTTCCAAAAAAATTTATTCAACTAACTCTGTTTCAAGTCAAACCCAATTTTGTTCCCTAGGAAAACATTCAACTTCTATTTTAAAGATGTCTGTGATGAATAATCCATCACAACCCTTGATAATATGATCCACTGTCTAACTGCCTTCACTGTGAATTTTCTCGTCTTCAACATCACTGCCTGATACAGTAAAAACCTTCTACTATCAAAATCTGTCTCCCAAATACGTAGCTGTACTCACTAAGTCATGTATTAAGATTTTCACAATTACACTAAGAAGACTTGGTCACTTATTTCTTTGTACTCCATGAAATTATTTGTGATATCTATCTGTGACATCTATTATCTCTTCTGATGCAATTTATGGGACTCTTTACTGAATCTTCCACAATATTCAACTTCTTCGAGCATTGAATTCAGAACTGCAGAAACTCTGCAGAAGCATTACAGAAACTCTCACCACACAGCCAAAAATGGAAGTAATTCATTTTCTTTATGCAGTATTCACCTGATTACATAGGATCACTTTAGCTGTATATACCGTGGCATTGTACTGAGATCAGTGTCAGATTGGTTATTTAATATGACCCATTGAATCTTTTTCAGACTAAATGCTTTTAAGGAATGGATTCCTTGTTTTTGTAAAAAGTATTCATGTTCCATTCTGCAGATATATTTTCCTAACGAAATGCCTACTTTTTCTTTTCTCCACTTAGCAAGATCATTGTGGATCACTGATGTTTTCTCACATTTATTTAATTACTCAATCTATATTTTTTCTCCAATTGCTTGTTTAATAAAATTTAAATACAACCAAGAATATATTTCTCTTATACAGCATGTTTCTTTTATAATCTAACAGTTTTGAGATCTTTCACATAACTAAAAAAACTTGTCATGTGCTTTGTGCTCTTCTAGTACACTAAGATATGTTGCCGTGCTAAACTGTGTCAAAAAGCTTTCATAAGCCTTTTATTTCAATATTATTAATTTTTAAATAAAATTTTCAACCTCATGAAAATTGTAAATATTATATTTAAAACAGATTTTTCATACATAAGTTTTAGTTGTTTTTAACATTATCCTTCTCTATGTGTCCATTACTTGAGACTGAAAGTAAAATTACTTGAGTTTTCTGGTTTCTCCTTTCTGAAACATTTTTGCACATTTGTTACCTTCCTTCTCCCTTTAAAACTGTTCTCCAAACCCTCTTCTGTATGAACATTAAGAGTCTGCAAAGCTTCTCGTCTAGTTCCTTTTAACTAAAGCTGTGACATGAGGGGCTCCAGTTGTAACACCTAACACCATTTCAAAAGATTAATGTCAAGAGGTAAAATACTTCTGTTGTTTTAATAAGTGGAGGATATTAGAAAACTTGAAAGCAAACTATGCATTAGAAAATGAACCAGAACAAGACTAGAAATGTATTATAACACTTGTCTAGTAGAATCTGATTAATCTTATTGGAATCTCCAGAAAAGCAGATTCAAAATGCTTTGATAGGGAGCCTTGAGAGGAGACCTACATGTGCCAGGAAGTCTGCTTATTTACAGGCTTGCCACACCACTTCCTATCAGGTGCCAGCCTGTGGTATGGAGAAACACTGGTGCCTTTCCTAAAGTCTCCTTGAGCGTGGAAATTGTAGAAAAGTTTATTTTTGAAGAAAAGCCAATAGCCAGCCTCTAAGAACATGCTTCCTGCTCAAAATGAAGCTCTCCCACGGAGTGGGACGTCCTCAGGGAAGTGCTGCAGCAGTAGAAGCAGCAGCGAGATGCTGAGGGGCCACCCTGGTGTGGGCCAAGGGGTGGCCGCTCTTCCCCAGGCACTGCTACCGTGTGGCCACCTGTCTCTTCCGCTGTGCCTTGGGAAGCAGCAGGCTCTGATATCTGGTCCCACATATTTGAGGAAGCACTGTTAAACCCTTTCACACCACTGAAGTTATGTTGCACACTACATGTTATGCATGATCAAATGGCATATAATTTTTAAAACAGCATACTTTAGGGTTGAATCAGATTTAGCATCGATAAAGCTCATTTAAGATAAATCGTAACACTGTATTCACCCTGTCCAAACAAACTTACAGTTCTGTTCCTCTTTTAGAAATCTTTCTACCTGCTTTTTAGCGACTTCAATGCACTCACACTCTTCCAGCAGCAAGATGAACTTATGCCTTTCTTTTTGTTATGCAGTATCATCTACTTGAGGTTTCCTCCTTGGAAATTATCTATATAAATCAGTAGCATCTGCTTTTTTTTCCCGCAAATATACTATGACTGTGGTAGTTAACAGGTTTCCTTCCTTCCCTAAGCTTTGAGACCTCTTACCGCTGTTGTGTTAACATGCTCTGAAGTGCGCCAATTAATTACAGCTTGACTAAGAGTGCAAAAAAGGGATATATTCTGGCACACTGTCCATTTCTCAAAACTGTGTTTAATGTGGAAACAAAAAAGAAATACTTCTCAATATATTAACAAGGATGTTTTATTAATGTAGCTTAAGAGGACTAAATAACTTACAGATGGCATTTTTTGGTTCATTTTTCTCTACATTTTCAGAAATACTGAAGTAAGAAAAAAGTTCTGAGATGAGTATGACAGATATGTTAAATTAACAAAAAATTTAAGCTTAGGTAGTAAAAAAACTAACAATCCTGTGAAACAACAGATAGAGAGGATTCCTAAATCAACAGAAGATATATTTGCAACAATTATTTTCTAGATGAAAAGCCTGAGACTGATTTCTTAAAGTATTGATAATTAATAAGTTTGCATTTGCACTATATTAACTGCTACTTCAAAATCACATTGGCTTATAAGATTTTATAAGAATCGCTGGTCTGACAGACACTTAAAGGTACATTTTCAGCACTGTGCCTAGGAATTAATATTAATGGGATTTATGCAACAAAGTCCTTGAGCACCACTTTAAATATTACTCTGCTGAGTTACTAATTTAGTATGATTGCATAAGTGTAAGTGAAAGGAGAATTTTCATGTAATACTTTTATACTATGAGCTAAATATGTGTAATAGTTTGATCCTCTCCAATATAAAACAGAATAGTTGCATTAAACCACTGCTTGGAAAAAAAAATTATTCTATATTGAAGATTTATGTTGGAAAACAAATTTCTTTGTATAGCAAATGAAAGTGGTAAAATTCACCATATTAATATGATATTTATCAGTACAAAATTGGACTGGTAGAGCATAGTGATTCTGAAGAACTGCTATCTAAAAATGAATTGCATAAAATTCAGGTCTTGGACTAAATTTCTTTCTACCTTACGAATAATCTGATTCAAATATTTTGTCTGTGTCCCATCTCACTGCCATTTTTAACAGAGAAAATACCATTAACTTGATCAAATGCAGGATACAAAAATGAATATTGTATTCATTTGGTATCAGCATATTACAGTTTAAATTATACCTCATATTTAGTTTATTTTTATACAGTATTGATATATTGTTTTATTTAAAGGTGGAACCTTATTTATCAACAAAGAAAAAAGCTTTAAAAATAACTGCCAGGAAACCCCAAACATACAGGAGAACCTGCTGCTGTGCCTTTTCTAAAGCCAAATTTATAAATCTCAGGATTGCCTTCCATATATTTTTATCTCTTTTCCCTGTATGTTTTGACTTCTAGGAAAAAACCAGAAACAAGAAAAAATACATAAAAATAAAAATGAAAGTTAAATCACATCACAGAAATGTACTTCCTATGTCACCAAGTAGAAATATTTACATCTATAGGCAGCTACAATCCCTATCTGAAATTTATCATGCTCTATCATTAAAGTGTTAGGGCTGTTAGCATTCACAAAACTTATTCTAGAATGGCAGGTTTCAATAGTTAGAAAAGTTATATTTTTCATCCCAAACTGATCTTTGAACAGTTTATACCCATTTGGTTTTACGTCAACATAGTTCTTTAGCTCCTCTCATGCTCTAATATTTATCATCTCTGCAACATTTCTAGGCAGTAGTTACATTCCGCCACAAATCTTCACTTTTCTAGGTTTAAGAGACCAGATTCTTTTGGCTTCAGTCACACGCTCCTTTCAAACTTAAAATATGTTGGTTACATCAGGTTTCCTGAACCAACAACCAGAACAACATGTGGTATGATGTAAGCACCTGCATATACTACCGTGAAATGATACATTGCCTACGAACTTACATAACCTCTTACTTTTTTTTTAATTTCTTTCGTATTTGACACTGTAAATGTCCCTCCCTGTATAAGGCTTTATATATATCACGAAGTTAATACAACTAGACATGCTACCATAAGGTCTGAGAACTGTGCTGTGATAAATGGAGGTCCATTCAGAATGGTGCTGCACACACTCAAAAAGCTTGAACAAAATGTCTTCACTGCTATGGGTTAAGAGCACTACCAGGGCACTGATCATAGCTCAAGTGATGCACTGCAATTCACAGAACAAAAAGTAAACCTGAAATTCTTCAAATTTTACCATGTTTTATCCCTTACTGCTGACTTCCACTGAATTATTAAGCCAGACAGCAAAAAAAGTCTGACGGAATGGCTAGCCACCATCAGCAGTGTTATTGTTAACTGCTCAGCTAAAGGCACTAAGAGTTCAGTAAGTCAGCAGAGTAATCAGGCACACAGTGACAATTGGTTTTGAATAGCTTGCTGCTGTTACAATTTCTGGTAGATAACAGCACACTGAGACAAAGCCAGCACCTCTAGTCCTGTTCTAAAGTGGTAAATGAGAGTAAGCAATCCCCTAGGAGTTCATGAAATTCTTTTTTCTGAGTTTGGAACACAGGTATACACTTTCCTAACATTCAGGCATATGAACACATGGGTGGCTAACCACTGCTCTACAGAAGAATTGTTATTTTCAAATTTTTTTTGTAACAAATACATTAAAATGATGTTTCTGAATGTCATACTTTAAACAATAATAATTTCACTGACAAAACAAATTCACTGCTTATAGTAATGCTCCTGAAACCTTAGTAGTAAAGGCAAGAAAGACCTCTGACATGCCTTGGACACTCCATTCTGAAGAGTTTTCTAACCTCTAATCTTGCAAGTATCCCTTGAATTGCATATATGCAAGCCCACGCATCCTCTCATGACCACACTCTCAGCTATGGCACTAATTTTCAATCCTGAGTTTTAAATCTACACTGTACAGTGATGAATTCACTCTCTTTTTGTTCTTACCATGCTCTGTATTTGCTGATGTGCAAGATCCCATTGTCTGGAATACAGAGGATCTTTATACCACACCACATGCACAGAAATAATTATCCATGCAGCAGTCTCTCACTTGTACTTGCTTTACAAGACCAAGAAAGAGAGGACAATGAATGTGGTGTTACCCATATTAAATAATTTTGCTATCCCTTAAACACTTCCTACAATCAAATCTAATGAATTGTAAATTAAAAAAATTAAGCATAATTATTTGTATAATTCAACTTGAATCTTTCCTTGTGTAAGAAATCAGCAGACCAAAAAACTTTGAACATGTATATTTTCACAGTCTTCATTACTTGAGACATCAGAGAAACATTTACTAGCACCTTGTGTAGTAAAATTGGTGTTCACTCAATAACAGAGCTACATTTCATCTGTTACTACCAACACGCAGCAATGATTTGCAATTTTAGTGTTAGGGATGAAGGATGTATTTCCCTTGGAATCACGCTTGTTTGGGCTGCTGCTGTTGAAATACTGTGATTTCCCAATCAAGATAATTTTTTATGTCTGTCTGTACTTTTTCTCTCTTCAATGAGATATATGTACCCCTTATTTCTTTCTGTGCATACTTCACATGCAATACATGGAAACAACAAAGGTGAGTCCATAATATATACATCAATTTAACACACGAAATAAGTTTTAAAGAAAGTCTTACATAGACCTCCTAGAAACAGTACCATAAGATGCTTGAATTCTACATGGTAGCAGGCTTGGAAATGCGTAAGTTCTCTGTGGTAATTATTTCCAACGCGAAATGAATAATTCAGGGGGTATAAAATGATGATTTCAGATTTGGGAATTACAAAAATACTCCTTGGGAGATCTACTCAGATTCCTATGTAACCCTGAACTAGCCAAAGACTTGATGCTTCAAATTGCCCATCAGTAAGGTAGGAATATTAATACTTCTCTTTTTTATGAGTGTAATTTGAGAGCAGTAATGAAAGCCATACAAGAACAAAAAATAGTAAATCCACCTGGAAAAAGATACTATTTCCTATTACCAATTAACAGGTAGAAATAAGCCTGCACCTGTGGCTTACTTATCTTTCTGTGTTGGGTCATGTCTACTAGTACTTAGAACTTCCTTGCAGTTGTTATTCAAGTATTCGGCTAGGATAAATCTCCCTTTCTGTGAAGTTTGAGACAAAAAAAGTAGGTATTCCCCCCACTGTTACTTCAAATGCATGAAATGTGGCTGTGAAAGAAAGTCGCAATTTGTGATCAGCCACAAGGCACATATGAATTGAACCAAACCTGACGCTTTTGTCTGAATTCTTTCTGATGGCTATAAGGAGAGATAGAATTAGGGAAAAAATACTTTAAAATTATGTGCTCTAAAATCATTATGGCAGTGTAGCTGGAGTCTAGTTTTTTATCTAGCTTGCATGAACAACTGAGCTTATGTAGCATAATAAAATAATAGCAATACCATTTGTGATGTTCCCTAGATATTGATAGCCTCATGAGCATATAAATGAACTGAAGAACATAAGAAGGGTAATGTGCTTCCAGTTTCTTTTTCAACCTGCTCTTGTTTACTAACAAGGATTCAACAAATAAAAAACACAGAAGTGCTGTACTGATCCATCAGTTCATCTAATCCTTCCCTTTTTACAAGACAGATATTTCCAGTCTCTAATTTTAATTCTAATCTTATTCTGCTTCAGCAAATATAATGGTATCTACTCACTGATTATAGATAAAGTTATAGCAACATATTTATAGCTTACATGTAGTATATTTTTACTCATGTCATACCCTATAGATGGGACTGCATTCATAAAGGGTGATGAATGCAGAATGAATCACTTGAACTTTCCTCTACATAAGGGAATCACCTTTCATAGTCAAACATTTTCATTCTATAAAATTTTCCTTCCTTTTTGCCATTCTGCAACAAATAGAGTCACAAGAAACATGTTCAAATATGCAATTCTGCATACATCGTGGCAGAGTGATAACAGAATATGTTAAGAATTCCTGGAGGAAAATTACAAGCACCCAAACCTTATAGGACAGAAAGGAAACCTGTATCCTTAATGTAGGCATGGATCCACCTTGCTCTACAGATCCCTGTGAAGTACATGCAAGTATTCACATTTATCACAGTAAGTCCCTGTCCTATTCACCCTGTCCCAGGAGTAATGAATAATAGGTCAACATGTGTTAGGACTGATAGCAGAATTTCATATTGCACCATAGTAGAGTCATAGTGCTGCCATGTCTCTACTGATGATATGGAGAATACAAATACAGAAGTACATTGAATATGCATGTATAATATACATACTACCTGGGCTAATACCTTACAAAGTAAAGCAGAACAACTATGAGCATGAAGGAACAGCGAAGAGAACTGAAAAACCTCTTTTCCATGGAGTTAATGGCTGACAGAAACAACACTGTGCCAAGTGAGTAATAATGGGAGCTGCAGAGGATATCAAAGAGTAATGTCTCCTTCTGTTCAAGAAAAGGACAGTTTTCACCTTCATTTAAAAATAATTATTTTACTTATCTAAGTATTTCTTATTCAGTAGCATCAACTAGATGGCTGAGAAGGGACCTCTCTTAAAACACACTCTATAACAGCACAGATTTATGTCAATTACTATATTAACTATTTATTTTAGAATAACTAGAACAGAACACTAATAGATACAAAACCAAAATGACAGCTGTGCAGCGCTGGCTAGGAATTCCAGATAGAATGTAGGCATGCTTAAAACAGTGTGCTGGTTTTGGTTCGGGTTAATTTTCCTCACAGAAGCTGGTATGGGGATGTGATTTGGGTTTGTGCTGGTAACAGTGTTGATAACATAGGGATATTTTTGTTATTGTTGAACAGGGCTTACATGGAGTCAAGGCCTTTTCTGCTTCTCACCCCACCAAATGAGTGGGTTGAAGGTGCACAAGGAGTTGGAAGGGGACATAGCCAGGACAGCTGACCCCAACAGAACAAAGGGATATCCCAAATCATATGACATAATGCTCAGCATATGCAGCTGGGAGAAGCTTGGTGGAGGGGGCTGATGCTTGGGGACTGGCTGGGCATTGGTCAGTTGGTAGTGAGCAATTGTTTTCATTTGCATCACTTGTCTTTCTTGGGTTTTATTTCTCTTTTTGTTATTTTCCTTTCACTTACAATTTATTGTTATCATTACTATTATTATTTTATTTTATTTTATTTCAATTATTAAAGTGTTCTTATCTCAACCTATGAGTTTATTCACTTTTACCTTTCTAATTCTTTCCCCATCCCCCATGCCATTGGACAGTGAGTGAGCGGCTGTGTGTTACTTATTTGCCATCTGGGGTTAAATCACAACAAATAGCTTTTAATTTCTGGATACAGTACAACAAAATGTGTGCTCATATGATATCGATCTCACCCAAGGACTTCAGAGACATGCCAGCTGAACACACCTGGCAACACTCCTTGAGCTTTTCTCTTATTCCAGATATTAAATTCACAGAATTTGGCTTCCCACAGAGCTGTCTCTGAATGCCAAGACTGAAGCATTTACTTCTTAAAAATAGCAACCTCTGTCTCCCAGAGCAATTTCTACTTTTCCATGAAGCTACCTAACAACGGAGTCTAGGCAGAAACTAGTATTGCTCCCATAAGCACTTCTACATCTGCTCAATTTAATGTCATAGTGTATCAATCACAAACACAAACAAAATTTAGACATTTTATGAGCTTTAATTTAAGCTTATATGATTTCTCATGAATGATGTGAGGTTTTGTGCTATACCTAGATTCTATACCTGATTTCAACAGCCGGAACCACAGCTATTTTAGCAATATTTATAATTAGATGATTTCATTAAATACTACTCTCCCTGTTCTTGGAATAATTGCCACAAAGCATTATTTTTTTTGTTTTTATACTACTGGTCCAGATATTTGATAGATATTAGAAGTGCAGCCAAAGTATCAAGTACTTAGCAGTATAGACATCAGGTGCCAGGACAATAGAGTGCTAAAGATACTGGCAAGCTCAGTTTTGAAATATTGGCCTGATTCGGGGAAAGTGATAGCAGCAAGCCAAAATGCATCAGTAATACATTCTTTCAAACAAATACTTTATCCAAGACTTGAATTGTAAGCATTAAGCATTGGGTCTGTTGTGCAAATGAGGGAATTCCATTAATTTTGTGAACTTTCTGAAAAATAACTGAAAGGTCCTGGACACAGTAAGCAAATTGCAAGGAAAGAAATTGTTCAACAGCAGGTTTACCTAAACTCAGAGCTACATGTGCTGGAATCTTGCTGGCACTTGGCAATAAGTGGAGCTTTGGTTCCATCATGCACATAAACAGAAAAATTACTGAAGGCATTTAAAGATATGATACAATAATGCCAAATTAAACACTGTATCAATGACCTAAACGACAGATACACCTAAAGACAGAGTACTGTAGATCTGAAAAAAAAAAATAATTGAGAAGTGAATGGTAGTTAATGCTTGAGGTAAGTTGGCTTCTTTTCCCCTGAATTTAAAGCTTTGAGGGCCACTCTTGAAAGTAAATATATGGTGTTTGCTTCTTGAGCATTATTTTTCCTGGCATCCCTGATGAAGGTGACAACATGCATGCCAAGCAAGATAGTTGATTAAGAATCAGCAGCATTGCTCAAAATATTTATATCAGAGAGCTAAAAAAAAAAAAAAAAGTACCAAGTACAAATTTCTGACATTCACGGTAGCATGCAATTTCATGCTAGTATCATGACACTTCATTACACTGTGGAGAACTTCTGCATCAAATCTGGAATGCAAAACCCATTACAGTCAAAAGAACAGTAAGTATACAATGTTGCCCGAAAGGCTCTTGCACACCAGTCTACTAAAAAAAGTATTTCTGGTAGCATCGCTTTTCACACCATTTTCATAGTTTTTAAAAAGGCTTCTTGTCCTACAGAGTTTACATTCTGTTGTGTTTTAGGAATAGTAGTCCCCAATTTAGTACTCCCACTACAAAGACCATGAGCCACTCCCCTCCCTCGCCCATCCCCTCCCAATGGGAGTCACAAAAGGCAGAGATCATGGGTTCAGATAAGAACAATTCACTGGGAACAGCAACAGGATAAGAAAATGAACAGTAACAGCAACAATATTAATAACAAAAGTATACAAAAGAGAGGGGGATTCACATTCAAAATGCTCACTGTGACCCCAAGAAAATGAACAATGGCACACAATGCCACTATGCCTTTATGATCAGACACCACACCCTTCTTCTCGGGAGCCAGAGACTCCCTTCCCCTCACCCCTGACAATGAGGTGAGGTGGTGCAGAATAACCTCTGGGTCCTGGTCAAAACTAGGACACACTCCCATTGTAATAAGTCATCATGAAAACAAAGAAAGGAAATGTGAAGGTAGAGTAAGGAACATGGTAAGGTGAAAGAAAGTAAGTGAGCTGTATCACAAGCAAACAGTAAAGATGTAAATGTTAATAAGCAAGAAATTCATCACAGCACCAGAAAAGTAATGAGCATCATAGGAGAGAAGACCAGAAGGAAGAGTGAGCCAATAGACATCAGATTTACTGTTGTATTTGGCAGTCAGGAGCGGAAACATAAAAAGGTAGTGGGTATACAGGAACAAAAGAGGACGTAAGAAAAAATACAAAGGTCTCTTTGGGAGGACACAAAGTTCAGATGAAGCAGAATTCAACAGTGTAGATGTAGGAGGCAGTGACTTGTTAAGTCTGACAGCAAGATCTTATGTCTCAGAACAACAGTATGCTGACATCGGATTGATATTTTTTGATTGCCCCTGTATACATGTGGTAAAATCTAAATGGCCCTACCTTGTGCTACGTGGACTTCAAAAAAAATCTACAACACTGTCAGGAAACATACCTCAATTGCATTCTAATGTATTGTCTGACTCAAATATCCTGTCCTGAGGACTCAGGAGCATTGTATCTGTAAGAGCTGTCAAAAGGTTTGGTTTAACATAAGAAGTTAACTTATAAAATTATGTCCAACTTTGTTTACAGAAAGGCTTTCTTCCATTACTGCTGCATTTTTCATTATTTCATGGCATCTAGGACAGGCATGCTCCTGAGAATAAATAAATCAGTTAATAAATACACTGTGCCACAATTGCAGGTTTTGTCACTACACCTAGGTCCACTGAAGTCACAGATTACAGAATAAGGTCTGCATGTGACAGCCAGTTCAGACTGCTTAGTTGCAAATGCAGGGCACTGTGGTCAGGATTCTTCCATGACCCAGTTTCTTTCAGGAAAACAGATAATATCCACCTGGGTCCACAGAAGGTAGGATTCAGAGAAATAGCTTTTCAATAAGGAAGGCAGATGTTGCTCAGATTAAAAGGTTCATATAGAAAAGGCAGACATATAAAGATGATCTTCATGAAGAAACAAGTTTCAGAACCCTAAAACATGCTAAAAGATGAGAGGTGCTCTTTCTGTTACTCTTGGGGGGGATTACAGCTTGGGGGGGATTACTGGTTTTGATTACAGCTCCTACTCTTAAGAAAACTGGGATCTGAAAGACTGTATCCAGGTCAAGCTGCACCATGTTCACTTTGGTGTACTTTGCTTAGTACTGATCATTCAAACTAAAAAATCCCAATTTTTGCATTATCTCACAAATAAAGTCTGTGGATCCCAAACTCTTTCACAAGTGTTGAAAATGCACAGGAAAAAGCTTGTGTTCCTTTCTTAGATAAGCATGCGCTATCTGGCAGTTGAGAAAATAACCAAATCTTTAGTCATCAGAGAATCCTTCAGAAAAGATTCATATTGCAATAGATTTTTTGGCTGATACTAAATTTGCATCTAGATGAAGGAGCTCTAGGCACATAAAGACATGTGGACAGGGAGAAATGCCCATCTGCTATTGACTCAGCCAATTAACAAACTGAACAGACTTTGAGAACCTTTGTTTATTTTTCCTTGATGTACTTGTGCTCCTAACCTAAATTCATCAGAACATTCACAAAAGAATTTTAAGGAAGACACAAACAATTTTATGTAAAATGGAAAATTATCAAAAAGTCAGAAAGTATTTCCTTCAAGAAAAGCAAAAAATTCTTAACATCATTACAAGAAATGATCATATTCAGCTCTCTACCAAGCTCAAATGCCTATTTTGGATGCATATGCAACCTATGCGATTTCTCTCTGATATCTCAGAAACAATTATACTATTAGAATTGCTATTGTGGCTAGTTTAAATTCATTCCAACCCAAAAGGTGATACTGAATTTAGTAGCCCACGTTTTAAGCAGAGCAATCACAAAAATAGTGTAACTTAATCTGTACTGATGCTTGAGGGTCTCTGGAGCCCATTCCTAGTGCCTTGTGTACCTGGGAGGTTGCCTTCTTACACCTGCCAGAGCTGATATTTATGATGGTGCTTCCAGTCAGTAGAGATTAATGACATCAAAATTTTGGCAGAAAACAGGAATGAAATTCTGTTCCAAATCAATTTACAGCAGCAGTAAAAATCATTTCAAACCTGATTCAAGAAGGGCTGGCAATGTCTATTCCAAAGAGGTTCATTCTGTTTTGCAGAAAGAATAAACAAAATGCAATAGGAGTTTGTGGAGGCAGAAAGCTCTATACCAGACTGGCTGGCAACAACTATTTCAGGATCCAGTAGAATTTTTCTCTATCTCAAAATAGGATGGTCCTAGAAATATTTGAATCACCTGCAAAACAAAGTCATGCCTTACTGTACAAGGGAAAATCAGACTGGACAAGGAGCTAAAGTAGATTACTACTACGTTCTTCAGAGATGCCCACTGTAAGCTTTCATTTCAATTTAAAGCTATGTTTCATTTGATTCCCAAAAGCACGCCTGTGGAAAACAACTACAATCTCTTGAGACATTTCTCATTCTTAGAGAAAGTTAGGAACTACTTGAGAAAGTGACCTTGACAGTAACAATCACAACATGTGACATCTGTCAATAACCTGCATACCTTGCACCTGGGACATGGTATAGGTATTCCCAGTGACAGCAATGTTCATCATTTATAAGGAAAAAAAGTGAGAACACACACAACAAAAAGATAGCAAAGAAAGCAGGAAAACCTGGCACATATATTTCAAAGAAAATTATTTTCTCTTCAGGTTTGGGACTTATGCAATGCAGAACATTAGTCTGCACTCTGGATTCAGTCTATGCTGGGAGGTATTTAGTGTTCCATGTCAGTGAAGGATGTTCACTTCATAAAAGGAGAGTTTCCAAATTTTGCTGTAAAGCAAAGAGGGTTACCCCTTGTCCTCCAGGGAAAGCCCTATTAAATGGAGATGAGCGGGAGATTCAGTGTGTTGTCTTTCATCATAAATCTGTCAGGTTTAATAAATAGCCACTGAAGATGATACAGCACCACCCACCACAACACTAGGGAGGTGCCTTAATTTGATCTTTAGAATTTTCTCAAATCTCAACCAGAGGTTAAAGTCATTGGCTTTATAATAGGACATCCCAAATTTCCAGGTTGCCCCTCTCTTTTCCCTTCAGTCTTGAGCACATACATAGATGCATATACACTTCCTGGACAGGCTTACTCCAAAACCTGTTAATTATACATGAGCATTGATATCGTGTAGCATATCTAAATAAAGAGACAAAACTATAGGCCAAGAAAAGCCCACATTTTGATGCTCAGTTCACTGAAGTCCATATCAGTGTATTAGTAACACTATATTATTAAAATATAGAGGGACCACAAAAGTAAAATACTGCAGTTGTGTGATTGTAACATTTCATGCACAATTTTCAATATTCTTTTACTTAATATGAACCCATACTTAGTAGCAATAAAGAAAGAGAAAAAAGGAGAGTATGCTAGCACATGTATTTCTAATAGAGGGGCTGTAGCAAACAGTGAAGTGATCCAAACCTAGAGAGAATAATCCCCATATATTCCATGCCATAGCGTTACTAAATGAGACTCTCAAACACAGTAATAAATAAAACCCATTTCTTTCCAGTTTGAAAAGAATAGGCTGGTATTCTGTTCTAAATGGAGCATTACAATGCCTGTTCTTTGTTCGGCCCTTCATGGAATAGTGTAGTGTGTAAAATCTCTTTTAAAAGCAGTCTCTCTCTCTTTTTGTCTTTTTGCTACCATGGATATGACATCATTTTTGCCAACCGTTGCTAAGTCATGAACAGAGGGAGCATTTCTCACACAGAGGGCAGGGTATGAGCCAGAGCTTCCAAGAAACACAATGTTCTCTTTATGCAGCCAGGGAAAACAGTAAGAGAGGGCTGCTGATGGTCTGGGAAATGGCGGGCAGCCACCAAGCACACAAAGCTCACTGCACTGCCTGGCCAGTTTCAGTTCCCACTAAACTGGGGACCTATTTTCTCATTTCAATGAAGGGAAAGGGAGGGAGAGAGGGGAGCAAAGGAAAAAGCCCTTCATCTTTGCCACCCAACCCTTACTGAGGCAACCGCTGATCCATCACCCTTCCCAACAAGGGTTGCACCCACCGTTGGAGAACTGGAAACAGAGTGCTTATGGTGGATCCAGGAGCTGTTTCTCCTAACCCCAATGTGTGCTGCACCTGTTAACCATGAGTATTAAGTGTGGGGAAAAAGAGAAGTTTTCAAAATGAAAAGATGTTAGGTCTAAAAAGGATCCAGATCTCAATTATGGTCAAATTAAGAACCACTATAAGACATATGTTTTCTGGATGCCTGCTGACTTAAATGCAGGTCCTGAAGTCCTAAGTTTTTTCCTAGCAAGAAAAACTACTGTTGTGATCAATGCAAATATCATATGAGAAAGGATTTTCAGTACATGAACTTTGATTTTTTCACACACTTGCATAGGGACAATGACAAAGATTATAGTGCTACAGCTTACAATGTTCAACACATTAAACCTTTTGGTAATTGAAAAAGGTTCTACAGATTTACTTTACAGAAAATAAATCAATGAAGCCTGTTTTCTGCAACACTTACTTCTGCAACTCACTACTGAAAAAATGGCTAACTTTCTTCCAGGTTTGAAAACTTTTATAGGTCACATTGTGTGACTTAGAGTGAGAAAAGGCAAATGTTCATATTTTCTTTAACAGAAGAGATGATTTTTTTTCCCTTATTGCTGCTATTCATCACTTACGAATTTAACTTACAAAAGACAGACTACAGTTGCTTTTGCTTAGCTTTGTCCTAGAAGAAAAATAGAATTTCCTGCATCTCAGATAATGGCACCAAGCAGAGAAATCAATTGTCTTTTGTTTTTTGAAAATATGAGTGCAAAGGAAAGGGGATGACATTTCTCAAAGTAGAGGGAGTGGGGGGGAAGAAAAAAAGAAAGATGCTGTTCAGTAAGACTGAGGATGTATTTAGATTCAACCTAAAATATTACTTTTCTACTCAGCTAAGGTTTCCATAGACTTCCATCTTCCATTGGGATAAAAACTTACTCAGATTTACTCAAGAATAGGTAAAGATTTGAAATACATGGTCCCATTTTCTCCTAATTTTTATTTTGTGCAAGAAAACAATATGAGAACTCAAATACATGTTGACTGAAAGACCCTGCTTCAACTTTCTGTCCCTGTAAAAATCACCAGTAGAGGACACTAAATGAAAGATTTTCATACTCAGAGACGTGAGGTTGCCCTTAACATGGTTAATGGCAGAAAGCTCATACATTAAGAAGCAAAATGCCTCCAAAGTGAAGTCTCCCTTCAATACTTTCAATAATTTTGGCCTCCCTACAGAAATAATTTTAAATAAACAAATTTCATCAACACTGGTACCCATGTGACACAGGCACATGTTTTGCTGACACATGAAACAGCTGATATGTGGTGCAATACTGTATCAGTTAAAAGATATTCTGTGTGTTTGTATTTCTAAATAGAGATGCATGTGTAACTTGTGAAAAGAAGTTTTAAGTGTGACCTTTACAAAACAGCTGTCATCAATTTATTTAGGAACGGACTCAGTACTTTGACAGGATGGGATTGGTATATAGGGCATAGCCTCTGGTATAAAAGAAACTAAATTTCTAGCTCCTGTTCACACTTGGATACAGTACCATGAATAAGCAGTGAGCTTCTGTCCTCAGTCATCTAGCAAGGCCTTGATCTTGCCGTCAAATATGAAGGCAGGTGTCTTGTAAAATCAGCTCCTTTACTAGCACTGCATCTGATATTACAAGACACCAAGCCATGTGTACTGGCTTACTAAAAAGAAAATTCAAAGTGCATGAAATAACTCTCTTCCTGAAAGCAAAAAAAACCCCAAAGTGATGAGAACTGAAAATGGGCAAATGGAAATAACCCTGTGCCCCCATCTTCAGTTTAAGAAGGAAAAAAAATGTCAGCAGATATACATACAAATTCCCAGAGTTCAACTGAATCACAGCATAAGAAGCAAGGAATTTATATTAAGCCTTTTAGAACACTTCGGACTCAACTGGTGGCATTTCTTTTGAGTTCACTTGCGCCTGAATGCCCAGGAAGGAAGCAAAGTGAATGTGCAATGTTGAGCTTGCAGGATATGTTGCTTCATAGGGTGCTGGCATCAGCAGGGTTCATTTTCTTCTCAGACCCGAGAGCTGCACAAGTGTATTACTGTGTGCTTTTGTGCAACACTAGGGAAGCTGGAACAATTCCACAAACTATATGGATGAAAAGATGGAATGCATCATCCCACAAAAATGCACTCTTTTTTCCTCCTCTCCTCCCAAAAGATTGCTTAAAAGGGGGAAAACGTGATCTCTTTTGTAAATCTTTCACAGTCCTTTATTTTGTGTATGCAATGAGTTTTCTTTAAGCAAACATAAAGTTGGAACTCAAATATTACAGTAATGTAAGGGAACTGTTCTTGTCGTGAGAATTCCCAGCGCTGCAGATTCATGCTCTATTACACAAGCAAACTCAATGTCTTACAGCTTTGCAGAAGAGTTTTAACTGAATCTAGCTTTCTGCTGTATTTTATTGGCATTCATTTGTTCAAAAACTTAAATTTAGTGCTCCCCTCCTCCTCAACAGACTATGGCAAAACCAGATTTACATGAATCAACACAAAAACCTGTGGATTAGCAGGGAAAATATCCTAAAACAAATAATTCATCTTTGAGAGTAACTTCTCATCAAAATTCACAACCCTGGAAGTCTATTTGCATTAATTATTTAGGACAGTTTACTAAGGAGAATATTAATAAAATGGCTGCTTCTTTTTTTTACCAGATGAACAATTTTTTGTTAATTATATACACAATAACTAGCATCATCAGGACTGAAACGTGCCACCAGGGAAAAGAATGCTACTAATGTAATGAAACATTTAAACAGATAATGAACCTAGTCAATAGATAATCATGAGGGTTTTGTCATAGAAAAGTGTGATTTTTCATATTTGATGAGGCTGAAGCTTATAGACTCCTTGACAAATTGCCATAAACTATCAAACAAAAGTTCCATAATGGACACAGACCAAACTGGTTTATAAATGTGTTTAAAAGAAAACAGGAATTGGGCTACTTTCTCTCTGTTTCAAGTGACATATATGGTGGCAAGGTAAAAAATGAACAGAAGGAGTTTGATGTATTTTGCAGCATGATTATACTGCATCCATGGAATAGAAAAAGTTCAAGTTAATGAATCTTTTCAAGTGAATTAAATGGGCTCTATTAAATACTCAATCAATTTCTAAAATCAGTACATTGCAATATCTAGAACATTTCAAAAGTGTTAGTGACTGACTAGCTGTGCAGAAGAAATCTCTACTCCCTGCAAATATTAGTAACTTCACTAGCACTACTAAGAAGCAAAAAATTGCTATTAATTTTATAAAAAATAAATGAACCTTAAAGGATTGTTTGAGGCTGTTCCTTTTGAATAAAGCAGTAATTTCAAGTAGCTTAGTATGCAGAAAGTGTTTCAGTATTTATCTAGGGATTTAAAAAGCAATTTTAATATTAAAGCACTGAATTGGACCTGCCTTATCAGACCTTTTAAGGGCAGTGCCAATCCTCCCTTAAATAAAATTAAATATATAACTCACATGGTATAATCTAACCTGATGTAACAATATTTGTTCTCTATATGTCCTAGGACTGTTTTATTCATGGAAAAGACATCCTGCTGATGATATCCTTTTTATACTTTAAGAACTAAAATCATGTATTTAAAAAGCCCTGTACTATTACAGTTGTGAAGCCCTGAAGTGTTTTAAACATTCTATATAACAGTTAAAAACATATTTACAGATCCAGTACATTCAATAGAATATATGAATGTATAGATCAAAGTCCTTTTCCAATTAGAATCTGGGGTGCTAATGACTGGGGAAAAAATTGCAAAATCATAATCTAATAAAAAGTACTATTCAAAGTCCCAGCGAAATTAATCCTATGGAACCATAGGAATACCTTAGTATCATTTACTTCTCTTCTATCAAGCCATGTTGGAGCATCACTGACTGACTCAACTTCTTACGCCACATAAACTAAGTTTCAAACATCCACTCATGTCCCTTCCAAACAGCAGGGGCTGCTGTCTAGTCAGCTACCTCGCCTGACGAGTAAATAAAAGGAAATGGAAATCACCTACAGAATAAATAAATTAAACCTTATATTATGGCCCATGTATTAGAAAGGACTGAGCATAATGAGACATCTCATCAGTGTAAGAGTAAAAGGAAAAGTCATATTAATCTCTAATCCTCTTGGAAATGATCCATTATAGATAGCCTGCTGCAGAATTTTGAGAAGCTCTTCCACTATAACTTCTTGGACATTTTTCATCACTGCATGCTGCCAGGAAGACCTGAATAACTTAATTTATGAGTTATGATGGCACAGATTCAGAACTGTGGACGCTACCACACATGTTCATCTTACCCTCTGGTAAAGTCAGACATCACAAGATGACAAAACTCACATTGCTCCATATTTTCTGAACCTAAAACTTTCCATTGAAAAAGGAAAGTTTTGTTTTATAAGAAATCCTGAAACATATACCTATAGGAAGGAATTCACCCCATAAAACAGGCAGAATTTTAGGTCTGGAGAACCAGGAATGTTTTCAAGTAAAAAAATTGTGCAGCAACTAAGGTAAGAAATCACTTAGATTCTCATCCAGTACAAACAGAACACTGACCTACAAATCTATTTACTTACTCATTTTTCCTTTCAAACATCTTTCTATTTCCTAGACTTAAACAGAAGTGGAGAAGCAAGCGTTTAGTAAGTAAACATGACCATACTCAACTGAGACAACAAAAAAAGAGTTTTGAAATCCAATTTCCAGGAAAGTCCAATTTCATGATTTATTTTTCCTGAACTTCTATCCTAAATGAACTTTCAATTTTCCAAGTTTTTTTGCTCTCATTCAAAATATTTTAATGCTGATGAAGTTTTTCCTTTTATTTCCTCATTATTAACGGTTCTGGTGGACTGCTGATCCTTTGTTTAAATGTTCACATCTATATAAAAACCTACACGAGTGCAAAAAGAGTTATCTTAAACTTGGTTACATAAGGAAATACTTATACCTCAGATGCTGTATAGCTGTTGCTTGTGATGCTAAGAAGTCATGTGCTACCTGAATATCTTTAATATATTCATATGAAGGACTGGATATATATTGGATTCCAAAAACCAGACATTCGCAATACTTTTAAACTGTAAATTTCTGACACAAAAATTTGGAGTTAGTTGCACTTTGCAGAATCTCTCTTGACAATTCTGTATAATCTGACATGCAGAAGCCAAAATGCAGCTTCAGGTTACAACCTAGAACGTAAATTTCATCTGGGGAGAAATATTTTTTTCTGGAAGAAAATTATTATTATTTGGTTTATCTTAAGGATCAATTCAATAGACTCTTGCTCTCTGCTATTAAAGAGCATGTCACAAAAGTAATACAAGCTGTAATATGTAAGGACACAAATCAACCTTATTTGCCTGGCTTATAATGTCATGATATACTATTGTGATAAAGTTATTATTGCCCTTTTGAAATGGAAAAAGATACATTAGCCAATTCATTGTGGATATAAATTCACTGGAACTAATTTGGCCTAACCTATAGATAACTTGCACTCTTCCTTTAAAGTTATAGCAGCAGTAACCTCACAGCAACTTAATCACCATAAAACCAAAATTAAGTGCTTTCGTTTCTGAGCCATGACTTAAATTTTTGTAGAAATATTGGTTGGATCACACAGCTATTGCCCAACAAGAATAAGTTACTGTTTGAAATCCATGGATGGTGTAGAGTCTTAGATTTCATACAGAAATGAAAGGAAAGCTTTTCTGTAGCTAATAGACCCAAGTATATAGGTGAGTGAATAAGATCACCAAGAGGATGACCTCAATAGCTTGCACCAATATCAAGAGCTCAGCTGGAGAACTCTTACTTACTAGGGAACACATGCCCCATATAGAGGTATCCAAAATGGCAGAAAATAGCACTATTTGTAACTTATATTAGCTACATACAAAGTCATATAGACACAACATACATGGTGGAAAACAAGTATGGATATACGTGTGCATATAAACATGTGTATTTTTGAATATGCAATCCTACAAAAAGAAAGCATAAACTGTTTCTCATGTGTTGATATTGGTCACCCTCTGATGTCCTTTGGTTTATTTAGGGACTATGTTTATACGAAACTGGAAATTTCCATCCATTTTTCTCTAAGTCAAATATCCACCACTCACCTGTAAGCTGATCCCTGGTCACAGCTGAGATTTCCAGGCTGTGAAGAGATCTTTTATCTTTAAGGACTACCTTAGGCCTCTGATTGCAATGAGCCCAATGGGGGACCTAAATAGCTGCAACATATTCCAGTGCTCATGTGAAAAATTCTGCTCATCAGTGGATGGTGAGGGGGAAGAACCCAAAACAAACAAACAAAAAAAACAGAAACAACAAACCCCACAAACCAACAAAAACCACTGAAACCCACAACTAAAACACTATATGCAACTACATTAAGAAAGCATTTTATTCAATATATCTCATGTTCACTTGGGATCTCACATGACTGTCTATGTGCTAATTTTACTGAAAACATGGTCTGGTCTGTTTTCATAGATAAGGGACTGATTTGTACTCAATAAGTGGTGGTTTTAGCACACTGCAGTGCACATGGTTCAATATCTAAACATGAGACAGAGTTTAGAATGAAATTCCATACCTTGCTTCTTAAAGGTTTACTCGTGCTCAATCTTTACTTTACTGCAACCTGAATCCTCCTCTTGATTTAGTGTGTGATATAATATATGAACCCACAGATACAATACTTTGCCCTTGTGCCCTGAGGATTGTGAGTCTCAGAAAGCATGAGAACTCTTATCAGAAAACCTAATAGGGAATCTAATCCTGCAGATAAGAATAATGTGGAGTGGGGATATGGAGAAGGGAAGAGGTGGTACAGAATCCATTTAATCGCTTGAATGATGTTGTAAGCTCTTCAATTTATTAAATTTATCTACTTTCCACGGCTGGTTTACATGACTAGATAAACATCTTCTTCTGGCATTTTGATGGAATCATAAAAGGGGAGGAACTTTGAAAAAATAAAAATCCTAAAGACCTCGATAGTGTTGTACTAAGATTTCCAGTGTTTTTTTCCTTTTAACTAAAATCTATAAATAAAGAACAGTGTGGCATGGATTTATATGCAGCACTCCCAATTGATTTCAATGGGATTTGCTTTGAAAAATCAATGGTGTGACACACCACAAAGACAGAGATTAATTTTTTCCCTATTTTAAAAAGACAAAATGCATTCATTATGAGAAATCACAAACTGGGTTTTAGCATTCATTTTGTTTCATTATGGCATGTACTACTTAGAAGTCAAATAAAAATACAACTAGAGAAAACAGATCCCATTTCTTACTTTGCAAAAGAAAAATGGTATCTAAAAGACAAGTAGTAGAACAAGATAAAAACAAAGGTAGTGAAGACATCAACATCAAGTAGATAAAAACAGTACTAATGTATTAATCAAGTAAAACAGTTTATATAGAACTATTACACATTAAATAAAAAAAACCCAACAAACCAAAGTGAACTTCGCAAGGTTCATATTTATTGTTAGCTATGACAAATACTAAGCAATATATTCATTTTCACAAGAAAATATTGAAGGGGATATTTGAGATGATATATATACTTTCTGAGAACAAACTATCAACCTTTCCACTTGGACAGTTCTCAGAAGATCAAAGATAAGCCTCTGGTGCATTTCCTGCAAGAGCACAGAGGCCCAATTATTATGAACTTGGAAACAAATCCTGAACCATAAATATTCAAAGCCATAACAACTGTCTTTATCTGATGGAGACTGATATAGTGTACCAGAATGTTTATCCTAAAACCAGAATTAAAATTAAAATTATAACAAAGTTAATAACTATACAAAACTAATAATTATACAAAACTGAAGGGTCTACTTCACTTCCATTTTCTTTTTTTTTGGTCTCATTTTAAGGATATAAGAAAGTGCTAAATTATCTTAGGACGTACAAATATAGGACACATAGCAAATAATCTAGCTTCCAAAAGCACTTAACTATTTCTTTTCCAAATCTAAACCAAAAACATTGCATCACATTCACCTACAGCCTGTATTTCTATGCTGTAATATACTGATTTCCTTGAATACTTTGAGGGGTTCTCAATACTGTTACCCTGAGAGACTTTGCTGAAGCACACAACAAAGCAGCTAGTTAGTGCTAGGTGGACAGTTCAGTAATATTGTAACCTACTCATATGGCAATAATTCAGAACAACAGCCTAACTTCTCTATTCACTATTTTTGATTCACTGCAACAAAACAGAATGTTCAGACCTTTCAAAGGTTTTTTAATTTTAATAATATGATTGTTTATTCCAACTGTGTTTGGGGAGTAATTTTTTGAAATTTTTTTTAACACTTTCATTTCTTCAGCTTATTGAAGGAAACAAAACATTGGATTCTCTTTTCAAGAAAAAGAGCTGAAGACAAAACTGCTATCATCATAGAAATAGCTTTTTCTGGTTTTAAGTAACCAAAGTTCTAATTAGTTCTAAAAATAATATTCTATGTAAGCCACATGAAATTCACATGAAGTTGTTGTGGCAACTCTACTTTTTAACAAAAGGAAGTAACAGAAGTATGTACTTAGACAGAACTGATGGAACACCATCCTGTTGAGGATCTTAAGAAAATATAGAACCACTTACGCAAAATTATTCTTGCAATTATTTTGTTTTAGTGTTACAAGCCTACTCTTTTGGGAAAAGATACACTGTCCTCAGAAAGTACGTTGATATGATCACTTGTTATTGTGATCTCTTCTTTTTCTAGCTTTTATTAGCCATAAAGTGAGTTTGCCAAAAGTATTGCGTACAGATGGTTGTTATATTTTAATTTCACAATATTGGGAACAAAAAAGGATTGAGGAGATTCTCAACTCATCTCTAGCGGTCAATGCTTCTCTGAGAAAAGGACCATGAATGTTGTCTCTAATGGTGCTCTGGAAACACCCCCTTATTAGCATCAAATGGGTTTTAAAATGACAGATTTAATTCCAATACCAATGGCACAATACAAATGATAGGATGATAGCTTTGTTATTTCTATATAAAAATGTTTCCATAACTTTAATGTAGATCATAGTCACTGGGCATCCATGTTCCTTATTCATTTTAGCAAAGAAAATGCATCCATTCATACTTCACAGACTGGGGTGGGGGGAATGTTACATAGAAAGGAAAGGCCTTGCTGCGCATAGCTGAAGATCTCCATGTAGCACACATACAAAATCCTACCTACATTTTTTTCCTTTCCTTCTTCTCTTACAACCTCATCAGTGTCTTCACAATGTCCATTTAATCTTCAGGAGAATAAATGTCACATGTCAGTCACTTTGCTTTGCTTCATTAATTATACTTTGCATACTTTTTACATATTACAGCCAAGGTTTGTCCTGGTGGCTACATAAAATTGTGATAGAAATGGCATGTTACAATCAGCAGTAACATACAGCAATAACAGAAAAAAAAAAAAAAAAGAAAAAAAAAGAGAAAGAAAAATAAAAAAAGGAAAGAAAAAAAATAAGTAAATGTGGCATTTTCCTCCTGAAGCTTAAATGAATAAGCCCTGAAGAAAAGTAATGGCAGAGCAAAGAAATACTGTTTTGATGTAGATAAACAGAAAGGAGGAAGAATAAATCAGTCAGAGCCCATATTCCATTGAAATTTCTAAGCTGTACTGAGGACTACTTTGCTCAAGATTGTGCTCAACAGACAAAGACCCAAGTTAAGGGCAGAGCAAAGACAAACTGGTCTAAGGGAACTCCAGGAGGTACTGTGCCTCACTGCTTCTGTTTTACAGACTCAGGGGCAACTTCTTATTCAAGCTATTCAAAAAGCATTAACTCAGAGTCTCATCAGCTCATTTGAAAACAGTGACATCTTCTTGGAAGTGCAAATTCAGAAAAAAAATCTTCCTTTTGGTGTAAGCTTAACAGAGATTTCATTGAGTAAGTGCCAATTTTTCTACTACACATTGTTAAAAGTAACAAGGAAGTATGAGGAGGAAAGGAGAGGAGAAAAGAGTTCATTGAGCTCAGCAAATTGTACAAAGCTGGGTCTATGGAGTAGTTCATTTAGCCCTTGCAAAAACATTGGAGTGCATCCAAAACGGAGACTCTACAGACTTTCTTCAATGCAGAGTGTCAATACATCCAGGGAGGTTTTCCTTCCCTGGGAAGAAATGAGCATTTGTCTATCCTTTTTCTGGTCCTATGAAGACTACTGTTCAGGCTTGTGACTGAGCTGGCACAGGTTATATGTATGGGCTGCCCAGGATCATCATAATTGTATGGATCCATGAAAGGGATCAGTGGTGTGTGTCTATTCACCAGCACCCTCCCACCCCAACCCCAACTTTAAGAAATGACATGTACATAGTCTCTGTTTACTGTTAAACAGAGCTTCAAGAAAATGAGGAAATTTCAAAGTTCAGTTCCAAAGAACTGAGAACTCACACGGACAAACGAAATCCTTCTGTGGGCTTAATGCATACACTCATTTTTGCTATGGCAAGAAGCACTGCTTTGTTACTTGTTGGGGAAATTCTAATTCCATATCATAGGGGAATAAGCTGTACATGTATAAAAGATGTAGCTTCAGCTAAGATTACCTGGAAGTTCAGAGAATACTTATAAACCTTGCATGCCTAGGACCAGATTTTTTATCTTTCGAAGACTTGCTTGGGGAAAAAAAAAAAGAATTAAGTATTTTATGGGAATGTTTTATCTCCAAAGGGTATAAATAAAAAAATTAAAAAATGAAAAAAGAAACAAAGGGAAAAAAACACCTGTTGCAGAAGAACTTATTCAGCACTACAGCAACAGTGACTGTGGCCTTGCTTTAGGTTGTAAAAATATACAACAGCTGTGTCAAAATACTACCCTGCGGAAACATGTAAATTCTGCTGTCTTTGATGCTGACACTACTAAATCTGAATTTTACTGACACTATGTTGTGTGGCAGCCAGTAAATTTTCTTTTGTTCAGTAAGTAACAGAAACCACAGCCCATTCACTAAGAACAGTGATTTGTATGGACATAATAGAGTTTTCAATACTCAGGGATGCAAGGAGGGCCATCAATAAAACCTCTACGCTGGACTTCCGGAGGGCAGATTTCAGCCTATTCAGAAGACTAGTTCAGAGTGCACCCTGGGAAACAATCCATGAAAACGAAGGGGTCCAGGAGGGATGGACATGCTTCAAGAAGGAAGTCTTGAAAGCACAGGAGCAGGCTGTCCCAGTGTGCTGAAAGGCAAGACAGCAGGGAAGACGACTGGTCTGGCTGAACAGGGAGATTTTGAAGGAAATTAGGGTAAAAAAGAGAGCCTGCCAATTATGGAAAAAAGGGCTGGCTACTCAGAAAGAGTTTAGGAATATAGTTGGGTCGTGTAGAAAGAAAATTAGAGAGACAAAGGCACAACTTGAACTTAATCTCGCCACTTCTGTGAAGGATAACAAAAAGTCCTTCTACAGATACATCAATAGCAAAAGGAGGGGCAAGGAAAAATCTCCATTCTTTATTGGACATGAGCGGGAATATAGTTATCAAAGATGAGGTAAAGGCCGAGGTATTTAACACCTTCTTTATCTCAGTTTTCAACAGTAAGACAGGTTGTCCTGAGGACAGCTGGCTTCTGGAGCTAGTAGACAGAGATAAGAATCTGAACAGCCCCCCTGTAACCCAGGAGGAAACAGTTAGCGACCTGCTGAGCCACTTGGATCCCCACAAGTCTATGGGACCAGATGGGATCCACCCAAGGGTGATGAGGGAGCTGGTGGAAAAGCTCACCAAGCTGCTCTTCATCATCTACCAACAGTCCTGGCTCACTGGGGAAGTGCCAGATGATTGGAAGTTGGTGAATGTCATGCCCATCCACAAAAAGGGCTGGAAGGAGGACCCGGGAATCTCCAGGCCCATCAGCCTGACCTCAGTGCCTGGCAAGGTTATGGAGCATCCCATCCTAAGTGCAATCACACAGCACCTACAGGATGGACAAGGGATCAGACCCAGCCAGCACGGGTTTAGGAGGGGTAGGTCCTGTCTGACCAACCTGATCTCCTTTTATGATCAGGCAACCTGCCTGATGGATGAGGGGAAGGCTGTGGATGTGGATTATCTGGACTTCAGCAAAGCCTTTGACATCATCTTCCACAGCATACTCCTGAAAAAGCTGGCAGCCCACGGCTTGGACAGGAGCACTCTGTGCTGGGTTAGGAACTGGTTGAAGGGTCAGGCCCAGAGAGTGGTGGTGAATGGTGCCGCATCCAGTTGGCAGCCGGTCACTAATAGTGTCCCCCAGGGATCAGTATTGGGCCCAGTTCTGTTTAATATCTTTATTGATGATTTAGATGAGTGGATTGAGTCCACCATCAGTAAATTTGCAGATGACACTAAGTTGGGGGGGAGTGTTGATCAGCTGGAAGGCAGGAGGGCTCTTCAGAGGGACCTGGACAGGCTGGAGAGTTGGGCTGATTCCAACAGGATGAGGTTCAACAAGGCCAAGTGCCGGGTCCTGCACTGTGGCCACAACAACCCCATGCAGCGTTACAGACTGGGGACAGAGTGGCTGGAGAGCAGCCAGGTAGAGAGGGCCTGGGAGTTTGGATTGACAGGAGGCTGAACATGAGCCAGCAGTGTGCCCAGGTGGCCAAGAAGGCCAATGGCATCCCGGCCTGTATCATAAACAGTGTGGTCAACAGGTCCAGGTAAGTGATTCTTCCCCTGGACTCAGCATTGGTGAGGCCACACCTGGAGTACTGTGTCCAGTTCTGGGCCCCTCAGTTCAGGAAGGATATTGAGGTGCTGGAGCAGGTCCAGAGAAGAGCAACAAGGCTGGTGAAGGGACTGGAGCACAAGTCCTATGAAGAGAGGCTGAGGGAGCTGGGGTTGTTCAGCCTGGAGAAGAGAAGGTTCAGGGGAGACCTCATCACTCTCTACAACTCCCTGAGAGGAGGTTGTAGCCAGGTGGGGGTTGGTCTCTTCTCCCAGGCAACTATCAGTAGGACAAGAGGACACGGTCTTAAGCTCTGCCAGGGGAGGTTTAGGTTAGATACTAGGAAGAAATTCTTTACAGAGAGGGTAGTCAGGCATTGGAATGGGCTGCCCAGGGAGGTGATGGATTCACTATCCCTGGAGGTTTTTAAGATGAGACTGGATGTGGCACTTAGTGCCATAGTCTAGTAACCATGGTGGTAGTGGATCAAGGGTTGGACTTGATGATCTCAGAGGTCCCTTCCAACTCGGTTGATTCTATGATTCCACAATTATTCAAATTTTCATCCACACAGAGGCATTCTTTTGGTGATATATTTTTTCTCTGAGAACATTTTGTACTACCTTTCTGAAAGTGTACTGAGAATTTTAAATGGTGACTACTGATACGGCAAAACTACAGTGGTTCTCCACTTGCACACACCTCTTCACCTATGTACTTGCTCTTTTGCCCTCTTAGATATATCAAGGGGAAAATATACTACCTTCTCAAAGCTGTAGAAACAACGAAATATCACATAAATATAAATCTATTATTCTTACAGTTTTAAGATTGTTATAATGCATTCTCTTTGGAAACTCTGCAACATAAATTAAATTCATAACTTGATAATAGATAGAAGGCCATTAAGGAAAGATTGTATTGACTAGGGTTCATGGACCACATTCTAAGAAACAACTCGTTTTATTTTAATCGAGTCTAACATAATCTTGGCTGCAAAACAGCTGAACTATCTGGCAGAATAGGGGCAATTTATGATATTTTAGGGAAGCATCATGCTCTGATCTGAAAATGCACAGAGGTACAGTGGACTCAATTTTTACATTTAATTAAGGTGACTTCCAGATTGGACTTTTTAATTTAATAATCATCTAAACAAATGACTCTTTATTTTTCTGCTAAAGTTCTTAATTTCAGTAATCTACTCTGAAGCCAAAAGCCACTCACACTGATATAGTAAAAAATTGTTTAATCAAAGGTTATATATGATGATAAATTGGTATGGTATTTGTTCTTCTGCCCTTTTAATGCAAGCAAAATAAGCGAACTTCTAATCAACCTGTCCAATGACTCCTTTCAGACCTCTCCTTATTTTACAAGATACTACAGTTAAATAAAAATTACAATTATGCGATACAGAAAGCAGAAAACAACAATAAAAAAAATCTGAGGCATTTTAATACTAAAAGGGTATGGCTAGATAATCATAAAATATAGTCATTATCTTACTGATAGAGAAGTAATAAATTGTAGTCATTACCCTACCAGTAGCTAAATAATGAAATGGGTTGGTACCTGTGATGAAACACACAAATTTGGAAAGCATTAGGTCTTTCTCTTCCCAGCAGAGCATATACTTGACAATGTGAAAAGGGCAGTGTGGAAAGGAAACCAGTCAGGGGCACAATGGGAAGAAATGCACCTACCCTCATCATGCCCCTCACATGACCACTGTCCTGTTGGGTCTTCCTCGGACTGCTGCTTCTGTCCTGGTGTCAGAGTAACTAGGTGTGCCTTAGGCCACTCCAAAGTCATGGAGGATCCCCTGGGAAGCACCAAAGTGAGGGTGCAGAAGGATTGGCCAAAGACTGAGGGGGGCAAGAAGCAGGGAGGAGTAACACATGCTTTCAGGATCAAAGCTATTTTCTACATCCCTGTGTACTTCATAAATGATGGATTAATTCTCTCTCTTGCACAGATTTTACACTGTCATAACTGTACAGAAATACTATTGGCCTGAAACTGACTGTATAGAGGTGAAAAATCAGAATAATTAGTAAAGACACTAAGTAGTACTTACATACAAGGTTTGGAGGACATACTGCCATTGTATGCAGTGTGGGCAGTGTACACAGGCCCTTCATAGCCGTATAGTATGTGGAATCCTTAACTCTCAAAGGAAAAACAAAGGGAAGGTGAGATTGAAGTGAAATAAAGACCTCCAGAAACAAGGAAACATCTAAAAAGTTCTCTCTACTATTCTCTGTCATCAAAGACTTGTCTGTAGAACAATATCAGAGCATACTCTCCATGTGTTTTAAGACATGCAATAGGTTTCATCTACAACTACCTGGAGGAACTTCCAAGGAAAGAAAAGAGAATTTACTCAAATACTATGGTCTTCAAATGATGAAAGGGCAAGTTACAGTATCTCTCCTAGCAGTAATATAAAAATCTGTTTTGCAAAAGCCTGATGTACTAGGAATTTCTTTTTTTCTAAAGTGCCCTGCATCTTTAAGTGACCACAACTACAAGTCATTTACCTTAAAACTTTCCTAAGAATTGTCTCAGTTTATGAATTTTTATGAATTTCTTCACTGATGCCAAATATTAATTGAAACAATTAACTGTGAAGAACATGTGGGTGCAAAAATATTAGTACCACATAATTCTTTCTAGTTAAGAGGTCCTTACCGGATTATTGCAGAAACGCTCTGGAGTTCTAATTACCTATGGAAGTCCCATAAGGTTACTGCAGAACATGGTAATTAGACAGTTGTAATATAAGGTGTTAGCAGGGGATTGAGGATTTGTGCTAAGAAGCATGGTGCTTTCATGGCTATTTACTGTGCAGAGTACCAGAATTTAATGGAATTTGGTGGAAATCTCCAATGACAAGTGTAGTTAAAAGGTGGGAGAAACATCTTATTATGCATTCAGCAGCTGGTGAGCGGACACTAATTATAGTACATCATGATGTTTATATGAATAAAAATGACTCAAGTGTTAAGATTTTTATGGAATTTTAAAAATCTTGATCAAATATTCAATGCAAAATATTTATCAATTTTTTCTGTATAAATAATACTTTTGTTTACCAATAAAATACATCAACATTTACCAGTAAAATAGTTCTCAATTCTGTGTACGAAGTGCTTCATACAAACAAAAGGCTGTTTGAGCATTGGTCTATCACTAGTAAAAAAAATTAAGTCATTTTCTGTAATAGCACACAATAAAATGATGCGGCTGATGTGTGCAGAAGCCTTTGATTTCCTAGCTAAGAGGACAAGGTCTCCGGTGACAGAGGGGTGTTAAAAGCAAAGGACAAGTACCTGTACCCCTGGCATCACAGCAAGACACTTGAACTATTCTGTTGTGACATCCCATTCAGTAGAAGCAATTCAGCATTACTAGTTTTTAACTACATCTAAATGTATAGACAAAATACAGAGGTGGAATGCAATTTCAAAAAATACAGAGGCAGAATTGCTATTTAATTATACTAGGATAAAGAGTAAATTTGGAGTAGTTGAAGTTGAATTAAGCAGCACTACTGCGAATTGACACTAACAAACAGCAGAGAAAAAAGGGGTCCCTAGTGTTTTCCTTCTATATGGCTGGGGCATTCTAAAAGTGACTTTGCCGTTCTGAAGCCATTCACATACACCAGTACTGAGGGAGAAGGGGAGTGAGAAAACTTGACACAAAGCTCCAACCTTCTTCCATCTTTACAACTCTATGAAGTGGATATATAACCCTACAGATGGAAATTACTGGACAAAGTAGAAGGTAGTGGAGAATCCATCTCTAAATGTCTTCTTAACAATTTACATGACAGCTATTATAACTCATTTGCTCACGATGGCTAACATTCAATCCAAAAAACACAGTCTTCCACAATGCTATAGGAGCAGTCTTCCACAAGACCATATAAAGGTGAAATTCACCTTTCTTAGCTAAGCATACAGCAAGATTAGATCACCTTCATTACAAGAATGATAACATTGCATTTAATCTTCTTTATCCTCCCCTGTCAGTAAAATACACCTCTCAGCTTTGTATGTCAAGCTGAATAAAGAAAGCTTACACAATTCTGAAGAGCATCTAATACTTAAATTTTTAATTTAAAAAAACCACATTTCTAACTGCCTAGGCACATGTATCTAAAAAACCACATTTCTATAGCAATTATTACACTTAAGCAAATAACCACAGAGATGCACAAACATCATAAGCTTCTTCTAACATATATACAAATTCTTTTAAAAGAAAAAAACACAAAAGAACGCTCTAGATAAAACTTTCACTAATATTTTTCAGCTCCTTTTTAATCACAGCAAACATTTTTTTGTTACTCTGATTCTGAGTACATGACCTTTTAATATATCATCTTGCCTGCCTCTCTACATCTTTTGATTTGTTACAACAAAATAACAATCGCTAGTTGCATTAGTTCATGATGGTGACTCATCTCTGCAGAAGTTAAATCCTGGCTCTTATGATTCTGGCCCAATTAAAGCAAGTTTGTTTTGCCATTTTTAACTCAACATTAATTTAGAGCCTGTTACCCTCTGCAGGTCATTCTAACGGGATTGCTTTGGAGCTGCCAAGATATAAAAATCCATGTGTGTCTGTTTTTCAATGGATTGAGGAGACAATATTCTCCCAGACAGAATTTGGAAAAAATAAAAAAGAGAAATTTACCATGAATGACTGTTTTCTTTCAGATAATCAAAGGTCTTTGCAATCATTAAAGCAAGGAGTTAAAAGCAAAGACAGAAAGCTGATGAGTTGCCATCTCTTACCAAGGGACTTATTCTGAAAAGCTGATCTCTTTTTATTTGATATAAAAAGAATGGCCAAAGGACCTAAGGAGAGAATGAGAACAAAAGGAAGAAGACAGAAGGAATGACAAAATTGCTTGAAAGCAAGAACCAGGCTGAAAGCACATGTGTCTCCTCTAACACATAAAGCCAAACCAGAAGGATGGGATGGTTGGAAGGCTAATGCTAACAACCAACCTTCTCTGGTCCAGTTAGGAATCCTAGTAAAGTATGCTTTTTCTCCTCTCTGGGGAATAAATATCTCACTTCAAGAAGGTTAGAAAATATTAATATATTCACCGAAAGTGGCTCCTTTCATCCACTCAATATGTGCACACAAAAGTTTCACAGCACAGCGTATCTCACAGCTTTCCAACAGATTCTGGGCAGTTTTGTTTATTGATTTATTGCAGTATGTGAAATGTAAACTGATTTTCTCATTATTTAGATGTATCCACAGCTTTCACATCCTGGGCACTGACAGGACATAACTGGCTAGCAGTTTTACAACACATTTACACCTTGGGGAAATATCTTTTCATGGTCTATACTGGAAGTGCTAATTGACTTTTATTTCCTAATAAGTGTTGAAACTAATAAGTTCAGAAAAGCTGGTGCTTTCAAAGAACTGTAAATCAGACATTAAGACATCTTTCAGACTGTCTAGCCTATATGTGAAAATCTTAAAGAGTCATATTTAAGCTTCTGACCTCTGGAATAAATTAATGAAGCCATCAATAAGTCAATCACAACTGTCATAATGCAGGATGTTGAGAATCTAGTAACATCATATATGTAATTACTACTAACGTAAGTCATCAGGAAAGTAATGCAATTGCCTTTCCCTGCATCAGCAGAATGGCAGTATGGAAAAAAACCTGAGCTGCAGCTAAGATATGTAGGGCACATTCGATATTATGCCTCAGGAGCTGGATGTTTCTTAAATGATCTTACAGGGAACACCTGACAGTCTCTTCCCTCACCTTCTCATACCACAATTCACACAGTTTTTTAACACATTGAATGATTTTGCAGAGGAGTAAAAATTAAAATTATCACAAGTCCTGCACAAATCAGCAGGTGCACAGAGGAAAGGTACCTTGTAAATGTCTAAGGGAAAGGTGGATATAAGAACTCATAATGTATTAGATGGCAGAGAATCCACAAAGATAAATGACCTTAAAATGACTCTATCGTGAGAGATTTTTCAGTCAGTGCTTGTACGTTCTTAAGATACCACAGTCAATTGACCAGGAGTCACAAATCCGAGAGAAACCCCTCTATGGTTTCCCGCAGTTGAGAGAAGCCACTGCAACACCAAGCCTGACTACCTTCTACTGCAGTGTCAAGAACAGAACCCATCTTCAATAGTTCTTGCCTTAGAGGTGAGCAAAGCTTTAGGAAAGGGCATTACAGAAAGTATAATGAAAATTAGGAATGGAAATTAAAATAAAAGAGAGAAAACAAAGAGAAGATAACATCCCCCTCACTGCAACACCCTTTTCCCCTTCCAAAGAAAACCCCACCCAAACCCTGAAATCTGTGTATCTGTGCCAAGAAAGCAGTGTAAAGGGCTTCACTCACTCATAGGGCCACTGCAAATGGTGACATCAGGAATTATGATTGGGAGTCATCCACTTATAAAAAGAGAGAGCTTGATCAAATGAAACTGGGCTGTGTTTCATTCACTCTATAGATTCTGATTCATTCAAAGGACATTAGCAGTCACAGAGCTGACTGCCAACTGCTTCTCTATTCAGTGTTTATAATTGGAGTGGAGGTGGGAGGAGATAAAAGCAGGGAAGAGGCATAATAAGACCAAAGAACAGAGTGAAAGGTAAAGCTGGCCAATGGAGTTAAAAAGAGGGGATGGAAAGCAAATTAGATACCTCATGCTGCCAAACCAATAAAACAGTGAGAGTCTGGAAAAGAAGACAGAAAAGAAAATCGGTGAAGTTCAATCAGGAATGGAGACAAAATGGCCCAGTAAGAATAAAATAGGCTACATAGTAAGAATAAAGACAGCTACATAGGAGGGAACCAAAGAGTGGAAAGAGAGTGTCACTGCACTGAGGACATTAGGAGATCTCAGCTGACTAAGGGTGAGAAGTGAAAACACAAAGGAGTGGGAGGGAGATAATGAGGGGAGATATGTTAAAACTGAAAAATTGAAAGAATACCTGCCATTTAGGTATTCCAGTAAACTTGGGAGGAAACACTGCGAGCTGAACTGGCAAGATCTGAGGGTGCATAGAAAGAATGTCAAGTAATGAGACCAAGGGATTTCAGGATGTGTGTAAGATGATCTAGTCAGTGCTAGATATGCCAGCAGAGACTCCTTTCAGGCTGACTAATTTTATCCACCTTTATTTTTTGTCCTGCAAGCACATTTCCTCTATTGAGGATGTTTCCAGTAGAGTAAGCAGTCATACTTTTGGAGCTCTGAACTGCTTGTTGGTTTGCAGTTTGGTTTGCATTTCGCCAGCACCTGATGACTTCCAGATCTGAATGTACAATTACATCCTGTTTGCTTCATCAGGAAATGAGTTTTAACACCAGATTTCCACTAAGTAACTCTGATTATGAAATCATATTTTAAAAGCCAAGTAAGTTACAATTTATGTAAAGTGCATCATAAATCCTGTAGAACAACCAGACATAATAAAATTTCTGTATTAAAAAAAGATAGTGGTAAAGTAACAGAAATAATTCTGTTTTCAGTTTAGACTTCAGACCTGAAGTCTACAGGTCTGATCTCACATCTAACATGTAAATGCAAGTTTTAGAGTTACAAAATTAACAGTTTTGGAAGCCTTAGCTCCATTCTGGGTGCTGTAACACCATATATAACACGATCTGTTATACTTCTCTGTTATTTTCCCCTAGAACTGACATCTGAGGTAACAAAAGCTCTTTCCCAGTCACCAAGGATTTTATAAGCATTATCAGTAATGTAGTTGATTGCATTATTTGCAGAGAATACGCAGCCATTTACAGTGAAGAAACAGACAGATGCCGTGCTGACCGCTTCAGAGAGCAGGAAAGGACTATTAGAAATGGGGCTTCTAATAGAGCCATTGTGTCCCATTTCACTTCTAATAACTGTGATCTCTCTGTGTCCTTCAGCAGGGTTTCCAAGATGCTAACCACTCAGAGCTTAATAGCCATATAGATTCTCACTAGCCAGCAAAACTAGATGACAGAATAATTTTCTACCAACTTTTTCTTGTGCTTATATTTATCTCAAATGTAATTCCCACAATATCTAATGGTATTGCAGTGTTGTTTCTGTTTTTCACCTGTGTTTAGTGACTCACCCAGTCATCTTTAAGTCTTGCAACCCTACGCACTGTTTGGTTCATCTTCCTATATATATTTTAGTATCCTTCTCGCTGAATCTTTCAAAAGGTTTTTTACAGTCCTATAAAATGCATCTTTTTTTCCTGTTAAAATTTTCCTTTAACTATTATTTTCATTTATTGTGTAGATTCAAGCTTACAGAGACATAAACATCACATAGAATTAAGATAGCCCTAGTGTCAAATATCATTTATTCCTTTATTTATTCTTTAAATGTTGTTTTAGGACTTGGGACGTGTAATTAAGAAGAGATAAGACAAAAAGAAGGAAGAAAAATGAATGACCAGGTAGTCCAGAAGTAAAAGGCGAATTACCAGGGTATGCAAAATGAGTAAATGGGCAGTAGTGGAGTAAAACTAAGGAGGTGGCTTGAGAAAACAGTCATTCTACAAAGGGAAGAGGCAATTGGAACAAAACAACAGCTGTCTGAAAGTCCCCTTCAGTTTCTCAGAGTAGGTATATTGGCTTGAACATTTCTCTAGTTTTAACCCTGACGGCCAAAAGGTGGAGAGAAGGAAAGTATGAGCTACACTGCAACTTTCCCCAGAGTGGAGTAACCACACTGAATCATACCACTGTGACCTCTGAAGAGAATAGAAGGAGCTACTGCCAATTCCATGCCTTATTCCTGAAGCCAACAGTCTCTTTTTTACTTCTGTAGCTACTCCTACTGGTTACACACCATTTCCATCTTTCCTTTATGCTTGTTTATTTCTCTTAATATCTATTATCACATTCATTCCTCTTCCTATACCTACATGAGTTTTACATTACATTGTACCACATCATGGTAATTTTTTTAAAAAATAAAATGTGGAATGAGTGAACAAAACAACAAACAGAAAAAAGAACAGAATATTCCACAGTAAGGAAAATAATATAGGAATAAATCTTAAAAAAATTAATGAAAAATAGAGGCAGAATCTCTTAACCACAACTGACCCACTTGCAGAGTATGCATGCTTCACATTATGTTGTTAAATGTTTATAGTTTCTTATTAGTCAGTGGTTCAGTTATTTTAACATAACATAAAAAATCATATTCAAATTACTTCATCTGGAGTTGTGGAGAAATATCTTAAAGGAATATATGACTTCATTTAATGAAGTAGCAAAAGCAGTATGACGATTTCTGACATTTCTTGACTTCTAACCTAAAAGCTATACCTTCTATATATACTTATGTGCATGTGTGAGTGTATACATATATGCATTCTGTTTGAATATATATGCATACTTGTCCCTTACACATACAAATATTTATGTTTCTATAAAATGCAAAACTTGACTTTGTAATGAATAAAATAAACAGTGGCAAAACCATGAGGAAGCTATGCAAGTCATCCTAACTGAGCAATATTAAGCCATAAAATGCCATCATTCATCCTGTATTCTATATATATTTGACAGATATATTCCTATAAACATGTTAAAAAGAGTTTTACAAATTTTATTAGTATTATTTTTCATATCCATCTGCCTATAGAAGCAGGCTCCCTTAGTACTAAGATTCCAACCGTAGAGGGCCCTGAGGGAGAGGAATAGTATAATTTTTTTCAAAAAACCTCTCAAATTATGCAAAGCAGATTTCCAACATATAAAAAGTGTCATAATCTTAAAGTCTGCTGTGAGCTAAAAGCCAATGGAAATCAAGGATTCTTCCCTAAGAGAATAATCCACTTTTATTCCTTAGATTTGCAAGATATCTCTAATCGGCACAGCTCTAATGCTGAACTGTGCCCAGATCTGCTCTTCAACAAACCTAACTTTTGCTACTGCTTGTGCACATTCTGAGAAGACAAAAACATGAAAAAGAAAAAATGTTTCTCTTGTACGTTGCACTAAAAACTGTGCAACTTGATATTCCTCAGCTGTGGAATTGTAAATGCATCCCCACTTAAATCCTGCTGGGACAAGAGCAGGGGAGTTGATCAAAGTGGCTATAACTGCACACAGCTTATAAACGGTCACACAAATACCTAATGCTTTACACAATGTGACACACAAATACAATAAGTGACCTTTTCAGGAGCTGGGCTGACTGAGCAGACACACAAGGTAAATTGTGTACAGTGATATTTGGGAGCAGCCACACAGGAAGCTTACTGCATAACCTGACTTTAAATTTGCCCTTTTACATATAGGCTATCAACACCTGTTATAAACAATATAAGCAAAACCCAGAGTTTTAGTTTGCATGTATGGAAATGGAAACAAATGTTTTGGCAGTAATTTTTCAACTCTGACTTAAACAAAATGAGTTAAGATTGTTACAGAAGGGCAGTTTCCGAGCGATGATTGTCTTAAAAAGCCTGGAAGATCTCATTTCTCCAAGAGAAAGAAAAAAAACCTGTTCTAAGCCTAATAGGCAAGTAATATATTTACATTGCAAAGGTACATTTCTCTAGCCATTTAAAAGGAATGGAGAAGGACTTCTAAAATAAAGGGAAAGCCTCATGTGACAGAATTAAAAACTTACAATATGTGCCTAAGAGAATTTTCTTTCAATAATACATGTTTAAACATGGATAAGTACTGTATTAATTTGTTCTTAAAAGCAATCAGTTTGCCTGTAAACATATTTTTCTTTTAGCTGTGATAATTTTATTATTATGTAGAGATATTCAACATAGAGTAGAGTGATTGGATTTGAGCTACAATGTAAAGCTATTCACTAGGGGATTGAAAAATTCAGAAAAGTCAATTGATTTATATAGAAAGAATGGTCAAAGAAAGATTTAGACAATATAATAAAATTTACCTGATAAAGCTAAATAATACTGTATGTACTTTAATGAAAAAACTTAAAAATGTAATGTAAATCTAAATAAAGAAATACTTGTGCATTTGAACTGCATTATCTTCCCCAAATGAATTTTTTATCACAACAAAGTTAAGATGACATAAAGTGAAAGTGAAATACAGATATGTATCCATATCTGCACACATATGCAACTTGATAGACAGGGATCAGAAACATCAGTCTAGAATAACTTTAGTCCTTTCAGTTAATTTTATAAATAGTCAGAGCAAGTTAAATCAGGATTACTCTTTGCAGGTGCAAATCATTGCATTAAATTCTGCTTGGATTTGCCCAAATTTCTGGGTGTAAGTCTAAGTCTACATGCTGCCAGATCAGCAGTTTGTAAGTGGGAGGCTGAAGCAAGCCAAGATTTCAGAGTTATCTCTTCCAAATTTTTCCGGTGCATTAGCAGCCACTTTCTGGCCGCAAACAATACCATACTGCATATGTCATATTGTTAGTACTATGTCTTAATTTCAGATGTAAAACTGCCTCTCAAAATAGAGCAGAGAGTGAATTAAAAAAGAATGTCATCATACCAGAACTGTGAGAAACTAGAAAAGACAGAGGACCATATTTCCAGGTTCCTTGGATATATCACAACATATGGTCTAGAGAACATTTTATACATAACAACTCTCCAAAATACTGAATTGTCATTCATAAGAAGACTCTTCTGTTTCTGTGCTTTTGAATTCTGAGGACTAGAATTTAATCTCATTTTGTGTCTATTGTTGGCATAAATCCATATTTTCCAACAGTACCTATGATAAGACATTTGTCTAAGAAATATCCTTTGTTTTCTGGTCTCTATTTAAATGGCCAGGAAGCTTCCTACATACATATGTGCCCAACAATCCCCATCTTTTTGAATTTGGGAGAGTTGTGTTACTGGGATGAGTTGACTATAAGGAATTTCAATGCTAGGATTAAAACCAGTTTTCCCCATCCTAGGTACTTTTCAATTTCGAGATTCAAATGTCTACTTTTTTAAACCTTAGAATTGTAAACCATGAATAATTTTAGTTTATATTCTCAAACACCAAAATCCATCACGAATTCCCATTAGTTTCACTGGGAGTCATCCATCAAAAATCTGCCATTTTAAAATATGTAATTCTGGTAATTGCAGGATAATAACTTACAGTTTAGAACACTGTTCTAACAGGACTACAAAGATTTCTAGTACAAACAAACTGTGACTCTCAGTTGCAACTTAATGTTGCTTTCAATTATTTAACCTAGGAGATAGTATTAATTACACGGTACTTTTAATTACCATAGTTAAAACAGTAATTATCTTTGAGAGAAATCTTGGTTGCACACCAGTCCTGATTTCCAGAATACCAAAAGTATGAGTACAAATGTCCTTACATTCTAGGTAATATCACTTCAATTATCCTACTTTCAGTCTGTAAAAACTGATTATCAACTGCTTTTGGCTGCTTTGTGAGAGACACAGAAAGTGACCTTAACAAATACATAGCAGCTGCAGGAGTATCATGGTAAAGTTAGGAAACTCTCCCAGTGCAAGAGGGGAAGGGGCTGTCCTGAATTGCGTGGTCATAGTCCGTTGAATGGCATCACTTACACAACTCGTATGGCATCTAGAGAACAAACCCAGCATGGAGGTATCCCATACTAGAGGAATACTGTTCCCTTCCCAAATTTCAGTTAATGTCCAGGCTCTGGTGTGGCTAAAGTGAAAGCACAGGTTAAACAACCTTCCATTTGCTCTAAGGTTGGACCTTGCTATCTGCACTAAATCTCAGTGTTGTGCTGCTTCCGTCTGCAGTGAGAGTGAGAGATCCATCCACTGTGCCATATATTCTTTCAATTATACAAGTGCTGTGAATGCCTACTATTTTGTAAACAAACTTAGAATAATATAGACAACTGGGTTTTGTTTTCTCACTTGAATGTGGAATCTATTATAGAATGCTGCTTAACTGGGATTTAGTATTAAAAGCAGGGGAACAAAAGAGGGAAAACGTTTTCAGTAGCTTCAACCAGCAAGTGAAATTCACTGTTTTGTTTTCTGTGCATTTGAATAGTCATACAATGCATAAGGGGTTGAAATCACTTTCGAATACGTGTTTTGAAACAGTGCATTTTTCAGGTTAGGGTGTATTTCCAAATATGCTGTGTAAAAAGGCAAGGAAAATTGGTTTACTTAGAAATAATAAAGCAGTTCCCTGAATCAGTCCATCTTGACGACATTGATGCTATCTAGCAATGAGGTTGATGCATGAAAATTCCTTTATGTATGCAGGTCCATGCATAAACATAAGTATTTGAATACCAACCAACCAGGCTAAGCATGTGCTAATTATGCATGTTCCTGTGCAGATGAGCAATATTCCTTTCATTGGTGAACGGCCTAATATAAGCAGCAGAAAACTCAGAATTTTCTGAAAAGAGGGAAACAAAGGAGTGAACTGCAGATTACCTGTGAGAAGAGAAATGAGTAAAAGGTGAGGGACTTCCAGGTTACCCTCGGATGAAACACAGAAATGGGGACATACATAAGAAATCTCTGTTAGAATTTCTTCTTATTATTTATTGTGGAAGACATTCAACTGAGCAGAAGAGGTCTGGCCCTTTAGAGGAAACATTTAATTATAGGCATAATGTGACTGTTTTGTTCTCAGCTTTTGATGTTGCTTCTGTGATGGGAAAACGGTTTCATGTAACACTCCCATAAATCCTGATGAAGTTGGGAGAGATACAGAGGCTCTGACCAGGTTTCCAAACCAACATACTAACATTCTTTTATTGAAAGAGTCTACATTTGTTTTGATAATGAAAATATTTTAAATGCTGATAGTATTTTGCATTTTTAGTAGTAAACCATAATTTACTTTTTAAGAAAATGCAATGTCAAGAAATTGATTCTTCAGATAATTCCTCTTGACTAGATTTTTTTATTATGAAAATTCTACATATCATTAAATAGGGTAAATATACCATTTTTAAATACTTCTGCCTTGAGGTATTTTCTGGCAAAAATTATTTCTAACTTTTTAGAAAAATAAAAACTAATTTCTCAAGTAGACTTCTGTAACATTTAAAAATGCACAGCAAATATCAAGTCGCAACAAGTAAATTCAGGACAATTTCCATGATAGTCTATGGAAACTAGTCTATAAATTCTTATTAAGAAAAAACCCAGAGTAAAAAGGCACAAATTGAAAGAGGGAAAAACATATACGAGTAGAATGAAGAACTCCCTGTAGACTGACATACACTGTAAAAAAAATTACTTATTTTAATTCTGATATGTATTAGACATTCAGTTCTCTTGCTAGTAACTAGTTATGGTCAAAATATGCAACTTATTATTCATACCATCATGACAGAAAACCATCACGTCCAGTGCAAAGATGCTATGCAGTTTCAGACCTGAAATGTGGTCTAGATTTTAAAAACTGATGACTTGATTTAGCTTGATTCATTAGTGGCCTCAAAACTCCCTATTCATACAGCATCCCATATAAAAATATGGCTGCTTGCACTTCACTGCTCATCTTCCCATTGAGAATAGAAGACCTCAGAATGCTAAAGTAGAATAAAATTTGAAGCCTTTATAGAAATCCTAGAGCACTGGATAGAAAAGTAGACAGACCACTGCATTTGCTACTAATATATTTCTGCGTTCTCTTGGTTTGGTATTTTGGGATGGTGGGGTGTTTGGTTTTTTTTTTAAATACAGACACTCTCAAGCATAATAGGTCTGTATAGAAAGTCAAAAATTTCACACTACTTACCCCAGAGGCTAGAATGACTTCCTTCCCAAATAAATAATTAAGCAGATTTACAAAACACACATTATTTTCCCAAGTGACTGGAACGGCTCCAAGCGATTAAATACATAATTAGGTTGTTTTTCTAAAATGCTTATTATTTACCTGAGAGTCTCATCGCAGAATCTGTGGTAAATACTGTCTCCCTGCTAGCAGCTATTACCAAAACCGCCTCTATAATTTTTAGCCTTCCTCCAGTAGTGATATCAACAGAGGATATTACTTGGGGCAATGGATCATGAAAAGCAAAATCTGACTGTGCCAGGCAGACTATTTAACTGACAAGCTGAGCTTTCTTTGTACCTGGAATTGCCCTCTTTCATATTACAAACACAGTAGAAAGCAAACAAAAGGACTTTTTGGTACTTTAGTTTGTGTTTTAACAGCCACAAATTCTGCTGAAGGCTGTGCCTATTCGCTATTATGTGCATGCATGGCTACAGAAACAAAGAGAGAAAAAATCCCCACACTCTTATTAACTGTTTTCTACCTGGTAAGGATAATGAAGGAAACATCATGTGTTTGTCAAAAAACAAAGCAAGCCTTTGTGGCCCCCACTCCATTTGACACAGAATTGTCTTTCCCAAGCAGCTGTCTTCGGCCAAGTTACCACAGCATTCCAGCCTTGACTTATAACTACCCCCATTGCCTCTCTCTAGGGGGCACACAGTCATAGTGCCAGGCATGCAACAAGTGAATGTGAATATTCCTGCTCACCACCAGGAAAGGAAAAGGTCAGGCAATAAGATCTAGCTGGTTCACCTATGCAGCCAAGGGACAATACCAAATGCCCTTTTCCTAGTGATCACAGACAATAAAACTGACTCACAGATGTGAACCCTTTTCATTACTCCACCTCCAGAGTCAGTTTTCTTTACACTTTTACCTGCCCAGAGGCCTTACTGCTTTGTGGTCCTTACAGAGGAGATAAAGAGTGACTGGAATCTCAACTAGAAAAAAAGAGGGCAGGAGGAAACAGCAAGGTATGACAAGGTGAGGGAGAGAAAAGATAGACAAAAGGAGAAATGAAGAGTAAGAGAAAAAGATGGAAAAAAATCAGAGGGCATGCCAGTAATATTTAGGGATCAGCAAATAAGGTAACAGAAATGGGCAGACAGCAAAGGGAATGACAGTGAAGGACAGAATAGAAAATATATTACTTCTCAGAAAGGAAAAAAATAAATCATGAAAAGAAATAATGTAGAGTCAGGATTCTTGGGAAAAAATAAAGACAATGAACAAATAGAGAAAGAAATCAAACAACTAAGCAGAAGACTTACTGTGTGTACCTTTTTCACTATATTTCCCAGTTGTTTCATTTGTCTGTTTTTTAACACCATCAACTAAGCTATTTGTGTTTTACACACATGTGAATTCACAATCACAACCAAATATCTTAAATAGAGGTGAGAATTTATTCAGATTTACAATTTGGTGTCAATACAACAAAATTCTGCCCTGGATATTTTAGCTATTTCTGTGAAAGCCTAACAGTAAAAACATTCTTGAAGCACTGGTGTCTCATGCAGTGTGAACCACTAGAGTAGCTGAAGTGTGCACCAAATGGCCAGAACTACTCACTTTGCCAGGTCATTGCTTTTATAGCAGTGCCTCATTTTTTATGAGGTTTAAAAAGAGACATCTAGGGCAAAGGGGAACAGAGAAGAAAAGAAAACAAATACTGACAGGCAGATAGTGGGTGACTGCACACACACTAGGATGCTGCTAGATGGTATCAGTTTCAAATATAATTGTTTCATAGCATTCTGATCTCTGTTACAAATAAATAAGACTATAGGATGCATCTTAGTGCTTCAGTCTAGGCCTGTTCAAAGGAACCTAAGGCTTAACATTCCACATATTATATAATCTTATGAATGTTGTTGTATTACAAGTTATTATTTACTGTTGAAATTTATCCATGAGCATTTGCAGTAAGCAAGGTACATAAAAGTATTGAAAGAGAATGTGTGAACATTGTCCAAACTCAAATTGTTATTGAAGGACATGACTAGCAAAGGTCTGGCAAAATTTCACTTCCATAAGCATTTAAGAAATGGGAAAGTCTTATAAGAGAACCTCATTCACCCTCATTTTCAAGCCATTTAAACAACGTATAAGCAAAATATAAGTTCTACTGTCATTCTCAACTAACTGTCATTCTCTCTAACTGTATCTCATCTGCCTTTTATTCCCCACCTTGGCTATGAATCAGGCTGAATTGTGTACTAGAAAGTCCCTTTTTAGAAGGTGTCCCTTATTCTGCCACCTAAACTCTGCAAACTCCAATGTTAATTTCCTTACAGATATTTAAAGGTCAAAACATAAAATACTGCAGTAAATATAGGGATATTAAATTGTTCTAGCAGACCTTATTTTCTTGCTAATGTCATTGAAATAATGAGGCTACATTGATTTTAAAACTGGAAAATGAAACATAAACATTTCTAACTAGCCCAAATTTATCAGGCATCAAAGCAAAAAAAGCAAAGTGTAAGCCTCTAAATAAGTCCTTTACAAGAGCATATTAAAATTCCCTATCTGCTTAACCACATATATTTTCTATCTTAAATAATCTAGACTTACTTTCAAATAAGCCTACTCTGTCATCATATGGGGCCAAGTCTCTATAAGCCATAGTTAATTATAGTTAATAATTTCCACGCTTATAAGAAGGGAAGGAAACAAGGCTACCAAACGACAGTAGGTGACATGATGGTTTTTTAATGTGAACGTGGATTCCCCATGGGCCAGAATGGGAATATTATTATTGCATATAAACCTTTCATCCACCACCAGTTTCATTCACCGACATACTGGAGTGTATTTGACCCAGATATGGAATGAAAATCTCTTTCCTAAATTGCACACCTTATCTCCTTTACCCACCTATTTATTTGTTGTCTTGAAATATACTTCTAGGAAGAAAGGATTTATTGAAATGCAGTTTGAACCATGTTACTTTTCATAACCTTTGCTTGCACCTACATTGTGCAATCATTTGACACATCTGCTATATCAAGAACAAATCTGATTGAGGAGTTTTAATAAGAACTTGAATCAATAAATTATAACAGATTGGTGATTAGTGCTATTATTTATATGCAATATTTTTGTACCCCTTAAAATGCTCATGTCTGCTTCACAGGGATTAATTATTTTCATAATTTTGTCTAAGTAGTAATATAGAAAATGTCAAAAAGAAAATTAGATTTTCACTTCTCAGACACAGAAATTTAATTAAAGCCAACTTCTTGTTGAAGGGAATGTCCTTAGCTGGTTCTGTGATCTGGCAGCAGCTCTACATTCTGCCATGTGGGAGACCAAGGCTCAGAAAGTGACTCAGGGAATATTAATCACTAGGTTTCAGAGACTAAACACATGCTGAATGTGCCACAGTTGGTCCCAGCAGGTTATTTATGGAGTATATAAGCTAGCAGACAGCAATGATTTCTTATAAAGGCTGACGCTTGCAAAGCTCACCTCAGAGATGGCGCTATACTGAAAGAAACCCTCTGCTTAGATAAAAACTGATCCATTAGGAAATCTCTAATTATCCAAGCATGAAAGGTCAGCTTCCCTTCATGCTGCAAAAGTGTAAGATAAACACCTCAAGCACATTCCAGCTGTAAAGATCAACATCTTCAGTCTGTTGGACATTTTTAGGGCAAACTCAGGTGTCTCCAGCCTGTGGAAGAAGAGTCCACACATAAACTACCAAACTACTGTCATGTAAAGTCCTAGCTTTGCAAAAAAGTAAGAGAAGCTGGAGGCATTATTTGCTCATTTTGACTACCCTCCCTCTTTAGATCTTTTTCTTTCATGCCTTGAACAGTTACCAATGCTTCTCCTTAATTCACGGCTTCTTCAGCCTCTCTCCTCAGTTCTTTCCCTTCATGACTTCTCTTTTCCCTATTTCCTGAATATTATTCCTTTCTTCTATTTATCTCAATTATTCCAATTTTTCACCCAGAGACTTCCTCATTAATATTAACTGCCTATGGACTAGAATGGGAGCCGAGCAAGGCCATTCAGGACTTAGAGCACCATCCAGGGACAATTGAATGCGGTCCTGGTTCAAAGTTAATCTGCATCCATGAATGAACACAAAAGTTTCTTGTTCAGAAGCTGACATTTCTTTCTTAAAAAAAATATTTTTTTCTGGAGAAGACAGACTTTAAGGAGATACAGTCAAACTCATTGTACTTGCTATAGCAGTACTTATATAAGATGAATTAGAAAATAGCTTGAATTAAAAACCCATTCAAGCAGTTCAGTGTAAATAATACTAACATAATAAAACTCCATTACTTGATTTTATTGTTCATGTATGTGATCATTTTTCTCAATCACGTGGCAGCTTAAAAGTGACTTTTCAACCATATATGCACATCAAGTGATCATTGTAAGATGAACCAGTATGAGTGGAAGTGCTTTCAGTCAGAACAAACACTTTTCATTTCCAAAGACAAAGTCACAGCTTTCATTGATTCCAGCTGAGACAAAAATTCACCTCCGCTTCAGCTGGACACAGAAATAACGAAAGACAGATAGACCCCTTTGCACACACTTTTGCTACTGCTCCAGCATGTTTATTTTATGTTGACACTGGCCATCTTATTTTATAGGACAAGAAGTCTGCTTTGAAAGTTCATTTCTAGTTCCTCTTAAAGCCAATTAATTTCTAAGAATGATTTTTTCATTATCTCTTGTCCTTCATTACTGCTAACCAGATTAGGCCTATGTGCACTGTCATCTCTATGTAATTTACAAATGAAATATATTGCAATAGAAAAACTAGTGAGAGATAAAGGAGAAAAACACCTATGGGAAGACATTTTATGCTGAATTTAATTACGGCCACTCAGTTTTCTCTAAGTATTACACTGTAGTTGTTTCCAGAGAAGAATCCAATGCCTGCTTCAAATATACCATGGGATAAAGCTCTGCTTGTTCTATAGATTTGGAGACTGTTGAGATAGGGAGATGGGTATCTGCTGACACAGAAACAGCACAAACACTTGAGGGAGCAAACCTCAGATGTCACTGCTTGAACTTCAGTCAACACTGAAAATGGAAATGAAGGAGTTGCTGTGACTTCTAACCATGTCCTTTGAGCTAGTCTCATGAGCTTGTGCCACTAAAGGAACACAAAAAACCACTTGATACTCTGTTAGTTCATGTTTATTTTATGACCACAGTGAGAGGAGAATGCAGAAGACCACAAAAAATTCTTCAGGAAACTACTTCACAAAACTTCTGCAAATTCAATTAATCCTTGAGAATAAAAATCTGGTTTATCTATATGCTTTTAGTTCCCTTCTCCATCAAAGTCTGTTTCTGTACACTCGAATATTTCATACCAACAAAATAATGTAAAAAGTTTATAGTTGTCAAGAATTTAACAATCCCTAAATATTAAACTTAAGGAGCACTTGGAAGAAAATCCTAAAGCTGCAAATATGCGTGCTTTTCAATTCCTTTTATTTTATTCCTCTATTAATCACTGCCATTTCCTGCATTTTCTGATTTCCTGAGGTACCTCAAATGTTTTTAAGCAGGATTATTGGAGAACACAGATTTCAAAAACTGTTGACATATTGAAGCTTCAAACCAAACATTTCTTGTACCAATTGGTGCACTCTTCCATTTTAGGACCCACTAAACTCTGCCTGTTTCTTCATTACATTCTTGAGAAGGTTCTGTTCATAGAACACTGACCTTCACTTTGAAATCCCTTGCACATACCCCCCTGAAATTTAATAGAGCTTTTATCTGCAACAGAAAAGATTCAAACACACTATCTGGTGTGATCAAATCAAACACAGTTTTCCTCCTCCCTTTTAGTTGCAAACTTTGCCTAAGCTAACTGTTTATTCTCCCCTTTTCTTAAGGGGCACTATGATTTTGAAAGATGATTCAGAGATTCACGACTGCACTGATGCACTGTTATTGTACAAATAGTATGTAATGTGGATAAAAAATTTAATCTAACCTAGAAGCTTTCTTTGAATGGAACATGGTTCTTGAGGCAATTTATTATACTTTAAAGCTTTAGTCTTTTTTATTAGCAGTTCCATATACAAACTAGGGTAAATCTATTTATTTATTTATATATCTATGTGGTAAAATCAGATTACTTCCAAATACAATAGTGTTTTACACTCATCAGGAGAACTGTATCTTTTATCCGGATTCCTTTGAAATATATCATGCATATGATTACTCATAAGAAATAAAGTAATGAAAAGACATTTTTGTAAAGTGCCTACAGCAGTGTAAAACCTTGCCTTTTCTTGGCATCACCAACTTTTCTTCTACCAAGGATCTGTGGAAGCCTATTTTACCAGGGGAACCAAGACTCATAAAGCTGTAATGCTATTTTAAAAATGAAACTGTGTTCATAGGAACAGTATGTATTTAAATGGGGTAATACATTGTATATTTGTATGCAATTCCTGCTTTGAGGTAATGCTATAACATTCTTTGCCCTGCATAGTAACTAAATAACCATAAATGATCTTTCATGCATATGCAAATCTATCCCTCTAAGCACCTTATTAATTATTTCAAAGATACTTGGAGGTCATCACTCATGAAAATTTCTATGCATGAAGCCTCATTAATACAAGACACCACACAGAGAGATGGGATAGATTTTTGTTGCCATTTAACAAGGGCAGAGAGTATAATCTGTAACGTTTACTTTTTTATTATAATGACCAATGAAATTCAGCCAGCTCCTATCTACAAGTCCTCCCTCTTAGCTGATACAGTGAGTTTGAATTGTGAGGCTGCTGCCACACTCCCCTGAACAGCTAATCCTATCAATGCACCAGTTACTGTGCTCAGAGCTCTGGCTGTTCTCAGCTGGAGTAGTGCTGGCTGGTGCTAGATTAGCAGCTAAACACTAAGGAATTAATGTTGTTCTTCCAAAAATTACAGCAATGACACATTTTGTTTTGGAACAAAGTGAAGCTATGACATTATTGAGGTGATACATCATAGCTCATCAGCTGAGATGACAGCCTACTTTTGAACACATATTATCTCCTGCTTAATTAGGCCCCATAACAGGAATCAAAGCAAAGCAAGGATATAACCACACAAAATACCTGAATGCAATGACAAAATGCATCTTCTGGCATATCTGTGCCAGGAAGTAAGAAATTAAACCTACTTGAGAAGCAGTGTTTATCTGAAATCCCTAGATCCTTTCCAACTCAAGTTATTATATACTTGTGATGAAAACACTGATCTTGTCTGTCACAGTGACCCTTTGCTGTTGCAGCTGCTGTTTATTTTTATTCTGCTGTGTGTGTGGTGCTTTCACCTCTAGGTTGATCCAATAAAAGATATAAAAAACTTGCTATGTTGGTACATTCCCTTGATAGAAATCGGGAACAGTGAGTCAAATGTTAATGGAAACTGCAGGCTATGTTCATTATGTTATCTCTATTTTTGAAAAACACTAGAATGAACAGAACTAATTGGAAGTGCAAACAATTTAAATACACTTAATTACAAAATCAAACCCTCCTGTATAGATTGAGGGCAATGTGTGCACATTTGCCTTGAAGAAATGGGCTAGTTTTTAAGTAAAGTCACTCTTACATGAAAATGATGAAAACATTTTTACAAAGTCCAAACTTCAAGACCTCTTAAACACTACTTCAGCATTAGTCTGTGATTTTAAAAATACATGCATTAATGCAGACTCTTTTGATCTGTCTGTGCCACCTGGTCACCTACTATAACATAAATCTCATCAGACTGAATATGACTTCAACATCTAACCTTTCAATAAAGCTCAGGTCTAACACTTTTTACTTTGAGTACTGCTCTGTTAGATATAACATGCATTAAACCCACATTGCCAAAATAAGAAAGAAATGTCTTTTCTTAGCATGCCCCATTGTATTCATTCCTGGCAAGGGAAATTCATTTTAGGCTTCACTGAGGTAATCAGAGAAAGCTGTGTCCAACAGCATTTTATCATCCTCACATGTAAATAAAAACTGCAAATTGCAGTTGCAAAATGAAGATTGTGAACTCTAGACTGTAAAAATGCTATCTTATGCCATTCAGTAGAAGTGGATAAGTGGAAAAGAAAGTCACATGATACTGATCTGAATGTTTCTTAATTGAATTAACTGACAATGAAAGCTGCTGGACCCATAGCTATGAAGAAAGCTAATAACCTTTGAACAGTAAGAAGGGTTGATGAACTCTCACTTGAACAGAAGAAAACTCTTCATAGGTGTGATGAAACTCAGTCTCATGACTTTTTCAAAGGACAAAAAATAGTCATTAGCTCTTAAGTACAACAATATTAGAGACAAACAAATTACTTGTATGTGAGAAAGCTAAGTTCAGGTAGCTGCAACCAGTGAAGTTGCAACAGCCCTGCTTAGGTTCTTCATTCTGCAAAGCAGTTTGAAAGATAATAATTCCAAATGCTTTTCTTTTTTGATATGGAACAGCTAACACAACAGAGAGAACTGATGGAGGTAGCAATCAATGAGAAAGAAGATGTATTGCAATTGTATTATTATTACTACTGCAATTAAAACTACTTTAAGGCATAGTATTTTGAAAACAACTTTCTGACTGGAGGAGTCCTGAAGCTTTGAGATTAACAATATTTTAGCACTCCCATATTTAGCTATTATAACACTTAAAGTATAACACAGCTGAGGCTAGACTGGCAGCAATAGCTTCTTTTCCATTCCCTAGCTGAACTCTCACTTGAACAGTAGAAGTATACTCATACTTTGTGCATCCTTTACAGCATCCCTTAAGCCAAGCCTATGCCTTCCTCACCATTCAAAAGACTGAAATCACATCCCTGAGCATTCCAGCTCCATCCTCTTGCATATTCTCCTCATCCTACCTCTACTCTGCTTCTACTGTTCAATTCCCATAATGTTCAACTTCAGCAAATACAAGAGAGAAAAAGACTGGCTTGCAACTGCCAGTCAGGGGTAAAAACTTCTGAAAACTTCTCAGTCTCCTCTCTGAGGGAAAAGAATTTCTGAAGTGAACAACTGGAGTTGAAGATATATAGAAAAATCCTAATACAGGTTTTGTGCAGCATGACTAGCAATGGGTTTACAGACAGAAGAGGTGGAAGAGTCATTAGTTTGACATATAAGCCTGAACTGGAGGAAGCTCTGTGACACCAGCCATAGCAGCAAGGAGGCTCACAAGAGAGGAGAAAGGTGAGCTGCCTGCTGCACCACTGGCATAACTGATTAACCTAAGGAACTAACAGAAGAAAAGGGAAGAAAATCAATAAAAGAGGGGGGGAAAAGGATGGATTCAACTCAAGCAGCTTATTAATTTGCGTGGGAGCAGGAAATGGATTAACTTTTGGAGAAGCAAGGAAAGAGGTTGAGTGTATAGACTAACCACAGCCGGTACTACAGCAATGTTAAGGTCGAGGAAAGAGCATTGTTCAGTTTCTCATGACAAGTTTTCCTACAAAACATTAAAAAGTGCTTTGTGCAGTATGACATCAGTGCGTAAATGCAGTAGCAGAGTGAACTGTTGAGGGGGAAATAAAATGAGACCTGGCAAGACAGCACATAAACAGCAGTTCTAGTGAAATGTGAAGATACATTGCTCGTTCGCTCTTGGAGCAATAAAAAATAAATAATTTTAAACAGTTCTTACTAATGTACTTTCAATACCCTCAGGGCATGTTCTCAGGTTAAGTAGATGCCACGGTCCTAAGAAATTTTGTCAATTTTTCTCCCATCTAGTGGGTTTTGAAACTTACTTTTCAGCCATTCAGGTAACCATGCAAACCCATCTCCTATTCAGCTTCTAATATGCTGGAAAATTATTCTCATACCACAATACAGGATTTGTGACAAACATATATGCGCACATTCAAAATTAGGAGCAGGGAAAAAGAATTCCATATAGAGAATATATTTCTTCACAGCAAAATTTTTGACAACTTTGCAGCCAACATGCAGTGTAATTGAATCAATTCTCAAAATAAATCTTCCATATTCTGTTTAAGCCTTCATTTAGTTAAGTCAAATTTTGTTTCCTACTCAGGTAAAACATGTAACCTGCCATCTTCTCAGAGCAATCGATATTTAATTCAGTGAGGTGAGAATCAGTAGTAATAACTTCATCACCAGGAAGGTGATTTAAAATTCCCATTGCAGCCCTTTTTTATTAATACTTGGGCCAGGAAAGTTAATAATTTACTTAATTTGAAAGTGAAAATGTGGAGGTGAAGGTGTTTTGCTTTTTTTTAACCAGAGGACAATGCTATCATCTGCTTGCACTTCATGATTATAAAATACTAATGTGAAGAAAGCATACATTTGATTTTAAAAGAAACACCCTTTGGAATCCAGTTAATTCTCCAGTTTGCTTGCTCAGCAAGAACCACTTCCATATTCAAATATTTTCTCCAAGAAATTAAACATACCTATGAAAGCAGTATAATTCCACTGATACCCTCAAAACTAATAAGTGATTAAAAAAAAACTTACCCTGAAATCAAAATCACATAAATTCAAAAAAAAAAATCATCTGAAACATACCTACACAAGGGAGGGAATAGCCAAGCTCTGGGTCATGGATGAACTGACGGTCATTCAGCATAGTCACACAATACAAATGGAAACAGTCCAGGCAAATGACATGGCGATGCACGCACTGGAACACAAGCACAGGACTCCTGTTAAAAACAAAACAGTGAAAATCATGAACAAGAACTGGACTGAACTCCACAAAAAGCTTCATTTCAAACTTATATTTTAATAATAATTTTTCATTCATAATACTCAAGGTTATCACATACATTAAATTAGAATTTAGCCTGGCATATTCCAGCACTTTTAAAAAGAGATGGTTTCTAAAATGAATCAGGTATGAGGAAATGGAAGTTAAGCTTTTACTGAAAGTTGAAACTTTGAAACTGAAAGCTGGAAAGAAGCAAGAAAAGTGCTTTAGTAACAGGAATCCTTTGTGCAAGATGAGGAAAGATCACATATGGTAAAACATCAAATGGTGATAGGTAGGATAAAATAGAAATGTAACCAGCTAGGAAAACTAAATAGGATTTTGTGAAGACCACCCTGTGCCTTCAGTCTCTCAAGGCCACCATTTGAACTCTGCATAGAGGGCATTCCCTCAGTAATAATGAGTAAAGTAATTCAGCTTCTGTCAGAGGTATGGGATTCATCTGAGAAAGAGACACCTAAACTTAAGTGCTGTATATAAATACCAACCCATATGCTAAGTGAGAAATTCCTGCTATAGTCAATATATTTAATGGAGGCTGAAACTCATCAGCTATCTGTATTCGGGTGAGCTAAATCACCAGCTTGGTTCCACTGTCTGTATTGACTAAGTCTCCATGGACCATTATAGAAATTCAGACACCTGCCCCAGAGACAACTAAATATGGCTATCCCGAGCTTGACAGAATACTGCTTATGGACATGCAGAGAGGAAACACTTGGAATGAGTGAGGACAAACAGTTTTATTCCTGAGTTGGCCTGCACTCAGAAACTCTCCCTCTAGTGGTGGTTAGAGCAATGAGAGGCAGTGGCTCCCAAAATCCTGCCCAGGACCATTACACTGGAGGTCAAAGAAAAATTGAGTAATACAGAAAATATTACATACACATGAAATGTGCCTTCACTGCAGGAACACACTGAATTAACCTAATGGATTTGCTCTAATGTAATTTATCTTCTGCTAACTCCTGATGGATGTATTTTAACTGTCAATTCCAAAGTAATGCGTGTTCGACAATCCTGCTTGCTTATCTCTTATCCTTCAGGACTATTTTGAGACCTCAAGTCTCATAATTGGAAAAATAAAGAGAGGGATGTTAAGCTGAACACAACAGCGAGATACCCATTCAAATGCTGAATTTGCCCGTGAGCAAACACAAGTAGAAATTTAACACAGTTAAATTTTTTTAGTAACTAGGAGGAAAAATAATTATTTTTAAAAACAAAGGGAGGAATTCTCACACATTCATGTTACTCCATGAGACAGATATTAAAATACATCAAATACAGCAAGACTTGTGATAAAAGATTAGACTTAGCAACACAGGTATATCTTCTATAAAACCTGCTAGATGACGCTTTGAAAACCGACTGGAACAGTAAAACACCAAGCCCTCAATGTGGGAATACAACTTCAAAATGTAATCAATAATTTCAGATACTATATACAAGCATTTAATCTTCCATGAAAATATGTTTTAACTTTGCACATACTATAGTATTCATGGCAGTGTTGGTATCTCCAAAAATATAATCTCTGTGTTTTAAGGATTTTGTTGAATAAAGAGCTTAAAAACTGAATTAAATAAAACCTCCCCGTTACTAATCCTTATTAGTTGCTCACTTGCTGTTCTGAATGTACCAAATAATAATTTTAAAAAGACAGGTGTAAGGCAAAATGAGAAGCTCATCTATATCAGTTTAGCTCTGGATGGCCCCAAAATCATTACAGAGAGGTGGAGGAGCAGTTATCTAGTCCTGACAGTGCAAAAGTCCCCATGGCTCACCTGTCAAATGTAACCTTTAGAAAAGCACATGAAAGTTTTCTTCCTGAAATGCAGCTATAATCAAATTTGTCTATAGCTTTAATGGATATCTTACTTCTAGGGTTAATTGCTCTTTTTTATTGTGTCTGTATCTTAAGTAGTTTTTCTAGTAACAGGGGAAGTTCCCTGGTTCTAAATTCACATTTCTCTGATCTTCATTTCAAATACAAAATGTATCTCATGTGTGGGGTGAGATCCACAAGAGAAAGCCATCAAAAGTGGAGCATCTTAAAGAACCCAGGCCAGAAGTGAAAACGGTGTTAATTAATATTTCTGTCTAAACTTGTATGAAACCAAGACTAATAGCACTTCATTATGCAAATGAACTACTATGATCAGTTTCTACTGTAAATTATCTTCTGGTAAATTTCTACTGTAAATTATTTTCTTCTTAATGTATTAAACTGTTTGAAATCAAAATTATATTGTCCAGAAAGGGCACAGCCCTATACGTACACATTTAAACTGCATCTTTAGGAACAATGTTAATCTTAAAACATGCTACTTTTTAACATTATCAGACTCCAAGTAATGTGTACAAGATAGATATAAACCTGTGTTCTGACTATGTCACAGAACACATGCTATTACACTGTCCACTAATTTTGCAGCCCATGGTATCTGTGTCGTAAGGTTTGGAGAAACTCAATCTGTATGCACTACAAATTTATCAAAATTCATCTGGCATTGGAACAATCACTGTACTCCAACATTTGCAGATTTTGTATCAAAGGAATGTAATTCTAGTTTAAAAGAGGTATAAAAGTCTTGTTCCTAAGATCAGTAAAGATGAAGATGTAACTATTATGCTCATAATGCCCATATGAAGCTAATAAATACTCATTCAGGATAACTCCAAGAGTTATTGATAGAAGCCTTGCTTGAACCAAACACAATTTATTTTAGAAAAGAGTATTATGAAAGTAAAAAAATTTGCCATGTAGTGTAACAAGGGCCCTTGCTCAATCTAACAACTGGCTAGTAATGTAAATCTGATATATATTTTAGAAAGTATCTCACAGGTTTCATTTACATAATGTGTTTGGCTGAATTAGAGGCTTCATGAGAATAATATATAAGAAAAATGTTTCTCACAGCAAGGGATAAATTGGTCCTTTTTGTTCACCAATTAGGATTGTAACCACTTTTAAAAATTGAAAATCCAACATTGTAATGCATCACAGGAAATTTCCATAATAAGTCACTCGCTCTTGTGCTCAGATTCCTTTTCATTAGAATTTTATCAGCATGCATTGCCTTAAATGAAAAAGAAAGGAGACCCTAAATGTTTCTGCTTCATGTTACTACTGTTGGATAACTGTGTAGCACAAAACCAGCACAGATGGAAGGGCTTTCTGGTCTGTACACTCTTTCCTCCTTCTCCTCAAAGCAGCAAGATGCCGATAATTTTCAGGTAGACTACCACAGCTAAATAAAGATATGAAGACTTGATCTTATTTAAGATAAGAAGGCCTCTGGAAAATAAATTGTTCTAGTATATCTCAAAATCTCATGAGGATTATTAGTCTATTGATAGTGAGTCCAATGGCTATGAATGTGAGGTGCTACTTAGCATAAGGAATTATTTGTAGACATAACAGTGGATAAGATGATATATCTTTCAATGGTTACAGAAAAATACACGGGGCAATTAGTCCCTTGCTTGGTCTTTACTTTTCATATTTTGAAAAAAACTAGACTCAATAAAGGTTAAACAGCACACCACAAATTTCAGACCATTATTTTTTTAGAAAATGTGAGTAGCCACAGTCTGAAGCGCTTCAGAGCAAGGAATATATTTAAGCCTGCAGTAATATGTGCAAATCACACTGGACAAATCTGTGAAACCCCCCTGAGGTCATTTCTAGGTGACAGTTGGATTTTTCTCACTTCAATCTCAAAATCTTAACCAAATAATAATAAAAAACCCTTGCCAGATGTCTGTAAGGCTGCCTTGCTGAGATTACAGTCAGCAAAGCAAAAATAGCCATGTGGGATTCATTTCTGTGCAGTAAATAAATATGAAGCACACAGCTATATCACAGCCTTTAACCCCACCTATGAGTACTATATTTATCATAACACACTTCTGCATTTCTAGCATATTTTTCCACTTTGGAAATCTTCCTGTACTTCAAAAAGCTTTCTATATAAGTACCATGAAATAATTTCATTTATAAATGGATCTCTATGTCATTCTGAAATGGATTTTTGTTAAGTTTCAGGTCAATAGCATTCAAGAAAAGGTGAATCACTGAAAAAAAATGTGTAAAGAAAAAAAAAAGGAAAGCATAAACTTTGGTGACACAGACACTACAGGCACTCTTCTGCTTCATAAACAATCAAAGTAATTAAACAGAAATACTGTCCTTGAGCAGCATTCAAGGGCTCTACCCTTGTTGCAGAATGGAATTACAATGTCTAAATAAGCCAAATTTTTCATCCATCACATGGCTTCCTCATAGAACCATATATAAGAAGAATATAGTCTTTTAATTCATACAAAGCTGGTGTCACATCTGGCTTTCCTGTCTACCACATACATTACACCGTCTTATTCAAAACTGTGGAAAGAATTGCCAGTTTATGATGGTTTAAGTGCATGGCTTTCTTACCATGAAAATATTTCTAAGTACTTTTTCATCGAATATGTTACTAAAATCCATTAGAAAGATGCTACTATGTATATAAAATAGGAATGTAGAAAATATAGAAAAATTACCACAGTGATTTATGATTTAGAACTTATGCAGTTTGGAGGAAAGTACAGCAGCAAATCCTGCTTTCTAATGGGCAATACGTGATTATGAATAGAAACAGTGCAGTTGCAGACAACCTGTAAGTAACAATGCAGGCCCCAAATATTTATGAAAGAGTAGGCATCTAAAATGGGTATCAAGACCTTACAAGAGAAAAGAAAAAATTATAAAGTACTAAGAAAGAAATATCACTGATATGACTTTGCAGTGAAGTATCCATTTTTCACAGACTTTTAGGACCACAAAAAAGTACATCCCTGCTTTTCCCTTCCCAAGGGATAAAAATAAATCTTTACATAGACTATGCTAATCAAAAAACCCAGTATATATAAACACAATATTATCACAAAACTGACCTGTTAAATCCCTTAGAACAACAACAAAAAAAAGATTTTTTTTTTTGTCTTTGATCACTTGTCACACAATGCATCAAAGGTCATGAAGTGAAGGTTACAAACAGCATGTGACATCACTATGTGAGCTTAAATTTTCTGGCTGTGCTTCTGTATAAAAATGTATTCTGACCCACAGCTGTTAACTTAAAGGGGCATCAGTAAGTGAAATCTGACCTATTTTCTCTTCTATTATGTTACATGTTTTCCTCTAAAATGTGCTTTCATGTTTCTTATTTCTATCGGAAGGCAGCGCCAAGAGGCCAGAACCCCGAAACAGCCTGACAGTAATAAACCAGAATATAAGAGGGAAAAACAGGCATGCTTAAAATTAGTACACATGATGGCAAGTACTCCTTTCAGCAGTGTTCCTGTTCACTCTGTTGTTAAGGTTTTTTCCAGGCTATGGAAGCGGCACACTTTATTGCCTATAAAACTCTGATCACTGTGGCAGGCAACAGCATCTGCCTCCTGAGGACACAGGCAAGGGAATTCTATGTTACCTGTAGTGGTACACTCATATTAGCACCTGGTATTATATATGTGCTATGCCTGCTTGCTCAGACATGCCTTGCATGAGCTCCATGTTCAGACACAATAACCACCCTTGGACTAACAGTTGAATCTTATGATACAAAGGAGTAGACAGTCACTGGGTTGGAGGAGAAACTTCCTGTAATCAACCAGATTAGCTGTTTACAGTGTTCCTCTGCACAGCAAATAACTAATAAATCAGTCATGCTTTGAAAGCAGATCAGTAGAACCTGCTCCTTTTCCTTCATCTATCCTTTTAATACCTCACTAATGCTCCAGTGGAGAGAAAAGGAAAAGATCTCAGTAACGGAAGCAAAAGATGACAAATGGGAACAAAGCAAGCAGCCCATGAACTGCCCTAACCCAAGCCCTGGTTAGCTTGCTGGTTACCCTTTGTAGCTTGCTGACTTCCAGCTTATTGTGAACCAATTCATCCATACTGGCTCTTTTGTACGCAATGACCTCCCAAACCCATGGCACTTGTACCCTCAGCTTTTGCTACCCAAGGCTGGCAAATGCTGCTTTCACGCTTCCCTGGATTTAAACTGGCTCACAGTAGATTTTCATATGCCCCGAGGCAGCACCCAGCATTTAGCAGCACAGTCAAAACTGCATATCACTGACAGTCTACAGCAGTTTGCCCAAGGATCCTTCCTTTCACAGGCTCCTAACTTTCTGACTAGAGATACTTGAGTTTGACAGATTAGAGACATAGTCAGAAATGCCTCGTTTGGTTTTCAGGAAAAAAAAAATCATCAAGGCAACTAATGAAGTTGGAAGAATGATAGGATATCACAACAAGAGGAAGAAGAGCTAACTCAACCTGTACAAGCAGCACCATGTGATCTTTCAGGAATTAAGAATGAATAAATGAAAAAAGTCAAAATGCCTTTGTACCCTAATGGCTTCTTATTCTACTGATTGGTCCTATTGGATCTACTGAGGTCCCATTGATTTCTTTCAAGAATTGAAACCTTATTTGGATTTACTTTCTACAGTTATGGTAGTAAAATTAACATTGTCAGCAAATGTTCTTATGCCACTGGAATGCCACTGTCTATGTTTTAAATTGTTAGAATGGGCCCTGATGTGGCTTTTACGCTTGTCAAATAGCAAAGTCCCAAAGAGTTCTTAGGCATAGTCCAGGGGTTATTGTGTGCTGTCTCCAACAGGCAACAGCAGTACGCATGTGGACACTGGTTTAAAAATTAAGAGTCCTGACAGATCTTTAGTCTAGGACCATTCTCTTAACACCACAGTTTACCAAATTATTCTTTTTTCTCATTTTAGACTCCATTCCCCAAATCAAACCTTTTGAGATAGCCTGTGAAAATTATGTTGTCTGTAAATACATTAAACAGAAGAAAAGTTTCCTAACACAAAAGACAAGACACAATCTTGACCTCTTTTTGTCTTCTCGGGGATGCTGAATTCCCTGAAAAGATATGGAAGGAAAAGAATATTGGATATAATCTTAAGGTATGTTATCATATTATACTCTTCATTCCCTGGGACTCCAGAAGGGACCAGGACTTTTGGATACAATCTGTCACCACTGTGTAAATTTCAGTTATTCCCTTCCAGTTAGCTTTGAAACTACACCCTGGAGCATGACCTTTTGGATTGTACTTCTTAACATATATAAAAGAAAAAAGATTGGAAAAAAAGGAAAGAGAGAAGGGGAGAAGAGGGGAGAGGAAAGAAAGACATAAGAGGGTGCAATTATCTGAGAACACCTTCTACATCGGCATCTCCATTCAAAGAGAAGAAGAGCAAGCCTTGGGCTAGCAAGTCTCATAGAAAGCATTCTGACTTGGCAGATTTTAAGTGTACAAAGTAGTCACTTATCCTTAAAAATCTGAAGAAAATAGTTTGCGACATCCACTAGAAAATTATACTAGCAGTGAAGATGGCTTCTTTATGTCATATTCATATTGTGAATTTTTGTTTCTGATCTTATTATGGCCTTTTGTCACACCTGTGGAATTTAAATGCCCAAACATGCATGCAACTCCACGTTTAAATTTCATTAACCTCCTCCATCTTTTCCCTACATGTCAACCTCCAGTACATAAAAGAGTAAATGGAATCAACTTTCTAACCAGGAAAAGAAACAACAAACACCACATACTCCCACACCCAAATTAAGTTGTAAACCCAAACAAATTATTATAAAGTTTGGGAAGTGTAATTTCTGAATTTGTAACTGGGCCAATAAAAATATGCAGAAAAATTCTAAAGATTTACAGATAATAACTCAGAAGAGGACTCTGGAAGCTTGAATAATTTTAGGTGGCTGTTTTCTATTTAATCTCAGCACATATTTTCATTAGTTTTGTACTGCCTACTTGGAGGTTGGCTAGTCCTCTTTGTGCCTGTTCTTTCAAGGAATTACCATTTGTATTAGGTCTCAGGTAATGTACTGCTCTTTGTATAGGAGTACTCAGGAAAAATATTCTCCCTACCTGACCTAATAAATTGTGTAACACTTCGGAAGACTGCCATTAATCCAAGTATAACATTGCATTTCTATAGAATTCCAGATCTTGATATCTGAACAATACAAAAAATATAGGTGAAAGACAATAACTAATAGGCACTTGTGAGATTTGTTCCTCTTCTGCACTTAGTGAATATTTCAAGAATGGAAGAAAGGGTATTCACAATACCGTTTTACAATATCATCTCTGAAAATCCTGTGGAAGCTGTTTGTGATGCCAACAAGAACTGACTTATGAAAGAAAACACATTGTAAGAAAAAAAAAATGTGGTGGCATTTCCTCTGTTCTTTAAGCAGATCAGGTTTTTAGTTAATGAAATAGTGAATGTCATAGAACTTATATGAAGACACTTGCTGGAAAAAGAGTGTGTCCAAACGGGCATGTGTCTTGGGAACCATCACTAATACTTCATTTTGGTCCAACTTTCCCTTGCTTTGACGAAACAGTTTACTCCCTACCTCACACTTAGCTACTTACATGGACTGACAAATGGTCAGGGAAAAGGAGTATGGATTTTTCATCTTACCTCTTCCTTGTCCTCATTGAGCATTTGCTTAAAGAGGACAAAGCAAGCAAAATCTACAACTTTCTTGGATGCTACATAATAGCCACAATTGTCAGCACTAATGAACAGTTTTCACATCTCATGTCTATCTCAGAACACCTAAGTCATTCCCACAGAGACTACTCATACTGACTCTTCTGTTACACTCTCTCTCTGTTAGAAGAAGTAACCTGGCCTCGGGAGAGAAGACAGATTATAGGTAGAAATTTGATACATATCCCAGTATTTCAGAGAAATAAAGAATAAGAAAGATAAATTCAAAAATATTAATGGGCATTTACTAAGGTAAGTTTTCTTTTACCTTTTTAAATTTCTTTTGACCACTCCCTTTACACACCATATTTAGCTGCATATGAGCTGGGGTCTGGATTACAGTCTAGCTATTGGAAAAAAAGGAGTAGTAAAAAGAGTAAGGAAATAGAATAGAAAACAAGGAAACCAATACTTTACATAGTAATAAATAAATAAAACTCATTTAACACGTGATATAATATCCTGGGGATGCCCTGCAACGCTTATGGGCACACTACTTAACTTCATGGTCCACCTATTCACAGGCTAATAAAACCATAAACTATATAAAGGAAGCTTTCATTACAAATGGTGGATTCCTTCCATTACAATGACAAAGAGAGTATATTTGTATATGGGGTCTAACAGCTGGCTGAGCCCTAAGAATTTGTACAGCACTAAAATGTGTCCAAGGAATACATTTGAACTCTGTGACAAAACCCTTCCTGCTCCTTCTTTTGTTCAGGGAACAAAGAGAGATACATTATTACTCTAAACATACTGACACAACAAACAAACAAGAAAGCATCACTTAATTCAAAATGTAGGCTGAAATAACAAACATTTCCCAATAGAAATGTTTCTGAAATTCCTGCATTTTCTCTGTTTCAAATTATAGAACAGCACTTGAAAAAAATGTAACCCCACCTTGGTATTTACCAATGAACATTGGAAATTAGATCGCTCACCAATCCCTATCCTTTACTCTTAAGTGAAACATTCATACTAAAGTACTTTTTCTAATAATTTCAAATATTATATATGAAAACTGTACTCCATGGTATATTTTTTAGGGTTTTTATAGTCATAAGTTTTTAAAAAATCATCATTGCTTAAAAGAGAATGACATTTACCTACTTTGTTTCAAAAAAACACCAAACAAATCAGGACAAAGGGAAATTACTTGATTGGATTTTGGTTTTTACTTTAGATGCCATGTAGAAATAACCTCTGAGATTAAGATTGTGCATGCTAAAAAATAAACAGGGGTGTTTTTGTGTTAGTAATCAAGAGAAAAGTACATTTGGTAGACTGTAGTCAGTAGATTTTGTCAGATAAAATAAGGGGAAAAAACTGGAATACATGAATGTAGATTTCCTGGTTTGAAACCCTTAGAGATGCTGAGGAAAAAGCTTTAACTATGAAGTGAGTCTCATTCCTTTGATATGTTTCAAAACAATCTAAAAGGCCGCATGGTGGATGGCTCCATTCACAGAATAAACTGCAAAAACTTCTATGGGATATTAAATTCCATATTCTAAGTTACAACTCATGTACATGACTCACGTAAAACATTATTCAACTACACTATTACTGAGTTTACATGTAACAATATTCAAAAAGGAAATGTCAATAGATTTTTGATATTTAATTTTTAAATAATTTTAATTCCTGTATTTTCTAGCATATATATCATTTACTGTCAAACTCTAGTCTCACAAAGACATAAACTTTTCTGGTAGTGATGAAGAAAGCCTTGAAATTCAGTGATGAGAATTGGAGGGCACGTAAAAATGCAGCTGTGCAAATTATGTTAACAAGTGGAGACAGTAAGAGAACAAACTTGTCTAAGTCATACATCCTCCTCTCAGTGTCATGTCATGTATTTGAAAGTAGTTCATGCAGAGGATTTATGCTTTCTTTGAGAGATAGGGTGCTGTCTTGAGCTCAGCCCCATTTATTTCTAAACAGATGAACATAGCATAGACTTTGATTAACACAAAAGCAGAGACTGAATCTGGTAGAAATTTGGTGCTGCTTCTCTGAAGTTATGACAGAAATGCATTTGGTTGCAGTCTGCAAAAGAAAAATTATATGAGGGTAATGAAAAAACTACACAGAACACTGGCAATTAAGTTTCCAAAATGACTATTAGAAAAGTTAAGACTTGCCACTTCTTTCCTAAATCTGATTCTGTTTGCTTATAACCAATTGCTAAAATGTCATTTATTGTATCTGACCACAATTTGGTCTTACACATCTGTGAATAACTACAAAGATATAACTCTGTGTGAAAAATAGTATCTTATATTGACAGGAGCAGACCAGGTGTCTTAATCACATCTAAAAAAAATTAATTGCACAGCAGCTGCATATAGAAAACATGTTTGCACCTGTACATCTGCTTATTTTATGTGGAAAACATTCTGCATTAGCATTTATTGGACATATTTGCATTTTTAAGGGAAGGATGACAGCAACTTCAATTCTGAAATAAAATTAACTTAGAAAAGTTTTACCCAAACTTCCTTATCTGTAAAAACCTTACCTTTCCCCCTCCACTCCAAACATCACAATAAAAATCTTTTTCATACTACTTATTCAGGGGTTTGGGGCAGTGGTTAAGGCCAGTGAATCTCACTGCTATGCTCTGCCTGGCCTTATTTAGAGTTTAGAATCAGAGAGAATAAAAGTTCATAAACCAAGTTAAAGCTTTAAGTGCAATAAAGCACCATTTTTAGGATGCTCACAGTACTACATCCATGCCAGGCTTCCTAGCAATTACATCTTTGGCTAACAGCTACTGGAGCTGATTCTGCTTCATTCCTCCTTTGTGGCAACTTTATACCCTGCAGGCAATGGGCAGACCAAGAAGGAAAAAGGAAAAAACAAACAAACGAACAAATGAAAACCAAAACCAAACCCCCAAAACCAACCAACCCAACAAAAACCACCAAAAAACAAAACCAACCAAAACAAATATAATCCCTGAAATGACAATTACTAGGAACAGTCAGCAATCCAAGTGTATGGATTCAATACAAAGCTCTTCCAGAAACTGCCAAACCCTGTGAGGATGATTGATCCTCCCAAGAATGTTCGGGCCAATTCTTATCAAAACTGACTCACACATTCCCCATTATATAAGGTAGCAATTATGTTTCCCACTCTGTCTTACATTAGCTAGCCTGACAGTGATCCGTTCAGCCATGTGTGATTCATTAGGTTTGCCTTCTGTTTCTAAACATGAGCTATTGAAGAGAGCAGCCCTTGAACCCCAGCCTGCTTTGGCAAAGTGTGAGAAGTCAATGACATTTCCTTGTCTTGTGGCATCAGAAACGCAGCAGCCTCCTGGCGCTCTGAATCACCACACCACACGTGCTCAGCTGAGCACTGCAGCGACACAGGTTTTATAAATAGTGCCTATACAGGGTTTCAGCGTACTCGTGTAAAGGACCTTTTTATTTGAGGGTTGGCCTCACTACAGACAGCCTTGTTACATGGGGTGAGGTTTATCGGATTAGAAGCAACACTGTTAGTATTCAGGACACATTTCCGAGTGCATATGACATGTCAGCTGCTTACATATCTTCCAATTCCGCTTCACATATTCCTTTTACAGTTAAACATGAAGTGACAGAAGTGTAGAAATATCTGTGTCCTGCACTCTGCGAACATAACAGCTAAAAAAACCACCTTGACATGTCAGCTGACAACAGAAAAAATATCCCTGATCTCTGCTGAGGCATTGTGATTCTAACATCAACTACTTGTAACAGAGAGAAGAACTGAAAATAAAGAATCATGAACTTCACAATTAAATATATGCATATAAAAAGCATAAAGAATTTTGTTTGCATGCCCCTAGTCACAGTTTCAGTCTTTGCTCCTCCTTCTGTGTCTGTACATTTACTTACTCCACTTTACAGACATCCCAGAGATCTAAACACAGGGCTAGCTAGTTGTTTATTTCATGCATTTGTAGCTATTTTCTTTTAAAAGATATTTTCCTGCATCTTCCATTGACAGATACAACACTTCCAGCAGCTAGTTCTTCCATCATTTGAATAAATGAAGCACTCCCTGCAGCAACTCCGCTTCCCTCCAAGATTAATTCTCTACTATTTACATTTTTTTTCTCTCTGTCCTCCAGATTCCTCCTTCAACAGCTCTGTAGTTCTACCTTCACCTCTTGTTTTCAAATCAAGGCCAGCTTTATGATTTTGAGTTTCTTTGGGGCCAGGAATCTAGTCCAACAAAAGAAGACAACCCTCCCATGAAAGTGATGCTACATGACACTTTTCTTATTAGACTGATTCTGTATTTACTGTACAAACTCCAATTTTCTAGAAACACATTGGTAACAGCTTTAAATTCATTTATGATAAACACAGCATGTTGTACAGTGTCAAAGGATTTCTTCTCAGTGTTATTCACATTTAATTTTACATTCAATTAACTACCAAGAAACTTTTTACTTTTTAATATTCAATTTTTGAGAAGCTGTATCATGAAATAAGATCTTTTGTTTACCTGATAGTTGGATGATGAGGTTGGTTATGCTTTAAATACACACTGTTGAGGGTGCGTGGGAGAGTTTGGGGGGTGGAAATGAAGCTGTACATCTTTAAAAGCTACAGATGCCCACATGACCTTCAACATCCTGTACATGCTGTGAATTGCATGGGAGACATTTGTTATGTACCTTGAAAGGTGAAGAGCTCCGGCAACCTTGTCGAGATTCTTATCTGTACTCAGAGGATGGGGTCTAATTTTAATTTTGCTTAGTTCTGCATTAATTGTAACTGACTACATACTGAGGACAGTGAAACTGTAGTCAGCTGTAAAACCAGTGGGAGGTCAAAATTTTCTGGTAAACAAGGTACCTGCAACTTTCTCATGATGTTTCTCAAATAATGGGTCACAAGTGGAACAACTAGGAAATTGCCATAAAAATAGCACATGTTAATGGAACAGTCTTAAGGAGGACAAAATCTTCAGTCAGGTGTTACAGGTAACAGCAGTGCCCATTTTAAAGATAAGATGAAAGGAGACCTATTACAAAAATACTTGTCTTTGAAATGGGTAAAGAGGACACCTAAAAAGTTTTAGCAACTCATACCTAGCCATTTTATTCAACTCACTTGCTTTTCTTTTATTATTTGCTACAGTTATTTGTATAATCATCTTATATTCTAAAAGGTCGCTATTCTTATCTGTCATGGATATTGCAGAAAAGTCTAGCTGAGATAAGGTTAATGCACCTGTTTCTGAAAAGCAAATGTTCAAATGTTTTCTGATGGTAATATTAATGCTCCACAGTAGAGGTGACACTTTATCACCCCACACATAAACCATGTGCAGTGCAATATATATCCTTGGCTGCAGTACCCATGAGACGGTGGAATTCTGGATCCTGAAAGGAGGAAGCAGAACAAAATGCAAGATTACAACCCTGGACTTCAGGACAGCAGACTTCAGCTTCTTCAAGGATTTAGTTGGAGGAGTCCCATTAGATAAAGCTCTAGAGGGAAGAGGGGTCCAATAAAGCTGGTTAATATTGAAGGATCACTTTCTCTAAGCTCCAGTGGTCCATCTCAATGCTGAAAGTCATGCAAAAATACAAGGAGGCCCGCGTGGATGAACATGGAGCTACCAGGAAAACTGAGACATAAAACAAGAGTCTATAGAAAGTGGAATCAGGATCAGATAACATGAAAGGAATATGGAAGCACTGCCCAAGCATTCAGCTAGGAAACCCAAGGACTACCTGGAATTGAATCTGTTGAGATGTCAAAGGCAACACGTAAGGCCTACGTATATGGCAAAAATACAAAGTCCTGCACCTGAGAAGGAATAACCCCAGGCACCAGTATATGATGGGAGCCAAACAGCAAGAAAACAGCTTTGCAGAAAAGCGCCTGGGGCTCCTGGTGGACACTGAGTTGAACATGAGTCAGTCTCTTGCCACAGAGATAGCTATTGATATTGTGGACTACATTAGGAGGGGTGTTGATCCTACTGCTCTACTCAGCACTGATGAAACACACCTGGAATGCTGGGTCAAATTCTGTGCTGTCCAGTACAAGAAAGGCATGGAGCTACTAGAAAGATTCCACAAAAAAAGGCCATTAAAATGATTAATGGATTGAAGCATCTCTCATAGGAGGAAAGGCTAAGAGAGCTGGGACTGTTTATCCCGAGGAAGAAAAGCTCCAGGGGAATCTCATCAATGTACAGATATCTGAAGGGAAGGTGTAAAGAAGATGGAGTCAGGTACTTTTCTGTTGTGCTCAGTGACGGGACCAGAGGCAAAGGGCACAAACTGAAACATAGGAGCTTCTGTCTAAACATAAGGAGGAACATTTTTACTGTGAAGATGACCAAAAGAATTTGTGGGGTCTCCATCCCTGGAGATATTCCAGAGCCACCTGGAAACGGTCTGAGCAATCTAGATGATCCTGCTTGAGCAAGGGCCTGGAACAGATGACCTCCGGATGTTCCTTTTAACCTCAACCAATTTCTGAGTCTGTGATTTTGTGAATAAGATATTACAATACAGTAGAACAAATAAAGCTAAAAATTACAGTAGGTCATAAAAGTAGTGCAGAATTGCACTGTTCATTAATAAAAGACAACTAAATATAACTGAATATTGCAACCCCAATTTGAAGAGTGTGCAAAAGGGCTCTGGGTTCTGGGCAATGTACTATTTAAACAGAAGAGAGGTATAAGAGAGGATTATTTTATTTTGTTCATGTTGGGATGGTATATACTAACTTTAGCAAGCACAGTATCCTTTCACTCCCATGAGAAACAAAACCGCTTGCAGGGCTCCTCTGTACCCTTGTTTAATCTGTGACACTGCAATTGGAATTTGTCACTCTAGGAGCTACATTTGATGTTACAGCCTGAAGCAGAGCTCAACCAAAATAAACAATCTGCTCTATTCTGCTTAGACTAATATGACAGTGATGTAAGCCCCAGCACAGTGGAAAATGCATAAATGGGCTGCCACACAGCACACACACACATAGAAACAGCAAGACAGCTCAGAAGTTTTATTACTTATACACATCGTGTGTAAGAAGCCTTGCTTGGACTTTGGCTGTACTATGCAACAGTATTTTTTCTGTGTGTTAATGTGGAAAATATGCTTATTGTTTCAAATGGCCCTAGGAATTTTGTGCCACACTGAGAAAATATCTTTATCTTGAAAAAAATAAATTAGTTGAGTCAAGAATTTGTTCCATGACAACCTGCACACAGTTATTAGGGTGGGAGAGCTGAAAAGGATTATTTTATCATAAACATCCCACAGTGACACAACTGCACAAATATTTGTCCCAATAGCTTGTGTGTGAATACAGTATTTTTTTGTTCCCTCTCTGCCTTTCTCTGGTTTTTGATTTAGGGCCTCTGGAGCTTTGCCAATGCTAGGCTGTTCATTCCACTTGCACATACAGGCTCATTAATGCAAATAGTCACGTTGAAGCCCTAATCTGGTTATTCCTTCTACTCAGGATCACTTGATCAGAAGGAGGATGGGGAGGAAAATGCTGTACATAATTCTGTTAAATTCGTCAGCCACAATGGCTGACCTCAAATCTAGAGTCTTACATGCAGTCATTTTTCCTTTTCTCTGTCCCCAAGCTAAGAGAGCTCTGCAAAGGCAACTGACTGAGCAGGTCACATTTTTCTATAAAGATACAAGAGGTTATCTTGTTCAAGTAATTTTATTTCAGGAAAAAAAGAGGATGGAGTGAAAAGGAAAGCAACAAGGTCACTTCAATAACATCACAGAATATTTTCTAACTGTCTTACTTTCTTACATTTTCAGCCTCAAAGATGCATTTTCACATAGAGCATTTTTATTTAAAAAGGCAAGAAAAACCAGCATCAACACAAAAAAGATAACTATGTGTATAAAGCAGCTCGTGAAAGTTAAGGGTCTAAGAACAAAACACCTTTTCTCTCCACATCAGGTACAATTTATATGGCCCTAGTGCAATGTTTCCCATACCATCCTGCCAGTGACCTCATCTCGCATCTGTAAAATCATTTTCTCAAAGGACATGAGGCTATCTGTTCTGGGTGAGAGCTCAGCTCCTGTATTTCTTTTTATCAGAGACCTCTACATTAGCCCAGCCGAAGTGTAACAGGTAAAATTTAAAATTAATGATATTGAAGACACGTAAGAATCAGTGGCCACTCTTCAAGATTTTGCAGAGAAACAGCCGGCCATTTATGAACACCCTGCTCTTCTCCTTTGCCCCTGCCTTGCTGACAGCCTGAACCGTGAGGTATTTACTTCCTTGCACTGGCAAGGCAGGGCTCAGCTCCCAGCTGCCACTTTGGATTGTGCCATAGGACCACAGCACTGCAATATTAGCAAGTTTAAAAATCGTCTTGATTTTTCGAATTCTTACTTTAAGCAGCTTCTTCCACTACATCCTACTACTAAGGGCACTGTGCTTTGAGTGCACTTGTTTATATTCTGAAGCTGTATCTCAGACTGGATGTGGGTATTTCCCAAATCCTCCCTTCCCCCATCAGCAGATTCAGTCAACAGAGATACTCAGGTCTACCCCTAGATGGAGATACTGTCCGCAAATCGCTGCGCTGGGATTACAAATTCAACTCTCTGAGCGCAAGAAACCAAAATTAAGTACTGACTATTTATTAATCTCCAGGCAATTTATGAACCCCCCTCACTCTTCATACATACTTCTCTGGCCTGGGCTGGCACACATCAGGGATCATATTAAAGCCTTTAACTCTCTCTCATCCCTTTTCTATCCTGCATCAAGAGCTATTTTCCAATCACATAAAACTCCAAAAGGAAGAGCTAACGGCTGCTCAGAGAAAGCTCTGGATGCTTCCTAGATTAGGAGCAGACAGCAAGTGATGTAGGGACAATGCTGTCATCACGAGAACCTATACTGACATATTTCAACAAGATATAATCATGTAGAAAACACCTAGGGGATGTATGTATTAATTTTTCTGTTTAACTTATATAGCACATTTATTACCATGCAAGTTATCTTCCTCATGTTATTTTCTATTTTCAGCTTGACACTTTTCTTAGCTGGTTGCAACTAGCTGAAAAGTCGAAACAAATACCTAGAGAATATGCTTGTTACCCTAACAAATTAATTTCATTATTTTTTCCATGTTTTTAGCAAGATCTCAAGAGTGATTTCACATAGCAGAATGAACTGTGATCAAACAATTCAGTTTGCATATTTACAAGTCCTTTTCCACTTCATTGCATTGTGAACCTGTTTCATGCTGACCTGCCCTTCTTAAAGTCATTTCCATTTACAGTAAGAGTGCAACTCACTGACACATAAATTGGAGATATTTTATATCCACTATGTGCAAGTATAAATGGACAAAGACAAGAAGTACAGAATTCATTCCTCTATGATTACTAGTCTGTGCCAAAGTGATTATGCTATTTTTTCCACTCTAAATTGAGAGAGAGATATTCTGCAGTTTGTTTCCCAGAACTACTTCTAGAAAGTCTGTATGTTCAGCTTTACATAAAAGAAATTTATGGGGGAGTTGTTGGTACCGTTGTACGAGAAGATAAAATGATTCCACACTAAGCAAATAAAAAAAAAGGAAAGAAAAAACGAAAAGGAATAAAGAGCATGCATAGTGGAACAAAGCAGACAATCAAATAGAAGTAGACAGAATAATTATAGATGTCTGAATAACACTCCAGATGGCATTTTGGGCATCACAGTTAACAAGCAGACTGTTTCAGGGGACCAGCATGTTAGCACATTATTGCAACAACTGGAAACCAGCAGCTGAAGCATGTCTGCCTGATTATCCAGGGAGCAGGCTACATGCAGCAGCCAAAACAAAAAAGAAAAATACATTGTCTGGATGCTTACTGGTATCACAGGTTCAGGAACCCATTTTTCTTAACTGTAACATGCTTAAAAAAAGTTACCACAGACATGACTAACACTCACTTCATGAGGAATTGGTCTTAAGCCAGTTAATCTGGTCTAAGTTCGAGCATTCAGAAAAGGTATCTTTTTGGCATTAATTACCCCATCTATACACTTACATTAAAATTTTTACACTTCTGCTCAGATGAAAGTCAATCTGTTCCTTACGCTTTTCTCCCTCTGTGCAAATTTATTTTATTAAAAGCAACAATTATAGCTAAAAAGGAGTTTACGCTACAATTTCATTTTATTCCCCTTTTCACCATTGGAATCTGCAAATGACTTCTGCAGTTGCAACCGTTGGAGCTGAATGTTAAATCGTATGCCAAAATAAGCTTGATATCTTGTCAGTTATCTTCTCAAATGAAATTCATCATCTTCAGTACAGCAAAGAGTCCCATTGCTGATACGCACCCCTCAGGAAATGTATTTCAGGGATGGAGGGTCTGATATTTCTATCAAGTAGAAAGACCTTTAGCACCCATGCCATAGTAACTCTTAAATTGATTCTAAAACGGCAATTCTGTGAAAACATAATATATGATATTCTCCCAAATATCAAAAATAATGTGCCTTTTTACTTTCAATTTCAAATTGAGGTTACACCATAGAACTCTTGCAGATCCAAAATCAGAGACAAACTTCATAGAATCAGTTCTGGAATCAGAAGCTTTAGCTTCATTCTTTTTCTTTGATTCCTGTGTTTAGATTTTCCCATTAGTGACTCTTCAAGTCTCTTGGTCCCTGAACAGATCTACACATAAAAATCCAACCAAAACAAAACAAAAAAACACCACCAAACAAACCAGACCCTTAACAGTAATCCATGACATATTAGCAAAGTAAATATATATATATTGTAATTTCTGTAGCTCATGGTATGGTTTTAACTGCATTAAAAAAAATACAGTTCTTGACTGCTCCTTGGTTTGTAAAAAATCCCCTAGTAGATGCTGCAGAACACATTTGTCAATTAAAGCATTTGCAGAGTTCTCCTACCTTCCCAAGGATATTAGTTGCTTGTTCTGAAAACAGAAAAAAAATATGGTAGGTGGTGGTTTGTTTTTTTTTTCTTTTTTAGTTGGTTGGTTGGTTGGTTTTTTTGTTGTGGTTGGGGTTTTTTTTCCTAGTGTTCTTATGTCATTGTATCAGAAAAGAACAAAAAAAAAGAATAAAAAAAAAAAACTTGGTCTGGAAAAGATAGTGAAAATATGCAGTAGTTTTCTAATAATATGTGATATAAACCAGATTTATCTATGTAAACACTTTCCCACCCTCACTGAAGGATTTCTAATTTTAATATTAAAAAGCTTGACGTACCTTAAGGTTGGCAGACACACCCTTTCCTAATACCTTTTAACCTCTAGGAAGAAGGAAAATGCATCAGAAAAGAAGGCAACTTATGACTAATTCATAGTGGCTTCTTTAGTTCTTGATTTCTCTCTTAGTATCTATTTCAGTTTTTCATAGAATCATAGAATATCCTGAGTTGGAAGGGGCCCAAAAGGATCATCAAGTCTCACTTCTGGCCCTACTGCAGGACACTCAAAGAATCACATGTGCCTGAGAATGTTGCTCAAAGTCCTCTTGAACTCTGTCCGGTTTGGTGCTGTGACCACCTTCCTGTGGAGCCTGTTCCAGTGCCCAAACACCCTCTGGGGGAAGAACTTCTTCCTAATATCCAACCTAAACCTACCTTGACACAGCTTCAGGCCATTCCCTCAGGTCCTATCATTGGTCATCAGAGAGAAGAGATCAGTGTCTGCCCCTCCTCTTCCCCTCACAAGGAAGTTGTAACTGCAATGAGGTCTCCCCTCAGTCTCCTCTTCTCCAGGCTGTGGAATGACCAAGTGACCTCAGACACTCCTCATGTGGCTTCCCCTCCATCTTCATTGCCCTCCTTTGGACACTGTCTAAATAGCTTAATGTGTTTCTTATATTGTGGTGCCCAAAACTGCACACCATATTCAAGGTGAGGCCGCACCAGTGCAGAGCAGAGCAGGACAATCCCCTCCCTTGACCAGCTGGTGATGCTTTGCCTGATGCCCCCCCAGGACACGGTTGGCCCTCCTGGCTGCCAGGGCACTGCTGACTCACATTCAACTTGCCATTGACCAGGACCACCAAGTCCCTTTCTGCAGGGCTGCTCTCATCTCTCATTCCCTGGTCTGTACCTACATAAAGGGTTGCCCCATCCAGGGTGCAGAATCTGGCAGTTGTCTTTATTAAACTTCATACAATTGGTGATTGCCCAGCCCTGTCATTTGTCTAGCTCAATCTGCAGGACTTCTCTGCTTTCGAGGGAGTCAACAGCTCCTACCACTTTAGTGTCATTGGCAAACTTAGTATACCTTTGTGTCCCATGTCCAAGTAGCTTGTCTACATTTATGTTCAAAGAAAATAACTACAAAAAATCTAGAAAGACAGTTATGAAAAAAAGTAGAGGTAGGGGCTTTGCTTGGTAATATATATTGGATATGATGTGCGTCCTGAGTCGACAGGGTTCTGTGGTTACCTTTTTTTCACTTTCCATTATGTTTACTGGCAGAGAAAAACAAATAAAAAACCCAAATCAAAGCAAAATATAACCTGAAATGCTAGGAAATTAAACAGAAGTCAGAAATCAGCCAAAGGTATTCGTTCTCAAAGCATAAACTTACATTACACACTTCAAGCTTAATTAATTAAGATGTAAATTCAACAAGGAAAATGAGTGTACTGAGTATTATTTATGTCCACCTCAATTATGTAAACTTTGCAGGAGAGGTTTTAGCATTTCTTGGACTAACTCTGAAACCCTGCATGCCAGATAAGCCACAAGGGAAAGAAAAGGCATAAAAAAGAGTTTGAAAATTTAAAGGCTGCCAAGTCCCCTATTGTCAGTTCAAGAGTTCCCAACCGCCCTGTACACAGAAATCTCCTTGAGCAGCATCTAGACCACTGAAGTAAATAACAGAAACATTAAAGAAACATAAAAGAAGCATAACAAAAGTTTGGCTTGCCAGCATCAGAGCAGTGTCTCACATACTTGCTCTGGAGGAGATGTTAATAAGAAATGGCCCACCTCTGTCAGACAGGATCTTAATGGAGTTTGGATCCTAATATGCTTTGGCATTCCTCTGACCTCCTTTGTATTATGAGCACCTTGTCCCTCTGTACCTCCCTTTACATGCTGCTAAAACATTTCACAAAACTTCCAGAGACTTCTGCCATTCTACCATTAACCTCACCACCAGTAAAGTTGGCTTTTCTGTGAGTTAAATTAATTTCCTTTATCACAACAGATACACAAAACTTCTCCCAAAGCCCAAGAACCCCCCAAAATGCACTCAGAATTACGGTTTAAATCTTGTCCAGATTACTCCTCTGTTTTTATTTCCTTCTGTTACTTTTCTTGAATGCCCTTCTTTGAGTCCACATCACAATTTTTGGAAAGTGATATATTCAATGTAAACCACATATAACAAAAAGCAGAAAGCAGAAGAAAGGTTGTCCTTATAAAGGGTATTTTCACCTGGACTGTATCAGCAGAAAATCTCCACAATCCTGAAACAGCACATGAAGCCATATCATGGACTCTGGTTACACACAGTAATATGCTATATACTGGTTGTCTTCAGGAGAAGTCTGAGATTAAATTCAGGAATGTGCCTCTAAATGGATTCAGTGATCTTTGGTGTTAGGGCCACTAAAGAATCACTAGCAAAGATGGCTTCTGAGTTCCAAAGTTTCTCAGGATTTTTCAGTATAAATCCCCCGCACCAAAATAAATCAAAGTGTTTACAACAGAAGGAAGATACTCATGAAGCTTCTATGAATTGTCAGCTCATGAAAATGCACTGTTTTACAAGATGCTCTTAGATAAAGGTGATTACTATTCGTTATTTGAATTATAGTCATATCAGAAGACACAGGGCAGATTGATACCTCATTGTGCTGGGCACAATATAAAATACAGAATGAAAGACAATTCCTGACATAAGAAAGATAAGAATCTAAATAAACAAAAGAGGTAAAAAGGCATTGGAAAATAAAACAACTTGTCTGGAATAATAGGCACTTTTTTACCAGATGAACAACAGAGACAGTACGTAGGTGGCCTGAATCAGGATGAATGTCTGATAGCTGTGCTTCACAGCATCACAGTGGGGAACAGAATGAGTGTCTTTCACAAACAATCTAAATCAAGACATTTATCTCAAACAGAGAAAAATAACCAGAGCCTACCATCACCACGATTTCCCTGGTCATGGATTCAGTGACTGGAATGTCCTTCTTACATTCTCAGGAAAACTCAAACTGTGAAAAATTTACTCATTTCTTGGAAAGACAGGTAAAGGGAAAACTGATTAGGCAGCCACCTCTGTCTGTAGAGAGATCTGCACCAATGCCATACAGTGTTGGGGAATGGAGGAAGACAACCCTACAGAAGCTTCCATTGAATGGTTTCTGGGACCAGCAGAATATCAAAGACCAGAGGGAAATTGAATTGAGAGATAAATTTTGAATAAGAGTGTTTTGCTGAGGAAAGTAGAATTTACCAAACAGATAACCAGATCAATCATTTGTTAAAGTAAAAAAAACAAAACAAAACAAAATGACAACAAAAAAAGGACAATAGCTTAGGTTCCTAATGAAGATAGTTTATTAATGTTTAATCTGCTCCCTTGTGAGGCACAGCAAAAACCCTACAGTCTGTTCTGATGAGAGGCCTTTTTATTTGTATTCCACACTGAAGACCTGGATTTTGAATAGGTAAGAAGCCGATCAGGATAAAAGAGCCTGTCAGAGTGCAGGTGAAAACTTCTGAAGTCCACAATTGTTCTATATCTCACTTTGGGCCCTCAGTCCCTCATTTTCGACATATTCATATTCTGTCATCAGAATTTTTGTTAATATAATGCTGTAGAAGAGTGAGCCTGTAAAATGAGACTGCTAAATCCCAGCTTTATTCTCTAATGACTGTCTATCAAATATGTTCAGATTACCTGTCAAAGACAAGATGTTTTTAAATTTCTAGTTCTTCAAGCCATTTGGGAACCCAAAAATCCCAGCACTGGGATAATCACAGTAAGAAAAAATAAGTAATCAGAATGTAGCTGACAATCACAATAATTATGCCAGCAAAGTGCAGTAACTTGCACCTTTATAGTAATTATGTCTTTCCCAGACAGAAAAAAAATGCTACACTTATCAGTAAAATAAGTAAATAGAAATATGGTACATAGTTACCAGTTATATAAAGCTATTTTTTGTCAAAGCACTATAAGAACTCAAGAATTTATAACATGTATTTTCATGAGGGGATTGATGTCCCTGCACCTAGACAAAAGCTTCAGGTTTGGAAAAAGTATGTTGAGGTTCTTCTGTTAAAGATATACTGGATATACACAGAGAGGTCTTTTCTATGCAGACTAGAAGAGAGATTGAGGAAAAATTATCCTACAATAAAAATCCTGATATAGCTACCATGTTTGAAGTCACTGTATTAGGTAGATATTCTGTTCCAGAATAATATGTTATTGTTTAGAAATACAGCAAGATATGTAGACTGAAAAAGTTATTATGAGAATAGCTTTTCCATTTAAATCCCTTCTTGCAAATAAGTCTGTAACATTTTACTGAGGAAGAGCTTAAGCAAATAATATTTCCCTACCTCAAAAAGGAGGGTAATTAAAGAAAGAAAAATCCCATTTGTGAATATGTGTTTTAATTCCCTTAGTAATGAACCCAATATAATGGATTTTGAGTAATAAAGTCAATACTGAAGCAAAGGATGTCAGATGTATAACTTATGCTGCTTACTTAAAACCAATGGAAATGTAAAGAATAAAAATCCCAGCTTTTCACTCTCTAAAAATAAATCACTGGTTTGAACTGCATAAAATACATTATACTTCATTATATCACTGCAGTATTTCAGAAGCTAAGGGCTGAAAACTTCTAGGAGGGTGGGCATTATATAAACATTTGCCAATTGAATTTGCTGTATTACAAGAATAATACTTATGAAACCTAAAAGAATGCCATCATGACTGGTTTTGCTGGAACTCTTTTAGTACCTATTCTTTATGACAAAGAGTTCTTTTTATTTATATGGGCATCCTTTCTCAGAGGGCATTTTACTGAATATGACTTTCTGCTAAGAGATAGAAGCTTCCAGGGCTCTGATATCCATAAAGGTAATAAACAGCTTGGTAGCGTTGTCAGATGCATCAGAAATCTGACAGGAGGAGAGAAGGGAAAAGGAAGGATTGATTCGAACTAGTTCAGACTATGAAATTTTCCAATGCAGATTATTTTTCAATATTATTATATTTTCACTAAAGCCATACAAAACAGACTATATACTTTTGTCAGCATTTGTCATCTTTCCTCTTACATGTCTCAATTCTGCTTCATTTGTTCTTCTGAATTCAACTCTTTACATATGGCATTAAATTACAGTTGTACAGGTATTTATGGCTGTAGCTGAGGTAGTCAAGAATACTGCCAGTTTTCAAAGGCAAATGAACCTGTATTTTTCTCTTTTTCTGTTTCTTTTTTGAGGGGATAATTTTTGGTTCTTTTGTTTTGAACTAAAAGCTTCAGTTACTTCCTCTGCAATACTAATATTCTGGATGATAATGCAGATAATTTTCTAACACTTGTGCATTTCCAGATGGAATTATAGAAAATTAAAAGGAAGGCTGATAACTGGATTACTAACATTACTTAGGTAGGTTCTCTTTTCCCAGAAAAGAGAGAATAGAACAGAGACCTGAGCACTGAGAGGAGTTTCTCTGACCTACACTGTATATCTGCTGTAAAGATGAGGTAGTCAGAATGCTTTGAGGAACAGCTCTTAAGTGTGTGTTAACTTAAAAAACACTGTAGGGTGTAAAAAGTCACTGAAGAACATGTATAAACTGTCTCCATCATGACAGGTAGGCCTTCTATATACACAATAGGAATTCAGAGAGCACTGTATTTGCATACATGACAAAGATATCCAGTTCAGTGCTGAAAATACACTGGAGACTAAGGATGTTCAAGTTAAGTACATTATATGTTTTACTGGACAGAATTTGGGAGCAGAACTGTATAAGTAGCTGAGACTCTGTCTATATATAAGAATTTACTCGTAGAAGGAACTCAGCTAGCTTTATCCCACTTAGATACATACTGGAAAACTAATGAATTGAGGTAATACCACACTCAGTATGCAAACAATTAAACTGTATTTATTATTACTGCTTTTTTTCAACTTCTCAGCTTTCAAAAAGCAAAGTATTTTGAATATAGTCTAACAATTCCACTGAAAATTTTAACCAAACAAGCCTAGCCTTTTTTCTCTCTTTATTAATCGATATTTCCAATCCATAGGTGCAAAATAGAATTAAATAAAATAAGAACTTTAATAACACAAACAGAACAGTACCTGTTGAGAAGCAACTTAAATACTCCTCTTGACTATATTAACGTTCTGTATAATGATTTTGTCACAGTTGTTTTCTAAAAGATACTGTATATGTCATATCAAGAACAATGAGATTATACTTGAGTCTGTTTAAATGAAATAAGAACTGGCATAAGGTTAACTGTACTGTTGTTGCAGCATAAAGTTGTAAAGACAAGCCAGTGACTTTAAACTGTTCACAGTATTTATTATCTGAATGCTGCTGCAAAATGCATTTTTATAGCCCTAGCACTTGGTAAGCATTAAACAGCTGTCAGAGGAGATTTCAAGAGTAACCTTGCTAGGTTTTAACGCAGGTTTCACAGCACAGCCAGCCTCACTGAAATTGCCTAGCTCAGGTATAAGCAGCTACATACATAAGTCTTACGTAAGTTACTGTGTCCTTTCCTGTCTTTACATGATAGCAAAAATCTCCCCCACCCCATGTCTCCAGAGACATATCACTTGATTCTTTGTGCTTCAGCACACTGAATTCCCCTTGCATCTCTATGCACATGAAGGAGTGAAGGAGGTCATTGGGGAACTACTAGACCTTGAGTGGTTTAGTTACCACCCTGGATACAAACTGTGCAGGTCATCGCTCCAAGAGAACGAGAAACCATACATCTGGCTGTGCAACACTCCACGTCATACCAGCTAAAAGCATTTTGAACAGGGACACACTATACCTGGAAAAAAGTCTAGTCTAATTCTTCACTAAGGCATAACCTGACACTAAAAAAAAGGATATACTACTAGTACAGTTCAGCACTTTCATAATACAAATAGGAGATATGTGGGAAGATACATATGTAGGGAGAGAGAGACTGCACGTGCACTGTTATGTGTAACTAGCATAGAGGAAAATAAAAATTAGTCTGAATCATGAAAATTCCATGTCTAGAGCTAATTGATTTGCAGTTCTCTTGAACACACTATGTCTGCTTTTCCTTAGTTGTAATTCACCAAATAAAGGACTTGATTACAATGATCAATGATGCTTTAAATGACAAAATGAAAATTCACAATAATAAGTACAAGCAGAATTACAGGGAATATAGGCACAAATCTATGCTATTTGGTCTTCATCGTGCTTTGAGTTTGTAAACTTACGAACAAGGCAAGCCTGCAGCATCCACAATCAATAATCAATTCTCATAATTACATCAATATATTGAGAACTTAAATGAAAACCATTCCCTCTAATATCAAAACAATATGTTACTGTAAAATACTTGATCAAGCTCCTTCAACAACTGTATATAGCTGAAGTTTAATTTATTTAGGTTTTTGAGATGCTGAACACATTGCACAGCAGAATGATAGGCGAGGAAGACTACTTATGAACAATACTTTGGAAATATTTGCTGTGAAGAAAAGAACAAAGAAAATCAGAGAGAAGGAGATTGCAATTGCTAGCACTGTAAATATTTTCAATGTGTTGCTGATTTAGAAAGTAAAACAGAAAGGTGCTGCTGGATGTTTTCTCTAATGAGGAAGAATGAGAGGACAAGATCTTAATTAATGTGGAGTAGTACCTTTAACAGAGAAAAATGACAACTAGTTGGAATTTAGAAAATGCTACCAAATTTTCAATATTTGTGTGTAGCATAATACAGAAAAAAAATCAGCAAACCCCAAGTTCTGCCTTGTGAGAAAAGCAGGTAGATAGAAAGCTGGGTGGGTCAGCTGCAGGTCACAAGACCTGGGAGACAATCAGACACTGCTCAGTGGGATTTTTCATTTTTTAAAATTAATTGAAAAAATAAAGCTACCTATGTGACATGCTTCCTTTGTCAAAGTACTGCATTTCCCTACTACACCATTTCCTCAGTGAAACTTCTGACAACTTACTGGTAAATGGATACCAGGTGGACATTTTAGAAAGCAAAAATGTGGATTACTTTGGATCCATGTTAAATATGAGAAAACAGAAAATTTCCAGGTGAGCTAGGAAAATTTCCAGGTGGGCTTCTCCCATGGGACACAGATTTAGAATGAAGAAGCAGGTATAGAAATAATTAGCAAAAAGCCCACAGCTGAAAGTAGGAAGTGAGGCAGCAAAAGTGGTTAAGTGCAAAATCTTAAGGCATGCAAAAATAGAGGACTTATATAGGAGAATCTTTCAGAACAGTCACTAAAGAAATGGGGGAGTGACAGCAGAGCTGAGTGAGGGCTCTCGTGAGAGCTAGAGGATAAATATGCTGAGGAAGAGAAAAAGGAAGTAGCCTAGAACAAGAAAGCCAGCCGAAAGTTTGCATGAAATGCAGGTAGACTAAAACACTGACACTGAGCCAGAATAAAGGTAGTTGATGGCTTCATTACAAGCAGGTTCTCTGGAGTGGAGAGTGTGGCATCTGTTGAAAACACACAGGGCAACACGGTCTAATCTGTTCTGTACAGGTACTTACACCATGCTCACCACCATAATGCAAATGCCCTCCAGCAGTGCATTAAGCTACATGATTAACATCTGCTAGCGGTTGTGTTAATTTCCATCATTCTATCAGGTAATGCAAAACCAGTGAGAGTTAAGGAAGCCCTTAAAAACATGCCTTTTCAAGGCAGGAAGTTGGTTAATGGATAGTCAGGTTAATATACATCCCACTGAGTTCTGTCAAAACTAAATCACTCTCCTATGATATATTTCTATTTATCCAGAGATTACAGTGTTTGTTGCAGACAGCATCATGACATAGTCCTTAAAAGGCTAAGAGTTACAGGAAATAATTTTCCAAGGAGGCTGCCTACAGTTTACAGCAAAATTTTACAAAGACCCATTTTAACATGATTCCAGTTAAACCCCCAAGGCCTGACACTTCTTTCATTTGCAACTAAGTTGATCCTTACGTGACACTCACTACTTTCAATACTTTTCCCTGATTTAAATCTGCATAAGGAAGAAGAAACAGATTTTCAAAATCATGGCCAACTTTGCCCACATTGTTCAAACTCACAAACCACAGGCGGTGATCCACGTATTTTGAACTATATGGAAGAATATTTCCATGAGATCAAGGAACTGAGCAATGTCAGCTTAGATTTGTATTATCAATGCCACGCAGAATAGACCATTCTAATGTGAAATAAGCCTATACTTTGAGCTGGCACATTGAGGAGGCACTACGTGCATTGCGAACTCTGAATATGAAAAGAGGCACAGAAATGCCATGAAGGCTATGCCTGCTTTTTTCACTACAATTCTAAACAAAATATATCTGAATCACACTCTGATGATATTTCTTCAGAACTGCCACAGCAAGAATTATACAGGTACACCTGGAGATTGACTTTCTAACACCCATGATGCATATTCCACTATTTCAAAAACTGATTATAACCATTATATTGGGTTAGAAACTTACATTAATTTTAAATTATCATCATTGAAATAGAGATATATTCTGCTTTGACAACTTTTATGAGTTACCCAACATTACCATCTAAATCAAAATACTTTCAACAGGTAAGTACTTTTTAAATGCTTCCACTGTGTGGCTTTACAGATGGAAAGATGCCTACTTTTAAGTCACAGTACTGCCTTCTGAGCCTTATGGTATCTTCACTATCTGATTCCATAAACATGACTGCATTTGTGTTAAAGCACTAGACAGTGAGATGCCCCCCCTAATACTTAGTTTCAGCTTACTAAACACAACTCAAACCTTGGATCATTGGATCCCAGACTGTGATAAGTATGCAACTGCTGGTATGTTTATCGAATGTTCCACACTTTAACTTGGCAATATCTTTTTGAATAGCACCTGAACCAACTAGAAATCTGGTGGCTACCAATTTATGTATTTTTCTGCTTCCTATTTGCTCCTTAAGTAGCTGAAATCTCTGTCTCACCTTCCAGTAGCAAGTTAGCCCAGAAAAGATTAGCAGAGTAACCATCCAGTCTAAAAGACAGACACATTATTTATTAACAGTTACTTAAACACTTTGGCCATTCACTTTCAGTCTATCAGGTAATTGTTTAAATATTGCAAAGAATTGAAAGTAATCCTGGCAATTTTCCTACAAGGTGCCTGCCTACTACATAACATATAATTGTTCCTCTCCATCACAATTCAGCTGGTGTTTGTATGATTCAAGGATCCTGATACAGCATATTATTTTTCTGATGAGGTGGGTACCACAGAGTCATATGTCTAAAAGGCCTTTCTTTACTCCTTTCAAAAGGAGACAGAACTGCATCATTATTGTCCTCAGGATCAGTAAAACATGTGGGTGGCTGCATGGAAACAGTATTATACAGTGTGGGTAATTGCTTAGTCATGCCTTTCAGTTAACTAAGCTTAAGCTTACTTTTTTGTCTTGATTAGCCATGCAAGTCAGCTTGAATATTTCACTTCTGGAAGAAATTTCACAAGCACCTCACTCTTCATTTTATTGTCTGAACAGAAAACTGATATTGATAAAGAACCCTTTTCTACAGTACACAACTTCACTACAAAATCTTTTTCTGCTAGGTTTATATCTTAAAGAGAAGAAAAACCCCAAAACATTAGCAGGGTGTACACTGGTCTTTACAATAAGTTTATTGTTGCAAACTAACTGGAGTCAAAGGTCTTCAAGAAAGAAAAAATTCTGATAAAGCTTATATATGTAAAGAAAAATCAAAAAGTTTGACAGTGTTCTCTCTCATGGATTGACTCTAACATTTTTGGCACAGTATATCCTAATACACTGGGAAAAAACAAAAAGAAAAGAAAACAAATTGTTTTCCAAGATAAAAACTGTTTCCAGCATTAAAATCTAGCTCTATTTCCCTCAGCTGTCATCTGTGATAAGGAAAAGAAAGACTCAAAACTCTTGTTCTTTTCTTCTGACAGCTGCTATTCCACAACAGGCTAGCTATCCTGCTGTGGTCTGACACTTCTTTGTCAAGCAGGTTGTTTCCTCTACACAAAGCCACCTGATGCTGCGAAGACTGGAGGGCTACAAGGGCAACACAGCCATGGGGATGACTAAGGATGGGACTTTCAAAAAAGGCTTGAGTCATTTATGATCACAGATCCCACTGACAGTCAGTGAAGTCTGGGATTCAAAATCACTATATTCTTTTAAATATAGACAAAAGAATTCTTTATATGATTTTGTCTAGCTTATAATGAATAGCATATAGGGAGGAACACAGAAGAGAAGATGGGGTAGTGTTCTGTAACTGTGAAATGCAACCCTTTCCAGGTTTTTATTTCTTGCATCCTTTTTAAAGAAAGGTCTTTATTTTAGATAACTCAACTCCTTTTTATAGACATGCTCTAAACACTCTAAAAAAAGATGTTTCATTCTGCAGAGCTCACATAAAGATTTAGAAATTATTTCAAAAATCTTGGAAGTTTGGATTATGTGCGATGATCAACATTTTTCTTTAGAACATCCTACCCTTGATTCCCAAGCACAAATCACACCAAGTACAAGAAATACAACTGTGGAGAGGGGACTTGCTTATATGGCATGCAGGATTCTTCACTCCTGTTCTTATAGGCATAGATTAAAGAAGCTGCAAGATTTTTCAGAAGAATCCCAAAAAACCAAGCACCTCAGAAGACAGCTGGGAATTTCTGGACAGTTCAGATGCATTCTGGCCTTATTTTCTCTGGCAGTAGCTTGACAAGGGGAGGCTCAAAATGACCATTAGCTATAGGTTGCCCTTACATGAAACAAGAAACTGAAAAATCTAACTAAACCTCATCACCACTTGTTTAATGCTACCAAGACAACAAAGGCACATGGCAGAACATAATGTCAGCTTGGACTTAGGATAACTTGTACAATTTTCCTTGCAGTAAACCTCGAGAATGTTTGCTGTGCTGATTTGTGCCTTCCTCTGGAATGTCAAATGCACTACAGAACAAAGAAAAAGGTCAGAAAGAGTTTGGGGCAAAAGTACTGAAGACTTAATACTGCCCTGCATAAAGATATTGTATGCTCTGTGCAGTTCAACATGCCAGTCTGTATTTCTTGCCTCTGGTTAGCAAACAGTTCAACTTAACTATAGCTCAAGTTATGACTGTGATAGCCAGCTTCAGTTGCTGTCAGTCATGCATCCCCTAAGGAATTTAATCATAACCATAATTTTGCACTGTGACTCTGCAAAGACTTTGTCATTAAAAAGATTGATTATCCTTGTAGGTAAGGTTTTTAAACTTTTACGTACGACAGTTTGTTCTCAAAGCTTGGTATTGGGAAATACTTGCTAAGATAACTAGGCAACATTCTAACTCATTCTTTTTTCTTTCCTCTGCTAGAATAGCTTCCTGATTCTAATTAATTAATATGAGAAGCCATTGCAGCTGCCAGAAGGATATTATATATTTTTGAATGGATGCAAAAGCTCTGAGTCATCTTAACTTGAAGAAAGTTTTGAGATCTCCCTTTTTTACTGTTTGGCATTTTCAGTGAAGTGATGTGGAAAGGGTAAACTGATTTATACCCTAAGGTGGCATTACTAGAAAATAGCTCAGGCCAGGTTGTCAGAAAGTAAGGTTAAAAGTTAAAAAATAGTCAGAGAGCTGATGCACTACCTCAAGTGCAATGGAAGAGTCAGCTGGAGAGCTCTGCTCCAGTCTCAGGCCTAACAGTGTGAGGATGCTGCAGACCCAGTGTGCAGATAGACCATGGCAAAATGGTACAGGGTGAAGCAGCCACCAAATTCAGAGCGGTGCAAACACTTCTGTGGGGTCCTGCAGCCCACAAGTAAGGTACAAAAGCAATAGGGTTTGTTATTCTTTGTTTCCAACAAGTACTGAGCTTATCTCTTCAAACCTAAGAGTCAATAAAGAGCAAGTAAAATCAGCAAACTGGACTTGAGGGTCTGCAACACAGACAGATACACTGATCCAAACAAGAAAGATAGCAAGGCAGTCCAGTCAAGCCCCATACTGGAAAGAAATTAAATTCAAATGTCCTTTACCTGATGGTGCATCCTCGTTGCTATTATATTTCTTAATCTATTCAGGTAGACAGATGCAAAAGTCCCAGAATGATAAAACTGGGGCAGTTGTATGAAAAATGTGAAAGAAATATTATCTGTGTGTCTCCTTTAAACCTGTGATCTTGTGCAGAGCCATTTTACACTTAAATGATACTGTCCCTGATCAGAATCTCCTGCGATACCTTAGGGGAAAAAATACATGCAAAACCACTCCAACAAATGTTTCTGAATGCAAAGGTCAGAGAAGAACCAAACTGTTTTGAAGATTACATTATCAGGAAAGATTCCCAGAGTGAGGGAAACATCAATAAAAATAAAAGAGTCCTGAGAACACCAGCTGAAAATTGTTTGCTTGCAATTATTCCATTTATTTTTGTGATGTGCCTTTCTGTTGACACATTTATCCCAAAAGGATACTCAATTTTCATGGTAAAAATATCATACAAAGAATATGGAATTCTCTTTCAATGAAAACTGCAGAAGCACACACTAAAAATATAGAAAGTAATTTTCTGATGCTGACAACACTGAATCTTTATTTCCCTGGTTATCTCTGCTATTCAATGACCAAACTGCAGAAGGACTAAAATACTGGTATTTTGAACAAACAGTGCAATTAGTAATTTAACCAATGGGAGGGGGGAATCTATTAAGAGTTAACTTATGTACAGAATTTATTAGTTTAATATGCACGTCTTTTATTCTGCAGTCTGTACAATTCTCTTCATTAAAAATTCCAAAATATACAGATATATATTCATGCCTTAAGAGAATTTTTTCTTGAAAACGAGTTTGTATATAATTCATATTAACACACGCAAGAATTCAGGCTACTATTCAAACTAGCCCAAATGTGCACATATGTATTCATTTAGAATGTCTATCTACTTATGCAGATTAGATAACTCTGTGACCTTTTTGCATATTTAATTACTCAATTAGTGCAATAAATGTGTTGTGTTTTTTTTTTAATTTCCGGTGAAACAGAAAATAGATGATACTTAATAATTTAATTATTTCAGCCTAAGTCTAATAGTGCAAACCTGAGCTCCCATGAATTATTTCCAGCACAAGAGAAGAGCTTTCAACAAAAGAAATTACTGACAGTGTAATGTTTTGCCAGGCAAGTCATTATACCAGGGAAGTAAAACCTAGAAAGTACCTAATCTAAAAAAGCATCGGTCTCAACTTCTCTCTCACAGTCACACATAGAATTTTAAAGAAATAAACTGCCAAAACATGAATATTGCACATTAAGATGCTAATTTTATCACTTCTGCAGATTTTTAGACAAGGATAAGACAGATGAAGACAGATGCCTGGACTAATATTGAATCTATTGACTGTTTTTACTGTTGTCAATTACAAAAAACAATCTTTTTTTCAGAAAGCAGTTGATGATTTTAAAAGTCCTTGTCTTCTTAGTGTTCAAATAATCCCTTTTCAAGGATTTTGAGGGCTTAATTCATGGCATTTCTTGCACAAGATGAGTTTCTAGTACTTTCTAAGGATGCTCACGTCAGCCCCAAATTAAAGAACCCTTTTACCATCCCCACATTTTCAAATATTAACTGTATACTGGGAACAAATAGGGCTGATCTATGAGAGACTGATACTTCTGTACTTAGTACTGCCAAAGAGAATTGTTATTAATTTCTAAAATTATTATGTGGGATGCCATAAGATTTCTTCTTTTTCTTCACTATTGACAAATATCAGTGAATACTTGAGTGGTGAAAAACAAAATGAGGATGCAAGCTATTCTCTGCACACCGCTGAAAAGCAGCTGCATACTCCCTTCTTCCATGCAAGACAGAATATGCTGCCAAATATGTTACAGAGCATCTGGTCAAGAATGAAGCATATAGCTGATGACTAGGTGGTAAAACTAAATCTCAAGAAAATGGGTATGATACCATCAGAGTGGCAGAAGCTACTAGAGTTAATGGCAAGTTTATACATGGCCCTTTTTCTGAGATTGTGCCTACTTATTACTCAAATTTGCAATTTGGGAATACTTTGTCTCCTGTTGCTACTAGAGAATCAAACTTTTAGGGTGTTTCATCATGATTTTTCATTGTTGTGTAACCAGAGGACTGAAAACATCCAGTTCTTTCCATCTATCTGTGTTGAATTCCCATTCCTTTCCAGTGAGGTATCCTACCCATGAGTTTACATATTCTTACTTTAGGTGTCTATATAACACTGCACCTGCTTTAGATGCCTTTAAGACGCTATATCAGGCAAATACTGAATGATAAATGGCTTCTATTAATGAACACTGGATGGCAATTATGACTTACTATTTGCATTACAGTTGTGGCTTATAGTTTGCACTAACATCAAGGCTCAGTTTTCCTAGGTAGTGAAGAAAAACATTATAAGGCATTATTCTTCCTCCAAAGCATATGTAATGCAAAAGATGCCTAAAAAATAGAGTAACTTAGGGACATGACATTGTTTGTATGATACCATGCAGAAGTGGAACGGCAAGAAGGATTTGCACCAGACTTGTTCTCTTGTCTTGTAAACAACACTTCATCCACTGGATTAAATTGTGTTGCTGTGAACAATTCTCCTCATGCAGCTTGCAAGGTATGATTAATTTTGCATAAGCCATTTACAAATACTACCCTAAATCTTATAAAGCATGGACTGCAAGGTAATTATGGCAATTAGATTCTTCTTTGAGAGCATACAGATTCTGTATTTAAGAACAAATCTTGAATTTCATCAATGATTTGTGGAACATGATTATCATATCTAAAATATCTAAAATGGAAGTAGAATATAAATTATCCAGCATCAGAGCCTCATTATAGGGATAAAAAATATTTAAAAAGGAAATGATGATTCACACTGATTTAGACTTTACCAGCCTGGTATGCTTTATTTTACAGTGCAATATAAACACAGTTTCACTTTTTTATTGTTCAGCTCTTTCATATCCTGTAAATGGCATTAGATAAGTCTATAAATAATAATTTGGTAGCTAATTGGGCCACAGCCATATTTTTTTTCTTACTTCCTTAATGTATTCTATGCTGTAAAAACAGAGTGAGGCTGCTAACACTAGAAAAAATAAGCACAATCAGCCTTCCCTATATGTAATTGCACATCTGAATATCTGGTTAAGTGGGTTGGTATTATACTTTATGGGCACAAATTGAGGAAAGTCAGATCACTGAAAAAAGTCAAAACTGATAGTAGAAAACTTTTCATATAATACTACAGTATTTTGCATTCCATATCTATGAGGAGACTTCCAGAACTTTTAGTGAAGCAGTTCTCCTTTATCCTTACTCTTCTCTATATGCACAAGCAGCTTATGTGCTCAAATTCAACTACTGAGGAAGGAAGAGAAAAATCATATCAAACACAGTTAAGCAAAATTTGCTCTCAGGGTCTTACAGGACAGAAAGTAAGTGCTAATTACAGACTGTATTAGCTGGCATTCCTCTTTCCTAGACTCATGTCAAGAAGAAAGGCACATCCTACTTTTAAGAAAAATACTACCAGGTTGAGTATACATGGACTGCTCCAGAACTTTGAGAAGAATTCTTACATGAATTACCCGAGATTTAACCAAACTTTCCCTCATGCTCTAGCTACAATTCTTCTGAATTAGAAGATGGAAAACTCAACCTATCAATGGGTACAGCCCTGTAGGTTTATATGGGCATAGATATGGAAACTGTATGGTGACCAACACCTTGGTGATCTTTACCCTTGATTCTGATGATCTGCATTTTTACACACTTTCATTCCAGCTATCACTGATAGGTATCAGTAGTGGAAACTCAGGCCACAGAGGTTTTGAGATGTTGAAGCACCTTAGATTTTACACAAGGATCTGTTGCTTTCACTAAATGAACTTTACTGAATAATGGTGCGATTTTTTTGGATTACCCTACAACTTTTTACTCAAATGGACCAGACTAAGTTAACCTGATGAAAAAGCCAACACTCTGCCCAAAATGCAACTGTTATCAACCTGAGAACTTCTTTTAAGAAATATTAAAACCAACCAAAAGTCCAAAGAACAAATGAAACAAGCAAGAATGACCATCTTTCCTTCTTTTTTGTTGTTCTTTTTCTCTGCATTTAATGTTTGATCTGAAAAAAGAACACATGATTTTTTAAGTAATCTCCGGATCTTTTGGTGGATATAATTAAGAGCATATCATTATCAAACAAAACAGGTTTTCTGCTTTATATGTTTTTTTTCTCACAGTCAGGCAAAGAAAGAAGCTTACTATCCTCTGAGAGCTTGTCAAGGCTATGAGTCTCCAAGGCTACAACAGTAAACACAGAATACTAGGATGCAGTTTGAACCAGGGGAAGTCAATAAGCTAAACAACTCAGCAACAGTGTTCCCTTGGTCTCATTCAGGATGGAATCTCAACATTCATTCTTTCAACTCTTACTCCTGCAGTTTATTTTCATTCCTTGGTTGCTTCTACTGTGTTTTGTTACCTCTGTAGCCCTGATGCCATATGCTGCTTATCCATGGTATCCATGCATGCTTATCCATGCATATCCCTTCTAGTATTTCATACGCTTTAAAAATTGACTAAGGTTGTACAAACAGTGCCAGAAAATATTGCCTGTTGGATTCACAGTCTAGTTTGGGTAGCTTAGAAATTAGGTCTCTTCTTGATGGTGTCTTCTACAACAGTCTCCCAAGCAAGCTGGGAAAACACAGTTCAGGTAAAATTTCTATCATGATATGCACTCATCAATTAATACTTTCTCAGAGCAATTATCAGTCACAGGCCTTGAATCTTCATCTATCCAAAGTTTACAACATCTTGCAGGACTGAACAGAGAACACGCCTTTCACCTATAGCACTAGCTTTGGAAAGATTACAAATGTCAAAGAGACAGGATCAGAGTTGAAGAGATAGCCCTGAAACGAACCAGACAAAGAAAAAAGAGCAACTTCAGAAAAACAAATGGAGACTAAAAATGTAGAATAAGTCACTAGGCTGCAGAAAGGCATAAATAAAAAATTGAACACCTCCTTAAATAAATACAAACTAACCATGAATTACAGAATACAATGAGACCAAGTTGAAACATACTTCAACACAGCATGTATACGACATATGTAATACACTGAGGGCAATTATTGTGCTCTACCCACTGCTGAAGAATACTCAGCTGGCATATTCTGTCTAGTTTTGAGCAATGCAATTAAAGGAAAATATGGCTAAATGAGTTTTTTTCAATGGAAAACAACAGAACATTAAGGCTTTTGCTAAACATGAGTTACATAGAGAGACTGAAGGAATTAGCTGTGTTCAAATCAGAAAAGAGGTAAAAGAGGTAGATATCATGGAGTGTTTCCAATAGGCAAACAGGAGAACACAGTGGCCCTCTGCTCTTAATACCCACAGGGTAAAAGACTGAAAAACATCAGCTGGCCTACCAGAGCAGAAGATACAAGACACCCTCATAGTAAAGAACAGATATTCCATGGAATGGACTATTTGGAGAGTACACGATCTCCATCCTCAGAGGTTTTTAGGAGCCAGCTAGACAAATATCAGTCTGGATTAATTTCAGCATATTTGATCCTGCCACAGATGACAGGTTTGATTAAGTAGCCTCATGAGGTATATCTACTTCTACATTTCCATGACAGTCTTCATTCTGACTTTTCTAATCAAATGAAGTCTTAAGCTTTTCAGTTCTTCATCTCCCTGCAGACTCACACAGGTTTTACTCTATTTTCCCCTTTCTAACAGCAATGTGTTAAAAATCCCCTGTGCTTACCACAAGTTAAATAACTTCTTTAGCATTCTCAAGTAATTTGAGACTTGGAATAGCTATCTCTATTCTAGTTCTTTCTATAATAGTGAAAGTAAATAACAAAGTTGTTAGGAAATGTAAAATGAACCAATGCAATGTACAGATGACATCTATTATTAAGGACAAATAGGTAATTCACCAAAACCTAAAGATTATAAACAACAAAATAAACTCAACACCAATGGGTGAGAGGGGGTAAATTTTGTATTACTTGACCCTTAATTCATGTTTCAGAAACTTGAAATTTCAATTCCTGAAAATTTGCCTTTTTAAAATATAGAAAATTATATGAAGCTGCCTATGAAGAGATCTTTTTTATAGCTAATAATAATTTTAAATATTATTTCAGTCATTTTATGAAATATGTCTCTTTTTGACATAAACTTGCCAAGCCATTATATTGATGCAATTTGGAGGTAAACACTAGATAACTGGTTAAATAGAAATTGAGCTAGAAGATGGTTTTTAATTAAAGATTCTGTTCTATCATTTTTCTTTTGTTCTTTTGTTGTCCAGAGGTCTTCACTGTATGACCACAATCTTTTCTATACCATAGAACATAAACTAGAAGTGGAAACTTTAACAACTAAAGAAAAAGCACTGAAATTACTTTTCCAAAGACAATCTGAAACATTTTATCCAATCTAACTAGGAATACTAACTGTATTCCACCAACACACGGTGCTTTGCAACTACATTAAAAAAAGTATTGAATATTTGATAGGAATCAGAGCTGGTCTGTTTGATACAACACACACAATTCCTGAACCTCCTATTAAATTTGATCATGAAAACTTTTACAAGGATAAATAGAACCAAACCAAATACACGAGGAATAGTATTAAGGAGAAGCAATAATAACAGAAGTTTACTAATTTTTTTTTCAGCTATAAATTTGGCTTGGATTAAGTTTATAATCATCGTATTTTGATTCTGTGTTTGCTCAGGCTTTGGCAAATTTTCAACAGTTTGTTAAAACACAGACAAATCTGTGCCTGTGACAGTTTGATACTAAAATATAAATGGAGAAGAGACAAGACTTTTTAGTATTTCTAAACTATGATGTTTTGAGGATATTACCTAAGAAGATGTATATAACATTGGATATCTAGCCAAAAATTATATACTTTTCTTTTTGCTTGTAAAGTTTAATAAGAATATTGACACATGATTAAATCAAAACTCCACTTTTTAATCATACAAATATTTTCAACCTTGTTAAACTCGGTTACTTATTTGAGTTATTAGAAAGACGCACACTGTGTTATGAGTGAACAGAAGTGCTATCAAGTATACCAAAGTTTATAAATGCAGGTAAAAGAAGTTAATTGTAGATAAAATTAAAAGTATGATTCTTGCATGCATAATTACTCTATATGATTCCTGTAACAACTTTTTTTCCAGGTTAATTACAGTGGGCAGTAAAAATCAGGAGTTAGGACAATTCACATACTACATATTTACAGTTCATCCTTGCTATACAATTACTCTTTATTTCACTAACCTAAACCAACTCCTTTTAACCTTCTCTTCATATTAACTTCCAATACATGTGTACGTCAGCACCATACCCAAAAAGATTGGGTTTATTATTCTTTGGACTCTCTCAGATGGTGGAAGTGGAGAAATTCTGTCTCAACACAGAGACTGTTCCTTAACACAGTCCATGCACAGTATACTAATTCTGTATGACCTTATCTCAGATAATTATCAATTTAAAAAATAACTAAAATTTAAGGGCTGGATTTTGGTAAAGAATGCTTTAAGTCCATATGGATGCACATTTTGTTCTCATTAAAGATAAATATTTTCCAGTTGCATTCAATGTCAGATGCTATACAAGCTCTTGTTTAGGCTCATCTATGCTGTAGAACAAGCAGGAAGTTCATTTCTCACACCAGTAGAAACCAAGAGACTCTGCTTCTGGAACTGTAAGTTCATGGTTTTACCAACACCTTTGTGGTGTTGCCAAGAAGAGCACAAAGTAAACCACAAAAAGGATCTTTTTCAACACAAAGCTAACAAATAAGTCACACAATCTCTCTCTGTGCAGCATCCAATCCATCTAGGCTTTCTATACAGTTAAGATGTGAATTTGCTTATTTCTGCTCATTAAAAACAGTTTAGATATTTTTATTCTTAAGAGTTACCAAAAGTTTTCTTTTTCTTATTTCCTAGAATTAAGTTCAGTAAAATGTATTTTAAATATGATTCCAGTGCAACACTGATCCTCTAGGATGTCTTGAAGACCAATTCTAAATTAAATACATTAGAAACAACTCATAAGGAATTGAGGAGAATGTCCAAAGCAGCTTTGCAGTAGGTCTCTCATGAATGGTCCTAGACTAACTGAGGAAGCTTGTATCTAAGACTGACTAAAAGAGTTATTAGCAAATAAAATATGCTAATTCTGCTTGTATCAAGGGTTAAAGAAGACACTCAGGATGTTTCTGCTATATTCCTGAGGCTGCCTCAACTGTTGATTTTCAGTTTTTCTTTCCTTCAGAATCTGCCACAAATGTAGTAAAAGAGGGCAGCACAAATGATACAGATATCCATGCATTAACATGACTGGTGAGAAGATTAATATGGAGAATTAATCTGGGTATTAAGTAGGTATTACTACATACTATCAGAAAATGAGAAATGTTAGATGTGCATATCATGTGATTGAGCAGGAAAAAAATGTGGTTATCAAGCTAAAGATTGTTTTTAAATGAAATTTTAAAGGGGATGGAACTGGAATATAAACTGGGACACCTGCTTTTTTATGATTATTTTTATTATTATTATGATGTTCATACCTCTGGCTTGTACCATAGAGGGAATTTCAACACTACAAAAGTCGTGATAAAGTAGCAGAAGTAAACAATTCAATGCTGGGGTTTGAAAACAGTGCAAGGAATAGGGAATCCAGAGCACCTGTCCTGGTCCGGATTTACATCTGATTAAGAGATCACTGGACGCATGGATGTAGACAGAAAACATATAATCAGGTCCAAGAGGAAAGGAAATAAGAATATTCAAAGTTCTTATTAACTACACTGAGCTGCTTCCCTGAACAAGGCTCAGTAGAAGTTATTTCTGAGTAATACTGTGACGAATGGAAGGGGAAGTGCAGGAGTGATAGGACAGCTTCTTTGCTTATTTATTTTCTGACAAGGTTGCCTGTAAGTATTTCATTATGAATGCAGTATGGAAAACTAGGAAAGGAAGAAGAATCACTGGAATCAGGAAAGATGTAATAAAACATCAAATGATTCCCAAAATTTTACTTTTAATTCTTCTGTTGACTCCTATGAATTGATAGGGCACAAAAAGAATGGTGAACTACCATACTGAATGCTCTGCAGAAATATCCACAGAGGCAGACACAGCTGTGCACAGCTGGCACAGATGTTTTAGTTTTATTTTTGTTAGCTCTCAGTCAGATTTTAGGGGGAGATTACTCACAGCTGTTGCACACAGAAAAATAATGTACTGGCACTAATCGTTATCTACAATAGGACTCAGTACCAGTACTAGAGGTAGGGTTATTTGCTGCTCTAGGCAGAGGTAAATGCCCATTTCCCCTGGTCTTTCAGACAACAGTCATTAACTGCTGAAGCCCTAGGTGAATGTTTTTACAGTACTATACTTATCCCTAGGAGGTACTGCTATGACACTTTAGATGAGTAAGAGCAGTATCTGCCATCACATTCAGAAGGATGAAAATTGTAGGTCAGAAAAAAATTTGTCCCTGTGGTTTAGTATTACACAACTAAGTGCCTTATATGTTTTTACAGCTTTCTTTCAAACATCTTTCACTACTCATTTTTGGAAAACGACATTACATGGAATGTAAGAATTCTCACATAAAAGGAAACCTACATTCTTATGATGTTTTCACTATGCCTATCTTCTCCTAGTTTGAGTTATTATGAGGTAATCAAAATTCTCAAAAATTAGGTGAAAAGAAGGTGTACTGGATTCAATTAAATTAGCACATATAATCTCATGCATGTTTCTCCCTTGGTGTTCAGGACAGACTATAATAGTTCTTTGTCCATTTTGTTTTCTGAATAAAAAAAAAAGATAATACATTATTACATTCCTATAGTTAGGACCATAATTTTGTCTTTAAATGTAAAGTAGAATCAAGTAAAAATATTCTGCAACAAGACTAACTGGCATAACTGCCTGCCTAAAAACTTATCATGTAATAACTGCTATTTTATATGTTTCAGCAGAGTTCTTCATATGTACCATAACAACCCTACTAGAATCAAATAATATGATTCAATTTTACAAGAATATGGTTTAACATAATATGGTTTAACATAAATGTGGAACTCAAGTATATGACAATTGCTGAACAGGTGAATTCTAGTGTGTCGACCCACCCCCACTCCTCACTTCTGTACCCCCATGCCTCCCCCCCCCAAAAAAAAATAAAAAACTATGCATGTGCTCCAAACAGGTAGTGATAGTCACCCTGCAGTGGTCTAGATTATGTGGATGCCTCAACCCTTCAAAACTTAACAAATGTATGAGAGGTGACTAAATTCCACATATGGGAGGCATGCAATTCTCCACCTGCCTCTTCTACCATTCCACTACTTCCATATTCTTTTCATGGATGCCACTTTTGGAATGGCATCTCTATCTTCTTAAAAGCCGTGCCATAGTCAAAACTCAAAATCAAAAAACATCTTCTCCCAAATGTGTTCTCAGTCCTGCCACTAAGGCCAATTCTCTGCACCTTACTGAGTCTTTAGGCATTTGGAAATCTGCCTTCTCTTTCACTTGATCTGGTTCCTATGCACTACCATGACTGAAATTGCGGGTGAGCAATAAAAGCAACTGCATAATGCTAATATCTGCCCCTGTGTTCTACAGTGAGTTACAAAGTACAGAAGAGGTAATAGTGCCACAGCTGTGTGAAAACAAACACCTACTCCTGCTGTGTCCTTTCAGAGACTGTTAGCTGAATGCTCACTGCTAGCCACCAACCAGCATAACACATTTGTTCTGCTGTTTCCCTTACGCAGCATGGTGCTCATAAAAGAGCTTCATAAAATCCAGTGTGAAAGACGAGAAAGCACCACCAGTGCATATGATTCCTACAGAGATCATACAGGGAAAAACAAAAAGCAACTCTAGAGGGAAAACAAAGTGAAGCTGAAGTCTGATAGGCACACTTGACCACACACAGGAACTACAGATTTTCCAGCAGAGCAGCACTCTTCCTACAGACTTGTAAGACAGTAAATCTAGTGGCAGTGTTATTATAAAAAGATCCCAACCTATTCCCAGGAAACTTGTCTTCCACAAAACATTTCCAGAAATTGCTGAGTTATGCTTGTGAGATTGCTGTGAAAGAGACTGAAATGAAAAACTGAACCTTTATACAGATGTTGTCTACCTTGACTTCAGCAAGGCTTTTGACACTGTCTCCCATAACATCATCATAGGTAAACTCAGGAAATGTGGGTTAGATGAATGGACAGTGAGGTGGATCAAGTGATAATTTTCTAAATCATCCAGGCTAAGATCCCATTCTTGCATAATTATATATTTATATTCATATTGTTTTTTCAAGCAGAGTTCCCAAAATAGATGAGATTTCAATATCATGGTTTACTTCTTTCATTTGAGGCATGCCTGGAAGTCTTCCTAATGATGATCAGCTTTCTGTGGCTAGGCAAGATGCTAGTACACCAGAGAAGGAATATTCCTATTGTATGTATGAAAACTGTCCCATAGATACCTGTTGAATCATACAGATTTAATTGTATTTTAGAATTCAAAAAGAAATAACAAGGCAGCTGCAAGGTCTTTTCCCTTGCAGTAAGAGGTACAGAGGTTTTTTCAGTGAGAATATTCACAACTGCAGTTTTAGGCATGGTAATGCTTATTCCTATCCAATTCTGTTACTACAACAAAATCACCAGAAGTGCTGCGAGGATGCAATTGTTTCTAGGTGTTACTTGTTTGTAAACTGCTCTGAAGTACCTCCCTAGGAAAATCAGCTCATCCAATCAAGAAAGGGAAACAAAATGTAAGCAGGCCAAATAGAATAGTCAGGGTCAGTGGAACTGCAAGCATACTGAGGGGCTTAGGTCTGTTTGGGGGAGACAGCTGGATCAGTCCATATTCAAAGCAAATAATTTTATGGAATTTTGGAATTGCTAATATACATTTCAGACACAGACAGGAGTCCTAAAGACATGATAGGAAATGCAACACAGCAGGTACTTCACGTCCCACACTGGGATAGTATTCCAGTGCCAAAGCTGGATTAAACATACGTATTTGAAATGATGCTTATATTGTGTATGTTTCATACAAACTGACATATGAAATATACTTTAACATGTAACATAGCTAGATCAGAATGAAATTCATTTCCATTTTAGAGCAAGATTGGCATTCTAAAAATTTCAAAGGGAATGGCTTTTCAGGGGAGGATGTTTTCACAATTTGAAATGCTGATTGGTCAAAAGGGTGTGAGTCAGATCTCTGGCAGTATTGAAATATTTTTCATTTATCTGAACAGTTTACCATAAAGGGCATTAGAATATGAGTGGGCCTTCCTTCTTCTTTATCTGACATCTAACTGACGTATTTTCTAACAACAATAAAACTGGTGTTGGTAGGTGTTAAGCCTAATTTATGAAATAAAAGTTGTTCAGGGATGACTAGGATTTTTAACACAGGCCTATTATGACAAGGCAGATTTTGGGTGAATGTAGTTCACGATAATGAAATGTATTGTGGGCAGTTATCAAAATCGAAAGGCTCTTGACTAAAGTATTTTGTTGAGAAAACTAGTGCCTTAATTTGTACAGAATAATCACACAAAGGCAGTAGATATGCATAGCTGCTCTAATTGAGGTGGAATAGCCTGCATACTTGTCCCAGATGACTTGCTATGAGCAAACTACATTTAGATTAAGGAAAACCTGAATATATTTTAAAGTATTTGAAACTAGACACAAACTAGATAAAGCTCTCTAGAATTTCCTGTAATGTAGTGTAATATTGTGTTCATTTGCAAGTTTAAGGTGAAGTTTCATCTTACAAATCGTTTATCTTAGTTACAATTCATCCTCAATTTCCATTTTTTGTGGTTTGAAATTCACTGTGAGTTCACTGAGGCAAGCATAAAGCGCCCAGTTTGCATTACTAACTCCATGACTCTTAAAATGCATGTAAAAAAAGAAAGTGTAAAGTACTATAATTATGTTGTGCAGCTAAACAGCTGTTCACTTTTTTCTCCTACACTGACTTCCATTCCTAGTTGAGTGCCAAATGCCATTGCAAGGGTTCATGCAACATGGAGGTTTATTTGTTTTTTCGTGGAAACAGCATTTTTGCTTTTCCTTTTTGTTTTTCAGCAAATTTCTGTATTTTTATAAGATAAACGCCACTCAAAATACAAACACACCTTTGCTTTTAGTATTTAAAAAAATAGGAGTTTTCAATATTAAGGCTGGCATCAGAAGCACAGGTTCTGCTTACAAATTAACCCAGTAAAACTTCACTAATGCCTCCTATTCAAGAAGTTAAACAACAAAGGTAGCAGAAAAGCTTCTTCAAGTACAACCCAAAGTCCAGATGTCAATTAAACAACAGTGAGGTATAATACTTTCATCCAGACCAAATAAGCCAAATACATTGGCATGTTTTTCACTGTAAACAGCAGTCAGTTTTGCTATCACAGTGCATTCAACTCTTATTTTCCAGAAAATCATTCATTGGCTTCACCATTACACCAATTTCCGTGATTGACCACAGCCTCTCGTCCTAGTGATAGAAAAAGTGCATGAATGACAGTCCTAAACCAATAGAGAACAAAGGGGATATCTGACAAATAAAATTTCTGCTCTCGCAAGCCTTTGCATCAGCATTTCTTAATAGATTTCTTAAAATTTATCAAATAAAATATTTTGGATCATTCACTTGTAATGAAAAGAAACATACAGACAACATTGACTTTAAACTTTTTTAAAATAGAAATTATTTTTGAAAGGATTTTGATGGAAAAAACTGTGGTCAGCCTTCTTAGCGACTTCTTATTTTACAGTTTTGGAGTGCTTGACTTTTCTACCCTCATAGTCTTTTGATGAAAACAAGACATCATCTATATCGTACCTCATAAATTGTGAAGCATCTCAGGATATTCTTTGTGAGATAGAGTTAAATTACAGTAATTTTTACACTAACATGAATATGTGATTTACCACCTTATTTATGTGACATTATATACATATATATGTATAATATTATAATTAGATTAAACTCTAAAATTTTATAGGACAATTACTTCAAGTATTAAATATATATAACAACTTCAAATTATTTTTATATATATATTTAATACTTGAAATCATCATTCTATAGAAGTTGAAGAATTGTACAATTGTAGTCCTATAACAGGTGTAGAACAGCTGTAGCCAAGCACTGAAAAACAGAGAAACAGTTAACTTTCCCAGTCAGTGAAGCTGCTGATCATTATTGAGACATTCAGAAATCTGCAGCTGTTGAAGTGATATTTAAGTCTGCTTCCAAGAGGGACAACAGGTGAGAAAGATCGGGAAGATTACAATAATTGCCAAGGTCAGCCCACATATACCAGCAGGAAGGGATGTATCAAGTCACAAAACTACCTCCGCTTGCAAAGGCAGTCACTCAGAACGGCCACTGTAGTTTCCACACCTGGGTGCCAATCTGGGAAGTTAACAGAGATAGAGCAGCCAGTGCTAGTATTGACATTGTCCTGGGAATGCAACAGCTGCCCAGAAGCCAGGGCAGACCTGGCAAGTATTAAAATAATTTACTTCTTGAAATGCAGCTTGCCATAACAAAACACCTCTCCGCTCCTTGTTTTTAAACAGCTTCAGCCCATGCATTCTGCCTTTCGAATACATCTGCATTTGTTTTTAATTCTCCACATGAATCCAACCACTGCTTCTGAAAATTTGCCCTCTGTTTTCTGCTAGATCTCAGGGGTAAGCTAATTGCTACATGTGACAAAAAGAAACATATAAAGAGGTAAATATGCTTTATCTCAAGAGCAGCACTATGAAGAGGAATTGTGAGAGATTCTTGACTTTGTTGATTAAATATCTATTTTAATTGGCAATACATGAAGTTTATTTTCTCCAAGTTGAGTCTATTTTGTCATGACAGTAATTGGTAAGGGATCTTCCTGTCTTTATCTTGACCTATGAGGTTTCTTCCTCCTTTTCTTGATAGCAGAGAGGGAGCAAGAAAGCAGTTGGATGGGAGTATGGCTTTTAGCCAAGTCTAACCCACCACACAGGAGGGAAGAATTTGCATTACTCTTAGTTGTCCTTATTATATCATAGGGGTCACAACAAAACACCAAGTGATTTTCCCATGCCCAAGTGGAGTTGCCGTTAGAGAAGGTTACAGAGGTATGTTTTATACTAGGTCACACAAAGAGAGTTACTCATTCTTCACAGACTTGGGAGAACTTTATAGAGTAATTATCCAGCATCCCTAGTTTCTAATATTTCTTTTCTTTGTTCTCCCTATTATTGTAACCATTTTCATATTTTTCTGAAGCCCGTAATATACGAAAAGCTAATTATCCGTATCTTTTTTTTCCACAACTTACATTAAACTTAACCTTTCTCCTCATTTTCTGTTGTCACATCTTTCTGCCTTAAGTTCATTCCTTAGCTCATGACCACAAGTTTGGCCAAAACATCAAGCAGCAGGTCAGCTTGACCACAAGTCAGGAAATCAAACAAAAATAATTTTCTGGAACAGAAACCTCATTACCCTTCCCAGCTCAAGCTCACTTGGACACCAGGGTGCCTACAGTTTACTGTTAGTAATAAATAAAGCTCCTTTGGATTATTTTTAAACAATGCTGTTTTTCAAAGGGATAACAAGGCAGTTTCATGGCTACTCTGCACTCACATGCCTAGAACTCATTGCTAAGAAAAGGCAGCAGCTGCGGCTCCAAAGCTGCATCAGTCCACGTACAGATGAACAAGAGCACTGCATTCGCTTTGCTGTGCTATTTTTCCTTTGTTGACAATATCACAACTGTGCTCCTGAAAGCCCTAAGGGAATACTAGGAGCTGCTTCAGCTGCTCAAAAGAATAATATAAAAGTCACTTCCCCCCCCTTTTTTTTTTATTTATTGAAAGACAGTTTACTTGTGTTAAAAGAGCGAAGCGCAAAGGGACCAGGATGCATTGCCAGTTGCTCTTTACTCCCACCTATCTCCCATCATTCAGTGTGTACAGGCATAAAAAGAGTCTCAGAAGTGGCAAAGATGAGATCAGACATCATGATGCCAAAAAAGACCTTCCCACACAGACTGAAAGAAATGCTAAAGACTTCTGGTAAAGGAAAAGTCTGGAAAGTCTCGACTGGCCTTTTCCTTTTTTGTACCCTAACCTTATCTTCTACTAGCAATGCATGGCCTCAGTGCAGCACCTGCATTCAAATACTAGATCCAAGACATCACACTGCCACTTGTGCCAGACTGTCATGGCTGTGATGCATAGTTAGCTGTAACAACTACAATTAAAAAAAGTATATACACTTTCCAATACAGACTAACATAAAACCAAGTTTTTCTAGTGCATAAACAATAATAATACACTAATATCCTCCAAGAAAAACATCTATAATATAGATCTTAATTTTGTAATTTAAGTTGCAATATCAGCCTTTCATATTGATGCCAGTTTATCTACCCTCGTAAGTTGGTGCTTCAGTAAACAGTTAAAATTTCATTGATGACTAGAATTTTCCTTTAGTTTTAAAGGGTTCACAGGGCTGGCACTAAGAATATTGTACAATATGTCTGTAGGCTAGATAGATATTATCAATAATCTAACTATTTTTATAGATCTGTTAAAGGATAGTATACTATTTAGTACTGCGATTTTAAAATGTTATGTTTAATTTTAAAATGTTTTGTCTTCTGGAACTTTAGTTTTAAAGATTTTTTTTCTTTTTTTTTATTCTCTGACAGATATTTTGGAAGTCAATTAATACATTAAAATTACATTAACATGCAACCGGATTTTTTTACAGAGCAGAAGACAAACTATTTTTTCCTCCAGCAGTATTCATTATTTTTATTCTCTTCTTTTAGAAAACTATATAGCAGTCATGCAAGTCATTATATCCTGCACTGATAAAGCTACAGTGATTTTCTTACTACACACTACCGCAGTAATGAGAACTGTCTTTAATAAAACTGTATTTTGATTATTTTTTCCCAAAGTGATCTCCTTGATCATAAATATTTCTGCAATTCACAACTGTCTCCAAATAATGGCTCAAAAGACTTTCCTGTATATATATATAGACATGATAACAATTGGATACTGTTTTAGGGAAAAACTTTAAAGGATTAAAGTATTGCAGAAAGTAAAGAGGTGTATGCAAAGAAGTTATTAAAAATCTTCCTTCCTAATCCATTAGCCATTTTATTTACCATATGTGATTGGAGCCTTCCATGGAAAGAAAAGTAGGAAAGAGATCTTCTATCCGAGTCTTGCTTGATACGAGATGTAAATAACAAAACTCAATCTGCTCTTTGCACATTGCTCCTGAAGAAGCTGAACAGATGTTTTGTTGCAACACACAAAATATACCAGATACAGATATTAAAGTTGCTTTTTGGGAAAATTACTTTGAAACTGTTACGCCAGAGATTATATAAAGATGGTTTTTCTCAGCAAAGTCTGATCTAATCACAAGGAAAGTGGAAAGCCAATTTACAACAACGAACAAAAAATAAAAAGAGGAGAGACTTCTTTTAAAATACTATTTTACAAACCATACTCACTGATATCGTGAACTGTAAGTAATATATTGCCTTAGAGAACATAAAATAAGTGCTAAGTATCCACCGTAGAATACAATCTTCCTCTTCTCTGTGGAAGAATTCACTTGCCTCGGTGCAGGCCTTTGCGTGAATACCTACCATTTTGGCACAGTAAAATAATTAGCCAATTTTAATTCAAATTAACTTTTTTCAGTTCCGTTCAATGGATATGGAAAAAAAAAAAAGGAAAAATCCCATTTTGAGAATGATGAATGATCTCTTGCTCTTGGTAGGTGTGTGGAAACACTGGCCAATATTTCACAGTTATGAACCAGACCTTTACAAACCGTTTCCAATTGACAGTTGTTTTGTTTTTTTTAAAAAACTATTTTGTGTACTGATACGTTATGTACAAAAGTACAGAAAATATAGCAGACATTCTTACCTAGCCCTAAATGAGACAATGAAATTTTTTGAAGGTCGCAAAGGAAGTCTGTATAAGAAAGGGAACACGAACCCAAGTTTTTCCAGATTTAGATTGGTGACTTAGGCATCATCTTTTTTTCACTCCTTCTTGTTGACATTGTTTATAACCCTGTGGCAGTGAGCCACAGATGGGCTCTAAGTTACACAGACATTTGTGATAAAGAGAGGGGTTAAAGTAAGAGATCTCTACTTTCAGATCGAGAGAATAATCCTTTCTCAGTATATGTAAAAAAACCCCTATAAATGTCTTACAGGTTTATTCTGATAGCATGCATATAAAATAAACAATTTTGAAAAAAGTTAAAGGTGATATATCATTCCTACTTTGCAATTGCTAAGGGATTAATGTCTCCAAAGCCTGCTTGGTTTTATCCACTTCCCTTCTCTTGATTTTTTTGCTTTGTCCCTGTTCTTAACCTACGCCCCAGAGAAAGAGTAAACAGCTGCTAACAGTGCCAATAACATTCAATAGTTCATGTTCCCTTACTCTTTACCCAGGCTGAAGTAACCACATTTGGTATGCATTCCACTCTGCAGCATCCTGGAAACCTGCAGTTTGAACCTGTTTTTCAATTTAGCAGTAATGCACTCTGAACAGTAATATGTTACAGAGCCAGCTGGTCTTCCTTAGCCTTTTACCCTCTTTTAATCTTTTAGTGTTCCATGGACAACTCATCTACTCTTGGTTGCTGTAACCTTCGATCATGTATCATATTTGTTGTACTCTTTTACATTGCCTTAACCTTCCTATTGTAAAGGGCAAAGGCACTGCTATTAGCATCAAAAACCAATGTAATCTGTCAATTAATTCGGAGATTTGAAATAAATCTGCCAGTAAAAGAATGTGAACCATCCTTGGTGTGTATTTAAAAACAAAACAAAATCAAAGATGAACAAATGTAGCCAGTTTAAATATTTATTTCCCTATTACAGGTTTTCATCCATAAGCATACATAAATATGCATAGGTATATGCAAGTACATACACCTATATATCCATACACCTGCACAGATGTGCAAATGCATATGCAATTGTTCACAAACACACACATGCTCTGTTTGCATATGAAGACACAGAAGAGCAAAAATTGTGGGTTTTACACAGCGATTTAATCAGAATGATTATCACCGCAAGAAATGAGCAGCAACAACAGAGAGGGAAACAAAGACTATGTAAGAATTTTGACAAATTGGCCTCAAAGCATAGAAACAAAAATGACTGACTTTGCAGCTAATAAACATAATTCAGAGAAAAAAAGAGTAAAGTATTTAAGTTATATATGCATTAAAACCCTCAAACTTTTCAGATCTTGGGATACAGAGCACATTCTGCCTTCATGCTGTAAAGTGTCTTTGCTGTTCTTTTGGTCTAGTGAAGATGGAGAATCATATGGATTTCTCTACAAACATTTAGAATTTATTAATAGAGAATGTGATATTAGCAGTGATCATATTTCTTGGTAGGATAATTCTAATGCAGTTCTCCTAATTCTTGTGTTTCCAATGATATATCCAAAGGAAAGGGTTTTCATAGAAAGAAGCATTCATACTGTTGTACTGAACTAAGCATATTAATTACACTGCAAAGGAGTCTAGTATGGTTAGGCTGCAGCAAAGAAGGCATAAAATTTGATTTTGTGTAAGCCTGTTTGTGATGTGCTGTAGAAAAAATAAGTTATGAATAAACACAGATGTTTGCCTTTTTTTCTAAATTTAAATTTTCTAGAGATCAATATGAATCAAGAATACTTAGCAAATATAATTTACATTTTAAAAAATTTGGAGTGTGGTCCTTCTTCTCTTAAGGATTAAAATTATCAAAACTTATTCGCAGTTTTCACAATATTATTACAGTTTGAAGCTATTTCTGAGTATTCAAGAAGCACAATGTATGAACTGAAGGGAAAGGATGTCTTTTCAGCATCTGCTTAATTGGTAAAAGAAGTGACGAGAACATCAAACATAATGAAGATTCAGGTGACGCTGTTTAAGTTCTACCATTGTTAGTTTATAACCTTAGACAACATTATCAACCCTTCAGAATTAGAGCACAAACATGATTGTAAGTACATGTTAAATAGGACAGTTTTAAGCCTGAAAATCTTAAAATTTAACATCCTAATATACACTCTGGAATCTCAGAGACAAACCTACATAGTATATTTCGAATTAAATTTTAGCAGTAAAAAAGAAGTAATTTGTGTCCTAGTAATGTCTCTCTATTTCTCATTTTTGCCTGACATCTGGTATCACAGCAGATTTCTGCCACCTGCAAGGTCAGGAAAATGCAGACATCTCAACACTTACTGACTATAGCAAGCATTATTGGAAAGATTTTTATATGGGTTGGAAGGCTCCTATTTCTTCTCAAATGTCTCACCTATACAAAATAATAGCTATGAAAAAGGTAATCTTAAAAAGGTGCAAAACTGTAAATGAGTATTAAAATGATCCTCCTTCTTAATGAAACAAACAATTATGGTGTACAACCCCCTATGTGAAACTAAGTTGGAAAGCCCTCATAAACTCAGACATCATGGCTTTGTAGTTTGTTATTCTGCCACGGTATACATTAGCCTATACCTGTAGAGGATGCTGTGTGCCAAGTATAGCCATAGTAGCTCAGCAGTATATTATACACAACCTCTGTGTCAAGCACAGATCTCAGCAGCCAAAAGCTTCATGTGCAGCTTCAACTCCCCAACTCCTAATGAAACGCATCACTGTGCTACAAGCTATCTCAAAAAAACCCCAGCAAACTCCCACACTTTTGAGCAAATAAACTGAGTTCATTAAGCTTAAAAAGTCTATTGTTTCCTTTGCCATCTGCTAGCTTATTACATCCTGAAGACTTATCTCAGTCTCATGCACCATGGTTATTGAAATATCATCTGTTCACCTGTAATCCTGATAGTTTGGAATAAGAATATTTGTAGATACTAAATAATAGAAAGTAATTTCTAAGAAAACTTTCCTGCCCTTGTGCTGCTGTTTATAACTCTTCAGCTGCAGACTACCAGAGAACCCAGCCCCACTGAAGCAGCAGAGACACAACAATCATGATAATGGGGTAGGCAGCCAAGCCTAACCTGGCACGCTAACTGATGAATCAAACCATATACTACAGTCACTTGAGACTTCTCTTCAGAATATTGTTTTCTTTCCTGTTAGGATAGCGAACTCCCTAACCTCCATTTCAGGAGGATATGTAGCTCTTTGAAAGAATATAACCAAAAGAAATAACTCTTCTTGCTGTTCTTTTAAAAATATGTTTGTCTTCTCAATGCCATTCTATAAAAATGTATTTTAAAAATGTATTAAAATCCCCCTTCCAACAACAAAGTAATTTTTCAATTCGTATAGTCACTTCTTTTGTTTTCTCATGCAAAACTGACTTTTAGCTCTTTTAGACTCAATGGGCCAAACTAATTCTTGCCTTATCACTGGAGCTTGGCAAAATTACAAGAGGAAGAATTTGGACCAAACATTTCTGTATAAGATACAGCAGCAGAAAGATGCCCAAACATTGTAATCTTTCCCATATTTTGTTCTTAAGCTGAAATCCTAAAAAAACCTGCTCCTACACAACCAGTTTGACTCTAAATATATACATAAGCCTGTAATGATTATAAAAACAGCATCAACTTTTGGAAAGTAAGCAATTGTTGATACTACTGGAATAAAAGGCACTGACAAATAAGTGCCTGTGATCCATTCTGGCCAAAGCCTGACAAAGGTAATTCAGCTACAGAAAATATATTTGATGGAAACATAGTTTCATTTACTGAGTTATTTTGAGTTGCATTTTTTCCATTATCTGTTTCTGCTGCTTGATATCTAGCTGTAGACAGAACTTCTATACATCCAGATGGACTATACAGCCTTAGATTTTTACTATATTTTGGTTTTAAATTCATGTTACTCCTTGTTTGGCCACAAGAGGCCAAGCAAGAAAAGAACAGCACAACTATGTTAATATCATTTGTTATTCGTTGTATTGAAATAACCAGATGTCTCAGTCAGGGAGTTACACTGCTGTTGTAGATAAAATCAAAGGCAGAGGCACAGATGATATTTCTCTTGAGAAGTTAAGTACCAAACTAAAGCAGGATGACAAAAATGAGCATCCTGAGGTCTGCCCAGCGGTGGGGTTGAATTTCTCTGCCATCTGCTGCCTGCGGGAGCTGCCCTGCAGCTGGCTGCCAGCACGCCACCACAGAACCCCACACCGCGCCATGGCAGGAGGCATTCCTGAATCTGGCTGCCAACAGAAGCAGCAGTGCAGAGAAGACTTTTGTCCCTACTTTACAATTGACTGTGTCAGTTGAAGAAGTTCTCTAGACCAGTAGTTTTAAACAGAAATGCCTGGATATTAGCACTTTTGTTAACTCAACAAATAATCTCATTGATAAAGGATGTGAAGATATCCAAGTTCCTTGAGAGTAAACAAGACTCAAGAATTCAGTAGTTATCAAACATATGCTGCTTACTTCAGCATCCCCATGTAAGCCCATAGCCTGGTATGTGTTGATTCTGGCTCCTCTGTTACACCATTATCTTATCTATAAAACAGATTCATTAAACTCTTACCTGGCATGGTAGTTTGGTTTGCATCAATTACCACAAAGCATTTGAAAAAACTAAAGATGGAGTAACACAACCCAGCATACTCTTAACTACTAACTCTTGACATTTTTCACTTTGAGGCAGGCAAAAATAAGCATGCCTTCCACATCTGAAATACAACTTGAGGCTTGTGATTCATGGTGGTTACAATTAATCTTTTATGAGACGATAAAGCAAACTGACTTGCCTCACCTGTCCGTGAAAACCCCTGCCATGAAACAGAGGTGTATGAGTATTTACATAGAAAAGAGCCCAATAATTCATCAGAGACTGGGTCTGGAAAAATATCTACAGAGGTCATTAATGTGCATTTTTCTATAGCAGAGATAAGCAGTTACCTGGTTAAAGGCACTGGAGACTACTTGCACTAATGTTGCTAACATATGCTTGTAGAATCAGGATCTAATTTCTCATAATTGCAATGTTCCAGAACCTTAGACTTCTACTCTGTAGGAACATGATTGTTTTGGGCAAGACTTCTCCTTGGGTTATGTGTCCTTAATTTATTGCTGTAGGGTTGAGTAATGTACCCATCACAGAGCCATTCATGTTTTATTAAAATTAATTTCAAGGGAATGTTGTTTCTAGGAAGTATGTATACGCTATTTAGATGCTTTGGCAGAACAATACCAACAATAAGGAATAATGAAAACGTTTCCTTTTTTCATTCCTTTTATCTCAAGACAAATAAATTCTAGCCCCAAAGTATACTAAGAAAAGGAAAGAAGCAACAGAAAACTCCTGTTATTTTGTCCCAGTTCCTCTGGTTACTCCTGTCTGTTTTACATTGTTTCTCCTGGAAGGAGTCCCCCTTGGCTAACACACATCTTTAGGATCTATCTGCACATCTGGGTTTGCAAAATACAAAAGTTGTTTGTGAGACCTGGCTATCCCTACCAAATTAGTAGATGTTTTTTCTTTAATCTCATCTCTGATCTTCACAAAAATATTTCTTTTAAGGGGTCTGTTTTCAGATCTTTGCTAGGTGTGTGAGGACAGCAGAAAATAATTGCTTTCTCAGGGAAGATCATTTATTGTCTAAGAGACCATTTTAAGGTGAAGGGATGCCACCCGCTTTAAAGATGTCTCATTTGCTAAGTGATAATTACAGGCTGAAACTGAAAATGGAAAGAAAGAAATGTTGATGTTTCTTTGACTATTTCAGCCCCTTTAAAGTGAGGCTGTCCAGAAACTCCCATTTTACAAGGAAGAGAGAAAAAGAGATGGGAGAGGAAAGCAGTCCTATCGTAAGAACTAGAAGAGATCAGACATTTTTGTTACACAGCTGGCACTGTTTCAGATGGACACAGTAAGACAGAGTCCATACCTGACCATGTACAAGTACCCATCCCTACTATGGGCACTACATATGCACCAGATGTGGTATCAAAATAGTCTGTATAGAAGAATCACTTGTCAATGCTGCCTATTCTGAAAACAACTTTTAGTGTGGTCAACAGCTTTTGTTATAAGGAAAGTAAAACTGTTAATTTTGTTATTGTGTCACAATACAGAGAAAAAGGAATAAAATTAAAGTACAAAATTACCTATCAAATTTGCTTGACAGGTACTAATTCACTTTGATCTATCCCTCACCATATTTTCATTGGCAGGGAAACCATACATATTTATAAAAGTGGGAGCAGGCTGCTGTTGTTCTGTTTGTAATTTACAGCAACAAAGAATTCATTTAGATTACCATACTTGGAAGTCCCAAGGTGACTCTGCCGTGGTTACAGGCCCCCCGCTATGCAGGATACCTAACATAATAAAGAACAAAGCAAAACAATGCTACACTGAGACCAGGGCTCCTGGGTAATCAATTCAGGTATTTACAGCCGAAACAATAGCTCTGTGCAAATCAGCATCATTACTACAATTTGCTGATAGAAACCCCAGGGAACTCAGGAAGCGTCTGCCTGCAAAGCAACTGATTAATCTGAGTTACTTATGTTTTGTTAAAGCATTATTGTTTCCCATCATAATAAACAGTAAATGATTGCTTAAGAAAAGGGCATGGGAGGTACAACCAAATGTGCAAGCTACACATCTCTTCTACCATTTTGGCCTGTCTTATTGGTAGGCAAATGTATCTGTCAAGAAAAGGTTGCCAGTTTCAATCCTGATATTGTGAAGCACCACTCCCAGACTCATGTGATTTTTTAATTCTTTTTTTTTTTTAATGCTTGCTTCTAGTCTCACAGACTTTTGAAAAAAATGCATAAATGGGCTCTGGGAGAGGTAGTTTAATCAATCTACTGATGCTTATAGTTTTGGCACATATATAGGGCTTGTTGTGTCCCCATTTTGCTCTTCCTATTGAAAGAATCAGGCAAAGAAAAAACAACTTCACTGGCACTGTCTCTCCTCCAGTGCTTTGTCTGATGAAGGCAAGTTGTCCCACCAGACCACATTCATACACAGTGGAAAAGACCCCAATCGTGCATATTCATATATTTCCTTAATGTTTTATTAATACAAAGAAAATGGCATTTAGGCACACTTCAGAATGTTCATTCTCAGAACTAGCAATTAATCTTTTAGAGAGGAGGAAGCAGGCTGACTTGCCTTGCCTGCCTATGAAAACCCCTGCCATGAAATGGAGATGTCTGACTATTCACATCAAGTGTGCGACACGCCTTAAACTGATTTGCAAGCTGTTCATAGAAAATTGGAAGCAGAAATTACTTCTTCAGTGAAGGATGTTTTCAACACTTCCCAAAATATACACAACTTTATTTTAAGAATGTTTCTACCTATAGAAAAGTTACATGGTTGAGTTGATACACCGTTGCCTGTGGCACCGTCAAAGTCATAATTGTTTAAATCTGCTTTTGCCTCAGCAAATGAATAGTCACTATCCAACTGTTGCTATGCCTTCTGCTGCTGAAACACCTATGCAAAAACCAGATAGTTGCACAGTGTCCAAAAATTTCTCAATTTCATGCTAGCTACAAATACATTGCATTTTAAAGTGAGATACATAATATATCTCAGTCACTAGTTTGTTCACATAAATATCTGTGCTTCTTCTGCTACTGCTATATCTTTCAAAAACATATATTCTATTTTAGTTTGCTGATGATAAAAAGTATGAGACCAAAACAACAGAGAACACAGGATTATGAGAATAAACTGAAATTCCTGTAATACAGCATTTGCAGTATGGATACATTCCCTCACACCAAGCAGGACTCTAAGGGAAGGAGAGAAAGTCTGGAAACATCACTGCAAATTAGGGAGTTCTGTCTTTTTCAAAAAAATGATGCCAGAACCAATTAATACGGGCTTTTGGATCTGGGAAACCTCTGTATCCTGGATAAAACCACAACACGCTGCAAAATGTATGGGGAGTCTCTTCACATCTGAGTAGTCAAGTTGCTTAGTGAAAAGCCGAAACATTTTTCCTTATGCTGAGACTCCTATTGCTATGTTTACAGGATGCCCATATGCACATGTCCAACAACTTTGACATCATATATAGTAACACAAAAATGATCTTTCTTCAGACACTACCAACAGCAGCAAAATTCCTTAGTCAGTGACACTGTCTCACTGCACTTATTGGGATCATAACACTTCACAGACTGATAATGAACTGAAGTGTGATTGTTCAGTTTCTGGAAGAACACATATCTGACAAGTATTATGGAAAAGAGCAATAAGATTAATGCATCCCTAACAATAATCTAAGCTAAAAAACAAAATAAGATTTTATTTTTTTTAAAGCCTAACAATAGCTTAGCTAGAAATCAATCAATGATGGCACTCGACATTCAAAATACAGGTGACAGTAGTAACATTTTCGGGGCCTACTAGTATTGTTTGAGTCTAAATTGTGAATGGGGTTGGAAATTCAGACTCATGGCTGCTGATTTCTAATTATATGTTAAGGGTGTAACAAAAAAAAAAAAACGAAGAAGAAAAATGTCACCTATAGAACAGGTTGGAAATACACAGGTACTGCTGTGGGATGTACAATAAGAGAAAAAGGAAAATAGAAAAAAAAAACATACATGGTAGCTTTGTCTCCCTGTCCATTCAGTTCTCTACCATCTACTAAACTAAAAGCACACACATTCAGCTCAATCACTTGCAAAATTACAATGCTTAGGAAGTTCTTTGTATTTTAATTTTGTAACATTAAAACTGAAAAGGCTGAAAAAGAACTATTTAGATTGTTCCTTATAAATATAGGGGGGAAAGGGTTGTTCAGGCCATGGCAAAGCTTTATTTTTCATTGTCTTACTAGCTTATGATTTGAATAGAGATCCTGATATGGTCCCATGTGAGAGATTATCCACCCAAAGCAACTACGCTTCTCTTAAAGAGATACAGATAACTCAGCCTTATCTGTCACAATTCAACCTGCATTTTGTTAGCTGCTTTCGCTTTCACTGTGGATAGTATTTTCACAGGGAATCACAGAGAGAGGAAAGCTCCTGTCATTCACTGGTCACGCATAAAACTATGCTATCTCTTCTAGTTGCACTTCTAATTCAAAATTGTCATAGAACTGAGTTTTCAGAATTGCTATCCAACACTTAAAGTATCAACTATTTAGAGAAATAGATTCTTGTAGAAACTTGGAAGCAGTAAAGAACAGAACTCAGTTCAGCTCAGATAGGACATATGGTAACGATAATTTTGTTAGTAAGTTAATTTTTCAAACAAATGGTCAGTCGCTGCAATCAATTTCAAATGAACACAGGGCAGAAGAAATCTGTCAAAGATGGAAAATAAAAAAAAAAAAAGACATAATGAAGTATCAAAAAGTGAGCAGAAACCAGAGTCTGCACAATCTCCAAGAAGATATTTATTGGAGAAAAGTAAACTTTTGTGGATCTAACAAATGAAATATGAACAATTCTTTTGTCAAAAGTTGTTACCTAGCGGTTAGTCAAGCTTAGTCCAAAGTCCAAATGCTACATGCAAAAGGAGATTCACATGGAAATCATTTTCATCCACTCAGGGTAAACAGAGCTACAGGTAGTAAAAAAATCACAACTGGGATTCAATTCTATGTTCGAAGCATTATACTTTTAGTTCCAATCAATTCAATGTAAGCTCACATAAAGAGAAAAGAAACAAAAGAACAAAATAAATAGAGAAACCAAGTCTAGGATGACAATAAACAAAAAGAAGTCAATCCAGCCCAGAGAACTAGCAAAAATGAGAGATATAAAGGATAAAAAACTAGAGTTTAAAAAAAAAGCATGCCTATTGTTTTGGGACTGAGAATCATCAACTACAAAATATATCCTTCTGCAGGCAACTGGTATTGGGAAACATTTAAATTACATATTGTTTGATTTCCCTTCTCACCCTCCAACAAATACAGCCCATAAAACACAGTGAAGTCCACTTTTTTTCCCCCAATATATCATGAATTCAGAATAAAATACCATCATGTTCAGTGATGGGCTTGACACTTGTTCCATGTTTTATATGATAGTGTAACATGATAGTGTAACATTAAGTAGTGAGTAGAAAGTACATTACAGTACTTCTTAAATACTGAAGTTTTAAAGCACATATTAAAAAAAGAGTATATACTAATTAAGGAACGATTAAGTAAAATGGAGTGCCAGCAATTTTAGTGTAAAAGAGGAAAAAAATTCCCTCAAGGTAAAATCCATGAAGATGTAGAATACAAAGTTCAATAGGATATTCTACTAGTCCTATTCTCAAAAGTCATTTAGTCTAGACAAAACCTCAGGGGCTTTCTTATAGAACAATCTTACACTGGAAAGGTAACCTTGATAAGCTTATCAATATTGTTGTTTGTTTGTTAGCTGTTTTTTTTTTTTTCTTTTTCTGAGCACTTGGAATATGTGACACTATGAAAAGGTCAAGTTTGGGATATAAAAATGGCCCAAAGCAAGCAGTGCAATTTTGTAACTGGCACCAACCTGGCTGTGATTCTGGTCGCTAGAATGATCCATCTGGATAAAATGTAAAGAAGTACAAAAATGACTGCAAGAGATCAATCTACTTTTGTTCTGCTTTCCTGGTGTATCTTGTCAACTTAGCAGCATCTCATAGCTATGAGAATTTCAGCTTTATATTTGAAGCAATTATTAGGCATTTAATTTAATAAGCCTTTACATTCCAAGACAAATATATCTGTGTTTGGACATTCGGTTAAAATATGCTTTGTGAATTATTTATTTCACTCCCTTGAAAGGCAAAAGTATTTGAACAGTCATGAAACAACCTTGATTGTCAAAATATACATGTAGGTCACAAAGTAAGCAAAGCTTCAGCCAAAAAGCTCTGTTTTCAGAAGTTCCCATGAAATTATGTCTTTACCTAGAAGGCATCATTAAAAGAGATTTAGAAAAACAGAATAAAATAAAATAAAAAAAAATTATTCTGAAAGCAGGAGTTAAGAAGTTGCTAATAACTCACCCAGCACAGAAAATTCATGTCATAGCCATTTAAAATCATGACAATAAAGCTATACTCATAAAATGAGCACATAAAATATCTTACTCTATAAACCTTTCTAATTGCATTGTTTTAAAATCAAACAAAAAAACCTGAAGGTTGCCAATCAAATACAAATACACTAGAGCTCTGGGGTACTTTAAAAAAAGGAAAAACTTGTAGAACGAAGAAGAAATTAAGCGAGGACTTTCAGGGTAGAATGAGTTGGAGAGGTAAGTACTTGGCAGAGTCAGGGAGAATATACTTAAGTATACGAATACATAAGCAACAAAGCATCAAGATTTTGATAACAGCAAAGCAGGTTAAGAAAAATAATACTTGAACCAAAACCACTACGAAGGTCTGAAACTTTCTGTGGAAAGAGTATAACATCGCTATGAGAAAGAAAACACTATGGTTCCCAAGACAGACAACAATTATTCTGCTGTTTTTTCTTGGTAATAACCTTTAAGCCATTCACTTTAGAAAAGGAAACATGAACACTAGGGGGAATGATGTCTTTGGAAGCTTATATATAAAAACCGCATTTATAGATATGATTTATTCTTTGTAAATTGCATAGATGATAAAACCGAAGGCCAAGGCCAGAATGTATACTTATTTCTGGAGAGGAGAAACTACAGAGATTTCATTTAAATTTAACATAAATATAAAACAGGCTTACTGAAGGGCAATGTTAGGTACCTCAGCCGATGCCAACTCCTTTGTTTCTGCACTGGTTGTGTGAGAACAAATCCTGAACAAATCTGCTGGTGGTGACTGGAAGGATAATCTCCACAGCATTCAAGCAGCACATGAGAGCAACTCTGGTCAGCTTCAAAAGACAATAGGATTTTGTCTGCCACCTCATATAATTGGTCTAATTCTAGAAAAGCATTTGTTTCAGTATAAATTGCAGCACTCTATCCAGAAAACAGTTGTAAATTTGCTGAAGCATGGAAAGGGGGAAAAAAATTAATGCTGTTCAAAGAGCATTTATGAGAATATCAACAATCATTTCAGATTGCAATTGCATTTTTAAAAGTGGCATTGATATAATAGCCTAATAAAACACTTTAAAACTACAGCATTGCCTGCATGTCAGTAGTTTCTAAGTCCAAAGGTGATATAAAGTCTAAATGACTCTTAAATTAGGCATTAGGCTTTCTACTTCCCACACTAAAATACAGTTATACAAATATGTGCTAGCTAAATTTCTGTGCTGAATTTCCACCAGACTAACTCCACATTCACAGCTAAAGTACGGCACCACATCTTAAAGATGTGCAGAGGCAACAGATACCCATTTACACAGAGTAAATCATCACTTCAAACATCTCATCAGGATTACCCATGCCCTCACAAAGCATGAGGTCACATAACACAATTGCCCCTTCCACATTTTAAACTAACTAAATATGAATTATTTATTAAAAAAAAATCTATTTTTTGTTGCTCAACAAATCAAATAAATTTATTAATTATATACTGCTGTTGTAACACCCTATAACCAGAGATAATGGATTTTGACTATTGACGTGTGTTCAAAATCAATTTATAACCAAGTAACAAATTTCTTTTTCTTTAGGTTGCTCAATAATGGATCCATGAATTGTCAATTATGTATAAAAACATAATTGAAAAAAAATCTTTCCACTTTAAAATCCTTTGTCCTGGAATGCACAAGGATGCTGCTCTTTATTGTTTTGGGTTTTTATCTCCTTGTCTGAAATTGTAAGCAGTTTTGTCCAAGCAGCCACAGTTTTTCAGAAAAATATTTTCTGAATACATACTGTTTAAAATGTATCAAAATAAAGAATGGATCAACCTCTTTTTACAGGAAAAAAAAAAAAAAAAAGAAGAAAAAAACCCCAAAACAAAACCAAAAAAACAATCACCCAAAAAACTAAACAAACTTTCTGCACTAGGTCTCGGACCCAGAATCAAAATCCTACCCGTGATAGCAACATTCTCACCTGAATCTGATGTTTAATCCCTAGTCTCATGCTGGGGAGAGATCCTTTAAATCTTCTAAAGACAGGGAGAAAAACATTTCTTTGCAACCTGCTCCACTGATGCTTTGTTTGATTTAACAACTTTTGACTAGATATTCATTTTCTCCGTGAAGTAATTCTAATAGTGATAACTCTTATTTGAAAACCTACAATTTTTCTGGAACCTGAACATATACCATATTGTTGGTTGTGCAACAGCTCTTGCTGGTTGCTTGCCTTTTCCAAAAGCAATTTGCAAGCAGCAAGCCACTATGGTAGCTGAGTCAGTGCAGTCATGCCAATTTATGCTAGCCCCACTAGCTGGGCAAAACAGCAAGGTTGTATACATTTAAAAAAAGCATAATGACTGCAACCATTTAGACAAACTTCTCTAGTTCCACTTAGACATACAAACCCTTTCAAAACCAAGAAGCTGTTCTGCACAGGGAAAATTATAGTGTACCAAGGACCTGCAGTTAAGAAAAAATAGGCTTCCTCATTTAGTTGTGTTGCAAGTCAAATCTGGAAGAAGGCAAGCAAGCAAACCTTCCAATATTTCTTTCAGCACATGAGGGAAGCAGCTGACATAATCAGACTGAAAACCCACACAGGTGCAGTAGTTCCAGACATTTGTGCTCTCCAGCACAGTTGAAAATATTTTTTAATTTTTTTACTTGTAGTTGTTGCCAATTTTTTTCTCTGACAAGTACTGAACACTCAAATGAAAAAAAAATGTTAGCCTAGGTCTGAATTTGCAAAGTCTTCATTTATTTACTTGACTTTGCACAGGCAGCTATTGCAATGGCAGTTACACAAGCAGTCTTTCAGATATCCAAGGCACAAAGTGGAGTGTGTGTCAATACTTACAGAACATTTAAACTTCAGGCAACTGAACCAAGACCAGATTGTTACTTCTCTGGTTTCTGTTGTTAGTTTAAAGGACCATTCTTTTCTACAAACCACTGACTACATGCTTACTGTACTAAATGGCAGTGCTACCCCACACTAATAAAACTTAAATATACTGTCATGAAAATAGCAAAGAAGGTTTAAATATCAAAGAAACATGATAGTGTATGGAGACCAAGAGTTATTTTTTAAAAAAGAAACAACAAAAAACCTCTCAACAACCCAACAAGGAAGGAACGTTCCAATCTTTAGTTCCCAAAATTTTGTATTTTTAGCTTCTTAATTCCCACTAATAAAATAATTCTTCAGTTGCCTCAGTTCCTGAAATTCATCCACCTGCAGACTGACAGTTACTCCCACTGAGATTTTGCAAGTAACTCCTTCTCTGATATATATGTACTTTTGTTCCTGGCTCTCCGAATTTAGATATTCTGACCTTACCTTGACAAGGCAAGCCACCAGAGAGGGAAAAAATTGTAAGGGGCAACTGAAAAAAAAGCTAATGTGAATAAGTGTTTGCTCTTCTGTTGGTGTATTTAGCCAGTACTTACATGTTCTAAGTCAAGCATACATTTAAATAACATCCTATACTAGAACTTGAGTACTCAAAGCTTTGCAGAATCAATCTTTCCTTGGCATCTGATTATATGCACAGTAAGAAAAGCCAAGCTAAAATAAAATAAATAAAACTGAAATTCAATGTTTAAAATAAAACTGAATGCTGAAAAAAATCCTGCAAACAGATCTTACCTGTAGGATGTTTTTCACTCGTGCATGTAGTAAAAAATAAGACCGACATCAGTAAATGCTAAGTAAAAATTTTTGAGATTGCCATTTTTATGCAATACTTTCCCCAAGTGATAAAACCTACCACTTAACATTGGTAGTTAAAACGGAGGGCAATACAGCCCAATCTGCTTCATACTGAATTTTTAAAACATCTTCTTATAGTACAATGCAACTACATGATTGCTTACTGCACATATAAAGCAATTAGAAAAGAAATTTCTTTTCAAATGAAAAAATGAAATAAAGATGCTTGCTGGTGTAAAAAAATGTCCTCATGAAAATTTTTGACAGATCTAATATAAAGCCTTCTTTCCCTTTGTCTTCCCCTTTTCCTTTTTACTTTTGATTAAAAAAAAACCAGTAATTTTTTTGCAGAATCTAATAAACACAACAGGGAGAAGAAGAGGGACAAGGGAAGAAAAGTATTCAAAGGATATTCTCCTAGCTTCCTTAGGAGCTTAATACAATCTTATGAATCCTGTTGAAAAAGAAATAACATATTCATACATTTGGAAAAGAACAAACAAACTGAAAAAGGAAAGGAACATGATCAGAGAGTAACAGTATCTTATTTCTCAATCAGGATCTCGAATCCAAAGGAATGTTCACTTTTCTGTAACACATTTTGAAAGGCCAAAATATTTTCCACCACGCTGAGAAAAATAATAATTTTCATCCGAAATATTTTTAACATGTTTTAGTACTAATGCTAATACTTTAACCTTTAGATAAATACCATCTGAATTGCAAATATGCATAATATATTTTCTAGAAAACAGGAAGGTCTGAGACAGAATGATCAAACCACAAATATTTCTCTGAAAATAGGGGGTCATTACAAGGCATCAGTCTAAACAGCCTAGTGAAGGACAAATCACATAAAATACATCTTTTTGTATGCATACAGACTAGCATAGACAATCAGAAAAGATGGCAAAGGGCTGAGGAAAGAGCTCTCTCCAGTGATACTCATTCTCATGACTGCAGAAATTTCCAGAACTGTCTTATTCTCATAAAAATAAAAACAACCCCCCCCGAATAATCACTAATAGATCTGCTTCCTGTGACGAAAAGCATTGTAAATCCTACCTCATGCTGACAGATTCATTAAAGATATTCCATGACTACTTCTTGGATGAGAGGATATCATCCAGAAAATGTAAAAGGATTAGACTGGATGAGTCTAGGCCCCAATCGAGCAAAGCACAGACACGTGCATTTATATCTTACTGATTTTAATGACATTATTCAGATGAAATAAGCTACACATAAGTTTAACTGCTTACTGAGATGAGGTCACAATTCGGTTCTAAAAACTCAAAGCACCATAGAGACCCTATTAACATAATAAGGAACACCTCTATAGAAATATTTTATTTCCTGCCATTACAAGCAACACTAAAAAAATTATTAAATGAAAGACATCAGAGAAAAAGAAAATGATTTCTCAGTAGATTAAATTTCTGTTCTTTTTCCTGGCATAGGGAAATGCACTACAACCAGAGCAGAATTTGCCAAGTGGGCACACTGCCTCAGTGGCACATGGAGCTATCACCTCTCATAGGTGCACAGAACTTCTAAGACACTAATGTCTGTATTTTCTCCACATTCTTTCTAGCTCCAGAAACACTGGACTATCTTAACTTTGACAGACAAAAACTGCAACAAAAACATCTCAGTTTTTGGTACTTGGACTTTTTATGAGGAACACAAAAGCAGGGATGGGGAGAGTGCTACATTTTACACTTCCTGAACCTTGGCACATTACACATGTTCAAGACCAGCTACTCTTCAGCCTTGCCTTCCGTTTTCATTTTAGCACTCACACAAAACTCTTTTAATGCCCTCTGCTAGTGTTATGATTTATTAAAATAATATCCCTGTTTGTGTAATACAAATTAGACTTAAAAGATATAAAGACTGTCACCAAGATTGAGAGAGGTGTGTAGAGTGCTTTAAATTGTATTTTGTTTTTAACTGCTCAGACTTTCAGAAGTGGTGTTTCATTAACCGAAACATAATTCAAATACAAATGTAGAGAGTTAGAAAGTCAAAGGTACAATCATTTACAAGACTCTAATTAATGAATTAATTTCAAAACAAGGTTTTCACAGCTTGCCAATGTCGCTAAATAAAAATAAATGTACTACTTTTTGCATGTAGCAAATGGTGTATTTTCAAATAGTACTTCTTATCGTAGGAGGAAATGAGATCTTAAATCTAAAGTAAGATACTGTTGAAATAGTGATTCTTCTGATAATTGAGGCAATTGAATATAGCTATCTGGATGCTATTAATGTTTTAAATAACTTTATTTGAATTCATACTCCAAAATGTTTTAGAAAAAGTACTGATATTTGAACATGATTGAATAAAAATTACTCCTACTTTTTTGAGTCTCACCCTTTTTCTGTTCTGGCTGGACAGATGAAAGTTCAGAAAAGAAAGTCTAAGTCAGACACTTTTCAGTTTCTCTGGGCTATGACTGAGAATTTGTAGCACAGAGGACAGGAAAATGTATTAGAAAACACTGGTGCAACCATACAATAAAGCAGATAGTAGAACAAGTACTGTTGATAGATCACCTCTTTTTGGGTGTCAGTGACACCAATAATGACAATCAATTTATTTACCTGCTTAAAAAGAATCAAAATAACAAAATAATAATTTAAACAAAACTTTGGAAGAATGATCATAAAATGTAACATAAAAATTTCAATGTTATGAAGGACATCTTATTGAATTCAAAGACCCACGTTCTCTAGGTTTCCTTTAACATAGGCACTTCTGTAAATTGAAGACACTCTGGTTTTCACACAGCCATAATGCAACATCTAAATTCAGAAACAATAAATGCATTGTTATGCCTCTGACTAAGGAACTCCTGAGCCTTTTCAGAGGACAGTAGCAGAAGGTCTCATATTTTGTTGCTTATCTAGGCCAATCTGAACATCTCATAGGAGGAGGAAGCTTATTAAAGTGCTTCCTGACTTATGTAGAGGCAGCACATCGACTGGGAGAAAATTCCTGTGCTTGTATCAGCAAGCAGGCACACTGCAGTCGTGATTTTTTCTTATTTTCACCTGAGAAAAAAGGCAGACTTTTGCAGTATCCTAATTTTTGTCAAAAGCTATACAAGTGATATCTAGAATATTTCCTGAGATACTTTTTTCAGATGCAACATCTAAAAGTTATTGCATTAAAATGGAAGAAATGCCAACAAGTTGAATATAAAGTGGTTTTCCTTTTAGAGTTCTGCACTCAAAGCACTCTGCATGCTTTTCACAAGAACCACTTTGTGTTCAAGTTTAGGTAACCATAAGTCGCCTTAACTTTTCATCTTACTGTGCTAAAGTTAATGAAATGTAAAACCAATAAAACAAAACAAAACATCTGAGTAGCCGAAGAAGACACTAAGCATACCAGACATACAGAGTAATCTGTCTTTAAAACATAAAAGAGAGGTTGTAATAATTCATAAAATCTGTAGCACAAAAATTAAATAAAGAGAAAAGTACTACAGATTGCCACAAGCCAGAATCACCTAAGAGCATTAAAAGAGAAAGGAATGACCATTAGATACTCTAAGTACCCCTCAAGGGCCTGTATATGCTTCACTTGCTTTATGTGAAGCCTTGCATCTCTTAGAGTACAATCTTGTTAATCAGTTTTCAAGGTCACAGCTGAACGCAAGAGGGACAGGCCATGCACTTGCAGAAGACACTCATTTCTGGAAAAACCATAGTTCTATTTACATGAAAATGATCTGCAGTTATGCAGTACATAAGTCCTAACCTTCAAACACTTATCCCCATTGGTATCATAAAAAAATACCCACTAATGTGTCATTCCCATTTCAATCGACAGGATGGGATGAAGAATGGTAGTAGATTTAGCTTTCTTCTCTTCTTTCTTCATTATGTTGCCCAGTGTAGCTTCCTCTTCCTTTTAAGGAGGAGGTGGGAGAAAGAAGAGTGAGTGGTGGAGAGGGCATAGCAGGGAGCACACAGGCAACAACCAGAGTGTCTGAGGCATAAGGAGGTAATCAGTTCTTACAGAGAAGAGTTCAACAGCCTTGGCATTCATACCTGTAGGACCTGGTAAGGAGCAGTTTATACAGCTGCATTATCATAACTATTCTTTGCTAGGCACAGAGCCCACAAATACTAACAACGTTTACTTGAAACTTTCTCTACTCCCAGGGACCACTATGCTTGCCTTTCAGAGATGGTGAAGAAATTAAAGCTTTCATGAAAAATCAGTTTCATTTACTACCTACTGCAGAATTTTGATTCCTGTTTAAAATGTATCCTTTTTATTACAATTACTTTAGCACAAAAATATGCCCCCACAAAACAATAGAACTATTTTTGTTGAAATTATAGACATATTTGAAGGACAAGACAGAAAAAGAACTATTTCTTGAAAACTCAATGATAGAAGCCTTTAAAATGCTTTTTCTCTCTTCTTATTTTGATATTTTACTTTAAACAGAAGACTAAATTACAAATGCTTGAACTGAATAAATGATTTTTTGAATCTGTTTTACTTTTATATAACCAGATTGAACCACACTGCAGCTTTACTCTCACCACATGCTTCCTGATCAGGACACAGTCTGACACCTTTTGAGGCACAAATAGTAAAAGTGAACAGATAAAACTTATTTTGTCAGAAAATCCAATAAACATCAGCAAGTTTAGAGACTCCATAGGGAGCGAAAGCATAGTCTTGCTCCTGAGTGTAGTTCAAGATTGACATCAGCATTGACAATCCATTTGCAAGGACAGGTTGGCCAGATTCATAGAGGTGACATCTCTGAGTGCAGTCAGTTTTGCTGTACTGTGTACCTAAGCAGGCTGGTCCTGGGTTTCTTGGCAACTTTTGGATGATACTGCTTTTAGTGGTCACAGAGAACATACCTTCTGGGAAGGGGTTTGACTGTTCTCTTTGTTGCTTCAAACAAAACAAAGAGGAATTTGTAAAATGCAAACGGCATTTGCATGCCAAAAGAGTGCTGTCTGGCTCCTGCTTTACCAGAAATATAGGCAGATTTGTCTCCTGTGCAAAGCGAAATAAGAATAGTGTAGTTGGGAGTGTGATGTGGGGGAGAGGGGGCAATGGGGGCAGGGGGTGAAGGGGGAATGTTTATAAATAAATAAAAATAAATAAATGCTTATAAATAAATAAAATTTATAAATGCACTTCAAATAACTAAGGATTGCTTATAGAGAAGAATCAGAGTTCCATTTTACTTAAAAAACCATGCAGGAGTACACACCCTTTGAGTGAGATAAAATTGAAAGTGACTCAGAGGAGGCTGTGCATTCTTCGCACAAAGAAGCAGCACTTATACTAACTCATATTCAGCAGAGTAGGAAACATTTTTCTCTTATCTTGCTATCTGGCAACCCACATTTTCTCTAGTATTTTAATCACTATTCACTAATACTGAACTCTTCCAACAGCCTGTCCAACTACAGTCACAGTCGATCTTCAGAGATCAACTGTAAGACTTATTTTCTCTGCAAGAGAAAGTTGTGTTAGTGTAACTGGACAAATATTTAAAAAAAAACCCACAAACATTTTTGATGGATGAATATGCTTGTTTTCATTCTGCTTACTCCATTTCAGAGTGTGGTGATAAGGAATTACTTTAACATAAACTAAAAGAAACACATTAAGTGAAAATATAAGTCTTAGCATAGGAGTTTATACCAATATAAAAATGTGGTTTTATTGGTCTCATTTTTTTTGTAGCATTCTCAGACTGACATGCCAGTGTACTATCACTACCATTTACAAACTTGTACTGGGAAAATCATCATTCCCTTTATCAAGTACGTTTTCATCAGTTTTAAAACGTCTGCATGTACCTCCCTTCACTTGTCACATTGACTGAACTTAAAAAATTTTGATTGATTTTGATTATGATTTATTTCTTGTCATTTTCAAACCACACTGCTAATCAGCATCTTTTTGCACCAAGTTCATAACAGCTATTTATAAACAATTTAACTTCACTTTGTCTATGTTTCAAGGTCCACTACGGGACTTCACTTTCTATGCCCCTGGCTGACCCTGCCCTGGATTTTCCCTCTAAAAGGAAAATTTAGTTGTACTGATAACTTAGTTGATAAAGAATTTAGTCCATCAAAGCACAATTTCCTCTAAAATTTTTACTATCATTTATCATTATACAACCATGACACTATTATCACAATTATTTAGTATTTCAGAATTGCTCTGTCTTAAAGTAAATACCTATTTAAGTTTATTAAATTAAGTTTTATACAAATACATTAATCTGGAGGAAGAAGGAATTTCTCTGAACATCTAAAAAAGTTAGAACTCTACTGGTTTGTCTTACAAACAAAATAAGGAAGACTCTTTGTGGGCTGGCTTCAGAAACTGTCTCATCTTCAGAGTCAACCTTTAATAACATCGAAAAAATGAGGGAGAGGAGGGAACTATGAATGATCACGGGCTCCTTAAAAAAAGAAAAAAAAAGTAATTCTAATTATTAAATTCCATTAAAGTTCCATCAGGACTGTAATATATGGAGAGCTTTGCATGCTTAGTGGTTTATAACTGTAAATAGAAAATGTGTGAAATACTTTCCCTATACTGATGTCAAGCAGTAAAGTGCTATGACAATTTATTCTACATCATGGCTCAAAAAAAAAGCAGTAACTCTCCCTCTTTATTATATGTATACAAGTGAACATATTTGTCACACATATTCCTCAATCCCTCCCTGTTTTCCAAGACAAAATCTGTACCCAGATGCCCCTGAATGTGGTATACATCACAAATATGATTCTATAATTTGAGAGTAGTACGTTGCCCCAGACATCTATTGAAAGCAATGCATAAACACTTGCCTTTGTAGTTCATACACATTATTTTCCTAAAATGTTTATTTGAATTAGGCTTTTTTGAAATGTGGTAACAATTCCTACAGAGCTATTTCATCGAGGAATCTAAAGACTCTTAAAGACATTACCTAGGACAACTGTCACTGTTTAATATTAGATCATTAAGTGACTATATGAAGTGTCAAGCAACATTTAATAAAGTGCCCTACATACTATGACAGGTTCTCTGTCTTATGAACAGTTCTTCATGTGTTTGATTTCAGAAACTACATCCTGGTACATTTGCCCAGTTTGCCCTCTTTTCAATTTTTGCTAAGTTTCTGCAAATAAAATGACTCTGTTGTGTGTATATTTAGGGTTTTGCTGCCAGGCAGTTTCATTCTTTCTGGGACATTTTCACTTTTGTTTCTCTATGCTGTAAATGCCAACCATATCTTCCATAACCACTTCCCCCCCCTTCCCCACTTTCCAGTTTTTGCTAAATTACAATGATCAGAATTTAACAATACTGCTATAGCAGATGTCAGTGATCTTGCTATGATTTTATGACTCAAAAATAGCCTAAAAAATATAAACCATAATGGAAAGCAAATGCTCATATTACTTTTCTCTCTGCAGTGCTTTATACAGCTAAATAGACAGAGTATTTATTTTTCTGTGTATCTAAAGCTACAGTTAAATTCATTCTATGAAATTTTATCCAAGACATAGCATCCTAAAAGAATCATTCAATTATCAATGTAAATGTTTACAAATCACTCTTTATGATTTTCTGTCAGACACAGATTTAATAGCTTTATTTCTTCCATGTTAAACAATTGTATTACAAAGTCTTCCAAAAATTAGGTTTTAATGGACTTAATGTTCACCATTTTTCAATACCCTTCATAGGAGTGCTTAGCAATTTACTTATTTTTATTTGACTTCTGTTTCAATAACAGCCTACACTCTGTACATACTTTTCAATTCACTGAGTTGCCTGTATCTTCTCAGTTTCTTTTGTCCTAGTGGAATGCATTTCTTTCCTAAACAACAGCTAATGATAAAAACCAAAACATTATTTCTCAAAACTAAACTCAATTAAATAGATACTTATTAGTAGCAACTACAATAGTTTCTGTTCTACACACATTCTTTCTCTCTATGACACTGAAAATGACAAATAAAAAAAAAAAGAGACTTGGGCAAAACTGAATTTGGGAAAATTAAATGGAAAAGATGTACTCTGTCATATGAAGTTAGAAATGCTGATTACATAAATCAATTCATAATAGAAATAAAATTCAGCTGTGATAGTTTCAAACACTCATAGCAGAGGCTGTTTCAGAAACACTTATATGTATAAAAAAACTTAGATACACCTATATGTACAAACATATATATAACTGTAAAAAATCAGCAATGAGTCAGGACACTCCATCCCATGACTCCTTCATACCTGTGATAAGTTCTTTCAGTTCAGCAGAAAAATGAATTTTCTGCTTTTACTACTTCTGCTGATGTTCAGTTAATCAGGAGAGAGTAGTTTTGCCCCCAAGTAGAAAAAGAGTAGCTGTGAAGGGGCCAGAGCTGGAAAAGATGGAAATATCCAACACATACACTTCTCATTTGATTCCGCGGATTGTCTCTCGGAGATGTGTTAGATTTCAAATCTGCCTTGATACGGTAGAAACAGTACATAACTGTGCATAAAACGGTAAGCAGTACACATTCTTCACAAAATCAACTTCTTAGAGAAATAAATTAATATATATAAGTTTAAAAGATGTTACTTTTTTTCCTACAGGCTATCAATCCACATATGTACATATATAATTGTGTGTATATACGCAACTAAAATGCAATGCTGTATCTGAACTATATTTGAAAACAATTTTCACACAACAAAGTTACTTCTCTATATTTAAATTTGTTTCCAAAAAATTTTTGTCTCCAATATTCCATCAATGATTCATTAATGACAGACTGAATATTTGTTACTAAATGTCAATTCATTAAAAACATTAAAGCAGTGACTTTTTTTTAAAAGGGCAGACTTCTCATTGTTGCACTTGCTTTCGTAAAATTTTCTTCATCTGTCACATATTTGCATTCAATTCCTTATTGTTGCCAATTTTAAAAATATGATAAAAGAAAGTCAGAGACAATAGAGGCAACAATGGTACAACACCTCTCAGCTTATTGAAGTGCAAGATTAGCCAAACTGCCAACTTACAGCAGAGAGCAACAGCTGACATTCCTCCATAAAACCTTCCCATAATACTTCAGCTGAGACCTCAAAGAAACATCTCTCTGCAATTTCACCTTGTTCATTCAGGTCTCAGGTCTCTGCTGAGATGATGAGGATTGCTAATTAGTATCATCTGTGATGGTGTCTCTTTGAAATATAGACATTTCTTCAAAGACAACTGGATTGTGACCTCCAATAACATTTCTCATAGGTCACTACACTACTATCAGAAGGTGATAATATTCAGCTATTACTGACCTTGCCTGAAGCAAAACTAACCAGAAATGAAATTTTTTTATCTTCTGTGTTAAGGAATTAATTTTAAAAAGAAAGAAAAGAAAGTCCTAGACACCTGAACCTGCAGATGTCTATGAGAGAAAAGGCATCCTGTGGGCTTGCAAATTTTAAAAACATCTCTTTGAATAACATTTTGGAAACATTTGCTACTCTGCTTTTCTTAGACATTGCAAATGAATTCCAACTTTAACATTTAAACTTACAGTACTTGCACAAAAATTAGAATCATTAGCTATCATTTTTCACTGATTGCTTATATGCAAGTAGTCAGACTTCCTCAGAATATTTTGCAAGTGAGAAAATGAAATCTTGGATGTGGTATACTTGGATACCCGATACACTAAAACTATTAATTCATCCAAATCCATTAAAACTTTAAAGCCTTTGTGTCTTGCAACATGCATAAAATATATAAGCAAAGAAATCTGCAAAAACAGTTCACTGTATTAATCATGCCATGGATAAGAATGGCAAAAAAAGATACAACATCTAATATAGAGCTTATTGACAATATTCTGCAATCTGCAGGCTTCAGGTAACATATCAAATGAAAAATGAAATTGATGACATGTATTGTATCCCATATGATTCTGGAGATGTACATTATTGAAATAAATTCAAATTAGAAATAAAATTCACTTGTGACTACCATAAAAATTCTCAGTCATGCCTGTTTTAAACACACATAAACATACCATAAGCGATATATATTTATATTCACAAGCACAAGGGCAAGTGCAAAAAAAAAAAATCAGCAGGTAGTCAACACATTCCCTTCAATTTGTCCTTTCTCTCAGCTGTACACTAACACAAATGCCAAGCAAAGGATTAACATAGAAAAAACTCCACATCATAAAGAAGGAAAAGTAGCCAGGTTTTGTTCTCCCAACTGGAGGGAAAACAAGTACATGCTTTATGTTCAGCAAAGGAAAGGAATGAGGTTGCATAAAATCCTCCTCACCTGTCCCCTGCCAGCAAAGGACATGTACAATATGACAGCACAACAGCTTTGCCAATCTATTCAATTCTTCACAGATCTCTTGAAGCTGGAAGGTGTCTCACTGAGATGCAGTTGCAGTGCAGATCTTAATAGATTCAGAGGCAAAACCGTAAGAATTGCACTGATGTCCTGTCATTGCCAAAGGGGGCTGCTGCATAATAGTGATTACCATTCAATAAAAAGGTTAAGGCAACTGAATTTCATGCATGAGGCACATCTTCCAGAAGCCCCTGGTACAAGTCTTTGAGTCTAAAGTCCACAGGGTGCACCACCAAAGAATAAAATACCAATAGAAATGCCAACAAAATGTTTTCTCTGTATGGTTTATCTTGTATCAGAAGTCAGATATTATATCTGTAAGAAGCAGTATTCTATAGGCTAACTTAGTGGGGGAAAAAAAAGTTCTAAACCAATTAGTAACTGTTCTTAGTTTTACATTTGATTAATTTCTTCCTTTAAATAAGTGATTCTTAAGAAATCTCACTCATTTCAGGAACTTTAGGAGAGAAAACAGTAGACATTGTCCCTGATGGTCATAGTGCTTAGACAAATTAGATTTACTTCTTAGCATTATCTTTTCCCACTCCTCTTTGTACTCAAGGTATATAAAAAAGACAACAGAATGAAATAAGCAGACATTTGGAGCACAGACCACATTATCAACACAGCTCACAGAGAGGGAAAACATACTTTAAATAAATGAGCTAAATATAGATTCAATAACTTCCTTGGACTATAATGGCCCGAGATGTAAACTTCGAATCTCTTACCCTAGAAGCGAAGAGAAATAGCAATTATAAGTCTACAACAAGGTGATATTTACTCTTCTGAAAAATATCACATGGGCAATGTCTTTTAATGGACATGGTCTGCATTTTCATCTCAGAAAACAGGTCTCTTCAAATAATGGCAAAATTGACCTGAATCAAATTTGTAGTACAGCTTCTTCACTTTGAAAATGTTAACAGTTCTGAAACAAATCCTTATTAGAAGCTGAATTTCAGAAATTGTCTCTTGAGCTGTAACACTGAATTCACATAATGAACTAAAGATTCTGGAACTATTTGTGTTGTAAAGATTTTGAATACCATTGCAGATCTGCTACCTCATATATTTCTTGACATAGTCACTGCTACATTTCTTCTCTGATATTCTTTCCCACTTTTTTTTTTTTTAAATCCAGACTACATTAATACCATATATATTTTACAGGAAGAAAGAAAGGTAAGGCAAATTAATTCAGATGTCTCTGTTTTAGACTACAATTGAAGAAATACTTTACTTCAGAGCAACATACAACATCAATGCACAATATGGGACAATGTAGCAGTCAATAAGGAACATGGCACACCTATATCAACAATACTGTCATAAAGATCAAAACCCAAAATATGACATTACAAAAATCCTAATTCCCATAATAAACCTCAGCAGCTGGTCTTCTTTTGGCATATTAAATTTACAAGTAAAAACCACAACTGAAAATAATTCACATATGTATTTATTGAGAAGCAAATTATTCTATCCCTTACCAATTTGGGAACACTACCCCAGAAAAATAAAACTCATCAGTCTCAGTCCTGACTACACAAATAAAGGAAATGAGCAAGAAGCAGTGATAAGAGGATGACACAAACTGCTACTGGAGGGAAAAATTTTCCAAGTTGTACTTTTTCTTCAGAAAAAACAGACTGAAAAAAGGATGGCTGATTAAGAGATCATGAGTAGCTTAGAAGACCCAAAGTAGTCCCACCAAAACCAGATTAACACACTGTTATGTTAATGACATGCAGAGTCATTAATTTTTTATTATTTGAAGGAGATACTGCATTTCCAACAGGACTTCACTTTTTTTCCCTCCAAGTACTGACCTTATCCATTACTCTCCTGCCCATGGAGTCTAATATGATCACAGTCTGAATTGATTTGGCTGAAAAGAATTATGACAAAGACCTTACATTGCAGTTACCCTTGAAGAACAGCTAGCATATGCGCTTCTAACTATCACCACTAGCAATATGAAGCTTTCATTTCCAACTTCAGTATTAGGAAGTACAGATAACACAATAACACATTACAAGACTCCCTTGTTTAAACAAAGCAAAACATTCCTTTGTTCAACACTATGAAGAAGGGATTTATTTGATTTTAAAAAAATCTGATAACACAGCAAATACTTCTCCTTCCAGAGAATTCTTTCTACCCATTAAGTGACAGCATGTCCTATGTATCTTTTGCACTTATCTGTATCTGCTGAAAGCTAAAAATAATGGTGCCTTTAGGAATTGTACCCTACTGAGTTTGTGAAAGATGGTGTGAGGCATTTCTGCTCTGCACATTTTATTTTTACACTGCTTAAAACTGCTGTTATTCCTGAGCCTGATTTATGGGTACCCTGGGGTACTCCTAACCCCTTTTGATGTTATTTCTACTGGAAACAGTTGACAAAAGCAGAACTTCCCTCGAGGATTGCACAGTTTTAGTATTTCTTTCAACTTTCAGCCATTTGCTCAACCTATTAAAGCTTCTTCAAAGACACAGAATAGCAACCCATCACCTTGAATGCTACAGAAAAAAAAAATAAATGCATAAAGGCTGCCAATTCAGATTAACTCTGGTGTAGAAAAATAGAATACATTGGAAGGCATTACACTATATGGAAAACTGCCTATGGATTTAGTATAGCCCTACGAGGGTATTTGGCTCTGAAGTATTTCACTCTGGTGGTCAGAGCTGCATGAACATATTCATAGAAAATATAAACCTAAGGCAATAAAAGTGTTCCTAATGTAAACTTGAGAATGAAAACTGGCAATAGACTTTAACGTTACTTCCACCTTGTATTTTTTCCATGTAACAGAGTACACTACTGCTTTAAATATGACTTCTATGAGGTTTGCTAAAACCATACAAATGCTGTGCCAAGTATCTTGGAGCTTAATTGCTCTGCCTGTGGTGGACTAACTGTCCATGATAAATGGATGGAACCAACTAGATATACGGTGTACAAAAATATTTCAGAAAAACGTAACAGTACCTGGTTGTCATCTTTTCCTGTTTTATTTTTTTCTTCAGAATAAAAAGGTAGAAAAATGTATTTTGAAGAACAGATAGGATTTTTTCATTTTATTATAATGAAGCTAATATAAAGTAATACCTAATGTACTGAATACAGTTAATCTTCTTTTCCACCTGAACGCTACAGAATGATGAAGGTAGGTTTCACAAAATACTACAAACTGCAGAGTGCCCTGGATGCTACTTTTCAACTGCATAAGAGTGTTAGAAAGTAATTGCCAGTACAATCATCTAATGTTTAACTAAAGTTAAAAGATTATGGGTATTTGTGTAATGTCTTGGAGTTATATATAAATATTACAAGAATCCTAGGTTGGAGAAAAGAATTAGGAACTCAAAAAACTGAGCAGAGATTTCATAAACTAGTCCAAAGATTTTACAATATTTATGCAGCACTGATAATTTATTTCATTGTCCAATCTCTCACTCTTTGCAATGGTCAAAGGCTTACACTTGATCATCCTTGCAACTGGCAAAAGTTAAAATCAGAAACTAAAGTAATTTCTTAGTAGTTGAGTCTGCACCCTTGATGCAAAATGATGAAGTACCAATTTGACAGAGACTGATATTTAGCCTTTATTTAACCTGTACTTGGGATCCAGTTCTGTGAATACACCGCAGAGGATGTTGCCAAAATCAGCTCTTTCCAGAAGACACATCGTATGAATCAGCAGAGTTTGAGTGTCCCTTCCCATTTCTCCCTTCCGACAACTACCATTTTGCAATTCTGTTTGGTATACATTTTTATGCAAAATATCTCCTAATCAGTAGATAAATGTGTTTCAGGTAATTCTTCACTACAATGGTAGCTGTCTTTTTCGGGCAATTGGTTTTTAATCCATGCATTTGCAAGTAATGGGTATTCTTGAATGTATGAGCCCAAATACCATATGCAAAGATGGATTACAGTATTTAAAACTGCAATAAACAGAAATATGAGAACAGATGCATTTTACTTTGATTTATAGAACAAATATCAAGAAGTTAATTTCTGCAGGAACAGTCTGTCCCCCTCGAAAATCAAGCTTTCTTTCACTGGCTTTTGAATACGTATTAACAGAAAATATCTACACAGTTTTGCCACTATGTTGAGCACTCGAGGTTTTAGTTAGAGCTTTAGCAGTCAGATTTTTTAAGTGCAACACAACTAACATACAATGAACTGTAATTGTACCAGCAAAACAAAGAACACTTCTGAAAATATGGCCCACTTTTCACCACACTACCAGGGGGAAAAGAATCTATAAAAAGGAAAACAAACAGAGGATAAAAGGCTCTTTGGAAGTGATAAGTACTTTGAAGCACTGAGACTGTGCATCTCTGACACTTTTTGTTGTACTTACCTAATATCAGTGCATGTTATACATGTGATACAGCGACTGTTTATTGTAATGAGGTTCAAAGCCACGGATGTTTCACTGTCAGTGGTTGGGTGTGCTCCACATTTAAAGTAAAACTCCTGAAATATTGAAGGAGAGATAAAGAGAAGATTATGTACCTGCTGTTCATGTCCTTCCTTTATCTTTGGCTAACTGACATTTGAGAAAACAGACAAATCACCACTTCCAACAGCAAAGGAGGACAATCATTAGGAAAGGTTTACAAGGGGTCCTTTGCAAAAATACCAGTCTAGGTGTGTATTTTGCTCAGTGACTTTCCGAGCAAAGAAGATATCTACTTGTGTACTAAATTCATATCAGTGTGACACATTCTGTGATTTTCTGGATTTACAGAAAAAAAATTGCTTCATTTAGACTTCATCTAAGTAGAGTCATCAAAGGCAAAATACTATAATTGTCAAGATGCATTATTATTTCCTCTTTTTTCATTACAGATATTAACATTTTCTGAATTCTACAACACAGACTTTTAGCTTTAAATTAGTAAAGTCTGGCCTTGCTTTTGCAATGTTGGAAATCTTTAAGAAACAATTTTATCATCACATAAAAGGCAAGCTCTAGCTTTCTTGGAACACATATTACATTTATATGGTGTTTGAATTAAGTTGCTTTAGTCCATACTGCCCTATATAGCCTCTTAGACTGCCTTCATTAGCATCATACTTTTCATACAACTGTGTACTTTGTTCTCTTTTCCACTGCAACCCAGGGAAAGCCATAGGAATCACACCATTCTTTGATAAGGTTTTGTTATAAGAGATTGCTTTAAATGTCCAAATCAGCTCTATGTATATGTATACATATGTATAAATAAAAGCTGTCTGAATACGTGTTTTGCAATAGGAGCCACAGATTACAGTTTGTAGTTTCTTTGTTGCTATGAGACCTCTCTTCCAGTATTGAATTGTGGAGGTTTGTAATGCAAACATAAATACTGGTATAAATGAAGTGTGAATTGGAAGATAAGGGCATAAAAGCATTGGAAGAAAGGATGAGAAGGCATAAAAAAATGACAAGTGTTGATGGCATAAAGATATTAAGAAAAAAGATGACTCTCAAGACACCCAGAGTTGGGAAAAATCCTAAGAAAAAACAGGGAAAACAAACAAACAAACAAAACTGCAGCAAGAGAAAAAGATACAGGTAGCGAATAAATCAGCAGCATTTCCTAGTGACTCACAGAGGTGGGACAGGATGAAGTAAAAAAATTAGTTACTGTCAACTTCTTTAGGGTGAAAAAATCACATCCAAACCCCAGCATTAAGAACAATCCAAAAGCCATGAAAAAGACCTGCTTGGTGTGTGTTAGTGTCATTCCAAGTTCCTAGCTAGATTTCTGGACACGTATTGTAACACTTGTCAATATATGAATAAAAGAGAATGTGTGGATGAGTGTGGATGAACAAAATCAGTTTTGATTAATACAAAATCACCCTTCTCTCTATAGAGTTTTGCATTGAGATTTATTACAACACTGTACTAAAATTAGTCCAGATAGGTGCTGTTACTTTTTTAATACCTACAGCCTTGCAGTAGGGAGTTTTTCATCTGCAAAACAGTTGTCAATTACTGGGTTTGTTTCTTCAGTTGCAATCACTTAGACACGTTGTGTATTTCTACATGTGACAAAACCAGTACTATGCAGTACTGTACCACTCTAAGGTAGACTCTGGTAGCTGGGGACATGAGAAGTATTAATGCAACCTTCCTCCTAGGTTAGTCAACCTTGTTTCTCACAGAAGCACTGATACATGAAACAGATTCAACACAAAATATTCAAACCCAGCTATAAATGAAGGACACAATACCTGATAAGCATGTGTAAGTAGCAGTTTAAGAGATGTATGGGGTAGGAGTACAGTTTAAAGGCAAGCCTTTTTTTTAAGCTAATTGTTGACAAAACTTTCGAAGTAGTCACCTGTATATGTTTATGTACATCTCAATTTTTTGACAGATAAATTATCTTTCTGTCCTGCTTTATAACATCAGGAAGTAGCCCCAAGCAAGAAAACATGCTTAAAGTTATCCTTCAACAAGACTTCAGACTTTCCAAGTTTTTGCTCTTGTTGAATACTCAGTTACACACACAGCTTGTAAATATTAGCTTGAAGCATTTCAGCTTCAAGTAAGTCAATGGAACTACACATTCATCTGGAATACATGAAAACCTTACACAATCTGTAACTTCAATTTATTTTCAACCTTTAAAAACTTATCCATTGATCTTTGTATTATTTGCTAATGGGTTTTGGAGCTTGGGTTTTCTTTACTCTTTAATTTAATTTTACTTTTGTTTGAAATAAATGGTAAGAAGAATTTATTTCAATGCAGAAGTCTTGAAATATACCTCCTTACTTCAGTACATCTTCTGCAGCTAAAAGAAAATTGACAACTAACAACTCTAAAACAGGTAAACTACAGGCAAGGAAACATATAAAAGAAAATTAATTTTTTATAAAAGTACTTACCACTATAATAAAATATTATTTGGGTCACAAATAAAAAGAGTAATATAGGCATTAAGCTCTAAAACACTTGAACTAGGTTTAGACTTTCTTTTTTCCTGAACAATATCTGTTTGATGATTCTAATTACTTTTCATAATACCTCACAATTGTTCTTGTCATGAAAGCAACTTGATGAAGATAGAAATTAAATAAAGCAACGCAATTCTTATTCCATGGAAAGACAGACAGACAGCCAAGGAAAAAATAGTCAAAAGTCTTGTGTTACATTCCCAAAATACTTTTGCCGTATTATTAGGAAAATTACTTTTCTGTACTTCTGTTTATCAGCCCAAAAACTGCTTTAAGAAAACTCTTCTCCTAATTAAATTTACTATATGCTTTGGTGTTGCTGAATGGAGAACATTATGTAACGTGAAAATACTGTTTAAAATAACAAAAGAAAATATTGCCACTCTCCAAAGCTATAAAGACTCCCCGCTTCACTAAACTGCAATTAAAGACACAGCAAATCTTAATATTAAATGTAAACAGAACAGAGGAAAAAAAATTCCTCAAGATTATGTATCAAGTATTTGTTCAGAAGAAATCCTGAAGATTAAAGAATAAAACAATTATGCAAAAAAAAATGTGTTGAGACTAGCAGTACAGTAAAACTAACCCACTTATAAAATGTTCACCCTTGCAAAATCAAAAGTTGTCAACACACACAATCCACAGTTCTACAAAATCAACACAACATTCTACATGTGTAGGTCTGAGACCTCAGTGCTGTGATGGAAGTTTGGAAATACGGGGAGAGATGGGAATCTGGAAAACTTGATACGCTGAGTGCCTGACAGTTCTGGATTAACATGGACTCCATTTTCACAATTTTTTTTTTCTGTACTAATACACATTCCACTTGTTTAAAAGCCTTTAAAAGTAACGAACTCAATTGAGTTTCCAATTGTATATAAAAGTTTATGTTGCCTGGTTTACATTGCATAAATACACAATCCATTGATATTTATTTGTTACATCTACCAGATCACCCAGAAATTTAACATGCTTTTTTATGCCAGGGCATATACCTATGAAGCTATCATGACAGATAACCCATCAGCACAAGTTGCTTCTCAACTACTTCCAGCAGTGAAATTACTGAAAGCAAAATATAAGGAAGAAGAGTTTAGCCACTTTTCACTCTCCACCCTTGCATTTCATCAGACATGTAAATGTAGCTATTCTTTTATTTAGTCCTTCACCCAGTGTTTGGTAGCTTAAGGAGAGAAATTTGCTGCATTTTTTAATCCAAATCACTTACGTTCCAAGGTTAATCTCTGAACAGGTGTAGAGACCTTGGAGCCAGTAAGTTTAGGACTAACACTCTAATTTTGCCACAGACTGTAAAATTCATAAAACAGTTATTACTTCTTAAAATTGATACCAAAATGTCTCTCTAAACTTATGCTATATGAGACAATACTTTTAAAATATTAACTTTATAAAAAAAACCTCAAGCTTTACAGAATAACAGAAAAGGAATGGGCAAAAATTCATGCAGGCTACATCTCTATCTGACCAGTTCCAATATATTTTAAAATAAAAGAAATAACATTATTCCTCCTTTATGCACTTGCATTATTTGGCACAAAAAAATTCTGATGAATGCCTTTTTTTTTAAGTATTTGTGTTCTGCAATAAGGATATCTAGAAATTACTGCAAAAGCTGAGTCAAAACTTAGTGCTTTTCTTAGTTCCGAAAGTGAGTAGTTTTATGTTCACCTTCTACTGCAGTGAGCACCTTTAGATCATTTTCTTGCCTAAAGGCATAGGTCCCATGAAATTGTGAACATTCTATTTAACACTATAAATGTCTCCCTTTTGGCAGTGTATCTGATAGATTGTTATTCAGAGAAGGAAGCAGGCATCACTCTTACATACTCTGTCATATTCTTCACTCCTGTTATCGCTTTTGTGTCACACAACATCATAAAAAGTGCACGAGGGAAGAAAAGGTTCAAAGATACATGGTCACTGTTAGCTACTTTTTATGAAACCCAAGAAGTAAATGCTGAAATTTATCAGAAAAATAATCTTCTTTGATTTTTTACCAAAAATATATCTCTGTAAATTCTTTTCACACAAAACAGGGGTTTACATACCTCTAACTGCTGATGATAAGCAAACTGCTTTCTATATGATCAAGTGACTAACACAAGTAAGACCAAAGACAAAACCACCACAGAGAAGGCAGGGTGTGAAAAACAAAGAGGCCTAGAAGAAACTTTACCCTTTTGATACATATCTAGTTTACTGCACTGTCAGGGAAAAAAAAAAGCATTGTTGTTTTCTAAGAAGTACCAAGATAGCCTGCACCTCGGCTAAGATTCAACATATACATATGAAAATACAGGTTCCTACCCTTGTTTCTCAGTCTATGCTGTGTAGGTTGGCTAAAATTCCTAAGGAAGCTCGGCAATATTTCTTTCTCCCAGTTCTTAATAAGATAGAAAATAAGGTGAGGGCCTTATGGTATTTTTCCCCTGGATTACCCATATGTGCGTTTATTTAGGACTGATAGGCAAAGCCATTTATGAATGTTTTACAGTCACTGAAGGTGTAGTTTGTTTTTTTTCAAATTAACAGTACACTTAAATGTCATTGCAACTGTACCACTATAATTATCCCCCTGAAAGAGAGAAAACTTCAACGTCATTGTGGTACACCTCAGTGATAATGCTTCATTTGTTTTTAAAATTGAAAAATTAAGTAGATATTCAGATATTTCAGATTGAAAGAAATCCACTCCAGAACAGCTATGGAATCAAATATTTCTTCTGAGATGTTCTGGGAAAGACTGGGCTCAACTCTGGGCAGAGACACTTTCATGTTTCCACATCCTAGAATAACTACAGGCAGTGGCTTTTCACGCCATAGGAATACCTCAGTGGTGACAACAAATAAATAAATCTAAAACATCACATGTTTAAAAAGCACTGCTTTTAAAGTTAAATAAGTAAAAAATGTTACAAAATTGTTTGAATTATACTGGCTAACCAGTATGAGGAAGGTTTTACAGCCAAAGAATAATTCTTAGAGATTTAATTCCTAAGTGATTTTGTGATAGACTCATGAATGCATTGTATATACAAGACTGCTACACTTTCTTTGGTGAGCCAACAGTACTCTGACTTGCTCAAGTTCCCCTATGCACCTCACCAGGTGTTACCAAGAACCTCAGATCAGGTATTGAGCATGATGAACATCACCTAGTATCATTTACTTGGTAAATGCTACTCTGCACGGTTTGGTTTTACTAAGCAAAGACTCTGAGACCACCTGTTAAGATCAAAGGAAGAAAATCATTAACCATAATTAGATGTTTGCAATAGAATTGGGTTAAGAGTAAAAAAAAAACCCACATAAATAAAAAAAAAAAAGCATTCACATAGCTACCTATATTTCAGACAAAAAATTTGTTTTGTCTCCTTTATGTTTGGAGTACATCTGGAACTGCTACTGCAATACTTGCAGTTGAGAAGCTAACCTTAGGCTCCTGTCATCAGCACTACTTCCTTTTAAGATACTCTCCATTCAAGAATATTTCTCTCCTACTTGAGATTGCAATCAAAATAAAACCTTTTCTTGGTGGATTTCCTGTGATTCTTAAACTTGATGCTTGATCATGATATCAATTATGCAAACACTTCAAAAAGGCAGATAACTTCCCGAAACTGAAAAATGCAACCACCCTGCAGGCACAGCTAACTGGATCACCTCCTAGGCAAACAATGGATAAATACAGCTCTCATGGACTGCCTCAGTGGTTAGAACAAAAAAACTGTTAACTCATTTTGAGGGAAAGGATTTGTGCATAGTATTAGATTAGCATTCAAATTGCACAATGTAGGTCCATAAGTACTGTTTTAATGTTAAAGAAATATATAAACTGATCACTACAAAAAGTATAATAATGCACGTGATTCATTGCTAATTCTATTTAAAGCTTAAGCAGAACAATATGCAAAGTTATTAAGTGACAGTGAATTTGAAGGTCTTTAGCACAGATTTTAGGAATACTGTCATGCAAATCACTACACTCAGAAAACATTTCCTTGTCATAAGAAAAAATCCAAACTTAAGTAATTTTTCCTCTTTGAAAGAAAAGATCCTTCGAAAAACTCAACACCTGATCTCAGACCTACATGTTCAGAATGGAATCAGAAAAATCAGCAAGAATGAAAAGAAAAGCATGCCACCAATAACAGCAGACTCTATATACATTTTTACATGAATTTTCACATGAATTTTCACAGCCTTTCCATTTTCAAAGCCACAGAATCCCTGCTGTAGAACATGCAGGAGAATGGTAGTTCACAGATGCTGTCAAAAGTGTGAACTTTGAAAGAACTGCTTTTATGGGATGCAAAGAGAAATACTGATAGTCCAAGGGAAATCAAATATTATATAATAAATCTTGTTAATACTGCTGTTAATTAAGCTGACCTCAAAGATAAGTTTAAAACATCTTCTGATGTGAAGAAAGACAGTAAGGTGCTGATATATTAAATTTCTACGTCTGTAAGTAGTATATATTTATTTAATTTGGCAAGGGACAAAAGCAGCATAAAAATGTAGAAATATAAGCATCTGTCTAATATCTGCTTTCCGACCAAACCAACCTGCACTTCTCAAAATGCCTCTGGCTAAGAAGAGATGTTATTCATAACAAAAGTTCTTTAGGATGAGTATCTTTTGCCAAGTCTTCACTGAGGCTCTCAGAGTATGTTTGGTCTTGGTGAGTACATCAACTTTGACCTGTGTGGGGGGGAGGGAGTTAACTTTTAAAATTATTATTACAGTTTTGAGAAAAGCACCAATCAGGGGCAGAAATGTTAGCCTCCTGAGTTTTTCAAAATTTTCTTTTATTTTATTTTCAAAAATAACACTTGCAATCTAAGTGCATCCAAGTGACTAAAACCCACATATTTCAGAGAAAGAAGTGTTAATACGTCTTTATAATATCTCCGTTTTACTTTTGGTTGAATTTAATTAAGTTCATGTAAGAAAAACATTAAAAATACACAGTTCCACTTCTTTCTCTCAGAATCAAACATATTCACCATATCATTTATCCAGTTGGGAATATCAAGAAGAATTTGCTGTATATCAATTATTTGAATCCATATCCTTTGATATGGATTATTGGACAAGAAATGTATATGTTATCACATGCTTTTACAAGACCTAGTGTTTTAGTCCTGACCAAGTCACCTAAACCCAAGTTTAGGCATACAAAAATGTATCTAAAGTATCAACATAAATTTTGTCAGACATTTGCAAGGGATACAAAAATAGTAACAGTCTCTACCGTCATCATATCCAGATCCCACTTTTTTCCACATTCTTAAAAAAACCCCAAAAGCAAAAAACAAGCAAAAAATTTTTGTTTATGTATTTATTCCCCTTGCCAAGGGACAACATTTTATCTTGCATATTCCAGAATTCACTGGAAGAACAGAGGTATAGTTAAAAAATTCGTAACAGGCCAGCTATAGTACCATTCAGTTTTATTCAGCCATCTAATGGGATATAACCAAGATATTGATGATTGAAAAGATCTTATTATACATTTCTGAGGGAGCCATCACTTGTTATATGTTATTTTCAGTGATTTATACTAATAAGGTTGTTTCTGCAGAATGGTGCATACAGCTTGCATATCTATTGTCTGCACTAAAAAAACCCACCAGCCAGCTATTACTTTTCAGTTATTGATTTGTATTAAAATCTAAAAAGAGGAGATGTATATATTTGAATATAATTTATTATATGGGTTATTAATGATACAAAGTTATAATGACATCTGGCCTTTGAAGATAACATGCAACTATTGTAGGGCTTTTGTGTGTAAGGAAAGCAACGAGAAATGCAGTACCTATCATGCATTATTCTTTCTCTGTCTACTAGAAACACACAGCACAAGTGCCTTTGGAATCCCTTAGCTGCTGCTGCCAACACAATACTACTTCAACCACACAGGAAAGTACTCTGTGTGAAAGTGACTTTTCACATTTTTAACAGCAACATTTCTCATTTGCTTTACTTGTCTAAAGGCAACCACACACTATACTTGCTTCATTCCTCTGCAAGTGGTGACTTGAGCTCAAACAACCCTGTCACTAATTCTGCTGTCATTTCTTCAAGTAGCAATATTTCCATGACACAAACACAGAACGATCATCACGTTCCAGTTCTTCTACCACCCATTTTCTCAAAGTACAGACAAAGAAATGAGGGCTGTAAGGCATCCTGACTCCTTATGAAATGGATCTTTGCCCAGAATGTTACCTTGTAGTGGAATCAAAGGCCCTTTAGACATTTGGCCAATCACCAGAAATGCATAACTAAAAGGTCACAGGTACCACAATGTCTGTGGCATGTAAAAATACAGTAAGATAGTTGTAAGTAAATAACTTTTCAATTAGAATGGCTATGCTTTCATATAAAATAATGTGAAAGCTTTACACATTGCTTTCCCTTAAAGAATACAAACTCTCCCCTTCCCTTCTCTTCTCCTAACTTTTTTCACCCATACATCCATCCAACACAATCTCTGATCAACACAAACTTTTAGACTGAACCAAGACTTCAGTTGTCAGGAAGATTAAACTACCTAGCCCAGCCTCCAGAACTCAATCCAAATTGTTCTGTTGAATCTGTTCACCAGCATGCATGAAACAGATTATTTTGTAAAAGTTTCCTTTGAATTACTTGAACCACAGAAGTCTCAGTTTCAAAGTAGCTACTTACAATATATTATAATCATCATATCCTGAACATTAGTGCTGATTTCTAGACTGAAACTTTCCCATCAGCTGCTTTTAAAGTAGAATCCAACCATCTAAATTCGTTATCAAGTGTCTCTTGTAGAGAATAAACCCTTTACTTTGAGCTTAATTTCCTCTGGCAATACGATTTGAATTTTTATGTGAACAAAAGCCACAAAAAGGGCTCAAGGAGGGAAGAAATATTACATGATACCAGATCCTCAGGCTGTGCTTCTTATGGCACAAAAAGTTGCTTCCAATTACAGGTTTGAGTGATTTGTTTAGTTTCCAACCATGTTAGCAAGCACTTCGGGTAAACACTGATCAAGAATTCAAAATGACTACAGAATAAATCTAAAATTTACAAGAAGCAGCACTCCCATACTTGAGTTGTAAATATTGTACAGGTGACATTACGTTGTAAGGTCTCCCAAAGAATCTTAACTTGAGCTTCAGAGAAAAGCCCACAGAGTTAACAAATCAAAATATCTAAGTAAATAATGTAATTTCTTTAAGTGACTGTTACTTTTTCTTGAGTATTCTATATGACAGGACAAAGTCCGTAGTCTAGTCTGTAAACGCTGATGTGTTTCTGCAACATACGCAGTATATCCCTACCCATCTGATCCTATCACAACTGAAAAATTTAAGTATTGTCTATCCCTTGATACGGAAGAAACTGGGCAGGTTCAAAGCTTAGAGAAAAGGTATTTTTAATGCAACATCCATTTTTAAAAATGACTGTTATTTTTGGTTTTAGGTTTTCAGCCTTTAGCTAATATCACCTATGTCCTAGAGCCTCACATCCATCCATTAACCACATAGATGATCTACAAGTCTGTAACACAGCTGATAGACAGTACTAAGACACCTTTCATTTAGCACTATGGCTGCCTCAAGGGGAGCATCAGTATTTATGTGATGACACTGGGCAGACAGAATTAGGCTGTAATACTGCAGGAGTGGCTCTTTGCTTCATCTGTGTGTCTCAGCTTTGAAAAATTGGATGGTTTGTCCTGTCATCTTTCCAATGCCAGCCATAGATCAGGATATGAATGAGAACAAACCAGCCAAGACACTGTCCAGTTACGATGGAAACAGTGAGAGGAGGAAAGGGAGGAAATGGCAGAAATGTTATTCTCTCCTTCTGTACAAGGTATGCTTCCCTTCTCTGAAGATTCAAAAATGTGCTAGGGGATGTTTGGCACCTCCTGAATATTCTTTGAATAGGCAATGGCTTTTTTTAATTCTATTTGCCACCCAGGAGCTTGTTGCTTTTCTTTTGAAGTATGTTCTTTGTCATGACAATACATTCTGTTAGCACACCTACAGCTATGCTGTCCTAAGTCTTAATAGAGTGCTACTGACTTACTGGGGTTTATACTACTAATATTCTCCTTTCTACAAAAAAGCTAAAAAGCAGGTCTTGTGTCCCAGCAACACACACAGAGGAAATATCTAACCCATAGAGAGCAAGACACGTGAAACCCTAAGGTTTGAGGATATTCTGCAGAGGTTTTCCAGTAATTATTTTTTCAGGTTTGTCCAGTTACCAGAGTTGATGGTGTAAATTTAGATGTGTTTGTTTGGGCTTTTTCCTTTCCCCTGAATCCCTGGTTTAAATCTTCTCCATGGACTGAGCAGTCAGATGTAATATTTGTGCTGCATCACACAAACTGAGGCTTTCTTAAAACAAAAAGCAACTAAAATACCCTGTATGATTCCCAAAACATGAAACACAGAAAAGGAAGAATGATGTTAAATACAGTCACATTGATAGACAGATGTGAATAGTTGATTCATATTGCCATCATCCAAGGAGGGGAGAAGACTATGCATATGTTTAGTTAATTTTATTGGTTTCAACTAAGTAAAATCTATACATAACTCCTTACACAAGGAACATTACAACTGTGTCTTTCACTTCTGTGCAATGAGATAAAGAGGTTTCATTAGCAAGATAAGCATTTTAGACAGTGTTTTAAAAGGTAAAATTTGAACTACAGAAACACCTCTAGCAGAAACACCTCACAAACCTATTAAAATTTTCAGTATATAAATGCATGATTTGTCACTTCAAACTTATAAAATAAAATACATGTTCAGTGTTTTACATGGTTCATACATTAAAAAACCCCAAATGTAGCTCTCCCTGGAGGTTCTTATAAGTTACTAAATATTCTTGAAAGGTACAGAAGGCTGCAGGAAATTAATTGGTTAGAAGGGACAAACAAAAAAAGCCACAAAAAACCCCCACCAAAACAACTCTTCTCTTTGGTTATCTTTGTACTGCAAAATCACTAAAGCTCTGCACCAAACTGACTTTGTTCTCTGGCATTTAGTTTTATGCTGTCTGTTGTCCTTTTTTCAAATAGATTTTCTATATGTAATATATATGGATGAGCTAGATGCAATATATATGCAAGATGAGCTAGAAAGCATAAGTCACAGTGGGAAATTCATTAGCTCCTGTATAATCTTGTAAGGAAAAAAATAAATCTATGTTTGTATACTCTTACCTATAGTTTACAGGATAAGAAATCTAAAAAATGCAGTAAATAAGTAAAACAACATTTAACACAACAAACTTATTTCATGTACTTTCCAGTACAGATGAAGTCAATATTTCTCAATTGATGACAGCACAGTGTCAGATTTGAAAGGGTATTTTCTCTTCTTAAAATGAGAAAGATGTGGAAATTTTTCCTTTAAGACAATTTAATACATAGGTATATTATCTAGTGTAGATGGCTATTTGCATAACTTTAGTATAATGCTGATGTTGCCTTGATAGAATGCTTTCACCAATATGACTTAATTTGTTTTTTCCAACAAGCCCTTTTCTATTGACACCATCTTCACTGTAAAAACAAGGAGGAAAAAAAAAATCTTAGTTTTTCCTAAATTAAAAAACAAAACAAAACAAAAACCAGAAGAGAATAAGGTTATATCTACACTACCAAACAGCTTATTGTTAAAGAATATCCAAAAGCATTTCTGGGTGATTGAACACAGTCATCCATATAGTTGCAGTGTTAAGAAAGGTCTCTTGACATGTTTTAGATGGTGCCAACTGGCATCTCACACAAGCAGTGTTAAGGGGCAAGCACAGCCAGGTACAGTACATGGTTGCATCCCTGTTTTGGGGACAGAGAAAACTTCCTAGCTGTAGATAAGCTCTGCTCTGCTGGGCCATTTTGCCTTCAAGCATGAGGAATTTTACCAGCAACATTTGACCTTGTGGTCCCCCCAAGAACACTAGAAGGGGCATTGTTTGCATCTCCCTCTACTTCTGGAAACACATTTATCTTCCTAACAGCTGCTAATTCCCAGTCCGATTTCCTGTAGTCTTCTGACCAGTCAGGCAACTGACAGCAGGACTCTTCTACCCTTCTCCATTGCAAACACTTTCTGCTCCCTGATTTTTCTAAGTAGGTTTCTACTTAGAATAAAATTCATGCACTTTCTCTGATAAAAAAGTAATTTTGTTTGAAAATGTGACAAAAATGGGTTTATGTGACAGCAGTATCTTTAAATGAGAGCATGAACAGTGCATGAATGGTATAAAACGTTTTCCATAAACAACACAGATTAAGTTCTGCATTTGACATTTCAAAAATTATTATTGTAAGATTTGTGTTAGAAACTAAAACTGCCAGAGTTTAAACTTGCAAATTACCTCAAAAATGTATTTCAAAAACCCACAACAACAAAAAAAACCCCACAATTTTTAAAAGTATTTATTACTAAACTATTTTACTTCAATTTTACATAAGGAAAAAGGATAATCTGAAAGATACAGATGCGTGACCAAAATCATTTCCAGAAAAATAAAAGAAATAGACACATTATCATGCACATTAAACAAAACAATTGTCTAGATGCATTGTCTTATTCACAGAATTTCAAACACACCATGCTGAGTCCCCAGTTCTGGGAGTACATGGGTCCTTACGGCTATGACACGGTCCTGACGTGACAGCATTCACACAAATCATCATGAACTCACACTCTCCAGAGCACCAGCACCAAATGACAAAATGACTAGTGAAAATTAAAGCTGACCATGACTTAGAGGTATGTGGTGGCAGAGTCAGACACAGAAACACTGATCTGTTTTGCTGCACTTCCTGGGTAGGACATACAGCTTGCAGAGACAACTGAGCCAACAAGATGAATTTGGCCTCACGAATGTTGTGTTCATACAAACATAACTAGTCTATTATAACATCTATTATGACAAATCTTTCTTCAGACTCCAAAATTCTCCCACTGATGGCATAAGGAATTAATCAGCTAGCGTTCACCAAGCATTGCCATGAGTTTACCACTGCCTTTGCAGGTCCCTGACTGCTATTCTTTCTGCACAGACAGAATCTCATTTAATAGCAGCAATGTTCACTAAGTAAGCTTACAACTTGAAAACAAACTTTCCATCACACAGCTTATATATTCATGAACATATAGTGCATAGATAAGAAGACCTTGGATAAGTACTTTGTGTAAAATAATCCCTTCAGGGTAAATCGTAGTTAAAATGAGAATTACAACTGTCTGTAAAACACACACTTCATTCAAATGTTTGGGTCTGTGAATTATAAAAAAATGTGTCCTTCCAGTTTCTGAGAGAAGTTACACCTGGATATCCAATGTTGTTTTGCCTTGTCTGCTTCCATGTTTACAGTTTTACCTTCTCATTTAACCACTATCACACTATGACCCAGTCTTGAGGAAACAAACTTCACTTCTAAAACAGTCCCTAACACAGAAAAGATGGTCCGGCCCTTAATATGACAAGTAGCCTGTCCAGTCACTTTTTTCAGAACCATAACAGGACACGCCCCAGCAGTACCTTGGAAAACACACACATTTACACAGAAAGTAGAAAACCCGTATTCAGCTCTTTCCTGAGCACACAGAGCTCTCAACTCAGCTCCTAGGAGAGTGGGTATGCAACTGCTTTCCTAGAGACACAAATACGTAGCTCATGTGCTCAATATTTTATCCAGCCTGACATGCAAAATGCTTAATTAGTGCAGAATGCAGAGACTGGAATGAGGACGGTACAGTTCAGGGACAAAATTCACGACACTCAAGATGACTATCTGCAAAAGAAACTAAGCCCAAAAGAAGATCCACTGTGTGCTACTCCCGTTGGTTATTCTGGTATACTTAAGACACAAAGTACAGAAGCCACAACTACTCTCAGTCACAAGCCCAAGAGGGCGGTGGTGCCCTTTTGCAGTAACTAACAGGTAAAGCACCTTTTTCTCCATGGACTGTGTGAAACAAGCAGCAAGTGTTTCACTTATACCAGAAGAACATGCTCAATTGAAATGAATTTCAGAGAAACACACACTCCCTCTAAACTACACTGGTTCGGATCTCTGCACTCACTGTTATCAAGAACAAGTTGTGGGCTATGCCTTTACCTTGTTCGAAGCTGGCAGACTAGTAACATTGCCAGTGTCAAGTGAAATTTTTCCAGTGTGTGTTTTGCTTGTTCTTGAGTAACATAAGAACGGAGAAGAGATATTCATGGACAGTAAGATGTCACAGATATAACACACTAACATTTTCATGAGATTGAGAGATAGTTCCTAACCCACACTGTTTATTCTGAGCCTCTCCCAGTCACAGGAGCTTTCTCAAAACCAAAATGAGAAACAGGCCTCAAGGTGCCCCTGCCCATGGCAGGGTGTTGGAACTAGATGATCTTTAAGGTCCCTTTCAAACCAAACCATTTTATGATTCATTCTAAGCATGCTCCAAGTTGGTTAAAAGTATTCAAAATTAACTCAGTATCTGATACATAATCTTCAAAATAATAACCCCTCCCCAGTATATATGATAGCACAGGAAAAATTCTTACTTTAAATGTAGCGGCAAGTATTACGCTAATGCCTGTGGGCATTATTTGTTTTTAAGAGCTTCTAACCTTCTAATTTTTACTTTTCCTTTTTTTTGTGGGTACTTTTTTGGGATGGTTGGTTAGGTGGGGTTTTTTTGCATGGGTAAGAGGATAATATGGACCAAATGTTTTCCAACATGGTTCTTTTCTTATTCATATACTTTATATATTTATTTCTGTATATTTTCAAGGAATAATTATGACTTTTACAGTTACTTACTCTACAAATTTATTACGTCAGGTTTCTCTGGGCTAGAAAATCAGTTAAAAGAGATTCTCAGAAAATTCCAGCTATACAAATGCTCCAACAAAAACTGTAAATTACAATAATTAAGTTACCACAACAAATCCTTATTGACAGGTTACTGATCCTGCAAACAATGCACTATTACTTACCAGTGTTTAAGAATAAGCTTCAAGAAATCAATCTGTTTGTGGGTGCCACCTCTAAAACACTTAAAAGTCACAGCACCTTTAATAAATATCTCCACAGCGAATTTTATTATTTTTCTCCTTTGAAACCTCAAATTCATGTGGGGCCAATATTTCTGTTCCTAAAGAATGAGAAATGCACAATTATAGTTCCTCCTAATGGTGATGTTTCATGAAAAATTACTTCTCAGTAATTGCCATGCAAGCACTAGAAGTACCCGGATTTTCTTTAAAGCAGAAGACAATAAAACACACTGATGCAACTTGAAGACTTCTGTGCCAATTCTGATATTGCAAGGGTGGGCTAGCAAGAGAGTGAAATAGCTTTATGCATCAAATGGAAGAAACACACTATTCATTAGAACACTTTTCCTCATCCCCTGGCAGCAGCTTAAGCATCTGTAGCTTTTAAGGAAAATTTGTAGCCACATACATTGAAATACCACAGTGGCAAAACTCAAACATTTGATTTTAGAATGCCCTAAACATTTACTGAAGTCCCAAAGAACTGCCATGACGTACAGGACAATTGATCAGTAGAAGTAATTACTCTGAAATATGATACTTCACAAATATTTGAAAGACAGCTGTTGCAGTCTTTACTGCCAAAGCCTGTGGATAATGCACTCTTGAAAAGTTCTTGCTTTTTTTAAATCATGTGTTCTAACTGTCCATTGTGCTCAAGCAAGGGAAATACTTCACTTCCAAGCATCCTCCCAGCAAAAAGGTCAAAATATTGAATATTTCTAATGACATTAAAAGCTTCACTAAAGCATTTTTATATATTTATACAATTAATCATTATGCATCCAAATTGATGTCCCAAATGGGGCAGGTGCTTCAAGCATACAGCATTGTTAACCTCACAAGACTATTTTTATATTTAAAGCTGGGGAAATACGTTAAGTATCTTTCTGACTTGGGCCATTAAGGCAGAAAATAGAATCCAAAAGACATTTTTTATTAAAATTTAAACCTTCTAGACTCAAAACAACTGAAGTTTTGCTTATACCTGGCTTCTCTGAGATAGAAATACATGTTATATAATGAATATAACCCCTTTTGCCGTGCCATTCTCATGGCAGCTATTTGAGAATAAGCCATCACATTAGCATGAAGCATGAGAGAAAAAGTCCATAATATGTTGCAGCAGTTCCAACATAAATTACCTTGCAGCCCCTGGTGAGAGAAGCTCCTAGGTGATGCCATTGACTATATTATCTGACATTACCACATCCTATAAACAGTGCATGCTTATTTTGAATTTAGTTCTGATTTGTAAAAATGAGCTAATTTCATAAAGTACATGCACAGAAGTAGAAGACACAAATTCAAGAGTTTACAAACTGGTCCAAAATCAGTTACAGGCACAATTTCTCAGAAACAGACCAAAAATAGAGTAGAAAATTGTTAATCAAAATTTAATACCTTCCCATTTTAGAGTCTCAGATCAGATCATTGAGCATGGAAACTATAGGTGAGAAACAGATTTTATGCCAAGGTAAATTTTATGGCAGCTTTTAGACCTAACAGAATATCTCACATAGCGTGTCAGCCTGAAAATTGACGCAGTTATTAAACACTCAATAATAGTACTTGCCACATGTGAATGAAGAAATTGTGCTCTTGCATATAAACACTGCCTGACATTTGAGAAGAGACGTTGTAACCTAACAAAATCACCTTCATCTGATTGGATTACTGACAGATGATTGCAGGAACATGTTGCATGCTTGAGCAGATATCCAAGGTTTCAATCATCAGTAATGAATTTGCAACAGCTGCAGACAGTAACATACTGTTTATATGTCATGTGCAGTGAGCAACAAAAGATTCAGTGAAAGTGTAACTGCAATTCATTGAATTACAGAAAGATATCACTGAACACATTAGACACATTGCCACAGCACATGCAGAAATACATATAAAAAAAGCTGCATTTGAAAGAAAATGCAGGTCTGATTTGTTACACAAGCAACAGAGTAAGCACAATATTAGGATTTGGAACTGACTCCACTGTATCCTCTTGAGTTTGTTTCTTTGGTTTCAATATTTCATTCTTAGGTTTCAATTATTGCTTCCCAACTTGTTCAGGTCCCTGAATGCCTGCATGTTTCCTAAAACTCAAATAGAACAAATACATGAATGGTATAATGGCCTCAAATAACATGTTGGGCAACATACATCATACATAGAGCAACTGTAACACTGCTCTCACTATAGGCTCAAGACTATATAATGGCAATAACACATGCCATGTGGGAGTCTCACACACCTCCTTCCCATACCTCTCCCCAGTGCATAAAAATACAACACACTGAATTTGGATTTCCCTTCCCTTTTGCATTCATGCTAAGTGTAACTAAGATTCAGTAAATACATATATATGTAAATGGAAAAAAATTACATAGATGACAAGAAATATTTTGGTCATATTTATTCTTTATATCTCAATCTAATAATACCTGGCTTCCCTAAGTAAACTGTTCTGGTAACATCTGGTTATTTCACCACATTTTATCATGGAACAGTCCATTCAACCCAATATCTTCTCTCTAGTAGGAAGTTAACAGAGATGCCTAGAATGTGTGCTAAAACCAGTAAAAACCCCACTGAGATAAAACTTAAAACAGTATTTGCTGAGATCATGTTCCTAATCTTCAGCAATTTGTTGCTCAGAGACTTCGTAAACCAGAATTCTCTTCACATTTAATAGTTCTCAATGGATTTTTCTCTCATTAGTTTTTCACTTTTTGAACACATTGTAGCGTACACCATATATCATGGAAAAGAATTCTGCAGTTTAATTACAAACCGTGCAAAAAGGAATCTCCCTGTGGTTGTTTTAAACATCACACAACTGTTGTTGGAAAAGAGCATTACATCAGGCCGAAATAGGATGTTATAATCTTACAATGGTAAGTCTTCCTGACAGCCAACACAGCATGGGTACAGAAAAAGTTCCCTGCTGCAGCGCATCATCAGCATGTTTTCCAAACATTTCTAGAAGTAAAATATCTTGAAAACATTAAAAGTGCATTTACATTCAGTTTTGGTTTGCAAATACCAAACTACCTTTCAGCACAGTCAATGGAAACATTACAAGAGCTGTGCATAACCCAGGATTTGGTCAGATGAACACAAGCTGTGCTCTGCTCACTTCCTATAACATCAGAGCCTTGACACTGACAGTCTCAAGGAGGATATAAAAATGATCATTTATAAAACATTAACTGCTTCTTCAGTGAATCCAAGGGCATCAAAAAAACTGAAGAAAAGCTGTTGACTTCTTAATATACATATCAGTCCTTCCCAAGCTCTCACTGATTCCTGCTACAGGACAAATTGTCATCTCAAACTGCCTCTCATCAAATGATGAAACTTCTACACTATCTGAAGAATATTTCAAGAACTCTGTAATTGAATGAAACGTGAATTTCTGTTCAAAACAACTGCTTATTTTTAAAAGGTAGTTTTCAAGGGCAATGCAAACCTAGCAGCTGAGCACAATGACACAAATTGCTCATATAAGACCGAATAAAACACTGAAAAAATTCCCTGAAAGTGTGCTTAATAGTCATGTTTTGAAGGTAAGGCTTTCTGGACCTGAACCACAAATGCAAAAAGATAATGAGCAACAAAGGTGGTGGTGTGGGGTTTTTTTGTTGTTGTTATGTGACTGTTAACAAGTAAAGAACAACATCCAAAAGAGCAGAGGATTTGTTTTAAAAAAAGCATTACAATCTTCAGCACTTTCTGTTTGATCTTTTACAAAATTGTGACATTTCCACACATGTAAATAAAAATGGTGGTATCAGTCCAAGCAAGATGAGATAAACTTAACGACACCATTAAGCACAGAGCAAAAATTACTGAGTTCCTTTGGGTTTGCTAGAATGTGTATGAAAATTCCAGCTCAGAAAAACTATTAGCAGTTCTTAATTACCGGTGATGTGAGAAAACTGACAAACAGTTCCAGAGACCTGTCTTAATCTCAGTTTAAGGACTTCTATGGAGCCAAAAAAGTTCATTATTTAAAGAAAGGCCACTTTAAAAAAAGAGTCAAAAGAAAAAATATAATGAATATATAATCAATGGATCTAAATCATACTTGCTATGTTTGCTAGTCATGGGTTTTGATGCAGACACTGTCTGTGGCCCATAAGAAAACATCCAATATATTGTGGAAATATGACGAGTGAATAAGTATTCACTTTTCTTTTTTAAAAAAATTAGGACAGATTTTCATTTCAGAAGCTACAATTTCTATTTCCAAAATAAATAATTTAACTTCTTGTCCCTGTATGGAATTAATTCTATTTTATAATTCAGTTTTTCACCTATCATTGATTTTTCTGAACTGAGAAGTGGAATAATAGAATTTCTTTATAAAGAAAAAATTGATCTACTCCAGAATGTGGTTACTTTGAGAATATATGTAAAAAAAAAGATTTAATTATGGTTTCCTAAAGAAGAATCTGAAAAGAAACATAGCATTGACATATTTTGGAACAACATGCAAAGAACTCCAAAACATATTAAAGATCTTTAAATACTAAGAAAAGTAAACTGCTGTGTGTCTTTCTTCTCAATCAAGCATTTGAGGTAACTACTTTTAATCTCTGCTTGCTATTAAGTATATCAATTTAAAGGCCTTGTATTAGTATAATACAATCACAGCACCTTTGCAGGTTATTCCAAAGTGCCAAGGTGCTGTTTTCAGTAGTTCCCCTCTTCTCTCCTTCTCAGAAAATGCACTGGTGGCGTAACAAAACCACCCTCTCTTTGGCCCAGTCCCAGAGATTTGACATAACTGGCAGAAGTGAAACCTGGTGGGATGAGACCTCTGACTAGAGCACCTTGTTGGACAGTTACAGGCTATTCAGGAGAGACAGGCAGGGCAGAAGAGGTGAAGGTGTGGCACTGAATGTAATTGAAGGGTTGGAATATATGGAGCTCACAGCTGGCAATGGCACAGTTGAGATCCTCTGGGTAAAAATCAAGGGGCAAACAAATAATGCGGGTGTCATTGTAGCAGTCTGCTATAGACCTCCAAGCCAGGACAATGACACCGATGAATTATTCTTTGAGGAAGTAAGGGACACTTGTAAGTCAACTGCCCTTTTTCTTATGAGAGACTTCATCTTGCCAGAAATTACCTGGGAACATCACACAGCTCGTACAACCTAGGCCAGAAGATTCCTCAAAAAGCTGGAGGACAACTTTATGGAGTTGTCATCCTAAGCCGACTCGGAAAGATGCCCTCCTTGATCTGCTGCTTGTCAAACAGAGTGAATTTCATGAGTGAAGTGGAGATGGGTGACTGCCTTGGCCACAGTGACCACAAAGTGAGAGAGTTTAAAATCTCTATTGACAGAGGGAAAAGTACCAGAAAAACCTCAGCTCTGGACATGAGCAGAGTTGACGTCAGGCTGCTCAGGAAATTAGTAAGTAAGGTCACCAAGGAAAATGTTTTTGCAGGTGCTGGGGTCCATCAGTGCAGGTCACTTTTTAAGCTTTGCCTCCTAAGGGTAATTCCCAAATGTTGGAATTGGGCAGAAGGCAGAAGGCCGGCTTGGCTGAACACGAATCTTCTCTTGAAGATAAGGCAAAAAAGGAGGGTGCATGCCCAGTGGAAGCAAGGTCAAGTGACATGGGAAGAATTCAGAGATGCTGCTTGCTGCTGCAGGGAGAAAATTCATGTGGCCAAAGCTCAACTGGAGTTGAAGCTGCCAGAAATGGGGGGGAGGGGGAGAATTTTTTCAAATATATTAATGGTAATAGCAGTATAGAAATATTGTTGGCTCATTACAGGATGAGGATGAATCTCTATAAACCTACAGGGTTTGTAGAGATGAATCCTGATGGGATTCATCCCAGAATCCTCAAAGAGCTAGCTGAAGTCATCACAAAACCTCTCTCAATGATTTTTGGGTGGTTTTGGGAATATGGAAAAGTCCCAGCTGATTGGAAGCTGGCAAATTTTCAAGGGCAAGAAGGAGGACCCTGGAAACTACAGGCCTGTCAGTCTAAATACAGTACTGTGTAAAGTTATGGAGTTCTGGAAAGTATTGAAAAACACCTGAAAGACAAAGCAGTCATTGGTCACAGCCTTCATGAAAGGAAAGTCCTGCTTATCCAACCTCATTTCCTTTATGACAAGGCACCCCATCTAGCCTATTGAGGGAAGCCAGCTGATGTAATCTTTTTGGATTTCAGTAAACTTTTCCATACTATCTCTCACAGGATCCTTCTGGACAAAATGTTCAGCACACAGCCGGATAAACATATCATGTGATGGGTGAGCAATTGGCTCATGGGTCAAGCACAGAGGGTAATAGTGAATGAGGTAACATCAGACTGGTGACCTGTCACTAGTGGGGTTCCATAGGGTTCCATCTTGGGCTCTGTGCTCTTCAACATCTTCATAAATGACCTGGACACAGGACTGGAAGGGATACTAAGCAAGTTTGCAGATGACACAAAACTGGGAGGAGCTGTTGACTCCCTCGAAGGCAGAGAGGTCCTGCAGAGAGACCTCAACTAATAAGAGGACTGGGCAATCACCAATCATATGAAGTTCGACAAGAGGAAGTGCCCGATTCTGCACCTGGGATAGGACAACCCCAGATGTTCATACAGACTGGGGAATGAAATGATGAAGAGCAGTGTCACGGAAAGGGACCTGAGATGCTGGTCAATGGCAAGTTGAATATGAGTCAGCAGTGCCCTGGCAGCCAGGAGGGCCAACTGTGTCCTGGGGGCATCAGGCAAAGCATCACCAACTGGTCGAGGGAGAGGATTGTCCCACTCTGCTCTGCACTAGTGTGGCCTCACCTGAAATATTGTGTGCAGTTTTGGGCACCACAAAGATAAGGCATCACGAAGATAAGATTTTAGGCACTACCAATAAGAAAGATGTTAAACTATTAGAGAGCATCCAAAGGAGAGCAACAAAGATGCTGAAGGGCCTTGAGGGGAAGGCGTATGAGGAGTGGCTGAGGTCACTTGGTCTGTTCAGCCTGGAGGAGACTGAGGGGAGATCTCATTGCAGTCTACAACTTCCTCATGAGGGAAGAGGAGGGGCAGGCACTGATCTCTTCTCTGTGGGGACCAGTGACAGGATCTGAGAGAATGGTCTGATGTTGTGTCAAGGGAAGTTTAGGTTAAATATTAGAAAAAATTCCCCCTGAGGGTGGTTGGTCACTGGAACAGGCTCCCCAAGGAAGTGGTCACAGCACCAAGCCTAAATTCAAGAAGTATTTGGATTATACTCTCCGGCACATGGTGTGACTCTTGGGGATGGTCCTGTGCAGAGCCAGGAGCTGGACTTAATGATCCTTGTGGGTCCCTTCCAATTCAGCATATTCTATGTTTCCATGTGATTTATAGACAATTTAAAATACAGAGCTTTACAGGAACACAACCACATCATGTCATCGTTTAGGGAAGCTTTATATGAGATAATCTAGGCAATTATCAGCATGTAAACCTGACACTACACCTATATACAATAAATAGCTAATAAACTGCTCGATTAATAAAAGAAGGATATGTAATTAATGTCAATCAACAAGGTTTTATAGTAACTAGACTCTATCAAACTACTCTGACATTTTTATGAGATTACAAACTTAGTGGAACAACATAATAGCGATGTGGGAATTTACCCAGATTTATGTGTGGCATCTGATACAGCACTGACATTTTGATTAAGAAACTAGAACACTATGAGATCAGTGAGACATTTAATTGATAAGTTGCAAAATGTAATTTCTCACAGTGAATCATCAAATGTCTGTTTTTCAAGGTGACTTTCAATGATCATCTCCTAGCCCTATGCTATTCAAAACATTTCCTAATGATCTGGGATAAAGAAGGCATAAAGAAATAAATATTTTAGATGGCACAAAGTCTGGAGGAGTGGGAACAGTGAAACTAAAAGTCACTGACAAAGCAATATAAACAGTTTATCTGAGATCAAAAATATAATATGCATTTTAAAATAGCCAGAAATAAAGTCACATCATTGAAAGTAAGGGCCATTCTGTCTAGCAAGGGAGCAACTTGAAATGACTAAGGCTTTTGGTAGATGATCAGCTACACTGGAACTCTCAGGATAATATTATGGTTAAATTGTCTAATCAAAGAGCTGAATATCAACACAAATAACCAGAGTGTATCACCCCTGCAGTTGGCACTGGTGGCATCACTGCTACAAAACTGTGTCATATTAGTATTTCCTTTGGTGAATGGATAGGTTTGTGAAGGGAAGAGGCTCTAAAATCAGAAAATTCTCTGAAATTGTTTGCCAGTTTGCTCTTCTTGTATCACAAAATAGAAAAGAGAAGAAAACTAAAATGATGGGTCTGGTCTGCTTGTTATTTAGCTTGCATTTATGTTTTGTTCCTTTTACTTGCCATAGCACTGTGAATAAAATAATATAACAGTCCCTAAATAGTAAAAGCAGTAGCCAGAGTATCTGGTAAATATGAAAGATATTCTCAAACTTGTATTGTATAAAATATGAATAATTCTCTTCTACAGAGAATATCTCTTTGATATATGGAAAATGATGACTTTTTTTACCTTGGTCTTCACTGGTAAGTGCTCCAGCCACACTACCCAAGTTGCAGAATGCAAGGGCAAGGATTAGAAGAATGAAGAACCATCCACTGTGGCAGATCAGGTTTGAGACCATATAAGGAACCTGAAATTGCACAAGTCCATGAGACCTAATGAAAGGCATCCACGGGTCCTTAGGTGGATGAAGTTTCTAAGCCATTATCCACCCTTTTTGAGAAGTCATGGCAGTCCAGTGAAGTTCACAGTGACTGGAAAAGGGGAAATATGGCCTCCAGTTTTAGAAAGGGAAAAAGGAATGACCCAGGGAACTGCAGGCCAGTCAGTCTCACCTCTGTAACCAGCAAGATCATGGAGGAGATCCTCCTGGAAACTATGCTAGGGCACATGGAAAATAAGGAGGTGATTGATGACAGCGAACATGGCTTTACTAAGGGTAAATCTTGCATGACAAATCTGGTGGCCTTCTAGGAAGAGGCTACAGTGGTGGTGGATGAGGGAAGAGCAACTGATGTCATCTACCTGGACCTGTGCAAAGCGTTTGATGCTGTCCAACACAACATCCTTGTCTCTAAACTGGAGAGACATGGATTTGACAGACAGACAACTGGTGGATAATGAATTGGCTGGATGGTTGTACTCAGAGTTGTGTTCAATAGCTTAATGCTCAAATGGAGACCAGTGATGAGTGGAGTTCCTCAGGAACTGGCACTAGGACTGGCACTGTTTAACATCGTTGTTGGAAATATGGACAGTGGGATCAAGCACACCCTCAGTAAGTTCACTGAAGACACCAAGTTGTGTGGTGCTGTTGATACACTGGAGGGAAGGGATGCCATCCAGAGGGATCTTGACAAGCTTAAGAGGGGGCCCATGCACACTTAATGAAGTTCAACAAGGCCAAGTACAAAATCCTGCACCTGGGTTGATGGAATCCCAAGTACAAGCACAGGCTGGGAGGAGAATGAACTTAGAGCAGTCCTTGGGAGAAGGACTTACAGGTGGTGCTGGTGTACAAGAAGATGACCTGGCAATGTGCACTTGCAGTCCAGAAAGTCAACTGAATCCTGGGTTGCATCAAAAGCAGTGCAGCCAGCAGGCTGAGGGAAGTGATTCTGCCCTCGACTCTGCTCTCATGTGACCCCACTTGGAATACTGTATCCAGCTCTGGGGTCCCCAGAACAGGAAGGACACTAAGATGTTGGAGCAAGTCCAGAGGAGAGTCAGAAAGATGAATGGGGCCTGGAGCACCTCTCCTACGAACACAAGATGACGAATTGGGGTTTTTCAGCCTGGAGAAGAAAAGGTTCTGGGGAGACCTTATAGCAGCCTTCCAGTACCTGAAGGCAGCCTACAAGAGAGCTGGAAAGGGACTTTTCATAAAGGCATGTAGTGATAGTACGAGGGGACATGGTTTCAGACAGAGTACGTTTAGCTTAGATATTGGGGAAGAAATTTCTCACTGTGAGGGTGGTGAGGCGCTTGAACAGGTTGCCGAGAGAAGCTGTGGTTGTCTCAATCCTGGAATTGTTCAAGGTAAGGTTGGATGGGACTTTGAGCAACCTGGTCTAGTGGAATGTGTCCCTGCCCACATCAGAGGGGTTGGAACTAGATGAACTTTACAGTCTCTTCCAACCCAAGCCATTCCAGCACTCTATGAAGACTGGATAAAGAAGCTGTTATAATGGCTGAGGGAGTCGGGGTTGTTTACCCTGGAGAAAAAGAGGCTCAGGGGTGACCTTATCACTCTAACTACCTGAAAGGATGTTGTAGCCAGGTGCAGGTCAGCCTCTTCTCCCAGGCAACTAGTGACAGGATGAGAGGACATAGCCTAAAGCTGCACCAGGGGCTGTTCAGGTTGGACATCAGGAAGAATTTCTTCCCAGAAAGGGTTGTCAAGCACTGAACAGTCTGTTGTGGTGCTTAGTGCTGTGGTCTAGTTGACAAGGTGGAGATTTGTCAAAATGGACTTGATGATCTTGGAAGTCTTTTCCAACTTAAATGATTCTGTGATAATCTTACTCCACAAATATTAAGTTGTTACAAGGATTCTTATCTGGTATTCTAATTAGCACTCCTATTCCATCATACCAATGGTAAATGTTTTTTAATAGCATATGATATCTGGACCACTCTCTAAAGCATAAGGCAAACTAACATGGTTTCTTTGTATTAAGAAACATCCCAGAATTTTTTAAATTATTCATAGTAATATTATGACATTGAAAATATTATAACAGCTCCAAGGACAGACAGACATGGCTCCTTTCACAAATAACCAACCACATCATTGTACACACAGAATACTGAATAAACAATATAGCAATGTATTAGAGCCTTCCTATAATGAGATGATAGTTCTTTACTATATTCATACTTTGATAACATCACTAAATTTACTACTTTACTCGTGATACTCTGCTACAGAATTTATTTCTGTTCTTAACTGAAATTGAGGTCTGAGCTAATCAAAGCAAAATGAGATGAAAACTGAAGCATATTTCATCTGAACAGTGATGTCTGAAAAGAATAGCTTTGGATGCTTGAAAGAAAAAAATCATTTGGTAAGCTGTATATTTAAAGTGTACAAGCTGAACACTATTCCCTTGATTTCTTAGTCCAACCTATTTCAGATGAGCATAGACTCCCTGTGGAACAGACTGACTATGAAAAGATCACATAATATTGCTCTCCTCGGTGATAAATCTAATGACAGTAGACAAGCAGGAATAGAAAAGATATTAATGAAAAATGTTCAAAAATTTAAATACAATAAAAAATAAAATGGTAAGATTCAAGTTACACAGGAGGAATGGGAAAAAACAATAGAAAAAACTACATAATTAAAAAGCAGAGCATGGCTCCTGTTGCAAACTTTTTGCTCCTAAACATAGCCTCCAACACAGATGCTACCGTATAGTGGAATCTGACCATTTAAAATCACATATAATGACCATATGCTCAAAAGTGGAATATAAATCTTTGCTCTGGACACAGAAGATTGCTATAAAGCTTAATATTTAAGAAAATCCAGTACTTAAGAGATCACAGAATCACAGAATAAGCTGAGTTTGAAGAGACTCACAAGGATCATTGAGTCCAACTCTTAGCCCTGCACAGAACTGCTTGTAAAAGTTCACAGAAGTCCCACTGCTTCTTTCAGAAATGGTTTGTTGAAGCCTAACTGGGGACTGGAGAAGAGATAAATTGCTATTCAGTTGTGATGATGGACATTTGATGCAGTCTCCATCAGGTTTTAATTTTTCCTTATTCCCAATACCTTAAGCCATATCTGACCTATAATCGTCTTTAACCTTATCATGATTTCTGAGATTTTCTAATCTACATCAACCGGTTTAGTGCATCAAGTGAGAATCCCAACAACACAAACAGAACATTAATATTTTGCCACAGGTTTCTAAAGTTCAAAACCACTTGCCCTATATTTTGCCTTGAGGACATGGCAATGTCTTTCAGCAACTGATGCAAGTTCACTGGAGTGTAGGACTGATGTGTAGTTGATTCCAATGAAATCACCAGTTCAATGCTTTACAGTGGTGTCACAGCCCTCTCTCTGCCTACCTGCAAAAAGAGCCATATTATTTCTGTGGCTCTTGATGACTTTTACAAAGCATAAGCCTAAAAAGAGAAAGAAAATGTAATAGCCTTTTTATATACAGAAGTAGAAAAGCCCTCTTTGCAACCAGAAATTCGCTTCATTGAATGATAAACAAAAATGTTCTGTATGTACTTTAGAGATCTGTAAAGGTTTGAGTCTAACAAGAACACTCCTTCAGTAATATCTCATTTGAATAAGGAAAGGTTGAATAAAGAGTTTAGTATCACATGTTTTCTGATGACTTGTAAAGACAAGCATGAATCCACAAAAATTATATCAGAAATACCCTCAAGACATGTTTTAGTGGTACACCTGGCAGTACTAGGTTAACAGCTGGACTTGATGCTTTTAAAGGTCTTTTCCAATCTAAATGATTTTGTGACTCTAAGCTGTAACTAAATTATGCTCATGTGAGAAAAGTATCTGCAAATTCACAGAACCACACCTCTTTCCAACCACACCTGCACAGCTACACACAGTGCTTCTGGCTGAAAGTTTTTTGAGAAAGCCACCAAAAGTACAAAGTTCTCTCTCCTTTAGTGAATGGTCCTAATTTGTGAAACAGCTTGAAATACTCCAATTTGATCCTCATTTAAAATGTGTCAATCAGCTATAGTAGACTCTTCCATTTTCTAATTAATATAATTAAAGTTTGTTTTAAAAGTGACTTGAGTGTTCTACAATTGCAGCAACAAAAGTGTTCACACCATCTTCATCTTTTTGAAGCTGTAGAAGTTCAGAATGAATGTATTGTTTCTGATATACTGTAATTATTATGAAAAAAACCAACACTGAGCTCTGCTTTGGACAATCTGTGTATTTTGTCAACTGTTTCTCAAAGCACTTGACTACTCATTTTGTTTCATAAACTAGTCTAACATTAAATCTCTGAAATTAACACTGCTCATTACCTTTACAGGATCCATATTCTCTGTTTAGCCATTTTCACCTGTCTTTGTAACTTTTTGTATTTCTGGCTACAGCACACAACTTCTCAAGAGCCCACTAACCCAGGCTGTGGGGTAACAGCTTATAATCGAAATGAATATGAAAAGAAGCTGTGGGGAGGTATCCCAGGCAGCACATGGGACTGATATCCAGTGTTCCAGGTTCTCCAATTTCTTGGTCAGAATTCAGGCATATTTTAAGATATTACAATTGCAAGGTTACCTTTTATATTTATTTCTCTTGCAATTCTTTTGATCATAATTAAGAATTACAACTATTTACAAAATACTTTCTTTCCCCCCTCACTACAAGCTCAAAAGTAGTTGAATTCACAAATAAAGCACAGAGACTAGATCATACGAAAATTTTAATTAAGTTTATGTTGAGCACACCCACAAAAACTAAGGAGATACATTTCATATTTGGGAGTACATTAGAACACATCGAATCACAGTGCATTTATCATCAAGATAATCATATCTTCTGGTAATATTTGAAAAATTTTATTTAACTGAACTGAAATTTGATTTCCATTGTTTTCTCATATTGTCAACTACTATATTTACATTTTTGATTCCAAAAGAATTAAAGTCTGTAATTTCTGTCAGAGACTAATATCATATCAAAATACAAATAAATTAGTATTCCAAGGAAAAAATAATTACCTTTTGAAGGTATGTTGTGAACTGGTGTTTACGAGAATTTAAAACTGACAAAAAACAATTTTAAGCAAAACATGTCTTGGGGGAGAAATAATGGAACAATTTTTTTTTTCCCCCTTAAACAGCAGTATTTGGAGTTTGTTGATAACTTACAACTAACAGCTTCAAAGCTTCTTCATTGCACATCACTGTAAAGAAGCATTTACACTGTGAAGCTACTTAAGAGAGACAAAACATAATTGCACAAACTTTATCATGAAAATGCAAAAATGAATATTTAATGATAAAATATGATTTAATTTTTCAAAGATCGTAACAGCCAAGAAAAGTTTAGAGGTTTCAACCTATGATTTAGTTAAAGGTTATTTTTTATTCTGTTACAAACAGTTAGACTGTATTACCAGAGCAGAAAAGAATGACAAATCCTGGAAGCACATCTGTAGGATCCCTATCATTTCCCGCTCAGCAAGATACAAAACAAAAGTCTCAGTGATTTAATCCTTTGAACTGGAAGATTTCCCAGGAAGTGATGATGTGTTTTCACAGTGAGTGAGGCTGAAAAAAACCCAAAGCATCCAAAAGCACAAGAAGAATGCCTTTCAGCAACCAGAGGACCTCAAGAAGCCACCAGTTCAAATACCTGGTGCAGGGTCACCTACTGGATAGGCAGATTAAAAAAAAAAAAAAAGTTGGTCAAATTCATTTTATTGCCCAATTTTTCTTGACTAGATGTATATTTCCAGCAATTGTGGTTGAAAATCTTAAAAATTTGGACTGCTCTTGCACCTCAGTCTGGTTCAGTTCTAACACAATTGATATAGTGGCTTGTAGCTGATAAAGGGCAAGTGGGTCTGGAATAAAGTTTGGAAATAAAGGAGCAGCACATTTTTTCAATAACAGCCTTATCCCTGTAGTTCAGGTGGTCTGAAGCTGCATTTGCAACATGTCTGCCTAATATAAGGTGTCGCCTGAATTTTGTTCAGTGATGCCTTACCAAAAGATGATACTGATCTTGCCAGAGGCACTGACAGCAACTGCAGTAATGGGACTTGGTTGACTGAGTATTGGTTGTTTGCCACAACATTAGCCAGTCAAGATTTTAGTTTTATGGTCAATGCTTTTTGTCTTCTCTCTTCACAAAGGATGCTATCTTGCTTCATTTTTTGCTTTTAAAAAATAATAACTGATTCACTGAGGCAATGGGATGTAGCTCAGGAGATAGGGCTGCCAAAAGTGTTGTTATTTCAGTACCTTTTTCACAAATATGTTGGATAACAAAAGCCATAAGTTGGTAGCTGCAAGTCAGTCAGATATATTCTGCAAGTCTCACTAGGTGACAAAACTGGGAATCTTAATCACATGCTTTTGTATATAAAGGCTCAAGCTGGATACCTGCCAAGGAGACTTCTCTCCTTGTCAAAAGCAAGTTTTACCTTCTTCATGTTCCTGTGTCATCCTTAAAGAAAGAAGAGAAAACAGGAAGGACTTCTTCCCTGGGACAGAAGTGGCACAGCTACAACAAACAGGTAACAAAGTCAGGCAGTCAATCCTCTTGCACCCAGAATAGTTCCTGAAGCACATCAAAATTGGGCAGAGTACAGCCAATCTGCCCAGAGGTAGAGTGGTGCTTGCTTTTACACTACAATGGTACTACTCTGACAATACCACTTGAATGTCTAACACCGACCACTTTCAAAAGCGTGGCTGAGCCACTATTACAAGACGCACATCAAGATGCAGAAGCCCAAAAGCTGCAGTTTCTGTTGGCTGCACATGGACACAGCCATAAATCCCATGCTGCTAAACAATCATTTGGTACCTAAAGTTAAATAAAAGTATTTCCTGACACCATCTGTGGCCAAGCAGGAGACACCTATGGAACTGTATAGACATGTCCCTTTACAACCATCTTGCTAGGGAAGACAAAGAGAAGGTTGCACCAGAGTAGGTGAGAAACTCTGAAAAAAGGCACTTACGTAGTCCCAGTCTGCAAATCTTTGATGAGTAGAATCCTTCCATACATATGAAGTTTTGTGTTTGTCTTTAAAAATCTATGTCCAGAAGGAACACTCAAATTAAGCTTTTTCCTGAGAAGGAAGTATCTCCTAAAACTTTTTTAGTATTAAATACTATAAATATCTAATACATGAAAAGATGTAAGTATACATAAATAATGTTTTAAAAAATCTTCATTAAGAATTTGAGATACCTGTGCTCCTGCTTACTCAGTCTTTTCATTGATGTAACTTCAGGAAACAAAGGAAAGAACAGCAAAAAGACATAGGAGAACAGATTGTAAAGTAATCAGTGTGAAGAATCCACTCCTGTGGACAAAGCCTGGAAATCAGATATGCAAGTTCTGATATACAAGATGACATGGAAATTTGAAGCTTTCAGGGCAATGATATATATATAATAATTCTAAAATGAGCATTGGCATAAACATTTAAGTATTACATTATGCATTTAACCTATGCATACTTGAAAATGTAAGAGTTCTACTTCAGTGCAAAAGATGAGATAAAATTACTTCCTCCTTCATTCCAAACAGCAACTGACTCAAGTTCCTCCATTTTGCCAGACATCAGAGGTATATTATCTGATGCTGAACAGCTCTTTTGAAGTACCATACATGTTGCTTTACATTTACTACTGAAATTCTAACATGGTTAGAATTGTTACAAGGAATTATTCTTATAAGCGCCACTTGTACTTGGAGAAGAAACATGACAAAATCTTACCGCTACATTTCCATTGCACCCTTGGGACTGGCAAACACCTCTTATTCTGTTGGGAATCAGCACATCATCCCAGCAAGACGGGCCCTGCAAACCAAAACCAAAGCATATAAAGGTTTTAATTCACTTCATAAGTAAACATATAAAATTTGATTTCATTGCTGCTTTTCCTACCCCCATTTCTTTTAGATTTTAGCTAGACAGTTTTGTCATTATTACACCGAAAGAGTTCAATCAGAGTATACAACAATATTCACCAGTAAAGCTCAGTCACAGATAGGACATATGGTCCCTCCACCCTAAGGTCAGTGTTGTGAACAGGAGCCAAATAGTAAGTATGTTTTCTTAGCTTAAGACAGAGACTGACTTAATCATAATTAAAAAGCTACAAAGACTCATCTTCTGATTCAACACTGTTTACACATTGGCCTGCAGCTGACTGAGAAAATATCTTTTTTATTTATTAACAGTAAAAACAATAATATGAATTTTGCAGTCACCTTTTAAGTTCTTATCTCCAAGGGAAAGCTAGTGTGCTACATGGCATGGTGCTCTCACTCTCTGCAATGATTTCCTCACGACATTTCTCACGCGTACAAGAGCACTTTTCACACAAAGCAGCTCACTGTTCGAAATAAAATTATCATCTTCCACTTAAGGAAAGCAGCTCACTGTTCGAAATAAAATTATCATCTTCCACTTAAGGTATGCTAAAAGTATATATATAGGGAACTAGGAGCACAGTCCCACACTATCAGTGACTGTCAACTGTTCACTCACTCTGTAGCTAACAACTTCCTATTTTTACCTCCTAAAAACCTCACCCTATTCATCACTTCTTTATTTTAACTGTTATGATGGGCATAAACCCATAAGAAAGTCAGATTCATTTAACTCTTTTGATAACATTAACCAGACCTAACTTTAAGTCAATAGTGTTGGGGTTTTTATGTTGTAGCAAAAGTTAGATCAAGTTCTTAAGGGACAAGCAGGAATTAATCCAGCAGGCATAATGGACTGACAATATACTGGGTTTGTGTCTGTCTGGCATTGATGAGTGGAGAGAAAAAATTAACAAAACAATAAACCCCAACTGAACAAAGAAACCCTATACTATGCCTCATTTGCCACGTTTGAAAAATGAGGAAAAATCTTTCCCACATCTGCGCTTGGCATTATTCAGGGCCATATTTTATTATTAATGCTAACTTAACACACCCAAAAGATTTAGTGTGCTTGAGAATTTTAGTTTTCCACCTTCAAAACTAAAATAGCAAAAAAGACATTTGTCCTTGAAAAAAACTCTGCATTCAAAATGTTAATGTTTCTTTAGCAACAGCACTACTAAATGTCATTGCTATAATTGCGTCAAAATACAATTAGGAATTCTGGCGAGATAAACACTTTGAAATGCAATTTTTCTATCCTTCTTTCTTGAGTCTAAGAAAAGCCTGTCAAACTGCAGGCCAGCCAATCACTTTCAGTGTTGTAACACTGCGCACTGTAGCGTTTGCAATTATTAGTTTGCATTAATCAAGAACACACTGTGAGAGGAACAAAGTCTTCTGATTGCGAGATTAAAGGAACTGGCCCTCTTGTACCCAGCCAAATGGCTCACAGAGGAAGCTATGCATTAAAAGAGAGACATCACAGAAGACTTTTCCGGTGTATAAATGGGAAAATGACAGAATAAAGAAAGAAATAGAAAGAACACCACTGAATAGAAAAAGTCATATCAAACGTAGTTGAGTATTTCCCAAATAACTAGGTATGGAAATTTCTATGCTTTGGGCGTATGGGCGTTGTTCCTTCCCTTTTTGAGAGGGAAGACAGGAAAAAAAAAAGTTGGAAAATGGCATATTAAACTTGAACTGAAACTCCTATGCATCATATGGAGAACAGGGGGGACTGAGGTGTTTTTTTTTTTCAATGTATGAGGGAAGTACTGGAAATCTGTGTACATTCCACCAGGTTATCGTATTGATGCCCACTCTAGTGGACAGTACAGTACAGTTTACTCTCAGTGTACTTTCCTTCCAGTAGCCAAGATGCCATTTTTTATTGTAGAACAAAACCTGAATTTTCATCGAGGACCACGTGGAAAAAAATGAATCTTCAAAACCAGAAGCACTATCTAGAGATCTCAAATAACAAAATTATTCAAAATGCAGTTGCTGATAGAACTGTTGACCTGTGAAGTAAGTGGAAGGTCAGAAGTAGAGGTCAGCAATAGAAACCAGTGATTGATCAAAGACTCTGAATCATTTAAAAGACTGAAAACTATCCATGTATTCAATGCTTTGTATTTTCCCTGCTTTATATTCTCCCCTAGTGAACAATATGCAGTAGAATATCATTAAAACACATCTTTGTACCTGTTACTATCTACATGAGAGACATAAATCATTAAAATGTTGAGCAAATGACCCAACCAAGGAACAAGTATTAATGCAGAAGGATTTTTAAAGTTATGTAAGAAATAATTTCAGGTCTTGAGAGAATTTAAAAATCAGCATACAAGTCACTAGAAATGTGCTAAACCTGATGCAAACCATGCGAACACTCAGGCTACTCTGCAAAACTATGGCTACTGACATGTCTATGTGAGCGTAACATGAGGACTCCTTGGGATGATTTCAGCATCTTGAGACAGAAAAAGCTCCCCAAAATGCTAGAAGAATTTATTTCCTTTTAGCCACTCTAACCAGGGTATCCACTCCAAGCTACCACAATTCGCTGCTTCCAGCGCCAGTATAGATGAACAACTCTGCCCCCCAGATCAAGTATGTATTCTGACAGTAAGCATGCACCTCTCCTAGAAGAAAAGGCTGAGAACTGGGTTTGTTCAGCCCAGAGAAGAAAAGGCTTCAGAGTGATCTAACTGTGGCCTTCCAGTACATGAAGGGAGCCTACAAGAAAGATGGAGAGGGTCTTTTTACAACAGCATGTAGTGACAGGGTGAGGGAGAATGGTTAAAAACTAAGAGAGTAGGTTTAGATTTAGGTATTGGGAAAAAATTCCTTACTGGGAGGGTGGTGAGGCACCAGAAGAGGTTACCCGAAGAAGTTGTGGATGCCCCATCCCCAGAAGTGTTCAAGGCCAGGCTGGATGTGGCTTTGAACAACCTGCTCTAGTGGGAAGTGTCCTTGCCCATGGCAATGGGGTTGGAACTAGATGATCTTTAAGGTCTCTTCCAATCCAGGTCATTCAGTGATACGCAAGCACAGTTTACCACAGGCGATAACTATTGCATAAACAGCAATAGATCCCCACCAACTGTAACAAACCTAACCCGTAGAAGAGATGATAAAAACTTCTTGCTATTATTTTCTTCTACTCTTCTCAAAGCAAGTTTGAGCTCGCTTTCACAATATGAGTACTTCAGTCTTTAAAAAACAATTTTATAAAAGGAACACACCATTTCCTACAACAGTATAAACATTTTTACTAAATAATCAGAGCTGTTTCCCTCAGCATCACCTGCCTAAAGCTTGTCTGCTTCTCTAAAATCTAGCACCTTCCAACATTTTTTTTCTTATTATGCTACTTCCATAATATTTCTGAGGAAGGGTGATTTGCAAGACAACAACAGAGTCAGATCCTGGAGGCTCATGAATGTCTCAGAACAGATGGGTAAGGCTGGAGAAGGGTCAAGAGCTGATAAATCCCCAAGGAACTGGGCAAATTATAGAGTCAGTGAAAAGGAAGAAAAACACAGATGTTTTTATAGGATAGACAAACTGCTTTATGTCTATCAAGCAGTTTATCTGTCTATCAGGCTATTGATTAAGCCTGATGTTACCATTGGTAAACCAGTGCATTCATACTTTTTTCTCAGTGTCCCTAGCTCTGTACATGATTTGCTTTTCACATTTCACACTTGTGATTAGAGTGGCGTTGCTGAATGCTAAGATAGTTTCTTCTGAGCACTGTATGGATATAACACATTTAAATAAAAGCTTTCATCCTGTTTTCTTAGTGCAGTAATGGAGATGAAAAATTAAGACTTTTAAATACACCAATCCAGATATTATAAATTCTTAGCAGGCTTAATTTAAAAGAGCAAGTTGACCATTTTTTTAAGCACTTACTAAGAAAAATCTAGCTGTTACATGAGCAACACTCAATTAGACTCAGCAAAAAAGATTCATAGGGCACATTTCTAATACTAGAGAGTCTGGATATTTTATTTCAATTCCAAAGAAAAATCTATTTGAATCATAGCATTCATGTAAAGCTCCATATTTATTTCACTATTCTTTATCTTGACAATCATGAATACAACTAGACCATGTTATTAAATAAGCTACTTGCTAGAGTAGCCCTATGGAGAAAGACTTGGGGGTGACGGTTGACAAAAAACTCATCATGGGCCAGCAGTGTGCACTCACAGCCCAGAAAGCCAAACGAATCCTGGGCTGCATCAAAAGGACCATGACCAGCAGGTTGAGGGAGGTGATTCTCCCCCTTTACTCTGCCCTTGTGAGACCCCCACCTGAGTACTGTGTACAGTTCTGGTGGCCCCAACATAAGAAGAATGTGGAAGGGTTGGAGAAAGTTCAGAGGAGGACCACGAAACTGATAAGCAGACTGGAGTACCTTCCTTAAAAAGACAGGCTGAGAAAGTTGGGGCTGTTCAGCCTGGAGAAGAGAAGGTTTGTGTGGAGACCCCATAGATATTCCAGTATTTGAAGGGAGCCTACAAGGAAGTTGGAGAGGGACTCTTCATCAGGAATTGTAGTGATAGAAAAGGAGCAATGGGTTCAAACTCAAAGAGGGGAAATTTAGGTTAGACTATGGAAGAAATTCTTTACTGTGAGGGTGGTGAGGCACTTACACAGGTTGCCCAGAGAAACTATGGATGTCCCATCCCTGGAATTGTTCAAGACCAGGCTGGATGGGGCTTTGAGCAACCTGGTCTACTGGGAGGTGCCCCTGCCCCCTCCCCCCCATCCCTCGGGTTAGAACTAAATGATCTTTAAGGTACCTTCCAACCAAAACCATTCTATGATTCTACGATTTCTACTGAATGCACAAATATCATATAGATTATTTTGTTCCTAAGTAAAACTCTTTGAACCCCAGCATCCAGTTTAGCACAAAATGCATTTCCCCAAATTCCCGAAGCCTAGGCCAACAGCATTCACCACGAGAGAAGATCAGAACAGTTGCCTTTTGCAGATGTTCTATTTAAAACAGTTGAAAATTTATTATGTTAGATAATCTACTGCAGGTAAAAACTGCCAGATTGGCAACTTCTTAGACCAAAAATCTTCTGCTTAACCACAAAGCTTATCACAAAGGCATATATAATTATAGTTTGCCCACAATTTATGCAGATCTAAAAAGAGGATTTTTTTGTTCCAAAGCTATTTTTTTTAAATATATTTCTGCCAAGAATGATACCAACTGACTAGGACACACGGACACGCTATTGCAGGTAAAACTAACCAACTTACAGTGGACTGACTGTGACGTGGCATCTCCCATACAGCAGGGAGCACAGTATAGAAAAGACTACTAAATTAGTCTTGGGATTGGTTTTAAAGGGGTTCATGAAATAGGAATGGGAAGACTGGAGTTAACTGCTTGAGAATCCACAGAATCCATCAGAAGGAAGGTTTTTCTTGTTATTAACTTTGGTCATTAGACCAATAAATAAAAGCACATGGATAGCTTTATTCGTATGAGAAATAATACTGAAGTAGAGTCAATCACATGCTTTGAGTATTTGTTGGATTGAACCTACTGGTTTGATTTACAGTGGTTTCTTAGAGATGAAATTTTCCTTTAAGAGTGCCCAGCCTAATTAGTAAACTGACAGTTTTATGTCAACAGTTATAACTCTTCCAAAATGAAGTAGCTGACAATTTGCTGAACTGCTCGCAATTGTGTAATTAAGAACATTTCCTGCATGGTAGTTATTTGAAATGAAACATGATGGTATCACATCTCTAACTGAAAATACAGGTAAGGATAGTACAAATAATTTCTATTACATTATTTTATTGATCATTACTTTTTCTTTCTTATCACAGGGGTTTTTTGTTAAAAAAAAAAAAAGAGAAGAAAACCCATTAATCAGATGATTTTAGTAAGTTCTGGTCTTTTCTTTCATACTGTATCACACTACAAGGATTTGCAAGAGTCATTCTACTGATCTCAACTAAATAATGAAAGCTCATACAAAGACACCCAAGATAAAAGTCTTCAGAGTCACCTCTTCATTTATAATATTTTACAATGTGAATGGTGTTGCCAGAACAAACAATTTCTTAAAGAAGCAAAAAACTTATTCAAAATGTGCTTTTGAACAGTTATTTTGGTTGGCCCTCCCCAGTAAAAAGGGGCAAAAAGATAATTCAAATACAACAACTGCAGCTGAGAAATTGAACTATAAAGTTCTGCTGCTGCTAGACTTCTTGAGAGTAATGTAGCTAAACTTTGGTCTTGAATGAGAGATAAAGAACTGAAAAAAATGGATGTAAAGCATCCTAAAACAAATAATCAAACTTCATTCAAAACAGTCTGTCAGACTAATGATTACTAATCTATCAATGTTTTTTGTCTGGATAGCATTAAATGCTTTTTCTAGAGTGCAAAAAGAAAACACAACTAGAGAAAATATCTATAATTCTCTAAACATGCCATGTATTTACTGTGTCCATTGAAATTATAATATTAAAACCCCCCACAGTTACAAATGTTAACACCAGCAGATCCCATTGAGGTCAGTGCATCCAGGAGCAGACTAAAGCCCTCCGGCTTCAGTTGCTGTTGCTTCTGTGGTGACTTTCCAGGGCTCCTTCCACAGGGAAGTGGGCAGATGAAAGGGAGCCAAAAGACAGGAGAAATCAAAACTTCCAATACACATCCCTCTTCTCACTCCAGTTGGGATGTATTCAGTCTGGCCCAGAATGCTCAAGGTTATTTGAGCTACTACAACTCTCAACATACAGAAAATAGTCCTTAATGTAAAGGATTTGTGGCTGGGATCAGAAAATGCAAAGGCCATTTTGTTTGTCTACCCAAAACACTCCTTGTGTTCCTATGGTTTCCACTCCCAAGTCAAAGTTACAAGCTGTAAAATGACTAAATCTAAATTAAACTTACTATGTCCCTCAGCTTTTTCTAAAGCAGCAGCTGCCTAGAGCACACAGATATTGTCCCACAGGACTTTCTGGGCCGTGAGGAGCAGCCCAATGGAAAGCCCTCCATTCCCTCTGCACCAGTGGGGCCAGGCTGCACGACAGCTCTATGCAGGGTGAGAGGGGGCTGCTGGGGGCTGGTCAGTGCCCTTGGGATCCAGACAGACTTGGCACAATTTTAAAGAAGACGTGATTAACACACAGATAAATTGTCGGTAACCACATAAGGAGTCAACCTTTTCAAGTCAGAGAGCTCCAGAAAAGTGTCGGTCATTCAGAGGTGAAGCACCTTTAGGATCAGGTATCAAATCCTCACATCTTTGAGCTCTCCATAACTGAGTGGTAGGGTTAAAATTCAGTAAACATATCCGAACTTCTGTATGAAAATATGCTGCTGACTCAGGAACTGACAATAAATGAGGATTACACTGAACTTTCTATTCCTTAAGGCAAATCTCTCAGAGCGGAGCAGGTGGAAGATACATTTTCCCTGTGAAGGTATTTTTTTACCAGTTACTACTATAATTTCATGTCAAACATGAAACCATTTCATCTAAAAGTTTTGAACTACAGAAACATTTAAACAATTTCATGTATTTTAGGTAGAGAAGATCGTCCCAGTCTTGCAATCTGAATACATCATAACCCATGTCTGCATGGGAAATATATGGACTAAGTGAAGCACTACTCAAAAACACAAAATCTAAGATAAGCCAATATACAAGCCAAGGTCTGCAATTAACATATTACAAATAACGCAAACTAGACACCTTATCATTCAAATTTATATGAGTTGCAGTTACACAAAGGCAATAAACCAAAGATGTAAAATAAAAATCCAAGCCTCATGACTATTCCACAGTAATAATTTAATTCAGATGTGATAATTGCATGTCACATCATTCAATTTTAAATATTTTTCTTTACAAGGATTAAAAACAATTTTAAAAAGTCTTTGGACAGAGAGATGGAGCTAGAGCATTCCCATTGTAGGCAATACCTAGAGAAGCCATCAGCCCATTGATTCACTTCTGTAAGTCACCATTAGACAACATGTCCAGAGACAACAGTCAATTCAACTACTTGTGCTATGGTAAATCCATATCTTCATAAATCAGTTGGATGCAGGACTGGAGAGGATACTAAGCAAGTTTGCAGACAATACAAAACTGGAAGGAGCCGCTGATTTCCTCTAAGGCAGAAAAACTTTCCCCTGTAGAGAAATTTTGTCTAATTAGAGGGCTGGGCAATCACCAACAATATGAAATTCAACAAAAGGAAGTGCCAGATACTGCATCTGGGATGGAGCAACCCTCGATGTTAGTATAGACTGGGGAATGAGATGCTGGAAAGCAGAGCCACAGAAAAGGACCTGGAGGTCCTGGATGATGGTAAGTCGAACGAGTCAGCAGTGCCCTGGCAGCCAGGAGGGCCAACTGTGCCTTGGGGGACATCAGGTAAAGCATCACCAGCCAGTTGAGGGAGGGGATTGTCCCCCTCTGCTCTGCACTGGTGCAGCCTCACCTTGAATATGGTGTGCAGTTTGGGACACCACAATATAGGAATGATATTAAGCTCTTAGAGAGTGTCCAAAGGAGGGCAATGAAGATGGTGAAGGGCCTTGAGGGGAAGGTGTATGAGGAGCGGCTGAGGTCACTTGGTCTGTTCAGTCTGGAGGAGACTGAGGGGAGACTTCATAGCAGTCTACAACCCTCTTGTGAGGGCAAGAGGAGGGGCAGGCACTGATCTCTTCTCTGTGGTGACCAGTGACAGGACCCAAGGGAATAGCCTGAAGTTGTGCCAGGGAGATTTAGTCTGGATATCAGAAAAAGGTTCTTCCCCCAGAGGGTGGTTGGGCCTGGAACAGGCTCCCCAGGAAAGTGGTCACAGCACCAAGCCTGAGAGTTCAAAAAGCATTTGGACAATGCTCTCAGGTACATGGTCTGATTCTTGGAGTGTCCGGCAGAGGGACTTGATGATTTTGATGGGTCCCTTCCAACTCAGTATATTCTGTGATTCCCTCCCATTTCCATGGAAAGATACAAACTCCAAGGATAATAGATACATTCTTTAAAAAAAAGAAAATAAAAATTAAAAAATACCCCAGAATCTATTCCACATTTTTACTAAGAATATATTTCTCAACTAATCAACACAAAAGTCTAAAGCTAAAGAGCCACTAGCAAGAGACTGGCCAGAAACTAACTTCATAAGATGATCAAACCTTTTTCTCAGTTACTGCACCTATATAAAACTGTAAAATCAAGATTACACACTACAGTATCTGAGGAAAATAGATTGCTATATCATCTATTTTTTGATTTTACACATAATCAGAAACGCTGACAGACAAAAGCATATCAATTTCAGCAAGAATATTCCTGTGTTCCAAAAGGAAAGGTAATAGGATACCAAAGACTTCTTTTTAAAAGGAAAACAGCTAAACAAAATTACTCTTTGCCATTTGTTTCTGAATTCTATAGTTACTCTCAACTTTACATACCCACCACAGCATTCACAAGCAAAAGCCGTTAAGAAATGCAGGAAATGCTGCATCAGGTGTATTATTCAGATTCATTTGAGATTCATTTAATATTATGTTGCATGCATGGTGTTTCTAGGGTTTGGTTTTTCCCCCCTGCTTACTACACATAAAAGAAATGAAAAGGTGACTCTTAAAGCATTTTACATAGGAACATAGCTAACGTTAAAAAATTAAGATTATGCCAGGCAATTCAGGATCCTGTCTTTCCTATCAAGGTACTGCATATACAGGAAGGAGTTGATCCAAACCACTCAGGGAATCATGGCATTGTTTAGGTTATAAGGGACCTACTTTTTAAGGTCATCTTTAACTAGAACAGGTTGCTCAGAGCCACATCCAACCTGACCTTGAATGTTTCCAGGGCTGGGGCATCCACCAGTTCTCTAGGTAGCCTGTTCCAGTGTCTCACCATCCACATTGTAAAAAAATGTCTGATTTCCAGTCTAAAGTTACCCTCTTTTCAATTTAAAAGCATTACCCCTTGTCCTATCACAATGGGCCCTACCAGAAAGTCTGTCATCCTTATTATAAGCCCCTCTTAAGTATTGAAAGGCCACAATTATGTCTCCCTAGAGCCTTCTCTTCAGGCTGAACAACCTCTCTCAGTTCTTCCTTACAGAAGAGGTGCTCTAGCACTCAGATAATTTTTGTGGCGTAACGTGATTTATTAGCACAGAGATACTTTCCTTATAATCTAGTATCAAATACTCCTTTTCTTCTCCTAAAGCAGTGTTTTAAAGACTGCAGCTCAGCCTTTTTTCCCCCATCATATCTCTCTCTTATCTGTGCACGAATTTGAATTATTTTGAATTACTCTTGAAACATTTTCTACATATTGGCACAACCAGAAAATACTTTAAGTCAACCTTTAGGGTTTGCATACACAAAAAAAAAAAAAAAAAATCACAGAAAAGGTGAACCAACTCAGGCTAAAGGGGTATTTGGAACCTAAATCACCCGTTTTCTGACAGAAACTCTTGAGGAGGCCCCTTGTGAGAGACTGAAATGTTAAAGGTTAAGGACTCAAGCAATCAGCCATTTGCAAAAGCAGCAGGTGCTTTGCTGAGGCCAGGTTTGCACCCCCCAACCGAAGGGGAGAAGGAGAGTTTTTAGAAGTGTGGTGGCAAAACCTCTGATCTGCATAGTAACAGCCCAGGTGGAGAGGGGATGAGCACCAACCACCAGAGGATGACCACAACAAACTAACCTCTGTTTAGCAACAAGCTGTGTTTTGAGTCAGATAAGGGAGAAGGCCAATAAGAAACAGATCCTGTGGAGGTGGGGTAATGCTTTTTATCATGCCAATGTCCTACCTCACACAACTGGCTCAGGCCAAAACTCGTTTCTGGTAAAGGTATCAGAACATTCATACATAGGTCTGAAGGTTTCCATCCCTTTCTGATGGGGCATAACTGACTCAACTATGCTGACTTTGAGAGACAACTGCCACGTCTTAGGTGTCATAAATGATCAAAGATCCCTGAAGAACCCCCAGACTCATTTCTGGGGCCTTTCAGAAGAGGACTGTGCATGATCCACAGGGTTGCAACAGATCCACAGTGTTGCAACAGACAGTTTAAAACTCCTCCCCTGGGGGAGGTACCACAAACCTGAAGGTATATTAACTCAGTGAACTCTGTATTTTGGGGATTTCCCCCACCCCTGACGGATCAAGACCGCAACCAACAGACTTTGACCAGCAGACATTGAAATTGCAACAATCGAATCTCGTTGCTGGATCCACAGGTGGTGACATCTTTCTACTCTTATCCTTTCTTTCTCTTCCTTATGTATTTTCTTAAGTGCTATATTTATACTTTTATGTTGTTGCATTTCTATAAATAATAACCAAAATGTCTACATATCTCCTTTCACTTACAACCAAATTTTTCTAAAATAAGCCCTACACATACACGTACATATCTATCTATATATATATAGATATGTACACACCCACCCACCCACCCACCCACCCACACCCCCCCACCCCCCAGTCATTCAGTGTTGTTTCACTCTAATCTGCCCTAAGGGATCTATTAACAAGAACCTCAGCTACCCCCACTTCAGGGGCAGGTTGCAACACCCCTGCATAAAGGTAAATGGTGCCACTAACACCTGAATTTTGTAACAACCTGGTCTTGTTTTTGCATACAAGGTCGTCTCTGTGACTGTCTTACCAGATCAGGCTTTGAAGGATATTAAGTTGAAGAAATACCTCATTTTTATACCTGCTCTGAATCGTTCATATAATTCTAGGAGCTGATTTTCTTAAATAAGAGGCACTTGGGGCATAAGCATTGAATTTCCATGTGCTCCAGTGTTCTGAAAAAGACACCTACAAGGCAAGGCCAACACAGCTAGGCATCACTGGGATAACTCTACCCCACACCCAACCTAGTTCAGGCCCATGAGTGCTTTTCTAGGTTTAGCTTTTGATTTCCTTTCACAAAGTACAGTATGATACACTTTGCTATAAAATGAGTAACTCTCTAATCATGGATGGTATGTCTGAAGTCACTTCACAAGCATTAGAAAGTATAGAAATAAGTTACTTTAAAAGGTGACTGCTACCAAGATATTTTGAAATGCATAATTCAGGACAAATCGGCTACATAAAACATCATCTAATTTCATGGTGAAGTTCAGATTTCCCCTGAATTCTGAACAGCATGATTAAAAGATTTTAGATTTGTAGACAAGATATCTGTATTCCATTTACGAAGGTTATGACTTGCGCTAAAATTGCTGACCCCATTTCAGGCTAAGACCACCTATAAAACCAAGTATGCTAATCACTTCAGAAAAGAGTAGGCCCTTAGACATAAAATCAAGTTACTTCGACACTGGCGTGACAGTCATTTCAAACTAATTTGCATTTCCACAGATTTTAATACACTTAATTCTGGAGACAGAGTTCCCTTTTCTTTTATTGCAATCTTATTCAGTATCTGTTTCTTTTGTCACAGGGGAAGACAACAGATATATTATTTAAATGCCTGGCATTTTATAATAATATTCTAACTATCGCTGTGATGTTGTTTTCCTTGCTTATGGCTCAGTGTAAACTGTGACAACAAATAAAATTGATTAACTAGAATTAATATTATGACTTATTCACAGTTCAGTGCCTATGGCAGTGGCTTAATCAGTACTTTTTATTTATTTGTCATCATCAGGCTTAGCTATAACAAATTTAGTTATAGTAATGAAGAGGATCTGGAACTGGCACTTTAATCAGAACACAGCTGTGCAGTACACCACACTATATATTAACAAAAACATGCAGAACTTCCTCAAAAACACACACACTAGCACAACTGTTCTTTATAACTGTGTTCCACCATTCCAGGTCTTACACATTTTTCCAAGACTCAGTGTCTTTATGAGAAACAAGCTATTTCTCTTTATTTCAAGTTTTGGTCTGGTCTGAACAGACACTACATCTGCAGAGCAACTAACAGACCAAAATTGCAACTCTGTAGACAAGATAATTATAATTAAGGGAATGGCTTCTCTTCACAAAGATAAAGCATATGTAATCCCATCACCTTTATAGAATGCGGACTGTAGACAAGAAATACGAGTGGATTATCTCCTTGTTGCAAAAACTGATACCAGATACTACACAGTACACAACTCTGATGAAAACCAAAAGGGTCAAATACATAGAATACTTCTTGGATAAGAGAAAAATCAAGTAACTAGTCATCTTCCTACAACTTCTCTATCTTCTTCCCTCAAATTATGAGGTCTTTTACTTGTCTACACCTAGAATTTTTCAAAAAACCTACAAAAGGGATGCCACACAAAGTTAGTTTTCTTTTGGAGGAGAGAAGGGTGGTAGGAGGGAAGGGGAACAACAAATAAAATGGGATCTAATGTTTGCATTAATTTGTAATGTCAGTAAGAGTCAAAATCAGTAAAACGGTACTTAAAAAATATACAGAACTCTACTATATACTAATAAGACTGCTATTTTACAGATCAGGGTTATGCTACCTTCCTTTTAATTCATACCAGTATTCTTCCACTGATTCCACTTGAACAACTGCCGAGTTATCAATACAAGGTCGTAAGTTTTCCCTCTTATACCATTTTTACAACTTTGCACAGTAATGGAACACCAAAGAAATATTCTGGAGCTACTGTGCATTTAGACAATATATTTATATCTGAAAAAAACTACCCCCCTCAAAGAAAAAAACAACAACAAAACCAACCAAAACCAATCCACACTTTAAGATTTTAAACAAGATAAAATAAAGAACACAGTCATGCTCTCTGATTCTTGAGTTTTCACCAGCTAAATTCTTCCAAGCTTTCTTAGGTAGAAAAATACTTTTGAAAATAATTCTCATTCTCCAGAGCTTTAGTGCTACTACCAGATAGTCTACAGATGGACATTTATGCATGATAACTATTAATAAGCATTTAATTACACTGTGCAAATATCCATGCACTGCACTGGACAAATTCCCATTGGGTATATCTCCTTTGAGATAAAGGGTCACACAAACACAGAACACAATCCTATTACAAACAGGAAAGAGAAGACAGCAGTTTTGTAGTAATCAAATTATTGTATTAGATTAAGTGTTTGTAGTCCAGTATCTAATAGGAATAGCTGGGATTTGAAAAAAAGGTTTCTGTTCAGAGTTCTCGTTTGCCTACTGAGTAGCTGTAGGAATAACACTTTCTCTCTTGGCCCACCATTTTCTAAATCCACAATATAATAATTTTCTTCATATTGCCTCAAGCTATTGAGAAGACCTCACTTTTAAATTTGGTATAATTCATAATTTAGCGTAAAACTAGAAAATACTATTAATAAGAGCATTGATTTAAAAATAAAAAAAAAATATTACAAAAAGGAAAAATTGAAGTAGTCCTACTGGCTCTTGTTATAGAATTATATATTTCCAATGAAATCAGAAGAAAGATTTGTCTCCACTTAGATCTTTAGAGATAAAAAATATTCCTTAATCCCTATTCTCTGGTATTTCAATTTTATTTCTCTGCAGCAGACTTAGAGATTGTATTTCCTAATACACTAGAGCAAACTGCTTGATTTTAAGCTCAGAAAAACAAACTGTAGTCTTTTACAATCATGGTTTGCAGTTAACTTCTTGTGTTTAATGTAAGCATAGAATTAATCTATCAACTCATGCATTGTCACTTTGTCTAATTATACAGTATCACCATAGAAAATGTGTTATATTTAAAAAAAAATATGCATGTGTTGGTAGGTCTCCACGTTTCCAGTATTCTAAAGCAGCTCCTTGGAAAGCTAACTCCAGGCAGGAGGGGGAACAACAGCAGCAACAACAACAACAAAATACGACAAAAAACCCAACCCTTAATAGCTCCTTTGTAGATGTTTTATGTCTTTTTATAGCAGTCCCCATTATTTCATATTGATATGCATATGCCAGCTATATTCAGCCTTGCCTCGTTTGTTATAAAAGCAATGACCTTTCAAACACTTTCCTAGTCTTCCTTTAAAAGAAATAACCACAAACATGCATGTGAGTGTTAGTGAAGTGGAAAATTAGCCTTTTGAAACAAGTAAATCATCCTCCCCACCATATTAAGGAAACCGTAAGACTAAACAACAACAACAACAAGCAGCATGCTGAACCACGTAAGGCTGATTTAATGTGCATGCTCCAAAAAAAAAAGTCCTTGACATTGCTAATGTTTGTCTTGCGTATAGGTCCCAGAGCCAAACCTCCATCTGGAAGAGATTTGAACTACCATCCAGAGGCATTTCAGGATCTGAACCAAAAGGTTTACAGCATTACAATCCAGTTAATTCTATTGCTTCTAATTCCAGCTGGACTTAAAGTCTTATCTCTGCACTCCAGGCCTTCAGATACAGCCTATCACGGTAACACCAATTCCCAGAGAATTCAACTCCATGACCCAAGTGAGATTAAATCCCTCCAGATAGCCCCAGTAAATGGCTCATAACTCGTTTCTGTCACTTTTGCTAATGCCTTTGTACCGCGAAAGAAACCAGCAAAGGTGTAAATATCTACAAATTATTAACTGCACTTTTTCCCTTGACTCCTATCAGCGATTCCAGTTGTCTGGTTCCTGCTGAGAACATCACAGATATTTACAGGCTGTACTTTCTCTTTACATACTGCACTAATCAGCTACTGAATATTTGAACTCTATACCTGAGTGCTGTTATTTTGGTTAAACACACAAACAAACACAGAGATATAAATAAATAGAGAAACACCAAGGAGGAGATGCATATTTGATGTTAGTTGTACTTAAACTCCCTCAAGTCAGGTAATTCACAGCACATCTTGTGTTGATAAGTTTCACCCAAAAGAAAGTAGACGTAAACTGAAAGGGAGTATTATAAAGTCTACTCATAATGACATATTTAGTTTTTACTTACCAGGACACATTTGTTTTAATAATCTGAAGACACGATTCCCAAATATTCCTTCAGAAGGGAGAAGTTGGGGGGGGGGGGGGCACAAGAAGAACAGAATAAAGAAGGGTGTAAGCAAACAGAATAATTTCCTAAAGTAGTTTTTTCCCCCAGGATAGGAAAAGTAGCTTAAAAAGTCTTTGGAAGCAGCAGATGTCCACCTTCAAACGCTGTCATTGCACAACACTCGAGTTTCCCCTTAGTACTTTTATCAGGAGTTTCCCTTCAAGACTGTAGCAGAACACAGCCCAAGGACTATCACATAAAATAGTGAGCAGGATCATCACTGATGGTTTTATATCAGATGCAGCTGAGTTCCCATATCAGAAAGGTGACTGCCAGCTGGGAGCACTGAGCCACTGACAGGGCTATTGGTGGACCTTGGTAAAAGCTAAAACTAGGCACAGCTGCAGGACAAAGTCTTGGTCCTGTGTGCTGAGACAGCACCTGGATTCACTTGCAGACTAAGCACACAAAGTTGCCTAGGGTAATGCAGGAAAAAGCTAAGGCAAGCCAGAGCTGGGAATAGGAGCTCTGGTCTCTGCAAATGCCAATGGCTACACTTAGGTCACGTTCTTTCTGGTAAAGAACAGGGAATGTGGCGAATGTACTGATATTAGTCACATTCATATTTTGTAATCAGATACTGGGGAGTACCAGTATTGCTGGGAAGATGCACAGGAGGATTCTTCTCTGGTAGTATGTCCAGACAACACTATACCCTCAACTGCTTTCAGGGTGCTCCCACCTAAATTGTCTAAAGCAGGTATATGAAAATTACTCAGAATTAAAAAATCCCAAGGAAGCACTTTCTGTTTAACAGTTAAAGCAGTTGAGGAAGCTGAAACTCGCTGTTTATGGTTCATTTAGGTACCTTTAAGTAGAACAGGACATTGTGCCTATGCAAACCCAATGAAGTTAGACCTGCAAGGTTAGTCAGCAAAAGAGAAATGACTTGGTGTCAATGAGGCAGGTGACTCATATTTGGTTTTAATACAAAAATGATGAGAAAACCTAGCCAGCACAGCTCAGTTAGGTTAGCAATTGTAAGACTGTGTCCATATACTAAAAGACAGAATGCTTTGGTAATCTTCTATGTGGCACATAATCAAATAGCATAATAAAGGTACAAAACTGGCCCCCATGTTTAATAATCTGTATATTATAACTCATGGGATATAGATCCAAAGAAAACCCTGTAAATCCATCAGCATCCCACATATTTTGTTTTACCTGAAGCAAGCTTTGCAACTCTGAACTAGGTAAATGACATGATGGATTAACCCAGCTGAGACTGTGTTTTTATTTGACTTCAATAATATTTATGCAGATTAGCAACTTCATTTACTGGTATTTATCCAAAATACAGAAACTACAAAGCACATTTTATTTCTACTTTCTGTTTACCCTTTTTAAGTGCCTCAATTTTACCAATGAAAAAGGCAGTATTTTTTCCTACATTAACACCAATTGTCTATCTTGTGACAAGAGGCTCAGATTTTTAAATATTTTAGATATCCTACCACTCAGTTTTGGAAGGCTTTTGCAACTAGGACAAAGACTCACTGTGGAAATGTGGCACCAGTAAATCACAATTCCACTGACATTCATACCCCTATTCACCTATGACAATTATTCAGATATGAGTTATATGAATCACATGAACATCTGAGAACACAAGCAATTTATATCTTAGAAAGTCTACTCCAGAGACACCTACAGCAGTATTTAACTAAATACAGACATTTATGTATGAGCATATTCCTATGTTCTCTTTACAATGGAGAAAACTACATAGTCTCAGAGTTGGATCATCTTATTCTCAAGTAAATGTACAGTTTACTTGATGTAGAGTTGACTCAAGAAAGAGCATCTGTGTGATAAATGTTTATGCTTAGGTGACTGAATCTATCCCTTACTGATACTCAATTCAGAGGGAAGAGAACTGTATTTTGGTTTTGAGATAGAAATTACCGAAGAGTTCTTTTTCATTAAAACAACTGCTGATATTGTTTGCAGCTTTTCAGGCTGTACGAGGTCATGGAAAATCTGATTCATTATAGAAGGGGCTTTATAGCATTGACAGGTCTTTAGCACATATTCATAGAGTAAAGAAATAGGTATTTGAATCCTAATAAAGGCATATTAAATAAGACATAATAATGAGAATGGAAAGTAGCATTACCAACATACAGGAACATGTCTGATGGAAAAGTTACTCTTTCTAGACTTATACAAATCCCTTTGGCCACAATGCAGAGTATAGCACACATGCTGTGGACCACAACATGTATCTGAAGGCAGAAGTACACAGGAATAAGCACAAAATCTCCAACTAGAAATACTTTCGAAACTGAATAAAAAGTATGTTTGTGTGGGTCAGAATTAGATGCTTACCGGTCAGTTAATGTTCAACTTGAAAAAATAACCAGTAATTAGCATTTTTTATGGCCCAAGGATGAATAAGTGAAACTGCTGGCTAAGAGAAAAGTTTGTTTCATGGTTTTGCACTTCCTGAGAATGCTGGGAATATTAATCTGAAATCAGATTTATCAAATTATTACAACTGTATAATTGAGCATCTAGTTAAGGCTGAAAGAATCTCTTTCTTATAACATTTCAGTTAGATTTTGCATCTTCAAGAGAACCCTGTGAATGATTTCCATTCTTACTTTGCTATCTAGTTTACATTTTCATTTGATAATGCTAATTTTTTTATTAAAGATGACAAAATTCATGACAATAGTTTGAACAAAATTAAAAGGGATATAATGTTTGGGCTTTCTTGCATGTGATTGCATGCCAGAATACTGTAAGCCAACTTGATTAATAAATCAAATGCAAGGGTAACATCTATCAAGCTGTAGATGGCTAATACACTTATATTCATTCATACTATAATGCACACTAATGAGCATTGAAATAAACAAGTAGCAGATCCTAGAATGCCTTGGACAACAGTAATGGTCTTGAGCAAAGCTGTGTTTCCCTCTTTCACCTATATTTATATGGTTCCTCAAGGGTGAAGATATGGGGACTACAGTGAATTTTTGTTGTTAATAATTAATATGTAAAAAAACAAGAATACATCCTGTTTTTCTCGAGCTTTAATTACACCTCTGTAATGTCATGAAAATACCTCTTTATTTGAGCGGGTGTATATATTTAATTCCTGTGAGAGGTCACACTGGCTCAGCAACCCGCTGTCACAGCAGTCCATCTGCTTAACCAAGTCAGGATATATTGCTGTGGCACAGCAGGGAAGGAATTAAGCTTTCAGAGGAAAGTTGAGTTCAGCCCTGTTAAGACTTTATCTCGAGTAGGAAGCAAAGAAATAGAGGGCCTTCATAAAAGGACAATTAAGGTATCCTAGGAAAAATCTTCTGATGAGAAAAAATTAAATTTGGAGGTTTGTACTTTTTGTCTTTGCTTTAAGCAAAGCTGGCAGTGATTCTAACAATACCAAGGCTTAAGATTATGCTCTGTACAAAAGAAGCACAGGAATTTAATTTTAGATTATAATAAAATCTTTTTTTTTTGTCTTCTCTAGACTATAATAAAAAGTACCAGGACCTCTGCTGTCTTTGACAACACAGATAGGAGCATCACTTTTCATTTTCAAAAGAGCTTGCCATTTTTCACAGCAGAACATACTTTATCCCAAAGTACATTTTCTAGAAATGAATCTGGTGTATTGCTAATGTACTGTACCAAACTAGTCATCTGTGGTTGATACACTTCTTATTATTTTTAATATTATTAAAATATTTTCCTTAGAGAAACATTTTTGTTCATATCTATGTAATTTCTAGCTCCAGTCTGCACTCCTTAATCACTAATACGACACATTACAATTTCACAAGAACAAAATAAAAATCAGAGTTATGCACAAAGCTGACAATAAATGTTAAAATGTACTGCCAATCCACAGACTGGATATGAATTGTGTCTTTGCAGTGCTTTTTAGTTCAAAGCCTTGTAAAAAAAGCACTTCTGAGACCTTGCTGAATGCAGATCACATTTTTAGATACCTAACTTAAAAGAGGACTTAAAGGTCATCAAGCCTGATTACATTCTGTTCAAGACAATAAAGTGCAGCCATGTGTAAATTATTATTGAGCATATTAATAACGACTCATGGTAGATTTTTCATTAGAATGTAATGTCTCCTTTGCTGTAAAGTCAACATTATGATCTACAGTTATTTCTTAGAGCTCTTTTTATTAAACTAAACAGGAGGAAAGATGCTTTTATTTGTACCATTTATGTCTGCATGCAGTATATCCAATAGCAAAGTTACATTAAAGACTGCCCATCCCTCTGCTATTTCAAAATTCTCAATCACAAATTTAACAGGAAGGGTTGTTTCATACAATACCTAAAAACTTTGCTATTATCCCTGGTATTTGTTTTGTCAAGGTTGGATTACCATAAATAAATACAGTGTCTTATAACTTAAGCACTAATTTCTTTCAATCTGTAGCCATGTTTTTCCCTCTATGCATGATCATCACATGCCTCTATTTGCTTCTTAAAGGATACAGAAAAATATCCTTGCCTGCTCTTTAGAAGATAGCCACTTCAAAGACTCTTTTGAAAATGAACAGCCTTTAACAATGTTTGATACAAAGCCAGAAAAGGGCACGGGGCTAAGTAACGGAGGGGGAATGCTTAAGTTAGCACTGTGGGAAATAAATGCCAAAAATTGAGTTTATCACACAAATGAAATTCTCTTTTCCTCAAATAAATTTCTGCTCCACGCATGCATACAGCCAACATCCTTCAGTGCTGATATCCATAAAAAATTGTCTTTGAAACCCTGTTCTCAACACATCAACTACTTCTTGCTTCAGTACTTAGACAACTGTGTCAGATATGGACTTAAGCTCATGATAAGCTTCTGGATCTGAGTTTTGGCATTGAAAGTGTCTGGGTGTTTGGTTTACAGATTTGAATGAACAAGCCATATATGACTCTGTTCAGAAGAAAGAGAGCAGGTGCTGCATCCAGTCGTCTTCTGTTGGTTTAGGGGCAGACAAGGAGATAGCACTATGTTTTCCATTACATAGTAATGGGAAAGTAATTTGGATTAGAAAAAAATTTAAATATTAAAACAAGCAAATTTCTTGTTTTCCAAAGACTAACACTACCAGTAGAGGGAAAATTATTAAAGATCATTAGTGTACAGCTACCAAAAAAAGCAGCTTTTAAAAAGAATAAGACAATGTAAGAGAATGAAATGGTTTTGGGGTAGCTTTATGTTGTAATTTAAACAGATTGTAAATCTTTACCTCAAGAGCAACATAAATCCGAATTCTTTATTTTTTAAAAAAAAGTAGAATTAAGTAATTTCCACAAAGAATCTCATACAAGATAGCTAACTGGCTATAACTATAAATTACAAAATAAAGTATTTCAAGGGTTTCAGTAGATAATTTTGGCATGTTTGCATGCTGGGGGGAAGCATGACTGTGCCTAAAAACAATTATGTCACACATTATGATACTAGAGAATGTGAGATGACTAGAGTAAGAATCCCAAATGGAATGTTTCCAGATCTTGCTGGTCCTGTTATGGAGCAATGGAAAGGATTGTAAGAAAAAACTAATTTCTGCACCCAACTTTATTGCTAAGGTCCTCTCTGGTACTTGGAAAATTTCTTAGTCTGAAAATAATTTTTTGAGTCCTGACTTTCAGGGGTGCTTTATACTATAAAACAAGCTAATTACAGATAGATATTCAATATTAATTGTGATTACCTGGCTGTAGAAAATATACCTTGGATAGTGAACACTAAGAATCTACATATATATTTATTTATCTTAATAAAAAGGATCTTATTGTGAAGAAAGTAAACCAGTAGGTGAGTGGATACTTGCAAAAGTCCATCACATTTTCCATTATTTGTTTACATATCTAGAAATTTAGTTGTAACCTGCCAATTTTTGGCTTCCCTATTCCACATTAAAATTCCATAGGACTATAAATAATATTAATTACTACTGAGACACTGGAGGGATTTTATCAGTTCATGCTTCCTCAATGTTTTAAGTTACTTGAGTGGAAGAAAAATAGTCCACTTGTGAAGAATTATTACTATTAGAATGATCCTTCAAGAAAGGCAGCTATCAGTAAGACAAGAAGGCACAGTCTTAAGCTCTGCCAGGGGAGGTTTAGGTTAGATATTAGAAAGAAATTCCTTACAGAGAGGGTAATCAGGCATTGGAATGGGCTGCCCAGGGAAGTGGTGGATTCTCCATCCCTGGAGGTTTTTAAGATGAGACTGGATGTGGCACTTAGTGCCATGGTCTAGTAACCACGGCAGTAGTGGATCAAGGGTTGGACTTGATGATCTCAGAGGTCCCTTCCAAACTGGCTGATTCTATGATTCTAAGGTATTCAACTGAATGTTTAATGGCATATAGTGCCATTGACCTGGGCCAACTATATGCTGAAAACTGAATATAATTTAAAACAGATGTATGTAAAGAAAAAAATCAAAGCCATGTCTGTGGTTGTGTTTCTCCAGTCTTGTTCTAATTTAACTTCTGACTAAAACTTGAAGCTAAACAAAAAGTAATGCAAAATCCAGAATCTTGGTTTCTGGATATAAGCAAAAAATATTCCATAAATTTTGTTTCATAAGATTGAAATGTCAATTATTCAATGAGGCTTTTAGCAATGCATTCCAAAAATTGCTCTTCTAAAACTCCACTAATCTAGTTTTTGTATTGAAAAACTAAATAGACAAAAAAAGAGGCAAACAGATGTAAATGATGAAGCTAATACAGACCTGAGATTAAGGTTTGTGATCATATTACCATTTCTCAGTTTTCTCTCTCCTGCATTGTCAACCTCCTTATTATTTAATTGAAGTTTCTGTTTTAATTGTCCAGGAGCATTTCTAATATCTAAAATAGATCTCTAACTCCATAGTTCTCAAAATAATATATACAACCATTGACAATAATTTGCTCTGTCAACTACTAATATATTAACGCTAAGGCAAGTTATTCTTTATATAACCAGTGTATCCATAAAAGCCACAACCCAGCAACTCAAGCACAGGGTTACCTTTTAAACATAAAAACACTCCCCATTGAAATAATGAGCTTTGCTGCACCTGGGTTTGAGCCAATGATGCTTCACAGCATCACAGAATCACAGAATATGCTGAGTTGGAAGGGACCCACAAGGATCATCACGTCCAACTCTTAGCCCTGCCCAGGACCATCCCCAAGTGCCACACCGTGTGCCTGAAGTGCACATGTGCCTGAGAAGCATCCAAATGCTTCTTGAACTCAGACAGGCTTGGTGCTGTGACTGACCACTTTCCTGGGGAGCCTGTTCCAGCACCCAACCACACTCTGGGTGAAGAACCTTTTTCTAATATCAACCTAAACCTCCCCTGACACAACTTCAGGCCATTCCATCAGGTTCTGTCACAGATCACCAGACAGAAGAGATTGGTGCCTGCCCCTCCTCTTCCCCTCACAAGGAAGTTGTAGACTGCAGTGAGGTCTCCTCTCCAGCTCCTCTTCTCCAAGCTGAACCAACCAAGTGAGCTCAGCCGCTCCTCATACTGCTTTCCCTCAAGGCACTTCACTCTCTTTGTTGCCCTCCTTTGGATGCTCTCTAATAGCTTAATGTCTTTTTTATATTGTGGTGACTAAAACTGCACGCTTTCTGAGTCTTACTCACATTCCTGAACTTACAGAGATTTTGCACATTTCAAGGTATCACTGAAGTAAGAAGCATGTTGTGGATCCTAACACCCACAGCATTGTGCTTTCAACAATTTCTCTGAACCAGCAAAGTATGTTAGCTCACAGAAGGTAATGACAATTCCATATAACTTAAATGTGAGATAAATTTTTCTGATATATTTAGCAAAGCAAAAAGAATCTGAAGTAAAACAATGAGTTCTGATGCATTATAAAGTAGTGACAACAGTGAACCCAATCTGATTTGCAATGATCTGGAGTATTTTGTCAAAAGATCAAAATCTGACCCAGCAAATTTATTCTGCATTTGTATAGCTTACTGTTTCTGGTTTTCTCCCCTTTTAAATTCTTTTTCTATTGTTTATACCAATTTGTCTCAGAATGCTTTCATTAATCTTTTAATATTTATGTTTTCTAGGGATAATAACTGGGAGCCATAGCAGAGGCTAATCCAAAATTAATTCTATTTTTTGTTTGTTTTATCTGTAATTGCATTGTAATAGCTTTCTACTTGGCCATGAGAGTAATTAAAATGAAGCCAAAGTATCCTATAATATAGAGACTTTCACCTAAACAGGATTTTTAATGAAAATATTTGTGTAGCTCCCAGTTACTGTGATAAGGAAAGTCAAGCACGAAAGAAAGAGGTATTTAAACTAAGTAACTATCAACAAGCATGTTGATAACCAATGTTGCTGATATCTTAAGGTAAAAAACATGGTTTAATGGAGACAAATTTAAATCCATGGAAGAAATTTATCACCACAATCAGTGTTATTTGCTTACTAGACAGATGAAATGTGTTTTCAGAAATGGTTGCATGTGTCCATACATTTGCATTTTTCCCTTCTAAATCACAAAGATTACTTCCTATTTATTTCCTTTAAATTACCTTCTTCCTGAAATAAAAACACAGGATGGCAGAGGCACCAAATGAGTTTTCTACAACTGCGAATCTCCATAAAAAGTTGTCAAATTCAAAGCTGTCTATAAAATATCTACACATTATTGGACCATGACCAAAACACATCTTTTGTATCCAAAAGCAAACTGAAGATGTGCAGTTTAAAACAACACAAGCAAGCAAACAAACAAAAGAAAAAGCCTCAACTGTATTGTTACACAGTGGCTGGCAATTAGCTGATTTTATCACACAGGCAAAGCGAGAGATTTTATTGTAATAAAAAGCAACTGTACACATTTTTATCTAGCTGTGGCTTTTTTCATTATTTATGAAGAAGGGGAAAACCTCAACCCCAACAATTAAGCCAAATTATGTGTCTATGTACTGATGTATCCTTGCAGGCCTTAGCAAATTATTAGCAGAAACCCTGAAAGCCTTGTATAATAAAACCTAACATACATTTTACATAATTCCATCTTTATCATAACCCCTTGAAAATGCCCACACAATCACAGAAGTGATGAAGTGGGAAGCAACCCTTAGGGATCATCTAGACCAAGCCCCCTGCTCTAAGCAGGATCAGCTGGAGCCTGTTGCTCAGAACTGTGTTCAGTTGGGTTTTGAATATCTCCAAGGATGAAGACTCCACAGCCTCTCTGAACAATTTGTTTGAAAGTGTGACCATGCCTCTTGCCCTGTCACAGGCCACCACTGAAAAGAGAATGGCTTGGTCTCCTTCATTGCCTCCCATCAGATGTTTACACACACATTACTTGTCTGTTAAACGTTACAATTAAAGCCACTTTTACTATGGTATTTTCATATTCATCTCTGAGCTCTTGACTCTTTTTTACTATGATTTCACTCCCTTCTCATAATAATTTTTTACAGTGCCCTCCTTTTCCCTACAGTTTGTCATTTGCTTCTCTACCTCACTGTCTATTCTCTTCTTCCCCTCCTTGCCTAATAGCCTTTGTTCCAGTCTCTCAGCTTCCCCCACCAACCCTTACTTCTTTATATCGCCTTCTGTGTTGGATGGTCCTGTACAAACTTTCCCTGCCTCTGTCCTCTCATCACTTTCTCACTCTCTTCTCCACTCCCAAATTTCACTTACTGCTCTCTTTTTTATTCCCTCAATCCAGACCATATGAATTTTCACATTTCCACCAGCTCTCATCAATGCCTTTTAGGGACAGAACAGAAAAACAGCAGACAGTGCATGTCAGAAACTTTTTGTGTAATGAGCTCTGTCATGACTGAGACTCGCTGGATAAAGCAAAGCAAATCTATAAAACAACCACAGGCTTATCTCCCACAGAAATACAGGGCTTCCCCTCAAAAGGGGATATGTGAGGGTTTACTGGCAGGTGAGCAGAGAGGGGTCCAGGGCTTGCTTGGCGGTGGCAGCAGAGCAGCATGAATGTGGCAGCTGGCTAATTATGCTGCAAAGAACTTGGCTGGTTTTCAACTCCCTTTCTGCATTTTATCAGAAGATGCGCTGGAGACTGTGGAACAGGATGTAGATGATTCTTAGAGATATTTTTTTTGATGTTCCTTCACGTGAGGAGAAGAAACAAGGGCTGGCTCTTGCTGCTTGACACAGAAGATGCCTTCATCCACATTTAAAGTCTAACTAAGGTGTTCTGAAAGAAAAGGCTTAAGGACGGCCGGAAGCCTCAGGTAAAAGCCTTTTAGGAAACTATTGCAATTAATAGCTATACAATAAGAATTACAGAGTACATTACATCCAAAGAGAATAGAATGACCCTATAAATAATTTCCTAACCTACAAAATTATGCCTGTTATGACCTCAAAATAATTGCTTTCTATATAGAACAACAAATGTAATAAAAACACTTATTACATGGAAAAACCCCGAAAACACGTGTTACTCAGAAACATTTTACATCAAGTTTTCCTGAACTCATCTTCATTTTTTAACATGTGAAATTTCATCAGGAATGTCTCGGCCCATTATACTTGTAAGGTAAAATTTGTTCTATGCAATTTGCTACATGAAGCATCTTTCAGATAAAATATTAAAAGCTAGTAATGATCAAGAGCACTGAGGACCAGAAATTCTAACAGATTTAAAAAGAATTGTACTTGCTCAGCACCTTTAAAAAAGATGAGTTAGTCCAGCTTTGCATTAGTGTGCATACCAAGGCAGCACTGCACAATTTGAGTGTGCATAATTATTATCTTATGCCTTTATAAAGTCACTCAGTGATGTGGAATCAATAGCATTTGGAGCATTCTGCATGCCTTAAATTTTATCATTAACACTTTAAAAAAATAAAAGTGCAATAAAGTGCAGTTGCACCAGTTTCTCTGTATAATTGTTCTTCTGTCCCAAGTTTCATGCACCGTTTCTCTGTCTGCTTGCAGCTCACTGACCTATGAATCAGGCACTTCTCTATGATGGGAAAACTCATGCCTGACAGTTCTCTACAGTAAAGGCTCTTTATTGCTCTGCGCCTTAGTTTAACCATCTGCAAAACATACAGGATAACAATTTCTATTTCACACCACAATCACATGTGTACACAATTTGAATTAAGTACTGAACAATGATTAAAATAAAGACTATCATATCTGGGAAGCTATATGAGGTATTGGAAACTAAGATAGAAACGTCACCACAGCATGTAAAAAATACAAGAAAAGAACATGTGTATATCAAAGAATCATGTTTAATTTCTGCATTCCCTTCTTGTCTAGAAAATAATATAGAGAGAAAGAGATAGAAAAAAATTATGAAGAGAAAAAGAAAGCAAATCCAGACTTTCGCTTCACATTTCAGTCTATACATTCGAAAGATATTTGTGGTGATGGCAAAGAACGGTCCTTGAACCTTGCAAATCTGTAAAAGATTCTCCTGGAGAGGAGCTGATAAATTGATTTTAAAGAAAGATCCTCTCCATATGGCATTTCCAAAACACAATATTTTTTAATGTTCATAAGAAAAAGTGAGTTCAACGAGTTTAAAATCTCAAAAAAAGCTATAATAGTTCAAATGTTTTAATTAAAAAAATAAAAATCTGTGTATAAGCACATATAGTTTCTCACTTATGGGAAAGAACTTATTTGATCCTCAGCCTTTAAGGAGCACCTGTCAGGATTTTGTTCCTTCTAGAAATGTAGTACAAAGACTTCTCAGGGCTGGAGCTGAAAGTGAATCACTGTACAGTTTTGGCTAGTTGCTTAAGTCATGTTTATGTGAGAATTGCTTCTCTTAAAAATGCCACATGCCCATTGTTATGAGAAAAATAGCATGGAGAATATTCTTGTATTACTTTAAAAAAAAAGGGGAAAAAATCAACACAAGTGACAGCATAAAAAATTATCTGCCTTTCTTGAGGGGCTTTTGGTGTTGAAAAAAGGACAGTGAATGAGAAAGCTAGGGAATGACAGTGAGATGGAGTAAAATAGAGGTATATTACTTCTCTGACTTATCTGTGGCACAGCTAAGTCAGCCCCCTGTTGACTCTGTTAGCTCTATACAGACGGTGCTTTTTAAGGATGAACTGTCCTTGAGTGGTGTCTCCATCTCGTAAGACACACACACATTTTACTATAACATCAAGCATTAGTTTCTTGTTTTTTCACCTTTCCCCCTCTCACACTGTTGTAGAGCGAACGGCAGGTTTTACTGACCTTTTATATCAGCAGCTTTCTCTTTGGGGGATTGAAATTGATGTTCCAAAGGATAGTCCTTGATTTGTTATTTAGGAACACAAAGTGCCATGACTACAAAAGATTAAAGCAGTCCTCATGAGTCTCATAGCATGAGTGTAGTTCATAGAAAAAAACCCCATAAGCTCTACTGCTAGTTGTAGTCACAAAAAGAAAGCCCTTTGTGGCCGGCCCACCTAAATATCCTGAGCTAAATGGAAATAGGACAGTGAGACATAAGTGCTGCCTGTCCTGTCCACCCTGTCTCCCAGATTCATGACCAACTGAAGGTAAATGGATGTCACTCATCCATACAGCCTGGTCTTTGTCAGAAGTTCTAGGAAGGCCAGCAACTGAGAAACTTAGGGCTCCTACAGGTTTGGGATTGTCTTGTGATAGACTTAAGAATCAAACCCAGCTTTCTCAAGACTCCAGCCTTTTCCTCTGGAAATACAGACTCCTTGCTGCAGCACACCATTCCCACAGCTCAAATATTTGACTTTGAAGAGCTTCATTACATTGCTCCTACCTTTCACTCCATGCAGCACTCCATATAAGAACAATTAATTTTATTATATAATTTCTAAAGCTATTAAATATTACAAATGCAAGAGGAGATTCTCAAAATAATTAATAAGCTACATGATACAGATCTATTTCTAAAATATGTACTCTTTCACATGGATAGAATTATGCAGATTATTTTAACTAATAAGCTTCGAATTGAAAGGAAATGGGGTGATAAAAACCCTGTGCAGTGAGCTTCATGGCCAGACATTTGGGTTGTCAAGCGCGTCTTTTGGCCACAAAGACCAGAAAGCAAACAATTCTGCAATGATTATACTACTACTAACCTTTTCAAATACATCTTTGTCCAGTGTGCTCTAACCATACAACAAAAATAATACCCATGGGTCTTAGCTACAAGATGTAACACTGAAATTACTTATATATTCTTGTGTGTACATGTGTGTGTGTGTGTGTGTATGTGTGTGTGTGTATAATCTGTGTTCCCTGGTTTGTTTTTTTTAACCTCAGTTGCTCTTCTTCCCATATCTGTTCTTACATCTGTTCATTGTATAAATACCATTTACGGCATTGTTCTTACTGCTAAAAAGTACCTTTTTTTTTTTCTTTCAAGGTTGTTCTCTTTTGATTATCTTTAATATCTGTGTTGAAAGAGATGCTGTATATTAACACATTCATCTTCCCCTAGCAGGAATCACAATATATGTGAATGTAAGCATGCTTTAGTAACTAGCCAGCTATGAAATGACACTGGTTATCCATCCAAATAGCACAGACTACACAAGGCCAGCTGGACCTAGCATGATTTGGGATGATTGAGTGCATTACTTTTCCTGGAGGTAAAATGTGTCACCCCAGGGGATCACACAAAATATTTTCCAAAATTATTTTTACAAAGTTTTTTTCCTAGCTTTCTGAAATCCAGTTAGTTAATACCTTGCTGATAGTACTATAAATTACACTTGGGAAAACTATCAAAAGAGGTAAGACAGTATTAGTATCTTATTTCTTGCATTTCTTGGTGGTTTTGCGTTGTTAAAATGCTCATCAAATTTTTCATTGAAGCCATTTCATAGACAATAGAACAATATTCCTTGTTGTACTGAATATGAGGCAGCTAGCACTAATAAAATTGATTTTCCAGCTTCTCTCCCCTATAACATTTGGCAAAGTCAGATGCAAATTGCATCCACCTGTACCAAGGAGATATTGACTTCCAGGAGAGCACAGAAAAACTTACTGACAGGAGAAATGTCTTACTGTCAAGGAGACTCGGGAGGATGCATAGATTTTACAGAAGCTGGTACCCTCAAGTCTTCCTATTCTCCCAGGAAAATCCTCTGTTTCTGAGGATGACGTACATGTGGAGCGTTGAGTTTACTTCCAGTGTTGTAACATTTCTCTGAACAGACTTTCTACCATGAAGAGACTATCAGACACAGTGAAGCACAGGTTCCTCAGTATTAATTGCTCCTTTCAAAAGAAAACACCCAACTGCATTACAAAACGGATCACTGAACAATTTCAATCAAATCCTTTTCTGTAAAATATTTTCAATAAAGATTTAAATGTCTCAAACTGAAATAAAATTCAGACTAACGTCATCTCCCAGTTGTTTAGACTGACTCTTAGAGAGTGAAACAGAAAACACTTGCTGTGACTAAAATTCTTCTATCTTTTGTTCTCTAAAACTTTCAGAATGAGGTCTCAGCAAAATTATAAATAAAAAAGCATTTTGTACTAAGTTACTATTTGAACTTATGCAAGAGAAGGCTCTATAGTGACAATTTCAGATTGTCATCTTGATTTTCTCTACCCAAACTTTCAGAGTCGTTTTCAGGCAGGCAAAGTCCATTTACTCTAAGGAATGAAAGAAGGTCTTTACTCAAAGTTCTGAAATATTTTTCATTGTGTTTGTTGCCAACATGTTATTTGGAATTAAGTTATGATGTCACCTCTTTTTTCTAGTCTAAAAGAGCAGCTAAACTCTTCCTCTTCCTTGGCTTCAAATCAAGCACTGAAAGATCAGGCCACCTTGTTTTCTTTTCTAGTCCAGAGTTTCAGAAAAAAATAAAGAATCAGAAAAACATATTATGACAGGTAATCATTTGCAAACATACAACTCTTTCAACATCTGCCATGTTCAGCTTCATTTTATAGCATCTGTCTTGGCAATATAAATTGTGCTTGGCTTCAGAGGTGCTTTGTGCCACACAGTGAAGAAAAACAATCATGACAACTGAAAAATAAAGCACAGTATGGGGGCAGGGAGAGAGAGAGCTGAAAATGTAGAAGCTGTTCACTTTTTCTAACTTTATTTTAAAGGAATTTTATGTTAGCTTTCCTGTATTCTTCACTGGCAGCATAATTTTGCCAATTGAAGAAAAGTGACAACTACTGCATTTCTGAAAGGTGCCAAACAGCCTCAAGCATTTCCAAAAGAATCCCCTGAAACAGCTGCACAAAAAGAAAGCAACTTAGTCTAGCACACGCAGATAAATTATGTCATTAGAAATTTATCGCTACAAGAAGTTTGTGGGTTTTTAGACACAGAGGCTGTATTATAACCATTTCAAAAAAAGCAGTAATTGAGAAATATGAATTTCACACGGAAACTACAGGAGAGAGAAGGTAACTGCGCAGAATACTGCATCATCATCACAACTCACTGTATTATTAAAAGGGTTACCTTAATTTTCTTTTTTAAATACGTTACAGTTAGAAACTTTTTGTTATGAGCTAAAATACATTAAAAATAAGCTTTGCAATATACCTCATACCATATACACAAAGTTATAATCAATCTCAACTATATTTCCCAAAAATGTACAGACTACACATAGAAATGTTAACAATATTAACACATACTGTTCACATATGTGTAAGTATGAGTCTAGGTTCTTTTACGGTTTTGAAAATAGGTTAACCAAGGAATAAAATCATATATTTGTAATAAATTCTCATAGAGTACAACACTGTGCATTACAAAATACTTTAAAATTTTTCTGTAAGCAGCAGTTGCATTTTCCTTGACCATACTGGTCTATATATGTGCACTACCCTATAGGCCAAGTCCTCCATGAGTAACAAACTCTTCATACAAAATTCTTCAGTGATGAATCGGGAACTATGTAAGAGCAAACCTTTCCTTGAAATTTGAAAAGATAAAAAAACTTTACCTAAAGTTCAAAAAAAATTTCTTTTGTATTAATGAAACAGAAAGGGGAAAAAAGACATCAAATAATAAGACTACTACTGATAACAAAGCACATAAACAAAGTTTAGTCTGTGCTTGAACCCAGTCTTTCAATAATATATTTGAATGTGTGCTTACATCTCAGAGGATTTAATGAGATGCCACCCATAATCAGATATCTTTAAGATACCTACATACTGTCATCCAATATTCCATTTAATCACATTTAGCAAAACATTTGTTTGTATCATGATAAACAATCTTATGAAAATTACTAAATCACTCTCATTGTTTTCTCCATCTAATTTTTCTTTGTTAAAGCAGTTTAATAATTAATGGAATTCAAGCAGGATGGAAAAGAAGACGTTCCAGGGGATAGAATACAGTCTTAGAACCACTACACCTTGCAGACAAATTTTCAGCTTTGTTATGACTTCCAGGCTGTAAGGGTCTGTAGGGATCTGTAAGGATCCAGATAGATCTCCAACAATAATGATGTTAAAATGAAGCAGGTTCCTCTTTACTTCATTCAGTTGACTTCCTCTAATCTACTAAGGAGCCCCCAGACTTTACTCTGAAACACTAAGCAAGCCTTCTTCAACTCCTTGGAACTGTTGGAAAAATGAAAAGTCTCAAAAAGTCTGTTTCTAATTTTGTGGCAGATCATGTTCGCTGGCTCTCACAGATGCATAAAACAGAGCAGTGTATTTCTTTCCGACTGAGCTCCTGGAGGCCACCACAGAGGTAAAAGCCGCAAATAGAGCCTTACACGTACTTGGGAATCTGTCCAAACACTGGTTTGCAGGGGTTGGGAAGAGAGGGGAAGAAAGTGGTCCAGAAAATATGGTGCAAGCAGCCTATTTTTAAGCCTAAGAGCTAAATTTGTGCTAGTAAATAAAGTATAAATTACTGAACACAGAAACAGATGGGTATTAAGAAAATAACCAAAGCATGCTGGAAATGAAATACTCATCCAAGTTACAACTCAAGTGTGTAATCTCTAATATACACGTTTATCTTAAAAGGACACCATCAAGCTGTTCCTCATAACATTTTCAGTATTTGTTAATTTGCCACAAGCTTGTGGAAAGCTTTGCATCTATAGAGGCTGAGCTATTGACAGGCTAGATGCAGCACTGCCAATGTCAAAGGGTGCTTCCCCCACTGTCCTGGTTTTGGCTGGGATAGAGATAAATTTTTCTCAGTAGCTGGTACAGTGCTGTGTTTTTAAATCAGTACGAGAACAATGTTGATAACACACTGATGTTTTGGTTGCTGCTAAGTCATATTTATCCTAAGTCAAGGAGTTTTTTGTGTCTCATGCTCTGCCAGTGAGGAGGCACACTAAAAAGCTGTGAGGCAGCAGCATAGTCAGGACAGGTGAGCCAAAGTGGCCAGAGGGGATATTCCACACCATAGAACATCATGCTCAGTATCTAAACTGGGCAAGTTACCTGGAAGGAGGCCCAATCTGGTTTCAGGGATGGGGTCAGGCATTGGTCAGTGGGTGGTGAGCAACTGTATTATGCATTACTTGGTTTTTCCTTTTATCATCATTATTTCCTATTATTACTATATCTTACTTTGTTTATTTACTTTGTTTCAGTTATTAAACTGTTTTTATCTCAACCTCCAAGTATTACTTTTACTTCTCCTCCCCATTTCACCAGCATGAGGAGAGCAAAGCAGCTGCATGGTGCTTAGCTCCAGCTGGGGTTAAACTACAACACGCACCAAGACCAGTGCTGCAGCTCACATCTGCAACACAGGGACCCCTCTGCAACACAGGGATCTTATCTTTTTAACTTGCTTCCCCTTTTTGATGACTTCTTCAAAGCGCTGTAATCATAGAACAAAATGAGATGAAGTGGCAAAACTCGTTGCCATTCTACTTGTGCTTTGCTAATCCTTGAAAGATGTAAATTAAAATCTGTTTCCCTAACAGGAAAAAGAAACCCCAAACAAGGTTTTTCTATTTGTCAGCATAAGACTGACAGGAAAATATTCACACACTTTGGGGAAAGAAGAAAAAGAAAAGAAAAGGAACCCCAGACCTTGTTCATTTGCTTGTGAGTTAAAATGCAAACAAATAATCAAAAGCTTTTGAAAATATAAAACCAGTCACTGAAGTATATCCTATGATGACATCTGGCCAAAGCAAGTCCTTGTTACTCTACCAATACAACCATGTTTTTGTAGCACATGTAACCTAGTTCTAATTAATGTGGTTCAATTGTGTACCAAACAGCTTGCTCCAGAGCAAATTAAGCCATTGCTGTACTTCCAAAATTCCTCATTAATAGACTTTACGGGGGAATTTAGAATACCGTATGACTCAACAGGAGACTGAGTCTGGGGAAAAAGCATACAGAATGGCAACAGATTAATGTAGTGCCAAGCTATTCTCGTTGGCTTTTTAATTAGAGAGTAAATAGGAAGGGAAATAACGTGCAGAGGCAACAAAAATAAATGCTTATATTTAAGTGACAGATTATGTTTCTAATAACAACAAAACATGGTTGTTGCCATGGCTATTAATATAGTTTAATTATGTCACAGGTAAGATTTGTGTATAAATCATATTTAGGGCATCTCACATCAAAGAGTAAAAGAATTCATCAAAATGCATTTGAATAGACACTTTATCATCCTTCATGGAGCAATTATTTGGAAATGCAAAGAAACATGCACCTGTCTCCAAAGGGGTTTAAATTACAAATTGGCACGTAATTTTTAAGTCTTTTGTCATCATAAAAGTACAGAAATCACATGCTCTTTAGGACTGGAAGGAGAGAAGAAAAATTAATACTTGGGTATTTTGTGTAACTGAGAGGTATTCACAGTCTTATGCTATAAGCAAGATGAATGAGTGAGGAGGGGAGAGGGATGGGATGAACAAGCCAGAGTAAAAAAATGGATTATTGATTTTAACTATCAGACAGACATCAAACTGTGGTAGTCATGTGTAATAAGCAACATATGATTCAAATTTCTCTTTAATTTCATGGATGCTCTGCCTAAGAGGCCTCATTGGTTTTGATTGTTTTTTCTTTTATTCATGATGATTTGACAAAATTAGCTTTTGCTGTTCCTTCCTTTATTGTTGATGTTTTTATTTTGCACAGCATTTTAAGAGAGAAAATGGACTGGTAAATGTTACTGGAAAAAGGCCAATGAAAAAACAAATTGCTCAGAAGTCAAACATGACATCCTAAGCTACGATTTCCACTGTCTGTCCAAGCAACCAGAATCAAAGTGATGACACTAAACCGATGTTTTCTGTTCAATTCCTCTGGTACAAATATGCAACAAAAAATTTTTCTCTTTGTTATGTATGATTTTTTTTTCTAGAAGTTATCATGGCTGGGCTTCGCAAACGAAGATTTGGAAAGGGCTCTACCCACGTTTGTTACAAGCGCGTTGGTGGCTAAAAAGGCCAATACGAGATAGACAGGTCCAGTTGCAAAAGGCACAGCAGAAAGACTCCTCAGGTGGTAAATTCTGCAAGGCACGATTCTTTCTGCATTGTCTTTTCTCCTCAAGAATGATCCTGCGTGCTTTCTTAAAAGCATCAGCAGCGTTATAGATGGTGTGTCTCCAGACCTCCCGATTGGAGGCCAGAGTAGACCAGTTATGTTGATCAACATGGCCAAGGCTGAGATGTTGTTTCAGGGAGTCCTTGTATCTTCTCTTCGAGGCTCCTCTCTTGCGGCAGCCGGTGGCAAGTTCACCATAAAGCAAGATCTTAGGGAGGTGGTGGTCCTTCATCCTTGAGACATGCCCTGCCCAACGCAGCTGTGTTCTCAGCAACGTGGCCTCAATACTTGTGACTGCTGCCTGTTCTAGAACAGATGTATTGGTCACATAATCTGACCAGTGGATGTTTAGGATTGTACGGAGGCAGCGCTGATGGAAGCGTTCTAGGAGACGCAGGTGGTGGCGGTAGATGACCCATGATTCAGATCCGTATAAGAGAGCAGACAGCACTATGGCTCTGTAAACACTGATCTTTGTACTTTTCTTCAAGTGTTTATTTCACCAAACTCTTTTATGAAGCTTTCCGGAGCCACTATATGCCTAGCTAACCTTGAAAGCACAGTAGGTACATTTAGCAACTTAAAAGCATTGTAGTCTAAATCCTTCTAGGAAAGAAGAATCAGAAGCATACCAAATTTCTTAACCTTCCAGTCTAATTTGATTTAGTTTTTAAATGGACCTAATAGCATAAAATCCATTCTGTGTTCAAGAAAAAGAGTAATATTTGGAGGATAAACTGTTTTTCTAACAGAACTATGAATTAAACAATCTTAACTGCAAAAGTATTGTGAAATCTTGATAAAAATAAGAAAAAAAAATCCTGGTGGACAGCCCTATGTCTAGCATGACTGAAGAACTGCTTCCTATTTCTATCAGACCAGAGAAGATTATTTGCTTTATGACAGTCATGACCCATTTTAAGACCTGCTCCAAACCAAATGAATCAATGGCAGTATCACTGTCTGCTTATAAATTGACAGGCTAAAACATGAAACCTAAACAATAATATTACCTTGAAGAATGTTGCCTCAGAATGATACTAGATCCAGAAACCATGTCTGGAATGTAAAAAAGAAGGAATGTGATAGTTAAGTGAGCGTAGCAAGGGAGATGACTGAAATTTGCAGTATATTCAGTGATTCAATAGTGAAGTTTTAATAAAGCAACATCTACTTTCCTATATTCTTTTGAAACAGTTTTGAAGGCAGATCCCACCATGAAAGAAACAATATATTTGTGATCTCTCAGAACCTGAGAAACAGAAGGGAAAATTATTATTACCAGTACTACATGAAGGGAAAAATACAAACATAACAATTTAAATCTATGGCATATTCTCTGCAAGTATGGTAGGACAATGTAGTCATACTGCAATATGTACCTACTGTGGTACAGATATAAAGTAGCACAAATATTAAGTTAATTCGGGTGAAACAAAACCATTCCTGAGGAAGACCTCTTTTTTTTTTTAATTTTTAAATATAATAAAAACCATTTATCTTACCAGCTTTTATAAGGCATGAAGGATCATCTTTAGGTGTCACAATGGACACAGCTTTAGAAGATGCTTTATGTGACTCCCTGAAATTAACCTTGTCTGGCCTAATGTTAGCCAATGGCCTTTCTTTTGCATTTGGCTTTTATTTTTTGTCTGGGATTTTCGCTTGGAAGTTAGAATTTATTCTTTCAATGCTCCATCAGCTACCTGTGTTGGAACTTGTTGGTTGTAATTGTTTGATTAGTTGTAATAAACTTACCTTCCTATCTGCAACACACTGTAACGCAGAGAGGTGCAACTTAGATGACTAACATGATGCATTATTGAACAGCCCAAATTAAAAGGGAATACAAGTAAGTCTGCTATCTGTCTGGATGATGGATGTTCTTTGTTTTCCTCTTTTTAAATCATGAATCTAGTTTTCTGTCTCACCAGTTCAGCTTGTAAATCCTCCGCAAAAGATCTTTAACATACCGTGTTTCCAGGGAAGTGGCAACTCTCTCCATGCCAATGACCTCTGATATTTGACATCCTGTCCCCTACTCTATTTTCCTGTATCTGATTACATATAGGGAAAGGTCAGATTTTTTACTTCAGTTATCAGTGTGTTCGTTGGAGCTGACAATCAAATTAAAAACTTAGTATGGGGGAAAACAAACAAAAGTGACCCCTTACCCTCAGCCCTACAGTTCTTTGGCAAGTCTGATTCTTTCTCATATTAAAATCCCTCAAAATAAGCAATGAAATTTAATTCCATAAGCTAGGAATAATTTAACTCTCCCAAAAGCCTACCATGATGGCAGGAACATCAAGAGGTAGCTCAAGAGGGAATAATTATATAGAAACAGATAAAGCTGCAACGAAGTTTGCTCACATTATTAGAAAACCTGGAGACTTTCCTCAGAACTAATTTAAGATTCTAATGTATCTTGTTCTTATGCCAAAAAAAACCAATTTACCCATAAAGAAACCCTAAATACTTGTAACTGTTCAAAATCAAGGGGTATCAAATATAGCAGTACCTTACAATACTTTTAATGTTTTTCCTTATTGCATGAATAGCACACTATTGGTATACAAATGCTCAACAAAAGATGGTGACGCTCAGAGGATCGAATAAGTCCATGCAGTATTTCTAAATCAACTGATCCCTTGACATTAAATGATAAAATTTTGACACAATGTCTCAGAAAATCTCCATGTAAATAAAGATAACTGGTATGTCTGGAAACTAACTGTAAGATTACAAGAAAGGTCCGTAAAAAAGGTGCCGGTACCTAAAGGAGGAGATCTGACTTCTGGCTGGCTTTAGTTCAACACAGTATAAGCTAATGCCGTAGTCAAGCTGAGAATTTCTTAAAGGTTTCCTTTAAATGTTCAAAAATTGGCATTCTTGGATATACTAAACAGGAGGGAATAGCTTAAAGAGAGTGGGAAATTCACAGAGAAGTATGGGCACAAAATGATCAAATGTCATGCACATCGATACATATTTAAAGGTAAAATGGTAATTCTATGGAATATATTCTGAGACCAACCCTTTCAGAGACAAAGAGAAATTCTGAAAGACACGATGTGGTGCGGTGTCACAGGAGGTGATAATATAGAGATGAGCACCTAATGGGAATGAAAAGGGTCAATATACATTTCACCTATGTGCATAAAAGATATTCCTTCACTGGAAAGGATGATGAAAAGTATTTCCTATCTAGCTCATGCATGATGGCACCTTTGTTTAATTCTGTTTTCAGAATATTATTGACAAATATGCACACAACAAGTAGGGTAACAAATGTCTACATATTTTAAGGCCATACCTTGATTAAGAAAGAATAAATGATTAAGCATATAAAAAAGAAGCACATAAGAGTAATCTGCTAAGCAAGAGAAATGCAAATTAAGAAAAAAAAAAAGCCTTGAAAATTTATGTAAAAGCTTTATTATTGTTAGCTAAAATATGTGCATTTAACAACTATTAATCTATCAATCATCAAATAGCCTAGTGAAATAGAGATGCATTATTTCTCCTTTTTTCTTTTAGAGAATATAGATATTGGGTTCCAGTTTAGTGAAGTATTTACTGAAGTATTAAGTTTAAGTACTTGACTAATTCCAGTTTTCTAACTGAACTACAAGTATATTACTCATTCAAGATTAGAGTTCTTAAATATCCATGTTCATGAATAAAATGGTAGGAGAGCCAAAATCTGAAGTTCTCTGAGGTTTTACCCCAGTGCCTTAGCTAAAGGCTGATTTTATTTCTTCTCCTACTCATTAAGCTCACAAAAAGAGCAGCAGGAGCCAAAGGCACTTATGAACACAACCAGGAGATTAGCAACAGTGGTAAACACTGAATATTGAGCTATCAAGCATTAGCAGAGAGACAAAGCAGCACACTATCATGTTTTTTTCCCACATCTTAGTCAATATTTCTTACATGTAGCAGTAAACATTCTTGTGTTATTCAGTACATTCACAATGACATCTACAGTATTAAAACATAGATCAGAAAACATAAAGTTTAACCTGCGTTAGCATGGATCTGAATTTGCAATGCATGCCGAACTGTTTTCCTTTCGCTCTTGTCTATTATGTACTCAATAATTCAAAAAAATCAGCTCAGTAAAGAATAGGACTGAATACCAAGTTTCCCATATTATCATTCAGTAGGAAAAAACCATCACCTTATTTAGAAGAACTGAACAATTGTATATTTAAAATACTGAAATTCAACCAACATCTGTTAGCCTCTAAGGCAGCTTTCATTAAGGCCATCACCTCTTCATGAGTCACTACAGGGAGCTATCATTAACATTAGCCATGATTAATGAGGATGTTGCCAATTACAATTATTCCACTCCAAAGCCTAGCAACATTCTGACAGTGTCACATAGCCTGACTATCACCTCCATTCTCTCAATTGCCTCATTAAAAGAAATCCCTGTTGCAGTTTACTTTAGATTATAATGCAAAACTCAAGCAATGCTGGGAAGTTCTCCTTGGTTACGGGAAAGATGGGATGGTAATTTCAGGCTGCCTCTGGAAAGTACTAAGATGCAATCACTGAAAGAAGAGTCTGCACCCACTATAACACAGGGGGGTTAAAAAAAATCAGGTAAAAGGTGAAATAAACCTTTATTTTATTACTGTAAATCTAAAGGAACTTAATTCTAATCCGTACGTTTCAGTATGTTGCTGTTGATAATTCTATTATTAAATGCCATTATAAAGAAAAGTCTTTGAGAATTTATTTTTCCCTAATCTCTGATTTTTTATTTCTTTTTTGATTCTTTATTGAAGTTAAGTGGCATGGTGTTTTATGTTTGTGTCCTTTGAATGGATCCAAACTGGGAAAAATGTCTTCTCTGTTCGGTTCTTCCACCTAAAATCTTTCTCTCCTCTCAAGTGGAAAAACTACAGAAGAGTTCAAACAGAAGTAAGTCCAACAATCAATTAACTAATTTTCTCAGGAACACAAGCATTTTCCTGCTTTGGTCCTACCAGATTATACTGATCATATTTCCACTTTACAGCCTGTCCAACATTTGGGCTCCATCAGGTATGTGCAGCGTGGCAGTAAAACAATGGACTGCTTTAATCACACCAAATGCCTTATCAAGAAAATGAGAAAAGGCATGTGACCTGGCCCTACAGCATTCACAAAAGCATTTTTGTTGCTTAATTTGTGTTTTAATAAGTTTCTATAATAGTTTGGAATGTTGACAAAAATAAGTAGTGCAGTAAAACTGGAAAACTAGGTGAACATTTTTATTAAATACATTACAAGGGCTATTTTGGAGTAGCCAAATATCTCTACCAAAGTAACAAAAGAAATCCAAGATAAGTTTTTTTAAAATGTCGATTTGTTTAGGCAGTTCTGCTCTGAGGCTTTCCAAAAATAAAATTATGGCCACTATGCTAAAAGCAATCTTTTATTTCCTGCTACTGTAAATGCAAAAGAAAAGTGTTAAAACATCATTAAAGCTGAAGCTTAACCTCACAAAGGAAACTTATATCATTAAATCCATGATACCCCCATGCTGAAGGACTTCCTAACAATATTGGACTGTCTTTGTGCTTATTCCTTTGTCTCTTGTGTTGCTTGGAAAACACTGTGCCATTAAAACATACTGCTTGTAAAGGATTTGATGGTGCTTCTTCTCTACAAGGTGACAGTCCCTTACTGCTGAGTAACTAGACACTGAAAATACAGCCAGCAGATCTTAGTCCAGCTTCACAGGCTCCTGCTTACTTTGAGCTTTTGGTCAGCTTAACTACTTTCAAGAAAAACCAATTTTTTAAAATTTATTCCATAATTTAGAAAGGGCACTGTGAATCTTGGCCATCTATAAAGATTGCATCCCAAATTTAATTTACTATTTTTGTTCCTTATTCATGCTCTTTATTTTATTTACCTAAAACAATTATTGGCTGCATAAACTAATATTAAACCAGACTTGCAATAAATCCTATTTTTATTAAAATAGGAAAAAAATCACATTTTTAATGCCAGTGAAGTTACATATAAACCCCTTCTAAGAACTTTTTAGAAGTTTGAAAATATTATTGAGAAATTAATTCTTCACTTTACCATGTTTCCTTTTAGAATCTTCTCTGTGAGTAAAAATCCCCAAAAAAGCAACTCAGCACTTTTATTTACAAACAAATATCAGTGTATTCTCTGGTACTGTTGAAAATACTTCAGTTGGGAATCTGCCTCCTTACAGGTTATGCTGTGTTTCAGACTGAAACCCTAAAAAACTTTTTTTTGCTTTGCCTGTAGCAGAATGTACTGTCAAAAATCAATCATAATGTCTCTGCTGAAAGTTTTGGTTGAAAGACAAATTGACTGAGACCTAACTATTTAACTTTAACGAGGACCATTCTGTTGTACTGAACATCTTGCAAATACTGAGAAATACATCTAGAAATGGCTACTTTTCTTTTGCTTCCTTCTGTGCTTAGGAGAAAATATTTTGATTTGTTTCCAGACTTGTTTGAAATAGTATGAGAAAAAGAGATAGAAAGGAATATGCAGGAAAGTTGCTTTAAGGAATTTGTATTGCATTTAATTCTGAAATAGTCCCACGGTGCTAGCTTCCACTACAATTCTGTTTCATCACCTACCTCCTCTACAGCATCTGATCACATAGACAGCCTAAACCACTTCCAGTTTTTCAGAAAGGATGCACTATGCTTTGCATCCTTACAAAGGAGTCCTTAGCTCACTTAAAACTTGGATTTAAGAGCCAATTTGAACTTTAGGGAGTACAGACTCAGCATGAAACACATGACATAGGCACACAGGGAACTGTCAAATGGACAAAATATATCAAGATGCAAGTTGGAAGGAATGTCTGTGGTCTCACGAACCCTAAAATCTTCCATCAAAGCTATTTTGTTCAAGCCAATATAAAGATTACCCTTTCATTCCTTTTGATCTGCCTATTACTAGCTTTATGCCTAATAGTAACTATTTTCTATCTATTTAGCTGATCAAAGTGGAGTCCAAGAATGTAAGTTCCATTTGCTTCCAAAATCTTCTCAGGTGGAAGTACACAGAATCCTTCACAATAACCAACAGGAATTCTGTAACTCATAGGACATCAACAAACAAAATTGTTGTGGGGTGAATAAGCAAAATAAGATGACTGATAAGAACCTTCTTAGCATCTACTGGAAGGCATGCAATACCTGCATGCCACAGATGTTCTCTTAAAATCCAGTACAAAAGTAACACAGGAAGCAAGGGATAGAAAGGATTCTACTTAAAGTTCAAAAAGTCATCAAAATAGCTTGTTTTCAGTATCCAGGAAACTTTAGAGAGTACAACAGACCACTTGTTTCTTGATGGACAAAGAGGTGGTCAGCTTGTTAGGCTTTGTAAAGGACTGTATGTGTTAAGCAGATGCCATATTGTTGCCAGCACTAGAAATTATTCGCCTGTGTACCAGCCGGCTTGTGGCAAGATATAGTTTATCTTGAGTTTTCATATTTCAAGCGTGATTGACAAGTGAAGTCAAGGTCTGCGGTGTACGCTAACATATATGAGAACTTGGTGTTGTTATGAAAGGTGGACTCACAACAGTTTCTCAGGTAAACACTAATTAGTGACTGTCTGTTAGAGAATCCAAACATGACTGTATGGTTAGAGAAAAGTTAAAAAAGCAGAGTGCCAACTCTGTGTGTTCAAAGGTACCTGCAGTTCCAGAGCAGGGTGCATTGCACCTGTCATTTCCCAATTCTAGGGTGCATAAATGTTAACTGGTTTTTTTTAACTAATGATACTGAAAAAAAATTTTTCCTATTGCACGCTAGTAGTAGTGGGGAGGAAAAGGCAAAGATCCAAACACCTACTAAGAGCAGCAAAATTGGCACAGGCAATGAGGAAATGCACAGACACACACAAATGCAAAGAAACTTATGTTTTGGTATATTTACGATGAAAGTTATCAGAATGTTTCCCAGTTTTGAAAAGCCTCCTCTTATCATTCTAGGAAGCAAAAATGTGCTGAAAACCTTCTATGGTAAATGTTGCTCACTTGTTCTCATTAATCAAATTCAGTGTTTAAAAGTGCCACAAGTCCCTACAACATTTTCCTAATGACTATCACTTTTTGACGATATATCCCACCGTTTTTCTGTAGCCTAAGTAACTGTCTTAAAATCCATTACCCCTAACAGATACAGAAACAACTTAAATGACAGAGCTCCAGGCTAAAAGAAGTGAGGTGGAAGGAAAACAGCAGTTGGGATCTTCTGCAGTTGAAGACTAATAAAATCCTGAAATACGCTTCAGTTGACTACACAAATAGGCTACGAAAAATTCTGGTGGTTTTAAACCAGACAAAACCCCAGAAAATGAACACAGCATATTGTGCAGTCCTAAGCAGCTCTGTAAAACAGTGTGACACTTCAAAAAACCACATTTAGTCCAATAGGGTTGTCACCATAGAGCCTTCTGTATAAGAGAGTACCACTAAACAATATCACTTCTACTTATTGCTGTCACCCACAGTGAGCTGCAGACCTTACTAATCTTACTAACCAGCAAATGCGTCTCTCTAACCATTAACACAGACATGCGCTTAAACATTTTCAAAGCAAATTGTGTAGAAAATGAGCAGACAATGTGCACAAGTGAATGGGAATGTGCATGCCCAAAGGAAAGCATCAGCCAAAGGACATCTACGAGCATGCAATGACATGTTGCTCAACAAGAGTCATGTTGACAGCACGCCTAACTTCACATTTGGCTGGAAGAGAAGACAGGAATTCCCCAAATGTTTTTCCAAGCACATTTTTGAAGGTGTATGCAGTCTTATTCTGATTTTACACAGAACAACCTATGGGGAGAGTAAGGCTCATTTCACAGTCCTCTTCAGATCCCAAAGTGCATGTGCCCAAGACAAAAAATAAAAAAAGGCTTTTGAGTTACTCAGTAGAAGTTTCTTATCTAGTTAATTCTTTATATTATTAGTGACATCCAGCCTTCTGCTTAAAAACCTGGCAGTCAAGATATGGTAGATGCTTGTGAGAAGTGGCTGAAAAATGGGAGGCTTGCAATCAGAGATGGTTTTATACTTAGCAACTTTCTGAAGTTGCTAAGAGAAGACTCATCCAGCCACATCCTATAATCACGAGTTTTTCAGAAGGAAGTCTAAAGTGAATTATGTTTTGCTCAGAACAGCCTTAAGAAAAGCTCTTGTATACCGAGATGAAAACAACACCATTAGATGACAATATTTAACTCATGTGTCTTTAATTTTAAATAATAAAATAAAAATCTGTTCAGTGGACCTGGAGTAGAGCTCTAGGAGTGGCTTCTCATGTTGGAAATGTCCCCATAATGAATCTTTTGATACGTAATTCTTTCTGCCTCCTTTTCTGAATTGGGAGAATGCTCTAGGGAACTTATGCTGAGAAGGAATACATTTATTTCCCATGCTGCCTGCTGGAGCAGCTGTGTCCTAGGCCTCAGAAAACTGAACGTGTTCTTGAATGTTGATGACTGCAGAGAGAGAAGATTTTTTTTTTTTCATATCTTTGAAAAGCAATGCCAGATGTTAAGCAGTGAATTATCTGAAATATGCGACACCCAATAGGTATCACAGGAAAAAGAATTCTAATGGCTGACTTTATTTCAATATAAAAATAGGATTTTAACAGGATTTTTTTATGGTATACATTACTAGGGGGGAACTAGGAGATCCCCAGCAGTTGTTACTCTGTATTGTATAAGATTTAAAGTATCAGTGATGCAAATGTGGAATTACTCAGTTTAGCAGTAACAACTCTGCCCAGTCTCTCTGGTGAACACGAGTATCTGTTCAACAAAATAATTAAAACATTTTAAACTAAAACAATTTTTAAAAAATTAAAATGATGATAACTATCTAGTCTAGATCAAGTGTATTTCTGCAGCTTTTAGGCAGTACTAGTAATATTTTTTGCTCAGATTTCATATGATCTGCTAGTACCTGAGGTCAGATACCTTGAAGACTTTCTATATCTATTTGTGATAATTCTTAGGTAAGTTCTCCAGTTTCAAGCATCTTCCACCATGTATTAATGTCTGAAGTTCTCAACAACCTTCCACTACACCAGGGGAGCTAAACAGCTAAACAGCACCTTTGCAAAAAAAGGTGGTCCTGAGGGATAACAAACAAGCAACGTGCGCTTGTGGCAAAGAACAGATGGTGGCCAATTCATCCGTGGAGATACTCATAGCCCAAACAGACATGGTCCTAGGCAACTGTAATCTGTTTGGGGCTGAATTTGAGTTCCTGCAGAGAGCCTGTACAGGAAGAAGAATTCGGATCCCTGAGTGTGACACTTCCATTACTCCTGTTTACACTGGAGTCATCATTTAGAGTGGGCTTTTTTTTTGTTTGGTTGGGTTTTTTTTTGTTTGTTGGTTTTTTGTTTCAAAGACATCAGTGGAAACAGGAACAGACTCAAATATCAGTCAGAGTGTGCTCTCAATATTAAATGCTGGATTTCAGTGCACAAAAGATAATGTCAGGATCTTAAACTAAAGGGGTAAGATGCTCTGGTAATTGGCTTGAGCTGGAAAGGTTGACATCCATGGATTCTATAGCTCACCAGGGACTTGGATAGGGATCCATCAGGAGATCACTCCAGATATAGTAAAAGATCAGAGAACAAAATATATTTAAAGTGCAACAGTTAGAATGCAAACGACAGTTTTACAGGAAGCTACTTCTTGTCAGGCACTTTCGTAAGTGAAGAAAAGAAGCAAACCAGTGCAAAACAGAACATTTCCCCATCTCTAATAAATTCTATCTACTCCATAACGCTGCCTGCATTTTCTGAAGATCTTTGCCCTAAGTTAAGCCAATCTATATTCATAAACACAGTAAGTAACCTTTGTGTGCTGTGTGACGAATTCTGTAGTGGTTTAGAAACTCTCAGAAGTTGATGACATTCATCAAAATAGATTCCAGAGGACTCATACATTTTTCTCAAGCAGTTTTCCTAAAAGATCAAAGCAGCATTCATGGAGCTTGCAGAGTCACAGAAAAGCAGCCAAAGGATTTAAGTAATTATTAGGTCTGGTAAAACAGAACTAATATAAACACTTTACCTCCCTCAATACCATAGCTATTAATGATGCCATAGTTATTGATCCATAGAATTTCCATTACAAACCAGAATTTTCAGAGGTGGTATAAAACCAAGCTGTTTTCCTGAACCTTAGACATCTCAGCCCAAATGCTAAGATTTTATTAAATCCTCCACCTGCAGAGGAAAAAGCTAAACATTTCCCTGCAATTTAAGATGCTTCTAAGACATAAATAGTTTTCTTTTTTTCTATTCCACTTTTAAGAAATATTCACAATAAACAGGGAGGGGGATTAAAAAACATATTTATGATAGTTATAGCATAATAATGTTTCAAAAATCTAAAGCTATTTCTCTGAAGTACTTGACTAATATGCCTTCTCTTCACTTGGAGGTTTAAAACCTTGCTTATGTTCTTTTATTATCACTAGGTTACAATAATGCAGTAGTTAATTGTACTTTGGAAAAAACCTTAAAACATACATTTTATGAAATATATAATCTGTATTTGAGGAATTTAAAATAAGAGGCTTAAGACTGTGATGGTTGGTCAAAATCAACACAGCAGAGAAGATTTCCATTAGAAAGGAGAGATAAAATCTTTCAGATTTAGTCCACAGAGACTTTTAATATGTGAACGAACCTCTCTAAGTACATATTTAGACAAATGATCAGAATATGGCCTTTTGGGTAAATAATATGTAATTATAAACACTCCGAGGGGATCATTCAATGTCTTACGTTCTGGACTCTACATTTAATACAAAGAGCAAAGAACCATGATGGCAGAATTTCTTCTCCTGTGTATTTGGCTCCATGTAGTGTCTTCAGTTAAAACTCTTCTTTAAAGAAATGCTGTCAGTACTGTGTCACAACAATGACAACAGAACACAAAATATTTTGGATTCCTGATTTTCAAGAACTAAATTTAATTGCTATGATTAGGAATAAAATAAACACTGGTAGAATATAGCATATGCTAGGATATAACATATGTTAGAAATACTTTCAGAAAATAGATGTGACACTGCAGCTTAAATTAAAAGTCTTAAAACTATGCACTTGACTTGATGTGCTACAGCTACCTTACAGGCCTAAGATACCCCACAAGGAAGGTTTTTCATCTTTTGAAAGTTTATTTCAGCAGAGAGACTGCAAAATATTTTGGTAACCAATAAGTTGACTTATTTTGAAGAAAACTCAGTGTTATACTGATGATTTTTGTCCAAACTCACCAACATAAAATATCAAACTAAGTTTTTTACTAGTAACTGGATTGTATATTAAAAAATAAATAATTCTTCATTCTTTACAAAATCTTAAAAGCTTTTACCAATTTTTTTTATTTGTGTAAGACGCTGAATACAGAGAGAATATCCTCCTTTCTCTATGTTCCATAGAAGAGCTAAGATTATGCTTGGAAATCCAGCTGGCTGAATAGGAAAACTAAGTTGGCAGTAGCCATGCACAAGCCTAATAAGATTTTCTGAAACAGCTCCTGAGCAAACAGTTTTCATCCCTCCACTGCTTCTGTTTTCTTGTACCCAGAAGTTTGAAGCCAACTGTTTGTAAAATACTGACTGCTTTATTTTGGGTCAATGTTTTTGCCAACAGCTGCTCCACTGTAAAACTTTGCATTTAGTGGCAAGTACAAGGGGAAAAATTAAAATAATGAAGGTGAGAATGACACTGTGGTACCTGAGAGCAGTTAAGTGCAATGGCAAAGAACACAGCAGTGTCCCAGAGAAAGCAAATGATTTAACCGCATGGCTGCCTACCTCATTACACAGAGAAATATAGTCTTGCAAGTTTTGCCTTCATCCTGTGCTGTGTGGAATAGCAAATCCCAGCATTTCATACAACAGCTGTTACAGTGAATTTATGAAGTATATACTCTTCATCTTCCTCTGTACCTTCCCTCCTTTTTTTCCCCTTGATCAGGCATCAGCAAAATAGGCATGACTGAATCTGTTTTCTACCTTTGTCATTACTTATTTATGTACGTCTGCTCTGGGGCTATACAAGATGGTGGGAGATGTGGGAAACATTTTGCACATCACTGTTGCAAGATAGTACTAGTATAAATGGCACTGATATAGCAAAGTATCTTCCCACAGGCACTAATTAAAAAGCAATAAGCTCACTTGAGAAGTGTTTGCTTCCATTTCTTTCCTTCAGTACTCAATGCACTGAAGTCTCTCCTTTCTTCCCTGATTACAACTACACGTTAAAACCGGACACAAATAAAGGTATGAGATAGAAACTTTTTTTTTAAAAAAAAACCCATAAACCAAATCTCTTTTGTTACTTTCCTGTGCAAGCTTTTGTATAATGAGTTACAGCTTAAAATTTCTGCCTAGAGAACCTTATTTTTAGAAATCTGGCTGTGAAAGAGCTGCTTTTTAACAGAAGTCTGGTTTCTGAAAACAGGCTTCTGACTTGACTGCCAGTTTGCTTGTGATGAAATATCAATGTTTTGTATATTTTCTGCAAAATGTTAACTTCTTTAATAGTTATCACATACCCATCACTGTCAGGGATGTGCATGTGCATAAATTGTATATTCCTATGTGAACATATAAGGTTAGCCGGATAATATTCTGACAGTGCAAGTAAATGAAGATGGTTCACTTTGCCCATAAACATAATGCAGACAACAGACAAAGTAAAAACTGGGAACAAACAAATAAGGCCTCAGAAGTCACTAATGCGGAAAGAAATGAATGGAGGAAGGAGAGGAGAGGGTCGCAGAGGAGAGGGTCAGAGAGGGTTGGAGAGGGTCAGAGAGGAGAGGGTCGGAGAGGAGAGGAAAGGGGAGGGGAGGGCATTTCACTTTTATTTATGCCTATCAACAGCTATTCATTTACTTCCTACAATTCCAAACTGTCTCTTTGCTTACACACCTTGCCACTATATAAACACATCAAATGCAGAAACTCCAATTTTGAGGTAAATTCCTAAAGTTTCCTACTGAGAAACCAAGAACTCACTCCTTGCTTTCCTGCTGAAGGGGACAGGTGAAGAGTCTAAGCTTAAGGACTGAGTCATAACCTACAACTCTACTTCCTATAAGTCTGTAAGTCTTCTTGGTCTCCATCTCCCTGAGATAATATAACTAAATTCAATAAAGTGCATTTAATTAATTGATTAACTTTTAATTGAGACTTTAAGCAGGAAAGAACTGCCTGATCATCTTGTGCAATGGGATGCTGAAGTTCCTACTCTGTTTTTAATAAAAAATAGGCCTCATTCCTGCAATAGACCTGTAGATGTAACAACGCCAGACCTTTAAAAGGGATGTGTTAGGTACTGGTAGAAGTTTAGACAAAGAAAATTGGAGTTCAACAGTGGCTACAGACATACCAGAGAAGTGGAGTCAGCTGGTCAGTACCGAGTTTCTGACCTGCCTCTGGGGTAAAAGTCAGCAAGTTTAAAGCCAATATGTACATCTACCCTACACTACAGTCTGCAGTGGAGAAGTATATGAGTCTGGTTAAAATCTCTCTCCCTTATGCCACACTGTATTTCAATATTTGAATTTATGTCTTTCTGTCCCCATGTACACCTATTATATTCAGCAAGAATATAAAGCATTTTCCTTTAGAAAGATAAATACTGTGAAAATGTAAACACTACGTAAATTGCTTACCAAGAATTTCACTTTATCTCACCAAGAAAGAAAAAAGAATATTCTTAGATAAATAAATAGACTCTTTCCTTAAAACCTAAATCATGAACTAAAGAAATAAAAGCTCCTGATGGGTTGGAGAGCAGAATCGGTGACACAGAAAGAACACAAGAAACTTTGGCATTATGGTATGTTTGTTATCTGCTGAAGGAAACCATATGTTCTAAAAGTTATATACTTGGTCCTGGGGCAGGGGAAAAAGAATTATAACAATTACAGTACCATTAACAGATATACTTTCCTGTGGGATTTACAGCACCTTTAGAAAGTGTTTTACAGCTGACCCTTCAGCACTGAGGCTGGTATGTGTCACAGGGGTTAGGAAGCTCAGCTACAATCACCATCATGGGTAAGGTTCTGCTCTGCCCTATAATCCATGAGGAACATCTCACTGGCAAACAACAGGCTAGAAAAATAAAATACAAGGGCAGACAGGTGGTGACAGGAATCTAAATCTAGGAAACTAAAATACCATTTGTGTAAAACTCTTAGCATAGTTAATGACAGATTTACTTTTCTCACAAAATAAATTTTCAATTCCAGCCTTGTTACTGACACCTGAACTGAAACACTTGTGTAGCAAATAGGTCAATTTAACCAACAGGTTCTGCTCTTTAACCAGTCCCCATAAGATTTTCTGCTACAGCAGTCCCAGAAGTAGTAGTCTGTAGTTTGTGGCTTTGATATGGTCCTGAATAACTACTGCAGCAAATACTATTACTTTCTAAACCCTATTACAAAGATAGAAAATCAGGATGGAAGGTTTCTACCACAATGCAAAGGCAGAAAAGGATTCCTTCAGTCAAAGTATTTTCCAAAGGTAATGAAGTGGAGTGTAAAACTTTTGAAGATTAATTTTTCACAGAGGATTAATTTTCTTTCGCTTTTATGGGTGAGGATGAGGTATAACTTCACTCAGGACAAATATTACATGTCTAAAAGTTTTACTTTAATGTAAAATAGTTATAAGTGAGAGAGAATAAACCTTCTGCTTTTCATGAGCTTTCAAATTCTATAGATACCTGTATTGGTTACTAAAGACTAGGAAGAATGTACTACTATAATTTTACAGTATGTAGTTAATTGACCATGAAGGAATACTGTATATTTATGAATAAATAAACATACATAAAAAGTACATAAAAGGACTCTGTGTACAGTAACGCTGTAATTTTCAAACCATGAATAGGCATAAAATAATGTTAAAATAAAGAACGAACTATGTTCTTGTTTATTATACAACACCCCTGTTTACAGATTATAAATCTTTATGTATCAGTGTTTCCCAGACATTGCACACTGAGATTGGTGTCTGAGGAGAGTCTTAGCCAGTGGGTCCTGCAGACACAAGTTGGATCTTATTGTTTACATGATTTTACACTATACTGAAACTGTAAAACAGTATAGTGGAAACCAAGTGCTACTTTCAATCCAATTTGCTTATCTGTTGCTATTTGTCCAAAAGAGACCAACGATTCTCTCCACATACTCCCAAACTGAAATTTCTTTCTAATGTAGATATGCTGCTTGTTGTCACAAATGGAGAGGCCTCCTCCCTCATGATCCCTATTTGAAAGGGATTTTACACACACACACACGCACCAAACTCAGTTTCCCCCATCCTCTCTCAAAAAGTCCTCATCTATGTCAAAATTATCCCCCCTCTCTTGAGTTTTGTTTGCAAAGTGAAAGCAGGAGGACAGCCAAGGAAGTTGCTACATATGGTCATGTCCTTCATTTCATATAGAGACTGATTACAGTAACTTTATCAAAATTTTAGCAGCATAGTTGAGGTTGACATAAGGTTGTAACAGATCACAAAATAAGGGTTTTTTTCCACCTGTGTGCTTCCAATTTTTGTACAAACATGAGATAACTTGTTAATAGGTGTGTTGTGTTCTGCTGAGCTTTAGTTCTGCATAGAGTAGGTAGAAAAATCCCTGTCATTTCATCTCAAATGTAATACCTAGAGATTTTATCCCATACATTTCAAGAGAGTCAAATGCCAAGAGACAGATATAGAATCTATAAAATATCAGAGTCATTGACAATAAAATATATTAGATATTGTAAAACAGTAAGAATTAATTAAATAAATCCTTTCCTTTTTCCACTTTATTCTAATATATTTTGTTTTCAGGAGGCTAACTAGGGTTTTTACATCATTCCACTAGATTTTTCAAGCATATGGTCAAACGGAGAACACAGTGACTAAGTGGTAGACTTCCAGCCTCAACAATCTGCATTTGAAAAGGAGCAGATCCATATGGTTTTCTCCTTCTCTTTCTCTCTATTTTTTTTTTTTTGGTGCGTTGTGTACCAGTTGCTAAAACACTTGTCCTTTTTTACATAAGACACAGCATTTACAGGCGCACCTTGTGCTGTGTGAGACAGTTTCAATTACTGACAGCACAGGAAGCTTAGTTTACTCATTAAAAGGAGCCTTTCCCAGAAGTTAATCTATTGTCTTAGCTTTTACCAGCAGCTTTTGGATTTATGCACACTGCGTAATTGGAGAATGTTTATGTATAATTAAAGTACATACAGACAGGTAAGCCTATTGCAAATTGTTTTTCTAAGTGGAATGCATCTATTTACAGTAAACTATTGCCAAGATTGTTGCAGTCTAATTCCTAACAGATCTAGTTTCTGAAATTGCTAGCTACACATTGCTGAGACTCATTAAAAGTCAGTATCAGTGGCCTGAAGATTTTTGATGTTTTCTTTATCATTAATCTCTATGTCACTGACACAGAGCAGGTTCTAGATCAGCCATTTTCAGGTAAAATATTCTTTCTTCAGATGAAAGAATAATAAATACAGGATCTTCCATTTTTTGCATGTTAGTCATTTTATACACAGACCATTCAGATGTGCTTTGTACAGAAAATCCTGGCTGCAAGATAAAAATACCAAACTAGAGGTGAGGCTGCTCATGCAACATCCTCTAAAACTGAATGTGATCAAGCATATGATGCACTTCCTTTATTAATCAGTACTTTACTATTTGGAGCTGAATCTTTAAAGAGAAGGGAGCATAGAGTACTCAGTCACATTTATTCTCAACTGTATACTGTTTATGGGTCTCACATAACCTTATTACTGTAAAGGGAGTAAAATCAGGCCTTGATTTGAGTCACTAGCCACAGTAGCCCTTCTTTTTTGAGAGAAGCCCGCAATTCAATTTCTCGCTAGAATGGATTTTTCACAAATAAGGATAATCCTTCATTTAGTGTTTACACACTTGGTTACCTCTTAGCATTCCTCCCTGTCATATCAGGTTTTCAGATTTTATTAAAAATTGCCAGAATTCATTTATGCATTAGTTGGTTTTATTATAGTTATGGACGAGCTGGCATTCAACAAATTTTGCATTAAGAAATAATAGTCATGATTTTATCAGAATATAACAGAACCCATACCAAATTTTACCTGCATTTTCTTGTGACACATTACTGTCCATGCATGTCCAACATATTCAGCCAGCACAAAATGAGTATCTGTACTGGCAAAAAGTAAACTATTTTTCACTTTCCCACTCAGGGTCTCTAATTTCTTTTATCAGAGAACACAGGGCAAAATGGATTGTAGATAACTATGTGGCCTCCCTGAAGTATACATGAAGATTCTGCTCACTGCACAAAGTTAAGGTTCAAGTATATGGGTTATATTCTAAATAAGAAAGCTAAATAATGTCAATTCTCTTCAATGACATATAGAAACTGAAACATGCTAGAAAAAGTAAAAGCAGAAGAGAAACACAAGAGTCAAACTGAAGGAAAATTTTTCCAGTAGAGTACAAACATTTTAAGTAAAATTAGAAAATTTGTAGAGTTAAAAGAACCTTAATCTAGCAATTTCATTCTGAAGTAAAGAAAGCCTATGAATTCTAATTTCCTCTTTAAATTACTGTTTTGCCAAAATTCCAAAGTCATCAGTCTTAGCCTTTACCACTGAGCCTGAATTTCAGGAAAGAGCTTTTTAAACTAGCCAAAAAACCCAGCGCTGAGATAGAAGGGGACAGAGAACCTGCTGTCTCTCATTTCTGATCACAGCCTAGAACCTGAACAGCCCCATCCTGCATTCCTCTTAATTGGGTTGGCCACAGGGATAGGATGATATCAGCCCTAATGTATGATAACATCAACTGAATAATTATGAATTATTATAATGACATCAAGACCAGTAGGGAATTATGAGAAAAATGAAAAAAAACCCAAAACACCAAACTCTTTTGACACTGTTTCAAAAGCATGGGAGTGATGCAAAATTAGTTTATTTTTTAAATCCATACTCTATAAATAAATCTGTACATCACCATATAGAATTGATAGCATATTCTGACATGGTCTTACACCAAAAAAACCCCATGTATGCCACCACATAATAAATACATTGCTTAAAATGCAAGCAAAAAAAGTGAAGTAAAACATAAATAAAACTATTGCATAGTGAAAGCACACTTGCTTCCATGAGTTTGTATTTTGGCTTTTGTTTACTTTTCCTTTTAAGAATTTTTAAAGATTTTTTAGTACTGTATAAAACCATAGAACATCCTTTCCTATTAGCCCAGAATAAAAACAACCCTCAGTTTGTCACATTAAAATTGACTGAACTAATTTATATCCTGTAAGGCAGAAGTTGTCTATATAAACTGTTTATTCTGATGGCACCTGAGTGTACTACTTTAAGTCCATTTTGCTTCTGTCATGCTTCAGGCAGAGATTTAATCTGGTGACTTGACCTCAACAGAAAGGTCCATGAGGCTCGAGACTCATCTAAGTAATCAGAAAGTACTTCAGTTTGGTGATTATTTCTCATAAAATTGTATGGAATTATTTCTAACCACATATAGAAAGAGTTTGGAAGTTTCTGGACCCGGGCTAAAGCAGACAAATCTAGAGATTCAGAAGAGACTGCATATGAAAACAAAATTATTCTCCTACTCTTAAGCAGCACCTAAAACACCAGGAAAATCTTGGGTTAAACACATTGTTGCCTATTTGCCCAAGTTTGTTAGTTTAAAACAAGGAAAGCGATTAGACCCGACTGAAATTAAAAATCTAACCTCAGTGGAGTTAATTTCCTCCATCTGAAACTAAATTTTTCAAATCAAGCAAGTCAAAATGTGCAGAAAGAATACGAATACCTAGAATGAACACGTTGCTCAGATGAGGACAGTTCAAAATTGTACGTCCTCTTAGCTGCACAGGCAATCTGCAACTTGAGAGAGAACCAATACACTTGAGGTAAATATTGAAAACATGCCCTACCATTTATGACATCTATATTGGTAACAGAAAAATAACACCATCTTTGGTCATTTTTTCAAAGTTATGGACATTACTCTGCAACAAGGCAGCAGTACTTTCAGCTGGCAGGTTATGTGCAGAGCTAAGCAGCAAAAAGCCAGCGAAAACATCTCTTGGTGCTCTTTATAGGAACCTGAGGCATCAGCTAAAATGCAGTGCCTTACTCTGAAAAAGGTAACTTCTGCCAACTGAGCTGACTTTTTTGACAGCACTTATGGAAATAAGGACATGCAGAACATACCGATTCTAATGAATCAAGCCTGAATTCAAATTTTTAAAGACAGCAATAAAATCTAGAACTTGGGGATGTACCGACAAATGCAAAACAACTGCAAAATGCTTTCACCATCAGATCATAAACAGCTGATGAGCACAAGCAGATCAAATCAAAATATACCACTGATACTCTCTTCTCTCATCTTTTATGATGATGTACAAATAGTCTAGAAAAACTTCAGGGTTCAATGTTACATGTGTATTTGTATAGTTAAAAACAAACAAACAAAAAAACCCAAACAACTGGACTCCTAAGACAATCAAATTCTTAACAGAGAAGCATTTACTAACTTTCAAAAATACCCCCAAACCAAACATAAACACCTTCTACATTCAAGATATACCACTATGCTCTTTTTTCTGCATAAAGGAGCAAGCTTTAAACACATGCAATTACTATAGGGAACCACGGATGTCTTCTTTTGTTCAGCTGCTTACAGCAGAAAAACTTAAATGAGTACTAACAATTTATTTGTGGATAACTAACTGGTCATCACCCCCAAGAAGAAGGGGAAAACCATCATTAGAACACTGCATACCTCTGCGAAGAAAATTAAATCAATATAATTATCATGGTTGTGGTTCCGTCATGTTAAAGATGTTTTATAGTAATGAAGCTCTGAGGAAAGATTTAATGAATTTGACCTTAATACCTTTAGATCACAACCCTAGCAATATAACTTAAAATTAGCTGGTTTTTTTAGTTAAAGAACTCTTGAGGTTTTACTTGCATAATGTTTAAGTACTCTAAACCTTTCTTATTGCATAATTCAGTCCCAAACCAGGAAAAAGCCCACAATCTCAGACACTACAATTGTAAAGATTTGGAGGGATTTCTTCTGCAGTGAGGTAGAATAGAGATCTGTTTATAGTTCTTTTAGAGGTAAGTAGTTTCTTTAATATGTTTTAAATTAACCTAATTAGTTATCAATACTTTACATCAACATACTATAGATAATAATAATAATTTAGAACATGCATCAGCTTCTTAATGGAGACGAAGGAGCACTTACAATTTGACATTTGCTACTTCTGCTACTAAAATACCTTATGTAAATATACTTATTTTTCCCTCTTGAGCCAGCTGGTGCCTCAGATATTCCAGCACCTTAAAAATCAAGAGGAAAATTATTGACCCTTTAGAATTCTTTAATGTTCATCATTATGAAAATGTTGAAATAATGTAGTGCTAGCATGCTGTCTGTGTCCCCACAGCTATCTAAGGAATAATACTGGGAAGACAGAAGTTTGGCTGTTCTTTAATAAAGAAAGCAAATTAGGAGAGTTATGCACAGGGACATCTGAATCTCAGTGGCAGCTGCCATATTAAAAAAAAAGCCCAACTGTCACAGCCCATGATTTGTTTGTACTGTAATATATTCCAGTAACACATCCACAGCACATTTTGGTCTTATTTAGTAGAACAGGGGATCTAAAAGAGAGAGAAAGAGAGAGAGAGAGATAGGAAGACGAGATCAAGAAGGATTTACCTACATATGTAGCTCTAATGTTTGAAATGCTGATGAATATTCATTGTATCTACTTTCAGCATAAAAGGCTAAGAAACTTTAAAAAGAGGCCCTTTCTTTCTGAGAGGAGTTACTGTATGGAAGAGAGGGTCATCTTTACATGTAGTTAAGACAATACTGTCATAGTTGCCAATAATTAATACGCAAAAAAATGCAACTTTTCATTTCCCTGGCCAACAATACATATTTGCAAATGCAACATGCAAGCAGAGAGAAAGAATGTTCCCTCTCTGGTTACATTTCTGTCTCAAAGAATATCCAAAACTAAAGCTGAGTAAGGCTTACTTATCGCATCTGTTGGTACTCCTTTTTTTTTGTTTGTTTCCCAAAGGTATACATCTAAACAAAAAATCATAAAAAAACATTAATAGAAATAGCACAAGACCTATAAAAGAGTGAAAAAGATTAGAGTCCACAATCTGGTCCACATTTATACGTTCAGAGAATGTGCAACATTACACAAAACCAATTCAGATGCAACTAATATTTTTGACAAAACAAGTGTTACTCTGAGCACAATCCCGGGCCTTCCATGATATAATGAAATAGACACTAGGGGTAATCTCACCTCTGTGTATAAATATCTGAAGGGAGGATGTAAAACAGACACATCCAGCTCTTTCCAGAGCTGTCCAGTGACAGGACAAGAGGTAATGGGCGCAAAGTGAAACACAGAAGGTGCTGCCTGAATGTGAGAAGTAACTGTTTTACTGTGAGGATGACTGAGGGCTGGTACAGGCTGTGGAGTCTCCATGCTTAGAGATATTCAAAAGGACATGATCCTGGGCAATGGGCTCCAGGTGGCCCTGCTTGAGCAGGGAGGGTTGAACCAGATGACCTTCAGAAGTCCCTTTCAACCTCAACCATTCTGTGAGTCTGTACTTCTCTGATATCACAGCAACTGGAAGGACAAGATACACTGAACACCATCTGTATCACTAGGCATAAATCTATCCTCTCTGGCAAAAGGGTTCGATTCAGAAATTCATGTAAAAGTCCTCTCTGAAGTAAATTTGGTAACTATTTTCCTTTTCATTTATGACTGTTGTCACCCAGGCTGCAGAAACTCACTGTAGGCTGCACATTAAAAGGCAGTTTTATTTCACAGCATGACTTGAAGCAGTACATAATACTGAAGTCATTTTCCCTCTCTCCAATAGCTGGTATTTTTTTCTAGCTTTTGAGACACTTTATAATATGTAATATAACTGAAAACACATACTGCAATAAATATTATAAATCATGCATCAATATCTCAGAGCTTATAACAGAATTAGAAGTTAAAATACAATTTCTTGTCCCATTAAAATGAAAGAAGAACCTGTATTATTTTATCAACATAGAGGCAAAACTGTTCCTTTTGCCAAGTTTATTTTGCATGAAAGAATTGCTGTTCCTGTCTTTTGAAATGTATGGAATATTTTCTTTTTCATAAATCAAATATGTATTTGTTTTCATTTACTGTATATTACAATTGATGTCCAATGCAATGAAATTTTTCTTAAGGGATATTTAAAAAGTAAAGGAAATATATAGCAAAAAACCTGAATAAAACCATGTCAAGTCTTCTGAATCCTACCAACTGTTCTCTTCAGATGGAGATGAGCACTTTGGAGGCCAGCCGCAATGGCAGTGTCACTATGTGAGACAGGTGCAAGAGTGAGGCTGTCCTTTAAGAGGTTCAGTGGGAATTGAGACTTGGAGCCAAAGACAGAAGTGGAGGAGAAAGAAAAAAATGCTTTTAAAATAATTTTGCAGTCACCCAGTGTTGAGCTTTTTTATTTCTGTAAGTGCCATAGTATCTTAAACAGGTCCCAGGAACATTTGTTGGAGCAGCCTCCCCAGGGTGTGGCTGGATTTGGCAAAATCTAACACATCATCAAAGAAAACAGATTTTTAAAAGTAGAAATGTAGGCATTATTTTTTTTCTTCTGATAACCATAGTATTAAAAGCATTGAAGACACTGAATGAGCAATGGTAGAATCAGACCCGCAGACCACCTGCGATCATTCTTACGAAAGTTCCACCAGTTATTCCAAATTCTGAGTCAGCTCAGCACTAAATTTATTTAATGCTGATGCTCTGCACCAAGTCACTGCAAGCAACATGAGAACAATATGGAAGAGTGAATGACATGAGTTCCTTATGAGGATGGCACTTGAGGAACTACAGTACAAAATACCAAAATATTAGCCTCCTTGGTCAGGCCAATTAGTGATAGATTCTCCTTTGCTCTGATGGAAAAAATATTCCTTTCTGAGACAGATTTTTTTATTGGAAAGTGCTCAAACTATCTAATGGATATGAAAGATAGAGGTTTTGTATCTAGCACGGACTTGGACGTGAACAATGGACACCATTAGGAGACAGGACTTACTATCAAAGTATAGTTCTGCACTAAGAGTCTCAGTAGTCCATATTCATGACCGATCTGTCACCATCAGAACGGTTTATATGAAAAATGAGTGCACAGAAGAGTACATTTCCCTGTGCAGCAGGTAGGGAGAAGACCAGAATATGCCTGATTTCTCTCTGGAATCCTGACACAGCTGGGCTTGGCCTACACAACAGAATAACACATCTGTATCTTAAGATGTTCCATCACTCTCATAAAACACTGGTTCACTAGAAAAAACCCCCTAGGCTTATGATTAAGCGTGCTGACTTAATATAAGTAATGCAAAAAGATTTCCTGAATCTGTGAAAACCCTGGAAAAAATTATTCCAAGAGCTCATTTTCTCTGCACTAGTCTTCTCAAGGCAGCATTAACATCAGTGCCCAGTCGTGGTAATTTAGATGTCAGAATTGAGACATTTCCCATTATTTATGTAGAAAGAAGCACATATATTGAATACATGTAATTTCCTGTAAGTACTACTTCTGTCAGCCAAATGCAGGGAAATTAAGCTATTTTTGTACTAACACATTCATTAGCGGGAACCCAAAAATAAATGGTTGTTTCACATTTGTTAGTTTGACCGTGGAAAACACATTACAGTGGTAACTTTCTTATGCACAGTATGCAGCAGAAGTAATTTAACACATAGTGTTTGTCATGTGTTAGCTAAAATACATCAAAAACATTTTTATCCTCAAAGCAGACATGTAATTTTGGAGAGACAGATACCTACGTCACCCAGTCTCAAGAATTCAATCACATTTTTAATATTTCCCTAGCCTGTAAATGAGATCACACTTTATCACATACACTTCAATGAGTGTTTATTTTGCAGTTTAGCTTCAAAGGACAAATTGATTTTTTGTAATCTGACTGCAATATTACCCCTGCAGTGTAACCAGCAGAGGGGAGAAGCTGACTCAGCATCGGTAAGGGCTACATAATTTCAGAGGTGCTACTTGTCCCCTTCTCTTTCAGTCAGCCTTGCTCCAAAGCTGTGAGGAGTACTCTTTCCTTTCTTTGTCACTGAGCCAGGATACAAGTAATTAATTCCATGAAAAAGATGTGATCTGAAATGAGCAGTGTTGAGGGGTCTTGTACTGTGGAAAGGAGTTTCACAATGATATATATATATATATATAAACAAGAAGTAAAAGTAAACTGCCTTTTTATTTTATATTACTGAAAATCTCTGCTAAGTTTATATTCATCAAAAAGAAAATACCCTGTTTTAAATAACTTGAGTTAGGAAGAAAGAACTCAAAAAAAATTATTGTATTGAAGATCTTTCTCTTCCTAGGAAATACGAAAGTATCAAATTCCAAATGCCACACTACCATCTATTAGGAAGAGCACTTGCACTGTCTATGACCTGTTATTTGTCAGTCACTGAAAGGCGCTCATAAGGCCAGCGCTTTTCCCTCACAGAACTGGGATGTACCTCACAGCCTATTCTAATTGACAAGAGACCTAAATGGCAAGCCTTTCATGGCTGCAGAGAAACAAAATCCAGCAAATGCCTATTTCTTTGTTAGGTTAAGATGAAAAGCAATAGATGAAAGCAACACCCGTAGTATGACAAATAATGGAGGAGCAGTTCTGTGGCAGAGACAGTTTAACAAAACCTGTGAAGTCAGGAGGCTCCTCTGGAGCACAGAGGGCAGGGACAGCAATGGGACTATACGCACCAAATGTCCTGTAAGTGCCAGAAACTAAGCCTCAGCTGCAGGGAGTTAAATCAGATATAACTCCTCATGTCTGAAAAGATCTGATATAATGATGTGAACCATAAGGAACACTTGGAAAGTATAGAAGAAGTTGTGACAAACTCCTTTAGGTGCTTGCGTTAGAGAATTTACTGAAAACTCAACCAGTATTAACTACCAAGGACACAATGAGAAGAATGACCAAATAGTAATGAGTCCCCACATTAGAAATGGCCTCACTGTAGCTGAGTACATACTCACCTGTGGCTGAGTAGGGAGACCTAAAGTCTATTTACCACACTTCAATCCAGTCTTACTCTAGTTGAATTCAGTATTATGACAAATAGATACCAAATCAAATGTCTTTTGTACCAGGAGTACATCACAGAATCACTTACATTGAAAAAGTCTGGGTTTGTGTATAGTTGGTGCATATCAGTTTGCAGAATCAGGCCTTCCATTCACAGATACACATTTTCCGTTTCAATATAGAGTTAACACTGTGAATATTAACACTCTTATGACTCCAAAAGAAGAACTGCAATAATTAGACTTTCTTTTGTGGGTTTTTGTTTGTTTGTTTATTTTAGATTTTATGTTGTCTCCTTGTTTGTTTTTTGGTGGATTCGTTTTGTGTTTTTTTTCCTGGAAAGAAGAATACCATAATTATCTGAATCATGGCTCCTGAAACAAATTGCAGAATTGTATGATATGAAATAAAACCCAAACAACCAACGAACAACACTGTGAAACTAATGACTAAAATTTTCAGTTTATATGAAGAAAGTTACTGGTAAGTAATATTTTAAAATGTAAGTCAACACACCATGAAAAAAGAAAGCTCAGTTTAATTAAGCTGGTCATTTGTAGCTTAGGTAGGAAAAGAATTAGCATGTAGAGTAAGTGAAGGCTGCCCAAAACTTTATGTGGGTTTTACACAGGTATTCACGTTCATCTCAATAAAAGAAATAGTGTAACAGATGCTGGCTTACACGGTGCTTTGGTGCTTACAGCATAAGGGAGATTCTCAAGAAACTTGCTGTGTTGCCATGTAAAGGTCAGGCATGGTTCAGGAAGAATGGGAGGAAAAAAGAGAGCTACAAAAAATGTGGCTTTTCTGGCAAATCTGTAGTATAGTGGTACAGATATGCTTTTTTTACAGTTTATTCATGTCAACTTTATTTTGACTAATTTCTCTATACAAGGAAAATAACTGTAGAACCAGTAGAGAAGACGTATATCAGCAATCACTGACACAGTCCGGTGGGATTGGAGGCAAAAGGTAGAAGCTTTGGGATAATACACTAACTTGAACTTTTTTTTGATATGCAAGTCATATCATTTAAAGTCAAATGATTGACAGTAAGATTTTCAGCTGGACAGAACTTGCCTATTGTAAGCTGCAGTGCACTGAAGAAAGCAGAGCACTTTCTGTATGGGCCACACTTCTGCCTGGCCTTAACACAGAGAGGCCTCTACACAGTACTGAAAAATAAATGAGTCTTAGTACATATTAGAAGCGTCCTCAGGTGGAATTACTTCCTGTCTCCCTGGAATATAGACCAGAAAATGAAAAAAAAGAGTTTCACAAGGCCCAGGCACCTGCCAAATCTGTACCTACTCTTTACAGCCAGTGAACTGAGGTAGACACTATGTATTTATAAAACAAACTGACTGTTGCACAGCACATTCATGAGACTAAGTGTGCCCATATTTCAAATACTGCATTTTGGAAGTCCTGAGGACTGACAGCCCAAGCTGCAAAACCAGCATGCTCACTGTTCGTAACTTCTGTGTTCTGCTTGAATTTGAGAGACAAAGAATGATAACAGATTTTCTTTGTTTTGGGAGAAAAGTAACAAGAATCTTAAGTGCAAATTAATTTCATAGACAAGCATTATTTAAAAACTAAAACAGACTAAAATTATCATTTGATACTCTCCAAAAGATATATCCCTTTTGTCTTTTGTACTTTTATGCTGAAGTAACTTCTCAAATCTTCTGAAAGCTGGGATTTTTTGAATCAATCTTGAAAACTGGAACAGCTTCCACTACAAGTTTTCAGCTATTCTTTTCATATTTACTGTACAATATGCAAATAGAAAAAGAAGCTGCTGTAATCTGCCCATTCAATTGAATTTATCAGATTGTGTATATTTATTGTTTCATTGACCCTGTACATGCTAAACAAATGTGAGCCCATGTACATTCCAGGCAATTAGAACTAATTGATAAGCATACCATACTCAAACTTTTTATAATAGAGTTTCCAGCATAGAGTTGTGAGGAATTCCTGGGAGACAATAAAAAGTTGGATATTTTGTTTGTTTGTTTGTTTGTTGGGTTTTTAAGTCTCCAAAACAAATAACACTGTTTAGCAGATACTATAAAAGCTGAAAAGATGGGAAATTTATTAAAGTTTACTTAATAAAAGGAACATAGAGATTCCAAACCAAACAGTACAGATGTGAAAGTCATTATTTCCAAAAGTGGGCATGCTGAAGAAAGACACTGAGTCTAGCAAAGGACTCATGTTTTGTGACGTCAATGCGATGCACAAGATTCAGACTCATCTAGTGACAACAGCAAGGTCTTTCAGCAGCACTGACTGCTTGTATTCCAGCTGAATACAATGTTGCCTGTGTTTTTATCCATCCCACCACCGAAAATGTACATTAATAGTGACTTCTCTTGTGTCTTGATTTATATGTGATTAAGCCTATACTAATCACTAAATGCAACTTTTGAGAGAAAAAAAATCCCCTTACATATGTTCATCTGGAACACCACAAAATGCAACTCTCTGAAGCCTCTGAAATACATCAGAGATAGTCAGGTAATTCAGGATTAGCACACAAAGCTTGAGGGAGTTCGTTGTTATAGCTTTTTGAATTAGATGTGTATAAGCATGGTATGATTTATTCTTTTCAATGAGAATAGAGGAGCTGGGTTTTTAAAGAGTCTTACAATGCTATTACATGTAGAGACATTGAAGCACTGTGCTACACTGAGAACATGAAGCTGAAATTAACCACTTTAAGCCACAGTGAAAGACAAATTTGAACATCTGTACATGTGCCAAATATGAAAGTCCCTGCCCCAAGCTATAGCATGGTACGGCTCACTCTCCTTCAAAACCTAAACCTCTCACAATCACAAACTTGGTCAACAAACACTGATTTATGAGAGAGAAGAGGCTCTCATTCAACAGTAACACAACCAGTAAAATTCAGCAGCACGTAGATCAAAAAAACCCCAAAACACAAAAAACCAAACCAAACCAAACAAAAAAACCAAAACAAACAAACCGCACACAAACACAAACAAACAAACAAACTACTGCACATTCAAGTCAAAAAACACTTTCCCATATTAGGATGCAAACCAAGCTTGACAGATCTCCTACTAACTTTCTAGTCCAACGTAATAAGTTTCCTTTGGCTTTACATGCAGCAACTAGGCTGGAAGGATTAATATTCTCATTTGCATAGCCACTCAAAAACCTTCCTATCTCATTCCATAACGGCCACAAATCTAGATCTGAATTCAGGTTTTCCTGTGGCCTTCAAAACTGCTACAAGCTTTGAATAAGCATCTATAATCCCATCTTTTTAGCATACATGTAGTTGTATACATTGTGCATACTACCAGGTTAATCATTAGCCCTCAAAGATGGGCTATGTCTTTGCAGAACTGGAGCTCTAGTCTGCACTTTGTTCCTTGCATATGATGCAAATAATGGAGATAAATAAACGAAATTTTCAAAAGCCTTTGAATTACTCTTCTCAGTCTTAAACAGCAAGAAAAAAAACAAGTAGGAATACATATATACGTAGCCACATGTATGCAAACAGAGAAAACTAGATATATCATTTCCGTATACTCCAAAACCTTGAAAAAAATCCGAAAAAGCTTACCCTTGCCAAGGTCAGGGTTCCTTGTTTACACACATTGCAGCGGACTCTCAGTTTCCCAGGCTTCACAGCTTGGCAGAAATTTTTGCAGAAAACATAAAAACTGTTGTAACTAGCTGCACCTGTCAGAAGGGAAAAATAAACAAACAGAAAACAACCACTCTTGTTGTATACTGAAAATCAGTAACAAACTGTTGTGAAAGGTTTCTATTTGACTCTTTAAGTAATAAGTTAAAATAATTTTACTCTCTGAGGACAGCATTATGATCATCTTATCTTTCCTGGTCTAGTTCTGAACACCTTCCAGTAACTCCTGCTTCTTGACCAATAATTACAGGTGGACTACACTGTAACTCCTAGGAAATGCATCCTGTCTACAGTTTAAGCTTACCACTCATGAGCACCAACTGTAATCTTTGGCAAGTGGTCTATGAGATTAATTACCTCAGCTCTCCATAATTTGCATCTTACTTGTCTAGCTGCAAGTTTTATGAGGTCAAATTGCATGAAAATTTCTTTGGATGAAGTTTAAAAGACGAGTTTGACTGATATCATAGAAAGAAAACAAATATTTAATTTAGCAAATTTACTTTTATTCATGGAAGACTGCAAGCCACTTCTTTATCCTTGTTGGCAGATGTATAACCTAGTAAAGTTTGTAAACTGTTGCCAAGATATTAGGCCAAGTAAATTTTCAAGGAAAATGAAATGAAACGCATTCTGTTTGTGAAACTATGGAACAGAATGCGATATGCAGAGAGTTGTGGAAGCCCAGGGCAATCCTAATGAATTTGATTTCACAGGCAATGCTGATCACTGCTTGGAGTGAAGCACTTTTTAGAATGCCTACTGCTATTCCTTAGAAAATTTTGAAATATCCATGGCATGAATTAAATCTAGATTATACACCTCCAAGTTCAGAGACTCAAGTGTATTATCAGAAGTTGAACTAAGATCGGAATAAAGTTTTAAACAGATATTTCTCAATTTCAACAGAAGATCTGACCCATTAACAGTGGGGAACTTCAGAATCAGTAGCAGTCCCTTAGAGATGAAAACCTTTTCACTCTCTTTCTCCCCAATCTACTATTTTTCCCTACATTCATCAGCATAGTATATTCTATTTATGTACACGTAAATATTACCTGGAATAATATTTTTCAACATGGCTGACCTCCTTTATTTTTACGTGTTTCTCACACAGTAAGTCAGACCCTGTGTCCTGCCAATGCTAAATGCCTAACAAATACATGCTATACCTATTCATGGGTGTCCTAATATAAACATTCTCAAATATCATATGAATGTAATTAAAATATAATTTCAGTGTCCGAAGCTCAACCTCAGAGTACTATGTCATCCAAAAAAACTTGTTTACTATGAAAAAGTATGTAGATGTCTACAAAGAATGTAGATGTATACACTGCTGAAAGAAGAAATTTTGTGATATTTTTTCAATTCTTCAGAAACATAAGTTACATAAGAGTACATCAGTGATGTATCCAATACTAATTTTAGTTAACTAATCTATCGAGTATTTTCATGCTTCCCTGGAGAATAATAATCACCATACCAGAACATAAAGCATAACAAAACCTAAACTTAATTCAGTTTCTGTGGAAAATTGCCACACGTCCATATATTCACACACATACAAACTAGTAGAAGCCCACAATAAACAAGATGATTTCAGCCACTTATTCCTGACTTGATCTCAAGGTGAAGGAAGTGAGACCAGAACCTGTTTTCTTATCCCCAGTCCTCTCCCATTGTTCCAGTTTCTTATGTGGGTTGCCTCATGGGACTACTGAAACTGCTGCTTCTGTTCACAAGTAGGGGCACTTATCCTGAGTAGTTCTGTGGTGCCACCACTCGCTGTCTTAGTTTGTTCCTACTCTCCAGAAGGATTCCTGCCAGAAGGATTCCTGCCACGACTCTAATGAAACCCTTCCAGCTAAACAGAGCCATCTGACTACAAGAACCCTTACAGCACAAAATATTTTGTTAATTGGCTGATGCCTTTCCTGATCCAGTCCTCCACTCCCTGATGTCTTGTGTCCCTGTCTCACATTTTATGCCAAGTTTATTTCAAGCATTAAAATACTTGAGGCAGGAATCATGCTCTGTGTCTTTGTGTTCTAAGCTCATTCCATCTGGACCCAAAAATAAAATTATTTTATTGATAATATTCTGCAAAATATTCACAGGATAGTATGGCATAAATCAGCATGACTGAATATGGCAGTAAAAAATAGTAGTCATAGGAGAGGCCTAAAATGAAACATATTGCTGATTTACTATAGAGGATAAATCTTATGCATTAGCTTGATATTTGCTCTGTGCAAAAATAGACTACATTACCTCAATAGTCATTTTTCTTAGCACTTTCAATTTTGTTTTCCTTTTTCATGAATATAAAAAGTCCCTCTAAACACATCCCCTATGCACAAATTTGAAACACGAGAAACAAATTTATAATCTAATGGGTTGGAACAGTTAAGCAGCACAGAACTATTCAGAGACACAGAATAACTTTTGAAATGTCTGCTATAGCAAGGAAGAAGGAAAGGAACACCACCACAAGAGGAATGCACTGATTTTAGAAGGAATGTGTTAAATGGAGTTTTCAGCAACCCATTCACTATTTTATGCAGATGTGCTGATCACATTCTCACAAAGCTCAGTTACATTATTACATGTTAGTCCTGAGCAGCATCACCAGGCAAAACAAAGACTGAACTAAAAATGCAAATGCTGAAAGACGCCTAACAATACAATACTGATGGTCAGCATTAAACTCTTTACTGACTTGTTTACATCACTGCCTACATTAGCATGGCCCTTGGCTGAGACTGCATCCCACTGGGCCCCTTTTCAGAGGGGAACTGAAAGAAACAGGAACAAGGAAATCCGTCTTATGCACCATATCAGTATTAACGAAAAAGGTAACTTTGGTACTGTGCCAGTAATCACTAAAATTGCTGCAGGACCAACCATATAATAAATGTATGAAGTGCACACTTTTGGAGTGTATAACTGTAGGGGGTTGACACCGTCTGGATGTCAGGTACCCATCAAGCCACTCTATCACTCTCCTCTGCAACTGGACAGAGGAGGAGAAAATATAACTAAGGGTTCATGAGCTGAGATAAGGACTGAGGGACATGACTCAGCAATCACTGTCACGGGCAAAAGAAGACTCTAAATGGGGATATTAATTAAATTTACTAACAGAATCAGAGTAGGAGAATGAGAAGTAAAATAAATCTTAAAACCACTTTCCTCCCACCCCACCCTCCTTCCCAATTTCCACCTTCTCTCCCTCAGCGGTGAAAAAAGATGGGAATGGGGGTTAGAGTCAGTTCATCACAGGTTGTCTCTGCCACTGCTCAGAGACAGGAGTCTCTCCCCTGCTCCCTGTGTGGTCCCTCCCATGGGAGACAGTCCTTCACGAACTTCTCCAGTGTGGATCCATCCTACAGGCAACAGTTCTTCACAAACTGCTGCAAAGTGGGTCATTTTTCCATGGGGTGAAGTCCTTCAGGCACAGGATGCTCCAACATGGGTCCCCCACAGGGCCACAAGTCCTACCAGGAAAACCTTCTCCAGCGTGGGCTCCTCTCCCCACAGGTCAGCAGGTCCCTGCCAGGACCCCGATCCAGCATGGGCCTCCCATGGGGTCACAGCCTCCTTTGGGCATCCACCTGCTCTGGTGTGGGTCCCCTCCACAGGCTGCAGGTGGGTCTCTGCACCCCGATGGTCCTCCATGGGCTGCAGGGGCACAGCTGCTCCACCATGGTCTGCACCACGGGCTGCAGGGGCCTCAGCTCTGGCGCCTGGAGCACCTCCTGCCCCTCCTTCTGCACTGACCTTGGTGTCTGCAGAGCTGTACGCATGTTCTCACTCCACACTTCTCTGGCTGCAATTTTCATCTGCCCAAATAATTTTTTTTTTTTACTCCTTCTGAAATATGTTGTCACAGGCATCACTAATCATTCCTGACTGACTTAGCCTTGGCCAGCGGTGGGTAGGTCCCGGAGCCGGCTGGCATTGGTTCCACCAGATATGGGGGAAGCTTCCAGCAGCTTCTCACCAAAGCGACCCGTGTAGCCTCCTGCTACCAAAACCTGGCCACACAAACCCAAAAAGTTTAATAAGAATTCAGGAAACAATCCCTACTTTGCAGATTTCGCTTTCAAATATTATCACATAAAGCCATTTATGACAGGCTAGTTTTAGTAAAATGCTTGGTAGGTTTCTCTATCAAGTTCATTTAATTATATTGTTTTTACTGGCAAAAAAAAATGCATGAAGATATGAATGCAAAAGGCTGCTCATTTATGACCTATGTCAGGACCTGTCTTCTCATCCCAGTGAGACACACTCTCTCTTTTCTACCTCTTCAAAGCTGATTTCCTCAAAAATATCCCATCATAAAAATAGTCTTAAAACTGTTCTCTCCCTTTAGTATTTTATATGAAAAGAGAAAGTAGCTTTCTTTGATGTGTATCCCAGTGGTTTGTACTGTCTCCACATTTAGGTTTTTTAGCTTCTTACTTCCTTTTTTTTCTATGTTGTTAATGATGACCATGCTGTGGGAGCTTTGTACATGTTAGTGATAGCACAGACCAATTATTCTGATATGCATGACTAGTTAATGAGAAAACATTAGTCATAATGACTATAGACCTGATCCTGAAATCTCTAATCAGTCAAAACACCTATTATCATCTCTATGACTGTTTAAGTGAATAAAATCTGAATAGGGATATTAGTAGCTAACCTACTGTTTTCATTTGAACTGCATTTTCATATAGATGATAATGATTACTGAGTCTTTCCCATAATCAGCTATTTAAAAGAGGACACAGCTACAGGAAGTCTTTCAACAGATTGAAAACTACATAAAGCTAGTATTGTTTCAGATTCCATTATATTTACATTTAGACTAGTTGTAATTTGTAAAACGTAGACTGACTGTCATAGACCACAGACTATTTCTGCAATTTGCACCCATGTAATGAAAAATACACAGTTAGAAGTGAACAAAAAAAACATTCTTCCAAATGCCTTCACTTTAAGGACTTTGTTTGATTCAACACAGTAGGAGAAAAAACATCTGAAGTATAAGCCTACAAGACTCAAAGTTGTGAAAATTTCCACATAAAGCTGAATTAAAAAAAAAAATGTGGAGGTTGCACTACTGCACTTGAAAAAGGAGAAATTACTTATAAGATCCCATTCACTTTCTAAAAATATAACTGGAATGTTCTGCCTTTAAACTTTTTTTCTTTAATCACTCTTCTTTAACAGCAAAGATTTTACAGAGCACAGAATTTTCACCCCAGATCCATGTATGCAGATGCACACATTTATGAAACTTTTGTACCCGTTCTTGATTATACTTATTCTTCATGATGACTATCTAATTTAGAAGATAGAAATGGCATTATTTAACAGCTGTATTCATCTAAACTGATTGTGTTATATTCTAGTGAGAAAAATAGACACTTTTACAGTTTGATTTCATTCATCCTAAAGTAGATATGAAATGATACAAACATGTCAGATAAATTGTGTCTAAAAGAGTCTGTTTTTTTCTGTTGTGGGGATTTAGAACCACTAGGTGTGGTAGAAATATCTACATTGCAAACCTCTAAAATTAGGGGAGATGAATGCCACTTGGTGTTGCTGTGTACAAGAACTCATGAAAAAGAGCTGCAGTATTTTGAAGTATGGATAACAATGCGAAATAGACTAAACAGGAAAAAAAACCCAAACTCACCATAATTCTTTTCCTTGAGATTGAAATATGATTTGCAGAATGTCTATGGACCTCAGGTAATCAAAGTATATGGAAGACACAGCTATTGAGGAAAAAAAAAGGACTTGTCACTGTAACAAGGACTAAAAATTTAAGAAGAGTTGAAATTTGGCTGAAGAGGGTGTAGTGCCTATGTAAGAGGTGGAGTATCAGAAGTACTTGACAAAGACAATGGGGCACATTTATCTTTTTAACACCTTCTGGGTGAAAAATTTTTGTGTGGAAAAAAAACTTCTATGAATTAAAAAAAATGCAAAAAGAATAGTATTTGTTCTATTTTAAATTCCTGGAATTCAGAAGGGGGAAGGCAAAAATTTTATTAAGCATTTTTACCCAGAAAGAATCTTCTGCTTCACTTCTCTGAGCCTCAGCATTATTTACATTCACTTTCTTTTATATTTCACCCAAATCTTTCATTATCTTGCTACCCAGATAACTTCTGTAATTACCTTTTCCCATTCTCATTCCTTTTCCTGACCTCTGTGTAAGCTTCACCTTTCTCTTTCTTCTCACAATATACCTATCTCTTCTTCAGCTTGTTCTCTGATTTTCACACAAAGGAGCAAAATTCAACATAACGCTAGTATAGTTTATATTTACAATAAGGACTGAAGGCAGCAAAAAGAGAAAAAAACAATTGGTATGATTCTGCCAGACAGCAAAATGTGAGGGGAAAAAAAAGAAAACCAGACAATTTCATGGAACTGATGAAAGCTTGACAAATAACATATGGGAGAAAAACATTGCTACCTCATAGATTAACAAAGTGTTCAAGACTTAAGGGTATCAAAAGATCTCCCTGAAAGTGTACTCCTTTTGCATGAGGAAACCACTATGCACCAACCATAATATCGCCAAAAACCACCACCCTGACTGCTTTTTACATCATCGAAGTAACTGAGTGTTACCTGTGGTGATGACAACTGGCTAAAACTGGTTTATTCACAGTTGAAGGTAGGGACTTCTGGATTTAAGCCCAAGCACATGAAGGGAAGCAAAGCTGCTCCAGAAAAACTATGCCTAGGTAGCACAGATCATATACTGTAGGCTTCAGCATTGAAAAGTAGATCCAGTTGAGCACAGTTTCAGCAAATAAACTAAGAAATGTCTAAAAATTAAACCACTGGTCATCAAGAAAGTCCCAGGTCATGCCAGAAAAGCAAGAAGATACAAATCCAGACACAGCATACCTAAAAACATAGCCCAGGCATGGAACAAAGGTAAGGACCTAAGGTTAAGTGTAACGCCTGGACCAGTGGGCCCACTGAGGATGGGGAGATGAAAACCCCTGACAAGGCTTCCAGCAGCTCTTTCTCACACAGCTCTTTCCATAAAAGTCTGATCCAGGGTTACACAACTGCCCGTTTCACAGATGGCCTTTGACATGATCAGTTAAACACCCAAGGGAGGAGGGAGATTGAAGAAATGGCAGTCTGTTGGTGCCTTTACACCAAAGAAGTGATATCCCAGAAAATACCCATGTCATGTCCAACAAGAAACAAACTACTCACAGATCATGGGAAGGGTAAAAAAACCCAACAAAACAACCAAATCATCAGCTTCTTAAATTGATAATGTGCCAAATAAAAAGAAGCTATAATTGAATTTATAGAATAGATGCCTGCATTTGCAAATTGAAGATGAAACTGTATCAGTTATTAATAGTTTCAAATATGTGACATTTCACAAAGGCACATCCGCACAGGAGATACTACACAGTTTTGGCGACCACCTTTTTGACAATACAGAATGTAAACTTCAGATTTCTGTTCTTGGTCAGTTGGAAATTTTATTCCTACTGTAGTGTAAAATCACAGTAATTAGATACGTCTCTTTTGATTGAAGTTCAAAAATCAGCTTACCCTCAGTCAAAATAATGGCTATTCCTACTGAGATTCTTCTCTGTATAAGCACTCTAAATACTTCCAGTGTGTGGTCGGGGGAAACAGTTTTCCCCCTGAAGTTATAAAATGGTAAAACGCCAGGGGGTGGTGACCCTTGAGGTTTTACCCAATGAGCGCTTCTGCAAAATATAAACATATCACAAGCAGAATGGAAGAGAAGATTAGTTGTAGTTGTTGTTGGAGAAGTAGCCATGTTGTAGAGCCACGAGGAGAAGCAGCAGCAGCCCCACTGGGGGCTACAGGGACTTGGAACAGTGTAAGGCTGGGCTAAGTACCTGTGGCTGACAGTTGAAGGAGTTTCTCTACTGTAAGAAGCAGCAGCAGCAGCAGCAGAACTGCACTGACTGAAGAAACGGTGGGAGAGAGCCAGAAAGAAATAAGAACTGAAGAAGCAGCAGAAACAAACATGCAGCCGAGCAGGAAGACACAGAGTTGTCTGAGAGACGAGAGCCAGCAGCAGAGAGAGCATAAGCTCTACAGAGACAGAGTTTTGGGTAAGAACTGAAACAAAAACCCCAAACTCCTTTTGTGACCTTTCCTAAGTGGAGAGGATGGACTCCTACTGAATGGAAGTCCTAAATGCAGCAGCACTGCAGAGAGGAGCTGAAAAGCTCAGGCGTCCTGGAAAGCTGGACTGGGACGATTAAACAAATGTGGAGGGGGTGACCTTGGCCCCCCTCACCGCTGCTGCCAAGCTAAGCTAGCAGCCTGAGATCAGAGCACAGAAGCTCTGACAGAACTCTTGAGGTAGAGGCCTTCAACTGGAAGCTGCCCAAGACGTTCTGACTCAGGGGTGAATCCCCTGAGGGAGGGACCTTCATGGGATGTCTTACATCCCATGATATGGTATGGTGAAGCAAGTTTTGTCCCTGCTACGCAGTCCACGGAAGAGAAGACCCTTGCTTGGAGATGAAGGGCCACGAGGGCTTGGATACCCCCTCGTGTGTACTGGCAGAGATCCAGTTACAGCTGCTGCATGGAAGAGAGAGAGATAGACTGCTACTCTGAAGAGAATGCTGCTCTGAAAGTGGAAAGGATCTTTCCTTCTTCCCTCCTGGACTTTTATTTGGAGGGGAGAAGAGATTTGATCCATTGTAAATACTTTTATGTCATGGTAGAAATAGTTAAGATTGTATATAATGTATTGTAGTATTTATTTGTACCGTCATTGTAATATATAATCCCTTTCCCCCATTTTGAGTCTCGTGTAGTGTCTGGAAAAACCATCTCACACTGTGTTGAGATGTGGGAGGGGGCTTGGACTAGGGAATTGGATTTTCGGAGCTCTCAAACTATGACACACTGTCCAAAAAAACCTTGCTCTACTCAACTAATATTACCCAGATACAGGTACTAATGTATCAAAGGTAATTGCAAGTAAGAAAGGCCAGTAAAAAGCAGCAACAGTATTGGTGTTAGCTTTGTTACAGTCTCTTACCCTATTACAAAACATTTTGAAAATGTTTGTTTTTCAGAGCACACAAGGAATAAACAATCAGGTAGCAAAGCTTATGGAAGATATTTAATTTATTTAAGGTACTAAAACTTTATCCCTGGAAGTGGTCAAGGCCTGACTGGATGAGGCTTTGAGCAAAGTGGTCTAGTGGAAGACGGGGTTGGAACTAGACGATCTTTAAGATCTCTTCCGACCCAAATAATTCCAGTATTCTAAGATTAAAAGCCTTCCTCAGCATTTTTTTTTTTAATAGAAACTATACTGTTACTGAATGAAAAATTCTCTTGTTTTATCAACAAGAACCCACAAATACTGAGAATATTTAGCTCTGTTGTATCAGATACTTTAGCAATTAAATGACAACAGGCCTCTGTACAAATCTTACGAGTTTAAAATAATAGATTATAAATGTTTCTGTATTTTCTTTGAACTCCCTTGCCTTTTTCTTAATTTCAAGCTGTCACTTTAAAAACTCTTTGTGTTCTGCATTGCACCTTAGTTTTCTGAAGAACATTTCTCCCACAGTAATATCCTTTAAAATATTAAGTGTCTTCATGTTTTGATTACAAAATTATCATAACTTGTATGCCAATGTTGTTTAGAAAGTGCTCTCTATTTTCCATTCTTTTGATAATGCTTTCCATCTTGTTATTAGATCTGATCCCTTGCACATTCAAAACAGGAAGATCTTTCCAGCTATTTTGTTTTGTTTACCTTTATAAATATTAGTTTTTTAAAGAAACATTATTTTTAATACTTTTTTTAATATTCAGAGACATTTTCAAAGAGATTCCACCTGATGTAAAGAAACATATAACCAGTTACCAGGTAATAATGGTCAATTTTGATGGTTGAGCATACAAAATATCAGTTATTTTGCAACAGAGTAGTATTCAACATGCACCTTCTCGGGCTAAAAAAAACAATTGCAAAATGTAATATGTTTCAGCAATAGTTAAAAAATATGGAGATTAACACTTTGTTTAAATTTTAAACATTTAACATGAATTGATGATTGCACTAGCCTATGTCTACTCTCAGAGTAAACCACAAAAAACAAATACAAATAAGATACAGATGACAAAATACAAACTCCCAACCTCTCTACTTAGAAAAAAAATTGAATTTGCCAAATAATATTATTTGTACAGAATAGATGTTCTTCAGAGATAAAAAAGTGAAATACGTATATACGGAATTTATGAATGCAAAGACTTGCACAATCACAATTGCAAGCAAAACTTGATTGTATTTAGAGAATGATATTATTTTATAAAACAGATCAAACAGACCTTTCTGTAAATCGAAATAAGTGAAATTCATGTTTCAAGGTTATAGTATAAGCTAGAATTTAGAAAAACTTCTGTTTTCCCTCTTCATTGCCTTTTTGCACTAGACCAGGTGATAACCAGCAGAGAAAGAGGTCAACAGATCTATGCAGACTTGAGCAAAGATACTGTGCTTATACACATACAGATACAGACAAGCACTTACACTCATATAAATCTGCCTAAAATTTAACGTAAAGCTTTTAAAAACATTAACATATATCAAGTGACATTTATCAACTACTGGAAAAGTAAAATAATTTTATTAATTATACATTATAAATTCCATTATTCAAAACGTGAACACAAAGCTATAAGAAGGATTTTAAAAAAGAATTCTCCTAATATTGTATCTGTTCTTCAAAATTGTTCTAAAACTACTTTCAGATACGCATACATTTTTAAAAGAGTTTCAGCTTCAACTATTATGCAGATTTTCAGAGATTTCAATTTTAAAAACTGATCCTATAACCTACATTTATAAAACAGTAAATATATATTAATGTAGGGCAGCAGATTGTCATAAAGGCCTCAGAAAATACTCTAATCAGCACTTAGAACAAAAAACCCACAGATACTGACAGGCCACAATCCAGGTGAAAAGAATGACTAATATTCAGAAACCACATTATAGAAGGTGCTTTAAGCTTTCATTAAATTGAGATGGATAGTATAAACTAGTCAGCTAACTGCTGACCAAGAAAAAAAGGCAAAAATATATTTGGAAAAGTATTTTAGATACACCTTGTATAAATATTAATTACAGATACAGCTTACTGTGAAATGATTTTAAGTAACACTCTAGAAGCTATGAATGGAATTGCAAGATAGATGTTTACCCTAAAATGTGGGCACAAAGCCCAGCAGGAACGGAGCTTATAACCAAACAGCTAATCCATTCCTCTACCACAATGTCCAATATTGAGGGATAAACTGAATAAAAGGTTTGCCAAGGTTTTCATGATTTGTTGACCAAAAGAAAGTTCCCAGCCTGAATGAGTAAACATAGAAGAAAAAGCATTAATTCATTATAAACAAAAAGAAGCTGAGAGAGTTAAAGAAAATTTGTCTCTTTGCATATCATCCCTCTTTGGACACCATACTAATCCTGTCTGCATCCTTCCAGCTTTAGTGAATGTACTGCAGGTTCAGTAAGGTTTCAGACACTGGCTTCAAGGATCTCCACCAGTGATACAAGGACAAACACAAAATTTCTGTCATCAGTTGCAAGACGATATTGTAAGTCTGAGCACAGAAAACCAGACATCTTCAGACGCTCTAGAGATTACTGTAAAAGTCATACTACAAAGATGTTATAATAATATTTCTGTTTATACAGTGCTCTACTTAAGGGTCTGTTTGGAGACCTCTCCAAGCCAAAGCTGTTCTTTTTTAATTATACTGTATGTAACCATTGCGTATTTAAATAAAGAAAAATATGACAAGTAACTGCTTATCTTATAACTACAGCTAACGCTGCATGTTCTTTCCACTTCCTTAACAAGCACTACATCACTATTCTAGCAGAAAAAAAAATGACTACTGAAAACAGGACTGTCCATTAATGTCCTAAATAACTTGCCAGTGCTTTTATTCTAACAGCTATTTCAGTGTGTAACAAAATGTTGCACAATAACAGTGTACCACAGAAGCTGTCTTTTTGATTGATCTACGACACTACTTCTCATTCTCAATGCCCTGCATGTCAGGCTCTTCACTCTGAAGCTTGCACAGAACTAGAATTTTAATGAAAATTTACTCTATTAGAAATAATGGGGACCTAGAAAATGGCTCAGAAAAGATGTATCTATAACTCAGCTGATATGACAGTTCCTATACAGACAGAAAATACCAGAACCAGTACTTTTACTTAGTTTCCAAAGCTTGCTATTTAATGACAAGGGTAACTTACTATTTCAGTAAAAGTAATATTTTGAGGAAGATCCTTAGCTGCTTTTACAGAAGTGAAAAGACTTATATTAGTTGACAATCTTAATCCTAAAGTCTTGTCCAGAAAAATAGAAAATATTGTGTGAAAATGACACTTTCCCATCCTGTATCGTCTCAACATAATGGTTATGGTCGTTGCAACACCTTCATGTAATGCAATACCAGGACTATGTTGAGAAGAGTAGGAACAGATTTTAAGAAAAAAAAGTCAACTTAGAATTTCACATATTGTGTTCAAATATGCTCTAAACTGAAATGTTACATATGCAGCAACACTCTTTTGCTTTTAGAAGACAGTTTTGAAAATATAAACCTAAGTCAAGAGGCTTCTTTATCTCTACAAACCATTCAGCAAAAGGGTTTGGGAAGAAGGCATGCAGGCTTTCCAGGTTATTAAAACCATTAAAAGCAATGAGCAGTAAATAGCAGCTCTTCAAAGCAATACACACTAGAGTTTCCAATTCTGACACATGCAAAGAGCTAACTTCCTCCTGTGGAGGAAGGAAAATGCAGAAAAAAGTGTTTCAGAAAAGAAGGAAAGACAGACAAAGAGAAAAGCAGAGGGTACTTGCAATTGCACTTTAAGGTCAAAGCTTGAACCTCAAAGCTCCTCCAGCTCTGCATTAACAAAATTCCCCATCCACAGATTAGCTGAGAGGCAGCAAGATTCATCGCATTAAAGTTAAATGTGCAGAAAATGGAATCATAGTAATCCTCACTGACATGTTTACATGTACAGTCTGCTGAGCATCTACGTCTGTTATTTGATAAGAAGCATGGAAATAATAGTCTCAGACTTTGAAACAGTGATACAGACTAATCCTAGCCCTGCAACTCTTACAGATGCCTCATCACATCTGAAAATTCCTCACAGTGAGGTGATGGTACCTACCATCAAGTGAGCTCCCTTGCTGTGCCAAGATACATAATTCTACCTATGAAAACTTTGAACTTCAGTTCATGACCGCTCCACACTGTGCTCTGGGGAGATGCTTCAGGGAGGCTTTAGCCAGAAAACCTGTTGGCTTGATCATATTCATAAACAACAGAAAACACTTTATTATCCAGAAGGAATTAAATGGCTTCTCTATCAGAATGAATTGAGATAATATTTAAATACTTAGAATAACTCAAGATGAAGTTTCTAAGACTATAAGTAGATATCTGTCACTATAACTCTTAATTCCCTTTTTTCCCTGCAAACCTATGACCAAGTGAGAATGCAGTAATATGTAGGCTCTGTAAACTTTCTCAGCAAGAGATATTATCAATATACATACTATTCATTAATCAATATGTTCTCTGATTCGTCAATTATTAGATTTTTTTATGCTATATGTACAGTATCTTTAAATGTCATAGCAGAATTAAATGTTCATTGCATTTTAGACACTACAGTGCATAGTGATTCCTTGCTGAAAATTAATTTAAGCTCAGTCCTAATATCACTCTTCAACCCATCAGTTTAGAAAAACACTCTCTGCCCCACATTAGCATTCCTACCACACAACCTGTTGAGACCCCACTCCTCACCCTTCTACATACAGCACAGAGCTTTAGCAACTGCTTGTTACCCTACTATGGGTTAGTGTGACACTGAACCAGCCACTGTCATCTTAACTCTCAGTTGTTCCCTGGGCTGCCACACCAATCAATTAAGCAAATTGATTTTGGAAAATCGTTTTGTTGAAGTTAAACATAAATGCTTAAAGACTATTTTGTACATTCTACTTGAGATGTACTTAATCTCTACAAAAGCCTGTTCCCTTTCTCCCATCTCACATGGATTTAAGAAAGTCTTTTTTTTTTTTCTTTTTGCTTTCCATAGTACTTTTGACATTTGTGCTGGGGGAGATCTCCTTTCTTCTGATGAATTCCCAAGTTACTCTACAAAGTAGAAGACATTATTGCAGATTCTAAAGAGACAAGTTTTCATCTTGATGCCTCCCTACTTCCTTCATCAGTAACTGTTTGATTTCTAGTTGATTCTCATAAAGGATTATAATAGACTAGGAAACAATCAAGATATCATATCTACATCTCCAGTACTTAGATTCCTGTTCTGCTATGTATCTGTGCAGGAGGTAATCAACCCTGCAGTTCTGCCATATTTAGAGTATATTTATACATCATTTAGGCAGAGAAAGAGACTTTGGGGTGACTAAAGGAGAACAGGGGTAGTAAAATGCAATATGGGAGATTAAGGAGAAACAGCAAAATGATACTTATTGTTGGATATGGTAACATTTAATGAAGATGTTTTATTTCCGGGCAAATATAGATCTTTGTGCCTGGATGGAAGGTCTAAAATGTGTTTGTTCATATTTATACTGCTACATTTAGCGTATCTGAAAAATTTCTATTACAGGCTAGGAGAGAACATGTGGAGGACAGGTAATATTTCTTTGAAACAGAATTTTTTGCATCTCCATCCTAAATATTTCAGAATGGTTAAAGTTATAAAGATATTGCTCAAGATGAGACAAATATGAGCTTAGCTACAGCCATCACTGTGTTGAAAATCACTGTGAACTATGTTATGGGGTTTGGAAATGAGGATAAGATATATAACTATTTACCACAGATTACGTAAGAAGAAGGATAAAAGTACAACATCCATAATCATTAAACAGCATGAAATCATTAATTCAGATCTTGACCTTACACAAATGAAGACAGTGGGGATTTTGCTGTTTATTTCATTATTATTTGCATGAACACAACATTCTTTTTAAGAGAAATAAAATCTGCTTGGGGAAAGTCCCTGATAATGTTAATCAAAACCTTCACCTGGCCATATCTCCAGGACTTTGTTTAAAACATTATTGAAGTTTGATTCAGCTACTTTAAAAAATAATTATTGGAGGCTGGAAAGAGTTGCAGTAAATAAAAGCTCACTTGCTGAGTGATATACCTTTAAGTCAGAAAAAACTGTGGTGAACAAAAGGAGGAGCTGTGGCTACCAGTACTTCGGTTGGTAAAGTGAACTTTTAAGCTCTTTTTATAATTTTAGTTAAATCACCTTCACAGCAAAAAAGCAATAAAATAAAGTCACCTAACAACAAAAGCCAGAATACTGAGGCTTATAATAAAATCCTTGACAAGTTGTGCAGTGTTGCATGAAGCTGAAAATCAGGCTCAACTTAAGACCCTATCTCCACATCCATACGTTCCTTTCTTTTTCTCTGTTCTTGTCTTTTGACAGGTAAATGTCAAGACCCACAGAACAAACTGTTGCACAAGTATGGCATCATGGAAGCTTGGAAAGCATATGTTGGTGCTCAAAAAATATGTTGGCTTTCAGGGATCCCCGGGGCACTTTGCTTGGGGATGCAGCTGTCACTTTTGATATTTCAATCTTTATTTTGCTGTATGAGAGGCTAGTTAAAATTGAACACACCCATATATATATATACATATATATAAACGCATATATATCTACCATATGACCTTGAATTTTAGGTGGAAATTTAGTTGCAGATACTGTACCCCAAAAATGCAGATATTATTACAGGTAGATAGACTGTCAAAGCTAAATTTGCAGCATTCATCTGCAAAAACCAGTTATAGCAGCAGCTGATCATAACTGCTAATATATTAATAATACATAACTGAAAATATAATATATATTCAGAGAATCTGACATCTTCTCCAGGTCAAAGACCTAAGACTGAATACCCAGAGAGATGTCATCAGTATGGATAGGCTTGTAAGATACAGTGAATACAAAGATTAAATCTTTTTTTGAACTAGCATTTGAAAAGGTTAGTTTTGAATCTTAAAGGTTAACGATTAAACAGGGACTTCCAGATCCTGGGTACCTTACTAAGAAAACTGTGATTCTGACACAGTAGCTGTGCTAAAAAATGGTGCCACAGCACACATAATCCAGCTCACAAATATTCCAGTTTCACTTACAGGCCACTGTAGTATTCTGTCTCATAACTGAAAGGCAGATCAAGGACGATATTTTCTTAACTTATCTTCTTTTGATCAAAAATGCTGTAATCCTACCTAAGTTAAACTTTCGGTCCAGTGCCAGTAGATCCCATAGAATATCAACATTCCAGAAACTTGAACAAAATATTAATAATTACAATGATAATTGTTGCAAAACATGTCTCTTTTATTCTGTTCCAACTGGATAAAATCTTAGTTGCTGGGCATAATGTAGGCCCAGTAGTACTGTTGTTTCATGACGAATACATAAGGATGAACAAGGTTTAAGCAAAAGGTTCAACATAAGGTACCACAGTGCAGGAGAAAAAAAAACCCTACACTGAAGGATTTTTGGAAATCCATGTAAGGCTGATATAGAATCTCAATTTCTATGTTTAGATATTCTCTAAAAGAAAGAAAGAAACAAAAAAAAAGGACAAAAAAACAGGATGAATAAAAACAACTGAAATCCTAGCTGAAGAGAAGCCTGAATGGACACAAAGGCCACTACCTTGGCATCTCGAACAATGGTCACCCAGGTAGCAGTGAAAATGTGAAACCTTCACTGAAACAAAGGTGATGGTAAAATTCTAAAACCTTTTGGCACAGCAATGCAGTATCATGCACTGATTTTAATTCTGCTTTTCTGTGAATATGAATTAGAACCTCTGAATTAACTGTCCATTTTCCAACCACAACCATTCTGTTCTTTAAAAACAAAAAAAAGGAAAGAAAAACACACCTGCCAAATGCAATGATCTTTTTCTTTCAGAGATGTTCAAATTTAGTCCCATTGAAGCTATTTGTCTTTATAGAGAGCCAGGTGTGTTTTGTTGGCCATTTTTTATCTTCCAGTATCAACTGTTCCATGTAATTACTTTCTGTAGATCAAGCCTTTTTAACAGGTCTCTTTTCCCAATGTCCTTGCTGTGTGCACAGAACTCCCAACAACACTAATGAATCTTGAGCACGTGACTTTAGTGAAGATTATGCTTTGTGTCATTTCGAGTGGTAAGAGCACATAACAGAGACTATGTAGTGCAAGCACTAAGCTGCACAGTAGCAGCAACCACTGTTTTTTTAATGAACTTTAGGTGTTCTTCTTAGAATACCATGACATAAAGCCCTGGAGGAAAGAGGGGTCCAAGGCTACTTAATATTCAATGCTCACCTCTTCCAAGATTAGGAGCAATGCATCCCAACACAGAGGAAGTCAGGCAAAAACACCAGGCCTGCATGGACAAACAAGGAGCTCTTGGATAAACTGAAACACAAAAAGGAAGCCTACAGAGGGTGGAAGCAAGGAGAGGTAGCCTTGGAGGAATAAACAGAGATTGTCCGAGCAGCCAGGGATCAGGTTGGGAAAGCTAAAGCTTTGGCAGAATTAAATCTGTTCAGGAACACTAAAGGCAAAAAGAAAAGCTTTTATAGGTAGACCAGTGATAAAAGGAAGACTAGGGAAAATGTAGGCCCTCTCAAGAAAGAGACCGGAGACCTGGTTAACCAGGACATAGAGAAATCTGAGGTACTAAAAAACTTTTTGCCTCAGTTTTCACCAAGAAGTGCTCCAGCCACACCATCCAAGTCGCAGAAGGCAAAGGCAGGGACAGGTAGAATGAAGAATCACCCACTGTAGAAGCAAATCAGGTTCAAGAACATCTAAGGAACAAGAAAGTTCACAAGTCCACGGGACCTGATGAGATGTATTCTGTGTGTCCTGAAGGAATTGTCAGATGAAGTTCCATCATATTTGAGAAGTTGTGGCAGTCCACTGAAGTTCGCACTGACTGGAAAAGGGAAAAAGGACAGGCCTAGGGAACTACAGGCCACTCGGTCTCACCTCTGTGCCTGGCAGCATCATGGAGCATGCTAAGGCACACAATTATTTTGGAAAACATATATAGTTTTGTTTAATCAATACAGAACATTTTCCACCTGCAAATGTCATCTCCAGCTGGTGGCATAAAGGTGCGAGTGACATGTTTGCAAAAGAACATCCATCCATGTCATCACCCATAAACGATCAAAATACAGTGCAAGAACAAAACTGTGTTCCACCCCATCCCTTGACACACGAGAGTTAGCAAATGCTACTTTCTTCAATTAACATGAAAGGGCCTTTAAAAACAATAAAGTAATTAGAGTCGTTCATGACAGATAATTATATCATGTAAAGAAGAGTATTCCTGGAAGTGCTTTAGCATCTATTAGAAAAGAACATTTTTTACGTTTTTCCTCTCAAATGAATTTCACAGACATGCAAGATGTGGGAAAATGGCAGCATTCTCATCAGTGTTAAAAGCGTATGATATGAATGAGGTCTCCAGCATGGCACTGGCTGCAATAAATTATCAAGTGTGTGTTCTGTTTTCTGAAATGGGCTCAATTTATCATTTTATAGAAAAGGTTCCATTATGCTAATGTCTTATAAAATCACTTTTTGCTGTTGCTGGAAGGTGAAGAGGAGATATCAATTTTTATATATAGAATGTGAAAGTATTGCAGCAGTGAATTGTCAAGGGTTAATAACCCTAACAACAGAAGATACAATTGACAGAATTGTCAAAGAGCAAACTTCCAAGGACTTTGTAATGATGAATTTTCATAACCCTACTAGAAGCAGAAAAAGCAGAATAACTTTCTTAAGCTTAACTATTTCAAAAGAAATGTTGACACAAAAAGAGAAATGTTGACAGAATTAGCAATAGTTAATTGCTGGGCTGAAAACTTATCCTCTGTTTTCTAATAAACCCTTGAATTGACACTGGAGATTGTTTACGAAGTGGTTTTCCAATGAAGGTCAGATTAGAAAATACCATTATCATTCTTGTCAACTTGCCCAGACAACAGACATGAAGGATAATCAGACAGGGGTACAGGGGTGATTACCTGAAAAGAGGACTATGTGTCTCTAAATAAAACTTTATAAAATAAGAATGTTTTTCTTCTTTTGAAGTACTGGATACAAAACAGGCAAGTACTAAAAGATGTGGCTGAGATGTGATTTTTAACCCCTTTTTTCCTGTGCTTCAGAAACATTACCATATTATGAATAACATTTAAAAAGAAGCATTGTCTTAGGGGCATTCCTTCCCATAATCCAAGAAACTATAGCAACTAATCAAGGAGATAATGTAACATATATTGACATTAACAGGCTGCCCAGGTAAGGGGTTGACTGGAGGCATTTAAAAGATGTTCAGAAGTGGCATTTGGGGACATGGTTTCATGGTGGCGTTGGCAGTGCTGGGTTAATGGGTGGACTCAGTGACTTTAATGACTTTTCTAACCTAAACAATTCCATGATTCTATGATTGCAATATATTTTAACATATATTCTTTTCAATCATATTCTATGATTGAAAAGAAGTGGAGCTAGAGAACTGCAACCATTATCTCAACGGATCATCATAAGCACCTATCTGGATCTCACAGCTTCAAACATGGATCACAGTTCAACGACTTCTGCCATACAACGTTCAGCAAACAACTTGGAAACTTAAAATTTTAGAAAAGTTCTCATTCAACGCATAGGAAATATTTAGTGAGATTGATTTAAAATTAAATTCAATGTTACTGTACCATATAAAAATGTTATTATCATACTCTTCTCTTAATATACACATGGACTTTTAGATCTCAGATGCACATACTTAAAGGATGGTTACTTCTGAAAAACATGTTCTAACACTGTGATGATCTAGTCAGGCACAACGTGTTTGCATTTTGCATTAAATATGTGAGCAATATGACCACAAAGGGACAACAATGTGTGTAGTTGCACACATCTTTGTCTTATGAGGCAGCCAAGTGACAAAAGGTTGTAAAACAAAACAAAATAATACAAACCAAAACAATACCAGCATGAGGGACTGCAAATGGGGAGAACATCTTCCAAGTATGGAATACCCATAAACAGTGGCTGACAAAACAAAACCAACTAAAGCAGTGAGGAGCACAGAGAAGATTCCCATTCAGGACAGGGACAAGTAGTATAAAAATATCAAATAAGAAACGAAAAATGGAGAGAAAGGAAGACAAGCCTGCTTTAGTTCCAGTTTCTCTTTTCAAAGAGCTCTCAGTCATGATTAGTTGAATTTCTGTGACTACAACACCAGCGCAATGAAGCTCCGTGGTATTGTACACCAACAGCAAATTTAAGACAAAAGGTCTAACAGTTAAAGTCTAATAGTTCTGTGTATGTAATGATTGCACAGTGATAGCCATTAACAATGAGCAGGAACTAATCACTGACACATGCTGTCAATGCAGAAATTTTGTAAAGTTTGGTTTTGAAGTTTAAACCAGAATTGTACATATGGTAAATTTACAGTGTATAATGAAGACAAATGAAGTCTTTCTTCCCAGAAATTATTTGCCAAAATGAGGACTACTATATTATTTCTGAGCTGGTACTTTATTCTGCATTTCTAAAAAAGTATTCATACCCTTTTCTGGATGTAGATTGATCCTCAAATTAGTACTGCACTTAATATTTAAAAGTTTGTAAAATCATGTATTATAAAAGATCTAAATTAAATATAGGCTAAATCACAATGTGTTGCATAATGCATTTTCATTTGCATAGTGGTTTAATCCTAATACAATAGTAAATTGTCTGGGCACCAAATCAAAAAATACGTAGTAACCTAACTAGTTACTTGAATATGTCTACAGAAAGAAGACACTGGTTGCATATTAAATAATTTACTACTTTTTCTTGTACAGTAATATAAATGTTATTCAAATGGATGTCTGTAAGAAAGAACTATCATAAGAATCATGTAACCACCAGGAAATGGTGTATTAATATTTTAAAAAATTTAACAAAGGTCAGTGTAAGTACTCTAATAATTTGTTTTTAGAACAAAATTTTCATATCTCTGGGAAAAAGGACCTAATTACTGAATGTAAATTGTACAGAATACTGATTTTCCTTCCTCAAACTACTGATTTACAATACTGTGGACCTAAAGTAGATTTAATTAATTAATGTTATAATTAATCCACAATTGATTTGTACAGATGCCAAAGGAAAAAATCTTTATACTGATTAATTTCTTTTGAAAAATTGCAGTTAAATTACAGGAGAGAAACTTCAAGAATCTTTTTTCTCTTTTCTAAGGAAATAATAAATTCTTAGATATTTGGCTTTATCACACAACAAAGCAATATTAGGTCATAGGAAAATAAGTTCATTTTTGTCTCAGTTTTGTCTGGTGCAGTTGCTCAACACTTACAGAGCTTCATGTTTCCGAGTAACGACAGAAATGTTGTTGCCACACTGGAGTCCGTTTTGAATGGATGAGTGTTCATGTTTTGATGGCATCCTCAAAGAGGGGATAAGAAATTGCTGCAGCTGTACTCAGCTTTGTACTGGGTAGTGGCACTCAGCCTAACATCATATTAAAATGGGGAGGGAGACATACACCATACCATTGCCCAATCCGGAACTAATTTGATATTATAAGCTTTATAAGCTTTATAAAACTTTATAAAGTTGTAAATAATTTTACAATATTTCAGGAGTTTAGAATACTCCTTTACTTCAAACACATCTGACACAAAAATTCTTATTCTTTTAGGTTTTTTGAGTAAAAGAATCATAATAAAATGTAATATCAATTACAGAGCACAGGATTTGTTAACACAGTCTTCAGAATACTATTGAAAAACTATTTGTAATGTCAGCAATTTCCCTGCCTAAATTGATACTTTTTTTTTAATTCATCAGAGCTTCTCTCAGAAATAAGCACAGTTTTGATTGCCCAAATCCTAAATTGTGGTTTTGCCTTCTAAATGTTTTTTTTCCCTTCTAAATGTCTCTTATACCAAACTCTTACATAGAATGGGAACGAGTTCATCACTTTATGCTTTACTGACAAGAATGTCTTTGGCAATGACAGTTTCACCTTCTCTATCTCATATTTGTGTTATTTGTAAAGATAAGAAGTTTGAACAAATATTAAGTTTTGACAAAGCATTTCCTAACTAGATGGAAAACAATCAATCCCTCTTTTTTCTTGAGTGTACATCTTGGCACACCTAAGTCAGTATATACCAGTACTTTATTTACTCTTACGTGAAAAGAGGAACATGGAGAGAGAAGGAAACAGAGGTGCCTTGCATGCAAGCATTTGTAAAGGGCTAGCTAAAGAACACTGGGATTTTCTTTGGAACTGGTGAGACGAGCATTTATTTAAAAGTAGTAAAGAAAAAAACCTAAGTAATGATGACCACATCCAACTGATTCAGACAAAATAATAAACTAGCTGATAATGGATTAAATTTAAAATTACATAAGTAACAAGCTGAATATCATCTTACAGAAAACAGATGTTGTCAAACTATTTTAATTTTTTCGATACTACAAATTTGCCAGACATCAGTAGCTGATAAATATATTTAGAAAGGGAAGCAAAGGGATTCTGCAGTCTGACCTCCTGCCTAGCACCATCCATACTAGGTTGAAGTCCAATCTTTGTTGCTGGACATGTGTTTCAGAAAAAATGTTCCATATTTACTTTTTGGTAGTAAATAGGGTGAATTCTTATAAGCCAGGATAACTTGCATTGGTGGTTATTTTCCTGGCAAGTTAAAATCTATGTGTGGTATTTATATTTGGTGTTTGCACTTTCTATACAATGAAAGCTTAAATCCTTAAACAGCTGGTAAGATCTAAGACTCCCGTGTTACCAAATTTCCACTCCCTTAAATGCCACAAGATTATACCAACAAATATAAACCAATCATGACCTGCACTTTTTAGGATTCTCATGATTATTCTCGTGAATTTTTTAACAGTTTTGACATCAAAACAGTGTGCTATTTCAGTTTTCGTTATGCAAGTGTCAAAAGCACAGAAAAAACATTTTCTCCACTCCACTGTTTTCTGTTCATACCTCCAAAAATCATATTAGTTCTCTTGGACCTGGCATCATGATGCATTCTCATATTCAGCTGATGAGCCATACAAATCCTTATGTTTTTCAGATTCAGTGTTTCTCAGGTAAAAATCAGAGAATCAAAGAATTGTTAAGGTTGGAAAATACCTCTAAGATCGAGTCCAATCATTATCTCTTTATCCTATATACATATCTACGGATATGCAACCGTTATGGAACATAGTTTATTTGCGTACATCTTGTTTACCAGAACACTTTGTCCCAGACATTGGACAGAAGTAAACTAGGAGGAGGTGAAATGAGCTTTTTTCACATGTGCAATAGAAATCATGTAATGTTTTCAGAAAAAAAGAGAAAAAAAAACCAGAAAAGGGCATTTTTGTTACTCTGCAGAAAGAGGAAATGTGGAAATCTTTGATGCAGAGATTATTTGAATCCATTTTTGTATTTTATTCAAAAATGTTCATGACTTTCAAACTTCTGAATTTCTCATAGAGGAACGGACGCTGTACTCTATAAATACAAAGCAAGTAAGATGCTTCTCCAGACCAGTCAAGAGTTGATGACATTACTCACATTAGAGTGGAGGTGAGCTGAGAGGAGGATGCTCTGTTATGCTCTTCTGCAAGGAGCAAATAAAACCCATTCATGGAGACACGATGCCAGGCTATAAGAGCTTTCGTCTCATCAAGTGCAGCAGTTCATAATACTTAAGTATATTGCTTCTGTAAGAGCAGTACAACATAACAAGAATTGCCTCTCTCCTGATATGTCTGGAAAAATTTTACATTTTGACCTCCAAGCATTCATGTAAATACTTCAAAAATACTGTTTTTGCAGCCAAATGCTGCAAAAGCTTCTGGGAGAAGCTTTTCTGAGGCAAAAATTACCACAAACCTTTTTCCACAGAATTCAAAGGAGGGTAAATAAAACAAAAGCAGGGCAGGAACATTGGCTCAGCATCTTGTGGTAATGAGCAGAAATAACTTAGGCTTCAGGAGACATGAAGTCTCAGTGTTTACTGCTACAATTACAGAATAGTTGTGTAGCATGTTAGACTAAACAACAATAAGTTAATAATTAATAAATCCTTGGCCTCTAAATTGTACATTTAAACTTGCTAACTACTCATCAGGTAGTATCTCACACATAAAAGAATAAAGATTATACCTGGTTCAACTGTATAGGTTGCTACTGTAGACTGTTCACCACAACCATCCACCTCCTAAGAAAACAGCTTGATAAGTATAATTTTAACCATCAGTGATGGTACTTGCCTTCTTCAGCCACTCATTCCCAATACTATTAGTCATTTCAGCTGTGTCAAAGGAAATCCTCACTACACAGTAAGGTGTATTGGAGAAATGATCTCTGGAATAATCTTTCTTTCTTTCCTTCCTTCCTTTCTTTCTTTCTTTCTTCCTCTCTTTTCTTTCTTTCTTTCTCTCTTTTCTTTCTTTCTTTCTTTCTTTTTCTTGCTGGATTATTTTTAACCCAGACTGTTCCTTAATTTAGGGAATTAAGTGACCACATATCTACAAATTAACCCACATCAAACCCATAATAATAAAAAAAAAACAACATTAAAGTCCCCCACATTGAACAAAAGCAGTAGAGCTGAACAGACAAAAGGACAAGCTTCCACAGTGAGAATCTAAACAAGATTCTCACTTGATAATAGGCCTTTAAAAAGTACTTATTATTAACATCCTTCCAGACAGAATTATTGGTAGAGTGGCTCTTTTCTTTTTCTTATTATAAAAATAATTTATAACCTAATCCCAGATAAAATTAGTCCACCTATATTATCAATATATTTTTTCCCTCAGCTTTCATTCTGCCATGAAAATATTTGCTGCAACACATCAATCAGTAGAAGACACCAATCAGTTTGTACCTGGCTTCACAGGTAGTCTGTGCAGTCTGTGGGCAAACATGTCACATGACAAATTTTGAAAGTCTATACGCATGTATAAACTATTCTGTAGAGTCAAGCGCAGCTATTAAAGCCCTGTACGTATCATGTAGAGGGCTGAAGAAATAAATATGTGGTAACATTTAAAAGCTTGCATTTTTGCCTTGCTTCTGAGAGTAAACCCAGTCTGACGCCCTGTCCCTAGTTTATCGGATTTAAATGAGCATGCACCTCTTATCTCATTACTCATTCAGATTGGGAGATGTGGATCATTAAGCTGAGTACTAATTTGCTCCTAAACTGCACTCATTCATCATGAGTTGGCAGTGAGAGGTTGACCAAGTCAGTTGTGGAATACATCTGTGACCCTCTCATGGATTGTGTATTTTCTGCATGAGTTACTTAATAAATTCTCTAGAAGTTATTTTAACAGTTTTAGTAGCCATTTTTGTTAAGCACAATGATTTCTGTGGTCAGGTTAGTCACAGAGGTTGTATTCAAAACTCATCTTCTATAATCTCAATCTATATGTTTAGTATTACGAGGGGGTTTCTCTGAGGAGATTCATGTAATTGCTAAGGGATTCTTATATGTGCTTCTGACTTAAGCTTCTCTCTCATGAACACATTCTGCAATAACTTAACTTGTGCCTCAGATTATTTTTCGTGATAAAGATATTTTCAGCAATCATTTGTTGGATGAAGAGGTACTAAAATCCATAATATGATTCATCATCATGTGTTGTGCCAGACATGTTTTAATAAACATTTATTAATTTTTAATAAAAAATTGTAAATATTTTTTTAAAATGTATGGTTATGAAAACATCACAACAGATTGGGAATTAAACACATTTGCAACACTGCCCAACATTCTAGTTAAGGAAACTTCTGTAATAGAAATTTTACAGAGACTACTTTTTACCTACTCACAGACATCTGGAGTTTTTGCCAGCTTATAATAATTTGTAAAAATATTAGCATAATACAAGTTAGAGACAGGAGCAACACAAGAAATCACTCATTTTATACACAAAGCAAAACTGGATTCTTATAACCTCTTAATATTGTAGTATTTTTGTTTAATAACTAAAAGAAACCACATATTGTGGGGTTTTTTTCCCTTGGTGTAGAACTAGAACTGTTCACCCTTAAAAAGAAGTAGACAACTATTTATATATGTAAATTGAAATGTACTAAATCACTGAATTACCTAATTTTTCAGAGGGAAGAGAAACACTGCTTTTTCCAGGATCCAGAATAACAGCCAAACCTTCAGATAGCGATGGAAGGATGCTGGTACTGAGATCTATGCGAGTTAGGCTTTCAGGTTCTCTTTCCAAGGGTTTTAGAACACCTCCAACACAGTTATTTTCTGTCCCCTCCTTATTTTGACTGTTCTTCTGTGGACTCTGAACAATATGAACAATGCTCTGCTGGGCCAAGTCACACTTCTGCAACACAAAACAAAAATCTCAATAAATAATTAATTGTGACATAATGGACAAAATTCCTCTATCTCCAACGTGTTATTTGCTAAATTGTCTCCAAGCCACTTGGTGGAGAATTTCAGTGGATGGTAATGGAGTTTAAAGCAAAGCGACAAGAGTAAATTGCTGGAATCAGGATTACTTGCATTGACAAAAGGGTCACAACACTTACAAGTTTTAAACATTTAACAAAGAAATGGTGGACAGAGCCAACAGCTCTAAATAAGTCTGGTTTATTGGCACAAATGAAATACTCCAGAGGTAGCATTACTAAATCAAGCACTAATAATATTCAACACTTAATAGGCACTCGGACAGATAATGCTGATACACACTCTTCATGTAGAAATTTAACGTCAAATTTGATTATCACAGAGAGTTCATGAAGCTCTCTCAAGCTACTACAAAGTATTTTTATAAACAGAAACAGGGAAGATGATGCTATTGATGGAGACTGATACTTATTGCTTCTTTAGATAGCTGATGTCATCGCAAAACCTCTCACGATTTTTGAGCAGTCTTGGGAATATGGAGATGTCCCAGCTGATTGGAAGCTGGGAAATGTTGTCCCAGTTTTCAAGGGCAAGAAGGAGGACCCTGGAAACTACAGGCCTGTCAGTCTAAATACAGTGCTGTGTAAAGTTATGGAGAAGATTATTCTGGGAGGTATTGAAAAACACCTGAAAGACAACACAGTCATTGGTCACAGCCAGCATGGCTTCATGAGAGGAAAGCCCTGCTTATCTAAACTGATTTCCTTCTATGATAAGGTAGTCCACCTGGCTGATCAAGGGAAGCCAGCTGATGTAATCTTTTTGCATTTCAGCAAAGCTTTCCTTACTGTCTTTCACCATATCCTTCTGGACAAAATGTCCAAAACACAGCTGGATAAACACATCATGCAGTGGGTGAGCAATCGGCTCATGGGTCATGCACAGAGGATAACAGTGAATGAGGTAACATCAGACTGGTGACCTGTCACTAGTGGGGTTCCACAGGGCTCCATCTTGGGCCCACTGCCCTTCCACATCTTCATAAACGACTTGGATGCAGGACTGGAAGGGATACTAAGCAAGTTTGCAGATGATGCAAAACTAGGAGGAGCTGTTGAATCCCTCAAAGGAAGGGAGACTCTGCAGACAGACCTTGATAAATTAGAGGACTGGGGCAATCACCAACCATATGAAGTTCAACAAGGGAAAGTGCCAGATTCTGCACCTGAGATGGGACAACCCTAGATCTTTGTACAGACTGGGGAATGAGATGCTGGAAAGCAGTGCCACAGAAAGGGATCTGGGGGTCCTGGTCTATGGTAAGCTGAATAAGAGTCAGCAGTGCCCTGGCAGCCAGGAGGGCCAACTGTGTCCTGGGGGGCATCAGGCAAAGCATCACCAGCCGGTCGAGGGAGGAGATTGTCCTGCTCTGCTCTGCACTGGTATGGCCTCACCTGGAATATTGTGTGCAGTTTTGGGCACCATAATACAGGAAAGATACCGAGCCATTAGAGAGCATCCAAAGGAGGGCAATGAAGATGGTGAAGGGCCTTGAGAGGAAGCCGTGTGAAGAGCGGCTGAGGTCACTTGGTCTGTTCAGCCTGGAGAAGAGGACACTGAGGGGAGCCCTCATCACAGTCTACAACTTCCTCATGAGGGGAAGAGGAGGGACAGGTACTGATCTCTTCTCTGTGGTGACCAGTGACAGGACCCGAGAGAATGGTCTGAAGTTGTGCCAGGGGAGGTTTAGGTTGGATATTAGAAAAAAGTTCTTAACCCAGAGGGTGGTTGGGCACTGGAACAGGCTCCCCAGGGAAGGGTCACAGCACCAAGTCTGACAGAGTTCAAGAAGCGTTTGAATGATACTCTCAGGCGCATGGTGTGACTCTTGGGGATGGTCCTATGCAGGAGTTGGACTTGATGATCCTTGTGGGTTCCCTTCCAACTAGGCATATTCTGTGTGATTCTGTGATTCTCCCCAATGTAATTTTCAGTCTAAATCTGGTTTTAGATATAGACTCAGTATGACTTTCCCATTGTTTCAAGAAATGACATTTAACTGTTGACTTTAGAGTTACAGAAAGCCTGTGGAAGATCTCATGACTGCTATAGTCTTTGCTGATAAAACAAAAGGATTGCGAGCAATTTTAGCCCAATTCATGATATCATTTTGTTGTCTCACATATATATAAGCTCTTCCTCTTTTTCAGTCCTCAACAGAGGTGATTCTTAGATAGCCTTTCCAGATCTTTTGTTTTAGAAAAAAAGCAGGATGAATAAAGATCTCAAGAAACATCTATTCATGATAAATCAGGATAAAATTCACATCTTGTACAGCATTTTCCTAATATAGAACAGAAAAGCAAAATATTACATCAGAATTAGAAATCACAGAGAATTTAGAAGACCTATCATTAATGAAGGGCATTCAAGAAAGACTTGTATTGATCTCTCCACAATATACCTTGCAACAAAATTTGTTCTTTTTTGCATGATACCTTCTGGAGACCCACACCTAGTCTAGTGTCATGAATGAACCACACACAAACATCAATCTACACAGAAAGTAGTTTGAATTTCCCTCAGGAAATTAATTTTACAACTCTTTGCAGCATCATTAGGTTGGCCATCTCTGCCATGAAATGTCAAGACAGACTGTTGACTACATTTGGGAGGAACAGAAAGAGAATTCTAAAGCATTTGCCTCTGTATCTACAAAATATTTAGATTTTTTAGTTTATACTGTAGTAGTTTATACTACAGATGCAATTATTGCATGCACTTTTAATTGCAAAAGATTCCTTTATAGATATTTTAGTGCTGTTTCTACCCTTGTTATTACCCACTTTCTCTTCTACCACTTTTTCAATTCTGGTCTCCTCTCTGTTTGGTGGTTTTCCTTCATTCTCTTTCATTATTTCTCAGCACTTCTCTCTCCACCCTTGTAAGGCATTTCTAAAAGATAAAAATGTGTTGTTTTGTTTTGTTTTAATTGAATTTTTAATAACACACTCTCTCCTTAGTGAAGCAGTAATCAGCTAGCAGAGATTTGTCAAGCAAAGACACTGCAGTCTTAATATTCAATGAAAGCAGTTATTAGATTTCAACTTTAAAACATTATGTTGACATTAAAGGTCTCCTTTTTTCTGTACAACTTGTTGCCCTCAGCATTTTAACAAGATCCCTTAAATAGTTTAATAATTTCATTCATTAATAAAAAATCCAAAACATGTCTGTCACTCTAAAACTTCTCCAACTAAGAATACTGCATGACATTAATGAATTCAATAACCTAAGAGAAATTAATAATGAATGTAGTAATCTAGGCAAATGAGAAGCTCAAAAGTAATTTGCTCAGTTACAGTGAGAATTAAAAAAGAAAAACAGGTATATATGTAAAAACTCATACCTTCGTAAACCCCTAAAAAACTGCCAATCAGTCACACTCTCTTTTAATGAGTATCTTTTCTGGCAGTTTTGCTTGCTTAAGCAGACCCCTGTCCTGCCTTTCATTTTTCTCCCATCATCTACTATCTTTCATAGTTTTTTTTAAAGCTTGCATCAGTTCCTGATTCAGTTCACACCTTAATGTTGTGCAACAATTGCACTGAGGAGATGGCGCATATGAGAGAATAAGAGGGATGGCTACGGCTGCTTAAATAAAACAAAATTCCCTCACACCACCACGACCTTTTTCAACCACTCCTGCTTCATCTTGACTGATATACACATTTAGATGCCTGGTTAAAATTGACTGATCTTTTTAAAGTATACATTCTTTTCCAGTTCTTTTTTTGCAAGTTGGAGGGTTATGTGGTTAGCTCAGAAACAAAGGAAGGGCTGACAAAATAGAACTCCATCTTACCTACTATTCTCTCTCCAATGATATCAAGAACTACATACTACATACATGCACTTTGGGAATCTATATATCCATATGACTGTAGCAATAGCCTATTTCTGGATTTCACTTGATAAAAGTTTTCATTTTAAAAGGGCAGGTGAACCTGTTGTGTCTTAGCTTTCTTGCACCTCTTATTCAAAACCAAAAACAAACTTTGAAAGATTGAACATCAGTACTGATGATGATAGCGTAGATAATAGTCATGGGAAAGCTTAATTAGGAGATCTCAGGATAATTTTTCAAAGATAGTGGGTAGGAGAAAGAAACAACATCCTCTGATTTATACACTTTGCAGATTTGATATGGAAGTCACTGAGCAACAGTAAACATGGAAATCCAAATCACCCATTTTGTAATGTTGTTTCTCATTACATTTGAATTGAATTTGGCTTGTGTTTAAAGGAGGAAAGTAATTCCCAACCTTGATGAGAAAAGTGATAAAACAGCACAAGAGGAAAATAAAAAGGGTTGCGATCACATCTTAATTGGGAAAGATCTGGATGGGAATATCATCTAGCAGCGACCAGAATTTGGGTGATTAATACTTTATAGCAGACTACATTTCACAGACAATAGATGGGCTAGGTCTGCAGCTTTTTCTTTGAAGTAGAATTCAAACTATTTCTGTAAATGTTTAGGTTTTGCCTCAGGTTACTATTGTAAGATACAATTGTTTATGTCAATGTCACTTTCATTTTCTTCATGTATTTGTTTTACACCTCAGGAAACATTCTTTTGAGAATATCTACTATTAAAGATTCTAGAGATATTGTCTTGTCTTACCTGTTGATCCAAATTAATGCCAGTGATCCATATTCCAAAGGGGAACACTGCAAGTGTATAGACTGTAGATTATGAAGTATTTCCCTCGCTAGAGCAAAGGGAGCTGAGATGATCCAGAAATAATGAAACTCAGTGTTAAGGACTGGTTCTTTAGAGAGAATGAGGTTTGGCCAACTTGGGAAAATGAATTCATAGCAGAGGAAATTAAAACTTGTTTCATTCAAGCCTTTTGCTTTTTTTCTCTCTTTTTTTTCTCTGAATTCTCAAGTTGAATTTCACAAGGCTGAGTCAGCACATCATGAGTGAGTAACACAATATTCTTTGGTGCTGACAGCTGTGGGCTAACTAGAAGGTCAACTGGGGAGAGTGAACTAAATTATGAAGAGGGAAAAGACAATTGCGTTTCAGTAACTCTGAAATGTCTTGTTGGGCTCTGGGGAGACCTCACTGCAGCCTTTCAGTACTTAAAGGAGGCTTATTAAAAAAAAAAAAAAGAGAGAGACTTTTTACACGGGCAGATAATGATAGGACAAGGGGGAACACTTTAAAAGAGAAGAGATTTAGATTAGATGTTGGGAAGCAATTCTTTACTGAAAGGGTGGTGAGGCACTGGAGTAGGCTGCCCAGAGAAGCTGTGGATGCTCCATCCTTGAAAGTGTTTAAGGCCAGACTGGGTGGGGTCACATAATCTACTGCGCGGCATCCCTGTCAGTGGTGACGGGGTTGGAACTAGATAATCTTTATTGTCCCTGCCAACCCAAACTATTCTATGTTTCTGTGATTCTGACAGATTTCTGTTTAATATTTTCTTGACAACATATTTTGATAGTATTATCAATACTGAAAGAAGTGTTCTCAATCTAATTAATATACAGCCCACAAGAGAAGTCATATTTTATGAAGTGCAATACACCTTTTGAAATGTTTTAATAAAAGAAGCACTAGAGCAGAGAATAGTTTGAATTTGAAGCTTTGAATATGAATATAAAAAAGCTAATTTCTCGTGTTGTTTTGTCTTGGAAAGGAATTTGAAAAATTTTCATTTTAAGTTAACCATTTCAAGTTAACTTGGGAGTTTTTAGCTTTTGGGATTTTTTAATTGCATAACAATCAAAAAAAGAAATTCTTCACACTCCACTACCAGTGATTCAGTTTGAACTTCCAACTTTTACATTATCTGGAGATCCACATCTTTGCCCATAGATCTCTGGGGCCTATTGTGGAAATGATGATAACAGTTTGCCTAATTGCTCCCTATTTAGATCAAGCAGATAATAGACTGCCTGATATCACTCCTTAAGAGAGTCACACAAGGTCACTGCTCAAGAAAACATATTTTAAACTTCTAGAAATGATCAACAAGAACCAAAAGGTTGGCTTTCTGGAAAATAGGGGGAACATTTTTGTCTCATTAATCTGCAGGATGAATGAAATAATAAAACTGTTGTCCAAAGTATGCATAGCACAATACACCTCTTCAAACCAATGGGACCCTTGTAAAACTACTGATGACACTCCAATTTTATTGGAAAAATCTTTTTTTTAATGGATAATGTAGAGGGACATTAAAGATGACCTTCTAAACAGAAAAATAACCACATCAAGTTCCCAGAAGAGAGGAAAAAAAGCCCACCAAGACTTACTGTACTATTGCTGTAACCCTCTCACAAGGACAGAGTCCAAGTCTCAAAAGCAGCAGACATAGGAAAAAAAAAAAAAACAATTGGAAGAGCAACACTATTTCTTTCCCTGATCACAGGGAATGCAAAAAAGCATAAAGAAGAAAGCAACAACAGAAAAATACACTTTACTACAAAGGAAGTTAAAGCTGATATATTAAAGTACTTGAAAGTAGAGACTATCTAAAATAAAAAATACAGATATAGCAATAACATTTTGTTGAGCTACATTGATTTAAGAAATCGGAAGCAAGATTTGCAAGAAGACCTAACATCTTTTATTTAACCAGCTGATACAGAAAGAAAAATTAAATAAGCTTTTGGGCTCAGAGACTCTTATGCAGGTCATGACAAGGGAAAATCTGAAGGGAAAATTAGGCACTGTTAAAATAATGAAGCAAATCAGCACTTTGATCTGATATCACCATCCATTTGTGTGAATTCTGTCTGCTCAGTGGCAGTGAACCAAATACTGCTCCCCGTGGGGCAAGGGAAAAAAGCCAGTACACCACTGGGCATAAATTACATAGACCACATAGCAGTTAAATTCCAGCAATCAGAAACTACTTCCTATTTTATGATGCTGTGGAATACATATACATTTGACTTCAGTTCACCTTTTCAACATTTTCAGAGTTATACATTACTTTGCTTCTTTAGCGTTCAGAATATCGTGGGTGCTAAGCAACACCTAGAAATAGAAGGAAAAATAGATGCATTATTGAAAGCACCACACATTCAATTAAATGTGATGAAAAGGCAGAAAATCCTTCACTTAGCAGAATATTTGTACCTCAATTTTTATCATCTTTTCCTATTCAGTTCTTACAGTAGTTTAACTATTCACGGCACCAAAGAAATGGAATAAAAGGAAATATACACAAAAAATGTGCTATGGAAAAAGATTCGTTGCTTTCTAAGTCCAAAACCTAGTATCATTTTAAGGACTACTATTAGAGTCCTTTTTCACATGGAGTCCCATGGAAAAGACAAGAGATAATGAGTACAGGTTATTCCTGGGGAGATTCCAATCAGAACACAAGAGGAAAATTTTTCACAATGAGAACAATCAGCCACTGGAATAATCTCCCCAGGGTAGTGGTGGATTCCACAATGCTGGACACTTTTTAGATTTAGCTGAACATGGTGCTGGCCTATCTTGTCTAGACCATGCTTTTGACAAGAACGATTGGACCAGATGATCCTTGACATTCCTTCCAATCTGGTATTCTATGATTCTATCAATTATTTTTACATAGACAAATGAAGTTTAGAGGAAACCAGAAAAGGCTCCTGAGTGAGAAATCAGGGCCACTCTATGTAACCTCCCCTAGAGAAACATTTAGGTTCTGTGAAGTTGTCACAGTCCTGATTGTGTTTGCCAATTGATAATTCAGGATTACAGCAAACAGTAAGTATAGCAGTCACATTGGTATATATTCCTATATATTTTCTCTTCCTGCGATATTGAACTTTCTGAAGACATCTCTAGAGACTCTTTCCCAAATGTAAGTGCCAGGAGAGAGGAAGAAACTCCATTTACACTTTGTAGAGAAACATAATCCTAAAATTCCCAAGGTATTTGCTTAAAACCATAAATCTTACTATTGCTTTGAACTTCCATGTGGAACATGTTTGCTACTTAGCTTCTGTCAAGTACCTTTTTATGTAATGCTATATAAAAGGAGTTAAGTCATACATATTTAAATTAAGATTCTGTTGTGTTTTAGCAAAGAGAACAATGGATGTTGAACAAGAGGAAATAAGTAGATACAGTGTGATTTATTACAGTTCCTCCAGCTAATGGTCCCTCCATGTAGCAGGAAGCCTTGACCGGCGTTTACAAAAATAAAATCCTCTGATTACAGTCAAACACAATGTTATATATTACAAAGGTTCTGCTCTGAATGATACTCTTTAAAGAGAAGTAGAAAACTTACAAACTGACTAGTCCCTTAATGAGTTAATAATTTCCTGGAAATGTATTCAACCAACAGTATTTAAAATTTCTCACACTAAATTTAAACTAAGTCAGAATTCCCCCTCTTCCTTCACTTACAAATCACTTTATGCTTCATTTCCATCTTTTTCACGTTATAAGACACAAAAACGTAATGTTAATTTCTAGCTCAGTGGAGGGAATGCAGAGATAATGCTCAGGTAGGAACTCTGCAGGGTTATTACTTTTTGTACACAATCTAAGACCTCAGCAATGCTATGTATATATTTCTAAATGGCATTACTAATACCATGACATCATTAATATAAATGCAGATTCTTGAATGTAGATCTTATAGAACAAACTCCTGAAACATAAATTAACCCCTATAAGAAATAAAAATGTTTTATTGGCAGCATATGAGACAGTTTACAACATTAAAATACTTGCTTAAATTATTTTTATTCCCTTCAAAACTCTGCATAACAATCTGCAAAAGGCACAGAAGAAAGCCAGATTTTTGATATTACATTTACAAAGCTCTTAGTATCTCCACAGTGACACTAAGAACATATCATGTTGATATAAAATGGAAGAAAAATAGTCAAATGAACACTAAATTCACATAAAACTTTTCTCCTAGATAAATGAAGAACTTTTTCCCGCTTGTAATTTCATATATTGAGCACGAAGAACAACCTACAAACACACCATTTATAATAATGCCTGTATAGAAAGCAATAAGACAATGAAAAGCTTATAATGCTATACTAAAAATTAATACAGTTAAGTTCTCATGAGTGTTTGTTTGCACCTTAAATGCAGTTGAGTGCATCTCATCATTAATTTATTTTCCACACTGAACTATCTGATAGGATTTATATTCTCTAAACACATTATCTCCAGCTGGAAACATAAAAAAAAGAAAGCTTATTATTTACCAGGTATGGATTGTACTTTTTGTTGCTTTAATCTCTTCCCAAGCCACACAAGTAACAAGTGTATTCTGTAAAATGCTTGAATGAGTTACATTTGGGCACATTTTAGTCTCAGTTAAATGGTGATAAAGGGTACTAACCTCAGAAAAGGTCTCATAAGTGAGACATTTTTCTGTTCACAAACACTGTTTGAAGTCTTTAGCATGCACCATGGCCTCAGGACTTTATGGTTTTTGATTAACATAAGATTTAATTTTTATTTCCTCTTTGCTTTAAATTCTTCTTTGAGAAGAATTTCTCTCAGCAAGGTAGACATTGCCAGTGTGGTCACACTTCTCTGTCTGCACTTAATGCACAAATTAAGCATTAGTGAGTAGATATAAAAGTAGCCTCACCTAGTAAGTGTCAAGACATTACTGAGACATAAATTGTATTTGAAAGGAATTTGGGAAATTCCCTTCTCCAAAGAGTTTTGGAAGAATTCCTATGTATAGTTAATACTCCACTGTAGAAATTTTCCTATGAATTTACTGTCTAATGCATCAAAAGTTTAATAGTTATAAATATTTATTGCAATTACTTCAACTAGTCATTCACAGATGTCTTTTTCATGCTTTATGGCCAGCACCTGGTATTCATCCCAACCAAAGAGCATTTTGGTCTTCTACTTGTCCCACTTCATGCATCTATATATCAGTTTGAGCAGCTGCCTTGAGAACAGCCATAAATAAAGCACTATGCATCATATTGGGCTTACTTGGTAAATTCTTAACTCACTGGTATAAACATGGACAAGAAATCAAGTATTTTCCAGAGCTTCCTCTGATTTTATCTGAAGACTTGCTTTTAACCTAGCAGTTTCTATGACAGGTGAAAATGATCTTAGATTTGATTTTTGGGATATGCCTACCAAAATATGCCAGCAGTATAATGCTGGAAAATCTATGCAGTGCAACATCGTGCAGCACAGCTACCTATCCAACTCGATGTTACTTGAGAAAAGACTCAGAGGAGTTTGCCAGAGGTATAGTTAAGTATGTTACAAAATAGGCAGTTTATAGATTCTTCACAATCTCTAAAAGGGAATCTATGCCATATCAGAAAACAGATAAGAAGTTAATCCCTATGCCCAGGATATGTGGGCTTAGTTTGTCAACTCTTTCCTTTCTGTCCCATATGCAATCATGTCTTATTTTAAAGGAGAATACTCATGTTGTGGTTTAACCTGGCAGGCAGCTAAACACCCCACAGTCACTGGATCAATTCCCTGCACTCACCCACCTCCACCCCTCAATAGGATGAGGGAGACAATTGAGAAAAAAAAGTAAAATTTGTGGGTTGAGATAAAGACAGATTAATCAGACAGAAAAGAAAGAGAAAAAATAATAATAGTAATAAATCAAGTGATACACAACACAATTGCTCACCACCCACCAACCAAAGCCCAGTCAGTTCCTGAGCAGCAGCCCCTGGCCAGGTTCCCCTTTGTTTATATACTGACATACATAGGATGCCATATGTTATGGAATATCCCTGTGGTCAGTTGGGGTCACCTGCCCTGGCTGTGCCTCCTCACAATTTCTTCTGCCTCTCAGCCTGCTCACTGCTGGAGTGGTGCGAAACCTGAAAAGTCCTTGACTCTTGGTAAACACTGCACAGCAACAACAGTAACATCAGTGTGTTATCACCATTATTCTCATCCTAGACCTAAAACCCAGTACTGTACCAGCTACTGGGAAGAAAATTAACTCTATTCCAGATGAAACCAAAATAACACACTGACAAAAGCAAGGTAAATACTATGAAGATATAATATACATAACTAAAATTTGCTATTAAGATGAAAAGATCCTTTTTATAATTTTAAGTAATCTGTGTGATTTTTCAAAGAAAGTCTAGCATAAATGGAAAAAAATACATAAATGTGAATCCAGACTCTGCTAAATGACCAACCTGTATATTAAATGTACCATTATAATAGGAAAGCATCTTGTTGAGTCACAGATGAAAGATGGCTTTGAACATTAGAACAAGAGAATAACAACCCATAAAAAAGATAAAGGAAACCTGCTTTAAGAGTGTACTTTTACCCTTACCTGGAAAAAAAAATGTTCAATTTCCTCCAGAGGCAAGTCAATTCTAAGAGAGAAATCTTCAGTGATATAGCATCAAGATATGAGAGATTCAGTATTCAGATGTAGTTAGAAAAGCATAGATTATTAAGACAAACAAGGTTCCTGAAAATTATTTTGAAGATTTTTGTATCATGGTACTCTCTCTTCTGCATACATTCAGTTTGCAACATATCACATCCTTTTTATAGGCATGTCACATATAAGTTCTAACTCTTACTTTGAACATCTAGAAAATCTAGAAATATTAAGATCTTTCCATGTGGATTCTGAAAACATGTGCAGGAAGAATGTTTCCAGGTCCATCAGGCTAAGTCTAAGTAAACAAGAAAGCAACCTAACTTACATTACCAAGGAATGGAGACCAGAAGTAGCTCTCCACAGCAAAATGGTTTTCACTGAGGACCTGACATCCACACTATAAAGTTTGTGGGCTAAGGTTTTGGGAATGCTGGGGATGTTTTTGAGTTTACACTACCTCTAGTCTTGCCTCTCTTTTGCAGCTATAATAGATTAAGTTCCAAAATTCATCTCCCTGCTTAGTTTCAGTCAAAAGACACCTACTTCATTTGCTCTGAGGATGCTCCATGATGCAAACCAAAACATGGTAAATGGGGATGAACAGGAGATCCATTTCAAAAGCTGACTCCTGTTTCAAACTAAGATACTACTCCAGACACACAATAATTGTCTAATTCTGAGCTCTCGTCAAAGGCATCAGTAGAAACATTTCAGATTATCTGAGGGGTATGTACTACTGTTATTTAAAGGTAATAGATTTATTAAAATAATAACAACTGATGGCCAGTTACAGACTTTTGTTCAGTGATTTGCTGGAAGTTACATTTATTTACATTTACAGAAACTAAAGGAAACACATAAAGTACCACAGAATGACTAAATGAAGATCAGTAAACGTAGGCTGCTCTCTCTTCACAACTCAACCACTTCTGTTTAAAAGATTAGTGGACCATTTTCCTTACAGTGTAGAGATTCAGCAGGTTTTAAAATAACTGTTAAATTTCTACTAGTGTATCTAGTAAAATTGCCACAGTGGTTTCTCCAGAGAAGCAGACCTGGCTTGCTCAGCTAGCTCCACTAAAAATCAATTTAAAAAAATCTATTATTTTACAAACAAATACCTTGTTAACAGTTGTGCCAAGAAAGCATACAAACTCCTGTGAACTTTCCTTAGCAATGGGAATTAAGCTTTGTAAGCCTGGACTTGTAAAACATCTCTGTTTTAGAGCTGAACAAACAGCACAGTACAGACCCATTTTGAAGCTGGAAAACAGATAATTCAGTCACACAACAAAGGGAAGAAAAAAAGCCAATGACTGCCACACTTCAGTAAGATAAAAGAGAGAGACTACCAGCAGAGATTCTAGCTCTTTGTGACAGGGATTGTCACGTCAGAACATAACACTCATCATCCCTGTCTTTTAGCACACTTTTTATCACAGTGGATGGATACTCCAATGAGCAAGTCGCACCACTTACCCTCACAGCACCTCTTTGTGTTAATTATTGTTTCATGGTGTGAGAACATTTTCTGACTTCAGCCATGGACCAGCTTTATCAGTCCTAGAAATCTCATCTTACTGAGAAGTAAGAGGTGATGCTGCTCTTATCCCTCAAAGGGTCAACATCGTAATCTGTGTAGCAACAGATGTTACACATTCAGCTTCCTAAAGCTGTTTGATCTTGCTCAGCCTCAACTTAGGTCCCTCTCAAAAAGGGACTGAGAACATTCATGCCATTGACAAACACGTCACATTTCTTTCTTTTTTTTTCCTTTTGTTTTCATCTTTGCCTTGAGTGAGAAAAGCTCTGAAGTGAATTCAGTGACACCATGCGTGTGTTTAGAAGCACACAGTTAAGAGTGATGTATAGAGCTTATATTTGCATGCTTTTATCAGTGTCCACTCAAATGATGCTGGAATTGGCTGGCTGCAATTAACAGGATGTAAACCCCAAACCCTTACAAGTATAGCATAAATTATTCTTTCTTCAAACAAGCCAGCACTGGAACTGAAAACAGAAAAGATGCAGGCGAAACATGGATGGGCTCGTTTGAATGGATATGGAGGGCCAGACATCTGGGAGCTTTCCTGTGTTCCTACCAAGGGAAGGAATTTCCCTTATTCAACTCTGATATACTTGTGTAAGTTAAACACAAAGGGCAGCAGGCAGAAATCATTAAATATTTCTTTCTCTATCTCTAAAATGTTTGAAAATGTGTATTTTTTTTCAGGTAGGGGACTGAAATTACTTGTGTTCTAGACACAGTTATTCCTCAGAGCACCCATGGCTTTCACTCCCTTAGGTAAATTTGTACCAGCAAGAATTCCTTTACTTTGACTTTTTCTCTTACCACTTTCACTTATGCTGTGACCGAGAAGGGGAGGGAGTAACAAATTGGGCTAAAGGTTGCAATGTTATCTGCAAATAATTAAGACCATTGCTCAGGAATTGGATGCTGGGTGTCACAAGGGACTGCCAGTTCAATATTGCTTTCTAGACATTGCAGGACGGCACTTTCACACAAAACAAGCAGGATGAAAGATTCCTCTGTTGAGTTTAAGCTGCACTTCAAATTTCAGCACTCTTTTGAGTGCTTCTGGAAATACAGCACCCAAGCTGTGTATCCAAGATCCTGTAAGGATCACACTCACGGCCCTGAACGCAAACTGCCTCAGGGCACTAGTTGTTGCTATTTATCACCTTTAAAGATACAGACATAAGGCACTCATAAAAAAATGTGGAATTTTGCACCATAAAGCTTTATACATAAAACCCAAAAATCCTGAAAAATCATGCAGATTCTACAGCAGAGGGACAGTGTTCTCAAAGATGAGAGTGCTGCCCTTGTTGTCATTTTCTGACAGCTATGGTAACTGACAATCTCTCCACTATACCAAAGGGGAAAAAAAATCCTAAGAAATTAATAAAAGCTATATTTTCAAAATTATGTTCTACATCCTTAAAACACTTCTATTCAGCATTTATATTAATCATAATACATCAGTGTTTCAAGAGCTGTGGCATGACAGAGACCTTGTGGGATGAGCAATCCTCTGTCAGCCTCCACTGTCCAGGATGCATGCAAAACAGAAATGCACATCTTAACTTGGCTTAGTATAAACACTGATGCACCACTTACATGGGCAGTCTTGATATACTTACAAAGACAAAATGATGCAATACACTATTAAAAACTGTCTTCTCATTATTAAAAGAAAAATAAAAAGCTAATTTTAATCTGTCCTCCACAAGTTGGACAAATTGGTAAGTGATAGAAATGAGAACATATTTAAGTTACACTTGAAGGTTTCTCTAAATGAACATATGCAAATGCTTGACGCCTAGGGGCAGCTCTTTCTTGCACTCAGGACATTTACATAGTTTTCCAAGCTAATATTTAATCTAGTATTCAGTAAAACATCACTAATTACTTTCATAAATTCCTAACATTCTGTGAGATGTCTTTTCCCTCTGAGCTGCAAAACAGAACTTTCAAACAACTTCCTCAAGGAAATGCAATGATTTTCACTCTATAGCGCTTTTAATTGTAAGAAAAGAGAGTTTTCAGTTTTCATCTTACCGCTTAATAAGAATCTTTGTAGCTTTAAAGAACACTAGAAATTATATTTTGGCAGGAAGAATTTGGGAGCAGGAAGGAATAGGAGGATTACAATACAAAGTTCAGTAAAGAACTGGTGTGGTCTGTAAGGGTAACTTGACAAGAAGGAGGAATAGCTACAGTGAGTGATCAAAAGGCTCTATCACACTCACTACACCTGTAAAATTAGTGTGAGGATCCATCAATTTCCTAGTCTTTCTAGATATTTTTATTATTAGTACACAGATATCCAGTTTTATAACACAAGTGGAAAATCACTAGGAAACCTACTGCCTTCATTTCCAATAGAGCTGTCAGCTCTAATGACATTTGTCCTTGAACTACAACACTCACACTAAGCAACTCCCACTATATCATAAAAACAAAGCAGAGGAATGAAATTTTCTAATATGTAGTCACTTTATAGATATTATTTTATATATGCTTACGATGTCCTTCACTGATTTTCTCTCTCACATCAACAGTTCAAGTATGTTCAAGTATTTCAAGTATTCTCTTCAAGAAAAGTTTTCTCTGGCACTAGCAATTGTATATGATTCACAATCCTCCCCACAGCTGCTCTTCTGATCTGACCTCAAACATTTGATTATTGTAGCAGTCCTGCAATGTGTCAGGAAAAATAAGAAAATAAAACCACTAAGGAATGTGGCGGCATCTGCACAGCTAGTGTCCAGACTGAACTGTAATACAGTGTGGTAGAATTTTAATGGATGATGCTCCCCTGCTTCATGGATCCCTCTTCTTACCCTGCTCTTGCATTTTATACTTATATTCCTGTTTGTTTAAATTAGACATAAAATCAAGTCCCACATCACGCAAGAATTCTACAAGAATATTGCAGAATACTTACATAAGTAATTTCTTTTATTGATTTAAACCCTTAAGGTCTATTTAATGGATTTAAAAAAAAAAAAAAATATAGGGCAGACTGCCCTGGCACCAGTCGATGTAATTTAACACAAATCCAGAGAAGGGGATTGATCTTACTGAGCTTATCTCCAATATGGTTTACAAATACTGACTCTTAGTGTGTTAACTTAGGCCCTCTTTGCTCTGATATTTTTATACCTATCCTCATACCAGATGGGCACCCAAGTATTTTATAAAAGATGACAGAAAAAATACATTATATAAAGCTGAGAAGAGGCAGATTAATATCAAAAACAGAAAAAGAAGTGATGAATTTGCCTGAACCAATCTTGTATTTCATGACCTCATCATGCAGAAGCTGCCTATCTATTTCGGAACAAGCGATAAATATTAAAATGAAATTTTTTTTACGTGTCTTTTCAAAAGCTTCCAATATCAATTGTTTTCACAAATGTTTTCTCCTGCAAGCAGTGAATGCCTCTTCATCAATCTTTTATCAAAAGCAATCTTGTTCTGATTTCAGTCTTATCAAAGAAACTTCTCTCTCTCCTTTGTTGCTCTTTTTTTTTCCTTTCTTGGCAGAAGGTACGTGAATATCATTTTACACATGACTGTGGCTGCATCTCCATAGATCAGGAAATAAAAAGTAAGTCTGAAGGATATATTGTGACCCTGCAGATCTCCAAACAACAGATACATATGTGCCCAACAGCGACAAAGTAGGAAAGCATGCATGCATGCCTACACGAATGTGTTAATATTCCTTTTTACAAGGAATTCCTGCATTGCCAAATATTTCTAAACACAGAAAATGAAAATTTAACATGGACTTGAGTTCCAGATACCTTCCTGACATGTCCATGAAGGTTAAAAGAGAATATAAAATATCCAAACACCAATACAGCACAGAGCTTGGACTCTCAGTGTTACTTGTCCACGTGGCAAGGTTTTGGTAGTGGGGTCTGTAGTGGGAAGCTGTGCAGGCAGAGGCCACGAGTTGCCCTGTGCCAGCCACAGCTAAGCCCAGACACCTTTGGACCTGGTGACAGCAACACATGGTGTGCCAAAACTGCAGTCAGGCAGGTTAGCTGGCAGCACCCCAGCTCCAGCCTATTTATGGAATACCTGCATGCAGCGGGGTGAAGAAGATGGACACGGAGACTGATGCCTGGAGGCATGTGGCTGAGGAGACAGATGTAGATGTGCTGCTCAAGGTGCTGTGGAGGAAACATGGCCAGAGGCATTATTTGAAGCAATAACCCCATGCCAAAAGGGATGTCATAGGGAACTTCAGTCCACAGGGGCAAGCCATGCTAGGGGGGGAGACCCCTGAGGGACTACAGCCCATGGGCACCCCACATTGTGGGGGGACACCTCTGAAGGACTGAAGGCCACAGGTGAACCTTGTCAGGCAGGGACACTAAGAACAAAGGACAGAAAAAGGAAAAACAGCAAGGAGTATCACCGAGAAACCATTAATGTAGTTTACTTCAACCACCTGTGCTGCCCACAGCCTCACCAAAGAGACTGTGAGGGACTGACCATAACCAGATGTGAAAATAAAAGGACTTCAGATGAGGAACAGGAAGATGAGGTGTTTATGTCTTCTTTTTTTTTACTCAGTACCCAACTCAGTGATCAGAAGGTTTTGTTAATTGACCATGAATTAAATCTAGTAAATATTCTGAATCCAGAATATTTTGCTCACCAGACTTGCTCGATCTCCTTGAGCCCATAATGCATTCAGAACTATTCAGTCTGAAGGCTCATTTTAAATGGCATCTAGGACTGTGGGGGAAGAAAACATTCTGAACAAATACCATATGTTTTCTGCTGCTAAAGCTGGACAGCAACCAAGGTTTCAATATAGCTGCACAAGATCCTCAGTTTGTACAAATAAATGTCATTCCAAAAGTCTCACAGCACACCAAGGCCAACGCACAGTGACAGAGCTCCAGAACAGGGTGAGCTGCTGCAGTAACAAAAGTCTGAATATTTAATGATTTTCATAGTAGAGAGAAAGAGGCTGCAAAATTCCCATTTTTGACTCCTGAGAGAAAAAACCTCAATAACCATAAATAAAACCACCTTAAGAGAAAAGGGAATAAGTTAAAAATTAACCTAAATTCACGGGTAAATGACTGGAGGCTTGTGCTCCCCACACAAGTGCTTTGTGTGTGTTTGCTTAATAAATATGCATGTAATTCAGATTGCTCCTGCCCCTCACAGAAATAATCTTGTCTTGAACATCCCAGACAGAGGAGCACTAAAGAGAAAAAAGAGCTTCCCTTAGATGAATCCATAAACGAAATTTATAGATGTAGAGGCACATTAAGCTCCAACCAGATTCTCAGCTTCTGGGCTGCTAAGAAGAAAAGTTTCATCGTAGGAAAGTGTTAAGTTGAATCACAGGAGAAACAATCCCAGTGACAGGATCATCATAGAACCCCACCTTGTCATGATGCCTTCCCACACAGGCAATATATATGTGAGCACAGATGAAGAGAGGCAGGAGGACTCAGTCATTAGGCACATAAACTGCTGGGTTTCGGGAACATGTTTTGACTTGATCCTACTCAGCACAAAAGTGGCAGAATTTTAGCTTGCTAAGAGAATGCCAGAGACAAGCTGATGATTTGTCAGTGTTTATTCTGGGGGTAAAAGATTCCAGAAAGAGAGGGTTATAATCATGAATGGCACACAGAAAGTGCTAAAAGAGTTATTCAGTCTTAAATATTAAGGAAGAATACAATAAGAATGCCAGGTATAGCCTAAGATAAAGGCTGTAATTTTTCATTAAAAAATTTTTATTGCTGCCTTGTCTCAAGGTGCAGAGAAGTTCAGGGCATTGCACTTGAGGGTTAGAAAATCACCCTGAGATGGGAAAGTAGAAAATTTATCTCTTAGAGCCAGCACTGTGTAAGGACTCTTCCCTGTTATGCTATTTATATTTATTCCTAGTGTTTTGGTTTTTTTTTTTTAACTATTCCTAAATCCGACAGGATGCCTACAGGATAGATTTGTTAAACTTTCCTTCCTAGGTGAGGCGTTGGTAATGCAAAAGAATGTAGAGAATGTAGAGAAAGCTTAAATATGCCAAATGCAAACATTTAACATTTTCATCATATTCCTGATGAAAAGAGTCAAAATTTTGCTAACTTGAGGCTGGAGAGAAAGTATATGTGATGCTTTCTCATCTGGAAGTGATTAGTAGCTATCAGGTTAAACCTCTAGCTTAAGTTTTCCACCATTTATTCCTAAGGCAAGTCTATCCAAATGTCTTTCCTTTTGATTTTCTTCTGTAACATGGCATCGGTAGCAGATTTGCAATTAATAACCAAGGTCTCAAAGATTTGAGCAATGAAAGCAAACGGGATAATTTTTTAAGAATTGCAGTAATTGTAATGCCTTGCTCTAAAGAAGACTTCAGTGTTTCAAACTATTACTAGAGAGTCTCTAGTTTTATAGACGGAACAGTAGAGTCTAACTGATGTTATTTTGAGGTTTATATGTGAGAATTGTCATTGTAAATATGCTTTTCAATACTGAAAGGCATGATGACACTGTTCAAGAAAGGGAGAAAAGTTGCTAAATTCCTGTAATTTTTGAATGTTAATGTTTGGATATGCAGAGGACAGAAATCACGCTCTGGAAAGAATACTTCAGCAAATTATTTTCACGCTTTGCTTCAGCTCAATTTTTTCAAACAATCTTGAGGTGCCATCTATGAACACATATAAAATCCTATAGAATATACACTACAAATGTGCATCAAAAGTATTTGTCATTAATATAATTTGCAATAATAATTACTGAACCCAGGGAGAAACAAAAAATGAAGATTCCCATTACCTGCTGTGAAAACTCAATGAACTAATTTCTATTAGATGTTAATTCACATTTGTCTTGAGGTTTTTTTTCATAGGGATGAGGTACTAAACATACAAAAGCATTTAATGAAAATTTCCTATAGGCTGAGGGTTTATTGCGGCAGTTCCTCAACACCAGTCATTATTATGCTCTGGTTTATACTTTTCATAATATAATGCTACATTATAAGTACCTGGAATTATTTTTTTTTCCATAGAATTTTCAGGGGAAAATCTCAGCTTAAAGAATTTAGATGCTTGTAGGAATGAGACTAAAGAAAAATGCAATGTTTTTCCCTCTTTAGAAATAGTTCTCATGATAATGAACTGGGTGGTGATTGCATAAATATTCAGTAACTGGAACAGGATATTGTACTATAAATGTGAGAAAAGGGCTGAGAGCTTGATACATGAAGTTCAACAAAGAAGTTCTCAGACAAGGACAATGGGATTTGAAGAAAAAGCCTGGGCAAATGGTCACAGGGTGAGAATCCACGAGTAGAGAGGGACTAGATACCAAATGAGAGAAAAGGGAGAACGACACCCAAGTCAGACTGAAAAAGAAGTGAGAGAAATAGTCATGGTCAAAGAAAATAAAAAAGTTGAAGGCCACTGGATCACATTTCTTTCTTTAAATCACAATGGAACCTGGAACCTACAATCTCTGTTGTCAGAAAATATAAATGAAATTAAATGGTAAAGTATCTGTTTTTCCTCTAATCCTTCCCAGCTTATAGTATATTTTCTGTTTACTCTTTATTCCAAGACAAATGCATCTTGACAGAAATTATGTCTTCTTTTCCTTCTGTATTACTTGGCTGTGCCTTAATGAGAACAGACAGGTTAGAGTGTTTTTAATGCTTGTATGACAAATGGCAAAAAATAGCTCATCTAGGGGAATGGCTATGATGGATACATTCCTGTTTGTGTTTAAAAGTGATTAATACAATCACTATTAAGGCAATTTCAAGTTCATCTGTTTTCCTCAGAGGTCTGAAAAAAATAAATAATTTGAAAAATTTTGCCAGATATAAGAAAAAGTTGGGGTTTGCTATGCCAGCTACAAGAAAAAGTTGGGGTTTGCTATGTCAGTTATCTGAGATATAATATTTATGCTATTTTATTTGCTAAAATGGTCATATTTAGAAGGATGTTCTTTTTACAGGGCATCATCTGTTACCAGATTCATATGCAATTGGACACAGATGAACATAAAAATTGTCATCACAAACTTCATTAGGAACTAAGAGGGTCATATCTCCATATATCCAGAGTGAACAAAAGGGACAACATGCAGTTGGCTAGACTCAATCCACCATGGGAGCCTGCAGAATGTTACAAAATTAAAATCTGGTTCTGAACTGTAGCTCTAACTTTACATAGCAATTATTATTTTGGTTTCTGAGAACTGAGAGCTTTAATCATGTAAGAACTACTAAACCTTTTTTTTTAATTATTATTATTTTTTTCTTTTTTTTTAATTCAACAAGTCCACCAATTACACCAACCCGCACCATGAAGAAAAGAGTGAATAAAACCTGATTGCCTAAGCATTTTGATTTCACATCCCACTGATCCTACTTTAACATCTACAATTTCCCTATGCATTCCTGTGATGACTCTCTCTACTTGTCTGCCAGGCCATCCTCATATCTGCAGATCTTGCTGGATTTCTCTGCGCTTGTTCACTCAGCCTCTGACCCCACCAGCTGGCAGAACACAGTGTGGATGGATTCCTCAGAGCTGCACAGGCCCAGGACCAGCTGGCCCTGCTGCCAGAAGGAGCGGATGGCAGCTGAAGTCTGCCTGTCCTCTCCTCAGTAGGGACACTTGTTGTTTTTCTTCTCTAATGAAGACCTGATTTTCAAAATTTTTTTTAATCCCTGAGATTATTACCTTCCTGTCAATTTTGGCTGAAAGTTAATATGAGAGAAGATACAGGCAGTTGAACAGGCAGATGTGTACACAAAGGTAACACCATGACAATAAACTGCACTTCCCTAGGAAAAAAGCCTAAAAGTTACAGTCCAATGACAGCAAAGCTGTACTTTATCTTCAACAGTAGCTGAAGGGGAAACAGGAGGGTCTACTGCTTTTATGAAAGCTATTTTTAGGGATATCAGTGATTGATTGCACTTTGCATTATAACAGCTGGGTGTCCTCATTTCTTATGTCAAGTGTTTTTCAGTTTTCTAGTTGTGACATCATACTCCACAATATGAGGCTCTTATATAATTTTTATATGTCATACAATGTATAATTGCATTTCCTTATGCTCCCTGTGACTTTACCAAAACTTAGGACATCTTAAGGGGTAATCTATAATCAGTTAATTAACACTAAACAAACAAAATAAACTTCAAAGATTAAAGCATGCTAGGCCTCCTGTATTGTTTTGTTTTTTTAAATCAATAATCTAGCTCTGTGCTGATGCATAATACATGCAGTTCAGAAAATACAGAATCAAGTCTGGTAAATCCCTGAGCTCCTAGACACTGCTTTATGCTTAGGGTATTTATGCAAACACTGTGTGGGATGGAGAAGAGAACCGAAAGGAGAAGGGATACAGGAGAGAGTATGGCAAAATCTCAGAATATTCTGCAAGGGAATGTCAGCTTTAATGCATCTGACCTTGGAAGCTGTAAGGGACTGTTTTGAATGTTACACCTGGGTACAAGCCCTCCCTCTAGCCCAAATGTTACCGTGTCCATGGTATGTGAATGCATCTTTGTGTTGAGGATACACAGCTTTAGCCCAAGGATACACTGATGCGTTCTGGATGCCTGTTTGTATACACGTCGTAAGGCAACCCAAGGGCAGCTGTAGTGATCACACAGATGTACAGAACAAATTATGTACCGCATAAATTACTTTTGCTTTTACAGTAGCATCAGCTGACTTGGCCATTCTTCCTTATATGCATGCCTCTATGGAGTCCACAGTCATCTCAGAACAAAGCCTAAACATCTCTTGGAGCTGAACACAGTCAGTCCTGTATCGAGATCATTCAGAAAAGTGAATAAAGGTGAAGCAGCAGACTAAATATAGCCAGCATGTGTCCACCCCTCTACCAATGCATATCACTCAATATCTCTTCATAATTTTCTAGCATGATCCAATCTGGGTACACAAAAGTTAGGTTTGTTGCATTGATGTTTGCAGGCACTAATCCCTCCTGTTCCATCCGTCCTCTAAACAGGCTTTTATTCTATGACTTGCCCAAAGCAAGTATTAGTTCAGATTGGAATCAAGACACTTCAACATAAGGGATCCTATCTGCTTTTTTCATATCTTGGTTTATAAAATTGCAGTTAGTAATATTTCATTCCTTTGTTGTTTTTCCTGACATAAGTTATTGTTTCTCTCTTTCAAGAACAAACTCAGCAAAACTATGTTATTTTCATATTTAAAAATGTAATACTCTAGTTAGCGAGATCTAATACAAAGAGAGTTCTAGCTCAAGATGTGACCACTTCTTTCAGAAAAAGTAAAAAAATGTTAATTAATCCGAAAGTTCTGTTGGTAACTTTCATCAGTTGCAAAGTAGTACATAGCTGACTTGATATGCAGAGAGAGGGAGAAAGAGGAAACAAGCCCGAAAAACATGTGAGAAAGGGCTTTTCATTATAATCTAAGCTGGAAAAAAATGTGGGAAGATTGTTAGAGGAAATTCCATAGGCTGACTTATCTTTTAGATATTATTATGAAGACCTAGTTAAGTTTTTAGTTATTTGAGTGAGTAGTTATCTAAATTTTACACATAGGCACAAAAGATTTTTGTACCAGCAAAAAGATGCACAACTGGATAAACATGTACTTATGTATGCTTTGGATTTTCTCAAAATAGTCTCCCTGTCTTCCTGTTCACACAATTCTGTTTATTGATTTAAATGTATTATATAGAGAATACAAAATCTAACCAGGGAAAATTGATTCTGAATCACCTTCTTACTCGTAAAGACAGTGATGGCATTGAAGACATTCAGTTGAACAGTCAATTTTGATGCTCATTTTTGGCAGTACTTGAACTCAAGGGACACACTGGTTGAAAGAATGCTGAATGCTTTTAAATAAATAAATTTAAAAGAGTTATGAATGCTAATGTATAGAGGAAAAGGCGATGGAATATTAAAAAATAGTAAAGAACATTCAAGAGATCATAAATAGATGCTACAAACAATTGATACAGATGGTGAAAAACAGGAAAACTCACAAAGATCAACAAGCAGTTTCATAAGAAAATGCAGTAAGAGATAAGGGATAAAAGCTACATACTACATACTTATGTATGTAGTGTAAAAAGGAAATGAGGGGACAAAGTAAAAAGAGATGTGACTAAATGGAAGCCTAGAAAGTCCATAGGTGTTGTGCTACAAAATCACAACTTTGGAAGGTCATGACAGAGCCTTTTCAACATTTCAGGCAGTTTGATGTAACAAGCTGCCAAAAAAGGGTAATTATGCCACAGAGACAGAGGGCAGAAACCAAGTCCCAGCAGGTGTTCAGTGTGGATGCACCCAGGTGTCTGCTGTGACACAACAGCATCGTGAGTCTGACTCAATTCACATCAACTGATTCTGGACCCAACATCTTCTCTTCTCTGTATTAAACAGCATAGATATACCCAGCCAATACGTAAGTAAACATAAAAGTTCTGCCTTCTCTTTGGAAATTACATTCCCATTCTTCCTTAATTCACAGATTTCTTTCCCCAGTATTCTTTCTTTTCTTTTTTTCACGGCTCACATACTTCCCATCTTTTCACTGACAAAGATCTGAATTTTGCCTTCTTACTTCATTACTGTAGATATAAATATATACCATCACATAAAATTTGCATAACTTGCTGACTTTTTTAGAGGTTTTTCAGCCTGGATCTGTATTTTAGGCATTCTGAAGTTTGTTGATATACATACCCAGAAGATTTGTGTAAGTGTAGCATTAGTCAAGTTGTCCCCTCCATCTGAACTTGTGTCTCTTTTTTTGAGATAGTGAAACCCTTCCTAGTTAGTGTTCTTTAGTTTTCCTTATGTTTCAAGACTGATTATCTTCCGCTCTGCATATTCCAATACAGGATCCACAAAGAGGAATGTGAATATTTGTTGATGAACACAAACAGGATACACATACTTCCACCTACCAAATGTCACTGCAAGGTGGACAATATAATTTATTGCTGGTACTAGCTGAAATAACTTTTGCATACAGTTATATGTAGAGATATAGGCACTTAAGAGTTCTATGAACTTTTCCAGTTTCTGATGTAAATCAAATACCTAAATGTTTAATCAAATGCTTAAGAAAAAACAAGTAAATTCATAGCACCAACAGAGGAGTGTTCGATCCCTAAACCAATTAATGGGTTTCTCTCAGCTATATCCAGGACTATATTAGTGACATATATTATTTTTAATTTTAATATATTATTTCTCCCATTTCTAATCAGACTAAATATAACTGAATACAAGATGAAGACACTAGATCAAAATGTACTTCCTCATAATAAATTCTTACACAAAACTGTGCTGGCAAATATATCAGAATGCGAATTCCTGAAATAGAGTATTGAAAATAATTGGCCAAAGTATCCATTTTCTCAGTCAAATCTGCTCTGGGACTAATACAATCATGAAGAGGATATGAGAAATAAGGAAATAATTCGTATTTCCACATCTGTGTTCTAGCCCAGAATCAGATAAGTTATAGAATCTGATGGAATCATTCATGGGGTTTAAAAAAAATAAATTTTTGAATCTAATGCATATATTATTCATAATCATTGTGCATGTTCTGTACATATAAGCATATTTTATAGATGCATGATGCTACTCCTGCAATTTAGTGAGGGTGTATTCAACAAAAATTACTTTCTGACTTCTGATCTAATATATTTGAAAACCCCTGTGTCTAAAGATAAGTGAAAGGAGATTTTCAGCTGCACACACTGCAAAGTTAATTAGTAAATATTCTCAAATGAATATATCTGTCATGCAGTAGCAAACTACTACAGATTTCAGCTGTTCCAAATGTTTATCATAGGCTTTAATTGTCAAGAGAAATAATCACTTTGTTTAAAATATACTCTGTTGTTCGATGATGAAATGACAACAGGACTTCAAAAAGAACTGGGCAACAAAATTAAAGAAATAACACTTTATACTGATGCAAAAAGTAATGAGAGACCAAAGACATAAAATGAAAATTATTTCATTGGGAAATAAGGAGGGTTTTAAAAAGCATTCTGGAATAAAAAAGGAATTTGAAGAGTGATATAGCCCACTGTGTTGACACAGAAATAATATTGATAGCACAAAAGAAGTGCACAAACTATTTTTACTCTCCATTTTTGGAGAGGAATGAAGAGTAATTATATCATATAAGGATGAAGAAGCAATTTCCATCCTAATAGCATCTAAGGAGGATGTAGAAATATCTATAAGCAGTTTAAAATCAAAATACTTGGGTAGTCTAGGTTCAAGTATTCTAATGAAGTAGACAGGAAAGATAAATATAAGAAGGATGCAGAGGAGAGAAAAAGATTCAACTGGTGGCAAAAAAATCACAAAACAAGACAGAGATCACAATCTGCTGAACATTTCAAAATAAAACATATATTACTTGGTTGCATAAGGTAGACATATGATATGCAGAATGAGAAGTCATTTAAGGCATAGAGCCTAACAACAGAAAGACAGAGAAAACTAATGGTTTTTACATGAATCGGTTCCATGTCTTGTGACACTTTGTAAAGAAATTAGCATCCAGACTGTAAAAATAAAAGGCTCCTTTAAATGTTACTCCCAGTAGATTTACACTAGTAGTTGCTTCAGAGACTTTTATGGAATTTTCAACATTGGTAAATACCTGATAATTCAAATCTTCAAAAACAGATCTATAGAAATTCCTGCTAAGCTACTAAGGGGAAAAGATACAAATGCTATCACAAAAGACACAAATTTGCTGAACTGTTCTTCTTTTAAACGAAAGATTGCTTCTAAATATGGAATGCACCTGTTATATACGTGAGCGACAAAAGCTTGTGTAATCTCTTTCAGTATTACAGACCAAATGATCCAAAGAGTTCTCTGTAGCTGGAAGTCTCCTTGTCCCTGTAAAAGAGCAGAAGTCCCTGACTTTGCAGCAAGTGTTTTTATTTACAGTGTATATTCTTACTGATGGCCTTATAAGCAAGTTAGTCCCTATACCAAGCTCCATCCATGCTGTCACAGCTCTACTGGTCATTCCAGCAAACCTAAGCACAGCAGAAGATAAAAGAGAGAGTAAAATGTGGAAAAAACCTCCAAAAAACACTAGAAAGAAAGCTAGGAGCTCACCTCCTGATTTTGAATGTTTCACACTTTCTTCTTCCTCTCTACAGTGTTATGGTAGGAAATATCTAATTTTTTTTAGGCTGCAGTGCCCTTATCACAACAGGATCCTGAACAGTGCTTATTAAAAACATGTACATCTACAAAGATCTGTAAAGATCACTCTTCACATACTGTAAATATTATAGAACTATTCATCCCTATGAATTCAGGAGACATCTGACAGACAAGCCAAACAGCAGTCTGAGAGGGGCTTAGAGTCTCTCTTGTCCTTGGGTCTCAAAGACTATGAGTCACACAATGATAAGAGACATCCAACTCTGTGTGGTCTTACTGGGAGACTTGCCAGAGTACCTAAAGTCAGAATACAAAAATACAACATGTACAAATCACTTCACCATCAAAACACTGTGAAATTTGGGCTGTAATCTGGCAACTGCTGTGACAGACTCAGCAAGTCAGGAAAAAAAGGGATAAAATCTAATCCAGCTACAACCACAGAAAACTGAAGTCAACAGAGCACAATTACTCTACCTGGAACTGAGGCACAATTACTCTACCTGGAACCTGTGGAAACAGGTTCTCAAAGATGTCAAAAACCACATAATCATCATACCTTTCAGATTACCTCTTTTCTGTATGCTTGAATCAAAAGGTGACAACAGTTGAAGGTTGAACAACAATACATAAATAAAGATTATAACATACATTACATATAGACAGACACATAGCTTGGCCTGCTACAAATACAATAAAGCAAAACTCTCTATGCAATATGCCAGAAGTTCAGTTCAATCTTTCACCAAGATCTGTAAAACCAGTGAAAATGGTTTGGTTCTCAGTCCCAGGACATACTAAAGTGGACTTTAAATTATTTATTTTGGTGTCCATGATAGTGTGTTTCCTTGGCATCAGCATGAAACATTGTTTATCTCTTTATGACGCTATATTTCATACATTTTAGCCTATTTCACAGCACATCCATGCAAGACAGGAATGTTTTAGAAATCACAGTGTTTTAATTTCACAACAATCATGCATTATGATTTCAACGATGCTTCCAAGGAAAATTCCAGTCTATTCATTAAAATTGACTCACATGACTTTCATCATACCAACTGATGTAGATAAAATGATATTCCACTCATCCCTCAGCAACTTCGTTGTCTTCCCACTCCACACTTAACCTCCACAATAAAAACCAAATGCTCCCATACCCCCATTGGCCTGGGCAAATGTGTGGGTAGATTTAAAAGTCTTTTTGAACGTTATGGTCATTAACCATCATTTAAGAAAGGAACTTTCAGATTTCTTTATGTTCATTTTTAAAACAAAAGTCAAATACAAATTGGTGAATTTGGTCTGTGAGACACAAGAAAACCACCATCTGGAGTTGACTGAGATAAAAAGAGAGAAAGCTTCCTTTCATCAAGGGTCATACCGAGGGTCATAGTGAAGTGCTAACAATAACCTGTTGCTTTAGAGCCTGCTTTAAAATCTTACATGCTTTGCAAAAGAAAAATAAAGATTACATTAGCTGTCTGGTGATACTAAATATTAGAAGAACTATTTGAGTCTTTTATGGAAGCATTAGTTTTAATTTATAAACCAAAAAAATAAAAACAAAAAAACAACCAACCAAACAAAATAAAATCCACCCCAAAACCTCTGGGAAATATAAGTCAAATATAATTAAACAAATAATATTTTGATATGCTGTTAAGAGATACTACCCAAAGGCAAATTCTAAAGTTATCCTTTTATTAATTACCTAAGGACTAAAAATATTAATGATACTCACAATGACATACACCTTTTATATTATGCAAATCTTAGACCTCAGCTTTAATCTCCTACTTAACAGTGAGAATTGTTCTTGCCTCAGGTCCCTACTACTCAAACTTCAAAAGATTAAAAACAGCTCCCCAAACCAAGCAACTTTTTTTTGATATGCAACAACCTAAGCCTTTATGAAATGGAAAAATGGCAGTAAGGAACTTGAAAAATAATGATGTTCCTCTGTTAAAAAAACCTGCCCTTATTTGAGACAGCCATCTTCTCTATGGCATTAGATTCAGAAACTGTGATTGTGGAGCTCTGCTGAAGCCCAACAGCTGATCAGGTGAGTAGAGATTTCTGTGTAGGTAAGTACCTTTGTAAGGATAACAAAGCACCCTAATCATAGAAAACAGAGACGTTTCTTTGACGCAATAGATATGCCCACCTATTTCTGCTCTGTCCAGGACCTTTATTAAACCAAGGGTGTATGGGATAAAACAGGGCAGCTCAGCACCTTCTCTGTACTTTGGTAGGCTACCCTTAACTTGGAAGATGATACCTTCAGCTACTGTTTTAAGAGTCTAAGAAAAGTCTTGCTCAGAATTAAGGGTTGAGCCAGGTTATTGTTTAAGAAATGTTATTTCCTTTGTAGTTCAAGGAGGCAAACCAAAAGATATTCCATAAATTCAGTCCCAAGAAAACAGAATGATTTTTGCAGTACCTTTCCCCAAAATGAACTCTCCTTTATCCACAAATTCTATTTTAAAACATATGTGAATCAGCGCAATGTGCACTGAAAAATAAAAAAAAGGCTGATCATAACTGGTTTGAAACTGAATCAGAAATGCTGCACATCTGATTAAAAACAGACAGGAAAAATTTATGGGTTTATTAATTTTGGAATGTGCCTGAATACTGACTTTTTTGCAAACTATCAAATCATGACATGGGGTAGGAAGATGCAAAGAATCAAGATGTGATGGGAGAGCTAGGTAATAGAGGCAGAGTAGTCCCAGAAATTATAATCACTCGTGGGATTTCACACCACAGAAGTAATACCTTTAGAGGTTAAAGTATCCAATAAAGAAACAATTCTGAACTTGTTGAGGGAGAGAGCAAGTTCAGCAGTCAGAGAAGTTCACTGAACTAAGCACAGCACTGTGAGCAGAACAGCTTGAATTTCCCTATGCATCTGAACTTTAAGTATCTATTATAAGTTGATCTGTAGTCAAGAAAAAGAAGCTGTCACCCACTTCTCTGCCTGGTTGGCTGGCCTCAAAATCATGGCTTACAGGTACCTCTCTCTTTGGACACTTAACTCTCATGGGTCTATTATAGCTTTTTTGATCAGACGAGTATCTTCCAGGTTCTTTTCTCCAAACAGTCCAGAAACCTTATACTTCAGTTTTAAGACTGCAACAGTCCAAACTAAATCACTCACTATTGCAAAGAACTTTCCTTATCTTTTCAACCCACTTTACAGAATGATTTCAGAAGCAACATCACAGCTACAGCTGAGCAGGAGTTTAGTGAGAGTAGGACTTCTTAGACACATCATACAGACTGTGTTCGTGCCACAACTCAAGATGCCAGTCTCTAAGCCACTGAGGTATCTGCTTTGCTTAGCCCACGTTGGGACAGGTTAGCCCCATCAGATGGGTAAGAAGAATGCTCCTGCTTTGAGGGGAACTAGGTACGTTCCAGGAGGAAAGTTTGAAAAAACTAGACTGTAAGGTGTGTCAGGGACAGGAAAGATTAAGAGAAAACCAAGGACACAGCCATGGAAAGAGACTCCTAGGAAAAGGAAGCTGAAAAGCTTTAGAGGCAATAGAGGAAAGACCAGTGTTTGTCACTCAGAAAATTGAGTTGGCTGACACTAAACTGAACCCATCCAGAAGGATACAGTGTGGAAAGAGCAAAGATGTTCATAACTGCTTTTATTTCTATTCCTTTTAATCTAAACACCTTGAGTTTTCCTAATTTAAAGAGTTATAAGCTCATGAAAACCTGGAGTGGAGAGCAGTTGTTGAGTGAGTGAGAGTTTCTGAGTGAGTTTAAAAGACTTTCCCCTTCAGATACTTCACCACAGAAATAGGTCTAGGTAAATCCTGTTGAACACCTTTTCAACCAGGCTGGGTGTCATCACATATTTAGGAATAAACACAGTAACATTTGCAAAGCAATACCTATGATTTCTTGGTGGGCTCAGAATATTAAGAATAATTCCTGTTCTTACAGATTTCAGCATTAGAGTAGACCTTAAATCTTGAGTAAAGTAGCGTCAGGATTCTCTAGAGAACATTTACTGTGATTCAGTGCAGTAAATATAATTACAATTAAACTAACTTATCATAAGAAAGAAGTACATTTTTTATAGAGTATCTTTGATTTGGTTAATATGAAAAAACTGTGTATTCCACAGTGGGTTTCCAATTCATAATTAATTAGTCATTTTTATTGAGTTTACTTTTACAAATATTTTGTTTTAAACAAAACCCAAGAGCTCTGCAGATTTCATTTGCATTTTGTTCCATTTCTCTCTGTTGCCAAAAAAAGCCACTCACTACTTACCTCTATCTGCTCAAAGAATTTCATATAAATTCTGGACTATATTTGGAGCCTATTTATGATAAGCGGGAATCCATTTAGCCTTACATATTGTATCAATCAACATGGCAAAAATGGCATGCAGGTAGACTTAATTAAAGAAAGAGAAAGACTTCTTGAAATATACCACAAGGCTGACTATTTTACAAAATCTTTTAAAAAATTATTGCCATGGTTGGTATATTTTTTGACATTTACTTCTCATATGTAGTTCAGGTTATTATTTCATTTTGACATATTTTTTTCTATGAGACATTTGTATCCAACAGACAGACTAAGTATGTATGTGTTTGAATGACAAATATTTTAAACATTTCTTCTCTGAACATGGATATATATATTCTCTACAAAGAAAGAAAAGAATCAGGTCACAATAAAAGCCCTATTGTTTCATCTTTGAATAACAAGGGAATAAAAAGGTATGCATTGCCACAGTTTATGCTTCTACAGTTTCTGAGAGGAGACAAATATTCACATCACCAAAATACACTTATATTCAATTTTGCTGAAAATCTTTTTTAAAAAATGATGGATATAAAGACTAAAGATGACAAAAACAACCACAAGAGTTTTCCCGACAGATTTATACTTAAAATTTTCATAATCTTAAGGGAATTTAAACTACAGATATGCTGTTATCAGTAGACAGAAAAAGATGGTGAGAATATTTCCAGTATAGAACCAACACATTTTATGAGAATCAAAGATGACAAGCTCACAAGTTGCAAAGAAGCATAACTCGTACCGTGAATATTATTCATCAGATTGAATCCTTTTTCAAAATATGCCAGGGGATAGTACAAGGTTGACAACTGCTCTCTGGGAAGTTTTATTTTGTCAAGAATTTCACAGATGTGATTATGCTGTGTAATTTCAATATATTTTACCAGACTCCTTCAGGCATGGTTAACACTCTCCTGAAAAATATATCAACAAAATTGGTGAAGTACTTTGACATATTCAGTGTCACTTACATTATTAGGCTGGCTGAATAATTGCAAGAGATTTAAAACTTCCTACTGAGTTATTTGGCACTATTTGCTTATTTGTTATTTGTTGCTACTTGATTATTGAATGTAGTCTCTCACCATAACAGACTAGCATAAAATGTAGTTATCCAGAAAGGTACATAAAAAAAAATTATTCTTTGCCCTTCACACTTGACAAGTGAAAACTCTACCTCAATGTGTTATTCCACAAACAAATTTGAAACATAAGTACCAAAATTCATAAATTAAAACAACTGGTGTGCCAAGAAAGAATGGAAAATACAATTGTTTTATGTTTGCACTGGAAGGGAATTGATCAGGCAGAGAAAGCTGAGTAATTCAATGAAAATAATTAAACCATGCTACAAACACCAGAAACATCTCTTCAGTCTAAGCTAACATGGATGAAAAAATCATCTTAGTCATCTCTTCAAGGGCTGTATTGGGTTTGTGTGGCAAGGTTTGGTAGGGGGTAGAGCTACAGCAGTGTTTCCTGTGAGAAGTTGCCAGAAGCTTCCTCTCTGAGAGCCAATGCCAGCTGGCTCCAAGACAGACCCACTGCTGGTCAAGGCCGAGATCATCAGCAACAGTCTCTGGGGTAATGTATTTAAGAAGGAAGTAAGGGGTGAGGGGGGCCAGAGGGGAAACAGTGCAACTGCATCCTAAGAGAGGAGTCAGAGTATGCGAGAGAAACCTCCCTGCAGACACCCAGATCGGCGAAAAAGGAAGGGGAGGAGGTGCTCTGGGCATCAGAGCAGAAATTCCCCTACAGCCCATGGTGCAGCCCATGGTGAGGCAGGATGAGTCCCTGCAGCCCATAGAGGAGCCCCACACTAGAGCAGGTGGAAGTCCAAAGGAGGATGTTACCCTATGTGAAGCCCGTGCTGGAGCAAGCTTCTGGCGGGAACTGTGGATCCATGGAGAGAGAAGCAGGTTTGACAGCAGGACTTGTGATCCCATGGGGGACCCATGCTGAAGCAGTCTGTTCCTAAAGGATTATACTTTATGGAAGCGACCTACACTGGAGCAGTTCCTGAAGAACTGCAGCCCACGGGAAGAATTCACAATGAAGAAGTTCATGGAGGGCTGCCTCCCATGAGATGGACCTGATGCTGGAGCCTGGAAAGACTGTGAGGAATACAGCGAGGATGGTGAGACACCTCAATAGTTTGTCCAGAGAAAGTGTCATCAGTGCAAGTATACAAGGCCAGCTTGAATGGGGCTTTGAGCAATCCAATCTAGTGAAAGATGCCCCTGCCCATGACAAGGGGTTGGGCTAGATGATGTATGAAGACCCCTTCCAAACCAAACCATTCTGTGATTCTATGCTTCTGAGCCCTTCTCCGGAGAAGAAAGGAGGGGCAGAGACAATGTGTGATAAATTGCCTGAAACTTCCCTGTCCCCTTCCACTTCAGGGAGGAGGTAGAAAAAATCGTGCGTTAAAAAGCACTTTCCCTGAGAGATTTCAGAGAGCCACTAAAGCTTCCTTGACCAGTATCCAATCTCTGTCTGTGACCAAATGAAGACGAAAAATGCCCAGAATCTGCATTACATATAAAAATAAGTGCATTTTTCCTATTGTCTGAAGTAGATCAGCAAAAACATTGAACCATGAGATTATTTAAATGTAATACAAATATGTTACACAAGCATAATGATTGATGTTTTCTTTAATTATGTCTAAGGAATATCAATAAATTCATCAATTTTTGCAGCTGCACATCTAATGCTTATATCTTTAATTTCAGGACTGCGCTGTCATATAAATATTTCAATTTGTTCTTTTTGTTCCATCATGAAATAATTTTCTTTCTTTGCCTCTACAAATCTTCAAACAACATTTTCCACAACCTCATTTTGGTTTTAAAGATGCTTCTATAATTACACAAGAAAAAATATTACGTCTCCTTTGTTGATTTTCAGTACTTGAGTGATCACAGAAAGAAAAAAAAAAGATCACAGACAATGGAAGAAAGAATTTATAATTATAATTGTATTAGGTTTTACATTTGCAATAAATAGATATACATTTCTTAAAGTGTGAAAATCAGCTGAGAGCAACTTGTATTAAAATAATACATAAAGTCAAGGGAGATCTAAATAAATTTCTCCAAGATAAATTGCTGTGCTCTCGGATTAGGGCTTTTTAAATATTACATTCTAGGCTCTGTCTCTTGGAGTATTCCCTATATTCCAAAAGCTCAATACAGGTGGAACCACTGTCTCATCAAAGCCAAAAGATGTTTTGACATGTGCCTCAACATGGCTTTGACCTGCTGTGAGATCAAAAGATACAAACATGCAGAAAAAGAAAGCAAAACCACACATAAACCCAGTGTTGTTTCTGAATTTTCTTTAAAAAGCAATTTATTGTCTCTCCTTTTATAAACAGCTTCAGAATTAGACCAATTTTTCATCGCTGTAGGGATAGTTGTATGAAAGATAACATATCACCAGATCCCAAACATTCAACTAAGGTTTACAGCTGTATGGGTATGTTTCAATGTATTCTTTTTCTTGTCCCACGTATGTATATCAATGCTTTAACAGCTCAAGTCCTCTGATGTTTCAGTGGTGTGTTTAGATAATGCAGGGCAGTTTATTCAAATACCCATTCCTGTTCTAAAAGTTAAAACCACCCATCTGGTACATAACTCGATGCCAACTGTTAAGCACTGAACTGACAGAGGATCATGACAAAATGCTAATTCACTTCATGTTTTGCATGAGAACAGTAGAGTGAATATGGAGGCTATTATGTGAAAATATCTGCCTCATCAACAGCATCTCCTACTCTTACCTCCAGTCAATGATTCAAATAATGTCATGCCAACATTTTCAGAAAATGTGTAAGGAATTTGGCCGCTGCTTCAGCTTTCTGGCTCATTTTACAAGTAGATCCACAAAACCCAAGCCAAATAATCCTTTCCTTCAAAGACTGTTCTCTGAAATAATATCAGGTACTGAAACTTGCTTCTGCTTTAGTAGTGGGAAGTTCAACTAAGTGCAAAGGAACTAATATGAATTTGAATCTCCAAAACTGTACGTTATGACATTAAAAGAGACACTTCAGAAATCTTTCTGAGAGTTTTATGGATTAAATCTATAAATATGTCTACTGGAGTCAGGGCTCTGATAGCACCTCCAGCCCTGACTGTCCCTTCCCAGGCCCCAAGTGCTCCCCCATGGTCCAAGACCCCACATCAGCCCCTGTCCCAGCAATACTGCAGCAGGGCCAGTCTCCAGCACCCCACGTATCTGTCTGGCCTTTTCCCAGGGTGGTGCCCAATGCCCAGGGCTGGGGCTCCCTGTGCCTAGCCAGGGGTGGGACTGGCCCTGGCCTTTGACACCCCCAGCCCCCAGGAAACCCTGATGTTTGAGTAGCACATTCTTTAATCAGTTATTTATTCTACCTCATGGATTAAGATAATTAAAAAGCATATTAAAACTGTTACATTATTATTATAAACTGCCTGTATTGAAAGCCATACTTTCAACTGAGTGCTTTCTTTGGTCAACCCAGCAGAAGGATGGTTTAGCGATGGTGAAGTGCTTGAGACTGCCAGGTTAAAACAACCCTTCAAGAGTTTACAATAAGACTAAATATTTAGCAAGCTTCAATAATACAGCAGATCCTGTAGGCATATAGAGTCTCTATTTGAAAAAGAATAAAGGTCTAAGTTCAAAAGACATGAAGCACCCTGGTAGGCCCTGAGGAGGATAGTTACAGGTGCAGAACATTCATTGTTGTTCTTGCTCCTTCCTCTTGTCCATTAGAAAACCACAACTATTTGGTATAAGTTATGGTCCAATGTTTTTTCTCATTTCAGTCTCACTGTGACAAAAACACTGAGAGATGATTTTCAAAAAACAATAATTCATGTCAAAAGCAACCAGAATTTTTCAAGCTGCAGATCAGTGAATAAGATGCCTGTTTCGTTCCTATCTTACAAATAGGCTGGGGTAATGCTGAATACAAACATCAAGAATCAGCCTCAAAATCTCATATTCTGATATATATATATATGATATGTATATCCTAGCCTTTCTTTAAACAAGAACATAAACTCAGCTGGCAAAAGGGCCATCTATCTTAGCAATCTTATTTTCAAGGTGGCTGCAAACAGCAGATGGGAGAAATACAATGGGGCAGGCATATATGATACTTCCCTTTCACTCTTCAAATCTCCATTTATCTTCAGCCCAGGGATTTCCAAAGCTGGATAGTGTGAATTTCCTACTGGCAAGACAACATTCCGTCTGGATCACGGCATTACTTTCCAGCTTCTGTGCTGCAAAAGACAGTCCTTATAACCGATAATAAAAACTGAAATAAAACTGAAAATAAAACTCAAAGAAATCTGCTGGCTGATTTTAAAGCATACTCCAGCTCATTAAAATTTCCAAATAAAAAAAAAAAAAAAGCGTCAGAAGAAAACCAAATAATTTGAAAGAGTACTAAGGAATTCCACCGCAGAGAATGAGATTCAAAAAAATCTATCCTCCATGTATCAAGAATTTGGTTAGATACAGGAGCCTTTGTATAGGAAAACAGCAAAAAATATACTGTTACCAAACCGATTGCTCAGGCTTCTCAGTGCAGTCAAAGCTCAGCTCTATGGAGATGTGTTCACATATACTTTTTTCAAAGGTTCATATTTCTTTGTAATGCCCCAATTTCTGCTTCTGTTTCAATAACTACAGTTTGTGGTTCTGCTATCATACAACTACAGCCGAGAAAACAGCATCATTTTCAAAAATAATAACTTTCTTCCAGATCAAAATCTATGTTTCTGTCTCTATCCAATTTTAGGATGACACAAGGTCAATATTCCAAAGTAAAAGATTCCATTAAGTTTCAATACTTTTTCTTAATGTAATTCAAGAGATGACATACTATTAAATATGTATTTTCAAAATCCCAGGTGGAGACTGGAAATGCTACTAAAGCTGTCTGGAGCAAGGCTCTGTAGCTCTGCACATGTCGATTGCTGAAAACTCCAATTTCTAGTCAGAGTTTATGAAAAGCATTGAAATTCCACAGTCACTGACTACTGCCAGCACGAATTGAGTCTCAACATCAGGTTCTGCAATTTATATGACTAAATGAATAACTGTTACTTTTTCTTAATCAGATAAAGATGACAGCATACAAACCAGGGATTTTAAGTTGTCAAATATCTACTGAGAAAACTGAAGAGAAAAAAATTCACAAAACATTTTAGCAAATTTTTCCAAGTGTTACATTTGATTGTATACTATAAATTTTTGATTGTATACTATGAAAATTTTGCAGCATTATCAAGTTTCTATAAATATAATTTATATAATGTACTTTAAAGTATGGACTTTTTTAAAAACATAAATTAATTACAGATAAGACTTTTTAATTATTTTTTTTTCATAACCAAAGCTGGGAAGGCTATTACGATAGTATTCATAGCCCAATGCAGTCTTAAACAAAGAAATTGCTACTCTGCCTCCATAATACCTCTCTCATCATCATTGGCAGCTGGAAGATCAGCAGGTTTTCATCTGTTATCATTAGTTACTGGGCTCGATGATGATTACTGTGCCACTTGAGTCTGGGATCAAGTAATTAGTACTTGTAGCTGAGAATGGGAGCCTTATCACAGCTTCTGCCACTCTGATGGTACATATAATGTAAAGATCAAAACAAGTTCTGTATGACTGTATTTAGTGTGAAGTTTGTACTGAAAGTCCTGATGGAGAAGCATGTCGAGATCCCTGAAATATTAGTGAGACATCGCTAAAAGTTCTCAGTTATTAAAAGAAGTCTTTTGAGTACAATTAATAATGCATATACATCATAACTATGCTGAATTGTCCAAACCTGCAGAGAAGTAAGGTTCATCTGAGACTGCACCTTCCCCATCAAATTTAAAAACATTAGTTCGTTATACTGTATGCTATCTTCTCCAGAACATCAGAGTTGTCCTCACCTTACAGTCATATGCAGAAGGACACACAGAATATTTGCCTAGACCCCCACTTGTGTTGCTTTGGCCCTGCTGCACTGAGTGGGTGCCCTCCATCCTCTATGGCCTGCAGAGCGTCCACCTTAGAAATGCCCAGAGAGAGACACCCAGAGGGAGAACTACACTAAATTTTTGCCAACTACTCTTCCTCCATATATTGCCTCTCATACTGTTTCTATGAATGCTCATGGAAAGCCTATGAATGATGTCAGAAGGAATCTCAAGTTTCAACTGCTCCCCATCCATACTATTCTAATAAAGACATGTTATTACTCACATAAGACCACAGTGCTATAAAACATGGCAAACAACTTTGAAATAAATTCAAGCTGTGGCTAAAAAAATCTGCCAGAGATGTACAAGATGATGACAATTCCCTGAATATCTCCAAATATTAAGGGATGATAGAGGAAATACATTTCTTCTGGGAAACTAACATAACATACAGTGAAGAAACACTGCGACAAATATGGATAGCATGAATACCTTGAAAGAAAAGCTATTAAAAAAAGCCCCACAATTACTCTGGTTCTCCTTCAAGAAGAACAAGGACTGGTTTGATGAAAACAATCAAGAGATCCAGGAATTGTTGAGGAAGAAGAGAACTGCTCACCAAGCACACCTTGCTCAGCCATTTTGTCATGCAAGAAAAGCAGCCTTTTGTCTTGCATGCAGCAAGGTCCAACAGAAACTTTGTGACATCCAGAAAAAGTGGTGGATCAATCTAGCTGAAAAAATTCAATTATGTGCAGATACAGGTGACTACAGAGGATTCTATGAGGCCTTGAAAACAGCATACGGGCCTACATATCAGGTCCAAAGCCCTCTACTCAGTGCAGATGGTCAAATGCTTCTCACACATAAAATCTCCATTCTGAATTGATGGTCTGAACACTTTCAGACTCTTTTCAGTACCAACCGTGTAGTCCAAGACTCAGCAATTCAGTCCATCTCACAACAACCGGCGAAGAATGAATTGGATATTGCCCCTACCATGGGAGAAACTCTTAAGGCCATACAGCAGGTGAAAACTGGCAAGGCAGCTGGGGTTGATGGAATTCCACCTGAAGTCTGGAAACATGGGGGCCTTGCACTCCATGCTAAATTTCACGAGTTTGTGGTGCACTTTTGGGAACTAGGCAAACTACCATCAGACCTTTGTGATGCAGTCATCATCACTTTGTATAAGAAGAAAGGAGATAAACCAGACTGTTCAAATTACCGTGGTATTACTCTGCTCTGCATTGCTGGCAAAATCCTGGCAAGAATACTTTTGAATAGACTAATAGCAGCTATAGCAGAAGGAATTCTACCTGAAAGTCAGTGTGGTTTCAGAGCCAACAGAAGCACCACAGACATGGTATTTGTTCTCAGACAACTGCAAGAGAAGTGTAGGGAACAGAACAAAGGTCTCTATGTAACCTTTGTTGATCTCACCAAGGCTTTCGATACTGTGAGCAGAAAAGGTCTATGGCAGATTTTGGAACATTTAGGATGTCTCCCCAAGTTCCTTAAAATGAACATCTCACTTCATGAGGATCAGAATGGCCAAGTCAGATATGGCAATGCACTTTCTGAGCCCTTTCTAATAACTAATGGTGTGAAACAAGGCTGTATTCTGGCACCAATGCCATTCACAGTCTTTTTCAGCATGATGCTCCTAAGGGCCACGGCAGACCTCGATGATCAGGACCGTATCTACATTCGATATCGTACTGATGGAAGCCTATTCAACCTAAGGTGACTGAAGGCCCACACCAAGACCTTAAACCATCTTGTCCAGGAGCTGCTTTATGCTGACGTCACTGCCCTCGTCACCCACACAGAAGCAGCTCTGCAGCGTTTAACATCCTGCTTTGCAGACGTTGCTGAGATTTTTGGGCTGGAAGTCAGCATAAAGAAGACAGAAGTTTTCTATCAACCTGCACCTCAGGAAGTCTTCCATCATCCCCATATCGCCATTGGCCAATCAGAGCTCAAATCAGTCCAGCAGTTTAATTACCTAGGTGGCCTCATCTCCTCGGATGGTAAGATTGAGGGAGAGATAGACAACAGATTAGCAAAGGCATATAGTGCCTTCGGAAAACTCCATAAAAGAGTTTGGCAAAATAAACACCTGAAGAAAAGTACAAAGATCAGTGTTTACAGAGCCATAGTGCTGTCTACTCTCTTATATCGATCTGAATTATGGGTCATCTACCGCCAATACCTGCGACCCCTAGAACGCTTCCATCAACGCTCTCTCCGTACAATCCTAAACATCCACTGGTCAGATTATGTAACTAATACATCTGTTCTAGAACAAGCAACAGTCACAAGTATTGAGGCCATGTTGCTGAGAACACAGCTGCGCTGGGCAGGGCACGTCTCAAGGATGAAGGACCACTGCCTCCCCAAGATCGTGCTCTATGGAGAACTTGCCACTGGCTGCCGTACGAGAGGAGCCTCGAAGTGGAGATACAAGGACTCCCTAAAACAACATCTCAGCCTTGGCCATATTGATCTTCATCATTGGTCTACTCTGGTCTCCAATCAGGAGGCCTCCAATCAGGAGACACACCATCTGTAACGCTGCTGCATCCTTTGAGAACGCTCACAGGATCACTCTCGAGGAGAAAAGACAACGCAGAAAGAATTGCGTCTTGTCGATACCACCCAAGGAGTCTTTCTGCTGTGCCTTTTGCAACTGGACCTGTCTATCTCGTATTGGCCTCTTTAGCCACCAGTGCGCTTGTAGTAAATGTGGGTAGAGCCCTTCCCAAATCTTTGTTCACGAAGCCTAGCCATGATGATTCTGTACAAAAAGAAAATACTGATTTAAAACTCTAAAGAAAAAAACCATAGATTTAGCAGTGAACAAACTTTTCCAGTATAGATAAAATGAGAAATTTATTTCATGCTATTAAGATTAAAGCAAGTATATGTTATAATTTATTATTATTTTTAGAATGCTACCACCCAAATTCTAGTACTCTATCAGTAAGTAGAGATTTCTTTAAATTAAGATGGATAAATGTCAGCTAACTTTTAAAATATCAATAATTTCCACTTTGATTCTGGGCACTGGCTTAAGGAACATTTAATAACTAGCATAAAACAATTATTGTTTGGTTTATATAGTGTAAGCCATTACTAAGCAATACTTATCACATCTACACAGAACAACTTTATTTTCTACATAGAAAAATTAGTGAACTGTGGCCACTTCAATTCTATAAACTGGAACACAGCCAGTGTGCCACAGTTCTGAGAGTTACATTGTAGAAAGTGACAATCACTGAATAGTAAAGCTTTTTGTAAAAAAAATTTCTATTTAAAAATACTTAATTCACTGGACTATGAAATTTTCATTTATGGCTCCAAATTTTCAGGAATGAGGAGAGAAAGGAAAAAAGAAAAAGCAACACTTTTATTTGGAAATAACAATTTTTTCTTTGGTTCAGATATGAGTAACAACTTTTTCCTATGACAGAATCATATTATTAAATATGTATAAATAAAATAAGTAAAATTGTGCCTTTTTTATAATTTGGAAAAAAAGGAAAGTTTTGTCTATTAGACATTTTCTAATAGACAAAACTTTCCTTTTTTTCCAAATTATAAAAATGAGGATCTGGATAATGACAGGAAGCTGAAGCCTGAAGTTTAAGTGCATTCCTATAGTCCATAAAAGAGAAGAAAGAAAATCTTGAATATTGGAATAGACAATGGTTTTCCAAGAGGCAATGTATCAGGGAAATTATAATAATCATTTTCGTGACCATCATAACATGACTACCAACCTACATATTTTTTTAAGATGGTAGTTGAGTTTTTATACCATGTATTTTTACAGTTAGTAAACAAAATAAGTTTATTCCTATAAAAACTTAAAAGGAGATGGAAGAAGACTGAGTCTGACTCTCTTCAACTGAGTCACTAGTTGCTATTAGGACACTCATTAAAAATATGGAAGAATGATTCTGGCACCACATCAAATGTTACAAAGACGTAAATCTGTATCTCAGATACTGTGCTGTTTTTTCATGAAAACACTTGAATGCCATCAGAACTGAAATGGAATCAGATTTCCAAACGCCCGTATGTTTTGCAAAATGGCATTTCTGGTTTTTTGGCCATTGCTACTGATTCCATTACTTCCATGGACACTTTTGACAGAACTGACAGTTTTGAGAAACATTTCTATTGTGTAAAATAAGCATTTTCCAAGGGAAAATTACTTCACCAGATGTAATTAATTTGCTTTAATATATTCTCATACACTTTGTTTTTCACAAGAAAGCACTAGGTACTCGATTCTGTTGTTAGAAGCAGCAGCAATTTAATTTCAAAACAAAGGTGGATGTATTTAAATTTCTGAACAATTCACCTTAAACTAACAATATTTGCCTTGACAAAACTGCCTCATAAAGAAAGGCACATTGTAATTTAACTGCTTTGGATCAAATGTTGTCAAATGACAACACCATCCCCATTATGTTATTCCCATTTTATCTTAATCCGTTTCTAAATAGTGATGAATTTCTTAATCTCATTCAAATATTTCTCACTTCCAAGAGATGACCATGCCTTAGTGTCAAATATGAATGAAGCCAAATGTCCATACTTCAAACAAGGTTGTTAAAGTACCATACAAAAGCATATGTGCAGGTGAAGATTTAATACAGAATCCCATTTGCCACAGTTTTCTTAGATATAATTCTTAGCATTCAAGAGCTGAAAAACTTGGATTGCTCTCTAGTAGATTTTTTTTTAATTACTTGGCCGAAAAATATTACAAAATATTGTGAATTTAAACACATTTGTATAGATACATTCAGGTCATGTCAGTTTTAATCACTACAGTTTCTAGTTACTATTAAGATCGCTACAATATCTTGTTTTGCTATTATTAGTCATTCTAGTTAAAAGTAATTTACACTTGACTATGCTTAGACTCCTCAGGGCTTATCTGGAAACTGTAGCATTCTATATAGATGTCATATATGCATCATACAAAAATTGAAGCAAAATATCTAATTTTATACCATGTTGTTGAATACAGGACACAGGCATTTGACAACAGGGTCTTTACTTCCAGGTTATAAGTTCAAATTCAACATGAAGCAGAAAAGATAAAGATAACACCAGGTACCAAACTGCTCATGACTTGCATTAAATGTAAAATCTGTAAAGCTCACAGATTTTAGAGTCAGTGGGGACTCTTATGATTCTTAGTCTGGCTCCAGATTCAGTACAGGTCACAAAGCTTTACAGAGTAATTTCTGCATGAAACCTATGAATTGTATGAGGTAAAGAATTTCTTTTGGAAATGCATTCTTCTTGGTTTACAGTTCATCTGATGAAGAATCTACCCCACTGTAATATTCCCTTCACTGGCAAAAATGTGTCGGTGCCCATTTAGGTAACAGAATGTTAAAAACCACTTTAAAAAGAGAAGACCAAAGCCTTTCAGTGGAAGTGGCAATGTGAAGCAATGTACTTGCCCTATGCAGACAGAGCAGTGCTCACAGGAAAAAAAAAGGTACTATCTGTGAATAAAACATAAAGAGAAAAATACATAAGGGATCTGCAACCACAGAACTAGATTCCTGTGGTTTACACACCTGTTTTAGACCTACCACTTCCCCTTTATTATGCCTTTTTGTTCAGTGTTTGTTGTTGATTTTCGTTAGACACTCCATTGCATTTTTTATTAAAGAAATACATTTCAAGTTGTATAGTTGAGTCCCAGCCTAGTAATCAGCAATGTAGAATGTTTTCTTTTGATTGAAAAATAGAGCACAAACTGCTTCTTTTATTTTAATGCTCTATAAGCAGCGGCTAATACTTCGGTTATATAAAATGAGTTATTGATATTTCAGTGCAGAAAGCTTCAGGTTTTTTTCATTTGTATATAAATAGGCTCTAAATTTCAATTATTTTCTCTACAAAAAAGGTAGAGATACAAACATAAATTTTCTCTTATATCCTTCTCAGTCACCATCATTTCACAGTCTAAAGTACAAAGCTTTTCTTAGCCACCTAATGAATGAGATTCTTGTGTAATTGATTGCAGGGATATGATTGAAGAGCACTAACTTTTGCATCATTTAAAAATACCAGTGGAAAACAAAGTATGTAAGCTTTAGAGACTAGGTAACACTAGTGAGTGAAATATTTAAAATATCTTTTCTCTTAGGATGAAAAAAACAAATAGAAAAAATGTTTTTACTCAGTTAATTTAATGTACACCTATCTACCTGTGAGACTTGCTCATCTTACTGAATAAAGTTGTAAAAGTGCTTTTCTAAGTTTTCAAAAGTTTCAAAGTGCTTAATTTCAGCACAGGCAGAAGAGAATAAAAAAAATACCACCCTTCTTTGTACATAATGATTTTGATTGATCCCTTGCCAATAAATCAACACTACACAAACCAGTGGAGAGCAAAGGGGTTGCATATGTGGCATTGAATGTAGACTTTGAAAATGGTATCTTTCTTCTCCCCAGCATTCTAATTACTAGTATATAGAAAATAAAATTTTAGCTTAAAGCTCCAGCCTCAGGCTGTGCCTTCTGAGACAGCAACTAGAATCTTCCTGTAAAGTGAAAAATTTCAAATACAAGACAGAAGGAGAACAGAGAGAACACATAAGTACAGTTTAAAGCTTCAATGAATTTTTTTTTTTCACATAACATCTTTTAAACATACGTATTACTTTGGGGAGGAATTCATCTGTTGCATTTAAAATTTTCAAGCATGATTTCCTACCTTCCTACATGTTTTCCATTTTTTCTCCCCTACCAGGAAATTAAAATAAATCAATGTAGGTATTTTTTGCAAATGGATTTTAGACTTAACTGTACAGTAAACAAATACTACCTGTTATCCTCTCTATCCAGCTGGTTCATTTTCCTCTTCTGGATTCCTAATATGCCATCTCACAGACAACAGACCAACATCCTTACTCTGCCCTAGATCTTACTATATGCCACTAAGCATCTGAATTTAAATGTTTTATAGGATGAAAAATATATTTTTGACATGCCAAGCAATTCTTAAAAAAATTATAAATTCTTGGAGTAGTAATTTATCTCACAGCTTGGATTTAAAAAAAATTAAAAAGGTCTCAACTGATGAGGTATCACAACTCATATATCAAAATCAGTTCTCATACATTTTGGAAAAAAAAACAAAACACTTTTTTGCTGAAAATAAACATCTTAGTTGTCAGCTGAAAGAATTTTGCAAGTCACGTGTGCCTGTAAAACGATGCTTATAATAAAAGTGCCTCTCAGCTACAGCGGTATTGGGTACTTCAGCACATCTTCTACTTTGTTTGATGTACAGCCAATACTCTGACATAAAACCAATAGTCCTTCTATGTTTTTCTTCTACTAACCTGCTGTTTGGTTGTTTTGATGATGTAAGAGTAGTGCACATGACAGGACTGATAAGGAGTCCAAATATAGGACAGCCTATGTCTACATGCTGTTTATATAATCCCATGTTTACTCCTATGGAAGATGCAAGAAAGATACTGTATAGTTCATTATATCTTAAAAGACCTTCTCTGACTAGATAGTTCACTCTGGCACTACTTCTGAAAAACACCTTTACAGATAAGGACTTCAAAGTCAAGTTCTCATGAATGTTCTCATTTCAGGAACCTTAATGAAGCATCACAACTACAGCAGTTTGCGTGTTTCTGTTCTATCATTGCGTTTTTCTATAGTTCATGACTGGCCACTCAAACAACCACAGTGCATTTAAAATTCATAAATGTATGTTAACATAATAATAGCAATGAAGGGGTTTTTTTCTGCATGACATTAGGAGGAGAAGACAGGAGATGAAAAAGGCTTTGCAGCTACAAGGTGTGCTATTAAATCCTGAAGCACATTTTTTGAGCATTTCCCTTGTCATCACTTCACAAAAACTCTCTAAGTTATGAGCACAGGCATGATTTTGCATTCCCACCTTCCATTACCCACTGGTATCAGAAGCTGAACAAGTCTGACACTTTAACACCAACTCACTGCATTCTATCTAATCGTAATTTACTTTTGTTTCACTTAGGAGTTAGCTATTGAATTTGCTTTGGTATTATTGTTTCTGGGGGGTTTTTGTCTTGATTACCAATTCTTTTAACTTTCAATTCCTCCAAAGGGTTGATTAGCACCGTGCAATATAATGGGGAAAATTACTACCTTTTTGTCTTGCAAGATTTAGAAATGGCAATTATAAAAAGTTCCCATTACAGCTTTTGCTCTGAAGCCAAGAATCTGAAACAAAACTCATACTGCCTAACTTCAGCAATATTGTTTTGTGAGTTCTCCAGCAAGCCATTTCTTACAAAATTCACAGTAAGGGCAACCTATTTTGCTTTGTGTCTGTAGAAGGATACAGCTTTGTTTTCAAAAACTTCACGTCTTTAGAGATTTTAGACTAATTTCAGGCTGCCTGACTACCATAGTTTGTGTGCTGCCTGATTTGTTACATTTGCTACCAAATCCACTGTTCAACTATGCTTACACATCTCAGCAGTGTTCTTCACCAGGACACATTGCAGAGGATGAGAAACTTTATTCTTTGCATCTCCATAATTAGACATATCCAATCACACAGTATCTGTAGATATCCACCGATAATATACACTGTTTCTCTGTAACAAATGTGGATAAAGCCTTCCCAAATCTTCGTTCGCGAAGCCCAGCCATGATGAAGTGAATACACTGTTTCTTTTTACAGCATTAATGATAACCAATCTATAAGAAGAGAATCTTTTATTCCAATTATGATATTTTTTACCACACCTGTGTTTCTAGCTTTCTGATCTCTAATAAACATCGCTATGCCTTTTATTTGAATCTCCTGATATTTTCCCATTTCCTTGAACTTGTTTTCAGTCATGTTTTAAAGTTAAGTTTTAAAAAAAACATCAGATCTTGTAATATCTTTCAGGTTCTTCAACAGGACCTGGATTGCAGGGAGGTAGAATGGATGGACGCTCCACGCAGATGAAGAAGATGCATCTCCTGCAATAGTTTTGGAACTCCAATGGGAAGCAAATGGATGCTGTAATGATATGGATTCTAATGTGCGTTCACTCTTGAGATCTCCATATAACCTAAATGGACCTAATTTCAAAGCATTTTCTATTTTATGAAAATGTTAATACAAGAATGCTCTCAGTGAAGGATCTCTGGTCAGTGAACACACTGCTGAGATAAAGAACACCATTTGGCCTACAGAACAACCTGTATGGGATACCAAGCCACTAGAAACTTTCAAAAAACCTAAATGGACAAAGGTAATATTCTGCATATATCCCACAGCTACCAGATTCAAAAAGCCCTGCAGACAGACTATATAGCTTCCAAATAATTCCCTGATACTTCTGAGTTTGACACTGTTCTAGAGAAGTAAAAAGTAAATTAAATGGGCTAAAGTCTAATCTCTGTTTCTCAGGCTGGCAACACAGCAGTTTTTATTCACTTGCCAGAATTGCTCAAAATAGAACAGTAGCATCTAAAGTGCCTATTGGGAACAGATCCCAGCATAAGCTGTTGACTCAAGCCACTCCTGAGAACTGTCTGGAGTGGAGCAGATCAAAACTATGCCAGAGAGTATCCTAGTAATAAAAATGCATGGATGGCTGCTTAGCAGTGCTTGAGCCCTTGTCATTGCCCTGCTTCATACTCTAGTAAACATGCAAGCCAGGTGACCAATACTGATGCACTGAAGTTGTTGTACTATAAACAGCAGTACCAAAACTGTCACTGTTTTTCTAACATATCACATGATCCTTGTACGCCTGCTATGGTTCATGTGCTTACATAAGACTCTGAAGAACTCAGCTGAAGTATCAAAGTCGGACTGAGGAGTCTTTAGAAAATTATTTATTGGCATAAATTTCACCTCTTTTTATAGAAGCACTAGCTTGGGGCCCAGTTTTCACATGTCAAGACAAGTGTGACTTTTCATATGAGGATTTAAGTCATATGCACAACTGGCAAAAAATTATAAATATAAAGAGACAAGAATTGATGAAGCTGAGTTGTCATGAAACATCCTAGATAGAACATTATCCATGGAATTGTTGAAGTTGGGTTTGAAGCTGATCCCAGTTTATAATTAAAAAAACAACCAACCAACCAAAAAAAACCCAGAAAAAAACACCCAGAAAGCAGATGAGAAACAAGCCTGTATAGTCTCCTAATTGATCTCAGAGTTTAGTATTAAAATATTAACTAAGGATGTGGAATTTCCTTAGGCAAAAAGATATTTAGCAAATTATGTAAAGACATCGAGTAATTCTATCTCACTGAATTTCTATCTCACTGAATTTCACTTAAGAGTGAAGTTCTAGCAAGGCTTCTCCACAGCAAAAGCCTCCAAGAATATATGCACAGAATCACAGCATATGCCTTGAAAGGGCAAGTACAGGAGGTATCAGAGGCCCAAAAGATTATTGTACAAACTGCAAATGGAAAATTACAATCTCTAGGATTTCATGCCAATGAAAGAAACCAAAAAAGCATTTGTATAACACAGATGAACTATATCGATACACATTCAGAACACAAAGGACATAACAAGGAAAATCATCAAGACAATTTTCCTAAGGTGCACAAGTCTCCTTTAGGAAGTATCTAACATTCCCTATTGATTACAAACAGAACTTAGGCAATTAGATCAGGTTAGACACTTAATTTTTAAATGGCTACAATGAGGAAAAAGGTACCATGCTCCATTTATGGCCTTAATGTACTGAAACAGCAACTTTCCAAAATAGAAACTACTTCTACTCAAGAAGACATACAAAGCTCCATAAAGGAGAGAAAACTTGATAACTGAATGCAAACTTAGAGAAAAATTCCTAAATAAGTGCATTAAAAACTATGCTGATAAACAAAACACAATGAGGAGACATATACTGTTTAACACAGATACTATAAAAGAAAACAAGAACATTTTCTGTGTATTGAAAAGAATATGACTGGGTTTTTTTAGTCCTTTACTCTTTCAGTAGGGATGGATAAAGGCACTTAGGATGACTGTGACCTAGTATCCTCCGAGAATTATTAGGTCACAAGCAGATTGCCTCAGTTGAGAAGCTATGTGTCCCATCAGTCCACGTGACTCCAGGAACCAGTAAAAAACACCTACTATCTAGTTTTTTCTCCAAGTCCTGCCTGAAAGGTACTTTGGCCTGGGTTTCTCTTTCCTCAGATTTATGGAATTTGTGATCTTAGAACTTTACCTAACTATTTCAAGTCAGATCTAACATGGTAAGAGTAGTCAGCCAAGTAGCAGTTGTTTCGTACTCTAAAACAATAGCAGAAAATCAAATCTGTGGGAACTGAGACTACCATTTGAGTGGATCCAGTGTTTCACTACACATAGGTGAAACTGCTGTTCTACACACTTTCCAGGTTTCCTAATTCATACTATACATATTACTAATGGCAAAGTTGTAGAGGTGAAGCTTTCCCTACACAAAACAACATCATGGTATCCAAACCACAGCCACATTTCTTCATTTATAAAGGTATTTTGACTTTGCTCATCTCAGTTGCATCATTTATATAACTGATCTGTTAAAATTTATGACCCTTCTAGGAATAAATAATGGAGGTTGTATGAAATTATTTCAGTCACAATCTGAAGGGAAATTCAATACTGTAAACTCAGTCAACTGGAAACCTGAATTTCAAATCATATGGCAAAATTTATTCCAACGAGATGTGCAGCAGTTCTTCTATTTATTTTCCCCACTTCTATGCAAATACCCTCTTCAATCAATGCAACAACTTGACTTTGGTCTGTTTCAGAAATGAAATGTTTCTTACTCAGGAAACTTCCTTACCACACTCAGTACCTGTATTCTAACTTCTGTCACATCTGCCCTTTGAAAATTTCTGTAGTGTCTCTAATTTTATTGGCTTCCATGTGAATAAGGTATTGCTTGTATTTCTCCAATTTTTATAACAAGATGATAGTGAGAATTAATATCTGTTACTGGGAAGGCTAGCAGTATTTAACATGAATTTGGCATGAAAAGAAAATAATGCATGTCTGGGAAAACTGGCAAAATTTTTAGATATACTGAATGTACAGTTTTGCATCATTTAGGGATGTTTCCCACATACAGATCCTCATTTCTTGTCTACTTCCTTTCCTTATTCTTCCTGATATAATCACACAGCTATAATAATGTTAAATGTTTAATACAGGAAAGTACTCAATAACTATTCAGCAATGGAAACATTTTAAGCAAAAGTTCACAGCTGTTAACCTAAAGAGATATCACTATTATCTTGTTATGACTTGTGAGGAACAAAATACGAAAATAAAATAAAAATTAAATAATCTGTATTGATGGTTTCATTCTTGAAATGTAAAATTCTGTGTGCAACTATAATCTGGTGCAGACTCAACAGGCAAATCATAGGTTCTTTTGTGACATTCCTTCTGTCCATACTTCACATCTCATCTATTTCTAAGGCATTATCTTTTAAGCTTATGTTTTTAGCAACATCTTTGAACTATTTGTTCTCACAGCTTTAGAAAATACACTTAAGAAAATTGCTATCCATTCTCAAGATAGTATTCTATGGTCTAGGCATGCACACTGAGTGAAACCAGATTTGCATATGTGCCAGGATATATTTCCTTATGCTGTGTAATTTTCTTTACTAATTGATTTTTTTATCCCAGTGTATTGGTAGAATATTGCTAATTATGTTATCTGGAAAAAAACAGATATAGGCTTTTCCAAGAACTACAGCATTTAGGAGAGTCTAACTTCCCAGTGTAATATCAAACTAAACTATTAGGTACAATATTAATGAAGATTTTTCTTCACAAAAAAAGCTAAGAGATTTCTTCTCCAAACATGCATAGGTTCAATAAAAAAGAGATGTTATTTTCAATCTGCCTTTGATGAGGAGTTATGATAACTTGGAAAAGGGTACTTTAACCATAAGCTGGAATTATAGAGTTTATTCTTTCTCAATTAAATACAATAGCTAAAAAACAATTCTAAGCTGTTAGGTGCTCAAACACTGCAAATTAGCATCTCCTTTTCCTCTTACTAAATAAATATACTTAGCTTATATATGGAATTCAAAAGAATTTGGCATTTAATTAAATATTGTTCTCACCAACTTTTACTTTTAATTTCAATGAAAGCAGACAACAGGAAAGGTTGAATTCTTTTGGAAATTTTCTCTCAATTGTGTATCTACATCCCAGTCTGGCAGAGGAAAGAATAGAAATAAAAGGCCTATTTTTATATTACTTTAAAAAACCAACAAACCTTAGTTTGTTAGTTGGTGGTGACTTAATCTTTCCACATGTATAGAAAATTTCCAGGTTGGTAAAGAAGCAAGGAGCAAAAGAACTATCCAGTAAAGTGCTTCACCTTGACTGACTGCACCAGGTCTAACAGGTGTGTAGAAGTCCTAACCGATACACAACAGAAGAGCTTTGGAGGTGCAGGGAGGGTACTATTATGTACAAAAAGAATGAGAAATAGGTCAATGACTGCTGGATGAGAAATCTGACTTCATTAGATTGGAAGTATTGTAAATATCACAGAATTAATGAGAAAGGAGTACAGTTAAATGAAAATCCTACAATAGAAAGAGTTTCTACATCATGAGTAAGCCTGTTTCTTCATATAAAAAATTTAATAATCCCTACAATCTCAACGCAAGACAGTTTATTCTACTTTCAGGACTCTCATTACAGAGCATAAAATGGATTAAAAACTGTTTCGCAACCAAAAATGTATCTGCTTCACAAGTTACTGAATGTGAAAGAAAGCTAAGGAAACTGAATCAAAGGACAAAATCCGGACAATTGTGGCATTGACAATGAGACACACAGCTGTATTTCAACAGTCTGTAAAGCCAACACTAAATTGATAAGAACAAAAGTAGATTTTTAAACCTATAGTATGCAAAACAAAGATTCATTTGCAACAATTATATTGGTTTTATTTCTCAGGATCACTCTCCTCCCATTTTTCAATACTATTTGAAAAAGAACGGGAAGCAAAATATTTTGATCATTGTAAAGCCTTCTTCAGGATTCATAAAGTAAAAATTAAACCATTTATTAAAATTATCATATTCCTAGGGTTGCTAGGAACAACTGCAATAGTGAAAGCTATCAAGAGCCATTCTTTATTTCACTACTTTTCCCTTGTCTTGGAATGAGCTCTTTGTCATCTTACTGCAGCAAATCAGATTGTTGTGTTGGGCCTTCATCCTTGATTTCACAGAAACGGGGTACCCTTGTCTTTGAAGTCATTACCCCAAAAGACTGCTGCTTGTATTAGATTCTATTACTTTTTTTTGTTATTAAAAATGTTACATTCTATCAAATGACAGTAAATCTAATTCAGATGACACTGAGCTGACATCAAAATGCTCTGATTAGAAACTGTCTATTATAGAACTAAGAAAACATTAAGGATTAACAGTTGTTTGGTTACACACTCTGAAAGTAGTCTTAATCCTCTATTCAAAACTGAATTCACTCTTTACAAATGAAGATGAGAAACTTGCTGTTCACGGAAGTTATAAAACTCAATGAGATTTTCATGCTCAATTATAGAAAGACTTTTGCTTTTGTGTTTTATCTGGCTAAAAGATGGATCTTCAATCACTCTAGTATATTTGGGGGACATGCTCTCAAGGTTATTATCTATACTAACAGCCAGTACATACACACTATCAAATGGACAAGAAATAATCTCAGAAATAAAGAAGAATTTGTTAGTTCAACTGGAACTAGTCTTTTACTAGCACGAAAACGTTTTTGTATAGTTTTCTGGTTAGACTGTACTTTCAGCATACAGCCATATGCCAAAATTTCTACATGACATTTTCTGTATAAAGACTCAAATACTATAGAATAACCTTTAATATGATCATTCTGAATAATTTTACAATTTTTCTTCTATTTAATGATTAATTTGCATTATATGTTTTCCATATGCCCCACATTTTCATTATTTAAATTTTCTATGAAGTGAAAAACATTGAAATATTTTCTGCTTATAGCATGCATGACTATTCATCTCACACAGCTCCACCAAAACTTTTCAAAGCGATGAACAAGGACAATGGATTAGTAAGTAAAAGGCTGAACAGAAAAGAATACAAATATATAAAAAAAGCAACAATCATCTGTACATGAAGAATTAATCTGTTTGAAATGCCAAAGAAACCACCACCATAGTAGCTGTCAAAGACATTTGTCAATTGGAACTTTAAATCAAGGTCCTATACTATTGCATTTAAGCAACTGTATAATATCGTATTAGTCCCTATCCTCCCTTTATTCAATGACTAAACTAGTAAGTTTCCTTAGTTCTTTGTGTTCATCTGAAAACCCAAGAGTATATTTGAAAGTTGTTTTTACACATCTGTTTATGCTTCATTTTCTTTTATCTTTATTTTTGTGCAGATCTATAGAAAATTAAGTTTGGCTGTCAATTTTGAAATACCTGCTGTTTCCTACAGTACTTTGAAATTTAAAAAACTGTATTGTTTCCACAGTCTACTCTTACATACAAATGGAAAAGAAGTTTGAAGTCGTTTTTTATCCGATGTTTTTAAGGAGCAATTCCTAAAAAAAAAATTACTGAAAGAGAAAAATCATACTGTGAGCAATAGTGAAGCTTTCCTGAAGTGCTCAGTACCTAATTCTAATGCCACCTCGTGTTCTGCAAAAACTTCCAATAGTGAAGCAACTGAACACTACTGTTACTTAATGTCTTACCTAATTTACCAGAATGAGATGAATGAAACCATTCTGGTTTTGCTTGCTCCTGCAGTACAGCATATAAATCTCATTGGTGAAAAGCCACTTCATTGCTATGTCACCATATGCTTCCCGGTAAAAGGGGTTAGAGAAATGAATTCATATATGAAAAGATTCAACCCTTCTGTTTAACTTAAGCTTTCACTCTCTGAAGAAGAACAGGTTTTGTTGGAAATGATGCTCTGAAGAAGATGCATGTACAGTGTTTGGTACCAGTCAAAGTTACATAATGACGTATCTTTCCTGATGCTTAATGAATTAAATGAAGAACAAAAAAAAAAGGACTACTTTTACTCTTTAAAAGTATCTTTAACTAATTTTTATGTTTATTGTCAGTATATAACAGCTGTCATCATGATACTTGCCACTGATCAACATCTCAGAAGTGATGTGGGTGATATACAGTCCTTTTGTCTATATAAAATGATAAAACTCTTAACACAGTTCCACACAGAAAGATGCTTCCATCCATCCCAACTTCAAATAGAAAAAAAGTATTATGAAATTTACATGAAAATGAAGAATTCAAGCACTTCAGAATCCCTTCTGTGATTCATTTAGATAGGTAATTAATTGAATTTCATGCTGCCATAAATTTTCAAAAGGTCACAGATTGAAAAAATCAAACCTATGAATAACTGTAGAAGTTGTCAGGTTTGAAGCTGGTGATTTTGGCAGTCAGGATGGGGGCAGCTGGAGCTCTGGCTACCTAACAAGTTGGGATAAATAGCTTAGACACTTAAGAGATGAAGGCTCTAAAGAGAAAATAGGTCTTTCTCTTTCCAGTACGAACTCTGGAAAGGGAACTCTGGATAAGAGCCAGTTCTCCTACTGTGTTCTTCTGAAAAACCCACGTAACCATATTTTTGCCTAACCAACTCAGTTTAATTTAAATTACTATTGTTCACAGTTCAGCAATGCTTGAACCTCTCAGCTGAAATTTGGGCTACATTTTAGTAGATTGCTCAGAGAAAAGAAAATTACACAAAGAGCCTGCAATAGATAAGACACTTGCAAAAACACAAGGTACAGGGAAAAGTCAGAAGAAGACAAATGGCAGAGCAAGTTTCCAGGTCTCCAAGAAAAAATTACTATTCTTATGCCCATGCTACGTCTTCCATTTTTAGAGGATAATGTTGACATTTCAAAGACAACAATTCAGATTCATACTTCCTACAACTACATATAAATGAGGAATTTCCCATCTCTCTACCTCAGAACAAATGTTTCAAGCTGCCTGAATGATCAGAAGTTCAGCAGTACACAACCACAGCTCCTGCTTACATTCTTCTCACAGTTTGGAAAGTTATCTTTGGAGCAGTAGGAAATATTGAAATGAGTACTTAGAGCCTCCTGCACCCTGCTATGATGGGTGATCACTATGACAGATCTGCAGCTTTGCAGTTGCATACTGTGTGGACAGAGAGATGCATACATATAACTTTTTAAAATAAAGAATGAAATCAATGCTGCTAGTGAAGGAGGCTGAAAGCAATCCTACAGAACGTCAGATACACAGGCTGGTCTGCCAAGCAAAACACAGTGGGAAAAAAAAGCAACAGCATTATTGAATTAGTTATTGGACCCACAGACTCACATTTAGCAAAGGGCTCAAGCGGCCAGAACAAAATTGTTAGTACAAAAACCAAAGGGAAGGGAAGTCTCTCCTAGTAATAATATTTTTAGCATGTTGTGAACAGAAAGAGGAATATAAAAGCATTCCCTTTCACTTTTGTATTTTGCATTAATTTCCCCTACTTTTCTTGACGATTTCCTTTAGAATGACTACCACAACCTGTTACAAAACTAGATATCTTGAGGTGTTAGGAGGAAGTTTCCTGAAAAAATTATCAGCAGCAGTACTTATTTATCAAAAGCAAAAGGAAAATCATTATATAAAACAGTGGCTTTCCCTAGAAGTCTACAGGAAGACTCACAAGAATAAAATAGTGGTTTATAACACAGCAGTTATAACTATCTTTTCCACAATCCTAGGTTAGTACATGACACTAACTTTCATTTGGAGAAGGGAGGGTGTAATTCATTTTCTCCCTATAATTATCTGACATTTTGTAAATCAACAAACTTCAAATGTCAAAATCCATTTAGATCAGTGAGAAAGGAGTGATGCCATGAAAATTAAAAGGGATCTCAGGAGGCACTACATTAAAACACACCGCAGGAAAAAAATCAAACCACAAAAATCTAAAATATTTTTTACTGTTCCAACTTCATTTTTTTTTAACCTATGTTTATGAAATATAATCAAAGCCAACTCTCAAAGCAAAAAATGGTAGGACAGATATCCTGATTCTAATCATTAAGAGTACTTTCTTCCTTTCTCTTTCCACTCATGAGCCATTCCACTGATATTTTAATTTTTTTTCCCTCATGAATGGAAGTTAGTCTTCATGATAAAGAAGATAAATGCTAACTTTTAGAATAAAATATTGTGAAAGCTCTGAGCTTTAGTGAAAATTAGAAGCAGGAAAGAAAGTCCAACATTTTAAAAGAGTTTTTCATCACAACTGAAGTATTTTCATAAGAAACTTTGGCATGTCACTCAGTACCTTTGAGGTTGGCTGCAAAACAAAACCATCTATCTTATTAGCTGGGCAGAAATGCCTTTCAGAGAGTGGTGAAACTACGGCTTGTAGACAACAGTCAGACTGGAAATGCCTGCATTTTTGTATGTATTTGTACTTACTATATCTAAGATTTTAAAAGTAGGCTTAAGTTGTTTAGAGACATTAAAGAACATTCTTTCTTTAATCCCAGAGTTAATCTTGTTAGCTAGGTGTGATGAATTGATGACATACCTTGAATGAGTATTTGTAGAGGAATCAGTCAAAAGTATCCTATTAAATTTTGGACCAAATGTATTAAGACTCTTATACCAAAATCTACTATTTTCTTCTGTTGTTAATGTCTATGTGGGTAGCTAAGGTTAAATATCCAAGTCACACTTCAAGGCAAACAGAACATAAAATCATAAAACGAAAAAAAATTGAGAATATAAAATTAGGGTTCAAGTATCATTTCTAACAGAAAAGATGCTATCGAATGAATCTATGAAATCACATCCAAAGCGGTATTCTATGAAATTTAGTGAAAACACTAAAGACATGGAAAAAGAATCAAAATAAACCATGAAGTGTTTCAGAGAATATTATTAAAATTACATTTTTCTTAAAATTTAGCTTTTAAAAATCATTTATTATTTATTAAAATACATAGCTGCCATTTTATGTCTTAAACAAGACTATGTAATTTTATGGGATTGCATTCAATGAGAATGTCAGTACTAGTCGATGACACTCAATTTTTACACACAATCCTTTAAACCTGTTCAGAAATATTTTTATATTATTTCAATTATTGTAGCTGCATTTTTATAGTACATTAAAACCTTGTTCCCTCTTGCAGTAATTGAATACATTTCTTATGATTGTGATGACACTGAATATTTTTTTAATCAGTACCTACAAAACTATTTACACAGCTTATTGATAAGACTCAAACACTATTGAAATTACCACAATTCAAGACAAATGGGGCCTTTCCATAACTGCAATTCAATTGGAAAGATATTTAAACGTTAAAGGACGCTCAAAGCATTTCTTCTTCCTTTCTATTTTGTTTTTCTGGAGCACTGACTAAGCAAAATTTAAAAAAAAAACAAAAAAAAAACAAAAAAAACCCAAAAAACAAACAAACAAAAACAAACAAAAACAAACAAAAAACAAACAAACAAAAAACCCACAATAACGAAAAAAAAACAAACCACAGAAAAAAAATGTTCATTCAGATCAACCAAATATCCAGGATGGAAATTTTCATTTACAAGTAAATTAACTTTCTACAATATTTCAGCAGAGTCAATAGCAGAGGCAATGAGGAGTCTGATCTTGCACATCTTTATCCACCTGAAAGTCCAATTAGCATGAGTATTTACAGTAACACGTGCTTTGAAAGAGAGGAAATAATCTTTTTCATACATCCTCTGAAAATAATATTGAATTGAATGTACATTTAGTGATCATAGGATGCAACAAGTTTGTAAACAAAGACCACCTTGTTCACCTTAGAAATGTATGCAGAGTTGTGGAGTTGTCTATGCAGTTTTTCCTGTTAATTTGACAGGTGATTTGCTGTCCACAGCTCCTTAAAGATATTGCAGACTGGTTTTTGACCAGGGAATTGATGTCAAAATCAATTAGATAAGCAAAGTTTCTCTTTTTTCCCACTGTTAAGTAACAGCTAATGAATAGATAGGTAGGGACCACATGTAGGATATACAGGTCAGTGTGCCAAAAAGTTAAGAGAAAACAGCCTTGAAGATCAATAGATACACTGTCAATTGCCTGTAAATTAAAATAGGAAATGAGATACAGAAAAATACACTGGAAATCAAAGAATCCTTTCCTTCTAAATCTCCAACGTACACAAATTAAACAAAAGCAAGAAAAAATGCCAGCTGTTCAAATAAATTACAGATCAACACAAAGGAATCAAGTAAGTCCAGCCAATGCACACTGCAGCTGTCTGCAGACACCTAGTGAGGAGAACAAGCTGCTTTCCAGCAGCTAACAGTCTCTGGGGCAATTTATGTAAAAAGTACCAACAGGAAACTGAATTATGAGCTTGCTTTTCACTTATGAAATGAGAAACCAACATAATTCTTGCTCTTTATCCTTACTCATTTCAGAAAGTAATGTAACAAAGCCAAATCCACACCTTTATTGGCTTACAATCTTAAGTGCTATAGGAGAAGGTAAATCCCAGAAAAGCCTGGTAACTCCACTGGCCTCCTAGAAAACATAAAGAGTAGCTATTCATTCATCAGACAAACAGCTGGATCTGAAATATTCAAAGCAATTAACTTTCATATTTTATACTAATGTGTGACCAAGAGACAACAAGCTTAGGAGGTTCATTCCAGCACTAGGAATGAACTAGGTCAGCTCTGTCAAAATGGGGACCAGCTGGCAAAGGAATTGCAAACTTCAAAGAAAGCTCTCCAATATCCAATCGCAGAATAAAAAAATACCCCCTCTTAGTGCCTTATCTTGGAAGCTCACATTGGTTAGATGGTGACCTTTACAGGATTACCCTAACATGGAAGAAAATCAGTCCCTCTCTGAAGTGTTCTCAAATTTGTAACAGAAAATGGCTGCATGAATGATGTTTATGTTGGAAAAAAGGAAGGAAAGAAAAAGGCTTAAATGTCTCCCAGCATAAGCTGAAGCTCTGATTTACTTTCAAAGGAGCGATGACAGCCAACTACCAGTTTACAGTATGCAACACAACACTCTCACTCCATCGACTAGGGCAGAATGCAGCTTCCAGCTTCTTATTCTTTTTTTTCCCCCTTATAAATTTCCTCATTTTACCAATATGAATAGTCTGACTCTTTCAAATATTTCCTTTGTTCTCCCCCCTCCCCCAAACATCCTGTTCAGTCTGGCAACAAAGAGAAGTTTAGAGAAAATGACAAAGATTTAAAAGACACATTTAAAAGCAATAACTGCTGTTATCCTCTATTTATCAAGCACAGGTGGAGAGCGTAGAGTAGATATGTCAGACAGTTTTTCAGTCTTTTTATAGAACTAAAACATTTCTTATGCTGAAAACATTTAGCTATCAGCCATTTATGTATTATTATACTTACTGAATCCTCAACAGGTATGGAAAATTTTCAGCTGTTCTAGAGAATTAAGAGAAAAAGTCTTCTATTTGAGGATATTAAAGATATACTATCTTCTTCCTAATGTCAGCTTCTGTTCCTGTGATTCAAAAGCCCAATTTCTGCTCTTACTGCTGATATATTGCTTTTTGCTATTCTATCACCATAGCCTGGAATACCAAATTTACTTTAGATAGCCACAGAGTCCATATACAGACCAGCAATCTGTGATCCTCGAAAATCAAAATAGCTTATAGGGGAAAAAAAAGGCATGAATAATGTGTCATCAGTTAATTATTTTATTCTAAAGTCTTTTAATTACAGTAAGCAGACCCGCCAGTTGTTTTTAATTCCCTCTGGATGCTGAGTATACAGCAAAAAAAACCCCAAAACAAACATTAAAACACGAATCAGTTAAATTCTGAAAAACAAAATTAGTCTTGGGTATGGATAATATGTTATTTGAAAGCAGTCTCACAATTTCTACCACTAATGTAGTGCTATCATTAATCACAAGTTTTATTATGTAATAGAAGATGATCCTTACTAGTTTTCAAACATTTATATAAACAGAATACATAAGCTGTATTTACATTAGCATTCTGGCTCAGAGTATTGAAGTTAGTTTTGAAAAGAATCACTTCACTTTTTCAGGTTTTAGTGCATGGGTCAGATTTCCAGAGCAGTTTTTGTGCATGTTAACTAGAGTCTCTGCGAAGAAAACTGAACAAGGTGTGCACAAAATGCACTTCAATCCCCTGTCAGCCAGTCCCTTGGCTGACAGTTTTGAAATATATATGTGATCTAGAATACCTCAGTCCATGGCCCAGAGTAAATCTAAACCCGAATTAAAATCCCTGAACCATATATACTAAATACATTGGTGATCTAGAATACCTCAGTCCATGGTCCAGAGTAAATCTAAACCCAAATTAAAATCCCTGAACCATATATACTAAATACATTGGTGCCTTAATACAAAATATTTGACCTACTGATCCCTTGCTATCCCACTGAATTATCTGTTAATGTAGACAACAGCTATGCAAGACTACAGAAAATACGCTAGCATGTTGCAGAACGTGGACTGAAATCAAACCTCACACAAAGCATCCTGAACGCAGAATGTTCTGAACATTGTTAGTCAAGCCATGGTAGCACTCTAACAATATCATAACATTTCCATTTGCCTTCTGGGAATTGTTTCACTTGTATATTTAGCATAAAAATCCCTATGTGGTACTTTGCATTTTCAGCTATCTTAAATTTAGGTAGCATTTCAGAATATGCAGCAGATGCCTATAAAATATTCTCGTACTACTCCTACTAGCAACAAGGGTGACATTTATTTACTGCATTTCATCATTGTTCAAAATAACTAGATGTATCAGGCCTATTTATTTGTGACCGATGATATATAAACAAAGCTCCTGGGATGTTGTGGCACTTCAGGGCCAATTTGCAGCAAGGATCAGAAAATTTTGCACCTCTTCAATGATAGTGAGAGCTTGGAGATGTGGAGACAGCACAGGCACACATGGGGAAGCTGTGCAAAACCATCATACCCTCTTCAATCTTTATTGCTTGTACAGTCAAAATTTTATAACCTCTTCTGCTAACAAAGTTCTTCCTTTGAGACTGCAATCATAGCTCCTTGCAGATGAAAAATCACCAGGCAGTGAGAAGGACCCTGGAAGGCCAGGCTGAGTGGTTAACATCAGGCTCTGTGCACAGGGCTGGCCTCACTGTGTTGCAGCGTAGCAGTGGACCAGGCTGCTGGAATGGGGCTGTGAGCAGTGGGGCCAGCCCCCCTCGCTGGGGAGCTGCCTTTCACCCACGCCTGAGGGGCTGCAGCCCTGCCTGTGCTCAGCCATGCATCTCCTGGACCCCGACTTGCAGCCCCAGACCCACTTCAACCTGCTCCACTGCTGTAACTCACCCAGGCTCGGGCACAGCACGGGACAGCAGCCTCACCGCTCCCCCTAAGGGACTCATCCACATATTGGTATCGTGTGTTAACTACCTCACAGAAACACACAGTCTAAGAGAGAGACTGACATACTTCTAGAGTGAATTAAACAAACATAATAAAGGCCAAGCTGTTCCTATCAGTGAAATCTCAGGCTAAAATCTCTTGAGGTTAAAAATCCTGAAATTCGTAAACTGATTAAGATTTACAGCGTTTTCAAATAACCAATAAGGTGGAAGGCCATTTGAGCAGAGTGTAGAAGTCAGATGGGTGGGAGGCACAGTGTTGTGGCTAAGACTCTGGATACTCAGCATTGGTGAAGCTCCATCCCTCCAGACCCCTGGTCTCACAACTGGGTGCAAGCTGACACACAATGAGACGAAAAACAGCATGTATTGGTTTGACCTTCATCTTGTAGGCAGAGAAAGTCAAGCAGTACTACAATATTTCTGAATGACCCATAACAAGATAATCAACTAGAAATAAGAAATTATTCCCTTTGCAACATTAATGTAGAAAGGGTATAAAAATACAAAGAAGCTGTTTCTGGTGAAAAAAACCCAGCAAGACTGAATTGTTTTCTAAAGAAACATTTAAAACATTTACTACTGGACTTCTTTTTCTCTTGTATTATGTTTTCTCTTTGAAGAAGTGTTTTCAATTCTCCTGAAGCAATTATCAGGAGAGTTCTTTTATTCCTTACCTTTTAGTCTTCCTATCTTTATCCTGTAAACTGTTGATACTTGGATGTACTGTGCTTTTGTTCCTTGTGTCTCATTTTCATTAACAGTTTCCTTCTAGCACTTAATGTGTTTCAGCTACCATGTCTTTGAGTAGCAAAAAAGTCATCTCTTATTTTGCTTTGCTACTGTCACTATACATAGCAGCTTATTACCTTCTTGTTCAGTTACAGATACTGTTTCAATGCCTACTGTGCTTTTTAGTGCATTCCTAAAGTGTTGCTTTCCACATGTATACTGTTCTTAAAGACTTCTGTCAAAGAGGTAATTCTACCAACTTTTTTTTTTAAAAAAAAGCTTATTTCTTTTTTCTGTTTCTCCAGATGTTTCCTAGTATTCAGTCTTTACACATTTATATGCCTTTGGGAATTTCAAATTTACATCCAAAAAAGGCTAACACTTGTACGCCTACCTCAAGAGTATTTTAATTGCATTTACCTCAGGTAACATCATGATGGAAATGTAAGAGGCATATAATTTTATACGCCCTTTTGTTCAGGGAAGTTTCTTCAGTCCACACCAAAGCCTCTGCCCACACAGAACTGACGCTGCAACTATCACCCGTGTTAGCCAGACACGTGATATGGCTCCAGATGTTACTGGCATAGTAACCCGGATAATGTGCAAACATACGCTCAATTTCTTTATAGTGGAGTTTCAGAAAAATTTCCACTATAAAGCTGTTAGCTAATGACTGCATTTCCAAACAGTCTGCCAGTAGAAGAAGCTGACATCTCTAATTTGAAATGCCAGGTCAGTTAAACATTTCATAAAGGGACCGATAAATCCATAAAGTTTGGAGATATTTTTTGGTATATTTTCAGTTCAGTAACTGTAGTCTAATGACAACGAATGAAAGATGAGCAAAGTAAATACACAACACTAAGAGCCAACTATGCTAGATGAAATTATGAATTCAGATATTAATTCAACTAATACACAAAATGCACATTCAATTATTATGATTTAATGTCTTATCAACTGAAATCCATCTTTACAACTATATGTGATTGGCAAACACTATGAAGGCAAAATTTTATGCAAAAACATAGAAATAAACAAATGAAGAACCTGAAATGTACTGAAAAGATAGTGCCAACAGAGTCCAGTGCCAACATTATTCATCTACTAATCAATAGAAAGTAAAAAAAACAAGACACAGTGCTAGAAAACACTTGAAAAGTGAAAAAAAAAAGTCAGGACATTCAAAAAAGACAGAAAAAGTAGCCAAAATTCATAAACCTAGCCCTGATTAAACTCTAATTTTGTCAGTATTTGCTCCCTATAAGGAGCTAAAATAAGGAAATAACTCTCACAACAAGCACAGAATGATTTAATCACAAAACGAGTTTCAAAGAAAAAGTATACTTTTTGCCTTTTCTATTTACATTTTAAAGAGTTTAAGTTTATATATTTTATTCAATAAATGACAAACTGGAAAAATCCATTACCATTTAATGTGAAATTTCATGAAAGCATCTCAGTTTAGTCTAACAACACTTCAAAGAGAGATGTTGTTAAATCCAATAAGTGGGATTACATGCAGATGTCAATCAATAGGTGCTCCATATCTATCTGTATTTATAAAAAAAATTGAAATGTCATGCTTAATAATTACTTTTTAAATGTCCTTCTTATCTAATATAGCTTGAATAAAATTGTGCAGAAACATGTTACGGTGTGCCTGTGCTCTGCAGACTCACAGTAACATTAAGATATCACCTTTGGTTTCACAGTGCATTCATGTTTGTTAATGAAACCTATTTTTTGCCTTGAAATCCTGGGTATCTTGTATAAACATAAAAGTAAAAAGATTAAAAAAAAAAAAGTGCCCAGGCAGATCTAGGAGTAAAAGTAAAACCAAACCAACCAGACAAACAAAACCCCCCAAACTCCAAAACAACTATGGAACAACACAAATTTTCTTTAAAACATTTCCATGAATTGAAAAATTAAAGAAATCCAGACACCTTTTCCTTTCAGAGATGTCTACTTAGAATAGACTTTTCTTCTAGCTAAATAAGAAAAGATCCAAATGAAAGGCAAAAAGTATGTCAAAGTTCACAGTTAAACATATTTTTAAGAGGTGGTGTATGATATGGTTATCTGGTATTTGAAGTCAATGCAATATAATTGAGTTTGTTCTTCTAAAAATATTGGCATATTCACAAAGAAAAAACCTTATGCAATCCAACAAGCTTAGGTTTTCCTGGAGCCTACAGTGAATTACAGCACTATAGTGGTAAATAAGCAAGCAAGCAAACAGAAGCTACTCAATTCTGCCTCCTTTGTGGAAACCAATTAAACTGAGTGATCAGTAACTCCTTTCAGTGCAAGTATTTCTCTTAACCAGTCAAAGGGTCACACAAGTAGGCTTCTGGCCAATGTTCCATTCTGCTGACACAGCCAGCTTTCTATGGCTATATGTTTGTCAGTGATAAATGCCAGAGGCAGCTCGCTATTGAGATTTGACTGTAAAGGTACCATTGTGTATCAGGAACTTGCCCTCAAGGTGTAATGGGAAAGCCAGTAAAGTGCCAATTTTGCAGCTTTGCTCTTCTGTTTTTCTCCAGGATATAATTCAGTTAAATACATTCTCTGACAAAATTCAGCAAGAAGCTATTGTGGGCTGTGTATGCTCTTTCATGGCTATCAATGTGCAGCACAAATGGAAAGTTAAAAAAAAAATACAAATCCTAAACCACAATAACAAAGGAAAAACAGTATCATGCATGTTACTTATAAAATCAGGATGCTATGGGATATTTAGCTGTCCTAATGAAAAGAAGGAGAGTGAATAGAAAAGGCTTTAATTTTCCTTTGTAGTGGTCAGGTATAGTCATCTCTCAGGTATCTCCCTGCTCAGTGTCTGAGTGAAGCAGCACTAGAGAACAGAAACCAAATGGGAAAGGAGCTGATAGTGCACAGACCCATAGATGCCTCAGGGATGATCACAATACACAAGCTCCCTGGAGTACCATGGCTACAGGCAAATTGCTTTATGCCCACAGAATATCTCCCTCCAACAGACCATCTGAACAAACAGAGGTTTTTATAACAGTACAAACAGTAAGAAGACTGTGGGTTCAGCCAAACAAGCAGCATTTCTTGGAACCCCCTCTTACCTTACTTATCTGCCCTTCCCAGGAAGCTCATTGCCTGATGAGCCCCTGCTCTATCAATCCCATATTGAGAGACAGTTAGAAAACAATTCACTTAAAATTTCTTCAAACTAAGGAAATACAGAAAGGTCATTTAAGTCTATTAAAATCTGATAGAAAGGCTTTCCACTGCACACTACAGACAGCAAAACATACCAGTCCTACTTCATCTACAGACGTACCTTTTAGGGAATAGGTTTACAATAGTGATTTACTCTAGAGGAATTACCAAGGAATTACTCTAGAGGAATTCCACCAATGCTGGTATCACTTCAGCAGAGCCTCATAACCTACAGCGGAGCCCAAAATGTCCTTCAATATACCTTACTTTCAACTGAGGTTACTGAAGAGAGGCTTAGGAGACTTTAAGATTCTTTTGCTTGGAAGAAATGTAACTGCTGTGGACTGCCATGAGTATTTGAACTTCCTAGTCTTAGCTTGTAGTTCTAACTACTGTAATTTACATCCCTATGTCCCAAAATTTTGGGGATGTAATATTTTGCAAGGCACATTTTTCTGTCCCAGTATCCTTGGGTGGATCCCATCTGGATCCATAAACTTTTGGGTGTCTAAGGGGTGTAGCACACCACTGACCATTTCCCCTTTTACTATGGGGGCTTCATTTTGCTCCCCATTGCAGTCTCCCACCTCAGGGGGCTGAGTACCCTGAGAACAAATGGTCTAACTGTTGAAGACTGAGGCAAAGAAGGAATTAAGTACCTCATCCTTTGTCATGGAGATTCTCCTTCAGTCTCCTTTTGTTGCTAATGCATTATAGAAACATTTTTTATTGTCTTTTACAGCAACAGTCAGATTAAGTTCTACATGAGTTTTGGCCCTTCTAATTTTCTCCCTGTATAACCTAAGAAAGCACCAGAGGTATTTAATTAACATATATTTTATTCTATTACATCTTACTTGAAGTTGAAAATCATGCATGAAGAATTTTTCTTGAATCCTCTTAGTTTAAGCTAATCAAGTGTTTAGTGCTTGATAGCTGGAAAAATTAAATTGCAAATGTGTTCTTAAAAAGAAAAACTAATTCATTTATAATGAAAATCACTGGAAGAAAATAAAAAAAAAACCCACAGTTATAGTATACATATTTTTAATCTCAGTTTTATATTTCAGGATCCAAATTTACAGTGGGTCCTGATGCCACCATAAACAACTATTTTTTTTTGAAAGACGGAATAAAAGGAAAGATTTAATGTTTTTTAGTTATATATAGGCATAAGCCTACAGTAAATAATAACATCCAGCTTCACTGAATGCTTTGGCTGGTATTAAAGAATACATGTAGGACAACGTAAGTTACAGAACTAGAACATAATACCTGTTGTTTGCCAAACAAGAAAACAAGGTCTGCACAAGGCTTCCCAGGCATTTTTCAGCTGTGTATTTCATCAGAGGATGTTAATTTTTTTAATTAACTGTAGAAGAATACTAGTTTAAATGATTTGTTGGCAGGGACAGGTTTCTTCAGTCAAGAATGAAATTTCTGGTGTGAGATCCACGCATGGGCCATGCTGTGAGCCCAGGTTCTCATATCACCACCCAAATCAGCCTGTGCTCAGCAGCAGGTCCCAGCCAGCTGTCTAGTGCTCTGCTAAGGCACTTCACAATCGATACCTGAAGTTTTAAAGTACCAGTTCTTGACCCTTTCTACAGCTCAGGGGTTAGGTCAGTCAAGTATAAACAGGAAGACTCAGATTCAGGCCCTGCTTTGAATTCCCTCCCACTTAATACCACCTGTAAAATCTACCTTAATTTGAATTATCAAAAGAAAAAGGAAACAAGAAAATATTCTGTCATATTTTTAACAAAACTGACTTTGAGATGCCCACAGTGGAAACAGTGCATACAAGTTTGATAAATGATAGGTCTGTGTGCAGACGGAAACTGCTTTGTGGAATTTGTACTGTAAAAAGAGGAGAGTTTTCTCATGCCTGCTCTTAAATGTTTGGAGTTTCTGTCTGTTGTCCAGACCTCTTTGCCAACACTGATAAACAGTGGTTTTTTTCTCTTCTGTCACAAGACTCATGTCTGCATCAGGATTTTACCAGCATTACTGAATCACTTGTACTTTTATCCACTTTTTAACCTACACAGCTATCCCTGCTACTTCCTAAAAGCAGAGCAAACCTCTGTGCATGTCTATTGACCAATTATTCTGTGTGTTAGTTATGGGCTAGAAAAAAAACACAAAATGAGAAAAGAATTAAAAAAGATAATTCAGAAGAAAATATAGGGCTAAGTGAAGGCAGTATGAGTATTTGTAAGGGAAAATTACAACAGAGATACTTATTCCAAAATACTTTTGAACCACTGCCAATCAGCCTCTTTAGATATCTAGATCATTCAACATCTGATGTTCATGAAACACACATCTTTCTGTTTTCTTCTCAGAAAGAAATAAAGATCTCCATTTTCCATGTGAATGTAAATGTATCAACCGTTAATATCGATACAGAACTCATTCTTTCCCTCGGTGACAAAATTGCTGGTAACTTCAATTTAATTTATTGGTTTAGACTTCAGAAAAAAGTAACCACAATAATAGCAAATGACTGTGAAACAGTAACACTACTGACTTGTTATCATGCAGAAGGAAATTTGTGTCCTTTGTTACTTTCCCTTACCTATAAACCAGGAGTCAATGCTCCTTCACATGATGAACTTTACGAAAACAAAAAGTATCACGAAAAAAGAAAAGTAGCATTAAATTCATAGTATGCAAGTAGTGAATGAGTTTTTCAGATTAGGTGCCAAATTTTAAAGGGGACATGAAACTCAAATGAATTTTGGGAAGAACTGACTTATTACATCCAAATCCCAATGTCACTATGCATTCTTTGCATATCTCTTTTTCATTTCAGGTGGGTACAGGGTGTTTCTTCATATTATGCCTAAAACTACCTTTAAACTCCCTTTATACTGATAGACAGACTTTGATTTCCCTAGGTTTTGCATTTACTGCTTTCTGCATTAAAAATATTCCCAGCACGTATTATGTAAGTGGAGATACAACCTAATTAAGCCTGCCAGTTAGATGATCCCATTTTCACCTGATTATAACTCAGCACTTACTCCAGCCCTCCAACACAGTAGAAATCCATATCTCTGGACACAGGAACTAGAGTCTGATTAGTCAATAAGAAAGCTGTATCAATAGACTCTCTCCCCCTTCAGCATTAGCAGCAAACTAATTCACAGAGAGTCTGGTAGCTCAGGGGGGCAGCTGTTTAGTTTAAGAATTCAAGTCTCTAACATCCCAAAAGACACTGCCAGATGAGGTTTTCAGTAGTCCAGTCTATTGCAGCTTCCTTCTTCAATCTCTTAAAAGAAATTAGGAACTGTCTGCAATAGCATACTTTACAAGCACACTGAAGTTGCAAAGTCCAGCACCTGCAAGCTGGGAAATGCCAGACTTACACAGTTGACTGTGCAAATTTAATTCTCTCCTTGCTACTCTCGTATCTACATATTGTGATATAAATTTTAATTGCCCCATTGGATACTGTTTTTTCCACAGGACATCACTCAGCCCACCAGCTAATGCAGACAGGCTGAATTAACATTGTACCGACAGTCATAAAAATGCCATTTTCAACTTGCAAGTACTCGACTTTGCAACCAAAGTTACATTCTTTTGACACAAATCTGAATAAAATTTGAATTATATAAACACACATAGATTTGAAGGAATAATGCAGCAAGAGGGAGATGAATTATTTATATGTGACTGGCATCAATGCAATTAATAAAAATAGCAGGAGGTGTTAATATCTACACGGTTGAATATGCTTTGCAAATACAAAGTCATCATCATAATTTAGATATTTCAAAACATTTCACAATGTTTGTTTCACCCAGAACATTATTACTTGTGACCTTAACCCTTCCAAGATAATCTGCAGAAACTGCAGTACAAGAAAGATAATGAAGACCAAAAAGGAAAACTGGTACACACTAAAATGTGCTCCTTATTATTCAAGTTTAGCATAATCTGAAAAGAGAAAATATGTCCTTTTGTAAAAGATGAGTGTGTGCCTTTCTAAGATGCACTGGGGTTATAGTGGCATTAGTTTTACATAAATATCTGTACATAAAAGCTGGAACTGAAAAAGAACCAGAAACTGACCTGAGAGATGCACCAATGTCAAAAGCTCCAGCCCTGTGGCATAGTCAGTCAGCCAGAAAATTGAGGCTATATTTAGTTCACATTTTCATGCTTTTATTAGCAAAAATCATCTGTGGTTAGAACAATCCAGGTTAAATTTGTTATTTCAGATTAAATGAGCTTTTAACATGGTATTTGCTTATTTATGCACAGAAGTGAGTCCAATGTTTTCTCCAATTTACAAATCTCCAAATTCAAAGCCATATAACTGATGTCACATCAAAGAGTTCCTTTTGTCTCATCACTTCTTGCTATGATGCATCATGTTGTTATTAGCTGTACTACCATAAAATAAAAATTATGGAAATGTAAATAAAAAGGCTCTCATTTAGAAAACAAATCCCCACTGTTCTGTTGTTTTATAGACAGTGCTGAATTCAAGCATTTCCTTTCAGAGAACAGAACTCAGTAACAAAGATCTTTCTTTTTTTTTTTTCCTCTTGCAGTGGATACTTTTAATCTCAACAGGTTCTGCTACATACAAAAAACTTGATTAAGAATAAATATTCATCAAGTAGGTAAAGATATAATCATGTGATTTTATTGGCTCTATAACACTGAACTGATTACTGCTTTTCTTTCTGGCTAGCTGTTCTGAAGGAAGTTTTCTAACAGTTTCTACAAAGCCAGCAAGAATTTCCAAACAAGTAGCCGTCTTTTTTATTACAAACAGAACTACATTATACAGAAATTCTTATGTCACAATCATTCTACTTCCTTTTTAAAATAAATTGTCCCATCTTCCAAGCCGCATTTAAAAAAAAAAAATCAATCTGAAGCACAGGAGACTGGATTCAGTCTTCATTAATTGCTTCCATGCACTGCTGCTCCCTGGATTCACAAATTTGCCCTGTCAGCAGCAAATCTAGAATATTTTTCCTCAGCCAGCCTTGCTGTTTCCTGTTCTATTTCCCTGAGTCCAGCCCCACCGTCAGCTATCAGCCACACAGTTGCAAGGCCAGTTCTTTCATGATTTCTGAAAATACAAGTAGAAAATCTTTACTCCTCTTTGAAAAAGGACAACTCTTTTGGGAAGCAAATTTAATGCAGGACATTAAGTAAACTCATGCTGTCATTAATGCAAATACCAAGTTCATTATAGCAGATGTTTCAGCTGAGGACTGCTACATGTTAAAAGCTAAAAACAAATGTGGAGAGCATTCACCATTTGATTTAGTGTGTCTGGTTCCAGGCTTACAAAACTGAGGCAGAAGTGGCTCCAGGCATCGTTGCCTTGTCTGTATGTAGCAGGGGCAGGCTTCTGTCTGGGACATTCCTGAAACACATCCTGCACAGAGCCTGATGAGGATCATTTTTATCAGCACTTAGACATGTAAGATGTTGGTGAAGTACAGAAGGCAAAAGCTACAGCTAATGCAGTTAGAGACTGAAAAGAGCTCTAGTAGGGTAATAGTAAGGAACCTCTACCATATTGCACACGTTATTACAGAAACATCTTCATTTAGAGGAGTCAGTTTATGTGATTCTAATAAATTATATTGCTTTCTCTCAGCTTTCCAGTTCTGGAATGGACCTGCTTTTGGTGTCTTCACACAGAGAACTGCAGGTAAAGCCCGTTATCAGGAACAGTGATTTCTAAAGCTCTTGTCATTCTCTATCCAAAGCTAGAGCACGAAGTACTTTCCTCCCTTTCAGGCCACAAATAATTTGCTCTAATAATAAATGTGAACAGTAATTAAAAAAAAAAAAAAGAAATAACAAACCGTGTTTAAAAAAAAAGAAATAAAAAAATTCACGTTTTGAAAAGCTAGTTCTAAACCTCCTCTAAACCGTTTTTTGACAGCAGTGTTAGTTTGATTTATAGGACTTTACAAACTGCAGGTTCTAAACTCTTCTAGAAGCAGTAAGAACAGTCTGAAATAGATGAATAAAAAACCAAAAAAACCTCTAGATGACTGTAAGAAATCCACACTACATTATCTCCCTCAATCTTGCACAGCCCATGGTATAAGGAAGTCCAACAAATACTACTTTAGAGAGCAAAAGACTTTGTCTTAGCCTTATTCCCATGGAGATGCAAGGTTCTTTCTTTTGTGCTTAAAAAGCCCCTCCTCTGCCCCTCCTGGAATAGGCCAGCTAGAAACCATTTCAGACAGTGGTCAAATACAGAAAATGTTTTCTTTAAAATCAAAGTTCCAAATATGAACAAGTGATTTACAACCCTACACATGACAATGCAACAAACATTTATACAAGAAATGTGATTCAATATAAAACATCTGTTCACAGAAAAAGGCTAAAGAAAGAAGCACCAGAAGCTGTGACAGAGAAAGAAGCTGTGACATATATAAACCTGGAAAACGGAGTTAAAGAAACAGTTCAAAAGCAATCTGCACTTTAAAGAAAAAAATTTTAGCTACTTCACTTAATGTATAATTTCAGCTGACTGAAATGATCTGGAAAGTCTTGCAAACATGGTTACAAAGGTTTGAACATGTACTTGGCTCTTGTAAGATCAGCCTCACATGGAATCCTAAAATTTAGGTCCATGCTCTTGCAGTACCCTAGCAGCACACAAGCGAACAACAGGGTAATACTTGCTACAAGAATTTCTTACTATCTGACACTTAAAGCCTCCCTTTTGTCGAACATATACTCAGTTGTTTCTATTAAGTTCATTACACTGAATACTTCACAGAATCATTAAAATTTACTCCAATCAGTGAATTTTTTCTTGCAATAATTCAGTAAAAGAAAGTATTTTACATTTACCAGTATAAGGATGTCTCAAAACTAATCCATCCAGAGTGGAGTCGAGGATTTAATGTATTAAATTCAGTTCTGGGAGAGCAAGAAAGCATGGCTGAATTTTCTTTTTACATTGTGTTTGCATTTATAGTACTGTAAAAAAGAAACAATCTAATTTTATTTTCATAACTGAAAACAAGTTCTCAGCTGAGGAGCTTTCATTGAGACATATATATAACAAAATAACTCATTGATGAAAATAAATTACTGCATAATCAAACCTTTTATTTTTCCTGAACCACTCTAAGATCTCACACTTTCTACCTGTAGGAATAGATACTTCTCATGAGAGAAAAAAATTCCTACTTCTTTTTTTCTGCTACAGAGATGACCTGCAAAGAATAAATACTGAGGATTGTTTTGTTGTGTTTTTTTGTTTCTGTCAGAGAAAGGTTCCTTTGGAAACTACTCAAATGCCATTGACACTTTTTCTTTTCCAACAGCAGAGGGTCCTTTTGACCTGTTCATTCTTTTGCTGGAAATCACAATTAATTTACTTTACTTGCCGAAATTATTCAAGCTATAATAATAATAATAATAATAAAACATAATTTAGAATAAGAAACACCGTGATGCTGCTCATTTGAATGAAAAACCGCTCCATGAGAATAACAGACTGCACAATTTCAAGGTCTCCTCTCCTAAAGAAATCCACACAGAAAAAAAAAAAAAGAATTAGTTAAATGGTGAATTCAAACATGAAAATAATTGTGTTACCTTTAAGGTGAAGTGGTTCAGGCACACTTTTTATCTGGACCAATAAAGGAAGGTTGGGTTTTCATCTGTATAACTCTTTTTTTTTTTGAGTGCATTCTTACTTACTCTATACATCCTTTCCTTTAACAACACTTGCTGGGTCTGCCCTCTGCATGCAGTTTTAACTGAAATAAAAGGATAGTGTATGCTGTGACCTTTCTCTGCTTTAGACTTCCCTGAGTCTGAAGATCCCAGTAGCATTTCTGCAGCTCTAGAGAAAGTGACTCTTTGAAAAAAAGTAGTCAGACTTCTGCTTAAACACCACACAAGGTGGTATGGCAGCCACAAACAGAACAATCTTTGTAGCTTTATAATTATTTTTTTAGACACTTAGACAGGAAACTATCACCCATGGTGAAAGTACTTCTTTTCTAGCTCTCTTGATTAGAGATGTGAACAGAAGAAATCTTTCAGAAGAGATTCTTCCGGCAGTTAATTTCAAGCTTAACTGACATTCAAACAACACTCTGGGGGTCTAAAGGGGACTGTAATAGAGACCCTGTCTTGAAAAACAAAAGAGGGGAGGGGTCAGGGGGGGAGTACGTGAAAGATCACCCAGGAACAATGGTTTTCTTCTACCATCCTGCCGGAAGTCATGACCATAGATTGAAACAGCTGGTACATTAACAATTTAAGGACTAGAATAATGTGCCAGCAGGACTGGGTCTTTTATCACCAGGGCAAGGGAAGAAATGCACAGAAGACGAGCTTCCAAACAAATCCTTGAGGAACCTTAGGGTGAAAAAATAATAAATTCTCCATGTATAGGAGGTATCTAGGTACAGCTGCTAATAGACTTTGTGAGAAGTGGAGAAGCTACCACCACAGTAAGCAATGCAGAATAGCAAAGCTGTATGAAAGGGGGACACTGGTGGAGACATACTACACTGAAAATCTGGATTTACCTAGTGGAAACATCCCTCTTATTAATAATACCTTTCCTAACTGGGGACTGGCAGAGCAGTCTAATCCCTAAAGCCCTCCAGATTCTTCACTTGAAAAATGAAAGCAGAGGTTCAGTGAAGAAGATGGTCTCTTAGCCTTTTAACATAAAGAGGTCCTTAAGGATCTAGATACCAAAAATGTCTTGGTCAGCTGGCAATAGCGTAATCACTCAAGTAGCATCTTTCTTTACACTGAGTAGAGCACTAGCAGAGAAGGCACCTGAGAAACAGGTTTATCAAAATCTTGAAGGAAATAAAGATGTATTTAACAGGAAAACTAAAACAGTAAACTGACTCTTCCTGTTGATGTCAAGGCAAAGCAGAAGACACGAGTTCTGGAAAATTACTCTTTCAGTGACATCCCAGCCTGACATTAACGATCAGAAAGTTAAAAATAACACAGGCTGAACACTACATCTAAATATATAATAATTAAAACATCTTCACTTTGAGTGGTCCAAGAAGGGTCCAAAGAATTCCAGATCTTTAGCATACACTAAATTGATATGGTGTATCTGATGTCTGTTTCTTAACTGAAGATTTTATAGCTTCAAAGCACAAACCAATCTTCCTTCTCAGGCAGGGGTCCTCTTAATGCACAGGGTCACCATCTGTAAACTTCAAAAAAATGTCTCAGATTTTTTCCATGGAGCTCTAATCACCTTTCTTTCTCTCAGCAGTAGCTGCTTTGATACCCAAATAATGACCTGACAATGAAGCAGAAAGATTCTTGGAAACAGATAGGGAAGGGGATGTTTTATGGATGAAAGAAATTAGGGCAAAATGACCATATTGAGGACTAAAGAGTTCATTAATGAAGAAACAAGAGGGTGAGGTTGGTGTGGGGTGTTACCTGAGTGTTGACATTGTTCATAATGCTAGTTATATGTGAGAGTTTCAAAGTCAATTTATATTTGAAATGTCCCAGACAACATATGATGGTGCCATATACCTTGAATGGGAATAGCAATAAAGGCAGAAAAGGGATTCCTTGTTAGTAAAGCAAGAGTACAGTTGCGATCTCTAGCCCTTCACATGGAAGGTCTGGAGTAATCTCTCATTAAAGCCTGCTTTTACCAGTTCACATGCCAAACGAACTTTCTTCCTTGAATATGGTGAATATGGAATCACATTTCTAAGACTTCATAAACATGGCTTCCTAAGAGGATACAGAATCAATGGGAAGTGTGTTGGGGACGGCGAGAACCATCTGCGAGAGGAATGGGAAAGATTTCAAGCATGGAGGAGACTTTATGACTCATAAAAGGACCTTTTTATACTGGAATGGACAATCTACAGCCTGAAAAGGCTGTAACTGGACTGGACTGTTACCCTATGTTATCCCCAGTTTCTCACAGTTAGCCCCAGTTTATTGTTATGTGTTTATTAGTGTGTTTGTACCCCTAGTTGTTGTTTTAAAATCATATCCACCATATTGTCTTCTTCCTCCCCTCACAGTTTTCCCGCCAGAACCTGTTGTTCTCCCCTGCTTTCCCGCTCCTCTGCCTGTGATTGGTTGCAGTTTGCCGCAGTGCAGAGGTAGCTCCCATTGGTCCTTTCCCCCGGATACCCGAAGTCTCCACCTCTCCTTATTATAATACCCAATCCTAATCCCTTCAGACCTGCCAATCCTTCCCTCCTCCCCTTGCTTGAGCCCAACCCCTTAAACTACCCTATATAAGTCTGTGTTTTCCCTAATAAAGTGGGCATTGCTTCCCTTACCCTCAACTGTGTCCTAGTCCTTTTTGCAGTGCCCTATCCCTTTCCCTTACCAACCCACGAGCTGTGGCAGAAGTGAGGAAAAAGGTTTTTCTTTTATTCTTCTTTGTGCAGAGTTCCAAGGACTTACTCCTTCGGGGAACAAGACAAGAATAAGAATCAAATCCTTGCCTCTCTTGTAATAATAAAAAACAGTCATTTCAGTCCCATCAATGAAATAACATAGAATAGTGTCATGGTTTAATCCCAGCCAGCAACCAAGCCCCACACAGCCACTCTCTCACTCCTCCAACAGCAGGATCAGGGAGAGAATGAGAAGGATAAAAGCTAGAAAACTTGTGGGTTGAGATAAAGACTGTTTAATAGGGAAAGTTGTGCACACAAGTAAAGCAAAACGTGAAATTAATTCACTGCTTCCCATGGGCAGGTGTTCAGCCACCTCCAGGGGAGCAGGACACCACCACATGTAACAGTGACTTGGGAAGACAAACGTCATCACTCCAAACATCCCCTGCTTTCTCCTTCTTACCCCTACTTTATATACCGAGCATGACTTCTTATGGTATGGCATATTCCTTTGGTTAGTTTGAGTCACCTGTCTTGGCTGTATCTCCTCCCAACCTCCCATACACTCCCAGCCCACATGGACAATGTGGCAGTACGAGAAGTAGAAAAGGCCTTTGCCCTGTGTGAGCAATAACAAAATCATCTCTACATTATCAACACTGTATTCAGCACAAATCTAAAACACAGCCCCATAATAGTCACTGTGAAGAAAATTAATTCTAGCCCAGCCAAAACCAGCACATACAGATAGATAATGGAACTGATAGGTAATGGAATCAATAATAGATCAATACTTGTAAAAGAAAATGGAATTTGTGCTGTGTGCTAGAGCAGCTTGGAAGCACATTAAAATTAGTATGATTATCTTAATGTAAAAAAAAAAATCAAAAAAAAGTCAACTACTAGGAATTCAAGCACTCAGAAAAGCAAAACAAAACAGCATCTCCATAATTCATGAAATCACAATAACATACTGAAATAATGAAATAATAATTACAGAAGAAATACAGCAAAACAAACACTTTAGAGTTAAGAAGAACTTCAATCATACTGTCAAATAGATGGCTTAATAAGTGGCCTGAATGTCATCGTATCTCCTAGCATAACTCTTCATGGTAAACAAAAAACATGGATTTATTTTTTTTTAGAAGAGTTTTGCAGGCAAATAATTTTTCTTTTCAAGTTTAAATTCATTTGAGACAATTGGGAAAGAAGGAACAAAACACTGAAGTACTAATGCCTGTACTTAAATCCAGGGAGGACTCTTGAAACTCATAAACTTGATCATGTGCGACTTGGCCTTATTTGGCTCAAGGAGAGAAGAAATTAATTCTAGATAGAATACTCTGAACTACAGAATAAAGGTGAAGAACAAAACAGGACAATTTAAATTGGAACAGTCTGGAAAGCAAACTGGCAGTTTTCCAGTGGCTGTTTCTTCATCCACTGTTTCTGAAGCTGAAGTTTATTCATTGGCAGCCTTCCTGGAGCTCATACCTGTGTACCTTGGGCACAGGACACAGTTGCCTTTATCCTCTCACCTAACACAGGATACTCAGCTGGTAGCTGTAAACATCATTAAGCTGTTTGTTCATTGAGAGAGTCCTAACTGTTCTGGAAAAAGCAGGATGTTGCTCTGCGCTCTCAATATGTTAAGATGCCAAGTGACATCCACTTCATATTAGAGTCATACTGTAAATAAAGAGTGCTAGTTCTTGAGATCAGCAAGATACCTAAGTGTGTGCCAACCTGCGTGATAATGCATGTCTTCTAAACTGTAGAATTCGGCATGTAATGCCAGAATCTTGCATTATAAGGAAACTCATTGTGAAAATAACCAGATATACTATCAAAAGACTTTTTGCTTAAATATATTTGGAAGTTGTAAATGCTTTCTATAATAGCATGCATGAGAATGTGTTTTATTGGGGAACACTAAGGAATACATTTCTATTTCCTGACATTTGTTAATAACAAAGAAGTAATTGAGACTAATCAGTGTTAATGCTTGCTATTAGAAGTCACAGACTAAATAACCACATTATGCCATACACACAATAGCCAACACTGTTATAGAAAGACATTTAGAATTTAGACTGAAAAAAGTCTGTATACTTTCTATTGAGTGTCTAATGAGGGGATAGTTAATGCTGAATCAAAAAGTATGTAACTTCATAATTATATAACATAAACACATTTCATTGTGACAAACTGGTAAAATATTTAACAGAAATCTACATATTGCAGGGACCAGAACAGTGAGGGCATAAGAACAGCAACTGTTGACTGACCAGGCTGAAGTTGGAAGAGGGACAGGAGAGAATGAAACCATCTGCCAAGGCAAGCCCGGGCAATGAGGGCCCAGGGAAAAGAGGTAACATCAGCTCCAGAGACCAGAGCTTAGTGCAGGAATTTTTAAGAGCAAACTCTATTGAAGTGGGTCGAAGAGCCTCCAGTATAAACACAGTAAAAACTCCTTAATCTATATTTAGCTCTTGCATTTAGTTATCTACTTAAAAGAATAAGAGTACTTGTTAGCTTACTAAAAATCGAACTCATGTTTTGTCTTTATGGGCCTGAGGATCGAAGTCTGAAGAATATTTCCTTTTTTGATTGCTGTCTTTCTTCTATTGATTTAAAAAGGGAACAAGCACTGAAGAGAAGTTACTTAGGAAGTTAGATTTTAATATCATATAGGAAGATTAGGGAAGTTAGATTTTAATATCATATAAAGAAATGCTTTCCATAAATTAATATCAAAATAAAATACTTCTTCATTTATTTTTAATTAGCAGATCACTCTTAAAATAGTGATCACTTCAAACAGAACTGTCTGAAATAAGCAGATATCTACTGTGACCTCCTTAAGAAATGTTGCAGCATGGATTTCTTTTTTTTTTTTTTGGTCTAGATTTAAAAAAAATAAAAAGAATCGGAATGGGATCACAGAAAGGAGCATAAATATCAGTTATCTCCCATCTTCCCTATCACTCTCAGGCTTAGTATTGTCTTTCCACCATATCCTGAGCTTTGGTATTTTGCTCTAAGATTCAAATTTTGATGATATTGCCTGAGAGTTTAACTACTCACAAAAAAAGTCTACCAAATATGCTAATAGCAAGTCAAATTCCCACATGATTTCTCTTTACTTAAGCTTCCAAGACTTTATAGTTTTGTTTCAACCATTTCAAAAGTGAGACAAGCAAACAAAACAACACTTCCTAATACTGGAAGAAGACTATTCTGTCTGCATGTGTCAGCAGTGGGTATGTTACTTATTAAATTCCATTGATTTTAAATCACATACATATATAAATTAATATCTAAATAGGTGTTTCTTTTCCTGATATGCTTAACTGCCCAACTCTGGCAGCAGCATTGAAAAAATGTGACATTTTTTTCTTTCTGCAGAGAAATACCCAATGGAGACAATACCAGATGTGTTCGGTGACTGTGTGATATTTATAAAAACCCCAAATATTTTCAGAAAGAATAAGAAGGACTTTTCAGCTATTATCAAAAAGACATTTTAATATTTTGACAGGAAGGTCCCTGTTTCCTAACCTGAAAAGAAATAGCAGCAAAGTTGTCACAAGGAATGACATGCCTTTATCTGAGAAAATGACAGGCAGATAAAACCTATGGTATGTATATTGCCACAGAACACATCATCACAGTAACTCTCGCAGTTATATCATGATGATTTTATAGGTTCTTCACAGGCTTCCTAGAGTATGCATGTTCCTCCTATTTCCTCTTGTCAATGACTTGAGCTAAAAAAGTCATTCAACACTTTCAACATAGGCAGAAGTAAAATAAATACTGTAAATTATGCAGGTATTCTGCCAAGGTGAAGTTAAGGTAATATTTGTTTGACATTAACAAGTTCAATGAACTAGTAACTAACTGAAAAGTAACACATCCTGTGCTGAAAATGAAGAGGGGAAGCAGTATGAGCAAGTGAAAAGGTTCTTTGTGTGGAGGGTGGTTGGATGTGCTGGTTTGAAAGTTAACCAGCAGAGGAAACCGAGTCAACTCAAAGAGAGATTACAAGTCAGAATAACAATTTAATAAAATAATACAATAAGTACGACCACACAGACAAGCAACAGGCACTAACCCACAAAGCCCAAATGTACAACCCAGCACCCCGGGGTACAAACAAAGCGGTGCTACCTGGGTCCCCCCTTGAGTCCAAAGCAAAGGGAGAGGGGAAAAACCTGCGGGTGGGAGAGCTGCTGCAGTCCAGCCAAAAGTGGTAATTGTAGTCCGTCCGAGGGTGGTGGTGAACTGCAGTCTGGTTGAGAGCGATGAGCTGATGCCTGGTTGAGAGCGATGAGCTGATGCCTGGTTGAGAGCGATGAGCTGATGCCTGGTTGAGAGGGATGAGCTGCGGTCCTCCTCTGGATCCCACGAGTGGTAAAAAGGTTCCGAAACTCCAGGTTTATATACTCTCCAGTTCAGGTGGGAATGTTCAGTCCTCCCCTCAGAGTGGGGAATTCCATAAAAGGGTGTTTAGTCCTTCCCTCAGAGCGGGGAGTTCCATAAAAGGGTATGAGGGTGCTCATTCCATAAAAGGATATGAGGGTGCTCAGGAACATCCCCCCCCACACACCTCGCAGGCCTCTACTGACAACAGTTTCTGGGAAATGGCATGGAGGGCTATAGAATACACAGTTTGGGCTATACCCATTCAGTGATGAATCGGTCCCAGCTGTTCTAACCAGGACATTATCCACCCCTTATTCTATGCCGTCCATGTCATGCCCAAATTAACCCCCTTAAAAACTATGTCTCCTTAAAACTATATACACTTACATATATATATATATATACACAATGAAACATTACAGACCATTCTCACTCAAAATTAGGTCCCCTTGTGGTACACAACGTGTCTCCCCATCTTTTTGCATTACCCACCAGGTGGAACCAGGTCCTTGAGCAAAAACAATCCCTCGGATGGGTTTGCCTTTGCTTGAGGTGGGACTAATCCAAACAGTCTTCCCTAACATTCCTCTCATATGCACCACAGGGACTTTATCTCCATCTACAGTATGCAAAAGTTCTGATTGAGCAGGGCCAGCTCGATTGATGGAGCCTCGGGTGTTGACCAACCAGGTGGCCTTTGCTAAATGCAGCTCCCAGTGTTTGAAAGTCTTCCCACACAGTGCCTTCAGGGTGGTTTTCAGCAGTCCATTGCACCGCTCAACTTTTCCAGCCGCTGGTGCATGGTAGGGGATATGATACACCCACTCAATGCCGTGCTCTTTGGCCCAGGTGTCTACGAGGCCATTCTTGAAATGGGTCCCATTATCAGACTCAATTCTCTCCGGGGTGCCATGTCGCCACAGGACTTGTTTTTCAAGGCCCAGGATGGTATTCCGGGCAGTGGCATGAGGCACAGGGTATGTCTCCAGCCATCCAGTACTTCCTTCTACCATGGTCAGTACATAGTGCTTGCCTTGGCGGGTTTTGGGGAGCGTGATGTAGTCAACTTGCCAGGCTTCCCCATACCTGTACTTCGACCACCGTCCACCATACCATAGAGGTTTCACCCGCTTGGCCTGCTTGATGGCAGCACATGTCTCACAGTCATGGATGACCTGTGAGACAATGTCCTTGGTTAAGTCCACCCCTCGGTCACGAGCCCATCTGTATGTTGCATCTCTCCCCTGGTGACCGGAGGCATCATGGGCCCATCGAGCCAGAAATAATTCTCCTTTGTGCTGCCAATCCAGATCTACCTGAGAGACTTTAATCCTGGCAGCTCGGTCCGCCTGCTCGTTGTTACGATGCTCCTCAGTAGCCCGTTTCTTGCCTACATGAGCGTCTACGTGACCGACCTTCACACTCAGCTTCTCTACCCGGCCAGCGATGTCCTGCCACATCTCTGCCGCCCAGATGGGTTTCCCTTGGCGCTGCCAGTTGGCCTTTTTCCATCGCTCCAGCCATCCCCACAGAGCATTGGCCACCATCCATGAGTCAGTGTAGAGATAGAGTCTTGGCCACTTCTCTCGTTCAGCTATATCCAAAGCCAACTGAACGGCTCTAAGCTCTGCAAACTGACTTGACCCACCTTGTCCTTCAGTCGCTTCTGCAACTCGCAGTGTGGGACTCCACACGGCTGCCTTCCATTTTCGGTTTGTCCCTACCATGCGACAGGAGCCATCCGTGAAGAGTGCATATCGCCTTTCATCTGCTGGTAGCTTGTCATATGGTGGGGCCTCCTCAGCCCGTGTCACCTGCTCCTCTTCTTCTTCAGAGGATAGTCCAAAACTCTCACCTTCGGGCCAATTGGTGATAATTTCCAGAATCCCAGGGCGATTAGGATTCCCTATCCGGGTTCGCTGCGTGATCAGAGCGATCCATTTACTCCATGTGGCATCGGTGGCGTGATGTGTCGAAGGAACTCTTCCCTTGAACATCCAGCCCAGCACTGGTAGTCGGGGTGCCAGGAGGAGCTGCACTTCGGTGCCGATCACTTCTGAGGCAGCTCGAACTCCTTCATAAGCAGCCAGGATCTCTTTCTCAGTTGGTGTATAGCTGGCTTCAGATCCTTTGTATCCCCGACTCCAGAATCCCAGCGGTCGTCCGCGGGTCTCCCCAGGCACCTTCTGCCAGAGGCTCCAGGAAGGGCCATTCTTCCCGGCTGCAGTGTAGAGCATGTTCTTCACATCCTGTCCTGTCCTTACTGGCCCAAGGGCTACCGCATGGGCAATCTCCTGTTTAATTTGTTCAAAGGCTTGTTGTTGTTCAGGGCCCCACTGGAAATCATTTTTCTTCCGTGTCACAAGGTAGAGAGGGCTTACAATCTGGCTGTACTCAGGGATATGCATCCTCCAAAAGCCCACAGCGCCTAGGAAAGCCTGTGTTTCCTTCTTGCTGGTTGGTGGGGACATGGCTGCTATTTTGTTAATCACCTCCATTGGAATTAGGCGGCGTCCATCTTGCCACTTCACTCCTAGGAACTGAATTTCCTGAGCAGGTCCCTTGACCTTACTCTGTTTAATGGCAAAACCAGCTCTTAGGAGGATCTGGATTATCTTCTCTCCTTTCTCGAAGACTTCGCCCGCTGTGTTCCCCCATACAATGATGTCATCAATGTACTGTAGATGTTCTGGAGCCTCACCCTTTTCCAGTGCAGTCTGGATCAGTCCATGGCAAATGCTGGGACTGTGTTTCCACCCCTGAGGCAGTCGATTCCAAGTGTACTGCACACCTCTCCAAGTGAAAGCAAATTGTGGTCTGCACTCCGCTGCCAAAGGAATGGAGAAAAAGGCATTGGCAATGTCAATGGTGGCGTACCACTTGGCTGCCTTGGACTCCAGCTCGTACTGGAGCTCCAGCATGTCCGGCACAGCAGCACTCAGGGGTGGTGTGACTTCATTGAGTCCACGGTAATCCACTGTCAGCCTCCACTCTCCGCTGGATTTACGCACTGGCCATATAGGGCTATTAAAGGGTGAGCGAGTCTTGCTGACCACCCCCTGGGTCTCCAGGTCACGGATCATCTTATGTATAGGGGTCACAGAGTCTCGGTCGGTGCGGTATTGCCGACGGTGCACTGTTGCTGTGGCTATCGGTACCAACTGTTCTTCAACCTTCAGCAGTCCCACAGCAGAGGGGTCCTCTGAGAGACCAGGCAAGGTGTTCAACTGTCTAATTTCCTCTGTCTCCACAGTAGCTATGCCAAAAGCCCAGCGAAGTCCTTTTGGGTCTTTGAAATACCCACTCCTCAGGTAATCTATGCCAAGGATGCACGGGGCCTCTGGGCCAGTCACGATGGGGTGTCTGTGCCATTCCTTCCCAGTCAGGCTCACTTCAGCTTCCAGTACAGTCAGCTGTTGGGATCCCCCTGTTACCCCAGAAATAGAGATGGATTCTGCCCCTACGTATCTTGATGGCATTAAAGTGCATTGTGCGCCGGTGTCCACTAAGGCCTTATATCTTTGTGGCTCTGGTGTGCCAGGCCACCGAATCCACACTGTCCAATAGACTCGATTGTCCCTCTCCTCTACCTGGCTAGAGGCAGGGCACCCCTAATCCCGGTCATGGTACTCGTTGTGCTCTTCTTGTGAGTATGACCTGGAGGTCCCTTCAAGAGGATCAGACGTATCATCATTCCTGTACCGTCTGGAGTCTTGCCCACGAGAGACTGGAGCAACATTTACCCTTGAAGAGTTCCTTGTGGTACTTGTTCCTCTTTTCAGTTCACGTACCCGGGCTGCTAAGGAAGAGGTGGGTTTCCCATCCCACTTCCTCATATCTTCTCCGTGCTCACGGAGGTAAAACCATAGATTGCCACGTGGAGTGTGCTCTCTCTCCTTAGCTGGGGGACGCTGGCTCCTAATAGCAGAGACTCTTGTTTGTCCTGGCGCGATATGGAAGATCCCTTCCTTAATTTCTTCTCTTAGCTTCTGGTGTCCCTCTTCAATCTTCTCTTCCAGGCTTCGGACATGTTCGGCCAGTTTGGTTTCCACAGATGAGACATGGGCTCGTAGTGGGGCGGTGACAGTGTCTTCATAAATCCTGAGTTTACTGACCAACGCGCCCACCTTGTCCTCTCCTTCCCTCCATTGCAGCGTTGCTAAGTAGCGGGAATACATTTCTGGCCCGAGTCGTGCAAACTTTAACCACATCTGGGATGTGCACTGTACAGCATCTGGACTTTTAGGGAATCTTTCATCCTCTGAAAAGATTATCTCCAGTACAGCTAATTCTCTTAAACACCGGATACCTTGTTCCATCGTGTTCCACTGTCCTTGCTGTACGTGGAGGTCCTCCTTACAAAGGTATCTCTCCCTCACACTGGACAACAGTCGCCGCCAGAGGCTGAGAGTTTCCTGCCTCCTTCCAATCCCCTGGTCAATGACTACATCTCGAGACAGGGATCCCAGCTGTCTGGCTTCACTCCCATCTAGGATTGTATCGTTAGCTGCGGCATCCCAGATTCGGAGCAGCCAGGTCAGAATGGACTCATTCGCCTGTCGTGTGAACTCTCTCCGGAGCTCACGTAGCTCACCCAGGGATAGGGACCGAGTGATTATTTCTGGCTCTGTCTCCTCCGGTGGATGTGAAGGTCCTGCCTCTTCATCATCATTTGCTATACGGACTGATTTAGTCTTTGATTTCCTTTTCTGGACAGGGGCGACTGCTATTGGTTTGGGTTGTTCTTCTGGCTCCTCGATGGTTTGTGTGGACACGGTGCCGGTTGATTCATTTCTTTCTCCCTCTGACTCAGCTGTGGTTTGGGTGGACGTGGTACCTGTGGATCTGCTCCTTCTCTCCTCCCCCTGACAGCACTGTACCATGTCAAGTAGTGTCCGGTAGGCAGTGGCCAGGGCCCAGTAGGTTGCTGTGAGCTGGCCATCTCTGGAGCTGCCAGAGCATTTTCCCTTCACCAGTCTTATCATGCTAACAGGATCCTGCAGTTGTTCAGGGGTGAATTTCCAGATCATTGGAGGAGAAAACTTCTCCAAATACTGGCCAATGTCCTCCCACTTCCCATGCCACTCAGCATTATCTGCTCCCAGGGCAGGCGTCCAAACAACCTCCCTAGAAGGCCCTGTTCTGACCCTAAACATGGTGTAGACAGTACAGAGCAGACAAAGCAACACTAACAATAACATTATGCTGTCCTTAACATCAAAAGGGAACTCAATATTTTCAAAAACTGTTGTAGCAGGTCTGAAGGGGAAGAAAGAGGTGAGAGGCTGGAAACAACCATTCCCCCCTGTTTCCCCAAAGGGCTGGGTGCGATTTTTAATGAGGCCCCAGAGGTAACAACCCAAACCAGGACAGGCAAACAGGACTGAATACACATTTACAATGAAACTCATTGCTTCTGATGTTATGATCACATAAATATAGTAAACTAATAAAGCAATTTGGATCCCTCTGCCTGGTTTTAAAAAAAGCATCAAAACAGGCAAATAGTTCCCCATATGTGGAAATATGAACATGCTCAGATACAACATCCACGTGAATGCATCAAACAACATGGTGATCAGGGAGTTTCTATATCCAAATAGACAAATGCTTAAAATGAAATTGTGTTTCTGACTTCTCTCCCTCTGCCCCACGTTGGGCGCCAAAATTGTGCTGGTTTGAAAGTTAACCAGCAGAGGAAACCGAGTCAACTCAAAGAGAGATTACAAGTCAGAATAACAATTTAATAAAATAATACAATAAGTACGACCACACAGACAAGCAACAGGCACTAACCCACAAAGCCCAAATGTACAACCCAGCACCCCGGGGTACAAACAAAGCGGTGCTACCTGGGTCCCCCCTTGAGTCCAAAGCAAAGGGAGAGGGGAAAAACCTGCGGGTGGGAGAGCTGCTGCAGTCCAGCCAAAAGTGGTAATTGTAGTCCGTCCGAGGGTGGTGGTGAGCTGCAGTCTGGTTGAGAGCGATGAGCTGATGCCTGGTTGAGAGCGATGAGCTGATGCCTGGTTGAGAGGGATGAGCTGCGGTCCTCCTCTGGATCCCACGAGTGGTAAAAAGGTTCCGAAACTCCAGGTTTATATACTCTCCAGTTCAGGTGGGAATGTTCAGTCCTCCCCTCAGAGCGGGGAATTCCATAAAAGGGTGTTTAGTCCTTCCCTCAGAGCGGGGAGTTCCATAAAAGGGTATGAGGGTGCTCATTCCATAAAAGGATATGAGGGTGCTCAGGAACATCCCCCCCCACACACCTCGCAGGCCTCTACTGACAACAGTTTCTGGGAAATGGCATGGAGGGCTATAGAATACACAGTTTGGGCTATACCCATTCAGTGATGAATCGGTCCCAGCTGTTCTAACCAGGACATTGGATTATGGAAAAAGTGACTGAGGCCAGCAATTTAGCTGACATTTATTAGTTCAAGAAAGAGTTAGCAACAAACATGTAGCAACATATCATATATTTGTTTGTTTGTAAGGAAGATACACTGATCTCATATTCGATTAATTTCTCTATTTTCTGGACTAGTCTTTTCCCAGCATTTACCAAGAGCCATAATGGGTTCTTATGCATTAGAAATTTGAAGCAAAGCATGCTAAAATATTATTAGCCCTCCAGTTGGCTAAAATAACACTTTTTACATCCAGAAACTGGCAACTAATTTGGAGTCTTATTTGGAAAAAAAAATGACCTTTCAAGCTAAATAAGCACACATTTTCCTCAGCTTAATTCTATCTAAAGGTATTTAAAATTCATTAAATTAAAATTTATTTTTAATTTTATGCTTGTAGTTAGGAGGCAAAATATAGTATAAGCTATTACTTCACATTGCAAAGACAGCTACTCTATCAATCAAAATGGGATAAATCAGGGTATGGTTTGAGGGTTTTTCCCCCCTCCGCACACGTAGCAACAATTATCTCCATAAGGTATATCTCTTAGTGTTTCCTAGGTTCTCCAGAGCATGTCATCACCATGACATGATGATTTTCTGTGGTTGTTTTGGTATGATAGAAGCATGAGCTGATTGATGTCTCAGGTGTTAGGCACTTAGAATTCAAGATATTTCTAAAATATTCTGTTTCTGGATGTGCTTATTTTGAACAACTGCTGTTTTGTTAAAACCATATTTCAAAGAAATATTTGACCAAATATAGCTATTCCCAGATTAATTCCATGTTGCTTATGTCTGGAGAATACAGAGATTTTGTTCATTTGGTGCTCAGTTACACGGCAAACCTTAGAATAAGACAGGGTATTATATTCTACAGCTTGATTCCATGTCTTCTTGTCTTGAAAACTGTTAGCAATTGAAAACCAGCATAAAAGGGAAGGACGGGGAAATGATTACTTCCAATTTCAAGCAATGCAACTCCTACCTAAAAGCTTTGGGTTTTTCTGCTCACCTAGAATTTGAACACCATTAGTTTCTGAAACATAAAAAGAAATTGAAACAACTAAGTTTGATATTATTAAAACCTGTAATACATAAAAAGCCTTAAAATAAAACCAGAATATTTTACGAATAACAATATGAATTGTCCCACTTGAACCACAAGTTTAGCCATTTTGGAAAGCATTTTGTCAACACTGGTGCAGATGCCCAAATTATTAAAAATTTGAAAAATATATAAGAGATGCAGTTAAGATGGATACTTACTGTAAATAAAAACACCAGTAGAAATTAATAACTCGCAATCAAAGTTCCCTCCTAGATCTTTCTGATACTTACAACAGGGCAAACAAAACACTGGCTTTGGGTCTAACTTTCTGCTGGGAGTTAGAAAGACTAGAAAATCATATGTGTGTATATATACAAACTGTACATTCAACACATGCAGTCTATATAGGACATAAAAACTCCTCGTGGTTATGAAATTTCATAAATTGCCCTAAAACTTAACACAAATGAACTACACACTATAATGCTCAGAAAATTATATACGCTCTCTGGACACATACATACATAATTTTGAAAGCATGACATCCTCTAAAGAAATTGATAAAGGGTTACAACCTTTAATAGTTATATGAAATCAATCACATCTGCAGTTACAATTAAATCACTATCATATAATGATATGTCAATGTATTTTCTGTATCACATTGCAGTAAGATATTTTCAGTCAGTTTTCTTATTGTACAAGTAGTAAAGCCACAGTTATTTCTCTATGGAAATCTTTCATGTTCATGGGTCAGGGTAGATAGGAAATACAGAATGGAACTAAGCAGAATCAGTTATAAACTAAGGCAGTCCAAATGTAACTTTGAATTCGGGGGGTTTTTTTGCAATGGCAAGAAGAAGTTTTTTTGGCTTTTTAAAACCAATTTCAAGTAATTCTGTCTTTCAGATTTATGTTAAGTTTCACAAATGCTTATCACAGAATCACAGAATTGTAAGGGTTGGAAGGGACCTCTGGATATCATCTAGTCCAACCCCCCTGCCAAGGCAGGGCCACCTTATGGACACCTAATGTTTGCAATCATCATTAACATATGCCCTTGCTTTCCAGTTTTATTGTTTTCAAACCAACATCTGAAAATTAACTAGGAGTGAGCTTTATCTGTTATTCACTGACATAATACATGACAAAATACCCGTCTTCCTACTGAACTGAAAAGGAAAACTGCTGTAGGCAGGAGGGAAAAACATAATACCTTGCCTCTTCCACAAACATTCAGTTTAAAACACTAACATTGCTTAACATGCAGCATTTCACCTACCTTACATAAAAGCATAACAAATTGCAGAAGAAGATGGAAAGTACAGAACAAACAAAAACATCAAAGCCCACACATCTAAATAGAAGTTTGATAAAAAAAAGAATGCAAGTTTGACTCATACTCATTCAGTCCCAGGATAGGAAGTCTCCAAAACACTGGCCCATGAGACCTCAGATCATCAATCTGAGCTCCACATTGGAGGAAATCTTGACTACAGCAAACACAATTGAGAACAACAACAACAACAAAGTTTGAATGAGAAGTGAATAAGCAGGGTGTCCAGAAGGAGTACTTTTTCTTACACAGTCAATGTACCTTGACTACACAAGAAAGAACCAGAAAGAACCCCTCATATAACAATAGTCTATATAACAATAGACTAAAACCTCAAAAGCAGCAATATTGGCAGATTGCACTTTAAGTCATTTGGACTCATAGCAGCAGGTTGTAGCACCTCGTGCAGCTCAAAATCAGCAGTCCACATTCCAGGATAAAAGGCTGGAAATTAATTAGCACACTCTGATAAAATCAAATCACATGGAAGTAAATTACTGTTACAATGAAAAATGATCACAGATTAATTAGTATAAATATAAACGAACGTCACAGGTTTTTTTCTGACTCATGCAGGAACACAGCCAAATAAGTTGAGTCTCTAAATACCATTATCCTCAAGAAAATGGAAGAAGTCCCTTCCAAAACAGCATAAAGTTACAGAACTATAAGGATTACTGAGTTATAGAGACATTAAAAAACATATTTCAGCCTCCTCTCTGTAGTGTAATGAAGTCAGGACATGACACAGAATTCTTCAACAAGACCTCGCATGCTCTCTCTGGTATGCACCTTTTAAAAAAGGCATTGGCATGCTGACATTTCAAAAAGGATCAAGAGAAGCTACCACAAAGAGATTTCAAAGTGGGCAATGGCAAAACAAGGCTCCAAAGCAAACCTCATCCTTGTCTCCTTTTAGGAAAGGTTATTTCTGTCTCAAATACTCTTTTTTCTAAACTCTAATGCAACTTCTCTCATGTAAGCAGCACTAGAAACCCCAGTGTTGACTAATAGTCTCCAGTACAGTGCAACGTTAAACCTGCGGATACTGTGAACTAGTGAATATCCTGCAGGGTTATTACTGTTCTCTGCTGCTAGAAAAATTCAATTTTTAATTTCAACTGTAAATACACAATACATCACACTAAATTACGTTACAATGGAAGTAGCATGTTCCTAATGCAGTGAAACAATGGAACATATGAAAGTTTCCAAAAATGTGAACAAAGCGAACTCTCTCTCCAGTTCTGTATTTCATTTATTTATTGATAGCAATTTTTTCAATATTTTCTATACCCCACAGGGGCCTTGGAAAGTCAATCCGTCTTTATAATAGAAAAATAACACTTCTGAGAGATTTGAATTATGTCAGGAGATAAGTAATTCACAGATTGCTTTATGACTGACACATATACAACCAGAGACACAAGGAGATTAAATCCTGTGGCTACTTGAGGCATGAACCCATTCTGTGTCAGTCTTCCTCCATTTGTTTCTGGAGACTGACGCCATGCAGTGCTCTCCTTCAGAGAAACAGGAGAGAGCTTTCATTTGCATTCACTTAAACAGATGAGATCAGCAATGAATTCCACTGGAAATGGACACTTCCGGCGATCCTGCTTTTTTTACCTCTACAGTGATAAAGGATGGCATTTACAGAATGGTCCTCTGAAAAGCAAGTGCAAAATCAATGCAGGAATATAGTGTAGGAACTAATACTGTTATGTGCTACTGCATCCAGTTTCTCCACTCTTCTGAAATCAGAATTAGAACTCGTAGCTCTAATTCATAATAAGGTTAAATGCCTACTTGGCTGAATAGTATTTTTTGACCAGCATTTCTGGTTGAAAATATACCCCACCAAATCAATGGTTACCGGTTCACCTACCCAAATCTTGTTTCCAGTAATGTATTTAGAATTGCAAGCACTTCTGCACTACATAATTTGAAAATTGCCTTGTTAGATTATAGGATAACATTTCCAGTATCTGCCTTCAGTAAAAATGGTAATAAATATTGAGTAGGCTGAGCAAGTTTAATATTTTGTTTCAATTTATTGTTGTAGGTAATGCATTCACCACATAGCTCAAGTCAGATAAATGAGCTGAAGTATTTCCTAAATTGGTTTCCCAGACAATAGACTTGCATGGATTACTGCTCTTCAGTTTGGATTTTTTTTAAATTTTTTTTAAAATGTACTGAAAAAATTTCTAGTCTTTTTAACTTTTTAAAAATATTAACATTTTGTGACGTAGAAGTCTTTAATCTTATCTGATAGTAGTCTTAAAGAATCACTTGATTCTGATGACCCACTAAGTGGCTCTACCACTGAAGGTAAATTTCTGTAATGTAATCACATCTCTTTTGAAGGTGATAACATGTTCTTCTCTGCTATTTTAGGTGTCAAACCTTGAATGCAGTTCTTTATATTCTCCACAAATAGCCTTACATCACAAACTATATTAACACACTGAAAATTTCCTATTCCCCCATTTATTGTTCTGGTTTTTTAAAAAATATGGGCTTACCAGTGATTGCTGCCAATTCATACGCTTTTGCAATTCAATTCCTTGTGTTTCCTTGCTCTTGCAGTTATCTATAATATATCTCAACCTTCATTTTATCTCTTGCCTATTTCCTGACTAGTAGGACAACCTCAGATACTTCATGAACCCTGCCATATAATCATTTTTTCTTTGGTTGCTCATCTAATCTCCTCACATTTAGTACATGCCATATAATTAAGCATAATTCTCTCTGTCAAACCCTTCAGATCTACCTGAAACCTTTTTATCTGAAATTCCAACAAAACTTCAAGACTTCTGATTTCTTCTGGAAATGTTTAGATCAGCATGGCATATATTTCCACAAGTATCCTCTCTTCCATTTGTTATTGTTCTGTGTTGTTGTACCACTTCCTCAGTTCCCATATTTGTCATAGTGACAGCAAAAAAAAAAAAAAAAAAATTATTTTTAGAAAACTAACACAAGTTTCAACTACCACTTGGTGACCAGAACAAAAATTACACCAATATTACAAAGTTGAGTATCTTAGTACATTCAGAAGAAAGGCACTAGAGTTTTCACTATTCATAAATAAGAAGGGAACACTTTTATAAAGAATAAGGTTTCCAATGGTCATTTTAATTTATTTACTGCCATTTATGGTCATTGAAACATTTTTGCCATAAAATTGTGACAGTAGATACATTAAGATGCTTTAAAATTGGATTGATTCTTCCTTTCCTGAAGCTCTGACACGTTAAATTACATGTGCTTAAACTGTAGTAATAAACACACTGCTGTAAGATAAACAGTAAATAAACACCCCAAATCACTATCTAGGGTAATGAAAATAAGGTAGGAATAAAGGTTATGTGATATTGGTTAAAGAGGAAAGCAGCTACTATTGTCTTTATTGCAACACACTCGCACACATTTATTTGTTTTGTACACACAGTTCGCTGCATATCTGAAAGATATAAATGCAGAGGTTGCTATGTTAAAGATGGTAAGGTAATACAGTAAAAATATTTTTATAGGATAACGTGAGATGAGCTATATAAGAAAAAAATCATGAAGTCAGAGCTCCGGTATATCACGCATACCAAATATACGACAATAAAACTTTTATATGTTTCCATCATAATGTTTTATGTCAAACAGATAAAGGGGAAAACTGTACTAGAATTTTTTTTGAAGTTTAAAAATGTTTCATTATTTGTATCTATTTTTGTATTAATTGTACCATAAAACTAGCAACTTGGTTTTTTTCACTCTCTTCATGAGAAGTGTAACCAAAAAAATTGCCAACATTTACACATCTTTTCAAAATTACCTAAAAATTACCTCTTATACATTGTCACACATATATAGACAAACTGATAGAAAGACATGCATGAAGTCCAATATCTCACAAGAGGACCTGGCTGTTCTCATGCCAGGAACACAGCTGTCTGAGATGAGATAGATTTCCCACAAGGCCTCCTCCACTACCTGTAGCTACTCCACTGTCCTGTAGCTCTAGAGCCTCCTGCAGATCTGTCAGCTTCTTAGTTAGACACAAGGAGATCAGCAAACAAGGAGGTCAACAGATAGCACAGAAGCACATCACCCAGTGAGAGACAGAAATCATAGGCAGAAGGAAATGTTCACTCTTTGGCAGGTAGAGCAGACCTGCAAGGCACCTTAGTTTTGTCATTCTCTCCCCCCACTATTTCTTGGGCTGGGAAAGGGAAAGATCAGAAAGAACTATTAGTTTCCTTAGTTGGTTTAACACTGCAATGCACAATAGATGTTGTGGGATGGGATGGGAATCCTGGATGGGAACAGGATTTCAAAGAACTGGAATTGATTGGAAAAAGCAGGAAACGTGGCTTGAACTGTGGGAAATTAATAATGAGAAAAGCAGTACAAGTGAAGAAAACACTGATCAATTTATTCAGGAACAGCACTGAAAACGGGGCTCAGCAGACATGGGAATCACATCCATACCTCTATGGATAGAGGTATATAATTTTGCACTGGCTAAGAAGCTTCCTCAGGACAGTAAGGACTGTGTATGTGCAAGAGAAAAGGGAGAGAGAAGGAGAAGGAGAGAATAAGTGAGAGGCAAAATGAGCATGAGAGAATGAGAGGGAGAATGCTGGCTCATGGAAAGTCAATGGCTTCATTTTCACTAAATCAATGGAGCCAATGTTTTACGTGGAAAAATGAAATAACAACCTGCTCTGTATATGAGGAAAGTGATTCATTTGTGGAACAGGTACTTTCGCTGCTTTATTTAGTCTAAATGAGGAGAGTAAATTGTATTGCTCCATTGTTCTCCTTATTACTGTTTTTTTTTTTAAAACACTTTACATTCATTTCTCCAACGGGCTTTTAGAGTTCATAAGAAAGCTTCTAGGAATTGTAAAGTCATCGAGGATTGCTCCAAGGATACATAAGAAAGTATGAAACTACTTTTGCTTCAAAAACTCCTAAAATAATTGTCTTCTTTCCCTTTAAGCCTGTATTGGTGTTAGGCCTTTGCTGTCATAGTGCAACAACTGTGTTCTTTTAATTTCTTCTCTCCATCTCCCCATCCCCTCTCCCATCAAAACTATGCCTCACAGGGATAATTCTGCCTCTCCTAGAGTACCGAGTATTTTCATCTATGATGAAAACTGAAACCAGATATGAAGTGCTTAAGTTTCCCTCCCATATTTTCAACTACAATGAGTGAGAAAGCTTGAAAAACAAAAATAAAAGAAGAAACCCCAGAACAGTTTATTAAATAGCTGTGTGACCTTGATAATTACCAATAGAAACATATTACAGATGAGATTTCAGACAATCAGAGCTGTAAGTAAGCAGATTTAAGTAAGTAAAAATAAGACTAAAGCAAAGAAATTATTCCAAGGAACTTCATTCCACCTTTTTGTTGAGGAGGTATATCTGGTATGCTATTTGCTATTTAAAGTATATTTCCAACACTGAAGTTTACAGTTTTATTATCCTGACACAACATTCTCAATGTTAAAAATAACCCCCAGATGCTCTGTCCCAATTTCCCATTTCTTAATCCAGTATCTTCAGTATGTACAGTGTGAATTAAATCCTAATATTTTAGTTCTGAATTAGGAAATACAAAGTGTCTATGGATCCTTCCTTATAAATGTACTCTACCAGAAGAGTAAATACTATATTTTTCTTTTGAAGAAAAAGAAGGAAGAAGGAAGGAAATGTCCCTACTACCCCTGACCTTCTGCTTATTCAATGATGGTTTTTGGTAACAGTGTTCAGTAGGCTAAACATTTTTTCACCAAAGCAATTTAGAAAGGTGACGAATGAAAGATGTGGACTGACCTTTCTCCTACTGTCACTATTTACAGATTCATAGAAGTTAGTACTGACTGCCACCACTTGAACAACTGCAGCTTTTTAAAGCTTTTTTTCTTGCACGTTTTCTCTCCTGTGACCTAAAGAAGGATCCAAATCATAAAATGGACAAAATTGTAAACACATGAATTGGGTTATACTCATGATCAGGGAGAATGATTTAAAAAGTGCCTGCCTAATGCAAGCATGTAGATTGAAAACAAAAGCCCATCTAATACTAGTGCAATTTTCAAGATAATTTCATTCTGAAACACTATGTATGTCTTGAGAAGAACTCGAGTGGTTTGTCAGAGGAGTTTCTTATCGACTTACCATATTTCATGCAAATAGTATTGCAATTTCTCTATCAGTCTGACACAAAGCAATGGCTCTTTCAAAAATGGATTTTGTAAAATTCACTTAATGACCTCAATGTAGGGAATTTTAACTGCTTAAGAGAAATGAAGTTTAAAAAAAAAAATCATCTGCTGCCTGAACATATTCTCACATATAAGAAATTAATAACAGCCATAGAGGGAATAGAAACTCATAAGACTCCCAACTTACTGAAACTGTCAGCAAAGGGAAAACCAAAAGAAACTCATATTTGGAAATCAGAAAATTAATCTAAAAGGGCAGCACAGGTCATTCAGAAATATTATGAGTCAGTAAGATTCCTCTAAGAATACTGGCACCAGAAACCCTATGCCAGGGAACCATGAACCAGACTGAGCAGACAACACAGAATTCATCTAGGTGCCAAAACCCAGATGCATGGAGAAATTAAATACAAATCTCTACAGACTGCACACTGCAGAAAATTTGCCACACTTCCTCCTCAATCATTAGCTGGCCAACTAAAACACACTAAGAAATGTCAGAAGAACAGAGAAGGAACCAGCAAACTTCAAGACCATAATAGAATCTGCAGCCGCCTCAAACATGGCCCATTCACATTTCGCAGTTATTAAACTACTTGAAGATAATTTATCGCTCATTTAGCTATAGTTAAATATTTTTTGTATTCATCTACTTCCAGGAAAAATATAGCATAAAAAGAATAGAACAGAAAAGTATTTAAAGTCAGAATGGAAATGTGTTATCAGGCTTGAAGGACAAATCTATTAATGCATTTAGCTTTTTATCTGCCAACATAAATCCTTTTCAAGAGATATGGAAAATCTGTAGACCTGAGCTAGCCCTGACTTAATATAACACTAAACATGGCTACACAGTACTTTCCCCATTTATTATGGGCATATAATACCATGAGGTCCATCACAAGTCTTGAAAAAAAATTTTTCCAACAGCTCTCTATTGTCACAGTGAGTCTGCAGCCATCAAAAGAAACAAGAGTGGGAGGCACTGTTAGCCTCTCATTTAGCCAAGTCCACATTAGCTGGCACCACAGATGTGGCATCTCTAGATTTCCTCTGTTACTGTAATATATCTAAGAATTATTCAGCTAGCTTTTCCTGTTTTTGAAGAAGTAGAATACACATCTCTTCCAGCTTTAAAAAGAAGAAAAAATCCACAGGTCGATCAAATATTGACCAAAAATACTGATTTACATGCACAAAAATAAAATCATTTTCTCTCTTTAGATTTCACATGTGATGATTGATTCAGTCAGTGTGTCTGTAAGCAAATCACTACAAACAGCATTTAAGTATGCAAATGTTGGCTCAACTGTATTTTGTAACCCACAAAACTACTGAACATCACAGTTGTTCCTGTGAGTGATGTGGTATCCCATATATAAAACTGTAGATTGTATACTCTTGAACAGACTAATACCCACCATAGCAGAAGGAATTCTACCTGAAAGTCAGTGTGGTTTCAGAGCCAACAGGAGCACCACAGACATGGTATTTGTTCTCAGACAACTGCAAGAGAAGTGTAGGGAACAGAACAAAGGTCTCTATGTAACCTTTGTCGACCTCACCAAGGCTTTTGATACCGTGAGCAGAAAAGGTCTGTGGCAGATTTTGGAACGTTTAGGTTGTCCCCCCAAGTTCCTTAAAATGATCATCTCACTCCATGAGGATCAGCACGGTCAAGTCAGATATGGCAACGCACTTTCTGAGCCCTTTTTAATTAAGAATGGTGTGAAACAAGGCTGCGTTCTCGCTCCTACCCTATTCACCGTCTTCTTTAGCATGATGCTCCAAAGGGCCACAGCAGACCTCGATGATCAGGACGGTATCTACATTCGATATCGTACTGATGGAAGCCTGTTCAACCTAAGGCGACTGAAGGCCCACACCAAGACCTTAAACCATCTTGTCCGGGAGCTGCTTTATGCTGATGACGCCGCCCTTGTTGCGCACACAGAAGCAGCCCTGCAGCGTTTAACATCCTGCTTTGCAGATGCTGCTGAGCTCTTTGGGCTGGAAGTCAGCATAAAGAAGACAGAAGTTCTCCATCAACCTGCACCTCAGGAAGTCTTCCATCATCCCCACATCACCATTGGCCAATCAGAGCTCAAATCAGTCCAACAGTTTAATTACCTTGGTAGCCTCATCTCCTCAGATGGTAAGATCGACGGAGAGATAGACAACAGGTTAGCTAAGGCATATAGTGCCTTTGGAAAACTCCACAAAAGAGTATGGCGTAATAAACACTTGAAGAAAAGCACCAAGATCGGTGTTTACAAAGCCATAGTGTTGTCTACTCTCCTATATGGTTCCGAATTATGGGTCATCTACCGCCACCACCTGCGTCTCCTAGAACGCTTCCATCAACGCTGCCTCCGTACAATCCTTAACATCCGCTGGTCAGATTATGTGACCAATACATCTGTACTAGAGCAAGCAGCTGTCACAAGTATTGAGGCCAGGTTGATGAGAACGCAGCTGCGATGGGCAGGGCACGTCTCAAGGATGAAGGACCACCGCCTCCCTAAGATCCTGCTCTATGGTGAACTTGCCACCGGCTGCCGCAAGAGAGGAGCCCCGAAGAAAAGATTCAAGGACTCCCTGAAACAACATCTCAGCCTTGGCCATATTGATCACCATAACTGGTCTACTCTGGCCTCAAATCGGGAGGCCTGGAGACACAGCATCTATAACGCAGCTGTCTCCTTCGAGAACACACGCAGGATCACTCTCGAGGAAAAAAGGCAACGCAGAAAGAACTGTGTCTTGCAGATTACACCATCTAAGGAGTCTTTCTGCTGTGCCTTTTGCAATCGGATATGTCTGTCACGTATTGGCCTCATAAGCCACCAGCGTGCCTGTAGCAAATGTGGATAGTGCCTTCCCAAATCTTCGTTCGCGAAGCCAAGCCATGACATGACACAGATTGTAACACAAGGCAGTACTTGTGTTTGTCAAAAGACCCAATCCAATCTTAGTGCTCAGTGGTTTATAACTAAACATTGGGGGTTTTTTGCTGGTTAGGGACACATTTTGCATTGTGTCACCTGGTTTCTTCTTTGAACCTTCAGTAAAATGAACCAGGGAAATATAAGAACTGCTGGAAGCTCTGTTGTACTGAGCTGTGCTTAGAGTAAGAAAGTTGCCACACATTTAAGTACACAAGGTCCTTCTTTGATGAAATGCAATGTGGCATTGTTCAAATACCTCTTCCTGCTAAAAACCAGCACCATTTCTTCTTACCACTCCTCTTCCTTTCTCCATATAGATGATTATCTGTGCTGCTACTCCAGTTGTGCCATTCCTTTTTACTCATTCTCAGTCAAGCTTGTGAGCTCACAAATCAGTGTTCAACAATAAGTTCTAGTCATGTTTGTTTGTTTCTTGAATGTATGTATAAATCATTTTAGGCAAGCACCTATATGGATGGATGCAGTTACATGTAAATTCACGTGAAACCTATGCTCCAAATCTGAGCCTATGCTGCAGTCAAATTCCAGCTAACATTGACTCAGAAGCTGCCTCAGTGGAGCACTGCCCTAAAGCTAACAAGTCCTTGTACTAACCATGTTTAGTCTTTCTCTGTTTTAAAGAAATCTCTGCTTCTAGATTTACCTCATAGGGGACACACTGTAATGGTACAAGACTGGGAAATAGAAGACTTAATTCTGTCCCTGTTTTGCTATTGACTATGGACAAACTAAGCTACTGATTCCCATCACATCATTTGTCTGCTTTACTCATTTACACTGTAAGCTCTGCAAGGCAGGAAATCTCTCTTGCAAACTGTTTGCGAAGAGCTTCCTCACACAAAAGGATTTTGAGTTCTTCAAGAAATGGGAAGTCTGTACTAATGTAACACTGCTGCTATCACCAGTAGTAAATTTCAAATTGTTTGCATTGAGCAAAACTGTGTAATAATACATATTACCTACTTGGCTTCCAGAAGCTTTGCTAACTAATTCTGCTGTTCTTGGAGGCAATGACAATTTTGTAAGCAGTTACCCCATGAGGACACTTCAATGTTCCTGATATGCAGATACCTCCTGTTTATTCTGTTGGTGACTCTGTTATGGTTCTGTTCTACTTTCACTATTATTGCCCCAAGATCTTACCACTATTCTCCCATACTCGTGACAGCCTTCTGAAAGGATTTCTATTTTTTGGTCTATATTAATGAATTACTTCCACTCATTCCAAAGTGAACTGTAATCAGTAGGGAACTCTTCATCATTGAAATGTTTAGCACCCTTAAAATTACACCATTTGCTACACTTTTAGGAAGCAGCTTATTGCTCTAATTCCTTCTTATGAGATTCAAATTTGCAGGTTCCATTCTTCATCCAGTCAATACCAATATTTCCTTAACATGGCTTTAATTTTATGACGTGTGCCTTAGTCATTAGCTTAGATACTGATCTCCTCTGTGCACAGTTGAATCGGTGTCTAATCTTCCTCTCTTTTGTCAAGGACAAAATACTTATCTGCAGTACCAAATTAAATGTCTCCCCACATATTTCACTTCTATCCTTCCTACAATATTTTATTATTGTTCTTGATATCAAATTACTTTTTTAAGATCTCAGCTTGGCACTTTCTTTCTTATAATAATTTCTCTTTAATTTCTGTCCATTCCAAAGCTTCATTTCTTTTTCACAAGTTTCAGCTACCAGGAAAGATTTTTCCTTCTCTCCAAACAAGAAAACAAACACAGCTTTCACATTCTCAGTTATGTTTTGTATCAGCTACCTGAGATACTGAAGTAGCTGTCAAGCCAAATCTAGTTGTTGTGTGAGCTGTGAAACCAGTAAAGTTTGCTATCCTGGAGTATTTCCTATATCCCTGCCCCATACTCACGCAATTATTGCAGCTTTTCCCAGGTCCTCTATAATCTCATTATCTGTAATACTATCAGTTCTCCTTCCTGACCTCTAGTCTTCCACAGTATTTTGGGTAAAAAAAGTTCAAAAGTAATTTACGAAAAACAGAAGTATCAAATGGTCCTAATAGAAAGTCTATGTTATCATATAACAAAATAAAGCATCAGTTGAGTACAAACTAATATTATATTTTTCTTGTTCTGATGCAAATCCATAGGTCTAGAAAACAAGCGCTAGTTAATTTGCTCATATGTGATATTAACTCTGAAATTATAGATGCAACATAAATGCCAGCAGTTAGTATTTCACTAGTACCCAAGCTTTATTAGCATTCAGCTTCTTATGCAAAAAAAAACAAATAGCCTGCCACAGGAACCCAAACACCTCAAATACTCAGCTCATCTTCTTGTGCTGACAAATTTAAAAAATAAATAAATTTACATACACTAATATATGACAGAAAAAAATGCAAACACGGAAACAATGTAGAATACACCTAATCAAATATCAAGAATAAAAATGTAGTTGATACACTGCTGATGATATTAATCATTGCAATATTTAAGAAACCTAAACACAGAAGTATGGATTATACCACCTAAAACAGCTTTTGAACTTCCTATCTGCTTTAGAAGGCAAGAGTCAAAGCAATAATGTCTACATCCAGTTTACTAAATAACAGAAAGTCTTGACTACACATGGTAATTCTGATATTCCAATGGAATCAAGCAATCAGCAGGTCTGTATATCTGGAAAGCAATTTTTAATTTACCCTGGCAACAGACTGTATGTTGTAGCCCACAACAAACATGGTTGCACGTGTCAAACTGGGTTGAAAATCTGTGTTTCATGCTGACATAAAATGGTAGTAATACCAACATCTACAGCTTCCCAGGAAAAGCCAAGTGATTCAGAAGCTTCTGATAGAACAACACAGACACCCAAATCTAGCAACTGGCAACTGACAACTTCTACAATGCACATGATTTTTTTATTTTATTCTTACACTGTCGTATATGTGTTTTCACATATAAGTGAAGCACACTGATGTATATGCCATGCATGTATGCATCAACACTTTCACAGCTGATGCACTGGAGACTGACAAATCACATTGCTATACCTTTGTGTGCTGAACCTCCCTAAAGTCCTTCACAAAACAATAAATATCCTACCTAAGGAGAAACAGTGATTGGTCATCAATACACCAGTGACTTTCTGTACCCAGGCTTAGCAGCCATTCTAAGTACAGCAATACATCTGAAGTATGAGTGCCAATTAATCTGAATAGTTCTGCCAGTGAGAGATCTCTTATACAATCACCTGCACTACTACAGATTGCATCTGCAGCTCTTTGATACCACTGCAGAAGGAGAGCAATTTCATTCAATCAGTATTTGCACTAAGTTGAAATGCCAGTAGGTTTCCCCAAGTTCCCCAATTGTCTTAAATGTGTGATCTTATGCTAAACCCTGCCTATGGGAGTGAACTGCCAAATGCACATACAGGATAAACAAAAATATTTATAAAGCAACTGCGGCTGCACTGGTGGAGATAGCGAAGAGCAAGTTGAACCTGTCTTTCAATGTTTACTACCACTCACCACAGATGAACAGCCCTTTGCATTTACTGAAGAGAACAGTTCCCTAACTTTCAGAAGCTGAATTTAAGACACCTACTTACAGCTGCTCTTCTGTGCTCTCTGCTTCTCTTTCAGCTTTACTCGTTTATGAGTTCAGTGGTTTGGAATACACTTCTCTGTGGGCTTTCTGATCTGGAACCACCCCTCTAGCAGCACACACCTGTGCAGACACAGCAGCACATGGAGCAGCAGCAGCCCTGTAGCTATCCTCCAGGGGTCACAATTGGGTTACAAATTCTATCAAATGTGATGACTGTGCAGCTTGATTTAGAGCAATTTATTCACATCCTTCTTCATTAAGATTCAAATGGAATAAGTAAGATAGAAATTGAACAGACACAGAAATTGTGCATGGTTTGCTTCTGTAGTCAGTAAACATTTATTCACTAGGCACAGCTCTCTCTCGTGCTCTCTCTCGCATATTCTCTCTCTTTCCCTACCCTTCCTGCTTGCTGTTTTAATGCATAATTAAGAAGGTCAGAATTAATGAAGCAGTGTGGAGTAAAGTTCAAGGAATCCCCAGGCACTATTTATTCTATTAGATCTCAGGCATGAACATCAGATTGGCAGCATTAGAGGCAGAGGCAGTGTAGCTGGCAGCAGTCCAGGAGAGAAGCTACCAAGGGATTCTTACCTGCAGTGTCAAGTCATTGCTGAGCTCCCTCCCTGCAAAAATCACCCGCAGCTGGTCGGCTGGAACTCCCTGTCGCTGGGCAACTGCCTCCTTCAGCTGGAGGATGCTGGCATCCGAACCAACCTCCACCGGGAAGCCATGGCTGGAGTTGAACCTGACAAACACTGAACAAGAGCAAAAGAGCTTTTTAAGTGAGAATTTCTCATGATGTGTTTGTACTAGAGTGACTACAAGAGGCTTACTTTTCAATTTCAGGAAGCATGTACTATTTTCAGAGAAAAGCTATTAATGCTCCCTCGTAGTATTTTTAAACTCATCACAGAATAGTTAGTGATCACTAAATAAAAAACATTAGTTTCCCCTTGGCAGTATTAGCAATTACAGAGAACATTTAGAATCAGAAGAAATCCCACTAGGCAGCTGCCTAAGTAGCTGCTAACTGGCACAAAAGATTTTCAGTTCAGTCCTAACCTTTGCAGCACACGTGCTTCCTGTGCCACTCGTGCTCCTCCCCAATGCATATATCAAATAAATGCAGGAAACTGAGGTATGCTCTAGAGCCAAAATATATTAAATTATACAAGGGAAAACAATTCCTTGTTACAAGGCAAAGCACAGTCATATAAACTGGTTTCCCACTGATATAATTCTACAAAAGTAATGACGGAGAGAAAATCACATGCTAGAAGACATCAGAATCACAGAATTCTGTGTCTGGGAGTGTTGTATTACAGCACAGTCTTTTCAGAATTCACTAAAATATCTGCAGTACATAATTCCTGTCAGCATCCACCTTCAGTGCAGAAAATCACTACTGCACCAGTCATATCACTTTTAGAGCTGCAGCAACTGGTTTATATATCCAGAGAAGCCCAGTAAACAAACTCATAAGCTTCCTGCCATTCAGCTGGCAGACCTGTTTTTCATAAGGAGTCTGAATGTGCTCATTGAGCCCATGGTTAGGGGAATGACTACAAGAACTACGAAACAGAAAAAGCCTCATTACATCCATATCAGTCAGGGAGATTGTACGAACAGTAGACACGTCCCCAGTGGAATGCTTCGACCAACATCTTCACAGGCAGGAAGCAAAGGAATTAGCAAAACACAATACAAAACAAAAAAAACATTTATATCAATTAGATAGTGGGTACCTGTCACCTAAACTGCTTGGGTATTGATTGCAACAACCAGTCTTTTTAAAGATTTATTTCCCATTCCCACTGCAGCGTTTTAGCTGAAGATGTGAATCCTTTGCATTTTTGTTGACTGACAGAAGCATAAGCTCAAAAGTATTTATTCAGTTTAAAGAAATAACTAGTTTTAAAACTGAAAACTGGAATTCTATGATTTTTCAAACATACAGTCTGCCTGACAACTCCAAAGGTGTCAGATACTTTAAGAACATTTGACTATGGCTGAGAATGCTGCCACTGTTTTGCTCAGCAGCCAGTGTTGCAGGTATTTGCAACTTCATGTCTTCAGTTCCGATCTGGTTAATCTTTAAGGGATAAGGCCAGATACTAATACAATTTAACACATCATTTTAAGTTGTAGATGTCTTTACATTGCTACATGCAAAACACAAATTTCCTTTTTAGTTTTGACATAAAATAGCCAATTCATTTTCTTCCTAAACTAATGAATCACAAACACACACACAAAAAAAAGCTATAACATACAACATATTATCTGTGGCAAAAGAATGCACATATTTAAACTTAAGATCTTACTGCATAAGATCTAATCTCCATTCTTCCTATAGACAAAACAAAGAATGTCACCAAAGTTTAACCCAAAGACAGTGTGAAATATGTGAAACTTCTTCTATTTTTAAAAGCCCCTTCCCTACTGAGGTCAGATAAAAAGACCTTTGAAATGTATTTTCCTAAGAATGGGGGAAAAAAAAGTCTTGTGACAGTGTCTGTGGTGATCAGATTCTTTGACTCGGCACGGGACTTGAGAATACAACTCTTCTTGGGTCAAAAACCTACATCTAGACTACTTCACACTTGAAAGTATCATCCTTTTCAGTATTAAATTTGTCTCATAAACCATGATTAATAATTTATTCAGAACAGCTGACCAATTTAGTACCAATTAAGAACAGGAAAACACACAGAAAGGAGAAGGTAGAAATCCAGAGAACATAAAATTCTTGTCCCTCTGGTAAAGTATTGTGGAACTGTCCTGGAAGTCCCTCTGTTACCATACAACTGTGCATCACCTATCAAGGCTGAAAGCAGCTGTTCCAAGTACTTTTATTATTTCAATAAATAAAATAAAACCATATAAAACATATTTTTCGGATCCCTGGGACTCTTCCATCTTCAATCATACAAGATATTGTTCTAGTATTTTAATCTTTATATTTAATTAGCTTTAGATGCATTTGTAGACACTTTATAAACTACCAGTGAATATCAGTTGCTGTCCGAATTTCTACAACCTAAATTGTAGAAATGCAACTGCAGGACATATGCAGTGTGAGAAACTAGCAGCAGAACACAAGATAATGGGATGGCACTACACCTTGTTCCACAACTTTTTATTGTTATTTTCTTCTTTTCAGTGTGCCAAGGGAACTGAAAAATGGGAAAGAAGTAAAGCAAAAGACTAAAGAGGAACAAAAACCAGAAAAAGATGAGTTGGGGAGACTCTGAGAGATGAGGTCAGGAGTGGAAAGGAATAGCTCAGAATTGTATTAACTTGTAGTTGGTTTGCATTACACAGCCAGTCAGCACGTTAATGAAAGTCCAATCAAAGGGTTAAACAACTTTGTGCAAAGTTCTTCGAACTTTGTCTTTCCACAGCAACTTAAGCAGGCTGGAACCGGTACAGTCCTTTTCTTCACAGATCTAAGTTTTGCACTGGAATAGGAGACCTTCCCAACACCTTTTGCTTCCCAGAGCACTGGAGAGCAGGTTGGTTCAGTCAGCTCCACTTTAATTTCTACCCTACTTCCACTACATCAAGTCCCACTTTGGAGGCTGTCACTGTCACAAAGTTCTGGCCAACTGGCTTGCCTAATTTTTTCCTGACATCAATATGTGATAAAATCTCACCATCAATAGAATAACCAGTCCCATAGCAATTCATGTATCCTTTTCATCAATTAGCAAAAATATCCTCAGCTCCCTCCAAGAAAACTCTTTAACAGATGTCATTTCTTCAAAAAGTTGCCAAATTCCAACAAACTGGAGCCAAGTTGAGATAGCAGGATCCTGAGTCTTGATGCCCTTGCACTGAACATCCTGCCAACAACTCCCTTCTTCTTTAAAGAGGGAAATCCAATTACAGAATCTCTGCTGTCTACAGAAGGAGCAAGATAGTGTCTCAGAGACAAATGATTTCACACATTTCAGCCTGTATGGCTGAAAATCAACAGCCTGAACACTACCTCAAGATGAGTGGGTTGTCATTGCAGATATCGATGCACTGGTATGACATTTTCCGGGCAAAATGCCCTGCTGTATATTTTGCACCAAGTCCCGACTGACAGGTATATGCAATGAAGTTAACCATGACTTAATGAGTTACCACTCACTGCTGAGCCATAATAACTGGAAGCATTAGACCTCCTTGATCATTGCATTTGTGAAATAAAATTAATGCACATTAATGCAAGCCAACTTCACAGCCGCAGCAGAAAAAGAGCCTACACAGGCAATAAGTGGCAACTCATTAAGCCAGAGTAATTTGGTTGCTTCTGATCATTTGTAAATTACCTTCACCTAACGAATGATTTTATGATGTAGTCACACATAAAGAGCAAAGTAGTAATCTAACATAAACAATGTCTATAAAACCCCATCGTTGGTGAGGTTATTTCTCTCCTTTAGCAAGGAATAAACTCTCTCCGGGAAAAATCTTTAGAGACAGCTAATACCAAATGAATATCATAAAAAAATGTTCCTCGATCATTAACTCAAATTTCAAGATTGAGATTTCTGATGGTTTTATTTACTTTTTAAATAAAAGTCAAGATTGGCTTTTATTCAAACTATTGTTCAGGGAATTTGAGACAGAATTCTCCATAAATGCTACATATGTACCCAACGACTGCTTCCTACAAAGTCATGAGCAGCATGGAAAGGGTGAGTAGGGATAGGGCACGCACTTCCATCACAAGATTTAGGAGGCGTCATATCAAATTTATATGAGCTATGTTCAAAAGTGGCAAAAAAGCTCTGTTTGCCCACAATACTAGCAGTGGACCTTCTGGAAAACTCTGCCAGAGAAGTGGTAGATGCACAATGTATAAATTTGGCTCAAGGGGAAAAAAGAAATAGGTAGGTTTAGGCAGCTCAGTAATATCTCTACTGGAAACAAAAGAATAATATACACTAGTATGGAATAAATACTTTATGTGTAGGTTTTGAGCTTAGAAAAGCAACATCTTTCAGTCATATGCTGAGCCAAAGAGGAACTTATGACTGCAAAGAAGGTAAAAAATAACAGATACAATCACATGGGTTTTTTTTTTACTTATTCTTAAGAAAATACATTTTAAAGCTCCTGTCATTTGAGTTAAAGATAGCTGGAAGAACATCAGGGAGCAATATCATCTATGCTTGCCCTATTGTCTTTCTTCAGAAGGGTCTCTCTGCTTATGGTCACTGCTGTAGACAATAATACATGGGGTTTAACAGTCCCTTCTTCTGAACGATTACGGTGCTCTTCTGTAGATGTCCTGGGTTTATATGTCCATACATGTACTCCAACAGAATGTAAGACTGAGTAAAATCTAACCAACTGAGTAAAATGCTACCAACTAATCCAAACCAAGAATAGAAGCAAATAAAAAAGACAAGAGTTCAGCACTAGTCTCTTCTTTGCCTCCAGAGCTGTGCATGCACATGCAGTTGCTTTCTTGTATTGCAGTGAGACAATTTTTAAACTCAGCAATTCTCAGAGTAACCTAATTTTGTTCTAGGAAGTATGCCTCTTAATCCAAGACACATGCTAAATTTGTCCAGTAAATTATTTCCTGTGATTAATTCACTCACTTTTACTATTCTCTTTAAAGCTGGAGGAATGCATTGCTAGCTAACCCAACACTACAATTATGTTGGCATTTCCTTTATAAGTCTCTTAAAAAATGCTATTTTCCTAGCTATTTTTGCCCTGATTTACTGGCTGCTTAAGTCAGCACAAAGCTGCCATGAACTTCCTTGATACAAAATCAACCTAAATTCATTTTTCATTTTAAATAGATGCATACTTTAACGTGCTTGGACATGGATAAGAGTCTTTCAATTCCACATATTTCAAGCTCTATGCTACAGCTTTCTGTATTAATAAGAAGTACCACATTTAAAAATAAAATGTATACTCTTGCAGCTGTTAAATTATCCCTGTCCTGCGGAAGAATGGGCCGGTATTTTTGCAAAGACTGCATGAGTTCAATGAAATACGCAAGAGGATCAGAAAATCTCAAGTAGGACTACTGTAATAACTTTAAGGCCATAAAAGGAACCAACAAGGTGAAGACTGCAGTGGGGAAATTCCACTGTTTTAACAGTTATGCTGATTTGCAGCTCCACAGGAAATTTAACATGATTTTCTTATAGTATCTACATTCTGCTAAATACTAGAAAAGTTGTTGGACAGCTGAGATCCAGACAAAGAAATGTATAATAAATATGGCAGCTGTTACACTTAACTAAAGAAGGAGCTTTCTAACGTCATGAAGTTTATTAAATGCTCAGTATAGGACAAAAAAAAGTGTAAAAAATTTATAAAATCCACATTATAATATGTATTGAAATGGTATCTATACCATCAGAATGACTACGTAGAAACAGATTAGTTCCACATACAAAAAAAAGAAGTCCCAGAGAAAACATATCTACATACTCACCGACTGATATGAAAATCTTTGGTTTCACTTTATTTCTACAAGAGCTACTACAAATAAAAACAAGCCTAAACTCAAAGGAATAAACATCGTTACAGCCTAGGACAGTGGGCTGTACAACTAGTACATAGTTGTATGTTGTACAGCCATGTGCACTGCTTGAAGGGAGAGGATGAAGCCAGCTACTCTGGAGAACAAAATCATAAGGGCTTATTCCCTTGGTGTTTACAGGTCTAATGTCAGCTTTTGAATATTCAGGATTCTTTGCTTTTACTCATCCCATTTGAGGGGATCCCAGTATCATTACAATCATGTCCTGATTTGTTTTAAAATGCACAATGTGCAAACAAAATTGTATTTCTTCACAGAGCACTTCATTTTAGAGTTATATGCTGCAGCATCTTTTTTTCATTAAGTATCTTTCCAGTTTACCAATTTTACTGATAAATAGTTCTCTACAGTCCTGTCCCTGTCCTTCACCTTTGAACGATAACCTCAACCTACTCCTTTTAAATTGTGAGCACCATCTCTTCTCCCTCAAGTCTTCTCTTCTCACCAGTAAAACTACAGTGGTGGCACAGCAGGCTTAGTAGAACGCTTTTGCTCTACAGAATAGCCTGAAGAGATGCTACCAGGGAGGACACTGCAGGCACCACCAGCCCCAGCTGTCCCTGCCTGGCTTTGCTGGGGGCTCCATACTCTGCCCAGGGCGGCCAAGGTCACAGCTCCTGCCTCAGCCACAGCTGTTCCATGCCCAAACCTGAAACAATATGAAAACGTCCTCAGCTCCTTACCTTTTAAAAAATGTGTACTGTTCCAAAACATACAGCACTTCTGCAGCAACTTGGAATTTACCCTGACAAGTCCAGCGTAAATTCATTTGCCAAAATTACATCTGCTACAGATGTAATATAAAGATTAGTTAAAGATCCTAAATAATAACAGAAGCTTTAGTAAAACTATCTTATCTGTTTGCTCCCTGGAAGGAAAATTTAACTCCTTACATCAAAAGAGAACTATAAAATGATGGGTTGCCAAAGAAATTTATAATTGTGTCACAGAAACGCATACTCAGCTTTTCTTCTGAATTAGTTGAAAAAAACCAAGTTCCTGTAGGTAAGCTTAAAGATTTACCATATATCAAAAGATAATTTTCTCCCTATTGAGTTTCTCAAAACTCTTCCCACCCTTGTTTGGTTTTTTTCCAACATCTACTTTTGCTATCTATCTCACAGCCAAATAGCAAACACCTCTAAGTCCCTGACACAACAAAATACACTGCAGCCAATTTTGCCAGGCAAAAACATATGGCCCATAATGACTGCCAAAAATAGTCTGTCATTCCTTCTACAAAACTGCTAGTTAGCTGGAAAAGAGAAACGCCATTTAAAATATCCCAGAGTCCCAAGAATCCTACAGATTCACTACAGCGTCTGAACACATACACGCGGAGAAATTAACTGGGTCTACTTAAAAAATACATAATAGACATTTACAATTCCCCCTTAGATACAATAAATGTTTAATTATATATACATATATATGTATGTATAAACCCCTCAACTCAGAATGCTGTTATTTCAGGACAGAGTGAAATCCTCATTCACTGAGCAGACATAGACCTGAGCTTGCTGAGTAAGATGAGAGTAGAGGCTCCAGTTCACAAAAATGCTTACTGGGAACATGACTCCAATACTATTGCAAATATGAAAAATTAAAAACTCCAAATCGTACTCAAATGCCAAAATACAGTAGGAGGCCTCAAACTGGTAAATGATGTATATAGTATATCAGCTGAATCGGATGGGATAAAAGTTGTGAAACATTTCAGACACAAGCAACTTTCTTTCTGCAACACTAAGCAAAGCGAAAGCATGTACATATTATAGATATGCACAGCAAATACTGAAGACCATGTGGAGCTGTGCTGTGACACAAATCTGCTGAATATGTTTCTTGCCACTTTAACAATTCTCTGCCAATCTGTTTTGCTGGATTTCCTTTACTGTCCAATGTATCAGCACCTTTGAGGCAGATGACATAATGATTTCTCTCTCTGGTAGATCTAGGTCCATAGCCGATATAAATTTAGATATTTCAAGGCCTGCAGGCTTATAATTTTTAGGTATATATAACTGGAAAGCTAAGAAACAATTGGTTTTGGTTTTTGGTTTTGTCTTTTTTTTTTAATTAAAGACTAAGATAGCTATACAAAGTAATTCCATAAATTTTTAAATGGAGGCCTCATAATCTGAGGTTTGAGCTTATTGCCATGATAGAACAAAATATCTCAGATATCAGAATAAGAAGACTGTTTATCTAATTCAGGTCATAATTACCCTGGAAGAGCATTTTCCACTGGCACATGTAATGTACTGAAGCCAAATGTTTTCTGGGCGGGTATCATTTTATGAATTTCAGATAAAGAAAATTATTCAAAAGATTTGCTAAGTCAAAAGTAAGATACACATAAATTAAAATGTGAAAGAACAGCTGAATTGATGATGACAGGATGAATCAGTTCCTTCGTGGTGAAGTGAAAGTTTATTTAAAACAGTTTTTAAGTTAAAATATCCCTTTTACTAGATCAAACTGAATACATTTCCCCCCTGAAACAGGAGCTCAGAATGCAAATCCAAAGAATTCTGAGCAAGGCACGAAGTCAAAATTTCTGAACACGGAGAAGACTAAATCTACGTTTGATTACATATAATTCTCTATACATGGGCTATTTTCTGTCTTACATTATACATGCTGAAGCTTTGTGAGAGGCAGCATCTAACCTTTGCAAATGGGTCACACTGCTACCAAGATGTATCTGCATAGCACAGTTCCACAAATTCTCTCGCAAAAATTCTGGTTTGCACACTTTACATCCATGGGTGGAAGACAAAAATGCACCATCATTTCTGTGAGGCATGTGAGGTGCACTACAGTTTGAAAGAGAAGAGTTTTTCTGAACTTTGTTTAGTTTTAAAGGCTGATTGTGGTGACCGAGTCTTTTAGCTCCCTAAGAAAATGTGGTAGACCAGTAACAAGTTATTATTTTGGGCTGTGTGCTGTGTTTGCATTGTCCCTGTTGTTAGGAGGAATGATGCTAGAAGAGCAACTTGATCTTCTATGTGATTTTCTCATTTTCAAAACATATTTTAAAGCCTGAAAGAATGGGCAGTCTTTTTTGATGAAAAAATTACAAGTTCTTTGTTCTGACTATGAATATTCCTAGAAGAAGATCCATCTCAATGTCACAAACACCTCAATACTTCTCAAGACTTTCTTTCTTTCTGTCTTTCTGACAAAATGCATGCAGCTGCAGCCCATCACTCCCTGTGCCAGTGCATTTGTCAATTAGCTGGAAGGAAATTGCCCAGTACACAAAGCTGAGCTTATGATCAGACAGGAAATTATGGTCTATTATGCAATTTTATTCTTGTCTGTGATTGACTGCACATCAAAACGGCCACTCAGTGGCAGCCACTGACACTTGATAAGGTAAAAATAGTTTTGTAAAACCAGATGGTGGAAGCAAGACACCAGCAGATCAGAGATGCTGAGTCTACTATACTTTACATGAGAAATAAACCAAAAGGATTTTAACACACAGTGGTCCTTTGCAGTATATTAACATTACAAATGGTATGGTGTTTTCAGCAGAGTGGAAATCTGCCAAATTCTGATCACCGTTTCCCTTCACACCCTATTTAGAGTGGTACGGGCATCAGCACTTGTAAATAGGTAAATTTTTTCATAGCATATGCTCCATATATGCTCTACCAGCATATGAAATTATGAATATGAATAATTCTGTATGCAAATAACCTCACAGAGCTCAATAAGACTTTTTATATTGTTTTACAATGCTTAGGGAAAAAGTGATTGTGATGTATAATGTCAACATACCCATCTTAGTAACACATTTTTTAACAATTTATGAGCCCAACAGTGTCAGCTTAGGCAAGTGATAAATGTGTAAAAAAATAAAATTAAAACAAGGTTTATTTAAATAAAGTCATTAAATGTTTTAAGCCAATCATCCAGTTGAAACCACAACTTTGTAATGGCATGTGGAAGCTCTGAATAGCAACTGAAATTAAAAAATAAATACTGTGGCAAGCTAAAGGGCCAAAAACATTACAGAACTAGGTAATTTGGTCAGATATTTAGAAATGTATTTGGAGGAACTTAGCAGCAAAATTAAATTAGTTTAGGAAGAATGAGAATTCTGAACAAAAATTGCTGTTTTAAACTGTGTATCTCAAGCATTATGTACAAACACGTGACAATATTCTTGGATTCCTCATTGTAGAAAAGAGAAGTAAAATATGGACTTATTTCTCCTTATAAATTACTATCCTACACTAAAAAAAAAAAAAAAAGTGCTTTTCTTTAGGTTCTCCTTCCTCCAAAGAATTAATCATAAATGGTACAGTGCGATCACAACTGAATAGTTAATAATTCTCAAATAAAATAATAATTCTCATTATGGAAGAAGGAAGATACATTAGTAAGAAAAATACATTTATAAGACTTAAAGTCATTATTTATTTGTAACACACATATGGTGGTAATTGCAAAACAGCAATATTTATCATCACATAGATGAAAGCCTTATTTTCTTTCTTGAAAACCTCCAGAAGACATAGCACATGATTTCCAGAGAATTAACATTTATGGGGGGGGAGGGGTGTCTTTAAATTTGCCAAAGACACTGTTATTTAGTTAATAATGCATCCCATGTAAGATTTTTTTTGCATGATTAATGCAACTGAAACAGCAACAACAATTAACAGTTACACTGTTAGTGAAACTGTTTCCTTGCCATGATAAACAACTTCTGTAAGGATATTACTTCCAACAAGCAGAGTAACTAAGAAGTGTATTAAATCAGATTTAAAAGGGAGTGTTACCTTCCCCAGAATCCAGCTTTCTGAAGCCAGCATTCTTAATGTGCTTTTCACTCCTAAACCCCACTGGCCTAGTAAGAGGCAGGAAGAATTTCTAGAATCCTACAAGTTTCTGACTTTCACAGGTTGTAGGAGCCTGGACTGCTGGCTAATTCTAGGCAACTACGGGATTTGGGCTACTCTGGATATTCAAGAGTAGTGCTCTGGCCTTTTCATGAAAAACTGTTAAACCTTTTCATTGCTATTTTAGCAATAGGATTGACAAAGAAATGGATGCCTTGAAAAACACAAGGGAGCACTAAACACAATAATTTAACAAAGTGATAATCTTTACCTGGAAATGCCAGGAAGACCCAGGAGACTTCAGAAGCCTGAGGAGTGTATCCAGACAACACCAGATAATTACTCTGACTCATAAAAGTTTACTGGAAAAACACAGTAAACAAATTTCAGTGCACAACAGAAAAATTCGAAAGAGAGACAAAGTGAATAATGATGCTAAGAGAGAACACATAGGAGGCAAAAAGAAATAAATCAGAGGATGAAGAAAAGGCTTCTCCAGGAATAGAATCATAGAATCATAGAATGATTTGAGTTGGAAGTGACTTTAAAGATCATCTAGCTCCAATGCCTCTGCTGTGGGCAGGGACACCTTCCACTAGACCAGGTTCCTCAGAGTCCCATCCAGCCCAGCCTTGAACACATTCAGGGATGGAGCATTCACAGTTTCTCTGGGAAACCTGTTCCAGTGCCTCATCACCCTCACAGCAAAGAATTTCTTCCTAATATCTCATCTAAACCTACTCTCTTTCATCCTAAGGCCATTCCCCCTTGTCCTGTAAGAACACCCTTTTAAAAAGTCCCTCTTTTTTACATGCCCTTGTAAAAAGTCCCTCTCCATCAGTCCTGTAAGCTCCCTTCAGATACTAAAAGGATGCCATCAGACCACTCCAAAGCCACCTTTTCTCCAGGCCAAACAATCCCAAGCCTCTCAACCTCTCCTCATAGGAGAGGTGCTCCATCACTCTGATCATCTTGGTGGTCCTTCTCTGGACTTGCTCCAACAGATCGATACCCATCCTGTGCTGGGGACCCCAGACTGGATGCAGCATTCCAGGTGGGGTCTCACAGAGTAGAGGGGCAGACTCATCTCCCTCAGCCTGCTGCCTACACTGCTTTTGATGCAGCCCAGGACATGACTGCCTTTCTGGGCTGCAAGTGCACATTGCTGGGTTATGTCCAGCCTCTCATCCACCAGCACCCCCAAGTCGTTCTTGGCAGAGCTACTCTTGATCTGTTCATCCCCCAGCCTGTACTGATACTAGGGGTTGATCCAACATGTTGAACTTGGCCTTGTTGAACCTCATGAGATTCCCATGGGCCCACTTCTCATGCTTGTAAACTATAGTTCAAAAATATTCAGCACTTTTCTTCAATATGTTCTGCTCTCTTAGAGCTCAGTGCAACTCTTTTGGCCACCTAAATGAACTGTGAGCCTAGAATTCTGCAGCTCAACTGATTCAATAGCTTTTCAAGGGGAAAAAAAAAAAGGAATGCTTGCACAGTTTGTAATGCTCCAGAAGAGAACATTTCTTTCTGGTCCCCTGTAGAGGTCTTTTAAGAGAAGCTCATGCCAATATAATACATCCAACTTGGATTCTTCTAATACTGATGGGATAATGGAACTTTCTATTTAGAAAGTGTCACCCCTTACATTAGTTTTACTTGAAAGAGTAAATTAAATACATATATATTTGCAACAACATAGAAACTCTTTCAAAATACTGAATTAAGCATAGATCTAAAAATTATTCAAAATTTGAAAAAGCAGGCACAATAACTTGGACAAAAATGAAAAACAGCTTTACACAAGATAACTGAATTTTGCAAAACTCTTGTTTAATATATTTATACTGATGTAAACTGAAATTTAATACTGTTATTGCAATGATTTCTTGAAGGTCATAACAAGAAAAGACTCAGAAAACTGCATGAAAAAATGAAAACCAATCCCAGTCCTCTTTTGAAGGATCCAGCTGCTATGTCTTTAATTACCACACATGCTTTGCTATGTCTTTAATTACCACACTTTGCCAGTGCAAGCTTTGAGAGCACCCAGAAACAGCCAGAGACCAGGAGCAGAGCCGACCACATTACAACCTCTGCTCTCTGGCAACATCAACACAGCCCCCCTGAAAATAGAGGAGCTTACGTGAAACGCATTTGAAATGCCAAAATACTGTGCAAAGATCATCTGGGAGTTCCTTTAGGAGTCACTTGTCATATCTATATTACCTATATTTAAATACTGTCCTTGTATATACATATGCACTGTATAGACATTTACACATGTAACATACTGTGCATGTATGTATATGCTTGTAACTAAAAGGAAAATTTCAAGAGTCTGTATCATTATGAAAAAGGCTAACAGCTGCAACAAATCTTATTTTCTGGATTTAGAAAACTTCCCATTCATAATTCAGTTTAAAAGCCCATCATATCATGTATGTGGACTGGCTTGCTTATTCTACACTGACAGTAACTGAAGGAGAACGGGGCATTCGTTTTTGGCACCACTCAGTTTGACTGCATTAAATATAGGCCTAATTGTTTAAGAATTGTTGAACTCCTCTCCACTGCTGCGAGAAACAGAAGCACCTGTACAGAGCGAGATGGAACACCCAATGCTAAAATCCAAATGCTAACCTTTCCTGAAGAGTGATATGGAGAGGAAGTCTAGCCCCTATGCAGTTCACTAAATCACGTAGTAAATATTTCTGTCACTAAGTAACATAAAGAGAAAAATGTTTTGATCATTTTGACATTTTCATTAAATCTCTATTTAACCACACAGTTTAAGAACTCTGAAAAAATCATAGAAAAATTATACAAGAAAGCTTTTTATTTTAAAAACAGGAACCAAAAGGAATACAGCAGATATAGTATCAACAGTCATGACCCCATTAACCACACTTCAAAAATACTGGGGCATCAAGAGCCACAAGACTCATTTCAAGTGCTGGAAAAACAGACACAGAGGCTGCTCTAGGTGTGCTGTAGTCCAGCAGAAGGACATTAGAGTAGCTTTAGAGGGCTTTAGTTTTTATTGAATTATGACGATGTTATTAACCTATTTATTTCCTTGAATATTTACTCTAAAAAAATAACCACCTTCTTTTTTGTCTGATCAATGTTATGCTTAACGTCAGCATCCACAGTGATTGCTGTAATCCTGACAACTGCCTGAAGAAGTTCTGATCTAGTGAACTATCATTGCAATTCACTGCATGAGACTCCCCACTGTGTTCATGTGTGCAGAGAACCATCAGCCTTACTACGAATAAAGCTTGACTTATTTGTAGAAGGAGGGATTCCTTGCAAAGGTCCCAGTGAGGTTGCGGATATTAAATTAGCATTGTGCATTGTTTTGAGAAACTGTGATCAATTATTAAACCCTTACAATGGAAGAAGACTCAGAGGAGATGGCCAAGGGCAATGTGCCCCCAAGGCTCATGGCAGGATGTAGGGAGTGACGGGTGACAGCTGCTGCAAAGAGAGCTGAACTTGGCTGCGTACAAACAGGCCCAAAGGGTAGCTTTGGTCTAGATAAATAGATCTGAAGTCAGTTTAGTGGAAAGCAACTGGTTATGTTAATTTAATGAACCAACCAATGTTCATGCACAAGTTAATTCAAAGAGAGCAAATTTCTTCCTGCACATGCTGGAGCAGCGCAGGGGGGTATATATGCACCTCTGTCAAACATAGAGTACAAAATAATAGAACAGTAAATAAAAAGAGCTTTGGATAGCAATGAGTTTGAACTGACTTCACACTCCATGTATTCCCTCCTGGCCACTGAGGATGCCCAGTGTCATGACAATGAGCCTATTATACAGACTGGGAACAAGATTCACATTCACATTGGGATTCAACTTTATACAAAAAATGCTGTGTTCTGCAAAGTGTCATTTGTCCTGGCATTGTGATTTACATATATTGTTGTATAGCTCTGCTACCTCAAAATCCCATGTAAAATCATACAATTTCAAATAAGCAAATTTGTTATTAAACACTAAACCTTCCACACCTGGAATATCTGAAAGAAGATGGTCAATGAGTACTGGGCTCCAGCAGGAATAGTATCCTATGCTCTACATAAAATATTCATTTATTTACTCATACCAAATCAACATTTAAGATCTAGATGACTACCACCCAGTAGCGAAAACCAGACAATAACAAATTGTGTCTGAAGGATTATTTTTAATACAGCAAATAAGATACTAGGAGTGCTTACTTCTAGCCTTACTGTGTTGTGAACTAAAGAAACCTTTACTAATCAATATACCAAACACACTAAATAACAAAGTCAGAAGTTCACAGTCTACAGATAACACAACTGAAAACAAGCTCAATATTGAAATGTAAGCCTATGACCTTCATTTGGTTCTGCAGCTGTGTCATGAGGGGGATTTACTCTCCCCTGCCTCTTCACTGAATAGGTGATACACAACAGGTCATTTTCAGTAAATTATTTTCAGTATTAGAATTCATCAAGTTAACTGTGGTGCTAACTGCAACAGGGCTTGTTCCCTAAATAGTGTTACTTTGTTCAACATGTCATATCAGAGTAAGTTAAAGCCCTTTAAGCAGGCTTTTATGCTGAGGCAAAGCATACATTAAAGTGATGAATTGGTGGGAATCCTGATCAGAGAGAGGTAAATTTGTATTTCTTGCTTGAATAAATTTTACTGTCTTGCATTTGGTTTGTAGATTACAGGAGCATGCATTTGGTGACAAAACAGGCCTACTCAAGCAGCTGGATGCTCAACCGGCTCTCAATCATTGTCACGACTCAGGGAGTAACTGCTTTTTTTTTCCAAGCAACTATTGTTTGCAGAAATAAATCATAGCAATACAAAAATAACATAGGGGAAAATACATGCTATATTTTTGTTAATTTTATCTGCATACGTACTGCATCTGACATCTCAAAAATTAATTTTTCTAATAGGCCATTCTAGTTGTGGAATAAGTCATCTCATTATCTGTTGGCCTCTGGCATTAATATCCAGCTTCTTTCAAAAAACCTTAAAACCCCTACTGTGGGGAAGCTAAATACAATAAATAATAAGAAGTACTACAGAGTTCTTCAATAATAGATTTGTTTTGTGGTAGGAATTTCTGAATATGATTATAGTCAGAAATATCAAATTAACTTTAAAAATACTAAATAACTTATGTTGTCAGAAGGGATTACAGATGTTTTCTTCAGCTGTCGTATCAAATCATTCCCAGCATAATGATTATCTAAGGACTGATGTATATCCTCGGAAAGGGGAACTGAAGTTCCATCATACAAAAACCAACCAACCACATACTAAAAAAATCCCATTCTATAATATTCCCTAATTAAAAATACATATTGTCCTTCTGGTAATGGTAGTGATGGTAACAATATTTCAACATCAGATCCTTCTGGAAGGTATGTAGCCTATCTACACACTGGCCACACACTTCTGACTTTCAGATTCAGGTCAGTCTGAATACAGTACCAAGCAACATCCTTCATGTACAATTTTAATTCTTGTGGTTTGAAATATGTTTACTAATGCTAAGCATGAAAGACACGAAGCAAGTATATACAAGGGAAATGAAAAAGCTTCAGGAGCTCCACTGAGACCCCAAAATAATGCCTAAGGGTAGAATCAATCTTTATGTTAACAGAAATGTTGGGGCAGCAATTGTCTCTGTCAGAACGATCATTCTCTCAGATAACAACAGGGTGACAGCAATCACTACGAGTTTTTCCTTAGGCAATCTGCATAAATGTGCAGACAACTTGTTTGGGCCTCACTCCTCACTGTTTAATAACTCCTGCTAGGGAAACACGTAGTTGCCTTGGGGAAAGCAAGGCAAAACCAGAACCTTGAAAGAAAGCTACCCCTTCTCAAAGCAGATCCAAATCCAGGGGCATGAACTAATGCCACCTTCTTTTCTTTTCCTTTTTTTTTTTTTTAACAGAAACTAAAACGTATCCAATCTTAAGAAAATAAATCGTATATTCGGTACATTAAATAAATAAAGTAGTTGGATCTTCCAGTTATTTAATGTAGACTTTCATCAATATGGTGCAAGGCAGACTGCATGACAAAGAAGTAAAAATAACCCTCAAAAGCTTACATAAATACTGTTGAGCTTCATCAAAATTATCATATCAAAGAATCTGACTTTAGTCACAGATACCATAGCTTCATTAATCAGCAGCTGAAGTACATAAATCTGCATTTTGGGAGGTATAACTCAAGAAGGAACTTTCCAGAAGCTTCCACATTTGTCACAGAAATAACTTAAACAAAAACAGGGAGCATGAGAAAGTACTGCTTTCATTTTCATAACATATGTAAATCAAAAGTTCTTTGATACTGAAGCTAATGTAATACAGATCTTTACAGTGTAGGAAACATAATTTATCAGTCTAAGAAACAACATGTATGGATTTTAAGTGCTCAACATGCATGGACTTTAGGCCCTACACCTACACTGACAAGAGATACTCCCAAAAATCTCTTGAGACATAACCTACAAACAAAAAAAGTGCAACTGAAGAGACCATAATCATTTTTAGGGTCCATTAAAAGATAAATTGCCTTTCTAATTAACACTATTCACAAACATCTTAGAAATATCTTGGAAAAATTCTGCATACTTCTGTGAAAAGGATTATGTAAATAACATGTATTTGCAAAACTTTGCCCAGACTGCTATTTATTCAGCGAAGCAGTGTAGCAGGTCTATGCGGTAAATAATGTAGGTTTTAAAAATCATCATCCATGTTACAATATAAATTTACCCAAAAGCCAAGCTTTTAATTTTTGTTCTTATAAATAGTGTAGACAATAAAAAATGGATATGCATAACTAACATCTGACCAACGATATAATGTCTTTTCAGGTGTGTACATACACGATGTAGATGATGTACTGTTTTATATGCAATTGCTGTTGCAGGTAAACACTGCATACTTTATGAGTTTGAATTAGAGGACTGACACCACAGTTTAACTGACGTGAGCTTCTAACTTAACAGATATTTTTTGAGCACTCTATAAAAATCAACACTGGAAAAGTACTGTCCTTAAATGGTGTAGAAACCAAGTTTACTACTAAAATATATAATATTTTGTTACTGCATTTCCATCACTTTACCTATTTAAAAGTGAAACATTTAACCAAAATTAGTTCTCTGGATCCCCTCTCAGACCAAGAGAGCATTTGTTCCCCTAGCTATAGGAGGAACCCAGATGAATAGGTTGGCCCTGTGTAACAGCAGTGCTGTTGTACTTAGTCCAAAGATGTGACTGTGACATAGTTTTAAGAAGATAGGATGCCTAAAGGCTGATACAGACAAATAAAAAGGAGACAGGCTTGAAGGCACAGGAGTTCCTGCTCAGATCTGAAATAAAAGCTTGCAGACTTCAAAGTTACATGGAAGTTGACAATGATGGACCTGTTTTGATGACCCTGGACCGCCTAAAAGGGGTAGGTACACACTGCAGTACATTGCATTAACAATAAAAAGGTTATTGGCAAAAGTGACAGCTGATGAGGTCCTAAGTACTTGATTAGTTTTAGCCATGTAAAACTTTGTTATTTATCCATGAGAGCATTTGATGCATTTAAACTATCACAGACAGAGCAGTCACCCAGGCTATATCTGTAGTCAATGGAGATAAACCATTTAGATAAATGACTCTGTCAAAAAAGATTTCATTTCTTCAATGAAAAGCTGGTCTAAGATCAATCCTACCCTTGGTAAGCATTTCCTGAAACAATGCATACTATTTCCCCACCTGATTCATGCCTATTAATCTATTACGGCTGGCCACAGGTATATCTCCTACATACTCCATACAGGGAAGTGATACTTGAAAAAAAATGTTAGGAATTATTTACACAAAGCATCTTCAGATTATGTGACGCATTACAGCAATTCTTTGTGAACACTGCAACAGGGTCTCATTCATCTTAGTACCTCAATGTATAAACCACAATATCTAGGTTAATTGCACCTCACTAAATGCATCATATGCATACACCAACCCACACAGACTTGGATCTGCTGCGTATGTTATTGGTCTCTATCCCAAGTCTACTTAGAGACATATTGTCCACAGTCTAAAAACTAACTGTGGTAACCAAAATATCTAAATTAATGTGATGCTACTTTCTTAATATTCAATATAGGGTATAAGGCACTTAAAAAGCATGTGGTTCAGTAGAAAGATAATCCTCTAGGAAGATTCAGAGAAAGAAATTGATGACACTTGCTGATCTTTCTATAGCCTTTCCCATGAAAAAACCTTCAATGTTAATGTAAACATTTTACTATTAGATGTGATTTACTGATGGTATTCCAACAAAAAATTAAATGTGTGTGGTTATATTTTTCCTAACAATATATCTTTTTTTTTCATTCCAGCAGAATCTGCTATTTATGTATAGCCCTTAGCTATCAGCAGTCTTTACTCCCACAAAACGACAATGATTTTTTTTTTACAGTATAAATGCCAACTCCATGTAACAGAGAAAGAAAGAAACATTGGACAAATTCCATGAGTTATAAATGGTCCTTCAAGAACTCTGTCTGAACTTCTGCGTCCCAGTTCACATCTTCACTCGGTGGACCATATTTTCTATTAAAAAAAAAAAAGGCTGTGAGAATGTTACAAAATGAGATGACTTATCCCATTAATGTCTGGTACATGCTCACTTTATGTGTAAACAAAATTCAATACTGGCTTTAGCACTTTTTTCTAAAACTATCTACAATTAGTTCTATCTCTTGGTAAATTTATTAAGTCTTTTGGGATTTATTTAGATGAAGTGTGTTACATAAATATAAATCAATCATTACTAAATCAGTGGTGGTGTTTACCAAAAACAAATTAGAGAAATTTTAGCTGGAAAGAAGCAATCTGCCTCTATGCACAAATAAAATAAATTCCTCTCCTGCATTCCTCTGTCCTTCACTCTGCAATATTCCTTCTTCCTCTGAAGTTCCACAACAAATACTTATGAGAAGACCTTTACCTAAAGACAGAAATTCTTTCATGTTTATAAAGGCCTGACTTTGACCTAAAAGATTTCAAATTACTAGCTATGTAAATGTATCTACTGACCTATCTTCCAGGATTTAACTAAGTCAAACAGATGTTAAATGGCCAAATCTGAAGGAAGGTTCCAAATACTCTTTGTGTTTCTACTGGTTTTGACCCTGCACTTTCTTATATTTGAAATATATATTTGAAGTTATTTAAATATTTCAGTACCTTTGTTGTTGCCCATCTCTTTTCTGTGTTAGAAATACTATGTTTATGGTTAATGCAATGTCTTTTACTATAGTTTTCTTGCTAAAAAATATTATTATATACCCTTGCAGTCATATAACAAGTTCTTCCATAAAATGAAAACTATTAGAGAAAACAACTGTCTTGGAAAAAGAATGAGCTCTGGTTCAGCTTGTCATAAAGCTTCCAAGACCACACTGCAGAGCCCTCACAGACACTGTGTTGATGACACGAGAGAACACCTTGAAGGAAAAGCACACTTAGCTGAAATGGGTAAGCAAACCAATCAATGGGACTTCCCCCTTAAATGATTGCTTCACATCATCCTGCATCTAGCACACCCCCCTGGGAAGCTGGGATCTCAAACAACAGAAAAAGGCTGCTGAATGTTTAGTAGGATGCATAATGCCTGTGAACATGAAAACAATGAAACACAGACCGTTGCTCACAGCAGAAAAAGAAGAGAGGGAAAATTTAAGCTGTTCTCTAAGACACTAGATATGGTAGCATTTTTTGAGATGAACTGGCGAACTTATAGAATACAGAGAGCTGGTATAGAAAGGATGGATTTCAGCTGAACCAAAAATGAAGCTGAGTCATTGTCACTCAGTAGACCAGAGGAGAGATGAGTGATATAAACTAAGGGGAACAAAAACTAGTACAGAAAAGCCAAGTGTGGAATGACACATCTTTCAGGGCAGAAAGCAATAAAACAACTTCAAGAAAAAAAGAAAAAAAAAAAAGAAAAGCCAATATGATTCAAGCCTTAAATAGCAAAGAGCAATCTTACCAACTACAGTTCAGTTTAAATACCAATTAAAACATCTGAGCAGACCAAGATCAGTGCATTTCTACTCAGTGCATTTCTACTCAGACACCAAAAAGATATATAAATGAAATGGAATGTTTGGTTCTAACTGACAATATAAACTGGGCAGGCATATCTGGCACAACTGAAACAAGATGGTCAGCAGGAGACATACAATACCCAGGAATTAGTTATATTTAAATAGACCACAAGAAGCGCCTGTGACGAATTCTTAATGCATCTCCAAGAAAGTCTTGAGACTAATGAAATTAACTGAATGAGCACGCATCACAGAATTTCTACAGGTTGAAACTAAGTGGGCTAAAAAAGAAGAATATAGTTCAAGGACTACTGTATCAGTCTTTCAACTAACATAGAAACAATAACTGAATTTGTAAAAAAAAGGTCATTGAGATGCAAGAGTAGAAAACACACATTAATGGGAGAATCCTCTTCGTGAACACAGTCTCATATCAGAGAGGACTGTGATGTCTAAATTTTCAGATACTTTCAGTGATCATTTCTAATCTCGAATGTAAAGCACTTGTCCTAGTTAAAATACAAACTGTGATCATAATGCACTAAAATGAAACAAAGAAACCTCTTTACTATTACATAATATACATAAGACACCCAAAGAACTATAGTGAAGGAAATTAAAAGGAGGAGCTAAAAGGGTGAAACACTCACATCAGTAGACTAAGTGTTCAAAGACTCAAGCTCAGCGTAAATGCATGACAGTTCTCACAAAAACTTTAATCTTGCTTTAGAGAGTCATAAAAGTTATATGGCAAAATAAAAGGCTGTTTGAAATAATAACATACTTTTGAAAGATGGATGTTTGTTCATATGAGGAAAACATTAAAGAATATGCTCTCACAAGATTTTTGGGCTACAAATGCAGTCCAACAGGATTGTGAGAACTGACTGGCAAAAGATAAAAAATTCAATAAAAATTTCTTTCAAATACATCTTAAGCAAGAAAACTGTCGAAAAGTCTGTAGAGTCATTGAATAATAATAGTGTAACAGGATCTCTCAGGAATTACTCACCTATTACAGAGAAAAGTCCAGATTTTGGGATAATTTGCAGCCCGTGTTCATTATGCTAGAGCTTAAGTAGATCTATCTATCTTTGGAAAAAAGAAATCCAAGGAACTCTATCAAATGGAAAATAAGAGTGAGAAAATACTAAGACATAACCATAACCAGCAGCACTTCTCCAAGACTTCTGAAAAAGTTTAAGTATATCATTGCAAACCTACCAACTACTCAGCACAAGACAAAAATTAAGTCAAGCTCAGGCCAAATGTGTCCACAAGGTTTTTCTCAGTGGCAGAATACGAGGGGAACAGGAGAACACAAGGAAATTACAAGTCTGCTGGTACAATGAATAAGTGTCTATAGAGTTTTGGAGGAAGGAAATATTACAAAGATCTCCTTCACTTATGGAAAGGATGACCATGAGAAAGAAGAGTAATCTGGTCAAAAACATGCATTTGGATTAACAGAACTTTCCATAACATCCCTTATAAGAGACTTAAACAACTTAAACATCTGATAAAGGAAAATGCTCTTGCCTGGAATATTGCCTGATTTAAAAGTAAGAAGCAATGGACACAAATGAGTAATCAGTTTCCATTACACAAGATTACTGGTAGAATTCTGTAAATTCTGGGTCATGCTGGACACTCTGTTGTTCGTGACAATCATAAATAAACAGGGAAAGTGTTAAAAGGTAAGGTGACAAAGTTGTTTACAACAGAAAAATTGTCCAATAAAAAACGAAAACCAATTTACCAAAATCATAATATTGAGAGATTTGTTGATTAGATGTTACTAAAGCTTATAACACACCTGGAAGATATAGGTATAAATGTGAATGATGAGCTTTAAAGTAGATGTTAACCCAAGGATGGAGATTATATGTAGTTTTTGGAACCATCAAATTAATGGTAGTTAAAAAGGCAGATTAAAAGTAAGGTTTATTAAAAAAAGGGTACAAAGATCACAAAAAACCCTTCAAATTGCTACTGTATCATTACAGCATTCTTTCATAATTTGACCAGCTGCATGAAATCTTTACTCCTCCATTTCATAAAGTCCCTGAAAACTACAATAAGAATAATCAGAAGTTTAGTATCTATTGAGGGAGAAATTAAACTGACTTTAATTTTTCACGTTGTAAGAGAAGTTCAGAGATACAAGGCTACGTTGTATATTATGGAAGTCTGTAAATACTGGATGGCTGTAAGTGAGAGCAGAAAATCGGCAAAAGTATCATTTGGCACTTTTCTAGCTATAGTCATTTCCTTATCATCTGCTACAGGGAGATAAAATTCTGAGATACATTGACCTTGCCGTGATTCAGGATAATCAAGTCTGATGTTTCTATCATTGCCTTTGTAGCTTATGATTTGAAACATTTTAAATTTTGGTCACATTCAAACTAAAAAAAAAAAATAAATGTTCAGAAGCTGCCTAAAACCAGTGCAATTCGAGAACATACAGAGGCAAACAGATCAGAGTAAAATGGCTGACATAAATGGCAAGTAGAAAGTGGGAATTTGAAATCAGAAGTGGATATGATCATCAAAACACAAATGGAAGAAAGAGGTCCTCATGGACTCTCATAAGACCAGAAATGGCAGAGAAAAATTGCAAGAGGAACAGAAGGACTTGGGGGCCTTAAAGCTAATACAGGCTAATGCGATCAACAAAATCAAAACCAGATGGAGGGTAAGAAAAATTACTTGGAGGCTCTGAGAAATGATGAAGACTGTTCATTTTGAGATTCTAGCATTATATTGTGATCAGAAAGATGGAAAGAGCAAATGTTGGACTGAAGTGGATGCAGCTGGAGTGGGAAAAAAAGGAGATCGAGCACATGCTCAAGGAGATAACTAACCAAATGGGAAAGAGATGGAGAACTAATTCATGGATACTGAAAAGAAGGCTATATAGAGTTAATGGGAACCACAGAAAGAGAAGGACAGTTTTGAGAAGGAGAAAAGAAGATATACAAAGTGGACTGTAAAGAATGACAGGTGAGTTATGGATGGTCGCAGTGAGAAGTAATCAATTATCTTGAAAGCGATTACTGTGGAATTGCTCAATAGTGCAATGATTCAATTAAACTGTGAAGTAATTATATGATGAATCAACTACTGCATGAAGTAAATATGGAGAGAAATAAAGTAGTATGAATCAATAACATAGATAATCAGTAATGGAGTGACATTCAGTAATGGAGTGAACCAGTTATGTAAGTAAGTACATATGCAATGAATCAATTACGGGATTAACTAATTATTAGGGAAATAAAAATAGTGTTAATTAATATGTCTACTATTTAAAGAATATAGCCACTAAAAAAGCACGCTGAAAATATTAGTCTGGTCTTCTCTTTCACACTTTCCTTCTCCAGGCATAAGAAAGTACATTTAACTGTAAACTTCCCTTCTTTTTGCTCTTCAGAGAGCTTATTTTCTTGTATCTATAGTAGACTTTGTTCAGTCCTTAGCAACGGCTAGGGGAGCTTAAGGAACCTAACTTGCTATCACACGTCACAGTTAGTGTCAAACATATGCACCACTTTTGGAGACCTTTAAAGAACAGAGATGCATAAGCCATAAAAGTCTGTACACTGCAGACTAGAGGCAGACATCTAATACTGTGGCCTATGGTCCAATGTACAGTAACATTACTCTTTGAAATTTCCTTCCTTTCCATCAGACTACGTACCCTGTGTCATCTGAGATGCGCCATGGGGGAACTTGCATGTGGGGCTGGTACATAGGGCACAGAACACATGGGAGACCGTTCGCTTAAGCAGGAGGTGACATCTGGAGGCCAGGTAAGAAGCATGAGAAGATCTTGAATGGCACAGCATAACAGCATGTAGGAAACACAATCCAGTCATAGGTGCATGCTCTTATGGTAGAAGTCACTGCTCTTGGCTTTTCTCTCAATTCACAACACTGCACTGTCTGTAAAGACGGAATGTCTGGTGATCCAAATGGGAGTAGAGTACAAACAGCCAAGCACTCCTATCAGTGCCTAAATTAATGCATCTTGGCTTATTTCTTAAGTGACCTTAAAGCACTCATTCGTGACAACTTAGATATTTGAATCTTTTTCTTTCTTGTTTCATTCTCCATTAGTCTTTCTCAAACGTGAATTATCAGAACGATACCTGCATGGTCAGTGAGTATTTGCCAGCATTCTTTATAATGAACAGGCCTTTACTCTCTGGATAATATTATCTGATATCTTGATAAAAATAATAATCAAAAACATGCAAGGAAACACAAAGGCTAATGGGAATGAGTGTACCAAATACAACATATCAGCATGAAGTATCATCCAAAGAGTTTAATATCCCAGTATGACTGGATCACCTCCACTCCCTGGAAAATGAGAACATGACAACCTAAACCCAGGAACAAGGATTGCTAATAAATCTAACAAAACCAAGAAAGCAGCATATAACTGGAACATAGCAAGAGCCATGCACATATTTAAGAAACTGATAAAAGTGATCTTGGCAATTACAGACTCATTAATCTTACCTTAATAGCTGAAGGGCTTTATAAGAAATTTTGAAGCGAAGTATAATTAAACCCATAAAGGTAAAGGAAAAATGAAATAAAAGGCAATATAAGTTTACAAAGTTGTAAAGCTCTGTGCCAAGCTAAATATGTTTGTTTCTTTTAAGACTAGAAAATGAAAATTTAATTGGTCTGGAGTTCAGTGGAGCTAACACATGGCAATGAAAGTGTAGAACTTGTATTACTTTCTCTCTAATGTAAGATCTTAAAAGCTAAAAAGGAAAAAAACCCAATGCGTTATGCTAGAATAATTTTGTTACTACAGTTCCGTAACTATCTGCTTTGAAATTAATAACGCTATCTGACTTTGTATAGATACTTAATTTTTTAAATTTGTACTTTGCAAAATTGGAACGTATCATCAGTACAGCATAGGATTAAAGAATGAGATGATACAGAAATTTGAAACAAGGTGAAAATATACAGTATTTAAGGGATAGTAGAACATTCCACTATAAACCAGTGTCTTATTATGCAGATATGGCCAGAATTCATGCAGTAAATAATCACAGGAAGGCAATGAGGCTTTCTAAAGGACAGGTTTCTCCCACCTCTTGAAGTTCTTTCCTAATTATCAACATTCTTCTGAAAATATGAACATCAGAAATGGCCACTGCATTCAATAATGCTTCTGTAAATGTCATATATAGGTGTAATTACAACTGATGATCCTCTGCTTGTGTAAAGGAATTATATTTCTTCTATCAGCCACCACATCACACTGAAACTCATGTTCAACTGAACAGTGTCCTTGATGACCCTTACGTTCTTTGACTGTTTTCCAAAAGACCATCCTGAAAAGGTGGCACAAACTTTGCTTCATTGACATAAGACCGTGAATTAATTTTTATTTAAAACAACCCTGGTCAAATTTGCCAGTGTTAATGTACCATCCAAATCACCTTGGAGAGCTGATCTACTATAGCTGTGTAACTAGCATACCTTCTCACTTTACCAGTGTCGACATCTGAAAATTTTATAAACTGTGATTTTATCTCTCATCATCACTAAAGAATACTCTAGTATGCTCCTGAGTGCTAGCAATAGCTTTATAGTGGAAATGAAAGCACCTTTAACTCCTGTTAAAATTAAAAAAGGATCACTCATTTATTCAATGAAATGTGTATCAATAATTAACTCATTAACATATGAGTCGCTGGCCTAAAAAGCCACACAAGTGAAGAACAATTCCCACACTGCTAGCAGTGTTCTGTCCTCAGGAATAGGCAATAATACCACTGAGTGGATTGTATTTTTAGATGAGAGTTAACATGCTGCAGACCCCCAAAGACTATTTCTGCTGGAATCATCTTTCCTTGCAATGGGGATTCTTAGCTTGAGGCTGAATTCCTTGTACATACGTGAGCACGTAGACTAGTCAGCTCAAAGCTATACATTTTCTTCAAAATCATATCCTTAGACCTTGCAAACTCTGTACGTCTGCACTATCTTTGGAACCATTAGCTTAGAATTCAGTCATTTCTTTTATCCACAGTGTTTGCTGACATAACTTTTTAAAAAGCACTATTTCTAGAAAATTACTTCTTTCTACCTTTTACAACTCAGATTTTTAAATAAAAGAAGTCCCTAATGCTCTTAAAGAGAGATTAAGGATGTCAAAATCATCCTGATCCAATAGTTTGAAGCCAAGAAAATCTTTTTATACTGCTAAAATATCAGAGGCATTGCACAAATGAACATGAAAATGTTTAATCTAAATTGCTCTTAAATGCTGACTACTTAGCAAACTATTTTCAGCTTATAATGTAAACATTCAGTGACACACTGGTAGAAAAATTTAGGTCAAATGTTTCTTTTATTTTTAACTGGTTTTGGAAAATTTATTTCTATTTAAGAAAAATGAAGTAAATGATGCCATTTGTCTGTGACAGATTTTGGCACTACTATCTTTGTGACCACCTGTCCAGTCAGATTTTTGTTTCTCTTCACTTTGATTGTTTCTCTTTCATTAGACATATTTATATTTAAAGAAAACAATAAAAATTTATAATATAATCTTCCTTAAACAATAGCAGTTTGTGCTTAGAAGTGAGAATTTATTCTTGTCATCACTGCCATCTGCAGCAAAATGACCACTGACTTTAACAGATACAGGGTTTAAGAGGATTTTAGCTGAAATTCATTAATTTTGCATGAACAGGGACCTGTTGTGCTTAACATTAAACAAACACAAATGTAAGGAACAGTTGCTATCCAGAAGAACCTGCAGTCTAAATATTCATTCACCAGCTATTACAAGTCCTTACCTGCAAAGTAACATAGACTTTCTTCCTTCCTCATTGCTACTAGCACTGAATTGCTGGATGAGGAATTAAACTATTGATACCCCTACACCAATTAATTCCATGCATATGAACTTAGTATATTGAGACGAACCATAAAAGATGCAACAGGGAAAACACTGGAACATAATGGCCACGGCTACATGACTTCAAGTCAGAGAACTCTGAGATTAAAAAGTGAAGACAGCTGCCTCAGGGCAACTTCACACAAAAACAATCAAATCACAGTATAAAAATACCATAGATTAGAAGTGCAAGAAAATTTCCCAGACTGCAGCACTTTTGCCTTGATTTGGAATTGCATGGTATGATAATGATTTTTTTTCCAGCAGGCTGCAGGACCTTCCCATGGTACCCTGTTTATTTGCTCACAGACAGTGTCAGGTGAAGCAAGTAGAAGGGGTAAAGAAATGTCTGTATTTGTTATATAACTAAGTTTGTTGAAAACTGTATATACAATTTTTTATTTAAGTAAATAAAGTTTATACTCTTTTATCCAAGAAGGAAATTCTAACTTCTTCTTAGAGGGAGATATATATTTTCTACAGGTTGTTTTATAATATAATTTCTGAAGCAAGGTTCAAGCATTTTATTTTTATTTTTTTTTATTATATGTGCCATGTGTTTGGAGTACAAAATTGGAAAAAAATGACATCTGGAAAACCAATGTTACACATGCAGATTACTGCATCCACTGACCTATCAAATTATTTCTATAGGGCCCTGAGAAAGATGTGAGTATATAGTTTTATTCAGTCTTGCTATTTGCAGTAGGATTCCTGTTAAAGAAATGAGCTGCTGCTATTTTTGCATTTCTATATATAGAAGACACACAAAATGACAGCCTTCTTCATAATAAGCATTTATATGCTTACCACAAGACCAACAGAAATCCCTAGCGTTAGTGAAAATTTGGCATACAGGGAACCCAAAGAGTCTATAGGGTTGAAGCTGAGTTTCTATAATGTGATTCACTTAGAACATGGATTAAGTGAATTTGAGGGACAGCCCCAAGGAAAATTATTTACTGTCCAAAATATTGAGAGATAGAGGACTCAACTGAACCAATTTTGGAAAATATATTTTTTTAAAAAAGACATACTAATTTATATCTTACTGTCTATATGTACATACTGTAGGCCAAAAGACAAAGTAGAAATATCTTTTAGCATGTCTGTATGATTAGGATACATATTTTTCTTATTAGATTACATTAATGAGATATACATATAGGATAAAATATTTTCAACCAACTAAACTCCACAAAAAAGATTGAATGTCCAAACGTATTGTCTCCGATATAAACTGAATCTTTCCAATTAAAAGTGCTGCAATTCTTCTTTTATTTTAATTGCATTACATATTTTCTGAGCAATGACTTCCATTTCATTAAGGGACACTTTCAATTCAAATCCAGCTATAAATTTAGGTACTTGAAGATTCAGATTTAATGAAATCACAGATTAATTGAAATGTTTCAGTAACAATCTGAAAGTCTAAAATATTCTTTTTCTGGTCTTACACTATAATTGCTAGAATTTTTGCTATTTTGTGAAAAGCTAATTCTGGGTTTGCTTTCAATGAGCAGGCAGTAAAAGCATAATCCCATTTACTGCAGCAGAAAAATGCAGGCCAACAAACAGAGCATCTCTTCACTTCCTATGTTATATAGGACTTCTTGGACTGCCATTATGTAGAACTTCAAGCACCAAGAGAGACAGGTCACCTCTTTTCAAAAAATAGCCTCTTACTACGGATATTATTGCCCTTGTTAACCTATAATACAGGATATATTAAAAACAGTGAACAGCTCAGCTCTCATTCAGAAAAATGGATGACGAATAAATGATGGCACCAGATATTTTCTTCTAAATAAATATGTGTATGTTAATATCCTAAATTGTAAATTACAATGCCGATTGCAGACACAGTAGATCATTGTATTTACAAATGTAGAATTTCAGATGTAAATCTGTAATGGGGCTGAGCCCTATTTTTTTTTTTGGCTACGTAAGAGACAAAAAAAAAAAAAGAGAGCAAATCATAGTAGTCATTCCTGAGCTAAAACTGCATGATTGAAGCTTTCAGAAAGCAGAAATAAGCTTTTTCAACCATTTTCTCAATCCAATGAAAATCTGAAGCAATTGGTTCTTAAAGTGTAAGTCAATAAGGGAGGACTTTTGTGAGATTGCTTATAAAGATTTCTAACCCACATTCTTGTAATCCAAGGTTATTGCTTGTATCATCATACTGACAGGTTTATCTTAATAAGAAATGTTTTGTGCTAGGAGAATTTATGTTTTTATGCTCAATTACAGTTTTATGTTGGAGGTATTAAGTAGGCAATAAAAAGAGCCTGCCTTACATCTATCATTCATTGTTCACATCCACAGTCATGAAGGTAAGATACCCTTGGAAATTTCTTCCCCTTGTCTTTATTAAGCAAACAATTTGTATTAATTTTGCTTATCGCAAACCTTACCATTTTCATGTGGGAAAATGGTAGGTCATAAATTACATAACCCTACAAGAACGGTACTTTTCCATGATGCCTTCAGTTAGAACTGGATTCCCATGACATGAAACACTGTATAAATGTAAAGGGAAATAAGACAGTCTCTGCCACAAGGAGTTCACAATCTAAAGTCAACAAAACATAAAACAGAAAAACTGAAATCCAAGACTGTGCATGCCAGCAGATCACATCTGGAAAAAAGCACAATTTCGTTCCAAGTAAAATGAAGAATATAGCATGCAAGCATAATATACTAATTGGAAATGTAATAAATTATACAAAAATAATAATAAACATTTGAACAGTCCCTGTATCTGAATTTTTTAAAAGAGACTCCACATTTTTCTTCCCCCATCCCTGCCAATGTAGCACAGTACACACTGCTAACACAGATGAATAATGTGAGACAAAGCTCAACAATCACAGTTTGCTGCAGGTTAAAAAAAGAGCCACAGTAATTATGTTCATTACCATGACAGGTTAGTTAGAGTCCAGTAAAAGCTCTAAATGTCCTTTGTGATCTCAATTAAGTTGATACTAACAAGAATACCCAAGGAGAAATTTCAATGTTAACTTTTACTTCTGCTCAACACACTGAAATACTCTAATGCAAAAACTGCATACATCTCTATCCTTTATTTCAAGTGACAGTCTCTGCATTAACTATGCCCTAATATTTTAATTTATCGGGCTAACCTATAGGAATCACAGGAGAGAACCTACTACTGATCATTAGGTAGGCTTTGATTTTACCATTTTTGGGTTTTGTCCAGAGTATGCATTAATAGGAAATACAGAATCTTTCAGCAGTGTGGTGATACATGTGGTCACTAAGCCCTGACAAGGTAGCACAGTGAGACCTGAAGCCTGAAATAGGAACATTTAGAGGAATAGAGTAACCCAACCATTCATAACTTCTCTGTAAATTACATTGCTTAGATTCCTTAAAGATGTAGCCAGTAATCAGGATGGATCAATGTAATAGCAAAGGAAAACATACTTAGAAAGATCTGGTTTTTTGAATGCCCACAATGCTGCAGCCTCATGATTTTTCTAAGTCATCATTAACCATGGGACATTCTCACATGATGAATTAACATAAGATGTATTCTCATGGCTACAATGACATCCTGTGAGGGAGAAAAGCCACCTTCAGCATTCAAAAAGACCAAAATTCAGAAGCTCATTCAATCAGACATCTATCAGGCTAAAGATGTATTTAGTTATAGATGTACCCTGAAGCCACAACTCGGTATAAATAAACAAACCCCATGTAGAAAGCATTATATTCCACAGCCAAGAAGCCCATTTTAAAATCTGGGAATGATTATTATATGTCTTTAAATCGATATTTGCCAGTCCTATATTTATATCATAATTATTTGCCACTGTATAATTCTACGCAATTTTTTTCCCCAGATTTATTTCTGTGAAATAAAGCACAGTTTTGCACCACCATTTTTAGGAAATGGCATGGGGAATCTGACCAGTCTGCTCTTGTTAACATGACCAGATAACAGCAAGTGATATGAGAAGATTCAAGTGTAGCAGTGTGTGTGAACAGATTTTCCAAAACTGTCTCTGCTGAGAGGGTGTTTGCCCCAAACCTGACAATGCAAACAAGAAATTATGAGTCACAGTTTGCTTAATGTGACAGCTGGATTAAACAGTAGCCAAGGTTTACCAAGAAGGTAAAAGTAGGAGTGAGTTTGAAAGGAAGTATTCAAAAAGCACAAAAATTCCTGAGTGGGTGGAAACCTTGGTATCAGCAGCTGCCAAACAGGGTTTGATATTGCCAGAAGTTGCCCAGCTGGCATTGCAACCCCACCTGCCAAATGCCGCCCCTACCTGCCCTACAGGGACGGATCCAACAGCACAGGGTGCAACATGCACGCACTCCTGGGGTGGTCTCTCACCAGCATGTTGATCAGTGGATCACAGGGAGCAGTGCAAGCTACGTGGGAAGGGAGGGGGGAGGTGTAATTATAGAAACTGGCCCTCACAGGAAAGGGGTGCTTGTAACTCAGCCCACATGGCCCCGTGGGCAGCATACATCCAGCTTTGAGGTGTTTGTGTGTGCTGAGATGAGAACTTCCCAGAAACGAGTCCAGAACAGTGTTCAACAAATTGTAAGAATATGTTTACAGTCTCTAGGTGTCTCACGTCGTGGTTTATCTGTTGTATTGCTGACATTGATCCTGTAAGTGTAGTTCACTGACTGCCAGTTAATTACATCTTGTTAATAAATCAATAAACCTCTTCGATCCTGATTTGATTTGGAAAAAATATGCACAGTTGTTCCTTGCAATGAGGCTATTCCATTTTGCTATGATTCCTATGAAAGCAAACATAATCCATTCTAAGAAAGCCGAGTGCCTGCTTTCTTCCTAAATCATAACTCACTTCTGAAATGGACTTGAGCATCAGGGCCAGACGGTGTAATGCATCACTATCTACATGGTGGTATATCACAGACAAATGGGGAGAGGTATTGTGGGAAGTTTTCTGAAGGTGAAAAAACAATCCTCTCTGGCCTGCATGCCTGAAGTTAGAAATAAATCATTGTCTGTGCCCAGCAGCAATGCATTTTGCAGAAAATACTACCTAGCTAACAGCCAGGGTCACTTCTAGCTTTGATTAGCTACACAGGTGGTGTGCAAGAAAATTTGCCGTCCACTTGACTTGAGTCAGCCTTCAAAGTTGCCCCTCATAAAGGAGGCATGGTAAAGAACTCTATGCAAGTTTGAAAGCACTTTCCTGATCTCAAACACTATTTTGCTCTATATTATGTTCTTCTGAATACACGTTGTTTAGGACAGTTATTGGTTACAGTGTGACTTCATCAAGTATGAATTATATAGAATTGAAAATACATAACTATAATATTCAATCTGTAATTATCTATGTTGGTTTTAGTATATTTGTGTACCACTAATATTGCTAGAATTCCTACAAACTGTACTGAGAATAATGTAGTTAATGGGACAAGTGCAAACAATTTGTATGCCTGGGATTTGAGTTATCTCTAATATCTGGAGAGGTAAAAAAGAATTTTTGAATTTTAAATACTTTATTATAATAATTGAGTGTTTAAAAAAATACATTCTTTAAAAATACAGGCAAAAACAGAACAAATTATATAAGAAAAGGGTAATGCCTCCCTCCCTACCTGCTGCAAAAATAGGAAGAGGCTGTAAAAAAACCTCAGAACCTTGTCCCACAAAAAATATTACAAGGGCAACAGACTGTTCCCTGTGCAGTTTCTTTTCTTTAATCTTTCAACATTTTATAAGAAATTGAGGGAAAAGTAGTTAAATCAAAATTTCAACCCATTTCAAGAGGCTAAAAATGACTAAATGACTGTAATGCACTATCATATTGCTAAATGCTCCCTCATCAGGCTCACATAACCATCCTCAGGACAGATTCATTTCCTAAAGCACTACTTCCAGAATCCACACATCAACACATAAACCTCCCCATGTTTCAGGATTTGAACAACACATTCACATTATCAGCATTTAACTGGTTTGCATCATGCAGAACCTTTACAAAGCTCACAGTCTTCAGCTCCAGTTCTAATGTGAGGTTTGCAAAGTCACGGAACAGAGTTCCCAATAATTTTCTCTGATTCTGTCCAACACTTTCTGCAAAAGCCGTGTCTAGAGACGTAAATAAGGCAAAACTTCAGTCTCAGATTTGTACTGATGTGCTTTGTCCAGGCATTGTACCTGTTAGGTCATTCTATTCTGGAAGCAGAAAGAAACTAGGTGTCATTGATGCTGAGGGTTTTCAAGGTTTGTCCTTTTTGAAATTAAGAACTCAAAATTAAAATTTAAATTAAGAACTCAAAACTTAAACACACCCTCTATCAATCCACACCTTTTCCTGTGTTTAGGGCAACATGGTTTATCCAAAGCCATATAAGAAAAGAAGAGTACTGGATCTGGACATCCCAGTAACTCAGTTGGCATCTTAATTTTTAAACCATCATTTTTATCTATATATTTTGTGGGGGTGAAAATGACAGGAGGAAAACTAACTGAAATAGCAAGCTCTTGATCTGGAAAACTGGAAAAATTAAATGATAGCAGAATGTTCCTTTTTTCAGCAGGAAAAAGGATTATATCTCTGTACCAGTAAACAAGACTGTGAGACTCTGCCTCTGAGGAATCCTTTTCCTGCCCTCTCAGGGAAGATTTGCTTCACAGTCGAAAGTGCAAACAGAGAGCATTGCCATTGAGCCTCACTACTGGAAAGTCCAGTACAGAGATTGGTAGTTTCTCAAAGGCTGTTGCAAAAGAGATAGGACTAAGCAGTTGTCCGTATCCATGGGGTATAAACCAAGATGTAAAGGAGCTTAATTGCAACAAGAAAGACTCAGGTTAGACATTAGGGCGAACTAAAAAAAATTGCAAGGGTAGAGGAATAGATAATCTCTCCTGGAATAGATAATCTCAGGTGATTGTGGAATCTCAATGGAGAGATCAAAGAAACATCAATGAAGAAACACATTTGTAGAGTTAACTAAAGAGAGACAGAGCAGGGGAAAGGGAATTAGATGACATGTTGAAGTCTCTTTCAGCTCTGTTTTTTATGATTGATGATCTCTTGATTCTTACTTTGGAGCTGATAATGCTTATCTGATGAGTAATCACCCAGTCTGAGTTTCCTTTGGGGAAAAAAAAGAGTCCTGGTAATCAAAACCTGCTGATAGTACATCCAGCTGAGCAGTTTTTTATTCTAATATTCATAAAAAGATTCATATTCCTGTGCAACAGAAACATATATATATAGTGCTCTGTGCACATAAATATATTCAAATGAGAACCAAAGAGGAAAATCATTCCCTTACTAGACCTCAGAGAAATGGCCAGTAATGAAACCAAACAAAAAGAGTAAATAGAAGGAGAGAAAACTCCTCTCCAAGAGACACAATTACAGGAAATTATGACATAGCAATTAAGAGAATATAAGAACACCCATTACTGATAAACCCTAAAATCCCTGGTTCGGCCTTACAAGCACAGTGAAGGATTGGCTGTTGGCTACACAATAGTGTGACGTGGTGAAATGAAAGTACTTATGATTTGTTTTTAAAGTGTTGAGTTTAACAACTATTTTTAACAGCAGAATTACTAAACCCAGTTTCAACTGTCCATAGTACATTAATAATACTTTTTTTTCTTTCTAGTTCACCTGCTAAAACCAAGGGTAGACATAAGGTGCATAAAACAAATGCAGATGATACAAATGGAAGAACTGAGTTTTACATCAGGATTAGAAATGCTATTATAGGATGACAGAAAATGGAGAAGATCAAAGAGGACACATCTGAAGTTTTCCTTGATGCGATATCTAGAGTCTGCTATCAAAACTGCCAACTGTGTACTCTGTCAGACACTGAACACTGTCACAAAGCAACAGTTGCACAGTCGGCCACACTATCAATTTTTAACTTGGATTAGATGAAAACCTGGTGAATGATTGTATACAGTTATCTATATTTGACTGTTATTTTAAATATTGCAGGGAAACAGAGTGAAGTTAACTTGTTCTTTGAGGCACAAAGAAATGAGCCTTACCATCAAAAAAGGTGTTAGGATTATTGATGCTGTACAATGCTAAAGTTGGCAAATATTTTCCTGGTTTTAATATACCTGTCAATAGTGAGCTACTGGGCATACAAGGACACATAGCCCAGGTCACAGCTAGCATTTCTTGCCATTCACAGCCAGTTACATCCTGGCTCTCCAATATTCCTTATTGTCCACCTTCTGGTGTTTGCAATTCTGGCTTTAAACCCCAGATCTCACAGTCAGCTTCACAGGCTACAGTAGCCTGTGTAAAGACTTCCTCACTTCATACATCCTGCTGGATTTGGGACATGGAGTTCTTTTCTTTGGTAACTGTGATAAATCATGAAAATATTGTTTGTTCTAACAGAGCAAATCAACATAGTAAAGAAATTAAAATAAATATAATTTTTAAAAAAATAATTAAAGGTAAGCATAATTATGCACAATCTGATCTACCTAAAATTAAAGGAAGACATATCTTATTCAGATCTCTGATGGAGGATTCCTCCACCTCTGGAATTTTTTTCTCTCAAACCAACAATAATATCCTGACCAGAATATCAGACATATTCTGCATTTTTCCATACCATGCCAAACAGATGCAATATTCCAAGAGGAAACTGTTTAGCAAACTAGCTGATGGATCAATACTTCACAGTAAACAAATGCAGCAATATTCTTTATATTTTGGAAAGTGACATACTGGCCATATCTGAAGTCCTGGAGATACATTTCCTATCTGTATTACCAGTGGATTAACATTACAGCACTGCAGCAGCCCAGTGAAGATGTACTATTCTAAAATAAGTAGAGGTAGCTCCAAATCTGTCAGAAAAGAAGGAAACATGCGTCTTAGAAATACCATATGTCTTCCTGTCTTAAAAAGTCTTTGCTCCTACTACAGTGCCTTTGGCCACATAATGGGGTTTCCAGAAGCAGGTAACACAAAAAGACCAGACTGAGCTTTGTGAGAGAGCTGCAGGAGGTCCACCACTGTCCACGTGCCCTCAGAGGTGTGCCAGCCTTGCCTGAACTCTGCCATAGCCGTGGCTGGGTGGGGCACCCTACATACCCCCTCCTCACTTGTCATCCCAACTCTACGCTCAACCTTTTTTTCATTCAGTTTTTATTTTGGAAGCAATGGGAGGGGTTGTGATAAGCTCTCCAACCCCTTGGAAACTGAAGGGTTTAGTTAATGGCCCAGAGTACACATTCAGTATGACTGGTCACTCCCACCTCCTTTCCTCTGTCCAGATGGCAGCATTACTGACCCAACTTTTATAACAGAAGTTTCCCTATCTGATTGTCTAGTTGTTTCAAATGGCTTCACAGACAAAGTACATTAAACTAAGAAACTACTGACTCAGCTGCTTTGAATGTAAAGGCAAGTTCAAATGAAAACAGGAAAAATGCCTAATCTTTATTGTAGAACACATATGTCAGCCTCTGCTAAGAAATGGTTTTAGTCAGGTGAGAACTCATGCATTTCATGCATTCGTAGACACCCATGGGATTTTATTTCCCCTATATTTAATCCATCTGTAGAGCAATTCAGTCAGTCAGGACAAGTGATATAGGCACTTCTTTATACAGAGTGTTGACAGCTACAACTTCAAAACCTACTGAATCATAGTGAAAATCTAGTGGGAGGTTATTTAAAATACAAAGTTTTTGAATACATACTTCTGTAGAGTGTAAAGTTTCTATAAAAGCACAGATTTTGCACTAAGGACAGAATAATTGTGATTTATTTTTTTTAATATATTCAACAGATTTTACGAAAAATATTTTAAAGTAAAAATAAATACATATTCTTTTTAGATTCTATTATTACTTCTTTTAAGAACTAGAATGTAAATAGTAAGTTTGTTTTGCAGTATTAAGTTAGTTTCCTGATAAAGGACATTTTCTTCTGGTTTGAAGGAGATGGAAATGTACTCTAGACAAATTCCTCTTAGCCTCACTTTAAACAACACAGAAAACTGTATTGTCAACAGCAAACTTTCCCAAGCTAAGTAACATTTTCTCGTCAAAGGAATTCATCAGATGTATTGACATGCTTCTACCCTACACTATGAAGGATATTTAGGAACATGCTCTGCTATTGATATTCTTGTAATAAGATTATGCTGCTCATTCAATGATAATGTAAATAAAAGCAACATTTTAACACAGTTAAGTCAATGTGATTTACGTTTCATATCCTAAATGGCTCTATTTTCAATACCAAAAGACAGTTCTGTCTTCATTGTCAATAACTTTTATGTTCTAAGTGCACCTCAGTATAAGAAACTAAAACACTTGAGTTAGCTTCTGTTAAACAAAATATATTTCTTTTATCCAGGTTTTACATTGAAGGTTTTTTTTGATTAAAGGATTTTGATTCTTTGTGTAAAGTATCTTGAAAGAAGTAAACTTTTTTCCTGTAAGTTACTGTGGGGTTTTTGCGGGTTTTTGTTTGTTTTTTCAGGGATTTTACTTGTTTGTTTGTTTGTTGGGGTTTTTTTTAATATATGCATAGATGCCTTCTGTAGCTTGCTTTCCTTTACAGGTTATGACATCAGATATAAATCCAAAAAAAAAAGTGGAAGTATGACCTGCTATAATAATTCACAATGGAAAACACATTTGATGTGATACAAGAGGAATAGCTCTCGCTAAAAAGCTTCTGAAATATTTTTGCAACTTTCACCATAAATTATGTGTTTCTTCAGGGCAAAGATATAATAGTCTGGAACATAACCATTTTTTCCATAGTAGAGTAAATACAATAATCTACACAGAAGGCACTCAAGAAAAATCTTACATCACATTCAGCTATCATCTCAGTTGAACGACTGAAAAGTAACCTTGTAACATTTGAAATTCTATTTTCTCAGAGTAATACAGTTTTTCAGATTAAATATTAAGAATTTGATAAATTATGACAAACCTTGAACTGATTAACAAATCAATTTCTCTTACTTATTGTTTTTTCCTTAAAAGAAAATTATATAAACTCAAGAAATAGATATAAATATTTTTATTCAAAAATGGACAGAAATTATTTCTGAGTAAAGCTGAAATTATTAGCTTTATGACTGCAAACTGAGACAGCAATTATCCAATAGCTTTTCTTCTAGAGAACAATCAGCTTTTTATCCATGGTAGCCAACTACGGACAACAAAAAGCACTAAGATGTTTGCCATCAGTACTCAAATTGAGTAGCGCGATTTGTCATCATTGCATAAGAAATAAACACCTTAAGAGTTATCTTTTATTGGTGGTTCTTTCACTCTATTTCTTTTAGTGATTTAAAATAACCATACAAAAGAATAGCAGAAGAGTTGAATACAAAAGTTTCACAGAGTCCTTAGAAACGTTCAGTTGTACTCACTGCTGCTACGGAAGCAATGCCTTTCTTTGTGATGAGATGGCTGTACAGCTCTGACATTTGCCTGACCACACATACCATCATTATATCTATCCTGTGTAATGACCTAAAACTCCAAAAAGATAAGGCAGTATTTTATAAAATCACTCCTAGGCAATATTTTGGAGATCTGACTCTTTCAGAATACAAAGAAGTTGCATTTCCTAGAAAAATCCCACAAATAGGAAATGCGCCGCCCCAATTTCTTAGCAATACAATCACTGTGAATGTGTCTCACTTTGCTCCTCCTCCCATTTCCCATAGTCCAGCTTTTTATAGCAATTCTTTACTCAATGGAGAAATATCATATTATCTGCTCAGGTACTCAGAATTCCCATGGCAATCTACCTGGGTGTCTAAAATACCACTGAGATGGGTCTTGTCCCACAGCAGACACACCAACAGAACCCCTGTACCAAAAGGCTCAAATGCATGAGTAGTGAAGACAAAACCAACAGAGAGTGATCAATCTGCAAGTCTGTAACATAGAGAAAACTTTTCCTAAGAAAATTTTGGGCCTTGTCTTCATTGTTCTTCATGCTGTAGATTTACAGTGAAATTTAAACGTGGCATTTAAAAATGAAAGGTTGAAAACTGTAGCTCTGATGAAAAACTAAGGCAATATGACAAAAATCCAGTAAATTCAGTAGTCCTCTCTGATTCCAACAGGTTCGGTTTTTTAAATTCCCTGAAAGATCTGATTTGTTTCATATTTTATTCTTGGCAAGACCAAATATTTTACATTCAGCAAAAAAATGTAGGAATTTTAGTGACGCCCTGTTTTCTGGAATATACTTATTTCTACTACTGAAATGGCTTCTTTCGCTTTGTTTTAAACAAAATGGATGCTGATAAGATGGTTTCACATGCAATCACATAACAGTTTGCCTTTGTTTGATTTTTTGCAGTACTAATTCCCAAACAGTGTTGATGACGTTCAGACTGAGCTTCTAGAAGATCTTTGTGCATAAAGTAACTACATTTAGCATAATGTTGCTGGCAGCAGGGACTTTGGTGTTTATTGACAGCAGACCGATATGTATGGTGTTCATCACCAAACAATTATTTCTTTGAACACAGCTGAAAACAGTATGCATGCCATCCAAAGAGTTTGTCCTCTCCCAGGTAAATTACAAGACAGTGCAACTTGAAGAGAGCACAGTATTAGCTCTATCACTACTAATACATAAGTTATTTTTACATGCACAGATACATTTCCTAAAACCAGTAATGTTTTCCAGCAATTGTATCTGCATTATAGTATGGAATATTAAAAAAAAAAATCTACAATGTTTTATTTAGGGATATAGCCTCTATGTGTAAAGCCCATTTTCTTCAGCTCGTTAGATGGTGTAACACACATACAGCTTCTTCTAAAAGAAAATTTAGCAGATGTCTTCAAGCTTTAGGGTTTTTTCCTAAGAATCACTTTCAAGGTTTGCATTCTTACAGCAGAGCTGATGAAAATATGATTACTTTTCATGACTCCTCCTCTGCTGCTGGGTAGACACATTAAACAGACATAGCTGTCTATCTCAATGTACACATGCCATAGTAAAATGTGTGTTATTTACTGATAAAAACCACATGACAGCAGTTTAAAAACAGGATTTATTCTGTCAGTCAAATTAGGGAGGCAAAATATCCTCTATGCCAAGTGATTACTGTCTGGGTCTAAGTGTGGCGAACTGCCAGATCAATTATAATGGGAGAGAAGAGGAAATATGAAGACAGATTGGCTCAATTCTAAGCAGAAGCACCACTAAAAAAGAAACCCAGGGACACTTTAATGCAACATCCAATTACTTAAGAGTGCATCCTTGGCCTACACTGCAGTTTTTGTTTACATGATTTCCTTCTACACAGAGTATTAAAAGGGAAATCAGTATAGAGTAGACAAATCAGGTGTAAATAAAAACCACACTGATATAACCTGTACATTGATGCTTCTGAGATGTAAATTTCTGAATGTCAGTTTTTACATCAAAAACCTAGAAATACCATGGGAAAACATACTCAGAAGATATCCAATAAAATCTCAGAAGCGATCACATTTAATATAGGACCATTTTCCCCTTTGATCTGTAATTGATTTCAAGGGGTGGAAAGGAGGAAGGCTAGATTGCTCTTCATACCCAACATTTTCCTCTGGCATCTACTATTTTAATGAATAATTAACCTTTCCCAATACTGGAAGAAAAAGGATAGTAGTGGGGCTGGTAGATTAAAGCCACCTAAAACTTATCTCTGATGTTAGTTATCTTATCATAAGACGATTTATTTTTTTTTTTAAAGGCAGATAAATGTGTTCTGCAAGTCTTCTCTTTCCAAGAAGATGACCAAGAACTTAGCATTCTGGAGGATCAGTTTATCAGCTCTGTGGTCTGATCAGACTTCAGATGAAGCCTGAAAGACATTGATCCAATTCCAATAAAAGTTGCTAAGGTTAGTAGTTCACAAGTGGTTCAAAATTAGGATCTTATCATTATATCATAGTGCAAAACTACATTGTTTAGATTGAGACATACATCTAAGAGCCTGCAGCTCTCACCATCATAAATAGTATCTGGCCAAATTAAAAATTAGTATCTAAAAATGGGTACCATACAGTAATAAGAACTAAAGATGAATCTTTAAGGATTTCATTGTGGAATAATTACATTATGTTGTTTATACATGAAACTACTAGATTTCTATCTTACAAAACTTTGGAATGAATTCAAATTCAGAGAGGTGCAGAAATGTGACATTACGAAGTTCAAGAGATTTGCACCAGAGCCAAAGGAAAACTAGATCCATTACTTTGCAGCTTCCTGCATGATGTCTGTTAAAAGGATGCACAATATATTGGGTCTTAAAGATATCCTTCACTAGACTTTGAAGAAGATTTATGATGAAAAAGGGGATGAAACAGGTTTTCTACTGAGACTCAGAAATGGTAAAAAGGTAAAAAAGATAATAGCAAGAGAGCCTTAACATTTTTGAATCATTAGGGAGAATTGTTCATCTTTAACAGAACAGAGATTTAAAATGATTAATATTGCTATAAGCATTTGAAAATAAGCACAGGAGAATCTAATGCTAAGCACTGTCAGCTTGTACTCCATTTGCCATTTTTTAACACACCATTATGAAAACGTATTTATCATCCATAAATCCATCTTAACAATGCAAAGTATTCAAAAGAAAATTACAATTTTATACAATATATATATAACTGGTTAACTGATGGCTTCAAATCAGGAATCATCATACCCTGAAGTACTCTTTGTTAGGGGACCATTTAGTATTGCATAAAAAATTGGTGGCAAAATACCATTCAGTTAACTGTAACTCTGAGTAACTGTTCAGTTTCAATTCAGTCTGTCAATGTGTGGAAATGATATTTCTATCTTAAACATGAATACAACTCCCTCTACTTCCACTTTATAACTGTAGTACATAAAATAAGAACAATCAATGCTGGGATGCTGCCATTTCTTTCAAAAGGATACTGAAAAAAGATTAAGAGAATGAGCTGTGCGAATGATTAAAAATTAGAAAGAACCTCCATTGCAATTAGACAAGAAAACAGCAATCTATGGGATGCTGTAGATTTAGAAGCAGCAGCACTTATTCCCTTACCCTTAGCACAGAAGCAATATAGATTTTTCAACCCTATTATCCCATTCCATGCTCCCCATATCAATTATCCCCTGAATTCCAGTAGAAATGTTTAGTCCCTTGTCAAGGCAGGCCCATTTTGTTTAGAGAACACTTGTACCATGGCCTAAACTGTAAAAGTACAGTCAAGAACTGGGTGATTATATGCCCCCTGTACCCTGAAGAAGATGATGGTTGAGGAAAAGAGAGTCTCAAAAAGCCCCTAGCCCCAATTCCCAAAGGGCAGACCGGGGGTGGATCAGGGCAAAAGCCAGTGGGTGGAAACATCTGGGATCGGACAGACAATATTATAAATTGCAACATCTGTACAGAGGGACTTGCGCGCATCTTGTAATCTTTATGCCTAGGCACAAACTAAAAATCCTTTCCTTATCTCACCTCTAAAACTAATTTGCCTCGGAGTTTTTTCCTCCTTGAATTTTCTTTAGGCAATAACATAAAGCAGAAACTAGTAAACAGCATCCTTTGACCTCTGCTCAATAGATCAAACCTGATGACCGCTAATGGTCCTATGCCAGTACAACAATTCATGTATTCTAAATGGTTCTCCACATTACCATTTACTCTTTCAGGATCCAGAGTGATGAGTCTTCCCTTATGACTGCTTTATCACTACCACGTATCACCAAGTCCTTTCTCTTTAAAGGAATTTAATTTCCCTTTGTCAAGAAAAATTCAAGATATATTTCTCACAGTATGCGACTTAAGCTGATCCAGTAATTGAGTCAGCAGAGCAACTTCTAAAACCACTCACACTTAAAAAAGATGTCTCACACTTTAGGCCAATAGCAGAAGATGCATTGCAGAAGTTAAGGACAGCCATCTGCTTTCTAAGGTATGTGAGAATGAACAACTGTCTAAAGTATTCTACAAGGTCCACAGTTCCTGCCCCTGTGAGCCAGGAGCACTCTAACACTGATGTGAGTTTTTTTTCTTATCACAGGGGAGACCCTAACTGGCTCTAAACACAATCACAGAATCTGTCTGCACTTTGTTCACGGCCTGAAAAATCTATATTTTCTATATTACTGGTCTGACTCCCTTGGTTCTGCCTCTACCTAAATCATCTGGAGTGTACAGTCAGGCATAGTGCTGGCATATACATCCCAGTGGATGATTAGCCCAGCAAAGGCCTTCGTGAACCTATAGATGAGGTGTCCCCGCAACATTAAGGATACATAGATAAACACTCACACAGGAAATGCCATATTTAAGGTCACACGCATGTTTTTAGCTGCATCTACTTATTTGTCAGATTTACAGGCTAGATAATCTCTTTAATTATAAGATCATACCATAGTTCAAATATCAGTCAAATTACTCATGGTGATTATAATGTTGCATCCCTACGTTCCTGAAATTTAGTTTATGTAGAACTATCACTTATATGACAGTTTCATCGAGTCTCATACACTGTGGTGAACAGTTCAGTCTTCCATGGGACCAAACACAGAAAGAAACTATTTGAGAAACAGCATTGTTTTTTAATGCAAGAATTCAAATTGTACTTAATATAGTAATTCAAATATCTAGACATCTGTTTTAATACTACTCTGGATTTCTTTTACAGCACTAAGTTGCTCACTGATTCACTGCAGTCAATCAGTTAGCCTTTAAAAACCATATCAGTATCTGAAATGTATTGCTATGGACACTAGGCAGATTCCTATCCAATTGAAACAATTAATATAATATCAAGTATTAATAACCACTGAAGTACTGTCTTGGTAGCACCTTTTTCCCTTTCCCAGAAATTGTGTTTTTATCCATTACATTTGTGTTATTCAGACAACTGACCCTTTAAGAGTTCTGTCAGGCTAGATGAAAAAAAACCAGTCTTCGACAATCAGATAAAATACCTAAAAAACCTCAAGGAAAAAAAGAAAGGATTATTGAAAAAGAAAGTCCTTTCTGCAAGCCAAAATTCTGCCACTGACATTTCACAGATGGTTTGTGTTGAAATAAGGGAAAAAGTCGTATATGTGTGTCTTTTTCTCCATGTATAAGTTCCACAATGAAATAATAAATACTGTCTTTGTTCTGATAACTCTCATCTTCAGTACTACTATCATAATAATCCATGATCTAAAGATCTCAGGGTATGACCACAACTCACAGTGGGTGGTAGGGCAAGTCAGTAGCTCTGCAAAGAAACTTGCTTTGAATAGCAGATACAGAAGTGCTAATTGGTTTAGTAGCATAATATAGTCACATGAGTTTTAGGATCAAAATACTGTCCCATAAATTATAGAGCACAAAAATATTAGAAACTACTACTCATTTATTTTTAACTACTCTGTTTTTAATTTACTTCTGGAGGTTAGAGACATTTTTCCTCCCTGAAATTAAAGACAGTAGAAAATATCATGAACAGATTTCCTCTTTAGTAATATTTTTATAACACCTGCTCACTGCTAACCTGTCCATAAGCAGAAATCCAATTTCCCTAGCCCTGGCCACTAAGCCTCTTTGATGCTTCCATTTGCCTTTCAGTCAGTCGATGAAGCAAAATCAGCCTCTTCTAACTACTTGGAAATGACCTTAACAATACAGAATCATCAACTTCGAGAAGAATTTAGTTTGAATATAGCCTCCAGAGGTTATGCAGAAAAATTCCCACCTCAAAGCAGAGCAAACTTCCAAGTGTGTGCAGGTAGCTTGGGGCTACCATGAATGGAGATCCCACAACCACAACCTATCTGAGTAACCCAATCAAGAGATCCTTGCCATCCACACTGGAGTTTTTGCCCACTGTATTTAACCTAATTGGTTCCTGTGTTCTCACATGGCATAAGGTGTCTTGGCAAATGAGACTATTCCTTTTTTTGTGTGTACTGTGTACTGCAGAAATAATTGTTTTCGGTCCATTCCCTGGAGTTCCACCTGTCAGAGGGAACATTCTGACTGTCCCACCTGATCTCCCACTCAGTAGCTGACTGAGCATGTCACTACTCATTTCAGTCAAAATTAAATAGTTTGGGAAAAAAACAGCTATTAAAACTGCTTATGCAACTCCATACCATTGACTGGTTTTTACTTTATTTTTCCCCCAGCTCTTTCAACATTAAAAAATGAGTGCAGTTTTCCTTCTCTGTGGTTTCACATTAACTCTTTTAAATAGATATTTTGCTTTGTATAATTTCCATAGTTTTAGTATTTTCATAGGTTATACAGTGCTTAATCACACAGCCAGTCACAGTATCACACAATCTGCCAGGTTGGAAGGGACCCCCAGGGATCATCAAGTCCAACATCAGTCCTTTCAACTTGATTTCCAGAGAAAATGTATTTGGGCAATTGTACTGGTTTAGGCTGGAGTAGACTTAATTATCTTCACAGTAGCTAGTAAGGGGCTGTGTTTTGGGTTTGTGCAGAAAACAGTGTTGATAACACAGGGATGTTTTTGTTATTGCTGAGCAGGGCTTACACGCAGTCAAGGCCTTTTCTGCCTCTCATCCCACTCCACCAGTGAGTGGGCTGGGAGTGCAAAAGATGTTGGGAGGAGACACATCCAGGCCAGCTGACCCCAACTGACCCAAAGGATATCCCAGACCATATGGCATACCACACCTGCCTGCCCGTGAGAAGCAGTGAATTATTTCCTTGTTTTGCTTTGCTTGTGTCATGGCTTTTGCTTTACCTATCTCAACACACAACTTTTCTCACTTATACTCTTCTGATTCTCTGCCCCATCCCACTATGGAGGGGGAGTGAATGAGCGACTGTGTGAGGTTAGTTGCCACCTGGTGTTAAAACCACAACGCTAATATAAATTTTTACCAGTGGATGTTTAACTATGTCACCTGAAAGGCCTACAGAAACATGTCATCAGGCTAATTCCTTAGCAGATGAACAAATAAATCAACATTCTTTACAATTACTTCCCTTTACTCAGAGCTATGATTTATTCCAGTTCAAGGATCATCTGCTCTTCCTTGTGTATACTACCTTGTAAGGTGGATGTTTACATCCTAGTGACCCTTCTTGAGGCAAAAAAGTACCTTGTATTTTACCAGCTGTTTACTAAAAGGATAGTCCACTTTTCAAGCTGTGCACTGATCCAAAAAGGATTTCACTAAAGGTCTAGTTGTTATAAGAGAAACATGAACTTACTAGTACTCAAAAATGAATACTTGCATGACTGCCAGCATTTGAATGAAGTGACATCTGGTCAAGCTGTTGTCAATACATATAGATTCACACACATGCCAGTCATGGTGCTAAGCAAATTATTTGGGGGACTGCCAGAAAATCTGAAGGACACAAACTCAGTAAAGGAGGCATGCCATTCCAAAAATTACATACTAAGGCACACGGTAACTTACTTTTTAAAAAGGTGTGAGCAGTTGCCAAATAATACAAGTTGAACACATTAAAGTTATTCTGAAATAATATTCCCATAAAGCTAAGTCTCTGGGGATTCATTTGGAAAATCATATCATAGGTACAATGAGTGCATACTATGTGAATTCCATCTAATGATATCTAACTCTTTTCTGTTAGTGCCAAAATTAATCTTCTTGCTGTCATTCCAAATAAAAAATAACACCTCCTTTGAAAAATAATTATTCCTAAGGAACAAAAATACCTTCTCCAACAGACAAAAGTTAACTATCAGTGGTACTGACTACTCTTGTCTTCTCCAAAAACATGTGTTGGGTACTATCATAAAGACAATCATTGAGGGCAGTATAAACATTCCAGAGAATTAAACACAGGAAGAGATATCCTACTAAAATCAATGAATTTGCATGACTTTATATCAAGTAAGATCATGGCCCAGCACCATGGAATTCTTGTGTACCAGGAAAGCCAAATTTAACTTTCTGTATTGTATGAAAGTCTGATGGGAGAAGTATGAAGGACTGTATAAGGGACCCCAATACATCATTTGGTGTCTTTTTGACATGCCATCACTTAGTATTTGAAATGATTCTTGGTTCAATTACTTCACTCCCATTTACCAGCTTAGATGCAGTAAAAGGGCTTTCTATTTGAATTCCAGCTGCAGTAATTGAACTAATTCATCAGTCTTAACAAAGCCAATAGCTTTGTCCTCCAATCTCCTTCCCCTCAAACCCATCAACCACACTAATCTAAGTGAATATAGCACAGTGATCATGGAACTTTGAACATATTTCTTTTTTTTTTACTGTATAATTGACATGTTTTCTTTTTTTTTTTCTGTTTCTGTTTTGTTTGGGGGTTTATGTGTGTGTGTGGTTTTGTTTTGGTTTGTTTTACTTTATATCCCCTATATCATTTTACAGTTACTAATGACTACAGTAGAAAGTCTGACTTCACAAATCACAAACTTCCTTGCCAGCTTCAACAATTATTTCAGAGACTGATATGCTGGTTCAGTAATGCTTTGTCACTCAAAATAACTCCATTTATTGTCTCCCTCTCTACAGGGAAACCATTCTTCAGCATTATCCCTCACTGCATTTGTCAAGATCTACAAACTCGGGAAAAAAATCCATTTTTTAAGTTAAAACATTTATCTATTATGTAAACAATCCTCTGAAATTAGGAAAGGAAACTGTAAGACCCTCAAATCATTACAGTTTGCTACTTCACTTCCTGATTGAGTAGGGAGCATTTATATCCATAAATCTTCAAGAGAATGGTTTTCACCTTCCTCCATTTGTCACATTGATCATGTCTCCATTAGATGACCAGATTGTTCCCCTTTATGTGAATGGAGCAATATTCTTCTAGATTCACCTTCTAGAACACCTAGAAGTGTTTCTTTCCTGCACATGGAGTTCTGTTTTCCAGTTGCATCCACAAGTTGTTGAAAAAAGTAAAAGAAAAAAGCCTACATCAGTTGTATGAAAGAAGCCTCCACCAGTACAGCCGAATGGAGCTTATTATTGTATACAGAGAAATCTATTTAACTTATTTAACTTTTTCTGAACTTCAGCAGTTCACACAAAGTTTTTATATCCTAAGCGTAGGCTTTTTATCAGGGCAGATGATGCAAGGATGTTTTACCACTGTTCTATGATTAGCTCATTTAGGTATTTCTTACAGTGTTCAGGCATAGAGCTGGTCTGGAGCTACAGATTTAATATATTGACAGACCACTTGCAATAAAAAATATCTGTTTGTTTGGGTTTTTTTAAGATTTTAGAAATCATGATAAAAATAACAAAACCAGTACTGGCCATTGTTAATACGAGTACTTTTCTATTAGTAATATTAATTAGAAAATTAAAATTGTGAAGGTAAATAAGGCACTGAGAGAGGTATCAAATGAGGCACAGAGAACAATTCAAGCACATCTAAAAATGTGGGCTTAGCTTGATTTCTGAGGTAAACAAACTAAAACAATTTTTTGCCCTTTCTTCCCTCTAGTAACTTTTGAGTTCACTAGTTTTCAAACTAATTCCAAAAGAGTAGAAACACCAAAACATATAATTCCTAAACTTTAGTGAAACCTGAAAGATGTGCAGATCAGAAGACATTAAATCATTACTTTCTGAGGAAAAAAATCAAACAAAAGGTGGATATTATGCAATCTACTGGGTAGAAGCCTACTTTACAAGCAGTTTGTGAAAACAACCAGCACAAAATACGGCCAAGAGGTTCCACAACTGTGGCAGAACTAAACCAATTTGTCTTTCCTCTGAGTCCCAAGACACTTGCCATAGATTTGTTTTATCACAGGAAAAGAAACAAACAAAAAAATCCAAACCAAACACAAAAACTAGTAAACAGAAGATCTCAACTAAGTCATCTGAGACCAGGTTCCATGCTGTGAGCTGTGGTTGCATCTGAACTTCAACAATCAACTAACACTGGCACAGCTCCTCTCCCTTTCCCTGTCCTCATTCCCATTCATTCCTGGAAGTCCTCTTCTAGAAGGCAGACACAACTATCAACTGAACTGAAATACTTTATCAAAAGCTTCTTAAATTATCATATAGTTATAACTGATAATGCAAATGCATTTCAGCGTAAGTCAGGTTAACTGCAGTGTCTTTGGAAGTGGGTTAATGTCTACACTGCAACTCCAGCTGACATATGGTAAATAATATCCCTTGGCTTAGGCCCCAGACAACTCTTACGTAGCTCCACTCATCAAAGCACTGTCTGCTGTATAACATTTTTTTTTCTGGGAAAAAAATGTATGAGCTTTTCCATCGGCAATTCTAATCCAAAAAACTTTTTGCATGAACGGCACGTTTCAGTGCCATTCATTACAAAATGAATTAATATGGTCCAAGTTATTCCTCGTGTGGTGTGCACAGAACACAACCATGGCAGAAGAGCAACTTGCAGAACTGAAGTCATAATACAAACATGAGGCTGTTTCTGAATGATGCTGAGCTGATGACCCTCATCTCATTTCTATGTTGGCTTTTCTGTTTGATCCTAGGTCATCACACCCAAAAATGGCAACACCTGATGCTTTGCATGGGTTGGGAGGCAACTGAGTGTGGTAATACAGTAATTAATTACTACAGCTACCTATTAGTTCCAGTGACCTCCCCTTGCATTATATCAGGCAGAGAGCAAAATGAAAGTAGTTAATAATAGTACATTAGCAATTAATGTATTAAGGTAATTTTCATGTGACTCAAAATTTCACCATGACTTATATATCCATCTACAAATGTCTCATCATGCCAGTTATGGTTTCTGACCATCATTAAAAGGAATACTTTTTAAAATTAGAAAAAAGAATCTCTGTTAAATACAAATTCTTAAAGATATGCTTGATGCCAAATATTTGTAAACATCTGATGTATTACAGAAACCCTGAGTTGACATAGCAGAGATAGTTACAGAGATGAAATTTTAAAGTGGGCAAATTGAGATCCAATTTAGGCAAGCATTTAAGCTGCTATTTAATCAGAATGCATTTGACTTTCATGAGGCTCAGGCCTATGTTGACCTGTTTAGCAATGTTTGCCTGGATTTCTATTTTACATCTGAATTACAGAAGATTAAATACATAAAATCTTAAGAGCCCTATATACGCATTATTTAATCATAGTAAAAAGAAGTACTTTAGGTGCTCTGATACACTACACATTTAATCCAGCATCTGAGATGATGATCACTGCAACAAGCATTGGATCAGGTCACGGATCAGCAATATATGTCAAATGCTGTCTTCTCCTAACTCATTATTAAGTACCTACATTTACAAAGTATAACCATGCATTTCAGTAGGCTATTCTACTACTCAGATATTAAGTGCCTACTCTTAATAACTCACCTGAACTTCCATTTCTTACCTTCAGGCTACTGCTTGACTCCAGAAAATGAATAATTAACTTTTTAGATTTTTATGTGCTCAACTCTCTCCTAGACTATTTTAATTTAGGTACTTTGGTCTCACATGTGTCTTCTTTGAAAAAGCTTGTGTAAGTTTTGGTTGCTTCCCTGGTGTTTTTTTCAGTTTTATTTTATTCTTTCTAAACTGTGGATACCATGGAATCAACATAATTAATATGCAGTATGCTATCTGTTTTATATCTTCATCTGACTCCCTGTGTTCTTCATTGTCTTTTATCCCTCATTTTGTACTGATAGAATTTCTTCTGAGGTGTAAGAATTGCCCTTTTTTAATCAGAATGAAAACCACTCTATAGCTCACCCTGAAATGTAAGAACTTTCTCTTTAAAGAATGAAGGTAGCTTTTAAATAGCATGAAGGAACATTACCACACAGCATTTCACATCAAATAGATACTACCCTATCCAACTTCTAGAAAGTCTGCTCAAATTACTTTGCATTGAGCAAGTCCATATGGCAAAGCCAGTATATTCTTATTGAGATATCTCTCATTACAATGAAAAGCATATCTTTTAAAGGAGCTTATTGTTACTTAAAATGCTAAACAATATTAAAAGGATATATTTAAAATACTGGCAGCAATGAATTCTGATTCAATTTTAATAGGTGTTACGAGATTTCTGAATATCAAAACTAGCAAGAAATGTTGCCTATTATAGCAAACATTAATTTTTTTCAATCCAGATATTTTAAGCCTTCTATAGGACAATCAGTACAAGAGAGAAGGTTATTCTATTCGTTTCTTCAAAGTTTAGTGACATCTTGTGCAAAATGTTCTCCTCTTATGAGGAGAGACTATGGGAGCTGTGCCTGTTTAGTCTGGAAAAAAGACTGAGAGAGGATGTCATTAACGCATATAAATATCTCAAAGGCAGGTGCCAAGAAGATGGTGCCAGAGACAGAACAGGGAGTAATGTACATAAACTAAACCACTGTAAGTTCCACCTCAACACGAGGAAGAACTTTACACTGAGGGTTGCAGAGCACCGGAACAGGCTGCCCAGGGAGGTCATGGAGTCTCCCTCTCTGGAGCCATTCAAAACCCACCTGTACATGTGTTACCTGCTCTAAGTGATCCTGCCTTGGTAGGGTTAGACTAGATGATCTCCACAGGTCCCTTCCAACCCTACCTATTCCATGAATCTGTGAAAATGGGTACTTAGTCTGTTCCCTTCCAAATCCAGTTCTTTTTCTTTTATGAAATCTTCTTAATGCAAAATTTACAAAAGGATGTTATCATAAAGACAAAGAGAAAAAAAAATCAAGTAAAAATATTTTTTTTCCATTTCATATCAGTGATGGTGCCTCCAAGGCTACCATTCTCTTTATTGGGAAAATATTGTATGGAAAATTTAAAGACTTAAAAAATCAATTTTCAAAGCATTTGCTGGTCTTGCTGACCTTCTCTACACTCTTAATTTCTATCTACAAATTGTTGGTGCAAATCAAGATAAAAAATGATATATTTTTCTTTGCTTTAGGCAGTTTAAAAAGAAATCTCTTCCAAAGAAACCCTCAGGTCTGATCCTGAAAGTGTTCTATTTGCTGAATGAATAGGGACTGTAACAAAAATTGCAGGATTACTCTGAAACATACACTGAAATGAAAATGCAGCTCAACGGGAAAAACAAGATCTCAGAACACTAGAAATGCTTTATGATAACATCTCAAAACTACATAAAATACTTCCCAGCGTTCAAAAAGAATAAGTTTTTAATGTGAAATCAAATCATGTAAATGCCAATCAACTGAACTACCTCAGCCTCAAGAATTGTAAGAAAAAAATACCAAGGCCAGTCTTTCAAAGACAAACACATTTAAACTAAGAATTGGGCAAATCAAATGCAGTAAAATATAACAAACAAATTGCCAGTGGTATTGTAAAGTAGGTGAAATAATGTACAAATTGTCATTTTGACATAACAGGACACTCAGCTGCTGAGCACGAACCTTAATCCTTGTTTCCACATCATCTACCATTGTGAGAAGTATATTTTTTAACTGTCTTTCATTTTATGTACCCTCTGCACTGAGTTTTCCACATGAAGCAATAGCAGTTTGGCACTTACATATTTATGGCCTTAAAACATAAGTTTTCACTGCTGTGAGAAATTTTATTAATAAAATGAATTTACCTATTCCCTAGAACTTCTGAGGAAGATGTTTGATATGAAAGAATTTCCTAGTATGGGATGAAAGAGATTAGCATGTATTTATTATGATATAGTTACATGCTTAAATGCTGCTTCTCAAAAAGTGCACTTTTTTCCTGCCAAGACTTATTTATATATATAGTAACTCATATTACTTCTATGCATGATGCACATATTAAATATCAATTTAAGAACAGATTTTAAAAGCTTTTGGAAGTCAAAAGTCATGTCTGATGTTCAAAGACATACATCATTAGGTATATAATTAAAAAAGCCAGACTTGCAGAAATATTGAATATATCTTCAGTAGACTTTCCAACAGAGGTCTCTACTGAGATCGTAAATTATGGCAAAGCATTTTGCAAATACTAATTAAATGTAGGTTTGCCCATTTTACTGATGCAGAAGCAAGAGGGACTAGCTAAACTATAAGACAGAAGTCAGCATCACAGCCAAGAAAAGGTCCCAAAACTCCTGACTTTCAACGATTAAGAAATGTTTTTCTCCACACCATGCTCAAACACAAAGGACAGCAGTCTGCTATTCAGAATTGCTGCAAATGTAAGCATTTAAAAATTACTTTAACTACTTTATTTTTGAATTCCTAAATTATATAAAAAATATTATCAGGTTGTATATAATGAAATCTTGGGTTTCTTTCTAGTAATAAATTTAAACACTTTAACTTTTAAATATTTTAAATGTAAAGGGTGCTTTTAGCTTTCAGGCACTAGAACCTGTTGTAAGCACAAATTAAACTTTAATTAAATTACTTTAATAGGAATTTTGAGTGTTCTGCATGCATAGTTTAGAATTGTACAATTTTATAACAAGTGTAAAGTGATCAAATGGCTTGACTTTAATAGTTACCATCACATTAAATAGATTTCTAATTACACTATGGGTTCCAGAGAGAAAACTACAATTAATGAACATATGACCCAAAGTCTTTCAGATTTACTGAACTGTGGGAAGTTCGGCATATAACACGCCAAATGGAAGTGGAACAATGAATGAGGAGGGTGAAGTGGAGCATGTTGTGAATTCATGTAAAATTTTATTTAAGCTGTTAATTCAGTCCCAGTATGGGTCAATAGCAAGGAACACAGCTGCAACTGAAGTCAATAGAAGCCTGTGGCACTATATATAATGGTAGTTAGCTGAGGGCCTGTTTTGACAGACCACTTCAATGTCGCACCTAATTATCTAGATTCAGAGGAAGGCAAAGTACATGTAAAAACGAAACAACTCCAGACAAAATTGTACACCCAAAGGGCAGAGGAACACAATATAAAAGAGGATATCCTCTAACTGTTCTCTCCAAGTTTTACTTCTTGTGATTCATGGGGCTGGTTTATGGTATAATTCTTGGGGTTGTCTTGAGCAGGGCCAAGAGCTGGACTTGATGATCCTTGTGGGTCCCTTCCAACTCAGAATATTTTGTGATACTGTGATACTTTTGAAGAAGAACCTGACTCATGAGAACATGACTCAGTATCTTCAAAGCTCAGAAGGATTCCCAGAGGTTCTGATGGAGACTGCAATTTTATTTTTTAATTTACCTGTTTTTAAACACTACGAATCATAAAAACTAACAATTATACAATTGCCTTAAATTCAGTAACATGAACTCAAATATTGGGAAAGCAGAGAGGTTTTCAACATTTTCCTCAACTAATGATAATTTCATAGTGACTGACACTTTTTCTTCTTGAAAAATTTCTAATCAGCTCTTTCTAATCTCTTTTTTTAGGCTTATATCTTAATCTTACAATTACACAGTTGCTCGTCTTCATATGAATATTTTCAGCTAAGTGTGTGTCAGAAGAAAAAAGTTCTCAATTTTCTATAGTAATAATATTCTCTGTTCTTGCTTGCTTTAACTGCTTCTTTTCATCTTGACCATTTCAGTTTTCAAATATTCCTGCACTGGCTTTCCTACATAACCATTGCAAACACTTTTCACTGGTGTGTGTAGAACAGCATAACATTCCAGAAAAAAAATGTATTGCCAAGTTGGTTTCTTGGGGTTTTTGTTAAAGAATTAGATAATATATTACAAATAAAAGAAAAAAGAGACTAAGACGTACATCACAAGATCACTTTTATCCTACTCTTTTATCCTCCCAGCTTTAGCTGACTTCTTAAGTTAGAGTCTAGTTAACAGGTTAACTATTCTCTGTGTTAGAGCACTGTCTGCTCTAACAAAAACAAAACAAACAAAAAAAATTTAAAATGTTGTTGTCCCTTACTAGAAATCAAGTCACAATGGCAGAGATTTTCTTCTCAATGCAATTCCAAATCACAGGTTGCAGTTTATTTTTGTTTCCTTAAACTTTTGTCTGCCAGGTAAGTATGTTGGGCAGAGTTTCCATCTCAGCACCGTTCCACCAACTCCAGATTAAGCATTCTTCACCAAAGCAACACAAAGCAACTCATCAAGAAAATATATTGGCACTCAGAAGAGTATCTGGCCTCGAAAATAAAGAGGTATTACACTTTAGAACTCCAAGATGTCCAGCATAGCTCTCTATTTTCTAACTGTAGTGAGAAAGGAAACTAAATCCATATTTCAGATGATGTATTTCATATCACTCTAACAGAAACGGCTATAGTTGATAATTATTAATGATCAAGGTAACTTTGTAACTCTATACCTATTCTACATTATCCACCAAGCTGTGTGAGGACAATAGGAAAGCTGAGAAGTTTTTTTTATTCTTTAAATAAACACAAGTGATGAACAAAATCTTCAGAGATTATCAACCAAACAGGATTATATTATCTAGAGTCTGGTATACATCTATTTCAGACCCACTCAAAGTGAGAGAATCTATTGCCCACATACCCATGTACACAGAGGGGCTGAGCCCAGTCACACTAGCTGGATTGGAAGTGTAATGGTCATAAACATAACCACAAGAAAATTCACATTTTGATCTCATCTTACAGTGTGTGTTATCTTAAATTATTTTTTCTAATCAGGATCTGTTTGATGATCCATCCAGTTACATACTACTGACTATCTAAACAGAAATACATTCCAGCCAGGAAGACCCACGATAAAGAGGAGACCGGGGGCAACAGACTCGCAAACAAGAATTCCCAGGAGGTTAAGTACAATTGTGGAAACAAAGATTTCTCCAATCTGACCTGAAGATATGCTTGGGGAAAATTCAATTAGCTAAAGTAAATGTCTTTCTTTTGTGAACATCCAGTGGTAGTTACAGTTATAAGAATTTATTCTAGAACAGTAATGGTATGACCGTTAAAGATGTATGGAACTTCATTTAAAAAACATATATATGTTAGACGAAAATTATTATTTCCACCTACTGTGTCCTACTTTGAATAAACTGCTCTTCTAAAAATTATTTTCAGTTAATAGAAAGGGAATATTATATATAACAGCAAGAATCTAAGCAGCATAGATGCACTCCTTTGCACTAGGTTTTGTATTATGGAACAGGAAGAGCCCATGCTGCAAGTTAAACAATACATTATTACGTTTCTTAAAGTGTATTAGGTCTAAATGAAAACCTACTAGCACCTGTTGAGAGCTCCAGGCCTAAGATCTGAACAGTTTTATCATTTACATGGAACTTTCTATTTTTTACAGAAATAATCAAGATTACTTGCATCATTGTAATAAAATAGTAAGCCATATGAAGTGCAAAATCAATTTTGGCATATTCATAAGCTGTGAATCCTGTCCAGGAGGCCAGCTGCCAATACAGGAAAAAATCAGTGATATTTCCAAGTAACATCAAGTGCATGTTGGGTTTTTTTCCTCCTCTTTTATTGAATGTATTGCTATAGTATCAAGACCAAAGACAGCTGGGAATCTGACAGTAAATAAAACTGTGAAGCCAGATTTTTCACTTAACTTATGTAAATCTAAAACAGTCTAGAAGCTTATAAATATCCACTCAATATAGTGAACACACATTAAAATATTTTTTGTTTATCATATTCATTTTTTTTAATATTGCCATATGTTATGCTGCTGTCCTGGTAACCTGTAAATTGGTTTAACTTGACAGCCAGGTGGGCTGAGTCCCAGTATTGCAATTCCCAAGCAGGCCCCTGTAGTGGCAGCAGCAGTACTTGTGTGTTAGGATACAGCAGCAGCTGCAAACACTGATCCAGCAATATGCGAAAGGAACTGGGCAGCTATTTCTGAACCTCTCAAGCAAGTGTTTTGTATCTCCTCCAGACCAAAAGCAGCAGACAATAGGTAAGCACTTGGTGTGTTTATTCCAATAAGCCATCAGCTGTATTCTGCTGACTTAAAATTGATAAACATCGCCAATAAAATAGTTTTTAAAGTCTTCGTTATAAGCTATATCCCCCTTTCTTCTCTCTCTCAATATTCTATAACTGGAAAGCATCCTTTTTATCCAGGTGAATTATAAGTTTAAGAAGCAAGATGTGATATCCACGGTCATTACCTTACTCACAAGTTGCTACACATCTGTTAAAACAGCCATAATCACCTGCCACAAAAGCTCAATTCATTTAACCATATAACAAATTAGATTGGATGAGAACCCTGGAAATGATCCAGTCTGACCTCATGTACGTACATAGAGTCTTTTCAGGAGATATCTTACTTTTCCTCTGCCATTTGGGTGGCTTGTTAGACACGCAGAGAGGGAATTCAAATCTTCCTCCCAGAGAAGTTGAAAGGGGGCCTCAGCTTGAAGCCACTGTTCAGAGAACAACTGACACCACAGTGTTAAATGACAGAGGAAAGGTCACAAAGACACTTGTCTGGAGAGGCCACCCTCTTTAATGTTAACTATCCTTCATAAAACCTTGCAGAGGCCCTGTGAATCAGGCAAAAAGTTGTTCAGTAATTTTTTTTAGGTGACTCCTCAACACTCATACATTGCTTTACTTTAAATCACTATTCCAGTCCTACATTATTATGTCTTCATTATATATTCATGTCTAAATTTGATTTTAATTTCATCTCCATTATTCCCTGTCACTCACCAAGATCTTCACCAAGCAACAGGCAAAGATTCAGACGGATCAACAATACAACATTAATGTCCATGAAAATCTGTTAGTAACAAGTACTTTTAATTATACTACAAAGCTAATGATCTTGCAAGGCACTTTTTTAATCTCCCTTCTAATTCCTCAGTTGTGTTTGCATTCCACCATCCCACCTTTCCTTTTAGCCCTCTTCTAAACATTATTAAAATAGAGACACAAACTTAATTAGGTGACACCCCCCAAAAGAAACTGCAATTTTTTTTGTTCTGAAATAGCAGGCTGAGAGTATTATACTCAGAAACAGTTCCCTTTGTAGAAAGGAATTACTGAATAATGAGATTATTTCATTCACAGAAGCAAGTAAAAGTTTCTAAAAAGCTGAAAAAGTACAAGTTATTTTCTCTACGTAAGCCCTGAAGTTCAAACGTTAGCAAAAGGCCTACCAAAATTGATATTCATGCTTTGAAGCACTAATATAATTTGTATCGATTCAGTCAATGAAAACCATTAATGGAATGGAAAGTTCCCATGACTAATCAAATCAATAAAAACAGTAATATTAATCCAGACTTGCATCAGTATCTAAAAGCCAGCATCATCATCCAAGCCCAGAAGTTAAGAAGCCAATAAAATGGGGGTTTTGGCAGCACTACTCCTTGATGAATTGAACTTTGCTTGATGATTTGAACAATGCTTCACTTTTGTGTGGTTTTATAACTATTATAGTCAAGTGAACGAAAATCAAAAGCACAATATAGCTTCCCATCAATTAATATACGTAACAATAATCTTGGTTTTGGTATACTTCACCTTGAAAATAACTATTGAAATGAGATTATTTTATCTGTGCCAATGTACATTTTGTTTTAGTGATGTTTGCACAGAGGTTTACGTGGGATTAGTAAAATTTGACACTTATTAACTACTTCAATCACCAATGAAAGGCAGCACTTTCCAACAGGACTCAAAGTATGAATTAATTAACAGTAAATGTACTCATATACTCACAGAAAATAATTGCTTGCTTCAAAGGCCGCTATCGAACAGCAGCTTATTATCCAATTTCATATGTGAGGTATGTGGATGACAAATAGTTCTTATTTACAGCCAAATGTAATGACCCTACATTTGCAGATACATATTCTATATCAAATAAATCTCTGTCAGGTCTTAAGATTAAGCAGTAGCAAAATTATTTGGATATTTTAAAAATCTAATATTCTCAAAGTGGAAATAGCAAACACGCTGCTGCTGGAGGTTATGAAAATTAGGTCCTGATGACTATGAAAGACAGAAACTTTCAAGAATAAAATTCCCGAGATTACTGTCCTGGCCAAATTCCAAAGATGTAATTGTTTTCTTCGTACTTGAAAATTCCTCAGGGTTTATCTTTGATTACCTATGTTCCATATTCTACACAATTCATATGTTTTCTACATTCCGGTTTCACTTCCAAAAAGAGAGATTTCACTAGTCAGTAGCATTCTTACAAACTTTACCCTTTCTTCTTTAGTTTTTCAAAATGTCTTGCAAACATTAATGAAAAAACTTTTTATGCTACAAACAATGTGTATAATTACCTAGATTTTATCCACCATGCTTAGCTTTATTGAAACGTATCTCAGGAGTATGTCAGCTTCCAGTTCTTCAACTGCTACAAGCTTTGTGGTCTCTCTGAAATTGAAACGAATCCCTGAGACCCCCATCAGAAAAACTTGTGTACTTTTTGCCTGGCCCTCTGCCATAGTGGATCTTCATTAAAGGTGGGAAGGGATGTGAAATCATGGCCATTGCTTTGTCTGTGTTAAAATTCCCATTCACTTCACAGAGATTGGGTTTTCACCTACAAGTCAGATGTTTTCCTGGACTAGAAAAAAGCTGGATCACGTGGAAATAATTATCTTAGAAAGAAGAATATCTGAATAGCTCCTGAAAACTTGAGATAATAACATATCATAGCAACAACCTTAACCTAGTCTGAAAATTGTCTGCAGGGAAGCACAAGAGGCTTAAACCTGAAGGTCAGTACAACCAGTGCAATTCTGGCTACTCATGCTGGCAGAATGCTGATGTGGTATCTCAGGTATGAAATCCAATTCATTTTGGATGATAGACAAACTCAGGTGTCTACATGACATTTTAAGTATCACCACTTTTCATTTTTAAAGTGCTTTAAATGATGCAAATAAGAAGATGTCATAATATATAGGAATTATATACATATTGTAATGAACTACCTCTGTCGATCAGATACATTTCAATTGTATTTGCTGAGCCTGAAAGAAATTAATTTGTTTGCATGCAGAGACATAGTATTTCAAAATCTCGGGAAACTTTAGATAAGCAGAGTGAAATGACAACTATGAGCCAAAGGTCCCTGAAATCTCGTGTCAAGCTAACCTGTTCATGATGTGACATGAAGTTCAGGCACCATCTAAAGGCTGTACTATGGACACACACTGTACACAGGGAAACATTTGCTCAGCTTGTAATTTGAGTCTCACTCAAAAACGCCCTTTTGTTTCAACTAAGTATGATGATGTGACAAAGTAATGAAGATGGCAATGGCTTAGACAGAATTGTGTGCCTTAAGTCCATTTAGCTGTGGCCAGTGGGATAGGATGACCTTTTCTTCTTCTGAAGGACAGTAAAATATTTTCTTTGTTTCCTCTAGCATATTTTAACTGGAAAACTAAAACTCTTGTTTTCTGATTCGCAGAAATTCTTAGACACTGTGTTAAATACACAACTCAAAACACTAACAAGTATTCTCTCAGGTACCTCTTGTAATCCATATTTGTTGAATAAAAGCCTTCCAAGTTGAACAGCTGAGTCTACATCCACAGCTTTTTCTTCCCCTCCCAGTGCCCTACATGACCAAGCTAGCATGAAGTACAGAATATCGATTAGAAGTGTACTATGGATTCCTTGCGCTGCAAGTTAAATTACTGTATACTGTATATTTTTAATTTCCCACATATAACAATAAACATGATTGATTCTTCAATTTCGGAACATCGTTTTGGCAATTAAGAAAATAAATACCCTTTCCACATACAGCTTGCCTTTTCCTAAGTAAATGTCTGCAGTGTATTAGCTCATGTGTGACAGACAAATAACTACCTATCCCTCCCCCTGTAGGCCTCATTCTGTTTTCTATTTCTTTTTTTTTATTTATTTAGGACCTGCCATTCATTTTCACACCTGACAGTAAAAACCTCAGGACGTGGTTGTTGTGAAGAGGATTATCTTTCAGATCAATGCTGAAATTGATTCCAAACCATGCTATTTATCAGCCTGCAGCTAAAGCACTGGGAGTCAGGAAATATTTCCTCTCCTTCAAATCCATTCTTATTCTGCTGTTGGAAAATCACAATACCATGGTCTCCATTAATACCCACTATTTCTATTTCTTGTGCACATGGAATATCAATGTCAAAGAGACTGTGCTGTTAGTTGCATTATCAAATTCAGTCCAGAAAGAAACAGACTAAGGAAACAACAGCGTGATTACTTTTGCACTACTGCTGAACAGTTACTGATGCTAACTGGGAATATAGCCTTGCTATGACATCTGACATTAATGACTCTCTGTATTTCACATAAAATACACTGTATAATTTTATCAGCATCATATAATGATACGAGAAACACATATGAAATGTCTCTTTTCAAAGCCACACACACTAGTTTTCTTTTGCTTGATGACTCAAAAACAAAAAAAAAAAAGGAATAAGGCCCATTACATTGCATGATTATGTACACAAACTGCAGAAAATTAAAACAAAAAGACTCACCAAACCCTCTAAGCATAATACAACAGTCATGCAGGTATGCAAGGTCAAATCAGTTAAACCTCATCCTGCTTCTCTGATTAACAATCTTCATGATGAACAATTAGGGACGATCTGATGAATGGTGAAAGTTAATGAGAGTCTTTCCATTTTTTTCAGGAACTATATTAAGCCTTTATTTGTTTGAGACTGTGGTGACACTCTTAGCTCATTATGACATTATTTAATTGTTGTTTAATACTGTCTGAAAGTACGGAACAAAGCCTGTGGTGGAGCTTAAACTACTGTAGTACATAAGCTCCAAATAAATAAAAATTACAGTGTAATTTACAATATGTAAAGGCACACAAAGTGTACAGAAATTTAAAGTGATGTCAAATAACATTAATATATGGTGAATATAAAGATTATAAAAAGTAGTTAGATCAAGCAACACTGGTTCTTCTCACTTGGTTTATTTTGTAAGAGAAACCCTGCAGTTTGTGACTAAGATTCTAGTGCTTCAGTGGCTCTGCCAAGTGCCTCAATGGCAGAATGGGGATGTTTTGAATTCCACTAGAGATACAAGCTGAAAATCATTAAAATAAGATCTAATTAATTAAAGCTTAATATTAAATATATTGGGCTATGTTTAAAGTGCATACTAAACTAATGTTTTTCAAATTCAGACAGCAAATTAAATATCCATTGCCAAACACCTCAGATGTATTTATAGGAGGCTAGAGTTCATGTCTTCCTGAGAGCAAAGGCCTTTCTCAAAGTTTGTTGAAACAATGACAGCAAAACAATAGCTAAATTTGATTATTCAAGATATAATACTTAACACTTTTGAAGCAGATTTTATCTCTGAGTTTAAATGTATCTCCTAATTAATCTTTAGGTTATATGTAAGTTATTTTCACCAATTATCAGAGTAATACAGATGTGGTTTCATAACAAAAGATATCCATAAACCATTCTTAGAAAGGGTAACTGGTAGAATTAATGCCCTACCTTCTTGCTTGAATTTCAACACTTGTAGGAGGTTGTAATGTTGAAGATGTGCCTCTAATGAAGCAAGATGACCACTGCAGTTCTCCTCTGATGCCAGAGGTGAACCTTGTGGCTTATACTACTGCTGTGCACTCTTCAGAATTTTATAAAAAACAACGTATCTCTTCCACAAAAAAAGACAAATTTACCCAAACCAATTAGTGACACTCCTAGAAGGAATTTAACGACCTACAAAGACACAAATATAGTATGTGCATGTACTTTCTAAAGTCTTCTCTCAAGATTGATATTGAGCTTGGAAAAACAGCAAACACTACATAATAAAAAATTTTGAAGTATTTAGAAATCAAATCACCTCATGGATACACTAAGGGAATATGAAATCTCTTACTAATAGCCACCCCAGTAAATTTTTCAGCATGATCACATTTTTCTTTTTATTATATCTCTTTATCTTTTCAATTTAAATTACTCCAAACTTCCAAAGAAAAGGTGTGAAAAGTAAACCTAGAAAAACAAACCCTTCAGCTTTGGGCTTTCCACCTTCAATTCCAGTTTCTCATACACACTATTAATCTTGAAACAGAAGGAAAAAGGAAGCCATACTGTTCATAAAATTCTATTCTTTCAGAAACACATGCAACACATGCAGCCTGGAGCATTTACTCATATTTAGAACAGCAAAGCACTCAGCAAGATGAAAGACTGCAATTTTTTATGATCGGTGTTGAATGCACAAGCACTTATTTTAAGTATGATCAATACAACCCAAAATTCCTAACAACACTGTGTTATTCATGAATTATTCTGATTTTTTCATAGAGAAATGAAAAGAACAATGTTTTCAGAGCTCACAGAAATACATTTATATCAATGAAAAGAAAATCATATTTAAAGGAGTTTTGTTTCTAGTAGAAGTGAAAAATTACACACTATGTCTAGTAACAGGATATAAGCCAAACTAAGTCTTATCACACATATACACAGAATGACTGGAAATTTGTATTGAGAATTGTAAGATTTCATTTCTAAGATAATACTCTGAAAGCAGCTCACAACACTTCATCAAACCACTAAAAATACACTTATTTATGTTAAAAATACAAAATGGGTGTTTTGTAAAGATGGGTTTGCTTTGGAAACTGCATTTTAACTAGCTTAACTGTGTCTTAAGCATATCAGTGAAGAGCTATCACTGAAACATGCTGATTAGTGAGAAAATGTTGGATGAAATGGCATTATTATTGTTATATAGTAGATTCTCAGGAACAAAACCTCCTAGGACATTATTCCACTGATTTACACAGCTGTGACTAGGGTGCAAGCCTTTTACTTTTGGAATAATTGGGTACTGATGGTTACTTTTTATCAATTTAGGCAATTATTTCCCACTATAATTCTTGACTCATTGGTCTGTCTACTTATTTCTAATACAAAGAAACATTACTCACATAAATGTGATCTTACAGGTACATATCACTTTTAATAAAATCCCATTAGCCAAGGAAAATGAGTCAGTTAAGAAATTATGAGAGATCCACAATGTCCCAGTAACTTTATAGCTTAATTTGAGTTAGGGTCAGATCCCATTCTCAGACTTAAAGTTTCAGCTGAGGGCTGAAACTGACTCCTTTTAATTAAATGTTGGGCAAAAAATTGTCTTTGGTACTCACAGATATTTGCTGTATCTGTGTCTACAGGCAGACATATTTCCACATTATGATGCAACACACTGATCAAGACCCTGCACTTGATTTAGGGTATCTGGATTCTACACTTTGTCACAGTCCTGCTTTGTGATCTTTGAGAATGTATCACCATTTATATTGGAAGTCCTGATCCCACCATATCTAACTTTAAGGCACCTGATCCCAACATGAAATTTATAATCTAGGGTAAGCATGTAAATGACCTATATAAGGAAAGCTTATAAGGAAAACAGGATTCACAACCTGGCTGCAAAGCAGAATTCCACCTGACCTAGACAGTGCAGCATGCTGCCCTTTTGTAATGCAATACCACGTACATGCAGGAACTGCCAACAAATAAGTTTTCCAGCCTTGAAACCACAGAAACCGTGTCAGTATATCAGTTCAACAGAACTGAAAAATTCTGCAAAGTGCATGGCTAATTGGCCTAAGCACTGAGATCAGCTACTGAAGGCATGTAATTTCCAGAATATAAACTAGAACTGGGCTCAGAGTTGCACTGGAGCAAGTGGAATGCCTTTACAAAGTGCTGCACTGCACAACAGGCAGGTTTAGCAGGAGAGGAAGAGGGTGTTCTTCAGTGTTTACATTTCTACAGCAGACCTGCAGGCAAATGATTAAAAGAGATTTGGCTTGTTACCTTCTGTTTATTTAAACGACTTAAAAAAATATCCCTCTAGGTGTAGACAACCAGCTTAGTCTGCTCTGCAGCTGAATATGGAAAACTTACACAATTAGTATCTTGGAACACTCATCAAAGATTTAGGATACTCTGTCCACCTCAATTAATTTAATTTTATGTTTTCCATATCCCATCGTTTCTTAATCACTTTATGTTTGGTTCCTTAAGTACCAGGTAAAGAAATTCATGCCTGCTTATTTCAGGTATACCCTTGTGACTGAAGAGATCGAAGTCTACAGAGATAAGGAGATAGGCATTGTGATTTAGTATCTGAACGAATGAAATCAGGCACCTGAAAACACAGGTAAATGGAGGTCAGCATCACTGTGCAACTTAGGTTTTTACATTTAGCAGTCTTTACATGAAATACAGTAACAGCACTGAGAAAAGGGAACAGAAGTCAGGATTATCACTTTATCAAGAATACTAAAGCTAGGTGTCTCACAAAGCCAAAGCTGATCACCCTGCTTCCAGCCCCACGAATCTGCTATTTCGTGTTGTGCTGTGTACTTTCTTCAAGAGAAGGGATAAAATACGAGTCTCTGCCATGACAATCTTATCTCTACTCCAGTGGCCAAGAAGTGGCCAATCCTCTAAAAGCTTAGTTTCCACTACTGCAGACTGAAGCATGTTTACAACCATGGTTATTGATTAAATGCTGTAACCTCCATGTTACAATATAAATGGTGACTGATGTGCTGAAATCTGTTATGTTACTACATGCATTAGGCATAGTCCAAGGATTTCTGCTGCACTGGAGTGGAATGTCTGGTTTATGAACTACGAAACAGGTTTAGGTATGACACAGGGGCATAGAAATGGTGACCCTACAGCATTCCTAGATAGTGAGTACTTCAAGTAGGTTCAGTTGCAGATGTGTAAACATGTAAACAATTTCACTGTCAGGAAACAAGATGCTAATGCACATTTGATGGATCACATACTTAGATTTCACATACGAGTTTCTCCTTTTATCCAGGACAGATCTAATACCAGACCTGGCTAGTCATGGGTGGTATCATTCCAATATTTTATGACTGTGATTAGATAGATACACAGACAGACAGAGATCTTAACAGTGCAGTGCTATTAAGAGCAGGTGATGTTAAGCCCTGCTCCTCTATAACTTTCCTGTGGTAAACTCTTCACAGCAAAAACTCCTCTTCTGCCTGTGCTTGGGGTCACTGATTCTTCTCCAGGTCTCTGGAAACAAAAACCTTTCCTTAAATGCTGCCCTCTCTCTTATCCTGTCATATTCCTAAAATGTCTTTTTTTTTTTTTCTGTTTAAGAACACAAAAAGACAGTGTCCTTTACAAACCAGAAAAAGGAAGTAACCTGTAAACATATTCATGTTTAACCAATGAAAGTACAAATCTATCCTCACCACGATGAAAAAAGTCTTGCATTTTGACACTGCGCATTTTGGACTGTCTTTTCTCTTTCTTCCTCAGTCTTCTCTTTTGGTTTGTTTCTTTGTTTGTTTCTGATCCACTGGTCTTTTTCATGCTGTCACTTTTCTTTAGAAGACTTTCTTAGGTCTTAAATGACTTCCATCTTCTCATATACTTCTGGAAATATTTATAAATCTAGTTTTTGATACCTGTCCGATTACCTTTTAAAAATGGTTATCCATATATACATCTACAAAGACTAAGACTTCATTCAGTCTGTGGTAGGCAATTCAAACTTAGACCTAATGCTGAAAGAAGTTGTACTGTTTCTTTCTCAAACTGAGTCTTAGGACAGTGCTGGTCACACTGAAAATTATCCAAGTATAAGTCACTGCACTAAAATACTTTCCTCAGGGCAGACACTTCTTCTCTTTTCAATGACCAAAACACAGTTAAAAGATTCATTTCACGAGGGCATTACTATACCTGTCTAGCTGTGTCTTTCAGTTCTTTTCAGTGGGGTTACTAGAGTAAAACTGAAATAATGCAGTGCTTAATCAACCCTAATATATGCCCCTGATAGCTTTTTGGTTTATTCCAGTCCATTAACAGGCTATCTGGTGTGACAGTTCAAGAAGATCATTATGTCTTAATGAGGTGAATTAAAACAAAAAATATGCAGTTGTTGCAAAACATTAGAATGGACTCCAGGAAACACGACTGGATATTTAATGTACTATTTTAATGCTTTATTTGTTGCTAACACTTAAGTCGTCAAACTTCAATTGTGTAGTTATAAGTTATCTATGATATAAATATTCCTCATGTTAAAACACTCGCTCATACTTTCAAATGTTGGAAATAATTTTAGAATTAATTACAGGTGTTGTTCTGGCATCATTTTTATGGTGCAGTGCTACATATTTATGTTATTAATCTGTGCTTCCCAGTGTATAGCATTAAAGGATGCACTATAAATCAGGTTATGCTCAATTTGAACTTTGTACCTTTTTTTTACCTGGAAACAGATATGCTAGAGGCTTCAAAAATGTTTTAAAACCAATGCTTACAATGACACAGCTTTTGAAAGTATTAACTTAAAAGACCACATATCCAAAGTCACTCAGGTACCTACCTGAGTTGAGCAGATGCCTAATGATACTTCTAAGACAATCTGTCTCCCTGGCCCCTAAAATTTTATAGAATTGCGTTAATTCTGCTACATTCATTTTTGCCAACACAAGGACTTCTGCACTGTTAATTTCAGCATCCCTAATGTCTTTATATGTGAGTGCCATTTAACTGAGGAAAAAAATGTAACAAACTTTATACAAACTCCAAAGAGGATTGAGGTAAATTAAAAAACGTAAACAGGAGAAAATATATATTAAAGCCCTCAATTGTTAATCATGTATCTACAACAGACAAAGTTGTATTTGTGTTAATGCTGTCTAAATATACATCAAAACAGACAAAATAACTGGATTTGAGCAAATATAGGAATGAATTTTTGTCCTTACATTTTGAGAACTATGTTACTAAATGATAATGAAACTGTATGCAAAGTTTTAGGAAAATACAAGTGGCCGAAATAGATTCAAAAACTTGGAGAAGTTGACTAAGGACTACCTAATTAAAATCAGATAACCCCTTTGCACCTAATGAAAGAGCTTGTTTTGTAACTGATTTTATATATTATATTCCTTAGCCAGAATAAGTTTTACATATAAAAATTTTTTAGGTTGTTTATAAGCTATGTAGACGTGCCACTAAAATAAGCAAAAGAATCTACAATTTGTGTAATGCATGCAGGACTGTAATTATAAAACAAAACCAAACAAATCTGCAGGGCTACAGCAGTATTTTCACAGAGGCATCATCTAATAGTAAGTTTTTGCTGATGTTACTGACTTCAGACAGGATGGCCAAAGTGAAATAATTACAATGGTGGAGTTTATTTAATATGAAAAAACTAAGCAGATCACAATTTTCCCATTATTTTTAGGAAAATGCACTGTTGTAGCTTAGAGGTATTTTGTGTTAGGAAACACAAGTCCATTCAACTTGCAGGAAGTTGCAGTGGAAAGGCAGAGAAGACAGGTCAAATTAAAAAAATCAATACAAATTTCTGAGGGTCATTCTGAATAGAAATGAACTCCTTTCTGTTATTAGAAATTACTGAAAAAATCCCACAAACCACATACTTTGTCAGTTCCTGTGATAGCAAGCTGACATAAATTCAAAAACAAACCAGTTTTTAGTTCTGGGAACTGAGCTTTTGCAATCAAATTTTTGTGGATATTTTATTGTTGCATTTTTGTTTGGGTTTGGGTTTTTGTTGGTATTTCATTTTATTATTATTCTTGAAACTAAAATGTAGTGCCTTTTAAAGTCAAACATCGCATTCAGGAATATATAATAAGGAAATTATAAAAATAAAATTGTGGTAGAAAGAAACCTATTTGAAGGTACTTTCTAGCTGTTCATAAAGTAACTAACATTCAGTATATAGAAAACTGTGTGTCCACATACAGGTGTATATATAACTCTATATGCACAAAGGCCTCATTAGTCATTCTGCTTACTTTCAGATGTAGACTGACCTTAGAGAATACAGTAAAGAGATACTGTATGACCCATTTTCTCAACATCTTTGGATAGACCTCTCTGCAGGGTTGGGAGGGACCATTTTTTTGCCTGAAGAATGCTGCCCTTAGAGACTTGACATTTTCCTGACTTCATTTACCCTTCAGAGCTGCTTCCCATGGGACCACAACTAGTTTTCTGAATAAGGATCTTCGCTCTGCTGTTCTCTTCTTCACTCCTCTCAGGACCTTGAATTCAATTTCATGGTCATTATATCCAAGGCTGTCACCAATTATCACATTTTCCCACACCTGTTTTTTTTGCTTTTTAGTGAATGGCAGAATCCAGCTATGCATGACTCTTGCTTGAGCCATCCAGTACCATGCCAAGAAGTTATCCCCAAAACCTATCAGAAGTCTTCATGGCCAGACTGTTCAAAATCTATTAGGGGAGGTGGGAAGGAAAGAGGGAGGACTGACAAATGAACTAATAGGGAACTTGAACAAGCCTCACTTCCCTAGAAAATTGGTTTAATTAGCCATACAGAGAATTTTTACCTAGTGTTACCAATGGAAAAGTAAAACAAATGAGCTCTTTTACCCTACCTTGTAGATTCAAACGCTAAGCAGACAACATATTGTATGCTTTGCACAATTGTAACATTAAGTGGCAACTTAGTAGCATTAAACCACAAACGAAAGGGACATATTGAGTCTTTCAAAATGGAGTTCAATGGGCAAGCTATCAATCTGTCACTTATTTTTATGGCCATATACAGGCCATAACCCAATGTTTTAGTGTACAAATTCACAATTCAGACACTCTTTCAGAAGTGACCTTAGAAACTATTCTACAGATATATTGGGTATCAATATCCCCCAAAATAAAATGGAAGGGAAAAAAATGTCTTAATTATCCAGGATCTAGTGTCCCAGTCAACACTTCACCCTCCTACTCCCAGTACTGCACATTATGAACTTACTGCCCTCTCTTCTTTATTCTTTCAGCATTTACATTTGAACAGTCACAAACTGAAAACTCTGTCTAGGTGATGGTAATTAAAAGCTGCTACACAAATATAAAATATATTTAAAATAATATAGAAGAAATGAAATTTTATTTTTCTTATGTTATATAAATTTTCCCCTACAGTTAGGAATCTAAACAAAAACAAATTCTGGAGGGAAATTTTATTGCAGATTTATATATCCTCTAGTTTCGAATATAAAAGTGCTGACATATATCTTTGGCATCACAAACACAAGGTCATATTATTTATATTTTTGCATAATCTTGAAAGAATATTTTATTTCTCTTCCCCTTTCTCTCCCCTCAAAAAAAAATTAATTACTTGTCTATCACTAAGATATGTATCTTCTTTTTTATGCTCTGTGACTACTATATTCTAATATGTAAAGAACTACAGAATGTTGAACATCCAGTGTTCACCTGAAGAAACAGTATAATAATTTTTCCACAACTCTTGAAAGTGATCTGAATTAACTTGGTAGAAGTCTCAATGGGATAAAGACAGGTTAATATTATGGTTAAGATTTTTTTTTTATCTAGACTGCAATATACCACAAAAGTGAAGGACCTAGAAAATAGGTATACTAATTTTTCGTCAACTAAGCTTAACAGCATACATACCAACACAACTGATGTGAGCAATTCTGGATCTGAATAGCAATACAAAAAGTAGTAGTTTTTCAGGAAAAACTGCTTGCAGCTGGACTGGATACACCCTGAGACTCTTAGCAGAGCATCCCCACTGATCCCAGCTAGAGAATTCTGACAGATGATGGAATATCATTGGTCGGAAAAGTCCCAGATTGCTCCATTTTATAACTAAAACCATGAACTCCATCGGAAAGCTAAATCACCAAATACTAAGAACATATGGTAGCTATAGTGACTTTGTCAAATTATTACATTCTGTACTGAGTATAGCTCAAGGCAAGTGCTTAGTACAATTTCAAAGACATGTAAGGTCTGCATTTAAATGCAAAGACTGCAATATCCTGATTTAACACCTCTTTCTTACTGCTACTACCTGGCTACTGTTTTAGCCAGCTGTTAAACCAGTTGTGTGACAATTCAAGTTGGAAAGAAAAAGAGCAGTTGAAAGCTAGTAGGTGCAAGATAGTATTTGTGCTTTTGAAAAGCTCCCTCAGTGTTAGAGACACATCCTTAAAGACAGAATCAGTTTGTCTACTGCTGGTTTGCCAACTTGAAATTTGAGAATGAGTCACCTGAAGAGTCATGTTTTCATCACACCTCAGTGGTGCCCTGACACTGAAAAAGGTATGTACCTGAATCTTCATCCAGCAAGACAGAAAAAATAGTATTATTTCTTTTTTTATTTTTCCTGTGACTTAAGAAAACACACATAGATTTGCAAACTAGTGGAAATCTCTAACACCTCTTTGCTGTTGCCAGATGGCACAGTTCTCCTGAAGCCAGCAAACTGTCTGATTTACAGCAGCTGAGAACAAGCTGTTTCTGATAAAAGGCATCTCTTTCATTGGTAAAGGGTTATCAATTTTCTCAGCTCTCCATATCTAATATAAGCATAACCAAGTATCCTTTACAACTAACATTTAAAAAGTAAAAAACAAAAACAAAACCAAAAAAACCTAAACAAACCAACTCCAATCCCTTCCTTTTCTTATTTGTATGCAGATTGGGTTTTTTCCCCCAGATAACCCTGCTGATATCTTAATGGCTATAATCATGTATGCTGGTATTAGTATGCTGGTACTAGTCACACAGCCATGACAGCAACAGACCTTACAAAACATAAGCTCTAAAACTTTCTGACCACAAATAAGAATTTAATGTGAGCTTGTAAACTTAATGAATGTTAAGGCAGGCTTAACAGAAATATAATGCATGAAAATGAAATACGGGCTGGTTTATTATTCTTTTAAAAGGCTACAGTAATTTATTAACCACAATGCATTCATCAGAACTAGAATTTGACAGACCCATAGACATTTTCATCCCTAATAGATCAAATTAATCATAAAACACATTCTATTTTCTGCCCAGCTCCCTTCTGTTAATTTACTTCTTAGCATTAAATCCTGAACACCAATGCTAATTTTAAGCATGTGAGAGCTATAAAAATTATTAACATGACCTGCTATCCTTGCTTACTTAATTTTTCTATTTTGCTAAATATAAAGATTACATTTATGGGGAAAAAAAGTTTCAAGAGAGTGACAGTTTTAGATAAATTACTGAAAACAATGAGTGATTTAGTACATAACTACATTATAGAAATAAATGGAATAAGTCTCAAAAGCAAATGAGAGTTGCTGAGTTTGTTTTAACTGATTCAGGACACAAACACTGGTAAACTAGGCAGTCTAACTGCCATTATCTTTATGAGAACATGTTTCCAGTGTAAGTGTGTATATAAATATAAATAAGGCAATGTGGTAGCATTTTTAAATTCACAGGTAAGGCTATTTACTTTAAAAAAGAAGTGCCTTCACCAAAATCTAGAGAGTCCAATTTGTCTACAGGTTTTGTGAGCAGCATTTTTTCAGCCTTTTCCAAGAATAGGTTTTAGTGGCATCTATGACCATATCTGATTCATATTAAAGTAACATGAATACTATCCCTGACAGATGACAAGAAAATAGAGGTGTTATAAAATACCCAGCCATCATTCTCATTGGCATCATGATCTTAGATCGGTTTAGATCAAATATAGCTTTTCCTATCAGAGTCTTGGCTCCAAAGGAGAGAGAAAAGCAGAATGGACCCATGATATGCCTGTTTTTGGATTGTGTCAGTGTATGAAGTTCTATTGCATCAATTTATTTCATTTTCTGTCTGTTTACTGTTCCCGTTCATTTGTTTACACTCAATAAATATGTTTAGTTATATCCTCATTGCACTGTGTTGCAGGGCAAAATCCGGATGAGTTATCATTTACCAGCCTCTGTTCTCAGTGACAACATGGAGCAAGATAAGACCACTTAAATGTGCTTCCAATAAAGTACAGCTTTTGGTATTTTATACTTGATCTATTGCAAAATCACAGCTTGGTCTCATAGAATGAGACTGTTTGAATTCAAAGTAACAATTAGGCAGCTAGTCTATATATCAAATAAAGAGGTTACACTGTTCTGCCCCCTGCATAGAAACAAAATCTTCTGGAAACATGAGCAGAAACACTGTTACAAAGAAAAATACAGTATACAGATTCTATTTCTAGGAACAGGAATAGAGGTTTTCCATAGAATCTACAGGAAGAAGAATATTAGCAAACTTTTCCCCTTCTATGAAAAAGGGAAGCAGCACAGATTTGAGAATCAGGCTTTATTCTACATCTGATAGCATCCTTATAAAGTTAAAAATCAGAATCTTTCACTTTCTCCTTGGGTGGGCCAAAAATCCACATTTTTATTTTTAAAGATAAAAACAAAGAAAGTACTTTTTCTTGCACTTCCCTTGAAGTCATGCTAGTTTTATGCACAAACAATTTAATTGAAAAATTCATGTTGTTCTTTTAAATTCACAGAAACACGAGCAAAGCACTCAGAATGTAAAGGAACATGTCTTCAAATTACTAGTAGAAATGAATGCTAGAATTCATCACTAGAAAAGAGCAGTTATTCCTTTACTGAAAGTAGTCTTCTGTCAAATGAAGACTGAAAATTATTATCATAGTAAAATGACAGATCTGAAAAATCAGCTGACCACAATGAATTGTGATGTATATTATTTAACCTTAGACATCTGCACTTTATGTAACAAACTGGTTTTGACACATAGTTACCAGGAATATTAAAAAGCGTATTTCCAAAGGAACATATTTTCTTCAATGAAATATCTTAGGTTTGGTTTTATGATTCTTTAATGTCAAGCAACCTTTGAAACTGCAAACAGCATTTTAGTGGTGATTATATCTGCCTAGCATTAAGCCTTTGAGAAAGATATGCTGGGAAAAATCAGTAAATTTTGAATTGCAAATATCAACTTGACAAAACAAACTATGAAAATAACCACTGGATGCTAGTGTAAACTGTGTAGAGCTATGCTGTGTTTCATTTTTGTTGTGGCTTTTCTATATGCTCTCTTTGTTGCCTCAAGTCATTCAGACATATTTTCCCTTTTTATAGGGCAGAAAACAGTTGCTATCAAAATAGTGTTTATTGCTCCCTGAAGTGCATGGTATTCAAAATATCTTTGTGGCTGTGGTCTACTAAATGAAAAATAAATATTACCAACAGGTAAAATACTTTTCTATTTGTTTTCTATGCTTCTTGTTGGCAATGTAAGATATACAATTTAAAAAAATCTGGAGACACAACTCTTCCATGCCTGTGAATGGAAGTACAGACTCTTTTTACCAGTTGATCAGCTACAATTCTGAAGGACAGCTTACTTAGCTTGAGAGTAGGCAATAGTCTACCCTTACTGATACTGCTTTGCTTTCTGTTCAGGCTGCCACCAAGGCAGTGTAATCAGGCAGTGTTATCTGTAAAGAGCGTTAATTATTGTCTTAAATTAGAAACACTAAAAAAAATACTCGGACACAATAAATTCCAAGTGCTTTTGGATGAATATGTACACCATCACCTATCTGGACTGACTCAGAAATGACAGGAAATTCTTGCATTCATCAATTCACTGTAACAGCTGTAATGATCTACTTCTCGTGCAGCTCCATTTTAGTTCTTCAGCCACAAAATGCATCATCTAAACCAGTGTAAATCAACAGAACTTCAATTAACCCACTCAAGCAACAGTGATATAACCTAACTTAGGGCCTGACTAAGGGAACACCTGCCAGGACATCTACAAGCATTAATCTGTAAGTCCAATATGTAAGAAAGACCATGGTTGAAGAATCTTATCCTTTTATCCATCCAATAAATAAAGCATAAGTCTCAAATCAAATTTCCACATGCTGTTATGTTCATAAGTACAACTGCTTCTGTTCTGAAGCAGCAGTCTAAAGAAGAACTAGCCACAAACTGTGCTGTACTTGGAAGCCAACAAAGGGTGGGCCAGAGTCCTCAAAGAGCATGAAGGACATAGATCCTGGGCTGAAGGTCTACAAAAGCCAGATACAGCTGAAAGCACAGAGACAACAGAGCTAGAGCAGGAAAAATTTAGGAAATAAGTACAAGACAGGAACATGTATGACATTTACATGTAGTCGCCTTGCCTCATAGACAAATTCATGAGATTTTTTGAAAGAGCTGGAGTGGGTCTTATAATTCCAGCACCTACCAATCCTGTTGAGTCGTAACATAAAGAATGGGGGAGAAAGTCTAAAATACATTGGAACGCAGCTGTTGTAGCACCAAACTGAGAGGCACAACTTATCACTTTGGCCTAGGGCTACACTGATGTAATTTTTGGTCTATAGCTAAACTAAGTTCCCATTTGTCTTGAACAGTCTGTATAAATTCTTCTAAATCTTGCTCAAAAACCAGCTGCTACCTCATGAAAAGGTGACTTTGTCTCAATTTAGATTCTTTCACTATTCTATTGCTTTTGCCAACAGGATGACAGCTAAGTTTTTTCACCTTTATTTTTCTTTAATAAAGGAAGCTATTTATTACAGATCTGTGTTATTTAAACTCTGGATGCTTTGCTATTAGTGTCATTGAGCAGAATGAAAGCTTTACATGAGAGATTCATTTAGTGGATTGCAACTTTGCGTACTCCTAATCTAGGACAAACTAGAAGGAATGGAGTAAAACCGAACACTTCTGTAAACTATTGTCTGCCTATACTTTGCCAAGTTTTAACATTAAGAAGAATATTGCAATAAAGTAGGAACACCGATGGAGCAGTGGCATTTCCACTGTACCACTTACATAAATTATCTGCTCCTCTGATTAGAAAACCTGTCTCTGGCGGCCACAATTCAGTGAATAATTTGATTTCATAATCTCTACACGCATTTTTGCTCAATGGTGATATGAGTTATCAAAGACAGCATTTCAGAATCTAGACAAAGACAAGCCAGAATGCATTTTTCAATTTTCAATGTTTTTTGTAGTCTGAGAATGTTCGTCTACTTTCACTTTTTTTCAGAACAATTCAGACTATTGATTAGATTTGAAGAAGAAATGAGTATTACAAAAATCATGCTTTTAAAATAATGAAGTACACAACTTCTGAGATATTTCCATACTTATAAAACATAAAGAGCATTGATGCACTGTTTTGGCACTTCTAGTACGTTGGCTGTCATATTCAGATCAATGTTCTTTTTATTTGACAACGCTATACGGAAATTTTGTTTTAGCCTTTCCTATTAAGAACTGCGAACTTCAAAAGCAGGAAGAGATTTTGAAGAAAAGAGAAAGTAGTATTTATATATTACTTAGGGACTCTTTATTTTACAATTTTTTTTTCATTAAGTTATTAAATTATTAGACTGCTTGTATCTGGAGTTCCATAAATTTCAGACTAAAAAAAATAGGTTTATGTTGAAGACTGTAAGTAAGAAGTGAAGAATTTCAGACATGGCATACTAGTCAATATCCTGCTGTAATGCCGTTATGTTTGACTGATTCCTCTCCATTGCCTATTTGTGGGAAGTATTCCTGATGTAGTATTTATAGTAATTACTTTTCAAAAGACATTCAATACAATTATGCAATCAAATCTATTTGATTTGAATTGTTAAACTGGTATGGTTGCCTTCTGTACCCAAAGTTTTTAAAAAGAAAGCCTCATCTATCCTAAAGAGTGAAATCTTAAGCATTTTTTCAGGCAAGGACCTCATGGTGCTTCTCTTGTAAAGGATTCCACAATATACTTTAAAGGAAAGATATCTAATTATAAAGAACATATTTTCATAAGATAAAATTCCGAGTTAATTCATTTCTCATGTTTAAAGTAACATTAGTCAGATAACTGTACTATTATCTTAAATACATTAGTCATAGATATAGCCATAAAACTATATTTTAATTTATGTACTTTTGAGAGACTGAAGGCCTGCACTCTGTAGAAAGCTGCATCTCAATTTGAACACCATTCAACATATAGCACCTGCTATTTCTTTCCTATTCAGTGCAGCAGTGCAAGCACAATTGCTACGTGTACTGTAGCTACTCATTTTACCTCATTCATAGGCATAAACACATCAAGACAGCATTAATAGTTTTCTCATGGTATATCTTGCACTGTGATATCAAAGTTTTTGATATTATGGAAGACAGAAAAACAAACACTATAGTTATTACCCTTTCTTCTGATCTCTGATTAATGAAGGGGAACAGATGGTGTCTCCAGAGACCCAGAAGTAGTTTCTGGAATTGTGTCCTAACTTGCTCTAGGTAAAATTTACTTACAGTTTTTCTTTTAGCCGTCTTCTCATATTTCCTTGCAGATTATCTTTTGTTATGTTAGCATTTCCGTAAAATCAGTTTGCAACTGCTTATAAAAATACTAGGTTTACCTTCTTTTAGTATACATAGTATATAGTGTATATTTCTTAAATACTGTAGAAGTAGCTAAGCAAGTAAACATTTTTAATCAATACTCTCCGTATAAGTATGGTTGCTGCTCTGCTACTAGTACAAAAGTCATAGAAATTAATTAATTCCACACACAAAAAACACCATTCTTTTTTCTTCTTTCATAACCAAAAGGTTTAACTGAAAATGTAAGGTTCAATACAGTATCAAGTGTCCCAATATTAATTTGCTAGAAATTGTATTGAACTGTATGTACTATTACGATAGTATAATTCCATTGTGCCACTACACATACTTTGGGGGACATTTTCTTGCATAGGAAACAGAATGTTCATTGTACGTGTTTGTAACTAAACAGTAACTCTCATCAAGTAAAGTCAAACTTTCCTGATGTCTAAAGATGATACTTTATGCAAGTTTGTTTTTTTCTTGTACAATAATCTTACTATCCATAAAAAAGACTCCATTATTTCACAGATTTTATTACCTGAGACCTGATAAATTAGTTATCTCCTCTCAAGAAATATGGTAACAGCCAGATGTATTTCAATGCAATAGCAGTAATCAGAGAGGCCATAAAAAGAAAACATTTCTTATAATAAATGAACATGTGGTCTCTAAATTAGAGCACACTGTTTTTAAACAGAACTGTTTTAAACAGAACTTTTTAGGAGATTAATTTTGAAACATGAAATGCTTATTTTCAGATCTATATGTTTCTATTTTATTACATTTTTAATTCACAGCAAGTTGCAAATTCTTCAGACTTCGACCAGAATCTAATGACTATCTGGAAATGCTGCGTAACTCAAATTTAAAAAAAACACTCAGAGCCAGTCTTGCCTTGGAAAAGTACAAAGGTTTTTCTCAACAAGTACTTCTATCATGACAAATGTTTCAAATTTCTTTTCAGTCAGTCACATCAGTGTTTTTCCAGGTATAAGACTGACAAAGCAGAAGAGTAACTGCCATTAAGTATTAAAGTAGTTTTTTTAAGATACTGGTAGGTGAACTCCATCAGCCCAAAGTGATCTTATATGCTTGAAGTACTTTCATTTACATGTGGAAAAGGGAACTCTTAGAAGTTTAATCATTTGGAGATCCCAACTTGTCATCTGCTGACTGTGAAGACCTAGAGGCTTTGCTGGCTGGGACTAGCTAAATGAAAGGTGGAAGCCCATATGTTGAAAATAAACAGGAGCCAGTCCATTGAGCTAGGGATTAAGAAACAGAGTAACATTTCTAAAAGTATATTGTGAAAATTGGTAATGCAAAAATTCTGTATTGCAGGACTAACTAGTATAAAATAAGAAAGTTAGTTTAGCTGAAAAATGCTTTATTCTCTGTGGAGGTTGAATTTAAACTCCTATTTTCTCCTTCATTTCTTCTATTTCTTATTTAGCTGTCCCTTATCCTCTAATCCACACTTCATATTTCATTATCTCTTTTGCTGACAGTCTCACTTCTTAACCTTTCTTTCATTAGCTTCCTGGCTTTTTGTCCCTCGTGCTATTCATTACATTAATTTATCTTTGCTCTTATCTCCACAAAAAACTTCAGGACAATGCTCACATAGCATTTGAATTCCAATTAAATCTAATCCTAGATATTATATGTCATTGCAACGGTAATTAGACCTAGTGACACCCATATCAACAAAGATGAGCACTGCTTCAAGTCTTCAACTCCTTTAGTGAATTTCTAAGAATATCATCCCTCCCCGTGCTCACTATAGATCCTGTCCAACAAGTGCTCTTGACCTAGAAGAGCTGAAGATAAGCAGAACCTGTGCTATGTATTTATTTACTAGTGGCGAGGAATGTCACCACCTCACAGGTCAACTCTTACAGTGCCCCTGGACTCATAAGGTCTCTATTACACAGTGCAATAGAACAGCTGGGAAGCCCAGACTAGCTCCAAAATGTGGAAGAGTACAGTCCTTTCAACATGATGTTGGTACCCAGTGGATTTAGTCCTACTGAGGACACTGCACCCAGCTCACCAGCCCACTGTGGCTCTTTGAGCCTCACACCATTCCGTGACGGAGACCAGCACAGAAAAAGTGTTTCCAGAACTGGCTATATGAGAGAATGTCTTGAAATCTCATGTAAAGCAGGGAGGTGGGGTTTTTTAAGCAGTCAGTACTGACTAGAAGAGGAGAGCACATCAACATTTGATGAGCTGAGAGAGACCTGATCCTGCAGTTATACATGCACAGCTTATCTTCTGTTTCTGTTCTGGCTCAGCTACGCTATGGCTTCTCATGTTTTCAGCCTGCAGATTTTAGAACAGCAAAGCTGACAGAGAAAGACCTAAATGCCCCCAAGGACTACATAAATAGAAGGCTCTATGAAATGCACATACCAAGCGGATGTTTGAAACATACTTCTTTCTTACTGCCATTATGGTAACACTGTTATCTGGCAGTGATCTATTCTTGTACATTTATTATCTCAATTGAAAGCATATATGTTTTCCTGAAATTACACTTCTGCATTCCTCTTTAGCCATGAACAGTTGTTACACTGCAATTCCCTAAAATTCAATTGTAAAATTGTAAATAATTGTATAATTAAAATCTTGACATTTTCATAGTATATGAAGATCTATGTCTCTAGTCGATGCAAACATACAATAAACAATAGTAAAATTATACTTCTATAGGTTTCCTGCTACCTATAGTCAAAGGCATGAATTAAATTACACCAGCTTTTCTACCTGCAGGAAAAAAAAAACCACTGAAAATAATCAAAGCATGGTTATGTACTTATAATAATTCATAAATCACATGCTATTTTAATATCAAATATACTGCATAAATAAAATAACAATAACTTAATGACATGAGAGGCCTAGCTTGTAATAATTTTTTACAGAAAAGTAAGTAATGCACAATGCCTGACCATCCAACCTTTTTGTTCTGTTGGCTAATTACCTACAAATTGCTGTACCAATTTTACTGATGCTGATTATTATTAATCAGAGTATGTTTTCTCCTGAGTATTGTTCCTCTCTTTCACATCTTTTCAACCTCACCAGAGAAAATGAATTCAGCATTCATGATATTTGGATGCATTGAATTGCAATGGATGTCTTTACAAAAATCAATTGAACAAGGTGAGACATCTTCCAAACAAAAAGCTGACTGAACAAAAGCTACAGACATACACATTGCAGTGCTTTAAAAGTGGAAGTTGAAAATACTCAAAACAGTCATATTTGCATTAGAATTTTCTTTGGCTGTGTAACAACAACATAGCCCTGGGCATATAGTCCTACATGCATTAAAATTATGCAATATTGATTTTTTATATAGAAAGCAATTAGCATTTTTAATGATTCATTCTGTAGAAGCCAAGTTTAATTTGGGGGCATCCGCTTCTAACAATACTTCCCCATCCATGTACTAGAATTTAAATTGTAATCATTGCTTTTGCAATATACGAATTCTAACATAAGTATTGATTATGGAAACTATGATTGTCGAACATGGCTGAGGCATTCTTGCCAACTAGACAAATCTAAAAGAATATGTAAAATTCTTTTTTAACCGTCCTGCAGCACAGAAGAGCCTTGAAGTTCCACTCATTAATTAACACCTAATTATGCAAAATCAGATCTACCATTTCAACAGGTAAGAATAAATAACTTTGCCTAGCTTATTTATATTATGCACTTTTTCTCCTTCATATATTTGTACCATTTAGAAAAGAAATCAACTTTCCAAGATCAACAATTTAAAAAAAAAAAAAAAAGAAAGAAAACAGCTTTAATCTATGTTAAAGAAATGTTCTCCAGTTGGACTTCCAGGTTTAGCTTGCCAAAACTACTAACTAGAAGACAACGATTTTAAAAGTTTGCTTCAAATCATTTCCAAACAGGAGCTGTTCTGTCACAGTTCTCCAAATATCACCTCCACACACCTTAATATTTACTCTGGCATCACATCACCTTTCACACAAAGTTCTTATACTTTACAACCATCAAGCCAGAGCTCTTCCTTCATTTTTGCTATTCCTTTTTATTTCCTATATGTCTCCAATATCTACTACTTGATAGAGATGACCAAGAGACAGATTTTGCATTCTCAGAGAGCTCTTGAGATTTCAGAAATAATCTACTGAAAATTTTCAGACAACAAAAAGAGGGAAGGAGGAAAGGAACATAAATAATAAGGTGATAGTTAACACATGCATTAGATATGGGAAATTCTAACACTATTTAAGTTTGCAGTCTGCAAGAGGCAAATAAGGGACTGTTACACTCCTGTTTTTTTTCTGAGATAGTGTTACTATTCACCTTTCTGTTTTGAAAACAAATTCCAGCTGCCAAGGAAAAATCTATAATGAAAGTGTTACTCAAATTCAATTGGCGAATTATTTCTGACAAAAAGACATCTGCTCAGAAGATTCCCAACCAGCTGCTCTCTAATCTTTTCTTCTCCAATATTACAGCCTTCTAAGCCAATGTTCTGTTCCCTGTTTCTAAAGAGATTCCCCTTCCCCAGCAATTCTCAATGTCAGTGATTGGGAGATTTTTTCCCAGCTGTTTTTTCTTATAAACTTGGAACTCCTTCCTGGTGCCTATCTCATTTCAGTTATTTACATGGCTCCCACTGCCAAAATACAGGGTACCAAAGTATTAAGTACCTCTTCCCTACCACTTTCAGTATCAGTTGTTGAGGTGGCAGGAAAATTCTTTGAAATAAGAACATATTTCTGGTGAGGGAAAAAAACTTGAAGAAATTCAAGCCAAAGCCTCAAATCTGTGGCTGAATTGTGTAAAGAACCCAGATGAGACATCTCTACTGGTAGCAGCTTATCCCCAAGGGCAGTTACAGCTTTCTTCTTTTACTCACTTTTTCATCTGACTGTTTCTGTGTCTTTGAAGGGCTCAGCAGTGCCAGTCTCCAACAGTTAAGTCTGACTTCGTTGCAATAAGGCCTTCTGTGGCATGAGCCAATTAATGAGGAAGCATTATTTTTCTCCTGTCTGTTTTACTTCTTTCCCACAACATGACCAAAACTAGGTTAATTAGCAACGTGCTGGGGGAAATAAAATCACTTTATTTAGATTAACAGTTTTGGGCTGCCCTCATTATGAAGTATGGGACTATTAATGAAAAGCAAAAAATGGAATCACAATCCTGATTTAAGTTTTCAATAAATTCCCTTTCAAAGAGTTAGCAAATTTGAATTAGAAAATAGGGGGGTTTTTACTATTAAAAAACCCTAAATTAAAAGATGGTAGCATAGATAAAATTAGTTTATAACATTTTTTGTGTTCAAAGATATATGTTTATACAGAATACGGCTATATTTTTCTACAGATTCACATACACAATAAAAGCTGTTTAAAAGGTGGAAGAAAAAGATTTACCACCCACCTGGGAAGCTGACAAAATCGTATGAGTAGATTAAACAAGACAATGCATGCAGTTTCACTACAACTAGCTGAAATAATTTCCATTAGAGTTATCACTTCTTGAGTTAACCTAGCTCAGAAGACAGCAGTCGCAGCGAAAACACACGACACAGATTGATTGCATTAGCAGCACTAAGTAAGTATTGTGTTCTTAACTCAATCCACACTACTCAAACTGAAATTTAAAGCATCACTAATCCTGAGCTTTACATTTTAGGTTTGGAATAAAACTATATAAATGTAATTGGTGAATTATACCCTAAATTAACAATGTACTGAATACCAGCCTTAGAAATTAAACCATAATTTTCTTAAGTGCTGTAAAACAGCAGAAGCCCCTTCCTGCCAGCACTGCTATGTAATTTTACAGTATTTGAGGATCTGCCTCAAGGCATTAAGAGAACAAACAGACTTACTGACCTGATGAGAAGGGATTTAAACTAGGCAAACTCGAGAAAGTTTATCATCACCTGAAGCAATAGTGCAGGGACTGTGAGAAATAGGTCAGGGCACAACATGATGAGGGAGGCTCTCCACTTCCTCTTTTGAAAGCAACGTGACTGAGGATTCATCCCAAGCACCTCTACGCGAATACATGTAGCATGGGATAAAAACAAAAGAATGAGAAATCTGTGCATTGTTGTGGAGCTATGATCTCCTTGTGATTAGAGGGATGTGGAGGCATAGTTTGCATGACTGGAGTACTGTTGTGGATGGTAACAAGCTCTTCAGGAGAGGACCTGGCACTGTAGTCTGTGCAAAGGAGTTGCTCACAAGCACAGAGCTTTGTCTTTGAAAAAGCTCAGATCCAGCTCAGAGAGCACTCCACACGCTGCAGGGCCAGCCTGGAGAAGCAGCTGGAGAACTGGTCTGACAAGAACCTCACGAAGTTCAACAAAGGTAAATTAGCCCTGTATCTGGGACGGAATAACCCAATTACAGTATAGCTTGTGAGCAAGCTGGCTAGAAAAGACCCGGAGTTCCTAGTGCACAGTAAATTGAATATGAGTCAGCAGTGCGCTCTCACAGCCCAGAAACCCAGTGACCTAGGGCACTGCATTAGCAATGGTCTAGCCAGAAGGTGGAAAAGTGATTATTCCCCTCTCTTGAGTACTTGTGAGAATGCACCCGAAGTCCTGAGACCAGTTTTGGGCTTTTCAGCCTTGGAAAAGACTTGATATACAGGAGCAAGCCCAGCAGAAGACACTGTGTAAAGACGAAGTTGAGAGCACTAACTCGTTCAGCTTTAGACACTGAGGAAGGATCTTCCTGTCATGTTCAGCTTCCTGACAGAGGGTACAGAGACAGCGCAACCAGACTCTTTGCATTGGCACTGAGGGATGGGACAAGAGGCAACAAACTGAAAGACAGAAAGTTCTAATTAGATAAAAGGGGGAAAAATTACACCACGAGGGTGGTCAAACACTGGAACAAGGTTCCCAAGAGAGGTTGTGCAGTTTCTACCCTCAAAGCATTTCAAGACTGACCAACATGACTGACTCTGGTTTAAGCAGAGAGTTGGACTATATTATCTCCAAAGGCTTAAACTTATAACAAGAGCTAATATTTGTTTCATTGAGTAGCCTACAAATTTACAGTGTAACAAAGCTTTTATTAAATAGCTGTTTTGTTGTTTTTCCCCCTCCTCCTGTCCTTTCTTTTCATTTTCTTATTCTGTGAGGAGAAAAATTAGACTTTGTAAGACTGAAATCAAGTATAGCCATACTGGCCCTCTAGGGATAAACCCATCAATACAATTACCAATGCATTTCTTGAAAGAAGCATACATGTGGCTATAGAACTAAAATTGTGGGTTTACAGACCATTTTTGTCCAGCAGCAATGTCATTTTTATGCTATATCTCAAATATATTCTGACACTACCACCTTCTATCACGCTGTTTTATTATTGTTTCTCTGTTTTACTTAACAAAATAGTATTTCTTTTCATTACTTTACAGCGGGAATGTTTTGATCCTATTTGGCTGGTATTCGGTGCATTCTGCTGTCATTGTGATTTATGAGTTTGCTGGTTCTAACTTGTACCAAAAAAAGAATCCTCCACAAAGGGAAATAATTTGGAATTGCTTAATATGCCCCAATGAATGTGCTAATTATTTCAGGGAAGCAGATTTGCTGTCACCTTTCATTGTTGAAAGCAACACACTCATGCCAGGCTCTAGTGCTATAGAAATAAATACCGCAACTGTTTAATGTATGAACATGTTATTGGCCATGCACAATGAGTGACTTAATTTGTTCACCATCCAATGAATTTGAACAAGTCTTTTTCATTATTTATAGCACATACTGTCTTATAGCTTGCAGTTTGTCATACTCTAAAGGGTCTTGGGATACAATTTTATATAACGTAATACATTAAAGTTAGTCTTTACTGTAAAATGCTGCAAAACACATCCTCATTGCATCATATTGTGGCCCTGGAGCCCTATAATCAGATTTCAAGGGATGAAGTGAATAACAGTGGTTCCTAAGCATAAAAGGGAAAACTTTAGGGAAACTCAGAGTCTAAGGAAAAAAAGAGTAAAAGCGATATTATTTTAAGATAGTGCACGAAGTAGCTGGAGAGCTACCTTAAAAATATTCAATTTATATTTATTCAAATGTTGTGGCATGTTACCCTTGAATTACGTTTCCAAATACGTTATTTCAGAGCGTTGGGTATAGAGGACAGTATTTTAGCTGTTGATAACACTTGTGCCCATCTCTTAGAACACATAATATATTCCGAGCAGTAGCTCTGTCTGTCAGCCAGACCTCTGACTCCAATATGTCTGTTTTTTGAATGTTTTTAAAGTAAAGCTTAATTTATCAATAATCAGCCACTACTGATAGGCAAGTAAATAAAATATGGTTTTCATTGCTTGCTTCCTTGATTTCTTTTAGATAATTAAAATATAAAACCTTTTCATTGCTAAAATACAATCAGTTGTTGGAAGCTGTCTTAACTTATACTTGCAGACTTATGTATAATGTTTGCAGTTCTAACTCTGCTTACCACATGACCACTTTAAAACCAAAGGTGTTTCTAGTGAAAAAAGATACATATTCCACTACACTAGGTAATGTGTTATTATGTAATGTGTTAAGTGCATCATTATGTGGATGTTAGGTTTTAGTTCTGGACTGTATTTGCTTTCTGTATTCATTTGCAGAATTTTTAGTAGTAATAATGTGTAGTATTCATTTTAGTGGCATTTAGTAGCATTAATTTTTCATCTTTAGACAGAAGTTAAAAATGCAGTGTACCTCTCTGCTGAAAAACAAATCAATTACTAATTAATTCGGAAACTCCGGTGACCTAAGTGTTAAAAGTCTATCTCAGCTCAATTTTTAATATACTGGATACATAGCATACTCAGAAATACAGCACTTCTAGCTCCAGCCAAGCACTTAACAAACATCTAACCTGGATGACATTGCTTGTACACGTTGTTTAGTAAGACATCTATACTAAGGACACGATGTAAATATATACTTAAATACTCTCCTGATATTATGTAGTTTTTGTGAATTGAGAAGTCATCCCAGTAACTCAGAGAAAAAGAACAAAGGCAGGTAAGTCTGAAATATCCATATACAAACATCCATGATTTATGATAAATATGTCCTACAGAAGTATTGGACAAAGCTTTAAGCTGCTGCATTATTCTGTGTGAAGCTTTCAGAATGAGTTTTCAAGAGCTCCTTGCAGCTGTATTGGCAAGGAACTGAAACTCGCACTCACTGTAAATGTTGTAAGACTTCTAGTATTTGAAAGCACCTTCAAATACAGCTCCTGCTCATCTAACTAGGAAAGCAGAGGTCTGGCCAGTCTTCCCGATCCCCAAATGTCCTGAAACATCTCTGAGAAAATGCTCTGACCCTTACCCCCTCCCCTTTTTTCCTTTACAGCACAATAATTTGTGGCTCTTCGTCTCAAGCAGTAGCTGAGGAATGGGGTGAGGAAATATGCAACAAATAAAATAATTAAGGTGGGGTTTTTTACTGTCTTTAGCCTTTCTTGCCTCAAATGCAGACAATCATTTGATACAAACAAACAAAAATTTAAAAGATTGAAAACTGCAGGTTTGAAAAAAAAACATTAATCAAAATCTATGCCAAAGCAGTAAATGTGATAATTTAGCAACAATCTGCAATCCAATTTGCTGTACAGGAAAATAACACTGTGACAGCAGATTTCAGTGCCTGCTCCCAGCTATTGCTACAAATAGCTACAAATTACTTCATATTTCAGCGTGGCCATAAGCAAAGGGCTTGCTAACATTACGATTCTTCCTCTCTAAATGTTAAGTAGAACTCTTCACTCACAGTTTCACTATTTTATATTTTACATGTGACACAAGAATAACTGAAGGAGAAATCTTCAGTAATTTCCATTCCAAATATTTTAAGTTCTGAATTCTCTGAGTGCTGGTAGTACAGAAGGGTTTTCCCCACCGTCCTTAATCAGTTTCCAGGCTAATAAGATGTATGACAGCAGGGATACTGCAACACTGAAAACAGGTACTCAAATACATTATCTGCATCTTACTTTAGAATTCCATGTTACAGTCCAATCAGTATTCTTATTCTCTAGTTTAAAGAAAAAAAAAAAGCTATGACAATTATATGGAAAAAAATTTTACAAAGCATTTTCAGGTAACAAAGAAGTCAGAAATTAAATCTGGTTCTTCACTTCCTCTTCAGATACTGAATTTGAATGCAAAGTGAAAACATTGTTTTACACAAGTCTTATACAATACTTAAATGTATTTACAATAATGAAGAAGAAAGAAGTGAGATTGGGAAAAGAAATGTGTTTTCTTCAAAACTGTTTCATTTCCTAAAGAAGTAAGTGGGTAACTGTATGTTACTATTCACAAAACACTTTCTGATGAAGATCTGTTAGAATCCTGAATTACTTTCCAAGTAAACAGCTGAAAACCCTTATCAGCAGATAAAAAAATAAAAATATTTTCTTATAATATAGTATGGAAACAAAATAGATCAAAAATCCTTTTTGCAGCATTGTTTTGTAATCATATTACTAAAGTAACAAACAATATAATGTCAAAAGAAGCATTTCCCCCTTGTATACATTGCCTTGCTTTTTAATTGTTTAATTATCTGTCACCTGACTACTTTCTAGCCATTGCTTACACAAAAGATGATAAAAATTTTATGTTTGCCCTCATTTCATGCCATAAATGTTTTACAATTTCATGAATATTTATTTTGTTTGTTTCAGAAGTTAGTTAAAGACAAAGGTGTTTCCAGGGTGGTTTTTTGTTATTCTGCAGCTTGCTTTGGTTCATTTGAATGATTTTGTATAACTGTAGTTCATTGGTTCTCATGCACACAGCATTCACTCCTACGCTGAAATGGCAGGGGTTTTTTTGTTTGTTTGTTTTGGGTTTGTTTTGTTTTTAGCAACATTTCACCAAGTACATAGAAAAAAATCTCACAGCATAACCGACCTCGTAGCCTGTAAGTCAGCCTTGTCACCAAGATTTGCAACAGTCAAACTGCTAACGTGTCACTGTCACCACAGAAGTTATTTCATTTTGTAAATGACCACTGAAAAGTCTGGATTGAGTAACCACACAAGACAACATTTTTTTTGCCAACTGCCTCCCTGAAAACATTACAGTTATCAGTCAGAAAAAGAACAGTACATCATCCTATTACTTACCAGCAGCCATTATTTTTAGCACATAAGATGATCTACTGACTTACCAGCGTTTATATTTGTGAGCCAAATTCTCTGCAGAGATGGAAGCAAAGAAACAATATTTGAACAGCTGCTGCCAGGAGGTTATAAGCAGACTCTGTTCTGACTTTGTTCATCATACGGCGCACACACACAAGGGCTACTATTCAAAGTCATCACCCTTCTGGGACAATTCTTTCATACTTCAACTAGGAAACCTGCATTTATGAAGACTGTATTCATAAACCCCCACTCTTGTAAATATTTGCTTAAGAGTACAGTACTCAATAGCATGAGTAGCCTTTTGACTTCAAAGAAATACACATGACAAAGCACTCCAAGCCAAGTGTTTTACTGTTGCAGATAAGTATTTGTAAACTAGATTTATAAGCACTAGGTCCCAATAGCTTTTGAGAATGTGAATTATTAGCACTTCTGTAGCGCAAGACCTTTTTTTGGTCTTATACTTCCCCTAATGCAGCCTTTCTATGCACAGAAGACATACTTTCTCAAGTTAATCAATTTAGAAACCAGTAGAAGGTGGTTTCTCTGAGTAAAAGATTTTCTAAAATTATTTCCTTATATCAATGCCACTTTCACCTGTAGGCATTGTCTTAAGACTTGTTACCAACTGTATTTGTGAGACTATCAGCTGATTTTAGTTTCACAAAGGCAAACAACAAAACAGAAGAGTCCTGGAGTGTATTGACTTTGATGCAGGGCCGCCACTTCTCACTGCTCAGCAGTGTGCAGCCTCCTCCAGAGCCCAGAAGTGCCTCTGCTGTGCATCATTAGCTACCACACACCTGGCTCAGCTGTGGGACTCAGAACCTAAGTACCGTGTTGGGATGGATGCACACTGGCACAACCAGCTCCCACACAATTTCAGTTTCTTCAGCTGAGCACGCTGAACCACACAATTTGCGTCAGTGTTGCCTATGAGCTTTCATCTTAGAGAATGCTGTCTGAGTAGACACCTTGACAAAGACAGCTGTCCTTGAACTATACAAAGTGGGGCCACATATAACATGCACCCTTCATTTTTGCTTTGTTCTATAGTGGCATTGCTACACCTACTTCTTCAGAAAACACAGTTATTGCAGCTGGTCATCTGACAAAACCGTGGCCCAGAATATATTATTCTTTCCAAGAAATGGACACAGGTGTTATGAGCAGCTAAAATAGCATACTTGATGCCTGTCCTCTGAAAAAGATTTGTCCATCAATAAGATAGAAATACCACACAGTCTTACTTCCATTAAATTTCCAGTTTCTTTCCATTTGAATTTTAGGTATGAACTAATGGATTAGTCCCGCCACTTCCTGCACTATTCTCTAAGCCATCTTTCCAAAATGCATGGGAGGTCAATACCAGAGACAGATGAGGGGAAAAAGGAGTCTGACAGCATGACAGACACTTAGCACCGGCATGACTGATGGGGAGACTGCATTGAGTCACAGAGTTATTAAGGCTGGAAGAAACCTTCCTGTGGGATCATCTAGTCCACAACACTGCCTAAAGCAGACACAGTTATATCAGGGTGCTTAGGGCTGTGTCCAGTCAAGGCATAAATATCAAGGAAGGAGATTCCACTCCCCAGACAACCTGTTCCTGTTAGTACTCTCGTGAATTATTTTTTTCCATAATATATTACTTCCCTTTTTAGAACTTGTGCCTGTTACCTCTTGTCCTATTATGGTGCACTTGTGAAAAGAGCTCCATTTCACTGTGTATCTTCAGACGAGACAGTAACACCACCTCTTCTTAGCCTCCTCTCCTCACAAACTGTGGGCTCTGGTGACACCTGACTGGATTCACACCCCTGTCTAGAAAGCAGCTGTGGTACCAAACTGTTTTGTGTCATAGTATCTCTTCCCCGCATTGGAGAGCAATGTGCAAGGTGCAATTATGAAGCACATCCATGGAGTACCAGCCAGCTATGCATTGTCCTTCCTATGCATTGGCTCCTACAGAAGGCCAGAAGCAGTGGTGATGATCAGCCAATGAAAAAGACACCAAGATTATGACAGAAGAACATAAGAATAAGGGGTGCAAAAGCACAAAGTTGGTGCTTACAGTATTACAGTTCACAAAAACTCTTTATCTTTTACTTTAAAAGGAAAGTATTGCAAAGCAACTCAGAAGGCAGCCTTGCAACTTCCAGGCTCTTAGTCTTCACAGGACAATCTGTAACAAACTTGAATGACCAGGCTCCAACTTTGAAAATGCTCCTATAAGGTGAACACTGCTATGAAAGTTGCTCAATAATCATTATTCTTTCTGAATCCTCCTTCCAGATGTACATACCAGGTCATCGTTAGTCTGTGCATATTCTTGCACCTGCCACACTTCATTACAAAACTGAAATTTTAAGCAACCAATTAACTCGAAGTGCTGAATATTGTGTTGCCAGTAAGTTAATGCCCAATTCAATACCTGTCATTGCTTGCTCCAACCAATGGGTTATTAAAATCTGATCTTTGAACTGAAAGGTCAGAAGGACAGCATATATATAGACGTATATATATAAACAGGACATGACAATTATACAGGAGTCATTAGTCTGAATCTAGTATCCTAGTAACAGTATTCCAAAACTAACATTCAACGTTCATTTTTATATTAGAAATCATTATATGAAAAAAAGAGCTAATGTGGCTCCTACATTAACTTGGGGAGAGGTAGGAGCTCATTGTATGATTTGAGACATAATGTTGATGTAGTACTTTTCTGAAATACAGTTTCAAAAGTCAAAAAAAAAATAATCTAAAATTCAAAATGTATGACGGAACAGTCGAGAAGTTGAACTGAAAGTGCATTTGTTAGTCCACCTGAGATAGTCAAAATATAACATTATTATCATAACTGATCTAAAATTTAAAACGTACTACACAAATGAGTAAACTCACATATACTCTGAACACTGAGACTTTTTTTCAGAATTAGTATTTAATGGTATATTTCTTTCATTATTTCCAGAACATGCAACATGCAACATTTCACTCATCATTGAAATTGTGACATTTCTTGCACAAGAGAAACACTAAAATTAATAACAGCATTTCAAGAAGTTACAGCTCAAAGCAAGAGAAATACAAATCTACAATCAGTAAGATGTAACATCTGTGCTCTGCCCCTCGAAAAAAAAAAAGGAAAAATGAAAAAGATTATTTTGAAGTCAAGTAATAAATATTGCCATTGATTAAGACAATAAGATTTCAAGGGTAAATCAGAAATGAGATATTTATCATGCACTCATGAAAATTTACTTCAAGTATTACTATCTATAGATTTGATGACTGACATTCCTTGACAGCAAGAAAGATGCTCATGCCCTGGGGTTTCTTCTGAGCATGGTTTCCCCAGAAAGAATTTTACCTTATTGAGTAAAAGATTGAGTTAGTTATACTATAAGAAAACAATGACAAAACCCAAACAACAGAAAACCCTACAATCCTCCCCCATTACAAAGCACAGGAATTTTTCCCCATATGAATAATCCTGAAATTTTTCATATTAATTTATATCCACATTTTGGATAATATTTGTTTCCTAAATGGACTGGATCTATAGATTATTATTAAAAATCTGAAAGTTTTCAGGCAACACAAATGTATTTCCTCCTTCCCACTAACAGCACATGTTCCAGTGCAACAGGATTTTCATACCAGTGTATTTCTGGATTTAGACAATTGATAAATGTCTTTAAATATGAACATCCAAAGTGAAAAAAAGATGCATACAATATAAGGTCTCATACATATAGTGAAGATTGCAAGAAAATCACTTCAAAGTAAAGACTTAACATTCAAAATACTCTTTCTAAACGTACTGATAAGCCTACCTAGCATATCACTAAAATAGATTTTTTTAAAAAAGAACAATCTCTACACCTACAAATATCTGTCCAGAATTTGGAAGTTTATTATTTTATTATTTATTATTTTATTTCTTAATGTTATGTCATTATGTTATCCATCACCACAGTAAAATTATTTATGATATTCTTTCACATATACTCAAATATATGTAGGTATTCTATTATACAGTGGGGCATTAAAACAAAGGAAGATACAAAATCCAGAACAAACAGATTTCAGGTAGCTCACATGGCCTTGTTATATATTTTTGTCACTAGGCCATAGAAATGCAGAAAAAAATGGATTTTGGTTTTGAAAAATTCTACCATTGGTCAAAAAAGGCAAAAAAAGCAAAAAAACCCAAAACAAACAACTTCCCCCCTCAGAGGTTTATACATTCCAGCTGAAGAAAGGTCTTAAAGGTCTAATTTTCCATTTCAATTCAGAACTGAGTTGCCTTTGAGGTAAAAAAAAAAAATACCAAAAAATCCTACTACTCTTCAAGGACAAATCAGTAGGATAGTCCTATAAAACTTTCGGGACCTTTACAAGAGATCTCATTTTAAGAAACAGAAATACATAGAGCGCTCTCAGTGACATTCCCTGTAGTTTGAGTTGTAATGGTTTTATTTTGTTGTGGATTTCTTTGAGTTCTTTTAATGGCAAGCCCACACATTTATTTCCTTGCCTAGAATTTTATAAGAGCTGGGTTTTTATCAGAACTGATTAGTAAAGTGAATCTAAATCTCCTTCCTTCCCAGTTAGTAGACTTTCATATTTAATTTGTATCTAAAGAAATTTTACTAACATAGAGGCTCTGGGATAAAAAAATTAATGTTATGGTTATAAACAAAAACAGGGAAATTGAAAAAGCCCCTTTGGAGTTCACTTACAAAAAGGAAAGATGCAATTAGTTTGAAAATCTATAGAACCACAAGACAGAAATATTGGAAATGATGAGCCAGACTGGAAGTCATCATCAACTGTAATCCCAAACAGCATTTATTCCTCAGCTTGTATTATTATTCCTTTAGAAAACATAACGAACAGCAAGCCACTAAAAACACGAGGAGACAACTGCACTTAAGGAAAGTAAGCTTTCTCATAATTATTCATTAATTGAATAAAAGGTAATGTCAACCACAGTAATACTTTCATTGTCTATTTAGTGTTCAGTGCCAAAACAGAACTTGCAGGAAAATCATAGTTTCTGAATATGTCTATTTATGTAAGATCCCTAAAGGCAATATAATATGATAGGGCAAATATGCAAATAAAAGCACTTAAAATACATTTTAATTCCATAAAGGCTAATAGATACATAGTAAAATACTGTGATGGTACCTAAAGCTAACTATACTTTGACAGAGTGAATGTGACTCATACCATTTTACACCACTATTGTTCTACTCATTTCAGTCATTTACTCTTAAAACACAATACACAAATATGAGCCACATGAAGTTGTTTCAGCACATACTCCTTCACAATTGGTACCACAATTAAAAACAAAACCGAATTATTAACAGGTAGCCACTTCTTTCAAATATTTATTTGAATTACTGCTATCATACAAGCTAATGAAAGTGTGACAAAATGAATTAAAAACATTTTGAAAACAATCTCGTACAATGGACTGATTCATTTGTAGTGATTTGTAGTTGAACATTCGACCTATGTTGAAATCTAAATCAATTTATGTCTTCAGGAGATTTCGGAACTCAAGATGATCATCTAACATTGCCTTGATTAAGATTCATACAGAAATTACTAATAGAGAGCACTGATCATTCCTTTTTAAAGCGTTACTTTCTGTTTATTGTTAAAATACATTCAGCATATAAAAGTCTCTTGTTATATATTTTATGTTGGATTTTTCTTTTTTTTTTAGTTCAAGTCTCCACTATCCTAATGACCTATTTCTTTTTGTGATCCTACTCATTATATCCATACTACTAATAATTCTTTGTTACTTTTTCAGACGTTTCAGTATCTGTGTGTGCAAACTGTGATTCTTAGCTCTAGTCACTGGACGCCATAATTAAGTCTGACAGGTATAATACTGCAAAAGTCCACAGATATATTAGTTAGCATGCAATATATATTAATACATTAAGCTAATAGACTTTTAACTATGTTTGCAATGATGACTGATTAGATGTTAAATTATGCCTGAAAACTGAAAACTTATCAAATAGGAACAGTGTTCATATTTCATTTCTATATCTATGGTTCAATACTTGTAATCACTGTATCTTGAACTTTATTGACCAATATACCATCAATAAATTTGAACTCTCCTTATGTATGACGAAGTTTTCTATTTCAAATACATAGAGAAAAAAGAAAAATAACTCAAAGACTATCACAGGACAGTCAATTAATGCACCTTACTCTATAAATCATTTAAGGGATTACTCTAGGCTATTTAATTAATCCATCAACAAGTAATGATTTATCTGTTATAAATTGATTTCTCTCCTCCACCCTTAACTGATCTTGCCATTGATCTGTCATTCTGCCCTCAAACAATTTCAAATTAAGTTCTTCCTTACTTAAGACTCCTAGTATAGAATTTCAAGACCCCTAACCTAACAAAGAGTCCTAAGATTCACTAGATGTAAGTCTCTGGATAAAAGAATGCTAGTAAACTAGGAAAATAATATATAAAGCTAATATTAGATCCGTATCATAGCCTATAATGCTCTCTTCCTTTGGTGACTGATTAAATTCTTCTATAAAATAGCAGGCTTTATTAACTATGTATAACCTTTAGATTCTATGTGCTGCTTTACCTGAGGTGCTGTAATTCCCTTCTCTACTGACAGGAACTCAGTAGTAAGAACATGCTGGGTTGCAAATACTGCCTTATGCTCTGCAGTAATCAATGAGCAGACAAAACAATCCACCTTCAGTCAATACCATGCCTTTTTTTTTTTTTTTTTATTTTAAGTCTAATGTGAACTATCAAGACAACTGAACAGGATTTCAGTTCTGTAATGTGCTGGACTATGCTCCAGAGTTGCTGTGCACCCTCAGAAGCCATGTATTCAAAGGGAACTGATTATGTTGCACATTTTATATGGCATAGCCTGATTGGGGTTTCAGAATAGATTAATTTTTAGACTGAATGTATCTTCCTGCAATAGCTAAAGAGATTAGAAATCTTCTTCAGTTGCAAGTTGCGTTCAATTTAAACTGGAAAAATAACCAAAAATCATGGCTGTGATACACTGTTGTTTTCTCACACTGATGCTAATCAAACAAATGTTCTCAATGCTAATTGCTAATAGACAATCATAAGACGTTACTTCACTTCTTCCTTTATTTAGTCTGAGCAGGATTATTTTAATAAATTTTATATTTTACTAAGCTTCATCTGTTTCTATTATTCCCCCTATTTAATTTACAAAATAACTGTTATTTTTGTCTTCATAATTGTATAAATACTCTGAAACTACGTATCTTATCTTCATAGTTAGGCAGTAAATCCATCATTCCCGTCCATTTCAATATTACACACTCCTGCTTCACAGAAACATAGTTAAGGTTATCTATGCCTAAATTGCAGAAAAGTGATTTTTAACTTGCTGGATGTGCCACTGATTAGAAGTAAAACTAACGAAAACCCACATATTATGCTAGTTAAGCATTAAACTTGATGGATACATATAATACGGCCCTATTTCCCAAGGTTTCAGTACGGAGTTCAGAAGCATGAACTATGGGATGCTACATCCCTCTTCTCAGTCATTTACACCCACCATTCATTTTCATGGGAAAGCTGGTAAACGCTATGAGTTTCTGATTTCAACGTTTTCATTTGAAGTTTCTACATTTCTCCTAAAAACTTTTCCAGAATATCATCGCCTTCCTTTTTTACCTCCTTGGCATAATGCTTTCCTCAACTGTGGCCTGCTGTTCTAGTTAACACAGAACAGGTTCCTCCAGTCAATTTTTTCTCTATCTATACATGGGTTCAAAAGGTAATTAGATAAGTACAAGTAAAAAACCTTTACCATCGCCTAGTAAATAAAAGCGCAGCTTCAAACTCTGGCTCTGAAAAATCCTAAACTACAGGGAAAGACTGAGGAATAATTTATCTCTGAATGTCTGCCTTGCTCATAAGTCCTTCCAAAATGATGTGCAGCTGCAGCCTGTCTTGAAATAAAAAAAAGCTTTATTGGAAAGGGGCAAGGGGCAGGATTGATAACGTCTGCAGTGCATTAAGACTAAAAAAAGGGGACTAGAATGAGACATTGGGAAGAATGCCTTCACAGTGCTCACTGACTTCTGAAGACACTATCAAACCTAACTAGATATGGGACACTGGAAAATCTGGGCTGGTGTTATGCTCCCAAAATATTTTCCCCTCTCACATCAAAACACCAGACTATGGATACAAAACTCTTTCTGAAATTCTGCAAATTAAAGGACATGTCTCCAAATGGCTCTAAAAGGATATAAAGTAGTTGTTATTAATTTATTAAATAAGCTTTATTAATTTATCAAAGAAAATTACTACTATAATATAGAAGAGTACTGTGACTTTTCATCAATGTCATCATTTTCTTCATTTTTATGATATAAATTATTTCTACTTGTAAATATAAAGACAAAATAAGCAACAGATATTATTTTGGGAGTGAAATGAAATATGTTGGAATCCTTAAAAAAACCCAAACAGAAGTAAATGGCTTTAAAAGTATTAATATCACATATAAAAGGACAACTACCATAATATTCAAACATCTGTTTGTCAAAAAACAGAATGGCAGGATGAAACTTTGTCAGCCCTATGACAAGATTTGCCCAGTATCTTCTCAGTGCACAGTTTAGCCATGCTTAACAATCTGCCTTGAACTGCAAGGAATCAAACAATCTACAAAGATCAGAAGAGGCATGTTTTGGGTTCCAAGTCACTGCATCAACAAATAAAGCTTCAGTGGAAAGATTTTCCAAAGCTCTTCCAAAACCTTTATCAATTCCCACAAGTAGCCCATCAGTCTTCTACTGCCCATGCTGAAACCAATGACCTGAATTTCTAAGTCACCTTTATCAGGAAGCAACAGAGAAACTACTCAGTTTCAATGACAGTGTTGTCAAAGATCTATAGACCAGGACAAATACTCAGAATAAACCTTTTATTGGAAGTCCTCATATAAAAACATTTTCAACATTTTGTTTTATTTTTAACAAGTTATGATTCATTTTCAAGTTACTTTTTTGTCCTACACAATTAAACTACTTCCAGGTAGACAAATGTGAGCATATAAGGATTTATACTAAAAAATATTTGGAGTTAAAATCACCTACCAATGCGCAGTGAGTAAACTCCAAAAAGATACATTGGTATTTACAAAACCTACAAAACTAAATTAGTATTTTGTAAATGTCATTCTAACTATTAAGGATAGTTCAGAACTCTTAAAATCTCTTCTTTTTCCACTTCACTTATACTTTTAAATAAAAGTACATTATTTTCTATACATAACACTGAGGCTGTCAGAAATTATATCCCAGCATTACATTATGTGGTATACATTCTTGCTCTTAACAAGTTAGTCAGAAAAAATAGTCAACTGTGCTATAAATTAAAGTCCTTTGCATCTGAAACAATCTGCAAACTCAATTCAATGCCTGTCAGATGAAGCATCCAAACTATAAAAACAACCACACATCTGGGTCAAATGATACACTCAGGTTTCTGAAGGGAGCTCTATGGGTGTAATTCAGGTGTACAAAGGAGTTGAAATCATTAGCACCAGCTGAGATAAATCACTGCGGGAGCAAAGAAGTTAAGTCCCCACAGATATAGCAAGAGAATCTGAGAAATCTGAGAACTGTAAGACAAAAAACTAGAAAAAGGGAAAAGAGAAATACAGGGATACAGGGTCATCAAATATGGCATAAATTAGTAAAGAGAGACAGAAAATGTGTCTAAGAAGAAGACTGAAAAGTCACCTGGCAACTGAAAATATTGCAGTGGGGAAGGGGAAAAGATACTAGAAAATGTTCAAGAATTAGGGAAGAGGGGGGAAAGGAAAAAGTAAGCAAGTAAACATCAATACAAACCAAAAGAAAAAAAAATAAGGGACAAGAAAAGGACAAAGAAAGGTCAGATGGCATATGCTGGCATAAAAGGTAAAGAAACATACTATTTACTGATGTTTAAGGTCATTAAGAGCTTCAGTTACAGAGCTTTAAACATTTCTCTGCTTACTCTGAATATATGGGTGGATGGCAGTCCCAGAAGTTCTTGTCTGCTGCAACAGAAATGTTTCTGTCCTACAGCACAATCAATAAAAATCAATTGGCTGATAATTGCTTTGCATCAAATTAAATTATGGAGGGCTACATAGCTCAGAGGGTTGGAAATGAGATGTGGAGCCTTTCACCTCTAGGGTCACTGCTACAAACACAATGCAAGTCAATAATGACTACAAGTTGTTACTTTTGTGTTAGTAAAAAACCTGATTTTAAGCTCTACTAAGCCGCACCCTTACTGCTTTATAACCTCAGAACTTTGTTTTGCCAATCCCTGAACAAAGCTGGATGAAGCTCCCATTATTTCTCATGTGACCTTTGTGCTGCCTGTGATAACAATCGACATAATTCCTTATCCTTTCAGTAGATTGCAACCCAAATAGTCTGGTTACTTTTCAAACCAGTTTAAAAATTGAAGAAGATTTAAAGTATTTATCAATGTAATGGTTTTGAGTTTAGGCCTTCCTTCCTGGTAACCTGGAAGGAAGGAAGGAAGTATTCCATCCTATTCCTTCACGTAACCCAGCATATAAATAGATGGAGAGAGAAGCCTCTTCCTCTCTTCCCTTCTGGCGAGGTTTGGGCACAGCAGACTCCCACAAGGCCGGTCTCACTCCTGTGGGGGGAGTTGAGGCCTGGCTAGGCCTACAGGGCCTGTTGTTCCTCCTGACCCAGGGTCCGGTAGCGTGGCGGCGGCGTTTGGGCGATTGTGCTATCCCAAGGAAAGCAGTAAGATATTCTTTTGCTAATTCTTTAGTTTGCTAGATCCTGAGGTTTTTTCTTAGTTGTGTATATCTATTTTGGTTTTGGATTTTTTGTTTATTTTTTTCCCCTTCCTTTTCCCTTTCCCTTTTAAGATTGTATATAGTATTTCAACTGTATATAACTGTAATACGTAAATACATATATTTTAATATAGTTTGGCTAGTCTGGATCTTTTCATAGGTTTTTCCTCCTTTGCTCTTTGCTGGAGGTTTTTGTGCTGGGTCTCAGGGACTTGAGAGGGAGCCAAATCAAACTTAGACAATCAAGATGCCAAAATCATGTATAGTACTTTTGTAGCCAGGACCATTAAATACTCAAAAAATACAGAAACTGCACATTTTCTTTGACTCTCACCAACAAGAAAAAAGAAACAAACAAAAAACCACAATCCAACAAAACCTCTCCACTCAAAAAACCCCCACATAGAAACAACCCAAAACATCACTAAGTTTTGCATCCCTATTGAAGCATAAAATCAAAAGGGAGATAATGCAATTTTCCAAAAGCATTAGGTTATCTTACATAAAAGATAACTGGTTTTATTGTGAAAGTAAGGTCTGGACAGTACCTCTGACACTGCTGACATCTGAACTTGTACACACAGGCATCCTTCAAACCACTTACTTGGTAGTGGTGCTCCTACTTTTACTAAAATGTATTCTGTTTTCCAATATCTAAGTTTTGTTTTCAATTATATTAAGGAAATTATTATTATTATCTCAATTTACTTATGAGTTTCAGACTCCAGATTTGACTTATTCCTAATTTAAACTTCAGCAGACAAATACTTTTAGTCTGGCACTGTCAGCTCTGTGACATTCGTAACTACCACTAGCATAACTAGCAGACTCATGTGGGCCACCATATGCAGATGGAATTGCTGCAGGAATAAGAAGACTAAGACATGGATTTGCATGTTCAGAAGGTCCAAGGAAAACATGAATTCTTTTCCCCACAAACCTTATTTTTATCATTCTAAGAATTGTGCAGCCTTTACAAGGGCTGTGCTAAATGACGGTAGTGGTGGGGAGGTTTCATTTGCCACAAGTATCATAGAAAAAAAATATTTTTTTCTTTCTATTTCCCTTTCCTTCATATATCCTGGCAGTGAAGAATGTACACCAACTCCTCTGGACAGTCAGGCACATCTTTAAACAGTAAACCAAAGAAACATACCAGTGTTTGTAACATCCTTCAGTACTTACCTTTACTCAAGTATACCAAATATCTGTTTTCAAGAAAGGAAAATAGCATGCTTAGTATTTTCAGTGGAGCAGAAAAGCCATAAAGAACCTGGTTATAAAAAGCAGTCTGTCTGTACCTTCATGCTACAAACACTTTGATTTATATACCACATTATGAAATTGCCATTCTTCCCACTACTGCAGCAGGAGATCATCTTTTGCTTATCACATGAGGAACTGAGCGAGAGAAAAAAAAAAAGAAAAAAAAAACTTTTTCTCAAAAACATCATCAACATCTCAGTGCAGTTTATATAGCACACTCCTTAAAACAGAGTGCAGACTCACCATGGGGGTAACAAGCAGTACAAGGAATAACAGCAATACAACAGCAAGTACCTTCCATCACAAATCACAGCATAAGGAACATCACTCTTCATTCAAGAAGGACCAATCCTCACAGCTCAGTAAAATTTTATAAGCAATACCAAACATAAAAATACTCAGTAGTTTAAAGATGACTGTGCAAAACTGTGCTAAGCAGCACACTGACACTGATTTTACTTCAGTTAAAGGAAGCGTAAGTCTTCCTTTTATACAATGTTCTACTCATCAGAGCACTCATCTGATTTCCAGGCCATGGTCACCTGAAGCCACAACTTCTTTCTAGGAAAAAGCTCTAAGCTGTAGAGAGGACCAGGAAGAGAGTTCTTCCACTCTCACCACAGCTTCTGAGTTACTGTGTGCACAGAGGGATCACAGCCTACAATTACACCAGCCTCAGCACTTAAAAGTATCCATGTCTAGCGCCCCATGAATTTTGTATTCTACAGAAGGTCCCAGTTTCAGCTGTAGGGATGGCCAGTTTCCCTGTCCTAGCTTGTCTAGGAGCTTGGAATACATTTATGGAAGCAGATAACTGTACTCACAAACAGTTTATCTATGGCTTTCATACGGCTTTTTTTGTGCTCTCTAACCACCCACAGCACCTGTTTGAATTGAAACCAATGCTATCTAAGTGAATTAGCTATGCTCAGACACTGACTAGGAAGACTAATTATTCCAGGAACTTAGGTAAAGTACCTTCAAAAATGTATCTAATTCATGATCTATCAACTCCATGCAGAATTTCACATGGATACTAAGGTGCTGTACATCTTGAAGAATACAATTACTGGTATTTTCAATTCTTAAGACTTTGTTATCACCACAAATAAAAATACTATAGGTCTATAATTCAGATTCATCCTAGATAAACTTCAAATTAATTCAGGAAATAAATACTACTTTATGAATCTTGATCTGGAAATCTGAATCAAAGATGTTGCAACTTACACTGTTTAAAAAATATTGGTCTAATTCCTCACTCTGTTTGAAAGCTTAATCATTTACAGTTATTCACTACATAGTTTTTCTTCTAGCAGAGTAACTACTGAAATAATTTTTCAACAAGCTTTGAAACAGTTCATCATGATTTTTTTAAAATACACTTTTTATTGGCATAAACCAGTTTGTTTTCAGCTTGATTTATAATGTACATTTCCTTGCGTGTTATTTTTCTACAGCAGCTCTTAAAAAGCTGTTTCCTTTCACAGGTATGTTGCAAAAACAAAAAACTTAAAAAGTAATGTGCCACTATAATTTGAAAATATTCACCTCATTCACATTCCCCTTCCTCCACTAAAAGATTTATAACATGCCTAAAATAGGAATTGATGAATTCATCAGCGTCTGGGACATTTTTATCATAATCAATAATATAATTTTACCCTTTAAACGGGTTTTCAATTAAAGTACATTTTTTCAAAGTAATTTTATTTTATCATAAAAATAGTTTCTGTGCAGGCTAACAGCTTTAACTCATTTTATACCAGGTGCTGTGTTGTAAGGGACCTGCACAGCCAAACAACAATAATACTATACTTAATGGAAGATACATAAAAATCATTGTGCTGTTTCATAGGTTAAATATTATAAAGTAAAATATTCCTTAGATAAATAAGTACAAGTATAAATATCAAGCACCATTACAGAAGTTTAGAAGTCCATTATCCAACAATGAAGGATCTAAGGACAGCAACAGAGTATCAACATAAGGGAGGTAAGCTGGCCTGGCTCCTACAAATCAGTTTTGAATGTTCTCTTAGCTCTCAAGAAAATCCAAGACAAGACAGTCGAGCAGCTTCCACAGCAAGTTAGCTGTAAAATATTTCTTGGATGGACGAGCCTGCCAGAAGCTGCAGAAATGGAGCACACAGACCATCAGCAGTCTCTCATCAGATGATATTAAATGGTAACATCAGAGCTAACTTTTGAGTTTTATCTCTTTGGAACCTGGTGCTTACTAGGCCAGGGAGTTGCTGTAGGGACCTGAAGAAGGGAATGTTTTAAAGGAAAAAGTATTTTTAATGCTATACAGCAAGACATTTTAGAAACAAAATTTAATAGTCTGGAATAAGATGAACAAATATATATGAAGTCATGCTAAACCAGAGGGTTTTGTAGTCCATTGAACACATACTCCTGCTGTAGAAAGTAAATTAAATCAAGTGGTGTGATCTGATTATCTTCAAGGATTATTTGTCATGGGCAAACTACTGGTTCAGGTAGGAACAGACTGTTACCCTTCAGCTAAGTGGCAGTTATTGATCTTTGCTGGCACAGCCTCATTGTTACATGGCTTCACTGTTATGGAGAGGCTGCTGGCTTAACGTCTGTCAGTCTGGGAAACAAAAGTACTCTTTCCTTAGGAAAGATTAAGGGAGGTAATTTCAGGGTCCCTCATCTTTTCCAGAGCAGTACTGCTCAGAAGCCAGAAAGTGTATTTTCTTTTTCTGTGGCAATTAACTAAATCTTGAACATCACACAGCTTTTATGGCTGGATAATACATATACCTAGACAGAGGGAGAAAAAATCTGGTACTACTGGTAGCAGTGGAAACACAACTTCACCCAGAACCATCATCCTACACCAGAACAGAGCCTTCAGAGCGAGGAAAGGAAACAGTGCTGTGGGGGAGACCGTGGGGTACTCTTTGAAGCCCTTTGAGTTTTGGTGGCACTTTTGAGAACATTCTTAATTGAATGGAGAAACAATTGAAGAGAATTTGAAGAGGAAAAAAAATAATGTTTCTGTACCTTCAAGAACAGACAAAAGCCTTGTGATCTTGTCCAGGGAACTGCTTTACATGAATCTCCACCCAGTCTCCAAGAGGTAGTATCCTGGACAGAGCTTAGATAGCTATTTCTCAGGCTCAAGTATCCAGCTTGTTTTGAGGTGAATCTTGAGACAAATACACCAAAAACTACAAATCAGAGAACTGTACTAGATGCAAGCAAAACTAGGACTACAGAAGCCCGGGAACAAGCGCGTAATGCCACTGCTCCTCACTCTTGTCAAAAAATATTTGCAAGTTTCGTTTGCAAGTTCTTCACATAATTTGAAAACTGAAAGTTACGACTTGGTATAAATCTTGGAAATTTCACTCCATTTGGCTTGGAGGTGGAAGCTGTAGCTTCCCTTACACTATTTGAGCTTAAGAATCAATCAGTTTCTGTTTGTTTATATTTGGAAGCTAGTCCCAACAAGCTTTTTCACACAGGAAATTCCTCTTCCCATGTTAAACAGCCAAACAGGCATGAATCCAGTCATGAATTATCATTGCAGAATGGTAAACACACAAACATCAACCAATTAAAATAGAGGAAAATCGTTTTGATATACGTCCCCCAAAGTGGAGAAGGTTAATTCCTGGGATGCACCGTTCTGAATACCTTCCATCATTATTTTACGCATCCACCGAAGCTCCTTGGTGCTGTGCATTTCAGTCCCAGCTGGGAGATCCAAACGCATAATGACATTCTAGTGGGTTCCTGAAGCTCAGGGAATGTGGCAGGGGAGTCAGGTTTCTCGGAGAGGAGTGACAGCAGATGCCCTCCAGGGGAGGTACAAACCCCGTGTCATCCCGGACTGCCGTCATCGCGGGAACACGCTCTGGACTCAAGGAAGAGATCTGACAGGCAGCAGCCATAGTTTCAGCTGTTTCCTTTAGATCTCTCCCAGCAGGTGTCACTACGATGTAGCATTACCATAAAATCTTAAAGTAACAACTACAAAAGCAGCAGGTTTCTTCTTCCTCTCTATGACAAAGTACCTCTGGAGACTAATTATGTCAAACCTGAATAGTCTGCAAAAATGAGCTTTGTGAGGAGAAGGTGGAGGAAACTGTTAGCTATGTATCATTTCCACATTTCCTTGTTACAAATTGTTATACCTCTGGAAGAGATGTCTTTAGTGAAGTGGTTAATTTAATGCAAAGACTCAGCATTCCCCTCATAACAGTAGTGTGCACAGATGGCTGTATTCCAAACTCCATCCACCTATTTCAAATTGTTATAAAATGGCTGTTGAATTCTATTCTTTGGAGAGATAAAATATATTCATAATAAATATGGCACCCACAACAAAACTTCTAGCAACTGGTTTTGAAAATTAAGAAAAAACAAACTACACAACACACAAAAAACCCTCAAAACAAAACAAAGAAAACGCACAAACCAAAAAACCAACATTTCAAAAGCAGTCTCTATGCAGACTCTGACTGTCCTACCACCCGGCGATTCTGCAGGCATTCAGACACTTCACTGTAATGTCTCAAAAATCAATAGCAATTTATTCTCTCTTTGGACCCCAAGCAACAAAAGTATATAATACTGTCACCTCCAGTCTGCCTTCTGAACATAGCCACAAACAGTCTTGCTACTACACTACAACCCTACAGAGCTCTTTATCTATGCTGGCTTTGCAGATTGTATTGGCTTTCACAAGGGAAAAACATGCAAGACATCAACAAACATGCAAGACATCAACACAGAGAGGTCAAGTTTCTGTACTCCAATAAGCCAGGCTGCTGAGTTGGAATTAAGAGAACGGTTTGGCACCTGTCTTAGTTCAGTTTTGCCTACATTATTACAAGGAGAAAAGAAAAAAAGAAAAAAAGGTAATATTAAAATTTTGTTTTCCCATGCAACAAAAGGGAAATCCATGAGGAAAACTTTGAAAGAAGGGTTGGAACTTCAAACTTTTGCATCATTTAATGGTAATTCCTACATTAATTTCTAAAAAATTGGAGGCTTTAAAATTCACATTCCTTACAATGCTACTGACCATCTCAGAATATTCAAAGTAATCCAGAATACTGACTTCTTTTTTTTTTTTCAAAATAGTCATAATTTGTAACCAACATTAAGAAATCAATTCCCATCTCATTATATGTCAGCCAGTTTCTTCCAACCGCTCACAGCATGAGGCATGTCATCATCATCACAGGGACTTTACAAAGTTTCAAACACAATCAAACTGTTAGATATGAAGATATGCTCACTTAGGAGATCCTGTATGTGTACAATGGACTCTTCTCTTTCCAAGGAATAGTATTTAAATATGCTTGTATCTTTGTATATTTAAATTGTCTTCACTAGCTGATGGTGTGTTAAGCCCCTAGAGCAGAGAAATTCTCACCACCACCAATTGTGTTTCTTAGAAATACTGATTTCAATTCATATACAATAAGTTCAGGATGCATCACGAGCTCATACAAGCACCAAGTCCTGATTTAAAGGAGTCCAGCATTTCTTCCGTGGTGGTTTGTATCAATGAGCACAAAGACAAGGCACAGGCTGAATGCAAAGCAGGAACTGTAGGGCTAAGAGAAGAAAGTTTGCTTTCTACTCCTCCAGTTTTCAACATGGACAGTAATTCTATAAAGTAATTTCCCACTCTAAAATGATAAATTGCTGAAACTTATAAGCACAATAAAAATATCTAAATTTAATGAATCTCATAAGAACTTTCATTACCAGCCAGGTCAGAATTGTAATTTCTTTCAACAGGGAATAACTAGTAAAGAAAATGGGAAATTCCAAAAGATTTTAGGTTAGTATCTTAGGAAAAAGAAAAACCTGAGTGGATTTTACATGACTACATGAGAAGAAATGAGCAGATAGGAAGACTGTTTATTGACACAGGATATCTATCTATCTATATACACACACACATTTGTCTATTCAAACGGCATTGTGAAGCAATGTTAGAAAGAAACTCTGGTAAACATTAGAAGGGGTATGTATTAATTATTTCAGAAATCAGTCCAAAATGCAGAAAACCCAACACCCACTAATGTGACAGAAAAGCAACAAAAACTGAATTTTATATTAAGTCATAAACTGAATAAAAAGGGAAGACGGCTACAGAGATTTAATTCTATTTACTGTGAACCACACCCACAATGAATGGAAAGTCTACTATTGTGAAAAGCAACAGTTATGGTAGAGCAAAGACAGCCTGAACAGCAGATTATTATTCAATTATTCCATTAAAATCTTTAAAATCTGCAGAGTTTTTTAATGAATATTTATTAAGCACATTGGCATCTGAAATCAGACTGTTGGCATGTGACTGTTGGCGTGGCTGATACTCATTCAATCCTCTGCAGGCTCTTACGAGATCCTTATGAAAAAAATCTGACAAAATAAACAAATATTTTTATCTTTAATCTTACAAGAAGCTAAATAGCATATGAATCAATAAAGCAACAGTAAAAATCAGGAGTGTTTCTCTTCTGTTCCATTTGTGTCCCCCAAGAAGAGCATTTAATTTAATTTACTATTGACATATTTTTCATTTGCAATTCTCTGCAGGTGTCAGTGAATGCAGTGCTTACTACACCTAGCACTGGGAACACAAAACAAATTTTTGAGACAGGTTTAAATCATTACAGAAATTCTTTGGTGGCTTTGAAATACCTCAGAAAAGTTCTGACAAGTGATAAAAGCTTTAACACTTTCAAGAATATTTCAAAGAATAGTTCTATTGTGCTTAAAGGAATGACTCCTGGCTTGCATCAGAAGCAGCATGGCCAGCAGGTCAAGGGAGGTGATTCTCCTCCTCTACTTCACATCCGTGAGACCCCACCTGGAGTACTGCATCCAGCTCTGGGGCTTCCAGCATAGGAAGGATGTGGACCTGTTGGAGCCAGTCCAGAGAGCTATGATAGGGACAGGAGCAACTCTCCCAGGAAGACAGGCTGAGAGAGTTGGGGATGTTCGGACCAGAGAAGGTTCCAGGGGGATCTTATAGCACCTTCCAGTACCTAAAGGAGATCTACAAGAAAGCTGGAAGAGTCACTTTTTACAAGGGTGTGTAGTGACAGGACAAGGGGCAATGGCTTCAAATTGAAAGAGGTTAGAGTTAGATTAGGAATTGGGAAGAAATCTTTCACTATGTGAGCAGTGAACAAGTTGCCCAGTTCAAGGAATTAAGCTCATGAAAGCAGCACAAAGGGGAAAACACAAATACTTTCTGAATTAGCTCAGCACTGAGGAAGACAATTGAGAGTACTGGCACATGGAAGGTGCTGGAAGAGATGATTTAGCTGGGTTTTTTGTTTTGCCTACACATTTTAACAAGTTAGGTATATTGTGAAACTGCAACCTGACTGTATAGGGGACCAAAGCAACTAATAGGAATGCTCAGTCATCCTAAAACATCAGCTACTGACACTGCTAAATGAAATTAGATTTTGTCTTTACGAAGAAAAGTTTAAGCTAACATGAGTAAACTAACTTTGAGTTAAAAACTGGAAAGAGGATTAAAAAGTTCGCTAATATCATGGTGAAACCAGTACATTAGCCATCACATATTATAAACTGTTAATTAATTTCTATTTATCACATAAAAATCAGAGTAAATGGATTTACGCTAATTTGAAGGGACCTGTGCATTGACAAATGAATTGAAACTAGCTTTGCGTAAATAAGAATTAGGAACAAATATTATTTTGGTGTGTATTGTTTTTTATATATTGCAAAATCCAGTACAAGCCCAAATCCAAGTGTTACTCCTTATACTCACACAAGTAAGTCAGCACACACTGTAGGAATGTTACTATCTCACCAAAGCTCTTTCTTTATAAAAAGTCTTAAATTAAAACCAGTGCTGAGTGCATTTCATTTCACCTATCTGTCCAGTAACAAATTTGTTATATTAAATAATTTATTCAGCCATTTCCTAATCTAATCATAATTTGAAATATTAGAAGAAATTAATGTTTGGAATAAATTAAATAAAGATGTTTGGAATAAATGTGATTGAGGCAATATTGCTTTAATATTTTGTCATATTTATTTTATCTGCTGGCCATTTCTTCTCCTTGCTGTAGATACAAAGTAAGTGAAAAAAAAGAGTGAGGAAGAGAGAGATAGGAAAAACATAAGGGAAGAATGGAAAGGTTGCCCGCATTTTAAATTTTGGCATACCAATTGTACTGCTTCAAATTTTTTTCCTTTTCTTCAGGAAAAGAAAATAAAACACTGAAAATTCAAATAACCTGCTGCACCCAAGCACTGCCATTTTCAAAGGATTAGACCCTGTCACTACAACTTTGAAATTCAAGTACCTTAATTATTGTCTAAAATTAAAATGTTTCATTTTTGTCTGTCTTCTGATTAAGTTTTTATAGAGGCTTGTCTAATCTAGTATCTATATCTATATGTGTACACCATGTGTGTGCATGTATTTCTAATAATGAACTATCACCCTCTCTTAAAAATGCTTGGAAAAGGGGTAATTTGGGGCCTTTGCTGACATGAGTGTTCTCATTCCACATCTATTCAGGCAGGAATTTCTGACATCATAAGGCCAGGTGAGCCCTAGCCTAGAATTTATAGCCTACTATTTATAAGGAACTAATGAGAGTTAGCAAGAATATTTACTGAGTTTGTAATGGATCAAATCCTTCCCTTCTAACCAGATCTCTACTAATTGCTTCAAGTACTAAAAGCTACCCGAACAAATTCAGCATTAAGAAAGTGAATCATTCTAATGGCCGCTTCGCCAATACTGCCAATAAGGTTACTGCTAATGTGGCCACTTTTCTTTAGGATGTAAATAGAAATTGTTAACTAGATTACATCTCTTAGATAACTACTTTTGACAGCTTATCAGTTTAAGTCAGATTAATATTTGCAATCTAAACACAAAATTTTTTACAAGACATTACTTTGCACTTCCATTAAAAGCGAAACGGACTGGCTAGGACAGCACACTTCCTTCCAGTCTTCCCCAATTCTTTTCTTGAAATCTTGGTACACGAACTTGCCTCCAAACGTGATCTTATCAGGGCAGAGGTGCACATGACTATATCACATACTTGGGAAGCCTGAAAATACAGGCTAAAATTAACAAGGGAAAACAGCACTTTATCACAAATTTGAGCACTCAATGAGATTTTTATAAATGCAATACATCCTAAAAGCTTTAGGTTTTTATAATCCTGGAGTATTTTAACTAGCATAACTTGTAACAAGTTTAGGGAAACATCAGTTCGAAGGTTAATATTTCAAAATCAAGTTACCCAATTGACCAGCTGAGGTCCCCTCAGCAAGGTGCAATGCTTACAGAGAAAGAAAATCCTCTACTTGTGCTTTTGACACTGTAACAGTGTGTGCCCTTCTGAACAGTGCCCCAGACTTCATAACACACTATAAACTATTCTCCTGAAGCCTGACACACAGCTCCACAACAGTTCCAGCAACAGAATAAGAGTTCATACCCAGAATTCTTCAAGGGAAAATAAAAGATTTTTTTTTTACAAGCTCAAAAAAGAAAATGTACTGTCAAATCCAGCTGTTTGTGCCTCTCTTTGCATAAAGCTCAAATGATGCTTACAGGACAGATGTAGTTTTGTGGCTTATAGCTGAGTATAAGCAGAGACTGCATATTATAAGCAAGCTGTATAGCACACTTCATTGTTTAGATCGCCTGTTGTTTCCTATTGAAAGACCTTGATTCAATTCCTTTTTACTTTATTGAGTTTTGAATATCTAGAAAGAAATTTTCCATTAAAGAAATATTAAAAGAAAATAAAACCTGTTTCAAGGAGTGATGGGACGTATTAGGGAAACATTCCAATAGCATGATTTTTATCATTGAAGACAATATCACATATCCAGATTTCAAAAGGACACAACAAACAAGGCACAGTCTGAGGTACTGACTGAAGAGAAATTACAGTGGCTCATTGAGTGCATACTGAACGAGACAGAAGCTTGGCAGAAACACAGAGGTGTTCAGTCTACATTCATAAATGTGTAATGTTAAAAACAGATTTATGTAATATTAGCATAATTAGAAAAATGTTTACCCTAATATCAGAAGAAGATGGCAATAGGAAAGGTTTCTGAAAGAACAGTATATTTTGGAAACAGCATAAATGTTGAAGGAATAATTTCATTCACACAAAAGGTTTAGCAAAGGAAACTAAAAGCAGATCAAGGGCATCATCTCACAGGTAAATACTACTGAAGAGTTCATTCACTACAATACTTCTAAAACCTGAAGCAGCAGAATTGATTCAACAATCTTAAAAGACACAGAACACCTAACATCTCCTTGCTGTTGTAATGAGTAAAATCGAAGAAAAAAAATACAACTGATTCTGAAGTCTAAGAATTACAGTAGAATAAACAAATATTAATATATCCAAATTTTAAAAAAAGCTTTTTCTTCCCTTACATGCGCATCATACATTCTTACCCATGCAAAAGCTGGATTTGAAAGAGTACAATTTTATGACTGTAAGTTACTTTTCAGTCTGTTGGCATAAAGAAGCATTCAACACATTTAATTTTAAGGTTCTTCTCAAATCCACTGACTATCTATGAAAAACATGACACAAAAGAAATATGCCATTCTGAACACAGAGGAAACCATATAATGGAAAGAGCCATGAGAAAACGAAGATCCCCACTTAAAATAATAGTTATGGAAGAAGGAAACAAAATCCACAACCCAAAGGGTTCTCTAGCTGGACAATTCCATCTCTCCTGCCATCATCTCAGAGAAATATTTTTAAGATTAGTCTCTTAACACATAGACAGGAGAGTTGAGCTACTACTGCACTCCTCATTTTTGGCCAGAAGCTCCCTGCCTCCTTAGAATCTGAGCAGCAGAGAGGAATGTGTGCAAGCTCTACAACTACTGTAATTCAGTGTAGCATATCTCCAAACCAACTTTTAATGTTCTAACTGGAATCTTAAAGTCTGAATTTCAAAAGAATCTAAACACCTGAAGCTTAAGTAACAGTTTTCTGCTACAGCTGGGAAATTTATGCAACCCTAAACCAAATTCAAACTAAGCCAACCAGCAACTTAAAAAAAGAAGAAATGTACACATTAAGAATACAAAAGTGGAGTTCTATAGAAATAGTTCATGTCATTTTATACTGAAAGAAAATTTTAGTACAGTGAAAAGAAAATCCTAAGAAGAGCCCAACAGGGAAATACTAAGGTGCCACATTAGTACAGGGCAACTATTTTTTTTTTGGCAATGAGTGCTTTTCCTCTGTTTGAACTACTGTTGGTTTACATGTTAAAAGAGAAGTTTCAGCATGTTTGTAAACGGAGGAGTAATGCAGACTCAACAGAAAACTAACAGAGCTTTTGAGAACTAGAATACTGTAAAAACAGAATCAGCAAGGCTTATGAAATAACTGCCCACTCTGTAACAAACATACCTGTTTCTAACAGATGTATAAAACTACTTCAGATTATCAAAATTTAAGTAGCTTAAGAAAAGACCTGCTGCAGTAAAATCACAATTTGATTCCTAGCATAACTCTAAGAATGACAGTTTACAGTCAAGAGCCATTATAGGTAAAATGAACTAATGCACATATCCTTCGTCTTATAAGGAAGTTAAACAGAATTTGTACAGACTTATACTGCTAAGATGGTTAATGCCCCATACAAACTCTATTGCAGGTGAGACCGCATATGCTAAAAGACAGATAGTGCTGAACATACAAACTCTTCAGCTCTACTTTTTGATGGCCAGAGGAAAAGTAGCCAAATTTAGGTTGGATATTAAAGATCATTACGCTTTTAAGTTAAGCAGTTAAGTGACAAATGAGTAAAAATAAACATCATTGAGAAATACAGATATATTGCCAAATATTAATAAAGATACGACAAATCTTATTTTAAACACTCAACTCAAAAGTAATATTCTAAACACAAACATTCATTATTAGGTCTTTAAAACATCAGCAACAAATGTTGCACATTTCACCAGTTCTGGAATTCTTAATGCACTTACAATTTTAGCTTGGTTGATTTATTTTTAAGACAATACTGGTTTTTAAAAATAATTGAGGGTTTTTTTGTTACCTACTATATTCCTACAGAGAATATTTTTTACTTGTAGCATATTATCAGCATACACAATAGATGCAATTTCACAAACTTGTCATTTTCTCTTTCAGCGCAATCAAAATGAAACCGTAAAGGTTCACTTCACAGAAAAGTACTTGCCAACTGCATTTGGGCACAAAGACAGGAGATTTATTTATGGAACAATGCTCACCATTATCCTTTCCAAATTCTGCAGCAAGGCTAAATCTTGATGCATTCCCAAGTCACCTTTCCCCCCTTTATTGTTAACAAGTAGGAGTATGTTTTTGATGCTTCAAATTTGTCAAGATCAGGTGAACTGAATGGTTTTATGGAGTGCACCATTCCAACTCCTTCAGGGGATATAAAACCACATTAAACTCAGCTTGTTATTAATAATTCATGGCAACTTCCTTAGTTCACTACAGGGGCATCACTCTTAGGGTATCATTCTTATTGAAACAACTTAACAGAGAAAGTCAGATAAACACTCTTACCATGAAAATGAAAAGCCACCTACCATGAACCAGGGACACTGAAAGCCCCAAAGAATTTTAATCCTTACAATTTTCAGGCTAAATCCAGCATTCTACATCCTTTCTAAAAGGTGATATTAATTAAATAGATCACTAAAACCAACAAAATTCCACCTATCTACTGAAATTTGGTTTATCTGCAGAGTGAAGTGTCAAATTTCCGTACATTAAGCTGTACTGCATGACAGCTATTGATGCTCTTCATTACTCTGAAATAGACCCTTTTAAAAAGAATACTTTACTTCAATTAAGGATTAAACAAAGTATATCCCATTAAACATATATATGATGCAAAAATATTAGTATTTGAAATTTGAACACTTCTTACTATAGTAAAAAAATACCTACTAATAAAGCAGTAACCATCGACACCAATTACTACACAAAAAGACCACAAGACTTTATTCTTCATGGTCACAGAATAGATGGCACTTACAGATTATGTCATGTATTACTAATATACTTGGATTTCAGTGCACATGAATAACTACATAGACAGATTCAGGAAAAAAATGGTATTCAGTATAAGCACATTAAGGTAGAGGCTAGGCACTCAAACTACATTTTTGTAATTTACTCAGTGGAGCAAAATTAGCTTTGACGCATCAGTAAACCACCATGGATAAATCAGATTTATCCTTACACAGTTAATTAATTCTGGTGTAGAAGGAAAGCAAGTCCAATAAGCTTCAAAAGCTTAGTCTACCCTCTGAGTAAAATAATGACCTATGTATAAAAACCTTCTACTTGTATGAAAATTCAAAATTCATCTTTGGTTCTTTGAAGTAACAAGAGAAAACACTATCAATGTTTTAACTGCCTTGTCGCCCCTCAAATACATTTTGGTATTAAGAAATAAGTTATTAGTGAGTGGTTTGCTGTAACTTGCAGCATCCAGCACAGATAAAAGCTTAAAAGAGCAAAGCCCCAGAGGTACATGGGACTTAGTGGTTTACTGCTAAGGTTTCAACATGCAAGAAGAAAGAAGACAGTCTTTATTGCCTGTATCATCATTCCACAGACACATTATCTACATACTTTTAAAGGCAAACTTTAGAGGAATCGGTTCTGATAATGCTGGAGAAAACAAGGGAGGTCAGGCTTTTGGGTACCGATTCTGTATCATCCTCACAATAACTACTTCCTGGTGTTTCTCATTCGCTCCCTGTTCAGTAATGCATTAGCCCAGGAAGGTAAGGTTTCCTGACATAAACCCCAAGGACAAACAGAATTTTGTCACTGCCTTATGGTCAAAACAGTTGGGAAGCCTTCTCAAAAAGCCCCTTGTTTCTTCTAAGATAGTTTATAACTAAATCCAGCTGGGAACTAATAAAAGTGACCCAAACTTTCCTTCTGAAGAAATCAGCGTTGTCTTATTTGACTATAACATCACTGTTAACAAGGTCTAATTCTCTACTAAGAATATGCAGCAAACAGATATGCACAACAATTTCATGTAGATAAAATGAACAAAGAAATCAAACATTTCTTGATTTTTTTTATCTTAACCCCCCCCCTTTGCACAAGTGGCAAAGTAAATAAAAATTCTCCCTGTGTGCACAGTCCTTTGTCCTCAAAGGGCTGCCTATTCACATTCATGTCTAGAAGCCAAATAAGATTTCAAAAGCTGTATTCACATGAAATCAACTGTCTCATTTTTTGTGTATGACAATTGCATCCTAAATTGGTTTACAGCTCGCTGTGTGCTTTCTTAGTTCAGGAAACTGATTACATGAACAGTTCTAAAATAACACATTTGAAATGAAATGGGAATTGATACTGAATACTCACTGCACACAGTGATACACAAGGACATCTTAGGTTCCTACCAGAATTAGAGAAATAGTTCCAATATTACCCATGGAGAGTGTTTAATTTTTTCAATTTTACTTACATTAAAAAGAAATGCTGATTTCTTAATGTTGAAAAATCAGAAATGGAAAACATATGTTGGAACTATTGTCACTGTCAGAAGAACACAGGGAAATCCCAAGCTTTCAGAAGTGGAGTACATAATGAGAAACATCTGAAGTCTGTCATCAAATACAAGTAATACCAGCAACAAGAATTATTAGTAGCATTTGAGTATTACTCAGCATTTTGAATGTAAAACTCTACACAATTGAGAAGAAAAAGAACCAAATCCCAAATGTGTTCATGACATGATTTTATGAAGCCAGTGTCACAAAACAGTCTGCTCATTTTAATGTAAATTACATGTCCTTCAGTCAGGATATTACCTAAGAACCCAAAATCTCTGCAGAAGGATAAGTATGTTAACACGTTGCAGGAGTTCATTTATTTGATATAAAGTTAAATTAACTGTGTGGTTTAAAATACCATTCTGAAGTATCTGAGGCCTAATTTTTAAATGTGAAATTATTTTTATCTTCACATCAGTAAAAAAAAAAAATAGTAAATTTAATCCAGAATTAATTCAGAGGTGAAGTTTCATAATACCTAAGCAGAGCCACACACACCCCACAGTAAAATCAGCTTATGTTAAGTATATATGACTCTCAATAATTCTCAGGTACAGATGGAAGAATAAAGCTACAGACTGAAGAAGTTAGCTGAATTCAGACAGCACGGGTAAACTTCCAGAGCAGTGCTGGGATCAACTGTGTGACTCCAATTGATTTTAGAACACATCTCAATACTCAAGTCTTGTATTTATTTGCTGAACAAGTAAGGCAACAGAAATGGCTCCAGAAGTGCCTCTCCTGAGCTTCAGGTGTTTTATGAGACTGATGTGGCCAAAGAACCACGCTATACTTGAAAATTTTGAGTTTTAATGTTATTTCAAAGCAGCACTCGGTACTTTTATAAGGCTGTAATGTGTTTTCATTTTACCTGTACTGAAAAAAAAAAAAAGAACGGAGAACAGCAGGAAAGCAGCTATTCTAAGAAAGGGAGGCATAAAACGTAAACATAATGCAACAAAGAAGCAAATGAAGAAAGTCTCCCTTTATTAAAAATATGGGAAACAGATTGTGCTCATCTTGCTTAGGGCCAAGAGCCTCATTGTGGGGAATTCAGCCAGGCTCCACCACACAGCTCACTAAGGAGTTTTGCTGTGTTAGAAAGTAAACCAGATGGAATATTTGCTTCCAACAAGATAATTCTAATGGAAATTGTTAGAAGTACTGTAAAAGAAACTTTTCAGCTTCAACTGCTCTTTCATTATGTATAATGAGGGCAAGCAGAATGAAAAGTAGACCATGAAAAAAAAAGCCAACCAAAAATTTAAAAATTCCAAACACTAATCATTAGCCAATTTTAGAATTTTTTCTGCCTCAGAACTCCAGCTACTTACATAAAGCACACACCAGACTAAAGCCAAATCTTAAGCAGTAGCAGAGTTAGTATGAATAAAATATCTTAAATTTAGGTGGAATATGTGAAAAATACTCAGCTTGAAGGGCAGCCTGTAGCTTCATACAGTTTGAATTAAAAATACATAGCATGTTAACAGACTAATACAGTAGGGTGAGACCATAACAGTCATGGTCCTTTTGTTCAGGACCATTAAGACATCTCCTGTTCTTAAAAGATCCCGTATTTTCCAGAGGAGGTACAAAAGACAAAAGAAGGTAGACAAGGTATAGTTCTATAGTTCCTGGTTTTGTCATCTTGTTGTACATCTGACCAAGAATTTTTGAAGTCCTGTGCCCTAACTGTGCTAGAGCAAAATGAAAGATTTGTTTTCCAGTTGCTTTGGGTTTTTTGTTGCATCAATATCTTAGGCTGTAGAGCCTGAAAACTGTTCTTGGTAGTAAATACCTTTTCCCCCTTAAGCTACACCCATTTCATCACAGCAACAAATTCATTCTTAAAGAAAGGATAAAGGTAATAAAGGCAATTTTCTGTAAACAAAGCAGCTTAAACACATACTGAGCCTGTGACTTCTGAGAAATAGGGTCAATTATCACAGACAGACAAGCTCATGCTTTAGTTATCTCAATCCAATTTGCCAAGGAGAGGTATCTACCACTAAGAAAGTACTGTTAAAATGGGCAAAATGTATTTTCTTTTTAAAAAAAAAATCTTGCTCTCTCACACTAAAAACTGCTCTAAGCTCCGTTTTCTTCTTCCAGAACTGGTCTATACCAGACTTAAACATTCTACACAGTCTTTCACTTTGTCCTGCCTTGTTTTTTCAATCAACCAGAAAGTAGACTGGAATGAAATTGATATGACTGGATAAATGAAAATTAAATTTTTTCAACATTTATTTTCAGTAATCTAATTACAAAGCTTTTAGTAATAGTGTAATTACTTTGAAGTTCTGAACATATGTTTCCACTGAGAGTATTCCACAAAGGACACTGTATCAGAAAAGGGAAGAAATGGTACATAAATGTACCAAAAATATTTCAGCTTATAAAAAAAAAATATTGAAAGGTGAACCATATGCCAGATATGCAATATGATGTCCAATACGAACCACTTTTGTTTTCATCCACAGTCCTTTAACACCAATAAAGACAATGGAAAAGTCTTTTTCTATGACATCAAAACATATTCACAAAATGTTACTGGACTGACATTTAGAAAATAAAAAAACACATAGGAAATTATTATGACAGAAAGCAGCTGAACACTGTTCCTTGAATTTTGAAGAGAAAAATTCAAGCAGGTCTAACGTTTGCACTAATGGAAAGGGTGTGTTAGAGAAATAGGTCACACAATAGGCTTGAAAAGTCTCAGTTTCTTGTGAGTCTTACTCTAGTGAACTAAATATCCTTAGCTCTATACACTGAAAGTTATTATATCTGATATATTAGATCTGACATAAACAGTTCTATTGACTAAATTTACTAGGAAAAAAAAAGAATCAATGAACTAAGAGAGGGAATTCACCACTGAGCAAGACATTTAGAAATGCTAAACAAAAGATAAAGAAAACAGCAGCACAAACAGCAAGGAGATATTGGAAAGAAAAAAAAAACAAAGGAAGTACTGGAACTACACCATAATGCAGAAAAGCTTTACACTTTTAACAAAACAACACTCACATTGCTCATCGCAACACTGATGAACAAAACAAGCATATTTTTGTTTCTGGAAAGACAAGTTTGCTTTTTTTGTTTGTGTTTTTTGCGTATCACAAACAATTCACAAATGTAACTGAATTTGCCTCGGTGCCCATCTATGTCATCGTAAGTAAGCTTAGTGCATAAGCCTACTCTTATCTAGTACACAAAAAAAATTCAGGCATTTGTAAACACGTGAATAAGTTTTCACAGATAAACTAAAGCAAATGAGGACTCGTGGTAATAAACGTATTGTTCACAACACCTTCACAACAACACAGCACAACCAACTCCATTTGATAGCAAGTGATCTCTTAAAAGCTGTGCTTTCATTTCCTAAACATTAATACATTATAACCTTTCTGCCCTTTAAACTGCCATGGAATGACAAGCTCTTTCCTCAATTAGGATCTTCATTCACCTTTATCAGTTTCTGAAGTACTTAAACAATTAATCAAATCAACTTCTAAACGCTTTTCTTTCATATACTCATGTCAGGGCTGCTTATGCTCTCAGCAGAAGGGTCTAGGCTTAGAGCCTGGAGGCAAAGGCAAACCGTGTCCTCAAATTGGAAGAGAATGTCAAAATAATTACAAAAACATAGAATAAAACAAAGCACAAAAAATCTGTGTTGTTTCCTTACCAAAAGTTTTATGCTATAGGGACAAATAATACAAAACAGAAGAACTTTCAACATATTCAGAAAATAAACACACAATCTCATTGGTCAGATTTCCAAAATAATGGTTAAAAAGGGAAGAGGTGAATGGCAAGGCACTCCTCAAGAACATTCCTTTGGTAACCAGCTTTGTTTCATCATTTCAATTTAGCTCAAACCAGCCAAGTACAGAAAGTCAACAGTATTCCTCAACAATCAGAACAGGAAGACAGACAAGAGGTGTGTGTTAAAAACTGTATGCAGGATCCAGATAACTTATACCGGAGATGTTTAATGGGCAATGCCCCATGGTTCTGTTTAGATGTGTGTGTCATCATCATTATTCTCTCTCTTCCAAAGGTAAATGGAAAAGAAAATAATGGCACATATTATAATAAACTCAGAGGTCAGGAGAGGGGATGAAAGCTTTAAAACAGTTTTAGTCAGTCTTAAAATTTCCTTCCTTGAGATTGTTAGCATGAATAGATGTATTCAATTCTGCAGACAGCCTCAAATAGTTCTGAAGTCCAAGAGCAAGGTTCTGCTGTAAACAAATAATCTAACTGCTTAGAAATAAAAAGCAGGAAAACAGTTAACATAATTTCTCTGAAGCATATAATTTACAATGCCACTTGTTTTGGAAGGCATTGTGATATATTTAGAAGGAATTGCCAAAGATTTTGTGTCTTATCTATTACAGGCCTGTAGCCAGTGTAAGAAAAGACATCACTGAAACCTCTTACATAAAGCTACCATGTACTTAATGCATCATAATTGTGACAAGTTATTTACTGCAATCTTTTGGCTGAATTCATGAGAAATCATTAATCAAACTGCCTTCTTCAAGAAGACGTACATGTTTACCAGCACAAATACCAGCTACCACTGTACAAATTGCTCAAGGGCATGAAATTAAAAGCCAGTCTCACGATTAATTCTTCATTAATTTCTACTCTTAAGATCACTGACATCAAATTTAATATTTGGCTAATGACTGGAGAACTTAAATGATTCCTCGTCTCGTCATTTTAACAGAGATTTTGTAATAACATGGCAAATATCTCACAATTATTTTCATATGCCTCAAAGAAAAACTTTGATGCTACAATTTTTCCTGGGTCAAACTTTAACAATATTAATGTAAACACAAACATGCTGATTGAGAAAAACAATGGAACGTAAGAGTTACTGCTTAAAACCTGGTTTAGCACAATCAGGCAGGCTTCAGTCAAAAGGGGTACAGTAATGAACTAATTCTTTCTCCATCTTGTCCAGCCTCAGGAATCAAACAGGCAAAAGGGTCTGATGCATTTTTCTATATCAGATAAACCTAATGGATTTTTATCCTTCTTTTGTAAGGTCATCCATCTTTCCCTTCCTTTCAAACCAATCGAAATACAGAGGGACTAGGAGAGGCCTGAAGTACAACATTCAGAAACTGAAAAATTGTAAATTATAGATTTTAAAGGTACCATACTAAAATTTAGTTACTTAATGACTATAAGTCCTCATAAAGCACAAACATTTGCAAGATGCCCCACCTACACTGTAGTTCAGAAGGAAAAAATCATGTATTGTGAAATAACTGACAATTATATAATTAAAGCTTGACCATTAATTATCTCCACACCAACCTTTGTAGTGGTATTCTGTGAATTCTGGGTACATAGCTGCACATTTCTGACATTACCATTTTTTTCTTCTTTTAATGGAAAGCTGTATACATCACTGGCTACATTTTGTGTTAGAAGTTGATTTTCAGTCCAACAATACTTATACACAGTACATTTTAAAAAAATCATTAAATAATAAAATTGATTGAAAATAATGAATTTATCTCTTTTACATAAGCCTGTCTGGTAAAGTAACAAAGTTCCCACTAAAGGTTTTACTCTCCCTTGGGCTTCTCCTGAATATAACAACTTGGAAGGCCTGCACCATTCTCAGTATTATTTTCTTCTGTGGCCTGACCATTGACACAACTGACAGTTTCATGATACAGTGTATGGTAATCCAATTAGTTTATTTCAGTAAATGAGGATATATGTGGTTCCAATTAAGAAATCTACGTTGCCTCTTGAGGCAATATTATCACAACAGAATCAAATAATGTCTTTGGCTTCCAGTGTATCTACAAAAGACACACACATTACTTTGGCAAGGACTCTTAAGTAGTAGCATTTGCTGTTATTTTTTCTAAAATATTTTCTAAATTTTCATGTTTTCTTAGCATAGGTCTTTTCCTAACTTTTTTCTGGGAATAAGTGGAATTTGAAATTCTTAACTTTATTCTCACCTCACAGATAGGCTGGACCAAAGGTTTTAGTAATTGATACTATGTTTACACATTACATTTAAATATACATGGGAAATAACTTTAAGAAATTGTCAGATCAATACTCTATCTGTAGGGCCTTATCTGAAAAATTCAGCACACTCATCAGAACTCCCTTAGCCACTGCTTCATTACTTTCCAACGTGCCTCGATATTATAATACTGTATCCATTAAAAAAACCCAAAACAATTAACCAAAAATACCGAAAAAAAAGCAAAGGAACCCCCACTTTTCCTCCCCCTTGCTACTTTTCTTTCAAAAAGAAATCCAAGCAAAAAGTCTTCCCATCTCTCTTCATGGAAACAAAGAAATCCAGAATGCTCATATATATCTAACAAAACCCAACTGTCTTTTGAAGATAATCTTCTTCAAATGATACTAACTTTATAAAACCTGGCTGATAGTCATAACAAAGCATTTTGTAGGAAAATAATCAATAAAATATAAACCCAGTAAAACACACAATGTTTCATGATGCAATTCTGTACACACAGTACAATACAGCTCCCCTAACAGATGAAAAAGGGCTCAAAACAACTTGAGCAAAACAGGTCGCATATGGAATACAAGTAGCCTTTGACAGTCTGAGGTTTAGGTTTTGTTTAATCAAACTAAACATTGGAAAGATTATTCTGCATGCTCGTGAAGTAAGTGAACTACAACAAGAGTTATTTTTTCAGTGAAAAGTGCACATTGTAGTGGAACTGTCCATAGCATTACACACACTGAAATAGAACACCAAGATGACAACAAAAGAAAGAAACCCAAAATTGCAGCATAAGACCAAAATATCTAAGTAGAAAGTTCCCAAAATACTTTTCCTTTGGTTGCTATGCTAGCACCATTGTTTTCTGGTCTAAATACATTCAGGGAAATTCTGAAAGGGTTTATTCTTATTTTGCTTCCCCAAGGTTATTTTCATAACAAGGAGAAATATTTATGCAGAAAGTAGATTACCAGCACACTGAAAAAAGGTGTAACACAGAGGAGCGATCGGTCATCCAAATAGCTCAAACTTTCACTCAGGCTCCCATTCCCCTTTAACTTGATTACTGCCATATGAATCATATTTCATTGTCAAAGCCCTTCGCTACCTGCCTTTACCACCACCTGCATCTCCCAATCACCACAGAAATGCTGACCTGCCAATGTTAACTACATAGAGCCCATCCTCTACGTTTTTAAAATGGTCTGGGGACTTCTCCCTTGTTTCTTTGATCTTTAAGAGGTATTTCCTTAAAAATTCCATGAAGCTGCCCTGGTATCATCTTTCTTTAAAGTCAGGTTTGGTTTTGGTTCTTTTTTTTACCGTAGTACTTCTTGAAAACTCAAGAGGAGGTGCTCAGAAAAGTAACTTCATTGCCAGTGCTGTTGACTAAGAATCAGCTCAGCCGATCCAATTGTGAGTTGTCACTGCCCCTGTGCCAACACTGGTTTTCAGCTGATCCAACAGTAAGCAAATGTAGGGTATTAAATAAATAAAATAAACATAAAAAACCTACCACAAACAAACCCAAAATCTCCCATGTCCCTAATTAAGTGGAGGTTTTGACAACTCAAGTCACTTAACTAGTTCAGTCTGGATTCAAATTATCATTTAAGGAATCTGAATGTGTACAAGTCCATGGGATCTGGTGAGATACATCGGTGAGAAAGAAGGGAAGGGAAAATAAAAATTGATTAAAGGAATTAACTACCATGTTATGTGTTGCACAGTTACATCACAGCATTAACTCAAGAGAATATAAAACATTGCCAGAGATATGATACTTTAAAATATTTTGGAAAAATACACCATGTGCTTCATCGGAAAGTTCTCTTAAACACACAGGCAAAAAAAACTGGGCACAGATGACACAAATTATCTCACCTTTCCCCTCCAGCCCCCAATTTTGCCATGGTATTCCCAGCTCACAAGTGATTAGAGGAGACTTTTCAAAAAGCAAGAAATTGGACTAGGTCTCTACATCATATACTTTGAAGACAATTCTTATATTTTTGGGAAGTGGGGGAGTGTATTGTCCTGATTTTGGTTGGGATAGAGTTAATTCTTATAAGAATGGTACGATGCTGTGGTTTGACTTTCGTATGAGAATAATGTTGGTAATACACTGATATTTAGTTGTTGCTAAGTAGTGCTTACCCTAAGTCAAGGACTTTTCAGTTTCCCATGGTCCACCAAAGAGTAGGTGCACAAGAAGCTCAGAGAGAGCGTGACCAGGACAGCTGACCTGAACTGGCCACAGGGATATTCCATACCACAGAACATCAGTACACGAACTGGTGGGAGCTGGCCTGGAGGATGGGCTGGGCATCAGTCAGTGGCGGTGAGCAGCTGTATTGTGCATCCCTTTGTTTCTCTTGGGCTTCATTCCTCTCTCTCCTTTTCATTACAATTACCATCATCATTAGCCTTAACAGCATTACTATTGTATTTTACTTTAGTTTAATTATTGAACTGTTCTTTCCTCAACCCACAAGTTTTACTTTCTTTTTCCCCCACCCTCAACCCCGCTCGACTCTCCTCCCCATCCCCCCGGGCAAGGAAGGAGGGATTGAGCGGCTGCTTGGTACTTAGTTGCCTGATGGGGTTAAACCACGGCAGGTTGCAGCTCATGTAAAGCTTCGTTTATAAATTTGCAACTAATTAGTATGTACATTTTATAATCAATATTCACAAACATTTCCGTCTGCCACAGCGAAAATAAAATTATCATTCATCAGCCGTATAACATTTATATTCATGAGCATAAGTAAATATTTAGATTTCAGTGTGAGGGCTGGAAGCATCCACTCTGTAACCACATGGGCTGTCCCTCAGGTGTACTCAACTTACTTTTCTGAAGCATACAAAAGCAAACACACACTGTAGTTCTGTTAATGCGTGTATTTTATATGCTACAGCAATACACCACATCAGCAGACAACACTGCAAAATTAAAAAATAGCGAAATACCTAACCCTCTGTGCTTTCCTTAAGCCAAGCCTTTAATTTAAAATATTCTCATCTACAAAAGGCAAAAATAGCCCAAATGACAAGAAAGTCCAGGAAGCAAAATTCCACAACTAGGAAGAGACCATTTGCATAAGTATTTATACATACTGAAAACTAACTGCTTTTAACTTTCTTTTTGCTTTAACAAAGCTGATACAAAAAGAACATTACCCACAAACTTATGGTCATGTGCTGCTAAGAAAAAAAAGAATATCTAATTAAAAAACCTATAGGATTCTAGGTCACTTTCAAGATGTTCAATTTAAAAACAATACATATTTTTACAAAAAAAGGCATGGTTTCCAACTTCATTGGGTCTTACATAGACAGCAATTATGACACCTACAGTGATGATGAAACAGTAAGTCTGAGGACAGCAAGGAATTGTTAGATTACACATGCATCCACTACATTTTATAGGTCTTACTTTAAATAAACCTCGATATTGAGAAAGTGAATGTGAGATGAAATGTGTCATTTGTGAACTCCCCAGGTAGAGATTCATCTTACAAGGAACAGGAGAAAAGCCACTGCTGGAACAAGAGATTCACGTGTTGCACTAGCACTGGATGGGCACAGGAACCACGCTCAAGGACCACAGGGTCAAACTACCAACACTGTCCGGCCCAAGCTGCTTCTTTGTCATGCCACCGCCAGCAACCACCACGCCCGACCAATAACACGTTTTTATAAATGCTGGCGAGGCAAACAAGTTCGCAGATCACACAAAACCTCGCCCAGAGGTATTCACAGTGGATATACCGAGGAGGAATAAAAACGAATTGAAAAATGACCTCAGTGACAAGGCCTTGGCCAGGCCCCCTCTCCCACAGGCGGGCACTGACCCCTCTCAGCCCTCTGCCCCCCCTGTCCCCGCGCGGCCCCGACGGCCGCACCATGCGCTGTGACCGGCGCGCGCAGCACCGAAGGCAGCGCCGGCTCGTCCAGGGGCGCGCGCCCGCCGCCATGCGAAGCGCTCCCGCCCCGCCGAAGCACCGGGGGAGGCGGGCGGGGAGGGAGGGGAATCGAAGGGAGGCGAGCCGGCCCCCGCTGCCCCCCGAGGCCGCAGAGAGAGCGGCAGCGGCGGCGAAGGCAGAGAAGGGGCGGGCAGGAAAGGGCGGACCCGCATCCGGGCTCGCTCCCTGACGCGCTCACTCACCGATCATGGCGGCGAGGGTGGAGAAGGGGGGCCGCGTACACGCGCGCGCACGTGCCGGCCGCGCCCTCCCGCTCGAGCGCTTCCCCCGCAGCCCACCGGTGGAGTCGCGAGACTGCGGGCGGGGCGGGGCGGGGCGGCGCGGAACGCGCATGCGCCTGTGAAGCGCGCGCGAGGCCCCCTGGGTAACGTAGTTCTTCGCCACTTCACACCGGCCCCCTACTCTGCCCACGTGATCGCCTCTCCCTCCACGCCCCTCCAGCCCCCACCTTCGCTAATGACTTTCTCGCTAATTGCCGTCTGTCGCCTCGGTCTTCGGCGCACCGAGGGCGGGCACAGCCGGGCGGGGCCGCTGGGTCCCTCTGCGGCTCCCTTCGCGCTTCCCAGGCGGGTTGTTGACGCGTTGCCTGGCAACGGTCGCGTGTCCGGGGGACCGCCCGCGGCGGCCGGTGCCCAACGGACCCCGTGAGGGAGGGACAGCAGGGCCGCAGCCGGCGGGGGCACAGCGGCCGGCGGGGGGGGAGAAGTCCCCGGGGGACAAGGACAGCAGGTGGTGATGAAGGGCTGGACACGGTGGAGTAGGGGGGGACGAGCTGGGATGATGCAGAAGGGGTCCTGGAGGGGGGAAGGAAGGCGCGGGAGGGGTGTGTGGGGGTATCGCTGATCCTGAAGAGAGCGGAGTTAGAGCTGCTGCCGCTTTCTAACTGGCTGGGCACGGGGCGCTGATGTTCGCTTGTTTGTTCCAGTCCGTATTTCTCCTCTGGTCCGTCGCGGGCGCCGGTGGGGAGATGGTAGTGGACAAGGCGGGCTCCGGCCCCTCGAAGCCCGCAGATGACAGGTGCCCCCGGCAGCGGGAGAAGAAGAACAAGCAGCAGGCCTGCGACGGATTCACTATTAGAGCCATGATGAAAAACAGCGTGGTACGTTTGCTGCTAGCATAGAGGTGACATTAATTAGCTTACCTTAACGTGTCCAAGAAGCATAGCCAGTTAGAGCTGAGCAAAAAGCATGTCAGGAAGGTGTGCAAGTTATAGTAATACCTTGTCTGGGTTATGCTGGTTGCTGAAATTACCTTCAGAATTTACAGAAGCATTATCAGAAGATAACTCTGTGCCTGTGGTAATTGTGATGCTTCAACTACCAAGTGCATTGCTGTGGTGCCATCCTATTAAACTGCTAGCCCATGCGCTTGTGTGTGAGGCTCACTGCCTTGCATTTAGCAATAGGCTGTGAAGTGCTACTGCAGTAATACTCGAAAATGTTTCCATACACTGGTACAATGTGGAAAAAGTTTGATGTGAATGTTACATAGGATGGCAAAGATCTGGAAAATACACTAGTTTTTAAAATAGGCTCAAAAAATAATAAAAAACTTCCACACCGTTTAGGATAATAGTAAACTGGAAACAAACATTAGTTCTCCAACTCATAGTTCAAAGACAAAGAGGAGTGGATCCAGTGTGCTTTAAGTTAACAGTCACAATTTCTAACAAATTTAGAGGTTTGCGAGTTAAAATATTAGTATAAAATTGTTTTATATTGTTTTATTTGTCTACCTTTGTCAGAATTTAGGAATAAAAAAACCTTCAACTAATACAGAATGCAGATGTTCAGCATGTAAGCAGATGAAGTAATATGCACATACATCTGTGCTTAAACTCTTGAATTGTATTTTTCTTTATTTGGACACTGTTCAAGGTGTTAGCAAAGTCTTGAGTTCTCAAGGGGTTTTTTGGAATCGATATACTGTTCAAACAGAAATTAAGAAATACATTTCCCTTTTGCTGTAGTGGTCTTCTTGGAGCAGTCTCTCTGGTCTTGTTATCTGTAAGAGCATTCTCTTAGAAACCCAAACAAGTCCATCTTTAAACAAATTTTAAGTAAAAATTGTGTATTTAAAGAACTTTCTCCCATTAGTAAGACTAAAATATGTTTCACCTTAGTTGGAAAAACACAAGGCAAACACAACAACAAAACTCCTTTGTTTTAAAGATTGTTTGGTTTGTTTTTTATTCTAGAGATTAATGGAATAGACTATAATACTTCAGCAACTTTAAGGATTAATTTTTAAAAGATGTTTCCTCTTCTCTGAACAAAATTCAAGTAATGGATATTTGCACATATTTGTTTTCACCTTGATATGTAAAAGACACTTAATTTTGTCTAGAAGAATCAGCAGGTCAATGGAGTTGGAGAAATATATATTTAATTTTTTAAAAGGATCTGTGACTTGTGAACATAACTAGCTATGAGTTTAATCAGAATGTAGGTTTCCTTTTAAATATTTATAGAGTATTAACTTTTATGGCTGCATTTCTAACTTCCTAAACATGAGCAGAAGGTTAATTCACGGGTAAAGTGGCTGCCTTTGGAGCTACTTGTTGAATCACAGAAGTTACTTTCTTTGGCAAGGACCTCTGTAGATCATCTAACCCAACTTCCCATTTGAAGTGGGCCTGTCACTGGCACTAGATCAGGTCAGTCATGGGTTTTCCTCGCTGTGAAACCTGCCAACTTCAGAGATTCCCTGACCTCTCTGGGCCATCTCTGCCTTGCCCACTTGCCCCCCCCCCCCCGCCCCCTTGGCCTTTTCAGAGGTCGAGTTTGCAGTGTTCTGACCTGCTGCACAGGCTCTACTCATAACTGGGTAGGCAGTGGTGAAACTGTTGACCCTGACACTACAAATCTCCCAGGACCGCTATGTTTTGCAAAAGCTCCAGGTGAGGATAGGCAGCCACCGGAATCATTTCCAGTCAATGTGCAGAAAAAATCAGTGTAGAGTAAGAAATATCTCTCTTGCTGCCACTCTGTGCAAAAGTCTGCCTTCTTCTCTTTTCCAACAACTGGTTAAATGGAGCTTCAGATTTATTAAGTGCTCACATGTCAGAGGTTGACATCATTGATGAAGTTCTCATGGAAGGCTTAGGAGTTGACTGGAGGGTTGAAAGCACAGCAGGAAAATATAGTTAGGACATGGTAATTCTTTTTGTTAGCAGCATGACAAGGCATAGGGTTGTCAGCAAACCTGTTTGGCATCTCCAGGTCAAACAACAAAGTACCAATGAATAGCTTTGGTGCAAGCGTGCAGTTAGTCTGAAACTCTTAGTGTGGAGTCTTAACAGGTTACCATTATACATATATGACTGTAAATGTTGTAGTAAAGGTTCCAGAATTCTTTGATGTTGCTTTTGCAGTGTTTTATTAAGCTGATTTTCATGAAAGTTCCTGCTTTCACAGCCAGTAGTAAGTGTAGAAATTAAGTACTTCCAATACTGAAGACTTGTGTCAGCTCTTACTAAATTTAAAATTTGCTTATTGAAATACAGTACTTAATAAATATTCACAAAAAAATATTCCTGAAGAAAGTGTTTTAATTTAAGTTATTCCAAAACTGTAAATTTATATAGTGGTTGAGATTAAGAGTAAGATTCAATAAAAGTCCTCTACAGTAACAAGATTCAGTAAAGGTCTTCTACTAACAAGCCAGGTATTGTGACATTTACATTTTAATTGTTCTGTCCTCCAAGTAGAATCAAGAATGCCAAGTTATGTACTGATAGCTCACAGGTACTGCATCTAGAATTAGGAATAAAATTAAAAATTAATATATAGACTGGCAAGTGGGAAAATGTCTGAATGTGAATGTGGGCAGCAGGGAGATATTTCTCTTCCCTTCTGGTCCTCTCCAGATGATATTTTTCCTATTTTTTGCAACTGTACATAAGAGAATAAAGTGCTAGTGTCCCCATTTTCTGTAATGCACTAGTGATAAAAGCACTTTTTCAAGGATAGGATTCATTCTATTACTCGAAGAAAACTGTAGAAAGGGAATTCCAGTCTATCTACCACTTTTTAACAGATCCTTAACCAAGAATTTATAAGATTACTGAGGTGGAATAATCTACACAGAGGGAAAAATCTACATGTCTTTTTGAAGTGCTGCTACCATGCAGCAGAGAGTTAGGATTCATAGGGCTAGAAAGTGGCAAGGTAGGGAACTCACTAGGCAATATATTTTAGTGCATATGTAATTCATGCAGGAGTTTTGAAAACTTTGTTCCTTGGAATTTTATGTCCATCATTGCTTGCTAGAATGGACCTGATGATATGGAGTGGAACTGGAACTTAAGTCATCCCTCCTGAGTTCTGAGCCCATAGCCCATAAAGCTATGAAAGATTATTCTTTCTTTTTTTCTTTCTTTTTTTTTCTTTGTTTTCTGTTTTACCTGAACCTTGAATTCCTTACTGCAAAACAGCAGAACTTCAGCAGGAAAGATGGAGTTTATCTTTCCTCTACAGGTCCTCTGTTAATAACACTTTTACCATGTAAGTTGAAGTATCCTTCTGGAGCATGTGAATTTGAACTCCTCTGGCCAGAGTACTGAGTTTGGATTTTCTACCCATTTTAGAGTATAAACCAGCAGATTTTACATTAAAAAAAATTACTATTACGTTCATCTGTATTCCATGAAATCAGTCAGAAACTGCCACTAGGAATAGGCCACAGGGATAGAGTGAAATTGTCTACTAGATGGCCTTAGAAAGGAAGTAATGCTAAGAATTACTGTATTTCTAAAACCAAAACAGCTGTTCAACCTATGAGAGTCTTAGCTATGTGCCAGAGCCCAGCTTTCATCTCCTGAAAGAAGTATAACTGCTCATAAGCAGAAAAATGGTTATTTGGATTGCACTTCTGAATTTTCATTCTTCTGTTCCTCATTTAGGAGTCTATGGTCCGTACGTATTGAGATGAGTTCTTAGTCTTTATTGTTTAAACTCTTTCAAGCCATGATCAGTAATGTGTGTTGTGAAGGGCTTTTTTACACTTTACCATTTGATAATAACTCGTAGCAAGAGTTTAATTTTAACCATAGAGAAAATGTGATTTATTTACATTCTGAAACTTTTAATTTGACATTCTATTTATGGTCATCCACAAGTGTAACTGAAACTGCTTTTATTATTTACCTTGTAGCAGTAAAAGTTTCTAATCTGATTTTGAGGCTATAGGAAAGAACTGTTTACAAGAAAGAAGTATCTTTCAATTATAATAGCTAATTTATTGGAAAAGGCAGTGTGTTTTGGCATAAATAGATGTCAAGTTAAAGGAATGTTTTGATAAATGTTTATCAAGAAGTTAGCACCTCCATTTGGAGGAACTGCTCCAGTTTAACAATAGTAATTGCCTACAATCTACAAGTATACTTCAGTGAAGAGGGAGACAATTTAAACTGTCACTGCTCTGGAAAGCAGTTCTATCTTCTTCCTCTTTCAGTCTGTTCAGTTCTGCTGCCCCTTATTGTGTCCACATTTGTACAATGTTGGCTGATCAGGAAACTGATCCTGCTGAAAAATACTCCAGCCTGTTGAAGCTAACAACATTGAACTGCAGTCTTTGGGTTTAGGCAAGCAGAGCTTCTGCTTCCACGAACCTCATCTGTTTTGCCCTTCTCTCTCTCCTGACTGCATTCTTCCATCTCGCCTTTTCCACTGGCATTGTTTGTCCTTCAAATACAGAGAAGGTTGGCTCAGTTCTAACAGCTCTTAAGTTAAAATATGCAAGGAGAAGGGAAGCAGGAAGATGTCAATCCAAGTTATGTGGGTAGGAATGTACCTTGGCAACATCGTGGTCTTAATTCATTTAGAACCAATTATGAAATTGAGTTCTAGCAGAGTAATTCCACAAGCATTTAAAGCAGCATAAAATTGTACCACAATTGAAAGGTGTGGTCTTTGTCCCTGGGCATTTATTCTTTGTGCAGTATGAGGTTTTGCATGGCCTTGCAGTGAATTAGAGGGGGGCCCTGGTTAAACCTAGATTAAAAGCAGCTCAGCACCTTTCTTTTTCCATCGCAGTGCAGCCTTGAGGTACGATTTGGTAACAGTGTAAGCTCACAAAAGTTGTTGCTGCTACAGCCCTGCCTGCTTCTGCTTCATATTTGCACCTCCTCCTTGTGCCATTACGCAGTTGTGCAACTGGATTGATGAGGCGCTCGATTTGCATTAGGCTCAAACACAAAAAGCTTCAATGCAAGGAGATTTTTATTTCCCCTCATAAAGTTATGTTCTTTTCCAATTCCATGCTTGTGTTTACTGTAATGGCAGCTTTGAGAGTATAATGAAAAAGCGGAATACACAGCAAAACTACTAATGCTTAAGGCCATAATGCCTTCAAAAAGCTTCTATTTCATATTATGTTTTCCAGCTATAGCTTACATGGCTTAATCATACTACTCTTGTTTTTTTAAATACTTTAAAATCACCCTTTGTTTATTTTTGCAAATGTGGTAGAAGATTGGTATTGCTCATAGCTGCAGTGCTAAGATGATATGATCTGCTTAATATCCTAAGTATGAAGAAATCATGCTGTTTTATCTATGAAAATCTGTTATGTATTTGAATCTTCAGTAAATCTTCTCTTATAATTCAGTCATATGACTTAAAATGGATAATAAGTAAATTATTGGCTAGATTCTGTTTCAGGTTTTTGATTGACAATTCTTGTCTTAAATCAGTTAATTTGATTCATGATATTTTATGCAGAAAAAGACCTTGGAAGGTTTTAAGTTTCATAATTAGGGAAGGTAAATGTAAATTGATTTTAAAACATTATGACCATGCTGTTTCAAGACTCTTAATCACTTTTTTATGAACTAATAAGTAAAATATTCTATAAAATAAAATAAAATATTCTATATAATAAAGTAGTTGTCTAATTTTTTCAATTCTTGCATTGGAATGAAACTATTTGAAACTTTGCTAACTGTTTACAGATTTCATACAGGTTAAAATCCTGCAGTGCTCTGAATATATGGGTATCTTCATCTGGTGTTTCTCTGAATGAAGAGGGCCTTTTTTGGTTTTGAGATTTTTTTTACTACAAATATAGGAATTCTGAACAAATTATTAGACAGTAGTTGATAACAATTATCTCTGAACAAGATTTTGAGCTGTCAACTTGCCGAGTAGGGAATTATCTAAAGTCAGCATTTTCCACATGCAGTTATCCTCTACGTGGGCTGCAGCCTTCATCTTAGTATTCTTCATATTAGTTGACTGAGAATGCTGCAGGATACCTGGAGTGAGTTCAGTGAAGAACCATCAAGGCAGGTTCTGGAGCTCATGTTCCAGGAGGAGAGGCTGAGGGGAACTGTATTTCAGCATGGAGAAGAAAAAACTGCCAGGATACCTCATGGTAGTAGGTCCTAACAGACCTCGTGACCCAATAGCTGTGAGAAAGCTGTCAGGAGGATAAAGCCAGTCTGTTCTCTAGTGATGGGAAGACAGGAGATGTGTGTTGGAACAAGGTGTTTAGGATGGTGAAAAGCTTTTTCACGATGAAGATAGTTAAGCACTGCATCAAGTTTCCCTGATGTTGTGCAGTCTTCTTGGAGGTTTTCAAGACCCAAACGGAAAAAGCTCTGAGCAACTTGTTCTGAAAAGGAGAAGGAGGTTGAACTGGAGTCTTCCTCAGGTCATTTCCAACCTGAGTTTTCCCATGATTCTACTACTACTTCCATAATATGGTGGTTTGTGCTCACTCTGTGCCTTTGCTACTACTAAGGTCAGACAAATTAGCGATGACTAATTTACTCTCCATTTGGGCAAAGAAAAAGGCATTTGAGGGTTTTTGCTTTAATAGATTTGCTGCTTTTCTGAAGGCGTAAGGGGGTAATCAATACTGCAACTCCCTTCTGACCATCAGAAAAACTGTATAACACCATATAGTTCTGCTTATATTAGTGAACTACATCATAAATGTAAGGCTGACTTTATGAATACAATTGAGTAAGCCTGCATCAGGGCTTGGGTAGCAGCAACACATGCTTATTAGCTGGAATTAACTGCGGCTAATTCTTGTTATATGGTCTGCTGCAAGTATGCAGCGAGTGCTGCTGTCAGATATGCAATGAATGCTTCAAGGAATTGAAGCAGCTGGCCCTGTCTGTAGCTGTCAACCTCGGGATGCTGTCCCTTGTCTCGCAGTCTCTTCTTGTCACTGCTATAACTTAAATGACATTGGAAGGTTTCAGTGGATGAAAGAGACAAGAGATGTAGCACGGTGGCATTTGCACTAGAAAAAGGAGCGCAGAAACAGAAAAGGAACTGAATGGGACTCCTCAAAGTGGGGACCTGGCTGATGATTTTTCCTATGGCTGTGCTTATTTACCTTATGTACCAATGTGCTAAAGACAATTGTTGCCTTACTGCAGGTAGAGAGTGCTGAAGTCCATACCAAGAAAATAGAAGTTTTCCTTTTTTTTCTTAACTGATATTTCCAGTTTAATATATACAGTTAGTCTGTGTTTAACTGAAATTATCTGGTAAGGCTTTGAAGGGGTCAGAGAGATTTTGCTTCTTTCATGAAGTTTTCCTAACCACTTTAAATAACAATTATTGCAAAGCCAAAAAAGAACGTAGTGAACAATACTGTTGGTGCATTGATAAAATTTCTAGATAATGTCATAGAAAAACTGCTGTGATAGGCCGAGTGGTTCTTCCTAGCAGTAGTTAATTCTTTTATATACTTGACATTCATATAAGCAGTTTGGCATAGCTTTTCATTTTCATATCATAGTTAAATAATTTTTCTGGAAAATTTACTGCTCTCTGATAACTTCGTTTCTTAGATAAAATACATGTCAGATAAGATGAAGTTATAAAGTTCTGTATGAAGTCACAATGTGCTGGAGGCTGCCTTATGGAAGTCTTATGTTAAATAGTTACACTGATTCTGTGGGTACATTACAAATAAAATGCTTGTTATAGTTGCAAATTTTGGTCTCTGATGGGTGTAAGTTGAGGAGATGCGTATAAAGAAAGGAATTTCTCCTGAGAGCTATGTAGTTCTAGAGTTAGACTTCCAATGGAATTTCTGTTGGGCCTCTTACTTGAAAAAACATAGGATTCTGATGTGATAGTAAAGCCTGCCTTAATTGTAATGTGATGGTAAACATATAATTTAGCTTTTCACACATTTGTGATCGTATCTTTTAATGTATATTTAGCAGTTTGCATGCTTGTGTTGGAAAGCAAGATTTTTCATTTTTAAAAATTACTCTTCACCCATGTTTGTGTAAAGGGTGATGTCAAGATTTTGATAGCAAGAATGAATATTGATTTGTTTTCAGTTTGGTAATAGAAGTATGTTATACCTTAACCAAGAGCTAATATCGTTAGCCTGATTAGGATTCAGACTTGTTTTATTTGGTGATTTTTTTTATGATGAAATACTTTTTAAACATATGCGTACTGCAGTAAGTACAACAGTTCTGCACGATGTACAACAATGTTGAAACATAAAATACACCATAGAAATGTCTGTGCAATGAAAACTCTTGAATGCCTCGAAGCAAGCATGACACACTGTCAAATTCCTGTGTAATCACCATTTGGTGGAAGAATATATCTTTAAAGTTAGGTTTTGATGCCTATTTCATTGGTCATAAGCATATTACTGAGGATTTTGTCTAGTTGGCAATACTTAGTATTCTGCACAAAAACCAATGTAAAACTAAATCAAAGGGTACAATATTTTCTTGCCTGTCTTATGTGCTTAAGACACCCATTGGTTTTGCCATTATCACATGAACATTTTTTAAAAATTTTGTCTCTCTCTGCATCTCATTATAATATGAAAGAAAGAGCTACTTCTGCGTAAGCTGTTTGGACATACCCAGGTGTTCTGGAAAATATCTGTAGGTATTAGGCCTTCTAAGTTTAGCAGGTCTTTCATTTTTTTCAATAATTGTTCAGATAGAATTTCTTTCCTGTTATTTCCATGTAAGATTTGTCTTCATGACAGCTGTATTATTAAGTCCATGATTTAGGGAATGAAATATTATTTCCTGAATTTTTTTTTTTTTGATTTAAGGGAAAGAGTGAGGAAAGCCCCATGCAATGAGAATTTCCTGCTAGGGAGTTAGTGTGCAAGGGCTTGTACAAGGAGCATCCCTGCTAAAGAGTTAGGGTGCAAGGCTTTGTGCAAGGCTGGGATTGTGCAAGGTCGTGCATATGAGGCTGGTGTGTGCCCTCATGCACACTGCCACTCCCATGCGCTCCACTCAGTGTGGCCACTGCAGACCCCTTTTTATAATAATATTTTAGAGGTGTTCTAAAAATTCCAAAAGCTTTGAATTTAGTTTCCTTTCCTTATAAGTCTCGTTGCAGAAAATTAGGGGACACACTCTATGATCCAAGTTTTCTGTTTCAAGGCTAATCATTATATACTTAATTAGAAAAGAGTGGTGGACTACATTTAAAACTTTAGAAAAAATAAGTTATGCCCTGGCTTTACTTACTGTCCTATTGCTGATGTTTTAATGTGACATTAGTGTTTTGTATTTTGTATCTTCTCGGCTAAAACTATTTAGAGAAAGGTGCATGCATACTTTTATTGATATTGGTAGCCAGAATTCGATAAACCTTTTTCCCATAGAAGTTGAAAACATACATTCTTAATTTCAGAAGCAGGTCTAATATCTCTTTTTCTTCACTCCCATCTACTGCTCATGCTCACTTTTTCATTGATGTTATTTACTTTTCCTCTAGATGTGCTATTTTTTCATATCAGTGGATTTCTCTTGCAGTGATGTTCATCAGGTGGGTTTTTGTGGGGAGGGCAGTTCCACATGGCAAGAAACCTTTTAGAGAATGTGCTTATAAAGCTTACACCCAGACCTTATTAGAATATCCTATGTAATAATTTTTACTGTTAAAAAAGTCTCAAAGGAATGAGCTCATTATACTTTAAAATTGCAGCTTTGTAAGGTATGATTGGAAAATATTTTTCACAGGAAGTGGACATGTATTAGCTGATTTTTTTTTGTATTTTTTTATACTGTGTTTTACTAACTCATCTCATGCCCTTCTAATTTGTGTGTCCTTCATTTAATTCACTGGGTTTTAGATTAATAGGTAAAGGTCAGAGGAACAATTACTAGAAGTTGATTTAATCTCCTGTGTAATATAGTCCAACAAATTCAGAAAGTGATTTCTGCATGAAATGTATAACTTTTGCTTGAGCTAGAAGATATGGGTTTTTTTAGCAAATAATAAAACCCAAAGGTAATGGTGGTGTCAGACAGTCCATTTTGTCCCTAAATTACGGCAATGTTTAACTTAACCAATGCAATACTATTAAAAATTTACAGTCCAGACATATATAAAATCATCACAAAATACTCAAATTTCAATATGTAAATATTTTAGAGACAACTACTTACAGAGAGATACTATCTTTAAAAATCTACAAAAGTAAAGTTTTAGTGTGCTTCAGCCTTCTACTTAAAATCTGTTTAAGTCATGATTATTTTATGAGATTCTAGTATGCCTTTAGGCATATTTAAGATATATTAGAATATTATTATTCAGGACAACAATCAAGTTTTAATATTTTATTTGATAGCTTCTGAAGGCTTTTGGTCATCCAGTCGTTCATCCACTATGAAGAATTCAGACAGTGCACTAAAATTGTATAACATCCATCACTTTAATTTAAAAAAGTAAAATAAGTTCCCTTGTATCGTAAGAAATCAGTGAGTTACATGTTTAAGATTGTATGAGATTTCCCAAGACTCTTCTGTCTACTGTTATCTGACAAAGGAATCTTTAGAACAGAAACGTCAACTGTATGTTGCCCATTGACAACACTGTGCCTGTCAGTAGTACACAATGTTCAGGCCTTTGGGTGTAAATTTTGTTGAGGGAATTACTGGGTTTTAACAGGCTTGCTTCTGTTTAGATTGTAATTTTTCATTTTTCCCTGTCACCAGATAGAAATGAAATATTTTTCAGCTTAAATGAGAAAAAAAATGATCCTTTAGTAGCAATAGAAAAATTTTGCATCTATTGTACAATATCCCATTAGGCAGTAATAACAAATCTATATTGGATGGAAATATTAAAATACATTTGCAGAGGTAATCAATAAATTGCCATTAACAAATCGGTTAAGTCTAGATTTTTTGTCCCCATTTGATATTCCTTAACTTGTTCTTTATGAGGTCATCGTTTGGTAGGAATTAGGTGATTATTTTACCATGTTTTATCGTATTTGTCTTTTTGCTTCTGGCAAGTGGAACTCTATAAGCTCTTGTTCTTTTATAATATTAAATATTCTTCAGTTTTATTAGTTGTAAGTTAATACTCTTTTAACACTGATAACAAAAAAACTTGCCCGATAGTGTGTTCAGCACCAATGTTTAGCCAAGGACAGGGCTAAGCATTTCTGACCAAAATATTTGTTCTGATTACCAAAACAGTTCCTCTGAAAGCAGCTTTAGCTGAGATGTTCGTATGACCTTTTCTGCTTGAAGTCACAGATTAGGGTTCATACTTTGGAGAGGCTAAATGCAAATCAGCTGACTCCTAACTGAAGGCTCTTCCCAGTAGACTGGAGGTAGGCTACCTTCTGTCAGAAGTTCTTCTGATGCCTTAACTGTGTTCTTAACTTGTGTGGCCTACTGGGCAAAGGTAGCTTTGTGGTTGGATTATCAGGATGTGCATCTGGGAAGTGAAAGTTGTAGACTTGAAATTTTGTGTACTGGAAAGAGAAATTTAGAAAATCATCACCTCTTGAGCTTGTATTCTAACACCTAAATAAATATCCAAAAGATGGCAATATTATTTAAAGCAGGTTTTAGTCTTCAGAAAATAATTTCCTGGTCTGCATTTTCAGCAGTCTGATATATAACTTTTGTAGTCTTGATTTAAGTGTCTGAACTCCAAAAGGAATGGAAATACACATACGTCCCTGTATTCAGTATTCTGTAGGTAATCAGCATGTCTTCATGAACTTAAACTTTTTGAGTTGCTGAAGTGTCTCATTCTCTTCACCAATGTTGAAGGAACCTGGGTTTAAAGCCTAATTACGGCTCTTTGAATTACCCTGATATTGGGGGCTGGTATTCGGTTGTCAGACTGTATTTTTTGTGCTGGGTTTGTACCATGGGTAACTCAATGGGACAACCACCTTTCATTAGGCATCTAGAAAATGCTATAATGTAAATATTGTTTATTACCTAGCAGAAGATTAAAAAAAAATCTATTTTTTTTTTAAATGCTTATTGTATGAGGGGATTCTGTAATCCTCTGTAGTATCTAGTACTGTTTCCTTTAGCCTGTATTTTTAGGTTTCTTTTTCGGATCTATTTCCCTATTTTCTCCATCCCTGTCTAATTTACTACTTTAGATGTGTTTTTATTAACTTTACTTCAGAGTCCCAGTCTCAGAGACAGAGTAGTTCACCAGGTAACCATTGAAGGAGCTATTACGGCGTCTTGCTTTCTTGCAAGCTACAAGCTGGCTGATTAAAATTATCATTTTAGATCATGTTTTTCCAAGGAAAGGAAATAAGATGTGTTTTTTAAGGGAGATCTTCATAAATATTGTCGTGGTTCTTGTGTTTTCAAAAGGACTCTCTAAAGCTGTATAAATTTGCAGCCTAACCACTGGAAGATAATGCTGTTATTACATGAAAAAACCCACAAAGTGAAAATGGAAAAAAAACATTGCACTATGTTCCAAGTATCCAAACTAACAAAGACGGATACCCTGCAGGGTTTTTTTTTGTTCGTTTTCTGGTTGATTAGTATAAAAATTAAACTTTTCCCTGCTGCTATTTAATAAGATATTTGGTGTCTAGTAACATGAGAGACAAACCTCCGGATTGAAGCACCGGCTCTGTTCTCTGTTACTTCCATAAAACATGAAGGCAGCTGTTTATGCTTGAAATCTACATTTTTCTCAAATTCAGTTGAAAATGACCAACAGATGCACATTCTTTAGGAATGAAGGCAGGCAAGTGTACACACAGCATGGATGTATAAGCCTTGTTTCCTTATGGTGTTTCAGACAAGGGTACACATATGCATTCATCAGGCAATCAAGATCGAGTTCCTTTGAATCAGAAACCGTTGCTTGAAGATGAACACTTAATAACTGAGTTACATGGTTTTATTGTGAAAGTGAACAGTCTCAGAGCCTAGACTTCAGTTTTGGAACTGGTATCAACAAAGTTGATGGCAGAGCACATCAACAGCACAACAGAGAATTTCCTGTAGAATCAGAAAACCTGAAGCAGATCCTTTTTGAACTTCACTAGAAAGTAGAAGTTATTTTCCTATAGTGACAGAGGAGAAACCTCTGACTTCCTTTCTGGCTCCCATGTTTAGCCTGTAGGTGTTATTTCACGTGACTGAAGGTTAAAGAATCTGTTACTAAGTTTCACAATTAACCAGTAAGTATATTGTTGTTTATTTGGTCCTATTGTTTAACCTCCTGATTTTAATGTTCTAGAGACATGAACTTAATGAAAAGGTATGACATTTAAGAAACAATTTCTCAAATTTTAATAAATTCTTTCTGTTATACAGTTTAAATACAGGAAGGTAGTAATCATGGTAACACTTGTAGTTTGCAAAGACTGCAACTGCAAAGCCACCAAAGCAAAGACTAAGCACTGTAATGTATATTGAAGATTTTATTATATAAAAAAATGTGTCTATTATTAATGAAAAACAACCTTGCAACATTAAGTTCTTATAAATAAAATAGAATTAAGTGACAGATAAAAGACATAGAGGGAACAATTGCTTGGTATAAGCCAAATATCTGTGTTCATGTGTGAGAAAAAAGACAAAAGTAATTTTATCAGTGTTCATTAATATAAAATACAGGTTTGTAATTTCTGTTTAATAGGAGTAAACATGTGAGATTAAAGTGGATTTGCTAGTTATGTAAGTAAAGGGCAACTTATAACATGGGAATACCACTTAATTTCCCAGCTCTTATGTACAATATTGTGTCTTGGTAGGGGTAATAAAAGGAATTCTTCCAGGGATAGGCATTTTATGGAAAATTACTTTTAGAAAACTTAATTTGTTTTAGAAATAAAATGACATGAATTATAGAGGTTAGGTGCTATCATGGGATAGTAAGTTCCTAACACATTGATATAAATCCATTTTGCATTTTTAAAAAAAACCAAACATTTATTTAGTGATCTGTGAGTTCAGTTTATAGGCTGGTACTTAAGTATTGGACCCTTAATTTTTTTTCTCAGAGTATATAAGTATTTTTATTTAGTGTTGTAAATAGATTCACAACCTACATTAAAATGTTGCTTTTTAATTACTAGATATGTTTTCTGTGAACTACCAAAAATTGAAAAGAAACCGAAAGCCGAGGACTTGTACTGTGAAGAGCATAGAGTATGGAACAAGTACCGATAGGCTTTTTTTTTTTTTATTATGAGCCCTATATTCATACTGTTTCATTTTCTCAAGACAGTATGATTTACTGTACATGTGCTGCAGCCAAAATTCAGCTACAAAAATGTAACCTAAAGGAAAAAATCGTGCTTTTGCCAAAGACTTGAGCAGGTGATGATTTGATATTTTCAGAATTTGTATACAAAAACCTTAATGGAATGTAAAAATAAAATCTTCCCATTTTCACTTAAATGAGGGTTTTTTTTTTAAGATGTAATTAATCTTGCTAAGCAGAACTTCTCCTTATGTGCTTATCCTTTAAACTCCAAATTTTTGAAGTATGATATAAAAAGCTTGAGAATGATAAACCTAAGTGATTTTTTTAAGTCATTCATGTCATCCTCAGCTACACTGTTTGCAATATTACAGATGGAAAGTGACCACATGGATAATAACATCAATGTACAACTGAAAAACAGGAAAGCAAAGATGGTGGTGGTGTGTATGTGTGGACAGTGGATGGCACTGTTTGTGGATTGATGCTCAGTAAAGAATCAGGACGACCTAAGTAAATTAGTTTCGACCAGCTCTTCGGACTTGCATATGGCATTCAGAGTGTACTAATCTTCCTGATAAACCATCTCCTTTCTAGCACAGCCACAAGATATACACATACCTCATCAAATCTCTCAGCCGTTTTGGTCTTTTTTATGCAATACTACACCTTTATTTCTTTCATTCCAGGCAATTTTTAACAATATGTCCTTTTTTGGTTTCTTTTTTTCACAAGAGCCTTAGGTCTTTAGTCCATCTGTGTTTGCAGGAATGAAATAAAATAAGGAATCTGCTAGCTTCTCTTGCTACTGACAAAGTGTGTTGTCTCAAGATCTCAAAGTTTTGTGTTAAACATGTCAAGAGGTAGAACCAATCCTCATAGCATCACATGAGTAAAGGCTTCCAGGTCTGAAAAGAAACCACCCATCAGAATTGTCTTGAAGCTGACTGACAGGAGTTGACCTATCCAGTTCAGGGTGACTGAGTCATTTCTGCCAGTCTCCCAGGCAAGTCAGCAGCACATGGTGATCTTCAGTGTCAAACACTGCTGATAGGTTTAATGAAGTAAGCATGGATATCTTCCTTTGAGCTGTGCCAGAGACGAAACAGTTTGCAAGCAAGACTAATGCACTCTGAAAGCTGTTACCAAGTTTGAAAGCCTGACTGCCCCGATTTAGCTTCTTGGCACAGAAGTCAGATTCTCTAGGAGAGTAGGTTGTTTGGATGGTTTTTTTAATTACTTGTCTGATCATTTTTTCCAAGAAAAAAGCTGTAGTAGCTGGACAGAATATTCGAGCTAAAAGGAGTTTTTCAGCCTGGGCTTTTACACATAATTTTTCACGTTGGTTTAAAAACTGTGATTTATATTCAAATTACGTTCAGATTGCATTGGGGTGCTTAGGACTTTGCCCAGCTGGGTTTTGATTGTCTTCAAGGATGGAGATTCTACATCATCTTTGAATAACCTGTCCCAATGACCCCCTTCATTGTGAAAAAGGTTCTTCTACTGTCATGTCAGAATTTCTTTTGTTACAATTTGTGACCGTTGCCTTTTGGTTTTTTTGTTGTGCATCACTGCAATGAGCTTTGCTCTCATGATGGTAACTAAAAGCAGCAATGAGATTCTTGTTAAGCTTCCTCTTCTTAAGGCTGAACAAACTCTTTCTCTCACCATCTCCTCATATGTCATGTACTCCAGCCCTCCCTTCTTATTGATGGCCCTCCAGCAGCCTTGCTCCAGTATATCAATGTCTTTCTTGTACTGGGGAGTCTGAACTGGGACCTTATACTCTAAATACAGCCTCACAACCATCAAATAAAGGGGAATGTTGAATTCCCCCAACATTCTTGATGTAGCCCAGAATGCAGCTACCTCATCTTTGCCACAAGGGTACACAGATGTTCCAGTTGTTCTCAGATATCCCCAAGACCTTTCCTGCAAAGCCGTCTTCTAACCAGTCAGTGCCTTGCCTGAACTGTTCCATTGCAGAACTTAGAATTTACTGTTTACTATTGCTCAACTTTGTGAAATTCCTGTCAACCCATTTTGCCAGCCTGTCAAGGTATTTCTGAATGCCTTCCTCCAAATTTGATACCATTCACTAAGTCTCTCAGGGTACATTCAGTCCCATAGTCCAACTTGTTAATGAGATGTTAAATAACTCTGCATTGAGCCCAGTAATACTTCCTGTAACTCCCTACCAGTTGGTCAACTAGCTGCTATGCCTTGAACCCAACAGCCCACCATTTTCCACCATCATTGTGGTCAGTTCCTCATGGAACTCACTTAAGTGCATTGGATGTAGACCGCTGAATGGCATTAGATGCCACACTTCACACTTATGAATGTCTCCCTCTCATTAAGATCGTGGGTCAATGCATGAATTCATTTCTATCTCAACTCCCTGATCCTTAAGAATGACAATTGAGTGGCATAACTCTTCTATACACTATAATTTTAAAATTTAATTATCCACTGTTTCTTGAAGGGATTAATTGCGTATCTTATCCCAGTGTGATGAATACAAAGACTGTAAATCAGATTATATCATTACTATTGCCCTATAATCAGTATATCTTATATCTGTCATTCTCCTTGATAGTGTGCAGGCCTTGCTATATTTACTGTATAAAAAATTAAATTAAAAAATATGTAATGATGTTTTCATGATGTGAGAAGGAACGGCAATGTAGTTAGTGTTAACAAGGCCACAGAAATTTTACTATTCATTTCTAGATTGTGTAGATTTCTGATTATGTAATACAAGTAAAATTTCAGCATACTAATGGCACTAATAAATATTACAATGCAGTGTTTTGCATGCCTCCTGAGTTTAGTACCATTTGAATACTAGCTATTTTTCACTTAGGACCCCAGGATCTTAGCTGGAAAAAGTTTGTTCAATTACTGGGTTTTCTGTGAGGAGAAAGACATATGGCTAGATTCTATTTAGATATATTGTTGTAATTATGTTTGGTGGTGATGAGAATAAATGTGGGCTGAATATGCAGTTGTATTGGTAAGTTAGAGCAAAGCTAGATGAATAAATTAACCAACATCATTAGGAGATTCAGTTTTTAGACATCAGGTAAACTAGATCTACTTTATTAAACTCCATGGAAGGAAAATAACTCTAGGAAGTTAATTCTTCTTAATGAAAGCAAGGTTTTATGTATGTAACTGTTGAAGCTTCATGTACTGTTGTATATCTTGGCTTCTGTTTATTTTATTTGTTTGGAAGTTGGCCTTTTTGGTTTTGTCGTCTTTTTGAACATGATTTCATTAGCATTTTATAAAATTTTTCAGGGATAGGAACATAAGTAGAGAAAACGTATAAAAGGTTGGTAACTAGTATTTATTCTGTAATTAGCCTAAGTGAAGACTTATTTACTCATTCTTTACTTTTTTCTGTCATAACAGTCTGACAGTTTGTTATAGTCTTGTTCTAATAGTCTCTTTTGGTGAGGTCTAAAGGGTAGCAGTCTTCTGCATAGCACTTAGCCACTTTGTAATCATATTAGCCCATTTTCATTAACATTTCAACCATTATAGTAAGATGATGGTGATGGTGTATAGTTGTCAAAACTAACCTCTCTATCTTCTGTAGCTTAGTCTGCAGACAGTCAGACATTTGGCTTGCTTTTTGACCAAAAGGACTGCAGTTACTAGTGATCAGGGGTATAATTGAGCAACAAATTACAGTGAATGTGAATTAAACAAAGCATCCCTAGAGCTACACGGCAGAAGTCAAGTGTTACTAATTCTCTGAGTTATTACCTCATAATGACCAGCATCCTGAAGATGTTTTTCTCTTATTAAATTCTTGCAGAGTGAGTGTGTTCTATGAAATACTGAATAACATTTTTCATACTGACTACTTTAGCTCTGGTAATCAGATCACATTGCACAACACAGATGTGTATGTGGTTGAATCAGACACAGTTTAGAGGAAACTTATATTTTAATTTAATCTGAAATAATCGAAGAAAAATGAAATCAAGAAACTTTTCTGCATGTGTTTAATGGGTCACATCTTACAGACTTCTAGAGTTGGTTGGTTGTTATAAAGTTATTCAGTAATGGGAAAAGCCAATGGTGAATTTTCAGTTTTGCCATTTCTCCAAAACACTAGTTTTTATTAAAAGATACATTGGTATGCTCAAATTTGTAATGCAGTTTGAAACTTATCTTCCAGGCAGTAAAATATTAATGATTAAAAACTGTAATTAGCAGTTTAAATGCTAAAATATCATTGCATTTAACCAGGTATATAGCTAGTGATCCATTGCACTGTTCCATAGGTTAATTTATAAGAATTACCTCTAAAAATCTGAAAATATTTAAAGAAAATCAAAGGTCTTCAACCATTGTAGATTGACTGAACTTAAGTATTTTACTTGTGCTTGAAATTCATTTTACTTTACCAACATATTTATCTAGGCAACTGGAAAGAATCCCATTTGGGGTAAATATGGAAGTTATTTTTGCTACCTTGTTCAGTTTTTAGCTTGTCTATTAATAATAATTCCATATGGTCACTTGTAATGATGGCTTGTGTAGTAGCTCAGAACTAAATAGAGCCACCAACCTAACTCAGCAAAAATAATTAGTAATTACATATGCATTACAGATAAACAACTTTCTCTCACTGTTGTGAATAAGGTAAAATGTAACTAAGGGTGAAAAAAAATAATATTCTGTAACAAAACACTAGGAAGTCAGAGCTTCTCTCTGTGTTTTCTCCAAATGTTGCAAAGGATTGAGGCCTTTTCTGCAAATCATAAAAATCCTATTTTGTTTTAAGATTTTTTTTTTTAAATTAGCATGTTAAATAAAAATGTATCCTCTTCCTCTGAATGTACACTTTAATTATACTCAGTGTAGCCTATGAATAAGTAAAATATTTACTATAATAGTCTTTCAGTAACATTTGCTTGATCACTGACTGTGCTTTTACAGGATTTAAGTGGTGAGTATAGAGTTCCATCAACGTTTGCACTTGTAAGGCTTTTACACAAGTATTTTATGAAAAAAGAAAGTAAGAAAGTTCATAGAACCTGATATTTCCCTGTACTTTTTAAATTCATTAATAAGTTCATTATTTAATTAAAATAAATTCATTAACTTAATTGTATTATTTTGCACAAAACTATCTACATTTCTCAGAATGCTTTTATACTTTAAGATATTTTAGTAGATATTTTTTTGTATTGAGCTATAGATACCATATAATCATTAAGGTTGGAAAAGACCTCCAAGATTATTGAGTCCAACCTTTGACTATCACTACCATGTCACCTCAACCATAGCACTAAGTGCCACATCCAGTCAGTTCTTGAACACTTCCAAGGTGACTCCACCACCTCTCTGAGCAGCCCATTCCAATGCCTGACCACCGTTGCAGTGAAGAAATTCTTCCTGATGTCCAACCTGAACCTCCCCTGGCACATCTTGAGGCCATGTCCTCTCATCCTGTGATCAGTTGCCTGAGAGAAGAGGCCAACACCGCTCTTCTGGCTCCAGCCTCCTTTTAGGTAGCTGCAGAGAGCGATAAGGTCTCCCCTGAACCTCCTTCTCTCCAGGCTAAACAATCCCAGCTCCCTCAGCTGCTCCTTATAGGACTTACTCTATAGACCCTTCACCACCTCCATTGCCCTTCTCTGGACTCACTCCAGCACCTCAGTGTCCTTTTTTAAGTGGGGACCCAAAACTGGACGCAGTACTCAAGGTGTGGCCCTACCAGTGCTGCGTACAGAGGGACTATCACTTCTCTAGTCCTGCTGGCCACACTATTTTTGATACAGGCAAGGATGTCCTTGGCCACCTGGACACACTGATGGCTCATGTTCAACCTGCTGTCAACCAGCACCCCCAGATCCTTTTCCCCCAGGCAACTTTCCAGCCACTCTTCCCGCAGACTGTACCACTGCATAAGGTTATTGTGACCCAAAGGCTGGACCTGGAACTTCTCCTTATTGAACCTCATGCAACTGCCCTTGGCTCATCGATCCAGCCTGTCCAGACTCTTCTGCAGAGCATTCCTATATTCCAGCAGATTGATACTGTTGCCCAACTTTGTGTCATCCACCAACTTACTGAGGGTGTACTCTAGCCCCTCATCCAGATCATCAGTAAAGATGTAAAACAGAACTCGGCCCAATATTGAGCTCTGGGGGACATTAGTGTCCAGCTGCCAGCTAGATTTCACTCCATTCACCACCACTCTCTGGGCCAGGCCATCCAGCCAGTTTCTAACCCAGCAAAGAGTGCCCCTGTCAAAGCTGTGGACTGCCAGCTTCTCCAAGAGAATGCCATGGGAGACAGTACAAAGGCTTTACTGAAGTCCAGATGGATTACATCAACAGCCTCATCCACTAGATGGGTCACCTGGTCATAAAAGGAGATCAGGTTGTTTAGGCAGGACTTGCCTTTCCTAAATCCATGCTGGCTGGGCTTTATCCCTTGATTGTCCTGTATGTGCCATATAATCACACCGAGATCAGTCTGATAGGCCTGTAGTTTCCTGGATCCTTCTTCCAACCCTTCTTGTAGATGGGTCACGTTGGCGAACCTCCAGTCATCTGGGACCTTCCCAGTTAGCCAGAACCGGTGATAAATGACGGAGAGGGCTTGGCGAGCTCTTCTGCCAGATCCCTTAGTGCTCTTGGGTGAATCCCACCTAGCCCCATGGACTTGTAGATATGTAGACTTCTAAGCCCATGCACATTTTTATTTTCCTTGCAGAAGCCAGATGAGCTGTATACAAGCTGTCCTAGTTAGAGCAGCGAGTTCATCACTCGCTGTGGGTGTAACCCAAACTGTGTATTCTATACCCTCTATGTAATTTCCTAGGAACCTTTAACAATAGACAGTTTGCAGCAGCTGCCCAGAGCACACCTGACCCCTGAAGCTATAGTTATGGGTAATGTTAACTTCCCTCCAGGGAGTCATTAGCAGCTCCACACCCAGCCTGAGGGGTCATGTCTGCTAATGGGCCACCAAGGATTCCAAAAATATCTCAGGACTCACAATCACTCATTGTGGAACTCCCTGCCCTGGGGGAGGTACCGAGCATTCCCACTCGAACCTGAGTGTATATAGTCTTGGGGTCTTGGGACTTCTGGTGCCACTTGTCAGATCCAGAGGAGGACCAGAACCTTGACCGGACTGCAACCACCACTCTCGACCAGACTGCAACCACCACTCTCGCCAACAAGTTTTCCCCCTCTTTTTACTTTGGACTCAGGGGGACCACATGGGGCTCAGCACAGGGGCCAATGAGCACCATTCTGTTTGTGCCCCAGGGTGCTGGGTTATACATCTGGGTTTTGTAGGTTAAAACCAATTGCTTGTCCATATAATTGTATTATTGTACGATTTTTTATTAAATTGACTTGTGGTCTCTTTTGAGTTGGGTTCATTTCTCCTACTGGTTTACCTTTAAACCAGCATACAAGCATAGGTGTCCATTTGAACCCAGATCATCAAAGATCTTGGTATAAATTAAAAATTGTTTGGGATATTTAGGATTTGTCTGTAAACCTGGTATTTGTCTGGTTTCAGCATGAGCAGGAATATAAAACTTTGTGCTGATGTGGCATTAAGTTCAGTACAGGGAAGCTACTGAGGTTAGTATCGGGGAATCTGGATGGGCACTTCCTACAAGAAACTACAGAGCTACTGATGTGTCAGGTCAGGGAAAGCTGGTGCAGTGTGCTTATTTGTGCTGTGATAACCCTTCTGCTCACAGTGTAGGATGGTCACAACACAGGTCTATCAGATTTTTAAGGTGTTTAGTTGTGTTTAATATTATATATCTGTATTACTGAATTGTAAGTACCTGTACTTATACAGATATTTGATACAGATACCTGTACAAATTTGAATAACTTTGTGTTCTTGTATTTTCACAGATAGGTATATTCACAGTTAAGTTACTTTGATACATTTCTCAAATTCTGTTTTCATACCATTTGGATATATCATAATTAAAAAAAGGTCTAAGATACTTTCATATCGATGCATAAGAAAATGTGTATGCAACATTAAAGCCAATTTATCATTACTTGTTACCATGAGGACATAATTAATGATGTTAAATGGAAGCACAGAGATCATTAGTAACTATTTTTAAAGAGTTTAACCTTTTATCATAGAATTTGTATGAGAAAATTTAGCCCAAAGTTTGCTTTTTCCCAGTTAGCAGTTTCTGATAGTCACAGTTCGTAATAGCTGTATTTCTTGTGCTCCCTCCCCTTACAGTCTTCGTAGCATACCTTGGTAGCTAATAGAGGTGTTGCTAGCAACCCTGGTACTTAGATGCATAACCTTTTTCATTTTAAAAGATTCTTACATTATTTTCTCTGAGAAGTTGTCACATTTACAGTATTTGCAGCAGTTCTTTAATTTGGCGTAAATAAGACCTTCAGGCTATAGTATGTGTTTTTAACATGAAATTCTTTTTAGCTTTTGCTGATATTTAAACTTGAATGTTGAGATTTCCTTTCTTGCAGAAGAACTGTGACCAATTAACAGAATAATACTGCATCAAAATTTTGAGTCAGACAGGCCCTTCAGCCAAAGTAAATGCTTGAGAGCTCTCTGAGCTGGTGTGTATTGGAAGCAGTGGTACTAGATCTGGAAAAAAAAAAAAGTTGTCCCAACATCAGAATTCAGCTTTATCCTACGCCTGACAAAACTATCTGCAGGAGACATAGAGCTTGGTTCCCATTCCCCACGTCCACAGTATTTAGTTCCTTCTCTGCCTGTGACAGAGGTGGACATGAAGGTATCTTCATATCCAAGAAAAACAATGAGAGGTGGAGGAAAAGAAGGGACTGGAGTGAGTTCTTCAAATTCACTATGGTGATGACTACCCTTATATTTGCATCCTTTACTGTGTGCAGGTTATAATAGTTATCAGTTTTGCACGTTCATTCCAGCAAGGCTTGCAGACTTCTTCATAGCGTACAAATTCTTTCATTTTTTTCCTAATTCTCTTTGTGATTCGTGCTATTTACACTGCAAATTCTCTTGGCTAATCCTGTTCACAGATCATGTTCTCTTTTTGTTCAGTAGATCTAAAGAGGCAAACTGAGAAGAGAAAAACTTCTGTGAGTTACCTGTCCTTTTTTATGACACAAGTCCTTCTGACAGTTTTTAATATTGTAGCATTTTCCTTCTGCCTGTTCAATTTGCTGGATGTTTGACTTCCATCTTACACTTTGTCTGTCTGCAAAGGGACTACCTTCAGTACCTGTTTAAAGAACATAACACACTTCCTCGCTTATGCTCTCTAAAATGCTTCCAAATTAATTTTTTGTTGTTCTACCCTTTTTTCCACGAAAATGTTTTCTGTGTTTTTAAACCTAGTTTCTAAAGGGGGAGAGATAAAACTGAAGAAACTGTAAACATGGCAAGGTCATAAGAAATGTTAAAGGAGCTGATATTATTGTGGTGTTGGCTACTATGGAGGAGAATACAAAACAGTAGGAAACTCCAGTTAGGAATTCTTCTTGTTAGAACAATTTATTCTATGTTGCCACTGTAAAAGTGTTTGAACTTGCCCTTAGAGGGCTCTCTAACATTCCAAGGGGCTAACTAAACAGGAAAACTAGGGTACTGATGCTTTTTCTGTGGTTAAAATACAGAGTGCTAAGATTTCTTGCAAAATTTGTTAAGTCCAAAGCACATATATTTGTTTTAAAATGCATGGGGTTTTTGAAGCTGAACCCATAAATAATACACACAGGATGCTGTGTGGATGTTTATTCCTTCTCTATCTATCAAGAAGCAATAAGTAATTATTATTACAGTCAACAGGTTTTTTTCTTCTTTTACTTCTCTGTAAATGGAAAACTTTTTGATGTATATTTATATTACAACTTGAGTGAGAAAAAGCATTTGCTGAAATCTTCACTTACAAAATTAAATTATGTAGGCTTTGTAAATGCTCATTTAAAAAAATCTGATATGCAGTCTATATGCTGAAAATTCATGTGGTCTTAAAAATAGTTACGATGAATTCTTACATAAACTTTTGATTGGCTGAATTGCTAACTAAATGATTAAATAAATTTTCTATGAAAATATTAATTCTAAATAGAGACAAATGAAATGGAACATAAGCAATAGCACTTCTTCTTAGAAAAGCTCTTACTTTTTGAAAAACTGAACCCTGACTAGTCTTTCATTATGATATGGTTTGAAGCTGGCTCCCTGCCAAGTCTCCAAACCTTACCACCAGAAGCCCCCCCCCCCCCCCCCCAAAAACCTCAGGGAGAAGAGGGAGAGAAAAAAAACCAACCAACTAAGAAAACCCGAAACGAGAGAGAGACAGCTAAAGTGATATATATAAATATATTTACACTTATGTTACAATTGAAATATATACACAATTTAAAAATATATAGAATTTCACAAGGGAAGGGGAAGGGGGAAGGGAAAGGGAACAAAACCAAAATAATATATATATATATATATATATATATATATATATATCCCAATCAGTAGCCCGAGATCTAGTAACTAAGAGTTAGCAAAGAAAATATCCCACCACTCTCCTTGGGACAACCGAGAGTCGCTCCGGTACGATCGCCGGCAACCTCCGCCTCCCAAGGTCGACAAGGCCCTACCAGGCCTCGCTCCCCAACACGGCAGACTCAACAGCAGGGAACCTGCACCTCCAAGCCGCCGGAAGGAAAGAGAGCGAAGGCCTCTCCTCCTTTCTTCTTATAATCTGGCTTACGTAAAAATCGTAGGGAATACTGGGTAAATCTGGACCCTTCCTTGGTTACAAACTGGTCACCAAGGAAGGCCTAGCCCAAACCACCACACATTAGATATATCTTTATCATCCAAATGTAGACTGTTTCAATTTTGGATCAAATTATTTTGAGAATTCTAACTTCAACTTTTATTTTTCACCTCATCAGACACATTGGAATGTTTTAATTAAAAAAAAATTGTTGGTGTCTTGAGCTACTGTCCTAAGATTGGTTAATAGCACTGAATAACATATAATTTAAATATATGTGTGTGTGTGTGAGTTTAGGAAGGATTATTCATATGATAATAAGGAAATCCCCACAAGAATCCCAATGTTATATTTTTTTCCCTGTCTAGAACTCCCCAGAATTGGAAGGTTTCAGAACAAGCTATTGTGTGAAAGAGCAATAAACTTGTTCATATGTACCTGGAAAGAGGCTGTATTTTAAAAAAAATTTCCACCCTAGTTTCTTTGAATTAAGATGTTACCATATAATTTGCTGTCCTAAAGAAACATAACTCAGCTGAATATCTGTTTATATTTCTTTTTTTATTCTAGTTGATGTTTTTACAGTAAAATTACAAACTGGATGCGTATACCTGATTTTCCCAGGAGAAGGCAAGCATGCCTCCTTAATATCTCTATATTAAAAAAAAATGAAACATTTTTCTGTCATTCCACTGTATCTAAATGGTTCAGAATAAATCTGCTTGCAAACATCCTTAAATTAATATTTTTCACTTTTATATACACTTAGTATTTTGAGAGTGCTAAACAATTGACTGTCGAATGGCTTTTTCCTTTGATATAATATTTTTAGGTGTTGACTCAGAAAAAATAAGGCTTATTCCATTCATTCTGAATTTTGCTACTTCTAATATCTCAATGTAGTTATTCACTTAGCTGTCTATGAGAATGAGTGAACTTCAGTTACTCTGTAAATCTAATTTCAACTTGCTATTTTATAGCAATTCTTCAAATAGTATAGTCATCCAGACAAATCTGTTCTTGAAAGCTTCTTGAAGGCTAATTATGTATCCTATACTGAGATGCATATTACGTCAATGAAAAAATTGTAAATCAGGATATAATTATAAAGTTTAGTGGAGCTAGAAAAGCATGAAAAAGAAAATTGAGAAGGATTTTTTTTTGCCTAATGCGGTTACCGTTCTAGTTAAAGTTCTATGATTAGCATAACTAGAATAACCCTGGTAGAGATTTATGCAAACCTGTAAAAGATTAATGCTGATTTTTATAGATTTTTGTATTTGGGTAGCTGCCATAGAGTACACAGTTCAATAAAACATTTCCTGTTAATTTGCTGTGGCATAAGATGACTTATTCTCACATATAAAATGTCATTGTAATCATATGTTACTGGGATTTATTCTTCCTCATCCAGTCACAAGACAAATATAACTGATTGGCACTTTTCCAGCAATTAAGTCCTTGTTGTGATCCTGGTTTACCTTGTGATGATGATTGTATAATATTTCTCTTTCAAAACCCCTGTGGGTTTGCATTGCCTCTTGAGCCAGGTAACAGCTGTTTGATTAGGCACTGAATCATCAAGAGGTTTTGCAAATCCCAATAATGGGTGTAGAATGCAATCCTGAATTTTAGGCTCTTAATCCCCAAGGAGGCACATGGAATCCACAGCTTAGTCACTAAGCTCCCTATATAGCATCTTGAGGATAAAGTGCCATAAAAAGATAGTCTGTGAAACTTCTGTTCTGCATAGGTGCCTCTTGTGTCTATGCAATAGGAAATGTGAAACATATGGTGTTGTACGCTTTCACATCAACTTATATTCGTCATCTCTGCCTTAGAGGGCAGGGAGGCACCCTCAGTCACTTGAAGTTAAAAGATCGAAGAGTTTTTCAGAGAGTAATCAGTTATTGGCATTCTTTGACCAAGCGAAGTCAGGACTTGCTCCTGTGCCACTGTTAGAGCTGACATTCTCTGTAAATAAATTAGTGTTTAGAGGGTTTTGGCTAACATGCAAAAGGTCTACATTTGATTCTCTTAGGCAGAACAGCCTCAGATTCACTTCTGACAAGAGCATCCATATGTACATATATATCCTTAACATTTTCTGTTGCTTTCATGTCAAATGGGAAAGTGGAGACAGTTAAAAGATTTCAGCTTTTACATTTGAGAAGAGCTATTTTAGCATGATAAATTGGCAGAAACGTAATCCCTCTTTCCTCTGAACATGAATATAATTTTCTGATTACTTAGTTCAGGAAAACAGCTTGGCTTAGACAAAAGTAAGGAAGAGAGGAAAAGGAAACATTGCACCAAGAATAAGGCTGTTGTGGCACTGCAGCTTTGAACATACTAAAATACATTTTATTTAGAAGAATAGTGACATTCTGGAATGAGTGTTAGTGAATTTACTTACTATGTTACTTGGGCTCATTTCAAAGTAAGGTTCTTTTTTCTCAAAGCAGTGTTAGCATTCATTTCCCATTCAGTGAAATGCAAGCTTACAGCAGCAGGTTGAACAAGAAGGCCAAATTGTTATAATGGGTTTACTATGGTATTTGCAGCCCCAAAGAACAGTATTTTATCATGCTCACTTTGTTAGATACTTTCACAGTGCAAGACAAAATATCAAAATACAATTTAAGTACGGTCTACATTTCTGTTGTTTTTAGCTTGAAAATATTCTGATAAATAGTTTTTACACCCATGTAATTTATTGTAATATTTAATTACTTATAAATACCTATATTATCAGGTTTTAAAATAAAGTGTGATAGCGTTTTCTATTGATTACAAACAGAAATGTTATACATCCTTCTAGAGCTTTGTTGGAGGGTCATGTTATGTCAGAAGAGTCAGCAGTGATTTCTGTACTGCATGTGCCACATCATTTATGAATTTCAAGTACGTATTTGAAAATACTTTAAAAAAGTTATTGCAGTAGAAACTTGCTGATGTGAGGCTAAAAGATTAATAATCCTTTTTTTTTTTTTAAACGTGACAATCATAACAACCCAAATAGCATACTGTATATAAGGTAGATCTTAACTGTTACCACAGCTCTATAAGCCAAACAAGGAAATCTGCAAAATAGAGTAGAAAGCAGATTCTGTAATGATTAGCTCTCTCTTTTCCGAGTACTTTTTTACCTTTCATTCATCTTGTATTATAGAGCAGTGCTGATACCAGTAGCCTTCAAGGTTATGATCAGTCATATTACATTTATTAATACCTACAAAACAGTCTTTCTACAGTGTGAGTAGATTTAAAAAACCCATCATTTTGTTTAAAAACCATTATCCGTTAGTCTTGGAATAATCAACATAGGAAGTCAATTAATGAGTATGTACGCTGAGATACTCTGGCAGAGCAGGACTTGTTGAACAAAGATGGGAGTTCAGACTGTTCCAATACTTTGTTGGAACTGACATTACCATTAACCATTTATCTTCCAAACTTTTATTTTCATTATTCTATTGAAACTACACATCCTAAATAAAAGGAAAGTCCTAAACTTAATGTTTATACTAAGTTACTGTCTAAGCAGATTCCTCATTTAAAAATGGGTGAAATCAAAGGTGTAACTCACTATAAATAAGCGTGGTTTAATTTTTTGTTTTGCAGTTATCAGTAACACTGACAAATAAACCATTTTCCTGAAGTTTTTTTTTTCCTAGAGGCAGTAGAAAAATCAAATGTATTTTAATTTATATTATCTGCCCAAAATATGAATGCCCTTGATAATAACAATGTCTATGACAGCAAATGATAGCTCTGCTTTTAATCTGTTATGAAGGTTGTAGAAGCAGTGAATGTTATAACTCTAAAATGTTTCCTGAGGGATCAAGAAATCTGCACTTTTCTAAAGACTGACCTATCACCTTGAAAAGCAGTCATGAAGGAGAGCTGCAAATGCAAGACCACTCTCAGGTCAACCTGTCGTGGTGCTGACAGGTGTCTGATATAAAACCCAATTTACAGTTTAAGAAGCACATCCATTATCCTTCTGATTTTAAAATATAACATACATCAGCAAAATGATAAAAGAAAGTGCTTAAGAATTATGAAAGTCAAGGACTATTTCATATCAGAAAGTCACAGCCTTTTTTGCATATTACTGATTAAAATTACAGTGAATTTTAATACTCATCTGTGTCTATTTCTTTCAGAAAGTTAAGAGTTTGCATCAGTTGAACTTCAATCACTGTAATTCTACTTCTATTATGTTATTATTTGGATTAGTCAGATGTTCCATTACATTACTCTTTATAGGAGTTGAAGAGGTTTTTGGAAGTGAGTAATTTTAGACAAACTAGTCTGTCGGTTTTTGGGAAAAAGTACTGTCTTTTTGACCTAATAAAAAAACTCAACAATAGCAAGCCATATTTTTCCTATCATTACGTTTAAGCTTCAGCTCCTTTTATAATTTGGAATAGAGTAAAATGCTAAAGTTTCCTGTGTAAAGAGGATTTGTAGACTCTTCTACTTAAGAAAGTTTCAGTTCTTGAAAGTGAAAAGTTTAAGGCATTACTGAATAGGCAGTGAAAAAGAAAAGCATACTGCATTTTTTTACTTGATGGCTTTAAAGAAATTAAATATCAAATTGGATATCCTAAAATAGTAGGAACAAAACACTGATTATTTTACTGTAATGCCCACCAAAGCTGATGGAGAAATAAGATTATGGATTTCTACTATCACAGCAGCTTTTACTCTTCAGTACAGTTTCCAATGTCGTCCTAGGAAATTTTAAAACAGCAGTTTTAGCTTGTGCCTGTATTTGATCATACCTTAGTTTTCCTGTCTTTTTTTTTTTTTATTTTGTTTTATTGCTAGTTGAAGTTTTAGCAGCTTAGTATATAACTTAATTCTGCAGAACTACTGGGAATGGTGTTGCCTAGTATAATTTTTAACCTTAAAAATTCCTTAGGAATAAATATACTATTGGTTTCATATTTTTCATGTGCTTTTCATTTTTCAAGAGTTTGTCCAGTCTGCTTGTAAACTATTTGCATTTCTGAAAGCTTGTAGGCCTGTGAATTCCAGAAGGGCTCTAAGATCTTGTCTGCATTGTGGTTTAGTTTAACTTCTACTGATAAGCATTTTAAAATCATTAATCTGTGCTCTGTTCTGTGTAGCTATGTTGGTTTTGTCTTGAGACTCTGGGTAAGATAAGTGACAGTAATCAAATTTCAAAGTGGAAATCTGTTTCATTAATATTTCTAAGTCTCAGGAGATCTTAATATGGAAAAACTTATAAAGGCACAAAATAATTGCAATTTCAAGCAACTGGCTCAAAATCTGTTTTGTTCACTTAGTCTATGTTTGCTGTTATAGTCTGTGTTTTCACTTAGCGTTTCCTTGTTTCCTGGAGATACTGATATCTTAGCTGATTTATTTTATGTATCAAAAAGTTAAGGATGTTTATAATTTAAATGAACTACAGAAAACACTTTTAGCCTATACACTCTCTGCATATTCTTCTCAGAATATATATAATTGCATCAGCCTTCATAAGGGCATTGCAACAATTGTCATATAGGCTTATGTACAATGTGCATATCTTCAGGTTAATTGCTTTCTTGGAACAGCTGCTCTAAAAAGTGAAAGGAGCCTTTTACCTGCTCCTGGATTTAGCTAGCAGGACGTACATAGTTAGCCATTTGTTGAAGTAATTACTGTGATGATGAAGGAAGATCATCTACCACAGATAGCCTTAAACTTGAGTTTTACTGAGAACTACTAAGAGATGAATAGTCTTTTTAAGTAGGTTTTTTTGTTGGTTGTTTGGTGGTTTTTTGTGGTTTGTTTTACTTTTTTCCTTTGTGGAGATTAAATGTAGTAGAATTTTTTTGGGCTGTGGTCTTGTATATAATGGACTAATATGAAAGCAAAGTTTATAGAGACTGTATGTAAATTATTTTGTTCACCTATATTATGAGCAGTTGGGGATAGATCATGAAGATAATTTCTTGTATTACATGTAATTCCATTATAATGAAAGACGTATGTAAAGGGAATATTTCCCCCTTTTCTTGTGTGCATTTTAGATTTTTCTAAAGTATCATTATTCTAGAATGATTATCTCTATGTGCATGCTCCCCTATGTGCATCCTCCCCTCCCTGTTTCTGTATGGACTTGAGGTGAAAGAACTTATAAGAAACAATTGTTCTAGACTAATTACTGCATATTAAATATTTTGGAAAATTTCCAACTCTAGATGAGTGTTAATGATGTACCCTGCAGACTTGGTCCAGATCCCACTGGATTTAATTCCCCTTGCTTCAATGAAACTTCTTTCAGAACTACTGAGCCAGCTTTTAATATTTACTGGAGTAGATAGAGTTCAAGCAATTAGCAGTTGTGAATAGGATTTAATGGGGCATTCAGATGATTTATCGAGCTCTACAAAGTTTTACATAGATTGAATTTCTTTGTAGTTGTCTTGTGAAGGGAATGAAGGGACATCTCTCTACTCATTAAGGTGTATGTGCATTGCAGCAACCATTTTCACCTGTGTCTTCCAAAAGCAGCAGTTTCTGCACATATGATTCCATGAGCAGGTGAGCTCATGTAACACTTTGCTGCTGCCTAGAAGTCCTCACTATTTCTCAGTTTTTTCTCCCCTAGTCCTCATTTTTCAGCCTATCTTCTGGTGTCATCTCTCCTATTCATCTGACACTAGTGTAGTTGATTTGGCTTGCTAAACCAGCAAAAAACTATGAACTTTTCTTTCCTTGGTTAGTTTTCTGCCAAATTATTCACATAAATCAACTCAGAGAACATTCACCAGCATGTAACCCAGTAAAAGTCAGATGTTGGGAGAATATGTTGCATAGCAGGAAGTGGAGAAAAAGGAAACTCTACCTTTAAGCAGCAGTGAGGTGTTAGATCAGCTTGTTGTGTAGAAATGTTGTGGTACCAAAGCCACTATAGAAACTTGCACTTGACAGTGGTACCTGGAAGAAACACTGGCAGACATGATTTCCTACTTCAGGCAGTGGAGCTAAGGCTCCAAAGTGTAGTCTTTTCTATAATCACATCTAAAAATTAAAAAAAAAAAAAGTGTATTAGGATTAGTTCGTTATTAAATGCATTATATTGAGAATGAATTCACTATACTCTAGAGGATTCTTGATTCTTTTTTCTTCTTTGTAATACATTCAGTTTTTACTGGGTGTTCTATTCAGGTGTATTGGGCAAAAATGTTCAGGCTGTGTGTGTATGCACTCTCTTTTTTCTTTTTCTTTCTCACAAAATGCACTAAATTCTACATTCATCATAGTTCTTTTGTGATGTAGTTTACAGTGTAATCTGTTGGGTATATAATTATAAAATCATAGAATCAGCCGAGTTGGAAGGGACCTCCAAGATTATCAAGTCCAACCCTTGATCCACTACCGCTGTGGTTACTAGACCATGGCACTAAGTGCTACATCCAGTCTCATCTTAAAAACCTCCAGGGACGGAGAATCCACCACTTCCCTGGGCAGCCCATTCCAATGTCTGATTACGCTTTCTGTAAAAAATTTCTTCCTAGTATCTAACCTAAACCTCCCCTGACAGGGCTTACTGATAGCTGCCTGGGAGAAGAGACCAACCCTCACCTGGCTACAACCTCCTCTCAGGTAGTTGTAGACAGTGATGAGGTCTCCCCTGAGCCTCCTCTTCTCCAGGCTGAACAGCCCCAGTTCCCTCAGCCTCTCCTGACAGGACTTGTGCTCCAGTCCCTTCACCAGCCTCGTTGCCCTTCTCTGCACCTGCTCCAGCACCTCAATATCCTTCCTGAACTGAGGGGCCCAGAACTGGACACAGTACTCCAGGTGTGGCCTCACCATGGCTGAGTCCAGGAGAAGATTCACTTTCCTGGACCTATTGGCCACACTATTCCTGATACAGGCCAGGATGCCATTGGCCTTCTTGGCCACCTGGGCACACTGCTGGCTCATGTTCAGCTTCCTGTCCATCCAAACTCCCAGGTCCCTCTCTGCCTGGCTGCTTGGCCTTGTTGAACCTCATCCTGTTGGAATCAGCCCAACTCTCCAGCCTGTCCAGGTCCCTCTGCAGAGCCCTCCTGCCTTCCAGCTGATTGACACTCCCCCCCAACTTAGTGTCATCTGCAAATTTACTGATGGTGGACTCAATCCCCTCATCTAAATCATCAGTAAAGATATTAAATAGAACTGGGCCCAACCCTGATCCCTGGGGGACACCACTAGTGATGTATCTGTACTCTATTTATTCTCTGTTGTTTTCATTATCTAGGTAAAGACTTTTTAATTTTTACATTCCTAATGCACTAGGGTACATAAACCAATTGGACACTGTGCAATACTTCCAATGTCATTAACTAAAAGCGGGAAAATTATGGCATTGTCATGAATTTCATTAACTTTGTGTCTCTTTCCCACATTTACCATTCTGTGGATAAGTAAAACTTGTTTTAGCTTTTTTTCTGTTAGCAAATAATCTTTTTCTCAATAGGTTAACATTCTCAGTATTTTCTGTAATATTGTTATTGTATTATTTAAGACTCTCATATTTTCTTTAGAAATAGTTTTATCAGAAGACTTTTAATCTGTTTATTTTTTTAGTTTTTACTTTCGTCTCCCAGTCGTGATTGGATTTTTGGGACTAACATAATAGTACTGTTCTTTTTCTGAGCTGTTTTCAAAAAAATCACTGTGAACATTTCTAGTTCTTGTATTTTTCCTGTAAAAATGCAATTTATTATTCATTAATTAAGATGTCTTTAAGCTGTTTTAATAAACTTCCAGGTTTATAGTGCAGTACTGTTGTGACATTCCATGCTCCCTTCCTCCTTTGGCTACAGCAAGCCCCATGAAACTAATGAATCAATGAAGATATATGAGGAGAAGTCAAGGCACAAACTAATCATACCACAATTCTTGAATCTTGTGTGTGTATCAGAACACCTCATTTCAGGCAGTTTCATTCATATGCCATCATTAATAATTACTGCAGCATTGCTGATTCCAAAACAATCATAGCTCTCGCAATGTTAGAGGAAGATTTTCTTCAAATTAGTTGCAACTTTTTACTGAATTCGCATTGGAGCAAAGATTTGTGGTCAGGTATTTGATTTCCACAGTAGTTTGCATTTTGACATCAGATATTCTTTACAGTCAAGTTCCTGAGTTTGTTCCTTAGCATACAGAAATGTTAAGGTGTTATACTACATAAAACTTTACTATCACTTCCCTTCTGGATCAGTTTCTTCCTGTAAGTAAAAGCAAAGAAAGCCAGGGAAAGGATGACTTCTTTGTTTTCTGAGACTGCTTATCTGTATAGCTTCTGAATCTTTGATAAATATTCGTTACTCTACTATTCTTAATGGTGTTATTGCAAATTCATATCACACTATCACTGGAAGCCATAGTAAAAGTACAGGATCTGCTGATGGCATTGTACAACACAATTCGAAATGAGAAGCTGAAGGTTATTTTATATGTACCTTAAAATCTTAAATGTATCTTATGCACATGATAGAAATATCGATATTTCTATCTATTGGTATTTATTGATTTGAAGATAATTACTTCACTGAAGCAGAAGACTACAGAGCAAGGAGGAATATTCTGGAAGAATATTCTCAGAAAACTACAGAAATGTTATGGAAATACATTTATCACAGTGATAATTGGTAAGAGATTATATTACCATTTTGATTAAATGTTTTAAGGTTTTCAGATAAGGCAATTCTTAAGAAAGACTAAAATAAGAATTATGAAACAGTACTTTGAATAGTTGTGAAAACTAGATTCTGTGTTATCAGCCAAAATAAGATCATGCATGAAAAGATTATGTAGTTCATCAGCTGTTCTGATGAGATTCATTCATACAGGTAAGTGTAAATGGCATCAGTGACAATGGCATTTAGTCTTTGTCCTTATGTGAGACTATTTTACTCTCATTCCATTTGTCTGCAGTTTTATTTTGTCTAATCCAGTTTATAGATTGACATCACGGATAATAACACTTCTCTTTCAGGGCTAAAAGAAAAAACAAGTGGGAAAAATACACAAATACATAATTAAAGTTGCTGAGGAGTAATTTCTTTGTGCCTCACTTTCAAGAAAACTGAACTTCATTTGACCGAAAGTTATTTTGTCACTGAGCTGTAGTTATAGTTAAGATTTTGGATGTCAGCAGTTTCAGTAGTTTTGAAAACAAGTCTTATCTGTCATTGTTCTAATTTTGGTTTTTCAGAATTCACTATGCAGTTACTCAACATGGTTTTGATCTTCACAGAACCTCTAGCTTCATGAGTGCATTCTCTCTTTTTCTCCTTACTGTTGAAACTGGCAAAGTCAACAAATAATTGTGCATAGAAACACATTTTCTTGGCATTGGATTTTTACAAACCTATTGGCTAACTGTATGTTTTTTCCTATGAGGTATCCATAGGATTTACAAAACATATTTAGAAAAATTATCAGCTCTGCCTGCCTACTTTCAGAATACTCAAAGAACTATTCAGACAAACAGAATCCTTATGAGTTTTCCATCTGCTTACTGATTTACATATATTGATTGACAGTCTCTCTGCTCTGGTTTGGTGACAGAGGAAAGGTGAGAAACGTTTTTTTTTTTTTTCCTAAAGGAAAAGGTGGTTTTTTCCATTTTGAGATTGAGAGATTTTTTACATCATTGCAAATTATTGATAGTAGAGTGTGACATTACTTATTGCTAGGCAATAAATTAAGAGTTAATTCAGGATTCTGTGGAAGTTTTCTGAAGAGTGTATTATCTTATATCATGTTCAGTTCCTGTACTGTTGTTTTGTCCATGTTACACTAAGGATATATTTTAAAATTTTACTCTTCAAAAAGTAAAGGAGAATTTGCTCTAGTGTATATAATATGCTAAGGAAGTTTCTTATTTTGAATGACTTTCTCATTCCTATAGCAGTGTTGAAAATTAATTGCTATATGTGAAAGATTAAAATAAATATTTGGGAACATTTGGTATTTATGTTCACATATTGCACAGAGGAGCAATTATTGAAATCACTAGTTTTTCAAAATACTCTTTTTTATTATGTTTATACTTTTTTGTGTTTATTTTTTGAGATATTAGGATTTCATAATTCTAAAGAAGACATATCTAAAGATTTTAATATATGTCATCTGATATCTGATTTGTGCCAATATCAGCTGTGATTAGTTTGATAATCTCTAATAGCCTCTTTAATCCTCTCCAAGTCTCTTTATTATTGCAAACTCCAGTGTCTGACATCAGTGTTTTTGTTATGCCAATTACAATCTGGCTTAATTTTGGGAATTATTTTTTTCTGAATGCCTTCTCTACCTGTGCATCTTTGCAGTTTCTCTTTGTGACAGCGCTGTCTAATCCTATGCATCTTTTGCTGAGATTTTCGAAGTAACCATATGATTAGTTTCTTTCTTGTGTTATTACTAGCTGAAAGTATTCTTTATTGATAAATATAAAGCAAAAGATGACTGATTACATAAACCGGAAACTTTAGAACCTCATTTTTTTATCAGGAAAAAAGGAAATAATTCATAGCCAGTAATTCGCTGAATGAGTTAAAATGAATTTACCTTCTAATGTTCCAAAATTTTTTATGAGACTATCTGAATTCCCTCAGTCTTATTGTACTGATTTGTTGTGTCAATATTTTCAGCAATTTGGCAATGAATTTTTAATGTGAATATTTGGTTTATAATAATACACAGTTTCAATAAGGTGAACCTTCTAAGTAGTCTCTTCAATCCATCTAAGTCATCTGTTGGAAGACCATCTTCTCTTTTGAAAAAAACCACGATACAATTCAGGGTAGAAATACTATACTCAGGACTTCAAAGAGTACCTTAAGACTATGGCTATTTCATACTGGAAAATAAAATGTGAGATTGCGAGTACTTGGGCATATAAAATGCAAAATGTCATATACGATCAACTGGATATTTTCAATGTTTACAATAATCACACCAAGAGTGCTCTTGTTAGTCAGATGGGTAGGAAATAATTTTTCATTGGACTAGAGCTCTTTTTCACAGAAAGAAGCTGTCCCAGAAATGTAAATGTTGTTCGTACACTTTCTTATTAGAAACCTTCCATGCAGGTTTCTAGAGAATATGAAAAAAAAGAATAGAAAAATTGAGCTACATGTTTGTAATCAGTAAAATTAAAAAGCAGCAGCAGGAGCTGGGGTTGTTTAGACTGGAGAACAGGAGACTTAAGGAAGACCTTTTTGCTCTCTACAACAACCTGAAAGGAGGTGGTAGTGAAGTGGAGGTCTTTTCTCCCAAGTAATAAGCGGTAGGACAAGAGGAAACAGCCTCAAGTTGTGCCAGGGGATGTTTAGATTGGATATTAGGTGCTGAAAGAGTTGTCAAGTCCTGGAACAGGCTGCCCAGGGAAGTAATTGAATCAGCGTATCTGGAGGTATTTAAAAAATGTGTAGATGAGGCACTTAGGGTCATGGTTTAGTGGAGGACTTGGAAATGCTGGACTAAGGGTTGGACTCAATGATCTTAGAGAACTTTTCCAACCTAAATGATTCTCTGTTTATATTCTATGATTAGCTGCAGCACTTTATTCTTATCTCCATCAGTGTTATTATTAGTTGCTTTCAATTGACAGCTGAACTGTCAAATACTGCTAGATTCTGTGTACATCTCAAATCCTTATATATGTTAATTGCATTTGTCAAGGAAAATAGAGCTGATAAAAAAGTAAGTGTAATAGGTTAGGAACCAAGTCTTTTACTATAAATCTAAGTATCTTTACAATGATTATTTAATGCAGAATCTTCCATTTCTTTGACCTTGTTTAGTTTTGATCCTCACTTCAGCAAAGAATTCACCCTTGTGCTTACCTCGTGGTGAGCTGAGTGAGTTGAAAAAGAAAAAGTGAACGAAGCTTAACATTTTACAACTAGTGTCCAGCTGCCACTCTGCTGTGGTTTCAACTGTACTTTTTACTGTTTACAGGAAAGAGTTGTTCTCCTACACGTAAAGATGGAGAAAACAACTATGAAAATTAAAATATATTTTGCAATGTGGAGAATCTTGCTCAAATTGCCATTTCTCTTTCAGTATCCATGTTAACCTACTGAAAACTGTCTCCTCTGACAGAAAAAAGTGGGATATGTAACCTTAGGACAGCAGACTATACAATGTTGTTCAGAATAGCCAAATGCCCTGCAGTCTTCATTCTAGTGTCTGTTTTTTATAATCCAACAGCAAGATGGACATTGAAAGATGATCTCTTTAAATGACCACCAGCAAAATTGCTGTGAATGTTGAAAAAAAAGTCATAAAGATTCTGAATTGAGGGAGAACATCACATCCATTAGAACTCTGTTTTCAATGTTTCTTCAAACAGTCCTTCATTTCTCCATATTTGAAAATATTTTTCATAATCGTGACGGCTTTTTTTACATTGTATGTGGGAAAACGGTACAGTGAGATTGAAGGAAAAGAATTTCAAAAACTTCCATATCTCAGAGCCATAGTTCTTCTTCATATATTTTCAATTGAGTCTCTTGCAACTTAAGTTGAGGAAAATTATTCATGTTTCTGTATTTTGGCACTTAAAAAAATAGCTCCTTTTCTCTTAACTCCATCTACAGCTAGGCCATGGTAACTGTGCTTCTTCTGTCTTTTCTATCCTACCTAAAATTGACAAATTATTGGAATTTTGTTTTCCTTAAGTATTGGTTGATTTATTTAAAATTATTTTGGTTTATGATTAAAACAATAGAAATGTTATTACTTTGATTGGCATGGTCTTCAAAGTATGATCTTTCTGTCTCGAAGTTCAAACTGGTAGTTTGAAAATTAATTCTCTTCATTAGGAGATACTGGTCTGAGAGGCTGCAAGGACATACAAAATTGTAGAAGATGTAAGTACCTGTGTTAGAAGTGAAGCCCCAAACAAATAATTGAAGCAATTGGTAGTCCAAATGTGTCTTAGGAAATGAGAGTCTGAATTTTCTGGAAAAATGTGAAGTTGAATAATAAAGCTTTTATGAAAAGCTTAATGAACAAGGATTGTGTGTCGTCATCATGGCTGGGCTTTGCAAACGAAGATTTGGGAAGGACTCTACCCACATTTGCTGCAAGCGTCACTGGTGGCTAAAAAGGCCAATATGAGGTAGACAAGTCCTGTTGCAAAAGACACAGCAGAAAGACTGTGTGTAGGATTGTGTGTAGTAGCATGGTAAATACACACTGTTGCATCTGAATTACAGCCTAGGTAACCTGCATTCTCCATCAGTTGCTGCACTGAGATTTAATAGAAAAGCCTCAAGGGCAGGGTTACCACACTAAGCACACTATGCAGTTTCTGTGAGCTACAGAAACATACAGGATGTGTGAAAAAAAAGAATTTATATTTCATTTCATTAAAGTCTTAGCAGTTTGATAAAAAAATTATTGGTCTAGGTAAGAAGATCCTTAGGCATATAGACAAATTATCCAATTATTGCTGCTTATGCCCAATAATGAAGCTATTAAAAATTATACACACAAGTTTTGTAATACCTATACGTGAAGATGATGATGTGCTCGCCCTTCAACTGCTTGTCTGAGTTCTGAAGTCAGTGGTGCTATTCCTTTTTGAAAGAAAGGGTTATGCAAAGTGATCAGTATCACAGCTTTTTGATAGGGGGAATGTGAAGTTTTTGTTGATTATTTCTTCCCAGTAACAAGGGGATTCCTGTGGGTCTGTTTGGCATCACATTTATACATTAGCTAACACAGCCGACTTTTTCTTCATTGGTCTACATTTCTGCATTACATCCAAATTTGCTATAAATTATATGTTTTGCATATATTGTATACTTGTCTGATGGAGGGGGGTTGTTAAACGTATTGATTTACACTCTCTTTTATTCTTTATTGTTCTTATAAAGTGGCGATAATTATTTGGTGATAACGATTTTACAGTTAGAGTGGGAATAACTATAATAAGTGTATAAATAACATGATTCCCTGAGACTCTGCCTACTTTCCAAGAAGTTTGGTGAATCTCAAACCATTTTTTTATTGCATTGTTCTATGTAATTGCAACAGTTTCTTGCTTATGGCACTTGATTTTCTGATGCACTAGGGTCTCTTGGTATCTGTATTAAGGAGCTAGGACTCAATAAATAAAAAATGCCCACTGAAAGTTTGCAATTACTAGTTATTAACAGTAGTAAGCAACCTATGTATCACTAGCGTATAAGGTCTGCTTTTCAACTCTTAATGTGCATAGTTGTGGGGTTTTTAGAACAATTATTTTTGACTAATGTACAGAGATAGTAATATTTCATTTTGATGTATCTGTGCAATATTGAAACAGTTTTGCATTTGAGATTTTTTTAAAATAGTTTTATTACTGATACTCTTTTCTAGATGCTGCATGGAGCAGTTTGTTATAGTTCCACCTTAGTTTATTTTCTTTTTTTAGTTCTTTGATAAATTTCAGGAATACATTTTTCAATGAATATTGTCCTGTGGTGGTACCCTGGAGGTCAAAACACTCATCTGCAATATGGAAATCTTAAATTTTTTCAGAGTTATAACACTGAAACAGATGCATTTGAGGTATGACTTAATTCTTATTTAATCAATTAAAAAAATGTTGTCAAGGGTTCTAGAAGCACATATAAGAAAGAAGATTAAAATAACTAGATTAGGGCACTTCATGTTGAAACTAGATCTGCTCCTGAGATGATGAGGAGTATAAGAAGAGGAAATAATCATGATGAGGAAAAGAAAATACATAGTTGGTAATATTTGCTGGAGGATAAGCTCTACATCCGCTGTGGAGATGCTTGGAGTGCAAAGAGTGAAAAGATCTCTAAAACTTTTCAAAAACCATGTATTGACTGGCTAGATAGAATATGTCTTCCTGTGCAAAAATACCTCCCTGAGAAGAATACTATGAACCATAGAAAAACTTAGATGAATCTTCTGTGTTACTTCCAGTCTAGATGGAGTAAAAGTTGTGTGCAATAATGAAAAAATGATGCCTAGCTGAATCTATAATCACATAAATATATAAAACAGGAAGGCTAGCAAATTGCTGAAGTGATATTTTAAGGTCTAATTATCTTACATGGAAAAAAACTGAGGAAATTACAACTGAAGCAGTTGGACAGCCTGTGTCAGAGAATTATGACAATTCTAAAAAGAATCTGGGTATCAAACTTCTTTTCAAAATGGCAAAAAAAGCCCCCAAAACACTGTCAGTACTCTCTTCTGAAACTAATCAGCTTACTGAAAAGTGAGAGATTTGTAATGTTTTAAGACATTTTTAGTAACGTGACAGAAATAACGGATCACAAAAACCAATAATAAGAGTAAAGAAAGGAGGGGAGACTTAAACATTCAATAAGAAGAGTTAATTTAACTGTACTTCACTACACACCTGAGATGATGTCCAAACAGTTATTATCAACTCCTTCTCAAATAATCTTTTAAAGAATGATGGTAGAATTCACAGTACATTACTTCCAGATAGTTCTGAAGAAAATTTAGCAGTTTCAGAGGGAATAAAAAAAAAACAAACAACAACAAAACAAGGAGCCTTCAGGAAAGGTCTTAAGGCAAAGAGTGATAAAATCGACTTAAAGCCATTTCTTAAGTCATAGCACACATAAATGGAGCAATTCTTAAAGAAAAGCATAGGCCTTCATACTGGATAGACTTTAAACTTATCATTGAAGATTAACAAATATCAACATGTGATTGCCAAACTAACAAGTATGAAGACAACTTCACATTAAGAATTCTTTTTGAAGTTAGTAAGAGTGTTCCCCATATATTCCAGACCTCAAAGAGACTGCAGAATTCTCATTGCCCTGAATATGGGACAGATTAATTTAGCCCACAGTAACAATGCTGTCTGGATTAAAGATGCTACCTAAGAGCTCCAGTATCAGGAGTAGCTGTATTCAATAAATACAAATGGTAATAGGAACCCAGAGAGTAAAAGGTTTTTTGTTTAAATATTTCATATGTTCTAGTCCAGATGAATATATTTCTGTGCAGATTTAGTGGACTTCAATAACAGACAGTATATCTTCTAGCTGTGCTGAAATTATTAACATCAACATAATAAAATTTTATCACCACATTTTCGGACATGAAAAATTGTATTTCAAAGAAAAAGTATGCAAACAATCTAGGTAGTTATGGAGATTGAAAAAAAATATTTGGAGAATATCAGTTACTATAGAAAGTGATTAATCCTGTATTTTCAAATATGAAAAGCATTTCAAGTAACAAAATTGTGAAAGTAGTAGGATTATGACCTATGTAAGGTACATCCGTCCACAATTACAACCTAGGTGCTGTCAGTATCTGTGAAGACATACTCTGTGAGAGATCCTTTTCACTTGCATCCTATGATTTTGACTTCTGATAGGAGACAAACTTGACTGTTTTTCACCAAGGAAAATTTTAGCTGTCCTTGGGAGATTTTGTAAAACCTTTCCAGCTGTATGCAAGTTGAACTAAATAACTATTTGTTTCCTTCTAGTGTTCATCTTGTGAGGGAATGATTTAACATCAAATAAATCCATTGATCACTTGTCCATTAAAAGAGAACAGATATCTTAGCAGGCTAATAAATACCTTTATTAACCAATATTGACATCTAGAGAAAGTAAAAAAAAACCTTCCATAGAGTAGAATACCTACTGCATCATGTCCTAAATTCTAATCTACTTGCAATGTGTAGATTTGGCATCCAAAAATATGTATGCAGCCATAAAGCATACTGTGGTTACTTCTACATCAGGGAGCAGTGCAGGCCAATAGGAGAGGATCGCCAAAGGAAAAAAGCTTATGCTAAGGATACGATGTTTTACACATTTCAGGGATTCACTTTTCCTTGTTCAGACTGACTGTTGTCTGAAAGGAGACCAGTTTATTCACTTAGAAACTGCTTCATGATGGAAACTGTATTTGGATGTCACTTCAGAAGCACACTTGTGATCCCAACTGAAAAGTGAATACAAATGAACTCACAGTGAATTTATATTTATAAATATAAATTATAAATGAATTTATATTATAAACATTAAACTACAGATGTAAAGATTTCCACAATGAGGAAAAATTTAGAAGGCTTCCAGATTTAGTGCAACTGATGCACTGGAAAGCTCTGTGAAACTAACAAAGCAAGACTTTATTCATCTGGACTGGAAGAAAGAAAGAAATACATTAGCAGAGAAATATATTAGCAGTTGTCACTTTTCTCCCTTTGCATCAAAGGAAATTGCTTGGCAAGCATCAGGAGAGAAATCTAAATTATTTGAAATAGTTACACTATATTCCAGCAGAGAATAAGAGATGAAGGACCTTCCAAGAACAAAGTCCTGTAGAGCAGATTGTAACATAGTCACATCTGTCTTATCGAAATAGCTTATCTTTTCCTCAATCAAAAATAACATTTCTGAGGTGATGAAATAGAGTAATTCTGCATGCAGCTTATGACTTACTTTCAGTAGTGTCTCAAGGCAATAACAAGATACAGTATCTTTGTACAAAATCACGTGTCTGATTTTTCTTTCAAGTTCTAGTGCTTTAGAAGCATTTGTAATGTTTGCTGACCTATCAGTAGTTTAATTGGGGGGGGTCTAAAAATTGATTTCTCTAATTCTGACTGTTGAAGCTATGAGATGGGCTTTGATCTGTTGTCCAGATTTGTGCAATAGCTCCAGAAGCAGCTTTTAAGCATTAGATGTGGCACCATTTAAAGCATATCAAGAGTGGCACATGTGAAGAACTATCTCCCTGTTTCCTTTTGAACATAAAAAGCTTTTGTCTGATACATGTTGATGGATCTTGTTCTTTTGATATTGAATGCTTGTAATACTGATACTAAATAAAAGGAATTAATGTGGAACTCAGGAGTACCTATTGGGACATCTTACTGTGCCTCTCCTGTCATTTGAAGTTTCTCACTCGATTTTCAGTATGTCTGCATAGCAAAAACATGGTTGTAGAATGTATTAATCACCTATGTTAGTTTAATCAAATTAGGATCAGTCAGTTAAGCAGTACAGTTTTTGTTGCTTATTGTCAGTCAGAGTAGACACTCTTGGGGATGCCTGATTCAGATTCTGCCAAGATTTGTGTTTCCAATTCTTTACTACTACCGTGTTTATTTGAAAATCTGTGGATGTATCATCAAATACTATTATCATGCTACTGTTCTGTTTAGTTGTTAGGTAACTGCCAGAATCTTGATGTTTTTTCATGCATGATTGATTGTCTTGATGATGGGCTTGTCTGTGTTACAAGTATAGAAACACATAAGGTGCTTATGTGTGTGCTAACTCCAGAACCACAAACTGTGGATCACAGCTTTTGCACCTAGACTTGCTCTCTGGGCATGAGTTCTAACAAGGCAGTGTTGTGCTGATGCCTGTTCCCCCAGGTTAAGAGCTCTATGACACTGTGTGGATGAGGACCTTGTGGTTGATGGTTCTAGTAAAGCTTTGTGTGTCAGCATGTGCTACATGTATTATTTGGCCGTTATTCCTGCTATCTTGAGTATTTCTTCATTGCATAGTGTAATTTATTTGACTTATTTAATAAATCTTGCATTTTGCTTGAGGTTTACATTAGGATTTGGCAGCAGCTTCTGGTTCCTGTACCCAAGGAAATGAATGGTTATCTTTCCTATGGGGAAATAAGTGGATTGCCAATTGGACCGTGCTGCATTAACCAAGTTTAACACCAGTACAAGAGAAGGATGAGACCACGACCGTGTCAGTGGTTACACAAATAGTTCCTTGATGCCATAACCTTTATATTGCCCTGAGAAAGCAGCACGCATTAGTAGACTCCATTCTGTGGATACAGTGCAGTTTTATACACATACATTTTTCAGTTTGAATACAAAGAATGAGAATTCATGATTTTATTTCTGAAAATTTCAGTCTTCAAGGTGATAATATAGCATTATATTTTCAAGGAAGACTGCATTTTTTAGGTAAGAGAGTTGAGTGGTCGTGTAATGTTTGATCCCTATAGCTTCACAAATAAATTTAATTAAATATTTTTTGTGAGGAAAAAATGTAAAAGGCTCAGGTTGGTTTCCAGTCTTCCTGTACAGATCTTGGGAAACAAAAAATGGAAATTATTTCTTTCCTCCCAGTTGTCACCTAAATGCATTAACCTGGGTTAATCAATTAAAGATGTGTCTTTAACCATTAAATTTGATTATAATGTCACTTGTCTTCTTTTTATATTAATTTTTGTTATATAACAACAATCCAATTTCTGTCTGGCTTAAACTGCTTAAGTTAGTGTTAGTTTTCACTAAGATCACCAGTTGTCTTACGCAGGCAAGTGTTTAGGTCCCTGAGTATGCATAGAGTTTGACATGTAGAAAATTCAGTCTTCAAACAATAACTGTTTAAACCCGGCTTCAAATAATTTTTTTTAGTCAGTTTCCTAATGTGCCATCACTGAAAAATCTAAGAATGCAACCTCATACAATGATTTTAAATGCCTGTGAGTCAATGAAAGAAATATGGTCTTTCTCTGGTTTTTTTGCTTAACGGCTTGTATCTTTTGTCTTGTCACATAGTTCAGTGGCATAGAATTACAATAAATTATTTTTGCAATTATCAAACTCTTCAACTTCTTTTTGGCATTTAATGAACCTCAGAAGTTGTTTATTGCTTCATATACTTTGCCATCATGAATATTAGCCTTTAATTAACTGGAACACTAATTTTAATCTTTCTAGTTATTTTGCAACAAAATATTTTTGTTAGGTTGAAGAAGATAGTATTTGTTATGGTTTTTCCCATAAATGGAATACTTTCAGAATGACCTTTTTGTCAGTAATTATAATAATATGAAATGTAAGAAGACAAAGCTTATTATCACATAGGAAAGCATTGTGTGATTACTTTTTGTGTATTTCACTTGTCAACATAAAATCACAGAGGAGCCTCAGCTGAGAGAAACTTACAGAGATCATCTAGTTCAGGCCTCTGTTGAAAGCTGGGTCACTGATTTGTCTTTTTCAGATCCTTGCCAGGCCAAATCAAATATTTTCAAGGAGATTCCACTACTTCTCTGAGCAACCTATTCCAGTGTTTCCTTTTTGTCTGGTGGTTCTTCTGTTGTATCCAGACACAATTTCTCTTGAAGTAATTTGCACTCATTGCCTCTTGTGCATCCTTCTGAAGACAGTATACATCTATCTTCTCTATGTCTTCTGGGTATTAGAAGACTGTGGTTAGATCCTCCCCTAAACCTTCTCTTCTCTGGACTAAAAACATCCAATTTCTTGAACCTTCTGTCAAGATCTCCAGACTCCTAATGTTCTTCACTTTCCTCTGCTAGACATGTAGGACTAGAACTGGACACAATATTCCAGATGTGTCCTGATCTGTTGGCTGTACCCTTATTGATACAATCCAGGGCTCATTCTGCATTCATTGCTGCAAAGACTGCTAGCTCAAGTTCGGTGTTTCCCATGAGAATCCCCAGGTCCCTTTCAGCAAAGCTACAACCCAGCTATTCAGATCCCACCCAGCTTGTACAGCTGTTTGGAATTTTTCGATCTCATGTGCAAGGCATTACATTTATGCAAATCTTGTTGGACTGGTCTTCTAATTTGTGAAGGCCTGTCTGTGTGATGACTGTTTCTTCTCCTTTCAGTTTGGTATGATCCACAAACTTTCAAAGCAAGGATTCAGTTCTGTCATCCACATCCATTACAGAGATGTTGAACAGTATCAAACCCAATACCAGCCTCTGGGAACTCCCTTTGCAACTGCTCCCCAATGAGCCAGTGAAAGCATACTTAGTCTTGCCCTAAGAGTTCAAACTGTGACATTTCTTTAAGATTTTGAATAGCACATTTTATGTAAGCAGCTTGGTAAATAAGATTGCTTCAGCTCTCACCAGTTCAGTAGGTATTATCCCTCTGGCTTCTACATTTGGAAACTAGGGACTAATTTTGTCTTCAGAAACTGTCACATTACAGCTAGGAAAGTCCTAATGAGTTGAACATGAAGAATTAATAAATCTCCATGAAGAAAAGAGCTTTTAAGAACCATCATTCAGCTGTTAGGAGAGACTGTTCAACAGTTTTCTACTGTGAGAAATATATCTTCTGTATGAAAAGCAAAAAAGAAGTAAATTTGACTTTGTTTTCTGGAGAACTTGACTGGCCTAGCGCTTTTGAGACAGCTTCTCACTCTGGATACTCTATTCCAGAATCTAACTGCTACGTTTTTTTATTACTTTTTAATAGCAATTAATCTGAATTCAAGACTGGCATTCCTGTATTGTGATAGGCTGCAAAGAGAAAATAAAAAGAAGTCTGGTCTCAAAAAGGGCTACTTAAAATCTAAGTATAGGAAAATAAATACATAAACCAAAATACACCAGGATCAGGAATTAAAAAAAAAAAAAAAAGAAAATTGTACACATAAACTTTTCCTCAGACAGACTATGCATGACTAGAATGACCCAAAGAGATGTCTGCATTAGAGAACAGTACTCAGAGTACCAAATATGATAGTGGTGGTCTCCTTAGTAATGAAGATAGAACAGAAAAGAAACTGTTTGCAAAAGGTAAACAGTACTAGCTCAGTGCAGTTACTCTAGTGAATGTCTCATAATCTACATTTATCAGATGCCAATAAAAGGAACAAGTTGTCTCCGTGGAATAAACTTAAAGCAGAGTGACAGTACTCTTCAGTCATGCAAGATACCATATCTTCAATGCAGGGACAGTGCCACTGTCTTCCTGATCGCTGATATTTCTTTCTTCTAGACAGATGTTAGTCTCATTCTTGTGTAGATAATTTCATTCCTTTGAAGTCAGTTGCTCTTCCTGGTATTTAAAGGTCTCTATGCCCATTGCAGACCAATCTGACAAGAAAAGCATCTTAAAGACAAAGGGAAAAACAATATCTCTTTCTTGAGACTATTTTCAAGCATGTGTTATGCTGCTACTTCTCTAGCTATACATACTGCTTCAGTAGTCATATAGTACCAGATGTGTTGGATGGGTAAGAAAGTCCGTGACATGGAGACAATAATTACATGTAATATTGAAATTGGGGAAATGATGATAGATAAAAGTTACTAATGGAACTTCTAAGAAGTGGTTTTAAGGCTAACCTTATTTAATATTTTCATTGAAAAAAATCATGATTGTATAATGAAATTTAGAGTTGACATAATGTTTGGAACTCATATTAAAACAGATGAAGATCATAGTGTCACACAGATAGAAGTGGAAGCCCTTGAGAACTGGTGTAATAGAAATGGAATTAAATATATTAGTACAAAGTACAACATAATGCACTTAAAATTAATGACAAGAAATTATGTTATTAGCATAGAGCTCATCAGCTGGAAAAGATAGTTGCTGGAGCAGTTAATCAATGTATATCATGTAACCAATGAGATGCCAGTGTGATGTGGCCATGAGAGACTACATGTAAGGCTAGTAGGTCTACCAGACAGACTGTATCATGTGAAAAGATAATATTATATAAATAGAAATGGTATTTCTGATCTCTGACAGTAAGGATTTAGTCAACTTGAATAGATTTATTTTTCATCAACTTTTCCAGTCATAACTTGAATGTACAGAAACTTGTAGTATTTCCTACACTGACTTTTGGCAAAGAGTTCCAGAAATCCACTGTTTGCTGCATGAATACGTAACTACTTTTGTTTGTTGCAAACTTCTTACTGACTAGATTTTTTTTATATCCCATGCTTTTACTGAAGGAGATGGTGGAAAATCTGTCCTTATTCATTTTCTCTGTAATGTCTTGATTGTATAGTTCTTTATTTTATTCCTCCTTAGTATTCATTTTCCCAGTTTATTCTGTTCTTGTAAAAGCAATTCCATACCCTCAGTCATTATCTTTCTCTGAACCTTTTCTAATTTTACCATATCTTTTTTTGAGATAATTTTTTTTGAGAATTGTAGGCAGATCAGAGTAGGCATACTACTTAAGATGGGGTTTCTAACCATCTTGTAAGAACAAAGCACAACAGAATGGGTTTGATAACCAAGGTACTTTTAGTCCTTCTAGCATCTTTGTCCCTGAATAAAGAACTGGAAGAAGTTGAAATGGCATAAGCATATTTTCTAGAAAAGTCATAAAATCGCGTTAGGAAAAGGGTCATAGTAAATTTACTAACGTAAGTTGGAAAAATGAAACATTTTGTATCAGATAAGATGCAATTTGGGATTGCATTAACTACCTATAATTATGAGAGTCTGGGAGAAATAATTCAGATTGTATCTCATAGTCAAGACAACATATTCTTTATCAATAATGTAAGTTAAAATTTAATATAACAGGGACTTCTAATACTGTACAGAAAATAAAGTTTTAAAGGCTGTGTGAAGGACCTGTTTATGAAAAATACACAAAAAGAACAGATACTCAGTGACTCATAGGCTTCTCTGAAATGAAAAAAACAAACAAACAAACAAAGACCAAAAAACCAAGTGAAAGTACTTAGACTAGTGGCATAGAAAAAATTATTCCTCTGCAGAAGAATAAGTTTTATTTGCATTGGATAGAAATGCTTTTCTTGGAGTATTACTCTCAACTGCTGCAGGATGCATTTACTAAGCAAAGTTACGGCTGTGCATATCAAATCTATTTGCACTGGACATGATCTATCAGGGATAGCAACATGCAACAATAGGTCACAGTTTAGTAACACTAATGTAAGCTATTTTTAGGAAAATACAGTGTAGTTTTATCACTAGTGGACCCTTCTACTTCAGCTAGTGGAAAATGATGTCAAAATACTTTGGAGGAAAAAAATGCCAAGTCAAATTTAGATCTGTAGTTAGCTGAGTTAAATTACAGAATAGCTGAAATGAAACAAAGGATGTTACGTGTTTGCATTCTGTTCACTGGAAAGCTGAATGTCTGTACTGCTAGAAACTAATATAAGGGCCACTGAAGACAGAGAAACAAATAGAACAATACAAAATACTAGATTTGATTTATGATCCTTGAAGCTCTCACCTTTTTTTGAAACTTACACATTCTGTGTTATAAAAGGTAGCAAGTTATAAAAGCATTTTTGACAAGAGAGATATGCAGAGAACTGTAGAAAGTCTGTATTCCATATGTACAGCTATAGAGTTTCTCAGGAAAGAATCAGTTGTCAAGGACATTTGAGATTAGTTTAACTCTTAGACTCTCTTAGACTCTTTTAGCATTTGAGATTAGCTTTGTTAATTTTCTTAGACAATAGATTTCTTATAAGTACTTGAAATTCTGTTATCTTAGTGTCAATTGTTAGTTGCTGTTATTACCATATTTGTATGAGAAAAAGATTCCAGGGTGAGCGTTTTGGAATTGGACTGTCATTCAACCTATGCAATATGCTAAACCAGCAGTAACTCAGATAAGGAACTAAGTGGAGCTAAATCAAATTTCCTCACAGGCAGAGGGGAGAGGTCTGAGAGAAGACCTTCATTCTTTCCAGTGCTTCAGCCATAAATACGGAAGGACTGGGAGTCATATCAAAGCCAAATCCATAGCATTTGGGGAAGGGATTTGCTAAAGGAGATTACCTAATCTCATTACCTAATGACTAGGGAAAGACAATGGAAGGTGTGGACAGTAATGTTAGGTGGAAATCAAATCAAATTACTTCTAGAAAGAAGCAAACATAAAAAGGAGAAATACTTAATTTTCCAACAACTTCTACTACATAATGTCAATACCTTCATGGTGTTTTAATCCTGCTTAAAAGTGCTGTGGTAATGGAGAGATCTGCTTTGAAATATAACCAGTTCTTATGGGACAATCTGAAAGTGGCAACAAAAAAACCAGTTAACAAAATCTGTAGATCACTAGCAAAATGTACTTTACACATGAAGTGACATGTAAAGAAGAAAGCAAACTATAATTTGGGAGATGAGCGTTATTCTTTCATATCTATTTCTATTTAAGCCATGTAAATTAGGCTTTTTCTAAAAATATATTACCACTAAACGATGGGGTTTATTCTTGTTTTGTTTGTGGGTTTTTTTTAAGGTAAGAGGGCCCCCACTTGCAGGATCACAAAAAGAAAGACCAGCAAAGCCCACGGCATTTCGCAAGTTTTATGACAGAGGAGACTTTCCAATTGCCGTTGAGCATGATACGATAGCAAACAAAATCGCCTGGAAGGTAAGTCATGGCACAGCTGTGACAGCCAGCTGAGCTTATTGAAGTGACATCTCTCATTGTCAAACAAAGTTAGCTTGCAAGTAAATACACTGAAATAATTTCTTAGCAAATGGAAGATGGTGGGAAAGTCATTAGAGAAAGGCCCCTGAGTCAGCTGTCTGCCTTGGCTAACAATTAAATTATATGCTGCAAAAAGGAAGATGACAGAGTTGCTTTGCCTTAGAGAATTGTCTCCTGCCCAATTCATCTCTATTTTTATGAGGACCTGGCAATGCAGCCTGTTTCAGGCAGTCCATCAAATGATGGAAGTGGCTGGATACAGTGAGCAGCAGCCATTTATCTCCCACAAATTTCACCTTCCTGCAGGACACTTCCAAATAGAAGCTTTAATTACCTAAATGGATAGGTCAAGATTGCCTGCTCCCTGAAAATGCAGAGCAGAATACAAACTAAGGCAGATTCTCATTCCACGGCTGTACTCGGTCTAGAGCATATGTCAGACAGCGTAATCGCTGTCATACGTGCCTCTGTTACAGGCTGACCTCCACTGCTGAAACCATTACAGCTCCGACATTTCTCTGACAAAAGGTTAATTGGCTTCAAAATAAATGTATCGCCTAATGACTCCATTCTAATGCAGCTGTGTTTCTCTCTAAAAGGCTTAGTGATGTTATTTGTAAAACTTGCCAATCTTCTAAGTAACTACCGCAGACTTTTAAATTTAATTTAAAAAACGAATGCTGATCTTTAACCTGCTCCTACTATTTAATTATTTTGGTTATCATGAATTACTGTATTTTTTTGTCTTATTTATTGGACTACAATAAGATTTTGCTGGAAGCAGTGATAGTTACAGAAAATGAACACGATATGCATGAACAAAGTATATCAGATTTATAGAATGTTATAAGTTGTTCATTTCAAGAACATGATACCAATTTTAAATGTATAGCTATGTTAGTCAACTCTAAAAGGACGGATTTTGCAATCTTATAATGGATTCTACCTGTAATGAAGCCAACAGGATTAGTGCTATAGTGTGGTAAGTGGTACTATATTTGATATTAACTAGATTTTTAAGGTAGCTTTTTCACTTATTGAAGTAGTGAAGAGAGATTTGTGCTACCATTTTGTTGCCTATATAGCAGTGTTGAATCAGCACGAGGAACAATTAATAGTTCTTGCACCAATGGGAATCTCTATCCAATCAAAATGAGATTCCAGTGCAATTGGGCTTTAGGCAACACTAGAAATTCCCTTACTGGACTAAAACTCACAGGATTACAAGACAGGTCTGCACTCTGATCTTTCATCACCAGATGATCACGCAAAGATGATCTTCAAGCAATTGCAAAAAAATCTGCACAATTTAGTTTTTATCTTGAGGCTTTATAATTTCTAATTTCTCAAAATCAGACTGAGAGGTACAGAAAAATTACCTCATTTTAATGGCATTTTGATGCATGTATTTCCCTCATAAGGACTGGCGTTCCACTAGATGATGCTAGTGACTGCTTAGTTGACTTAGGACATGAGGAACTAGAATGAAGCTATATAAGAAGTTCAGATGGTAAATTAGGAAAAGGTTTTTCCCTGAGAGAGTGTCACTGGAACAGATTCCCCAGGGAAATGGTCACAGTAACAAGCCTATCAGTTTCTGGACAAAGCTCTTAGTCATATTATTTAGGTAGTTCTGTGAGGAGCAAGGAGTTGGATTTGATAATCCTTATGGGTCACTTCCAGCTTCCTAATTTGTTACCTACAAACCTTACAACCATAGATGAATGTCTAGAGTAAGTGTTATATTCCTTTATCTGACAGTTTGAGTTGTTTGAAAACATACTACCATAAACAGTCACAACGGCAAAGTCTCTAGTCAGAGATCCAGTGTGTATTTATTCTTAACAACATTTGCAGTCTTACAGATCTAATGTACACCTACCACAGTAAAACACTGGCATTTGCCTAGTGCAGTGTAGGACTGAGGTGTCATGCAACAGGGTTTTTTTGCTATTTCCTTTCTTTTGAAACAAATTATTGGACTTCAGCATGGGTTTGAGAAGGCAGCACAGTAGCAGAGTATTCCATTCATACATTAGCACAGCCAGGTCAAACCTTATTTCCCTTATTCCATGCCACTTGATTTAGTCAAAAGTCAATCCAGACTGAGTTCTGTGGCAGGTACTTAAGAAAACAATACTGAAGTAGCAGAGTTACTTGAGATTTTTGTTTAGTTTGACATGCAACCATCATAGATTGTTGTGCAGTTTAATTAGAGGAAGCAGGCAAATGGGAGTTTTCTAGTTCAAAGATTACATTAGATAGCTTCTAAATTCTTATAGGCTGCCCAGTGCTGCAAAAGGGTGAGAATGTTGTTCATCACTAGCTAATATTTAAAGGTATAGATAAATTAAGGTCTATATTTTTCACTTGTTATTAGGACATGCATATCCAACAGACATCTGATGGCTAATTTTGATCAGTTCATCGTACTTAATTGTAAATCTAATTAAATAAATAAATTTTTTGCAAATATATTTTACTCAATACTGCTTAAATTCATGACAGTGAAAAGATATTTTGCTAATGAAATGTGTCTTGGCAAAATGTCCTGTAAAAGGTTGGCTGAACTATACTTATTTGCAGATGAAATAAATGGTAACAGTGATATTTTAATCCTGCTATAATTGCACGGTATCAATATTTTATTTTGAGAGGGGTTTTTTTCTCTGTTTAGTTGTTATGTATATCATGCTTCATTTCACTCTTGTTAGTTTGTCTGCCAAGTGGTGCATGAGAGAAAATGCAAGAGAGTCTCAGAAACCTGATTTTTTCTGATAAAAGAAAATACACTGCTGTTTTTTTATTTTCTTCTTTGTTTTTTGTAATTACTGAAACAAAACCATAACTATCAGACGTTAAATTTTTTGTTTGAAAACACTTTGAATTATTGTTCACTTTATTGTAATTCTGTAGACAGAATACAGTCAGTTTTAAGCTACAACAGGAGAATCTAAAATGGTTTAATATCCATGAATTGTGTTAATATGTACCAAAAAATATGCACAAATGATCCTTGATATTGTGACAGTTCTGCATACCCCTAATTTTAAATTAAGCCCATGATTAATTTCCTGTAAGAGCTGACTACATATAACTATGGTTGTAGACCTAAATAAAATATAAACTTAAACAACACAGAACTATTTCTGAATGATTGCATGTGTTGAATATTTAATTATGAAATAATAGTGCTTTGTTTTTGTTTAGCTTAGTTATTTCCAAAATAATTTCTAGATTTATAAAGAGGCATTTTTACTCCAATTTAATCCTAAGCACAGACAAGGTTAAACTGTGCAAAGAAACTATGGTGTTTACCTTGGTGCCTTTTCTCAAAAAAAAAAGAGACCAAAGTAAATTGGATGTCACTACAAGACCATTATAGCAAGATGTGTGTTCTGTGTTAATTCTCAGTCTTTAAGTTCAGACAGATATCTCTTTGAATATTTCTGTAATTCTGGTTGGTAAGTTTTACTATTGTTAAAAGTTCAAATACACCTGTTTCAACCTAATGGAAGAAAATATATGAAAATATATGTTTACAACATATTATATACAGGAATGGGAAATCAAACCTGGTTTTAAGGAATAGCATCCAGAGGAAAAGAAAAAGGATTAAAAAAACTCTGATAATACCAAGCTAAAATTATGTAGTACTAGAGGCTATAATCACATTTATTTCTAAAAGAGGAAGACATGATTGTCTTGGTGTTCCCAATTTTTGTTTTCAAAACTGGAAAAAATTTGTCCTTTTGTCATTTTCAAAAGGTGAATATAGAGAATGACTTTTTAATTATGTCTATGAAAAAACCCTGACCTTTTTTCTAGCTCAGTACACAACTTTCTGGTTTTTATTGCAATTAAAGTGAAAAAATCATTACAAAATTAATTCAAGACTTTTCATCTCCATTCAGGGATGTACTAGCAGTCGGTGAATTCTTTGCTAAATGGCATATACTCTGTAATATTTTAATATCAAATTGGAAGCCTTTGTTTTTATTCTTCCTCTGTGATCGTACATAGAGGTCTCTATATATCTGTGCTTTAAAATTACTGCAAATATATAATGCTTATTTTTTTATATAATGCAGTAGTTTTTGAGATCTAGAAATAAACAATTTATTTGGTTATTTAACAAATGTATGAGGGTCTTTCCAAATATGAAGCATTTGGTTTTGTCCACTAGCAGAGAATGAATAATAATGGTATGGTTTGAAAATGTGTATCAAACATGAAACTTTGGAACATAAATTGTTGTTAATTTAGAGTTAGATAACGTTAGAAAGTGATCTTTTTTGGCAAAGAATGTGTTAAAATATTTATAAGCTCTGTGACTACTTTCCCACAGGTTTTTTTTATCTTATGTATATCACAATTTTCTTTCAAAGTGTAGTAATACTGTCTTTTGCACAATCTCATACCAAGCTATGAATAATAAAAGCTCATAGTTCAGGTCTGAAAAGCACTTCCATTTTTAAATATACGATACTGAATTAAAAAAGGTCAGAATGCAATTAAACCTTTGACTAAGAAAGTTGATAACACTAAGCAAGTATTTCTGAATTATTAAGAATGTGTTTGAAATGCAGTCTCTCTATCACACAGAAAGTCATCAGAATGTTTGAAAAATTATTTTTTAGGGAGTGGAGTTAATTATAAGAATCATTATGCAGAGGTAAAAGAAGCTTCCATTCTTCAAAAGAATTTTAGCAATTCCGGAGGAATGAAAACCAAATTCAGAATCGCAAACTTGTCAAGCAAAATATCAGCATGAACATGATTTCTATCTTTTGGAGTTTATGCTGTTTTTCCAGAATAGCTGTGTTCACTAAGGATATGACTTTTACCATTTTAATTTTAATTTCTCTTCACCTCCTCTTTCCTACGCAGGTAATTTTTTTTTCAGGAGCTAGTATAAGCTATAGTAGCAAAATTACTTCTTGCTGATAGTAAATAAATGCAGTGGTGAAAAAAAGTGGTTTGCCTTTAACATCATAAATTTGGAATGTGTGCACACTTTTACCTTATGCCGACTCTTGAAGGTTGCTTTTAGTAATAGGGACTATAGATAATTGGAACATGCCACAGAACTACAATTTTTATTAGCAACTCTCATTCTTCACTTGGTTTTATCAGTGTGCTGTATACTAGTTTATATAGAATTCAGAACTGCTATGAGTAAGCTGTTACCTGTATACCAAGAAATATACTTTTGTTTGTTTGTTTGTTTTGGTGGTATTTTTTGGTTTTGTTTTGGTTGGTTGGTTTGGGTGTCGGACTTTGTTTGGGGGTTTTCTCTCTAAAATAACTGAATATTAAATTTGGGGTTCTTTTCCTGGAGGTGCAATCTTTTTTCTTGCTTGAGGGTTAAGTTTTAAGTGAGAGAAAACAAACTTTTTTTATATCAACCAATACAGTTGGAGGGCAAACAAGTTTTCTGTTGCAAAGCTTTCAAGTAATGTCTTCGTATTTTTCATTTTTGTGACATTGTCTTGGCATTAGGCCACATGAATAAACACTGTAACTTATTCGCTGTGCAGTGTCAAGTAAACTTAGGTAACACTTTCCAAAGTTCAAATCCCCAAACAAATTAAAACTAACTGAAGGGAACTCATTTACCCTGCAGAATGACCCCATTATTACACTGTTGTCTTGCAATTCATATAATTCAAGATGTAATTCAAGAAGTTGAGGGGTTTTAATAGCTTATTGCCATCATAAGGGGAAGGTCTAACTTTCCTTCACCTCTTCTGCTCTCTATTTCTAAGGCATACTTGACACTGGCACTGACGCTTATCAGAGTCCTCTGTGACTAAATTTATGTTACTAACTCAGAAAAGAAGGTAGGCGTGTTTTTTCTTGATTAGCAAAATGTTCGTTGTCCTGAGAACTTTGATTACAAGACTGTCCATGGGTGCTAATGCTGTGTGTTGGTGAAGAAGAGAGAAATAGTAGTGAAGTACAGTGAAGAATGTGACAGAGTTGAAGAATTTTTTTCTTTCAACAGCAATGAACTGCTAGTTTAGTTTAGCTGCCCATGGAATTGCAGCCTCAGATATCTGAAAGCAAAGAGAAGAAACTGCCTATGTAAACTAATACTTTTTAAAAGCTTATTTTCAGATATAGACCTATTTTTTCTGCTTCCATTCTTTGTTAAATTATATTTAATATCTTCTTAATAAAAGATATTTAGACAACACTGTAAGAAAACTTGTAAATCCCCCAGAAGTGTTGTCATGCAGAATGAAAGCTTTTTGAAATATTACATAGAAAGAGAAGCAGTCATGTATCATGCTTGGGCACAGTGGGTGCAGCACAGAGTGATGTTGGCTTATATTTTATTTAATGTCTTCATTAGTGTTTTAAGAATAATTCAGTTTTCTTCTGCGATCGACCTCTGTGTATCTTTCCCAAAGGATTCCTTTTTTAAAATGCTTTGGGTGATCCTTTATAAGCCTGTCTCCAATACAAGCGTGTTGGTATAACAGAAGATTGTAGTGTGGATTCAAGAGAAGGCAACTGAAAGCAAGAATTCCTTAAGCCAGAAATTACACATAATAACTTTGAGAAACTAGAAGTATGAGCTGAGGTAAAGAAATAAAGTCTTGGAAAAACAAATTCTAAATGCTGCCTGTGGAAAAAAAGACCACAGTATATTAACAGATACAATGTAAAGGAATAGTTTGGAAAATAATAATTTTTTTTTAAAGGACAGTAAAAACCTCCATTTTCTATGGAGACAATAATAAAACAAAACTGTATAGCATGGTAGCAAGAAAGAGGTATTCAGTTTTAAACTAAAAATGTAGCTCAGTTGCATCATTTTAAATCAGAAATCATCAATAATCTATATACTATGGCTTCCTGAAGGAAGTACAAATAAATATGGTTCATAAACAGTTTTGTATAGACAAATGTCATTCATCATGCTTTGTGACTGTGATACCACTGCCCAACTAATCACTATCAAACATGTCTTTGCTGATGTGCAAGTGGCTTTATTTCATATTTTTAGAAATCAAAAGTTGATTCTAGTTTCAGTTTTTTAACTGCATAATACTAAAAAATAGGCACATCTTAATGACTATGACCTGGTTTTCATTTACATGAAAACTCCTTTAAATCTCTTAAGCAATGTTGTGTAGGTATTACACTTACACCCACTCTATGACCTTAAGTCATACAAAGAGAGAATAAATGCAATATGTTATCTAGCAAATAAAACAACAAAATTCCTATTGACTGCAGTAGAATGGGATCCTTTTTGCCAGATGTAAATGTTATCCATTATCTTATCCCTTTTTCTCCTTATGATATTACAAATTTTCCTACAATCTCTTAGGTTTTTGGTTGATAATGCTCACAGTTATAGCATCATAGAATCATGGGATCATAGAATTCTAGGTTGGAAGGGGACCTCAAGGATCATCTTGTCCAACCTTTCTTGGCAAAAGCATGGCCTAGACAGGATGACCCAGCAGCCTGTCCAGCCATAAATTATAAAGGCTCAGACAATTGGGATTGTTTAGCTTCAAATTGGGATTTAGGCTTCAAATGACCTAATTTCAGCCTTCCTGTACCTGAAGGGAGCCTACAATAGAGATGGAGAAGGACTATACAAGGGCATGTAGTGTCAGGACAAGGGAGAATGGGTTTAAACTGAAAGAGAGTAGGTTTAGGTTAAATACTAGGAAAAATTCTTTACTGTGTGGGTGATGAGGCACTGGAACGGATTGCCCAGGGAAGCTGTGGATGCCCCATCCCTGAAAGTGTTCAAGGCCAGGCTGGATGGGGCTTTGAACATGTCTCTGCCCATGGCAGAGGGCTTGGGACTAGATGGTCTTTAAGGTCCCTTACAACCCAAACCATTATATGATTCTATGATAATATCCCAAGTTATGAAGGTTCTAGAACTTATTATCATCCTTTTAATAACTGCTGATTTAAATTTCTCTCTTACATTTAAGTGTTAGTTTGGATCTAATTACATTTATATTTATCAATGTGAAAATTTTATATTCAATAGTGTTTGGGGTTTTATTGTGGTTTTTTTGTTGGTTTTTTTTTTCAAAAATCACTATTTATATAGTTTAACCATTTTTCATTTGTAACTGAAATAGGGTACCAAACTAATACCCTTCAATTAAGGCAACATTTTTTAAGTTGTTGAGTAACTCTGGGTGCTTCCAGTTTCCATTCTTTGATACGTATGGTCACAGAAAGTATTGAAACAACAGGTTTCTCAAGTTTAAAATTTTTACACTGATTTGATCCCACCACTAAGTAACACTAATTCCAAATGAATTTATTCTATTTATTTATGGCCCTGAAATATGCGGTTTTTGTGGGGTCACTACTTTTAATACTAATTTACAAATCATTATGACTTTACTGTCATAAAGTGAAGTTCCTTTTCACATCTGAACAGGAGATGTCTTTGCAGGTCTTAGAAGAAATGTGAGATGTTAGAGAATAAAAAAGAATCTTGTCAAAATGCTACTGCAAAACTCTGAAGCAAAACGCTATATTTTTATGAAATCCCATAAAAATCAGTGTAACTATTTCAAAACTTATCAACATTCTTGTTGGTTGTTTTTAGTTTCTACATTTAAACTAATATTTCTGGTGAAACACTGAGTTATGTGACATTATGTGTTAGAGGTTTCCCAATGCAATCTCTTCTTTCTTACCATATGTGGCTCACAAAAATGTAATTTTTTCTAGAGTTAGGTTTTGTACAGTCCTCTAGTCCTTTTCATTTCTTTCATATTTATAATTTAAGAATTTAATGAAATGTCTCTTTTCTCCATGCTCGGAAACATATAATATTTTTTTTAATTATGACATGTTTGTTTAACAGCTGAATATTATGTTTCCCTTAAAAAGTAAAAGATGTCTGAGATCTCCTTTCTTTTAACAACATCAATGCTGCATCTGGGGACTCCAGTTGAGGTGGAGTCTAAAACAGCCTTGAAAAGTTTACCTGATTCCTATAGTACAGAGCAGCCATATTTCATTCATTAATTCCTCTGTGGCTAATTAATAGTTGCAACTTATCCCAAGATTCTAGAAAACAGTAATATCGTGGCAGTTAATTTACTGTTACTTTTTCTCTGAATACACAATTAAAGTCATTCCTTTATTTGATGTAAATTGCCATCTCCTGAAAGCGTATGGAATGAAAACCCAGCCATGTATCAGAAATAACTTTAATTTAAATTTGCTAAATGACCTCTGAAAGCTAGATGAAAGATTTTCTGCTGAATGGGCTGGTATTCCCTGCCTGTATAATTTATGTGAGAAATTAGTGCGAATGGTTCACTTTTATGGAGCAGTGCTGCTTGTAGCAAGACTGCAGAAAAAATTTTCCCCCAAGCCTCCATCTGTTCTTCAAACCAGGGCATATGCCATCTCATCGAGCTTGAAAGTTAGCTGATTTATAACTCCTGAAAAGTGCAGAGATTGAAAAGAAAGGTCGACTGAAGCTATGTGATAATGATTTGCTAAGTAGTTGGATAAAGACAATTCACATTACTGTGGACCCCAGAGGACACAAGTGATGTTGTAAGCTTTGGGTATTGGTAGATTGACATGTAGGATAAAACCAAATTGCTCCTCCTTCTTCAGTTAAGCAGATCTCTCTCTTCTTAAAGATGGAAACTTTTTAGAAAGTAAGTAGGTAATATAGCCAAAACATCTTGTTATACTGTGTTTCAGGCAGAATAAGCTTTTTCTATCTACACAAGTTGCCATCTAGAATACCAGGACTTGTTTCACTTTGAGCTACAAGCAGAAACATCTGTCTTTAAAAGTGCATCTTATTGGTTTGTCAGAAAGTTGTGTTCAGTGCCACAAACATAGCACTGATGAATTTTCTCTGTCTACCTCGAAGGTGATTTCTGAGCCCTATCCCAATTAATGGATGGCTTGTTCTCTGTCCATTAGTTATCAGCCTTCTTCCTTTTACCCAAATATTGCAGAGTTCTCAGGCAAGTGACAAAACAAATGGAATTGACAAGATAAAAATCAATGTGTGTTTGATGTTTTCATTTCTAGTAGTCATATACTGTGACCGTTCTGCTTTGAGGCTCAGATACTGAATAATTTCTTCAACTACTTTTTCTTATCAATTCTGATTTTTTCATTTCAGGTTAAAAAATGGTATAGAGAGTTAAATGTAGTTTTTATTTAAAAAAGAAATGTAGGAGCAATAGAGAATCTTTTAGTATGAAAATTTGGGGCAGATTTTACCATGAAAAACACAAAGGTGCAGTATAAAAAATACATTTAAATAATAGGAAGAATCATCCTCTACAAGTATGAACTTCTTGCTTGTTGGGGTATCTGTAGCATCTGTAAGAAGAAAATGGCTTTGTAGTTTTCCACAATTACCTGATGTTATACAGCCGTGGATATCCTGACCTAGCTCACCTAGATGAATATACGTTCTGAATAACATAAAACTCAGTGAGGGAAAGCAGAGCAGTGCAGATTAACTATCAGTTATTTCTGTTGTGTAATTTTAGGTCAGTACTGAACATGTGCTAGGTATTCAGATATTGTACATGCTATTGACTAACTAAAGGTGATGAAAATGTAGAGCTAATAAACTGGGACAATTAAATACAAATTGTAAATATCTTATTTTACTGGAAGAGTGTTGAAGAGATGTGTTAAACAGTTATAATACAGCTTATAAAATTGTAAATTGTGTAAAGGAGAATGTGAGATGTTTAATAAAACTTCACACTGTATGTCTATAGAATTAATAGAGAAAAGTTCATTATCACTGAAAACATATATTCTAAAAACATGTTCAACTAATGTCTTTACTTAGGAAAGGTGGATGTCTGTTCTCATCAGTTTTGTGACAAACACTACATATTTTGTTACTCTTTATTGTTTCATTTTCATTGTCTACATTTATCTTCGTCAGTTCCATTTCATTTCCTATATTGCTTTCAAAGCATAAATGAATTCATCATCATTTCAGTGTCATTTTCTTATCACTAGCCTCGATTAACATTTCACATCAAATTCATGTTCACATCTACTATGCTACCGAGTTCTGATCTGAGCTAAGCTCTCATTCCTCACGTTGTTATTCTGCAAATTAATACTACTACTTTGCTTTTAATACTTATTTTTATGGTCCTTTTACTTTCTTCCATGTTGGTTCTTCCATCTCTATTCCTCTTGCTTAACTGAGAAGAGTTTGTCTTCATATTAAGTTGGTTATTAGGATAGCTCAGCAGGATCTGGTTTAGGAAAAGAGTGCCTTTTATATGTTTTTTTCCTCAGATGAAACCACTTGGATTAAAATTCATGAAAACTTCCTAAAACAGCAAGACCTAAATTTTATGCTTCCTTTTTTTTTTTCTTTCCCCAAATTCTCTCTTCCTTTGAAACTTACTGACAACTTGGTTCAAGAAAAATAAAAATTTGACATGAAAGAAGTCTGTTCCTGCAAAGATGGAACTTCATGCCTTGTGATCAAACCCACTGAAGTAAAACTTTTGCTTACACTACATATCAGTGGTGTGAGATGTACCTACCTCTAAAATGAGATTTACATTTGTTTGTTTTCGGTCATAATGAAGTAACTTCTTTAAGAAGTGCTAGTTTCAAATGAATGTTATTGCATCTTTAAGACATTAAAGACCTTAAAAATTAACTTATTTTAAAATGTCTGCCAAAATCCTCATTGAGGTGATTGAATTGTGGTTTTTTATGAAAAAAAAAATTGACTACTGAGTCTATATTTACATTTCAAACAGCACTATGAATTTTTAACAGTAGTAGTAGCATGTGGTAGGTTATCAGAGCAAAAATAAATTGTCTTAAATATTTAAATGAGATAGTTCCACTTGGCTTTCAGCTTTTGCTCAGGAAACAGACAATTGCAGGGAATTATAAAACCTGCAGTTTTTGTAACAGAATATGTGGATTGCTAGTACGCTCTACTGTGGCTTCCTTCAACACCATGCAAAAAAATGTGTCTTTGGTTTTAAAGGAATACCAGCTACATAGTCTCCCTATAATGAAACAATCTAAATTGCTGTAGGACCTGGTAGAATTCTATGTTTAGAATATTAGAGTTAGAACCCCCAAAAACCTAACTGGCACATTAGACTTAAAAATAATTAATTTAAAACTCATGCACTGGAACTGATTTACTATGTTTTCAAATTAGTATTATATATGCAGGTAAATCCATACCTTATTTAAAGAATTATTACAAAAAGGCAGACAAATAATACCTTAGGAAATCACAAATGATGATCTTTAAAGAGATATGAATATTCAGATGATAATTTCCTCTGGCTATAAGGAGGTTAAAAAAGGGTGTTACTTCCAGTTTAATCAAAACTTCTGTGTAAATGCAGATCTCTTTAGGAACATGACTTATATTGTAATGTAGTGAATCTTGTTTTATAATAAAGACTAAGTGCACTGAAGTACAGTTGTACCCTGAAAAAGTAACACAATCAATATTGCTGTTCTCTTCATATCCAAAGAAATTATGCTAGGGGCAGAAGCCAGTGGTTGTATGAATAAGAATCATAAATACCTATATGAGCCTGTATAGTAACTGATGTTCACACTCTGTGCTTCTTATCTTGTCCTTTCAGACTCTTAAAAAAGTCCAGTTCAGGTGGGAGACACCTCCTTTGCCTGGCCATTTAATAACAGCACTGGAACCTTGCTGCTCTTATCATTCCTAGTGTGGTAGATGAGGGGCCCCAGATAAAGCTCATGTTTGAGGCAGGAACACTGTTTTTAACACATCTCAGGCTGGAGTGTCAATTTTGCACTTGAACTCAGGTGACTTTCAGTTTCCTTTGATGCATCTCTTACCTTTTGTTTCCACTATGAGAAACACAATATGCATTATTAACTGAACTTAATATGAATTTTTTGCTTAATATGTTCACAGATCAGTTTACATGCTTGCTAAAAAAAACCCCCAAACCACATATTAACCAGGTGAAAACTGAGGTCCTTTGTATGTCTGTTCCAAAATCTAACTTTCTGTATCTGTGCAGCCATTTGGATGGAAACATGAGCAACTACAAGTTGATAAAAAAGGGCATACTATACATAAGTTTGGGAATTTAAATGCCATAGTTATTTAGACTATTTTACTCCTTTGGGAATTAAAGTAAACTTGCCTGTTTAAAATTCTTACTGCTGTAGAGTTCTCAGGGATTGATTCATTTTGAGCTCAAATAGTAGTTACCAATTTTCTGATTTAGCTGGAAATATGTACTTCAAGCTAGTGGTGAGGAAAGTTGCTTTTTTTTTTCTTGTAGAATTATATCTGTAATTTATGTCTTCTTTCTGCTTTACTTATATTCATTCCTTATGTATTTTGATGCTTTTCGGAAGAGATTGGAAAAACAGCTGTCTAAAACTCCGCAGTAACATCACTGAATTTGCCCTATTCTTTCTTGACAAACTCTAAGCAGCATATAGCCAGAGTCATGATACTACAAACCCTCCCAAAACTGGAAAATAATTTAGTCTTTTTTAGCTTGTTTATCTGATAAGGAAAAACCTTGATGTTTATTGAATTTATGCATGGATTTTTATTAATTTTTTAACTCAAACTTATTCAAAGCATTCCTTTACAAGTTAAATCAGAAATGCTTAGCATATTATTTGCCACATATTTATCATCAACTGTGATAAATTTGATAGATTATTTCATGAGATAGAAGGCCATAAAATTATCAAATTCAGTCCAGCTACAACAGAAGTTCTTAAGTTATGTATAACAAGTATGGAAAGATGAAGTGAATACAACTTTTTGTTCACATAGCTCTTGCTATCAGTCTGTCAGAGATCTCTTGTCTCCAGAAATTCCTGATAAGAGAAAACAAGGTTATATTTATGCTTTCTTGTGTACAGAGTTGCAGCTAATTAGGACAAGAAATCTATTTGCTTTCAAGGGCACAGAAAGACAAACTTTTGTGGATTTACCGCCTCAGAAGGTGATTTAAACGATCTGACTGACTTTGCATGAAGTTGATTTGGAATGCTCAATAGAATAGAATAGAATAGAATAGAATAGAATAGAATAGAATAGAATAGAATAGAATATTTAAGTTGGAAGGGACATGCAATGATAATCTGCTGCCTGACCACTTCCTGATGCATTAGGTAGACATAGCTAGTAACCATTGGTAAGAACAATCAGTGAGAGCGGGAATTTCATATATATCTTTTCCCCAGGTAATTGTTTATTTATGCATTAAGGATGCTAGATCATTAATCTAGGTTTTTTAAAACATAACCTAATGTGGTGATACCATCTAATATGGTGACCATCAGGTTATAATAATCCATCAAAAAGTGACTTAATTTTTAGATATGCACTAGCTGTAGTCCAAAATTCCAGTTACTGGTTAGCAATGGGTTATTTGATGAAAGTTTAAAGGTGGCAAATACACAGTGGGACTACTAGAATTGTGATGTTTCTCTTAATCTTTTATTTTATCAAAGAGGTTTGCTGATAAAACCTAGAATGTAAAAGTGAGTTCTCTATAAGAGTGAAGCATGTTTTCTCTGCTTTAATAATTAATTCTGTACCCATGTATATTTCATTATAAAGTGGCAGCCTTTTATACTGCTGTTACTTCTGTAAGGAAGTCAAAACTATTCCCCTGTCCTTACACAGCATAGGGGATTATGTGCACAAGCACATTAGAATGTTTTTTCTAAATTTTTATGTTTAAAACAATATATTTATATCAGCTAAGAAATGTCTTTGCTTATATCCACATTCTCACCTGCAGATAATGAAATTGGTGGTTAAACAGGATAAGCCTCTAAGATATTATCTAGATAAAAAATACTGCCTTTTATTTCCAGATGGGTTTTTAAAAGTAGTTATGCCTGATCTGATATGACGTTATATGAAAGATAGTTAATTCAGGTCTTCCATGTCCTGCCATACACATAAAATTTCATTAGACCAGTAGAAACTTCAATGGCCAACCTAGAAGCTACCAAAAAATATAATGTGGATCTACTTGGAATTATTTTGTCACTTAGCAATACATAGCACCTGAGTCCTGTTTGGTATTTGTTGCAGAATACTTTGAAATACTTCATGCAGTTATAAAATACTCAGGTTCTTCATTTCCAAATTCCCATTTAAGTCAGTCTGTCTAAATCACAGATTTAATGGGCCAAATATTTTTTCTGACTATACTGACTTTTTATTCCTATTTATTTCTAACTTTAAATCTGTATGAGGGTTTTTTTCTGATAGAAATATTTAGCCTCTTCTCCAATAAATGCTACTTTTTAATGAAGAACCAAATTACAGGTCCATTTAATGACCTCCTAAAGAAAGACCTTCTGGTTAAGTGTAGCTTATAATATCACATATTTCCCCAGTTCCTACAACTTTATTGATTTCCAAGGATTTAAATAAATTCATTCCTCCTTAGCAAAAAATGTTATAACTTTATCCTATAAAATGCTCATCTTAGCATTTTGTTTTAAGTTCCAACATTGTTACCAACTAATGATGTAATAACTATTGTTCTATAATTTCTAGAAGGTTATTACTTCTCCTAGTCTTCAGATCTTTGGGCCAGTTGTTGCTGTTAATCACAGCATGAATGCTTTCTAGCCCATTAACCACTACACTCATTTCAAACTCACACCATCTGATTTAGTTTGGGAGTTTATTCCAGAATCTTATCTTCATTTTTTTCCCATATCATTTGCTGGTGTTGGCACTTAATTTTTATTGCTACAAACCAGAAAGTTTTTGGATCTGTAACTTACTTTTACATTATATACTCAAGACTATAATAGAAGATGGTTGTTTTCACATCAAAGTTCTTGGCTTTCTAAAATACTGAGTTCCCAGATAATTTTGAGTTTCTACAAATATTTTATGCTGGAATTTTACCGTGTTTGTCACTGTTTGTCTTATACGTTTATGTATTAGCTCTTACTTTGGTTTTTTTTTTGAGTTTTGGTGTTTGGTTTTTGGGGTTTTTTTTGTTTATTTTTGTTTGTTGGTTTGGTTTGGTTTGGTTTGGTTTTTTACATGTGTATTCCTATTCATTCATTCATTCATGGCTGGGCTTCGCGAACGAAGATTTGGGAAGGCTTTATCCACATTTGTTACAGGCACGTTGGTGACTTATGAGGCCAATACGTGACAGACATATCCGGTTGCAAAAGGCACAACAGAAAGACTCCTTAGATGGTGTATTCCGCAAGACACGGTTCTTCCTGCGTTGCCTTTTCTCCTCGAGAGAGATCCTGCGTGTGTTCTCAAAGGCTTCCGCAGCGTTATGGATGCTGTGTCTCCAGGCCTCCCGATTTGAGGCCAGAGTGGACCAATTATGGTGATCAATATGGCCAAGGCTGAGATGTTGTTTCAGGGAGTCCTTGAATCTTTTTGTATAGTTTATGCTTATTGACTCCAGGAAAGTTTGATTTTTGGACTTGCGAGAGAGTCCAAAGTTTGATGGTTTTGTTTTTCCTAAATCAAATGGAGTGAGGTGTTGAAAAGTGACTGACTGGCTAGTAGCACTTTTACAGAAAAGGACCTGTGGGTCCTGTGGACAGCAAGTTCATCATCACTCAGCTGTGTACCCTTGCAGAATGAAGGCTAATCACATATTAGATGATGCAGGAATATAAAATCAGGATGCTCAGGGAAAGGATTATTCCCTTTTACTTTGTAATCATAAGGCTATATCTGGAAATCTGTATCTGGGTTTGGGCCCACAGAAATATAAGACAGATATCAGCATAATGGAGGGGGTCCAGTAGGGAGACCACCAAAATGACCACGGCGATGCAGCACATGACATCTGAAGAGGCACTGAAGGAACTGGGTTGGGTTAACCTGGGCAAGAGCAGGCTAATTGAGATGTAATTGCAGTCTTCTAATGCCTAGAGGGGTGTTATGGAGGAGACAGAGCCAGACACTTTTTAGTGGTGCGCAACAAAAGGAGAAGAGGCAGCAGTCACAATTCACAATAAAGGAAATTCCAGTTGGATAACAGAAAAACAGTTATCCGTATTTGGGGCAGGGAATTGAATGAGATGATCTCCAGAGGTCCCTTTCAAAGTAAGTTATTCTGTGATTCTATGAAGTTAGATGGATTAGCTATTGTATTTCTGCATTACCTTTCTTTTGAAAATGTCATCACATACTACTGCTTAATTAGTAGAGACTTCCCTGTGATTCTGAAACACAGATGTTTTACAGCTTAAGAAAATGAGGCACAAAAATAATGGTACCACTTTTAAAGTGTTAACTGGCTTTATTTGTTCTATTCTATTCTTAACATCCCTTTAACTTAAAACCACATAGTTTCCATGTGCAGTATTTATACATACACCTATATTTTTTTCAGTACATAATTGTTATCGATTTCTAGCCATATCAGGTAAATTTACAATTGCATTCATATGATGTCTGAGATTTAAATTCATGTTCAGTTTACCATAACTAAATGATAAATGTAAAACACCTACAGCTTTAGATCCTGGTCAACACACTAGCAGCTCTCTAAACTTGTGTCAGTCTGATTCTTCTTGAAGACTTTGAAATTGATGTAGCTTACTGAGGAAAATCCCTTCTTCATGCAGGAAAGCCAGAAATGTTTAAAATTACTATGATTAATCTATTGACATTGTACGAAGTGCTTTGGGCCTCTAGATTTCATGTGATTTAGATGAAAGTAGAAGACTTTTAACTGTACCTGTCATGTAGAATCAGGTTCTAAAAGTGACTCAAATAGAAAGGCTTATCTGTTTTCTTTTTTTTTTAAAAAAAAAAAAAAAAGAGGAAAAAATATATAATACCTCACAAATCTCCTGCTGAGCTATTGAATACCAGAACCTAGAGGCAATATATGTAATAATAATTAATTTATCTGATAACCATGTTGGTAACCATCAACTGGATCATCTCTCCAGCTTCTCAATGTATTTGTTAAGATGTGGTGTGGAAACAGGACATAGTATTCTACATATGGCCTCACCATTTCTCATTAAAGGATGATATTTTTCCTCTAATTGCTGGCCACATTCTTTTTAATGCAGCCCAGGATGTGTTTTACTTTCTCTGTGACAGGAGCACTGCTGGCTGTTATACATCAATCACTGGAACCCTCAAGGGATCAGGACTGTTACTCAGCCAGGCAGTTCCCAACCTATACAGTGTAGGAGGTTGTTCCAGCCCAGCTGCAGGGCTTTGCCGTTCTCCTTATTGAGTGTAACAATGTTTCTTCACATTTCTAAAGGTTCCTCTAAATTTAAGCTCTATTATACAGTTTCTCATCGCTCTTAATGTCAGGCTTTGCCTTTAATGTTTTGAGGGGATGTAAAATGGAAGTATAAAATCCACATATTGTAAAAAGTCAATAGTGACTTTAGGTGTTGCTACAAAAATATCTTCTCCAAGGTCTGGAGTGTGCACATAGGTGTGTGTATGTCTGTGTGTGTGTGTGCATACACACATACTATCAGAAAGACAACATGTCATTTTGGGGTTAAAGAAACAAAAGGTTGATTCTGTGAACCTCCCATTTCTTAATTTTTTTTATGTTCTGTGTCTGCAAATAAGTGTTCTTGGTGCTGGTATGATGCCACATAAATCTCAAATTTTCGTTTGCTTTTTTAACAAACTAGGAAATGCCATACATCACAATCAGCAAAAACTATACTTTGATTCATTATTATGCTCTTTAACTACAGAATCATATATTTTTTCCCTTAGGATCTGACTTGATCTAATATGCAGAATGGATAGTTCACTTGGGTTACATGAACACTTGTTGTTGCATCAGGACCAGATTAAAGAAGTTCCAACCTGTCCATCCTGTGACACAGTTCAATGCTCCCTAAGTTGCACTTAGGTTTTATTCTGTTAATCAGATCACTATAATGGTATATCTTAAAACCATGCTTTTGTTTTGGTTTTGTGGGTTTTTTTTCTCTTAGTTTGATTTTTATTTAGATCATTACAGTAATCTGACAGAGCCACACAGACATTTGTAGTGGTGCAAATGAAAGGAGTGTGAGCTGTGGCCATAGATGAGGAAGCAGAGGGAGGGAAGGAGCGAAGACATCTTAAATCCATTTTATACATGTATACAATTTTAAAAGATAAAATATCCAATCAGTGGTCTCTAGGAACATTGCATGAAGAATATTTCGGTTTATATCTTTATAATCTGTGTCTTTTTAATAGTGGTCTCGGTGTTATATCAGGTCACCTCATAAATATTCATCAGGTTATTTTACACAGTTTATGCTACTAAATCTTTCTTTCAGGTAAAGAGAAAGGTCACAGAGGGAGGCTTTCTATTAGACTTCTAACTGTAACCTAACCCTGATAAATATTTTAATAATTTAGTGATTAATTAGAAGCTGGTAATTTTATTCTAAGACCTGACTGTTCAGATTACTTAATTTTATTTATTTAATTTGTTCAGCTCCTGCTGACTTATACAATTTTTATGAAGGCTCTAATTGAAAGACTTCAGAAACTGTTCTTCAGATCTTTAAATTAAATGGTTTTAAATAGCTTAGAATCAAAATATACTATTCCAGTAAAATGAAACAAATGTTTCATTTAAAAACCTAGAAAATACACTTTCCAGACCAAACAAAACCAAACCAACCCCTGTTTATTTTTCTGCTTGGCAATTCTACAAATCAGATCCCTGATCCCTGGAAAACAAGGAGTGGACATATGAAAATTTTAAAGTAAAATGACCTTAGTTGTTTGCTTTTTCTCAAGAGGCAGAAAGAGAGCATCCAGAGCCCTCCAGAGCATCTTTCAATTATTTTTCCTTTTCCTGAAGTTCTTCCTTAGCAAGAACACACCTTTCAGCTTTTTTAGCCAAAGAATCAAAGGTGCTAATAAACTTACACCATATATCTTCTCTGAGTAGGATCTTTCTACAAAATACAGAAATCAACCCTGTTGAGAGAAGGAAGGTTGATTCCATAGCTAAAAACTTTATGACATCTTTGTAAAAGACAAAGATCACATTTTAGATTGTATAGCAAGTATAATAAGTACTTTTCTTAAGATTATGCTGCTCAGTGATGCAACTTCAGAACTGTCCTGTAATTTTTTACTACAATATTTATCTGCCAACATGTATTTATCCTGTTTTTATCCTAAAGATAAATACATTATATTTTCTATCCTACTCTGTGCAGTGCAGACACAAACTGAAAGTGCTCTAAAATGAGAGTTAAAACCAGTTTCTTTTGAAATGCCATGTTTTAGCTATTTGTAACTTCATTCTAGCATACTGAATTTGCTAGATATATTTTGAAGAAAAAAGATTTCTACATAGGTGAATACACGGTTAGCTTATTTAAGAAAAAAAAGTAAAACCTCCTACCTCTTCATAAGAAAAAAATCAAACCCCAAAATTGCATATTTCCATCTTTCTATTAAAAGACCAGTTGTTATATCTTAAAATCTTCCTAGAGATATGAAACCATATTCTCATCAATATGAGTTGAATAAAATACCTTTTAGTATGCAGCTTTAATGCTCTTTAATATTTTGAAGCCTAATCTTACTCCAGTGATATCAGTGGCAGTGTTTTGCTTTTGTATTTCAATGGAATCAAGAACCAGTACATTTGTTTATGACTAGTTATTCGCAGTTGCATGCATTTTAGTAAGAAAGGGAAATATGTATGGGATTGCTGCCTTGAGTCATGCTGGAGGTGGCCAACTTAAAATCAAGTATTCTGCTCTAAGTACAACTCTGTGTGACACCAATCTAAGCTTAATCACTCTTCCTTGTATACACAGGTCAATAGAGTGCATTGCCATATGGAAACTCCATGGAAAATGAGCTAAAGTCTGATATTAGTATACAATAAAAAAAAAAATTGGTACAAACCCTCATTTTTATAGAACACAGAGTACAAAGTAAATATTACAGGATTGTATTCATGCAACAAGAGAGCTACTCAAAAGTTTAGGTCATAAATATAATCCTGTGGAATCTGTAGTTTGAGAGAACAGTTTGTCTGAAATAGTTGCAACTGAGAAGAGCCTCAAATAATTAAACATACATATAAATATTTACATAAACATATATACTTATATAAAATACATATATATACTTATAAAAAATGCATATACATTTTACAAAAATACATGTTTTATAGGTAACTCAGAATATCATCTCTATTCTCTGTTTTTCAGACAAGGCTGCACATTCTCAGTTGGCTTGACTTAGAAGTAACACCGAATAACAAAGTGAAGTTATCTAAATTTCACTTTAACTTAGTCTTTGTTAATAAACTTTACAGAAAAGGTTTCAATAGCAACTGAAACATTAAATTTCACAAATATTCAGTATCCACACATCGTGGGAAAGAGCGTAGAGCAAAAGCGAATCTGTCATACACATAAAGAAAAAATATATTGAGACAGCAGAAACTGTTTCTTAGTGAGCTGACATCCATTGTAGCAGAATCTCAAAATTTGGTATGAAGGTGTTTTGTAGTATAACTCATAACAAATATTTTATATTTCTGAGCAAAGTTAAGTGTGGGGTAAAGATAGGAAGAATCCTTTAACTTCTTCACAGAAAGAGGAATAAGTTCAAGATACTCTTTTCCAGAGAGTTCACAAACATGCCAATATTTTTTGTTTAATGGTTACTGTAATCTTGTTGGAATGCAATATGCAAACCACACCATATACACTTTTTATGTAGATTACATGGGAGGAGTGCTATCATTCATTCTTCATATTTTTATGACTTTTGATGCAGAAAAGTATTAAAATATTTTGTTGAAATACTATAATGATAAATCTGTATGGAACAGGTTATAATAAAATGATAATTCATCAATACTTTACATTGTATTCCATATTGCTATAATTCAACAATTTATGTATTACATAGTGAGCCAAAAAAATTTCTTTCGCTTATTACCTTTCATATTTAATGGAATATGTTCTTACATGTACTGATATAAAGAATTTAAAGTGTTTTTCTCTAGTGATTGGACAAAACATCAATCAAATATGGAGGATAAAGTCCTAAAATCTAAATTAAATAGTAATCAGTGACATAAGTCTCATTGAACTGAGAAGAATCTCTTTCACTTATTTCCTTTACAAAAAATTATTGAAGAGACATGCTGTAGAAGTATCAGAAACTCTGCTTCAATTGAGGAACAGAACTGAACCCTAGGAAAGCAGCAACGCTTTCTCTGAACGGCCTGTCTCAATTGTTAAATGTTTTGTATATGAATGTAAGATTATTCAGCATAATTGTTTACTTGAAGGGCAGAAGGTGATCTTGAATCTTGTTAGGTTTCCAGTGGTGACTTCAGAATACAAATACCCTTACAGACTGTTTGCAGCAACATGCAACATACCAAGATGCATCCAAAGGGAGAGCAATTGTACAGCTACCGTCACAAAACTTTACATCTGTCTTATTTGCTTCCCTGATTTCTATTTGTTCTAAGGTAATGGAGAAGACTGGGAGGACATAAACTTTTCTGTTACTAGGTGCCTTTATGTGGCAGCATGTTGAACCTTCTTACTTTAAAAGTATTTACTCTTCTAATTAAAACAGTACTGTTTTTTCAGCATCTGGAGAAGATTCTTCAGCAAGGACTGTAAGGGTTGACAGGGAAATGGTTGCTATGAAACTATTTTCTGAGCTAGCATAGGAGAGGAACATTAGGCAGGATTTAATTTGCATCTCTTCCATGCTGCAGTTTCTTCAGTGTGATCTGGTCATAGATTTCACCAGTATTCCAGAAAGCACAACTCAGCATGGAAAGTAGTTGTTTCCCCAGAAATAGTGTAAGTGTCAACCCTCCCACCCCTCCGTTAGAAACAGCAAGGTTTCTAAAAGCAGTGAAGATCAATCTACAAAATTATTTAATATATGATCTAGTAGTTATCACATTTAGTAGTTGCAATAAATCCTGAGCTTCCTATTTTTCATGAAGGTGTTAGGAGAGAGAAAAGGTGTTATATTAATTACAACAATTAACAATTGCTGACTGAAACCTCTTAAGTGTGAAAGACTTGGACTTGCCATTTCTGCTACATATGTGGAGACCTATACATAATAAATATTTCATGTCTTTATCTTCAATTGAAATTAAATTTAATATTGTGAATTTAGTTTTCTGCTTATTTGAAGGGACTTTCTACTTAAATTTTTAGCTAATCTATAGTTTATTATTATAGTTAATATTCATTACTAATAGTGTAGTTAAATAAAATATTCGTTAGTTGAATAAAATACCGTTGTGTGGCTGGTCTGTTAAGCTGGAGGATCTGGAAACACGAAATTGTAGCAAGAAAACAAACTAGTGGAACATACTGCATAAGATTATTAAAATTTCAAAATTAAATATTAACAAAACTGCAGGCTTGTATGCGATGGTATCCCAGGCTCTATTTATGTGTAGTTATTATCTCAGTAAACAAATAAATTCATAATCATTATACAAGGAAGGCTGTTTTGGGGATTGTATAAGTCAGAATTTCTTTTCAGCCCAGGGGTGTGTGGCAACTTAAGTAATAGTTCTTGTTATTGGACATTTAATGCGCCTCTGAGACTTCTTCTTACCAAAATATTGCTAAACATGTTAAAAAATTAACTAGATCATCGTGCCAGAGCTGTGGTCGTCAAGACTCCTGTTTTCCCACATAATTCAGTCTGTGCATTGGCAGCGAAAAGACTTGGCTATCCCCCAGCGTCTGTGTGCCAGCTGTGTCCCACGGGCTTGGGCTGGGAAAGAGGAGGAGCAGCAGCGTTGTCACCATTAGGTGGCTCACTGGGAATGCGGCTGTGGCGGCGCAGGCCGTGCCGCCCCCCTTCGCAGGACACTGTGTGAGTCATTTACAGGAATGGGGAGAAAAAGACCCTGTCTTTGAGTTCCAGAATAGGCGAGACCTGGGTCGAGCTCTGGGGAAAGTGCTCCCGAAGTGCAGTGTGAGGAGAGGTCTATTTGCCTGGCGTTACTGCCTGCCCCTTTGTTCCCTGTGTCCTTGGCAGAGGCTGAAAGAGCTGGGTCTGTAATACTTGGGCCCTGCTGTGCCACTTAAAGAAATAATAAGCCATTGTCTTCATTAAGTAAGCCTTGTTTTAGCAAACAGAATTCAAATACTAAAAAGGGGACATTTTTAAGAGGGGAGAATCAGAGACAGAGATGCTTTACAAAATTCCCTAGAGAAACTGCTTTGTTTCCACTATTTTATTGCTACTCGCTGAGAAGATTCATATTCAAATAGGTTGGGGTTGTGAATCGGTCGTTTGCACATTCTCATGCACCCAGGAAGGCTATGATTATGGCTAATTACAATGACGAATGGAATCCTAACAAGAGTGCTCAATCAGATTGCTGTTCATGCATGAAGCAACTCAGACCAGCCAATGGAGGTGTGATTTTGGTAATTACAAACAATGGGTCTAACTTGAAAAAAGCTCAGTAAATCTGCTCGAGACAAAATAAGGACTAATTAATCACTTTAAGTTCTGAATTCTCCGGATGATCTGCATGCTCAGTTCTCTTTAGCATTCTTTTAATAAACTTAGTCTAAGGAGTAAGAACGCTTCCTTTTTGCTCGTACTTTCACTGGATAAAAAGCAACTGTTTCAAAATATCCTGACTTTCCCTTTGTGATGATCATGTTGCAACCTGTTTTTCAGGCAAGTAGGTGGAACAGTAGAAAAATAAACACGCTTTTGTTTGCCTTGCTAGCAGTGCCATTATTTATGTTTAGAAAGCGATGAACCTTCTTTCAATTGTCATAGTATTATTGACCTCATTCCCAAACTTAATTTTGTTGAATTAAATGGGAATTTTGACATCACCTCCAAATACTGCAGATCTTAAATCTGTCTTGAAAAGTTGTACTCAGGCTAACGTAAATAAGTGACTAAAAATTCATACATTTTTGTAACTTTATTTGTTAATAAAGAAATATTAGGAGCATATGCATAAAGTCAAATGAAGGCTAATCTTTTAGCAATGAAACTTTGAGGGCAGGACGGTTTTTCTTTGTCTATTAATATTCATTCCAAATTTCATTTTGAAAATTTTGTTATATGATCTGATATTTTCATAGCAAAAAAAATCCTTTGATTAATTTTTCCATAAATAAGTACCATATTGAAGATAATAACCTGGCTCCAGTACTTTAGGAAACATTCAAGGAACTATCTTTTTCTTGTAGATTCAGTTGAGTTGAAGGGATCACCTGTATATTTGACTTCAGTGAAACCTTGCTTTGACATAGACATGCTTTAAGCATGAAGTATTATGTACTCAGGAAATCTATAGAATAAATTGAACTGCCATATGAAAAAACACAAACTATAAAGTAAATAGGAATTGTTTTGGACCACTGATGTTTCTATATACGTCTTCTCTAGTTTTATTGGGTCTTTTTCTGTCATTTAGACAAGTCAGCACGTTGTTCAAAGGCCCTTTTTTGTTAGAAAGATCTTTTAGTATACAAAATACCTCTTCCTTGCCAAAAATGTTGATGAGGTTGATGCACAGGATCAGATTAACTGGATATATCACTTTTAAGCAGTCTTAGTTTGTGAGACCTGTGTTAGAAATGATGAAACTTATATTTGAAGTGCTAAATAACCTTTGATTCTTCTGTCACCTTTATACCACAAAATGATGCATTGCCCATTTTGCTGTACATCTTTCATTATTACCATTTGTCTTAAAACACATGATTTTCATTGTGTGGTTTGTCTGTGGTGAGGCCTTAGTGGTAACAAATAGGAACTTTTTGGTGTGCCCTTTAACTAATCTGGTAGGGATTGTGTCATATTATGAATTATGTATGATCTGGCTGTGCACAAACCTGTTGTTAAGGTTCATGGAACCACTACTTTCAACCAGGCCCAGACTTGTAGACTTTTCTGATAAGGCATGATCCATAGTGCTTCATTTAATGATTGAGCCAATAAAATAGCTTGCTGCTGCCAAAATGGTAATTTGTCCCTGCTGTCTCTTTCAGTTTCCCATGGGTAAGTCCAGCTGTTCAGCTAAACCTGAGACAGTGTTGCTCACTAAACCAGCAGTGAATTTAGTATTCTGCTAGTTTGGTGAGCTGAATTGATCAGCAAGGATCAGGACAAGACCAGAGCGTACAGAAGGACACAAAGGCAGAGCAATTCCAGACATGGAGATGGAGAGAGAGAGGAAGTGAGACCTCACCGTGTGTGTCAGGCAGCCAGATTTTTTTAGTCATCTCTTGAAATTATGTCTGTGTAGGCCTTTTTTGTACTTCATACCTTTACTTCAGTTCCCTCCATTAGCAAAATTGGTCAGGGAGTGTCCTTCAAAAGCTTTTAACCTCCTTTGATTGCATCCAATATATCTTAAAATACTTGCGCTTTTGTATGGAAAGCCTTTTCCTTAGATTTTCCAGTAGTCTATCAAATTAAAGCCATCTAGGTCATATGCCAAACACTTAGATATCTTAAAATTAATTAGATAACCCAATTCATAGCTCAGTCAGATGCATTGTATTAATCTAACAAAAAGTGGAAGTAATCACTTTCCTTAGCTGCAGTTTCTCATTTCGTGTAATATAAATGAGAAACTTGAATATGACCACAATTTTAACTTGAAAATCTTACAAAAATTCTGCATGGAAGCACTTACAGTAACCTCATCTGTGAATTTACCCACTGGTGAGACCAGTTACTTTTGTCCCTCCTTCTCTGTATCTTCAAATCACTACTTCTTATTTTGATAAAAATACAGGAATCAGAATAAGAGGAGTGTTTAAACCTTTTCTCTCTATGAAAGGAATCTCTATCCTTCACTGATAGGATATCTTCACCAAGATAGGAAACAATAATTCCTGCAGTCCAGCAGTGCATAGCTCATTGAGGCAGGTAGGAGTAAGAGCTTTCTGCTCTTAGGTAGCCATAGGTATCTATCTGCTGTGTTCCAATGGATTAAAATATCTTTAACCTTGCTAGATTGTGAAATTGATTATAAAAACATATACAAAAAGTATTTTAAATATATTTGGCTTAGTTTTTAGAAGATCATTACATTTTTTTAAAGATATCATTACTCCTAAAGGATGTTATAATTGGAGAGATAATGAAATTAAGACTAGTGTATTTGCATTACTAGTCTATAATTAGGATTTATTTAAAGAATGAAACATTCATAGAATACATAGGGGTATGGTGCAATATAAAAGTTTAATTGGCATTCATTTTTGATTACCTACATATTACCTATAAAACCTTTATTTTCTTAATGCTTTTTCATTGAGCTATAGTAGGGCAACCTAAATAGCTCTTTACCTTATCAACAAATTAATTTAGCAAATAAACGTGTGTAAGATGTTACTCGAAGTAAGCATAAAGAAAATCTGATTTTATTTCTGCTAACACTGTATCAGTGTATTACAGAATGTTGCATATTTGAGCTTGTTGTCTCCCTGCATTTGGTTATATCCTCTGTGAAATCTAAGAGTAGTGTAGAGAGCTTCTCTAGTAAATAACTTTACAGTGACTTTTTGTATTCCTCATTGAGTTACTGTAACACAAAAGTGAAGCATGTTCTGCTGTATAAGGTTACTTCAGATATAAACTAGATCCTAAATCTACAGATGCTTTAGCTAGGCACTCTGACTTAGTTAATTTATTCTGCTTGTCAGAAACTTTTGGGATGTACAAAATTCAGCTCCTCTCCTGACATCTCTGACAGTTTATTCCCACAAGACTCAACTGGGATATTTAATTTTTGGAACAGGAGGCATTTAATTGACAAAGTATCCTGAAAAACATACTGACATTAGAACAGTACCCTATGCTCTTCAGTGACAGAATCAGTTATGAATCAGAGAGCACTGTCAGCTTGTTATCTGCCTGTCTCAATGGCACTTAGGGTAGGAGGAATAATGGACCCTAATATCTCCATAGGTTAGTGTGTATTATTCTTGTATTATGTAACACAGCATATGAAAGATATTCTACAGATAATGAATAAAACTAATCATTACATCTTTGATGTTGCCAACCATTTCCTTCATAATTATTTTCTCACTGTTACAGTAACATTATTTTTTACTCTTCATTTCAGTCTAATCATAATACCAATGACTCTTTTTTGGTTTTGCTGGGACCCATTATGCTTTTGTTTCCTTTTTCTAGAGGTATCTGCAAGTCTTAGTGGCAGTAATAGTGTTACACAGTTGGAAGGTGTTGCTAATGCAAAAAAACATAGACAAGAAAAGTTAGACAAGTTTCTCAGCGAGAATGTAAGAAATTGATTGGAACTTAATGTGAAAAAGTTATAGAGAGTAACAGTGAAAGTTACTCGTAGTGATATTAACCTGATACTTGAGGATTTTTTTTTCTCAGTAATGTCAGCGGGAGTTTGTGCTTAACTTATATAAAACTTAAAAAAAAAGATAAAAAAGTTCTGACAGTGTCAGTTGACTGGAAGATGGCCGTGGGATACTGGTATGATGGAAATCTAATGCAATTTTACAATACATTAGTGTGTTTAGGAGAGACAGGGAATGTAGCTTTGTGCAACGCCTTGTAAAGACCTGATATTGATATTCTGTAGTTCTAGTTACCTGTTTTCAAGAAAGATTAATTTAAACAGCTATAGAGAACTCCAGGGATGACTAGGAGAATGAAATATTGGTTGTACAGAGAGATATTTAAGGAGAGTGATATATTTAGCTGAGCCAAACAAAACTCGGGAAGAAAATATGGCTACTCAGAATAAATGCATGGTTATAAATTGTGACTAGAAATTTAGTCAGGAGTGAAAATCTGGAATAATCTTCCAAATTGCAGGACAGCAACCACTTGAAAGGCTTGTGAGAAAATTATATGTCAAAATTGTAACTCCTGGAGATAACAAATTCCTGTAGATGATAAATTATTTTGTATATGTCCCCATAAGTATGATTATTTCAAAGGGGTATGAAAATAAAACATTTACTTCTTATTTGCTGGGGTTTTTATTCAATTCTTCAGACTTTCTGTTGTTGCCAGTAGGAGTGCAAAACAAAAAGATTTTTTACTAGAAATAATTTTTCTCTTGTTTTATTTCTTTAATTATTTGTTTTGAAGCACTCAGAATTTCTGTAACTAACAGCAAGTTATCAGGCTAATTTTTCTCCAGAAGTTTGACCTCTGCTTGTAACATGGGAAGATATTTATAGTCATGAGTGGATTTTGCCATGATGAAGCAAGCTAAAACAAGACAGACACTTGAAATTAATGTCACTAGTTTTATTCTGTAGATTTATTGAGAATGATAATTTTTTTTGATACTGTCCAGCTTTACCCAGTGGTCTAGAAGGTGTGGCAAAAATCATTTTACTCCAACGACATTTACAGCATTACAAAATCTTCAGCAATATTCTTGAAACAAATTTTAAAAATAATAAAATAATTGAGTCGGGACAGGAACAAAGTAGGAAAGCTAAGTTCTCCAAATACTTGGACATGTGATTATTTTATAATCTTTTTCGTATTTAAACTTGATGTGTGTTCCATTAATTTATAATAATAATTTATAATAAAATGTATGTTGGAATGTCATAAACAATCAATTTAGGGTTATAAAATAATCAGAACAGCTAAATCTGTATCCTTTTGCTAAAAAAAGACTTTGTTTATCCTTTACATAGTAATGTTGCAAGAAACTATTTGAAGGTTTTTAATGGCCTGTACTGTGGGGGTTTTTTTGTAGCAAACATTGCAATCTTCTAACAGAAACAAGTGAAGTATTTGTAATTAGGCACAATCCTTTGTCAACTGCTCTTTTTACGACTCCATGTATAGTGTCTGCATTGTGACTGTGGAACAACAATATTCCTTTTGAAAGAGTTGAAAGGAAGAGAAGTAAGAGAAAAAGGCAAATAACTGATTTCTTGCTCTTGACAGAGGACCGAACTGGAATTGATGCACACTGATTGCTGGATAACCTACAGTGGCTCCAGTAAGAATATCTTATGGCAAGCATTCCTCTGGGCAGTGATGTTTAGGACCATCCCAGGAATTAGTAAAAATGCAATCTAAACACAAGTACTGACAAAAACTCCTTATTTTTGCAGGAGGTTTTACAAGACATATTTATGATTTTATTATCAGTTTTATATTAATAGATTTTAATTGAACAACTGATACATATGTTACCAAGTTGTGCCAAAGTGGTTGTCAGAATCAATACTGCACACAGGCATGGCTTAATTACCCTCTTTGAGATAGTTTTAAAATATTCTTAGTGATTAGCTGGAACTGTCACATGACAGTAAATAATCTTAGTAATTACTACTATATAGTTTAGAAGCTAAAATAATACATTACAACCAGACCCAGAACTGTATATCACTTTGCTAAGAACATTTTAATGAATTAATTTTAAATCACAAAACTGCTTTTATAGTAAATTTCCTATTGTGGTTGAGTTTTTTTCTCCATTCTGTTCAATATCTCTTATTGAAACTTCTGAGAAAATCTTGCCATAAGAATTAACTTTTTAAATAGAAATGGGTCTTCTTGACTAGTGAGTGAGAAGAAGAAAGCAGACCTCTACTATGAAAATACTTATGCATTTCGCTTTTAAAATAATAATTTTGCAGAAGTAACTGCAGAACACTTTCCATGTGACTTGGAAAAAATTTTAGTACAAGCCTGATAGGGTATTCAGACATTAAAGTAATAGATTAAGATAACTGCCATTATAATAATAGTCATAACATAGAGAATAATAGTGTTCTAAAAGGACACTAACATCATGTGTACATGATTAATTTTATAATGTCTATATAATTCATTTTAAAATATGTGATTTTTAGTGGAAACCCAGGAGACTAGAATGCTTTTAATGAGATTTAAAATAATCAAGGAGTATATATGTATATGACAGGAGAACAGATTTTAAAAAGTACTGGGCTGCAGAAAGGAGTAGTTGGAAGAAGCCAGCACTACCTGCTGCCTACAGTACTACACAAACCTATTTACTGCCTTTAGAAAGTTAGCAATGCAAAAAAAAACCCTACTGAAATGAGACTGAGCATTGTAGGGATGCTTCTAATGCCTTTCTGTGATAAATGTAACTGTGTAAAACAAGATTTGCTTCATAGTGCAGCGAGTGAACATGTAATAGTTCGATACCGAATGAGAGAGATTTTAGTGCCATACCTAAGTTTTTCTCTTAAGCAATGTTGCATTGTTTTTTGAAAAGTCTTATTGTTCTTACAAAATAGGCTTTATTTATCTTAAAGTAGGGGTATTCTTAATGGTTAAAACAGTCTCCAATCGTACTTCTACCTGAGAGAAAATTCTGACAAACTTTCTTCTAGAAATTAAAAAAAAACCCTGTGTATTAAATATTACTGTAGATGAATTTTGCAGTCAATTCAGTATTCTAACATCATTAATTTCTCCCTTATTTTTTTCATAATTTCTTCTCTGGTAATTTTCCTTTATTTTCTTATTAGTTTCAGAGTGCATGATAATGAAGTGATGTTTGTGTTTTCGCTTAGGGAGAGAGTAAATAAGTTTTCTTGGTAATCTGTTTCTGCATTCACTTTTTGATATATTGTATCTTTAAAGTTACTTTGACATGTAAATATATGTCATTTGCCTAGTTGCAGGGGTAATACCTGTTTTATTTCTACTATTAAATTATATGGAAAAAGAATTGACCTTCTCTTTTTAATTTTTCATGTTCGCTTCATGTATTTGACTGCCAATTATACATGTCATTTCAAACTGAATTTCAGACCTTTTATTGAAGTTGATAAAAAGCCTCCCATTCATTTTAATAAGCACAATCCCAGCCCCGAATGAGAACAAAAAAGATTATACTTGAATTCTGTGAATATTAAAAATACAGATTTATAGTTGTTACCCAAAATAGATTTCAAATTCCAATAATTATATTCTCCTTTGAATTCAGAACCCAAGAAAATTTTAAAAACCTTATTATTCATAACAATGAGACACTATTATGCTCATTCAAAGGCCTGTTTGTCTCATTTCAAGGTGACTGAGATGCAACACTTAAGGAAAGTATGATCAACAGGGTTAAATATTTCATCTGTATTCTCCTGTATATCCTTCCAGTTTCCAACTATCAGTGGCTTAACAGCTTCCTAATCGAGATGTTGAATAAAATTTTTGGCATTTAGGAAGACTGGACAGACCTATCGTAATCGTTTTAAATGTATTAATTGATCTCCACAATATACTTTGTTAATAAACTGCTGTTTCCTTATGCATTGTATGAAGAAAACTTCTTCCTTGGATCTTAAATTTGTATCTGATTGTTTATTTTCTCTTATATTATGAAAAAAAAGTTGATGTACTGTTATTGATTCACACCTCTACTGTTCATGGCTTCTGATGAATGCTGCTCAGTCATCTCTTTATCTAAACAGAACAGTCCTAGCCTACTTAGGTCTTTCCACTATGAAAAAATGTTCTGTGCTTCAGATAATCCATGCTGTCCTTTTATTTATCTTCTCAATTTCTTTTACACACTCTTTAAAGTCATATATGTACAAAATTTTGCAGTAGCCAAGCATCATGGATTTGTCACCTGATATAATGAAGCTTTATGACCATTAATTACTGTTTACTAATAATTGCAACCATTCTATTTGCCTTTCTGACTGTTGCCAAACACTGTTCCCACATTTTCAGGTAACTGTCTGCAGGGGCTTCAAGACCTCTTTCCTGAGAAGTATACTCAGGATTGTATAATTAGGATTGTTTATTGTTTTCCCTGATATGTGTTACTCTGCATTTACCAATAATGAATATAAACTATCAGAAACTGAATGCCCAGTTCTATGCATCATTACTGTGCTTCAACAAGTTACTAATATATTACAGGACTTTTCCTGTTATCTTGTTGCTCTTTATTCTCCATAAGAATATTTTGATGGATTTGGTGCTTTATGCACATCTGCAATTTCAGACACCTAACGTAGTCAAATATCCTTTGGAAGCATCTTCTGTAGACAATGAAGAAAGAGGAAACATTCTCTAGGACAAAGTCAAGCTATCGCCACCTTAGCAAACAGTAAGGTGCAATAGAAACAGGTCTATAAAAGAGTTAGTCATGATAACTCCACATCCACACCATATGGGTTATGGGAGATATATTTCTGAGTATTTGATTTTTATTTTCCGAGTGGTTTGATTTTGTGTATCGAGTACCCAGCATCAGCTGGAATAAACTAATTTAACTCTTCGACCACATCTTTTGATTTAGCTTTATCTAAAATGAATCCAATTCAAGCACTCCAAGATCAATTTATGATATTAGTGAGGATGATCAGGAAATTTGCTTCAAAAGCACACTTCTAACTAATGCACTAACATAGATCTTTTTCACATGAAATAAGATAGACTCCCATTCAGAATCACGCTCAGAATCACACCCCTGTCTCTTCTGTATCTCTTCATTCCAGAGATTTTACACTAGGGTCTCCCAGGTATGAATATACCATTTCATTGAAGGTTTCTAGAAACACTAATACAAAGACAGACTCGTCCTCTTTCTTGTAATTGGTGGCTGCTATGTGGCTTTTGAGATTTCTTTGAATCTTCCGTGTAAATCACATTGATCTATGTATCCATTAATTTTATGACTCATTCTACCACTTCAAGTGCTGTCACACCTGCCATGTTCTGTTCTGTTGCTGTCAGCATCTGCTTGACTGATAGGATGCACCCTACAATAGGTGATATAGGTGATACAGAAATTTAATAGTTATATTTTCTTTAAGATTAATTGTTAGGAGTAAATTTTATAGAAATAAAGTAGTATTATTAAATGTAGCATTTAAGTCTTTAGAACTTCTGGTATATCATCTTACAGTTAACATTTACTTAATTGTGTTTCTTCCTTTAATGTCTAACAGAAGCCTGACCAGCTGAACATAAACATTTTAAACATGCCTTTTACATGAGGGGAAAGCATGATCTCAGGGGGAAAAAAAGTGATATCTTCAACTTAAATATTAGGACTTGTACCATATTGATGAAACAGTTACTGTATTGCCTTAGATGTAAAAATAGTGTGGCTTCAATGGTTATGAAAAGATTTTAGTAAATAGAATACTTTCTCTAGAATTTTAGAGTGGAACATAACTTTTATTCTAAAGCACCAGTATGTGGATGACTACTAGTCACCACTACAGGGAAATTTAGAAATTAGAAACTACTGAAAGAATGTGTTTTTGAAAAAATGCATGGTGGTTAAAAGTTTTGAAAAGAAAATTCTTTGTCATTAATGTCCTAAATTCTTTGCAATATTTCATGGAAGAAATGGTTGAAAATTTGGATTAGAATTTTCTATATTCCCTATAATTATATGACTATGGAAAAAGTGATATAAAGTATGATTTCATGTTTACGTAAACAGTTTTTATAACAATTTCTCACTGGGACATTGGCAGCAAGGTAGGAGGCAACTCTGTTCCGTGGGAAAGTAGGCACTAGAAAGGGTTCTTTTTCTCTTACAATGCTGAAATACAGGCTGATATAAGATGAAGTGAACTTCCACTACTCTTACTGGGTTATTTTAAAAATAAATTGTGCTTTATGATTGGAAGTGACCTCTAAAGCTCAACTGGTCCAAATCCCCACACAGGAACAACTTGAGTCAGGCTGCTCAGAGCTGTGCCCAAGTGAGTTCTTTTAAAATCTCCCTGTATGGAGATTCTATAACCTCCATGGACAACTTATACCAATATTTCACTCTCATCATGGTGATTTTTTTTCCTTATCTCCAGTTCAAATTTTCCATGTTATAAATTGTGTCCATTGTCCCTTGTCCTATTGTCCTTAGAGAGGAGTCTGGCTCCTTCTTCTCTTGCGTTTATGTAGGTGAAGACAGCAGTAAGATTTGCTAAGGCTGAATACATGTTCTCTTAGCCTGTCTTCATATGTCATGTGTCTCAACCTCCTTACCATCTGATGGCCTTCTGTGGGATATCAGTGTTACTTGTAGAGGGTATCCTAAAAATGGACACTGTATCCTAGACATTGTCTCTGAAGTACAGAATAGAGGGGAGGAATTACTTCTTTGACCTGCTGGCTACACTACGTCCTTTGTCACTCATTTCCCTGTCCTACTGGATGTTTGCTGTACGTTTTTCTGAGTTTTCCTTTTACCACAAATATACTTGTTCAAGTGCTTCTTGTTACCCCTCGAATTTCTCACTAGTTTCAACTCCAGGTGAAACCAGATTTGATTTTCCTAACTCCAAGTCTTCATGCTCTATATTCATCATAGATAGTCCATCTTTGCTTCCATCTTCTGCGTACTTCCATTTGATGTTTGAGATCAGACAGGAATTTCGCATTCGTCTTTGCTATCCCTCGGCCATGCTTGCTTGACTTTGGAGAGGTTGACGTGCTTTGAAGGGGTTGTCCAACTCCTTTGGCCCCCTTTGTCCTGCGTGGGAGGTTTTCATTCTACAGTATTATTATTAAAATTTTTGATCCATCTGTGATGGCACACAGATTCTTGAAAAGTGGATTAGCATGCCTCATCAGAATACACACATACATACATACATACATATATATAAAATCTACATAAACACTCAGCTTGTACAGAAGAAACATACTGTAGGCAAAACTGGAGTTTGCTAACCTCTAAGGTCTAGAGAAAAGTGGAAAAATGAAGAGATAAGTTAACTTTAAAACTGTTAAAAATCACTAATTAGATGTGTATTCTTTTCATATAGTAGTAAAGGAGAGTCATGCAAAAATCACACTTTCTGAAAGCTACTGATAGTTCTGACTGTACTGAAAGAATGGAAAGATGAGTACACAGGCTAAACTTTTTGTTGCCAATTTGTACTTTTAGCTAGTGTTAAAATGTAGTAGTCCATATCTATGTGAACTACCTTTAACAGACGATAATAAAACTAAAAAACTTAATTCTTTTATGACTGATTACCAGGCAGCTGACATTTAATTTAGGATTTTTTTAATCTAAATTTTTACTCCTTGAATTGTTTTACTGCCACATTGTTATTAACGTATTTTTCAACGTTGAGTTTTACTACCACATTGTTATTAACGTATTTTTCAACGTTGAGTTTGATCTTTCATGCTTCTAAATATTAAATCTTTTAATTCTACTCTTTTTATTTTCTTAGTTGTGTATTTTTTTTAAGTAATGAACAGTTCATATTCAGTAGTTGTCTAATATATAAACCCTTCCATTCCTTTCAGTCCAGCTATTAAGAAGTACTTTATATTTCAAATTACTGAGATATTCTACTTTTACACATTTCAGGACTATACCAGGTTATGGTGTGCTGACCTTGGCTGGACACCAGTTGCCCACCCTCTATTACTCCACTTCCCAGCTGGACAGGGGAGAGAGTAAGATAGAAAACAACTTGTGGGTACGGATAAGGCAGTTTATTAAAGCAGAAGTCAGGTGTGAGAGCTTGTCCGCACAAAAGCAAAGTGAAAGATAACACAGTTTATTCTCTACTTCCCATGAGCAGTGGTGGTTGACCACTCCCAAGAAGCAGGGCTTCAGCACATGTAATGGTTCCTCAGCAGGCAGCCATTGGAGACAATGAATTCCTGCCTTCCTGCTCCTTGCCTTAGCTTTTATATCTGGTCTGGAATATCCCTTTGGTCAGTTTGGGTCAGCTGGCCTACTTGGGTCCCCTCCCAGGATCTTACCCTCAACTGAGGAAGGAATGTCACAGTGCTGATGCTGTGCTCAGCAGTAGCCAAAACACCGATGTGTTATCAACACCCTTCTAGCTACCAATGCAAAGCACAGCACTGGGAGGGCTACTATCCGGAAATGAACTCCAGCTCAGCCAGACCCAGTGCACAGGTACGGTGGGCAAAACCTGAACCTCTTTTCCTGAGAAGATGCAATGGATAATTTCCTATCCTCAAAGAAAAATGTTAGTCTTTATCAGCACAAGATGGAGTATAGCTCATAATTGCCAGAGTTCATTCCTGAGCAATGATTGGCTTTTTGTTTGATTGAATATGTATTTTCCTTCCTGGTAGTAATTTTGATGTTATAAGTGATCATATTGCATTTTTAAATGAGAAGTTAAGAGGTTCTAAGTGACAGCCATCTACAGGTTGTATAACTCCTCAGAAGGTCAACTCTTTTTTTCCCCCTAAATACCTCGAAGAATACATTAAAAGCAAAGACTCAGTATAAGCTTACCTGAAGAAGCATTGTTCCTTTGTCAAATTCCTCATCCGTACTGTAGCAGTATTTCTGCACCACAGCTATTAAATACTGAAACTGTTATACTGGATCAAAGGAAGGCCAGCCTGGACCTGTCATATTCTGAGTTCTGGTTGAGCCAGAACTGGTGCGAAGAAAGGGAAACCCCACTGCAGAAATGCAGAATTATTTGAAAATTTCTTCTCGTAGTTGCAAATTGACCAAAACTAAGAAGCACAGGGTATCCATACTCCTAACTTTCGGACACACTCTTTCAAGAATTGACTTTTGTCTTTTGTTGTATTATGGTGTTGTATTATTAGAATGATTCAATGTGTTTTCAATACTATAGTCTAATGATTACTCAGTCATTTGAATCTCCTTTACTTTTTTGGGACATTATTTGCTGAGTTCCGTGCATTAATTGTGCATTTATAAATCTTTACTTTCTTTTAATTTTTTTCTTAATTTCACTGACTGCCTTGCTGTTCTTTGCAACAGGAAGAACAGAAGCTCCCAGTTGATTTCACTTCATTATATACCATTTATTATGTCATATACTCCCAATATAATAATTTTTATTCATCACCAGTTTGAAATAATCAGTCAGTTTTTCAGTTCCTCAGATTTTTTTTCTAAATCCTTAAGTAGTCTCACTGTTTCACTATCTCTGAACTCTTATTAATCCTGAAATTTCTTTTGAAGGTAAGTGATCATTACTTCCTATGATATTCCAGATGATTTTCATTACATTTTTTCTCTGGTTTTCATTCTGTTCCATGTTTTCTAAATTCTGACCTTCTGTTTACTGCTTAGACACAGCTCCCTAGTGAGCTTGGTTTTGCTCATTTAGTAACACTCATTGCATTTCAGGTCAGGTGTTCATTCAGTTATTTCAGTAATGAGCAGGCCACAGGTTATTGTTAAGATTTTGTGTTGTCCATTTTATAGAATTTTTAAGGAAATTGAGTAGGAGAAGGATGTCCCTTTTTCTGAAAACTATGTGAAAGTCCATTATGAGTTAAGCAGATTACACTACTGGACCTCCTACATCTAAAAGTATGTTTATATGTGAATTGGAATAGTCCTTTACCATACAGACAAAACAAATTTCTGTTGGAAGCCAGGTCTTTACACAATTCATACCATGGTTTTCAGTTTGGTATGTGTTGTATTATGGTGTTGTATTATGTATTACTATTTGTAATCTTTCTCAAGTAATGATTTTCTTTAGCACCTATTTTTATTATGTCTTTGTTATTGTCCATAGAATCATGGATCAAAGCATGCCTACTATCTTTATTCTTTTGGGAAAAAGAAGAGCATATATATAAGGGTATGTGGATTTTGTGTTTGTATGTCTGAGAAAGACCTGAAACATGCCAATAGTAAAACTACAGGTCTGTAACCTCATATTACTCTCAGCTGCTGCAATTTATAAAAGAAATAAGCAAAATAAATAATATAAATAAAATAAATAAATAAAATAAAAGCAATTTATTAGTTTTTAACTTCGATGTCATAGATATGTTTCCTGCAGTAATGAATGCAGACCATTGTTTACTATCTATATCAGCCTTGTCAGTGAAAAGTTCTCCAATAATACTTTTAAGTCAAAATAAACAGATTAATTCTTTTGTGGTCTGTGATCAAACCATCATGGATGGCTGTTTCTTTTCTTAGAGTTGGATATTGAATTTGAATAAGACACAAAGTGATCTAGGCTGAAGTACCTCTTTTATTAAAAAAGTGTATTTGACTTGCAACCACTGCTTTAATCAGTATCTACCTAATAAACTGATAGGACTTTTATATTCTGATTACTTTCTATTTAAAAGTTTATTTTAAAAGTTTACTTTACTTATCTGTAAAGTATTGGAAAGCATCAGCAATGTGAATGTATTTTTGCATATTTTCTTTGAGAGATCAAACTATAGCAATAAGCCACAGTAACATGGAACTTTATGGTCCCAAAAAAAGGAAACAAAATAAATTTGTATTCAGGAGACCTGAATACAAATTTTAAAATTGGAAGACATTTAGGAAAGAAATTACTAGGCACTATTGCTCAGATACCCAACTAAATTAGAAGATTTAAATGTATTTTACTGTGGAGAAATATTGTCATAAACTCCCAATATGAGAATTCAGTAGAAAACAGAGATTTTTTTTTTTAATCTTGATGTCTAGTCTTTCTTAATTATGTATCCAAATCCAATATACTAAACTTACAGTTGTAACACATGTATTCTTTGGTTTAGTTTTTTTTTTTTTGCCACAACATATTTGGATTGAACTCATAAGTCACTAAAGAAAAAGAAGTTTTACTGAAGTGAGTAAGATTAATGTCTATGTATTTCAGTCTGTACCTTACAGGACAATGTTTCACTAGATACACTGGGTAAAAGAGTTAAGTCACTGAAGATGTATAACAGCATTGCATAATTGGGCATTACATTCCTAGACTATGGAAAAACACAAGAGGCTTTCTTATAAATACATTCACTGAGAAAATGCAGCTGTGGTGGATCAGCAGAAATTGGATGTCTCAGTTTTAAAATGCAAAAAGAGGAAAAAAATAAAAACCACCCCAACAAGTCTCCTGATTTTGGCTTTTGACTCTAAACCATTTGTCCTTTTCTAAGTCTTCTTTTTTCTTTTAAAAATCAACCATCATGAAATTATCATGGAACTGGTTGGATTTCACCCAGGTAAAGGGTGCAATTTCTTCTACGTTCCATAATTGATATGATATAACATGAACAGCCTATTTAACATTCTACTGATATTCCATGAGTTTTCTGGGTGTAATTTAAAAATTTATTTTGATAAAAAAATTTACATACCATACTTTATTTGTGAAAGCTGGAAATCTCAGCTAAAGTTGCCGTCCCGACACAGGTAGAAAAAAGTTTGTGGAATAATTTCTGAAAAGAGGAAAACTATCAAATGGATTGAAATGCAAATGAAGGAAATGCAGAGTAGTAAGCAACAAGAGGATTAATTAATGTGCTTGTTTCTTTAGAATGTTTCGCGTGAGGTACATTAATTAATTTGAAGGTATGAAGCTGCAACAGGGTTATAGGTCTAGGTTTAAGGCCGTATAATGGGTTACAAGTGGTACAATGATGCATATTGCTTTGTATTTCTGCATTCCATTTTTTATTTGAACGGAGAAAGTAACAGTAGATGAGGTTAACATTTAGGGAGAAGAGTAGAAAAGTTGTACAGAAAAAATCCTGGAGAGTAAAAATGGACTGGTAGAAATTGAGAAATTGAGTTTGTAGGAAATAGGAAATTTAAAACTGCATTTTATAGAGGAATGAAAAAGAGAAAGTAGAAATAGATTCCTGGCGAAAGCCCACCCAGAAGAAAGGATCTGAGGATGAAAGTGATCTGAGGTTTTCTAGGAATGGGTATAGGAATGACCTTTGACCCCTAAATCTTTTGTTTTAGTATTTAAGTGAAATAAATCTAGGTTTAATACAATTATTCTACTCAAGAATTTACTGGTTTGCTCTCAGCCAACATAAATAAATATGCTAGTTATGTTCTGATCATTATATCGTTATTTGTATCATTAGAATGTTGAGTGAAACAAGTGTTTACATGAAATCTCAGAATTTCTCAAATGAATTACAAAAAATATTTGAAGCTACAGGAAATTTTTATTTATCAAAATCTAATGGCACTTTTTTTTAAAGTAATCTTTGAAATTATTGATAAATATTGACAATATATTTACATAAGGCTAGTGATAAGTGAGAAAATTACCTACTCATCTGAGACATTGCCTCTGCCAAAGGGAGAGGACTTACTCTTACATATATATACATTTATATGTATAATAAATGTGTGTGTGTGTGTAGAAATATAAATGTATTTTGTTTAGTCATTTTCCAATTAGTTATCTAAGCTATGTATTTTTCCTGTCTCAAAACATCTTTCATGTAAAATAGGAATACCTCTTAATAGCATCAAAATAAAATAACTCTGAGAAATGAAAAGTCTCACATCCTTATTTGGTCGATCTGTTTATATTGTGGCATTTGATTCATATCTGACACTAGTGACAAAAATATTTTTAATTTGATTACCTAGCTTCAGTTACAGCAACAGGGACCAGACAAAGAAAAAAAAATTGAATAACTTCAGTCCACATGTTTTGAAAAGTCTGTATTATTGAGGGGTGGTGATTGATGAGATATGAAAATTGATGAAATTCAGACTCCAGATCACATTTTTTCCTCTCGTAAAATTTTTGGTCTAGGAAACTGAAATAATTACCCAGGAAGAATGTGACATTTTGGAGCATACTTTCATGTAAATTTCTAAATTATTTTTTATTTCTTTAACTCTGCTTCTGAATGTAATTTGTAATTGGGATTAAAGCTTCCCATTTATGGGAGAAGTTGGAAAACATTTCCATATCAGCAAAGATCATCAACAACTAAGCATCATTAGCCAAACAGTATTTTTGATCAATGGTTGAATATCTTGTGTATAAGGACATAACTTTGAGCATACTTTGAAAGCAGCCTCATTTGAATACAGTAAGCACGAAGAGTCATCACAAAAATCATGAAGTTATTTATTTTTATTTTTTTTTATCAGGTTATTCTTTTACGGAAAATGTGTGCTCTGTCAGGTCAAGGAGAGGCAGAGCTTAAGCTTGATGAATGTAAGGCACCAGTGGAAGGGGCTGTTTCAAGTATTTTGCTGAGGTGCTGAGCACTGTGCTGTTTGAGATCTGGCTATTTCTTTCTTTTTGTACCCAGCCTTGCTTTACATGGCTTTCACAACAGATGTAAAATTAGAGGTCCTTTGCACGTGCAATTTATTTGCGTATGGACTGAAGCTGCCCCTTGTGATATTCCTAAAGGACAGATTTGATTCCATTGATGCTTCATTCCATTATGCAGGACCTCTGACACTGCCAGGATTGGCTCTTGGAGGGCATTTGGTAGCTAAAACTTTATGATCTCATGTTATAAAAGGGTCTTTCAGTGGGAAGGAAATAATTTCATATGGATATTTCTTGCTTTGCCTTTGTCTGTGCTCTCTTTATTTAAAACTTTTGCTTAAAAGAACTTTGTGGAAGCACAGTCAAAATGTTACTGTTAAATCACAGCAAATTCCTGCTATAAATCTATCCAGTTTTCTGATAAGCCACTGAGATCAATATTCCAGCTTCCGCAGTTCTAACACACCTATGCCATGTGTACTGTGTAACAACATCTTCAAAGACAATTGAAACAATGCAACTATATTCATGGCTCTGGGAATAGGGATTTGAGGCTTCCAAAGTCTACAGTTGCTTGTTGACAATATTACTTGTGTTGGGAATGTTAGTTTTAGTTAGTGACTAGAAACAATTGTTAAAGTAAAACATCGTTCTTATGGGTGAAGTAGGCATTTTTGTCTCACTACAAACGTCAGTATTTCCCACAAACTGGAAATACACTCAATCCTGAGAAAATTTGTTAACTCCATTCAAGTTCCCATTTCAGTCTCCCCAAATTCGTTACATCAGGATTCTTCTCCAACCAATGTAAATATCCTCAAATCCCCTCTCATTAGTTTTGTCAAACATTCTTTTATTTTGAAGCCTCATATAAGATATGTTAGGAAACACTATCCATTCCTGATGAAACTTGAAAAAACTTCTTTCTTACCTCTAGTAATTGAAAAATCTGTAGCAGAGTTGAATTGATAGCAGCAACTGCGCAATGCTTACAGAAAAGTTCAGTGGAGTTTGTCTGGTTCATTTCATTCCCTAACAGGCAGTGTGTCCCACGCTTTGGCTCTTCATGAGAGAAAAGATTATAGCATTTAAACTTTAATTTTTCTGTCGTTTCCCCTCAAGTGAAGAAATTACTTTAATAATCTACCACTGCTCTACTTTTCCTGGATCTATTTGAATTTTAAGGGTTAGTGTAATTGCCCATTCATACACTGTTCACAATTTTTCATCATGCAGTTAGAGTTTCTTCATAATGAAGCAAAACTTTAATACATGTGAATAGAGACAGGTGCTCACAGAACACTTTTTCTGCTCTGAAATATGTTTGGTGATAACGCAGGCTGTAGAAAATGTATCAGATATGTCCTTTAGCAAGTACAATTGACTTATACCAGTATTACAAGGCATGTTATTCACTTGTGTTTATAACAATTTCTTTTTATTATCTAAACAATTAAAACAGGGATTAAGTTATTTTAAGAAAACTATTCAGTTTTAAGTTCATCTGTTTCTGTTTGTAATAGAACACAGATGCACTGTAATGTGATCAAGCACAACAAAAGCTGCTCTATGTTTTGTGGGTGGCAGAACTTTGTAATCCAGGTATATTTACCATTATACTTTTTATGCCATGAAAGTAGAAGAAAGTTTCAGAGTCAAAGTTTAAAATTTTCAGTTGGCTTTTTATAACCAAAACTTTATTTATATTTAAGAGTATTCTAACTATGTCTTTCACATAATTCTTATCTTTGGTTCTGTCTGTCTTGAATACTTACGTGAAATCCTGGAGTGTTACACTGTGGCATTAGAACTAGCTTTAATTCACTTCATAAATAATCAAAACTGTTTCATTCTTGTACTATTAAGCTGTACCTAGAGAGTGCTATCACAAAGAAAAAATGAAATTTTTTCTTTGGAAAATACTGTGATTAGAAGTTCATTTTTTTCTTCATTCCTGTCTTTTCTCCTATTCCAAACCTTTCAACAGTTCTTCAGTCTTGAAGAAAACACAAGTTCCACCTCAGCATGAGGAAGAACTTCATTACGTTTAGGGTGACAGAGCACTGGAACAGGCTGCTCAGGAAGTTCACAGTGTCCCTCTCTGGAGACATTCCAAACCCACCTGGACATGTTCCTGTGTAACCTGCTCTAGGAGACCCTGCCTTGGCAACAGAGTTGGACTCCCTAGGTCCCTTCCAACCCCAACCATTCTGTGATTCTGTGAATCTGTATCAATTAAGACAATCAATAGCTCTTGCCAGGGTTAATATCTGTTACATATTAGGTACCTGATACTGAGTAATATTTCCTTTTTTCTGGCTCAGCTATTGAAGATCGAAATAAAATTATGTGACATATCTGTGCATTAAAATGACTGTGTTTGCCCCTAGTACTGCGTTCCTGCACACCAAAGACATGTTTCAAATACAGTCTTCTGTACAGGGCGTTATGTCCCTTCCCAAAAGTCCTTTGATGAACAAGAAGATCAATACAGTAATGTTTCAAAATCTCTTTGCTGTTCACATTTGTTAAAATTTCTTTATGCAACAAACTGCAATTATCACTAAGTGGAATAGAATTTCCTTTCAGTTTCTGTTTACTCTGGAGTGTGTCATCACTGTTGGAAAAACAAAGATGTGTGAAGAACTGCATAACTCTCAAACTCAGGAGAGGTGATTGATGCCTGCCATTTGGACAATGACCTTACAACATGCTTTAGTTTTCATTCAGCCCTAAATTGGTCAGGCAGTTGGGCTATGTGGTCATCATAGGTCCCTTCCACTGGAATAGTCTTCTCCTTCCCTTCCCTTCCCAAACCTTCCCAAACCTAACCTTCCCTTCCCTTCCCAAACCTTCCCTTCCCCTCTGCTATTCTAAAGGAAAGAATGTATAAGAAGGACAAAAATCTACTTCACAGTCTTCACTATGTCACAACAGTTCCATGGTTAAGGTTGTCTGCCAGATCTCATAGATAAGTTTCTTGGCAATTTTTAGCTCAAGAAAAAAAAAAATCACATGATATCCTTCATATAAGTTTTAAAGAGTTAATTTAAAGAAATAATTGGCTATTTCATGATTCAAAATCACGCCTATTTTATGACACTTACTGCAGTGGTCCTTCATGATCTTTTTTTATAACCATATTTTGTCCTTTTTAGTAAAATGTCCATTCTTCATATGTAGATGATCAAAGAACTTTATGAGTTTATCCAATATGGAATAATGGATAATAAAAATTCTGGTACTAAAAATGTAATCCCCTGGGTTTACGCATGACAGCTATGCTAGAAGAGCATTATTTGAGATGTTGCTTTAAGAACTTGAAAGTCTGGAAGTATCTGACTTACAGCTGCCTGAACAACTCAAATTCCGATCATTTGCACTTTCTTTCTTTGCGTTTAATGTAAGGTTTAAAGTCTGAAAAACAGTGTTGAATGCAGTGGTGCAGATATACAAAGGGAGAATTTTACACTGTGGAGACAATTGAATGCAGTGTTTTTTGAGATGTTGACTTTTCAATCTAATGATTTTCTGAAATAAGTTTAATATTTTTAAAGTTAAATTCATAGGGTTGTTTGTTTTCTTTTTTTTTTTTTAAGGAAAGAGGTAAAATGAATAATTTCTTTTCTAAGGAAGTATAACTTTACATGTCCTTAACATTTATTGCACCCTTAAGTCTTCAGTAACATGTTACAAACAGTGGCAGGAGGAGTGTCTAATACAGGTTTGTTTCATCTCCTCCACAACACTTTCTTTGATATATCCTAAGTATGTCTTTTGTGGCAGCTTTTTCCCAGACTAAGAAGTACATATTCAACTAGATTGGCACTAAACTAAAATTTGTACATTGCAAAAAAGAGAAAGGTGATTATGATATTCAGTGATTTTTATACCTTTGCTAAAGCTTGAGTTTTTCATCACTAATTAAAAGCACTTTTCCAACCTGAGTAAGTTCCCTTGTCAAATTATAGAATCATAGAATAGTTTGGGTTGGAAGGGACCTTTTAAGGTCACCTAGTCCAACCCACTCTGCAGTGAGCAGGGACATCTTCAACTAGATCAGGTTGCTCAGAGCCCCATCCAGCCTCACCTTAAATGTTTCTAGGGGTTGGGCATCCACCGCCTCCCCGGGCAACCTGTTCCAGTGTCTCGCCTCCCTCATCATAAAAAATTTCTCCCTTACATCTAGTCTTACTCTAGTTTAAAACCATTACCCTTCTCCTATTGCTACAGGCCCTGCAAAAGAAGTTCATCCCCGTCTTTAAGTCCCTCTTAAGTACTGAAATGCCACCATGAGGTCTCCTCAGAGCCTTCTCCTCTCTGGGATGAACAACCCCAGCTCCCTCAGACTGTCTTTGTAGGAGAGGTGTTCCAGCCCTTTGATCATTTTTGTAGCCCTTCTCTGGACCTACTGCACCACATCGATGTATTTCTGTGCTGAGGACCCCAGAGCTGGATACAGTATTCCAGATGGGGTCTCAGGAGAACAGAGGAGAGGGGCAGAATGACCTCCCTCGACCTCCTGGCCACAACAAAGTCATGTATGACGCAGTCAATGCTTTTTCCTGCCTGTATGGTCTTTGATACAATATTCTGAGTTGAGTGTTATGAGGCAGGAAAATGTTAGTCAATTACTATTCATCAGTGATCATGTTTATTAGAGATCAGAGTGTATTTCCTGAACAAACTAGCCTTGCAAAATTATATTTATGGAAAAATTCAATCGATCTTCAGGAATCATACTTGCAGAAGTGTGTAAACATATCAGTTGTTATCCTTTTCATATAAATCAGCTTCAAGAAGAAGGCCATTGCTCATGCAGAGTGATTTTAGAACCTGTTATCACTCAAATAGATAAATACTGCAGATGATAATGATACCCTCTATATATAGTTCTGTGTGTATCTCTAAAATTACCACTAATATTTGTTTACTAATTAAATAAATATAAGTAACTGATTAAATAATTATATAATTTTGAAATGTTGAAGCTGTGTACATTTTCAAACACCATTATATTATTCATCTTATAAACAGGAGATTTGCAGTTCAGACCATGGAAAGTAAAAGGAAGTCTGGAGTGGCAGAGGCAAAGAGAATTCTTTTATAGGGGTGAAGATTACAACAGACTCCTCATTTCCTAATGTTAGAGAACATGCACTTCTATTCTATTTGTATTTGTTCTTAATCTATCCCTTTCAAAGTTGATGCAGGCCTAAACTAAGAACACAATGATTAGCCACATTACAAGGCTAAAATCACACTAGGAAGCCCAAGTAAAATCGAAAACTGACTAAATCAGTACAGTAGGTGATTTTTATAGAACTTAGAGATTAACCCTAAAGTAAATCAGTTTGACAATATCATGGATGAAAACAGAGAAGGCAAAATATCATGATTTTCTAAAAAATAGATCATTAGGCTAGCTATGTGTTTTTCTAATTGAAATTATGCGATTTCATTAGCCTAGAAATGTAAAAGATGAAAGAGTATATTGATCATGGGATATTCTCAGTGATTTTAAATAATTCTTTGTAGTTGGTGTAGCAACTTAAATTGTGTGAAATCACAGACAGTGATTAGGAGTACTAAATTTTGTGTCACCTGCAGAATTTTCACCGACTGGTGCTTAGCCTCACATATAAGTTGTCTGTATCATTGCCTGCCTAGAACTGTATGAGTGTTTAACTGACAGCCCTTGCTGTTCTCTTATTCTGTCTCTTCTGTCATCCCACTAATGAACAGCAATTACTCAAGTTCAAACAGGAAGAGAGAGATGACACCTTCTGTACTGAGGTCATTGCAAAAGCAGGTTTTATTCTGTGATGCACAATTCTCTACTTTCAGAAGTAATCCAAACAAACTCCATTGGAGAATTTCCTTAGGACTGTCTCATGAGGCAATGGAAAATTAAAGTTTTTTAGTTTCTTTAGGGAAAACTTGAAGTACTGTTAATATGAAGATAGAATGACCCCCATTATGCTATCCAAGTAGTGTTGAAGCAAAATTCAAAGACTTTTTATTTGCTCAAACACCAAATATATTTGTATTTTAAAGATAATATTTCATTACATACTGGTCTTTTTTTGACCCAAAACCTTAGTAAAGAACCAAAAATAAAACCTGGAATTAATGCATTGTTTTTTGGAGGAATGAAATAAAGGAATAATAAAATAAGGTCATCCTACTTTCTTGTCTGTTCAAAGCTGTTGCTCAAATTCCAGAGGACCAATCTTCAAAACCATTTTTATGAATTCTGTGGTAGACGTGGCTCCATATGAGAACAGGTTTGGAGATTATGTTTTACTGTGTCTAATGGAAAAAATATTGTTATTCTAGCAGTATCTGTTCTTGTCTATGTAATAAATCATAGTATATTCAGTATTTAGATCTCCACAGTAAATTTATTTTGTTTGGAAAACAAATATATTACTTTTCTAAGTATTCACGTAAACCGCAACAGTGTCACATTTTCCATTAAACTTGTCAGAGTACTTTATATAAAGAGCACTAAACGTTTGCATCTTCTTTTAGTAGTTGCTTGCTTTTTCATAAGGAATTATTTCTATTCTGCACCAATTCTATAACCCTCATGACCTGCATGCCCAAGTTCAATTCACTGTCAATGGACCAGTTGGGTGCTTGTATATGCTGACAATTTTTGGTGATATCTCGCTATGCCCAGGGCACAGACTTCCAAATTGGTCCTGTTCTGGTCAGGATCTTTTCTTTTTTTTTCTTTCTAGATTTCAAGTATATGCTGATTCACTCCTGTTGCTGTTTGGCCACAAAAAAGCCCCCAACCAAACAGTCAACCTCCACCTACCACCCCCTGCCCCTATACCAGAGTTTAGCCTTGGATCTGGATAAATCTGCACTGAGGGATTAGTTCTGTAGAATGTCTGAAGTTTACCTCTCAAACTGGCAGGAGGAAACTTCTTGGTTTTGTCCATCTTTTCCAGTTATTTATTCTGTGGCATTGCAATGTTGCAAGTCAACCTGTGTGGTTGTTTTCAGAATTAGTAAGTAGGGCTTTGCATTACATAAGCCTTAGAAATGCAAATTAAAAAAAACAAAACCAAACAAAAAACAAAAATAACAAACAAAAAAAACCCCCACACCACGAAAACAATGGGAGGCTTCACTGGGTTGACTGGACAGGAGAAACATTTTGTCTACAGAGAAAAGCTGACTTAAAATGGAGACGGTGCATAGTATAAAGGAGCATTTTGTATCTTACTGAAAGATTTATTGTATCTATTCAGCTTGTATTTATATGAATCCTTTGATAAGTATATGGCATGACAGTATGGTGTTACATGACTGTTAAAATAACCACTGGGCAATTTCATTTGCTTATGAGTATCCTTATTGTGTTCCTTTTTGAGGATATTTACATCATGTAAAAATAACTCTTACAGTTAGACACGTTAGTTGTTTGTTGTGTATTCTCACTAGAGTTAAAGGTTTTGCACATCTTTCCGGATTAGAGGAAAAAGTGTTAGTGGAGCTCATGTTTCAATGGAACTTTGTTTATTTACAAGAAAGTCCTGCTTTCCTAGACAGTAGGGGAATTCAACAATGAGAAACAGCTTCAAATCATGACTCCTGCTTTTTTAGTTCTCACTCTTCACTAAAAGCTTAATTTCAAGCTTCCTCTGTAGAAGCAGCTTTCTGGCATAGAATATATCCCAGAGTTTTTGTCCTTTTTTCTAGAAGTTGATAGTCTCCTTCAAAAACTGGCCTGCCTCATTCATAGACCAACATGAAACATACTCTGCCCAAAATGATGCTCAGAAAAGCTGTTACTTCCACAGAGATCATACAGTTTCTCAGTAGGAAATAGCTTACAAATAAGAGTTTTTCTGAGGCTAGATCCAGTCTATGTCCTGATCTTTAACTTCACTGTAGTTAAAAAAATTATTAAAACTATTGAACATAATAGCAACTGAAGAAGGCTGCATATGGATATGTATGTTTTTAATTGATTCTTTTAAGCCTTTTAGGATTTGTCATTGTAAGACACACTAACTGCAGGTATAGAATACTACGAATGCGAAAGTTATTCTTACCTTTGTATGTTTGGGGTTTTTTTTTCTCAGACCTGTATGACAGAAGATCAAATTATACAAATTTCTTTTTATATCAGTCAAAAAGTCTTATTAAATTATGGATATATAGATTCTTCAGTGAATAAGGAAGTATCTTTCAAACATTGTTAATACAAATTAAAAGATAATACTTGATTGTTTTCTAGAAGGAAAACTACTTCAACCCTTTAAGTCTTACTATCAAGTTCATATTGAAGGTACAGAATTTTTTTTTAACATCATCAGCAGAGTTGTTTGTTTGGTATGGGAATCACATTTTACAATAAAGCTGGTTATTTCAGCTGTTCAGATGTTCAGAATAATTTCAGACATTCAAGAGTTTGATGTTTGAAAGTATTAATCTCATAATGTGATTTTTGTCTTGTCACATTCGCTGTCTGCATGCTAATAGTTTTAGAAGAATTTTATTAAGATGGATTAAAATCACAAACAGAGGTGAATTAAAGGAAAAATTAGATGAGATTCACAAAGAATGAAAGCATTTGTGTGGAGTTCTACTGATAGCATTGAAGCTGGCATCTTTCTCTAAAACCTCTTGAATTTCAAAGGCATAAAAACTAATGCTGACTATCAACTCTCAGAAGGCATTAACAGTTTGATGCTAGTCAGCTAATATATTTGCATCCCCTGTGTGTGGAATAAAATATTTTTGATTAATCTGTTCCTGAAAAATCAGGATTTTTTTTAATGATTTGGTCAGCTAGATGTGTGGTGCTCACATCTAGATCTTTCTAGACTCCATGTTTTTAAGGCTATTTTCCAACCAAAATGATTCTCTGATTTCATATGGGAACAGATCAATTAAAGATAAATACTTTTCGACCTGGTGAGTGGTTGGGTCAGGCTGAATAAATAGTTAGGGCCATTTCTAGAACTGTGTCATGGATAATGGGAGGTTTTTCGGGAAGTTGAAGGGCTGAGGATGTAAAACTCTTCTTCAACAATCAGAGGGGTTTTTTCCACTTTGCTCATGGCAGTGGTTTCCTACTCTCTTTGCCATTTGGAGACTATTTTATACCATCACGGGAAATCTTGGCGGAACTCCTTTCTTTGCCTTCTGCTTTTGTTCACTGTTGAAAAAAAAAGGAAGACATAAACATAAGCATACTTATACCCATGGGCTTTTAGGGGCTCCACAGTGTGACAGTCTTGTTTTGTATGGTTTGGAATGTACCATAATTATTACTCAAAAGTTACATTGGTCTTAGACTTACAGAGGGATTTTGTACAATGTCCAATGACTTGTTCTCTTTCTCTATATAAGCAGAGAAGAAAAAACAAACAAACAAAACAAGAAGCCTATTTTCCTGGTCAGTTAAATTTAAAAGCTACAAAAAGAGATAAAATGAAACTTCCACATATTACCAGCTACTTTTCTACAAGTCAGAATATTTAAAAACGAATATATAACTTTTTATCTTGAATTCTGAAGTGTTCTGAAACTTTCACAGCCTGAGCTTGTGCCGAGGCAGTGTGTTCAGGAAGCTGTCAATGTAAATATGTTTACAAAGCAGATGTGAATGCACATAGTAATAATATGTCACATGAAAAATGGAAAATGGAAGCTTAGTAAAAGTTAATTTCTTAATACTGCTTTCAAAATGTAATGTTTAAATGTGGAAATTTGAAACCACTATTCAGTTAGAAAGGTTTGAAGTTTTTAATTGTATGTTTAAATACTCATATATTTCTATGGTTTTATAGTAGAAAAACCCAACTGAATGAACAAAACAAACAAACACACATTCCCCCAGGTTCAGGTGACAGAAGTAGATTTCTGTCTGTTTTTCATTATAAAAACTTGACCTTTTGTGATGAACTGAAAAGAAAGCATTAACTGATGAGATGCATGTGATTCCTTTGATTTACACTGTTAGAAGTTTTCGTGACATGCTGGTTTGATTCAGCACTCACAACAGCTTGTAAGAGATAAGGAGGTTGTCAGAAAGATATTACTGGATACTCAGGAACTGCTTTTGAAGTTACTCTGAGCTGACAACTAATGAGAAGCTTTTTTTGATAACTTACCCTTCAGTGTATTTAGATGTTACAGTTATTTTTAGTTTTGTTTGCAAACTTGTGGATTAAGTATGGCTTTGTTTGCTGTCTGTAATATATAACCTACCCTACTACAAAACAGATAGTTTGTTAATTCCCCTTTTCTGTTTTGCGGGGTTGGATTTTGTTTGTTTGTTTGTTTTTCTAGTGTATATCTTCCTTACTGTGTGTTGTGGCTGAACAGCAGTGTTTTTGCATATTGAAGGTGACAGGAAGTCTGAATTCAAAACTGAGGTGTTAGTGTGATTGCAGTGAATACGTCTGGCATGACAGCAAGAAATACTTTTTTTTCCCAAAATGATAAACACATTTTGTAAGGTAAGCATAGGCTTGTATGTGAGGAGCTCATAAGGTTATGAAGAGGTCAGTTTAAAGTGTTTCTCATTATAGAAGTTATTTGGGATGTATTTGGGTGAAGTTACATGGAGAAGTGGCAACTGGTTTTGCCTCCAGATGTACTGTTTAGTAATCCTCGATTTATTTTTTTTTTAACCACCTAAGCATGGTAGTTAGGGTACTTCTGATACCACGATAAAATGATAAAATAATGCTGTTTGGAGCTTAAGGCACTGTGACATAGGAAGAGCTATTTTTAAAGTCTTAGAATTGTCATTCCAAGAATCTATAGGAAATAAGATAGTCAAGGAAAATATAAGTGAAGAAAACATAGAATAATACAAGTAACTTCAATTTCAATATTCTCACCTGTTATCTTCTGAAAGGTAAGTTGTTCAAGAATTTTCTCTTCTCATTCAAATGAGTAAATGTATTTGTTAATGTGTTAATTCCATGAAGAATTTAGTTAAGAAACAGGTGTTAAACTTTGTATGTGAAAACTTAGACCTGGCTAAATGATTCCAAAAGACCAGTTCTTACTAATATAGCCAGTCCTACTCAGGCAGTTTTGCCACAGAGGAAGATGGAATGTGGGTTCTTATTGTTCTGATCTCACAAAGAGTGTGAGGGCTCTCAAAATGAAAGTTATTGGACACCATATCTGTTTGCAGTAAAAGATCCTGGACTGAACCATGATGGAGGTAGTGCTAAAGACAAATTGTCTCCTTTGTACCATGAAATTGGTACATTAGTATATTTCATGAGTTTGATAATACATGACAACCCATTATTTGAAAATTATTGTAACTAATGAGCCTTTGGAATAAACTGAGGACTTGGGTTCTGACCAATCAACTGGGATTTCCATAGACTTCACTGGTCACAAAACCAAACCATCATGAATATGATGGTAGAGTCTTAGTTTATTTCTGATGTGTGAAATAGGTGCTTGCCACAGTATATCCTGGGACACTGAAGGGCCTGGCTTTACAGGGAATGCTTTCCAGCCTCCCTGGCTGGGTGCTTTTTCCTCCAAAAGAGGACAGAAGTTGAGAGAGGAAATGATACATGTTCTCATACTTTCTCCCTTACATGCAGTTTTGAAGTAGCCAAGAATCATCCAGTGCTGAGGAGCTGGAAGTTGTTCTTGTTTCACATGTGGTTTAAACCACACCTTGGTCACAGCAACTGTGGTCACTGACAGGCCTTAGAACTTCTGTTTGGCTGGTGAAAAGAAATTGAAGGATTAGGTATTCCTGCCACAGGCCTGAAGTTTCTTTCTTGTTCATTTGAGGGCAGACTCCACTGGCAGACAAAATACTTCTGAATAGTGGAGAAAAACTACAATTCTTACAAATGTGAAATTAAGAAAAGATCAAATGTTGATTATACAATGCATAAGAAATCCTCATGCAATGAAAAGTATTCTTACAGGAAACCACTCAGGCTAAGAAATTATTCATCTCGAGAGTCAGAGCTTTAGTTGTTGGTTAAATAAAATTTTAAAAATTTGATTGATACACATATCCTGCTTATAAGCTTCATTCATGTGGGAGAAAACCAAGCTTTTAACAGGCATTTTTTGCTCATTCTACTGACATGTCAGTATTAGCCATTATGAGATTTGAGCTGGTTTGGTGCTCTGACTTAGAACGGCAGATTTACATTTCTCTATTTTTTAAACCTGCTAGCCATTAGCACTTTTATCGGTTTCCATTTTTCAACTGTCTCCTTCCTCTTTGCAGAACTTTGGGGTTATAGTGTGCACCAAACTCACTAAGCATTCTGAAATGGAGACATGGTCTCTAGTTTTAGAAAGTAAATTCATTCTCTGAAATGATAGGTCAATACTTACCATCCCTTGACTGCCAAGACAAGCTCACTTTACTCGTGATGATGAACTGGGAACATCAATTGAATTTGCACAGATGATTTGAAGTTTGAACTAGTGGCTCAGTTATAAAAAAAACCCCCAAAACAACATAAAACCAAACCACGACTTCTGTCTCCAGTTCCCATAGAGAATTGCCCTAATATCATGTCCTTAATTCTCCACTGAAATTCCAGACCTTACATATGAGATAATTTTCAGTTATTAAAATGAAATAGAATGTTTTACACTGGAAACTGTTGGTATCTAAATATTAAAGATCTTATTTTGGTCTCTTTGAGTGTTCTCAAGAAGACATCTTTTGTTATAATGATAATACCGTGGCAGATAAAAACAGAAACATCAGTCTTAACAGAGTATTAAGTCTGAAAGTTGATTATGATCATTTAAATCTCAATATGTTAAATTATTTTTAGTGTTCATTATTTTATGAGAATAATCATCTTGAATGCTTGTCTGGTGTGATTAGATGAAGTTGTTATAAGGTTTAATTGATCTTCCAAAATATCATACCATAGGAACAAAGCTGTAAGTACTGTAGCAGCCACTGAATGGTCTATCAAATAAAATTTGGAATAATGAAAACATTTGTTGCTCTTCTAAAAAATTAAGAGGATTTTGAGTTATATGCACTTAAAAATTTCTTGGATTCCTGAAGAAATTTGGTTAATTGTGTGCCTCTTGAGGTATTGTTAGGCATAACTGATATTTAATGCTGGTATGGGAAGTAATAAAAAGAATATTGTTATAGGTTTTCCGTAGTGTTCCAGCAGTGTGTATGCACCCTGTTTTCAAATTTATATTCCGCAGCCCATTTGACAGATATTAATATAAATCTTTATCAGATTCCATTTTCATCCTTTTCTATTATTCCACTTTTTGGATTTATATTACATTGCATAAAAATGTGTATTTATATTAGCCTTTACAGTACATTTCAATCCCAACTGATCTTAAAAGCAGCCTGGAAGCATATTGCAGTAGGGTGGCAAATAAGTCGTCATTGACACATAAAGCATACTTCCAAAACGAGAAAATTGTAGTGACAAGCTTTTGGTTTTAGCTTATTTGATTACTTTTTAATAAAATACAGCCGCATTATAAATATTTGTATAGTGGTTTAAAAAACAGATCAAAATTTGCATTTTTTTGTGTTGCATAGCACTATTTTGGTAGTTAAGGAGAGAGTGGAATAACTTGAGCAATTAAAACCTAAGTGCTACCGATTTGGAACTCAGTCCCTGATAGTCTGTCTGCTTTTTATTCCTTTTTTTTTCCCCCTCTCTCTTAAAGTGCAGAATTCTTAGTAAGATTGCTAAGGCTACAGTATACTGCATAGCAAACACTGTGTTATAGTGATTGCTAAGGAAATAGTAGGTCTGTGGAAGAAAAAACATAAGGAATTTCTTCATTGTCTGACTATTGTTTACTGAAGTTTGTAGAAACTGAGATCCCCATTGCATTAGCGACTCTATTTACACTTTTAATATATTTATATTATGTAATGCCTTTGAACTATTTCTCCAAAGAATATTTTTTAACACATTGCTTCTAAGTCTGACTATACTGCATTTTATTCAGACTGTTGTTTGCTTAAGGGTTATTCATAAAGCTAGTATCTGTGAAGCATTTACACTTGATGATGCCATTAGTGCCCACATTTAACACAACTCTATCAACAAATTCTCTTGCATTTTCATCTATTTTTAAGAAGTTCAACTTTCCCACTGAATTCCTGTATCAAAACCTATCTAGGATATCCTAGTATTCAAATAAAAATTCTAATTTCTTAGCCAACTTTGATTGTTTACTTCCATCCTGAGACCTTTTTTATCTGTTCATTAGAAATCTGTCTCTATAGCAGTGAGATTTTCTGCTGGTTTCAGTGATCCTACCTTGCTCATCAGAGGTCTTTACCATCATCATTAACTTTATTTTACTCTAAAAAAAGAGCACCCTCCATTTACTTTGCATGGATAAATCCTACACAGTTAGGATTCAATGACTTCTGTATACTTCTATTTGAGAAAAATTACTTAAATGGATAAGGACCAGATCTTAGTTGTTGGTCTCTGCTTTTCGAAGTTACTTTCTTTTCCCTTTAGAGACTGCACAGGAATGGTTGTGTTAATAGGGTTACTCCAAACTCTACAGCCCTGTTAACCAACAAAAAACATGTAGCAACTTAGAACTGAGAACATGACTATTAATTGGGCATAAAACCATATCGACCATAAATCAAATATAAGTATTGATATGGCAAACTAGTCCAAAGTAGGACTTACATACAAAACAACATAAACCAAATCGAAGTTGTGGTTTATTTTACCTGCATTAACTTCCCTTCTCCCCCTGCTAAGCAGTTGTATTTCATATGACCTGGAAACCGAGTAGGTATTTTTTAAGCTTGTAATCTTACATTTATATTTGACATTGGTTTTAGTCCATTTAACTTTTACGTCCAATTTACTGGCATTACTTATTTATCTATGCTATTTAACTGTGAATGAATATAGATATGGCCAACAAAGTGTTGGAAAAGGAAAAAAAACCCCATTTGTATAGACATGATTTCTCAAGTATTTTGTGCATAAGTTGTTGCCATTTATTCTTTTGGTCGATGTTGAAACAGAACAGCATTCCATGTGAATCTGGAACCTTTCTTTAACACAAAACTCTTAGAAGTATCAATCAAAAATCTTGTAAAGATACATACCTAGGATGCATATAAATATTATAACTTAGAGACACATGCAACATGATGTGTTGACCTCCTCACTGTATTTTTTTAAAGACAGTTTGAAAATCCAGTGACCTGATCTCATTTCATCTAGTAAAAAACTATTATTATAAAAATCTGTTTGTTTCAAATTTGGATTGCAACATACTGAAAGGCACAGTTTGTCTTTCACTCATAAGCTGAATAGAAAAGACAAAGAACTAGGCAAAGAAATATGCTCCAACTTACTGGACTGTGTGATACAGGATTTTCTATAATGGAATTCTTGAGACTTGTAAAGATATTAAAGCTAGCAACCGTTTTGTTCCTACTTATTTTACTTTAACTGATAGCTATTTTATTTAAGTTCAGTTTACTTTCCACGACTTTGTCTTTGATTTATAGTTTTTATTACCTTAAAAGAAAATAAAAAAATCATCCAGAACTATCATTACCGCAGTCAACTGTAGTTATTTATCTGAGCCTCTGTAGTAGTTTGTCCTTTCCCATCATCTTCATCTAGCCTGAAAATGTCCTTGAGTTAGTATGCTGGATGGTTAAAATTTAAAGCATTACTGTGGCAGAATATTAGCATGCTAAATAACCTTGGTGAACATGACCCCCCTTTTTTGTAATGTGGAGAAATCTAATTTTGATCTGAGAATGCAAGATTTAGCTGATCTCTCAATGGCTTCTGATTTTGAAAGGAGTTGATTGGAAAAATTTTTAAGTTTGCTATACTAATTAAAAATATTTATATATATTCAAAATATTACTGTCTTATCTTCATTGTCTATTTATATGGTAGGATTTTATATAGGCAACCAGTCACAATATCTACAGTATGTTCAGACCTTAAATGTATATATTTTTAAAAGAGTATTTTACTGATTTCCATAAGGACTATAAATATACCTGCAAAGTAGATCCACACAATATAAGAAAGATTCTGGGATCTTTGGAAAATAATTTAGTATTGTATCTTTGTTGTTTCAAGAATTAAAGAGCACCATTAAAATAGAAAAATACACTAAGACAATGTTTTAATTTTTCCTTCTTCAATTTATCTAGACTCAATAATATAGACTCCGTTAACAAGAAATTAAAAACCTTCAAAACTATGTATTTTCAACATTACAGGGCATGTGAATTTTCAAGATAAATTTAGCATTGAAACAAAAGTACAATAAAAGAACACAAAATGTATTGTGCCAAAGAGTAAAAAGACCCATATTCTGACATTTGAAGCAGGGTTGCTAGTCATAGTTTTAATTAAAATAATCCTTTACCAGAATATTCAGTTGCTAAGTCATAAAGCACATTTTACTCTTAGAAATTTTACTTGAACTTAGGCAAATCACCATTGGGTTTATCAACATTATAGAAGATGTTTTATTTTTTAAATTTCAAAAATTTTATCTGTTATTTTTCTAATGCAACAAAATAAAGCCTTGAGTAATGTAGTACATTTTAATATTTTCCATCTAGATTTCACCAAAACTACTCCTTCCTTCTGGAGACTTCGTCTATCTTTATGGAACAAATACTGTTTGGAAAAAGGTTTTCTTAAAGGAGTAAATAAATGCTTAATAAAGCAATCAGAATTTTCTCTTACCTAAGCGGATCTATTATGAATACCAAACTGAGAAAGATCTTTTGAGTTACGTGGTTGCTGGTTGCTATGAGTGTACTCAGTTATCATAGCACTAACATTGTATCCAATATATGAAGAAAACTGTTTAGGCTGGAGTGGCATTTTACGCAGAAATCCGAATTACTATAGCTACATAAATTATCACGGGTAAATGAATATGCCACAAAGAAGCAATTAATTATTTCAGTATTCATTTATGTTGGATTTGTTGAAAACATATTATTTTTTAAAAATCATCAGAGGTCATATGGGTATATTGACTGAAAGTCGTCTGAAGACTTCTTTCCAACTGTTAAATGCCATTTTTGTGACACTGTCAGTGTAACAGTTATGTTCAGTGACTCATTTCACAGACACCCATGTCAGATGCCACAAACAACTATAATCTCCTCCTAAAGCTGGGTTTATTTTTGACTTTTTGAGAGTAATACTGTCTAATCGACTCACTTTATGGTCTTGATTGATGCATCTGCACCAAACATTTTTCTCATGTATGCTTTGATATATTTAATATAATATTTAAAAGTTATGCTGGGCGACTTCTGTTGATTTATTTTTGCAAATGTATTTCTGCTCTTCACTCTACCTAGGTTTGTGTAAGTCATGCCAACTTCCACATCTTTCCTAGAAAACTAACAGGGTCATGTGATAGTACAGCCTTGAGCATTGACACAGCACAGTTTAAGTACACAGATAGCACAGTCTGTGCTGTGATTTTGTCTATGGCTTATTTGCTGAAATAATGCTCATCCATGATTCAGGAGAAGCAACTACCAAGACTATTCGCAGTATACCATTTAAAGGCAACTATCCTGTTTTTACATCAAAGACTGCAGCTGTACAGAAATTATCTCTTCCACACAACTATGCATTGAACTCAGAGAATGACTCATGCCTTGTTTTGGTTTTAAGCATGGATATAGTTCATGTAAACAACTGTTAGTCATGCTGTCAGTTACCAGTTCTGAAAATTAGTCTTGAATTTTGAATTCTTTGAAATAACATGGATTTTCATAAGGGGAGGGGTTTAACTTTTCTGTGTTAACCTAGTCAGTTTATTTCAAAATCTGACCTTAAAATTTGCAGTAAATCCTGCCTATCTTGTTTCATAGTTTGCTCTTGAAATAGAGAGAACACCTTCTGCTGGGGTCAGCCAGCAGATGGTGCAGTATTCCCTTCCATTTCTGGGCTTTGTCAATGTCTGGAATTGGTTCATTTAGTATTTGATTCACCTGTCTGCAGCTTACCTTTGGGGACCTTTCAGCATTGCTAGTAACCACGGGTGTTGGATCAAGGGTTAGACTCGATGATCTTGGAAGTCTTTTCCAACCCAGTCCATTCTATGATTCTATGATTCTATGATTGTCTTGGGTATTTCATTCCACCAGACCATGGCAGAAAAATGTGAAGTAGCTTCAGAGCCATCTTCCAGGACTCTCAGAGGCCGTGGAACAAAGGATTTCTGGTGGTTGAACTCATCTTTTTAAACAGTCCTCTGCTCCAAAACTGCTCTTGGTCCATGCTCCTTCTCAGACACACTTGGAAGCCGTGAGAATGTTTCGGTTTTCCTCTGTACTAGTCGTGAAGTTAGGGAAGATTGTCACATTGTAGCCCTGTTTTCTCCAATTTGTTTTGTGAGGAGTCAATTGCATGACTTCTTTGTTCGTAAGATACAAAACTTCCTGGGCTAGATATACAGCATTCATGGCAACTGTCCCACTGTGTTATAGTATTGTTCTGGATTCTGGATGGTTATCTAGAAATGTTTGGACTTTGCTCTTTCATGGGGAGGAATGTCATTTTCATACATGGGAAATTGAACCAAACAAGCCTATTGTGCTGGTGAACAGATTCGTAAGTGGATATATCATTTAAAAGCTGGGGAAAGACTTTCAAGAGTTGTCATCCAAAAGACAATCAGTTATGCAATTATTCTGTCAACATATGCAGCTTCTTGGCACTTCCTGAAAATACCTTGGTCTTAAACAACAGTAAGGGTTTAACCAGTTTCCCTCTTGAAGAAATCCTACTGATCAGTACAGAGCTTAATTTCATTCCTGTGGCTCTAAAGAAGCCACAAGATAGGTCAGATTAAATATTGATTTAATACCATTCTATATGAAATACCATTAAAATGCTTATAATGAGCAAAATGTTACCTCTAGAGATATACAATTAGAAGTCCTGAGCAATTGGGTCACTTTTACATGTTTTACATTTGTTCCTTAATTAAGCTAAATTACTATAAAATAAAGATCAGTTGGGAGCCCTATGTTAGGGCTTCTAGGAAATAAAGGAATGACCAATAGTTTGTGCATCTTACTTAATTTGTGACTTGACTTTTAAAATGGATTAGTTTAGGTCTGGCAAAAAACTGACTAGATGTCAGTGGTTTGAATTTTAAACTTATACTGTTGTGTTGATTTGCTTTTAGTAGTAAGTTCAGCAAATGTGCTGACAGTAATCATTTGCTTTGCCATATTTTATGTACTACAATTTGCTGAGAGAAATGAATCCCTCATTAAACAAATAAAATAATTTAGATTTCACTATATGCATTTAAAATATTGTAGATCTTAGCTTCTGTGTGTCCATTGGATCGATTGTGGAAGGAGTATGACCAAAAGTAGCAACCTTAAATTCATCCAAACTTAGGTGAAGTTGCCCACCAACCTTCTACGAGGAGTACTCCTTGTTGTGACAGCTTGGATAATTCTAAGCAATGAGCAGAAACTTTTATTTAGCTCCAGTCAAGAATTCCTAAGTAGACCAGTCTTTCATATATACTTGCGTATAGGCCTTAATATTAATCAATACAATTACCAGAAACTGCAACATTATAAGTTGCAAAATAATTCATATTTTTTATTTTCTATCTTGAATTCTTCTTTCACCACATTGGTAAATCATTTCATTTTGTCAGCCAATTTCAAGTCTTTGCAATATTCCATAACAGCTATCATTCTGAGTAACACTTTTAATTTAAAATTATTGTGACTTGTGATAATATACTAAGTAGCACCATTTCTGCTAATCCCCAGGGTACTCCACCATTAGCTTTTTTGCTGCCTCTACTGTAACCAGCTTTTAATTCATGAAAGAACTTCATTTTGCCTTCTCTGGCTACTAACTTAATAATCTCATGAAAAGGACTTTATTGAAAGCATTTTGAAATCTTAATTCTATATCTACAAAGCCAGATATCCTTTATCTATTATTTTGTTAACTTAAAACTGTGCCTTGGATTGCTTTCAACAAGCTGAATCTGCAAAGTACAGTCTACAAATTTCTGCTCCAAGCCTAACAAGCTTGTTTCATAAGAGCAAGAGATATATAAAACCCTTATTTTAGTGTAGTAAACTAGGTTCTCAGTTCTTAGGAAATTTATGAGACAACCAGTTAAGTCACTGAGACCTTGTGCATATAGCAATTGGATGATGCTTCTGAGAAGTATAGATTCTTTTTAGAAAATCAACATAAACAGTAGGTTGTTCTCACTAAGAGAATTATCCAAATACTGTGTGCAATCAATAAAGTTAACTGTATAATAAGAAATTAACTAATGGACTACGTCTTCCTTCCTGTTTTGTGCAGTTTTCCTTGGTTAATAGTGATGTAATCCAGAAATACACAATACAACCTAAAAATTTTCAGATTGGAACAAGTGTAAAATAGGTAGGATATTTTTTTTCCTCTGACAATGCTCAGAAATCCCCCATGGCAACACGTTTTTGGAATTTGTGAGCAACGTGTCTATTCCTGTAGGGAACTGTCAGTAACCCCTTAACTTTGCTCACAATAAGGAATAATGGGAAAGGTCTGAAAAAAGAAATAGCTTAATTCCATTTATATAGGAAAACACATTTGCTGCTTTTGTTGTAAAATGCAAATATTCCCTGTTTGGATGAACTTTGAAATTGTGTAACATTTCCAACGTAAGATATTAGACTTACCTAAAATCATTTGAAGGAATATCTCTTCTTCTTTTCTGTTGGGGATAGTCAGCACAATACCACTATTTTATTCTATTTATTATGGTGATTCTGCCCACTTTTCTGCCTTGAGATAGATGTCAAGAGTCAGAAGCTGAAAGGAATTATATCATAGAATGCTCTTAGTTGAGAAAAATCACTATTCTAATTTGATTTTGTAATTTCTATTATATTTTTTAAAAAAATATAATTGACAAATGATAATGTTTAATGACATGTTTTGTAAGCTTACACAATTTCTAATGCCATAAAACTGCAAGGTGTTCACTATATGTGAAAACTGTATCCATTCAAAATTGGATGGATGGACAATTCTAGTTGTGCATGACATTTTAGAAGGTTTTGTGATATTTTATTAAATTATTAAATATTATTTATAGTATATTATTAAATTAAATCTTCTGAGAGTTGTTTTCCCAAAGACACTTTTTTATATGTGCCGTTGTGCCAATGCACTTATCTCTAATTTTTGTGCTTTGTGTTATTTTTTATTAAAACCAAATAATTTCAAGTTAATTCGACAGACAGCTTCACATGAATAATTGGCAAAGGAAAAGGAAATGAATGCCAAAAAAATAAGAAAACAATTACTGGCCACTAGCTTCCCTAATGGGATACAATCAGTTGATAATCTTTTCTCATTTACCTTCACAATTCTTTAAAAGTTTAAACATGAGTGTTAGGGTTCATCTTGTTAAAATTGTAGCAAACGTTCTTTGAGCAAAAGAATATTTATTTCCTAAAAGGCAATTTTAAATTAGTTCTTTACTAACATACCACATTGTTTGTGTTTTGTGGGGATGAACAAACTGGTTCACTCCTCTTCTGATGAAGTTTAAAATGAACTCCATACTGCACAAAGTAGGTAAATGAAGATCAGTATATCTTCCTCAGGAGGTAGTGGGAGGGTCTTGCAATCAGCTCCTTATTGTCCTTGTACCTTCGAACTCTGCCTTGGAGAAGAGGAATTAACCTCTACCTTGCCTCCTCCCCTTGCTTTGAACAGTCTTACTGTCTTTGTTTTCCTTTTCAGAGAAGACTTGTCCATTGGTGTCTGATAAAGTGTCTGCAAAATTGAATGTTTCTTCTTCACCATGATAATTCTGTGTGTGTTTGTGGTGAAGGAACAGAGCTTATCCTCTACTTCTTGCTGATGCCTAAGTGCACCTGTGGAGGGTTTCTTGGATGCTGCAGCTGGGATTGGAACTTAATCTACCATGGGCTATGGACCCCAGAGGAGATGTTAATTCCCATTCAGCCATTACATATTAATAAATCATGTAAAGAAAAAAGCAACTAGGTGTGTCTGAAAATGTGTCAGGAAGCCTTTGAACAGCAAGAAGAATGTAACTCGATAAGCATACGTTCTGAAGTACCAGAAATCCTTTTGTCTGCCACTGAGGTTATCTTGTGGTCCATTGTTTGCTTCACACAAACAATTCACAAGTACATTCCACATTTGTCAGAGTCATGTTTACGGAGCTCTTTCTCAGGTGTTTCGTTTTATATTTATAATGCTTCCCATCAATTGAAAGAAAGCAGTCCTTGAAGTGTAGTCTACAGGTGTTTGCCATATTGAAAGAACAGCATATTTTACATGCTTTTTTGGAAATCAGTTAACTAAGATAATCTAATGTGATCTTCATCTTAAAAAAGGAGAAGGAGGAAGAGGGGGACATTTGGAGTGATGGTGTTTGTCTTCCCAAGTCGCCATTACATATGATGGGGCCCTGCTCTCCTGGAGGTGGCTGAACGCCTGCCCATGAGAAACAGTGAATTAATTTCTTGGTTTTCTTTGCTTGTGTGCACAGCTTTTGCTTTACTATTAAACTGTCTTTATCTCAACCCATGAGTTCTCCAGCTTTTACCTTTATGATTGTCTCCCTGATCCTGCTGGTGGGGGAGTGAGCGAATGGCTGCATGGGACTTGGCTACTGGCTGGGTTGGAACCATGACCCATATGCAGAACCATCACAATTGCTAGTAGCAGTTTTTCTGCAAATAGTGTCTATTGAGTAAGTCTGCTGTACTGACATAAATTTGAGTATTTGTCTTTCAATAACATTAAAGAGGTCTTGATCATATCCAATTCTAGCCATTGTTGCTTACAAGTGAATTAAGAATACACTGGGTTTGCCATTGATGACAACTTTACTCTTGTAAGTAACATGGAGGAAGTAGGGAATGCAGTAAATTCAAAATTATTACCTATGTAACATTTCTGTATTTTTAATTTTTGATTTTTATTTTTACATGAGGAGTTATTTCAAAGCTGAATTCAGATAGCCAGTACAGTAACATTCCAAAGACATGTCTTGTTATTGCTTCTCTTAATTTATCCATAGGAAGCTAATATTTTCTTATGTTATTTAACTTCTTGTGGGAAATTTAAATATCTACAGAATATTTTAAAAAAGCTCTAAATACTGTTTGACTGAATTAAAAGATTTCTGTTAGGGCTTCATCTTGACTGTGGATGGAGGATATTGGAAGGAAAAAAAAAGCAAGCTTAAAAGAAGGTTGAAAGAAATCTGGAAGAAAAATTGTAAAGGAAGTTTAAAACAGAGATTGCTCAAGAATGTTTCTGATTTTATCTTTCCATTAACTTACAAAATAGAGATGAAAATAATCTTAGAGGGAGCTATTATTTTACCAAATGCTCCATACAAAATCTCTGAAATCCTTACAAAACTCCTGTTTGTCCTTATCAAGCCAACAATTCCAGAGGTTTTTTACTATACTGAATTTTAATACCTTGGAGAAAGACATTAAGTGAGTGGATACACAGTTAGATATAATGTTTCTAGAAGATCAAATCCAATTTTTGGATAATCATATCAAAGACATAGTATTATGTAATCATTTGTGTGAAATGAGATGGAAAATTAGATTGGTTATGTAGCTTAAACACTACCTTCTAAAACTCAGGTTTACCTTATAGTTTACTTGATTACTTTAAATAAGATTTTTAAGGAAGACCAATGATATCATTACTGTCAAACTTCTTCTATCCCTTAAGTTCTCTCAAATAGTTTACTTTCTTCATCTAGCAGGCAGATTAGCCACAAATCTTTACTATTGTCAGCCTAGAACCTTTATGTAATTTTTCATTATCTCATCAGACTTGCCTCTCACTGTGAGCTGCTTCATAGGAAAAGATTTTCTTCTGGACAAATTAACTGTGACACTGCCATTGGTTTCTCCCATCTTGTACAACAGTTATATGTACCGATAAAGCAACAATTATTAGCAGTATATTATTTTTCACCTAGCAAGCTTTTAGTATACTTAAGGAGCCTGGAAGTTTCGTGAAACAGATTTTACTCATTATGCTACAATTGCTTTTGTTGTGTAATCATTCAATTTTTATTAGTTGGCCTATTTACTGTAAGTTCAGAGGCTGTGTCTGCACAACTTACAAACCACTATTAAAGAAGTTAATAATAATTATTGTGAGATTTCTTCTTAAAATCCATATTTGAGCATTGTTCTCAGATGTGGACAAGTTGTGCCAAGAATTTGAGGTTTAATCAGCATTTTTTGTGGGTGGATGTAAAAAACAAAAGAATTTTGTAGGCGTAAACAGAAAAATCACATTTTTCTCTGAACAACTGTACAATAGCCACTTCTAAAAGCTAAATAGTAAACACAGAAGGAAAGGGTTTCACACTATAGAATGTAAGGCAAAATATTTCTGGCTTCCATATTGTGGGAGTTATTATAGAGCAAAAAATCCTAAGTAAAAACTGTCTGTATGCTTGGACAGCTGACACATTAGGGAATAAGTTAGAAATCAGAATCCTTTTCAGAGCCATGCTGGTTGTCAATCATTCATGGTTTTGGAATTAATTGAGAAGGGAATAGTACACACAAATGCTTTATGATCTACAGCTTGACATACTTATATTTTGTAAAGGTTTTTTGCATAATAAAGCCTTTGTACCATGTGTAAAAATCAGAGTTGTTCTTAAATCCAGAAATCATACTCACCTTAAAGTTGATATATCATTCCTATGTATATGCAATGTGTAACCATAATACAGAGTTGATAGATAAAGGTAATATCTTTTTTTTGACTAATTATTATCACTGAAGAACATTGACAAGCTTGTAAACACACAAGCTTTCTTTATATCTGAAACAGAAAAAGCATGTTTCAAGGGCAAAGAACGGATGAAAAAAATTGCTTAGAGTATCAGAAATATCACATCTTTGAGAAGAAAGATAACTGGTTAGATACAGTTAGAGGATATATTAGTGAAGAGTGGAAGAAAATAAATGAGAAATTCTACTATATGTATTTGCAACAAAATAGTTGCAAATCCTGATTCAGAAGTCTGACATGGATGTGTATTAAAGATATTTTTTCATGGAAATAGTTTGTAATTTTGAAAGAGTTTTCATATAGAGAAAGGTTTCCAAATAAGGAATACTTTCTAACCCTCCCCCCCCACCCTCTCCAAAGACATGATGTGATAATGGTGTTCTGGCTTGTGAAACACTCCCCAGTTTAAAAAAAAAAGCCCACACATTACTAATTGAATCTCACTCTTTCACATCTATAACTTTCCCCAGACACAAGTAGGTTTTGGGTTTGATTTTCTGAAATCAAATTTTTTGTTATTGAACATTTAATTACAAAAAATCTAACAAGATTATAAACATTAAAAAGAAACATCTTAAAGGAATTTTTATTGTCCTGTTGACAGAGAACAGGAAAAAAATTGCTTCTTCTTGGTCCTGCTTTTTGTCAATGATTTGTTGACCACCTGGTCACTTCTTACCTCAGCTTTCTTGCTGTATTGAGGATTTGGCCTCTGATTTAGGCTTGACACCAGAAGTTGCTATATTGCTATTTTCTGTTCTCAGTGACTTTTGGGGCAGACTTCCTTTACCATCTCACAAGTATTGCCAGTAGCAATGCTGAATGCCCTCAGGAAATACAAAACCCGTCAATTTAGGAATTTAAAAGTCTTTTAATTCATGTTTTGTTAAGATATTCATATATGGTTGCTTGGTATAGTTATTTTTGAACTTTCTCATAAATTGACCCTAGGATATTCAAAGAATCGTAGGGTCAGTAAGGTTGGAAAAGACCAGGAAGTCCACCTGTCAACCCAGCATCACCACCATGTTCAGCATTAAACCATGTCCTCAAGTGCTATAGCCACAAGTTTTTTGAACACGTCTGGGGATGGAGACACCACCACTTCCTTGGGCAGTCTGTTTCAATGCTTTACAACCCTTTCTGTGAAGAAATTTTTCCTAATATCTAATCTAAACCTCCTGTGGAGCAACCTGAGGCCATATTTACTTTCAAGTATCTGCTCCAATTTTATTTTGATTTATCATGGATGGATCCATTTCAACATGAAAGACTGAAGCAGTCAAATCAGTAGCTAAGATGTGCAAGACCAGGATTCAGATCTACTCAGAGTCAAGCAGGGAGAAAAATGTATCATGGCTGTAAAGAGAGACCTTCTGTCTGCTGCTTGCTGACTGTGGGATTTACCCAAGAAGCGTAAAACCTAAGTTCAGTTCTTGACTGCTTTAGATCAGACTTCTACAATTCAAGTGAGAAGGCAATTTCTGCCCTGAAATCAATGGATGGGTATTTGTTTGCTTAACCAGATAAATTTTATATAGGATATTTGGAGGTTCAGCTTGGTGTATATGACAAAGCTTGTTAGTATCCATCTATCTGGATACTACCTAATCTCACTGGAAAAATAGGGCAGCAGCTAAGCATTGTTTTAAAGATAGAAGTGGATTCTTAAAGAGATGGATTGGTCTCCAAGTGATTTTGAGGATCATATTCTGTTCAGAGAAAGTGCATTGCTGTTGAGTCACTTCTGAGCTGTATTCAGAGCTCTGACAGGCCATAAACAAACTTCTGACTCTCTCTGCCTAACCTGGGTGTATGTGGAACAGTGTTGATGGGTAAAAGAAAGAAAAGGGAAGAAAACAAGAGTGCAAAATCCTGCACAAAGTCCACAACTTGTGTGGACGCTTGTGTGTAGCACATTTTGTGTTTTAGGATTAGAGGGAGGTTCCTATTAAAAATAGGTACCTGACTTCTCGCTCTCTACCTTTTTTTTCCCAGTAGGTAATAATGGAATTTCTTTATAATTCTGCTCCTGACATTAATAGAAAATAAATTAGGCCAATATTCTAGAAAATTGAAAATTCTGTACAAATATTGATATTTGTGCTGTGCTGGATATTTGTTGCTTACAGGATTCTTCCTCTTGCTAGTTGTTTTGAGTGTCCAAATGAAGATATAAGATTTTTCTGAAATAGACAGAGTATTGTTCTTAACATGACTGGTTTGGTTCCTGTGGGTAACTTGCAAAATAAGGTACACAATCTGGTATTGACTTATCCAAAAGTGAAAATATATGTGAGTATATTAATTTTTGTTCCTTCCCTTAGGTCTAATATATCTGTATTTTAATATCTGGTCATAAACCATAGTTGAGACTCAATGATATTCTGCAGTGATAAAAAATGAATTATTGTTTACTAAACATGTCTGTGTAGAAGGCATGAATTATCTGTTGGCCTGATCACATTGTATTAGTACTGAAAAAATGCATTTATTTGTTTGTTTATTATGTATTTTCAGGTAGAGATTGAAAATCTGGACTATCATTACTTTCTGCCTTTGTTCTTTGATGGGCTTTGTGAAACGAAATTTCCATATGAGTTTTTTGCTCGTCAAGGAATCCATGACATGCTGGAACATGGTGGAAACAAGATTCTTCCTGTCGTTCCTCAACTCATTATCCCAATAAAAAGTAGGTGAACACGTAGGAAAAAAATCCCTGAAATTGTAATTATGTGGTGTAGATTTTTGAAAAATTGCTAATTAAACTGTCAGACATGACAGCCTGTATATTTCATGAAGATTATTGCAAATGTGAGTAAATTTTAAGATATGAGGCCAGAAGGCCTATGCCTTCAATTATTGCCCATGATATCTGCAGTAATCCAGAAGAATAGGCTATCTGGTTAGTGGGTTTCTTTATTACAGGTGGCTCTTGGTCTTTGGAAATGTGATGTTTTCTTAGCTGATTTTGTATATTTATGATGTAGATCCATTACTGTATAGACCAATTCATCTAAACTGACAGGAGAAATTAACAGATGGCATTTTAAAAATATTAATTTTGAAGGTTTAATATATTCATACCTATTTTCTGTAGAATTATGTGAAAGGTAATAAATTATTTTAGTACCACTGAAACTCCAAGTGTAGTACCACCAAAACTTTATTTTTTTGAAGCACCTAGTCTTTCAAATATATTGTTTTGTCCTTTCTTCTTTCTTTATATCAGTGCCTTGAAGAGATATTATTCTGAGCCATCATCCTTCTTTAGTTAGGTATTTTGATTCTTAAGTCTGCACACTACACCTATACAAATAGATGCTCATATTTGTTTAACTTGGCTTCTGTTTTATCGTTAATCATTAATGGTATCATTGCTGTGTTTTGTCCTGTTTTTCTGAGAGGCTTCAGCATCCATTCTAATACAGAGCAAAACAGAGTAATTGTATTTGTGATACAGAATGAATAGAGTCAAGTACAGTTTTGAAAAAGAGGAAGTGAATGCAGTTTGGAACCTGATAATACTGAAATAATAGTGTTGGAAGGGTCAGAATTGTGGAGTTCTTTAATTCAATTTCTTCTCAATTAAAAAAAGATTAATTATAGATGTCATTATCCTACTGTAGATTTTAAAAATGTCAAAATGAATATATAATATTCAGAATGGTTACTCAGTGACACTTGAGAAAGGTTAAGAAAACAACGTTACTGGTTTTTCTCTCTAAAAGGGGAACCTGTAAAGAGAAGAATCATGTCATTTCTTTAGAACTGTATTTTCAACACCAGGAAAATATATTTATAATGGTATCAATTTTTTGGAAAGTTGAAATAATTTCTTCAGAAAAGACTGCAAGTTTATGACAGTAACTATTCCATTAGGATTTAAAAGTCTTACTGAGACCAGAATCTAGCTTACAAGTAGTTACCTGGAAGCTTTAGGTGTTGCACAGCATTTAGCATTAGAAAGAGACTGCTAGGTAAGGGTATTTGTATGGGTTTGATATATAGTCTTTTAAATCAAGTCATAATTTATGGTGCTGGAACATATTGAAGAATCTACTAGCTAAATTTAGTTGTTAGTTCTGCTTTCTTTTATTCTCAAGTGCTTATTTTTTAATTTTAAAAAGGCTTCTGTATGAGCTTTAATGTATGAAGAGTCTAAGTATTATCAATGATGACTTCTTCCTAATTAAAGCCATATTAATATTAAAAAAGACACCACCAATCCCAAGAATCTGAAATTGCATACTTTTAAGTGGTTTTAAAGTTGCTATGACTGTGTAATATAGCAGTGTCGTCATAGCTATGCATTTCTGTGACTCGGCTGCATCCACAATAAACTCAGATATGTTTTACACAGATTACTGTCTCTAAAGTGTCCCACTGGGTGAGTTATGTCTGATTAACCAGTCTTCTTGTAGACCATATTTCTACTGTGAAAGAGTGAATCAATTTATTGTTAGTCAAGGCAATATATATGATGAAGGAGATGAGGTTATAAGAAAGGCAGAATAACAACTTTAAAGATAGAATACTTTTAAAAGCAGTTTTCTCTCCTGCATGCTCATCAAAGGAAAATATTAGTAAAGAGCTGTTCTCTAAAAACATTTTAAATTAAATGTTAGAATTCTGTATCGTATTTTAATGATTTAAGGAGAAATCTATCCCCACCCATCCTTGCTTAAATTTAGCACTTTTTGAACACTGTATCATTAGAGATAAAAATTATATTATTTAATCAATCTGTGTGTTATTGTAAGCCCAAGTTCTTTCAACAAATTTTCTTCTGGTAATAGAAACAGGCAGTGACGAAGAAAACCCCATACACTTGAAATTAACAGGCCTGGTGTCTCTTCTAAAATACTTCAAATATTATTAAAATAATAAAGAAGAATTATATTTAGTTGAAAAATATTTGCTTTTTTTTTGTTTTGTGTTTGACACACACTCTTTTTTATTTGAAATTCAGAGGAAGAAAAAAGCCCTCAGGTTGGAGGCATTAGTTTCTCAAAGAGAAAAATATTCAAAATATATTTTTATTTCTCAAAATAAAAATTCAAAATATATTGTACCTTGCACTGGAAAAACATGATAAAATAGTTTATAAATATAGTCATTGCATGACATAAAATGCAGGAAAAACAAATTCCCTGTATTTGTCAAACTTGTAAAGAATCCAACTAACAATAAACAAAATGCAAAATCAGAAAATGGAATTAATTAAGGTGTAAGGCTTTTTACTCCCTTTCACAGAAGATATAGGCAAATCCATTTTCTGAGTTATTTAAACCTCAGCAAAGATTCATAAATTGAGCCAATAGCAAAGTACTTTGGAGCAGTATCATGAAAGTTCTGACGGACAACACACAGCCAAATGTCTTCTTTGCCAGAAGACATTTGTTACTTTCAGATTGCAGGCAGGTAAAAAGACAGAAGAAGGAGACTAATTTTGCCCCATATCAAAAACTGGATTTGTGCCAGAGAACCAAACAGAACCGCTGGGGTGGCAAGCAAAGATGCCTGTAGGTTATGTGAGAATTCCTTTATTTTTAGGGAGCAGGGGGATCTGTCTAGCCCTGTCATGTCTTTCAGTAATGTACAGATTTATCTTAAAATTCATGTGTGGCCTAACATTAACTAACCAAGAAAACAGCCAGGAAGGTGCCTATTGTACCGTGTACTTGCCAATGAATAGTCCTAAATTCTGTGGACATTATGGGAATGTGAAATTAATTTTGATACTCATTTGGAGGGCAAATTATTGCTTTTAATATTACATGTACCATAGCAAATGCCAAATCAGAAAAGCTCTAAGTCCTTTCTCTTGCTTTCATTAGTCTTCTGCAACTCTCAGATTCCTGACTGCATAGTTCCCCAGCATTCTCTGCATGAAACACACACGCAGACATGAACACTGAAGGCTCCAGAAGTTTCTACACCTTTGTCTAATATTTCTATGAGTAACATCAGGGACATGAAACACAGTGTGTGGAAGCACCTCCTCTCCTTTCAGAGGCAGCGAGCGTGCTGCCATTCACATTTGCTTTGCTGGCAGTGTAGTTGTAGGAGTTTTCAACCCCTTCGTGCACAAAGTCACCAATTGTTCCAGCTCCCACACTCTGACTTTTGCTAATGCATTTTTTTGTGGAGCAACTCAGTGAATCTCACATCTAGATGTATCACTAAAAAGGAAAAAAAAAATCCAAATCTGAAATAAACCCAAAATATTTTCAGAGTGGCATTACTTTGAAACTCAGATCATTTCAATGGTCTAGTTTATAAATGCACTGTCACAAATGAAGTAATAGTACACAACAGGACAGAAGCTGGAGTGAGTGAGTAGAAATGATCAATAGGAACATCTTGATATAGCTTTGCTAAAGTAGTAAATAATGTGAAATTAAACACTTAAGCGTCTTGAGTCACCCATTTGCCAGAATCTTTTCTATTTTACACTGTGAATCCTAGAATGGATGTGTAGGCAATCTGAATTTAGGTCCAAAAGCCGATAAAGCTCTCATCTCTGCACTTAAATTGTAACTTAGATGGAAGTATTTTTTCTACACAGTTGCATTCAGCAGACAAGTTCTTCTGATTGAGTCAAAAAAAGAAAAATCTCCATCCTAAGGAACACTGAAGTTTTACTTGTTGAGGCTTTTTTCCATGCTGTTAAAAATCCCTTCTGTGACGCAGTAGATCAAGGATACCTTAAACTTTGTTGAAAATATTTCTTTAAGGGAAACAGATTTTTTGTGAGTCAGATCTAGAGAAATGAAAAAAGCATTCCTCCCTCAGTGTCACCTACAGAGTCCTTTTTAATTTTTAATAAATTTCTAAACTAAACAGATTTCTGTTTTCTATTTGCTTGTAAAATGTGGATTCTTATTGTCTTGGGCAACAGTGTAGTTAATTCCTCTTTAGTGTCAAATCAGTGTCACTGTTGCATTTAGATAAGTAAAGTTGAACGTGTTGCTAGCAGTTATTCTAAGCCAAGTTGTATTTACATTTCTTCTCATATATCTTCACTATATTTAAGAGTATTTAATAGTCATTAAATACTTCTTTTCATTCTGCTGATTTTTATGGAATAAACGTGGGTTTCTACTCTGTAGTCTTTTTCTTTCTGTGAATCCTGGAAGTTGATTTCTGTCATCTAAAGGAAGTAAATCGAACCTTTAATGGAATTTTTATCTTCTTCCTGACTGACTGTTGCTCTTGAGAACCAGTTCTTCTTGTTAACATCACAGACTGAAAAATAACTGTAAATGAGCTTGCTTTATAAGACTTAAAGTGCTTTTAAAGAAAGCAAGGGTCTCTGACTTTTTTTAAATTTTCTTGATACTAAAATACTGCCCTATAGGTTTCATCAACCAGTACAAGTGATTGTAATTAGGTTTATGTTACAGTCTTCTGCTCAAAACTGGTAATTTCAGGTATTTTCAAATAGTATAGAAACTAGATTTTTTATTACTCCCATTTACTACTGTCCATGAGGAAAAACTGTGTTTCTCATTCAATCGAGATAAATCTCATCCATGTTTGCAAAGTGAAATGTGCAAATAACATCTCTGACTTTTGGCGTTAAAGCTATTCTCTCCTGAATTTATTAATTTATTAACATTTAGAATTTATTAGTAATGAATTTCATCTGCCATTTTATCACCTCATTTAGAAGGACTGTAAAATCCTTCTAGAGTTCCTCAGAGTGAGCCCTTATCTTTGGCATCTGGAATAACTTGGTATCGTCAGAAATCTTTGTTATCATCAGTCTAAATCTCCTCCAAATCATCTATGGATCTACTGAAAAGCATGAATTTATGCACAGATTGCTGCAAGGCCCTAGTAGTGATACTCCTCCTCTGTGATCATTTTTTGTTGCCCTCAGTTCCTATCTCTAAGCCATTATTTATATGGAAGCCATTGCAGTTAGGCTTTTCAAAAGCCAGTGACAGACCTTACCAAATACCTTTTGAAAGTCTAAGAAGACTGTATTGTCAGGCTTTTCTTGTCCATATTCTTCTTCTTCAAGGACCAACAATACATTTAGAATGCTATATTATTTTTTGCAATACAAATGCAAATATTAATGCCCAGACCTTTTATGAAAATGGCATCGCATTTCATTGATAATAGATCTGTTTCCATCAGAAGGGAGGGTACTCAGTGAAGTTTCAGTAGCTTAGCACAGAGGAAGGAATGTTCACCTAGGAATGGATGGAAACTGTAGACTGGCATAGTCACTGAGAAGCTTTTTGGGACTCTCTTCTCAGTGTCTTCATTATACTAGATAATTAAACTGGTCCGCAAATGTTAATAGAATTCAAGATTTATAGGAGCTGATCTAGTAAAATGCCACAACTACAAGCACAACTAAAGCTGAAAAAAAGGCACTGACTTTGTCTTCCATATTCTGCTAGATTGCATTTCTTGCAAACATCAATGTTTCGCTTATGGATCTTAGCCTTTTCTGTGTCATAGGCTTTGGCTTTACAAAATCAAGTCTTTGATGACAAGGTTGTCCTGAGGTTTTCATACCTTGCCCCCTACTCCTCCTTCCCATCACTTTACTGCAACATGTCACTTTCAGTTGTACAGGAAGAAATATCTGTACATCTGTATTGTTATTTGGATCAGGATCTTACTGGACTTGTACAGAACAGAAGGTTGTTATTCTGTTTTACTCTTGATTGAAACACTGTGTTTCATTACTGTTTCTTACCTTCATTACCATTCTGTGAAATTAGCATAATGCTGTTATATCCATTCAGATAGTTAAGTAGTATGCATTTTGAAAGTTTTGGACAAAAATCTCTGTAAGAGCAGTATATATCACTTTAATCAATTGCATTTTGAGAACACTTTGTGTTTGGAGTTCTTTCAACCTGGCTCTGTGAATTTAAAAAAAGCCCTTGATCAAGAAGATTAAGTAGATCACAACAATCGAAGCATTTTTATCCTGAGTGCCTGTTGCCCTACAGGAGACCTCCTCTATGTATCTTGTTCTGCTTCAGGCAAAGAATTTTCTAAAACAGTTGCCTCATTTACCACTTGAGTGAGATATATGAATACAAACTGAATTGGTTTTAATCTTTGGTTGTGAGACCTAAATATAGAATGGAACCTGCCAGTGCATTTCTAAACATAGATTCACAGGTGTATTTGAAAAAGATATGAAATATAATTAGAGGCCAGTGAACATTAGAGAGAAGTAAATTATCAACATAACTTTTATTACAACCACCAAAATTAAATTTAGTACTTAGACACAAGGTGGAGGATTGGGGAAACTGTAAAGTTCAGGCTATCAATGTGCTATCTGGGGAAGAATGTTCTGATTCAGTCTCTTCTGTGAAGATACATTGTGTCATGAAACAGATCCACTGTGTACTGGGAGAAATGCTGTCATGTTTCCTGGCTTATAAAATCTATCAGTCCCAAAGATGAGAACTCTGGTTTCTATTACAGACAACATCTCTGAGATAGGATTTTTCAAACTGCCACATAAAAATAAAATATACATATAAAAAATAAACTTATATAACTTCTCGGTTTTTTCTTTGAGATGTTAAAAATGTTACTCAAGTAAAAGGCTTGAATGTTTTAAAATAATTATTTCTATTGCAAACAAGTGGTATATATCTTAAAGAAAATTTCTGCTCTTAAGGGAAATTAGCAAAAGAACATTCTAAATTTATATAGATTGCCAATAAAATGTAACTGAAATTAAAAATACAGTGAATTAACATTCACTGAAGGCAATGAATTTGTATTTTATATCGGATCATTGCTAACAAACTAATAAGCAGCACTTTGGAAAACTTCCATCCCCAAACTATTCAGTGTTTCAAATATGCTTTCAAATTTCATAATTATCTCTTACTGTGGCTTTGAATGGTAGAAACACAGAGCTGACTCAGATACTGAGCATTTACATCAGATATTTAACCTGATAGCATTGTAAAATTCTCTTTTATTTAAGAAATTTATGATGAACCTCAGAAAATATTTATTTGGAAAAACTGTAGCAGCACAAAATAAAATATGTTTGAATGAAAAATACTTCATTATAAACTTCAGTTGAGCAATTATTTAAGCTTGAGGGTTGCTCATTTCTTGGAAAAATGTGTATCCTAATCACAAGTGAAATCTTCAAGTTTATATACCATTAAAGGAGAAAACATCAAAACTACCAAACAACAGAACCAATGCATTGGGCTGGTTTTTTTTTTCCAAGTTGCTATTTAAGAGAATGTTACAATTCATAGCTTATAGTCTAGATGATCAAAGTGAAATATATACCATTGAGCCAGGGAAGTCAGGAGCAGAAAGGTGTCTTTAACTGAGAAGCAAACCAGTTGTTTACTTTGCTGTTATTGTGAAGATCCATCTCTTACAGCAGGCTTCTAGGCCAAGAGGCAACAGCCTAGCATGCTTTGTAAATTGGAATACTTGGGATATTATGCATGTTTCCTTCATTTGGGCCATGTAGCTGTACTGCACCAAGTCTTAAATGCTCTGCTTTATTCCTGTGTAAGGATACTAGTACTTTCTTCAGTTTCTGGTAAACTCTGGATATCAGTGACATTTTCCAATGTGTTGCAATGTACTATTTTCATATACTGCATTAAAATTTTCTTCCTTTGATTCACATGGAAGAATGGTCTGTAGTGATGGTAGTACACAGAAAATAATTACGAGATTTTTAAAAGATAAACAGATATTTGAAATTGATGTATCTTCAGGTCAAGGACTGCCTCTAATTGAATGTCTGTAAAGTGCCTAATATAATCAAGCCAGGAGCTGGTTGACTGCTATGCTTACCACAGTCCAAATATTTAATAAGAATAACAACAGTTCTGTAGTCAATTTGATCTCACTTTTGATATTTACAAGTGTTTTGCTAACACACACTGCAGATTTCTGCAATTTGAAGAGATTCAGTCTCAAATTCTCAGTCTGTTTGATTCTATCATATCCATCTGCATCTATATCCATGCAGGCTGCAATGTGTGCCCTACTCTTATACCGGTATTGGGCAGCAGCAGTGAGCACAGCTGCAGGAGGTGTGCCCAGGTAGAGGAACTCCCTCACTTAGTGACGGGGTTCCTGAAGGAGGTAGGTAGACTGAGAAATATCAAGGACAGTGAGAGAAAGAGACTACTGGAATTGCACCCTACCTTCTCTGAGACAGGCACAACAGGCAGACAGGATGTGTAATATGGAGAATTCCCTATCCTTTCTCCGCATGGGTGAGCACAGTGACTCAAGAGGTAGGGGGTAATGGTGACAAGTTCCTTCGCTTGTGCAACAGGCCCATCTCATCTGGGACTGCTCCACCTTCCCAGGTGCCCCTATACAATAGATAAAAGGCTCTGGAAGTGGTCAGCTAGCATGAAGGTGTCACAAATTGAACTGTGCTCTGCATCAAAACTGCTTCTAGAATGAAAAAAAGAACTTGCCATTGTAATAGGAAAGTCCTTTCAGCAGGGAACAGAAGGCTTAATATGCAGACTGGACCCACTTCTTTGGAAAGCCTGATGCCTCCCTGGGGCCTGGGTTAAAGATGTGAAGAGAAAGCTTCCTATCCTGGTACAGCCCTCGGATTACTATCCATTATTTATTTTTTAGGTAGACAGTGAGGAAGTCTAAACAAGAAGTCTGAGGACAATCGAGAGACTTCAGGGCCTTGGGACAACTGGTTAAGGGATCAAGAGTAGGATCAGTCCCTTCCAGTTGCAGAGAATGATGAGGGAAGAAGCAGGAAGAGTCAGCAGATCAATACCTGGCTCTGAGCCTGATGTCACTGGAAGGATTTGGAGTTTTTTGATCATGGGTCAATTTAAATGACATGAGTACTGCTGGTACCTGTGTCAAAATGTCTTCTTTGCCTCAGTCTTTAGGAGTAAAACCAATTGTTCTTGGAATATCCTGTCCCCTGAGCTGGAGATATGGATGTGGAGCAGAATGAAGCCACCATAATTGAAGAGGAAATGGTCAGGGACCTGCTGCACCACTTAGACAGAGACAAGTCTATGGCGTCAAATGGGATCCACCCAAAAGTTCCTCCTAGGGGTAGTTGGACAGCCATTTCCACTTACATGACACACTGCATGCCTCAAAATAAGGTTTCTTATACTCTAGGACAGCTTCTACAGTCAGGAAGAACTATTCCTGAACGTGGGTACAATTTGTTGGTTAAGGATTAAGAAGCTGTAATTTCTGTCAATGATAATTTTTATGTCATTTAGTTAATAATTAATGTGGGTATGAATAATCAGTTTTATTAATTTATATTAATTCATTCATACAAGTGAATATAAATATTCATTCATGTTTTTATGAATGACATAATTGTTCTACTTAAAATACAGGTGTTAATGATATTTTCCCTACAAGTTCTGTTAGCTGCTATTTATGTGTATGACAATTTAGTAATGAATAATCTGTATGTTGGAACCCCAGAGGTTCCTTTTCCAGTCACTCCTTTATGAAAATGAGTAATGCCTGTTTCTCTGTAAGAGAATATTTTCCTACCTGAGACTTGGACCTAATCTTTAAAATTGTGTCTGGGAATCTCTCTTTCCTAGAACAGCCTTAGAACATCTACCCACAAAAGCATATTTTGGAATAGCCAACCTCTTTGTTGGAACTTAATGTAAGCATGCCGCATTGGTGGGCTTCCATTCGACACATTAATAAACTCAGAGACAATATGAAATAAACTGCAGCCTGGTGACTACAATAGAGACTAGCTAATAAGTAAGGAATTCAGTCTGTATTTTAATTTAGCAGTATTTCTCTACCTTGGAATCACTGTGATGTGCAATAGTACTTTTATACTTTGGGCTCTCTGTTTTCTAACTGTAGTTTCAATATGCTATTCACAAGCATGCTAGGAGGTATAAAGGGACCTTATTTACTAGTTGATTTTCAAGAGTTGTTTCTACACATTGACTCAACCAGTCTGCCCTGCCCTTGCTTTGGAGCTCTCACTCTGATTTTTATCATTCAGCAGACATGCAGTAAGAAGCAGAAGTGGGCGGGGTACAGTGCATTTGCTTAAAGAGATGGAAAAAACGACATTGCTCCTGTGTGAGAATACTACTTCATTCCTTATGAAAAGACATTCCTGTGCACTGACAAAACTCAGCACCAGAAATACTGAATCATAGAACTGTAGAATCATAGAATGGTTTTGGGTTGGAAGGGGCCTTTAAAAGTCATCTAGTTCCAACCTCCTGCAACATCTTCAATCCTATTACTTTGGTTTGAAGAGGCAGTTCTTAAAGAAGTTGTTAGTAACTCACCTTCAAATTTTGGGGTGTTCTTTACTACGATTTTTTCTAAATGCTTATAGTTAGTGTCATGCTATGATATGTTGAGTCACATATTTATACGCTTTCGTGATTATAAAACACGGAAATGAGTATGAGCTTATCTTTTTCAATTCTTTCTCTGTGCAATGATGTAAACATCTGTGTAAGTGGACAAAACACTGGAGAATTAGACCAATATGTAATAGCGTACCAAATTTGACAACTGCTTCCAGCTGCATAATTTCAGAGAAGCTTTTATAAATAGATGGATTTTACAAGGAAAAAAATAAAAAGCATGATTCATTTTTAATTATAAGAGAGAATGCGAAGTACTTGCTCTTAGTAAAATTAAAAGAGAAGAGAAAATAAAGGTATTTATGAAATGTCAAAGTGTCATAAGATTAGAAGCATGACACTGAAAGCTAAGAGGAAAATCTAAGTAGGCTAGACAAAATCTTTTTTTTCAAGAGTGTTTTTCTTTTGAAAAAAAAGCCTACAAGGTTTTTTTTGTAGTTTTTTTTCTATAAACATTTGCTTCATTGTACTGATTCTCAGAATAGTAGGAATTGTTAGTTGAATGAATAAAATGATCATGAAATAAATGAGTACAAACATACAAACACTAATTGTTGCACTAGAATATATCTGTTGTGAACCTTTGCAGGTTGTCTTGCAGTTGAACAGTTCCACTGGCCCCAAATGGTACTTACTGAACATTTATTTTTCATTTGTTTGGACCTCACCAGTATTACACAGGCAGCATGAGGGAATAATGAGCTGCATTCTTTGGGTTACTGAAGAGTCAGCACAAATTGTGGGAACAAATAACAATCAGACAAGGCAGTGTTTTATAACATCAGGACTGCAATCCATCTTTCAAAGCTGGGCTAATAAAGGCCCACTTACAATCCCCGGCAGAGTACAGTTTAATTAAATTTGTCCATTAGAGGACTCCTCCCCCTCCCTCTACATTTTAGAAATTAATTCTACTTTCTGCCTGTTGTTCTTTTTGCGTCACAGATGCACTGAACCTTCGTAACCGACGCGTCCTCATCAGCACACTGAAAATCCTCCAGCACCTGGTGGCATCAGCTGACATGGTGGGGGAGGCCTTGGTGCCTTATTATCGGCAAATTCTCCCAGTCCTAAACATCTTTAAGCATTTGAATGGTGAGTTATCCTAACAGACACTGTCTTTCAACTCCTAAGGTAAAAAGGGGCTTGAGACAGGGTTAATTAACAATGTAGTTAAGATTTATTACTGTATATAAACTCAAATCCATTTGGAGCTCTAAATAATGTAAACTCTCCCTCCTACTATTCCCTAAGGATGCACTGAAATTAACAATTTCATTTATTACTCCTTGCACGTACAGTTTATTTAACACAGTACAGAAGCACTGAAGCAGTACTATAATCTTCCAATAATTAAATTGTAAAGTTTTGTAATAGTCTTTTGAATACATTAATAAATTGCAAAGGTTTTTTCCTCCCTCCAACACATTAGTTCAGTCCAGCTGTTTTATTCCATTCTGTGCTCTCCACAAGCAATTCACTGCTACCAGAAGGTTTAGGAAAGATTAAAATTAAAGTTAGAGATCAGACTAATTAATTTGAGGGTCAAAAGAACTCCTTGTTATAGAAAATTTCAAGTTACATAATATTTAGCAAAACAGTGGAGTTTGAAGTTATTACTGCACACTTAGGTTTTATTCTAGAGAACTTTAGAACTAATTTGTATGTACAGTTAAGTATGTTGGTTTCTTTCTAGTGCACATCTCTATTGCCAGTCCCAGTCTTTAATAACTGGTACTGTGAGTACTGTATGCTGTGAATGCATTTACACCACAGTCACCAGCTGAAATCAACATGGTGTCTCTTGCTTTTGCCAAACTAATATCTAAAGTATTTTTCTCTAGAAACTCTATTTGTACTTATCTGTTCAATTATCTACCAAGTTACTGTATTTAAAATTTCTATTACTGACTTGCAGCAGATGTAAAGAAATTTAATTCCTCACAATCTTTCAAAAGACAGTTTTCATTAAATTCATGTCATTTTAGTAGTTCTTTGCAGGACTCCTTCCTATTATACTTTCTGTTTGCATTGCTATGGAATATAGTACCTTATACTCACTCTTTAGTCAGTATAAGATTCACCTCAGATTGAACACATTCACCTCAGATTGCCTGTTCAAAGACTGACTTCAAGGTGCAAATGAAATTTAGATTTTAGATCCCTTTAAATACATGTGCATCTGTGACTTTGTTTTCCTTAGTGAGAAATGTGAAGTAACATGGCATTCCATAAATGCAATGTAGTTCAGATGACAACTGTGGCTTTCTGGAAGTAGTGGGATGAGAGGTTATGAGTGTCATCTGTAGGCTGAACTTAAGTAATTTCAGTAGGGCTCCTTAGGAGTTGGAATAGTCCCCCTTAACATATCTAATTTCAGTATCTGGCACAAAATAAGATGGTAAAAATGACTCTCATTGATTAATGAATATACCACACATGCTTTTTTCCAAGTTTCAGCCTGACGTAGCCCATAAATTCTCTTGATTAGGCTTTTCTACAGTGATTTCAGATGAATAATAGGGAAAGCTCATGTGTAACCAGGTACATAGCTTAACAAGGCATTAAACACAACCTAAATATATCTTCAGTTTTGATTGTATTGTGAGCAAAATAAACCATATTTTCAACATATTTGCATAAGATCTGTGCTCTGTAAGTTTATGCCTATATAAAACTACACTAAATCATAATATTTGGCATTGAAGAACTAAAATCCCAGCGAGAAGTGAAAAGTAATAGTTCAAAAATAATTAATTTTATTAAGTCATTACTTTTCTAGAAATAAAAGTTCCTAAATTTCAATATTACCAGGAATGAAATGGATACTATTTGCAAGGCCTACCATATGAAACTGTTCAACTCATTCAGTATTTGCATGTGAATGATAGGGAATACCTCTGTCTCCTCCTGCCTCAAAAAGATTATATTTCTACTTCACTGGTGGTTGACAGAAAAGCATGCTCCCTTCTTCCTCCTTTCTATCAAAATAAGCTAATAGGCAACTGAGGTGCAGGTGTTTGCTCCCAGTTATAAGAAAGTGGTAGACTGATTCGGGCTATTTTCTCCTCTGTTTGTTCATACAGGTGAAAAATGGGGTGAGTGGAGTGTACACTCTTCTTCCTTCTTTTCTGTCTAGCTTGAGAAAGCAGAAACTGTGATACATCTTCCAGGAGTTGTATGAATTGCAGTCTATTAAGTCAAACACTGTGGAAGTTTGCCTCAAATTAAGTTAGCTGGAAGAAGCCATGTTTTAGTCATTGCCACCTCACTAGATCAGTATCGATCTGATGAAAGCAACTCTTTCCCAAACTCAGCATCTGTGAATATCGCTCTCACCAAACAAGCTTATTGTCAAGAGAATATTAGAGAAAACCCAAAAAACCCTTCTAAATGAACAAAACAAACAAAACAAACCAAAACTAAAACCAAACGAACAAAAAATTGGTATTGATAAGAAATTAAGATCAACTTACTTTAAGTTCAACTTACCTGGTGACCAGTTCAGAGCAAACCAAAATGATTCTTCATGTAGTATGTGTGATGTGAAGCTCTGGAACTCCCAGCTCCAAATTCTTTAGATACCAAAGGTTTATATGGATTCAGTGGAGGCTCAGAAATGTCATAAAAAAGAGTCTATTGCTTGTTTGATAAAACACATGGGTAATTGATATTGGTAATTTTTGTAAATTATAAAAAGAAGAGTATTGATGAAAAAAAATTAAAAGTTTTAATTATTGAAAATATCTAAAACATGATCACCTATCTGAGTCATAAGATACAGGTTAAATTAAATCAATGCAACATGAGTTATAAATGCCAGGGGAAGATCCAAGCTTCCTGAGACAGTCTATGTGAAAGCCACAGGAAAGAGTTCAATGAACTTCTGAAGAGTCTCAGTAGTGAGCAAGGGGCTTCTGGTGCACAGAGCATATTTGGTGTGCCTGAATTTCTGCCCTCACTTGGAACTTAAACCCTGACTCGCAGCAGACATTTCTTTTCACTGGGGTTCCTGAGTGCCCTGTTGCAGAGCATTAGAACATCAAAGAGCAAAGTTCTGTTGGTGATGCTGCCTTTTGTGTCTTTATTGGTGGAGACAGTGAGAGCATCCTCACCAACTGGCCAGGATGTGCTCTGAAAAGGGGTTGAAGCTTTCTGTTGAAACAGTTAACCAGAACCATAAGGGTGGCAGGAGGGCAGAAGAAGGGAACATGATATTCCAGTGACTGAGGAAGAGGAATACTGGTGAGATCTAGGAGCTGTTTGTCTAATCTCTGCAGACTGGGAGGGGACTAGCAGTCTCTAAGCAACCTTCCCAACATATGGTCTATTATGCACATTTGCTACTATATAATATAATAAACAATAAAAATCACGGTAATGCTTACTAAGTCATATTATAAATCCTGTAATGCCACTGTAGTTTAAACGTGTAAGGTAAAAGTACTCTTACGAAACTCATTTAAATCTTGTCAAAGGGAAAGAAAATTCTGCATAAACTCAAATGGAAGTGTTCTTTTGCATCATAAAACCTTTTTGTGTGTGCGCCTTACTTTCTAAGCTATCTTTTATAAATCTGTGAACTATCTGGTGTAAATACAATATAAAACCAAATACAGTAAGTTTTCTCTTTTATGAAAGCAGACAGGAGAAAAATAAAATTTAAAAAAAAAAAAAAAAGGGAGTCCTCAGAGTCTAGAATATGCTATTAGGGTGATGTCTGAATACCAGAGTGATGTCTGAAACAGAAACCTGTTCATTAAAAAGATTAGACCATTAGGAACAGCAAAATTCTCTTGTTTAATTTACCTGACTGGTAAAGGAACATTTCATTGATTCACTTTAACAACTATTTTATGCTGTCAAATCCAAGCAGTTTTAATGGCTGTATTAAATCAATTTATGTACAGAAAAATATTCTCATGTCATCCATTTATATTATTCAGTAGTGATCAAGAGTGGTTTTGCTGTAGAATAGATGAAAACAAAATATTATTAGGATTTACATGCCTCAGAGAGAGCAGTGTGGGGTGGCACTGTACTGTGGAAGGTACCTCTCCAGCATGGTAATTTGGTCTATGACTTGTTTCAGTCATTGTAAGGCAAACGGGGGTATTAGGGCAGACTGAAGCCCAAGTTTCTTTTGACGGCAATAAAAATGCTCTGACACTATCAATAACTTAAGGCTAACATAAACTTCTGACGGCCTCTACCTATGTATTCAATCCCTGAAAATAAAATGTTAGAGGTATGACTAAGAATACCTCATGTAACTGTGTCATAGCATTCAGCCAAGTGTGAAGCCACACAGCAGAATTCTAATGCGTGCTTTACAGCACCTGAACTTCACTAGGGAAAAATCATTCTTTTGTCTGAAAGGTGCTTCATATGCTTTGGAGAACTCGACTGTACAAAATGCAATAGTGTTCCATGGACTCTAAAAGAAGAAGCAGGACTCGTGTTTAATGGCAAGAGCAAAACACTGTGCCTACAGGTACAAGTGCTCCCTGTGTTGGAGTTTGAGTGTTTTCAGAACTGCTTGTGTATTCCAGAGGCAGTGATACTCCTCCAAGTGCTTCATGGTTATTAGTAAGAAGTAGCAATTATCCTCTAATGTGATTGAATATGCTCTAAAGAAAATCTCTTGCCCAGAACATTTCAACTGTTTGCTTCTTCCACTGGGAAATACAAAAGTCCTTTCACAAAGAATGTCAGTCCTGTTCTAAAATACTTTACATTTTGCCATCAACTTTTGCATAGTAATGTATCTGAGGTTCTCTTAATTTCTCCTATGAACTTTGAGATTTCAGATTATTGTCAGACAACTTTGCTCAGGGTTCCCTGCTACTTAAAATAGAGTAGATGCTGTAGCTTTTTTTTTTTCTTTTAAACTGAAAATGGAGATTCCCACAGAATTAGTTGATTCATGGTTGAGATTTGAATAAAAAGCACCTAATACCATAAGATTATTGATAAAGTAAACCATGTTAGTATACTAGTCCTATCAGAGCAGTAACATAAACTGTGTACTAAATCCAGTTTTCAAATTGTTCTTATGCTTCATTGTGACACTTATTCTTCCTATTCCTATGCATATTTTGCAAGCTTTTTCATTATTTCTAAGCTTCCTTTAAATTCCATCAGTTATAATTTCTGAAATTTAAAAACAAAGATTCTGATGTGGCTTTAAGGATACACACTTCAAAGGAATAAGACCACCATGATAACACAGATCGGAGTGAAAAAATTAGTTTAGATACATTTTCCAGTTTTTTTTAATATAAACCCTCAGCACAAGAGGATTCAGAATGTTCTGATTCATCAACATTTAATGAAAAAGATTGTGGCTTTCCCAAAATGGAATCTACCAGTAAATCACCTTTTTAAGCAGATAGGGATAAATTGATCACACTCCAAAAAAGTTATCATCATACTGCTGGGAAGCAAAATATATTTTTGTCATTCCCAAATGTAATTAATGATATTATTTCAACAGGCTTCCTATGAATTATAGTTTTAAGAATATTTATTTAACAAATGTACTTCCATGTTTTTACGAACATTTCTATGAGATCAGCTGGTGGTCTTTTAATGGTGTTTTTCAAAAATGTCTCGGGTTTTGTTTCTCAAGAACCTCATCTTGAAAGCAAAAGCCTCCTAAAATAATGTTTCGTATTCTAATTGAATATGCAGGAAAGTGATCCTCAACTGTTATCAGCTGTTGTCTCACATGTTATTTTGCACACTGGTCAGCCTCATTTTGTTTCAATGACCACTCCTGCACATGGAGTTACAAAAAACCCACTGGAACTCTGAAGCACAGAAATTCGAAGTTACCAAGACCTACCTGTATTGGAGCATTTGTTGCTTTACTATCTTCAATTGAAAGCATGTGATTTTAAGCTGATAATACAGAAAACTTCTAATGTATAATCAAAACTCTGTCAGGTACTTTATAATACCCTGAGAGAATCATCACACATAGATCTTAATTGCTGGGTAATTTCTAATTGCTATCTAATTTCTTAGCTGAAGATACAGCACCAGTTGTGCAAAATAAAACCAATTCAGCTGTGATTAAATTGATGCTATTCACACTTAGCACTTACTTTTAATGTGTTAATAGTGTAATTAATTCAGCATCTTAAATTTTTGATAAAAGAAAAATGAAAAGCTTCCCATGACAGGGAGTGATACATTACATTCAGTATTTTCTTTTTCCTCTTTCAGTTTTTAATTTTTTGAATATGATGACTCAGGGAAATGAGAGTTGTCTATTGAATGACAAACAAGTTGTGTGTGAGTTAGGACATCTGAATTCACAGAAAATTCATGGACAAGTAAAATGGTGGAAACATCAAATTCTTCCTGTGCTTCAGTGGAAACATCTGTAAAATGGGTATAACCTGAATGATCTTGTAGGCCTCAATCAGCATTTTGTTTGACAATTAATCAGAACTATTACAAAGTACCAGGACGGTGCTTATGTGTGTCAATGAAACATAATTATCATTCAGTTAAGTGTTCATATCATGCTTTGCTTTAATATTTTTGTTGGATTTGTGTTCCTGTGGGAAATAATTACCCTTGGTAATCCCATATTTGAGGACAATTTGGACATTGAGGACTAAATTTATGCAGAATTACAGTAATATCTGTAAGTCTGCTTATTCTGGATACTTACACCTGTCTTAATATCAGCAGGTATGTATCTGGCCTCCAAAGAGACAAGGAAGTGTTTAAGTTACTGCAAAGTCCATAGTGTAGGCATGCTTTGAGCAAATGTAGTGCATAGCTGCAATACAGACATCGAAACACAACAGGCATAGTCAATTTAATTTATTTTGCATGCAACTTTTTTTTCTGACTCATTTGGCATTGAGTTGGCCAAGAAGACCAATGGCATCCTGTGTGTAGCAGCAATAGTGTGGCCAGCAGGACCAGGGCAGTGATCATCCCCCTGTACTCGGCACTGGTGAGGCTGCACCTTAATTTCTGTAATCAGTTTTCAGCCTCTCACTGTAAGAAAGACATTGCTTATTTCTCTGGAGGTGAACTCTTCTGGAAAGGGTTCTCAAACATTGGAACAGGCTGCCCATGACAGTGATGGAGTCACCAACCCTGGAGGTATTTAAAAGATGTGTAGATGTGGCACTTAGCGACATGACTTAGTGGTGAACTTGGCAGGGTTAGGTTGATGGTTGGACTTGATGATCTTAGAGGTCTTTCCCAATCTAAGCAATTCTATGGTTCTATGGTTGTTTAAAAAAAATAAAATGCATGTACAGTTGTGCAAGATTTCTTCTTTGGGTAGAAGTTCTGAACTCTTTGCTGAACCTAACTGAACTACACCACGAGGGATGGCACATATTTACGTAGAAAATACTACCCACAGAATCAGCTAGTTCAGCACGTGTTCCAGCTTGATGGAATTGCATCTCCATAGGTTCATAGTTCTGCAATTCTGATTAAAGCCCCCTAAACCTTAGAGTAGAGTGTACCTGAACTTCTCATTTTCAATTGATTTGCTGTAAGCAGCTCCCTATGGACTTCTTTGTCACTCTTCTCAGGCTCCTGATTCAGTTTGCAAAGTCTTGTACTGTCTTGTAGGTGACAAGTCTGCCTCTGTAGATATTAAGTCTTTCTTTGGACCTGGCGTTACAGTCTGGATTTTTAAAATTTGACTACCTTCCAGCTAGGAGTTATTACTTTCTTCTGCATAATTAATTTCTGTGCTTTTCATATAGTTGGTTTGCAGTTGATTGTTAGGACTGAGAATTGATTTCTTCAGTTGGACTTGCACTGCCTGATTCATTTAAAACTACTTTCAGAGTACACATTAAGAAATTCTTAGAAAATATTTGTTTTCTGTATAATTCTTTTTATGTATGTTTGCAAACAAATTTGCCTAAGTTTGAGGAGCCATACGGTTTCAACTTGTCACATTTATTAAGGTAACATATTTTTTATTTTAAATATACAACTGAAATCTGTGTTCATTTAATAATTTTAAGTTGATTTTTTTTTTGTTTATTGCAGATATTTTTAATTTGTGTACTTAATTAGTATTTTTGCTCTGAGGCAACTATTTCTGTGAAAATAAGTGTGAGGTTGCCAAAATCGCAGAAATTAGCTCTGCACCTGGCTTTCTGTTTTTATATCAAATTAAAAACAAAAGAAAATAAAACAAAACTGGTAATGGGGAGAGAGAAGCGAGCGAGAGAGGGAGAACTCCTTATCTGGATGACAATATTTCTTGTGGCATCTCTCTCTTGCCCTCAAGAAAAACAGATTGAAGCCCCATGTAATGGAATGATACCGGTGGGAGCGTAAATATTGCAGTGTGATTAAACCACCAAAATACTCAGGTGATTAAAGTGCTTCAGGTCTTTCAGTTATTATTCTGTTATATCATTTCACAACGTTGCTTTTTTCATAGTTTTTGAAGAACACTCTGGGCAACAAAATTGATTTTGTGAGGCCCATAGCTTTGGACTATTGATTCATTTTTTTATATTGCACATCCATCATCCTTCTTTTTAGACACACCAGCAAAAATATGTGTTCTTGTTATAATATCATCTGGCCATCCCAATGCTGATGCAATTAGCACATGGAAATCTTTACTTCTTTGACAGGACTATACTAACTGAGAAGTACCCTTTTGACTTTTCTTATTTGAGAATTAAGTGAAGTAGATTAGACATTTATGATCAGAGCATTTGCTTACTAACATCTACATCTAATTCAGAAACTAGGACTTTCAGCTAGGAGTTATATTTTTTAGGGGGAAAAAAAAAAGGCAAAACCAACCAACCAGCCAAACCAAACCAAACCAAACAAAAAACAAAGCCAAAAACAACCCCCAAACCACCTAATTTTGTGTTAAGACTTTCCATTTATGCACCATCTTAGGTTCCCTGTTATTTTTGCTTTGAAAGCTTAATTAAGCATTTGGTAACAGGTAGGGAATGCCAAAGCTAACATTCAACACTATCACTTCTCACTTTGTTTTATGTATTATGATACAGTTTCTAATAAAAAGAATCTGACACAGTACATGAAAAGGAATTAATATATAATTAAGGATGTTAATACTTTTTCAGATTTAGTAGTTGTCAAGCTACCCTCGAGGTCAGCTGACACATGACAGTAATGGGGTTACCTGTTGCTCCTTCCTGCCTTTTTTTCTCCAGTCCAGTGATCAGAAACCCATTTACAGCTGAATTACATGGGAAACAACTTTGACCAATATACAGAGCAGAGGTTGTCAAATGGTACTGTACCTCATGTCTCACTGCAAGGTGCTTTTTCTACTTCTGTAATGCTGGATTTTGGTCAAGACATTGATATTCTGAAGCAATTTCCTATTGTGTCAACAGTAATTGTATAAAATTTTTTTATTCACTCCCAGCAATCCCCATGTATTGATATGTTGTTTCTTGTTTTTTACTTAATGGTCAATTATCCAAGACAGAAACATTTCTGTTGTATTTGTATGGTTCTATCAATGATGAGTTCATGATACAAGGTCCCTGACTAGGATTCTTTAGCCCTATAATTGTACACCTACATAGCAATGATGTGCCATTGAATCAAACTAGGGATCGTGATTTGGAATTAAATTTAAGTGTAGTTTTGGATTATACAGTATTTCATATATTTCTATTATGAATATGTTAAAGTATAGGATAGTACAGTGATAATCAATTTATCATAGATACCCTTTAAGTGAGCAGAAATTCTAATTGCACATAAAATTAAGAATATTTCTGTAACTAGCGGAGTATAAGAAACAGAACACAAATTCTAACAGATATCTAAGGAATGAAAATGGATAAAATAGAAATTTTTGTTCAAAGAATGTTCTCCTTCCACAAACCTCACCTTTGTGTCTGTTTGTCAGTCTTCTTTTTCTTCTAGCAATTTCCCCCATGTTTCATTCATTTCCTAATCTCATTGCACTTTACAGCATTACAGAACACTTGACTTCTGTTTTTATTTTTTTATCCAAGTTAGAGAAAAAAAATTATTCCAGTTTTGCTGGTTTACTGTTATTGTCAGTGTCTTTGTGTAAGAAAGAAGAGTTCTTCAGCAAATGCCACCAAAAGAAAGTAAATATATTTTAAGAATTAACTTTTCCTCCTCAACCTAAGCAAATAGAGGGGAGCATTACAGAGAAGAGGAAGTTTTTTAAGACGTATAACGTAGTCTTAAGGTACATGTTTAATAAATCTGACCTTCTCACTGTGGGAAGTATTATGCAAGGAAATGGTATAAATGGCTGTATGTTGGTTTAATGAAAACTGTGCACTGACAAAAAGGTGCATTGACAAATATAAGGGTGTGATGTTAAATGCTGATCTGTACTTTAAACTGTAGATTATATGTTGTATTCATTTCTAGCAATGGAAAGAGATAGAATGTATTCAGAAAGCCTGGATATGTGAAATTAAGTTTCATCGTGGGAGGAACTTGTCTTCAGTGGTTGCAGGGAGAACCTGCAGAGGTTACCCTTGCTAGGAAGCAAAATTAACTTCAGTGTGTAAATCATCCATGTGTTAGATTTCAGAGAGAAGCACACTGTCCTAGCAGATTCATCTATTGTCACAAAAATGTCAGTTGCAAATCAAGGCTAAGCAGTGGAGTAACCATAACAGGCAAATCATCATAGGTGTTCATGATTGCAACTAAGGAAAATAAATGTGAGGCATAGGAATAATTTGAGTTGCAGTCTCTGTAGCAAAAACATTGTGTGGTATGTTATTTGAGCAGCAGCACAAATAGTTACCATAGGCATTATGAAAAGGCAGTTTCACTGTGGCACAGGAGACATGCTTGTTGGCCCCCAGAATCTATTCTTGAAAGGTCTTAAATTGCTTTGTTCTTTTTTTGTAAAATGAACTTACACATATCTAACTACCAAATAGCAGTGCAAACACTTTGATGAAACCAGATATGAAAGTGAAAGTTTTTCTTACTTTGGAATACTTTTTCTAATATTTCTTGTTTTAGTGTAAATGAATACTTGTTATAGGGAGACTACTGTGTCACAGACCCTTATTAGGAAGAAATACTATCCAAGAAACTTAAATAATCAAAAATGATTGGCATACACATATTTGTATGTGAAACGGAAAATCTAGAACCTTCTATATGGAGTACGGGATCTGTAGGGATGGAACGAGAAAACCTGATGTGTATGTGTGTGTGTGTGTGTGTGTGTAAATTTTAAGTCTTTTTTTTTAATGAAAGTAGATCTATAGTGAAGTTTATTTTCTATCTTCTTGAAAACTAATTTCTTGATACATCAACTTTGTTATGGAGTTTGGACAATAGGTCAGATTCAACTGAATTTAGGGAGGGAAACGAAGTAGCAGAGAATAAATTTAGACCTTTAAGGTGCTACTTCACAGAGTTCTTCTACATACTCTTATCAAACTTATAGAAAGTATTGCCGCTACTCTATCTGAAACTGGTAGGTAGTGAAGTATCATTATTTCTTGTATGGAATCCCAAAGAAACCCAGGAAACTCCAGGTAGGAGCAGAGATTTGTTTGTGGAAGCCAGCTGCAGAATAAGAATTTTATGTGTAACTTAGAAAAAACCCAAGTCCTTCATAACTAGATTTCAAAATATTCCATATCTTGAATGGGATATATAGTATAGGCGTACTGCAAATTTTAATATAAATAGTATAGAATATGTTCATGCAAAAAGATTATTCCAAGCCTTTTTCTTTTTTTTCAAAGGCTTTTCTTTTTGGAAAATAGTAAAATGAAAAAATCTTTACATTTGCATTATAATATTCTTAATCCAAGACACCTACAAAATACAGGTCGCTATTTGTTTCATATTCTGTCCTCTGATGCAACCTAATAGTTTCAGAATTTACTGTCTTCTTTTCTAGGGCTCTGACATACAATTTCAGTCATGTCCCAGATCTTTAGGACATCTCTGGATCATATACTGCATATGAATAATATTGACTAAGGCCTTCAATTTGCAATCATTATGTAGATACTAAGCTATGGAGAGCTTATTCAGAATTGAGGATTGTGAAATTGCCCAAGTGTCAAACTCTCAGTATAAAACGTTGAAATCACTGAATGCAAGGAGATTTTTTCCGTTTTTCAGAGTCATATTCCTTTTGAGTTAAGCAGCATATATGTCAGCTGTGGTCTGTCTCTACATCATTCTTTGTGTTACTTCTTACGGAGAGCAAAGGTATTTGTGAACTATAATTCACAAAGCCATGTAAACAAATACAGTAGAAATACAGTCCCAACTGCCATGAAAATATGTGCTCAAACCTCTGTTTTGATAAAAGTAACTCTGAGGAGCAATACATGATACATGGGTGCAAAATTACCTTTTTAATATGTCATGTGGTGAAATGTAATATAGTTCTCCTGTTCAGATTTTATTCAGCAAAAACCATGCCGCATTACAAACTAATTTTGGGTTTTTCTTTTATTTAGTTCCTATCCTCCCAGTACATGAATTAACTGAAGAGTTATGAATTAAAAGTGAACCAAACATGTTCTAATTTTTGTGGATTTTTCTTTCTTAGGCCTGAATATATAATGCTTATATAAAGATTGTATTACTTTATAATATGTAAGACTTACAATGATTAACAATGGTTAAAGGTTATTTCTGTTTTGCTCTTATTCATTACAGCTGTTCTTGTATCTTGTCTTATGTGTTATTATCTTTTTATCTTATTTTTCATTACTAAATATATGTTTTAGCTCCATTAGTTTACATAAGCATTTCATATATTGCACAATATTGAACATGTGTTATGTGAACAATGTTTAAACTTATTAGTTTAAACACTTTAAAATGGTATGTCTCTTTAGGAATATTTTCAAGTCACTAAAAAGATTTAAGAAAGCGAAGAATGTGTATATCTACATTGCTGACATCATGATGGTTGTGTAATGTTGCATATCTAAATGTCTATGTTAGTATGTGCTGACATGCAAAGTTAGTGGATTAGAAATACCCTAAACTAAGTATAGGCTGTATACCACAGCAAGTCTTTTATTGTATGAACCTGGATCTGGTAAATCTATATTGCAATACAGACAGCAAAACCTATCAATACTGCATATTCTTGCATATTATTTTATTTTATGAAAAGTATCCAAAATGGAAAGTTTGAGTGGAAAAGAGTTGCTCTGAAATCTATACCATATACCATATCTATCCTGTTGTCTCTCAGGAGATTTTATTTTTTGCAAGGATGACTGAGTTTCCCTAGAGAATATTTTTTGTAAAGTTATTGGTGATTACAGAATAATCATAATAAAGTATATATACTTTAATTCCTAGCTCTTAAAAAAGGGATAATCTGTCATTCTAAAATCTTGGTATTAGAACTGTATTTTAACACCCTGGAAATGAGTAAATATTTAAAAGTTCAAAGAATTAAAATCAGAGAATTAAAAGAAAGATGGTTTTATTCTCCTTCATTTAATAGAGAGCTGATGCAGCTCTACAAAGCAGGATTTAGGGTGCTACTACTGTCATTATCTCAGGTACTTTTGAAAGCAGTAATAGAGGCAATGTAGTTCCCAAAGATGGATAAACACCTGTATTTGGGACAAGATTTTTTTAGCTAGCAAGACATTATTGATATGCATGGTTTGATAAATATAAGTTAATTTAAATAATAATTCGAAGAACCTGGAAGTGTATTTTGTGGGATTCTGATTTTAAAATTTGAAATGCTGGTAGTTCAGAGAAACTTGCTAGACCTCTTTTTCCTGTTCTAGGAACTAATGTTTTCTGCATTGCCTTCATAAAGCCAGTTTCTCCAGTTTCTTTTCTCACAGAAAAGGAAACTTAATTTTTGACTTTCAAAAGTGTAGAAGTGTAGAAGTAAGTCTTCTTACTACACAGTAATTAGCATACATTATTCATACACTCTGTGATGCTATGCAGTATTCCCTTCTTGGTTTTTTGGTGCTTAGCTTCTACACTGAAAAAAAAGTAGTGACTGATTTCTTTTCCCCATGTTTAGTGTTTAGTTCCAGGCTTCAGAGGAGACAGTAAGGCTGTATCCTTACTGCTAAATTATAAAAATATATATATATTAAAAAAAAAATGGGTTCATGTACTGGTTCCCTGATCATCCATATTGCTTAACTGGAAGCTCTGTGCCTGGCATGGATTTGGCCTGTGCGAAGTGGCACAACTGAGGCACATTTTCTTGTACCTTGGCACATTTTTTTGGCTATAAAGCATATGCAGGATCATTTCTCCAACAGATAGTGTGGAAAAAACTTTGGTGACTTGGGTACCTTCTTCCCATGTAGTTTCTCAGTACCGTTGCAAAGTGCTTGGTACCACTCTCAACCCCATCCTTGTTCCACTTCTAGTTCAGATGCTATGTAAATGCTACCGCTGAGCTGCACTACAGCCAGGTCATTATTTCAGATACTTTGAACTGAAGAGAGAACTGAAGCCATAATAATCTTTTTCTGACTGTCAGATAGGTGTCACCTGTGGCCCAAAAGATAGTGCCAAGTGCTATGCAGCATGCTTTTACCAGTTGGCCCCAGAGAGATAAACACACTCAAAAAATTTATTCCTTAGGTAACTAGAAAGTTACTTCAGTTATTGCCAGGACAGTCTTTTTATTTTAATGATTAGAACATGAATCTGAGATGGATTCATGCTTTGCACGTGTTAATGTGCAAGTGTGAATAATTCCATACTTTTCCTGTGAATTTAGCATCCAACAGATCTCACCCTTTCTTTGTCCCTTCCCTACAAACAAAACAATTTTACAACCACCTTCTTCCAACACCAGACATGCTAGGTATGGTCGGATAGAGTGGAAAGGTAGGGAAAAAATTAGCATAGGAAGTTACTCTGTTATTTCTGCCACTTCTATATTAGTGGAGATTCCTGGCACTCACAGGATTCTCCAGGGGTAGTAGCCATGTTGTTTTGCTGTTGATTTGCAAATCCCACAGTGCAGTAGATTGGTAAATGAAATCAAGACACCTTGTCAATTTGAGTTGTTAAACAAACAATGGTCCTCAAATATCATCCTTTCTTTAAACTGTCTGCACAGTCTATGGCAATTAAAAAATGTTTGTTAAATTACTGGAATATAGCAGATTCTTCATTGATTTGTTCTGTTTATGGGTTTCCTTAATTAGATATAGAAATTCAGACAGCAAATATGATAGGAAAGTTGCATGTTAAAACATTTGATTGGGTTTTTTTTACGAGTAAAAACAATTATATTTTAGTTGAGAATCTGAATAATGCAATAAAAAGTATATCAAGACTTCTTTGTAATAGTTAATTTTGAAAAATGTGTGCTTTACCTTTATTTTTATAATTTTTGTTCTTTTACTTTTCGATCTAACAAAAGTACTTCTCAATGCTGTAGAAGAAAGATATTTGTTCTGCTTGCATGAATGCCATCAAGCATAGAAAGTACATTATTCAAGGGCAGGATTCTGAACATGTTTGCTCTCCTATAATTAATATTTAGCATGTTCACCAACATTACAAGCAAAAGATCCCTTTTGTTGCATTTTTTAGAACAACAAGCAATATGCTGTTTATGTAAAGGAGCCATATGGAAGCAATGGGTCCAGTTTTCCTACCCTCATACACACTGAAGCAATACTTTTTATCATTATTGATCCCAAAGAAACAAATTGCCCAGGGGAGCCAGGGGATTTCATGAAGGGAAGGCCTGTTCAAAGTCTTAATAAGAGCAGAATCTCATGCTAACCGAAGCAGAATTGTTTAAATGCAGCAGCCCACATTATCAGATGCAGTGACAGTCACCAGGCCACAAATTCATTTTTTCCGAACACTAATTATATTAGCTAAGCGTATATTAATTATGTATTATGCTTCCTTTTACATAACATTATCTTCACATTGGAAGTAGCTGTGAGCATACAATATTGTTTTAATTTGTATTACTTAGTTTTCTGTGTAACATCTGTCCCTGGCCAGGCCAGGAACAGAGTGTACCTTTTCTACTGTACTTTCCTGGTCACAAATCCCATTTAGCTGCTTCTATATTGTCATTATATCATTAAACTATGATTGTTTATCTTCCACACTGCATGTGTTTTGAATATGAACAAAAGTGGAATTTTGTGAATTCTTGAAAAATGGCAGGCAAGTCCTTCAATAGTTTCAGCTCTGTCTCTAGGTAACTTTCTGGTCTCAGGAATTTTTATATAATTTACCGCTGGATTATTTCATTGCTCTTCATTCAAGATGAGACTTTTGAAGTTGACCTCTTCCACAAATTTTGGATTTCCCATTGTGGGTTGGGGAAGTCTCAAATACAGGCAGAAACTGGGAATGCTTGTAAAAATCTGTCAAACGTTTGGGATTGAGATACAAAGTTTAGCAGTTGGATGAGTACACATGATGAAATGACACTGTGAAAATCAAGAGTCTTTTGCTCAACATATATGAGGTGTACAAATTCTAAATATTAAGGCCTATAAATTACAAGAAAATACATAATGATCCACGGTGATCTGCACAATGCTGTTAAATGTCTTTAGAGAGGTGTTAATTTTATTTCAAGACATTACTCAGTATGGAATTTATTTTAATTTAAAAAATGACATAAATGGCAGCATTATTGGAGAGAAAATATTTTTGAAGGAACTGTTCAGTTAGACCAATAATTAGTTAGACACTACAACCTTTAAGTTGTAGTGCAGGAATTAAAAAATATTTTCAGTAATAGAATCTTCTATTTCAAAAGTAACAGTCTGACTTTTAAGCATATTGTCTAAGAAATTACTCTGCTCTCAAGAAAAAAACTGATGAATTGCAATGAAAAATGACATTTCATTTTTCTTTTTTAGTTATAATGTAGATCTAACCTACCTCTAGAAGCACAACTAGAAACATATTGACCTGGAAAGGTTTAAATTTAGTTTAACTTTGATGTTTTCTACACTTCGAGTTTGTTTTCATCAGTATTTAGGCTCTTTCACTCCTGAGGACTTGCAGGTATGTCTTGATGTTGTAGTCAAGTGCAGATTTTTTTCTCCTTCCTCCTATGAGGAAAACATCATAAAATCCAGATTAATTGTGGTGTGGAATTTAAAAATATGCCACAGCAGCAATGGAAGATGAATTATAATGGTACTTTAGCCTTCCGTAAAGAATTTTTTTTGTGCACAGTTTTTTAACTTTTACTTGAGATTTTAAGTGCTTACTCAAATGGCAAACTGCTTTTATCACATCACATATCTGTACTTTATTCTGTAGAAGATGAACAGCAGGGATTAAAATTAAAATGGTGATATGATTTTACATGATTAATTGCAGATGAAGATTAGAACCCTGATAAACTAATTACCAGAGAAACTGCTCAGTGTGTTATTTTGCCATGCAGGCAAATAAATAAGAAGTGATTGGAGAGGAATGGGGATGTCAGATTTCACAGTAACTGAGATTACATTTTCCTCTTGTTTTTCAATGCATTCTTTACTAGCTTTTGTTACTCTTTGCCTTACATTTCTGTCAATTGCTCATGTGCACAGTGTTTAAGCACTGTACTACTAGCTGTGATTGGCTGACAGTAGAAAAAGATCTAAAACTGTTTTGGGGACTTTGATTGCATGTATGCATGTGTCTGGGTACATATACTTACACACACAAAGAAGCTGTATGAGGAGTGGCTGAGGTCACTTGATCTGTTCAGCCTGGAGAAGAGGAGACTGAGGGAGACTGAAACTGAGACTCATTGCAGTCTCCAACTCTCCAACTTCCTCGTGAGGGGAAGAGGAAGGGCAGGCACTGATCTCTTCTCTGTGGTGACCGGTGACAGGACCCGAGGGAATGGCCTGAAGTTGTGTCTTCACTGAAGTGGAAGTTTAGGTTGGATTTTAGAAGAAGTTTCTTCACCCAGAGGATGGTTGGGCACTGGAACAGACTCCCCAGGGAAGTGGTCACCGCAACAAACCTGACAGAGTTCAAGAAGCATTTGGACGACACCCTCAGGCACATGGTGTGACACTTGGGGATGGTCCTGTGCAGGGCCGGGAGTTGGGCTCAATGATCCCTGTGAGTCCCTTCCAACTCAGCATGTTCTGTGATTCTGTAATTCTGTGATATATTAATGGATATGAAAAGATGATATCCTACTCTTCTGGAAGAAATTTCTTACTTTTAGCTTGTAAAAGTATTGTTAAACTTGCTTATTTGGAGTTTGTGCCATATCCAAAGAGAGCAGGTTGATGCCAGTTGTGAAGTAGAAAAGGTGGTACTACAGTGCTGTTTCTGGGCTATGGACAGTTTTCCACATGTTTTGGGGTCTGGTGGTGTCAAAAACACTGGGAAAACACCAAGCATCTGTAATTTGTTGTATTAATATAACCATCTCCTGCAGGAAACGGATCACAAAAATTGTAATAAATTTCTATATGATAGCATAGCTATTACATGAGAATCTCTTTATCTTATGGATCTTTGATGGCAGTGTAGCATATGTTGTGCATCTTAAACATCAGATTCTGAAGTCTTCAAGGTGCCTGTGTTTTCAAAGTGCTGGGTTTTATGATACGCTGTATACTGGAAGGGAAGAATGATACCTTTCAAGAACAGTTCCTCCATAGCCACCTAGACTGAAATCTAGCTGACTGTTACACCATATTGATATCTGTGTTTGTGCCTTTCTTGAATGTCTGTTTTGTTTTCTTAATTTGATAAATTGTATCTTTATATCTATTTCTAGGTTCAGATTTTAGCAGAGAATTCTAGGATTACCTAGTGCAGAGAATATTAAAACTTTTATACACAGAGAAATTGCTGTACAATCCAGTTGCTCAGTCATAGTGTCTTTCAGGCATCCAAAGCCATTATTAATTGACCTCAGTAGCTTCATTAAAAAGAGATAGAACAAGTTGCATTTCTGTGTGTCGGTACAGATGGTGATAGCCCCAGAACTGTTGCTTCAAGCCAGAGATCACAGGCTATTTAAAACAGAGCGTATCCCTCGATATACTTCCTACTGATCATGGTCCATTAACAGTACTAAGTTCCGGTGGGAGAGAGGGCTAGTCAAGAACTCTGCTTGGCTGCTTCAAGGCAGAGCCTGTGTTATGCAGTTTACTGCACTAATTATATACTCTTTATGAGCTCATTAGAGGACAATAAAGGAAAATGAAAACAGTTTGCAATATGCGTGGTCAAATTAGCCACACAGAGAAATTATGGTTCGTACTTAAATGCTGTTTAGAAAGTGCCCATTAAAAAAAATGTAGACTCTTATGTATGTACACTGTAATGATGCTTAAACTAATTTTCTTTAATGTGTTTATTTTTCAAATTGGGAATTGAACCCTGTTTCTATCTGATTAGAATGCAAAGGAAAGATTTGAATGAGACAGGCAACAGGATATCTATAGCCATATTCTTCATGGAAATTGTTAATTATGCAGATCTGAGTTGGTGGTCCATTTGCAACATTTTAAGGTTGAAATCTTATCTCTGTGTAAGAAAGAGACTATTTTTAAGTTGAGAGACCACTTACGACTATCAATTTAAGTCTGCATTTAAGGCTGTCCTATATGCATGTAAATGAAAATAAATTGCACTTAAGTGCAGTTAGGAATCTACTTTAAATAATCCATGGTAATTTGAAGAAAAAACATTTTAAAAATTTCTTTAATAAATATTGTGTACATATATTTGCACTATTTCATATACAAAATATCATCAGTATGGATAGAAGTTGCCAGTGGTATTTAGCTGCAAAGGGTTTTTCTTCTCTGTAGGTGTACAAAAGTTTATGTATGCAATTTATAAATGGGGAAAGTAGAGTAGACGTAGACTTGCTTTATGGCTGCAGCCAAATCAGATCAAGATGGTGCTGCAGGAGACAAGCTTTCCCCAAGCTGCTTAAAAGTTGATATAGTTGCATGTGTCATTGTTCCTTGCCCCAAGCCTGTCAAATTACTCAGAATTTTCAAGACTTTCAGTTAACCCAGTTCATTCTACTTAGGATTGCATGTGCAACCATACTCGTAGACTTGATGTGGGGAATTACTTTCAGGGAGGGTTGGATATACAATGGATATAATGGACATCTGAAGGCTAGCAGATTACCTGCCAAGCTCAGCTTACCCAAAATGAAGTGTACTGTTAGTGTATGAATTGCTCAGGATTGCCTAGTTAGGAGCAAATCAGATTTCTGGTGTTTTGACCAATTGAAATTATTTCATACAACAGTTCTTAGCAAAACCCATTTAAAATTTCAGCCCAATTATAAGTCTAAATTTCTAAATGAACCCTGATGTGCTTTGACCAAAGATTTTATAAATCTGTGTTATCCTGAAACTTCTTTTCTAATGGTTTATTGTAGTTTTTTTCACTACAGTTGTTTACTCTGGTGTTTTGTTTTTTTTAATCTGCTGTAATGAAATTCTTTCAGCATAAACTAGATATATCACATACCTATGGAGTCTATTACTAGGTTTAAATTTGGTATCTGTTGATATGGGCTTGTTTCATTGAGGAAATAACGTGATAGGCCCTCAAAACACTTTTTTTTCCCTATTCTTTCTGAAGTAATCCACTGATGTGAAAATTTGGGATGAACTTGTATCAAGAATTCTCATACATTTGTAGATTTCATCATCTTCCAATCACTTATTGTATGCATAGTCATAACATCGACACTGAAGTAATGCTTACGCACTTTTTGATTTTCAAGTAAGTTCTCTCTCTTGATTTCTTCTTGGGACAGAAATTTGACCAACTTTCATGTTAGAAGAGCTAATTCTTTCACATCAATGTAAAGAAGTACTATTTATCATTTGTATGTTGCCCAGCTGTAAAACAAAAATCTCGGTAGATGCTTTGAGTATAATAGTTTATTCTCAGAACTTAAATATATCTTGAGACATAAATGTTGAACAAAGTAAGATATTATATGTTTTATTATCATGAACACAGAATTATGTTAGTGAGAGAACACTGAATCTCATGCAGGGTAGAAACTGATTTCATGCTTTAACCCTTTTTAAAACCAGAAGTTTGGTTTGGGTTTGAAGTAGTTGTTGTTGTTGTTGTGGCTCTTCTGTCCTCTAAATTAAGATTGATTTAAAATAATTGTCTTTACTTATTATTACTACTAATACCTAAAATTCTTCAAAGTAAAAATAATCGGATAGAAAAACATAGAAAAATAATCAGAAGTGAAACAAGGGGGCATATAGTCACATCTGGATGAGTGTAGTGGGGACTAAAGCTTCTCATTTGAACAGCTGCAGAAGCCCGTCAGTCTTAAAGTTCAGACAAGTAGGTGAATGAACTTTATTATGTATTGTGCAAAGCACCTCTTTCTGATCAAAGCTATATAACAGTAACTCTTATATAAAAACAAAAATAACGTAGAAATCAACATGAGCAGATTGTATGTAGTCAGAACTATCACCATTTTGTGGCTAATATATAAATTTTTATATATGATACGTAGATGTAGTTCAGAACTTCTCTGTTTTCCCCTGCTTCTTTTATATAACTTAATCTAAGAATTTATAAAGCATAAATAGTATAAAATTATGTTTTAAATGACTTGTTGATGAAAATTATATGATAAATTTCTGTTAAGTTACATACTTTTAATTTAAGGTAACACATATGTATGATATTATATACTGTCCAACAAAAATTAATATAGTTTATTATAATGTCATAGTATTTGTGATATTATTATCCTAAATTTATCAACTATTAATTTCAAAACAATAGACTTCCCAGTGTCCCAGTGTATGCACTACTGTACTTTATCAGGGTGCATTGTAACTACTTGTAGAATAGGCTATCAGAAAGTACATCCTAAAAAAAAAGAAATTCTAATTTTGTATTGCTCAAATCCAAGTAATTGAACTTCCATTCTAAGCTGGAAACAATAACCAGACAAAGCTTCAAACTGTGAAATCATTGCAGTTTTATTGCAAAAGGTTTTTTTTAAAAAACAGTTACAGTTATGGATTATCAAAGAAAATTGGCTCGGTTTTTCTTTGGGATAACTGGACTGTTTCTCCTTCTTCACTAATTAACCAAAGTTCTTTTAACCTTAACTGAATCCTACTGGATTCCTCAAACCAAAAAATTAACTGCACGAAAAACTTGAGAGCCTACATCTGTATAAAGAATGCAATGTATTTTTTAAAACACACTGTTCTGTTACCAGTAATTTATTGCCCCTTTTCTTTTCTTGCACTTGGTGCCTACTCTGGGTGGCACTGCAGTCCAGAGAATTTTTCTTTTCCATGGTGGCTGGTTGTAACTGCAACATTGGTGGATTTTGTGGACTTCCTTTAGAAGTGGAAGTAGGGGTCAATAGAGTGAGAAGGAATAGGGCTACTTCAAAGAGGAACTACCAGAGAAAATGGTTTACACTGCATAACTCTTTAGTTTTTGATGTTACTACATTTCTTCTGTCAATGTTCTCATTAGCTTTGCCACCCATCTCTTAAGCATTAACTTTTTTTGAAACTTGGATCATAATATCCTTCCAAACTCAGCAACTGGAGAACAGTCTGACCCAGAAAGGATTCCCATTGATTTTAACTTTAATGAGAATTGGATAAGCCCATAAATGAACAATTTGTATTGCCTTTTAATTAACTAAAGTGGCCAAGTTAGTCATCACAACAGAGTCACAGGACTATGTGTACAACTGGTGTTTCAGCTCTTCCTAACTGTGCTATTTGAGGTTATAATTCATCTTATCAAAGTGTAATCTGGACAATTCTCCCAATCAATAATCATTTGAAAAGAAAGAGGATCCTTTTTGCCAGACTGCAGAGAGCCACAAGTTCAATAATGAAATGATTGACTCTGCACTTTCAAGAAAAAGTAGTTAAACTGCATGCAGTTTGCTCTTTACTTTGACAAAACATTAAAGACTGAAGCTGTATTTACTCCAAATGAAAATTGAAAATGAATTGGAATGAGAAATAAATCTTGATTTGGTACTGTACCCAAAGCCTTTCCACCTGTGCTAGAGCATAGGTACATGAAGCCATTGTCTATCTGGCTGCTACATTTTACCGTCCAGCTTTTGTATTCTAAGAACTACACTGTATATCTAAGGTTTTAAAATTCTTTGTGAATTCTTTGAGTCCGCCTGTTCAAAGTATGTTAGAGTTATAAATTACGTTAGTTAGGAAATGATAGTAGCTGAAGTGCTTTGTAATGAACTAAAAGTAAGGTGTATAAATAACACTAACCAACCCATGAGTTTGATCCAGATTCTAAATTCTGCTTGAAGTGGTATGATGTAAACAGATGATTATGTACTTATTGCTATAATTTTTAATACAAACAGAGATCAATATTTTATATCTACTGAAATCAGTGACTTTATTTGACTCCAAGCAGAATAGAATTGAGTCTGGAGCATAAAAGATGGTATGAACAAATATATATATCATATTAAATGTTGCTAATCTTGTTAAGCAAAGTAGTTCATGTACTGGGAATATGAAAATCAGTGCTCTTGTTACATATAAACCATTTGCAAACTTTAGTTTGCTAACTAGTTTTCAGAGAAAAATAGAAAATAATAGAAAATACAGAATTCATAAATTATAAAATTTGCAGGAAGCTGATCAAATACCCACCAAAACCTGATAGGTGTTGATTTGAATTTCTCTTTGAACACAGAAAGTAGATCTGAACTGTAATATGCTGTGTATCTTCTGAAAATGTTTTTTTCAGGGTCTTTTGGGTGTTATTCCACTAAGTACAACATACTTAAATATTTCTGAGTGCAAGAACTTGAGTTTCAATGTTTTATGTTTTTTATTTAGAGTTGAACATTCCACATCTTATCTGTGTCAGCAAGCATTTAAACAACTGAGGCAAACCAGAGCAGATTTAACAGGAGTGAGAAAACACAAACTAATGCATAAAACACAAGGTAATACATAATATGATGATCAGAGCAGTTTCAGTGGGAAGCAAGAAATGCAGATATAAGTCCTGTCAATCTGAGAAGAAAACCTGAGTGTTTCAGTGTGCTGGGTGATTCTCTACCCTTTTCATGGGTACAGGAGAAACTGCCACCATCTCTTTCTAATTTCTGAAGTTGAGTGTCTAGACTTTAGTTCCATTTGTTTCCTTAGTTTAAAATGTCTAAGATGGAGGTAATAATTTTCCCAATTTTTATTGCAATGACATCTTTTTAAGAAGATCCAGATGTGTTTTTTTAAAAGATAAAAGGTGAATTATAATATACCTGACTAGGAACATAAAAGATTCTACTTTCCTTTTGCTGTTAAATTAAAAACTACAGTTTAAAAGCTACGTTACTCATACTAGTCATCCCAGACTGAGATTTGGAGCTGTGTATCATGAGGCTTGAAGCCAAATTTTCACTCAACTTCTTATGGGCTACTTTAGAGGCAGATAGACATCCTTGCATATGGTCACAGTAACTTGTCTGAGCTTCTGTATGAAATTCAGTATTATATACTAAAATGCTGTTTCTCTCAAATATATCTGGTTAGCCTCCAAGCCCTGTGTTGCCTGAAGAGGACCTCAGAAAATAAATTATGGGCCTCACTTCTCCAGCAGCTGCTTCCATTCTTTGACAGTCAAGTTCCATTTTCAGTTACTGAAACATAGGATTAGACACCTGGTTTTAGATCCCCAAAGTCTAGCAACTTTGGCCAGAAAACTAAAGTATTTTTGTGAAATTCTGTAATCCCAATTTAACCTTATGATGCCTACAAATTCTCTTTTGCTCATAAAACAAAAAAGAAAGAAATATTAGAACTGAGAAGATAGAAATTTTTTTTCATGTTCTAAGGCTATCTATCATTTAAAACAGCTGAGCTAGGGATTAATGGATTCAAAAATACTTATAATTCTGCCAAAGTTAGATATGTCAGGAAGCTCTCTCAAAGGTATCCCTACCATTACTATTCTGTAATTTATGGTAAAGGATATACAGTAGCAGGAGGTAAAAATCTATTCAAGGCCGACTTGTTGTATTCTAGGAAGTCTCCATCCTATGCCCTTTTGATGTCTTGAGCCATTTTGTCAAGTGTATTCTAAAGTGAAGATAATAATGTTGTTAGAACATAAGCTAGTACCTATAGTACACTTGGATGGCTCCTCATGGAAAAGTACATATGCTGCAGGTAACCAAAATAATTTAGATTTTTGCTTATGAATCTTTATTTTACTTTCTCATATGCAGTATGCATTTTAAAAGCAAACTCTTTATTGATTTCATTTACTTTTTCAATGGAACGGTCACTCTTCTTACCCATACAAAACCTAAATAATAAACTCATTTCTTTGACACTGAACTGACCATGGTGTGTAATTGCCATTAGTTTTTTATTAGTCATCTAACATTAGATGGAGTTAGTCATCATACTGGTACATGTTATTATTATGATATCATGCATTCCAAACACAGTGATCTAAAGAGAATCATAAAATCAGAGGAAATGTACTAGATCTCCTAACCTATCCCCAGCTAGGTGAAGGTCTGCTTTGTACAGTATGTTACAGATCTAATAGAGAGTAGTAATAAAATATTAATAGCTTTGGTTTTAATTTCTGAAATATAGCATCCATTTATAAATAGGCTATGCATTGACATTAGATATTAAATTTTCTCATGTGTTTTGTTTCTGTAAGTAAATAATGAATATAAAGGTAGATAGTGCTTCTAAGGTAGAAACACAAGGGCAGAGGTCTAGCTTAAAATGTGAGGACTTCCATTACTATAAAGTAATTATAATTGCAGGGAATAAAAATGCTAATGCTATTTTTTATTGGACCAAAATAAATTTGAGCAATTCTGTAACTATTACTTGAGGTCAGACAAGCAGATTTAGTATTTTTCATACTACTTCTCCAGTATATTAGCTAATAAGTTTAAAAGCTTTGAAAAAGGTGATATAGGAAGTTAAATACTATTAATGTGATCATACTTAACATTATTTAATTGAAAATATTTAAGCAGAAAAGACATTATAAAATCTGAGTCATATACTATGCAGAAAATGCATGCTTGAGCAACTCCAGAGGTTGAAAATGCTTAAAGAATTTCTATATTAATTATAAATCCTAAATTACATTGGCATATATATTTCTATAACAAGACTGCTACTGTATCATCTATAGTTACTAAAACACAGCTGAGCATTTTGTTATTTGTGTAAACATGAACAATGAAAAGACTGTTTATTCTCAGAATAGGAGAGAAAAGTATTCTAATTACAGTTTCCATTGTTTTGCCTGTGGGTTCCCCAAGAGCCAGTCCCTGATGGGAAGCTGCTGCCTCACATTCAGTGATGCATGAACTCAGTCTCTTTGTTCTGTAATAGGGAAAAAAAAAGTATCTGTGCAGTACTATTTCTTGACTACTGCATGTAAAAGGTTATTGTACTTGATTCCTCTGCATCTGCACAGAGCTGACACAGAATCTGTCCTTTCTCCTTTCCACTTCTGCATGTAACTATTGTTAGTTTCTTTCTTCTGTCATCAAAAGACATAGTGAAAGTAGAGTAGAATCAATCTTTTCTTTCTCTGGTAATGAAAGAAAAATTTTGTGAATTTATACATTGATATCTGAATAATTGTTTATTATGTAAACTGTTCAGAATATGTCGATGAAGAGGAAAGTAAGCTCATAATCACCTGTCCCTTTGGGCAAAATACATAAGCTAAACCAAGTGCCACCAACAGTTATATTATTTACATGTCATGCAAATTTATTTTCATTTTTGGCAAAGTATTGCATTCACTTTTAATTAATGAATACTCATACTGAAGTTACTGAAGTTTTATACTATTCTCTGAATAATTAAATCATATGGAAAAATGTCAGAAGACAAAATAAAATGTATTTATTCCAGCCATATCTTCTTACAGCATGGTATATCGTGTGAAAACAACATTAAGCATTTTATGCCATCTGTGCTGGTTGAGGATACATTTACAATAGAATATTCCTTTTCAAGTTGCACACAGTCAGCTTATAGCAATAGACATCTAAACAGAGTGATCTGCAAAAGCAGACAGCCACTGATATTTGGTTCACTTTAATCCACTCCTTGAACTTTGTTTTATCTTTGGGAGATGGAGCTTGCTCATCATGCTGTCATTCACAGCTTTATACAAATAACATACATTTTTTCTGTAGTGAATAGATTTTAATGAAGTAACTTCTGAATACTAAATACTAACAGCATCTAAGTAAAATATCAGTGTTCCTTAAAATAGATGGTTTTATAATATTTTATAATATTTAAAAATATTACTCTATAGTATTTTGTAATTTATTTTATATATTATTCTAGATGTTATAGATAGCATATAATAGATAGTTTTATATTATTTATTCATTTTCATAATATTAAAAATTATTCATATAATGCAGGAAAATTACCATCATTTCCCAAGGACTGTACATAAAACTTCTGGTAAATGTAAGTAGTCTTAGATTCTAGTTGGACATTACTGATAGTCGTTGTATACCAGATCTCCATAAGTGATCTGTAGAATCAAAGAATATATTGTTTCAGTCTGCACATGTTGTATAAATTGCATTTTTCAAGTCACTTTCGCAAACAAGGCTAGTGTGTATTTGAGACTTGTTATGTGCAATTATTATCATTTAAATTACAGTAATTTGATGTCTGCATTTTTTTCTGAACTTGATAATAATTAGAAATGGTTTTACAGAAAGAAAAAATAAAAAAATTGCAGATCAAAATGCCTTGATTCTCTATTTTGTCCAAGCAGAGCTTTCACACCTGTGACAAAGGACCTGCTAAAAAGTGGTTTGAAGCTCCCTCACTCAGAAGGTCCATCTTCAGTCTAAGGTAGAGCTGCAGAGGACAGAGGATGAGTCTGCTTAAGAGAATTTGTTTTTCTCACCCTACATGTTGAGTCCCAGCATGAGCTGGGAGAACTATCCCCTGTCATGCTGGGGTTTCTTTTCTCACCTACCGTGTTCATTGTGCAAGAAATCTCCTTTATTAATTAGTTAGATGTGATTTTTTTGCTTAATCTTCATTAAGCATTTGGCTTTTAATCTCAATACTTTGCTCTTGTAAAGTATGCTGTGTAATTTCACATCAAAGATACAAGAGTTTTCATAGAACAATAGAAAAGAGTCAGAAAGCTGTTGTGTATCACAGGAAAAATGTATGTATGTTGATTATTCAGAAATACTCTTTTCTTGTCACAGCATTAATCACTTATTTCCTTTTCCAAAATACCTATTATCAATGCTAATTATCAATGCCAATACCTCCTTAAAGGACATTCAACTTTGAAACACTTAGGAGGCAAAATCTTGGACGCTAAGAAGTATTCAGTCTCCTGAGGAGAAAAAACCCTTAACAGTTAACCAAACACGATACATTGATTATTACCAGTTTCTACTCAAATTTATCACTATAATTTGGTCCTCCCTCATTTTGGTTCATTAAATCTGTCTAGAAAAAGTTCAGGGTGCTTAGCAGCTCTGTTATTTTGTCTCAGTGATGGACTCTCAGTATATACATAGTGTGCATACTGTGTATAATATATGTGCTAATGTCTGAATAAGAATATTTACAAATGTATTATGAACAGTTCCATCTGGTAAAATGAGCTGTCAAAATGACTTTTTTTTTAATTAGACTTGCGTGAAATTGCAAGAAATTATGGTAGGCATTGTTTGTAGAGGAAGATCTCTTTTATTAAATTGCCTGATAAAATTAAAGGAAATACTTTTTTCTGATATTCAAACTCCAAGTTAATTTCAGAAATTTTTGAAAATGTATTTGTTGTTCTATACTGATTTACTAAATTGCATCTGTCTTGATGTTTCAGAGATTTCCCATTCACTGTATTTCATAAAAACTGGTCATTAGATGACCATTAAATATTTCTTTTTCCCAAGAAACTCTCTTGTATATGCAGTTTTGCACACAGTTTGTGTAAACAGTCTTTGCATGTAGCCAATCTACCCCCCAGGAATAACTGTAAAATCTACCTTTTAGTTCTTTATATTTAGCTCATTTCAAGAAAATGTCATGTGTTTCCTCTGCATCTCTCTGTGCCTTCTATGAGCAAAATTATCAGCCTACTACATTCCAAGTGGTGACAGTGCTATGCTACTGTTCTCTGTTGCTTGCAGATTGTTCAGTAGAATAGAGCATATTCCAGACAGATTTAATCTTAAAATATGCAGTACTAATTGTGAAAAAAGGCAGGAGGAAGATAAAATCAGTGGCAACAAGATAAACTCCTGGTTGATCTCAGTCAGCAGTATTCTTTGAACACGGACACAAATAGACAGTAAGCTTTGCAAATGTGCTAAAATTTGAAAATGTGCATCATGTATCAAAGGAGGAGAAATACTGGCCAAAGGGTATTTTGATCTGAAATAGCATTACAGAATTACCTTGTGCTCTTTTATTTAGCAATTCTAATAAGGGCGCCTAAAGATCAAACATGCTTTGTTTGTGTTGGAGAAATTAAATCTAACTGATGAAAAACTTATGATAAGTATTAGATTAGACAATTTAAAGGCTAGGTAAAAAAAAAAATATACATGTTTTGTTAAACTAGCTTCTAGTTGTAAAAGACCTTAATTACTTCAGTCTCTAGATAAATTCTGTCCATATCCAGACAGCTAATAGATAACAGGTTGATTCTGCTCTTAGCTCTGTAATGACAGCATGGAGAGGATCGTTTACAGCGATACAAATCATATACAATAGGAGAACAAACACAGAAATATACTTAATCAGAAGCATTTATGCCTTGGTTTGGTTTGATTGTTGGTTTTTTTTCTTCTATACTGCTGATTATGCTCAGGAAGAGAAATGAATTTTCATCCTTATAGAGTAAATCCTGTATTCTTTAGTAACATCTGTCTTTCTCCCACATTAATGTTTTTTAGATTGAAGGAGCATTTGCACTTCTGAGTCACCAGTCAGTTGTGACAGTATGCTCATGCCTCAGGATATTGAGTCCAATGGTTTCATGTGTATTAGTCATCTCATTTGCAAGATTCTGAACATGTCCTCTTCAGGCTTACCTTAATGCACAGATTTTTTGCAGATATAGGTTTCACGGGCTTTCATAAACCATATAATGAAAGAATAAACAAGATGCTATGAGAACCTGTACTTGACAGTGTATGAAAACTAATTAAAAAACCTCATTTTCTTTTTCAGTTTTTGAGTTCCTTTCATTTCCTTGAAAAATCAACTTATCTAGTTTCATCTTAAATTATATAAGCCTATTTACTTTTCTTTTAAACACTCAACAGAACTCCTGAGTATTGAAATTAGCAGAGGTTTTGCTATTGACTTCAATGATACTCAGTTTTCTCTACATTTCTCTGTGCCAAATCCTGTTTGTGATGCAGACAGTTGACATTTCACATTGTTAGGATCTGGCCTTCCGCAATTATTATATTGTCTTTATTTATTTATTTTCTTCTTTGTTATTGAAACAACAGGAATATCTGGTTGGTGTAAGGCAGAAACGTTTCATATTTTTGTGTGAAGGAATGTGGGTAGAGAATGTATACACTGTCTTCTTCTATAAGGAGTTTTCGAACATATGTTCACATGATACACAACTGAAGAATACATGTACCTGAAAATGATGGCATATTATAGCGGCTGATAAATATATTCTGCAGTTTGTTTAAATAGCTTGCTTTCTACAGAGTTTAGTTCAGTGACAAAAGAATTTACAAGCACAAGAATTTGTTAACAAAATTCTACTACTATTAAAAAAACCAGTAGAGAAACTGAGATGTTTTGATTCAGCTCCCTGAGCTGATAAACCAGTTCTACGTGCTGAATTACAGGTTTAAAAACTTAGTTTTAACCGATACGCTTCCCGGCCTCCCTGGCCACTCAAAAAAATTGACCAAAATCTTGCACTGAAAAGAATGCTACAATATCAAATAAAACCTGCATTCCATTAAAGAACATGGTATGTGACAACACATTCTCTTAATTTTCATTCTACACAGTTTACAAATGAATCACTCAGAATAGAAGTGCAGGGAATCGCATGCTCTTCATTATTGATTTGTGTATCAAATGTCTTGAGTGTGTATTAAGTCAGCACCAAATAGATGTTGTTATCTTTGTCTGAATTAAAATATAACAAATCCAATGTATTCTGATAATTCTTCAATATTTTGGGAGCTTAGTTCTCTGTGACATTGCTTTGCTATATTAGAACATTAATGAAAGAAGTGGTATTTTATCAGAAATTTTATTGTGAAAACTTTACTGTAACAATGTTTTATTATATTCTTATTAAATTTTGGCCTAGAAAATAAAACTTTCTCTCCATCCTTTGCAACTAACCACAAACAGGAAGTAAAAGACATAAGCAGTGACCAAATCTGCATTCTAGTTTTGCTACGATTGCTACAACTACAGAAGATATGGTAATGTGTGTTAAGGTTGCTGATACCAAATTCTAAATACAAACATTAAAACCCCAGAGCATCATGAGCTATGATTCCTTCATGAATTTAGGAATCATTAACTTATAACGTATTTGCATACATAATTTCAACTAAGCAATCCAAATTTTTAAAAAATCTTTGTTGCGACTGCAAGTATATGCATGCATGGGTGTTTATTAGCATGCTTGTGTGTATATGTATCTTTCCTGTATCTAGGCATCTCCTATCATATGGCACTTTAGAGCATCAAGGATCAGACTGAAGGCAAGTGAAATATCTGCCAAGTAGCAAAGGGGGCTGGAATATGTGTCACTAGTGGGAGTAAGGGTATAGCATGGATTCAGCTGTAAGTGTAAGGTACTCCTGTAAATATTTGTTCTCTCACAAGTTTTAAGATAACTAGAGAAAATATGTATAAAAGGTATGTTGTTAATTAATCACACAGCCCCTCTGTGAGATTTTAATCAATATTTACATATATTGTAAATAATGTATTTATGAAGTTTTAATTACTTAAAGCTAGAGGCATCCAAGCTAACATATTATGCCAGTGTTTTGTTGTGTTATTTTAATCAGTCCTTTAAAAAATCATTTAGCTTCATATCTTTCATTGAATCAAAGAAAACATTCACAAATATTCTATCTAATAATAATTAATTTGAGTTAGAGAAGAATACATATATATATAAACTATTAAAAATTAAAATAATTAATTTTAACCACATTTTCAATGAACTTGTAACTATGGATTTACAACTAGCCTATCCAGAATAATACAATAATATAAATACAAATTCCGTGGAAAAATTATTTTGACAAATAAAAAATGAAAGAAAGGTAAATCTCCTAATTAATTTAAGACTGTTCAATTGATGTTAAACATACACTGCATTTGTTTTGCAAACAGGCCATTTAATGATGCATGTTGACATACTCTACATGAATGTGTCAATTGATTTGTTTTGGTGATATATGACCCTTTGTTTAGAAGTGTAATACAGGGAATTAATCAGTATACTAGGTGTATTAGGGGCAACCTTAGAAGCTGATGTCAAAATGCAGTCATTTTTGGGAAGATACTGATGGCCACAAGTGAAGGGATCTCTCAGAGGGAATTATTTCCTGGCTTCATGTTCATCAATGGTGTGATTGCTCATACAAGTAGTGTTACAAAACCTTTGTAGATAAAAATGTCTGGTATGAAAAAAGTAAAACAAATACAAAATTCTCATAATCACCATACAGTAGAAAAACAGATTTGTTTTAATATATCTAGGTGAAGCATAGTAAACCTGTAAACAAAGGATACACCTTGTACTTACATAATAGAGCTTGTCTTTGATAATGAAGACCCAGGAAAGAACATAAGGTCATTGAAGATCACTGCATCAACAGGAATTCTTGATGCCATGGTATGGTTAAATGGGATAATAGAATGTTTATAAGAGAAGGACTGTCAAGTAGAAGTTGAACATATCTGCACATATTTCATTAAAACTATTGTGACTATCATCATGGCTAGGCTTCGCGAATGAAGATTTGGGAAGGGCTCTACCCACATTTGCTACAAGCGCGCTGGTGGCTAAAGAGGCCAATGTGAGATAGACAAGACCGGTTGCAAAAGGCACAGCACAAAGACTCCTTGGATGGTATCGGCAAGACACGATTCTTTCTGTGTTGTCTTTTCTCTTCGATGGTGATCCTGCGTGCTTTCTCAAAGGAAGCAGCAGCGTTATGGATAGTGCGTCTCCATATCTCCCAATTGGAGGCCAGACTAGACCAGCGATGAAGATCAATATGGCCAAGGCTGAGATGTTGTTTCAGGGAGTCCTCGTATCTCCTCTTCGGGGCTCCTCTCTTGTGGCAGCCGGTGGCAAATTCACCATAGAGCACAATCTTGGGGAGGCGGTGGTCCTTCATCCTGGAGACATGCCCTACCTAACAGGCTTCAGCATGGCTTCAATACTTGTGACTGCTGCTTGTTCTAGAACAGATGTATTAGTTACATAATCTGACCAGTGGATGTTTAGGATTGTATGGAGAGAGCGCTGATGGAAGCGTTCTAGGAGTCGCAGGTGGTGGCGGTAAATGACCCATGATTTGGACCCATATAAAAGAGCAGACAGCACAATGGCTCTATAAACACTGATCTTGGTACTTTTCTTCAGGTGTTTATTTCACCAAACTCTTTTATGGAGTTTTCCAAAAGCTCTATATGCCTTTGCTAACCTGTTGTCTTTCTCTCCATCAATCTTACTGTCTGAGGAGACGATGCTTCCCAGGTGATTAAACTGCTGGACCAGTTTGAGCTCTGATTGACCAATGGTGATATGGGGATGATGGAACACTTCCTGAGGTGCAGGTTGATAGAGAACTTCTGTCTTTTTTAAGCTGACTTCCAGCCCAAAGAGCTCAGCAGCCTCAGCAAAGCAGGATGTTAAACACTGCAGAGCTGCTTCTGTGTGGGCAACAAGGGCGGCGTCATCAGCATAAAGCAGCTCCCGGACAAGATGGTTTAAGGTCTTGGTGTGGGCCTTCAGTCGCCTTAGGTTGAATAGGCTTCCATCAGTACAATATTGGATGTAGATACCATCCTGATCATCGAGGTCTGCCGTGGCCCTTTGGAGCATCATGGTGGTTGTTAGAAAGGGCTCAGAAAGTGCATCACCATATCTGACTTGGTCGTGCTGATTCTCATGAAGTGAGATGTTCATTTTAAGGAACTTGGGGAGACATCCTAAATGGTCCAAAATCTGCCACAGACCTTTTCTGCTCACAGTATCGAAAATCTTTGTTACAAAGGTAACAAAGGTTACATAGAGACCTTTGTTCTGTTCCCTACACTTCTCTTGCAGTTGTCTGAGAACTATTGTGACAGTGCTGTGTTTAAAGCTGATATTTACACTTCAAGAAGGACATGAAATATTGGAGAGATTTCAAAGGCTCTTAGAATTAGAAAAAAAATGTCCTGAAACATGAAATTTACAGGTTTCAGTTTAGTCCTTTATACACTACAGAAACTATTGAGAGAGGACTTAGTTATCTGACTAATAGATAGCTACTCATGACAAAAAAATTATACAAGCTCTTGGTAGCACTTAATTTTGCCAACAGAGGGTAATACAGTTTCCAAAGACTAAAAGTTGTTAGGTTCAAACTCAACTTACTTTAAGTTGTAGTTACTTGTGTAGTTGTTATGCCCTGGAACAATTTATGTATTATATTTAGGATTCTACAATGGCCTTTAAGATAGGACTGGATAGATTTATTAAATAGATATTTTAATCCAGTTCTTAGGGGAGAAAATTGTCATGTATTTATAGCCTTATATGGCTATGTCTGTATTAGCAAATAAAATATCCTGAGCGTGTTCTCTAGTGGCTCAGCATTTGTGCTTAGATGGCTGCTAATAATTAAACACTACAGGCAGTATTGGAGCAGTGCTTGGCCATGCTCTGGCCCTGTTTGTTTCATTAATACAGTTGTAGTCTATATTTTTTTTTGCTGTGAGAGAGATGCACCAAATGTCCTGAAAACACCTAGATGAATATCTCTCAATTTTCTTGAATTGCACCACAAAATTTGTAGTTATTATATTGATTGCAATGAAAGGATATACTATTTTTGCAAATGATCCTGGTCCCCAAAACTGTAACCTTATGAACTGTAACTTCATAAGGTATCAATGCTTAGTAAGTTCTGTAGTTGTTAACAATATGAGGTAGATAATCTTTCTGCTTTGCTGCAGGTTTGGAAGGAGGTTTTGAGACTTCAGAAGAGTTAATTATATTTTACTCAGTACTTCAAAAGAATCTTCTATAATAAACAGCCAACCATTGCACAATAACTTAGGAATCAGGAGAAGACAGGCAAGATTGGTAGAACTGAGGCCATGGAGTTACTGAGTGTCAGGAGGTACATAGATTTCAAAGCCAAAGAGATAAGCAGACCATCAACACTGATGGTGATGCCTGATAATGTGTATTTGAATAAAACTTGCCTCTTATTGAGAAAGGGAGAGCTCAAAGGTTGACTGATTTTAACTTCCACGAAGGTAACCATGCCTTATTTGAAGCCCCTGTTTGGTTTGCATTTAAGTAGCCGGATGTTCTTACTGTTGGAATTGCATGCCTAATCTCAATTGCATTTTCAGTTTGCATTTGAATTTGACTTTGGTGTTCAACATTTTGTTTTAGTGAAATCTCTCTTCATAAGATCAAAGTTTCTTAGTAGATAATATTTTCTTTCCATGAAGATATTTATGTACTGTAGTCAAGTTACTTTCCAGTCTTCTTTCTAAATAGCTGAAAAACATTGCAGTTCTGAAGTCTCACACTGTGTGGTGTTTTCTCAGGCCTTGTGGTACTTTGCTATACCTCTGCCAGTTTTTCACCATTTTTTTTAGCAAGACACAGGATCAATACCTATAATCAAGAATTAGCCTCACCAAGACTATAAAAATTCTTTCTGCTTCTCTGACTGTACTTTTTTAGCATCCCATAAATAAGTACTAGCTTCTTTGCAGTGGAGATCTACGTGGCTTATAAAGCCAAAGGTGCAAGGCTTTACATAGAACTTAAATATTTTTCAGTAATATTTCATAAAAAAAAAAAAAAAGAAAGAGGAAGATAGACGGATGAGAATAGAAAAAGCTATAGCTGAAACTGAAATAAATATAGTATGAGATAAAACACAAAAAGGCTGGAATGAACAGTAGATCAGAAGGGACAGAGTTGGATTGATTAAGAGTAACAAATTATCTGATGTCATCAGGGACTAGAGATCCTTCTTCATGCTGATTTGTCATTGTTGACTCCTTCCTGCAGAATGTTTCAATCATAGGGGAAAGAAGAAAGTGCCATATCTAGGCCTTATGTCCCATGAAGGCGAGTGATCTCCTTTGTAGAGTTCTAGATCCCTGGATTCCTTTGTCCCCACAGCACAAACATGCTACAAAGGGACCCTCCCTACCCCAAAGACTTCACAATTTATAGGGGAACTGTGCCATTAACAGGTGGAAGAAAACACATGGGTAGGGGAAGCACAAGAAAACAACAAACCAGCTCTGATCAGTATGAAAACAGCCATCTAGCAGTTGTCTATATGAGGGTTTTGTGCTTTTTTGTCTTCATGGCAAAGAAGGATTTTAAATAGGGATTTGAAGGTGGACAGTGAGCATGGCTGTGTGGACATTTAGAGTGTTCCTACTTTGTATAAGGGTAAAGTGTAGCACATATTTGTACATGTTCTTACAATTTATTTTTTTTGACAAAAATGATTAAATCTGGACCCACGTATTTTTTCTTAAGTTCACTGAAATCAAGACATGAAATGTGGCTTTGCACTTGTAATTTTGTATTAAAATCTACAGTTTACTAAACAATGCATACTTGGAAACATTTTCAATTTTATATTCATCAGGATATACAGGACCTTATAAGACTAGCACTGGAAGGCTTGGCTTTTTTGTATTGGTTGGAGTTCCACATTTCCTATTCCTAAATCCTATTTCCTCTTTCTCTGCCACCAGCAGTTGTATATTCCTGCCCATTCTCTTGGGCCAGGTTCAATATTTGCTTCACCCTGATGTTTTTCCTACTAGTGAATATGATCTGGCAAAAAGATTATAATTTGCTATCAAGGCTAGGATGCTGAAATGGCCTGATACAGTATGAGATGATCAAGTCCAAGTTGATAGAATGAAGACGGTGGGAATAGAGAGTGAGTTTGGAAGAACAAATAAAGTCAGAGATAACAAGGTGTCAAGAGACTTTATCAAAATGGCACAGTCTCTGTCATGGGCTGGGAACCACAGCCTGAATGACCAACAACAAGGCAAAAAAACTGAAGAAGTTTCACTGACTAAGGGATAAAATTCCTTCACTGAATCAGGAGCAAACATACTCCCCTACAGTACTGAGGGCACCCTGTGCTTCTGTATATGCTCAGTTTCCTATGGGGCTCAAGAGCAGCTGTAGTTACCTGTAGGACTTCAGAGCAGAAAATGTCCAGCTCAAAAGCTTACCCACATTTTCATTTTGAATATGATAGTGTTACTAATTGTTATTCATAACCTTTATTGTATTTTTTAATTATAAATATCCAAGCTGTTTTATCACTCTTTTCTGTGATGTTGTGGTGATTGTAGTGTAATCTTCTGACATTGTTGTGGTATTTTTGCCAGATCATCCGTAACTGTTTCAAAAAGATATTGACCTACTTAAATATGAGAAATTGAGTCTCTGATATAAATATACCTACCTATTGACTGTGTCAAGAATATACCTCTTATCTTGTACTCCAACCACTAAAGTAGTTTGTTGCTATTATACCTACCACCCTTAATTTCTCGTAAGTGCAACAGGTACAATATAATTTTATTTTTCTAATACTAATAATAGTTCTAAAATAATACATCCTTTGCTTGTGGGTGGTTTCTACAGTTTACTCCAGAAATGTCTCTTTTATAGTGTCAGAAGTCTGAAAATCTTACAATTATTTAGATTGACATTGTTTAATAATATAAATAATAAACAGGATGACAATGTTTATGATATATCAGCATATTACTGTTTCTTTTCATTGATCTTTTAAGACTGAACTTAGCTAAATATTTTTATGTAAAAAGCTGAATTACACTTAATTTTGTTTTTCCTTATTTACAGGATCTATACTCCAGCATCTCATAAATACAAACCAAATAGTTTAGAAAGGTGGAATTAATTTTTTTAAATCAAAATGTATGGATTTAATTACATATTTACCTCAGTTAAGTCAAAATACATTTTAGCAATTCTATTGATTTCCCGTTTTCTGCAGTGTTGTATATCTAAAACCAATCAAATATACTGTCAGACTAATTTTGATGGGGCATATAGCACAGTAAATAATTACTTCACTTTGCTTAATGTATTATAAATCCATAAATAGACATTTGTTTTATGCGAAAAGTGGGCAGCCTAGTAGAGAACAGGAACAAATAACAAAGAGGAATACTCAGTGACAAATGCAGACTAAAGAATAAAAGCTGATTAATTCAGAAATTTTGAGAGCTGATTATTCATTATGCTGTAGTTGCATGTACTGCACCAGAATTTCTTTTCAGATTCTTGGGTTCAATTCTAAATCAGTTTCATTACATTGTTTTCTTCTGCTTTTTTTTTTCACATACATTGTATGTAAAATTTTTTGCAAGAAAATGTTATTTGTCCTATATTTCTGTCACATAAACCCCCTAACAAAACTGAGTTTAGAGACTAATTCACATTTTAGTGTTTCTATCATCAGCATCTGGCACTATAGAAAAGATTGAGTTTGGAGAAATCACACAAAATATATATTCCTTCCAGTGCTAAATGCAACTAGTAGTATTTACAAAAGCTAGCACACATTGTCATTCTAAGATGTTAAGTATAGCTAGGTTGGCAACTCAGTAATTGTATCTTGCAATGTACTTGTTTCCAAAGACAAAGTTTGCCAGCAGTAGAACATCTGAAAATCTGAAGCAATGCTATTTTTGTCCTGCTAAGTTGTTACCTGTACATCAGGAAATTCTGTGAATCTCATGAAGACAAATACTATGAAATCTGATTTTCTGTAGGGCTGCCTAACTCCTGGAGCCCCCACTGACATTAGTGTGTATATGACTTCTTAAAATTGCTAGGGTAAAGACAAAAGTAGGAAGAAGCACAGCATAGCCAGTGATTCAGCACACTAAATATTTGAAAAAAGGCTGTTTGGTTTTTTTTTCTGAGAAATCGATATCCCAAATGGCTTGATGACAGAAGAATATCGTAGTTACCTTGCAAAAAATGCACATCTCTGCAGAATGATCAGGTAGATGTTCAGTGTTAAGTTAGAGAGCCACGGAAAAATCTTGATCAGAATATTTGGCAATGTCTCTCTGGTGTCTTCCAGTACTAGCAGACTGAGTGAACAATCTAGAAGAGTCTTTCCTCTGTTCTTTTCAGCTTTTATGTATTGGATCAGCATCCTTTCAATGCTACCTCATACTTCAGTAAGAGAAGAACATTAGGCCAGTAGGTGCTTACAGTTACAGAGGAGCACAGTAGAATGCTGGAAACAAATGGAAGGAATCCTTATAGGAGGGTATTCGTAGGCCATTGTCAACCAACTCAGCTCCCATCAAACATTCTTCCCATCTTTTGTCCCTCCATTACTTTCCCTCAGTGCATGATTCCACTTTTACAACTGGAAAGCATAGGATATCTATAGTAATTGTAAATTGATACGGTGCTTAAACTATATATTTCATGGTGTATGACTAGTTTAATTAAGCATAATAACTGTCTATTCAGGCAGAGAAGGGACAAATGTACCTCTATAGACTTGACCCCACCAGAACACCAGTGTGTTCACAAGACTTGAAGTTCTGAAAATTTGCTTTCCAACAGGTGCTCTAAACCTCCCACATTTCTTTTAAGGATAATTTGCTTCAAAATTTGAACTTTTTCTCTCAAAAAAAAAAAAAAAAAAAAAACGAAGGTGTAAGACTTTCAAACTCACAGCTAAAAGTTTAGACACCATGAGCTGTTTTTGTAAAGTATTAGAATCATTTTATTGTGGAAAACTGTATTTGACTAATGGATCAAGCACAATATTTACTCCCAGAAAACAGCAAGAACTTTTGACTTTTTTTTTAATTATAATTCCTAAAAGTCAAGTCCTAAAAAATTTACCCCTAAATTTAAGACCCTACATCAGTCTTCTCCACGACAGATTTCCTCTCTTTACGTAATCAATCAGGTGTGAGTTAACATGGTTGTCTGATGAAGCTCCTCTCATTCTCCATTCATTAATTACTGTTTCCCATGAGGAACTTTGTCTGTGGAATGTTCCCTTTATGCCAATCCAAAGTAGCTTAATTCTCAACATTTTACAAAGTCCTGAACAGATGCTTTTTGGGATAAATCTGTATGCAAATGGGATTAATTTATACTGCAAATATGTGGTGACTGTAAAGACTTAATAACACTTGCCTTCTCAAAGTCACTGGAGTAATTGTAGGAGTTAGAGGTGCAAAAAGCCTACTGGTTTAATTATATGGTTTAATTTCTGAAGGACACTAAGGAACTGACAGTTTAAACACATCAGATCCAACTTGGTATTTTGGGTAAATATACCCTTTTTTTAGAAGTTTTGTCACCTAGAACAAATATACTTTAAAAATAAAAGAAAAATAACAAAGTAAAAGGATATTCTTTTAAAAAATGCATCCAAGAAAACCCATAAATTAGTTGCAATCTTCTTAAGATTCTCCAACACTGGAAATGGAAGAAATGTCACTCACTTTCTGTCAGCAGATGATCACCTATGTTTTTCAAGTCACTTTTCTATATGTTTGCTGAAGAGAAGAAAATAGCATAATGTATGTTTTGTGACTTACTGCTTTTCAGATTCTATCAGTTTCATTTAAAAATTCACATTGATTTTATGAACACGTTTTCTCATTTCTTTCACATTGGAATTAAATTGTCTTATGCTTGCGTTTGCACAATAACAGGTAAAGTATCAAACAAAATAGAGTTCTATTGCAGATTGCTTATCAAAACTTTACCTTGCCTTTCAGTACTTAACAATTCTGAATCATCAAAACTAACAGAGTAGCTGTGAGAAAACAGGTTCTTTGAAAAGACTTCTGCAAAGAAATAAAATCTCTCACCTCAGGATTTTTCCGTGATATATTAACAATCCCAGGAAATGTCAAATGCAAGAAAGTATATTCAGTTTAAGTCAAGCTTTGGACAATATTCACTTTGGATCATATTTTAATTTGGAAATTTTAGTTGTTCCTACCTTTTCCATTGTGAACATTTTTTTCTTCTCTGAACCTGTCTGTAAGCTGAATAGACGTTGTCAGAGTACAGAGAGACATTCAGGCCCAAAACACAAAAATGCTTATCCTGTGTTTTTCCTCTTTGGACGTATGGATATTTTGTAGAACAGGAAAACTATTTGTGATGATGAAACTTATGCTAAGAAAATATTTTCTGCTGTTGCCAAACTAACATTTGATCATCTTCGAAAGCCATCTAGTAGTTAGCACACTTCGACTGAACTTCATCTGTTCCTTCTACTAACAGTTTCACGTCTTTCTGAAAGAAGGAAAACATGTTCATAAATTAATTTAGTAGTCACCCCTTACTTATGATGAAGTCAGTGAGTTGACAGGGAAATTTCAGGACAGCATTGCTAGACTAGGATTGCTGTATAGTTTTTCATCACGGACAGTAGAAGAAATTGTTACTTGGAGTGTTGTGTGCTGTCTGATCACCTATATGCATTAATGGCAGAGGTCAGAAGCTTGCCTTCTTCGTCTGAGAGCACAGAAATTGCAGCTGTCTGAAAAAAAGAGCTGTGGGTTAGAACATGTTAAAATAGTGGGGTTATTGTTTGTCAGACCGGGTGCAAGAACACAAAAAAATCCATGCTTCGCCAGAAGAGAAAAAGCACAAGAAAAGAACAAAAACATTCCTTCTGCTAAATACTAAACTATAGTCATTGGAAAGAATACAAGAGGTTATTCCAGCTCTTTTGTTGACTAAATCATATGTTCTTCCTACAGACAGTTCCTAAAAAAGAACTGTTCTTTGTTTTTCCATGTACAGACACACTATCTGTTGTTTATGAATATAATCATAGCATGCATAGTTTAAAATGTGGGACTATGAGATAGGCTATGTTTCTCTTTCTGGTTTGTCAGTCACTAAAAATCATGGTCCTTATTTATTACAGCTTCTTTGTGATTTGCTAAGAAAATTTGTGTCTTTAAACTAGTTTATTATACATTGCTTCTAATGACCTGATCTGTTTCATAAACATGGGACTATATTCTTTCATGCCTTATATTTAGGCCAGATGTGTTTTGTCCACTACCATTTATTTTTTTACAGATGAAAAAAATTCTCCTCAAATTCATGGAAACGAGTATCTCTAAGTCCTCGGGGTCTGTTTTGCTGAAACACTTTGTCAGGCTTTGGGCAGGAGCAGACATCTGTGGCTTTATAAAGCTCATGGCTGTCACAGGATTAGCTGTTGTGAAGAGGATCTCAAACTCTTTTAGCTCTGGAGTCTCAATTTACTCATTCTGCTAGACTATCCACTACCCTCTAGCTCAAGCACGTGTACAGAAATCCAAGACATCAATGCATCATTAGAAATTGAAGGCAGTTGAAGGCTTACCTATGAAGGAATCATTCTGACTCCTTTGGCAAAGACCAGATAGGTGGTATGTTATGAAGCATTCATGTTTTCCTTTCCTGGTATTTTGGTTGGTGGACACTATGTATCAATGGCCCTCTACGTCAATATTTACTTGTGTTTCAATGCAGAAGCACACTGAAATAATACATGCAGTGTCTGATTATCAGAGAAAGTTCTACTTACATTTAAGTATATTCAAAACTTTTAAAGCATTTTATTGCAGGTTTGAAAACTACATTCTGATTTTATTAATGCCTTGGAAAAAAAAATCTTTCTATTGTTCTCTGTCAGCAATCCTCATGTTCGCTAATTCCATTAGTAGGATTATAGTCAGGTTACTATTCAGTACAGCACTGGAATTTGTTGCTTCCTTTTGTACTGAAGTACAAAAGCTCTTGTCAAAATTTTTTAAAATTGTGAGCTAAGCAATTTGGCTTCTGGGTTGTCAGAAAACCGAATGTGTGGCAGAGCTCTTCTTGACAACGGATTATCTAGATATTTGCCAATAGCCTCAGTGCTAGGCCTCTTTGGTTTTGTATTCAGTTGAATGAAGGGTAAAAGAACCATAGATGTAGTTATTTTGGGGGCTGTTTTGTTTGGTTGGGTTTTTTTAAACTCACCTATCTTTCAACAGTGCTGTTTAGAACAGCAGATGCCCCCTCTGTGTTTTTGTCCCTTCAGTCATTATCTTCATATCTTAAATAATAACTTACTGTAAGTCCATAGCTCGTACTGAGCAGGAAGTCTTCACTGTAAGCCAAATCATAGATAGGATAAATAGATGAAAAAAGTCTTGAAAAAATAAGTAGTATGAAACATGTAGACATGGGCAAAGTTTTTAAAGGCGTATCACCCAGCTAGGCTAAAACAAGTTTTGACCACATGAAACTAATGGTTTACACAAACACAAATCCAAGTACAGTATTGGTCAACAGGATTTAGAGAAAAGAAATAGACCATGGCTAGCTCAAAGTATTTGGATTTTTTTCTAAGTATGATCTCATCTTTGAATTTCCTGCTGTCTTAGTACTTAGTTTGGGACAATTACTACATCTTTTTTATGCTTACATTTGACAAATATACTCTCAGCTCTATCTCAACATGAGTGAAATGTTATTTTCAGCTGTTATGAGAGAATATTTATTAACTTTTGCATTTCCATAGATCTCTCCTTATGCTAGTCCTGTTATCTAACAGGAGCAATAAAATTTTCCAAATTTTTTGTGACTGCTATTTGACGTTTGACCATTGAAATTGGGACTTCATTGAGCACGTGAAGATGCAAATTTGTGTAGGTAAACTACAGTTGTAGCCAGGCACCTATCTCAGTCTGATTCTCAGAAGTGATGCATTCAGGGAAATAAATCAGGATTTAAGTGCCATTTAAAAAACCCAGCAGTCAGTTTTATAGGTGCTTTTATATCATGATTTAACACTCAATGTGTATTGTTTTCTTTACTATATAAAACACAGTTGAAAGGCTTCTAAAATACAGTCATCAAGGAATCCATTCAGTATTCTGAATGTACTCTGTTCAGTGGAATAATTTGCACTGTACTGAAAAAGAGAAAATGGTGTAACATTAAAAACCTCCAGTTGTGTTTATAATGTGAAAAAAAGATATTCTTAAGAAATTACAGTTACAGGTACTTTGAACATTTACATTTAGAAATGATTTGCTTTTTAAGTGTGTACTAAAACACTTGGCAAACATCTTACTTTCTAGTTGCTGACAGACAGTAAGGATTTTTGTTGTACAAAGCAGTATGACAAGCTATCTCTGAGCAACATAGTTCAGTTACTGAGACCACTAAAACTGAGTAAACTGGCTCCAGGAAGCTAACCCTGCAGGAGAGTGAGACAAAATCTTAGGCAAAATGCCATGATAACTTGCAGAGTTCAGTTGCCCCAACACAGGACTTGTGTGCCATGTAGCTACTGCCTTATATGCTAAGGACTAAAAAGAGGCAAGTGTTATTGTTTACATGTGTAAACATGTAAACAGAAGCAGTTTTGCCATGCAGTCAGTAGGTCCTCTGAAATGAAAGACAAAATTAATTTTGTCTGCTATTCCTTGATTGTCCAGTGAAAAAGCATTTGTTGCTGTAATTTTCAAGCTTTCCCAGGAACATTTAAATGATCATCCAAATCTTGAAGCAGCCTCAGAAGCCTGTCTAGTCTCTGAATTCTTGCCATATTTATAGTCTCTGTAACATTCACAGGGTGCTGCTCCAGCAATGCCAGCGATGAAGGGAATGCTTGCATAGGCTAGCTCTCAGAATTCCTACCTGCCCAAAACCAGCCCAAACGCATGACAAAACATCTTGTGACCTCTCTGCACTAAAAGTCCCACTGCTATGTGACACTAAAAGAGCAACAGTGCTGGATCTTTTGAAAGAGCTATGTAGTCAGGGTTTGAATGCTCTGTTATCAAGGAATTCAATTCATGTTAGGTGTTTAAAGTTAAGCTGGGTGGAGCTGTGGAATGACAAACACTCCACCATCCAGGTATTTCTTAAATGGATACTTTCTAGCTTTTTGCAGGTTTTTTTTTAGGTATTGGAACCACCAAATACTGCTTTTACTGACCAAAAACCTCACCATTGCAAGTTTCATTTATAAAAATAGTTTCCTAGAAGATGCCTTGAGCAAGAATCTTTTACTTGAGCAGTCAGTGAACCCAAATTATTTGTTTTTAAAAATCATATTATTACTGTTGACAACAGAACTCCTTAGGATGAGAGACAGAAAACTCACTCTGGCTCATTAACTAGCAGGCTGGCTTCTCCACCCTGCCCTCCTGTGACCTGGAAGGACACCAGTCCTCCTGGCAGTACTTGCTCATTTTGCACCTGCACTTTTGGCAGGGAGAAGCAGGAGCAGCACAGCTCCATGGACGTGGAGAAGCCAGGAGCCAAAGGTGACCCCAGCACAGGCTGGTGACCCTTACCAGTGAGCACAGTCCCATACAGGATGCAAACATGGCAGACAGAGCTGGTAACAGGGTCAACCAACAGCCACAGCCAGCAGTGGTCTGAGGTCTGTACAGCAGTCCCCGCCAGCACTGAGACTCTGCACAGGTAACCCTTACTCTTAGTGCACCTACAGCCCTGAGCACCTAACAGCTCATTTGCTGTTAAGGTGAACTATATATATACCATGAAATAGCAAGTATAATCTACTTTTTAAAATCCTGTTGTCTTTGCTGTTTTTACATTCGTATGTGGAACTACTGGCAGACTCTTCCAGTTACATTCATCAGCTTAATTTAATGTAAAGTGGAAATTCTAGTAATCTCGCTTTTGTAGTGACAGGTGAGACAATTAAGGAAATATAATAGGCCACATGATAGGTATAGCCTGTTGGAGTTTATTTACTATTCTCTAATATCGCTTTGTTCCCTATATCATTTTATGATATCAAATAAACTTCACCTTAAATATAAAGGGGTGTTTGTTCACCTTGGTTTTGTATAAATGACAGCGAGGAGTAGCTAAGAAAGATAGGCAGAAGTATGACATTTTCAATTAATTATGGTTATGTACGGCTGCTTCTTCTCTATGTGATTCTGTTTTGATACACATTATGTCCCATGTTCAAATCCTATATTAAAATGATCTGTGGCTTTTCCTTAGTCTTCCCTGGTTTTTGCAGTTCCTTGTTTTTCCTCTTGACTTTTCTTAGTGTTTGAAAATGCAGTAGGCATTCATGGGGAGGAAGAAACATCTGTGACTTCTTTTCCAGTTATTGTTTATGCTGGGTATGTCATATAACGATATATAGCTTAATTAAGTCGGAAACAATGATTATCGCTGTCCAGTATGACTTGCATATAATTTTATTTATACGCCTTGATTATAAGAATTGAGTATATCGTAACACCCAGCTTATCTTCATGGTTCGGTCAGCAGGGGCGTTGCCTCACTCATATTGTGGAAAAAGGATATGCTGTTGCTGTCTCTCAGTGACAGTGGCTGGGCTACTGAGTTCTGAAAATTTGTGTGGTTTGTATTCAGTGAAATCCTCTCTGCAGTGGGTACCCTCATAATTTCAGATTTCTTGTCTTGTGATGCAAAAAGGCTATTTCCAGACCTGGAGAATCAGAAAGTGGAGTTCTTGAAGGGATTAAGAGATTAGGAGATCTATGAGAGGTATAAATGATGCAGAACTACTTTCTCCGTATACTCCTAAAGTTGTCATGACTTTGCACTCAAAAAACAAAGCCCCAGAGAGGGTACAACAGCAATATAAGTTAGAACATTCCTGATAGTTAATTAGTAGAAAATTCAAATCAGATTGTGGAAATTCGAGATAATTAATTTCTGCTGTAAACTTCTCTATGAAGTCATCCTTGGGTCAGGCAAGCACTAGAGAAGATTGTCCACAGGGGCTCTGGAGTCTCCATTCTTGGAGTTTTTCGAGACCTAAGTGAACAAAGATCTGAGCAGCCTGATCTAATCTCACAGTTGATCCTGCTTTGAGCAGGAGCGTGGATGAGAAGCCTGTTCATGTCCTTTCCAACTTGAATCACTTTATGATTTTCCTGACTCAGACAGTTTTCTTTACATCAGGAACAAAGCCCACCACAACATATTTTGCACCAAATGTAACTCTGAATTTCTTATAGATATATGCCCCATAACATTTTTATTTTGGAATAGAATATCAAGTAGAATTGACAACTGCCTCATACATGCAGAAAATCAGACCGTAGCTTTTACTGAAGAGTAATGTCAAAGCTCTGTATTCCATATGGATGTCACCAAAAGGAATTGTGATTTCATCAACACAGCTGCTAGCTTTGTAATGACATATGGGAGTAACTTCTTTTTGATGACTGTTCTTACAGTCATCAATGTTTCCTCCACATTCTACATTTTTCCTGACATCATGACTTTAAATATGAACACCATTTAAAAGGCAGTAGTAATTTCTGACAAACTCTTTGTACTTGTGTTAGCAATCTAACTTATCTCTAGAATTAGTATTATGTCAAATCTACTATTTCCTGAAGAACCAGATATAACTTCATTTGTTCTCTAATTGTAAGACAGATATTTTAGTCTAAGATTCAGTTTGTCTTGTACAGCTCAGTGTGAACTTAGACTTTTATACGCACACAGATGAGTGAAAGTCTTTCTGGATTTTACTTCCATAGGGGAGATTAGGGAAGAAAAATAATTATAAAATAATAATGTCAACGACCTAGAAAGGATAACAAGGATCTTTTGTATTGATCTTATTTCAAATAAAATCTTATTCTACCAAGTCAATAACTGTGATGACAAATGCATAATAACTTTCCATATGCTATGCTATATTTAATGTCTTCTTGGGGTATGTAGGAGTTCCTGAACTAAGATAAATCTGTACAGAGACAATTTTTTACAAATAGAAAAGGCGCCTCCATAGAAGTACTCCTTATGATGTAGTGAATCCCTGATTTATGGGATAAAAATGAAGTATTTCGAGTTTGGGAGTTTTTTTAAATGGGAAAATACAGTTTGATTTTTTTATTTTGTTGAAAATTTAATGTCAAGCCACTGGAATTACCATCCTTCAATAGGTATTTTGTGCTGCAAGAGGATGACAAAGAGAGATGTTACCTTTCCAATTTAAAAAAGTATATTTTAAATGTTTTAAAGGGTACACAAACAATCTCTATTAGTGGACGTAAGACTTTTATTGAGAAGAAGCAGATGGGAAAGGCAAGTTGGTTTTTCAGCTAGTAAGAGCAAGAGTCTGTCTTAGTTCACACACAAACACTTTACAGGTTCAGTTACTAGATAAGGCAGTGGGATAAATAGTGTATACTTCTGATATCCTTCCCTTATAACAATAGTCGTGGTGAATTTATTGAAAGTAGTAAATTATGAAATATGAAGCATTTAATGGAACAGTTGATAATGTTTGTAATCATTAACATTGCTTTAGGTAAGAGTTTTCTTTTATAGTCTAATAAATGAAGTTCAGTGACTTTAAATAATACTAATATTATGTTTAAGTTAGTAGCAGGAAAATAACTTTCAGTGGGAAACTTAGTTTATGTAAGACTGCTACACACTTTTAGAATACAAACATTTTGTTAAACAGTTGCACTTACAATTACAGCTTTATGGTATGCATTTTATTTGTATACAGTTTTTGCTTTGATCAGTGAATGGTGTGCATGGACATGTTTGTGTTATGCTGAGATCTCCTATAAATCTTGATAAATTATGAAAGCTGCATCCATTCAGTTATCTTCCATAACTGAAGGTGAACCAGTAAATATCTAATCACTGCTATAATAGGACATCAAGTCCCTAGCATTTTTTTTTAATTTTTGGGTTTTGTATTTATATAGTCATTAAATAAACCCATCTCAAATGCCTTGTTGACTATTTCATGACCAAAGGGCAAACCTACCTAATGTTATCAGTCAGAGTGAAAACAACAAAGGAATAACTTTTAAAAGCCACAGATGAGAAGGTCATTTGAATATAGGAGTGCTGAGGTAGGCAATCAACAGCACAGACACAAAGATGTAAACTGACATAATAAATGAATAAAATGTATGCCATATCAAAAAACATAAGTTTAAAAAATCATATTTAGCTGTGAAATTGAAACATTCAATTCTAACTCTTGAGAGGGTAGGGAGATGGAGGAAAGTGGTACTATAACAAGCTTAAATATAAACCTTTTACTTGAAAAATGACTATATATATTGTAAACTCATGCAGAACCTTTAGGTTATGATGAAATATCACAATGGATGTCAAACAAGTTTCAATTCAAACAAAATACGCCTTAAAAGACTGGGAATCTTTCTACAGAAAAGGAATCAAATGTTAATAAAAATTCAGCTCCTATCAGGGAAGTGGTTAATTTCGTTTCTTCCCTGGGATGTTCCTTCGTAACTCCTGGCAGCCCTAACACTTGCACTGTTTGTATCAGTCACTAAGACATTAAAAATGTGACTTTTTTTCCTTTGCCCCTTTGGACTGGGTCATAACTAGTTTTCAGAAGGGTCCAGTAACACAGAACATTGACATATGCATTTCAAACAGTCCATCAAGTGTTGCATAACACCCAACGTTAATTAATTTTGAGCACTACTTTAGCTGAGCAGAGGCCTTCACTGACTGGTGAACCAGCTATGTAGTTCACCCTTGCTACCTGTAGTCACTGTTAAGCTCCTACAGCACATTTATTTAAATAGCTGTTCTGAATGACACTGCCCTAACTTCCCTTCACCAATGTCAAGTGAGACTTGTAAGCTCACCTTTCTCTGCAGCAGTTTCTTCATCTGTTTCTTTGTGGAAGGATCTTTATCTCCATTTGATGCCTATGAGAGCATTACATGAGAGGCAGTCAAAGATGGCCTCTGGGGAGCTGGAATTGAGGTTGAAGGTCACACATTAAAAAAGTCATTTACTTCTGGTTTAGTTTTGCTCTTAGGCATTATTCACAGCTTTACTCTGTCTTCAAACAACAGGAGCAGTGGCCCCACTAAAAGAAAAGAAATCTAAAGCTGTTGAATGTGCTTAGAGTTAGTAAATATTAACTTGGGCTTTCTGGAGTCAATCCACAGTATGACAAGAGAGCCTCCTCTCTTCATTCCATCACCTTATTGTTGCTGTACTTTTATTATTTCTTTCTTACTAGACAAGGTATTTCTAATGATGCTTTTTGACAGCATTTGGTTTTATATGTCACTGAAGTAAAATTCTTCCTTATTTTATTATTGTTGTCATGAGTTGTTTTCTTATTGGTACTAACTAAAATATAATGAATATTTGTAATGAAATACAGAAAAATATTTGTTTCAGTACTTTGTAGTTCTGGGCTAGACATGAAAAGCTTCAGTATATATTTTAACATTTCTGGTGCTGACTGCAAAGAAGTTTCAGAATAGATTTGCAAAAATCACATACTACAGCTATGATTGATCTCACAGAAATGTCTTATCATATGCTTTTGTTTATGGAAATGGCAGTGTATTGCCTTTATAATTTTCACATTAGAGGATTTTTTCACCATATATTTCCATGTATTATTTTCAGCTTTTTTAATTCTCAAGTAACTGGATTTCTGTAAGTAAGGCTTACTTGGGAAATAAGGAGGACAGGGTATAGTCATCATTGAAAAAAGTGTTTTTATAAGAAGGGTAAATGCATGTCTAAAGAAGAAGCACACAGTAGGTACTGATTTCAAAGGGACTTTTTCCTCTCATTCTAGAGTAAATTTAACCCAAATAATTTAAGCTGTCAAGATAGCAAAGAGTTAAAGTGAGCATAACTTACACACTGTGACATTTTTGTTATTGTTTTTAATTTCCAATTAAACAGAATCACAAAATATGCTGAGTTGGAAGGGACCCACAAGAGTCATTGAGTCCAACCCTTAGCCCAGCACAGGACCATCCCAAAGAGTCACACCATGTGCCTGAGAGTATCATCCAAAGGGCTGTTAAATATTTTTAAAGGGCAAATTTAGGAATTCAGTGACTGACTCAGAATAAAATAGTCTTCTCAAATTAATTTTATTATAAATTTCTATCCTACTATAATCTCAACGTATTGTTTTCAGTTTCTTTCTTTATAAGGTGTGCATAAACATGTGCAGATACGAATGACGGAATAGCTCAGACACCTACAGATTAGTGTTTGCTAGTCATGGTCTCTACAGTCATTACCAGTTTCACAGCTACTGGCCTGAAAGTTCCATCTTGTTTGCTGGTGAACACTTGGGAAGTGTCTGCACTGCAGCAGCACACTGAGTTGTCTTAGCTAGGGCCAAGCCAGCTGGAAGTGCAACACAGTTCAGAGACAAGGAGAGGTAACAACTGGGATCAGGATGAATATAACTGAATCACTGAGTGCTGCCCTGTGTGGATATAACCAGGTGATTTTATTTGCCACTGTAGATGCTGCTAATGAATTCCCCTAAAATGCCTCCCTTTCACATGGTTACATATGTCGTTAATTTTAAAGTCGAGCATATTCACTGAGGACAGTTACAATATTTGCTTTGCAGATTTAAGTGGTCAAGTTCTTTCAGAGTCAGTGTTTAAATGTCTGTGAAATTTAGTGGAAAAAAGTGCACATTTTATCAAATTAGTTCTGCCATATTGAAGGCTTCAGCTTTATAATATCTTAGTTTGTGCCTCTGCATTTAAGTTTCTCAGGTGAAATTGTACTTTAAAAGTAGAACATCTTGTTTCTGGAATAAGGAACAACCAAACAAGTAATATTTTTTTTTCCTAGAGTTTTAAGGATTCTTTCTTCATATTTTGAAAAGTGGTCAGCCTTCGCTTTGTCTAGAGGGTACTCAAAGCATTGCAGGCATCTTTATGTTGTGCTTGCCAGGAAAGGATATTTTCAAGAAAGAAAACTAAAATAGATTTAATAGCAAAGAGAGTTCTTCTTGAATATCTTTCCCTTTTACTCCTTTAGTAAAGCAATTACAGTTTCTGCTATTATTTTCAGAAGTTTCAATACTATGGGGTAACCTGGTATTACAGTGCCTTTTGTCAGAGCACCAGAAAAAGCTTTGAAAAACATTAGCCATAGTTTGAATTCCTTGTCATTGTCACTTGCGGTTTTAATATCACTGTAAAGTACTACGATTTTTTTTCTTCTAAATGGCTCATAGCATCAAACTTTTATTCTGTTTCTTCCTCCAAGTAATCCTGTAGGGTCACATGTTTTTAGTGAACCCAGCCAATGAATTTGTGCTGTACACAGCAGTGATCAGGTCAGCTCCAGAAGGATTTTATGGGCTAGTTGTGTCCATTTTATAAATAGGCTTGTGGTTACCCAGTAGTTAATATCTAGCATAAATATGGGCTGTTTCCAAAAAGGGAAGTCCTTTACTACCACCTGCCCTCTGTCCCAGACAGCAGCTATTCATTCCAGCCACATTCTCAGTGCTGTCTCATGGAGTCATACAGGGAGTCAGATCAAATCAGTGATGGGGATTATAACTAACAGTTCTCTTGGTTTAGGTTTCATGTACTGATGGGGAATATTAGGATTTGTTCCTTGCATGTATGTTTTAGGGTTTTTTCATGTACTATTAGATTATGTTTCTATACAGATTCTTTACCATAAGGTCTCCAATTCTTTAGCTCACTACAGGAAGAAACTGAAGCTCTTTGACTTGGATAGCTGTATTCACAAGAGGTACATATTCAGGCGCTTTCTATACTAGATTAGGAACATCCTGTGCTTCCACAGAGAAGAAATTGAATTCTATAATTTAGAATGAAGTTGTTTGAAAAGATAAGCAATCCTAGAACTATTCTCGTATATAAGCATCATAAACATAATGGCTAATGAAAATGAGTTTTTAAAGAGTGTTTTCCAAACATTTGTACACAAGCTTAGCTTGAAGAATTAGGGCCTGTTCACTTGCATAAAACCATGTTCTCAGGATTATGATAGCCCTTTCCTTTCCCTCCTCTCTCCTCCCCTCCCCTCTCCTCCCCTTCCTTCTCCCCTTCTCCTCCCCCCTCCCTCTCCCTCTCCCTCTCCTCCCCTCTTTTCTTTTCTTTTCTTTTCTTTTCTTTTCTTTTCTTTTCTTTTCTTTTCTTTTCTTTTCTTTTCTTTTCTTTTCTTTTCTTTTCTTTTCTTTTCTTTTCTTTTCTTTTCTTTTCTTTTCTTTTCTTTTCTTTTCTTTTCTTTTCTTTTCTTTTCTTTTCTTTTCTTTTCTTTTCTTTTCTTTTCTTTTTTCTTTTTTCTCTCCTCTCCCCTCGTCTCTCCTCCTCCCCCCCTCCCCTTCCCTTCCCTTCTCTTTTCTTTCTTTTCGTAGAGTGAATAATTCCTTGACCACAAACCCTGGGTTCTACCTTTTAAAGAGGAAATACTACTGTTTTGGAGAACAATTCAGAACATTTAAAAATGCTGCTTTCAAAAGTATGCTAAAATCTTAATGAGATTAGTTACTTTTATTAGGAATTTTTGCACTAATTAGCAAATAAATGATGTTAGACTAGGTCTGACTCATCTACAGTAGTCATTACTAAAGAAGTACAGAAAAATAATTTTTGGCTCAATAGATAAATGGAAAAAATGAAAGAAAAAGTATTTAAGAATGAATTAGATACTGGTTTAATCAGGTCAACAAGTTTCATTTCAATGTACCATATTATGAACAAAACCAAAGTAATGAAAGCTATGGACTTTTCCTGTGAATCCTTGCCAGACAGGAGGCACAAAGAATTAGTAGTATTACCAATCCGTTTTCCAACAGTTTCTGCTCATTATAGCAGAGAAACATAGGCTCAGTTCTCTCCATTATTCTGAGCCAGCACATTATATGGAAAAGTAAGACAATCTGAGCCTAAAGGTTACACTGAAGAGTGTGTTGCTCTCATTCTATTCTGCAGTCTCTCCATTGATATGTTAGTATCAAATCCAGGCAAATTAAATTAAATACTAGATTCAGAACTTCTCCTACTCAGAAGTAGGTCTCATTAAAGGTGATCAGTGTAAATTCGTAGACAGTTCAGTGACAGTTTATCGAGAACTGAAAGTGGTATTCAGTGTCCTGGGGAATGGTCCCTATTTCCTGAGCATGTTTGAAGAAAGGGGGCATCCCTTTCACTGTGCAGTTTATGCTGTACCAAAATGTTTCACCAGAACCTATTCAGTGAATTCAGTAAAATATATAGCTTGTTTCTGGATGACCAAAACTGAAGTTTAAAGTCCAATATTTTGTCAAAACCAGAAACTAAGCTGCCTTTGTCACTCTTCTGTTAATGAAGTCATTACAATGTTGGTAAATGAAAGTTGTGGTTAACCAACTCTAATTGCTGGGTTCTAAATGCTTTTATTCTATTATTCAGAGTTAAAGAAACCATTCAGAAACTTCAATTTTCCTCAGTTCAATATCTATGAGCTATTTTGAAAATATTTTTGTAGTTTCCTTTATCTGCTATGATTTCCATTCTTATCTTTGATCTGTGCTTTTCATAGTTTCTTGGCATTGTCTCCCGTTGATCAAACCACACCCTTTCAGTGTGTACAACTGATTATTTTATGTTGCTCTTTTTAAAGATACCACACAATAATATTAACGTTATTTTGTTATACTGGAAGCAAGGCCATGTCTCAGTGTGATTCTTTAGGGCAAAAAACACAAGTAGATTGTCCAATTTGACTTCTGTTCATAGCTAAATACCTCATTCTACATAGCCCTGTAAAACACATAGATGGTCAGATACAGAGCTAGTTCTCTGGATACATGATTCTATAACTCCATTTCTACCTGCATGGTTTGTTGATGACTAATTCTGACACAAGTACAATAGATCTGAGCCAATAATCTTTTTTACATTGGTGATCTTTAGTAATAAAAATAGCCTCTTGCAAGGAGCCACATAAGATTGAAGAGACACATCACTTATTTAATGCTGGGCAGTAGATAATGTGAAATTCAGGATGTGAGATACTCATTTTCAATTACAGTTTGCAGTGCGTATCAGACCAAGTTACTCCAACCAGCACAGAGTGCAAATTTTGTTTTGCTGCACTGCCAGCAGTCACTGTACCATGGCAGTAGTAAAAAGGTGACATTTCAAAGAAAGAACAGTTGGCATATCTGCTGTTATGTGTCTGCACGCATCTTGGGAAAGGCAGCAATAGTTTAGTTAGGGCTTATTCAGATGCTGGCCGATAGAAACAGCTATGGAAATGCACTGAAGTAATGCATCTTCTGGTACTGTATTCACACAGAGTCCCAGAGTGGTATTATTCATTTTTTCAGCTCCAGTAGTGCCCTTCAGATTTGATAACAGAAGGAAAGTTGTTGCAGTTTTACATGTTTTCATTTCTATCCAGCTGCCTTTCTGCAATTAGTGGCAGTGGGGAACAGTCTAAAACCCAGCAATGACAAAACAAACCAGGGTGATGGTGGACAATAAATAATTTTCAATGTACTGTAGAGGACAAAAATTGCTGATTAAACTTGTATAGACAAAGCCTTTAAAGAGCTAAGAAAGCCATAGTCTCTCATGTATGCATCTGGTGTCACTATTTTTTGGAATATTTCTTGACTTCAGATCACCAGAATAAAACACAAACGTTTTGAATACAGGCTACCTAAAGGCTACCTAAAAATTCTTAGAAGCTGTAGGAACTTATACATGAAGAAAGATTATATGAATACCTTTGAAAAGGCAAGACTTCAGCTTACAAATATTTGAATTTCATACACATCAAGAAAAGATTGATACCATGGGGCTATAATGATGAGTGAAGGGATGAAATTTAAAAAAGGATACATGAGACTGAAATTAGGGAAATACTCCTTGCTGTTCTGGTATTTCTGAATTGACTGAAGGAACAGTCACCTAAGACTTCCAAAACTAGAGGAGATAAACTTTGGAAAACTTAGCAGAGGACAAGTTACACCACTGAGATCTGAACAACTAAACAGTCCCTTCTCTATCCTTACTTGTATTATAATATTTCTATAAAGAAGCATCCTACTTAGATGCTAAAAGGGGAAGATTTTGCCTTTAACAAGCCAATATGATCTTTATAGAACCCATTAATAGGAAATAAACCCGTTTATCAGGGGACATAATGCTAAATATGCTTTAAAGGAAAGTTTAAATGGTTGTCTGAGGACTGCTATGTAACCAGAAAATCATCAAGAATGGAGCACATTTGAAGCCTAGGCCTGTGAGAGGAGCAGAACATACTTTTATCAATGCTTCAGAATATGATGTCTAGTGAAAACTCAAGAACCTTAAGCATCATTATACAATCCTGGAACACGATACCATATTCCAAACATTTGGTCACAGGCATCTCCATCAAAAATTGGCTCCAGAAAGTAATACTTACAATGTCTGGGTTGAGGTGGTAGTTTTATTGGTCATTATAACTTTTTTTTTTCTCCACAATGAACAAGAAAATGAAAAAATATAATAAATGATAAAATTACAACTTTGTGCATGAGCAAAACCAAGACATTTCAGTGTCATACCAAGCAAGAGACAATACTTTATGTTATTGTCAAAGTTACTGCATTTATTCCTCAAAATTATACTATTATTTTAATGAATAAACAAAACACCAGCTTTATTTATTTATTTATTTAGTTAGTTAGTTAGTTTAATTAAATTTTATTTTGGTTCGAAGAGATCTGCAAGATGAAAAAAATATCCTACACATTTTAGAGAACAACTGTTGAAGGTAGTGTTTACACACATTTCATGTTAGATTTTGGGAAAAATTCTCTGATGATCGATGGTATAATGATAATTTCTCTTAACATTGTAGGCTGGTATTAGCAGTTTGTTTTTATAGTACCAAAGAATTTATTTGAGCTCCATGAAGCTTATTACAAAGACATAATTTGAATTCTGATCTTCTTCAGAGAAGTGAGCTCTGTTAAGTACTAAAGACTGTCATTGCTGTAATATTTGAAACTGCAGAGATTTGCAAAGGTTCCTCCTCCCACAGGCTCTGGCTATGTTTGTCAACCCAACGAAGACTGTAGGGTGAAACCTGAGGAGTGCTGATCCCATGTATCTCTTGCTGACATCAGTAAGAGCTTAGCACCTATCAGCATCAAAGAGTTTTGTTACTGCAGCTGACTCTCAATAATGCAAAACAATTAAAAATAATAGCAAATGGAACAAAACCCAAATGATGCAATAGATTCTGGGAAAGGTTTTGAGGATACTCTAAAAATTCAGAATTATCTTAGTTTTATAAGTCAGCCTTTCGTTGTGACCAGACTGTATCAGTAAAACATGATACTGAATTAAATTCAAAATCAAAGCTGAAGTAAATTGTATAATGATGAGGGTTTGAAAATTGTGATCTATATAAAACTTAATGCAAAGTCAATTTGAAGTAACACTATGATAGGAATCAGCCTTGTCTCTTATGTCAGTACTTTTACATTTAAATGATGTGTGCATCCAAGGTAAACATTTAGGCTTTTACTTCCTATCCACCACATATCTATTTGCTCTTTGACATGGAATTTTTTTTTTACCTGTGTCTGTAGGACTTTACACAATGGAGGTGCTGAACCATAAGTGAAACTCCAGTAAAACACATAAAGATTAATAAGTAGAATTATTTACACTATTGAGACTATAGGCCCACCTATGCTTTTCTAAGGATTGTACGCTCGTGTCAAAACTAATTAATGTGAATTTGTCAAATCTTGGGGGTTTTGTACCATACTGCTTCTTGTCCTCAGCAAGAGGTTCGTTACTGTGATCTGGTGTGTTTATTAGCTTTATCTGAGTGGTCTGTATTTACTTTGGGAGAAGCTGATTGAATATCACTCACCTCTTTTAGAGTTGGCAGCAAGGCTTGGCATATTTGCACTTGCTTCTGCCTGGAGTCAGTGTAGCTCAGACTTCGTTTTAGTCATATACTATGCTTTGATATCTTTTTAGATGCACCTATGCAGAAGTCCTAAATTTGTTTGTCCTCAGGAGAGTCAGAAGTCCAGAAGCCCTGCAGACAAGAAATCACAACAGAGACATTTTCTAGTTATGATAAAGACATAGCTAAGCCCGACTATAATTGGAATCAGAGTTGCAATACCACATTAAAATTAAAGTATGGAAATGAATCACAGGAAGTCCAAGAACAAAGATCAGACCTCTAAACTATGGTGGAGTAAGCCAGATTTTGCCACAGGGCATAAACATCAACCTGCACTTTCCTTTGAAAGCTAGTGCAGATGCCAGGGCTAACAATAACTCAGCTTTTCAACTGTACAGTAGCCAATGTATAAAATCAGCCAAGTTCTCTCTGAAGTGGACTGTGTCTCATCTTTACTGCCAGCTATACTTTTAGCCTTTAAAATGTTCAGAATGCATTGTTATGGAGAAAATCACTGAAGCATGAGCTGGCATATGAGCTTTTAAAGTTCTGTTCATTATTTTGCAGTCCTGGCTGCTGCTTTTCCTTCTCAGAAAGGCAACCTATCTTCTCTGTCACTGTCTTGTAATAGTCAGCCTTCCATACCCTCTTCTTCCTTATTTCCCTTCTTCCTCCCCCTTTCTTTTCTGTCTCTTGAGACATCTTCGAAGACAGGACTATGTGTTCATGTAAAAATTGTGCCAAAAGTTGCAGAGAAGTACACTGCAAGTGCAGCTTCAAGTGTACTGTGATGTCCACCTAACTGGCCATCCATAATTGCCAGCAGTATAGAACAGACTTCTTGTTTTGTTCCTGTACCTTACAAACATAAAAAGTTGATTTGGGAGATAATTAATTACAGGGGTTTGGGTTTTGGTTGGTTGGTTGGGTTGGTGGTTTTGTTTTTGTTGGGTTTTTTTGTTTTGTGTGTGTGTGTGTTGTTTTTTTTTTTTTAATTTAATCATATTGTGGAATTGCAATGACACCCAGATAATTTTCGTAAAATTTCTATCTTAGGCTGCACGATCCCTCCCAGAGGGACCAGTGATACAACAGGACTTGAGCTATAGGCCAATTTATAGTAAACATGTAGTTCTGAGAAAGTTCCTCTGTGCCTGCAAGGAATTACTCATCATGAATTAAAATGCACTATTCATTTGCATGCAGCTACTATGTACCATCAGCTGTCTAGCACTACGTGGCTGAGTAAAGCCTACCCGTGTAGATAAGTCATTGATAGCATCACTTTCCTGGGAAGAGTCAGGCTTGTTTGTGTAGCTGTCTGTAGCCTGTGTGAAAATTATTCCTTTTCATACCATTATGTGAAGCCAAGAATTTATGTAATTTGAATTATTATTTTTTTAGGTCTTGTTGTTAATTTGTAGTATATAAGCCGTTTCCTCATAGTTTCAACATATTGGTGTAATATGCTGAAGCCCAGTTATTGTGCCACTTGTATCTCTTTCCATGTCTGTAGCCAAGAGATATAACAAATATGTATGGCTCCTTACTCAATATATCAGTGCAAACATAAATTTAGCTCTGCTAAATTAGTAAGAATGACTAATCATTCATCTTCTGGTTCATTGATCAAATACATTTTCTTTGTTGAAAGCCTCTTTTCACAATCATTGCCTGTTTTAATAAGATATATAGTGACAATCCTGAAATTTCCTCAATCTAAGAGAACTTTGCACGTTTTAGGAAAACTTTTCAGGTCAGTGGGATTCCAGCAAGAGCCACAGTCTTTCCAGGAGGGTAAGTAGAATTCATCCCAAAGTAATACTGGTATAAATATTTAAAAGTGTCTGTGACACTCTCCATTTCAAGATGGACATTATTTGAGATAATTTGCCAAAGAACTTCACCATCAAATCTGGAGGATGGAGAGGTGATTTGAAATCAATATATGCAATATACAGTGCAAGTTGTTGCATTATTTGTTGCACTGTTTGTGAAATAACATTTTTCAGCATTTTTTCAAATCAGGGAAAAGTCTTTATAGTCTGTCTAAATTTCATTACCTCTGAGATGGATACTTAGTAAAAGATGATGCTGAACTGGAAGCACTGGGATCATTTAAACTTAAATCTATGACTTACCAAAGAAAAATAAGCACAGCAATCAACTGGATTGTGTAAATATACTGTTCTAATAACAATTTTTGTCAGCTTTGAATTGGGCCAAAACTTGAAGGCAACTTGAAGACAACTTGAAGGAATTGGAGGAATGCAGTTCAGTCAGCCATATCAAAAAGATCCCAGGCACATTGTAATCTAAAACAGCTCTCATGGTATTTGCCATAGTTTCACAGCAGTTGCACAGATTAGAGCTAGATAATTTTTGAATGTGTAGTTCACACAAAAGCGCAATTTCAAAGTCCTTTACCAAAAGTTGTGAGAACATTGTTCATATAAAGTAACTGGACATACACAAGAGAATTAAATATTCCAGGCTGTTCTGTTCTACAGATGACATGAGCCAAGGTCTCCTTTCCCTGATCTTGATGGGCTGCTCAGGTAAATGATAAAGATCTAATGAATTAAAGACTAATAGCTAACAGATGTACAGACGCTATCCACTCAATTAATGCTGCTGTACATTATGTGGAACTAATGCAAATTACTGTGTGCAGAATGTTTACAGATTGAAACTGGGCTTAGCAACTCAGTGAGAACCTCAGTGGAAGTTTTTCCAGTATATTAGGGAAAGTGCTGTGAAGGAAATAGTAGGGTACAATCACTATGGCGTTTATTCATGACCTTTAGGTTCTAATTAGCTCTTCTTACTTAAGAAGTTTTTAATCAGTTTGAGTCAGTTAAGGCTGCATTTTATCACTGCTTTTAAACAGGTAAGATAATACTGAATTTTTCTACAGTTAAAAAACTATAAACCCAGAAAATTAGTATTGCTGATGAAATGGTCTTCTGTCTCAAAAGACTTATTTAATTAAGTATATCTAAAAATAGACATATGAACTCTGGCATTTTAAAAACTTATACGCTAGTGCCAAATGTCAGGTTTTTCAGGCTGCTAAATTTTTTTTTCATTCACTCCTCAAAAAAGATGATTTGTCCAAATATTACAATATATTTCTTTTGACATTCAAATGAGTTCAGGCCCAAACAAACATTTAAAGGGAACTCAATGACAAGTTGCAACTGAAATTAGTCTTATATACTCAATAGTTTAGTCATCAACCAGCAGTCTCTTTCATATAAATACTATGCATGCTAGAACAGAAATCTTCTCAATTTATTTTTTTTCATAGTAGGTTGAATAGGTTGAACACATTAATCGTTGAGTTTGGCCAGTGTTTAACAATTGCCTGTATCCAGCTCAAACACTTGAGCTGATTCTTAAGATGAAGAACTGAGAAATATTGGTAGTTAAAAGAGAAACAGTGAGCAAAAGAAGTGCACTTCACCTCACGCTCAGAAGTTAGGCGTGATATGTACAAGACAGTCAGAAGTGATAGAATCAGTAGCAGAAATCAGTACAAATTTGGTGTAAGTTTGTGTTTATACTACACACGTGGTATGACAGGAACAAGTATCATGATATTTAGACACTGTGTTTAAGCAGTCCCATTTATAATGCCTTTGGTAAAAACGCTTTTCACATCCAGTAATCAAAGCCAGCAAGGTAAGCAGGTTATTATTCTTTCTGACTAAAAATATATACCTACTGAAAGACTCTTTGCTTACCTACTATTTAAGGGAGTCAAAGTCCATTTTTATGTGCTTTTAAGTGTGAAAATAATTTATTTCATCCTCAGCATAAAGAGAGATACATCCATTTAGTAGTATTAATGAGTAACTTGTAGGGAATACAAAAAAAATAAATTTATTTTGCATTAAGGCCTGTACTCCATTTTGTATATCAGTTATGAAATTAATTTTGATCATTAAAACTGCCTCCCAGTCATTTGTGTTAAATACAGTATTTTAATAGTTACTATTTTGGGTCTTGAAACAGCTAGTTTTTTTGAGACTTCCACTCTGAATTCACAATTTAACAGTAGTATTGGGCTACTATGAACTGAAATAAAAGCAAAAAAACCCTACAGTAATAATCTGCTACAATATCAAATCTGCTACAGTGTTTTTAATTCCACTTGATCTCTGGTAAGGAGTGTGTTAAATTTTTATATAACATAGCCAGGAACTCCTGAAGCCTTTGCCAGAATTGTAGAGGGGAACATCCACTTGAGGTTTGGGCTGCCTGCAATCAAGTAATTAGCTTAACTGAATAGCAGATATTCTGGGATGAGGTTATTTATGACCTAATTGACAGCCTGCACTGGTTAACCATAGGAAAGAGAAAGGGATAATCTAATGGAAGAAAAAGCTACCATTAACATGGAACTATTAGGGCAATGAAATTACTTGGTTTGCATATTTTCAGTCTTCTTGAATGTATGGTTCCTTTGCTGGGAGAAGTTTAACCACTGTGTGCTGAGAAAATATTATTTTTTTAAAACCAATTATTTTGTGTCAGCATCCAAGATTCCCTTGTAGTACATTGTTTAACATCTCTACATTCTGCTTTTAAACATTATAAACAACCTTTCACACCTGATCTAACAGCTGTCCTGATTCAAATTCGTTTCCCTCCTCAAATGTCTGTCAGTATGTTTAATATAAGAGATATCAAAATGTTTGTAGTTAGGGTCAGCTCAGGATCCTAAACGAGTTCTAACTTTGCTCTTCCAAAGCTTCTTGTGTTCTGGTTTCTTGTTTGTAAAATAAAAGTAGTGACAAATTATTTCCTGTCAGTGCAGTTCTGGAAATAAGCAAAACAAGGTCTATGAGCATTGGATTAGCTGGGTAAATCTTCTATTCATCTGTGATATTTATTTGCATTTATAATAATTTATAATAAGGATTCTTTAAGCACTTTGAGAGTCTTAAATTAAAACATTATTATTGTCAATAGGTGTCATTCACAGTTTTCAAACAAAGAAACAACAAAGCTCGTTTTTATGTAACTATTTTCACTTAGATATAATATACATCCTTGTATACTTGACACCTGTTGTCTTCCAATTTCCTTGATTGTAAAGGTCAGCAGCAGCATAAACTGAACAATAAGTACTAAGATTTAAAGCTGGGTAAGTAGAATTGGTTGACAGTTAAAAGAGCTTAAAATAGCCTACTATCACTTCTGATAGCTGTGTAACAAACATACACAGGATTTCCTCTGCTCTACTCCTCAGCTGAACCCAAGCTGAACCCCTTTTTTGATACAATCAGTTGATCAAAGATGAACAGCTAAAATGAAAACAGTTTTTCAAAAGAGGACATGATAGCTATGTCAGAAATCAGCACTTGAGCTTCAGCTACTCTGAAATAACAGTCAGACTGATTCTCAAAACTGCTAGATTTATAAAACAATAAAAATAACTTCTCTGGGTATTTCTCTTGGCGTCCATTTACTAAAGAGATTAATGTTTACCTGTATTAGGAAAGAAATTGCTTTCCTGTCAGTTCCATGTTCCCTTTCATAGTCTTTCCCTCTGTCCTAGAGAGAGTATGGAGCTGAAGGGTTGGATTTTTGTTTATTCAAACCCATGGCTTTCACATATTTGAGCAATTGTTTGTGCATTGTAGGACTCTCCTAGAACCTGTATGTAGTTACAGAGCCATTTACACAGCTTTTTGAGGAGTGACTGCACATAGTGGAATAAGCACATCCCTCTTTTATGGAAAGATTCATGTTCAGTTTTCTCTGGGTTTGAGGTCTTCTGTGCTGCTCCATACTTAATTTCTCCAGCATTTCTCCAGTCTATTCATTAATGGTTAGTGAGATAGATATAGCTGTAGAAGGATATAGATGATGGCAGGACAGAGGAGAGTAATATAAATTACATTAATTTAATTTTCAGTGATCGGACAACCTTCTGAAGAAACCTGTGATCTCCTCTGTGACTGCAGGTTCTCATGAGTTCTGCCTCAGCTTTAGTAGAAGTGAGAGAATTCCCATTCCTGTCTCTCAGGTGGATATAATGGCAACATTGCTTAGGAGTCTTCTGACTCATATGAGCTCATATGAATGAAGCCAGGAGGGATGAAGATGGATTTACCTACAAATCCCTTTCATTTTAAAGCATTTTAGCTGCTGCTCCATGCCAAAACACCTTACTGCACTGAAATTGAATTATCTATTTAGTCAAAAATATTTGGCCAAGATTTTGACAGATTTTTGAAGAAGGTGACTCACATCAGTACTTTCTACAGTTAGTTTAGCAGCTATAGGGAAGCTGAACAGCTAGAACTGGCACTAGGGTTGATATGCCATTTTTTCCAGCTCATACTGCAGAGAATTTTGAGCACTCCTCCTCTGTCACTTGTGATTTTTTTTCTTCCTAGTAAAAAACATTCATCTGTTCCCTTTGATACAAAAGCTGATTGTAAGGAGCAATCAATAAAAGATGTTCAAAACTGATCAATAGGATGAGTACATGGAAATGAGAGTAGGTTGACAAACTGTGAATAGGGTAAGTAGAAGAGGGAGGGGTAGTTATAGAACCAGAACTCTGAGTCCGATACAGTGGAAAATAGTAAGCCAGAAAGGTGTCCAAAAAGGGTTTGATTATTTACATCAGAGCTCCAGGCTAGGAAGATAACAACCAGCTGTGTTTTGAGTTGGAGATGGAAACGTTTCTGTCAAGGAGACTAGAACTGAAAGGATTGTTGTCGAGGTGGCAGATTATAATGGGGTTTATATGTTGCTATTGTGCTAGTCAATAAGACAAAAATCACACCATGTTAAGAAGCTTGGGGGCAGTGAGATTGGTTTTGCTTTCTCCCTTTGAAAAATTTTATTTTCTACAATCTAAACCACTCTCTTCTTTACTGACCTTTAGAGGTTTTCACTCTTAATTATTTTCTTCCTTGTGGTTGCTTTTATTATGTAACAGAATATTCAGTCAATGTAGTAAATCTATTTTCTTATGTGTTTAGAAACACTGGGTGTTATTTATTTTCCAAACTACATAATAGCTTATGAGAACAAGGACCTACTACTGTGATTGCTGCTTTTCCTGCTCCATTAACCCACAAAAAGCTCAATTTCTAACAAAATCTAAATCCATTTCAAAAGCAGTGAATATCTAATATTAATTCATCTTTGTAACACTCTTAAATAAGATATGAAATATAATCTTTGGTTCAGTATATGCATGATTCTTCAGAAGAAGACTGCAAAACCTTTCTGGGAAATTATTGGGAGGGATTGTTTGTGAAGTTTTGTGATTAAGTATCCCTAATCAGTTTCATTGATCTTCATCTGTAGGTGAACATGTATGTTCATAAAATAATATGATTATTTTTTACTGTTCAAATCATTCATGTTTTATATCACTCTACTCTTCCGTCAAATATTGTTTGTGTTATTTTTTTTATTTTGGTTCAACATTCACACATTTAACTTATGAATGACATTTTTGAAGAAGACTCATTCTCCTCTTGACTGTACTTCAAAGAAATATGAACTCCTAGGCTAATGATAACATGTATGCTGAAATTGTTATTTGTTCAGTGAATATACTGTATGGACTTCTTGTTGCAGATATTTTGAGTAAATTCTAGCTCAACCAATTTTCTGTTCTTTCATGTGTGTAGTTCCAATGTGAAGTTCATGAAACATTGGAGATTTCTTGTGTGGAAATTGCAAAAAAGAACTTTTACACTAGTATTTTTATTATCATTATTATCTGTGGACAATACAACATGCACATATTATCAATAACTCTCCTTTGCTCTCTGGGAAATATGATACAAGTTTGAGGGGCATCATGTTCAAAAGTTGCATGTAAAGTGGTATATATTAATAAACTCCAAGCATCGTTTTCATTGGTTTTTTGTTGGTTTTTTGTCAAATGCAAATCGAAATGGAAAGGGAAGTAATGTTAGAATAACTTCTTTCTGGTATTATATGCACACTCTCCTTTAAGGTAAATTCACTCCTTCTGAATTTACATAAGGGATACAGGATTCAGGATGCTTCTTCCTTAAAATTAATAAGATTCACTTTGTCCAAATAAACGCTGATTTTTTTTTTCTCTCTCTCTCGAGGGAAGCAAAGCCAGTTGGTTAGTATAAGACAAGTTAGACTTACAAATACCAGTCATATGATGCTTTCTTTGCTTTCCCATAAGAAATTACTACCACAGGGAATAAATGACTGACACATCACCCCCTGCCATCATAACAACTGTCATGCAACACCATTATTTTTCAAACATTAGTGGCATCCCTCCAACTGGCCATAAGGTTGCAGACACATTTTTTAATCATTACTTTGCCCATTGCAGGAAGCTAAAATCACATCATTTAATGTGTGCTCATGATAAATTTCACATTCTTTTAAAATAAAATGGAAGCTAGTGAAGCACAGCACTATTGTGGTGAATTAGACAGCAGTAGAACAAGGCAGGAGAATACCCACTTATTGACATTACCAAATCTAAAATGCATTAACTTTTAAACCAAGGCTTATTCAATTATTAAAAAGGGACCAAGGGAGCATACTGTTGGCTTTATAAGGAAGCAGATTATAACAGCTCATTAGTTATTAATTAATTGACAATCTCACCGCTTAATGTCTTTACATTTAATAAATACTTCTGTACCCAGTGTCTTACTTCTATCCATTTTATTTTTCATCAACATGTAAAATATGACATTTTGCTTTTTCTGTCCACATATATGACAAGGATTAAATGGTCATGTTTCAGCAATTTGTATTAAGATATTTACAATATCAATTAACATATTTTCAGCATAAATTATTTTTGGAATTGCTAAATTATTTTTTTCTATATGCAGTTAGCCATAAGAGTAAAATAGATCTCTGGTTTTTTACTATAGATTAAATTTAGGTGTTAATCCTGTCTTAAGCAAACCACAGGTTTCCTGAATAGAAACTTGCAGGGAAGGACTGGGGGAAATGGCCCCCACAAGGAAAACAAGAGGCTATGACGAAAATGCCCGGAATAGAATGAGTTTGACAAGAATGATTCACAGGCAAACCTGTTTATTCTTCCATAAATTATTTCTTTACTGCGATTTTTACTCACAGCAATTTGAAGTATATATTTTTTGCTGCTATTTTATACCCCATCCGTCCAATTCACAAGTAACATACTATTGCTCTTATAGGATCTTGAAAAAAGGAAGCATGAAAAGCATGCATACTCAGGAACGTAATGCCTTGCTTTTAGGCATTCATTTCATTACTAAAATACTTACTGATTTTTTTTTTTAAGGCAGATTTTTGGGGAGGTGCAAGAAAGACTATTGTCACTCCTATACGTGCAACCTGATAAATATCCTCAGGACAATGTGACACAGCAGCAATTTTGGCTGTAGATATACTTCTTATTTTTGTACTGATAGATTTTTAAGATCTGTCAGTACTATGGACTGCTGTGAACAGAAGTAGAATTGTGCTGCACCAGGGCCTATATTTATTAATTTTCATAGGCTGAGATCCATCGTGGTGCTAGTATCTAGATGATTGGCAGGGAGGAAGAGAAGGAACTGTTTGAACCTGGGACTACCAGTGATTCAATACGTACTATAAAATAGTATTTTGATTTTAAAAACCAAACAAATAGGCAGACAAAAAGCTCATTATGTTGAAGACTGTGTCTTACAGATTTCGTAATGTGCTATCTGAACTTTTTTATGTACTGCCTTTCAGCACATAGCTATGATTTGCCCTAATTATACAAAAATAAATGTTTTGTATCAATAGCTTCTCTCAATAAAGGTTTTCATTACATTTTTCTCTTGCTTATCTTACCAAATTTATATATGGGTGGTCAAAGGAAATATAGAGAATCTGAGAGGGTATATGGAGCAATGACGAGTCTCCAGGGTTGGTAACTTTATGTGGTAACTTCTTAAACAATGTGTCATATAGTCCATTCCAGCAGCTGGAATAGATTGTCTGACCATAGTCACAGAGTGACTATCGTTTTTTTCCCACTGTTGAAAAAGGCAGTCACTTTCTGGCCAAAGGGTCCTACTGCTTCATTCAGCTCACCCCTAAGAGAGCTGATTCAATTAAGTATTTTGTCTGAAAACGAATCTAGCAACAAAAAAAGAATGGTTGGTGTTTCTGCTATGCTTGTGAGTTGAATTAGCCTACGAACCTCTGAGATATGTAAATGACAGGAAGAAGTGTTTCCAGGACATGGGACAAAAATTCAGCACGTGTTCCTCCAAATCTGGGGCCCTAAAATGTAAAATAAATAAATACAAGAAATATTGGATTTTTTAGCATTGCCACTATGCACACACACACACACACACACAAAATCCTGCCTAACATGAAGTTAAAATGCATACAGGGGAAGGAGGAGAAAGAAGAACCAAAGAGTATCAAAAGGTCAGCAATTAGTCTAAGCATGGTTATTTCCATATAATATCTCTCTACTCATTTGTGAGTAGAAAGCTTCTCTAGAAGTCAGTTGCAAACAAGAACCTAATTTTAGGCATTTTGATTCACCTCAGGAGGAATCTGACCTCTTCCAGTACTATAAATGTTGAAGAGACTAGGAGACTAACCTTAGGCTAGTGTTAGCCTAGTATTTGCCTTCCAATGACTTCAGCACTGTGCAAATCAAATTCTAATGAGAAATGCTAAGAATTAATCTAAATCAGTTCAAAATTCAGCTTTGGCAATTTTAAGGAGATTCTAGATTTCAGAAGGTGATTCAGAAACCTAATAGTGTAGAAAATACTTGTATGTGGGAGAAGAAACTTGTGTTTGTTGGCACTGATTTCCTTTCCCCACAATACACACATGTTTCCCTGGAGGACAATTCAGGAATGTTTATAACGAGGCAAAAAGTTACCAGCAACTGGAGAACAGAAGGGGTAATTTGAGCCAATAAACATGAAAATGTCTGAAATTACATCTGTTTGTTCTAGGGCTAGATTTGACCTTAGATGTCCTAAATTCTAGGAGTACTTTTTTTTCATTTCATATTTCAATTCCCTAAAATTTTACTGTTATTCTCATATGAGGTTATGTGGATCATTAATGTAATTCCTGTACACTGATATAATTCCTGTGTCTCTTTTATCTTTACTGACATTTTGCCTACATCTCTGTACAGAAGGCCTTTGTGCTGTAGTACAGTGTCTCCTGATAATCTATTGCATATGTTTCTATAACAATACAGCATGATAGAGTTTTGTCAAAAATGAAATAGCTTGTTACAAACAGTCTCTCCAAATAAAAATAAATTCAGAACTGAGACATCAACTCTCTCTGCACATTTTGAAAATTTGAGAGATTTCATGATAGAATTCATATCTGAATGAGTTTTGAACATTCTTCTTCAAAAAGTGAGCATGCAGATCTATCTAGCTTGAAAGTAACTATCATGCTCTATGAACTGTAACCTGTAAACATCTCAGAGTTCCTAGCATCAGTATTGGTTAGATTACTAACTCCGATTTTATTTTATTTTCTTTAGAAATTTCTATTGTACAGTTGTATTCTTTAAATATGATGGAACAAGAAACTTCAACACATATTTAAAATAATTAATACTTAATTCTAAAGCTAGAACTCTAGAACAAAACATTCAAAAATACCTTTTCCAAAAAAGTTTCAGGATTAGTTTATATGCAGGTATATTACAAACAAATGTTTTTTAGGGGAGTTTGGCAGACAGGAGAAAGAAACTCAGTACTGTTTTTGACAATACAAAATGAGATTAGAACGGAACAGAAAGCAAAATGTTAAGTTTATCTTTGAAGGTAAGTTTTTTTCCCTCTTCCATTTTGGTTTCTAAAAAAATAAAATTGACAGTAATGTGTTCTTCCATAGTTCAGGAATCTGTAGCTTATTAGTATAATAGTTCTCAATTCAGATATAGTGCAATAGTTCTCAACTCAGATTTAGCTTTCCACATTTTTTTTTGTAACAGCCTGCTTATGGGGAAGAGATAATATATAGTTATAGATATATATTGATATATAGTTAATATAAGAGGAAAACTTTTAGTAAACTGGAATTTATCTGTTTTGCATGCTTTGTAGAACATCTACTCTTGTTCATGCCATGCTCAACATTAAAATTTTAATGATTTTTAATACCTGCATTGCTTTATTAGCACTGTATGACCAAGTTCTAAAGTAACTCATGTTTGCAAATGTGTACACATTTAGACAGAAGTTTACACCTGTGAGTAGTTCCCTGCCTTTCGACTGAACTCACTGTGTGAGTGGTTTTGTGTATATACACAAAAAAAACCCACAATCTTTTTTGCCTAGATAATATTTTCTTTATACATAGGACATGGTGGAATGGCTTTAAACTGAAAGAAAGTGGGTTTTGATTGGATATTAGAAAGAAATTATTTACTGGAAGGATGATGAGACACTGGAACAGGTTGTCCAGGGAAGTTGTGGATGCCCCATCCCTGGAAGTGTTCAAGGCCAGGCTGGATGGGTCTTCAAGCAACTTGGTCTAGTGGAAGGTGTCTCTGCCCATGGCAGGGGGGTTGGCACTGGAGGATCTTTAAAGTCCCTTCCAACACAAATCATACTATGATTCTGACAAAAGCTGTTTTGTAGTCATTACTTTTCATCATTGAAACTTTTCGAGCTATTTTCTAGTCTGGCATTTTTGACTGAAAAAAAGTAATCTCTAACAGAAAACTTCTATGCTTATGTTCACATTAAAAATTTTGACCTGAACAATTAATATTTTTAAAATTTTAGCATTCCGTTTTTATTTAAAAACTTAAAATGTATAATTTATTTTTTTAAAAAATGTCTCTAATTCTTTTTTTTAACATGAACTTCTTCATACATAAGTAACTTTTCAGCCAAAATATTTTTCATAATGTCTGAATATTTGATTCTTTCTTACTGAGGGCCAGATCTTCTTATGCAAACTGGCATTGTTCCATTGATGCTAAATTGGCTTTATTCCACTCTATCAGGTAAAGATCCAAAAATCTTATATGGTCCTGGCAAAAATGTCATTCTCCATATGATATGATTTAAAAGAAAAAAAAAAAAGAAAGAAATTACTTCAATAGCCTTTTAATTTTTTAGAAATCCAAGATTTTTGAAAAAGTCATAAAATAGGAAGAGAATGGGATAGTGGAGCCTTTCTGAACTGTTACAGAACAAGCATCCCCTTGTAATAATTCTTATAGAGAACTTCAAACTATAACGTGTAGACCAAAATTGTAAGTGCTATGTTTATTTAGTGTCTTCAGTTTTCCTTGCATTTCCTTTCTTTACAATGAGTCTTCTCTAAATAGAAACCAACCTGTTTCCTTGGCTCAGTGTCAGGAAAGTAATGAATCTTAGTGTTGTGCTGAAGATGGAGTGAATATTTAAAAATGTAGATATACAATCTAACTCTAAATAGAATAGCTATGCCTGGAATTCCAAAAGCGGATAGAGATTTTTGAGCTTTTACAAAAGTATGACTGAAAATATATATGTTGCAAAAGAACAGAGCTAAATTCTTCCTACCCATTCCTGTACACTGATACTTCCTATTTTAACACAAGTTTTTTGTCAAAACTTTGTTGTAAATTTTAAATTATAACTTATTTTTACTTGTCAGAAGAATATCTATGAAAATGAATTCTCACATCACTGTGTATATAAACTTCATTATTAAAAATGTGACACTTTCCAAATTCATGTTCACTTGTGTTAAAATTAATTTCTGTGATTTCATTTTGTTTGCCTTAGGTTAGAGCATTGCGTTGTACGAAATTAACATGTCTAATTGCATAAATATTTATTCCTAGATGATGTTCCATTTAACTCAATAGAATGAAATCACTTATTTTGTGAAGTGCTATGGAGTCAGTCTTGGGTTTCTCCATAATATTAAATATATACATATGCTTAAAATATTATTTTACAAGAAGCAAAATACTTTCTAGCCAAACAGAAGCAGCAAAGTGTCTGTTTTCTTATTTAGTGTTGATTTTATATCTTTAATATTGTTTCTCAATTTCGAGTGAAAATCTGCCAGTGCAGAAATCCCTTTTTAGTTTCACTATGTATCTCTGAGCATGAGCAGTAGATGGGATCTGTCTAAATTTGTTCCATCTGTTTTCAGCCAAGAATGGGAGACAGTGTTCAGATTTACTTTTTCCATGTTTAAATCAGGGATTAATCCAGAATTTGAGATTACAGTGTATTCCAGTGTTTTTAACATGGATCTTCCAGATTGTACAAAAAGGTTTGAGACCTCAACTGGAAAAGGGGAAAACATGGCCTGTGTAGCACTTAGCTCTTCCTTTTCTGTTTACCAGGGTCACAGTTCATCCCAAAAATTCTTGACTAATCAATTAGCCTAAACAGTATCTCCCGGAAGATGTTTTAATAGAAAGGATCATGTAACTGTACCGTTGCACTATCTGTTAAGCCATGTTTGCTGTGAGCCAGTGAGATTACAACCTAGTGCAGTAAGGAATTTGACAGAGTGGCATGAGAAGAATGTGGCACATTACCCATGTGTGATAACCCAGCCCAGTGCAATCACTGCTTGATGAACACATGGCTGAGTGTTTACAAAATGAACCTAAATAAGCTACAGCATCTTTGTTTACTTTGGTATTATTCACACCATTTCACTGCATTTCATACAATTCACCATTTCAGACCACTGTAAATGAACATATTTATTTGTATATAACAGAAAATATGTGCAAGAATTAACAAATGAAAGAAAAGGAGTATTAAAGTCCTGTACACTTAGTTTTCAATCTGGCAATGTATTTCTGAGGTTTGGATAGGGGATCTTCCATCCGCGATGTGGGGAATTGTTTCTTGTGGTAATGAATTTAGGTTACCATTGCATAATGAACATAAAAATTTGCTTATAGTTGAGAACATAATCAACTGTATTTCCTGAACTAGGATGGATTTAAACGTTCACTGATTTCCTGAAGTTGAGGCCTACAGTCTAAAAATGAAGTATTTTGTTTGATTTCTGTTTTTATGCCTGGGCCTTAATTTGAATGCAAGTATTTAAGTGGGCATGACTATTTTATCTCTTATTTAGGCCAAAATCACTGTCTTATCATTCCAATTGTCTTCGTGTTGAAAAATTACAGTGATGCATCTTAGTGATGCATTGTTTCAGATTTAATTGATTTAACTGTTGTCTGATAAAAATATTTGTTATCAAACTTAGTGCTCAGCTGCATTTTGTAGACTAAAGATTGTGAAATATGTAAACAGGAATGACCAGCACTTGCACTGGTAGCCTGTGAACTTCAGGAAGTTCAAAGTTTCATGTTAGTTTGTGTATTTACCCAATACTGAGAGTTAGTGAGTCTTTTTAGAATGACAAACAGACCGTAATTCTGCAAAATGGAAAGGAGTTTAAATTGATAGATAATCTTCAGATAGATTAGCAATTTGGGAATGGATGGAAAAGTCAAGAGGAGCATTTCTGATGCTAGGCTGATAGCTCTGCACTGACTGAAGTCTGCGTAATTCCTACTATTTTTTCTGGATGAAGTGGCAGAGAGGAAGACATGAGGAATGGAAAGATAAACTACTTGCCAGGATACTCCAGTTGGAAAATGTGGAATTTTTGTTGTCCCTTGTAATTATTGGCTTATCTTGCTTTCCTAGTTCTAAATTTCTTCATCATTTTTATGGGAAGGTTCAGACAGTAATTTTTTTTTTCTAAATTGCTAATGGATATGTACCCTCTACAATTCTTTCTGAGGATACGATTCATTCTGGAAACTGAGTCAGTGTTGTCAGAAGCTAATGCATTAGAAATCCACAGTATCAGCTATCAGAAAGGTAGTTCCTATCTGCCCACATTAATTTTATTTGCATAAATGGGCTCCTTTGTTCCCTGAAAGAAATAAACTGAGAGTGAAGTTAGCAGTGGCAGAAGGCCACTGCAAACAGCAAAAGAAGAGATTTATCTACTGACATCAAAATAATCACCTTAATTAACTGAAACTTGTATCAGTTATGTTTAAGTGAATTCTGATCTTTTTATCCTCTTAAATATACATAATCTTCATGCTTCCTGAAAACTTCCAGAAGACCTGTCACACAGCATTTCCTTCCAATCCTCTTTCTACTCTTTCATTTTACTGTTGTTTGTGGGGAAGGAAGGACTGTTTGTCCTTGTTACTTACATTTCTTGTTTCATGTGTGATTTCAGTTCTTGGAAAGATAAAATGCTGTTTACTGTGGAAAGGAGATAAATGTAGAAGTATCACGCACCTTTACCTTTCTACATGCATGTTGGAACTTTCTCATTTTACACAGCTTCTAATACAGCTCTAGATTATTCTAATACAGCTACCAATCACAATTAATTGGAGAAAATTACACATTGAAGTTACACAGTGAACAAAAATGGACAAAAGACCAAAAAACACCTTTCAATTGTACTCTTTGACTTCCAGCTCTCATCTGTTGGGCTGAAAATCTGGTTACAGTGTCAACTCACCGTGTTTCTTCTCACATCTTTGTCTTCATACCAGTTTAAATCTAAAAGTTACCTGATAATATTGTTGAAATATAGTCTTCCTCCATCCAGAAGCTGATTTAATGTCTAGTACAGGCCAGTGATTTCATCATGTGGGTGACTATAGCTGTGAAATAAGCTTAGATGATCTTTATCTTATGTTTTTTTGAAAACTTAGGTTTGGTTGAGCAGTTATGCTAATGACTCCGTTTTATGTCTTTTATTAATCTCCAGAACTTGCATGGAAAGAGAAAAATACTTCAAGATTATTTTTTCTTGTGCAGACAGATTTTAGAGAAGATCTTGCACCTTATTTGGCTTCTTTTTTTTCCTAAACCTTGTTTATTTTTATGTATTTCCAACAATCCTGGAGGCATTATATATGTAGGTAAAGCATGGAATTAATATTACTAAGAACTAGAAAAGTTAATATGTGTGTCAAGATCTGTAGCTCAACTGAACAGTTTCTAAGTAGTAAAGCCAACAATTTTTATGAATTACTGACAGCATGTACTGAGCCATGCCCACTTTTCTTATATGTTAATTAGTAGTTTCTCATTTGAAAGCATATTTCAAACTATATTCCTATGATAGTGTAGCTCACTGAAAAACTTATGTACATGCTAGTTAAGACATAAATGGGAACTTGCTACCAGAGCTAGTGACCCATGAAGTAAATGACCACTGACATAAATATCAAAGTATACTAACTATACACCTGAAAGATAGGAGAAAAGAAAGGTTATTGTGGGGTCTTATTCATAAGTGAAGCATGTGAATGCTAGTCAGTATATTCATCAGAAGGAGTCCCTGGTGGATTCAGGGTTTTACATGAAGCCCACAAGAGCTCATGGTAGGAGTGAGGTAGGCAACCAGTGTTCACTGATGCCCAGGGCCTTTCATACCTGGGTTTATGTACTGATTTTCATCTTTTGTCTGTATTTGATCAGTTATTTGTGGCCAACAAAATATGTGTGTTTTATTTGTTCAAATCCATATTCTAATCAATCATGGGACTCAGAAATATGGAAGTTATGAAATAGTATGTTAAAAGGACAACATTCATCAGAAAAAACCATTTTCAACATATTAGAGGATATGCTATAATGATGAAATTAGAAGAAGTTATTGAGATGTAATGGTACAAAAGCCATTGTATGGCCGTTAGACTTAATGCAACCCATGACTGAAGAGAAGAAATTCAGAAGAAGAAATGAGATTTCATTCCTAGCATATGTGCTAAATTCAATTACACCTAACAAACATGCTGACAGTGTGCTTTTCATTTCCTCATTCACAGAGAGACAATGTATTTAACCAGTTTAATTGTTCAACATGAAGCAATGAAGGGTATCAAGCTAAAAAAACCCCAACCATCCAATTCTTCAGGAGCATTTAAAATACAAGCTGCAGCTGATAACACTTTTTGTAAAGTAGAATAGTTTTGACTGCTTTTTTCTTGTTTGTTACTTGTAAGAAAATATTTCTCTGAAAACTAAAACATAATACTGGTTTCTTTCAATAAATAAAATATAACTAAGAAATGCTGTTAAAATTATGCAAAAGGATGGTCACTATGTATAGCTGGAGTACAAACAGTGATTCAAATAGCTGCATTTTGTATTTAGATCCAAATTTATAAACTCCACTAAGGTCAATTTACTATGTATCTAGTATTATGTATATTATACTAATGCTATTTTTGCTTAAAGTGGTAGATGCCTTATCTAAGATTCTATTTGTAAATCTATTTGCATCTTCATTAATTACAATAGAAGACATATATATATTCATGAAGTGAATTTGACCTTACATGGTAGGACTAGAAAATGCCTCTTGCTTAGTCATTTACTTCATCTTTGTGAGCAAAAGTGGATTCACCTTTTTGTTATTTACAGTCGTCCCTAAAGACGATGGTCTTGCCATTTACTTGTTCACATGAACCGTAGTGAATTAGATCTAGTGACAATATTATAAATTAAACAACTCCAAGGAGTGATCTCCAGCACAGAAAGCTCATAATATCAAATAGTGCGCTCTGTCACACACTACTCATTGACATCATGACCTAGAGGTCTAAGAACCTCATTTTCCCCTCGCTCTATTACTCTTATTCTTCTTCCTGAAATCAAACTGAATTCTATATGCTAGCAATTTTAAGATTCAAATAACAATTCTTTTCTGCTAGGTCAATAAAGCTGTAGTGAATACTGGACTTTTAATGCCACCTCATAAATTATTCTTTAGGGTCTATATTATAATTCCAAACATTCGAAGTATATTTTGCTAGATGCTTTTAAGATGATAATTTGATTTTTCTGTTGTTGTTTCAGAAAATTATAAATTAATTAGTCTTTGGGAAAAATTCTTCATCTTTCATAAATAAATAGAATTGGCCAGATCTTCAGCTTATACAACTGCTTGTCACTCCAAAGAAGTCATCTTATGCTAGTTAAACTTAATGAAAAATAATCTAAAATTTTTACCTGACATTTTCAAAGATTCTGTTTGGTTCAAAAGATGGAAACAAAATGTGTGTGGCTCAAGATAACACCTCTTAGGGACAGAGGAGCATGCTGATTACAGACCCTGCTCTTCAACATGCAGTTCTATACCCTTGATGACACAGTTCAAGATCAGTCTGTTAATATGCCAACAGAAGTGCACTAAAATGCAACAGTTCAATACACAGCCATCTTTACTTAATTTAAAGCTTTTTAATTGAATGTCAATTACACAGTTATAAACCATATCTTATTACAAAGTACTATACACATGCATTTTAAATAGCACATTTTCTTAACTTAAACCATTTTCCTTTTTAGAAACCATTGCAACTAAACAATCAATTGTGATTATGGTAACAGCCACAAAGCATTTATTACTTAATGTGATTATTTAATTATAAATTATAAAAACCCCAAACCAAACAACCAACTCTCCTGTCTTATTTTCTATTTAACCAACATTTCCCAGCATTAAATACTTTTCCAGGGTAAAATATTTCTCACCTTTTTTAAAGTTACCTATCACAGGATTTGAGTATTTTCCAGAAACTAATTAGACTCACAATAGCTTAGCAATCTCATTTACTCTTAACCTCACCCCTTCCACCTTGATCCATGTCCTATTTTCTTCTTCTTAGCTGCTTTTTATAGTGACTTTGAGGATACTAATTTGAAGTGAGTTTTGAGCTTTGTTCTGAAAGCTGAGAGAATTATGGTCAATCTAATATCCTCTGACAGGGAATCTGAAATCTTTTGTTCTTTTTATTGAATTACCCTATATTCTGCTCCCATGAGCTTTGTTTTTCAGATTGATAGATTCGTGATTAATACTAAAGAGAACAACTGAGGATGACAGTCTCCTCATGTAGAAATATACTGTGCAGCATATGGGAAAAGCACTTCTTACAGGACTTTCACATTTGGGATAGAGACCAGATCTTTGGCCTAGCATAACAATAGTCAGTGTTTGTTGTACTTCTGTTGAAGAAATACAAATTTCAATAATTCATTCAGGCGATTTTCAGTGAAAAAGCCAGGGCCTAATCATAATACAGTAGTCTAGGGTACAGCTTTGTAGTCATCCTCAGGTGGGAAAAGGCCTTTTTCAAAATTTTTAATTATTCAGTCATTCTATGACTGAATGCCAAGCCATCCAAATGGACTGCTTTGATGGTCCAGCTAACTTGAGAATCCTTCAGTATAAAGTGATAGCTTGGAAGATGATAGCTCTAGCAAAATTAAAAATAATACTGTCTTCTTCTCAAGTAATTTTCTGTCTTGATGGAATCTGAATTTGTATAGGTGTTCTATCGTAAGAGCTGATTCATGTGAGACACTGGGAAAGATGAAAGCTGAGAACATTACACATATTAGAGATAAATAACGTAGTGGAAGTATTGACATCAGACATTATGGACTATCACAGTTATTCCCCAGTGAAAATATTCCTTCCAATGTAGGTGTTTATGTTAAGGATGTTTATCAAACGAATTTTTAAGAAAGTCCTCAGAACAGCAGAATTAAGAGGAAAAAAGAATATAGATGTTATATACATTCCTTAGATTTTCCTTGTATTCATGGACTAATTAAGGAATGGGGAGATTATGGTTCTTGTAAAAAATCAAGTATGAAATTCTATTGATGTGTGTTACTATTGAATAGACATTATGAAGCATTAGGGAATTGATGTCTATATCACATTTTTAGTCTGCTTTATAGAATATTTGAGATATGTGTACAACATCCTACTATTTGTTTGTAGTAGTCAATTTAAACTATTTCAGGGAACATATGCATTATATATGAAATACTGAAAGATCCAGCTGAATAAACACTCACATTTCCCATCAACTTCAAAGGTCTACAAGTAGACTTTGTGCGATTTAAAATGAAAAATGTGTAGTACATGTATCTGACCTTTTACATTTAAAATGCTATGCTGCCTTATCTAAATTATATATGTTTTGGATCTTTCTGTATTAAATGTAGGTGGAAAGATGAAGTTTCATATGTAATATTTCTCCATAATATATGTTCTTTAGGTTTTATTAATAACACTTACTGTACCAAGTGTGAGTTTATGTGTCATGAACCCATAAATATTTCAGAATATGTGGCTAAGTAAAGCTGTTGTTAATGCCCATTAACACTTTTCAAGGAGGAGTGAAATATTATGATACCTAGGTGTTCTAGAGCAGAAATACAGAGTTTAATATCAGGGTTTTTTGGGGAGGTTTTTTTTTGTTTGGATTTTTTGGGGTTTTTTTGGTTGTGGTTTTTTTTTTGTTTAGGGGTTTTTGGTTTTTTGGTTTTTTGGTTTTTGGTTGTTTATTGGGGTTCTTTTTATATAAAATCCAATTATATTCTTAAAACACTTTTTAATTAGCATGTTTTTATCAACTGCAGCTCAAATGTGATCTTTAAATAAAAAATTTAAGCTGCTACAGGAAAGCACATTCACTTACTGCAAGTACTCATTTAGAAACGAATCAACATGAATTAAAACCATATAAGTATGAAATGGTTGTCCAACATAGGAAGCTGTTAAAATGAATTTCTGGTAGATATTGCTGATGATGTTGAAGTCAATAGAATGATTTTTTTTCTTTTTTAAAGGAATGTGATTTCCTTCAAAATAAGCTGCATGGCAGTAATCCTTCTGGAAGTAAAATGTCAGATTTTAGAAATATACTTGCAGAGAGAAGAATGATTGCATTCTGATTTACATTAATATATAAAAAAAATCGCTACATGAGGAAGAAGTTAATTCCCATTCTTATTAACACTTCACCCATGAAAATGAAATCATAGCATTTGATCTTTCTCTCTGTGAATTCAGTGTATTGAATTTAATAGAAAGACAACCTCATCACAGCTAAGTCCAGCACTGGCCCTGCTATTCTAATTAGACTTTAACAATATTAGTTTCTTTTTGCCCTCGTCGTTTTACTTCATTTCCCTTGACTGGAGTGCAATTTCACCAAAATGTAGGAGACTAATCATTAACTGGCAGAAGCATGTAGACTGAAACTTTAAATTGGCCATCACCGCAGTAGAATACCAGAAATTTATAGAAGCATAACCATTTCTTCTGCTGGGCGTGTGATAATTGTTTTTCTGCTCATTTACATCCAAAAGTAATTAAGCTCTACAACAAGACTATGTAGTGTTGTATTGGTGCAAAGTCTGCTGTTTGAGGTTATTCAGAGATCCCATGAAAACATCACAGTGGGAACTGTTGTTCATTTGCATTGTCACTTCCTAAAAATTTGCAGAAACATACCCTTGAAAGAATTAGGTCACACAAAATGTGGCCTCAGGGCTTCTCCTTTCTGTTTTCCCCACTGGAGTTCTGCAGCTGATGCGATAAAAACTGTTCTACATCAATAATTTTTTGAGTTTATGTTTCCTGAAAAATTTATTTGGCTTATGGAAATAAACCATCTTTATCATTCAGTGGGAAAATTTCCTTGTCTTTCCTTCCAGATCTGATTTCCTGATACAAACGCAGTGGTGTTGCAGTCTGAATCTTCTTCAGACAATTGTAGTTAAAGCCATGCATTAAAAACGCATGTCAAAGTAATATTAGAAAATTTTTACAGCAAACTTTGCTTTCCCTGAATGTTACAATTTACATATAAACAAATACAACTTAGCTGAGATGTTTTCTTTCTCATGACATTTCTTACTGAAGTCTCACAGTCTTTCATGGTCATGAGTGCCTTTTCCTTTTATAGGGTAATGGATAGCTGTTGTTTCCTTGTATTATTGATACTGCGAAAAAAAGCTGTGAGATAACAACATAGCTAGTACTTTTCTTATTGAAAATAAGCTAATTAATCACTGCAGTGGGCAGAGAAAAGCTAACTCTCTCTCCCATTTACTTTTCTGAAACACATTGATTTACATGGTGAGGAAAGAATTTGGCTGACAACAGTATTATGCCCTTCATTTCTTAGTACTTTGTATATGCTTGCTTCTTTAGTTAGGAAATGCTTTGATATAAATAAACACACTTTAGTCCGGATTTTGTAACCACTTACACATTTGCATTACAGTTTCCTGAGTCAGACCTACATCTGCTTATGATACCAAAACCTGCATTTTATGTAGCATAAGAATTATCTTATTGAGAAATTTTGCATGAATTTTGTTGAATTCCATTTTCTGAAGCTTCTGATACATTTACTTAAATATTTTCCATATCTTCCTGTATTTTTTCCTCTTTTTTTTTTCTTTCAGATTTTTTTGGCCTTCTCTATTTTATGGTAATATCTTGCTTAAGCTTACAACGGTACACATGATTCTAACATCTAATTTGTGCTTGTTCACTTTGCCTTGTGGTCATGGAAGTTTTTCCTTGAATATTTGGAACAGTCTGTTGTGAGTACAACACAGAAAGATCATCTTTATATAATTTCTATAGATTGTACAGTACAATAATATTTTTAACTGTTATTAAAATATAAATAAATAGAAAAGGAATAAGCTTTAGGTCGTTTATTATATCTGTAAAAACATAAACAGCCGTAAATAAATGAAGATAGATTCAGAATAACCATCTGTTAGGAAGTTAGTTCAAGTCAAAACTCTTAAAAATTGGCACTGTAGACTGTATTCATGTAAATATGTATTTAGACATTTAAATATCTAGCCTCATGTACAGATGTTCTGATTCACTGCAGCCTTCATTTGGGAACTGCTAAAGCCTCGGGATCGACCCACTCAGGTAGCTGCTGAAAATTGGATTCAGGTGCTAAACTTTGTATCTCTCTGCAGATGTTGGCACAAGTTCATAGTCTAGCAAAGGGTCTGTCTCTATAGCTGCTTCCTTGCCAAATCATAAGCATGAAGGTCACAGGAGCATTTCTCTGTGAGTAACTAATTTGATAATTAGGTGAAATCTCCCTGATCACAAAAGATGCAGATTTGAAACTACATAGGCTGGGCTTGCTTCTTGCTTCCTAGGAGGGTGCTTCACCACTAGGTTTTCAAATTCTGAAAAGCAAGGCAGCCATTGCTGCCCTTGCTCATGTATTTTTTGCCTGCCTTCCTAAAATCACAAGGCTTAACGGGTCACAAGGTTATTCTGTAAATCTTCCCCCACTCCCCATCCCCCAGCCCTCACCCCCTTAACTCACGTAACTTTTAAACTCATTGTCCAAAGTCAGTCAAACTGGAAAAGGGACAGAGTTTCTGAAAAAATAAGCATCTGGATGGAGAGGAGAGATCCAAATTCATAAGTTCATGCCCATGACAAGAGAATTCTTGCTAGGGTATACAACAGATAAATGTGTCAAAATGTGCCTTAGTTTATACTGCCATTTAGCTGGTAGAACTTGTGGGAAACAAATTGTTATTGTAAAGAGGTGTAGTACAAAACCAGCACACATCCATGGGAAGCAGGTATCATTACTGTCTTGTGGCACAACTTGCTTTTAAAGAAGTCATTCAGTCTCACCCAGAAGGAATGGCAATAGCTATCTACCATCAGGAAAAATTCTGAGCTGTAGCTCCACACTAGATGCAAGTATTTAAGTCTCTGAGAAAAACTATGTTTTAGACAGTGTTCTGCTCCCCATTCCCCACTGGCTGCCTCTGTGAGACTCACTGATCAGCCTTTCACTCACTTGGACACTGTTCTTGGGAATCTAACTCCTACTGTATGCCATGAGGTAAATCTAATGCAGCCTTGCTGAGTCTCCTGCAGAGCCGACGTGACAGATAGTAAGTGTTGCAATTCCTAACTTGCTCTGAAATCTCCATTCTGACTCTAAAAGATTTATACCACTGTGTTGTCTCCTGCCCTGTGTCTCTAATTCTACCTATTTTCACATTGTCTTCCATGGACATGTGAAGTTAAGTCAGTCTGTTAGCTGAAAATTGTGAAAATTGTGCTATTATTGTTCCTCTCCTGTAAAATCAAGTTATCTTATTGTACCATTTCCCCTACAAAGCTAGAACCATGACCCCTGTTTAAGCCATTCTGAGCTGCTAGATATAGATATGTTACAAGAGTGAGGATATGTAAATAAACTGATATTAGCCTGACTTCTTTAATGTCTTCTGAGGATTCAGTGACAGTGGTTATAATCAATTCCAGACAACTATCAGCAGTTTCAGGAGCTGTTGAGGCAGATGGCTGAGGCACTAGATCTGATAACAAGCATGCCTAAAATGACTTATTGACTCTTCTGCATTTTTTGATATTAAGTAGAGAGGAAAGCTTAATGCTTCTCTAAAATGAAGATATTACCAAACCAGCAAGAGATTTCTGTATTACTCTTTTTTTCTTTTTATCCATATGATTAAAAGAAAAGAAGGCAATAGGAGAGGTCTCAAGCACTGGAAGGCTGTTGGTACCTCTCTTCTCATGGACTACTAACAGCTTCAGTTCACCTCCTCCATCTTATAAAGTTAATACGTAAGCTGATAGCGCATTCCGGAAAGAGCCCTATGCTTACATTAATATCATTGACATTCCGTTCTAATCATTTCCCAGAGCAGACTTGTAAGTAGGCAAGATTCTTGCTCATAACTGTAAAGCAAAGATATTGGGTTCTAGCCTATCTACCTTTTCACCATATTTTGCTACAAAATGACAGTGTAAAGTTAACAGGCTCAGATGTAGCCTGTCAGTTGGCATCCAGTGGGATATTTTAAATTACACTATGGAATAATTATGCTAACCCATAATGCATATATTCATATAAATTAAAACCTTTATGAAGCATACTTAGAAAAATTAACTAGCAAAAGGAATGTCCTTGGCTTCTCTTCCTCCACTTTCAGCCTTTGTTTGTCTTCTGCTCCTCCAATGCATTCTTCTCCCTGGGACAAGAAATGTCTGTTTTACTTATCAGTCAAGCACTTAATTAACTTTGGTTGGGCTGGGACAAGCAATGCAGGGGGACCTTTCCAGATATCACCATTCAGTGATAACATTCCTTGGGGACTCATGACGAAATTACCTCACATTAATTTATGGAGACTAGTATATATTATTCTTTTCCCTTAAAATAACATCCCATAGTTTCCTTCAGAAGTCATCATTCTGCTCTAGCTGCTGTTGTCCATAAATGCTCACTGATGTTTTTCTGAAGCAGAGTTTTCTGTTAATCTTGAGGTAGCGCTTTCAACAGGTACCAATTCAGGACTGCAGCTACAGAGTTGGATCAGAGACCTGTAAACTCGCTGCAGCTGTTAGCATTAAACAACGTAGAAGATGAAACAACCATCTGTGGTCAGCTGGAGAGAAGTGATAAAGGAATTTTGTGAGGTGTTACTTCTTCCTTTCCTCTGGAGGCTGACCCTACCCACTGAGCAATAAACATTCCAGAGAAACTGCAAGAGAATATTACTCTTGAAATATGTCCCACTTAGATATTAGTCAGGCTGACTTCCAGGTTATCTTTTCAAGGTGTCCCAAATTTATCTAAAAAGCCCCCTTCATGACATTCCTTCATAGGAATGGGCATTTCATTGTTATTAATGTAAAGCTGACTATAATGTGTGCATGTACTCTAAGATCACCCAAGTGTGAGAAAGGATATTTAAGTTGCCAGGGGAGAATTTTCTTGACAGCTTTTTGCTTTTGCTCTGCATTATAATACATGAAAATGCAAACTTCAAGTACTCAAATACATTGTGCGCTGATGTGTTATATAATGTTTTCTTGGCTCTTACAAAGCTCTAGGCTGGCCAGAGTTGACTAAGAGCAGTCAGTCATATCATTTTTTCCTTCTCTTATCTCTTCCTTACTGTCCTGACATGCACATGTGTGTGTATGTGTGTGTGTGTATGAGCTGTTTACTTCTGAAGCTGAACAGTTGTAGACTTGTCAGGCACGAGGACTGGAAGGGCTATAAGACATGAATGGTGAGAAGAAAATTAAGATTGCAGTTACAAAACGTAGCATGCTTTAGCTATGTTAGAGAACAGAAATGGTCATATTTGCCAGGATTGGCTGGAGAATAAAAAATTGCAAAATTTCTAATCCCATGCTTGAAAGCACTGTCACAGCAGCATGTTAGGATAGAAAACACTCAAACGACCACTGCAGAGGAGATGAAATTACTGTAACTAGTTCACTGCTGTCAGCCTATAGAAACACGATATGTGCGGCGGTTTCGGACAAACAACCACAAATTCACCTGAGAAGCAAAGACTTTTTTTCAAGCATAACTGTTCAGGTTCACTGCTTTCGTAATGAAGTGAAAGGATATTAAGAAAAGTATTACAGACTGAACTAGAAGTGCTGCATTGTTAGCAGTTGGATGTTCTCTATGTTATGACACTTGTATGATCAGTGTTAACTGGGTTCCAGTTCACTGTGCTGAGCATGTCATGTATCCTGCTTGCTCTCAGAAAAGCCATCTTTACTTCCACACATACTTCCAGAATAGATGTTTAAAGGTCTTTTTTTCAGCAAATGTGTGAAAACAAGTACAGTCTTAAGAGATTATGTGCTTATGGATGATTGCAATTCTTCAGGTGTAAGCAATGCGAGTAAGAGCAATGTTTTTTTCCTATATACATACATACCAACAGTAAAATTGTATCATGAACACCAGAAATCAGAAAAATATATTCTTAATTCTTTCTCCTATAGCTAGGACCCATGATTGCTTTTTATTTTTGTCAGAAAAAGTACTATCTGGAGTGGGAGAAAAGATCCTGCATTAATAATTTTTCCTGGAACAATGCCATTTTCTTAAAACAATGAAGAAGAGTAATAAAGCATAATGAAATAAATATATGAGTTCAGATATTAAAAATCATTTTCTCTTAAAATATTGTAATATATGTGAATACTAGTTTTATCTTAAAAAAACTGCTTATCGTTTCCTGTACTATTGCTTTTATACACACTTATTGTATGTAATTGCTTCTTTGGTACAAACAATTTTATTTAGGCATCACTAAAATGCCTGTGTTTTAATAACACTGTGATCCCTTTGTGAAAAAGTTAGGAGTACATTTTAATAAACACATTCTAGGATCTATGATATCTACAGTGGCATAGTAAATATTGACTTTATATTGGATAGTAAAGGAAGTAATCTTATGAAAGTTGCATAAGTAGCAAAACAAAAGATTTGGTTGTATATTGCAGGAGTATGTCAGTCTGCTAAATTTCAGTAGGTGGTCTAAGTCAGGTTACTGAAAAAACATACATATATCTTCTGTCAGCTGGTACAAGTATAATTTAGACAAGAAGGTTGAGTGTTTTCCAACTAAGAACCACTAATGAAATGGTTCTTATTCACTTATCTTTCTTCACAGTAAAAAAAAAAAAATCAGTCTGCATGTGGTGTATGTGCACTTTCTACATTGCTTTCAAAAGTCTTCAACTTACACAATTCAAAGCTGTGAATCTGCAGAAACACCACACCTAGGGGACGCAATTTCCTTTTTCTTTTTGTCTCTTTTACCTTCCTATAAGTAAAGACTACACATCATAATAAATATTATTTGTATAAAAATTGGCTTTTTTCTGTTTGCTTGAAAAGCTGTTATAAATTCAAATGTATGCTTTTTTTAATATAAAATGAATAGCTGTTACCTAGCTTTGATAAATATTTTGTCATGTTCTTCATGTTCTTCATAAAAAGAAAGTAAATTCACATCTTAGGAAGGTTATGTTTTTTTTGAGGGGGGATTTTTTTTTTAATCTATGATATGCATTGATCTAACTGGAAAAACTCAGAAAGGAACAGAAATGAGATTATTCAATTTATTAAAATACATATCTACATATTACAAAAATATAAAGAAACACTAGAAGGAGATATCCTGACACTTATACTACTGATATCTGGGGAGTGGGCTGTTCTTTTCTGTCTGGCTTAAGGATAAAATAGCACATTCCAGTTTCAGTGCTAGCTGCCCTTTAAACTGCATAAATTCTGTCCTTGTCCTACAGCAGTGAAAGAAATCTTGGCAAATCCACACAGTCATTCATAGCTTTCATCTCCTTGTCCCTTCTTAAATCACTGCTAAAACATCTTCTGTTGACTTCAGGTTCTTACTTATTTAACTTAATTAGGGAACAGTGAAACTAGAAAACTGGCAACTTCAGGCATATCCAGCGATGTATAGGCATATCTAACAACTTGCTTCCATAATTTTGATGGGAAATTTTTCATATCTTGACCTGTTTTACACGGTTGCATTCCACAGAATCACAGACTTGTTAGGATTGGAAGGGACCTCTTTTGATCATATAGTCCAACACCCTGCCAAGGCAGGGTCACCTAGAGTAGGTGACACAGGAACCTGTCCAGGTGGGATTTGAATGTCTCCAGACAGGGAGACTTCACCACCTCCCTGGGCAGCCTGTTCCAGTGCTCTGACACGCTCAAGGTAAAGAAATTTTTCCTCATGTTAGGGTGAAAATTCCAATGACAATAAAGGGCTCACCCTTCTGTCACAAAGTTACAGAAGCAGTCATTGAAGTAATTTAGTTGCCAAATTTTTGATAGGCAAGCTAGACCAGATAGGGTCCTTAAATGGTAATGATTTTGAATGCTCAAACTAGACACAAGCATTTCCATTAGTACATGGGAGATGTACAAATATATCAACAGTTATTAACACAAAGTAGTGAATTAAAGAGCTTTTTGCTTGTGAAGAAAAACCTAGGGCTTTTCCTTAAGAGCATTTTGGTCACATTAATAAAAACTTCCACTGGGGGAAGGAGGATGGATTGTTAAGCATCTTGGGTTTAAGTATGTATGTAACTCAAAAATTGGCTGGTTTAGGACTACATTTCATTCTGAAATCAACAATCTTTAAAGCATTTGGAGACTTTTGGGTTTGTCATTTTGAATTACTTTAAAAAATAAATTATGTTTATTCCACACACGTGCAAAGATTTGTTTTTTCATGGTTTAATACCTTTTGCATTAATGATGCTTTATTTGGATGAGGAATTAATGGCATGAACAAACGTTATTTCACATCAGTCCAGAAAAGCTATGCAAATTTTGCACACACAAACATGATTTCCAACTAAAAAATATTATTTACATTGTAATAGCTTATATACATACAAAGCAACTAGAAGAACATCAGATTCACATAACTGATGCAATTCTTGTTGCACTTTAAGCATGATTTGTAACTAATATATTGTTTTGCAATACTAAACAGCTTACCGAGGCCACAGAGATCTCAGACTCCAGATTCCATTCCCCTGTTGAGCATGCTGTTTATGTAAGATTATTTAACTCTACTTTGTTTGATATAGATCTGCAGCACAAACATAGGCAAACTTCAAAGTCTAAATTAATTGGAGAAGTTTAAGTACTTATAGAGGAAAAAACCCACAATAATCTCTTATTTTTTACCTCATTGGTCAGATATGTTTGCTAATAAATTTTGTTACAGAAACTGTGATTTCTTTTTCATTTTTGTACTTCTATTAAAAAAAAAAAAAAAAAAAAAAAAGCCTGGGCTTAGAAAGGATTACATCTGATATTGCTAACATTTCCTGGAAATGGAGAACTGTGATAACAGCTGCTGTCTTGGCTCATTCTCAGTTGTTTTTTTTTTGGTTTGTTGGGTATGGGTTTGTTTTGTTTTGTTTTTTTTAACTGCAGCAATTTACAAGTGGTTGCAGCTATCTCTTCTAGGCTTACATTGTTAGTAAAACATCATAAGTCAGTCAACTGTTTCCTTTCCAATCAGAGCACTTCCTCTACTTACTGACTTGTTGACTTTCTGAATAGTATTTATAGTAACAGCACTTACACTGTGCAATAAATGCTAATTTATGAAATAGCTGCACATGGAAGATAACTATAGGAAGAATCTATATTTTATGTTAAAGCAAAATGCCTTCAATGAGAATTAAAAAAATCTTTTCTGAGACATGATGGGCTAAAATGTCTCTATATTACTATTCTTTTTAAATTCCAAGCACACATGCTCTCTTCTTGGATTGAAACATTCTTCTGCAGTCTCTGCAGTACTGTAGCTTTGTAAAGTGACAAACACTCAGCACTTAGTGATGAAAAACAGAAGGAAGAGCCAAGTAAAGTAAGAGACAAGGAACTCTTAGTGTTGATAGTGTCAAAAAGCAGGTCTGTGCCTATTCAAAGATTTGGCCTTCTTTGAGTTATATTATTATGATCAGCTTTAATGTTTTAAAGTGCTTTGAAAGATACATGTTATTTTTTTAATTATGTTTCATGGTTTCACATCAGGGTGTAAATGAAATTTTAATTTTTCAGCCAAATCTGTGCCTCTTTCTTTGGTATATGATTAAGCTTCCAAAAGTGTTATATATGTTGTTATCTGTTACTATACCAAAAGTTTAGATTTGTTTTGTATCAAAACAGATTCCCCCCATGACATTTGTAACTTCAGCAAACCCTTCTGCACAAAATATATTTTCATGTTTAAGGAGTAGCACTTCCTTTCATCACGTTTGAAAAGCTCTACCAGCTCTGCACCATTTCTCATTCTGGGATTACTCTGTGCTGAGCAACTGCAGATACTCCACCTGAGCAACCTGATCTAGTTTTGGAAATGGAGCTGACTTAGAGCAGAGCATTTGGACCAGGTGGCTCAGAGGTTCCTTCCAACATAAGTTGCTCTATTAACTCTTCTTTCCAACTCTTCTATAGCTTGAGGCCAGCCTGCATGAGGCCAGTTTGAACTTCTGTGTGTACATAATCTAGATGTATCCTAAGAACATGTAGAAGTGATGTTCACACTGCTCTGAGCCTTCAGGAAGGGAACATGGAGTTCTCTGTCTGGGTTAGTAACAACCAGAAGCCATAACCTCCTGGTGTCTCTTCCTTGCCCTGAGTGAAATGAACTGGCAATGTCCCACTGTTTCTTAGCAGACAGGAGGGGTTTAGAGTCTTACCTGTTAGGTGACTTTTCACAAACTTTCAATTAAATGAACAGGGAGACCGAACTACCTCATCCTTCCCGGATCTGACAAAGTCAGGTTCTGAGTCACAATGATAGGAGTGGTGCAAAGGAGCCTTCCTCCCTCTCCCCGCAGTGACTCATCAGGGGCTTTCATTTTCCACTCCAGTCAGTAAGTCAACACCTTCTATGGCAATTAAACTTTTCCTAACAAGAAGACTTTGAGAAACTAATTAAGCTCTGAACTGCACATGAGCTCTGAACTCACATGGTGTGAATCCTGACATAGATGCCTGTCAATCTATAGCTGAAATCAGCTTCTGTTTATTTCTTGGTATTGGTGATAACTCCCAGAAGGAAAAAAAGTCCAGAAATTTTCCTCAAAATGTTTTAATGCTAGTTTGTCCTGCATTTTGTTCTGTGACAGGCTCAATCTCATTGCAGCTGGCTTTTTTTGTTTTGAAGCAACATTCAGGTTACCGTGTTGCATTTCTGTAAACCTTCTAATTGCTGAAAATACGTGTTAGTTGGACTAGGATGAACTGATCCACTTAAAACTGATTTTTACCATGATTACCTTTTACCATAAGTAGAACTTTCATCATTGGCAATAAAAAGTTGAAAATCATGGTTTGTGACTGATCCCTTCCATGACTTGGAACAAGTCACTTTACCTTTCAGTATCTTTGTTTCTTAAGATTCAAAGAGGGAGGAATGTCTTTCCAAGTAGTTTTATTGTTTTGTGTACAAACAAGAAAAAAAAAACTAACCAGAAAAAAACCTCAAAGCCATTATACAAGAGATCTTTGTTGTTAACTAGTAGTACTTCAAAAATTTCTGCTAAGAATCATTTTAGGCAACAGTTCCAAGGCAATAAGTTGAAATATATGTGTAGGCCTGTATGTTCTTAAAATCAATAAAGAATCACTTTCATCATTAAAGAATAATTTGAGTTATAATTTGATTAAAAATGTTGCCTAAACTGGGGACATGGGGCTGTCTTCACAGTCTCTTCAGAAATCTCTCTTAAGTATTATTATGCCCTCCAATACTAAGCATTCCTCAGATATTTAACACATGGGGAAAATATGATATCCTAAGTTCTGTGACATCTCTTCAACAATAGGTGCATGAAAACTCATGTTTTAATTTGTGTCTCCCATAAAGCAGAACCCTTTGGAGCAATCACCACCAAGACCGAACTCTGATATCTCTGACATACTTACAAGCAACATATTTGGGGGATTAAAAAACCTTCTTTTGGAGATCTGGCCTACCTTGAAGTGAAATCTAATACACTGAAAGAATGTCTTGGACACTTTCAGATGCTAGCAAATGTCCAGAATTAAGAATAGATCTGACTAAGCTTTATGGGTTGTTTTACCCTTCTTGTCCACTCCAGAGCTTCAAAACTGCCATACTGGGCTCTTAGTGCATTGGGAGAAACTTGCTTGTCCTTCTTTAATGCAATAAAATTTTATGTTTTTAGCATTACCCTAGTGAAATTTCAAAGCAAAATGAGATGGAATACAAATAACACCAGAATTTCTTTAATATCCTGAATCATTAATAGAACCATGTCTAAACTCAAATACAAGCCACGTTTTAAAACAAAATTCAAATCCTCTGCCAAATGTTCCCTGCCAAATGCTGAGTTCAGTCCCTGAGGATCTGAGCAGGGTTTCCTTGGCTACAGCAGCTAGCATTGGCAGGGCAGTGAGTGCCACTCCTGGGCTTGGTGTGCTGGGTGATTTCATCAGCTAACACAGGTCTTGACAGGTGCAAAGACTTTCACTTTGCTTTAAGAACCGTAAAACCTTTGGTGCGTGATTTGGGAGATTGGGAACTAACTTGTTGGTCTAGGAAGGGAAAATGAGATCTTTTCCTGATTGTAATCCTCTAGATCTGTTACTAGTCCTTCAGTGTGTTTCTTCCAAACACAGAAATAACTTTTGTTCTGAAAAGAGTTCTTGATGACTGCTGAATTTGCCATACATTTCACTTGGACACAAAGATATGACGAATGTACTTCCTAGGATTTTCATGTTGATTTATTCTTCCTCATAAAGGACAATTTCATAAAGAGCTTGAATCAGATCCATGTTCACACTTTGCACATGCAACATTTTTGTGGCTGACAAAGCTGGCTTTTCAGGCAAACTAACTTGGAAATAAAGTCAAACCAGAGAAGGGCATGCTGAGTCTGCTATAATTCAATGGCTGTTTTTTTCCAACTAATCATCATTACTATTATGAATAGATATTTACCCTTAGGTGCATTGGGCAGATCATTCTGACTCATCCATGTAATGGATGTTGTCCTCTTGGGTTAATGATTATCTTTTTTGTCTGAAAGATTTGTTAATTCCTGTAACTACATAGGATAGCTATTTTAGTACTTACCAGGTGACCTCGATGCTGACATAACCTTTCTAGTATTGTTGGTTGCAGCTTGTGTCATGACATTAGTGTGAATTATGGCTGTCTTGAGGATACAAACCTTCATATAGCACAGATGGTCTGTAGGAAAAAAAAATTGTAATGACGGTCTGCACATCACACATTCGGTCTTTGCTTGCAGACTATTTCCTTCATCATTGCCTCCATCTCTTAGGTACCTTTTAATCAAGCATCTAAGACATCATTTTTTGTAAAGAATATGCTTTCTAATAAAGAGTGTAACGTGCAATTCTGGAAAATACCTCTTCTACCAGCATTATCACAGAGTCTTGTTGGCCTCCTCCAAACTTCTTTAGCAATGTATCCCCATTACTTCCAGACAGCTGATTTTTTTCCTACTTCTTTGAAAGAATGATGAAAGCTGTGTAAGCTCATTAGCAGAGCATGTGTGTAGGCTTAAAATTACAGATAATAGACATATGGTTGGAAAGTCAGTAATTCCTTTACGTATTTGCCAAGACTTAGGTCAAGGTTCAGGGTTTCCTTTGCTCAAACTGGTGAAATCAGAAATACCTCCAGGTGTTCTGGAGAGTGCTGGCAGCATGCAAGCAAGACAGGTGATGAGGCACAGTTATCTCAGTTGTTTTCTGCAAGAGCAAACCATGTTTACTCTAAATTGCACTCAATTGTGATGTGCTTTTCTTTTTGCATTAGTACTTTGTATAAGCCAATCCTTTTTTTAATAGCTCTTGGTGTTTTCTATACACTCTCATAATCTCTTATTTCTAACATTACAGTAAATTCATTGTAATAAATTTTGATGTCACAATCCTGACTTCTTATGTCAGTGAAATTAACAGTTAATGTATTCAAAAATATTTATGTGCTTAAAAGTAATCATCATTTTAAAAAATTACTACCTTTCCACTCAGAAGCACAGCCCTTGCATGTCACATCTGTATTTGTGTAACCATTTCATAAAAAGTAAAGTGACATAAATATGTGTAATCAGTTTGAAAAACTGGTATACACATAATTAACTTGGAGTGCAATCAGATATATTACAGGAAAATTCATCAAAAGGATGATTTTACCCATGTTTACCAGCTCTTTTTTCACGAGCACGGTTCTTCAGTTTTTACTGGTAACAAAGCCACAAGCTTTAAATCCAGAGTCTTGGGCCTCAGATCTAGGAGAGGATATGAGGATGCATGGAGTTGTACATCTGTCTCATCGACCAGGGAATCTGGAGGCAGCAGTGGGAGCAAAATCTACACTCGCCCTTGTGTGCCGTGTTTCTAATGTGAAAGGCAGCAATACCCAAGGAGTTGGTTGCATTGTCTTGACAAGCCTGTCTTTTGCTGGCTGGCTGAGAGTGTCAATGAGCAAGAAATGTTGTTTGAGATGTTAAATGTTTCTTATGGGCATATTGTCCCTGTTGCCTACAGGGAGGCCACTGGCTGCTTGCATGTGGACTACCTTACAGCAGTGTGACAGCTGCCCCACCTGGCCACTACACTACACGCTGTGTGCCACCATCTGAGTACATTGTGCTCCTATCAAATTATTTTTCATATATGTCTTGGAATATATATTCAGATGCTTTGCAGAATATTGTTTTTAAAACCAAATAAATTATATTTTCCTCCTTTAAATCTCTCAGCATCTTGACAGCTGAAGTTATTTCTTATTGTTCTTACTTTGTTGTCACAGTTGTTCACACTGATTTTTAAAGAATTATGATCTATGTGTATGATCATGTGTCACCCTTGCTAGTCCATGTTAGAGAAAGCAGAAGTAAATGTTACTGCATCTGGGGCCTGCAACAATTTTTCCTTTTGACATTGACTTACTTTTACACATTTTTCAGGAAGCAGAAATTTACTGAGTACCATGTTATACTCCAAAAATCTCTTTTAGGCCAGATGACATTCCCTCTATTAGAAACAAAAAAAGTGTTTGAATATGATGTCTAACAGGGAGCAATCCCAAGCCAATACCTTTTTAAGGTTTCAAAGCGTAACAAGTCTAGATTAAATCATGTTTTGTAGAGAAGTGCTTATGCATCTGGCAGTTGAATTTTGTCTTAAATAAGCAATGTTAGAAATAAAGAAGGAATGGTTTTAAGATATTAACAGTGTAAGAGAGTCCATATTCATCTTATAAAAGAATGTGTTTTCTTTATTTTTATTAGGATTTTTTCTTAGATACTAACGTAGTGCGTACATGAATTTTGAAGGCGTATGAAACTAGAGCCTGAGCAGAGCCTTTAAGAGATACCAAACCCATCCTGTTTTCAAATTCAGCTCTGTTTCATGTCACAGAACAAAGTTTCTAATAGAGGCACAGTGACTGACCAGCAATTGCAATTTCCTATGTCATTATTTCAAAGTATAAGACTTTAAATATATTTTTTTTTGTCTTTTGTTAACCAGTTAATTTAGGTGATGGAATAGAATACAGCCAGCAGAAGCGTGAAAATATTGGAGTTCTCATTCAAGAGACACTGGAAGCCTTTGAACGCTACGGTGGAGAAAATGCTTATATAAACATTAAATACATGGTTCCCACTTATTGGTCGTGCCTTTAAACTGAATTATATTAAACGGGATGATTCCATCTGTGTACTAAAAAAACTGTATCTGACTCTGTATGGCATCTTGTTAGTCATGCTTTATTTTCTCTACAGCTGCTAAAATAGTGGCTTCTGGGGCATTAGAGTGTTAGCACTATTGTGAACAAGGCTTTCCAATACATAAATAGTGTCTGTTCCTTTGATTACAATGGTGTACTGTGCTTGTTTGTACCCTGAAAGAATCACTCCTTTATAACAGAGCTGACTCGAGCAGGAATCTGAGTTAAACCTTCACTTGTATAGACAATAAAACTATAATTTTCATACGCGATTCAGCAATTGCTGTTCTGTGTCCGCTTGCCCTGAGGGTGATGTCAGAGGCTGTAACAAGAAGAGTTTATGCTGACTGCTTAATAGGTGTTTGTCATGGAAGAGAAACACCAGTTCAGCAATGCCTCTCTAGCAGCTGTGCCGAATAATGTGCATTGACATACAATAAAACTGTTGAATGTATATAACAACTACAGCAGGAAAATTTATATCATCCATTATACAGCACTGTCATTAAATTAATCCAGATTTCTTACACGCTCCTGTTCTCAGCTTGCAGGTGCTTACCTTTAATGGAACTTGGGTTCCTCTTGGTGAACATAAGGCACTACCACAGTTTTGAAGAAAAGAAGCCCAGAAAAAACTTTAATAAACCAGATGGAATATGTAGAGTACATAAAATATTAGCCCCTAGTGACACTTAATCTGGGTAAACACAGAATATACACATACATTTTTAAAGGGCATTGGGTATTTTTTGTAATTGCAAGGTTGTTATTGCTTTTCTGTTATTATTATGGTATGTACGTGTGCTAACAATGTAACTATTGTTGCAGGAATCCCTTACAATTTCCTGCTCAGATAGTTTCTCTCTGCATACTCGTAACACAGAACTGATATAATCATGGATTTAAGCAAGGCTGTTGAGATTGACTTTATTGCTTTTTAAGCATTTCTATAGGATAAACCTACAAAAAATAAAGCAAGACTTACAATTCTCAAGGACAACCATTTAAAATTATTGAGTCAGCTCAAAACAAATCAGAGATACAAGCTTTGCTTAAAAAGCATGCGATTTTTAAAAGTACAGGTTTTGGGCTCATTTTGCTTTTATTCTGGTTTCTGGAAGCTGTTAAAATATATGCAAGTTGCACTTTCAAGTGTTTCTCTGTAACTGTTAGAGCCTGAAATGCACTCTTTGGTGTTAGACACATGAGATTTTTCAAGTGTTTATCCATATTCACACCTTACAAGGCTTGCCCGAGTGAGAGACATAGCCCCTACGCTGCCCTGCTCTCTTGGATGCCTACTGGAAGCGTGGGGAGCACCTTCCCACCTGCTGAAACTTTGAGCCATATCTGTTGTTAGACTGACATTAGAATTGCCTTTTTCTGTTCTGTGGCATCTTCAGCCTGAGGATTTTTTTTACTTTCTTCTCTTTCCTGAAATTGAAAAAAAGTGAAGAAGATTTTTACTCTTGCCACCTCTTCGAGGAACTGCAACATCAAGTGATGCCACCAGACACAGGCACTCACCAGCCCCATGGCTGCTGGAGGTGTGCCTTTTTCCCAGGCTCCAGAGACATTTATTTTCTTTTTGTTTTTGGTTCTTTCTGAATTTTTTTACACGGTTTTGCCAGGGCTTCCCTCAAATCCCTAGAGTTTAAACAATGTCTATCCTGTGTCCAACATGCACCTGTGATGGATAAGGACATTCAAAACACTGCCTCATGTCTAGGGTATCTGTAAATCTTTCACTTTCCAGACAGAAAGGAAGGTGAAGCCTAGCTCTAGGCCCATGTTTGTGGAAGCTCAAGAGCTTTGTCTTCAAACCTTGCAGCACAGAGGCTAGCAGAATACTGCAAGGGGGGCAAGGCCACATCTTCCAAAAATGCCTTTCTACTAACCACTCTGGAACTATCAGCACAGCTTTTGCTTGCAGTTTCTCCCTGTTTGCCTTGCATTGTCCCTGGCACCAATGAGCCATACATTTTTATTTACTGGCATCTGTGGGTTTGGTTACTGTGGCATTGCAGGTTTCCCGTGAGTACAGAGTGTGCTGGAGGACTGAAGCTCAGAGGGAGTTTGAGTTATTCAGCTCGGAAACAAACCAAGCCCTTCATGAAAGGAAAAATCCCAGGCTACCTTTCAGTCCTCAGCTATTTGTATTCTTTCCTTAAAGAAAGTCCAGTACTGCTCTTTGCCTGAGATCAAAAAGCTCCTCAATAGCTGGCTTCAACTCCCCCGCCGCTGGGCTTCAGCCACGGAGCTGCTCATGGAAGGGACAGTGCGGGAAAGGGCTCTCATCCCTGTGTTTTCCCCATCCCATCACCCTTCTGCATTCCCAACAGCACTGCTGAGGATGAGATGAAGTTGCAGGCTCCTCACCAGCTTTGTAACTCTGTTCCCTGCTGACAAAGACACACCATGGAAAATGGGTACTTGGTGAAGCTGCAGACTTGTCCAGACCTGATCGCCTAAACCTTGTGCTCTTTCTTTCACAAGACATTGGTGTGCAGTACTCTGCAAGGGGTGACCTTATGGCAAATCATAAGGGCAATAGAGGTCATACCCATTCACATCAGGAAAAATAGGTTTTACAGTAAAGTGCTTTTATTTGCATGTTCAGGATGGGAACATTAGCCTCTATCATACTATTTCTATGCCTGGTCCATTGCTTTAAAAGTGAACATTCTCCCATAACCTTATTACTGCTAGGAACTGGACTGATAAAAAGAAGCATGAGAAAAAACACAGGTTGGTAATTTAGGAACACTGAGAATAAAACTATTTTTAAATTGTCACTTTACTAAGTCAATCTGTAGGCCTTCCAACCTTGACAGTGTCCTTGTAAGCATGATCAGCAGCGTATTTATAGGCAATTACAGCACAGCTCAGAGCACTTTATAAAGCACAAGATCAAGGACTCAGGTGCTTAAGCATATGAGTAATATTATGTCATTCAATACACTGCTTAGCTATTTTACTATGCTCAAAAAGTGGAATTATGGTTAAAAAAATAGTAACTGCCTCTTCTTTTACCAGATTGTGTAGTTGTGGTCACTGACACTAGGGGCAAGCCAATCAACAGTTTCTAGTTGTAATCAATTAGGAGGCACTCTGGGCCAGGTTTCAAGCAGTATAAATTAAGTGTAGTGGCATTGAGGCTAACTTGGTGTTACAGAAGTAATGTGGTTTGTGCCTTACTCTGAGGTCGTCTGCTGTTTTCTAGCTCTCCAGCAATTGCAAGGTAAGGAGCAGAAGTGAACAAATGTGTGGACAGTTAAGTAAGTTGTCAGTTCTGGTTTTCTGGAAACTAAATGTTTGAGATATCTCCAGTTTATCTTGATAGACATATTAGATAGGTTGGCTGGTAGCTGTTTAGCTTGAGGAATAGAAAACATATGGTAACAGTAGGGAGGAATAATATACCTGTGGCTGCCTTTGTCTTGCATGATCATCAAAACAGGAATAAAATAAAATCTTTTGGATGATTCTTCCCCAAAGCTAGGTAAGGGAACTCTGTAACAGGTGTCAGAGTTCAGGGAACTCTGGTACTCCGTAAATGCTGGGAGGTGCTATAAAGCAGTGGCTGTGCAAGCTATTAAGCCACTGAATGCTACAGCTTGCCCATGTGAAGGTGAACAGGGGCAGGGGTGGCAGTGGCTCCTGCCCAGCTTGGGCTGGGGCTGCTCAGGCTCCTGCAGAGGGGCAGAGCCTGGCAGAGGACAGGGCAAGCTGCTGCCAGCACTGGTGGCAGGGAGCCGGAGCCAGGCTTCTCGCTGGTAGCTTTCCAGTGTTTCAAAGAGATGGAGCTGCCAAAAAAGTTTGAAAAGGGCCTCCCAGGAGTCAAATACAAAAGGGCTATGGGAAGCTGTAAGTGGGAGGGAAGGTATGGGACCCTAGCTGGGAGGGTGTTTGTGTGTGGGGTGCAGGGAGGTGTAGTTGCAGCCAAGCAGGGCAAAAATAAAAAGTTAGAGCAGACACTATGTGCTTTCCTAATCCTGTCTGGAGACCCTCCGACTTCCAGAAAAGCATTGTCCAGTCTGAGGGGCTCTGCAGGCAGTGGGGCACATCACATTTTTCCACTCATCTGTAACATCCTGTGTTTTCTGCCTTAAATAAAAGCAGCGATATTTGTGGGAACTCCATATAAAGCCTGTCTGCTTGCAGCCTCTCAGAGCTGCTTTGTGCCTCCTGGAGACTGGGAGAGGAAGGTTTATGCCCTGGCAGGACAAGAAGTTCCCTACACTGGCCCCATAATCCTTCCGGCATGAGAGGGGAGGGAAGGGGAGTGTGTGTGGTGGGGCATATCTTAGCTGTTCTTGTTCTTGCCTAGCAATTCTAGCCTGGGTATGTCTGTGGGGCTCCTTGCTGAGAGCTCTCCCCTCCTTGGGACAGTGTGTGTTGTCTTCTGGTGAGGTGAGTGGAAGCCTGCCTGAGCTGAGGCAGCAAACTGCAGCCTCGGGGAGGAAAGAGTATGTTTCTTGGGAAGCTAGGAGTCAGCTTTGTGCTTTTTGTCCCATTTGTGATGCCACAAATACTTTTATTTGTTACCAACACTCAGGAGTGAGTTAAGCAGCTCTCATGAACCACTGGCTCATAAGCTCCATGGTATGGAGCTGTGGGTGCAGCAGGACAGGGTCAGCCTCCCCAGTGTGGGTGACAGCACTGCTCCCTTCTCTGGGTTTCCCCTTTAGCAGCAGGAGCACCTGATCTTGGCCACCTTGCTGTGGCACGCACCAGCCGGCCGTGTGCCCAGAGTCCCCTTCCTACAGTAGAGAGGAGGAGCCTGCTTGGACTTTTTGCTAACAGAGCCCCTCACATAGAAAGAAAGCCTTAAGCTGAAGAAGAATGGGCACTTTTGTGGAGGAGAAAGCTCAAGGCACAGCCGTTAGTGTGGCCGGGGGCATTTTTGGGACCATACCCTCTCTGCTGCTGCTGTGGGTGTCCATGTACACAGGAGCCCTCTGCATTTGCTATGTGCTGCTGACCCTGGCTGCTGGAGGCATGGGGTGAAAGGGGGTGAAATGGGAACTAATCCTGTTCTTTTCAAATGCTGAAAAGTGAAGTTAAATCCCAGCCTTCTTACTTTGCCTTGGTGAGGGTAGGTTAATGCATTGAGGTAACGGGAACAAAGAGAGCACCTAAATAGTGTATCATAGTGTTTGGTTGCCTGTCTCAAGAAAAGAGCGTGAAACACCCTTAGTTTATTAAATGATCTCAGCAATCCAAACTTCCTGTGTTCATCTGCATCAGCATAATGTTTTTTGGAAAAAAAAAATCGGACATTAAGGCTGTTGGAGGGCAGAATGGGATCAGCTGCACACCAACCTTCTGTTACAGTTTGCTCTGCAGCACAGTGGGAACGTGTTGATCTTGGGTTTCATCTCTGCACCCCTTCTACCTCTGTAGCCATATGATACACAACTTGGGAGTGGGTTTTTTTGGTAGCATACTCCTCTGCAGTAAGTGTTGTAGTCACTAGCATCTGTAACCACTGTGGCTCTGTGACTGCCATGGAGTCATGCTTACCTTGCATGAAATGAAATCACTGCTCTCTAATATGGGTAAAATGGTCAAAGAAAACCTGTGCACAAACTCGTCAAAACACATCAAAAAGCTCAAGAAGGTCTCCACATCACAAGCACAGCCTGTCAACAACATGTTCAACAGTGTCGGATGCCGAGGCCCGCTGGGTATAGGCAGACAAAATTAATGTCTGACAAAGCATCTACCTCATCTTGCACGCTATTGCAATAATCAGGGGGCCTGCCTGTAAATGTGTGGACCATCCAGTTTTCTATCACATTTCAATTTCTGTTTTCTGGGTGTAATTCCTAAGCCCTTCCCTAAGGAGCAATTACAGCAAAGCAGCTTGGCTTATCTAACTCTAGCCCTAGAAGCAGGGAATGATATCCCTGCATCTGGCCATCTCCATCTCCTGCATTAGTCCCATTACTTCATTTTTGCGTGTTTTGGCTTCCCGCTTCTCCTGGGTCCCTGTGGTGTTAGGCTGAGCTGGAAGAGATGCTGAGGGAGCTGGGTGGGTAGGGGGGCAGCTGATGAGAAGAGACTAGGAGTGAACAGCTATTCCGGCAAAGGCTTTTCCTTTGCAGTTTATGTTTTGGAAAATGTGAGTTTTGGGGAACTTGAGTCCCTGGGCAGTAGCTGAAGCAAAACATCTCTGGAATAAGTCCTCCTCTATTCTTCTCCTGCATAATCCTGCAGTGTATTGGGAGAAAAACATCAGCTCTGCTGCAGGTGGGGGACAGGAATAAGAGGAAATGGTGGGAAGCTCTTGGCTTGTGAGCACTGAGAGACTGCTTTCTTTGAGCTTTTTAGGCCCCCGCAGCTGCACATCCCAACCCCCTGCCTCTGTGGCCCCCCAGCTACAACCTGGGTTCTTTCCATGACCAGGAGTTTTATGAGTTTTCTTTGGTGGAGCCTTTCTAGGCTCTGCTCATATGGAGGGCTGGACAGGTGCCCCAGTGCTGCCATATGGGACAGCCTGGGACTTCTCCCCTTGCTTCCTATGTGTTTTTCAAGGTATGCTTGGAGCTGCTGATGCTGCTGCTGGTGGGGAGACAGCACATGTTCAACTGGCTTCTCCTCCAGGCGCTGCCATCTCTGCCCCGATGTACCCATAGCAACATCCTGCCTTGGTGGATGGGATATTGTCTCCATCACAGCTAGCATATCATCTGGCATCATGGAGCTGAGCCTGGCTTCTCCTAGCCAGCAGCACAACCTGCCAAGCCTCTTTCCCCTTTTCCTGCAGGGGCCAATGCAGCTGCTGTTGGTGTTGTCCCAGGCTGGAGCAAGCCTGATCCCCAGCACATGCTGGGCAAGAGACCCCAAGGGTGGTCTGCAATTCTCCACTTCTTTGGAAAGCAACTAAATTCTTTCTGAGGGGAAAAAAAATAATATCTAACAGAAATAGTACTTTTCATCAACTACTTTAAGTCCAAGTATAAACCCCAGATCTCTTTCAAAATGCTCTTAGTGCAGGGAGGGGGAATACTTGGAAGTCCTCATTTAGCCCCACATTTCACAGTGTGAATTATTCCTCAGCTATTTATTGGAAGAACTCCATGCCTGAAACTTTTTTTTTATTAACACTGAATCATCTATGTCTGTTACAAAGGAAGAAATTGCTACTGCACTGCCTCAAGAATCAAAGTAAAGGGAACATCTGCTCTAGACTTCTTGCATCCAGTTATTGCTTGCTATGCATTATTACTTACAGTAGCAATGTGACTAAATTAAAGCTTTCTTCTCTTGTGTGTGCTTTTATGCATTGCTTTGCTATAAAATGTGTGGCTTGCTTAAAATCAACCTACAGCTAAAACTATGCCCGCATATCGCTGAGCCCACGTGTACTTGGATGCAATTAAGGGCACAACTGGAGCATTCTGAACAATTGCCTTTAAAAGGCCTTTTGTTCACTCCCCCATAGGGGCTGGGTGTATAAGCACATTAAAATGCAACATTAAGGAAAAAAGCCCTCTGTGAAGAATTCTGTAGAGGCACAGCTATGTTTTCTGTAGCTCGGCAGCTGTCTGTATTCAAAGGCCGGGGAATGATTCGAGTTGTGAGGGTGATGATAGTTTTGATAGGAATCCCCCGCATCACAAGAATGTTTCTAATGAAGGAGGAAAAACCCACAGAAACATTCCAGGGCGGCGAACCTGCAAGCGGCCAAAGCCAGCGTCCAAGCTGCTCTGCGGAGACAACGGCAGCAAATCCAGCTGCTTCTGCAGAAGGAAGAGTTAGCGGTTATTTTTCTTTTCCTTCCTTTCAGTAGTGCATGCAGTCTTACCAAGGAGCTTAATTGATTGAAAAAATACCTGGAAAATAAAGCTCTTGAACTTGCATGCCTAGAAACCTACCAGCATCACGTGCATAGCAAAGGCCACGTATCTCACAAAATACCACAACATTTCACAATGGAGGTTTAAGAGCTCCAATTGAATAAAGCTTTCTCTGTGAAATATTGTTATGGATCTACAAAGCAGTTAAATCCTCCTTGGGAAAAAAATATGTACATCTCTCACAATGTAGTGGCAGCAGTGTAACTACCACTGAGGCCTCATTAATAAGGGTTTTTTTACTTTATCAGTAGAAGAAAAAAATAAATCCTCATCACAGAAGAGAAATTTAAGTTGGTAAATTCTGACTATTTGCTTTTAAATTCTATGTGTGTGTATATATATTTATAAATTTGTGTAATAGTGCTCTGGCCTTCTTTAAGGGATGCTCCTACTTAAGTCTAGCAATGACAATAAGAGGGGCTAATTTCATAAGACTGTTTTCTATCAATAATTTTGTTACTGACATAGTGCAGGATTGATTTGTGGTCTGTGTTATAGCAGTTTTTAATTATAAGATAATTTTGGTACCACGTGAAGTAGGAAAAAATGGGCAGTTGCAAACTCTGCAGTGTTTTTTCATACATATTATAATGGTGGGGGTTTTCTCCTTAAAGAAAAAATAGTATTCCTTTGTTTTCAATGGGATTTCTTAAACCCCATTTAATCCTTGAGCATTATTAGGTTTCCCAAGAAGATGGTTGCATTGCCTCTGCTCAACAGCTTCCCTTCATATCCACAAATATTTTCAGCTCCTTATTACCATTGTGTAGCATTGCACTGTATTTTCTTGTCTACCATATTGCTATAATTAAATTTGGGGAATGGAGATGGATGGTGTGTTGAGTGTGTGATGGGTTTCTCCACAGCCCTCACTCAGGGCCATTTTCTGTAATTCGATCAATAGAAGGCAGTTGTACAAACAGTATTTTTTAATTTCCAATTTTAGTTTCAAGTTTCTCATGAGAATTTAAATGTTTTTCTTAAAATATGTACAGAAACTTCATTTGCTCTGCTTGAGACATTTCATGACATTCTTTTCCCTCTCCCTCCTCTGAAACCAGGGCGCTGACCCTCCTGGGCCATCCATGTGGATGCACATGCACCTGCTATCCTGAAGGCTCAAGGAAGCTGCTGCTCCTTCATAAATGTTCCCAAATAAACCTCAAAGGGCAGATGCTGTCACTGAGGTGTAGGAAGGTCTGTAAACTTGGCTGGGGGTGAGGTGAAATGAGGTGTGTGCCAATCCCAACTTGGAGATGGGCTTGTGAATCAAGGGTGGGAGATGCCCTCAAAGCCATGGTCTCCAGGGAGGTCAGTGAAAGGACCTTTCCCAGTACCAGTGAGGTACTCACCCAGCTGTGTGTGGCCCTGGTGGTGGTTGGGCACATGCTGAGCCCAGTCCTGCAGCACCCACCAGCCTGCTCCTGGCAAAAGCAGATGCTTAATGTGCCCAGTGTGCACTGAGCTGCCAAAATCTCTGCACATCTGCTTCCTTCCTGCCACAACAGATGGTTGCTACAGCCGGGAAAAGCAGCTGGCAATTGGCATCAGCCAGGCTTGGTGGTTGGGAGGAGGAGGATGAAGCAGCAGCAGGGCAAGGGGTTGAACACAGTGATATTTTTTCAAGGAGATGCCTCTGCTGCTTCTTTGCTTTAGCTTTGTTCCAGGCAAGAACAGGATTGATGTATATGCTGCAAATATAGAGAGACTGGGGAAGAACTGTGACCACTCACTTCTAATGCTGAGCAAAGGACCACTTTATCTTTTATTCCTCAGTGAATGTGGTGGAGCATTCTAGTGGGCAGGGTAGACCGCCATATAGCCCTCTTCTTGGGGGTCGACGGCTCTCCAGGGACAGGCAGCTCAAACACAAAGTGCTGCCACGCAGTCAGAAGTGTTGCTATTTCTGCTTTTAGCTGAGCAAACTGCAGTCACACAGAAAATGTGTGCTAGAGCAGAGGGCGAAACCCAGTCACTTGCTCTAACAACTGCTGATGCCGTTCTGGTGCCAGACCTCCTCCTCGCCTCTCAGTCTCAATGAGAGGAAAATGAGGAAGCAGTGCCGTGTGACTGCTCTGGTTTCAGTTCAGCACGGACAGAACTGGCTGGGGCTGCACAGAGCTACAATTGCAGCTAAATATTGCCCATTTTAGCTTTTAGATTGGCCCTAATAACGTCAAAGGGATTTACTCATATGAAGAAGAAGAGCAGGAGCTTACCTTAAACTTATATTTTTGCTGTGCAGTAGGTTGCATGGAGGTTTTCTCCATTATATTTTTTTCTTTTACCCAAAGCAGTGCTTTAAAAGGACTGTATTTGCATGTAACCAGATCTGCATCTTATAGCTGTGGGGTCTTTTCAATTGTCTGCTCCATGTCACTTTGGTTTGTGCGCTTTTAGTCTGTTTTACTCATTAGCTCTCAACTTGCAGTTTTCTATCTAAATCACTTTCTACAGAAAATGTCAGGAGGCTGGGGAACTCTGCCTCACATTATGTTGTGATTTGATAAAAAAGTAGAGTGCACCTTTCTTTAGATGTTGGCTAAGGTTAAAATCTGTGATTCTTTTCTATTTGTTTAAGAACTTTTGTATAAAGCTGCTGCTATCAGACTATATTAAGAATCATGAAATTTCTATGAAAGGCATTTCTTTTTTATTGTGAACTTTACACCTCTTCACTTATTTCAGTAAATGCCCAATAAAAGTGCAATAAATCCAATACTGTAAATGCACACAGAGAGGGTTTGCACTCTGGGCTTTGCAGTTGCCTGGCTTTCCTGCTGCATGCAGTACTCAGCCTCCTGTGATGCCAAGGGCTACCATTGGAGATCTCCCCATTATGTGCCTGGAAAAACCCATCTTGATCTTGCCTGCAGCACTTGTTGCCCAAGTGCACCCTGGCATGAGCTGCCAACCTGATGCCATGCTTGAGGGAGGGAGGAAAATAACATAACCCCACAAAACAGGAGTAGTTGATGCCCAGAGGTATATGGGAAGGGAGTGAGGCAGGGACTTCACCCCTGGTATGGAGAGAGGAGGAAGGGAGAGAGGGCTGTGCTGCCCTGCCCACAAGGGAAGGGCTGTGAGATGGGCTGTGTGGTACGCTGGGGTCAGCCCACTTCACCTCACAGGTAAACATGGAATTTGTGAAAGAAATTAAATTGAGGGGGAAGAGGGACCAAACTTTGTGTCAGCAGCTGCTTGTACTGAAATAGGTAATAGCCTTTAAACTGGAATTTAACGGAGAAACATTAAACTGTATGTTTATGCCTTAGTCATTTTCTCCTGTTTCTGCTAGAGCCAATTTGTGCAAGAACCTTCCCAACTGGCACAACTACTTCTGCCAAAATTTCGTGGATATAAAGGCAGTGTTTCCTCCATCCCCAGCTGAACAAGATTAATAGGTCAAACAGCAAATTTCAAATCTCATATGGGAACTCAAAGGTGACTGCTTACAGGCTTTCCTTGCTGAGCTGAGAGCAAGTGTGTTGCAGGGTGGGATGTGCTGGAGAGGTATCCCGTATAGCTCTGGATATCCTGTGGCAGAGTTAATGAGAGCTCAGCCTATGGTACAAGCCCTGCCCTTATGGCCAGAGGCTGGGTCCTAGAATGTTTTCTGTGATTTTTGTCCCTAGCTTCTTTTCCAGGAAAATAAAACCTACCCCTTGAGGCAAAAGGCAGGACTCTCTTCTCTTTCCCATCCTGTCTTGCATTCTCCACTGCCTCACTAACCCTGATTTACAGCTGTGTACAGAAGAGCAGAACCAGCCTTCCTAGTTGGTCACACTCATTTTTTTTAGCTCAGTCCTATGTTTGTTTGAATTTTGATCATGTTCTCCTTGAGCCAAATTATGATATACTGCTGCTGACTGAGTCAATAATTACAGCAGCATTTTGGACACCAGACTAGAGAAGCAGAAGTATGTGCTGCTGAAAAGGTGGCTGGTACATAGACCCTGTGTATTAGGCTTTGTCTCCCCATCTAATGGCCTGTTTGGGCTCCAGGATGAAAGTCCTCCTGTGGGCAACTTCATCGTGTCAAAAGAGAAATATACAGCTGTTGTTTCAAGGGATGGATCCAAACTGACCTGCAGCTGGGCAAAAATGTCTTGACAAATTACGCCTCAGTGAATGATCTCCCATGGCCATAGAGAGGCAGCAGAAATAAACTGTTCTCCCAACAACTGCTGCTCAAATCTGGCCACCTGTCTCATCCTCTTCTCTCTGTGGTGTTTAGCTCAGCACACCAGCATTTGCTCAGAAACGCTTTCGGGCAGGGACAGAGCCCATTGCAAGCAGGAAAAATGGAGCTGAGCTCCTCTGAATTTAAGGTTTGCAGGGAAGAGCTGAAGAGGCAGGATGAGCATGGGAGGAAGTGCTTGACATCAAAGGGTTGAAGAGTTGAGATGAGGAAGGTGAAAAAAAACCTAATGGGAAAAGGAGCAAATGTTCCAGGAGGAGCCCAGTAGCATATGGGATAAGAAAGGCAGTAGTGGGAGAAGGTCAAGGCAAGGAAAATTGGTTATGGAGAAGAAGGTATAAGATGCAAATTAACTAAAGAGAAGAGAAAAATACATATCCCTGTAATAGGTGGACATGAGTGACTGAGGAGGAGAAAAATCTCCCGTGCTTTTGCTGCTGCAACAGGAGGATGGGGGTTCTAGATCTCCCTCTTAAATTATACCTAAGACCTGCACACATGCTTCTCCAGGAGGTACTGATTCTGAATACGTGCTGTGGGACACCACAGTGCTGGAAAGACATTAAGTGCTTACAATTGTGATACAAGACAAATAGATACTTATCCCTGTGTAGGAAAGAGAATACTGCTTAAATATTTAATTGTGCTTTGGTTTACAATAGTTTAATGGTGTTAAAGCATCTAAAACATGCTTACAAAAAATCAGCATTTTAAAGCTATAAATTATTCTGGTTGATTTTTTTTTCCCCCCTCCTCTAGATGAAAGTAACTATTTGACAACAGACTCCCTCAAACAATGTAGCCCACGACAGTCTCATTACAAGATAACATATTCTCTCACATGTCTGAACCAAACCACTGAGAAAGTGATAAGTGATCATTCATAGATGCAGGCTGGTAGCTAATAGCATCCTCACTTACCTTCTAAACACTGAGCACAGTTAAAATACATTCAGGATGTATGCATGCAGAAAACTCAATTGCAGCTGCATCAGAGATGAACCAAAAATGGAAGCATTCAGAATTGGTAGTGTAAAATCCAAATAATGACCCACAGTAGATGTCAGCCTGAGAGGACAACACACGCTCTGTAATTACACTAAAGGGACTCTGTCTATGTGCTCAGGGCCCACATCCCGGTAAAGACATATAATTCTGTCCAAGTAGACCTACCATATACTAGATTGGATTCAGGTAAGAAAGCTTCTCCAAGAGAGGCCTCAGGACTGTGTGGTGTTTCCTTTTCTAGACACATCTGGACTTCAGTCCCCATTGTATTAGTGCAGAATTAAGCCAATACATCTACTGGTTAGGAAAAATAAGGTGGAAAGTCAGATGAAGGTGGATGTGTCACTCTGTTTCTCTGCTGAGGTTGTCAGGGCTTCCAGGGCCCACTTCAACAGCGAAATATTTTAAAGGTCCGTATTTAAAAAGTATTCTAAAAACCCAAAGAGGTAAAAAAAGGGCCTATTTACACCTTGCAGATTCCTTCAGGTGTGCTGAATGCTTCAAGTCACTGACATTTTGGAAACTAGCCCTTTAAATTTGTCATGCTTGACCTGTGATTGCCTCTTTACATGGGGCAACAGCCTCTACATGATGCTGGTGTGCTACATGTGCACAGCCCCAGGTGGCCAGGCAAAACAGGAGAGCTGATACAAGCACTGCAGTGGATGGAAATGGCAATTTTATGGATAATACTATATGGTGATTTATTAAAAGCTGTGATTCTCCAGCAGCTTTTATTGTATCATCATAAACCAATGGTCCTGTATAGTAAATTAAGCTGGGTAATTCTGTTGGCTCTTCACTAAGACTGACAAAACTACATGTAAGGTTGCATCAGGTGGGCTGGTGAGCTTAAAGTGCCATCACTCTAAACCGATCATCAAGAAAGGGGCAAAAGCCACATGGTCAGTGCAGTGTGGGTTTTTGGAGGGCAAGAGAACCCAGTATGGCAGGGTAAATCCTGCTGTTCACTACATCAGTCAGTGCCAGTGGAGTGACTCTACTTCAACATCAGTGAAAATAATGGCAGAACTTGTCTCTCTGGGTTTAATGACTAGGGCAGGTAATTAAAGCTCATTGGTTCTTGCCCCTGCTCCCCCATGAACTTGCTGTGGGGCATTTGGGTTGTAGCTTGACCTCTTTATGATCTAATTTTCCCTTCAATAGCATGTGAATACTAGCTGTTTTGTTGAGGTGTTGTGATGCTCTGTTAATTGAGGGAACATGCCAAATGCATTAGACCCAGTGGAAATCAGCTATGCAACATTATTAGCATGTATACAAGTCTACATTTTAGGAAATGTTTAAATTCCACCTTTTAAATATCTTTTGCAAATGGAACTTGCAAAAAAAGCAGGGCAAGCACTGCTAACACAGCTTTGCCACACACTGTCAAGTGCTTATAAATTCTATTTATAGCTACAGTTAAAGATTCAGATATGCAAGTACTCCATTAAAAGACCACATTAATGAGCCCTTAGAGAAAATATCTCACAAAGCCTTTTGAGCTTGTAACTGCTCAGTTGTGCAGGGCTTCTTGCTTGTTAACATTCATAAAATATAAATACTGTATACTAAACACCAGCACTTTGTGGATCACAGTGACTTATCTCACCATCAGCACTGTGAGGTGAGTGGAGAGGCAGGAGCATCGTCTGTGGGGTGGCCGAGCTCCGCTGCAGGCTGTCGGTCTGCACATGTTGCTCACCCGCCACCTTATCTGGGGGCCTGTCTTTGCAGTGCAAAGCTGAGTGGCAGACTGGCTCACAGGTCAGTATCTGTGAGTATAATTTCAGAGAGAACAATCAAACCTATTAGCTGAGAGTGGCAGAGCTGGGATGTCTTGCAGTCGCAGCTCCAGAGTGTGGCAAGTATTTGGAGCAAAATCTAATAGACAAAAATCACAGGAGATTTTTTCCTTTGACATAAGCTAGCTGATGAGAAGTGTCGTTCAAGAGAGAAAAAGTTCCTATATTTGATTTGTCATTATTTCCCCATTGTCCTTCCCTGCCTGCGATTATACAGTTCCCATTTTCTCTTTCTCACCTCTCACAGAATTCCATATTTTAGGTTGTGACAGATGTTCTTGCTTAAATGGTTTTGATATATGTTTTATCTGAAATTGTTCTATCAAGTCTGCATTGTGTAAACAAACATCACTGGAGCCCATTTAAGAATAATTCTCTGTAACCTTTAATACCACATTTCCATCCATCCACAAGTCGCAAAGCACTTGAGCTCTAGAGAAGGCCATTTCTGTGTTTATATCTGACTCTCAGCAAGCTGAAGAAACTGAGGTAGGGCAAGACCAAGTAACTTCTTGGATGCTATTTGCTGGCACTTGTTACCAACCAATCTATGTCCTTGTTTTTGTGCTTTTGGTCCCACAGCCTTTCAAACAGAAGGTGCCCTCCCAGAAGGAATAACTCTGCTCATGAAATGAAAAATAAGGACAGCAGGCTTAAAAAGCTTCAGGGCAGTTCTTACTGTTCAAATGTGTCATTGATTTCAATAGTGCATTAGTAGGCTTGTTAAGCAGGATCTAAAGTGCTTAGCTTTATTTTATGGTGGTGAGTACCTGATTGTTCAAAATATTAGCATCTTACTGTAACAGCAAACTGGATAGTGCCATAAACTGCCCAGTGCTGAGACTGCTGCACGATTACTGAGTGCCTGATAAAACAGGGTCATTCACAATCAATTGGCAATGTAGGCGAAGGCAGGGCTGTGGCTTCTCATTAATTTTCCTTTATCTGTCTTGTTCTGCCTGTTGGCAGAGCATTGCTGTCTGTCACATGTCCTGTGTGTGAGCTCCTGCTGAATTCCTCCCCTTGAGCACCACCCCATTTCTGCCCATCTGTAGATGAGACTCATATGTCACCTGTGCCACAAACCTGGGAGACAGCAGGAAAAATCCTATGGCCCAAGGGGTGGATTGCTATGCTAGGAGATCTGGGTGGACTTCCCTGGCCTGGCCTGGGAAGCTGGTCCTATATGCAGCAAGTTGGTGGTCAACAGGGTCAGCACATCAGCCAGTTGGATGGACATCTCCATGTTAAGCAAATCTTTTATTGACTCCACTATCTGACCTTCAGTAACTAAAAGAGGAGCATGATTTGATCCCTGGTTCCCAGGTTCCTGTTCAAACGTGTGACAAAATCTTATGGTGTGGAACAGCTGTAACAGAACAGATCGAGAGAAGTTCAGTCCAGAGCACCTGTATCGCATGCCACCCCATGTGTTTTCACATAATCCTTTGTGGACTTGTGGATGAGAGAGCCACCAGGAACAGGTTGTACCCTGACTTCAGGGTTTTGGTCAGCCAGCATAGCTTGCAGCCCTGACTGACCGCTTGCACCTACAGGCATAGCCAGGCTGGGCTTCTCCTTTGGGTCATTTTGGCAGAGAACTTGCATCTTCAGGGAGCAAGCAAGAGAGGAAAGGTTGGGGAAATGGCAGAAAGGTGGAGGTTATATTGTTTTGTAACCCACCATTATTTTGTATCTATCTGGGGAGAAATGGCTCTGTGAGTTTCAATTCTTAGGGTCTTCCAGGAGCAGCTGGCAATGGAGGTGGGGGCTTGGGGCTTACAGCAGTGACTGCCTCTTACATGTGCTGGGGTTTGAGTGTTCAAGAGGTTCATCTCCCCATTTTTTGCATCTGTGTGGGAAGCAAATTCCCACCACTGAGGAATTAAATATTTTAAACCACTACAAAGCAACGGGTCATATCTGTGTTCTCCATGCTTTAGGTGGTGTGGGAAAAAAACAAGTTGAATAAACCCTTGCTATCAGAGTCCAGAGGCTGCCTTGCTGGAAGCGATGCTGGCTGCAGGCTGGTCCAGCCTTCAGCTGTGTTAAATACACATACATTAATGGTCTGTGTGAAAGAAAATGGGTAAACAAGAGGGAATTATGTGGGCAGAAGGAATGAACAAAATGGTGCTGGTGGAGGCAGAACTTGTGTGTGGGACAAGGGGGCTGGAAAGCATTAAAAAATGGGAAGCCTCTCAGAAAAACAGCAGGGATTCTGAGAGAAAAAACGTAATAGCTTAAAGAATTAAGAAAATATTTTTATTTTCAACTCAATTAGGCACTTAAGTTCATTCACAAATGTGGATCATAACTTCCGTACCCTGTTTTCCCTCTTCATAAAATGTAAATAATAACACTTTTTTTACTCGTAGGGTGGTGTGAAAACAAGTGCGTTTGTATCTAGGAAGCATTTCTGTGCTGTATGGGAAGTATAAGCAAAGAATATGTATATACAGTTAAAGCTGTGGGCTGTCATTGAGGCATTTGGCATCTGCCCAGATATGCCATGCAAAAGAGCTAAGAGAGAAGGATAGGAAAACATAGGCCAAACTTAGTGAGTTCTGAAATCAAGAACATGTGACTCCCCAAAATTAGAAGTGCAAAAGCTTTGAACTCTCAGAAAACACTGAGAGGGGCATATGTCTTCTTCAACAAATGGCAAAAGGCAGTGAAGAAGTAGGATACACTGGGGAAATATCAAAGATATAGTCCATGGAAATCAAGAAATCTGTACACCATTGAGAAATAATTCTACTTGAAGTAGAGATGATCACTGTGGTTGACTGGGGAAACAAAAAGAGCAATAAAGGGAAAGTAAAATGAGACCTATAAATCAGCAGGGTCAGCACTGCAGGAGTGGGTAGAAGAGCCAATTGCAAAAGAAGAATGCAAGAAAATTATCAAAAAAAGCTGAGACAGGAAAAGAAGAAAAAAGATGTGAACATGATAAAAATTTTTATAAATTTGGTATGTGGGAAGGCAAAGGTCAGCTGGGGAGACAGCCATCATCTTCCTGAGGAACAGGGAGGCTACCTTGACAAAAAGGAGGATATTGCCAGGCAAGTGAATTACTACTTGTACCTGAGTATTCAACAGGGAGAGATGTTACGTCTGTCACAGTTTCTATGAATTTTCAAGGACAGAAAATAAAAAAAAAAATTAACTCTAAAGGCTACCAGGAAATCAAATAATTGACTAAACTTCACCTAGATAAAGAACTATTAAAAAGTGTGTTGTTTACACCCCAGGTTTATTTTAAAAAATAGATGTCAAAGGAATGAAATCATCCAGAAAACTTAAGCTGGCTATGGGAGAGGTACCAGAGAAGTTAAGAGGAGATATTGCTGAATCCCAGACTTTTAAAGGGGAATAATGGAGTGTCTATCAGCTTCAGGGAGCACTTGAGACAACTGGTTATCATTACCAGAAAGGCAGATATAATTGAACACCAGTTCTTTTACTTCATTAACTAAAAGAAGAAAAAAAGAGGTTAAGGGGAATAAAAGATTAATTTTAGCATCCTCAAATTTCAAGAGTACAGGATTCAGCGCTCCATGGGACATCACTGTCTAAGATGAGAGTATGAGACTGAGTTTCTAGATGCTGGGCTTGATTACTGAATCCAGATGATGATAAAAAATATGTAGTGATTATTTAGGGTAAGGGTGAATAATGGAGTGATGTGCTTATATATTGAACTCTGTTAGCACTGTGCAGCTGTCACTTGGAAGAAAGAGCACAAGGAAGCAAAGACATCAAAGAAAGAGGCATCAGAGAATAAGGAGAAGGAAGGCTTTTGGAAGCAGGAGATATTTGCACTGGTATATGGAATTCAACCTGAAAAAAATTTGATGCTGCGAAAAAGAAAGTCCAGGTAAAGGTGCCTTAAGGAGATAGCTGGGGCAAGTCAGCATAGGAAAAATATCTGAGGGTAGCAGCCAAGTTTCTGTTTGTGTTCCTTTTTAAGGTTCAGGGAATGAAAGAACTAGGCGAGAATGTTGCAACATCTAATTTTTATGTACTTTGATGGAGTTCATAACCTTAACACTTGCATTTACAGTGCTTGAGGAGACAGAGCTACCCAGCAATGGGATCCAAACCTTGTTTCATACTAAGTTGGCAATTATCCTACAAGAAGTGCTGCAGATACCTAGTGGCATAAGGTGGTTCAATGCCTCTTTCCATGTGGAGTTTGTTGTGGAACTAGAGCGTACCTGGAGCCAGGTTGTAGGTGCTCCTTTCGGCTGACTTCTTGCAACCTCCTCTTACGACAGTAATCAGCACATGTGGCTGGGATGTGGGGACATTGAGTTCAAAGCTTGCTCTCTCTTTCTGGAGCGCTTCAGCCCATAGCTCTCCTCTGTAGCACCTTCTTGAATTAGGTTTTTCAGATTCCTCCCAAGGAAAGCTTTTCTAATTTTTATGTGTTGCAATTAGTCCACAGAGAGAAAAAGAGATGAGGGCCTAGCAAGACCATCCCACACGGCCTAGGTACCTCCTGCTGCTGTTTGTATTTCAGCATGACATGGAAAGCAGGAAAGATTGAACATATTAATATTGAAGTTTTGGGTTCCAGCATTCATCTGCAGAAGGAGGGATGCTGAAGGACGATAAGTAAGGGGAAATCGGCAGCCTTAAGGGCATGTAGAGGTCTAGCAGAATTTTTGAAAGGAAGAATATTCAGATACATGGAGGTAAGAGAAACTGGAAGAAAATGCTTGATTTCAGCTTACTGCAGTAGATTATGCCAGATTGACTGATCTCTTTCTTTGATTAAATTGAATTATGTCCCAGATAAAGGAAATGCTTAGTTCTCCTCCTAAGGAAATGTAGATGCCTGGTGAAACTGGATGACCTGAGAATTAAAAAGGGAACTGTGAGACAAAAAATTATTTGGCTGGTGGGAAAATGACAGTGGATAAGTTTCAGAGGGAAGGTAAAGTAATGCAGTTAACAGAGGAGTTTCTGAAGAATCATCTTCAGGACCCCATGACCTTGGTACAAAAAGGAGGTAGTGACATTCTCTGCAGCCATAGCGTGATAGGAGAGGAAAGGCTGATACCCCAGGGCCCTGAGCTGATGGCAGAATGCTGGGGGGTCGATGGAGGCAGGCTGACAATCCCAGTTAGACACTGAATTTAGATGCTTACAGTGAGCTGCTGTAAGTAGCTTGCCTTTCCCTGGAAGAAATTCTTCCCTTAGTGCATGAATTTTACTGTATCAATGTCCCTATACATTTCAAACTGGTATTGTTAACCTGTTACTGTAAATGACATGTAGATCAAGGTGTAAGGGAGACCATGAGATGCCAGCTGCATCCAAATGCATGTTTTCATGAATCTAGCCTCCAAAGAGATGGCAAAATCTTTACTAACTCCCAACTGTGACAAAATCAGTAAGGGATCTTAACTTCTAATCTAACTGCTGTTGGCACTTACCTATCTTCAAAGCAATTATTTTTGTATTTTTTTGTGTAGATAGCAAGAAATTAAGGGATGTCAGAGCTGCTTTGCTATGGCAAAGCCTCCTTGAGCATTAAATTCTTCCGTGTAGTCTAGGCATTTACAGTGATGACCTTACACTTCCATCAGCAGATGTGGACTTCTCTTGTGGGAGATCTTTACCCCTAGTGAACTCAGGCAGTAACATATCTGGTGTAAACATGAGGCCTTAAATATTACACAAACCGTATTTTGAAATAAAGTTCAGTCCTGACAAACTTACATGGACAAAACAACCCCAAATTTCTTAGTACTGAGGCAATTTTTACCTCTGAAGGGCTGGGCTTTGCTAATATAGTCATGCATCCTCATCTTATGGATCAAAATGCTTTAAAAAACACCACTCCATACCATCTTCCTTTTTTTCCTTCTTTTTTCCTCTCCTCTCATTAATTTCAATCATGTAATAAGAAAACCCAGTTATGTTAATTGGTATGACTCCCCCTCAAGGGCATTGTGTAGCATGAAATAATTCCATTCATTACTGACAATGCAGAGACATGAGTTTTCCCTTGAGGATCTGTTTCGTCTTGTGATTTGGTGACCATACAGAATGGTGATAGGATTATGGGCATATTGTTTTAAAATTAATAGTTTGTTAGGGAGAAGCTGGAAGGTGGTAGGGAAAGACGAAGCTTAAAATTCCAGAAATTATGTTTGACTTTGAGGCTCTTGGAGGCTGATGCATCTAATGGGTATTTATCAGGCAAACCCAGCTGCCGAGCCATCGTTTGCCCCAGCTCTAATTTTCTTTTTAAAAGGCAGCTGAGCTGGTGTTTGAAACATGCCACAGACCAGCAGAAAGCTAAATCGATGTAAAGCTGGTCAGATTCATTTCTCCTTTTTTATTTTTGGGAGTCAGAATTTCATTTCCCTAAAATGCACTAAGTTTTCAGACATGAGCTCCCAGGCTGTTCAAAGATTATTTTGGAAAGAAAGCTGCCACCATTGACTTGCCGGGAATTGTCCTCCCATCTAACAAGTAGCCCATAGCCTGACAAGCAAACACTGTAGTCCTAGAGCACAAACATCGGTGGCTCTAGCTTAGAGGAAAAAACAGTCCTTTTTTTTCCTTTTTCTTTCTCTTTTTTTTTTCTTGCTGAGCTAGCAAAAAAGCATCTATTGCTGCTTTTGCTGCATTTGCAACATTTTCATTAGCAAAGGGTTGGGTTTTTTTTTGGAAACCACACAGTTTTTGTGTGGAGGAAGTGAACCTCCTGACACTATGTCATTTCCCTTGTTTCCAAAAAGCTTCTTGTCTGAGCACTTGCCTCACTTAACATCTGGCTGTAAAAGAGCAGGGAAGTTTTCTGCCAGCTGTTCCTCTGCTCTTTCCCGTGCTGTTCTCAGACAGTGATATCAAATCTTTACTGCATCTTTAATTTTGTTCGATTAACGTGCATACTTTTGAGTATCGTTCCTTCCATGCCCTGGACAGATTTACTGGTTTGACAACATCCTTCCTTAGCACAGAAGAATAGGTCCAAGCCAGCAGTGACCCATGTTGCATGGGTGTGTTCATTAGCTAAGTGCAAAATACCAAAGAGTGTCAGACACGTCTACTTTTCCATCTCCTGAGCAGCCTCTGCTGAGGATTACTCATGACAAATAATCAGTAAAATACATTACAGATGAAGGCTATGACAGGAGAGATAACCCTGCCATTAAAGGTCCCGTAATGCAAGCACATCTCCCTCACAGAAATGGAGATGAGGATAACATCTTTTAACTGAATCGATAAAGATCGATGCAAAGACAATAACTCAAGAAACAGATGCATTAACCAAAAAGCAAGAACCAATATACTCCCAAGTTGAACCATGGCTCTGGAGTTAGATGTGCTGAGGGGATACCAGACCATGTTACTAAAAGCAACTGAAATCATAAACAAAAAAACTGAAACAAAAATAATTACATGTTTTCATTTTAATCGAGTCGTGTGGCATAAACTGAGATTTGGTGGAGGGAGGAACAGGAGTAAATTAGCCTTATTATCAGGAGTGAAGGACCTATTTGCTTTTTGGGTTACGTACAAGGCAACCATCTGTAACAAAGGATGTGACTAATTGACTTGACGGAAAAGGAGCAACAACAGCCAGGGACTGTGTAGTCACCTTCAACAGGCTAGTCTGTGTTAAGAGGAGAGCAAACTTTCCTGATGCATATGGGTAAAGGCTGAGAATGCATATTTTGTACTTCTACCCACACATTTTCAGAAAGAAAAACCCCAAAACAACCAAACAAAAAAAAAACACTCCAAGCCAAATCAAAAAATGACAAAATGCGGCAACAGTTGCAGGTTTGAAAAGCATTTTGGAAAGGTTTGTGAAATTGGAAGAATGACATCATACCAAGCTAATATGCACGTGAGAGAGCCAAAATCCCCACTGGAAGAACTGTGGAAAAAACACAAAGTGCAGGGGAAATACACAGTAAATATGGCATCTGACAAGTGCAGCTGCTGCCACTGTAGGTATCCTGCGTACAATGGTACTACTGAACATAGTGTTTGATAGCTGTCTGCCTCAGGATTTGGAGAGAGATGCTGACTTTATGCAGCTTCCACAGTAATTGCTGGGAGATGTAATTGTTTAGCAATGCTGGAAAAAACCCCAGTAGGCTATAGATGTATCTAAGTACATTGACTGCATGATCTTTTCTGGACCTTGCCTTGTCAAAGGATAGACTGAAACCCAAAGTTAAATGAAGTGTATGTTTGCATTCCTCATCCCTGTTATCACACCCACAATTGCTCTTTCAATTTCCATGCCTTGCCCAATTGTGCTGCACTTTCCCATTGTTCCTGGAAGGCTGGTGGTGAAGCACCCAGCCTTGCTGCTGCCTTGCTGCCCTCCTACCCTGCTCCTGCAGCAGCTGAGAGCAGGATGGATACTGCTCAGATGTCTCTGACCAGGGGCCGTGAGGTGCTTAGGCTGGCAGCTGTATGGCGTGGAAAGGAGGATCCAAGACATTTACTTACCTCTGAAGCTGGCTTCTGATGAGACTGAAAGCAAAGGCTGTGCTAGCAGACATTGCTGTTTCCAGGGACTGATAGGGATCCCAGCTAGGCCCCTGGTACAGATAATCCCCAAGATATACTTACATCCCTGTAAATTTCCAGGGTAAAGTCTTAGCAGCCCACTATTGGGAATACCTGCAAGTGTATGTTTGATCACTGGGAGACCCCCACAAGAAAACAGAAGGGGTAGAAGCCAAAACACTGAAATCAGATTCTGGAGGTGCAACTACATCTTTGGAGTACTCACTCTACTGCCATAGAGCAAGGAGGAAAATCTCAGTAAGAGACACTTGAACCTTTTAAGAATCATCTCTTGGCAATGACTTCTCATGCATATTTATGTACAGCACTTAACTTTATAATGGCCACTTGAAAGACATTTAATTCTTTTTTTTGCCTAGGAAGCTGTGTGGAGTGTGGCAAAAATATTCCAAGGCCCAAATATTAAAATACAGAGATGGTCCTGGTATTTCCTGCATGCCAGCCAAAACTACGTGCTGGGAGTATACTGTTTAAGAATTCATGTACTTGATTAAATGAGTATGTGTTTGCAAGCATATATACGTACCCATAAGAGTTAGGAAAATCAGGTAGTTGGTACAGGGCTTCAATCAGGCTCTCCTGGAAGAATTTCAGACAGGTCCTAGGGCTTGGTTTGGTTTGTAAAACCTTTTTGTTGCACAAAACTTAATGTTATTCATTATGCACTGAAAGCAAAATCATATGACTACCATTTCCTAAGTAACATAATTATCTTATTGATTCTTATGGGGCAAAACACTACTTTTATTGTTAATTAATACTGCCAAATCTGGTTATGCAATTCTGGATATAGGAAGTCCAGTTTAATGTGTATTTAGGGGGAAAAGTCTAAAAATAAATGCCTTAATTTTTTTTTCCCTTTCAGAATGTGAGTATAGATATTGCCTTGTGTGATCTCTGTTCATAACACTACAGGAAATACAATCTATTATCACTTTTCATCAGGGAAAAAGAAGTATAGATATGAAACACAAAAATGACCTGTGAAAAACATATTTAATAAACTTTAAGTAGCTGAACAGAAATGCACAAGGCAAAGAAATGTAACGCTGCTGTTATGGAACCAAAGCTATTTTATGGAAAATTAAAAGAATATTTACATAATTTCAAGGGCTTATACTTTCTTTCTTATTTTAAGTGGAAATATATTAGGAAATTCTTATGCAGAGGGCACATAAATAGTATCTTGTCTGTCCCACGGAAAAGATAGTAAGGAATATTCATTACATACTAGGACATATAACGGCTTCGTGATTCTTTCAGTTCTCAGCCAGTGCTCTAATGAAATTCAAACCTGCTACATCTGCCATACTACACTGTTAATTAGTTTTCTATTTATTTAGCAGATCTAGAAGTGGAAAGCAATCTATTGCCAGCGAATTGTTTGACTTCTATGCTAAGTAGGCTGCATTCCAATCCTCTGATGTTGAAACTAGCATGAATTCAACTTTCATCTCATTGCCATGTCAAATTAGCACCCAGCAGTTTCTACATACAAAGACTTTTTTTCCCCTTTCATTTGTAAAAGACCAACAGTTCTTGGAAGTCAAGAAACAGAAGCAGGGCAAATTTTCTGCAATATCTCTCCATCCCCCTTATTTGCTACAGTGGATTAAATATAGAACACATGGAGGCCGTGGTTTGTTTATATTGAAAAAGGAACATTATTTTAAGCAGACCATGCTCATTATTTAAAACAAAAAATATTGATGCGTATTCTGCAGTAGTTTGGATAAAATACTACCCAGCCTAAGAGAAACCCAGAATGACTTGGCAAAGTTCTGAGATGACTTTTGCACATGCTTTGCCATTTTCTATTTCTGTCTGAATTCTGTAATATATTGCAGCATCCAAACACAACATTGTGTATGTGACTTACTCCTGTCTTGCAGTGTCAACATAGTCACTGGATTGTGAAAGTATAAAACAAAGCCAGATGAAATTAGAAAATAAATTGGCTAGAAATGAAGACTTTATAATCCTATTGTACTGCATTGTAGGAGCTACAGTGTGGTGGGGGGTGTGAAAATACAAATGTACACCCAGACTTTGGAGTTTGCCTTGAACTTTGGTTTTGTTCTAAAATCTAGATACAGACTTTGAATGTGCCTTTTGGATCAGGCTAGTCCTAAACAAGACATTACTGTACAATGAATAAGCAAAATGCTGTACCGAATTTTAGCAAAGAAATGACAAAACTGATCTCCTACAGTGCTGTTATTTGTGGAGCATTCTTGATAAAGTTCTTATAATAGTCAAGGTGTTGGTTTTGAGTAATACACGATGTAAATCAGAGAAATACAATATATAGCACAGGACAGCAACATACAAAAGCTAGGTCCAAGAGCACACTGGTGGTAGTGTTCACAAAAGAATAGCTCCTTTCAAGAGAGAGGAAATAAATCTCTTTTACGAGACCAAATGAAATTTTTGGAAAAAAGGTTTTTGAATTTCAAGTCTGAAACAGAAATAGTGAACTTTGATTTAACTACTGGTTGAAAACCAGTCTATGTGAGTTTAATTTTATTGTGTTAATTGATTAGATGGCTTGAGATTTATAGAGGAAAAGCTTTTTAAAAATAAAGATGGGATACTTAAGAAAGTTCAAAACCATGACTAGAGTTAGACAATAGGAGTAGAAAGGAGAAGATACCTGAAGAAGGTAGCATGGATAAGAAAAGGAAAAGTGTGCCAAGTTTTGAACTGCAGGAACTTGATCTCCACTCAGGATAGAAAATCCAGAAAGAGTAAAGACTAGTCAACCCAGCTCCTTTAATGATTTAAATTCATGGCTGTCTGTCTTTTTGCTAACTGGAGGAATGGCTTTTTTTTTTTTCCAGTGATAAATATTTTCTTGACTTCGCTATTATTTTTTGAGCATGTTCCTCTCTTTCACCTTTAGGGAAAGCAACCTAAAAAACTGGTAATTCTAAGCCTGGGGGGAAAAAAGTAGCACAACACAGTGATATATTTAACGGACTCAGCAGTGACAAGAATTCCCTAGTGCTCCCTGGAAGCCTCAGTTCTTAAGGCTCAGTGTTTCATCACGATAGAAAAAAGGAAACAAACTGAATGAGTCAGAGTAATTTTCCTAAATTTTTTTAAGTTGTTTTCCTGGGTTTCTGGCATATTCAAAAAGACTGAACAGTGCTCCTTTACAAAGCATGCCATTAAGTAAATGTTGCATATTTAATGGTTGGGTTTGAATTTTTGATGGTCAGGAAAAGGAAAGAATACAAACCAGGATTTATTCATCTTTTCCAGTGTTCATAGAGCTGAATGAACTAAAAAAGGCAGCTGAGGTTGGAGGCAGAAATCTGAAGGCTAGAATTCTGCTAATGAAGCTCTGTGATTTATAAGCACATCTTCTGATGACTAGGAATAAATCCACGAGTTTCAGGAGCCTTAAATATATCTGGTCTGCAGTTTTTCCAAATGGATAGATTATCTGCATAAACATATGAGAAAGTTGCCAGAAAGACTTCTGCTTATTATGAACTGTTCATAATCTTCCTGTAAGTTGCCAGAACTGAATCTTAGCCACAACTCCTCTTGTTTCTGCCCAGCTGGGAAAATTTGGCTTTATCATGTCTGTCCCTGAGTTCTTGTTGTGCGTAATACAGTGCATCCTCTCTTACTGGTTGCTTCTGCCCCAGGTCAGAGGGGGCAGAGAACACATGCTGCAAACAAAGCTGCTGCAGCGCTTCTCTTTTTGATCAAGTTACACACTTGTGTCTTATCTTCTGCAGTAGCATAAGAAAAGGAGTTTAGACAAACTCCCATATGCAACCAACAGATGCTTGTGAGCATGGATGTTGCATAAACAACGAATGATAACTTATAAAATCTTTAAACTTGCAGAAAGAATTCAGAATTTTAGCAAATTTCTGTCTTGTCTAGCTGATCATTTTGATTTGTTACAGAAAAAAAGCCAGCTGTGCATAAACTCCATCTGTTCTTATGGAGTAATGTGTATGTGGCTGGGGGGGATATTTGAGCAATGTTATTGGAAAACCAGAGAAACCAAATATAGGATCAGGATTCCATTTGATGCACAGAGGAGGCTGCAATAATTAGCAATTCAACTTTTTGCAGAAATATTGGTAGAAGAAATTTTAAGTGTAATGTATGCCTTGAAAGAAATTTTCCAAGTTATTTAAATTATTCCTCCATTTTACAATGCTGTATAATCTGTTCATACAAACTACATCTCTAACTCTTGCTTATGTAGATACTGCACTGAAACCCTTCTCTCAGTATTCAGTAGAGCAAGATACAGACTTTACTGAATAGTGGCATGAAAGGCAGAGAGTGAAGGTGCAGTTTCATAACGTGACTGACATAACTCAGATTAATTGTTCTTCTGCTCTGTGATACAAAGACACAGTACTTTTGTAACAAGATTTAACTGAGAAACACCCAAAGTACAAGTTAAGACAGCAAAATGTAATTTTAATTTTAGAAAAAACAAAAAGGGCTTTGTGGAAGGATAGCATGAGGTATATGTTTCTCTTAATTTGTACTCCTTACTTCTCCGTTACCTATACCTTGTAGGAAAGGTAGCTGGAATAAGATGTGGACTTAAATTTTCTGTGTGCAAAGACACGGCAGCCAGCAAGTTGTATTACTGTAACAGGCAGAAACAGCCACCCCAGAAACCTCTACATTTCTTTGGGTCTGATGCAATTTTACAGAGCTGCAAAACAACTCTGGTGAAATCATGTTTATGCCTGGAGATCCAAATGGATCGAGGAGACAGCAAAGAGAAAATGGGGGAGGAAAGGAAACACTGAGCTCTACTTTCCACAAAATAAAGCCTCTGGAAATAAGATGGTGCCAAAATCTCAGCATTTTTTATGTGCTTAAAAGGTCCCTTATAGTTAGGCAAGAAAGATCTTTGTCCTGACAAGCTTACAGGCTAATTGAAACCTTTGTGTGTCTGCACAACACAGCAAAATGGAAAGTGGAAATGCTGTAACATTGGTTGTGTCAAAATACGCATTTCAAGAGTATCAGCCATGAGAAAAGCATGGATATTACTGCAGGACAAGGGGACATGTGACACACGGAAGCCAACCGAACTAGCACAGATCAGGGAGAGAGGCACTAAAAGACAAGTCCGGATAATTAGGCAGGAAAGAAATGATGCCAAAAGCTTAGAAAGTCAGGAGTTGTGAGACAGATGGAAAGAGATGTAGCAGAACAACAAACTGAGTAGATTTAATTGTTTGAATTGCATGTTTGAAGTTGGAGTAGCAGGTGAAAGAATAAGAAGGATGTACCCACCTGAGAGACTTTAAAGGCATCACCTGGAACTCAGAGGTAGGAAGAAGGTGAGAAGTTGAACAGTGAAGAAGTAGTAAATTAGATCTAAGGAAAGCTAAGGATGATGTATATCTGTTTTGGATGTAAGCATGGAAGATTAGGGTAAGTGGAAAAAATGAACTTTAACATGAGATGTGTATTATGGGGACAGAAAAAGGAACAGAAGCTTTGGAAAAGGGAGGAAATATGTCCCTTGTAGGTGGGAAAACAGAGAACACTAGATCTAGTAGATTGTCTATGCAATATAATAAGAAAAGTGGTAGCAGAGGATAGAGGGTTACCATTGCTTTTAGTGACATAATCTATATGCAGTACCCAACCTCAAAGAGTTTATTTACAGAATGCTAGTAATGGAAGCACAGGTAAAACAATTCAGATGGAAAGTCATAGAACTTTCCTACTCAGTACAACAGAGGCAAAAGAGGGAGAAAGTTTCAGTGATGTATATAAGAGTATGGTCTAACACCAAAAAAGTAACTTTTAAAGAAAAAGTGGGTTAACACTTCAGGGAGGAACAGTGCCCTGGCCCTCCAGACATTGTGTTCTGTGCACTGTATTCAGTGAATGAATGCATTCTTAAAATGTCCGTAGTTACAAACTTTATTTTCCACAGCACATGCCGTCATGCCTCTGGCACTCTGTTTATCACCTCCTTACTGTGACTGCTCTGTCCCGTTCACGACAAGTGTTCTTCGACACCACCCTCTGAATTCCTCTTGGGTTCATTTTGTTCTTTGCTCCAATTCTTTGCATTTTTCTGCTTTCATGTTACATTTTTTCTGCTGCTGAGGTTGAAAGGCACTAAAGCTGTATGCTAAATCCTTTCCTTCTCTCTATAGCTTCTGATCCCTATAGGCACTGCTGAACATTTGCTTTCTTGCTTCAGAGAAGGCATTCTTCTGCAGGTGACCTGGCACCCATAGCATTAGTTTGCTCCTTTCTTTCTGTTCACTGTTTGCAGTTCACTCTCCTTTTCCTTAAGTGCATCACGGATTCCAATAGATATTTGAGTTTTTCTGGCAGTGAATAGAAAAAGACCTACTTCCCATCTGCTGAGACTGAGGCTTTCTCTGAGAAGGGGTAAAGTCATCTCAATGCTTTTTAAGTTCTGGAAAACCTAACCATGTTGGGGTGGTGGCAAGGGGGGGGATGCAGAAGAAACCTCTGTATGTTCTCATCTTCGGGAACATCTTCTCTGCATGTTCCTTTCTTCATTTACTTTTGAAAAAACAAGCTTTCCAATAGCAGTGCCTTTACCCCCTCCCCCCCAAGATTTATGAAGGACAGAGACCAGGAGTGAGAAGTACCTGAGTTAGAGCCTTTTCCTTTCCCTGCCCCACTTCATTAAAGGCCTCATAATGCATTGCCTACTTCAGCATTCCAGTGGATTGAAGGGAAATATCGACGTAGTCCAGCACCACATGCAAATTATTTAAAAGACATTACCTAAGAAGACATTATGCAGTATCCACCTCCTTTCACTGAGTATACTGTGACAGCCTGGGTGGGCAGTTCCACTGATTTTAATGCAGCAAAACCATTGCTGAAATGCACATTTTTCTTTGATGTGGTATAATCAGTAATATAGGGATATAAAAAAATTTCAGTTCTCTTCTTTGGTAATACATTTGCATGTCACAGTTAATATCTGCATGGTTTTTAACTTTTTAAAAAGTGTCTTATGGTTTTGATGTCTCTTAAGGTAGTCATGTCATGAAGAAATACAAAATGCTGAGTTTAAGACTCAGTTTATTTGTAGTTAATGATATTGTGAAGTTTTCTGGTGTTCTATGATTTCTACTGCTGCTTATTCTGTGGTCTTTTAAATATCTGTTTAAATATCTGATATTAAAAACAATAATGCAGAAGAAATATTTCCCATTTTTATTGTACATATCAGACACAGTTTTAAAACCTTCCAAATACAGTCTTTGAAATTAAAAATACTGTTCTATTTATTTATTTATTTTTAAGAAAAGCCTCTTTCAAAGGTATGTTGTAATTTTAATAATTTTAATGGAAAATTAGGGATGAAGCGCTGGCATCACTGAATTAAGTTATCCATCAATGTCAGGTGGGCTTGAATCTTCTCTCTAGTTTAAAAAGCAGTGTTACCTGGTTTCATGAACTGACTGCAGTATAAATCCACTGCTGAATTTATGCTCACATATTCTTACTCTGAATTACAAAAACCTGAACAAAAGTAATTGTTTGCTTCACATCCCATGACAGCAGAATAACTGAGGCCATTCACTTTCACACAGGAAAAACTGTGCCCACCAATACTCAGGTAACCATTGTGACAAAATCAAGTCATATCAGTACAGATGCAGGTGAGTGTTCTCACATGTAGGAATGCTCATTCTCCTCTTCCTTGCTGGCAAGAAAATAGTTCTAGAGTAAAGAGATCTCCTTGTTCTGCAGCCCTGCGCTTCTTCACAGAACAGTCATGCCATGATGTGAGATTTAAGAATCCTGTCACTACTTTGTTTCACACCTTTATTTCACTGGCTCCAGACACAAACCCTCTCCTCAGCCCTCTCCTGTCCCTGGAGACACATTGGGTCCTCCTTTCTTCCTGCAGGTCTTTCTTTGTGACAGTTTTTTCTTCTGTTGTCACTTCTGAAATACAAACAGCAAGCTACCATTCAACACAAATCAAACACTCCATGTCTGAATTGGAACAGAAACCTTTACAAGAAGAGATATTGGAGCTTTGTTCTTGGCAGTTTTAAGCAAATTGCAAAAGCTTTTCTGTGGTGTAAATGGCCAAAAGGGAGTGAAAGTGCTTCTGTGAATGGACACAGAAGACTTTGCTTGAAATTGCTAAGAACATGCATGGTTAAGCTGAAGTCGGTGCTGTTACCAGATAGCTGCACAAGATAGAGATCCCATTTCTGACCTCGCAGTTTCTGTTTCACGCAAAGATAAGAACAAACAGACAAAAAAACAATTCAGATGGGGAGGTCTGTCCTTAAATTTATTTTCTGATTCACTGATAAAACCTAAAGCATCCAACACATTTTGTTGCTTATGTAGCCTTCTGTGAATGAAGATACCAACTCAGAAACTGTTTCTCAAGTCTCAAACCCAGTTCTTTTCAAAACAAAGTCTTTATTGCGTTTGACTGAAGCTAAATAAAATTGAATTTCAGATTTTTTTAAAAAAGAATGGTCTGCTAATTGGTGTTGAGTTTTAAATGTTTAAGCTTGTTTATTTCTCATGCTTCCTTGAATGATGTTTCAGAAACATTCCTGTATTTCAGTACATTAAATCTCACTTTTCAAAAACGAAACATTTATTGATGTCTTCAGAGATGTGTGTGTCTAACTAAGGTTGTGTTGCCGTGCATATTTTATATTATATGTTTCCCGCAATCTGACTTTAATCAGATCTGAAGGGCCTTAATAAGTGTTTGGCTCAATCACCTTTTTTTTCCTCCTTTCCCTGGACCAAGGGAGGAGGAGGTACTGCATCAGTTTGCAAAGTCACATCATTTACCATCACTTGAGGAAATTCTGCCACGCACTGTAGTATTTATTTAATACATTTGTCCCTAGAAATGTTGGCAGCTAGTACTAAATGCACATTTTTGACGGAGCTAGTAAATCCAGAAGTCTGGAGTATTTGTAGATTGCCATTTCAAAGTATGATTAGACAGCTTCTTTGCTTATTTCATGGCTATTTCACCCATTTTTACTTGGAATTATGATTCCTAGAGGAACAGAAGAAATATTTAGAGGTTTCTGAATTCCTGGTTTAAAGTTTCCAATTTACTAATTTGGTTTTCTTTGTTTTGTATTGTGCAAGGTCCCTCTTTGTGCAGTTACTGTTATCCTTTGCTGTTTTCTTTACTACATTTTTTTCATGCACAGCTACCAGTGTTAGAAGGAAATTCACTCTCAAGTATGGAGGCATTAAAACACCTGTCCCATGCTTGGGTTCTATTTTACTTGTGCTGTCCCTCATTTCTGCAGCAACTTCATCTTTCTGAAGTAGTTTTTTTTTGTGCTATAATTTAAATGATATGGTATGTAACCTGATCTTAAAAGATAATATAAAAGATTATCAAGAAAAGACTAATTACCTTTGTTTTCTTTGTTAAACACTGTCAGTTTTGAGTGAAATGTCATATATGCCTCTATGGAAACATATCCAGGTATTTGGGGGAGTCATTCATAATGCAAGAATAAGCTTATTTAATTAGCTAGAACATTTCTTTCAAATAGCTGTGTATTAGATTGTTATCTTAATTCTGCTGGCAGAGGAATGCAGTAATGAAGAACTCTTCCATAGTATATTTAAAAAATATATACACACGTACTGGATATTAGTATATTTACAGATTCACTTGTGAGGGGAGCTAAGATTTCCTTTTATCAGACTTTTCTAAATTTTGGAAATCTTTTTGTTGCTACTCTAATTAATGTAGTATGTAATAACTTCAAATTAATGCTATGATCTGACTGTAATAGATGTTTTACCCATAACAGAGAGAGATTATTTTTACCAGTGATATCATAATCCCAACAGATGTAGCAGATAAGAAGAGGAAGAAAGGAAAAATAGTTATTCCTCACTAAAGGGGCACTTAATGATAGAAGAGTCCCATGCTCTGATCAAACTCACGGGTATTACATGTGCACTGGGAAATTCAACAGTGCAAGGAAACGCATCCCACTGTCAGTGCTGCTCAGGTGCCAGAAGAGCCCCAGGACAGTTTTCCCTCAAGGTCAACTAGCACTTTCCCAAAGACTTGTGGGCATCGTTTGACAGGTTACCATGCTGTAACCTCATAAAACCTTAACAGTATGAACATGGCCAGCCCATGATGATCAGCGTTAGGGTTGCAGCTCAGTCCTGGTTCTGTTTGATTAACTTTTTAGTGAAGATGCAGACAAAAACCTGTATCAGAAGTTGACATTAAATTCAGATTTCTTTCGTCTCATTTCAGTGTCTTTCTAGATTATTACTTTTATCTAGATGACATTATTCTTAAAAATCACTCTAGTAAACTGTTTAAAGAACAAAACAAACCCTTTTACCTTCTTCAGACAAATATCACAAAATGTTAATTGATCAGTTTCCAGCTTTGACGATTTCTTTCTTTTGACAAATGAAAAAATCAGAAGATATTTGATTCAGCAATAGACTTTTAGAATGCTCCCAAATTCTACGTAATTAATACTCGACTTATGCGCATTGATATTTGGTGGCATTACGCATTACACTTACAGGAACAAATTCCATCCACACAGTTTAGGAACACTAGGTGATCTTTAGGATGAAATGATTCTTGAGGATTCTGTAAGCTTCCTCCATTGATTTAATTCCTGATATCCAACAGTTCTTAAAACCAAAATTCTCACCCCTCTATAAAGAAAATCCTTGAAAATCAAATTAGCAACATTATTGCTTAAAAAAAAGTCAAGAAATGGAATGGAGGCAAATTACGATGTTCGGAAACAGGGAATATTTATTCTTGGAATAACTGTACAGACTCCATATTAGTTTATTCTGTGTTCTCCTTCAAATAGGTGTGCAAGTTTTACCCGTATCTTCTTTTGCCTTTCAAATAATCACTCTGTATCTATAAAGTGTGCAGATTCTGCTGGCAAAAGCAACAGGTAAGAAAACAGCTATCAAACAGAACCTATTCTTCTGCCCTTCCCCCTTTACATGGAGAAAATCAAATAGGAGAAAGCAGGGTAAGAAAAATACTGTTCTTGGAGAGTAAAACTCTCCCAAATCCACCTTCCTCCTTCCTAGGTCAGCACTGTTGCTATTGGAAGCTGTTTGCCTGAAGAACAACAGCTGACCTCTTGATTTGTGAAGAAATCTGAAGCTGATTTGTGTCAGAGGGAGGAACGGTGTTGTTTTACTCTACCAGCATCTTACAGCCTTTCTGTTATGACACTCGAAGAAGTTCTGTACCCAAGGTAATAAATCTTTGTGTCTAGAGGTAGGCTCGGGTTCCTTCATCAATTAATTAATGATGGTTAGGCACCTGACGGATATTCCTGGACACTAAACTGGCAGAAGAGTCTTAATAGAACTATGCTTATGAATCTGAACTAGGAGTTTGAACATTGCTTCTGTATAGGAAGAAAAAAGCCAGCATCACCCATAACAACTTAAAAAAATTTGTAGGCCTGCTCTATCAATATTTTCAGAGATGATGAACAAAACTGCTTCCCCTCCCCCCCTAATGTTAGAGTGGAATGTCTTTTGAGAATTTTGTCTTAGGACATCTCATTTTGGTAATTGTGGCTTCAGCCCCTTGTACCTTTCTGTCTGCTAAGAGCTCTAGTTCTGTCTATCAGCAGAAATTGAGACATCTCTGAGTGCAGGAGACAGAGAATTTTCAAGTGTTACACCTAAATCAGTTGTTCAGGCACCAAAAGACAAATACTGTAAGCACAAACATCAAACTGCCCCCAAAAAACTAAGCCCTTCAGATTCCCTTTCAGTTCAGTGCCGTCCGTGGAGATACACCTCCCATCTGTGAGATGACTCTGTTAAATGGAAACAGCTAGACTTCTCATAGCTTAGGCAGGTGGCAGATTCCATTTAGAATGCTGTGATTCATCTGTAGGAAATTTCTTTTTGGGAAGGAAAAAAAAGGCAAATTTATGCAGGATGCCACTTGGAAAGATACAAGCCTCAAGATGAAGTGGACTCACGAAAGTACTTTCTTGAAAACACATGGTTGCACCCCACTGCCTTCAGATATAATGTGATAACACTTCAGAATCAGCCTTAGGAAAAAGGAAGATTGCTCATTTTTAGTGTTCACCACAAAGGCTGAGTGCTGAGAGAACTTACCTGCAATTTCTAGTGGTGTGTGGGTTTTCTGTTTGGTGGTTTCCAGTTGTTTTTTTTTTTTTTTTTAAATTCTTCCATATCTTGTTATTTCTGTATTTGAGTAAATTGAATGGAAAAACAGTAGAAATGTAAAGTGAGTACAAACAACCAAAGGGGAACTTCTGTTGCTGAAAATTTCAACCTGTTTGGTAATCCTGACAGCATTGTGATTTGATCCTTACAATCAGTTCCATGACCTTTTCTTCTTTCTGTTGTTTTCCCCACAGGAATTAGGATTTTGCCCAGGGACCTAAAGTCTGAATCCATTGTGGGATTCTCTGATCAGGAGTGAGAAATATGCTCATATCCTTAGCTGTTTTTGAAACAAAACTTCATAAGGCAGATCACTAGGTAGGCTCACAGTCTTGCATTTAAGAATCCACTGAAAGCATTAGTGTTTTATTTGTGTGTTTTCATCGTCTGGAAGCAGGACGTTCTGGCTCCTCCCTTTCCACATGAACCTCTGAGCCTGGAGAAGCAGGCTGGACTTAGATGCAGATGACAGGGACATGCCTACCTTGGGGTCATCTTTGTACATTCTTGTATTTTCCTGTGCCATTTCCTTTTGGGAAAAGAACAGATAATTGCTTTCCTTATCATTAATATGGCACTCCTGTGGGCTATAAGCTCTTTGGCTTTGGGAATTTTGTATTTATTTATTTACTCATTATTATCAGCATCATAATAATTTTTGGGGGCTGGGGGCTGTACTTATTTGGTATTATAAAGTAAAGCCTTCTACAGGACTCTTGTCCTGTAGAACATGCCTGTTCCCTGATTTAGGCCTATAGTTCATCCACCTTTCTCATCCCCCAAAAAAACTACTTTCAAGGATCTTGGCTGGTGCGCTATTTTTTTCCTCCATTTGGGAGTGTTAATATCTTAAAGGGAGCCCCAAAGCCCCCTGCTCAAGCCAAGGAGTCTCTCAACTTTGCTTTTCCCTTACTGTCCTCCATATAAAAGCTGTCCTATGCCTGCCTCTACCCCTGCATCTTCCTTCTTCAAAGCGTATTCAAGTATCTCATCTCCCTGATGCTTTCTCTTCCAACATTTATTAGCTTGATGCATTTTCTTCATTTTCCTATTAATGCACTGTGTGCTATACATATATATAAGGAAGTCGTGCATCCCCCACCTGCAAATCCACCCACAGAAAGAAAAGAGGCATTTCACTGTACAGATGTGCAAATCTGTTTCGCTAAGATACTACATAAGTGCTTCAATTTGCCCAGGATGGACAAATCCAAGTAAGTTTGAAATCTCCCCAGTTAAGAGACAGAACTGAGATTTTTTTTGTTCATATTAAGGAGCTTAAGTACTTAAGTAATATCTAAAACTGTGTCTGTGGTCATAACTGGCTATGTAGGGGGGAAAAAAAAAGGCAAGAGGGAGAAGATTTAGGCTAAAGGATGAAAGATTAAACAAAAGTGATGCGATTTCAGTTGTTAAATACTAATTTGCTATTAGGTTGTATACCTCTTTACTGTTTTGGGATCTGCTAAACCAAATTTTTTCACTTAACCCTTGAATATCACAGGCGAAGTCATTGAAAATAGCAAAATTTGCATTTTAAGATCATAAACAATAACTTTAGAATAAATGAAATATACATGGCTTTATTGGATTTAATTACACATGAAACCAAATATCTTGAAAACAAAGTACAATAAAAAGATGAAAATATTAGGACAATGTTTTATTAACTTCAGATAGGCATATTATAAACATGAAAAACTGAGCCTAGACAGTTAAATACTATTGCACTTGAAGAGCTAGTATTTTGCAATTGCTTCAGTAGGTTTTAAATTATAGCACAAAAGCACATTTTAAAATCTCATGTTCTGGTTCCTGAATGTGAAAGAATTTACTGTCCCACCTGTGTGAGCCGTGGCCCTGTCTGGCATTGCTATGTGTGTTTTGGAGAATAAAAAGGGGTAGAAGGAAGGCAGAGATGATTAGAAGTCGAACAGTTGACTCTTCTTGACAATGCAGTATTAAAAGAATTAAAATACCCATATTTCAATACTAGTATTTTAATGCCCTATATTCTTCCATCTAAAAAAGGCATATTCCTTAAGTTAGTTTTGAACTAACAATTTTGAAAATAAATATTCTAGTATATCCAGCTATAATCTGGATATTCCAGTATATTCCATTTAGCTTTGAAAAAAAGACAGTTTAGTTTTCAGAAATACCTTTAGTCTCACAAAAACTAACTCTCCTGGATAAATGTACTGAAGTTGGCAAAATCAGCATCACTGAGTTATCTGACTTGTCTCATTAAAGCATACTTAACTGCACCTTTTATCATATCAGAAAATACTACCATGTTTATTACTACTGATGTTAAACTGTACAGGACCAAAGCTTTGCCTTTTCTTCATTACTGAAAACAGAAATCCAGTTAAGACTTTTTAGACAAGCTTTCATTTTTCAATTAACACGTTCTATTTCAAATTTATTCAGAGCTGAAACAAGAGTTTCATTTACAACTGAGGAAAGCAAAGATGAAACTTTGTTCTTTCTTTTGTGCTCAGTCATACAATTTATTTTTCTCTTGGCAATGGATTTTAAATCTCTTTGCCTTTTTTTTTTTTATGGGAACTGTTTTAGTAAGCGCCGACATTAGAGCTGACAACGCTTTGTGTGGTTTTTTTTTCCTTTTGCCTAGTTTCTGTGTCTGTGTGTGCAGGCATGCATTCATTAACGTAATTCCTCAACATTCAACAAGAGTGCATCATAAACCAGAGGAAAAAAGCCTCATAAATATTTAGATCCTCCACCTACCTTCCAAAACTAAAGTGAAAAAGAGTATTTAGTGTGGACTTGGTTTGAGTTAATCTGCATATGAACTGAAAGGGGGTACAAAAGGATGAAAAGGTGGTGGAAACGAGCATACAAACCCCATAGTCTCCAGGGGGCCATTCATCTTGTTCTTGTCAATACAATCTCAGTCTCAGTGCTTGGCTGTGCTCTGCGCATGACCCAACAGACTGGCTTTGCAAAGGATGTGCGTGCTTTCTTCCTAGTTTTGTTCTACGGTGTAATTTTTTGAGAGGAGAAGAAAAATACTTCACGTTTGGGAAGCTGGAGAAATTTTTCTACCTGTTTGTCACCCACACACTGACATACAGACTTAAAACAATAACATAAAAGGACAACTGGGTTATACAGAGAGCAATTTTAGGTAATTCGACAATTAATGAGTGATAATGAGATCACAATGTACAGAAACAGACCTGTACAATTTGGACTAAGTGTTGTATATATTTACATATAAAACTCCATTTCTAACAAACAACATTGTCAAAAATTACAGATAAAACCCCAGAACACCAGTAAAATTTAGGATTTAATGGATTTGCACAATTGAGCAGAGTCACGGAATTGTTCAGGATTCTGCAAATTTTTTTATTTTAATTTTTAAAAAACGAGGGAATGTGTAATACACTCAACAAATATTTTATTTTATGATCTGAGATCAAATTTATTTTGAAGGATTACATCACACTACCTACATACAATGACTCCTGATCTACAACTACTATGTTTAGGTGTTCTTTATATGCCAAAAGGGCATAAAGGCCACTAAAGTCTGTAATAAGACACAAGTAATGATTTCACACATAACAAAACTCTTGACCATAAGGAGACAAAAGAGCAACTTTTTCGTTTTTGTAAAAACAAAGTTAGAATGAAAATACATGTAACTCACTGAACTCATTGAACTCCAATCAACCAGATTAACTATAGCAAAATTATATAAATAGTACATGCAAAATGGTCATTTTAGTCACATAATATTCGCTTATCTTACTACCTTGTTAACCTTCTATTATGTACTCATGATAACAGAAAAGTCCAAGTATATTATTTTCAAATTAATCTCTATTTCAAGCTCTTCCTTAAACGAACTCAGCTGAAGTGGGTTTTTGGTTTTTGTTACCAGACCTCCTCAAAACCCTGATAGTGACCACGTCAATGTAACAACAAGTACAAGCATGAGCATGTAAGCTGCTCTGACTCCCCCACTAATCACCCAGTGTCACTCTAACACAAAGGACTCCACCTACACTGACAAACTTCTCATGAAGTACCAAGATATATCTGTAGCCAGAGGGATAATTAATTTTTCTACTAACCTGTAAGACAGGTGAATACAAACTTCAGAACGGGACAAAAGATCAATTATGCCTCTAGTAATGAAAATCAGATGGATAGCTATAAATAGACTATCTCGAAAGAAAACCAAGGAAGGAGTGTATATTTTAATTGACTTGCTAAGGGGAAGACCACCCTCTGGCATGAAAATTGGCCATCTAATTGGCTATGTCATGACTCCTCAAAAGCAAGTAGAAACATTCTAGAGATGGGGAAATGCTTTAAGTCATTAAAGCACTCTCCTCCGAAATAGCAGGGACTTTACAGATCTTTCTAGGGTAGGTGGAAGGAAGGTTGTGTAATTACTTAACAACTGTTTTCATGCTTTCTTTTATTAAAACATTACAACAAAAATTCACAGTACCTTTTTTACTGCCTTGCCTCAAATACTGTTTTCTGTATAGTTCCCGCCACAACCTGTTGTTTTTTGAGAACACTGTCAGACCAGACTAAATATTCATTTGTTAATACATATCCAAACAGCACTGTTATGCAAATTGCATAGTGTATTGGATTGTATACCCTCTGGGAAACTGATTTGTGCATTGCTCTGCTCTGCTGACAGGATAACAGTTCTTTAGTTGTATCAGGACTTGGGGTGTGTAGAGAGGGTGTGTGCTAAAACCAGAGACAATTTCATACCTGTTTTGTTCAAACAAAAACCTGTAATCAATGTAAGTGTAATAACTTTTCTTTAACAGTTTGATAAGTTATGTAAATATCTAAAAGGTGAAGAAAACTGCTCATGAAACTTTCATATATATAAACAAATACAATACCCTAAGAGATAACACTAACATTTCAGTAATCACTTTTATTTATTAATTATACAATAACTGCCTATTAGAGAAGCATCCTTAAAAACTTCTACAAGTTATGGAGAAAAGCTGTGATACGTACATGGAAACTTCTCATGTTCTAAATGAACAGGAATATCTGGACTCATGTGAACTGGATCTGTACAGAAGTCATTTGAATCTACAGGAAATGCATTGTTTCCCTTCCCTGTATTTCAGTCACAATCTGTGACCAAACACAAAACATTTCAAACTAAGAATAATAACAAAAATTGTGAGACTTTGAGAGATGGCCAGCATTGTAAAGCATAATTTCCAGACACTTCAAATTTAGCTGCAGTGATTTTTGCATGTATTTCGCCTCTATACTGTAGTGAACTTTTCAGCTTATTCCCTTGCCTCCCTGCTCTGTGGTCTGGCCAACACAATGACTTGATGAATGTAAAATATTAACACACCGAGTCAAAAGCTTGGGAATGACTGCATTACCTTCAACAAGTAATTTAGTTCTTGTCAAAATCCTGAACTCAAGCTGTTGCTCAGACTATTCCGAGAGCAAAAGTGGTAAACAGAAAACAATTCTGCATGCAGCTGATGGATCAACAGTTTGCAGTGGCCACTCCAGACATCCAAAAGGTGTAAAAAACATCTGCAAACTATGGCATTAAAGTGACCTTCTGGAGATTCACGTGGAGTACAAGTGAATCCTATCCTTTATTGTGCTTATAAACTTGTAACAATTACTTACTCTGATCAAGCAGTGAACTCATTTTAAACAGTAATCAGATCCAGTATCAGCTATATAAAGTTACACGATCTTGTATTAAATGACTGTAACACAAAATGAGTCACACCTCCTAGATAAGCAAACAACCCAGAAACATTAATCTTTTGGCTTTGAGCCCAAGAGTTGTGTTTTACTGATTGTTAAGACTTGTCCTTTGAACTCTGGTGACAAATAGGGACTTAATATGCACCAGACTACAAATTCTAACAAAGATGGCATGAGATTTGGGATGCTTCCTGTTTCTACAAGGAAATTCTGAATTTATCCAAGTGCTTAAGCAATAAGTCTGTGTGCTCTTGCCCTTCATTCAAGCAACTTGAGGTACAAAGTGTTTCATAGCTTCTGATGAGTAGAAAACTGTGAAGTAAGTTCTGGGGCATATCATAACTCAAATATGTGTGGCTACTATATTCCAGGAAAAGTCTCCCACACTCAACAGAAAGACTGTGGGTAGGAGGAAAAAATGGGAGACATCAAGTAATTCACAATCAAAACAAACTTTAGGCTTCCTAAAGTGCAAAAGTATCATAAAAAAACATTAAGAAATTGAACACTGCTGCTTCTTTTTAGAGAGAAGGCAATGGACAGATAAAGCAATGGACAGATAAAGAAGAGAGCAAGCTTCTGAGCATACTACAGCATGGAAACACAATGGTCTTTGCGTGGGTAAACAACAACCACTATAGCACTGCTCCGTCCTTTGCTTTGGATGAACACCGTTCAGCAACTCTGTCTCAATCTCCAGAAGCTATAAGCACTCAAATTGCTTAGTCCCTTTCTTTTCTCACAGCTTTGTAGCTCCAGATACTTCTCTTTACCATTAAATACATAAAAAAGGGTTTACATTTAATAATGACTTGGAAAATAGAAAGTATTTTGAGAAGGGAAAAGAAAGACTTTTAGTAAAAAATAAGATTCGGAACTTTTCAGACCAATTAATTACACTGTCTTAGAAGGCCCACCAATACAAATATTTCTTGCTCATTACTGCAAAGTTTAAGAAAATGCTAAAGTTTTCTTATAATTTGTCTAGATGTTTTCTGTCCAGTGGTAATTGAGAAGAATGTTTATTTTAAATCTACTAACAAAGTTAAGACTGAAAATATTTATATTTCACAGTAACCAACATACTGTGGTATTTTAGCAAAAGAGGGTGTACCCGAGAAACAGAACTTACCTGTTTCTTTACATGTCAGCTCTTTGCCACTGTGGTTGCCAAAATAAATCTGCAAATTTCCCTGATATGAACGTTTTATTATTTTTTTTAATCCTATAGTAAAAGTGAAAACATTTCTCACTGTGGTTACAAATAAAATACTTCTGATTATATATCTTAAACAAAAGTATGTCTTTCAACATTATATTTTTAGTTACATATAGCAAATTTTAAAAAGCTGCTGAGGGCACTACTGTAGGTGAGATAACTACATCGATTAAAATGCAGAATGTTATCCTGAATAATTTTAAATTTAGGCATCTAGATCAAAACAGATAGAAGGTAAAAAACCAAGTATGTCTGAAATAATGGCCATGATCTCTCAATATTCCTTATTTCCAAATAATAAAAATATTGCAGTCTTTTAACTTGAATGGATGTTAGCTGGACTCCCAATGACAGATATCATATTTAGCAGTGGTCAATTCAGTGTCTCCACAGATTTAGGCAGCACTCACTGCTACTCCCAGTTTGCAATGTGTGGCACAGATTGGCTCATATTTTGCTTCCAAAAGTGACAGGCCAGAAGCCATCTGAAATTCCCCATTATGTGAGCACAGCTATACCACTAAGGTAGTAATTTTGTGACTGCTGAGATGGAAAGAGTCATATCTAGCACACTAACTGAAGCTACAGGACTGTGCATGGGATTAGAAACACTGGAAATGTGCATGGTGTATTTCAAGAGGTTACTTTGCCTCTTTTATTGACCTAGGCAGAGCATCGATTACTCATAATCCAACAGTAAAATGCACTAAAACAATGCAAGTGTTCATAAATTATAAGGTGTAGGAATGTTTATGAGCTTAGAGGTAAAACATACCTTCAAAATACAGGATTCAAATATGTTCTGTAAATAGTTTTTTCCCCCGGCTTTTAAAATTTAAGTGCTGTTATGAAGGAGATGATAAAGTGGGTAAATTTTATGTTTACAATGCACTACCTCAATTTAGTTTTCTCTCTGTAACTGCTGGTATTTTTCTTTTTCTATGCCTTGTCAGATTGCTTTTCTTTCCCTCCTTCTCACTGTTTTCTGCCTTTCTCAGCAACACCGTAATAAAACTGGCATACATGAGACTTCATTTTCATCTCTTACTGAAGAATGTGAAATGTAGCCAATTTAAACTTTGTTTTCAATGCAGAGATTTCTCAAGAGTACAGCAGAACTACCACCCTCTCTAGACAGACACACCTTTTCTCGTTGCTAGAATGATATCTTTTCTGGAGAAAAGCCTACATAGTACTTAAAGAAACTGCATGTACAGCCATTGCATATCCATGGAAATAATCTACTTAAAAGTACAATCTACTAGGCAATCATTCTATGGTAATCTGGAAAGTAGATGTAATCTATTATATATTGATTTACATCTTTTCTGTGCATACTGATGACTATTTGGCAGATAGGTAAAGTGAAGCCCAAAACAGAGATACCCACGCCTTCCCTAACTACACAGAGTTACATAAAATGCTTAATATTATAGGAAGTAGAATTTAGGCCTCTCCATTCTGTCTATGTAACAGTATCCTACAACAGTAACATAAGGTATATACATAAGGTATATGTTACTTACCAAGAAAACTGCCAGGTACAAGATTTAGGTCAAAGGTGGAAAAATACTTCTTTTGTTTTACTTAGCACTGTCTTTTCTTCCCAGCTTAATGACCGCATAATTAATACACAACCACAGGAACAGTGAGAATGCAGCAATTCCTACTCTTGTATAAGTGGGTGAATCACAAAGGTATCTCTTTTTCTGCCTTCTTTATTCCAACATGAGGAATAGCCAGTTCTACCAGGAGTGATACTGTGGGTTACTACACCCTTCTTCACAGTTGTTGTACAGCTTAATGTAATTTAAGTATAAAAGATACAAATCTGAATCCTTCCAGACTCAGGTGTGCTTAAAACCTGTATCTTCTACTTCTTCAGCAATCACTTAACATCACTAGTGGACAAATTTAAGCATTATCTCTTCCAGGATTACACAGAACACCTAGAAATGTCCCTTTTTAGACTATGAACACATCATCTGCTTATTACTTTGAATGACATGCTACTATAGCTTCTGTTTGAAAAGTTACCTGTTGGTTTGGCTTAATGTCAAGAGAAATATGTTTTTCATTGTCAGACACCGCACAGAATTTCAATCTAATTGGTTCTCAAGATTTTTAGTCTGGCTCTAGAACCTTATTCTGTTACTGAATTAAGTACCTTGCTTAAAAGATAAATTAATTTCAAATGTTCGTCTGGTATTGGGTATGTCTGACTACTGCATTACAGTTACAGTAGCTACAACCTTGTACACCATGAACGAGCCAATAATGAATCACACACACAGCGCGGGTTTTTTTTCAAGTGACTGTAATGGTTAAGTGAAGAACTGTTTCTTTCCCTAAAGAAGGGTAGTATAGCACAGTGGTATCTTCCTGATACAGACAGCACTGCAGAAGGGTGACAACATCCAACAGTATAAGCTTATGATTTGGTCAATGGAGATGCTGGAAGTAATAGCCAACACTTTTGAATGAGTATGCTTCCCAGGAGTCATTAGCCTTCAGATCTCCCATTTCCCAAGGTGTTATCAGCTATGAACATTATAGCAGTAATTGAATTTGCTTTTTATGATCATTGCAGACCTTTACTGTAATATATAGAGGCTGCTGCTCACATTATCATAATTTTTCTAACTTTGAGATTAGATTAATGCAATGAAACTTCACCCTAAAAGAGAAACTGTTGGAGAATACTACAGGTTACATGATACAAGAAAGGCCACCTAGATGAAAACACAAGAGTTAAAGATAGGGACTTCTGCTTGTGTCTAGACTGAAGTTAAGACCTTGAGTACTTACCTAAAGAACTCTACAAGACCACAGGACCTGATTATCTTGAAACAGACTAATCAACTTCTCTCTTTCTGCCCCCTCCCCTTCCCCTTGACATCAAGACCACACAACCTCTCACCCATACTCACAGAACCTGTTTACCCAGTCCTTCGTCATGTCCTCCCCCCTGCCTTCCTTCCCCATGGGAACGCAGGAAAATTAAGACAGTGTAAGAGTATTTCCAGTGCCTCTGTAGATCAGGCTGTAGTCATGCCAGTCTCGATGGGAACTATACCTTCTCACAGCTCTTTAACCAGAACTAATTCTACTTTCATCTCCTTGGAACTCTTAAAACACCCTTTCCTAGGATGTGGAAGTGTGGGAAGGTAAAGGCAGAAAGAAGAACATAAGGTATGCTGAGAGGGGTTTTAGGTAGCTTTTTGGTTTTACTGTGTTTTTGATAAAGAAAGATATCGTGCTGATTTGCTTATTTAAAACTAATGCTGAATGATCTGCATTTTATTAAAACACTCAGCTTTTCCACAGGCTTTTCTCTAAAGATTTAAATTCACAGTCTTGAAGTATTTACAGAAAAAAATAAAGGATATGAATTTTTTCTGTCATTTATGCCTAATTAAATGGGTAGCTTTATCATATAGCTTTGTCTCAATTTCTGTACCGTTCTAAGAAAATAATTCAGATTAACACATAGCAAACTAGGGTTTGAATTTTGCATTGCACTGCATGAGTGATTCCTCAACTGCTGGTGTGCACCATTTCATTCTCCAGTAAATAAGCACAAAATAACATATGATAAGCTCTATTGTTCCTATCAGTAGGTAAGACAACTGATAGTTACTGCACAACAATTTGTGCTGGTATTTCTTACCTTGTATTGCCTGCTCCTATTCAAGCACTGGAAACACTTTATGTGCAGGAAGCAATAATGAAGTGGTGTGGGAACAGCTGCACCAAATCTGCTGAAAAAAAAGTCTCCATATGCTCTTTTTACTGTGAGAATCATCAGTCCAGAACAATTATTCTAACATCATCGACATTTATCTAATTTTAGGATGAAAGCTTGCTGTTCAACGGATGCCCTTAATTAAATGGAAGGATCTGACAGCATGTTTTCTCAGGGTTAAAAAGAGCCTTCGCTCACTGTTTAAAAAACAGTGAGTAAAGGGCTACAAAAATGCATCATCGTCCGGACTGGTCTACAAGAAGCAAAAGGATGGCAATTTTCTTAAGCATGTAAGGTTGTATTTTAGCTTTTCACAATTGTAAAACAAGGTTGGAAAAGAGCAAACACAATCATGTTACTAAATAGGAACCGCAATGTTTTGTCATCCATAGCCATACTGCGGTGTGCTGTGGGCATGCTACTGATGAACTAAGAATCTATATTTTAAAAAATGGTTTGTAACATTGCTACTTTTTGATAACAAAGATAATGTTTTCTGACTGACTATATAATTTTTTTTAATGATGGAAGCAATAAAATTGACTTACCTTACATAAGCCATTAATTTTTACTTAATGTAAACAAACCCCTGAAATGAAATAAAAATTCTCATGTCCAAATAATGAGCTCTGCCTGTTTAAAGGGGAAATATACTATAAACACTAGACGGAATGCAATAATCCAAGGCATTTTTACTATTATGAGAACTATACTTTCTCTACATTTTTGTCAATGTACATCTTTCAGGAAAAGCAGTTAACCCTGCTTGACATCACCCAATGACACTGTGCACCTGTACACGTGACGTGTCTGTTTCTTTTTAGTTTTGGAAGCATTGGTTCATTGCGATTAATCTATCTTCAAATACCGTGCAGTATATATTGAAATACATTTGAATTTTTCACAGAACTTCAAGCAACAGCCCCAGCCCTATTAAAAAAGACTGTCTTCAGCGAGGTACATGAAGAATGCAGCGATTTTTATCTAGCTTTGTGACAAAAGCTCTACCAAGCTATCGAAAACTACATCAAAGCTTCCGGATGATCTCTTAAGTAATAAAAACCAAGTAACAACACCGAGTAGCTGCGTGGGGAAGGAGGAATACGTACAAGCAACCGCGCCGCGCTGCTTTGCCCCTGCAGCTGCAGTGGATGGAGCATATTAACTTTAGTCCTGGCTGCCGGACACCGCTGCTCCCAGCGCGTCTCCCATAAACACCCGCCAAACAAGACACGGCCGATGCCCAAACGCGGCGCTGCCCTACGAGCAGAAAGGGCTCCAAGCAGCCCCGCCGACGCGGCCCGGGCGGGCAGGAGCGCGACGGGATCCGCGGGCTGGCCCGGGCTGCGTGGCCGGGGCGGCCGCTGCGCGGTGCCCGCAGGGGGGGGCCGTGCGGGACAAGGGCCGTGCGTGCGGCCGCGCCGCCGCCGCCGCCTGCACGGATAGACCCCGACTCGCTCCGCGCGTCCAGGGAGAACGGCTTCCCGCCAGCTCCGCTTCTTCCTGCTCGCCGGTGGCGGCCGGAGCGCTCTCGAGGCTTCCCCGCTCCCCGCCCGCCCCCGCGGCCCCGGGACCGACCGGGAATCGCTCCTCGCGCCGCCCGCGCCGCCCGCACCGCCCACCGCCCCCGTGCGCAGGCGCGCTCGCAGCCCCCGCACACACCTGCCCCCTCCCCCTTCCCCAGCCCCGCCGCCGCGCGACACCAGGGCAGCGCCGAGCGGCGCGAACACGCGCGCCCCGGCGGGGCTGTCCCCGCCCCCGGGGGGTGCACGTGACCCGGCCCCGCCCCCGCCCTGGCGGCGAAGGCGCCGCGACGCGACTTTGTTTGGGAGAGTTCCGTGCGCGCGCTCGTGTTCCCGCGCGGCGGGGCGGGGCCGGGCGGGGCGGGGGCGCACGGGAAGCTGGTTGTCCCCCTGCCGCCGCCGCCGCCCCGGGCTCCCGGAGCGGAAGAGAGGGAGAGAGCGAGGGAGGCACAGCTGTGGCTCCGCCAAGTGGCGCTGCCACCGCCACCGCCGCCGGGCAGCAGCCGCCCCGCCCTTGGTCCCGCCCCCGGCATGTCCCACCCCCGTGGGCCCTGCCCCCTCCCCTCCTGCCGCCGCCGCCGCTGCTGCCAGCGCAGCCTGAACTGAAGCGAACTCCGGAGCGAACTGAGGAGAAGTGAGGAGGCGGCGGCGGCGGGGCTGAGACTCACCAAGCCACAGGCGGCGGCAGCAGCAGCAGCAGCGGCGGCAGGAGGGCGGGCGGGCGGGCGGGAGGAGGAGAAGGAGGAGGAGGAGGAGGACACACGCCAAGCGCACCGCGGCGGTAACAACAGCAGCAGCGGCGGCGGCAACAGCGGGGAGACACCGGCGGCGGCTCCTCGGAAGCGGCAGCCGCGCCAGCAGCGCCCGCCCGCCCCGCGCGTCCCCTCCCTCCCTCCCCCGCCGCGAAGACAGGGGGCAGCGCCGAGAGGAGAACCGGGCTCAGCGTGTGTGTGCGCGGGAGGAGGAGGAGGAGGAGGAGGGGGGACACACCGAGGACTGCGCCGGCCGAGGGCGCACGGAGCAGGGAAGCAGCGGCGGCACCGAGAGGTGGCGGCGGGTCCTTGTGCCCGGGGAGGAGGGCGCAGCCCGCACAGGGGTTTCTACCGAGTTTCCTCTTTTTTTTTTCTTTTTTTTCCCCCCCCCCTCGGTCCCTGGGACTCAGCGGCGGGTCTGCGTTTGTCTCCGGATTTGAATCCTCCTCCTTCTCCTCCTTCCTCGGGGAAGCTCCCCTCCCCGCCCCCTCCCCTCCCCCACCGCCTCCCTGCCCGCCCGGATCCAGCCGGGCGCCCCGTGCCGCGGTCGCGTTGCTCGGCGGAGCTGCTGCGGGCGCTCGCCGTCTCTGCACGGGCTTGGAATATGGTTGGGGAAATGGAAACCAAGGAGAAGCCGAAGCCGAGCCCCGATTACCTGATGCAGCTGATGAACGATAAGAAGCTGATGAGCAGCCTCCCCAACTTCTGCGGGATCTTCAACCACCTCGAGAGGCTGCTGGACGAAGGTAAAAGCGCTCGCCCTGCCGCCCCCTCCCCCGCCCCGCCGCCCTGCCCTGCCTCCCCCGCTCCGGGGATTCCGCTCGGCCTCCCACCCCAGCCCGGCTGGGCGGCAGGGACGGCCCGGGGCCTGTTCCGCTCTCCCCGCTGCTCCCCGCACGCTCCCGGCCCCACTGGGGAGCCTAAAACAAAGGGGAAGTGCGGGCTCTCCCCGCCCTGGCCGCCGCCGTGCGGTGCCGGGGGACTCGGGGAGCGAGTGGAAGGGGGAGAAGCAGCCCCGGCCGCGCGAGTCCCCGCTCCCCCCGGGAGGGTTTCCCCCCTTATTTTTTTCCTCTCCCCCCCCCCCTCCTTTCTCCGCACCATCTCCTAAAACCGGGGTAAGGGTAACTACGGCACGGAGGGGAGGGAGCGAGGAGAGGAGCTCAGGAATGCGCTCTGGGGGAAGGCAGGGAGGAGGGGAAAGGCTGGCTGGCGGCTGGCGCTCCCCTCCCTCCATCCCTCCCTCCCGCGGCGGCGGGGGACAGAGGGGTCCTGCCGGCGCCCTCGGAGCGCTCCGCCGCCCGGCCCCAGGGCCCCCGCCGGGGGGGGGCGGCGGGTGTTTGGTTTCGAGATTTGGCTCTTCTGGAAGCTGCTTGGACTTGAATGACTAAGGCGGAGGGGGACTGAGCTCTTTCTTCAGCTCCAGATCTACCCCACCCCGAAGTGGCCACAAACTAATTACGGTTTTCCTATACTGCGAGGGAAGCGAGTAAATTCTTCTTTCAACTACCCTTACCTTTTAAAGAAACTTAACTTTAAAGACTCCTACGTGTGACTTTAGTGAAGGGAAAAAAGGGTTACGAAATTGCCTAGTCTACTCCTGCCAAACGTCCACCCCAGCCCCGCACCCGCTCCTGCCGCGAGGCGAGGGCTCCCCCCGCAGCCCCCCCACTTTTTCCCTAAATAAATTTCTTTAAGGTTAAGCTTTTACGTATAAATAATCGTATTTTAGAAATAGAAACATACGTGTTGGGAACTTATCCCATACGTTTTCCCACTACAGTAGCAGACCCACTGTGTTAAAAATAAGGTGATACACTTGTTCTTAGTATTTTAAATTCGCCTTATACTCGGGTTCACAGGTTTGTTTTTCTTGTCAAAGGCGTTTCCTTTCTTACAACTTTAAACCTAGGCTTAGGTTGGACCTGTTCGTTTAATCGTATGTGATAGCTTTGTAGAATACGATGAGGCCATAAATTATTTATACAGTTTTAACTTGTTGGGATTCCTAGGGTGAAATACTGATTTTTAAGATTTGGAGTTAGGATTCTTGTTTGCGAACGTGTTCTTCCTCGCTAAAAGAAGTTTGGGAAGTTGTTGACCTCTGAAGATGAAAGAACTGGTTATATTTGGTAGAACAACTCCCCGCCCTCTCCCAAGACTGTAAAAATGAGATAGTGACTGTAGTACAACACAAAAATAGCGTATCGAGAAAATGCTACCTTCTGAAAGAAATGATAGAGGAATTAAAAAAAAACAAACCACAAACCTGGTGGAGAATACCAAAATATGGACTGTGGGAAGCAATGTAATAGGAGATTCTATTTTTATTTTCAAGACTCTTGGAGGAGTTTGAATTTATATTGGAGCAAATGCGGACATGAAAAGTAAAACTATTTAAGACTTATGTTCTTGGTCACCACAGCAAACAATCTCCTCAGAATAGTTAGACTTACAATAAACATCAAGAAGAAACTTGACTGAGAAGATTCCTTTATAGCACAAATGAGCCTTCCAGAGGCTTGATACTGGATTTTTAAATTCCTGAATCTCTTCAACTTAATGTATTTGGCCAGAGGAGGCCCGGAGCCTTTTTTTTTTTTTCTTTTTCCCCAGAGAACAAAAGGAAGGAAAAACATTTCCCAATGCAAAAAGGACACTGAAAAAGGATTGTCTGAAGTACTTACATCTTGTCATATATTTTGAAATATTGAAAACTCTGGAAGCCTGTTTGTCAAGTATTGGAGTTTCAAAATGAGGGCTCTCAAGACTATTGCTGAAAAAGTTTAAGGACTGTGTTGGAACTGTTCGTCACACTCTTCTTCAAAAGAAAATAAAATACAATCTGTGTTTCTGAATAGTCTCTGGAAGAAGACTGCTACCCCTTTAAGCTTTTCGGCTTTTCCTGTTTACGTTGGCAATTGTGTGGAAGTATTGTGGAGGCAGAAAACTTTTTGGAATGTTGAAAAAAATGTTTCATGCAAATCTACTAAATTGCTTCATGACTTCAAAATGTGAACACTAAGGGGCGCCAGTTATTTTTTTTTTTTTCTGATGCGTGAGGCCAGCCTCTGAGCACCAGTGCTGACTGGGGCAGGGAAATTAACAGATCTGTTAGAAGATACCAAAAATGACAAAATGCTTGTGGATTTGTGCAGGTATCGGTATTTGCATGGGCTTACACATATTGGGTGCTTACAGGCAGTATTACAGAAGTGGAGTAGGTCGTAGCAATTAACAGTTGAGAAGCTGGTTGTTTTCCTGTAAAACGCTTATCCTGGTTCTCAGAGGGGGGACTGTGTTAAATATCTTGAGCTGTATGCTACACTGACATTCTCCAGCAGAAGGGCTTAGCAGTAGCAAATTACAGGTTTGCTAGAACAGTCTGCAAGATTTAAAGCACTTTCTTAAAAGTGTATTATTTAATAGTTTCATTAGTTGTTTCCTGGCACCTTTGAGAATACCAAGTATTTGGGGCAAGTGTGTGTCTATGTAGATATATATATATATAATCTAAAAACAAGGTTACAAGGTTCACATTCCCTCTTTGTACCCTCTGCCCTGAAATTTCATTTCCTTCTTCTATTTATTGTTTAGTGTTTTATGTAGGTGGGGTTTTTTTTTTAGTTACTATACAATCATTTTCCTGAAGGTTTTGTTTATGTTTGAAAAGAATAATATTATGATCAGCCATTGTCTTTTATGTTGTGTGCTGACCAAATTGAAGAAATAAAGTCACAACCCTAAGAATTCAAACAAACATGGGATTGCTTTCCCTATTAGAATGCTAGGGTTTTTTTCATTATTATTATTTATTTATTGTCGCATGTCAGTATTTAAAAACAAAACTGAAATGGACTTGTCATTACTTCTTGGAATTGTATGCAGGAAGAGAGAAAAATGGACCTGTCTGTTTAGGTGAGCAGTACATCTAATCTGGTTAGGTTACAGAATGTACATCTCCTTTTTTTGGGCCATTTATGTGCTCCGTGTATTATCCAAAACACATTTTCCTTTCCGAACTCTGTCCTAGTTTTTGGTCTTTGAAAATTTTAGCTTTTAACTTAGTAGATGGTCTCTGCTTTATGGCGTTTAGTTTTGAAAATCAGCTTAAATGTAAGAGGTATATGGAGGAAACTTTTTTTAAAAAAAGAACTACTTTATAATAAAATATGAATGTCACAGTTTTGTTTGGATTACAGTTATTTTTCCATATGTGTGCTTTCAACTTCTTATGTGTAAATAAGGCTTTTGTGGATTAACGAGGATGTTTAAAGTGCACATCATAATAACTAGGAAGCTGAATTGTTTTTATCAGAGTAGTGCAAACCTGTGGGAAGAGAGGGCTCTTCCTGAATGTGGAATAGGCTGTATTTCCTGTAATTGTTTTCACCATCAAATGTGACCTGATTTTTTTTTTTTTTTTTGGGTGCCTAGGCTTCTCAGATACTAACTTTTATGATTTTAACCTGCATCGTTTTTTCTGACATCTTGTATATTTTAATACTCCCCTTTGTGGGCAGTGAATAGAGTTGTTCCTGTTTTCTTGCACTAGTTTTTAAAAATTAAATTGGACATTTCAAACTCCTCCATAGCACTCTGACCTATTGAAATTAATGAGGTACTTTGGTTGTATTCTTTCAGCAGATTATGAAGAAATATGCCTAAACTGTTAACCGAGATCTGAGTAGTATAATTCTTAAACTTGTGCTTTGTTTTCTTCAACCTGTAAGTGGCTAGACTGGTGCACCTGATCAGAATGTACATGGATCAGACCTGTGGTCTGAACTGCTTTTAAAAACGTATTGAAGTGGACTTCATCAAGGATTCATTTTTCTTCGGTAAACTATACCTCAGAAACTTACGTCTTCCCGTTAAAACTGTGTTGAAGGTGACTTAAAAGTGTGTCGACCTTTAAATGTAAATTAAATCATGCATCTGTCTATTGGAGATAAATCTAATTTAGGCTGCCTCTTTCTGACTGATAGTTATAACAAAGCTATCTGTAAAATCATCGAGGTAGGCAAATGAGGATAAATTTTTCTTGGATGTTGCGTTCTCTGTTTAATTTGCTTACTTAGAAAAGTGCATGTGAACTTGCAGAGCCCAGTGCCCAAAACTGCAGGTTTTGTGCCAGTCTCATTGTATTAATCAAAACATCTGTGTGAGTTACGGCTGAAGAACTGTATTCTGGTGCTGGAACTGAGTTTTCACTGAGAAGTTATCTAGTTACTTTTGTACATGACCTTATTGTTTGTGATTATGTAAATGTAGCCTGTGCTTAGCTTGGGTTTTGCTGACCTGTCAGGTTTGATGGAGGGGCATTGACCACATTAACATGTCAGTTTTTTGGTATTTCAGTTTTCCGGATCTTGCAATAAAACCCTATTATTTAATTTAAAACCCCTGCCTCTTACTGCAAATTTAGAAAATGAATATTCTTTAGGATAAAGGCCTTATGATAGGTGTTTGCCCAGAGAGTCTCAGACTGATTTTTAAACTTTGTGTTTTAACGTTAAATTGTCAAACAGTATACCACAGTAGCATTGAGTATTGTGTGTGCTTTTTATCACTAGTGCTCTTTTGATTGGTTCTTTAATCACCTCTAAAACTTAATGGTCTGAGGTGTTTTTCTGGTTTATGATTGTCTTGTAATAACAAGGTTGTAAAACTTAGAGAACTTGTGTTCAAAAACTTTATAAGAGCTGTTCTGAGGTGTGGTATTTGTTTTGTTGTTTGGTGGTTTTTGTTTCTTTTTTTTTTGATACCTTGGCACAGCCTCTTATCACACCAAAAGCTCCATTGCACTTTAGAAAAAGTGTGGGGTTTTTTTTCTTTTTTTTTTTTCTTTTTTTTTTTTTTTTTTTTTTTTTTTGCTCGTGGAAAAATATTTAAAACTTCCCTCCCCCAGCAACAGTTCAGTTCTTTTTTAAAAAAGTTATTTTTGGATCTGTATCTGCAGCATTTATAGTCACCCGGTGTGTAACTTAAAAGGGATATTTTTTGACTGATACGAGTTTTAAGTTAGTAAAGCAGTTATTTTAAGCTCATATTTTGAAAGCGGTTTGTTCGCAGTTGCTTACTAATAATTGATTATTAAAATGTGTGTCATCAGATTTTTTTTAAGTAAGGGTAACCATAGTAGACTTGATTATGTACAAGAGCTGCTGACTTACATGTTCAATTGGGAAAGATCTGTTTGAATTGACAATTTTTGTTTAATGCTACTTGTTCCTTAAGGTTGGAATAGAGTTACATTTTCCTCATCTGAAATAAGGCGCAATAGTTTCTAAAACAACAAGTGTCTTATAAAAATCTCTTGCTATGGCTAGAAACAACTGAGCAAGTGCTGATTAGGGAGTGGCAAGTGATGCTTTCATAATGCATAAAAGAAAAAGACGAAGGTGTGTTGGTTAATATTAGAGTCTGAAATAAAAACCCCAAACCAACCACCAACAACTGAGAAAACTTGATTTTAGGAGAGTACTTAGAATGTCCTAAATATGAAAATGAAGTTTGCATGCATTAAAAGATAGAAAAAAGTTACTGGTGTTTGATGAACGCTTTGGGTGTGAAGAGAAGGCTAGATATGAAATGAATGGTTACTTTTCTAGGTTAGTAACTTCTTTTTAAATCATTCTTAAACTTTTTTACTCTGAGTGCAGTGAACAATGCCGAGTCAGAAATGGGATGCTTACAATGGTTTGAATTTGTGTAGGCTTCGTTAGAAAAGCAAGTACATTTGAATTGTCTTTTAATTGCTGTTTGTAACCATAAAATCTTCTCCTTTTTTGAGAATGCATACTGATGCAGGTATCCTGTTAATTAGATGTGTTATTAGATGCTGATCTGGTATATATTCCATGGCTGGCAGGATAGACCTGTGGTAATGTTAATTATCAGGCCGTCCTGACAGCTCAGGCTGATTGAAGTACAGCAGGAATCTGCCATGGAAACCAATGGTTTATATTTGACTGCTTATATGGAATGTTGGGGGGGGGGAGTGGGAGGGAGACAAGAGAAATACCTTGCCAGGAAAGCTGTGAAATAATGCAATGCCCTCACTCACTGACCCTTGCCTTTATTGAAACATAACTCACAACTTCTCATTCAGACTATGTGAATTTTTCTGTATTGATTTTAATCATAATGCATAGTATGAAAATCTTCTGTTGATTCTGACAGTTTATTGAATTTTAATAGCCCAGTGCTAAGAAAACTAGTAGGAACAGTAAAACTGCTGGTGTTTTTAATCCGATTATGCTTAATGCATTTGGTTAGTTCAGTAGTACCACACAAGTTACATCTTGATAGCAGGAAGATCTGTGTCTGTGAGGGATGTTGGTACTACTGTTTGAATCCTGAAACAGATGAGAGGTGTAATTTTTATAATATGAATTATATACCTTTGATAAGACAAAGAGTGGGGTTGCTGAAAGTTGGGCAGTGTTATGTTTCTACTTTTGACTTCAGAAAATATTCTGTGTAACCTTGTACAATGCAGTTAAAGTAATGTCCGGATTTGTGTTTCTTTTGGTTGTTTTTCTTGGAAATATTTAACAGAAGTGGAGTTAACTTTTTAATAGAAGAGTTTAGATTTTTTTTAGACAACTTATGCTTGAATGAGGAAAACAGATGTGACTTCATTAGTAGAGCTGGGCCTCCAGTGTGTTATTCCTGCTTCCATTAAAAAGGTGTATTTTGCAGGCTAACTGTGTGTCTGAGAACAAGAAGACAGTTCAAGTGTAGTTGTCTGAGTCCAACACTAGAAGTTGCAGCTTTTTTGATCCCTGCAGTTATTTTAGCTGGTGTTAGTGGTCAGAAAAAGTGTGGTAATGCTAACAGGTTTTTTTATTTATTTTATTATCTGACTTAAAATATTGAGTAGAAGTTGAAAATACGTTTTCAGTTACTTTTCATTTGAGAATTGATTTTTTTTATACTTGGTGTCAAATAGTAAATCTTGCTTTTCAGTTCAGTGCAAAAAAAAAATCATTTTCTTGAAGGGAAATGCCGATAGGTAGCTATTAATATGCTTTAATGTTTTTGGTGGTGTATAGTTGAGTAGCACACTGGAAGTCAATTTTTTGAATCACTTTAAAAATATTTTGACTGTTTTGCAGCTGCACTTGAATCGTTGTACTTTACACCATATTGTAGTAGGGAAAATTTTCTGTGTTTCCAGCACAGGGTGTACCAGAGCAAGTTTTTGATACTTCGTACTATAATTGCAGTACTCCAGGAAGTGTCCAGGGGGAAAGGTCCTCAGGATAAGGTCCTTATTAAAGAGGATAAACCATGAAGCACTTTGCATGATAACTTACTGAAGTCTCAGGGTATTAATAGTTGGAGCAATTAACACTTCAGTGGTATATAGCCTTATAAATGTTTATGCTGCTTTAAGCCCTCGAAAAGGAAAAACATCCCAGTGTGACAAACAATTAAAATCTTGTTACTTTGCTGGGAACATAATTCTAAGGAGTAACGCATCAGAACAGCTGCTGATGTCAGAGCAGGGGCAGGGGAAGATAATACAGTATTTTATACCCTTATCTGGTGGATCAGTTTCGGGCTTAAAAGGTCAGCTGATATTCTGTACTAGTCAGGGGTTTTTTGAGTTTGTTTTTATGTGGTGTTGGCTTTCTTTTCAGACAGATCAGAGCTGTGATCTAACTCCCCATATGTGATCTCAGAGTAGTTGTGTTGGCACAGTGGCTGAGGTTGCTCGATACTGAAGATGTAGAGCAGAGCCTTGGGGAGTGAAGTATATTTGCTTAAACATTTACTTAGAAGTCTGAAACTCCTAATTGATGTCAACTGATGGCGCATCTGGTCCATTCAGAATTTTAAGGATGTGACTATTTTCAGACTAGCTGACACTAGATGGAAGTCAGACTTCACTGAATTCTTTAAAGCCTTTAGCTGTTGAAATAATGAACCTTCTTGGTATTTTTTTTAATTCAGATTAAAGAATTGTTTTAGAAGTCTCCATAACCACTGGTTGGTCAAAATGTCCTGTCCTAGCTCCAGTATATTTTCTTCATTAATGTCTACGAGATGGAATGCACCTGAAATCTTAAAAAGTAAGCAACAGATCTACTAGCACAAGTATTAATACAAACTTAATGTTCTGGTTCATGTATTTAAATTGCTGCTAAACTAAAACGTTCAGCTCATGTTGCATAATGCTTCCATTTATTTATCAGACTTCGAAGCAGCAGCAAATCAGTTAACATTCTTCCTAATGCAGCTTAGTCTAATAACTTGCAAATAATTATATCAAAAGTTAATGCGTAATTTTCAATTTTTAGATGCAGAGCAAGCCAAATCAACTTCTCTTTGCTGTGGAGTATCTTAGGTATCTTTGCAGGAACGGCTAGGAGGAGAAAAGGAAAAAAATTCTCTGACTCGGTGCTGTTTGCTTTTGAGCAGTGTGGCTCATGTGTGCATACTGCTTTTAGTTGGTTTCAGTTCGATTGCTTTTGAAGGAGCACGAGATATACTCCTACAGCAGAAAGCAACGGGGATGTTTTTTTCAGGAAGTTGTCGTCAGCCCCCTGCCCCAAACTTACAAAATAACTTTGCCTAAATACTACACGTACAATCTATTGACAAGAGTGTTCTTGTAGCAGTTGGTTTGTGTGTTAAAGTTGAAGGTTAAAATGCTGTAATAGGCCCAGCTGTCATGTTTAAAATGGAATGTTTTTGCTGTGAAGATTCTGTGCAGTGAGAAAGTAGTGTGTGTTAGATGTTGGTAGAGACAAGTTGTTGATAGTTCTTTAATTGCTTAAGTATCTTATCATCTATAAAGATAAGTATAGTCAGAGACGCTCATATACAGCCGGTTTATAAGTGAATTACTGCTGCTTTAAATCACTTGAGGCTTTTATGGAAATCTGATAACTGCCTCTGAATCAACCTGAAGCAATACTCCTTATACAGATTTTGTTCCCGCTTTTCATGTAGTTATGTCAACTTTGTGCTCAAATAGACTTGAACAAAATCTGGGCACAGATGATGTGTTAGGGATCAGAAATTTAATTTGAACCAAGATTTTATCAGGAAGGCTGATCATATGTGTATTAAAAAATCTTCAGAGAAAGAATGATACTTCAGTACCTCTCAGGTATAAAATTAGTGACTGGAATTGCTTTCAGAAGAGAATTATGTTTGGATGTTTTAATAATATGTTTACAGAAATTTGAGTCATATTTTGAAATTTCTTGCTATGGTTTTTGCCAATTCTCTGAGGATAAATTTTATTTTTGTGACAAGACTAGTATAATCCTATATGGCAACAAAGCCTTGAGAAAACATAACCTAAAAATCAAATCCACCTTAGAAGAAACAAACAAACAAAAAAGGTACAACTGGCTTTCTTGAGAAAATCTTATTAAGGTTACAGACTTGAAGAAAAATTTTTATTAAGACCTGTGACGTTTAAGATATATACTGCCATTTGAGAAGGAGAAGGGAAAAGCTTCTCTATAGCAACTTAATTATAGGGTTAATTGAAATTAAATTTTACGTGGATTGAAGTATTTCTAATTTCTCATAATATGGGTGTAGCTTCCAGAGAAGGAAGGGATTGTGTGGAAGCTTTGTCTGTAGGAAATGGGGTACATAAACCTAATGCCTATTGATTTAGTAACTGTATTTTATTCATAACTATTCATGAGGAATCCTGTTGGTTCCAAATGGGAGGTTTAATGCACACTGAGGGCACTTGGTAGTGCTGAGTTTTAATACTGTTAAGTGTCTTCGGAAAGATATTCTTGCGTCAGCCTCGGATTAACATAGGATGAATAACAGAGCAATTCATCAGCAAGGCAGCTCTGAAGAGTGTCAGCAAGAAAGCTGACGATGATGAATTGGACAGAAAGGGATGCTGCAGTAGAAAGCTGCTACAGCCAGTGCTGGGGTGTTGAGTGATGGCAGTTGGTATTTAGGTGTATGCTGGGTAATTAAGTGAGGAGGGACTGCACTCTCTTGCTTGGCTGAGTAGAAAAGAAACGTATCCCTTCTACAATTTAAGGTGGTTACTAAATTCAACAGCTTAAAATGACAGATGGACAATTGGTTTGTAATTCATTGAAAAAGATTTATGTTAGTCTTCAGTACTGATAAATGTGAGTTATGTTTTGCAGAGAGACTGGTGAACTTCCCTTGATGTTTGCAGTCTCAGCAACCTTATTTGGCAACTAAAATTTGGGTAAATTAACTTTAAGGCAGGTTTAGTTTATTCTGAACTTAATTTTCCTTCAAGTCCTGCGCTAGCTTTTTTTTAGATCTCACAGCTTTCAGTTACTTCCAGTTACTTCAGTTACTGGTTACTTTCAGTTTTAATTTTTAATTTTTTCCCCCCAGGATAAAGAAAATAGTTGGGAATAGAGGGGGGATTTTCTTCTATCAACCTAATAGCATAACTGTTTTTTATTATGTGCACAGGTCTTTCTAATCCCTTTTATTTAGCATGGTTTGTACTAAAATTGTTTTTGACTGCTCATTGTTATATCAAATTGTTGAACAGTTCATACATGAAGAACAGTTTAATGTTCAAGTTCTTTACTTTGTAGGGGCTCTTTGTATGGTTTTTTTTTCTGACCGCTGACTGACTGTAAGTAACTAAACCTGTATGTGCAGGCTTTCTGAACTCTGAGCAGAATTCAGTACTGAAATCTGTATCAAAGACAAGCATTTCAGTATATCATAGAGCAGTCATAACTAGTATAGTATAATGGTATATTGTAGTATAAATTACTGCACAAATCAAACTACATCTTTAGCACATTTTTCTGGATTAAACCTCTTGGCTTAAAGTTTTGAGCGGTTGTTGCTAACTAAAATGCGTTCCTGAATAATCAGAAGGATATTTTGATCTCTCTTTCTTCAAACTTTTATTGTGTGCTCTTAGTGTTAAATTTCAGATAGAAGACAGGATACTAATAAAGCAATAACATTTAAGGAGCTTTTTTCTTAGTCTAGTCATGGGTTAGTAATTTCTCCTAGTATGTGATGTAGTTGAAACACAACTTATGCCGCTATAAACTTTATCTTCTTCCCCCCCTCCCATGGAAAGTGAAGGAATGAATATTACTAGCAATGAAATTGGATAATTTCTAGACTGTCAGTTAAGGAAACTTAATGCCACAAATATGGATGCAGTACTTTGCACCTGTCAATATTGGTATAATGAAAAAATTAACACAAAGGAGACAGTACATTTTAAGAACATATTACTGTGCAACTACAAAAATTGTATTATATGTTGGTTTTAAAATGGCTAAATTGAATGGATCATTATATGAAAGGGACAGAAAAATCAGAATACATTTCCTTGAACTGAAATGTCTTTTTGCTCAGAAAATTTTACTCATTTGCAAAACCAATATAATTTAGTTAGCCCTCAAATGTTATGAGATTATACATTACACTTTATTTAGGAAAGGAGAATAACAGCAAGATATCAAGATACCTGTAAGTGTTGCAGTGTGAGATCTGAAGTAGCTTGTGATCTGGTTGGAAATATCTGTTTGGCAGAACATTTTCTTAGGGTAAGAGAGATGGAGATACTTCATATTGAAGTTAGTGTTTGTACAATCTAATCAAGATTTCCTCTGTGTGTAATGTCTTTTTTCCAACACAATCTATGCTATTTTTCTTTGTGCTTGTCAGATTGAACCACTTTAGCCACTCCTTGCCCATACCTTTTTCTGACATAGCAAAGAAGTACAAAGCAGGTGTATCTCATTTTGCAGCACTATCACTGAAAACTGTGCAGTCTTGGCATGAAAGTAACATAAAGGAGGTGTTTTTTTTCCTAAACCTGTGTCTGAAGGGGTTGTATTTTGATATTACATGAAAACAAAATAGTGTTTGATATGAGACCTTTGAGACCACTTCCTCTCTAAGCAGACAGCATCTTTTTTTGTTCGCAAAGTTAATGGAGCTAAGTGAAAAGCAGTATGAGTTAACAGAATAGTGTTTTCCAATCTGTTGTTTGCAGACCCACTGCATATGAAGAGTTGCTGCAAATAAGAAAAAGAAAGTCCGTTGTTGGGAGATTTAAGTAGGCTACGCTGAACCTTCACTTCTTTTGGGAACTTTTTGTTAGTATGTAAGTGAAAATGGTTGAAGACCACTGATGTAAAGGCATTCCATTATAGCAATTGTCCTTGTCTGTGGGCTGAAATAAAAATTTGAAACAAGAAATTTCAAGGAGATCACAAAGTAAAATTGTGTTCACCATTATGTGTATTGAAACTGTTTCATCTGTATGCATTTATTCTTTTTTTAGGACTTCTTGCTGTTATGTATTTACTGAACTAGTGAGTATGGTGATGTTTTCCCCAGATGAAATGTAGAGGATCTAATTATCTATATCTATAGAGTTCAGTTTGCAATACTGGAACTCCAGAATGTTAATGTTAATTGCTAAAAGTAGGTGTGAGAGACATAATCTACTAAATTCTTTTTGGCATTCTATTATTATAGAATAATTTCAGTATTAAACCGTCTGTAAGGGCATCTCTGCCTTTCAATTTTAATTCCATTAAAATAGCCACGCTGTTGTCATTTACCAACAGGGATATTAAAGGAAGTTCCAGATGCTCAAGTACCTTTAGCTGTAAATATTTCAAGAAATATTTGTTGTTTGGGTTTTTTTTCCCCAAGAGACAGCTCTGTGAGCTGATAGAGCCTATTGTTTGATGTAATGAACTTGGAAAAAAAAGAACTGAAAAGAATTTAAACCCATTTAATACACAGCAGTCGAGGTGCAGATCTTGCTTATGTAGTAAATCCATTCCTTAACTCAGTCCTGAATATATAATGTCTTAATTTATAAGGTTGTTCCTGGTGGATTTAAGAGATAGATGGGACTACTGTAATTCAAATCTGTATGTGTTAGAAAATTCTAAAATTCTGTTAAAAAATTACATGTGATTTAAGTTAGCATTCAGTTTAAGTATTGGATGTTTAATTTCTGCGGTGGGTTGCAGTTTTTCGACTGACTGGTGTGTTTTAAAAGAGGCTGTTCTTAAACTCACTCAAGTTTGTCAGCTGAAAATTTATGATTCTGTAGCTACTCTGTAGAAACTTATCTTCAACACTCTAATTATGTAAGTAGCAGAGATCTTGGCTACCAGACTGGTAAAGTAAATATTGGTTTTGTTTTAATATTCTCTGTCTGTTTCTACCATGTGTGTATATAGACGCGAGTACAGTCTGTCTCCCGTCCTCTCTCCCTCTTTTCCTCTCTTTTGCTTTTGTCATAGTGGTATTTGTTAATACCTCTCTCATAGTAGTACTTACTCAGTTATAAATGTTGTCTCTATGGGCAAGATTTAATATTATTAGAAATCATGTTTTTTTCTGGATGTAATTAAAAGTTATACATCATATTGCTGTAGTGTAAAACCAAAGGGGAGGAGAGGAGAATCTACTGTTTTAGTTCATGTATCTGGCAGTTTTTAATGTGCTTTGATGAATGAAAATTTTCTCTTTATGAATGAAGAACATTTTCATGTATCTTAGAAATATCAGAATTATAAATCCTTATTTTTAAGTGTTTTTGTTAAAAATAAAACTGGTTTTAATAAGTAGCGTAAACAGATTTTTATTTTTTGACAGCAAACAAAATTCATATTTAGTCTCCAAAAACCCATTGTTCTTAAAATACAATATTGAAATTTAGTTATGGAACATAATGGATATAATAAGACAAAATCACATGGATTTTTTCGTGCTGCTTGTTTCCGTCTTCTGATATTTATTGGTGTCTTGCAGAGCACCTTCCTTGATAATAACCCTATTTTAGTTAATTCTACAGATTCTGACAAAACAGTAGCCCTTCTTTCATCATGGTTTCAGTTAGACAAGCTCTGATCTCAGCTCTTGATATAATGGCAAGAGGTAAACACTGATGCTGCATTATCTATCTAGTTGATAATTTCATCTAGTAGTCCCGGAACTTGATGTGCCAATTGTTAAATGCACTGGGCTGTGAAATAATCGGAACTTCAGCTTGCAAATACCAAGCTATTGTTTTCAATAAAGTTGAGTTGAAATCTTTTCTGTGCTGCATTGCAGTGGAAACCAATTAGTTACAGTGTGACAAGATGCCATTTTTTTATTGCCAAAAGAAAGTTTCTGGTGTTATTCTGCACTGTGAACAAATGTTGGCAGTTTTGGTTGCAGTTTAAGTCAATTTTGTAGACAAATGGATCTAAAGAGCCTTTGATTGTTTAACTTTGAAGTTCATGTTTATCAAGTGGCTTCTCAGATGATTTCTCTGATTTACAGTGCTGCTAATGCCATGCAATATGTACTTTTTATTAGTCACTGAAGTCTAGATGGCAGTTCCATTTAACCTCGTGTGGCCCATCTGATGCAGAGCAAAACATCTCAGTTGTGCAAGGTTTAATAATTTAATTGTGCAAAATTTAATAATTTAAAATTGTGCCCATAATTACTTAGGTTTTTTTATTTTGACAGTTAGATATTGGAGATGGTTTAACGCATTTTTCTTATATATTCAAAAGACGTGTGAGAATTGGCCAGAACAACATTGCTACTGCTTTGAATGTTATCTTCACTTTACGTGGCCACATAAAGTGAAATGAGTTAAGATATCACAGGGTAGTTGGACTGTTGAGACACATCAACTTTGTACTGTTTGCTTATCTGATAACAAAATATTTTGAAAAATGGTTGCACATGGTGAAAATGCTCCTTTGGAAAAATACTACTGGTTAAGATAGCAGAGTAATAATTTAAATAACCTAATGTGACACTTGTCATGCTGTGCATATAGATTGGTTACCTCTAATACAATTTGATTACCTCTCAGTGTGACTGATACAGTTTTTTTCGCATGCTAAAATTACATTCTTGTGCTTTTTTGGGTCAAATACTAAGGGCTTAATATTTTAGTTGCTTACTACATATTACCTTTTATTTTTTACAGTAATTTAGATTCTTTTATTCAATGAAGCCTAAACCAATATGAATTTAACTCCCATGCTTCATAAAGATTTGGCATGTGGCTTTCAGTTAGCTCTTACTTGTCTTTGTAGCTGTGACTTTGCTCAGTCTTTCCAGCAGTATATTTTTGTCTATAAGGTACAAAATTTATATTCCATCCCGCTTAGCTCAATTAGCGTTTATAAAAAAGAAGCAAAATAAAGATAGGGCTTTTCCTTTGATAGTTGTCAGAGGACAACATTAAACATGTAACGTGTTTTACTTGAATTGTGGTTGTTCCTATTACCTTTCATATCAAGAGATAGGGAATATTCAGTATTTTTTTAATGGGTATTTTTCAGCCTTGCCCAAAGACTTTTAGCGAGGAGGTAGGAAAAAACTCAGTGTAATTCTGAAACAAAGTTTGTGGGAAAGAAAAAGATACTTTTATGAAGAGAAAATGTACATTAAAAAATCATGTAGAGTGCTTACTTAAAAATATTTGTATTTCAAGGTAACTTAATGTATTTTAGTAAGGAGTGGAGGGTGTATGTGAAAGTGTAGTCATATGAGGACTGATTTTATTCTTAGAAATGTTTTGATTAATGCAAGTAGGCAAGTTTAATGTCAACATACAGTTGACTGCACTTAATGCAGGAGGTGTAATGGTGGCTTTTACTGAAAAAGTTGAACTAAAGGTACCACCTGTGAAGAACTTCCTCTGAGTTATACCTGCTGTTAGGGCTTTCCAGCGTGAGCGATAGGTCCTTGCATTACATTGGAGGCGCTAATGTCTGAATGGATGTGATGGCTGCTTGGAATGATGCTGCTGTTAGCAGTGAAAAATGTCTTCCTTACGATTCTTGTGCAGCAGGCCGTGGAGTGCAGCACATTTTTATAATAAAGGTGATGAATTTAATCGCAAACTGGCAGCCAAATGGAAATTGCAGACCTTGATACTGGGAGAAAATTGCCTATAAAGCAACTCCTGAGAGAGCAGGCTTAAATTATCCACCATTTCGACATTGAGGAGAACACAGGAATTGCAGGGTATTTGCTTGGCCTCTTTAGTTCAGATGGATGATACGTCATTCTTCCTTATTTAAGAACTGGTTACAGTGTTGCATTGTTGGTTTGTTTTTAATAATAAACAAAGACCTTGATGCTTAAACTTTACGCAGTAAGGAATCTGGAAAAAATTGTTCCTTTATTAGCTTGATATTTGCTCCTATTATAAAGTAGGACCTAATGTGCATAATTAATTGGAACACAGATTTCCCCTTGTGTCACATTTAACCCTATTGTGATTTGACGTTTAAAACCCGCATATCCACATATTTGAAGACTGTTTGCATTGAAGCAGTTCTATAAATAATTTATCTGGTCTTGAAGTCCCATTGGAAGTCTCTAATAGTATGTAACATAATTTTTGATAGAGGCACAGCATTTTGTCAAAATTGTTAGTACTGATGCACTTCAGTGAATTTTAATCCCTTATATTTAGTAGTGCTAAATGCTGATCTTCTTCCTGTTTGATAACTGGGAACTGAATGTACAAATATGATTCCCATATATGATGGACACTATATTTAAAAAAGACAACAAAATGTACTTTAAGAACTTACTAAAAGATGGTATGTTTATCATGTGTTCATAGAAAGAATTGCAGATAATTGTTTTAGAAATAGATACTTCTACCAGACTCTTAACCAAATGTCCTCACTACCACACTGCTGTTTTGGGTGCCTTGAGAGGTTATCATCATTCAGGTGGAAGAATGAATAGCATTGGATTTGATCACTGACTTTAATATGAAGAGAATAGGAACACTTAATATTAAGACATCAGGTGTGGCATCTGGTAAGTATATTCTTTCAAGTATTTCATTGGTCCAGTTTCTCGTCTGGAGAAACTCTCGTCTCGTTAAAAGACGTGAGAAGTATGGTCTGTATTAGAATGATTCTTTTGGTTATAAAATTCCTAAGATAAAAAATGGCCAGATTTCTTGACCAACATAAAGAATCTTTTCAGTTAGTATATGAAAGAAGAGATGCTCATTTCTTGTTCTTGATTTGGTTATGCCCTTTAGAAAATCAAATCCGTTACCATTTTCCGATAGGTTTTATTATTTTTAATTTTTTAATTATTATTATTTTGTTGTAAAGTAAAGCTTCCTGATAGGTAGTACTCTTAGTACCAGAAGACATGAGGATTATTGAGTCACTGTGTGATGAAAACAGCTGAGCCTTATTTTGGTAGTTATTGGAAGTCTGCCACACAACCATATCTGTAGTTAATGAGTAATTCATCCATATTCCTTTGCTTAAAGCATAGACTTGTAGCAAATAAAATGCATGGTTGGCAAGTTCTTGACTGTTTTTTACCATATTGAATTTTCTATTTTTCTACTAGAAAATATAGATTGAAATTCCTGTAGAATATATTTTCATATACGTTTCTGTATTTCTAGTCGTAGGACAAATGTGGCCCAACTTGCTTTAGAAATGGCAGTAGCATTTATAATCTTGTTTTATGCTATATTAATGTTCTAAGACTGTAGTAGATTCAAATGAACCAGTTACTGGAATTCCACACTTGTTGTATGAAGGACTAACTTTTCCTTAGAACTCTTACCACAGGTGGACAAGTTAAGATATATCCGGCACCAGAGTTAGCTGGTATAACATTGACTCCTGTTCTTATGTTTCTATTACCTTCTGACTGTAAGCATTCGGAGGCACCGAATTAGGAAAGGACCAAGTACGGGACTTGAATAGAGCTGAAACTGGAATGTGTTTGCTGAGTTAACAGAAAAAGAGATTCTATCCAACCTGTTAACTTTCAAAATAAGTGTAGGACCTCATTTTGTTTTAGTTACTGGTACACCTTGGAAAGAAGTTATGAAGGATAGTTTTGAACTAATTCAGTAGTTTGATGATGCAAAAAGTAGATTCTTGTTTAGAAAGGTGTCCCCGTTACTTCCTCTCTGCTAATTGTGACATTCAGTGAATTCTTTAGTGATATGTTTCAGCTCAGTAACCTGGAAGAAAGCTAATCAAGCAAACCAGGAAAATGTAGGAATAGTCTTTTGCTCAATTAATGACTTGAATTGGCCTACTAAGGCAGAGATGGTGTGAGAGATGTTAAGGAACTTCATTTTCTAACAGCGTTGTGCTGTTAAGGTTAGTAACTCTTCTTACCCTTCAAAGGAAGAAGTGATAGAGCAAACCTGACTTTTTGGAGTAATAGTCCAGGTTTCTGATTTCTTCTGGAGTTTGATGTATAATTTGGGATATGTAGTCTCCTTCCTCCACGGTAGTGAACTTTTTTTGTATTGTCATTTTTTTAATCTGTTTTACAACTTTCTCAAGATGTGCAATTCTTTTCTGGGGTGAGTGGTGTCTTTTTAACTATGCTTTTCTTTTTCTGTAAAGAGAGCAGCTCACTGTGGATTGTTCTTTGCCTCTTCTATTTGGTTATGATTAACCTTATTTTCACTGTTCAATGTCTGTGTAGACTTAACCTTCTTGTTGCCATTCACCTTGATAAGTTTCAGATTAAAAACAAACATAAACCCTAAAATCCAAAGAATTTAATATCCTCTTAAAAATGAGTTGTAACTCATATTACAACTTATGGTAAGATGTAACAAAACTACCAGTAGTAACATTTTACTCTCAGTACAATGTATGATTAATGCTCTGTTATCTTCAAACGCTGGTGTAGATCGATTTTTTTTTTTTTTTTTTCAAGTTAATTTTTTTCTGCTGGTTTTTGTTTTATGCATAGATCAACACAGAGGAAATGCCTGTCAAGGAAACTGAGGGTATTCTAGCTTCTTGTCACTATTTCTTTGTGTGTGGTGCACTTATGAGCTCTTATGGTCTATTCCAATAACAGTGATTACGTTGCTGTTTACCTGCTTCAGTTGCATGAAGTCACATTTGCAGTTTGGCAGTATTGTCTGTATATATCAAAATGGGTTTCCTTTTGCTGCCTTCCTTTGATCCAGTCTGGTTTTCACTTGAGTTTAAACAAGGGAAATTTCTTTGTGCCGTTCATCCTATCTTGTCTTCTTTATCTTTTCACTAAACTGGTTTTTCTAGGCCTGTTCTTGTAACCATATATATTATGCTGCCTACTTCCACCTCATTTTCTCTGTATTGATACTTACGTATAAGCTTTCAGAAAGAGCTTTTTCTTTTCTGTTAAGGTGAGAGATTCTCTACAGAGCGTAGTACAGAAGATCTTGCTGTTGTAAACTGCAATGAAGATTGTCTGCGCCTTTAGATTTTCTTATTTATTTAAACTTGCGTGTTCTGTGCTGCATGCTTACTCTGTAATGGTAACCTTGTTTTATTTTAACCATATCTGGGTTTTTTTGTTTTCTATTCTATTTCTTTAGGGGTCCAAAAGTAATATTTTTAAATATCTTTGTTATGCTACTCAAATGGTGTGGACTTTTTTCTGAATTGTTGCTCTTGAACCTTAGCACTGTGTATAAGAGAGCACTTTTTTTTCCCCTGCTTAATTTACTTCATATTTACTTCATATTTATTTCATAGCATTGGGTTTAATCTGCTACATTTTGTATTGCAGTCCTCTTGAAGAGTCTCAATCTATTCTAACATTTAATAGCTTTCATAAGTATCATTTACTGAAGCCTTACCATTCATAGTTTAGATTCTGTTTTGCTTTGTTGACTGAATTTGTAAAGCTCTATTTTCAGTTTGTCTCTAGTAAATACATATCTAGGCATTTGTCGTTAAGGAAGACTTTTAGATAGGGCATCTAGTCATTCCCAAGTTAAAGAAATGATCTGTGCATCTGACAGTGGGCTGAAATGAGTTAAATTGAGAAGTAATGTCTTTTGAGAAATCTTTATGAAAATCTTGGAAGTCCAGTTTTGTTCTTGGTATTTCATTGAGATGTTTTTAAGAAGAAAAACATCTTCCCCTCTTTCAGCTTTTTTTATCTTTCCTGTCCTTAACCAGATATAAAAGTTGTGTTAGAAGCAGACTAAGAAAGAAAAGATTGTTTAATTAGTACTGTTTGTTTATTGAGGTGGGGTGTGAATCTGTAAAAATTAGAGTTGCCTTTGATTACTTTTCTTGTAAGAGTGGAAAATGAATGGAAGGATGTAGGAAACTGAATTTACTTCTCAGTTTTACCGATTACTGATATTTCTCTGAGTGGACAAAAGTTAGTTTACTGAAATGCAGAAACAAAGTGAATTTTAATAAATGTCTCCAATGCAAGCTATGTAGTTCACAGTCTTGAAAATAATTTGGGAAAGTCTTAGTAAATGTTAAAAGCAGGTTGCTTAAATACACAGGTCTCTTCATTTCATGGCAGAATGTGCTTCTATGTTGATATCAACTGAAAACTTTAATTTAGGATCTCCTCCCAGTACTGGTAGTTTTGAGTCCAGATGCTTCATCATGCAGTCAGCAATATCTCCATGTTTCACTTAAATTTTATTAGTGACCTAAAGGAGGGATGTTGCAGGTGACAGAATTATTCTCAGAGATGTTGTGGTGGTTTCTTTTATTGATTTTTAATTTGCTCCTTAAGGAGGAGTTGGGGGATTATGCCAACCACTTACCTAAATGGAGTGCAAAGCTCCCAGTATTCATGTCTCCTGTTAAAACGCACAGCTGCAATTTGCAATTCATATTGGTTTTTGGTTTGGTTTTTTGTTTGTTTGTTTGTTTGTTTTTTTTAATTTTTAGAGTAATCATAATAGTTGATACCGAGGCTGCTGGTTTTCAAAGTGGAAAAAATAAAACAACTAAGATGTTTTGATTCTATACTAATCACAGTAGTGAGGGGAACTAATAGATTATCCTCATGTAAACTTTTCATGTCAAGCTGAAATGTATTCAGCATGCATCCAGGCTGTTTTGATAGTAATTATAACTAGTGTTACTGGTTGTATTTCTAGTTCTTTGCTACACTGTATGGAGCTTTATAGACTTTACCTAGAATGCTTTTTGATGCTTAAAAGAACACTTTAGTGTTCCATGTTCTATAGGAAAATCACGTTAAAATGAGTTTTTAGTGTCAGTGATGGATAGAGGACCCCAAAAAGCTCTTCTGTGCTCTTCTATGGGTTTTTTTTTTTCTGTTATTCAGGTTTCATTTTGGTTTGTTGGGGTTTATTTGTGTTTTTTTTTTTTTTTTTCCTCAGCACAATGTAATTGAAAGCAGTCAAGCTCTTACCAGATGCTCTGCAGGTCTAGTGGCAGGAGAGGATTGCCTATTTGCCTTTGCTTTTTTCTTTATCCTTCTAAGATGACTTTAAAAAAAGATTGTTTTCCCCCTGCAGCCAGTATGTGAGAGCAGGTGAAAGAGTTAGAAAGAGACAGAAAGTAGCAGAAAATAAAGCCTGAAAGGCTGTTTCAGGTTTTGGTTGCTTTGTACTCAAAGTTTGTACAAACAGGTCTTGAATGTTAAATGGAGAAGAAAATGAGACTTTTCCATTCCTACTCAACAGAGTATGTGTTAAAAATTTTATTTCCCCTCTGGTAATGTAGCAGTAGCATATAGCATTAGTAGTCGTGCATGGCTATGATTTTATGAGCGGTGGTTCATCTGCTCGGGCAGAATATAGTTCTGGCAATTAATGTTGGAAGCAGTAGTATAAGCAGTAGTGTAAGCTGGTGTGTAGTTGAGGCCTCATCTTGGTTCCATTTTGATACTCTGTATTTAAAGTTGAAATACATCTTGGCATAGTGGAGAGCATGGTGGTGGTTTAAGGGATGGGGGAAAAGGCAGGAAGGATGTTCTGTGGGTTGGTTTGGGTTTTGTTTTTTTTGGCAGGAGGTGGTTTTCCTTTAGATACTCAAGATAAACCATGAAAGAAAATTCAAATAGTGACTATGTGAGCAGGCTAGCAAACGCTGTCACAGTGAAAAATACTGCTAATATGATACCAGTAATCCTAGTATTTCTGGTGCATAAATTGAAATCCTGTTTCAGTCAGAGTATGGGTGTGCTTCTGAAGAAGTGTATGAATTATGTAATGTAAAGCGGCAGATATGATCTCAGGAATGTGAGGTGGTATCATGTATTTTAAATAGCTCTGATACAGCTTTTGGTTAGGTTGCATTACATATTCCACTAAATGACCTCTTGTGTTGTATTAAATTTGCAGAACTACCTAAAGCTTCTCATGCCAAGTGTGTAGTTTAGACTTCGGTTAAAGCAGTGACAAAGTTTTCAAGAATGAACATGGGGAAAAAGTCCTAGTATTTTAAAACAAAATACTCCTGAAAAATTTTCTGTGAGAGGTTGCTAAAGTGAGTGCTTTTGTCATTTTGTCTGGAAGTCTGCCTAGGTTTAAATGAGATAGATCGCATGTTTGCATTTGAGCACTTGAATGTCCAAAAAGATTATCCTGCTGAGGATGTGCTGCACTTCCATGAAGTTTCTCTTACTGAGCTATCTTATAGGATAGGCAAGCTTTATTCCACCCTGAGAAAGCCATGTAACTGCTGCTGTTAGTTTCTGTGGGTCTGGGGAATGGGCTTGAGAGAATGGATTGAGTTTCCCATGTTGTAAGCAAAAGCTTTGTTTCTTGTCAAGTTTCAGCTTTCAAGAAGGAATTGTTTGTTTTAAACAGGAAGATAGTATTAGGGCAAACAGTCTGGTGGTGTAGCCATCCTTCATAGTTTGTGGGGGTAGAAGGGGATGTTGGGTGGAAACTAGAACTAACTGAAGGAATTGTATCTTCCATAGGCAAAAATGTGACAAGTATGGAGAAAAGACAGTTTGGGAGTAGGAGAAGGTTTGGGATGGTGAAAACAGGCAAAAAGTATGTGTCTGCTACAGGAAAATGCTTTCCAGAGCCTGGAGTAAACCCAGGTTTTGGAGTCTTGCCATGTCTTTGCTGTCAGGAAGATCTGTGAAACCCAGAGGCAAATTGTCTCATTCCTCCTTGCTGCTGGACAGTATCTTCTTCTGCTGTCAGTTAATACTTTATTTCATGCAGCAGAGGTCTTTGAATGGAAAAATGCCAACCTAGCTGACTGGTTGAATTTAGCAAGTTGCCAGATATGAGTACATTTGTTTTGTGGCAGTATAACTGATCCGTAAGATGCACACAGACGAGAACTTTCAGACACGCTTGTTTTGGAAGAGTGATGTTTCTGATATTGGGGAATTTCAGGCAGTGGTTATCTGAAGCTGGTTAGGTTTTTTTTGTTTGGTTGGTTTTTTTTTTTTTTACTTCCCCCCCCTTAAAGGAGTAAGGACCAGAGCTGCCTCTGTGAGACTTGCAGTGGCCTATCATCTTGCTACTGGATTTGAGTGACTGTCACAGGTGACTTGTAGAATAACAAGCTTATTAAGTAAGGAAGAGGAAAAACTGATCATACTTTTACTTAATGAAAACAGTCACAATTACCTGAGAACTTGTTATGCTGTGTATGCGTGTTGTGCTGGATTTTTGCTGGTCTCAAAGTAAATATCTTGTAAAAAAACTGAGAAGAAAACCCACACAAAGTCATCTACGTAGGGAAGATTTATTTCATAGAGGGTCTGGATGCTTATTAAACAGACTGTTGCGCCCTGTGCTGGTGTAAAGTAAATTGGCAGAAGAAATGAACCCAATTGCAGAGAGATTACAAGGCAGAGTACAGATTACAATTTACTAAAAAGATTACAAAAATACCAGTGATACTGAGAAAAACTGTTTACCCCAAAAGACAGATGTAAAACCCAGCACCCTGGAGAAGAACAGAACGGTGTTCATTGGCCCCTGTGCTGAGCACCACGCGGTCCTCTGGGTGCAAAGTAAAAGGAAAGGGAACCTGTCAATCCAGATGATGAACACAGTCTTGTCGGAGGGGCAGTTGCAGTCCTGTGAAGTTCTGGTCCTCCTCTGGATCTGATGAATGGTACCAGAAGTCCCAAACCCTGAAGATTATATATATACTCAGGTTCAAGTGGCAAAGCGCAGTACCTCCCACAGGGTGGGGAGTGATTTAACTCTGTGAGTTGTGGGATATTTTTGGAATCTTGGATGGTCTAGATTGTTGCAGCTGCCTATTATGCCAGTCCAAGGTGGCCCATTAGCAGAGATGACCCCTCAGGCTGCGTTGAAGGTGTTGAAGGTGTTAATGCCTTCATTCCGTGGGGAATTATCACCGCGGAGTCATTGGTGTGAAGAAAAAGAAACACTCCCCTGACTCGAAGTTATATGTCCTGTAACTAGGACATGCCCTTAAAGCATTGTCAGGTCATGTGTTCTTTTTGGTAAAGTACACCAAAACGTGCTCGAAGTGTATTCAACTTTCATCTTAAATGTTAACATGTATACTGGGTGTTTTAACAAGCATTTTCAGTTGGGATATGTTTTCTAGAATCAATTGTTAAATTGGAAAAGAAATCACGTCTTTGATTCTTTATAGTTGTTTAATCAAATTGTCATAAGGGTCTATTTCCCCGAAAAGTAGGATTCCTCAGGCTTTTTAGAAAATGCCTCTTGTGTTGAACAAGAAAATATTAACCTAAAGACATAAGTTATAGACCAAGATGGTGTGTATTAATGTATATGGAAAGAAGCATTGCACTTAGGGGGAGTGATATCTTATTAGTGTGGTGTCTCAAGGCAGGGCCTAAATATCCGGTAGTAGTAATAATTATGTTACTGACCTTGTAATAGTAATTGAGGATTAGAAATGTGAAGAATTATTTCAATTAATAATGGCATTTTTGCTATGTATTTGGAACCAAGACTATATGATAATATTGTTCATAGTTCTCAGGATAGTTACATTGTGCAACTCTAAAAAAATTAGTAGTAGTTTATCAAGAAATAGTAACCTCTTCATGTTCCTGATGAGAGTACAATTGATGTTTTTGAGGAAGGGCTGTGGTTTTGTTTTATTAGGTTTTAGTTGAGTGCTGTTATCAGTGTACATAACTGTGCCACTTGGAATCTCATGGCAGAGGGCTTAAGTTACCTGTGTACCCTTGGAAAGATATCCCTTCAAGATAGTTTTGACTCGCACAGACCAAAGTACTCTGAGGACAGTTTTGACTGTGGCTACCTCACTGTCAAGGCAGATATGCCTAATGGGGAACTGGTGTTATATGCAGATCAAATACTTTTTGTAAAATGAAAAATATTGTTGATTAGAAAGCCTGGCCTAGTCTGTTTCATTCTGATTACTTCTAGAAATAGTACTTCTAGAGTAGTACCACTAACCAAATACTTGCTTCTGTTTACATAGTGGGCAAGCCACTACAGTCTCATTATTCTGAGTGACTGCTTGTTATGGTTGAGGGAAGCAAGCATGGTTCTGTGGTTGTGGAAATGAGAATCCGCCTAATAGACCAGGTAGTACCCTCGTTTGAAAAGTGGGTATCTTTATCATGGTAAAGGAGCAAAAAGAATTGTGAACTGCTATACCTCTGATAATCAATGGGTATTTTGTCATAGTATAAAACTTTCTTTTTTTTCTTGACAGAAATGAAACTTTAAAGGTGGTTCCTAGTAGATTCTTAACATACTCAACTGCAAATTAAATATAACATTCAATTCACTATGGTGGAATAACAATAATAAATTAAGACAAATAACTGTTAGACATTTAATTGTAGTAAAGAAACTAAGTAGCAATGTTTCTTATTTCTCATTTTGTCAGATGGTGATGGTAGTAGCAGGTAGTTTGATCCTCTAAAGTTTTGCGGCTGTGCATGTTATAGAAAGAGTTAGTTGCCTTGTGATTTCCTGCTGGTTGGTAATGTGTTGAGTCAGATGGCTGAACTAAGCACAGTACAAAAGGATGGATAAACTGTAAGATTAGTATAGAAACATGTCTCTTCATTTTAACTTAACATTCAAGTCTGAAAAATACTCAGCTTTACTAAACATTACAATTACAACAGCCTATTTTTTTAACTTGAATTTAGGTCTCAGTCATGTAAGACTTAGTTAGTTGTTGCCAAGTTTCACCACCATGGAGAAACCATGTTACATTTATCTTTGTAGAGGATTACCTCAGGTGTAGTATTGCAGTGAATTCAAGCACACATTCGTTTTTTCCCTAGGTTGATGAAAAATGACCAGCTTTTCAAGCTGATGGTTACTTCATCATGTCAGTGCGATATTGAAGTTGTTTTCACAGTTGTAATAGAGGAACTCAGTGACAGTTTTAAGTAATGCTGTTTTCTGTAGATGCCACCTAGCATAAATACAAGCATTTTTTAAATTCTTTCAACGCCCTTAATGATGTTACAAAATTTTTTGCTAGCTATATTTCTCATATATAAGTTTTTGTCACCATTTGTGTTTGTATAATAAATTACGATTTTCTTTAATGTAAAATTGTTAGCATGTGTAGCAATTTAATAGATTTCTTTTTAAGACTGGTGCTTGAAATAACAACCTTAATCTTGCTGTGGGTAGGCTGGGTCATGGAGCTGTTTGATAAACCACGTGCATACAGAATTATTCTTGGTGTGTGACCTAATTTGTTTTGATTTCCTTACCTGTCTTGGTAAGGAAATTATATCCCAAGCTATGTATCGTTTCTGTTATCTGAAAACAGATCATGTTTGATTAATTTTTCTCCCCAGATAAGAGAATCAGTATGGTGGTTTCTTCCAAAATCATGTGTCTCCAATTCAGAATTTTTATTACTGTTGTACTTGTGGGCAGCTAAAATCTATTTAATTTTACTACGCATGTTGTCTTGTAACTCTTACTCTGGTGACACTCCTCAGTGTATTCATAATGAGCAAACTACTCTTTTTTTTCTCTTTTTTTCTTTTTTTTCCTTCTCTTTTTCCTTTTTTTTGCACTTTTTTTTTTTTCTTTTTTTTTATTTTCTCTTTTTTCTTTTTTTCTTTTTTCTTTTTTTTTCTTTTTTTTCTTTTTTTTCTTTATTTTTCTTTTTTTTCTTTTTTTTTCTCTTTTTCTTTTTTTTCTTTTTTTCTTTTTATTTCTTTTTTCTTTTTTTCTTTTTTTTCTTTTTTTTCTTTTTTTTCTTTCTTTTTTTCTTTTTTCCTTTTTTTTCTTTTTTTTCTTTTTTTTCTTTTTTTTCTTTTTTTCTTTTTTTTCTTTTTTTTCCTTTTTTTCTTTTTTTTTCTTTTTTTTTTCTTTTTTTTTCTTTTTTTTTTCTTTTTTTTTTCTTTTTTTTTTCTTTTTTTTTTTCTTTTTTTTTTCTTTTTTTTTTTCCTGTGAGTGGCTGTCCATTTTTACACGATGTGAATATACTTTAATATTTTCTGTATTTTTTTCCTAAATGAGGATGACGAAAATTATATGCAGCATTTTAAGAGTTGCTCATGCAATTTTTTCAGTTCTTTATTGAAAATACCATACAGCTGAATCAAGATATTTTCTCCTTTACTGCTGTCACTGCTTGGTGTCCCTCCTGGTCAGTGTGTGATTGATAATGGTTTTACATCCCATCAGTGTCATACAGAACACTTTTTATGGTGGGGGAGCCTCGTTGTTTTGTGACATTAACAGTTTACAGTGAGATTCCTCTTCACTAATTAAGTTTTAGAGATTATTCAGTCCACCCTTTATGAGGTTTTCTCATCACCTTTGGTTAACCTCCTTTTAATTAGTTCTACTTTTAGCACAGCTATTGTCACTTTGTTTTAGCTTATACCTTGAAGAGTTTTTCTAGGAGTCCCCATTCATAGAATCACAGAATGGTTTTAGTTGGAAGGGACCTTAAAGATCATCTAGTTCCAACCTCCCTGCCATGTTTTAACCAAATTCTTTAGTTAAATTCCATGCAGAGGATTGCATGGAAACTCAACTTAGCATTGCTCTGTTTCCTTGAACGCTCTTACAGTTACTGTTAGTCTAGCACTGTCTATCTGTGGTAAACCTGTCATATACTTTACAGACTCTCATGCAATTTTAAGTTCTTCAACATGTTTGAAATTTGGCATAATAATAAAAATGGACCGATGTGTCTGGCTGAATATTTATTCCGGAATTAAATTTTGGAGTGTTTTCTGGCATGAGTAATGTTTGGTTACTGTGCTTTCAACTCAGGATTTTCAGTTTTTTTCTTGCTGACATTTGTATTTGACCTCTTCTGTTCAGATGATTTTGCTAAAAGTCCATTACTTCATCAAGTTACCTGTTTTGAACATTTAAATAATAACCTGATTTGATGGCCATCTCCTTTGAAGTCTTCTTTGCTACTAAAGCAAATACTAGTTCACCAGCAGTTGTAATGGATAAGTCTATCAGTTCATGCGTGCAGGAATATTTAACTACTGCTATAGTAAGAACTGATGTCTGCTAATTAAGCTTTGTAACTTAATAAGTATAAACTAAAGATATATTGGATGTGTATAATCTTTTCACACAGGTGGATAATGCTTAATTTAGGGCTGTAGCTTGGTCAACGTGTTTGTCAAATTTCTTTAAGCTACAGTGTTGGTTATGTATTTGATAGAGATCTTTATGTAGTGCCTAACATTGGGGAGTCTCCTAATACTTAAAGTGTGTGCAGTGCCTCTTCATAATATAATTATTGTCAGAGCAGTGCAACGAGTTAACATTTTAATGTTGTAGATGACTAACTTGTCACTGCTGGTACTTGTCAACCAAAAAGGGTTGCTCTCTTCGTCTTGCAAATAAATGCTGACAGAGCCTGGGTAGGGCAGCATTTAAAACAATTACCGTGTGATGGGGAGCAGTGTGTATAAAGTGGGATTGTATTACTGTTGTATGTGATCAGCTAAGAAAAAGTAATTGGGAATGAGAGGAACTAGTCAGTCTCATTCAGATGGATTAGGTTCCAGCTGAAGTGATGGAAGTCGTCAGGTCAGCCTCTTAGGAATTGTACTTCATATACAGAGAGAGACATTGCTTACAAGTACTGGATACCGTTCTGTTGATATATTAGTAGGTTCGAACTAGAAATGTTCACTTTATAGCTAAGTCACTAGGTATGGTTGCTTTCTCACATTTTTGGTGTTTTGTATCTTAAGGTATTAATAAATTCCTCAGCTGATAACCAATAATCAGTTTTTTTAGATGTCACAGATACAAAAAATATAGTGCCCAAATCCGGGTTTTAAAGTGTTTTCATCAGCATCTCAATAGCAGTATAGTATATATCTTTTTTTAGTAAAGAATGCATGATGTTAGTACTTCACAACTAATCAGCTAATACTGACTAATTATTTTTTCTCCCCTTTAAGTCATGAAGTGTGATCCAGATGTATAGCGTTTTTTAATATGTCGGGTAATCACTGTGTGCATTAACTGTTGAGATGAGTTTTGTGACAGAGACACACAAAACTATGTGAAAAATTGACAGAGGAAAACAGGAGGATATGCATTTTCACTTTCCAAAAGTTCCGAACTACTTTATATAGCGATCAAGTTTTGTGTTCCCTCAGATTGGATTTGCATTGTTAAATGTGCAAAAATTTGCTTTGACCTTAAAGCAAATAGTAAAGAGAGAAGACTCACTAGCATTACTGTGTACTGAATAGGTAATTACTTTTGGGTGATCACGGAAGTAAAAAAAAAAAAAATCCCTCCTTTCATTACAAAGACAGAGTACATTAACCAATGGAATGTTTTCTTCTAATTGCTAACAGTAGAGGATGGTTGTGGGTGCTTTCCAAAGACTGAGAAAATAACTTTATGTACTTTATGTTGCTCTTTGAAATTGATGAGCCTTATGATGCACCTTTGAATACGGATAGGAATCTAATGGTGTTGCTGTTTAGTTTTTCAAGTAGATTTTTTTTAGCAGTTTTTATTTCTCAGTTCCAAGAATAAGCAACATGAAATTTAGGTTAGCTCCGTCATTCTACAGTAAACTTCAAAACTCATAATTTTGGAGGGTCTCATCAAGGAATTTGTTTTAAATCAGTTTGGTTTGGTTTAAAGGTTGTTAAAATAGTGTCTTGCCCTTTATTTTAGGCACTCTTTGCACATATTGGCAGAATAGCATAGAGTAGATAGGATTTCTGTGCTGATATCTATGGGATTCGATGTGAATTAGGCTACTGTTTTCTGAAGTGCTCAGTATACTTTTGAGAGAATATTCTTTTGGCTTTACTGCAGAGCTTCCCATTGCATGACTTCACAGTTGTTCAACGTAAGTACAGTTATTTCATATGCACAATATTCTGCGGAAAGATTGACAGCAGTTGACTCTTGTGAAGGGAGAATGGGATAGTGTCTGGGTAGAGAAGATCGATTGCAAACCAGTCAATCTACATTGTTCACGAAGATCAATTTCAAAAAAAGATAGTAAACTGAGGTAACAGATTTTTTTGCTTAAAAAATACCCACGTGAGGAACTAAAACCGTAGATGTTCTATGTGAGCTGATACTGTCAAGTTGATGTGTTTAAATAGCACCAAGTAACGTTGTTTAAATCTCATAGAACAGATGACTCCTTTCTTTAACCTTTCTGATGAAGAGTAGTTTGAACAGACTTGTATTACTGCAGATTCTCCCACATCTAAGGTATTCAGGTTGTTTATTATTATGGTTACATTTGATTTATGCTACTGGGTGTGGAAAGAACAACAAACAAACAAAAACTTAGAATAGATTTGGCAGCTTGATGTACATTTAGCTGTGCTACTCGTAACGAATGAAGGGCATTGAGGTGCTAGAGTGAGTCTGGAGAAGGGCTGCAAAGCTGGTGAAGGGTTTCAAGGGTAAGTACTATGAGGAGTGGCTGAGGGAGTTGGGGTTGTTTAGTCTGGAGGAGACTCAGCGGTGACCTTATCACTCTCTACAACTACCTGAAACTAGGTTGTAGCCAGGTGGGGTTCTGTCGTTTCTCCCAGGCAGTTAGGGACAGGATTAGAGGGCATAGTCTAAAGTTGCATCAGGGGAGGTTTAGGTTGGACATAAGGGGAAATTTCTTCACAGAAGGGTTGATTTAAACATGGAATGAACTGCCCAGGGAGATGATGGAGTCACCATCCCTGGAGGTGTTTAAGAAAAGTCTGGATGTGACACTTAGTACCATGGTCTAGTTGACGTGGCAGTGTTGGGTCATAGGTTAGACTTGATGATCTCACAGGGCTTTTCAAACATATTTGGTTCTGTGATTCTGTAAGTATTTAGGGGCAACTTGCTGCTAAAGGCAGCTAGAGTAGATTTTTGTGAGGGTAGTAATTAAGCCTGATGCACATGTGAACCACCAAATCTGCTTCAGCAGTTGTGGTGTGCTCATGGGCTTTACCAATGTTGAATGTTTTGAAAAGTTTGATGCTGTTAATCTAACTTGTGTTGTAAGGAAATTTTGTAACAAGCAGAACAGTATATGTTCATTTACTTGGAGTTATTGTGTAAGCTTGATCTAGTGCTGAGACTTAACAAATATGAATATTCTCTATCACTTTCCTTGACTCTTAAATGTTTAGTTCAGTTTTACTGTTTTCTGTCTGTCAGCTAATTACTCACCTCAAGAAACCTTCCATTTTACGAAGATACTCATTTGGATGTGGATGGATAGTGTATGTCAGTTGCAATATTATGTTAGTTGAATATGCTAAGTGGACTGCTTAAAAGTTCTTTCAGGTGTCCTCTTGGGAACTTCTATACTGATTTTTATGTTAAAGATATTTAGGTTTTTGGAGCATAGGATTGGGATCTGATGAGACACATACCGGAACTTAGTCTTAAACATACAGCTTTTTGAGCTTACTAAGAAAGTGAGAGTGTATTTAATCTTCTTAATATTATTTTTCTAAGCAAATACAGATTGCCACTGTCAGCTGTAATGAAGAGTTGATGGACTTTTTATCAGACCTGCTCTGGCATTCAGACGTGTCATAATGTTAAATAACATAAATGCCAGTTTTAGTGAGTGGAAACAGATGCATGACTTTTAAATTTGCCAGGTAATTATGTCAGAGTTCAAGGTCATGCTTTAAACCAAAATTGCTGATATATGAAAATTGTCAGAAGTCTGTTTTATCAGCTTTGATGCTTGATCCTAAGTCTAAAATTTATTTTTTTTTTTCTCTACTCTCTATTGATTTCTGAAGGAAAGATGCTATGAATCTTGTTTATCTGATGCTTGGGCATTTCACCGATTAATATCGGGGTGGGAGGTGTAAATACTTGCCAGCATTTTAGACTGTATATTGATGATGCATGCGGGTACAGGTCCATGTGGCACAATATTAAAAATGACTTGTTTTTTTGCTTGCGTTGCTATTTCTGCCGCATCAGCAATAGTAGCAAACAGCACTGGTATTAACTGTGAAGACTGTTAAAATTGTGATGAATAAAACCAGCTATTTCTTTGCCAAGTAAGCATACTAAAGCTGCTAGATTAGAAAACACACGAGTTGCAATGTTCCACCAATAATAAAGCACTTAAAAGCTTTCTGTTGACATTTATACAAAGAGAACAGATGAGTGTGCTCTATTTGGATTTGAAGTCAGTTTGATGCAAACCTTACAATTGCCAGAAAAGGAGTTTTACAGGCTTTTCTTGCAAAAAGAAATTACTGAATTTTGACACCAAGAGTGCTGACAAATTACTGGAAGTGCTGCCCACTTATCACTGGACTGACAGTTTAATCATTGGAAGTGTACCACTAGATTGGGCTCAGAGAAGCAAAGGAGAAGAACCTGTAGTTTTTCCAGGGCATTAAAAAAGTGAATTGAAATTTGAAATGCAAACACTTTTTTTTATTGGGTGACACTACCGTATTCTCAGTGGTGATGTACAGAACTTTGACATTCTTTTTCATTTCTTCTAAGAGATAGTGCTTATTGATCTAGTGCATTAATGGTGTGATGTTACTTTGTTTGCTCTTTTAATTTTTTATAATAAAGGTTGTATTTCAGTTTGGTATGTGCTGTGTCAACAAGGTTCTTTTTGTGCAAAGGGTGAACATTTAGTACACTACTCATCTTGTAGTTACAGTACATGCTCTGCACTAGCCTTCAGAACACTTTCAAGAGAAGCTATAATTCACTTGTCTTCAGAGATTTTTCAGTAAGAGCAGAATATAATAGTTATATACATTTTCTGCTTTCTTTCTCCATTCTTAGTTATATTTTCCATATTGTTTACAGTGTTGTTGGGTGCTGTTTGAAGCACTGTGTATTATATAAAATGAACTGGTATCTAGTTGCAGTTGTCTAAATGATGGGTAATGCTTTAATGGAAATGGAATAGTTTGCCTGTATAAATTTTGGATTCATATTCAATGGATTTTGATCTTCCGCCGAAGCGGTAATTATATATTTATATGTAGAATGTTGTAACCTTTGTTTACTAGTTGTGGGACCTTTCTGATTACAGAAGAATTCGAAAAAATATATTTTTTATTCCTTAAAAGTAACTCTTAATGCCTAAATTGACGATCTAGCATCAGTTGTGTGCAATAAAAATATTAACTTACTGAACACATTTTGTTGCATTAAACTGCGAAGTAGTAAAGAATGTGAAGGACTTGAATCAGTTATTTCCCTACCTACCCCCTCAGCACAATGCATTCTAATCTCATGAATTGAATGGACTCAATAAAGTTGTCTCTCATAGATTGTTGTCAGAATTTTTCACTTTTTGCAAAAGACTATTGTGAAAATACTGAAGGTGTTGTTTACACCTTATTTTAGTGCCATAGTCTGTGAGGAAAAAAAAAAAATTACTTTTTCCTGTCAAAATATGTAAAATTAGGCTTTGTGTAAAAATTTTAGTGTCATTGGTATTTTGGGCATAACTTGATTTCTGTGAGAAAGTAGAAAACTGAAACCGAATGTTTTATGCGTCACTGAGATCCAAGTACCGTGTAGGTCTTTAGCTATATGAACGTAACTGTTTTTCTTACCATAACTCTTAAACTTTTAGCTTTAAAAATTTGCTCCTAACTTTATTATTTTTTAATATGGAAACTACTTTGTACATGAGAGTCTTTGAAAGTGTGGTGCTTCCCTTCATTAAGGAAGCATGCCTACGGGTGTTAAAAGATGGTTAGTGTTTTGATTCGCACTGAATCTCTTGCCGATTTTGGCCATTGGTTTGTCCCACCCTCATGTGCTGTGTATTGTAAAAATCAGGAATGATAGCTAAGGGTCTCTTCTGTGGCAGGGAAACATGTCTTATTTCCTTTGGTTTCAAGAATTAAATTTTATGTGCAATGATGGCTCAACATTGTCTTAGACTTAGGAAAGAAACGTCAGCTGAGAGTGGTGACAGTTTAACTCTGTTTAAACGGATGTAGCTAATTTGGAACAAATCGTTAACATCAGAAGATTTGTTTCAGTTCTTCAAACTCTTAGTTCTAGCTTAAATTGCAGTGAGAACTATGTCTGCTGCTCTTCCAAAAGATAAAGCCGTATAATTTAGAAGAAGCCTTCATGGTGAGAAATAGTAAAGCTGTGGTCACTGGGGATGAAGGTGATTTGCAAAGTGGTGGGAGAGGAAGGATTTGAACCTTTTCAGTGATTTCCTACTTTGAATATTCTTCCTGGATGGTTTATGTAAAGCCATTTTACGTTTCAATCCAGCAGTCTTAAACACATGTGCAGTGTTTTACTTCCTCTAAGGGAATAATTGGCATCTGAAAAGGAGTAACTTCTTAATGGTTTTTCAGTGTGATGACACTCATAGGAACACTGTCTTCCATGTGCTCAACAGGGAGGAACACTTTATCATTAAGTTTCATGAAGAAATCAAAAAAGTACATATCTACAGGCAGACGTAGACAGTAGAAACAGTATGTCCTGCTTCAGGTCATATCTTAGGTAGAGAGATGGAAAAATATGATCTGTAGATGAAGGAAACAAAAGATTACATTAGTTGTGTAGTTTTTAGGGATAGAGGAAGGAAAATGTCCTCCGGACCAGAATGCATGTCTTTGCTACCATGGCCGTCTATGTCATGGCATATTAAAGGTGAAACAAGATAAATGTATTGACACCAGTTTGTCCTTTTTTGAGTCTATTCCTCCACTACCCTGCTGTGAGCAAGACAAATTTGTCATTTACTGCTAAACTTACTACTTAAAATGTACAGAGGAGGCTATTGTTAAAGGTGAATAATGGAGGCTTTGAAATTCTTCATGTGAGTTTCTACTTCTACCTACAGTAGAGATGGGTAGTTAGATCTTCTGAAAGGAGACCTATTACTGCATTTGCAGAACTCACAGGTTTTAGAGGTATGGTGAAGCTGCTGTATGCTTTTTTTTTTTTTTAACCATATCTACTATTATAATTATCTCTCCTTGCTAACTCTGTTTTAAATCCCTGGAGTGTTATACAACATAATTACCACTGCAGTGTTAAGATAGAGGTAAAGTAACTGGAATTTTACTTAGATGTTCACTTTGAAAGTAAAGCTTTCCTTACTTTTAAATCAGTTGGCTTCCTGTGAGATTGAAGAATCTGTAAAGAATTGTAAATGTGAAGAAGCTAAAGTCTTGCCAATGAACTTGAGAAGTGTGATTTCATGAGACATGCCAAAGAAGCTTTTGAGCAAGGGAAGACCTACCTGGTCTTCCCAGTGTGTAAGAAATGTTAAATAAATCTAAATAAAAACCTGTTTACTTCAGTTTGTCTGGTGGCTTTTTAAAAAAAAATCTGTGAATTTAATGCTAAAACATAAGAAGGTGTGTTTTGAGGATGTGACCTTCCTACTTTTGCATTACTCAGATTTTTAAGTAGTTGAAAATATTTCAGAACAGAATAAAACAGGTGCTTGCTAGAGCTTAAGAGAGAGCACAGCTTTTACCTTTTCTAACATGATACAGGTGAGGCTTTCGGAACCTTATTCCCTCCTGATGAACTTCAGGGAGGTGCTGAATAATTCTTTAGATACTCGTATCTGCCTAAAGCGAGTGGCAGAGTTGCAAGATACTCAGGAGACTAGAAGCTTGAATTGGATGTAATGGGGAGTGTAAAAGGAAAGATTATGTCATCAAAATTCAATACATTGTATGGGGTCTTATGGAGACACCAGAGATGTGATTAAATAAGAGGCAGGTGAGGAAATGACTGTTAGTCATAAAAGGGAAAAAAAAGTATTCTTGAAGATGTATAAAATGATTCAGCAGAATCTGAAAAATCCCAGGAGGCATATCAAACAGATAACTAATTTCAGGAGTTGTGCATTTGGGACAATGCTTGTAGTCAGTTGCACTAATATGTTAGGAAGGAAGATAAGTTGTGTTCTATCCATAGTAAGAATTGAGAGAGAGAATGAGTGAACTGGAGGTTTGATCTAATTATTTTGTTATTTAAGCAGTAGTCCTTCAGTTTTGCCAAATACCAGATAAATGAAAAGAGTGGCTCCTAGATAATGTGTTACAGAGAAAGGGAGTTTGTAGATCTGATCAGAAGTTAAAGAAAACTGGGAATACATGCTTGTTGTTTCATCTGTTCCTTCTGATGTTTCTTCTGAGGTCTTAGGGAAAGTATCTAAGGCAATAGAGAAGATAAAATGCTAAGAAGCAGAAGAAATGGTAGCACTTAAAGAGCCAGTGATACTGCTGAGTTGATGTGACTGACTGTCCCTGTCCTGATGTTTGTCACCTTTACCACTGGCTTGATTGTAGAGAAAATAAAAACCTATGCATGCAAAGAAAACTAGATTTCAGGTGTCTGATCCTGTAGCAGAGTAAAGACCTTGAGTTGATAGGTGTCTTCATTCTCTATGCAGTTTTAGGCATGATAGATAGCTTAGGTTTCTCACCAGCCAAAATTGAGTGGTAGTCCTCAGGTCAGCTTATCATGCTATGTGTGTTCTCAATGTTTGACTTTAAAGTGTCACGAATGTGACATAGGATTGTTTGCAAGAGAAAGATTAAAGTAAATGTTCGTTTTCTCCTGTGAAAACTAGGATATCTAATGTTAGTGATTATGTTCTGCATGAAAGATATATTTCAAAAGGAAATTTTCAGTACAGCTACTCAGTAGCTGCCAAATAGAAATAAAAATGACCATGCTACTACTTATGCTTCAGTACTTCTGCAGACTGCCTAGCTTGTTTCAGTGTAGTGTAAATTAATGAAAAATCTGAAGAGAATGAAAAGGAAACAGAGTCTGCCAGAAGATAATAATATTTGTTCACAGAGATGTGCTAAACAATTTCTTTATATGCTGAAGCCAGTATAAATACTGCTTTTAGTTCTGAGGAATTTGTGCTCGTTGCCAAAATTATCAGTATAGAAGGAGATGAGGATTTTTTCCTTGAGCTATGATTATATGATGATGAAATTTGTGTTTTTCCATTCTAAGCAGGTGTTAACTACCAAATCGTGATATAGTATACCTGATTATGTCAGTTCCCAGCGAAGAAGCAACTTGTTCTTGACTATGCGTTTCAGAGATATTTTGTTTCTGACATTCTCCCCATCCCACAGCTTTTCAAGTGGTGAAATCTCAGCTGTTAATCATTTGCCAGAGAAGAAACTGATTATGAAACAGAGGTTATATGAATCTCCTGTCTGCTGCTAGAGTTTCAAGTTACTACTTCTTTCTGTGGCTTCCTTTGGTTAGATGAAAACATAAGATTTCTGATTTTGATGTCATGTTAATTCTGAAGGTTTTGAAAGCAGTTGTAACAATTGTAAGGAGTTACTGATACCTGGTTTTACTTTACAGCCTATGTTATCATAAGTCTTAATGTTTAGGGAACAGTTCTGTTTAAATGTTAGTTTTATACGTTATGTTGTTTAATGCATTAATTTTAAGCAATTCTGCAGGGATATCAGAATAAACTCATTGAGAACATTTTTTACTAATTGGGATTCCATACATTTTGAAATGTGGGATTTTTTTTATCCTTACAGCAGCAACTTAGATACCAGTTTAACAGTTTTAGAAATAAAATGTAACCTCTTGTTAAATGTGTTTTTTGGTCAAACAAGAGAAAGCTTTGTGACCATTCTCAGATTATTATAGTTTAGTGACAGTAACCTAGATTTGAATCAAATTATTCTTTTTTAACTGCCTTGTTTATAACTTCTGAACTACATCTTTCAAGTAAATACTTCAAGGTGTGAGTAATACAGGTGTAAATGGTATAAACAGTACTTACTAGTCCACCTTTGACATTCCCTGGTGCTGTTGAGAAGTTTTTCATTACTTTGAAATGAAGTAGCACGACTTGTGGGTGTATGTAGAGATTGCCCAGGATGCTGATCTTCATTTTTTCATTATCTTGCTAGGGGTAGTCAATAAACAATATTTATGAGTTTATGGTCACACTGTGTGCTCAGTAGCTGCACCTCTGAGTTATCCTGTTTCTCATTGCTGAAAGATGCACCATTTAATATCCAAATGTTATAGTTAATCCCATAACTAGCAAAAAGTACTGCATAGATGCATTTTTCTATTCTTTTTTTAATGTTAGATAGAGATTTGTAAATTTTGTTTTCCTTTCTGTGTGCTTAATTATAAAAAATACATAAAAGAACTGTTTTTATACATCCTGTAAGTGTTCTAAAGAGCTGCACATAATTTTTACTTTAATAGCTGAATTCCATAAACAGAATGACTAGGTGGCAAATTTACAGACATGAAAGACATTTAAGTTGGGTGCTGAAATTTCAACAAAAAAGAAAAAAAAAGCCAAAAAAACCCAAACAAAACAGAAAAGATTAAAAAAAAAGAGTAGATTTTTCAGCTCCTGTGATGTTCATGAGGAGAAAAAGAAAATGGCATTAAGATTTGGGAAATAATAGAAAGAGAAGACTGTCATGCTAGATCATAATCTGTTACTGTATTTGATGCCTAATATACGTTTTTCCCCCCACAGAAATTAGCAGAGTACGGAAAGACATGTATAACGACACATTAAATGGTAGTACGGAGAAGAGAAGTGCAGAATTACCAGATGCTGTGGGACCTATTGTACAGTTACAAGAGAAACTATATGTGCCTGTAAAAGAATATCCAGATGTAAGTATATCTTTTTAGTCCCTAAATTATTTTTTGATCCTTGTGGTCGTCTTTAAATGTAAGTTTCATGTGATGCTACCCTTGGATCACACCAGGTTGCTTTGGAAACTTCTTAGGGAATCAGCATATATTCCACTTGGCTTGATTTGTAGTGAGGGGAAGAAGGTTATGTTAAACAGCAAACTAGTATGGATTACTAAGCCATAGATCTGAATTTTCTTTTTCATTCAGTACTGTCTGTCCTGAGACACTGTGTAGTGAATTTTATGAGGAAAGTAGTTCTTGGGAAGCTGTTTTTCCCTCTTGGTGTGTCTCTAAAAGTCAGTTGGAGAATGCGTAGAGGCCCATTTAGAGACCTTTTGGAGACTGTACTTAGTCTCAATTACTGTTTGTCCCATACCTGTGTAACCAGTTTTGTTGCATATAATAGTGTCTTTATCTTAGGCTTGGTTGTCCTGTCTTCCCTCTTTCCCCCCGCCCTGCTTAAGCAAAGCTTGTTGCTTGCCTGCCATGTTCTGTTCTCCATTAAGTGTTCAGTTCTATTGTACACTTACCTTCTGAGGGAGAATAGTTTCATTTTATCTAGAAGAATTGTTTTGTGCTTCTCTGGTCTGAATGGTTTCAAACTACTTGGGAAAAACAGTCCTGTCAAAATCTACCCCAACTACCCCAACTATTTTCATTGATCACTGACAAAATAAGAAGTTGTGTTATTCTTCTCTAATAGAACTTAAAGGTTCTGTTGCAGTGGAGGAGTGCAGGGTCCAAGTAAGGCATTTGCACGCTGATGTAGTATAAAGGGAAAGAAAGTACAGAACAGAAAAAAATGGAAGTAACACTTGTGTATTTCTGTGGCTTTTTTTTTGTGTGGTTAATTAAATTAAGCTCTCCAAATTGAGTTTTTATTATTTCAGTGCTGCTTACAACATACAGGCCTCTAAATTAAACCTGATTGTGCTCCATTAAGAAAGTTTAAGTGCAAGTCATTATTCAGGACAGAATATTTAGGCAAATGTCTCTTCTCCCTTTTCAGTTTTCACAAAGTTGTTTTGCTTTGGAGTTAAAGTGCCTCTACTGGGAAAAGCATTCAGAGAATTTGTAGTGGCAGTAAGGACATCTCTCTCCCGTTCCATTGCATTTTTCTTCCAAATTAAACATGTGTATCTATATACATATATGTACATGCATACATACTCCCATACTAAAAACATTGATTCTTTTGAAACTCCTTGGAATTACAGATTTTTGAGAGGAACTATACTATGCAATTCCATAAAGCCATGTAAGTAGCTCTGGACCTCGACACCTGCATATATCTTAGAGTTATATTACTTAGTGGCTTTTTAAAGCATTGCTTAGTAATTAAAATCTTGGTTTCATAACTTGACAATGCACTCTTTGTGAAGAGTTGCCTTAGTTATTTGTTGTAGTTGATGCTTGCTGTACGAGGACCACGACTAAGAAAAAAGATATTGGATTTCCCATAACTATTATTGTTAAACTGCTGTTCTAGAAGTCAGAGGTTTAGTACCTTAGCTCTTCCATGTCAGTTAATTATCAAATATACTGTAAATAAGCAGGAAAGTTACTGTGAAAGCACTTGTGTAACTTCAGGTTACTTCAGCTAGCTCTTTGTGTGCCTTCAGAAGAAAGTCCTTGAGGAGTTCACTAATTTATTTTAATAAACTCTCATACATTCAGAAGTTGGAGAAGCTTGTGATTTGTATACATGTGACCTGGAATAAAAAGGTAGTTGCTTCTTACGAAATGATGTGAAATGTGTGCTAGAAACCATGCAACTCCTACCACTGGCAGTTCAAGCTTCATTGGGGAGCCAAGCCCAGTGTTCTCTGTGCTCCTGCTTGTGTACATGTTGTCTGTATTTGGTTTTAGCTACTTGGAATGGGATCTGTACAGCCTCAGTAATTGGTTAATGAACTAGAATATACCACTACATAAAAAAAAAAAACAAACCCCTGTGATTTTTGTATGTAGGCCCTTTCTAAGATCTTTCTGCAAGTTAGAAATCAAGTGGCCTGCTTTGAATTCAGGCTAGCATGGCATTCAGAAGGTCTGGAGTACAGTGATTCTAACTAGTTTAAAAAAAAAAAAAAAAAAAACAACAAACCAACAAACTCACTTTTAAGTATTAATTTCACTTGCAAAGTTAAATTGGCATGTAAAGATAAAAATTATCACCTATGATAACTTTCACAGTATTATGTGCAACTTCTAACATTTAGCAATTAATTGTTACCAGATATAGGAAAGACATGCTGTACAGACTATCAGAGTGATTTTGTCAGATGAATCTAGTTAATTCTTTCAATTGCTATAGTTTTCTTCCAACTTTTCTACCTCAAAGGCATAAAGTTGGATAAACACAAAGTTGCTCAGAGTGACCAGAAACTTTTTTCTTTTGTATATTTAGCAGTATTTTTAGTAACAGAAACTTAAAAAAAATAAAATAATCAGTGAAATTTTATGTTGTTCTGATAAACTTCTACTCTGGTTAATATTTTTGATGTAGGAGTTTGAGCATATTGATTAGTTGACAGGAGTGAATAATGAACAGTAGTAGTGCCATTTTGTGCACAGAATCCTCAATTACTTATGAACCATAAAAATAATGGTCTGCCCTAAGTTTAAACAAACATGTTTTATATATGTATGTATAAACATCCATGTATACATATATGTATAAAAGATGAACCAGTAAATTTTCATATGCTACATCATGTTGATATTACTGTTTGACTATCCTCTAGTTGCCCACACAGAGTAAAGAATATATAAAATTGAATTTAAAAGCTAAAATAAATATATCAAATCCCCTATAGTCCCTTAATTTATTTTTTTATATGAGTGCATATTGAGTATTTTTATCTTAATATTTATGCAAAGACCATAGGTGATGCAAGTTTCAACTTCCAAAAAAAATTGTCTGAAACAGCCTGTAGTTTTTAAATTTTGACCGTTTTAGAGTCTGAATTTCTACTTCTGTACTGGTAATTGGAAGGTATGCAAAAGTCTTGCTAAACAAGGGCTAACTTTCTTTGGTGTATTGTGTTAATAATAATTACATTCCATGATGTAATCGCAGTCACAATTGTGTAACTGTTGGGATGGTCTGCTTTCTGACACATTTTTCTGACACAATCTACAGTTAGGCAGTGGGGTATATTTGTATAGTTTTCTTCTAGCACCCTTGAAAGGTGTTTAATCTTTATAGAAATTTTAGTATTGGAATTGAGATTTGAGCTACTTAGATTTTTTGAACCATATATATGCTCCTGAAACTTGAGAGAGAAACTGTGCAAAAGGCACCCGGAAAATGAAATTCCATTACTTGTCCATATTTTACCCTTCAGTTAAAAATATGTTCTCTACAGTGTAATGTTTGTACTGTAGTGTAAGTCTTTGGTGTTACAGTTTGAAGGCATTTCCAATTCACAGAGAAATAACCTCCATCAGAGTTTAAAAAAGTAAAAAGAAAAGATGTCAGAAAAATTATTGAGCTTTTAAGAAGCAGAAGAATGGAGGATAAGCTATTGTTTGTGGATGAATAGTTAATAGTCTTTAGCGTTTCTTATGCTTCAGATAAATGATTAATATTCTTGAATTTCCCTGAAGAGCTGAGACTAAACTTCCTGCCTGATATCAGTTTAAACAGTTTTTGGAATTAGTACCTACAAATGTTGAACTGAATAAATGTTTTTTTCTATTATAATCATGGCTTTATTATTAATAAGTACCCTGTTAGCTCTGATTAATGTGAAATTCTCTGTTGGAACTCTTCTGTGCCTCTTCAGTAAAAATGTAAGAACTCAGTAATTATCGCATCTAAAGTAGCATGTCCTTTGAGTATACTGAAGCTCAAAGGCCAGCAGTGATAAACAGCTTGTGCGTACTTCCTGACCATTTTAGTTGAAACTGTTTAATTAGTACAACAGAACGATGAACAGGGGGATTCATTTTACTATGGGGAACTTACTGACAAAACGTTTAAATCCTTTTTCAATTTGGTAATATCAGAGTTTAATAGCATCCCTAATATGGATTAGGAAAACGATAACATCATCTTTATTTATTGTTCTGGTTCTTTTACTTAAGCTTTTCATTCCCTAGTGGTAAACAGGGAAAGAGGCTAAAAGACCTGGCCTTGTTTACCCTTGTAATGGGAAGGAAAGAGAGAATATAACTGTTCTCTGTAAATAAACTTGGGCTACAGAATACTGGCAGTGCTGAAGGAAGATTTGGGATGAAAGTACAAATGTATAGGAAATAACTAAAGTAGCTTGATCACAAATTTTGTCTGAGTAAGATCATTGGAAAAAATTCTAGTACAAGTAGTGGGAGCAAAAAATTTAATTTTGAATTTGAACTTTATATATTCATGAGAGGCTTTATGTGCTGTGGTTGCACATGGTAATGGAATGGATTGAGAAAGGATCCCTTTGTTTAGGTGCTGATAAAATGGAGACATGCCTTAATATTTGTATGAAGATTTTTTACTCTTTCTGTATAACATTTTGTTAGATACCCTTCCATTACTGACTGATTCACCTATTGACAGTGAGTTTTTCTTAAACCCTACTTCACACTCAATAGCTGTTTGTTTTTTTCTTTCTTTTCTTTGGTTTGGTTTTTTGGTTGTGGGTTTTTTTGGGGGTTTTTTTGGTTGTTTTTTTCATAGCTGCAAGATGACAGACATTGTCATAATTTTATTCAGAAATATGCTGGTCAAATCTCCAGAACTTGTACTCAGAAGCAGAAGAATTGAAGACAGTCTAAAATACATTGGAATTAAAAATGCTGTCATTTAGTCCCTGATAGTAATCTTATAGGCTCAGCTTCGGCAGAGCAGTACCAATTAACTTGGTTCCCCAAATATCTCCATTATTTCTTCCCTGTTAAACTCTTCAAGAGTTTAGTGCAGTTGTTAGGTGATTACCTTGTCATTTATCTGTTAATGTTCTTCTTCCCATTTGATTCTTACTTTCAAGTTTTGCTCTTTGCAGATTGTGGGTTGGGGGGGGGGGGTGAAAAGAAGAGAAAGGTAGGATGGAGGTGAGACAAGTAAAGATTTTGCCAAAGCAAATGCTATTTATTCTGCTTCCCGTAATATTTTTCAAAGTAAATTCTGAAATCTGGGAGAAGAAATGAGTTGCTTCTGGTACTGACACACAAGTTGAACATATTTGTCAGGACACTGTTTTTATGGTGATGTTTATATTAGTAGCTTCTTCAAATTAATGTCGTAAGATTAGACTTCTAGTTTTATATACATGTTTATATACAAGCTATGTCCAGCATGTATATGACAGTTCTATCACAAAGTAGTGGATTATTTTTCTTATTTAACTAGTACACAGGTCCAACTCATAGGAGTAGGAATCCTCTAATATGACATAAACAGCTAGTGCTATACATTGAGAGCCTCTGTTCTCCACGGATGGAGTGTGTGTATATGGGGAAGCCAAGTGCTAAAGGAGAATGGTAGTCTAGAAAATTAGTCTAAACAATTTGAGGATTCGTGTTACTTTTCTCTGAATGAAATATCTAAAATTATTCTAATAAATTAATCTTATTAAAAATGTCTAATTTGGGGAATTAGGAAATTTAAGGTTGCAAAGAATGTGTCCAGCTGAACTTTCGAAGAGCATATCTAGCTGTCAACATCCATCATGCTTGTTTTTGCTCACATGGTGCCTTTCATTATGGCTCATGTCATTTTCTGTGGAGAGTCAGGCTTTCAATGGGCAATCTGTTTGATCTGAGCTGTCTTAATACACTCTTTTGTTTTGAATTCTGTACTTTATGCGCATACATTTCTTTCTTTCATGGACTACAAAAATGTTTGGGTTCATGGTTTCAGTTGACTGTGTACTGCAACTCTTGTGTCAGTTTGTGCTTACTTTTACTTTTCCCTCAGAACTTTTACTTTGGGTAGTAGCTCCCGCAGTACTTAAGTCTGGAAGAGTTATGTGCAGATACCAATAATGGAAGGTCAGCTGTAAGGCAGAGATATTTGTGGGATATTGATTTTGTTTTACATGGAGTTTTTGTTCAATCTGTTCTTTCAAAGGTTTATTGTAGGAAAGAAGGCTTTTATACAGAGAAGAGGAAGTGTTTAAATATGATCTTTTTGCTTGCTGTTGTGAATAGGTCAGGTATACTTGGGTACACCTGCTGAGCTTGTTTTAACATCTGGTGTACTTCAACTAGGACTGGGGACTGCAGTGAACATGGAAATACATCAAGTGCTAAAACCATACTTAAGAGAGCAAGGTAGAGTTTGTGTTTAAAACACATATGGGAATTTGCAAATTGCTGTTCAGGCATCAGAGTCCTTAGTAGTTGTATTCCCTTGCTCAAAGTCAAGAACAGATCTTCCATTTGCTTCAGAGAGCTGAAATGGATCCTGAAGGATATGGGTATTTGAGAAGTACAGTGTTTTAAGGAAGGAGGAGATAGAGAGAAAAATCCTTTCTTGAGAATTAAGACGTTTTTAAACCTTTTTTCTCCCCCTATGATTAGTTGACAGAGGAGACCTAGAGCACTAAGCAGCAGTACTTTCCCCAGAAACTTAACCTGGGAATTATGGTACCATGCTATCTGCGTGTGTGTCATTCCTCTCCCCCCCCTCCCCACCCCCGCAATGGTCAGTCAGCTTTTGGCAGATGTGTTAGATATTTTTTCCTTTTAGTAGCTCTGTAGTTTAGGTATTACTGTTTGTACACTCAGATTTTTATGGAGTTGCCCTTGCAAAAGTAATTCAATGATTTCCTGTCAGAGGTCAGCATGAGTTCAGTAACTTCATACAAGTAGATCAGTGAAATGCAAGTCTTTGCTAATTGTGTTTGCTCTCTGTTTTACCAGCATAAGAAGGCAGCAAGCCCCATCCTGAATTGCTATTAAAAGTAGTTTTGAGTTCCAGTCAAAACATCAGCTTGATATTTTCTTTGCATCTCTTGTAAACCATATCCTTAGGTAAAAATCAGTTTACATGCCCTCAATACTAAAAGGTCTGTTGTTTATTACTGGAGTAAGTCTGCCCACAAGCTTTGGGAGTGCATGTTAATTTAAAAAAAAAAATTACTTTTTAAGTAATATGGTCAAGTTTTTTAAAAAGGCATTTTTAGGTTATGCTGTTTCTTAACTCATTAATACATTAAAACATGTATATTGCTTGTCAAGGAAAAGTTATCAGTGTAATGTTGCATTTATAGCATTAATTTCTGATCCGAATTTGTTCCATAATTCAGAAGAACCAGGGTGGTTGTTCTCTGCATTTTTGTCATTTCAGTTACTTTGGTGTAATATTAATATACGGTTCTAAGCTTTTATGTTTCATTTCTCTATCTTAAGAGCAATGTAGTCAATTCTGTGAAGACCCTGATTCTTCTTGAAATTTGCTGCACTACTTTGAAACTGAGTGAATTCTTTTTCATTCACATACACTCAGTATTTTAAGAAAAATAATGCTGCTTGATGAGAACCAGTTTCTTTTTATACCTTACTTGCGCTCAGTTGTCTCTTATTGCACAGCATAGTGCTCCCTCTCAATAGGAAAGCTCATGCACCTGTCCAAATTGTGTGCATTCATCCAGCCAACACTTCAGTTGCTTAGTTTGAGTAATGCTTTTTCAGAAGGTTTCTGTTTCTTTAGAGTAGTGACATGTGTGATCAATATCTCTCAGCTATGTGGTTTGTAAATAATCAGAACATACTGACCTAAAAATTCAAGTTCACTCTAGGTACAAATATTTTGATCTGTGCTGTCAGAGGACACTGAGGGCTTTGCCCTGTTGTCAGTGGTACAGGGACTGCTTTCTCTGGAAAGATTTTAAGCTGAATTCTGATTTAGAGTTGTCTTAAATATGCAGCAGTTTTATAAGATTCTTTTTTTTTCCTGTGAAAAGTACAGGTGGTCTAAAAATGTGAATGCTGCATTAAGTAGATATCTCTGTATTCTTGTTCCAAATTTATTATCATGATTAGTGGAAATGACCGGTTATCTTGCTAATGTATCTTAAGTACAGATGATAATGAATATATTATTCAAATTAACATATTAAACGTCTGGGTCATACTGTTTAACCTAACTGCTTGAATTTTATAGTTTGAACTCATTTGACTACTTGATTGCTGTTGTTTTTAAAGTGAATGTCACTTGCATTAGAAGTAAAGCAAAGTTACTGTCACTCAGCACAAGTACAAAAATAGTATTTCTTGGGCTTTGATCTCTTTAGATTTTTTCAAGTTATTCTGGCCAAAATAATATTTTGCATATTATTGTTTTCTTCCAAACAAACTTCTTCAAGTGCAAATGTTGCCTTTGAGACCTGGAAAATTTGTAAACAAGCACTTGTGAGTCTTTCTGGAGGATTTCAGTTTCTTCTGTGTATCAGTTGATAGGCAAACTAAAACGAGAGAGACCTGAAACTTGGCTTTGTAATATGGGTAGGGCCTGCCAGATAACGTATTTCTATATCCTAAGTCACCACAGACAGGTAGATTGGCACGTAAACTTGAAGTACGTCTCAAAGCTTTATGATAGCTCTTTCTTGTGCCAATTCTCCTGTGGTTAATATGAGGTAGTTCCTCTTCTGTTGCAGTGTCTGCGGTGGCATTGGTCATCACAGAACTGCATAAAGTGGTAATACCAGTCTCCTTACTTTAAAAGCCCCAGAATAAAAGGCAAAAGCTAGAAATGAAACCTCAATGCAATAATTGTTGATATCCTGCTCTTTGAGTAGTGTTGTAATTGTAGATGTTTGGGATAATAGATTCAATGTGATTTGATATCTAAAGGTGCTACTGCTGCTTATTTATTAGACTGTAATGCTGCTCATCTGTACTTTGTGGTGCTGGCTGAAGTGCATAATTTTATAGTGCTTATGTTATGAGACTTGTACGCTTAAATGCTGCCAGTTAGGTGGGCTTTTTAAGGTGTTTCAGTGGCTTTTTAGTTTTGACTCATTTCTCTTATTATGCATTACTTTCTTACAGTTAGAGCAGAGAGTTAAGCTTTTAGGAGAAGTCATTTAGAGCAAACAAAGTAGATTAGACCTTAAGACACTAAAAGAAATACTGAAGGACTATGCTTTGAGCTGTCTTCTGTGTTTCTGACCTGTTCTGCTGTTCTGGGCTTGAATTTTGCAAGCTTACTGATTCTGGCATAAAGAATACATAGAGAACACTTTTTGTTACAATTGTTTCAGAAGGTGAATGAAATTATTTATTCAATTTTTCTTTTTAAATAAGGTCAACACTGAGAAATCTATTTATTATTTCTTTTTTAGAAGAAATAATTCTACAGCAGCAAGTAGACATTGAGAGCTACTAGTCTTACTTTCTTTTATACTTGGTTGAAATATGTTACTTAAAGTCTGTAGTAGAACAAGAAATGCTACCAATTATATAATCCTACTGGTTTTTGCTCTAAACTTTTGGGAGGAGCATTGCTTTTGTTTTGATGAAAAAGTTTAAAATTCCTTTCTATGACATGTTTCAGTATTTTCAGGGCATGAAATTCTATACCTAGTTTGGCAAATGAACTCGTAATGAACTTAATGCAGTGTAAACTGTGCATGGAAATTGATGGTGATGTACAAAACTCCTATGACTAAGCAGGATGTTTCTGTTTAAAATGTGAAGTTTTGTAGTTCTGATTTTTTAAATACTTGGAGTATTTTCAATATATTTAAATATAGAAATAGGCATTTCAGAAGTTGATTTGTCTTAAATGAGGTGAGAATTCTGATTCACCTTCACCTGTGAATTCATAAAATTCAGATTGTTTCATTAAAGAGCTTTTTGTCTATGGTAGATAGTAGCTGTGTTGCCAATACTCAAATGTATGTAAAAATTAAATGAGCAAAGCAAAAATTATCTGATACCAGTTGTGATTATAAAGGTCAATTTAGTCAGCTAAATTAAACAATTAAAATCAGTCACATGAATAAAAAGCATTTTATATTTGGGAATGTTAAATACCTTAGCTTGTCACTCACTCCAGAAATTTGATAAAATGCATTTTTTCGTAAGATATCTTACTTGAATATGGAAACTTTCATCATAATTGTAATTGGTAATGCCTAACCTTCATCCACAAAACAATACTATGCATCTTTATCATGGGATTAGTTGCTCTATTGCTTGGTGTGGTGCTTTACCACTTTGTTTAACTTTGCTTGTCAGTGTGGTATTGTGGAGGAAAAAAATAGTAACTACTATTTATATAATACAACTTTAAGGCCTTCTGATTTGGGAGTGTACAATTTCTGTGTTTCCTCCCTTCCCGTCTTTTAAGGTGACTAATAAATATATTTTTGCAAATTAGAATTATAAAAGACTGAATAACTCATCTTAAAAGCTGTTGCCTGAAAGGGATGAAGAACTTTTCTAAAGGTCCAGTAACTAGTAAGATAAAATTAAGTGATTACTGAACGCCTCTCCTTTATGTAAACTTGAATATAACCTCAAAGCCTGATTTTGCACGTCAGTTCTTCCTTTTGAGAGGAGGAAGAATGACTGCATTTCTCTGATAAATTAAAAAAAGGGAATAATGTCCCTTAAGTATAAGAATTTCCATTTCTGCTAAGTATTTTTAACTATAGTATCACTATCTGCAGTAGTGCTCCAATTTAAATGTATCTTTCTCACTTCTAATTACTGAGAAATGGAAGTAGTCTACAGCTGAATTGCCAACTTTAAGTGCCTTGGGTAATGTCACATGTAGTCACATCTAATTAAAAGGTATTATTATGGAAATTAGTTGTTGGACTGTATATCCTGAGGATCCTTTGTTATTGGAATATGAGTTTAATGATGTAAACTGTGAGGCTTAGAGGGCACTGCTGGGTCCTACAATTAGGTTTTGGAGACCGATTTACACACAGCACAACTTGTTAATTCTCTAGATAAATGTGTCACGATTCCCAAGTAGAGCATGGAATTGAACAGTTTTTACTCATCTCCTGGTGTTATTGAAACTGGTGTCTTGTCACTGTTCTGAGAACCTCATCTTAGTGAATAGGATGAAAGAGATTATTCACTATCTTGCTTAAGCATGCCTGCTATTAGATTGTTCACAGGATCTGATTTCCTGAGAGAGTTTCTGTTAACAATCTTTCAATTACTGTTTAAAGGTTTTTATGACCACTTAAAGGAGGGAACTACCAAATGGTTCTGTGGGCCTTTAAATAATTGCAAATGGGACTCTTAATGATAACAGAGATTCCCATTTTAAAACCATGAAATTGTTAATTTGTCTATCTTTACAGCTTTCTCACTTATGTTGATAATTCTAAGCAATTTAAAATCCAATTATTTCCAAAATATGGCAGTAATTAGATTAGTGTTTTTTACATGAACTGAACATGTAGCATAAAATTCATTTTGAGGGATATTATTTTATAGATATTTGAAGTGGAATTAAAACTACATGATTATGGTTTTCTTTAAGCTTGTGGCATGAGGAAAAGGGTTAATGTTAAAACAGTCTTAAATGTAAAGCAAACGTGACTTTAACACAGTTATGTAGGAAGAGTATTGAGAAAGCAGAAGTGAAGCAAATAGTGTAAATTAAGATAGTACAAACAGGAGGGTTTCTAACCTACTAGGTGAAGATACAATGTTGCTAATTAAACATACAACCCCCCCAAATTGCTATTTCGCTGAAGATCTAAAGTTAATATTTGTACAAACAACTACACTATTTATAAACAGTAAAAATTAGTTCAGAAATGGGGGGAGGGAGGCAAAACCCAAAATACTTTTTGCCTTGAGTGTGTTTGACAAGGCATGGCTTTTGTCTTTGGTAACTGATATGGTCTGTTGTTGTGTGTTCTTGTATCGTCTGTCTGCTGATCCAGCCTGCAGTGTTGTCAGCTCAGTGAGGAATGTCAGGAGACTGGAGCAAAAGGGACATTAAATGGTTGACACTGAGGGATGGCAATAAATGAGATGGGAGCTAAATATATAGGTTTGTGACATTCTAGCTGCTAGCTTAAGTCCTGCTGTTTGTTGCTTGGATATACTAACCTTAAAAAGGAAGAGAATGCATTGTAGCACAGGGAAGAAAAAAAACAGCTGGTGGCTTATCAGTCAGCCCTAATGACAGAAAAGGTTAGAGAGTTTGGAAGGGCAAACTTTGAAAGAGTGCTTTTATTAATAACACAATATTTGATATATATAGTTTTATAAAACTATTCTATAACTTTGCATTTTTCAGTGGCTCATTCAGTGCAAAAAGACATGAATGCTATGTTTGTTGACCAAATAAAATTACTTTAAAAATTTATTTATTTTCAATTCAAGCAGTTTGTTAGGTGATTTTTACGGCAGCTTTCCTTTCGTGTTTTCTTGCTCCATAATGAGACTTTTGGAAACAGTTTGGTACTTGATTAAGTAGTTTGGAGTTTAATGATTAATTTAGAAAAAAAATTGTTTATTTTTGTAATAGATGAAAGCATGAATGCTCTCAAAGGGTATGAACTTCATATATCTTAATCCTCATCTTTATTAGATATATAGAAAAGTAGTGTGATTTTAATTTGATTTTATATTTGATACACTTAAAAATGAAAGTTAATGTTTGAAAAAATTGGTGTTTAATTGCATAAAAGCGTCATATTTGATATGTAACTTACAAGTACGGCTAGTTCTTCTGCGTGCAGTAAAGGCTGTTAGAATGTAGGCTTGAAATAAGTACACTGCCTTAGTTAAAAGATTAATCCTGTTTATATTGTTTGCTGCTTCTTGTCTGAGATTTCTCCAGTTTCTTCTCAAGAACCTGTTTAGTTCTTCAACCCAAAGTTGATTGTTCCTTCTGGCTTACAGCTCTCAGCTGACCCAGAAAAAAGTGAAGAGCAAACTCTCATTTATGGCTCTTTAACAGGTGAACTGGTAATGAACAAGCCTTTCTGTTCTGTCCTCTGTACTTGTAGTAAGTGTCTGTGTTGTTGTCAGCCTGACTCTGGGTTGAACAGGTCCCTGAAAGAGGCTGTGGGCTAAAGGCAGTGGAACTGTACCGCAAGTTAAAAGCCTTTAATGGAGAGGACTGTGCCAGTTTTTTTGTTTTAAATGATCCTTGTGCAGCAGCCTAAACTGACATGGTGCAAAGAGATCAGGAAATTCCAAACCTCCTCTTCTTAGCGGGGATTTGGTATTCCCTAAAGTTTGTTAGTGTTTGTAGAAGTGAGGTGTAGCCCAGCAGCTAAGTGTCAGCTTTTAGAAGACTGCAACAATGATATATGGGCCTCATTTGTCTTAATATTAAGAGCTGGATTTTTTTCCCCATAATAGGAGCAGATTCTCCATGTTACAGTAGTACTACTAGAGTAGTTTTCTATCATTTTGAGATGGTCTTGCATTAATTTATGTTTCTGTATATGTTTTTGTTCTCTATGGTCAGTACTAAAATAGGTATGTGACAGTTCAGTTGGACTGTATGTAGTAGGATGATGCACCAGATATGATTTTCAGGCCTTGAATAAAAGAGATTAGAGAGATTTGAACTGCTTTGCTCAGGGATTTTGATGTACTGTGTTTAGTCAGATTTACTTTTTTATATATCTCTGTATAGAGAGATTGATGGCTGTGGAGCTATATACTAATTTGAAAATCTTCCTCTTGCATTTAGTACCTGATGCCATTTCTGAAGTGCTGGTTGCCTTTTTTAGTTAGCACAGCAGCTCTTTGCGGATCTTGATTTTGAATTCTGGAAGTTGTTTAAGTTAATGCCAGTATTACCTGTGTGGTACATTATACAGAAATATGGGAATAAATGTCAGCAAAACTTAGCTTATTTAATAAACTTGCCTTTACTCCTTCTATCTATCTAATGCAAATGCCGGTTGTTTACAGTATTAGGTGTTTTCCAGGCGATGATTTCATTCTGCACAGTAAAAATCAGAAGAACAAAGTTTTTACAGCTTTGTGTTAGAGATCAGTAATTTGAGAGATATTGTTAAATTCTCTCTAATTTTGTAGTCTGTTTATCTGACTTACACTGCTTCTCTTTAAAGGATCTTAGGGAGTGTAGCTTCTGCAATGTTTTCTTGACAGTATAATGTAAGGTCTTCATGGTGGCACTCATTTTCACAAACCCTTTGGGTTTGGATTACTTTCTAGCTTCCATCTGAAGGTTAGATAATAATTAGATAATAATCTAATGCCAAAACTATATGGTGGATGTGTAATTTTATTAGAGAAAGGTGAAAATGAAAAAGAACTTCTTATAGAATTCTAGGGCAGTAAAGCTCCTTAATAATCACCTAATTTTGAACTAAATGGTAAATCTCTTGGCATAAATGTTTACATCTTGGGTTAGTTTTTAGAAAATGGAATTGAAGAAAATGTTGGTGTTAGATTGTGGTAATTTGCCAAATCTAGTAGGCTAAAATACTTATTTTTTTTGTATGCTGTTAGGTAGACTGATCTTCAAATTGGCCAAAGAATTTGTGAATAAATGTTATTAGCTCTTTAGCAACTAAGCTGGCAAAACAGTGCCCTGCAGATTAAAGATACTATCTTTGTGTTAATGTAAAAAAAAAATGCCTTCCCCCCCCCACCTTTGATAACACGTGTATACATTGTGTTTAAAAAATAAAGGGGAATATTTTGTCCGGAGGAGCTGAAAATAGATTTCCTGGGAAGACTGTGTTATGTTTTGTGGCTGAATGTGTGGATGAAAATTACGTTGGTACCGTAGATAACGTTTTGAAGATACTGATTTCTGGATGTACGAGATTTACTATATCCTGAATTCTTATGACTACATTTTGATGATGAGTTCTGACAGATACCTAGTTAAAACAGATAACAAAGGAAACTCCATGTTGGCTTCTCTGACTAGTTGTAATGCATTCAGTCAACTAGGTGTAGCTACTGCTGAGGCTTTGTCACATTCATTAGAATTCCAGTGCTAAAAATTAAGTGTTGTTTAGTTAAATATCTAACTATCATTATAATATTTCATTAAAAATCTTCAATACCTGAATACCTGAACACCAAGTATTTAATGTGAATACTTGATTGTTTATTCAGGTCCTCATATAAAATGCAGGTTAGGAATTTGGAGAAAAAAGTTGCACACTTTAGTGTAATACTTCTGGTTTGTGTGGTTTTTTTCTTTTAATCTGTGCTCTGAGATTTCCTTGTTCTTTAATCAAGAAAGCTGTATTACCATTATTAAAATGACCTGACAAGCTAGCCTGATTTTTTTTTTTTTCCCCTTCCTTTTTTATAGACCTGATCTAATGTATTTACATGACGTTTGTAAAGCTGTTTGTCAGTTAAACACGGTCTCAAAGCTTTCAGCACAGAGGTTATTAGAGGTGAATATTGTGGATTTAAAGGATTTAGTAATTCATTCTAAATCCCAGCTATGCTTTTAAATGCATTTATTTTTTGCCTTTTTTTTTTCTTTTTAAAGGAGCATTTTAAGCATTAGGATGTGGCCTGCTGGGTTAAAATGATATTTTGGCATCACATAGATAGTCTGGTTTGTCTATTTTACAGCTATGATCAGAAAGATTCTGAGCTTTTTGGATGATCACCATGTCAGTGGCTGATATTCTGCTCAGCCAGGAACAAATGCAAATAATCCGGTAATTGGCAAGTCAACTCTACCAACACAGCTAACATTGCAGAATTGTGGTATGTAAATTGTGCTGCCCTTCCAGTACCTGAAGAGGAGCCTACAAGAGGGCTGGAGAGGGACTTTTCAGTATGGCCTTTAGGGGTGGGACAAGGGTGGTGGATGTAAACTGAAAGAGGGTAGAATTAAATTAGATATTAGGAAGAAATTCTTTACTGAGGGTGGTGAGGCACTGGAAGAAGTTGCCCGGAGGAGCTGTGGGTGCCCCATCCTTGGAAGCGTTCAAGGTTGGATTGGATGGGCTTTGAGCAACCTGGTCTAGTGGAAGGTGGTCCATGCCCATGGCAAGGGTTTGGAATTAATGATCTTCGAACTTCCTTGCAACCCAAACAGTCCTATGATTTTATGAAATGGTATAAGTTGGTATTTTAAGATAGTTATGTTGTTGTGGTGTCTTGGGGCTTTAAATGTATGGTAGTGCTTCATAAAAACAATTTAGTTTTTATTGTAGCAAGCAATATATCTGTTAAAATTTATCACCCAGTTAATGTAACCTCAGTTTTCTATCTGAAATTACATCCTGTGCTGGGGTTTTTTTGACACATTCCAGAATATAATTGGAAGTAGTATTTAATTTGTTCAGTAATGTTATGATGGCAGAATACAGGTATTAGCAAAGAGAATTTTATAGTTTAGTAGGACTCAGGGTTACCCTGTGAAAATTTAATACTTGTGATTCTTGTAACTAAAAAAATCAGTTTAAGTGAAAAAAAATTTAAATTAAAAAAAGTCCTGATTTGTCGTATTAAAAAAATCCTAAAAGTTCTTATTTATTGTACCACCTGTTTCAGTGTTACTTAGAGAACATCACTGGTAAGAAACAGTAATAGACAAGCAGTTCTAAGGTAGGCCAAACTGAATATTATGGTAATCCATCCTTTAAATCATGAAACATATATTCCTCATATCCAAGAAGGGAAGGCAGGAGTTCTTAATCCAACAGGGAGAACTGCTGTTCGTCACTGATTCTTTACTGTCTTATTATTAAAGCTTTACTGGCAAACATAGATAAATTTGTATCAGCATTTCTTATCAAAGATCTGTACAGTCTTTATATGGACAAGGTCTTTTTACTGACTGTCCAAGGAGCGCTAAATATTAACGCTCAGTTTTGGTCAGCCAGCTGACTTGCACCATATGTGCGTTCATTCAAAAAATTTTATTCAGTTCTGAACGTAATGTAAACAACTCGGTGTCTGAATTGTACTGGTGCTATTCTACCAGCATTCTAGATGAGGTGAGTTAGACTCATGCATGCCATTGAACATAAATACCTTGGTACCTAGAACAGAGATTTAATGTGTTCTTCCCTGCTCCAAATAGTGCTTACTAGTAAGCTTGATAAACTTCCTGGAGAACTTTCTTCTTTCTGAACATCCCATGGAATCTGTACTGTTCTAATTGACTTAAGAAGTTGTGCTTTAAAAATCCAGTTAAAAATAATGTAATTTAAAGGAATTTAACATGTTACCATAATTACTGCTACACTAACTGCATTATGTAATACCTAGGTTAAATCTGGGACAGAGTGATAGATATAGGTATTTGTATGGAGAGAACTCATTTACTCTTTGTAACTAGCTGAATTTTTCACTGTAACCTCTGAGATATGTAATAGGCGAAACCTTTGCATTAATCATATTCCTCTGGATGCTGGTATTTTTGTATAATATATCACAGACTTCAAAACACTGAATGTTAACTTTGTTCTTCTGCTGCACAAATGCTATGTTTTGGTGACATACTACAATTATGCTCATATCCTTTGTTTTTGCATTAATGCATATTTTACATACAGAAGTTTTTGAACTAGACTAAGGTGGTCTTACTCCCACATTAATTATCCGTTCTTACCCGTAACAAGACAAGTTATTATCTTGGCTTTGATGTTGAAAAGTGATTGTGGTAACTGAATTAGGAACAAAAAACCCCCAAACCCTATAATCTGTGTTAAAAAGTACCCAATGTACTAAATAAAGATGGAACCAGTCTTAGTGAATTACATATGTACTGAAAATTGTGCTTAGCCACTTACTAAACTAGGAAAAAGAAAAATCTTTTTATTATCTCCCTTCTTCACCAGTGATAAAGGTTTTGCTCTTTTCTTTGTGACAGCTCAAATTTTAGAGAATTGGAACTATTTTAAATATTTTAGCTGTAATGATCCTTTTAATAAATGTTGGGGATTAAACTGGTCACACTTGAAGTCATCTTGGAGGTATTTCAAATGATGTTCTAGAGGTTTTGATTTTGTTAATCTAGCACAAAAGTACCTAACTGAAAATATGACAGATCCTAATTTTCTGAGGGTTGATATTCTGTATTTTGTTCTCCAGTACCTTAAAGGTTTTATATTTGTGTTTAAGTGATGAAGAGATTATTTCATGATAATTTGCTTGTGTAAGTTGCTTACAGCACAGCATTTCTAATTTACTGCTTAACTTCATCACTTAAATGCTTCAATAGTTCTCATTTGGCTTTGATTATAGTATTAGAATGGTGTATGTCAGATACACACAGCAAATGTAAGTGGATATATTTGACATAAGGAGATTATACGTGTCCTGCTGGTGTTCACTACATGTGTACTTTGGTCTTTACTTGGTTTTTTGCTTAGAAAACATCCTGTATTTAGGGATGGAGGGAATGTTTCTCATTCATTGTTGTCTGCAGCATCTCTTCTGTTACCAGTAGTAGGTGGTTTTGGAAGAGATTTCAGGGAAACAACTTCCCATGTTGTCACTAGCAGTCTTAACAACTACTAAAGTTGGTTTGTATGTAAAAATTAACTTCTAAATGTGGTAACTATTGTCTGTGTTCACTGTATTGACAGATGATAATACCATCTGCTTTGTCAACCTCCTCTCCCTGTAAAATCTCATCAGATAATCTATTTTTCTTAACTGTGCTAAACACTTGCCAAATTCCACTGGAGCATATTTAATCCTCAAAATACATGCTAATGCAGCTAATGAAAGATTTCACAATTTCAAAATTGCTGTATTTTTGAAACATTATACTTTTCCCACTTGTTTTCTTAAATGTATACAAGTGGCTGTTTCTGTAAACTTTGCCTTTGTTTCTAGCTAATCTACATTGTGGTCACTTAGTGAGCTGTGTTTGTAACGCACTTGGTTTTATTTGATTGTAATTCTTATTATTGCTTTGACAAAAGCTGTGTAGCTGTTTTCAGTTGTGGTAAGCGTGGTGTTGGATCACTGAAAACACTTAAGGCATGGAATATATTTGAGGTTTTCTGTTAATGGAATCTATTTTCTTAATCACAACCTATCAAAAATGTACTGGTGTCATCTTCTGTACAGGATGAGCCAGTGGTATTTAAAGAAAATACTTTTTACTGAAAGAAAGAGATGGGGACTGTAAATGTTAACTGAAAGACTGTGCCTTTAATCCATCTTTGCTGTTATTTTGCTGTCAATTTTATTCATGGTCATCTTTAGTAAAGGAAAAAAAAAATTATGTGTGTACAGGTCTACATGTTAGTTCTCCTGAAACTGTGTGTCTTTTTGTATACATACATGTACATAAATATACATAACTACAGATGTACTTGTAAAAAACCTAACCAAAAATCTTCAAAACTCCCAAAAAAACCAAAAATCCCCAAAGTAACAACTGAAAGCCAATTTTTTTACAGAGTTGTCATTGTGAAAATGGTTATATGGTTATGATACATTAATTGAATAAATGTTGGAAAATATTATTGCTAGAAAGCATATTCCGTGTAAGGTCAGGTAAATTGCGCATTTGTTTTTTCTTTTCTCCTGCAAAATGTTTCAGATTACTTTCTCAGAAATTCCATCTCAAAGGTACCTATCTATAATATTATGCTGCAAGCTTTGTTTTCTTTATTAAACACTAAACTACCTAACTGAAAGTATATGATCTTATCTTCTTAAAATTTAATATGCTGTATTTTGTTTTCTAATACCTCAAGTTGTTTTATACTTGCTTCAAGTTACAGGCTTTCAAAAAATCAAACCAACCATATGTGTCTGATTTTTTTTTTTTTTTTTTTTAATTGTTGTCTAAAACTCAGCTGAAAGCAATTCAAGCTTTTGCTAATAAATGCAGAAATATTTTGTGGAAAAATGCCTCTATTACCAGTATCATAAACCAATATTCCTGTAAAAAGAAAGCAATAAAAAAAATCAAACCTAAATTTACTAATTTTCGTGGGTCAGTGAAGGCTTTTACTGAGTTCTGAGTCTCGTTTCCTGAGTGTTTGTTTTGTCAGCATAGTGCTATTTTTTATCTTCTGTGTTAATATTTCCAATTTAAGTTTGCATATAAATGTTTCAGTTAAATGCACTAGCTGATTTTCTTCCTAAAATCCATGCATGAAAATACGTATTTGAATTTAATTGTATCTTTAAAAAATTTATTAATATTTAGGAGCAATGCTAATCTTGCTCACAAAGAGTACTCCACATTAAACAAACATCATCGTGAGTGTCATACACATTCATCACACTTTCTTTTGAATGCCTTCCTTGTCTTGCAGTTCCTTTGTGTCTCTTCATTACTTCACTTCCATGGTTGGCACTTCAGCCTGTGACTGTCAGATTAAGTTATCTCCTGAATGGTCTTGGAATAAGGCTTTTATGATCTGAAGACATAGAAGGTTTCCTCCTAAGTGGCTGAACTAACTGTCAGCATTGCTGCTTAAGATAAAGTTGCCAGATATTCTCCATTATAACATCCAGTTTTCAGTTGCATCTTAACCTTGACATATTTTAACCCCTGAACCATGCACAGTCCTGATCTCTAGATGCTTTTTATTTGGTGGGGAAAATCATATGAAAATGGAATGATCAAGAAAGGTTGCTCTCCATGTCTTTAAAAAGCAAACTAACCACCAGGACATTTTGAACTACATTTTTGGGATGCTTTAGTTTGTTTAATGTATCAGTATGCAACCTGAAAGCTGACTTGGCTATGTAGAAGGCTGAGTATAAGATACAGTTTTCTCTTTTGATGAATATCCACTTTCAGCTGGCAGAGTTATATCAAACACGTAACTGATTGGGGGAAAATATGGATAAAGGAAGGGCTAGGCTGCTCTCTAACTGATTGAGAAGTCTGAAGTTCTTGTGTCCTGTTACGGTTTAAAAAAAAGGAGTTAGTGAAATATAAAGGTAGTCTCAAACTGGAGAACTTGTTTTCATATATGACATAACTGTACTGAAGCTGATTTCTACAGGCAGTTAAGAATTAGATAACACCATCAAGAGTGGACATTTATGGTTAGAAGTACTCAATTGTTGTAATTACAGTGGGTTTTTCAGGAAACCTTAGGATTTATGTGATTTTTCTAAGTTGGAGATCAGAAGGTGAGACCAAATGCCAGATTACTAGAAACAGACATATTGTAAAACATTAGTTATGAATCATTTGTAAAGAAAGAACTAATTTTTTCTGTTCAGAATTTTTTCTGAATTTAGTTGCTTATTATGATGTCTTAAAATATCCTTAATTAAAGTCAACATAAAGTGTAAAGCATCTTCTGGTTTTGGTATAATGAGGAACTACTGAGGTTTTCTTGAGACTTTCTGTAAAATAATGTTTAGGCTCTGTATAAAAAGCACTCAAATGTGCATTGTACCTAAGGAACATAAAAGTTTTAAGAGTGTTCTTGATTTCCTTAAGTTGAAATAGACTTGAAGAATAGCTTGTTTTGGCTTTTGTCAAATGATAAGTAACTAATTTGCGAAGTCAGTGTTTAGTAAACCACTGTAACATTTGCTAATAAGATGGTAGAATAAATCAGTTTTTAATTGAGTTAAATAGATGTTTAATCAAATGCATGTTCTTTCTTGCTAGATTTGGATATTTCAGTCAAATTAGATTTTTTTCAAATTCATCTGCAGTAATGAAGTAAAGATTTTTTTTTCCAGCAGTTAAATTAGATATTGTCACATTTTATTTTCGTATTTAAAAGGAAAAACAAATAAAAAGTCACAATAGTAGTATGAAATTTAGTACTACTGGACTACCTCAAGTTCTTCACATTTTAACTTTAACGAAAGCTCCTTAAACACTGCATTTCCCATACTGTAAAAACCAGATAAACTTCTTTGCAATCTCTTATTAATCAGCAGCTCTGAGTCTTTAGCATAGTTCATTCTTATTTTCCTTTACTACTTTTATGGCTGGTGAGGCATAGGAGGACTATGAAAGCACCCAGTCTACTTGGGAAATAGTTTTGCTATACATAGGGAATACAATAAGTTTTTATCAGGGAATTTCTGATGCAAGTGGAGTTGTTAGGTAGTGTGAATTCATTCACACATACATTCAAAGTAGTGCAGTCTTAAACTGGTCAAATTGATTTCTGAACCACTGCTGTTTTCTTTACTAGCAATTCTCTTCGCAGTGCTAGCCAAATGGAGAGTGGAAAAAGCTGTCAGAAATTAAAGGGAAATATTCTTAGCTTTGGCTCTGTACAAATGTTAGAACAAGCAGAATTCCTTACAACGGGTTATTTGTTGGGAAACACAAAGTGATAAAGAGTGTGATTGGGTGAGAGTATGAGACAAAGAGCGTGAGAAATGTTGAGTTAGATATTGAGTGGTCTTCTGAATTTGTCAGATGTCTCGTTCTGATAATTCTGTTTGATAGTCTATCTGGCCTGACAGGTAAGAGAAGCAGTAGCTGTGGATACAGCTAGATTCTGACAAAACTTTTGAGACTGGCCAAGTAGAAGGCTTACTCTGTTTTGTGTTCCTGAGCTGTGGTCTTGCTCGTCACTGCTCTGTCCCTCTGACAAAAGAGTCGGAATTATTTTTTCCAATGAGTTCTGAACTAGATGGTTGTCTGAGGAACTGAATACTGACGTTAATCCATTGGTACAAAAACTAGGGGATCATTTGTTAAAGCAGTAATTGGCTTAATCTAAGATAATTGATTACTGATGAGTCAATTAAGACTGCACCTCAGGTGGGGTCCTGCAGAATTCTCCGTCATCTTGAATCTCTAACACATTCAAGAAGAACTTGGGTGGTAGGTTAAAAAATATGCTTAAAAAAAGAAGTAAGTCATACCAAATACTTTTAAAGATAGAATTGAAATTCAAAACTGTCTTGAAATTACTGTACCTGAAGTCAACAGTGTGGAATTCATTACACAAATGTCAAGCCCCCTTGTTCTAGGGGGACGTAAGAGTTGCATATGAATACAAAAGTAGGGAAAAGTAGCAAGCCCAAGGTAAAGGAGAAGACTATTTGGGGTCAATGAATGTTGAAACAAACATAAGAACTGAATTTTTGGGGGAGGGAAAGAAGCAGCTTGGGATGTGCTAATAAGAATGTGGTTTATAAGATAATTGTTCTGAGTAACTTAACCTTGTTGAGGTCTCAGTTGAAGAATTGCCTTGCCTAGGCATCTTGCTTTTAGAAATGAAAAAATTGGAGGGCCCCAGATAGGTAATGAGAACGATCAGAGATTTGGAAGGAATAGCTATCCAAAAAGATTCAGAGGGTTTATACATAGAGTTTGGGTTGAACTGCCTTGGAATAATTTATGAAGGTTCTGGAAAAGGAACTGACGTAACATTTAACAGAATGTGTTGCGTTTAAATCAGTGATTTCTCAACTAGAAATTCTAAGTAGTGTTCAGACAACATATATAAAGTTGCAAACTTAATAATAATACAGATTCCTGCTTTTTTTCTTAGTATACTATATTATTCTATTTAATTTTTTTAATGCAAATTATCTTACTAACTGATTATTCTTTTAGTCATAATCCAAAATCATAAAACATTAGAGGCTGCTGTTTTTCTTGGGAGATAGAGGATAAAATAGTCAGCTTTTATGTTGGTTAAAAGATTGTTTTAAAGTCAAGTTTGCAATATTATTTTACCATTCCTGGTGGAATGACATAGATATCTAAAGTTTTAGTGTGCAGGAAGCACGGTTGTGGAGAAAGGCAAGTAGGATGCTGTTTATGTAAGACGGTATAATTTTGATATAATATGTGAAATGTGTAACATAAGAATTTAATAATATTTCAAGGCTGAGCTTTATCACTTGTAGCTAGTACATTTCTTTATCCAGTCTTAATGAGTATTCCTTAATTTCTTCTGATTCACAGATTTTTTATGTTCACAAGTTCCTTTAGTCTTTATTTCACACCCCACCACCCCCTGGCAGTTGATTCAGACTTCATAATATGTCTTTGTTTTTTGAGCTTGCAATACTAAATAACTTAGGGAGTGTGTATTCCCTATGAATAGTTTAGCTGCTGTGAAACATGGTTGTTTTTACTGAAAAACTTTTAATTTGCTTCTGTTCATAATTTCTGCTCACTCTTAAGTCGTTTCTGGTCTTTGCAGTTTTATAAGGATTTCAAATATGTTGAATTGTAGTACTCCAAACCAGTTTTAATTAGCTGAGGAAATGAAAGCCAACAACTTCTTCACAATTCAATTGAATAGCTTTGTTTACCAGGATCTAAAATATTCAGACTTCTGTTCTTACTGCAGAGTTCCTGGTCTCTTAAAATCTTTGAATTTAATGTTCAGTCTGAGATTTTTTAGTTTATCTATACTTTGAGCGTGGTGCTTCATCCTTGCACTGCAGTTGTCACAGGGTACTGCTGTATGTTCTCAATGCTACCATCACTTAGTGCCTTTTTTTTATGTCATAACTTCCAGAATGTGTGATTGAAAATAATGAAAGGGAAGAAACCCTTGAAAATAATTAGGAAATAATGTTATGTATGGGTGGTATTACTTTGTTAAGCGTAGGCGGGGGAATGTCTGCTGAAGTTAGCCAATTAAACATGAAATACTTGCTTTATTTGAATGTACAACCGAGTAAATTATACAGCTTACAAAAAGTACTTTTGTTGTGTTTGTATATACACATATATTTTTTTATATATACATATTTTATATATATGTGTGTCGGTATATGCATGTGTATATATATATATCACAATACAGTGTTTTAAAAAAATGTTGCCCATGAAACCTAAAGTGAAAATGTAATTTGAGAAGCTCCATTTCGTATTTATGAAGGAAATGCTATGGCATGGGTAAGTAAAGAAGGGTTTCTGTAGATGTGCTTCCCAGATTGAGCCCACCAGAACAGAATGGAATAGTGAAAAAGAATGTTTTTTGCAGGCTCCTTAGGTGTGGGCAGGGAGCAATGAAATAGTGGATGCAGAGGCCTTTCCTGAAGGTTCTGTGTCATTGTGGGACTGGACCTACACCTGGCACCTGAGCTGTCCCCCCACACGGAAGTTGTGTGAATGTCTGGTCATGCAACCGGGCCATGTGTGTTTCTGTGACATGATGCACATTGTTGACCTGTGGATGAACATACCTGGTCATGTTAGTGGTGAGGGATAGGGGTTTGTAGTTTCTCTAAGAGCTCATAGAATATAATGAGGAAGAAATTAGGAATACCACTGCTGTACACTGCGCAATGTTAAATTTAAAAGACCTAGTTTCACTTGAAACCTCTATCCCCCAAAGTTGGGGTCACATAGGTATTTGATATATGAAGGCAGTAGTTGCCTCATTCTTCAGCCTCAGGTGTGAACCCTGTGGTGTTCTAAACCATTAAACACTGATATTTTTAGAGACAGAAATACATAGTGTTAAATTTTTTATTAATTTTGTTTACTTGCTTTTATAGAAATATTTTTTTTTTTCAGTTTAACTTTGTTGGAAGAATCCTTGGGCCCAGAGGACTAACAGCTAAACAGCTTGAGGCAGAAACAGGATGCAAGATAATGGTCCGAGGGAAGGGCTCGATGAGGGACAAAAAGAAGGTAAGCTCTTGAAGGGTAGCATAGTTTCAGATGCATAGTTTTGTTTTCTTATGGAGGGTGAGCTCATGTCTCTCATTCTTACTTGTTGTGTTCTTACTATATGCTTTTTCATTATCTAGTGTCATTTACAGACTTAGTACATAACACAAACTATCCTGAAAAAGTTAAATATGTGTGCTCCATAATGCTGCAATTGGAAGTCTAACTAGCAATTAAAAGTATTCTTCAGTAGTAAGTGACTTATAATTGTGTCATGTTTCACAAGGTAAAGGTAAAAATTGAATTTAAATGTATCTTTCTAAGAAAAAGCTGTTAACCTCAAAGGTGATGTTAATAATTTTCTTGTATTGAATTACCAAAGTAGTGATTTGTGCAACTAGTGTGGATTAAAAAAAAAAAAAATTAATGTATTTGTGGCAGTCAGTTCTAAGTGAACCAAAAAGCACTGTGTTCCTGGTTTTATTTTGTGTTCAGGTGGAGCTGCAGTGTAATTAGGACTGTTCCTTGCCCCAATTATGTAATGTGCTCCGCCCATAAAAACTGCATGACAGAGCCATCCTGAATGTAAGGTTGCTCTTGTGGTAACTGTTTTTCTAGGTTTATTTTCTAGCTACTTCCTTCCACCTCTGGCTACTGCTGCTTGAATTATACCAACTTCTCCACTGCAGTTTTAAGTGTACACTTAACATGACTCTTTTCCTCTTTGTTCCCAGAAGTATTGTTTCTTTTGGTTCTTTTGTAGAAAACTTCCTCTTTTCCTTATCTGATCAGCCACGTAGTGCATTCTCTTGATACATATGTGGCACATACCAGTTACAATAGAAAGCTAATGTCTACCCGATTAAACATTTCTTTCTTCCAGAGCTCGTCACTGTAACTTTCAAATTTCATTTGATGCCTCTTTTTTTCATAATATGCTGTAGTAGTGTCACCACCCTTTCTCTTATTCCAGCTATGGCTGTTTTGGATTTTGAGATTTCCAGCTTCTGAGCAAAGATCCAGTCTAACCTAGAGATGTTTTGGTTGTCTAGGTTCTGTAGAAGTAAGAGGATGTGACTATCTGTGGTTTTGTTAGATCTGTAACAGCCTTCATTCTTTCAATGTGTTTTATATTAAGTCCCACTGAAGATATGGCCAGTTAGCAATCATGTTCTGTTCTACAGTGTCAGCAGGGCAGGCACTTAGGCAGCACCAGCCTGTGTAGCACATGTTTGTGCACCACGTCTTTTGTTATTCTTGGCTGCCAGCTGGAATAACAGCACCTTCCCAAAATGTTACGTGTTCTGACCTATCCATTCAACGTTCATGTAGGTCTTGGAGTTTGTGAAATGTCTGTTACAAATCACAGAATGCTGGATGTTGGAAGGGATCTCTGGAGGTTCCGCCCTGCAAGCAGGGTCACTTAGAACAGGTTGCCTGTGACCATGTCCAGATGGCTGTTACATTTAGAGTCCTCCCACCACTGTACTTCAGAACCTGTCCTGTCCTGTGCAGAGTCATCTCTCTAGGTAGCTTGGGCAGGTTTACTGTCTGGGGAAGTGATATTTGTGGACTGATTTCCTCCACTCTCCATACTTTTTTTTATTATTATTGGTTTTTGACTCCTCAGAGGAGAACAGGCAGTGGGAGTTACTGGAGTTTTGTATTTAAGAAAAAGCTTAGAGGAACGGAGACCTTCTGAGTGAGTCATGTGATTTTTTTGTTTAAGTTTAGTAAGAAAAGCTATCTTCAACAAGGAGAAGCATGGGAGATCAGCTGGAACCCTGTATACATTAAAAAGTACAAACTGATCCATCCAATTGAATGCCCATTACATCTTCTAAGTGGGTTGTCTCATATTTTTGGAATACAGAAGTTTGGAAGACAGAAGTTTTCTATCAACCTGCACCTCAGAAAGTCTTCCATCATCCCCATATCACCATTGGCCAATCAGAGCTCAGATCAGTCCAGCAGTTTAATTACCTAGGTAGCCTCATCTGCTCAGACTGTAAGATTGACAGAGAGGTAGACCGCAGGTTAGCAAAGGCATATAGTGCCTTTGGAAAACTCCATAAAAGAGTCTGGCGAAATAAACAAGATCAGTGTTTACAGAGCCATTGTGCTGTCTGCTCTCTTATATGGGTCCGAATCGTGGGTCATTTACCACCACCACCTGTGACCCCTAGAACACTTCCATCAACGCTGTCTCTGTACAATCCTAAACATCCACTGGTCAGATTATGTAACTGATACATCTGTTCTAGAACAAGCAGCAGTTACGAGTATTGAGGCCATGTTGCTGAGAACACAGTTACGTTGGGCAGGGCACGTCTCCCCGATGGAGGACCACCGCCTCCCTAAGATCGTGCTCTATGGAGAACTTGCCACCAGCTGCCGCAAGAGAGGAACCCCGAAGAGAAGATACAAGGACTCCCTGAAACAACATCTCAGCCTTGGCCACACGGATCTCCATCGCTAGTCTACTCTGGCCTCCAGTTGGGAGGTCTGGAGACACACTATCTATAACACTGCTGCTTCCTTTGAGAAAGCACGCAGGATCACCATCGAAGAGAAGAGACAATGCAGAAAGAATCGTGTCTTGCCAATACCGTCCAAGGAGTCTTTGTACTGTGCCTTTTGCAACCGGTCTTGTCTGTCTCGCAGTGGCCTCTTTAACCACCAGCGCTCTTGTAGCAAATGAGGGTAGAGCCCTTCCCAAATCTTCGTTCGCGAAGCCTAGCCATGATGATGATGACTGCAGTTAATATCGAATGTATTTGGGTGATATCATAGTATATTTTAATACCAAATAGTATGATATTGGTTGTAAATCAGTGTTGAGTACCAAATAATTTTCTTTATAAAACTGATTTTCATGCCATTCATTCCTAATCTTTCTAAAGTTTTCCTGAGATGATTTGTATTGGTTGTTAGTTTATATATTTCAGAACGACCTTTTTGGTGTGTACACCTTTGTTGATGTAATAGGAAGAATTTCATAATCCTGGATTATGATGCAGTCTGTGATGCACATTGCTGTATTTAAGATGTGGTGATCACAAACAGACTAAAGTAAGAATGAGAGAGATCTCTCAGTTTGAGGTGTAAGTACACTTTTTGCTATTGGCTCTTGCTTTTTTTTCTGATGATTTATACTCTACATGTGAACTTTCTAGTCTTGCAGTGCAAGATGATCAACTTCCTTGACCGTCTGTGTCGTTTAATGATAACTACCTTTTTTTTCATTTTCTCTTTGAAGGTTGTACTTCAAAATGCTAATGTACTTCCAAGTTTAAAATAGAGAAGTATTTTTTTCATGGAAGGTTACACTTACTCTTTTTAAAAACCTTTCCTTCATTTAGAGTCAGTGTTGTTTAGAAAAGTCAGTACTTAATGAGGTTTTTCATTGAATTGTTTGAAATTTGGGGGAGATAAGAAATGCAGGTTAAATTTTATGTGTGTTTTGTAAGCATATTTCATATCTGCAAACTTGATTTCCCAGTGCTAACTAAAAGAAACTGTGTTGGTTGTGGTAAGGAATTAATTGCTAAACCAGTGTCAATCTAATGTGACAGCTACATGGTACTAAATACCATCTCCTTGAGTAAACTGTATGTGTACTTTCCTACCTTGCTCATGATTCCAGAACCCACGAGAAAATATGAAAGATGTGCTGGAAAATAAACCATCCAGATATGCTCTGTAGAGGATTTTACTCTGCTGTGTGAGCCTGTGAACAGAAGTAATGAATTAGAAATCTTTGTCACATGGCCAAAACATTTGAACTGGCATCACATCTTGAAACTTGCTGACAGATTTCCCCCAGAAAGCAAGGGAAATCCTCAAATTGTTTGTATCTGAAGCTCAGCTGGTAATCAGAACATCTCTCTAGGCAGCTTTCAACAAATTTAAAATCAAGACCTTAATTACTGAGAATATTGTGATTAGAGCCTGGGGCTACTTAAAAGAGATTATTGGGGAGAGGAGAGGAGTTGCAGGCATTCATTAAAAGCTAATGAATGTGTAACTTTATTAAGACCAAGGAATTTTTTGCTTAGTCTAAATGTACCTTTCATTAAGTACTGAGGAAAACTAGTGATTTGCACACCAGTTAAAAAGTACTCCTAAGTTAAAACTCTCCTAAGTGGAGACTGTCCAATGGTGGAAAAGCAAAATATTTTTTTACATGAATTCTGCAAAACAGGAGTCAGGGGGAGTCGGCCCAGTGCTCTTTGGCGCACTTACTGCCGTTATTTCACTTAGAGAGGTATGAAGCCTTACGGCATCAGGCTGCTGGCTTGTGCCAGTCTTGGTCAACTCCACTGTTTTTTCACATTTCTTCCTACTTTTAGACAAGAATCTCCTCTAGAACAGTGTGTGACAAGAGAGCATTACTCATTTTTACTTCATGAGGAAGCATCTCATTATGAGAGACAGAATTTTTTTCCTTAGAATTGATTATTTCAATTAGAAAGGCAGGCAGCTATGCAGTTCTGAATATGAAGAACTCTGTGCCTTCATCCACTGTAACAGCTTCAAATCTGTTGCAGTTCATATTAGATCATTTGAACTGATTTTTGGTTTCTGACCTACAGTTTACTTGTTCCTACATCACTGTTCACCTTGAAAGCAGAAGTTATGTAAAGTTTCATTAAAGACAAGCTCTCAGTTAGTACTAGTCTTGACCTTTGACTTGTGTAGAGTTGTTACAGTAAATAGATAATTCCATATCTTTGAACTTTCTGGTTTTCTGTTTTTATACTAAGGGTAAAAAGGAATTAGAAACCACCTGTCCTTGGTACCTGCACGAAGTTTGAGGAAAATTATTAAGAGTGGAAAAATTTAGCTGTCTTGTGATCAGGATATTTTCTTACATTTACATGCTGTATAGTATTATATATTTTATTATTTGAATGCCTTTTAGTCTCTGAAATATCATCTGATACACTTTGATTTCCAATGGAAGGTCTTAAACATTCAGTTTAGCTAATAAAGTGATGTACTGACGTTAGATAACATGTACTTTGTAGTGCATCTTGTTAAACAAGCCCTGTTATTGCTACCCTGTGTATAAGATGCTTAACTTTCACATTCTCTGAAAAGTACTATGTGTTAACAAATCATAAAGGTCTGGTGAAGCTGTTCTGTGTTTCAAAATGGAAGTTTGACCAGCCATCATTGTTCTTATGTTCTGGGAATAAAATGCTTGGCTCAGGCTTGTGGCCTCTAGAATGTGCCTTTACATACAAACATGCTAGTAGTGTTTGACAGTTTCATATGTCTGTGTTGACAAATCATGGCCACGGTTTGGAATGGCAATTTTAAAAAATTCTGTCACTGGTTGCAAAGGTGGTGTTTTGACTATTTGTCAATACCCTTAGGAATTGCAAGGAAAAAAATTCATTAGGTGACTGGGGTCATTGACACGTGAAAGTGAAGAGCAATTCCATATACATAATACATTACTAGAATAAATGTACTTTAATTAAAAAAATTAAAATAATCCCTTTCTGACAATGCTGTGTTGTGTCTGGAGGTCAGATGCTTACTTTTCCATTTAGAACTACTAGCAGAATCCCTTGTCAACATCCATCATTAAGGGTGCTGTTTATTAACACTGACTTCTAGTTACTGGAATCTGACTGAGACAGTGTGGAGTGGCAGTGGAGCATGTTTGATATGCTGGGTTCTGCTTTGTTAATTTCTGTTGCAAATCAAAACTGCAATCTGTCTGTATAAGAGTTACATTCACTTTTAATTGCTTTCAACTTCTGTGACTATACCTTAAAAGTTGTTGCATGAACAGGCTCCTTAGCTAAGATTGATACGGCTTATACAGCATATGTCCTGAATCTACTGCATGCGGATTATAAACCTGGAATAGAAAATTACTTAAGGCATTCAGAAGGAAGTGTTTAAAGTACTATCCTGGGAACAATTAAATTCAGATCATCCAGCATGTCCGACAGTGACATTTCCTCTAAACACACTTTCTCTTAAGTGTGCATGTCTTTGTTAAGTTTGATTTCTGAAACTGATTGATGAGGCTTGGGAGACTTTATTCATACTTAATATTTGACCGCTGTAGTATTTTGCCTTTTTTAAAACTAACTCTAAACAGTAAAGTCATAGTCATGTAAACTTATGTATTCACCATATCACAACTGCTGTTTTAATACACAGTGAAGAATGTATCATATTAAGCTGTATGAGATTTTGTATGTAGTTGTGTGAAGAAAAATGCTCTAGCTTAGAATCCAAACCTGTTTTAAGAATATACTTGGTGGTTGATACCATTTTGCTATCCTAGAGTTTCATTGCAAAACATAGGATGGAATTAAAAATATTTATAGTAGCTTGTAAGCTAGTTTTTTTTTTTTTTCAGTAGTGAGTACTTCAGAAAATAGGCTCTTCTGTTCCAATTTCAAAACCTTCATTGCATTTGTAACCACTTATTTTGAATGCAGGAGGAATTGTAAAGCTGGACTTTATTATTATTATTTTTATTAAAGAATTGTTGAAGCATGACCTTCTTCCCTTTTCACTGACAAAAGAAATGCCTATTGAGTTATATCCCTGGTAATATTTGAGCAGTGACCCTCTGAAGAGAGAAGAGTTTGTACTATTCGCGAATAGCATAAACAAAGAAAAAAGTCATCACTGAAAAAAAAATCCTCTTACCAAGTTACTGATTTAATTACATAATTAAATGCTAAAGACTGTCTACTAGAAACTGTACTTCAAAGAATTTAAAAATGCAGCAATGTTGAAGGTAATAGATATTATTTCTTGAATTACCCCTGACGGAGGGCTGACTCCTTTTAAGCCTGTTCATGGGGGTTTTGTAGAACTTCTGGAGTATTATCTTTGAAATCTTACCTTCATACATTATTTAATTAAAAATTGTTCAGTTCACATTGACAGTACGGAAGAATGTAGGCACAATTAGCATAGTTATGTATGAGAATGTAAATCTTAAAAAGGGAACGTTTTCCTGAAGTTTTATATGAGATTTGACAGACGCTTCTTATTTAAAGTAATTTATTGCAAAAGTGTTTTCATAGCTGCCAGGGAAATGCTCTTACTTTTCAAGAGCAGAATGATTTTATTTTGAAGGGAAAAAAAATTTAGGTTCTTGAAGACCTTAAAAATTATTGCAAGGCAGTATTAGTCTTTCAGAAAATATTACTGATACGTATCTGATGCAATGCATCTTTTAGATGGTTTATTTTATACATACCTTTGCCCTTTATTGGCTACGTACCGTATATATCCAGTACGTATTGCATATATTTCTGCATGAGCTCAATACAAAGTTGCAGCTTTGAGCAGATTTCACACTATTACGATGGGGTTTTCCTGTATAATGTGAAAAGTAGCTGAAACCTTTGGCTATGATTAACTTTGCTATCAGAACTTGATTATATGTCATTTTGTTCTGAGAGCAGTTAAATTGGTTATTGAGCTAATTAAATAAGGAAATAACTGACTTAACAAAATACAACTTTAATGCTATTAAATACACTGGAAGTGTAGGCTGGAGAAGTGTAATCAAAGTCCTGCTAGTTGAAATCAATTTCTACTATGCTTTCCTTTTTATTTGTTTTTCTGTCCGTTCCCTTTGAGGAAAGAACCTTATGATCAAGAATCTGGATTATCCTGAAATTGGAGAAAAGTAGCATGAAGTGTAGTGGAAAAAGTATATCAAGGTAGTCTTGAATCATTGCCTGAACATCTGTAAATAAACAGCTCTGGTTTATAAATTAAAATGCTATGTCTGTTGAACGGGAATTGACACATCTTATTCTGTACCATGGTAGAGATTGTCTTTCTGCAGAGTTATTCCTAAACTTTTGTTAGGTAGGAAGCACAGAGAGTGTTAATTGTGTTAGTCTAGGTTGACTAGACTACAGCTCACAGTTGTTTGTATCTGACATTTGAACAGAAGTTTTGAAAGGCTTGAGGGACTATGCATACGTAATTGTTTTGAGGTACTGACAAAATTGTCTTCAAACATCTATCTACATTTTACTTTGTCTAGCAAAGTAGTGAAACAAGATTGAAATAATGAAAATCTACTGTAACCTGAAACTTTTCCCATACTTATTTCGCAGAAAAGGATCAGAAACAAGCTACTGAACTAGGTGAGACTTGGTTTTAGCAGAGTATTGGCATTCTTTTGGACAGTCATACAATTTCTTAAAGCTTTAATTTTTCCTCTCGAAGGGGTAATAGTGTTGAAAATTATCTAATAATACTAAAACAAGGGAGTTATTTTTTCTGAGATTCCACAAATGACATATTCAGTGCTATTTTCCCATATTCGTGGTGTGCTGTGAAGGATAACTAGTGGTTTTGCAGACTTTACCATCATTCTCATTTAATCTACAAAACTCTTTCTGGATTCTAGATTTGTCTACATTGCAACCTTAACCTGTTGACCTACCCTTCAGTGAATGATTTGTTATATGGCTGATTTTTTTTTCTAGTTTAAGAATTAATGTTGTGATAATCTTGCTTAACAGAAATAATTTCTGTTCAGGGTTGCATTTTGAGTGTGTTTGTTGAGTATTGTGGAAACTCTGCTTGCAACTCTGTGTGGGAAAGGCCAGACTTAGTTTGAGCCTCATGGGAATTTTCTTGTCACGTATGAAGATTCAACCTACTTAAACGTGGGAATGGAGTTATAACTTGTTTATTCAGGAAGCAAAGCAGCATGCCTCTGTGATTCCTGAGTAGCTATCAATTCTTGACAGTTTTTAGTTCTCCATATTTTTTTGGTGGCTGCTGGTGGGCAGAATACAGGTGGTTGTTTACCATACTGTATATGGCTCCTTAGGGTCAGATTTAGCAATTTTATTGGGACTGACAAGAAGGCTCTTTTGAAGGGAGTAAAAGAGTAAACACAAGGTAATATACTACTGTTGCTGAAACCAGATACTTAGATTATTAATTGAACATTTGGAAAATAGAGATATTTGACTTTCTGCTGTTTAACTGTTTTCCAAACAGAGATAAGTAGTCTGTAGTGTTTCTTTGTGGCAAGATACTGGATTCCTTGTCAACTGTATCATAGCAGTCATAAATTGCAATTCCTAAAATGACTGAATGGTGTTCCATTTAAACTTGTTTATAGATGGTGACAGTTTTTCACTTTCCTTAGGTCTTCTGGCTTAGTATTAGCCTTTGTCATGCCTGGACTTGGATTGAAATGGATATTACTTATCACGGGTTGCTCTTCTGCTATGTGTGGCCTACAGCACAGTGTATTAAGCATATGAATAAAATTCAAGTAGCTGTGTAGGTAGGTGGGGGGGGGACGACAATATCCTCACTTTACAGTTTATTTTGTTGTTGGTCTTTACACTTTTCAGATGGAGGAGGGGTTTATTGACAGTCAGTTGCATGTTTTTGTTAGTCTTTTCCGAGAGTAATTAGCAGTTTCTGTCTTCTAACTATTCATATTTTTTTCATATCTTTTTAGGCAGTAAATGAGGAATGTTTTAAAGTGCGTGCACACTGAATATTTCATAAAAAGTGTCTTTAAAACTTCTAACAACTCCATTTAAAGTGTGTTGAGTATCTGCATGGAAGGATGACAAACAAATGTTTGTTAAGGCCAGGTACACAGACGTCCTTTTCTGTTAGAGAAAACTTGTTACTCTTACAGTAGTGCAAAGAACAGTCTCTTAATTGAGTGCCTTTATTTGGCATGTGGGCAGTGAGTGCATATAACCTAAATGTTTGGATATAATACTTACATAAATTATGATAATGCTTTTTCTGTGTCTAGTAAGTCTGATGCAGGTGTTACTTTCTTCCTAATTTTTCCATACTGTTCTGTGATCATTTGTTGTGCTACAAGGTTGATATGACTGTTTCCAGTGAGGTTAACATTTCATGGAGGCAGAAGGGAATTGGATGTTCTGGTGTGGAGTTACTTAATTATTTGGAGGGATTTTTAACACTACTTTCTTTGATATTGATTTGATACTGGTATTGTGGTGATTTTCTTTGTTGGAATTTTTTAACATTCTCAATAGCAGTTTTTTTAAAGAAAATCTCTTCAAGTTTGATAGCCAGCAAAATCAGATCCCTGAGTTATAAATGAAAAGCTGAAAACTGATCTTTCCATTCTCCTGTCTTCCCTTGGTATAGTCTTGACTGTTGTACATGTCTTGGCTCTGCGGTCTTGAGCTCTGGGAACAATTTCCCCAATCGTGTCCAAAGTATGGACATGGTTGCCTAGTTCTGGGTATTTTTTCTCTTCAGTCTCCCGTATTTCTCCATGTCAAAATGCTGTTTCATTTTCTCCCTGTTGGACCTTTAAATTCTAGACACCAGATCCTAACGTTTCACCCTAGATAAACTTTTTTCCTCAGAGAGTGACTGTATACCTTAATTTATTGGCCCGTGGTGTTTCTGCTGTGGTGATACTTCAAAGGGTAAGGAAAGAAGTGCTGACAGTGGTGGGTCCATTCTGTGGGATAAAGTTGCTCTTCACTTTAGTAACTGCATGTTTGTCTTAAATAAGAAAGCAGCTTTTTGAAAGATGGGACCCATAGCACAATTAATAACAGCTCTGTCACAGCATGTGAACTCTTTGGAGTATTTTTATAAATAGTTATCTGGAATGTTCAGTCCTGCAGCCGTACAGAACGATTAATGCGTCTCTGGCAATCAGATGGTGCTAAAGGATTGAAGTGACAAATGACGTTCAGCTGACTGACTGAATCCACCTGAAGTACCTGACTGTTTCAGTTAATCCTCTTGGCGGAATTATTTGGTAGCCAGTTAAGATGCAGAACTATTGATTTCAAATGCCCCACATATTTACAACCATATGTATTCAAGGGAATTTAATTTTTAGGCTGCTGGGATCTTGGGGCGTTTTTAGTTTTAACTAGCTTGCTGAACTCATGAAATATACTGTGATACATAATTTCAAGAACTAAAAACTAGTAGTTGACAAAGAAATTTTAGATGTAAAATTAATTTTTACAGCGAAAAATTGAGGGTTTTCTGCATTGATAATATATGTCTTCATCTAGTAAATGATCTTCAAATGACCAACCAGTCTTTGAAGTGGCTGTGAAATATTCATTTATGTTTCAAGTTGACAACACTGGAATTGAATGTTCACTTAAATTTTGACTGACAAAAAGACCTACAACTTAAATATGTTAGCTCACACTGACTCAAAACAGCATTAACGGGAAAGGTCTTAAGGTAAGCTTTATTAAAAACCAAAATAAGTGATAAATTTTAAGGTTACTAATGTGTTTTGAAATACTGAAACTAATCTGGAAATTAGTATGCAGTGAGGAGACAAGGGTATTGCACATACCAGAATTGCTTTTTGCAGCCTGACTAGTGAAATTTTTCAGTATCCAGCCTTTTAGACTCTGTGTTCAATTTAGCTTGAAATGCACTTTTTTGGAATAGTTCATTTGGTAGTAAAATTGACCTTCCTTAAAAAAAGAAAAGAAAAACCCCGAATTTTCCATTTCTAAGAAAAATCAGATACTTTGACTTTGCCATGTCTTCTATATACACCTGAAGAAACAAATGTTTTGAAGAAGAAAACACATGCTATTACGTGTTTCAGTTCTCTTAAGGAAATCTGATTTTATTTGGTTATTGCAGCCTTCAGACCTATTATTTGCAGTCTAATTCAGTCCATCTTTCATGACTTATAGTGGAAGAATCTGCCAGGTAGAATACAGTGTAGCGATTTGAAATGAGTCATATTCGGCATATTACTTGTTCCTGTTAAACCCACTTTCAGTTGGCTGGTTTTGCAAGTCAGAATATTAAGTATATTGAGTTTGACTAGACAATGCTGTATCACCAATCTTACCAGATTCAGAAATCGGCATTTTGAGTATGCTTTTTGGATCCTGGTGTTTCACAGCAGCAGGTACAGGATTTTTCCAGTATCTTCCTTGGAGAGCCCTGTAATAGATGAGGCAGTGTTTGCAGCGGCACCACTGGGAAGGAATATTCAGGTTCCCTTCAGCTGTATCATTCTTTACATTAGGCTGTAGTGGGTAGGAGTTTAAATATACAGCTTATATTTGCTGCTCAAACAGTTGTTTATAGTGACCCTTAGGGAAGAAGCAACAGAAGGAACATAAACATTGCATGGGCAGCAACAGCAGGCTGACAGGCCTACTTTTGCCCTACTGGCTGGTTAAGTAAGACTCCTGTATTGCAAGAGGAAGGAAAGAGAAAATCACATTGAACATTGAAAAGGAAAAAAAAAAAAAAGGCAAATTTGAAGACCGTCAAAATGTAAAATAATTTGTCACACGTTCACCTGTTAGTTCATAAATGTCAGTTCTTCTAAAAGGCATATCCAATTTTTTCTTGGATTTGACTTGACAGAATGTTTCAGGGTCTGCAGCTGGGCTGCAGAACTAAACTGATTTTTTTCAGGTTTTTAAACAGATCGGTGAATCAGGCATCTCTTGTAATTTTTGCTGCTCTCCTGACCTGGAAAAAGGATCTGTGCTCCTTTGAGAGTCATCTTGAAGAAGTGGTTGTCGATCATGGAATCAACTAAGAAAGCATTTTATTTACTTCACTTACCTGGCTTAAAAGCTCAGCCTGAGGAAAGAACTGTTTCAGCTTCCTTTGTTAATGTGCATTTCTGCACACCTGAGTCACTGAACACACAGGCTTGCTTTTAGGGATCTTTCTTCCACTACTGTTAGCTTGGAAGTGTTTTTGTGATCTTTTAAGAGGAATAACCAACCAACCCCTGCCCCCATCCCATTTTATTCTTGCATTTAAGAGTTTTACAAGAGCAAGCTTTCAAACTGTCAGTGGCAGACCACAGTTGTGGGTAACAATATTTTATAGACCATATAATTTTGCAGTAGTTCTTTCTTGATCTCTTAGAGCTGCTGGCAACTATCCTTTTCCCACCATTTTAGCCAGTGCTCAGTGGATCTCAAACTGTGGGCTGCTTCTAGAGGACCAGTGAAATGTGTCACAAAGAACAAAGCTCATACTTGTGGTCTAGATGCATAAGAAGTTCTAAGTCTGCACTTGTAATAGAACATATATGTGGGCCTTCCAAAAACAAAGAAAAGGACAGGGTGTCAAAACGGTTATTCCTGCCAAAATTATACTAGCCTCACTATTTCATAGTGACTTCCTTTATATGAATGTATTTTTAATATATAGTGAAAAAATCATGGATAATCAGTTATTCCAAATGGATTTTCTATTGACAATGAAAAATTATTGACATTCAGCAATTCAGCAACTTTAACTGTGACACTTATTACCGACACATTTGTCATTAAATATACAAAAAAGTGAGTTTTGGTTAATTTGAAGATGCAGTGAGCTTTGATATTGATAACAACATGAAAAATGACCAAAGATGATAGTTATCCTCTATCATGTATATATTAAATTAATTGTAAGATCAGTTTCATTCCCTGATGAGCTGTGTTGTAAGTAATGCGCACTTAGACATTTGCTTCTAAAACACTGATAAAGGCAATCTGTCGGAATGTTTTTAAGACAATAGCTATTTAATGAATAGCTTGTGTGTACAGGAGAAAAGAATAAGCTTGATTGCTTACAATCTCACATTTGAAAAAGCATTTTTTAGATCTCTGTATTTGCATATCTAATTGCTATGTAATCAAAACTAAGTGAACTGTAGCTACTTGAAACTAAAAAATGAAAAGCAATCATCTTTAGAGGGGGAGATATCCCACTCATATGCAAGCCTGTTTGAATATTAGAATTATATTCTTCTTGTGTTTAATTATAGGTGTTTGACTGAGCAGTAAATTTATGCCTGTGTATTAAAGAAGTGAATGTGACCCTGAAACATCAGCTTTCCTTTGTTGGAGCAAAGCATTGGCATTGAGAGAACTTAACAGTGTTGTGTATTTTGGTGATAAGGGATTGTGCCAGAATAGCTGTTAATTACCTGCTTTGTTTGATATGGAAAGTAGTGGTTCCACACTTTTCTTCCCGCTAGTGACAGTACTCAATTAAAACTTGTATTAAACAGTGATAATACTCTCGTTTATCTGGTGGAGAAGACGTGAGGTGAAGAAAATTAACAGGATATTTTCAGCTGTTTGAAGATGGCTTTGTTTTTTTCACGAACCTAGGGACAGTGTAAAGTTTTGTCTTTTTTGGTGTGCGTGTGTGGTGGGCTTTGGTTATTTTATTAATTTTTTAAATCTTTGTGACTCTTAAATCTTACCATTTAATGATAGTCGCTATAGTAGAATTGATAAAAAAAACCCTTAACAGCAATGTTGAAGTTATAAATTTGGGAGACACTTGCCCTGTCCTTATTCTGTTCCATGTCATTCCTCTGTGTGAAGCATCTGTTGCTGTAGGTCCTTATTTCGATATTTTTTTTAAAATTTATTGTATCATGACATGGTATCTCACATGTCAAAAAAAGCGTATTTTAAAATTAAATTTATTGACTGAGTTTCTCTGCCTCTTTGAAGCATGTTTCCTAATGCACTATGACTTAGGCTTCTCAAAGTAGCATCTATTTTTTGCATACCTAAACAAAAATAACAAGGAGGAGTAAAGCAAGGAAGTTAATACAGAAGACTTAGTAGTCTTTGTTTTCTTCAGATACCAATGCTGAAGAATATTCTAACAGTGAGAATATACAAACTAAATCAGTAGGCAGTAACAAAGGGTATAAAATTGTTAGAGTAGCACTTAAATGTTTTTTTTTATTTCATTCATCCACAGAAATTAAGGAATGGCTTGGCTGCTTTCCTTATGAAGTTTGAAAGGTCTGTTCAGCAAGCTTGAACAGCTTTATTCTGGAGTGAAAACTGAGTGTTTGATGCTAGACTAATTTGGCCAAAAATATGAAACAATAAGTGAAAAGGAGTAATTACTGTAGCATGTACACGAAGTTCTTTTGAAGAGCTCAGTGGATATGGCAATGCATGATAATTCAGCTAGAACTTCAGAGCTTCAACTGTTGGGTGAATAGAGGTCACATGCAGAGAGTAAGATTGGTTGCCTGCAGTAATTAGACACAATTAATAAAGTCTGTTCAGAAAGCATACTGTGCATACTGAATGGCTAGCGGTAATGACTAGTCTTATATATAACCTTACACAAGCAAATATTACAGATAAAACAGCACCTTAAAAGACTTCATAAAGTGTGGAAACTTGAAAGGTTTTCTTGTTTTGTTAAAAGCTTAAACATAGTGTCATTCTTAAAGAGCAGAATGCTAGATTTTATTTAGTAGTGGAACTTATTCAAGGGATACAAGCAAACTGTGGTGAAAAGTCAGTTTAGGAAAAAAAGTTTTTAATTGTGTGAATTGATCATGATTCTTCAGAAAGAAAACTGTAGAAAGTTGTTCTTAGATGAGATCTTACAAATGGCATGGTTTTTAAAGTAGTCTGCTTTTCTTTTGAAGTAAATGTTTTTCTGGGCATAGTAAGTGATACATTTCATTAAATTATTTAATTGTATTTAGTTAAGAGCATGATTATTAGTTACATTTTCTTTAGGTAATTCATTAAGTCAGTAAATGGAGATTTGTTCCTACTGACCACACAATACCCCTTTCAGGCAAGTGAACGGTGATAAGCATTAAATAAGAATTTGGTAAGATGTTTTATGATCTGGCATTTTGAAGGGGAATGATCTCTGTTTCTTTAACTGGTTTTTTTTCCAGTTTTCTTTCTTCTGTTTAAAAAAAAAAAGGGCGTGCCAATTTGACATGCATTCAGATTAGCAAAATTATTTCATGGCATAGCAGTGCTGCACTACAGTATTAGTGTAACTGTGTTCATCCATTTTGAATTAGGTTCTGCAGTGATTAGGTGGCTTCCTATGATCAAAAGTGCCCATTGAATAGTCATTTCACTTTACGGGCGAGTATTGCAACCCACAATGTCCAACCACAGATAGTTTTTTTAATATTGAAGCTAGTTTGGTAAGGCTTCCTCTGACAATCATGCATGTAGGATAAAATCCCAACCTGAAAAAAAGTTGAGGACTGTGATCTTCCAGAATGAATAGTCTTAAATGGACTTATTCTTTTTTGTTCTCTGTAAAGCAAATGTAAGACTATGAGATTTTTCTGTTTAAATTCTATTGTTCTGATTATGTTTCATGGACTTTGGTTACTTGAAAAAAATTTTCTAAAATTTTTTGAGCATTTCCTTTATTTTTCATTTCAGTCACAATTTTGAGGAACTTTTTCATGCATTTTCTTTTAGAGAAATTTCCTATTTTCGTATACAAATTTTTAAACTAATGTTATGATATTCAGATCTTCTTGCAGAGAGGAAAAGATTTCTTTGTTGAAATTATTTACAGTGTTAAAATGTGGAAAAATAAAGGAACTTTTCCTCCTTTAGCAATTGCCTTTCCTAGACCATTTTTGCATGAGCATCCTTTCCTTTTATGTTCTTTACTATTCTTCTAGGACTTGCAGTCACTTTTGGGAGGAATTACCATATTATGATTGTGCAGTAGAGTGAGATGCCTAAGTCTAAGACTGAATGGTAATTCTCTTTTCCAGTCTACGGTTTGGCTTTTGCTGTTTTTTTGGCGTGTGTGTTTTTTTGTTTGGTTTGGTTTGGTTTTTGTTTTTTTAATGCCAGCTGGAATGCACAAATCCAGTGATTTTCTGCACTCACCTCATGGACAATTTTTTCATAATTTCATTAAAGTTGGACAAAAATGGTTATGTAAAGTCATACACTTGGTCAAATAGGAAAAGCTTACTATCTCAGTAATTTTGAATAAAAGGTTAAATTTCTTCTACCAAGAAGTTTTAGGATATGAAAAATCTAGAAGCTGAGAGCTTCTAGTTCTGCAGGTAGTCCTCCAGAAGAACATTGTTTGTTAAGCATCCTGTTGACAGGGTTTATGTACCGTGTGAGGAAAATTCAGACCCCTTATCTCCCCCTATAATCTGAGTTGATGGTACTTGTCATTTGAAATATATATACACCTGCTAAACATGCTTTTTTCTCTCTGATGAAAACAGTCCTGCTGAAAGCATGTCATAAAACTTGGTTTTACTGCAGATATACACAGTGAATCATAATTTCTAGCAGGCTCAGATCTTGCCTATGTAGGATCAGCATCTAAAAATGTGAACAATATTGTATTTATGGTTGGGGCCTATAGAGCATGTCTCACATTTGTACTTCTATTTTTTGGCTACATAACGATGTATTTGCATGCATCTGGTATTTGAAGTACTGTCTCTAATGAGGTCACTCTGAGCACAACTACATAAGATTTTTTTGAAGTAGATAACAGTGATATTAATGTTCTTTATCCCTTCTATCCCTTTTCTTAGCCATTTGGACAGTTGAGAATGTGATTAAGGGGTAAAAATTCAAAATTGACTGTGAAAGAAAGTAAGGAGAATTTACCAGCTAGCCCTTGGTATATATGTACCTCAAAGCTAAGAATTTTTTTTAAATCAGATTTTGAGTTGTTGAGAATTCTTGTCAAGAAAATGTGACGAATCCATCTAGAAACAAACTTTAATTCCACATGTAGCAGAGTCAAGTTATGAGGACCTTGGATGCACTCTCAACCAATTTTTAATGATTACTGTCAGAGCAGTTCTTTTCTGTTGAGAAGTAATGGCCTATGATATGTAGGAGACCAGATTAAATAATCCTATTTCTTCTGGTCAAAGTCTCTGAAATTGGGGAAAAAAATGACTTGGAGTTAAGCTTAAGTATAAAAAGAAGAATAATGGACAAGATATACAGAATATATATATATATACTGTGTGTGTGTGTGTGTATATACTACTGAACTGTAACAGTTCTACAATCAAGTTGCATTTTATGTGTAGAATATTTTCTCTTTTTTTGTGTGTGTGTACATTAAGTACAAATTTGAGATTCTTCAAGGACTGTGAAAAAGTAGGCGAGGTACAATCATACTACACAGACAGCAGGAAATGCGGTTCTGCAGCAGGTTTAATGAGATGAACAAGATCAACTCTGAGGGATCATGGGGGAACTGAGAACTGTTAAGTCTCCACAAAATTGTGATAACAGTATCAAAAGGATTTTTTTCCCCCCCTAAAAATAGTGATATATACCCAATTATTTGTGATTTTTAAAAGTACATTTTTGATGATGATAAACAGTTCCTTGTTTTCTGCAACTGAAATTTTTCATATGTATCAGACTAGATGTTTGAATTCTAGTCTGTTCACTCTGTCTTCATACCAGTAGTTACAGTGGTTATAGTATTAAGAGCTATATAATTACATGGAAGAGGGCGGTGAATATTAGGGCATACAAAACTTGCAGAGTGAGTGGATTTCGGTATCCTTGGACTGTGTGGTTGTCAACATAGCACAAAAAAAACCCCCAGGCTTATTGCCTTATGGAAGGGAAATATCTCAAATGCACAAAATGACAAGCTCACTGTGGTGCTTTGTACTAGTAATTTCTATATTGGAGTTTCGGGTGTTATGTGCTGCTTCAGAGGTAATTGAGCTACCCTTTGGACTCTTGGTGAATATATACAATGCAGACTTTCTTTCCTAGTTTAATTCCTTATTTTCTTAGTGCCTGTACTTATGTAGGTATAGTGGAAAAACAGTTTACATGCCTGTGTTTTTGCATCTTTGTAGTATTTTTATGTACTATTTGATGATCAGATTTAAGAGGTTATTTGCTGGTGTCTTCAGAGTATCAAACTGGAGGAACATCTCCTGCTTAAACTGGGGCAGCATTTTAAAATTCTTAATAGGTTTGTTATCCTGCGTGTTGTATTATGTTAGAGCAAGTTGTTAAAACAGTTTATGTACATTTAAGTGCCTAAATAAAAACATTACATCTTGCTTTGAGACACCTCATGTTTTTTTAAGTTTTTGTTCACGCATTGATTTGTCTGTGTATTTTATCCTGTTAATCTGCTTTAATTTTTTCGTAGCTGATAAGCTGTGCCTGCTTTTCACTTGGCATACACTGCAACTGCAATGTATGCCTTGCTTGCCTTGTGAAGCTTGAGTGCTAGTGTGTTAAGTAATTGCATGTTGTATACTGTCAGTCACTAAAACTTTACTGCAGTCACTTTCAGACTTTTTTGTCCCCATTAGAAGAATGTGATGTTCTACATAAAAAAGTGGAATAAATCGTATTAACCCTAGCTGCAGGGTAGGGAGGATATGCAACTTATACTGTATATGCTTGGCTGAGCATGACTAGCACTGAAAACTTTGTTTTTACTTTTGTTTAGTATTACTTTAGTTTGCTAAATAGTTAAAACATACTTTACTAACAGAGGGGGAAAAAACCCTATAAACAACTTTTGCTGATGATTTTTCTGACTTACACGAGCACTTTTTTGTGAAAAGTGCCTTCCTTTGTGAGACTGTATGATTTTGCAGCAGGAAGTTTGAGTATATGGTCTAGGCATTGTTTATAAATTACAGCAGAAGATTAATTTCTCTCAGATTCCTGTGGAGAACAGCATTGCAACTGGTAGTTGGGATACTGTGATTTAATTACCATTTTTTTTCAAAAGTCAGTCAATCACTTCTGTTCCATAACATTTAAATGGGATTTAATACCTTGTATGAAGTAGTTGCATAGGCAGAAGTGTTGCATCCAAAGGATGTGTTGCATAGTAAAAAGAGTATTAAAAATATTATTTTAAAAATAACTATGTCATTCATGTGTTTAGTAAACTTAAAGTGAATTCTACACAATATAAATACGCTTTTCTTTATAAAGGTGACATAATGAATATTGAAATAACCACACATGTCCTTCAATTAGAATTTGATTCATAGTGTCTTTACTTAAGTTTTCGTCAAATTATGCAGGATTGAAGAGGCTCACACGCTCTTAAGCTGAGTAATGCCTGAGCTCTGTAAGCTTATCATATTAGTAGTCCTCAAAGGACGAAATCTTCTTGCCATTGCAAATTATTGAAGGTTTTCTGTGAGTGGTATGGCACTATGTTTGGATTGATCTAATGGTCGGTTCCCATTAAAAGCCTTAGGACGTCTCTTCCCACTGTTTCACGTGCATCCTCAGGAGTCAGCTGAGTCAGCAGCAGGGGCAGATCAGTGGAAGTAGCAGAGTCAGAACTGCTATTTTCAGTGACAACTGGTTGTTAAATAGACTCAACTTGCAGAGTTAAACTTCACTGTCACATCCCGTGATATGAGATACATGAATGTCTGCATTAAAATGTTTTCACTTTAACTTCATTTGCTATGGCACCATAAATTTCAAGAAAAGTAGAAAAGGTTTTAATGAAAACAGTTCTTGTTCAACAGAAAGGAGAAAAGAGTATAATTTTGTGAATTTTTTTTTTCTGTAAGTTTGGTACAGTCTTGTGTATGATTCTGGAATCTGATGCTTTCTAGACCTCTAAGTCTCTTTCTGAACTAAACTTGATTTTCTTAGTTTTGATTTATTTTTTATTATTTTTTTCGAATGTTCCTTTTTTCCTTTTTTTTTTAATGTAATTCCATTCCCTGTTTATAGTTTTATATATGGAGGGGAAAGAACCAAAACACCAAGTATGCCTCCCCCAACCAACCAAAAAAAAGCAAAACCAAAAAATACAAAAAAAACCCCAAAACACAAACCAACTGTCCCAAAATACTACAATCCAAAGTAACCCCCCTTTGAATTATACCACTGGAGCATTTAATTAGGTGCCAGTATTGTTTGAATTGGTGCCTATTGTCTGTTGCAACTGGAGAAGTAACATTAGAATTGTTGGAAGTAGAGATTTGAATTGAGTAATAGACCTAAGGCAAAGATGTTCAGGTCTTTGACCTGTCTAATATTGGTTTAGCATTTCAGCAAGATCACATTCCGTGTATGAACATGAATGATGAGGAACTTCAGCCAATTCACTGTTTTGACTTAAAACATTGACTATAGCCCTGTACTGTTTGAGTATAGTTTTTCTGTGATATAAAGTTTATGAGAATTTATGTTGTGTTTAAATAGTGTTCTAAGGATGTACTTTGGGTATATTTTTCTTATTTTTAGGCATTATGCTTTTGCTTTTCTTGGTGATTGCACGTTTTTCATAAGCAACATCTTTAATTTCTCTTTTTACAAAAAAGAAATAAATTTGACTTTCCTTTTTCTGATATAGTAAATACATAGTTGAAGCGTGGGTGGAAGGAAGAGAGCCTTTGAACAATTTTTTGAATGTATTACATGATACTGTTCCATCTCGCTTAAAATTAATGAGCTAGTTTAGTTGCCCCAACAGTAATGGACATTAGTTAAAATAAACTATCCTCCTTGCTAATTTGCATCTGGTATAAATTTGACTTTTAATCTTATTTTACTTTTAAATGAGCCTTGAGCTATAAGATGTAGTACTCTATTCTTTTAGGAAAAAACACTACAGCTGCTTTTATAACTGCATCACTATAGCATACGTATGAACTGCCTTACAGGCCATGTTAGTAGTGGAAGTGTTGTGTGTCTCCCTTTTATAGCTAACCAACTTGTGGGTTTTTCTCTCTTTTCCATTAGCAGAGAACTCCTGACAGTTATTTTTCTACTTATTTTCTTGTTTTGAAACATAAAGAATCTTGACTTGAATTTTTTTTCCTGTATTGCATTTTATCTTAGAATTTTAAAATACAAACTCAATCAAATTTCTAATTGATTCCCCCCCCCTTTTTTTTTTTCTTTAGCATGCATAATGTTAAATTATAAATATGTGTGCAAATCAGCAGCACAGCTAGTAGTGGTACTGCAAGAATACTTAACTCTGGAGAGGGATTTTTGTGTTATTCATCATTCAAATGAAGGAGAACTTGAAGGAAGTAGGGGTGAGGGGGAAAAAAATGAGGTTTGTTTCTTCTGTGACTTAGATTCTGTTGATTCTTGCATTGTTTTTCCTTAACTAGGTTGTCTTCTATTATGGCTTCTTGAAATTTTAGTCTCAAGTAAACAAGAAGGGATAATTTATGTCCATCACAGGGGGAAAAAACAAACAAACACCCCCCCAACAAACCCTAATTCCAACTCTTCATGCCTCTCAAACATCTTAAAGAAGCAAAATAGGGCACAAGCCCAATTTTTTTTTGCTTTTCAGGTCTCCTTTAAGAGCAGAGACAGCCATGATCCAGCAGTTTTGGAGGTAGAGGCAAGTAAATGTTTTACTTCTTGGAAACATTCCAGTAAGTTTTTGCAAATCACCTACTATTTGAGGAGACCCTGGCTGAAAAAGAATCTCAGCCCCTTCTTCTTCCCTAAGTGGCTTTGTACATGAGGGAAACTATAATTAAGCCTTTATTGATTATTGACAGGCTTCACATCAATTAAACACTGTTGTAATATCTAACTGCTGCAAAAATACACAAGTTTAATATTGGTAAGATTTTTGTGACAATAGCTGTTGAAGTTTTTTCTTTGAACCTGTCTTCAAAATGTAAATTGTGTTGGGTGGTCCATGATAGTGATTTTTTTCATAAAAAAAAATAAATAGTGTCTAATGTTTCCTACCTCTGACTGCTGATGTTCAGATCATCTCTTTGGCATTCTTACTAAGGACATTTTAACAAACTCTTATGTACTGGTACTAAACCTGTATCTATTTCTCTGCTAGGGACATTTCTGAGAGCTCATGTTGAGTTTCTTCTGAAAGTGTCACATCATCTAAGAGTTGTATTGGAGGTACAGGAAGGAACTGTCGATCTGTTTTGCTGAAATTTTTTTGGACCTTTCTATCCCTTATTGTGAATAAAACCAGACAGTTTGCATTGTTTCATAACAATAGAGGATTGCACATACTTGAGAGTTTCACTCAACTTCTCTTTTGGGAGGTGGAAACAAATGTTAGAGCGTTACAGTGGGAACAGGAAAGAAGCTAGACTTTGGTCAGCTAATGTGAGAGAATAGTTCAGTGAAATAAAAAAAATTCCTACTTAATAAGCTGTATTGACCCAAATAAATAACTGTGCCATTTTGAGAAGGGAGAGGATGGGGAAAAAATAGTGACCAGGTCTGGAAGTGGGAGGTCAGCACCTGTCAGTTGGCAGTAAATCTTTGTCATCTGTTGGAAATGCATTTTGAAGAAAATTGGTTATGCTTCTGCTTTTCTGAAGCACAGGAAACATTTAGAATGAAGGGAAGTTACCTTCCTATCTAGGATGTTAGCAAAGTGTGGAATTATTCTTGTCCTCAATTCATGTACAATGCTGTCTTATTTTTGAAGATGGATGAAACCATTGTAGAACATAAGAAAGACATGCACATAATGACCTTTTTTACCCAGTCTTACCATCTTCAGCATTTGTAATTCAAAAGTACATTAATTGACTTTGTGTGGGCAGATAAGCATGCGATCTAAAAATGTATATAATAGACATTTTAACAAAAAACCTTGGAACTTGTCTTCTGAAGAGTAGAAGTAGTTAATTTTTTTTAATAACTTTTGCATGTCTCTAATAAATGTACTGGAATCTGTTAGAACTTACTTGCTTTTAAATACCTTCAGACTTCGTTAACCCATCAAGGATTTGCTTTGCTTCTGCAGCTTTATACTATAACAACATTCTGTTTGGTTCTTTTAATCTGTCCAGTATTTATTCATAATACTCTCTCTTCATTAATATCTTTGGTAGCTGAGGGAAATGGCTAGATCTACCCATGTGGCACTGTGTTGAAAAAGTGGAATTTGAAATTTTTCATAAGTCTTAATTTTTCATATTATGGAGACTTGCAGTAGAGCTGTGATAATTTGGTTAATAATAGATCTTAGTTTGCATACTCAGTTTAACTCAAAATGATGCAAATGAAGATGTCAGCAAATTTATTATTTAATGAACTTTTTAAAAATTACATTTCTGTACATTTTACCAGAATCCGTGGGACTCAAAAAGTACATGAAAACAGATGTCTTTTTTGAAGGATGATATTGTCTCCTAAACAGCAGTTGTAGGACTGCTAATTGAACGGGATCTTGAAGGATGCATGTTTAGACATTTTCTCCTAAAACTGGTATATATGTAAATATTGTGAATCAAAATTATTATTAGCTTTCACTTTCTTTTGTGTTTACATAATGAACAGGGATGTTATTACACTTTGTTTTCCAATTCAAAAAGTGAACAGAATTCCCATAATTACTCCTTTATGGAAATTATTTATTTCAATAATTTCACAAGGGTTTTATTTTAAATGTGTTGCACAGATACTATATAAAGAGCTGATGGAAGTGTATAGTAATTTAACTAAAAAAATTGTGAGTTTCAGCTCATTATGTGTAGAAGGTAAAGACTGGATCTTTTTGTTGGTTGTGTTGTTCTTTTTTTGTTTGGTTGGTTTTTTTTTAAATCACTGGATTGATGTCACCTGAGAGATAAAGAGTGATACTGATCCTAAATATCCATCATTACTGTAGGAAAGGCTTCCCTAGTGTATTATCAGCAGTATTCTCAAGAGCCATCGAATATCAGTGCCAGGCTGGCACTCAGCTGTACAGTCTTTAAATGGCAAGACTGTTATTACATTTTAATCTACCCTTGAGAACATGCTGGATACTCCTAATTCTGCAGTCATTATAATCAATAGAATTGTTGCATGAAATTGGTTGTGAAGAAGGTTTGGAACAGTGGTCACACTTAGAGTTATCTAGGTAGTAGCTTGGATGTGTCAAATCCCATGTAATTGTAGCGAGGATTTGAGGCAACTGCTGCAATAAAAGAAAGTGTGATTAGAGACTGTGTACAAGGTTACATAAATATAAGGGAAGCATGTATGCTGAGACTATTCGAGGCATTGGTTCTGAGTTCTTTCAAGGGCTCAACTTTAGTTTGTTAGCCAGTATTAACTGTCAGTTATGTACTCAGTGGCAAATTTTGAGTTTTCTGTATTGTTTATAACAACATTTCATTTATTTTTTAAGTAGAAGTTAGTTTATTTAATTTGCATTAGGATCTTGCCCTGATACTTTCCATCTGTCTTGAGCTGTTGTTCAGGTTGTTTGTTTACAAATAGGTTTGTTCCAACTGAGTTTAGAGAGAATGGAACTATTTCAGGAGGAGTGAAATGATTAAAACCCAAAGATATATTAAACATATGATTGTGTAATCACTGTAAGAGTAAATTGTTACAGTTTAAGAGTGAACTTGGTGTTTTAATAGTTTAATAAATAAAAAAGAGAATGGAGATAATAATTAAGGCTAGACTGTTACTATTAAATGTGTTAAAATCTAACAGTATTAGCAGTGATGAATAGCTATATAAAATGCTATATTCCCTGTTCTCAGTGTTATACTACTTGATTGTGGGTCAGTGTTGAAGAAAAAATTTAATAAATCATGGACAACAAACTGCACTACAATTTTTGCACTGCTTAGAAGTATTAACATAGTATGAATATGAAACATAAAGCTCACAGAGCCATTTCCTGAAACCAAAAAGAAAAGGAAAAAAACACAAACAAACAAAAAACAAAAAAACCCCAAACCAAACAAAATAAAAACCCCAACACCCACAACCCCCCCCAACAACAACAAAAAAAGAAAATGGGGAAAAAACAAAAAGCAAATCCAAACAGAAAACCTGTGTGAATGGAGACTCAACCTGAATAAAAACATTCCAATTAACTGGTGAGCTTTCTACCTATAGAGTCCATGAGTTACCATGGATTAGAATGACTATGAAATTTAGCTTTTCAGTAGTTTCAAACTGATAAAGGGCATCTTGCCCTGTCTGGGCAACACAATATGTTTGATAACATGCTGTGAACTTATGCCACCTTGTAGCATAATGTCTGTTTAATAGCAATATTCTGTGGAAAATTGTTACATTAACCAAAGAATTTGACTGTCTTCCCCAAAAGACTCATGGATTATAGAGGGGTCCACTAACCATCATGTCTTACTCACTGGAGAAAGAACCTTGGGCTCTGCTTAAGAGTACCTGGTCACTAAGATAAAGCCCTTCTGTAACAGAGTTTCAGGAGACCTGCTGGCTGCATAATTAACTTGGAGCATCATTTTTGGTCTCATTCCTCTCTAACCTAAAAGGCAAGGTGTTCTTCTAATGCTTCTAAAAATCTGAATATTCAGAACACGGTACTGTGGGAGAAATCACTGTGTAAAGAAATGAGAGTGAATAACTAAGTGACATATTAATTATGTAATTCGTTAGTGGAAAGCACTCCTAAGAGATTACAAAAGCCTTAAAACAAAGAGTCTTATGTAATAGGGCAGCATTAGTCCTGCTGTATGATGAAGAGGGGAAGCAGGGCTGCTGAAACCCGGCTGACATCTCCTGTGAAATTACACATTTTTAAGAAGAGTGTTGAGATTGCATATTCACATAGGAAGATGCCAGAATTAGAGTTGCTGGTTATGACTTTTTTGTCTACATGAATTTTTTTTTTTTGGAGTTAATCACTATGCTGTGAGTGACTAGGTTTTTTTCTTTGACACACCCTTGCTTAAATACATGGGACATAGAATGCTTATTTCTCAGGGAGGCAACTGAGATGTAACATTGGAAGTGAAAGGTGCTGATTGGTTTCATGCCTAATTGGGAGTGGAAACTGAATTTTCAGAATACTTAACTTTAAAATAGCAATTTATGTATTACAGTAAGATTACATTTGCTGTAAGTGGCACTGATAAGTGCCAACCTATCCACTGAGCAGTCAAGAGCATGGGGCTCCCCATCCTCACCCCCTGTTGGGAGTGGCTGGGCTGCTGTGAAGCCTGGCAGAGGTTGTAACTGGTGGCTGGCAACTTTCTACAGAGGGAGTCATGCCTGTGCCCTCCTTTGTGCTCAGCCTGCTACTTGAGGAATATGTCACTGAGCCAGTTCAGCCTGCTAAACAGGCAAAACGTAATCTGACAGCAGTAGTTTGCTGCTGTGTGAACTGGCTGTGTAAGGCCCCAGTGGCAAAGAAGAGGGAAGGACAAAGGAATGGACCCACTTCTCTTGGTGGGAGCGAGCAGTTAGCCTTGCAGCTGTGTCGTACTGAAATCTACAGAAGAAACACTTCTATGCAAGAAAACAGAATAGCACTCTCTTGGGATTCGAGACAGTTTCTTTCTCTGAGGTGACTATGCAAGATCAGTGTTCTAATTATAAGCACAGACATTGTGTCTAAAGTTGTCAATATTCATTTAAGCAACTGCTTATGAAAAAGTTTGGTTTATGTCTAGTGCCGTGTTTTCTCGCTGGCGTAAGAGGTGCTGTGAATCTAAATATTCAGGATAGCATTTAGCTGCCTAGGCACTTGAGTCTTCCTGCCATCCTGGCAGACCTGCAGGAAACAGGAGAGATTCAGACACCTGGTCTTCATTATGCATCTTTGAGGAAATCTTCAAAGAAGATTCATCTCAAGGACTGAAACAAGAAAGGGGAAATAAGAGAAATACTAGGTATTATCATATAAATACTTGATACACTATTGTTCATTGAGGTCAGGATTCCATAAAACACTTCTGCTTATGCATGAGAGCTGTGGTAACATTGATTACTTACCTCCCCCTCGCCCTGTTTTTTCTAGTTTGACTCTGCCTGTTCTTGTCAAAAGTCAGTTATCATTTGCTTACACATCCAAGACAGAAAGAACCATTTTAGACATTTCAGGATACAGGTTTTGATCTAAAGCTCTGGCATTGCAACCATGTCAGCCTGGCCCTGGCAGTAAAAACAGCTTTGCTTTTCTGTGCATGGTCTCTTCCTTGCGTTTGGCTGCATTCTTGTAGCCCAGATGTGAAGTACTATTGGCAAAGTGACACTGGTTCAAGTATTGAAGTTATATACCCTTGCCTCTCCCTAGTGTGCCCCTGAACCAGTCTAAGAAAATCAGCGGTGCTGAATGTTTGTTTTACCTCTTTTAATTTTTTTTCATTTCTCTGAACAAAGCAGCTTCTTTATGGCTCGGTAAGTTATTTGAGTTATTTGAAACTTAGCTACTACCTAGGTATGTTTGGTTTGAGTCATGAGTATCTTATTTTCATTGCTTTGACAAATAGTAAAAACCTAAAGATCCCAATGCCCTAAAGTAAAGTTAACAACATATTACTATAAAAGTAATTTTATTTTACGTTACAAGTCATCTGATTTTAAAGAAACAGTAGTAACTGTTCATATTCTTAAACTGAGGTCACTTAGCCTTTTTTGTACTTATGAAAAGTAAAACCTGTAAACTTGCTATTTTTTTTCTTCAGGTTTTTTTTTGGGCGGGGGGGGAGCTGGAATAGGGAAGAATTTTCTTTTTTAATTTTCTTAAATTTAGCTCCTGTGCAGTTTAACTGTCTGAAGCTTGTCTATTACATTGTGGGCTACGAGGTGGTACTTCCCAACTGTCTTGGCACGCTGAGGTTATGTTAACATGTTCAATTTAAGTTTCTGTTAAAAATATTCTGTAGCAACATCTTTGTATACTTTTCTACAGAGATTTGGAGGTTTTCTTACTGAGTCTTAAGCAGTTTCTGAAAAGATGTTAAGAAGGTTAGTAATTGTGTATTATTGTAAATTTTAAAAGCATGGGGAAATGGGGAAGAATAATTTTCTCTCAGAAGCTTACAGTTATTTTGTAACAAAAAACCCAAAGGGTTGGCATGAGTATATTGCAGTTTTACAGAGCTGTATTTTCAATATACTGTCTTAAGACCTTCACCAAAATTTATGCAGAGGAATCCATATTGATACATCTTTTATATCTATATATATATATATGCACATATATACACATACACATATATGTACACATATATGAGAGCATATATGAGCATTCTTCCTCGTTGAGGAAATGCTAAAAGCAAAATGGTTGGATTTTCAAGCAAAGGCTGAGTTGCTGGACTTTGGAAGTGACAGGCAAAACAAGATAAAGAAAATAGAAGTGTTGATATGTTGGCATTAAAATGCAGGTTGTCAGCAGCTGTTTTTTCCGATACTTCCAAAAGGTCACTTACATTTTTTTTCTCCTCTTTCTGTTTCTTTCCCCTCCTTTTTTTTTAACAGGTAGGTAAATTTAGTTTGGAAAAAACTCCGGTTATTTATTCCTAATTATATATATAAAAAAAATCACAAATTATGTATTAATTATTGTAGCTTTGTCTGCTTCTTAGACTTTTAACATAAATGAGTGAAAATTGCTGGAATTCATGTTTAGATTAAGCAGGAATAGCACTTGAAGAAAAGTGTGGTTTTATTTTGATACTTCTTAACCCTTATGGTTTGTTCAGCTTTGTTTATATGTAGAGCAGTCATAAAAGAGCAGGATCCACAGGTGTTTGAGAATGAGTTTAATTTGAGAAATGGATGAATTTAACACTGAGCTCAAATTATTGATATAGGGAATGTTTATGCACTGACCAGGTTTGCTATGCAAAGCAGCAATCAAGTCTAAGCAAGGCAGAGAGGAAATAAAACATGGAATAGAGAAATAAAAATGGTTGAAATTCAGTAAAGACAGATGCCACAATTATGTGCAGCAGCTACTGTTGATGAAAGTTACATGACAGTACTTCAGAAGAGGAAAAAAATGTTTTAAAACTTGTAAAATTATACTGTTAGCCTAAGAGCTGATCATGTTATCCATTGAATACAAAAATATAATTTATTTTATGGTTTTTACTTGGCCAAGTGCTAGTGGCTAGTACTACACAGAGTGCAGTTTTCCAAATTCAGCATGCTGTAAATGGTAGTCCAAATTGAAATTAAGAACAGTGTTTTGGGGTTGGGGTGTTTGATTTTTGTTTGTTTGCTTGTTTTCTTTTTAACTATTAAAAAAATCACCTAAAGAAATATTTGGGAGCACTTTACTGTGTATACTGGAAGACTGAGAAACCATTGAGTAGACAGGGAGGTTTTTTGTCCCCTAAAATACAGTTGAGGAAAAATGGTAGCACTTCACTGTAAACATTAAGACTAAGTGTTCAGAAATGTGAAACCACTGTTCAGGTGTTTCCCCTAAGTTCCCAAATCATTAAACCACAGGTGCTTTTGAAGCTTTCCACCATTTGTGTTCATTGTACAGATGAAAGTAAAAGTTTTGTATGAATGGAAAAAGGAAAAACTAGGAGGCTTACCTTGAAGTTATAAATGAAAGTTCACCTCAGCATGCTGTTTCTATGTTTTATTTAATTATTTACAACTGCAAAAAGGCTCCAGTCCTAAGTAAAAACACAGGAACCCAACTTTTGATGAAGTCCTGTATCACTGGGATAGGGATGCCTCCTTTTTTTTTTTTCCTCACCTCCTGGGCAGTGATTTGCTTTCATAAAGGGCAAAGTGGAAAGCACTTCCTTGTGTGTTTCTTTGGCATGATGTTAGGGCACTCCTGGAATGTCAGCCTGGTGGTGATGATGCTTGTTTGCCTGAGGCCGCACTAGGATCTTGATGCTCATTTCCTGGACCAGCGTACCAGCCACTGGATTGTTACGTTGCATTTTCTTGCAGTTGCAGCTTCTTTCTTCAAGCAAATTTCTTGAAGTTGACATGCCTTGAGTTAGTTCTGGAAAGTGTATTAGATTAGGTCCTTTTGAATGTCAACACTTTCAGATCTCCTAGTTTGAGAATCCCAGATGAAAAAGAGGCATCAGATTTCAGTTTAATTAAAACTGTTTTTCCTGTCAGCATGTACTTTAGCAGAGTTTTGGACACCTTGGTAAGTTTTCAGGTGGAACAGAGGTATGCATTAGCAAGGCTAGTACCTTGGTGTACTAGTCTTCTTCTTGGGGAGAAGGAAATACAGTGGTAAATTAAAATATAATACAGCTGAAATACTGCTTAAATAAAAACTGAGATATGCAAAAGAACCTTAATGTATTTAAAAGACTAAATTTGATAGTACTATATAGTGAAATATTATTTTAGTGGCATGTTGGTCATACTTTAAAATAAATACCTTTTTATGTTCATAAAACCTGATCTATTCTAGATATACTTTCTATTTTGAACATCCTGCTAATTATTGGTAAAATAAAAATTCTAAAGTATGTTAAGACTATGTAAATTGAGTAATTTACTATTTGTGCATGATACATACGTGCTGTTTGATAATAAGGCATATAAAAGAATACTTTCTTTTTTTCAACCTTTCTCTATCGAAAGCTGAATAGTAAAATGAGCTTCATAGTGATTTATAATGCTCATAAGCTCAGAGGCAAATAGGTTTACACAGAAGTGATTTTAGAACAGTTGCAGGTTATTTTGAAGTTAATTTCATTAGTGACTGATAAAGAATGGACTTGAGTCATGAGTTGAAGTACACTTACTGTCTGTATTGCATGATCAGAGAATGCTCTGAGGAATGTGTCCACTGTCACAGATTGGGTTTTGTTGGTCTAAGCGTTCATTTAAAAATGTGTTTTGTACCTTGAGATTCAGAGTGTGGAGGTACTTCGCTTCAAAAAGCCATCTGAAGCTAACTCTGATTTAAAAAGACTTGCATTCAGGATTTATTGGTATTTCATTATCTTTTGAGGGAATTTGATATTTGTTTAGCAAGTGGTCAGTGTGTAAAAGGAATCACAGTATTGTGAAATCCTTCATACTGCTTATTCCCTTTTCTGTAGGGGAATAAAATCATACTTGGATCTCAGTGTAACTCTGTCTTCATATGAAATTTACTACACCAGGAATACTGGTGAAGTTAAAATGTTAAAACTTATAAGTAGTCCAAAGCCAGAGAAATTAACAGTCTCACTCCTCTGACTGGGTAACATTTGATATTTTAAGTGTCAATATTAAAAATTACATTCCTCTCTAACAAATATATCCAGGTATTGAGTTTATGCTATGCATTTTGCGTGCTAAATTCTCATTTATTTCCCTGAGGATACCAATGCATACAAAACTCTTTTACTTTCATCCCGCAACAGTGAAATATTCAGTGTTAACGGGCTCCTGGGTTTTCATAGCACTCGACAATACAGCTTGTTCCACAAATCTTATTTTACACACTGACACAACTTGAGACAAATATGCAAGAAGAAAATCTGAGGAGAGATGCAGTCCTGTTGCCTGTTTCATAGAAACTTACCCTTTGTGACAGGGAGTTTCTGCTGGCTCTGCTCTCCGGAGCAGCCACAGCCCTGCAGAGCAGGGGGCGTGAGTGTGCCAGCTGGGGTGGTGACAGGGGCTTCCTCTTCTGTCAGCTGATCAGAAGGATTGGATCAGCTCAGTTCAGTCGTGCTGTAAAGCCACAGCTTTGGAAAGATCCAGTGTGGTGTTGTGAGCATGCAGGAACCATTTTGACTGCAGGGCAGATCTGAACTTGGGGCGGTGCCTGGTTTGAAGTTTACTGAGCACAAAGTCTGCGTTGGGGCTTTGAAACAGAGAACAGTATCCTCTTGTGTCATTTAAACATTAAGTTTTTTCATGCCATTAGATTTTTTTTCCAGAATAGTTCTCAAAAGATTCTTTTATAATGCCTTTTGACAATGTTTGACAGCTACCAGCTAGTTTAATGTGTGCAGGAAGACACCCACTTTTTTAATCCAAAATTGTCTTGATGGGGGCTTAGTATACAATAATAATTTATAATTAAAGACATGCTAAATAACACTAACTTGCTTGACATTTGAAACAGCAGTATGTGATTGTTAATTTAAGCAATTCATCCGTTGTTTCTGTAGGTGAAAACTTTGATCAGAAATTCAAAATGTGAAGTAAGCTGCAGTGTTCTCCCTAACCAGGTTCTCTACTCCTTCAGCATTTCTTTGTAACATTGTTTTTTTCACCAGCTTTCTGCTTGTGAACTGCTACCATTAGAAACTCAGTGGGAGCAAAAGTCTCTGCTAATTTGCCTGACTGTAACTGCACAATTAAAGCAGTTTATCAGCAGGGGTTAAGACAATCAGTGTCTTCTGATGCTTCATGTTATAAAATTACTTCTGTTGTTCAAACAGATACTGTAATTAGTGCATCATTTTAAACTGGTTTTCTGCAGGGCTGGTTTGGAATTTCATCTGATAAAATCATCTATTTTTGATACCTACCTAAGCACTTATTTTGTTTGCAGGCCTCATCTAAATTAACAGCTTCTATTGAAATATTATTGTCAGGGCTCTTATCTTGTGAATATAGGTTTGGGGGTGTGGGAGTTGTTTTCCAGAATTTTTTTGTTTGTTTTTTTCACCAGTTGATTCTGTCAACACTTAGGATTCAGTGGCAAAGATGGAAGGAGGAAACTCCACTTTACATTTGCTAGTGTATATTAGCATTTAATACCTAGTTCTTACACAGATGAGTAGGTTGCTGCATATAAGATAATAAAGGTAACTGTGTTCTGTCCTTGGTACGTGAACAATTGGATTTCACTTAGGTTAGTTTCATGAGACATGGTAAGCCAGTCTTTAAGTGGCACTTATGTGTTAAAATATGGTCCCTCATCTTCTCCCTTTCCCAGCACTGATCTTATGTTGGTACTCAGTAGCTCCTTATCGTAAACTCCCTTGTCCAGGAGAAAATGGAGGGAGAGGGGAGGTGTTTTCTGCCATCAGCGTGTTGGCTTGGTTTTGGGAAGGGCTGGTGTGATGCTGGAGCCAGTCCCAGTGGGAGAAGTAAGGACTGCCTGGTAAGGGAGTGAACCCGTAGCAAGTTGTTACATTGGTCACAAAGGATACAGTAAGACAACAGTAAAAGATGATTCAAGTGATTTTTGCTTCGTTAGAGCTGGAAACTCTCATGAATATGCTGATATGGAATTATTTGTAGACTGAGACTTCTGAGTGGTTTATTCCTTCCACAGTATGTTACAGTATCTGTCTTCTGGATGTTTGTTTTCAACTTTCTCTGCAGCAGAGGTGCCAAAAACTTAAAAATAAAATTCTGTAGCTCAGGTTGGCAGAAGGAACAGTTATGAGAGCAGAAGTTGTGTTGAACAACACAAGATGGACAGTTCTTGTAGCCTGTGAAAGGTTGGGAATAACAACTTGAGGGAAAAGTACATTCTTCTTAGATTACTCTGACTTGGAACTGGACTGGTTTGCCAGTTCAACTGTGTCAACAAAAGATGGTAAAGTAAGATGTAAACTGTACTGAATGATTGATTTATGTTTCTGTTGGACTTACTCATTCAGGCGCTGTTGCATGGGTACAATACCTATCAATTCTTATTTAAAAATACTAAAATTGGATCAGGACTAGAATTTGTTTATAATGACCTATTTGGTGACTTCTTAGTTAAATTTAACTTCTGTTTTGAAATTGCTTTAAATCAACGTTAACTTTTTTTTTAAATTCACACAACTTCTTTTAAACTACTCTTTGAATTTTTTTAAAACTCTGATATATATGTGAATGTTTTCATTATTGAAAAGAAATATTCATCTAGAACTACTGTCAGTTGTAATGTACCTACAGCACAATTTATTAGACAAAATGTAGTGTGGTAATTTTACTAAATAGCTGAATTTCTTCTCTCCACATCTTGCCGCCTCCATTTGACTGCGAGAAATGGTTATGACATATTATTCTGGTTTTTATATCTTAGGATAATTTTAATTCAAGTTCTTAGAGTGTACTTGAGTTAGCCTTTGTGTGGTTTAAAGGACTAAAGCTATTCTGATGCTTTTTAATTTTAGTGTTCAATTTGACATTATATGAAAACAGTCTTCCCTTTTACTCTAGCTTTTCTGTGGTTTTTGTCATTCAGTAGGGAGAGCAGCTTGTTTAATAGGTTGGTGAAAACAGAATTTTAATAGCTATCACTTCAAGATGAGTGAGAGTGCTAAGGTTCATTCTCAACACTTGCTTGAGCCAGCAGCTTTAAAAGGTTCCTGCTGTTGGTGCTGAGCTGTGTTTGTACCTTTTTAGTCACCTACATTACTGGAAATTGTATGAGATGGAGTGGAAAAAAGTGCATAGGATAGAAGTTGCGCCTTTTTTAATACTTTCTGAATAATAGCTTTCTGAAAAAAAATGCCATGTGGAAAACTTCTTTCACTCTTACCACATTGCGTTCATTTTCTCATTCTTTCTTTATTGTCTAACTAATATTTCCCTGCCTGCATATAAACAGATACTAGGGAAGTATTTTTCTTTTGGTGTTTATTTCTTTCTCCTTTAATGGCATTCTGATAGCTGGAAAAGACTGGATTCTACTTCACCAGTTTCTAATTCTTTAACCTTTTTTTAGGTAGTTGGCCATACTGTGAAGGTCTTTGTGGTGAGAAGTAAAGTTTGAGGATTTTTAAAGAGTTGATGACAAAATATTTTGTGATGGCTTTCTTTCTGAAAGTATTTCCCCCTTTCAACATCTGAATAATTTTAACAATTTCAATTAACCTTGACACTTCTTTCCTTTGGGTTTAGAGTTTTTGAAATGTATTGAATTGGCTCAATAGAGACCTAACTTTGTACTCCAGTCTAGGTGAGTTTTAATCATCTGCTTTGTGTAGCTTACAGGAAGCTAGTAAATTCTTGTTAAGTCAGAGTTTGAGAAATTAAGAGGAAAGCTTTGGAATGGGATATGAAGATGTAAATAGGAATGGCCATTAGGGCCCGAGATGCAGGGAGGTGTAAGACCATGACTTGAAATTCCTGTGGTATGGTGAGGGGTATGGAAAACACATGACACAAATTAACAGTAAGAGGGACTGCAGTATTTCCTCTCATGGAACAACCTTTCTAATATTCAAGTTTCACTATATAGACTCAAGTAAATGGCAACCTTTGCCTGCTTTTCAGCTCCCCCCCTAATTCCTTCCCCAAGAAAATTTCTGTAGTTGTTACTTTTTAATTTTTTGCAGCTAAATTTTGACGAGTTTTAGCAAGGTTGTTTTTTTTTTTCTTTCATACTACCTGATACATTGATCTTCATAACAAGATATATATTAAGTAGTCCGTTATTCTGTATAGGTAACTGTGAGGATAGTGAGTATATATGCACAGGCAAGAGAATGAAGGCAAATCTGCTTACAGAATAGGCCATATTTAAGGATACTGAAATTTCTGCCAAACAAGGAACACAGTGAAATTTCATCTGCCATTTATGTTGTTCTTAATGTTCTTTAATTTAGCAGACAAGATAGTTTGGTTGTAATTAAGCTCTTCTAATACTGTTGTTCCCAAGGTTGTGGCATAAATCACTTCACTCTATACTTTCCTGTGTCTTCATTGTCTCCATTTTTCCTGTATAATTCTTCCATAAACAGTCTTTGGGATGCAGGAAAACTTCATGCTGTAAATTATGTCTTATGCATGTAATTTTGAATATATACAATTGAATTTCTCTTTCTCCAAGTCTTAGTCGGGTTTTCTGATTTTCCCTGGTGCTGTTTCTTTCTTCAGTGTGCGTACTCTTCCTACTGTGGTAACAAATGTTTTTTTTTTTTTTCCCCAGAATAATTCTCATGGCAATTTCTCTTACTCCTTGTTGCTTTTTCAGTAGGTAGACCTGGCAACTACGCTGAATTGCTCAACAGTTGCTACTGAAGGACAAGGGGCAGTGGGCACACTGAAAGGAAAGAAGTTACATTTAAACCTAAGAAAAAGCTTTCTTTATCGTCACTGAACACTACTTGAACACTGAGCAGGTTGCCCAGAGAGGTGATGGAGTCTCCATCCCTGGAGATGTTTAAAACCTAGCCCTTCCCAACATGCATGAGTTCAACATGAACGGGAGGTTTGGACTGGGTGATGTTCAGGGTCCCTTCCCACCTCAGCTATTCTCTGAATCTGTGATGTGAATCTGGTTTGTCTTATCTGCAATTCACTCCAAGACCACCACATCTCTTAGTTTCTTTGTACTGAGTAAGCAGCAGGGCAAGTTGTACTCATTTTGTCCTGCCCTTCTTTTCAGCATTTTCTCCCAAAAAATTTTCAAAAGAAAACCCTAATCAACCCTTAAAATCTCAGAACATATTTCATGAGTCTTAAGAGAGATACTTTCCTCCTTGCGTTCCAGGGATAATTCAGTTTACCAGTTCAGACTTCCTCAACAATGTTTTGTTATAGTAAAAGACGTTTCAAGACTTGTTGCACAGAGGATTAGTTTAATATAAGTAAAGATTTTACTTGGGGGAAAATACGTTTTTCCAAAACATCCTTTTAGGATTTAAAAGGAGAATGAGGTAACATAAAAAATTGCAGCTCTTAACTACAAGAGGTTACAGGTTCTCTCTCTCTCCAGTCAGCATAACCCCATTGTATATTTTGCATCTGACTTTCTGTTTGAATGAATGAGCTAGTATGGACCTGAATTTCCTAATTTTGGTAAAAACAAACAAATAAATAATCAATTATACATATTGGTATAACATTCAACTAGAATTTTCAGCAGAGTAAAAGACATTTCTTAGAAAACTGTTAACCCACTAAGAAAACAACTTTGTGGGACAGAAGGGAAGCACTGGAGGAGTTCAAAGCCCCAGTGCATTGAGGTAGAACAGAAGAAATTGGAAGCCCATTCCAAACTCTGTCTTTTTTTCTTTTTGTTACTAACTGTTTTTTCAAAACACAGTATGGACTTTTATTCTTCTTAATCTTTCTTTCAGTCTTGCCATTTGACTTAATAAATGGTACTCTAAGCAACAAGACTTTTATTAATGTAATTCATGACCATAGAAGAGCATGTCATAGTCATACACTAGTTCAGTTATCTTACTGATAAGTAGTTTTTATGATTGCTTGTGCTGTAAGATCTGACCTTAATAATACCTGTAATTATTGACCTTACACATGATGTGTTCTACCTAAAAGTAAATTAGGAGAAAAAAAAAAAATCTTCTGTATCATTTGTTTGTCCTATGTACATCTTTTTTGTTCTCTTTTCTAACTGAACGAAAAATTCTCATGCTTCAACAGATAATTTGGAGTACAGCATCAGTACTTGATGTAACATTAATCTGAAACTTTTGAATAGCGAAAAACCAAGAGGCAGGCTACCTTGTTTTCAATAACAAAGAAAGAGTTTTTTGTGTTCTAAAAATTATGAATCATGAATGCACTACAACAATGTGAATTTTAATTTTTGCTGCTGACAGATGGTAAGTCCTCCAGGTTTTCCAAGTTTTTGAAACTTTGCACCCTATTATTTTCATTATGAAAGAAATTGATACGGCACCGTAAGGCCTCTTTGTTTGCCCACACTATTTATATAGTGTTTAATTGCATAGTAGCTAAAACTGCATTTAGGCATTCCTTATCTTTTGGAAACAGAACTTGCTGTTTTTCTTGGGGCACCTTTCCTTGTCATTTGTCCATTTGTCTCTCTTGGCCTTCCCCCCCCTCGTGATACTGCAGTAGTGCAGGTTGTCATGCATCTTGAGTTAGGAACTAGTACCTTTTCCATTCCAGCATTGTGTCAGTACAAGAAGAGGTAATTGCATGTTTCTTGCTCTGCCCTCTGCTGGTTTAGGAACCTTCTCTCATTCATCCTACGTGTAACATAATATTTTGTACTACCTCATATTAATATAGCTTGTCACCATCTTAAAAGAAAACAGCTCACTCCTGCATTAGATTAAAAAAATAATAATAAACAGAATTGTTTAAATAGTAATAGTGGAGTTTTGATCATGATTGAATAAATAGGATGCAAATACCTTGTCATAAATAGTTCTTTCAAAGATTGAATTGCAGCAGAGAACGTTATAACTAAGCTGCACTTCGCGTTGGGTTCTGTTCCATAAATAAGGATTATTTTTCTCTCTTCTTCACTTCTGAAATTCATAGAGCTATTTTCGCAGCCACCTTTGTTTCCAAAGTTGGCTAAGATAACCCCACACCACTGTAGCTGATAGTATGGATTAATGCATATGTGCATGTTACATAAATAGTGAAAAGAAGTTTTTTTCCAAGCACTGATTCTTTTACATAAATTTTCCTTTTATCTATCATGATTCTGTTTTTTCCCCATTTTTATCCTTATCCATTCCAGAACATTTTGGACTAAGCTGAATTAAAAAGAAAATATTTGAAGGAACAGTGATCCCTCAAGTATATATGAATGTAAAGCACTGTGAGCATTTGTTGGTATTAAATGTTCAAATATTTCCTCAGCATGTCTGATTTCCTGGAAGAACTTTTCATGAAATTTGGGGGAAAAGAAACATTTGTGATTGATTAAAGAAAATTAGGCATGGAAAATTAAAGTGTGAATTGCGGTTAAAGCACAAATGTGTATCTTACAAATAGGAGACTCTTTTATTATGTCCAGTATTTCAAATTTCAAATAAGTGGGGTTTATTTGTGTGGGCCTTTTTTTAGATTCAAAAGTTGTAATAAACATTTCTCATTTTTTACTTGTTTTATTACATTTTAAATATTGTCAGATTTAAGTGAGATTTTGCGGAAATTTAGCTAGCTGTATTTACAGCTTAAAAAAGCAGTTGGGAAGTTTCTTCTACGTTGTTTCATTATATAATTTTTTGAAAGACGTGAGTGTGTTGTTTAAGTTTATTGATATCTGTTGTTTAAAATTGTCTACATTAGAAACGATTTATTTAGCTTGCTCTCCCTTTCTGAAAACATTTCCGAGATTTATCTTTGGGATTATTAATGCCATGGGTGTGACAGAATACCTATCTAATGATGAAAGTCTTGTCACGTGCACTTCTGTGACTTCAGTATTAAAGCCATGCCATCTCCCCTCTTGCCTTCATCCAGTACATGTAGCTCTGCTTTGAAAATTACAACTTCTAGTCCTTTTCTCGTACTTGAGTCTTGAATCTTTTCTTCATGAGTATTTAAAAATGATTTTTAACACTGAAGAATTGCTTTCTTTTCCTTTGGAGTGATTCACATGGAGTTTCTATGTATGATGTCTCTTTCACTTTTCTTCAAAAGATTAGGTTGCTTAGCCACTAGTATATCTTATGTCTTTAACTCTCAAAAGGCTGCAAAGAATATTTAAAATAAGACTGTGTTTGTAATTCTTCTTGTTTTTATTCCTTTGTTCAGCCGGGAAAGGTAGTCTAAGAAACAGCATTTGTATAGTAGTCTTAAAAAAAATTAATAGGGTATGAGGTTGTAAAACACAAATCCCCCAAAAGGTATTTTGAAGCCTAAGTTCCTATAAAACAAAACAGTCTCCAAAGTATAAAGAAATATGGCTGAAAATACAGTTCACACTATTCATAGAATTTGTCTACTGCTTATGTGATTACTTCATACAGAATGTGTTTCATAGCTTCCATGTTTTAATTTTTTTTAGGAAGAACAGAACCGAGGCAAGCCCAACTGGGAACACCTGAATGAAGATTTACATGTACTTATCACTGTGGAGGATGCTCAGAACAGAGCAGAAATAAAACTGAAGAGGGCTGTTGAAGAAGTAAAAAAGTTACTGATACCTGCAGTAAGTATTTGTATGCAAGCCTTTGATTTCCATTTTCAAAGTTGCTTTTGAAATACAACTAATACTGCAGCAGTAAGAGTAAGCCTGCAGAACGGCATCCTAAAATGAAGTTTAGATATTCTCTTGTAATACTCTAGTGATCTTTAAAATGTCTCATCCGAGATTGAATTATTCCTTACAACAGAATAGTATTTCAAAGAGATGTTGGGGGGTTTTTTTGCCTGATTTTAGATATAGATGCAGGAAATTATCACCTTTAAAAGGCAAAAACTATTTGCAAACACTAGTTTTCTCTTTTTCAGTATTACTATGCATCATTTTAAGGCTGGGGAATTACGACATGCTTTTATGTTTCACTTTGAGATGATTCTGATACTTTAGGAAAAGAAGGCATGTTTTTTTTTGATCATCACATTAAACACTTTCCAAAAAGAACAAAATTCTTCAGTATCAGCTCTCCTGTCACTATACGTGAACGTAGGGAAACTGGAAAATGGGTTGTCGTTTTTATTTCCTGATAATATAAACTGCCTTCTGGCCAGCTAGATGACTTAAAGCCTCTTGCAGAGATGAGAATTGCCCTGTGAGAGCCCTTCTGTTAGATATTCTCTGTATTGTCACACAAAACAAGTGTGGCTGTATGGCGTATCCCATGTCATTAACTTGCATCTTGTGCTCATTTTTACCACCACTTTTGTGCCACTGTAAAATGATAAGAATAAATTGTATCTTTTTCAGTGGTGGAAAAATTTTCCATATTATGAGGAAAATATGAGATTATCTTGAGAAAGAAAGTATTAGGTGGTATTAAAATGACTACTGATTTTGGGTGCTTAGTGAATGCTAATAGATGCTGGCTGTGAGGAAATTTGTGATGACACATGGTGTCTCTATAAGCAAATTTATTCAGAACACATTTTTAAAAGTTACTAAAGATAGGGAGAGAGACTTAATTCTTGAATTATCAAAAAATAGTAGAATATGAAGCAGGAGGTATGAAAAAATGTAATTTACACCTCTGACATTGCACATTGTCAGTTTCTGAAAGCAGAAAATCACTAGAGAAAGTAGATCGTCAGAATTTATTAATTTATTAAAGAGACTTCGAGCACATTAGGGTTGAGTTTATAGTCAGGATTAGAAATGGTAGAAAGAAAAAGACTTTATATGGGCAAAACTTGGAAACCCTTATGTTTGTTCTCTAAGTACTACAGAGCAAATAGTTTTAAAAACATGCAGCTCAAATTTCCATGTGAAACAGAATTCATTTTGTCATACATCTGATTCTTTTACCTCCCTCTTATTGCTGAATAATGTGACTGAAGGGTCAACTTCAAGATCACGTGATAGGTCACAAACCCCCAGTATGTCTGAAGTACTGATGTGTATACTCTGTGTATGTTTGTGTTATACTTGTTTTGTGGAGCTGTTGGATGGGTGTGTTTTGAGCCTCAAAAATTTAATGCATTACTAGTTTTTTCATTGTGGTAGTGTCAGACAAATCTTTGTCTTGAAAACACTCTGGCTCATTTAGTAACTTAATCAGTTGGGGAAGCACTGTAATCCTCATTACAGAAATAATTGGTTTTCCCCTTTAATAGAAAACAACAACACAGGCCTAACTATTGTTCAAATAGAGCATCAGTTGAAATACACTTTGTCAGTTCACTTCATTATCATCTTTATATGTTATACATAAGCATAAGAGATTTAGGTGGTGCGCATTACTTGTGCAAGAGTTAAAGGTCTGCTGGCTCTAATTTCTTAAAATTATGCCTTGCTGAAACAGGCATGCGTAGTACATACTAATGAATTATTATATAGGTGAACTTGTTTTTTGCACCACCTATTGCATCTGCTCAATTAGTATAAAAAATGGCTGTTTAATCAAATTATGGTTTCAGGCAGTTTGAGAGCTGAAAAATTCAGTTTAGTATTAAATTATACAAATTGAAAACTTCTGAGGGAAGCCATAAACCTTCAAATAATCAGGATAACGATGAAGAAAAAAGGAAATACTAGCAAATTATAACAATATGGGTGAAATTGTGGATATTGGAAGATTGCAAAGATATTCTAAAACGTATGAATAGAAAATTGAAAATTCCCTTTCTTGTGGTAGAATACCTGCAACTATTACTGTTTTTCAGATGAATATAAAAGGATTAAAATTGATATGTAAATGTATTTGTTTTATTGCAGTCCAACTTGATTAAAGTTTGAGACTGTGGGAGAGAAGACTCCTTCTCGTTCTTGCTATAGAGTAACAATGCTTTGAGTTTCTGAGATAAATTTCAGAAATGTGTTAGTGTTCTAGTGCTAAGAGATGGGAATTAGTTGCTAATTTCTTGGAATGATCAGTTATTTTTGGACTCAAGATGTTAAAAAGCCTAATTTCCTAAAACAGATTTCTCTTTGAATGTACTTGGGTGAACAGAGACTGTTTCAGTACTAAAGTGTGTTTCTTTATGAACCTGTATCACTAATGATTTTTTCCTTGTGGATGTGAATTAATAGATTTTTACCAAGATGGTTGTATAGTCAAGCAGTTTATCTTTAGAAATAACAAAGACAACTTGAGGCAAACTGGCTGAACATGCCATTTTCCTCTTCCCAAGGAGAAGGGCCAATTATTATTAATTTATATTTAATTTCTATTTCTTTAGTATGAAACCTTTTTTTAATTTTGACTGTATTTCATGTTCTATAGGACTAATTCCTTTCCTCTTCCCATAGTTCAGTGAGATACTGGTCATTATCTAGACCTGCAATATCATACGGTATTGCTTCTTCCATGTTTTTCTTTGAAGAAAAGCTGAAACAATAAAATAGTCTGCAGACTTCTGAGATCCCATTGAGCTGTACTGTCCTTATGCCTCCTTCTGAAGCGAATCCTGCAGGTTTTTGCTCTCTCTTTATTTTGAGAGCTTTGAGAGTTGTGTGTTATTTGCACGAGTTCAGTAAGGATGGGTGGTTCTCTTGCAAAGCAAAGGCAAAAGGTCCTCTGGATTGTGCACTGTAGAATATAAGAAAAAACACAGGACTTGTGTAAGTGGAGGTGCATAAGTATAGCATATGGAATTAGAGCATCAATAAGGGTTTGAAATTGTTCTTTGAGGTCCTGGACTTTAGGGCTCAGTTCTTCTGCCAGAAATATGTTAGGCTTCTGCATTTCTAAGAACTCTTCTGGCTGAATGTGTTTCTATAGATACTCCTTTCATTTTACTGATGTCCAGGTCTCTTTAATTGGTAATTCACCTTTATCCTATCCTCTGTATAGGGTGAGGCACATACAACAGAATTAAAATTACGGACAAATACTTTTTACCCCTTTTTTCCTTGACTCCACATGTTTCCTTTCTGAGGAATAGATTGTATTTCTGGGTTTCTGCTTAGCTATTCTAATTTGGTCTGGAATCATTGTTATTCAGATTTTCTGTAGTGCTCTTCTTGTGTTGGGGCAGCTGTGGTTTTACTTGGTTGCTGCCTCCATCTTCTCTGATTTTTATTTTGTTCATACATTTGGATCTTGCCTGCAGTAGTGATTTTAGGCTTTTCAGTCTTGAATATCTTTAAATTTATCTGTATGGGAAAGTAAATGTGCTGTACACAGCATGATTTTTACAAATAGGACCGTTTTTGATAGTGATGCTTATTACATACTCATTCACTAACTGTCCTCCTTCTGTTTACTTCTTGTTACTAGAGACATTATTTTGATAGTATTTCTATATTTAGTCACTTGTATATGCATTTTCTTTGTATAACAGTTGAGAATGTAATGAAGGAGCAGTAGTATTGGTAGAATGGTTTATTTTTCAGTTGGATAAGCTAAAAGCAGTTCTGTCCCAAAGACTGCCTTCAGCAAGTGTCATGTGGTAGGGCTTGTTTATTAATTAAAGTAAATTTCTAGTACTTTCCTTATAGCTAGAATTGTAAATTTTCATTATGGTTTAGTTTCATCTACCTACAGTAAGCTGAAGGATGTCTTAATTTTTACCCTGAGAACTTTGTGTGCTGTGAATTCCATGAAAAAAAAAAGATAGTAGGAAAAAAATTAAGAATTTTTAACCATGCTTTAGCCTTATTTAAAACAAGTTGATATTATAGTAATACTGTACATAATTTGTTGCTCTGTAATTAGGAGTAACAAAAGCTTGAAATTTGAAAGATATTAGGAGAAGATTTCATTTGTTCTAGCTATCTAAAAGGCCACAATAAATTGTGCATGCAACTTTGGCTTCCCTGAATAGCTCTTTCTAATTCATTATTGCATGGTGTGTTGGTTTTACATTTTTGCTTTTGCAAGTGAGAAGAATATAATGCTGCCTTCCATAGTTTCCCTGTTGAAATGTTGGTCATGCTGTGCAATCCATTGTTTGCTACTTATTTAATTCAAGTCGTGAAATTAGTAAGTGATACAGTAGCAGAAAAAGGATAATGCTGTCCTTAAAATGTTTTTAGGAAATTGCTATATTACACCTGTTTTGTCAGTTCAGATACAAGTCTCTCACAGTGCAAGTCTTGTAAGTGATCGCTTACCCTGTGGTAGTGAAGCAGCCAAACGCCTTGGCAGTGACTACTGGATAACACGGTAAACTTTTTGATGTGGAGGAGAGGTGATAGCATGTTATTTTTAGTAGTGTGAAGTGGACTTAATGTTTCCATGACAGTATGAACCAAGGGCTGCTGCAGTCCTGCCATTCCTTCATGATTTGCTGTTCCTGCTTCCTGTTTTGCATCAGAAAGTATTGGCCTTCATCTGACCGCTTAGTGAGTCCATTTGGCAGACTGCTTAACCTTGTCCTAGCTGACTTGCTAGGGAGTTAGGTCTGTTTTAGCACTGACAGGAGTGGTGACAGGCAGACAGGGAAAAATGAAATTGTAGCAGACCACCCTTAAATAAACTTAAACTTCTATACAATGACAAGTGAGTATGTTCACCTGCAAATAGGATGAGAACAAAATATCCTCCTGCAGTGAGTTTCTGATTAAGACAGTGGAAAACAAAGAGAATTGTAGGTGTTCCTCTTGTTTTCTGCTGTCTGGTATGTCTAGTACTGTAATTTCAGTAGCTTATTTACAAATTAAATAGAGTATTAGTTATGTTGAGCAGTCCTTAAGTAAATTCTGCTATTCATTTTAATGGTCTTATTTTGCTGAAAATTTTTACTGTAATGCAAGTCTGACTTAAAAGATGAGAGCAAGAATGTCTTACAACCGTTCACTTAGAAAGTGTTTACATATTGTACTTGATATGCTACTGCAGCGTTAGATTTTTGAGTTTACGTTAATATTGACTATTAACAAAATTATTTCGGGCCATCTGCAAGTGAGAAATGGCTCTCTCCATTGTTGTATACTGTGCTGGAAACTGTAGACCAGAAGTTGCCTACCACCAAAATAATGTCTCTTGATGGAAATGATTTTTTGAGACCATATTTACTACAACATATCTAAACGATTTTCCACTTAATTGAAGTAACTTTAGTGTAAACTCCATTAAATTCCTCAACTGTCCTGAAGTGATCATTGTAGTACAAAGGAGAAAACTAATATTGTTCATTAGAATATTGTTCAGGGTGACAGAGCACTAGAACAAGCTGCCCAGAGAGGTTGTGGAGTCTCCTCTGGACATACTCAAAAACCCGCCTGGATGCCATACTGTGCAACCTGCTCTGGATGAACCTGCTTTAGCAGAGGGGTTGGAATAGATGGTCTCATGAGGCCCCTTCCAAGCCCAACCATTCCGTGATTCTGTGATGAGAATAATTTTGGAAGGTGATATAAAATGTCCTTTTTATATTAAGATTATAAATTTGTTTTCAACTTTCCATTTTCAGAAAGTTGGCAAATAGTTAAAGGGTAAATACAAATTTATGATGATCTGTGCTCTCATATATTTCAACTGATTGTTTTACAAATTTGGACATGTAGTCATAATCAGATATAACTATGTAAATATGTCTAGTTTTATTAGCTTACAACTTAGGTAGCAGTTCATATGAATTCTTGTTCTCCCTAGGCTTTCCTCGTACTTGCAGAAGAAAGAAGCTTCAATAGTTATTTCTAAGAACCTTAATCCCTCTATTACTCTGAGTCTTCTGGACATCTTTGATGGCTTCTAGAAGCCAAGGAAATCAGTTCATTGTACCTTCCTAAAGTTACTGTTGAATGCCCTATCTGTTTTTCCCTTTTCCTTCTCCACCGTCCTCTGTATTAATTAATTTAAGGTGTTACAAATGTATAACTTGAGAAATGGTAGATCTAATTCCTGAAAAAGACCTTGGGAAACTTACAAAATAGTCTCTTCTCAAAGAGAAACAAAGAAGCTCTGTTGCCTGAAACTCAGTAGGCACATGCCCTTCCAAGGCAGGATTATGCATTGATTAGGAGCTCTAATTAGGTTCTGCATGGGTTTTGCCTGTCTTCCAGAAATGTACTTAATCTGTTTGGGTTTTTGGTAGCATAGTTGTGGAAGAAAAAATGGTAAAAATTGTGTTGACCTGTTCTGGTAATTAATTTTGTGATATCTGTAACTTCTTTTTAATTTTTCATCCCATTTTTAAAACTTGCTTCCTCTAGTCCTGGCTATTTTTCCAGTGCTTCCTGTAGTCTTTTTTTTCCTTCTTTTTATTTCTTCTTCCATACCTTTGTTCTTTTTCTATTGATGGTCATGGAGCAGAAAGTGTAGGTTGGGACCTTTGTATAAAATCTTGTTAAAGTATTTCTCTGCTTATTCCAAAAGTAGATGATTAAGCTAAGGTTCTCCTTGTCTGTCCATCTAAAGATGGTGATAAAACTGCCATGAATTACCAATGCATTATTTTTCTTATCCTTCATTTCAAATTAGAATTGTGTTTTGGTTGATTGATTTTCTTTTTGAAATCACAGCTTTATACCAAAGTGAAAGAAATGGCAGAATTGTGATTCCTGGGGAGATGTAGTATAAAGAGTTGGAATTTTTTGTCCTGTACTTCTAACAAATTTTAATACTAAACACCAGACTATATTGAGGATAGTCAGAACACTTTATGTACAAGTCATCTTGGCAGTGGTTTCTGGGAGAATCTTAGCAATTGCAAAGATTTTTGTGTGAAACCATAGTAAAGTAATCAGTAAACATTTCCCTTTTCCAGGTATTTAAAGCATTCTTTATTGCTAGTGTTAGTTTTAAAATCTAGATTTCTAATTATGCAAAAATAAGGCTTGTCATACAAACATCTGTGGTTTAATGCTGACTGATGATATACAGTCATCTAGTTGCTCTACATTATGCTATTTTGATACCAGAACACAGAAAATTCTAACCTGTGGAAAAGTGCCCAGGTTTTTTCACCTGCTATTCAATAGAAAACTGAAATGCTTCTTTTTAAAAACATTTTCTGTAGAAATGCTTGAGCTTCCAGTGGAGCAGTAGTAAGGTTTCTCTTTCATAAGTTGCTTATAGGCTAAGGCTTTAATAGAGGAATGTTATGGACCCACTTAGCGGCAGAAACGTAGGTGGGCATGATATAAGAGGTTGGAGCTAACTGTGTTCAATAGCTTATATAATTTTGGACTAGGTCATTTGCAGCATACTTTGCATTGAACTGGAGAGTGGTAAACCATCCTGGAAAAGGATTAGATGAGATCTTACTGGAAAGTGACATTGCTTAGAACACAGTTAATAATGAGAAGCATTTAAGACTCCATCAATTAGTAATTTTTTTGTGTGTATTGTTGGAGATGGTATGGGCTTTAATAATTTTTTTATTTTATATCTTGTGTATTTTAATAAATATTTTAAAAGCTCTGCCTTATTTTCAAACATACTTTATTAATAGGGATAACTTAATGAAAACAGCACTGCCTTCTACATTTTCAGTATTACCATTATTAGCTATATGTTCCCACAATGTCTGTTGTAAAGTGAAGTGTGTTTTAAATTTCATATTTCTCAGAAATACTGGATAGAAGGAAATCTGAAGACCAGCAAATCTAATGAAGAAGTCAGGGGTCTCTAACACTGTATCCAGTCCTTTAATGTTTTAGCCTTTTATAAACGAATTGGAAGATGTGAGGTTTTCTTTCTGACCAAACACAGCTGTAGATGCTGAGAATTTGAGTTGCTTTATTTATAAATAAATAATTCCAGCCTTTGATAGATACTTTGCTACAGCCTCCAAAATTGTATATTACAAATCCTTTTTCATGAGACTGAAAAAATCAAAGCCCCAAAGCCACCATTTGGAGTTGGCTGCCTTAAGACGGTTTGAAGCAGTTTTGATGAAAATTAATTTTCAGTCATGTAATTGCATGCATCACTATGCTCTCATCTTAGGAGTAGCTTCTTTGTGATTCCTTCACTCTCTAGTTTATGTGTTATAGTTTGAAAACTAAATTTAAACTTCAACTACCCTGATTTTCTTGGCAACCATAGAGATTTGTCATATCTACTCACAGGCACCTGAGTGCTGTGGTGTTGGAAGTAGACAATTCTAGTTCATTGCTCGGCCTTTTGGCTGTGTTAGGCAGCAGGTGGCCTTATTTTTCTGTGTCTGCAAATCTGAGGTTTTAGTTTTCAATGAGTAGAACTGTAGCTTCTGGGTCTTAATGAAAAGTTTCAGAGTTTTAAAATGGGAACTTGCTTGCTTAGTTTGTTAGAATTAACAGTCAAAATCAGTACTGTCAACAGACGGGTCAAATAATAAAATCTTAATGTATTGTGCAGAAAAGCTGTTTGCAGAAGTATAATGACGTGTTTTTTTCTTGGAAAATAAATTCTGAAAGGCCAAGGGATCTAAGAGGAGTGTCTGAATTTCTCCCACAGTTTTAACCTGCTGTAGTATATATGGTAATATTGTGTTAATCTGATTTTTCGGTTAAAGATATCTTGTTATTTAGAACATCGTTAATATACTGGTTTTTTCTTCATTCATGCAAAAAAACAAAGCCTGTATTTGCCTTTCAGTAGTGATTCTTGAAATTACTGATCCATTTCCAAAGAAGGTAGTTGGGCTATGGAGAGGGACTGCTTTAGTGTTCCTTACAGTATCAGCTCTGCTCTTAGTGGATGGTGGAAAACTCTCCAAAGAGATACTGTCTTGCTTGGCAGTAAGAAAAGCTTCAGGGAAATCTGTTGGTTTTGAAGATTCAAGAAAGGTAAACATGGAAAAAATCAGGCTTTTAAAATTTCCTGGGTCATAGAAACACTTGTTCTCACCTATGTAGCAAAGATACTCTTTAAATAAATGTTAACTTCTTGTCTGTAAACTGTGGGGATAGCACCATCCTGTTTTATGAAATACTCTGAGGGGCAAATGTTAAAAATAAGTATATGAGAGGTCATTACTGGAACACTATTTCTTTTTGTAGCAATCTCTAGTTTTGCCTGTCGTTCTTGAAAACAGAGGAATGAGCAAAGTTTATATTATCATATAGGATTGGAGATTGTAGGGAAAACTGAAGGTTCTTGGTGTTCATACAGAGAGTTGTGCTAAGAAGTGATTTAATTGGTTTCAGCTTAGAATTAATTCAAAATTGTCTTGAAAAATTTTTTGTTGCATAAGCCTTCATGTAAATTCTACATCTTGCTGAAATATTTTTGTGGAGAAACTTTTAACCTTATATATAAATATTTCCAGCTATGTTGCCTTTGTGCTACAGGTAAACTAGGCATTAAATGATGCCTCCCTTAAAAGTAAATGAGAAGATTAGCAGTGGTGCAGGGTCACCTAGGAGTCCTGCTCAACTGGGCAGCCTTAGAGGAACTCTAACAGTATAATTTGAAAAAAAGTCATCTCTTTTTTCCGTGCAAATAATTTTGCAGTGCTTGGAAAGTAAAGTGAAGCATGTAAGACACTAAAGCTTGATAAATAGTGCAATTTATTCTTATTATGCCATGCTTTACATTTTATATATTTTACAGCTTTTTGTAGCAATCCCAAAATACAAAAGCTAATAGTTGTTAAACAATACTTTTTTCCACTGCTATCTGTAGCTGGGATTTTTTTTAAAAGATCCTAAGGGAGTCCAGTAGCTAGAGCCCATTTCAATTAATAGTACTTTGTACATCTGAAGTATACAGACTCTTCTAAAAATCCTAGTATAGGTTACTTCTAAGAACTTGAAAGATGCACAATTGTGTGGCTATGACACTGTGATCAATAGTTTAGGTTTGAAAGCTAGGAAGCGATTTTTACTGAAAGTCTCACATTGATTTGGAAACTTTAGAAATCTTTGCTACGACAACTTGTATAATAATGTAGTTTAAACATATTCTAGGTGCTGGTTTTATTTATTTTTGCTACATTTTAATCTGTTTAATCAATTTCCTTCAAATGTGAGTCACACATGCCCTCTCAGACTAGTAATAAAGTTGAGAATAATGAAGGAAACTAGGTACATGATTCAATGTCATTTAATGAAAAGCACATGTGGTTTAAGGCATGGCTTCTCTTACTAGATTGAGTGAATTCTTTCTGATGGAAGTGTCTCTAGTAGAATCATAAAGGGAAAAAGAAACCAATTACTCCTTTTGGTGTTTTGATATCATTTTGGGTTTTTTTTAATAAGCTTTGCTTTTTACGTTAATAATTTCTTTCACAGAAATGTTGAAGTAGAATCCTGTTTAATTAAAGCAGTTCATTAGCAGGGAACTGTAACTGGCATAAGAGCAGTAAATATAGCTCCTTTGTGACTTCTGTAAACAGCTTGTATTTCAAGGGGAGCTTATGTAAAAAGTTGAAAAACTAAGTTTTTTCTTTAGAACATCAGCCTGTAACTTACGATAGAAAAGCAATTTCAGAAACAACTGCTAGTTTGAGAGTTGTATTTATAGAAATTAACCATGTCTATATTCCTCTAAAGTATTAGTAGTATTAGCATATGTTGCCAATCCAAACAAGTTAAATAATACACTTAAAAGCATAGAAATAAGGGTTTAGTCTGGATTCTGGGAGAGGAGAATCTTTTTTTCAAATTATCCTTTCAGTACTTCTCTTTACATACCTTCACACTTTACTATTGGGGCATCCTTTAGATGTCTAACTAAGTAGACCAGTTCTTTTCCTGGCTTAAGGCCTCAGGCTTCTGACTTAACTTTGTCAGGATCATTTTTGTGTTTCTACACAAAAGAACAAAAAGAACATGGAATTTCTTTTCCTCAAAAGAACATGGAATATGTTGCATTTATGGCAGCGATCAGTATCTGTCCTATCTGGCACATAATCCAAAGTTAAGAGAGACAAAAAATGGCACCATCTAGAAAGCATGGTTGAACTTATTGGAGTTTTTCCATATAGTTTCTTGGAAAAGAGATGTTGATACATGTGACTGTTCCTTCACTTGTCAGTGTTTGTTGATTCAGAAGTATAAATAGATCTGACCATGATTTATATCTCAGTTCTGCTTCCTATGACAAGTACTTAGCATTACAGTGCAGAGCTCTTCTCTTATGCTGCCTGAAGTACAACATTTTAGGGATGCTACCCAGACCATGGTTCTCCTGTCTTTTTTTTGTAGATGTTAGTTCTGCACAGTTGCAAAAGGGAGAAAAATGTATCAAAATGAGAGCATTGCTGTGCTTGGAGAGAGCACCATAACCCTGACAGATCTGATGCAAGTGAAATTAGTTCTCATCTCAGTAGTGAGGACCTTACTCAAGAACAATGCTTTGGTACATTAATCTATCCACACTTGCTTTTGAAGTATCCTAGCTCTACTATAAACTCTCCACCACCTTCCAGAATATTTGTTATGCATTGTCTTCTGTTGCCTTGTCTAAAATATGTTGCTTCCAGAAAAGTGTAGCAACCGATATTTCTGAATCCTTGCTGAGTCTTGCAGCCTCCTCGCAAAGATGTTTTGGGAAAAGAATTCATAAAATGGTATATGAACCAGTCTGTGACTTAGGCCGCTGTAGTTAACATCCAGACGTTGCACACATTTAACTATGCACGCTCGATAGTTTTGTGCACTGACTTGAGCAAAAGCCTTTGCTATGTTATTTGCTGGTTATCTTTAGGTAAACCATTTGGGTTTTGTGACTCTTGAGGTGTCCTTTACTCTCCCTAGTAAGACTGACAGTGTCTTAAACTGTTGAAGAGCTTTCAGAAGGGTTAAAACTGGGGGAACAGATTATAATAAGGGTGACTTGAACCTTTAACTGAATGGATTATCTACTTTCGTAATGAAAACCAAAGCCAAACCAAATTTTTTGTTGTGCTTTGGTGGCTCATGAGATAGCCAAATACAAAATACGAAGCCATATAGTGATTTCAGATGATGTTCAGATTAACTCTTTACAAATGGCAAAGCCACATGAGGAAGTGCAGGTGGTAGTCTGGGTTTTTAACATCGCAGTAAAGCAAATGGAGCTTTCTATTTGTAAACTGCCAAATACAAGTATATAGCATAATCTTTGGCTTAAAAGAAAATCGGAAATCCCAAAATGACAATGATATTGTGTCCTTATAAAGTGTTAAGTAATAACCTCAGGCACTAATTCTTATTTGTTTAAATGAAAATAAACAATATTTCTGTACTTGAAATTTGATATTGAACTTTTCTTTGTGGGAAGATGGGAGTGGCACTCGTTCATTTTTAGAAGAATTTGTATACAATATTTGGGACCATACTGCATTTAATACACATAGGTGGTGTCTCATATGTAGTATACTTGCAAGCTTCAATAACTGTCTAATGATAAAACAGAGCTGCTTTCCTGTATGGGCTTCTGCACTATTACTCCAGAGGAGCTGATCTTCTATTGTGGTTGTAGCACTTGCACGGTACGTAGAGGAATACGTGCAGCGTGAGATGCTGCAGTAGAGGTATGCATTGAATGTTTTACAGGCATCTGAAGATACACAGCGTATATAGAACACCAACAGGCACTAAATTAAAAAATTAGCGTAGTTGGCAAGCATAATGTATGGGCAAGCATAATTAATGCATCGGTATGGTTTTATCTCAAACGATCCTTACATCTCAGATTAAAGTACATTAGGGTGTTTGTACTTGTTCTTTGGTACTAGTCCTGACTTCACTAGCATCCTTATAACCACTGAAAGAATTGCATATAGAGGTCAAATGGAGCAATATATGAGGGTGTTTTGTTAGTTGTTTTTTGGGGGTTTAGGGGTTTTTTTACTTTTCTGTTGATAGAAGTTGTAGACTGCTTCACTAATTGGGCCAGATGGATCTGGCTGCTTTCTTAGATGAGTCAGCCTACACTTAAAAGATGTTTTTAACAGTACGGCTGCATTTGATTAGAAATGTTTCATGATAAAATTGTCTTTGGGTTTCTTGTTTGTCATTGCATATAGGATTTTAGAACTAAATCTGTTCTTCAAAAAAAAAAGGCAGTAGATTTAGAATATCTCCATAATTTTTTTTACTGAAAGTTTAACTTTCTCAAATGTTATGAATCAAGCTAATACAGAATTCAAAGTCATACTTTGAGAAACAAATATGGGATGTTAACTATTCACTTTAGATTAAAAGGGAAATTAGACAATATGTTTTGAAATTAAACGCATGGCTTGATCTCTCGCTAACATTTTAAAAGTTGGTTTCCTTCCATTTTGAGTAACTTTATAAGAATGTGTCTTATTTTTGCACATCGAGTTCTTTAGTAGTTCTGGTAAGTTTTCATTTGGAGAAAGGAAGAAAAGTTGTAGTAATGTTTACTATGGGTTTTCTTGATCTAAAAGAAATGGTGATGGGGACCAAAGCTAAGAAAAGTTCATCCTTGTTACTTGAGTTTTATGAGTAAAGGATAGTTGTTCTTAGTCCTATATTTTACATAAGAAGTCCATCTTCTTCCAGCTACATTTCAGATTTTTCCCTTTCAAAACACTATCTTCACCAATCATCATAACTTTTTATGCAACAGTTCATTGCATTTTTCCTACAACTTATTTTGTAAGTGTAACTGTGTTACACTCGCACATTTTGCGTCCTTCTGTGCTGTCATCTTGTCCTGTGCAGGTATCTGACACAGCTCTTAGACTTGTGTTCTGTGTTCCTTGAAATTACTCAAGGTATTGAGTCTAATTGATTTCATCTCATTAGTGAAATATGTAATAATGCCACACCATTCTTTTCACACAGCTTTGATTATGGTGCTTCCATGTTTTCTTTAGCTTTTCCTGTTCTTTATCTCAATTGCTACACAGCCCTAGTTATCTTCCTTGTTCCAATGAATACCTAAAGAACTTAAACATTTACAGCTAAATTGAATATTTCTTCTATGACTCTTCAGCTCATTGTTCCAAAATTGCAGTACTTTTTTTAAAAAACACAATTACTGTACACATGCATTCAGAGCATATAAAAGCTGATTCAGTAACTAGTATGAAAATATTTCATTTCACTGCAAGAATGTTTTCTGATGTGAAAATGTTAAAATACTTTGAATTGTGAATGTGTATTCTTTGCTTATGTCAGTAAAAGGAGGCCTCTGAGTGAAAGCTCACAACACAATTTTTTAGGCGAAATGTCTGAATGAAATGTAATGATAAATACAAGAATAGCCAATATTGTGTACACAAAGCTTAACTAGGGGTTTATATCTCTATCTTATAATTCTGAAACACGATTTCTAATGAAGAGTGTTGCAAGAGATGATCAAGCTTCAGAGCAAATGCTGGTAGGTTGTGTGGCAGATTGGCCAGTGAGAAGAGAGTGGCAGCTGTACAAAGTTAAAACAGTATTTAAATTGCGACCATTTAAAATATTCATGTAAACAGATAAATTTACAATTATTTAAGTGTTAACTATTACTAGAAACAAGGCTATTCAGGTCATGGTCAGCAGTGAAAAACAGTTTGTTCTTCTTCCTCTCTGACTGACTTGCTTGTTAGAAATGTCAGTTAAATGCTTAGCTTTAATAAATATGTAAGTGAAACAAATGAGAGAGTCAAGTGGTAAATAGGGAAAAAATGGCAGGAATACACAGCATTGAAATAAATTATTTGTATCTAGTTGATCTTTTAGCATTCAGGAAAAGGGATAAAAAAGCTCGAACTGAGATGTCATCTAACTGCACCAATTTGGTTTCTCAGTTGGCCAGTAGGTGTAATATCCTGATAACAGATTGTTCTGGGCATAATACTATGTCATATAGAAGACACTGTAGTATGCCTCATTATGAATATTCCTTCATAAAAGTTTTAAGTAAAGTGATGGAGTGATTAGTAAGCATCCTTGATACGTGGCATCCTTGTTTTGTTTCTCCAAGCTGATAAAGAGATGGAGTTTAAAATAAAAACAAACAAAAATACGTAATCTGTAGACATGAGTATTGGGGATAATGTGGAGGGGGCATTGGTATTCATTTATCTCTGAACCTTGTAGAGAAGTTTTTTCAGTGCATTTATGGCAATAGCCCCAACCTTTTTTGTTGAAGAAGTCAGTTTCATATGTGGGTTTACAAATGTTTAACTGAGGCATATCAATAAATAGGCGCCTTCTGTGGTATACAAAGATTTTACTTTGTCCCTTGTTATAGGGATAGTAGAATTTATCTAATCTTAAGGTTATACAGGTGAAAGGAAATGAAGAAGGGTAATTCAAGATAGGTCAGTTATTAAATCTAGAATTGAGAAGGAGTAAGGTCAGGTTTGTATCCAAAACATTCCCAGCCTTTAGGAACTACTTGAAAGTAAGGACCTATTGAAGCTGGCCGCTGTCAACATGCAGTACCTTTAGCTTGTAATGTCTCAGCCTAATTCTTATGCAAAAGGAGAGAGGCTTTCCTGAAAAAAATGAATGAGTTGTTCAGAGAAAACCTATTTTGAGTGTGATATTTACCTTCCCGAAAAGGGTTGTGGGGTAATTTTACAACCACAGGCCATACCACTTAGTTTACAATTCTTTAAAATGCGCATTTTGTTAACCACACATTTGTGACTTTTTACAGCCTTGTGCAAACTAGCCAAATGCATTCTGAAGTGCTGGTCACTGACGTGGATGTTCTTCAAGTTAAATGCCATAAAAGTCCTCAAATTCTGTGCCAAAATGGTCTAGCAGTACTTGGACAAGTATCATTCCTTACACTGACTGACTTTCAGGGAAAGAATCTATAGTATTTAGTGGTACCTGAAATGCAGGCTGATCAAAGCTATTCCAGATTCATTAATACAATCCATCAGTAGCTAACTAGGGTAGATTGTTAAAACAGATCTTCAAGAGATAATGCCATAACAGTGAGGCATTGTTGGTTACTTATAAAGGAACTATGGAGGATTTAAAAATAAATAAAAACTTAGAAGCGTATCTTCCTGTGCCCAGAACTCTTAGTAAAGAGGTAATTGCCTCCACTCGAAGAAATTTTTCAGGGTTCAGAAGTTCGTAATCATTATGATCTAATGCATTTGTTCTCCTAATTATTTTTTTTTTCAAGTTACTCGTGGTTTTGGTGTCTATATGGAACCACTGGAAGGGATAGGGTAGTTAGATCTGCTGCTCTTAGGAGGGAAGAAGGTGCTATGTATAGGAGAGCATACTTAAATTTTATCTGAAGATTTAGTGCTTGTGTTTATGATCACTTGTAAAAGATGCTAATGTCTTTTAGGATTTTTCTGACAGCATTTCTTAAATGAGTTAGAAGTTGCTAGTCTGGGGAGGATAGGATGTTGGTCTTGTTTAATTCATCTCAGGGCGGATGTTCTCTTGTCTGATTTTCCAGCTGTGTTACACATTTATAATACCCATGCCTTCCTGTTTTCCGCTTTTTCAAAAATAAAAGTTACCTTCTGCTGCTTCAGAGTACTAGGAAAATAAATTCTATAGGAGGACAGAGAGACCATCGGCTTCATTCACTGTAGAAGAATGAGTTAAGCCAGGATTTAGGCTTTTCCAATACAATAAGTGTTGGTCCAGAGACAGCAAATGTTTATTCTGTTCAACGTGGAGCTGCTGTTTACATTTCAATGGAAGAGGGAACAGCTAGGGCAAAAGAGCTAGGGAGCAGTCATTAGTTTTCTTCACATTTTCTCGATTAAAAATGACAGGGGACAAAAACTTTCTCACCAAACCCCCCACACTCCCTTGGCAAAATAAATAATGGTATAAAAGGAACTAGGTGGCTTTTTAAAAATGGAGACATGCTGATGACGGAGAGACAGTGGACGCTTACACATTCCGTATAATGACACAATATTCAGTAGCACAGTATGTAGTTCCTTGATCTGTATTACAGACTATTGCTATTATACAGTACATGTAATAACAAAATTAATTAATTTCGTATGAGAGGTGACTACCTTCGGTAGTCAGAACACTGAAGTTAGTGGTTCGGTTGTCTCCTTCGCTGTCATGCACCTGGCTTTTTGCCTTCCTTAGTTTTTGTTCTGCACAACTTAGCGGATAGGAGGTGCTTTGTCTTTGCAGTCTTGGAGTCTCTCTTGTGAAAAGCGGTAATGTGAGAGTACATCCCTTCCTGTACACAAAGGTGTTACTGCTGTTCTCTGCCGTGCACAGCCATTTTAATCTGAATGGGGAATCTGTCTGGGGACCCGAGTACAGTAATTAGCAGTCTCTTCAGAGTGTCAGAGCAGAATTACCATTGTAATGGTTTAGCAGGAGGATAAAAGGATTGAATTTGGGTCTGCCTTCCTGCCAAACTAAATGAGTTGCCATGGGAATTTTCAAATATAAGAGGCGTTTACTTAAAGCAATTTGGCGAGTTTGAATAAACTCATAAATTACGGGGTTTAGAGGAGAGATCCCTGCTTTCTCTGGCATGGTCTGAACAGCAAAGAAGGCTGTTAGAAAGCTGCTTACATTCTTAATGAGAATAAGTTGATCCATGCTCCCTTGCAGACTATCAGCTTATTAAGGCTAAACTGCTTCTGCTAAATACAGTACAGTAAGCACATTTTGAGAGGCAGAGTTTGCAACAAATCCCTGGAGTAAAAAACAAAATCTGATTGCTCCAAACATAAATTGAATTTCCTTTGCTAGATTTGATCTATTTTCAAGTAATGCTATTAAAAATGGTTCTCTGTATTGTTTCGATAAACATTAACCTGCTATTGATTTCAACTTTCCTCTGTGCATATAATATTTATTACAACACTTGTCAAATCTGCTTCTGAAAGGAGAGGGAGGGCATTGAAGGTTTCTTTAGAAAACAAATTAGGTGCAAACTGGTTTTTCTTCGGGTCACATGTAAATGTTTTCCCAGCTCAGGCCTGCCTTCTCTCTGAAGGGAGTTGGGCTTTGACCTGCTGACTTCTTTGTCAGCACCGAAGCTATTGAAATGTGAGAAGATGGACTTGGTGCTTTCACAAGTGCCTCAAGTGATGAACATCACTTATGCTTGTTTAACCTTCAGTTGTGCTCAAGAAGTCAGCTGTTAGTAGTAAGAACTGATGACCAGTGTTTTGTACTGCTTGTTTGGAATCATGTATTGATGTTCTCCTAGCCACTTAGATTTGATAACATAAAGAAAGAGGAGAAATTGTACATGTTTGGATACTTTGATACTAGCTTTAAAAATGTATATTCGAGGAAATGTCATACTTGATAAGAGCATGCAGTATATTCCCCAAAATAATTTCTATTATATAGCTTAAGGCTTAAATGCTTCCTTGTGATCCTTTTTAGTACATATCTCAAATCTTTACTCATCATAACTATTAGGATATGGTGGTGGAACTAATTAAAAAGAGAGCAGTAGTGCCATAATGGCAGTAATTTTAACTTTAGTTTAAAGCCGTAAAAATATACGGTTAGAACTCCTTGATACAGTCTTACATCACTAGCAGGAATCCTGTAAATTAGCAAAGGAAAATAGTATATTTGTGCTGGTGATTCAGTGGTTGAACAGCTGCTAATTCTAACAAATTCCTGAACTGTTACTAATGATGCAGCTGAAGCTGTTTGGTGGCCTCAGGGTACTGTTTCTGTGAAACTTTAGAAATATGTCCAAAGAAATTAGATGAAGACAAGAGCAGCATATTTACTAATACTCAGAATTTTAACTGTTCATTTGAAGTTACTTTGAGAAGTATTGGTTCGTCATAATAATTATATTTTCTCCGGAGTGTGCACACTTAAGGTTGTCAGGAAATTGATTTCATCAGACTTGATTCCTACCCCCTACTTTCTTATTTCTTAGAGGAGTTACTGGAAGGCAAAATTTATCTAAGTGTGAAGTGGCTTGACAAACGGAAAGTTTGAGTACTTTACACTGTGTATTATAAGAGGGATGCTAAATGATTAGAGGACATTACTGACATTAAAAAAAAAACAAATAGAAAAGGCAATGCTGCAGAAAACTGTTTGGGATACTGGATTGAAGTGAGTGCATCACTTAGGTCCTTTGTTCCAATAGCTCACAGCAGCTCTGCAAATTGATGCTGTTTATAGAAACCAGGTAGTAAAAAAAAAAAAAAGCATATTTGTATTACAGTTTTCAAATTTCATACCCTGGGATTTTTTTTCTCTTTTAGAATTTTGGTTTCATAGTTTGTGGGACTTTATTGGGACCTATCTTATTTCACATCTTGTGCCCTCTTCCTCTCCTTTCTGCTTAATTGCACAGCTGAGGTGGAAACAAGCGGCAATGGGAGCACGGGACAGCTTAAACTGGGTTTTTTCTGCCAGGTCATATGTTGGGATGGGGATATTTGATAATTACTGATAACTGAATCTGGGCTACATAATATGATTTATACTTTTGCAATACCTGTGAAAGGGGAGGTGGGAATTGCTACCTATTATGGCACCTAATTTTTTTTAATGAAGGGTTTTCATAACCTAAAAATTATTGATCAGTCGCATCAGAAAAATTATTGATCAGTCACTTCATCCTTCTCCAGCATGACTGAAGACATGCATTGGACAAGTTACCTGAAAGAAGATGGATATTTCCTTTGAAGGATACTGTGTCCTTTACGTCATGAGCAGTGCAGAGAGAAACCTTATGGTTTTATCATCTAAAAGCATGGCATACAGGAAAAAAATCTTGTCTTAGATAAAATTGAGGTGGACCTGCTTAGGTCTGAATCCGATTCTAGATACAATATGTTTTCATGAGTTGTGATGAGCCTGTTTAACAGTTTGAACAAAAGTCCACTTTCTGCTTCACTGCTGAATCCAGCTGCAGGCAACTTGATTTGTGGATGGATATCATAAAAGAGCACTTTTCAGACCTTTCCTTGAGCTGTTTGCTAAATGCTAGAAAAGTAACCCAGCAATTTGCTAGGGTTTTTTGAGAGGTAAATAAACTTGCTGAGTGTCTCACCAAGTGCCGGAGAACACAGAGGAAGCTTCAGGGATATGCACACAGACAAGGTGGGAATATCATAATGGGAAAGAAGTGGGAAGCTATGGAAAGTACTTGTTCTCTGTGTTTAATTTCTTATATTTTGAGGGTTCTTGGCTCCTGCTGGTCTAGGAATCCAGAGAATCAAAGAAATGTGCATTCTGCTAGAGCAGTAGAGGTAGCAGCTGTTTCTTTTACAGGCACTCCCTCTTTTCTAATAACCTCTTAAAGGGAGAAAGGATAAAAATACTAAAATTTTACTTTTGCAGGGGTATCGTTGCTTTTGCCTTTGATCTTTAGATTCCAGCAGTTTGTTTCTTTCTGCAATTTTTTCACTTACTAGCTTGTAAGTGAATAGGCTGGGAATAGGTTCTATGCATGTGTATTTTTGGTATCTGTACTCCAGATCAGAGTAGTGTTTATATATCATTACGCTAAAATTATCATTGTATGAAGAGATGGGAAAATAAAGTGCATCATCTAAGTCATACAGTTCTTGGCTAAAGAATATCAAGAGTTCTCACTTAGGATAGATGTATAGAAGAATATAATACAGAAAAAGGAAAAATATTAATAAGGAAATTGATTTTTGTAGGGTCCTCACACTACCAAACTACACATTATTTTCAGTTTCTTAACATGGAGCTTTGCAAGTATTGGATATACTATTTAACTGGTATGGATTTAAAGGTGGTTCTATAAGGTGTAAAAATTGCCAGTTTAGGATGATCATGTTTTAGAAGAGGTTTAAAATTAGGGGGGTTTTAGTGGTTTTTTAGGACATACAGTGCAAATACCAAAGTTCAAAGGTCTCTGCAAATATGAATGTGTGTAGATATTTACAGTATTAAGTGAATGGTTGAGGTTGGAGCTTTTGCATCTGATGAGCAAATCTTCAGTGGAGAAAGCGTACTTCACATAGTTTAAGGTAACTACTAGAGGAGCTTTATTAGTACAATTGCTCAAGAGAACCTATAATAGTATTTCTCCACTGAAGGTCGGCATCAAGAGAAAAGAAAGTCAGAAAGGAGAACGATTGTAAGTGAAAAGAAATGGGCAACAGCTATAAAAAGCAATACTATAGGATAATGAGGAATAAGAAAAATGAAATTATATGTTTTGATATGAAAAAAAGTCATTTAGGTGTCAGGTGGTGGTTTCCAGTTAGAAAATCAGACCGTCAGGCATCGGAATTAGCAAGACTGAGCTCCACGTGGAGGTGAGACAATTGACACACTGCACAGGCAATGTCTCAGCTCCCCTCGGTCTCTTCCCTTATGCTGGTGAGCCTGCATTGAGCTCTTTCAGTTTTGTAATCTGGCAGAAAACTATTCAGGTTTTAAAAAAAAAAAAGTGTTGCCAGATTATCAGGTTGACATAGTTCAGTCATGGATATAGTGATAGATACAGGAGAGCAAAAGTGAGGAAAAGTAGGACTCTGACCACCACTGGTTAAATTGGCTTAAAGTACCACCGGAGTGCTGGTTGAGAGGCTTTTTACACCTTGAAAAAGAATTTTTGACTCCTTTGACAGCAATGTAAAACCTCAGCCTAATTATCCAGAACTAATTAGTAGTCTGGGGAAAAGTCTTAAGAATAGCATTTTAATTTTTCGTGTTCTAGAATTGACTGTTGTATTTTCTAGATAAACTTATCTAAACTTCTTTCCTCTGGAATTATCCTCCCTAAGTTTTCCATCTGATCAATTCCCATTCCATTCTCAGTTTTTCAAAGTCTGAAAAAGTTTTTCAAAGCTTTCTGAACTCAGTCATGCACTGATGCACAGCAGCTTATTTTTACACATTCTGGAAACAAAATTCCATTAATTTATCTGTTTATTTGAATCACTTCAGAATTATATGCCTTGCTTTTCACACTTTTTGTACCTTTGTTGTCCATAGTTCCCTTGACTTAAGGAAAAGTACTTCATTTGTCTCTACCCATTGATAACGAGTAAATGAATATTCTTCAGTTACTCTCATTATATCCAAAAATTTGCATCAGTTTTTAGGGTTTGCTTCAGCCATGTCTTGTTACTGAAAGCTTAAAATATATTTATTCTGGTTTTGGCTTTGAATTTTTCTTTCCAATGTATAATTTTTACACACATTAATGGAAGTTTTTACCGCAAAGTGCTATGTATAAAAATATAGTCCATAAAATTAGAGACTATGCAAATTTAGGTATTATTTTGAAATATTCATGAGATTCTGAAACTCAGAAGATTAAGAGGGACTAAGGTGATTTATCTTGTTGTAGAAAATGTATTTTAAGCTGCTTTTGCTTATGAGTGTGCACCTTATCTACTGAAATACGAAAGTATAATTCTGCTCTATAATTCTCTGAAAGACTATTTAATTGTACATATTTCTAACATCTAACTCTAAAGAGTTTGTTTCTCTTAATGATTGGATTAGAACAATAAAAGTTTAGAGAACCAGAGTGTCTGAACACTATTTGAGCAGATTTAGATAGATGTGAAGAATTGAGGAGGAAATCTAGAAATGGGACAGTTTTACTTGTATAACAAGGACTCAAGGATCATTCTGAAAGCAGGTGGAAATCACATATCAATATGCAGTTGATAGTAGGATATGGAGGGAGAGTGATAGGCAAGGCACCAGTAGTGAATGTGTAGAAAGAAATTGTTACCACTGGAGTGGTGTGGTGTTACTAGGGTGGATTAATATTTTTCAATATCAACATTGTTTGTTCTCTGCAAAGTTCATACAGTATGTATCTGGCATTTAAGGTTAGTTAGAAGGCTACAAGGGAGATGCTACATAGAAATATTGCAGGAGTATCCTGTCAAGAGTGGTTTCCTGAGCATGACATGACAGCATAGGTCTAGGATGGGTCAGTGACTGTGGTTTGTTTTAGCCAGAGTTCAGGTATTCAGCTGCTTAGAAAAAGCAAAAGGAAAACTATTAAATAAAGTTTTGGTATAATATCTGACCCAGAGTCTGTAGCAAGCTGTTCAGATACAACAGTATAAAACATGCAAAGATCAGCAACAAATAGAAGCACAGAAGTCTTGATTTTTTTTCCCAGTATTGCCTTTAACTTGTAGTGAAATTTGATCAAATTTATACTGTGAGTCCTGCTAAACGGTTACTTTAGTGTCTGTGTCTGCTGAGGAGGCAGATTTTTAAATTAGTGTGTAGAACAGTAGGGAAGAATGGTGAAATTAATTATTTAAGATAGGCCCGATTATATGCTTCTCTCATTCTAGGACAGAAAATTACACTTAAAGAACTTAATTGTCTTATCATGTATAGAAAACAAATTCTAATTAGTAGATTCTGGTAATGTAGCATTTTAGGAAAAAAGAAATGAAAAAATTCTGCTCAGGTTAACCAGTCCTTTATTTTGGCAAGTCTCTAGTCTGATCTCATGATGCCAGTACCTTCTGGATAGAAGACTACATCATGTTTGTTATACTACAGTCTCATTTCTTTATGCAAACTGTCATTACCTGTACTTGCTTGTGATAGATAGAGTTCTGAAACATGGGCGACTTACAAAACTGGTAGACTATTATTTATGCAAGGCATCTGAATAATCTTGCACAGGAAGAAGGTTTTACTGCAGACTCCAGAAAACACTTTTTATGGATTCTTTTTTTTTTTTTTCCAGAATGTAAGGGGTTTTTTTAAAGCACTAGTAATACTTCCACAACTAAATTATTTTTGCTGTTGATGTCCTCTACTTTCAATAAAAAGTATTTATAATCTGATCTTACAATATGTAGCAGAATGAAATTTCATGTACAAAGTGGAATATATAAGAATATAAGAAACTGCTTTTGTATTACTATGCTATGAAAAATAGGTGGTTGTCAAAATCTGGATGTCAAAAACTGACCTTTAGGTATATGATAAATTCCCAAAGCCCAAGAGGTGAATATCTTGAAACGTTTTGAAGCTGGTTTAATTTTCTTTGATGCAACCAATGGGTCTTACTCCAGCTTTGAGTTCTTTTTTTTTTTTTTCTGAGAACTGTGATGAATAATTAAAATCAAACTTGCATATGTTTGAATTATTTTGGATGATTACACTAGAAAATTATGTGACTGCATTAAAAAAAAAGTCAAATTATCATCACTTCTGTTATTCTGGAGTAGTTACAAGAAACTGAAGTCTGTTGCATGATTTTTAATGATTTACTAAGAATCCACTAATCTTTTGTAACTAAAATTGCTAAGATTAATGGAATTGATTACAAAATTAAAATCTGTTGCATGTATATTTTTATGTAATACTTGGAGATGTCAAAAGTATTTTGGCTAATTGAGACTTTATAAGGCTTTTAAAAATATTTTTAATGCTAAATTTGTTATGTAGAAATAAAATAATTATATAAACTGATAGGAGAAACTTCCATGCCTTCTCTCAGCTTCTGTGTGACAGCAGGGCTAGCTGGAGTCAGTTTATCATCAAAGGTGTGCTTCATTAACTGATACTCTTAACTGATGGACAACTCCCAGCACACACCTGTGGCTGCTCCATGCAGCTCACCCTCCTAATGGCAGCCTTCAACAGTAAGAATGGCTTGCCTTTGCCTTTCCTTCTTGGGGCAGGAAAGGTCACTTCCCATTGCAGTAGCCACAGGTTAGGGCTGTGTCTGTGATTGAGGTAACGTGGTGAGTTGGTCAGGTGTGCCCGGCCATGGTTTGGCTCCGTGGGGAAGAGGCACTCCTCAAAGGCCCTTTGTGCTGGCCTCTCCTAAGCAGCACTGGGTTCTTGCTCCTGTCTGTGGAAAATAAGGGTTGGCCGGTCTCTAAAAGCTGAAAAGAAAGCTCAGTAAATAGCAAAGAAAGCCTTCTCCCTAGCAACATGCTGCCTTGAGCAGCCTGAGCCTTCAAACGGAAGGTCATATGATTGACATATTTGTCCTCTAAAGAAAATGCACACAATTAGTTTTTTCACTTCTCTGTATTTTTAAGCGGTGTGAAAGTGGGTTTTAGCAGCCGTATAAGGGAGAAGACTGGCCAGTCAGAATATTACCACCCCTTCCTTCTGGACTTCATCAGCTCTAGGAGTTCAAGAACAGAAAAGGCATCTGTGGTGTTTCTGGAAGAGCTAACTTCGATTTTTAAACAGTAATTAACCATTGGTCTTAGAGTACCAGTAAAGTGCACATAAGACACATATGTGATGTCAGATTCAGCAGAACTATGGGCTTATCATATACTTCAAAGCAGCTGGAAGTAATTGTGAGCTTTTGGGACTCGTTCACTTTTTAGCGGCTGTTGAGAGTTACTGCAGGTATATACTGAGTGTGTAACTCCTTTTAAACTTCCAGTGTTCTGTTTCCTTAACTGGACTAGAAATTAAAAAAAAAAAAAATTAATTGAATTTTGGGGCATCTTGTATTTAAAAAACATATTATTTCTCTAGATGGTAGCTTTATGCAGAGTGAAACAGTCGTTAGATGACTCCACTTTAAAGGTTGCATGTGTGCAGAAGACAGTTATTTTGACAATAAAACAATTCACGCAAACATTTTACAAAAGGGAATGTAGGTGAAATGCAGAAACAGTTCTTTTAATCATATTTAGCTGTTATGATTTCTGTTGAAAATGTGACTGGAGTAATAAGTGTGACAGTCGAATAAGCTATTGGAAGACCACTGCTCCCTGAATACTAACATTTAATAATTGGAGAAACTTAAACATTCATGGGTTTACCCTTTATTGTAATGCATTAATTTGTTTTAATTAGTATTAACATTTTCAGGATATATCAAGCTGAAGATAAAAATGTCTTAAAAATTACCACTGCAGCTTGAATTCCCATGTGGTAGTCTGCAGCCCCTGAATCCTGTGTTTAATGAAACACATAAGAGAAGGTACACTTGAAAGATGTGTACTAATTCACAGCAACAGTCTTTGTGCTCCTTGCCACCAGCAGTTAGTTTTCTTCTGTGGGTCTAAAAAGAGAGACTTCTCACATTCTTTCTTTGTTACTAAATTTGATAAGAAACGTCATTTTTCTTTTATTATTTCTGGGTGGGAACAGATTAAAAGCATAATGGACATGTCTTCCATTTGAAAACATGGGGTACCATTTTGGTACCATTTTGAAAATGGAAGGCTTTGTTTATGTACTAAACCGTTAGTGTAGCTGGAAAGAAAAGAGGCAGGCATGGGGAGCTCTAGAGTTTGCAGCAAACTACTAGCTTTGAAACCCTTTAATGGGGTTTGTCCATGCGCCTGGTCCCATCTTGCCCTCCCCCCCTCCGTGTTCCCACGTGCTCTAATATCTGAGTTTGGTGTCTGCACTTCAGCGGCATTTACAGCCATTTGAAGTGTATAAATCCTAACTTTGAATAGAAACCTCCTGGGATGACAGAGGGAAAATAAATGTTAAAGGTCAGACTTACCTGCAAGTATTTTAATTAATCATTCCATTGTTATATTTCTAACAACTACCTCTAATTTGTACCTGTTAGAACAACAGGTTGTAGGTAGTTTTGGAGCATATGTTGGTTAAATTATTTTTATAATTTATGTAAAACTCGTGATGGGTTAAAGAATTTGTCCCGATATCAGTGGACTGTGTCAATACTGTCTCACAGTGTTTTGGCACTGTTTAGTCAATTCCAAAGGCTACAGCTAGAATAAAGACTTGCATAATGTAGGTCATGTTTGCGTTCTCTGTTCAGATTTCAATGTTCGTGGTACCCAGGATATTGCTGATAGAGCTATATGTTGGAAATTTGTACCACAGGCTTGCCTTGTACTATCTAATTCAGTGTGCTTGTAGTTTAACTCCCATTTTCAGAATAGAATTAACCAGTGAAGAGGAATGTTGAATGTCTAGCATTCCAAAATTACCAAAAATAAAGTGTTCAGCTCTGACAGTTTTTTTAACTGGGCATGCACATTGCTAAAAATAGGTCTAATGCTTTAGATGGCATTATTGATAGATATTTCATTTGAATCCAAATATCAGCAGATGTCTTTGTTAACAAATCTGAATGTATTAGCTCAGTTGGTTAGAGCATGGATGCTAATAATGACAAGGTTGTGGATTCAATCCCCATGTGGGCCATTCACAAAGAGCTGGACTTCATGATCCTTGTGGGTCCCTTCGAACTCAGAATATTCTGTAATATTATAATTCTGTCTTTTTTAAAACATTTTGGATGGTACTGTACAAATGTGGGTTTTTTCCTTTAGGGTATTTTGGGGTTTAGTGTGAATATATGTGTAATGAAAGATACATTCCTCTTCTGAAGCCTTATGAATTGCTAAAGCTGTTGTGTGTGACGTATAGAGATTCTTGTCACTGATTTTATTAACAGCATTAAAACAGTTGCAAGGAAAAGAGAAATGATAATTAAAAAAAAAAAAAAAAAAGAAAGGACTTAGCAAAAAGCAAGTTCTGAAATTGAGTATTGTTGAGGGTCTAGCTTAACTTGCCCAAGGGACCTTTTTTCCTTGAAAGCCCAAACCCCTGTGATTTAAATATGAACCCATCACGTCTGTCCTGAAGAAATGTTAGGACAGACATAAAAATCTGTTAAGATCAAGCAGAATGCTGCTGGTGATCCCCCCTGCCCTAGTGTGTTAACAGCTAGTATATAAGGTATATGATGAAGCAAACAAGCAAGTCCCACGGATGCTGTATTTCATCCTGGCTTATAAAATGCACTTCATGCTGATTTTCTGTACCTTATCTGTATTTTCTTCTTGCAGAAATGGAAAGTGGGGGAGAGAGGGCATAAGGACTCTAAAAAATATTACTGGTGAGCCAAGGATCATGATTAAACAGGGATATGTCAGATAAGGTGATGTGAAGTGTAAAAAGATACGCTGCCTTTTCCCCCAAGTGTATCTTTAACATTATGACCAATGAATTTTTCAAGTGAAACTCCACAGTCTTCTTTGCATATCATTTGAACTGAGAGCTTGCTTTGAAAAAGATAAGCAGACTGTGTTGCCCAGAAGAAATAATGATGCTAATTTATCTTTGCCTGTCCTCATAGACATAGCAGTATGCAGCAATGTTGAAAAGGAAATAGGGAAATAACTGAGCTATAGTTTACCACCTACTCAGTGCCATAGTATTGTTGATGACATAGAGAACTCTGAGAAGTATGGCTGGTCTGGAAGTCTGTCTCAAAAGTATTTGGGAAACTTGCCTACAATGTAAGAATAGCTGCCAAACTGCCAGAAGAGACCTCCTTGGCAAATACTCCTCAGCTCAAACAAAGCTATGGTGAATGCTTTCTGCTCCATCACTCTCAGAAGTGTATAATCAAGGATGAGAAAGTCTAAGTTACGTATGTTTACCAACAGCTTCTAACTATCAATATTTACATTCTAGGCATGGGAATCTTGAAGGTCTTTGCCAGATTTTTTGAGGGAAAGTAATGATGTTTTAATACTGAGTAAGAGAATAGTTTAGCAGAACTACAAGCATTTACAAAAGTGAAATCTAGTCTCTTGCAGTAAATAATTGATTAATAGTTGAGGTAGTCCCATTCAGAGTCTTTTAAAAAGCTCTTTTTTGTATTTTACATCTGGTTACCTGTCATCTTGCCTGGGATTTTGTTGCTATAGATACATTAGGAATTAAAAAAGACCTTCCAAATATAGATTGTAAGTGTATATCCTTTAGCTTCAAAAATTCTGACATGTGTTAACCTTTATAGTATATTTTACAATATATTGATGCCTGAGATTGTTTTTTTGTTCAATATGTGTATATCCAGGAATTTGTAGTATATTGTTTCTAAGGTTTTTTGTTGATAAATTGTGAATGGAAGGGTTTTGTCCCTGGATAGAGACATTCACATGTAAAGACTGTTTGACCTGAGCGTGGTATGTTAGGAATACTTACTGATCTACAAGTGAATTGCAGTGGAACATTTTTCTTTGTCAGGGAGATAAAAGCATTCTAGAGCCCGGAGAATCCAACTAGTGTCACAGTGCAAACATCCAAGCTGCAGCTGTTCCGGCTGTGTAGCAGCTGGGGACTGATGGAAGGCAGGGTGACAGACCCCTGAGGAGCAGCCCTGCCACCTGGATAAGTAGGTTAAGATCAATGACAGTAAAATATTTCAGTGGTGCTATTATGTTTTACCAAAATTCGTATTAAATTAATAAATTACAGGTGGCTTATATGATACAGATGGGCAGTCTAAAGAATAATTCAAGTCTTCGTATTTAATGTGTATATTTCCAGGTGGTGGAGAAGTTGTTTCTTTTTTGTGGCAATTATAAATTACTTTTCCGTTTGAGGAAGAGTTTTAAGTATCTGATCTTGTTCATTAGTATAGTGTTTTTCCATAACTGCCAAGTTCTCTACCCTTCTGTTTGGAGTGTGTGTAAAATTATTTAATGCCTTACCTGCATACTGGAAAGTATAATGTGTGACTGGAAGAATTCTCTACTTGAAGTAAATGTGTAGAAAAGCGTATGGACTTGGACAAAATGTGGTAGCTGGAAGAGTTCTCTCCGAGGGTGGCAGGAAAGGTGCAAAGCTGTTGTTGAGTGTTGCTGTTTAACCAACAGTAGTGTGGGGCAGGCAGGAAGGCAGGTCTGCATGAGAGGTTGCTGAGGTGCTTGGAAGGTAAGTGCTCTTTGGCGCTCTTGGGTTGCCGAGGCCGCCTGATCATTATTCCCATGAACCTGTTGGGACAGGCCTACTGCAGTTGGCAGGGGAAGGTAGATTGTTTTTTGGCCTTTGTGTTTGCAGTTGATGTAACTATCGTTTTACTTTGCCACAATTTCCTCTTCCCACTTAGTGCTCCTGCTCTGAGCCTTAAAGGACAGCCCTGGAAAAGCTTATAAAGGACTGATCTCTTAACCTAAGCCAGACTTGGCTGCATGTGGTGCCAGATAGTAAAACTGTCTGCTGCCTTTCCTAGGGCTGGGCTCACTTCAGTTCATGAGAATTCAACTGAAGTGCAGGGATGTGACAGGCTTGAAAAAATGTCATCCAAAATGCATGACATTTGGAAGCTAGACTGTCAGTAAAAGTCACTAATGTCACCTAAATAAGTGTATCTATCTATTTGTTATGCATTTAGAAAAAAATGTATCGGTTATGTTTTCCAAAGCGGTTACTTTGAAAGGAAATTGAGCATTATATGGGGAAAGTGTCTACGTTCGTACAGATACGTTGAAAGCCTTCCCTTTCAGCATTAGTACTAATGAGAATTGAAGTACATTCTGAGACTTAGCTGAGTGAGACTGTGAACCTCAAGAAGCTCTGTCAGGATAAAGCATCCCTACTATCACACAAATAAGTGGAGTGTTTGGTTTCTGAATTAAGTGAACTGCAGTCGTGTTCCTTTTGGATCCAGCAGCAGTATGGCAGGGCAGTGTGGGCACTGACTGTCTCTCCTGGATGCTAGTTTGTGGATCTCTGCTCTGTCATAAACGTTGCTGCTTGATCCTTCTTTTATTTTAAGATAGTACCTTTCTTCTCTACTGTAATTTGTTACAGGCTTCTCAGAGTTGACTGTACACAGAATCTAACAGTCTATCTGTCACCTTTGAAAACTGATGTCTCTTCTGAAGTCCTTCATCAGCATAGCACAGTGAAGGCATTTACATTTGGAGTCTGCATGGATGTCTGTCTTCCACTTTGAAAACATGTGCATCTAGTTGTGTGTATGTTTTGTATATAAATAAGAAGTTAAACTGTATGATACTATTCAGGGTGTACTGTGTGTATGAGAATCTGAGACATTTCAGTGCCTAAAAATAATTTCAGAAGCGTAAGTTAAACAAAAGGATTCTCTGGAGATCTTGGAATATCTGAGGTTGAAGTATAGCTTGGACATTGATAATGAAAAGAATTCCTTAGTGTTTTTTCTCAGCCCCCCCATTTCATGACGTGAAACAAGCTCTTACTAATAGCAGTTTATTGTATTCTTCCTTTTTCTTTTTAATTTTTTTATTTTATTTTTTGTGAAACTGTCAGTTTTGTCCAATGTAGGGGAGACAGGTAGGAGGTTTTAACTGGGCGTTTGTAGGGTTCGTGCTGTGTATTTAGTTTGAAATTTAGGAAGTGTTTCCCCAGTGGTGGCACTTGTTACTAGTGTTTTGAGTCTTGAGACTATTAATCCTACTCTGATAAAGGATTATCTGTTAAGCAAGTTACTTAAAATGATAGTTCTCACTGGCATTTGGTCTCCTTTAGGTCTATTTATTGCTAGCCCAAGTAGAGTTGAGCTACTCAGAAGAGTATGGGGCCATGTGTTCAAAAATCAGTAACCCCTGGTGTCTGTGCGTGGTTGGCTTTGTTAGGATTTACTACTTCGTGTTTGTATTCAGTGAGTAGTTTCAAGTACTTACATTTAAAGAATTATGTTTCAAGATACCATTTAAGGAGGTTTTTTCTTAATCTGCATGTTATATTGTACATGATAAACAGAAGGAAAGCACTGGAGATTTAAGAGGATGAGAAGTTCGAGGCAATCACTTGAGCTTCAACTTAGTAATGCAAATCTGGCTTTAAGTGACCTTATTGATGTTTGCTCAAAGTAGCTTCCTTTCGGTACAAATGACTGAGCTTTGTTGCAGCTATTGTACAGGTAATGTACTGTCCCTTTAGAGATTGCCTTTGTATCCCTGATGCAACCTCTCTTTCCTTTAACAGAGAGTGCCTGCAGAAATGCCTGGAGCTAAGACAGATCGAGTCGTGTGCCTTACTCGATCATTTGTCAGCAAAGAAGCGAGAGGATAGGGCAGGCAAAAACATGTGCCCCTTGCTCTGTCCCAGCTCTTGGAAATTTGAGGTCTTGGCTATTGGTGAATGATGTTCAAGTGGAGATCTTGATGCCAGAGAATGTAGGACAGGACAGAGTGTCTGAAAGGGTCCCGACCACTTCTGTGACTTCACCTTGAGAAGATGTGGCAAGTGACTGTTGCAAGTTTAGGATGCGAGGGGGTGGCAGGATTTTAAGCAATACCAGTAGAGTGGTGCAAATAGTGCTAAGCATCCAGGTCTTACGGAGATAGTATTGTATAATAAACAGTGCCATCTTCTGGGAGGAGTCGGAACGATGACCTTGTGGTCAGCGTTAAAGGTGTTAAAGTGGTTTGGTTGGGTTTTTGTTTGGGTTGGATTTTTTCTTCCTAATAAGTGCTTTAAAAATCAAAGTACCAAAAGTCAAAAGTTAGTGTTAATGTCTGGTAATGCAAGTCCACATCTTACATCTCTGATTTGTTACTGATGCAGTCTTTAAGGAAAAGTTTTAAGCAATGTTTTGGGGTCAGTTTAAAAGAAGAGAAGTTTATCAACAGCTGAGCAGTAGTCCAGAGAAGTAAATCTCAAAAATAAAAATCAAGGACTTTGTTTGCTTTGTTTGATGAAGTCCATTATTGTTTTCATAAATATACCTGGGTAATCTTTTTTTATAGAAAGCAATAGTGACCTACAGAAAAACGTTAAAGATCCAAAGTAAGAATAATTACTTGGACTTATAGCTCCTTCTTTTGGGTAAAAATGTTTTCTGTCTCACAAAATTATTATCCTATAAATAGTTATATAGGGAAATATTCACTGTGGTGCAAAATCTGGGATTAGAGTTGCTAAAATTATCCTAGCAAGTGGAATGTAAGATTCAGCATTTACTGAGACTTATTAATGGTGTAGATCAATCACCTGAAGTCTTATTTGGAGGAAGTGAGCAATTTTAGTAACGTTAATGGAACTGTATGGGAGATGCAGCTGACATTGTGAGGAAGTTTTCTTGTTGCACACTTTCAAATAAATAAATACATGAACACAAACAGTGTAACTGTTATGGGGGGAGAGGAAAAGATGAATCAATTGTAAAAAAAAAATCTTTATTGCTAAAATAATTAGATAAGGTATATCCAGAATGACAAGAATTTGTGACCTCTGGATAGGGAGATAGATTTGGAATTGTTTTTATTGTGTCATGATTGCCTAGGTTATTTATCAGCAAAGATGCAATGAAATAATGGTTTCTTTTAAAAATAGGAGATACAATTTTGCATTTAAAATGTAATTCTGTTCTGAGTATCTCATGTTAAGCTTGCTAGAATTGGTATATTTTGTATTGCAAAGGGTCTCATTTTAATGGCTATGGAGTCTTGAGGTTTCTGGATACTACAGTACTTAACTGTACAATTAACTTGTAGCTAAAATGGTACTTGGATGTGCATTTGCTTTTTCAGTACTAGTGTCAGCTTGGTCTGTCATACAGCATTTAATATATAAAGAAAATGTCTAATTTTCAGTACATTCTGAATGTTTAACAACGACATAAATTATTACTGTTTGATAATCTAGGTGTTTATGCAAGTCCTCAGTATTACAGTTACGACTTTCAGTTTCTGACATCTGAAAGAAATTTAGTGTTGACCCGTCTTACCATGTTGATTTTATGTTGTTGATAAAAATCAGCTGTTAAAATTTCCATTGCAAGGTGTGGTGGCCCTTGAACACACCTCACAATAAGTACTGTATTTGCTTAGATAAAATTTTAAAACTATTTTTGTCTTGTAATTTAGTAAATTCCTTATCCTTGGTATGCATGACAGTACGTTGCTGCAAACTAACGTGAAAATATATTTCTCTATACATTTGGAACAGTGCTATGAGTTAGTTATGCTAACTCATAACTACTTTGAGATGACGTTTCACTGGTGCAGTGCTTTAGTAGACAGTTATTGGTGGTGATTGCTATTCTTTGTGGCTTTTAATTCTGTTCTTTTGTTATGCCCTTGGAAATATGAGTTCAAACCTCTGTAAGAGCTGTAGTTTAAGAGAGGTGAACAACTCTCTCTGGAACTAGACTTCAGATTTTCAGAGCAGGTGGCTCAGTGTGTTATTATACAGGTTCCCATTAACTTGGAAAATACTGTTCCAAATACCTGCAAAATATTGTGTGAATAGATAAGTAAAAATATAAGAAATCCAGTTTAGCAAAGGAAGAATGCAATGCAACTGACAGTGAAGCTGCCCTTTTTTGCATCTGAGAATTTCAGCAGTGACATTCTATACAAGAAGCAAGGGGTAACCTAACATTAGACACTGACCATCTCTCTTGGGTTTCCTATATCATAACTGTGTTTTCTGCATGTTAGAGTGTAGACTAAACAAATGGTAGTATTTCTGGAGAGAAAAGTCAAAAAATACCTGGTCTTAAACCTGAAATTATACTATTAGAAATGTTTTGTTATTAACTGAAAAAGTGAGCCCATTTTACTGAACACTACTTAATATTTATGCAACCTGCATGATACCAGTGGAGTGGATAACTTCAGTAATTTATTTTGAAGCAAAACCGCGAATAATGTATGCTTTGTAAATAGTGGTCGTATCCTCATCGGAATACATCTACATGTGCCAGAATTAGGAATTATTGACATTTGTCAATATCCTGTCTGGAAAGCTACTCAAAGTTTGTTGTTTATTTTTGTTTGCCCCACCTCCCTTGTAGTCAACTATAGTGGAGCAAGTTACAATAAATTGCAGTGCATAAAATCTGTGATGCCTATTCTTCCTCTGACCCAATAATACAATTTGTAAAAAGATACCTTTAGGAGTACATGAACACATATTTGAGGAGAAATTTCCTTAAACAATTTCTATCAAACACAGCTTATGTTTAACCCTATTTTTATAATTTATGTTATGAAGCTTTCTTTTCCAAAACTCTTTTAAAGATGTTTGTCAACGTGACTTATTGTTGACAACAGACAACTTGCCCTTAATTTTAAGGAAAAGTTAGCAAAGCTTGCTGTTTTTGTGACTAATGGTAAGCAGGTATTTTGCTTGAAGACATTTTATTCTAGGTCCCTTAGATCTTGTGCACTAGTGAATTTATAATCCTGACTTTCTTCCTATCTTTTCATATGCAGGCAGAAGGAGAAGACAGCCTTAAAAAGATGCAGCTGATGGAGCTTGCAATTCTGAATGGCACCTACAGAGATGCCAACATCAAATCACGTAAGCATGTCATAAGCTCAAGGGTCAACGCTATAGTACTATTTGCAGGTTTTGATTCTTAAAGCTACTTTTTGGAAAATGTGCAGTGGCAACTATGTTGGAGAATGGAAGGCAGTAAAGACCCAACAAAGCAGTAGGTAGCTGTTGGAAAAGATCTTTTGGTGATAAGTTATGTCAGTTGGGAGGTTTTTTTGTTTGTCACCCTCCTCCCCCTTTTTTTAGGCAATATGTCTGGGTTGAAACATTTACAAATATATAGTATAAAAAACCTCAACCCTTAAGCCAGATTTTCCTATCGTACAATAATTTTTTCCTTAGTGCATCCTTAAGGGCAATAGACTCCTTTTCAATTTTATTTTTAGAGATTTAATTTTGAAATGTTACAGATGTTGAGGATACTGTGAATACGTTTTTCTGTATTATATTCCTTCCTTTCATCTTGCTTGCATGCGTACCCCCAATGTTATGTTTTACCAACAATTCATCAACTGATTTCACAGCTGAGTTCACAGGGATCAGTGATGTAACAAGCCATTTTTATGATTACTTCCATTACATTTGTGTGAAAATGCTTTTGCAAACGCATGTATGCACAAGTTTACACTTGAAAATTAATTACACGCACCTACTAATGAAAGCATACCTATTATGTGTGATATAAAGTATTTTCTCTAGTTGAAAATCTGATTTCTCCTTCTGAAAATGTAGCTCCTTTTCCAAATTAAATTTTTGCTGTAGCTGTGCTACAGATGTCAAATGTAAGCACAGTTAAACCAGTCTTTTCACTAAGGGCCTACTGATATTTGCAAGTTTGTTTTCTCCACACAGTCACCATTTCAGTGTTGAATATGTTTAAAGATTGGAATGCAGTTAGGTCAATTTGAGAGTGCTTACACCAGTGTAATTATTCTGATTTGAAAAGAGACATAAGCAAGGGCTTTTACCATTTTTACCACTACAATGGTAATGGTAAATCTTTCAGGCCTAATGAACACTATAATATTTAAAGCTAGATCGGTTTTAAATATATGTTAGTCTATAAATTGTTGAAAATATTTGAGTAAAATAGTTTTCAGAATAGCTTAAATTGAAGCAAACTGTTGCATAGAAACCTCTATATTAATTTGAACAACTTCTTTTTCTGATCTGTTCCCATTGGTCTATTGTATCAGTGTAAGTGGGAAGATAGAATTATTATTTATTTTTTGACTAGAGATTTCCACACTAATACTAATTTTTTCATAGTAAGACAGTTTCACTCTTTGTATTTTGATTTTACTAAAAAGTTGAACGTGTAGAAGCCAGACTGGTTTGTTTCTGTTTGAGAAAGGAAAACGTTTGAGGGTTTTTTTGAATTATCTAAGCACTTTTTTTAAAAAAATAAAAATAATAATAAATCTGAAAAACTTTTGCCACATTTCTCTTTTCAGGCCACTTGTAAGTTAATTAAACCAATGTAGATCAACAGTAGTGCACAGAAATCCATAAATTATAGCCCTTTAAGATTGACTGTTACCAGCAGATGTGTTAGTGTATAAGTTGTTGTTCATCTGGTGTGCCAACAGGCTTCAAATAGCACCTAATGAAATGTGCTAACACCACTGAAAAAAACAAACAAAACCACCACAAACAAACAAAACCCACCAAAACAAAAAAAGCATCTATTTTCTTTAAGCAAGGCTGTAGTAAACTTCTAATACAAAAGAAGTATCTTATTTGATGAAATTTGATATGGAAATCACATTTGAGTCTATTTTATTCATGCTAGAGTAGGAGAGGATTGATTCATGTTTCTGGGTCATCTTTAACTTCACTGATCCTGGAAATTGGAATTGTATATAGGTTTAAATACAATTTTAAGTCATATAAAAACTGTAGACTCATACAGCAGCTCTGCATAACTGAGTGTCTGTGGACTCTGTAGATGCACTAAATTTTGTACTCTTTGTATTTGTGACAGTATTTCCCTTGTATTTCCTGCATGCATCTCAGTCTCATGCAGTCTTGATAGCATAAATGAAGAAATGTGGTCTAAATGGAGCTTTCGTGCTGTGTAACCTGTTTGAGAAATCTACCTCACTGTTTTACAATGGCTTTTTTATTTTGCATGTTCATACTTAATCACACTGGAAAATGGAAAGCTGTTTGCATTTGAATGGTGTGCTTTGGCACTGTGTGATCAGCGCATGTACTAATGATTTCCTTTTATTTTTCTTCTTTCCTACTTTTTCCCCTTTTTCCCATTCTTTCCACGTTTTATACTGCTATCTCCATACTTTCCTCTGAATTTCTTTGCTTACTGTAGCAGCCCTTGCCTTTTCTCTTGCAGCAACAGCCCAGGCTCCAAGGATTATTACTGGGCCTGCGCCTGTTCTCCCACCAGCTGCCCTGCGTACTCCTACGCCAGCTGGCCCTACCATAATGCCTTTGATCAGACAAATACAAACCGCTGTCATGCCAAACGGAACTCCTCATCCCACCGCTGCAATAGTTCCACCTGGACCCGAAGCCGGTTTAATTTACACACCATACGAATACCCCTACACGCTGGCACCAGCTACATCAATCCTTGAGTATCCTATTGAACCTAGTGGTGTATTAGGTAAGATCTTTGTACGTGAATGACTGGAGAATGTATTGCTTATGCTTCTGTGGTATTTGCAAAGTAGAGGTCATGGAGCTCAAAGAAACAAATTTGAAGCAACAAACTTAGCTCAGGTATATCAAAACTGCCTAGAAGAGCTGCTCAGATGGTGCAACTCTTGTACATTTTAAGCATGTTTTGCGTTCTTGAATGTGTATGTTTATTTATAAGATTACTGAAAACAAAATCTTGATGTTTGTATAACATTAGATGGTGGATACACAGGCATAAAAAGCTACATAGAAGTTGACATCTATTACCTGTCATTTGGGCTGCCATAAATACCAGATTTATTTGTATTCTCTTTAACATAAATTAATGTCCAGCAATCTTTGGAAGAGAGAGCTTCTTATTTTGCTATATTGTTTTAGTAGCAAAACTGGAGAGAGTGGAAAGGTCTTTTCTCAGTTGGAGTTTTTGCTGCTTTATTTAGTACGCAACTGATAAATCTCTCATCAATGTCAGAAAGCTGTAAATCATTTTGTGAGCAGAAAATAATTTCAGTGAATGAATATAAAGCAAACCAAGTTCTTACCGAAGTATGATAAAATTAGCAACTCTGCCGATGGCTTCTTTTATATACATTGCATTGAAATGCCCATCATTCCTAATATATCAGACCACTGACTTGCTGTGTGAAGGTAAGAATGATAAAGCAGCTGTGACAATTCAGTTAACTGGTCAATATGGAAAAAGCAGTTCCCATAGTTTCTTCCTTCCCTACCCTCTACAGAATCTAAATAATTTTTTCTCTTCAGTTTGTTCTGAATTGCATATGACCTTGGTGCTGCATAATGTTGATTTTATAGGACTTTGATCTTAGTTTGTTCAGTGGCAGTTATTGATTTACACAAATTCTAAACATCTCTAATGAACACTGGACAATAAGGTTCAAAGTCGATATTTTGTTGAAAGTATTGCAAAAAATCAGTGTTTCACATGACAGATACTTGGTGAGTTATCTGTGTGTGTGCATGTTTCCACATTATATTGCATATATATATTATATATATTATGTATAATATATGTATAATCCTGTCTTGCAGGATTAGTGAATCAATAATAAAAATTCTGGTAGGACAAAAGTATGCAGTAGGTCTGTCTTTGAGGAGTTCATGTGGTTGTGTTACCCCATACCCAAAATTCAGTGAGCCGTTATAATTTATTTCCCACAAACTTGTAAATATTCTCCCTAGCTCCTCTACCCCAATCTGTTAGTCCGCTTGTGATACATCCTGGGGTAAAGTCAGGGTTACAGAGTTCAGCAGAGTAGCTGTCAGCTGTTGGTTAGGGGCAAACCCCTCTCCTGAGTTCAGTTAATAGCAAGTAAAGAAATACATCATTCCGGAGTAGTAGTTTAATACGGTGCAGGAACTTCAATTTCTCACAGGATTTTCTATGAAGAGAGAGGAGGGGAAAATTACTCCTAAAATGGTATCTGGAACCATTGCATACTCTTGGGCTTAGCTGTGTAAGGTGGATTGCCCAAAATAGATCTCATTAAAAAATGTTACTTGAAAAAGGAAAAGGGAGGAGGGGGAACCCCCACACTCCCACTCAAGTTGCATATAATCAATAACTCTTAATACATCTGCTCTATTATCTGAGCAATTGTATAGAGTTAATTGAATTAAATTAGTTTTAATTGAGTTTTATTTTGTTACACACTTATTCTCATTTATAGTATTTTGTCCATTTTTGTGGTGGACCTTTAAGATGTCTTAAAATAATTCTGTTAAAAATGGCAGAGAAATGCATCCCTATCAGTATTTTGGGGGATATTGGTGTTGGGATCAAATTTTAGTTGGTGACTAACTTTTAATTCCCTTCCTTTTATCTTCAGGTATGGCTTTCCCAACGAAAGGCTAAGAATTCAAGAACGGTCTTAACTGATCCTTCATCAGATCTGAATTTTAACAAATGCTTAGTTTCAGCAGCCTTGAAAAAAGCTTGGCCTAGCAGTCAGTGACTTACTTGCACTTTTTTGCACATAGATTTAAAATAAAATAGTGCTATTAATTTGGATTAGGTCCTATTATTACAGAGTAGCTGTAATTTATGAGTGTATAGTAGTATACTGACTGCTAAGTGTTCTATATAGTGTTTGCTTTACTAATCACCTAATTCATTGCAGTTCATACTTATTGACTTAAAGTTTAAAATCACAATCTGTAGGCTTGAAGAATTGCTTTAAAACTTTTTTTTTGTGATAGAACTGGAAGTGATCTTAAGGTTAGCAAATAATTGTCAGTATTAAAAGATGGCATTATTTAAAATAGTCCTGCTGCAAGAAAGGCACTTCAGTGAATATGTGACTAGTAAAGCTTAAATGTGCTTGGGTCTAATAGATTTCATGAAATACTGTAATTTTGGGATTGTAAATGAATGGATTAAACAGGTTAAGGCCAGGATGTTTAAAATAAATGCAATATTAATCTGCACAGATAAACTTCTTTTTAAGATTAAGATTTGAAACTACTGTGCCTTAACTTGTTGCTTTTCTTAAAATGAACTTTTGTAGTTAATGATCATTTAAATCCATTTTGATAAACCTGCTGTTAATGTTTTCTGTGAATGTTTTCTAACTTTGTCTTGGTAATTGCAATTTAACTAGGTGCGGTGGCTACTAAAGTTCGAAGGCACGATATGCGTGTCCATCCTTACCAAAGGATTGTGACCGCAGACCGAGGTTAGTTTAGTTCTGCAGTTCTTGTTTGTAAGAAGTGCTTTGAGTGTACATGAGATTTGCAACACCACAGCTGGTTAACCAAATACCCTATTTTGACCCATTCATTATTTTTCTCCAAAATCTGAACAGTTAATATTTTAAAGCTTTGGGAATGCTTGTGGTTTTAAAAAAAAAAAAAAAATCGTAAATTTGGCTTTCCCAACTCAATTAAATATATATACTTTGATATATTTAATAGAAATGCTATAGCTGATACAGTTTTAAAAATTGAAAGATCCATCTGCATCAGGAAACGCTATGAAATCAGTGCTGCAATAATCAATTCGGTCGTGTTCCCTTCCTCCCCCCCTCCCCCAGTTCATTCTTTTAATTGGTGTGGAAATATCAGATTGGTGTTGCAAAATAAAATGAATGGATGGTTGCTTAATGAGAAAGAAGTAAAGGAATAAATGCCTCCTGTCTGTGTCTGGAGAAATCTGAAGATTTAGATTCCTTTTTTTCCAATAAACTTTTGAGCCACTGTACTGTATATTATGAGGAGGATGCATGTTCTCAGATACCTAACTGAATTCAGAAAGGTAAGGGCTGTGAAGATAACTTCAAAAGTTGTTTGAGTTTGAATTAGTAAGGGTAGGAAAAGGGAGGGTGTTTTGGGTTTTTTTTGGTTTGTTTGTTTGTTTGTTTGTTTTCCAAAATCTATTTCTTGGTATTTTCCTTTTGCTGCTAAAATGTGTAACCTGAAGGAGAAGCAACTTTTGAAGTCCTGTTGGTGAGATGACATCCAATATTTGGGCATCTCTCTTTAACCTTTGAATGGAAAGTAAATCTTCATTTTTCTCCTCTTCCTCAAGTGTCATGCCTTTGGACCCCTGAATGAAGTATTTAAGCTTATTGAGAAAACTGATATTTTCGGTTTATTGACATTGACTAGGACGTAGTGTAGGGGATGAATTCTTACCCATCCCTGCTGTGGGTTTCAGCAAGTCATTTAATCTCTCTGTGTATGTTTTCCCATCAGTAAAATAAGGATAATAATACTTCCCTACCTCACAGGGGTGTTGTGGGGGTTCTTGTTTTGTACAGGGCTTTGAGGATGCAAAGCATTACGTGCCAAGTATTATTATTCTGGTCTCATCCAAATCAATGTTGTGCAGGTTTCCATGATACTGTAATATTCAAAAGTCAAATTCCAGTGACAGATCTGACATCTCCTAACACTGACTACACTTCACTTCTTTCAGCCTTCCATAAATTGACTACAGGAAAGAATACAGATTTTGGTCAATTCAGTAAAAGGGGCCCTCCTGGATATTTGCTATATTTATGTAACACTTTAATCTTCCATATGATCCTAGTCTTTACAGAAAATGCAAAGCTGATAAAAGACACTACTTTAGTTTTCAATAAGATTGTTTTATATCACTGCACACTGTGTGCAGCCCATTGTTCTCATTTCTTGAGAACTCTTCAGTCGGGCAACAGGGTATAATCAGTAGAAAATCATAGCCCATGTTTACAAAAAAAAAAAAAAAAGATTATAAAAAAGGAAATAGGTTTTAATATTTTCTAATCTTTTTTTCTATCACATTCAAGAGAAATAGGCAGTAAGGTTATCTTTCAAAGTTAGACCTGATGTTGCAAAAATCAGTTTTTCATGATCTGTAGTGGTAGTTTCAGGTGACAGGTAAGGCTACCTTTTTGTTTAATTAGATATTTGCCTGAGACGGCTAGTAAATATACTGATAAAGCAGGGGTGGGGGGAAGTTGGGGGTTGGTGCTGTCAGGGAGAAAATACCAATTTGTAGTTTTAAGTTCATCGTTGTAATGTTTACTGAACATAAATTTTAAATACTTTTTGAAGTGCCTAGGTGTTACATCTGGGTCACTTAAAAGTAACTGAAATTACTTTATTGGTATCATTTCACCTTCTTTTAAAATACAGCCACTTTCTGATAGAACAGCATTCATCTCTAGCCAAGTGGAAACCCACTGTGTTAAGTAGATAAATAAATATCTTACCTCCTGTGGAATAAGTCATGCATCCATCTCTCTTACGAAAACCATACCGATATTTCAGGAGAGCCTTATTTTAAAGTCTTACCTAAGTAATGTCAGTGTATATTGAGAAACACAAAGTTAATTTTACAACTGAACTTCATTGTATTTTGAATTTCAAATCCAAGGTTACCACTGCACACATTTAAAAGTTTCACAAAATGTTTTGGAGAGAACTTTGTTCAGCAATAATAACGTCTTTTAATGTTCTAAAATTATATTGTAGAATTAAAATGCTATCAGTATTTACCATATTCACCTATTTGATTGTTCTGTCACCAAGATAATTCTAGAGCTATGGCCATGAAAAACAATGTCAGCAAACCGAAATACTTTTTTTTTTCAATGAGTAAATTTTTTATATAGTTAAATGTCACTAAATCTATCTTTGCATTCATTGGGTCTAAAGTTGGGGGTTTTTTAATTCTAAATTGACTTTCAGATGACTTTGTTGTACTACTGCATTCACTTTTTAAGTAGTTTTTTTTTCTTTTGGTTTTTTGTTGGTTTTGTTTGGTTTTGTTTTTTTTTTTCCAGAGATAAGCACTGCATTTAAAGCAAGAATCCCCAAATGTGTAAATGTTTTACAACTAAGCATTTAGAATTGGTGAAGGGTTGGAAAATATAGCTCATTTTAACTCAGAATAAACTCCCAGTTTATAAATAATACAAAATTGAATTTGATGCATATAACAGAGAGACTGACTGATTTAATTGTAATAAACTGTAAATGGTGTTGCACAGTTGACAAACCTGTGTGTACTGTAGAAGGCCAGAGACTTGGCAGAGGATGTATCACAGGTGTACTGGTATTTTTTAAAAATAGCTTGCTTTGATTTTAAACTCCACAAGAAATATTAATGCTGAGAATTTTCTTGAATTTATCCAAACCAATTGTCACATAATTTATGTGTAAATTTTAATACTATTTAATCAAAATTGTAATCAGTATCAATATGCTTTAAGTGTGTTTCTAGTATACCTGTGAAGTGGTAAGATTGTGCCACATGAAATATTTTTTTTTTCTTTTTGAAACAGCTGTTTTAATTTAAACAAATCCCACTAAACATGATTCTAAAAAAAAAAATCAGGGAGTGTTTGGTCTCATTTATGTTACAGTAGTAATTTTTGGTAGTGTTATGAACTGTATCCTAAATGATAGGCCATTTTTATTATGTGAAAGTAAATGAACCCACAAGAAAGATTGTTAAGTCAATGGTATCTGTGAATATTACACCTACTGGACTTCATTTTATGTAATGGCACAAATCTGACTTTGCACTGAATACCTTTCTCACTTTCATCTCCTCTGCCTTAGTCAGAATGGCAACAGTACAAAAACTTTTATCAACCTCAGAATTTATTAGCTATAATTAAGCTGTTGAATGAGTCTTAAAAAAAAAAAAAAATCATACTACTGTTAAGTGGACCAAGTTTGGTGAAGGAGAATGCGAGAGAATGATTAAAGAAGGAATAGCTCAAGAACATTGGGAATGATAACTTTCCACTTGAGAACTTTTTTATGTTTTACTGTAATTTGTTTGTGTTTGGGGTTTTTTTTGTTTTGTTTTGTTTTGTTGGGGTTTTGTTTTTTTTCGGGGGAGGGTTTTTTGCAAAAGAAAATAGTATTTACAGGTGGCTTCTTTTAAAATATAAAAATATAAAGCAGGAATGTATATGAAATGTCAGATTTTATTGTATTTGCAGAGTATTAGCTTTGAAAATGAATAAAGAGAGCTGTTTGTAGTTTTAAAATGCCTTATTAGTATCAATTAGATATTTTCTCTATTTTTTCATGTACTTAGAGCTTTTTAAGTATAGACTTTAAAATGGCAGGACTTTTACAGTGTTTACATGCAAGTGCATTTTATAAGTGTCCTATATGTGTAAAATAGTATTTTGAACAGGAAAATGCTGGCTATAGTAGCAGGCTGAGCATTTTCCTGGTTCCCACGGTGATGCCTACGTTGCTAGACTACAGTTTAGTACTGCTTTGTATCATGAGGCCAAGAAATTCCATGTTGTTTGTAAATAGAATAAATGAAAGGCAATAAAAAATTTATTGAACAAAAACGCTTTGTTTGGCCCGTAGTTTGTTGAAACAAATTGTTTCTCTCAAGTCCAGAATTCCTTAGATGACTCCATTCTTTTAACAACCAGTTATTAATAATCACATCCATCATTAATAGTTGCTTTAATGCTTGCACCTGGGGAAGTACTAATGCTTAATAGCAGTCAGATACTGATGCTGTGCACTGACTGTTGTTCCAGAAATCTTCTACCCAGTTCAAGAACTGTTCATTGTTTTTTGTTTTCCAATTTCCTTCATCGACTGCTACTAACCATTAGTCGTTAGTCATATTTTATCTCTATTTTTCCTGTTAACCGGTTTTGTGGGAGTGGGCTTCTCCTTCACGTGTCCAAATCATGATGGAGGGCTGTCATGATTTTATTGCATTCTGTAGATGGTGTCGATCAGTATGTCAGAATTAAACATGCTTGTTTTTTTTATTAGTTGTGATTAGTTTTCATGTTGTCATTAAGCCGTCACTAGCTGGAACTAATCTCTTCTCTATCTTTTCTTTCTTTTTTTTGTTTTGTTTTTTTTTTGTTTCTAACCACCCAGCCGCCACCGGCAACTAACCTATGACCTTCTGACCTCTGAACTCTTCACCCAATGATGACCTGACCATGCCTGCCTGCTGATCAGTTAACTGGTAAACGCCTTTGCTTGCCTGTCTTCAGTGCAGCGAGCTGGGGCACTTGTCCGTTCGTCTTACCATCTAACAAAACAGACAAAGAAATTGTTGTCCTCCAACTCCGCTTTTTGTTGTTCTCCTGTTTGGGTGAAAGTGGTTCTAGAACCTGCACTGAATAGTAGTAAAGCAATAAGGTCCAACTCATCCCTCCGCACTGATCATCCTCTAGTGTCCCGCCCCAAGCGAACGGTAAGGAGGCCTCACACGAGATGGAGACAGATGTCCCTTAACTACCCGATGACAGAGGCAGTTACTGTGAGAGACTTCTAGGAATATTTTTCTTCTCAGAAAAAAAAAAAAAAAATAAAGTCAAAGCTCTCTCTGAATGTACTGTGTGATGATGCATCATGCATGAACCTTTGGTCAGGGATGTCATTGGGGAAGGGATTCTAAAAAGTATTCAAAATTTGATACGCCGTTTAGTCACTACCAGTGCCCTCAAAGGGCAGATGTTGCAGCCTTTTTTCTATTGCCTGCCAAATTGGACGTTTTAAAGGAAAGTGTGCCATTGAAATGCAGATTATGATGACTTTTCAGAACTACATTAATGCAGAGGACAAAACAGCAACACTATTAAAGTGAAATACAAGTTTAAATTGTTTTAACCATATTTTAATCTCCTTGGAAGATTACATGAGAACAAGGTACATGCATTATGTGTCACATTACTGGGCAAACTGTTCAAATATTTTTTTTAAACTTCCCTGTATAGAAAAAATTTCATTAAGGATGTAAAAGCCATGCTTGCCTATTTGCTGTATACATGTAATGAAATTGTAGATAAAGTGTAGTGCATTGAAACAAAATGAACAAAAAAGTAGATACTTTTACTATACAAGGGTGCTGGTGCAGAAAAAAAAATATATTTTTGGAAATGTAGCATTTTATACTTTCAAGTGTTATAAAAAAAAGAAAAAAAGAACAAAGAAACCCTTTATTTCATTAAATGATTTTTTCTGGTGGTTGTCAAGAAACAAAAGACCAAAAGAGCCTTTTAGTCTTTCTTTTTTATTTTTTAAGTATTGGAATAAGTCTAAAGAAAAGGAAGTGCCTTATTTTCTTCATGGTCATTTAGTCAAATGTCTTGTATAATCAGCTTCTCCCTCAGACAAGTTACTGCATGCCACTCAGACGCCCAGTATGTGAAAGAAGCTGTGAGGGAAGACAAATGATGAGTTGACCATATTAATTACCTGATTTTTGCCATACTAGTGTGATGTGACTTTGCCAAAATCTCATTATGCGAAATATTTGCTACGTTTTTGTCAAACCGGCCCATTATTATTTCAACCACTCTACTTTTTAAATCATAGCAAATGCCATACTTGTGCAACGTAGACCAAAGGGTTCTATGATACAGACTGTCTCGTGCTAAAGGAGATTATTAGCTGACAAATGTTTGTAGAGCTGGAAGTCTGTCATTTTTGTTCAGGGATGGAGAGGAGTTTTCTTGATTTTGGTTGAAATAAATATCCATCAACTGTAGTAGGCTTCGGCATCACCAAGAAAACTGATGTTCTGTGAATAATGAAACTGAAAGTGCTTGGCTGGTTTTCAGTTAGTTACTGAACATGTCCCCAGTTTTCACAAACAGCTCCTGCAGTAGCAAACAGCATGGAAGTTATTTATTTTTCAGCTTGTCTTTGACTATTGTTAGATCTTCCCTGTTGGCTTTTCTTCAAAAGATAAGCAGGAGAGGGACATCAGCTAGTTGTTTGAAGTCCAGCTGAACTTTATTTTTAACCTTTGTTTTCCACGTGAGGTTCAAATAGCTGGGCAATTGCAAGAGCTGAAGCTGTTGAACGCACAGTATTTAATTCTGAAAACATTAAGTATTACTTTGTGGGGCTCAGTACTAAACTTGGCAAATATCAGGTGATAATTTTAGTCCCCTCTTGTCAACTTATTCTCCTCCTGCAAATCTTCACAGCTTCCAAATGAAAGGTCAATAGTAAGCTAAGAGGGCTTACATTTTTAAGCACCTGCATGGTGACCTCATCTAACATCTTGTCTCACCTGGAAATAATTATCAGTTTATTTACTATGCAATAGACATTCATCCTTTTGTATTCAGCTAGATTTTTCTTTATTGTGCCACCGGCTTTGTCTTCCTGTTACACATACAGTTGTGTTGATTTTATTTACAGTATATGCTGTGCCATTTTGATTTTATTTTGGTTGGTTGGTTGAATAAACTTGCGACACTCGAACATTTGAAGAGAGATTTGCTAAAACTATACCAGTATTTGATCCAGTTTCATCTCAACTGTGATAAAACCTGGACATTTTAGACATTTATCAAAGGTCTTTTCTGGGGGTAGGGGAAGTGTATGGAATAGATGTGTGACATGTGAAAGTAATGTTTGCTCTGAACAAACTTCTGAAAACTTAGTTGACAAAATTTTGGATCAACTTAAAAAAAAGCATGACTTTTGAAATCTCTGAATGCCTTGGTTCTCAGTATTATCATTCTTTAATGACTTTTTCTTTATTAAAATAAGTAGTTTTAAGACTTCTTTCTGACAGTATTATGTAATTTTTTTAGAGTGGGTAGATGGGAGTGTCGCTTGTATGTAACCGTACAGATGACATGTATTTGTCTATTCTTTATTATCTTAGTAGTTTCATGCTATGTATGTACCATAACCAACCTATTGCCTATGAGAAACATGTAAGATAATGTATTTACAGCCATTGTTACAAGTTTATAATGTATTTTTCTATCTTGTTTTATATGTATGCTATATAACATTCAAAAGAATTTTTTTCCTGATTGAGAAAAAAGGATACAAAATGCAAAACCCACAATTTTGATAACTGAAAAATTGCCAATTGTTTTGCAGTACTTTATTATATTGGGAGTGTTGTCTTTCTTGGGCTTTTAGTTAGCTACTGGATGAATACATTAGACATATTTGGGTTTTAGTTGGGTTTTTACATAGCTTGCATTTTAATTCTTTGGTTCTTTGCTGTTTCTATTAACCCATAGCATTATTTTAATAAATGTTATAATACCAACCTACTAACTCTGGACTATGTCTGTTTATTAACCATTACATGTTTAATTACGATAAACAAATAAAGACGGAAGAATGTAAAGTCTTGAGTTACTGGACTAACCCTGAAGAACGTGACCACAGATAACACAACGTGACTTGTTTTTATGTTGTTTGTCAGCTGACATTCTGCACACTACTATTAAGTTGGCTTTGGTCATTCTGGCCTCTTACCTTGGGGAATAGGTGCCAGTAGAAATGGGAACAAAGTAGCATTTTTTGAGACATTCTTGTAGAGTCTTGCCACTTGCCTTTCAGCATCTGCATTACTAATTCCACACTTTCTTTTTCTTTCTCTAAAATAATTACTGTCAGCTCACAGCAAAAGAGCAAAGATGCCAGTACATTAGTAAATCATGACTGTGTACAGAAACCAGTTTGATTCTTTGTTGAACCATTCAGAGGTTGCAGTTAATCTCACAGTAATTCGTGATTCGTTGGTTTTGGCACCTGATTCATGTTGCATCATGTGACATTTCAAAATACTTCTGGATAGAATTGTTGTACATTGAAATACAAAATCTGGGAGTTTTCCTTGTGAAAAGTGCCTTATTGTCTTCATGCCACACTATTTTCAAGTATCTTTTCTTTTTATTTTTTTTTTTATTTCTGCTGTAGTCTATCAGTATTGCCTAGCTCAGGGGAGTACAATATGTAAGCCAAAGGTCAAACTGGATCTTTTCCTAATGACTGCAGAAAGTACAAAAATACACCTTTCATTAAATTACCAAGCAACAGCCATTTCAAATTCCAGGGCTGCCTTTATGTGATCTTCATCCCTGTGGATGACTTGAGCAAAACAAATGCAGGGAATTTAAATGGCAAAAATGCTGTTTTGAATGTACATCTATGCAAATATTTTTATAGAAACGTTTCCCTTTCTTAGAACTTAAGCTGTCTGAAGCTCCTTTACATTTCCCAGGTAGTTCTCCTAGATTTGTAATCTTAAATTGACAGTAATTACACCTAATGTTGAGGGAGATCCTCAATGTAGATAACTTTTCCGATGTCAACAATTTTTGTGAAATCCCATTTTTTTCCTGTAGATGGTAAAAATTCAGATGAGGAGACTGAATCTGTTCAAATGCCTCCTTTAACTTATTATGTTTGAAACTATTTATCTTGAAATCCATACAATATAAGACTTGAGTGTTAAAGGGTTCTCACAGTATTGGTAGTAATTAAAATAAGAAGCATCTTTATTTTATAGTGAAGAACAGTCTAGCTTTGATGTTTGTTAGTTTTCTAATGGCATGTAGTTCTTTATTTTACAAAAATTTTAGGTACAGATAAAATATCAATGCATTTTGAATAGTTTCACTTGTACAGATTATACCAAACCTTTTGACTGGATAATGGCACAAAGTGTCATTACAGAGCCAATAATTTATATTCCTAAAGAATTTTACCAGAGGCACACATTTAAGCTTGGTGAAGTACTCTCTCCATTTTAGGTGAAACTATTCAGATGGAACAAAAGTTTAATATTTTATATTGAAGAATACTTCTATTCCCAGGACTACTGCTGTCCTGTAGTATTTTTATTATTTTGTATTTTTATCAATAGATATTAACTACTGTCATACTTTTTTCACAGTGCATTTTCATCTCATTCTTCAGTATATACAATAGTGAAAGTTGCTGTAAGTTTTGTAGTACTTTAAAGCTAAAGGACAGCAAAAAAAAAGGGAAAACTGCTAAAATCAAAATACTATACATTGTTGTCCACCAAAGGCATTTCTCAATTTACCTAAGTGCCTGTCTGAAAATTTAATTATTTTATACTTCGTCTGCTTATAGGAAAGAAACAAAGTGGTTTTAGAACTGAATTTAGGGATGACTTCAATTTTGCTAAATAACTGAAGTTAATTTCATATTATTCTGAGGTTAAATTGTCTTAACATTCAAGAAAATCATACATTCAAGACAACAAATTTGGTTTCTTTGAGAGTATTTTTGTGCATGTCATCAATTCACGATATATTTCATAAAGAGTTTTCAAGGATTTTTATTAAAGGTATTTTTAATGAGCATATGTTCAGTGTATACTGACAATATTGATCTTTTATTTGAACATATCTTTTAAAAGCATGTCAAAAATCTACATGTTAGGAATTGTTTATTGCCAGACTGTACTCTAGGAGGGGGACCACTAAAAGGTTTTCTGCCCTGAAAATGCAGGGAAAAATTGAAGTGTGTTGCCATCCATTAAGAAATTACTTTAACTTGGGGGAAACATGCCTATGAGTATATAAAACTGAATTCTTTGTGTCTGGGTAAAAAAATGTTATCATATAAATACCGTATTGTACAGAATGGAATCTGAGTAACACATTCCTAGGGCTGGAAGTATATAATTGTTACTGGAATTTCTGGTTTGTTTTAATGTATTTGATATATTTTTCTAAAACACTTTTAATGGAATACTGTCCAAATAACACGTGAACCATAACATTAACACGTGATACTCAATGTTGAATCAAACTGGTTAACGAAAGTACAGTGCTCTTCCTTCTCTGTGCCTGTGCACTAATTGCAGGTGGTATGGTTCTGCATAGGGGCTAGGGGTCAGGCACAGCGGGTTGTAGTGCTAATTTCTTAGTGCCTGCAGTTCGGGTGTCCGTCTTCAACGACAGAATAACTGGGGGGAATCTGCCTCCCAAGGCAAAGATTAACTGAGATTTGAAACTCTTAGAAGAATTAGCAGCAACAAAAGAATAACATATATACATATATGCTTTGACTTGTATTATGGCAGTTTGTGTGAAACATTTAAGGTTTTGTTTGTGCAAAATAATGTATTCCGAGGGGAAAAGCAAACATGAACATTGCCAAAAGACATGTAAATAAAACACCATTTATGACTGTACATTATGTGCAATAAAGTAATTGGAAAAAGTGCATGTACTTTATCCTCAAAAGTAAACTGACAGCTCTCAAAGCTGTAGCTATAGTTTTATTTGCTGAAAAGTTAAATTTTATTCTGTATCTAAACAGCAGAATAAAGAATGTACATTTTCCCACTTAAATTTTCATTAATGCTTTTAGCAGTGTTATGAAGGATGTTAATTGTTCAAGAGGCTTAAATTTTCATGGTCGTCTGATTATCAGTGTATTTTGCTAAACAGTTTCTTATTGCATATGCTGTTGTTTGTAACTGTAAATGGAGCAAGTATGCATTATATACCATAAACATGCAATACACTCTTTGCATTTAGATTTGTGGATGCACCAATTCTATAAATTTCTTAAAAGATGACCAAGTGATTTTGATGTTATTGTACTTTTGTAAGCATAACTGTTACAATTGTTCAGAGCAAATAAGGAAAAGGAGTACTACTATAACTTTAACATACTGTTTTGTGGGAGAGTTTCTGATTACTATAGAAAATTAAGACTGCCACCCTACCTTAGTATGAACCTAGCGAGACACACACATTGGAGAAGAGCTAGATTATGGTTTTTTACATTTTCATTAATATTTATGTGATGATACCTGGTTTTAGTTGAGGACAATTTCTCTGTCAAGGTATTTGCTAAAAATTCCTTATGCTTTGCAGTGCTTAAATAAAAAATGGTTTGCTTCAGAAGTAAGCGTGCAATAGATAAGGTTAAGTATGGCGTCTTTAGAAGTCTGGTAGAGTAAGGGAGAGGAGGCTAAATGTCAGTGTTAAGGTACACTTCTTCTTTAGTCTCCCAACAAGGAAGAAAAATTTGGCATAATTAGCCTTTGAAGATACCTTCCATGATGAGTCTCAACAAAGTCGTGGCATATACTCGTATCTGAGCTAGCTTTAATCTTGGTAGTTCATAGACTGTAGAGATACTACTTGGCACATGCCACTCAATCAAGTAAAGCAGCTCCATGTCATCTTTGCTGTTACTCTGAATGCCAGTGCAAGCATGCATGGACCCTGCAGTCCTGGCATGATGTGTTGGTCACAGCCTCACCTTCTATGCTGTCTTTGGCTGCACTGTGCAAACCCCCTCCTTCATCCATCTGGATCCCTAGAAAACAGAATTGTGTTGACTTTCCTTATCTCTAGCACCAAGTCAGTAATACCCGGTTTTGGTCACGTTCATGCTAGGAATTGCATTTATTGCTCTACAAATTAAAGTTAAATGTGGAATTTAATTACTGGAAAATTTCTATTAACAGACTTCACTGCTGTTCTACCAACACTGTCTGTGTGTGCATTTTGGTATGTTTATGGAGGATGGTCTGGTGTTACTACATGGCTCCTTATTTTTTGCTACAGTTACAGTAGTTCCCTTGAGGCAATACAAACTTAAACTTTTTTTGTGTCAAAATAATGAGAGGCATTCATACCAAAGAGTACAAAATGCAGTGTTCGAAGTTACTGTCTTTCTTGTTGGTGTTCAGGTCTACCAACAAAAGTAGTAAGAGTCTATCCAATTGCTTTCTCAGTGCCCCTATGAAGTTCTTGAACAGTTAAAAATAGACAACTGCCAGCCAGTTCCTGTTGAGTTGAACTCTTCTAAAAATTAACAACCAAAAATAATCAGTAACTCCCTGAAAAAAAAGTTTTGTGGGTTTTTTTGTTTGGTTTGTTTTGGGGTTTTTTTTCCACAAAATAGCGTAGCATATATTTGCCTTTTTAATTTCTGTCCCAGCAGTTTGAAAGTGTTTTCATCTTCAGCAATAAAAAAGGTTACTACTTTGAATAGTAAACTGGATAAACACAGACGTGAGGTTCAGGGGAAAATCATCAAATAATGGCACACCTCTACATATTTCAGCAGCTCATCAGTAAATGAAAGTGTTTTCTCTAAAGTTCATGTATTTTCATGAAGTTCATTACCCCTTATACAGGTAAGAGGCTAAGCAGAGAAATTCTTTTTGTTTGTGGGACGTTTTCAGAATGAATTTTATGGATTTTCAGTTCCCTGAGGGATGGCCTTTATTAAGCAGGTGATAGTTCCACTGCCTGAAGATAGGAAGATTCCAGGTCTTCACAGGTTTGTTCATTGAGCAAACAAGTGTTTGGTGTTAATCCTAGTTTACTTTCATAGTCATATGAAAATGAAACCCCATCTTTTTAATGTCATGACAGATGTATCAGTCTGTACCTTCTACAGCAGTGTTTTGAAGGGATTTCTTTTAATTGAAGTTATTTCAGTAAAAAGGCAGGTTGAGCAAGAGCATTACGGGAAGCATGTTGATAAAGATACTGGGATTACTCTTTTAGAGTCTTACTGTGTTAGGTGCATTAGAAATGCATAATGAAATAATAGTGTAATATTTATCTTGTTAGTTTTCTACACCTTTCTAATTGTGATTTCCAGATGAGGTGGTTTTTGTGGGACTAAGAACGTACCTCATACAGTTCAGAGGTGGTGAAATGACAAGATACTGCAAATGACTCCTATGTGTGTGCCTTTTTACAGAGCACAGCCTTTTTCAAAGAAAAGTTTTAAGGTCTTGCCCTCAGATATTGGGTAAAACATGGTAAATTTGTGATGCAGGTTTTTGTTAGCCTATGGCTAATCTCCAACAGTTCAAACATTGTTATCAATTTGGAGATGTTACTGCATGTTAATTTCCATGGCAAATTCCTTGTCTTATTTTTAACACGGGTTCAGTCTGCAGAGCCTCACATGCATACTGTTCTAATAAATCTCAGGATCATTTTCATAGAGTGGATCCAGTACTGCAGAGGCAGCCACAAGGCCATTACTTGCATGCCCTGGTGAGACTTTTCCCGTATAACCTTAGAGATGAGATAATTTTGATTCTTTCCCTGAAAGGCAACAAATGAAGCAGATCTTCAGCTTTGTTTCTGAGACAAAATAGGAAATGTATACTGATCTGGACTGAAAGAAGATAAAGAATAACAGTAATGGCAGAGTTTTGAATCCTGTCCTTAGAAGATTACTAAGATTACTTTGGAGTTGATATGAACCAGGAAGAGGAGACAACCCTAAACTAGAGCAGTATTGTCAAGCCCATGCTGTGTTGACAAGAAGTTCATCAGAGACTGTAGGCTGGAATTTTAAGTGAAGAAAATTGAAATTATCTCGGTCCTTGAAGACTTGGTTTACCATATCTCCCTGTTATCTTAAGCAAACTTGTTAATTTCTCTGTTGGAAATTTTTCCCTTCTTCAGCCTAATTTGAATTTCTTATTCTTTTCTTCTAAGGTTCTGTCCTGCCCCCTTCTGTGCTTTCTACTTTCATAGACAAATTCTCCCTTCTAGGATAGCCAGGTGGCACAGGTCTTTCTTGGTATAGAAAGGCAACAAGCAAGACTTCAGGTCTAAATCAGGATGTGCAAATGTGACATTATTTAGGTTTGTTTTAAATAATATCTGACTCCATCCAAGCAGATGGAAGAGAAATGACCTGATAGTGAGGGCACTCATTTGGAACACCTGGGTTTGAGATGCTTCTTTCATTGCTGATGATTTGTGCAATTTTGGGCAAGATCCTTGCAGCCAAATCCACAAAATATCACCGTCACCTGAAGTGTTGTGTCAAAATATGGAGTGTGGTTAGCTAGGTTTTCACCATAAGAATATTTTTATGTTATTCCATAAAAGAAAACACCATTGCCTTATCTTCTTTAGTCTGTTTCAAGCAACAACACCAGCAAAAAAGAAAATCCCTGGTACCCAGAGACAATATACCTGCCTGATGCAGAGGGGAAAGTACTGGTCAGTAAATCTCCATCTTTTCATCACACCCACAGTAACGAGCTTAGCAACTTGGCTGCTTGGGTCTGTCTCTGTCGGGTATGTTTCTCCCCATTTTCACATGCATAGCATGTATGGTTGTAGCTTAGCGTTTTGCATTCCCCAGCTACCCATAAAGAAAGCTACTCTTTCACTCAAGTGATGCTCTTGTTCAGAATCTTTGTCCCTCAGTTTCCTGTCAGTGAAATGAGGTTAACAGGAGTACCCTAATAGAATGTAAGCTGTGGATGGCTGCATTCAAGACTGTAGAGTGCTCAAGTAGTACAATGCTGAGTGTACTCTAATATGATCACAATGTCCAAGTGTCTTACAATCTTGAATGTACTTAAAACTTGTAAGCAAAACAAAATACCTTTGACTTCTTAGTTAAATCCATTATATAAAAAGTTTGCACAGTCTTGTAGACCAGCTGAGTACAAGTCTCAGAGCAGATTACCTCAGTGGGTGCCTACCAGTAGTGCCGTCTCAAGGGATGGCTGTCTCAAGAGAAGATGGGTACATGTTATTCCTGAGAAGATTCTGATTAGACAGAAGAGGAAATTTTTTTACAAGGACAGCAGCCATTAGTGGATTCTCCAGTGTTGGACACATTTAAGGTTCAGTTGGGCAGGGTACTACATCATGTGAAGACCATGCTCTTACCAAGACAGGTTTGACTAGATCATCCTTGCAATCCCTTCCAACTTGGTATTCTGTGATTTGTGTTCATAACATTCTCAGTCCTGCAGGCTTGCTGTGAATGGACTGAGCTGCATTCCAGTTTTTCGCAGTTGTCCAAGGAGAGGCAAAGAGACAGAGATGCAGCTACAAGGAACAACCCTGCTTTGTCTCTTCATCAGTGAAATGCAGAAGTGGGGAGCACTGACAGCACTTGAGACCCAGGAGGATGGGCAAAATGGGATTGTACCTGCTTGATGGAAGTGAGAATGTCTGAATACAGCATGGGAGACAGGCACGATGGTAGCATTAGAGTGTGAAACACACTGCTTTTTACTTGTTGGATTGTTAGTATTATCAGATAACAGAATACCAAGATTGTTTAAATTTTCTGCTGCCTTTTGGAAAAATGCCTATCTGCTCTGAGAACTCTTTGGTGTTTGTAGAGCCCACTGAAGAGTCCACAACATACACCCTCACTGATGTGTGTTTGCTGTGGTTGAACAGCTTTGAGCTTTTGACTATAGCAATCCTGATACCATTACAATCCCGTAATGGTTTAACACATGACGCCCTTCACAGACCTAGATATATTATAATACTCAATAAATTCAAGGCGCTGAGAAAAGATGGAGCAAGGCATCATTCTCCATTACAGTTAAACAAAGGTGCACAAGCAGTGTTGAATATAGGATATGATAACTGTGAGATACATCATCTCCATCTGAGAGTTGACCTTAAAATTGAGTGACTTTTTCAAAATCTTCATCTGAGTGCTGGATGTTGACTTTTTTAAATATGGCTCTTCAAGTAATATGCGTACAGGTTAGCATACAAATACTAGATCTCTCCTCTACAGTCACACAAGGTTCTCATTGTTCAACTCTCAGGCTAGCATATGATTTTTTTTTAAACTGAAATCCCTTAAAATAATTAACTTTGAAGCAAGAACAACACTGTTTGCAGCCTCAGGCTTTTAGTTGTGAAGGGTTACACTTGGGATGCCAATTTTGCAGTGCCAATTTGCTTTGAAAGGAAAGAGAGAAATGCCATTTGTGAGAGACGGAGCTTTGGGTTTCTCAAGCAAGAACCAGTGTCAGTAGGTATGTATAAAACAAAATCACCTCATCAGCCATATAATTAGTCTCAGCAAAGTCCAACATTAAGCAATTTATCCCTGGTCACATTCAACCACAAGACAGCTGGCAACCAAACACTTCTGGCCAACTTCAGTATAGTGGAAGGTGGAGAAGTGGAGATTTAGCTCCTCAGTCAAGACTCTTCCAAAATTTTATCTTTGTGAAGTAAACAACTGCATTTTATTAGTTGTTATGTACCTCACAGTGATAATAATGAATTAGGATATATATATATATAATGAATTAGGATATATATAATAATGAAGTAGGAATTTTCACCTGCTCTGGATTTGTCCTCAGACTTCCCCATGTGAGGGAACCTTGAAATACATGATTTCCACTCAGGCAAGTGCCTGGTTTAAAACGAAAGTGAAGGCAATGAATGAAATAGTCAAACACGTGACACTTTGGGAGGGAGAGAAGTACTAAATAATGTTGCCTTAGAGCAATGTCTCCCTTGTCATCCTTTTCCCCTTGCAGTTTGCTGTCACTAATCACTGTGAGCCAGACTGCTCATCGAAGAATCCTTCAGACAGAGTCAGTGGGGCTGCTCATCTGAGTAATTTGCAGAGGACACAAAGAGGGCCATCAGGCCCTGTGGTATTAGACTCATTTTGGCTATAAATTCCCTGGGCAAGGACTTGTATTCTGTTCAGTAAAACACTGGACGCAATGCTGGTGCTGTGCTTTTTTTCTTGTTGGTTTGGGGTTTTTTCCCCACAGCTTCTCATTGGACTTGATGATCTCGGAGGTCCCTTCCAACCCAACTGATTCTATGATTCTGTGATTCTCATTCTTTCTCACCTTTTTCTTCACACACATGCATACTCTAAGAGACTCAGAGAAGCAGCAGCTTTGACAAGCAACACGAACATGCCTCCCTCCTCTGAGCGATTCCTTTGGGTGATTTAGCAATGTCACTCTGGCTCTCAACATTTCTTTCAAGTCAAGAGCCTCATCACTTCCAGCAGGTTGGGAAAGGGAGAGCCCAGTTGCAAAGGCAGGAAAAAAGTTCCGTCAGTGGCTGGCAGCAACAGGAGAGTCTAGTTGTGCCGGTGAGTCAGCTGAACCACTTGCTCCACTTGCTTATTCCAGCCGCATACAGGCATGTGCAGGCAGGAAAAATTCCTAGCTTTGATTGTGAGGAAAGGACCTGCTTATGTCACCACAATAAACTGTTTGCCCAGCATAAAATCTCACGAAGCATAATTGCCAAACTCCTGGGACAAAATACTTCTGCTTAACCCCTGACACATCTTGTTCTTTTCACTGTGAGAAAAATAGTCTTTTTTTTTTTCCCAAATTTAATTACCAGCTTTGATGTGTCTATAATGGGAATAATGGCAGAGAATACAAGATCTTCTGTCTGCACTGCTACCTATACACTTGCATATAAATAGCACTCTTGTTTCATGGGTTGGAATAATGGCTGAAGAGACATACCGACAGTACAGCAGCTCTTTTCCTTTGTACTAGATCTAATAGGACTGCAGTATGAAAAATGCTATTTATGCTTTGCTTTTAGGCTGAAATTTACTCTGTGCAGAGGTCCAGCCCCGGGCAGAGGCCTCACTCAAATCCTGCTGAGACCCCAGACAGGCTTTCCATTTTTCCCTACAATAGATACAGGGATTCAGAGGGTTTTGTATTCTGTTCATGGGTAAGGGTATGTAAATAATATCTTTATGACTCACGTATGTCTTGAAATATGCAACCTGATGGCAGACAGCGCTACTTTATTGTGCTGATATTTGTTCTGAACCACATGGCTGGTAAGTCATGAAATATTAATGGCCATGCAAATCTTCTCTTCTGTATCACCAGCTTTTCTGTGTTCCTGACCCCTGACTTCCTTTAATCATCTCCTGGGTGTGTGGTCTGTTACTATTCTGAGATATCTTGTGAACAGGGGCAAAGTAATTACTTGATCCCTGCCTGATGCAAAAATCTATTTGAAAAGAAAAGGATAACTTCAGAGGCGCTTCCTCCTTGCATTAAAATCAGCCCCACCTGCTTGCTTCACCAGATTTCTCTTTTGGAGGCCTGAATGCAGACCTACAGTGTTCAGTGCTATTTTCAAGACTGTAAAAACATCATTCTTGGATCTTTTAAGTCATGACCTGCTTCCTCCACAGATTAATTACAATTTCTGGTCAAATGTTTTCCCCCCTTTTCTCTTTCTCCTACTGATTTTTCTGAAGGCATCCTTATAAATACACTGCAACTCCAACTGCGAGATGTTTCATTGTTACAGAAAGACCCAAAGATCTTCCAACGAGCAGCTGTAGTGCTTGTTTGTTATAGGGTTATCTTAGCTGTCTCCCTAATAATTCATCATGGCCAATCTTCGTGAACGAAGATCCTGGAAAGGTCTCCACCCACATTGGTTACAAGCGTGCTGGTGATACAGGGCTTTGCAAATGCGGGTAAGGCCTTCGAGCCTGCGCAATGGATTTTTTAGGTGAGACACAGTGTGCGCTGAGCTGAGCCCACCCTTTAATCCTAAGGTTGATCTGCCGGGGCCGAGCGAGCTTGGACGGTGGCAGCGAGGTCGGACGGTGGCAGCGAGGTCCTCAGGACTTAGGTTCCCTAATAATTGGAGGCTGAATTAATGCCTGACATGTGATTTCTTTTAAGAACCAGGACATGTATTTTTGGCAGAAATCTCCTTTCCTTTCTCTGCCTATTTTCTAACATCCCAAACACTAAAAATAAGGATGTTATCAATGTGGGGAAATATGGAAAATCTTCTTAGCTCCCTGCCAAACATAGGAGAGGTCAGTGGTTTGGTGCCATGCAGGTCTGACAACAACCAAAGGAGAAGAAGGTGTACAAGCAATATGGCTGTAAAGAGAGAAAACTAACGATAGAAGAGCATTTTCCATACGGGAGCTATTTTAGTAAACCAGCATTATGAAAGTATAGACGTGAGTAGGTATTTTTACAAGTGAGCTTGTAGTGACTGCCAAGAGCACAGTGTAACACAAGGGCAATAATGACCACACAGTTTAATACAAGCTTAATAAGTGTTGACCTACAAGTGGTTTCTGATTTCTGGAGCAATTTTGCCCAAGTTGCAGGAGTCAGCAATGCAGCACCAAAAGTACTGTTTCTGAAATGGTGGATTCTTATAGATAAGGAGGTGGGGAAGACTAGCTAAGGCCAAAACATTCATTATCAGAACAGAGAAAAAGGAGCCGGAATACCTCAAGTGTTTGTAATATTCCACTGTGCAAAACCTGGGATGATACATAAGAAGCTTTTTGAGTCTCTGCTCTTCAGTCCCCAGTGCCATTTCTGAAAATTAGGTGCCAGCCTGGGATGAATCTACACTCTGTGTTTTAAAGGTGCAAAGATAATCTGCCTCACCCTTGATTTCATTCAGCAGTCAGGTGCCTATGTGTCTTTGAGGACATAGGTGTCTGTCATCTTTCTTTCACATGTTTCTTGGAGGTTTTTTCTCCTGAAATGACCTCAGTGACTTATGGGCCCCATGAGAAAGGCACAACCACAGCTTGGCTCACACGAATGACAGTTGTGAAGCAACATTATTCATTAGCTTAAAGCCTGACAGCCTGCAGCCTGGGGACCACCCTCACATTGACTGTGCCCTGTACATGGAGCAGGACTCCCCCGCCCTGTGTGGTGGAAAGATGTGCCACCAGCTGGTTGGTGCTGTTGGAGCCACAGAGAAAGCAGACAGAGCAGAAAAACCAGAGCATCCCTCCTGGCCCTTTGGCAGCACTGTGGTGTCTCACCACAGGATGACTTGTATGTGTCTAAATGATGGTTAATGAGCCCTGCTGCAGGTCTGGCTCTCCCTTAGCTTGCAAAGGTGACAATTGCTAACTCAGATTTTGGAAGAAGGTGAGCTCTGATCAGTTGAAAGGAGCAGTGAGTAATCCTCATCTCCCTGGCTTTGTAACTAAGCTGTGAGTCACTCTAATGAGCAAAAGTGCTGACCTGCCCATATCTTACTTCTTTGTTTAATAGTCCAAGCTAACCTGCAGCCTTGGTATGCCCCAGGGCTACCTTTTGGGCAGAGAAGAACCTGGAACCTGGCAAACCTTACCAGTGGAAGAAATGCTTTTGTAGGGTGTATGTGTACCCAAACACTAGGTGTAAATAATTAGGAAGCTTTCAGTGCTTTTTCTGTATTTGGCATTCCCTGCTAAAGCTGCAGAGTTGCTTTTTATTTGAAGAACCCTTTCTTACTCTTCACCACCAAGATTTCATTTTCAGATCGCCTTCTCTTGCTCACACAAACCTGGCCAGCTAGAGCTTATGGGACTGGTGTGCAGTGACCAGGCAGGGGAGTGCATGGGATTATTTATCACTAGGTTAGCCCATGGCCCTGTGTTCTTGGGGACAGCACAAAGTATGCCAGCCACTCCTGTCCTCCCTGCTCTACAGTGTGCTCACACTGCAGGGTGGGATAGTGCCCATCCTACCACTTCAAAAGGCTTCTTCTTTGACTGCAAAGTCCTCAATGTCCTCGCTTGGCTTTAAACTCCTCCTATGGTACCAGAATGTCAGGGATGGTGAAAGCTGGTTTGAATGCAAGGCATGGGCTGGCTTGGCTGCATGAAGAAAACTGCTCCACTGGTTGTTTTCAGCAGCTTCCCCAGGGTGCATGGCACTATTTAAAGTGGAAACACTTTGATATGGAAGAGGCGAGGATGAAGGTGAAGGCTAATAATGGAAGTTTATAAATGCAGCTGACATCCTAGCACTCTGTGTCTTTCATGCTATCCTTCATTTACTCTCTTGGTGCTCTCTCCTCTTTTAATGCTCTGTTGTTTTTCCCCCTGTGAGCAAAGTGCTGTTGAGAGTAACTGGGGTAGCTGAGTTTGATCCATTTACGTGCCTGTGGGTATAGTATGGGCTGTTATTTAACCCTGCAAGTGAAATGATCTGTGAAACCTCCAGGGTGAACTATGCTAAGGGACAGACTTTCATATTCTGCGGATTATACTCTATTTTATATATATATATATATATATAATAGAGTATACATATATATATAGCTCATGACTAATAAGGAAACTCCTCTTATAGTTAAGAGCTTCTAATAGAGACCCATCCACAGAACATTCCTATGTGGGTGGGTAGTGTTGGCACCAGCAGTGGAATGCCTGACTCTAGTCCTGATCTGGGCTTCACAGCTAGGCTCCCTCCTTGGTCAGCTGCAGCACACGGGCAGTTCTAAGGGTAGTTCAGCCTCGACTGGGAGAAAAGTCTAATACAAACAAGAAACTGTTCTCCTCCTCTGTTAACTGCCTAGGCTCTCCATCTGGGTGGCTTGGTTGGATGTGAGGCCTTCAGAGAGCAAAACCTATGTGGAGTGAATGCGACTCATGCTGAACCTCCCTCGAAGCCCTGGTGAGATGGTGAGGTAGATGGTGACATCTCCACAGCCTTGAAATGGGACCATCCCTCCTCTTCTGTCTCTCTTCTGTTCCTCCCTCCTGCCTCTGCTTTGCTGAGTGGAAGTCCACCTGGGAGGTGTACAACAATGTACACACACAGCTAGCTGGTTTGTGCTGAAGTCTCAGGTATTTTACAAATAGGCTGGCCTCCCCCAGTGCCCCTCCCCCATTGCCCTTCAGCTCCCTAGGGGCTTCCTACCTTGCAAGAACAGGGGGAACTCCTCTGCCCCAGAATCCTCATCAAAAAGCACTTGCTCAGAGGTAGTGGAAGGTAAAACACAGCAAGTTCTGCAGCTGAACTCATATTAGATTAATTATTTCAAGCAGTCTGTACATTCCTTCTACTTATAATTTATTATTAACAGTCTGAGAGGGAGAAAAATAATTCATTAAACAATCAGTAAGGCATTCTAAAGACATTATTGAGATCAAGTCTCAGGGAAACATATGAGCCTTCACAAATATATTTTTATCTACCCAGTTAAGTCATTTTACATAGAAAAGTGAAACTTAATCCAGCTGCTTTGTCTCTGTAGCTGCTGCTCAAGGGGAAACAAATTCAGATCCACCATAATCTGAGTAATAAGTTCAATACCAGCTCCCTTTTATCATAGGGAAAGGAGCAGTTTCATCTCAGTTTCTGCAGTCTGCCCCATGCTTATCCCCTGGTGGTCAGATATCAGAGCAGACCAGTGAGAGGAGTACCCTTCCAGAGGCTGGAAAACAAAATGCCTTGCTGTAGACCCTTCTCCCTTGCTGCAGGCAGTTTCAGGGTGCTTTCTTTTCCAGACGGGAGTTGCCCGTACCCAGACTTGAGAAAAAAGTTTGAAAAAGTGGGTTTTCTCCCATAGCTCAAATCTGTACTCTTGTTTCAGTCAGCAATGAGGCAGCAAGGCACTGCTCAGTCAAACAGCCCCTCAAAAGCCCCCGCTCCCTCTCCACTTAAGGACATCTGGTATACTTGCCTCCTAACCATGCTAGTACATGGTGGGATGATTTGGTTTTGCTGAGAAGGAAAAGCTCACCAACAGCCTCACTTCTCACCCCCATACTTTGCTTTCTGAGCCTCTACCATTTGCTTGTGCTGTGCAGTGATGATCCTGTACAGGAAATGACTTGAAAAACATCATAAAGACATTTCTGGGAGCAGTGGAGTCTTCAAAGGAAAATTCTTGGGAAGCTGGAAATATGGTGGGAGGGAAAATGTAATCTTTCTCTCATTTCAGATGAACTTCTGCCTTCCTTGAAATCCCTGTGAATTTCAAAGCCTTTGATAGTTGTGAAACATCAGAGGAGCCTTTATGCTAAGCAAAACCTGTGTGAAAGCAGTGCTGCTTCTGATCCCACCAGGAGCTGCTGCACACACCATTCCTCCTCCTTCTGTTTGTCATCCCCTCAGCTGATGCAGTCGATCTGCATTTGTCTGGGTGGTCATGGCTGTGCCCTTACTCTGCTGTGTAGGACAATGCTGAAGCAAAACTCATTACAAGATTTGCCTGTGTGTCCAGTGGCCACCCCAGCTGCTCATCTGTGGGCCAGCCTCGCTGATCCGCAGTGATGGCTGCACTCTGTGCCCTGAGATCCCTTGCCTGCTGTAGAGAGCATGGCACAGTTTGGTTTTGTTCCAGCCTCCCTTTACAGGGTCAGCATCAGGCAGAGAGGCCATGGCAAGGGGCTTTCCTGGGAGAGCTCTGATGGCACCAGGCATGGGTGGTAGATTTATAGGCAGCCACAAATCACTGGGAATGCAGGCTACTGAAAAGGACAGCACAACAACCCAAGCTGCAGCAGCCATGCCTTGGAACAGGCACATCCTGAGTACAGCCAGTGGGGTGGGGTGAGGAATTTCTTCCATGTAGCACAGTCAGCAACAGGAGACTATGCAGGGGATGCTATAGAAATTGCAAGGACTGCTGAGTTGGAATATGATTCCCACAGGTCAGTTCTGAAGAGGGGAACAGTCCTCTATGAGTAGATGCAGTCTGCCTACTTCCTGAGCCTCAGTTCCCAACTGCTTCCAGCAGCGCTTGTGGGTGTCATACCATGTACTACTTCCAGAAATGTTGCTGGCAGAGAACAGCATCTAGTCAAGCAAAGGGGGAGAGAGAAGAACAGAGAGCAGGTGGATGTTTTCTACCTGGGCAATGGTTATCCTGTGAAGACAGATGCATTCATGTCTTCATTCAGGGGGAGGGAAGAGGCTGTCAGGGTGGCCTGGCAGTGGCCCGGCCAGGTTGGTCTCCTGGGGGCAGCCCCTGCTCCAGCCAGCTGTGATGTGTGTCTGCCTCATGCTTCCCTTCCCAAGGCACCAGTTACATGGAGAAGATGCAGCCCAAAGGGGCAGGCCACGGCATGGGCACACCTGCAGGAAAAAAGTCTAGGGAAGCCAAGCTGGGAGAAGTCAGAAAGAGCACAGAGGAGCCTTACTGCCACCACAAGCAGGCTGCAGGTGAACCACAGTCTGCAACAAGGAGAGCTGCAGGTCTGAAGCAGTCACTGTTTAATAATTTTTGGAGCCATTGCCAGGCAGGACTTGCCTCACCTCTCACAACCGAGGACTTATTTGTATTTGACCTGCCCATCTAATTCATTCCAGACATATCATCCATATGGATTTGAGAGCCTACACAAGGGCTGTCCATGCTTCTCTCTTGTCTGTCACTGTATCTGTTTCCTTGCACTCCCCAAGCTTCTCATCCCAATTTACTTCCTCTTCCCCCTCTTGCTGCTTCTTTGCACCATGCTGCTTCTCAGGAGCTAGTTCGCTAGCTTGCTTTGCCTTGCTCCAGCATGCTTCCTGCCTGTAGCAGTAGGTTTTTCTCTCCAACAGGTAATTTTGTTGCTCTTAAACAAGCTGAGGAAGTATCAGACTGTTTTTGGAGTGAAGTTGTGTTCCACAGCAAGTGGAAGCTGATGCTTTCTGCAGGAGCAGTGTTGAGAAGTCGATTCCTCTTGATGTGAACCAAGTGTAGTTTTTAAACATGTGATTAGCACAAAGTACCCAGTCAGTGATTTTCTGCAAGGATAAGCTGAACTAAGGAGTAGAACAAGTTGAACCTTTTTTTATTTCCCAATTTTTACTTTTAAGCTACCTTGGCTGATATGCTGCCTTTGAATGAGGGTGGTGGAGCCCTAGGCAGGTCTGGGTCACAGCTATACAGGCATGTAGACAGAGCTGCGAAGCATGTCATGAATAGTCAAAGGCCTTGATGACTTTTTGTTAAGATATACCACAGAAGGACAATGTTATGACTGGAGTTATATGGACTCAGTCAGAAGGCTGCAAAATAAAGCAACAGCATTGTCCTGTTCTTCACATGACTAATGAACCATCACTTGATAATGCTGATCATCACTGCCAAACACAAATTTAAGCACAGCCCATGTTCCCACCCTGCAGTGTTTATCAAGCTGGTCCCCTCCAAAATGGACTCACTTGTGCAGAACCTGTAGATGTGATTTAGTGATTAGCCAAAGGCCATGCAGAGGAGGAAAGAAGTGTATCACCTCAAATTACTCCCCACCCCTTCTGTGGGCAACGTGCAATGGTTTCTGACTGAACGGTGTTTGAAACCCAGTGCACTGGTTTCAACCTGGGGAACAGAAACAGTACAACTACCTAAAACAGGTGCAGCTACAGCATTAGATCTGCCTTCACATCATGCTACTTGTTACTGAAAGTTTTAGTAAATATGATTTTTTAGTGTATGATAAAAGTGTCCAGTATATGAAGCAAGTGTGCAGGTGTGGCAAGGGGAAAGGAAGGAAAACCATGCTGAAATCTGGCAGTATGGCAGGGTGATTTGGAAGACAAATCCTCTAGAGAAGGAGTAATTCAGGAAAGCTTTACTGTAAATTAAGAACTGTGTGCTAACCAGAAAGGCTTCTAGACAAATTAGAGAGCTGGGCCATCACCAACTGTATGAAGTTTAACAAAGACAAGTGCTGGATTCTGCACCTGGGATAGGGCAAACATGGACGTACAGACAGAGTGGGCAAGGAGAGACTGGAGAGCACCACTGCAGAAAGGGACCTGGGGTTCCTGGTTGATGGCAAGTTGAATATGAGTCAGCAGTGCCCTGGCAGCCCGGAGGGCCAACCATGTCCTGGGGGGGCATCAGGCAAAACATCACCAGCTGGTCGAGGGAGAGGATTGTCCTGCTCCGCTCTGCACTGGTGTGGCCTCACCTTGAATACTGTGTGCAGTTTTGGGCACTACAATATAAGATATAAAGCTCTTAGAGAGTGTCCAAAGGGGGGCAATAAAGCTGGTGAAGGGCCTTGAGGGGAAGTCGTATTAGGAGTGGCTGAGGTCACTTGGTCTGTTCAGCCTGGAGAAGATGAGGCTGAGGGGAGACCTCATCCCAGTCTACAGCTTCCACACAAGGGGAAGATGAGGTGCAGGCACTGATCTCTTCACTCTTGTGACCAGTGATAGGACCTGGCCTGAAGTTGTGCCAGGGAGGTTTAGGTTGGATATTAGGAAAAGGTCCTTCACTCAGAGGGTGGTTGAGAACTGGAATGCGCTCCCTAGGGAAGTGGTCACAGCACCAAGCCTGACAGAGTTCAAGAAGCATTTGGACAATGCTCTTATGTACATGGTGTGATTCTTGGCATGGTACTGTGCAGGGCCAGAAATTGGACTTCAATAATCATTGTGAGTCCCTTCCAACTCAGGATATTCTATGAATCTGTGATTCAAGGAAAGATCTAAAGAAGCCAGATGATTTTGGGACATTGGCCTTTGCTGCACACTAAGACACAGAGAGAGAGCTGCAACCCCAAGCTACTATTCTTAAGCAGTAAAAATCAAGAAGCTATTGGCCTGGCAGTACCCAGAGAACTGCCCACCACCTGACTGCCATCAGCTTCCCTACAGGCAGGTTCATCGCCTTTTCACAAAAACCTCCTCTCAGGCTTCTCATTTTTTCCTAAATCTCAGGCAGAGCTTCATTGTCTGACCTGTGTGATAGCTTTCAGATGTTTTAGAACAGAGGCATTCTAAAACGTTAGAACAGAGGTGTTCCACTTAGTGGAACTTTCTATGGAAACTGCTGAACTTGACACCGGCTACAGAGCTCTGGGAGAGGGCAGGAACAGGCTGTGTCCCAGGACATAGTGGCAGACAGCTCCTCCAGGACTGGAGATATGGAAAATCACAGAATGACATTTCAGTTGAAAGAAAAAATGAAACCCTTTTTGTTTTTTTCTAATGTGCTTTTTTTCCTCCTGTCACACAAAAAAGAGATTTCAAGAGCACATGGAGTTAACATGCCTGGACATCCATTAAAGCTGGTGAAAAGAATTTCTGGACTTCTGCAGGGCACAGTTGCTGCTTGAATAAAGAGCTGGTTAAAGATCACACCCATCTTGCAGTAAGTTTTAAGGGGATTTGTTCCCTGCTGGACCAAACATACATGTTTTCAGGTAGTTCTACAGGAAAGATATGTGCATGGTCAAAGTAAAGGTTTTTTTTATTTGCACCTTTTTCTCTACAGCTGCAACAGTCCATTGGAAATGTTGTCACATCATAAGGCCACAGGGATATGTTTCAGCTCTGACAAGGGAATGGATGCAGGTGATTTACCCCTTCCCCCCATCCCATCCTCAAACAAAACTTGATCAGTAATAATCTATCTGATTTCTAGTGCAGCCAGAAAGTAGCAGATGAGGGAAAAAGCCTTCCCTTCACTGAAAACTTCATTGACTTCATGTCACCCAGTAAAAAAAAAAAATGATTCCAGCTCTAGATTTCAAGGAAATGACCAAATCTGATAGGTGGTACTTGGAGGAAATGCTGGGGATTGACTGTTTTTAAAATCCTTGTATAATATTCATTATATATATGTTTCTTAATCCCATAGTAAATAACCATAAATTCCCCATTTCACAAAGTTAACTGTCCTTGTGCTCACCTACTTGCACACAGAAAAATTGATCCAGGTGCAGCCTGAAGAATTCAGGAAGGTCATTTTCAAGTCTAGGGAGAGGTTGAAAATGTTGCTCTTAATCAAAGAGGGGGTGTTTAACATATTTTTGACAATAAATGCAAATAACATTAGTTTCACTGCCATCCCTCTAGTCTAGAAGTGCTGTTAAGACAGTTCTTGTACTTAATATCATCATCATCATGGCCAGTCTTTGTGAACGAAGATCCGGGAAAGGTCTCCACCCACATGTGTTACAAGCGTGCTGGTGATACAGGGCTTTGCAAATGCGGGTAAGGCCTTCGAGCCTGCGCAATGGATTTTTAGGTGAGACACAGTGTGCGCTGAACTGAGCCCACCCTTTAATCTCAAGGTTGATCTGCCGGGGCCGAGCGAGCTTGGACGGTGGCAGCGAGGTGCTCAGGACGTAGGTTTGTTTAGAGTGACCTTCTCTTAGATGGATGGCCTTACAGGGCTGATGAGCTCCATCTGCCCGGGTTGTACTTAATATAATATTATTCAATGAGCGTCCTCTGTTATCTTGGCTGGGTTGTGCAACGTTTAGTGGTGCAAAATTCCCACCAGTGCTAGGGACCACACCAATGCTGCAGGTCTTGCCTTTTTTGCACTCGTGGATCTTGCCTGTGAAGGCAGCTGCAGTGACTGCAGGCACTCATTTCCATCTTCTCCTTCCTCCTCCCTGGCTCTGCCTGTGTTTTTGAGCACGCTCAGATTACCTGTGGTCTCTGGATATATCTCCCTCCCCCCCGTCCTGTAAAATCAACAGACATTCACACCTTCCCCATCCCAGTTCCCCTTCTTTGAATGATTAAAGACCTGGGAAATGGGCACTGCTAGTGGGATTTCTAAACCCAGCCCAGGCTCAAGTGCCAGATTTGGGCTAAACAGCTGCTATGTACTGTCAGATCTACACATGACAATGATTTGTGCAGCCCATTGCCAAACCAGCTAGAGCCATTTGTTTAAAAAATAAAGAGACAGATAAATTCAACTCTTCCCCTCCTCCTAGCAAGCTGATATCATGTGCCTCTCTTAAAAATGGCTTGTTCCAGAATGCATTAGAGCTAAATTATCATTTATGTTTGTCACAGGGATTGCTAATGTGTAATGAGATTTTAGAGTTAATGTTTTGTACAAAGCACTTAGTGGAGCTGGGATGAAATTGGTTTAGGATTGTGATGTGGTGTTTTAATTAAAGATATTTTCCAATCAGGGCCGAGCAAACGACTTGTCAGAAGATTTTGTACCCATCAGCCAATATACCAAGGCAATGCTGGTCTCGCTTTCTGCTTTTGGATTTTCTTCAGGGAATTAGAGGAGAGAGCCTCTCCAAATCTCATGCAGGAGAGCCTTTCTTAGCTACAACCCTTATAGGAGAAGAAACATGTATTTGATTCTCAAATTTTCACCTGGATGTCAGTGGTCTTGTTCATTGCAGCGTGACGCCAGCCTTACGCTGCTTTGATTATGTTGAACTTGCAGCTGCAGGCTGGTGCAATACACACACAAACAGACAGAAAGCAATGGGAAGCCTGGTGCTGTGGGGTGAGTTCTGAGGTTTTTCTTGTCTGCTGTAGTGGGGTCCTGAGCTCTGACTGCATGCAGTTCCTCGTCTCTCTCCTTCTCTGCTGTTGGGTGTAGCAGCCAGGGAGGAGGCAGGAAAATGGGTGATGCAGACACAAAAAAAGGAAAGGAAGGATTTCCAAAAACTGTGCCTGATAAAACCAGCACAAGGATGACTGAGATGTCTCTGGTTTAAACAAACAGGCTTTGGATGTATGAGTCAATGTAAACATCAAATGCATGTTAATAGGCACAGCTTTTATTAATTGCTGGATAATAAGTGTCAATATTACCAAACAAACACATTCTTTTCTTAGCTATCTCTGGTCCATGTAGGGAACTTCAACCACCATCAGGTCTTAGGCTGGGACATCTATTTAAAATGAAATCACAAAGCTATAACCAGACACGAAGTGCAGGGGCTGACACCACCACAGGGCTGGTGTTAAACAGAAGCAATGCAAACCTGTGGCAGAAAAACAGCTGTTATCCTCAGAGTCCCCATCCTACAGCCGTGAGAACCTCATCTAGGTACAGCTGTGGAGGGAGGTCAACAGGAATGCAGGGAAGTGGTTCCTGCTGGAAAGGGGCAAGAGGGAGGAGTCACCTTATCCAGTGCTCCTCACACTTCACCTTCTTGCTTTCTGTTCCACCTCTTCAGCTGTGATCAAGGCTCCCCTTTTCCCCCCACCCCTTTTTTGCCCCATGCCCACCTCCCCAGTCAAGGAATGGCACTGGCCCCGCAGCCTGGAGCAGCTCCTCTGGTGGCTGAGTCAGCTCCATAGACACAGAACAGCACTGCTGGAGACCCACCCTGCATGGGTGTGCAGCATCATTAACTTGGATAATAGGACTGAGACATAGCAAACCACTCTGGATTTGTATAGCTCCATGCCACAGTTTATTTTTGCAGTGTTTCTGACATAAACCTCTTTAAAGCTGCATAGCTGGGAACCTTTTGGTAGTATGTATTGCATCCTGCTTGCTACAATAATAGAAACAAATCCTTTCTATATGCTCATGATTTCAAATACATTTGTTTGTCTGTTTTTCTAAGAAAAGCAAGGAGAAAGCTTTCATTTTATACACAGTTTTGATGTGTTAATATATATGGATGATTTTTTTCTTGTATTTTTCTTTTACAGGTTTGCCCATTTACCAGTTCCATGACTGTTTGGAAACAGATGAGCAGTAAACAGGGATTTTAATCCCAAAAGTAAATTGTAACATAATCTGTTCATTAGATGAATTCTTTAGCTCAGCGTGGAAATTCACCTAAGCTATGTAAAGATTAGAATAGAGAGGTGAAGGTGAATTTTGCAGAATTAAATCTCACATTTCTACCTCGACTGTATGGTGAATACATGAATACACTGGGTATTATAACATTTTATTTTAACATTTTTTATTATAACATTTTCTTTGCATAAGCCTTGCATCACAGGATTTCAGGAAATTACAAAGACAGAAGGAGACCAAGCTGCCTAATAAGGTCAGTCCCTCAGTGAAATAGCATCCTACTCCATAAAACAATACACACTGCAACTCCATTATACATCTCTTGGCCAGCTGTGTAGGTCCTTTATCTGCAAGAGCAGTGACACACCACTTAATGAGTGGTGTCGACCTTTTCAGAGACAGTGAGGTATAAACGTGCATGGGGCATCTTTTCCTGCTAACCCCAAGTATTCTAAAATCACAAGTCAGATCTCCCTGCCTTGTAAATTATAAGACTAGCTGAAAAAAATGTTAATGAAAACACTGAACAAATGTATTGGTGTTCTTCTCTCACATGAATTTTATTGAGTCTATGGATTTGAGCCCTCAGAGGTCACTCAGGTTAAATTTTAAGTCTTTTGTTCTCTATAAGCAATAGAAAATTCTGCTGATTCATTCAATTACAGGACTAAGTTACAGAAACTAGGGAATTAAGGTGAACTCTCTAAGAGAGGCACCTTTGTGGTGCATCTTCTGATGCACATCTCTGCCAATATGAGCTGAACTGTATGAATTAAATTCTGTAAGAAGTGTTAGGAGATACAGAGAGCTGGACTTGTGCCCACAGGTATGGTGCTAAAGCTTCTGAGTTCCTTGCTCACTGCTCCCAGGACACTGAACCAATTCATAGGTGTAAGTCCCTTGTCAGAGATCTCCTATCCATGGGGATTGTGGGGTAGAGAGGAAGTGGAGGTCAGGGTTGGTGGAGAGCCAGGATAATGAGCCATAGAGGGACTCCCCATCCTCTGTGTGGGACTAGCATCTGGGAAGAAACAATATACTCTGCAGGAACAGAACACTCCAGAGGAAAGGCTGCAGTAGTATTTACAGGCTGGTTTTGGTAATGCAGGTAATGCATGCCAAGCACCCACACCTCCCTCTGGAAAAAGTGTGAGTGGGTTTTCTCATGAAAAGGCCAGATTTTAGCACAGGGTAAGGGCACTGTGAGGTACCCTGTGGTGCTGAACAATGGAGCAGGGGCTTAGGCACACCTCTATGTGTTTCAAGCATTGCCTTCACCATGGCTTTAGGAACCAGTATTACCATAACAGATTAAAGTCTTCTGCAGCAGACTCAGCATTCAGGTGATCAGGTTTGGTGTTTGTGAGAGGAATGATTTCACAACATCATGGGGTTTTTACAGTGATGCCTTCATCTAGCCTCTGTTACTGAAAGGTCAATTCTCCCCCTTCTCTCCTCCTGCCATCTGCTCCTTAGAGACCTGTTCCTGTCAACATGCCCTTGACACTTCTGGTAGCCTTAGTGTGAGTGAGGTAGCAGCAGGAGCAGGAAAGTGAGTTAAAGCAGTGGGTGTACAGGTGCTAGCTAAGGAGCTGGTCTCTGATATGGCCCCCCACCGTCTGCAGCACTGTTCCAGTCGTGATGGAGGAGGAAAGGTGGAGAGGGATGTAGCAGATAGAGCTGTGTGCAGGGATTGTGCTTCCCCAGCACAGGAGTAGCTGAACATGAGGATGCACTGCAGGCACATGTGTGCACATGGACCTTGAGCTGTGACTCCTGAGGAGGTGATTTTAGAGAGATGCTTAAGGTGAGGTTTTGGGCACTTATATGGACTGAAATGTGTACTAAATTTTCACTGAGAGCCTCCTAGGTACTCAGAACTTCTTGAAATCAGAACATTTCTTTAAGCTGTGTGGTTGCCAGCACCATCCACACTGCTGGTTTGTGTTATGCTGGACCCACTCAAGGAGGGTGGAGGCAAGGAGATTAAACAATGTGCCTTTTTCTGAGTTCATTTGTTTCATGATGCTTCTGTTCTCAAGAGCTCATGTCTACATTTTGATTTCTGATTCAGAATCTCCATTTGCTGCTCCCTCCCATAAGGTGATTTCCCCCCCCTTCCTTTGCACTGGCTCTTTTGTTCCAGAAAGTTTTGGTAGCCTCAGTGTGCGATGTGTCTCTTTCGTCTGCAGAGACAGGGCTTTTGGACCCTCCAGGTGTCTACCCTTGAATCCTGCTATGTTGGGGTGCCAGAGCTATTCTGGAGGCTGAAGCCATCAATGTCTCAGTGCCACAGAGCTTTAGCACATTTGGCTGTGCCCTTCAGCAGCCTTCACTTGGTGCCTTAACACCAGAATTTTGATACTGAAACTGGTGTTCTTTGGGAGCACCACTTTGATTCTTCTCTAACTAGTACAAAACTTATTTTATAAAGCAGTGCATTTTCCAGGCCCCTGTAGCAGGAGTCATCTTGCTCCAGCCATGGACTCATGGGCAGAAGATGCCAGTGGGATGCCCTGGTTGCAGAAGCTGCTCATGCCAGTGTGCCTGTTTAGCAAGTTCAGGAAAAGGCTGTTTTCCTCTCATTGATCACTGTCCAAAGCATCTGAGACTCCGAGAGAAGAGCCAGAAGGGAGCAAAATTTCTGTTCCCACAACTTTGGTACTTCCTACCACATCTCAATTCCTTTAAAAGTTACCTGTACTTAGGCTCGGCTTTGTAGCTGTGTTGGCACTTCATGACAGGCCTGTTCTGGCACAGAGGTGGCTGCAGGGACATGCAGCAAGCAGTTTAGCTGAAGTGTAGGGACACACAGATTTCTTTTAGCCTAAGGACCTGTTCTTCCTTTAACTGCGCCTTTTTTTCCCTTTTCTTTCTTTCTTTGTCCCTGGTGCAGGTGCCTGGATTATTCCGTGCAGTTCTTCTGTTTCGAGCACATAAAGACATCTGTAACTGCCAATATCTACCAGTCCTGTCCCTCTGCCATTTTTCTTTTGCTGTTTTACACAGACTTTTACAAGTGGCTCTCTCTCAAGTTTCCAGTGAAATGAATAATATCAGCTTAGTCCGTAAATCTGTTTTCCTCTGAAGATGGAGGAAGACACCACAGGCACAGGAACGCTGCTGGAAGGGCTGAGGAAGACACGATAGCAATTAAGACTGAACAATTACAGCAACTTCCTCCTATTCCTCCTCTCCTCCCCCAGCCAGCTGCTCCTCTGCTGCCTACGCAGCCTTCCCAAAGAGGGTTTCCTTCCACGCTCTGCTCTTTTTAAAACCAGTGAGTCTATAATGGAATGTGTCCCACAGCTTGAGGATCCACACTGGTCCATTGCCATTGTGTTGTCTAGCCAGGTAAGGTTCAACAACCCCCCCCAACCCCTCCTGCCCCTTTGCTAGTTTTGCCCATACTAAAGCATCACTGCCAGAACTGATACCAAAGTGTCACTTCCTCCACCATCAGCTTCAGCTGCAGTGGTTGGAGGGGACATTCCTGCCAGCCAGCCCCCCACATCTCTCCATCACAGTCCCGCATGCTGAAGCAAGCTGACGCTCCCTCTGGAGATTTGGGTATGCTGGACCCCAAAGCCATGCTGGTAGCACTGCCACATCTGTGGGGTGGCAGAGGAAGCTGGGTGGCAAGGTTGGGTCTCCTGCTGCTGCCAGCTTCTGTGTGTGAAACAACCACCCCTCCTTTATGGACACCTGCCCTTGGAAACTGCCTCTGAAACCTGTCCCATCATCTGCTGCTGCCTTGACAGTCCATTGTGATACGAACATCACAACTGTGTGTGTAAGAAGGCCCCACGGCACAGCAGAAGGTCTCTTCCTTTCAAGGCCTCTGCTTGCCCATGAACCTCATGACATCTGGGGGCAGAAGCACTGAACAGAGGAATGTGTTAGAACAGCTAGTCCACACTCTCAGAAAGCTCTCTAAATTGCTGTTTTGATCACTATCATTCCTCAGAGACCTTCTCTTTGTTTAAAGGCATCTAAACTTTTGCTAAGTAATTGCAGCAGGTGCCTTGCCATTTCTTGCTGCCCATAAGTAACTGGCTTTCCTTTTCCCTGCCACAGTGGGCTCACTGCTGAGCACTTTCCACATGGGACATCATGGAGGGCTGCAGCAGAACACCCTGGTCCCTGCTCTCCTCCTCCTCCACCCATCTGTGCTTGCACCAGCACAAGCTCTTCTTACAGAAGATTTAGGGTTTTTTTCTGGAGTGTAAAGCTTCTTCTTTTCAAAACCCATGAACTCCCAACTGCTCACGTGGCAGGGCCCAGCCTGGCTGCAGAGTCAGGAGTCGTTTATTATGAGAAATGGTCTGTCGACTGCTGCAGACTTGCAGCAACATAAACGTGTTGTCTGCAGAAACAACAGAGGAGTGGGGAGGCAGGGAGAGATTAGCTGTGAGTGGGAGGGTGAAGATATGGGGAGTAGAGGTCAGAGGAAGTGTGGGTTTGAAAACAAGACCAGAATGTAATGCCATTGCCCTGTGATTTTTTTTTTCAAGTAAAAAGACAGAGAACACTGGCAGGTTTTAACACTGGCAAGTGTTCAGAAACTCCTTCCAACACTATTAACTTATCTGTATCAGTTCTGTCACCCACCTCCTGTCACCACTGTTCATTGGGGCATCGTAGAGTGCCGTGGTGGTGCTGGGTCACTTGTTTCTCAGCCATTAGATCACAAAGAAAGGTTGCTATTTTTTGAGACTTGGAGTAAATTGGAGAAAAATCAGTGGGTCCAGGTCTGGCCACTGACCAAATCAAAGCCCCTCTTCAGCGTGGGAAGCATCAAAGAAGGTTTTAAGTACTGAATATTTGTCACTGACTTTGCAGGCTCCATTGCTCTTACCCCTAATCTGCCTCACTTGCTCATGCTGTGCATGCAGAGGCAGGGACTGATGATAATGGACTTGCAGTTGTACTTGCTGTTCCCATAACAAATGGCAGGATCCTCACATAAATTGTTTGAACATGTAACACTGCTCTTATTTCTTAACGATAAGGGCTTAGGAGCTGCCCTTTTCCAAAATGAAAGAAATGAACCAAATGTTATCTCTTTGTTTTAAAAAATGATCCCTGCAACTACAACAACAAAAAGCCATTATGACGATCTGTAAAGGTCTTGCAAGCTTTTATAGGAGAGATTTTCCACTCACCAAGTCTGGCTTTCCTCCCATTCCCTCTCCCTATTCCCAAACCACGTGGTTCAAGCTTTCTAGGGCAGTTCAAGCTCCTAGATACAGCTGAGCTGAACAAGCCTGCCCTGGAGGACATGTCAGAGGTCAGACCCAGGGGGGAAAGTAACTCCTTTGAATACTGTGCCTAAAGCCAAGTTCTCTAGATCTTACATCCATCATCAGTTATGTATCTATACTCACTGTTTACACAGGTTTCTTGTTTATAATGAAATATTTACTTCAAGGCCCTGCATCTTCTGTTAAGCCCAATAGCAGTGTGTATTCCTTATGCGGAGGGAAAAAATTTCACCATAACCTTTCAGTACTATGACACAGATCTGTTAGGTGGCTGGCACTGGACTCGTGCCAAGCTGACAAGTCAGCTGCTTGCAGACTCTGGCTGGACCAGTGGACACAACAGGGGTACTTTTAAACTTGAAAATTTATGAGTCTAGAGAAATAAACCCCTCCTTTATCCTTTATCCTTTATCCTTTATCCTTTATCCTTTATCCTTTATCCTTTATCCTTTATCCTTTTATTATAACGTAATAGTTCTATGTTTCTGGGGGTAGCGGGGAGAAATAAAAAAAGATCAGTTTGAGCAGCATGTACAGAAACACACATGTATGAACACACACATACAGTCTTGCACTAATGAGTGAGGTAAAAGACATGATGCGAACTTGCTTTGTGGCCATCCCAAGACAGAGTCTGAGCCCTTGGAGCTGGTTTCATGATCCCCGGAGCAGAAGGCCTGAAAAATTAACCCCTTTGATTTCTGCAGAGCCCTCCCGGTTTAAACAAGCTTATGTAAGGCTAATGCATTAACTTTCCCACTGTTAACTGCTGTTAGTGTAACTACTTAGCACCCTGCTGGGAGGGAGATGGATGGGCTGCTCCTGATGCCATCCTGATGCTGCATCTTTCAGTTCAGTCCCAGGGGATGCAGATCCTCAGTGGCTCTCCTTGAGCTGTGTGTGGCCAAGCAAAGCAGTCTGTACACATGCTGTCTCCCATTAGATTCCAATTTAACAACACCTCATGCTATTCGTAGGTATAGTAATTGGAAATAATGTTTTTCCCAAACTGGATAAGCATAAGTTCTTCCTAGATGGAGAAGAAAGAACCACTGAGGGCTTCAGTGATATGGGCTGAGCCAGCTGCAGAGGTGTAGATTGGCTCCCCAGTTGTAAGAGCTGCCAGTCAGCCTTGTACTTGATCCACTAGATCACGGCTGAAACCTGGACTGGGAATGGGAGTGGGTACTGGGAGTGGAGAGGGAGACAAGAAAAAAAGAAAGAAATGAGAAGAATGAGGCATGTAAAGGCAAAGTCCTCATGTGTCTGCAGAGGCCTTATGAACTAACTGAATACCTGCTGATAAGAGCGACTTCCTTCCATGCATTCTGTATCAGGTATTTAGCATGGCTGTGTCTCAGCAATGTGTTTCCCTGCACAAGACTGTAAGGAGATGGTCATCATCAGTATGCTGCGTGTAGTAGAAAGTAGGTGGATATACTTAGCTGTATGGGTGGCAAAAAGTGGGAATGTTTTGTATTGTCCAGGCAGGAGTTAATATTAATGTGTTTTTCACTGCCTTCCTTTGGATATGTCACAAAATCAGTCTATGCAAGGAGGAGCCAGGGGAGGAGAGGTGAGAGAGAGACATCCAGAGCCAGTGGAGATGAAAGGCATGGTTGACTGATGAAGAGTGAAAGATGCTAACCAGGCTCAGGCCACACACGAAGGGCTGGCTGCCCCTCCTGACCCTCCCTAACCGTGGAGAAAGGCAGACCTCTCAGGGCTGTGGCTGGAAGGGAGCACGCTCTTTTCTGCTCCCATCTGTCTGCGAGTACTGTGAAACTGTAGGGTCAGTGCCATCTTCCAGAAGAAATGCCCTGTTGGCAAGGAGAAGTGGATTTTCTTTGGCTCCATATAGAGTCACTGGGAGTGTTGTTCTCACCACTGAGCGAGATAGTTACGTGGAAAGTCTTCCAGCTGCTGGACACCTGCTGCTGAAGCAGCTCCACCTCTATTGCTTAAGAAACCAGCTTGTCTTGGAGGTACAACCCATGGGTGGAGAGAGGAGAAGGCACTTCCAAAACCAAAGCAAATTCTGCTTTCCTGAGATGTTTCCTGAATTGCTTCATACAATTAATTTCTGAACTCTTATTGACAATTACCCTCAGAATGAATAGGCAGCTGGCTGCAGTGCAGGGATGTTGGGTACAGCCAAGTGTGTTTTGGCTTTGAATGGGGGGAGAGGAAGAGGAGAGCTGCTGCATCCTGACCCAGACTTCATTGCTGCTGCTTAACCCAGATTTGTAGTGTGGAGAGTGGAGAGCAGCGCTGCCCACCAGTGCTGCTCTGGATGGCTTTAGGGTCTCAGTGCAGTGCTGTCCTGTACCCAACTCCTACATAGCTCAGAAGAGGATTTGCTAAGTGTGGGGACATCCACCTGTTCTGACCAGAGCAGACACGGTGGCTTTTCAATGTGCTCAGTGTGGATCTAAACCCTTCCAAGCAGCTGTGGCAGTGTGGAGCTGGGCTGCTGTGCCTGATTTTCACACATACAGCCTTGGCTGTGCCTTGGGGCTGGCTGGCTTTGGCAGGTGGGTACCACAGGGATGAGAAAGGACCAGGAGGTCTGCCCAAGTGGGCCTCTCTGCACCCAGAGCTCCCTGGTATTTGCACAGTCGCCTCATACCCAGGCTGGGGAAAGCAAAGGCTAGACAAAATGTGCCTGGAAGGAACTGTGACATCCCAAATTTGGGGCTGTGCTCCCAGGGGAGCAGCTCCATGCTGTCCTATTTAGGCACTTCATACTGCCTAATTGGAGTTGCTGAGGATCTCACGTGTGGCCCAGTGGAGCACAAAGTGGCATGACAGCAGCTGTCACGTGTCTGGTCTTCCCTCTCTCCCTGAAAGAAGTCTGGACAGAAGACTAGATAGGTTTGTGGGCCAACAGAATTACACATGCAGACGTGTATTTGTGCGCCTTCGATGTCACATCCTTAGAGGAGACAGAGCCACGCCCTTTGCGGGAAGCAGGAAAGGGGCAAATCTGCAGCATCCCCTCTCTGCAGGCTGAGCTCGGGCGTGGGGGCAGCTCCGACTCCCTCTCTTTTCGCTGCGCTCTGAAGCCAGTGAGCATAAACACGGGGGTGGGAGGACACCCAGCACAGGCCAGATTTTATTTGGTTTGCATGGTGGGTTTTGCTGTTTTCTAGCTCAGGAATGCCGCCTGTTCGTCCGCCTCCTCTAGCGCAGCTGCACCTCTCTGTCCCAGCCCCAGCTGCCGCAGCTTAGCTTTGCCTCCAAACACATTCTTGTGCTGGGTGCAGTGCCTCTGTGCTCTCGGATGGAGATTGGCTTGTAGCTGCCTCTGCCTGTATGACATCTGCTTCCCTCTGCCTTTTTAATCCTCTGCATTTTCCATAACCTAACATAAACCAGTAACAAATCTGGGATGCAGTTCTCAAGCCAAGAGGAGAGATCTGGGGCTTTGGCGTTTTACACCTACTGTGATTTCTGCAGCAGTCCCTCTTTCTTTTTCTTTTCTCTTTTTTTCATTACACATCAGACTTGTGCGAAATGTCTTCTTATGTCAGTAGCATTCAAAGGTGAAAAGAAAAGCTGCCAGAAGAGAGCTTTAAAAGTCTGACATATTATCATTCAGAGCAGAATTTTCAGTACAATTATTCTGGAATTTTTCCAATAAATAAATTATACAGACTTTTAAGGGAGAGCTTTTAGATTAATGGAAATATTACTTAAATTAAAATATATCCCATTCAGCCATCAATTCCATTGTCATTACAGCATGTGTTTAATGTTAATGACATGAACAAATAAAAAGGAAAAAACCTATTTGCTTTATTGTGTCCAAAGCTGAGTATGACCTGTTGTGGAAAGTTAAATATAAGCCAGAGTGGGCACAAGGCAGCATCAACAGAAACATGGTTAAAATGCACTTGCAGAAGGTATATTGCACAGTACTGTGCATGGGAATGCTAAGAAACATGTTTGGTCTTGTAGTTTTGATGAACTGATTTTTTTTTTTAATCTCTTAGTGACTTTAAGAGGAGGCCTTCTCCAGCTTACAGGCTCTGTCCCTTTGTTTTTTTGAGTCTCACACAGGGGAGAGTGAATCCCAGATTCCAGCTGGGACAGGTTCCAAATTTGCTCTTGCTCCAAGGAAACAGTGGGCAGCTTGGAGGGGAACTGCCAAATTCAAATAATGTCTTGAGCTCTCTGCACTTCATAGATGAGCTCTTACCAGACTAGGTTTCATGGCACCTGCATCAGGCCCTTCTGCTTCCAAATGAGCTGGACAACCTGAGAGACAGGTCTCTGGATCTTTGGAACCTGTGCTTCCCCTCCTGGCAAGGGGACACAGGCAGGGGACAAGTGAGTGAGCAAAGGGGAAAAGCTAACTGGCTTCTATGTCTTCTGCCTTTTGATGCATGATTTATGATGGATTTGGATGGGGGAAAGGCATCAGAGGAGGTTTCTGCATTTTCTGGTGTGTTTCTTGTCAGCAGTGACACCATCCCTCTTGCTTGGGAGGGACATGAGCTTGACTGATTGCCCACTGTAGGGGTTTTTGTCTTGAACCACCCACTCTGGTGCAGATGTGTGTCCTCAGGGGCTGGTAACCCCAGGTATAGGGTCTGCTACTGGTGCCCTGGTGAGTGCAGATGGCAGAAGCAGTCTGGGGAGCAGGTCAGACTCCATCAGACAGGAAGAACGGCATCAGTCTTGGAAAGAGTGGCTCCTGGTTGCAGCACCACAGGAAGCAAAGACAGATTAGTCCAGCCCAGGTGAGAGCTGCTACATCATAGCCACTGGTGCTGTGTTGTTGCATCCCCACCCTGAGAGTCTGCTCGAGCCTGGGCTCCTTCTGGAGTCCAGGTGCAGAGAGCACCAGGGATTTTCCCTTAATCCTTGCTGAAAAGCAGGTGGGCTGCCAACCCAAGAGACAGAGCACAGCATTTAAAACATCAGTTATAAACACAGTCCCTACAAAGTTCAGGTCTGAAGTATTTAAAATGGGCTTGAGACGGATTTCAAGGCAGCATCTGCATGCGCTCAACTGTAGTGAAGGTATTTAGTGACTCAGTTTGGATTCAATCCATAGACTGAAGTAAGTTGTTCAACAGAATAAGCCAGCAGAGAGATTGAAAGATGAGAGGGACCATTGCCCACTGGTGTCTTCTACGCTAATATAAACATCCAATACCCATGTCAGGATAACTCCAGTAACAGCAGTCTAGGCAACAGCTACTTTCCACCTTTCAGATGACAAACTGGCCACTGTTATTGAGGACACAGGAGCTGCATCTTCAGAAACACTCCATCCAGCCTGTGGAAAGGAGTGATCAGGTTTATTTGGCTCCCAGGAGAGATTCTCCTTGCTGCATTTGTCCTTTACTGAAGGTCTTAAGGCAGAAGGACCAGTTCCAAGTGGAAGGCTACAGGCACTACAAGGGCAGGCCTTAGCCTTCCTTGAATCTGTGAAGGTTTTACCTGGAGCTTGTTCTATCATTCCTGACTTATCGATCTGTACAGCAACATTTTGGGAAAAGTACGGGATCAGATTTCATGTCTCTGTGGGGTTTGGGGAATATTTGTAGCAAATGGTGAAATGAATCAATTTGAAACTTGGGGTGGCTTTAAGAGAACATAAACTCTAAGTGGGTCACAAGCACATCCCTGGGTTTCTCATGTTCACTTCTCAGGCTTTGCTATGCAAAGTGAACAGTGCTTTTCTTGCTGAGACTAAGGATACCTTCCAGGCCAAGTTCCAAGGTCAAGCCATCCGTTTGACTGTCTCCATCTCTATGAATTAACTGTCTTCATCACAAATTTGAAAAGTGCAAATGCATCACTGTTAGAGAATGTTTAGAGAACAGCTTCAGGATCACTGAACACGTCATTACTTGTACAGAGGCAGAATTCCCAGACCTTTCACTACAATTGCTATTTGGAATCAGTTCCCACAGTAGCTTCCCAGTCTTTCTTTTCTTTCCAGGTTACTCCGTCACCACAGAACAAATATTTATTTTCACCAGTAGCACAAGGTGTATTTTCCTTGGATTCCATTGTGTTCCTTGCTTAAGGTCAATAGAAGAGAAGTTCAAGAGTCTGACTGTTGCATGTTGTCAGGGCTATTTTCTATCCTCCTGAGGTAGGTGTGCTCTTTCACTCTGGGGCACCGTAGTTCATGCCCAGTAGGTTTTGTTCTTTTTTCTGTCCTTCTCCACATTACCATGAAATTGTTCTTGTTTTCATCTTTCCATCCTGCTCCTCTCAGATCCTCTGTCTTGGTTCAAAGGGACCTTTTGCCACCAAAGTAATGCATACCTGGTGCAAGGGACAATTCATTCCCAGGGAAATAATGGGCAGTTTGTGCATTCTCATCATCACCAAGGGCTTCCTGCAATGGAAAATAGCTCAAGATGTCCCAGGGTTTCTTCTCCTACAACAAAATAAGCCCATGGGCAGATGTAAAATCAACACATCTCTATTTGTCTTGACCATCAGCTCTCTACAGCCAATATTGTCTTTTTTGGGAAACCAGTAAGTTCCTTCGTATTACCCTCTGCTTTCCTGCACTTGGACTGTCTGCTTTGTGTATGTTTAGTGCAGTCTGAGAGTGAAATTAGTCTTTTCCTTTTTAGCAGAGTGTTTTCTCCATACGACACCGCTTTTTTGGCCATGGTTGCTATTTGTCCCGCTTAGAGCAAAAAACCTGCTTGGTATTGGTACATACAGACTGTTTCTCATTGGAGAATTCTTCTGTCTCTCCTGGGGGCATTCTGAAGAAAGCATGTTAAATTATCCTAGCCTGTGGTCTGTATGATTAGTACATGTGATTACTGCCTGTCATCCAGATAGATTTATGCAGAAAGGCAGCGTAGGGTGTAAGATGGCCCTTCTAGCTATAGGACAACTCATCATTAACAAATGCTCAGTGGTCGCTTTGACCTGAGAGCAGGGGCAGACTTTGTGCTTTCCTGGTTTACTAGGAACACTTGTACTGCTTGAAAGTAGGCAAATATCTAGTCGAGGGGGATCATGCAGTGGTGCGAGGCATATATCCCATGGGGGAAGAGTTCAGACTACATCCAGTACAGCAGTCACTTGTAATCATTGCTAATCTAATGAGAACAGTAAGTAGTTATGGACTTCTGCATAAATTTATTGGTCTGAGGTGATACAAACTGGCAGAGATAAAGCAAGGGACAATATTTACCAGAAATAAATGTTGACATTTATGGAACCTAGAGTGTGTGTTCACATCTATTTTGAATATTTTCATGAGAGATACCTGGGAAGCCTCCATTATGGGTATATTTCCCAAGTGGTAATAATTTTTTCTCTTAAGCTAATATTCTAAAGGGATAGATTAAATTAAAGGTTCATTTAAAAACTATTTCTTTTCCTCTGGAAGGTAAATAGTATTTTTCACTTACACTGATGCAGTCCATCATAATGTGTTTATTTGCATGTGTAGTTTGGTTATCTGGTGCTACTTCAAGATCAGTATTATTCGTTTCTGATGAGTAAAGAACAATTTGGGCCCTGGTCCTTTACATTAATCCTATAAATTATTCCCACCAAATAAAATCTTGCCCCCATTGATAATGATATTAAAAATGCCATGGATCTCATTGGGGCCAGTGTTTTACCCACTACTTTTATGCTTAAGCACACACTTCAGGATATGCAGTGTCTACATGCAGAGGTTCTATGCCAGAGATTCTCCTTATGTTCAGCCAGCAACTCTTGTCCTCCAGTGAAGATCGCAGGAGAACAAGTTGGTTGAAAAAATTCAAAGTCCTGTTCCAAAAATGCTGACATGCTTTTCATATTCCAAGAGCAGAACACATTAAAGGAGAGAAATCTAGGCTGTCCACACCATTTGCATATGGTGGTTACTCAGGGTCAGTGTTTCTCTGCTCAGTCAGGCAGGGACTGATTTTTATTTGTACAGGTCTATCTCACAGCAACAGAGAAAAACATGGGAAAATCTGATATGATAAAGCTGGCAAGCAAAACTATTCAGTCTTTTAGAACTAATATATATGCATGCATTTAATGAACAGTATATTATGTAGGTGAGAAAAAAATGTACTGAAACATCAGAATTGTGAAATGAAACATTAGGCTATGGATGGATGCTGTTTCCTGACTAAATAAACATACTTTGTGGTTGGCTTGTGTTTATTTTATCACTTTTTTTGCATTCTCACTATTCAGTAGGGGTTTTCTGGACCCTGCAGAGGATCAGTCATTTTCTCCCTGTGGCATTCTCAGCAGAGCATCTTCATCCTTTGCCTATTCACAGCTGACTGGATGCACTGAAGTGTTCTTATTCTTCTTGTTTCCTAAAAAACTTAGTTGTAGAGAGAAAAATCAAAAAAGAGGGTCAGCTAACTGGGCAGGTCCCTGTCGGGAACTCAAGGACCTTGCTTTTGTTGAAACGCTTGGAGCATCATGATGTTAATATTTTCCACCTGATAAGTTAGCCAGACACAAGAGGTCATGGTTAGTTTTTACTGAAATGTGAAAATTGTTGTTTTGTTGGGCCTTGTTTGGTTTTGGGTTTTGTTTGTTTGTTTTAATTCAAATCATGACCAGAGCCAGAAACAAATGACAGTGTCTTTGCACCCAGCTTTCTGCCAGCACTAACACAAAATGATAAAATGGTACTTGTTTGTTTGTTTGTTTGTTTTTTCCTGGGCATAAATTCCCACCTCTTCTGTCCTTTTTTAATATTCTCTGCTTCCCTGGAGTATTGCCACTCTGTCTCAGACACAAGGCAATAACCAGATAAGCTCTCCCCTTTGCACCTGCATTTACTTGCCTGCTTTTAGGATGGAAGCAGTGAAGAGCCCTTCACGAGGGCCGGGTGTGAAGGACAGCAACTGCATCCAAACAGCAAGAGTCTCTGTGTGCGAAACAGAGATCATCTTCCCCCTGCTTCCTATAGCAGCTGCCTGCTCTGCAAATTAATCTTTGGGAGCCTGAAGATGGGCACCCAGAAAATGAGATACAAACACTGGCAGTGCATGACAAATTCAGATTAGGAGTGACCTGTCACAGCCAGACTTGCTTTTCATTTCTGAACTCATGAGCAACAAATACTCATTGACATCAGTGGGAGCACATGGGGGGCCCTCCTTGCCCACAGTTACTGTATTAAATGACCTGTAACTCAAAAGGTCTTGGATGAAATCTATTATTCTACACCCAGCAAATCAGTTTGCAGTGATGTTTAGCTCAAGAGATGAACTCTGAAGAAATGATAACCTAGTGGAAATCGGAAGAGAAAAAAGAAAAGAATAAATTCAGTCTAGGTAATTTTATTAATGATTTTTTAGTCTAAATACCTGTGGATTATTTGTTCCAATTCCACAGAAACAGTCCCTCTTTGCAGAAGAAATTTCAGATCCCACAGTTTCCAAAACAAACCAGACACTTGAAACATTTTATCATGGAAACACTGTTCATTGTTAAGTAAAGAGAAATTCCCTCTTATTTGTCATTATTGGTATAGGTCCTTAGCTGACCCTCTGGAGTTTCCTAGTAGTCTGTTGATGGTGATGGTCAGGAATATTATCCCTGCTGCTGTCTCCAGGTACTTAACTGTGTTGATATGTGTCTGAAATGGCTTCTTCAAACATGTTCTATCGGTTTTTTTCAATTTGGGAATTAACATGGAAAACACATTCACTCCTTCATATAGAAAGAAAAATGGAAATTATATTCTAAAATTTTTACAGTGGCTAAAATAGCAATCTGCACAGATGATTTTGGTCCATTTTTTAAAAGCAGCCCCCCAATAGCAGGTGAATTACAGCCCGTCATACTCAGATCCAGTCTCCCTTCAAATTTTGATGAGATTTTGTGGCTCATTCATTCATTTATGGTAATGCATCAAATTATTCTTTAAGAAAGTTAGAAATGAAGACAAGAGATGCTGCTTATTTAAAAGTATTTTGCATAATACAGTGACTTTTAATTTTGGATAATGACAGAGATTGATAATGCAGTCTAGAAGCAAATAAAATGCTGACATATCCTCTACAAGCTTTCCTTCTGTAGATAAATATCTTTGCTGCTGCAGATGTATGCATCTTTGTCCAGCTTTCTGTGGCTGTGTGCTGTAGTACAGAGCCATCATTTTATTCTTTGGACTGATAAAAGTCCTGAAATGTATAGGCCAGTAATTTGTTATGCTTAGTGGCCCGATAGAGATTTCTGAATGTTACGTGGACATATCAGAGCAAAGAAATAGCCTGATGACCAAAATCAACATGTATAGGAGTACTTATTGTGCAGCACCTTAGTGTTTTTTTCCTAGACTGAAAGTAGCCAACACTTCAGACATGTATATCAGTAATAACTAAGATATGCTTTCATAACTGCAAATAGCAACCCTGCAAGGATTGCAAACTTTGCGCTTTGGCAAACAATGTTTTCTCCAAAAACAGTTGTTTAGAAAAATCATGAATTATGTAACGTGTGCCTTCCACAAACAAAAGACACCTACATTATTATTTTCTCTTTTATTTTTGGTGTTTTGTTTAGAAACCTGTTTTTTGTGATATTCTTCCTTCTACCTGTATTCAGTTAGTGTGTTACAATACTCTCTGTCTGACAAGTCTTCTACAATACCCTTCAGAGAAATGGTAGCCAAAGGAGTCTGGGAAAGTACTCGGGGCCAAGAAAAGTTTCCCCTATTTGCCGGGCCTTCTAGTCATGGGGAGTCAGAGCAAAAAGGAGATTTCACTTCCCTGGTCTCTCTCTGCTTGCAGGTATTTTGAGAGTACCAGCAGAAGTGTCACTGAGCCAGTGCAAAACCCCATTGCACTGTGGGGCACGAGGACTGAACCCATCCATCACCACGTAAAGACATGGGTCCAAATACCCTGTGACAGCTTTTCAGGGGAACAGGGAGCTAGTAGCTGAGCAGGAGCAATGGTGGTGCCCAGGTCCACAGCAGTCTCACACTCTTCAGGTGGTCTGGGAGGCACACAGCCCCTGACCCCCCAAAACAGTAGAGCCAGCTATGTGGATTGGGAGGCTGGATGATCAGCATTCATGAAGTTTGGGTGGCTGACATTCAAGCACTGCTGGTGAAAAAATGCTGCAGTATCAAGCAGTGACCTAGAATAAGCTGAAGGTCTTGATGTGCCATAGTAGGAGGCCAAAGCGCATGTCAGTGATTAAAAGCAAACGTTGCTTGTGGTAGCTCATAAATATTACACTCTTCATCTTTTCCCCTCCCAGTAGACTAGGCAGTTTTAACTCCGTTTTAAATCTGCTATATCTACAACTGAAATCATAATATTTATGCAGGGTAGTTTTTCAAGAAGCTTAGTGGATGTGAAAACAAGTTGCTGGGGTTTCTCCTTTCATGGAAGCAAGCTGAAGGTCAGATTTACAACATTTCGAGCTACATTCTGTGCTCATTTACACAGCTGTAATCTTGAGTTATGCCACCAAGGACAAGCAATTGCTCCAGACTTAAAGGATATAACTGACAGCAGAATTCAGTTTGGGGTTGCCAAAGCTCGACAGAAAAGGAGCTGTGAGGATGAAATTTGGTGTTCATGAAGTAGTTTGTATATATTCAAGGAATGCATGAGCCCAAAGATTTATTAGTAATGTTTCAGAGCATTATTGAAATTAGGCTTAATTATCTGTGTAATTTGCTGGAACCAGCATTTTAGCATTTTTGATCAAGTATATGCCATTAATTTTAAAGAGATGTATCAGGCTGCTCTCAAAAATGGAAATAAAAAAAAAAATTAAAAAGAAAGCCCATAATTTCTAAGTGATGTGTTTCAAAAGTTTCAAAGATTGTTGATGGTTGTGTCCTTCTCCTCCCTTTGCAAACAAACAGTTTGTTTGCAGCCTAATCATATGGAAGAAAGTTCACATTACCCCAGAGTGTTATTCCAGCAAGCAGGGAAAAGAAATGTTTCCTTGTTCCCAAGCTTGCCTAGCTCTGCCATCCCTCTGCCTTCTACCCTTGCTCCAGCCCCATGAAATGACCCCATGCCAGGAAATGGTGCTGGCTGTCCTTGTAGGAAGGAGCAAAAGACAAAGCTGTGAGCAATAACCTACTTGCTCCTTTGCACAGAAGAAAAGTGCAAGGCTCCTGTTCAGACCTGTATCACGTTCAGACACACTCCTGCACTGCTTGCTTTGGAGGTATCATCTCCATGCCTCGACCACTGTTTCTGCAGTGTCTTCTTGCCATCCTTCTGATGAGATGTAGCCTGTGGTCACCTGAGCTCCCAGCAAAACGGGATGGGATGTTCTCGTGTTGAAAACACAGATACACCAAGGTGCCATACACATTGCTTTTCTGCTGGTTTCTGTGGAAACTTTGGAGAAAATCCTTTGCTACTCTCTTTGTCATGTATTTAATAGCAGTAACGATGCTTTCCCCTTTCTGAAAGTGTACTGTGATGATACAACCACTATTATGTATTAATAGCTTGAAGCTTACACGAACACTGTAACACTGAGGGCAAGAGGAATGCCAACACAGTCAGGTTACTAGCTGTCATTTTGCCAAACCTGTGCCCAAAGAAGCTTTTGGTTTGGGACAGCTGCTGAGTCATGTTTTTTTGTGGTCAGCGCTTCTCTTGTTCAGATTTTCACTTTGTTTTTTCTCTGTATACCTTCTCACCCCCTGCCTCCATGTATGTCTCTAGCAGCACTGACACGGTCAGCACATCATTTTGGGAGGCAAACAGTAAACATGAAGGGGGGATACTGTTATTGAAATGTTCTACACACTCGCCCAAATGATGGAGAAGCATCAGCTCAGACTTTCCCAGTAAATGATTAACTTTTGCTTGCACAGAGGAGAAGGCCACAGTAAGAATGCAATTAATTATGCCTGCAGCCCAGCCAGGCCAGCAGCCACTGGTGCTCTCACTTGCAGCTCCTGGCTTTGCAGGTCTGATTTGAGAGTAACTAATTAAACTCAGGTGCAGGCTGGAAGACTTGTTCCATTAATGCACAGTGTCTTCTTTTCTGTGTTTCCAGGCATTTGTAGCCCATAAAAATAGAGCAGGCGGTTGGTGCTACAAATAATAGAGTGCTGACGATGGACGTAATTAATCCTTTATTATTCTGGTGTGATAGGCTGCTGCTAGGGCTGTCATTCAAGCACTTCTCATGCAAAAACGTCTCAAAGGTGAAAGAACGTGGAGTAGGAGAAAGACAGAATAGACTTTTTAGAAGAGACAGAATAGACTTTTTAGACAATAGAATGGACTTTTTGGTGTTATGGGTACAGACACATTTTCAGTTTTTGACAAGATTGTCAAGATCTGGTAGTCAAAACCCAAAACTGGACATTCACTGCACTATATTCTCAGCTCTGTCTTTGACTCTCGAGGGCACTTTTAGGAAGGCATGAAATGAAAATTCAGGCTGGTTCAAACTACACATGGCCATTAAAGAGAAATGCAAGGCCATAACTGCAGTTATGCCTTTGTTATTTTACTGCTTCCTGAACATCCTCAATTGGCCACTGTCATTAACAGGTTACTGACTCCAGTGGGCCTTAGGTTAATTCCAGCACTATTCTTCCTGATGGTGCAGAAGGTGATGATCTTTCCATAAGGGAGACTGGCTTTGAGTGGAGATAATGCAGATGTCTAAGGAGCTACAAAAATAACAAATAGTGGTTTGGGTTGTTTATTACTGATAACGAATGCCGTTCCCCTTAATGGTTCAAATCGAACTCCAGGACTCAAAAATCTTTTCCAGTAAAAATTAAGGGTAAACTATGAAAATATTGTCAGCCTTCTCTCTCTGTTGTCATTAACTTGCTTGTAATATCCCTTCCTCTCAGACCCAGGAATTTTGTGATTTTATGAGATGTCAAGGAGGAAACCACCTTCTGTGGTAGTAGCCACAAGGAGTGCCAAGCATTAAGAACTTCAGCCTCAACACAAGGGAAAACCTCAAACCATAATGTATTGTTTACATTAACGACAAGTAGTGATTTCATGCTCTTCTTGTTACTTCATGACGAAAATGGTCCAAAGCTATTAGGAATGTTTATACTGGGAAAATAATACCAAGTCTAATAAATGGATCGGATAGGACAGACCATGTTTTATTCAGTGTGGGAACCAAACACTGCCATATTGTACAGATTTGCTGATCTGGAAGAATTGTTCTTGCCTTACGGAATGCAACTCAAAAGCTGACTGCATGAATATGACAGTTTTCTCTTTTTTAATGCAGAGAATTTTAAGACAGAAACATTGCTTGGAGAGTTTTCTAAAGGATTCTGATCAACTTACGTAAGTTCAGGAAATTAGCAATAGTTCATTATCCTGTCATATTTTTCAGTAGCTTTTGTTTTCCTTGCATCACAATTCTTATCCCATTAGAGACAAATAGTATTCAAGTATTTGGATGAGGGCTAGTACTCTGCTACAAATTTTAATGCTAACTCGATGTTGGGAAAATAGCTGAGAGCAGTTATTAGAGCAATGACAGTCTCTGATTCCTTTTTTTGTCTTTGCTAGTTACCTGTGGTCCTGTGGGAAATTTTACATGGTGGAGTGTTTGCCCTCACTGGGCATATAAAAAGTTTGAAAAAATGCTTTTCTACCAGCATTTGTATTTTACAACAGCAAGAATCCTTGCTGACCTCTTGGCAGTGGTTCCTGATGGGAGAGAGCTTGGGAAGGGTAAGGCCCTAAATTATTGCTCAGCTCATAGGAAATTTATTTGTAGAATGTGTGTGTGTGTGCATAACTACGTGTTGTGCATGCAAGAAGCATGAATTTTTGTTTTCTGAACACCATGCCTCTGAAAGTTCCAGGAAGCTGCTCTTTGCTGCTGACAGTTGCTATAGAGGTGATGGCAGCAGTGAGGTGGTTTTTGTTCATGTCTTCTTGTCTTCATTAATTTCTAGTGTGTCATTTCAGCTGAAAATATGCCGTTGCTGTTAATGTGTTCAAAAGCATGATGTTGGCTAGGTGGCTATTTATGTCACAGTAAATATTTGATGAGGAGGTGTGTTATTTTTAGCCACAATCACAACATATTATTAGAATTTATAGACCTGAAATGGGTCATCTAACCATGATCTTTTGTTTCCTTTACAGTTTCTTGAGTTTTTTTTTCCGTTTTTGTTCACAATTTGAACTGAGGAGGTGATGATTCAGAGAGTGTTGGTAAAAATTGCTGCACATAAGCTGCATAGTAGGGGCAAACATCAAGCCTCAAATTGCAGGTCCCATGCAGATGGGTGATGCTGCAGCCACTGAAGCAATAAATCCAGAAAGGCTGTGCAGATATGTGAATGTACAAATGGATCTCAAAGCTGTGATTTTCATATTCCAGCAATCGCTGCTGTAGGAGTGCATGACTGACAGCACAAAGGACTTAGATTTACTGTAGAGAGATGTAAATTGATAAGCCAGTAGACAGCCATCATTCTTCCTTTATTCTCTCTCTCTATCCCATGTCTTTCTCTTCTGGCATAATCAAAGCTGACATAGTGCATTCTATACCAAGTTTTATTTTTCGTAATTATAAGACAGTACATGAGATCTGAGGGTGTTATTCAGGAAATGGCACAAAGCCCACTGAAATACAGGCTTTCAGATTGATCCTCTAATAATATTGTTTTTCACATAGATTTTGGATACTCAGACTCTACATCTGTGTCTTTAAGCTGTCTGGGTGCTTTAAGAAGGGATAAGTGCAGTGGGAAAAAATGAGGGAGCTTTTCATTTTGTGCAGAAGAAAATATACAAAGTGTGAGATACTGGTTTTCTTTCCCCTCACCCTCAGCTGAATCTGAAGCATTTTGCCACACCATACATATTTCTAAAAAAGGTTTGTGGGAGGCTGACTTAGGGGAAGAGGTAGAATTCAGGAAACCGAAACAGAGAGATCACCTGTAAAGACCTAGATGAGCATTCAGCCTTCCCCTTAGCCAACTGATTGGTGTGGCACACCTCTCGTGTTGTGAGGCCAAAGGGTCCTTTTCCACTGATTCATCTCAGTAGGCTCAGCTGCCTCTGACTTAAACGGCAATGTTTTTAGATCTAAAAAGAACAGACTATGAGATATAATGTAGTTGTTATAACACAGATGTCTTTGAAATTCTCATTTTTCCTCAGGTCTGAAAAAGTATGGTAAAATCTGAACACTAATATTGGAGCTCTTTGACCTCCAATACACACACTGAAAATTCAGATCCTATCTGGATTCAGTGAATGTGCAACTCAGAAGGCGGCAAATGAATGAAGCCTTCCTTGCTTAGGAGCTCCAGCAGGGAAGCGCTGCAGACCACCTGGAAAAATCCCAGGGCTGTGAGTAATTTTTCATATACTTTCACTTTAAAATTCTCTAGTATTTTTATTGAATTAATCAAAATAGCAAAGAGAAAGAAAAATTACATTGGATTTTTTACTTAGGTCATATTAGATTGAAAATAGTAGGGAAAATGGGATTATCTCACTTGATAATGAAGACATTATTACTTTCCATCCGACACTTGTCTCTTTCAATGTCAACCTCCCTCAGACTTATTTGTACTTCCAGAAACAAACTGAGAAAGTTATACTTCATGGTATGAAGTATATATACTTGTCTGCTCACTGCTGCATGGGATCACCATATGGGAAGAAAAGCACATTTTTGTACAGTACAAGTGCATAGGCTACAGGCTCATAAAGGGAGAGTGGGATGAGTGGTATACGTTGCATGTAAAATTTGATGGTGTAGTCTCATATATAGCTAGAATGCAGTTTAAGCTCTTCCTCCTGCCTTTGTTAAACCTGAGCTGCCTTCTGTGCTTGTTTTGGTCCACTCCAGAAAGATGGGCAAAATCTCCCTGCATGACAGTGAGGATTAATCTATTTATTGCTGTGAAGGATGCCATAGAGTCACTGGTAGATACCAAAACAGAACAAGTCACAGAATCACAGAATCATCTAAGCTGGAAAAGACCTCTGAGATCATCGAGTCCAACCTTTGACCCAACACCACCTCATCCACTAGACCATGGGACCAAATGCCACCTCCAGTCTTTAAGTCCTATCAAAGATTCTGACATTTGCCTTAACCTACAGCCCCCTGCCACTTTGTCTAAATGGATTCTCACACATTATACCATTTGATCACTGGGTTCGAGACTCATGATATCTCAAATCTTGCTTTGCCTCATTAACTTAGATGCACAATGACCATAAGGTAGAAAGCAAGGTCTTTCTCTCCCTTTCATCTTTAGAACAGGGAACTTCTTACTTCCAGTGGCTCTTCTGCTTAAATATAGCTAACAGGTAGTTTCAAAGGGGCAAAATTATTTTTTTTTTCTTTAAGCAATTACATCAGATGCCAGAATTGGGAGTCTTTTTATGCTACATTGCCTCTGTAGTTGATGGAGAAAGAGAGATGTCTCTGATGGGAGATGTAGATCTTAGGTGCCCTTTGGCAGTACCTGGTTCCTAATGCGGGAATTTTAGCACCTCAGTTTTAAATGCTTCCAATTAAGCAGGATGGACCTCAAGCACTTTATGCTGCCCGGAGCTTGCTGAGGACATGTATGGAAAAGCACTGCTGGTGATGCACTCCTGTCAAAAAGCAGTTCCTTCTCTTATGGCAACTCATGGAATTACAAAAGCAAGAGAAGAGTCCAAATATTTTTGGCTATAACTAGTGAATAAAGCAGTACATTGAATACTAATACCTTAAGTGAGAGTGGTTGTCTGAAATACTCTTAAAGATCAGCCCTGGGTGACTCCCATCAATCCCACTGCTGTTTAAACCTTTTGCTTGCATGAATTGATGCATTATTGTTCCTGTCAGTGTAGGACTTTTCACCAGAAACCATCTTTTTGGGGGACTATAGAGAGTACATTGGAAAAGGACTGAAATTTCTCTGTAATTCTAGCATTATAGCTCTGTAAGAGCTGCCCAATTGGACACTGCCAAATTATTTTGCATAGGTGACTGAAAACCTCTATGGAATACCTATGCTGACTTGCTGTGATCGCAGACTAGTTTCAAACACAGCAAGAAAAATGCAAAATCTTATTACTAATTTCCTAGGCCATCCAATTCACAGGACATTCATGCAAAAAGTGTTTTTACTGGACTGTTTTCTCAACAGGTTTATTATGTTTCTTTCAAGGTAATTCTTAAAGAAAGGCTTTATTTCTTCTCACTTTTTCATGTCTGTGTCTCTGGCAGGAATAGGCCTTTGGGAGCTTCTTAGGAGTGAAAGTGTAAAAAACTAGAATGTGCGCTGCATGTTTGTTGCCACATATTCCTTCAGAATTTGCTTTTAAAATGCATATTGGTTACAAAATAAACCCGAATGAGCCATTATACTCTGGTGTGTAATTATGTATTTAGGACACATACTACACACGGCTTTAAAAGAAATCTGTATGGAAACAAATTGCATTACATTTGCAAATAGCTGAAGATAGTTGAACAGCAACACCTCAAGCCTTTCAAAATACTGAAGTCATTTACACCATTTTCTGAAGTAATTATCTCCCAAGTGTCAGATTCCAGTTTCAATGCCTTTGCTGCATAGAAGTTGTAGAAGTCTCAATATAGCATAAAAGATCTGGGCTTGGCTGTCTAACAGCCTTGATGTAGATTTAGTTCTTCTATGTGACATACTATCTTGGAGAAGGATTGCTGGCCTCCTGGAGAGAGTGCTACACGGGTCTAACACACTGTGCTGGGAGTGAAGATGTGCCAAGGAGAGAGGCATCCCCTGAGACAAGGGTGAAACCCAACTTTGTGTCTCTCCAAAGACTAGTGAGGAGCAGAGGTTTAAGTCTTAGATGAATGGTTCTGGGATTTACTGGAGTGACAGATGTACTTATATGGCTGGCCCAGAGAGTGGAAAATTCTCTGGCTTCTCGTTTCAGGGATTCAAACTGCCGCTAGAGAAGGACAGTGCATCTCCCCAGCTTTGACACTGTTGTACCACTTATTTTTCTTCTTTAACTGGTGCTTGGCAAAGTACCTGCCTCTCAGGGGGCTAATCCTTGGAAATAGCAGTGTGTAACAGAAATGGCAGCAGGCACCCGTAAGGAAGCTGTGTGCCTGCCTGGGTCGATGATATGGAGCAACATCAAGCGTGCTTCCCTGCCTTGAGACAGCAGTTCCTGCATTAAATCTACAAAATGCCTTTCTGTGCACAGTACAGTTGGAAATGTTAAGAGTCACGCTTATTAGCACTGGCACGTATAAAGCAGAGCTGCAGTAAATGAGTTAAGTGTCCTGAAGACTTGAGGACTGGGATGTTGTTTTTCCTTTTCTGGAGCTGAGCACTCAAGAGACTTTCATTAAACCTGGGACTTGGCAGATCCTCATGCTGATTCTGCCACTTATTTGTTGTTCGGCCTCAGGCTAGTCACTTAACCTCTTGCCGCCCTAATTTCCCCATCTGGAAAATTATATTTACTTACCTCTCCTGGGGATTGCACGGGGCTTAATGAATGCCTGTAAGGGATTTGAAGATCCTCAGATCTGAGATGATACAGGACTGCAAAAGATTCACTGTGTATGCAAGGAGGAGGGGGTGGGTGCCCAGGCAGGAGAGCCTGCCTGCGTTCCTTGCCTGGAACCCAGTCCAAAAATCTAATCAGCAGGGGAGATTCATACTCTCTGTTTTAGATGAACTCCACTTCCTTGTGGTCTTTTCAGATTTGCTGGAAGAAAAAGGAGGCGAGTAACTTAGTGGGGAGGGGGGCAGCTGAGGTTAACTGCTTTCTCCTGTTGGTCCCCTGGATCTTTTTGTCAGTGCAATAACAGCTGGATCTCCCAGGAAGGTAATGATCTTCCCAGATACTCCATCTTGCTGCAGGCTATTAGCGAAGCCCGGCAGCCCCTTTGCTGCCCATTTCTTTAGCAGGGAAAAATGAACCTCTGAACAAAAAAAAAAGTTCCTCCATATAATTAAGCAGCATTAGAATGAGGCCTGTGCCTTTGCTGATGAACTTCAGTGAAAGCAGATGGTCACAATGGTATTAAAAACTAAAGACTTCAGTCAAGCTTTTAATTGAAAACAATTGGACCCTGCTGGATGGTAATTACCTTGGCTGCTTGCAAATAATATCACAGCACTGCTACCTATGAAGGAAGAATGGAGACTGAGTTAATAAGAACTGCTTGATCTGCATATAATAAACAAGAAGCATCCAAAACTATTTTCTGTGGTAGCTTTTCTCCTGCAAGATGCTTTTGAATGGTTAGCAGTGTGAAAAGGAACACAGTGTGTCAGAAATTGAAATGTGTGAAGTATTTGCTGGGTTCATAAAATAACTTGAACAGCCCATCTTCTCCCATCCCCCTCCTTTTTTTTAACAACTGAAATCCCAGACGCATCTGAGAAAAACAGTAAAATATAATAAAGTGGAAAAGCTCTAGATTATCCAGCATTCCTCCTCTTCTGAATGGCAATGATAACGACAGGCTGCCTTTATCTTGTTTCATCCGCTTTCTTTTTCCCTTGCCTGATCGACTGGAAGGTTGATACCTTCTAAACACCCAGAGTGTTTTTCACCAGGTTCTTAATTGGATTTTAATGATCATTAACTTAATATGCCTCAATCTCTAACAAAACAAATGTAGTATGTGGCGTATTTTGCCTGACAATTTTCTCACTCCTCTCCCTTGTTCTGAGATCAGATGAGGTTTCCAGGGCTAGACCACCTAAAAGGGTCCTAAGTCCTGGCGTGCTATGTATTTGTTTACAAAACGTGACATTCATACCACCTTACAGTGTCTTTCCCGCTGTGAAAAAATGACCTGTACTGCTGTGGATGTGTGGGTGGAAAAACCAGTCCTAATGTTGTCTCTTTCAAACACAGGTCCTGGATGTGTATAGAATCAACCAAATCTCCTCACCTTCCATGTAAACACTATTTTTCATGTGGCAGCATTCTTGGGCATCACTTTTTAGCCCCATATGAGCAGGTAAGACACTTTGCTGCCCTAGCAGACTTCAGAGAGCAGCAGCTGCTGCAATTTTGCAAAATTAATGAGTGGCTGTGAACTGCTAGTAAAAGCAATGCAATGATTTTCCATAACATATCATTTTAGAAGCAGTGACTTTACCTGCTCTTTCTTTTCCTATCCAAATATTTGTCTTCTCAAGGCATCAGCGAAGAGTTTGTCTTGTCTTGTCTGGCAGTATGATGAAATGAACTTTTCCAGTGGGTTTCATCTGGATCTGGTGATTTTATGCCTGGAGTTCAACTTTCATTCACTTAACGTGTCACGATTAATGCAGAGAGTGATGTCCTGAACTTGTGAGAGTCAGTAGAAGTTTTCACACTGTCTTTGGAAGGATTTTCCTTATTTTTATGTAGTGAAAATATGCTTAAAGCTTTATTGGTGTAATGCCTCTGAAACTGTTGAGCAGAGTCACATGACATAAGTGTATTTCACAGAACTATTAAAACTGATGTTTTTAGTTCCTGTACCACCACCTCAGTTGAGGTATTTTCATTTGTACTTAGGACCTTCCCTTGGCTTTTCCTCTGCTGCTGGGCTCCTGGAGGACAGGTTGATGGGGCAGGTGACCTGGTCTGTCTCCTGGCCCTTATGTTCAAGCTAATGGCAGGATCTGAGCAGAATTTTTCTCACAGCCTTTCCAGTCCCTCCTTTATCGCAGTTATTGGGACAAATTTGAAACTAGGAAAGGCCACCTTTCAGAAGTGTCTTATGCTAGGGGCTGTGGTGATTCTATCAATTTTATAACAGCTACTTACTTTTAACTCTACAGAGTATGATCACTTATTGTAATTACTGCTTGCAGCTTCAAGGGAGCTGGAATGGAGAATACTATTTTAAAGGTATAAGCTCTATTGATCTAAAGTATTCTGAGCGATAAACAGCTGCTGGGGTTGATTAAAGCTGAAGGGAAGCTGAAGCATTTAATCAATCTCCAAAGCTGCTCCAAGTATATTACAAAGCAATTGTGATTATTGCTATTATATGACAACCTATAGCATAATAAAGAAAGAGGGATCATTTTTCTTGGAAGCATTTAGAGGTGTTGCGGTGCTTCTCAGCCTGCTTGATGCTGTCACCTCTGAAGCTCGGCTAAGTGACAGAGCGTGCCAGCTCAAGCAGACTAATCTTGAAGGGAAAATACAAGAGCAAGGCCTTTCAGCTCCCCAGAGTCTTCTCTTCCCTGTGTCTAACTGTGGCAGACAGCAAGCACTTGGGGAAGAAGCGTAAGGCAAGTGTACAGTAACTCTGACCACATTGTAACCCACTCTGATCCTTGCATCCTGCACAGCTTGGGATGTTCTGTGCTGTGGGATATTTTTGTGCCTATCTAGCAGCCCTGAAGGGACCACTTTTTCACTACTTTTTTTAACCACTTCTTGAACCTTTGGACAGTCTTGGGCTTCACAATATCCTGTGGTCTCATGGCTTTGTAAAATAGTACTTTTTTGTTCTTGTTTTTCAGCTTTCAGCCTGATGTTTTCTTTTAGTACCTTCTTACTCTTGTGTTAAGAAAAGCAACAGATAATAGTCTTCTGTCACCTTTTCTATTTCATAAACACAGAGATGTCTGCCTTTTCCTGCTGTTGTCTCCTTCTTTTCCAAGGCTTATTTAATATCCCTTTTTCTGAAGCTGACCCATTCCTCTGACCATCCTTGTCACCTCTGCATCTGTCTCCTTCCTCATTTTGCTGCATGTTCTTTGAAAGAGTGTAATCAGAATTTCATATTTTACTTGAATATGTGGGCTTTTCTAAGTTTATTATTTCTTCCTTTTTCAGGTGTTCAATGATCTGTACTTATTACATAAAACATATATACATCAGAAAATATCAAAGACGTGGATATAAGAAAGATTTCTGAAAACTAAGGTGCTTCAGGAAATAATCTTAGGTTTAAAATTTATCTTGTGTTGCATTTAATATATAAAAATGGAAAGTCTATGAACAGAGCAGGAATTTCCTGTAGAAAATGTAATATGGAAACAAATTGATAGACAAGTTTATTAAATAAAGAGTAGTAAAGGAAGAGACACATTAATAGATGAATTTATTAAACCTTGTCCTTGCTGTAATTGCAACAAAGAAATTACAGGACTTTAACCTGGCTTAAGGAAAGGCTAACTTTTGTGGAGAGTGTCTTGTGTCCATCCTCTCAGTGGTTTCTTTAGTCATTCTCCACTGATTATAGCTGAATTTCTCTCAAAATCAGAAAGTAAAAAATAAAACTTAAATGACTCATCTGATCTTTATTATTTACCTGAGGAGAAACACCAAAAGTAAATGGACCTTACACAGTGATAAATTACTTAGGGCATTAGGGATATATAAAGTACAATGGCATTAGGAAGCCATAGGTTCTACTTTTTTATTATCTATATTAATTTAAAATTGACATAGTTCTTCTGTATTTTATTTCCTTGTGGGAGAAGGTGACTTGCACTGAATCCTTCTGGTCAACTGCAGTTTGTTAGTCGGCCCACACTGCCAGCTATTGGTGGAGATGAACTCCTTTGAGTTAACTCTTTGAACTAATTTTGAAAAGCAAGGGTGGAAGGGCAGACCATCCTCTGTTTCTCAGTCCTCTTTTACTCCTGCCTTCAGTGTGGTCCATGCTGAAGGGACCTCCAAAGATACACTGTTGCAAGCTTTTGCTTTTGCTGAAGGCACCTCATACAAGGCAAGTCAGATCCCTTTGGGTTAGCAGGCAAACACGAGATGTCCCTGCTTTTGTTTCTCTGCTATGATATCTCTTCTGAAACTTTAAAACATTTGAAGCCTCTCATGACCTTCATGCGAAACCTTATGCATTGCCCTAGTGTGCTGTGCCTGGTGTAGTTATCTCTGTTGCATAAGATTCCTATTGCAACAACTTAAATCTTCTTTATAGTGGTTTCACATGAGAGTCACAAGTCTTCTGGGAAACTTCTCCTGAGTTTCACTTTATAATGGTATGAGAGTCTTATGAGTCTTGCGAATGCAGGTTTTTAAATAAGAATTTAGACCAGTAAATAAAATTTCAGTGGGGAAGTCTTCAGGTGGTGAATCTTCACAGATGGTGAAAGCTGGAACGCTTGCCCTCTGAGAAGAGGTGGTGGGTCCTGGGCCTGTTTAGCCGGGGAAAGAGATAGCTACCATGAAGCCTAACAGCAGCTCAAGTCCTTTCTTAGCTTGGATATGGCTAATCTCACTGTGCTGAATGGGCTGGACAGCTGAAACCACAGACCTAGCTGTCAGAGGTTTCACATGGGAAAGTGGCCCATAGCAGTCTACTGACAATGGCCTTCTCTTCCTTAGGATGCAATTTTAGGAGCATTTCCTTTGCGTTCCTCTGTTAACTTAGTGGTGTCAGCAAAGGTCTGGTATGAACACATGGGAAATCATCAGGGGAACCAGTTCAGGTTAAAGATAATCCTTTTTTTGTTTGTTTGTTTGGGGTTTTTTAACCTGTTTTTAAGTTGATTCCTCCCACAGCCCCATGAAAATTCATCTTGGTGGCACTGAGGCATAGTGCAACAGTAGGAGCAGCCAGCAGGGAGTGCTTCAGCTGGTGCTGGGTTTCAAAGAGGTATTTTTCATACTGTGGTTTTACAGTCAGTTTTTAAGAGCCCCCCGGAAATATCCCCCAATTCCATGGCTCCACAGATTGCCAGCAGTAGATGACTATTTGCGAAACTGGACCTCAAGACAAGTCTGTGGTAAAAACAGATTGCAAAAACGATGAAACCCAATTAAGCACTGATGCACAATAGTGCACTTATGCTGTTTCACCATTTTTTTGGGTTGCAATCTAACCATCTGTTAATTGGCCCCATCACACATTTCTATGGGGTGCTGAGATTCATTGTAGGTCTACAAGATCAGCAGTGTCTCCCAAGCCATTCAGGATGGGGCCTTGCAGCTTTTCAGGTCCTGCTCTTGTTTCACATCAACCGCACTAAGACTGGCTATCCTGCCTCAATCTCATTGCTATTTTATAATGAGAGATGGTATCTGAGCAGAAGGATGTGAATGCATCACCCGCTTTCAAGAAATTCTGTTTGTGCCAAGGAGGACAGTATTTTTAGGGATTGTGACTGCCAGCTAACCTCATCTGGAAACAAAGTGTAATGCTTTGCATGAGGTGGGACTGATCCTGCACCCCAGCGCTCAACCTTGGCATAGCTTCTGCTGGGATCAGAGTGAATCCTGGCCAAACTGAGACCCGCTTCTGTTTATGTTCCTTTTTAAAACTAATCTCTCTTTTCTCCACTATGCATATTTTCACATTTGTGCTAATGAAAGCTCTGGATTGTTCCAGGGGATCGCATGGAAAATATCTGTGAGCTTTGGCCATCTCTCTGAAATACTACAGTCAATTTGGTGTTTGCTTTGGCATGTTGCTGTGAAAGATTGTAGAGTGCGTGTGTTTATACGCATACAGGGAGAGAGGGCTCCTACTCATTGTGCCTTTGTGAGGCTGCCAGACTGTCTGGCCCCATCTATTCTACTGTAAGTGAAAAGAGCCTCACGAGTGCTCGCTGCGTGCTTGGATCGGGCTCTGTTAGGTACTATGCTTGGAAGCAGTTCTGTCAGCTTGAAAAATATCTTTCTGCCTGAATAGTGTTTTTTCCCTGTTGTTATTAGTAAAATATAAGATCACTTGTCAGCAAAGAAATTTTTCCTTCTTCCCTGTGTTTCTTCTGTGTGCTGGGCAACTTTGCATTCAGTGCATTTTGGTGGCCCTCCTGAACCAGGCAGCCAGTTGCCCTTTGAGAACAGAGAGGATCTTCCATAGAGAAGAATGAGAAGTAACATGTGGTCGGTGCTAAGATGCATCTGTGGATGAAAGACCTGAAAGTTGCCCTTGAAAAAGGACTTTTTTCCTCCTGTAGCCTGTTGCCTTCTGAAGTAACATGAGGCAGAAATTTTCAGGTGGAAGGCATTTCCATCCAAAGGGGGAATTTCTCTGCTCTGTGTAGAGAGATAGTGTTCAGCTGAAAGCTCCCACAACACTCTTTGAGAAGATGAAGGATGACTCCGGCAACCCATCTGTGAATTTTCCCGTCTACAAGAAAGCTTGTTCTAAAATTTAATGATATCTGTGCACTCCTGCTGAAAAGTCATGGGTTGCAAGACCTGCACTTGACTAGTAATTATAAGATACTTTGATATTGAACTTGGAGTCTGAACAGAAGTCTGTAGAATTCAGGCCTCCTTTCCTTTTGCTAGTGACAGGAACCATTTATTTCAGATACCCTCCTCTGGAAAGAATAGCTGGGAAACAAATGTGCATTGATGGGAGTTGCCTGGACCATCTAGCCTCAAGTCCTGTCTATAGTTGCACTGAGTATTTGGAGGAAGATGCAAGTATTGCTGGAACGGATGATTGCAACTAACCTGCAGACAAACTTGTCCAGTGCTTCCTGGAGAGCTCTGTCTCAGCTTTTGTTTCAAGCAACAGCTCTAATAATTTCAGCAGATGAGGTACAGGAACTGATGTTTAACAATTTTTTTTTTGTTTCAACTTGCAAGCTTAGCTGTCCAATTTTGCTTTACAAAATCTATAAGTAGGGAACATTGGTGTTTTCTTTTGTACTAGAGACATGAAGGAATTAAAGGATTCAAGACTGTAAAGCCTTGAATAATTTAGGTTCTGTTTCCAACAGATATTCACTCTGCTACATATACACTGATACTGGGCTCAGACATTTTGGTATCAGCAACATCACCAAACCCCCATGAACCAAAAGGAGATACACTTTCATTCAGTATTAGCCATCAATCTATTTCCAATCTTCAGGACATACTCTCATCAATTAGGGGCTTCTGCTTGAGAAACCTGGCCTGTTAGCTTGTAATGAAAATAGATAAGACCAGGCACATTATGTGTGCGACCTCCTCTGCGATACTTTGTGCAGCCCAGCCAGCCTTGTTCCTCTTGCCGCTCTGTTTCATATTGCTCTTGAGAATAAATATTGCTGCACACACTCAGGTCAACATACACAGTCACTCGGCTTCTCCTGCTAAAGTGGCTGAACTACCTGAGACAGAAGTGACAAGAATCTTCTCAAGAAAACCAGTCAGTGAGCTTCTCTGGGTCTTGGCCTGATGGTTTTGAGAGATATTCTTGGTGTTATACAGACTGAAGAAAGCCTGGAAATTTGTAGTTGAGAGGTAGCCTATGCCAGATTTTCTTACTCTTGCCACTAATGCAGTGTGAGTCATTTAGGCAAGGATTTCCCCTGTCATAGCCTTTTAGTTTTTTGGTTGGTTAGTTTTGCTTGGGTTTTTTGCTTGTTTTTTTTTTTTCTGCCTAATGTTTGGAAATAATGAAGGCAAACTGTAAGCAGGCCTGTTTCATTAAGAAAGCACCTTACAAAAGCTCTGCCTAATACAAATGGATCAATCCTCCAACTCAAGTGCTGTTTCATACTCTGTGCCTCAAAGCTTTGACCACCCTACTAGCATCAGCAGGGTGAGGAATGACCAGCAGGCCCCTGTATTTCACTACTGCCAGGATTAAACATGTGTTTCCATTTCTCAAACCATGGTGTCTGAGGGCTCAAAACACTGCTGTGCTTGCTTGCATCCCCCCTGCCAGGGCATGGGCACATGCTTCTGTAAAACCTGTCAGAGGTAAGCTGCTGCTGAGAGCTACACAGCATCAAGTTCAGCCCTGTGCATTTGTGAAGATAAATGAATCAGGAGAAAGAACACTTTTGCTGTGCTGCTGCTATTTCAATGTGAATGTGAGACCCTGAAATGCTCTGTTCTACTTCAGTAGCTCTAAGAGGAGCCTTTCTCCAGAGGTCTCCAGTACCCAGACTAATTGAAATAATTCCAAAGGGCTCTTTTAAATCTAATTCCATCCCCATGTTTTCAGTCTCTTATTTTTTTTCCCCTTCTGTCTACACACTCCCTTGAATAAAAAGCTTTAAAATTCTCTTTTGGAAAGGACTGGAACGTAATTCAGATGAAGTTAATGTGAAGTCAAGGTTGATTGCTCATCTCCCTGAAACCACCAGCAGTGGCTGAGTGCCGGCGAGTGTGAGACTGGAGTTCAAACATAGCTGGGAAACTTGTCAGTGATCTGAACAAAGGGTGGGCTGGAGGCTGAGGATCACCACTCCCCCTCTCCCCCCATGTGACTTTCTCAGCTCATGCTGAACCCTTTGATCACTGTCCAGCACAGGGTTATGTGGCAGCCTGGGCCAGAGCCAGGGATATATACATGGGTGGAGGCTGCTGTAATCTGTGTGTGCTCTTGATCCACCCCGTACCTTTATTTCCACAAACACTGTTGCATATCACAGTGGGGTGCATCACTGCCGGTGTTCCTTCAGCTGAAAGGTGGGACTGTCCCTGCCGAGCACAGCTCCCTTTCCCAGAAGGGACGTTCAGAACAAGTGTGCCTGTATTTAGTAACCATTACTCTATTTTTGCCAGGCATGTTTCTATTTGACACTGAAATCTAAGACTGTGACTACAATAGTGCTATTCAGTGCACAGAGTTTGTGTCTTCCTAAAGTGGCTGTTCTGGGAGAGCTGCATGGCCAAGCATGGCTAGCTTGGGAAGGTGCTGCTCATGACAAGAGCACTGCTAGAATCTTACCTCAGGAACCACATTCTCCAAACCACCTTCATCAGGGCAGTGTTTTAGCTCCATATCCCTCTAACAGGGATTTTAGTGCTGTGCTTAGGGGCTATTAAGAACTCTTGAGTCCAAGATAAGTTCTTACAGATGTGCTACAATTATCATCCATACTTAAATGTTGACATAGTAATCTGCAAAGCGAGCTGAAACTCTTGAAGAAAAGGCTAATTGTCTCTAAGTAAAGTGAATGAGAAGCAGTGGTGGAGAGGCAAGCTCTGGGCCCTTGTGCTTTCCAGTTCCATTTATATATGGCTATTCTTCCAGCATCAGATGGGAAGAGAGGGACCTGGTTCCTCCTGTCTGCCTCTACTGGTGTCTTCTGATAAGTTCCTTCCAGCACAATATTTGTGATTGAAGACTTTCAACAACATGGGGTATATCACGTCTTTTGAAAACCTCTGTTTTCTATTAAATCCTACAGCAAAACTGATATGGGTTCCACTCTTCTGCATTATTTGTTCTCTATTTTGGGATGGTCAGAAGATCCTGGTGGAATTATACCATTCCCTATCAAAATCTCTCTAGGTAACTCCAGCAGTACAGTCATGCATTGCCCTCTTGTTAAATGATTCCAGGTTTTCCCTAGTGGTAGATCCCCTACTCCTAGGAGATTGCACAAAGGATGTTGCAACCCTGCAATTATTTTTCTAGTGCAAATGCTGAAACAGGTTGAAGAAGATTTAGAAATCTACTCCTTCTCTCTTCAACCCTCCCTCCCCAAATTACTTTAAAGGTCAATAAAATACTTTTTGCCCAGACAGATGAAACAGTGTCACAGTGTCTCCTCATTCCTCCCGGTTTCTCCACAACAGGGCCAAAACAACACTCAGGCAAGTGCCTGGAGCATGAGACTGTGAAACTGCCATCAGCCTGCTGGTGATGCAGCTAAGAGTCCAGCTGAAGCCACCAAGATGGGCTAAGACGTGTCGGGGCAATTGCCCGGGGCTTGGACATGGGTAGCAGTACATGCTGTGTGATGCTGGTGATGCAGAAGAACACGTCTGACTTGGTGGTGCGACTGCCGCCTGGCACCCCATGGGACTCCGGCCCTCCCTGTCCATTGCTTGTGGCAGTGCCATAGCCAGGTGGGCTCAGCCCCTGCTCCGGGACAGCAGTGCTGGCTGCTCTGCTGGAGCATTGCCTATCACGTTACTCTGATGTATCTCCATAGTTACAAAAATCCTCTGTTGTAGATGAAGATAGACTATTTGATGCTCAACCAGGGAATAATCCATCTCTTTGTATTGGGTAGAAGATGCAGCTGAAGGAGCCTGGGGCACCTTTATGCCTTTTTATTTATGACTGTGTCCACACTGGGAACTGTAGTGCTGCATTAGGAGACAGGACAAATGCCCAGAGCTGCTACCTGTAGAGTGACCTAGAGCTTGATGTCACCCCTGGTGCAGCCCCCAGATTGCTCTGCAGCATCCATCAGCCCCAAAGACATGGATGAGGATGTGGCCATTATCATGGGCCTCAACTGCAAGTCTGCCCTGAGGTGAGATGCTGTGGTGAGTACAGATTGAGGGAAAAATGAATCTGGTTTAGGAGAGCTACCTGTCTTTAAGATGATTTTAGATGTTCACATTTTTATGCAGCATTTTGGAACATTTCAGCTGCTCCCATTTGGAATTCAATTCCTCTCCCTGTTAATCAATAACAGGCCTTAACAAAACAATATCTCACAGGAGACACAAGCACACAGTGCTGAACAAAGCAAAACAGCCACTGGCTTACAGCAACAATTGCTGCTACACAATGGGTTTTCAAAGCTCAGTATATATTTTGTCCCTAGTGGGAAAACTATAACAAGACTGAATTAGTGGCTAGGCTTGCCAAAGGGAGAAATTAAAGTGTGATGGCTTGTCTGACACCCTGAAGTACCTTTATTTATTTTTGGGGAGAGGACAGCATGTAGAAATAAGATGCCTATTAGGGAAAACTATTTTGTGTTGCTTTCTGAAGTGTACAGCAGTTCTGTACACCTGAGGGCTTGATCCAGGTCAGGGATCAGGAGTACCTTCTGGTGAAAAGGTTCCTGAGAAGAGCTGACAAGTGTGGGGATGCTGCCTGAAGAGGTGGGGATGCGCAGATGTGGATATAGGAGTATGGCTTTCAAGGGTAGGATGGTCTGAGAGTCCCTTGTCCATGCCAGGGTAGGCTTGGGGTTGGGTTGCAGGTGGCTGTTTGATGAGGGAGAGAGAAAAGGGAAATACTATGTGAGAGCAAAGCAAATTCCCTTCCCTGTAAGTGGCTGGTCACCCTTGAGCTTGCAAACTTAGCTGCTCCTCTGTGCATCTTGACAGCTCCATGCTCTGGCACTAATGGGTTTCAGGAGCTCCCAATGAGCTGTAATCACCTTGGTTCAGGGTTCAGCTTGCACCTTTACAAGCACCTTCACCCCTTGTTGTTAACCCATGGTCTCCTCAATTCAGCAGCTAAGCTTGTAAATTCATGTAACCAAATAGCTGGGCCGTTAACTGCCTGCATGAAAGTGAACAACACATCCATCTTCCACTGCCCAGCCAGCAGCCTAATGACACTGCTCACTGTGCTTGTGGGCAGCCTTTCAGACATAACTAACTCTGGCACTGCAAAAACAGTTGTTTCGGTGCTCACACAGGCCAGAAGGCTCATCTGGGCAGAGGAGGGAGGTTGCACAGGCAGAAGGCTTCCCGTGGATTGCCCACATGCAGCACCCTGTGCCACTGTCACCACATTCCATGGTCTGATGGGTGATGAGGGAGACCTTCACCCTGCTGGTAAACTGTGCCTCATGTCTCAGAGTAGCAGCCTGCTTGCAGTGATTTTATGTTGGGTTGTGACTGATGTTTGATAAGTCACCTTTAAAAGCCATGCCTCAGTTTTGCTGTCCATAACCTGAGTGTAATTTTCTGAAGTAAAGTGCTGCTGGGAGGACAGCTGCTAATAAAACACTAAAAGGTGCTGAGGTTTTCTGGCCTCTGTAATTCTTGACAAAGTCTATGGCTTGAATCTTCTAGTCTTGAAATTAGTCTTATTATGAAGGTTGTCTGAACACAGACCTGGTTTCCTATGACTGAGGGTCATTTGATTGTTGTGGTATGTGTGTAGGCAGATGTGTCAGAACCCTTCCAAATTGTCTCCATGAGCTAATTTCAGCCTAGCAAGGCAGAAAGGTGCAGCGTTCATGGACAGTAAATCCTATAACCTCTCAGGAAATCGTCAAAGCAAGCTCTTTCTCCTTCTTCCACCCGGTGCTAGAGATCCCACAAAGGAGCTCAGCTGGGGACATCACTTGGGGGAAACAAGACTTGGCTGCTTCTGCTCTTGCTTGTGTTACTACTTCTTATGGAAGGAAAAAAATGTACAGCTTTCTATCTGGAAGTAACTTAGATCTGCCATTGGCAGAGATCTGATATGTTCCCTTCCTCGCCCCCAAGCAATCACAAGCAATCAAAGCTGGGAGCACATGAGCTAGCAGGGGTTGAATGATCATTGCTTTTCTTTATTTGCTGTCTGCTTACCTGGTGCAACAGGCACTACAAGAGAATTCCTTAATTAACCGGGCTCTGTCCTGGGTGGCACATGTACACTGCCAATGGGCATTATAAAAGCATAGTTATTGCACTTTGGCTTGGGAAAGGCCCCGGTGCAGTTGTATTGTTAAGGAAACAATCTTGGAGGAAGGGAGAGAAGGAGACTGGTCTCCACTCCAAAGGCTGTTTGTTGTCTTGAGGTTAAACATAGCTGAATCTAAGCTTGGGGGAGGTGGAGGGTTAATTTGAGCTACCTTTGAAAACAAATTTGAGCAATGCACAGCAAGATCTCAGGGAAACAATGTTTATAATCTGTATCCTGCCTCAAATTGCATCGGCACCGCACTCCTGCCCCACTGCCAAAATTAGCTGCAGTCATCCGGAAGCAGCTGGTGTCCCAAACATGAGCCCTTGCATTCAGCCATCGCTCCAGAGCTTTTATACAGTTATGAAGAGAAAGTTTTTCCTGACTATTGAGCATCACCTGATCTTTGCCTTTGCAGTGGCAGCAGGAAACTTCTCATATGTAGAATCTGACCCACTATTCTTAATCATACACAGTTCCTACTGATTTTAGCAGGAGGCTTGCTTCACAGTGCATAGTAGAAACATGTCCCTCAAAAAGTGGACTGTCTTCTGTCCTCTCTGAAAGGGGGTGGGGAATGCATTGCTCTGCCAACTGTCTGCCTTTACGTCATCAGAAGTGTACAGACTATGATGAACAGTCCTTAGATTTAACAACAATATTAGGGATTTTGCCAAGCTAGGTAATATTGAATGGAGAGTGTTTGTTGATTAGCCTTCCCATCCCTTAAATCCAGGTTGCTTTCAGCTTTTAATTCACTCTGTATAAATTAATGCACCCCTTTCTTTAGTCCTTTGGAAAATGAATAGCTGTTTCTTCTTCCAGTCTGGTCTTTGGAATATTTGAAAAGTGGCAGTGCATTAATTTCTGCCCCAGAGAGGCTTTGCAGGAGAAACAGCTGTTTAGGTTGTTCTGTGGCTACAATACATTTGAAAGAGTTGGAATCAGAGCTTTTTGTAATTATTTAAAATCTTAAGTAATGTAAACTAACAGAAACAAGGGAAACTAACTGGAGAGGGGAGGAATTCCTCTACTATCCCTCTGTTGTTGCAGGTTTTGCTCTGACAGACCGACTTTGCATTCCCCAAGGTTGAGACTTTTATCCTATCTTTGGGACAGTTTTACATCCCTTTTCTCCCAGGGGAGGGAGAAATGAATAATTTCTGCCTTCCTCCTGTTACTTCGTCTTCACCAGGAAAGAGAAGATGAACAATGCCAGGACCCTCCTCATTCTTTACTCTTTTCCCTTTTCTTTCTCAACACCAAAAGACAGAGGAGGGAAATGACGGCAGGCTCTCAATATCCACTCACTTTATCAGTCCAGTTCTTTAACTGCTTTTGTTATCCAGTGGCATGATGGTCTTTGGCTTGTTATTTACCGGCTGTTAATTTAAATGTATTCCCATCAGGGACCCAAAAGATCCAGTGTTGGAGCTCTTTTGCATGATTTGTCTAACCACTCTCTAAATTATTTAACATGGCTCTGAACCATTTGGAGATGTTTTTTTTGTTTGTTTTCTTTTAAACACTATGATTTGATCTAAAACATCTGTAGAAAATCACAACTGACTTTCCATCTGGGCAACAGCTCAGCTCTATCCTGAACCTGGGTAGGGTCAAGTGTGTGAGCTCTGTTTCAAAAGCATAAAATTCCTGACATGGTGAAATTCTTTTCTTATATGTTTGTTGACAGAAGATGGGAAGGGAAGCGAATGCAAGGCAAGGCAAGATCATGATGCTGTGCTGCTGGGCCAGAAGTGAATAGAACATCTTGTTACGGAAATAGCCACGAAAATGCTCCTCCCTGCATTAGAAAATCAGCTATTTAAAGCAGGATCAATTGTCAGTCCTCTTTGATGCTGTTGTCATTTGGATATGGCATGTGCAAATAATATTTTCTCATGAAAGAAAACTTCCAGCAATGACAGCATTCCCCTGGCCACATCCCCTACCAAAGGGGAGAAATCAGCTCATCCCTGCAAATGGTGTCTCCCTCAGAAGAGGAACACCAGGATCTGTGTTTTGTTTTTCCTCAAAGGCTTTGGGCGAGTGAATTTTGACCCCTAAATGCCGTCAGGGTGGTACAAATAGGGCACAATTTCTAAGATGTGTTGGAGCACTGGAGTTACATAGGACAGTCCTCATGTTAAAGTAGAAATACATGGAGAAAATGAACAAACCTATGTGATTTAAAGCAAAGCCCACTTTCCCCTAAGATATGTATAATCAAACTGGAAATATATGCCTTTGAAACAGATTGCTCTACCTTTACTGATGTCAGGGAGCAAAAATGCTTTTATTCTTGGCTAATCACAGTGGAGTCACATCCTTCAAAAACCTGGAATTATCAAACATAGATTTTCCAGGGAGATGAACCCATGCTCAGCTTAAGTGCCCTCAAACTTTCCTCAAGCTGAGATTCACATCTGTATCCCAGCTCTACAATTCAAGCCTGCCGCTGTTTGTTATTGTTTGCATTGCTTCAGGGCCCACTTAGGGATTGTACTAAGTGTTCTTTTTAAAAAAATAAATATTAAAGTGTCCTCACAGCGTTTGAGAGAAGCACACTCCTTCTGTAAGGTGCTGCCTCCTGATCATTACAGAAAAGAAACTCTGGGGGCTTGGGGAAAAATGTTTTTACAATATTAGGGGCTTGGAGTCATCCTCATTTCCAACTGAAGGGAGAGCGCCAGACCTTTGAGGAGCATTCATATGTTCTACATAAGGGAACTTTAAGAACTCACTGGGCAGAGGGATTGGATGAGATTTAGGCCACTTGAGCCATGATTTTAGAGGTAAGGATCTCTTCTCATTCTGACTAACGAGTCCTAGCAGAGAAAGAGTTGTTGAGCCCTGAAGGCTGTGAAGATACAACGGAGCTGGTGGAGATGCCAGAGGTACAGATCATCTTCTTGTCTCTCCTATGTTTGTCTCCTTGCCTCCAAACTCCTTGTTTTATTTTTATTGGGATTTTCTTTCAGATGAACCCTATTAAACGCATCACTAGCATTGAAATTTGCCGATGCCAATAAACCCATCTGTTTTATTAACTAACCACAGTCTCTGGAGTGTTTCTCACTGGCTGAGACATGAGCAGCCCTTTTGCTTTCTGCAGCGTTGTGTGTCAGCCCAGGGAACAATGGGAGGGGACCCAGGAGGTCGCTGGCAGGAAGCACTGCTTCCCCTGGATAATTAACCAGCTGGGAGACTGAGAAATGAAGATAGCACATGAGACACACACAGTACAAACTGCTAAAACAATAAACAAACAAACCAATGACCATCACTTCCTTTTCTTATATTGTTAAAGCTGCTTCCTTAACTCAGGTTGCCCCAAACCCACCCCTCAAAAGCAGCCTTTTAGGATTACTAATTCTTAACCTCTTCATTGCCAGTTCTTGCTGAAGGTATAAGTCAATGTTTGCCGGGGGATGGCCAGCACAGGGTCTATGGCTCCTCCTTGGGGCTTGCTGGAGAAACTGAAGATCCCTGTTTCTGAAAGTGATAAAGGCACTTTTACCAAAAAATCAATGAAGAGAGACTTAGTTTGGCCATAAGGCTGCATGGCTGTAACACCCTAGTACCAGGACTGCTCCTCATGTAGGTACCAACTTCCAGAACAGCAGGTGACTCAGTCTAGCTCTGAAAAGGTTAATTTCCAGAGAAGCTGGCCTCAGAGCCAAGACCTGGAGGAAACCTGGATCAGGGCTTTGTGTCTCAAACCCAGCTTTCATTTTAGCCCCGTAGCCATCCTCTGATGTGCCATTGTTTCACCATCTTTGTTAGAGGGAAGTCAACTGCACCACCAGTGCTCGCTATCATCTGCACCAGTGAGCATCCAACTGCATGCTTCCACTGAGATCCTCTCCTCTGGCTCCAGGTGGACTGGTTTGCATGGTCTTTTCCCCCATCCATACCACTTTTTGGAATAGTTGCTGGTTTGTTTTTTCTGACCTGTTAACACCAGACTTATGAAACCAGAAATTGGGCAGTGGCAACCTCAACCTGCCGCCCTCCCCAGGTAATTTTTCCATTGAAAAGCAGTCAGAGTTTGTCTTTGTTTTTGTGCACAGAGCATCATGTGTGTATTTATCCAATAGAGGCTGATGCTAGTGGCACCCAAGCGCTGAACTGATGACACAGCCCACATCCATCACATGCTGATACCAATCTGTGGATATCACTTCCCTGTGTCCTCAGCAAAACACTTGACAGGGAGAAGGTGCAGCTTGGGATTGTTGGGGAGAATTAGGCTGATCCCACTGGATCTGGGAAATTGTTTTTCAGAAGAGATGCTGATGTTTCTCTTCATTAGCCTGGAGATTCAGAACAGGGTGGAATCAGGGGTACTCAGGCAGGGGGCCTGTGGGCCATCCCTGGACTGGCCCCCTACTGACAACACTGGCAAAGGCAGTCCTGGGGCACGTCCTGCCTGCTGCTGAGTCTTCCCAGCTGACAACTTATTTGTTAATACTTTAAATACCCACTGTTTGTATTAGGCACAGCAAGAAATCTGGTAAACTGAAATGGTGACATTTAAAAAATGAAGTCTCTCAAGTAGATGTTTACTCTTTCTAATAAGGAAGTAATCTGCTAAATATCATGTTTAACAGTTATGCAATAAGTCCATGTCATACAATCATAGAATTATAGAATCAGAGAATCACAAAATGGTTTGGGTTGGAAGGGACCTTAAAGATCATCTAGTTCCAACTCCCACCACCATGGACAGAGACACCTTTCACTAGACCAGGTTGCTCAAAGCCCCATCCAATCTGGCCTTGAACACTGCCAGGGGTGGGTCATCCACAGCTTCTCTGGACAAGCTGTCCCACTGTCTTGTCACCTTCACAGTGAAGAGTTTCTTCCTAAGGTTTAATCTAAATCTACCCTCTTTCAATTTAAAGCCATTCCCCCTTTTCCTATCACTATACACCCTTAAGTATGTAAGAAGTCACTCTGCAGCCTTCCTGTAGATCCTCTTTAGGTACTGGAAGGCAACTCCTTCTTATGTTGGGGACACAGAGCTGGATGCAGTGCTTCAGGTGGGATCTTACAAGGGCAGAGCAGAGGGTTGGAATCCCCTCCTTTGACTGGCTGGCTGCACTGCTTTTAATGCAGCCCAGGATACAGTTGACTTCCTGATCTGCAAGTGCACACGGCCAGGTCATGTTGGGCTTCTTGTAAATGAATAGCCTCAAGTCCTTCTCCTCAGACCTGCTCTCAAACCATTCTCTGCCTAGCCTGTATTTGTGCTTGGGATTACCCTGATCGAGATGCAGGACCTTGTCCTTGTTGAACTTCATGAAATCTGCACGGGCCCACCTTTCGAACTTTTCAAAGTTCCTCTGGATGTCATCCCTTCCCTCCAGTGTGCTCCAGACTACCCATATCAAAACACAGATAACTGGTGGGGCATAGTTTAGGAACTGGTATTTAATTAATCCATAGAACATTCCTGTTTCATCTAAATTACACTTATAGCCCACAGATTAAGGTGCAGTGCTGGAATTTTTGCCAATAAAACAGTTACTTTAAGTGTTATGGCACCTGAGATGCTGGAGTGGCTGTGAGCATGGGGGTGACTTTGTGCATGGGAGTGCTGCTCACAAACCCTCAAGCTGGGTTGAGGCCTCCCTTCTCCCTTTTGCTCTGCCTTTCCCGGTAGAGGAGTTGTGGATGCTGTCATCCTGCCTGTCACCTTCTCAGAAGTCCTCCCTGGTGGCTTTGTACCCTCACTGGAGCATAGTTATCTGCCGCTGCAAGCTCCAGTTTACCATCATATAGACAGAATAAGGCATATAGTGAAAATCTTCAATGTGTCCTGTGACTCTAGCTGAATAAATGAGGACAGACATGGGACACCACATGAAGGAATAATGAAAACCAGTTATGGAGATTAGGCAGTGTGATAGGAAACCTGCCACAATTGTGGATTATCACAGAAATGAAAAAGAACTGCTGTCTTCTGCCATAGATACTGCTGGATGCCCTCCAGCTCTCCTCAGAGCTGGAGCTCCGACAGTGCTCTGCAGTGCTGTCAGCCATGGCAGGCCACCCCAGCTCAGGCCCTCTGCTGCCATGCAGGAACTGGACACCTGGAGAAATGGTGGGTGGTGTGGAAGGGATGAGGGACAGCGGATGCTACTGCTCTGCTGTGACCATCATCTGCTGTGTGCTTATAACATGCTTGGTTGAGAGGGGTAGGAGTGGGTCTTTGAGGAACAACTCCCCCTCTCTGGGGGAGATCAACCTTCCTCTCATAGAGAAATGCCTCTCCTTGGCAAGTTTCCATTCTTAGCGTCTGGTATATTTTGGCATGTTTAAGGGCTCAGTGAAGTGTTTTTGAAGCTTCTTCTCTTCTACTGCCAAAATCCCTCTGTGTCACAGTGTGTATCTCCAACAGCGCGGAGTCAAATGGAGATGTGATGGATTTGCACACTGAAACCTCAGTGAAAAGAAAGAAATGTGGGACAAACTCTTCCTAAGCACAAGTCCTTCAATTTCAGGGGACTTCCAGCACCCAAAGTCACATCGTGCAAATCCCCTGAAATCTGCCAAATGATGCTGTGTTCAACCAACTGCTGAAGTGTGAGGTGGAAGAGTGGCACTGTGGGAACAGTTTGAAAGGATCTGGGCAGGGCCAGGTGTGCTGTTATGTCAGGGAGGTGCTGTAAAAAGCTCAGTTCCTGATTTCACGTCATGAATCAATGCTTCCACCTAAATGTCTTTGCTAACTGATTCATTACTCTGTGTCATACTAACAGCAGGCTTCTGCTATATGCCTCTCTTCACAGTGTTAAACAAAAAGTCAGGTTTAAATAAAATAGCTTTATTTCTTGTGGAAAAGATAGGATGTGTGCTGTTGAGGACTTTATGTAAGGTATGGATGGGTTGTCCAGGAGGTTGTGGAAACTGTTTTTTTAAGCAGCAGCAGTCTTCCTTTGCCCTCTTTTTAAATGCTCAGTGATTCTGTGAAGTTGCTCTGAGAGCCTTAAGGAACAGCAGTAGACATGGAAACTATCTCCCTGTTCTCAGAGGACCAAAATACAGTGCCTGCCTGGCTGTGGCACTGAAGATAGCATAAAACCACTCTCATCAGGAGGCCCCAGATTCTCAAACCCCTCTGTATAATGTGCTTGAGAGACTCCTAAAAGTATAGAAACTTTGCTTGAAGTCACTGGATTGGAAAGGCAGGTGTTTTCCTTCCTTCCTCTCTCTGCTGTGTACTTAGCATCCTGACTCCATGTGAGACAGCAAATGTCACTTGGGGAATCACTAGGTTAAGGGGAGCATGCATATTCTGCTGCTGGCTTTTCCATTCCTTGCATCTCTTATTGAAGAGTGGAAAAGGCACCCAGATTCGTACATTAAAACACACAATAACACACCCTAGGCCAGTGGGAAGCTCGGCTTGCATACCGGCTCTGACTGTAAGCCTGGTGGGATGGCTGAACAGAAGGGAAGAATGCAAATTGGAAAATACAGCTGGGAGACGTGTGTGTGGGTCACTTGCCTCCTTTACAGCTTTGGGCAGTGAGACTGTCCCAAACACTTTTGTCTTGTGCTGAATGGAAAAGAAAAAAAGGGTGCTTAGATCTCACTTCCAAAGATTGCAGATTACGGGGCTCTGGTTCTACTGGGAAATGCTTGGGAGTACTATACAGTCTCAGCCATGTGAAAGTACATGTCAACTCCTGTGTGACAGAGTATTTTGACAAAGACAGAACATCATAACATACTTCTTCATTTATCTACTCTATTTAAAGTCAATCTGCCAATTCTGCGAAGGGAGAAACTCATTCATAAGTGGAGAAACTATATTGTCCTGGACTGAAATGTCTGATGGAGATTGGGTAAATTTGACCCCAAAAAATCCTTTTCTAACTGATGGCACTATCCTTGTCCAAAAGAGATTAACCTCCTTTTGTGAAACATCTAACATAAAGAAGACATTGTCCATATGTAAGGTAAACATATGCAGATATTCTTCACAAGAATGCCAAGGCAGTGGCAGGATTAAAAAAAAGATTTATTTCAGATGCAAGGACCACTTTTTCCTGATGCTGCACATTGGGCCTCCAGGAGAAAAAAGGTGAGTTCCCACCCCCTCAGGGCCCCTTTTATTTTCTCTGTTTCTCCCCCGCCTTCCCAAGACCTCTGTGCATGACTGTTAGGGCATGTCTCCTCTCACACATCAGAGAGAGAGTTTGAGAACTTCTCTTGCTATGTGGGGGTGGAAAGCATTGAAACTGCCTTTGAGAAAGAGTCACAATTTAAGCAGAAAGCCTTCCTAGTGAAAACTGAGTTCCTAGCTTTCTATTACAAATTCTTCCGAAATTGTATCTATCCCTACACCATATAATGCTCTCAAACTAAATTTCACTAGCCATAATGCCTTGGACATCTGCATTTTGTGTTTGATGGAGTCAGGCAAAAAAAAAAAAAGGACCAGTTTTGCAGCCACTGCACTGCTAGGGAGGAACCTTCAGGACCAATTATTAAGGTCCTACATTGTATGTAGGCCACTAGTTATAGTGAGTATAATCTCAAAATACAAAACAACTTCTGTTGCTAAACAGCAACAGAAAGGATGTGTCACAGTTGCACTGATGGTGGATGGAGACAGTGGTATCCCCAGCACTTCCCTATATCTGCACCAGCATGATGCCTGGGATGCACAAGAGATTTTGAAACTCTTTGGCATTTTCTTTCTTCTCCCATGGCAGGGCTTACAGTGCTGGATGGGCAGCAGGAGTTAGTCTTTGAAGGTGCTGAGTAACCAGGGCATGACTGCCCTGACTGCATAGAATTGGCATGGAGGAGCCTGGAGCTGCTTCTCCATCCAGTGCTCCAGTGGAGCACCAACGAGGTGAGGACCAAGATCAAGATGCTCACACCAGGCCTGGGGCATAGGGTCATGTGGGGGTTCGTGCTCTTGAGAAAAATGGTTGTGCCCTGGTGCTCCTGGCTTCTCCCTAATCAGTGACAGGGAGGTCTGCTGCACATCTCTCAAGTAGCTGTGACACTGACCTAAGAACTACATGTATTCAGAGGAATATATAGGCACACATAGAATTTGCCAGATCTGGTATGCCTGCAGACTGGAATGCGGGAGAGCTGCCAGAGCTGTGAGTGCTGGCAGATGATTTCAACTACTTTTTGCAGTGTGTATATCCTCAGCAGTGATGGGCAGCAGAGAGAGGAGGCAAAGGCAGGAGATGAACACTGTGACTTTCTAGCATTCTCCCCCATGAAGACAGAGCTTGATTCAAGTAATGGCAGTAGTTAGAGATAATACTTTGGTGAGAGTTCCATATTTCATTTATAATTAACCCCAGGGAGCTTTTATTTATTTATTTATTTATTTTTATCTTCAATAACCTGTCATATGTGTGGTGAGAATTTGTTGTCTTTTTCTTCAGTTTTTTTTTTCACTTTCTGACCCATGTGCCCCTCCTCCTTCTCCCCCCAATTCCAAGACAAAATTTGACTCTCTCCATTCATAGATAAATAGGACATTCACTGAAGGAAATTGCCACCTCTTATATCTGTTAGCTGATAAAGAAGAAGGGCATTTTGGGATCCTGGCCAAGAGTGGCACCTGTAAAGGCACTGTTAATAGCTGCTGTTCTAAAGGCAGAGGCCAAAGGTGTCATGGACGTGTTAAATAACTTGGTGATACCGCTCCTAGAATTAGAAACACTTCAGGGGCTTGATGTGGCTGGTCCTCAAGACACATTTGAAAAGAAAGTTTTTATAGTTCTTGTTTTCCTGGTAGGGAGATTAGCTGGGACAGCTAAAGCAGAATTTAGGTTTAGATTTGGGTATTTGTGCCAATTAATAATTTGACCAGATTACTAGTTCCTTACCTGAACAAGCCTTAATACACCCAGAGCTGAAATGAGACCCATTCAGGGCCATGCTTTGCTTTTGTCATCTGTCTCTGATCCCAACTGGTTCACATCATCCATGTCCAGTGAGAAGGATATATACTTTACTAGCAGATGTCGGTGGATGTCTCCTCAGTGGCTGTGTCTGTTCTTCTTGCAGGATATCCTTGGATAACTTGCAATCTTATGAATTTCCTGAGCTTTAGGTTAGGTCCACATCTTTGTATTTAGCTTCATTTTATGTCTCTTTCCTATGAATTTTTTTACTTAACACCTGAATCTTGCTTTTGGTCTTTGCACTATCCATTGGCAATGAATTTCACAGTTTAACTTGGTGCTGTGTAAAAATGTACTTCTTTTTCTCCTTTTTATCTTGCAGCCTGATGATTTCTATGACAACTTCCACCTTTTGCATTGCAAAGATTAGTGAGTAATATTCCCTGCTGAGTTTTTAGAGAACTTCTGATAATCATTCTTGACATTCTGCATGATTTTCTTCAATAACATATCTCCTTTTGCAAGCTAAGTAGTCCTATACTGTTTAATCTTTTCTTATACACCAGCTATATTGCTGATGATAATTCCATAATTAGCAAAAAATCCAAGTACCACCAAGAACTAATAAATTGCCTGAACAGACTGAGAGAAGAATTTTGCTTTCTAGTCTTGTCCCACAGAAGCCACACTCAAGACCGGAGGAGATGCAACATAAAACACAACTGGAGATTCTCCGAAAAATGGCTGCCTTAACATAGTATAATGGTTTGTGCTTTTCAGAAATCACAGTTTTCACTAGTAATTCAACAGCACAGAAATCTGAGGAACTGCCCTGAAATTATTATCCAAATAAAATATTTCTGAGCATTGTCCTTTCAGTGTAAGATATGAAATGAGAATTGGTATTTTTCAAATGTTTCATATGGTACATTCTCATGAGGACAAATTACACGTGTTGTACCTACAAATACCCACGGCCATGTATTTTTAATTTAATTCGGATACTGATGTCAGTAACCAGAGAGACAACACAGATGCTTTGGGTCTCAGACCCAGATGTTTTGGTCGCTCTGACAACACCTGTGCTGACTCTGTTGGCAGCATAAACAGCCCCAACACAACTGCTGTCGCTGCACAGTTCTCAGAGGAGCAAACAAGCCTTGTCCTATTGTGGTGGGGCCTGGGCAGCAGCCTGTGTCTGACACAGAGGTTTTTCTCCATTGCAAAGTTACCTCAGAAGCTCAAGGGAAAGCATCAGTGAAGCTGTTAATATTTTACTTCCTTTGTTCTCTGAAAAGCAGGAGGAAGAAAGATATAGCTTGTTGTTGCTTAGAACAAAGCAAGTCAGGAGTTTTTGGCTTTAGATTTTTTCTTTATTCACATTAGAATTTGCGACATGGAAAGGGTCAGATATGGTAAGGGTCAGAGGTGGGGACATCCCAGTCAGCACCTGTGCCAAAAGGGGGAAGAAATGGCAATGGTTCAGATGTTTTAGCAACCAACAGTACGGGGAATTTATCTTAACTGTAACTTAGTGAGTGGGCTCCCCTGTGTAACCAAATCTTTCACAGAGTCACTGGAGTGATTTAATCTCAGTGGTTTCATTTCACACTTGTTAATAAGGTTAATAAGTTAGTCTTTCTTTCAATGACTTTGCAAGTATACCTTAAGAAAGGCAGGATGAAGTGCTTGAAATACACTAGGTATAAACCACTTCTTTTTATTTGTGTGTTGGTAAATATTTTATTTCAGTCTTGGTGCACTATATCTGCACTAACACAGGTGCCAGGCAGTGATGTTCGTACATATCTTCTAGAGAGAAGCAATTCTTGATGATTTGGTGAGATATCAGTTAAAATTCTCCAGGTATAACTGGGGACTTTCCTGTAATCAAATGAGTAGGTATAGGATACAGGGTTTTGTTTTCAGTTGTGTTTTGGGTTTTTTTTTTTCCCACAGGCAGGTTTTTATTACTGCTGAGAAGATGGCAGATATAATGCAAATGACAAAATCTAGATGATGGCAGAAAACACAATCAAATGGAAAAGAGAAACACTAGAACAAGTCTTGACAAGGTCACACTGCATGCCAAAGAAGCTGCACGGCCAGGAAGGTGTATCATACCCAACCCAATTAAAAGACTATTTAAATGCGAAAAAATCATGGTTCCGTGAAAATTTGACAGAAAGCATTTGAAGAAAGGTAGCCATCAATTAGCAACAGAGAGCAGGGAGGGATACATATATATATTTTCCTTGTCAGTAAAGTATTTTCCAGTCATAAGAGTGTCTTGTGCCGCATGCTGATCTCACAGATGGTGCAGTAAATCAGGGCTAACTCTGAAAGTGTCAGTGGAATTATCTGTGTGTAAATGGTATCTGAATTGGTCCCTAGCTGTGAAAGACAGGGATTGCCTTGGGGCAGAAGCACAGATAGGAGAACTGAAGGTTTTGTATCCGCTCCCCTCCCTCTAATTTTTTTTTTTTTGCCTTGGAGTCTGACTCACTTTGTGGCTTTGAGCATTTTGCATAATTCTTTTGCCTTGGTTTCCTCTCTGCAAAGTCAGCTGATAGTTCCAGAGGAGCCCTTTAGAGGAAAAGTTTGATTATGGAAATTGCTATGGAAATGCTTGTTTATTACTGTTAATGGAAGTAATATAATACATTAGAAAATTTTAGCTCAGTCAAGGGACTTTGAGGGAAAAGGGCTCACCAATACCTGGTTTTTGAAGTACCAGCTATTATTCCATATGATGAAGAGAACTTTCAGCTTTGAGGGAAAGATACCACCCAAGAGTGAAGCAAAGAATACAATCCCATGACTGCATGTGTCAGACTTGAAAACTCAGTAAAAGTTCCTTGTGACTTACATGTGAATTCAATGTCAGGCAGCAGTGACCACAAACCCTTCTTCTTTGATGTCTGTTCAGTTTATATTAAATTTGAAGGTGTTTGCAATGTCTCTGTAGATGCATAGGATTTTAGAGGTCTTCTCTCTTAAGGAGAGACTATGGGCAACAATCTGTTGCACTCTCTCCATTCCACTTTCAGAAGACATACCTAAATTTTGGTTAAAAATTGTGAGGGGTAGAGCCTGTGCTAGTTGTCTATACAGTGTCAGGAATATTCATTTAAGCATGTGGGCATGTTGTCACAATAATCTTCTTTAAATCTGAGGCAAGGGATGCTCACATATCAAAAATTCTACCTGTGTACTACATAGAGGATGATGTGCTGCCAGAGGGGAGCAGCAAACCGGCAACCTAGTAGCAGTGATAGATCAAAGCTGAAGAGTGATGTTATCCTAATGTCTCAAATAAATAATCAAGGACTAAGTAAAGGAAAAGAGGGCTTCTGAATTTGCACAGTCTCTGGAAAGAAAAATTCAAGAAGCCTGCTCACCATGAACACATCCTTTCAGCTTTCTAATAGAGGAGGTTGGGATGGGCTGGCAACAGAAGTTCCTGGCCTTTACTATGACTCTGGGCATTGAAGATAGGATTAATTTTGCCTAAATGTGGCCAGGTGTCTGGCCTCCTTCCATAATCAGTGGAGAAAAAGGTGGTGATTTATACAACCTCTCTCTCTCCCTGGGCTGTAGAGGGAACCTAGTTAGACCAAATACTAACTCACACTTAGATAAAATTAGCAAGATGAATTGCTCTTTTGCTGCTTCATATGTCTAACAGATTGCACACTTTCCCCACAATTGTGTATAAGGTCTCTGTTTTACATGGAGAGGGGAAAGTGAGGCTGAAGTGAACTGACTTCCCCAAAAGACAGATAGCAACACAACTGAGGTTCAAGCACAGACACATCCGACTCCAACCCCCACCCTTCTTCCCCTGCCTCCACTCTGTTGCCTTTTAGCTTATACTGCCTCCCAAGGACAACAAATAACTACTCTCTGTGCAGGAAACCTTTTCCACTTCTCCTCACGTACATAAAGGAGAGTCAAAAATATGGCTGAATGGACAAACACAGCCAGCTCCATCAGGCAGGTTTTGAGATTTAAGACTGCTTGTGGGACTTCCAGGACTTATTACCAAACTCGGCCAATTTCAGTTTCCTAAAAGTAGGGTGGCAAGTTTCAGAAAATTGGGTTTGCAAAGAATTATGCAGTGATTTACCTGCCTTGCCTGACAACAGCATTGCATCATTGCTGTTGCTCTTTTTGCTGAGCATATGGAAGCTGAGTGCTCCCTGGCTAGTATCCAGAGATCCAAAAGTTAAATTGATGGGAATTGCCATGAGGGTTCTAGCTAATGGGAGACATAAAGAATGAAGCCTGTTTTATTTTTGCTTGTTTCTTTTTTTATGAGAGTTTTCTTCACAGAACAAACCTAGATATGACTGCGTGCAGCATATTTCTTCTGTGTTTTCGCCCCTGGGGATGACTTACACCAAGTTGTGATCTGTTTTGTTGTTCCAGCCCATTGGGTTCATCAGTTTAGTCAACTGACTTTTTAAATGACCCTATTTTTCCTGACTTTGTAAAAAGTGGCAAGAATCTAATTGCACTTCTGGGCATGGGGTGTAATGTCAAGGCGATGGGATGAAGGGAGGGGAGGACTCTGCTTTTCAGAAGGGGAAGAGCTCTCTGGCCAAACCTATTGAGGTGGCTTGGATGATTTGCATGTCAGTCATCAGTATACAGGATACGCTTTAAGCCACATAGCTGGTGTCTGCACAATCCAGTGTAGGATGCTTAGTGGTTTCTTATCCGCAGGGACAGATGTTACAGAGAAGCTTAGATATGCACCTGTAGCTAGATTAAACATTTGAGGGCCTATCTTCTTCAAGCCATTAGAGCTTGGGGTCCCTCTTCACAGACTGCTGTATATGAACTCTCTGGACCAAACTGTAGATTAACAGCTCTGCAGATGGAGAAATATTTTTTTCCCCTAAATCACAGTTCTGTTTCATTTTATGTTGCTTGCTAGATTAAGTTTTAGAGCTCTCTGAGCTTTGTTGTTTTTTTTTTTTTTTAATGCAAAGTAAGACCAGAAATTTTTACTGTTGTACAGTTTTGAAAGCTTTTTTTCCTCTTTTTTGCCGTAAGCAAAGCTAAGGAAATCAAATGTGATTCATCTTTAAGCAGCAAGTGATTTAAACCAAACAATGCTTTTTGATTTATGATAATGAAAAAGATTGCAGAGTGATGACAGGTCAGATGAAAACTCACACTGCCCCGATTTTTATGGTAAGTATCATTATATTCATGAACTCAACTAATTCTCCACTATCAGTTTTATTTGTGGGCTTTATTTATATTAAAAGATTTTATTTAGAGAATTTATTGCCAAGGTGTGATTGACAGCCTTGAAAAAGGCAGTGTGCTATTCAGAGAATGGATATAAAATTTCCTCATGCAGCACTGCCAGTGTGCTGCAGGCTCGTCAGGACCACAACAAAAGAGTAAAAGAACATGAGACCATCTTTCTGTGGTCAAATTAGAAGTACAGCCTGGTATCCTGTCTTCTACAGGGACCCATAAGAGCTGCCTGGGGGCTACCATGAAAGAAGGGGAAATGCGGGGTGATATTTTCTCCCAAATATTTCCCCAGTCGCCAACAATTTCTGGCTCAGAGATGTCCCGTGCTGGAGGCTTCCACACATAGGCATGCTCAGAGCACTGCCGCACACACATAAAGGATATATGGGGCAAGCATGGATACAGCATCCTGGGGCAAGATGTTTCACTTTCTTATTTGCAATTTTTTTACAACAACAGATTTTTGGTCTTTTCTTTTCCTTTTTCTTTTTTTCTTGATCACAAGTTTTGTTCGGTGTTCCCTAGTTTTGAACTGAAAAGGGATATCCCTGTCTCTGTGCTATTCTCTGAGAGGCCCATTTGGTTTCTGAACCTTTCTTCAGCAACAGAATTTCCTTTTGTACTAAGTTCAGGCCTAGACTTGATTTAGAGGATCGCCATTAAAAACATTAAATGTTCATATCATATCATCATCATGGCTAGGCTTCGCGAATGAAGATTTAGGAAGGCTCTATCCACGTTTGTTACAAGCACACTGGTGGCTAATGAGGCCGATACGAGACAGACATATCCGATTGCAAAAGGCACAGCAGAAAGACTCCTTAGATGGTATATTCTGCAAGGCACAATTCTTTCTGCATTGTCTTTTCTCCTCGAGAGTGATCCTGCGTGCGTTCTCAAAGGAAATGGCAGCGTTATAGATGGTGTGTCTCCAGGCCTCCGGATTGGAGGCCAGAGTAGACCAGTTATGGTGATCCATATGGCCAAGGCTGAGATGTTGTTTCAGGGAGTCCCTGTGTCTTTTCTTCGGGGCTCCTCTCTTGTGGCAGCCAGTGGCAAGTTCACCATAAAGCAAGATCTTAGGGAGGCGGTGGTCCTTCATCCTTGAGATGTGCCCTGCCCAGCACAGCTGCGTTCTCAGTAACATGGCCTCAATGCTTGTGACTGCTGATTTGTAGCTGCTGGAAGTACTTCTCTGTCGTGCTTTTTAACTGAGCTGTTTTCTTTTCCCTACACCGTAATTTTAGATAGCTTTTTGCTTATTTAAACTTAGCTTTCATGAATCTGCTTGACTCCAGGAGCCAGAGTTTTAAGAAATGGGTCAAGTACAGTAAAACAGAGTACAAAGCCATAAGAGCTTGCAGCACTAGGATATTTTCAGTGTTGTAGTTGTTTTCTTTTCAGAAAACTCATTCAGAAACATCTAAACCATGCTGTATTTAATGTAGGCTGCTTCAGAGAGCTGCATCTGGGTTTCGTGTTTGGGAAAGAGAATCAGTGAAAAGTAGGTCTGAAAAGGGCCTGTTAATATCACCTGGCTCATCTCCCTTTCTGAGATAAGATTTCTGTGCCGTTTGTTTGTCCAAGCTGGCCTTAAATTATCTCCTGTGACAGAGAGTCTGCAGCCTTGCTAGATAAGTTATCCTGGTACTTAACAATCCTTGTCGCTAGAAAGTTTTCCTAATGTCTAAACTAAGTCACTCTTGCTGCAGCCTAAGCTCATTATTTCTTATCCTGCCCTCTACAGAGATGAAAAATGTTTATTTACTCTTTGCAACAGCTTTTAGAAAAACATTATCATGTCCTTCCTCAGTCCTCTATTCCCTACATTAAACAACCACCATCCTCTTTCTACTCACAGACCATAGTTTCCAGATTGCTGACCGTTCACCTAGTCCACCTTTCGATTTCCTTGTTTTGTCATGTGTCTTTATTGAGGCATGAAAGTGGACACAACTGTTTATTTAGAGAGGACATCATGCCTGGGGCAGTACTGCAGGGACGAGATGGACCATTGCTCACATGCTACTAACAGAGCCTTTCTGCTCATCCCACAATGACATTTTTTTTTACCCACTGCAGCACCACATCTGTGCCTGAGCCATGCCCAAGAGCTCTTCTTCCTTCTTGCCCACCCTTCCGTGCATGGCTGCTGCCCTGCCAGCCAATCCCTCCCACCTTCTCCCACCTAAGGAGTAATGTCACACTTACCCCTCCTGAATTATGCCTTTGTGTGGATCAAGGCACCACACCTGGGTATACAGTTGTCTCACACCTTGACTGGAAGACCTTTGGACTTCAATGTGACCCCATGGGGACAACTCAATGCAGAACACAAGTGAAGCTGAGATCTGTCTGACCATAATCACTTCATTACTAAAAGCACTGCAAAAATAGTGGAGGCCTTGACCTCTCCCTGCACCTTGTCTCTCTTGCACCTGATCAGCACTACAGGATAAACTGTCTTGCTTCTCTCCCACAAGTCATGCTTCCAAATAATGCCCAGTGACTTGCTTTTCTTACAACTACCTGTATTTGGGACTGGTGTCTCTTTGGCCATGTGTTCAGCTTTGAGGTTACAGCTCCCATTTCAGCCAAGTTTGTTCTACCTCTGAACAGGGAGTCAGCTGATAGTTAAGAGCAGTGTACTTGATGTCTCTGGACTGCTGTCCTGCCACCTTTTAGGGATAATCCTACAATGTGCTCTGGCATAATCATGGTTCTTGCACGTCCTGGACATGTGTCCAGTAACATAAGAGTTGGAGTTCATTGGTGAGTACCAACAAATGGCACTCTTCACAGTAAATTTTTTCACTTCATGCACAGTGGCTTCAAAAATGCATTGAAACATCAATTAAATGATCTTAATGATGGTGGTGGCAATGTCATTAGCCTGCACTTCCTTCTTTCTTGCACTGGTCAGATCTGCCCAGCCCTGGCCAGACGTCTGATGTCTGACACATTCTGCAGCTTATAAAAACAAGACACTAAAAAGATCTATCCACATCTTTAAATGAGGTAAGCCATTTCTGGCAGCCAGTGGTTTTTACCTCTGTCTGACCAGCTTTCATGAGTAATTGCTCCATACTTGTCTAACACCGTGGAGCACATGCTATACTCAGTACTCCTTTCTACTGTAAAATGTGGATCCCTCTGGGAAATCAATGAGTCTTGACTACAGCTACTACAGCTCCCAGGTGTCAGCAGAGCCTCCTAGTAGAATGATATTTGGCATTTCTGACAAATCTGAAGGAGTTAAGTGAGCACCTTTTATTACCATCCATTGCCAGGACATCATCAAACTGACCTGATGTCATTCCTACACAAGCACAAATCCTGCAACCTAATATCAATGATTAAAGAAAATCCTGGAAAATTTGTGTGCTAGTACTGTCTTGTCATTTTCTTCTCTCTCCTCAACCTTCTCCCACTCCTTCAAAGGGAACAGGTCAGAGATGAGGAAGATCTGACAAATTGATTGAAATGGCTCTTTTCAAGGTACCGGAAAAACTTTTTTCAGTTAAGCAGGTAGACCTGCCATTCATGAAAGGAACATTAATGAGATCCATCAGTGTTGGGTGTGCTGCTTTGTATGACTGTTTGTTTTCTTTATCTTGATTATTGCCAGGAAGATCATAGATCTGGTGCATGGGTAACAGGCCAAAATAGAGGAAGAATGAGGGGTGGAGGAGACATTTGGTTTTAGCTAAGACTGCCTGGACCATATAGGTTACAAGTTTCATGATTTTCTGCAGAGATTGAGACTGAGTTGGCTGAGATTGTAGCTGAATTACCTTGAACTAAAACCATCTCATCAGTAGTTGTATTCTGTAGGCCTGTCAATCACTCAGGCTTGTCAAATTTTTATTAGCTTGATGTCTGGAGACCTGTCACAACCATTAGAAAAGGTGGTTAAAACTACATCAAGTGATTTGTGTGTTGTGTTGCCAACCACTAAAAAACTTTCCGATGTCGCCTCCAGTGCCTCACTTCCTGCTGAGTAGCAGCTTTTAATATAAAATAAAAGCCATTAGCAATGCTATATGCTAGAGTGCTCAGAAACTGGCCTTACTCATATTTTGTTTGGCTGCCAATAGCTTTAATCAGTTACCTTTTCTGAGTCATCAGTGTGACTAATACCCTTGTGAGGCCACCTAGAATAGACTTTCTCTGAAACAGCTTGTCCTCTTCCCTCTGATCCATAAAGGCAACTTTGCCAAATCCCTTTAGTTTTCCATTGTATCATTGTCTACATCACAGAAGTAAGACAAGTCAGTAAAAACATTGGTGGGTTTCCTTAGGGGCATCATTAAGTGTTCTGCTGAAAGGAGTAGTGTTTGTTATTTCTGTTGCAGAATAAAATTAGTAAAGTGACTTGCCCAAACTCCCATTCTGAAATGGTGACAGAGCTAGGGTTAGGATCAATCACCCAAATCCCAGTAAAAAGATTAGTCCCTAAAAATAAAAAAAAAAATCCTAGCTTCTCTAAAACCATCTAATTGGATTTTCAGATTCAGTCAAATTGGGAATATTGACATATTATTCCAAATATTCCACCCTATTTATACCTTGCTCCTCCAATACACCTCAATTACCATATTTCTGCATGTATGGATGATGTGTTAATTGTCAAAAAACTTTTAATTCAGCAGAGTTGCAGCTTGTTTTTAGGTATGGCAAGGAGAAGAGGTGTATTACCAGACATGGACCTTTCCTTCAGAGTCAAGAGTCATGATCCTTTCTGCCCTTGGTGCAAAGTACAGTAGAAGCCTTTCCTCACAAGTGGGTTATTTGGAGCTTAAGGTTATTTTAGGGAACATTATTTTCAGTGGAGTTCAGTTTCTTCAGAAAATGAGTTTTACATGTTAAATGCATGACAGTCAGCCAGATCTTGTCATAGATAGTCAAGGCATTTGTGTACTATGAGTGGTTTGAGAGTTTCTGATAGCAACCTAGACATTTTATTTTTAACCTTTTCATTGATAATGGTGGAAAGATATCAAGGATCACTGTGACCTCACAGGTCCTTGATGCAAAATTTCCTCACATGTCTACGTGCAGCTGTGGGTTACTAGAGTCTTAGAAGACCCACTCTTGTGTGTGTAACAGCATAGTTTCACAAGCATCGATTTTTAATGGAAGTATTATGTTAAACATCTGTCTCCCTTTGTGCTGGTACCAGTGAGTGCAACCCTGGGACCACTCAAGTTAAAAATCTGTTTGCTTGTGTACTGCTGTTAATCTAGCACACAATGATGATGATTTTTGTTGGGTTGGCACATGGCCTCAGAAAACCAGCTGGGCAAGCAACACTGAGTCAGGGGCCGCAGGAGAATTAGGACCAGAAGGAAGTGTGAGAGGGGGACAGTGACAGGGGAAGGGGTTTCCACACTCACAACAGTGGTTAAAGATTGTGGACACATATGCTAGAGCAGTTACTTCTTTTTTTCAGTATTCAAGTGATGCAGTCACTGGAGACATTGGGTGGCATAAGTCATGGGTAGGCAGTGTAGCCTGAGGGACTACTGTGGCACCTCACCTATGTAAGCTAACATAGCATGTGTCAGCACTTTTAAATTTAAATACTTATGAAAAGATTCCTTAATATTTTCTGATAAATACACATATAAATGGGTATATACATGCATGTATATATATATGCCACTTTAAAAAAGCTGTATGTCTTCTACCTTCAACGGTACTTAGCAATCCAAAAAAACCCTGCAGACGTGTTTCTATTTAATTAAATAAGTTCTGATCTAGGATTAACTATTTTTTCCCTGTATTTAATGAGATAACTCTAGCAAGATCTGGGAAATAGTGGTTTTTTTATTTTTTCCTTTGTGTTTTAAGTAACATTTTTGCATCCATATGGCTTACACAACTCAGACTTTATCATTTATAGATTAAAAAGTTACAGTTAAAGACCTAGATAAGATTAACAAGTTGACCATGGCAGACAGAAGCACTCTTTTCTTTTCTTAAATGAAATTCTAACTAAATTTTAAATCTGCAGAGAAGGCATAAATTCCCAGTGCAATATTTATTACAAAGAGTTCATTTGTCTAATGAGGTCAATTCTGAAAAATTCTGAATGCCTAACAAATGAAGGTTCCATGGCTTCGTGTGGTCATGTCCTTCTGCACTCTGTGCTCCATCATGCCATGGAAACTGCATTATTCTTGTAAAGAAGCTAAATGATTTTTTTTAAGAACTCATTCTTTAAAGCAGAAGATTTTTTGACTGCAAATTATCCAGGATGTTTATAGACTGTTTATGCAGTTGTCATTCAGCAGTTTTGTATTTCTGCTCTTGATGGGTAATGTTCTTCCAGCTTTGAGGTATTATATTTTTAATAAAAATGTGATGTTCCCTAGTAAAAGAATATGTTTTCACAGTACTAATCTAAGACATGCATTTCATTTTTATCTTAAACTTTCAATACCTGAGGTCAAGTAATCCTAAACAGGTGGTTACCTTTCAGTGCAGAATGAAAGGAGGGGAAAGGGTGTGCTGTGGCTGGAGGGTTAGGTGCACTCCTACTTGACAACTGCGTGTTTGGTTGAACCAAGATATTTGGAGATTGTCAAATTTCTGTTCTCTTGCTTTTGTTACCCATATGTTATCTCAGCAGCTGCTCTCAGAATCCACACCACACCTTACTAAGTGGCTGAACAGTCTTGCTGATTTATTTATTTATTTTTTTTATTAGTGAGTACAGCTTAGGCAGGGAGAAGGACAACTCAGAGAAAAGCTGGTGGAAATTCCTGAAGTGGAAAAGCTCTTGTGGTGAGAAAAGCTGGTGGAAATTCCTGAAGTGGAAAAGCTCTTGTGGTGAGAAAAGCTGGTGGAAATTCCTGAAGTGGAAAAGCTCTTGTGGTGAACAAATCTTTGAATTCCTACATGTGCTGGGCTTTGGCTCCCCAGAACCATGAAAAGCTCCAACTTAATTTAAGAGTAGAGGTACTACAGAACTGAAAAAAACCTTAAGGAAAATGAGTTTGTGTTTCCCTCTGTGCTACCAGTTACAGGGCAGAGCTCTGCTCTTCATGCTAGTGCAGATCTCTCTCCTGAGGTCTCCTGAGTGCTCTGGATCATCCACATGAGTAGTTTCAAGAGCTGCTGAAATTTCAGGTCAGGTTTCACATTCTTTTTCCTTCAGAGAAGCATGTATTTATTCAGGTTGCTTTAAATTACTTTTCATTGATCCACATATTTCATACTCAGGATGTTTCATACTCAGGCTAAAATATAAAAAGGTCACATACAGTAATTAAAAAAATATTATTCATATGAAAACTGGAGGGAAAATTTAAGCTTTAATTAAGTTAGAAAAAAATTTGCTTATTCAAAGCTTTTCCTTGAATGTACTTTGCTTTAGGCACACACACTCAAAGATACAGTAATGCATTTGTTTGCTTTTTAAAACTATTATTAAATACGTTACAAATTCTTTATTTCTGTGTGCAATCAGCAGAGCTTTCATCTTGCTCATCTTTACAAACTCGTTGCAGGTGAATGATATGTCAACCTAGAGGAATTGTGGTAAGAAATTTTGAAATTACTGTGATCTAAAAATAGTGACAGACATTTTATAAAATGTATGTACATGGGTCAGGATAGGTCAGTATAAAGATTTTAGCGGTGGGATGACTATTATAGACATGTTTAAAAGCAAGTTCTCTGGTACTTAGTGTGCTATATAATTTTTGTATGTAACCATATATGGCCTGTCTCCCAGAAATGGACGGCCCTGGTTGATGCAGGACCTGATGAGCATGCTGGAGTATTTAAAAAAAAAAATATATATAAAACTTCCCAGTCTTCTCTCCCCCCTAACCCCCTGAAGCCGTGTTTCCTACCTCTGACAGTCTCCAAACACACACTTCATTTCTGCAAAACCCAATCCCAGCCCTCATCCAGCCCCATTCCTCATCTGCCCTGTTTCACCAGGAGGATGCTAAAGACTGTGCCCATGTGTTTTGTTTTAAGAGGTCCTATTCATTTGCTTTGCCCTCAATTTCCATTGGAAAACAGAAAATTTCACCTCACACATGAAGAAGGTATTTGCCAAAATTTGTCTTGGGGGAGTTTCTGAAAGCATCATTTCTTCCTTGCCTATGATGCAGGGGCAGGTGTCTCCTTTTGCTTATCTGGGAGTTGACTGGAAAGGATCTGTTGCTTTTACAGCTATCGAGTGTATCTGACAATATTTATCCTTGTATTCACATGCATGCTGCAGAAGGCTGCAGAAGGCAGATGCTTCATCCTTTTGTTTTCCTGATCTCAGATGCCAAGGATGTTAAAGACAATTAAATAAAATGTAGCAAAACTTTAGCATCATAGGTTTCAGTATTGTTAATATATTGTCATTGTTCAAGACTTTGCTATTTTCTTGTGGGCCTGTTTCTCCCTCTCTGTGATTAAGTTCATGGTGGAGTCTAGATGAATATGACATTTAATGCATCCTATTCTTGCTGCTATGGAGACATGCCTTGTTGAGTGTGTCTACTTCACTTTGGTCTACAAAGCATGATGCGTTCAGCACGCTTTTGCCAGATCTTCGTAGCTCCTGTGTTTGTTGCTAATAGTTTAACGTATTTGTAAGTATAATACTTGGCAACTTAACATTTGTCTTCATTAGAGCACTTCACCAGCCCTCAGTTAATGAAGCTCTTTCAATGTGAGTTTAGGAGGGAAAGGCCTTTTACAATACAGGAAAATGGTGAAATTGAAGGACACAGACACCATAAGCTTACATCTTCTGAGACGTTCAGGTGCCTAAGAGTGGGGTTCTGTGTTATGGTCTCTCCAGTGGCAAAGCCATTTAAAATTTTTTTCTATTGCCTCCTACAGTTCCACCTGCAGTTTGTCCTTCCCCTCAGCCACAGCAGTTTTGGAAGGGAGATGATCAGCAGTGTGTTGCTCAGAGCACATTCTGGCCCCATCTCCTTATCCAATCTTTAATGAGGGCTGATACCAATGGGAATTTTTCCTTATAAAGATGGAAGCAAAACCACACCAGGACTCCAGGTATTGCTCATGGTGACAGTGACAGTCCCTTTCAAAAGAAGCATGTGCTCTTTGCTGTGCATTCATGCACAGAGGGAGACAAACTATCACCCTGCCTAAAGTGAAGAAATGTTTTGTAAGGGTAAAACAATGCAAACAACCCTTTTCAAATTTGCCTGTGTTTTTGTTTTGCTTGTTTGTTTCAGTTTTTTTTTTTAATTAATCTGCATTTTTTCAATAACCTCCTTAAGTCATGACTTCACAAACAAGGGACAGGGAGGAATAGGAATTACTGCCTGAGATGAGAGGCAGGGCAAGAACTTTACCAATAAAGAATTCATGTTTTGGAATATTTTCTGTGGAGATTAATGGGAATTTAGTATAGAAAAACTAGAGGCAATACGTGTGAAGATCTGTCTATATTAGGTCAATATGAATACTAAAATCACCATGTTCACCAGTTGGTCACAGCTCTCTGCTTAACAACTTAGCTGGCTGGGATATGGAGTCCTGCATTTGACTTGTTGTTTAAGATTGGAACTCTCAGTGTCCCTAGGAAAGCAAGGGCAAACTGTTGTGGAGCCAGCATGTCACACTACCTACACCATATGTGATATCAGCTTTAGGCACTGTTTCACATAATTTTTATTTCTGCCCTTTTCATACAGGTTTTAATAAAGGACATGATAATGAGGACTGAATGACATTTATTATCCAGACAGCATATCATGGTCAGTTAGCCTGATGGATTGGTAAGAACATGTCTCAGCTCCATACCATTATTCAGTCCTTAATCGGGAATTTTTCCTTAGTAAGGGCTGAACACCATGCAAGTTTTTCAGATTTACCTTGTGTTATTCATAAGGAGCAAGTGCTTCTTGTGCATACTCCAGAGGAAACAGTCTTCCACCAATATCCATGAAGGGCTTTGCTCTAATTTCTCATCCAGAACACTTTAGTGCATAAGGACTGTGTCCGCATAAAGGAGATTACCCAGGCAGATGTAGCTGCACTAGGTAGTCCTTTAACTCCTTTTAAAATGTGTTAGAGGTACTTTATTTCTCCAAGTATGGAAGTCAGTTCATGCCTGTAGAATATACCTAGGACTTACCTCTAGATGCGTTCATCCTCTTTGAATCTCTTGTCTTATTAACTGGGGTTTCTTTCATTTTTCTGGATCAGCAAACCTCTAGTTGCATGGTCAGAGACTTGAACTCCCTCTTCTAATGGGTTCTGAACAAGGTGCTTGTCCTCCCAGAAAAACACTGTAGGCATCTCCGGCCAAATAAAGCTCTGGAGGCATGGACAATTACTGCATCAGGAAAAACTCTGAATATTTCTTTCTGTGAGCAGTTGATGCAAAGGGGCTATAACTGCAAACTGATAGCAATCACTCAGTGCCTTCTATCAAGTGAAAGAAAATTGTACTTTGATCCTTTGGGAGATGCATTTGGATGTAGTAAGTCATGGAATATTTAAAGGAGCCTTGGGGGGAACTTCTGGTGAGAAAGTTTAGTTTGCAGCCTACCTGTGGTAGCTGCAAACTGTCATGTTTATTTATCCTCTCCTGGGGAGATAAAAACAAACACTGTTTTCAGTGATGATGGGGGCTTGCCCTGTAAAACAACTACCTCTATATATTACTGTAGTGTAATATTTGTGGGGAGGCAAAACTGAGCAAATCAGATTTGTTTACAACAAATAGAACTTGCTCCTTGGAGGTTGTCGTGATGCAGCTTCCCCAGTTCAAAACGATGCTAATTTGCTCTCACCTAGTTACCAAAGGGAGGTTCTGTGATTTCAGATATGTCACCTGCTGGAAATGACTAGAAGACTGAAAATATATTCAGTTCCTTAGGGAGTGTTTTTTTATCCTTTTAAATGAGTTTTTGTGTGAAGAGGTATTTGATAGACTATCCCCAGTGTAAGATAAATAGTTTCCGTGAGTTCAGGACTAATTATCCTCAGGGACACAACAGACTGAAGAGCTAGATGAACCAGAAATAAAATGGTATCTCTTGGCTATAGTGGGAAGTACGCTCCTACCATACATGATTAGATGGCTATCGAGCTTGTTACTGTCGGAGAGAAATGACCAGCTTTCTCCCAGAGAGCCTCCACAAATGACAGAGTACGTGTGCACTGCAGCAACACTCCCTCTCTTTTGTGCATAGGTAGATGTACATCACTGGCAGCCTTTGCTGGTTGTACGTATTTCAGACCAAAGAGGATCTTTACATAGTCAAAAGAGAGAAGTTTTTTTGTATGTGGCATTGCACAGTGTTTTTCTTGTTTGCATAACATACATGTTTAAAACACGTATCTCTTACTGAAGGATGAGAGAGCACACTTTTGTTGTTCCTTAAAAATTCAGGAATAAAATGAGTTTTTGTCGTGTTTATCCAGGGCTTGAGATCTTTTTCTGTTTTCTTTAACTCTTCAGTTTTTCTCAGATATTTTTCATTGACGCTTAGCTTGACATTTGAGGCTCCAGGTTGTGACTGGAAGCAGAAGGGAAAATGCATGTTGAAATTGTTCTTGTGGTCTGAACAAAACCAACCAGAAATCTCATGGGAATTTCAAGGAAAAATTAATTTTTACAGTTTAGAGTTGAAGTGTTTTGTTGTTGGGTTTTTTTCCTCCCCTCCTAAGCCAAAACTCCTGTTAAAGACAAATGTTTAAGGGGAATTACCTGACTAATGCTTGCAAGGTCTATCCAAATTTTGCAGAACAAAAAGTCCATTTGTTTCTTAAACTCTGGATGAGCATCTGAATTCTGTGCCACATTCCTAAATTAGATCATTCCCAGCACAAGCCTCACTCCAGCAGAAACCCAGCCAGGCCATGCCGTGGGCTATGCTGGGGGAGGCTCCTGTGGGGAAGAGTTTCATCTGTGGGACCACACAGGGTGTGTGAGGAACATCAAGACCTCTCAATAGGGGAGGGGAGGCAGAGGAAAAGGTGAGGGGAGAGGGCAAGAGGCAGAGCACTGGTTGAAGGTGTGCAGTTCACCCTGTTTGCCAGGATTGGCTGTGTGTCACCTCACCCGCCAGTGCTGTTGTGGTCAGCTGGGAGGTGAGAAAAGCCTGGAGCATTGCAGTGCTGGCCCCAGCCAGGAGGGATAGGCACAATCTCTTGGCTGGCTGAGGGTACATCTCGCTGTGACTGCTATTTATATCTGAGGCAGATTGAGTGGGATAACACACACAGCCCCCATGTCGCTCACCCTACCTGTTTGAAGGGCAAATGCCTCTCCGGTGGAGAGGGCAGTTTCTCTCTGAGCTCTTTCAGATGCCACTCAGAAACTTCTTTTTCTAATAAGAGCTCATTTGTATCAGTCTGCTAAAACTGGGATTTGGGCCAGACCGCAGCACTGCCGTAGCAAACATCAGCCGCAGTGGTCCTCCACCCCACCTCCTGGGGTAGAGCAAAAACATCAGCAACGAGCTTTTCTAGAGGCCAGTTTGGAAGTGTTTATTGGTGAAGCTGCCAAATAGAGAGATGTAAAAAGAAAAGTCCCAGCTTTAGCAAGTGGATTTGTGCTTAGCATGGTATATTAATGAACTGTTGAATCTGAGAGTTCAGACTACCTTTGAGAGCAAGATGTACCTGGGGAAGTGTGAAAATAGGGCTTGTCTGGCTGAAGAAGTTCTTTTGGCATTATCCCTTCCTCCAGGCCCTCCAGATGCTGCTGCTGTCAGCACTGGGGAGCTGCTTCCCAGCATCCTAAGGATTCCTAGATTTTAAGCGAGTGTTATGAAAGCAAAGGTGACATTCATAGATTGTGATTCTCTAAGTGGGGTGCTTGCAACTTGTGTATTCACATCTTGCAATGGGAAAGCTATGAATTTTCTGATTTTTGTCACACTCTGATAAGATTAAAAAAACATGGTTATATTTGATCCTGCTGACTGAGCTGCAGAGGTAATTTCTTGTTCAATTGAAATCTAAAACTTTGGAGGTTTCACGTCCACTGGGATGTAAAGTAATTTTTCAATTCCCATGAACTTCAGCCACCAATCAGGGAAGTTATTTTTTTAATTTTAGCAAAAAGGATAATGTATAGTACCCTCATTTTATACACTGACAGAAATTTCAGAATGCAAGAGCTCTCTGCCTGCTTAGAAAAACCTGTCCTTTTTCTCAGAAAATCGGAACTTTGTATTTGGTCTGCAACTTTATGAGAAGGAGGATTCAAAAGTCTAAAACATACACCTGTATGTTTTGAGATTTGCCCATTTTAAGTAACTTTGATCAGCTTTGTGGAACTTTTGGCCTCTCTTATTTTTGAACATGCACATCTGCACTTCTTTTGGGCGTTGCTCTTTTAAAACACAAACATTTACTAATGGTCTTACCATGGCTGCAGATTGTGTTTCAAGGCCTGCAGGCAGAAAAGGAGAGGTTGTCAATCCCTTACAAAAACAAGAACAGTGACATGAACTGTGTTCATTTCTTGTAAAGATAAGAAACACACAAGAAATGCAGAGAAGATGCATTGTGAAGATTAATTCTCTGAAATTCCTATGGTAGAGCATTTGAAGAAGGAGAGACTTTCTATTAGTCAACTATATTGATTTCTGCCACTAAGGAAAGGGGAAGAAAAAATATTTACTGTGCTAAACTGCTAGAGCTTTCAACCGGTTCATATTGAATACTGCATCCCGTGGTCTTCTCTCCTTGGTGTTGCCTCTGCAGAAGGAAAGACTGGAAGAGACACTAGGGCAGAGCAGTGAGAAAGAGCTGCTCTAGGCTTGTCAGCCTCCTCGAGGGAAACAATCATCTTCTCCTCACTATTAACAATGGGTCACAAAACCATCTTCATGATTGTGACAAATCAAGTCCCGCTGTAATTAAAAAGTGATCATTGTTGCTTTTTGGTCTTTTCAGGTGCTATGAGTACTTGCAAACATAGTTGCTAACATGGTAAAAAAAAATTGTTATCAGTGATTTGTTTCAAGCTGCTTGATACTTAGGCTGAATTTCATAGGAAATTATGTTGTTGGGTTTGGGCAAATTGGAATAAGTGTCATAGTTTTTAGGGGTTTTTTTTTGTGTTTTTCTTCTCTTTTGTTTACAAACATTAAACCTTTAACTGTTTGCTTTCTTAACAAAAGACGAGGAAAAACAAGCTCAGACTTTTAACTTAGCTCTTAAAGGTGAAGATTGATAGATGGATAGATGTATTTTATAGTGGGGCTCTACTCAGAAAAGCGGCTGGGTAATGATGGTGTCTGCTTCCTCAGTATGACTGCTACTTTTGTGCATTCAGTTAGATCTTTGACTTTATGGCAGAAATAAGTCTTGACTGCTTTTTACTCATTAGCCCTGCAGAGGCTACATAGCTAAGCAGCAAATACAACTAAGAGCTAATGAGCTAGATTTTTCAGTGGTGAGCATTGAAGCCTCAGCAGCTGAGACTTCTGCAAACTATTGATTGCTCCTTACAATGACGGGGTAGTGGCCAAAACGTCATGTTTCTCAAAAGAAATTAATCCCAAATAAACCCAGACAGGCTGCCTGTGTACTTGACTTTTAAGTTTTAATACAATTCTAGGTCTGAAAAATCAAAATGAAACAGTAATGAAATGGGAGGCTGAACTTGAAAGACCAATCTTAGGTTTACCCTTTCAAGGCTATACTTTAAGATATATTTATTTTCATCATTATTAAATTTTTTATAACCAATAGTACTTTTAATACAAAATGAAATTCACATTGAGACTAAATAGATGATATATTGTATATAAGACTTCCTAGATTTGATTTTTAAGGCTTTTGCTATAAGAGTTCAATGTTGAATCATTAGTATTTGAAACTGCAGTACATGGTAAGTTGCACTAGTAGATTTTCTGCAATATTCCTGAAATTAGTCCATGAATTTGTAATCTCCTTTCAAATAGATGAATATAACTGCTGTGACTGTAGAAATCTGAAATGTAGACTGAAAAGATGTGATATTTTGTAATTTTTGAAAATTATGAAAAGTAGAGCATGAGGAGCTGTAATGGGAACTGCACTTACTAAGTCAATTTTTATTAATAGTGAAGCAAATGTTAAAGGATGACAGCTGATGAACAATAACACCTTTATATATATATAAAATAACCTCTGACATATTGAAATGATAGATTTTTTTAACGTGATTGAATTTGTAGCCAATGGTAATGATAGCATAACTGAAATACAGATATTTCTCATTATTATTAAGAATTTGATAAAATACCTCCAACCTGAACAATTATTTCTTAGAAACTTGGGTATAAGCACTGTATCATGCATGAAAAGAGTCTAAATAAATGTTAGTGATTTGCAGCAAAAAATTGAATACTGGGCGGTGCCCAAGTGAGATAACGCTGGGCAGTGTAAAGTAGATTTTGTTTACAGTGTTTATTACTTTCTGCAAGAGAAGTGTAAATTGCACATTAATTATGTTCCATGGGGACTAAATGGGGAGGTGTAGCAGAGGATGGACTAATCACTTTATCACTTGCTGGGCACTCTGAGCTGGTATAATTTAGTATAGTCCAACTAAAAGTGGGAATAAATTCTCCCTGATAGGAAATTTATTTCTTGGACTGGTGTGTGAATCTGGGCTTTATTCACTTCAGACACTATATATCTATTCTTATGTGCCAAGGCTTTTTTGTTGTTCTGGGTGTCTGGAACATTGAATGTTTCTTAAACTGCTTGTAGATGATGAGAAGTGCAAATAAAACAATTTTATTAATGATGAAAAGAGGAAGCGGATAAATATTGAGGATCATGAAGCAATACAAAAAAGATCAGAAAAGGCTGGCAGAGCAGGGACAGGCTGCTGCTGAGCCAAACATTATTCTTTGGGTGCAGTAGATTTAGAGGGTATGCTCACAGCCATACTGTGGAGAATAAGGAGGCTATAGCCACCCACGGAAAAGTCTCACACAAAGGATACAATATAATGCTGCACTGGTTTTTTGTAGGAAAATTTCTCCAGTTATTTTGTTTCCACTCTGGCAAGGACCCTCTGACCAGGGGCATTTTGGAGACCTGGCTCTCTCATGGGGCAGAGGTAGAAACAGGGGAAGACAGAAAATCCCCTGTGTGGGCAGGCCTCCCATTTTTTGGTGTGGAGGGTGGGCACGTGTTTCTCAAATGGAACTTTCTGGAAAGGAGGTATTTACCTGTCAAAAATGAGTTTTAAGGAAATTTAATGCCTGTGCAAGACCTCAGCAGACTTCGGATGTGCCTGGAGGACGGCGGAATTGCGGAGGTGACTGCAGTGAGTGCTGAGCTGGCTTCCATCAGAGCATCTCAGGTGTCAAAAGCACTGAAGTTGCTGGGTACAATCTTCAGCTTTTGGTCAAACTGGCCAAGTTAAAATAAGGCAGCTGCTTGTGTTCTGACTGTATGGAGGTCAGGTGCAGGCTAGTACAAGTTCCTTCCTCTAGATCATGTTTTCTGTAAGGAAAGAGTTTAGAAGGGCAAGTTCAAAAGCAGTCTGGACAGGCAAGGCCGATGCATCTGAGGCTGCCAAGAGTGGTGCCTGTAATTGTAGCAGTATTTATCACATTGCAGTGGAAATGAAAACCCTGTAACATCTTCCATAGACCCTTAAGATGCTTGGAGACAAGATAAAATGTTGATTTAAACCATTGGCTTATATTACTTAAAGCAAGAAGAGTGTCTTGAAATAGTTTAGGTATGGGCACACATTTTGTCCTCTTGCCTCTGGTGTCATCATGAAAACTTTTAGAAGTGTAGGAAATGGGGTGGTTGAGTGAGTATACAATAAAATTCTAGAGGAAGATCTTGCCTACAAACTTCTAAAAGGCTCTGTGTTACCAGTGGATTGAGCTAGTAAGATGTCTTATTTATTCCTTTAGAGTTTTCTATATTGATTGGGCTTAAATGTGCTCCTTTTACAAAAATGTCCATGAGGGTGATTAAGTCTTGCATAAAAAGTGCAGTAAATTCCTCTGGCTCCAAGAGACTCTTTAGCTGTCACTTGGCACTGGCACTCCCTCACCAGACCTTGTAAATCAGGTACTATCTGGCAGTTTTAAGTTAGTTCCCCTACCTTGTCTATTCTTTGAACAAGTGCTGGAGACAACTGCATTTGGCTATATGCACCGTCATCTGTGATATCCTCTGTCACTTCAAGGCTGTCACTTGAAAAATAGAGGGTACTGGCGTAGAGATTGAAAGTCTTCCTCCTACTGCTTCCAGCCTCAGGCCCAAATCACGGAGAGGCAGCTGCTGGAACAAACAGTAAAAAAAGGGAGTGGATTCATATTGTGGCATGTGCAGGTGGTGTTACCCTCTCAAAGCTTGATGGATTTAGCAGTGCAGGGAATGTGCCTGGGGTTTCTCTACATTCAGAGGAAGTATAATGCATCCTCTATGGCACCTTCTGGGCTGCTAAATCAGACCTAGGGAGGATAGATGCAGTCCACTTGCTCTTAGTTGCCATGTGGGACACCACCTACCCACAGGGGACTGTGGAAGGAAGTGTACATGACCTTCTTTCAACATGGAGATTGAACTATTCCTTTCTTGGGCCTCCCAGGTCAGGAGTCACCTTATTCCCTCTTTTCTAACAGATATAAGACCATCGGAGACTGCTTTTCAATCATGACGGTGGCATTCAGTGGTGTGCCTTGTTGTCAACCAAGGTGCCTATGCCATTGCGCTCTCCTTAACATGTCTAAGTTACACTTATCAAGAAGTTAATGTGACATCAGCACCCATCTGATTTTCTTCTGCTTTTCTGCTGCTGCAGCAGAAATTATATGGCTGAAAATCTTTCGTGGTTATTTGACTCAGATATATCCTGCAAATGTTAAGTATGATCTGATTATTAAATGCTGCCCCATGGTATGATTTAGCATATGTTTATTGAGCAAACCTCCTGGTGACATTGAATGGCTCCTTCAGTGGCGAAAAGTGGATTTTAGAGGAAAAATTGCTTGAAATATTTATTGGGAAGTTAGTTTGAAAATAATAACAAGGGGAAACTCTTTTGTGTGGAAAACTAAATTCTTGAATAAAGTATATAGAAAATTTAAGGGTTTTTAAAATATTTTTTAAAAAATGTGTAATATGTATATACATATTCCTCTTGAAGGCAAGACTTGGGAATTTTAGGCTTTTGAAACAGTTCTCTCTGTCAAGGGCACAAGTCCATAAGTTGTGATTTTTGGATCACTCTACTGCTGAGCTAGTCTAACTCAGGAAGGTGGTAAACATTTTAAACTTGCAGGGATATGCCTGAGGCAAGCTTCAGGCATGTTGGCATCATAGCTGCCTCACTGCTTTGCCAGCAGAAAAGTGGTACCATATAGACTGATTAGAGGAACATGGATAAGGGAAGGAGTAGAGGATTCCAGATAAAATAAACAAATAAAACCTTCACAAAGAAGCAAGTTTTTTTAGGGGTTCAATTTTTTTTTCAGGAAAGGTTTGTTTTTGTTTGGTTTTATTTACTGCTCTATTTTGAGAGTTTGTCATCAACTGCTGTGCCAGTTTAGCCTGAAATAATGTGACATGGCAAGTTTTAACTAGGACTACTCCCGGTTTACTCCTATATGAATGAGATGACTTGCAAGTGAAATCAAAGACATTTCTTGTGGAAAACCACAGTTTTATATCAGGTTCTTAATTGCACACAGTGAGTCAAGTGAGAGTACATTTTGTACCTTGTTCTTTATGACATGTTGCAGTGCAACACAGTTATGAAATTCATATCCAGATTATGATTTCTGAAATTTGATGATCTCTTAGACTTCATACTCTTTGGTTTGGATCTATCTAAACATTAAGCATTGACATATAATGCTTTGCATATGTAAACATACTTTTTACTTTTCATTTCCTAGTAACCACAGGAAGGTTATCAACAAGATGGAGCCAAGTTCCTCACAGCATTGCATACAGGGTGGATAAGGGAAAGCAGGTGTTAGTTGAAATGAGATGTTCAGTTGGCCTATAGTCAAATAACAGAGCAGGCTGTCCAAAGAGGCTGTGGAGTCTCTGTCCTTGGAGCTTTTCAAGACCCAGATGGAGAGCACTCTGGTCTGATCTCATATTTGACCCTGCTCTGAGCACGTGATTGGACCGATGACCTTTTGGGGTATCTTCCAAGCTGAATCCTTATGACTTTTAATTGCTGTTTTGTCCAGTCTAATTCAAAAAATTATTATGGACAGTATTAGATGAAGATGGAGTCCCTTTCCCAAACTGGAAATAATTTAGAAATATAGAAGTGCAGCTGGGATGCTGCCATTGCTTGATGAAGATCGATGTTCAAGAAGACATGATTATAAATCATAAGGATGGGAGCTGAACTCCGTCTTGCACTGGTTGAAATGGGATTTCTACATATTTTTAATGTTGTTCTTTGGTCATATTGAACAGCGACTAGGATCCATTCCTTTTCATTTAATGGTCTCTCCAGTACAGAAGTGCAGAGATTAATCAGTTGTGAGCAGTTAAGTTGGGTTTAAGTGGTAGCAAAAGTGAGAACAAACCAGGTAAGCTTGAGTTTACACTGACAACTCTCTACTATATTATAATTATTTCCCTGGGATTTTTAATTTGAAATCTTAAAACTGTTTGAAGAAACTTCTCATCTGCTTTTGGCTCTTTGCTTATGGTGAAAAGGACATTGAGATTCCAACCACAAGGTTTTTCCCCCTCTCTCATTTCACTTCTGCTACTTGAGCTATGGCTTCCACTTCTTTTAGCAATCCCCCCAGATCTCCTCCTTCTCCTTCCTCTGGCCCTGCAGGTGACACTAATAAACCATTTGCTGAGAGCAGCTGTTGCAGCATCCCAACTTCAGGGATCCCTTCTGGGACCCCACAACTGCTCCAAGTTTTCTTGCTTAATTGGAAATCCCTGTCCTGAACGCCCCTTCACTTCTAACCCTCACACTAATTTTTTAGTTAATTCCAGCTCTTACCCCACTGATTTTAGTGGATTTACTGCTGGAACATGAATATCTTGTTGTCTTTCATTTTTGAGTACCACTGGTACTAAGATAACTCCAGTTTTGTGAGCTTTGTGTTTCAAGATTGCCATTAAAAAAGCAGCACTGTAGTGCCTTCTGATATTTGAGCTTTACTGTGATATGTGTAGTATCTCCTGTAGCAAGAACAAGAAGTACTGCAGTAAAGACAAAATTTGAGGTACCATAAATGTTAAATTTATTTTAAAGGACTCATTGCAACCCAACAAGAAAGATATACTTAATACCCTAGTCTATAAATATAAAAATTGATCCAAGACTATGTCCCAGGAAAGTGAGAAAGAAATAACATTTTTTTTCTCTCTCACAGAAGTTGCTTCTTGTATGAATGAGTTACCTCCAAACCTTCCAATTTTTAGGTTATTCCAAGATTAGTGACCTTCAGTGGCAGTATCACAGCTTGTTCCTACTGCCTCATCCTGCTGTTAGGGGAAAATCACTTTTGTGAGGACCTAACCTTGATACATGAAGGAAAATACACACCAGACTGTGATGGCTCCAAGTCTGAAGGAAAAGTGCATTGTCTGAGTATTTCAACCCAAAGGTCTGAGCAACTGTGACTTCTGCTGATTTAATTCTGAGTATAAATAGGGAAGCAACAAATGCTTAAAGCTGGCTGCCAACAGAGAGGGACTAATTTTTAAAGCTGCTGACATAGGTGGAAACTTAGGGAAAAATCCGAAGGCTTTTGAAAATGGCAAGGGACTTTGCAAGTCTTCTTCATGAGAGGATTTTTACATATATTCCTGTTTTAAAGGGAAGACAAACCATTTGGGTTAGTAGGGAAAAAAAATCCTGTTTAGGAAGAAATTACTGCCATACAGCCCAATTCCTCCCTTTGCTGATGCAAGAATACAGCTGCTTTGGTCACAAACCCTAGAAGAGTTATGGTATTTTTCTGCCTGTACTGAATGTGTGAGAAAGAAAGAAGGGAACTGACAGTCCTCTGGCCCTCCTTTCCTTTGCTGGTAGTGCCATTGAGTGCCACAAACACCACTGTACTCTGCAGTGCAGCTTTAAGTGCGACTGTGTATATCCTCATTTAGATCCTTGCCTTCTGATTCAGCCTTGTATCGCATTGATACTGCCTGGACATGTTATCCTCTGAGGATCAACATTCTGCCATGTACCCACCTCCTCATGCCAAGTTCAGCATCCAGACAGCCATAACAGCGTATGTTAGCAGCTGGGCAAGTTTAGCAATGCAGGGTGAACCCTGTTAAGCATGTTTGTTCTTCCCCTGTGGCATAGGATTTTACTATCTCTGTTTTTTCTCTGTGCTAAAATACTATGAAACCGGGTGTGCATAGAGGTGTGAAAAAGCTGTTTCAGTGTCTCACTGCTTCATGGTTTGAGTCATGTCATTAGCAGTCCTCTGGTGCTAAAACGTTCTGTGGAAACCAAATTAAAATACAATTTGGTTGTAGAGGAACACTTTATAAATGGAGTACTGATTTCCACTTAGGTATACTTGCAGTGTTCGGGAGCAGGAATAAATAAAAGCATATTTCCCCATTTGATTTATCAAGGTGGCTTCTTTTGTGGTGGTTTTAATCCAAGGAAGTGAAAGGTGACTAGAAATTTTTGGTACTCAAATCAAAACGTTTTAGAGAGGTCTAATCTTCAGAACAAAGGTGTAGAACATGTTTTGGAAACTGGACAGTTAGGGACATCTCTGTGAATGCTCTGTGAATCTGCCATCCTTTCAAGAAAACCTAGACCATAGGCTTTTGAGGACAGGTATCTGTATTTCCTTTGTTTGTATATGCAAGTTGGCTGGTCAAATTAACCACACAATTTCTCTAGGATCCTTTTGTAAGAACTGGAGACACTGTTTACTTCAAAACCAGTGCAGGGGAATGTAAAAGAGCATACTTGGAGCCCAGAGAGAGTAGACAGCTACTGTAAATGGCTGAGTTAGGTGGGGGGGCAGTGCCAACACATCTGAAGGTCCTGGATATCAGTATTATTGCTTTTTGTAATTAATTAAACAATTATGTGTAAAACTTTTTAAATATAGTTATGTGTCCTAAAATTAGGAGACACTGTAAGTGTAGATGGTGTTTGAATGGTACACCAGCTTCAGCGTTTGAATGCTACAGTGTGCTTAATTGTTACCAGTCATTAAGGAAATTCTCTATATGAGTGTTTCTGTGGGCATACATGTGTTTTAATTCTTTCCCCAACCCATCTGATTGGCTCTGTTGCTTCCTCAAAGACTATAGGGTGTCTTTAAATCTCTGTTATGCCACATTTATTTTATTTGCTTTTTTAAAAAAAGGAAACATTCTTCTTTTAAACTTGAAAACCTCCAACTTTTATAAGTACCTTTCCATAAAGCTCAGAGATCATTTGACATACTTTAAAAGTTCAAACCGACTGCAACAACAAAAGTAAACCCAGAATTTTTGCCCTAATTGGAATATGGAGAAAAATCTTTCTTTCGCAGGCACAAAGTGCCTGGTGTATTCTCAGGTGTATTCTGTTCCCAGTTCTATTCTTTTTCTCTCCCATTGGGCACATGAAGAAAGAAAGGTGCTTGTAACATAAAGGAGAGAAAAGCTAGTTCAAGTTAATATTAACCAAACATGAGAGGAGAAGCAGGGAGTGATTTCTGAAGTCTGAAATGCTTTTTGGAAAGGACTATGACAACTTCTTCATCACCAGTAAATAGAACAAATAGAACACATTTTAGCTTGATGCTTCTTCTGACCAAATGCTCCTGTAGCAAGGCAATACCCATCTGGTTTGAGTAGCAATTCCATTTAGCTCTTCTGTCAAAGGCTCTTGGGTTCATGTGTTCAAAGGCCAGAAATGCCTATGATGAACTCCTAAATAAAGCAAGTAGTGGAATTCCATCCACTGATGTCTGCATAAAGTCCCTAGCTTCTCTTTGAATATAGGCTTTAGTAGACATCCGGTTTTGTTTTAAACATATCCTATAATGAGAAGTCTACTGTATCCCACAGGAAGCTGTTCAAATAGTTATCTCTTTCTCGAAAGCATGCATTTCATGTTGTGTTTGAACATTTCTAATTTCAGCTCCCTGGTGTTTTGTATCTCATTATCAAAAGATGTTAACATTCATTCAACATCAGGCTTAGATGAGATCACTGGAGCAAATGTTGCCCCATCTGCTCATCCACCCCCTTCCCAGAGACTGCTGCCCACCAGAGCAGGGATGGCTAAATGTCTCCTAAAATGACACAGTTTACAATGATAAACAGATCCTGGGCAGCAACCTGCAAGAATAAAGACTGAACTGGTTCGTGCTGCAGCCCTACGGTTTGATCTGTGACTGCATGTATATTAATATTTTAATGTACTAGTCTGAGGTACCTCTTATATCCGTGACTGTAGTTGTGATCAAATATCTTCCTAACCTTCTCTTTGAATAGACTGACTTCTGAATCTTTCGCTGTAAAATGTGCTTTTGAGCCCCTCAAATCTGTAACTCTTTTCTGAGATATATTTCAACATGTGGATATGAGACTTTGATAACCATTGCTGGTCAATCATTCTGCAGTATGTGTTAACTATGTAGACATCTCCTCATTAAAAAAAGGTGAGCCCTTAACACAGAGGCTTCTTTACAAATAAAGTTTTCAATTCTGCAGCTGTGGCATGGTGCCAGACTACTACAGAAAAATGTGGGTAATGAAGGTTTGGTATTTAACCTACCTGTTTAAATAGAACTGAGAAACAAAAAGCAAATGGCAAAATCAGGGACATTTGAATTACATTTTTTTGTCTTTGTTTTCCAATGCTGTAGTGGAAAAAGTTAACAGAATACAAAACTTTTGCATTGAAAAAACTTTTTTTTTTAAAGAGAAGTATTTTCTTCCAACAAGGAATTAACAATTTAAAGCAGGATATTAGGGTTGTCCATATCCATGAAGGAGTTGACTGGAGTAGCTGTAATATATTTTGTGACCAAATTAATATGTATGAGAATGTCCAATATATGCATGCAAAACCTCATAGTTTATATGATAGCTCGTTATGCAGCAATTCAAGTCAGCAGTGTAGTCTGAATTCCAGTTACTTTGCAGTGAATTGGAAATCTGGAGAAGTATAAGCTGCCTTGCATTGCTGGAGTAGGTGAAGTTCATTAATGTTCATTTTGGGAATGATTTAATGATGAGCGGTTGATACATTGCCAGCTCATAGTCAGCTCAATATCAACTCATTAGCAGGAAGCTGAACTCTGTCTGAGTTGTCCTGAGACTTGTACCTCAAACACAGCTATGAGAGAGTCATAATTTTAGTAAAAGTTTTTGATATAAGAAACAATATTTTAAAAATAAGGTGAGACTTTATAGAAGTAATGTTGGAATTTCCTTGAAATGACTCTCCAGGAAAGCTCTCAGCCTTAAAAAATACAACATGAGTAATTAGATATGTCAATGTCTTTCTCGTGCTAACACAAACCTAAAACCTACTTCTTTGTAACTGCTAGATCTTATACTTTTAGATCTAGGAAATCAACACTGAATTTAATTTTAATTCAGTATACAAAAACAAATCAGTAACACCATATCAAAAGCACAGACTACATCTGGTCTCAATCAGTTTGTGTACAACATACAACGCACTTGGAAGCACACCACCCACAGCATCATCTCCCACCATGCTCAGAGCTTCCAATGCTACCTTCTCTGCTTTCTTTTTCTCACTTAGAGTGTGTTCTTTAAAAATAGACAAATAAACAAACTACATTTTCATGATTCACATTTTCCATAATCTTGGGTCTGAAGCACTGCTTCCACCTATTTTTAAGCTATTCCTGCATTCCTTCATTTATCGTCCTAGGCACCAAACAATATAATCCATAAATTCCATTCATTTGGCATGTACTGTGCAGCTCCCCAGGCATTTGGACCCCATAGACTCATATCTCTTTCCAAATATGTTATTTGGGGATCTCAAACACCTGAGATTATCTTTTAATTGCTGGTTTAAATAAAGTACTGATGTATTGACTGAATTGTGTCTGTTCTCATTTATCTGCTTAAACAAGCAAAAAATACTAAAAGATAACAATATTGTTGATTGATTTGACTGTGTGATGCTTGATGCAATCCATGTGGGCCACAAAGTCAGCATTAGGTTTGCAATCACAAGATGTTACATCCAAAATCTCAAAGAAGAAGAAAGCTGTTGGTGCTGGGAAGAAATTCAATTCCTGTAGTAAAGAATCATTTGTTTTGGTTTATTCACCCCTGTGACATATATGAAGGCAGTGTCAGTAAATCAGCTGTCAGCTGACAGCAAAAAACTTCACTCCAAAAAAAAAATAATTGCAAACTGAGATCTACCAGCTTCATGCCTGGTAGTTTCGAAATACTAATATAAACAGGAAAACCTATGACAGGAAACTGATTTATACAAAACCAGCAAACCTCTGTTATTTGTAATGTTAAGTTTTCTGCCTCATAGAAATGATCCCTGGAAAAAAATCATAGTCTGAACATCTCATTATCCTCTGATTGTTTTAAGATGTCCTTGCCTGGGTCTGGACTTAGGGAATGGACCCTACTTTTCCCAGCCAAGTCAAAATAGTGTATTCTTGTGTGTTTTTTGCCTCTTAGATGCCTAGCCAGGTCCTGTAGCTTAAGAAGAGAGAGCAGAAGCTGATTGTGTTTTTGATGCAGAGCTGTTGTTTCCCTTTGCAGGCAAGCCAGAAGCTGTGGAAGAAATTGAAAGAGGAGAGAAGTGGAGCCAGAAAGTCTCAAAAAGAATGCATAGGAAATTCTTCTTGAATTTTTGCATGATTGTATCAGTTTTGAGCACCTTGAAAAAAGCAATTTTGTTTTATTCCTGGTGTATTGCACTTGTTCAAGTAAAGCCATTAAAAGTTTGGGAATAATTTGTGAGGCAGCTTGTGACCCATGCTGATCTTTCTTCCGTTCTTCAACCTAGTTAAACTTTAAAAGCTTCATACATTATTGTCAAATGCTTCTTGCATCTAAAAAGATAAGTGCAGCATATCATCTCCTGTTAAAAGGTGAATTACAGGTTCTCCCTACTGGAAGAGCCAACAAAGGCAACAGTGTGTTTTCATTGAGCTCGCAATGAAAAATGTAGATAATCTCTGTGAATTGAAACAGTTTTCAGGAGAGAAAAATGGGAAAATTAGAAACTTAATGTTTCACTGTTTACCAAGAATGGTTGTCATACTATGCCAGGCACTTTAATGAAGAAATTAGCAATACACATTTAGGACTGTGTCTTCAAGAGAATTGTAACAGCTTAGTTGTACAGAATATTTGCATTGGAGACAGTGAAGGTAAGGAGATGAGGAAAAGATGTGGTATTACATCCAGACCAGGTAAACTGTGCAGGTAAGGAGGGGCTGTGCATTTCTCTACTACAAGCTGCCCCTATTCTGCAACTTGTAAATTTTTCTTCATTTGAATAATCTTGTGTAATTACCTGGGTCTCTCACAGGTGATGGGAACTACCTCATGGTCCGGAACATATTTTAGAATAAGGAGATTTATGCTTATGTCTCTTTTCCATGCCTGATGTGTGCTGTTTTTCTAGAAATAGCATAGAGTTTTGATGATGGGTGTTAACATTTTCCTGAGGGTATTTGATGTTGGTGTTGGATACGGAGCTGCTGGCTCAGCTATAAATGGTACCTGGCCATGTGAGTTAGGGCTCCAGAAAGCCAGAGGCGATGCTACGTCCTTGTCTGCCCTACTACCTCCTTGTCTATCAGCTGTTATGCAATGCAGCCTGGCTTGGCCACATCTTTGACCTCAGCTTCATAACACAGCAGTTTTCTCCTCTGCTGCAGGAGGCTCTCATGGTGAAACTAAATACTGCTTCTCTTAGTTACATGAGCTACTCTTTTTATTCAGGGCAAAGCAAGCAAAATCTCCTACTACTAAAATTGCTCTACTACTTTCCCTTCCTCCTTTGTAATTTTTAACCTTTTCACTATCCCCTGCCAGCTTGAATTGGGTGGGAAATCGTCACTTCCTGCTTCCTAATGACAGACTGTGATGAATGCATGCTTTGCACTGTGTTGCAGCCTTTCTGCTGGATTTGGTTCTGGCATAAGCTGGTAGGACAAGCTGTCACTTGTCACTCTCATGATGTTTTCCTTGTGAATGGCTTCTTTGGTGTCTTTTGGCCCAAAGGACAGTCAAACACTCTTCTCTTGCCTGCTCTGTTATCTTCCTGTGCTTGTTGCTCTGATTGTGCCAGATGCAGTGAGACAGTTACTGCCCTTTAGAAATTTGCGGTAGGTATTAACCTAGGACATTGACACAGGTATTTTTGTGGTCCAAGGAAGACGTTAAACAGCTGAGGTAGGAGGGGGGATGACCGTACCTATGAACGAAGCTGGTGCCCTGTGAAAACCTTAGCTAATTACCTCTGGATGAAAAAACTGTCAAGGTCCACTGGCTGAGACGTTGGAGGCTGTTACCTGAGCAGTTCCATGGACTCTGGGCAATGAGCCAGTGCAGCTTCCAGCCTTTGCCAGTCCATTAGCTGCAAGCTACTAATATGACACATCCCTCACAACTTGTGTAAAGCCAGTGCTGGATTCAGTCCCAGATCCAAGCTCCTACATTATGTGCTTTTTCCAGAATTTCATGTTTTTATTAGAAAAAACCAGCAGGCATAAAAGCCTAACTATTCCTTGCTGCTTAAAAAGCACACACACTTGACACCACTTGATTTCTTTGGTGTACAACAGTATTGGTGAGAGATGGAAGCACACTGGAAACCTCACTGTGGTGTTGATGCTATGGCCCAAAGATCCATGAGACCATTCCCAGATCACCTTCTGAGAAGTCTGCATGAGAAAGATGTGGCAGCCTCAAGCATGCACTCTACAGACCTAAATGAGCGCTGAAGAAAGCAAAGAGTAAAAAGAGTTTGCTTAGACCTTGCTTGGCTGGAATGTGAGGGTGACTACCCATGGTGATGCTTACTGTGGGGCAGCAGAAGGCATCAGTCCCAGCACAGCATCTCATGCCTGTGCTGGCAGCAGGAGGAGTAGCTTAATGATGCTTGCAGTGGACTTCTCACAGGTACAACTAACAAACACTCACTTTCTGAAAGGACACCTCTTCACCTGTGTGAGACAGCTCAAAGCTATTTTAATCAGGCACCAGCCTTGTCCAGGAAAGCCTAGACAATACTGACATCTCCAAAGGTGGGAGAAAAAGCAGCTACGATGAGTAAATACAAGAGTGAAGGGCCATTATCCCAGTCAACCAAAAAGCACAGCATCCGTCCCACACTGGACATTAATCTCACAGAGTAATGAGAGTCTGGGGAAACTCCTTCCTTTCCCTGGTGGAAAGAGACAGCTGGTCAGAGCCCTGCCAGCAACACAGCACTGGTCAGGCTGTGAGTGATAAAGTGCCTGCTGGACAAGCAGAGGGCTCCTGGAGGAAAGCTGACCTGTGCCAGGGCTGGGGGCTGCACTGCAGGACCACGGCTGGCAGCACTGCTAGGGCTGGGTTGCTTTGCTCTGAAAAGGAGAGGAGGCATTCACCAGCCTGCATGACAGCTGAAATAGCCAGAAACAGCCCTGCAGCTGTCCAAACCACTGCTGTGTCAAAACATCAGTTGCCTTTGGCTTTTGTAGTTTTGCTCTCTATGGACTAGTTTTTATTGAAGGATAAATTCCTGCCACAGCCTATAGCATTTAAGCAACTTTTCCTCCTGGAAACCTCATGGTAGTGACAGGAGGAAGATGGAGCCATGTTGGCACACTGGCTTCAGACACAGAGCTGTCACACAAATATAATCTGTAATAGCCCAGTGCTTTTGGCCAAGAGTGCTTTTTTCATCAGTCTTCATAATCCAACAAACTCCATTTTATGGACTTCTTTGTACTAATGTAAAGATGCCATACATAGGCCCTGTCTGACCCCACTCCACCATGGAGGAGCAGCTCCAGTGGGGTGTGCTATGCCCCTGCAACTGTAGTAGATAGGCTGATTACCTTCTGTATGGGCAGCAGTGGCAGCAGGTGGCAATAGGTCTCTCACCTGAGGCAATTCTATTGTTAATGATGGAAACAGCTGGACCCACTTGTGATCTTTGTATCCTCAGTCTTACTGCTCCTCAGCAAGTGGTTGTCAACCTGCAGCTAGACTGATGAAGGAACTGATGAAAGCTTCTTTGTGATTCTGTGTTGTGTGCCTGGGGTCCTTTGGTTGCTTTTCTATGGTGAGTGAAGCTAATATGTCTGGAGTACAATGAGAATTGCTCCTATAGTCTGTTTTGCCAGGTCTGTTGTGTCAGTTTGGACCTTCAACAGGGGCACCATAACTGATGGTAATTGTGCAAATAATGTTTTAACCTTGTACAGATGATCCTGCAGCAAGTGACCATGAGCTAAGAAAGGAAGGAATTCGATCCATGTGTTATTTTATCTTTCTCTCAATACACCCATGTAATTATTTAACCTTGCTTTTGATTTTCTGGTATCTAGAATCATTTAGTATTTGGACATTTTGGCTTATACTCAGGAACAGACTTGGTGTATGGTTTTTTTCTCTACCACCACAGATTTCAGCTGAGGGCAAGGGTGACATACACTGGTACTAGTTTCAGTTGACTGTGGCAGATTAGACAATAAGCACAGGCAGCTTGTAAAGGATATGTGCCATGTGTCATTGGTATCCTCTGAGGAGGAAACAAAATGGCACAGGTGGCAGCTAGTGCTGCTATCAGGGTTACTTTCTGCTCCACAGCCCTATTGTGCACCCAGAAGTTGCAGCTGGGTTACCAGCATAGGACAGAGAATGCTGTAAAGAAATATTCACTTCTGAATCCATTTCAGCCAGCAGAAGTTATCAGTGCTCCCAACTGCCCATTGGCCAGGAAAACCATCCCTGCAGCTTGCTTGGTAGAAGCTCCTTACTTGTCTTCAGCTAAACCAGGTACCTGAGCCCTCTGCTCCTGCTGTTTGAGGACATGGATAACCTCTGATGTTTCTCGATGAGCACCAGAGCTGAAGGGCAGCATCGCTGTAGTCCTGCAGGCAACCAGCTTGGGCTCAAGAATTGAGTAACTATTTTTGCCATTCTTGAAATGATAAATAATAACCCATGAAAACTTAACTAGTCTGATTATGACCACAGTCTACCAGGTGCTTTGGTGTTCAGATAGCCAGGAGGAGAAAGCTTGCAATTTTTTAATTCATATAAATTTCTGAGTATAATGTTCTAATAACATCTTTCTGGTTGTGCATACAATTAGATAGAGGTTTTTTGTAATATTACACAGTTTCTGATAAAACCATTCTTCTGTTTTGTGGTAGCTCTCCCAATGTCAGTGTTTACAATCACTGCTTTGTTTGGGTCAGCCTGTAATCTTTCTGAAGAAACTCAATGTCTCAGAAAAGTTATGGGTCTATCAAAAAGCAGCAGTTTAATTTTATAGGCACACCTGTGAATTTAATTCTCTCTAAAACTTCTCTTAAGTCCTTAAAGGGTCGTTCCAAACTCTAGGGGGAAAGCTTTGATTGCATCGTCTCAGTAAACTGCACAATATATAGACATACTGAACCCAACAAGTGAGTGTTCATTAATCCTGAAACCTGGCCAAGTCACTTGTAATTCAAAAAGGCACTGCATTTAAAATGAAAAGTTCCCCTTATGATAAAGGCTCATTTATTATTTCTTTATTATATTTCTTACTGCTGTCATTCATTACTAACTGCCACTAGCCGCTAGTAAGGTCATTGGTAGTTAAAGGTTTTCCTCACCTGAGGAAATGTCAGTGAACTATAAATTCTAGGACATGGATATTCCATCCTCCTTTCTTAAAGTAGAAAAAAGTTTTTATACACTACTTCATATCAGCTCATAGAGTAATCTCTACCCTCAAGAGAGTAAGTAAGCTAAAGGGGAGCAGGACTTCTGAGCTGGAGCAAACCTGCCTACTAGTGCAGCTTGCTTTCAAAGAAGATGCATTTGGTACTGTCATTACTAAGTGTTGCACATAACAATGGTATTTCTTCCTAGAGTTTCACTAAAAAACCCAAACCATTTCTGATTTAATCCAGTAAGGTGAGATAACCCCTTGTCTTGAAAAATTGGAGGTAGCTGAAAACAACATGTTTTAAACATTGCTTTTAGAATGATCTTGTATGGTAGTGAGTTTTTAAGTTTTCTTAACAGTTCCCTAAGTCAAGTCACACTTCAAATTTATCCAAAAGTTTTCTAGAGAGGAGGAAAAGAGGAAAGCAGATGAAGAAAATGTGCTTGTCAACACAGACGGCACCTAAAAATCCGAGGGCGGTGGCAATGACCAGACAGAGTAAGTTTCTTGAGCACTAGTTAAAGTCTGGCTAAAATGTATTTGCTTTACAGTTAAGTTAATGACTACATGTCTCTTATTCTGTGCTCCTTTTAATCTAAAGCAAAAGTATGTACAAGCTGTGGCCAAGCCTCTTTATGAAATACTGATATCTTGACAAAACAAAAGTAGCTGAAATCTTGGACTGTCTATTCTTGAGGATATTCACTGCAATTTTGTAATCTTTGTCAATTTAAGGGAGGTAAAATTGCCTCACTGAAGTCTATGTGAGCTCTGACATTTATTTCAGTAGGGCCAGTATTTGAGAGAGTCCGTTACCTGAGGAGCTCCTTCTTTATGGGTAGTGGGTAGACCACGTGCTTACCTGAACCTATTACATGCTTATCTAAACCTGTTGAGGTTTTTGTGTCACTAAATATGAAGCATATCTATCCTGCTTTTCGGTGGAAATTTTTTTAAATACTGAAAAAGGGTGAAAAACCAAAGGGAGAGAATTACCATGATTAAACATGCACCTTCATGAAACTTCAGTGCCAGTCCACCCTAACTATGCTGACTTAAACTCAGGGGGTACCCGAGACCCTCTACAGGGCAATCCACATGCTCTAGGCAAGCCCTGTGCTTACAGAGCTGGGTTAGATAGAAGCTCATTAAAGCTATTACTAGGCAGAACAATTTAATTTGTCTTCAGTGACAAGAAAGCAGTTTTTAACTGCTACACAATGAAAGGGCAGTTGAGGCACCAAGGTATTTTTGGTTTTACTGGAAGGTAAATTAGCTAAGGTTGAATCATCGACCTCTATAATAATGCTGATCTTGCCTAGCTGTTAGTAAAACCTGCAAGCACCTGTGGCCCCTTGCAATTTACAGCAAGATAACCATCCCAAGTTTAAAAAAAGCAAACATCCTCTCCCCACCCAATACCTTTGTGGTAGAGAAGACAGTATCCTAAGTCCTGAGAGACCTCTTAGTCATCTAGCCTCAATAAAAATTCTCCTTATATCATCTGTAATTGAATCTTATCTCTGAAAAAGGAGAAGTGAGGAAAGAAAGACTATATAAGATTGGAAAAAGAGAGGGTAAAGTGCAAAGGGATGAAAGAGACATGCAGGAAACCTGATTAATATAAAAATCACCTGGAAAGCCCTGAAGCATTCTGATTTCTACTTTATTTATACATCTTAACACTGTTTTCTGTTTGTTCTTTAGCTCTAGAAAATAGTAATTGCTCCATACTTTGCAAATACTAATGGCTTTAATAGATTAAAACTGTAGTAATGTCTCTGCAACCTAATAAAGCTCGATAGTTTGTAATGCAAGGCATTAGGATTTCTGTTCTTACTGTGTTGGCAAGAGGGAATATTACAACAAGGGTAACAATTCTTAAGAGCATGCAAACAAAACCCAGGAAAGGCTTGTGAGTCTTCTGACTCAGAATAAAATGAATTTATAATGAAACTCTTCACAAAGAAAAGCCCTTATTTCTTCACTGAGTGTTATTTTCTGGAGATATTTGACAGTGTTGCTCATATCTTGGAATCTAGAGAACAAAGAGCAATGATTTTCATTTCTTTTCCGCTAAAACATTCCCTTGATGTTTGAGTTTGGTTTTGGTGATACTCTAATAGGTTGCACTTATATATACAGCTTTCCATTTTGAAATCTGGAGTATCATACGTATACTGAACTATGCCTCACATACCCACATGGTGTTGGGCAGTAATGGTACCCTTGAATCACAATGCCCCAGTACATCTGAGGTGTAGTTGAGAGAACAGTCCAACAGATCTCATCCTGGCTTTTTTTTCCACTATGCAGGTACTGTGAAGCTGGATATCCCCTTGACTTACTGGGATCCCCCTCTCTACTTTTCTTCCCAGAGGAAGAGCCTAGGATTGCAGAAATATGTCAAGGAAGAGTAGCAATGGAAAATACTGATAAACCTGTCCATGGTTGGCACTGTGTGTGAGTAAAGACAGAACATGGTGCAGAGATGAGGATTTTCAGAGAGGTATGAGTGGATCTTCCTATAGTAGTTTAGAAAAGTACTTGAGCTGGGCATTTAGTCTGAACCAGCATGATGGCTCTTATTGTCCGTGGACACTACTGTCTCTTGCTGTCCCTCCTGTGCCTGTGAAGGGGAAGGACTTGCCCTTGCCTCAGCTATTCCTGCACAAATTGAGTGGAACAAAAAAATCCAAAAGAGCCAGTTTGCAAGCAGGTGTGACTGAACAAGAGCACGTGGTCTGGTCAACATGCTCCTACAGAGGGGCAACTTCTGGCAGAAGGTGTGGTTAGCTAGAAATAATAGTGTTTTAACATGCTTTTTGTGTATATGTGGAGCTTGAAGACTGGAAAAATAATGGATTTTTTTTCTCCCAAAAAGTCTTTTGTGTTATGTCTGAATGAATTGTTTCATTTCAGTCTGTCTTCTGTGTTTTGTTTTTTTTTTTTTTTTAATAAAAATAGATTTTTGACTTTTTCTTTACAGAATTTTGAGGAAGCTTACTAATCAGCTTGTAGGTGCCATTGCTCCCCACTTATGTGTTTGCATACTGGAAGCTGCTTTCACTTCTAATTAAAATAATTGTGATTGTTCTATGAAGCTGTTTTTCAAAACTTCTGGCACTGAGCTGTGGACAGAAAAACCCCCCAAACTTCTGAAAACTTCACTTTAATAATGTATGTTACACGGTGCATTTGAAGAAGCTCTCTGAATTGCTTCTTCGCATCCAATCCCCTTTATATGCCCACTGCTAGGCACTTCTTTCTTTCTTTGCTGTATACCTATAAATGGCTACCACCTGTCTTTCTGAAAAGACAAGAGATCACTTTGTATAAGGTCCGACACAAGCAGGAAAGAAGAGGTAAAACCATGTGGTCTCTCACACAGTTTTCTTTTGTGTCATCTAACATACTTATCTTAGCAGGAGGAATAATTTTAGTCTTTTGTGTGTGAATAAATGTGATAGGATTGAAATATGAGTTCATATCTACCATGCATTGTCCTAGAATACTGCATCAGATTTAATCACATATAGGACTGGATGGACAAAGACTTATTTGATCTTCTTCCGTTAGCTTTACTCACAATGGAACCTAAAGCAGACAGTTTCCTCTCAAGCTTTGAGGGCTTGTTTTTCTGTTTTTACACACTGATGTGCTACTGCAGCACAAGTAGATGCCAGCACTCTGAATTGAAGGATCCATGAGAAGAGTTAGAAAGAAGTTATTTATGCACTGTTAGACCTCATTAGGAGTTTCCCACCTATCCTGGAAATCATAAACTTTTATGGAACAGATCAGTTTCCAGCAAGGAACAATTACATGGCAGAGGCTGGAACAAGGGTTTGCCTGTTGGTAGGTGTGGGTGCCAGAGTTTAATCTACTGATTACTGTGTCCAATTTATTCTTTCAAAATAATGTTGGTGAAAAAAGGAAACTTTAGCATCTCACAGGAAACACAGAAGTGCTGATTTCAGTGGTTGCTCTTTGTCTGTCTATTAGGTGGTCTCTTCTATCTTTATTTTCGTGGTGCTTACTGAGGAGCAATGGTATGGCTTCTTCCTAGCTGAACCAGGGGATTATTGAGCTGAGGCTAACCAGTGATGTCAGTGCAGGTGTAAAATAGCAGTGTTCATTCAATGAAAAATGTCTCTTTAAATACACAGTTTCTGTGCTTCAGTTGACCTCTGGAAGTACTCTAATGCTCTTCCATTTGCTATGCTTAGACTCTTACAAGTTTTGAATTCAGTAAAATTCCCTTCAGCAGATTCCACTCTCACTTTGCTACATCTTGTACAGTTTGATTCTCCTATTAATGAGAAAGTCACTTAGCATTGTTCATTCCTTCGTCTTGTGACTCTTCAAATCATTGAATATTAAGAACCCATTGTGTTCTTTATGGTTATTCTGTGTAATAATAGTCCTAATAGTTATTTGTAAAGTAATTTTTAATAACTCCTCACCTCCGCCCACAGTTTTTAATGCTTGGATGACATGGGAAGAAGTGACTCACCGTTGCCAGGCTAACGCAATTTCTAATAACTTAACAAGGGCTTATGAACTTCTTAAGCTTTAAATACATTGTGGTAGGACATACATATGTATCCTATAACTATATTTAAATTTTTCTGCGTATTCTCTCTTGCTTTTACCCTTGATGAAATCTCTTGGGTGGCTCAGCTGTTTGTGGGTCTAATACAAACCTGGAAGGTGCATGACTAGATATACTTTTTTTTTTTTTTTTTGATCAGGGGTATGATGTAGATAGATATTAATGCAATGGTTTTAGTAGAGTTACATCATTTTAGATGGTGAGTATAGCAGAGCCAAAGCGTGAGACAGGAAGGCGCATGAGTATGGACCTGGAACAGGGTCATGTAAATACCACAAGAGTGCCCCAGGAGCGGGGTTAACTACAAGAAGGTGGGTGAGTGTGGGACTGCAGCCTGTTTCCCCCTCTCATTCACACTTTAGTGTTAAGAAGTATTCATAAGTTGATTTTTTTTTTTTTTTTTTTTGGCAGTGTGTTTTGTTGTTTGTTTTCCTTCAAGGAAATTCTAGGCAACTTTGGTTGTGGATGGAAAATGGTAAAAAAATACCAAGTCTACTACACGTGTCTGACTAAAAATCTTTTCTTAGCCTTCAGATTCAACAGAAACTCTGATCCGACATTACATATGAACTGGACTGGCCTCTTGGAAAGCTTTGCAAGTGTGATCAATTTAATAATAGAACTTAAAATAGCTGTGGAGTTAGGACTTTGCTTTGGCAATTTCATAGTATGGTCATATCTTTTGTTCTCATTTTTGTCTTGCCAGGCAAGCCTAAAGTGTAAAGAAGATGAATGGCTTTTGGGGGCCCTTCATGTAACTTTGTTTGATCTTTCCATTGATTTAAGCAAGCCAGAAAAGTCTTGGCCCAGTTTCTCTTCCTGTTTCCTTCTTTTGGCAGGAGTACCTGGTGGGAAGCAGTATAGCGGGTTTGCTTTCCCTTTCGAATCATGCTCTATAGCTCAAGGCCTGAATATTGTGATTCAATTTGTTCTATCTCTGCCTTTCTCCTCTTTACGCCATCCCCTCAGGAAAAACTGCCCAACAGCTGCCTTCATTATGCTGGACCTCTGAAGGGTAGGATGCCAGGACTCGAGCAAACCACAAGTCACTCATAAACAAGGAGATATTGCCTTTATGTTATATCCCTTTGCTGTTAGATTTCTATTGTTCAGAACTACTATGAAGATCTTAAGGGTACTATTACGATGCAGTGTCCTGCTCTGACAAGAGTACTCTAGAGCAAGCTCCTTAAGGATGATTTATGAAATAGTGCAAAACTAGTAAAGCAAAAGACTGCATTATGTTTAGAGCTGAAGTGAAACTTGTACCTTCCATCCTTTGGAATATTTGGGAAAGGAAAAAATCTATTCTGTGTTGAAGCAGACCTTTTAAAATATTTGTAGAAAGAAAAATCTGGAAAAAACAGGTCTGAAAATTTGGAAACAGGTTTCTTTCATAGCATCGAAATCAAAGGCTGGGGTTTGGTTCAGCTGAGCTCTCTAGGTTGCCAGCTTTAAGACGGGCAGGACCTGGGACTCCCATCTCCCTGGTAAGGCATGCATGCTTTGTCTGGGGTCTCAGGCCTCTGCCTCAGAGAGCCTGCAAGATATTTTACCTTGTTTCAGAAACATTTGGCTACTTCTTCTACTAATTGCCTCATTGTTTTCCACTCTGTCTTCTTTTTATCACTGTAATAAATACAGTCTACTCAAAGATCTCTTCTGCAGTGCTGTCTGAAAGGAGAAGTAATTACTGAAAGCTAGGTCTCTGGTATTTGCAAAACTTCAACATACAGATCTATAAGACCTCAACAACTCTAGTCTCAGGTGAAAAACGAATCCTATTTGATGATTGACCTTCCTAGGAACAGAAGCTTCTCCAGAAAGACATCAGATCTATTAGTTCCCAGCTGCTGCTAGGTAAAAATCATTATTAAAGCATACAAGGGAAAACTAGTTGCACTGGCTGCTTAGCTCGATGAACGTTTCTTAAAATAATCCCTAAAATAATATGAACCAACATAGACATAATATGTGATTGCATCTCTGGCCCTTTGAAGGAAGATGGCTGTAGTTCATTATTGATAGGATTTACTGAGGTGAGTAGTAGAAGTCAAGTAGTTATAAAAAAAACCAGACACTTCAGAGTTTCAGCTTCTTTTGTTGTCTGCCTATTCTTGGAAGAGGAATAGATGGTGCAGGGTCAGAAATTTCTCCCTTGGTAGGCAAGCTGCTTGCTTTCTCACTTCGTATACAAATGGACTCAGTGTGTGCTCAGTCTGCATTATGGATTAATTCCCCTGATCACTTTAATTCCCCATTAATAGAGTAGCTGAGGATTGGCTAACAGCACCTCATACTGCAGTTAAATTTTTGGGATTGGACCTGAAATGGCATGTGATGGTGAGGATCTCCTTGGATATATCTGGCTGAAATAGCAGGACCTTAGTCTACTCCTTTAAACATTTAATTTAAGTGACAGGAATTACTTAATGCCACTGAATTGGTCTGTGACTTTACAACTTCTTCCAGCTGTGGACTGAGGTGAGACTTCTTAGCCTTGGCATTGTGCCTTTTGCTCTGATGGTACCATGCTGCAAAAAAGTGCACTGAGAAGATCTTTTTTTTACTAATCTGACCCACTTAATTTGACTGCTGGTAGAAGGCAGGAAGAGACAGAAATGAACCAAGACCCTCCCTACCTGTAAAAGGAGAGAAGAATGGTTTCTCTTTCGCTTGGACATGTAGGTTTTGTCTGTGGGCAGCCTTTGGAATAAGGAGACTTCTTGTTCCACCTTTCTCACCAAAAGAGGTCATTCTGTCTCAGCAGCTTCAAAGCAATTTGGAAATCCTCTAAAGATAGCAGATAGTTATATTTTATTATCATAGCTTATGGTTACTTCCTACTCCCTGCAAAACAGCTGAAAGGAAAAAGAAAACATTTCTCTATGCTTTTAAAAGAAAACTATTACAGTTCATAGTGCATCTGAGACTAAAATGAGAAACAGTCATTTGAGAAACATTTGTAATTGATGTGCACTTGTTCCCTCCTCATTAAAATTTCCCACCTCCCAACATACACGCACCTAGACATGTAGCCCTCCTTCCCCAGCTCACACTAAATTCTGTCTTCTGGTGAAATGCAATATAAAATAGGATATAGAGCACGAATCTAGTAAGACTGTACTTGGTAATCCAATTCTGGGTTGTTTGTTTCTTACCCTTTATTGCTCTATTTTGTTCTTATTGAAACTCCAATATGTTGCCTATATTATTTTATATTCCCCAAGTTTGCTCTCTAATGGCTGGATATGCCCAGCAGTTACTGCCTCTCAGTTTCTGTTCCTTTCTTTCAGAACAGAAAGTTCAGGTTTTTGGTAGGCCGTGCTGCACCATTTATAGTCCTCCAACTTTTTGATTGCAGTAATCACCTACTGAATGGCTTTGCAATATCAGGACTTGCATGAAAACATCCCATGAGGACCAGGTAGAGCTGGTTTCTCTAGACTTAAGCTGAATAAAATCTGCTCACTATTGCCTTTTATAGGAGAGTGAATGTCGAGGTTTCTCATCAATTGGATAATGGTTCTTAAAGTAAATGATCTGCCTTTTTGTGTAACTTTACATTTTGTACTTTTTTCTCTTAAAGATCATTCAAGTGTTGATCTAAGATATACAGTATTATGCAGGGGCAAATATACAGCATATGATGTTGGTTATTCAGATATGAAATGGCTGGCGCACGGACAGTAAGGTTTTGTATATAAGTTTAGGCCTAATTTTAATTAAAATAAATTATCATGAAATTGGAGTTTTTGATCACTAGTTGTCAAAAAAATGACTGGAAATTCTGAAACTTTGGGTTTTGAACAAAAGCTCCATCCACTGGTATCCAATAGGCATGTCCACATCAATGACTTTGAGTTAGGGGTTTTTTCAGTCTCTGAATTTATACTATGTAAAATCAGTAAATGTTGTGGAAAAGAAGCAGAGGATAAATGCTGAAGGTGTGCTGTTATTGCAAAGCTGAGGTGATTTATCTTTACAATAAGTCAATACAGCTCAAAAGATTGAGGATGCGCTGACATTACACTCATGTGGCTTTATCCATGTCAGTGCTGTGCTCACTCATGTACATATGAAACTGAGGCTTCTGGGGCTCTTACTATCATTGTTGTTATTGAGTTGAGCTCTTTTGTGATGGCTTCTCTTCCTCATCCTGCTGGAGGGTTAGGGGAGGAACTGGAGATGGTGGCTTTGCAGTCATGCTTGTTTCCTTCCACTCTGAATCATAGTTATGCAAATGGCTCATTTTTACTGTTTGAGCTGGCCTTTTTTAGCTGAGTCCTCATGGGCAAGCTGCTCGACAGAGCTTGCTTAGAGAGACACAGCCAAGGCTGCTTTCATGCCAGGCAGGTGAATTAGTAGAGACACCTGAAGCTCATCTTCGAGAACGAGGTTTGGAATTGTGTTTGGATAAACAGGTATATTCTCTTTTGTCATGGCTGCCTTTTTTAAAAAAACTTTGTTCAGACCTGTGAGTTTTGATGTTGCTCTCTCAGAAGGAGTTTTGTTGTCATTGCCTGTGACTAATTACAGTTCTCCTGCAGTCACTGGCACACACAGTTTTTTCTTCAATTTTGTTCATGTATCTTGCATCACATCATCAAAGGCCTCTGAGATAGCCAACCTCAGCTGTGCCCTCAGCACACCTGCTGACTTGAGAAGTCATGCCTATTTTCAGGGTTTTTTTCCTCTTTGCTTAATGGTTTGATGTGTATTCACTTCATGTTTTCAGCTCTTCTCCGTGAGAGCCTAAAAATTTAATAGTAAAGAAACAATGAACATGAAAGATGCTTATGTGAGTCCTCAGCTGCAGCTGTGATTGGAGCACTAGATTCATGATATAACCCTAAGAGGTAGCAATGCCACAGAAGTATGGCCACAGACATTCAACAGACCTAGGGGAGGCAGTAGAAGAAATCGTGGCGATGGTACCAGCAAGAATGTTGCATGTTGTGATGTTACTAGAGAATGACTTTGAAGCTGTCTCTGTGGATCAACAGCTCATGCTATGAAGAGATAGCTTGAGATTTCTATGGATTTGAAATCCACTGTGGTATCTCTGTGCTCATCTCCTGCATAATGTAGCCCATGCTGAAAATAACTTCAATTTGAACAGATGGGCCATGGCTGTAGCTCGTCTCCCATACCCCACCTCTCCCAAGACTGCCTTGTCGTCTTCCTCTCTCTGAAGGCAACTGCCTCCCAGCTGCCTCTCTTTCTTGGTGCAATTTTCCTGGTAAGCCAGGAAGAGCCGTATCTTCCTCCCTCCTCTGGAAGCCTCACTGGTGCTGCTGCAGGACTGGAGAAAGGCTGGGGTGCAGGATACAAGCAATGACAACCTCATGCATGTGACAACCCTTCTCTTGACAGTAAGGGCTCTGCAGGCATGTGGTGGTTATTTAGGCTGGGGTGAGTATTTCTTATTTTCTCAGCTACAGGATAGGCAGATTACAGCTGACTGTAGGGTGCTGACCTGTGCAGCTAACTGCTGTGCTGGTGTCTTTCTTCAGGTTCACGTTTTTTTTTTTTGTTTTGTTGCTGACATTATATTAATTTTAATGTTATTTACTAAAGAAAATAAAAGCAGCAAAAGTCACCTGGGTCACCAAGTCTAGTTTCTCTTGACTACCTGCAGACAGCGAAGTGATGTTGGTCTGGAAAGCATCTGCTTTTCTGGCTTCACAAACACCCTCTCACATGTAGGATGGCTTTTGGTAATGAGGGTCAAGATTCACTTCTGTCCAGAGCACAGCAGTTCATAAGATTTTCACTATCCAGACAGTCTATTCATTTAAATGCTAATAAGATTCCTGGTTTTTTTTGAAATGTAGAGAGGATCTTTCTTCTTTACCCTTTAATCCCCTTTCTCCTGTTTACAATCTTGCTTTAGCAGTTCAATCCGATATTACAGATTATTCCTCTCAACTTAGCCAGGGTGGAAGTATCTTCTGGATGTACTTTTCAGAGGCACACATGCTGGATGTGAGTGATTCAAGCATGGGCAGCAAAGCTTTCTCCATCTTTTTGGACTTGCTCCATCCAGGACACCAGCTTTTGTTTTGCTTTTAGAGCTTTAGTACAGAGAACAAAGGCCTGTTTTACCCAGATAGGCTCTTATGTTCTGCCCAGGCAATCTCTTACAAAGACAGCAAATGCACCTTTAAGACCTCTACAAGTGGCCACTGGGGACTTGCTGCTCAGAGAGGGTGAATCAAAGATAACAGCATAGTTTCTGTGGGAGCCTGACTCCACTTAGGAAAGGATGGCACTTTCCTCATGATCTTGAGCTGGATCAGAAATAGAAGCAGGCTGCTTCTGTGTACCACGTGGCTTTAATAACTTCATAACAATGACATGAGTAACCCTGTGAGTATGCTGTAAGATGACAAGAAGCTGGAGATAGCAGTGTACATGGTCTTCTCATTACGTATTCTAGGTGCAGAAGGTAACAACAGAATAGGAGTCTGAAAGTATGTGACTTAAATTAGGTCCGAGCTATTCTACATCACACTGACATACCTCTTGGGAATATACATTAGAATTATTAGAAAGAATATTGGAAAGATCCTGCTAATATTATTTTTTATGGTTTTATTTATTACAGTGATACAGAGGTTCCACTTTGTCTTGGCCCAATCTATGGCCACATACATGCATGCACTAAAATAACTTCCTGACATCACAGTCTCAGATTATAGCATGACCCAATGATAGCTCTATTTTGAGTTTAGAGGCAACTGCTATCCTCCTTTTCAAGTGGTAGAAGTGGGTAAATCTTTTGGGGCATTGTGATGTTCTTCAGGTGATATTCTGTATGCATATTAGTGCCCAAGCCAGAGGAACATCCTGGACCCTTCAGCTATCCGTCATACAGAAGAATCACTAAGAAGAATCAGAGAAAAAAGACATAAAGGAAAACTTTGAGCACAGCTACCTTGAGTAACCCTGAAAAGGCTAGAAGAGAGAGTGTTTTTAGGTTGCGTGCTGATAGGAAGATGCCAATGAAGAAGAAATCTCCGGTCGTGTGACACCCTCAAACCCAGAAAATGGAACTTGGTGTTCCTTGTCAGAGAGCAGAGTTTCTGTAACTGATACCAGGCTCCACTGCCAAATGCTTTTTCCCAATAGAACAATTTGCAAGATCCCAAATTTGGGAAACTGTTGAGTTCAGAGAGAGTAGCAACACAGCTGAAAGTGTTATATAAACAACATATGTTAGATGTCTGATGTGTGGAGCTGGTCTGCTCCACGAAGAGTGCTAGAAACTGCATAGAACATAAGAGCCCAATCTCCCATTTCACCAGTGCAAAGGAGCACTAAAAAGCAGAAAGGTGAATCTCTATTGAATTTTACAGTAATATTTTTTTCTTATAGCATTTTTATGGTTTTCTTATAGTTTTTTCTGCTTTGTTGTTGTTGTTGAATGTTTGCATAAAGGAAACCAGTATGTGAGTTGTATTTGAATGAAAAGGTCCCGTTGAACATAGACTTAATAATTAGGCTTGGAATCCTCTAAAATGGCTTTTGCCATCAAAAACACAGTCATCAGGCCTAAGCCAGTTGTCTAGGTACCCATCGTAGCTAGAAGATGGGTGTCTCCTGAGGGCAACTCAGCCCTTTCTAGAAGGACTTTTAAAGCAAGTACATGGTTTGTCATCCAAAGGTGATTTTCTCTTTCTTTGTTACAGAGAAAGCTTTAGAGGGCTTGTTTATTCTTACCCTTTTTATAATTTTGATACCTCATGTATACCTTATGTTTACCCTTTGTATAGTCATTGTTAGCTGAGAGGAATCTTGTCCGAAAGTGTCCAAGAAGGGTGTATATGAGAGCTAGTCGAGTGGCTGTTTTACAGCCCAGCCTTGCCAGACCTTCTGCAGCCTGAGCAGAGCCTTTCAGGTATCCACCCTTCAGGTGCTTTCATGGCACTGAACAGTGAATTACTGTCACAGCACTAAAAAGTCCTCTGCAAACTGTTATTTTTCTCAGTCTTGACTTGCATGTTCTCAATCGATTGCAGTTTCTGCTTTGTCTCCAGATTCATAATCAAGCACTGTCATATTAGCTGGTTTTCTTATGAGTTGTGCTGCTCGTGCTCTGACAACTCAGTGCTTCCTTGGTGGTGGCATTACTGCAAGGCATTTATGCTGTGCCTACAATGACAGGGCCTGACATTCAAATCTTGGCTTCATCCAGTTACTTGAGGGGGGTTGAGAGCAAATTCTTGCCTTCAAGCTGCAGCCTTGATGCCAAGTCTTTTAAGGAAGCCTGTCTCTCGGATGTGAGAGCTCCCCTTCTTCCTGCTCATTAGGTGGTAGGATCTGCTACAGTGGTTTGACTTTTACAATGCCACAGGCAAGAGTTGCTGCTGCTTTTTGCATTTTTACCTGAATCATTGGCATTCTGCCTCTCCGCTTTTGAGACTTGAATTAGGTATCAGATTCAAGAGGAGGCTTTAAGACACAGAAGCGTGCAGACTGCTTTCTAAATCAACCCTGATTAGAGATGAAAAACTAATTTCTCTTACACATAATATATATTTAGGAAAGCATTGTCTTTCTGCAAACATTACCATTTTTACAAACTTGCTATAAGTCAGTCAAAATGGATTATTCTTTGTGTGTGTGTATTATTAAACATTCCTGCATTTCTTTATATCTGAATGTTTATTTTCCGTGGTGCCTTTTTTTTTTTTTTACTTGATACAGTTGATCTTAGTGCCTTGTTTCTGATACCTAACACTTGTGCTGCAAAGGAGAGAGACAGAAATAGAACATCACATCCCTGCTTGGTTGGGAAGGCATTTGTTCCCTTGCAGTGTTGAAGAGGGTGACAGCTACTCAAATGGTGGTGCGAACAGACATGTGAGGGGAAAACCCAAGCCAGCTGTCACTGCAAAGAGACTGTAGAAACCTCATGTACCAGAGCAGTATAAAGAACTAGAAAACGAGTCAAAAATTCATGTGTTCCTTCCATCCAAGTAAAAATTCCATATAAGCATGTGGATCCAAATGGAAACCTAATCTGATCTTGGGCTCCTTGTGTTTCCAGGTCTCCTCTGTGAGCTAGCTTGCTGCCATGCTTCCTCCCTTTGCTACTTCATCCTTTTTCTAGGGGAGGGAAATGGATTTTCTTCCTTTCAAGTTTCTCACACTCTACTTTGACCAGTTAAGTCTTCAATAATTTCTCATTTCTGCTTGACCAATTTCCTCCTTTTTTTTTTTTTTTTTACTTCTGAGACCCAATGTAATTTTAGGCCATAAATAATGCTTTTATGCAACTTTCCATAGCTATACTCTTGATTACTTCACTGTCTCCTTTCTCATGGTCATTCTCTGTAGCCCCATATGGCATATTCTCAAAGACAAAATGAGAAGTTGCTGAGTACTTCCCTGTACTTTTGTATTAGCATTTTGAACATTTTAATACATTTTGAGTCTGCAAGTGGCCTCATGGCTTATGGATGTCTTCCAAATATCCACAAACAAAAGGAACTTCTGAAACTCATCTTTGAGCTGCAGTTGTGCTGGATGAGTTCAGGGTTTGTTTTGTGTAAGGTGATCTGTGATAGGATCTGTCTAAGACCCCTTTTATAGGGCTTCAAGTAAATCATGTGCAAGTAAATCTACCTCCGAGGGTAGAAATGTCCGGAATGGTTTTACTGGAGCAATGGGAGGCAGAGGTGGCCAGGCACTTCCTCATGTTGGGGATCTCAGCTAGGAACACCCTACAGTGCGAGTAAGTGGCAAATGGATTTGGGGGAAAGTAACTCTCTACCATCCTTGGAGCTCTGTGGCAGTGGCAGTATTTATGGGCTGTGCTGTCTGCATCACTAGTGCTATTTGGCAGGATATGGCAGTAGGACTCCACAGAGACTCAAGAAAATGTTACAAGCTCCTTTAGCTGTTGCTGCGTATTATCAGTGGGGCCTTTGGGGCTGGTGTCTTCCAAAACTTCCCATCCTCCTTCTAGTAGCTCAGTAAACTAGAGCCCTTTTCCTATCATGTTGTCAGGACCATGCTCTTCAACAAGCCTTCCTCCATGCTAGGGGACAATACCTGGAAACACTTAAAAAGGCACAGGTCAAAATGCAACTAAATAGTAAATGTAATGAGAATTTAGAGATACCTGCAAAAGGTGTCAGAGAGGAATGAGCCCAAGTTCTCAATCGTTCAAGCACCTTTGGGTGCCCAATGACAGGCTGTTGAGGTTGGGACAGAGTTTACTTGTGTTATATGTATTACAGTAATGGCCAGAGGTCCCAGCTGGGAGCAAGTGTACCACTGTGCAAGACAGCATCAGCGTTTCCAGATCACTGCACCCACCCCACACATGGAGGAATAGGCTGGTTTAATCCAGGTGGAGGTTTTTCTACAAAGTTTCCCCACTGTAAATTACATACGGCTAAGTAAAGTATCTGTACTGCTCTCTCTGAAATAGTTTGAGCTCCTCACAGTCCAGGTCCTGGCAGAGGCACCGTTTTTTTTTTTTGCCTGTTGAACATTAGCAGACAGTTTTCCTGATGGGACAAAATGACAGCTCTCAAAGCATTACCCTACCTAAATTTGCTCAGACTTGTGCCGTGAAAGGAACTGGTTCACAATGGCCTGTTTCAGCCTTTGTCAGGGAGGGAATGTTGAATCGCAGGTAAAGCACATGAAAAAGGAGTTGCACAAGATCAGGGTAATCCGATATTTACAGAGTGTTGCTTGTGTGGCTTTTGTTGGGTGGTGTGCATGCAAAATGATTGCGGCCCCAGTGAGGTTTTGGAGTAGTCCTGTGCTATCAGAGAGGCCACTGGTATCATGCCTGAGAAGCAGAATTTCTGTGTTGTGTTTATCTTCTATTTGTTTGATAAAAAAACATAGATGTTTTAAACTCTGCTGTATCCTTGTAGTTTCTCATGGCTGTAGTCTTGCATGCAGAGCAAAAGGTTCAACAGACTATTTGTCCTGGTGTCAGATAACGAGCAAGGGCTGGCTGTACACGAAGAGATGGGGCTGGGGTCAACTCGAACTGAAATAAGTGTTAACTCCCTGAATTAAGACAAGCCAAAATCACTTCAAGTTTTCTTGGTTTTTAAAATGGGGAGAAGATGGATCTGTCCTTGTAAGAGTTGGTGGTAAGTACTGCTAGAAGCCATCTTGTCTTGGGAGTACTTTTTCACTCTTAGCACTAAATGATTTTTTTTCTTAGTTCTGTTTCTTAATGCAATTTCATGCTTTGATAAAATATAGTATTTTTTCTATGTTGTATATGGTAGAGTAGCCACTCTTGAGCAGACCAAATACATTTTGTTCCCTTCCTGTCCTTGCTGCAGTACAAAATACCAAAAGTAATTAGTCTACAGTATGGATGAATTGATTAGATTTTCAGCTTGGGGAACAGATACATTTTAAAATTAAAGCCTCTGGAGCCATCTCCCTCTCTAGTACAAAGTTGACTAGAACTCACAACTGCACTATATTCTTTTATTTTTTTATGTGTGAGTGTGTGTCATTAATTTACTGTGCAATTTCAGTGAGTCATTTAAACTCACCGGCCTTGATTTATCATGCATTCTGTTCACCTGAGCAAAATAGAGCTGTGCAGAGCAGGGGTTCAGTATACAGTGAATATGTAGCAACCCTTCCTGATGGAGAGAGTGCTCTGGCTTGGGGCAGGGTGGCAGGAGAGGGATTAGTCATCAGAACCCCTATAGTGCTGATTCTGCACTCCACACTGTCTGTCTGCAGTGGTTGCTGAAACATCTGGATTTTGCAGAGCAGCATGAAGAAGCACAGGCAGCCTGTTTGAGGGAGACCCAGGCCAGCTCCTCACTGGTTCTGCTTTGGACTGAGTCTAAGGGGGAATGAACTTCCCAATTGCACTCTGCAACTTATGTGATGCCTCAGTACTTAAAGATCTTTGGATAAACGGTACAATTCAGTCCTGACATTATTCTGTAACTTAAAAATGGTTGAAACATTGGTTAAACACAAATTTAATTAACTTTGTTTTTGACAAAGATTATTGTAAAACCTTTATCCAGCAGAAGCTTTATCTGCCAAGTTTCACTGCAGGCTGTGCATTTGCATAGCAGAGTTTTACACACTCCTGAAATTTATGGTTTGCAACGGAAACCCTGGTAGACTTGGTTATATCAGCATTAACAGATATTCAATATAATAGAAAATACTGTCCCTTGCCAAAAATTGCATTGTAAGAGTTTAAAAGATTTTTTTTTTTTGCTTCAGGTCCTTTCACTTTAGTAATGAAGGTTGCGCCTCAGTTTATACCAGGGCCATGTATGGCTATGAATTCCCTCTCCTGTATCTTCTACCCACGAGCTTGGGGTGCAAATGCAGCCCTCCACTGCAAGAGTTGCAGTACTTCTTCCCAGTTTCCTAGCATGGCCATGCGTATGTGATCAATGGCCAAGGACATTTTAGAACATCCCATTTCTCAGGTCAAGCAGTATGATGCCCTTTGAAAATTCCTATGTCAGGGAAGAAAGGCAGAGGAGTGGTGGGAGGCATACTCATGTTTCACAAAGTCCACAAACTGCAGCCAGACTCAAAAGCACTTAAGTACAGCCTGACTGCAAAAGGAATTCAATATTCCATTCTCCAGAGTGAACGAGGACGATCAAAGAAGCTGTGTCTGAAAAGACAAACTCTCTCCTGTCCCCTTCACTTCCAGACTTGAAGGAAAAAGTATGAGAGATCACTCTGCTGCAGGAATGGCCAATCCTCATTTCCATGGGGAAAACACTTTTTTTTTCTGCCAACCTTCTTTTCTTATGTCAAAATAGTATTTATTTTTTAGAAAGGGGAACACTGAACTTTACTTGTGTTGTAAAACTGTCTTTAAAAGGGGTAGGGCAAATACAGAGTAGGAAAAAAAACTGCTAGAAGCTGCTAAGCGGCTCTAAACAGAGCTGCAAGTGCAGCTTCCAGATAGACAGTGAGACAATATAGTGCAGAAGCGCAGCTCTGTTCCTGCCCCTGAGTTTCCCCCACCATGACACCTGTGCTTGTCCCCAGGCAGCTGCTACTTCTGTTGTCAGAATCTGGTGAGGCAAATCGCTGGTTTGGTAGAGGACAGACATCATGTTGCCTTACCCTGGTAAATGGGGAACAAGATGTTGTTCCTTGCTGCAATGAAGGGACAAGTACACTATGTCATCTGTCCTCCTGAGGACTCCTCTTGCACAGTTAGCTTTCAGGAGCTGATAAAGCTATTAGAGTTGAGCACCTTCTCTAGGAGCATCCTTCTTTCCCAGCAGGGCAGCTGCTGCCCAGAGATGCTCTTGGTGGCTGTGACCCTTGAGGTGGATGCTTTCAAAACTCCTCATCCCTGCATGAGAAAGCAGAGTATAGGAAATGCTTCTGTACCGGGACACAGATACAGTCCTCCAGGCATCAGAAGGATCCTCAGAGAGGGTTACATTCAAAACACCAATGCTGAAAATATAGAAGTTAAAACTGCATCAGATCAAATAGTTGTAATTGTGCTAAGCGTATGAAACAAAATGCATTGTCATTTATCTCTCTAGGGACACTGTACTTTTTGTTTGAGCCATATTATTGGTGGAGGATGAATTCTAAAATTATAATAATTAAAATGATGATTATAAAGTCTTGGAGATTGTAATTTTTTTTTTTTAATAGCTGGGAACAGCCTGTTCATTATTGAAGCAAAGGTCTGGCTTTAAATTCACATCAGTTTAAAAGATAGTGAGAGGGGGAGTGTGGTGATGTGAATGCAGTAAACATGCCTGCGTGCTGAGGCCCCTTCTCTTGCTGCAGACTCGGTCCCCTTTTGCCTCTCTCAAGCATGGAGTAGCAAAGAACTGTGGTGAAGTTCAGCCCTGGACAGTGGGCTGGAAATGTGTCACTGCTTGACCTTGCTGGTGACTTCTGCTTTGTAAATACTAACTGGATGGCTCCTGCAGCTCATGGCTGGCATGTGGGAGTAGGCAATACATTATCTTCATTTTCTGGAAAGAGAAGCCAAGAATGAAAAGTTGAAGAGAACCACTAGAGACATCAGCAATTGGAGCACAGGAGCCCTTGATGTCAAATGCACCTTCAGTGCATCACTTTACATTGTGTGTCTTATGCTGGTGCTGCTTCTTGTTGCAAAGTCCTATCTGTCTCAGGGCAGAAGGTGTGTTTCTGGCTGAGACTGCAGCCTGTGCCAAATGTGGTTGCATATCTCAAGGAGCTGGCTTTGAGCTTTGTAGGTTGCCAGGACTCGAATGGGTAGGTCAAAAGAGAGAACGTCTTGAATGCTTGATATTCGAAATACTTTGCATTTTCAGATTGGCTCAACTTTTGGGATGAAATGGCCCCAAAATGTCAGCTATGTCTGTTCTGTGTCAGAAACAAATGAAAGCTGAGATGAGTGTTAGCTTCAGGCACCCATCCAAAGCTGTGGGAGAGAGGAGAAAATCTATACCACACATTTCAAAGAGCCCATATGTCTGATCTAGGACTGGCTGCCTGTCCTTTACTGGATCAGGCCCACCTCTGTGAAGAAGAGGGTGGCTGGGTAGCAGCTGGGGGATGGAGGGGAAGAGGAGGAGAAAGGAAGGGGAATCAGAGAAACATTGATAAATTCTATTTAGTGAATAACACAATACATGTAGCAGCACAATGGCCTTTTCTGCAGGCAGATTATCCCAGCCGGAGTCTTTGCTATATTAAAAAGAGGGGGGAAAATAGAGCACCAAAGAAAAGGAAAGGCGGGCTGTACAGCAGCAATCAATGCTGCCCTTTGTGCTGCTTGACATTTGAGGGACTTGTTATCAACGATTGCTGGCTGCTTTATCTAAATGTATCTCCCCAGCTGCCAGGCACAGCGCTGATAGGAAGTGGGACGTGCTGATGGCCCCAGCTGATACCGCGGCAGCCCAATTCACCCACCAGTCTTGCTGTCAGGGGCAGGATGCCTTCCAGCACACCGCTGGCATGCTACACCTACCCCTCAAAGGGGGAAAAGAGACAATCTCCCCCTTCCACCCCCTTTCTCCCCATCCTTACCAGCCACTTCTTTGTCTTTTTAAAAGAAAAGGAAAGGAAAAGAAACAATTCAAACAGGCCCAAAATTAAAAAAAAAACCACAACAACCAAATAAAAAGGGTCAAGAAACTTGCAATGAGGAAGGGATGTTCTGGGTAAAGGAAAATTTACTTTATTTTTTTGTTTGTCCTGCAACAGCTCTGTCATCTGCTGCTCTGGCAGAAATTGCCTTATGTGTGTTTGTCTTCTCTCTCCTGCTTTACTGCAAAAGAGTGATAAGAATAATCTACTGCTTGGCTGCTAGGTTGTCTCTTAGTGTGGAAAATGCCTGTCTAATATTTTTTGTTTGTTTATACAACATATATACTTGTGTCTGTGTAATGCAGGGAGCTGTACTCACAAGTTTGCATGCAATTGCTATTAATTTTTATGACTGGAAGATTAGGAACAGGCATAAAATAGAGGTTAGCTTGTGGCATCTCCTAAATCCTGGAGGGTGCGTGTATTTAAAAAGAAATAAAAAAAGTGTGTTGCAGTCCAGTTCCATCCAGAAAGTAACTGCTCTTAGGTGTGCACACTGCTTAAAGCCAGTTTAATTATTCCTAAAATGTAGCCAGTTATTGACAGGTTTTAAAGTACGAAAGCTCTGGATTTGTGTGGCCTCTTATTCCAAGAGACAGCTTAAATTATTACCTTTACAGCTAAAAAGGTTTTGAGGTCTGCGTGAAAATGTCAGCTCATAGGTTTGCTTGTGTATTTACTCTTGCTGAGTGCTAATGAAGCCATTAAAAATGCAATATAGCACAGGTGAAAGATTCCTTAAAAATGAGCATTTTCTGATGTCTGTGACTCCTGGTGAAGCATTGGGAAAACAAAGTAACCTATAAGCACAATAATAGAGGCCACTGTATTAACTGATCTACTTTTAATGATTATTCACCAAAGTCTGACAGTAATTAGGGCTTTCAAAAAGTAGATAAGTAAATTCTTATCTGTCCCATGTTCAGCTATCTTATGTTAATGTGTACATTTAGCATATATTTGTACAGACCTGATTTTAAGTGTGTGCAAATTGCTACCTTGACCATAGTTGGAAACCTCATATACATACAGTGTAAACTAATGTTGGTGGTGCATTTTGAGGAAATTAAGGCCTTTCTGAAGGACATTTGTTTGTTTGGTTTTTTTATCATGTCCATCTCAGGGAAAAAGTTCTGGTACTGTTGTCCTTGCACTTCTGCAGTCACACCTACTTGCACCAAAAGACCCAATGAGGAGAAAAGCAAACATGCATGAGGGGGTGTCGCAGACCATAAAAATCCCTTTGGAGAGCCAGAGCCACTGCTCAGGTGTCAATATATATCTGTTTAACAGAATAATATCAAGATGTTAATAAAATACAAGATTTGCCTTTCAGAAATGGCAAAGTTGAATGTTAGCACCTTGAGTGTCCAAACTGAACATGGAAGATGGTGAAGGGTCATTGATAGAGCTCTGGCTGAGAAAGCAGCAGGCTAAGAATCCGGTTCACAGCTCAGAGCTGGACACCCTCACTCACCCCTGCAACTCCCAGTTTTGACTGGGTCACAGAATTCTTTGTGGAGCCAATGCTACTCTTCTATATAAGAAATGGGAACAATTTCACAATGCAGTGTGGAGTAATCTTAAACGGAATCCGTTCTGCCCAGCTTCCATTGTAAGTCATGCAAAGTATAACAGAACTGCTTTTAATTAATAAGTGCTGTCCAGCACTGAGTCCATTTGCCTTTCTGTCTCATAGAGCTGAGCAAGGGGAGACCATTCCCCACGCCCTGTTACTCTTCAGTCTTTTGCAGATGCAGGCAGCACAGCTTATAGAGCACAAGCTGAGATGTGCACATAGTATAACCTTCCCGAGCATTTCTCTTTCTGTGGCATTAGGAAGCCAATTCCTCCCAAGAGCATGTTTATATCAATCTAAAATTCATTTCAGCTGAAATATTTATGATTCTGCGGGGGGGAGGCAGGAGGCCTGGGTGTTGAATGTGGTCAGATCAAGTTAGCTTCAGCTGGCAAGGTTGACACAAGTAGGAATCTCTCTGTCCCTCCTATAACTAAATGAGCATTTATTCCAAGCCCTTTCTTAATGCTGTAACATAATTCATTAGGACAGCCTTAATGAGCTGGTAATTAGTCTGATGGGAGGGGGTGAGGAGGGGAAATAGAAATGCTAGACAGAGAGAAAGTCGAGCAGGCTGGGACACCTTAAAGAGCCCTGAGAGAGCCTTTTGTCAACAAAATGGATCAGGCTTGCAGGCAGTAAAACTTTCAAATGACCTTCGTGTCAAAATATTAGGCAGCTATTTTTTGCTAGATGGTGGTTTCATAAACATAAAAAGCGCACATATCATTCAGAGTGCCGTAAAATTTGTCTCAAAGATGCAGCCTTTTCTTTCCTCACCTTTCTTTTCTTTTCTTTTTTTTTTCTCTTTTTTTCCCCCCAAGATGAATATCACCTCTACGTGGTAAGAGTGGGGGATGGGGTAAGGGGAATGGCATCTAATATCACAAACTTCTGCTTAGTCTGAACATAATGTTAATAGCAGCTCATCTTTTTTCCAGTTGTTTTGAATGCTTGTTCTTTCATTTTCTGGAGGAAAGGGAGGGGAAGTAAAATATACACAGTAGTATCTATGCCAAAGATAGATATTGAGATGGTGACACTTCCACTTGTAAAATTCAGGAAAATTACTTATATATTTATAATTTATGGCAAAAGCTAGATGTTGATATTCCTCTGTGATTTATAAGACAGATGTGATATAATAAATACGTCAAAGACAACAGCTTATTTCTGCAGAAGTGAAGCATCAAAACAGTTGACTATTTAAGTGCTTTTTCATCTACAAGGCAAGGAAATGATTACTCAAAGTATCCACACATTTTGCATTGTGCTTGTCTTTAAGCTCCTTCCCTTTCTGTCCTTATCTAACAAGCCCCAGAGCGGTGGCACTTGTGTAACTTGGATAAGTAGTAGAAAGCTGATAAAACGTCAGGTTGAGTTGAACCACAGCAATAACTGGTGTAAATAGCCAACTTAACAAAAGCAAAACCCAAGGAGATAGCAGAAAGATGGAAAACTTGACTTACTGAGCTGTTGTGGGGTTAACTATTTCTTTCTCTGCCATCACATCACACAATGCAGAAGAGCCAAGCTGTTCCTCTCAGCCTCCTGTCTTTCAACTGTATTTCCCCTCTGAACCATTTATCATTGTAAACATGTACTGGCAGCCATGTCATTGCCGGGAGCCCAAATCTTCCCCCAAGAAATGTCCATGGCTGGTGACCACGGAGGTATGAGTACTTGCCTACCCCTTTGGTGTGGCAAGGCTTGCCTATGGCTAGTTTGTGGCTGCAGACTGGCTGTGTCCGAGCCCATGTGCAAAGATCACATGGGGCTGGATGCCTTGGGGATCTGCGATTTGATGTGCTTTCCTTTGAGATCTTAAGGCAACCTCTCCCCCATAAAACATGAAATGTAAAGAGAAATTTAATCACCAATGAGATGATGCTTTACTCCTCCTTGTGGACCAGAGCAAACCAGGAAATTTTACTTGCACTTGTGAAAAATCTAAACGTGTAGTTTCACACTGCTCATTTATCAATTGTGTGAAAAAGAAAACAATTTGATTTTTTTTTTTTTTCCCCCAGTACTGTAATTATTCTCAAATATTTTGCAGTGTTGTAGTTGTGCTCTGAAAGAACAACTAAATATGGATCACAATCACCTCTGGAGAACAAGTTGTTGAGTTAATAAATGAGGGATTTTTAAAAATTTTTTGTTTTAAACTAACAGGAAATACAGAGGTGCTGTAAAATACAGTGTAACATACATTCAGGAAGGCTTCAGGTGTGATCAGTTTATCATGAGGCAAAACACTGGGTGTTGCGCTCCAGTGACATTGAATCCTGCTGGCTGGCTACATCAAACCTACCAATGAAACTGTATTCCATGCCTCCCGTTTCTTTTTTTTTTTAATTATTATTTTTTTTAATTTTTTTTTAATTTTTATTTCTTTCAGTTTTCTTTTTCTTTTTTTCTTTTTTCTTTCTTTTTTATTTTTTTCTCAGCTTCTTACTGGAAGAGGTAATGACTTCTTTCACCCTCTAACATATTATATTCAGCATGATCCAGGCACACTGATAAAATGCCAGAGCTCAGTAATGAAATTGGATCTCTTCATAAGGTGCAGTGCAATGTTTCTGATACACAACACACCTATGACATGACTCACAAAAAAGTGTTTTAAAAAAATCTGCTTTTTACAGCACAGTTGAGTCTTGTAAGGTTCTATCACATAGATAACTGATGAGGCTGCAATCTCTGCCTAGGTCTCCTTATTAAAAGGTTTTTTATTTAATTCCTTTTCTCTTTTTTTATGAAATATGTTTGCTTTTATTCCCCAAACCTTGATTTGGGCTGAAATTTTCTTTGCTGGGTGTCTGCTGCACAGTGAAGTTCATCATTCTCAGGAAAAGTAAATTTTAGCAGGGTTAAGGGAAAATGACATGCTAGATTCTGGTGTCTATTCTTTACAAAGACCTACCATCACCAGGCAGGACTGAAAGACAGTGTTTTAAGTAGGGGATTACATTGGTTTTGGAGGAATATCTTCTGCATCTTTATCTCTACTTTGATAAATTTAGCGAAATTCTTCAGTTTTTGAAAATCAACAGCATGTATAAATTCAGTAAACATTCCTCAAGTGACACAGACTGGGGCAGGTTTTGAGGAATACAGAGGGGATGGAGCTGTGGATCTGTCTTGCCAGGCAGGAATTAATTGCCTGTGTTAAAGTGCCTGAGAAATGGAGGAAGGAAGCACCTTGGTGAACAGAAAGGAACTGTGAGGGAGAGGCTGGATATATTAGAGCAGATAGTCTTGTGTTGTGTAGTAAATACAGTTATCCCTGTCCATCACAGCAAGTGCCTCCCTCCTTGCTTTAGAGTACCTGGAATAGCACCTCAGGTCCTTGAGTTTAAGAATTTGTCTGCTACCAGCAAATAGCCATTGCATCGATTGACAAAGCCTTCTACCCCCTCAAAAAAATCAAATCGAGTCCCAAATTAGTGGTTCCTTTTAGCTTAATATCCCTGTGACTTGCCTCTATGTACCATGAAAGTAAATTAACTGTGAATTAGTGCCAGAGCCACAAGGAACTTATGCAGAGGTTAACAGTTCTGTCTTCATAACAGGGACTGAATAATGTGCAGCAGAATAAGAACTAGGCAAGTACATAGAAGAATACAAACAAAATATTGAAGAAATGCAGCCTGTGCTGAGGCAAGGGTTCCCAAGGCAAAATACACGACTATGTAATTAAGAGTGGTATCCTAATGCAGCAGCAGTGAATAACTGCTCTGCAGGCATCCTTCACTCCAATGTGTCTTAGCTCTGCTATCCCCCCTGAATAATGATCTTTAACTTACACATTTTGTGAGATATATTTATCATTGCACTTTCCACCTACCTCCTGTGCAGTTTTGAGTGTCAGAATTCACTGTACACCATCCCTCAGTAGCAATGTTATTTTTCTTGCTCTGGAAATGCCAAAGCTAAAGTTGCCCACATAACCGCAACTCTGGTCCCCTGTGTAAACACATTACAAGACAGTCTTTAATTACGCTAGCTTATATTTATTTTTTTTCTACCACTGCATGATGCTCAGAGACATCTGGCCATATCAGTCAAATTGTGGCCCAGGCCTTGTTTACCTCACATCATTCAAACAGTGTACTGAATACAAAATTATTGATTTGCTCTTGGGTGTTTCAGCTGTGCTCTCAGCAGAACGTTTGAGCACTTTATAGACACATGTGGATTCAAATTCACAGCATCCCTGTGAGACAAGAGGGGGACAGTATTCCCATTTTACAGATGGGGAGCTGAGTCACAGGGAGATTAAGGTCAAAGGACCCACTGATTTTGGACCCCCAGTTTGATATTTCAGAGTACTTAGTGTTTTTATAGCTCGATATATGCTCAAAGCACAGCTACCAGAGACTTCAATTACAGCTTCCAGCACTCAGCACTTTGCAAATCAGCCCCCAGGGTTTCAAGTCAGGCATCCAGAAAATGAGGAATGCACAGTTAGTGACCACCTGTGGTTTATAACTTGGCCAAATGTGTGTGGATCTTCATGGTAATAGCAAAAGGCACCTCTCGTATTCCTGGGTGATGTTTTTCTCTCTCTGTCAAGCCAACCAATCCCTGCAGTAAAATAAAGAGTACTGCTAAGGTCTCTTAGTGGAGCAGTCCTGCACCCTGTGGAGGAGAAATGCAAAGGAACCACGGCAAAACAATGCTGTTCTCTTTTATGTCATTTGTGGCAGCAGCTGACAGCTCATTGTTAAAGTTTTCACATGGCTTTTCACTTTCTAAGATACAGCAACTCACGTTCGAAGTCTTTAATTCTCAACAGAGAAATTGGGAAAAGTTTTCGGAGACTAAAACTGTGACCTTAGACTGGAAGGTAGTGGGTACTACACTGCAAGCGTCGCTGTCTGGTCTATTTCCAGTGCTCTCTGGCTGTATTTTGCAAGTGAAGGGGTGATAAACTGAGGCTCTGCTTCTGCACAGTACTGGTGTGGGAAAGGGAATACTTTTAGCTGTGCTCAGTCTGGAGCAAATTTTTATGGCAGACTGATGAAACCTCTGCAAGTAATAATTTTAATGGATCTCTCTGACAGACCACAATTATAGTTAGGCAAGATTTTCATAAAAAGCATTTAAGATTTGAGCAACATGGAGCTGGAATGCCCAGGCATAGGTCACTGCTTTTAATGGTATTAACAAGAGAAAGATAGTAGTGAGCGTGGTAGGAGGATGTGTTATATGAATGAAATACTAAATATGACTTATTTTCTTGAAATACAGAGCGGTAACATAGAATTAATCTCATGTTTTTATCTACATTCCACACCTTGTTCTCTGTGCTGGCAGATGCTTATTGCTGAATAAGGTGGAACCATTGCTTCAATTTCATAAGGAGAGAAATAGTTGAAATATCAGCCCATAGAATTGTGTAAACTGATGTGGGCTCCAGTGTGGGGACAACAGGAAGTGTGATGGATGCATTGAAAGGTGCAGGTAGTTTGGACTGAGAGAAGAAAACTGAGAACTGGTGAGATCCTGGGAAAACTCAGAAATTATTACGAAAGAAGTCAATAGAGCTGAAAGAAAGAAAAAAAGACACTAGGAATGGACCACTAAGAACTCACAAAAATCCAGTCTCCTTAGAGGAGCAATACGTGTGAAGTAGTTGCTGCTCTTAATTTGCTGGGTTTCTTGTTTACTGTGAGTTCATGGTGCTGATGATGAGTCTGTTCCTTAGCAGCAGCATACTTTGCTTATTAGTTTTTCCACTGTTCCACAAGAAAAATGAAAAGGATTGTTGGTGGACAGAGTCAGATTGCAAGGCGGTGGCTCCTCCTGCATTGACAATAGTTTAAGTCCAGCTTGTATGTTCACACTTGTCTTTACCATTGCAGGCCTTTCAAGGTGCAATGGACTCTCCAGCATCATATCTTATTATCATAAAAGCTTGATTATGAGAAAGAAACCTTAGATCTCGGAGAAAGTAACAGACAGATTTCTCCCTGATGTTTCTAAGTAATTCTCCATCTTGTCTCTGAGTTGGAAGGTATGTTCTGAAGAACAACATTTGAGACCATACCTTAAAATTATGGAAAAAGAGGAAATATATCCACAAGAAATGGAACAAGGAAGAAAGCATCTTCCTTGTCTGAGCCCAGCTGAATCCTATTCACCTTTTGTGAGCAGCTACCTGAAATTCTTTACACCAGGTAGGTGAGCAGGATTTGTTCTCTAGCAATGTTCAGAGGGCCCAGAGGAGAAGCAGCCTTTACCTGAAGGAAATGAAAACAGGCAAAATAAACTTCTAAGCCTCTTTTAAGAGCAGTCCTTTACAGGTCACCTTTAAAAGACTTGCATTTATGGCATCAGTATTTGAACCTCCTTTCTGTGCAATCTGTGCATGCAGGCTGAAGCAAGACTACGAATGCCTGAAAAATGCAGAGGCTAATTACAGCAGTGTGAAAGTAAAATAATGAGAGTTTGAGTATGTGACTGATAAGCAGTTAGATAACAGACTAACAAGAAGGATGTCTGTAGTCCATCAAAGGGCTAATGAAGGTCTCTATGTCCTCTGCTGTTGCCTGAGGAGGATGTACAGATGGAAAATATCCCAGAAATGGCATATGAGGATATATACCATGTACTGACTGTGTGGTGATATAATGATTGGATTCAGTAAGTGCTTAACCTATGGATAAAGTAATTACTCAATTAAAAAGTGCGCACTAGATGCAGATAACCAAGTCAGACATACTTGAAACAAATGTTCACAAAGAAGGTGGTGCTCAGTTTCAGCTGCCCACTGAGCTGGGTTTGCAGCCCACAGTGCTACATTGGTTTCGGTGCCCCAGGAAGGTGGCACGTCAAGACTGAGGTGGACTGGTGCCTGGCGGTGGCTGGCTTGGGAAATGTAGCAGCTGTTCTTAAAGGGGGCATGTGGTTCACATGCTTATGTGCATCCCCTCACATGTCACAGTAATGCAAGAAGACCTTTACTGATAACATCTTTTTGAACATTGATGTCCTGCTGTATTTTCAGCCTCTTTTGGACTGACTGATTTTTCTTGGTAAACATGCAAATTCTGACCCTTTGGGTTGAGCTGTTCCAGGCAGAAAACTGGGGGGCTAAGCATTCTGGCAGGCTCAGAAAGTGCCAAGAAAATAAAAGAACAAACAAGCAAACCCATGACCAGAAAAGATTAATAAAAAAAAGACATTTTGGTCATTTGGTCATAAATAGTACTGTTCAATAGCACCAGAAATCATGCAGGCTGTGCAGGGAGACATAAAACCACTGAATTATGTATTAATATGTCATATAAAAGGAAAAAGTTCTAAAGAAATACTGTTGGAAAAATAAATAAAACCAACATTAAAAGTGAACATGTCCCATTTGGTCAGTTATGCCAAACATAAAACAACAGAAAGTGCCATTTGGAAGTTAACAACACTTTTAATTTTAGTACTGACTTTTCCATTATAGATCATACCAAGGTGTGGTTAGACTATAAGCTCAGGAATTGATTTTATGTCTGTGCTCATCTAAATCAGTAAGCTTCTAAAATATATATCTAGACTTGTATCTCTCTGTATATAAAGGAAGAGAGGAAGAAAGAGTTGGAAAGCTAAGGCTGTGTGAGCTGGCTGATGCTAATTTGGAGCTGATATCCTCCCAGAGGGAGAGCCAGAGCTGAAATCTGCTGGTGGTGGCCACGAGGCTGATGCTCTCCAGCTGTTGCTGCTGCAGGCGTGGGATGTGAGCGCACATGGAAAAGCCATGTCCTACTCACAGCAGCCCAGACTGTTCTACACAGAGGAGACACTGTTCAAGAGTACCCGTGGAGGACGGTGTGGCCCCGCTCAGGTTGCAGCTTACATTTCACTCTGTCCCTCAAATGCCCCCAGTTTTAATGTGAGATGACAGGTGCTGTGGCTGCCCAGCCTGGCAGAGCCAGCTCTTGAAAAACGATGGGATGCAGGAAAGGGGCTGCCCATGTTTGCACAGCTGGGCCAACTCTGTCAGGGCGCCAGGACTGTTCATTTGTCCATGTAGGAGGGCAGCCGGGAGTGGCTGTGAAGTGTACCCATCAAATCTGGGCTGCTCATATCTGGACACTGCTTTGGGCCATTTAGCCCTTGTGAGGCTTTTCCTGCTGTGAAAGGCAGGGCCACAGCCAGATGAGGAGTGTCACTGCTAGGAGCTCGTCTCACACACACACCTCAGGAGGGATTAAAATGAAAACAGAAATAGGGAGGGAGAAAAGATTTTGCTGACAGAAAGTGCAAATGACATGGAAGCTGCTGTGCCACTGCTTCATTAAATACACTGTTCTGCCAAGGCTGCATTGCAGATATCCTCCCAGTGTGTTTTGAACAGCAAAATTCCCTTTGGTCAGCTCCGCTGTGCTTTGCCTGCTCTTCTCAGCCCACCTGCTGCGATCCTGGTAACATCTTTGTTGGGAGAGGAAAGGCTGAGAATGACAGCAGGGACAGCTGGGTCTGTGCCCAGTGCCCCAACACCTGTGCTGGAGCTGCTACCTGTCTGTTCCCCTTTCCCTGTGCCATCTTGCATCAGTGGGAGGCTCCAGACCAACACTGGACAGAGGCAGCAACACCTGCCAAAGCTCATCTTCCCTTGTGGGGATACATATGTACAGTGCCCTGCATTGGATATGCCAGCTCTGCAGAGGGAGAAGGCCTGACTGGGCTGTGGCTTCAGTGTGTGGGTTTACAGAGCCAGGGCTACAAGGTCTGTTTCAGCAGAACCCATCTACAGCACCAAGAAAACCCTGAGATTTGATTTTGTTTTGCTTTAAGCAAACAAAATAAGCCTGGAACTGTGTTACAGAACAGGAGAGGGGAAAGAAAGAAAGAAAAAATAGGAGGCAAGAATGTAAATAATCACAATTAATCTGAAGGTCTAGTGGCCTGCCTGCCTTCCTGCTGTAATTTACCATATGTTCTAGTACTTGTCTGAGGTTCCCTGGCTCACGTGTTGTTAGTATATGTAAGTGCGCACAGACCTTTGGCAAATTTGTATTTTTATTATGTAGAAGCTAACATTGAGTTTTCTCGTTGTGGGTATGTTGTAGCATATGTTAGTGTTTATGTTGCAGGGAAAATGAATCGCTTGACTAGAAAATATCTTCTTCTAATATTCTAGCTATTTGTTATTTTGACCTTTTTTGTAATGATATTTTGTCAATAGCAAAGCTGAGTTAGACGGGACAGGTAAAGGCTAGTCATTTGTGTGTGACACACATGGTATATCATTTCTTCTGGGTTCTTGAGGGGATAATCACATCCAGGTATGATTCAGAAGGTCAACCTGCATTGGAGGGAAATGATTTCTCAGAAGGGGGTATGAAATGGGAAGTGCTTTATTTTTCTTTTCTTCCCCCCCCACCCCCCCGGTTGGAAAAACCTATGTATGACAGGGATGCTATGCCTTTTTCCTTAGTTTTCTGCGTATATGTGTTACCCTTAGCAAATTTTTTTTCAAGACAATTTTATTTTTAACTTTGTCATGGCAGAACCTTCAAGGTTTTCAGTGGGAAATATGTTTACATCATTGATATCTGTTTTCCCCAGGGCTCGTAAATAGGAGCCCACAATATGTTATTAATGGACTAAGGTCAATAGATGACATGCTGTGATTTTCCACAATTCATGGGAAAAAAACCCCCTTAATTCTAGCAGGAGTTAGAAGGTTTACAAAATTTGGGGTCTATTGTTTTTTTCCAAAAGCCTGTGTGAGAAATATCAAAACTTTTTTTGAGCTTCATAATACCTAGATTTGGCATAAAGACTGACCCAGGCCTAATGGTCAGCACCACAGCCAAAGAAAGAAGGAAATCCCTGCAGTGGGCTCCTGTTGTGTCCTGAGACTGAAGCCCACAACTGGAGCGAGTGGGCACAGCTCAGAGTAGCTCTCTGAGACTGCTCCCATGTCTGGAAAAGCCATCTGCATGCTAAAGGGGAGAGCGGAAGAGATCTGCCTTTTCCCTTGGTTCTCACTGGTTTCATTTGACATCATTCCCATGTGCTCTGACCCTTGCTTTATTCTTGGAAATATCTGTCTTCTGTATTCACAGAGAAGTCTGATCTGATTATCTGCAATCATGTGACTTTGTATGCTGTGTTCAGGTCAGATTCACCAGTTATTGCCTATAAGTTAATAGCTCTGCATTTTTATGACCTCATGTGATGTCTCAGGGAATGCATTTGAATTCGTAATGAACAGGGATAGAGGGTGCTTTTGCCTGCGTGACTATTAGCTTCTGCACTTGAAGCACAGTAAGTGTTGCTGCTTGTGAGTACTATGAAAACCAAACCAGTAAAAAGTGGGGAAACCTTTAAAGTTCAGAAATGGAGTCTCCTTGGACTCCATGTTACATGCTGTGTGGGAAATTTTCCCTTTAATTCATGCACCCTTGCTTTGACTGCAACACACACATCTAAAACTATGCTCTCTGTGTTGAAAATAATGGGACAGACTGTGATGAAAATCCAAAATAATTACTACTAAGAGGATTAGAAAATAAGCTATTGTTGAAATGTGCTTAAAACCTTGATGTGACAGTATTTACAGAACTGACATTTCCTGAATCTCTGCAAGCCATGTGTTCCAGGATTGATGAATATAATATGGAAAGACCCTGGCACTTAATGATTTATAGCACTGTGGTGTTTCTGTACAAGCTACAGCCCAATATCTACCAAGTACAGGACATGACCTGGGCAACCGGGAATGAAAACCTCATTTAGTTATATGGAAGCCTAAATTGAACAGTGCTTGAAAAATCAACAAGATCTTAAAATGAATCTTGTAACCTGCTCAGTGGCAAGTGAAAGATTTTGGATGTGAGGAGGGTATTTTTGACTAGGTCTAGGCTGCACTGAAACTGGGACAGCTGGATTATGTTCAGCTTTCACTCCAGGGAAGCCTGTGAAAAAAGACGTATCCATAATGGACGATACTCTCAGACAGAGGAGTTGGACTAAGAGTTGGATTCGATGATCCTTGTGAGTCCCTTCCAGCTTGGCATATTCTGTGATAATCTGATAACTGTCCCTTTTTCCATTTTTAGCTGCTTTGTCTCCTTGGATGTGGCAGAACATAAGGACAGGTTTTTGCTCCTTTCCAGGCAGTTTCATTGTAGCTACCCATTCAGTGCTCTCTAATGTGATACCAGCAATCAGAAATCTCGTTTCCAAATTATTTGCCAAAAATGGCAAGAAACCAGAAAATTTAATGTTCTCTGGCATTAAGCCATAAATATGCATTCTCATTAGATAGGGTATGTGGGGTTTTGGTTTTGTTTCTCTTTGAGTGAGAAGCGTGTTGACCCACTCAAAATAAGGTGTCATGTAATGCCCTGTCATATAATGGAAATGTGGAGATGAGCTCTCTATGTTCTATGGGCAAAAGTACATAGGGGAAAATAGCTGCACAACTATGACAACTTTCTGTATGGTGCATGGCTAGCTTTCATTCACACTGTGAAAGCATGAGAAAGTAAACAAGAGGCCTTAATATTTTGAGGGTTTTCCTACAGTATTGCTTTTTCTTACTTCAGTGCTTTCTGGAATGCAGCACAAAGACAAAGGGATGTTTACCTAGGAAACACGAGACTATTTTGTGAGTAAAATACTAAGGGAAAGGAATGGATCTTCGCTGTGGAAACTGCACTGTTCAGTCTTGAGCGTTGTAAGCACTTACCATGTGCTGCAAGGCGACAGTTACTGATAATACACTGTTACAGCCTGCTAAGCCTGTTCCTCTTGGGTATGTGTCAGCACACTCTGGAGATATCCCCCCAGCTGGAGCCATGTGCCTTAAAGCTATCTTAATCAGGGCAGAATTGAGGAATTGACTACAACCTGGGTTTCTAGAAATGTTTTTATGACATGGAGTCTTTGCAGGACTTCTTTTCACCTGAGATTCTAGAAACATGGAGTTGTTCTTTTCCTAACATCTGCAGCCCCGCATTCTCCATGATCAGCTCTGTTAGCTTTCCTACAGAAAAAATGGTGCCCTGCACTACAAACCAATGCCTTCTGATATCTAACTCCTGTCTGAGATTTATCTCTTCTCCTGGTTTCCCTTGCCCTCCTCTGTTCTTCAAAGCCCTTGGAGAAAAATGTTTCTTTATAATTTTGTTCCTCTTAGTCAGGGTCAATACTGGTGCTGATAGTCCTGACTGAATAATCTATTCTGAGACAGAGATGTAGACACTGCTCAAAAAAAACCCCACGAAAAAACACCAGGGCAAAGAGTTATAGAAAATATCCACAATATTTTCAATGTACAAAAATTCTGTGATCTCAAAGAGAATTCACTATCTGCACCTTGATTCCTTGATCCGTAGCAGAGATACTTACCCAGTGTCTGCACCACAGTAGCTATGCTTTTTTAGGAAATTGTGTTTGCTGACAGGTTATTCTATGCTTTCTAAGCACATCTTGAAGAGGTTTTGGGTTGTTCTGAATAACCAACCACATCAACAATCCAAACTGTCACACATCTCTACTTCTGTGGAAATACAGCACATGCTGGTAAGTCTGACCTATTAGGTGCTATTTAATGCTGTTAAAAAGTTCCCATATAGGATTTATTCTGGGCAAAATCCATCTTTCTATGGAACACAATGCATTTGAATTGGAACAGGTTGTTCCTCTTTAGTCTGTGAGTAAAACCATTGCACTGGTCTGATGTGGTTGGAAACAGTTTCTTTTTAACATCTTTAAACCAGAAAGATCTGAAGTTGACAAAGTGTTTGTGGCATCTCTTGTTTCTTGCTATTTTTCTCAGTAACTAGGCTCTGGGGAAAAGTCTTTAAATCCTTAAACAAGCCGAAAAAAATCACTCCCTCTGATCTACACTCCTCGCTGAAAGCTCTTCACTGCTTGCTCTGCACTTGTCTGTAAAGGAGCCACACATGGGGTATCACCAACAGTTATACTTGCAGGAAGGGTATTCAGTAGGGAAAAGGGCCCAGTGGCTGCCGAGGCTGGAGCAGGGATATTTGTCTCCTTGATGAAGCTTCATTGGCTTGAGTAAAAGAAGATGTACTTTTCCAGAAAAGCCTGGAAGGATGCCTGATCTGAAAAAAAAAAAAAAAGAATGAGTCTTCCAGATTCTGGTTTCTTTCCTTTCCAGGGGAAAAACCGAGGAATTCATGTAGTTGATGCTTGACCCTTTGCACAACAGTGTCAGATGCTAGCCACTCTTCCCTTTCCAAGAATAAGTGTAACTGCTATGATTTTGGACACAGTGGGTAAATGTTCCTATTTTTCTTTTTTATGATCTATCTAAACTTTCATACCAAATTTGCTACCATGAACTCTGAATATAAGTTTGTTTATGGGCCAGTTAAGTACAGCATATATAGCCACTTGGAAACTTATATTACAAAACACTTGCTCAACTTCTTACTGCACGTGTGCTATTAGAACAAATGAATCACAGTAATAATTTGCATCATGGTTGCACCTGGCAACTGAGGATCTTGAAACATTAATGAAATAATTAGATGCACTCTATATTTTGCCAGGCATCTGTTTTTTCCAGTTTTTTTAAGATCTCAGTGAATAATTCCTTTTACACATTTGAATTTTTCTCATTGTGAGGAGTTAAGTCCAGCACTTCATCCACCTACTGGGTGGTTCTTCTAAAGAATTACTGCTGAGCAATTCTTGATCTTTATACTGATCATGATGATCAGATGCGTGAGTAGCTCAATGTGACTAGAAGTAAGATTTCAAAAAGCACTGCTCAGTAATACCTCACAATGTTATCTTTCAATTAGAGTTCATTATAAAGTAATAATCATTATAAACTATTATCCTTATCTCAAAAATAGAGATACATGGATTTGAAGGATTGACTATTCAGTGGATAAGGAATTGGATGGATGGATGGATGGATGGATGCAGTCAGAGAGTTGTAGTCTATGGCTCTATGTCCAAGTGGAGGCCAGTGACCAGAGCTGTCCCTCAGGGCTCTGTCTTGGGACTGGTGCTCTTCAGTATCTTCAACAATGATACAGACAGTGAGATTGAGTGCACCTGCAGCAAGTTTGCTGATGACACAAAGCTGAGCCCTGCTGTTGACACAACAGAAGGAAGGGATAACATCCATGGGGTGTGGGCCCACATGAACCCCATGAAGTTCAGCAAGTCCTAGTGCAAGATGCTGCACCTGGGTCAGGGCAATCACTGACATGAGTATAGATGGAAGTACTGGGAGAAGAACTCATTGAGAGTTGCCCTGCAGAGGAGGACTGTGGAGTTCTTGTGGACAAAAAGTTGGACAAGAGCCAACAGTGTGCAGTTGTAGCCCACATGGCCAACCACATCCTGTGTTGCATCAAAAGAATGGGTGGCCAGCAGGCCAAGGGCGATGATTCTGTTCCTCTACTCTGCCCTTGTGAGACCCCACCTGTAGTACTGTGTCAAGAAAGACATGGACCTGTTGGAGAAGGTTCAGAGGAGGGCCACCAAGATGATCAGAGGGCTGGAGTACCTCTCCTACAAAGACAGGCTGATAGAGCTAGGGTTGTTTATTGTGGAGAAGAGAAGGCTCTGGGGAGACCTCATTGTGGCCTTCCAGTACCTAAAGTGGGCTTATAAAAAAGAGGGAGAGCAACTTTTTGCACAGGCAGATAGTGATAAGGCAAGGGGGAATGGCTTTAAACTAAAAGAGGAGAGATTTAGATTGGTTGTTAGGATGAAATTTTTTACTCAGAGGGTGGTGGGGCCCTGCAACAAGCTGCCAAGAGAAGTTGTGGTGCCACATCCCTGGAAATATTCAAGGCCATTTGGATGGGTCCCTGAGAAACCTATCTAGTGGGTGGCATCCCTGGCCATGGTGGAGAAGTTGAAACTGCATGATCTTTAAGGTCCCTTCCAACCCTAACCATTCTGTGATTCTGTGAATACTTGTCTAAAATTACCCTAAAATTTAGGATATATCATGAAAAGGGAATGAAGAAACTGCACGTTTGAAATTTTGGAGGTATTTGTGTAACCACAGTTATGAAACCTGTTCTGAGAAACCTGAGGCATGGCACTCCTTTGTTTTTCCTTATATCATACAGCATCTTTGTGACAGAGTGAAGTTGGAACCATCTTCAAACTTGAACTCTTACCAGTAGATGATAGTTCCTCATCTGGAAAAGCTTGAAGGAGAACAGATACATGCAGAAAACGCACAAGGAAAGGTTTCTCAATTTTTCTGTGCACATCCAGGGCTAGTGACGCATTAGGGGCTCTGCAGGCATTCTCCAGGCAACACTCCTGCTCCACCACTGAGCTGATCATCCAGCTCTCACAGCTGAAGGAGTTCTTTCATGTTACTTCTCTCCTTTTCCGTCTGTGGAGAAGCACAGTCAAAGCACATCATTAAACCTCTAGAGCACTTGAACATTTCTGTAAAGGAAAAGATGCTAGCTGGTAACAATACCTCACACAAACAGTCATATACCTATGTGTGCCCTCGATGTGTATCAGAAACCTTAGAAAGCCAATCATAGGAATGCTTCTCATTTTTCCCGGAGGCAGAAAACATACTGGCAGTTCTACTTTTAGGAATTGCTTTAAGTTGGAAAGAGTCAATGAACCAAGTTGCATTGTGCTGCAGGTGGGTAAAGCTCTTTTGAAGGAAGCACTCACTCTCTTCAGTGATTTTGTTCTTGCAGCAGTGAATTTGTTCCACTGTCCCTGGCTCATGAGACTCTTTCCCTAGTCTCTCTCATTCTCTCTCTCTTTCTTTCCCATTTATGTCTTAATTTGCTGCGGTCATGATTTATACTAGCAATACAATGTGCAAGACATGAAAAGCTATACATATATCATACCCCTGTCTGAATGCTGGGACATGATATTTCAAAATTATTTTTTTCTGTATACATTTATCATACTTTTTTTTTTTTCTAGAGGAGATACTGTCTTCTGTGCATTGAAGCAGACTAAAGATGGTCCAGCAACTCTACTATCCTATTTCATGTACTCCATGGGGTTCATGGGGTAGAGAAAGGGGGAGGAACCACTGCTCTGCTGTGGTTCTCCATTCCTTTGGCCAATCTTGTGGATTGGATATTTTATGATTCTTGTAGAAACTAAGGTAGATACGTTTAGCATGTTATCCATCAGTGGCAATTTGAGGTTTAGCGTAAAGGTAAATTGTTCTTTAGGGAAGAGTAAGGACCTATGATGGGTTGTACCTGCAACTGACTGATTTTTATCAGCCTTATGACAGTCCCACAGGGACAACTACTTGTAATTACCTCATTTATTATTGATTCAGTCTTTGGACAATTACTCAGAATTAATCAGGGTTCAGTGGTGTATACATAAGAATTAGGCATTCCTTAGCGTGCTAGAGGAAGCATGATGTGAACACTGTCTCAGGAACAACATGCAATTTTGTCTTTTCTGAGGGTTTGGAAACAGTTAACAACTTTTTGAAGAAATTTTTTGCTTCCTCTCCCTCATTGTTGTTTCTCTGTACCGTATAACTCTGGGAGAGGCTGAGCATAAATAATAAAACACTGAGAGTAACAGTACTTAAAAAGTTTTCAGCCCAGTCTTTGATCTTTCTTCCCTGGTCACTTCTTCTGCAAGCAACGTCCTGCCTCCCAGAAGCTGTAAGGCACTGGAGCCTGAAATTAGCTGTGTGATCTTATTACTGAAGCCCTTGTGCTTTTTTCCACACATCCACATACTGGTGGTTACTCTTGTTCTTTGTAATTTAATTTTAGACATAAGATAATCTTGTTAGAGAAAACGCTTTTGTCTTTTTGTGTGTTTTTTTTTTCTTTAATAAAACATGAACTGTAGTGTCTAGATGCTAGGCAAGAAAGTTGTTGCAGTGTAAGGACCAGGTTTAACTTTATTCTAAGGTCTTTTAATGCTTTTAATGTCTGTTAAAAGTGCTGAAAACTTTTGCCTGGAATGAGTCTTTGATACAGCTGGGATATAGTTAGAAATAATTTTTCACATAATTTAAAAAAAAAATTTTTTCTATGTGGAGCTTCTGAACACAATACACATCTATATTTTGTTCCTTTGATATCAGTATGTTTTAGAAAGGAATTTATTTTTTTAAAGTGTAACTAGGTTTTCAAGTTAGGAAAATAAGTCAATGTCTCTTCATTTTAGAGTATCTCTTGCAAAATGTTGTAATGTACATTTTTCATGAAAGAAATCAACTCTTCTCCATTCCCAACTATTTTTGACTACGTTATGCTTGGATTGGAAATATCATGAAAAAAAATTGTGATTTTTGCAGGCAGTGTGATAGATAATTTGGAAAGGAGAAAGCCAGACAACTGATTAATGCTCTAAAAATAAGATATTGCTAAACGCCTAATATCTCCCGAGTGGGTGTTAATTCTGTTTATAACAGAATATAAGCTAAGTACTAATTTTATTAGCAGCTGTAAGTCTAAAAATCAAATATATAGGACTGTGGAACAAGTTTATGACTGTTATTGAAACAAGAGTAATTAGGTGAGTAAAACTTGAGGTTTTTCTTCAGTCGAGTTATTTAAATTGAATATGTTGTTCTTTATCTCATCATAACAGAATATATATGTTACATTCTGCCACTAACATATGGATTCTATCTCAGGTCATTAATACAGTGGTTAATTTTCACAATTAATTAAATAGTTTTGGCACACTATCCGCTTCAAGTCAATTAGCAGAACCGGATATAATTTGAAGATTCAGTGCATTTGCCTCTGTGTTTGAATTTTCCTCTGAAGGAGGTGGAAGTGCCTGGATGAAGAGGCATCCGAGAGTTTTGTTGAACTTCCTCCATTTTTTGAGTTAAAGTACCCTCGAATGTAACTAAGAGTGAGGCACTGGTGCCTTTTAAAATTATTGCCAATGATGCGGTATTTGCAATTAATTCAGCCATAAGTCTTTTTGTCTGAAAGCTTTAAGAGTAACTTTTTAAATTAGAGTCCCAACTATGCATTTAATTTAGATTTAATATGACAGTTATTTGTTCTACTAGTAAAAGTCCCATTTCATATTAAAAACATATTAATTGAGGATTAACACAGATGTAGTAGATTTAGAAATCTTTGATGAAAGTATTGCAAAGCATCATTTGGCATTTGTGATTACTGTAAGTATACTAATGGCATTAATGCGATCATCCACTTATAAATCTAGCATATTTTGTCCAATTCAGAACAGCATGTTCTGGGGCTATGGAGGACCTGCTTTGCCAGCACCACAGTCTTCTGCTTTTAATATTTTAGGGAGATAAGAGCAGACTTGCTCTGTGGATCCAGTCGAACTTGTCCTTTGCTTTCTTGCACCAAGAGAAGCCCTCTCTGTCTCTGCTGGTCAGTTAATGCCTCAGCAACACACTGTCCTATTATTCTCCTACTACTCCTGCTCACCAAGCTGTGAGCCAATTTCAGGCTCACCAAATTTGTTCTGATGACAGGAGAACTCCCTAGGGTGCTGCAAGGAACTGGGCAGGCAGTACATATGGTCTTGTCTTGAGGGCTGTAATGCAGCCTTGTAGCAGGATCTAGTAAGGATGTATTATTATAAATCCTTATCATGTTTATTTCACTTTTCATTCACATTCCTTCCCATCTTTTGATATTTAGCCTTGGGGCAGACTCAGCTATATATCCAAAGATGCAACTTTACATTGAATTAATGTGTATATCTTTGCCAGTTAAGAAGTTAACAGAAAAGGAGTAGGTGTCACTATTTTGCTTATGGTGGGAATTTGATGATGCACTGAACCAAGCACAACACACTTCCAGAATCTTAACTAGTTTGATTGCACCATTGACACTGTTATTTCGACAGCCCTGGTCTCTGGCATCTGGCATAATTGGAAGCAGCAGCCAGCAGGTATCAGATGTCAGTATGAATTGTCTCCTGCTGCGTGAGCACTGACTATGAAATTGATTTGCTGTCTTTTTTTACACAGTTTTGTAATGAAAGTAACGTAAAGTCCCAAACAGACAAATTCTGTATTTGTGTACATACTGTTAAAATAGGCATATGCCTGAAAATTAGAGAGGGGGAAATAAATCAACAGGAAAGCAGTATGGCATCATCAGGCCTTGTTTCCTCACAGGTGGTTGTGGCAGTCTCTGTTATGTTTCTGAAGAAGCTGAGCTAAATCAATAGCTGGAAACCTATTTCTTTGGGTACTTGTATGGCTCAAAAGCACAAAACATGAGAAAGAAGAACCCTTCAGTGGACGAATTTATACCTCTGTTTTGTTCACTGGTGACAATAAGGCAAGTGAAGAAGACTGTGGAAACCAAGTCTGTAACCTGGAGCAAATTTTCCCCTGATTTGTCATCAGGATGATCAAGGCCCCTAAGATGAAAAAACTGGCCTGAGCAAAGTCAATGATAAATTTCTGTTGATTTACTATTGCCAGGATGTTGCCTTAGGGCACATCAGAAATAAACAACTGCCAGTGCATTCAAGATGCTGTCATACAGAAGAATTTCAGATATATAAAGGTAATGTCTGTGTGACTGGGATCTTGACCACCAATTTGAGATAGATCGAGGTGGATATAAGGGAGGATTAGACTAGGTATAAAAGTGGTGTTATCATCCCGAGCCTCGAGAAAAGCCTTTGAGCACTCCTTAGGGATTGCTGACATCTAGATGGTGGCACTAGGAGCACAGGGTGCTGGGCTTTGTTTGCAAGGACTTGTGCCTTTTCTCAAGCAGGATTACAACTGGCCACGAAACAAACATCTTATGGGTCTCCTCCTCAGCTTGAGGCAATACTTGGCTTTGATACCAGAAGGCTTAATCAGCTCCTACCGTAATCAAGTTATTTAAAGTTTTTCAAAGAGAAAACTGCAACAAGTTCCCGTCCTAAGAAGTCAGGGTCAAAAACTTTCTTAGACAAATCAGCTTGACTGTTGATTACTGAGTGTGGCTGCCTTCTAGACTAGCACAATGGAGAAAAACATTCCCAGCATCTGGTTCAGTGAGGTTCAAGTCCAGTGTTTAATTGTGTTTTTGCTCTGACACCCAGTTGCATAGCAATAAGGGGCAGCATATGATACAATAATCTATATATAGGATAGGTGGGGCCGAACCTTTGACTTGAGGCCAGCTAGTCTGGTATTCTAATCTTGGTGCTGACATGAAGGCAACCAGTACCTTAGGCGGGTCACTTGAAGTTCTTCCTAAATTTCAGAACCTCTGTTGATGAAGGGACCGGTCTGTAACTGTCTTGGGATTGACAGTTGTTGTAACATGATCCAACAGGCCATTTCATACACAAACAGGTCATGGGTGCCCAGAAAGACTTTCCCCCCACTCAGGATAAGCACAAGATAACTTACAGGGAGCTGGCTTCTCTGCTTAGAGGACAGTTTCCCCATAGAAGCAATTTCTTCCCTGCAGAAATAAACGAGCCTGGTTTGAATCTGGCCTCAGCAAGAAATGGAGGCCAGCCATTTGAGCATCCGGTCCTCTTCCCTCCCCCCCCCAAGACATAAGCAGTGGTGATCTGGCTCATCATGATGCCTGGACTGCCTTCTTTCCCCAGTCATCTTCTGCCCTAGGTAACACTTTGCTTTCTCTGTTTCTGAGGCTAGGAAATAGAAGCTGATTCCATCAGCAAGAAGACAATCAGGTGCTTACCCTATCTGACAGACTCAGGTCCTTTCCAACAGAACCAGAATTTCTGCCAGATTTTAAACCTGTGCTTTGGTCACAAAGATGAGTTGTAATTCCACATGCAAGAGGGTGTTGTTAGAGGGATGCTCTCTGCAGCTCACTCCCTAGAGGGATATGGTGGAAAGAAATCCTCCCACCTCTACACAGAAGCACTGTATAGGCTTGCTCAAACACAAGATGCTGCTGACTCAGCCAGCCCAATTTGCCATTATGTTCTTCCCCTCATTTTCTTGGAAGCTTTCCTAAATTGTGCAGGCCTCCAACAGCAACGAGGAGGAAGAGGACTCTATTCTTCTTATTGCAACAGAGAAAAATTGTTCCTTGCTAGGTAAGCTGTTGCCTACTGCTATGTCTGTCACTGAAGTCAGGAGAGGAACAAGGTGTGACCCAGCACCATTTCCTCTCCCGTGTTATGGAAGAAAAGTCCTATCATTTATTTAAAGGGTGCTGTTTCCAGCATCAACAAAATTTTTCATAGTGATGCATTCAATGGTAAAGGAAAGAGAATTCCTGCAAGAATGAAATAAAAATCTGGATAAATTAAACAACAGTCTTACAACAGTACATCTGATAATGCATTTAACAGATTCTTCCAAGCTGTGTCCCTCCAGGCTGTTTCCTTCCCTTCATTGTTGTGCTGTGAAGGCAAGTGGGCGGTAATGCTGGGCATCATGGTTTCTGAGAGCGTGCTCGCACTGCTCTGCACAGCACATTGTTGTCATTTTTAAAGTGAATTTTCCTGCTTTACAACTTTCTCAGACCCTTATGAGGATTCAATAACCTGCATTTCTCAATGGAAGTTGAATAGCTAAATCCAGTATGGTAGGTGAAGTCTCTCAGAAGTTGTGTGTTCGCTCACTTCTCTCAGATGACTGTTCAACTTCAGCTGTTCTTTTCTGCCAGTTTATTTATCTTAAAAGGAATAGGCCAGTTCAGCCCTTCACTCCCGGGTTCTCTTAAAGAGAAATTTCAGGGGGATTAGTGTAAGCAGCACAGTTAAGTTCCTGTCTGCTGCTTGCTGAAAGCATATTCTTCAGCTGCTGTTTTAGTAGCAGTAAAACTTTTGGAACTGCATGACTTTTTTTGAATGTTTTACTGTTCCCTTTATAGCAAATGTTGCAGCATGCACATATGATGTCAAATTCCTCTTGTGAGCATTTGATTTTTAGAGACATGAACATGACACAGATGGACATGAGAACCGACTGTTGACTCAGTCTCTCAGTGCCTTTTTGTTTATGTCTGTGACCTGGTCACAGAGTACAGAGAGTTTCCTGCTGAACTACATGCAGCTGCCTGCCTGAAAAGCATGTGCAAGCTTTATTTGTCCTGCCTGCAGCCCTGGATCTTCTTGGAACTGGCTCCCAGATCCTTCTTGATGTGGAGGTGGGTGATATCACTGCACAGCCCTCCCAAGGATCCTGTCCTCTCTGGAATCCACTGTCAGGGATCTGGAGGGCATTACAGCCTGCATTATGGTGTACTTCTCCAAATGGACTGCCTGAATAAGGCTCTGGGCTCCCTGGGGCTTCAGAGCAGAGTCACCCATTTTCGTCAAGGAGAACAAATGTAAGTGGGGAACATAAACTGAGGATTGACTGGTTCATGTCCTTTTTCTAAACTTATTTTAACAGCCTTATACACTCCTATGCCTCCCTCTGGAAATCCCTTATGCTGTCATGAAAACTGCTCAGGCTGGCTTTCCCATTTTCCCATGTTTTAATGATCTGAAAGACCTAAATACCTGTATTGAACCAGATGCTTCTTGAAATGGCTGCATCACATTGCATCCCATCCTCAGCACTGTAGGCTTGCAGCTTGTGGTCAGAAGGAGTCAGAAATGTTTGGTTCCTGCAATGATCTGCAGGTCTGGCAGGATGGTGGACAGTTTTAACCACAAGTGAAATACATCTTGTTCTGCAACTGCCTGGCACACCCTCAGGTGCCCAAATGGCAAAGTGGTGTATTGCTTAGATGGCACAGACGTTTGGTTGCATATCCTGAAGTTACTTCTGTACCACTGGGTGTCTGACCACACTCCCTGGGGCCCAGAACTCACCCTGTTAGTTGAGCAGTCGCATTCCTTGGTACAGCGTATCTAGTCCCAGAATGAGAGGAGGTTACAGACAGAAGAAAACATAAAAACGCCACCAGATCATAAAACCAAACTACCCACTTCTCAACAGCCTTAATTGAAAAGATATAGTTTTCCAGTACATCCCATATTTTCCATATCTGTTTTTTTTCTTACGTGGGAATCTGGTTTTGCATTTCACATTCTCCTGAAGTGATCTATGCTCCCTTTGCCATCTCCTGGCATGTGGAGCACCACTCTTCCACCTCTCACATCTTTGGTTTTCTTACATCCCAATTTCAGCATTAGTTATCACATGAGAATGCAATATTAGGAAACCATTTGGTATATTTTTAGCAGTGCTCAGGCTGAAATAGCAATGAGAAAGGAGGAGTGCCAGCCGCACATGACCAACCAGCTGTCTGTGGCCCACATTTTGGAAATCACTGATTCAAGTAGTTGGCAATAGGTTGTGGAAAGTTTTCTTTACAGATTGCTACTTCAAATTGATCCCAAACTAAACAAGGTAGGAAGGTCATCTTGGATGTGAGCAACTTTATGATGTGTCTCCATTCAGTTTTTTTGCCTTTTAATGTAAGAGAAATATTTTTCTTGGAAGTGAGTCTCTTTTGTGCCTCTTAGCTACAGGAGCTGTTGAAACATGGCTATGGCTGGGATGGAGGGGCTATGTGGCTGCTGTGTGCTTATTCCCCGCTCTTTGGCACCTGGTAACACTGTGATACATGCTGAGGTCTTGTCCTCAATTGCGTGGAGAGAGGGGGAATCATCTAGCAGGTCTAGCTCCATAAATTTTAATGTGACAGCCATGTAACAAAAAAACCACCCCAAATTAAAAATGCGAATCTGAATCTTCTTCCTTCTCCAGCCTCTGTCATGCATATCTGTTGGTTATGACTTCTAGCTCACCTCCTTTCCTGTCTTCTTAATCCATGAGTATTTTAGGAGCCAATAACTCCTTGTCAGCTGGCACCTATTGCTATATACGCATCAAAGGCAGCTGCCTGCTAGAGTTCTGCATGCTTCTGGGGTTATTTAACTGCACATATGAGTAGATCTTGCATTCCTTGTATGTCACCCATCTGTGAAATTTGCTGCACCAATTTCGTCCAGGCTTGCTTTATCACATTCCCTCCTTGCCAGCCTAGCAACCTGTTCTAGTCTGTTTCCTGTCTCACTGGGGTTGGGGGGACAAGGTCTTTAACATATGTTGCCTGGTTTCTTATGGTTTTCAGCTTCATCTCTCTTGCCCTCAGACCATCTCTGAGCACAGCAGAAGGTGGCATCAGAACCCTTCCAGGTCCAGCACATGGACAGGGTAGAGTGAAGAATGACTCCTATGTGCTAGCCACTCCTAAATCCTGAGGCTGATAATCAGCCAGGTCTGCCTATGGGAACAAGACTCCATTCCCTAGATGACATGGGGAAGCAACCAGAGAACCCCAGTGGGTACCCTGCTAGGGCCTTTCCATCCCAGTGTGAGACTTAACTTTCTTGTAGATCTGAAGCCTTTGCCAAGCTCCCTTATCTGCATTGTCTGCCAAGGAGGTGACAGGCACCACAGACCAGCCATGATGGATGTTGTGGGACTGAGTGCCTATGTGTTTTAACTGGAGCCAATTTGATTCCAAAGAAGTGCCCCAAGAAACAATCTTTCAACCTCCAAGGAGAATATTTATTTTTGTTTTTTTAGGAATGCATTTTGTAAATCACTTAGGTGATGGCAAGTTCATGTATTTGTATGGCAAATTTATGTTATGCTATTAGTTTCAAGGAAATCCAATTGAGTGCTTAGATTTTGGACTCCTGACCTTTAAGCAGAATGAATTTTTTGAAGGGATGTGAAGTAACCTGTTCATCTCCATGAGCTGTACACTCTGCTGAATGAAAATGTCCTCTGTAGAGACAGAGGAGATGGTGAGGTGTGGCAACAGCCGTTCATCTCAGTCAATAGTGCCTCCCTTCCCAACCCATTGCCAGTGCTTGGGATGCTGTGCTAAGCACTGACCCAGTGCATATTCAGTCTTGCACTCATGTTTTCCAGAAGCTACCAGGAAGGCGGAAAGGGCTGCCCTACTGCTGGCTCCCATGAGGAATGACAGTCACCATCCTCGCCAGATGAGACTCTGGGCAAAGGTTTCCCAGATCCCACTGAGAATGAAGAATAGCTACGGAGAAGAGGGAGGCACTCATTTGCTTACCTTGGACCTTGTTAGGGCTTGAAGCAAAGCTATGCCTCTCCAAGTCTTGTCCCTTTTCTCCTCCTCTGCCACCCCACTATCCTTTTCCCGGTCCTACTCTACCTCCCTGCACAGCTCTGAACTTCTCCCCCCTCCCCAGCACACATGTTATTTATTTAGCTTCAGTGCCATCTGAGCTTTCTGCTCTGCTGGTTTGATTTCTCTCAAACTACAAACTCCTTTGACAGAGGCAGACCATGACAACATGCCTTGCTCCTCTTTCCTTTTTTCTGTGCTTTCTGCCAGCCATCAGGTTTGAACTGACATTGGCTGGTTGTAGGTCAGGTTCAAAGGCATCAAGCACTGTCTGAACATCCCCTTGAGCTATCAGCTCATGTGAAAATGAGTAGTCTAGGAAACCTCTGTGACTGCACAGAATAATGTGCTTTATGAGTGAGCTCCTAGGGTTGACAGACTCGTCATTTACTATGGGGTTTCCCATATTTTAGCCTGAAATCCTGCTTCCTGTGGTAAAGGACAGGCTTACTAACCTCCATGTTCTTTTTTTAATAAACCATGTAGATTTTTAGCCTGAAATATGGTCCCACCTTACTTTTTTCTTCACAGCTTCCTTGATTGTCTGAGAGCTGCTACCTTGCCCTGCAAGTAGAAGTGGTTATAAGGTGACAATGGGGAAGAGTGGGTACATGAATGATAAATGGGGAGCTGCACAGAGAAGTGCTGTAGCAGTGTAGTGGGAACATCCCATAGTTTAAAAATGCTGATTTTAAGCATACTGATTCCCATTTTATTTCTCAAAAATTAATGGATGCCACAGAGCAGCTTTTGGGTGTGTTAAGTGATTAAGACCCAAATGTGGAGGGAAAGACAAGAATCATAGGCACAAATTGTAGCTACTGAAACTGTCCTATCCCCCCCCTTCCTGCCTCCCCCCCCCCCCCCCCCCCCCGCTGATTTGTTGAATACTCTTCCTAGGAGCCACTCACATAAATGTCCCCAAATCTGGTGTACACAGCCTACACCAATGCCCACAAAATTCCCCACCTTTGTGAGCATTTGGATTTTAAAGCCTTTGTAGAATTGAATATTTAAACAAAGATGAGCTTCTCTGCTTTAATTGTGGGGGAGAGATTGTTCTGCTTGAGTCAGGGCACACATCTTTAGCCTGTTTAATTCAGTGTCAGCTTGAATGAGACTCTGCTAATTGACAGCAGCCAAGGATCTGGCTTTTTTTTTTAAGGAACTTGAGGGGTAAAGGGATGGGCAGTGGCTTAGAATTCATAATACCCAGCTCCTGTGTGTTTTCAGTATGCAGCACTCATAAGCCATTACTTGATGAATATGGCCTGAAGTGATGCAGGCAACTTATTGTAATTTTTTACTGTGCTCTGTTTGGATTTATTTCCTAGTCAGTCAGGTGGGACATCCTGTAGATTAAGACTTAGCACTTGCATTTTGAATCTGTAGACTAGTACTTAAGGTGAAATAGGAATTCTTTATGTTTCAGAGCAGTAATGGCCTAAATTGCCAGAAATAACTGTAATAACAAACTGCTTGTTTCCTGAGTCAGGCACATAGTGCAAACAGCCATAGTCTTGGTGCACCCTGTTTTCTAATGAAAATAACAGGGATGGGAAACTGTCCAGGAAAGGTTTGTTCTCTTGGCTTGTCTCATATTCTTTTTTAAACTGCCTACTACTATGAAGAAATATAATTACAGAACCATTTAAAATGTGTGGGTCTTCTGAGAAGAGTGGGCAAGTTGTATGTAAACATGGAGCTGTACACAGCACTCAGGCGAACCAAAAAGCATGTGGATACTGAAATTCTGATTTCTGGGAGGTCTTTGGGTAACTCTCCTGATTTTATTAGAGCTGTTATATAGAATTGGACTTCCCAGCTGACAGTCACTCCCTTGCTTGTGTGTCTCTCAGACATCCTCTCCTCCTGTATCCACCTTTATCCTGTCACTTGCTTTGCAAGGACTTTTCAGGGTGCTCTGTTCAGATCAGCAGCCTGGGTGGGTTTGGAGAAGCCTGCCAGCCTTCTGAAGAAGAGTTCACATCAGAGGCTTTCATTACATTTCTCTCTTCAAAGTCCTCAACTTACAAGAAAGTCCTCTCTGATTCTATGCCTTTCCTTTCTTCCCAGGACCTTCTGCATTCCTGTCTCGTATTGCACACAGGCTGTGAGACTTCCTTCTTTGAACCACCAAAATGTCTATGGGGGTCTGCTTAGAAAGGCTTATGAAGGCACTAATAAAGTACAGGGCACAACTATTCAGTCCTGCATCTCTGCTGACAAATGTACAGCCCAAAATTGTGGCAACAGTGATGGAGATGTTAATGCAGACATGTGATGTCAGATGCGTTTATCACTGTGGGGTAATGGCCATGTATCTAAGCACCACTCGATCCCAGCAGAAGCAGGGCAGACCTACCTGCTTTCCCTATGCAGCTGAAGACTTACTCAGTGTTCACTTTGGCATGTGAGGATTTTGACTTCACTGGTTTCTGCCAGCTTGAAATGGGATTTTTTTCTTGCCTCGTGGTAGACCATGCTAAACAATAGATCTGACTCCTCGTGAACATGAGTTTGTGCCAGGCAAACACACATCACAGGCTCTTATGACTGAAGTGTTGACTGAGACTGAGGGAAAGAGGAACCTCAGGAATGAGCCCCCTTGTCAGCCGTCCTGTCAATCGCGATCGGTCAGCTGCTGCTTATGATGAAACCTATCTTTGGGAGGTTTCATTCTGCATGGCTGGCCATCTGGTATGTGTTTCTGTCTGGGCTCTGCAGCCCTGGCCCTCATTTCAGGAGGGAGGTCTTTGTTCTGTATCAGGCTTCAAATAGTTTGGCATCTGTTGGTTTGTGTTGTCTGCTTGGCCATTTGTTGCGTTAGCGAGCTTCCTTCTAATCACAGCTCCTAAACAATCTGCTCCCCTGAGTGGTTTCTGCTCTAAAAAGTAAAAGTAGATGTGTGATGGCTGGGAACACCTGAACCTACTCTCATCTGAGGGGTGAGGAAATCTGCACACAGGAGATTGAAACCAGCTGTGAGGGTTTGCTTCTGATTAACTATTTGGTCACACTACAGTTTCTTACCACCAGGGCATGTTAGCGGTGAAAAGTACAAGCTGTGTAATCCATGCTTCCACTGCTTTGCAGATGGCAGAGCTGATGGACAGACTGGTAGTGATTAGATCCGCAGCAGTGATTCACAGCCCAGGATTATAGTTTCTGCAATTTTCTTGAGTTTGTACAACCCAAATATCAGATAACATTATGATTTACATTTTCCATAGAATGCTGTCTCAAGAACATATTGATTTGTGCTGTTTCAGATTACTCAGGGGTTGGAGAAAGCCAAAAGGAGAATTTTACTTTTTTCCTGCTGACATTTGAAAAACAGGATTATACAACTTCACACCTAGCCCTGTATAACCTTCAGTAACCAGCCTTGAGAAGTTGCTTAAGAACTACAATTTTTTAAGCTTTCTTTAAACAGTTAAGAACTCTCTTCAAATCCCTTGAAGGCAAGCAATTATCTGTTCCTATCACCTTTGCCACAAGCACCATGCAAAGTGAGGTGGGGGAAAAGATGGTAGATAACTGCAATTCACCCTTTGTGTTCAGCATTACCCTCTCTGCCTCAGATGTATCCAGAGGCCACTGGAGGTTTGCTCATTTATGTCCTTGGACTCCTGAATGATCAACCCTAACTAGAAAAGCTGCCATCTTCAGTGCTACCTGAATAAGCGAGAGTACTGCTCAAGAAAGGATTTCTTTTGCTCTCCGTACTAGTACTACCCACTGTAGCACTTAGTCTGTGCCACATTGATGGGAAAGTGGTCCTAGCACTGCCCAGCCTGCCACTACAGTCCCCTCAGTGGCACTCAGTGTGGTTAATGATACAGAAACCAGACATCCAATGTTTTGATTTTTTGAATGATTTTTATTCGGTATTCATTTGTCTTTACTCTCAAATTAAGCAGTTTCCAGAAGAACAAATTAAATTGAGCCATTAAAAATCCTAATGCTAAGGCACCTGCTCAAATGTATCCAATTTTCAGGAGAACTCAGCCTCTGAAACATAGTTTTGAAGGAGTAAGGTCCCTGGGCAACACCAGTGCTTAGTACTCCCCAAAAATAAGGTCACTCTTAGTTGCATGTCTAGTTTAGTCATCGGATATTGGCCTTGGATCTAACGTGTATGGAAATGAGTGGGGAGGGGGAGGCTGAGAATTTTTTTTTTTTAACTTTTCAGCTGCTTTGCTTAGAAGCCACAGACTGCTCTTTGTAAGTGTGCAGCTGTGGCTAGTCCATCACACAGTATTTTATTTTAGGATGAGACAAGCAACGAGTCAACGTAGCTCCTATTGTTACTTGTCTGTCATCCTATGTTAGCAGAATTCAATGCACGCAGTGTTCACCAAGGAGATGTGGCATTAGAGCCGCATATGTAGATGAAGGCTCCCCAGATGTGTTGCCTGAAAAGTTCAGAGCCTGGAGCACACAGCAGTTACTTTCTCTCCCCTTGGAATCTGTATAATCCGATGAGGCACCACAGACTCGATAGTCTCAAAAGAAGTAATAGCCTTTGCCACAGCAGGTCACTCTCTGATGCAATGGGAGGAGACATCTTTGCAATGCTGTGCCAGGAGTTATGCAATCTAAAATGTCAACTTGAAACATGTCCAAGCACTACTCAAGAAATGGCTGCAGTGTAGAACAGTCAGGTGCTAAAGATGCTTGGGTTCTCAGAGAATATGAGGGCTCAGCAAAATGACTTTTAACGTGCCTGAGAAAACAATGGCCCTTGCAGAAATTGACCTGTTGAGAGATTCAATCTGCAGGGAAGGAGATGGAAATTACGTAATTGTTTCAATGTACTAGAAGAGGAATCTAGTTCTTGGTAGAAAGAACTCTTTTCCTCATTTAATGGTGTTAAGTTCCAAATCCCTCTTCAAGGAGGGATGCTGTGGGTTTATCTGGGATCAGTGAATTTTCCAGTCACTTCCCAATGTTATTGTGTGTTACATATGCCATCCTTCACAAAGGATGGTGATGTGTGGGCTCTTGTAACATTAATCTCATGTCCTTCCCAGTTTCACCTCCTCATTACATTCCATTGCCAGGACAAAGCATGGGGACCTTGTGCGAAGAATGATTCTGGGGTAAGATGTAGACTGTAATGAGCCCAGATTTGATGCTCTCATAATATCAGTCTCTCTTAGTTTTGCAGCATAGGCATTTTCCTGGCTTCAAAGGATTTGGCAGGGTAGTGAAACTGCTCCATGGAGAAAAATGTTTCTGTGATACTTGCTTCTGTATACCAGATATTACAGCAACATCTCTCTCTAGAGATGTTATTCCAAAGCTCTGGCACAGGAACTTGGGTAATTAAACATGCCAGAGTAGAGCTGGTTGCATCCTTGGCAGACAGGTTCTCACCGAGGCAAATTACTTCAGAAGAACTTAGGAGGGAAAGAGAGGTAAAAGTCACTAGTCCATAAATGTGATGTGCCTCTTTTCCCGGGATGAGTTATAAAGGAATGAACTGCTTGGGGATTGGACTGCAGGTAACAGGCTGAGTAACAAGGGGCTTTGGTGATTCTGTGGAAGGACCTAAAAAAACATGAAGTGACATTTAATTCCTCAATTTATCCCTTATCTTCATCCAAAGTGAACCTGAGAGATTCAAAACTCCGGTATATAAATTTTTTGACTTTGCAAATCAGGGAGTGAGTTATAAAGTAGAGATGATACATATGACTTTTAACACCAATTAATTGGCAACTCACAGTAGCTAAGCATTTTGAATGGTCAGTCTGTAAATTCATTGTCTAAAATTTGTTTTCAGAAACAATCCCTGAGGCAATTCTAGTAAGAACAAGCTATTTGCAAATAATTTCTTAAATAAAATAACAGAATTGTTTTAAAGAGAAAGTAGCTATCCTGTAGTCAACTACTTGCTCATATCTGCTTCTAAGATGTCTCATCTCCCTCTGTAGATTTCTAAGCCTTTATGCATGAGTCACTAGCGATATGGTGAAATAAGGGATGTGCATTAAATAAAAAATTCTTCCATCTTTTTAAAACACATTTCATCACTTCTGTGCTTCTGTCTTTTCTCTCTACAGCAAATAAGGATAAAAAAAATATGTATAGACTAATGACATCCTGTGCAGTTTTTTGTTCCCATCAAACATTCATATTATCCATGCTGTTGTTTTTGAAGCTGTTACCGTTCAAGGAATTTTTAAATAATTTTTTTTCATCAGCAATATGTACAATGTTTTAGGGACGTATTTTGGAGAGTTTTCTTTCTACAGTAAGGTTCCTCATCAGAGGGTCTTTTTAAAAATTATAATGTATGAATTTTATTCCTTGCCAAGATATTTTTTTTCCAGAGAAGACTGACAGTAACTCAGTCTGCAGTTGTCTGTTCATACAGCTTTTAACTGCATTTCTTTTGTAATGATATGCTGTGCATGCTATACATGGATCCAAAAATACAACAATACAATAAATTAGAGAAAGGTGATGATTGATTTAAGAGACCTACTATTTTTACCACACTCTGCTACTGACATACCAGAACTGAAGTTTTAACCAGACATTCCACTGCTATCAGTATCTTTTAGATAAGCTTTAAATAACCACTGGAAAAACACTCTGGGCAGCCTTATGAAGATAATAACAGCAATTAAATCATGGTTCTTTGGGGAGGAAACCCTTAGCAAACCACAGATGAAAATTTCTTCAGGAGACCTCAGTTGGATGTGGGGAGGCAGAGAAACCTGCTGTATGAGCAGGATTAATAGGGCCCTTGTTGGGCTGCAGCTGGTGTCGCACCCCGACAGGTGGGCAGGATTTGGGCCACGTGCCTCTGCCAGATCCCCGTGCTCCTGCCTGCCTCTCACTGCATCCTTCTAGCAGCTGGAGAGGACTACCCCACTCCTCCGTCTGGCGCCTGGCAGCTGTGCGAAGGCTGCCAAGAGTCTCATTCCCTCCGTACACAGGGATGGCTGTTTATGGCGAGGGCAGAGAGTGGTGGCTTGGGGATGGACAGTAACCATGTGCCAAGTGCTCTGGGCTGGGGCTGAGGCTGGGGAATGCACCTGGCTCTACAGCCAAACAGCCTAGCCCTCCCCAGGTGCTGCCTTGTTGATTACTGGGGTATGGAGGTATTTACTTTTTTTTTCGCACAGTTTCTTTCATTCAGGGGTGGATTGCAAGTCAAACAGCCACTAATGCCCCACTGCAGTGGTCCACCACCAGTTTTCTGGTGGATTTTGCTGGGCTTAAGGCATGAGGATCTATGAATTGTAGGCTTGAGGACACTGCAGTGGGACCCACAGCTTTGTGGGAGGCCTTTTCTGCATAAAGTGTGAGGAAAGACACTGGCATTTAGCTCCTATGTTTTTCCCCCTCTATGCTCTCTGCAGATAGGTAAATATGTGTTTTATATATAATAAATAAATATTTACATAAATAAAATTTAAAAACCAAATAAATATGTGTTCGTTCCTCCCTGGTGACAGAGAACGGACTGGCCACAAGAGTCTGTCCTAGCACTAACTGGCACACCAGCTGCAAGGGAGGCAACATCTCCTTACCGTATGCACACAATCCCAGTGGAGGAGTGTTGGTGTGAACAAGTCTTGCATGTATCCTAGGATGCCAGCCGGACTGACAGCGGTGAGGCATGGTGGAGTCCTGTCTCTGCCTGGGGCTAACAACCTGAGAGCTTTACCTCTGCCAAAGTACTTAGCACTGTCCCTCCAGGGATGGGCGAACCCTGCCATTTGCTCTTTACTCTCTCTAGGACAGCAGTAGAAGTGGGACTTGCCATCTGGGTAATCCCATAGGTTTCTGTTTCTGGGTTCCCTGCTGTCTGTTGCAGCCACAAATTGACTCCCAATTTCAATCCACATTTCTGTGTGGAGACTTCCAAGTATATGTTCTGTTGGCAAAACTTTATGGCCTATTGGTTTGTCAGGCCCTGGGCAATAGCAGGTTCCCTCTTGGTGATGATGTCCTGCTGTTCTCCAGCATTTTATTGAGAGATGCTGCCTATCCCAACCAGCAGCCCACTGCCAGGGATGCAGACCACTTTCTCACAGCTGACAGTCAATAGCTAATGAATGGCTGGAATTTGCAGAGAGAACAAGTAACAGCACTGGGAGTGGACCCCTGACTTTTCCTGCTCTGAACATTACAGCCCCAGAGGAAAAGGAATGACAAGCTGCAATCTTGTTTCAGGCCTAGCGTGAACGCTGAGATGCAGAGCTGTGGAAAGAGAGTCTGTGAACTAGAAAAGCTTTGGTAGAGAAGGAGGAGAGAACATCACAAGCAGAGTAGGAATACCCCAAAAGCATGAATAGCTGTTCCTGGTGGGTACAATTACCCAAGTCATTACTTCGTTTATATTCCCCACGTACCTAGCTGAGTGCTCACTGACTTCATGGTGGCCTCCCAAATATCCTAAGAGTTCTCACTTTGCTAGCTTCCTCCAGGAATAAATAACCCAAGCAGTTAACAGGGATTTGTGACTATCTGAGGACTGCTATTTTTGTGGGAAAAAGCTCAGCATTATGCATGTAGACAGCAAGCCAGCAGTGGAGCCAAAGTGAGGAATAATGGTGCCTTTAGACCTTCTTTTCCAAATGCCTGCCATTAGGATTTTAAGGTCTGAAAGAAACTTATTGCTTTCAGGCAGGACTGTTTTGCCACAAGAAGACTGGAAAAAGGAAGAAGAAAGAAGAGGGAGGGGAGAGGAAAAAAAGGAGTCTTGTATAAAAACGATTGAGACAGTAGAAAGTGGAATTGGTTACTAATGATCTGTGGCTAAGAAAGCATTAAACACATTCAGACTCCAGCTTCAGTGGGTGAAAGGAGGGCAACATGAATGTTGGTGAAGTAGGGAAGAGCTATAGTCCTGTTGCAGACTGGTGTAACTGCAGCCCTGGTTTCACTGCTCAGCTGGAGCCTGACTGCCTCATGCCCAGTGGGTACCAGTGATGCAGTCCTGCATCAGCTATTAGCAACTGCTTTCCCAGCTACTCCTTTTGGAAAAGCAAACAAACAAGTTGTTGTCTGATATGTGTCCATTCCCCTTGGAGTTCTGCCAAGAGTTCATTTGAAAGGGGATTGTAAGGAGCCTTACTGCAGCAGGGAAGAGTAAGTGTTACTGCTGCAGGAACTGCTGGATAAAATCCTATGGCTTGTGCTACAGAGGAAGTCAAGCTATATGATTTTTGTAGCAGTTCTTACTGGCCTTAAAATCTACACCACTGTCTGCTTCAGCAGGTCTGGCTGACAGCTTAGGGGGCTGTAACGCAGGTTTGTTTTCTTTTTTTGGAAATGCTGGTGTTTGACTCTTCCTGCCACTCATTCAATGTGAATTTAATTTATGCTACTCAGAGGAGTTCATCTTATGTGCTGAGTTCATATAAACTGCTTTATTTAAATCTAGTTTTAAATATTTTTAATGACAATACTTTTGTAGCCACAGCCTCTATGCACAGACAACACCTGTGACACGCTTCTTTGCCCTTCATGTCTGTGGGACATGTCCCTCATCTTCTCAGTAGACCCCTTTTCCTCTACAACCCTTCTGAGCAGTGGGTCCTGAGAGTGTCCCTGCCCTTTCCAGATGTCCTTCACCAATTACTCCTGCAGCCAGTACCTGGATAGAGGAAAGAGCAATCTTTCTGGGGTCATTATATTCCCTGCCTGCAAAGTGTCAGGCAGCAGTGAGAAGGGTGAAAGTAGAAGTGTCTCCTTTCCCAGCTCTGTAGGCGGGCATGGCTGCCCTGGAGTTGAACAGGACTAAGTGAAAATCTGGCTCACGTTGCAGTGTCGACCACTGCATCTTCAGGTAAGGGAAAAACTCATGAACAGATCTTAGTAACACTTCACAGTTAACACACTAAGATGCTGCCAGATAGACAGGTTTTGTGTCAATGCCTCAACCCAGTCCCAAAAACTAAAGACCTCTGGAGTAACTCCGATTTCCTGTCCAAAGCTCAGCCCTGCAAGGCAGTAGGGTGGCTGTATATCATGAGCCAAAAGCAAAAGAATACAGTGGTCAGGCAACCAGGCTCCATTTGGAGCCTCTCATTTTATTATTTTGCTAAAATATCTTCTAGTTTGATTACTTCAGTCACCGGCTGCTCTGTTTATTTGCTCTGCTGCTAAACTGTGATTTCTGAAATCACTCCCTGTTTGCCCTTTTATAATTCTCAGCTTCCCTAATAACCTTAATTTTCTGTCTCAATTTTCTTTTTCAGTGTTAACACCTGCTATTTTATTTTTCTTTGTAAACTGGAAATTCTTATGAAGAAACTCTCTTTAGTAGAGTGGTTATAATGAACTGACATATCCTAATAAAATCCTGTGCTCATATGGAGCTCAGATACTGGGGAAATCTGAAAGAGATGTAGAAAAGTTTTTTATTGAAACAATGAAAAATCATTCATCTTCAGTAATATTATATAGGAAATTCAACTGAAAAAGATGGTACAGTCATTTCAGTCAGACTACAGCTTTTGATCTTGCTTGTATACCTGAATTATCAGGGAAGAAAAGAAGGGATCCATTAAATGCAATTTTCAACGTAATTAATGAAAAATTTATTTATTTTTTTTATGTGTTAAATAATACAACTGTATGAACCAGTGACCTGTTTTTCACTCATCAGGGAAGCACTCTTGCTGGGAAATCTCTTCTTTATGCTGTCTCAGATATATGAGGTCCAGCTGTGATAGTTCTCACCATAACACCAGAATAAAAATTAGTTTTTCTTTAACAGACCTATCTTGTGTTGCAGATAAAACCAGCCTCAGCTTACGTACCTCACTAGATTTCTGTCCAGAATTGTCATCTAATCTTGGTCTCATTTTCTCCTGTGTAAATGTTGTGAAAACTTCCTGACAGTCCCAGGCATCACTCAGTTTGCAGTGAGGATGTATCCATGAGAACTGTCTCCCAAGACTGAATCCTGCATCAGTGCAAATCTTGGCACGGTGTATCAGTGGCCTGACTCTGGATCTGGGTCAGTGGATGTTAGGAGGACATTTTGCTTCTTCTTTTGAGAGTTCTCCCAGTCTTCAACAGGAGTGCGGTCCCATGGGGCACTTGTTAATGTTTAACTTCTCTTGTTAGTTCTGAGACAGGAAAAGTCAATTATTTCCATTAGGTAGGGTTTGTATCTGGAGTGGATTCCCTCTTCCAGTTGTTTTGGACCATAACCAGTACAGGCAGAGACTTCCCATGTCACCTTTCAGAAAGATGATAAAAGAAATTGGAGTGCAGAGGATAATGCAAAAACAATTCATAAGGAAAGTAGTCTCTGTACAGGATGAAAGCAGAAGGTTCTCTCCAAGCAGGCACCCTGGAAATAGCTACCTTAATCAATGTACAAATACTCTGACTACACGTGCTTTTCCTTCATGTTCACAGGTCCATCATTGATGTGCGCACATTGCTTGTTATATAAGAATTTACACAGACTTATAGCTCATCTTCTTAGCATTTGTTTCTACCCTTGCCACTCGTGGTTTAAACTGAGACCAGTAGTATTATGAGTACTTTGAATCTGTGCAAAGAGGGAACAGGAAGCTATGAAGTGGTCTAGTGCTTTGCTCAAGTGAATCTCCCTATTATGAACTGACTCCTTAATGTGTAATCAACCCACTCATGAGATAGGCTGAATATATATGATTACTTATTTGTACCAGTAGCTCCAGAAATTCCAATTCAAGGACTTGGACCTGAAGAGGTAGATACAGAACAATATGAAGTCCTTCCTCTACAAAACAGACACTTTAGATATTGAATAAGTGGTACACATACCTCTTATGAAAGGGCTATTTCCTTTTTTTGCCTTATGTCTAGCTCTTATCAGCTTCATTTGACACTCTCTGCTCCTTGCAGTGAAGGGACAATGAACAGTCATTTCCTATCCACTCATGCCACTTCATCATGAATTTTGGAACTCTATAAACCATGTCATAGTTTATCATAGTTGATCTTTCTCTGAGCTTTTTCCACTTCCATATGTCCTTTTGTTGAGATGAGGAAACCCTATTGAAAAAAATATTCAACCTGCAGATGAACAGAGTCATAATTATGTTTTTGTCTTGCTTTTTGTTATTGGCATTTGAGTTGGTTTTTTGACTGCTGCTGAGCACTGACCTGATGCTTCCATGGAGCAGTCTATCATAACTTGAAGCTCCCACTCCAAATTTTGTAATTGTCAGCTCAGAGTCCATCATTTTATTTCACTGTGAAGGGTATTTGTTCTGTTGCAAGCACAGGCCTTCTGTTTCATGTCTTTTGGCCCTTTATCTGTCCCTGCCAGGTCCTTCCCATTTATGCTCTGGCTGCTCACTTTCTTTAAAAATCATTCATGGGAGACTTCATCCAAAAAATTTTGAGAATCCAGTTGTGTTTTTTTTTGACTGGCTCACCTGACCCATATGTTAGTTACCTCCAAAAAACTCTAACAGATTTTGCAAAACATAATGTCTTACTACCGAACTGACATTGGTTCTTCCACAGAAATTGCATTCAGGCACGTATTTGTCCTTTATTGTAGTCTTTACAAATTTGTGCACTGGAGTTACTAGCTTGCGAGCCTATTGCTCTCCAGATCCTCCATGGCATCACATTTGCTAACCTTCAGTGTCCATAGTGCCTATAAGGTTAACATGGTAGGTCATGTACCCCTATCACTGATTCAGCTATTACCTCCTTGGGTTTTCTCAGAACTCTTGGCTAAACACCATCCAGTTCAGACAACTCATTAAAATTGTGCTAACATTACAATAACCTCTCCACAGTCAGTTATGTTTCAGATGGATTCTCTGAAACATTGCCTTTCATAAAGGCTTCTAGTGAGGAAATATTATCAGTTTATTCTACAGAGACCTTAGAATCATAGAATGATTTGGGTTGTAACGAACTTTAAAGATCATCTTGTTCCAACCCCCCTGTCATGGGCAGGAACATGTTTCACTAGTTCAGGTTGCTCAGAGCACAATCCAACCTGACCATTTCCAGGAATAGGGCATCCCCTATTCCCTGGGCAACCTATTCCAGTGCCTCACCACCCTCACAGTAAAGAACTTTTTTTATAATATGTAATCTAAACCTGCTCTCGTTCAGTTTGAAGCCATTTCCCCCTGTCCTGTCACTACATGCTCTTGTAAATAGTCTCTCTCCGTATTTCTTGTAGGCTTCTTTCAGGTACTGGAAGGCCACAGTGATACAAATATTCATCCTGCTTTTCTGCAACAGCCTTGCTCTCCCTGAGTATTCAACCTGTCAGTGGGCTACACAGACTTCCTGGCAGGCTTTTTGCTCTGATGTGCTGAAAGAGGAATTTAGTATTACTTTTGATTGCTTCAGCCAACTGTTCCTCAAACTCTTTTTTTTTTCTTGCCTGCCTAATTATACTTTTACATTTAATCTGCCAGAGTTTATGGTCCTTTTTATTTCTTCATTTGGATACAGCTTCTGCTTTTTGAATGATGCATTCTTAATTCTAATAAACTCTTTTACTTCCCAAATCTTTAGCTCACTGCTCCATCACACCTGCTTCTTTTTATTGTTTCTCAAATTTTTCCTAACAGAGAGTGTGCACTGAAGCTCTGCTTTTAGTAGGATGTTCTTTGGTAGTCCCTGTGCTATCTGTAAGGTTTTAATTCTCTCAGATACCTCTTTTAAATTATTTTTTAACAAGTTTCCCCATGTTCATATACTTCCATTTTTTAAAGTTTAGCCCAATTGCGGTGGATTTTTGATCTTTGTTGCTCCAGAGAGGATATTTGATTGAAGTATGTTGGAGTCACTGCTCTTTAACGGTGCTTTTCCTGTGAAATTTAGAACTAGAACCTGCATAATATTCAGCAATATGATGCAAAGTATTTATAAAACCTGACATGAAAAGAATTTAGGGTAATAAGGAGACAGCTTAGGTACTTGTACCAGTGTCAGTGGGATTGATTTGAAGGAAAAATGGTAGAAGAGGTTTAAGAAAATATTTTGTAGTACTGAACTGTTACGGAATTTATCACAGATCAGAAAAGAGGGTAGTGTGGAGGTGGAGTGACTGAGGCAGATATTGCTGGAGGAACAGCTGAGGTCAGTAAGATATGATAGAGTGACTGCAGCAGTATCAAGAACAAGCAGAAGAGAGGAAATTATGAATTAGAAAGGTAATTTTGGTAACAATACTTAGAGTGAATTTGAAAAGTGACCAAACAATATTTTGGTTGGATGGTAACATGAGGAAATAATATGACCTTTTTCCATGCCAATTTGTTCATGAAAACTCAACTTCCTACATGCAAACTAGGTCAACATCTTGAAGGCGTTTGGACAACTGGGCCCTGTATCTGAACCAGTTCATGTATTAAAAACTGATTCAAGCCCCGTAAAAGTTAACCAGAATAATGTGTATAGAAATTAAGGATTAGAAGTTGTGAATAGGACTGATGGTCTTGAAAATATACCAGAGTCCTGCGATGCCATGAAATTACTTGTGTCATACTGCCTAGAAGATCTAGGAAAATTAGCAAAAAAACCTCAGGTCAGAAATGGTAGCAGAAGGCTAACCCTTCAATTAATTAAATCATTACAGATGAACTTTCTTTATGCAAAGGGAGCAGGTAATTTTGCATTGCTGTTTTGCATATGTGGGCTTTATTCACTGAGGAAATGTAATCATCAGTCCAGGCAGTGCTTTTCTCCTTGCCTCCCAGCCCCTAGCTTAGAAATAAATGTGTGCAGAATGGATGTGTATAGTAGTAGCTATGTTCTTTCCCCCTGATTTATTTGGTCCCGTACACGCTGAATACATCAGGCATTTGTTTAAGTGTATCTTTCCGGGTAACTGTGGACTGAAGGAATATTGAATTTGGTATAATACGAATCTCTCAATAAATAAAAAGTCTCCCACTAAATCTCTCTTTATAAAGGCTGAGAAGAGAGATCTGTAGCATTCCACCTGCGTATGAATCGATTTCAATCAGCCTTTAGGAGACTTCAGGCTGTGTTAGCTGTAGGATAGCACAGCACAGCAGTGAAACTGCCCTCATGTCCCTTATTGACAGGTTTGTTATGAAACATGGAATATTTAGATTGAAGAGATTCATCCTAGTACTGCAGATGCCCAGCCCTGCTATCTTCCCTTCAAGTCTGCTGTAATGCTATCCACAAGTACACCAGCTTCCCCATCACATGCAACAGAATACCAGCTTCTCTAGGTAAGCCGCCTCTGGAAACTAATTAGCTCTTTAAGAGAGGGAGGCTAGCAGAATTATTTTAGAGCAATTTCTGTATTTAGGAAAATGGGCCAACTTTCCCATTTCAGCATCCTCTGATTCAGATATGTGCAAGGTGAGAGGTTAGAGGCTTTGTGGTTAATGAGTGAGGCAGCCTCTGATTTTTACACTAATTGAAGCATTTACATTTTTTAGCAGAACTAAAATGCAAAACTAACACATTCCATGGAGATTTATAACCCCACAATGGATTCTCCTATCCTCTCTCCCTTAATTATCCCAAATTATCTAAATGCTCATGAAGAAGAAAGAAATTAATATTAATATTCCATTTAGAATATATTCTAAAATGCAGGAGAAAATGGAGGCAATAATAATGATAAAGAGGGTAGCTGAGATGATTTGGAATATATAATCTTTCTTCTCTTCATTTCAGCTTTCTTATACTAGAGTAAGCCAGGAAAACTCAGTCTAGCATTCATTTAGCAAAGCAATTTTTGTGCTGCATTGACTTCCAGTACATAAGTAAAACCTTAGTAAAATATTATTCTGTTTGTTAAATGTAATATTTTGGCTTTGTGCCTTGATCAGAAAAAAAACTAGGGAAAAAAAGTAATTGGATAACTCTTTTTGAATAGTGTTTGTATGTAGGGGGCAAATATACAGATATGACTTGTCACTGGAGAGTAGAGAGGAAAAATTGCAAGAAGAAAAGAGCAGCTATAAATTGGACATTAAATGAAGCAGAAATTATAGTTCATGTTGAAAGAAAGGAGGGAATTACAGTTATCAGAATACAAAACAGTGGGGTCAAACTAATTAAAAGATATAAATGTTGAATTTGTGTCTATGGGCCATAGGTCAGAGGAGAGGGTCTACTTGCATGAAACAGATAGAGAGTACTGCAGAGAAGGGTGGAAGAGGAAAAGGAAGAATGTCTCATCATATGGATAGTGAGACCCAGGTACGTGGTAAATGTCCAGTTAGCCACTGACTGACTACTGTTATGAGTTACAGATCCGTAATTGGCCTTTACTGCTCAGAGATGGCCCACAGCTGCTGCCCCAAGTTCCTTGCTCCCAGCTCTAGGGCATTGACTTTAGGCTCCCAGGGCCTTGGAAGTTTGTAGTTATCCGTCATGAGTGACGGATTGGCTTAGTTTTGGTTTAGAAGTGGCCTAACATGGAAAATAGCCTTGAGAAATGATCCTTGATGATGGGATACCATTCACATTGAATGCAAAAGTATGCCCAAGTTCAGCTTTAAAATTGAAAGCAGATTATCAGTCTGAGTCCCATAACAACTTTTTCATCTTGTTCTGTGTAAATTTGTTCAGTGTTTCCACTCACTGAGAGGAGCCAGAGATTTTCAAAGGACCCACGGTGTGTGAGGGTCTTGGTTTACATCTGTCTTGGTGTTATGCTGTGGGCTGCATTTAGAACTATGTATCTCATGAAGTAATGTTTGATTTCTTAGACAATATTTTGTGTCAAAACTGTAACTTTTTAAAGGAAGGAGGGATATAAATAACTCTACTTTCCTATGCTTATAAACCTGTTTTTTTCTGTCTTAGTACAATGTTGGCAGGTTGCTGTAAGGGTAGAAGACATCAACTATGTTGAAGCCCATCTGCAAAGCTGTTGCATACGGCATCACATATTGGGCTTGAGGATGAATTGCGGGTGAAAAGACTGTCATATTAAAAAAACCCACTGACAACAGAGAGTGATACTAAAAATAGGCAACAGACTTGAGATCAGCTGTGAAAAAAATAATCCACTTTACTGTTGCTTTTTAGCTTGAAAAGAGCCTTTACTTTTTTTTGTTGCACTTTGCCTGCTCTGTTTTGTTTGCTTAGCTTTCAGAGGCTCAAGACATGTTTGTAAGAAGTATTGTGACATGGAGCTAAGTCTAGAAATATATAGAAATATATCTTCGTGGGCAACATCCAGTACAACTGAGGGTCCATAGTACATTGGTCCAGGCATGCTTACCATCACAGATGGCTTTACCTCTGCTATCTCAAGGTAATGCACAGAAAGTAGATGGAGAATGAGGTGGCCTTGCTGGTGGCAGGTGCTGCAGCACCATGTGTTGCAGGTGCCAGGCATCCAGCCTTCTGGGTTGCGTGCGTCAGATAGCCCATAGCACATGTGCAGAATCACACTCAGGGAAGTGCTGCACAGGACTGTGCATCGCTGCATTTGGTGACTCGGGGTTATTGAAAGTCTGTACAATTGTAGTGTAGCTAGGGGATATTGTGGGTTGGATACTTCGGGTTAATTTTCAGTCTAGAGCATCTGTGAAAGGAGCTTCTGTTTCTTGGCCTTCTCCAAAAGGCCAAAATATGTGGGAAAGAACACTAGGTCCTAATGCAATGTTTTGTTGTTCTGTTCAATATAGTGACATTCAGTCTCAGGAAAAGCAATTTTGTGATCCTGTCTCCTTGATTTTATTTAAAAGTCAGAATGAAAACCAAACCACAACCCATAGCTAAGGTAGTTAGTAGTGGCTACAAGTTTTTGGTGTGAATGTGTGTTTTGAACTGTTACTAGTGACTATGTGACCTTTAAACATAATGGAATGGTGAAGCTAGATTTTATTTCATTTAGTCTGATGTAACAATTTCAATGTTATGCATTGCAAGAACATTTGCAATCCGCCATTGAGAAACAGTAATGTGATGGATAAAGCACTGGACTGGGATTTTATTCTAGGCATAGCTGTAAACTTTCTACATCAATTTGTCGAAAAAAATTAACCAGCCCACTTAGCCAGGGCTTTCTTATCTGTGAAATGAGAATGATAATCCCACAATACATGTCTGTGACAAATACATGAATATTGCTCGTATTTATTAAACAGTTTCAGATTAAATTTTTCTCTTTTTCAGTTATTTCAAAAAACAGATGTCAAGAAAACCTGACCAAAGATATGAAAGCTGTTCCATTACACACCTGATACAAATTGGCTGACACAAGCTAAACTGTTGAATGTCCTTGCATGAGAAATTAAAATAATTTGTTTAAATTGTGGAACAACTGATTGCTAAAAGCATCGTATGTCCAAAAACATCTCTTATTGACTCCACAATCACTGAAAATTTCTGCAGTAGTCATAAAGGATTCTGCATCTTAGTTACATTCCTCATTAGTTTTGTTCATTAAGTAAGGGATATGAGGCTAAAATTAGACAATTTTGTTATTAAAACTGCAGTTTGATTTCCAAATATCTTTTTGTTTTGTTATGTGGCAAACATTTTATGGATTGTTTCTTTGTTGATCATTTAATGAGCAGCAATATTCTGCAAACTGCCACAGAAGAAAATAAAACATACAAAGGATGAAGAAAGAAATAAAACAGTACATGCTATAAATTGAACAAAGTAAATACAAGGTATCTATGCATGCTTTTTATTACATGTCTTTCTCTGTATTGCTCTGGGTGAAAAGAAATACTCTACTTTTCTTTTTATTTTCATTTCCTCACAGCTATGTCCTTTGCATCACAGAACGAGTCTGCAATGGTGCTCATTCGCAAGAAAAGTACCACATGCATGTGCACGATGATCTGATTGTGAAAGACCTGCCTTCTTTCCTTTTTCTGGAGATCCCAAAGGCCACATTTGTCTTACATCACTTTGCTATGAGTGTAATTAAATGTAAAGGACTTTGGGATGTTCAGCTGTATTAAGTATTGCTATTGAAATGCAAGTTATTTTTCTGCAGAAAAACACTAAAGGAAAAAGCCAAATAAACAGTAAAACAAAAAGTAAATGAAAATGTTTCTAGGGATAAAAATGTGAACACTGTTAGATAAATAAAACATTAGAAAGAAAGGAAAATACTTCCGGAAAACAAATCAATAAGATTTAAAAAAAAAAAAAGATTAATTTGAGAAAGTTGACAGGCTTGCAGAAATTTCTAGCTCACAAAGTATTTGCAGAGAGAAAATATGATGAATCAAGACACTATCATCAAAGTAAAAACCCTAGGTATTAAAATTTTAACTCTAACTTGTAGAGAGTCCAAATCTTTTCCTCTGTGACATAAATTTGCACAGGCAGTAGAAGCTTCCAATTACAGAGTTTCTTCTGTATTTTACATCCTTGGAATAGTGTTTGTCCTTTCATAAAATGAGTGTGAGATTCTGTCCTTCCCAATTTATGACTTCTACATGACACATTAAAAACTGGAATAATTTATAAAAACAGAAAAAAATAAGGCCTAACAAGCTCATTGATGGATAGTCTTATTTATTCACTGCAAAAGGACACTTCTATCATGTTGAAACAGTGACAGGGTTACCCTGAGCTGTCATTTGGCTGTGGACTAGACCCTAAGTATTCAGCCTTCCAGGTAAATGCCCTGATCACAAGGCAATAGAAGTATAGGAATAATCATGTAATTTTTTTCTCTCTGTTGGTTCTGGTAGTTAGGGTCTAATACCACACAATAGAGAGCTGCGTGGTGGGCTCCTCTTCCAGGGGAGCACTCCAACCCTTGCACTGCTAAGTAGACAGTCAGAGAACAAGTATCAGTACATCCTACTCTTCTTCGCTCTTTTTGGAAAGGGAATCTGTGTCTAAAACCAGGGACACTCACCTGCTCCTTCTTCCATCCAGGTTGTTTTAGGAGGTTACAGCTCAACCTCCTTGTAATCCTTCTCAGCAGAGGGTCCCAACTCCACAAGATCTTCTGAAAGAACTTCTGTATCAGGGAGTTTGGGGGCTGTGTTTGAAGCAGAGCAGAGGCACATGTTGTGTTCTGCCTCCAGTTCCACTAAGTACCTCTTTTTTTTTTTCGTTGAAAGTGTCTAGAAAGTAAGTGAAACTTATCAAAACAGTTTTGCTTCACTAGGGACCTTGTGTTTGCTATACATATATTTTCGAGATAACTTAATAGCCCCCCCAAAATATCAATAAATGTTCTCCATTAGACTCCTAGCTTTTTGGTCAGTCTTGAGTGATGATTTCTCATCAAAATTCATGTTCTGAAGGTCCTGGATTTGCTTTAGCTTTTATGGCTTTCCCATACTGGACCATATTAACTCCTCTTCTAATCTTCCACTGAGTCCATGCTGATTTGACACTAATGGGTTAATGTCTCTGTCTTTATAAAATGTTTGTACTTCTCAGGTTTGGATTGTTACGTGTTTGCAGTGGGTTGACCTTGGCTGGATGCCAGGTGCCCACCCAGCTGCTCTATCACTCCCCTTTCCAGCAGAACAGGGGAGAGAATAAGGTGGAAAAACAACTCTTGGGTTGGGATAAGGCACTTTATTTAAAGCAGAAAGCAAAATGGAAGCTTGTGCACGCAAAAGCAAAGCGAAAGATAACATGGTTTATTCTCTACTTCCCGTGAGCAGTGGTGGTCGGCCACTCCCAAGAAGCAGGGCTTCAGCACATGTAATGGTTCCTCAGCAGGCAGCCATTGAAGACAATTCCTACTCCTTGCCTTAGCTTTTCTATCTGAGCTGATGTCATATGGTCTGGAATATCCCTTTGGTCAGTGTGGGTCAGCTGGCTTACTTGGGTCCCCTCCCAGGATCTTGCCCTCAACTGAGGAAGGAATGTTACAGTACTGATGCTGTGTCCAGCAATAGCCCAAACACTGGTGTGTTTTCAACACCCTTCTAACTACCAATGCAAAGCACAGCACTGGGAGGGCTACTATCTGGAAATGAACTCCAGCTCAGCCAGACCCAATACAGTGCTGAATGCCAAGGAATAACAGAAGTTTGAATTGCCTTTCAAATTTCCAGTTACCTTCTGCCCTTCTAATTATTTCTGGTAAAATGTCTCAAATGTATCAACTCACCTCATCTTAGAAGTTTAATTTGATGAAAACTTGATCTTCTACCTGCTTTAAAGGATACATATCAACAAATATTACCATGCCAGGAGGACTTCAGAGCAAGAAGTTGAACTCCTCTTTCGGACTGCACTATTCTTCCATGTTTTGCTAAAACTTGCTCACATTGGGCTAAAATGACTCACCTGACATTTGATAGTTAGCTTGAGTAATGCTGTGCACTCCCACTTTTTACTGCATGTCATAAATGTTTTAGGTAAAACCTGGCAAATTCTGAATGTTAGTTTTGTGTTTCCTCTTTGTTTGGGGAATCTGGTGTACTTGATTTCCTGAAACACATATCTATAACCTCTTAAGAAAACATGTCTCACGTGGTTGCTTTACTTCCACCCTAGACTGAAATGCAGTAGGAAGATGGGAGGAAGCCTTAGCTGAGTTGAAACTAGAGAGAAAAGGAGAAATACACTTGTACCATTGAAACCTGGATCCACAGAAGGTAGTTTTTATGGTAGCTTTATTTTTCATGTGTTTCTAATAACCTTCTCATTTAATCTTATTGTGAATTAGGGGAGAAGATGTACTACCATGAATGCCAGTGCATGGTCTAAGCTCCAGCTTTCTTTATAACTTCCATTATCACAATGGACCTTCATTGGCCTGAATTGTTAACATTCTTATGGGAACGATAAGACTAAAATGTCTCTACCTGCCTTTCAGTGATGTGTGAATTGACAATCAAATGATTGATCAATTTTTCTGTGCTTCAATAGCTTCTTTCAGCTTGATTTACTGTATAAAATGCAGCCGTTCCAGTTAACTTTTCTAAGGGATAGGTAAAGTAAATTAGGCAATTAGACCTAATCTTAGATTTAGAAATTGAAAAACCATCAGCGTCTCTGTCTTGCAAAGAAAATACATTTCAAAATCTGAAAATAATAAATCTTTTGTAAGAAAAAAGTATTCTTACAAAAGAAAACTCCTGTAGTCCTGACAGCTTGCCTGTGAATGGCTTTCATGAATTTCTAATATATTTTTCTTTTGTTCATTTTTTCAAAAAAACTTTGGGCTCTAGAAGCTTTTAAGAAGGAGAAGTTTTGAAAGTGGAGCAATAGGAAGTGCTAAATATTTTATTAGTGATTTATGATAACATGCTTTTACTTTATTCCTTTAATAGAAAAAAATAATGACAGTTAGCAAAATGATGAGGATTAATGTATGAAAATGTATTGCACGGCAGCCTCTGAGTAATGTATTTATAAACAGTTGCTTTAAAAAAAAAAGGTATGTCAAAATAAATTACAAGAAGACTAGGAAATTACTGTAGTCAGAACAAACAGAATACACGGTCCATGAGTTTTTTTCTGTAACGTCTGCTGCATCCTAACTGAGATCACTCAGCCTTCATCTAGTTCCCTCTCTCACAGGAACGTCATGTTACTTTTGTTCACCTCCTTGGTTTAAAGGAGAGTAAAGCAGGTGAGCCTCTGAAGATTTTAATGTAGGAAAAAAACTATTTAAGTTAGGTTTCATCCCAAATCTACTTTTCAGTTTATTTAATCCTTTTTGCAGCTGTTGGTGAACCCGTGCCCTTCATGGTCTACAGGTAATCATTCACTTTTAAACACTAATACAACCAGAGTTATATGTTCAACACGATCTGTCAAAACTAAGAAACAGTGAAGAGCTGGAGAAGGAAAAAAAATACAAAGAGAAATGTAAAAAGTGAGACAGAAACCATCAAAATAGAAAAGTTGAGGCAGACAAAGTCTGGGTAACCGTTTTGACAGGCTGACAGGAAGCCACTGTCTTTATGCTGTGAGGCCTTCGTCCAAATTTCACTGGTGGCAGTAGAATGGCTTCAGCAGGCTTCGATTCAAACCTAATTCAGCCAATTTATTGAATGATTTCTTCATTTTTGTCACACCAGTCTTGTTGCTGAGCAGGGATGAGGAGGAAGAGGACAAGAGGAGGCCAAAGGAAAGCTGACCACACAAATGTAATGTTGGAAGCATTAGACTGCATGGGGTGGTTCAGCCTCCACAAAGAACCAAACTTATTCCCATGGAAACCAATGTTCGAAGATGAATAAGTAGCCTGGCTCTCAGCAGCTCCCTTTCCTTTTTTCTCTTTTCTTCTCTCTTGGCATGTTTTGTTGTTGTTTTTGGTAAAGGGAAAGAAAGAGTCTCTTCACCTCCAAGCAGCTTGAGAAAAGACTGGCAACATTCATTCCACTAATAAGCTGGCAATTAATGCAAAAAGGAATGTCCTGGATTTCTCAAAGAGATGCATTTTTCAGCAGGAGCTAGTCAAGATGTTGATGAGGTGGTTTTGTTTTTTTTATTTTCTTTTTTTTTTTTTCTCCTTGTTGTTGTTTTGTTTTATTTTGCTTTGTTTTGTTTAAATGGAAAGTACACTTTCTGGAAAAAGGGGGCTGCTAAACTGGTGTTGTAAGTCTGCCCTCACGTGTTGGATTTTAACTCTTCAGGAGAGAAAGTATAAGTAAGCTCAAAGGAATCCACCAGATGTATTGTGGCACCACCCAGTACAGATCCTGAGGACTGTGGTTTTTTTTAATTCTGAGGTTTATATACTGATGTAGGCATACCAATGGGTTACACACACAGGGAATACACAGAGGTATGCACTATCCATTTGATGTAGCAGATATGGGTCATTATAATTCCTGCACTAAGTGGATAATAAATTCAAAGGGATTGTTACAGAGGTGTTGCTGATGGTATCAGTGTTATAATGTGTTGCAGCTATTGACTGATATAAAAAGAGGCAGTCAAAGGTGGGCTGAAAAGCATGAGTATTATCAACTTTTAGTAAGTAAGGAAGATACTCTCAGTCTCAGAAGTCTGAAGGAAATTCTTTACATTTGACTTCTAGTGAGGACAGTTTCTGAGAATAGGAAGTGCTGCAGGATATAGCATCATATGGTAAATTTCCAGTGTGAGTCAGCATGAATCTGTGCCTAGATGGGGCACAAGTGGTTCTGCAGGCTTTGGAACTAATGAAGCCAGGTATCCTGCAGGCTTACACCTGCAGCTGACTGACTCTGGTGTCTCTGAAAGTGTCAGTGCCCACTGAACTTTTGGTGTCATAAAAGTGTACAGAAAAGCTTTTCCATCCAAAGGATGTGTGGATCCTCTGGTAACTAAATGATGATCTCATGCTGCAGCCTTTCCTTTAGGAGGGAATACATTCTGGTTGCTCTTTCTTTCCCCTCTCCAGACACCTGTTTCAGTAAAACTTACAGCAACATAATTGTCTGTCCCTCTATTCCACTTGGCTGATATCAGTCAGTAGGCTCAAAATTATTAGGGAAACCAGCCAGACAAGATGATTGCCTAAGCCTCATTTCCTTAGGAAACTTGGCTTAAAAGTTAATATTAGCAATAACTTCTGAATTGGAACTACATTGTGCACTACAGAACTTCAGTGTGCACTGAATCTCTATACGCACAAGTGCAGATTGGTGTGTTGCTCCTATTGTACTTTTGCTGTAAACTTTCTCCTGGGCCCTGTTAGCAAACGAACCTCCCTCCAGCTACTGTGGGGGTGAACGGTCATAGCAGTGTCCTCAGCATGGGAGAGTCGGAGTCTCGTTGTTCCTTGGTTTACCCACTGGTGTTTTTGGGGTGTCAACATCTGCTCAGCAGAAAGGAATGGAGGCCAGGTTTTCCCTGGCCTTCTGCACATTTTGAATCTGCACTCAAATCAGCAGTTTGCAGTGGGTTTCATCTCCTGTTACTGAGTAATTAATTTCCATGGCAGTTTTTTAGAAAGTCTTTTAAAAGACCCTGAATATATGAGTGCCAATTTGGTTTAATGTATCTATCTGGAGTCCTTAAATTGTTTTTTAATTTAATTTTTAAAGTTTTATGTCTTCTTTTTAGATAATGATTCATGGATGTACAGTGTGAGAAATGTGTTTTCTGCTGCAAAGGTTGGAAACCTGGGTCTCCACTTTTTCATTGCTGCCTATGGTCTGCATTTTTACCTGCACGGTGTTGTTCTTACTATATATCCCCCCTTTTCTCTTTCCTTTTTCTCAGAACAATGATTAAGAAATTGCATTTATCTTTGCAGAATGCTGAAATGATAATTTCTGTAGGAAAAAAAAAAAAGCATATTTCACAGCATTTCAAGCAGACTTCCTTCTCCGTCTCTATCACATGTGGTCAGTGATAGTCACCTCACTGAGATCCCTTCAACTCATAGTGTGTTTAAGAAATTCCTTTTATACTAAGAAAGGCACATGGCCAAAGCTGCCTGTGCTGAGATTTTGGCAGTGTGAATATGAAGTGGGGCAATGGCATTATAACTGCTTTCCAGTGTGAGCTCATCTTCAGTATTTTGTTTTATCCTGAGGCGTTGACCTTTTTATTATCAGCCTCTCTGAAAGGAAGGATTACAACCATGTCTTGTCTGTGTCTTGTTTATGGTTTATATGTGACTCAAAGTTCTGCCAGAAATTTAGTGCCATTTTACTGCCTGGTTTTACATTCTACCTGTGATGTACTAATTATCGGGGTGTGACAGAGCACTTATTTCCTATCATAAACCGGGGCTGTTATCCAGGAATGAAATTTTGTTTGAGTCATGAAAGGATGTAACAGTATGAAATATTCTCCGAGGACTATATTCTGATCCTGTTGACGTTGATCGGAACGTTAGTTTTGTCTACACTGAGTCACATAATGAAAGACAAGACATTACTATTCCTGCTTCTATTTTATTTTTTTAAGAGCCATTTCCCCACAGTGCTGTGAGCACTGGACACTTGTATACCTCAGCTGAATACCTGGTGCAGCACTGGCATAGGATACTTAGTTTGGTAGGGAGCCACATTCTTTGTGGATGTAAATTAGTGTAGCTCCTTTCACATCAGGGACAGTGCACTGTTTTATATTATGGGGAAGTCTTGCTCTCAGATTTAAGCTGCCATTTCTCCCCCCTTTTAGAAGGGAAAAAGCGAAGAGTCTCCTCTTGTAATCCATTCATACTAAGGGGAGGATGGGAGGAAAGAAATAAAACAATCTGGAGACTGTGTAGTTGTTTCCTAGTTCCCTACTGGTAGCACACAGTTAATGCACATGACTTAATGGGAATACACTTGCACTCAGCCACACTTGCCTACGGCAAAAGAGATAATGAAGTATTTCTGCTTATACCATCAAAAGCCTTCACTTGAATGGAGAAGTACAAGTAGGAACCAGATTCAAACCAAGAGCAAGGGTGAACAGAGGGCAGCCTCCAGCCTGGCCAGGGCTCCTTAACACTGCACAGTGACACTGGCTGTTGGACACTTTGGTATCATATGTTTGAGCCGCACGTTGCTGTTGCTATCAGTGTTTCATACATTCACAGGCTGATGGCTATTTCTTTGTCCCTTGTGGAAGATAAAATTTAGAGACGAATGAAAAAATTGGTCTTTTTGGCCAAATTTCAGCAGGCTAGATAGCCCACAGTGTTCAGAACAAGTGTGATATTATATTATAGACATTTCTGGTTGTAAGAGCAGAATTCAGCCCTGAACTCAGGTACATGATTAACATGAAGCCAGAATGTCCCACCATACTTTTATAGCACTGGAATGCAAACTTTGATTTACAGTTCCAACTTTTCTTACTGATATCCTCCCTTCTCTTATCCTCCTGAAAAAAAAAAAAAGTGTTTTCATCTTTAACTTCTATCTTAAGTCTCTCTTTCTGATCTTCTACAGACTGAACCTTGGCAATTTTCAAGGAAATAGATGGCCTTTCTGTTCCATATATCCTATAATTTATTGGCTTCTTGCACCTGTCAAATGCCACATTTCCTCCCTCTGGGAGCATGCCAGCATGCCCCTGTTCATGCTGTTCATGAAACCCTCCTTCCCCTGTAACTAGAGAAAGAGATAAAGCTACAGGTGTCAGTTAAACCATGACTGTTTCTTTGATCTTTCCTAGATATTTCCTTACTGGAATATTTCTTCCTAAGTGTTTTCCCTGTGTAACCTTCATTTCAAATAGAGCATTTGTTTTGTTTTCAGTAGGCTTGGAGCCCCAATTTTGCTTGTGTACCTGTGAAAAATGTAAGTGAATCCCCTGATCTCAGTAGATCATGCTGGGTTAAACCTCATCCACACAGAGTTTTGGTCTCCCTGTCATCTTGTTCAGAAATGAAATCCCCATTTATGAATAACTCTTCAATGTGTGCTTCAGATCCACTCCTTATTTAAGAAAGCACTCGGATACCTTGCTGAATCAGGAATAAAGAAAATATTCACTTTTATATAAAATATTGATTTTTTTAACAGGACAATTTAATGATTTAAAAAAATCAGATCTATTAAAGAAAAAGTAGATCCCTACTTACTTTCTGTTATCTCCTTTGTCAGGACTGGAGCTCTTTCTAACTGATGTTCTGTAGCTGAAACAGAAGATGAGAGTATGAAGCTCACATTATTGAGGAGGCCATTTCCTAGTGCTATTCAAGAAGCTGGACATAGTCACCACTAGCTCTCTCTGCATCACTGAAATGCAAACAGTTGGGCTCATCTCTGTGCCTTCCAGCGCAGACTTTCAGACACTTTAGTAGTAATAAATCCTAAAAAGCACATTTTTGAAAGTAATGCCATTAGCCACAGCTGGCATTTGCACAGCATGATCTGGACATCTAACCTGACCACTTTTAATTTTTGATTCTGATCCTTCCTTCTCCCTCTGGTTCTCCTGCCCTTGCAAAAAACCTCTACTGCCTGAGTGAAATGGTTGGGTAGTGTCTGTGTTTCTAAAATAAATCAGTACCTGTGAGGTTCTCAAAAACTCTGAAAACATTTCTACACAGATCTTTTTTTTCTCCTTGTTTATGCTTTCCTTTCTTTCCATGTCAAAACATTCATGTTGGGGCAGAGCCCAGACCATTTATTTCAGGTTTTCTTTTGCTGCAACTGGCAATGCTTTTTTACTCCCTGCATTGCTGAAAATGCCCCTGGACAGTACGGCAGACCCAGAACAAGCTCCCTGGGCCCTCCAGCCCCCAGTCCCATCTCCTTTAACCACCCTCACCTCCCCACCTCTGACCTTCCATGAGCCAGGAGGAGCATATAGCACCTCCTGCCTCTGCCTACAGGAGCCTTTCAAGGTATATCAGTGTGTGTGTGTGTCTATGCATGCATGTATATTCTAACCCTCTATGTAATGAATTTCTTTACTTTGATACTCCTCATACATCAGAAGAGGTGGCTGGGCAACACAAGCCAGAGGTTCATGGTAGTGTGTTTTCTCATCTCAGCCTATTGAACTATTGTCTTTAAAATATTTCTTGTAACATCTCTTTGGAGGTACATGTTTTAAAAATGGAAGGAGGACCTATGAGCTTGCTGCTATGTTTATTCAATTCTCAATCCTCCAAACACTTGAGAATTTGAATTACTCAGCTAGGCTTAATGAGGTTGACTCAGAGTAAAGTTATGTGCATAAAAACCAAGGACAGGACGCCTTGATGTTATGCACTTTTAGGAGGTTATGGGGTTTTCAATATTAATTTTTATTACTGAGCGGTCTGAAGGAGAACTCAGGCTGTACCTTTACATCAGGGCTTGCTACTACTTACCTTGCTGCAGAGGAACTCCTTGGGGGGTGTCTGGAATGTGGAAGTTTGTTTGTGGAAGCACTGCCATCTGTCAGTGCAGATCTGAGGGCTCCAGGTCAGCCACTGCAAACTCAAACCTTGCTAACAGCTAACGCTGCTACCTCTGTGTAGGTTTGTGCTGCTAACCTCTAAGCTTTTTGATCAATGGCTTTCCCTTTGCCTCCATTTTCCAGTTAGTAGAATGGGGAAAATTACTTTGGATATTCAAAATGGCCAGCATGAAGCATCACCATGGGCCGTACTGTGATCCCTAAGTGGATCACAAGAAAGGGGTAAGAAAATTTGACTAGTCTAAAAACCATTTTCCCATCCCAGCTTGTTTGGAATTTAAATGTTGGTTTGTGGGTTTTTTTCCTTCTCTTGAGTTGCCTTTGACCCTCTTTTCTGATCCTGAAGAGTGTGAGAAGGCAAATTTGCTTGTGGCCTTAGCAATTTTGAGCAACTGCAGAAGGACTGCTGACCTCATGCTGGAGATCTGAAGAAGAATACAGGTTCCCATAATGCTCTGGAGGGGAAATCGTTCAGATAGTCTGGCAAAGATGCACATGAGCATGGGGACTTTTTAGTGGTGGTCTGAATTAAACATCTAGGGACTCCACACAACTTCAAACTTCTTCTTAGAAGCTTCTCTGAGGCTTTATCTTGACCTCATCCCTGCTCCCATTTGCACATATAGTGAGAAAAATTCCTGTTGAGTTACCCTTAGGAAATGTTCAGAAGAGAACTCATCCTTTTTCCTAGATGTGCTTTTTGCTTTGCTAAAGCAGCTACTGGGCAAGGCCAGGTGCAATCCTACCCTTTCTATGTAGTAGATTTTGCTGAACACAACTGTGAGAGCAGAGAAACAGGTACCTTTTATTTTGGTAACAATTTTTATTCTGATTTCACTCAGACCTTTAGATACATTTTTGTATATCTGTCTTTACAATTTTCAGTTGGTAAAGGGATATGGTCAAAACATGCTGACTGCAGGAAATGAAAGCCCTTTTCAGAAATATTTCACTTTAATGAAGTAAATATCATGTTAGATCACTCCCAAAAACCTGAGTATTTGTCCTCTACAGTATGATTTTGGGTTTTATGCCATGTTGCAATATTCATACTACAATTATAAAAAATACATAACCATAGAATTGCTTTTAGAATATTCTCTTTCACAGTAAAGTTATGAGATTATTAATTTTTCCCCATTGTACTTGAAGGAATATTGAAGAATCTGAGAATTCCTCACAAAACCAGAAATTTCAAATTTTAATTAGCTTTACTAAAAGGACTGTCACCCCCACTTAGAGCTATGGGATTTTGGAAATCAAGTCCCACCTGTTTCCACAGAGCATATTGGGAAAGAATGGAAAGTGGAAGGACAGGAGAGAAAGGTGTGCCTTTTGATGATTTGAAACATAAGCAGGACCCTCCATTCCTATAAAACCCTTCCTGGTGCGAGACAGCTGTTGCCACTGAAGCCTTCTACATATTTATTGAAATCCCAAGAATCCTTCCTTTTTTAACCTGTATTGTATCCCCACTGCCCTTGAGATCCTATATTACAGCTCCTTTCCTCAGAACGACTTGATAAGAATATCTGTTTTGGACCCATGTCAGTGTCAGAGAATTACTGTCAAGCATCAAAAGATGCTCTCATTCTTCCCCTGGGGCTTTAAAGATGCTATTCTAAAATTAAAGTGTTTTGTATAGATAAGACACTTAGGGTTATAATGAGGTCAAGAGTTGCTGGCAGTTTCCAACAAGACTTCTTTTTAAATAAGTTGCTGTGGTTATTTTCCTTTTTCAACAGATAAGTATAGACAGACCAGGTAGAGAAACAGTCAGGAACAGGAAGCTTTAGAAAAATATTTGGAAATTGTTCTGATTGCATTGTCTAATTCAAGTTGCCCCATTTGATTATACTGGCCTCCTCTGCAATGCAATGTGACATGGAATATATGATGTAATGAGATATGCCCGCCAAAATGCAATGTTCTGTGTTTTAGTCAGAATGTATTAATCCACTTACTGAATAATTGACCCAAAGAGATTCTGTCAAACAATATTAAATTATTCACTGGATTTCCAAACCAGCACACAGTGTCCTTTAAATATTTAAGAATAATGTCAAATAATTTTCCACACCAAAAATATCTTTTTTGTGTTTACTGAGGTTTCCTGGCTGTTCTTTGTTGTTTAAGCGGGGCAGGATAATCAAATAAAAGCCAGTGTGCCCTTCAAGGGTGTCGTATTAGTTGGAGGGCAGAGGCTCTCCCACCTACCAGCACCCCCAGAAGGAGAAGCAAATACTCACCTGGTTCAGTCGTTAGACCTTGCCAGATGCCATCCCATTAGCACACTTTTACTGCCTCACCCATACATTTTAAAGGAAACTGCAAACTCTCCACACACATACACATATATTTTACCACATAGCCTGTGCCTCGGCAGCAAGTTCCCCCAGAGAGGATGCAGCACTGAGGCTGTGAAGTGCCCTGCTATTCCCTACCCTCAGGCCTCACAGTACCTCTCTAGGTGTGCATTATGAGATAACAACCTCTCCGGATCAATTTTGGTGTGGAAAATAGGTTTTCTTAAAAAAGGGACACCAGTACAGCAGCATTCAAGTTCTACCAATTACAGTGTCTGACACCATTCCCCTTGAAGGTTGCATGCTGAACGAGTGCAGAGTATATTTCTGACTTGTTTAAAAAGGATGAGGAGAGGCATCTGATAGCTTACCTTAATTATTCCATTTCCTCCTCCCTATATACATTTCCAAAATCTAATTATAGTGCTCATGGCCCCTGCTATCAGCCAGTAGCCAGAGATTAATATAAAGCCACGGGAAGGACAGCTACCTCCCTTCACGCCTTCCACAACGTTGCAAATCTATTCCAGCAGTCTTTTGATACTAATATTTTGACACATTCATCATTGTGTTAGCATCGGCAGTGAGCAATATTTACAGTTTATAAGCTTTTCCAGGACCAACTGTTCATATTACTCCTATTAAGTCCATTCAATTTTCCACCTGAAATACCACATTTATCTAGTCAGGGTTTGACATCTATTTTCAGGGGGGAGGGGGTTGCTTTTAATAACTAGTTTTATTTAATTGTATGTTTTGCTTCTCCTGAAGAATACGCTAAGGCAATCTGTTACATATTGTCAATCAAGTAAGATGCACTTGGCTGCATTCTCAGCTGCATTATCTAGGTCCTGATATGAGGACATTTTTGTGCATATACATCTGTGTGTGTTGAGATGGAGTTGCTTATCTGTTCTGTGGCTTTATTTGGACTGGAATTTGCTGCAATGTCCTCATGAGTTGCAGGAATGCTGTCCAGAGGTGTGTTCTGTGCAGCTGGGGGGCAGTGGACAGCCCTTCATGATAAGTTTGCTATTCCAAGCCACAGGTATTGTCACACTGTTTATTTTAGTAAACAATATGACTCCAAACATATGAAATATTCTTTATTTGTCAAAATATATGTAATGATTCTCTTACTTTAAAGGTGTTTAGATTTGGCTTTAGGAGACAGCAAAGCCTGTGAGTCTTCTAAACCACACCAGAAGCAAAGCCCAAACAGAACTAAAACACATAGGAAATTCTTATCTTCTTTTTAGTATTATTATTATTATTATTATTACTTAAGGAACAAGGGAGAAAATTATACCAGCATTGAAAATAAACTTTGCACCTCCCGAAAAGACTTATGTAAGTCTCTGAACTTTTAATACCAAGGTGGCCACGGACATCTCACAATTCAATGTTCTGTTTGGAACAGCAACAGCAAACCAAGACTTGGCCAGAGACTGCACTAGTCCATCATTTTGCCTGATGGACCCATGGGCTCCCCTGCTCACTGCACAGGGAAATTTACCCCCAGAATAAGAGCTTGTGAGTGACTTCTTTTGGCATAAAACTGTCACCTTTTTCTCATACTTCCTCTGTGTAGAAACATTAGGGTTTGTGCCTGGTCCTGGTGTGCAAAGAGCATGTCTGAGACCTCTGTTAGCAGTCATTGCATGTAGCAGAGGTGATGCACAGAGCTAGTTGGGAAGGAAGTTGCTGTTTTATGAGAAATTCTGCATTAAATTATGTTAAACATACCAGGAACAAACAGAAAACCCCACAGTAATTTCCAGGGTTGGGTTAAAAAAAAAGAAAATTAGGGTCATACCAAAGGCTTAAAAGAATCAAAATCTTTGATTTGAATTTCAGCCTTTTTAAAAAATCTATATAATAAATGTACATGCATAAGGGAATTAAGAGTCATAAATTGAATCAGAAACTACAATTTTATTTTTTTTCCCCCAGAAATGACATGCTAGAGCACTCTCATCTTCCTTGGACGGTTAATTTCTCTGTACTTCAGGTATCGCTTCTTGCGAACTTGTCCCTTGTTGGTCTACTGATATCTCAGGTGAGTCAAGCCCAGACTTCTCCCCCAGCATGCTGTTCATACTATACTTGTTGAACAGGACAGCACAGAGCTGTGACAATCACTGCTCTTCCAAGAGTTACTTCCTTGAGCAACATCCACTCAAAGTCAAGAGAGAAGGAGGCATCTGTGTCCCAGGGACCTGCCCCAAAGAGTATATCTTCCTGCAGGAGCTTTTCAGGGTGTGTGGAGACTCTCCTCCAGACACAGCATGAAGGAGAAAAGGAAGAGCAGGACTGGTGAACGTCAGAACATGGTTCCACTTACTGTTCCCTCGGGCAGAGAATTGCAGGTGCTATGCAGGCACCCTGCTTCTCCAATGGAATAGAAGGAGAATTCAGCACCAAGGGAAAGCCCCAGAGCTAACAGACACTATAATCCTGCCACAATGGGGTTCTTGAAAGTGTAATCTGCTGTCTGTATCTGAAGTCAGAGAGGTGGAATGTTTTCCCCAGATACGCAGCTAATGGCTATTAGAGCTAGGGTAAAAACCTTGCCCTGCAACTTCCAGTCTGAAGCAACGAAACTCATTTTCTTCCTATTACCATCTATGGGGCACTGTCTGTGGTGCACCGCTCTACTGGTAACATTCACTACGCTGATGGATATGTACTGTATAGCTTATATGAGTTATATGAAATGAGTTTGGAGGACTTGGTTTGGCTGCAACGCCAGCAGGATGCTGAAATGTTGCTGACTGTGTGCAGTCCTGCAAACTAAGCTTTTCAGGAGAAAGGCTGCCAAAGCTTTACAAAAAGCATCTTAACTTCAGGTGCTGCAGCACTGTCAGGCAGGGCAGTGATGTGCTGGGATGTGCTCTGTGTGTGTGTGTGCTGGGGGCTAACACCAGTGTGAAGCAAACATCTTTTGAATGAATTGGTGCTGGAGGGGATATGCACAACATCCCGAGGTGGCCTCAGCGAGACATCTGACTGATTAGATATTGAAGTCAGGCGCTGAGATACCAAGGTCATGCCACATCCTGCTTTCCTCATCTAGCTGGGCCCCGATAAAATAGCAGCTGGTAAGACCACCAATCAGATAAGGTGGCAATTTTCAACAGTCTCAAATTATTGTTGCAGCAAGGGAGGTCCAGATAAGATCAATCAGATGCTGGAACAATTTAGCCATTCTGATTCCCCTCCCCTCCACCTTTTTTTCTTTTCTTCTATCTGGAGACAGCCTGTCTTGTAAATGTGAATGCAGGGAGCACTTGCAGAGACCCTCACCATCCTCAGAACAACACATGAGAGTTGATTTATGGGCTGGATTACATGGAAATGGTAATTCTTTGCTCTTTATGATGTTTAGCCGGAAAGTGCAGTACCTTCCAGTCAGAGCAGCAATATCGACATGAGGTTTTTACAAAAGGGGTGAGAGAAGGGGGTAGTGATGATTACAGAAGCTCCTCTAACACTGCAGTTAATAAGACACCAGCACATTAATCAAGTGACAGGTATTGAGTCTAACAGCGCAAGGCAATAGTTTTTAAAAACAGCCAGTTAAGTTACTACCTGGTAGAAAAAGGCTGACTGAATGCCACAGGTTTTATGCCACTATTTGCAATTAAAGTTATTTTTTATCCCCCTCCCTTTTTTGTTTTTCTTTTTTCAATGTTTTAAAATGTCTTTTTTGGACCTGTAAGAAAATGAGAGATAAACCACATAGGGCTGTAACAGAGGGCTGTACAGTCCCTTTCCCCTTGACCAGCTGTGGCCTGGGCTATACGTCTGTCATTTGCACAGTACCTCACTGTGGTCCCTCCCCTGAGCCGTACCCCAAGGGCTCCATGCAGATGACTGACTCCTGAGGGTCACGGCACAGAAGACAGACTCCAATGTTTGATACAGCTGGACAAACTCCTGACTAAAAGAGACCTGATTGTCAGTTGCAGCCTAGAGGTGTGGCTCCCTTTTATCATGTGACACTCCAGGTAGCTTTATTGCACCAGACCATGTATGCCTCAGCCTCTTTTATCACCACCTGCCCGACCAGAATTGGCATAGTCAAAGGGGAGGAAGAGTTGGGGTAGTCCTGGTGCACAGTTACAAATGAGCCCATACCTCCTTGGTGTCCTTTGTTTAAAGGAGCTCCAGTCACTTTAGTCCTGCAGTTACCGATGTTATAATGTAACTTATTTTTCATTGCTAAACCCTGTTTGTTATCAGAAATACTATAAAACAAAGGAAGAAAACATCACTAAATGAACCATTCCCATGATTTTGTAGACTTCCTGCAAGTGCACATGCTCTTTTTTTTGAGCCTTAGTCAAATTATTTGCCATGACAAATTGGGAGCACTGGGCAAGACCAAAGCAGGCAGAGTAGTCATATATAGAATCATAGCATTGTTAAGATTGGAAAAGACCTTTAAGATCATCTACTCCAATAGTCAACCTAGCACTACCACCCTGTTCACCATTAAACTCTACTACTTCCTTGGGTAGTCTGAATAGGTTAAGTTTTGTCTTGCTTCCCATATGACAAATATAGATTTCCAGGACCATGCCAGGACCATACTACTCTGTGATGAAATGGACCTTTAAAGTAGGATGCAAACATATGTCGCCACTGTAAATGAGTCGTAAGAATTGCCTGCCCAGAGGACATCTAAAGTCCATCTTGCTCATTAATCAGTCCCTGACAGTGATCAAATCCTGATATTTCAAGGGAAGATAAAATAATTCTAGTAAACAGAGACAAGAACATACTTTGCTCCAATCTGGTGCTATTGGAAAGAAGTGTCCTCTAGACTCTGGATTAATCATTAGCAAATGACAAGCAATCAAAGGTGAATAGGTGGTTCTGCTGCTGAGAATCATAAAATGGAGTTTTATGGTCAGTGCTGGCAGTGACTACAATACTACTACTAGCAGCTTCCAGGAGTGGCTATGTTTGTAAGACGAAGTCTATAAATTTGGGAGTAGATCACATAGGTAAGCCACCTGACTGGCCTGTGAATCACCAATTCCAGGAGGGCTTGCGAGGAGCTTCCTTTATTCCAGTGAACACAATGACTATTGCAACTCAGTACAGCTTTTTCTGGCTGATGTGTGCAAGCTTTGCTCAACTGGAAGCAAGGAAACTACAGTGATTCTCAGCAGCTAAAGACCTGACACACAGTTTTCAGATGTTCTTTAGTTTTGTCTTGCCTTTTGAAGGTTGCAGACTGCATTTAGAGGTCTTTGTGTTTGGTTTTATGGACTTGAGAAGACATCTGACAGTAGCCATGCTGAATAATGGCTACGTGGATTTCCTGATGCTAACTAGAGTAACCCTTTTTTTTATAATATAATTTTTGTGCTAAAGAGTAGAGCTGAGGCTAGGTAAGATGTGCTTAGGAAATAATTTCTCTAGCAAGTTCTGATATATTTTTCTGAAAAATAATTTAAAATTTATCTTATGTTTTCCCAGCTGTTTGCTCTCTGCAATATCTCTCCACATCATAGCATCAGAATATACTGCAGGTTACAAGGTAACCAAGGGAGATGCCTGAACTAGTTCTAACTGAGTGGTAGTTTGAAATAATGCTGCTGCAGACGTATTTCTTCTGGTATCTAAGCCAGTTTAAAGCAGTTGGCTATCTCTACTTCACAATGCTGTCTGGGATGTAGATATATGCTTCCAATCCTTGGTCAATTAACAGAAAATATTGACGAACACTCTCACACTTTAATATTTGTTTCTCAGTGAAAAATCCCTCCCTAAGTACCTTGTGGTGTAACTGTAGCTGACTAAATACAAATATAAGTCATGCAATGGGGGTGTTTGCCACCCACCTCTGTCTCTGCAGAGCTCTATGAGCAAATCCAGAGACACTCCAGTTCACAAGAGCAGTGTGGTTGCCTGAAGCTGCTGCTGCTGCTGCTGCTGCTGCTGCTGCTGCTGCTGCTGCTGCTGCTGCTGCTAGCCTGGCCACCTGCTTCTAGCCAAAGGAAAATCTTGGCCCCATTGAACTCACTGGCAAAATTCTTGTGGGACCAAAATATGTACTGCAGCAAACACTCAGAGTGCATAAAGAGCAAGACTGACTGTTTTCTCTCCCAGAAACAACTGGTCTCTGAAGCTGGACTATCACTTTGAATATTGGTGCTAAATAAATCACCTCCCTGTGTCATCTTCTCACTCTAAACAAAGCTCTTTTTTCACTCTGTTGTTTTAGCATATGATATCATTATCAACAGTAAGGTACATTTTGTTTCTTTTTCTCCACACTTCATATTTGGATTATATTTGCTTTTAGGTGTTTTTTGTTTTCCCCAACACAATACAGAAACACAGGGAAGCATGAGGTTGTTTTATGATTGCCAGAACACAGATAACCTGAAGAGTTTAAGCTCACCTAACTCCCTCTCAGACTGTCTGCATCTCATCTAGAAGGCCTGTCTGCAGTCCAGAGCTGACTTCCTTGGAGTTCTTTCCCTGCAGACACTTGCAAGTGTTAGGTAATTTCCTAATTAGACTGAATGCACTACAACAGCTCTCTTTTAGTTTCATATTTGTTCTTGGAAGTAGATGCTCTGGTGCAACAGGCATTTTTCTCTGAGCCAGAGCTGTGGTACATTGGAGCAGAGATGGATAGGCAGCTTGCTTCCATCTCCTTCCCCAGGGACGTCTGTGAAGTTTCCTGAAGGACCGTGCTGTGACACCAGGCAGGAAGGCAGAGCCCCGCTGCTTTAGGACTGAACCCAAAAGGGCAGCAGGCATATAACAGCTCCTGCTCCTGCAATCTTCTCTCTATTGCAGAGAAATATGTGTGGCTTAAACCTCAGGAATATCTAGAGTCTTCCGTGGTCAGTGGAGACTGAAGGGGAGATTAAATTATATGGCTAGTACCCTCTGGAGACCTGTGAAGGTATCTACTTATTTGTACTTGCTAGAAAATGTAGGCATCATCTGGCATCAGAAACCTAAAATTTTCAGAGACAGTGCCTAAATAGGAAGCTCCAATTAGATGGACTTGGTTCCACTTTTGGTTAATAGGCTGACAAATGGTCTATAAAGAAATAATAATAATAATAAAATAAAATATAGATAAAATATAGAAAGAAAAATGAGAAAATGAAATCTTTCAACTACAAAAACCACTTTGTCTTTTGTCATTCTCAGTCCTTTGAAAATGCCTCAAACTTTCTTTTGGTAATTGCTATGTAAACATTTTTGATGTCTGTGCAAAAACATCTGGAAGCTTACAGTGGCATCTGGACATAAATATTAAAAGATCAACAAGAACCTGATATGAATTAGCCATAAAAACTACAACCACATAAACCTGCTCCAAGTCTTTGGCTACAAAAGTGGATGCTTTCTCACTCGGCTTTAGTTGTTTACAAACTGACATTCAAAAAGTAAGTGATTATGACTAATGGTTGGGTTTTCTTTCATTTTGACTATTCTTAATCAGACTAGAAATTCTCTTGCCTAATTTAATGGGTAGGAAATGTACCTCACTCCATCTCTAAGCCCTCTGCTGAATTTCTGGTGTTCTATATGAAAGTTTTGATTGTTTGTGAAACAGGAACTTACAAGGCTCCTTCTGCATGACACATTCTGGACTCCCACTGATTTCTTTCTGGTGTTGGGCAGAGCTACCTGAGAGCAATTGCTGTAGGCAGTCACTGGCCTGTATTACAAGAACACTTGTTTTAGTGTGCTCAGGTCTTGCTCTAGCATTCCTACTGGTGAGATGTGCTGTGAGCAAAGAAAGATGACTCTAAGATGCACCTCTTATAGGGCAGCTGAAGGAAAAGAGCAACCTCCATCCAGATTTCACAGTGTCAAAAAGAAAGCTAAAATGGCAATTCCATGGTTATTTTTCAGCTTGTGGAGTCTAGTCTTACAGCTTTTGAGGCTCTCAGGTTGACAGCATTGTGAGTTGCTGACGTGATCCCGTAGGAAAGAGGGTAAGCCACAGTCAGGTTTAGGGTTAAGGATAATGGCCTCTTTATTAGGGGAGTTCTGCCTTATATATTATCTGGGAGAGAACTTGCTGGAAGAAAGGGAGGGAAAAGGGCAAAGTATGCAAAATACAACCAAACCAGGGAAAACAGGAGTGGTAACAATCCATTTAAGGGAGAAGATGGCCATAAAAGGTAACACTGCAATGCAACAAGTGTCGACCAATCAGGAAAGGGGGGTTTGAGGGTACAGAGAACTAGGGAATTTTTATAAAGCAATTTTCAGGATACAATACAGGGAAAATACCATAAAACAGTAAGCTCTGCTTTAGAACCATAAAAACAACTAAGTCCAATGTTCTCCATAACTTCACACGGAGGTCTCATGGTCAGGAGGGTCGTATAACTCTTGTTCTTTTCTCCAAATTTCATATTCTGTGTCGACCTCATTCCTGACAATTTGCTTTTTCAAAAGTGGCAAGGACATGAGTCTGCGATGCAGATAATCAAGGGTTTTAGAAGCTGACAAGAGTCAAGCATGTAAATGGATTTGATAACCCAGATCTTATTACCTTTGTTTTCTCTTGGTAAGAACATAAATAATAGCTTTTTGCCTCCAGAAGTGAATACATGAAAGATTGAGCAGTGCTAGGATAATAGAGGTCCTTTAAATTTTCCGAAGAGAACTGGAAAATGCACACTTCAGTGTATATGGGTTAATTAACCAGTGCTGTGTGTTCTAGGTGCCATCACTTGCTCTTATCTCATCTTTTTCACATTCTTGCCATTTTCTTTTGGGTCTTTTAGCTTTGTTCGCTCATTCATTGCAGGCTTCAATGCTCTTCACCTCATTCTCAGGAGTGTTCAGCTGCAAGTTACATATATCCCACTATCCAAACTGGACTGCTTATGGAGTGTACTTGTTTTTAAAATGTATTTTTGTTTCTTAATTGTCTGAAGAAATGTGTAGTATTTCGAGATGGAAACAGAAAGGCTATAACTGGCCATTGTTCTCTGCAGTTGCTAACCCAGTGGGATACTCTGGATAGGACCAACTGCAAGGTTGCTCTAAAAGACTCTCAAGAATGGAAATACATGGACCTTTGTATTTGATTTCTGCCCTAATATTTAGGGAGGACTCTATAATTTAAATAAAAGGACGCATTTTTCCCCAATTTAATCTCTTTTAAACAGTGTGGGAGTTATAAACATTTTAATAATTTTACCACTTTCATATTTAAAAATATGCCCTCTAAGCATTTACATTCAAGATTTGTTTTTCTTCAGATGTGTAAATACCACATAGCAATTTGCATCTCATGCATAAATCTTTCTCCTGTTGAATGCAAACTAAAAAAATAATAATCCAGCCCCCAACCCCTTTCATTTACCTCTCATATTTACAGCAAGTTAACTGGCTAATTCTTCCAATGAGAATTTTAAGGGTTTATGTGTGTTTAAAAAAAAAATTATCCGACTGAAGTTTTCTTCCACTGAATAATAAGAAGCCTAGAGCTGATTAATAGTGTTCCCTTTTCCAGTCCTAATGAACATTTTTCAGGTTTTATGCATCCCAGATGAATCTATTTTAAATGGTGTGTCTGTTTGCATACATACACATCGCTCTTTCTTGGGATTTATCCCAAATGAGTTTAGCTTCTCTGTACCTTGTAGGACAATATCAATGCTGGCTTAATCAATTTCAATTTGCTGTTAAACCAGAAACGAAGCATTTATCAGGATGAGCCAGGAAGGGCTGAATGGACATTTCGTGTTGCTGAGGTCTCTTTGTGAAATTTGCTCTGGGAAGTTGCTGGAGCTGAGAATTTACAAGAAGCTCTTTTCTGACTTGCAGTTACCACCTAGTCAGGATACACCCCCAGGATGGTTTTACTCTACATGTTTTCTGCACTGGCAGTGTCTGTGCCTACTGATGAGTATCATGGGTCTCAGTCCACTAAAAATAACTTCTCTAGAGAGTCTTGCTGCCTTCATAAAAATGCGACCAAAATAACTCATTGAATCATCTTCCTCAGCTCAGACTGGCTCTGCTATTTATGACTATAGAGTCACTTCTGCCTCCCTGACTGCTTCACACCAAGAATGGGAGCCAGCTCTGGTAGACATGATGTGGTGCCAGCAGTGGCAGGAGCTCTCTGGTGGGTGAAAGCCTTCTGCTCATACAGCAAGTCCCAGCCCCAAGCTGCTGGAGATATGGGGCGTTGCAAACTCCCCAGCTCATGGAGGCAGCTGCTGTTTTAATGATCAGCTCCAGACTCCGTGGCAAACAGTGGGTGAACATTTCTTCCGCTGCTGCCTGATCACAGTGATGCTAATTTTGAAGTGATGAGGAAGCACAGGGAGATGATAGCAGGATAGTCCCAGCTGTTCATGCCAAGGATGCGAGCAGCACTTTTATTCAGAGAGGGAAAGCAAGAACTCCCATTTCGCTGCACAGACTGGGAGAGTGAGGAGAGAAAAGCTTTCCCTAGATTCCTGTTTCATTTCAGAAAAGTTTTTTCAAAGACTCATCCTCTCTTCCCCTCCTGCAGGTTATTTTTAGTTTTAAGCTCTCCTGGCTGCTACCTCGATAGCTTCTTACCATTTCAACTGCAATTAATCAAAGCAGGGCTGATTATGCTTTTGTCTCGGATTGTGTAAATCAGGATCCTTTTGTCTAAAATGAGGAGACCTTTGCTGCTGGGCATCCTGTTTCCCATCCTCTCCCATCCCTTCAGCATGACCAGGCAGCCAGGATTCCTGAATGCACGTGGTGGATGTTGCTCCTGTGATGAAATCATGTGGAGGAGAGCTGAGGCGAAGGATGGAACAAGCATCGTGGCTGGGGTGCAAGGAGCTGTGAGATGGTTGAAGTCACCATTATAAGGGGCCTGTTAATCCACTTTCATGCTGCAGTATAAGGGGGAGATGAGAGAGGCTGGAAGGATCTACCCCAGCTGCTCTGCAGCACAGCCAGACTTACCACTTCAAGTGCACTTCTTCAAAATCTACTTGAATAGGGTAGCACTCATGTAAAATGATATGAGAAGAAAGAGCGTGTTTGGATAGAGAAAAATCACGGTAAAGAAGTCCAAAGGAGCGCCAGATCCAACAGTTGCTTCTAACAGCCCACAAGTTGCTTCCGTCCCCATTTCACACGAAACATCATAAGGCCCTGGGCCTGTCTGGGTCAACTTGAGGCAGCCAAGCTCTCACTTGAGATCAGTGGTCGCTTTGGGAGAGCATGAGCACAGGAACAGCTGTGAGGATACATGACACATTCTGTGTATTCGGAGAGGTTATGAAAGAACAAACTGTGATTGTAGAAGTTCCCAGCACTACAGACATGAGCTCTTCAGTGTTAGCTCTTCTTTTTGATACCTCACAGCCCACGAGCTTGGCTAGAAGATATCTGCTGTTAAAGACTAAGGTGTGCCTGCAAATCTCAAAGCTCTTTAAAAATATGTATTTAAATTCAGCACTCCTGTGGGACTGACTGCTTCACAGGTTTGTAGTCTCAGATGAAGAAGGGTTAAAATTATTTGCTTAGAGACTTAAGGTGCAGAGCTGAGCAGGCAGCAGGACTAAGGACATGCAGTTCTTAAGGTGCCACTCTGAGCACTTGTCCGTAATCCCTTCTTTTCTGTTAGTAGCAAATGATAATTTGCCTCTTAGAAAAGCCAGTGCAGTGTTGCTCTCCAAAGCAACCCCGTATCAGAAATCTTCCAGTTACGCTAGCTAAAAGTGCAGGAAGTATTTCTGAAGGGTAGACACACTATGAACTTTCTCTTCTACCTGCCTAAACACTAGGCTGTGTGTTTCTGTTCTGGTTTTAAACAGGACTGATGAGTTGCATTCATATTGCAGAGTGTAACATTTGATTTTGCTATATCTTTGGTTAGCAGATCACATTCTTATTACACCCTTATGTCAAACAACAGTTCTGTAGGCAGAGACCAAAGTAGCTGGAAAGAACACATTTCCTTTACTCGTATTGAAGAAGATAAGAGGTAACATGATCCTGACCTCTGAAAGTCAGGGACAGCTCTGAGGGTGGGTGACTTGAGCCAGAACTTCTGCTGATCATACAACAACAAAAACACATGTTGATGCCATAACAGAGACATGGATTAACTCTTTGGAGAGGGTTGTATTTTAAGGGGTTCTAACCCCTGCAAAGCTAGAATTAACTGGATAAATGTAACCTGTACTACTTGTAATTTTAACTTTTTTACTGTGTATAGGAAAAAAAAAAAGCTGATTCTGAGTAGATTGTGTTGCTAAATTTTTGGGTGGAGAAGAAGCAACTCCTGGAATGAATTACATCTTCAGATGATCTTGCAAAGACTGTCTCTTCAGGGTCTTATTCCTCCCAAAGTAATGTATCATCTGCCTTTTCCCAGGAAGGTTTTATACCATCAAGAAACAGCAGGGGAGTGAAAAATATCACCTGCAGGACATGGTAAACTCACACAAGTAAGCATAGCCATAAACTGTAAGTTAGTTAGTGCATTGACAGATGTTCATTCTAATCCAGATGCAACTGCCGTACCTCTGATGTCTTACAGACGTAGTGTAGAAGCAGCTTTGCCATGTTGCATGGAGAATTGATGAAGTCACATGATGCTATTGTTGCCATATTTTTTCCCCAGTTGCTAAATGACATTAAAAAGCACTAAATAGACACTCAATATTTTCCTTACATGAATTTATCATGTAGCAATTACTGCAGTTATTCTCAGTGTGGATCTGTGATTGTAAATAGGAGGTGTCAATCAGTGTAATTAGAGAAGGAAAAAATGTGCCTGAAAAACAACCTCTGCATTACACTATAAACACCCTACCATGTGGCGTGTCCCTTCTTAGTTACACAGAGTAAGTCCTGTGTTGATTCAGGCTTGAGTTTCACAGTAAATCTTTTTTGTGAATTTATAGACTGTCCCTTTGAAGGTAGAATTGTGCCAGCCTATTTATTTAAAGTCCTTTTTCACTTCAGCAGCATGCTTTGGAGATGTAATACCTTATGCGCAAAATCCCCGAGTGACAGCAGCTCTGCAAGCTCATGATACTTATAATACATTACATATTATCAATAAAATGTTGCAAGACATGTCATAGATCTTATTAACATAACTTTAAATTATGGGTACAAGTTTGACCTATCTCTTGATGGATTAGAAGCAAAGCTTGGATTGTTAAACAGAATTAAAAGGCTCAGGGCATCATTAAACAAACTGTTTAAGTAAAATGTCTGTGTTTCACCATAAAGAGTCAAAGCATACCTGAAAAGCTAGCTGTCTCCAAGGCCACTTATAAAGTTTAAAGAAATCCATAAATAACTTTCAAGTATTTTTTAAAAAATTACTTTTACCATTGCCCTGATGTTAATTCTGATCTAAATTGCTCCCAGAAACCTTGGCTGCCGTAAAATGTTTTGATCTGTATCTCTCCCCACTCCCCAGAGCAAACCAGAGAAAATAAGCACTGAACTGCCGGGAGATATAGACAATACCAAAACCTCTGGTACCAGTGACATGTAGTGTCGCGTCCCATTTCTGGGTTGAGATTCATTATGTCAAGACTAGAGAGTGCAAAGACAATGAGGCTCCAAATAGAGATTTTTAAGTGACTCCTCAGACATGCAGGAGTCTATGATGGCAGATCCAGCTGCAGATTTTGGGCATTAGGTCACAAATGAATCTTCTGCAGATTTTCTGAGAAATTTCTAGGAGTTCTGTGTTTATGGGTGCTTAGGTAGCTTGACTAGTTTTAATTTATGGAGTGGCTTTTGGTTTTTTGACTGTGGATCCTTTGCCACATCTCTTTATATTCTCTTTGTGTTGACACTGTTGCTCTCACTTTGGCAATGGGGAAAAATTTAAGGCAAGTCATTTATGTGCAGAATAACAAGGATAGGGCTCCAAACAGCTCATAGATGTACTGTTTCCTAACCCTCCATTTACATCCTGGAAATATATCTCTTATTCTGAGTATCGTTAGGAGTGGTCTTCCATAGGAAGATGAATAATGCTGTTTCCTCCCATGCTTTAACTGTTTAAAACATTGAATTTTCTTTTTAGGATGTGAACTTTCTGGTTTGGGGTCATGGTGGTGTGTGCTTAGTCTAGTAAAGATGAGAGCTGGGAGGCAAGAAGCCCAGAAATTACTGCCTTTTTTCATTATTTCTTTAATATAATTTCTGGATCAAGTACAAAACCATGACTGAGAGAGAGAGCGCTCTTCCATTGGCTTGGGAGGGAATGAAGAGAGGCATTAAAAGAAATGTGTCCAGCTGATGAGTAAGCTGGCATGCACCACTGAGTCGTTAGTAATGTTTATTCTATTGGAGTGGACAATCTATTGCTGTAGACGAAAAAGCTAACTCAGTCCATTACACATTAAATTAAGAGAACACACACATGCACCATAATTCTCAACTCTCTCTCCCTGAGCACTGATCAGTAATAATGACCTTTTGGGTAGGGGGCAGAAGGCAATACCCTAAATATTTTTGTGTTAATTGTTACTACCCTGTGCTCAGCAAAATCCTAGCATTTAACAACTTTGCTATGCCTGAGGTCCCTTGAGACCTGAAATTGGCAAGAATGAAAGAACATATATATTTGGACAACAGTACCACAAGTAGTTCTGCTGCTTTGGCTTTGGGTTTTGGGTTTGTTGTTTTTTTGTTTGTTTGTTTGGTTGTTGTTGTTGTTGTTGTTGTTGTTAGTTTGTTGGGGTTTTTTTTAATCTCTTCCAGAGTGATGTAAAAAGCTTTATTTGACAAGATAAAAAAAGTTAGCTTTCACTCCTACGGTCTTATATACCGAATAAATAAAGGCATAAATAAGAGTGGCTTGAGCCCTGTGCTGGACTTCCATGACTCTTTCTGTTAACCTTAAAGTTCACTATGCTGAAAACTAATAGCATCTATTTGTCAAGAAGCCAGAATAATGACATTTTGTGCCATTATTCTAATGGATTTTTCACTGTGCATTTTCTTTAATTATTTGCATGAGTAATATCATTATGCATTCATGCCAATACAATTCTGATAATTAATTTACATGATGGCAATTTCTTAATGATTTTGATGTCAAAGTTAATAGCAACATCTGATAGTTGATCTGTTGGAGCTGACATAAATTTAACTTGTAATGTATTGATGCCAAAACCAACAGCAGCAACAAATTACATTGCAGAAAAATAAACATTCACAGGGTAAAAACCTCAGTGGAAAAGTCTTGATCCTTATCCCAGGTTTATGGGTTTAAAACAAAACCAAGGCCCCTAGACATGATGCATGTCAGATTTTTACTTCATCTTGCTTTATTTATTTATTTACACCATTAATAGTATTGATGTCTGATATTTAAGAGATTAAATTATATTCTATCATATAAAGGATTATGTTCTCTCGCCTCCAGCTTAATGCATATATTCCATATATTAAAATGAAAAAATGCATTAATTAAGGTTTTATCTTTCTGGTTCTTTAAGCATGAAATCTAAACTGCTCTGCAAGGGGAGAATTTAGGACTGGTGTTTGAACCTGAATTTGTATCTTGATTTGTGATTTCAGTTTGCATCATGTGGTAATAATATCAGCAAAACAGAATTTATGTGGAGGCAAAAATTGTTAATATCAATAAAACAAGAAACAAAGCAATGTATAATAAGGTTTGAGATCAATATTTTCAGTACATTTTTGCTATGTGGAAGTGATTCATAGATAAAGAGATAATTGTATGTGTAACTGTATATATGTACCTATCTTTTTATATATTGACTCATGTAAGTATTACAAGACAATCAACACAGAATAAAACCACATTCTTCAGTCTTTGTCCGGGAGATATAAAGATCTCTTTACAAGTTTATAGGCATTTTTATTTACCAGTTAAATATTTTCGTACACCTTAGTACTGAAAAAATGTGTGTGAAACAAATTATGACAGCCATAAAATGATGGTTGTTTTCCCTTTATTTTTTTAATCAAAAACAAAGCCTCATTCTATGACACGGTTGCTAACATAATATTTATTTCCCCCTGCTTCAGCCTGTTAAATGTACAGACGAAATGGTAAAACCCATTACAAGTAAAATTGATCCTGCTGTGTATTTCAACCTTTTCCCCAACTGGCTTTTCATCAATGTTATCCACCAAGGGAGTGCACATTTCATTTTATATAGCAAGGAGATAATTATACAGCCTCAATTAGACCTTCCATTGCTGGACTATAAAGGGCTGCTAGTTCAGACTCAGATAATTTGCCTCTAAAATGCACTACCTTTCCTTCTTCAGAGATGACAAGGAAGCTGTCAGTCCCTACCTGCTGAAAAAGTAGCTTATATGTCTGATTGCTTTTAGCCTATCTTTTCCTTGTCCTCGAAAACATGAGGACACATACTTGCTTGAAGCCAGCCCCACAGAACTCAGACATGTCAGTGGGGACCCTTTGCTGAGTCTTTCCTGTGGAGATGAATGCTTCTCCACCCAGAGACAACATTTGTTGAATGATTTTAAGTCCCACTGGTGATGGTGAAGGCATCAATCAAAGAGGCAGCAATAGGGGTGGAATACTACCTGACTGTCCTTTTCCCTTGGTCTGCAGAAGGCAAGGGTTTTAGCTGCTCAAGTTTCCTTTGGAAATAAGTTAGTCAAGAACTTGGTTTTAAGAAGCTGCTCAAGGAGAAACAGCAGTGTAAATGTTATCTTTATTCCAGGTGAGTAGAAAATCTCTTAAAAGCATTTCTGAGGAGTGTTCACTTTGTGGGTTGATTGTTGCAAGGTGTAAGAAATATGACTGTAATTGTGGTTTGCACACTGAGAGACTCTCCCCCACAACCCAAATGGTTTTCTTGTGTGTGACATTTCAGAAAATGCTTTTTTTTTTTCCTCTGAGCATGTGGAATGCCTGTGAAGAAAACATTTTTTTGGTGCAGGGCTAGTCATGAGTTGGACACAACATGTTTGAAATGCAATGTAGGAGTTCGAAAGGGAGGTTTTAAAAATTCAGATCTGCCTCGTGACTGGGAGCATTACTAATGAAAATGTGTTTGAGTTTAATGTTGAAATTAAATGTCCCATAGAAGAGAATGAAATTAATTTCTTCCTTTCCCAAAAATCATACTTAAGTTTCTGTAGCCTTAAATCAGACCCAGATAACTTAGCCTCTGAGTCAAAAACTGCTCCCTATGTCTCACATAAACAACCACACCCAGGCATCTCAAATTATCTTCCATTTCTTCAGTCTGCCAATTACTTGACACACCCATTTATTGTGGGCTATCTTAAATTAGCTCCTCAGTGACTCAAACATTTATTAACTGGTCAGGTGCCAGGAATTCAGCATGTGCATGAAGCTCCTGGGCCTGGGATGTTGCAATAGAAGATGTTTAGGACACTGATGGTGGTCTTTCTGTACCCTGAATCATGGCAGAGGCAGCAGGGGTACCACCTGGGGATGGGGTTGTGGCTGGAATGTCTCTGCCACCCTGAGCTCTCTGGCTGCTTTGGGCATGGGGCTATTGGTGGCTGCTCTAATACAGGCCTGGCACCTAGGTGATTTTGGGAGAATGAGTCCCACTGAAGGGAGCAGATCCCTTGTCCATCTCCTTCTGGACATGCTGGCCAGATGTGCCAAAGCAGGGGACCTGCTACTCAACCCTTCCACCACAGAGATATAGAGTGCTCTACAGGAGGCGGGATGCATCTTGTAGCAGTGTCCCTTTGAGTCATGAAGCTTGAGGGAGATGGCAGCAACAATCCACTACTCAGTTTCTTTAATCAGCTGTGAGCACAGAGGTGTGACTGTGGATGTGATCTAACTGCCTTGGTCTTTAGTGCAAAAGTTGATTTCAGCAGAGGCAGTAATTAATCAGAAGGCACAACTAGCTACCAAGTACAATGCTCATTGTTTCTCTCCCTGACAGCTAGCTCAGGCTGGTTATTAACACAAAAAAAAGCTTTCACTTTGAAAGTTGTTTTGTTCTCTCCATCCTCCACTGCTATATTTCCTTTGCAAAAACCATGCTGAGCCACATTATGCTGTAGCTGAGGTTGTTGAGCTTCTTTAAGGTACCATTTGACACACTGATCCAGAAATCTCAGACTGGGAGAGGAAAAGAAGAAGCAAGCAGTGGAGATGGAGGCAGCTTCTCGATTCCCATGGCATGCACTGCTGCATATTGAGCTGGGCAAACTTTTTATGGGAGAAGTTCCACAGCATGTTACATGGGAGCTTTCTAAGAAAAGGGAAATTATCTCCTCTGTTACTTGTTGGTGAACTGGGATTGATTATACTGAGTCCTGTAGCTGTTTGTATGTCTTAAGTCTGCAGATCACAAAGAGCTTTCACTGTAACTGGACAGCCATTAATGCCCATTTACTCCATTGTTTTTGTCATGCAAAGCTTTCAGTCATACAGTTTGCTGACTAATTGTACCAAGCAATGTGTTCCTAATACTGTATTTTCAGTCTGTAATAGTCATACATAAAGCCCTAAAAAATATGCTATGTCTGACTCCTAAATCATATGATTTTACAAGAGGTTGTGTATATTTTTACATCCACTTTAGACTTACACACATAGAGTATTTCCAATTGTTTACATATGTTAAAATCTCTTGCATTTAAATAGCTCATTATGCAAATATTTACAAAATACATGGATATTTATTTTTACTGTACCCTCTATTCAATCACTGAGCTGAGATTTAATGTCTAAACATTGTCTGCAGAGTCGCATGTGCAGTAATGAATTATGAGTAATTATGTACTATATACAATTATACAACAAAAATTACAAATTCAAAAAATATTAATATTAAAAAGGCAAGAACTCAAATTTATGGAGCATCAGAGGTAAGGCGGAATCCTAATTCAACCTGTAATTATGCACATGTGCATTATAACATGGCCTTCACTAGTCACGCTCTGTTTGTCCTCTAGCTGCCTTCAGCTGCAATGGGTGCATGTGTCCCAAGCTGTGTTACAGGCCGAGGCCCCAGCCAAGGCTCCAGCCAAGCTTGGGATCAGACCAAGGCAAATTTATAGTTTCCCAGGCAAGGACTTTTTCCTGGATTTGGTCACCTAAGCAACTGACCTGGCTCAGCAAGCATGTTTCTGATTTTCCCATTCCTACAGCAAGAGCTTACAGCAAGAGAATGCCCTGCACTAATTCACCTCTCAGGATAGAGCCATACACCGAGCAGGACTAATTTTGCATTTGAGACATTTGAAAGAGCCCTGTGTTCTCGTATAATCAAAGACTGACCCTGAAGTACATTGTGTTGAAAGGTTTTTCTGACCAGAATATCTTCCACCAGGAAATGCTGCTTTGTCAGAATTGAAATGCTTTGTAGGAACATTTTGTTTGTGATGATATTTTTGACAGAAAAAAATGTGAGCAATTCAAAATCTGAAGAAAGTTTTTCCTGCTGCCAGTTGTTTCAATGTTGGCCTGATTTCTTTTCTTTTGTTCTCAGAGCATATATTATTTATATTTACTATTCATTAGTTAAATATTATAAAATCCCCTGCAAAATGTTCCTGAAATGTTTCAATCCTGTTAATTCTGACATCGACTGATTTGGTTATTACAAGGCTTCAATAAGTTTGGTTTTTAACAACTGTGTGCTTAATGGCCTTTGTGGATGCACAGTGCTTTCTTATATGTTAAGAAAGCAAGCAAATTCCAGAAACTTAATTTCAGCAAAATTTATAACTCCTATGAGGAAGACACTCAATTAAAAAAAAAAAAAGAATCAATTGAAGTGGATAAAGTTTTCCCAAGTTATAAGCAGCCAAAATAAATTTAAAGAGTGAGCGATCTCAATAATACATGGCCTCCTTTGTTCCATCTATTACACTGCAAATGATTTGTCCTTGGAAATTTTTCTGAAAACAGTAACTGTATTCCATTTCTTAAATAATATCATTTACAAATAATTTTTAGCACAAAGAGACAATATTTGAAGCCAGGTTTTTAATATTAGCTGAATCACTGAAGAATATGAAGTATACAACTGTCTACAGTTAAAAATTATATCCTAAAGCTAATTTATTGCAATATGTATCCTGCATATTGCTAATATCCTGATAAAAACCAGATTAAACAGAAGTTCTCTTAAAGTGAAGATGGGTTGGACTACAGTAATACCATTTGGATAAAGATTTCTCAGGATGCTAAAATGAATCTGATCCCAAGTCTTTTATTTCCAGATCAAAAAACATTTTATAACTTCCTGGGGTATTCTTACTAATAACTTCCTGGGATGTTTGTTTATATTAATCGACATGTATCTTAGCACATTCTGGCTATGGAAAAAGGTAAAGCAGAGCAGTGATGAAGGAGACTCTCTTGTAGACAAGTTCCAGGAAATATTAAGAATCTTATTAAAAAGCAATGCTTTCATAGCATTTCTCACTAAATAAACAGTGTTTGGCTAGTTTCTGACATCATGGATTGGGATTCTCCAATTCATTACTCAGTTTCTCTCTCTGGAGACATTGGAAACAGGAGTGCTCAGAGCAGGTGTGCTCAGAAGTGTAACCTGGGTAGTAAGAAATCCACCTTCTTACAGGACATTGCAACAAGGACTTGTTTGGCTGTAGGCTTTGCTTTTTTTCTGTTAAACATGAATTGGTTGCGTAAAAGAGATCTCCCTGGTTTTCCACAAACCCTTATCCTGAGGTGGACACAACCCTTTCCAATCTTTTTTACATTTTCTCCTAGCTGCTTGTTGTGGATCTTAAGAGAGAAATCAGCTTCTGATCTTCCAAAAACTGAGATTTCTGAACAAATTTCCTACAGACATATTGAGGGGCAAGAAAGTAGGAGGGCTTATGAAGTGGATCTCAGTGTGTTTATGAAAGGGATTACAGACCAAGTTTTCTTGCAGTAGCAGCCAACTGTGGTTAGTGGCTCAGGAGTTTCCTTTGTTTGCTCAAGCAGACTAGTCCAAACTCAAAAGGACTAATGTCTTTTCAAAAGCTTCAGCTTCTTTCTGGAGGCCAGCAAAAGCTAGCTGAGGCATGGGTTCCAGCTGCTAAGATGCAGGCCCAGAAATCAGACCTATCAGTCTTCAACGATATCATTGGGGTCCTGTCTCTTCTTTTGGCTTTCTTCTCCTACTCCCACCTCAGTCTCACGGTGTGGTCTCAGGAGAGTCAAACAATGTACACACCACATTTTCTCATCTAAAAAAATGGGAGAAACATTCCATAAACCACACTTATAATGGCAGTGATGGGAAACACCTCCACAATGCTTGAATAAAATCTGGTAGATGTGCAAATCATTGCTGCAGAAAGACTGCACCATAGAATCCAGTACTTGGAAGGCTTCAACCCGAGAAATTCTACGATCTCAGCTTGCTCTTCTCTAACTTAAGACTCTAATCTTGTTCCCCTGACCCCCTCTTCCATCACTGGACGTATCTCCCAACACACCAGCTTATTTCAGGTGGGAAGCAGAATGTCTTTAAAAAGAAAGAGCAAAAGGAAGGCAAAAAAATGGACACATCTGTGCATTTCACATGTGATGTCCACCCACCTCCTGGCACATAGATACAAAAATGTTGAGTTTATTTATACATATGAATAAATATGCTTTTTTATCACTTCAACTTGTAAATAGGAAATGAAGTCACAATCCTCAAAATTATAATGGCAGGCACACAAAGACACAGTTACTGGCACGGAATTCAATTAACAGATAGCAATCACCCTTGGGTGACTGTGTGAGGTGGAAATATACAGGCATGCTAATAAGTAATATCTTAAAGCCAAGGCATTTATCAGCCAGCAGCCAGACATGGGCATAAGTGTGGGCAGACAGCACTGCTCTGGGATATTTAATAAAACCTGCTCTCTTCACTTGAGGATTTGTGTTTAATCATTTGGTAACATTTTAGAAACCTTCAGCCTGGGAAGCTTCTCAAATGGAACTGCTTAGGTCAGAAAATGTAGAGAGTTATTTACTGATGCTAAAATAGCCAAAGAAACAGAGTGGATTCTAGGTAATATTAACAAAATTCTTTGTTGCCATCTTTTTGACCATTTGAGTTTCTGGGATACGCCTGCTGTGTGAGGCATATGTGAAGATATACGTGAATCAGAGCCTTATCTGGGGAAACATGCAGAAGGCATTCATTAATACTGGGGAAGCGAATGATTGAACTGCTTTTTGAAATAAAATTTTAACTCTTTTTTGCTTGGTTGAAAGCCTAAAGCTAAAATAGTTTTCTTCTAGGCTCCTCAAACTCTAATTTACATTGCATTTTGAGCTTTCAAAGGCTTCAGTCAGGCCAAGGTTTGTCATCTGCTGAAAGATGTTCAATTTAAACTTTCTCATCAGGGCTCTCTTTGTGCCATGGCAATTGGGTGAATTTGCAGGTCTGTTTTGCATGGCTAAATACCACTGCTTAGAGGAAAGGGAAATCCAGATGCAAAGTCACGAGTTTGTTTAAAGAAAGGAAGTTCAACTTAATAAGACATTTGTTAGGAACTTCACACAGAAGAAATGTAAGGGATGGTGTTAATACATTCTTGGGTAATTCTCCAGGGTTAAAGCATTCATCAAACGAAGGTGCTTTGGAGCAGGACACAGGGAGGCCAGCCAGTCTAGTCAAGGGACATCCAGGAAGCAGCACATGTCAATAATTACCAAGGAAGGCTGGAGACTGTTGACTATGAAGCAGATAGTGTTGCAGTTCTCACTGCTTTTAGTTTCGCCTGTGCTCTGGGTAAGCAATCATCCCTTTTGCAGTCATTGGCTGTGCCCTCAAAACTCAGCTGGTGGCAGCGGGAAGTCTGCAGTGCCTTCACTTCTTCCTTGAGAGCAGGGAGCACCCCTCTGAGCATACTGCCTCAGCAGACCACATTGTCCCACTCCCTGGTATGGCTGTCTGCTTTTCTTTGGCTGGAACCTTTCTGATGCCTAAGCAGGCCCTGGTGGTCACCAATAGCTGTGTAGCAGCTGAAGTGGTGTGGTGATTGCCCATTTGCACAGTCTTAGTCATTTTGCTTTGTCAAAGGAGTCACCAAAGGCATAGGTGGGCTGACACAAATGTTAAAGATGGGCAGTGACATTCTATAAGCACCCTCCAGCAGGTGCTGTCAGTACCTGTTCCTTTTTTCTAGGGGATTCACATGATGTACAAATCAGTGGCCAGTGTCTCTGCCAGCCATTTTCCGCACTTCTGGCATGCAGCCCAGCCTAGGCTCTACTCAGGAAGCTGTAAAGTGGCTCTGAATAGCTGCTGTGAAGCTGTCGCTGTGATGCTGCTATCACAAAGAGTTTTCAGTGCCCGCCTTGTTAATGGATGGGTTTCTCCTATACAGAGTGCCAAACAGTGCGGTGATACATTCAGGTTTTATTAGTGTGAGTTTAGCGTTGCCGCATTATTCATAATGGAAACAGCACAAGAGAACTGCGCTGTTCATCCCAAACAAGAGACCATAAATCCTGTGAACCATGCAGCACCGTCAAATGCTGTGTTTTCACCACTTATTTTGCAGGAAACCTATTTGTATTCCGTCTGTATGTAAACCCAAGCTGTCTTAATATTGCAAGCCCAAACTGTGTCAGAGGAGGTAATAGCAACAAAAAATAGCAACCAGTATACATTTTAGAAAACTCAGTTATAACTCCATGATACCAGGGCGCAGCACCCCCTGCCAAGTGGGAGGGGAGCGCGTGCTGTGGATGGTGCACTGCTCAGGGGGCTCAGCCCTTGCCCAGCTGCGGGTTATGACAGTGGAGCCCTGCGGTTGCCTCAGGACTGAACATTGATCCCCTTTGCTGTGAAGGGTGCATGTGCATGTCTGCATTTGAATGGGGCAAGGGAAGACTTTGTGCTTCTGCTTGCTTGGTTTACTTTTACAGAGAGCTGCTGCAGCAGCGGGGTGTGTGGAGTACACACCCAGCAGAGGTATATTAGTGGGCTGAGTGTAGGTAAGTTGGTCAAGAGTTCAAGATGATTTTGATCTACTGTGATGAGGACACATCACCTGCCTAACATAAATAAGGCTTTTCAGGTGTCAGGAAGCAGTTCAAGCTATGTGCCAATTTGCTGGTATGCTTTCCTTGGGAGATTGTCCCAGAGGGAGCCAGTCTGGGCTCCTGATAGGAGTGAACAGTGACTCTGGAGAGGCTGGGCTGAAGCCACTGCCTCCCTTCATGTAGGCACTGTGTGATTGTGAGAGAGATGAAGCTGACTTTTGCATGGTTCTGCGTCGACCTAGTGACCCAGAAACTAAGGGCTACAGAAGCTATTACCAACCATTTCAGCTACTGCCTCTTGCAAAATTCCTGTTGCCCTGCTTCCATCAGCCTTTGCCGGGCCTGCAAGGCAGCAGCTGCCCCCTATCACCCACGACCTGAGCACTTTTTTTATGTTACTGCAAGCACTCATCAAAGGAAATGTTTGCTAGAAGATATGTGTACCTTCTAGATGGTAAGTGTTAGTTCATTCAGACATGATGGCTCAGGGAAATTACAGACCACAATCTTGTTACTTTTGCAGGAAATATTGCCTGAACTCGTGGAGACACCTCCCCTTCTCTCCTCTCACTTTCTCTCCTGCATCGCCACCCTCTCGGGTATAGCTGCTAAAGCGAGTCACCTTGGGTTGTGAGGAACCTCTGATTTCCTAATCCTCACCTATGAACACTCCAGCTCCACAGCTGTGGGCTCACGAGCTCAGCTAGGAGTTTTACTTTAAAATATATGTATAGGGTTCTTTAATACCTTGAGATAGTGTCAAGAGAATAAACCATAGACTTGTTGCCAAGGGGTTTCTTTATTAATTTAGAGGAGACAATAAGGGAACTTGGCAAAACTTCAAAAAGGGCACTACATAAGCTAGACAACATGTTCCACTACAATATCAACTCAGAATATACTATTAATCCACAACACTTAAATCAAGATGTAATCAATCCACAGCACTTATGTCAAAAGCCAATCCCTCCAACTCCAAGCCACCAAAAGCATCAAGCAAGAAGCAAAGAAAGAGAATCAGAGGGAACAAGAAGAGAGAAGGAGAAAGAGGGAGAGATAGCTACCACTGAAACCTTGTGGAAGACCAGCTCTCACATGTCCAGATGGCAGGGCAGTGATGCATGGCAAACGTATGCCTGTGGTTTTGTCTGCTCTGGTCCCTATAGACAGGCTCCCCAGGTGAGGTCTCTGACCCACCAGCTACTCTGGGGTTCCAGGCTAGGGTGAGGGGCAGTGTCCTCACTGTCCCTGCCAATCTGAGGCTGGGTGAGGGGCTCCAGGAGGTGTGGTGTATTATAGTTTTCCTGGGCTATTTATGACTGACAGCTACTCCAGGGCTTCCCCATGTGAATTCCAGGGACCTGCCATGAGGGAGACAATGCCACTTCACCTCCATGAGGTTCAACCCAGCCCTTCAGGGACACACACACACACACACACACACACACTCTCTCTCCCCGCAAGGTGGTTCTGACCCAATAATCACTGATCTTGTGTCTAACAGAAGCAAATACTCTGCACTCCTCTAGCTACTTTGTTCACTGTTGGTATTAGCACTGGAAATGCTGACAGCAGCTACTAAAGGTTAAGTGTGTTTGTAGAAAATCAACAGTGTGGTGCCCCCTTCCCCCTCTTCCCTCAGCTTCTGAGGGGGGAAATGGCCCTTCAATACATGAAGAATATAAGTTCACATTTCTCTGTCTCAGAACACATGCATTTATGCAAGAGGTTTAAAGGATATCTTTTATGATCCTAGTACAGTGATGCTTCTCTTAATTCAGTGCTTGGAAGAGCGACAGAGGCTTCTACAGCGTTGGTTATTATGCAGGATGTGTGTTTTAAAACGTTAAGTACCTTGATTGTCTCTAATATAGCTAGTGCTGTCAGCAGTTTGCATAGTGCTTTTATGTGCCTTTTTCCTCCCTGAGATACCCGTGTTAAGCTCAGAACTGATTCTGCTTCTGAAGCAATTCATTAAACATCTTTAGTGCACCACTTCTGTGAAGAGGTCAATTTGTTCTTTCTGTCTAGAGATGCAAAACTCTGGCCTTCAGTTGGTAGATGCAAGTATTAGGTTAATTTCTTACTGTTTAACTTATGCTTTCCTTCAACCTGTTCTCTCTAGCAATCCCTTCCTTTAACATAGGCATTCATTATTGATGAAATGTGGAGACTGATGCTACTGTACCAGTCTAGAGCAGGTCCTGTTGGGTAGCCTGGCACGCACACACTCTACCTCTCACCCTCTTCTGGAGGAGACATTTTTCAGATGAAAGAAAACAGCTATTTCTTTCTCTTATGTTCCTTTGTCTTTCTTACAAGGTGCCAGTGTGGTGTTGCGGTGGGTCCTGGAGCACAACTAGCCTGAAGGTGACTCCTAACCCAGCTCACTTACAGACTGCTGTGTATGTGTGAGGAGTCTCTGGCTTCTGTTTCTCTCTGAGGTGGGCTTTCTGGAGGTTAGAAACAGGACTCTGGGAAGGAGTCATGTCCCAAGCTCAATTTTGTAGTTCTTTTCCTTGCCTTATTGCTTGAAGAGAAGCTTTCAGGGAGGTTTTATCTATAAGTCCTCATACTCACAGATCCAAATGCCTCTGTGTATTCTTGTTGTTGGGTGGGCTCTTTATTTGTTTTTGTTTGTTTGTTTTGTTTTTAATCTTGATATTTCTAATATGTAAATTGATCTGGATTGCATCTGCACGTACTAGATAAAATAGGTTTATTACTAAATGTAAGTTTTAGGTGAGATGAAGTGGACCAAAATTAAACTTTATCTTAATATTACTAGGGTCCTAGATAAACTTTTTTTTGTCTTTTTTTTTCATAATTCTCATCATTGTTCTGGGATCGCTTTTATTTTGCCATTGCATCTAGGAATGTGGCTCATGGTGTTTGGCTAGCCCATCAGTTCTGGAGGGAGCACACCTGCTGAAATAAAAATCAATAGGTATTCATAAAGTTATCCCTAGGACCTTAGTCAATCTTTACTGAGTAGGCCTGGCACAGCAGATCCCAAAATAAATGGGACCACTTCTATTGGAATATTAAATGTGTTTATTAAAATGTCATCCCAAGACAAGTGTGGATATATGGAGTTGATATTTTCCCTGAACACTGAATAATTTAGTAAAATTATTATATTTCTTATTACAGAAGTTACAGCCCTTTGGGAAGATTTTTATTTAACATAAGTATTTTAATATATTTTTCTGGACTATATTTTGCATAGAATGTAGTTTCTGTTCAGAGATTTGAGTTTTTTTTGTGGGGGTCCTGTTCTGTAGAGGTTTTTACTTTTTTTTTTAATTTTAAAATTTAAAAATTTTTTTCTTTTAGACAAAGTTTCCTTTAAAAAGGAAAACTGATTACAAAAGGTACCTGGAGAGCATAAATCAGTGTGGACTTCAGAAATAACAGACTCTCAGAGCTAGTGATAGAATAGCATTTTTTTTCTTTCTTTTATCATAGACAGGGTCTGTAAAGGTATGTACTTGAATCACTAAAAATGTCCAGTTCTCAAGGATGCTGACCAACTTGTTATTCTTCATTTTGATTTAGATAAGATATTTTCAGCGTATGGTTCATTTGCAAACAAACCAAACCAGAAAAGCCTGAACAGTAAGTGATGCTTCACATTTTCGGTTGGGAAAAAGATTTCAGAAGCTCATAAAATGTCTCCAGCCTATATAATATATCACGTCATATTAATTTATGGTAGTCAATGAACAGTCAGAAATGGTGGAGGAGAAAGATTGAGAACCTATAATATTCTGCTTTATTCAGAATTGTATATCAGAGGGCTTTTTTTTTTTACCTTTATACAGAACTCAGGCACAGCATCTCTTCTTCCTTGCTTCAGGAAAAAAAAAGAAAGAAGGAAAAAAAAAATCTACATATTTGTATTATTTCTCCAAGTAGCAAATTCCCTCTGCCAACTATCTGTGGGTGTGCAGCCCTTCCTCAGGAACATGCTGTAACTTCTGAGTTCCTGTGTTTGCGATATCACAGTGCTTTTGCTCTGCAAAACCATGAATGGGGCCATTATGAGGGGCTGCCAGATAATTAAGATTCTGAGAGGGATAGGCTGCTAAAAGCGTGTTTAGTGAGGAAATTACAAGGCCAATAAAAAAAAAAATGTCTTTGCAAGTTCCGATTGTACTCTTTTCTTCTATGGGTCTAATTTTTCAAGGTCTGACTGGATCATGTTGGGGTTCTCTTTCATCCATTTTTTTTTTCTTTTCTCCTCTCTACAATAGGAGCTGAAGCTAGAATTTAAGTCCAAGTTAATGAAGCTGCCTCAAAGTTGAGGAGGAAGAGAATAAACCACAGCTCTGAGGCACAAACCACTGGAGATTCCTCCTTCAAACCCTGCCTTTGCCGCTCACTGGAGTTATTTGATTTGGGAACAAGATAAGAATTCACAATATCTGATTTGTAGAAATAACCTGGAGGAAGGAAAAACAATCAGAAATATTAATTTCAGATATAATTTTCATCTCTCAGTTTCCTAATAGTCTTTCCCAGCTCTAATAACATTAACCAAATATAAAGTCCAGACTTTGGGGAAGTTGTGTACTGACTGACAAATAAATCTCCAAATAGCCCACAGTTCAGCACTTCTTATTCTGTTAATATTCCGTGATCAGGAAAGGTTTGGAGCATAATTCTCTTCCAGTTATTCATGTTCTCCCTTTCTCTTTTTTTTTTTTTCTCCCAGCAAGAAATACACCTGGATATTCATTGTGTGCAAACTATTGCAGTTCCCTGTGGTAACCTGAAAATCAAACTGATAGAGCAGAATAACTGCTGTCACACCAAGGGCTGTACAGCCAAATGCAGGTATTATGGCTGGTATTGCCCCTAAGAGATGGGGTGTGAGGAACAATTCAGCCTGCTTGATGGTCAGGTCTGCCCAGTCCTTGGCTAGAGTTGATAGAGAAAAGTATCCAGCATCCTTAAATTAGGCAAAGTCTTTGCTATAAATGTCTAACAATGACAGTGGAGCAATTCTAATTATTGGCTGTACAGGTGTTGTCTTTCTTCAGTGCTGGTAACATATCCTTGTAAGGCAGTGGGCATATATTTATGGCTAACTTCTTCACACACTCAAAATTTGGGCTTCAGATTTGTATTGATTAAAGTCAAAGTGGTGTGTGTGAGGGTAGGGCCACTGTGCAGTTTATCCATTGTGTCACCCCAGGAGGCAGTGGTGCAACCAGGGTGTTTGGTGTGTTCCTTGATGGTGACCCCATACAGCCAAGGAGGACCAGGAGGCAGCTACAGACAACCCAAGGAAGGTTTGTGGGATGGATATGTGTCCTGCAGAAAACAGTGGGAGGGGAGACCATGGCTTCCCAAGCTGAACACACTGTGGATATTGCCTGTGGTGACTGTAGTCACACCCTTGCTCTGAAAATGAGACATCACTTCCTCTTCAAAGGTTCAGATGCCCGTGCTGCCTGTAGCTACACATTCAAAATTTCGGCTTCAAATTTTGTGTTGATTACAATTATTTATTAGTATTAAATTTTAATAATTATTCCAGAGTCTTGTTCTGCATGCCTTCACAAGAATTTAATTGTCTTCAGCAGGCCATTTTAATACGTTAGTGTTTTAGCATGTAATCATAATTATTTATTGTGTTAAAGTGTTGAGATTGCAACTAGGAGAAATGTATATTTAGGCTGATAAGAAAGGGAAAGCTTCAACTTGGAATATGGTTGATTATAAAGCTTATTTCTAAGCTTCCTCTTCCTGACTTTTTTCATCAGCATTTCTCATAATTTATTCACATCCATGTACACAGTCCTTTGTTAGCGCATGAAAAACCCACACAAATGTGGTTTACTGATTACACAAAGGAGGAAGTGAAATTCTTGTCAAATGTTTAGAGAAATCAAATTAAAAGAGTTGTCATTTTGCCTTACTGACTTAGTGTTGTTCCCTTTCATAACAAAGGACAAAACCGTGATTTTGAAATGGTTGTGTTCCTTTGCATGGTATATTGATTTCTGTATAGATATGCTTATTTACACTGGCAGAATCCTAGTTGCTTATTCAAATGCCATCTTGCTATGTCATCCTGGTAGAGACATAACATTCCTGTATTTTTCATGTGACCTTGTCTCATCTGTAAAGCTCAAATTTCATTGCTACTCCAGGAAAGGTTACTGGTGAGAAACATTTGAGCCTTAAATGGATTCTTATATTTGAATAGGACCCATTTTTTTATGTTATGTTTGGACGAGGCTTAGGTCCAAACACCTCTGAAACTTTAGAAGATTCAAACTTGGATCTAGACTGAATTGTGCAACTTAAATCTATTTCTAATACAAACATAATACCACGTGCAAAGAGTGTAAATGCACACGCACATGTGTGTGCACACATATAGACACAACGTATATATACCAATACATAACCACGCAACTTGGTAATACTTGGAAATAATAAGTGACATACATCTTTGACTGGAATTTCACCAGTGTTGACTCTATTTCCCAAAAGAATTGAAATTTTAAAAGGTTTTAAATAATTTCTTGAGTAGCTAAAGATGTTACTGATGGGAAAAAAAAATCAAAGGAATCAATTGCAGTTTTTTGGAAAAGTTCTTTCATTGTCCACGAGCTAGATTTTAGAAATTTTAAAATGTTTATTAGTTCCCTATAATTGTTCTGTACTGAGTTCAATATAGATTCTGGTTTGAGTGGGACCATAATAAAAAGGAAAACCCTCTTTATGTGGCTAACGCAAGATCAATAAGTTTTGGAAGTATGAAGCAGTGATTAACAGGAGAAAGGAAAGGATGTTGTGTAGGATGGATGGCAAACCAGGGAATCAAAATATGGAAATGAAGTAGACCTAGAAACATTCTGGTTGTTTTGGAGAAAATCACTGTCTAACTTTTGGTTCTGCAGAAACAAAGGCGGGGTGGCCTGGATTTGAATCCTGTTTTACCAGCAAATCCAGCCTTCAGGATCGTTTGCATAACTCATTCCAGCTTTGGCTCATGTCTGTTCTGAATAAGCAGTTAAGCAGTTTGGGTATTTTTCAGATCCCTGTGGGCTGGCAGAGAAAAGATATGCAGCACAGAGGACTGAAAGAGATGATTTGTTTAACTTTTGCTGGCCTGTATGGATGCATCTCCCTGAAGGCACTAGTGTTCAGCCACCATCACTCCCAGTACTGACTTGTGTACCAGGCAGAAAGTGCTGGTGTCACAGAGGGAAGATGTTTTGTGCTCAGTGCTTCCAACTCCTATTTACAAAGAAGAAAAATGGAGCTGTGTCCTAAAAACTGGGAGTGTTCTGAACCTGGTGTGGGTTCCAGCTTGGCAAGAAGGGCTCCAGAGGACACAGGAAAAACAGAGAAAGCAGCCAAGTGTTATATGCCTCCTCAAATCCTCGTTTATAAGGTGGTGGTAAATCCCTGCTGTACTGTAGACTCTTCCTATGAGAATACCCAAATGTGTAGTTAGCACACCAAATCACATGAGCCCACTTGCATTAGCAGGTTTGTGACTGAAGCAGTTTTTTGCGTTTTTATTTTTTTCCACATGGATGTGACTTCAGAGCAGAACGCAAGCCTTTAAAAGGGAGAAAAACATCCTTTGGCTTCATTTTGTTTCTCATCTATGGACATATGCAAGTTTAAAAATATTTGACTGTACTGTAGAGAAAGTGCAAGGCTGATGTTCATTGTTTCACAAGACAGATATTTGGTTAATGTCAGAACTCCAAAGACGAAGACAAGACTGCACCCGCTTGGTGCAAAGTGCCCTGCAAATGCAAGGTATGAGACAGCTCCTGCCTTCTCTGCTCATAACCTGCAAGGAGAAAGAATATCACGCCTGAGGCAATGCAAGGGGAAAGCTGAGAGCTCAGACCTTCGGCCCAGTGCCTTGCCTGATAAAGTTCACTCTGGATTGGTTACTGTTCTCCCACAGCATCACTCTGCTGCACTAATTGGGATTAGGTCCCCCTGCACTTAATGCTTCCTGAGCACAGAAAAGGAAGCAAACTCGGTCATGAAAAGCTCAACAGTTGTAGCTGCTTAATTGATGGGGTTATTTTAAATCCAGTTAGTTAAATTGCTACGGACACCCTTTATTATAGCCTAGGCAATTTTATTTCAAGTTAGCTTTAATCAATTAAGAATTGATTTTAGCTAAGTCAGTATAAGAACATCTGATCTGGTTTAACAAAATTGGTTTTAGAGAAGTGAAATGGGTGCAGATTCAGCATAAGCTCAAGGAAGGCTTTCTCTTTTTGCTTGCTAATGATGAGGTAGAGGATATCCTAGTAAAACCCCAGATACTGCAGAGCCTCAGCAGATCGTATGCCAATCTTAAGTCCTGTGAAACAAAATGTACAGAAAGGGAGATAAGAGGGGGTTGCATGAAGGAAGAACTCTCTTCACAGCAACTTGTGCACAACCAAATCCTTGTCCTGACTGCACTGGTCACTGGAGGAGGTTTGGGAATAGCAAGCGATGCAAGCTTAGAGCTTGCTAGCTATGCTCGCCCAGGCTGCAGCACCCCAGGCCACCGAGGCAGCAAACCATCTTGGTTTTGTTCTAAGTGTTTTAATGCACTTGTTTTCTGGCAGATTACTGTTTTGAAGAGGTTTGCAAAGACGGCTGAGCTGGAGGTATGGCATGGAACACTGCTGGGAGCCAGTGGAGGTAAGAGGAGGAAGCAGCAATTCCATTTCTTGGCAGAAGTGAGGCACTATATTGTGAAAACAGAAATCACAGGAGAAATGAGAACTATCGATGGAGAATTTTGAGATGCGACCAATTTCCAATGCTGTCTTGCCTTCAGGACTATGAAACATTTGTGAGGTTGTATGATTCTTTTGATGCTTTTTTCTCCAAAAGATTATTGTAGTATTTTTACCATACTGTAAATTGGTACTATGTTTAAAAAAAGCCCATCCTGTTATCTTCAATTTGCTGCTTTTGTTTTTATCATGATTGTTATGAATTCTCATATGGGAACTCTTTATCACTGAATGTTGGAATTTTTCATTTCTGTTCTCATAAATGGCAGGAACGAAGCTACAGCAGTTAAGGACCTGCTATTTCTGGTATTATCAGAAGAAAAAAGCAGTATTTCTGCCTAGGACTTATTTACTTTGTGACAGAACCGATCCCATGCTTGACTTCTTCTGTAGGTACAAATAGTGTTAATGAGGTGTTAATGTGCATGTAGGCGACACAAACATGGATTTGCCTTTGATCAGTCTGTGTTATTTCCGTTTTTTTCTTGACTCTTTTTTTTAATCTAACCTCGAAAAGCTGTTTGCACTATGAGAGCCTGTTGACTTAACAGAAATTTTTCTAGGAGCTGAAAGAACTTCTGAAAACAATGTGTAGTGAAACTCCCACTGACTACAGTGGGGTCAGTGTTGTTCCTTTGATTACAATTGTTTGAAGAGCAAAAACATATTCCCAAGGTTTGCCTACATGCAGTTTTTGTACTGCTTTAAATATAGGCTTGAAAGTAGTATACTGAAAGCAGTATATGAACCCTAGTACAATGCAGTTGTGGTATTACCAGGATGTTTATGCTGACCTTGCTTGACCCCACAGATGCAGGGCAGTTCACAATGTCTCCCTCTCTGCATCAGTACCATAACTTCAATGTTTTTTTTGAAAAAATACACCTCTAAGGCACTAAAAAGGCAAGAAGACTGGGCATGTTAGGCCTGGGTTTCTTGATTTATAATTATTAACACACATGAAAAAATGAAAACAAGCCATAAAGTGAGAAAGCTCCAGAAGATAGAAAAATTATGCTTTCATCTTATTGATGTGGGCTTCCTTACCCTGTCGCCTTTGTTATTGCTCTTATTCACTCCTTTTGACCGAAAGGAGCATTGCCTTGTGTTTATCCGAGTCTCATGAAAAAAACAATTGGTTGGGGGGTGTATGTATGACTTTCAGAAAGTGAACACATTCAAAGTGGAGTTGAAAAGGTGTTCAATGCTCATGTCTCCTTCCCCAGACTCTCTAGGCATCCCCTTGAGACTCTGACACTTGGCACTATCATATTTTCAAGTGAAAGACTGTGTGGCTTTCTGCATGTGCCTCTCTTGGGGCATCCCTTTGCTAAAGTCATACCTTACAAGCTACCAAGAACAGGCTCCACTGTACCAGGTGCTGCACAACCAGCAGACATGTCCTGTCCTCTGCACTGCAGCCTGAGTCATGTAGCTGGCCTGGTTTCACACGGCAGAAAGGAGACGTAGATCTCACAGTGGGAGAAAATGGTGTGGTCGCAGCAGCCAGTGTGCTGGCGCTGAGGCTTGGGGAGGGCTAAAAATGGGTTTCTTGAGAAGTAAAGTTGAAATAGAAAAAGAGGGAAAGTAAAGTGAAGCCGGGAAATACGTATGCTCAAAGAAAACCACACTGCAGGCTGGAGGAAGCAGCCCACTAGCAAAAATTGATAACTCAGTCAAAAATGTATAAAAAGTTCCAGAAGCAGCTGGAGGCTCCCAGTGCTGATGGCTCCATAGCTTTCTCTCCTGGCTCTCTACCTTCCCCTCCTGGCTGGGGTCTCATTCTCAATGTGGTTTTCTTCCACAGGCCATAAGGCAGCAAGAGCTTGAAACACGGAGAACTGATTTAAATCAGCCAACTTGGGCTCCTGTTCCAAATCTTGCTTTAGTTGATGTCTGTCTCTCCCTTGTAACTATAGAAAATCCTGGTTAGATTATCCTTGCCAGACTTCAGTCAACCTTTGGAAGCACTTCTCTTCCTCTTTTCTCCTAACTCACCGAAGAACAAGGTAGAAGGGAAGGAGAGGTGGCTCATTGTGTAAAGTTATGTCCAAGGGCTGTGAGGAGAGGAAAGTGTAAAAATACAAGCAAAGAAGAGGCATAGCAAACAATGCACCTTTGTGTATAACACTTATTTATAAGGTTTGCTGCCTGAACCTAAGCAAGCCTACTGCAACAGAGGTGGATGTCTCACAAGGTAAAACATGGACCTGGAAGTATCTGGTGTTTGCAGTGAGCAGCGCCAGCAACAGCTTCTATTTCTTCCTCCTCCACCCCAGGTTTATGTTTTGTAGTCCCAGTTGGAGTTTAATGTGCTTTCCAGTTTCCTCTATTTATCTTTTTGACTGTGTTTTGATTTTTTCATATTGACATCTCTGTCCACAAAAGGTGCCAGCCTGTTTAATAGCTGTCAGGAGATAAGTGCTCAGTTGATGCAGACAACATAGGTGGCAGTGTCAGGGGCCAGCCAAGACATTGTTTGGGCAGGCAGCACAGTATCTCCTTGGCACCTGTGTTCATTTACCCCTTCAGCTGTGCTGCTTAGAGCACAACATGAGTGATGCTGATTTTTGGAATGGGAACTTAGTGCTTTGGATGTGAAAGCATGCTGTATGTTTTCACACCTGAAAGCTCTTCAAGGAGAGATCTGAGATGTTTCCTTTTATGCGCATAAATTGAACTTTCTTTGCCTGGCTTCAGACTTTTTTTTTTTCCCCACATATGGTGATTGCTTCCAATGTGTGCTTATAGAAACTGGAGACATTTACATTCCTAGTTTAGGGAAGACTTGACAGATATTTGATTTGAGCTGGCTTGTTATTTCTAGTTCTGGCTCATTGCAACCACAGTGCTTACTGCTGTATCGCTATTGATTGCAGCCAGACATCCTGACAGATAACTCTGTCTTCCCTTTTATTTAAAGAGCAAAAAAAAGGGCATATCTCCAGCCCCACTACTTGTGAAGACAGACACAAATACATAATGCAGACTGTTTGGTGAGATTGAAAGTGTGTCACTGTGATCTCTAAAAAGTCATAATTTATTCACCTTGACTTCTCTGTCCGTCTCTGAAGTGCCCACAACACTGGTGTGCAGAGCTGTGCTGGGAAGGCTGCAAAAAAGAAGTACTTGCCATTGCTTGGGTTAAACTAGCAGGAAAGTGCAGAAGTGAAACCGTGAAGGAGACATAATCTGAATTCAGAGCTCTTCCAACTCCAAAGCAAAATTACACCTGACACTCCCTGCTCCCTCCCTCTTATTTCTGTCCATCCACGCAAACTCCACTGGAGCCCTGGGTTTAGCAGGTCTGGAATAGTTTCCTTGAGCCTTTTCCAGAGAGGAAATGTCTAGGGAAGTTGATTTATATTTGCAACTCTAAAGCACCAGAGTCCCTAGGAGTTTCTCTGGCTGCCTAGATGTTGTTCCTAGTAGAGAAAGGCCCTGATCATGTCCCATTGTCTGAATAGTGCAGGGGCAATGGACAAATATGAGTATCTGCTGTCACTAAAGATCTTGCCTCTGTCATTACAGAAACTTAATCAAAGACTCTGCTCCAGGTCTTCAGCATCATATTTTCTTGGCTGACGTACCTGGACTGCCACTCCGATTTTCCTTTAAGATACTGCAGAGTTTGACTGCTCTGAAAATGAAGGTAGCTTGTACAGGTAAAAGTGGGTCAGATTAAAATCCTCAAGCATGAGTACCAGCAGCAGCACAACTCCTCTAGTGGGACATGTGGCACAGCATAGCAGTTCAGAAGTTTATCTCTGGCCTCTGTTGCATGTTGCTTGAGCATCTGTGGGGGTCTCTGATGTATTGACCCATGCCTCCTCATTTAAAGCCAGCATGGCCAAGTTCTCAAAATCGCTGAGGATTCCCACAAATGCAGGTCTTTGCCTCATAGGATGAGAAGACAGTCAGTCTTCAGCTTTTGTACCTCATTCCTGCAGCTTCTAAAAGTGAAAATAAGCCTAGGAAAACCAGCAAACATCATGCTACAAGCTTTAAAATTTGTGATCGCCACAGTATAAATCACATTGAAGCAACCTGTTTAACTCTGTTTCATTTAATTGATTGATCTGATGGCTTGTGCTCCTGTGAAGCCACTGCCTCACTTGCTCATTTAGTTTTCCTCCCTCTCTCCAAGCCCCAGAACATAAACCTTTCTCAGTAAACTACCTGTCTGTTGGAAGGAGATCTCTGCTTATTCCTGCCAAATGAGAGAAAATCAAAATCCTTGCTGAGCAGCAGTAAAAGAGCAATGTTGCTTCCTGGAATTGCATCAGAAGCTCCTTCCTTATTAGACCGTGTAAGTGCTACAGCAGGGAAACAAGTAGCTGAGCCTGTTCAAAAGCCTACAAATTCTTTCTTGCATTAAGTTAATTAGTGAGAAATGAAACAAGAAGCTAGTGCATGAAAGAAGATGTTTAGGTATCTTGTACGTTAGTAGCTCAGTGGAATTGCAAGGAAAAGGGATCCTACTTATCACTGATAAGAAATAAGTCTTTTATCCTTGCTTCAATTTTGAGAAAAATTCACTGTGTGTTTTACCTGCTGATGGACAGAGAACATTCAGCTGCTAAGGCAAATGTGATAACAGATAATCCAGAGAAGCTTGCATGATGAGTTAGTGCTCAGGCACAGTCCAGTCTGAACCACTGGCTGAGGAGCACTATCTCCTAATTCTCTTCTGCTTTCACTCCAACAGGCTGACACAGGGAGTAGGAAACTCAAAAATGAAGACACTCACTCCTCCCCAGCACTTAGCAGCACCAGGAAAATTAGGCAAACAGATGGGAGCCAATGTATCATCCAAGTAAAATCCCACCCTTCATGAAAATGTGCCAGCTGAAGAGGAGACAGGATTCCTATTGGTGTCTTTTGCCATAGAGAGTAAATGTGAATATTTTGGCTCAAAGTTAGAAGTGAGTGTTTTGCTTTTTACCTTCTTTTACCATCTTGTCCAGGTGGTCTTTGAAGCTTGGGACATGCAGAAGCATGAGACTTTCCAGAGAAAGCTCCAGATGCCCTTGGCAAACTTTTGTATCTCCTAAATCCTGATTTCCTGCTGTGTCTGTGGCTGGGGCTGAATTTTTTCATAGAAAAACTAGCAGTTACCTAACAGGCTCTTGACCTGTATTTTATGTGGACAAGATGTATTTCTATCTGGAGTTGTGGTGGCAGCTTTTCCTTGCCTTGCCAACTGACTTCATGTTGTCACAAACAAAACTTGCATTTAATGGGTATTGGGACCCCTCTCCCCTTCATGTATTTCAGTTGTGACGTTTGGAAATATTACTAAGGAAATCTGTCGCCATCTGGGCTTCCAGCAACCTCAACACCTGTACTGCTGATACACCCTTGTCTCTGTCAACAGTAAGCCCATCTCTTCCCCTGCAGCTGTCCCCTTCAGATTCTCTTCATCAGTCTGTCAGCAGCTCCACCAAGAGAAACCGGATTATGGATCCTGGCCAGTCCGATTTCCAGCCTACAAATGTAACAGGAGCCTTCTCTACCTGCAGTTAATGTTCAGCTTCTGTTGCTTGCCATGAAGTGAAGAATGTTCTTGCAACATTTGAGGAGCTACAGATTTATCTGGATGTCTCCCCACCTGCTCATTGGTAGCAAGATATCAATTATCTTCAAAACTCACAAGCCAAGTACATCTTCAGCCTGAGTTTTGAATGGGCAGCTTAGGGCTGCCTCTTTCCCTGCTCAGCTACAGTGCAGCCTCACTATGCCCATACAAAGGACTCTCACCCTCAGCTCCAGTATCACCTCTGCTTTGCTGTGTCTCCATCAGCAGTAAGCAGCCTGTTGAACAGTCCTCTTCGTCTGCTTCATTGTTCATGATGTCAGGAGCAAGTAAGGGTGGCTAGGAGGAGGTTTGTCTGCCAGCTCTGGAAGTGCAAAGCTGATCTCTTCTCATGGCTGATGTTGAAGCCGAGGTCATCCCGTAAGGTACAACTGCACGCCCATGCACTACTGCTAACCTGAACAGCCTGCTAGGATGTTCACTCACTGTGGTAGCTCCCTGGTCTAGCTAAGCTCTGAAGGTCTAGCTAAGCTCTATCTGCTCCTAAATAAAGCTGTTTGGATTGGCAGGCAGCCACTACTTGCTGGGCTCCTGAGATCTGCACTCAGGGCCCCAAGCAGGGTAAGCTAACTAAGAGTGGATAGGTGGGTATGTGTAATTTTAAAGTGGGTATGTGTAATTTTAAGGTTTATACATACTCATAATTATATGTACTATACTTTAAATACATGTATGTATATAGTTACATATATACATATATAAAATATATATGTATAGTTACTGAGGAGAACTGTGAGTGTATCACTCAGAAACTATCCAAACTATAACACCGCAGTAGAAAGCTGGATCAGCTTTACTGAAGCCAATGGAACAATGAATCAGCCTAATGTCCCATTTTACTTGGGTAAAGAAGGATATTAACATGAAGTACAGCACTTCAAAATGGTCAAAGGTACTTTTAAATCTGTGAAATATTCTTGTTTAAATATACGTGTAGAATTTCCTTTTCTAGCTGGTAAGACAGTTGCTAGAGATTTTGCTAACATGAATGGTCTTTTCCAAATTAATTTTACACTTTAATTAGAGTAAATACTGTACTGCTAGAGAAAATGTGTAATGAACATTGAGTTCTTTGTTTAGGTTTCACAGTTAAGTATCATACACTTAAAGGGTGGACATACTATGGGTCCTAAGTACCACTAGTGATTCCATCTAGCTAGCCAGTTTATGTAAAATCGTTGACCTTGATCTGAGGATAGACCTCTTTAACACAATCAATACAGGTGCAATCAGATAAGAACATTCTACTGTTTTATTAAAGTGCATCTAATTCAAAACTCAATAACTCTCACAAATCTTTAATCAGAGAAGACACCCTGGGAGGTATTTAGGTGAGTGATCTTATAACTTTTGCTCTCTCCTTGTTAGGATGGCATTTTACAAATAGACTTGTCTATTTCCTCCTTACCCTCCCTGCCATAATTCTTTCACTGTACAGTTCTGTTGATTATCATGCATTTATCCAGTATTTTTTCCCTTAATTTATTTAGGGAGACTGAGTCAAGTGACAGCTTCTGCTTACCCCGTCCCCCAGCATCACTTTGGCCAAGCATATAAATGCAAATTTAGCTCACTTGCTGGCACACTGGGTCCTATGTTCTAGTCCTTGGCTTAGATGCGTTACTCTATAGGAGGTGCAGTGTTAATGCATGCTCTCTAACTCAGGGTGGCCTGGAATAATGAAAGAAAACAGTCCATGTGCAACATTATGTGATAGTTTAAACAGAATGAGAGCCAAAGGCAATGACTGTATTTTTAGAAATTATTTTAGATCAAAATACCGAATAAGAGAAAATAACCACATGGTAGAGAGCTCCAAGAACACTGCTTACAGTGAGGTAATTATTATTCTTTGCAGGTGATCCTCAGCATGTTCCTTGATAATGCAAAACAAATTGTAATTTGGAGCATTTGAGCTGAAGGCTGATTTCTTTTTAGTCATTTAAGTTCATATATGGCAGACTGAGGCGATCAGGTCTTTAGTGTAAGTGTGAATGGCTACACATCCCTGGTTCCCTGCATTACACAAAATAACACTTTGCCAGCCTATATAATAAAATAAGAAAAAAAATCAAATAGGTTTGTAACTATGTACAGCACAGAAAGGCTCAAGTGACTGCAGTACTGCAACAGTCTCCTTAACATACATGTCCAGTGAAAAGAGAGGATGTTTGGATAGCAGCTCCTCACAGTCAGAAGTCTTACAGTTGTGATTCTGATCCTTTTACTCCCTTGGACTTGAACTTAGTTATTTGGAACTTTTATAATTTTTATATTATGAAAAATTTTTGCACAAATATTTTGTGTCTTCCTCAACCTTTTTCCTCACTCTATTTCTAACTCAATTGTTTCAATCAAGATAATGCCTACAAAGGACACGAGCTATTAAGTTCCAATTCCCACATGCACAAAATCACCAACATCTGTGGTTTCCAGGAGCAGAATTCTGTGTCTCCTATTCCATGTGGGCCTGTACACTGGACATATAAAATCTCCCCTGGTAGAAACAGGACTTGAAAGGTGATGGACCAAGGTAGTTGGCTATGTACTGCTCAAGGTCTCCTGTCTGGGAAAACCTCAACTGTCATCTCTCTCTAGCAGGGATTGTGGCCTGGGCTGCTGCCTTCTGTTGTAAAGAAACAGATTGAAGGCAAGAGTGGGGAAGAACAAAGAGCCAGGGAACCCTTCTGAAACTGTTTTGGTGATGCTACTACAGTTGAGGGCAGCAGAAGAAAAGAGCTGATCCTTCTTACCCTGCTAATACAATACCAGTTTCCATCATAAACATTCTGGCCTTCCCTTCTGTTCATACCAAGAGCATGATTTTCCATGGCTCTACTGTGGGCAAAGCAGGACTCTCAGTTACTTTGCTGTTTCTGGCTGCCTGTTAGCTTAGATGGTTTCCTGCTTAGCTTGTGTTTCATCCCTACAGTCTCCATTGTTTTCCATGTCCAGAAATGTGCTTGCTCCATGCAGTGATGATGATGGCAGTGATTCCTGAGGCACTGTAATACTTGCTGTGTTGTCTTAGCTTGGGTCCCGAGGTCACTGAAGTACTGGCACTGCACCGTGCAAGACCTAGTCACTTTGTCCTTAGCATTATTATCTCCAAAAGGCCAAGCTGATTTACCAGATTCCACATGATGACTGGAATTAAGGGATTGATGAAAGTCATGTTTATTTGTGTTGGCGGTTTGTTTGTTTGGTTTGGTTGGTTGGTTTGTTTCTTTTAAATTACTGAGCAGAATGGATTAAGCTTAAATATTTCTTCAAAACACAATTTCAAAAGATGTGCTGGATAGCAGAATGGCTAAATATAAAGGCATGCTAAGTATCTTGGCCTTTGCCACAAAAAGCATTGCTGATTCAAGCCATTACATAAAAGCTTCTGCAGCACTGCAATCTGCCTGTAGTTACTACACCTAGCCTTTTCATTCTCCTTCTGCAATGCAAAAAAATACTCTCTTTTTATTTTTGTAATCAGAATTTCTGTCATATCTGAAAGGTGTTTCTTGTATGTTTCTTCTTTGATAAATGCAAGCCCCATCATCAGTGGAAGAGAAATAAAATTAAAAATTATCTCTGCAGACTTCTGTGTGCTGGGCCTGCAGTTCAAAAGCAGCCTCATTTTGGGGAGCTGGGGAGGGGGAGAAGCTGGCGTATGGACATACACAACTTTAGATGAAGAGTTAATAAGGAAAATGCTGTTTCCTAAAGCTGAAGGGAAAAACAATAGTGAAAGAGATGGAAAAACTGTCCAGATGCTGCATTATGCTCACGATGATATGTAACAATTCTGTATTAATCAAATAAAGCCATGGGCTCTGAGTAAGTCTGTGCTTTTGCCAAATGGGTTGGGCTCTGAAGGATTCCCACACCCAGTGGAAAATACGGATAAAAGAGATCTAATTAAAAACGGGAGCTTGAGAAGCACAACAAGATTTTAAACTCTTCTTCTACTTAATGGAATTTGCTGTGGTGCTAAAATAGCATTTCCCCCTGTCATTCTGACATGAAAAACATTAGTGAATATTTAATTTTACTGTGGAACAAATTATGACAATAATGAGTCTTTGAGAGAAAAAAAGGTGCTCAAACCGGTACATTCTCATTTAAAATGTGCACATTAAACATAGAGCAGATACACAAAATGTCCGCTACTTCATCAACAGACATATTTTATGAGATTAATGCCCTTTTTGTGTAGTGCTTGATACTTAACATTTGCCTGTCTCAACCCCACTCTTATTGAAAACTTCTTTCTTCATATAATTTGGGCAGTGGGAATGCATGAACTGTCAGGTTTCAGCTCCTACTCAGCAACCCAAAACTGCAAGGTCAGTGTGCAGAAAATCTTCCCTACCTTTGAAACTGATTCTCAGACTTTATGGAATTAATGGCTGATCATTTCCAGCCAAACAACTGAACAGCCAAGCAACCATGTGTGCCAGATTTGTTATACTTATTTATTTACTTGTTTTTGCACTTACTTTTATTATGATGACTGAGCTCCTGATAAGAACACAAGATACCTCAGAGATGAATGGACTTAGAAGACCATTTTTTAATGATGAGGTTGTCAATACAACCATTGCTGAAGCAAATGCTGTTAACATGTAGATGCCTCCTACCATTTTTTGCTTTTAATGTTGCACTGATTTTAGAAAAGTTGATGAGAAAACAGCTTCAGGTTGCTTGAGGATGAGATGAAGAGTCACTAGCTTCCAAAATCCAGTTCTGGCAATGAAATTCTCTTGACCTTGACCAAAGGGCCTTAAACTTCCCTTTCACTTCTTCCTTGGTAAAATGAAAATAACAGTGTGCTTGCAAAATTTGTTAACAGGGATATGTCAGTGAAGATAGGAGGCACTTTGGTGCACGCTGGATTCAACAAAAGAACTTTCAGTCATTCCAGTAAGTCAGGTCACATTGTCAGTATGGGAATTCGTTCAATAAGATTTCTTGTCCAAATGAGACTAGTGGATTACTTAGGACATTATCTGGGAAGGCAAAGAGGTGATTGTTCTCTCACATCTTCTGAGCAGCAATGGCTTTCAACCTTTCATGGGAAGAATCTGTAGAGGAATGTGTGAATTGATATGCTGTATACATTGTTCCTGCCTCTTTTCAGCTGACATTGCTCACTTTCTAGAATGTCCTACCCCTTTTATATGTCTGTAAGTATGACTTGAGGGGAGTGTGCGGCAGAGACAGGAGGAGAGCTACTTTTTTGCCTTCATAAACTCCTCTTCATCATAATTTCCCCATGATGTCCTTTATCAGAGGACATCTTCAGAAAACTCCAGGGTGAACCTGGCTCAACCTTTTCAAATTTCTGTCTTTCTTTTGCTGGTTATCAGTGAAAACTCCCAGATTCCCTGAAGGTCGTAGCCCCCCCCCCCCCCAAAAAAAAGGATTTACTAAATTTTTCACGAGCAAGAGAAGATGATTTTATTTTTCTGTCTTTAAAAATCAGAAGTATGTCTGTGTCTTCTATGGCTTGGTTCACATGGGTAAACACGAATGTAGACATTACAGTAGGGATACAAATTTCCTGAAGATGTTATTAAGGTGAGTTTTACTCTATTTTTTGAGCTCAATGTCACTGAGTTAATGACAAACAAATATGAATGATGAATGGCAAATGAAAGATCTTTTTGTCACAGCTGTGTTGGCTTAGTTTTATAAAATCACCTAAAAAATAAAAATCAAGCAGGGTATAAGTATGCATTCCTTTCCTGGGGGTGCATCATATAAGCCCTTTGCACTCTGTTAAGTGATTAAATGAAAAAGACCTGGGCTGGTGAAGATGTGAAATGAACTTTTGTCACTGAGGAAGCCTATTCTAATCATTCTGTTTCACTTAGCCAGTGTGATATTTAAACAGAACTTGTTTTGGAGCATGGGTCACTGTGGGGCAGGCTTGCCCACATATGCTACAAAAAAATATTGGCTAAAGAAAACAATAAATGTGAGCTGTCAGGAGATCTGATGAAGAATGTCCACAAGATCTTACTCTTAAATAGGACGGAGAAAGGAAACATCTCACAATCAAAGGTTCCACTATCTTCATGGTTAGCCGCTGTGCCAGCCAAAAATGTAGGACATCTTTAATATAATCTCACTGTATAACGTAATCAGACTGTCTGAGGGATATCTTATGCTACTCTGTGTGCTGGTTTAAAAGTAAACTAGCAGGAGAAATGAACCCAACTCAAAAGAGATTATAAGTCAGAGTTACAATTTAATAACAATAATACAATAAATACAATTATATGGACAAACAATTGGTTTTACCCCACAAAACCCAGATGTATAACCCAGCACCCTGGGGCACGAACAGAATGGTGCTCATTGGCCCCGTGCGGAACCCCACGTGGTCCCCCTGAGTCCAAAGTAAAAGGGAAGGAACAACCTGTTGGTGAGAATGGTGGTTGCAGTCTGGTCGAGAGTGGTGGTTGCAGTCTGGTCGAGGTTCTGGTCCTCCTCTGGAACTGACAAGTGGCACCAGAAGTCCCAAGACACCAAGACTATATACACTAAGGTTCGAGTGGGAATGCTCAGTCCCTTCTCCAGGACGAGGAGTTCCACAGTGGGTGATTGTGAGTCCTGAGATATTTTTGGAATCCTTGATGGTCCACTAGCAGACATGACCCCTCAGGCTGGGTGTGGAGGGTGCTAATGACTCCCCGGAGGGGAGTTATCACACCTGAATCGTTGGTGTGAGGATAGGAACATCCTCCTATCTCACAGGCTTCCTAACACCCAGCTTATAGCCCGAAGGGTCAGGTGTGCTCTGGGCAGCTGCTGCAAGTGGTCTACTGTTAACAGTTCCTGGGAAATGACATATAGGGTGTAGAATACACAGTCTGGGTTACACCCACACAGTGATGAACTGGTCCCGGCTGCTCTAACTAGGACACTGATAGTCAGCAATCAAGTGTGGTCAAGAACAGTCAAATTGTTTTATTGCATATAACTTGGCAAAGGCTAAGGAAAAATGTGTATGAATTTAATGGCTCAAGGCTTTTATTACTTTTCCAATAGGTGATTTTTAAAATGTACTTCCTTGCCTTCATGTCAAATGCAAAGAGAAATGAATGGCTTTAAAAATCGTAAGTTGGAGAGAGGAAGAGAAAGAACAGCATTCCTCTGATGTCAGCCTGACAATTGGTCTGCAGAGGACATGAAGGCCAGCAAAGAACGTCCTAGAAGATTCAGGACAGCTGTAAAGGGTGACATGACAGGACATAGGTCAATTCATGTACAATAGACCTGACATTAGAGGACAGGTTCATGGAAAGTTCAGTAACCACAGAACTAGAGAAAAAACTCCTGCCCTGCAAGATTGCAAGCTGTTTAGTGGGGCCTCAAAATTAAACCTGCTTAGATAGCTATGCTTTAGAGGTGCTCTAGATATTCTGCCCACCTCATTTAGCCTTCCTTTAATGGAGAGAAGTCCGCAGGGAATGACTCAGGAAAAAAAGGGATTTTCATGATTCATGTATGAGAATGAGAACAAGTTTTCAGAGAGAAATAGCAGGTTTGGGAAAATGCATTCTCATTCTCTAATGAAAGATTTTTCCTAAATCACTGTCAGATTAAGAATACAGGAAGCAAGCCAGAATTATGTTTTTCCCTTTGATTACAAACCCCACAATACAATGTTAGTAAAGTGAAACTTCAACAGGTGATTTAATCTTTGTTACAATTCTGCTAACACAATAATAATAATGTTGGTATTAGATTTGGAAATAATTATATACTGACCAATATCCTGCAATTTCAAAGCATTTATAAACGTTCTCTTTTATGTATGTCAGGTAGCCAGGTTGGTAATAGTCAGAACAATTCTTTCGACACCCCACAGCCCTGTCCCCAGGTTAGAGAATTTTTTTGTTGATTTGAGATGTTAAGGAGCGCTAACATCTGGAGCATAGCTACCCAAAATATGGTCTAAACAGGAGGTCATAGCTGGTATGTTACAACTCATGCATTAGTGCTAAACAGTCTCTGTCAACTGTGAATAAACAAAACTTGATTTTAATTTCTGTCGCACAAAGGTACAGCTCTAGTGCTCAGCCTCAGACAAGATTTGCCATTGAATTCACATTGGTTGGAAAGGCAGAGCTCCACCAGTTAAAACACGACCTGCAGAAATAACACAGCTTTTTCAAAGACAGTTTGGTCTAACACTAGCTCCCACCCTGTGCATTTTGTAAAACTTGACAGGATCATGCTGAAGAGGCTTTAATGCAGGATTTTGTAGAAGTGACCATGGACTTCAGAATATACACAGACACTTGAGCTAGGTTGGTTGACTTCTGTCAGGAGATCTGTCCTGGAGGTAATGCTGAAGATATTTCTTCTACTGGGAACAGATAGGAACACTGAAGATTAATTTGTACTCCAACTAATTTTTTTTCTGGATTATCTCTGACTTTTATCATGAGCTTGACATCTTTCATATGGTCTTCATAAATTTACACCATACAGTTAAAGTTCTTTGAGGAGTTTAAGTTTAAAGCAGGATTGAAATATTTTAAAGGACTTTATAATGACACATTAGAAGCACAGCAAATCCCTTGATAGCCTAAATGGATGGAAACAGTCTAGAGTACAAACGAGTTAGAGATTAATTCATGGCACCTTGTACAGACTTGGGCAATTCTATGCGGTGGAAATAGTTCTGCAGCACAGGTAATCTGCTGGACAGGAGAAATATTCTCTCAGCCTCTCTTCACTCCACAGAATGAGTGTTTCTTCCTTCACCATCCTCCCCATTACAGCCTCACTATTGTCAAAGAGGTTGGAGAAGGTGAAGGACATCCTGTGTTTTGGAGCTTCAGAGGACACGTCATGTGCCACAAAAAGAACCTAGAACCCAGGAAAAATATGGGTTCAGATTTAAAAGATTTTAGACTAAAATTAACTAAATGCATCTGGCCACAGAAAGAGAGTTTAGGATTCCTCATCTGCTGGAAGAAGTGACCAAAATGTCCCATAGTATTTAGAGCCAGAAAAGCTTGCTATACCCTTAGATATCCTGTTGAAATGAAATCAGGACTTGAAAGCAGGTTTGTACCTTTTGTGGAAAGAACACAACGTGTAGTAAACAGGATATTGTTAGCATCAAAAGGAACCTCTCTAATGTGTCATTACTGGAGAATCTTCAATTGTCCTCCACTTCTAGTTATTTCTAAGAGAAAGGAGAGCAGAAAGACTGGGGATTCAGGGAGCATGCAGATGTCTCCTCTTCCTCCAAATAATCAGCAAAGGCTGAAGCTGGTATTTCCCATAGGGAATAATCTTTTTCAAAGTTATTTATTATGGTGTCTGTAGAAGAACTCTGTGAAATAGCCCTTACCTTTCCTAGTGCTTCCTTTGATTGAAACCAAATATATCCTTACTGCAGAGGCTCCAGGTTGAGATAGTCCATGTGCTGCTGAGTTCTTGACACATTGTGCCAGGTTCACTATTGTGGTGGGTTAGCTTTGGCAAACACCCAAATTTCCATCCAGCTGCTCACTCATAACCCCTCTCAGCAGCGCATGGGGAGAAAATAGGATGAGAAAGCCCACTGGTCAAGATACAGACAGGGAGATTGCTTACCAGTTACTCTTGTAGACAAAACAGACTTGACTAGAGAAACTCAATTTAATTTATTGCCAATTAAAATAGAATCTGGCAGTAAGACACAAAGATATACCTTTCCTCCCCTTCTCCCTCTCCCTCTCCCTCTCCCTCTCTCTCTCCCTCCCCTTCTCTCCCTCCCTCTTCCTCTCTCCTCCTTTCTTCTCTCTTCCAGGTCCAGCTTCATCCCCTCACTCCAGACTCCCTCACCTGCTCCCCAAGTGGTGCAGGGGCAGGGGGGCAGCTATAGTCAGAATGTAGAGGTTTAGTGATTTCTCTCTCCTCCTCCTTTTGCTCTCACACTTTTTCTGTGCTTTGATGTGGACTCTCCTCACTGTCTGCAGTCCCTCAGGAAACATCTGTTGCTTTGTGGGATCTCCATGGGCTGTAGTTCCTTCAGGAATATCTGCACCCTGGAGCTACTCCTCCGACCTTGATGTTCCCTGCTGTTTCTCATTCCTTTTAGTTGCACCTCTGCCTCTGGTGGTCTCATTCTCTCTGTGTTACCTTTTCACAGAGGCACCACCTGATGGCCTCATCTCCGTCCTGCAGTGGGTTTGTTGGAGCCAGTTGGAGTTGGCTGTGTCCTCGTCTCTTCTCCCAGACTCCTCTCTGTAGTCCTGCCTCTGCCAACAACTTTCTGTGGACACCTAACACAACTTTGCAGTTAGGAAAGTGAGGCAAATGTATGCCTGTGTTCTGACCAGTAAGCTTTGGGAAAAGGATGTTTTCCCAAAGAATAGTCACTGCACTGTGACTATTCAAGATTTCTTTATGATAAATGGGAGAGCTCTTTTGGTACTGGTAGCTAGGTCCACTTTTTTTAACTACCCTCTTCAATGCAAAGCATGCAGCGACTCTTCCAGCCTGCATCCTGGATCCTACTGTGTTCCAGGAAAGCTTTTTTTTGTCCTGGAGTCATGGGGATTTGGGCAGGAGGCACATAGCTGGACTTCTTGACATTCCTATCAGAAAGCACACCCTGCTTTCCTGCTAAAAACCCCCACATAACTCTTTCCTGAAAACAGTGTTGCCCAAACATCCTTGGATGATTTTTGTAGCTTCTTCATGAATACCACCTTCTGAGCACTAAGCATCTACCCAGACTGTGCTGGATCGATTTGTACTGTGAGAGAACAACTGGCAGACAGCTGGTGAAAGAGCTGCTGTGAGGTGGGCATAGGAGCTCCCGCCTCGCCATTCTCCTTGTGAAGATTAAAGGTACAAGCCTGTCAATCATTTTTATGTAAATGTCTGAAAAGGCTGTCAAGAGTTCAGTGTTTTTAGCTCTTTAAGAGATTATCTCTTTTATTTTTAGAAGTAACAATAGTTCTTAGGTTAAGAGGGAGACAAAAGCCTCATTAGTTTTGGAATTTCAAATGAACTCAATAAGACTTTGAGGAGATCTTTTTACCACAGGAACCTGAAGAGTTCCTTAAAGGACATTGTGAAAAACAAGGGAAAACCTGCTGCTTATGAGTCTTTCTGCTAATGATATACAAATATAGGCAGCCTTGGCCCACCACAAAGCAGGCATATACTGTGCCCCAGCCAACACAGCAGCAGCCCCTCTCTGCTGGGGTGGAGTCGGTATCAGAGACCACAGCGCTTCAGAGATGGAAGATTAGATGAGCTGAGCTGAATCCCCTGTTTGTGGAGAGGTCAAGTTAAAGGGCCACGACTGCTAGGCCTTACTGTGTCTGGGTAGACCACTCCTTACCAATGGCTCATGTAACTTGGACAGAGACCACACAGTGGGTCACTAGATCTCTGCTGCTTGAGCCCTCAAGAGTGTCACTGCAGGTGACAGAGTGGTCTCAGGGGGTCTCAGATGTCCCACTCACAAACCAAAAAATGTAACTACATTTCTAGTTTGGTCAAAATCAAAACTCAGTGTGAAGCTGCAGGAATAATTTATTGAATTTTTTTTGTTTTCCCCAATCAAGGCCTTCCTAAAGGGATGTCATCTCTTTGCTCTCCTCCAACACTCCTTCTGTTCTGTGTTTTATGCTTATGTACTCCATATTTGTTGTTGTTGTTTTTTCTTTTGAGGACTGTTCGGAGTGTTATTTGTTTGAGTTTTTTCCCCTCCAAGATATGATAAATTCAACCACTTCCTTGCAGATTCTCTATATTAGGAAACTGGATCTTCACCATGATGGTGTTGGGGAAGAGAAGAACATTTTTTCTTTGAAGTAAAACCCTTTGTGTTGAAGCTATACTTACAGTGAAGCTCATTATTGATGCATGATGTTCATCCAGCAGAACCTGAGTGTATCAGTGAACCAAGTGGCTGCTCCAAGTGAGAGCACTTGGGAACAGAGAGGACTGGGCACCTTGGAGTCCACTCAGGAGCACTGCATTTCCATGCAGCATTTTGCTCTATTTCATTCTACCTTTCCTGTCTGGGGAATGGTTTTTGCAGGAGCTCCGTCTGCTAGATTTCCATCACTGAGCTACTGCTGAAATCTTCTTCCTTTGCACTTTCTGTGAACGTGACAAAGAGAAAAAAAGGAAATATGAAAAAGTATATTGGAATTATACTGAGCACATTTCTTTTGAAACTCTAATTTATAAAAATGAGTACATAAAATTTTGTAATTATAAATATGTGAAATAAATGCATTAGTTAAGAAGTTAGGCTTTCAAAAGTGCTAATTACTAACCAAATGCATTTTACAGTGTTTTAATGAACACTTTTTCACATCATATTAATATCCATTAACTATATTCATAATAGTAATGCTAATAATGTGCAAAGCCATTAGTTAGCTACAAAGTCAATAATGGATGATACTGATTCCAAGCCTCCACTGCACTAAAAGATACAAACTTTTTTTTTTTAGAACTGGGAAAGTTAATCTGAGTTTTCATTTGGATATTGTCAATGAAGCTGTTTGTGTTGATTACACAGATGATTGTGGGGTCAGTTACTGAGAGCCTATGAACAAAACAGGCATACTGGTCTGCTTCTGTCTTCTAGAAAGCAGAAATTGGCTTCAAAGCAAATTACCCTGCCTCCTGAGGAGGGTTCTGAATATTTCTATTCACGGGTTTTATCTCAACTGCCTTGTAGATAGACTCCTTCATTAGTAATTCCTCATTTAGAAGTTTCAGCAACACTTCTTAGGCAAGATTTTTTTCAAGGTAATTCGAATATTTCTTTTTATACATTATCTGAATGAATATTCAGACAGATTATCCTGTTATTCCTCCTTTGAAAATGTTCACTGTTATTTTCCCAAATATTTCTCTAAAATGTAATCATTGTTTGGGTGGTGGACTGAACGAAAAATGGCTATGTAGAGAAATTCTAGTTGTACTACGTGTGCCACATTTTGCTGCTTGCTTTAGGAAAACATTTATAAGATTATTTGCAAGTAAACTATTTTATTATACTAATATTAGGAGCATTTTATGCTACTAGTAAAATGTGTACATTGTTTTAGAGACTGTTCCTAGATTGTAAAACTAACCGTATATCTTGTAAATCAACAGAAAGAAAAAGCCTCAGTGGTTGCCACAGATATTAAGCATACAGATTTTAATAATAGGTTATTTCTGTTTAATTTTTAATTTATTTAACCACAACATCAATTCTGACTTAAGGCTTACAAAATGCAAATATTGAAAACTTCTTTAACACAGAACACACACAGAGACATATTTCACTTCCGACTTGGTATCTTCCATCTGTTTTATCTTCTTTTGCAGGGTGTTAACTTCTGGGAATAAACTGCTCTTAACTGAAAAAGTGAAATCTTAGCCCATGTGTTCATTAAATGGATCGAGTTCATTGTGGTGCTGATTTACTGTAACTAGATGCAAGATTGATGCATCCAGAAAAAACCATTCCACATATCTCATCTGTCTCTGGAACTACCTCTCTAATCTCTTTACAAGACTTGATTATTGTCTAACAAACCACCATATACCTATAGAGCAGATGGGATTATTCTTTCAGCGAAAGACCCAGATGAGATGAACAGAGTTACTGTGAACAGGACAGATTAAAATATCTCAGCTTAGCCTAAACACCAGCAGAAATGGGTTTGGGGCAAAATTCCTTTGTCTTTTTGTTCTTACAGGAGAGGAAAGCCAGAGCCAACAGGAAAATGGAGTGGAAGGTAACAGCCCATGCTGCATCCTCTTCCTGTGCTCCTGATGCTCCTTTTCTTTGTCCCCCTTCAGGCTGTGATGTGACGACTGATTTATGGTGGGACTTTCACTGAGGCATGAATTTGGGATCAGGAGGTCCTGCAAGGAAGATAAAAGAATTATGCAGCACAATTAGGGAATTGAAGCCCAGTACAGCTTTGTGGAGGCTCAAGGAATGATTCCTTGCCAAAGTGAACTAAATCAGAAGTAAGTCCATTACAGCAGGCAGATTAAAATCTGTGTGAAGGAGATCAGAAGTGGGCCCCATGTGGGAAAACACAAAGAACTTCAGATAATTGTGTGGAGAGCAGGGAGTAGAAGAAAGTAATATCCTACCTGACAGAAATCTTGATAACCTGGAAAACTAGGTGAAAGCAGGGAATGTAAACATCCTGTCTTGAAAAAACAAAAAAACCCAGACAATCTCTTGACATTTATGAAAGACTTGGTCTTTTAATGAAATTAAATACTAAAGAAAACCTAACAGATCTGAACAGTGCTTGTGGAGATTCCCTGGGGAAGGAAGAGAATGCATAAGAGCAATCCTCCCATGGTGCTGGGAAGGAAGAGACTGCAGGCTTGGGAAGCAAAACTGGAGGAATCAGACAGAAGGACAATGATCACCTTTTATTTCATACCGTGATGTCAGTGACCTGAACTCAAAAGAAAGAATTTATTCACAAAAAATGCTCCTACAGAAAAAGGAACATGGGTATTAATCTCCTGCAGATCAAGGGAATACTTTGGAAACAAGAGGCAAGTTTCCTGTGGTTTAGATTCTAGAAACAAATTTTTCTTTCAAAAAAAAAAAGACCCTAGAGTTGGGTGTAGTCCATGATACTGCCATTCAGAGACTGACTGTAATCTGTTTAGGCCCATATCCTGCATTTCCAAGTACGAGAATCAAATGCTGACAGTACTCAGTAGTGCATAATTAAATTCTTATTCCCAATTGAAGCCATTGGCAAAACGTCTGCTGACTTCAATAGTGCTGGATTAAGCTTTCACTGAATGTCATAAGAATTTGAAAAGCAAAATCGATCCAGATTTTGCAAACAGTCCCAAGTCTTTATTGTGGATCAAACCAAAGCCATAATGTAAAAAACCCCATAACTTTACTGTGAATGAAATAAGGACAACGATTCATATTGTGTGTCCTGAATACTTCTCCAGAAGATAGGCAAAACTGAGTCACTCGGGGGTCTCCAGTGTGTAAATACCATGTAGCAAAAAATATTCCTTGGTTAGTCTGCTCTTTTTGGCACAATCCTTCTGGCAGAAATGTATACATTTATTTTGTTGTTTTAGCTCAAGAGCTCCTGTGAGTAATTCCTGCTCTGCAGATGGTATATGAAGATGATTTTTTAAATCCAATTTCAAACTGTAGTGCTGTGATTTATCACAAACTGTTTTGCTGTAGTCCGGTGGCAAGAACTCCAAGAAGCCAGTTTCCATTGTTAATTTTCAAATAAATCCAGTTCTTCATAGGTATATGTCTCACTATAAATTTACAATTTAAAAAGAACAAGAAATAAGAGTGCCTGGCTGTAGGGGAAGTTCTTTCCTTCCAAGAGCCATCTATACCATGTGAGCTAAGACTGCAGAAGTTTGTGAAACTGGTTACATTGCAGAGATTTTTATAGGGGGAGGGACACAAAATAAGTATTATTTCATCTTACTATAACCCCCTCCAACAAAACAAATTCACTAGAACAGACTAACCTTATGTAGAAATAGCAAGAGTATTCAGTACATTAATAAACCACAATTAGAGATGTGTGGAATGGAAGGTGACCTGAGTTTCCCTTGATGACTTAGGGATTATTCTGGTGTTCACTGGACAGATGTTTGTCAATAACTGCTATTCCCAAACCTCAGTGGCTTTGACATAGCAGCAACCTCTTGTCCGTGCCACAATTCCCTTAGGATCAGAAGGAAATTCCCTGCTTCCTACTAGGAAAGATAAAAAGTCCATTTCTTCAGAGAAGCAAGAGCTAGGAGAAACAGCTCACTCAATTAATGTGACTTGCTCCTGCTCTGGTGTTGTTACAGCACTGTGAGAGACTGGACTTTCCGCTCTTACCAGTTGAACTATATCAGTTACACTTCATCCTTCAGTCCTGTCGTTGAGTTGTCAGCATTTTTCTTTGGCTTTAGTAGTGACATAATGGGCTAAGTAGAGCTCAGGCAGATACTGCATTTCTATGGGGGTACCAGAATAGGACTGCAACTGCTGTGATCAGTCACCAGTGTGCCAGACCTGGACTGCCCTTCTCTGGCTACACCCTTTCTCTCCTGTCCCCCATCCCTTGGACAAAGGGAGTTGTCAGCTTCTGTCTAAGCCACTTCAGTCTCCTTTTGCCTTTTACCCTTGCCTGCCATGGTCCAAGGATTCCTGTTAAACAGTTAGAGTGCATAAATATGATTTCTGACACTTCCCATAAAACAGTATCATCTGTATGCTGTTTCTCACTAATTTTTGATTACACTTGAAGATTGGAAAACATGTATGCAGTCAAAATGCTTTTACTTTGTGTGTTTTGCTTTATGAGATATTTTATCCTTGCTTTTATTTCTATTACATTTCCACACACAAAGCAGGTCTGTTCTTTTTTGAAGAGTGCGGGAATTTCACCTCTCAGATTGCACTGATGAAGAAAATATATTTTTTCAAATATTTATGGGAATAAAATAATAATGCTATCATCTACACTCTTGATTACCAGGATTATCTCATTGTATATATACAGATCCTCCAGATAGGCAGATTATGTGATCAGAAGGTTCTTAGTGGGCCCCAGGCTCAGAGTACACACTAAAGAGCCTTACACATTAAAGCCTGCTTTAATTCATATGCTGCCTTGATAATGCTCCTGCTCTTTCTCAGAAGAATTTCTGAAATACATTCTTTGGGTCCCAGTGCAGTGCCCCTTGAGGTGGATGGACAGCCATTGACTTTGATGGACAATGAAAGCAGTGCTGTGGAAAGGGACCTGGGGGTCCTGGTCAATGGCAAGTTGAATATGAGTCAGCAGTGCCCTGGCAACCAGGAGGGCCAGTTGTGTCCTGGGGGGCATCAGGCAAAACATCACCAGCTGGTTGAAGGAGGTGACTGTCCTGCTCTGCTCTGCACTGCTGCAGCCTCACCTTGAATATTGTGGCAGTTTTGGGCAACACAATATAAGAAAGATATTAAGCTATTAGAGAGCATCCAAAGGAGAGCAACGAAGATGGTGAAGGGTTTTGAGGGGAAGCCATATGAGGAGCAGCTGAGGTCACTTGGTCTGTTCAGCCTGGAGAAGAGGAGACTGAGGGCAGAAATCACCCCAGTCTACAACTTCCTTGTGAGGGGAAGAGGACTTTCAGGCACTGATCTCTTCTCTGTGGTGACCAGTGACAGGACCCAAGGGAATGGCCTGAAGTTGTGCCAGGGAAGGTTTAGGTTGATATTAGAAAAAGGTTCTTCACCCATAGGGTGGTTGAGCACTGGAACAGGCTCCCCAGGGAAGGGGTCACAGCACCAAGTCCGACAAAGTTCAAGAAGCATTTGCACGATACTCTCAGGCACATGGTGTGACTCTTGGGGATGATCCTGAGCAGGGCTAAGGGTTGGATTCAATGATCCTTGTGGGTCCCTTCCAACTCATCAAATCCTGTGATTCTGTGAAACTGGGCCTGACGTTGAGCAACAAGGTATGAAGAAACGTGTTTTGCTCTTATAGGGCAAGAGTCACCTTGGTTTTTCATATATGTTGATGGACCTTGAGTATCTTACTTGTTTAACATTGCTAAAAAAATGCCTCTAGAATCTAGTGAGCACACCTCTTGGTAGCCATACACAAATCTGAGGTGTTTGAGGGAGCGTAGGAGAGGGTCAGCTGTGTCCCTTAGAGAACAGAAACAAAGTAGAATGAAGGCTTTTGCTGACTGATTGAACAGTTTTCAGGGCAGAAATGGGACTTATAGAGAAATTTTCTGAGAAGCTGACATCTCTTCATGGCCCAGCTAGCATGTAGCGGTTTGAACAACAATATAGGAAACTGCTCTCCAATATGATTTGGCCACCAGCAATTTTTTTTAAGAGACATGATTGCTTTATGACTAGGATATGTGCTCTGAATCACTTACGCATTTTGAGAAACTTCCTTTGTAGAGTTTGAAAACACAATAATGTGGAGATGAAAGACTCCTTTACAATTAATGATGGGGACAGAACTGAAGTGATATTCATGTTGAAATGTCACTATCTTAAAATTTTCTTTTCCAATTACTATGTTTCTGAATGTGCTTGTGGCTCCCATGCTTTGTCATGTTTTCTAGCAAATAATAGAGCTGGAAGATGACAAGAAACATGCAGCAGTGGAGAGTGTTATGGAGTTGGAATGAGTTTTTGACATCGACTCTGAGAAAAGGTAGGAGAGAAATGGAAAGATCTTTTTACTTAAGAATATAAATTAATATGAAAATTGGGAGTGATAAAAGAGTGATAAAAGACAAGAACAGGTCTGTAGAAAAAGTGCCTTGAACGGAACAATGGGTGTGGACGCAACAGTTGAGGAAAGGAGGTCCTGTGGATGGGGGAAAAAAATTCACTGTACCTCATGAACAGTGTAGAAGACTTGAGTTTAAAATTCAAGAATAGGAAATCATTGAAAAAGGGCTGTAGAAAGTTGAGGCAGTCAAGAAGAAATGACAGTAGTGTGACTTCAGCAGCAGTGTTTTGAAAAGATTAGGCTGTAGTGATTTCATTGGGTAACATTCCTTTCCTCACTTCTCTTGTTTCACAGGGAGGAGGGTAATCTCTCATTTATTTATAACTATTCCGTGTGTGAGATGAAAGTCAGAGCTGGTCATGTCTGGCTCCAAAGTCCACTACAGGCATAGGGTCCTATGAGAAATCCTCTACTTGTCAGGCTTCTAATCTTATGCTCTGAAAACATTATGCCATGGCAGTTTCATCTCTCCTGAGACCCAGCGACCAACCCGGTTGCAATGCCAATCTGCCCAGTTTAATTTGGTCTTCCCTGAACACTGGATTTCAGTGTAGGAACAGCGCTGTGAAGCAGAGGTGCACTTGTATGACTACATCTGCAGAACAAAAACACAGCCTCTCAAAATCGCCTTTGTCTGTCCTTTTGGTGGTCTGCTTAATATCCTGGCCCAAATAAAAGGAATGTACCTTCTAAAAATATTATATTGAAGGCAGACAGCAGTGTGCTTTCCCAAGGGCAAAACTGAGAATCAAAAAAAAGTACTGTCAAGCAAGACCCTTCTTTTTGCTTTTAATTTCAGAAAGGCCAGTTTGGTAAAGCTTGGGCTGGGTGGCTTTCAAATACAAATCCTCGGGGCTACTTTAGGCGAACTTGATATCATCTTTGAGTCAGACCAGTCTCTTAAAATGCAGCACGACCAAAAAAGGACTTGTGATTAAGGAGACTGCACATCCTTGGTGTCCTGGAAGTGTGCCAGGGTATGAGATGATATTTCAGTCCTTTGCATTCCTAAGAATGTCCTTTTGTCCCATGAAGGGCTGACATCTTCCTGTATCATAACAAAATGATGAGCCAGGAAGGAGGTGTCTGTCTAATGAATCAGTCTAGAGATCAGTTAGAAGGCTTCTGGTAAGGAGATTGACTGTTGCTTTTCTGGACTCTCAAATGAAGGAGTGTCCATCTCTGATGCTCATTTCTGTCCTCTGGCTGCCCCCTGTTGGCTGGTCTACCACATCTGCGATGGACTTGGCATCCCCCAGGTCTTACAGTACTTGGAAGGGCTGGACGAAAAAGGAAAAAGATGTTCAAGGGAAGTCATCACTTAAATGACAAAATTGTCTTTTTGTGTCTCCCTTAATATGGCACAAAGGGTTGTGTGGCTTTTTGTTGCTGTTGTTTCTGGTTTTTATCTTGCCAAAATCCATATGGTTTAAGTTTTAAAGGGTGATGACTACACAATTAAACTTTTGTGATGATGTGGTGGAAGCTGGCAGCTACTTTCATTTCTGCTTAGATTTACTTTCATGTCTGATTCATATTTTCTTTCAGTGGCTTTTTTGCACACAAAACCTCCTGTGCCAAAATCATTGCTAACTTTATAAGTATAAAATGGCTACATCTGCTAAAAATCATCCTTGTATGAAGCAACTGCATCCAAAATTCCAGAGAGGTAAACTATTCTCAGGTTATGTTAAGCACAAAAAAATGTGAATGCCAAAAGGTCTGCCTTCAGCTATTCAAGTACAAGTTGCACTGTGGTGGATGGGAACTTCAGCAAGCTTACTGACGGCAGACTTGAGGCATTTCTGCTGTAAAGCAGCTGGGAAAGATATGCCATTTTTCTGCCACAGTAACTTGTCTCCCCATCGATCCTTCTTCAGAAGGACACAGGAATTCTTCTCCTAGACTAGAGGGCCATCTAGCTCAGTACACTAGGCTGACAGGGCTACCAGCAGATGCTCAGGAAAAATATATAAGCACAGGGCACATACAGCATGATCTTTCCTTTGGTGCATCCTCTTGCCATCAGGGAGCCACCATTTTTGAGACTTTTTATACAGAGATTGAATAAGGACTGTCACATTTATAGCCACGGAAAAACTAAACTAACTCAGTGTCTAAAAGTTGCTGTGTTACTAATACATATTCACGTGCAGCCCTGATAACATCATGAAGTCCATCCAGCCAGAGATACTTGTCTCTACCATTATTTTACCAATATATCATATGCAATGCAGTGAATTAATCTTCCATTTTGGAGAAATTTCCATTCTATTCTCATAACTAGGATCCTCAAGTGTTCCTCCTCTTCCTCGTCATGGCGTGTGGGCAATTCCCATCCAGAAAATGGCAGCTGGCCTACCTCATAAGGCAGCTGTGTGTAGCTATCTTTTCGAGAGATGCCAGGTGGTCAGTCAATTGACAGGCTGTCCATAATGTCTAGGCATTCCAGGAGTCCTCTTTGGTGGCTGTGCCCATACATTCTCCACTGCACGCCAAGACAGCTGAAGGCCAGATAATCTGATCTACCTGGTAGAAATGCTAGACTTACCAGCAACTGTTGACTGCAAAAGACAAAGATCATGGTGTAGGGCAGAATTACTCTTTAGAGACAGGAAATGGATAGAAATAGGATTTAAAGCTAATGCCCAGAAAAAGGTAATGGAAAAAATCATGCATGAGAATGGTTTTTTTCTGTCAAATGTGCCAGTTTGCTGCATTCGCAGATGGTATATCAAGGGAGCCCCAATGGCTAGTTACATCAATTCCTGCACTAATGTGAACAGAGCTTTTGATTTCACGGTTTGAAATAAAATGACCCAAATATAATTATGCAAGCTTATTAATTTATTTGTTATGGGTCGGTAACCCTTCATAGTCTATAGCACCAGTTACAAGAAGGACCAGGGGGATTAAAGCTTGAATTTAGTAGAGTCAGATCCCTATACGGAAATTGGGAGAAACGAAGCACTAAATTGCATGTTTTATGATGATATCTTATTAAGGAACAATTAATGCCCAACTTTGAAAGCATCAAATTCATTCTAGATGGAAGCAGTATACAAAGAACAGCCTCATGAAGATTTGATCTGAATGATACATACACAGGTTACATCACCTATCCAGTCTGGAAATATGGATAAAACTTGAAAGTTTCCAGTTCAGAATAGCTATTTGTGGCCAATGCAACGTGGGCTTTCTCTCCGCACAGGGAATTTCTACAGTGGTGCTGGCAGCATTACTGGCAGACTTTGTAAAATCAGGGAACTGCATGAAGCATGGCTGCCTATGTTCCCCTTGATGATATCTAATGCTTTGTCCTCAGGGCTCTGTGAGAATTTCAGATTTCACTATACAGAGTTGTTAAAATCCTTCTTCTACAAAGTGAAAAGGGGATTGTTGAATCAGACTTCTTCCATTCATATTGCAATAGGCTGTTATCATATAAGGTGTGTGCACTGAGTGAATCACTATGGTCTAAATACACTGCACTGTATTTGGGGGCTTAAAACAAAGAGGCTGTCCCACCCAAGGTCAAACAGTACAGAGCTGAAAGAAGTCAGGTGTTTAGTCTGCCTGACTGGGTGCTGCCAAACACATGTGTGGTCTTTGTTGACACTCAGGAAATAATTATTTCTATGTGTCAGGGTAGAGGAGCCACTTGATTAATGTACAGATGTTACAGTATGCTTTTCTGACATGCAAAAGGTGGCCCTGCAGGCACTACCCTTCCCAGTTAGACCGAGTGGTAGTTGGGAGCACCTCACGAGGGGGCAAACTTTGACCATTGTGGACATGATTTGAACCTGAGAGCCAGAAGCAAGGGAAATGCACACTGACTTTAACTTTTATCTTACATGGCGATGCAAAACATTACTTTGTGTTTCTACCTTAAAAACTGCCTTGATGTGTGTGATCCAAAATCAAGGGGAAAAAGCTGTTCACCAAGGATAAAAATTAAACCTCATTTATTTTTCTCCATTTGTTTTTTTTCCTCCCTGTTTTCTCTACTCAGTTCATGAGGATACATATGATGGCTATGTCAGTGTCAGTGGTGGAGTTCATGAGTGCAGCTTCATCTCAAAAGGCACTCCATGCCTAAGTGACATTCTGGTGGCCTCTGTAACATATGCCTGCTCATAAACCTAATATTAGATAACATGGCTAAGTGTCTTCATCAGAAGTGGGAGCTGTGATGTCAAACCCTTCAAACGGAAAAGAATCTCAAACTGAATCCCACTTCCTTGGCAAGTGTCCTAAGGTAATGGGAAAGGAGTATGCCTGAGCTGGGACAATGTTTCAGTTTCTCTTCCAGAGTTTTTAATAGATTCTTTTTTTGAGGTAGATACAGTCAATGGAAGATAGCAACTTCCAAACCTCAGCACAAGCATTATTATTTATAGAATTTTTCCTGCCATGTGCAGTAATTAAGAATAACGTGGATAATGGTGATTTATCTAGCTTTTTGATGGAGAAAAGCCTTGCTGTTAAATTAAATGACTGCTTTTTCTCTTTTTTTTTTTTTTTTTTTTGAGGATTTGGACTATTACACATGGCTGTAATGTTTTTCTAAATTGGAGTAAAAATGATGCATTTGACTAAGGCAATAAAATTGAATCCTGCAGATGATTATTTGATTGCAATTCATAGAAGTTTATTATAGTAATGTAAAAAGGAATCACAGTATCACTTTAGAAAGAGACAAAAAAACCCTGACCCTAACCTTCTCTCTCCACTGAAATGAAACTCAAAGTTATTCCACATTAATTTTATAGAAGTCTTTCATGCTTGACATTTTTCCAAGTTCTTTCCCTACTTGTGCTTTTCTCACAGGACAAAATGAAATTTAGCATTCATAAATTGTTCAGGGCCTTTTCCAAAATCCCTGCCCATGATTTCAGAACCTTCTTTCTTTGTTCTGAAGATCTTGTTGCTGAACTCAGATCTTTCATCAGCCTCTAGCTGGAGTCTGCTTGCCATTGCATCCAAATACCACACCTTCCAGGGCAGCTAAGTTGCTGAGGATTCTTCAGCACCACAAGACACAGTGAACAATAGCCTTGTTGGTGATAGAGGGCTTGAAGAGAAATATGAAGACTTGTTCATGCCTCAGTGTGTTCTGTGCAATTCAGAACCATAAAATAATTTAGTTTGGAAAAGACTCTTAAGAACATTGAGTTCAACTGTAAACCTAACACTGCCAAGTCCACCTCTAAACTATGTCCCTAAGAGACATTAGTCCCTTATTCATTAGTAGTCATTTACCTTACTACTGTAGGTAGCACAGATAAACTAGCTTTACACTTCCAAGCTCTGGTGATGCTCAGTGCAGCTGCAACAGAATGCAGCAAAGCATGGATTGCACCTGAGACTGCAGGTGCCGAAGTAGCTCACACAGATCCATGCTACATCAGCTTCACCCATTAGTAGTATACAAGCTGTCTGGTTTAAAGTTAATTTAGCTCTGCCTACGTGATCTCTGCCTTCAGTGCTGCATACCTAATAGTTGCAAAGAAAGAGTGGGAACAGGGATAGGAGCAGTCACTGAAAGGAAGACAGCCTTCAGGCTTTGGTTAAGCACTGAGCTAAGTAACCGATGTAGGCCTTCAATTTTCCCCTGACTCTTGAGATATTCAGTGGCACTGCTCAGCTTGTACGAAGGAAACTGTAGGAGTGAAAAAACTGCTAGAGGAAGGGGTTGGGTTGACAATGGTTATGTTAAAGCATCACTCTCAAAACACTTAGGAGAAGCACGCACTATGGCTGCCTTACATGGCAGGTCATTTTAAAAGTGAAGTTCTTATGTGATAGCCTTTCCACAATTTTTTTTCTGAAGAACCTGCATTTGGCTGCCAAAGTTCAGCTGATGTGTTGGTGCTGCTGATCTCATAGTGCCACAATAATAACTCTTCTTTCTATTGCATAACACAACTCCTCATCAACACCTCATGGCTGCAGGGTCAGGATTTAATTAAAACATCATAAAGATGTCTTTGGGGAACTGGACAAAAGATTATTCTGAATGCAGTGCAGTATTTCAGGAGAAATGTGGCTCTGACTCCTTGTAGGTAGTCAGGGCACAATTCAGGTGATCAATAAAGGCTAAACAAAATATCTAAGATCAAGTAGATGCTATAGAGTAAGTGTGGTTTCTTTAAAATAGGCATTATGGGTGCTAATTTCCAGTATGCTTTTGTGAGCAGCATTGCTTGAATTCTACAAGAAAATAAAAAGATGCTGCCAAAATAACTGTGCTGAGGCCTGAAAAGGGGAAGGTGCAAAATCAGTCTACCTACTCGAAATCTTGTTTGAAACACCTTAAAAGGTCTCTGATGTCAGGTAAAAGTTGTAAACAGAATTTACTTCCAAAAATCCTAGGAACATAGTGACTAATTTAATTAGTTTCATTTTGCTATAAAATATCAGAGTATGAAGTGGAGAAGGACAAACTGCTATCCACAGTTATCACTGTGCCTTCACCTAGAAAATTATAAGAACTGTGTTTATTTCTGTTCCTGGTCCAGTCATGTTAAGCTGGATACCTGGTATCTCCTACACCCCTGGTTTTGTGCTTTATTCCTGAAAGACCTGATTCACCACCAGGTTACTTCCATTTCATGCTACTGTAATTCCACTGATTTCAGCTAAATACAGTTAAGTTATTCAGTGATGATAGAGCAGTGATTTTAAGGAAATATCTTGTAAAAGTCTTACGGATCCTTTTTGATTTTAAATGGTGCATTTCAGTAGTGTGTGAGAGAGAGGGAGCACAGGGGAGAGTCCCTGTTGCATTATCTCTTTCCAGCCTGTTTGGGTTCCAACTGGTCCCACTGCTAACTAGTCCAGCAGCAGTGCTAGTTCACTGCCCATAGGATAAGCCATTTCATTCACAGTTTTGAGCTAGTGCTGCAGAATGCCAAGAAAGGGAAGGACGCTGCCTGCCATTGCTGCAAATGAGGATAACTCTGTTGATTTCAGTGGCATTAGGCAGCTTCAAAGCCAGAGTGGAACCTGGCCTGATGGAATTGATTCCTCTGTAAGGAAGGACAATTTTATACTTCCAGCATCCCTGGAACATATACAAGGAGTTACACAAAGAAATGATGAAGAAAAGAGAAGGTGATGCATCAGCTCTTCAGGACTGATGGTGCATTTTGTATGACATTTACTATCTTTCTTAAAGGAAAAATTGGAGAACAGAGTGTTTCCTTTCTACCCCAAACTGAGGCACATGGCCAAGTTTTTAAATATACATATTTAAATTAACCAATTAGGAAATTTGTAGCATAAGCCTATCCATCCTCACGAAACCATATTTTCTCTAATTGGAAAAATTAAATCTCTGGAGACAATATTCCATTTATTAGGTTCTTGGGGAAAATAAGGGATAAGAACTGTAAAGATGAAGTCGGCCGTCAAGGCTGAGGATGAAGACTTGAAAGAATCCCATCAATTCCAGAGGGAATGTGCAAATTCTTCTAATAGGTCTGTGTCATCTTTACTGGAAACTGTTTAAACATGACTAACATTGTGAATGTTTGGCTGTACAACTGTGCCTCTGTTAGAGGTTAACAGTGGTCTCAGTGGGCCAAACACTTGACATAATTACTGAGTTCAGGGCACTTTGGAGGGCTTTTCCGATCCTTTATACAACTTTCCCCATGCCACAGGGATGAATGGTTACTTGACTTCCTCAACATCACCAGTGCTTTGCTGCCACCAGCCAAAGGATTGTTTCTCTGCTCCATTGAATCTGAAGGATTTAAAGTGGAAACTTTTATCAGATCTCCACAAAATGCCTTTCTGCTCCCAGCACTTCTTAATAGACTATCACTGGTCTACTTGTCTTTCATCACATAAAACTCCATTCCCAGTGCACAGATTCTTTGGGTCTCATGCAAGTGTGTGTTCTGAAGGATCCAAATGTAAACCTCACTATGTGACTCCTGAAGGTCATGTGTCATCTTGCTGTAATTGTTTTTCTTAGGCTTTTCACGCTAATATGTGATGGTTTTCCCAACACTGTAAGATGTAAATTTGGGCATTAAACACTGTTTGGATTTTGTTTCCTCCTTTCTCACTGTGGCTCATTTCCACAAGTTATTGTTTGTTGTATAAGAGATTCTGCCTCATATTTTCCTGATTGTATTATTGTCCTAGTTAATATGCAATGTTAATTATTTCAACATAAAGAGAAGTGCATTTTTTCCTTCATATTATACACATTGCTTCACTGCATTTGGCTTGCTTTTAATCAGAAGTTGGTTTTATGTGTTCCTGAAGGAATAAATAAAAGGTGGGGTTTTTATTTTGGTTGGTTGATTGGTCTGGGGGTGAGCAGGGGAGTTTAGTAAGCAGAAAGGAGAAAATGTTTTCCCCATCAGACAGGCTGGCTTGGAGACTCTGAAGTCACCTCTACAAGCAATGCTTCTTTATCTAAATTAGTCATTAATTTTAAAGACATGAGACATCCATCTATCTATCCATCCATCTATTCTTTGCCACATTTATGTATATTGCACTGTTTGAAAAGGTTCCTATGAACATTTAAGTGACAAGATTCTTTCACTCTACTGACAGGGTTTGTCAGTTAAAAGTGGTGGGTAGTGTGCATAGCTGTGTGGAATGTAGATGCTTAACCTTCTCTGCAGCATCCAAGAAGGTCTGATATCTTTGATACTTCATGGTCCTGGTTATTGAAAACAGTTCCAAATTTACTTTCTGATGTAATATATTGATAGCATTTTCCCTAAGATTTTTCATTTCTCTGTGTTTTCTCGAATTTGCAGCTGTTTAGTATGCCAGGGAGTAAACAAGTCGTTCCTGCCTGTTCTTCCCTCCCACCCTTCTGTCCCTCTCTCAGGATACATTCTTTCCAGTCTCTGCTTCTTCTCACTGATTTTTGCAGGAGTACAAAGGACATGGAGAGAAACAGACAGGTGACCATATTTTCTGAGATGAAGAAGAATTCTCCACTTTTTTAAATAGAAGAATGTAATAAAGTGGTTTCTCCTCTACATATTTAAAGGGAATTTGAGATATCGTCCATCCCTTGTGGAACTACATTTTATGATCTCTGAATCTTTCTCTGGGAAGATGCTTTGAGGATGAATATGGTGCTGTCATGGGACTAAATTTTGTTTCTAAGCTTTGTTTTTAATTAGAGTTCAACCTGACACTTGAAGTCTAAATGATTTCAAAGGTGCTGACCATCAAACAGTCTCACCAGCTTCATTTGCAGTTCTGATGCTCCAGGGACCAAACTAAACTAGATAGGCACCTCAGTAAGTCTTGAAATGCATAACTGAAGGCACACACATCTGAAACATCAGCTCCTGGTGATTCCAACTCATCAGTGAAGTTTCACCACACGACCTAGAATTACAGAGGCTCCAGTACTTAGAGAATGAGATCAAATGCTCTCTGTAGATGCTGCTAATTCACTGACCATTGCAAAAATCCACTCTCAGCAGTGAAACATGGAGAAAGGGTTTGCCTGATATTCTTTAATGTTTCAACTTCTTATTACTTTCGTAAAAAACCCCACAAAGGAATATAACAAATGAATAATGTTGCATGTTGTACAAATTGAAATATAAAATGTTTTTGTTGTACAATAAAGCAGTGATAAAACTGAAAAAATAACAATCAGTTTTAGCCAAGGACAGGGTTAATTTTTTGCAACAGCTGTGAAGAGGCGGAGCCTGGTGCTGTGTGGGTGTGTCCAAGACCCTAATCTTATTCAATACTACCTTATGGCATTACCAGGGGTGGGGGGCGGAGGAAGAGGTGGTGGTGGGGGGGGGGGGATGACGACTCTTACTTCTGGGAAGAAAGGGCATACCTTTCCCATCTTGCGGAAAGCGTGGTGGGTGGAGGGTCTCTCTGCCATTGTTTTTCATCCTTCCAGACTTGCTGAAGGGTTTGCCTAGAGACCACCCTCTCTTTGTACATTTTTGTTATTAATATTGTTGCTGTTGCTGTTCATTTTCTTATCTCATTGCTGCTTCCAGCAAGTTGTTCTTATCTCAACCCATGATCTCTGCCTTTTATCTCCCACCGAAGTGGGGGAGGGGAGTGGTTTGTAGTTTTCTTTTTTAGTGGGAGTACTAACTTTAGCAATACCATTCCTAAACCATGACAAAGCGAAAGCATGACAAATATAAATCTGGATTTGGTGAAATGTTATTGTAATCTTAAAATTAATAGTATCACAAATATTATATCAACACATTGGATCACTCTTTTTGTTTTTATGTGAAATTGTTACCCCTAGAATCCTGTTGACATCCTGCCAGAACTAACCACATGTATAGGATGCCGGAATATATGTTGTGAGAAGGGATTTTATGAAAGATGTCTCCAGCTGTAGAGCAAAAACAAAACCAGAGAAACAACCTGGGCAGCCAGCAGCTGAAATACTGTTGCTTGCCTTGTATTAACGTCTTCTTGAGATTTTGTCCATCTATTTTCCACCTTTAGAGCATATCTACTGGAACTTTTTTTTTCACAATTCAGTTTGGCCAGTCCAGTCTTGCTACTGTCCAGAGTGCCCCTGCACTAGACTCCACTATGTAGCGCAGACCTGAATAGAGTGCACCACATGCTTGATAGCTTCCTTCAACACCAGAATAAGCTGCCTTTCCTAAATTTTCTTTTATCTTTGTGCGGGCATTCCCAAGGGAAGTGAGCATTGTGTGTCATGGGTGCTGTAAACTGCCTCCTGTCCACAAGCTTCCCCAGACAGAAATGCTCTTGAAACCTGACTCTTCCAACCAAAAGTACTGTTGGAGCCATGCTTTTAGGTCTTCATGTCCTCGTGAAGGACTGAAAGACTTATTATGGTTCAGCTTGGGCTTTTTGCCTTAGGTCATTACATGATAAATAAGAATTTCCTTTCCCTTAATTCCCACAATTTCAGTGGGCTACCAAGTCAAGATCTGGTTTTCCTGGTCTTTTCATGGCTATTTATTTATGTGTAAGGCTTCAAATTTTAAGTAACTTAAGTTACTTTTTGCACACAACTTGAGATTGGACAAGGGTGGGCAGTGCTCTCCTACCCATACAGTGGAAGCTAGACTAAAGCCTGGTAGTCAGGGTACTCTCCCACAAACTGCAGAGTGAAACCTCATCATCTTTCAGCCTTTCACCCAGCATGCAAATGGTATTTTTTACTGCTGGAGATGCTATTTTATCAGATAAATTTAGAGTTTCTAACATGCACAGTGTAAAATGTTATCATCTAGCTCCAGTGTGCCTGAGAAGCAGGCTCCTGGCTTTTTAATCTGCACACCCTGCCCTGGCCATTAGTGGAACCTTCAAAGTAGGAGCTGTAGGAGACTGCTCCATGGAGTGACAGTGCCGACTGCTTAGGGCATTTCCAGAGTCAGAGGGACTGCATCACCCTGTGACACTCTGGGGCAAGGGAGGAAGTCTGGTGTTTGCTCTACTCCAAAGATGAAGAAAAACTCTTCAGAGAGCAGAAATGATCTGATTTCTCCTTGTTTATTCATATAGTATGAACCTAGAAATTGTCTGTCAGTACTTGTACAGTAGATCTCTCAGGCACAGTCAGATACCTTTGCATGCTATGCAGATGCTCTGAGTTTATGTGGATAAAAGCTCCCTAAGGGGGGACCATGGCCCAGATCCGATAAAATATTCAGGTTTCTCACTTCCCACTTAAATCAATGATCGGCTATTAACTGCCAAGCATTTCAGGAGTACTCCTAGTGCCATGGAAAGATCAAAGAGGAGCAAGACCTTAACCTGATAGTGAGATATTTGTACAAGGAATAGGGTATTTCCAGAGATCAAGACATATACAAGGTAGGAAAACAGGCACATGGAAGGCAAAGAGCCATAAACTAGATTTTGGAGTTAAGGAAAGAATTCTGTGCATCCGGAGTATTGTCTATATACACAACAGTTGGAAGAAAAATGAGAAGAGAACAAGAGAAATCATCAATATTACTCTGGTTTAGTTCTTAACGTAGATTATCAAAATACTTCAATTTACATTCAAGCACCAACATAGTAGCATCAACTGCGATAATAACAGTAAAAATCTGCATTTAGGAAAAAAACAGCATAAAATACCATAAAAATTGATGTGGCTGGGATTACCCAGGAAAGAAGGTGATCTGAGGTAGAATCTCATAGACTTGAAGTCTCTCAAATGTTAGAAGTTTCTAGAGAAAAAGGGGAAGATTGAGGAGACGAGAGACACAAAAGGCAGGGAAGACTAAGATTTCATCTATGTTGAAGTCACCTGAGAGAGCCAGAAGGGTGAAATCTTTGACAATTATGAGATGACTAAGGTCCTATTTTTTTTTTTTTTTAAGGAAGAGGTATTGGAAAGACTCTAGGGTAGAAATGGAGAAAAGGACTTGAGATGCTGACTGTAAAAATATATTCACTAAAGCTGAAGGTGAAAAGGAGGATAATGGGAGGGTGGGGGCTGGAGAAGCAAAGTCAAGTTTTTTTTCTTAACTTAAGACTTACTGTGAATGAATAATCAGAAGATAAGATAAGTTGCTGAGAAGTAAGCTACAGAGAGGTCATATAAGAGTTTGTGTCATGAAGTGTAGCATCTGCAGCAGGTGGTGTGCTCATAGAAGAGATGACACGAGAGAAGAATTACAGGTGAGTAAGATGGAAGAGAAGGCCAATAAAAAGAAAAAAAATCAAATAAAAAAATCAAAATACATTGATAATTTTCTTTACAGATGAATTGGCAAAGTCACATATGGAGGTTAATATGAAATCTGGGAAAGCAGAGGTAGCAAAATGGCCAGAGTCCCTTCCTTCACTTCTTTTCCTTAATACCAGTATGCCACTTACCACAGTGAGTCTCCATGTTGAATCCTCTTCTCCTGCTACTCATGGAATCTCTCCCAGCTGTTGTGGTTGGTGTGGAAGCATTGAATATTTGAGGAAGACCATGCTTGGCAATGTGGAGATGACAACTACCAATGGATCTTGGACACATTGGTCTCCACTCGGTAACACATTTGCACTGCCCCTTCTCTTGATATGTGAAGGATCATGTCAGGGATAGGAAGCGAACCAAAAGCAAGGGGGACAGCAGGAGAAGCAGATGAATCATTAGTGTAGATGGGATGTAAGAGAAGGGTAAGTATCAGTGTTTCGCTGAGAGCTGTGTTTAGCTAAGAGGAAGTAAAGCAAATGGTCCTTTCCATGGGCAAGAGAAGTTATGAAGGAGCTAGAAGTGTGGTAAAAACATGAGGGAACAACACATGAAGCTGCAAATCAAGAAGGTCATCAATACCAAGGCAGAAGTCTCAGATGAAAAATTATGATGCAAAGAACCAAGAGAATTTCGACCTAAATTAAAGGGGAAGGCTGATGGAGAAGAAGCGGAGGGATAAGAGATGGCAAGAAGGATAGAGGAGAAAAGAAGTTTATCAGCTACAGTGTTGTGTAGAGGGTGAAGAAAGGGAAAGGGAAAGAGGAAAGGCTTAGAGAGGAAGTCAAACTTCACCACCACAGCCAAAAACAGAAAGGGAAGAAGAGAGGAGGAAAGCCTCCTGTAAGTGAAGGTGGCTGCAGACAACAGGCAGAGACTTAATCTTTGCCAGGAGGTTTTCACAGCTCCTGTTGGAAAATTGGGAAACCCTACTTCCTCAGCTCATATTGGGTAAAGGAAGGGAGGGAGACAGAATAAACTTAACAGCATCTGTGAAGAACTTAGATGCAAGGCGATAAGAATGTTACATAAGGAAAGAAGGTAGATTGTATTCCTAAAGATTTTCTTTCCAAAACCTCTTTAACCATATTCACAGCAAAGCTGTGAGAGACTGAAGCACAGAAGGGAAGGTTTCAGGAGAGACTACTTTAAAATATACCTGTAAGGAGCCAGCTCTTAGAAAATCATTTTAATTTCCCCTGATCTTGTCTGGATAGAGTTCAAAAGCCTTTTAAATCTTATTTTGGCCTTCTGCCTTCATAGCTGTTTATTTTCTATGACTTTTATCCAATTCAAACTTTGGGAGCTATTTCATTGAGCTGGTTAAAATTTAGCTGATACATTCCTTCTTTCTTAGAGCAATATATTAAATGACTGGAACTTCATAATGGTATGAACTTTTCTGTGATAAGTGAAAGAAAACGTTGATGCTGGTTGCTTACTAAAAGCCTGGTGCCAGACAAGACAGTCTGACCTTTAGACAACCTTCAAGCAGAGATGACAGCAAGCAAGACTTTCTGTCCTGCAGCCTTTTGAAACAGTTCCACATGCTTTTTCATCTAAAATCAGGACTAAAAAAATAAAATAATATTTGAAACTTCATAGAGCAGTAAATTTCTGTAAAAAATTTTGTTGTAACTCAAATTTTCAAACCACTAACCTCTACTTAGCCACATATTTACTCCAAAACGTTTTGAATTAATGTCTACAGAGCCTATGAGGCACAGTAGTGCATCTGCTGCAGATGACACCTCACAGCTTCAGAAGAGTGATTTTGGTAAGTGCTGTGGTACGTAATTGTTGGTACATCACAGCAGTTACGTGGAAATCAAGGCCGTTTGAGCAGAGAAGGGCCTTCTAAACACAGCAAAATATTTTTCCATAGGGGTGGTGGAAATAGTGTTTTGTATAGGTGATCTTTCCTGGGTAGCTTCATCTCATAGATGTTTCTACCCAAGAAAGAGCATCTCTTCCTGTGCTGGCTCAGCTCACCTCAGCCAGGGCTGGGTGACAGAGGAGGGCCTCACACCAGGGTCCTTGGGGCTCCAGAGGGCTTGGAAGCACCTGGTCTGTTAGACTTGCTTAGAGTTAGAGGTGACCAGGAATATAGCCGTGCCCCTTAGGTTTTTCTTTTTCTTTTTTTCTTTCTTTTTTTTCTCCCAGTATATAAAAGAAAGACTGAAAAGTATTTTCATTTTCAACTCTTTACATTGACAAATCCTTCTTAAATGGGTCATTCAAGCCTACTGTGGACCAGAAAAGAACTAATGGAATGGTGAAGTCAGAAGACCCAAGCGTAGGGAAGCTGAGTAGAGAAAACACCTCAGGCAGACAGTTTAAAATTCTGGTGATTTTCTTAACACCTATTTATCTTCTGTGGATTAACAATTTAGGTAAACGGCACCAGTGTCAAAGAGTTAGCACCTCAGTCCCTGCAGTTGTGGAGACACAGAGACCATAGTGGTTCCCACTGGGGATGTCCATATGATTGATGATGCTGAAACACCTATATCAACTGTAAGTCCTGCTGGTTTTTATTTTGGCTGCAATATATTGGCACTGTGTAAGTTTATTGAAGCCAGTGAATTATTTATAATGAACTGGAATGCTTGTATTAACGTTATTCACACCAGTCTGCACTAGCCCAGGAAGCAAGAGATGGCTAAGGGAGGATTTCACAGCCAGCGTAGGTTCATTGGAGATTGTCTTGCCATCAGGAAACATAAGCCTACAAGCAAAGGCACAGCAGATGTCCAGGACTGAGTGCCCCTTTGGTGGCAGATAACCTCAGACTGGCTTAAACCAATCATGAAATTACAGCCTTGTAAGCTTTCCTTGGTCTTTGAATTTTACTGCGTGGACAAGATCTGAGACCCGAGGTCCCCTGCTAAAGCCAAAGAGAACAGATACGGTGGTGTAAGTCTTTTTAAGGAAAAGAATGAGGAGGAAAAACTGCCTCATGGAAATAAATGCCTCCTGTTTTATCTCATAAGACTGGTTAGAAATATCCTTAGTGGATCATCTTTATTACAGAAACTTTCAGAAGCACCTCAGCAGCTCAGGAGCACATATCTCCTCGCCAGGTCAAAAAGCGAGTTTCATATTGTGAGGCTGACTGCAGGTGGTTCAGTGCACAGTGATAGTTTTGAAAAAGGTAGGGTTTGTGTTTGCCCTCTTAAGCTATGGCATAAAGGTTTGATTTGGTTTTATCCAGACGACAACTAACGTGGTGAAGGTACCTTACTGCTAAATCCTGTCTGGAGACAGGAAACCTTAGTAGAAGGTAGCCACAGACCTTTTCTTTTTAAGCATAAAAACCTTTGTCTCTTACCATACACCAGAGTTGTTCCACAATAAAAACACAGTGTAGACAAGGTTCTTAAGTTTTATCAGATGAAAACCTACTGTAGTGAGCCTCATATGGGATATACGGTTGATCTTAGTGGATTTACCTTATGGTAAAACTAAAGCATGTTGCCTGTGCTAAGCTTTTTCATCTGGCTACACAAGCATATTGCTTGTCTGGGAGGGGAGGGAAGGGTAACGAAAAGCACCATTTAGGTGAAGCCAGCATTCTCTCCTCACCTGTTTTACGGGAAATAACTCTTGGTCTCTGCTGGTATTATTGCAGCAGGATGGGGAATTTGTGCTAATTATCCAACAGCAAAATAATCTCGGTGAAACAAGGTTACAGCTCAGGCAGAGGGTAGAAAAGCCTCAATGAGGGGATTGCTGTTAAAACACACTTGTGTATGCAGCACGTACATCTGCATTCTTAGACACATTAAAAACAAAAAACCCAAGCACACTGGGAACTTACTGTGGGCTAAGCTATAATGTTCACTCTCTGTGCAATGCTGTTATCCTATAATTTTGCCTCAGGACAGGCTTAGTCAAGGCTGCATACATTTATCCGTATGAATAGCAAGTATTTAATGGAAAGCAGGAAGCAAACCAGGTGGGCTTGCTGGCCAGGGGACTCATGGTTTTATTTAAAAGGAGTGAGTGTGTATCAAGTGCCTTGCTCCATATTCCCTTGTTACTTACAAGCCCAGCTGGTTTTTGCAAAGGCACTTCCATGGCTTGTTGCTGGAAGCCTGCATGTTGCTGACACGGAGAGTCTGGGATGGTGGGCCACACTGGTTTGAAGTATGTCAGCTTAGCTGCTGTTCACCTGCTACCATGGGTAAATGCACTTAGGACCCTTCTCCCTCTTTCACTTCTCCACTATTTTTCCCCCTTTTTGTCATAGACAGAGGAGCCTTTGAAAGCTTTTGATAAACTTATGTAATTGGGTATGTTTTCCAAAGCCTGGTTCTGTTCTTTCCAAGGGCTTAGCTAAGAACATTATTCCAATTCTTCTCTATGCCTTCAAAAGTGCCGATCCTTTCAAACATGTGCAGTGTGAAGGATTACAAATTTGTTTTTCAAAGGACCCCAAATCCCTACTGCTTTCATCAGTTCCCCTCCTTGTGCTCCCAGTTTTCTCTCCTGCCACACGTCTCATAGTCCCAGCTTCGAGCGGCAGGATACTGACACTCCCTCTTCTCCTGTTTCTCTACCTCTCACTTTTTTCTTCTCCTTTTCAGTTCCCCCACTGCCCATACTCCCCAATATTTTTTTTTATATGCAAACAAAAGTGCAGAGAAGCATCATCATGGCAGCAATGTTGCAGTGGGCGCTCCCCTCTGTGTGCATGTGAGCTCTAAAACTTTTAAAATAATGGCCTGAAAAGAACAGGAAGGGGACAGCTTGAGGCAGAGAAAAAGACTGAGGGAGAGTGCAAAAGGAATGAAAAGTGGGACAAAACCATTGGAAATGCATTCAGGCTGACATCACCACCCTTTCCCACAGTGGTCATTCACTTAGAAGGCTCCAGTGTCCATTCACTGTCTTAAAGCCAGCTTTCTAGAGCCCTGGGAGACCATCTTTCCCGGTCTGAATGCCTTTTTTGTTGTGAAACAGTGAACTGTTTCTGAAACCCTGCATAAAGGGCTGAGTAATTCACTGCAGTTGCCAGGAAGTCTGAGCCACTTGTGAGCTAACAATAGTTAACTTTATCTGCCGTCCTGAGCCCCCCTTCCAGCTGTAGGTCCTGAATTCTAATAAGGGCTTTACTCATGCCTCTGAGGTTATGGTAATATTTTATACATCTTTTTTCATTAAGACACAGTCATAGCTACTGTTGAGGCACCGGAGGCAAGTGCTGTCGAATGACGCGGGGTGGAGGAGGAAGGGGGAAAAGAAAGAAAATAGCTTTTTATATCAGGCAGGCAGTTTGGCTGTTTTATGCTAGAAATATAAACTTGATTTGGGCAAAACTGGAGAATGTAATTTTTAAAAATTCACATTAGGAACCCCAGAGTCAAGCAAGACCTTATGATTGTTTTCTAGCTGTGAAACAACCTCAGCTTTTCAAATTTTGGGGTTCTTGGTTTTATTTTTCGATCTCCTTCTTCTCTGTTCCTGCACTGCAGGCGTGATGGTGACAAGGAAGTGGGTAAATCATGAAGGAAATAGATGAATTTGTTTGGGTTTCCCTTTTAATCCAGATTTGGATGTTGATGCTCAGAAAAATTCTGCACAGTGACAGCACAGCTGTGTATAAGTGGTGACACAAAACAGTGATTCATACAGTTGTCCTGCAATGCTGATAATGACAGTGTGCCTTTGAAAGATGTAGATCATCAGTTTTCTTCTTTACCTTCTGAACTAACTGCTTTCTTGAGAACTAAAAAAATCAAGTTAAGTGTAAGAGGAGTTCTAAATTGTCCCTTTGGCCTGCAGTGTTTTGAAAAATAAAAAAAAAAATATTACTTATTCCTCCCTTTTAAGCAAATGATCAGTCAGAGTGGAATTTATTTCAGGGCATCACTGTGACCATTCCTGTTCAAGGTAAAAGACAACACAGCTTGAACAACTTGTTCATGTCTTTGGTGTCTGTGCCTTACTTGCGATGCCTGGAGAAATAGCATTAGAAATGCCTCGATGAAAATAAAAGTACATCTTTCAAAGTTTCACTCAATACTCCATTAATGTTTATAAAAAGTGATTGGAAGATGCATACAGGTTTTGTAAAACGAAACCCCAGAAATGTACTTGATGTATTCCCCTAGCACAGCAATACTGTTTTCTTCATCTGTACTTATGACACCAACTGATGCCAGTGGGAGCTGTGTATGTTGTGGATGAGGTCACTACAGGGTCACTGCATAGTAAATAAGTTGCTTGGCTTTTTGGGTAAGTTCAAGTATTGAATCACTTTCATATCTTCTCTCCAAGTGACCTTTACCAGGGGGGAATACCATGTCTGATGGAGTGACAGATTTGAACTGGCCCTTTTACTGTCTAACAGCAATGACTTCTGAACTTTGCTGTGGGTTTGTCTTGACAAGAATAAAAAGCTGCTTTCAGAGGGTGGAGGCTAACGAGTTGTGTGCGCAGACACAGGTGCACGTACATTCCCTCCCCAAACACTTTCTTCTCCCCTAATCTATACTTCAAGAGAAGTCAGATATCAGAATTGACAGAGCCCACAGGTAGCTGGCAGAGGGGAAAGCAGGGATGCAGGAGACATGTTTTACAAAAGACATTTATTAATAGTGAACTAACTGTAAAGGCATCAAAGCTACCCCCGTGGTCCTGACTGAAAGCTCTGAACTACTGGTACTGTGGCTTTCTCTCAACATGGACTGCTTCTGCTCGTGAGCTGAAACATGTGAGCTGAAGCTGACTGTGTTGCATTTTGATAACCCATTCAAATAATTTTTTTTTATTTGCTAATCCTTTGTGGGGGAGGGAGTATAAATTAGAGGGACTAAAAGCATATGATGAAGAGAAAAGGAATACAGCTTTCTAATTTACAGTGACCTTCAGGAGTCACCATAAACCTTTACCATCCACAAATGAACATTTCATCTCATTCTGGAGATAAGTTTTGAAGCATGAAAAAATCTGACCACATGCCCAAATGCAGATCAAGCTTTTTTGAAAGTCACGACCTGTGATACGGACTTAAAATTTGTCCCTTAATCTATTAATTTGTCAGATGTCTCTGTATGATGTAATCCCTCTCTAATCACCTCCTCCCTTTCAGAGCATTGTAAATACTACAAGCAACTGCATGTCTCAACTAGATGCATTATGATTTCGTTCTTTCACTACATGGGGCTATCTACCCACCAAAATGTGCGATACCAAGGAATAACCATCAAATTTGGGTGTGATAAGTTGCCAAGAAAAAGCCAAAACAAATCCTTAAAAACATACAGTAGCACTCCTGTATTTCAAACTGATAGGCAGTGCTTCTTCTGGAAAAAGACAGTGATTGAGATTTTTTTTTAAATTTTAAATAACCCGCTCAAATATTTTACACCTTGTGTTGTGAAACCTCAAAACCTCAGCTGTGGAGTTACCTGGGATGGAGTCTCTCCAGGCTTTTACGTTTTACTTGTGCTTTCCAGTTCCATAAAGTAACCTCTTACATTTCAGTGCCCTACTCAGACCCTTTTGGCTCCTAATGCTTTGCCCCTTTCTTCTAGTGACTTCTTTTTTTCCTGTTTCTAAGCCTGGTTTCTCTTTTCTTCTATCTTCTCGCTCCTTTAGTTTTCATTATTTAGTGGGATTCTTTATCCTCTTCTGCCACCTGGACTGTCTCTCACTTGTTCTTGCTCACTTCCTCTTAAAATGCTTTGTTTCCAATCCTCTGCTGCTGGATTTGGCTTTCTGTTTTAATAGAAAGTTCTGGCTCAGAAAGCCTCAGCATCCTGTGAAGGACCACCTTAGCTCCTAGTAAGGATGTTCTACAGCCCTAGAGTTGCTCAGAGTTACTGTGGGATCCAAAAGCCTGGGAAGAACAAATAGCTAACAGCTCACTCAGACAGATCTCTGTTCTCCTGACAGCCTGTGTCCTGGAAGCAGCAAAGTTGCAGGTTTGACTTGCCATGAAACTCCTACATGAGAAGAACTGACAACCTTTCCACCCATTTGTGTCTTGGGGACAGCATGAAAGCCCAGAAAGTGAGCTGTAAGAGCAGACTAACTTTTCTGGCCCCATTGTCCCACCAGACTTCAATGGCTACCCAGGCTTTTCAGGTTCTGGCTTAAGAGAAATGCATACTGAACCCAGAATGGCAGGGGAGCCTTAGCAATAGTACTTGACACGGAGAACTACAGCATTCCTCCTCACTCTCTTCCGGGTACAAGGACCAAGGAAAAGCAAGTGTTGTGAAAGCTGTAGGAGAGTTGTATATATGAATAATGTTTCCCTCCTATGCCAGTTCTCAGCTAAAATCCCTCTTAAAATGGAAGTTGAGGCTGGAGAATAGGCCTTGCCTCTTTTTACATGTTTAAGGAGTAAATATTCTAAAATAAATCTACAGAAGAGACAATAAACAAGCAAAAATCTGTTTTACCCAGCATTAGCATACCAAAATCACCAGCATGAACTCAGCATTTGGAGTTTGCCTGTTCATTAGCTGGATTGCTCTATTTTGACGGTGTACTGGTTTAGCACTGATATAACACCTTCACAGTCAAACACTGTGAGCCTGCTTTGAAAGACTGTAAGCATTTCCTTCAGGTGGCCAGGCAAGCACAGCGAAATGAAAGCTGCTGGTGGGTGACAGGAATAAAAATAAAGGATAAGAGAGTGTGATATTTCTCAGAGCCACGCTGGGAATGCTGCAGGAATCCTAAAGAACACATCCAAGCAGAAAGGAGAGAGGAAGAATTTTTGGCTGGAATTGGTGCAAACGATTGCTGTGCAAGCACCAAGAACAGGCCTGTCTCTTTTTAATTTTTTATTTTTTTTTAAATGGCTCAGGGAATAGATTTGGCTGCAGGTTAACAGGAAGCAACTCCATTTTCTATTTTTTTAATGCTTGTCTGTCTGTGTAACACAACCAGAAAACTTGATTTCTGCACTGGGAAATGCCACTTAAGAATTGAGCCATTGGTCATTCATTCAGAAACCTGATATTTGTCCAGCTATTCTCTCAAGTCATCTTTGGCAGTGAAGTCTAATTTCAACAGCATGTGTGTCTTTATCTTTTCTGAAGCAGGAAATATTAATCACTAAATCTAATTGGTCTCACTGCTGCTTACTCCAGGGCAGCTTTTTTAGCTTATGAAAACTGGTATCAGTTGACATTGTCATCCACATGGCTTATGACAGAGAGTTGAAGATGGGCTATTTCCATTTAACTAGACAATAAAGCAGAGAAGCTGATAAATGCTGAGGTGGGGCATATTTCAGCAGGGAGGTTTTATGAAATGAATTTTTCTCATTGGCCTCATACCCACCACTGGAAATAGAGCTGCCTATGCTTATCCTTTTAATGTTTTTGTTAAGAGATCTCATCAAAAGACAGGAGAAGACTGTGCGGCCAATTGAGAAAATTAAGGGGAAAAGGCTTATTGTTATATAAATGTCCTTTCCTCCCACTTTTGCAGAGCTGCTCTTGATCCTTTCAGAGCAGTCTCCCTTCAAGAAAAGAAGAGGCTGTTAAATCATACAAAGAAGAAATTACAATAGTTAGTCTTTTATATTAATATTTTAGTCTGTTAATGCTATTATTACTAATGTAGCACAAACGGAATGCTAGAGGCTTTTCAGATAGCAAACTCCATGTCCCGGTGTATGATGTGTGGTGTACGGGTGACACATGCAAGAGGATGCGTGAGTTGGCATTTAATTAGGCAGCGGCATGTACCTGAGGAGATGGACGCTGCAGTCCTAGCTCTGTAGCACAGGGGTAAGCCAGACTAAACAATCTTTGTGAAGTTGCTCAGCATTCAGCTTTGAGGTATGAGGCCTGATCTCTCAGTGCATTACTTCTCCTGCTGGTAAAAGAGAAGCTACTGTGCTTTGTCGCTGCATCTTTACATTTCAGAAGGTGTCAGGAAACATAACTTCCCATGCAGATAAGGACTACTTAGCATACTGGGACATGCTCTCATTAAAGTCCTCTGTGCACTGCTACAGCATGATACCTCAATAAATGTATTTCTTCCTCTGCCAGAACACTTTGTGATTTTCTGTACTCGGTTCCACAAACAAGCACTGAAATTTCGCCTATATTTTTAATGAATTTGCTCCATAACTGCTTTTAAAATCCCCCTTTTTTTTTTTTCCTTTGAAGGATGAATATTTTAAATTAAACAGAAAAGGAAGGGGCAAGCTGAAGTATAGGGTCAATGCTTACAATGCTTAGGATGAAGTTTATTGTAATTTCTTCCATTTTTTCCCCTCTGGTGCTTCCTTGGAGGGAAGTTTGAATGGAAAGTTAGACAGAGTTGATTCTTGATTTCTCTGGATACCACTGTAGAGGAAATTTCACTACACATAATTGCCTAAGCAATTGCCTAAGCAGGTAATACTTTCTGCTCTCATTAGATAGGATTTTCCAAGCTGATGCATTCACCTGTCCTCTAACAAAATCTCTGAAAACTGGAGATAAGTGGTTGATCTGGTCCAGCAGGTCTTCTCCATTTTGTGTGGAAGGACTGAGTTAAGCACTCCCACAGGGTCACTGCCACACATCCACACTTCAAAGAGACCCCTCTTCAACAGAAGCAGCCATATAAACATATATCCTGTGCTTACACTGAACATTTCTGAAGGATGTATAGTGCAATTCAGAGTTTGGTTTAGCTCAAATAAAAAAAAAAATACAGTCCAGCAAAGATTTTGGTTTGGGACAATGCCTATAGCTGAACCACATTATAGTTTTGGTCCAGTGCCTCTGACTGCAAAGCTAATCCTCCTTTATACGTAGATTGATGCCTGTGTGCTCACAGGCAAATGCAGGGAATTCTCTGGGGAAGGCGAACAGTCAAGTGGGGAATCCGGCATATTGGGAGCCCACACAGAGCCCAGTTGATGAATAAATAAAGGAGTGCTGGCTTCTGACTCTGCCAATTTCTTAACCTTTGGGATCATTAACAACTTCTCTCTTCCACTGGAAAAAAAAAAGCCAGCAGTTCCTGTATTTCTCTGAGACACAAGCAAAGCATTTTAGCACCACAAATAAGCTCATAATTTGACAGGCAAAATGCCAGGAAAAGTGAAAGCAGGTTTCTCCCTCCAAGACCCGGAGTATCTTAGTGATCCTTTACTTGTTTTCAAATGCTATTTCCTTTTGGCTAAATCACAGGTTTGGGTCAAGACACTCTTCAAAATATCGTGCCCTATCCATGTACATTTTCTTAACCTTATGGATGTTCACAGTTTGCTGCTTTGCCAGCCAAAACAAACACCACAAAGAAATGCCTAGACATGTCCAGAGCAGTTGCTGAGCAGCTCTCATTTTTAATTTACCTACAGATGGATGTACCATCCATTCATGTATTTTTTTCCTTATATGCAAAGTCAGCATCCACAGAGTTGGCATAACAAGTATTCAAGAAGCTGTATTTGTTGTGAAACTCAGCAAAGAGAATTAGCTACAATATGCGAACAATAACTTCAGATGGCAGGGCTACAAAAAGAGCTGAGGCCGATAAAGGCCACAGGCAGGCAGAGTGTCCAAGCCCCTTGAAAATGAAATAATGCTATGTCTTCTCCAAGACTTCCAGCCAAGGAGCCCAATGGATTCTCAAAAAAGTTGAGGAAGTAGGTGGCACCCTTGGGTAGGGTCTGCCAGCTCTGAGCTCCTTGTTGGAGAGAAGCCTTTGGGTGCTCTCTTGGGACTGATCTGAGAGAATGGAACTGCTGTCCATCCCCTACCTGCTGTCTTAAGGAGCAGGCTTCCTGGTCACAGATAACCACTCTGTCCTGAATAAACATGATGCTTTAGCACAGTGGGTGTCCCAGTGCTCACCTCATCTAGGGAGATGGTTCAGGGGAGACAGTAACATAGCATGGGTCTTTGCTGCCTTTCTGTGTGACTGCTGCTGCATCAGAGAAAGGTGACAGTTGCAAGTCACAGTAACTAAAATTCTGACTGAGTATAGGGGAAAAAAAATCACTGTGAGAGTGGTTCAGCACTGAAGCATGTGCCCGGCAAAGCTATGTAATCTTCATTCTTGGACAGCCAAAACTCAACTGGAGAGGCCTCAGCAACCCACTCCAAGTTTAAAGTGAACCATGCTTTGAGTGGGGAGTTGGACTGGAGACCTCCAAATCCCATCCAGCCTAGAGTGTGCCATGATTCTGTGAAAGTGAAGGAGGATAGGAGATTTTTCGCCCTCTTTGTCCTTCTCTCTTCTCCTCCCAATATACATCTTTTGGATTAGCACTTGACTGCTTTCCTACTAGAAAGAAAAGGTTTGAAGGTAACTCATCACTCCACATACACATCTGATTTTGAGGAGAAACCCACATCCCAGTGACAATTTTATGCAGTTTTCAGTATTAAATGACTTGCTGAAGACCATGCAGTACACTGGCAGCAGAGTGTGACTGTGCCATGGTAGTCTGAGCACTAATGTTTTGTAGCCAGAGGATGCGGCTTCCTTCCTCCCTTCCCCTGAGGAAAGGAGAAGAACACTTCTCTGAGCAGCCTCTGTGAGGAGCCTGTCGCCATGGTGAAATGCCAGTTGTGATTATCCTATGTAAACCTCCTGAAATCTGTGTGTAAAGTGGTAAAAAATTTAACTTAAAATTAACCCCTACCAATCACATGAAAGGGAGAAGAATGGCATATTTAATTTTGTTTAATACTCACCAGGGAGAGAATGGACTCCAGGCTTTTTCATTAATGTTTAATAAAAACTCTATTAATTTTCTTAAATAAAGAGTTTAATGTCAGATTTATACCTACTTCTTGGATCCCAGAGGAACTAATCTTCTTTGTTATCAGCCTTTGCATTTGTTCTGGTTTTTTTTTTTTTTTTAAGCTGTTTTTTCCTCCTCTTCTTCTTGCCAGTGAATTCTGGAGGAGTTTGCAGGACAAAGATATCGCTGAAATCGGGATACGTGTAAGAGTGAGTATGTAAGTAAGTGTATGCTGGTTGAGTGAGTAAGTGTATGCTGGTTGAGTTGCAAATAGTCATGGATCTGTTTCCCCTGCAGTTCAAAGAGGGTGCTAAGAGGGTTCTGCCCTTCAGGAGCCCCCCAAGCTGCTTGCACACCCCACTCAATGCAGAGAGGTAGCTAGCAGCACCGCGCCATAATCAATTCATTAATTAATCGTGCCATAATGAGATGAGGTGACTGTTGCTGGAGTACTTTAGGGCTCTGGGAGTAAATACAAAACCAAGCCCTGCTGCCATGCAGGCGTAGCTTCACGAAAGGGGTATCGGCCTTGCGGCAGTGATACCCATCTGCTTTCGGTGTCCCTGGAGGTGACCTGGGGATCTGGCTCCGCATCCCCTCGGGCTGCACGCAGAACTAAAGAGGAAGGGTGCAGGGAAATCCCTCATCCAAAGCCAGTACTTCTTAGCAGCGTGAGGCTCTGCCCTGCCTTCACTCCCTGCTGCTCATCAGCCGAGGAGCGCGTTAATGTGCAGCATGCGTTTAGTCCTTAAAACGGCTTTTCCCTAACTCAGTGACAGAACGGGTTCGCATCCTGGCCAGCTCTCGGCATTTATTTACTCTGGTGCAGGAAGACCTGGGCCGAAAGGGGAGAGGGAGGAGGGGCCGCTGCCCACCCGGCGGGACCGGGGCTGCCCTGAGCGCCGCCCCCGAGCGCTGCCCGCCCGCGCCCGGCGGCGGCGGCACTGCCCGAAGCAGGTCCGATTTCCCGTTTCACCAAAACGTTTCCTTCGTTTTGTTGAAATGAAGGAAAGCACCTCACGGTGGGACCTGGAGGGTAGAGAGAGAGTGGGAGGGGGATTTTTTTGGATCCGTGTTAGTTTTTGCATTGCAGAATTTGTAAATTGTTTTTTGCTGTTCTGGATTTTCTTTTTTCCCCTCCTTGAAGGTGTGAAATTTCCTGAGTTATGAAAAACGCAGGTACTTAGGCAGGTTTTCAGGTCAATAAGAAATCCGTGATTGTCTAAGATGAAATCGCTGTGACTTTTCCCAGGATTAGTTTGTGACACACCGCACTGAGGGAATGCATCACATGCACCCTTGGAGCTGAAAGATGAAGTCGTTCTAGGGAACGGTTCCGGATTTGCTGGCATGTAACAGTGGCTAATTTGGCCAAAAGCCCGTGACAAGAGCAATCAAATAAGATTTCTGAAGTTGATTGTATTTCTCTATCGCACAGAAAAGGGGAACTACAGGCCCACTTTTCTTTTGCAGGGTGTGATTAATTCCCATTGATTTAATCACGGCTGGGGTGTGTGTCAGGTGGGGAGAGAGCAGGGTCGGAAAGAGAGAGGACCCAATAGCAGACAACCAAGCATTATCTCTAATCCTAAATTTTCCTCATTGGAAGTCACTAAAAGGCCTTGGCTAAAGGATAATGTTCATACTCCTATTCTTTTCCTGCTATAAGCAACAAAACATTTTATAAACAGAGTAAGGAATATGGATTGTCAAGTCGGGACTCCAGATCACTTACTTGTGGTAAAGCACTGCAAGTCTGGATTTGAGAGGTAGCTGGTATCATACTGCAGAGTCTTGACACAGCAAACAAATCTCTGTGAAAATGGAGACACCTTCCCTGTGACAGGAGTGTCACTGCCTACACAGCTATTGACAGTTTGCAAAGCCTATGTAATTGGTCATGGGGATAAAGGACAAAAATATTTCCAGATGCAGCATTTTCCTGCTGATTTCAGGATCACCCTGCAAAGTAATATGACCAACCTCATGAATTCAGCTCTTGCACATTCCTTGCTTCTTCTTAAGAACTATCTCCTTTCTTCAAAAAAGAACAGTGCCTGTCAAGGACACCTAATCCCTACTTCTTGCTCTCCGGAGGTTCTTTCATGTGGCAAGAAAAGACCACAACTTAGCTGAGTGAAAAGTGGGCTGATGATCTAATTTTGTTCTTCTGCTTTCCTTTTGTTTTACAATCTATTTAGGATTAGAAACTTACTTACAAGATGTAGTTCTCTTGAAATGGAGTTTCTGTCAAAAAAAAAAAAATAGAGGACAAGGGAAAATCTTAAAACGTTTGAAATTTCTTATTTCAGCAGTCTTTAATGGAATAGTGCTTTTAAAAAAAAGCCATAAAATTGCTTTGTTTTGGCATTTTTCAAATGAAACTTTGGGACCTTTTGTGTCATAATGGCATTTTTCTTTTCAAAAGTAACCTAAACCAAAAGGAAACAAAGTTTAACAAGAGACCTAAACACCTGGAGAATGAATTCTACCTTTCATTTTGGGTTGAACAGTTTAGACTGAATTATCCCATCAAGAAACCCCAAATCATTTACTGTAATCAGAATGGCATTTTCCTGATCTGTCAACATAGGACAAAAATAATAAAAACATCTCTTATATGCCTCAGCTTTAAGCTGAACATGTGGCTGGACAAAGTGAATATTTTTTTATTTGATTTGCGGCAGAACACTGAATGACAAAAGAGCTGCCTAAGATGCTTCTAATTTCCAGAGTGAGTTTGTGCAAAAACACAGCAACAGCATACCCAGCCCAATAGTGGGTTTGGTGATGTGAGAACTATAGCCTCAGACAGTAAAGCACATAGTGAAAAAAACTGGTCTGCAACTAAATTTCTGAGCTGAGAGGCACCATGTCTAGTCACCAGATCTTTTGAATTGTTGTCTTCTCCCACCAAAACACAGCCCTAAGAACTTTAATTTCATCCTGAAGCCCTGCATTACTGACCTGCTCGCCTCAGCTTCCTTGGAGCTCCTACCACATCCCCCTCAGCACTGTGGCTGCTGTCCAGGTGCAATGAGCTTGGGGGCTAAATATACCCATTACAAATGCTACCACATAGCAGGAGCATTTCTTTCTCCCTATAAAATCCCTCTCTGTGGATTGTGTTACCATCTCACCTCAGCTAGCAAATGCTGTCTGGGATTAACTGGCCTGTGAAACTGAGTCCTGACAGGGACCAGTGCAAACCCAGTTGTTCCCAAAACCAGAGCTCCCCTTCAGGGCGTGTGGGAGGCTCAGCCATTTTCTCAGGTGCCTCTTCTGGGGACTGTTACCTCACAGATGTCAGCATCTGTTTTACTTCCCCTCCTCAAGTATAGTCTATACTTGGCAAGACCCAAGTACACCAGTGCCCCCCTCCCCAGTCCCAAGAGTGACTTCCCTTCAGGCTCCCTGGCATTTGAGCTTTGTTGTAGTTCCCCTGTTCAATGCCATCACATAAAGGACCTTTCATATGAGGATTTTTCTCCTTCTTTCCTTGGGGAAGCCTTTCAAATCTTTGAGGGGATAGGAAAGGGTCTTGGTGAGGATCCTGCCAGAAGTATGTAGATAGAGCAGGAGACAAGTGTGTAGGAAACTTAACTCTGTGTAGGTTATACCATCCAGACACTTTGGTTGTGATTTCTTGCCCTGTAAATCCAGTGCAGTCTTAGCAGCATGAGAAAAAGTTCCTTTTTTGTCTGTGCATGTGCTCAACATTTGTAATGTAATCTGTTTTCGCCATTATGCATGTATGTATATATATATATATATATGTATAAAAATAGCTATATAGATACATATAAATTAATGAAGTTCAGCAACTCTATGAAATTAGGAAAACAAATGTCACTATAGTAGCTTGAAAAAATAAGCAAAGCAAGGCTTAGCCCTTTCAGGCTACCCTTTCCTGTTGCAACAGCTTCTGCAAACAGGGTGGCAGGAGGGACTGGGTGACGTAAGAAGTTTGCAATAAGGCATGGAGCCCTTCAGCATTGGCTGTCTGGTTGAGGTGTGACTCCATGCAGCAGTGCTTACAGTTTGCTCCCCTCAAGAGCAGTTTGTTAATTGTGTTGTTGCTTCTGGACAGAGACCTCTCAGAAAGTCGGACCCTTCATTCTGAGCTGAAGTTCCCTTTGGAAAAAGGCTTGTGAATAGAGTACGGGAAAGATGGTATTTCTTTCTTCCTTGTAGTTCAGGGCCAAGGTAGACTGGCACCAAGGCCACAACTGCACTTCTCCTGCCCCGTGCAATGAGAGCTTTGGGACCCTGAATATACTTGCAGCATGTTTCATGGACACTATCACTGGGCATATAAAAGAGCAGTTTATTACAGTAAAAGCTCTGCTGATAGCATGGTGCCTGCACTGAACTCACAAGGATAGCTGGATTATTAAGGGATATAAAAAGAGCCTTTTAGAAGTGCCACTCCTACACACTAGGGTACAGCAGGAGGTGCACAGTGGCAGTCTGCGTGTCTCTCACAGCAGGGACTGCTGGCACAATGGCTTCCGTTTTTGCTGCCTGTTCAGTATTATTTGTTTTATGTTTATACTGTCAATGCACTTAAAGAGATTATATATTTTTCCCATGGCATAAACAAAATGACTTGCATTTTGCAAGGAGAGTAATGGTAATGAGAAGTCAGGCGTCAAGGGGGAATGATAGTAAGGTTGACGGCAAGGAGAAATAAATCTTGTATGCTCAGCTTAGTATGAGCTGACTGTCATTTCCTTAAATAAATTAATAAATTCAAGTCCCCATGTTCTTACCTTATGAGGAGGGGGAGAAGAAGGAATGAGCTGTGACCTCCTAGCGGGCAGTGTTTTTAGTAGGTGATCTCTTACCATTAGCTCGAATCCAGCTCCAGACAAGACATCAGTTTGGTGGTTCTCCTCAGGCCGATGTCAAACCTTTGCCCTCTCCTTTCCATCTACTATCTTGAAGCAGCCCAGAGCTAGACATATCACAGAGACAGAAGATGATGTAAGGACTTTTCTGAAGCCAACTGGGTTTAACAGGTCACTTGGGAAGTAGCTCTGGCCCTGCTCCCCCTACCCACTGTCACCTCTCCCACCCCCTGCTCAAGTGTGCAGCCATGAGCTAGATTGAAATGGGGAGGGGGAATCATGCTATTAATAACTCTGAATCACTGTTGCCTGGAAGATGCTGAGCATTTGTTTATCCTTTGTTCCCATGGGACAACATACTGTATGTTATAACCATTTGTTGTTTGGCGTTTTTTTTCCCACCCAAATACAGAACAGTGGCAGCTGAGCTGCTGTATGAGAATAGCATTAAAATGTGTAATGCACCATAAATAAACAGAAATAGACAGCCAGGAAGCTGTGGTAATCACTGCTTTGATGTATCATGAATTATGATGTGTGTATATATGTGAGCGAGTGTGCGGGGGCGGGGTTTCAGGGCTTCATGTTTCTGGCTGTGCTTGTTTTGACTCAGCTGCTGTTGCTCTGGGAAGAGAGCGAACCCGTCCTGTCATTTACGTATCTCCACCTTCGCACTGACAGCTGTGCATGTCCCTTGACTCATAGGAAAGGGATCTCAACCTCCACCGCCTCTTCCCTTGGAGTTCCTCCCTCCTCCTCGTCGCTCCCTCTGCCCCCTGGCTGTCTCCCAGGACCGGGTCACTCCTTCTGCCACCAAGAGAGGATCCTGTTACAGCCTGGGCTTTAACATCACCTTTCAAAAGTAACCGATTTATGTTTCTTGGGTCTACATTAGGCTTTTTTTTTTTTTGTTCTTGCTGACTTCCTTTTGCTACTGGGATCACAAAAATGGCAATGGTTGTGTTAGCACAGGCAGGTGAGGATATTAACAACTCAGTGTCATGTTTCCCTCAAGATACTGAAATTAAAAAGGTGGCTGTTGCAGCCTAGTGCTCTGAGATCAGTAAGATATCCACAGTAGGTGGAAAGAGAGGAAAGCCAGAAGAAAAAAAATGTGGCACGGGTGTCTCCGTGTTGATTATCTCCTATCGGCTTCCCAGGGACTCCTTTAGCTGGCACAGCAAGCTGCTTGTTTGGAATTATTTCCTACCCATCCCTACTACAGCAGCAAGACAGCTTATTAAAACAGCCTAGCTTTCTTTTTGTGCTCTTTGCATTAATGTTTTACCTGAGGCCAATAGTCTCCCTCTGAAAAACTTGTTTGGTCTGAATAGCCATAAATGAGTCTAACTGTGCTTAAGTGCTGCTCAGGTTCAATGAATTCTCTGACCTTATGATAATTTAGGTGTCACAGGGCAGCAGTAAATGCCAAAAACTGTCTTCCAGCCTGTAACTAGCTGCATAACCACCGCAGAGCGCTGCGGTGCTCAGCCAGCCTGCGAGGCCAATTAATGAACCTTGAGCAGCAGTCCCTCGGGATCCGCGTCCATCCGCGCCCTCTCGCGGCTCCCGACCGGAGAGCGGCCGCTGCCCGCCTCTGCACATCATCCCTCCCTCCTGGCTGAGCTCCGGGCTCCGATCTCCACCCTGGAGTGAGAACATCAACTAAAAGGTTCATTCTTCTACTACAAGAAGCGCCATTTCCTATTTGGGGTGAGGCAGGGAAAGCGCAGGGCTTGGCTCTGCGGACAAGCAGTTTTCTCAAGGAGGGGAAGGGTTTAAGAACCCAGAACTGGGAGCACTTAAACACTTAAAAAATTTTTCAGCCAAGTCAATCAAGTCTGACAGGCTTAGATGGTCATAATAAACTGCTGAGCATGGGTAAAATTTCTTGAAATGGTGATATATTGACATAACGAAAGACCACACAAAAACTATTCAAGTGAAGGAGTGGTTTTTAGCTAGACAATTCCAATTGGAATTTGGTGTCTAAATATCTCCACGTATCCAGAGCATATTTTCCTTGTTGTTGTCACCTAATACAGTTACACTTTATTATAATTTTTAGCAAAGAGGGAAGGTTGTGCATTGAAGTCTTTCTACATATAGGGACTGCGATACATAAAAGCAACAGGCAACCCTGCTTCTTTTCTCTGAGGAATAAACATACACCTTGGTGGAGCTGAGTTAAGACTGTAACTAATCTCTTCCCGACTCAGCAAAGAACTCAGGGATGTGCTTAACTTTATCGACAAACTTAAGAAGATGAAGCCTTGTTGCTGTGCAGCATAGCTGCACAGGAATGGATGCATCAAAAAATGCTGTCACAGCCGACTATATTGCCACACATGGCAATTACTAAAATTGCACGACAATTATCATTCCAATGCTGAGATTGCTGACTTGCACTTGCTTCACAAATGCTGGAAACACCTTCCTCATTCAGAACTAGCAGGCCTAACTCTGAATTATGTTGTAGCTACATTGCCCTCCAGCAAGATAAAAGGCCTGAAGAGGCTAGAAATAGCCTCTGGGGAGCAATCTTTGACATAAGATGTTCATCCCAGCCCATCTGTTGGCATACCACAACTCCTCAACACTAGCTCACTCCAACTGTCTCATAAACCCCTGCCTGGGGCCTTCACTGGGAAGGGGCCATGTGTTTGACACGTAAGCAGAGAACACTGCCTAGCAGTAGATCAAAAGCAGCTTATTGTCCTAGGTGCTAAATTAAACTCAGTTTAGGAGACAATAACAATTCATGAATTGTCCATTCCTTCACTCCTCTCCTCCAAATAACATCTCCTTCTTCCCTTTTGTTTGCTGGCTCTCCCCCGAAAGACCCTTGCTAGCCCTTCTTCCTGCAGAGAGGTTGGGTTGGAGCAGAGGGACAGTGCAGGACCAGGCAAGGAGATATTGATGGTATATTTTAGAGATGGTGATAAACAGGAGAGGGAAGGGAAAAGCAGGCTGTGGCTCCTTCATTTCAGTGAGCAGCTCCCTGGACAGAGTGGCAGGATGAACCTTGAGAAGCCCATGGTGAGCCAGCCCCTATTTCTGGAGACAGCACAGTAAAGTGGGATGTCTCTGCCTTTATCCTGATGTGCCAGCTCACAGTGAATGGGAAGAGGGTTTTGGGGAAGATGTGGGACTCCTTCTTTTGCAGAGCTACCAACCTCTCCCCATCTTTTGCTCAGAACAGAAATGCTCTCCTGTCTGGTCTTTCAAGTTGTTTGTGGCTCTGTCCTCCAGTGGGAATGGAGCTGAGAAGTCTCTCCCATGATGGCTCTGGACTTTCCAACCCTATCACTGAAGTGCAGAGCAGAAGGTTGCCCCACTGTCCACCTGTGTAGCACCGATAGTTCAGACACTGGGTACCTTCTTCTTCTCTTCCTTCATTTGGATATTACTCTGAGCATAAATCCTATTTCTGTTGTGCACAATATTTTCAAAACAAAAATTACATAAACAAGAGAAGTATCCACTGCCCTTGACTTGAGATTACCTTTCACTTATTGTGAAGATCGGGCTTGATAATGTAAACAATACAAAATGGTTTCTCCTAAGTCGTATGTTTTTATTAGCTTTAGAAGCTCAAAACACCCAAGAAGACCATGAGAGCTTGTAACGCTCTTTCTTGATGAGAAGAAAAAGTGAACATAAAGGAATTCTGCAGTGCAAGAGTTATTTGACAATGCAAACCTGGCTGTAATAAGTTATTCTACTAATTTCTGTAAGTATGTAAAGCATACATAAATGAGCCCAAATGTCAGTATATTCAGATTTCTTATTTCTTTTGCATTGCAGAAGAAAAATAGATTTTTTTAAATGAAAAATTATTGACACTTCTGTTCTCACCAGCTGAAATTAGTGGAAGGTTTGTCATTGTCTTAAATGAAGTCAGAATCACACCATTGCAGTCCTGTTTAGTGTCATAAAATTGTCAAGCTGCCAGTTTCCTGTTGGCATGTTAATGGCTTTTTTTATGATATTTAAAGCAGATAAATTATTTGTATAGTGATTTATTCTACTTTGCAATTAATTGCAGTCATTTGAATATGTTTTATCTTACACTGGGGTTTTATTTTACATGCTGAGGCCATTTTTCATTTTTTGTAGTATTTGAGAGCTTTACATTTGTCCAAAAGATGTACGTATGCCAGTGAATGACTGGATCCAAATTCAATGTTGTTCTTTCAGACAGTTTATGACATTCAGTTAGTGTCTTTGCTGAGCAGAGGTTCACATTTTAGGTTGAGTTTTTTTCTTTTTTTTTTGTAAATCTTCTGACAGATTATTGCTAGGATTTCAGATAAATCGAGTATTATTACACTTCACATTTTTTGTTCATATTTCCTGTTTTTTTTTTTTCATTTTCAAAGAACAACAAGAAAGAAATCTGTATATTAAACTGTATTAAATCCTGGTGCATCATAAAACATATCACATTTGAAGATACTGCTAGCATGAAAATATTAGTAGTTATAAATCCATCTCCAAGAAAAGTGACTATATTTGTCTGCATTCAACCAACTGTTCATTAAATTGAAAGATGCTTTCTCTAAATTGTCTAAGTTTTAAGGTCATGTATTTCCTTGTAATGGCTCAGTCTTTGAAGCAGCATTCTTCTAGTGGTTAAACTAGCTCTCAACATAAAGTCTGTTTATGTGCATGAGGATGAAATTTGCATTCACACAGAGAGCTAAACCAAGACTTATATTCTTTTTCCCCTGAAGATGTATTCTCCTGCCTTTTAGATGCTTCTTCTTTTAACGTGTGGAAATCTGTGTCAACTACAGATTGACAGAGCATCGAAAGTGCAGATTTCTGGTATTTCTCTGTACTTCCTATTTTTCAGTGTTCATTGGGCTCCTGAAGTTTACAGAAGCTTGTCTATGTTTACTGTGAATACCTGAATCTATGAAAGCTAGAAAGCATGAAAAATAAGATGTGCTGCCCCTTGAGTAACTGTTTATAATGTGTAGAGAGAAATGGAACATTACAAGCATTACCTTGTGGTGGAGCTTTACTAGAGGTCCCAGGGAATGGAGTGACTGACCTTAGAATTACATCAATACCATTGGCATTGCAATCCTGTTCAAAGGCTCCACTGGGCAAAGAGCTGTTCCTCCACCTAATCAAAGACAGCTCACCTGGTATAACTGGAAGCATTTATACTGATGCAGGTGACACAGATGAGAAAACACTCCCAGTTCTGTTGTCAATATCCTATCTATAATCGGTCTAGCATCTGGCTTTTAATTCCTTAAACAATGTGAGAGTTTTTGTGGTATTTTTATAATAAATATTATTGAGTGCCAATTTACCCCCAAAAGTGAGATTAGCATATATTCAGGAACACTTTTCTATTTAGTAGCTTTTAAATGAACACATAAATTAATAGATAAGCTTGTTAACAACTCTGAAATATAATTAGTTTGTTGATGTAAATTGTTACTCAGCAGGAAATTCAGGACTGTAAAATAGCTGCAGAGTTTTAGTTGCTAACTGTCACAGTGTTTTAAATAAGTTATTTCCACAAGTTCCATAAAAGAGCTTATGGATTTCATTATTTTATATCATTCTGATGGTAACATTTGCTCTTCTTTCTTGAGACAACTTCTCTCAGGCACCAGACACCTGGAAAAGTCTGAAAGGAAAACTGAAAAAAGAAACATCTCTAAAGCACCCACTCATCAGCCCTACATCATAGAGTTAAAATTCAGAGACCATAATAAACTTTGTTGAAAAATTCTTGACTTCAAACTTTGACAGACAGAAATAGTAATTTCTATATAATAAAGCAAGTTTAACCATGTGACAACAACTGATGTTTGAATGCTGTAGCAGGTGGATGATCTCTGAGTTATAGAAATTAAAAGTCAGTCATTCACATGCCAGTTATTTTATTTATTTGACTCACATAGTTAGTGGCCATTACTACCCATTTCAACCAACTAGCAAATGTTTATTTGCTTTTGCATCAGGTCCCCAGAGCAGCACAAAGCAGTCTCAACACACTGATGTGTATAGCAGCAACCCCCACCCCCACTGTATTCAGAGATGTCATTGCAGAGACACCTCTGGTGCGGTTGGCCTGGGTACCACTAGACAGATGCTTGGTTGGTCCTTAGTGCATAACACCTCAGCATGTACTCATCATTTCTAACAGGATCTGTCCAGTTTATCCTGAACTCCCAGTGCCACAGCATGCTGCTGCCTCTGCCCAAGCTGATTTCCTTGGTTCTAGTACAAATATGTCTCTACCTGCTAAAATAATGACTCTTGGCTCTGTGAACATGTCCACAGAAACAACGATGCACCAAGACTCCCTCGTTCATACAAGCTTTGCAAAATTTGTGTAGTGGAGACAGCTGGTGAAGGAAGTTTTCTGTCAATGGAAAGAGCAAAACTTAGAAGCAGAAATGCAAGTGCAGGAACTGCAGCCTCACCTATGCTGTCGGGACTACAGGGACTTCCCAGATGTCCCTACTAGCTTGCTTGGTGACATACCCACTAACAATGTGATTGTGCAGATCCTTGTTTGTGAAGACTGTTCAGTTGCCTCAAATGAAACTGCTTGCATACAGGGTGGGATTTTCATGATACAGACAGCTAGACTTTAGGACTTGAACAGGATCCAAAGTTGTATGAGATAGATACAGTCAAATGTCCTGTGGATGAAATGGAACTCAGCTGCTACTCTTGGCTGGTGAGAAGTTTCTGTGAGGATGGAAGGGAAAGGCATAGTAATAACTTGTTTTTTATAAAAATGGTTATTTATTATTCATTGTTTTTATTTTATTACCAGTAAAATATAAGGTGAAATAAATGATTCTGCTCAACTTCCGTTATCACTGCAATCCTTTCTTGGGCTCACTAGTGGTAAAATTTATGCTTGTTTCTCCATTTACTGCAATTGCCCTTTATCAGAATTCAGGCTGTACTTTGCCGACTGATTCTGATAGCTGGAAATAATGCAAGGAGGATGTTTTTAAAGTAGATTTTTACAGGGAAAAGAAAGAATTTCTATCACTAGGATGGTGTTTGCAAAGGGGATCTAAATTTTGTTTCAAACAATAGTCTAACTACTTAATCCTCTCACCTCTATGAATATTTATGAATACAAAAATCCAAGGTACCTTTCCTGTCAACCCAAAAGACAAATATGTTGATTAGGCAATATGAAATAGAAAAGCAGTTTTGACGTGAGAATTTCTCCCCATAGTCAAACAGATGCAGAAAAGCAGCAATGAAAATAACTTAAATAATAAGCTTAACTCAATAAGCTTCAATGCCAGGATCATATCTGTGCCTGGTGCTAGAGGGATAGTATTTGAGGGTGACAGATGAACATGCTGGTTTATTCTGGTCTTAAAAATCTCTGCAATCAGGTCTCTCAGCTCTGGAAAAGTACAACCCTTTTCTCTGAAGCAGCCAGGGCTGCAGAAAAGCATGTCAGACCAAGTCCTTCCAGGACAGCAGGAGTGGTTTGGTTGATGGGAGTACTGCTAGCTTAATGCTTACAGGGTTCAAAGTGGCCTGTGAAGGCAACACAAGGAGAAGTGGTCCTGAGTATTTTGTAAAAATTTCCTTCCCCAACTGCTGTTGGCAGGAGTCTTATGGGTTGGGTAACTGCTCCGGCTGTGAAACTTCAAGGTGAGCAGCCGCCCTTGGGCACGTTCGTATTTACACTTACTTGCATCTGAATTTGTTGCTCTGAAAAATATGGAGATTCATCCAAACCTCAGGTTCCCAGCCCAGGATGAAGAGGGAACAGTCAGCATGGTGTGGGCTGATATGACCAGCCACGTGTTGGGGAGGAGAGGCTGTGTGGCTCCTGTCCCAGGCTTTGCAGTGAGAGAAAGGACCTCCTGACAGAAACAGCGTCTGGCCACCTCCTTCCTCCTGGCAGGACACAGATATGCAGACATTATCCCTGAGCAACAGGAGATGAGTGAGCCAGATGAAATTTTGCCAGTTCAGGTGATAGAGCACTCTGCTGCTACAGAGCTCATTATGAACCTCACAGCCCTTTCTGGACCTAGGAGATAAACAAGGGAATTCATTAAGTGCATTGGGTTATTAAGGGTGACTTACCTACCTTCAAGATTTAGTCTACTTCATTTGTTGCACATCACAGGTAATTGTGGATGATTAAGGATATAAGGGCTATCCAGATATTGGGTAACTCCACTGTCCTTGTGTCTTATCTTAATTTTTGTAGATTTTTAAGTTCTGATTTACAGTGGTATACAATATTTTTAACCTTTTTTTTTTTTTTCCAGCTAGGTTTGTTGTCAAAGGCACAGGAAAGCAATTTTATTTCCAAGGAGAGTACACAGCAAATTTCAAATCTTAGTTCACTTCCAGTAGCAGTAAGGTCTCTGGAGTCTGAGGTACAAATGCGAGTCAGTAAATATCTAGTTGTTGCAACAACTATTCTCAAATCCCCAAAAGTAAAAAAAAAAATATTTCTTCTGAAGCAGTGCATGGGTGCTGGGTCAACTTGTAAGTATTTACATCATCTGAGCAGGACCAAAACCATCAAAAAAGTTAATGATGATCATGTATAAGCTATGAAAATGGAAAATTATGTGAAAGTGAAGAGAAATAGTTAAAAGGACTGACAAAATAATTAAATGTTTAAAACCCAGCATGTTTAAACAACAGAATAGAAAAGGTTTTTAAATAAAAATATTCATTCATTTAAATGTGGATATCCTGTCCAAATGAGCAAAATAAAAGACAAGTTAAACATCCTGTTGAACATAGAACTCTAATGAGACAAACTGGAAAAAGATTTTGAAGAGCAACTTCCTACAGGCATAAATGTGACTAATAAGAACTTTCTCAGAAACAGGAAGCCTTTTGGAAAGTCAGTGGGCTGAGACATGATTAAGGTGCAAATGGGATACTCAGGAAACTAAGGATATGGCAAGAAAGCTAAACGAATTATTTGCATCAGTGTTCTCTTCAGAAGAGGTCATGAAGGTTTCCACACCTGAACCATTCTTTAAAGGAACAAGCCAGAAGAGCAGTCTGAAATCGAACTGTAACAGAAGAGATTTTCAGAGCAATTCAATAAAGTGAACAGTAGCAAATCTCAAGGACTAGGTAGCATTCAACCAAGCATTCTAAAGAAGCTAAAATATGAGACTGCTAAACTACTAATTTCTGAAATCACTATTGAAAGCAGAGAAATAGAAAGTGGCAAATGTGATGCTATTAAAAAAAAAATAAATTAAAGAGCAGAACTGAAAAACTACTGACCAGTAAAATTGATTTCTGTACCTGACAAATTGGTAGACATCATAGAAAATAGAATTGGTAAACACATAATTTTGTAGGGAGAAAATGTGCTTCACAAATCCATTAGCATCCTTTGAAGGAGTTAATGAGAATCAGGCTAAGAGCGTGCTGCCTGATATACAGTGGATGTGGGTTTTCGAAAAGTGATTCACATCACCAAAGGGTCTTAAAGAAATTAAATGGTCTTCGGATAAAAGACAGGTCCCCCTCACATGGTTTAATACATGACTAGAAGAAAAGAAACAAAGATTAAGGATAAACTACCATCCTTACAAAGTGGAGAAATGGGGCCTTATTTAATCCCACATGGCCCCTGCTGGGACCTATGTTGTTCTGAATTTGATTTGATACAGGAATGGGGATAGAGCCAGGCTATGCTCCAGCTTTGTAGCTTTCAACTGTTTTCTTTGATCAGGAAAACAATTTAATTTGAGTACAGACTGAACAGCTTGGTGCATAGGCCTTTATGACTAGGAGACCACTGCCAGGGTTGTGTTGTTGAGACACTGTGGGTTGTCAATCAGGCTTGCAGAGAAAGGAAGAAACTCTTCCTTTCTTAGGTTAGAAGCTGTAATAATGGCAAGCATCAGGGAATATGCTTTGTATGCCTCAGACTTGACATAGCTGGCAGATATTCCTCGTGCGTATGTCAAGCAAATTAAATGCTAATATTGACCCACCACCAGCAAAGATATGTGTTGATTGAGAAAAGAAATAATCTACCAATCTGTAGGCCAAGATGTCAGAATTATGGTACTACAACAAGAAGCAATTTTTTATCATTGAAACATCAGATTTTCCCAAATTGTCGCACTTAAGCAGTTTTATTACCATCTTGAATGAATCCAAGTTCTCTTTATGTTAAATATGGCTATCTAAGAAATCTAGGCAACTTTTTATTGTAGATATGTGGAGATAATTGAGTGTCAAAAGCTAAGTGGTCACAAGAAAAAATTATTTTCTCTGCTTTAATTAGTGAGGCTTTTTAGACACTTTCAATCCTCAACCTCTGAGAGCCTTAGGGCAAAAACAACCTTTGTATTGGCAGGTTCACATCTGTGTTCTTTCTCCAATATTAAATAACTGTAACATTTCTCCTTTAGAGATGTTATGGTCCCATTAAATGAGATGCTGTTTCAAAACTTGTCTTTCAAATAAAGTACAGTGTAAGTGTTGCATGCAATGATCATAACTCTGAACTATAAATCTATTCACAAAGTGTACTGATGATACTTACGGTTATATTTCTAAGTCTTTTACTTGCATAACAGCTGTTTTGGGGCATGGTAGTTAGCGTGGTTATGTAATTTTTACTTCCAAGTAGCATAACAGCTTACCAGGAAGTCTCTTCTGTAAGTAAATTTCAGTGGAGCCATGAGTAAAGAACAGGTAAATAAACCTTTGTATGTTTTGGTAGAGGTTCCATACATAAGCACTCTCATAGCTTTGTATATACTGCACATTTTGGGCAGCAAGATATCTTGGGCACATCTTGGGAAGGGTGTATGGTATATGGCAGGTACTAAATATGTACATTGCTTAATTTGACTGGGAAAACACCTGTATAGGGAAATAATGACTTACAGACATGAAATTAGTGAAACTCCCAAGAAACCACAGCACAAAACTATCATAATAACTATAAAAATCTACTTTCCCACTCTTATCCTGATGGTGAAGCTAATAGAATTGATTAATTTAATTAGATTGTGCTGTTTGGCACTGCCTTGTGCTTTGTGGAATAACAGGCACTGCCATCAAGCTCTGGTTAGAGCAAATCAGTTCACATCAGTTGACATGAACAGTGCTATGACAGGTTACACCATTGAAATGTGGAGTTAATGTGCAAGGCAATGCCAATCTGATCTGACAGTGGTTTACAGTGATGGTGAGCAGCTGTCAAGAAGGGCACAAGTGCATGGAGACAGAAAGCCTGGAAAATCCACCAGATTCTTCTTTTACTTATCCTCATTTTGTACTGATTCAGTGAAATGGCTTGCATTTGCAAGTATACCAGGAAAAAATAAGTCAAGTAGCACAATATTGTCTCTGAAGTACTTCCACTGAAATGTGTAGAATGATATCCACTTCCTTCAGTGCTAATTTCAGCCTACTATTGTTTCTGATGCATTTTGCATAAAATGAATTAAGAAGTTGACAGGTTTAGAGTAGGAAGAGTTAAAAAAAATCCAAACCAAGAATCTGTTTTGTGATGTTCCTGAGTTTACTTTAGGCTGAAAGAAACTTCTGGGAAGTCTCTTTCTATCTTTGTCTTGTTCGTATAGTATTCCACAGACACCTGTAGTCAGTCACTGTTGATAACATTGTGCTGGAGGAGCTGAATTTTGGGTTGAACTGTTAAGGCCATTCCTATATGTATGGTGAAAGGGCAACACCATCCTACCACACCCATTTCTACATCAGAACTAGGATACTAAAACCATGTCACTTTATTCAATTCTGCTTATCTTTCTGAGAGATTAGAGGACTAAAGAACTGACTAAGGCAAACAACTGCCTGAACTGATATCACATGACTGAATTTTTCACCATTCTTCCACTCTTAGTACATTTGTTAATTCCTGTCCTAGCAAGACTATAAATGAAGCTCAGCCCCACCAGTGGAAAATGACAAAAAGAAATGCGTCTGTAGAAGGCAGACTGTATCTAGGGAACAGAACATTTCTTCTGCTTGGACAATGCCCTTACCCTCTGTGGGATGAAGTGAACAGGTAATAAGTACAAATCTTCGTTAATGTAACTATAAAGTTTTACAGTTAAAATTGAAAAGGTCGAGCAGTGCAAAAATCAAGGTTTCTCTAGCAGTCTTTAACTTGGCTGCATTCCACAGCCGGAGTATTTTCTTTTCTTTTTTATGCTGTTAAATGTGTCATGTAATATATTCCTCTTTGACGCTAAATGTGTATGATAAGTATACAGGGCATGAATTGTGGTAGAAATAACTGTTGCCATGGGAACTTTAACTTCTGCATATGACAAGTTTGAATCTGTAATAGTGCAATCATAAGACTGCAATGAATGGGGGAATGTCACATCCCTCTGACCCATCCCTTTGGAGCAATCCCTTCCTATGTACCAGCTCTATGCTGCCACATCTAAACAGCAGTAGGTCCCTACACCAGGGTGGGAAAACACTGGACTGTTCTTCCGCCATGGTGATTTTTCAGAGAGGCCAGTGAGTTCATTCCTGATGCTGCACACTTCCAGGTGAGCCTCTAGAGATTTGGCCTGAGTTGCCATGTTCAACAAGTTCAGTAACGTGTTTAGCAACACTTATCAGTTCTTTGGCAATTCCAGATGCATTTTCCCTTAGACACTTACAGATACAGAGTTACAGAGCTACAAAGGATCCTATTTTATGCTGTGAAGAACCAGGATATTTATTGTATGGTAACTTCTGGACCCAGCCGGAACCCAGAATCCTACTCCAGGGGCTTGAACAAAGTTATTTGTTCCCTGAGCATTTATGTCTTCACTTTCCTAGAGAAATACACTGCACAGAAGCATTCTTCTTTAGGCCCTTTTCCTAACCTAGGCCTAAAATGGGAATTGCTGTCTTGTTGAAATTCTTACACAGCAGTGTTTGTTTACTCATCAAAACTTGAAATATCAAAAGCATGAAATAGAACTGCAGACTGAAACATCTATTTGTAGATAACAAAACTATTCATTTAATGAGCCTCTGAAGAGGCTCATCACTTTGCGGGAATTTTTTTCAATACCCTGTATTTTTTCACTTTCCTGTGGCCCAGAATCTCTGGCTGAAGTATTGCTCCTGAGGGATCTCAGTTCATAGTAGGGAGAAGCACAAATTCAGTGTCCATTGTGTAGTCCTGTGGGCCTCTTTTGATGAAAGGTCCAAACAGAAGAGGTAGAGGAATACAGTTCCTGGGGAAATGCACAGCCACTCTTGAGACATTTTGATACAAGCTGTGAGGTAGCCTGGATGGCTTCACAACCTCTGTGTAAGTGAACCACTTAGTTGTCAGCAGTTTTCTGTCCAGTAATTTTTCATAGCACTAAATTCAGGAGAAAGGCAGAGCAGAGGGAGGTGGGGAGAGAGAGAAGGAAAGAAGGAAAGAAAAAGACAAGGAAAGAAAGTTCTATCTCTTCTCCACAAGACACACAATTCTAAAAGGAAAGTGACAATCAACAGGAGTTTAAAGGTAGCTCCCCAAGCAGCAACCTTGTGTGTGCCATCACTTTCTCTTGAGATGCTCACCTGTGCCAGATATTCTGGGGTGTTCCTGAGCCTGCTGTCCAAATAATATTCACTAACAGGAACATTTGTCTGTGAGTAATTCTCTGTTATACTGCTGGGGTTTCCAGGGCATGAGAATTTTCAGTGCTGGAGAGAACATAAAAGACCACTTCCTTTCTCTGAAAGCAAGCAGAGACTCTGCATTCTCTCTATATAGGCTCTTTGTCTTTAGTCCAGAGATTGTCTTAGGTCCAAGTCAACTAAATAAGAGCTGATTATCTCACCTAGAGGGATTATGGAGAAGTTGAGGCTGGGTAACTGATCTTCCACTTGAGCAGCTGAAGGGGATAACCCTCTAGATGAAACAAATTTGAAGGAAGAAGGGGAAAAAATTGCCAAGTCAAAGATTAATGCAGAACCATGGCTCCAAGCGTCACAGCTGACATTTGACTCATCATTCATAGTTATTTGTATCTGTATAAAAAGGGAGCACAAATAAATAGCAAATTTAATTCCCTCTGCAGTAGGAAACCAGCCTTTCCTCTAAAAGGGGTCAGCATAAGGGAAACTTTCTTGAGAAGCATTAAAAGGAAGAAAAATACCTATGTCAGTGTTGATATCTTTATCTATTCTCTTCCCACAGCCCCACAACTAATGTTTTGGTTTTCTGTTAGCAACATATATTACCTCCTACTTATGGTGGCTGCAGTGAATTCTTGGAAATACCCTCACTAGGAGAACAGGTCCCAGATTAGTACAAAGAAATGCTCAGCAGGATTCAGATATTATATCTGTGTAAAGGTAATTTAAACAGCCCTTTAATTTTCTCAGTCCTTGTTTGCTTACGCTGATAGCCTGAATAATATCTTTCATCTTCACCGGTAAAACACAAGGTGAGAGCGCTAATGGCGGTCTGGGTTTCCTGAAGGAGGTTTGGTGGCTCCTGGGATTCTCTGAGACACAGGCACACATAGTCTTTCTCTCTGTCCATATCCTCTCTGCAACCTCTGTTGGTGGAGTCTATGAGTTATCTCAGCATTAGTGTGCTCACACAGTATTTAGTGCTTGAACTGTAACTGCGGAAGACACCTTTTTCACTAGAGCAGCATGTGGAAGTGGGCATGATTCTGTTTTAAGCTGGTACCACTTCTAGTAAACAGTCCTGATTTATACTCAGGTAACTAAGAGGAAAATCAGTTCTATTACATCCATAAGAGTGCTCATATTTTAAAAGGGCGAGAGTTTTAAACTGTCATTTCAACCTAGACAAATAGATTTTCTTGTCACCCATACACAGCCCATGACAACTCAGCTCTTTTAGATGGATTTTTGAGTTGGAGGAGGATAGGAACAAGCTATGAAAACACCACAGAATGTCTTTCTGGTATTTTACCTTTTCCTCTGATCTTCTTTATATCATAATAATCTAGGTAAGAAACAGCAGTGCCCAGCATGAGTAGCATTTTGATGTCATGCAGACTACCAAAGTGGAAGATACAGCTTAGTTCAAGTGCTAGACGTGCATCAGCAAGATTAATTTACAGCAAAGTCAGAAATCTCAGTAGGTCTGAATTACGCTCCTCCATAGTACAAAAAAAAATATTACACTATGAAAATTGATGTGGCATATTTCAGAGGTGAAAGAATAAAACAGTTTCATCCTACTTTACAGATAGCATCAGAGTCTAGTATTAAGCCAAGCTAGTATGAATATCTAACACTGACGTTAGAAGAGAAAGATATTTATCTTCCCCAGTCAGGCCAAATTCTCCTTTTCTTAATTGCTATGGGGAAACACATCTGATTTACACCTGAACCAATAAAAGCTGGATGAACTCCTTTTCAGCATGCAAGAAGAGAAGAGACACAGATCACTCTAGAAAGCAGAAGGAAAGAGTGCAAAGTAATTTTCACCACCAAAACACATTTTCCCCTCCAGTATGAAGCAGTGGGAAACACCAATCAAAATTGATTGTTCCAGTTAAAATTCTACATCATGATGTTACTGAAAGAGTAACATGATGAGTTCAGCTTTTCTACAACATGTCACAGAAAATATAGACAGGAGGATGTTAAGATTAAAGAGTACTTTGGCACATCATACATTTTCTTAATTCATTGTGCATCATTAAACTTTCTTTTTTAATGATGTTTTGTGTATTTCATGGATGAGCCATTAAAATCAAATGACATCTTGAAGGAAGTTTACTTCATTTTGGTCTTACTGTGGAAACCTCTAATCTGTATTTGTATTTCTAATGTGGATGAATGGGTCAGATCATATGAGCAGGTCAGACAGTTGAGGTAGCCATAGATGTATCAATAGCACTGCGCTTTTTTGCTTTAGTAGTCCACTTGTACCTTTTCTGTGCAGAAGCTTCAAATATTGATGTAGATATGTAAATCAGGGTGATAAAAATGATAGAAAACTATTTTTTCCCTCTAGCTCCTGAGCCATAATTTTATGTTTTATTGCTGATTACAGTGACGTTAAATAGTCAGTAAAACAAGTGTATCTGTATCACACAGTGCATAAATAGAATTTTGGTGACTGCCTACGATATTTAATTTTTTTCAGAGGCATATTTAAAATTGTACACTTTCTTAGAAATCTCTTTCCTTCTTTGACTTCTCAATGAGAGTGATTTTTATGAGTAACAGGCTAAAGCTGTGTAATCAAATTCATTATACTGAGTAGAAAGTCTTTATTTGCCATTAATTTGGAAAGAAATTGTGTCACTAAGTCTCTCTCTTCGTTCGTTGAAAGATAAGCACTTTGTAACATTTAATGAAGTGCAAAGGTGAGTGCTCAACTGAAGGTCTTGCAAAATTCTTGAAAGTCTTCTAAACACGATCACAGTTTCTCTGATAATCTTCTGATTTATGCCCCCTGAGAATCCTCCTTCTCCCCTTTTCACTCTTACCTTAGGATTTGCCTTATGCTAGTAGGATAGCAAATATGCCTAGTTCAAAAATGAAAGCAGTTTTTCTGTTGTTTTGACAATAGTGTTTCCAGCCTGAGCTCGTTCAAACCTTTTCTGGGTTTTCAGAAACAAGTGACAGAAATGGCTTCTGATTCATGGCCATGCTTTGTTACCTTCCAAAACGTTTGTGCTTGTAAGCTCTACTGTTGCTGGCTACGTTAGTGTATGCTGGGTGACCTTTGTGATAGTGCTAGGATTTCATTTTAACTTGCCTGTAATTTTTATTTATTTTAATGTTTTGCTGTTTGCTGAAAGTCCAGTAAGATTCTGCATTATAAAAATAAACCTTTCTCTACCATTATATGGCTTTACTGTGTAAGGAAAAAAGAGCATTGCAAGGTTGCCTTCCAAGACGCATCAAACTGTTGAATAGGACTGCACAAAGACTAATTATTTCATTTGATACAAACCCAGGATGTCAACTCAGCCTCAGTAAGTCAGGGCCTTGGGAAAACACAGAGGGAGAGACACAGAGTTACCCATACTTCTCATTCAAAAATGTTTTGGATATAACCTGCAAGAGATCTGACAGTCATTTGGGAAGAAAAGTAAAAAGCGTTCTTGTCCTTGACTAGTAGATTCCTTTAGGGAAATTATGAACATACATGAGTAACTGTTAGCCCAGAAGGTTGATAAACGTAGTAATTCTTGAGATAGTCACTGATTTTTGTTCTGGTAAAGAAAGTCATGCATATATTCTCCTAACTCTCTTAAAAAAATTCCCATGTTATAGTTACAGATGCCAGTAACTGTACCTTACCCATGTAATATTGTCCCTCTTTAGAATCAAAATGGTGTCTCCCAAGTAGCTTAGTCACAGTAAGAGCACAATTACTGCCCTTGGCTTTAACCACTATAAAAAGAGGATTCTACATTGAACTTCAATCCTTCCCCTCCATTCCTTTTATACAAGATGCATTTCAGCCTGGGAGCTGATAGTAAACCTATCTTTCTTAGTGGAGAAGCTCAAGAGCATATAGTCTCTGGAATGTGTTGCATACTTACTGCCTGTAGTCCAGGACAACAGTTCAGAAAGAGCGTCTTAAATCTCTGTAGTTAGGCAGTTTCTCATTTTCACAATATTCCTAGACTCCACCTACATGAATTATGAGATCCTTGGTCCATTGATTCATGAGAGTTTCATCAGTGCGTTTCCTGTAACATCATCATCTGCTTGAGAGTTTGGCTCTTCCACATCTACTGACAGACCTGGATTCTCTCCTTACACAAGCTGGGGTATTTGTACCAACCTTGATGTGCTTTTAAGGAGATTGATAGTGATATCCATATCAGAACTAGATCCTGTGGAAACTGTTCTTCTAGAAGAGTTTCATATGTCTGAAATCTTGTCAATGTGGCCAATAAAGAAGGAGTTTGGCTCTGTTGGGAACATTTTTGTAATAAATAAGTTGTCTCAGTGGGATTTCTGTCTCCATTCAGCTTCCCAAACCACAAAGGCAAAACCATTACCAACCTGCACATTTGTATATGTTTTGTTAAACACTGTGAATAAGTAAGAGCTCTGGGGACTTCTCAAACATATATAGGGCAAATATTCCTCTTTTGGAGAAAGATATATACTGAAATTGCTTTTCTCAGTACTCAGGGAGCCTTTTCACTGTTGATCATACTTCGTAAGCTGTGCCTCTGAGGTGAGATGCAAGCAGCAAACTATGTTGATGTAAACACATGTTCAGGCACAATAGAAACACAAGCCTGTGTTTTGATGTAATGATAATTTTAAATTATGATGTGCTGCTAGCACTGATCTGGGATATCACATCAGAGAATCAGCCCCCCTGCTCCCCTGAGACTCATTGGGCTACTTCTCTTTTTCATAAAATCCCAATTTGTATTACTTCATAACACCATCAACTAATATGCATTTCAGTAAAATCACCAGATCTCAGAGACTCAGAGAAGCTTAGAAAAAAATCATAATGACTTGTTTCTTGCTGTTGATTTTCCAAATGTGCTTAACTTCCTTTTCCAGCACCCAGAATGCACGTTTTATTTTACTACTAACTGTTTGTCAGAAATAGCTTTGTTAAATTCATTGGATGTTTTTGCAAAATGTTAGAGATATACTAGACTGTTTTATAATATTTATACTATGGCATAAATTCTTTTACAAGTGTACTAAAAAGCAGATTTCTTCTCCCCCTCTGTGACTTCAGAGAAATTTTTCCATATTTTTCTGAATGTAGTAGTGTCTTCCTGATGTTTCTGAGGCCACTGATTCCAGACATAGTCACTCATACACACAGACACACACACTTGCAGATGCAATCATACAGATAGACAGCTTTCAAAGAATATAATCTGCATTGGGGAACCTGGATTAAAGGGCCTTTCATGGAGATTAAAACCTGAACAAGGCATAAGTAATGGTTAATCAAAATAAAAGTGAATAGAAAACCCCCAGGTTGGTGAAAATTCTGAAAAATGTTCCTTATCCGTATAAAAATTAGAAATGAAAATCATCTCTATTTTTGAATATCTCTTATTCGGAAAAATAATACTGATGTAAATGTATTGATTTTGAAAATACGTTTTGATTTATAGTTGTTAAAATATTTTTAAAGAAAATTAACTAAGAAGTCAACGGTTTCGCAGAAATAATTCCAAAATGAAGAACACAATGTTTCCTTTGGTGAGGTTGGGACCTGGGATTGGGAACATGGTGCTGCTTTATGTATTAGGTTTCTAGATTAGGAGTTAGGGTTTCTGTTTGAAAGAGATACGAAAACAAGGATGCTAGTTCCTCACTCCAGACTGGCCCCAGCCTGTCATGGTCAGTGGTGACTTGATGAAAGCGCACACACACCGTAAAGAACAGATGACAAAAGCTCAAGCTGTCCCCATTTTAAAATGCCCTATCCATGCATTTTGCCCTCATGCCTTGTGTTCTTACTTATGCTTCAGTCCAGCCAAAGAGCAAGGCCTGCTCCCAACACACAGGTCTGAACCTCTCCTAGGTTGTTTTCAAGGGAGAAATCCAAGTCCTTGTTTTTCTCTGGACATGCTCCGACACTGCATTCCACCTCTGCTGCAGTGGTAAGAACACTAATTACCCCAAACCTTGCAGAGCTGCACCTCTGACAGAGAGATGCCTCCACTGCCTTAACCTGGACTGTAACAAACCCCCCAGAAAGGGCATCTCAGAGCATGTGAAGCAAGTTAGGTAGACCAGGAGCTTTCAACCTAACTTACATCTAATGGTCACAAGTGTCCACAGTGTAAAAAAGTCCAGGAAGCCCGTAAGACTCCTAGAAGCCCGTAAGACTGCATTACTGTTTGGGGCCTTGGAGATTTTAGGCACTACTGCCCACTGTAGATAGGAGTTAGGTAGGCTGAAGCCTGTCACTCATCTCAAAACTACTTCAGCTGGTTAATTCACAAACACTGGCAGGTCGTTGAAAAACTACTGAGGTACCCAGACAAGAGTAAGCAATATTATCTGGAAAGGTCAGCCTGAAGGGAGATCACTAAAATGCAAGGAATGTTTTAGGGACAATCTTAACACTCTAATCCTCTGAGGAGTTGGCTTTTAATTTATTACCCTCTTTTATTTGACAGTGGCAAAGAGACAGTGGAAAGCTTTTCATAGGCCTTCATTGTCTCTTCTTAAGTAATCTTGTTGTTGAATCTTAAAGGTTGGGATTTTTTCTTTTTGTAGGGGTTCTTGTCAAACAATGACAATACCACCAGACCCATATGCCCTGGCTGGCCTACTTACTGCTGCTGCTAGAATAAGCACGTGTTCCAGGAAACATTTCCCATGCAATTTGATCTGTTTAAAAGTATGTGCCAGCCACGGTAGATGAGCATGTATTAGTGAGAATAGTATGTCTTTGTGTAGCATTCTGCAGTGCAGTGCATGTTTTCCTTTTGTTGAAAGGCCTAATGAGTGGTCTATTACATAAAGCAGGGCAGATCCCCCCTTCTCTCCTTTTCTAGAGGAAGTTACTTGTAATGTATGACACTTCCTTATTTCCTTGGCTATATATGAAATCAAACTCCAGACCATGTCTTTAGTGTATGAGTAACGAGACAATGCTAAATTCAGAGGCACAGCGGAAGGTCTTGATTTCATATGAAGGAGGATCAAGCTGAAGTGATCCCATGCTAATTGCTGTGATAATGTTCAAACCACCTTGAAATTTCTCCTAATGCCATTTTGTTCCATCGACCAAAATAAAGTTATCATGAACTCTCACTGCCACCTGTAGCCTATTGTGATGACTGTGCATCACTAGTATGTATCCCCAGAAAGTGTGAAGTATAATAATTAATAGGCCTAATTCCACCCTACTGAAGTACCTAGGAGGCTTTCCATCAGCTTTAATGAGAGTTGAAACATGCCTTAGCTGAGCTGTATGGGGAAGGAGAAGCTCTTTAAACTATGTATTTCTTTAGCTCTGTGAAAGGTTCTTTGGGGATTACTGTCTACTCTGGGTGGAATGCACATTGCCAGCCACAAACAAAAGGACTGCTCATCCCACCTGACAAAGCACATTGGCGAGATAAGAAGACAACAAAATAAACTACATCCTCTCTAGTTCTCAGACTATTTGTTCTGCAAAAGCCAGGAAAAAAAGTATGTGGTTTGTGATGTGGCCAAAGGCTTAATAACTTAAAACTCCTGTAGTCCCAAAGGCCTTGAAGAAGAATAAATGCCAAACTCAGAGATGCCTACTCCTTTAGCAGTTCCCTGCTTTTGTAGCAAAGGAACTCCAGCACAAAGGGATCATTTAGTAGTACCTGGGGCCACAAGATCCCTATTGCTATTGAAACCAGGGATAAAAGGAATAGTAGAGCCTACAGTGGGTTATCAGGAAGAATTATGGCAGCCATATCTCCAGGTAACAGAGATGCAGATAGCAATAGGAAAGTCTAACAGAAAAGAGAAGAGCTGTGTCACCTCCTCTCACAGAAACTAATATAGATTTTTTTTGACCATGCCAGGAAGAGAATATCAGACTCAACACACCTAAATTCTCCATCTGCCTCATCAACACCAGTTGCACTCCTTCCGTGAGCAGTGGGGATGGAAAATCTGGCATCAGGCATGGATTTCTCCCTGCTTCCGTTCATCCCACTAAGATTGTCTCAGTCTCTTCCAGACTCATTTGCAAATAGTCAGCTCCCCTGAAAGCCTCAAGTGTGTCTAGACATTGGCTAATCCCTTCCCTTGTGCCAGCTGGGTGACATCAGCGCACTGAATATTGCTACAAATCTCTGCACAAGCCAGGTCTCCCAGCACACATATCATGCACCTTTTCCGTACTACTTTGCTGGAATCACAGCAAACAGAATGCTACCAACAGCTACCTGTTAGGGTCTCTCTGGAGCATGAATATTTCAGCTTCAAAGAGCAAGTCTGTGCAGTGATGGTGGACTCTCCGAATAAGTAATCAAATCTCATGGTCATGGCTATCCTCCTGAAGGAACCACTGTGGATTTTGTTTCTTTGACTGTACTTAACAGGAGTTAATCCAGCTGTTCCAAATTTTTCATATCACTGTGTTAATTTCCTTTTGAGGTCTATAAGCTTTGATCACATCCAGGTAAACCTGAAAGTTGCTACTTGCTACAATGGTAAATTCAGGGATCTCCTGCCACCTGGCTGATTGCTTACCACTGTACAAGGTTGTCAGCATCAGTCAGGTTGCTGACACTTACTTCCTAAAAGATATTCTAAGTTCAGTGGTGTTCTCATTCTCTATTATGTATAAAGGAAACAAGAGAGCTTGTCAGAATAAAGACATTTAGTGCGTACTCAGAAATACCTTTAATTGTTGCATGGCACTTAAATACTTAGAAAATCTTGAGATCAATAGATTGATCTCACTGAGTCATCTGTCTCCCACCTATTCAAATGTTCGTGCTCAGCATTATAATTATCTCAGCACCTTTAAATTGGCTGTTAGGATATCAAAGAATCACAAAGTCACAGAATTATTAAGGTTGAAAGGGACCACTGAAGACCAACTTCCCTGCTCAAGCAGGGTCCTCTAGAGCACATAACTCAGGATTGTGTCCAAATGTCTCCAAAGAAGGAAGCTCCATGAACATTTTGGGCAACATGTTCCAGTGCTCAGTCACTGTCACAGTAAAGAAGCTCTTCCCCATGTTCAGAATATCAAAATGATGGTTGTACCCTTTTTTATAAATAAGGTTGTTTTGGGCCTCTTTTGCTGTGGCAGAGTACAGGGAGAATGCTGTAAAGGGGCAATGTTTGGGGACAAGGCCATCAACTTTCACAGGAATGGAGTGGACCTCTGTGCTGCTGCTGAACCAGTAAAGATTCCCTTATTTTTTAGGAGATGGTGTTCATGCACTACATGCAGCACTTATATATTACACAAGAAAAAGGAACTTGTCACTGTCTGCTCAGCACATTGATCTGTCTGTCAGTCCAATATTCTGGCTGCAAATATTGCCCATATTCAAACCTTCAGAAGATGAAAGATCCCCACATTCACCTCACCAATTATGTATCAGTGCATAATGAGATAAAATCTCCTTGTTGATCACCTACCTGGTCAATTTAATTGCATTTACTGTTGCCTTTAATTTAAAAGAGTATAATTTTTAAAAATGGTCTCTCAGCTTTGGTCTTACTCCACACTGAGAGGCAGTGGACACTAAAACCAGAAACAATATTCAAGTACCAACATTTGAGGTGAGTTAATTAAGCTTTAAATATATATCATTTTAGTCAAATAAATAATAGATGACTTTTACATCCCTGTAACAATAAAACTAGATTTTATATAATCTCCTGCATTGTTATGCCAATCAAAAGCGACCCATGCAGGTGACTGAACTCTGCAGTTTACAGCATTAACAAGTCTTTTCCCCCTTTTTATATCATAGCAGGTTCTCAAGCCTGCTTATCTAAAACCTCCAAAGTAATGTGTTTTAACAAACAAAATTAGGCAGATGTATCACCCACTGTGGGATTTGAACCCATTGTCACTGTGGAGAAAGCTGCAATTTAATAGATGAAGATGTCAAACTGTGTTATAGAAGCTCTTGCGACTGCATATTTATCACAGTGTCATAGGGGTCTCCAGCAAACTGAAAGATTTCACTGTTTATTCACAGTGAAGACACTTAATTAATGACTAGGCCTAATCAACCAGCTTTATTATTTACAGGGATTCCAACATGGCTTAGCTCAACTGATATGCAAACAAACCACCCTCAGCCTGCTCTAATTAATAATTCTGAACCAGACTCACAGAGTGGCACTGTCAAGTAGCTCTTCGGTGATTTACAACACCTCCTCTGCTAGATTCACATTGCTTGCATGCAAATGAGCTGCCACCCCTGTGAATCCTTCATTTTAAAATACAATGTGCCGTCTTGTTGACTACAGGAATGCCCTTATCTTCACACATGACTTAATGGAGATAAATGTTGGACTTGGGCAGGTTTGTGGAGACCTTCATGGACACACATCTACACAGTATGTCATTTCAGAAATGTTTAGGAGGTGAGGAAGAAAAACTCTCTATTGCCTCTGGCACAGTTGCTGCAGCTGAATTCTTCCACCAAATTGTCAGACTCAACCTCCCCAAAAAGGGAGGGATTACCCATTGTCTTGCACTTGCTAAGTTATTTTCCATTGCTGCTAAGTAGATGAAAGGCAAGGAAAATGTGTCAGATGATTGGAAAGTTGTTATGAAATAAGTTGACTCCAATGTCACACATAGGTACTCGATGATCTCACTCAGTGATTAGATGCCATAGTGGTCTGAAAGAAAGAGATTTCTTCTCCAGGAGGTTAGGGACAAAAATCACCATAAAAAATACAAACGGGAATTAATGGGAATCACTTGCATCTACAAATGATTGAAGAATGTTTCATAATTTCATATTCACAGGAGGAAAACTGAGGAAAAGAGAAGGTTGGAGAAGGTCAGGAAGATATGCTACCAGCTGAGGATGGCAGCACTGGATTCACACCAGAAGACCTCATTTTCTCTGAAAAAGACTTCTAAATATAGGTGGAAAACATTATGAGTGGAGCAATATAAGTCAGATGAAAATAGCTCATGAGTATGAGTCATCCCACTTGTGACTGCTGTCCTATTCCATTGTGAGCTTGAGCTGTGCTTGAGAAACACTGTAAAGCAGCACATCAGGAAGAGAAAAGATCTCTCTCAAACCTGTTAGCTTAAATGCAAAGCCAGTGCTACTTAGCACCTGCCATGTTTGTTGACCTCAGACAATATATGTGGGCTTGGGTCTGAAAGGTGGAAGTTCTGTACCAGGAAGCACATATGCACATACTCATGGTTAGCCAAGTCTGTACATCTTCCCAGACAAAGCTGGCTTTAGTATAAGGTCAGGTGCATTAAATTGCTAACACCAAATAAACTGCCTATTACACAGTACACAACTTCCCAGCCCTGGAAGACGGGAAGCTCTGCAGCTCATGGAGAGCAGATGTTTCTTCAGGCTCCATGTTGCACAAGGCACCTCATCTTTCACAAAGATGGTAATGTAAGGAAGGAAGTAATTACTGAAAGGAAGTAATTATTAAAGGCTCACTATCAATTTGAACCAAAGCTCCCTATGCTGGTGCCACCAAGGTTCTTCCTATTCAGTAATGCTGTTAATGAGATGGATAATAGAATGGATTGAATTTAATAAACATGGAGGTGATACAAGCCTGGGAGAGGCGTGAAACATTGGAGTACAGGATGAAAGCTCAAGATTATCATGACAAATTGAAGAAATGGTCAGAGGAAGAAAAAAATCAATTAATTCACTAAACGTGTGGAGTGCTACATTTAAACTACTGTACAGAAATGATGAACCACACTAATATAAGGTAGGAAATTAATTTCCCTGCAGTCATTGCACAGAAAAGAATCTGGGCCTTATAGTAGACTGAATTTGAGATGATATTAACTACGGGGAAAAAAAAAAGGAAAACATCATGCCTTTCTAACCTGAAACTACTAACAATTCCAGACCTTTTGACCAGAAGATAGAAGTTTATTTGGGAAAGACTATTGTGTGTGCAACTGCAAACCTCCTTTGTTCACGTTATTGACGGCAGAGTAAGGGCGGTGTTCTAGGACATCTGAGATGGACTAAAATACCCCAAAGAGCCAAGGAATGAGAATGAAAAAGACTTGTAAGTTAAAGGCATTGAACTATATACAAAAATTACAAATCTGCAATGACATAAGAAAAAGGAGCAAAGAAAAACCATAAAAATAAAGAATGAGGAAACTGTTTATACATACAATGTTATTTTTATTCAGTGGCTTAGCAATACTTATTATAATAGAATATGTGAAATACATGGAGGTTTCTGGGATTTTTAAATAGTTTTTTCCATTAGTCATCTTATGGACAGAGTTTCTGTAGATTTAGAAGGGAAACAGAGCGTAGCTGGATAAAACAGACAGGCAAATGGACAATTTATCAAAATGCTATGCACTCAACTAGATAAAAAATATTAATTTGTAACCTGGTTATTAAGAATTGTCAAGCTTCTAGTCAGGTTGGCAATTCTCAAGTTTGAGAATTCAATTTGTAGTCTGCAACATTAAATCAAAAAGTCCCCCTTAGTGTCAATCTTCACTAATATTTGTAGATATAACAAGAACTTCTGGCATCAGTGAACCTGCTTCCCAGTTATTGTCCTTCTTGGCTCACAGAAAGGTTGACAAGGAAGCAAAAATAGAAAAATGTCTCTTCTGCTTGAGGTTTTTGATATTCTGATGCACTGCAGAGGGCTCTGTAAACCCCCTCTCAAACTCAAAGTCTGCCACACTCACAGTATGGTGCGACTTTACAATGGGTTTGCCCACAAACTGGTGAGTTGTCTTTAGTAAAGGTTTGGGTAGTTGATGAACTCACCAATTCCCCTTGAATGGTTGGCAAATGGTTTATCTGTAGGTATATGAATCAGGTAGAGTTGCAGTATCAACATCACTTGCATTTGTAAGACCTAGAATTAGGCTGTAAACAGCTTTAGGGTCCTTGCTGGCTGTTAATGTCAAGATGTACATGCACAATTTTTAAAAAAAAACAATTATTTTATTTTTGTAAACAAAAGCCAACCAAAAAAGGTGATAACAAGCACAGTGCAAAATTTGGCATGACAGCTCTAGTTTGTGCTAGCTTTTTCAGGGACTCTGGAAGCTTTTAATACTTCACAGAAAGGGGAAACTCTTTGGTGGATGCAGGAATGACTTCTATCTTTGGAATAATGAGCCTATCTCCTCCAAGTACTTTATAAAATTCTCTAAAATCTTGTTTTACTATTTTGCCCTAGCAGTGCTGTGTAGTAGCAGCATAACAAGTTATTAACTGTGATTATTGCATACTGTAAGAAATTTCCATAGACATTTGTTTAAAATGCTAAAGCCCATTACAGTTGCCATGTGTTTGTCCAAGTTTTTGGTAGAAAAAGTTGTAACATTCTTTTTGAACTAATTTTTTTGGTTTTTCAGTGTATAACAATTGAGTATTTGTAACTTCTAATATAATCTAAGTATTGAACACCTTAGATTGTTCTTGTTTTCTATGATAGTATTCCCTTAAACTTTCACTGTATTATATGCACAAGTGTGTGTGTACATACATGGAAACACCTGCTACAAAGATTTTATGCTGAGATCTCCACCAGCCAAAAAGCATTTGAACTGACACTGGAAGTGTGTGTTAAAGTGTTACATTCTCATCATACCTGCCAAGATGACTGTCTTGGAGACTGCCATCTTCTCTTACTTACCTAAGGGACAGTAAAAGCAGTGGAGAGCAACAAATCCATTCATAGGCTTCTCTGCAGCCCTTAAAGATTAGCACTGCATCAGATAGGGCAGGCTTATTTCCATGGTTCTTTTAATCTCTAGTGTCTCAGCTGAATTCACCCAGATGATGGTATCTGCCACAGTGGTTACCCACTGCACTAGCAAATTTTCTCCAAAAAGACTATATGAACACTCTTGGAAAACACAGAAGTGGTTTTTTTATGAGATACAGCATCCAAGAGTGAAAGCAAGAGGCCGCAAGGAGCCATAGCCATTGTGTGGCAGTTTGCAAGGAAGAGCACAGCATGAGTCCTTGGGTGCACAACATTCAGGTGTTGCTCCAAGATCAGCCATGGTCACACCATTGCAGCTGGTGGTAGTCTGCATGCTGCAGACTCATAGCTGCCGTGCAGTCACCTACATTTCCTGGTATCTCTGGGGCAATGATGCTCCTTGGGCTACGGAATGAAAAGTATGCTTCTCCTACAGAATGCTTACAGAGAACTTGATAATAACACTTTATTAGCAACACATTGATTTAGTACATACCATATAATTTTACCTTTGCAGATACAGCATCTGATTCCTTGACCGTTTTTCAGGTAAACCTTCTAGTAATTTCTGCTAGACTTTATTCTGAGTGATGTTGATAAGACACTTCACCTTTTCTGGAAACATCATATCTCTGTTACATCTGGTTCCAAGAGTCTTCCAGAGAAAGAAACTTTCAGAGCAAGATTCCCTGCCAAAGGACACTGGTGCAATTGCATTGGTTTCAATAAAGCTCTTCCAGTTAGAACCAGCAGACTTGATGCGTGTTGGAGGAAGTGATGAGGAAGAGAACAATTGTTATTCTTATTTCTTATGCAATTTCCTGTGACAGCATCCGGTTTCTAGGTCCTTACACAGACAAGACAGCTGTGTGTGAAAATACCCTCCTGTAAACTTTTAATTTAATATAGAAAATATCACCCTCACTTTTTTTTCTACCAGGCTGTTACTTATTTGATATGCAGATACATAAATGTATATAATAAATTAAATAGGAGAGTTGCCATTAAAAATATATTATCTGATTATAGTAGAAGTTAACTTCTGGGATGAAATCATGTTTAATAACATACTAGTTAAAATATGTAATGCGGTTTCAAAAAAATAAACAGAGCCTGCATCTAAAGGAAATTTGAATTAAGGCTTTCTCTCAGTCTTTACAAATGAGTTTCTCTTTTGTACATAAAATTCAGTAGTAGTATGAAAAGGAAAATTACATAGCAATCACAACTGCGACTGTATTAATTCTTTATTCTACTTTTCTTTGCAATGCATGGATATAGTTGCATGATTATGCTTAATCATTCCTGAAGAAGCGCTGTCTTAACAGTTATATTCTTATGGAGCCTTTAAAAATTGCGTATTTAAAAATACTAAAAATAATCACCCAAAGAAATGGTTGTATCCAAATAATCTCAGAAAGGAAAATAAAACACAAAATGGCTGATGAAATCACAAAACTAATTTCAAAATTCCTTTCATAAAGATTAAAAAAGACAATGATAACTTACATTTGTTCTTTCAAATGTAGCAAAACCTTTTTTTTTTTTACATGGCTAATGACATTTCAAACATAACTTCTCATCTATCCATAATGAATTCTCTACCTCTGAGACTCAGGATTAATTTTAAACAGGATCTAAAAAATAGCAATAATTTGTGCTTTTGGGAATCCTATCCCCAAATAATCTTTTTTTTTTTTCGTGGACCATCTGACAATGACAGTAAATAAATAGTAAATTCCTATTGTTGAATAACATTCTATTGGGATAACACTACAAACCTCACACAGGCAACATGGGTGATGTACCTTTAGGAGTTCTGAGGATTTGCCTAAAGGATGGGAAGGACCAAGCAGTAAACCTTGAGCAGGAGGCAGAAGCTATGAGGAGACCTTGCAGGGGACAGTTCCTGGTGACCTCCTGAAGAGCAAACATATAAAGTGGTGTTCACAAAGTGTAAGGAGCTGCCAGACAGAGCTGGCAGAGGCATCACTGAGTAAGGTCAAGAAGGTTTGAAACTGGGGTGTCAAATGAGGGGAGCAGGTAGGAGAAAAGGACAGGTTCTAACAGCTCACAAGACTGTTAGAGCCATGCTCAGCTGTAGGGCAGCCTCTGCACAAATCAGTCCCTCAGCAATGGGCCAGTAGCCAGATAAGTCCTTGTCTCCTCCCTGCAATGGGAAATGATTATCAAACCTGAGTCACTGTGATGGATTGCTTGGAAAGTACTTAGGAAGATGCACTTTTCAGCAGAAAACCCACTGTACAGGACTACTGTACCCAGATATTGGGGCCACTACTATCTGCCAAGTGGGAATTGTTTGAAGAATTGGGAGGACCCCCAAATCTGAGTTGGAGGGTGATCTGTCACATCAAAATGCAGCAATAAAACAATTTTGAAGACTACATGCTTTTACACTAAGGGTCAAATGGAAGCCAGTGTAAGGAAAAGAAAAAGACAACCACAAAAACCCTGTAGTCCTGGTTTTGAATCCATGTGAGAGAATCTATTCACTCTTTAAAACTCTGATTTCAAGCACATTTTCCCCCATATAGGCTCAGGAGTTATGACTGCTTCAGAAATTAAGGTTTAGAGAATGATGGAACATTTGAATGTGTGTATAGTCTATTGACAAAGGCGAAAAGTAGCCTATTTTAATAATTTTTTTGAAGACCAAAAATTGAAAATAATATTTTAAAGGAAGGATTCAATTAAATTAAAATGAAGTAACACGTAGTTGTACAGAACCCCAGGCTTTAACCATACCCCTTATGACTCATTTCCTCCATGGGTAAGTGCATTATTCCACAGCAATTCAGTATGTTTTCTATCTCCCTCTGTTTTTCTGGATTGTGAGTGTTATTAGTTATATTCTCCTGTACTGTTAGACACTGAAATACACTGGGGCTGGGGGTGCAGGCAGAAGGTTGTTAATTGCCCACTCGATATTCTGACTGCCCTGCGAGGAACTGAGAGTAAATTGCTAGAAGGAAGCTGGTCATGGAAATATAAAAACAGGCTGCAGGTTTTGTTAAGTTTCACCTGTGACAAGGACCCATCAGAGGAGAGAGTGCAAGAGAGATCCTCCTCCCTGGGACAAGTGTCTTTTGGTAGTTGCCTAAGGAGTTGAGAGACCTGTGATGTTCTCCCCTGAAAATGCTGCTAATGGACATGGGATATGCTTGTAGCACTCTGAAGCTGTTGCTTGCATATTAGACTTAAACTATTAGTCCCAGGGCAAAGTGCAGATGAAATGTTTTCACTGGATGGCCCTGTATATTTGGAGCTTCTTCTTTTCTTGGTTTTGAGAAAGGCAATATTTCATATGATCTTGTTGAGACCTTGAAGTGTCAGAAGCATTTGAATCCCAGACGGGAAAACACCTAAATGTGAAGACCATATGTGCACCAGTTTAGTTTGTGATTTTAAAAGAGTTTTCTCTGAATAGCCAAGAGAGAAATGTGATTTTGAGCCTACTTTAATGAAGACAAGGGAATAGGGTGCAAGGTCATTTTTTCCTTAACAAAGGAAGAACATAGAAAACGTGAGAGTCTGAAAAATCACATGGCTGACAGTGACATTGCTATTGTGCTGGCTCCCTGTCCAAGTAAGGTTCACTGTTACCTTTATCAAGATAAGCACGATTAGTTCCCCGGAGAGTGGAAGAGAAATAATAGGCCAGGTCACCTATATATCTAGCTTTCGACATAACTAAAGAGCATCAACAAATTTTGCTTACACAGATCTCATTGGAGTGCTTTAAGTTTAGGATTATACCTTGTGGGACATGTCTTTGGTAGATGACAGTTATCTCTCTTTGTCTGATGGATAAAATAAGCTAACTCTATAGGGAGTAATTGGTTGTGCATGATGCTGATGTTGGCATTTTGAATACATTCTGAAGCATAGAGGGTGCACTGAATTGCACAGCACTCTGAAACACATCTCAGTCCCTTGAAAAGACTGGGTCAGCCACAAGCCTTACATGAGGAAGAAAGACGTATATCTGGGAAACCTCAATGGAAATTTTGACTGACGAAAAAATTGTCCCTACTACCAGAACCTATGCCTAGTCCATGGGTAGCCCAAAGAGGACTAAAGATTGAGCAAGGCTGGGACATGCCATCTGTGGGACATGGCTACTATATCTGAAAACAGCCCTGAAAAGGTAAGAACTAAGCTGGGGTGCCAAAGGTGTTTTTGGATGTGATTCATTATCTACGCCAGCATCAAAACAACATAGAGCATTTGAGGGTCATGGAGAAAACATGATGGAGCTAGTAAATTGATAAAGGTGGAGGAGGAAAATACTGTGAAAGGAAAGATCTCATCTCCCCATACAGAACATAGCTTTTATTAAGACTATGAATGTCAGTCATTGTTTATTTATGCCTATAATTTGCTAAAGGGTAAATCTAGGCAAGTCAAGACCTTGTTACCATTAGTGGTACATTAATTGAAATATTTTGTTTTGCTTCAGTATGCTGTCTGGATTATGTGGCAGAGAGCTGTATGTTTGTGCCAGGATGTTTGATGGGCCATTGAATTAGCTCAGCATTAGAAGACAGCAGCACCTCACTGTTCTTAAATCTTTCTTGTTCCTTCAGTACTTCCTGCTACATTTGTCTGAATCTGCCCTTGCTCAAGCTATTGACACAGAAAAGCAAGTTTTGCCAAGATTATTTCCTTACACCTAATAAATTCTAAAACGTCTAAAACCTTGTTCTTTGCGTGAGTTTTCTTCTGGTATAAGGAGAAAAATAGCATTTTGAGAACAAAATCCTTTATTCTTGTTTTGTGTGGTATTAATTTCCTTCCCAGACAAAATCTTTTCCTAACAGCTCCATCCCACATAGGCACCATGAAAACTTTTGAAGGCAGTGCATTTTAAATGACTTAGTACCTCCTGTTGTGTTTGGCATCTACATGTCTAAGTAGAGACGTCTGGGAATTTCTCAAGGAAAGGAGTTTTATTTGAAAGTGCCCATTCATAGGGAAAGTACACCCAAGTATCAGGAAGGACACCCAAGCATCAGCTCTGCCTACCCCAGAACCATTACTACCATAGCTGACCTCTTTGGGAAGGAGTTTGTTCCCATTTCGAGTCTCATCTTGTTCATTTCAATTGTAGCTCAGTTATTGGTATGAGGAACTCAAAAGATATGGCATGTCTCCAGTTTTGAGATGAAAAAAAGTTTTCATCCAAGTTTGAATTACAGTCCAAAAGAATGGACCTTGAAACCTACCACTGCTCTGGGTGCTCAGCAAAGGTTGTTACAAGTTCTGAAACTCTCATCCGCAGTCCGCATCACACATTAACATCCATGGTCCATTTAATATTATTTTTTTCTCAACTTTCTTAAGGGAGCACTGGAAAATGCTTCTCTTCCTTCCACTCCCACTTTTGCAGTCTTGCAAGCTGAGACTCTACTCATCAATCAGATGAGCTACTGTTATAAGTGTAGTCATATTCCGCTTTAATAAAGCTATAATGAACCTATTGGGGACCTGACTTCCAATTACATGGAGATGCTAAAGTTTTCTGCTGGAAATAGTGACTTTTGGCAGTACAGCTCTAGCAGTCATCATACTGTCCTTGACCTGGAGCTTGTTTTTTGGAACTGATGGACTCTCAGATCTCTCACATAATCCAAAATGTTGGGTTTTGGTGGTGAGAAAACCATAATAAGAAATATAAATAGATGTAGGGTGGAGGCAGTGCACACATAAAGACATGTTCCTGTGAGCAAGGCCTGAGACATGTACATACCTTGACTGATTTCCCACCTAAAATGAAATAAATGATAATGTTGACCTTGTTTTCAGTAGGATGTGGTTTTCATCTCTGCATGCTATATATCAACCATTTCAGTCTTCACTACACATTTTATTACTGGTTTTGTGTTGAGACAATATGTGGCCAAGCTGTATATCCAGGTTTTTCAACCTAGCCACATTTCTGTAGAAAAATAATTTCTGAAAAAATATGAAAGAATATGAGTCAACATATCTCATGCAAGAGATGTTAAGATTGCATATTTAACATTACTGTTTAGTTAGCCAATCAGATTAACATTTCTACCCTGTTTTTACCTCTGAAGAAACCCACAAATTTAATACTAATCAGTATAATACTAATCAAAAGATTGTATTCTGCAACAAATATCAGTGTGTGGACTGGTATCAATGAATAGGATTAAGAGAGGATTGTGATTCTGAAAATCCTGTGCGTAACAGCAAGATTGTTCTCTCAGCAATGAACATTGCCAGCTGGAGCATGAGAAAACTCAGAACTTACTAAGTGCACTGAAAGCAAAGGTTTCCAGAGAGCTGTGACAACTTCTGAAGATTAAAGCAAGTTTGGGGTCCTGTTTCCCCATGGTTTAGTAAATTTTTGAGAGATACTGTTAACCCTCAGCTCTAAGACATTTCTTATGACATTTTCATTGAAACCAGTGAAGTATTATGGAGTCTGACAAGATGCCCGGACCTAATGCTGCAGAAGAAAGAACTGGGCCAAAGAAACTTGGGAAGCATGGAAGGACCCTACTTTTAAGGAATTTACTTTCTTTAAGGGAGGTGTTCATGTGCTGTCTGTCTTTTTGTATTCCTAGTGAGAAATGGAAACTATAGCAGAGCAGACTATCAGGAGAGGAGTCGGCCCCTCCACAGCCAGTTGGGATTTTTCTGAAAAGGTCTAGATTTGGACGATTTGGTATCTCTGCAGATCAGTAAGTGACGGGTCTGGTTGTGGAAATGCAATAAGTAACAACATGCCAAATGAAGGACAATCTGAATTATTTTTTATCTACTTTGATTAGAAGGGAGCTGAGCAGAGAGCAAAGGGACCTATCGTAGATTGTTTCCCTATGCTGTTTTGTTTCTTTCTTTTTTTTCTTTCCCAAATAATGTGCTGTTTGAATAAGCCTGTTTGATTCACTGCTTGTGAGCAGGGAATATATTGCTCACTAACTATTCTGGCAGTTTGATTTGTTTTCTGTCTGGTTTTGGATGGTGTCTCAATATGATGTTAAAAGTGGTCATCTAGATGCAGAACCTGGTGCTTGCTGCTGCCAGTTGTGGTTTGGCAAATGGTTTGCCCAGTTAAGTTGTATACATTAAATGAAGCTGTCACCAATGTGCCAGACAGCTATACTAAATGTTCAATTAGAAATCCATCCAGTTTTTTAATTCCAAGGAATATTTTACAAACACATCCTAATACACAGGAAAGCATTCACCTACTGTAATGAAGTTACTTTTGGAGTGCAACACAGGAGTTGTAACCACTTGAAGCTGTGAGAAGAGAAAATATATCAGCAGCACACATCTGATTCTTCTCATTTTCTATGCAATTCCATGCCAAAATTTCTACAGCTAAGCAAATAATATCAGACAACATTGTATGGCATCTCCTTCACATGGGTGGCAAGAAGAAGCATAGCATAAGGGTTATTATAAATATTGTGAATCTGTTTGATAAAGAAGTTTTCTAAGCTAATGTTCTGAAGCATATCAAGTTAATATGACTATTAATTTTTTTCAAATACCTTTACAGCATCCTGAGAAGGAGCCAAGAAATCAATTTTTCTTATTTTGTAGCATTTGTCATACACTGAGGTCTGCAGGCAGTTTGCTAGAAATACCCTTGTAAATACTGTCTGAGTGAAGACTTTATGGAAGCAGAGTTTTCAAGTATAGCCTTGTGAAATCCTGTGTTGGTTTCACAGATGCTTTCTAGAGTGGTCCCAGTGGGCTCAGTTCACAGGATTCTTCATCTTTACCTGGAGGCTTCAAGTAGCCTCAGTATATACAAATTTAAACTGGGGCATTTTTTTCTTAACCTGCTATTGTTAACACATACCCCAAAAATCCCAGTTGTACATTTTACTTACAAGGACCTCTTAGGTTTTATACTAGAGGTCTTTAGTCCCCTCTCCTCACGTTTGTCACACCTGAGATTTTCCAAAGAATGAGTGTCAGTCCCATCGTCATATGACATTGTAGAATGGGGAGGACTGCTAGGCTTCCCCCACAGCCCCAGAGCTGCCTCACTTGCTTCCTATTTCTCTATAGGAAAAGCAGGGATGGATCCTGCTGCAGAACTATCCATGTTATCACTCTTTAAGATCTCCCACTGAGGTGGACGTATTACTTTGGATTCTCCACTAGCCTTGAGTCAAGTAAAGTCAGAAAACTCCCAGTTTTGTCTTAAAAATCTGTAACTTAATGTGTCCCAAACACTGATTATATGTAAAGTTAAAGCAAATGGACAGTCAGCGATAACAGCAGGTGATGATATAAACCAAATGACAGCACTGTCTTTCATGCCCTTCGTATATATAAATGCTGGGCTGGGGAAAGGAAGGAAAAAATGGTATTGTGTTAGAATTTGTTTAGAACGTCTTTCTTGGTTGACACTCACATGTAAGTAGCATTTAGGTGAAATATCCATTTGCCCTCTAAAAACAATGTGCTCCCATTTAATATTTTTATCAGCAGTACTGAAGTACAGTGTGCTTGCTGGAAGCCATGCAAACAGCCCCAGCTCTGAACTGAATGGGCTTTTGTCTCCTTTAGGAGCAGAAGGATTTTCCTTATCCGGGGAAAGAAAGAAGTCTTTTCAGAGAACAAGACTTTGTGCCAGGTTCTCTGCCAGGAGTCATGGGGTCTTTTGAAGGATCTGGAGAGGCCAGATCACATCGGTAAGCCTAGCAGGCCGTGAGGGCCAAGAAGATAGAGGACCTCTCTGCAGCTCCAGGCATTGGCATCCACACTGCCATGCCAGACAAGCTCACCATGAGCAACAGGTTGCCACCTCAGGGAACACAGCATCCTCTTTTGTTCCCTTCCCACTTCTTCTGTTTACTTTCACCACCTGCTCTAAACATCTCTGACAGTCCCAGTTTAATATCCCTGCCCTAGTAAATTCCCATTCTGCAGGCAAGAGAAGCAAATCCAAACTCTCTCCTGAGCCCGACAACACTGCTTATTAGTCAGCCAGACAGTTCATGTCTGAGTGACATAAGGGCATTCCTCTCAGGGGGAGAACATGCTGCTTCCAGAGAGCTCTCTTCCACCATTTACCCATATCAAATCTAGGAAACAGGATATTGGGAAGCAAATTCAGCACAGATGCATAACACATGAAGGTCTGTTGACTTCAGGGTATATTTGTATTGCATTTAGCCTCGGGAATCTAAACCAGAGACAGCCTTTCCTCCCCTCCCCATTACCACTCTGATGTAGATGTCAGTAGACACATACCATGACACCTAATTCAGATTCAGCATGATCGTCAGTGGAGTTGCATTATGTTTTTCATTTACTATTTGATTGTCTGCTTCTGCAAGGAAATAGTTCACATGGTAATCATGAGACAGGCAACCATTATAAAAACTGTGTTGTTTTACAAAATTGAAACTCAACCTGTATGACTTGGGGGGTCACAAAGCTCTTCCTGACCAGAAAATATATATCCTTAATATATAATTCCTGTCAAATGTGTTTGGAGAAGTATTTCTGAGTTACTTCTTACTCCATGCTGCAAAGGGCCATAAAACATCATCCATAGCAATGTCATCATAGCTATTGTGGTTGGATTATCTCTGGGTTTGATTTATAGAGTGTAACACATCTTTGTTAACTAATGCTGGTTTGGAAGAAGAAGTTCAAGGAATAAGAAGCATCCAGCAGACAATCCATTCTTATTTACTCATTTACTCCACCATGTCTGAGTCTGCACACATTTACCTAGTGCAAAATGTTCCTCTTTTATCTGCCTGTCTCTCAGACAGAGATATATTTTTAAAACAAATAAAGGAGAAAATAAGACATTCTCCCACATACACCTGTCCCACATAAGGTAAAAGCCCAAACAGTACGTGGAAATGTTAATTGTGTTGTTAAATACACTTCTGGAAGGAGCTCGATATGGCAGTGCTGACTATGGAACAAGCACTGGAATAAAACATATCATGAAGACTAAATTTAAGCAAATGTGAATGTAGGGGGTTTTTTTTGAAACATCCTAAAAATCCTGAGTTTTCTTTGGTTAGCACCCACTAAATTAGATTATGTGCAAACTAACTGGGAAATACTATCTATCTATTAGAGATTAAGCCCCCTTATCCCTGTAATTAAAGAAAGCATTTTTTCCAATTCAGCAATCCTTCAGCAAAAACAAAGATAGAACTCAATATTCTTGATAGATCTTGGATAAAATGAAGACGGGAAACAAAACCTTTCAGACTGATTTTATGGTCTGAAAAGAAATAGGACTGCATATCTTGCCTTATTTCAACTCTCAGTAGCACAGCATAACCTTGGAGGAGTCTGCTGAAGTCAATGGAGTTGTGACAGGGATTGGTACCAGAGCTCATGCTCTGAAACTGCCGATAAATAAAAGGCCAGATTCATATTTCTTCACTGTTTTATGTTACACAACTTGTATATGGCAGTAGAAGAGGGAAGGAATTTTCATATGCATTTTCATGTAGCTTACTACGAACACAGAAACATTGTGGTTTGGCAGATGTTCAGCCTGGTCTCTCAGAAGAGGAGCGGTGAGGGGCTTCAGCAACTGCCCTTGGCCATTTCTTGTTTGGGAGCAGGGGGGACCAGACTGCCTATTTCATTGTCTGCGGATGGGGCACGTAATCACACTGTGAGCACACCCTTTTCAGTGCCTGTGACAATTTAGCTTATACTGAATATACACCAGCTGTACATGCAGTCTCTTATTGTGCCCCTATATCTAAAATCTACTTTTGTGTGGTTTTGTGGGGGTTTTTATTTGTTTGGTTTTTTAATATGATTTCTGACTGACCGGCAAGGAAAGTGGGACTTGAACTTTAAGAAAAGGATCAATAATCAACAAAAGGAGTTTAACTTCCAAAGTTTGTGTAATAGTAGTCTTCTGGGCTTTTGGGGGAAGTGTGCCATTACATTTCCAGAAACGCTGGGAGTGGCACATTGCCTGAAATAACTGTAAGAGGCAGCAGAACAGGAATGAACTTTCAGCACCTGAGATTTATGTGTCAAAGATGCTTCAGCCCTCGTACATGTTTTATGAGCATTAAAATAGAAAGTACAGTCCCTATGTGTCAGGTGGTGAACGAGAAATACTTCTATAAGATTTAGTTCTTTGAAGTCAATTTTTGAAATTCCTTAAACCCCTGAAATTCTGAGTGATTGCTCCATAGGTGTGTGAAGGTTATAGCTAGACTTCAGGCTGAGTTTCAGTTGTTGGCTGTAATCGCAGGGGAATTTTCGGTGCCAGAGAGATCCTAGGAGGCCATGGGGAAAAAGGAGAGAAAAGAAAAAAGCAATTGTATTTTGAAACATAGTTGTTTAATAAACATGTTTTTCCAATAAATAAGTCTGGGAACCTCTTCTGCTACACTGTGCCAGTGTGGGTATGCCTGCGTTTACACACGGAAGCTTGGCAGCATGGATGCTTGACTCACTAAATATACAGTATAAACTCTGTGATATGCTGAACGTGCCAAGCTGAGATGCAGATTTTGTCAGCTTTGCTCTCAGTGAGTAGGACTATGCTCTGCAGGCAGCACCTAACTATTTGAGAAGGAAACTACTACACAACAGAAGAAGGTTGTGTTGACCAAAATAAGCATGGGTGTTTTTTTAAAACTGCTAATGTGGGCAGAGTTTCCTTAAAATGAGGAGATTTTTCAATGGTCTTTGAAGACTCTTTAATTTTTATTTGTTTCCCATGTCTATCTCATTTTAAGCAAACACCTGCTTGCTGCTAATCTTTTGCAGCCATATTCTAAACATCCTGTATGCAACACTTGTCACAAGCATGATGCTCTGGCTATGTCAGTGTGCATGACCATCTAGAGATTCATTTTTAGAGCAGGATGGTAGTCCAGGAGCTGTTCTTTCAGCTGCATCATGTGGGCTTACCCAGAGAATATGCAGACTAAAAGAGGAGGGAGGGCTCAATTAACTACCTCCAGGGACCTAATGTACAGCATTGCACCCATTTGTGGCAAGTTTCACTGCAGTTAAAAAGGAAATCTTTTCCACAGTTTTATTCAAGCTCATCAGTAATTTTATGGAGAATTAGATCTCTGGTTCAGCACTTTGAATATCAGTTTAAGTTCTAATTTTAAGAATACAATGTTGGATTTATTTCTATAAGTTCTGTTCTACCCTTCCTTAGGACTTCCCTTACTCCTGAAAAATGTAAAGGTCTGTTAACAGAAAGAATGGAGAATCCTCATTAAAAAAATACATGTACTGCTGGTTCATCTGAGAGGCAGAGGTGGAGGGGGCAAGGATTCACTGAGTGATTGCTTCATGAATGTGAGTCATCCTTGCTTAGGATGTTAGAACATCCTTCAAAAAGAACAGAAGGACAGTATTTTGAACAGCATCTACTTTTGCCTTATGGGATACATAAAAGTAAACCAAGTTCAGGCTTCCTTTTCTTTGGTCCCAGATGGAGAAGAGAAGACATCCACCTTGCCTGCTTCATCTCTCCTCTTTCCTTGGGAACCCAAAGTCCAGTTAGGGTCAGTACTGCAGCAAATGGTGTTGACTTTTGCCAGACCTGCACATCAGGTTTCTTCATCTATGCTGTTTCAGAGAGTAACAGTTGTTCGTGTATCTTTGCAAACATGATGGCATGCTCTTTTGTTCAGCAAAGGTGATAAGCAAAGGAGATGCGTTGGTTAATGATCATCCACTCACTCCTGTGCACAGGAGCACACACATTTGGACCCTTTCCTGATGGCAGTTCTTGCTGTGGAAAGGAAGGCTTTTCTTGCATGTAGAAATGTTAGTTATTCTGAGATGGAAGGGCCTAGTAGATTCTTTATATTCAAAGAGCAAACACTGCCACTATCATTATGAATTACTATTCCTGATGAGTCTAATTCTTTTTACTGCCATTACAGCAGATGCTCACATATCTATCCTCAGTGGCCAAATCAATCTTTCCAAACTTCTCATAAATATTCCAGGAAGAATACTAGATATTAAAAAAACATCTCCTGGTCTTGGCAGGAGAAGATAGAGTTGCTCCTCCCAGTTGGCTTTTCAAACAGTTTACCTGCAAAGCCTAAGGGACACCAGATATGGATCCCTTGCTGAACATTGCTGTTATACAGGCAGATATTCACAGTGACAGCATACTCCCCTGTTAACAGCCTTTAGTGAAATATTTTTCTCTCTGTGTCTATGCCTCTTTTTTCAGCTTCATCCATCTTCAAGCGTGTGAGCTCTCTTGGGGTTAATTTTAAACTTTGGAGACTTTCAATATGGGGAATTTCTCAGAACACAAGTCAAGTGAACAAAGAGGCATCCCCTGGCAGACTCTGGAAAATAGAAAGCCTTGGGAAATAAAACATATGGGTTGCTCAAAAGAGTTGATCTTCAAAAGAATTCAGATTCGTAATTTCCCAAACTAGCTGGATTATCTGCAAATAGATTTCTTCTTACCTGCTAATTTCTTTCTCTCTGTCATCTATCAGATTAGCAACCCTGAGCTGCTAATCATCACCAGTGTGTCTCCTAGAATGGTTGCTCCTATTTTCCTGTCTCCTCCTGGAAATCATGTTCCCTATGGTCTTGTTTTTTACATCACAAATTACAAAAAGCTAGAAAAAATTATTTCCTGTAAGTGTATGGCTTTATGGTGTGTGGTGGGGAAAAAAGTGCTTTTCCCCCTGGAGTTAAAAAAATAGTAACACCCAAGGGGATGGTATCACTTGATGTTGACCCCATCAGTGCCCCTGCAAAATTTAAACATATCACACCAGATTGGAAAAGAAGGATGATGATATAGTTGGAGTAGTAGTAGCCGTGTTTTAAACCACGAGGAGAGAGAGAGGGGTCAGGAGCCCCAGTGGGGGCCTAGCCCCCCCCCAGGCCCTGACTGGGGGCTGCAGAAACTCGGAAACAGTGTTAAACTGGACCAAGTTCTGTGGCTAAAGGGCTGAGGGAGTCTTTCTCCGCTGTGAGTGGGCAGCAGGAGTGGTGGCAGAGACAGCAGCAAATGGAGAACTGTGGCAGAAAGCCAAGAAGATAAGAAATGAGCAGCAAAGACAGCATGCAGCTAAACTGAGAGACACAGAGCTATCCGACGGAGAGAGAGAGAGAGAGAGGACTAAGCTCAACAAAGACAGTTTTGGGGTAAGACTGAATCAAATCTCCCTAAAATCCCTTTGAGACCCCTCCTGGGAGGAGGGGGTGGACTCCTACTTGATGGAAGTCCTAAAATGCAGCATGCAGCAGAGCGAGAGGAGCTAAGAGCTCAGAGACATCCTGGAAGTTGGATCGGGACAGCCGGATGGAATAGGGGGGAAGTGGCCTTGCCCCTGCTGCTGCTGCCACACTGGCAGTTTTGAGACAGAGCAAAGGAGCTCTGATAGGATGCTTAGGGCAAAGACTGAACTGAAAGCTACCCTAAACGTTCTAACTCAGGGGGAGCTTAAATCCCCTGAGGAAGGGACTTTCACGAGGATGCTCCTGCACTTTGTGATATGCCTGTGGTGAAGTGATTTTTGTCCCTGCTGGCAGTCCACGGGCAAGACCTTCACTTGGAGTCGAAGGGCCGAGAGGGGTGAGAGGAGACGCCCTTGTGTGTGTGTGGAAAGAGATCCAGCTACAACTCCACCTACGACTGCTGCATTGAAGAAGAGAGAGACTGCTGCCCTAAACGTGGAAAGGATCTTTCCTACTTCCCTTCTGGACTTCTATTGGAGGGAAAAGAGATTTGATCCAATGTAAATACTGCTTTACCATAGGAGAGTTAGTTAGAATTGTGTATGTAATGATCTGTAATATTTATTTGTGTAATAATTGTAATATTTATCCCCCCATATTGAATCTTGTGTTGTGTCTGGAAAACCTCTCTCACACTGGGGTGAGTTGTGGGAGGGGGGCTTGGACTCGGAAATTGGATTTTTGGGGGTCTCAAACCACCACATGGTGTTAGCTTCTGCTGGTTGCCTCTTTGATCTCATGTTTCCTCTGGTCTTAAATTGGCTCGTCTCTTCCATTGCCATCAGAAAACAAGAAGTCTTAAAGGAAATAAGGGTTGAGACACAATTAGGAATGAACCTATGGGCAGAGGGTAGGTACATGAAAATAGGCAGTTCCAGTCCCAGAAGGTTGTCAGCCTGTAATGCTGAGTCTGGAAAAGAATGGGACAGGAAAACCATGGAGTGATTTGGCTAGGGGAAGGCAGTTGCCTAGTAGCTGAGTTAAGCCCTGTTCTTAAGTGAGTTTATTGTTTCCTATGCACTAGGCAGAATAGCCTCTGAAATGCTTGGGGATAAAGGAGGTGAATGAAATATTGCCTTTCAGATCAATTTTTGGCTTGTATCCTTCATGTTCTTCAGTTTGTAAGTGTTCTTCAAGGCTGCCTGAAGCCTTGCATTGGCTGCTTTTTGGCATGGAGTTTGGATAAAACTGAAATCTAATTAAAAATATAATGAAATTCTGAAACAGTTGAGCTATTCTTAAGATTTGCTTATGTTTAGTTATAATTTCATTTATAGAATACTTGTAAGGATTAGCACAGAACAACCCAAGAGAAACATATATGTTATGAGATAGTATGCTTTGGGTTCTATAGTTGCTGCTGGCAGATTTCCCTTCTCCGTATCTTTTTGTTTTGGTGTGCTTTCTTTCAGTCAAAAAGGGATCTTTGCTGGTGCCAATACTGTTTTGAGAAAGTAATCTTATCCAATGTCCTCCTACAGCATGAAGGCACAGCACAGATAGCAGGTGTGGTTTACAAGGGCATGAAACTACGTGCAGCAAAAAGCATTTAAATCCTCTCTCTATATCTTTAATAAGGAGAAACATAATTGGAAAGCAAAGAGTGAATTCAAAGGAGATTGACTAGGTCAGATTGGATGAGGCATTGAGAAACCTGGTGTAGTGGAAGTGTTCCTGCCCGTGGCAGGGGAGTTGGAACTAGATGATCTTTAAGGTTCCTTCCAACCAGCATGATTCTATCATTCTATGACTATTGCTCCCTGTTAAACTCAGTATGTTCCAAGGCTTATGCCTCTGGAAAGTTCATCCAGTTTAGGATGTGGGGCAGCTGGATGAGTACAAGCACATAATGTATATCCAGTGAGTCTCATAAGGGCCACTTTAAGTACCAGTGATCGCAATCAAATCCAAATGGATTTGAGACTTCACCACCTAATGACGTTGCACTTGGGAAGCATTTGATTCACTGGAGTTCAAATAATGATGGATCAGCATTGTACATTAGCAGGACAAAGGTAATATTTTCTTTTTTTTTTTTTTTTAAACCAGGATGCTCATCAATAACTGAATAACTTTCTTGATTGTATCACCTCATAGTGCCACAATAACCCAGTCGCAGAGGCACAAGAACAAATATGTTTAGGTTTGTGTTCTCTCATGCTGCTGCATGTGATTCCTTCCCATTCTACTGCCAGGCAAACAGCCTGATTTGTTTTCCAGAGTTATTGTCTTCCCTTGGAAAGTGAATCCTTTCTTCTTCTTGTGATCTTGTGTTTCCAAGTTTGTCTCTATGATTAGATGGAAAATGTTGTAAGGAGTTTTAGAGGGACACTAAAACTCTAGCTGGGAAAGTTGCACCTACAAACAAGGGAGAGACTAAGGCTCATTGTTACCTGATGTTATGCGTGAATACCCCACTTTCCATGCTTACATTTATCTTTCAAAATAGATTAATTAAAATTTTTTCATAATACCTTTTGAAAACATACTTAGTTAAAATCTCCCTTGTTTAGAAATTTTTTCCACTCAGCACAAACTTCTGTGATTCTACGGTTAGGAGATTGGAACTTCCAATGAGGAAAATCTGAAAGAATTTTTTACTGTTGACAGTATGGAATCTTTACTGATGCAATATAATGAAATTTTGGAATACCTTTAGGTTTCTTGTAGCCCCAAATGATTCACAATTCCAATTTAAATATATAGGTTTCTTATGAGACATAACGATTTTCTTGTCCAAGAATTAGATCCACAAGAGGCAGCATATTGAAGGGGGAGTAGGACTGTTGAGAGAAGTCAGAAATGAGATAGAGGAGGTAATGGTGGTACCTTTCTCCTGACAAAAGTGCTCTGACCACCAGAACATCCTGAGCCAGGTGTACTTTCATTCTTGGGTGTTTCCTGACTTTGGACCATGCATACGGGACTGATAGAGGGAAGCGCTCTCCTGCCTGTATGTGAAATTGCACAAACTGTCAAAATTAAGGCAAACTTGCTCGTAAACTGTATATTGGAGGTTAGAGTGACTTTGTTGTAAAGATTGGAGAAACCTCTCAGAGCACATATAGTTAGCTGAACTGAGGTTTGAAGAATTTCGCATTTACACTGAGCCACACACAACTTGGGTCCTAAGTCTTATCCCAATCTATTTATGAATGCAACCCAAAAGCTCTCCCTCATCTGCACCCTTCCTCCTTTCAACAGGACCAATCCATGGTCCAGTGTAGGTCAATTAACATGGCTGACAGGTTTCAGATGGTGTAAATTGTCACAGGATAAAGCCACCTGAGCTTCAGCAGCATGGCAGAATGATGATTTCAAGGAAGACATTTCTCAATCATAAAGAGGTTGGAATTCCAAACCAACATTTCACTATTAATTTCTCAAACAGGAGACTGTTTGACTGCAGATCCTGGAAATTAGTCTGTAGAAATTCATTTCAGTTACCATCAGCATTATGGTGTAGGTAGACTCTAAGTTATAGTATGTAATATAATTCAAACAACTAAATATTCCATAGTCTAGTTATATCTTATGTTTCTGAAGAAACCCAAACCAAGCAAATGTGCTTCATCAGGTACATAGCCAATTTTACTGCATGTGTGTATGTAGGACCTTTTCCTCATTACTGCGGCAACCTTTTAAAATCCTAAAGCCTAGAGGATAATTCCAGCTGCCCACAAAAGCAGTCAACCGTCCCTTCTTCCGTGAGTTTATGATATATTTCCATGGCTGGATATTAATAATAGACTCGAGGAAACATGGAAAATTTGCCAGCACCTCAGAAATAGTTTCCATAGGAAATCCACAGCAATGCACTTGATACATATACAGGTGAGAGGGCATACACCATTCAGTATTTTTTGTTAAAGATCTTTCTTATTTATTTCCACTTTTCCTGGTCTTTATTAAAATCTGCATTTCATAAAAAGGAGCAAAAAGCCAGTTTGAAATAGCATAAACCAACAATGTGTTACTCATAAATTTCAAAACATTCTCACCATCCAAAGCCTCTTTAAATGGGGGCCATTTTGAGTCTTTACTGTCCCAGTCTGTTGCTGTAATTAATTTTCTAAGAGCTATGATCCTGTTCTATAAATCAGAGAGTTTGAACCCTAAAAGGGTGTGTTGCCAAATCTTGTGGGGCAAGATTCCTCTTTCCTTGCAAAAGCACAGCTCCTTATACTCGTCAGTAAAGTTACAGAGGTCAGTGGAATAAAGCCCAGGCACTCAGTGTCTCCCTGGGTCCAGAGTAAGGCCCACAGCCAACAAATGAATTTTTCCATTCCAGCATAATGATGAGGATGATAGGCTATGTATACATCAAATGCATAAACAGAGAATTAAATTAAAAAAACATAATAATTATAAAAATACATTTTTAAACTAAGACATTATGTGTGGTTTCAAAATTTTTTCATTCAGTTATTCATGGCAAAATAATGTTTAGAGAACAGATAAAGGCAAGCAGGAGGCTGCAAGTAATGGATGTCTAGAAAAGCTGTCTTAAAAACAAGTATACCTGTGAGGAACAATTGGTAGACTGTTGGGACTTTTATGGATAATTACATTACACAGGCTTTCATAATGTCAGATGTAATATAATAAATAGGCTGCTCACTTTGGTGTTCCCTATAGTCAGCTAGAGCTGTCTGGAAGACAACCGTTCATTTTTCTGGTTTGTGTGAAAATTATGCCTTTTTGTCAGGAGCTCTTTACTTTGCTAAACACCCCACAGCCCAGCAGTTGCTCATCACAGTTTTAATTAGATTATACCAAACTGTCAGTGTTAAAACACTGGTGGTGTGTTGTCTTGCTCAGTCCTAACTCTTGAGCTCCTCCAAAGCGCTGAGCTAGCCACAGTGCTGCCTGTTCGGGATGGACTTTTCCTTTGGAGGTCTTAAATACACCAGTCACCACTTCTTACTGTGGGGCTACCCTCTGCAGCTGGTGGTGCTCTGCACTTTGCAGAGAGTACTCAGAGTCTGGTAAGACTGGCTATCTACTCTGTTATTTTCCTATGGAACCAATGAAATTCTTCTTGGATTTACTTTGTGTGTGTGCACGCACACGCTTTTTTGGTTGTTTTGTTGGAGGGTTTTTGGTTTGGTTTTTTTTTTTAAGCAGTATGGGAGTATTGGTCCCCCCCCAAAAAAAGGTGGAAATACATATGGAGCCTATTTGCATTTTGCCCTTTCCTAGGCACAAATAGCTCATGAAGTCTTTCAGGAAGGCATCAAGGGAAAAGAAGTGACAACTCTCGAGCTGCTGTGAAGTAAGAATTGCATTGGAGAGGCAGATCTCAGGCCCATGCTTCTCATCGTATCCTCCCCTGCATGCCCCAGTGGTGGATACATATGGTAAAAAGGCATTGCTGGTTTGCATTCAGCTGCTCTGCACTCAGCTGGGCCCTTCTTCACACCTGAGTGCTAAAGGCAGACTCCTGGACGGATGCAGGAAGGAAAGTGGAGCATCCAGCTTCAGCTGGAGGTCCGCCAGGATGTGCTGATGCTTGAACTACTGCCCAGACAGGCACACACAAAAGACAGAATCTGGGAACAGAGGCTGGGGTAGATTTTTTCTCCCTGTTCACACAAGACAGGGCTGGCAAACTGACAAGCACCACTTGTATGGTCTTTTCTCCCAGCTTCTCCAACATGATCAAAATGGTCGTTCTACCATGATATGGAGGATCAGCTCTTTCCCATCAAGTGTCTCTATCTCTTTGAAATGGCTGCTGACTCTGATGGACTAGAAATATGCTGGACACTTAAGCATGGTGTATTTCACTGCATTTATGGACACAGCCTGAAGCAAGTGGATTTTTCAGGCAGTGGGGTGAGGAGAGTACTGGTGAGGTTTTATTGATTGGGTTTTTTGTTTTCACTTGTGTATTCATTATTACTTCCCCACCCTCCCCATCCCCCATCTGCAAGCCAAGTGCCTGTTCATGGGATAGATCTGTAAAGGGAGAAAGCTCACAGTTTGCCCAATATTTACCAGGAACAGAATCTTGCTCTAGGCATTTCTGGTTGTCGTCTGAGGCAGAGAGCAAAATAAATGTAGCCATCTTTCAGAGGCTGCTTGAGGAGCCAGTCATTTTATGTTGTAATGACATGTGCATTTAATAAAGATATAGAGTATTCTAAGGAGAGTAAAACTGCACTCTTATCTTAGAGACATATAGACATTAAGAATGAAGATTTCATTTAATTGTGGCTTGCTGCTGTGCACAATTTACCAAAATGGCAGTAAACTGCTATTGAACTGTAACATCTAAAGATGTCTAAATGCCTGGATAATTTGTGGTTTTTTCCTCCTTTGGAAGATAGTAATAAAATAGCTAAAAGATAGGAAGAAAAAATAGCATCAAGGCCTTCAAAGCAAAGAGAGCAGTAGCCACATACTCAGGGGCTCTAATCACAGGAGCCATCACCCACAGGAGAGGTACACCTTGACCCCTTTACCTTTGTTCACAGAGGCATTGTAACACAATGACCATTACAAATAAATAAAATGATGAACTTTTATCCCAGAGAGAGACAATCCAGCAGTACTGGTTCTTTTGTAAGTTTGTGAGCACTTTAAGGAAGTTCCCACAGGTAAGTTATGGGCTTAGTCTTCCTTAATTGGATTTTACAGGCCTCTTAAAAGTAGTGTGTGATCCTTTCCTCTCCCTGTCCCATGTTCCACAGCCAGAGGTAAAAGACAATGGCTGTAGTTGCACAGGATTTGTGTCCCTAGTTGAAACACTTTGCTGTCACTTAGTGGAACTCTGAGGGTCCTGGTTCTGCCCAGGTGGCCCAGGGAGCTCCCTTTGATCCTTGCTCATCAGTGGGGATCCCTTGGGATTCAGACCAACACCCGTTGACTTGCCCATGATGATTATCTGGCTGTAATATTTGAGCCCTATGGGACTGACAGAACCATTTGCATGTCTTAGGAGTGTCCAGTGGGGCTTGGTTCAAAATGACTATGATAAGATGTAAATCAATGGAGCTGACAATATTCTGTTTAAGTATAAGATGTAGGAAGCACTTCATATCCTGGCATGGCATAGAGGACCTCAGGTCATGATGAGGAGGCATGGCATCCAAGTGACTGGAAAACATTGGCCTCCTTAGTAACAAAACTGGTAGCAGTTGCAGCTCCAAGATAAGTGTGGGAGAAGATCCAAACAGGCAACCAGTAGAGGAGTTCAGGAACAGCACAGACAGAAGGAAAGAAGTGGTGGAAATTCAATGAAGGAAAAAGAGTCCTGAGTTTTATTCAGGTTTTTTCTTTCTATGAAAGTTTTCTTGTTTGTTTGGTACAGAGTTATATTTTTTTTTGTGGTTTGATGATTTGTTTGTTTGTTTGTTTGTGTGGGTTTTTTGTTTTTAAAATATAATATAAACAACATGATGCAAGCTGTGATGATCATTGTGTACACTGGGCAGGCAAACTTTAATCCCAACTGCAGCAGATTTTTTTAGGCTAAGGAAGGGTCTCCTGTTCCTTGGAGTTGGTAAATGAAGGATACCCAGCAGTCACCTCTGTGTAGGGATGAAGCATACAGAGCAGAGATTTGATAGATTGCAGTGTTATGGCATCAGTGCAGAACTGCCTGCTTACAGTGACAAAGAAAATTGACACCTGGGTAACATTTATCAAATGTACTATTTTGAAGCACAATCCCAGTACTGTGGATTATTCTTATGAATAGAAAGTGTAATCTATCTCCAGGAGATAACAAATAAGTAAAGTTTATAGCTATTATTACCTTCCGATACATTCAGTGTGAGCATTTCCCACTGAAAGTTATCTTGCATTCATGTAAATTACATTGACTAGAAAATACTAATTCTGTCCCCAAGATAACAAATGTATATGTAAAACATTCTAATCTAGCAGTGCTAATGTGTGTAGGGAGGGTTTATTACATTATGAAATTTAGATGAATCACAGAAGTGAATGCTGATGAAATTAACAGGTAGTGAGTCTTCAGTGGTGTGCCCAGGCAGGTGAATGGCAAACTTCAGAAATTAAGAACTCGCTCTGCCATGAGAATCCCTCTTTCAATGATCATCTGAAGATAGGACTGTCCACTTTCCTCTGGATTTGCAGTGGGATCAAGGAAAGACAATAAATTGCTTCTTTTATTTTTCCTTACCTTCAGACTTTTATTCTGTGTATTTGTTTTGCTGTTTGAAACGGAGCTAGGGCCTGAAGAGGTAACTCTGAATACTGAGCCGAGGAATCTCCTGCTCAGAAGAATGCAATGCTTAGCTAGCATGTACTGCTTAGCTAGAGATAAAAACCAGAGCTTAAGGATTACATAAATAAAGATAAGGGGCAAAATAGGGGCTGGAGTCCAAAAGTCTTGCAAAATTCACCATAAAGTCAGCAAAAAGCAAGAAAGTTGAAAAGTTCAGCCGAGGAAGAAGAGTAAAATGCGACCTCGTGAGGCTGAACAAACAGGAATGACCACCAAACATCACCCCAAAAAGACAACTCTGCCCCAGACTCCACCTATTATGAATATTATAACTAGATGTTGCAATTATATGAATATGCATGTGAAAATATTGTAATCACTTGTAGAAATTGTATATAATCCTGTCTTTTCACTGAAAAGGCAGAGCAGTTTGTCCAGTGCGAGCTGGCTGCTCTCCAACATTACCTTGAATAAATACCTTGCTGCTTAAAGACTAAAACTTTGTCTCTGAGCAGTTTCTCTGCGCCTTTTGGGGCAAAATTCGGCATCAGTTAGTATTGAGTTGTTCATCTCTGACACGTCTGTTAGAAAGGGATGAATAAATAGTCAAATGAGTTGAATGCGTTGTCTGAAGATTAGTGTGAAATTTACTTGAAAAATCATTCAGCAGTTGTTTGAGACAACAAAGAAAACTGAGAAAAGTCAGTTACATATTTATAGAAGTGTTGTCAGGTCGGTCTGGAGTGCCTTTCCTGATTTGCCCACATGAAAATGGGAGGGCTTGCAATTTTTTGCCAGGCCGCTGTGCAGCCGTCTATTACACTGAGTCTGAGCTGGCTCCAGGAAAGCTGTTCCAGAGCTCAGGAGAAAGATTTAAAAATCAAATTTCTTAGTTTAACATGCTACTTTCTAAAATGAGTTTTGCACTTTACTCCCGGGGCTGAGAGTTCAGAGATCACACCCACTGGCTACATTGTAAACAAAAATAATGCCTTGCCAAACTGCTGGAAAAATAAGGAGAAATTATTTACCTCTGTTTCTTTTTGTGCAACTTGCTGCATTTCTAGTGGAGGTGTAAGGTGCTGGGCTGGCATCTTTGGACAATAATCTCCTTCATCAATTTGTGTTAGTTTGCTGCAAGGTTTCTTTCACACCAGATTCACCAATGGACCACATTTCTGGCCAAAGGGGCTACTCTAGAGGTGCCAGAGTAATTCTGTCATCTGCAGCTTACTCAGTCCTTGGCCACCTGGAAACTCACAGAGCTGTTAATTAATGTCATTTCTGGTCACAGTGTTTGTAATGTATACAGCATATACCCAGGACTGTACTGAACCAATCAGGTGTTTCACACAGACTCTAAGCAGCTGTCAAATGGTGATGGTGTTCAGTCACTACTGAGCTTGACCAGATCTAAGAAAATAACCTTGAGAGCTAAGGCTCAGTATGGATTTGCAGCCTTGGTGCACAGGAGACAAAAATATTGAGAGTGAAAGAAAAAAAAAACGCTTTTAGCTAAGAATGAAAGGCAAGTGCTATGAAAAATGTCTGAAAACATTGATTCCACTTCTAAATGCTTGCTTAGTTAGCAAAAATGATTGTTCCCATTTCTTATTTGATGTTGACAAAGTCAAGATTTTCTGAGCTTGACCTGGTATCAGAAGATAGAGATATTTGAATTTTCATATCAGCAAAAAGGCAAGGAACAAGGACTGAAATCTGAGGCCATTGAGGTTAATGGAGTTTTGTCATTGACATTCAGTTGAGGCAATTTTCTTCCTCGGGTACGTTGTGGATCAAGAGTAAGGCATTAATCCTCTGATTTAATTTTTTTTTAGTTGTCTGCGGTTTAGAAAATATATTTATCAATCTTTAACCAAAAGGAAGGGGTTTACAGGCAATTGAAGCACGTTCTTTCAAGATTTACAAAAAGAATAAACTAGCAAAGCCAGTATTTGTCCATGAATAATTTTAGCTAAGAAAAAAGATGAAACAGTAAAACAAAACTGACATAATTTAGAGGATTTATTGGAATTCTCCACTAATTTTTTTAAACACTAGAACAAAACTTGCTTTAACAACAATAACGTTTTCTGGGTTATTTATATGAGTTTCTTTCTGAAAAAGCTGACTCCATACAGCAGATATATATAAAAAAATAAAAAGAACATTTTATATCTTTACCTTTTAAGCTTTATATTACTTTTTGTCTTGAATCATCAGTCTATCCTCCAAACCTTTTGTTGTCATTAGTAGTGGAGAAGAATGAAAATATGGTTCTTGAATATTATGTTCATTCTTAAGAGAACATTTATTTAAAATTTATTATATTGCATGACTTTATTTTTCAATCTTATCAGGTACCATTTACTTTGAAGAAACCTCTAATCCTTTCTTTTCTCATTTTCTGTCTCTTATTATTTTGACTCCAAAGAGGGAAAGAGATTTCTTTGTTCACATTTTTCTTGATTGACCCATGAAAATGATGTATGATAGAAACATTAAAAAGAAATATGTCTGCTACTCCCTTTGAAAATTTGTTCTTATGGTTGATGTTTTCATTGCAGAGCCATGATCTGTTATGTGTGTTTATTTTAAAGATTCAGTTTACCTTTCCTTATTCCCCTGCAACTCCCAAAGTCTGGAATAGGAGCACAAAACCTGAGAATTGGGCCTGTGAGAACCTCATGAAGTTCAACAATTCCAAATGCAAGGTGCTGCACCTGGATTGGGGTAGCCCCAGGCTTAATTACAGACTGGGAGAAGAACTCATTGAGAGCAGTCCTGAAGAGAAGTACTTAGGTGTTCCGGTGGATGAAAAGCTGGACATGAGCCAACAGTGTGGGTTAACAGCCCAGATGGCCAACTGCATCCTGGCCTGCATCAAAAGAGGTGTGGCCAGCAGGTCAAGGGAGGTGATTCTCCTACTCTGCCCTTGGGAGACCCCACATGGAGTACTGTGTCCAGCTCTGGGGTCCTTGGCACAAGAAAAATGAGGATCTGTTAGAGTGTGTACGGGGAAGGGCAACAAAGATGACCAGAGGGATGGAGCACCTTCTCTAGGAAGACAGGCTGAGAGAACTCATCATCCTGGAGAAGAGAAGGCTCCAGGGAGCCCTCATTTCGGCCTTCTAGTACTTAAAGGAAAAAAAGAGGAAAACTGATATTTTACATGGGCAGACAGTGATACGACAAGGGGAAACAGTTTTAAATTAAAAGAGGAGAGACTTAAGAGAGGAAAGAAGATGCACCATTACATGTAAATTTCTAAATAAGAACAAATAGGCGGAGTAGATAAATTCACATCTGACTGCAGGATGTATAAATTCAAATCTTCTCAGGGCAGTTATCAAAAACCTCTTTGGTCCACCACAAAGCCTATATTGCTTATAAGAACTATACAAACACATGCAATAAATCTAGATTTGCCCTTTTGAGTCATCTTCAAATCATCATCAGCTGATATTTCAAAAAAAGATGTTACCAAGTCACATTTACTTAAGTGAATTTAATATTAGTAGAACCCATACATTTCAGTGAATCTGCTTTTGTTGCAGATAGGCACTTGATACCCTTCTGTCTTGAGAAGCATCTATTCTATTGGCCTTAAGAAATCCTTTGATATCAGTAGAATTCAAGACCAATAGAGAACTAGCACCTGAAATTCACAGACACTGATGCTGAACAATTTTGATACCTTTTGATAGGCACCAATACCTTTCAAACTTGATAGGCTTCTATACCCATAGGTCAGAGAATCATAGAATGTTAAGGGTTAGAAGGGATCTAAAAGGTCATCTAGTCCCAACCCCTCCCTCCTGTCATGGGCTGGGACACCTCCAACTAGACCAGGTTGCTCAAGGCCTTATCCAGTTTGGCCTTGAACTCTGCCAGGGTTGGGGTATCCATAAGCTCCCTGGGCAACCTGTTCCAGTGTCTCACCACCCTCAAAAGTAAAGAATTTCTTCCTAATATCTAGCCTTAATTTCCTCTCTTTCAGTTTGTACCCATTACTCCTTGTCCTATCACTACAGTTCCTGACTCTCTGGTTTCCCTGCAGTCCCCTCTCAGATACAGGAAGGTTGCTTTGAGGTCTATATGCAACATTCTCTTCTCCAGACCAAACAGCCCCAAACTTTTTCAGCCTGTCTTTGTAAAGGAGGTGCTCACTTCCTCTTAGCAATTTTGTGGCCCTCCTCTAGACTTGTTCCAACAGTTCCATGTCCTTTTTATGCTGGGGACACCAGAACTGTACCCAGTATTCCAGGTGGGGTCTCACAAGATCAGATTAGAGGGGGAGAATCACTTTCTTCAACCTGCTGGCCACACCCCTTTTGATGCAGCCCAGGATTCCATTGGTTTTCTGGGCTGCAAGCACGCACTGCCAGTTCATGGTGAGTTTTTCATCAACCATGACCTCCAATTCCTTTTCTGTAGGGCTGCTCTCAGTAAATTCTCTGCCCAGCCTGTAGGTGTGCCTGGGCTTGCTGCAACCCACGTGCAGGACCTCACACTTCGCTTTGTTGAACTCAATGAGGTTTCCATCAGCCCACCTCTCAAGTGTGTCAAAGACCCTAGGAATGATGTCCCAGCATGTCGACTGCACCACATAGCTTGGTGTTGTCAGTGAAATTGCTGAGGGTGCCCTTGATCCCACTGTCCATGTCACCAACAAAGATGTTGAATAGTATCAGTCCCAGTACTGACCTCTGAGGGACACCACTGGTCACTGGTATCCGTGTGGACAATGAGCCGTTGACCACAACTCTTTGTGTGTATCCATCCAGGCAGTTTTTTATCCACTGAGAGGTCCATCCATCAAATCCATGTCTCTCCAATTTGGAGACAAGGGTGTCATGCAGGACAGTGTCAAACTCTTTGCATAAGTCCAGGTAGATGATGTCAGCTGCTCTGCCCCTATCCACCAATGTTGTAGCCTCATCATAGAAGGTCATCAAAATTTGTCAGGCATGATTTGCCCTTAGTAAAGCCATGTTGGCTGTTTCCAATCACCTCTTGAGACTGATTTTTATATTGGTAGACATCGGGACCTATCAACAGCAAGACTCTTGGATATCCATAGGTGTCAATGCCTATGAATGCAAACACCTATTTTTTAGGCACAGATAGTTACAGCTATTGATGGAAGATACAGAACAGAACACAGATAACTTATAATCTCAATAGATGACTATCCCTATTGGTCTAAAGACCAATTTTCATACCAGTAGACATCAAGAACTATAGATAGTTAGATCTTTTGATATTCTCGGGCACCAATGTCTTTCAATTTCAAGACCTACCTGTAAGCATCAGTATCAATACTGAGTGGTAGACCTGTTGTTCTCAGTAGACATCTATGTCTATCAGTCTCAAGAAATTTCTTGTTATGGCTAGACACCATGACATACCAGTAGTGAGACCTTTTGATATTTGTGGGCATCAATGCCTATCAATTCATACGCCTATAAATAGACATTAATTTCTATAGGTATTACCCAGAAGCTGATTTTGATTTTGTTAGTACCAACATCTGGTGGGGAGACCTTTCAGTATCATTAGTCACTCATCAGTTTCAACACCTACAGGTGAACATCAGTGTCAGTTAATAGATATTGTTGTCTTTTGAGTTCTGTAGGTGTCTACCTCTACTGATCTAGAGAGTGTTTTTGATCTGAGTAAGCATTGAAATCTATAGATAACAAGACATTTTGATATTCATAGGCATCAATACCTTTCAATCTCAATAGGAATCCAAACACTTTGGTGTCAAGAAACTTTTTGATACTGATAGCAATCAAGACCTGCAGATAGTGAGCCCTTTTGATGTAGATAGGTATTGGGGCCTATCAATTTTGATATATATCTAAACGTGTTTATATCAATCAGTTATTAACACATCAATGTCAGTAGATGTTTATACCTTCTCATATCAATAGGTATTTATTTCCTTCAGTCCCAAGAATTGTTTTCATACAGTTACAAATCCAGACCTAAAGATAGCAAGACCTTTTCATATAGATAGTCTTCAGCACCTGTCGATTGTTTACTTCATATTAATTAAAAGAAATTACATTTTCTACAAAATTTTACTGATTGCCTTGTAGTGTACTAAAGTTTAAAGTAAGACTGTATGGTCCCAGCTAAACAGTGATGCAAAATTGTATTTCCCCAAAAATGAAGAGCTTAATAAGAAATGATGTGAAATAATTAAAGTTATTCTTAGAATAAGAAAATTAGAGAATATATTCCAGTTAACAATAATTTTTTCATGAAAAATTATTATGTAAGTGCACATGAATTTCCTGATAAGTATCAGTGTAATTGTTAAAGATTAAATCATATAACATGTAAGAGTAATTGTAATGTAATTAACCACTGATCACTCCATTTCTTTTCCTCTGTTATGCATGTGTATAGGAAGACAGAACAATTAAAAAGTTATAAAACAGTTCATGTTGATTTGTACAGCTCTGATTCAAAGCAGAGCAAAATCCCAGATGAGCAGAAAAATTAAAATTGCACTGTGGCAAAAAAAAAGTATTAACTTTGCTCTATTTTTTTTGCCCTACTTCTGAAAGCCTGTAAATTAGCTGCTACTTAGGGTTCTAATACAGAGCAAAGCATTTGTTATCCACTTAGCAGTGCTAGTCATCTCTACTATGGAAAATATCAGTGTTAGCTCACTTCCACTAAAAAGCACTCAAGTATTTTTAAAGAAACAAACCAGAAACAATTATGTTTGATCTAAAATCCAGCACTTATACATAAAAGAAATACAACTTGAAGCTTACTAATGCATTTTCTGTGTCCCCTGTATTTGTATTGAAATAAAAATAAAGTCACTTCCAAGCAAATGCACTTATTAATTTCTCATGTAGCTGTGTTGTTTTCAGGAGGATCTAAATTTCTTTCTATTTTTGTCATATTTGTTAAGGTTTGCATTTGCTGGGCTCCACTGACAATGTTTCAGTGAAATAATACTGAAATAGCACAACCTGGTACTGTCTGTGGATCACTGGCTTTAACTCACTAGTTGTTTTTTAGGCAGTGATATTGTTCTTTTATAAATCATTACAACTTGTTACTGAGATGATGAAAAAAACCTAGGAAGTCTCATGTACCTAGATATACAAGAGGGTGAGAGAATTAGGTTGAATCCTGAAAAGATGGGAGCATCCACAACTGGCAGGGCTTTATAGGGATTCAGCTCTCTTATGCACCAGTCAGCTCACAGCCCACCTGATGGTAAGCAAATAAATTATTCATTGAAACAATAGTTTTGTTTCCAGATAAACACTGACTTTTAGAAGTGCTTTTTCTCTCTCTCTTGTTTTGGCTTTTTTTTTTTTTTTTTTTTTGTTTGTTTGTTTTTAGTTCACTTTTTGAACTGTAATTCCATGTGATTGAAGAGAGAGGGCTGAAATCATCTCTTTACTCTCAGAGTCCTAAATCTTGACCTGGGTTTCTGCTTGGAAAGAATTTCTTCACCATTTTGTTTTATTTCACTATATATATATATATATATATCCTTTTAATTAAATTAGGTACTTGCTAAAGTTTCTCAGTTTGACCCCTAATATGTTACAGAAAATGTAACTTCCTCCTTATTGTCTGCTCTGCCTCAATGCTGACTGGGACAGACAGTGTGAAGTGATCCCGATTTATGGACTGTGAAGGTGTGTTTTGCTCCTGGGTCTTGACTGTGGTGGCTCACTGGGGACATGCCAGCAGGAAGCAGTGCTGGGCACTGCATTTGCACAGGCTGTACAGATATTTTCAGGGCGCTTCCGTTAATGTGACCAGTCATTAGATGTCAGCCTTAAGTCACGATGAACTCAGCAATTCAGATCAAGATGAGCTCTGTAGTCATCTGTCATCCTTTCACAAAACTTCTTCCTCAGGATCCCTTTTATGTCATGGTATCATGGAGGGAATGTGTGTGCCAGTAGCTAACTATGTATACAAAGAAAAGACTTGTTCTCTGTGGTTATAATAAGATCATCAGGGCTGCTCTCTGCAAACTCAGCTAACAGGTCTGCCTACATGCTTAAATCAGTGCAGTTTGTTTTTCCCCCCTCATTCATATGGGCCCACTGTGAATTGCACATCATCTTTCTTCACAGTCTGTACAAACAGTATCAAGCACTTGTATATCACTTTGAATCCTGAGTGGCTTGCTCCTCTGAGGAGGTTACCTCTTACCTATTCCTCTCAGCCATCCTATATTGCTCATTTTGTCACTTGCTAATTTTGACTCACTGAGTGCTCTAAGAGCATGAGTAAGTCAGGTTGTACATGTATTCTTTATTTCATTTGAATTACTAAAACATGATCTCCTTGGATATATTACATGACAAAGCATAAACAAGTCATAGGTAATAAATTGAGTATGGTATCTGAATGCCCTCTGCAAGGTTTTCTCATCATGTCAAGAATGCCTCTCCATTTTCCCGATGCATTTACAGTTGCTGTAGTTCTATTTATTAGGAGCTATGGTAAAGTCTGTACAGCAGAAATGTTATACAGACTCCAGCATTTGGAGATGACTGAAGGAGAAACTGTTGGCTTCAATGGTCTGTTACTGAATGTGCATGTCTAGCAAGTCCCTTCAATTTTGAAAAAAAGGTCATAAATAATGCAGATCCCCCAGGTGCACCTTCTCTTCCTTGTGTGCCATTTCAGACTGAGGTACACATATATGTAACGCAGAGCACATTATGAAAAACAGTCTCTAGCTGACAGAAAGCTGTGGCTGTAGTGTGGTCAGCATCAGAAATCCAATCTAAGTCCTTCTGTTCAGACATATATGTAGACACTGCTCAGTCTGGATCTGTTTTCTTTTGCTGATCCTACAGATGCATCCAAATGAATACATGGCAAGTCTTAACAATGTACATATGTGTGAACTTCCTAACAGACAAGTTACCTTCTGGAGGTGTCACAGGTCACACACATCCACTTCCCTTGGCATATGAGGATGTGATGGCTCTGAGTTTGGCAGGACACAGTCCCCAAGGAAGAGGAGCAATTCCTTGAGTTCATCCTCTAGGATCTCCCAGCAAGAAAGCCAGTAAGTAGTGACTGATTCTCTCTCCTTTACAAGGGAGTCAAAATATGTACCTGCTCACCCAGAACTAGTTTCCAAACTGGAGAATCCGCGTGGCCATATGACCTTTTCTGGTTGTCATGGAGTCTTAATGTGTCAAATATCACTGTGAATTGTGGTTACTTAACAGGCACACCAGAGAACCAGCTGCTGTCCTCTGTGGAATTTGTGTTAGGTGCTGTACAAACACCTCAGGGAACAAAGTCCCTGCAACAACTCTCTCATTCAGTGGGGACAAGTCACATTATGCCTACTGCTGAAAGCTGCAACCACATTGTTCAGCTTTTAGTGCTCTGAAGTTTTTATTGCTAGTTAAATAAAAACAAATTCAAGTCTTCATCTAAATGAAGCCTCTAATTTTGTGGGACCCTGTGTCTACATTTTTCACATGGTTGTAGGAAGGGAATGAAATCTCTGGACAGCACTTATTATCCATTCTCCTAGGCATTCATTCCATATTCTGATAAAGATCAGCCTTAGGCTTTCAGGTTATTGATCTCAGCCAAAAGGCAGATCTCTCAGCTCCAGCAAGTGTTTCTGCTAATATATTTTCCTTCCAACATTAATACGCTTTCTAATTTCAACCTCAAGAAGCAGTAATAAATTGCAATCTGTGGTTTTAGCTTGTAAAAGCAGAGTGGACCATATGAATATGTGTTGGACAGCTTGTCACAGCCTGCTGCAAAATCCAATTATTTCTGAGGTTATTATGCCTTCCTTCATTACAGCTATTCTAATAATCTCAAATAATTAGCTGAGATGCTATCAAACTTTCCTATAGTATCTGAAAAAATGCATTGGTGAGTTTGAACTTGTTGTCTAAACTGATAGGTAGAAAATACCGATGCATTCCTCAGGAAGTCAATAACTCCAAAAGTTACTTTTAAATACAATTGGGCCAAGTGCTGGCTTCTTCATTGGATGGGACTGTTACAAATTTATACTTCGTCTGGTAAGCTATTTCCCCATAAGCCAGGTGCTCTACCCACTTGAACTCTTTGAGCTCATGGTATTACAGGCCAGGGAAGGCAACTCAACTGTGAATGTTGACTCAATCTCCCCACAGAGACCTGCAAGGAGAAATGGGTCTGTACTCTGAAAAGAGAAGGTACAGCCTTGCACCTGAGATGATGTTGGCTTAAGACCAAGATACCAAACCAAGATATCATTGTTGGCCTTGTCCTGGCGCAGAGCACCCACGTAGCCTCTTCCTTGGGATTCTGTCCAGGTACATGGGGTTTTACTCTACCTCAAGTCTTAAGCAAATCAGTTGAAAGTACCTAAAGGCAGGTTAAAAATAAAAGAGTGTTGGGCCTGCTGTTCAGTGAGTCTGATACAAAAGAGTATCAGATCTTTTTCTGCTTTTAACATATAACTTTCTGAATTAATTCTTAAATATCTGGAGGAAGGTGTTGCAGTTCCTACAGACAGATTCAAGGAGCAAATCACACTTTGGCATTATTATGTACACTGGTATTGTAAAATCACAGTTAATTACTGTGAATTATTTGCTTATTATGGATCCTTGGAATTTATGGGACAAAGATCAAGTCTAAACAAATCTTTTTGATCTTTTAATGAATTTTGTAAAGGCAAGGGTATGAAAATCCCATCTGTATTTCTACATATTTGAACATTATCAGAACTGAGTTTTTCCTAAGCTGTTGATGTAGGAAAAAAAAAAAAGAATTTTCCATAAGCTACAGAGCAAGTATCAATCTTAACATTAAATGTTGTTACACAGCTCTGTGAATTATAATAACCCTTTTGCCACGGTCCGCATGGTATGGGGGATGGGACCAGGCACTGCAATTAGGGTTCTGACACAGTTGAGGTCTCGTGTAGCAATACCGGTTTATTCAGGGGATACAAGGGTTTAAATAAACGAGGTTTGAGGGGTGGATTCCAAACCAGGGAGGCGCAAGAGATTGACAGCTCAGGGAAAGATGTGATAGGGGGACAGGGGAAAGATGGGTGGAAGTCCCGGGTCTCGGAGGGAGCTGGCCAATGGTAGCTCTCCCTGCACTGTGGTAGCTACAGCCAATCAGTGGCAGATGAGCGGGAAAACAGGGGAGACAAAGAGACAAACAACTTTCGAAGGGAAAATCTGAGGGAGGAATGGGGACAATATGGAGGTACAGCAGGATCCATAAATTTTGACAATAAACTGGGGCGCACAAGGATTCATAAGCACACAACAATAAACTGGGGAAAAACTGTCAGTCTGCTGGGTGGATTGTCCGGTGAGTAAAAAGTCCATTCAGATTCCATTAATGCTTCTCCAGGCAACATATCTCTCCCATTCTGTCTTTTCATCCATCACACCCTTTGTTTCATTATAGAATTGCATCAGTTTTTTTAGATGATACTAACAGAAATGTTTCGGAAGCAGTTAGTGTTAAACAAATGGTCTGGCCCTTGGGTGACATTAGCTAATCAGATATAAATGAGGGCTTGAAAAATAGGATAAAACCAACTTAATTTGTAGACTGAATATTAGTCAGATGGCTTTTACTTGCCCTTTATATTCTGGAGGAGTTTTGTCAGAAACAACCTAGCTAGATGAAGAAAGAAGACAGTGATATTTGTCTGGATCTGATCACAGTCAGCTGAATTTGTATGCACCGTATTCAATTTTTATTTTTATTATGCAGTTCAAGTTCACAGTCCTGAAGAAACTGAAAGGCTGGAGCTAGCTTCTGAAAATGGGCTACCAAGTCAGCTCAGGTCCATACAGATAGCCATGAAATAGGCACTTCACAATTGAAGGGCTGAGACCAGACCAGGCCTGGACAATTTCTGGTGTGGAAGAGAAGCGGCAATGGGCAGAAACTGAAACAAAAGAGGCTCTGTCTGAACATCAGGAAACACTTTGTTTTCTGCAAACACTGGAATAGGTTGCACAGGGAGATTGTGGAGTATCCCTCCATGGAGATACTCAAAAGCTATCTGGACACAGTCCTCACTAACTGGCTCTAGGTGGCCCTGCTTGAGCAAAAAGGTTGGACTGGATGACCTTCACAGGTCCTTTTCAACCTCAACAAGTCTGTGATTCTGTGAAGAGGGGTAAGGACTCAGGGAAAGAGCCTGCCTCATTTTATATTACCTGGGAGCTAGAGACATAATATGCAGTAGTTTGGCATAGTGACTCTGCCAAGAGTTGCTGTGCCATTGTCATAGCCCATAGTCCAAACTCTTCCTCAGCATGAGAAACCAACCTGGCTATCAGTAGTTCTGCAACAGGAGCCTTTGACAGAGACAAAACTTACTGGCATAGGCAAAGTTCCAGCAGTCTGCCACCCTAAGCAGCTTCATACCCTGCTCATGGCTCAAGACAGTCCAGTCTACAGTTCATTTTGGTTATGTTCTCATGAATCCAAATTCTGTTTCTTCTGGACTGTATGCGTTTTCATAGCCCTCTTCCAACCACAAATTTTTTTAGTAGCTTCAGTGTGTCCTGCCTTAAGGATCTCTGAAATCTATTACTGGATAATATGTTTTAACAGAAGCATAACTAGAAACACATTATTATGAGTGACACTTTTTTAAAACTAGAGTTACTACAGTGAATACGTGTCCTACAAGGTTCAAAGGGTTACTAAAGCTTTTCTATAGCCTGTAATTGGGTATCATGTTTTCCACAAGCTCACTATTCTTCACATTATCTGTGAAAAGTGATTTAGTGGTAGACTCAGTAGTGACTGTGTAATCCTTGCACTCAATGATCTTAAAGATCTTTTTCAGCTTAAACAATTCTGTGATTCTATGATTTTGTGACAGCTAACATGAGTTCCCTTCCTATTGAAGCCATGCATACTGCAATGACCCCAGTCACAGCATAAGGTGCTGCAACCAACAGAAATTGTTGCTGACATTTCATGGCAAGCTGAGTTCAGGTTTGTTGTGCAATACAACCAATTGATAAAAAAATTGATCATGGGGCAGATGTGACCTCAAATTGAGCTTATTAATATCCACATTTGAGAATATTTTCATATATGTATTTACAATTCTGAAGAGAGAAGAAGAATATAATCTTTGGAAAGCTGCCAAGTTGTCCAGTAAGTTATTAGTGATTGAATAGTACCACCAACCCAATCTCTTCATCACTTAGACCCCATGCAACTCTGCTTAGGCTTGATTTATGACAATTAGTTCTGTCTAATGATGATAAACATGACAAGAAATATCCTCCAAAAACTTCATGCACTGTATATGGCATCTGACCTATGTACTTCATCAGCTTGGGACTTTCAACACATCTACTTCAGATATGTTTTACATTGCTCTCAGCATGCCTCCCATGCAGCAAAAGGATGTGAGTGCATCTCAGAGGCAGGAAAAGGTTGCTGTGCTCTGATTTCCAAGTTTACTCATGCCTCTCAAGATTGTTCATACATATATACCTGCAGTTTCAGAGCAATCTCTCATGATAGTAGTCACATAGTTAAACTTTATAAATCCTGCCCTTAGATATTGTAGACAATGAATATTTACCTGGATTCAAAGAGAGATAGGAAAATTAATGGCACCTCTAAATTCATACAAACCATGGATGCATTAGGAAGTGTGTGTGATGTATAACTACTGGTCGTGGGTTAAAAAGTAACTGAGGAAGAAAATTTAGATATGAATGTCCTGATCTTCTGCTATTCCCTAGGCATCTGCTGTTGCCTACATCAAAGGCAGAGTGGTGGCTTAGCTGGCTCTTTAGTCTGACCCACTATGTCTGTGTTCATGCTATAGAGCTTCATTTACTCAAGGGAAAGACAGATGTTCCTTATTTATGCACTATGAATTGTTCCCCAAGAAATATGCAAAGGACCTGGGTGCCTGTATTAGATGCCTGCAGTTTGAAAGTGTGCCTCTACTGCAGGAACCTTGGTGAATGAAGAGCCATCATAGCAGCGGAACGAATCTGCTCAGTTTGGCCTGTCAGTGTGTTGAAGGTCTGCAGGAAATTATTTGTCCTGGATTTTAATTGCTGGCATGAGATGTTCCTTCCTTTTGTAAATCGTCTCACCCTCCTCACATTGGACCTGTTGTCAAGGTGTATGAGATGGGGCCTGAGCCCTGAATCTGTTTCTGTGACTCAAAGCTGTTGGAATATTAATCAGAGCACCACCCAGAGCAGGGACTGTGATGTCTCTTGCCTCTAGCCACTGCGTCAGCTCCCACACCCAGGCCAGGAACAGTTTCCCTCAGTGATATGAACTGATAAATGTCATCACCCTTCTTTAAGGTTAGAAAGCAATGTGAAAAGTTTTCCAGGACTGGAAGTTCAAATTTGTATGTCTGAGTTTGAATGTTTGTGACTCAGTCCTTTATAGAAACTATCTGTAAGTAAATTAATTTAATTATTATAAAAAGTTGACATCCGAAGACAGAAAGATTTAACCAAGATGACTTAGATGACATTATTCTGGGAATAAAATTCAGCTTAATTGTGATTTGTGTGTTTAAATAGAAAGACCTTTAAATTCTGGTTAATCTGATATAAAGTTTTATTGCCATTCCCAAGCATTGTAAAATATTGAGGCAGGCTCCAAACATCCCTGATAAAGTTTCAACCATTGCTTGTTCCTTTTTTCCCCTTAAACAAAGGTTTATTTTTTAATTTTCTTTCCCTTTGATTGTTTTTACCTACAGAGATCATATCTTTGTGTTCTTCTCTGATATCAAGAAAGTGAAGGGAAAAAAGGTCAAAGTCTCATATTGACAGTTGGGTTTTCTTTGTGGGAGAGGGGAAAAAAACCCCTAGAGATTTCCATGGTCCTCCTCCAAACTAGAGAATATAGCAAGATTTGTCATGAGCACTGAGAAGTGTAAAATATTAATGGAAATCTGACAGTATTGTTCTCTGAAATGGAAAATTTCATTTTCTAATGCTACCATAAGTTCTCTGAGGGGGTGAGAGGTTTGCTTTTACACTAAAAAAATATTCATAAGTAGTCCCCAGAGAGGGATGGAGGGAAGGAGGGAGAGGAGAAGGAAGGAAGGAAGCAGGCAAGCAAGCAAACAAGCAAGTAAGCAAGCTATGATCGGGCTGCAGCATGAGGCATGGAGACTTTTTCTTCACTTTCCTGGAGAACAGGAAAACACACATCACCTCAATAAGCTCTGAGCTTTATACCAATACTTATTTAGTTAGTTTAGTTAGTTACCCATAGAGTAATGCTTATTGTTAAGTCACTTGCAGAGTATTTAAACATGACAGCACAGCCTTAGCTCTGCACAGCCTTAGTTCTCATGCTACGTTTAAATTGGTTAGAAAATAAGAATGATGAGTAATTTTAACATATTTAAAGGGATGAGGAAGATGAAGATGTCTATTTCTGTGGCCTCTTGGAGACAGCCCTGCCACAGCCTTGACTCTGCAGGGGAGAGGATAGCCTGATTTCAGCACAGAGAGTGGGTGGTTCTCTGTTAAGATTGCTGCTTTGGCCAGTCCAGCAATTAATGTCACTGAGGTCATTAAGCAGACATGGAGTGGTAACAACTTTCAGTTGCCACTGACCTGTCTGGATCCTAGCCAGAGACCTAGAAATCGAAATTTTTGCAGGCTGCTACCAGACCTTTTAGCTGCCTTTTACTTAACATATTTCAAACTGTGGAACAACAGAAGAGGAAAAAAAAATCAAAGGCAAGCAGATGTTGCAGGGATGATAAAGAGTGAGGCAAAAGAAATGGGAAATTAGGTTGAGAGGTAAATGATTTGGACAGATACAGACCTAGAAAGGAGTAGTTTCAGGTGTCTGTCTGTTACTGGTTATTGGCTGTGCATCCATCCCACATAGTTTTAATATTGAAAGACCATGAGTAGTGTTTGGTTCTCAAATACACAGAGGTTATTTTTCTACAGCTGATTCTCTAATCTGCAAAGCAGACTTTTTTTTTGGTTGACAATTAGTAGTGCTGTGGTGAATCACTTCTCTACTGGTGCTTCACTCCCTCCCTTTCTTCCATAAATGCTTCTAAGAATAGCTGCTATAGAAATAACTTTCATCTAGGGAAATAGCCCAAAATAGCAAACTCTATCCCTAAAAGTTATCAGACTGGTTAGTCATTAGCAGACTATTAGACTGGAAAGAATAAAAACCTAAAAGTAGCTAACAAATGTGTTCCTTATCAGTTTATTTTACTATGATTTATGCTTAAAAAGTGCAACAAAATTTCAATACATGCATGTTTCTATAGGTAGAAGGAAGTTGATTTCCTTAAGGTACTTTACAGATTGCTAAAGTCATATGTTGACAACATTACACTTACACGCAAATTATCATTATATCACAAGAAACAAAAGATTTGAGTTTCATTATATTCTGATCCTACTGGATTTGGTTTTGGTTTTTTGTTTTGTTTTGTTTTGTTTTTGAAAAGCAGTACATGGACCAGAAACAGATGCAGAAGCTGCAGATGTGCTGAATTTTGCAGACAGCTATGGTGCTTTAGTATCTCATTACAGAACTGGCATAGAAATTTTGCCTGAAAATCACAACACAAAAGACCCTTTTTACTATAGTATCAATGAGAGGAGGACAAAAAGTGCACTTTGTCCAGCAGAGAGAGTAGTGTCCAGTGGACTGAACTTGTAGACTCAGCCCATTTGGATCAATGTAGTTTACCACGGTCCTGTGCAGCTCAGTGGGCTTGTCAGTCTCTTTAGGTTCTGTGCTTTAGATAACAAAGAAGATTTGCCATAGTGATGCTTGGCAACTGGCTAATCTCCAGGGAATTAAAACCAATTACTTTTTATGTAGCACTTTTGTTACTTTTCTTGCCCCCTTGAGAAGGCTTGAAGGTAGCTAACAGGAGTAGCTTGTTTATTTAGCTAACTAAGAATTTCAGAGTTCTCTTCCTTCTTCTGGACTTTTACAGCTAAAAAGCCCAGGTTAAGCCCTCACATGCACTGGGGTCTCAGCTCACCTGCGTGTGAGTTCAAGTCTCTGTTCTTCTGCAAGTAACTTCTCAAATGCAGTAGCAGTGTAGAAATAGCCTCATCCTCTTCTTAAAACAAGCAATCTGTGTAGGTTATAAAAAGTAACTGAGTCAAAGCAGCTGAAGCCAGGAGATAAGCCTCTTAGATCAGAAGAGGTACACAAGTGGCAAATGAACAAATGTGTGTAAATACACGTTGAAGAACATGGGGTGGCCAGTGCCATTTTCCCTGTACTTTATGCTCTGTAAGGTGTATGTCATATTCCCAGGAACGTGTCAGGGGGGAAATCATAACAAAGAGAAAGATGCACTTCTTAGCTATTTTTCTGTCTTAGTCTTGTCTCTGAACATACTCTGAATTGTTGGCCTGCTTAGGATGACTGAGTGTGGTAGCAGCACAAGTTGTCACAAATTGCTCAGTTCACCATCCTGTGGCTTGCTGTCCCCTCAGGTGCACTTTAGACACAGGCTAGCACCATCCTAGGCAAGCTGAGAGCTGTATTTAATTTCTAACATAATGATTTATTCACTGTAGTATTGCACAGTCATACAGACTGACAAGGCTGAAGTTCACACCTTGTGGTATTTTTAAAGGCAGGTTTACTAGTTCTGTGCTCCCTCAGCTTGGCAGTCTTGTTCACTGGGTTATATATTCTGCCAGGCTAGCTGATGTGAATCACCAACCAGTTTGGTGCTTTACCTCTTGATTGCTAAACCACAGTGCTTGCTGCTATGACAAATGCTGATACACTTCTCACAGACCAAACTTGTTGCTGTCCTCACAGTTTCATTGGTACAAGTTCCTGATTCAGGAATGCATGCAAATTTGATAATTAAGGACTAGCAGGACTGTGTGGTGATTCCCTCCAGAAAATTGAAGGACTGGTCATGTCAAGAGAACACAAGAGCAGCAGATGTGCTACTATGCTACAGAAAACTATGGCGCGGCAAACAGCATTTGTTTGAGGTGTCAGTGGCACCTATCCCAACTAGGGTATATGGGATTATATCTAGGGAGTGAGGGGAAGTACAGTCAAGGTCATTCATTCATCAGATTTTATATACTGGCTGTATAAAGTAGAGTTAATAGGACTGTTAGTTGCTGTAACACTGCTACCCCATTTCAACAGAGTTCAATGTTTGAAAACTGAAAATTAGGACCTGTCTCTGTATTATCCCTAGGGTCAGCACTGACATATTTATTCTCTTTTAATTAGTCACAGCTAGCTCTAGGGTGGGTCAGGGGAGGATGGAAGTGAGACTCTCAGAATGAGCATTTAAATCCTGCCTTACTGCACAGGGATAAACAGAAGAGTATCTCTGACTCTGACCTCCAACACTGTGTAGACTTAAGTATTAATTCCTAGTACAGTATTTGCTACAAAGGGACACACACCATAAACTCTCAAAGACAGAAAAGCAGTCTGGAAGTGACAGCAGAACATGTATGTACATTTATTTTTGGTTACACAAAAGGCAGGCCAGTCAGTGTGTGGACACACTGCCCCTCTCATTCCCACTATGTTCGCGGGAGGTTCCCCTCACACACTCAGGAACTGTTCCACTCACAGGTTTGTATTGTTACAGGGGTCCTGAGGCTCTTATCAGTCGATGGTAACTAGATATGCCATGTAGCTATCCCATCTCACCACGCCTGCGGTGAGTAGAGGAGCTGCAGTACCAAGAGGCCATCAAGGGGAGGAGGTTTTTCAGTTGGCACAGCAGGTGTTGAAAAGGCCAGTTTACTTACATTATTGCATTCATTATAAGGTCATCCCCAATGATAATGCCATATATGGGGGCTTCACCCTCCTCTAGTGGAGAGAAAAGGACAGGGGAGCATATGAAAGATTTGATACTAAAATTGTCTGCAAATCTCTGTTAGGTGTGGCAGAGAGCAGATCAAGTAGAAATTTCCCTCTGTGCCTTCCTTCGCATAAAGATAAATTTCAAGAAGAGAAATTAAGCACTACAGTGATTTGCAAAGAACATGGCTTTGGTTAATGTCCTCAAATTAACAACTAGAATAGGGATTCTACACCCTGCAAGAAGATAATGAACTACTGCAGTTTTTGGAAAAGAACTGGCAAAGATTTCTTCAGGGTTTTTTACTGACAGTTTTTGTGTCTATTTTATTTTTGCTTCCTATAAGTATTCTAGCAGAAATATTTCCTGGCAAGAATGTGCTTCAAAGCAGTCAATTTTTTTAAGTATTTACTGATAGCAGATTTGAAATCCCTGAAATTTGAACCAAACACTTTCACAGAGACATAATTATTCAGTAGAGGCACAGAAAAAGCTACAAAAAGCTACTCACAACCCACAGTTTTTGGAAATTATCCTCAGAGTAAGCAAAAATGAAGAATAAGGTAGGAGTCTTCAAGGAGATTTGTAGACAGGAAAGAAATTACCTACATGTCCGAGTAAACTATTTAAATTTTTATTGCTTAAAATTTAGTTATTCAATTCTACTGGTAACTATAAATCTATGAAGTATCCATGTCCCAATATGGTAGGCATTTCAAAATTATTCTTCCTCGTGTTTACCCAAGAGGTTTTCACTGAAACAAAGAGATGGTATAAATGAATGCAGGGAGAAAAATGAGCCTCCCATCACCATTTTAGTGACACTACTTTTTCACAATTTTCAACAGTGACTTCTAAGCTAAACTTGTTGTATATTTGTGTTACCATTAAACCACCGTATCAAAGCTATTCCACGTGGTACACTGGACAACCCACACTCTCTGTGGGTTTTCTCTGACCTTATGTGGCTTTGGTGTAGGTCTATCATTAGCTCTTTTCTCGAAACTGAGTGCTGATCTCAGAACATCAATGCTTCCTTCAGCAAACTGTTGATCCCAGTAGTCTCTTCTCCCTTTCTCCCATTCTCTTCATCTTTCTAACCTTTTTACTGGTTTACTTGTTCTTCCTTTCTAGCGTATTAAAACAAGCCTATAGGCCAAGCCACTTATTTCTGGTTTTTATTTTACAAGTCTTGTCAAGTTGGACAGTCTTGACAACTGAAAAAAGAAACTTCAGGTTAAGGCTGATCACTGAAGAGAGGCTTCTGTACATAGTAGCACATCACACCATTTGTGACACAGAGGTTCTTTGGGACTCTCTGCAATGTAGCTTCTGATAGAATATGCAAAACAAACAAGACACACAAGAATCAGAATTTTAAAACGTAGGCAGCTTGCACCTAAGTAGTTGAAGCTGCCAATTTCAATAAATATATAGAGATTTGAAAAAAATATTAGCTGTATCTTTCCACACCCACATTTCATAAATGCAGACACCCACACACTTTTTCATATATATTGCATGCTACTTTTCTGGAAAATATCCTGGAATTTAATATAATATGTGAGTTGATAATTTATTTTAGGCTGTATACATCCATTTAGGAGACTGGCTATTGAAACACTACTTTCATCAAGCCACTCTGTAAATTAACTGATTAGCTGTGCACGGTGCAGACAGTGACAGCACTGAACAGTGTGAATTTGAAGAAGCATTCTATTTCATGGCACAAATTGTGGGAGTGAACTAATGTAGCTTTGGTATGAACAGCACAAGTTTAATGATGTGATTTCTGGTCTGAAAATTTTTCTGACTATTGAAGGTCTTTGTGCAAGTTACAAAAAGTACAAAAACTTCAAACAACTGTTCAAGTTAAATTCCTGTTTGACTTCCTGTCTTAAAACAGGAAAACCAATCCTTTTTTTCAGTTTCACATAGTACTACGCACTTTGTTGTGAATTTGCCCCGCCCATATTCCTGCTGTCATTTCTGTCTGATTTGGGTTGAGGGTGAAGGAGTTAGAGAAACAAAAAAAAACTTTAGGTAAGCCAGCCAACATTGTACTGCCCCACACAAGTAAATTCTGTCGTCCTTTTGTACAGGAAGAGACTTTGATTGAAAGCTCAACAAAACCAGTATTTATTACCAAGAGGTGGCCAAAAAAACAAGAACTTGAGAGAGAGGAAAGAGGAGGAAAATAAGCCCTCAGTACAATTCCCCCTCTCACTCAGATGTTGCTTACGAAGTTATCTTACCGACCCCAGAATGCCTAGAACTACCCACAGCAGAAACTGCATTCTCGGAGTCAGTAGGCTCACAAGATAACGGGTGTCCCCGCAAAACGCAATGTTGTCCTTTGATGTGAAGCTTGCATTTCACTCCCAGCATGAGCTCTGCTTTTTATACAATTAATTGGTGACGTCTACCTGGGCAGGTGTGATCAGCACCGCCCAGCTAGAGGCCTTCAGTCCCTTCCCTCATTATGCAAGTGGCATCTCTTCTGCGCATGCATGGGTACTCTGGAATGTCCCCGTGCCTGCATGCTGCACCCCAGGGGGTCTTTCCTTAATGTCTCTGGGGGCTTACTTCATCCTCCTCCTCTTTACTTTCCAGTTCAAATGCCCTTGGAGGGTCATCAATCAATAGTGAGGTACCAGTTAATTATAGTTTATACAAAATGCTCCCTTCAAGGATGAAGTTCTAGTTTATTAGTGCTTGTTTTCTCATAACTTGGTGGGAAAAGAATAGATTGTCACAGGTGGCTGAGCCAACCACAGACCAAGATGGCAGCATCTAATTAAGCATGAATTCATCCCCTCATCCAGATCATCGATAAAAATATTAAACAGGACTTGCACCAATACTGAGCACTGGGAACACCACCACTGACTGGATACCATCTGGATTTAACTCCATTCACCACTGTTCTCTGGGCTCAGCTGTCCAGACAGCTTTTTACCCAGAGAAGAGTACACAATCTAAGCCATGAGCAGCCAGGTTCTCCAGGAGAAAGCTGTGGGAAATGGTGTCTATGGCTTTCTAAAGTCCAGATAAACAACAACTATAAGTCTGTCCCTCATCTACTAAGTAGCTCACTGTGTCACAGGAGGAGATCAGGGAAGCCAGGTAGAATCTGCCTTTTCTCTTCTTCTCCAAAGTGGCTTCTTGCCTTACTTCTTTTTGACCACAAAATTAGTTAATTCAGAGCCTGACCTCCTGCCATATTGCAAGTAGGAATAAGAGCTCAAATAGTTCCTAATTATCCTCAATTTAGCTCTAGTTCTCTTGTTGGAAGGCCTTTATTTCCATAGATAATGTTGCAGTTGACTCACTTCTGCCTTGCATGCTAATCCAATGCTTCCACAATCCATTGCACCATTGAAGTCAATAGGAGCTTTGCCATCAAATGAGCTACAAGCCAGAGGCAATCCCTAATTAGTTAACTCTGACTGCTAGATGCAACTTGATCTGTAGCAGCCACTGAATTATTATATTCTGCTAATCTGTATCTGACTAAACACTTTTGCCAGTGTATTCCTGAGCACTCCCCCTTCCCAGGGAGGTTAATTAAATGACAATTACTGCTATTTAAGGTCAGAAATAGGGAACAAGATAACATAAACCCCACAAAATTTAAGCTAAATAACAGCTCCAAAAGAGACAAAACCATGGATGGGTATCTACTCTGGCCAGCACAGGGTCAGTAGCGCCAAGGCTATCCACACATTTAGCATCAGCAGCAGCAGCAGCTCAAAACTCCTCCACCGCCCCCACTGCCACAGCACTGTCTGATCACTTCCTGCCTGCCTTACATCTGACTAACAGCCAGCTGCCTCAACCCTGCACTCAGAAAGACTGGCCAAAAATTCATTTAAACCAAATGCGCTCTCATTACTCTTAGAGTCCTCTCTTGGTGCAACACAGCATGACACTGGGACTAAGTATTATTTTGTTTTAATCAATGTTGCTGATATTTGAGAGAGAAGGAGAGGGAACATGAGCAACTCCACTGCAGCCTTTAATGTGACTCTAGTGAGATGCTGTTATATATTGGGCTGTGTCTCAGCATAGGGGCTTGTATGACAGACCCTGTCATCATCTACCTCCAAGATTATCATTCATGCTGCTAGAAAGACAACTTTATTGGACTAAATATTGGCATGTGTCTGTGAGGCCCACACAGGTAAAGGCTCTCCCGGGGCCATGTGTCTGAGTCACTGTGCGTGGGTGTAACAACTGCACTAGTTATTATTAATCTCTCTGAAACCTCTTTACAGTGATTAAGGGAGTACTGTATGAAAGCAATCTGCTTTGTGGGTTCTCGCCAAGGAAGACCCACTAAGCAGATTTTGTTGGATCCTTCAGCCAAACTGCTCTTTTCTTGGCAACCAAAATGCGCATCAACATAGATGTAATGTCAATTTCCAGCCTTTTTGTAAAGTACTTTATTCAGGTTATTTGGACGCTACACAAACCACTAATTCAAAGCACAGTATTTAACATAGCCAATCACTTTTCTGATGTGCCAGTGTATATAGATAAACTTGAGCAAGAGACAAGAGGTCACATTTAAAATAGAACGCAAAAAGCAGGTGTGTTCTTGTCTCCAATCCCCTTTTCATGAAGGAAGGACTTCAGTGAGAGGTTTCAGTATGAGATGAATGACAGGTATATGTCAGCAGGTGATGAACTTCCTGCAAATTGTGGCCAGAACAGCTCAGCAAATTGCCAGGGATCTGCTCATCTTTTTCTCCAAGCTGGGCATTTGGGGAATAAAAGATCCGAGCTCTCACTAAGAAAGCTGTGAAAATGAGATCATGTGGCAATGGCCTGCAGCTACATAGAATTTTTGGTAACCCTAGTTTTGGGTGAAAATAATGATCACATAGAAAGCTTTAGCCTATGTGTTCAATAACAAAGCTGGTAGCTAGTTTCTGTGGCTGAGTCGGAGGGGGGGGAACTCATGTCCTCTAGAGGAAGACTCTAGTAGGTTTTGTCTGACCTATTTTCTTTGATCTCTGGTATCTTTAACTTCTGTTTACTCCTGTATATATGTATATATATATATTTTAAAAAATCTCACCCTTTTTTCCTCTTCCCATCCCCATTTCTGGCAGTTGATCAAAGCCTGGGTTTACTATTCTACTAGGTGCCTTATGACATCTTGTTCTTACGCACCAGAAAGTGACTATCTCTAAAGCAACCTTATGAAGCTAAGTAAAACAGGGCAAAATAGCAGCAAATTGAAGTTTTTCCAGCTTAGTCTGTCCCAGGAGGTTTGAACTGGGGAAAAACAAGACACTCTGAAGGAAGCAAAAAATAAGAATGAAAAAGAAACAAGATAGTCTCAAGAAAGGAGAGAAAAAAAGAATCTAATATTAGGTAGAATGTCAAATAGATATTTGGAGTTCAGAGTGCTACACCAGGCTGACTATACTCAGCTTTGACTACCTACAGCACTTTTTATAACACCAGCTTTGTGTCATTAAGTAATTAATGTTGTGGTGATGTGCCATTTCCTTCCGTATCACTTCATTCACTACACATCATATGGTCATCATTTCAGTTTCTATAGTATTAAAATACTTAACCAGAGTCAATTCCTTTTTGACTTCATCTGTTCTGTGTACCTGGGTTGTGTTTTGTGTTTGGTGGGTTTTTTCTATTTCCAGAGAGCAAGAGATCCAATATGAGCAGATAGCCTCTGAAACTCATTTATTCCATCTAGAAGGCAAACAAACTTACCTTTAAAAAACAGAAAAGGACAGACACACAGAAAACTTCTTGCTAGCTTATTTTGTGCCCCTTGCTAAGCATCTCATAGAATCACAGAAGCATGGAAGCATAGAATCACAGAACGGTTTGTGTCGGAAGGAACCTTAACGATCATCTAGTTCCAAGCTCCCTGCCTTAGGCAGGGACATCTTTCACTAGACCAGGTTGGTTGCTCAGAGCTCCATCCAACCTGGCCTTGAATAGTTCCAGGAATGGAACATCCACAACTCCTCTGAGCAGCCTGTTCCAGTGCCTCACCATCATCACAGTAAAGAATTTCTTCCTAATATCTAATCTAAACCTACTCTCTTTCAATTTGAAGCCATTCCCCCTTGTCCTGTCACTATACGCCCTTGTAAAAGGTCCCTCTCCATCAGTCTTTTAGGCTCTTTTCAGATACTAGAAGGCTGCAAATAGGTCACTCTAAAATCTTCTCCAGGCTGAACAACCCCAATTCTCTTTCCCTTTTCCTCATAGGAAAAGTGCCCCACCCCTCTAATCAACTTGGTGGCCCTTCTCTGTACTCACTCCAACGGTCGACGTCCGTCCTGTGCTGGGGACCCCAGAGTGGATGCAGCATTCCCAGTGGGGTCTCACTAGAGCAGACCAGAGGGGCAGAATCGAATTGCTGGCCATGCTGCTTTTGGTGCAGCCCAGGATATGTTTGGCTTTCTGGGCTGTTGAGTACACATTGTTGGCCTCTCATCCACCGGCACCCCAAGTCCCTCTTGGCAGGGCTGCTTTTGATCTGCTCATCCCCCAGCCTGTACTTATCTCTGAGGTTGCCCCAACCCAGGTGCAGCACCTTACCCTTGGTCTTTTTAAAACGAATAATATTCCCATAGGCACACTTCTCTAGCCTGTCCAGATTTCTCTGGATGGCATTTCATCCGTCCGGTGTGTCAATCATACCACTCAGCTTGGTGCACTTGGTGCTGTCATATCCTTCTGCTTTCGCATACATAACCGTAAAATGATACTAACTAAATTATATTGTTTACAGTCCGAGAGGTATTTGGCCGTATAAAACTGTGCATCCTCGAGTGATTTTCAGAAAGGGCTATGCAGTCAGAGCATCAGCCTGCCCCTAGAGCAGGTAGAGGAACTATCCTTGCTTTGCTGCATTTGATATAGTGTCAGTTATCCCATTTTAGTTTCATCTGTTCCATCAATCTGCATGAAGAGGCTGCCTAATCATGACCTTGCCCCTCTCTACTACCCACAGAGTGACGTACAGCCATTGGTGCAGAAGGGTGAAACAGCTCCATTGTGGCTCTGGTCCTTGCAATAGGAAGCAAGACAATGGTGGGCAAGCCTCCTTTCTTCCCCCTAGAACTTCACAAGCACTGGAAAGAGTAAAGTCTTTTACTGGTGCTTTGGACTGATTATATTTAAATGAAAGACCATTTCTAAACTTCAAATACCAATAAAGAAATAGTATCATGAAGACTTGGCTGAAAGAAAAAAAAAAACAAACCACAGGTATTAATGTTAATGAAATCATAATATCCAACACCAACCCTTGATGAGTTGGCCTGTGTTAATGATGGAGGAACAGAGGAAGTCTTAATGACCCCTTGACCTCCCCAGTAAATCCACACTTGAAAGGGAGGGGATTAAAATGTCTTAAAAATCATGTGCTGGAAGCTGAGAGAGCTTAACATTTTCCTTATGCTGATGTCAGATGACTTTCTCAGCCCCTACATCAGTTATCTACCAGGCCAAAATGGAAACAGGAATGCTGGTATGTTAAGGTAAGATGTCTTGTAAAAAACTTCAGGTTTCTTGACTTGGCACAGCTCTACCTCACTGCCTTTGTCCAGGGCATGAAACATCTGAACTTTCTACACAGATTATCATGATCTATTTTGATCAGTTTTCCTTTTTGTGAGAGTGGGAGTGCATGTGATCACAGAATCATAGAATCACAGAACATGGCGAGTTGGAAGGGACCCACAAGGATCATCAAGTCCAACCCATAGCCCTACACAGGTCCATCCCCAAGAGTCACACCATGCACCCGAAGGTATCATCCTTCCCAGTGGAGAAGGCCCTTTCAAGGTTTACAGACCAGTTGTGCTGGGCTCAGTCGGCTCTTCTTCCTGCAAATGCAGTAAGAATACATCCAAATTCCCAGCTCTGCTCAGCAGCATGAAAAAAAATAAAGAGAGAAATACAAGCATAGCTATAACCTATCTGGTGGAAGAATAGAAATATAAAACTCTGCCAAGTAGTACAAAAAAAAAAGTAAAAATTCAGTGTGGTAAAATGGAGAAGAGATAATAATCGGTATGCTAGAAGGATGTGTGTTAACGATTACAAGGAAATATTTTATACTTTGTGAGATCCAACAAAAATAAAATTGAAAAGAGATATTCAAATTACCTATACCCTGAATCTCTCACAGAGACTTTTGCTTATTATTAGCAAATGTCTATGTGACAATGATAAAACCTTGTCTGATACTACAACAAATATGAAGAGGAAAGAGCATTACCGAAAGACATCAGCAATCTGCCTCTGTTCGGTCTTCCAGTAATACGTTATAACTTCTATGACTAACACCAATGACTGCAGATTTTCACAGCCACCCTGTTTGCACAAGATTCAACTGCAATGAAATTGCATTCTTGCTCCAGAGAGTCACAAAATTTAACTTGTAGCCATCTGAGAGCTGTTTGCACAGTGCTGCATTTGTATTGGTGAAAAAATGAAACAAAGAAACCAGGCTCACATTTTTTTGTTCACGTCCTCTGAATTCTTGTAAAATTATATCCACAGGAGCTTGGGAATGTAATTTACTTCTTTATGTTACTTAATATATATTTATATATATAATAATTATGTTGTATTTATTAGATACAAATGAGTGATAAATTTGATTCCTGGGGGAACCCCTTTACTGCCATCCACTGACTCTGAAACCAGCAGCTACTTCCTCACCAAATAGGAGGCAAATTCAAATCTTGGTTGCCCTAAACATATTTTCAAGGTAGTATCAGCTACTCCAAAGCATTTTGAGGAACTCCCAGTACATGTTTCTCTGTATAGAATGATACATCAGCTTGTGGGCTGTTATGGCTCACTGACTAGGATTTGCTTCTGCCATCCGTAGTCACCTTAAATAACATCTCACTGTATGGATAGTCTCCCTCCAGAAAAGCAACCACCTGTAGGCTTTGGAGCAGTGTTTGCAGAAAACCAGCCTGACTTCATCCTGGTGGAGAACCTGAGTGCTCAGCCACTATGGAAGCTAAACAGCACACATAGGGAAGCATACTTTTTGTTCAAAGTCTGGTTGCAGAGTCTGAACCGGGAAAGTCTGTGGTCTGAGATTGCACGAGGTTGCATTGTGGAAAAGGATTGTGCAGTGTGTCAACAGCTTAGAAGACAAAACAAAAATGGGTTATGTTTTATGCTGCAAATTTTGATTTTTTTTTTTAGAGTTGTTTTTATCAATTAGTCTCCTTTCTGTTTCTAGTGGAGTCAAAAATATTTTTAATAGAAAAGTAATCTTCCAAACAGAAAGGTTATTTATCCCTTTGATATTCTTTATCTGTAAGGTGTTTGTATTTCTGAACAAGGCACTATAATATACAATATACCAGAAGCAGTATACCTATCTCAGTAAGGCTTCAGGCCAACAGCTGAATGAATTCCTCAAAGTAACACAGAGACCTTTTTAGGATGCTAAATATTTTTCCTGTTTGAAAACTCAGAATGTTTTGCCGTATGTGCAAAGGAGATTTGGGCCTGGAAACGGCTTAATAGACATGTTTGTAACAAACATGTCTATGTCAACAATGGGAAACCCCCAAACCAGCCAACAACCTAAAAACTAGCACTCTTGTAAGTTGTATGTTTAAAAAAAATGGAAAAGCAATTGTATCTCTCTCTAACAACCATCCATCTTCAATATTAGTCATCCTCAGGAAGTCACAAAGGTTTATCTGAAAATCCTTTGAAGATCCTCTCTGCTGTCCTCCCACATGAGAAAACTTGGCCCACTCTGCTATGCAAGCACAGAGCAGAGCAGCCTGCACTTGTGAGGAAATTGGTCTTACTTTAATTACTTTGTGTACTGACATTGCTGCCTAGTGATATTCTTCCCTTTACCTAAGGGTACATACATCTCACCTTCACAAAAAATCATATTACACCAGGGCCTTACACATAATTTAATAAAAGAAACCCACTTTCACTGAGCAAGATGGAACCCCATTTGGACAATTGAATGATGCTCAAATGTCCAAAGGTTTGAGAAGTGGCTCCTGTAGATTGTGGGAAATTGGAAAGAGTGTTTCTTAGGGCAGCCATAGCCATCTTTGAAAGAAGGATGAAAGTGGCCCTGGAGCACTGGGATGTGCGTAGGCCAAAGGGCATGAGTTCCATTGCTTCTCCTGCTGCCTGACAAGAACACCCCATATGTACAGCAAAACATGACAAAACTGATGTTTTAATGCTGTGAGGACAGATAAAGCATGAAGAGCCTCTTTGTGCCCAGTACCCTGCTCTACACCAGTTCCAAGACTCAGGATCCTTTCACCTCTCACTCTTCCAATGCACGGTAGTTATGAAAAGAAGTGGAGAATCCTACAGGAGGTAAACATCACTGCTGCTCATCTGGGCTGTGAAAGCAGGCAGGAGCTGTTATGTCCAACCTGAGTGAGACACAGCTCTGTCATGGAAAAGAATTTTAGGAAGACCCTTTCAACTACAAAATTGTTAAAAACTCCACAGGACTTTCAGTTGTTTGTTTTGTTGTTTTGGAATTTTTGGGTTAGGTTGATTTTTTTTTGTTTGCTTTGTTCATTGTTTTTTTTGGTCTGAATTTCTATCTTTGTTCTCAGACCATCACAATAGTGCTGTTTAATAGAATTTGTTCATGTCTCTTGGTCTCTTGCTGTGTTTCATTTGCAGCTGTATGATGTACAATTAGCTGCTGATGCACTGCTACCTGGTCTCTAGTCTTTAGCACGGTTTATTGTACTTCACATTCTCTATATGCCATAGAAAGTCAGTCAAAGTCCTAATCTCCTTACAGAAAAAATAACTTTGAGTTATGAAGCCTGACACATACTAAAATGCCTGTTGGAATTTCTGTGCACTTGCACTTTCTGTGCATGTGAATATGTGTGCATGTGTGCACATGTATGTGCACTCACCTGTGAGAGAACAAGAGACGGAAAGCATTCTTTCAAATCCACATGAGCAATCCAGGAGAGTATACTCATTAGTGTTTGTGGTAAAGATACTAGAATGTATTGAAGAAAAAAAATTTGTTTTCTATCTGCAAGTTTCAAACAGTTGTCTTTTTCTGAAGGCGAGTTTTCATAATAACTGTGCATACTCTTCTACAGCAATGTAAGCAAACATCAGGAGAGCCTCAGTCTTGCCTTAATTATTGTGATACACTTTTTGTGTCTTGTAAACAATTATTTATTGCCATATTTAGACCAAGAATGTGGGAACAGGGAAATGTGACTGATTAAATATTCCAAAAATCAGGAAAAGTAAGACTAGAATCTTAATAATGAAAAATATGGCCAGAAAATTACTTTCATGAACAAGATTTTAGAACAAAACATAATATTTAAACAGACATACAGTAATTTAGATGAACTCCTGATCCTGCTAAAGCAAGTAGCAAAACTAATTTCTTAATGTGTCATGTGAAAGAAGAAAATATTTCAGTGCAACTTCTGTGTATTGGGAAAATAAATATTTTTTAAAAAATAGTTTCAGTAAACGCATTGCTTTTTGGTAGAATTAAAGCCTCTCTTAAAACACAAACTGAAAATACATATAGTTTTGCTGGAATCTTGGCATTTTTTTGATGTGTGTGTGATAGAGCTAAATGTAATCAAAGTGAAGCAATTTCAATAAAAAGGAAACAAAAAGAAATTTTACGTCAAGCTGCCTTTCATTGTATCCCTTGACAATAATTTCACAGTATTTTTACTTTCTGCCAACGTATGGCTGTGACTTCTCTTGAGGAACTTCAGCATCTAGAAAGGCTGACGTTTCAGTATTGCCTTTCCTGCAACAAACCTACTTCACGACCTACACATGCTACTAACAATTCAGGAAGAAGATGAGGCCATGGAGGTGACTCCCTTGGTTTCTCATGAACATGATGTTGAACAGAGGTGCCACAGCCAGAGGAGCTCCTCCCTGACAGCCTTCAGGAGGGCAGCTCGTCATGTTCACGGTTTGATAGGCATTCCCATGTTCTCACCTCCACATGTAGATGCCACACAAGCATTACCGGATTTAAGTTTCACAACAGCTCTGCAAAAGAATAATGACTGTGCCGCCTCAGATTATAAAGAGTAAATTAAAAGACAGGTGTGGCTGAAGGTACAATTTATTTGGCTAAAGGTAGCTATCCATAATATAGCTACGAACATGACCACTCTGCGATGGCCAGAAAGAAACAGTTCCCTCTGAGGGATATCTCATCCTAAGAGAGCAATAAAGTAAGTCTGATTAACTGTGCTTTTGACATATTAATTTGTCTTCATTTCCATCTTCTGGAGGGAGGACAGATGTGACAGCCTCAGATATACCTTAAGGTCATCCTATGGTAAGGTGACATCATTTCCACCCTACACACCAACCTCTTATAGAAAGCTTGCACCCCAAGGGAGACTAGCATCCAGGTCTCCCAAGTACCAAAAATCAATCTTCATCCATTTACCACAGGGCACAGGCATGAATGGACTTCTGTGTATGCAGTGTGGCGTGTTAGGAAAAAGAAGGACCATGATGGGAAGAGGGGAAAGGGTAGGATGTTATTTCAACAGTAGGACTTCCCTCAGAGGCTCTTGGAAGCCTTCACCCCAGGAAAATGGATGTCTCATCTTTAAGCCTCGCACACAGCAGAATTCAGTGTGTGCAATGGAAGCCAGGGTGAGTTTCCAGTAAAATTTCCTACAAAGGAAGAGAAACTTAAAAACCTTCTGGCTGTTATCACACCACCTTAGTTTTGAAAACAGAGAGCCAAAGGAAATGAGGGATCCAATATTTAAAGGCCTTTGGGACTCTCTGCTGTCTCTGCAGCCCTTATAACAAAATGGTTAGAGTGACTTTTTGGCAGGGAGTTGTGCTGGGCACAGCCCTGCCACCCCTCACAGCACAATCGGGCAGTAGAGACAATCCTAGTATGGTCCATCCACATCTAAAACAAGGCAGAAGCTGGCACTGTTCTCAGCAGATGATCCACATATCCAAAATCTTTTCTCATCTCTAAATCAGTTTCCTGGGACTCAGTTGAGCTGTTAGTAGAAGATTGCCATGCTGCTCCCTCCACCAGCAGTGTCCAAACCAGCAGTACCCTGGTGTCCTGAGGAGCATGCAAGTTACTATGAGTAGTGAGAGGAGTTGGATACTTTATTATTTTGTGTCTGTAAGAAAGGTTGTTTGTCATACTCACCTAAGGTAACCACGAGATGTTGCTTAGCTGTATGTCAGGATCACAAGCTACAGGCACAAAAATGTAAGCCCCAGCTCTGCCTTTGTTGCTACCCCCCATCCTTCTATCTTCTGATATTTTTCATTTAGATCAACATTAATTTTCTTTTTTTCAACCACTTTACCTTGTTTCACACTCTTTTTTTCTTCCTGCCTTCCTCATTGTGAGTAGAATGTACAGTTTTGCAGATGGGTAAAACCAACTTTCAAATGCAGACAACAGCAGGAATATCCTGCATGGACTCATCTTTCCCCTTCTCAACCAAGGAGAGCTGACAGAAAGTATGAATCATCCCCATCTTTGCATGGCTGTGTCAAGCGTACTTGGATTTGAGGCATGGTGCAGAGTTCATGTCCTATTCTCCTGATACTCCCTAGGAAAGTCAGCGGGCAAAGAGGCTAAAGGCAGCTTGGGCCTCATCTAACAGCCAAAGTGATGGGCTGTACCTCTCTAGAGAAATCAGTCTTGCCCTATCTGGTGACCTAGTGGTGTTCATTGCTCCCACTTGGGAGAACAGGAGGGTTGAGGAGACACCAAGGGCCACCTCTGAGCCTTAGGCCCCTCTGAGCACTCTAATCCCTTCTGTTTTTGCAGGCTTTTCCTACCATCACATATGCCTGCCCTGTTTTTTCTTCTCTACTCCTTTTCTTTCTCTCCTCAGGCACCTTTCCAGCAGCAGCATAGGGAGGCAGGGCAGTCTGACACTGGCCTTTCAATATATTTAAATACTAGCAATTCACTGAGCTGGAAAATTATAAATCTGCAATTTTATTGAAAAAGGTGGTCACCTTCTTTTTTGGAGCCATGTTGAAAGACAGTGAGATAATTAATGGACTTTTACGCGACACAGAAGAAAAGAATAGCAAATTTTATGATGACTGGTAAGACAATTTTTTTAATTTCTAAGAAACCAACTTTCCATATGTAGTTCTGCTTATTACAAGAAGAAAAGCTATTAAAACCATCGTGTGCAGGTGAAAACGTTGTCACATAACCTTTTTTTCTCTGCACTAGCACAGATGAGGACAGCAACTGGCATTGAGGGATTAGTAATGTCTGCTAACAGTGTGCATGTGATGCCTACTCTGCACCATGTCTAGACACCTTCCTAGCATTTCATGTAACAGCATTTCAAACCAAAACAGAGACAGACCAATGCTGTCAGCACAGCTCATTGTAGTTATGAAGGGCATCCTTACTTGATGTGCTGCTGGGAAAGTTAAGCAAGAAACACAAGCCATAAAAAAGCCTTCAGGTAGGCAATATAAAAGGGGAGGCAAAAGCCACCAAAATGGAGAATAAAGGTGAAAGGTTTCAAAGGTAGAACAGGAGTCTCTCACATAGAGGGGGAGTAGAAATGAAATGAAATGAAATAGAGCTTGTCATCATCCTTTTTACAAAATGTGGGTGGATTTATGTAGCTGTAGTGAATTATGACAGAAGTGAAAATTATGTGTGCAAAGAGCTACTATACAGGTGACACAACCCCAGTCTAGAGGAGAAAAAGGCCACAGAGCTGTGCAACTGGCCACAAAAACACAGAAAGGGTGATGAGAGATGAAGTATCATCTTCTTTAGAGAAATCCTTTTGAATCAAGGACATGATATGAAGTTAGAGTGGAGTACCTCTCCAGAATAAGTAAAAGTGATTGTCTCATTGTTTTGAATAAGAATACTTTTTCCAAGTTAGCAAATGCACTTTGGTAGGAAAAAGTCTTCCAGAATAAGTCACTAAGCAACTAAGACCTATAAGAAAATGATCACTCAGCAGAGAGAATGGAGAATACAGCAGCTGTAGAGCAAACTGTTGCTGATGGTCACTTACCTTTGCTAGATGATTAAGATTTCCTAACACCCAAATGAAATGGTTGGCTGGGGCCTAAGCCTTTAGCACTCTTGGGAACAAGCTCTGCCAAGTAAAGATAGCTGAAATGCCGGGTTAAAAACAGACTTCTTCCACCCTTTCAGTTCTCCTTATTCTGACAGTTCTGTCATTCAGTCTCTGTAACACATCCAGCATTCAGGAGCTGAGTCATGTGCTTAGTCCCTCATTTACACAGCAAGCCCTGCAAACGTGGGGCATAGTTAAAAGGGCATGAGCTAAAGATATCTGTCAAGAGAAACTATTAATTCAAACCCATGATATTTAAAAATAAAGTAGAAGAGCATTTCAGTTTATTTCCCTACTTATATTAATATATCGATCATCATTAATGAATATAGCCTAGGCACTAAAACAAGAGCATCTGCTGTTAGCTTGGAAAGCATATTATTATTGCCTTTTAACATCTTTACATAAATATTTGGGAAATTTATATATTAATGTTATATTTTGTCAAGGATTCTTTCTCCTCTTAGCCCCATAGCCTCTTCAGGTTCTTATTTTCAGTCTCCCAGTGGTTGCATATGGTTATAGTAAATCAGACCTGATGAACCACAGGCACTTTCACACTTGTTTCCATATCTGGGTGCAGCACTTTGTGAGAGGAGCCACTCAGGCATATGGCCTGTAATAAGCTGAGCTCCAGTGAATTGGAACCTCCTGTTTCAACAACTATTTGGCCACTTGTTTTCTTGCTGCAGCTCTTTGATTATTTTCTTCTCTTTGACAGAATGATGAAATCAACCACAGTGTTTATGTGCCATCTCCACCAAATGCTGCCCATAGTCCAGCAGTTGGGCAGAAAAATGAGAAGATGGTCAGGGACAAGGTGCCCATTGACTCTGGAAGTCCTGAGGATTAAAAAGCACATATTCTGCTGAGGGAGAAACTAATGTATGTGCAGTTAAAACTTCCCAAACCAGCTATGGTAGCTTGTGGTGACTTTTTTGCTGAGGTTGTCCATGCAGCAATTGGCAGCCTCAGTTTTCTCTCTTACACCAAAAATGGGATAATTATTTCTTATGGTACATATCCTCAGTAATAATTACAGAATTTCATTTAGAAGCACATCAGCTTAAAGGTATTTGAATACTTTAATCCATCTCAGTGAAAAATATCAGTTGCAACAAACAGGCGACATACCCAGTGCAATGGCAGAATAGGAAACAAGGGTGAAATTTTTCAAACAAATGAATGAACAAACCAAAGGCTTTGTGCAATGCAAAAATCCAATGAAAAAACAAGCAAGGAAAAAAATAAGCCTTATCCCTGGCCTAGAGAATGTCAACTCATGTAATTTCTGAGGAGAATCCAAGGGGACTTCTACACCTTGTTTCCCTCCTCTCAAGCCTATATCTTAAGCACACAAGTTGATCAAACATTTATTGCTACTGAGGATGCAGGACAACATCTGTGTTGCCTTTTGAGCCCCAGGACAGCACAGAGAGCTCTATATTCATCCTAATTAAAAGCAACTGAAAAGTTTTACATCAAACTGTTTTGCAACAGAGAGTCGAGGTTTCAGTTGCAGTGAATTATTCATGAAATCATTCTGCTTTCTGCAGAACACTTCAATTTTTCATTGAAAACCCGAGCAGGTAAACCAAGAAACTGCATGAAATACTTCAGTTCTGGAGAACCATCACAACATTCCAGAGACTTAAAGTCCCTCCCGTTCCCATTCTTTGTTGTGGGCTTTGCCCCTCTACCAAACTTCATTTCCCAGCAACATTCTGGCCAGACAGCAGTGCTGATGCATACCTTCCCACCCACACAAGAGAAGAATACTGATCATTATGGAAAGTGCAGTGACGTTAAGGAGTCACCGCTTTGCGGTTTTTTGGGTCTTGAAATTTTCTACCACCTAACTCAGTCATTGTTGAAGGTACAGGGAGGAAAAAAGCATGAAGAAAGGGCAGTGTGGAAGAAAAATGGGCATGAGTGCTTTCAACCTACTCAGCTGCAGCTGTTGGTTTGCGTAGGAAATGAAGCGGAGCTACAAGACCCTCCAAAAATGAACATGACAGTCACTGAAGTATGAAAAACCAAGGTGCAGAAAAAGAGGCTACTCGGTCTTGTTCAGTGACAGCCATAGGATGTGTCAGACAGCTTTCACAGAGAGATCAGCTCAGCACCCAGTCTAAAAGTCAAGGTACAAGAGAAGTGAATATGTTACGTGAAGGTGAATTTATACCCAAATAACACAAAGACCATCACAAAAAAGTACAAAGGAGATTCAGAAAAACAGTCTTTGACATCCTCAAGGCAAAAGTACGTACTGACAAGAAAAGTAACTTAAAGTCAATTGCTGACTGTACTTGCTGTCTAGAGAGGATTGCTTTTGATATCTCCAACCAGAGTCTCAGCTGGTCTAACTTAGATGGTTGATTTCAGTAAAATCCTTGACCATTTACCTGTTGAGCCTCTCAGTCTTAGAGAACTGGCATATTATCTAAGGTGAAAAATACATGCTTTGGCTATGCTTAAACTTCTGTTCAAGCAGAAATACCATGAGCTGGAGGCTTCAAAACTAACAATGCTTCCCTGCAGCTATTAAAAAAAACAGAGGTAAAAGGTCAGTTTCACTCCTGAGATCAAAAAAATATTGGCATTTAGTTTTGAAAAGAAAATTGAATCATCCTAAGCAAGGTGAAGAGTAGGGATGTTAATGTAGGGAAGCTCTTAAGTGTATCTGTAAAGAGGATCAGAAATAAACATGTAAAAGAAGTTTGACATCTTTCTCAGAGGGAGAAGTTATGAATGATTGGATATGTTTGAAAGTTGGTGCGACGACTTTCAGAACCAAAAGATCAAGAGACTCTTGATCAAGGGAATCTAGGAGAGGCAGAAAGAGAGGCAGAGGTGAAGAAATATAAGCCCATAGCAAAAAATCTTTTTGACTATGTTTCAGGCCCTTTTCCTTTCTGATTAGAGCTGTGGTGGGAAGGAAAGGACAGAAATATGTGAACACCTGTCTTTTAAAGCTGGGTAGCATCCACTGGTAACATCATCAAAAATTTGATTTGGGTTCTGTTTGAGAAACAAACCCCAATCAATTCTCACTTGAGTAGTCCTCATTCTTCTGTACAAGGAAAAATAATTGGTGAGCTGATCAGATAAGGAAATGCTAAACAAGATACCTGATTATAGCAGAAAGCTGATCTATGGGATGAATTAGCCTCTTGAGTGACATACAAAACTGGAGAAAGATAAAGAAAATTATCAGACGCTGGTAAGGAATTTACTGGATTGTTTTGACTGTGCCAAGTGATTCCCAGGGCATGGCATTCAGCGGTGCTTCTACTGCTGCTCCAGAAGAGCCTGGCATATGGTTTCACTCTAGCTTAGCATTGGTGGGAAAGTTTGTGTGTGGATAACATGGATGACTCAGTCACTGATAGGAGCTGACCATACACAGAGTAGCACAGTTAGAAATCCATGACTACCCTGCATTTAACCAATACTTTTACCTCAGTACTGGTCATGCAGAAACTACCTGTAACAGAAAAGAAGTGCCTAGCATAGCTGTAAGGGCATGTACCATCCCCATGTCCTACTGAGGTCTTTTATCAGGCTGATGCCATGGGTAGGTGCCGCTTGCCCAGCTGACACTTGTTGGCTCAGTCCCAGTGCAAGGGTTCACTGGTTCAGCTGCTGCAGGTGACCACAGCTACTTTTGGTCAGCTGAACTTGAAATATAAGTTGCTATTGAGGCAGGCAGTGACTTTTCTTTCTTCAGGATGTGGATGCTGGAAACTGTTTTAAAATTCCATTTTGATTATTCCTCTGTGTGTGTGTGTGTGTGTGCATTCTGTTACTTGCAATATCTGCTTAGAAGCATTAAAGCAAAATGTCTTTGTCAGCTTTGTCTTTTTCTATTTGACAACTGCTGATGTCATTTTACTTTTGTTTGTAAATCTCAGCCTGTTTGCTGCTGAGTCACAGAAGAAGGCAAGAGATAATAAATATAGCCCTTAATAAACCAAGAAAGCTGTGGACCATTGAAATGACAATCAGAAAGGGAGTCTTTCTTAACCAGAAATAGCAGAACAGAAGGATCCTGTTTCCTGTGCAGATTTCCCTGTCACTCACAAGCTTTGAATGATGTGGGTTGCATTCTCCAAAACAGAAATGTGAATATCAAGAGTCAGTAGCAGAGACTGCCCTATCTATGGAAACAGGAGTAAAGGAAGCCCAGTATTTCCCATACAGGCTCCCTAAAGCAACTGTCTGCTGACAGAAATTATAAAATGCAGAACAGGGACCTGAAGCACAGAAAGATGACTTTCACACCCATGTTCTGATTTTCAGTGTTTACACCTCATCCTCAGTATTCCTCAATCTTTCAACTAGTTTGACTGAGGCATGAAGTATTTAAACCATTGCCTGCATTTTTAAGTTTTAGGAAAGATCTACTATTGCTAAGACCAGCACATTTTAGGTTTACCGGAGGACAGCAACGACACAGGAGTTGACTGTGTATCTGCATGATGTTGAGTCATTGGTACTTGATTCTCTAAGACTGAGAGGATAGATCCACACACTGTGTGATGATACAATTCTCAGAAAATTGGCAGGTTATAAAGTCCACTGATGCATACCCCATCCTTGCAACCACAGAGTCATGTGAAGTGATAACTACAATGGGAGCATTGACCTAATGAATGGAAAAAACTGAGAGTAGGACCCTACTGCTGTGTCATCGTAGAGATTACAAGGTTGTCCAGCTGGTAACTTGAGAGATGGAGTGAGACAACAAGATGTATCTCTTCTCCAGTACGAATTAAATGCTTTCTTGGACTTCTACAATAAGAGAACAATATGACTAATCCAGGGGCTTGGTGATATCTCTCAGCTTTATTCAAGACAGCATACAGACTCTCCAATGTTTTTCACCAACACAGTCCAAAATATTTTCATTAACTGCAATGGTTTAAAAACAGCTACCACAAAGCCCTACCTGCTTTCTTGAGAGAAGCGGTGTTGCTGAAGTACCGTGGGGGATCGCAAGAGGGATCATGGTATGTGTCTAAAAAACGCTGGTCACAGCATGGCAACCAGTGGATTGAAACATAAGATGTGCTCAAAATGATCGCTGGAATTAAATTCTCACTACAAACACAAGTCTCTTAACTTGTGTTTTGGCTTGAAAACATTCTCATGGCCAGGTTTATTTTATTGTAAAGGATTCACTGAAGCAGGCAGCAGGGTAATGTACAGATTTCCTTCAGAGTACCAAGAGCAAGAAAGTATAATTTCCAAAACTGTGATTGGCAAATCAGTGTCTGAGGGCTGTAGTGCCAATGCAGACTCTTCTACATGCACAGCTATCAATGTAGTGTATTTGAGAGGCTTACGTCTACTATTCGCAGCTTTCTCCTTCTCTCTCTTTTTGAAGTTGCCTCACATGCAATATAGTGCTGCTACTTCCAAAGTCCATTTCCCTGAGGAAACCCAGAAAGTCATTCCCCATTTTATTTGCATCCACAGTAATTACTCAGGCAGTAATTGAAGGGACTTTGAATATTTATTAAAACTACATCAAAGGTGTAGCACTGTTTCTCCTTCCTACATGACCTGCAAGGAAACAAAAAACACCAGATAACTCCATTCAAGTTCAAGTTATTTAGTCCTATTGCTTTCATCTGAGTACTTTTTCCTAAGTGGTTATAGACCGGGTTCTGTTGTTGTTCTTGCCATGGCTAATTTAGTTCTCTGCATGTGTTTCAAGCATTTTGCTAAGGAGCTGCATTGTTTATAATGACATCGATGATGAATTTTCTTCACCATCAGCCCCTCTCTGAGGTCCTACACTGTCTGAGGGAAATGCTTCCAGACTCACAATTTCTTTGTCAGGCCAAAAGGTACACTATAACTCATTATTTCAGAGAAAAATGCCAGCAGGACTGAAATCTGCAAGTTTGCCTACTCAATGTGAGCAGCAAAGAGAGGCTGATCCCCCGCCAAGAAAGAAAGTTAAAGTGGTGAGAACATTAGCCTGCTAAGCCATAGAGCTAGACTTGATTGCAGACTAAGTAAGGATAAAACACATTTCATTCACTGAAACATGATAGCTTCAAATAGATATTCAAAATGTATGTCTGCAATAATTTCTTCTACTCATACTCTAAAAAGATGTCATTACCTCAGTGCTAGTGGAGCATACTACATTATATACTTATCTTTTTAATAGCTTTGACATTAGTGCAACAATAAGCACAGGATTGACAGCTGATTTATTTATTTATCTATTTATTTAAGAAAATTCCAAGCACTGAATAGAAAATCATTAGCCTCAGCTGGCCTCAGGGCTTTCTAACTGTTTACAACTCCTAAAAGTATGTGCAGGTTTTTTTTTTAATAAAGGAAGGAAATATGGTTTTGTCATTCAGTGTGATCTGTGATTTTCCTTTTCTATGGGTAATGGCAGCAAATTTAAATAGAAGCCCTTCTGAACTCAAAAGAAAACTAAAATTAAAGCAATTGAAGGTTTTTATGGTGACTGGTGCATCAGGGACATCAGTCCAACTTGTCGGGGGCTTGATATTTTGGTTATGGTTAAATAGTTAAAACTTTTTTAACTTTTATGGCACAGAACCTGAGATTTAGCAGAAATGCTTACCATTGTCTTCACCTTCCACAGTGCCTGATGTTGGAGTATTTTACAAATTTATTTTCTTTCTACCCCAACCACACATGAAAAACAGAGGATTTTGGCTGTTCCAGTATGTCCATTGTGTTAGAGTGCTGTTCTTTTCTTATGAACATCAACCTGGATCATAAATGGGATTAATTTCACATTAACTGCAGCTGGAAAGTAAGCTAAAAGTAGGAAAAAGTAACAAGGTATCATCCATGGTATTTGGTTTTGCTCCTTTGAGAGGACAGATATTGCCGTTTTAAGCTGTCTTCCAAATAGTTGGGATTCATTAACCTCTGGAGCTGCCTTTTGTGGTAGTGCCCCACCAGCTTTGGAAACATGAGGGATTAAATTAGACTAGAATCTAACTTTTTGACAGCTGTGACTAGTGGAGTTGAGTAACACTGTAGGTAACATCTGCTGGTTGCATTAGTCAGGGGTAGTTCCAACTCACTTTAGTACTCTGTTCCTTCTCGCCTTGCTTTTTATCCTGTATTCCAGCCACAATCAGTTAATTCTGCATATGGCACATTTTTTCTGCAGTTCTATGCTATATTTTAATAGGTTTTGCTGCCTGTATTAACCGAAAATTATTAAAACCATAAAGTGCTTCAAAACAAGCAGTGTCAGAAAGAAATCTCTCTTCTAAGTATCCTCTTCGCTGCTGGTAACTATCATTTGCAGTTACAAATTATATCATTTAAACCTTGTCTAGCTGTTGCCCACATTTCTAAAGCATCTCCTTCCTGATGGAGCTTTAACTTCCACTCAGAGTATTTTCTTCATGTTGCTCCTGTTGAAGTCTTCTCGAGAAATTACTCAGGGCTGAGGCGTCTGACAGAGGTCTGCCACTGTCACTGCCTATGCCCTAGCTGATCGCCACTGGGTTACAGGAGTTACTTAAGCTTCTGTGACACAGCACAGCCACCAGCAGCCATTGTCAGCTGAGGGCTTCCCCATCTCTGGCTTGTAAGTCATAAGTATGCCAAGGAGTGCAGCATGTACTTTTTGTAGGTGGTAGTACCAAGGAGCAGGTGGTATGTTTGTTTCCTGCACAGACACTGAGCTTTGCATTTTCATTCTAGTACATTATGTGATTATTAAATATTTTTATGCAGATGTCACAGTGGGTAACCAGAAGATGAGATGGATGTTGAGGCTAAACTATTTGAAATAGCACCCACTTCTCTGCACAGGGCTCAGCTTCTCTGTCTGCATTGCGGTCCTTGGTCCCTTAATTATCTGCACGGGGGAATGTATCGCTGGATGCTTATGGCCCACTCTATGCTCCCAACTAATTGTTGATATTTTTTTTTACCTTTTGTTTGTTTGTTTGTTTTTGTTTGTTGTTTGTTGTTGTTGGGTTTATTTTGGTTTTTTTAAAGAGGCAATAAGAGGATGGCAAGTACTCAGATCTTGTCATGACTTTAAGGGAGGGAGGAATCAGACTACAGTCCAAGAATGGAGTGTTTGGGTGAAAAGTTATCTGTCTTATGGTGTAGAAGCACCATTGTTGGAAGTAGATACACAGTCTGATACCAAGAGTCTTGTTACTCTATATTACAAGACTTCTGAGTTTCTGAAACATATTATGTGATGCAAATCAAAGAGGATTCTGTTGATGTCAGTTCTGAGGGTTCATTGTTAGATTCTGATTTTAAATACAGTTGTAGCTTTTTGAAAACTGAGGGGTAAATCCTGTGCTGTCAGAACCCATGGGTTTACACAGAGTAGTGTACGTTATTTTGATGTACAGCAAACTTTAGTTATTATTCTAATCAGGTTGCAGTGCATTTGATGTATATATCCAGTTCTCCATTTACACTGCAGTGTATATAATTGCTACAGTTGTCCTCATGTGTGTGCATATTTATACTTATAAATACATATACACTCAAACTATACATAAAGGTATATTTATATACATACACCAAAACTTTCCTTTATGCACACAAGTATATATAAAAATACAGACACACAAGCAGGTGTATATAAATCTGCAACCTCTTGTGACCTACAGTAAAGAATTACAAATTGGATAGAAGATAAATTTTCTTTTTTTTCTGTCTAGAAAAATGAATCTAAAGCATAATTTGCAGCACAGAAAGGAAATGGTTTTGATGTTTATGAATCGCTATTGTCAAATTTGTTCAAGTAAAATACAATACACTGGATATATATACACAGCAGCTCTCTTCATGTTTAAAACATTCTAGAGAGCTTAACAAGTGATAACCTAAGATAAAGCTGCTGTTGGGTCAAAGAATGAATTAAACAAGTGTTGCCTTTAGTCTTGACATGAAAGCATTTACAGAGCCAATGTTCTAAATCTTCGCTGGCAGAATATTCAGAAGTGGAAAACGAAAGAGCACTTAAGATGCATGGGCCCTTTCAGCTATGGATTTATAATGATATTTCTGTAGAGCATTTTTAGAACACAAAACCTGACTTGGGCAGTAAGGAAGTAATACCTCACCTGGATATGTAGGGCCTAGAGGTTAGATGTGCACCTGGAATACCTTTAAGAGCTAACAAAAGCCTGAGAATAGTGACCTTCTGGGGGACTGACAGCAACAGCATCTGACCTGGTGACCCTTCCCTCCCCTATGCTGTTTTCTTAAATTCATGCAACTTCAGACTTTTTCTTGCTTATATTTTGTAAGTATACATCATGATTATGCAACTGCCAGGCTGAAAGCTCCTAAATGGGTATAACTGCCACAATGGGTCAGTCACAGTTTGTCCAAGAAACTTCTGTCCTGAGTGAATCGACCAGAAGCAGAGGAGAGGGGAATTTTCCCTCTGTGTCTGGTCACAGAATTTGGCTGAGCAGTTTATTGTGTTGCTGTCATGGTGTGGATGAACACCTGTCGGTCAAGATTCAGAGAACTGGGAAGATCTTGGTGGATGCCTTTTTCCATTCAGCATTGAAAATCTGATGGATGGTTATGGCCTGCAGTTGTTCCTCAACTGATCCCAGCTGAATCCAGCTCTCTGGTGTGGACTGTACTTCATTATAGTCTTGCTCTGTTACATTGTATTAGAATAAACTATTTGTCCCTTCTTGAACCCCCAAATGTGCTTTTAAATAAATTGCATTAGTTTCAAAAATCTCTGGTTCATTTGAAAATAGCCTCCAGGAAAACCAAAGGGCTAACAACAAAGAGGAAACTCTGAGGGTATATAGAAGTAGTCAAGACTCAGGTCCCTTTCATCATTATAAATATTTCATGTAAAGTGTAGTAGACAGAGCCATAGACTAAATTGTCCTTGACCCAAATTTCATTTTTTGAACAATTTGTTTTAGGATCATTCCAATAAAGAGTGAAAGTGGCTGAAATTGATAAAAAGTGGATTTTAAATACTTAACTGCAGAGTCGCTATCCAAATCTCCCTCGTTGCCCACACTCCATCAGTGTGGACTTTTGTTTTCCTTTCTGTAAGCTATGCAAATGCCCAGGACTCCATACTCCTGATTACACTAAAAACCTCTTTCTAAGTATCTACAATCTAATGAGATTCTAAAAACCACTTGAACAGACACTTGTCATAGATTACACCTAGACCATAGGGACAGGATCAGACACCAAACAAAAGGAACAAGCACCTGTATTTCCTACAAGACCCTCCGGGTTAGGAAGGGGCAGGCACGGGGTCTGTGTCCTCTGCATCCTGTTGGAGTCCAAGCATATGACTCCATGCTGTGGAAGGCATCTTAACCTTGGTAAGACAGGCTAGACTAAGCACCAGGTCTCTCCCCTGGGCTTCCTGCATCTGCACAGGATGCATATGGGAGACAAACAAAATGCAGGGAGGGCTTGAGTAGTAAGGGCATTCACCTGCACTTGTGGAGATGTTGGGAGTCTAGGCCCTCTTACACTAAGGATAACCTGCTATCTTTGAACAAAAAATTGAATGTTACGAATCCATTCCTTTGTGTAGACCCCATTTAAGATCTATGTAAGGTGTGGTAAAACGTTTACTCAATGCGTTGTTTCATTTTACCTTTATAAATGGCTTTAAGGGAGTTTACCTGAAGAGCAGGGACTTGCCAAAGGGCTGGCAGCTGATTGCAGTAACTCATCAGCACTATATGGCAAAGGGGCTGCACCACACACCTCCTGCTGAGGAGCTCACTTCTTGGTGGTGTAAGAGCTCACCACTCCTCCACCATGCTGCCCAGCATCACTGGATATAAAAGTGGCTTAAAAGGCTTTTGCTAATGTGTACTAGAGGTTAATTGCAGGAGCTGGGAAAGCTGATGTTTGTCTGAAAACAAACACAATATATGTTTGTAGTGGAAGTTGTAAACAAGGAGGCATGCTGAGTAGGTAGCCTCAAGCTAGCAGAATTTTTTAAAAATCCTGAGATTTGTCTTTACATTATTTATAGGCTGGAGAAGATTCATTGTTTGTGAAACAACAGGCAGCCTTTGTGCTACATCTATTGACACAGTGAAACCTTCTTGGAGTGAAATTTGCTTTGATATCCTGTAGAGATTTCCTCCCAAATTCTGAGTTTCTCAAATAGGCTGTTCTCAAGCTTGCCCCTTCTCTCACACGCACGCTCTCTTGCTGTGCCTTGTATGATGTGTGCTACACTTCACAGTGAACCGAACCCCATGCGGTGGGAGAGAATTATTAAGGGTGTATGGTATCTTTAAAGAACAAATTAGTAAAACATTGATTCGTATTAACTCAAAGAAAAGCAATCTTCATGAAGGCATTAGCAAAGAGTAAAATAACTGTTATGTACACAAATTTGGTGTGTTCTGTGCAGAACACAGCGTGAGATAAAGATGCTACTTTTATAATATTATCAGAAAGCAGGGAACAAAACAAGAAAGAGTACTGAAAGACTAATTTCTGCCCCAGGGAAACAAGACAAAACACTGTGTCCTAAGAGAATAATCTGTACTGACTGCCATCCTTTATCCTTCATCCTTCATGGTAATGTGAGAGCAGACTGCAAAGGCTCAGTGGGCAAAATTCCGTTGCATGTAACTCCTCTGAAGTCTAAGATAGTACACTAGAGATTATCATAGCCCATTTCAGACTCAAAAGTGGTTTTGCACTTTATTTATTATGATTTATTGAACTGCAGTAGCCCCTAGAGGCTCTCAGTAGGACTGCTGTCCCACTGTGCTTCATGAGCTAACAGGAAAGGACAATGATGGGACACTTGGGCACTCTGATTTCACTGGGGTCTGTCAGAAGCTCAGAAGTCGTCTTTAATTCCTTTCCAGAGATCAGGTTCATGTCCTGTTTTTGTACTTATCACTGAGTGAGGCCCTCTGATAAAGACCCTCACAGCTGATGGAGTTACTACTATCCACAGCTTGCTGCTGTCTGCACCAACTCATCCTCCCCTGTTACAAACAAAATTTGCCAGAGAGAAACAATGTCCTGCGATGTCATAGATAGGCTCCACAGCAGAGATCTTCTATTAGCCAGTCCCAAGAGCTAAGGAAAAACAAGAACGACAACAAAAAAAGAAGGAAAAGTTAGCAGTACAGCTGTCAGAAAAGCAGTGGAATAGTCAAACAGGAGCTTCAGTCATTCCCTCTGGGCTAGAAAGAGAGATATCTTGTCATGTGGAGCTGTTAAAAGTAATTAGAAGCTAAGGGAAAAAAAATAAAAGAAGACCTGTAGAATTACCACCTCTAAAACAGATGTTTTAAATTTCTAGACTGCTTTTTCTTTACGTGGGGGGAAACTATCTTTTTTTTTTTTTTTTGAGGGTGGTGGTGATGTTTCTTCTTTTACCTTGCCTAAGTCTTGAAGCTGCAACATTGCCAGAGAAAGTAGTTTCACTAATAAATAGGCTTCATACAATATGAAAATACCACTACATACTGCAGGGACAGGCAAAGGATAGAAGTAGACATGACAGTAATGCTGGATTCCTGCCCATTAAACATATCTGAAAACAGCTTCTGGTACAGCTTGCTCTGGCTAATAGGCAGTTTAACTTGCTCAGCACACTGTTCAGTCTTAAATCCGCTTTGACCACCTCAGTAAATGGTCTGAATGGCTCTTCCATCCATGGTATCCTGTTGTCTTTTATATAGGTAACATTTTCTTTTTATAGGAGGTTTCTTCTAAGCATCCTAAATTGTTTTGAAAACTTTTCAAAGCTCATTAAAGTCTTACTAAATCAGTAAATATATTTTCGATTAATTTCAATACAATCATTGAAGGCATCATTGCTTCTATCATGGAGATTCATCCCAAGGTGGATTTGCTGTACTATGTTTGAAATCCAGAGGAGGTTTTATATTCTAGAGCAACATTACTCTAGAAAAATCAGTCAGGAAAGGATGTGCATGACAAAATCAAACGTATCAAAAGGACAGCAAAGAAGGCTCTTGCTTTCAGAAGATAATCTTCAAAAATAAAAATGACCTGTAACAAGTCTTTCTGAGTAGTTTAATTTGTCTGAAACAATCAAGGGATCTTCATAAACTAAAGACTGATCTTTTCAGCACATGGTTGTGTCCTGATCCAAAGGGATTAGGGCTTTCTAGTCACCAGCCAACATTAGCTCTGCAGTTTTCCTCAGTGACTTCTTCTATTGCATGTCTTTCCCTATCAATACTTATTGAGTCTGGATGTAGTTCATGTCTCGAGGTATTTGGTTATGGCAATTTAGACCCGATTCCTCTGCTGGCTCTAACATGAGGTCCTCAGAGACAGATATAGAAGGTACCTCTTTGTATCTGTTTTTCTCAGTAGCAAGCAAAGACTAGTTTCTTCTCCTCAAAGATAAGTACTGAAAGTTGTGGATGTGACAAACAGGAATAGGCAGGAAAAATCACCTAAGCACATCCACGGGAAGGTTGTAGTCAATGAGTAGAAAGAGCAAAGAAAAGGACGTGAGGAATACAGTCTGACCAAGCAGTGTTTGTTAGCGGGTTGCTGCTGCAGACATGGTATAGGCACATAGGAGTTTAAGGAGACAGGATATAAAGCAATCAAACCCACTTTTTCTGTAGCTATCTTTTCTTTTCAGTTAAAGAAACCCAAACAAACTCACTTTTCAACAATTTAGCTCTGTAATAGAGGCTGAGCAGTGAGGGGGAGGGAGGAACCCCTGTCTGTCTGCTGGGGGCCTAGACCACCCTGCTAGTCATGGAAGGGAGCACAGATACTGCCCGGTAAGGATGCTCCTTGCATATGTGTTGCACGCAGCTCTCTGCATGCTCAGTGAGCAAATTTCATACCTTGAACTACTGGGCTCAGCCAGGCATTTATTCTTGCTGAGAATATGATTTTTCAGCTTTTTCTAAAGCTGGGCTTGACCTAAAGACTGCCTGCACAAAGGTAGGGGCACAAGGCAGGAAATGCTTAGAGGTTCCACTTATACAGGAACTGTAACAGAAAAAGTAACGCAGAAGGGAAGCAGTACAAAAAATCATTTATCATATCAACCTGTGAAATGGGTGGTATTATTAACATGCCTAATATTTTTGTTAACTCAGAAAAGATGTCCTGAAGTGCTATTACTAACGACAGCACTGCATTGTTATGTAAATGAAGCTTCCAGCCAAAAGGTTGAGTGGTGCAGTTCATACTGCAGTTTTTGTGGAACAAAGACAAAACCTTTGCTTTTGGTCCCTCTGTAGGACTAACTTTTTTTTTTCTTAAAGTCCAAGATAATGGGGGCTACTCTTCTGCCTGGCATGACCAGGTTTAGCATATGGGTTTAGCAACAGCAGTTGAAAGATACTTAGAAATATAGGGACAAAATTAGGATGCAAATTCTCTGGATCCTTTCTCACATGCTTCCCACAGAAGGAAATCCAGCTTGACATAGGTTTTGCACATAAACTGAACAAACCCTAAATATTACAATTCCATCGCCACCACTGGGCTTCTTAAATATAGTTCTTTCAAAGAGATACTGTCAATGGGAGCAGAAACCATTTCTGTAGTGTCCACTTAGAACTAGCCGGGAGCTAACCAAAATATCCCCAGCAGCTGGTGAGCACTTAGGATCTGCATAGTTTCCAGGTGAGAAGGAATTCACAGGGCTCCAAAAGTCTGCCAGAATTGATTTGGTGAGCCACTGCGACTTGAATTTGAGGGCAGTCCATAGTATGTATTACAAATATATGTTTCCCTTGGGAGTTTAAATTTTCCTTCAGCTCAGGCTCTGTAGCTAGTTTGCACAATGCAATTAACAGAATTTGTTGCTGCAACTGGAGTTTGCAGTAGTGGTTCAGTCAGGACATGTGAGGCACAATTGAATCTTATTCATTTTTTCCTGACTCTATGGACTCCTCAATGCTAGCGCGAGTATACGATTGTAAAAATCCATTTGTTTGTCACTACAGCAAAAGCTCTGCCTATGAATATGTACACAAAGCACAGCAGTTGTAAAAGTAGCAGCCATTTTACATTGTCACCTCTAGAAAAGAATTTGACTTCACAGAGGGAGAGAATGCAACACAGGACAATCAGGGATTTTATTAAGGCAAGCATCTTCAGTGATAAAGTAGTGGGTGTAGTCCTTAGAGAGAGGTTCTACCATTTTAATCACAGCAGTAGAGTGGTACGACTTGGTGTGTAGGCAAGTAATAAAATAAATTTTGAGAGCCTGTTCTTAGCTACAACATTCCTATGTTCTCACTTTATACTTCTTTTTGCAGCCTCCACGAATTAGGTTGAGTTATAACAATGTTAACTTAGATGAAGGCCGATTTTGCAGGCAGAGCATGCAGAGAGGGGTTTGTGTATTTTGAGAGGGTACTCTGTAGTTCAGATCCATTCCTTCACTTCTGACTTGTAAATAGCAAAACCCTTTGTTGTTTGGTTTTCAAAGGCAGCAAAATAGTTGGTCTATCATACTCTGTAAGTCACCTGTCACTAGGAACTTCTGAAACAGCCCAGCTTCCCTGCATGGCTAGCAAATGACAACTACCAAAACCTAAATGCTTGCCTTCTATGTTCTTTGGGAAACAAGCAAGCAGAACAAAAATTTTAAACATTGACCTTTTCCAATGGAGATTCTTTCGTGTGCTGGCACTTACAGATTTTTTTCTTTCTATACTACCTTCTTCTGGCTTCATTCACTATATCACCATTAGCTTTGTGTTCTGGATAGCGTGGTTAAATCATTGTGAACACTGTAGTTACATTATTAAAGTTGCCTTGGTTGCTAATCCAGCGCTGATTGCTTGTTACCTTGGATTGTGTGCTGGCTACAGCTCACTGCCTTTTGTCCCTGTCTTCCCAGGGTACCATCTCTAACCAATTATCTAGTCTGATGCTTTTTTGTTATTCTTGCTAGTTATTAAGCAGCTCTCTTAGCTTTTCCTTTGGCGTAACAGCAACAGTTCTAATAAAACCTGGATTGGACCTGGAATAGGGAAGCTAAATTTTTATCCATGGAGCAAACCCAGCTCAGCCTGCAGCACAGTAGGCTTCTCTACTTTGCCATGTCAGACCTTGAATGAGATGCTGAAGTGGACTAATAAATGCTATTTCTGTTACTGTCACCTACACCCAGGGAGGTAAACTCATACCGCACAGTTGAGGTCGTGTATCAACTATTCCTTGTTCCCTCTAGATTCAAACCAGCAACCCGTGACTGACTCTATAGCCTGCACAAATTCCTAGAGCTATCTAATGACTTTGCCATGGATTGTTTCAGCAGGGTCCAAAATAAGTAATTTAAACCAGTGGAAAGAGACAGTTGGGAACTTAAATTTTTCTTGTGGACTATTCTGCTTTTCAATAACTCTAGTTCCCAGTTAGAATAAAAACTATTCCTAAAATAACCATTTTCTACAATTGCCAATTCTTTAAAAAAAGTCAGTAAAGGGTCATTTTAAAATATTTTCCTCTGAATCATTTATTTTTTGTTTAATATGACATTCAATGTTGTAATAATGCATCTTTAATATACCTAATATTTTACACGGATAATATATAGCAGTCATATACAATACTTTAAACAACTCATCAAAATTAAATGCTCCAGCATTATATTTTGAATTTTCCCTGTAAAACATTGAATTGCAAAACACTGATTTATATGAAACAACATTTTTAATCGAGAGTTGGTATTCGTCTGAGATTAGGTCAGTTGGTTAGAGCATGATGCTAAGAGTACCAAGGTTGTGGGTTTGATTCATGTACAGACCATTTACCTAAGAGTTGGACTCAATGATCTTTTTGGGTCCCTTCCACCTCAGAATATTCTGCGATGCTTTCTCAGGCTGTCTTTGTAGAGAAGGTGCTCTAGTCCTCTTATCGACTTCATTGCCCTCTTCTGGACTTGCTTCATGTCCTTTTTCTGTTGGGGGCACCAGAACTGTATGCAGTACTCCAGGTGGGGTCTCATAAGAGCAGAGGGAGAATCATCTCCTTTGACATGCTGGCCATGCTCCTTTTGATGCAGTCTAGGATTCACTCGGCTTTCTGGGCTGCAAGCACACACTGCTGGCTCTTGTTGAATTTTTCATCAAACATCATTTGCAATTCCTCCTCTGCAGGGATGCTGTCAATTACTTCTTCCCCCAGTCTGTAGGTGTGTCTGTTATTGCCATGACCCAGGCATAGGACCTTACACTTCTCTTTGTTAAACTTCATGAGGTTTGCTTTAGCCCACCTCCAAAGCACGTCAAGGTCCTCTGGATCATATCCCTTCCCTCCAGCATGTAGACTGCACCACACAGCTTGGTGGTGTCAGCAAACTTGCTGAGGGTGCATTCAATCCCACTGTTTATGCCACTGACAAAGATGTTGAAGAGTATCAGCCCCAGTACTGAGGGGCACCACTTGTCACTGGTCTCCACGTGGACAGTGAGGTGTTGACTGCAACTCTTTGCATGCAACTATCCATCCAGGATGTCACGGCCTGCTTTCCAAACCTTGGAAGGTAGAAGCACAGATGTGCCCATCTCAGTGGGCTGGAAGGGATCTTTTTACTCATGGGGTACAGGAGGCCAGTGCCACCCTTCAGCCCAAGAGACCATATCAAGGGGAGGTCACCACAGTGATCTCCTCTTTGCAAGGAAGTGCTTGTGCTAAGAGGGCTGCTTGTGTTTTATGACCCACATGTAATACCTTCTTGTTCCTTTCATGTGCCAAAAACTGATGGTCTAAGTGAGACTTACCCTGAAGTGATTTTCCTGTACATGTACTACACGTTCATTTCTTTATTTATCCACACCTATATAGATGTATTGGTATAAAATCCTCATTGTATTTAGATGATTTTGCCCATCTTTGATATTGAGGGAAAAGGTATTATAGAGAAGGACCAAACTGGCTTATTTGCTTTCCTAACTTATGATGTTATTCGTTGGTGTAATTGGGGAAAAAAAATTAGCAGCCTTTTTCAAACTGAGGAGAGTGAAGTGCCAGGAATGAGGACAAGCCACATCTACCAAAGCAAAGAACACATGGCTGCCTACCATCACCCTCTCTGCTGCCTTAGAAAGCCTCCCCACAGCAGCTCATGCCAACTTGGCAGAGGCATCACTCTTCTCACCAGTCTACTTGCAATCTCCCTCTGGGGCAGGTTGGTCTCCTGTCCATTCTTGGCTGGAACCTCAGCAGGGAAAGCTTCTCTACCAAGTCTTTCAGGCAAGCCAGGCTGCTCTACTTCTGAGTTTGACCGAAAGAGAAAATTAGCAAAAGTCAGCAGACAGATGTATTGCCTCCAGCTAGTATCAAAGATCCACTGCTTGACATCTGTGTCCATACAAAGGTCTTTGCTATACACACTGAAGCAGATGCCCAGTCTTGGATCTTTGGTAAGACAGAAAACCTTTAAACTTGACTGCCTGTTATGTCTTAGGTGCACTTCCTTATCATCTTGTATCTGTAACAATTTACTACTTACAAGGGGTGATAGCATCAGTAAGTCCAGTTGCTCTTTGCTTTGGCTTTCTCATTGAATGCTTATCATGTGAAGCCCATCACTTTCTGTAACCTTGTTGGAGTAACTTTTGATACTGGGAGGGAGTAAGGAGAGCATGTACTTGTAGAGAAACAGGTGCAGGGAATATTTGTTTTGTCTACACCACAGAGGAAAGCCATTCCTGAAAAGATGGTTTACAAAGTATGGTTGAATTAATGATGAAAGTTTTTCTCAGTGACAGGGAAAAGCAAAGGATAATTGGTATATCTTAGTCAATGTTATTTGCCATCTGGTAGTAAAGAGTTCAATCTCATCTGAATTCATAGACTAGGTCTGAGAGCCATCCTGATCTCTGCAGCATGAGCCATAAGGAACTTTTCATTGGTGCCAACAAAAGCCCTCTGAGCTGGGACTCCTCACTAGCCTGTGCCAGGTCAGGTCAGGTCAGGTGAGGCCAAACAAAAGGTCTGCCTTGGGCTCAGAGGAGAGAAAAACATTTCTTTGACCCTGTTTCTTGAAGAACAGACTGAGTTTTACAACAGAAGAAAATGTTCCTATCAGAAAAAAAAAAAAAGGAAAGAACTTACTATTGCATGGTATTCCACTATGTTTTGGCTCAATTTTACCACAAATCTGAAGCAAAATTGAAACACCAAGTGCCATTTCAAACAAAAAAAAAATCATTTCATTTTTACTCATGAAAACTCATGATTTATAGAATCATGAGTGTTGGTTGCATAGGACAGCACAGAGTTTGTACCATCCTTCCTTGAATTAATATCTCTTACCAGAGTTCAGCCAAATTTGACAAAGATACAGAGTCCTCAGAAATAATGGAGGTTCTGCATATTTCTTGGCTATCTTCAGAACAGACTTTGAGAGGCTGCGCAGAAAGAGTGAGACCCTGTCAGTGGCTCTGGGAAGAAGAGACAGCAATGTGAGTTCACCCATTTACACATCAAAGAGTTCACGCAAGAGACATTTTTAAACGTTCCAGCACTTAGGGATTTTCCATCAGAGCTCTAAACAACCACAAATTCAAATCCATAGGAAAACCAACACACTAAATCTACAGCTTACAGAACTGCTTTCCCTGTTTTCATTATACTTTTTTGCTTTCTACCCCTAAATGTATTAAAAAAGTGAAAGGTATATAATATACCCTTTTTTCCAATTTTCTTTCTCTATGCCTTGTTTTTCAAAACTCAGTCCAGGCACAAATTTCCAAATGGGAAAAGAATCATGAAGGTCTGTTACTGATTCTTGATAACTTTTCTAAAGCAAGGAATGCTTTGTGAAAGAAGACTTAGTAAAAAGTAAGATTTAACTCACAGGGAATCTCTTTTTAGAGTAGAGAAAAGATAAAATGAAAATCTTTTATTTCCAAAACATTCATATGAATTCTTTGATGTGAAAGTAATTGATAATCTCTGTGTTTTGATGTTTCAAGCAACAAAATTGAAAAGTCCAAGAGTTTGGTCATTAAATGAAGGCCTCATTTCACATTCAAATGCAGAAACATCCCCTACAGTACATTTCCTGTGATAGGCTGCTCTTTAACACATATGGTTATCAGCGACACTTGAAATATGTGACTCCAGCTTTCAGTCCCTGAAAGCAGTTTGCTACAAGTGTGCATGTTGATAATGGCTAACGTGTATTTATATCTTATTTCTCAGTGCCCAAAAGGCACCTGAGTGTTTCCCTATAAACAGCATTTAAATGCAGTTAATGGATGCTAGCAGCTGTTTTTCCATGAAATTCTCTTGGGCCAAGAAGGCAATGCAGATTTTAATTACACAGGTCATTTGTGGAAAGAATTCCCAGAGCCCAGCAAGATATGTCTTGCTTATTGGAAATTTTGTGTTTTCACATATCTGAATATGAGCCAAGTTTTCATTCCCTGCTATAGGGATAGCTTATTCACATTTGGACCAAGGCAAAGACTTATGTATTTAAATCATGGTATACCTAATTCCTGTTTTTCTGTTCTTCTGAGTGCCATTTTTTCTTCCTTTTTTACTTCCCCTTAGGGTATATCTGTCATCTTAAAAATAACCTCAGTTTTCTGAGAACAGCTCATCTGAGTAGCTTGGTGAGTTTATTTTCTAGAAAACAACAAAATGCAGAGTGCAAATGGAATTGCTTTAAGAGGTATGAGATTTGCGTGAAATTTCCCGCACTGTCTCAGCTGTTCTCACTATATGCCAAATTGCAGTTTCAGATGACTGAAATAGATTCATCTCTTCAGACTTTGATTTGGTTGCTACAGAATCCTATCCTTCACAAAAACAAAGGCTCCTTCCACAGTCTTATACAAATTCCAGAGAATTTGGATTTACAGACTAAAACTGTACAAAGTTTGAGAAAATAAAGGTATAATTATCAGAACACATTGTCCTGTGCCAACTAGCATGGCTCCTGTCGAGAAATGGTTTTTGAGAAAGCAGACAGTGTGACCCCAGGGTTGGCACTCAAGAGTCTCTCCCTCTGATTTTGCGCTGATAGGGGAAAAAAAAATAAATTTCTGAGTGCCAGGAATACAGCAGTTCATCTGTATAATCTGAGTATATTTCAGCCTTACACATTTTATTTCTAGACCATATCTTCTGGTAGCCTGCTAAAGTGCTGACTGGCATGTGTCTTTTCACTCATATGGCCTCCTCTGCACCCCTTCTTCTGGATAACTTAAACACTACAAACCACAGAGGCACAGCACTGGGAACTCCCAGTTTCCTCTGGTAGTCTGGAACTCCAGACTGGGGATGGGCAACATTAACCCTCACACCACAGAGTGATTATCTGACATTCAGGAATCCTGCAGAGAAAAGCATGGCCTGTCTTTACCAGCTTGTGGAGCATGACTGGGCATTAGAGAGCTCCTAGAGCCCAGGATTTTACCAACCTCCTCAAGATGAGTGAGGAGGAGTGATGTTCCAGGGGCACATCTAGACCCAAGTGAGCACTAGGCAAGAGCTGTAATTGCAGCTCTTTTGAGTAATTGAGTAGTGTGGACTTCCCAGTAGCATGATTCAGGCTGTGCCACAAGTGACCATCTATGCAGATCCCTCTTTCACAAACTCAGACGTGATGGACACGTACCAGTTGCCTGACAGCAACTATAAGCAGCCTACACTCAGCTCCAGTAAGTCTATAAAGTTTTTCTCAGCAACCTACTAGCTTTGAATAACATGATTTTTCCAGATATTCTAGGTTTTGAGGTGGTTTGTTTTGCGGCATCTATCTGTTCACCAGCTTAATTTCAAATGGATCATCACAGAGCCCTCAAATAGCAGTGACTTTTAATTACTGTCTATCCATATTGGATTTGAACCAGTGACCAGAGATCAAATTTGAACCAGTGATATAGAGATTAAAGGAACAACTCCTGATTCCATGACCTATCTCTTGAGTCCAGCAGTCCCTGAAGAATGTGATTCATTAACTGAACTGCTTTTGCTGACTGTATTTTTCCAGCTCCTCATAACCTACATGAAATTACAATATTTTTCCCATTCTCACTGTATGTATGTCAGATACTTACTTACCCAGTTATTTTGCTAGCTAGCCTCATAGGAGTTGTGTAAATGGCATTATCGAAATTGCATCTCCCTGATTCATTATTTCTAATTTTATAAAATAGCTGAGTTAGTGAAGACACTATCAAAGGGGTTTTTAAATAAACATGCTTAATCTTCTGGAGATTAAAAGAGATAGTATGGGTGACATATAATGATTATTTTACCCCAAAGCCATCAGAAATACAATGTACAAGAAAAACACATCAAACAAATAGGCACAATAGAGAGCATTTCAATGAGAAGATAATCACAGTTCAGGATTTGCTTCAACTCAGTGGCCTAAATATTGCCCTATATGAATAATGAAATGAAAGAGGAATACTAAAAAAGCCAAGATTTATAACACACAGTCTACTTTAAAAAAAAGAACTGCAACTAATATCCAGGCTCATTTATTTTTAAATTAATTCCTAGGATTTAAATTTTTCCAACAGACAAAAATTAAAATAATTTAAGAACCTAGAAAGAAAAAAGTAAGATGATCAGTTTCTAGCAGCGTGTAAATTTGGATTGATAAGAATAAAATTATTAGATGATGTGTCTTTAACCAGATATCAAGAAAATTACACTGATTGGTTATCCTAATATTTTTCACAGAAAATATATGGTATGTAGAAGAAACACATGGTCTGCCAGTGTAGGAACTCATGGGAGGTAGTGTAGATTCAACTCTGTAGAAAAGGAATTCATTTAATAAATCACAAATCCTTCTGCTACTCATTCTAGCTGCAAAGGGGTGGCTGATGCAGAATAATGCCCAATTTTCATACACCATGCTGGACTATTAGGTGTACACCATGCTATTAAGTTCTGTCCAGATCCTCTGTTGGCATAACTGGCATAAATCAACTGAAGTTAATTGAGCTATGCAGATTTACCCAGGTAGCTGGGAGAAAATCGCATATTCATTTACAGCATGCCTGAGAAGCCCAGAGAAGAGTATTTTAAGGTATGTTGTGTTCTTTGAAGCTAGGAACTTGATTAACTCTTTCAGCAGATGCCGCTTTGTGACTAATGTTTGTTCCACTGACTACATGTTTGGACTCATACTCCATAGGGCCCAAGATTTCAGCCAGATTTTCGCTGAGACAAGATCTCATTTCTACTGTGTAATTACTATGTTTATTAAGTTTTCAGACATTTCAGTCATGTGCACTGTGGCATTTCATCTGCCCCCAAATCATTCTACAAATTCGAAGAGACAAAGTAGGAAAAAAAAAAGTTCAAAAATGGTACCTGGCTATATAATTTCAGTAAAAATTGTGGGTCGTGCCTCTTGCCAGCTGATTTTCTATATAGCCACCTGACTAGTACATGGTCTTATTGAGACCCAGTGTTTTCCAAACAACCAAAGCCAATGGTCCACTGGCTCATGGATCATTGACAGTGCTTGGGAAGGGAGGGGATTTATTCAGTCCCTCTAAAAGACTGGGCTGAAATACTCTCCCTTCCTTCCTCCTTCTCCAAGCATTTTGTTTTAATACATTTTTCTAAGACAGCTTCAAGTACTAGAAAATTCATACCCATCCCTCTAATAATGTTTGCTTACCTGGCATTACAGTAAAATCCTTACCTCAGGTAAGGAGCCCCACAAGAGATCTTTTATCAGTTATCACCTATGAACAGTACAGGCTGTGTTCACACCAGCATCAAGAGAGAAGTTAAGTGGTCACCTCCCTTTTGCTGGAAGCTGCAGATAAAAGATTTTTACTCTGATTTCTTTCAGCCCAGACTGTATGACAAATGCTTTACATATCAAGCAGTGGGCAGGGTCACAGCTGCTGCTGGAAAAGCAGCAATTCTGAAAGCATTGCAAGCTGGTCCAATGTTCAGATCTGTTCAACAGCTGAGAACATCAGGATTCATCACTGCTTGGCTGTAAGGGTGTCCTCTGTAGTCAACCACAATATTGACACTGAGTGAGTGTTGGATCAGGGCCCCAAATATACAGAATTCCCAATGCGTATTTAGGCTTCAATACAGGGAGGACACTTGGTTTAGTTCCCAATACATATAAAAATCCAATTTTCCTGTTGTTGTGTAGCGGTATAGTATCAATAGCACTTCTCAGAAGTAGTAAAATACATCAGATTCTTGTTGGCATGAAAAAAAAAGAATAATAGCTGCTTGATATTCAAACACAACCGTCACATATTTGCATTGACATGAATGAGCAAGGTTTCTCAGTCATTTCAATTGGAACTTGGATGAAAGACACAGATCTAAAGGTTTATTCTACTGCCTTTTTAACATTGCCTCACTGCCTGCAAGGTACTTTTCTGCTTTCTCTTTTTTTTTTTTACCTTATCAATATGTATTTCAGAGATTTTTACTTTTATGTTTAACAAGTCTTTTTTAAAAGCGAGCATGATCAGTTTCTAAGAATGCTACATAGAGATACAGTGGCACAAAAAGGCAACCACAGACTGGGACGAAAGCTTTTGGAAGCTCACAGGAAGTGACAGGGATGAAAAGTGGATCTTTCCACAGCAAGTCAATACCCGGTACCTTTCCAGTTATATCCAGCTGGTGTATACTGTAGTCTTTCACAGGTTCCAGGTGGTGCTCTGGACTAGGGTAGGTCAGTGCTGACGACAAGACCAACACTCTATGGTATTACAGTTACTCATCAAATTGAGAGCTCCGAGGTCTGCTTTTGCCTTCAGAAAGCACTTGAGTTCATTTATCCCACCTTTTAATCAGGCATCACTTCTCTTTTGACTAAAGCTTAACCTAAGGGAAAGTCTGAGTACAAACAGAGGAGAAGAATCCTATCTGACTTTAGTCAAGAAGAGTGTTTTATTCTTTATTTCAGCCGTGAGGCAGTTTGATCTTAATAATATTGTTCTATGCCTCTCAAATTAGGACACTAAGAATTCTTCCACTTTTGTTTCTGCAGGTCTTTGGTAGGTGGTTCTGGTTTGAGATATGATTAGCAATCTATACAAAAACACGAAGCTAAGAATAAAAAGGCAATTAGGGTTACATTCAGGTGAGCACACTGTTCTAAAATAGTAAGGATTCAAATAATTATACAGTTCAAGGATAATACATACAAGTGTATCCCCTGAGAATCTTTGGTTCATCTCCTGGTCTTTATCTCTAATTAATCCTTGAATCCTTCTGTAGGTTAATACAATTAACAATGGGGATAAACTTGCTGTAGAGTATAGCAAATTGGATTTGTAGAACTTGCTTTTCTTTACTGTGACCGTCAAGGGTCTGAGGAAACCCTCTTAAACCTGTCTTAATTCCAATATCAGTCAATGCCATGCACACTCAAATACCTCCTTTTAACTACTCTGAGGGTACCAGAGGGACAAAATCAGTTTAGTTCAATATTTCTTCAAAAGACTACTACAGAAACCAATGTTTGCCTCCCCACAATGCTTCCAATCTTCTCCAAAATGAATATACTGGCAGCATGTCTTTGAAGACATAATCTTGCAAAAATTCAACCTTAAATATAAACCCAAAAATTAATATATGAAAATAATGTTTTCCCACAGGAATGTAAAAAGAGAAAGTTCTGTAGGGTGAGACTGCATTTGGTATAAAACATTGAATTATCTTTTCCTCACTTCCCATTCTTATTTACTAGCCTGATGCTGTTTCTAACTTTTTCAGGTCTTACCAGCTGGATGTGAATCAGAAACACATGGATGCTACTTTCACTGCCTCTGTTTCTTTACTTGTTTGTTCATTAGGTTTCTTAGCTTCATATTATATTCATCATAGTTAAATATGCAATTTAGATTTTCCTTTTAATTACCCATAAATGTATAGTCATGTGATGGAGACAGACTATTTACAAGAGCATGTAGTGACAGGAAAAAGAGGAAGAGTTTCAAACAGGGAGTAGGTGTTAGGAAGAAATTCTTTACCGGGAGGGTGGTGAGGCCCTGGAACAAGTTGCTCAGAGAAGTTGTGGATGCCCCTTCCCTGGAAGTGTTTAAGGCCAGGTTGGAAGTGGCTCTGGGCAGCATGAGTCTGGTGAAAGTTGTCCCTGTCCACAGTAGGGGGCTTAGAACCAGATGATCTTTAACGTCCTTTCCAATGCAGGCCAATAGATGATTCTACAATGATTCTATGTGTACTTCTTTTGCTATCACAGATAAACCACGTATGCAACATTGGGTCTCTGCTTTCATGTCTCCTTCTAGAATGTCTGCTCCTTTCTTGCTTATTGGGTTGTCCTGTCCTTGGTTATCACACCATGGGTCTCACAGGGGGATCTCAAAGCTAACTGGCAATGGGTGCTCTAGTTTCCAATATCCTACTGACTGCAGCACCACAGCTGAACCATTTGGCTTTCCATGCACTGATGGATGTTCAAAGTTTCTCGTATCATGTCCTTCCTCTGTAGATAGCTGCTTGCAGGTGAATATTTATCTTTTGTTGAATATCTCTCCATCAACAAAGAGACAGAATAATAAGCATTCATGGAATACCTCTGTGAGACTAGTGTTTCCCCAAAAGAGACTGGTATCCTGGTTGTATCCTGCAGATGTTCTATGAGTGCTGAAAGAGCCCAAATGCCTGCACACAGCACTAGATGTTATTATTTCCCTTTCTGCAGGCTCTCAGAAAGTTTCCAAGTGGATGCTTTCATTTTTCAGGCCTGTAGAGAGTCCAGGTTTTTCTTCAGTTTGAAATACAGAAAAAAACAAGCAGCAAAATGAGACCAGTTATTCATAGTAAAGAATTGGTTATGCAATCATCATCATCATGGCTGGGCTTCGTGAACGAAGATTTGGGGAGGGCTCTACCCGTGTTTGTTACAAGTGCGCTGGTGGCTAAAAAGGCAAATATGAGATAGGCACGTCTGGTTGCAAAGGGTTATGCAATATAAATACTGAAATTAAGAAACAAAAGAGTCATTATTAAAGAGTTTTTGATTTAATCTATATCCCCACTGTCACTCTGTGTCCATGTCTTCTGTGCTTCATTTTGCTATTTTCAAAAACATCTGTACTGCAGCGAAGGACTTAAGAGGTAAAAATTTTCGTCTGTGCAGTTATACATTCAAAATGTGTGACTGCAGAGTGGAAGCCAGAAATGAAAGGGCTTATTAATAACATTTTTTATTCATACAGCAGTAAGAAAAGGCTTCATTTGTTCATCCCTTGATTGTCTTTTTCTTTTCAATTATCTCTTCTAAAAGGAAGTTTAATGTCATCTCTGGATTCCAACAGGTCTCCAGTTAAAAAAAAAAACAAGACAAAACACTTTCAGTTTCAGGTAGGTTTTCCTCTGACTTTTTCCCCATCATTTTATCTGTTTGTTAATGAAGCAGCTGGTATGCACTAAGTTGAATTGAGAAAAACTAATTTTTTGTGGGGGGCAATAGAGCTCATGCCTCCTAGCTCTGGTGCCAATCCCCCACCCTGGGCTGCCTAATTCGAGGGCCTCCTTCCAGTCTGAGACATCACAGGGACCTTGCACCTGGGCTTACTGAGCAGGAGCAGCTGTATCTTCTGGTGCTCTCCTGCAGCCCTGTTCTCAAGTGTGCCCCACTGCAGAGCTTGCCCAAACAAGCTCTATACTGTTGTATAGATGGTAAATTATTCTTAACCCATCATTTCAAACTGAACGTGCAGCCCAGGGCAGAACTTTCTGGCTATGTACAAAGAAAGGCTTTTCCTTTTACTGTAACACTGGAGCAGATCAGCAACATTAATTAATTTATCTTTACTGTTATTTCTTGTCTAGCTTTACTGTTTATATGGAACTGACACTAATACCAGTTTACATATGTATTACAGAAGATCATCTGTATTTCAACTCAGGGACAATATTTCTGATAGTTGGGTTTGTTGAATGTTAATTAACACTGGCTCCCATCATAAAACACTTCTTAAAAAAAAATTCAATAATACAATATTTGACTCATATAACAGTAAATGGCACTATTCTTTAAAATCACGATTCTTGATAAAATAATTGTCAAACAAAAGCTTCTTAATTATGCTTACAGGAAATCAAACATAAACCCCAGAAAAATAGGCAACCAAAAACTGTAAAAAACCAGAAATTGTTCGGGCGATGCTGTAAACTCTTCAAAGACAACTTACTTTTTCCTTATCAAAGAACTGTAAATGATCTCCTGGGATCCTGGATCCTGACTGAGATCAGTCAAGATATCTTTGAGAGACTTTGTACTAAAAAAAATAAATGTTTTTTGGCTCTGTAATGTATATTATTTCCTGGTTACTACATGTCAAATGAAAGAACATTCAATTTACAGATGAACCATATGTCGTTGGATGTTTTCAATACATGTCATTATGTTGCTGCTCTTGATGAAAAACAGAACTGTACACTTGCCTGGCTTGCCAATGTTGCACTTTTCCACCTTTCCCAGAAATCTGGTTCATCAGTCTTTAAAATGTCCTAAGTGACAGCATAACGGAAGAGAAAAAAGGGCAGAAAAACAGCTGATTTGTGATGGGTTATTCTGTTTTCTCTCTGTTTATGCTTTGCCGAGTTGCAAAGAGGGTCTGCTGTGGGAGAGCTTTTGATAGCTACCTGCTTTACAGAGACAGTCCAGTTCTTCTTGACTGTGGATTCTTTGCAGGAGAGTTGGTACAGAGAAATGAGTGATTAGGCATCTATTTTTATGGCTCTATAATTTTATCTCACTTTTTTCCTGTGATTTTTCTTGAATCCGAAACTTCATCAAGTGACCCACCCCCCCTTACAATGCAGAGAGACATTATTTTTTAACAAAGCCCACTGATTGCTGCCAGCCTTCTATTTAGTGGCTATTTCAAGTATTTATCCCAGCCAACTGTTATTGATAGCATATAACATTGCCTGTAAAGAAAGATGTAGCTAGACATTGAGCAGGTCTGTGTCATTGCATACTCTCTGCAGTTTTGCTTAATACTCCCTTGCTCTTGAGTCCAGTGTGCTCAGGAAGCCCAGATTCAACCTTTTGTTCTAATAGAGATCTGACATGTCTGGAATAAGAAAGAATACCCTTCTTGTCATCAAGCCATGGGCTAGGCTGGGCAAGAGCACTTCAGCTTGTGCTTTTGAGTACAGACAAGGAGGGCAAATACAAGGATGACAACACCACAGAAAAGGAGTGCCACTGTCCCTTCCCTTGGTTGCTCTTTTCTAGCCTTTCCATTGTGTTGACACTAGTGCTTATCCTGTCACATGAAGACATGGATCAGTGAATGAATCTGACAAAAAAATCATCTGATATAAAAAGAATAAAACTAGTTTTAACCTTGATAGACCTTCAATCAGGTTGTTTTTAAACAGGACTGGTTAAATAGAGTAATTGCTTGTGGCGGGTTTACCCTACTGGGATGTCAGGTGCCCACCAAAACTACTCTATCACTCTCCATCTCAGCTAGACGAGAGGAGAGAAAATATTCCAAAAGGTCTGAGAGTCGAGAAAAAGACAGAGAGAGATCACTCACCAGTTACTGTCACGGGCAAAACAGACTTGACTTGGGAAAAAAACTAATTTGATTTATTACCAATCAAATTAGAGTAAGATAAGGAGAAATGAAACCGAATCTTGAAACACCTTCCACAAAACCCTCCCTTTTTCCCAGGCTTAACTTTGTTCCTGATTGGGGAATGGGGGCTGTAGTCAGTTCATCACATGTTGTCTCTGACACTCCTTCCTCTTCAGACTTCTTACACTCTTGCCCTGCTCCAGTATGGAGTCCCTCCCACAGGAGAGAGCCTTCCACAAACTTCTCCAATGTGAGTCCTTCTCATGTGCTGCAGTTCTTCATGATCTGCTCCAGCATGGGTCCCTTCTATGGATGCAGTCCTTCAGGAATAGTCTGCTTCATCATGGGTCCCCTGTGGGTTGCAAGACCTGCCAGCAAACCTGCTCCAGCGTGGGCTTCTCTCTCTCTCCATATATCCACAGGTCCTGCCAGTAGCCTGTTCCAGCATGGGCTTCCCATAGCATCACAGCCTCCTTTGGATATCCACCTGCTCCAGTGTGGAGTCCTTCAAGGGCTGCAGGTGGATCTCTGCTCCCCTGTGGACCTCCATGGGCTGCAGTGGCACAGCTGCCTCACCATGGTCTGCACCACGGGCTGCAGGGGAATTTCTGCTCCAACACCCGGAGCACCTCCTCCCCCTTCTTCATTGACCTTGGTGTCTGCACAGTTGGTTCTCACATACTCTCACTCCTCCCTTCTCTGGCTGAAGTTGCTGTTTTGCAGGGTTTTGCAGGGTTTTTTACCCCCTTCTTAAGTACATCATCAGTTAGGCACTACCACCATCACTGATGGCCTCGGCCTTGGCCAGTGCCGACTCTTGGAGTGTCTTGAAGCTGTCTGGCATTGGCTCTGTAAAACACAGGGGAACCTTCAAGCAGCTTCTGTCAGAAGTCATGCCTGTAACCACTGCTGCTACCAAAACCTTGCCACACCAAACAAATACACTGATGCATACATAATTTCTATACTTAAAGGTACCTTTTAATTTTGGTAACAAACTTGTTTGAAAACTATTTAGAAGAGAGATGGCACTGTGGCTAAGTGCCAGCAGGAATGAAAACTTAACTTTCTGAGTAAAGACTGCCTCAAGAAGCCAGTCAGAGCATGGTATTATCATGAAAAAATCCCTGTACCTTCTTGTTTCCTGAGATTGTGTGTCATCGGACTTCTGTGTTCACTTTTCTGTGTGGAAACAGAGATAAATGACACTGAAACATCAAATTAATTGCTTTACAGTCAACAATTCCTCTGCTATATGTATTGCATTACTCATTAGCTGACCACCATTTGTAAAAGACTTTGCTTTCTAAATTATATTCAATTAATAGCAATTATCCCTAATTTGAACCTAAGACTCCTCTCCTCAAGATATTACCCACAAAATGAAAAGAAGTTTTGACGCTAATCTCCCTGCATTTTTTTTTAATGCAGTACTTACTCCTGCATAATCCAACCAAGAGTACATCATTATAATAATCTCAGACACACAAATCTGAATCTACATTGAATGAGCAAGTAAGATTAGTGTGTCTCTTTACCACACACAAACCCTTCTGCAACTGTGTTTTTTACACTTGGACAGTTAAAGTGGTAACCATTTTGACAGGGAGAGAAATCAGTTCAAATACCAATCATAATTAACATAGTTTGAACATCTTGGTAAGATCATAAGAAATGGAATTAGTTCCTGAGTGATAGTACAAATGTGGTACTCCAAAGGACTTCACATACCTGGAGCTTCTCTCATGCTCCGCTGAAATTCCTTAATATATCTATACTAACACTGCGATTTTAGAAAAAGCAAAATTAAGATTTTTCAATGCCTATTTACATGCAGATTATTGCAAAGAAATTGAATTACCAGTCATTCCAAGAAATAAATTTTGGTCGGGTGTTTTTGTTAAATAACTGTACCTGCGGTATGTTCTGCACAAAACCAAGGTAGTTTTATATCAGAGATTTTTCAGAAAACTCAGACACCTTTAATCCCAGAGTAAAGGGATTACAATTTAATCCCATAGTAAGGATTAGGAACCTGTAATAGACCTTGGTGGCTAGAAATCAGGCACAACAATAATTACATTTTAAGTGCCAGATTCTCACAACCTGTCTGGACTCCGTAAGGGGGACTAGAAACTAGAAACAGACTAAAAATATGGGATCTTCTCTTGGTGTGGCACTATTCACCAGTAGCAAAGATGGACATGCTGTTTGGAGCCTGTTCCTGAAGCACAGCCAGTAATTTGTTTTCTCAAAATTTGTTCAGGGCTCTATGTTTCCTTTAAAGGACTGGTAAAGGAAAAATATTATTAGGTAACAGTGGTGGTGATGACAGTGGCATATATTAGTCACTTTGCATTTAACATAATATATAGAAAGATCTCCTCTTTTGCCGTTATCTCCCTTTTCCCACCTCTAGTATTACATCCTCTTTTTCCATGTCTTTCTCTCCATCTCTCTTTCACTCCCAGTACATTTTCTGAATTTCTCCCTTCTGCAGTAAAATAAGTTCAACATGTCAGGCAGAAAGTACCTCTCACTCTCACATGGTATTTAGAACACCTTCCTTGGAGACGGCGAATGTCGTTTTGAATGTCCTCTGGTCAAGGAGTGAGTCAAAACCAATTTCCCAGTTCCATCCATGAGATGCTGCCTTCTCACCATTGCACTTTGGGGTAGCTGAACACTCCTGGTGTATGCTAGATGAATTATGAGAATCTCTGTTGGTCAGAACCACTGAGGAAGCTGAGGGGAAGTTTGGAGTTTCCCCCCTCAGATATCCCTATTTTCCTTCCAAGAGACCTTTACATATCAAGGATCACACAATGCTGTTGTCTTGTGAAAAGTCACTAATTCATTAATAATTTCTAATTAACACTGTGGAAGACCAAAAGTCATCTTTAAGGATGGAGAATCCGTTGTCAAAGGAAATAATGAGACAGCTTTTTTTTTTCCCCTGAGCTGTTTACAAGTAAATGACAGTAAAAATGAAGTGGTGTTGCACATTGTATTTCATAGCAGAGTGAATAAAAACATGGATAGATGAAATAACTTGAGTACAGTCACACAGGAAGTATAAGACAAAACTGGAAAATTCAGCCAACACAGAAGTCCCTTGCAGTGCTTTAGCCTCTACCCTTGTCTCATCTGTTGGACTGACCTCTGAATCAAATTAAAATCTCCTGATGCTGAGTCAAAAAATGTAAAAACCAGTCTAGGCACAGAGCAATCCTGCCTTTAGAAACCCTTCTCAGTTTCAGGCATAGTTGTGGTGTTGAAAGATCAAACAAAACCTAGGATTCAAATTCTGGTCTCTCCTTATCTCAAGAGTAGGAAAATTAATCCAGACTAAACTTCTTCTGGCTAAGATGACCCAGTATGGATGACTGGTGCTTTGAGGGGGAGTGATGTACTCAGTTCTGCCCATGCTCTCTTCCACCCTCTGTGTGCACCTGGGAAATGACACGAAATAGTGGCCCTGTGAGTCTCTCTCTCTCCTCCTATGTCATTAGGAATGAGTGGACTGGAAATGCTGCTTTCTCCATGACACCTTTTCCCTTCCTTTCCTTGTCTTTCACTTTTCCAATTTCTTTGGAGCACAGAGGAATCCCTCAGACTGATGCTGACGTATATGTAATTATATAATATTTGTAATCTCTAACAAGGAGATACATATATGTATACACATACACATATAATTGTTCCTGTTATCAAAGTGTTTTTATTTATTCTGCTCTAATTTTTTTGCACTGTACAGGTTTCTAAATCTATTCTCAAATATTTTTACCTACATCTCAATGTCACCTTAAATTCAAATGTCAATGTATTTGTCCAGGCCTACCTGCAGAACCAGCCAGCTGAGAAATGGAGTATGAATTCATCAGCAAATCATACCCACCAGAATAGACCTTACAACCTGCAAGAATCAAAAGGAAAGACTTATCGTGGCTGACTTCCTCTGTGAAAAAGCAGAGGCTAACCAGCACAAAGAGGGCAAGATTCACAAAGAACAAAATGTTGTTATCAGTCCTGTAACATCAAATAAAAAAACAATGGAAAGAAAAAAATACAGAAATAAGTCTCTGAGACTATTCCAGTGAATGTGACTGTTGCTTACTAGCTTAAAAAAATAAATGCACAGGTAGCCTTTATCAGTGTGGAACTCTGCAGTCACATGAGAGCCTTCACATTTTCACTCTAGGGAAGCAAGCATTTTACAGCATAAAAGCAACTGCTGTAGTGACCCAGGGGAGCTGCCAATGTTTCTTGAATGAAGACAATTAACCAAAACAATATTGTTAATTTTGTCACAGGTTTTAAATGATCTAAAACCACAATACACACTTTGCCTTATTAGATTTAACTTGGGTTCTGCAACAGAAGAGAATTTCGGTACAACCACACAGCAGCTAAGGCTGCAAACAAGAAACAAAGACACCTGCAGGAATAGATTTGCATGTATCTTAGCAGTATAATTGAATTTGTTAGCTGGGTTCAGCACGGAACAGCCTAGACCAGAACAGGTCAGCATTGTGATAAGCCTGGGTTGGCACCTCTGTCACCACTGTAGTCAATAGCTGTAATCACTTGAATGCAGTGCCTTTCTCCCTGGAATGATCTCCTGATGTACACATCTGCATCAAAACAGGCTTTTTCCTGAGCAGATATTAGCTCCATACCACAGATAAGAAAGTAGAGGTCCATGGCTTACCCCAGCTTACCCAAGGCGCTGGTGCAACCAGTCTCCAACAACAGTCACTGCCGAATCTGGACTTCCACACAGCCGTGTGATTTCAGAAATGAGTAGCTTTGTGAGCCCCTCACACTCAGAAGTACTGAAGGAGGAGAACCACCCATGGCTGCCCACAGTGAAAAGGCCCATAACATTCAGGCAAGTGGAACTCCAAACCTGTGCCATGGTGGCTGACATCCTAGCTGATTACAATGGTAGTGTTTTAGGCACATAATTATGCCAGGGAATTGCTGCCTGCTGCTGCCCTGTGCCATTGGAAGATGAGGCTGTGATGGATGCATGCACCCCATGTGAGGGCATGCTAGCCAGCCAGCACACAGCAGAGCTATAGCAGCAAAACACCACTTGCACAGAGCCTCTGCCTTTGTCAGGAACACTTCTTCTTTCCTCCTTTTTAACTAGATGACAGGGACCAATTAAACTAATGAGCCTCACAAAGTATTTCCCCTGGCTAACGGCAGCCCATATTAATGTTTGCTGAAGTGCAGCATTTGGGCCATAAGCTTACTTGTTAGGTGTTAGTGTTTTGCAAGATGCTTAAATATCTTATGAAATTCCCCATCTTTTAAACTGGTACCTTTGTCCTGTTGTCCGTAGCTTACTGTATCCCAGCACCTTGTCGATTTGGGTACCCAAGCAGCACAGCTGTTACTGCCCAAGGCCCAGTTTCTCCTAGAGGAATCCCAGCAAGGCAATTTTTGTTCTGTGAATAGAGAACAATTTTACGATTGTCTGATCTAGTGGTTTTGTTTGTGGAGTTGGTTTTTTTTGTGGGGAAAGCTTAAATATTGAATCCCTTTTGGTTTAAGCTCTCTCAACCTGCTAAATCAGTTTTGGAAAGCAAGATGTAGGTTTAATTTTCTGAGATATCTTGTTTTCATAACTGTTGTAATAAATTATTATAAAGAAAATTTCTCTGTTGAAGTTGACAAGCTTAAGCTTACAAGACTAAAAAAAAGGTAACTATTGACTTTGGCTTGGATTCTTTCAGTTTGCTCTAATTGCCACTCTCATTATATTACCGTAAAATGCCAGACTTTCAAATGTGTTGTACATGCAAACAGTGAAAAGAAATTAAATTTGGATATAATGCCAGAAAAAAACAAAGAGAGTTTATTAACTTTTTCGGTTCCTGTTTCAGTGCTCCGTCAAGCACATGCCGTGTCTCAATAGATGCAGGCCCTAGAATTTAGATCCAGATCTGAATCTGCTTGCCTTCCACATTGGGGCCTTTCCAGAACTGTGGCTGCCCTCCAGGCCCACTACTGAAGCTAAAACTAAGGCACCATTCCACATTCTAGACCCAATTTTTGTAACTTGTGGTCAATTTTTTCAAATCATTGTGCTCAGTTTAAAACCCTTGGAGTGATAAGTGAGCATCACTGAGGGTGGAAGACTAGCAAGTTAGCAACCTCAGGCTCCAAATGTAGACCTGTGCTGTAACTTGCCTGTATGACTTGGGTGTCTACATCATTATTACAATGTGTTTTGGTCAGCATCACTGCCAGTGAAAACTCCCTGGGCATTGTGGTGGGAAGTTAGTACAACTGTGATCCAAGGCTCTCCCTTGGTCCTTGTTTGAGGACCGCAAGAGAACCAGGATGGACAAAGGAGCACACATACAGACAGAGCTCTGCATTTGGGTGGAAGGAAAGGACAGAGCATGTTAAACATAGTCCAGTTCCTTGTGCAAGGAACCAAGCTAAAGAGAAAAGAGGGAAGAGCTCAGAATACCCTCAAATGTGGCACAACCACAAACTTCTAAAAGGGCTAATATCAGATTGAAGATGCTAAAAGCCAAGGCTTTTGCTCTTTTGATGAGGCTTGTAGCTTGTGCCGTTAAGAGACTAGAATCAATATACTTCTTTAAAGCAGGAACTTCCAACTCTTTGGAAGAAAACTATTGACTGAAATCAGGTTTCGGATGCCAAGGATGCAAAAGCAATGTGAATAAGGCAACATCACTTTAGCAAGTTCTAGATCTGTACTAATTAGTCCAGCTTTTCATCTTACCTTAAGGTGCATAAATATTTCTCTATTAATCATCATCCCTTCCTTATATCACTGCTCCTCAGCTTTAGACAGAGACTGTTAAACACTCTGAGAGATTGCTGCTGATAAAAAATTACACTGAAATATTCTCCCATCCTCCACCTTGAAAAGGAAGGGAGTTAGGATTTACATAGGAAGTGCCCAGCTCTTGACAAAATAGATCATTTGAAAGTTAATAACAACATCTAGACTGAAGAAATGGAATCTTAGCAAGCCAGATGACTTTCACATCTGAAATGATATGTCAATATCACAGAAAAACCTTGCATTTACATATCACTTTATCCTCAACAACCCAGAAAAAATAAAATTATTTAACTTCACAGTATCTGCATGAAGTAACCTGTTTTAAAGATGAAGATATTCACCAAGGTCCTGGACCTGCGAGGAGTTGCCTGGATGACATTACTCTGACACCAATGGCAAGAATGTCTGTCACTTAGCAAGAAAATGCCCCAACTGATTAAAGCCAAAGGCACAGAGAACAGTGCTCAGAATATAGATTTTAATTCCAGAAAGCAGTTATATTCAGGAAAACAATTAGATGTCCTTAACCTTAAACATGTGCTTTTCTGTTCCAGGATCAGGATACAGGGCTCCTGATTACCAGTCATTTGCTCAAAGTATTATTCTTGTCATTAAAAATAATCTTAAAAAATTTGAAGGCATCATTCTAGGTCATTCTAGAGGGCCATGTCATCTTGGATTTTGCTGTTGCTATTGAAGTCAGTGAAAGTTTTACCATTAATTTCAGTACGATAAGGATCAAGCTCTTAAGGCACACACTAACTTTTAATTGACTAAGATAAAAGAATTAGGCTATTTTTTGTTTTGCACTCACCTGAGGTTTTTTTGCAAAACAACACCTTTCATTTTACTTCAGTGACTGCTAGGTGTTCTGAACAGTGTGCTTTTCCATCTTAAAGCTAAGTATAATGCCGATTCAAAAACTCTCCAAAGCCAGGTTTCAGATGCCTTTTAACAGACATTTGGTAACAGTTTCAAGTTCATTACAACACTCTGGAACCAGCTACAGGCAATGATTGCTTTTATTGAAGAAAATAAAATGACCACAATTATTTAATATGGCATTCTTTTATACTTGGAACTTGAAATTGGAGCTGTGCTGAAAGGAACAAATAGTGCATAGATGCTGATTTAATATATACTAATACTTGAAATTAAAAACCGAAAATTACACCTGTCATCTTTACTTACATAAGGAACTATTGGTCACTTAATAATTTTTTAATGATCATACCAAGGCAAAACAGCTACATGGCAAATGTATATTATTGCTGTGGGCCTGTCCCAAATCGCAATTTAGGTAAACAATATTCCACAAAGTTAATTTCCCCCCTATGTTTTGATTTGACATTCTGCTTTCTTCACTTAGCTTATATGCTGTTATGGCATGTTGCTAAATGTTATTGAATACTCTGAGATCCTGTCCTTACATTATCATAGCAGGTAAGGTCCTCCTTACTGTAGAATAACACCACACTGTTGTTTAGGGAGCTACACTCAGTAGCTTCAAGCTGAAAATTTGACCACTGGGTTAAGATATATAAAAGACTAAATCGGTGTAATGTAATAGCAATGAGAACAAATGAACAACCAAAAAACCAAACTATGTTCTCATAGTCATTATTACTCAAACTCATTACAAAGCAGATACATTTCTAGTGTGTTTAGGAAGGTAAGTATTAAGATCCTGATTGCAATACCAGTGTTTGGGGTTTGGTCACTAGTCATACTAGAAATCGCAGCCTTATTAGTAACGTAATGGAGAAGTCTTCTTCAAACAAAACTTATATATATTATATATATTTGAGCTGTCATCTTCAGAGCTCACTAACATATGAACTCCCTGAAAGATGGAGCAATTTTGAAGCAAGCTTACACAAGACCCCACAACTCTGCAGAGCACAGAACACCTTCTGCATGATCTGAGAGATGCTACAGGCAACAATCACCCTGCAAGTCTATTCTATATTAGAGCATAATGAAATAGTATAAGGAAACTTTATTTCAAGTAAATCACTATCCCACAATCCAGTCTAAACCTTTCCGCAACCTGTGTATCTCTACACACACACACACAGACACAGACACAGACACAAACTTGTATGGAATTGTCAGCAAATTGAGGCAGAAACATACAGTGTTTACCTTTTGTACTACAGAAGTCTTTACATGAACACTGGATATCATACAAGGCCTGTGTTTTTTCTGATTATATTCCCCGCCTGCTTAACTTAACTCTTTCAAAGGTTAATTTCTTTCAAAATCTTAATTTCCTAGAACATTTCTGTATTTCAAAAAAAAAAAAAACCACCAAAAAACATAAACAAAAAACCCCCCAAAAATATGAGAAAAACAAAATCCAAAATGAACAGAACAAAAGTAAAAAAAAACCCCTGCTTTGTTAGAAACAGTTGTTTGAAACTTTGATAGGAGAGACTTGAGATCAACAAACAAAACCCCTCCATTTCTGAATAAAATACAATAAAGTCTACCTGTTAATGGAGGATTCTCCACTATTTTCTGATACAGTTGCCTGATATCCTGCCCTGCCTTGTGCTCCTTCTATATTGCCCCTACTGTCAGTGGGGATAAAGAAGCAACAAAGTAGAAAAAACCACTTCATCTACTTTAGAAATTTGTGCCAGGGAGGAAGGGTTGATTGATTTCTAAATGTGCTTGTCTCTCTCTACTGGTCACTGAGGGAGCTGAGATAATTTACTTGTACGGGACAGACAACTTTACTAAGTTTGTAAGGGAAGAGCTCACCCCGAGAGACTTACTAAAAGGATCGCTGTTTGACTGAGCTTAAGTTTCTTCGAAAAGGTTGCACTCGGTTACTACTATCCCTCAGCTTTGCTTTCTTTCTTTGTGCCTTTGTTTGTGAAGGAAGTCCAGTAAAATTTCTCGGTCGAGACCACTTTTCAGTATCTTGGCCATGAGTCTGGGTCCTTCAGAAGATCAGAATGTTAAGAAGAGCGTATTAGCATTGTTTCATGAAGAAAGGATGCAGGAAGGAACAATTCTTTCCTCAGTACATATTCACACCTTAAAATAAGATTTGTAGAAAGGCCTTGTCTGCAGAATAGAAAAACTGTGCTACCAAAGGTGAAAATTGTGTTCTTGGTTCCCTTTCAACATTTTTCTGAGGGGGGTGAGAGAGGAAACCTTCAGAATGCACTGGCTTTGAAACTGCAATTAAGCCATTTTCTTCTTATTAAATTTACTTGCTAACTTACTAGTTTGTGATAGACACATCTAGCCACTGCTTGGAAAGGTCAAATAGTATGTGAGTTCAATGAGGAAGCAATGGCTTGTATAATGCTGTTTTCTCTGATTTACTGCGGAATCCATTGAATCTCCCACTTCAAAGGTATCACATGCTATTGATCACTGCTGCAACAGAAACCATATCCTAACACACATGTTCAAAGAAAAGCTGAAAATGAAAGCAGGCTGGAAAACAAGAATCTCCTTTTGTAAAACAGGCTAAGATTTTGCCATTTGAACTTGGTCTTTACCCAATAAAACAAAGAGAGGAGAAATCCCACCAACCAGTGTTTACAACCTGCATCGCAATACACAACAGCCAGCTTGAAGTCTCTAGCTGGACTGCTCAGAGCAGCTTTCTGAACCTGTCTTTTGCATGCCAGCTCTGACTCCCACACTATGGATTCAAACACTTAATGCCTCCCATTACAGATTTTCCATTTCATATAAAAAAAAATTAACTACTTCTTGGCCCAGACACAAAATCACACAGCATTGGATTTGGTCTTTGATCTCCCCTGGTTGTGTTTAGTGCAAACTCCAGAAAAGATTAAGAGAAAGACTGACTACAGAGTGTTGGATTAATACAGTAGCTGGTGTTAGAAAGATGCAGGTAGAAATGTGTCTTTTGGTTTAGTATTTTAATGCCAGTTTCTTATATTTCAGAACCTAAACACTGATGTCCTAGTAATGTTAGAGTGAGTCTATATCTTTATCTAAGCATCCAGGATGCTACTGAAAGATGTTCTGTTTTGCTGAATCAGTGTTTTTTAGTGTGTGTTCAAAGGTTGAAAAGAATCACAGAATTGCATAATATGCTGAGTTGGAAGGGACCCACAAGGATTATCAAGTGCAACTCCTGGCCCTGCACAGGACCATTCCCAAGAGTCACACCATGTGCCCAAGAGTATCATCCAAATGCTTCTTGAACTTCCCTGACGAGACTGTTCCAGTACCCAATCACCCTCCGGGTGAAGGACCTCTTTTCAATATCCAACCTGAAACTCTCCTGGCCAAATTCAGGCCATTCCCCTGGGTCCTGTCACTGGTCACCCCAGAGATGAGATTAGTACCTGTCCCTCCTCTTCCCCTCACAAGGAAGTTGAAGTCTGGGATGAGTTCTCCCCTCAGTCTCCTCCAGGTTGAACTGACCAAGTGACCTCAGCTGCTCCTAACATGGCTTCCCCTCAAGGCCCTTCACCATCTTCTTTGCCCTTCTTTAGATGCTCTCTAATAGCTTTCTTGTATTGTGGCATCCAAAACTGCACACAATATTCAAAGTGAGGCTGCAGCAGTGCAGAGCAGAGAAAGACAATCCCCTCCCTCGACTGGCTGTCGATGCTTTGCCTGATGCCCTCCAGGACACGGTTGGCCCTCGCAGCTGCCAGGGCACTGGGACTGACTCGTATTTAACTTGTCATCAACCAGGACCCCCAGGTCATTTTCTGCAGCACTGTTTTCTAGCATCTCATTCCCCAGTCTGTACAAACAGCCAGGGTTGCCTCATTCCAGGTGCAGAATCCAGCACATGATACTAAAATGTTGTGAGCCACTGTAGTGCAGCTTTGAGTAGACTTCTCTGGAAAAAATGTATATTTATATATAAGTTTCATAGAGCAATGCGGTAAGAGTTTATTAGCGAATGGTAAAAATTACATCAATCCCAGGATTTACATACAAACCAGTCTTCTGTGTCCAGTCTTAAACAAATGGTTTGAGGGAGCCAAGACACTGTGAAAAGAGCTATGCAGCTCATCCAGATGTCCCAAGTCAAAAAGAGAAGAGCACAAGTATCATCTGCTGTTGCAGTTTGTTTTGGAAGGAATTTCTTGAGCTGAGGTGGGCTGAAGAAAGGTGAGGACAGGCAAGAATATCCATAGTAACATCAAATCCTGAAGAAGTGACTTGGGGAAATTTTGTGCCTTGATGAGCAGAACAAGTTTTAGAAGACTTTGTGTTTGTTGTTTTGTTCAAGATCCCTTCGGATTCTGGTGGCTGTGGGTTTGTTTTTGTTTTTTTTTTAAACTACCCCTATTGTTGTGAGGGCTGCTGAGCTGATGGCCTCGGGTTGAATGCATGCCTTTACAAGTGGCTTGAAATCACTCACTGTCACACTGACTCTTCTGTTTCATTTTCTGCTTACTGAGCACAGAGCGGAGATGGATGCTTTCGCTGGGTCTGTCACCTGCAAAGCCTTGGAGGGAGTGCCCAGAAAATAAACATGGTGATTTTTCTTTCTGTCCTACTATCCCAGTGGAAGTCAACTTTTTCCTAATCCTTCTAGAATATTCTGTGGCTAAAGGAAAGGGATCATCTCACCTATCTTTTTGCACATTAACATCATATGTATACCTTTTCTGCAAAGCTCCAGCATGGAGATGGCTCTTTCACTTGAAGGTAGCCAGAGATGAGGCACATTGTGCCATTTCCATGTCACTCCAGTGTTTGCCCCCACACTGTACTTCCAGAAGAGCTCATATCCACCCCTCTGACAATGGGAACAGAACCTCACTCAGTGCTATCTTTTTATTAGCCTTTGCCATTCCTCAATTTATCTCACGTATTTCTTTACTTCCTACGTTTTCCTTTGAATTTGTGTGATGCCAGTGATCAAAGCTGTCTCCCCTTTTCTTTCTCTGCATGACATCCTATCAGTGAATGACCCTGGAGGTGTACAGCTCTCAGAGCACACACCCTCCAAGTGGTTCTATGAAACCAAGAAAAGCCAAGCAACTTCTCAGTAGATTTTCATCAGAGAGTTTTAAGTTCAAAAATGAACAGAGAGTAGCAGGTTTGATTTTCTGTGGGTATGTAGAGTTAAAGATCTGAAGCTCTATAAAGATAAGAAAAGTGGGAGAGCCCTTCAAAGGTGGAAAGAAATGGTAGAATAGAGATGATTTCTCAGAGAAATCTCAAGTGAATAACCTGTTGCTTTGGATAAGGCCAGGTTAGAAAAGAGCCACTCTTTATGCTGGCATGCTCCTTACCAAAAGGTACAGAATCCACGGTACTGGGGTGATGCTGCCTCCATGTTGTGCCCTCACTGCTGAGTGGTGAACTAAAAAGTCTTTTTGAATTTCTAAAGCATAAAGTGCAATCAGAGAGGCAAGTTTCCCCCAGGGTTAGGACTGCCTTCCTCTGTGTATTCCAATGCACAGAAATTCTAGATGTTCCCTCTGTAACAATTCCTGTTTCTGAATATTTTTTTCTTGATTTCTTGTTTTACAAAAATTGCATGGATCATAAGATTTTCAAATTTCCCATGGGAAAAAATCTGAAGCAAAGGGCATACATTTCCAAGTGTTTTGCAGAGAGAAAATCTGAACAACAAAGTTTATTTAGCTACAAATATACAATTACAAAAATCTTGAATTTTGAATATTTTGGGTTGAAAAGGAGCTCTGCCAGTACCCATGGCCAGAAAATCATGACTTTGAGATTAGATCAGTTGGTTAGAGAATGATGGTAATAGTGTCAAGGTCACTGGTTCTGTCCCCATACAGGTCACTTTCTCAAAAATTTGAGTCAATGATTCTAGTTGGGTCCCTTCCAACTGAGAATGTTCTGTGAAGTCTTAGGAAGCAGGCATGGAACACAAATTCTTAGGGGATTATTCCCCAGCAGAGCTAAAACCCAGGAGTTTCTTCTAGGCTAGTCTCTTGGGTCCAAATCTCCATAAGCCCAGGTAACATCCACATTTTATGGTGCAAAATAACATGTACAGCCATGATAAAAAGAGGTGAGATTTTGATTCCGTTTTCCTACGCTTTTCAGTTTAAGGATGGCAGTTTCTAATCCAAAGTGCCATTCTGCTCTATTCAACTTTTCTACCTGGAATAGCAAGTACTACTACTACACTATTAAGTCAAAGTCTGTTTAGCTACTTCTCAGATCACATCTCAATGTAATTAGAAGTCCTCCATCCTTGATACACTCTTGCAATGCTTGACATGACAAATGCTCTCTGGAAACCTGAAAATTTCAATAGCACAAAAGAAAACCAGTCTAAAACCTAGCTGTATCTACTTTCCAGATAATCTATTCAGTTATTGTGTTTTACTGGTTATTGTTAGAGTGGGCAGAACCCTGTAAAGCAGCTAATTTCCATCATAAAGCTCTGTCTCATACTGTACTTTGTAGTTATAATCCCTACTGAATTATTTACTTAAAACAGGAGAGGTACAGGTTTAAGTCTAGTTTGTCTTACTCCAAGATATCAGATATATGTGAATATCATACATGTGGATCTTTCCTCTCTTACATCCCAGGACACCCAAATCAGGCTGAATGATGACCTCATGCTCCACAGCACTAGGCAGAATTCCCTGTTAATTATCCCAGGAATATATAGAATCATAGAATGATTAAGCTTGAAAAAGACCTGCAAATTTGTCAAGTCTAATCTTTGACCTAATACCACCATGTCCACTAAACCATATTGCAAAGTGCCTCGTCCGTTCATTTTTTGAACACTTTCAGGGATGGTGACTCCACCATGTCCCTGGGCAACCTGTTCCAATGCCTAACCACCCTTTCAGTGAAGAAAATTTTCCTAATATCCGAACTGAACCTTCTGTGACTCAGTTTGATGTCATTTCCCCTTGCTAGTTGCCTGGGAGAAAAGGTGGACCTCCACCTTGCCACAACCTCCTTTCAGGTAGTTGTAGAGGGCAATAAGGTCTCCCCTACCCTTCTTTTCTCCACACTGAACCCTAGTACCTTTGTTTCTTTTCTCTGGAAATGCTCTAGCAGCAAAATGTCATTTGTGTAGTAAGGGGCCCAAAAGAGGACACAGTACTCTAGGTCTAGCCTCACCAGCACTGAGGATCCTATTCTCAGAGAATATGAACAGTCTTTATGAACAAATTGTTTCTCACTGTATAAAATACCGAGAGAGTACAAAATATAGAAAATCCTGAATAATGACTCTCAGTGTCTAAGAAAAAGGACTCAGAGAGTGCACACTCTAAAGATGTATCAGAAGTCCTGAGTGACTTCTCGTGTGTCTACACTAGTATTTTAGTATGGAGCAAAATGCACTTTTGAAGTGAAATTCCAGATCACCCCCACTTAGTATGTTTTACTTCATATCACAGAGCTGTCCTGGCTCCGAATCCCCTGCAGAGGAAACTAAATCAACAGACGTTTCCTAGGAACTCAACGTATGTGCTCCATCTGCTGATCAGCATTCAATTCACGGGACCAGACTGGAGGTACCACAAAATGATCCTCTGTCATTGCCACACCTCTGAAAATGTTAGTTGTGCAGAGGTCACAGCACCAATCATTCATCTTTCTGAATCTACTTCTCTTGGGTCAAAATACTTGTTAATAGTAGCACAATCATTGTACTCTCCACTGAGCCTATGGGCACATCTGGAAAGTAACTTTAAGGAGGACTGTAGCATGTGTTGAGGATACCTGAGCATAGCTGTCGTCAAGAATGGGTGTCATCCATGTCACATACTACCAGCATGTAAGCAACAACCCTCTTCCCACAAGGATTTAGACAATAGCCAGAGTAATGACCAAGCCCTTTGTCCTTACTACTGTTCTGTTGAGGAACACATTTAGTGCTGGTAGCTGGATGTGCAGCTGCAGTGTCAGATACAGATTGAACTCTGGGTGATGGAAGCTTGAGGCAAGAGGTCATGAACTGTCTCTGACCATTTGCACAACAAAGGGCACAGGGACCTGTGTCACAACCGGGTGACTGGACACACAGAGGCACAGCAGAAGAAGAGGGATCAGCTGGAAGATCCCAGACTATCACACACTTAAACTGAGGATATAAAAGACCAGGTAGTCTTTTTTTTGGGATCCCTTACCAGAGGCACCAGATTGAGCTGTTATTCTGTAATGTATTCTGTTATTCTGATTATTGAGATGTTATTCTGCATCACAATAAATTTACTGAAAAGAACTGGAGGTCTGAGGTTCTGCTATAGGAAACCTGGGGTCAAGCCAGTAAGGAAACCTGGTCTGACTGTGTGAGAGTGGGGTGTGTAGGGAATCATGTAGAGCACCCATATTCTTGCTGGAGCCACCTGCTGAGAAGGGGCTTTGGTCCCAGCAGTTAAAGTCACTGGTGGTGGGAGTGTGACTGCCTAAGTGCCTCCTGAATGGTCAGGCAGGGAAGTTTCCTTAACAGGGTGCTGTTAAAGACCACAAACATGCCTTAATCTGCAGTATAAACATGCCAAGAGCATTTGCACTCACAATTTGTTCCTCATACCTGCTCCACATTTTTTACAGCCTTCCTTAAGCCAATACAGAGGTAAATGCCTCACCACTTTTGCATCACTTCCTTACTGCAAGGCTAAGTCCGTGTCAGAGGAGTTTGGTGTTTTAAACTGGATGTTTGGGAAAATGGATTTTATAGTTTGCTGTTCTTTGGGCAAGTCACACAAATCCTATGCATTCTTTTTCAGTTTTTTAAAATAAAAGTTTCTTCTAAACCTCTGTAAAGCAGTTTCCCAATGAAAAAGTTAACAGATTGTCCTTCTTCCTAGTTCTGTCCAAAAACTGCTTCAAGAAAATTACACAGTAACAATAAGTCCATATATTCAGTACTGAAAGCTTTGATCTATCTGAAAGACAAAAGTACAAAATTGTGCCAAAGTGAAAAAATATTTCAGGTTCAAATAAAATAACTTTTTGGTTTTCCCATGAACATCATGGAAAGGTACGTTTTTCTATTTAATCCAGCCAGTTTGCCCATTTCTCAGTCAGCACAGATCAATTCACACACAGATCAATTCAGATCTTTCTACCTACTGTGTTTAATTTTTCTATCCAAAGCCATCATTTAAATAAATAAATAAAACCCTTTCTTCCTTCATCTGTGTTCCAAGCTACCACTGCTTTCATTAAAAACAGCAAAGGTTTTTCTGGGTAGCTTGCATCTTTAAACCTAGAAATTAATTACAGATAGGCACTCCTGCTGTCAAGCCACTCTGCGTTTCCCTAGCTGAAGACCAAATAACACAAAATCCAGTCAGAGGCCATTATAGAAAAAACCCCATCATATTTTGGACTCCTCATTGGTGTATATTGTTTATCATTTTCAACTTTAACCAAGTCCTTTATCATTTCCAATGTCACCTTGAAAACTTCCCTTTAGCAGAGAAAAATCCATCAGCATTTGCTTTTCCTCTCTTCATTTCTCCTGAACAAATATTCCTCATTTATTTCAAACTGCCTTTTTCCAATCAGTCTCCTAAAAAGTCACTCAAAAAGGTATAGCACAGATGTTCCACAACAAACTCTTTGTTCAAAGATTCTTTACATCCTTCTCAAATTCTGAGAGCTATTTTGAGGGCTGGGGTTTTGTGCTGTTGTAGAGATATACATATATATTTTTTAATTGTGCCATAAATTTTTAAGTAGATTCTTGAATGAACTCACTGGAGATTTCTCCCAGTGACTGGCCCTGAGCATTTGTCATTCATTGCATTTTCACTGCCATAACCCGCTAGAAACCTCTCAAGTTAGCTAGCTTTAACTTAAGGCTCCTTTCACCCATGGCTGTCTCTAAACAAATTATGCATTTTGAATTTCAAGGTGTTCTCTCCCTACAGCCATGCAAAAATTGTTTCTAATATTATAACTGCAATTGGTAGCTGGGAATATACTCCATAATTGCTGGATGTGTGCTGTGGATCTTCTTTCGCAGACAGCAAGCAAATGACACTCTCAGCCAGTAAAAGTCTGATACATACCTGGAAACTTTCAAAAATTTCTGTTGGTGGTTTTGCTAATTTCCCTCTTCTCTCAGAGGGGTGTTTTGTGTACTATAACACAGTTCATCAGAGCTAGAACTCTAAGCAGAAGCAGGGTCCTCTTGCATCTGTTCTTTCCTGTTAGATTCTTACAGGCAAAGCACATGAACATTCCTATGAGTTCATGTGAACACACACACGCAAGCACACCATACTATAGCTACCATTTTAAAAAGTAGCATTTAGTTACTGACTGCAACAGCCTTCTGTGTATAGTGCAGAGAATTGTTATTTCTATCACCACTGTGATGGGCAAGGATGCCGAGAGGAAGAATTCTAAATGACCACAACCATATATGCACATACCAAACAAATTGGATAGAATTATATATGACTATATACAATAAGAAGACTATTTTGACCTTCGATCATTCCATTTCAGGAGTTCGAAATTATATTAGCAACACTTTAAATGCAAAAACCACAGACAAGCCTTAGCAGATGGTACCAAGTTTTGCTGGCTTCTCACTTAGAACCATGAAACTACTCTCTCCTTTAGTCTCCCAAAGAGGCTGGATAGGTCCTTAAAATAGGTAACAGTAATGCAGACTGGGGCTGTGTCAGGGTAGTTTGGTTTCTGTACTCACTCAGATACATATCTCTCTATGGATATCTCTAAACCGCCACAATATACCTGTGCAGACAGTGGTGTGCACCACTAGGAACTGGAAGGAGATCTTCGTACACTGCTCTACAATCACATATACCCAATCTGCAAGCTAAGAATAGCTCTCATCTCTGATGACTTGCTGTGCACTTTCTAAAAGATTGTCTTGGAAGGTACCATTAATCTTCACATAATTTCCTGTTTTAGAAATGGGAAACTATTCTGAAAGAGCCAGTCATATAATTTTTCATCATGTGGCTCTCTTCAGTCCATTCCATTGAAACATAACAGGTTCTTGGCCCTTGATTTTTTTCCTTCTCTAGTGTAGGCACTCCCTTTAACCATATTTAAAAGATTTTCATATCCTTCAAAGTTAAAAAGAAAACAAAACAAGACAACAAACTCTCAAACTCTTTATTGTTTATTTTCTTGGTTACTGGCTTTTACAAAGATAATCTCATTTTCTAAGCTGCTTGCTCAGATAGCTGTCCGTTAATATGTCCAAAATTGTTTGTGATCTTGTAGGTTGCAATTAAAACAAATGGCAGAAGGAAGCAATCCTTTAAATAACTAGATGAATGTGTTCCCCTTTTAGAGTGCTTATAGTTATTGTCATGAAAATGTCCAAATCATTAAACCCCATTTGAGATAAAAGTTCTCACCTTATAAGCTTCTTTTGTGTCTAAAGACCTTTCTGAAATACATGTCCTAACTGGTCTGAGGAGATAAAAAGGAGTCTCAGCATAGCCTGACTACATTAATTATCTTGAATTTCCACCAACCTGTCTACACTGGGGAGAGAGCTAAATTTTATATTTTTTTCACCTTGCAAATCTCATGATACATTGGGAGAGAAAACCAGGCTTTAGCTTTAGACCACATTTCCTACTTGTGACAAGAAGTTGAATGGTGATGACCCAGAATCTATGGCAGCAGATGAGTGAGAAATTCAGTCTCCAGATGCTGTCTGGTAGCAATGGCTGTCTGAGATCCCTAGACCCTAAATCAAGAGTTTTAATTAAAAGCAGTATTTGCCATAACGATACTTTCCCAATGTTCTTCTTTTCACAGGGTTTTTAACATCTATTGAGTTACATACAAAAGGCACTTAGAAATGTAGTCAATTAAACTACATATTGAGGAGATGCAACCTTTAGCAGAGCACTACTCATTCCCTGTGCTTTTTGTTACTGCTACCTGACACTGAATCTGAGTCCTAGCATAAAAAATGAAGCCAAAAATCTTCTGGTCAGGAAGGAAGAGGTCGTCAGTAACTCACATAACTATTTAGATCACTGTTTACATTCTTCTTCTCCTACATTCTCAGTTCATCAAGTCCTTTCTCAGACTTGTATAAATCAGTAGATTTCAAGGCCAGGTTGGATAGGGCTTTGTGCAACCTGGTCTAGTGGAAGGTATCCCTGCCCATGACAGGGGTGTCTGAACCAAACGATCTTTTAGGTCCCTTTCAATACAAACTATTCTATGATTCTCTGATTAAAGTGTGACATGGCACAGCATCTAATCATGTCTGGAATTCCAGTCATAACAACCTTGTCTTTGAAAACAGATCCTGAGCAGCAACTAGATCATGATCTCAGCTACCATGGCTTGGTATGGCAAAGTAATTTTGCTTCTCCCTATTGGCTTTTCATTGGTGTGCCTTCTAATAATTTCCTACAATGCTAACCATTGAATACATTACCAAAACCTCTAAATTACCTCTAGAGTACACTTTTTTTTTCCCCTCCTAGATATTTATACACTGAATTAAAACCGCAGTAGGACATCTATGTCTTTGCTTCTACTTGCTGAGATTTAAGTTGCCTCTCTCATCTGTTGATAGATGCACATACCATAACACAAGCAGAATATTAAAAAGCTAATTCTTTTTCTTTCTCCACTTTAAATATCTTTTTTTTTTTTTTTTAAGGATTAACTAACTTAAGTAGCTCTTCTCTATTCCATTATTAATGTGCGGCATGCTTTGTTAAGCATGATATGGCAATACAACTTAAAAATGAACTTGATCTTAAAGGTCTTTTCTAATCTAAGCAATTGTATGGAGTGGCCATGATGAATATGTTTTTTAAAAAAGACTAATCCCCCATTTAGTCTGATTTCCCTTTTCTGGTTATAGTTGTTTTGGTTTTATTTTTTTTTCCTAAGTGTGCAAATGGCAAAATTATTTAGAAAATTTCTGGAAAAACAACAATTCAAATATCTAGAACTTGCATTGTGCCTGTAAAAAGTACTAAAAACTTCAGGTTGATGTGCATTTCCTGAAGCAAAGTGCATTTCAAGTGTCTGTGTGCCATAGGGAGAATTCAGTTTCATTTGGGCACTACTTGGATTTCTGCTAAAGAGAGTATGCTATACCTCTTCCAGGAGGACAGGAGCAGGAGACTGTGAGATACAAAACTAGTGGTGGTCCATCATTACCATCCATGCTGGGTCACTAGTGTTGCACCTCTGCATTGTGAGAGTAAAGCCCCATCAGTTCAGAAAGGCAGCACACAACGTGCTAGGCTTGCAGATGGGACTATCCAAAATCATGGGCAATGCTGGACCACTCTCTACAGTGGTTTCCATTTATGCCAACAATTCTCTGATGCAAAAGTGCAATGGTTCCCCCAGATTTGATTTGAGATGCACAGATCTTCATCAGCAAAGCATTTTGGACAGGAAAAACTTGAGCATAGAAATAAATAGAAGAATTAAAGAACAGATAGTAGTACTCACGTTGAAGGTTATCTAGTCAGGCATTCCTGCTCAAAGCAGGTTCATCAGAGCAGGTTGCCCAGGACCATGTCCAATCAGGTATTGAATATCTGATGGAGACAACTGCTCTGGGCAACCTGTCTCAGTTGGAAGCTTCAGCAGGATGTCACCCTGCATGTTTGTAAACATGAGCAAATAAATAGATAAAGCACCAGAATAATTTCCAAGCATGTACATACATTCTTTTCTCTGGGAAACTATCCTCATACAGACTATAAAAATTGCAGGTTAATAGAGTTTGTATGGGAATGCCATATAAATGGTGAATTTGTTCCGGGTCTAGAGATCATTTGCTAAGTGTTTGTTCCACTGACTCCCCATTCACAGTTCATGCTCTGATGCTTTGTTACATAACTCAACCTCTTTGTTTCTGGATGATTTGCGTAATTCTTCATCCCAGCACAAAATCTAAATGAGACATTTTACACTACCTGAAGTATTCTCTTGGTAAATGTTTGTGCATTTCAGGCTGTTGTTTGCTTTACACAGTAATAGAAGACCTCAAACAATTTTGAAAGGCAGGTGCAAATGGCTTGCAAACAAAACCATTAAATCTGAATTCATACTCAAATGTGAACAAATATTCACAGGAAACCTGATCCAAACCTTCACTGAGCAGTCACTAATCAATGCCTGGGAAGTTAGTTTGCTCCTGGTCCTTTCTGGTCAGTGCATGATTTCAAAAAACACCTTGCTTTTCTTCCACTTCTGCTTCTGGTAGTTTATGTCAGACAAACTTACTTACAATTACTATGGGTTTGCCCTGAGTTGCTCCTATCCGTTCTCTCACTCAGAGACCTTAGCTCTGCAGTTGCTTGAGCTGCCAACACAAGAGGAAAGATAAAACAAACAAACAAATACATGTGTAGACCTGCTTTCCTATGTAAAATGGACCTAAATTACTAAGTGATGAATTAGGTGATGAATACTCTTTCTCTAAATGGCATTAACAGAAGATACTGGATGTTCAGATCTATGTAAACTTAAGCCTAATTTTGGATATCTATTTTTTACACACTTTGCCAAACTTTCCAATAACAGAGAGAAACAAAGTGAACTGAAAAATATGTTCTGAGCAACTGCCACATTATTTACAATAAAACCAATAGCAGCTACTTCACAACAAACAGGAAGATGCCTCTGTATTTAAGGGTATATATAAAAAAAGATACTTCTTTCATTATTTTGCTACTCAGAATACAAGTTTCAGAGGGCCTTTTTAGAAGGCCTCTACAATATTACATGGCATTAATGGCAATGTTGACTGATATAATTTAGAGTTAACACAGCAAAATAGGAACTGATAATTTTTTTCTGATTTCTTCCCATAAAACATAACAATCATGCAGATCAACAGCACTTCCAGAGAAAAAGTGAATAAACCAGGTTTGACATTAGCTGTATATTTACAGATGTTCAAGTACTGTCCTGAACGATCTAAATATTTTGATGGTAAGACTGAACTGGAAATATCATTAGGTTATCATGGCTTGTACAATTTCACATTTCCTTCTTTCTGGCCAATTTAAAAATAAGTTATTTTCTTTCATAGCTTAATGAAATCAGTGAGTTTTACACCTTCCTGAAGCTTAGGAACAGCCCTAGAGTGAACTTTCTCCTTGATATTTTAACACTTGCATTTCTGTTCCCACCAGAAACTAGGAATTACAGATGTGTCTTTACAGAGGTAACCATAGAGATAACTTGTATTTTGGAGATTCAGAAACGCCGTATTCTGGAAGGTGATCGTACCTGGGCCAGGAAGCACATCCCTCATTGAGAGTACACAGATGAAAAGAGGAGACACCACTTCACATTTCTGCTAGTAGCTGTAAAATCTACCTGTACAATCTACCTAGCCAAGTTCAGCTGTTGAAGCACGTGAATGGTCTAATTGTAATTTACAACTCCATCCTGGTGGACTGAACCATGCAGTGACTCAGTCTGTGCACAGATGGGCCTTCTGTCTGGCATCAGCTGCTGCAAAAATACACTTACTTTCTCTAATAACATATTACCTTTTTCCTAAGTCCGCACAAAAGAGAGAAGAAATTGCATCTTAGACACTGATCTTGTTATGCGAATGAGTCCTGAGTCTCCCAATCACAAACAAAGTCTCATGAACCCCACAGCCAGCTGGAGGTAAATTCTCTGGCCAGGTAACCCTATTATGCTTCCTCATCATATTGTGATTACTTCACATCCCTGCTGTGCCTGCAGGTGTGGGCAAACAGCCGACATCCACTGACTCCTGATCCCAGCCAGCTTTGACTTGCAAATTGAGAAGGTCCAATACCTGTTCTTCTCTTGTTTTTTTTTTCTGTGAAATCTTGCTTCATCTGCTTAATTCATCATTAGAGAGCATATGAAAGCTGTTGTACAAGGAAGAAGGTAAAGGGAAGAAAAGACGCAATTAGTATGTGGGAAAGTTAAAGGAGAAAGAGTTTTTCTAAACTTGTTTCAAAATACAAGGGGAAAAAGACTGAAGGGAAAATTTAAATACAAAGCACATAAAAAAACACATAGAGGTAGGCACAGTATAACTTACTTCTGGAATTCACTGCTGCAGTAAGTCCCCACCTGACTTTTAAAGATTAGTATTTTGAATTTGAGAGTTTCTTCAGGTTCTATGAAAGTTCACACTGGATAAAAAACCAAAAACCAAAACAAAACAGTGAACTATCAGGAATCATGAATATGAGCTTTAACGCTTTCTACAAAGTTGATTTTTCAGGTACATTGTGTAGATCTATTTTAGATGCTGTATGACTTAGTGGCTAAATGAGTTATGACCTTCTTTCCCATCAGTTTAGCTGCTAGCAGTGTGTGCTTATTTCACATGCTAAAAATCCTAAGGACATTTTCATTGAGTATAAAAGCACAGCAATGCAGTCACAGTAACTGGTTTTTATACTGCGGGAGAAAAGCCACCTAAATTAATTTTGTCAAAACAGTACCAGATATCAAACTTTATTAAACTAATAACACATTTGTATTATAATTCAAATTCACTTTAAGTTATGCAAATGCAATTTTAAAGTCTCTAATCTATAATGTTCTATTTTAATGTGTTTAATAATTTATTTAATCAGAGATATGAGCAAGGCTTATAGTTTCAAATTTCAGAGCTGGGTAATTTTTTTTTTTTTACTGGCTAGGAAAAAAATCCTAGGTTTTTTTTTTTAATTTTTCTTTTTTTCTTTCTTTGTCCATCCCTTTCATACACTACTGCCTTTAAAACAGCAAATGACCTTCCCTTTCTTTAACAGTCAGAATAGATTTTTCTCTGTCTTGATCTCATCCAGGTTGCCTTGTGTGTGAGTACATGATAAAACCCGGCTACACACTTCTCCATGGTACCAGAAGAGAGACCAAAGCCTGAACAGGCATCGTGACCAGTCATGGTGTGAGAAAAGCAGGCCAGAAACACTTTTATTGCTGCTGCCTACACTGTTTGCTTTTGTAGATTAATCTAGGGTAGCTTTTTAGGGAGTCAGTATTTAATTACTTTATGGACTGATATCTTTATTTGAAAGGAAAGATGAACCAGCTTTTTAAAAAATAAATATTTTTAACAAGAATTGCCATGTTTTGCTAAAAATACACATATTGTGTGTTAAAGAGAATTGAACAAAATACAAGACAAAAGCTTTCTTGGTAAGAGATTAGAATGATACATAAAATAAAGCAATGGAGATTATGAGACCACTTTCATTCTTGCACTAAAATTACTTTTTCCCCAATTCCTTTACATTCTTCTGGAAGGGAGCAGAAAATTCCCATAGAAATAGAACTTAATCTAAAGAACTTTGCTTTTTAGTATTTTACTGTATTTTGGGTCATATCACTGACTTCCATACCTCAACAATTACAATAGAAACAAAATCCAAAATTTTAGCCAAGTGTAGACATCTAAAACTTCAATGAGAGGTTTCCTGATTGGTTTTTGTGCTCTTACTCTCTATTTATAAGAAGTAAGAAGCTGCAAATTTTGTACTCTGACTTGTATTGTGTAAGCCACCAAAGATGACAGATGTTTTTTAAGCTGCAGTTAGTGAGATAGCATAGATTGAAACTCTTCTTTTTTATTGTTGCTTTTGATGCACACAAATCCTTTAAGAAGAATTTTAGCAATTGTTCTATTATTGCATGTCCCCTCTCCCCTTCAGATGAATTATTCATACTTTGTTGTCACAGCAATCCTTTCTCTCTCTGAAATGTTTAATAACTAGTCTTGATTCCCAACTAGACAATGAATCAAAGTGTAACAAAAGCTTTATTAGCTAATGTGCTTGTGGCAGACATATTGTTTGTCTTCCATCTACATTTGCCTTGAGCTGTTGTCACTCCAGTCCAGTGATATTAGTGATAACAGCAAAGATGCCTGTAAAAATGTCCTTTACATAATCTGGTTTCTTGGATAGCGTCCATCTCCTTTGCAGAGTGATAAGCCTTTAGTTTTCTGTTAGCCTGACTCTTTCCAAAGCTGTGGTAGGCAGCACTGTTCTCTGCAGAGGACAGCCTGTCATGACAGATGGGAACATGGGATTTAGTGGACATTAAGAATCACATAACATGTCAAATCTTAACAGGAAAAAGGATGACCGTGGCATTTTCACTGTTTAAAGCCTGTGTCTACACGACTTACCTGTGCTGATTTACTCTTTGTGTCTCATGATGCAGACCAAGTAGATGTTGATCTAACTTGTCTATTTGCCCCAACCATTATCGTGATTGGCATCACTGATATTTTGCATCTGAGCACTGTGTTGGAGATCACTATAACCTTTCTATCTACCATACACCTGAGGAGGAAAAATCTGAGTGTAAGAAAGTATTTGGTGAATATGAAGATTTGAACTTTTCCTACTATTTTTACAAAAGTGCCTTTGGGGAATATTACACAGAAAGAATAAACATCCCCTTTAGTTTCTAATTTTCTTAACAGAAAGATGTGTGCCTCTTTAGCAATCATAGAATCACAGAATGGGTCAGGTTAGAAGGGACCACAGTGGCCCAACCTCCCTGTTCAAGCAGGGTCATCCTAGAGCACATTGCACAGAATTTCATCCAGACAGTTCTTGAATATCTCCAGTGAGGGAGACCCCACAACCTCTCTGGGCAACCTGTTCCTGTGCTCAGTCACCCATATGGTAAAGAAGTTCTTCCTCGTGTTCAGGTAGAACTTCCTGTGCACCAGTTTCTCTTCATTGCCTTTTGTCCTAACGGTTGGCTCCACCAAGAAAGCCTGCCTCTATTTTCTTGGCACTCCCCCTTCAGATATTTATAGACATCAATGAGGTCCCCTCTTAGTCGTCTCTTCTCAAGGCTGAACAGACTCAGTTTCCTCAGCCTTTACTCATAAAAGAGATGCTCCAGTCCCTCCATCAACTTTGTACCTCTCTGCTGGACCCTTCCAGAGGCTTTATGTTGCTCTTTTACTGAGGACCTCAGACAATGGTATCACCTTATACAATTGAAGACCTAAAGTCACATTAAAGAAGGCATTTTCCTTTCCTCTGATGAGTGTTGGAAAGCCAGCATGGGTGATAACCAGCAGCAAAGCACTGCTTTCCTAGAATCTCAGCTTCAATTGTTCCTAGCTTTCAAGCCCGGTCTCACTCCACCCCAACACAATTAATTCCCTGCACACTCTTTTTTGAGGTCAGCTATAAAATATTTCAGAGCTGATTCTCCATTCTCTGCATGCATTTGACAGTAATTTCATTCATTCATTCCCCTGATTTCACAGTTTATGGGAGCCCTGGTCTACTGCAAGCCATTCCTAAGCCTGAGAACGTGATACTGTCCAAAAGAAGACAGAGATAACCCTAGTGTCTCAGTTTGGTTCAGTTCAGTGCAGTTAGGTTTATAATCCCTATGCATACTCACTTTGCAGTTTCACATATATCCTACATGGGTTTCCCCTTGGCAGAAACAATGGATGTTGTTGGCCTTAAGAGGTTGACATACTGTAACGCAGCTAGAGCTGTGTGTAAGCTGTGGGCAAATGATCTATCAGTTATGTTACTTGATTGCATTTTTCTGTAGTGCTCTGAATGGGCAGTGAAAGACCCCACTCACAGTGTTAATATTGGCCAAAATCCACCTGATAGTCAATAAAAACCATGCTCTAAAAATCCAGTGCTTGGCCTGAAAAAGGTAAATCAGCTAATGTAACAGTCTATGAACAGTACTGCTGGATGAAAGACCCGACAGAACTGTAAATCACTAGAGCTTTTGATGCTGGTCCTAATTCAGGAATAACAGTCCATTTTCTTGAAAGAGAGTTGATGGGAATAACAATGGTTTATATTTTAGGACACCAGCTGCTTTCAAGCTTGAGCAAGGCATGTGGGATGAATGTCTTATTTTGGTCCAGCCTGCTGGAATGACAAAAATGTCCTAGGTCATCAAAGATTTGCTTCCAGAGAGGGATGTAGAACCAGTTGTGTTCCCCAGGAGTTCTGCTATGCCAGCACAACTCCTACAAGACAAAAGACATCATGCAGGGAAATGGTGTCAGAAGCCAACTGATGATCTCCTTTCTCCACTTCTACTTGCAGCATATGTAGGTAAGAAAAGGAGTGACTTTGCCAACACAGGTATCAGAAGAACTGCTGCGGAGACCAGTTTTTATCCCAAGAGATGGGCATGAGGGCACAGCACCTTTTCAAATTTATCCCAACTTTCACATTTTCTTTTGGCTATCATTATCTTATTTTACTACTTTACCCTAGATTTTGCCTAGAGTTTTGGCAGTGTCAACACACAAATTATTCCTTTCAGTCACGAAAGGTCCAACAACCTCATCCTGAGCAGGCTCTACCCCTGTAAAACTTCTCATTTCATTTTCTATCCACACAGGAAATGGTATATTCAGTATCATTTATTCCTCTGCGATTTGGTATGTATATTTGATTTATTTATTTATTCAATGTCCTATTGAAAAGGTCTACTGAGTTCTTTCCAGCCCTCTGAGACACAAATATTTAATATAAAGCAGAATATGCATGACTGCATTTGAGAATATTTTGTAATACTAGTCTTCATTATAAGAGGCCTATGCCAAAAACTCTCTTATTTTATTATTTTGTCATAAATCATCATTTGCACTTATACATCTATTTTACTTCATGAATGTGTAATGAATGGTCTCTGGGTTAGACTGAATGTGACTTTGTAGCACATTAACATCAACAAGTGATGAAAAGGAAGAAAAATACCTAAAAATAATTCTCTGGCTTAAAAAAAATGAAAAAGACACAGAAATTTAACAAAATTATCTTGATAATTTAATAGGCATTTCAGAATTGCAAAGCAATAATTTTCTGTGCAAAATAGAATAAATAATACGGTATGGAATATGCAGTTGTGTGTCAACTTCAATAAAAATCATGTTGCTTTTTTAAACCACATAAAAACACAGGTCTTGCCTAGAAAAGTGTACTAGCTTGTGTGTTCCCTAGATGAATTCAGCTAGTCTCAGTAAACCATCAGCCATTACAAGAAGAAAAGCTTAAGTCTGGTTGGACTAGACTTATCTGAAGAGCCGATCTCCTTCTTCCAGCCCAGTCCCCTAAGTTGTCTTGTGGTTTGGGTTTTTTTTTAGGCTTGCTTTTTTTCTCTTTTTTTTTTTCTTTTTCTCTTTTTTTGTTTTTTTTTTCTTTTTCCTGTTTTTTTACCCCACATCACTTATTGAATAACATGCCAGAATGGTTTTACAATTCAGCTCTTACACCTGTGCCTCAGCACTCTAACATTGCAATACCTTGGTATACTGAGTGGTTATGAGATTTTTGTGATCCAGTGAATCAAAAGGAAAATTCTCTTCCTTGGAAATCAGGCTTCCTGTTGCTTTTGTGGACTCTTCAGCATCTTGTAGGATCACTATCATGAGGAAGTACTACAAGTAATTGCCTTTGCAGTACATCAGGTGCAGTCCCTCAATACCTTGGCCTTTGTTAATCCTCCCATGCAGTTCCAAAGCCATAGGATTGAGCTCAGAGCTGACGTCTGGACACAAGATAGTAATCTCCTATCATTCTTGTGCTACCTGTAGAGATGTGAACACAAGTCTACAGTAGGGAACAGCCCTTCTGTGGTCTGAAATGCGCTTGCCTTTCAACACACACCTCAAAATATATTCTATCCCATTTTTGTTTCCAGAAAGCAACAAAGAATTAGAAATTCCTCCAAAGAATGGGCTACTTGCAGAAGTAATACAGAGAAAACACCACAGACTCTGTACCAAATACCTTTGTTCTTCAGACATGCTTTCCCAGCCTGAAGGAGAGGCCCTCATGTGTAGCCACTCCTTATCTGATTGTGTACTGGTTTGGGCTGAGGTAGACATGCTTTTCTTCATGTATGGGACTGTGTTTGGGATTTGTGTTGGAAATGTGCTGGTAACACAAGGATGTTTCTGTTATTGCTGAGCAGGGCTTACACAGAGTCAAGGCCTTTTCTACCTCTCACCTCACTCCACCACTGAGTGGCTTGGGGATGCACAAGGAGTTTGGAGGGTACACAGCTGAGTCATCTGACCACAACTTATCCAAGGGATATTCCATATCATATGACATCATGCTCAGCACATAAATCTGGAGGGAGAAGGAGGACGAGGGGACATTTGGAATGATGGCATTTGTATTCCCAAGTAATATTCCCTGCTTTCTTGGTGATGGTTGAACATCTGCCTGCCTTGGGAAGCAATGAATGAATTCCTTGATCTGCTTTGCTGACATGTCTGACTTTTGCTTTACGTATTGAACTCTCTTTATCTCAACCCACAAGTTTTCTTATTTTTACTTTTCATGTGGTCTCCCCATCCTGCCAAGGGTAAGTGAGCAAGCAGCTGTGTAGGGTTTAATTGCCAAGTGAATTTAAACCACAACACTATGGAACAATCTACTGGAAAAGACAGTGCTGGTTTTGGAGACTAATGTGTCTGGTTCAAAATGGAAATGCTGTGTACTGTTTTTCAGGACTTTTTCTCAAAACTACTAATTACTTGATTAAGGAAACCATATGGCCATTTTGGGGGGAGAGAGATAAAAAGAACACCTTGATTTTGTTGCCATTTCACACATATGTTTGACATGCATTAAAACTACCATCTCTGGAAGAGCCAAAACACAGCCAGCAAAAGCTATGGGGACAGTCATCAGCATTAGTGACTGTAACCCATGAAGTAATGCTTTGCCATGGGCAATTGAAGACTCAACCATAGGAAGACAATGTCACTGGTTATATTCCTAGTGGGCTGTGAATGTGCAGCCCTCAGCTCTCCTGTAATTTTGGAGGATTCACAAGCATGCTTGAGCCTCAACACAGATTGCCAGCAGCAGCAGAGGACAGCAGAAATGCCAAGCTGTTGTGGAGCAAAGTGCTCTTGAGCCCCGGGGTAGATGAACTCTCCAGCCATGATCACCTCTTGGACCCATCTACATACCTGTCCTCCCACAGAGTTCAGATGTAGACTTTCTTCCTATTTTCAGTACAGAAAAAGGCTGCAGGCAGAAATGTATTCATAAACATAAGCTTTAGTCCTTGATTCCTCCTGAACTGACTGTTCCTATTGCTTCTACCAGTAGGACCTCTGCTGTCCCTTCTTCTTTTTCTCTTGCCTCAAAGAAAATCTCAGGGTTATATACTTCTGAGTTAATGAGTCGGCCTGCCTGATCTGACTGTCAGGATGAATCAGCAGTTAGTTCTGCACCTCCATGCCATACTGACACTCTCTCAAGTGGATTTAGCATCATTTAATAATATTTTTTCTGTATTAGTCCAGTGGCAATTCTCTCATATCTTAGAAGTGTGAGTTGATTGTTAATGTTATTTCACTAAGATTGGTCTCCTAGTCCAGCTTCAGCCTAGATACAAGATGGATTTTGTTCTTTGTATTATCCTGTATCAACATCTACTGGTTGGTGGGTAACTTTTTCTGTCCTTTTGCATAACTCTGTAGAGAGAATTCCAGAGTAGAAGCCTATGTTCAAATCAGATTCCTAATTTAAATTCCATATATATTTATTAGCAAACATATATAAAATTAAAACCTAAATACTAGCAAGTCTCATCCATACCTGCATTTATTATACTTTTGAAATTATTTATATTAAATAAATATTAATATCACTGTAGTACATGTGAACTGAAGAAAGCAAATCCCTGAACCAGATAATTCAGGAATTGTAGAGTCCTAGATCTGAATCTGCGAATGTTCTGAATGAGTTAAAAAGCTATAGACTCTTCTGTAACTGCAGGGATAATATTTTCTGCATTTCTATTTGTTTAGTAACTTAAATTCAGTGACTAATTTATTCATTGCAGAGAAAATTTGGGCTGCTGAAAAACTGGATAGCTTATTATCCCTCTTCCAATCCATAAATATAAATGAGGTGTAAGAGGATGAGATCTGGTAGTTCTAAAATCATGACAGACATGATGATCAGAAACTATTAGTACAATTTGTTAACCACAGACAATACTTCCTTTGTTTAATGAATCAATTAGTTTTAAAACTCATTTCAATAAATGAATGTTTTCCCTAAGTAACTAGCTATTTAAGGTTGTTTAATTTAACTAAAACAAACAACTTTATAATGTTAGGTTTGTGCTTTTAATTGATTTGCAAATTCAATCCAATTGTATCTTGACAAGAAACACAAATAAGAGCATAAGCATAAGAGGGTAAATAGTAAATGTATTTTTCACCATTTTTTAAAATTACTTTCTAATCATAATCTGATTAAAGGTGTATCAGGCTATACACTGACTAAATGCATATAATATATTCACCTCACAAAAATAAATACTTTATTTAACATATAAGTTATATTTAGGTGAAAATCAACACTCTCCCATGGTTACTAATCAGAAGGGTTCAATATTCCTTTAGGAAAGCGACTAATAAGTAAAAATGCAAACCTAGATTAAAATTGATTATTTAAAACTAAGTTTTCTGTTCTCTGGTTTCAATGATGACTAAAATTGCTAATAGAAACCCATCCACAGCATTCAACTCCTGCTTTTTATTAGAAATACAGCTTAATTGTTTTTCTATGGTAGAATATATCACAAATTAAGACAAAATCACTTGTTGTGATAATCTATCCATGTGGTAATTTCAAAGCACAAAGGAACCTTTTACTAGATTGGGGAAATTCTCCACACTGGAAGTTAGTGGGTAAGCATCTCTCAGGACTGGCACCAATCCAACATGATATCACTCAGCTGTAGACTTCTAGTTAATTTTAAACCAGCTTTAAGATCGTTTACATGTATGTAATTCTTTATTTACCTAGAGCTCTTTGTAGCGTTAGTGTAACATCCATCAATATTGTTCACATTTCTTTCATCACTATGGATGCTTACAAATACAATAGCATATGGAAAGCTGCCAACTTCACTTGAGCCACTGAATTTTTCTGCCCATCATTCAATTTTCTTGGCATACATTCGCAGAACAGAGGCATTTTACAGGAGCAAATGATAGTAACCCGCACTGTACTGCGTGAAAGAAAAATCTCTTTCACCTCAGCTGTCCCCTGGTCACCTCTGTGAGATAATCTCTTCAGCATCCCTTCTCCTCTTTCTTCCTGCTCTTGTGAAGTGAAAGACAGCCAAAGTATTGTCAGTTAAGGACTGAAGTGACAGCTCTGAAGACTAACCTCCTATAAACCCATCTAATAACAATAATAGGGTTAATAGAAATTCAAACTTACTATCACAGTCTTGCTGAGAGTTGTATGGGATGAATGTCCTGTTCAGATTTCAGCTTCCTTCCTCAGGGTGCTAAGTGGCACCATGAAAACACTTTATAAGGCAGGGATTGTTTATACAGAAGACATAACTGCAAATGCAAGACATATCTGCAAACGCAAGACATATCTGCAAACGCAATACATAAAAGGGGTAAGTTCATTATACTCCAAAGAGTCAAAATAAAAGCTGGTGGCAAGGCAATTACTACAGATCTGCTGTGCATGGAGTGGAGGCCATGTCAAATGAAGAAGGTAGATGTGCCATAGGCATAGAGTCACGTTGTGCCTGCCCATTTGCCCTGCCTTTTCCTATCAGTGTTGGTATCTGCAGGTAACGTTGGGCCTGGAGATAGGAGAACTTTGTTATGGGGAACCTTTTACTTCTCTACCTGAAACAGGGGACACACAGGGATCGAGAGAGACCTCAGTGTCATTGCACTCAGGTGCTGCAGAACTAACTCCTATCTGCTACTGTTCCATGGTCATTCTTTTTATCTGTAGCTAGCCAGTCTTGGAATGAGACTTGCATTTTGGCTTTTCCAGAACAGAAGAGATTGAAAGGAATGTCTTAATTTTGGGGGAAAGAACACAATATCAAAGTACGCCAGTATTTGCTCCCAGCGAATGATCAGGAGGGTCGTGCATCAACCACTGAGGAAAATCACTGAAGCAAAATCAGAGTATCAGTCATGAGCTCCTTTTCCATCACAGCCTTCTGTACCCAATCCACACTTACACTCCCCCTCCGTTACATCCATCCCTGTTCTAGGTAGAAGCATATCTCCTACTTTGTAGGAGTCAGTTTGTCTCAAAAAAGGACTCAGATGCAATTCACTGAAGCAGAAAAGAGGAAATTACATCCTGGATATTAGCTTTTTCAAATTTTCAGGAAAAATTATTAACATTTAAATAATCTTGCCCTCTAGGCCATACACAACTGTACTTCAAAGCCAAGTAAACAAGAGGTTGCTCCACTTCTCACATCTGAATTCAAGGAAGGATTAGCACGTGATCTCTGCAGCTCTGTACTGGTGATATTTAATTTTTAGAGTTAAGGAAAGAGGCATTTTTGTCCATATAAACTTACAGCCCAGTCTGAGTCATAAATTAAAAGGCAGCCACAAGTGTCCTTTACAATGCTATTCAGGTGGGTCTAGTAAAAACAATGATGGCTTTTGCAATGACCTATCTGTCTCAGTATAGAATCATAGAATCACAGAATCAGCTGGGTTGGAAGGGACATCTGCAGTCATCAAGTCCAATCCTTGGTCCACTACTACCGTGATTACTAGACCATGGCACTAAGCGCCACATCCAGTCTCATCTTAAAAACCTCCAGGGATGGAGAATCTATCACTTCCCTGGGCAGCCCATTCCAATGTCTGATTACCCTCTCTGCAAAGAACTTCTTCCTAATATCCAACCTAAACCTCCCCTGACAGGGTTTAAGACCATGCCCTCTTGTCTTACTGATAGTTGCCTGGGAGAAGAGACCAACGCCCACCTGGCTACAACCTCCTTTCGGGGAGTTGTAGAGAGTGATGAGGTCTCCCCTGAGTCTCCTTTTCTCCAGGCTAAACAACCCCAGCTCCATCAGCCTCTCTTCATAGGACTTGTGTTTGACTTCCTTCACCAGCCTTGTTGCTCTTCTTTGGACCTGCTCCAGCACCTCAATATCCTTCCTGAACTGAGGGGCCCAGAACTGGACACAGTACTCCAGGTGTGGCCTCACCAATGCTAAGTCCAGGGGAAGAATCACTTCCCTGGACCTGTTGGCCACATCGCTCCTGATACAGGCCAGGATACCATTGGCCTTCTTGGCCACCTGGGCACACTGCTGGCTCATGTTCAGCTTCCTGTCAATCCAAACTCCCGGGTCCTTTTCTACCTGCCTGCTTTGCAACCACTCTGTCCCCAGCCTGTAGTGCTGCATATGGTTGTTGTGACCAAAGTGCAGGACCTGGCACTTGGCCTTGTTGAACTTCATCTCATTGGAATCAGCCCAACTCTCCAGCCTATCCAGGTACCTCCGCAGAGCCCTCCTGCCTTCCAACTGATCAACACTCCCCCCAACTTAGTGTCATCTGCAAATTTGCTGATGGTAGACTCAATCCCCTCATCTAAATCATCAATAAAGATGTTAAACAGATCTGGGCCCAACACTGATCCCTGGGGGACACCACTAGTGACCGGCCACCAACTGGATGCAGCACCATTCATCATCACACTCTGGGCCCGGTTCTCCAGCCAGTTCCTAACCCAGCACAGAGTGCTCCTGTCCAGGCCGTGGGCTACCAGCTTTTTCAAGAGTATTCTGTGGGAGATGGTGTCAAAGGCTTTGCTGAAGTTCAGATAATCCATATCCACAGCCTTCCCCTCATCCACCAGGCGGGTCACCTGATCATAAAAGGAGATCAGGTTGGTCAGACAGGACATACCCTTCCTAAACCCGTGCTGGCTGGGTCTGATCCCTTGTCCATCCTGTAGGTGCTGTGTGATTGCACTTAGGATGATCTGCTCCATAACCTTGCCAGGCACTGAGGTCAGGCTGATGAGCCTGGAGTTTCCCAGGTCCTTCTTCCAGCCCTTTTTGTGGATGGGCATGACATTCACCAACTTCCAATCATCTGGGACCTCCCCAGTGAGCCAGGACTGATGATAGATGATGGAGAGCAGCTTGGTGAGCTCTTCCACCAGCTCCCTCATCACCCTTGGGTGGATCCCATCTGGTCCCATAGACTTGTGGGGATCCAAGTGGCTCAGCAGGTCGTTAACTGTTTCCTTCTGGATTACAGGGGGGCTATTCAGATTCTTCTCTCTTTTTACAAGCTCCAGAAGCCAGCTGTCCTCAGGACAACCTGTCTTACTGCTGAAAACTGAGATAAAGAAGGTGTTAAATACCTCAGCCTTTTCCTTATCTTTGATAACTATATTCCCGCTCATGTCCAAAAGAGAATGGAGGTTTCCCTTGCCCCTCCTTTTGCTATTGATCTATCTGTAGAAGGACTTTTTGTTATCCTTCACAGAAGTGGCGAGACTAAGTTCAAGTTGTGCCTTTGTCTCTCTAATTTTCTTTCTACATGATCTAACTATATTCCTAAATATTTTACATATGACCTGCTAAATGGGGTAGATGCATATACCTTATTATTAGCTCTTAACTTCTGACACATGCAATGTAACCAGACTCTTTGGGGTGACAGTAGGATTGGCTTATTGACCCCCTCCCAATATTTTTCTCCATAGTTCTAAGTGGGAGTTACAAAATTTGGAGTTGGCCCTTTTCTATTCCTAAAGTCTTCCTGATTTTTCTATAATTGGTAGGTTCTCTTTTTTTTACCTTAATTTCCTTCAAAATCTCCCTGTTCAGCCAGACTGGTCGTCTTCCCCACCGGTTTGTCTTTCAGCACACTGGGATAGCTCCTGTGCTTTCAAGACTTCCTTCTTGAAGCATGTCCATTCCTCCTGGACCCCTTTGTTTTCAAGGGTTATTTCCCAGGGTACACTCTGAACTAGTCTTCTGAATAGACCAAAATCTGCCCTCTGGAAGTCCAGCATAGGGGTTTTATTGACGGCCTTCCTTGCATCCCTGAATATTGAAAACTCTATATTCATGGTCACTGTGTCCCAGACAGCCTCTGGCCACCACATCTCCCATCAGCCCCTCTCTGTTTGAGAACAGAAGGTCTAGTGGGCCCCCATCCCTGGTAGGCTCATTTACTAGCTGGAGCAGAAAACTGTCCTCTATACACTCTAGGAATCTCCTAGACTACCTCTTCTCCACTGTGCGGAGTTCTCAGGAGACATCCGGCAGGTTAAAGCCACCCATGAGAACACGGGTTGGGGATTTTGAGACATCTGCCAGCTGCTTGTAGAATGATTCATCACCCTCGTCATCCTGGTTGGGTGGTCTGTAACAGACTCCCACCAGGATATCAGCCTTGTTGGCCTTCCCCCTGATTTTGATCCACAGACACTCAACCTTATTTTTACTGACTTCAAGTTCCACAGAATCTAGAGACTCTCTAACATATAGAACCACCCCTCTACCTCTCCTACCTTACCTGTGCCTTCTGAAGGGCTTATAGCCATCCATGGTGGCACTCCAGTCATGCGAGTCATCCCAACACGTTTCTATGATGGCAACTACGTCATAGCTTTCCTGCTGCACGATGGCTTCCAGCTCCTCTGGTTTGTTACCCATGCTGTGTGCATTGGTGTACATGCATTGCAGCTGGGCTGCTGATTTCACTCTTCACTTGGGCTTTCCATCCTTAGGTTCCTCTCTGGAGAGCCCGGTTTCAATCCCTTCCGCCTTCAAACCTAGTTTAAAGCCCTCCTGATCAGTCCTGCCAATTTATGGGCTAGAGTCCTTTTGCCCTTCCTAGATAGATGAAGCCCATCTGATTTGAAGGGACTGGGTACCATGAGAGAAGAAGCAGTCTGGTTTGTTGACTCTAACTGATAAATTTGTTTTCAAATCTTTTTGGTATTAAATTTCAATTGCTTCCTTACCTTTGATTATCTTCCTTTACCCGTCCATCATTTATTTTTGTATCATGTGTCCTGTTAACATATGGCACAGCTCAACTGTGGGAGAAGGCAGAAGTGATAAAGTACCCACACTGCAATTTTAAGAGTTTGGCAAAATCTTCTGTAACTTGAGTAAATATTTTTGTTTGGTTCAAGAAACTAAAGTATTTTAAATTCATCATGCAAAATGGCAAAACTATATAATTTTAATTTTCCTGATAGAAAAAATATAGTATCTGGAAGCATGATTCTATTCTCTGCAGTCTGTAGAAATTATATTTTCCTCAGAAAAAAACCCACTTAGATACAAACTGCTAATAAGCACTGGGTTAACCAAGTATAATGGGAGACTCTGTCACAATCGTCTCTGAAATCCTATTGCCTACTGTGCCATAGAAAAGGGCCAACTCCAAATTTTGTAACTCCCACTTAGAACTATGGAGAAAAATATTGGGAGGGGGTCAATAAGCCAATCCTACTGTCACTCCAAAGAGTCTGGTTACATTGTATGTGTCAGAAGTTAAGAGCTAATAACAGTGTATATGCATCCATTTAGGAGGTCATATGCAAAATATTTATTCCTGTCCACACTGACCTAAAATCTAAGAACCAGTGGAGAATACACATCCCAGTGGAAAATAACAATTCAAACGACTCCACTGCCAGAGAAGCTGTCGCAGTCCCACTCCTGCCTCTGCCACTTTGCAGGATGCCGCTATCCTTTCTGCTGTAATAGCACGAGGAGGCCAACCCAGCCAAAAGCAGCCCTGAAAAATAGAGGTGAGATCATTTTTCAAGCTGCTCCATTCCCTGAACAGCAACTGCACATTCACAAGGAAGTCAGCAGGACCACACAGCCAGGAAGTGTAAAGAGCAATGACAGCCTCATATAGATCAGCTTAAGTGGCCACTGAGTAGGTCTCTGTCTCACAAAACTCTCTGTACGTGTTTGTGTAAGGGAGACTTTATCTTTTCGAAGCAAAGAGCTGTTAATTAAGTGGGCAAGTACTGGCACTTGGTCTAAGTTAGAGAACCGGCACCTCTCAGGAAATGAAATAATGTTTAGTTCAACCAAGAGAGAAATTGTAGAGAGGAAGATTAGATCTGTGTGTAACTCCTGAAGAGACTTCAAATGGAATAAGCTAGCATCTCCAAGGGGTTTCCTCCACAGCATGGAATCCAAGGTGCTAAATGGACAAAAGTCCAGGATTTCTAATGAGGTGTACAGGAGGAAGAGTTGCAGTGGATTAGTTGAACTGAGGGACAGATCCTTCTGGGTGGATATCAGCGATGGTAAGTGACACATAGCTCCTCTGCCTCTGTCTTTTATAGCTGTACTGCTTACCTTGGATGAGCACAATGATAGCATTTTCCTTTTTACCTTGACCAAGTCATTCATGATCTCAGGGCTCCTGCGCAGTAAGTTGTTTCTCACCCAAAGGCACAGCCAAGCTGTAAAGTGTGACACAAAACACCCACATGAACATCCCTGCTCCCAGCCTTTTCCCTGAAGTAAGCAATGGGTGGCAGAGCAGCTGCAGCTGCTGTAGTCCTGATGGCACAGTGTGTGTCTGTGGACGTTTTTCACATCATAAATTCACGGTCTCCCTTTCAAATAGTAGAATTCCTTATCTTCTGTGTTCATACAGTATATACATTTTTTTGTAAATTGAATAAAAACCTCTAAGTACCTCAGAGAGACAAAAAATACTCAGCAACTGATCTGTTGTGACATTTATGTACACAAGATCAGCCACCATATATTAAACATAATACGCATTGTAGATATATTTTATTCTCCTGCTATTCTTGAGGAATGAAAGTGCTTCTGAGGACAGGTGTGAGAAATGAAAAGTGCTTGGATTGTGTGGGGAAAGATGGTTCTGAATAACATTAAATTTTTAATAACTTGTGAGTTTTGTCATCAGCAGAGTAGCAGTAGATGTGAGAAAGTAGAACCACATGGAAATCTCTTTGCACATATCACTTCTGTTAACTTTCATTTTTTCCCCATCATTTTTTTCGAAGGATACTGCTGACTCCAAGTCTTCTGCTGTTGTGAATCTTGTTGTGTTGATCACCTGCCAGGGCTCAGGAGATCTTTAGGCTAGTGGCATATGCAGGCTGGGAATAAGATCTGTTTGAAAGGAAAAAACAGCCTCTCTTCTAATATTATTTCCCTCCAGCAAAGCAAGCAGAAGTAGTGATGATTTCTCTATGGCAGAGCTAGTTAATTCAAAATATACCTCCTTTTTTACTGCTTAAAAATAAATACAGTATTGGTCTACTTCCTAGTAGAAATTAAAACAAAAACAGATTTGGGTATCGATTGTTCTTGTATAACAAGCTGCTACAGTTGTCTTCTCTCGTTCTATTAATTTAAAGAGAAAAACAGGCAAGTGCCTATCATACACTATTGATACAGAAAATCTATGCAATGTGGGATATGATATTTGGTTCACACAGCTGGATTTCGCTGAACCAGTTGTGTGCTGAAGCTGACAATTGTTTAAACACACCTTCTTGTTCAGCTGGTCAATTATTCACAGGTACAGAAAAGCAGGAAAATGGTTTTTGTTAGTGTAAAATGTGCATATATATCTATCAACGACTTGCTGTGAGATCTTTGGCTGTTGCTTCCCTGGTTTTATTTCCACTTTTCACTCTTTGCTAACCCAGGTTCATATGGTCCGAGTGGCCACTGTTTTACTGTGTAACATGGAGTACAAGATTCTTGATCTCAGTCAAGGTGTCAAGGTTTTGCTGTTCACAGTTATGGAACAGATGCTTCTTCTTCCCTGCTGTAAGCTACAACATCCTCCTTCCCTTGGAAGAAAGGTGCTGAGATGGAGTTCAAGGGAAGTTAAACAGGCCCCACCCTGCCATGGCCCTTCTACACAGCTTGGGGCAGCCCACAAAAATCCAGCGCAAGATAACAGGAGATGAGCATCTCAGCATCTTTATGAATTCAGTAACTCTTGAAAACCAGAGCAAGAACAGTATTTTGTCTTTCAGTTCATTCAAAAGATAGACATTGTCTGCTGCCTTGCTTAACACAGCTTTTGTAAGTTCATTAGTATTGCAGTGTTCAGCTTCTGCAGTAATGACAGCCAGACACAAAGCAGTCTATATGTTTTTTTGAAGACCTGTTTTGACACACAAAATCCCAATTAATTCACAATAATAATTTATTGTGGTCTCATGCCTCTGCAGGAGGTCCTGTCATATTCATAACACTGAAATCTCTTATGCCCTATGTTTGTTTGAAGGGTTTGCAAAGCTTTCTAGCTTTTTTATTTATTATTTAGTGCAAAAGATGCTTTATGAAATACAGTAGAAGACAAGGTCTCTGGCACCAAAAGTCCTGTGATCTACTTCAAATACGATACATGTAACACCAGTTTAGATGGAATCATGTATAAAGGTGTCAGTTATAGGGGTAAAACAATGTACAGGTTTTCACTAAAAGACAAAAAAGACTTAAACTCTCAAAAGACCTCCACTGATTTTTTTCTTTTGAAATCACACAACAATACATACCCACAGTTCTGTTTTTACATTAAAGTATTATTGAAAGCTGACAGCATAGTACATTTTTGGAACTTTGTACAAAGAGGTCAAATGTTGAACCTATTAAAAAGAAGAAAAATCTATACCGAAGCAACAGATTTAATATTTAAGTGTACTATGATTACAGAAACAAATTAAAAAGATTTCTTATCCCACATACGTGTTATATACAAGACTTCTTGAGGAAAAGAATGTCCTAGAGGTTTAGCCACCTTTGTCCCTTGAAAGAGTAATTTCATGATAGTAAGATGTGGAAACCACCATTCTAACTCCACTCCTCCACAAAGCTCTTATCTTTTATACTGTTTATAGCCCTGTAATTCTTATGACACTTAATAGCTCCTCTTGCAAGAGGTTAGGATTTGGGGCCATGCATGTGGTGCTTCTGTTCTTCAGTCTCCTTTTCATATGATATCACAGAAAAGAAATCAAACACAACCCCAAACCCTCTACCTTTCCATGCATTAGAAACAACCATGTTCACTTTATGTTCACTAGTGTTGTATCTTCAGTGTTATTTGTATTACAAATAATGTTTATTTATTTATTTACACCAAGAACCAGCTTCTGCTCCTTGGAGAAGAGGTGTAATGTAATTCTATTAAAGTTATTCGAGTAACTATAGATTCCCACTGCTGTAATGTCCACCCTCCCAATGAAAACTTGTCTTTAGATATTTATCTGTTCTTTAAATTTTCACATGCAGAAGCCTTTATATTAAAAAAACCTAAACCATAAGATGAAACACTTTAGAAAAAGTCATTTTTATCTTACATCTAGCTATTACTTTTGCTGATTACCAGTGCAAAATTACATAACGTACAAAGATTTAATTTTGTTCTTGCACAGCAGTGGGAAGTTTGTGTGTAAATGAGCATTGCAAAGTATTACTACATGACAGAAAATATGTCAATTAGTCTACTTTAATACAACCTGAAGATTGTGATACAAACCAACATAAAGTGTCATTACATAATATAGCAGGATTTCTGACTGTTATGTGACAATAATTAGTCTGAACACAGCATTGGAAACAGGGAAAGGAAGGACATCTGAGATATTATTTTGTGTTTATACTTACTGTATTAATTTGTTAAAACATAAGCATAATCTTCATTTAAGTACTTGTTCACCTTTGTTAGAAAGGCAGATGTCAGTAAAGTAGCAAGCTGCATTATACCCAATATTTTGAGCAAGATTCTGTAAAACACTATTTTTTTTGCAACAGATCCAAGAAGACACTGAGTTTTGTTCTTGGCTGTCTGACATGGAAACAATCCTAATTTGAAGTTTTAACGTTTGCTGTTACAGACCAATCCATTTATTTTGCTGGCCTAGGGCCATTTGCACAGAAAGACAAACTATCTTTTACCTTGGACCAGCTGTCTGACCAAGTGAATACTAAGGTATCAAACCTTTATAACAAAATGTGGATGAAAAAGATCTAATTCTTGAGTACTATGTCAGATGCGCACCCCAGGAACTGGGACCAGTCCTAAGAGAAATCAGAGATCACTCTTCTGATCTTGTACAGTTTTAAAAGAGTAACCATTTACTCTTGATATGTATTTTCTGCCTCCATGCTAAATTGTTATAATCAGTTTCTCACTCTCTAATCCTCAATTTTGTTAGTAACTTCTTGTGAGAAACTCTGCCTTGTCTTAATGCTATCTTTTTCATCTGCACAATTAAGATTAAATTATCAGATTTAATCACATATTACTCACATTAGGCAGATTTGGATATCATTTACGAGGATCCCTATTGAATCTAAATACCTTACCAAAATCAGTGGAGCTAGGTTTTTTGTAAGTGATAACAAATAAAGCCACAGGCAGCATTGACTTGGTGTGGAACAGCAGAACGCACTGACTGGTATTAACTTTCCTGATGCCTTGAGCTTCGACCTTGTTCATCCCACTGCGTGTTGACTGGTTGGCCATTTTGGTGCTTCTGATGCAATTAATGAGGTTGTTAAATAGCAGAAGGCACTGGGAAACTGATGAATTTTGAGAATTTCAGAAAATTCTTTCAAATTTGACTGACAGCTTGATCTTCTGTGAAAAAAAGTTAGTAACCAGAAACAGTCAGGATGAGACATGACCTACACAACTCATTTGCTTTGTGACCTCCTTGATCTTCACCATGAAAATTACAGGAAGACAATTTTCATAAAATTCTGTTGCTGATAGCAAATGGTTTTAAGGTACAGAAATCATGTCAAAAGTATGGCCTGTAGGTGTAATGAGAAAATCAAACTGAAAAAAATTCTAATCTTAGTTTTCAGACCTAGGGACTGACTTTTTTAACCTCTTAGAAGATAGCAAAATGGTGAAAATAATAAATTTTCAAGACTCTTCAAAGTTTGTTAACTTGTTAATATTTCTTGTGTAACTGAAGAGTGAACTGCATTCTCTGTACGAAGCTTTACATCTTAAAGATGCATCTAGATTTTTAAAAGCAGTCTTATAAACCCCAAATGTAGAACTATTTATCATGTTTTAATTTTCTCTTTTAAAATAACTTCAGTCATGACATCAGTACTGAACTATTAAGTGTCATGTGTTTTGCCTGGTACTTTCATCTTTTATCGTGGTAGTATAGTCCACCACTGTGTTAATACAAAGCAATCCCAGAGACTCAGTAGCATTTCATCCTAGCGGAGATTCCTGCTGAAAGTAGGAGAGCAAACCGTAGAATAATATTTCTAATGGGCATGTCTGAACTCTTATTAGATTTTACCATTTCTGTGTACGTTTTAAGGCAAATACAGTCCTTACAGAAATGCAGTGCACAAAGCCTCCTTTATCTGGTGGGAATGCCTTACCAGTTTTGAACAATTCTGCACGAAGAGCCCAAGTTCACTGCCCTTGAAATGCCAAATCTAATCTAAGGTCTATATTTTGCTCAACTTTTGGTTAGCTTTGATGTACTGCAACAGGTATCACTGAAACACAAAATGTCACAAATTATGTACTTTGCAGTTTTGCTTTCTGAAACAGAAGATCCCAGAGTGAGATGAAATTTTTATTCTAAATTAGTACACACTCATAATAGCGTTGTAATCTGTCACTAAAGGTTTAATCTATGTGTTTTATCTCGGTTTTATACAACAACTTGCCCACTAAGAATGAAGCCCTTATCTCTCAGATGGACAGAATAAGTAAATGACAGAAGGGCAGATAAGCCTGGAATTATATCGCTACATCAATAACAAGAGGAAAATCAATTAGTTTCAATAAAATAGAAATTAATTTTTAGTTAAACATCTTATAAAGTTTGTGATTCTTAAGTATTTTCTTTGACTTTTCCTGTCCTTGAAGATCTCAATTTCTCCTAGGCCATAGAGAAAAGAAAGCTTTTCTCTATATTATTTTCAAGATGGGCAAGAAATCACAGAATCAATTATGTTGGAAAAAAACTCTAAGATCATCAAGTGCAATCTATGACTCAAAATTACCATGTCAACTAGACCATGGCACTACGTGCCACATCCAATCTTTCCCTAAACACCTCCAGGCAGAGTTACTGCACCACCTCCCTGGGAAGTTCATTCCAATGTCTAATCTTCTGTGAAGAAATTCTTCCTAATGTCCAACTTAAACCTCCCCTGATGCAGCTTAGGATATGTCTTCGCATCCTGTCCCTAGTTCCCTGGGAGAAGAGGTCGATCCTCACCTGGCTACAACCTCCTTTCGGGTAGTTGCAGAGAGAAATAAGGTACCCCCTGAGCCTCCTCTTCTCCAGGCTAAACAACCCCAGCTCCCTCAGTCATTCCTCATAGAACTTGTTCTCCAGAGCCTTCCCCAGCTTTGTTGCCCTTCTCTGGACACACTCCAGCACCTCAGTGTCCTTCCCAAATTGAGGGGTGCAGAACCAGACACAGTACTCCAGGTGTGGCCTCACCAGTCCTGAGTCCAGGGGAAGAATCACTTTCCTAGTCTAATGAGCTACTGAAAACATCTCCCATTACGTTCTTGTGAAATTTTCATCTCAGTTTCCAATCCAAATAATTTTAGACAAGTTCAGATACATTATCTTAGATATACTAAGCCACATGAACAGGGTTTTTTAAGCTTCAGATTAGAAAGACTAAGACCTCCTTAAAATACAAATTAAAAATTTGATAAAACTGTCACAGTTCATCTTCCTCAAACAAGCATTTTCTCTTTTACTCAACAAACTGTCAGCTTTTTATGATTGGCTATTCAAAAGACAAGACCCTTTCCAGCTCTCACAGACATTAGATATTCCAACATATTCATTAAGCACATGAAGTGTGAAAAAATATTCCATCTGCATTGTCTCTCCCTCTATAGAGTGACTGTTCATGTTTACCTGTGCAGTTTCATCTCTCAATTCTTTCCTGTTAACATGGATTTCTTAACTGACTGTAACAAAAGTAATGCTGAGTTTTAGTTTGAGATGCAGGTACATGATAAACATTTGGTGTATGTATTTTGGAGTAGGGGTATAAGCACAAAGATTACCCCACCTCTACCCCTCTAAGATATGTCCTATATAGTGTTGTACAATGATTTAGACTGCAAGAACAAGAACAAAAAGGAAAACAGTAGTGCTTGAGCTTTTCAATATTTACATCAAAACCAAACAGGCTATGATTTATGGAGAGAAATTATATGTGTGTATATGACTCCAAAAGTCTTTGAAGTGTTTCTAGCAAACCCTTGTGAAAGAGATCAATATCAAGCAGCAAAGATGAAGTTTTCAGTTCCACTAACACTTTAAGCTGATAATCCATTTCAAGGAAAAGTATGTCTAAATTTCTGTTAAGTAGCCCTCCCCTCTGGCTTTGTAGGGCTCAGGTGTCAGCTATGCTTACTCCAAACCAGCAAACACAGTCCAAACCTAGAAAAATCTCTTGTCTGCTACTTTGGAATCCTGGGAATTTGTATTCTGAAAGCTGGATTTTTCAGTATTGGTTCATACATATCCCTACAGAAAGCATGCTTCAGGGCTTGGGGATTTCACTTAAGAACTTCCTTCATAAAGAAATTTTTCCTCCGGCTCCTGATGTACATCCTCATGTTTTAGAAACCACCAGAACCCAGAGTAGTGGAGGGTTTTCATGTTTGCATATGGAAAAAAAAATCTAGTTTCTGAGACCCTAGTGTTCTTTTGCTATTTCTGCTTACTGTTACTGTTTAATGAGCAAAACAAAAATCCACTCAAGCCATCTGGCAGAACTTCTCCATTTCTTCCAGATTACAACATTTTTTTTCTCTTTTCTCCCTTTTTTTTCCCTGAAAGTCACAAGGCCTTGCTGAACTTCACTCTTTAACAAGTCTGTTTCTGAATAAACTGGTGACATTTCTCTCTTTTCCCATCTTATTTTGGAAGAGCAGCCTTCATCCTTCTGCTTCTGCATGATTTACCACTGTTCCCATCATAGATGACTTCTTTAACAAGACATATTACATTTATTTAACATATTACTTACAAAAAAATAAAAGCCTGTAAGTAGACTGGCTGGGATTTTTTCTGTCATGACTTTCCACTCCAAAGACACACAGATGGAAATCATAGCTCTTTGAAAATTCCAATCCATAGGATTTAGGATAAGCCAAATAGAACAAAACATTTCCCTTCAGTTTTTACAAAGGAAAATTGAAAAAAAAATTATGATCTTTGTAAAATTGAAATATTTATGGGTTTCCATCCAAAGTGAACTGTTTTTTCTGGCATCAGTTCAGTGCTGGTCTGTCTGCTTGTGAAGTTATAAATCCTCCCAGGAGCAGCAGGCTGGTTGTGTATGACACATATTCTTTGTCTTTGCTAGGGCTTCCTCTTTGGACTACTGCTGCTGAGATAAACTGCACTGTCCCATCTGCTTTCTGCACTAATTCAAACATTTCAATTAGAAAATTATTTAATCTGAATGTTAGAGATATTCAGTCCACTGAAAACCACTCATCACAAAAAGTTGAAAGTCAGCTTTTGACACTAGTACAAGCAATGGAGATGTCTGTTTTTAGACTCTTAAACCAGCAGTGAATTTTCCCTATAAATAGTTAGGAAGGATATAGATACATTTTGCAAGGGTAAAGAGTATTTACATTATAAAATTCAGCAGAAATATCCTGTCTGAGAAACAGGTTTTAAATACTTTCTTGGGCAATAGTTGGTCTTGCTAGCTCAGAAAATGAGTTTTGAATAAACAGGGATCAAATATATGTTTAATGACGCTATCATTGCTATTTACTAAAAGTATTCTTTCACTTCTGAGTTACACAATTGTCTGTTTATCTTTTAATATTGACTGCATTAATTTTTCTAGTATTCATTGTGCAAGTGGATATAGATGAGCCCATGGAGTAATCAAGGATCTATTGTTCCATAGAAGTACGCCCTTTGAATATTCCAGAAGCTTTAGAATAGATTTTAGGGTATTAGCATAAGTCAGCATAAGCCCAGGGCACTTCTTCCCACCACTTTCCTCTCTGTGTGTCAAGACATTCCTGAATCCTCTCAAAAGAAGTTCCACAAAGCAAGGCCCATCATGCTGTCCACCTAAACGTGAATGGAGGAAGAAGTTTCATGGCATCCTGGACACCTTGGTCCTTTCCAATGTAGCAGTTTTAGATACATTTAAAGATATTTAAAGCTAAAGGAGAACAGAAAGCCTTCCTCAGAGCCCACCTACAGAGAAGCTCTGTATGTGCAGAGCAAGGTGATTGCTCTGCACAAGGTATGAGCTGGTTGCCCAGCTGATGCAATTGTGCTGAGCCTGTAGAGGTCAGCTGCCTTAGAGAATTTCATGGTGGGACATTGCTTTCTACTGTTCTACAGAGAATGATTCGGGGTAAGGCTTTTATTTTAGTGTAGAAACACTTTGGAAAATAAATTAAGCAATTTAATTTTAAACACATGATCAGTCTGGTGAGTTTAGCACTACCCTAGAGATAACCACAGTATGTTAAATTACAAATAGCAAGGAAAATAATATTTTCCTGAAGACTATGTATTCAGCAACATATCCAGAGGTGGTGTATACTGAGTGGTAGGTGGAAATGAAAGGACCTGGGTGACCCCTCACTGTTATTTCCTCCACTTGACTGAGACATTCTAATTCTTATTTCTACAGCCATGGGGAGATTGGGCTGATCTCATGCTGGCCATGTGAAAGGAGGATTGGGATTTATTCTCTCTGTTATATCATGTATCCACATAAGGCAAGAACAGAGCACAGGTGGGAGTGAGGCACATCATCAAGAGATATTGACATTTATGATCAATACTGAAAAATTTACCAGATATGAATTTGATTTGGAGTCTGTTTAAACCTCACATTTCTGTTTTAATGTACACCTAACATAGAGAAAACATTATTATTTCACGTCTTGGTTCCATTTCAGTCACAAAAATTCATTTTCAAGCAAATACTTTGGGGTCATATTTAAAGGGTACATGTACATATATTTATGCAGATGCTAAAAGCATTTATGAGAACAGTAAAAAGTCTTAATTCCTGAATGTCTTCTAAATCAATAGGAATTAGAGAGCCAGGAACTTCTAAAAATCAAAAGAACTCCTGCATGATTCTTTTCACATTTAAGAGCATAAAATTAGAAATTGGGCAAAATATTTTCTGTTGATTTTTCAAGACTACTATAAAAAACTGGATGATTCAGTGGTCACAGATAAACACTTACTGGCTACAGCAATCCCATAGTTAATAGAAACCCTGTATTCAACTTTCACAGCCAAAGAAGCTGTTTGAGCTGTCATGTTCCACCTTCCAAGAGTGTATCTTTTCTGATAAGCTATGGCATATGTTATTGTTTTATATGATATGCATGTGTCAGTGTGGGAAAGAATGACCCTCTCACTTAACTTGATTAGTATGCTCATTGTTTAGGTAAAATCAGTGAGTTTAGAGTGTTTCTCTTTTTAAGTGGAGGAAGAAAATGAGCCTCAGCAAGGCAGAATGAGGGTGAGGTCACCTCACTTGGATGCCCATAGCCCCTCTCTGCAAACACAGGCTCAAAGCCTGTGGGAAAAATCAAGGAGGCTTGCACCAATTCTGAGCAATTTCTTAGTATAAAAGGTCAAAGACAACTAGTTGTTTCAAATTCTTTGCTGCCTGCCTTAGATGAAAACAAAAATGTAATAATTCAGGGGAAACCAGGGACTTTGACACTAAAGGAAATTTCTCAACATTTTGTCCTTATGAAAAAAAGTTGAGGAGTTTTCTTTTTGATTAAATAACAACAAATTGCGTTTGGTGGAATTTTTATTTTTATTAGGCAGTTGAACTAAGAAATCAATTATTGTTCCTTGTATTGTACAGTGCAGTACACTACTGCACCATTCTACACATCATTTAAATTATGGCCCTTAGTTCCTAAGGTAGATTTACAGAAACAGGGGGTTGCATTTTTCTTTCTAGGTCAATAAAATCCCAAGGGAAAGAAGAATGCTTTATGTGACAGAAATTCCCAGATTGAAACCCCTAGACCTTTCCATTAATTTATCAACCAAGCAGAACTTATGAGGTATCTAAATTGGAAATGAGATGTGTATCTTAATGGTCTGTTCGCCCTGTAAGGAAGTGAATAAATAAATAAATCACACTGCTGTTGTGGATAAAATGCAAAGTTACTTGCATGTTTCTATTCAAGCTTTAAACACTTGCAAATCATTGTGAACACAAGGAAAAGAAAGGTGATAGAAAATGTGTCATATACCCTTGATTCAGTGTGCAAGAAAAAAATCCATTTGTTCATAAGATGAAAAGTAATAAAGATCATTAGAAGGATAAAACACTTTAACAAATTGCAGATTTTAGAACCCCCTATACTACTGTGGCTTAAGATATAGAGAATATTACTCAGCTGGAGTAGAATGTTGCATGTCACACACATTGACAAAACAGTGTAACTCATTATTTCCATGGGGCTTTCAGGTTAAAACAACTTGGTGTATTTAGAGATTCATGATAAATGAATATTACAGTAGAAACCTCGAGTTTACAAGGATGTGTGTGATGACCTAACCAAAGTAAATGATTGCAGAGAACTGTAGCAGGAAAACATGTCACATCTACATCCCCATAACTCATAAAATTAAAAATATAATCTACTTTTACATAGGAGTTGCTATTCCAAAATACTCTTTTTTTCTTTTTTTTAATGCTGGATCTCCAGAAATGTAATCTTTAATACTATAGCTGATCAAATGTAAATAAATTTCTATAACTGGAATGCTTGGAACCTGCTCAGAATTGACCTCCAATCCCCACTTATGAAAACTGGACATGCTTGATTGCCGCACACTGACGCAGAGCATGTTCAGTTAATACTTTCATTATAAGGATTGTGCTAACAACACAAACTGAAATTAAACCTTTTCACTACCCATCTGCATCTGAACATTCATAAATTGAAATAAGTGTAGAAGAGCTGCACTCAATCAATTTCAGCACTAGTTCCTGACCTGATTATGTTATGCATGCCAATATACATTCTCTTAATTAAAAGTGGTTCAGTGAACATTTGTGGTGAGAAAAAGGAATGCTATCGTCCTCTTATTGCTACCCAAGATATTACTAGGAAAACAATGGAAAGTAAATTAACAGGGGAAGACATCAACTAAAGACAAAGCTGTTGTGTTATGTTATTGTAGTATTCTCCTATGCTGACAAAACAAGCAGATGACAGAAAACGTCATTATTTTTCCCTTGATGACCAACTGTGGAGCTTAAAACCACATAAAAGTGCATAGCGTCTCTGAGGAAACCCAAATACTACACTTAAGTGCATGTCACAAACCATCTGCCATTGAAAACAATAGGAAGGCACCTGCTGGAAAACTTCAATTTAAGAGTTGAAGAGTAGTGTTGAACCCAAGTCTTCCTACCACTCTCAACTCACTTCATTTCGCATGCATCTGATGTGGTTCCTGCACAACACAGAAGGTTTTGTGTTTTGGTTTGATTTTTTCTTTCACTTTCTTTTTCTTTAATTGTCTCCAGTTTCCTTGTCCGTTTTTACCTCTTCCCTAACCAGTCTGCCATAGTGACATCTGCTGAAGTCATCGTACAGTGGTCATTGCCACACACAGCACATAATCTAATTCCACGGGGAAATGTTTTCATCAATATAATCTGGTGGTAGAGGGTCCCACACAAAGACCGAGTTTACAAGGCTGCAAAGAGCTGATAATGGTGTTCAAGAATTTTAATTACATTTCTGGCAAAGAAAGCTTTTTACTCAGGGTAATGTGGATCCTTGGAGGAGAAGATGTGATGAACTGGAAGAGTCACTGGGCCCTGGCATAGAGACTGATTCAGGAGAGAGAAAGAGTATCTACAATTGTCTTGTGTTACTTCTACAATGTCTTTCTCTTTCCTCAGAGTCAGGCTATGAATTACACAGCAGCTATGTTTCAGAGGGAATAAAACATTCTCTGGTGTGTTAATGAGCATTTGTTCCATTGCACAGATGGGAGTTAGATGATCCCTAGTATCTATTCCCACCATAGCTGGATGCACGTGGTAGAAAGACTCTCATTTTAATCCATTATAATGATTTAATTGATTCTGGACCTGGTAATAGAAACAGGACCCTGGAAACTACTGGCCAGTCAGCCTCACCTCTGTGCCTGGAAAGCTGATGGAATAGATAATTCTGAAGGTAATCACCAAGCATTTAGCAGAAAAGAAGGTCATTGGGAGTAGTCGGCATTGATTCACTAAGGGGAAATTATGGTTGGTCAATCTGATAGCCTTCTATGATGGCATGGCAGGATGGGTCAATGAGGGAAGAGCAGTGGGTGTCATCTATCTTGACTTCAGCAAGGTTTTTGGAGCTGTCTCCCATAACATCCTCATAGGTAAGCTTAGGAAATGTGGGTTAGATGAATGGACAGTGAGATGGACCAAGAACTGGCTGAATGGCAGAGCTCAGAGTGTCATGACCAGTGGAGTAGAACACGGCTGGGGGGCTGTAGTCAGTTGTGTTCCCCAGGGAACAATACTGAGTCCAGTCTTATTCAACTTGTTTATCAATGACCTGTATGGAGGGATAGAATGCCCTCCAAGCAAGTTTGCTGATGACATAAAACTTAGCGGGAGGCAGTGAGGGAAGCTGAGTTGCTGATACACCTAAAGGCTGTGCTGCTATTTAGCGGGACCTTCATAAGATGGAGAGCTGGGCAGAGAGAAACCTAACAAGGTTCAACTAGGGTAAGGCGGAATAACTGAAATACCAGTTCAGGGTTGGGGGCTGACCAGCTAGAGAGCAGTTTAGAAGAGAAGAACCTGGGAGTATTGGTGGATGAACCACCAGTGTGCCCTTGGGGACAGGAGGGCCAGTGGAATCCTGGGTACATCAGGAAGTCTGGCCAGCAGGTTGGTGGAGGTGATCCTCCCCTTCTACTCAACCCTTGTGAGGCCACATCTGGAGTATTGTGTTCAATTCTGGCCTCCACAGTTCAAAAAAGACAAAGAGCTACTGGGTCCAGCCGAAGACCAAAAAGATGATTAGGGTTCTGGAACACTTCTCTTATGAGGGGAGACCATGGCAGCCAAGAGAAGACTGAGAGGGGAATCAAATACAAATATCTCAAAAAGAGAATGGTACCAGACTCTTTTCAGTGGTGCTCAGGGACAGGACAAGGTGTAACGTACATGAACTAAAGAACAAAAAGTTCCACCTCAACATCAGGAAGAACTTTACAATCAGGGTGGCAGAGCACTGGCATAGGTTGCCCAGGGAGCTAGTGGAGTCTCACGCTCTGGAGACAGTCAAAACCCACCTGGATGTGCTCCTGTGCAACTGGCTCTGGGTGACCCTGCCTTAGCAGAGAGGTTGGACTATGTGATCTCTAGAGGTCTCTTGCAACCCTAGCTATCCATGATTCTATAATAATATTTAGGAAAAGATTGTTTAAACTCATGTTCATACACAGAAGCAAATTAAAACAAACATACATGTTGAAATGAGACATTTGGAGCAGACTACAATGGAATACAAATCAGACTCCAGCGACAGTGTGGCAACTGTAGTCAGGTTTATACAGATAAATATGATGGCTGATGGCTCTCCATCTTCCCTTCCAGAAACCCTTCCAAATCCTACTGACACTCTCTGTCCTCTCTTCCCCTGGGCTCCTCCAATCTAACAGCCCCGAGGTCCAAAGATTAGAGAAGTTTCCATTGCCTCTATTGAACAATATACATTTTTGTCTTATTTAGCTCTTTTATTTTTTTTTCCCGTTCATGAATGGTCTTCAGTTAGACTACAATTACTTCTTATTTACTTCCACAGTAATTTCTGAAAACACTTACTGGTCTGTGATTTATCACACATATATAGTGTGCTTTTCATCAAATAACTAGAAAATTTATCACTATTTACTTCTAAATGAAACTCAGAAAGACGGTCCCGGTCCCATTCCCAACTGGAAACAGCTGCAAAAAGCAGTACATTGCCAAGAAAGCATGATATCATCTGTGAAAGAAGAGCCACAGGCAGTAGAAAGTAAATGAGTAAAGCTTAGGGTGTACTTATGTTCAATACAGAACTTTGTGAAGTAAAAGCGCAAACAAAAAAATGGGAAAATAAAAATTTCCTTAAACTACCATGGGAAAACTTTTTGCCTTTTGCTTTTTTAAATAATGATTAATATTTCTTATTCCCATTGTAGAAGATATGGACCAATGAATGGAGGAGAAGGAAGTAATCATCTATTTTAATCACTGCATATTTTCTCCAAGTAAACTTCTTTAGTGAAATACGTCAAGACAGCAAAATAGTAAACATGCAAACTGAGATCTGGGAAATTCTAGTTTAGTTAATTTTGCTACTATAGATGAAAAGAGCTTTGGGTCTTCAACCTTATTTTTTTGAAGCAAAGGAACACGGGGGAATGTTTGATCAGCACACCAGTAACATTCACACCTCTAGCCTGGCCCTTTTCCTGCACTGGGGAAGATGTTAATGAAAAATTATCTAAACCTTCCTGACCATCTCCTATATAAGGAAAGCAAGACATCACTGAGGACTTGACAATAACCTATTTTTTTCTGGAAGCTCAACTCTGTATTATGATATGGTCTTTATTTTAATTTTCTTTCAAGGGGTGGCTGGGTGGAGGGTTTGGAAGAGATGGAAAGGTCCTAGAGAAGACATTCAATGAAAGTTTGTTGTTTGCTAGCTCTGCTGGGCATATGTATTCTCACAATTCACAATTTGTCTTGGTGAAGGTAGAGCAAAAAAGAAGCTACACAGACAGATACCTGCCCCACTGTCTTGTCAGTAGCTCTTGATCTTACCAGGAACAAGAGAATCATCAGCAAAAAGTAACTACACACATCATAATCAACACAAGGTAGAAAAAACCTATATTTAATCTTCATTACTCAAATAAGCAATTGCCACAGATAACTTGTCTCTAGTTTCTCAGGCTACAAAATCATGTTTGATATCATCTTAGTTCATATGACTTCATCTATGAGCTATTCAAGTTTCCCACCACATTCATCATATTATCATCACGGCTAGGCTTCGCAAACAAAGATTTGGGGAGGGCTCTACCCATGTTTGTTACAAGCGCGCTGGTGGCTAAAGAGGCCAATACGAGATAGGCACATCCGGTTACAAAAGGCACAGCAGAAGGACTCCTTAGGTGGTATATTCTGCAAGACACGATTCTTTCTGCTTTGTCTTTTCTCCTCAAGAGTGATCCTGCGTGCTTTCTCAAAAGCATCAGCAACGTTAAAGATAGTGCGTCTCCAGATGTCCCAATTGGAGGCCAAAGTAGACCAGTTATGTTGACCAGCCAAGGCTGAGATGTTGCTTCAGGGAGTCCTTATATCTCCTCTTCAGGGCTCCTCTCTTGCAGCAGTCAGTGGCAAGTTCACCATAAAGCATGATCTTAGGGAGGCAGTGGTCCTTCATCCTTGAGACGTGTCCTGCCCAACGCAGCTGTGTTCTCAGCAACATGGTCTCAATACTTGTGACTGCTGCTTGCTCTAGAACAGACATATTAGTCACATAATCTGACCAGTGGATGTTTAGGATTATATGGAGGCAGCGTTGATGGAAGCGTTCTAGGAGTCACAGGTGGTGGCGGTAGATGATTCATGATTTGGATCCATATAGAAGTGTAGACAGCACTATGGCTCTGTAAACACTGATCTTTGTACTTCTCTTCAAGTGTTTATTACGCCAAACTCTTTCGTAAAGCTTTCCAAAGGCACTATATACCTTTGCTAACCTGTTGTCTACCTCTCTGTCAATCTTACCATCCAAGGAGATGAGGCTACCTAGGTAATTAAACTGTTGGACTGATCTGAGCTCTGATTCACCAATGGTGAATGGGGATGATGGAAGACTTCCTGAGGTGCAGGTTGATAGGGAACTTCTGTCTTCTTTAAGCTGACTTCCAGCCCAAAAAGCTTGGCAGCATCTGCAAAGCAGGGTGTTAAACACTGCAGAGTTGCTTCCGTGTGGGTGACAAGGGCAGCGTCATCAGCATAAAGCAGCTCCTGGGCCCCGGTGGCCGGGCACACCAGGCAGGCCCTGGCCCGGCGGTCGCCATTCATCATATTAAACCCAGAGCAATTACATCTCAGTCTTCATTAGTCTTCAAATATGACCTACTTTTCCACATAAAAGAAACCTCTTGCAAAGCAGTCGATTAAGAGTGATAAGAAACTTCAGACTTGCTGATGTTGCCAAACAGGATGCTAATTTAAGCTATTTCTGGTGATAGCATTTGTTTATTTTCTTTGTTCTTTCTTTCTTTCAGTCAGTGTCAACATTTAGTCACAGCAAACCCAGACTAAATGTAAACAATCTTAATCCAATGCTAACACAGAGGCCCTCTTCCCCATTGACTTTTCAGGAATTCTGAATAGTAGGGAAGTTCCTAGAATTTTAATAGCTGACATGGTGGTGTCTCTACCAAAAATTTTCCTCCCTATGCTGTAAGCAAAATTAATGACTACCCTGGTAATTGTAAAGCTGTCAGAGTAGCACAATAATGGTCCTTTCTTCCTAATTTTTAAAATCAGGAAACCATGTTTTTCCATTGACCTTCCCAGGTTAATCCAAATTCCCCCTTTGCAAGAACATCTGGAAGAAATTAAATGCAATAACGCAAATCTTTCTAAATGGTTTGAGTTGATGCTTCCATAAACGTTCTATTTCATTTAGGTTCCTATATCTTCCATAAACGTTCTATTTCATTTAGGTTCCTATATTTTCCCCTGTCTTTCCACTCCCTTGTTCATGGACAATAAAAGATACTACTTACATCTATCAAAAGACACTTTAGAGCTAAAGAAGCAGGGCAAGTTCACCCAGTCTGGCCTATATTGCTGATGCAAAAATCCCAAACAAAACAGTGCACATGTGTAGTGGGTTGACCCTGACTGGACGCTGAGGTACTCACTACAGTCACTCTCTCACTCCCCTCTGCAACTGGACAGAGGAGAGAAAAAAAACAGTGAAGGATTCATTAGTTAAGAGCTGGGAGAGGTCACTTACTGATCACCTTCACAGGCAAAACAGACTCTAAGTGGGGATATTACTTAAATTTATTACTAACAGCATCAGAGCAAAAGAGTGAGAAGTAAAATAATCTTAAAAACACCTTCTCTCCACCCCTCCTTCCTTCCATGTTCTCCCTCCTCCCCTCCAGTGGTGCAGGGGAACAGGGAATGGGGGTTACGGTCAGTTGTTGTTTCTGCCACTTCTCGGGGAGAGGAATCCTTCTCCTGCTCCCATGGGGTCCTTCCTGTGGGAGACAGTCCTTCACAGACCTCTCAGGCGAGTCCATCCCTCAGGCAACAGTTCTTCACAAAACTGCTGTCCTGTGGGTCACTCCTCCATGGGGTGCAGTCCTTCATGAATGAGCTGCTCCACCATGGGTCCCCCACAAGGGCCACAAGTCCTTTGTGGGAAAAACCTGTTCCAGTGTGGGCTCCTCTCTCCACAGGCTGCAGGTCCCTGGCAGGACCCTGCTCCTTCTTGGGCCTCCCATGGGGTCACAACCTCCTTCAGGCATCCACCTGTTCCAGCATGGGCTCCTCTATGGGCTGCAGGTGGGTCTCTGCACCCCAATGGTCCTCCATGGGTCACAGGGGCCACAGCTCTGGTACCTGAAGCACGTCTTGCCCCTCCTTCTGCACTGACCTTGGTGTCTACACTGTTGTTCATGTGTTCTCACTCTGCTCTTCCCTGGCTGGAATTCCTATCTGCACAATGTTTGGTTCTTAAATATGTTATCGCAGAGGCGTTACTATTACCCCTAATTGGCTCGTCCTTGGCCCGCAGCAGGAAGCCCTTCCTGGAGCCGGCTGGCATTGGCTTCACCAGACAGAGGAAGCTTCTAGCAGCTTCTAACAGAAGACATCCATTTAGCAGCCCCCACTACCAAAACCCAGCCACAGAAACCCACTACAACATGACTTATGTAAACTGTTAGATTTTAAAGCCTGAGGTTGGCTTTGTGACACAGAATCACACAAAGAACTCTCAGTCTTTTCACACAACTACCTCGCCCTTGGCCAGATAATTTCTCTCTTCCGGAATGAGTTTTCCATGTACCAGGGAGTTTGCTCGTGACTTTTCATTGGTTCTGTCGCCCCTTCATCCTTTTGTCTCTCTGCCTGACTCAACCCATTAGTCTATCACCTCGAGCACCTTACTGCTTTCTCAGATCAATTGTATTAAAAGGTTTAAAATTTAACTTGAATAAGATATGAGCCATCCAACTTTAAATACAGACTGCATCTCCATCTACATCACTGCTCATGTCTTTACATAGGATAGCAAATAGAACCTAATCTTCTACACGGAAAATTCATATAATAATCTAAAAGTTTAGAATTCTGAACCCTTGCAGTTCAGAATTTTTTGTCTGAGATATTTTACAAAAATTAAGCAGATAAAAACACCGGTTACCTTTTGTCATTTAGGAAGCTTGCTGTTGCTTCCCCTGAGATAACAAATTCAATAGTTTGATCAGAAAAGGAGAGGAAGTATATATATTTCCCTTTCCCTCCTTCAGTCACACAACCCCTGCAGTGGCATCTAAGAAGCTCCACCTGCAATGGATAACATCAGTGTTATATTGTGACAGATCAAGGACGTCTCAGTATTATAAATTTTACTAGTTAATAGTGAAGCAGATGCCCACAACTGATGGTTCCATATTTTATCTTTAAGGGCTACTGAATTGAAATTTGGAGAAAAGCAGCTTTGCTGTTGTATTTTCATAGGGATGCCATGACATCTGGAATACAAGGCAGTTAATTTCACTCTTAGTTAATACTCCCCTATGGCAATCCAGCCAAAAAACAGATCAATTACAATTACACACTTGTGCTAAAAGTCTACTAGAGGAATGTGTGACCTGATAGCTAAAATAAAAAAAAAACAAAAAATTTTATTTCTTGTGATGAAGCTGAAAGTCTCAGAGTTCACATGAAAGATTACCTTCTTAGTTCCCTCTTTATATTATCTCCTTCTTTTGTATTATTATTAAAGAACACGATGATCACCTCAGCTGAGTCTTCCCCTTGCAGGACCTGGATGAGGACTGATTCTGCATTCAGTCACATGGCCTTCCTGTTTTCATGTTGCTGGTCTGATGACAGCAGGTTAATTGCTTGCCTGTGGATGTGTGGTGGTACATGGGTTCATGCTCACATGCAAAATTTAGGTCATAGATTTCTAAGAATGAGTTGGAGTGAAGCCAAATATTCAGCACCATTTAAAAGTTCTTATAGTATTTTTTTTTTAACATACTGATACTACACAGATTTGATAGAAAATTTTCCATTTCAGAAAAAAGTAACAATAATATCTAGGCAGAGCAGCATTGAACAGATTTTCTCAGTGATGTCAAAACTAGTTTTTTACTGAATAACGCCAAATGGTATTTTTCCAAAATGAATATTTTATTTCAGATTTTTTTCTGCTAAAATTTCTTTCTGTTTTAAAGAAATACATTATTTCAATTTGAAAGTTCAACAATGTTTAAAAATGCACTATTTTTAAACTACTACCATTAATTCAGGATGACAAATCACAATCTGTAGAGCACAATCTGCATTATAAAGATGCAATTAATTATTTTTTAAATCAAATGACTTTCTAAATATTTACTTTTCATTTGTATTTTAAAATTTTATTTCTTTTCCCATATTCAAATTACTAACACTTTTACTAAAATACCACTATGATTTAAAAGTAGTTGACTTTAATACATTTAAATGTGTTAAAATCATTGTCATGCTGCCAAGTACAAATTGAAATATTTTATTTTCTGCAACAAAATTTGGGGTTGTTTTATGCATTGTTTTTCTGGGTTTGTTCTCAGCACTGTCACATCACAATGAGTTTTAGAGCCTTGGAAAGAGTTTTTCTGTATAACCTTTACGGAATTACTTAGATACCTACTAAAACTCAGTGACTCTGCCTCAAAGTTTTCTATCCAACTTCTGCTAACATTTGCATTTTAAGAATGTGATTTTGTAGGTCTAACATAAGGATAGAACTTGGTAATAAGGCGTTAGCAGATCACAGATAAGACAGTTTGAACTTGCAATGGGAAACTGATGACTACATTTTTTAAGATGCACAATTATAGATTGAGAGTCTTTTGGAGGGAAATGTCAGTATCACTATCACATAGTCAGTAAACAACAAATACGACAAAACCACATAATCCTATAATCCTTTGAATATCAAGGTCCAGACCTCCTCTTTCTGAAGCCAGCAAGGACTTCAGTTCAACTTCTAAATACTTTAAAGAAATTTTTTCTCAGTAGAGTTGTTGCTTTATGCAACAACTGCCACCACCTGAAAAGAACCCCAAACTTTTAAGATTTCAGTGCACTTAAGACTGAATTGAATTTAAATCTAAAATCAATCACTGTCTCTTCTGCCCCCTCTCCTGAAAAAAAGCACTTGAATAATTTTTGTTAATTTTGTAACACAAGTTGAACAAGAGGCTGACAGAAATATACTGCATATGGATAGTTGTACTGGAAAAAGAAGAGATTTCAAATCCAAAAGAGAAAATTTGGCCAAACACAAGTTACATAAATTAAAATTTCTGAAACCATTCTTGATCTGGGGTGTTCAAATGAAAGGAAATTTTATGAATGCTACATCAGAACATAATTATCAAAAAGAAGGGTGGAAGTATGCAGATACTCAGAGATAAATTTGAGAGACTAATAAAGAGGGTAGAAATTTTAGAATCAGGAAGAGCTTACAAGACTTTCCTTGCTATTGTGCAGAAAAACTTTTGTCACACCATGATTTCTTTGATAAATCTTGCCTGAAGTATATGATACGTCTTGATGGGAAAAATCTAAGGCACATGAAAACCAAGTGGGTTCACTACTTGAATATTCTCAGTTCTCACAATAAGAACCATCATCATATTCCAAGGACCCACTAGCATCTCAGTCTTTTAGAATATGTTATGAATTTGGGGGCTTTACTTTTCCCCCCTCCCTGGACTAGTTCATTATCATTAGTTAATAACTTTCTATTTTGTGGAATTGCAATACCATGTTTATCATATCAAGTAAGTCTCAGCATTTAACAGGGTGGAAATTGGAGTCTTATGTGAGAAAAACTGTAGTCGAACTCTGTTCAGCTCCAAAGCTTGAACAAATAAACAGAGTAGATAAAAAGCGGTTTTCTTGCTCCTCTGTGCACTCAGTGGAAAGAAACTATCAAACTTTTGCACCCCACTGATCCAAGATGCATTAAAAATCTCTCTCAGTGTAGAGCAAAATGTGTCAACCATTGCTATTCTGGCTCAACTTAAGGGGAAAAAATATCTATTTTTGTAAAAGCTGTCAGTGAAAAACTTTCATCTAAACGTTTGTTCATGCTCTAGAGTGGTCCTGTATTTCATGTTTAGTAGGCCAAATTTAGAGAACACTGATGCTGATAGCCACCATTGACTCATGCTGTGTGTTGACAAAAGGCACACTAGTGTGACACTGTTTTTCTATGAACATAAGACAGCAACTTAATTTAGAGCATCTTCCAAGCAATTTTGCTTTTCCCTGTTCATCAACTGTAGGGTGTGAGTACACAGTACTTGTTGTATCTGATCAGTGAAACCAGGGCTTTCCTAGGCCACTACTGGAGGTTTCTGGAAGAGTTTTAGACTCTCAAAACTTGTAAACAAAGCATATATGATAGGTATGGGGGTGGAAGTGGGGGAAGTCAGAAGCTGGATTCCTTCTGCAGCAATCATCTTACCCTGAAGTGAAATATTTTCTTATTGCTATTGCAGCCCATGGCACTTACTAGGGTTATTGCAGAACCCTGACATGGTTCCTCAAATGATACCTGTAATTACATGTGATGCCTACACCTCTGACCAGGTAGAAGCAATAAACTTGAAATGGTCATGTATTAATATTTGCGTAAAAGCTGTGACTAAAGAGAAATGAAGGGATGGAGAGAGAATATGACCTTTAAAAGATTAAAGAGAGGATCACATGGCCTCTATCAGTGTGTGCTGAGATAAAATATGTTCCTTTTCAGATGTTTCTCCTTTTTTTATAGTAAAACACTGAAGTTGAGCACTCATGAGTAACACTTGGTGCATAACGAGGATGATAATTCTGAGCAATAAACTCGAATGTGAAACCATGTCTAGGAGCACTGTAAATACATTCTCATTAAACCTTTTCCTACAAATCTTTGGAAACAGCAGGGAGTAAATATTACAATTTCAGCCTAATACCAGTCTAAATCTTTTCTTGATAAGAGTACTACACACAGAACTTTTCCCCCGGACACCAGATTTATGGGGCTGCATCTTGAATATTGTGTGCAGTTTTGGTCACCACAATATAAGAAAGATATTAAGCTATTAGAGATCATCTAAAGGAGGGCAATGAAGATGGTGAAGGGCCTTGAGGGGAAGCTGTATTAGGAGCAGTTGAGGTCACTTGGTCTGTTTGGCCTGGAGAAGAAAAGACTAAGGGCAGACATTGCAGTTTAACATCTTCCTTGTGAGGGGAAGAGGTGGGGTAGATGCGTATCTCTTCTGTGTGATCTCACTATGGTGATCAGTGACAGGACACAAGGGAATGGCCTGAGGTTGTGCCAGAGGAGTATTAGATTGCATATCAGAAAAACGTTCTTCACCCAGAGGGTGGTTGGGCACTGGAACAGAATCCCCAGGGAAGTGGTCACAGCACCAAGCCTGACAGAGTTCAAGAAATATTTGGACGATACTCTCAGGTACATGCTGTAACTCTTGGGAATAGTCCTGTGCAGGACCAGGAGTTGGACTTGGAGATCCTTGTGGGTCTCTTCGAACTTGGTATATTCAGTGATTCTGCGATTTTGTAAAATAGTGAGCCAAATATAAGGAAAAGATCAACAAAATACCTTTCTTGAGACTAATCAGAAGGTAATTTTTTATTCATATCTATTCTTCTTGCCAGCTAGCTAAGAAAAAAAGGGTTGGGGACCTTGTTTGCACCATGGATTTTTTTTAGTTCAATCTTTCTCTAGAAATAAGGTATTTAAATTCCTCTGATTGATTTTGTTTATAATATGGCCAGGATAAGACATTGTGTCCTATAAGATGTGTTTCACTGATTGATATTTTAAATGAGATGTGACAAATTTGCAACAATATTAGTGGTACATGCCAACTATTAGGGAATGAATTTCCTTTACGATTAAGTCAGCCTACTTTTAATGTTCAGGAAGACAGGATGCATTGGGTGTCACTACCTGTGAACAAACATTCTTGTGGTGGTTTGAAAGAATTCCCAAAAGCTAATTTCAAAAGCTCTTCTACAATTTGTTCTAATGTGAGAGAGAGACGTTTTCGGACAGGCACAACTCAGTGTGGGGGAAGGGAATTATATTACAATTTATTACTAACACAACAAATACTATAATACATATATATACATATATATATAAATCTTAACTATCTCTCCTATGGTAAAACAATATATATACATAGACCATCTCTCCTTTCCTTCAAAAAAGTCCAGAAAGAAAGAAGAAGAAGTCTTCTTTTCACTTTTAGGTCACAGTTCTTCCAAATTAATTTCTGCGGCACTTGGAAGTGTCTCTTATCTTTAAGGTAGCAGTTTCGATTTGTTGTAGCTAGAATTATTTCTTCTAAGAGGTGGGGGTGGTCTACCCCACTTCTCGCTCCACTTTGTCTGAGGGTATTACCATGGGTTTCAGGGGAACACCCATGTCACCACATCTGCAGCACGGAGTGAAAGAGGTTAAAGTTTAAAGTCTTTATCCCCTGTTCTTGCTCCGTGAAGGTTATGGCCTCTGAGGACGAGCTCTTAGGAGACTTCTTTGGGGATTTCCACCCCTCCTCCCTGGGGTCAAAGAGTTCTAAGGGCTTTTAGTTTAGTCCTTACCCTAGAACTGGTTCCAACCGACTCTCTCTCTCTCTCTCTTTCCATCAGACATCCCTGCGTCTCTCAGTCTGGCCCATGCCATATCTGCTGCTTGTCCTTTGCACAGTCTTCTGGTCGGAAGCCCGTCTTGGCTCACGGCCACAACTCACTGTTGTGTTGCTTCTGCCACTGCTTTTCTCTCCCCCTTCACTGTGAGGTGGGTGAAGAAGATGCAACCCAGGGGGTCTTAGCAATCTTTCAGGGTCCCCCTCGGTCACCAGCTTCAGGGGGGCTTCACTCAGTGACTGTGCTGCTCCTGGCCCCCTGGCCAGGATCCAGGGGCAAAGGGCCCCCAGCCCCACCCTGTGGCATTTCAGGGCATGGTTGCTTCTCCTTCTAGCTATGCAATTAAAATTAACCTCTTCTCTTCTGGTTCTGTGAGTATGTAATTTCCGCAGGGCACACCAAGTTTTTAATTGGTCCAGTATCAAAAGCACCACCCCTGGGGCAGATTATCACCAGCCCCAAGGGGGAAAGGTTTTTCCAAACCACCACAATTCTTCATACTCCCATTATGATTAAAACACCCCTAAACTGAGCTCACAGATGGTTCTAGTATTTCCCAGTACAGTGACCTCAAAACCATACACAGTCAGAGGTCCCTTAGCATCAGAGTGGACCATGACCTTGACACGTAATGGTAAGAGTATATGTTTGGAGATTGATCTATCTTGTAAAAAAAAAAAAATTCCAAACCAACATCTTATATTCTTATTTTGCATTCATATTTTCACACTTTTGTGTGCTTCCTTATTTGATTTCTAAATTTTATTCAATATATTTATTTTTACTGCCTCACTGTTCTTTCTTCCTTCTCATACTAAAAAGACAATAACCCTCCATCCAAGTCTCATGCACCTGAGCATCCACTTTACCTAGAGAGACCATCAATACTGGCTAGCAGGTTCTTGTTGGAGGCAAAAAATGTTTGCAAGAGCTCTTCCCTATCACCAGCTGCATGGGGGACAGCATAATAAGGAGCTACTTGTTTTTAGAAGTGCACTGGCTCCATATTGTATTTCGCCTACTTTTTTTTTTTTTTACTGACCACTAAAATATACACTTCTAATATATACCTAGTATCCATCTCCAGAGCCCATTCACTACATTTCCAAAAAAATACCCCTCAGCTTTTCCACAGATTGTCTCTAATGTTTGAAGTGAACTGTCAATTGAGGGTTTGTCAAGGTGAATCTCAAGTTGAGACAGAGTACATCACCCACATGGGATAATATTCTGAGAATTCAAGTTACCTAATTTACAGCTAGCTTTTTCCATCATATGGGATACACAGATCCCCAGGCAAAAGCACCTCTGTCCTCTGTGAAATTCCTGTGAAGTTTTATAGGAAAATTTTAGTGACTGTGAGTCTGTAGACACTGTCACTCCACAGAGCATATGGACCAAATACTACCTGTTTCTTTTACTCCCCTAACTTCTGTCTCTTTTTGCTTAAATACTTAGAGATTATACTTAGGTTGTAAAGCTCTCTGGGGCAGGAACCAGCATTGTAGGCTTTGCAGCGCTCCCTGGTAGTATAGTAAGATATACAGTAATTAAATTAACCATTAGCATATGTGTTACAGTATCAGAAGGTAAATGTAGGTAGATATAAGTTGTACACTTTGTTACTCTTCGGATTTTGTCATCACACTGGTCTAAATCCATATTTTAACCCCAAGTCTATTTAAAGGCAAAAGGTGTTATTTTAAGATATCAAGCTGTCCGAATTTTGGACCCAAAGAATAGTTTGGAAGCTTTCCATACTTGCCAGGTCAGATAGTCTTCTGTATCATGCCTTAAGGTCCTATTAATTTATTTATATATACCTGGCCATCTCAGTCCTTCCCTTTGTGTAGTTAAGAGGGATTCATTGAACTTTGCATCTATGGGAAATGCAGACTGCTGAGACTTGTGAGATCTAAATATTGAAGCTGCTTAATATATTGTTATGTTATTACTTCCATGGCTTTAGCAGTGAATATGAAGGGCACTACAAAAGAAATGCTGTACTTTAGAGTCACAGTTACATAGATAGTAGGGATGCACCAGGTGGACCAACATTAGAATGTTTTTCACAGACTCTAGAAGCAAGTTCAGAAAAAAAAGATGAATTCATTTTTGGGGTAAAGATCATAAGAGAGCAAACTAAAACTCAAACCTTCAGCTTCACACACCTAATCAGAGATTTTACATTATAGTTTTACTGCATTTCTCTTTTGAAAAATTAAATATGATTATTAGAAGTGACTAAACAATCATGTTCAGTAGAAAGACCAGAAAAATAATAAAGGTGGTAGCCAATTTTTTGTATATTATTCACAGACACGACATCCTCTACATATAAACTTAGATATGCTGTTTTGGAGCTCCAAAGCAGAAACAACTTTAAAAAAGCAGCAACACTGAAAAAAAATATCAGTGCACTTATCACCACAGCAGGAAGTGGAGAACAGAGGCAACAATATCAACAGTAAACATGAGCTTAAATGGCTCAGTAGAAACATCCTCCTACGTCTGATAGTTCTCCATACACAGAGCTATTCAGTGTCCTTTGAACATATACACAGTGTTTTCTGAAGCAATTATGATGCTGGCATATGCTCCATTTACCAAGAAAGAAAAAGACTGACTTTTTAAAAGCACTGTTATGACCATTATGGCAGAGAAAAAGTTGGGCACTATTACAGGGCCTGAGCCAACATTTATTTAAATCATTAAAAAGACTTTCAGTGACTACACAGTGTGCTTTGGATCTGGTCCACAGTACATGGAGAGTCTTGGTGATATTTCTGGCCTCATAAAGAGCTAGAGACTATAGCACCACCACCACCTAGCTAAAGAGAAATTCTTCTTATAAAAAAGCCTATAAGGAATAATAGGGAGGAAAGCAAAAGGTTCCCTTGGAGTTCAAAAGTTTTCTGAAAATGAGTGATATGATTCTTATGGAATTTTAATGAACCTGTGTTATTCAATAGAATACTGTAGCTGTGTTGTAACATTCTGTTGATCAAAATTACTGAATATGACTTACGAGCATTCTCCAGTAAATGTTATGATAGTTTTCCATAAAACTGTAACAGTGTAAGACTATATGTAATATCTTGTTAAACCTTGACTAAGCAGTCCTGAGAGAGATTTCTGGTTATGATATGGTGCTTAAAGTCCTAGAAGGTGTTCAGTTTTCCAACCAGGCTGTAGTCTCCTGTAAGCCTCTCAGCTTGATCCAAAACAACAGTTCTTCTCAGACCATGAAGTTCCACAGACCCACAGACCTACAAAGCTGAGGTCAGTTTGAGGTGTCCTCACCTCCAATCTCCCCTCTCCTGGCATTGTTTCCACCCACTGTGGAGGTCTCCAGCAGGGGAAATCAGTAAGCAGTAAACCCACAATTCCCTGTCTTGACTTTGGCTTTGTGGAAGCCAACAGTGCGTCTGAAGAATGATTGCACTGCTTTATGCAGTGCAACAAAGGTCAGGAGGTATTCTAGTGCTGTGTTGGAGATGCAGTACAGATGATTCTGGTTAGGAACTGTGGTGAAAACAAAATGCTGGAGCTCATTCAGGACACCACCAAAACCAACAGTAAATATCACAGTAGACACAGCCCAAAATGAGAGCATCAGTGTATCTGAGGATGACATTTGGAAACATTTGGATTAACAAACATGTACCTGTTTGGGTACAAGCTTTCATATATATCCCAAAAATGGATAACCAAACTGATGCAGTTCCTTTTTTCTCATTTTAACTACTACAGATCACACTCTCAGTTATAAAATACGTACTCTATCAGGGACTTTCACTGCAACCCCATTGTTTCCAATAACTCTTAAACTGTAGCCCATGTGTTTCTTTTTCATTCTTGCAGCTACTAAAATTATTCAAAGCCCTTCTTTCAAATAGGTGTGCAGCTCTTGCTCTAAGCAACAACATTTTTCTGAACAGCCTTAAGCTCTTCCAGAAGCTCACAACCAAGTGTGAAAAAAAGCTATCATAGAAGCAAGTGACAGGTACCTGGGACAGTCCAGGCAGTAAAAACTGTGAAAGGGTATTAGGGTTGGCCCCATTCTGTGCTAGGAGAGCACCAATCCAAGATGGACATCATGTGTTCCCTAGGGTTGCTACTACATGTGGCGTGGTCACTACGATCTCTCCTCCGGTTTTATTTGTCAGAGATGCTTTCTTCCTGAAGTAAAATGAAGCACAAGAGTGTTTTGGATGGGCAAAGAACATGGACCTGACATCTATAAAATATTAACTACTCAGTAGAAGTGCAAAGAAAGAAAAAAGCAGTTTCATTAAAATGTTCTCTAAAATAAAATAAAATTTAAAAAAACAAACAAACCAAACCTCAAAGGACTATGAAACAACAAGAATTGTAAACCTTCTTTTAAATAGTAATTTTTGAGGTTTCCTTTTTATTTACATTTGAAATTTGTCGAAGTTTTTGACACAAAGTATACAACAGGACTTAGAACCATTAATTTAGAACTAACTTGAAAGAACAGTATAGGAAAACATAAATTCAGTACCAATATGGCCAACTAATCTGACTACATTCTGAAGCAGGCAGACAGGGCAGAGCTTCTTACATCATCCAAGCATCAAATGTTGCCTATAAAAGAGTTTAGGTTGCATGGAATACATTACCTGGAATGACTGTATAATAAAAATATATGAGCATTCAGAATTTTATATGGATGTCAAGAAAGCATTTCATATTGTGTCACCACAATGTGAAAGATAGAGTGATAAAAAGAGAGAGAAATATTATATTGACTTAAATAGTAAGAAGATGGTAAAGTTAAATTATGTACACTGCTTATTATATTCCATATCATGGTCTCCAAAGAACAAACCAATACTACTATGCAGATAAGTTTTTTCTTGGAAAAATAAATTCCTGTCTTCCCATTCTGAGAAAATAAGTCCTCTCTTTTAGAAGTGACATATTACCAGCCACTTTAATTATTGAGTGTCTCAAAATCTTTAAAGTCTTTGTTTCCACATACCTGTGGAATTGATGCTATTTAACAGATTATTCAATGTGCTTTTTAAAGAATAAAGAGTTCTTTTATGGGCTGTTTCTTTTTAATAAAAATGTAGGAGTCCAGGTCTCACTGACTGCAAAGAGACCAAATATCCTATCTGCTTCATAAACTTTAAAAACCATTTTGGACTGTTATCATGACAGGGAACTGATTACAGATTTCCCTAATCCCAGGTCGGTACCTTAATTTCTGAACCACCTTTTTTATGTTACAAGATGGTATTAAGTCAGCAGGCACAAAAGTGGACTACTAGGCCATATTCTTAAGAAAAAAGTGAAACCCAAAAGCATTACTGCAAGTTAAGCTCTCACAAGGATAATTATATGGCATCTATAAGTTTGGCTCAGTTTTCTTGTCTTATTTCTAGAATTGGTGCTGCTCCACAGCAATGGGCTTTTTTTTTTACAGAATTTAGTATTCACAGAAGGACACAAGACATCTGCAGCTTTAAAATAATAATGATGATGATGATGAATACCAGACAATAAGGAAGAGAGCACCCCAAAAGTAAACTCTGCTAACAACATACATAGAACTTAGTGTTGCTCGTGTGGACTCAGGCAACCCATCTCCTTACCCCTTAAAATCTTTGTTTAGTTAATTCTTATTGTGCTGCATCATACTCATAAACAACTGACAAGAATCGATAGCATAGAAACGTGTTCATTTAACTTGGCTGTCTCTCTTAATTCATTTAAATTAATCATTTTGAATGAACAGGATTTATTTAGTAGGTTAATTCTTGCAGCAACTGCTATCTATATTTGTGGGGAAAGAAATAAGGGGATACAAAATTCGGGATATAAATTTGGGATGTAAATGATAAGCAAGCGATTGTACAAAATAAAAAGAACTAACTTTATCCAATAGCTCTACTTCAGTTTAAAATAATAAAGAGAGATAGCAAACTGAAGCAGCAAGTACAGCCAGAAGAACTGATTAAAGAGACTTAATCTTAACCATGATAATTCATGAAGCAGAGATGACACAGAGTGATATTCAGATGTAATGTGTTGGCTGGATCAGCTACACTTTATCACCTTGATCTCCAGGACAATATTAAGGGAGAATCTTTGATCCTGAAAGAAACTAGCAAAACCTAACAAAAGAACACTGTCTACTTGGCTTCTTTATGCCACTGGTAACAGTGATGAAAGATGAAAAGGAGGGTGACAGCTTCTGAATAAGTCTGTAATTACTTCCATTTAAAGATGTTACTGCTTCCAAAGCACAGTGCAAATGGTTGTCAAATGAGTAACATCGCATACATCTGGCAGAAGAAGGGAAACATTAGCCGGAGAGAGGAGCTTAAACTCTGAAAATGTCAATTTTCAGACTAAAAAGGGTTAAGACTTTAATGTCAGTGATTTATTCAGATAACACCCACGAACATTAAAAGGGCATGAGTTATGGTCATAACTTCCCATGTATCAAGAATGACAAGACTATTCCTCAGAGTCTGCTGAATAGAGAAATCTGTCAGAAACAGATGGGAAATCAAATTTTGCTGAGAAGCAGAAGATTCTGATCTCCTCAACAGAACCTACAAATTACTGTATGAGCACTATCAAAGTAAGAAAGTCTATGGACAAAACCTTAGGAGAAAAAAAGAAAAAACATTAACATATGTGCATCCAAGCTGCAAATAGCTGGTTCATGTTCCTCATCATCTGTGCTCTGTGGCTTTGTCTGCACTTAAGTTTATGAGCTTGCTGCCTGTCACTAAAATAATGATATACATCTTCTGCAAGTCAGGGTTACACTAGGATGCAGGATGGCACAGCGCAGAGGGTTTCATGGCATAGGTCAGGATGAACTTCTAATGCTAAAAATAAAACAAAACACAGAAACAAAAAGTATTGAACCAATATAATTTGTGCACTTGCTTGTGAACAACCTATGCTCAGCATGACTGCTACTGTGTTCAGAGACCACCTCCACCTCTGAAATAAACAAAGAATCCTCAGGGAAAGGCAATTCCCTAAGATCACTGTCAAAGGTAAGGTAACTAACACTACTGAACAAGTTTTGTGTGCACATCCCTCACGTGAAACTTACCTAGCCCAGAATACCTCCCGAATATTACCGATTCTGAGGGTTCTGTGCTGTAACCACTACTAGATACTCTCACGCCACTTAAAAATGTTTTCCTTTGGACTGTGCTATACAGACCAACTTTCAGGTTCTCCTAGGACTTTCTGTCTGCAATTGACCAACAAGGAAGCAAAGGATGGGAAAGATTACAACTGAGTAATCACTTAGCTACAAAATACTGCCTGTATGAAAAATATAGTAATTAAGATTTCTTAACATCTCCTTTTACGGAACCCTGATTGTCACAGTTCACTGGTTTGCTAAAGTTTACCTGTACTGGCTGAAAAATGAACCATTTAAAGGAAACATCGCCCCCACATTAATCTACTCAGATAGACTGCTTTACTTCTGCTGAAACCACTTTTGCAATTAAAAGCCAGTTGGAGTTGGGTTCCCTCTGCCAAGTACTGAGCCTTTTTCTTGTGGGAAGTCAGTCAAAGTTTAGCTGTATATGGATTTTAAAAGTTACAGTTGATGTGGTAGGAGTTTACCGTTTAGAAAAAACACTCCTTTCCCCTCATACAAGAAAAAAACTCCACGAATTCCTTACTCCTTACATGGTATGTTCTGTGTTAGGTCAAGTGGAGTTTTCCTGCAATTGCAAACTCCTGAACCAAGAGCATTTCTCTTTCCAAAACTGCTGGAGTCCAGGACCTTCCCAAGACTGTGTAGGAGAACACCCAATGCTACAAAAAAGTGGGGAGGAGATGTGGACTGGAGGAGGTGTGACTTGTGCCATGCCAAAGAGATCTGGGGGCTGGCTGAAAAAGGCTGAAAGATTTAAAGGAAAAGTACACAGATTTTGTGCATTTCAGACCAAGTGTATCTTGGGAGATAGCTAAAAACATCTGTACAAGATAACTGGGAAATGGGAGTCAGTGCTGCAGAGGTGGGGCATACTGAATAAGACACTGGAGTGCAAGACCAGGCATGAATGAACTAAATGTTAGGTACTGAGAAGCAGCTGAATGAGGAGCAAGGTCTTCAGGAAGAAAAAGCAAATTACAGAGGCCATGCCAAAGAAAATAACCTGGAAAAAGGGAAAGGAAGAACTAAGGAATGGATGTAGACAACCAAAGAAGAAGAGTAGGCAAATTTTCTGACTAAAAAGATGAATATAGGTAGAGTTATAGTATCTGCCAGGAAAGGAAACACAACCAGAAAGCAAGGCAGATGAGACCAGATGCAGAGGGAGTCAAGCAGGCCAAAGGAGGATCTTTGTTCATTAAAGCACACTTCAAAACATGGAATGAAGATCATGAGTCCAAGTTTCTCATCTGCATATGAAACCAGACACTGTCCCCGCATGGCTCACCCACAGGACTGTGTCAGTCACCAGGGGTCTTGGCCACCTCCAGTGATGAATTGGGTGAATAGTGAGCAGCAGGGGTTTTTCTCCAAATATTTTGTCATAATTTCTAGCAGTTACATGCATCACATGGTTAGTAGAATGATAAAACTTAGATGCAAATGCTCAGGAATCAGAAAATCCCCAAATCAAATTTGCTTTTGCTGAATGCAATCATATGAAACTGTCCCCAAATATACATCTCCACCTACATTTTGTAGGGATGGATCTAATTTGTAATTTTCAGAACAGTAATAGGAGTAAACTGCTTTCCAGAGTACAGATCCTTTAACCCTATCTTTTCCTTTAGGAACATAAGACACACCACTGGCAATGGCATGCTTCAGTTTTTTCTCAGCCCTAAATTAGTCAGGTAGTTGGACTAGATCATCACTGTAGGTCTCTTCCAATTGAAATATTCTATTCTATTCTATTCTATTCTATTCTATTCTATTCTATTCTATTCTATTCTATTCTATTCTATTCATATTATGCAAGGCCAACTTAAAAGGAAAAGAACAAGCACAAAGATTTGGACACACTAGCCCTTTCTTTTGTCACAGCTACAGCAGCACCATTACTGCTATGAAAACATGGAATTATAAAGCAAAATTGTTAGTTCAGACTATGAAATGTCCAAGGCAAAGAAAGATAATGCAGACAGTATCCAATAACATGCTTGGCCAGACCAAACCCTTTATCACCCATTTTCATCCACTGTTATGAAAGTTTCTGGGTTGTTTTTCATTACTAAAGCAGAGTAGCTGCCATTACAAGACTTTCAGAACCTCCCAGGTTTTTTTGTGTTCATCTGCTTTTTTCTTCACACATCATTTCTTTGGTAATACATCCTGCTCTCCACCTTTTGGAGCTGCTGGTGTGATATTATTGAATAGATGCAGCACATTGATTCTGGACTGCTGGAAATTACTGGCTGGCACAGTGGGTAACAGGATAAGTATTAACTGTTGCAGATAGAGTTGTTTCTTCTGTACAGAGAATGGCTCCCTTCAGTTAAAACTAAATATTCTAAGCATTTCTTCTTCTTCATGTTTTCCCAGTTTCCAGGACTTTTGAAGTGGATCCTTGTAATTTGTCTTCCTTATGCAACATTAGCAGATAAAGACTATAGAGGTTTTGTTGGTCTGTATTTATATGCCGGATACTTAGCTCAAAGCTCTGATTTTCACAATGTTCAGACAGATTCAGACGTGATTAGTGCTATGTAACATCTTCCAAATTCCACCTACATATAAGAAATGTCAGACAAGCTATGCATCATTGGAATGAATAAAGAGCAGAAATCCAGGCTGCAAGAGGAAGAATTTGCAATATCAAAATCAGCACACATCGTTGTAAAGTCCCTGTGTTTACTGGTTTGCAAATACTGCAGATGGCAACACAAGTTTTAACTCTGGTAAGTGTATATGAGATTAGATGTTTTTTCCCCATAATCTTTGTAAAGTTTGCCTCCTCATAGGCATAAAGCTAGCAGAGGGCTCTGGGAGAGTGCACAAATCAAGTCTTACAGGTAATGAGAAATAAGGAGCTTTAAGATATAGCTTAGTGCTGTTCTCAGTAGACTCCTCCTCATGCCAAATTATATCTCAAATATTTGCAGTGCTTCCCAAGGGAGTGTCATCATTCAGAAGAGAATATGTAATCTGAATATACCAAGTGTACACAGATCATCCAATCTTAATGACATTTGTAATAAGACATTGAGACTGTCAGTCATGAATATCCCATTGCAAAAAAACCAAATAGTAACAATAAATTAAAGTGCCACTATCTCTACAATAAAGCATCTTTATTAATTGCATCTCATTAATGACAAATTTTTTTACAAGTGAGTACAAACACTATCATGGGAAGCTTTTAAATTGATTTTTTTTTTCTTTTAAGTTGCTTGAATGTGATTCAAGATCTAAACTCTAGAAGGTGTTCTGACCTTTTTGGAGCTTAAATAAGAAACAATTTGAAAAGTAAAAATTACTCAGGTTTAAATTCAATAATGATGAGACAATGCATATCACGGAAAAGAACAAAGCACCAAGGGGACAGTGCTAAGCAAAATTACAGATGATCACAGGAGAGTCTGAGATAAAATGAAGGAAAATATAACATAAATTATAAAGTACATCAGAAATGCCCTTCATAATGAGTTCACAATGAGATGTAGCTAAACAGGTTGAAATGGCTTTTCTGGTACTTAAGAAGGGGAACGATACCTGTAGGGGAGTTATAATGTCTCATTTCTTCATTTCTTGAAACTGATAAGGCACATGCAGAACAAAATTGGAGGTATTTAAATAAGACAGTGATGTTGTATATTAGGAATTGGAGGCAAGGGTTTCTAGGCTGATGTAAGGCACAGACCATTAGATTAGATGAGTGGATAAAAATGTTTTTAAATTATTCCTTCCTCATTTCACCTATTCTTTTTAATGATCTTTCCCCCACCACCACACAGTTCCCACAACTATCAAGCATCTCTTAGCAAGTATAAAGGCCCTAAACTAATGTACTGGTGTGTACCTTACATCACTTTACACATATTAATTTGACAATTAGATGAGGGAATGTGAGGAAGAAACATGAAATAGCCCTGCAGGGTACAGTTTAATGACATAGCTAAATTATCCTAATGGCATTCTCTGCCAGTTTAGCTACCAGAACTGTCACACCAGTTAGGTGAGGGCCAGAGTCACTGTAAGTAAGGAGGACAGAGGAGGGACAAAACCCTTTTCATCAACAGTTAGAGCATTAACATAGCTATAATACAGAATGCAGTGGTTTGCAGTAGAATGTGTGTGTTGGGGCGGCAGGTGGAGGAGGGGCAGAGAGATAATTCTTAAGTTTTAATTCCTCCTCCTGATCAGATCTCTGATCTGGCACTTCTCACGGGCATATTAGCGTTACTGCTAATATGAATGCTGGAACCAGGAGGAGATGTGGGGAGAAAATGAAAGAAGAAGCTTTGATCTGGATGCTTCTGCTGCTGTGGAACTGTGTCAAGTTCAGAAAGCATCAAAGTTAGATGTGGAGTAGGGAGTCCTTTCTTTTAGCAGATTCTTGCAAGAGGTGATTGAGAAAAGCAGATAGGTATTTGACAGGTACACCACGGCTACAACACATGATCTAGTTGTTAATCTATTTGGCCTTTGGATTTCACAGTAGCAGAGTTTTCAAAGACAAATAGCCCATTATAGACTAACTACTATTTAGATAGTAGTATATAATCACATATATGTATATGGATAAGAAAATTCCTATGCCATCAATGAGCATTTCCTTTATTCAACGAAGCTGCAAGCTTGAGTTGCTGTCTCAGCTTGCATAACTGCAAAAATTATTCATGATCCTAACATTATCAAATGCATCTACAAGATTTGTTTGGCTGAACTCCTAAGGCTCTGATTTCCATGAGGTAATGACTGTGCTTTATGCAAAAAAGTATATTCTTTTATTAGCTCTATTACTGCCCTTTGGTCTTGTTGTCTGTCCGGTTTCTCCCATGTCTCTAAGCAGGTGAAATGGGGGGTTGGTCTGTTTTCATTACATTCATCGCATTGCAAGAAAATTGGAGAAAAATTACACAAGACCAAATATTATCATGTGAAAAAAAATCAGGGAAGAACACTTATCACATACTACACTTAGGCAAAGACAGTTTCACCATGTTTTAATCAATTTTAACATTATGGTAGCTTTGGTTTTAATTCATTATTAACTTTGTCAGGCTTGCCATTCCATAGTTTGAGCACATAAACTTAGAAAGGCCTTCCTGAATCCACTCTAACAATTCCACCTAGATCTTTCAAATCCCATTGAAGGAGCTCTCTGATGAAAACATTTGCCTGATCTGTCCATTTATAGATATCTTTCACTAACATATTCCATCCCACAACACGTATCTTTGCTTGATATTATATCCACAATATACTTACGGAATCAAACTGTCTCATGTGCATGCACGCACACATATTATCTTCTTTGCTAAGTCACTTGAGAAGTGTAATTCTTCTGCCCAATATACAACCTCATTGATCTGTGTAGGTAAAGAGATTCTGAATAAATCAACTACTGGGGTACCAGACATTATAAACAAAGCAGATTAAGTCTTAATTCTGCCAGACTAAACAGAATTTATCCCAGAAAAAAATCGTTTAGTCATCACAGACACATAAAGTATTTCAATTTTACTCAACAGGATTAGCATCCTCCTCATTTTAGTTGGTACAGGAAAAATAAATTATTTCATGGAGCAGATCCAAGTGTATCTGTACCCACTGTTCTTTAATTTGAGGCAATTTTTTATACAAAAAGAACTCCAGTTACACTTTATACCAATTCTGCTGCATTAAGTAATGGATTTATTTCACCTTGGTTTAAGCAAGAATATTATGGGGCTATTGGCAAAGCCTTTCATTCTTTTTCACATCTCAAAAGCAAAATTTTTATCAGCCTAGAATGCCTCCTGCAGATGAGTTAGGAGTCTCTGCCTTTATCCATAATCTGAATTCCTCCTCTTTTTCACTCTTAAGACTGAAAACAAGAACAACAACCATCCTTTGAAGCCCTTCATTCAATAACTTAGAGCAATAGCTGGGATTAACAGCTTCCACAATACCGTTTGCTTTCCTCTCACCTGGCTACAGAAACAGTTAGATAAGAACGAGTGTTATTTTCTCCATCACTGGTGAAATGCACAGTGAGAAGCCTGTTTCCATTGAGCTCAGAGCAGAAAAACTGCCAAGAGGGAATAAGTCAGACCTAGGTCATCTTCTGACTTAATTACTGGAAGCGGATAGAAAGAATGGAGCCAAAGTTCAGAGTTCTGATGGAGCCAGACACCTCCAAGAGTATGATGAAACCTGTTGTAAACAGATTCATGCTTTTAGGGGGTTTTGCCCTCTGTCTGCAGGTGGCTTCATTAGTTCAGCTACAATTCAATGTGCTCTAAATCATCCCTTTTGCATGGGAAGTTTTGTAGCTTTGTAATACTTTATGGAATTTCCTCTTATGGAAACAGACACTAGGATGTTTGAATGGTGTATTCACTCTTGTATTCACTTGCTTTCTCTCAATCTTTATGAACTCTGTAGTTTTATTTCCTTACTTATCTGAAAAAGTCAATTCTATTATTAAAAAATATTAAGAAAAACATTTTAAAACTCAAAATTAGGGTTATTTGTAAAGCATTGTGCTCTTCCAGCCTATGTTTGTTAGTACAACATAAATCTCAAAAACATGGAAGTAGGTAATTAATTACAGGCCCACGACAATATGACTCTGACCTCTACAGCTGGCATTAGCTACTGAAAATATTTTTCACTGAAATAAAGAGAAGCAAGAGTATTTATTTTATTCACCTTTATCTTTTGTGTCATCCCGCATCTTGCATGTATGCATGAAAGAGATAGATATGTAACTTGGGGGGCCCGAACTATTTCCTTTTCTTACTTCTTTCCGTCAATTTTGAAAGCAGGAATGGACAGAGAGGCTGTCCATCAGCTGGACTAACAGCAGTGAGGGAGAATATAGGTTTCCCAGAACATGCGTAAAATTCTGATGTTAAATGGAAGTCCAGAGAAATTGTCTGCAGGTGAATCTCAGAGTATGTGGCTGAGCAGGTGCTGGTAAATCACATCACCCATATGTGAGTTTTGCCACAAAAAAGGAAAGAAGTCAGGCTGCTCTAGTAAAGCTTTTTCCTTCCTTCCTTAATGGTGGGCATCCTGCACCATCTTTGAAGATGTCATATAAATAAATATGTTGTGCATGTGCAAGCACATCGCTTGATCAGGGTAGCAAAAAGGTTATGTCATCAAGTGCCTCATACAAGAACTACAAAGTTATGAGATATCTGACCCTCAATATTTTCTGTGATGAGCTATGTATGTATACATTTGCTACAGACTAACACAAATGTCAATAAGTCTGTGTATGGTGTAAGTCTACCACCTCTGCTCTGGTATGCCCCACACAGTTATTCCATAAGCAAGCAGTGCAACATCTCATATATCTGAGTTTAGGTGCACAGTCATTCTGATTAGTCACAACAGAGTCACCTTCAGGACTTTCAGACACCCAGAAGCTGAACTGTATTTGGCATCCAGTAACACACTAAGGACAAAAAGTCATAAAGGGAAGAAGTGTCTGTCTGGGAAAACTTGGCATTGTCAAGGAGAGGAGTAAGGCAAGGCAAGGATCGCTAAGGTCCTACTTGACATACAGGGTAGAAAGCAGTGTTAAGATCCCGTGAACAGACGGGAGTTTTCCCAAATCCTTTTAATATATATGTCCGTTTCTAGAACTGTGCAATGTGTACTATGTATATATGCATGTGTATACACAGACAAAGGTTGCTAAATGAAAGCCTATACTCTGTTCAGAAGCAGGGGAATTTCTGAGTTGAGTGGGTAGATATTGCAATAGTGGTTGTTAGTGCTCCCAGATGGGCATTGCCCTACTTACCAGGCTTGGGCAGAGATGCTTTCTCTGAGCAAGTTTGCCCCTTTATGAACAGCTTTGCAGTTCCTTGCTCCTTTCAGTTGGCCTCATTCCTGCAACAAAGTTAGATGCTTTGTATTCTCATGCTACTTCTTCAGTTCCCACACACCTGGTTTAGAGAGAAAAAATATTTTCTCTATTATTTAGTGGCACTGAGACAAAACTGACTACACTTGTTTTTCTTCATTAAATAAGTGAAGTCCTGACTGCAGAATATCCATCTCTAGCATTTTTACCAACTTGAAATATTTTTCCTCTTTAGAAAAGTATTTATTGCTATTTATAAATGACCTATTACAAAAGATTACACATCTCCTGTATTTTCTCCTCAAAGATTTTTATGTGTCAGTTCCTAAAAATAAAATACATAGTTCTCATTCTTGCTCTATTATTGCTTAATCTATCAAGGACTTCTGAATGCTTAAAGCTCCTACAAATCCATAGACCTATAAGATGGCAAACAAAATAAAATGTGCTAAATATATTTTTCCCCCTTGCATGCTTTGGAGGCAAAATATGAAGGCAGTAGGACCTTAGAGGACTTTAAAATCTGGGTAGGTACAAGTTTCAGGAGAAATAGACAGAATACTATAGAGCTGGATGCATAACTTCATAATAAGAAAGAATTTCAGCAAACAGGGATGGATAAGATAGTATAGGGTTTTTTGTTTATAGAAGCTGATGGCTTAGTTTGAATAGGGAAGCTATAACTGTATTTCTGTAGCAACTTCAGTATTTCATTGTTTTTTTTCTTCTTCTCAGATGACTCTGCTGTCAGGTTTCCTGCATACCGAGTCTAGAAGATCTCACATGTAGCAGCTGTACAGGTACTTCTTCTGCAGACAACGTCACAGAGTTCCTTTTCCTCTCTGAAACTAAGACTACAATTTACCTAGGCACTGCTCTCCAGCAGCTCCATAGAGATAACAGAGTAATCTTGATACCTTCTGCTACCACTGAAGTTTACCAGTGTTTGGCTTACCTCCAATTTCCTTTATGAATTTTGGTATTGTTCATACAAACTTTGACAACACTAACTTTGGATTCAATGGATGGACAAGCTAAACTTCTTTGGCTATTTCATATATCGTCCTTCTTTAGCATCTCTGGAACTTTCCTGGTTTTTTTTTTCATCTTAGGTAAGACTAGTTATAAGAAGCTTGATAATTTTGAAAAACTTGAATTTTCATGGCCAAACACAGAAAGAACAGAATTTATCTGTGTCTTCATGACATAGTATTTGCATATGACATACTAATTTACTATTTGCATTCATATACATTTAACATGCTACATATCCAAACAATATCAGTTGCTAAACAAGGAGGAGGTGGAGGCTTTTTTTAAAAAAAAGGCTTAAAAAAGCTTTAAAGAAACCTCCGTGTAATACAACAAAGTCTCGACCAAGTCACTTGAGGCCTCACATAACAATGAAAAGAGAAGCCTAGACCAGAAAATGTAACTATCCCCAAAGAATTGCCAGCACTTGGAGCCTTAAGAAATGAGCTGTTTCACAGAAGGTGTTCTAAACGCCCACTTCACTTCACTATGCCACTTCTCCCAACTGCAGATCTCTGTGTGGACTTAGTACCAATGCGCAGAAACTGGAATGCCACTCATTTCACTTAAAAAAGAAATTTTATACTACAGAAAATTGTCATTAGCTGAGGATTCATAATTATTCCTAAAATGTAATTGTTACTCTATGTAGAAGAGGTGTATTCATCCAGAATTTGTTACCAAACAATTTTGTATGGAGAGTTTTTTAAGCAATTTAGAATGTACTGGTTCAAGTGGAAAGAACATACAGGAAGCTAAAAAACTTTCAAGTTGCAAAGACTAAACACAAAAGTCCATTCCAACCCTCTGTCAATCAATACAGAGATGCAGGATGCTCATCAAGTGCTCAGAATATCTTGTAGAAAACTGCGGCTGATATTATAAGACGTTAACTGATAGTTACAGAACACACATCTGTTGAAGTGTTGGTTTTGAAGTTTGATGGGCTTTTTTATTATTATTTTTGTATTTTGGAATAGAATATGCTTGTACGGTGTGTTTAATAATAGATATATTTGTCACTTCACTTCTGACAACACCCCAGGAGAAAAAGACCTGTAATTCAGATGCATCATTTCAGAAAGACCAGAGTGTATTAGAGACTTACTTATGACTCAGCTAGCTGGTTCACCTATTGAACTAGGCTGAAAACCTCATAAGGTAAATATCACATCTGTTTAAATTTTGGCGAGCTATTTAGGTGTCACAGAACTACGTGAAACTCGGTGTCACTAGAGGAATTCTTTTACCATGGCTTCCAGAAATCAATTCCAAGCTCAACAGACATTTACCTGGTAGCATCAGCCAATAATTAAGTTATAGGATTCTGTAAAAAAAGTGTGTACACGCAACGTATGGAAGGGCTGTTTAGCAGTACAGAATGGTTGCCTACATGCCAAATCACTTGCTTTAATGTCAGTCCAAGGCTCCAGCTGTAAAAATGAGTTCTGCAGCACTTCCCTTGCCTCTCACACACATGCTGTAGTCCTACCCCTTGCTATTTCACCACATGAGAATGCACAGGTTTATGACCAAGAGATTCAAAATTTGGTATCAGAATTGCATTTTTTTATGGCAATTCAGATCACTCAGTACTCAGGACAAAGAAGAACTCTTTCTGCATACCATCTACATTGAAGTTGCTAGATGGAAGCTATAATCTAGTATGCTAAGTAATGAAATCTTTCTGGATTTTAGTTGCAGTAGAAATTTGGAAGTGGATACATGCAATTAAGATTGATCAAAACTCTTATAGTATAAACTATTTCCATCAGAAATACAATTCATGGAAATGTGTCCACAAGTCAGTTTTTAGAAGCTTCTGTGAAAAGTCTATGCCGCTGCCATTGGAACCCTTCTAAACTTCAAACTTGTATAATTCCCTTAGGAAAACCATATCTCCCAGATCTCCAGCTCTGAGAATTTCACCTTGTTGCCTGTCTTTCAATCAGGGTTCATGAGGCTCCCAGCTCCGAAAACATAAGCGAGAGATGAGGTTCCTGATTCTTTTAGCCTCATCTCCATTAGGATATTTTCTGCCAGAAAGTATGGCTACAAGTGGGTCCACTTATATTGTGATAAAAAGAAATAAAATAAATACCCTCCACACACGCAGTTGAACTAACGGACCTGTGATGCACCAGTGTATATGAAGACTCTCTAAGTCATTCTAAAATTACAGATATCCAGGACTGCCTGAATATTCTGGTAAAGACCAGAATAAGTAAAATGCTAAATGAGAAAATATCCCTCACTGAAAGGGGGAAATTAAAAGAAATAACCTCACAAACAAACCTCAAATAAATTTTGGTCAGACCAGCAACATACTCAACCTGGCCATAAAGAGAAAGGCAAATCTTTCCATTTTACATACCAGGAGAATAAGAAATTCAAATAGTCATTCCAAAACGAAAGACAGTTTCAGAGAAAGCTGACCAGCATTGACAAGAGACGGATCATGACAAACTACTATACCAGTAGTTGGAGATATGAATACATCATTCTTGTCTAGACACAGACTGGTCTAGTTTTTGCTCAGATATAATTGAATATCCCTAAATTAGACCTGAAATTCACTACAACTGGTCTCTGTAGTTGCATTCATTGTTTTGGCAGAATAAATCACAAACTACAATCACCATCAGAACTTATACTCATAGTATTCACTTCTTGATACATATTGAGATAAACCAAACGTAAGCCAACCTTAAATTCACATAAATGCTGTTCTTGCTAGCAGTTATTTTACCTATTATTTTCTTGAAAATTATTAATCTAGATGCTAGAGGTAGCTTGATTTTTTTCTCTCTCTTCCTAGGCACATGCTACTTTTGGCCTAGATACAGCAGCCATCACTCTCTCAAAAGATTTAACAAGTATCAACATTTCCAGATTTCCAGCATCCCTTGCTGGAAAAAGTAGCTGCTTTTTTTTTTTTTCCTTGTGCATAACAGCTGATCACACAGTTAATTGGACATCCAATTAATTTCTAGTGATGTTTACCTCAAGACTACATAACTTTAAAAAATACTTTAAATATATAATTTAACAATATTATAAATCCCAGAAATGGAGAACATTAGAAATGTGAAAGCTACTACACCATAATGATAAACTATGTAATTTGGCATATACACAATACCTCCCATGCAAAGGTCCCAGAAGTTCAAAAATATTAGTTGAAAGAACATAAAGTACCTGCATGATCAGTGAATTCCACCTTGTCATTGTACACACTGGTCAGCTGAGGCATGGAGCATCTACATGAATCATTCTGTCTAAGGTTAATCAGGAGGTAAATGGAAGAGGGAAGAAGAGAGAAAAATACTAATGTTGACTCTTTGTTTGTTGTTCTGCCCACCTCAACACACCTGTAATGAGGAGCAGTAGGCAGGTAAATGGCTTCAGCTATCACAGCTTGACAAAGGCACAAATTGTATCAATATCTTGGATTCCATTGTCCTTAGGCAAATCACTGAGGTTGTTATTCACCAACTACAAAGTAAGACACTCCTTGCTTGTAATTTCTTCTGCAGTGATAGCAGAGAGGTCAGCTGTTATATGTGACAGTGCGACAATCATAAAAGGTTACTCAAAAAAGCAGTTAAATGTTCTGAATAAAATTACCATTTATATTCATAACAATGAATTTTGGCATCAGACTCATCATGTTTACATCTACAAAAGCTTCAAATATCTCTTTACAAACAGGGTAAATCTTGATACCTGTTACCAAAACGGGACCAGGAAACAATAGAAGAGAGTTTAAATTTTAACCTCTCCATTTTAAGACAGTTGCTGGCACTCGATTGATGACCACAGAATTCAAGAGCTACAGTTAGGGAGCCTGCTGATTAAAAGCTCGCATCACCTTGAGTCTGGAGGTGAAAAGCAGGGAGAGTAAAAATCATATAGCTGCATGAACAAAAGCAGGGTAGAAAAAAAAAGTGTAAAAAATAACAATATTTGACTACTAAACGGTATTGATTCCTCATTCAAAACTACCATAGTTTCTTGACATATGAGATGGAAAACACAGCTTCTTTGGGCTAGATATTGTATGCAGTGAGGGTGCACCAACAGTCTGTATACATGTAACAGCAGATAGAAGAAGCAGAAATAAAGAAGTAAACCACAAGGATTAAGATACTGATTCTTCGCTTCTAAATTAAAGTATGTATGTAACTAATCTACCTCAATTAGGACTCCAGGAACCTGATTTTTCTCTACATGAGTGGTGAAAGTGAAAGGACATGAAGTGGTCCCTGTGTTCTTCTCTGCTTGCTATTCACCAGGGTCCTGGATGATGCAGTTTGCTGCTGCTGCTGCTGCTGCCTGTGATGCCAAGCCACAGAAATTTTCTCCTGTTTTTAGATAAGTCAATCCACAAAGTTGAGCAGGAATTCAGTTTAGATCTCCTCAGCCAGAAGGCCTTTATTCATAGGAAATTGTTCTAGTAGTATGAAATAGTACTGATGTAGTTCCACAGGTGAATACCTAACCCAGAAAGAGCATAGTTTTCTTTAAATTGGTTTAAGGCAAACTAAAGTGGTAAGTTAAATGGAAAAGAGACACTCGCACATAAGTAGAACCAGTCCACACGATAGTTACTAGGGGAGTTGATTCATAATGCAGCTTGAACTGACAATAACTGCCCAGCACAACTGAGTTATGATCTATTGCCTTATCCATAGGAAAATCCTCCTCTTTAAGGGACTTGTAGGAGAGATATTATATATTGAAACATAATTCCACATTAAAATAAAGCTAAAGACTCATTGAATCAGATTGCTTACCAAGTCCAGGCAGGAGTGGTTCAATTTCCGACTGCTTTAGTCTCTTGCAGTGCTAGTAGAATGAATGCTGTATCCCTCTGAAAGGAAAAGAAACACCTGCACTTTGTTTTAACAACCTAAATCTGAACGGAGATACCCGGGGAACACAGAAACACTGTTATAGCAGAGAATCTTTCACAATGGTGCCTTTGAAAAAGACCCAGCTCAGTGGGTCTAGATTTAGAAGTGTCTGCCCACCAGAGTTAAGAGTTTGTATTCCAGTGATAAAAGCCTATCATGCAAACTCCATCTAGGCTAAATTTCACTAAAAATTCACATTGCATATGTTGAATATATCATGCCCTGTCCAAAATCTGAAGAGATTGAAATATTTCTCAAACACCAGGGCTCAGAAACACTGGTACTTTCAGAACATATGCATCACTTCATCACTCAGCATGAAGTTCCCTCCTGTCCTTTTAATCAGCTGTTCCCAAGGCCTGGGACCTTTGAATTTAGCCTTGTGTTACCAATGTCTAGGGCAGCCCATAGATCACCATTCAAATCAGTGGTTGGTTTCAGTTCCACCCTTTCTCCAAGTCAGAGACCTGTCCTAAGGAAAGAACCTTTACTAAGGAAAGGGAACAGAAGCTCTTCACAAGCCCCTCAAAACTGCTAAATACCACACAGAGCCACCAAAAATCTCACTTTGTCATCCATCTGGAGAAAGAGCCATCCCCACTATCTAAGACAAGGGAAAGCACAGTGTGGTGGAGAGGGCAGAGAGCCCATCTCTTGCCTATGAATAACCTGGCAGGGCATTAATTTGTCAGAAGCAAAAGTAACATCACTACTGTTCTAGCATACAAGAAGGACTTATTTCTCATTACCTCTGTTTTGGTTAGAAGATGAGATTTAAACAGGAGGAAAAAAAACAAACCCACAATCTCAGTGTTTCTATATGTAATTCTTGCAGGGTAGAGATTAAACAATGGAACAGCAGATCACTGCTCCAGCTCATGCCTCCAATCTAAGAAACACATTGACTACTTGTCAGCAATGACAACAAGCATTTGGAAAGCCAGGGGAACCTCCAAGCAGAGTGCTCTGGGGACAGGCAAGGGCATATGGTCTAAAAAAAAAAAAAACAACAGTGGGAATTCCAATTCCCACACTGTACAAAACAGAATGGAAAATCTTAGTTTGCCAAGAGTTTCAAGGGCTCATTAGTTAAAAATCAGTTAGAAATCATTAGCTAAAAATATAAACAACCAGGCTGAGTTCCAGGGCAAAGATTGTATTATTCACAGTACTTAAGATGTTAACTATCCAAAATTTCAGTTAATATACTTTTCCAACAATAACAGAATAATACTAAAATACAGTGTATGTTTATGATATTTTAAGATTATAATTTGTTTTGATTACGTCAAACAGCATCTGCTCTGTTTTCTTTTTACTCAAAGCACCACAAATGTACATAGTACCAATATCACTCTGTATTTTGAAATTTGTGAGTCTTCCTGCACATTTCATTCGAGGGGAAGTTTTCCAAGCCAAACTTGAAAATATAAAACACAACATCAGAAAAAAATAAGCTGTCTAGAATATTGCATATTTGCATTTGTTTTACTAGAGGCATTCACATTTGAGAAAAACATCTTTGTTGCACTTCAGACTCTGCCTCAACTGTAGAGAAGTCCTAATCTTATGTTTATGCCATGCATTGGTGTAGTGAGGCATAGGCTATGATCACTGTGGTGTACAATTTTTAATTTCCTAGCATCAACATTTTTTATTGCAACTGGCAGGTTTTTTATTGTTGTTATTTTGAGATACCCTTTTACGGTTGTTCTGGTCTTTTATTAACATTCTGCCAGATATCACTCTATCAGGGCCCATGCTGGGTTAGTGATAATGTTGTCTGCAGTGGCAGGTCTACCTTGGCAGATTATGGGTATAAAATGGGCAGGGGGCAATTGACTTGTCAGAATATTTACAAACTTCAAACTGCTATCTGCACCCTTAATTACTTGTACAATGAAAAAGATTGCTATGTCACCATATCTGCTCTACATGATGTATGGTAATAGCTGGAGAAGATGGGCTGGGAGGGAGACAGCCCCTATTAAAAACAAATAGCTGTGATTGATGTGAAAATTTGCCTATGAAGCCAAAAGAAAAGTAAATGCATTTAGATTTAAGTGGCTTTATTGGGGAGGCCTACTGACCAAGAAGCCTTGCTAAGCTTACGTAGACTCTACTGCAGAAATAAGTATCAGTTTGAGTTCAGCAGCTATTATTCATGAAGGTACCTCCATCTCTTCCCCTGGCTATTTTAAACCAAAAACACTACCTACAATTTAAAAACACTGCTATGGCTTGTTTGTCTTACACTTTTTTCATCTGTAACACGTTGTCAAGCACCGCTATGAAACAACATTCTTTTTAATGTAACCTATTGCACTGCACATGAACCCTTACTGGATTTTCCATCCTTACTGCATTTTCCTTTTTCTGACTTCCTTTGCCTTTCGCTCCAGCCCCCACCCCTCAGCTCACAGAACAGCCCATATTCTGATTTCTCCAGAGTGGTTTCCATTATCATTTAGTCTGCTATTTGGAAAGGGGAATGGAGACAACAACATCTTTTATTCCATTGTTCTAGAAGATCTTTGCTCATCTCTCTTTCCATAACGCTCTCATCCTCCTGCCCTTCCCTTCTTCTCTGCATTTGCTTAGCTTATTATCAATCTTTTCTCAGGCTCAGAGTCACAAGTGTGGTAAATTCCCATCAAATTTACCAGTCTTCACTCAAAGCTTCTATAACAGTCTGGGACTCCTGCTGCCATGCTGGAGACTAATATGGAGCAAAAGCACCAGCTTTTCTCCCACAGAGATCAGACATTTCAGCAGTCACATATTAAACAGTAGTACAAACCCATTACCCAAAGATTTAATAAAGCACAGCATCATGAACTATGGCAGAAATTGACTGCAGCTTAAAAGCTTCTGTCTGACCATTTTTGCCATAGCAGAAAGCCACTGATTGTCCAGTTCCTCCATCACATATCAGTTTTCTGAGATACCTCACCTTTTGTTGCTAACCTCCACAAGTTAAGGTGAGAGGGAGAAAAGATTTCAGTCTTGGTAAAAAGTAGTAAGAAGAAAAGTTTAAAAAACAAAAAAGTTTCAACTGTTTTCAACTGGAAGCTAACTGCTTCCCCACCCAGCCCTCCTGCCTTTTCAGAGGTTTCAATATTATTCTCATCAGAAGCCAAATATAACACCAACACAGTCCAATCCCCACATCAACCTAATCCTTCTCTCTGGTGAGTACAAATTTTTCCATTGAATAGAGCAGAGGGCTGTATTCTTAAAACAGTGCAAGGTCACTTAGGCAGCAAGTTGGTGATGAGGATTAAATACATAGCTGCTATACATCACTTTTATCAACAGATGTGTAAGCACTTCAGTAAAATGGTGTTATGTTGGATGGCACATGAAAAATGAGAGAATTGCCCTGACAAAACCAGAAGGATAGTAGTAGAACCAGGTATATAAACCAGGTCACCTAAATACCAAACCTGTTCCTTGTCCACCCAGCAGTATTTTCTTCCTAGCTTGTTTTCCTACACACAAGATTTCAAAAAATTTTTGATAGCATAACGCTTTTGCAGTTTAACTCTATAACTACAAACGCATAACAGTTTGAAAGATGCTGCCTGAAATACCATCATTTAATTCTTGTTTTGGTAGAGTTTATCAGTACCATTTTTCATAATCTTTGAAAGAAAAGGGGTAACAGTCTGGCTTGTTATAAAATGGAACATGCTTACCTAAAAATTAAAGATTTACAAATGTTAATGTATCTGTAGAAACCTGAAAGTCACAAACCACTTGTGGTTTGTGATAACATAGGATCACACATATTTTCTCCATATGTATACAAAAACATATCCCCAGCAGAAAAAAACCTGGTTTGTCTTCAAAGGAAATGAAAGTGATGGCAAAATCTTTTGAAATCCAAGACCATTGCTTAGCCATGGACCAACAGCAACACAAAAGAGTCAGTATTATAGGACACTGTCAAAATCCCTCATAATCTGAATCTTTACTTTCAGTGGTGTATTTTTTACATTTGCTATGTAAGAAGTCATCACAACACAAGCACTTCAATGTGTACTTATTACAAACTGCCTCAACTTGATCCCAAAGAAAAGCACAAACCCATCTTTTTGCTTTCCTCCTCTAAGTACTCTCATAGGAGGTCAAGAAGTGTTTGAAAGTGAGGGTACTTTCTACAGAAAAAGAAGTCTTTATGAAGAAGTTTTTTAGTTCATTTGATATGGCAAAAAAAGCTTACATTTATACATGCAAAAAATCTAATCACAATCAAGAAGCCCACGCATACATAAAATTGCACGTGTAAAACTAGCCTGAGTACCGTGTACTTCTGGGCATCTCAGTGAGACTTCTGCATTCAGTACATAGTTATACCCTAGATCCAGGAGAGAGATCACTGTTCACCAATTAGATGGAGAATCAGCCTTCCATCATGATCATATATATCTACTGACTATAAAGAGAGTGTGGACCAATCACAACCCTAATTCAGAGACTGCCTCAAAACAGGGAAAATAGATATAATTCTCCATGTAGATCACCATTTGTGCTAATAAAAATCTTTGGCAAGAATTTTCAGACCTGGAACAAGCTAGCCCAAAAATGAAAAAAAAATCCAGCATATATATGGATTAAAAGCTTTAGTAACCTATAATTGGAACTCTAACGGTAGTCTCTTAATTTGGAAATAATTTTATTTTTACCTATAAAACTTTGGATCTCATATTGAGAAATACCTATACTCACCAGAGTACCAGGTGAGACTTGTGGCCAAGCTGCATTCCTCACAGTTTATAAACACAGATGGCAGGTTTAATTTAGTCCAGTTTAGTCCTAAATTTTAAAAACCATTCATGAAAACTTGACTTCAAGAATCAGAATCCCTTAGTTCTCTTTGTTGTGATTTCTGATCGCTAATAGAAGACTCAAGAGACTTACATGTTTTGAGATATTTGTAAGAAAGGTCAATCCATAAGCAAGCATTAACATCACCATTAAGGAGATCTTCAGCAGATCTTTAAAATCTTTTTTTAATATAGGCCAAAATGGTTTTCGATATTAACAACTGATAAGAATCATCCCCTCACCAATTTCAGCTATCTCAGAGTTTATTGGCTTTTTAAAGCTAGAAATATAAGCTTCCTTTAACATCAATAGAGAGAAAGAATCCCACATAAGTAAATTAAAACCAAGTACACTTATGAGCACACATGCTTTAGATGAGAATAGGTGACTAGACACCTAATTTTCAGATGGATAAAGTTAGGTGAAATGAACTCTTTTCTGTCCTTCTGCCCCAACCATATTTCAAATTTAGTCTTACCAGAGCCTGAAGAACCTTACACATGCAACTTCTGTGCATCCTGTGTTACTTTCACTAGAATAGTAGGTAGCAGTATTGTTTTAGGGATTACAGTCTTTAAGGAACTGCTGGAGTAGACCTAGTAGTCAGTAGCTGATAAGAACAATGCAAGACCCACATGCTGTTCATCTAAAGAACTGGAATTTGCACTTCAGTGATTGTGTTAATTCTGCTAATAACATGCAGTTGAAAGTCTAGATCAAGTAGACATATTTCACAACTATCTCATAATACTTATCTGAACACATTTTTCTGAGACACATTGGATAGCATAAACTCATGTGAATTAATGCAAATACTCTTCCTGAAAACAGCAGCAGCAGTAATGTGAACAAATGCTCACTTAAATAAGTCATCTACAATGTGACATATGGAGGTTGCTACCTATTAGTTAGAGCTCTTGAAAAAGGCACATTTGAGCGTTTAGTCTTCCTTCAGTTTCCATGATTATTTTAAGGTCTGTAAATGACCACTCTAGTGAAACTAAATTAATCATAGCCTTTTTTTATTAAAACACAGCAAGCATCATGCTTCAGATAAGAGATGTGCTATCTGTAACTTCATTTAACACTAATATTCTTATACCTATATACACAAAACAGGTTTATAAATTATCACATTGACATCCTGCTATTGGCATTTAGAATTCATATTTTATTAGTCATCACCAAAATACAATATACCAGGACTCCCAATGGACTTCCAATACACTGGAAATAGCAAAGATTAGAAATTTTGGTTGTAAAACTAAGGAAGTGATGATACCATATCTCAAAATTGGGACATAGAAGTACAAAACTTTGCTTCAATACAGTCTGCCAGCCAAAGTGAAGGCAAAATTTATGTCTAATCAACCCAACTTCCAAATGTAGCAATAACATACTGAATTCCTTACTATTATTTCTGTGCATTCATTAACACTGCCACCAGTACAACCCTCTCCATCACAATGTATGCAGGAGAATTTTTGCCACCAAAAGAACTGCCTCAGGATAGAAGCAAAACCAGAAATAAAACTGTTTCCCCTCAAAGAAACCAGAATTTACTTAGTGTCTTTCACGTGTCTGCAGATATTTTCTATATTTAATTTCTCCTCTCATTAAAGATGCTGTTCTTTATTATAAACTAAATGGAAAATATCCATAGCCAGTAATTGAATTACCCCAAAGTACCTGCTTAAAAAGATCGATATTGATCAAACTACAGGGTAGAAAGTACCACTAGTCTTCTTAATGTAAGTGATTTGGCTCAAGGAATGTTTTGATCAAACTAAGTGGAGAATCTAATTAACCTGTGATTAAATTAAGTGGAGGGCAACCTGTATAGGCATAAATCCCATACACATTGAGATGAAACTAATAGTAATGCACATATTTACAGGTGCTGCCAAGGGAAGTCATGCAATAAATTCAGCAAAGAAAAAAGGGCACAGTAAGAAAGCGAAAATAAAGCATGAAGGGATTAGAATACAGAAAAAAGATAAAGACAGCCACAGATAATGATTACCATTGGAAGAACATTATCCAAGCCTGGGAGATTAAAGGCTGTGAATATATTAGAGAATGAAAAGTATTCTTCTAGATTAAAAATCTAAAGCAATGAAAAACTCGATGATCCAGATTGAAATAGAATTCCAAAAGCTACTAAACAGACTCTCAGGCAAGGTCACATTATATCTGTCTGTGGTTTGTACCTCATGGGCATCATGTGGTTAGTGGTGGGGACAAGTTGTCAATTCACAACACAGGCAAACAAACCCATTGCCTTTCCTCCATGCAGAGGCCCCTTGTTATTTGAGAACTGGGATGTTTCTGCCTCAACATTCACTGAAGAGCCATTTGCAACAATTCAAGCAGTCCTTGCATGACTCGCTTTCTTATAAGTGACCACTGTCTCACTTTTCTATGGGGACTCTGAATAGTATCATCACAACCTATTCCCAAAGAACCCTACCTATTTTCCACCCACTGACACAATCCTACTACAGTAAGGGTGAAACAATAGAAGTCAGGGCTCTTTGTGATCCCATACCACCCAATGTTGGAACAAAATTATCTGTCTCCAAAGCAACTGGCTTCAAAATGAGCACTCCATTTAAATGAATGAGGAAATTTCAAGCTTCCAAATAATCGAAAAATTTAAAAAGGGGCATTTTTGTTAAAAGTGTTATTTGAGATGAGGATTTTCATATTTAATAAAGACTGAAGAAGACATGTCTAGGTTACTGTACTGCCAGGGAAATTTGAACTGAAAAGTGAGACATACAGGAGCAACTTCTCTGGGAATGTTGTGGAATTTCCTTCACTGGAAGGAAAACAGCCTGGACAACAATCTACCAGGCAAAGTGTAATGGGTTCATTACTCTCCCTGAGAAGGAAACTGAAATGGGATAGGTCATTTATGTGTATTTTACCAATAAAGCATTCCATACCATATTTCGTCAGCTCAGATATAAAATAGACGAGAAGGAAGCAAGTGGTCCCTTCTCTTCCGGGTAGCTGAGTGGAGCAGTCGGGCAGTTCCTTCGGGGGAGAAGAGCGTCAGTTGTGCGGAAGTATCTTTATTTTTAGTTCTTCTCTGCATGTATAGTGTCTATAGCATCTTCCCTCTTTGTGTAAATATAAACACCCTTTCTCAGCGGCTTTGATCCCATAGGTTTTTTTTTTTTCCCTTCTTTTCCACCTTTCCCCCCCTCCTCTTCCCTCCGGAGAGACTGGGCACAGGCCCAGTATTTACCTGGTGTTCAGCCAAAGTAAACAATAACACAAAGGTACTCTCTTCTACTTCCCCACTTTACGAGGAGCATGATGGCCCTTTCTACATGCTGTAAAGGGTGGTGCCTCCATTAGTTGTGTTGCTTTAAATTACCTAAAGAAACTATGGTATAAAAGAGACTTTTGAATACCTCAGTACTTTAGCCACCCGCCTTAAGAGATCTCCAGCAATGCAGCTTCTGGTGCGCTGCTACTCAGTAATTTCTGAGAAACAGAAAGTGTTCATAAAGCTGAAAATCCAGCTAGTCGGAGTCACTGCCAAATCCAAAAACTTGGCACATTTTTCAATGTTCCAGTAACACATTAATATGGATTTTTGGTTACATTGTGTGCATAGTGATGATTTCTTCAAGCTAGCATGCAGTAACGGTCACAGGCAACCTTTTTTTTTCTTTTTTAGTCAAAGATATTTACTCCTACACAAAATAACCTCCATTTTGCAATCAATAGCAGCACTGAACAATTGGATTGGAAATCATAGTGTATAATCAACTCCAAGACTCAAACGGCAGAGTACCTATTGTTCTTTTCCAAGCAGACAAATAGAGATCTCTGTTATCTTTTAAGTATCAACGATTGTGCAGTGAAGATATCAATTTTCCATTAATAAGCATGGAATTATACATCTGGCTGCTGTCAACTATTTTATGTTACTGGAACAATGAATTAACCTTGCACTACGCTGGCAACTCTGCAAAATTATGTATTTTATCAAGCGCATGCCTTCCCCAACTCAAATGACTGCAAAAACTTTGTAGTATCAAACCTTGCAAAGCACTTTAATCTGCTTTTATGCATGACGTAACTTAATCTTTTTATATAGTGCTTGCTCATTTCTGTAGGTCTAACAGCAACAGTAACTTAATACAGGGTATAATAATATATTTTTCACTTTATCTCTTCTGGGTTGCAGAACTTATAGCAGCATCTTCATTCCCCTGTGACAGTTCTGTTAGTTTCTTCTCTATAATCTGTTATAGCCCAAGTAAAATTGGCAGGTACTCTGCCAACAATCAGGAACATTGGAAGGGCCCTAAAGGATGTCTGGTTTTCTACTGCATTGCACATAATCATGGTTTCCATGACCTTCATGACATTTTACCACATGCCCTGAAACAAGTAGGAGAACGAGATAACAAACCTAAAGAAATGGCTAAAACAAAAAACATCATTTATCTGGGTTCTCATGACAGCCATAGATGAATGGACAAATGACTCCAGACAACTTCTTTATTTAACTTTTCAGAGAGATTTTGTTCAGACCCTTGTATCTTAACTTCTTGTTCCTCAGAAAGTACCCACTTTTCTAACTCATTTCCAACTAAGGAACATGTAGAAAGATTCTTGCAGTTGAGTTTATTCTCACTGAATAAAGAGCAGATGCTAATAGCTAAACTAGGACAATAAAGAGTGCATTGGTTTCTTCACTAGAGAGTGGTCCTTTGAAAACTCCTTATGCGTTTATTAACTCCTGTGTTTTACACTATTATCTCTGCCTGAGAATGATCAGCCTCTTATCCTGGTACTCAATATTATACACACATAACACTGTCAAACTTCAGTGTAAGCAGTTTGATGTTTATTCCATAAGCAATTTAAACTTACCTACCAGGCTCTATTTTTTTTTTCCTCCAAGTATCTATAAACAGCTGTGTGTACTAGCAGATTAGTGGTACCTGTGGCACTCTAATTCTGCATACGTAGCACCTGTTTCTTGGAGACAGGATTTTTTTTGTTTGTTTCTTTCTACATAATTTCAAAGAAGGAACTAGAAGAATCAAAACGAAGGCAAATTTCGGGAAATAATCATTCACTTAGCATCTTCCTAACCTATAGTTCACTTTGAGAATAGTCTGCAATATAACACCCACATGGAATACGTAACCTGAGGAGAACAGTGAGAAATCAATACTAGGTTGCAGTCTGTGAATTCTTCTTCCTTCATCCCTTGCTTAGAAGTAAGCAAGTTAAATACTCTTTCTGTATTATTAACTAATAAAGAATTTCAGCACATTTTAATTTTAAATTAAAAGTGACAGTCTTAAGCCCTAAGTCTCTCCTGGACTACCACCTTCTGCTGCTGCCCTCAGGAATGTTGAACTCATCCTGTGTATCTGACCTTCCTCTGTTTTGGACAGAATATTTCTGACCAAAGAAATCTTTAATTTCCTCTCTCCTTATCAGAAATGGCTTGCTTCTTCACTGGATGACTGGACAATGAGAAGACTGGAAAACCACTCACCTGACATACAGTTCCAGGGTCCTAGATCCTTCTGCCATGCAGAAGGAGCAGATGCATTGAAAAAACTATGGTCAAGACAGAAATCCAGTGTGTCTGGAATTTTTACTGCCTTCCCTTCAGAGTCTTCCACCAAGGAAATAATGATTCTTCTCCCTTTTGGACTGTCAGATGTGGATAGATTTCCATAAGAACAACATCTGACATGAGCAAGATGATTTTTCTGACATTAAGTGGAGAGGTAGTTCAGTTTCTCAGACAACTACAAAACTGTTTTCCATCACCTCAGAACAGAAAAATTTTGCGTATTGAACCTTGCCCCTCGGGTTTTTTTTTTTGTGCGTTTTTTTTTTTTTTTTGTGGGTTTTTTTTGTTTGTTTGTTTGGTTGGTTTTTTTTTTAATATTATTTCTAAAAAATTCAGTAGAAGAAATAGCTAGGAAAATTCGAGGCCTACTAATAAAATCTTGGCAAAACTGTAAAAAATTCCCTTTAAGGTTGGGCCATCACAAATGGACAAAGGGCTTCCAAAAAAAAAAAATCCTTACTGCAAGTTCCACAACCAATATGTGTTTATGCTTTGGCATCTTTATATCACTTTTTTCCAAAGAAATGCTGTTAAATGAACAGTGTGGTTGAGAGACCCAGGAAATAATTGCTTCCATGATAACTTGTACTAAGAAGCAGTAATCCTCTTGACAGTAGCAATTACAATCAAACCATTTCAGTACAAATTGATATACATGAGAGTATAATATTTTACTAAAAATTCCTTCTGTCCATTCTGTTTTGGTTCCTGGGCATATATTCCCTTTGTTTCTGAGGCAGAAGTCAACAGAAACTGCATACAAAGAAGTAGGACAATATATAGGCCTCCAAGGAGTTTGGATGCCCCAGGCAACCTGGAAATCATCCATCTTTCCTTGTTTTTAGTCTCTCACACAGAAGAGATACTAAATGTTACACAGCTTTTAATATGCCGGTTCACACATATCTCTAAAGAATATGGATATAATTGGCAATTGCCTAAGAAAACAATGGAAACTAAAATACACCCAAACTCATAAAAAAAACATGACAGAAAACCTCAAATATTTGTTTTACTTTCTAAACCTGCGCCTCAAGCAGAATTGTGTCAAATGCCAAGCAGCATGGGAGAAAGACCACAAATTCTTTGTTTTAAGACCAAGTTTCATAAAAAGATTGCCTTTAGCTTACATATCAGTGAAGGACAAATTGGACCTACAAGGAACGAGAGGTCTCTTCTCATTATTACACTTCCCATGATGCAATCTCCTGTGACCTGATTTAGCAAGCTGAATGATTCATTTAATGTCTATTTACTTGGCAAAGTGCCATACAGAAATACCTTAGCTGGTATTTGAAGGACGTGGTTTGTGTATTAGACACTATGTTAAACAGAATGAGTACAGTGGGTCATACCAAAGGCTTATTTAGGCCGCTAATCTCTTTCATGGTGGTCAGCTGCATAAGCCCAGGAAACAGTATAGGCACTTCAGTATTTCAGGTCCAGAATAGATTCTCACCCATCATTGATCTGGGGGTCTGGACTTTTGAGCCAGTGTGGCATCTTTGCCTTCCACAGTCCTCTGTAATCTTTTCTCCCAGGAGTTTGTGCAGCTGTTTTTCAAGTTAGTATGAAGCCAAGAATCCAGGGATACTCTGATACGCAGAGCACTGTGCCAATTCTTTCATGTAGACATATAAGTAAAATATCCTATGACCACATGCATACAGAGACCTAATGCAGGAGGCAGTTGGATATGAAATGTCTATGCACTCGAACAGCTGTTATTGTACCCACTTTTCTGAACAGAAATGTTATATGAGTATCATTATAAAACACAAAGCAAAAGGACAAGGAGGTCTAGGAACTCTGGTTTGCAGGAGGAAAGCAAGTTCAGATCTTAAAAGGTGAGTTTATCTGTTTTATTTGTAGAGTCAGGACTGTGGTCACAAATACATTTCACCATTTCCACATTCCGAAGTTGGAGTACAGCAACATCAAATTAGAGCCAAAGAAATTAAAAATGGTTTCATTTGAACATAATTATATCATTAAATGCAATTTTTGTATTACACAAAAGGTTAATATCATAACAACTTATTAAAAGAATTTCTGTGAGCCTCATCACGAAAGTTAACAATTTAGATACCATATGAATTACAAGAAAAATCCCTGTGATACATTTGCTGGTATAAAACAGCAGTTTTCAAGGTTATTCATTTCATATATCTTAATAGAGGTGAATGCTGTTAAGTGGAAAACGAAATATATTTTGAGATTTATTAATTCAGTAATTGCATGTCAGGTGTTAATTAAAAGCAAAGCTGAGAAGAATATTTCAGATGGAGACTAAAAAAAGTGATTTTTTCTGAATACACATGTACACATAATATACAGTACACATATAATACCACTATTTAGAGTTTCCTTCTCTAGTATCTGAGCAGATGTCCCTGCAGACATGCTCCTGCTGCAATGGAGCCATTTATGACCAAAAATGCTGCCATTCCCCTGTCCGGTGGGGCCAGAGAACACCAATCAATTCACTACATAATGTAATATTCTAGACATGACAAAGAAAAAATGAAGAGGCAGAACAGTTAGTGGATTCTTGATTTTGACTCATGCAAAGTACAACAAACTTTAAATGCAAGAATTGCTACTCGTAAGCTTTAGAAGGGGGTTGGGAAGCCAGTTCCACATTCCAAATTTGTGCAGAAAGACTATAAGGGTCAGGAAAGAGAATGAGGGTACTCTCAAAAAGAGTAGATAGAAAGTCTGACTGTCAGGGGAAAACAAATGAAGAAGAAAACTCAAAGAAAAATGTAATAGGACCTAGGAAGCTCAAATTGCATTCTCTAAACAGATGTGATTAATGTATATTATTAATCTCTGAGTGGAGGGAGAACTACTAGTGTAATGGTTTGGTTACGTTTTCTCTGTTATTAACTAGTGTTATCCATTCACCACCATGCTGTATGCTGAAAGTGAACCTGAGACTTCTATTTTCTGCCAAAGGGAGTTTACCATTGTTTCAAATATTACCAAGAGGACGAGGAAAAAGCTGTAAGGATATGCGGATTCCAGGAATCATATTAATGTAGAATCTTATTTGGAGGAACATTTTAATTTATCTCTTTCACAATCTTTCCTTACATTGTGGTAACAGACTGTATGCCTTTTCATCTCCTTTTCCTTTTCTTTCCTTGTTGCTGGCTGTAATCACCTCCAGGAAAGTGGAGTTATTATAGCAGACTTTTCATCCTTACTGGTATTGTTTTTATATTTTAAAGAAATGGTTTTGAACTAGGAGTAGTAATGGAGCAAAGTTGAATACAGGAAGAAAATAGCCACATAGAAGAAAGCCAAATGGGAGGGTAAAGATGACCTTATTTGTGCAAAAAGCATTATGGATTGTTTTTCATTCCTTCTTCGTCACAGATTCAAAAAATTAATGTTTTTAATTTTCTTTTCTAAGTTCAGACTTTTAGTGCCTATATAAGCATAGAAAATATTGCAAAGCTAAGTGGGATACCTTGCTTAAAAACAAACCAAAGCAAAATAAACAAAAACCAAAAAACTAACCATAACCCCCCCAATTCTTTTTTTATTGTCCTAATGAAAAAATAATATATTATCCATTTCCTGTCCTTGAGAGCCTAGTTCTTAAACAAGATGAAAAATTGCCTTTGGGCAAATTATCAAGGTCAAGAACAACCCTCATACAAAAAATGGTGCAGTAGAAGATGTTGCTGGAAATTGACATTCTACACTTTTTAAAAAGACATACTAAATGGTCTTCCACCTTTAAACCAAGCAGTCACTCTGAAGACAGCAAGGCCAATGAGGCAGAGGGGTATGATCTGACAGAAAACTGGAGTCAATATCACTCTTTATAAGAGTGCATAATGCTGGATCAGAACTCAGTTGTATGTGACGGTAAAACAAATGTAAGGGAGATTTTTCACATCAGCTTATTAAACGGACCCAGGAGTGTGATTGTTGTCTTGTATTGGTTATGAGACTGGGACAAATCAGTCCTGAAATGCAACCTACTTAAAAGAAGTAATCATTCCAATGGAACACTGTGTTGTAATCAAAAACTCATCTGTCTGCTACGTACACTTGAAAATGTGAACTAAAAAAAGAACATAAAGAGAGAGGGTCCATTTACCAAAAGAACAGGACAATATGGAAAAAAAGTGAAGTTCACCTTGGTTTTCCCTTTGTACCAAAGGAAAATATTTTTAAAATACATAGGCATTTATTGCAAAAGACATCATCAGCAAAAAGTGGAATTCACCTGGTGCTGCTCATCCCATTCTGACTCACCTGAGACCCCTTAAATAGAAAACAAAAATAAAGTTTTCCATATCACAACATTATAGTGGTATTTTACCATTACAGTGTTCAGAGCATAAATTCCTTCCTTGCTGGCAGGAATACTCTTTGACATTTCTTAGAAACATAATTTTAATATTAAAGACTATAAAAATTACATTTTTAATAAAACACAAGTTTTTCTACAAGCAAGAAAGAGGCTTTAGTTAGAGGATTGTTAACTAATATTAGGAGATGTTGCAAATTCTTCATAGACCAGGACAGTTCTGACTCAATGGTAATATTTATAAGCAACGGCATGTATTTTGTTGTCTGCTATTTATTTGGTTAAAAAATTTGCTGGTAAAAATATCTGATATGTTGTGAATGATTCATTGCTTTGGATTCAAAGTTTTTTGGCTGGGATTTTAACTTCTTCTATTATATAATGTCAACAACATCTGCAGCAAGTTCTCTCAGACATTAAAAGACATTGCAATTTAAAGAGAGTCCTAATGAAGAGATGGGATAAATTTATTTTTTTCATTTTAGCAGACTATTCATGCTTAGGTTGTACATTCTGATCACAGAAGCATTTTCAACTGTGGCATCTGCAGTAGAGATTCTCCCCCTCCCTCCAAATCAGTCCCAGTCTCTCATGATATTCCTAGTTCATGAAAACTGAGGGATATTCAGAAAGATTTTTCTTTACAGACTATGTCTGAAACACTAAAACAACCTCTCTTTTCCCATCACAAAGTCTTTCCTCCATAGTATTTTAAGATTTTTTTTCTTTTTCAGTTGATTATAATGAGGGAGAGGAATAGAGCAGAAACTGCCTGAAAATGGCATCTTGTGGCACTTTGCAAATGGCAGGTACGCATCAAGAAGCTGGTACTCAGCCCAGTGGAAACCAGTCCTTGGAAGGGTTGTTCTGTACTTTCATGTCAGCTACAGCACAGTGACATGGAATTTGCCACAGCAGAACAAGCCACTGCCCTGTCGAGCCCCAGCCTCTGTTAGCAGCCAGCATGTGGTGCGGCAGAGTGGAGATATGCAACGCAAATACCCAGGAACACGGGATGCTCTATGGAGTTACCACCTATCTGCCTGCCCCACTGCTTCCTCCTTGTCTTTTTGAAGAATTCACTAAATACTTCCACTGCATTTGTGGTGTGTTTTCTATGTGGTTTTCTTCTGGGTTTTTGATCTCTTAAACGTTAAGGTCTGGTCCATAATGCTCTCTCAGGGGCTTTAAAAAAAGTCAAATACCTCTTTTCTCAAGTACCAGGGCAGTCTGAACTGCCAACCCTTCTAGTGGGGTCATCAGCAAAAGAACACATCAGGGTTGTTGATAATATATTTATATTATATAATATCACAGTGTGTTGATAATATATTTAAAGAGAAACATGAGAATGATCCAGTGGAAAAAAAAGATAAAGTTGTGATCCTGCCAAGATACAGGTGCTTGATTTCAGACATTGACAACAGGGCTAGAAGATGGGAAAAACATGGAAAACTGAGGACGCAGCAGTAACCTGACTGAAAGAGCTTTTCTAAAGCTGGGACATTTTATAATCCATATTACATTTTGTGCACAATCGTTGCTGTCAGTTTATTTGCCCAGGATTTTTAAGGATTCACAGTCAAAGCCCACTCATCATTACAGGTGTCCCACAACTCAGTCTGAATAAAAAGCTGCTGTAAAATACTTTGAGTGATGTATCATGTTTTTTGTACTGTAAATGACCTGTTTTAGACTAAACAAGGGATGAACAATAAGCTTCAATGAAATGTAGCAATTTCCTTCCCCCTCTGGCTGCTCACGCCATAGAGTATGATGACAGAGAAAATGACAAGTGAGTCACTAAAACAACATTATTTGAATTGACAGAGATTGAGACAGTCATATTTGACTCTAAAAGATACAGTCTATGTTTATCTGGCTGGGATGGAGTTGATGAATATAGGTATCTGCAGGCTCACATTCGGTTACGTTCTAATCTAAATTCTAACAAGGTTATTGATTCTGTTTGTATAAGAACGCGGGTGAAGCTGGGTGGTCTTTCAAAAGTAAATTGTTACCTGAACCATGCTATAAGTGACTAGTCATCCCACACATAATTTTTTATGCAGTCACTTATAGAATATGGCTATGCCCGTTACAGATTTTTCTGACTCTTTGGAGATTAAATGTTCTACAGTATTAACTCCACAGATTTATAACTCATGACAATTTTATGGCCCACCTTAAATAGTTGTCCTCTGTTCAAAAAGCAGCCTGTAGTTAGAACAGTGTGCATGGTATCAGTTTCTTTACAGAGGTTTTACAGAGCATGCTCAGCTGACAATTCACTGAGACAAATCTCAGAGCCCCCAAGGAGGAGGAAGAAAAATCCCAACCAACAGATGACAACCTTGCAATAAACTGTGCAGAGGCTTCTTCTGTCCCACTGCATAACAACAGATCAACAGTGTAGTTCCAAACAACACTGAAAAAGTCATCTTAATATTTGCATGCTTCTCTGCAATTGCTCCTTTCTTTATGATTGTGAAACATATCAATGAAAAATGAAACAACTGAATAAGCTACTAACCGGTTGGTGGGTTCTATGAACAAAACAATTATTAAGGAAACATCTTTAGCTCCTTCACACATCTTTGAAAGTATAGTTTGAAGTGGAACCTGGCATGACGTACAGTGCTAGAAAGGCAGATGGACAACCCATTCCCAACCAAGTGCAGGGGTCTAAGAAGAAACTTGTAACCCTAAACCACAGCTGGATTTAAACATTAGTAAAAAGAAAGTAGAAAGATGACAGAAGACAAATTCAATATCAGAGAGCAGGTTTGCAGGTGTTCCTATGGCTTCACTTCCCTATAGACACCGACTATTTGCAGATAACAAAGGTTACAATGAAGCAAGACAATTCCAATAAATTACTGTTAAGGAAATCAATGACATTAACTGGAGAAAGGACTTGGCACCAAGTTCAGATCCAGCTGAGCTGAAAAATGTAACCACAGGGTGGTATTGTAAGTTAACTTTGATGTTGTCTTCTCTGAGTAGAAGTGCCATACTGTATGTTATTATCCATTGATATTAACAAGTTCAGGAACATTTGAAAACTGAATATTGTACTTTTAACCTGGAAAGTTTATGCTTACAGGACCCCACTGTAAATCCATTTTTTGATGAAAGATCTGGTGACAAGGGTGAAGACAAGGTTTTTACAGAAGGCATTCCTATGTCACTTCTCATCAGGTAAAACACAATGAATACCTCAAAGTTTTTATTACACTCTTTATGGACTTGTTAGGATGCATAAAGTGCATCCTGAGGGCAAGACTGCTGACATCTCTTCCATCTCTACAGATGGTATCAGCTGTCTCTGGGAGCAAACAGCAGAATTTTAAATCAAATACTGCAAAGCAGGCCAATAAAAATGTTGATACATGGGGAGGTTTGGGGGCTTGTTGTTTGTTTGTTTTTAATTACTTGATATTACCTATGTTTTGCTCTCTACCACTTGAAATTCTAAGCCTCTTAAAAAAAGTCAGTGAACCAAGCTACAAATGTCATATCAGACATGACAACTTCTTTGCACCTTTCGACAGGCAATGTCCTGCTAGGAACACAATATTTTTACTGAAACACTTTTACATGCCACAGAAAGCACATAGGTTTCTCAAAACTGCCAAAATACTAAAGAAATTGAGTCTCTAGCTTAATTGATCTGGAGTGTTACACACAACTTAAGTTTTACTGAGGCTTTACAGGACTTTAAAGCCAGTAGGACTGGGGATACTTCCCCTCCACAGAAAAAAACCTGATGTAACCCACCTTCCAGTTAGCATGCTGATGACAAAAAATCAGGTAAGTAGAAGCATATCCTGGTCCTCCAATGGTCAACAGAAAGATTAAGACATATTAGCTCCTGGAGGATTATTGTTTGCATGGCTGAGAAGTGGTATCATATTTTGAATGAGCTTTCTTTCTGTTGTCAGATTAATTGGGGAAAGGATCACTTAGAAATCCAAATCAAATAATTTGTAATCGTCCTGAGCACTTTATTTTAAAGAAGGAAATATTTCCATTCAACTTTACAGAATTCTTCAGAAGACAAAAAGTGACTGAGAGTGTGACCCCTTCTTGAAAATTATGGACTTTACGGAACCCAAGTGGAGATACCTTCAAAAGTCTTTCTCTGATGTCCCTTTTCTTCTCTGAAAAGTTGTCTAGGGGCTTTCCAAGAACCCTTTAAAGGTAAATCAGTTCTGTAAGGCAAGACAAAAAATTGTTTTTGTTAGTACACAGCTGGATTGGCACATGCCCTTATGCTCCTCATGAACACAGGTGACCAGGCAGATGCAAAGTTCTCACCTCCCCTGCAAGAAAGGCTGCATTGACTCTCCCTAGGCTTTGGTAGTGTTACGACCCGCCCCAGGAAAAGGGGGGGAGGGGGTAACTCAGGTTTTTATCAATAATTCCCTTGGGGTGGATTAAAGTGAAACGACACTAAATAATCGGTGTCTGAAAACATATACTGGCAAGGTTTATTTTAACAATTCTGTATCAACAGGCATGCTAGCAGTTTGGGTGCTGTCATACAACAATGTGATACAGAGATAACCTTTGGGGGGCGAAGAAAATGCATAGGGGAGAGAAAAAAAACCCAGGATGACAGTAAGGGAAAGTAAGAGAAAGAAAAGCTGAGGGTGGACAGATGTATATAGTCACCGCCCACGTGGTCCAACGATGCTTCCATGTCTGAAGTGGTGGCCTTGATCCGCTGGGGGTGAAGGAAGGAAGCCCCCACACTCCAAGAAGTTGTGAGTTATATCCATGGTCAGTGTCACAGGCCGTGCCTCGAGCCTCCAAACATCTCCCGGGTCTGTGCTGAGTTTTTTTTTGTGCCTTGCCTGGTTCCCGCCTTTCCAAATTAGCAGAGGGAGGGAGGGGCCTGATTGCTCAGCAGAGGTATCAACAGTCAAAGGCCTGCGAGCTGGGCTTCTTGCCTTTTCAGGATTTCACACCTTCAGCACTGGAGGGAGGGAGGGGCCCAATTGCTCATCAGAGGTATCATGCAAGTCAAAAGCCTGTAAAAGTCTCCTAGAATGCATAAATCATTAACCATTTCAGTCTCTGACAGGTAGGTGGCAGGAGGCAGTCCTGTCAAATCTGCTTTTCTCAGAAACATGCAAGCAGGCACACATACCTAGAGAATGACTAGATAATAAGATTTCTTTCCTGTTTGTGTAGAAACCAACAAAAACAAGCCCCCGATCCCTTCTTACTTGAGGGAGATTATAATATAGCTTAGCCTTTGTTCAGGGAGTACTTTAGGGGTATAACTTTGCCAATAGACTTCTGCAGGAAACAGAGAAAGCCAGCAAATAGTGTGACATGCAAAAAGCTTAGTCACTCAAGGCGAATTTCACAGGGGTTTGAGGTTAACACACACAATTAAAAATTAACCATCGGTGAATTAAGGCCACCACATTTCTTGGACAACAACAATGCTTTAGGGTTTAACATGCATTTGTTTTTCATTTCTAATCAACTTTCCTGTGGTTCCATAAAGAAAAACAGTAATGAAACTTGCAAACAAATGGCTTGTTTTTCTATATGCATTTAAAAGATGCAATAGATAAGTTATTACATGTAGCATTCACCAAAATCATACAGATATAAAAGTACACAGCAAATAGTAGTTCAGAGCGCAATGGAAAATCACAGCGAAAACAAACGGAGGAGAGAGTTTTGAGACTATTCTGGTTTTGTTCAGTCAGAGGAAAAACAGCAGCTCCAAGTGACAAAGCAGGTGAAAAGCTTGCAGAGCTCCACAGAATGGCCTGTTATGACTTCAGCAACCCTCAGGCACACATAATTGATAGGTAAAAGGGCAAAACCAGCTCTTGATGCCCAAGACAAAAAGAATAAAAAAAAATAATTACAAGTTGTGGCGTATAAAATCTGCAGGCACTTTGACTATACTGATTAGGGTAGGAAAATAAGATGTGACAGAAACAGAAAACAATCTGAAACATCATCTTAAGGAAGAGGTCTTTAACAAGACGTGGAAGCCAGGTGGCTCAAGGTATTCCCCTGAGGTGATGCAGAGACCCTTTAAGATGACACCTGTATGAAAATAAGAAAATAAAAGTGCAGCTGTTTGGTGCAGCCCCTATTTTGGGCAGGCTGAGAGAAAGTTTTCTGCAGAGTGAAGAAGCAAATATATTTTAGCAATGGAGATAATGCCTGAAAACTTGACAAGTACTTTTAGGGATGCCAAGTATCCAGTGACAAAGCATCAATTTGCTGTTCATCTAAGTAGCAGTGGACTACCTCCACTAGCACTTTGGAAACTCTTCTTTCCAGAAAGCAGCACAGACAGTTATGAGATACTCCATGAAGAATCATAATACAATGTGTTACTCTTTAAATTTACTTCTTCTAACTGACTTAAACCATGTACTGAAACCACCACAATATCTAACTTTTGAATTTATGAAAAATATCTTTGGAAGGAGGTGACATATTTTTGGCCCATGCAGCAAAATAAAAGGTGATGAATAATATTCAATAGATGGGTTGAGTGAAGTGCTTATTCTCTTCAAGTCTTTGCCTATCAAAATCCTAGGTTAACATCCTTGAACTGAGGTGGCCAAATAGGACACATATTCTACTCATGCCCAGCTTAACTTTTCACCTATTGAATTGACATAAGCCATCACCAATCACAACCTGTGGTAATGTGCTGAGCTGAGAAATGGAGTGACACATGAGCTAACATGCCCACAGTTTAGCCCTTCCTGTTCCAGTCAGCTTCTTGGAGACATGATATAGGCAGCTGTTGAGAGTAATCACATTGTGAGTTATGATTAAATCTAACACCAAACATGAACAAGGACTCTAATTTGAGTGATCAAACTCAACAACTGTGTGAATCTTGAAACTCTGCTCAGTTCCAAGCAGGGAGATGGGGAATAGGTCTCCTTGGGCAGATGGGGTAAATCAGGTGTCTTGCTCTTCAGCTATTCAGCTCATTCTTCCACAGCACAATCCAAGAAAGGTGTATTGTTTCATGGGCTCATCTAGCTGATTGACGGGTTTTGAGGGGATGCTTCGCTGTGCAAGGCAGACATACTTTTAATCACAATAGAGACAGTAAGCAAGGAAGAATGCCTATTTACACTTGATAGCCTCATGGTAGTTCGGATTTTTTTACCAATTTTGAGAAACAGAAAAAAGTCAGAATCCTTTAAAAGCAAATTTTCAGATATAGCACACACAGAACATGCCAAAAATCCATTTTCAGATATAGCACACACAGAACATGCCAGAAAAACCCACTTGAAAAGACATCAGACTAAGATGTTCAATTCAATACTGCAGGCAATCAAAACCCAGACTTACTGTCCCCAGTCTCTTTTCTATATTTCCCCTTTGTTTCTTCTAGGGTCAGAATGTTTAATTTTTAACCCTAAACTATATATTTTTTAACTACCCCTGTGGAATAATTTATGTACTCTACTTCCTTTGCTTATACTGTCTTCCCAACTGGATTGCATTTCCCATGAGCTGCTGGGGGTTCCTAGGATTCATTTCAGCAGAAGGAACTTCAAAAAAGATAAAGTCTGGTTAAATGAAGAAAAAAGAACAGAAAAGGATATGCCATGACAGCTGATCTGCCAAGATCTCTCTTAAGTACCTTAACAAAATGATGATAATCACTTGCAGTCATCTCTGACTTCAAAGGATTGACTGATGATTATCCCTGGAATTAAAATTAGCCTGCAAACACGTGCACTTCACATACACTGGCAAATATCACCAGATATGCTGAAATAGGACAATAATTAACCAGTAAGATGATTGCTTATTATAGGTTTGAAAAGAGATGCTGGAATGTTTTTCCCAATATCAGCTATTGGGTAGTGTGCACCTACAATGAAAGGCCACCCCCCTCTTTTCCTGGGATGGGAGGAGGCGAGGAAGGCGGGGAGGAGTAGGGTCGCACGCAGAGGGGCACAGGAGTGAGCGACGGTTCTTTTTAACCAGCCAGCACCACGCATCGGGGACTTCGTGGATCTTCCCGCCCGTCGCCCAACGGAGTCGGCAGCCACCTTTTTGTTTTCCTCTTCAACCCCCGGAGAAGAAGCCCTCCTCCACCTGGCACCGCTGTCGGGGATCGGCCGCAGTCCTTTGCCAGCCATCACAGCAGCCACCGGGAGAAGCCCCGGGAGAGCTCCCGGCAGCCATCTCGGAGTGAGGTGTCTGCCCCAGGGCTCGCACGTCGGAGCATCTCCCAGCGGCGACTGCCTGGCTCCTCACCGCCTGCCGCTGCGGCCAGCTAATTCCTGACCTGGGGAGCCCGGAGCTGTTAACGAGGACCGTGTCCATAGTCCTGGGACGAGTGGGAACCCCCCTTCATTGTTTGTAGTGGAGCCACCGTCGCTCACGTGGCTGTGAGCAGTTGTTGAGCCGCCGGGAACAGCCCCCAGAAGAGCCCTGACTGGCACGGGAAGTCACGGCGGCTGCCACCGGGGGAAATAAGACTTTGTTTTGAAGGTTTTGGTTTCACCACTGATGCTTATTCGGATTTTTTTTATATATATATATATATATATGTTAATAAAGAGCTGTTATTTTCCTTTTCCACACGTGTCTCTTGAGGGCTCTTAATTTCAAAGTTATAATAACCTAGAGGGAGGAGTTTGGTTTCTTTTTTTTTCCTAACCCACCCTCCTTAGCAAACATTTGTGTCTTGCTAAACTAAGACACTGCTGAAAACAATTCTCAAGAGTTGGGGAATCAAAACCAAAATTTATTACCCAAAACCAAATACCAGCTCTGACAATGTACCAACTGCCCACACAGATGATTTGATTAACATGTGGTTTCAGTGCACCTGTGGCCACACCCAGCTCAAAGTCAAAATCTCCTTGACTAAGAAAACCTGAGTAGGGCAGGCAAACTTCTTGCAAGTTGAGTGAAGCCCACAGAATACGGATAGCACAGAACAGATCCCAAAATTAACAGAAATTTTCATGGTTGAGAGTTATTGGGAAGAAGTGGGTGATTAATTCATCAGACAAGAAAAAAGTTAAATGGACTACAACACTTTATTGAATGTCTATCTACAATATTTACTCTGTTACTCCCATGTATTTAGCAACCAGACAAAAAATACAGCTAAGGACCAAAATACAGCAATATTCTACTTTGTCATGTTTTCACTTGTTTAATGCACCAACATATTCTTCTAATCCAGTGCTTGGTTTAAATTTCCTTACAACTTAACAAAAAAATCACTGACACTTGGGGTATGGAAATCACGATGGGATGCTCTCAGGCAAACAGGGATTAATTGTAATTGTCAACTTTTCTGAGCACACTTAACAAAGCAGCAGCCACATGCTGCCTTATTCCATGAATTGAGGAGATTGTTTGAGCAGACAGTGTTATATTACTCTGGGGTGGGAATGAAATCATGTGGGAGCACAAAACACAGCTCTTGGAGAAAAATTACCATTTTATATTTATTACTTTGACTGGCTTAAGTGCCACAGGAATAGACTTTCTAATGCATTTGAGTACAATTCCCCGATAATTTCACTCTGTTGCTTTGTAAACTATTTTTAGGGCAAGTTTCAGGAGGCTGTTAAAGGTACAAGCCACCTGATTTTAAAAGGTTATTTTGGTGGTTTATCAAAAAGATATAATATGATACTCTTTCCAGATTAGATTGATAATTCAAATTCATCTAGGAGACCAGAACTTCAGAAGAAAAATGCCTGGTTTTAACTTGCACATCATTTTTGTTCCATAAACTCGAATACACTTCCTCAGCAGGCCTATCATCATTTTGGCTTTCCACTTGTAACTGTACAGTGTAGATTTTTCATGCTTTCAAAACAAGGTATTATTCTAATGAAGCTACAGGCTTGAATGTACATAACTGCATAATTATACTGTTCACAAGTTAATAGCAAAAGAGCATAAAGAAGTTCTAGTTTAGAGGAGATGCATGTTAAGAAAAAAGTAGGCAGGAAAAAGTTCATGTCTCTAAAAGGATATCTAATCAAAATTTCATACTTTCCATAAAAGAGTAAAGTATTTTCAGATTCATTTCCCTACTTTTCACCTTCATGCAGCCATAGATATTGGAGATAGCCACTTGTCGACATCCTGTTCTCCATCATGTTGCACACTGGAAATCTGAGTGTCCAGCATAAAAATGTACCTTTCAGTTGCTAGCACTCTACTGCAGATTAAGCTTTGGGTTGACCTTCCAACACAGAATAATTAGTACCTTGAGAAAGTATATGCATTTTTTCCCATGTATGTAGTAATAGCCACACAATGAATGAATCAAATGATAAGACTGAAAACTCAGCCTGTTTACTGAATTATATCCTAGTAATAGCTCAGAGGTGCTTCCTGTTTATTTTAATAGTCTTTGCTATGTTAGTCACTAAACCTTGGGCCATACACATTCCAAGGCAGAGTCAGAGGATGCTGTGAGTCTGAAACCTCTAAACAAGGTCTCTTTTCCTAGATGCCATTTCAGTGAATACCAGCAAGTATCTTCCAACCCACCCATCTGGCTGCCAAAACAACTGTTTTGTTATACCTTATAAAATATTTATCGTTCTTCTTAAGGGACGCAACAGGCTCTCATAACAACTCAAAATCATTTCTGTGAGGAGCTTGCACACTCTCCCCTGGAACTGCCCAGGCACCCTTTGTCTGCTCTGTAGTGCTGCCGCAAGCATAGATGTGGGAGGAGGCAATACTTTTTTTTGATCATTGTACTATTGCACCAGCATCAGGAAAGAAAGTGAGAAAGGCATTGACATCAACTGTCATCATCCTGGAAAATTCTAATTCACCACAGTGACTCTAATCCAGAGTGCAACATTAGTCCACACCAGTTCATCACAAACTAACAGTTTCAAGCTCTGTTTCCTTTCTGAAAGCTAAATGCAACAAGCATCCAGCTCACTGTGTTCATCAGATGAGAGCAGCCATGTCAAACCAGCAAGATAGTTGAAACTTGCAGCATCTGGTGGGAACTGCCAGGTTACAGGGGCCTTAAGACATCAGTTACCTTTCCTATAACAAGACCATCAGATGGCTCTTCTCTCTCCTACCTCTCAAAAAAGTCTGTGACTTGATACAGGGATTAGAAGAAGGTAAGCAATTGTCCTCCATTCGCACATACATCAGTCATGCACACACTTGAATAATGGCGCTGGAACTGTTGCATGGTAGGTAGCTGGAAGTGAATCACATTAAACAAATCAGCATAGAAGTCATGACTTTGGTGAGTTACACTGAGTTAAGATAACCATAGTTGTAATATACCAAAATAGACAACAAAATCAGCAAACACATTATTCTAATATTTTTGCTATTGTAGTCAAAGATCCCCCTGTTTTGTGAGCTATATTAACCATTTTTTTTCAACTTTTGCACATAAAGATACATGTAAATTATCCTGAAACAGGATTAAACTTTGTGTTAAATGCACTTCAAGGAACACTGCACAGATCACTGGACAATCTACCTCAGTGCTTTATAGCCAACAAAATACTTCTTCCACTGCTTTTATTCTGTGTCCCATTTCCTGTAACTGGATTACTCCTTAAGGAATGGAGAGGAGATCTTTGCTCCAACTATCATGTCTAAAAAGTACAGTGTCTTCACCACTAGCATCTTCAAAGCTGCATGGATTTAGCAACAGTAGGAAAGAAAAGGATCTTCCAGATCTCATTTTGCATTCCAGAGAGAGTTACAGTTATACACAAACAAGTTCCAATGCTCGCAACATCATCGATTTATTTTTTTAGGTGATATGATACATAGTTGACCACAAGGGAGAGACATAGCAAATAACTGAAAAGAAATTCAAGAAATCACTACTGTTTCTCATGAACAGAAAAAAAAAAAGTTAGGTTACACATCAAAGCAGTAATGTCAACACAAATACTTCTCCCCAGCCTCCTCCCCCACAAAAAAATTAAAAAGAACAGATCAGAAAGCTGTAAAATCATAAGAAAGAAATAGCACAGATGATTCAGAAAAGTATTTTCTTTCTATCTTACTTTCTACCCTGGTCTCTGATATATTCAGGTAAACATGAAGCTGTATCATGAACACAGCAACTTGCAAATGAGAAAAACAAAGGATAATGCAGAGATCAATGCAAAGATCAGCGGGGAACCTTGCTTTTAGGAAACACTCTCCTTCCAAAGTCCAGAAACTGCATGCAGTGAACTACAGCCACTTGTCATTTAGGAGTGAAAAAATAAGTCAAAAGAAAAATCACAGCAATGACAGTAGATGGAGGTAAATAATGAGTCCTACCACAGCACTGCTCAGGCTAGGAAGAGGGGAAGGACACTCATGTCAAATACCCACACTGCATTGGAAAAAGACACTTCAGACATTTTTACAGCTGTTTTCTTCTCATCATTTCCCACTTAACATCTGTAACTATGGGAATCTAAAAGAAAAGCCAAGGATTTAGGGAAGCAGGCATTGAGAAGCAAGACATCAATAGTTTCTTATAGAGATGAAAGAAAGGACAGACCAGCAAGATCAAATTTAACCGAGGAAGAAATCACATATGGCAGTTCAGTAATGGTCAAATACACGTCTCTGGTACAATGTTTAACCCATAAACACAGAATCCTGATTTTAAAATAATGTAGAAACATTGCCACATTTGCTTCATTTTGCCACAGAAAGGCACAGTCTCCATTCGGTGATACTGGCTTTTATATCATCTTTTCTACTGGTGACCTCATTAAGCACTGGCTTCTGAAATATCTTGCATCCATCATGTTCTGTAGCAGACTAGTTATTACATTTGCCAAACTTGTGAGAGATCCTCGAAGGTATTAACTTTGCTATTTGGCCAGGATTCTTTTTTAAACCCTTTTCTGCATGCAGAATGAAAGAAGACAAGTCACATACAATTCAGAATCCCTTTCTAAACTGATTCTGAGAAAAAGTTTTGGTGTCAGATAAGAAAAGTCTGAGATATAAGATTAAGTTACATATTTAGTTTCATCCAGCAAATACTTTTTGCTAGTTGATATTATGTGACCACACTTCAAGAAGTGTCTTTTCCCCTCAACTTCAAAGAAAGAGAAAAATAGAAGAATGAACTTTGCTTTAAATCCACACCTACTTCAATCACAGCTTTCTTTAAGAAAGGCTAAGCTCACTTTTAGATTATAAAATTAAGCACTAAATACTTCCTCTCTCAAACAATGTATAATTCTGAACACTTTTCTTTGGTGTAGCACATACATTTTTTAAAATTAAAATACCTCTATGGGTTTAAGCAGAGAGACTGAGAAATTCACACTTAAAAGAATGTTTCCTGAGAAAATGGAAAGAAAATTGCAAAGAAAGCTTAGCTTCATTTTTCAGACTTAAGTTATTGTGGTCCTCTGTGATTCCAGAGGAAGTCAATAGTCTGACAGCTAAAATGCTTGACTAGGGATCACACAATTGCAGGGTTGATTATCCCTGTCTTGTGAGCATTTGTAGCTTCCCCTTGGCATTTATTTGTGCAGACCAAAACTTTTGAAACAAAATCATAAGATTTTATACTGTTGCAATCTGGTTATACATTTGGCATACCTCGCTATATTTTGTCACTTTTTATGTACCCCTCCAACAACCTATGACTCTTTTCTGAGTGTAAAGCAGAAGTTACAGAAAAAAAAAGAGTAGAAACACTTTGCTTTGAGTCACTAAAGAAAACAAAACACCAAAATGAAATCTCATAAATTCTCTAAATTTTTGATTCATTATTTAAGTTCATTACAGAGCTTGACCATTCTGGTCTTAAGTTACTAAACAGTTTGGTTTGTCAGCTGGACACATAAAGTTAGACTATAATGATAAGTGCTAACCAAATGGATAGCTGACCGGCAATGAGAGGATGCAGGGTCTGGTCTCATGAGACTACAACACTACTCTGCCAGTGACCATTTTTATCTCTGCAACAGCAAGTAGTTCCAAAGCTTTGCTTGACTGCTTTGTTTTCAGTCTAGTCTATGTTGAAATGAAGATTTTCTCAGTATATATGGCTTTCAGCACTTGCTATGGATGCAGACCCTGACCACAGTCATCTCTCTTTGGTAAGTGATATTTCAAGCTTCAGGTGTTAAATAAAGAATTTGGACAAGGTCATTTCTGTTCCCTCACCCTCCCCACCTGTCCAACCTTTGATATGCAGTTTACCTAAAGAATTAAATGGCAGCCTCTAACCACACAAAAAAAAAAAAAAAAAAAAAAAAAAGAATGGCCAGTAGCCCCTATTGTGTTTGATTCATGACCCACTTAAGGAGTGCTCTGGTGAAACCTCAATTCATTTCTTTAGGCCTATTTCTTATTTCTTACAGCACAATCTGTCTTATGGCTCAGTCAGCCCCATGAGGCAAAGTCTGGCAGTCCCACTTCGCAAGTACAGGGAGGAGGAGGAGACATGATGCAGACACCATCAGTCAGCCCAAGGAACATATGAAACATCCCATTGCTCAGTCTCAGGCACCAGAAACATCCTGTACACTCACACTGTGATTCAGTTTCATGAGGTGCCTGCAGTCAGATACCAGATCAGGAGCACTGCTCTGGCAGTGCCAGCAGAGGCACTATCTCAAGAGATTGCAAGTGAGTTCTGCTGCGCGGGGAAGGATGGAGCAGCACTGCTGCCTTCACTGGCTATCAGTGGTCAGAGGGCAGCAGATGTGCCACTGCCCAAATGTCCCTGAGTCAGTACTGATGAAGAAGCACCTTGAGTATATCACAGATCGCTCAGGACAACGATCTGCTTTACAAGTGCCACTGAACATGCTGTGGCGCTCTGAACACGCAGAGGCTTGTTTCTATGGGAAAATATTTTAACTGCACTTGCAGGTGAACATTTTGTAAAACTGCCAGTGGATGCAGGCAGCATAGTTAATGTGATCACAGAAACTGCTGATGGTAAGAATTTTACTTTAAAAAAAGTTGTAGTCCAAATCAATTAGAAGATTAAAAATGTATGTGTCAGAATTCCAAAAGAATGCACAATTTTACATACAAAAAGTACCCATGTAATAAAAAAAATGAATGAGACTGAATTTTCAAGAGGTTCTTATAAAACCAGTGACAAATAATGACGGTAAAGGCTGGCCCGTTTGTGGTGGTTGGGGGGTTTACTTATATCCCTTTGCAGACTGCTTCTGATTTTTGTTGGATTTTTTGTGTTATTAACAGATTTATCCTTTTCAAGCAAAACCATTGCTTTATTGAATGGACCTAAAATCAAAACTCAAACCCAGGGCTGCAGAGGCTTGTGCAGGAGGTGAAAAAGCAGAGTGGTGGGGAGGGTCTATCTCTACCACCAAGCAGAACCCAAGGCTTACAGCCCAGCCCTTTCGACAGAAACCGAAATCAGGGGCAGCATGTGCTCAAGTGGTGTGAAATGCAGCAGTGTGAGGACAGGCACTGGCTGTGTTTGGACGCCTCTGTACCTGGGGTCTGAGAGAAGAAGAAGAGGGTGATGGGTGGTTTGCAAGGCAGAACCAGGGAGGCAACCACATCCACTGGCCTTTTTAAGCTTCTTGCTTCATGGTGATCAGTCCCTCAGCTAAAACACCAGAACAGACACAGCAGCCCTGGTTCTCCATGTGGCCACTTGGGCAGTTCCAGTGGGTGGCCCACACCTGAGCCAATGGTCACGTCTCTGCAGGATGGGCTAAAGCTGAAATCCTAAGGGATCAGAACATTAATCACAAGATGCTGAGTTGGACGGGACCCATCAGTATCATCAAGTACATGTGCATCATCAAGACATGTGGATAAACAACTTGGATAACGTGATTATCCTGTTTATATATATGTGATTATCCTGTTTATATATATATATATATATATATATATTTCAGGGAAAATATTTTGCCTGTTCAATGATTTCACCAACAGAAAATCAGGGCCAGATACTGGTGTCAAGCCATTACCCACATGGCCACTTTCTTATCCTCTTCGTTCATCAATTTATTTGATGAACTAACATATTCAAATGAAGTCAGGCTCTGGTTCAAGGAGCATGATTTCATGCAGGATGGGAGAATATAGAAAAAATGAACTGCTGTAAACTGTATAAGTTATTTTGAACCCCTCCTGCCTAAATGAAAGGCTAAATAGTGCAGTGCTTGGGAGCACACAGCAAAACTGATTTTTAATTGCTATATTTTCTTCAAGGCTTATATGCAGCAAATGTATATACATTAAACTTCAAATGCATTAGAGAAAAGCAGGTTTCTTCTTTTTTGTTTAATTTTTCCATGTTTATTCACAGCCTTTGAAAGCCTTAAGCTGATAGAAAGAATGGACAGTGAGAACGGGCAATGATTAGATGGATTTGACGTTTAAAATGCCATAGAAGCTTTGATGTGAGTCTAGTACCGTTACCATTGTCTAATTTCATTATCTGACTAAATGGGCAGAAGATATATCATTTTAGGTTTTACCGTCTAGTAAAAACAAAGATCAAATAACTCTTTCAAAGGTGTGAATGGTCTTCAGTGGAATTCTATGGGGTCTGCCAAGTTATAACAAATCAAATGAGAGATCCAGTGTTTTCCCCAGAGAACATTTTAATGGCCGTAGGATTAAGCCATAGAGTGGAGAATCAAGAATGTCTTTATTAGTTAAATGCTAATTGCCCCGGCAGTACACGTGGCGCTGAACAAGGATGGGAGCAGTTGGGTTTATCTCTGAGTCAAAACCACCAACTCAGTTTGACTTGTGGAAGGGAAACAAACTGTCCCTCCAATCTCCAGGTGATGCTTTGCGTCCTGCAAGAAACCTCTCCTGATCTGTCCTCAGAAGAGCAGTTCTAAGTCACCCTCCAGGATATTTGCACTGCTGAGCCTTGAATTAACATAAAGTGCTGGTAATAAAGTAAATAAAATTACCTACTTCTCACAGAGGACTGAGTCACAAATAAAAATAAAAATTAAGATATAAAATCAGGAGGCTTTTTTCCTTTTTTTAAATATTAGTTTTAAGGAGAAACTAGGAAATAAAGTGGAATGAGGGAAGTAAAGACATTTTCCATCATGAATTCTTGAATGTTGTACACATAGTCTCATTGGTAAGGGGTCAATGCCTTCTGCTGTGCCTTGGGAAAGATGGTTGTGATATATAAATACATCTAGTGGCTGTTGACATTGGAGAAATCTTTTATTTCTCTCTTTCCCTCTTTTTTCTTAGCTGCATCTATCTCTCCATCATAGGCCTATAAAAATTAAGTTAATAACAGTCAGTTTGTTGACCTAATAATTGCGTATTGCACCATTTACCACACTTAGACAACCAACACTTGTCACATTGTTAAAAAAGGAGCTGAAAATTTAAACACAAATAAGGACATTTTTTACTTACTGTCATCAGTAGTGCTGATGTCATAGAGCAGTTCAAGACAATCCTTGGGGGCCTGTAGCCATCAGCTCACACCCAAACCACCTGAAATCAACTGATAGGCTCCCTTCTAGACCAGGAAGAAAATAGTAAGTGGTGTAATAATGCAGAGGTTCTATTTGCTTTCATTAGTTCATTCATCAAACATGGGAGGGAGAAATAAGATATTTTTCTATCAATCATTCTCCCTTTGGGAAAAATGCTGTTTCATGTAATCAGTGTTGTCAGAAAAGTACAAAATCCTAAGAGGGCCAGCAGAGTATCCTAATGCCTCTAAAGAAAAGGTGAATAGCAGTGATCAGATTGGATTTTTTTTTTGCTACAAAGGGACCATAAAGAGATCAGTGTAGAAATGACAGCGCAGAAGAAAGCAGCATAATTGTAAAATACACCTTCATTATAGCAAATATATAATGATCATGATTACTAATGGTGAAAAGTAAGTGAATTTTCCAGACTACTAGTGACCTTTCAGTTTTCCATATGACAATGCAACACAGAAATTTCATGTATGATGGAGGGTGATTTTTCTGTTTCCTCTGCTTTCCCTACTTAAACAGTAACCCAAATAGGAATAAACTGCTAATATCAATAGAATATAGTACAGAAAAGAAGCAGTAATATCTGAGTATTTTATATCCCATCTTTTTCTGGACTCACTATGGTGCCCATCAGTAAACAAAGGTAGATTAGAGGACCAAAAGTCATCATTACTTACTTTTATTTTCTATTACTTATTGCTGTTTATCTGCAGTTCTTAAATGTAACACAGAATACCACTTAAAATTTTCTAGAAGAGGAGTTTCACTCTACTATTCTCTCCCCTACCCAAGGAGAAAAGATGGGAAGATGGGTTATAATACACAGGCAGGGAAGAATTTGAGGCTAGATATTTCCCAGGCTATTGAGCTTCCAAGAAAAACCCTCAATGCCAGAAATTTCAGCAAGAATATATTGCAGAAAACACACACAGAGTGCCTAATACTAAATATTTTTCCTCCTTTGTGGTACATTAGTACTTTTTAGTGCATTTTTTTCTTCTCTACATATATATGTGTGTGATATTATTCCTTACAATGAATGAACATCAAGGTATAACTCCTCTGCCTTGGAAAAGTGGCACAGCAAAAGTCAGCTGGTGTCAGAATATTTTCTGCAAGATACTACTTTTCGTGAAAAGCACCACTACAGACAGGGACCAAGAAAGGTAGTCGGACTACTCAGATATTTTCCCCACAATGTTTTTAGAAAATCTCTATTTTTATAATTTCTTTTTTTAATAAACAGCTTCTAATCAAAGAAAAAATATATTTTCCACACAGAAAAATTGCTAGCAAGAAAGGCAGAAAAGCAGAAGAGCCCACAGATTTAATAGGTGCAGATCCAAGCTCTCTGAAGAGTATTTAGGACAGCAGAGAAACACCTTAAAGAACTATATTCACCCCATTTCCCCTGGGAAGGAGGGGAAAAATCTGTAAGATTTGTGAAGGCCAGCCTTTCTGATCCATACCCCCCTCACTCAAGCATTTGTTCTCAAGAAAAAGAGAAACAATGCAATTCTTTGACCAGCACTTCTAAGCTTAAACTAGGCAATTTAGTGACAACTTTAAGCCCTAAAATAAAATAACCTCTTTACATTATTTATTGTCCCCTTCTTTGTTCTCTCCTCTTTTTTCTGTTTTTCTCCGTCAGGCAACTTACTGCATCTATCAATAATTAGACAAAAGGAATAAAAGGAATAAAGCTCTGCAAATGTACAGTTTGCATATATGTGTGTTTACCTATATCTTTCCCACAGCCGAGGCCAGAAAAAGGAATGTGCTAAAGGCATGCTTTAAGCGTCCTGACAAAAACAAGCAAAGGATGAAATTCAGTATCTTTAGATACGCAATAAGTTAAAAATAGAACCCATGCTACTATAGAAAATACAAATCAATGTGTTGTGTCTTTTATGGTTATCTGCTTTTCTGTCTTGAATTCTTTCCCTTTCAAAATGTCAGGGAGTCAAATAAAATTCAAAAGACTCCTAAACCACTGAAAGAAACTCTCAGTAGTCACTGGTGGCATTTTACCTTGAGAGATGCATTAGTAGCGCGCAATCCTTGACCATTCAGCAGTAAGGTGCAACAGATGATGATGGCATCCAACACATTGGTTCATTTCTGTCCCACGCATGCCACAAAATCTCAGCTCAAAAATAAGAATAGTATCTCCCCTTCAGGCATTTTGATTTTGCCTGCCTCAAGATACTTCCTAATCTAGCACAAGGGAAAGTGATAAAATAAGGGCAAAACAGTGGCTGAAAATGCTAAACATTTTGATTCAAGACAGAAAGCCAAGGCCAAATCTGCCTTCTACAAAGTCTAAAAGCAAAAAGAGCAACTATAATATTAATAATTGAAATTAAATTAAAAGTAGTGTAAGTTAAGGCCAAAGGAGTATTTTTTGTTTATAAATTTTTTATTGGTTTTGATCAGTTACAGCCACAGTAGGCTCTGAATACAGAAATATGCATATAAATGAAATAGTATGTACTAAGATGTCCTAACTGAGGACATTTTTTTTAATAAACCATAAAAATTGTATAATTAATGTAATAATAGATTAAGGACATAAATAAGTAATGAGAATTATGTTTAAATAACTGCTGTACCCTGTAGGCAAGGGTACAAGAGGGTTAAAAATCCAACCTTGAATCCATATACTCCTTTTGTCAATGCCATAGCAATCACTGCAGGGTTTTACCCTATGATGACCACAGCTATGCATCCTTAGCCCAACTCTGAGTTGTTATGGTATGAGAAGACTCAGTTTGACTTGCATCACCCAGTTCTGAGTCTTAAAGGGAACCTTTATTCCAGAAGAGAAAGGGCAACAATCAATCTTAGATTTGGAAAGAACATTGTTTTTTAATTGACCTCCAAAAGGTTAATGGCAATTCTCAAGCATAGGCATGAGGGAGAGGCAGTGAAGGGCTGCATCTCACGTACCTCCCTCCTACACTCCATCTGGGATGCTCAGGTACCCTCTCAACTCCCATAGCAAGGTTCATCACGAGGTTCAGGAAGGCATTATTATCCTTAATGCCACCAATGGTGCTTTTAAAATAAAAATATTGATTGCATGTAGGTTGATGGCTTCATCTCACTGAGCTGAGGAATCATGCTACACCCATTTTTAGTTTGGTTCTCTTGTGATGCCTCGAGAATCGTCATTAGGGTAGTGACATAACAAAAACAAAGTGTGTGCTGTGGATCAGAAGTAACTGCATGCCCTTGACCTCATGCTTTTGAGAAGGAAGAGACAGGTAACAAACTTCAGGAGGCATATTCATGTTACCTGAAAACATGTCCTTAGTTTATATGTATGATCTGTCTTAAAAAACACAGAGCAGAGCAACATCAGCACTAAGGCATTTGATTTTCCTGGAACAGAAGGGTTGCAAAAGGGCTTAGGAGTAACTTCAGCCTTCCAAACAAAAACAAATGGGAAAGAAAAATGAAGCCAAATGCACAGATTTATTCTGAACAGTAATAGTAAGGAACACAATTTTGACATGTACAAAGGCTGCGTTTATTATCCCCTGGAGAGAAGATGAGAGGAGAAGCTGACATTTCAGGATGGAAGGAAGGCATGTAGCCAATTAAGTCTAGCATTTGTACCCTGTAGTGTTTTTCCCCTCAAGTGCTTATCTAACACTCTTTAGAATATGTTCACAGCTGCAGCTTCTATTTCTGCCCTTAGTAAACTTTTCTGCTCTTCCTTTAAAGGAACATGTTCTAAACTTCCTTCCTGATTCATTCTTTCTGTGATTCACAGGATCTGGGACCTCAAATGAAACAAAAACATTTTATCCTACTTACTATTTTCAGCTCTCTTCTAATTTAAAATTTCTCCCTCCTATTTTAAAATGATCTCACTCTCAGTCCAATCAGTGCTTATTTATTCATTGCCCTTGGATTTTAATCTTGCATTGACTAGCTTTATTTTTTTCTAACGTTACCCCAGACAAAAAGACCAAATGCAATATTGGTCTCTCGTATATTACATTTGCTGTCTTTCACTGTATCTACAACCATTACCAGTTCCCTAGTCTTGTATACAAGGTGTTTTCATAGGACTTCACTCTTAATTGATGCAGATATCCATTATTCCCTTGATCATTGTACCACCAAAGCGTCCTCAACATGCTTACTTGAAAGAGGGAGAGTTCGGAAGGATGCTGAAACTGAAACCATACAGCATCGAAAGCTCAACAAAACCCAATATTTATTACCAAGAGGTGGCCAACAAAATGAAAACCTGAGAGAGAGGAAGGAATAGGAAAATAAGTACGACTCCCCTTCTCAACAAGTGTTGCTTACTAATTTATGTTACCGACCCCAGAATGCCTAGAATTACCCATAGCAGAAGCTGAATCCTTGGAGTGTCAGCAGGCTCATGAGTTGGCGTGCATCCCCACGAAAGGCAACGTTGTCCTTGGATGTGAAGCTTGAGTTCCCACCCCAGCATGAGCTATCTGTTTTTTATACAATTAATTGGTGACGTCTACCTGGACAGGTGTGGCCAGCACCGCCCAGCTAGAGGCCTTCAGTCCCTCCCTCTGTTATGCAAGTGGCATCTCTTCTGCACATGCGTGGGTACTCTGGAATTTCCCCCATGCTTGCGTGCTGCACCTGAGGGGGGTCTTTCCCAAATGAGTCTGGGGGCTTACTTCATCACCCTCCTCTTTACTTTCTTCTTCAAACGCCCTTGAGAGGCTGTGAACCAGTGACGTACCAACTAATTCTGGTTTATACAAGATGCTTGCTTCAAGGACGAAGTTCTCATTTATCAGTGCTTGTTTTCTCATAATTTGGCAGGAAAAGAACAAACTTTCACAAGTGGCTGGGCCAAACACAGACCAAAGTAGTATCATTTAATTAAGTCCAGAAACAGTACCCTAGTAGCATGTCATGGGGGTGTGTATTAGCTGAACTTTACAGGTTCAGAACCTGAAACAACACAAGGATTTCCCTCTCGACAACGGCAAAATTACGAACCACCATGTGACTTAGAAAGATTCACAGCATCTACCTTGCAAGTTTACTTTAAATCATATGCAGCTACTTCACTGCTGAAGAATCAAGAGTAAAGCAACTTGGCCCAAGAGACACCATAATGATCAGTAGAATCAAGCCACATTGGCCTCTTTTGGGGACTTATTTTTGGAAAACATAGGCTGACAATGAAGAATGTTGATTCTTAAGGATGTACAACAAGGATATTATACGCAGCTATGGCTACTCAACAAAAATGTGGGGTTTTGTTGTTGTTTTTAGGGGTTTTTTAACCCAACTATAAAAGATAATGAGATAAAGCCCTAGGTATTCATCTTCTAACAGTTAGAATAATTTGTGTGAAGGACGAAAAAGATTGGAGTAGATAAACACTTTTATAAGAGCATTGTGAAAATGTTCAATAGACCTTGCAATGCATGCTGATATTTTAAGATACTTCACAGAACATTTTAAGGGTGTTCTTACAAATTGCAATAGCTCTTGTATATGAAACTGTGTCATCTGCAAGAGCTATTTCAGGAGATTATCTGCAAATTTGCTCCTACTTGTCATTGACAGTAGATTGCTACCATTAAAGAGATCTCTACAAAAAAAAATCAGCCTGTGATTTTGTCCTGGTATAGGCTGTGATCTTTCATTTGGGAGCTATACAGACAACAGTATTGGGACTAATACAACAGATCCATATGCTTTTAGACTCCTTGGTGTAAAATATGCTCTATCCACAGTCTCAGGACACAAACACTACTCTTGATACTATTTTTAGGAAGCATTGCCTAAATTTGTTCACAGCTAATGCACTTGTAAGGAAATGCACAAGATACAGTGGATGAGCAGTTTCCTCCCTTCTACATGGGGCACACTGGGGCTTTCAGGGGTCTCACTTGCCTATGATTTCCTTCAGCATGTTCATTGTTTTCCTCAGTCCTTCTTTCTTGTTCCACTGCAGAGCAAGTAACCTGGAGCAGACCTTGTCCAGACCTGAATTTCCTCTTTCCTATCACAAGCAACAATTTTTGCCATATAGAAAAAGTTCCTAAGAGTAAAATTCCCTAGAAAACCAATCTATTTGCCACCTATCTGAACCCCAAGGTGGAAAACAAGTGTTTTCTGAACTTTAGCAACAACTGTGAGGATACAACAGGTATGACAAAGGCAAACTCACTCTACGTTAATGACCCTTAATTTCTCATCACTGTTTGCTCCCTTGTGTCAACACCTTTTGGAATTTCAGTTCAAGTTGAAGACTAAAAATAACAGAGAATACACAATTAAATTGACAAAACAGAACACATGTTGATACTCTAAAATATCCCAACAGGTCCTATATGTTTCTTATGAAAACAAGTTCATTATCACTTCCACTATAGGGAGTTCCTGTCTCTCTTTGTCTCTCTTGCCAGAGATGCTAAGGACAGATAATTTCTTTGACCAATATGACTAATGAGCCACATATCAGGGTAAAGAACAAAGAAGTTTATGAGACCTGCCTCTAGGTTGAGCCATAATTACAAGAATGTCTTTGACTTCACCTGTACCACACCGTGGTAAATGTACCTAAGTCTCACTAGTACGGTTTTGGAGTTTAGAATGGCTTCATGGCCACCTATCCTCCCAGTAGCTCAGTTGGTTTTTTATCACTCTGATATTTCTCCTATGAAATACTCTAAAAAAAATCCCAAACACATACTTAACCTAACAACAGTACTGCTACCCTCCATCTCCATTTGTTTATATTTTCTTTCTTAGAGTCCCATTTCTATTAATATCTGTAACTCAAGAGCCTTGTGAGCTCACCTAGTGGAGCCAGACCGGACCATATCTTTTCAGATTCAAACCTCTATCTAAAAGGCAGACAGTGCTTGTACTTAAGTCAACAAAGAAGGTTTAACCTACTCTAAAGGGAAGGAAATGTAGCCAAATACAGATATTTCCTTTTATATTAAAAGTCGTGAAAGTACAGAGGAACAGTTTTTGATGAATCAGCAGAACACATAAGCAGTTGAACGTCCATTCTTCATTGTTCCTGAGGAACAGGGATAGATGGGGAAAGACGATGATGGAGCAATTATGTCACTGGCATAGAGATGGCCTTGTCTCAATTCTACTTCCTCTGATTTCTTGCCAAAGAATGTTTCAGCTGAAATTTGTCTGTTCTCATAAGCGAGCCACAACACATCAAAACACTTCTTGTGGGGGCTACAAAAATGTCTATTAAGAGAAAAGGGATTCACTGACCTTGATACTACAGCAAACTGTTCTGTTTCCTGCTTCTCTTCTTCAGCCCACATCTAGGAAGTTAGAACAGAAGAGGATTGCTGATATGAAAAGATATACCAGGTAGCAAAAGGAAGTAGGATGTCCAAAACTGCAAAAATGAATAGGGAGTCAGGACAAAGTAATAAGAAAATTACCTCTTTCTAAAAAGCATCTTCAAAAATAGTTTGATTTTTTAGTTTTAACTGACACTCACCTCCTTCCTTTAGGGTATTGCTCTACTACTGAGTGAAAACCAAAGGTTTCCTTTAGCCGCAGAATCACAGGCTAAAGGCAGAAGAGACCTCTGGGGCTCAGATGGTCTGATTTCCCCACTCAGGCAGGGTCTTCTAAAGCCAGTTGCCCAAGACCATATTCAGATTTTATATACACATACATTTATGATATATAGAAAAAGATAGATAGTTTATCTATAATCCATATATTGAGATAATCTACAGAGATTTTATATATATAAATACCAATTATATGTTAAACACCTATACACAATATAGATATTTATATATAATAAAATTATATATAAGTAGAGAGAGTATTATGTAGAGAGATATACAATAAAATGCAGAAAAAAGCAAGACTCAGGAATCTCAGAGAGCTGCATGGACACACTCTGTAGACACTAAAAGAGGACTGTCCTCTTTGCTAAAACCCCTTGATTTGTATTTTCAACCCTAGCAATGAGCCACAGGCTTTGTTTAGCAAAATCATTCTAAATCTAGAACTCATCATATAGCACCTACAAATACAAAACACTCAGAGCCTTGTTGAAGAAATAATTTTTTCTCTCATACAACCAAAGTCACAATAAGATGTGCACATAAAGGTGATATATAACCCTGATGTTTTTGTAAATACAAAGATATCTCCAAAGCCAGAAGTAGGACATCACTCCACCATTTTGTTATCATTATAGGTTGTGCTTCATGGTTAATTCACTTTAACATTATTCCATGGGGAGATACAACCTGCAAGTACATGTGAGAATTAGTATCAAAGATGACAATAGTTGATGTAACTATTTACAAAAGTTTGTGCATGTAGTAACCTTTTTGTTTTGATACTAAAAGTTTAAAATGCTTGTCTCAACATGATGGGTCATTTGGGGATTTGCCTCAAACTGGCCTCCTCAAAACTGATTCTCTTCAGCTCAGTTCAAGGCCATCACTCCCTGTGCCTTCACTGCTCATCTGAAGGGAGTTACCTACCCATTTATTTATATAATCTTGCCACTTCCTCCATGAAAACAACCCCTTCTTAAGACCTGACAACTGTTCAGCTGCACTCTTTTGTAGCTCCAGATTGTTGACTCTTTACCATGTCTCGAAGTTTATCATTCCTCTGTTGCTCAGACTTCTTCATTTTTCCCTCCTACCCTGATTTTCTTGCAGTAAGGTGAAGTTTCCCATAGCTTTTTTTGAGCGGATAATTTAAAAAAACAATTACAGCAGATCTTTTCTTAAAAATAGAAGGCATAAATATGATGGGGATGAAATATTAATGTTTCCTTTTTCTGGTTTTCTTTGCTTTTGGCTTCTCATCTGGTTTAAAGCCTAGTCCTCTTGCAATGGAAGTCTGACTCACCTGTTAATCACTACTTTTTTAACCATCCTTCCACAGTGGACTTCGGGATATCTCCATGATCCATTCTTACACCTAAACCTACAGGCCATGCAACCACCATGCACAGCAAATGCTGGGAGAATAGAGCTACTGTTTCCAGGAAGCAGAGGTAAGGCGACAAACTCAGCAGAGAGGCATATTTTGAGCTCCTTATATACAGAAAACAAACAGTCCTACTCTCTTTTGGACCCTTTTATTGGTCTCTTCCAAATACTAATGGAAAAATGAGGAAGAATTCTGAAAACAGATCACTGAGGATCCAGAAACTCCTAAAGGGGATGGAATCACATAGACCTCTGGAAACATGATCTACATCTATGCCAGTTGAAAATCATATTTCTTTGTCCTGGGCAAACTAGGACTACTAAACTACCTCACTTCCTTAAACATCAGCAAGGGACTTTTGACAATCAAACTAAGCATTAATAGCATAGTATTAATTGATGCAAATCCTACTAAAAATTCAACTGCCTTTTCAGTAGTACCTAGATGTAGTAACACTAATACTGCATCAGTTGTGATTTTCTTGTTGTCAGTCATTGATATTAAGCCAATAAATATAGCTACCTATTGCATTGCTTTTAATCCGGAGTTGCTTTGCAAACTGCATCAGAGAGCAAGCATTAAGGTGCTAAAATTAGTTTATGCTGCAGTAGTAACAAATTAAAAATGGCACACTGTTACACCAAGCAGCGTACAGTTCTGCCAATTGATTTATGAGGTCAGGAGTAAAAGAATTTATCACCTGCCATTATCTCTGCCCAGATTTAATGGCTGCTCTGTCATCAATGCACAAAAAAATTATAGCAATTGAGAAAGGTCTTTTCCAAAGACAAGGGCTGTTTACAAAGGACTGCTTCTCTCTAAGACACCTTAATAAAATAATAGCCTTGGTGGCTTAAATCATGCAGCATAGTGAGAAATCAGTATGGTGGTGGCTTTTGGCTCCAGGCAAGTATTTTTAAATTCATGGTCAAATGACGAGAGTTCTGTCACGTCATCTCCAGCCGTGAGAAACATATTAAGCTCTGGACTGTCTGGCATTTTTGCTCCCCCTTTGTGTCTCCCAGGAGCACAAATTTAATGGCAAACTGAGACCCTTTTCAAAAATAAGCAGTGACAAAGGACAGAGAACTACTTTAGTTCCAGTATAACAAATCACAGGAAGAGAGAAAAAGGGAAAAATAATTCTTCACCTTGTTTAAAAAAAAAAAGCGATCAGACTATCAGCAGTTCTTTAATGTAAGAACCAATGCCAAGTTTCACCTTAGGGGTGACGGCACTTTGTTGACAGATGAATGTGTCTCTCTCTACAGTATGTTGAGTACATTCACAAACTTCCTGGATTAGAGGAGAGATTGTAAACAAAAGGGTTTATTATAATGGCATTCCTCTGAAGAGAAACAGGAATAACCATGTATTCAGGAGACCATAAGAAGTTTATCAGCATTACCAGCTTCTACTCTCATTGCAATCTTTGATCTAAGAATGATTTGGGTGTCTTCCTCTTCCACCATGTGTAGGCACGCAAAATCACAATCTTACAACAAACAATTCATACCCTATTTACTGCTCAGAGTCCATTGATGTAAAAATATCTGGTGATTCAGATTTTAAAAGGGAGGATGAGGTATTCTAGAGACTTTGTTAAAACTTAATGAAATGGTTGAACATTATTAAATTCTAGAAAAAGTTTAATTATGACCTCATTTAAAATTATGCTAAATAAAAAAGAAATAAATACAAAAGTTATAAATCTAACCTCAAAAGTCAGTAAAAATATTTTCATTTTTAAACTCTAAATATATTTTTAGGGCCTACTAAATTCAAAATTTGCTTAAAGTCACGTAAAGTGCTGTGGTCAGGATGGCAAAACTTAAGTCTATTTTCTGTGTTTAGCTGAGTGGTATGTTGCTGCACTATGTAGAAGACCTGAACTTTGCTCCTGGCCACTCTATCCTTCATTAAAACACAGTCTTCCTCTCAGAACATGCTCAGACTTTGGAAAAGATCAGCTTTGGCATTAGCTCATTTCTAATTACAAGTCATTCCATACTTAATGGAATACAGCCAAGTGCAGAACCCCTCAGCTGTCTGTCACTTTGCAATTGTTCATCTAAAATTAATAATGAAAATGTATTTTTAACTAAAATATATTAAAAAAACCCATTAAGAGACCTGCATATGGAGATGGGGATTTTTGGTTCCTAATTTTAAGTATCAACAGAGCAAATACAGCCATCACCTGAAACTGCATTTTAGAGACTCTGAGGTGTAAAGGATAATATGGTAGAAAACAACAATTTGTTCGGAATATTATCAGTGAAGTAGGGGAAGACACATTTCAATCCACCTACTAGGGCCTTAGCTCATGTTCAATTTTACAACTAAATTCAAACAATTCATAATAATGTAAAATCCTCTAATTTTTTTAACATAGTCACTGTACTTGAGAAATGCATTACAGTTAGTATTTTGTATAGAGAATTATTTTGCTCCCACAGGTACTACAAAATGGGACTGATAGAGTTTCATAGGCACTATGGCAATTAAGGAAAATGAAAACATCTGTATACGCATCCATTATTTTCCATTCAATATTTTTTTTAATCTCAAAACTGGTTGTTGTTCAGCAATCCAGACTTTATGTCAGATTTTGCAACCAAACTCAAGCAAATTTTAGAACCATAGAAGCCCAGTAATTTTAGCAGAGATTTGTCTTATACATAGCACAGACATCAACTTCCTCCTACATCCTACCAAACTATTGCTTTTATTGTTGAAAAATATTAGATTATGTACACTTCTCAATAAGAATACCCTTTTCTCTTCCAATATGCAATAAAAAAGTCAAAATATGTCTTTAGTTCTCAGACAAAAATGCAAGTATTATAGGGCATTATAATACTGAAATTGTCCCTGCAGTGACCTCAAGTCATACCCAACATCTGCAGAGTCTCAGCATCTTCAATTGTGCTGCTCAGCCTCTTATACAGCTTTGCACCAAGAAATCCTCCTTAAAAAGCTCCTTATCTGGAGTCTTTAAACATGAGGATGTTCAATTACATACAGCACCCTGGTGTATTACAGGGCTTGGGAAAACACTCCAAACCCTAGCACACGTAGATCACCTTCAGGGGGTTGGGAACTGGACAAATGTGGCTGTGCTTAATCACAGGTTTATGTTGTGAGCAGGGGTGCAAGTTTGGGAAAGTCAAACAAAGCACCCCCATAATCACTTCTTTTTCTCATCAAGTGTACATCCAACTTTCTACTTGTAACTAACTGTGACATGGATGGATAGGATGAGCTGGTACTCTGTTACTGTCTGCCCTGGCTTGTTCAAGGGCAACCCAAAGATCCTGCCTCAAGAGAGAGTGAATTCATTCCACTTGAAATTGCCCAGAACACTCGAATTTGGAGCTTTCCTACTGCAAATAAGACAAAATATCAAGAGTAGCATCATATAGCACCAGAAGAGTCCCAGTGCATTTAACATATCCAGGCTCTTGGCTTTACATCTGTAACTGAGACAAAACAACAGCCCCACAAGCCCCTGGAATATCCCCCTGTTGGAATATCAGTTGAATATCAACACAGGTGAAAGTATAATGACCAGCTAACAAATGAATCACTGATAAGTACTGGAATGTATGCTATTTGTATATACACACAAGTAGAATGCATAGGCATATCAATGGCTATTCATGCATCTCTCAACACATGTATGCATGTAATTGAGACACACAAGGGGCGTGAGTTAACTGAATTCCTACACATCTTTTGATATAGAAAGTCAGTGTTTTGGGGTAATTACTGGCTAATTTGTATTGACATGGGTGTGCTTGGAAAGTTACTGTGGTTCCCTGATGTGCTCTAACTGACTCAGTTTCAGTGAGGGTAAGGGCCACTGAGCCTGTGCTTGCTGTTATTTCTGTAAGAAGAGGAAGGATTCAAAGAATGAGTTAATCTCCAAGTCTAGCTTTTCCTCTCAGTAGTGATCATTTTGTGTGGCCTTTGTCATTTTGTATCTCACAGCTTTTGTTATTTCTAGCTTCTCTAAGAAGTCTCAGAAGGAGGTCACAGTGCCATAAAAATATTACTGCTTTTGAATAATTTAATTCTAATTTCTGCATTTTAGAACATCTCTCTGTGCTGTGGATCCCACTTTCCCCTCCCCCATTCACAAAAGACATTTTATTACTCCACTGTATTCTAAGGAAAATCTTTCAAGTGGTGCTAAAACCTTAGCCAATTGCAAGGGCATGCAACAGGAGAACCACATACATTTTGAAAAAAGAATGCAAGTGATGAATACTTATGTAACTAGACCAACCGTTTTCAGGAGTGCATTTTCAGGAAAAGGTACAATCAACATTATATTACTTAGATTACTAAGACATAATTTTTCAATCTACTGGCTCAGGGGGATCAGCACGGCCAAGTCAGGTATGGCAACACACTTTCTGAGCCCTTTTTAATTAAGAATGGTGTGAAACAAGGCTGCGTTCTCGCTCCTACCTTATTCACAATCTTTTTTAGCATGATGCTCCAAAGGGCCACAGCAGACCTCGATGATCAGGACGGTATCTACATTCGATATCGTACTGATGGAAGCCTGTTCAATCTAAGGCGTCTGAAGGCCCACACCAAGACCCTAAACCATCTTGTCCGGGAGCTGCTCTATGCTGATGACGCCGCCCTTGTTGCCCACACAGAAGCAGCTCTGCAACGTTTAACATCCTGCTTTGCAGATGCTGCTGAGCTCTTTGGGCTGGAAGTCAACCTAAAGAAGACAGAAGTTCTCCATCAAACTGCACCTCAGGAAGTCTTCCATCATCCCCATATCACCATTGGCGAATCAGAGCTCAAATCAGTCCAGCAGTTTAATTACCTAGGTAGCCTCATCTCCTCGGATGGTAAGATTGACGGGGAGATAGACAACAGGTTGGCAAAGGCATACAGTGCTTTCGGAAAACTCCACAAAAGAGTATGGCGTAATAAACACTTGAAGAAAAGCACAAAGATCAGTGTTTACAAAGCCATAGTGTTGTCTACTCTCTTGTATGGTTCCGAATCATGGGTCATCTACCGCCACCACCTGCGTCTCCTAGAACGCTTCCATCAGCGCTGCCTCCGTACAATCTTAAACATCCACTGGTCAGATTTTGTGACCAATACATCTGTTCTTGAGCAAGCAGCAGTCACAAGTGTAGAGGCCATGCTGATGAGAACACAGCTGCGATGGGCAGGGCACGTCTCCAGGATGAAGGACCACCGCCTCCCTAAGATCTTGCTCTATGGTGAACTTGCCACTGGCTGCCGCAAGAGAGGAGCCCCGAAGAAAAGATTCAAGGACTCCCTGAAACAACATCTCAGCCTTGGCCTTATTGATCACCATAATTGGTCCACTCTGGCCTCAAATCGGGAGGCCTGGAGACACAGCATCCATAACGCTGCGGAAGCCTTTGAGAACACACGCAGGATCACTCTCGAGGAGAAAAGGCAACGCAGGAAGAACCGTGTCTTGCGGAATACACCATCTAAGGAGTCTTTCTGTTGTGCCTTTTGCAACCGGATATGTCTGTCACGTATTGGCCTCATAAGTCACGTTGTATTGGCCTCATAAGTCACCAACGTGCCTGTAACAAATGTGGATAAAGCCTTCCCAAATCTTCGTTCGCGAAGCTCAGCCATGACTGGCTCAGGGGCAATGGGTGGTCATAGCACAAGTCCTTGAGAACCCTCCAATGAGCCACATGGAGTCTTACATAGCTCTTTTTCTCTCTCTCCCCATTCCCTCCCCCCCATATATATATATATATATGTGTGTGTGTGTGTGTGTGTGTGCGTGTGTATTACAATTTGCCTTGTACCTGTTTTTCAAATTCATTCAGCTGTTGGTTGACCAGAGGCATGTAATGTGTGACTGCAGGATGGCCTTGTAGTAGAATGTTTGAGAATTACTGAAGCTTTCTTCTGTTGCCAAGTGTTTCTTCTGCTTCCATGCACTTTATTACCCAGCAGCATCCTCCTTTTCTCAGCATAGCACCAGTAATAAACTGAACAATGCCCTTCAGGGCTGAGGTTTATGTGCTATCCCTAATTAGCTTACAAGGCTTCCCACCCTAAGGGAGGCAGGAGGTAGACCTGGGAGTTAGAGACTCGAAGATTAAATTTATATTACGCATGTGGATATAATGTATTTAATATGTGTTTCCCAATACATTCACAGGTAAATACCAAAGAGATTCACACTACTACTAATGATTCTTTTTTCTGGGCTAAGACACCAAAAGGAACAAAAGGAGTATTTTAAACTGGAATTGCTCTCCTAGGAAGTAACCAACAATAGATAGCAGTTCAAAAGTTCAGTGTGTTTCTAAGGTCTGCAAAGCATCTCCTCTCTGATCATGGGCAGAGAGGAAGAGGGAAGAAGAAGGAGAAGAGATCAACACCCAAAATGCCATGGATCAAAGCAGCAACACTGAGTATGTGTTATGGGACTGGAGTGCTAAAAATGGTTAGCTGTGGATGTCATTACTTAGGAAGATAAGCCACTGAACAGCAGAATAGATATCAAACCCTTACTTTTGGTACCTAATTCCCACACAGAAGGTTCCAAAAGTTGGGATATTCCTGAATGCTGAATTTTCCCCCCATTCATCACTTAGCACTTCCAACCTACTCAGCTTCCCACTGAAGAGCCAAGGGCAAGATTACAACAGTCTGCAGATCTGTGCTAATGAAGATCTTTGCAAAAACTCTGTTAAAAGCAAGCTGCCTTGACAAAAACGTCACCATTGGATGAACCCCCCATCATTCCCACCATGCATGCATATCTACTTATTCCACACATGGAAGGTTTTGTATATATTCCCACAGGAAACTTATTTGATATCACTTGACAACCATCCTTTTTGGTTCCTGACACCAAAAGCTAAGAACATCTCAGGAAAATTCTTTGTCATAACTCCTTTGGTACAGCAGTATGTCTTCCAGGATACCAAAGATGATCCTCCTCCTGCTCCTACCTGTCCTACTGTTAACAGTAGAATCAGAACTCTTGTTGCAGGTAGGTCCTATACTTCATCAGAGTAAACTCTGACTTGTCAACACTGCTCTTCTTCCAGTGCCAATTAATAGAAATTTAAACTGTTTCAGAAACACAATTATGAAATTATTTGGTTTGTCTAATTGCAAACCTTCCAAAATCCCACCTTTCCAAGGCACTGAGTCTCCAGTGAATATAAACTCATGAAAAAGATACTACTGCATTATTTTTTTGTTACATCTCTGGAACTTTGTCCCTTCTTCTGGTAAGATGCCATGAATAAAACACATTTGCAAAGATTAGAATAGTTAAAAAGCATAATTTGCTGCAGACACAGACTATTCACTTTTGTTGTTGCTGGCTAAATAATGTCCAAGGTTAACAAAACATGGGGTATAAATAATGGGGAGAATTGGTGAGCAAATTCTGTCAACCCAAAGCAGGACTACTACACAGAGTCTGAGGATGCTGACAAAATTCAGCAACACCACTGTCAGAGTAAAATGTTGCCCTGTAAAAGTAAGGACACTACAGGCTAAGCATACATGAAATAACCGATACAGTGTTTAATTAGCCTGAGTTGGTGGATACTCCTGTTGATTCACTGAGACAGTTGAAAGATCCTAGACCAGAGTGAATAGGTATGGAAGCAACTGCATCATATGGGAAATGGATTCCAATTGTTTTTGGTTGAAATTTGCCAGTTTGAATTTCTTCATCATGAAATAGAACTAATTAAGTCCTGAGTGATCCTGACTGCTGTGTATGATGCTAGTTTTTCTTTCAGACAAATTGTAGGGTGCTCAGACATATTCAAAGCCATGCAGAAAAGTACTTGTGTGAGCAGGTCATATAAGGTCTTCAATCCTGCTACACATACAGCTTCAAAAGTTCTTTTTGGTCATCACATAATTTTAGTGGTGGATTTTGATTTCTCATGTGAGAAAAAAGAAAGGTAAAAAAATAAACTTAGGCTTCTTTCCACTATTTGCAATAAACCTGAAAAAAACATCTCTGAGCACCAAAACGAACTTGCCTAAGAAAAGTTCTTCTAGCTTTAGATGAAATAGCTCAGCAGCAGGCCTTCTGTGATTCCTATGGAATACCCTGGGCTAGTCTCTGCTAATTCATAATGTTTCATTTTTCTACCTCTATCACTGCATACAATTTGAATGTGTAGAAATTTAAAACTGCAAGTTATTCTGGTCTCAGTTACAGCTTACAGGAAGCTCTGGAGAAGTCAGGTCTTTTGAGGAAGCCATGTTGCATTGTCTATCATCTATAAAAAATTGTAAGGACAAGGGTTGCAAGGAAAACCGCCAAAGTGTTACAAAATATAGTTATGTGGCAAAAATATGTATTTATGAAGTTATTTGTAACTTCAATCAGCTTCGTGTTGCTTAGCTTTTCTGCCACATTTCTCAGTGACATTGGCCTTTAGTGTTTCCACAGGACCCATGTTTTGGTCAATGTGGGGACTGGTTGAACAGTCAGTCATTCATTATCGTGGTGTATCTTCACAGTATGTGGTCTGTTACTTTGTTCCTGAAACAGAACGGTAATTTTTCCCTTGGTTTTTCTATGGCATTTCCCATGATGGTGCCTGAACAGGAGCTAGCATTCACAGCCTGCAAGCAAGGCAGAAGCATTCCCTCCATTGTGAAGATGGGCAAAAGGGGTACAAATTTGTTAAGGAAAAAAGTGTCTGACTTTAGATTTCACAACTGAGCACTGTCCTTTTTTTCTGGTGTGCTCAATACTGCACACTGTCACTTATGTTCATAGCACAATTCCAAGAAATTCAGTTACACCTGAAGAAGATCCTATCCTAGGCACTATTAATGGCAAACAGGAAACAATGGCGGGAAATTCCTTGCCAGCTGTGGGAAGAATGATCTGAAATCCCTCACCTAACATCATATAGAAGGAAGAAAATTCATCTCTACAGCCTGATATTCAAGGATACAACCCAAGAAACTATAGTTTCTCTCCTTGTAGCTGTATCTGATTCACTGTGCACACTTAATATAGACATCAAGGCGAAGCACTTCTAGGGAACAATGTTCTCACTTCTCTTTTAGATAGGCCCATACTGAACACAAGTCAGAAATCCTAAGAAAAGGGTAGTATCTGAAAACACAAGTAGGCCACTATATTAAGCATGTGTGCAATGAAGCACACCAAAGTTGTACTAATAGATTAATTCCGACATTTTCTAGGTTTTGCACAATTTAAGGGGTTTTTGCAGCTTCACTGTCTTTTCACATGGATATATTTATTTATTTGCTTGGATTTTTGCATGTGTGTGGTTGCCATGGTTTTTAGGAGGGTGAACTAAGAAAGAGAGAATTTATCCCAAGGCATCAGACTGGTTGTCATGAGGGTTGTAACCTTCACATCAGTCACAGAAACCTCTGCTGTTTCAGATGAAAGGCTGATAGCAGGAATAACCTTTTATTTTTAACACAGATCAGGCATAGAGGTCAACAAGATCAGCATTATTTTTGTGATTGTTCTGAATATTATAGAAGAAAGTCTACATATTTCATGGAAAACAGTCTTGACCAAAAAGTTTTTCCCCAAATCTAGGCAAGGATCAATTTGGATCACCTTCATACTTAAGTTTTGTAGGCATTCTCATGTTAAAAGACACCTTCAGCTGTTCTCAAGGAACTGTTGCCTTCCCACAGGGGAACATGCACTTGCCTTCATAACCCTTTGTTTTCTCACACAGGCAGATGTGTTACTTGCCCCACCATGACTCCCCTTTATTTCCTCTCATAGCAGAAAAATTGATATAGGTAGATAGAAGAGAGACTTTGGTGTTACAACAAGACCTACAGGGAGGTCAGGTACTGTTTGGTAAGAGAGACCAAGGTACCTTTTTTATGAGAAAATATTGTAGATTGTACTAGTTAACCTTCCACTATTTGCAGACTCTCGTTGTCTTCATACAGAACATATTTTTATTAAACTGGCTTTTTAGTAGATTTGCTATGGCAAAACCAAAACAAGAACAACCTTTTCCACAGGAAAGCAAGGAAAATCTGTTTGGGCATAATGGAAGCGGAGATTGAAATTCAGACAACATTAACCAACCCACATTTTGTGTTGGATAAGAAGGCTTACTAATTCCTGTGTTCAGGTCCTATTTTCTGGAGGACCTTTTTCTCAAAAAAAGCTAAACAAAAAGTGAAACTTAAAAAAAATAATACAAAATCCACAAAAGAAAACCTCTTCTCCCCCAACAGCAATGTTATCATTGGTTGTTGAGCAAAGCCTGTCTTAACTCTAGCTTCCTCTGCTGGTACAGTTTAATGATTCGACAGATTACTGTGTTTTCCAACATCCAAACTTTAATCAAAACCATGTCAGAATTTCAAAACCACAGCACAAAGTTATGTAGGTGCCCTAATTTTCTTTCTCAGAGAAGCTAAAGGTCAAGTCAATAAAAGGTCAAGCTGACTAGTATGAATTGTGATAATATTTTTCTTAACCTGTCACAAGATTGATTGTTGATGTCATTATTAATTTCCTAGAACTAAAGAAACTAACACTATTATTATAATAGGAGAGTAAGAAAGTGTATCAACTTCCTGCCATTCCTATTTTACTAAATGTGAAAGTTTTGAACAAAAATCAGTAAAAGAAAATGACCCTATGAAATCAAATCCCAAACATTCTGTTCCTATACAGAAAAGAAATGACCATTTGATTAATCACATGTTGGAAAGACATTAAAAACATTGAAATAAACTGAGTTTTGCAATAAATTCATCTTAGTTAGTTTTAACATTATAGAAGCGTGAGACCTTTTTCCTTCCTTTAACTCCTGTACGCTTTGTCTCAGCTGGTGTTTTTTTAAATCATTACAGGCTGTCAGAGGAACAGTATACATCTGATTCTCCAGCATTGCACATTTGCAGAGATGCAAAAGTATAATAGAAAAAATGTAGTAGAACATCAGTTTTAGGAGGTGCTATTTCTTTCCTCTTTGCTTTGCTTACTGTTTTAAAAAAATAAATACCTCATTCCCCAAATGTGAATGATCCAGCTTGGTCCAAGTCAGCATGCAGCCCAGCTAAGTGCTCCCTCTCTTACAGAAGCTTCTAAGTTTTGTTTTCTGTATTGTTCACTTTTCTTCAGCTAAAGGTCACACAGAATTGGCTTGCACTTAAAAGAATTTCTCAGAAGAGCTATACAGGCCAACACTACCAGGGAAGACCAGGTTTTTCACTGCCAAAAGCTTTCTTTTGATAATGTAACATAAAATAGCCACTCACATGGCACCGGTTCCAAATAAAGAGGCAGGGTGTCTTTAGTAGGACATATATATGCATGTGTATGCATAGCTGCATCACTTGAGCATACAGCTTTTTGGGCAGTAGATTAAATAATGAAAGAATTTATGTGATGAATTCATTTGAATTCATGTGATACCAGAAAATCAAAAAAATAAGAACTAGCCAGTTTTGCAAAGCTGAAGCTGAAATTCTATACCTCTGGAAGGTAAAGGACTCAAAATGGTGCACAACAGCTCTGCAGAAGATCTAAATGTGTGTTCAGTAAAATACTTTTGTTGTAGATAACAATCTGTATCTTGAGATTCTGAATAAGCAAATGTGAAATAGTGAGACATGAAAGATGATAAATACGTTGTAGTGAATACAAAAAAAAATATGTGCTCTCTGCAATAAAACAAGGTCATCCAGAAAAATGGTCTTAAGTCAGCCTTAGAAAAGTAATTCAAATTTGATGCTACTACCATTTTGAAGTCTTTATTGTTTTCTTACAGACTTGACAAATGTTAAGCCTTTTCAGGCAAAAATCCCAAATACACCACCCAAACACTGACAGAAAAACAAGCAAGAGATGATTCTGTCTGGCAGTCTTGTGGGTGATATACAGACTGTGACATAGCATGACTCTGTATCAGGAGTATGGCATCTATAATAACAGTATCAAGTTCCAAGATTTGATTTCATGTTTGCCAGACACAAAAATGGAAGTAAAGTTGTACCAAAGCTATTTACTCAGAAAAAACTTTGACGTAGCCAAGATGTCTCTCTAAAGTTAATTCAAATATGGTTACTAGTTTTATCCACTCAAAAAAAAAAAGCTTTTACACATTTACAAAGTACTTGATTTAAATTTCAAAATATTTGTTTTAACTATTTCCTTAATGTAGATAAAAATGACTAATAGAATAAAATCTAAAAATAATTTCATATAATTGAAATTTTTGTGCATTTGTTTTGACAGCTACAAGATATTTTGATCTGTTTCTTTTAAGAAAAGCCAAATATTTCTTAGTAACCTATAAAAATATAATCATTACCACTGGTCGCTGATCTATCCAGCTCTGACTGGTTCCAGACCTACACTTGTGTGTCCAAACACTTTTGAGGTGGTAGCAATTGACCCTTCAACAAAATTTCAGTCTAGCCTAACCCCAAACATGGGATGACTATTTCCATTTCTGACTGGAATAAGAGACTTTTTTCCAGTTGTGGTAGCCCAGAAACTATAACCACTAGTCAAAATTCATACTACATGAACTAAAAAATGAAGGATTCAAACAAAAACTCGTAACTGAAGGACCTGAGAGGCCACTGAGAACAATGAAATACGTCCTGCACTAGATTTAATGTAGCTGGATGTTAGTAAAGCATTTGATATATGGATTCTGCCTTACAAACTTAATTCAAATTGGCTTGGATATGAGCAGAGTTACATGTACAATAAATTGTTTGAAAAAAATCTGTAAACAAAGAGTAGTGATTAATGCTACCATATGAAGTTGGGAAAATATACAGCATAGTGATATAGAGATTAATGTTCAGTAGAGCCTCTTAATTTTCATTTATGTTCAGACAATGGGCAGTAAGTTCCATTTTTTTATAAATGTTTAAAAGAAATATATGTACTCACACACACACATGCAGAACAGTGAACTGGGAGATCTTGTAAATTCTAGTAAAGAGAGAGTGATGTCATAATGGGATCCAAAGTCTGAAAACAGATGGTACCATCTTAGGAAATGAGAATCTTATGTCAAATATTCACTAGTAAGAAATCTGGAACACAGAGGTCCAGAAGGCAAAGTAAGGGTAATACTGAACACTGCCATAGAAACAAATTTCCAGTGCTGTATGCTAGCTAGAAGAGCAACACAATCTGAGGGGCACACATACTGAGGTGATATACGACACAGCAAAGCAGAGAAGACTGGCCAAGATGCTCCTGGAATATCACATTCAGTTCTTTGTCCCTTAGTAGCTAATACTGACAAATTAGTAGCAATACAGAGAGGAGAAAAAACCTGCTACCTAATGGTAGTAATATCTAGGCCACAATTCCACTGAAGTCAGTGACAGGTACCTACATCCCTTTGAGGATCAGGCCCTCAATCTCATGTAGAAGGATTTTCTTACGAAGAAAGATTAAAAGGTCTAAATATGAACAGCTCAGCTAAGCTCTGACTAAAGGGAGACAAGATAACTGCCTATAAATATTTGAAGGGTATAAACATTAAGAAGGGCGATGAATTATTTAGATTGGTACAAGGGATATAACGAGAAGTAATGGGACGAAATTAAGAAAGTGAAAATTTAGGCTGCTCCCTGACAGCGAGGTATATTTCATCTGTGAAATAATTTACACTGAACATCATGAAAAACTTCTTCAGTGTGAGACGTATTAACCTGTTACAGTCTCCTGACAGTAATGGCGGAAGTCCCATCTTTAGGGGGATGCTAAATTTAGAGGAAACAAAGTAAGGGAAAATGAATAGAGCACTACCTTTCATTAGCCAGGAGACTTTCTGGATGACCTAACTAATAAATCTATTTCTCAAGAAGAAGAGAGGGGTGGAAGGGAAGGTGTTTTTAAGATTTGGTTTTATTTCTCTTACTCTCTTAGCTATCTGAATTCCACTGTAGGAGAAAAATAGTTCCACTTCTAAATAATTCCTTTACTTTTTTACAGTCAATTAAAATGGAAGGCAGTAATAGTCAGCATATCTCAAGAACTCACCTTTAAGAAACACAACCTGAAAATTTTAAAAGTTCTTAGTAGGCTTGTTCTTGCACTATACAAAATAGGCAACTATAGCATGAGTGTATCTCGCATCAACTCTTAACAGTAAGGTTAGCTTGCTGGTACAAAAAGGGACATCTAACACCTCGTTTTAAAATGCGTGTATTTGTGTGTATGTGTGAACTCATTTTGAATTGCTTCTCTAAATGTATACTTTTCAAGAGAACAAAGAAACTTCAAACACTGGAATGAATTTCTAGTATTAAAATGGTCACAGACAAGTTTTTCCCTTGTTAGAAACCATCAACAGAACTCAACTGATCCAAATCACATGTAGGAAAATTGCTAACTCAGAGTGCCACCTACTAAGCCACAAACATCTCTATCAAACCAAGTGTTGATGAGTCTAAATGCTTTCAAATTTATGATACCTAACAAACACAAGATAGCAGTGTTGAAGTTTAAGGACAGTAACTAGTTCTCTAATCTAAATAATCCTGACTGAACCACTACAGTAGTTTGACTTTCAACTGTACTCTTGGTCAGGTAGTAAAAAATGTTTGTTCTTTCATTCACACTCTAAAGAACCTGTAGAACACAGTTGTTTATTAAATACAGGTTTTTCTTTCGTAGAATTGCAAGAAAGCGTGTTGAGGGAGACACAACTGAAATTAGCTCAATAACATTTAGTTAAGACTATATATTGCAAGAAGAAGAGTAAGCAAATCTGCTAAGATTTTTCTCCAGATAATGGGCACAGTTAGGGTAGTTTCTTTTCATTCTGCAGTAACTCCTATCTAGTGCTCTCACACAGTATTTTTGTATTCAGCTACATATGTATTCAAATATCAGATTCAACATTTGTATGAACAAAACTCGTCCCGATTCATATTTATGCGGTCCAAGGGAAGCCAATGAGCCAAATTCCACTCTCAGTTGTATCTTCATTAATCCAGAGGACTTAATTGGTCTCAGTGGCTTTGCTCCAGAGCATGGAATATACCTAAGCATAACTTCACAGCATATAAATCAGAATGGAACATGTCTCCAGCAGTAAACACTGAAATAGAGTCTTCAGATCAATTTCATGACAGCCTTGCACGCTTACTTTATAACTTCAAAGCTTGAGAGACTGAATATTAACGTTCAGCAGATTTTCTTGATTTTCAACCTGCATTCCACGAAAACAAACCAACCACTTGTGCTTGCAGGCCAGTACAGAGTAACAGCTAATGCTTTATTCTGAGTGTAGATTACAGAAAGTAGGGTTAGAAGTGATCTCAAGATACTATCCTGTTCACCTCCTGCTCCAGGGGTATATAAATCCATCATGGCAGATCTTTAACACAAGCTAATAAACATCAATAATTGAAATTATACAACCTTGCTATATAAAATCAATTTCAGTGTTGAACTGTCCTCCCTGCTAGAAATCACTTAAGCCCAAATCCACAAAAGGATTCTATATATAGAAGCAGGACTAAAGTAGCATTTACAAGTCCAGAACTGAGATCCCCAGACCACCTGCCTTACTGTCACCAACTTTAGAGGTATAACTCTTCTTCCACATCAGAGTTCCCCAGACACATAAGACTTACATTTGCATATACAGAGGATCCCATTTTTTACGAGACTGAGTGACTCAGCATCTAGTTCATCTTTGCACCACTCTGGAGTCAATCCACAGGGAAGGTAGATGGAGGATGGAAGGATTCAGTCTAGAGCACATGGTCTTTGCAACATCATCAGATCGATTTTTGCAAGCCTACAGCACCAACTTGCTACCTTCCTTCAAAATGAGAAGGATAAAGGAAGGAGAAAGAAGCACAGTGCTCTGACACCTCCTCTCTTTCTACTTCAATCAACAGCTAAAGCACTCAAAAAATCAGAGTTCTGGAGATTTATCTGCAATTTCCTTCTTCCAATAAAAAAAGCACTCACCCATCAAGGTGGTTAATGCCAATGTTGTTCATCCACTTCCACTTTACAGGCTGGACAATGTGCATAATCTAAAAGTTTTCTGAAAACCTAGCACCCACATAAATCAAACCATAATAAAAATTGTAAAAATCCTTTTGAGACACCATTATAGAGTCACAAAGGGCCTAGAAACTGCCTGTGGGATTCCTGGTCTTGGTAAGCATCTCACTTTTGTGACCTGCAAAAAAGGTTGCAGATCACAAACAAGCCTGAACATGGAACAAGGTAATGACTGAAATAAAGGAGCACTTTGAGAGAGAAGAGCTCTTCTGTGGACCACAGAATTTGAAGATATTGTTAGAAAATTATAATGACCCAGAATAATTTACATTCACGGTATTAAGAGAGCAGAACATGAGTCCAAAATCCCCAGGCACAGCGTGACTCTGAACCTTCCCCTTCCCCACTCATCCTGATGGGTGATCTTGCCTTCAAGTACAAAATGAAGGACCCCGAATTCCATTTCAGCCTCTGTGGAGGTGTTATTGTCGGTTTTGTTTCTTGAAAGGAGTGACTTTTGCACAGTTATGTTTCCATTATTCTTTCAAGAGGCATAGGCACTTACTGTCAGGACCAATTCTACACAGGATGAATTCCAAAAAGGGTAAAGAAGTTTCCTGTAAGCACAGGATAGCAAGTTGAATTTTTCTCCCACCTTTCAGAGTATATAAAACAAAATTGTCACTGGTGGATATCCTCTAGAGTATACAGGCTCTTTGTAGGGTTACAGATTCCCCTGCAGCACTCAAACACCTAAAACATTGGTGTTACACCACGGAGAGATATAGCTGATTTCTAATGCTGTGCATCAGTCAAGTCTGTGTGCTATATGCTGTACTGTAATAAAAGTTTCAGATGTAAAATGCGACCAAGAAAAATTCTGGACTACTTAATTATTTACAAAGATTAATCAGGAGATTGATTTCAGAACTAAAAGAAAGTGCTAATATTTTGAAAATATACATTGATCCCAGAATTCACGACTTATGTATAGAAACCATGCCTCGCAGGTCACACTAGGTGCTAGTGAGAATGTTTCAACATGGAGCACTGATCATCTTATTATCTTTAAAGACCTAAGCACCATGTGAGGAATTGACACTATAAACAGAAAATTCATAACAGGTGCATAATAGACACTTCTGCAAAATATTATGGACCTTTATCACACACACAGATGACACATTTGTAATAAATATATGCAGATAACTCCAGGTTTCAGATAGTCCACTGTTTCTGTGTTTTTCATGTTCAGCTTCCTAGAAAGTTTTCAGTCTCACCAACATGTAAAACCATGTCCTCCTCCTGTTTTCTACAAACCATAGAGATTAGGGGGAAAAAAAAGAAAGGAAAAGAAACAAAGTGTTTATCTTAAATAAGTTTCTGCTGATTTCCAGCTCCGTAATTTTCTCCCATAATTTTTAAATATCAGATATATGTAGCTCCTTTTAACTAGATACCAAGTTTTAAATCAATGCAAAAACATATTTTCTATTTACTTTGTGCAAACTTGCATTAACAATATTATATGTGACTTTCATGCTTTGGTTTATCACTAACTGTACAAAATCAACACCTGATCAGTCCAGACAGGAAAAAATATTAAAGTAACCAGACTAAATATTTCTCTGTTCTATGGAAGATTCAACCTAACAAAGGAGGAAGAAAAGAAAAGAAAACAAGGAAGCCTTTACCATATTTCCACAATGTAATAAAAATAGAAACAATGTCTAAACATCACAAACAATCTTAGTTTTAAAAAAAATCAAACCAAAATAATAAGCTTTGCTTTTGATTGGAGTTAAAAGTTGGGTCAGTGAGTGGACAGCAAGCTGATCAATGTGTCTTGAGACAACGGAAAGTGTTATCTTTCTTCCTATTCACTTCTTCTTAATTTACAAGGATGCATCAGCTTGGGAAAATCACTACAGCAACTAAGCAATGAATGAAAGAAAACCAACTGAAGAAAAAATCACTGTCCACTGCACAAGGCAAACAAATATGACCAACTGGGTGCCTGTCGTCTGCCTAGCACTGTACTGGGCTTAGGCTCAGCGAAGGAAGTAGGAAAAAATATTCGATTTTCCCATCCAGAAACTCACTTTACAAGATCAACATCCTTGTTCTCTCACAAAGCTTTTAAGGTGAGGCATTGACAGGATTTGTACTTTCCCAAATCTTTACAGATGCTGTTTTCCTGGAAGAAGACCACAACGAAGCACTTGCTTTTTACACCCACACTGCACTGGCAGCAGCTGAAGGAGCTGAAGAGCTGCCAGCATTAAGGACAAATCCTAGAGATGCACATGACCCATGAAGTGTCTCATCTCTGGGAAGAAAACAAAACTGTGAGCGAAACACTGACCTGTTGGCTGAAGAGTTACAGCAGCCCGACCTCAGCTCTGCCCCAGGCTAACCAAGAGAATTTACTCAGCTCAGTGGCACCAGCTTTGCCCTCTTTCCTCAATTCTGTGGAAATAAAAGCAATTGCTAATTACCTGCAAAAAATAAAATGAAACACAAGAGCTGAAAACTACCTCTTAAACACAGGCTTAAAATAAAGGGCAACACAGCTTGAAGACTCATGTAGCAAATTAGACAATTACGTATCTTTCCTGGAGAATTGCTCCCAGTTTCTGTGAAGATTAAACTTGTCCATTGAAAACATACTAAAAAAAAGAAAAGTTTCTAACTTCATCACTGGCAAGAAAATCATCCTGACATGAAAACAAAGCATTCTTGTTTCCCAGCATCTCTGGTAGGGATGTTCCAGGATCTGTCGTGATGTTCAGATGTTTCTCAAGCCACCAAGTGGAGAACACCTGGGGTTTTACCACTTGCTGCCAGTGTTTTGCAGAACACCAAAGAGCAAGAAATCCAGTGGAGTTCAAGCAGGGATGGCAGTGTGGCTTGAGGAAGCTCCCTGCTGAGCAGGAGCAAGGAACACTGACAGACACTTAAATATAGGGAGGAAGTAAAACTGGAGCTGACCCTATCATATTAGGGCACAAACTGACAGCTACTTGTAGTTATCCACTGCGCAGTAGATGGCTTGGAAGATGGGTATGGAGACAGGAAAATACCTTGTGTGTGTGAACCTATATAGTTAATTTGGGGATGATTTCACCCAGTCAAGACAGTAATGTAATGTGTAGCACCAAGTAGCTCATGACCATCATGAAGACCTCAGTGCCCTTCTTCTTACCCAGGAGCCTGCAGTAAAAGGACCGATTTCTCATCTAAACACAGGTTTTGACTGCTGCCAACACCATTATTTCCTAGTAGTTCGCTGTTATGAAGGACATGGCGTGTTTCCAAGACACGCGCATGAGAGTTAAGATTCTCTGGTTTCATACAGGGAAGGAGAATTTGAGAAAAGTGCAGAAAGGAAGAATTTTAAAAGTACAAGAGGAGAGAGCAAACATGACATGAAGAGAGAGAGAAGAGCACAGAAGGTCAAGCATGAGTGGGGAAGAAGAAACAGGTCCAGAAGACAATTATGGTAAAGATGAGGAAGCAAAATTAGAATTGAGAAACCCATAAATGTACTTACCAGAAAAAGAATAAAGGAAATGGAATCATGCCAAGAAAATTAAAAGGCTTTAAAAATCAACTGAGAATGAGGGGCCTGCCAAGCTACATTCATCAAATATTAGGCACACTTCACCAGTATTTGTCAAATTTATTCAACAAATACTCCTTGCTGCCATAGCCGGCCAACTACTCTCCAGTAAACATATTGTTCAAAAAAATATGAAGTAAATTAGTTCAATAGCCTATCCAGCTGCTATTTTTCTACTTATATCACCCATTCCAAAAGTAAGTTGCACAGTTGTTAAATTGTTTAACTGGAATGAGTGTTACTCATGGCAAAGAGAGTTTAGCCCTTTGTAGCTGATATGCAAAGGGGTCCTATCGATAGGAATAAGAAGAGGAAGCTGGCAGCGCTACAATTAACTACCATACCCAGCAAACAGAATATAACATGTTTTTTCTTTCTTTATATTATGCAGTCATAGGTAATTTTCCTCTAGTGTAGTCAGAATAGTCCTTTGCCTAGTAAGTGTCAACTTTTGACACCCAGATTACAGTAATTAAACTCCTTTGGTGGCAAATTCAAAGTTGCAGTTACCAGCAGGTAATTTACCTCTAGTCTGTTTAAGCACACTGGTGCTTTGTCAGATTATCCTTTTCCCTGTTATTGGAAGGGCATGTGATGAAGTAATTTTCATCTCAGTACATAATCAAATTGATCTTCAGTACTGTTAGGAGGTAGCATCTTTTCTCCCTCATACCATGCTTTTCATCCCAAAATATGTCAGGAATGAACTATGAGTTGTTTGGGGAACATCATTAGTTCTCTAAAATAAACTATATTAGAAACTGAAGAGATGACATTAAAATCATTAGATACAAAGTAAACTACTAAATATTAGGAAAATATCACATTTAGTTTGATGACCTTAATTTAGACCTCTGGTGTACAATGTATGTGCAATACAATTTTAATAATGCAATTTTATGGGAAGTTTCCACATGACCCTTCCTTCAATCAGTGCACAAGCTAGAGGTTGCCCTGGGACTGAATTATCTATTCAATATTTCTTTTCATCCTCTTCACTCAGCATGTAGTCTCACCTTATTTACTGCATAACATCCACACCCTGCTCTGAATACCTAATTATTAATTTCCTCATGGGCTTTTGTGTGGCACTCATCACTAAGGTATCTGATGTTTCACAAGTGTTAATGAATTTATCTTCCAGCCCTGTGAGACAAGCTAATAATACTTTTCTCACTTTTCAGCTGGAGAAAGGGGAACAAAGACCATGGAAATTGCCTGCAACCACAGAGAGAAGTGGGGAGCAAAGACAAGTTTAGAGCTGCAGGTCCCCAGACTCACAAAGCCAGTCCTCACTCTGACAGACTTCATCACCTCACTGGTAGAGATGCTAAGGACTGGCAGACTCCATCTTACCTCAGTCACACTGTCTGTTCTCAGCACCTACCCAGGGCAGGCATCTATGGCTATGGCTGGTCCAGGGAACACACTATCCAACTATTAGCTCCTGTAGCCCTTCCCACATCTCCTAGTGCCTAACTTGAAAGCACCTGCTTGACTCCAGCTTTCTAACTGTGTTAGATTGAAATTACAGTCTCAAACCACCGAGAGAAAAACTGGGAGAGCAATTTTTCACTAGGCATTAATAATTCCCAAGGGTCTTTCATTTGTGATACAAGTTCACTGAAATGTCTGATTCTGGATCCAGATCCTCAGTGCCTCCTGCTTTCCATAATGAAAGTCACTATGCTAATTCTCCACCTGCTGCCTGGCAGAATTAGAAATGGATTTCCATAGCTTTCTCAGAACTGGTACCTCCAGACAAATACAGCTAGGGGCAAGGAGAGAGAGAGAATGGATGTACATATATCTGGGGAAAGGAGAGTGTGGGTGGGGAAAGCCTCAATTTACACATGCAAATTTAGAGTTGCAGTTATCCTCATGGTTCGTTTTATCTTTTTTTAGTCAGAAAACTGCTGTTAGAAAAACAAAGCAAAAACCCAAGTCTTACACACGCTTATAGTGATCAACCCAATATCATAGGCCACTTCTATAGTTTTAAACATTTTTTTGCCCTCAAAATGCTGTTATTATGTCCTATTTAACATACTTATGTATACAAAAGGATTGATATCCATGCACATTTAACCCTGCCTCTGAGCAGTTTGGACTAATTTAAAACTCTGCAGGACAGGTTCTCAATATAAAACTCTTCTGCCTTCCCTGCTTTAGCATCATAAAGTAAAACAAAAGTGAGTTTAACTATGCAGATGAGATCTTCGAGGTTGCAAATACTCTGTCACTCAGAGTGTTTGTTTATTTAAGGGCAAAAAAAGCCAAGCAAGCTAGGATATATTTCACTCTGGTAACTATGCCAGCCAAAAAGATGGCTTTTCACACCAGAGAATTTTTGCAAATGACAAATAGCACATTCCTGATCACTCAAATGGATCCAAATGACCAGAGCACCCTAAAAAGACTAGAAAGTCCATCTTGAATCTTGCAACAAGCATATACAGACACTCTTGCACACTCAGAGACCACAGATGCATTTCGTAGACGCAATGCATTAAAGGTAATAAAGACCACTGGGGAAAACAAACAAATCCCAACACACAGAGCTAAAACTATGGATTCTTTCTCTAGCAAAAGCCTAGCTGATTTCTACACTCTCAAGTTTACTGACTCACACAGGGTAGAATGAAATCTTGAGAATTAGTTCCCCTGATAAACAGTTCAGCTTTCCATCAGGCTGACACAAAGTGCAATCTCTGTTCTAAAAGGCCACAATGCTATGTGATGGAGGGAGAGGAGGAGGAGATGCATCACCCAAGTAGTGATGTCTGGAGACATTTTTCTAGTAGAGAATCAGAGAAGGTATTATGTCTTCACAGGGTGCTGAAAAGCATTCTTTTCAACAACCATACAGAGGCTCCCACCATATTTTTCTCTCCCCCAGGGAAACTGTGTGCATACCCATGTATTTTCCTCATACAGGCACACCCATGAGGAGTGCTGCTGACACTCCTAAGGGGACTCCTTCCCCTCTGTGCCCTAGAAGACACATTTTAGCTGTCCTATCATAGTAGCACAGATGGGAGGGTCACTTGATAGCTCTCTGAATCAGCTCTCTGTACCTCAGAAAGCAGGGCCAAACTGTGCTCAGAAGCACATGTGAGCTGCAGGAGCTGGGCTTCAAAACTGGATTAAAGCACACGACTGTCAGCAGCAAAACTTTCAGCAAATTCAGCAGTCACCGGATCAGACATGGAGCATTTTCTTCCTCTCTTTCACTCTAAGTATCCTAGGGCCTGGCCTCAGAGTATTTCAACCCTTTCACTTGCAGCTCTAGGATTTTTTTTACAGCAGTTTCAACCATGAAGTTATAGAGATGTATATCTTTTATTTCCTCAAGGAATATATTTTTTACCTAAACAGTATAGGTAATTAGAGTGCTTTCCACCCCCCCCCCCCCCCGGTTAAGTATTAAATTTCTCTCTCATTTCCCAACTCATCTCCACCTACTAGATTTATTGCATTTCTGGGTCAGTTCTCATATAGCTCTAATACTTTCTACTCTACTTGCTTAGGAAAATCAGGAAGCATTCGGCCAGCTTGCTCGTGCTATTTTATATCTTGCTCTGGTCATTCAATCTCAGCTGAACTGTGCATTCAAGATAAACACTAGGTAGGTGCTCTGTTTTAAAGCCCAGAATCACTCACAAAAATCCACTGGATCTACTAGACTATCCTTTCAACCCAAATACTCAGTAGCAGGGCTCCACCAGCGGCACTATCCTCTTCTACTCCCATGTCCAGGGAGGCAGGCCCAGGGTCTTTGTTTAGTTTTAATTAAAAAAAATAAATCTCATCTATATGAAAAAACCTTCTTTGAAATATCCCCTCCTGTTGCTAAATATGCAGCTAGTCCCTCACCCATCCAATCCCCCATCCTTGCTATCCTACCTGATGAGGTGAGGGCACACAGGCTTCTTTAGTCTTCCATGAGGAAGATGCTAGCAACTCCTGTGTCCCTCCCTGCTACTTTGGGGCATGGCATTCAGTTTCCTTTTCCATCTCCATCAAGAGCAAGAAGGCAAGTAAGCAACTTCCTTTCAACTTTTCCACTACCACACAGACAAACAAAACAAAATTTACTTTTTAACCATGTTTTTGTATTGGGTGAAAAAAACCAGTACCAGTTACGGATGACCCAAGCTTATCAACCATTGGATTTCATTATACTGAAATGTCATACCAGCTTGTTAGTTGGGATTTTACTTTGCTTTTTCTCACAAAACAGAAAAAATTTGCTAGCAGTTGCCCATGTAAAAATGTTAGATTTTTTTTTTTCTTTCATCAAACAGGCAACTATTTCTCTTTGGAAAGTTTCTAATTAAAAGTTAGGTTTCCTCCTCTTTTCCTTTTGAAAGTTTCATAAATTATAAATAAATGACTAGTCATTCACTGTCTCTAAGGCAAAACCCAAATATACTTTCTCCATTTTTTTCAAATTTGCTGTCAGAGGGACTTTTTATATTTGGTTTGGGAGGAGACAAGCTGCTCAAGAAATTTGATGAAACCCCAAGACTGAAAATGTTGTGTCCCTTACCTACAGGAAGTACATTATGAAGGCAGCTGCAATGCAATCAAAGTCACCACACAGTACGGGCTCCTTCAAATTACATTCCCCATAACATGGTGCTGTTTCTTTGAGCACAAGGTAATGCAGTGTTCATGCTAGCTCAGTCCCGGGCCTCTCTGAAGCAGATATTGTCAATCATTTCAGACTGTGTTGAATTGAATGTAACGTCTGCAATATGGTGTTTACGGTTTTCCAGCACAGGTAAAGCTGAGACAGTCAATGCATTTTACTGAGTAGAAAATGAGACTCCCCTTGAACTATTTTGGGGATTTGAAAGAAGTGATTAACAACACTCCGGTCTATAACAATGTAAGCATTCTATTACCAAAGAATTACAAGCCTTAGCCCCTTATTTAAAAAAAAAATTAAAAAAATTAAAAGAAAAGGTACAATATCATCAGGGTTTGGTTCCTGAAACTACTGCTGCCACCATGAAAAATCTTACCAGCACAAGCTGGAATGATAGTGTTGCTTACAGAAAGCTGTCTGTCAGCCGTACAACATCCTTGTATCAGCAGAAAGTGGTAGGTACTCATAAGTGATCTACAGCCTTTAACTCTGGACTCAAACGTAGAAGCAGCAAGCGGATGTAAATATGTATTGACAGAAATGACCAGTCAGTGGGTGTTCAGTGAGGAAAAGCACTCTTAACTGCAGGTGGCTCATCTTACCCCTTCTCACTGAGTGACACTAAACCGGCAATCCCAGGAGAACATTCTCGGTCAGGGGATTTCGGTACCTCTGCATGTGGCAGTGATATAACATGTATAATATGCAGAGTCACATCCCCTCTGGTGTTTCAGCCTCCTCAGGACTCTGCTCATCCATCTATTCCCCCACAGCCCACTTACAAATGTTTTTCCTGACACTGTGTTGAAGGGATGCTCCATACCGCCCTGTCTGTCTCCTCTGGGCTTATATCGGAAACATTCACCTTCCAGTATATCCTCTGTTACGCCTCAGTGGTAAGAGATGAGTTTGGACTCTCCTCCTTGGTAACAGCACTCGTAAGTTCCCTGCTCAAACACCCTTCTTCAGAACTCTTCACATTCAGACTTGTGAATATTTCCCTATGCACCATTACACGGGATCCACAAACATTTTAACGGAAGTAAAGGACTAGGAATTCACCATTTTGGTGCTTAAGTATGTGTTAAAAATTATTTGTAGGGAAGTTACAGAAGTATAATAGTTGCATATTGTCAGTCCTCAGAGCCCCAGCAGACAAAGGACCTAAAGCCTTTATTTGGCGAGCATCACTACACTTTCATTTAACAGATGGTATAATTTAAGCTACAACTTGATTGAATTTGAGTGGTTTCTAAAGAGAAAAAAAAGGACAAAACAGATTTCTTTTTCAATTCACAGTTAAGGGTTTTTGCCTTCCCTTCTTATTATCACCGGTTTGTCTTTAGGTAAGATGTGGACTTTGTCTTAGAAGCAAATATACTATTATCAGAAAATTCAGAGAAAAAATTGCAGTTCCCATTGTATCTACTCTTGCCTCATCATCACCCAGGGACCAGATGTCCCCTGCCTTCAGACCCCCTCCTTACTTTGCTTTAGGTTAAAGTCAGGTTATCTCAGCTCCCTAGTCTAAAATTGTTCAAGTTAATATGTTGTCCTCCTTGAAACTTCCCTCAAACTCAAGCTACCCTGCCACCAAGGATAGAAAAGCTCTCTTGCGCCATCTCCACTAGGTGATCCTGAAAGGCAAAAACCTTGATCAAAAACTGTAAAGTATCTTTTTGGCTTTGCCCTTTTTCTAAACTCAATTTTTTCTTTTGTTTTTAATGGAAGTAGCAGCTCCCTAGCACCACACACCAACCTTTGAGTTGACCTGATCTTGAATTTCCTCTAAAGGTTTTTACTTCTATTCTCTTTGCCCCGCCCCTCCCCAAGGATTTTTAGGGGTAAAATGGCACAATTGTTCTGATAATGCATCAGTTCCCAACTATAAGAAGCTGGAACAACCTATGATTCTTCTTTTTTAAGATCTGCTGTTTGTACACTTTGCTCTTCTATTCAGCCCATTGATTTACCTTCCTTATCTTCAATCTATAATTAGCAGAGATTAAGGGAGCTGATTTTTTACAAAAGAAAATAAACAAAAGGGATCAGGGAAGAGTTGAAGGGTGGGGGGGGGAAAGTAAAAAATCAGTAGTCTCCCTCTTGAGAAGGTCATTCTGAGGAGGAGTAAGAGCAAAATCAATGAATTTTGGCTCAGCAGTGATGGGAGTCAATCCATCAGGCAAACCGACAGTAGTCAGTCAGGCTTTCACAGACACCACCTGTCCCTGCCAGCAAAATGTCAAATTTCTGAATTCATTTCCATAGTAAGATAGCACTCCCTGGGGGCACCGTTGAACAGTTTCACAGCTGCTAGAGCAACCAGCTGCACAGGGAGAAAAGAGGCAGTTCTTATTCCCCACCAAGTGAGGTAAGCTGTATTTCAAAGAGAGGGAAGCTATGGACCACATCCAGCATCACTTTCTTTTAGCATTTGCTTTCTTTAAGCTGGGGTCCCTAAATCAAGATTCACTAAGGGCATACCCAAATTTCCCATTTTTGTGTCACTAACAAGAGCAAAATATTACACCTGTATCTTTCTCACCCCAGAATTTAACTTCCCTACCTGCATCTAATCCATCACAGATGAAGGTGACAGCGTTGACTACATCCAAGTAAAAATTTAGCCCATACTCACCATAATTCTACCTCCTTGTTAAGAAGAGTCTTGTCATGATAGGGCTGATTCCCTTCAGTTAGTTCAAAGAGTGACTTTTAGTGACTCTTTTAGTGACTGTCATTCATCACTGAATGCAGCAGTGACAGAAACTTCCCTGAAGTTCTTTGCTCGCCCACACCAAAACAAACACCTGTCTTTCCACAACAAGTGGAAGAACCCTGTATTCTTCTCTTCCTTTCTAGTTTCTGTTTATCATTGGAGTATCATCAGAGTGGTATTCACTATAAGGCTGTGTCAACAGAATCTCCAGTGTCAAACTTTCAGCACAGAAATACTTCCAGGAATCTTATTAAATGTTTTCAATTGGCAGTACAACAGGTTGGATGGAGATATAGGAGAGCAGACACTCCAGTTGCAGCCTGAACTTAAATTTTGCCCAATTAGGTATACATTAGGTCATTAGAGACAGTTTTCAAGTTCAGGAAGATATCAAGCTGAAGGAAGAAGGCATAATCCTCTACTAAAAACTTAGGAGACACAAGTATAAAATTAAATTAATGCCAAAGTTTAGATTTAGTAGAGCACTTGGCCTAAATTCTCCAAATGTTTCACCCTTCTCTACTTCTTTAAAGATATAATTCCACCATTTAGGTTCTTCTAACATCCTCATCAGAAATCATAATTTACCAGCTGTCTAACATCCCAGGTTGTCTAGTTCCAGCAGCCCCAATGTTCATAGACATGAGTTAGTGAAAAATGTCGAACAGGTGACACAGTGATGCCAGCTCCAAAGTGCAGGAGGTTATTGCTGGTGGAGAAGGATTTAAGTGAGGATACTTAGCACTAAATCTTTCAAAGCAGGCAGACACATTCCTCCCATGCAGGATGTCCAAAAATAGACAGACAGACTGATGGGAGGGCAACACCCTACATGGCCTGGGTTAGGTTTTTCAGGACTGGTTTGACTGGCATTGCACCCTGCTAGCAGTAGATGTGCACAGTGACAGGCTGACAGAAGTTTTAGCCCCAAAGGTTCTCAAGAAGGACTGACAGATTATGGAAGGGAGTCCACCTGTGTAAGAGCTCCAGGATCACATAAAAGTCAGATACACCCCAGGAGAGAGACACCTGACTAAACGGTGTACTCACTTCCAGTGGTGCAACCACTCTGAAACACAGGATCACATAACGAGGACACATGATCAGAGGTACATGGCTCACCATGAAACCTAATGCTGAGCCTTCAGATTCTTAATTTTTTACATATATTAGAGAGTTAGACAGATAGCTATAGCAAAATTCTTGTTTCATGTCAAACTCTATCTTATCTCACTCAGCGTCCTCTTTTCAGAAATTTGTACAAAAACATACAGACGAGCTCACTGTTTTGGAAGCATTTTAATGCTCTGATGAAAGGTCTTTGATGACAAATATTGCTAACAGGCTTCACAGAAGGAGATAAGAAAAAATTGTTACACTGTCTATAATGTGAGACAGTGTTTAACATATTTTTCATCTTTAAACTGATATTGTTAATATACTTATATGTCGTTCCAGGGGTTTTGTGGTTTTGGGTTCTTTTAAACCTTTTTTTAAATTAATATATATTAATCTGGAATTCACGGTTGCTGTATGTATTAACCCGGTTGAAGGAATAATTGTAAGGTACTTTGTCTTAATTATAGCACAATGGTACAGAGCAGTTAAATACCCATATAATTTTATATTGTTGCCCTGAAGACCCTTACTTGAAGTCAATCTTTTCTTTTCTTTTTCTATTTTTTAAGCAAGACTTAATTTGTAAGTGTTAGGAAAGTAGGGAACATTACTTCACCCTAGTTCCTTTGTATTTTTCTCCTACTTTTATTCTCACTTTTGAAGATTAATATAAATGAGTATAGAAAAGTGTCTCTCTAGTTAATTATGCTTTAGGGAACTTTATTCTCTCCTCCCTCCCCCAAATTCTATTTTAAGGCCCAGTCTCATTCTCTCGTTCATTAAGAAACATTAGGAAACAGCCAACTGTATCATATAGCAGCCGATTCTTCCTTTCATGCATGTCCCCAGCTCACCCTCTTTGCATTGTATAACTCAAAGACAATTCAACTTGAAATAGGTTCCTTTGAAAACAAAACTGATGAGTGACTTTTTATTTTGCTTTTCCTTGATTATCATGTAAAATTACCAAGATACTCACTATCTTTACCTTCTCACATAGAAAAAGTAAAAAAGAACCCACATCTCCAGTGTCAGTTTTCCTCATGGGGATCCAGTTTTTAGATGGACCCTTGTGATCACAACATTTTATACACAACATTTTATACAATTCAGGAGGGAGTTTGTAATCAGATAGCATCATCAGCTCCAAGCATTTAATGAAACAGAACTCACACCCTTTTCCTCTTCTAGTACCTTCAAATCTTTGTGTGCTTGAACTTGTCCACATTTGACAGTAACATAGGTTTGGATAGGAAACAGCCTCCATCTTAGCAGAAAGCACTCCTGTCGTTCTGTATGAGAAAAAGTGCTCACAAAATCAAAAGCAAAGAAGCCATCAGAAATATTAAAAGACCATGATATGATTTTGCAACACAATGTCATAGGAGGTCTAATGAGTTTCTGTCACACCACCACTGAAGAGCAGAATTAAAGACACGAAGTTGTTTCTGGGCATTGCTTCCTTGTGTTGAAATACTTTGGGCCAGAAATCTCATCAGTGAACAGCATCAGAGGAAGTGGCAAATTCACACTTTTTCCTACAGAAAAAAGCCACAAAACAGTGGTGATGGTAGAATCAGTGGATCAGTATGGTGCAACATAGGGTCAGAAACAGACAGAGGCAATGAGAACACCTTTAGTCGGTAGTGCAGCTAGATGCAGTAAATTGGAATGATAGAATGGATTGGGTTGGAAAAAACCTTAAAGATCATCTTGTTCCAACCCTCCTGCCATGGGCACAGACACCTTTCACTAGAATAGGTTGCTCAAAGCTCCATCCAGCCCGGTCTTGAACCCTTCCACAGATGGGGCATGCACAGCTCCTCTGGGCAACCTGTTCCAGTGCCTCACCATCCTCACAGTAAAGAATTTCTTCCAAATATCTAATTTAATTCTACCCTCTTTCAGTTTAAAGCCACTTCCCTTTGTCTGTTGCTACATGCCGTTGTGAAAACTCTCTCTCCAGTCTTCCTGTAGGCCTCCTTCAGTTATTGGAAGGCTGCTTCAAGGTTTCCCCGGAACCTACTCTTCTCCAGGCTGAACAATCTCACCTCTCTCAGGCTGTTTGCATCACAGTAGAGCTGCTCCAGGTCTTGATCATCTTTGTGGTCCTCCTCTGGACCCACTTCAACAGGTCCACATCCTTCTTATGCTGGTAGCCCCAGAATAAGATGCAGTACTCCAAATGGGGTCTTGTAAGAGCAGAGTAGAGGTGAAGAATAACCTCCCTCAACCTACTGACCACTTCTCTTTTGACATGTCAAAAAATCTGTCTCTGTGTTGTCTGCTGGTGTAGCTGGGTGAAACATCTATGTTGTCTGAGACAAATATTAAATAAAATAACATGATTTTTAAAAAATATTCATAGATTTTGCTATATTTTTTCTCATTTGCAGAATGAGAAAAAACATTGAGAGGTTTTTTTGCTCCCCTTCTCTGTATTTTACCTCTAAAAAAAAGGTCAGATACATAAGAATCTGAAATCTAACATTTTCCCCCAAAAAAGGAAACTAGATTTTCTTGTGTTGGTTTGTGGTTTTTTTGGAAACTGACTATTTACCCAAGGAAGAGTACAAAAGAAAACAAAAAAAACCTAAATCACCACAGGAGGGATTTTTAGGGTAAACATATAATTCTTTGTGACTAAGTATAAAAATATTGGTTGGGCCATTGGCCAGGTGTGTCAGGAATAAAGATTTGCTCAGGGTAACAGCTAATGCTGTTAACACAGCAATAAAGAGTTATTTCCTCTGACAACTGAACCATCAGAACAAAGCTATGTCCAGAGTCACGAGCACATGCTGTACATTTTCTCCATTATAGACTTTCTACTTCCAACCTCTTTGTGCTTTCTCCACACTCATTTAAAATTATTGTGGAAAACCAAAAAACCACATACACACACATTTCCATGTTTAGCTTCACAGCCTTCGGCCAGTTTATAATAAAATGGCATTTCTCTTTGACACTGGATGACACAAAAGACAGAAGGGCAATTTACTAAAACAAATAGTCTAGCAATTGATCTGCAGCAGCTGTTAAACTCCTAAGCCAGGAAGAACCTCATGAGTTATCAGCCCATTGAACAATGCTGATGCAAACTGTGCTCCCATCCACAATGCAGACCTGTCAAGGTAAGACACAAGTCTTGCTAAACCAGTGGCAAAGCTCCTGGTAACTTCCTTGTGGGATTCAAAATAGAAAACTGAGCTCTTGAGACTTGAAGAGAAAATACTGAAGAACTGTCAGAGACCCCCAATTTCTTACGTGTGTGAAGAGAGGAAGAGGATCCTACAAGAATGAGGATATTGGGCTCATCTGCTAAGTCAAACCCTACTGATCTTGGTCCCCACTGTGTATCTGATCACAGGCAGAGCACTCCATACAGTGATAGTTTCTAGCGGCAATGAGGGACTTCACAGCATCTGTACCAAAAGGAAGAATATAGCATAAAGGATCTTGTGCATTTTGAAATTCTTAAGACCAGAGGGTTTTCCTGCCTAAGACAGTGACTACATCATTTAAACTAGAAAGACTTTGCTTGGTTGGGTTTTTTTAAGCAGCATAGCATCTATTTCTTAACAAATTGCACCCATCTAGCCAAGACCTTAATTTTAAAATAAAATTCTTCAGAAGATGGATACTTTTGTGTACCTGTGGTAAAACTCAGCTTTCTCAAGAGGTAGTTCAGCACTTTCTTTTTTCTTTAATGGGTTATTAAGATCATTAACATTCCAAGTGACTATTTTAAAGTACTGTTAGTCTACATTATGTGTTAGAATTAAGGAGAGGTCTATTAAAACCAAGGTTTGCCTTATTTCCTTTAATCCTCTAAGGTGAACTCAAATTCTGAGAAATAGTAGGCACTTGTATCAGACTGCTTCAGTGAAGCAACAAAAGGTGGAGGAGGGAAGCAGCTCTAAAACTTTGTTTCTAGACTTCTGTGCATTTCTTCAACTTAGTCAACTCCGCAGAGGGAATATTCTCTTATTTTTCTTCCCTCCAGTGACAGTTACCATGAGTCATAGTACATGCCTCCAATACAGCAGTTTTGTCTCTTGCCTACCACCATTTTCAGAGATTTATTCAATGCTACCTTGGCTTATCTATTGCCCACATATAAAGGTAGAGGCTTGTTACATGAGTAAGAATTTTAATACTGAGCAGAAATAAAGAGATTGAAATGCTTGTACATAACACAGAACTCTATTACTATATTCTGTCAACTAGCCATTCACCTGCCATCCTACGTCTTCATGAAATAAATAAACAAATTACTGTATTTAACTGTCAGGCTCCAGCTTCAAATGCATTAGGAGTTGTACAAACTGCACTAAGAGATTGTTAAAACTTGGAGAGTTAAAAAAAAAAATATAACTTACTGTATGTGGTAGCAGTACTCTTTCATTCTTCTGATGATTTTTGAGTAGGACTTCAGACAAAAAGATATTAGGATGTTGTGAGTTACACAGGGTCACTTATAGCCAAATGAAAAAAGCCATTTATCTCCCAGTAGAAGCATCCAATATTAATTGGTTGAATGACTGTATGAAAACACTCCTTGCTCCTTGTTTACAGCAGAGACCTTCTAGCCAAGATGTCATTCTTAGGTCATCTAAAAGGCTATGATCGTGTGTGAAACTCATGGAAGCTAACTAGTCTCTAGCAGTTTAAATACCCATCCTTCATTCTTCTGAGATATATGACATTGTTCAACTAAAGAATTATATCTTATTACAAACTTATTAGACTCTTTAGTACAGCAAGATAATAGTAGATCTCTACAGCTCAGCTCTGAGCCTCTCACTTGTATTACTAAGCCACAATTGTTTTACAGCAGTGAGAGTCAGGGTTTAGAAAAATCAAGATCAGTACAAAAGTTCTTCCTCTGATGACTAAAAATTATAATTCAGTTAAAAACAAAGCACTAGCGGTCCTTACACTTTGGATATTCTACTAAATGTGTGCCTTTCACACATATTAATTTCAAAGAAAAGCACATCTTCCTCCAAGTATCTGACATAAGAATTTTTTTCACTTCACATACTTCCTTTCTCAAGTAAATCCTCTATTTACAGCTTATTCTCATGGAAGTGGGACAGAGAAACACAGCTGAGCATAGCAAGGAATTTAACCAGGAAACTAAATAAAATCAGTCTCTGAATGGATATTGTTTTCATATATTTATAAAATCATCCACCCAGAAGGAGCAGGTTTACTATTACAGAGGGTACATGGGGGAATTCTCATGCTGGAATACGAACATCTTTGCTTCACACAATTTATCATCAAGAGCTTCAGTAAAGTGTTTAAATGAGCTCTCTTGTGTCCTGTTTCAGCACAGCACTAAAATACATTAAGTTAAGCTTTTGGATTGCTACATTTGGGCTTCTAGGTCAGTATCAGGCTCTACTGGAAATATTCGGGAGGATTTGAAGTGAGATCACCTTGCTGCTTTGTGATGTGTGCTTTAAATCTAATGTTATCTTTCTTTAAGTTCCTTCCAGAACTTACTTTAGCAAATAGCATCAAGGATGGAGAAGCTACAAAAGTCAGCATTAGAGCTCAAGGTGATTTGGCCAATATGGATACATTGATTTGGAAACAGAGAATGCCATTCATCCAAAACAAGTATTACTCAAAGGAGCATATGGGTTGGACAATGACTGTCTCGGTGCAGCTCTCTGGAAAGGGATTTGAGGATTACAGCGTGCCACAAGCTGTAACATCACAAGTACAACATTCATTCTGTTCTTGAAAAGCAAACGCATTCAGCTGGACTTGCAAACAGAAACACAGCTTGAAAACCAGGAAACTATCCTTTCACTTAGGGCTAAGAAGGCTTCTTCTGTGTTTGGATGTCATATTTCAAGAAGGTGAAGACTGTTCACATAAAAGGAAAAAAATGCCTAGCCATCTGCAAAGCCCACCCTCTAAGGAAACTCCACAAGAATTGGAGTTACCCAGCATAAGTAAGGGAGGGCTGAAAGGCAACAGCTTCTGGGTAGATTACAGGCTCCTGCAAAGAACAAGAAAATAAATTATTTCCTTACATCTATTGTCAATGAACAGTAGTAGTTAGGCTCAACCTGAATCTCTCTTGCTGTCAAATTCAGGACAATCTTTCCAGGAGTAGGGAGAGGAAACATTGTAAAGGTTGCCTGGGTTCACTGACAGAACTACCACTGGAGGGTTTTTTGACAACAAGCCTGACAAACAAACATCATTAAAGAAGATCGAGGCATAGCTGGTTTGCCTCAGGGGCAAAAGCATGAAATAGGAAATTTTTCAAGTTTGTCACCTTCTAAATACAAAACACGTGGACATATAATGAGTATAAACAGCTGCAATGCAGCAATTAATTTGCTAAGGCTGGTACCAGATCAACATCATCCATAGTTTGTAGCAAGCTGTTCAAACCCAGGCAAAACCAAACATTGTTAAAGTTCCTGCCACCGGCCCCAGTTGCCTTGGGCTAGCTTGTGTTCCTGCCTCAGCCACGGCTGTTAGAGGTTGAGGGTAGACAGATATTAAAAATTATTTGCACTGAGGGTCACCTAGGCCTGCATTTTCTAATCTTAGAGAGGCTTGTACATAGATAATAAGATCATTAATAGTCATAAGATAATAAACCCCTCCAGGAATGCTATATGTATAAATTAAGCACAGGACACGTACCATTACAAGCACCACACAGAACTAGGCCAGGCTATTCTGTTTTCCTAAAGGAATCTTAAAACCTGAGGAATGCAAAGGAACAAGCACTCTGGGAGCTCAACAAATGAACAAGCTAGAGCTTTCAAACTGTGAGTAGTACTGATTTTTTTGCCATTGTTGCATATCCCTGGTGTACAGTTTGCAGCCACTTTGAATGTCTTTTGCACGAAAGTAACACCTTGATGACAGAAGAGAAAACAGGATTTTTTTCCAGATACTCCACATAGGGGGTGAAAGAAAACAACGTTAATTTAGCACATGAGCGAACCTGGTAACAATTTACAGAATATCTCTGTTGAAGATTTCTTGAGCGTCAAGATCCAGTATCTCTAATGTAGCAATGTGTCAAGTCAGATGGTTAAAAAACCAGCAACATCAAAAACAAGCAAACAAAACAACCATCTCGTGCTATCCAACTTCCATTTTCCTTCAGGAGCAATAAGTCCAGCTAATGTTACAACCATGTTTTGTCTCAGACACAATGGAGATGTAAAAATACTAGGTTGGGGGCCCAGGACATTGCCCTGGGGTCTGTGCAAGAACAAGGTGCAAGACCTCACCTTTCACTGTAGAAAACTCAGGGGGTTTAATACAAAAAGGTATAAAATGCTAATACTTTGAAAAAAAAAAAAAAAGACATCACCAAAATTCCAAACCAATAAATATAGGAAAAGGCAGAAAGAACTGAAAGAACTGAAAGCTGGAATTTTGAGGTTGGAAATGTAAGTGCTACCCCAGTCTCTCCTAAATGACACATTTGCTTGTGTCAGACTGTAAATGTTAGCTTTAATCTGGGTTGAAATTTACGGCTAGCTCAAAGCCTTCCTACTTAACACTAATGTTCAAAGGTGATACCTCGCACAGATTCATCCTTGATACGGCTGGTTGTTCATGGCATTTATCTGATGGTCCACATTTAATCTTTATCCCTTTTTTTATTGAAGAAATCAATTCTCATTAATATTTTTAATGGTTTTTGGTGGGTGTTAATGAAGTGTGGGAAGGTCCTTCAGAGACTGTACTCTTCTGTCACATTGAAAGTGACACTAAATGACATGATAAACAGTAGCATGTTAGGAGTCTTCAGGTTTTAGCTGAGAACATCATCATAGCACTAAAAAGTTTGTTCTCTGTGTGCAGTATAGAAAATAACAAAAGAAATTTTTAAAAATGTATCAATAACACACAAAAATAAGGAGCTTCACAAAAGAAGTAGTAAAAGTCATCTTGCAGTCCGGACAAAATGTCCCATGAAAATGTTAATACAGCTACAACCTATTCTCAAGCAAAGAAAAAAAAAAAAAAAAGAGGAAGAATTGAGGTTAGATCTAGAGTTTGCAGTTTCTAGCCAATATATAACAAGTCATCCCAGAAAGAGACAGTCAAGTCAATTACTCATCTTTTTCCAAGTTTCAGTTACTTTAAGAAGAAATCACTCCTTTTTTTTTTCTGCAAAGATCTACTTTTCAAAGCAACTGTTCAACACAAAATGTCAGCAAATGAACTTTTCAGGAAAGATATTCTGATCCCCCAATGCTAAATAACACTCCATCACCCACTGTAGTTCCAGATTATCTTAATTTTATGTCCTTGTTTTATTTTATAATGAAAATGTAATTTTATCTCCTTCTTTGATACTTATATAAAATATAATAAAATATATAATATTTCATGCATAAGCTTGAGATTTTTAAAATATTGTTTATTAAATGTATAAATAAGGGAGTACTCATGGAGGCTGCATTATTTATGCCATAATTATCTTATTATTTCAGAATGTCACTAGTGATGAAGAAGATTTAAGAAGAAACAGAACAACTGAGCCAATGCTGAAACACAATTGGACAAGAGCTATGTATCTTACTTTGCTGTGTTTCGCCTGTACTGTGTCTGAATTAAAATGTTTTTTCTCAGTCACTAATGAGATATTTTTGAGAATTAACAGCAATATACCACGTTAATCTAGTTTCTTAGATACTGAAACAAGAGTTATTAAAATACAGTGATGCACCTAGTCTATACAGAAAACAAAGATCAAGCAAGAGAAAGAGTTCCTTATGAGACTGAGGTCATGTAGGGAATCAGTCCTAGAACTCCAGTCTACCAGAATCCTAAAAGCCGAAGTAGAAAAGGCACACATATTTTGCTTTATCTAGGAACTACTGCAACATGTAAAGCTCAGGGAACTTCACACAAGACTAGATCTCACCACTGTAGAATGAGATTCACTGCCTGAAGGGAAACAGTGAGCAAGAGGATTGGCATAATATGAATTTTGACCCAAACAAGACATAATATCTACTGAATGAAAAAAAGTTAGGTGAGCTACAGATGGAAAAAAATATGGAATTTTAAAAATAAGGTTTGCTTCAATTTCAATTTATTCACAAATAAAGATCTACTGGTGATAGTGATGATATTATGGCACAAAATGACTTCTGACGCCATAGCTTAATGTTAGAAAAGGCACAAAGCTGATAAAGATCATATATCACACAGACACTGCTGCTATCACCAAAGTACCACAGATGACTGGTGCTAGGATGAAGCCATTCATTACAGCTGGTATTAGAGTGAAGTTGGAAGTCTCTCCACCTAAGATAAAAACTAAGACAATTTCAGCAACCAAAAGTACTTTTGATCAGCTAATCTCTTCTCAAATTAGCAGTTTATTTCCTCTGCTTTGCTTTCCAAGCAACCCAGTTCTGAAGTGATTCTTTTTTGTATTAGTTTCCTTCTGCATTCATATATGGTGACCTACAAACTTTACACAGTAATGGAGGAAAACATTAATTTAGCTGGAGCAAGTAACATTCTCTTATGTTCATTTTAGGAACTTCTGAAATGCACTAGGTGTGGAGTGTACAGGAAATTGTGACAAAAGCATCACTGAGCCAACTTCTCAGAGAGTTCTAGCAGTGTACCAGAAGTACTCCACACCTAAACTTTGCAAGAGTTTTGAGGTTATGGTAATCTCTATATGGTGGCATCCTTTACCACACTCCTGAATTTAAAACAATACAAAACAAAATGAAAAAACCCAAATGACCAAAAAAAAAAATCCCCAAACCAAAAAACCAATGGTGATGGACACTTAACAAAAACACAGACCAGACTACAGCAGCCAAAGCCCTCACTGCTTCACTGTCGCGTTAAAGACCTGTGATATGTGGAGGCAGACTAGGGTGCACAGAAGGGCCAGGGGACTACTACAGCAACAACAAAACTGAACAAACAAAAAAAGACAACATCAACACATCTAGGTAAATTTTTTTAGGGAATCAAATCATATCCCACCAAACTCCAGCTCAGTTGAGGGGCTGAATCCCCCTGAGCACAGTCTGTTTCCTTTCTGCTTGGTGTGGGTCCTGCCTAATCATCATACAGTACACTAGCTGCCATACCCACACCAAAGGACACATCAGCTACTTGTCACAACACTTGAGTTTCTCCTTTTACTTTGACGTCTGTAACCTTGTCTCTTGCAATGCAATAAGCAGCAAATGAGATGGTTGGACTATTCTCCATGCAATAGGCAGCAAACAAGAGTTTCATCTAATACAATACCTGAAGACACAAATGCTAGGTAAAACAACCTTGGGAGGGAAAAAAAAAAGTGGAATATTTAGGGAAGAATAATCTGAAACAACTACTAGAAACACCAAAGTCTTTATGTGAGGGGTTACTATAACACAAATATGGTCATCCTCCAGTAAAAGAAACCTAAACTTGTCTTCTGAAGAACAGAACAGAGACAGCTGAGGAAAAATGATCACAGAATGACTATGTAACTATGCTCCCTCTTATCAAAGGTTTAAAAGAACAAACTAGTCATTTTATTGTTGAAGTGCTGATGTACCGAATGCAGTATGGCAGCATATTAAGACAACTACACAGTCTGCTCTGTATAAACATGTGAATGGATACAGCACCAATCATAGATTTTATTTTATCCCTTGAAGTCCTCGGAAAAATGAAGGTGAAGGAATGATGAAAATATGAACACTACTAGAAATATAAACCCCTAGTAATGTCACAGTATGACATTTGTTCAGTACCCTGGCAACATTACTAGACAGAAACAGAATCAGATTAAGACAAAAGAGCTTTCAAGTGACCTTGCTAGAAGCAGTATTCTTTTCACCAGTTTCTTTCATATTTTTTTCCTCTGTATTCAGATATGCATAACTGAAGACAATTATAAACACTATATGTAATTAAATAAAAGAATTTATGGACTATTCAGACCCTTGGCCAAGAACTCAAGACATTTGCTGATAGTAAAAATCTTCTGGTATATCATTTTCTGCTGTCAAAATATTCCACCAACCCCTTTCTGGGAAACAGTGTTAAAAATATTCCATTGGTGTAGACCAGCCCAATTTTTCACAAATCAATTCTGCTAAACAGTTCTTGCCTTCTGAAAAGTTGACAGTTTGAGTTTTCTACTTTTCATTTTCTCCTAACTGTAGAAATATGGCTCCACCCACAGTGACCCTATATAAAGGTAGGCTTATAAGAAGACAGACTTTTTATTAAAGCCTGTAGTGACTGGACAAGGGGCAGTGGTTTTAAATTGTGTTTTAAATTGTAGATTTAGTTAGGACATAAAGAAGAATTTTATTTTTTTTTTTTTACTATGAGAGTGGTGAGACAATGAAATGTATTACTCAGAGAAATCATCAGAACTGGAAGTACTGAGGCTTTGAGCAGCCTAATCTAGTGAAAGATGTCCCTGGCCATGACTGCGGGGGGGAGGTGAGGGTAGGTGTGCAGGAGATAATAAAAGGTCTCTTCCAACCCAAATCTGTCTATGATTCTATAATAAGTACTACTGAGGCTACTCATAGTTTTAGCACATTGGCATCATTACAGGCTGTACATTTCTTTAAATCTTAAATGGAAACATTTGTGAAAAAAACAATAACATTATGAAAGATAATAATAATTTGCAATAAAAACTGTTCAAAAGATAAACTATAGGAATTGCATTTATACAAGTATTTTACATTAGTCTTTAGAAAACCCCTTTTTCCTACTAAGAAGAAGCAAATTTTATTGCCACAGGTTAGATATGCAGTGCTCCTGAGCATTTGTAACCCAATCTGTCATGTGTGTTCTTCAGGAGAGCACATATTCTGAACTGAGCATTCTGTAAAGACTTTAATTCTTAACACCTCAATTATAAGGAGTAGCAATTGCTTAAGTGCCTAAAGATTAGGGATTGTGATGGTAAAATCCACTTGCTACTCAATTTCTTTTCACAAGATATTCAAGCCTTAGGAGTCCAGAACAGAGCACTGACCAGGGCACGCTGAGAGCCTTTCATGACACTCAGCCAGCGACAAGGAAAGGTATTATTGTGGTTTCCTGAAGATTGCAGGGAAGGAGCTGGGAAGAATGGAGAAAAGTAATAAAAGCCCAAAAACCTCAATGACAGATCATCTGTCTAACTGTCCCCTCCTCTGCTAAAGGCAAGTCTTTATCTACCACGAGGACTGAAAAAGCAAAAATAGCCTAACTCTTTGTAAGCACTGAATTTAAAGTTGAAGTAAAAGGTCTCCTTATATTTAAATACTTAGGTGCTGAAAATATAGTTAAGTATTTCATATTAAGACCTGAAACAGAAAAATGAAAGCAGACATTTTAACTATGAAAATATCTTTGCAGCTTCATAATAGAGGTGCTTGATAACAATTCCATTAGAAAGACTGCAGTCAAGGTCTCATTCTAAGCCATAGCCTGAAGGCATTTATAACAAGGGAAAAAAAAAATCTGTTTTTAGTGCATAGACTTAACTGTGAACAATTTATTTCTAAACTGTTTTTAAGAGAAAGCTAAACTATTGTTCTGCCTCCATTTTTGGAGGTTGTTTCTAGTATGCCTAATATCTGTAGATTAAAAATAACTTTAATTTCAAAGTACGGGAAAAAAAAGAATGTGTTTTTATACCACATAAATCTTACCTGAATATTTGTACTCTTGTTTCTCTTCTTTCAGAATTAGGATTTCAGAAAGAACTTTCACATGAAGTTTATTGGGATTCCAAATAAGGAAAAAAGTAACATCTCCCAAAATGGGTATTTCATTCCAATAAAAGTAAAGCTACACTTCACAATGTCTTTACTGTTAATGGGCTTTTATGATTACAGCAAACTAGTTTATAAAGAACAATTTTTGTGTAGATTTTAAATATAACAAGGATAAATATTTCATATATCAGTCATTACTGCTACCCACATTGAGAAGACTACAGGAAACCCCATTTCCTAAAATGTGTGCTGTCATAGTCTGAGCAGCCCCCCCAGGGGCCAGGGAGCTGGAAATGGTTGGTCCTGGCTGAGTTTCCAGTCAGGAGGCCAATCGCAACTGTTTTTCTTGCTCCTGTGAAATCAGATATTCACAACAGCCAGAAGATGTTGGCAGAGTGTGAGTGTGAGTGGGAGAGTGTGTGAGAGAGGAAGAAACCAAGGGGTGCCCCTGGGCCCCCATTGCCCTGGCCTGGCCAAGGCTGGAGACAGAGTGAGAGAGAATCAGAGTCACGAGGGGTGGCCAGGGGGCCCCTGAACACGGGGTGCCCCTGAGCCTCCTCGGCCTTGGTTCAGCCAGGGCCAGGGCAGTTTCCTCGCTGGTTGTCCTCCTCCACTGCCCAGGGAGGTGGTGGACTTGGAAGCCAGTCAGGGGAGTTGGAGCTAGCTAGCTAGCTCCCTGGAAGGCATGTTCAGTACTGGAGCTGAGCCAAGAGACGGGCCAGAGGGGTCCAGAGCCTGGAGAAGTGGCTGCAATATATGGAGAAGCTGGAAGAACTCCAGGCTGAAGGAATTGGAGATGGGCCAGAGGGCTTGGAGGTTTGGATGGGGGCAGCCAAAAACTGATCGAAGGAGGAACGCAGGGGGCGGAATCCCTCCTGTAACACGTGCACGTGGCAAGCCAAGCTGAACTGCAGCAGCTAAGGAAAAGAGACAAACCAGCAGGTTTTTTCTGGGTGAGGACTTCTGGTGAAAACTATTTGGGGTAAAAAGGATTGAGCGAGACCCAGAAAACCTGCAACCTGGAGAGTGAGAACTGAACATCTTATTCTCTGGGAGGAAACCTTCATGAACCAGAGAGGAAGGACTCAGAGCTGACTCCCTGGACCTTTTGTGACGAACACCTGATGATGCAAGTGTTTCCCTTGCAGGTCAAGATGAGACCTCAGCAGGAGCTGAGGGCTGGGGGGGGGGGGGGTTGCAAGATACCTGTTTCCCTGATACCACAATGAAAAAGAGAATTTTCACTATCTCCCTGAAGACTTTTCCTGAACTGATGTGGGAGGGTCCAAGGGGTGGTAATTATTGTGTTAATATTGTATATAATTGCTTTTTAGTTTCTATAGTATTTATTGGTTAGTAATTGTATATAATTCCCTTCCCCCATACTGAGGTGTGCCTGTCTGAAAATTTCTCTTTGGTGTCGAGGTAAATTGTGGGGGGAGATTGGAGATTAGATTTTTGGGGTCAAACCTCCACAGTGTGCTTATTCAAAAAAGCCCACATTTTGCATTTTTTTGTGCAATTCTTTTAATGTTAAACTCTGTGAATGAAAATTTATGAATATTTTTTGGCATATGTAAACTTATTTTGAAAGCTTAATTGCTAAGTCTTTGAAAGTGCGAACACAGGCAATTCTCTGAAATGTTTTTTTTTGCAGAATCCCCCATATTTCCAGATAAAGGAAATATAGTTTGGAAAAGTAGAATTTGGTCTCTCTCCTACTTGGAAACAATTTTAAAAAAAGTATCTGTGGAGAGGAGCGAGAAGATAACTGACCACTTAAGCATCAAAATCCTTCAAGAAATATTTAGTCTAAAACTTAGAATAAGGTTTCACATATAAAGAAAGGACATATTCCAGATTGCAAAATGGAGAATCCACACGGATAAGGAAGATACATCTTGCTGTCACCATGAAAATGAAATTGATTTTGTAAAGGTGAAGAAAGGATCTGGATGGATTCCTGAAACCCAGTTCTCTTCACAGGGAAATCTAATCTAAACTGTGCATTAAAAATCATGTCATGCTCATGAACGGACACATCCCTGCACACATAGAACATATGGTCAAGGACAGACTTCACTTAAAGACTTCCCTGTAAATCATGACATTCCAACCATCTTAAGCACCAAGCACCCAATCAGCTGGTCTTGCCTTCTCTCCTGAGTTCAACAAGGACTACCTTTCCTTTTGCTTCCACTAATTAGCAGGAAAGAAACTCTAAAACAGAAATGAAATAGCTCTTTTAATCATTTGTGTTATACTCCATTCTTTTATATTTAGTGTGTACAAGAGGCCACCAGGAGAATTATTCAGCAAAAGCATCTGAAGTGTATTCAAGTATGGATGGATACCTACCTGCATCCCATACTGGCTCTGCCTGGCTCATGGGAACAAACTTATCCTAGCTCAAATTCTCTAATGACAAGTGTCTACTTCAAGCTGTTGATTCACTGAAGTCTAAGCTTCGCTGAATACCACAACTATTAAAATTGGCAATACAACTAACTGAACATCCTGCTTCCAGAGCAGCCCAAGAACATGAGTTGCTGAATGGTCAGGTTCTTGAGCCTGCAAGTTCTCTAGGTGTCAAGCTGCCAAACTGACTGTGCAGTATAATGGATTGTTTGGGGCTTGTTTTTTGAGGTTTGGTTGGTTGGTTGTTTTGCTGGGGTTTCGTTTGCTTGTTTTTGTTTGGGGGGACTTCAAGGAGGGGGGAGGGGGAGGGGTTGGTTTTTTTGTTAGTTTCTTTGGGCTTTTTTCTTTGATCACAAAAAAAAGTAAATCCGGGATTAAGGAAACAGAAGTACAAATCATGTGTTACTTTGGCCCTACTTTTGGGATCATCGACTCCTTTCAGCTGCCATCTCTCTGAAATTTCAGGTCCTCTACACCTAACCTTCAGTATGCCTGTCTTGATGGTCCCTGAACTACTTGTGTGAGAAAAGTGTCTCAAGAATAATGCTGAGTTAAAATGAACCATAACATACAAATACTTTTTAACCTTGCTGTTTCTTTTGAGGTTAGAAATAGTTGTGTTCTTTTAATCCACATACATGTAACAGAGCTTTTTAATACATACTTTTTTTTATTTTGAGGGGGGGGAAACTGCTTTAGATTATAAAGGACAGAGTAATATAAAGAATAAAACCCCTTGAATCTGTTTTACACATGTAGATTTAATAGATAAAGCATGTTTTCTTAGTTACACAAAACAATAGCTCACAGATTCTTTGTCTCTAATTTTTTAAATGTTTATAACTCCCTGTCACAGTCACAGATGCCTCCTGCCTAATTGCTTTGATTGAATCCACTTGCATACACAAACCCACCTTCCTTTATTGGCAGCTCTCACACTCCACATTGTCTTTCTCTTCTACAGTAGATTCGGGTACCTTAAGAAGTGGCCCACTAGGGTAGAAATACCTTTACCAGGGATTGTTGACAGCTTTCCAACTGTTCCTCCACTGCCCTCCAATGTTTTCATTATCCATATTACTTTCACAAAATAGAAGTGGTAGAGTGTTTCCTTTGCCAAGACACGTGCATTTTCTCCTTAGTTGATGGGAAAAGAGAGAGACAACCAGACAGAAACTTCGAAGAAGAACTGTCAATAAATCCATTTCTTACAGAGCCGTAATGGTACTTCTATTTCCTCTAGGTTCACGATTGTTCTGCTCATGATCCTCTTTTTCATGAAGATCCAATCAAAGACATATTTACAATAACAAAAGCTTCACAGAGCGTTTCAATTCAATATAATTGGAGAACTGACCACACAGAGAGAAAGGTTGAAAGTTTAGTGTTACTCACATTTGAGATTTTGAAGAAGTCTAGATTTTATCTTCATTTTTTTGAGTTTTTTTCCATTCCTCCTTTTCATTAAGTTTTATGACATTTTTTTTCCCTCTTTGCATTCTAATATCAAAGCTAATATGCTAATTAGAGAGGGGGTAGAGAGAAAGTTTCACTTTCATTCTTGTAAGGATTATACAAAGATTTCCAGCCAGCTTCCTTTCATTTGCTTACAAGTTGTATGTAATTCAAGAATATAATCTATTCTTGACTGGGTCTCTCCATGCCATATTTTTATTTGGAATGCTCGCTTATACTAGAAATAAGGCAATTTGTTTCAATTCACAAAACCATGAGAATGAGATTTCTGTTGTATCATATGTGCTTGAATGACACTTGTGTTTCTCCAGGGAAGTCAATCTGTTGTGAAGGACATTGAGTGCTGTGCTGAGGATAACATCCTTTGCCTGCAAGGCAGTGTGAACAACCTGAGCCAAATCCACAAAATTCATCACACACAAGCAAACAGACAGTGAAATGAAGGGCATTCAGCCGAAACCACAGACCAGATGCTTCCATGGTATACATTCACTATGGTTCACTTATTTCTGTCAAAGCCTTTATGACAGCAGAGAGACAGACATGCAAGCGCATATGTTCCTATGTACTTTTTTCTCTTTTTCCCAAGGCTGTGAGAAGACTTTAATTGGAAAATCCAGGACTCTCCTTCCTATCATCCCTGGAATTTCATGGGTTTTGAATCTCAGAAAGCAGACCACTTTCATCAAGATATTTTGAGCTCACCAGATAAACTCTCTAGTTTGCAAAAGTCAAGACAGGTTTCTAAACAGAAACCTTACTGGTTTGTCTTCTCTTGTAGACATTGAGATAAACTATTGCATTTTGCAAGCAATATTATGCTGTAAGCTGAAGTATTTTTAAAATAAAACCATGACCTTAAAAAAGGTAGAGAAAGGGAGAGATTTTTTTTTTGCTGGGAAAACATAATTTCATACCAAATATATTCTACTTATTACAACATCCCTCCTACAGAGAGTTTTCCGTAGAAAAGGATATTGTAGTCCTTACTACTTGAAGAACAGTTAATCTTCATTCTAAGGAAGCATTCTGTGACCTATTCAACAAATTCCTGCTGCATCATTTTAATTACAGAGTGATTAAAACTTCATTGCCTTATAGCAGACTGATTTGTCTGTAACGATAACAGACGGGAAAAAGAATATAGAATTTCTTACATTAGTGCCACATCATTACAGCTCCAGTTCTTCCTATGGAAAGCTGAAAACACTCTGCAAGGACCTTCTTCAGACTCTCAAATATGAATCAGAGTCCTCAGAGCTAGAAAATCTGACCCCAGAAAGTATGAACTTTTGACTTTTTTGGCATGAAACCAAACCTTGTTACTGCAGGTATAAATGCAGACACCAGAGCAAGGGTAAGAAAGTTCCGTCTTACGTGTTAGTCAGGCCTCTTGCACAGTATTACCATGCTATTTAAATTGATGGGATTCTACTGAGATGCATAACTGCTTCACCCTCCCGTGGGAAGGCACAAAACAAGTAGCAAAGACCTACACTGAATTAATCCACTGCAGGCAGTGATTTATAGTTTCAGGGTTACAGTTTCAAAGATGTTAAAACCAGAAGAAAACTATTAAAACTGTGTGCTCCATCTACCTTTATATCTAATGACAATACAGTCTACACACATACCCCTAAGACCAATAAATTTTGTTTGGCTAAAAATATAACTTCCAGACAGTTTTGATGTGAAGAGAGAGATAGAGAATCCTTTTCGTTCATCGTAATTTATTCCAGTGGTCAGTCTCACTACCATTTTTGTGTGCACACTGATTTTCCATTTTTAAATTTGTTGGTCTTTAACTATCAGTCAATAGCTCTGTCTTTGCCTTTTCCCTCACTGGGTTACATACATTTCAAAATCCATTTTTTCTCCTATGTATTTATGCACTACACTGCAAATGTTCCCTAGATAGTTTTCTGATAAACCACAGTCTTTCATCTCTCTCCCAGTGTGCATTTTTGACTGCTCTTCAATTCAGTAGGCAGCTCGTGTTTACTTTCTAGACCACCAAGGAGAGTGCTAAACAGGCAGATCTGAACTAAATACTGGCATTTTCACAGACTCTTTTTAAAAAAGCTTCCGTTCACTGATGGCCCCCCTTGCTAGGGATTTTGATATCTGTTAGTTTACCAGTTCACAGGTCATGTATAGCTGCACTTCTATGGTCCTATATAATTTGCTGTCAGCTATCAAGTCGCTCCACATATCTCCCACTATTCCCCACTCTTAGCAATAGCAGTCAAATTTCATAAATATGTTCTCATAAGCCTGCTGTTGCCTGATGTGTCCAGCTCTCATGCATCCTATTTTTGTCTCCAACTTCTAGAAAAGAAGGAATTGCCTCTATATGCACTCCCAACTCTGTACATGCCAGCTTACAGAATATGTATTCCAGCATTTAATTCTTCATTAAAGACGGCCATTTCAGTTGTTTCATTGCTTTGTCCCAGACTGAGGTCAGGCAGAACTCTTTATACTTACCTATGTTATCTTGCTTGACCTTTAAGAACAGTCAGATTGACATTAGCTTTTTCAGGCAATTTGGGATATAGGCACAGCTTATTGCATACAACTCGTTTTTGCTCTATGCACATAGAAAAATCAGACCTGTTACAACTTTCTTTCACAGAGGAACCCTTGACTTCAAGCTGCCAAGATCTATGTGTTTGACTCTGTCTTATTAAGGGTCTGGTGCCTATCAAGGAGATATCCCTCAAATAAGCAGTACAAAACACATACACTTCTGTCAGCGGAGTACCCAGCACCAACTCCAGCAGCAGAAACAATAAAATATCAGTGGGATGATAAATACAGAGGGCAGAAATAATTTTCTCACTTTTTGTTTTAGCAACAACTAGCAGCAGCAGCCTCACATCTTCAAACCTTAACATTCCCGTCCCAAGAAAGCAGACGGATGAAAAGGAGGAGCTCCACAATTTCAGCAGAACATGAAAAACAAGCAGGTAACTTGAAGTCCAAGCTTCAACAGTTTTATTGATGCATAACTTACATGCAAACTCCCTTTGGGAACCTGGGACTACAAGAGGCAGGGCTTGGGCAGCAGCAGTATTTTCTCTGAGCGCAGCACAAGTTCTCAGCCTTCAGATCTGCGGCAGAAGATCTGGGCAAGAGGCTGAAGATGGGGAGCAGGAGTGCTCTTGACATGTTAAAGAAAAGCTCTCTTCAGGCCCCATTGGACTTGCAGAGTGCTTAAGGAACAGTAAAGGGCTGGCAGCAAACTCTCGTTCACTCCTTAGCACGTATCTTTTCTGCAACTAGGCACTTATCTACTAACTACAGGCCTTCCAAAAAATAGAGAAACAGTGAAAGCTTTCAGAACCTGGGTTTAAAAATCTCCACAAACATAAGATTCCCCCACTCACCTAAGCTGTCTTGTTTTAAATGAAAGAATATATTTACCAGTTAGAAGGGTTGCATGTGAGAGGAGAGAACAGAGTCTGCTAAACATAATACCCATTCAGAAACATTTAATGATTTCTATGGCTAGAATAATTAGACTTGAACAAGACAGAACATGAGAAAAGATTCTTTCTGATAAACTAGATAGCCCAGTAGCCAAATACTTCAAAATAGAGTGAAAACTGATGTCTGTTTCTTCAAGAGAATTTGCTGTTTCGGGGATTTTTGTTGCCTTATCCTCCAATATTCAGCTTGCCTTTTCTTTGCCAAATTGTATTTCATTATGTGTCTTGGACCACCCCAGACAACACATCTGTTTCTGCTTGGAGTGGACATACTCCAGATATTTGTAGATGTTTATTGCCCTAATCCTGCCTGTTAGTCCATACTTAGCTGATAATCATCAATTCTCATTTGGAACATCTCTGATGCCTGCAATATCTGTTATCTTCGAATTCCAACATCCAACCAGCTCTCATTTTAGACGGCTCTAGAGCATGTTCCCATCCAGAACACCAAGCACAGTTAACTATCTGTATTGTATCATCAGGAAAAAATTTACCATAATTAAGAGTCTAAAACAAACATATCCCACTGAGGGCTTTTAAAGTTTATGACCCATCCAGCCTTGTGTCCTGCGCTGTGTAGTTTGTGAAGTGCTGTGTTAGCAAGACTGTGAAAGCCTAGATTTGGCATGGGTAGGCACTACATTCACCCTCTCAACTAATTTATAATCTACACAGTATTTAAAGTCTCAGTCAGATGACTGTGAAATAACGATGCACATACTGATTATCTCTCCAGTCCAATAATCTCATTTGAGTTGCAACCTGCTGCAATGATGACATTTCACAAGGAAATGGTCGAATGCCTTCTCTTCAATCTTTCTGTACATCAGAGATCTCAGGAGAGAAGTTCTGCATAGGCAAAAAGAGCTACAATCTTATTACATGGAGTTAAAGGGAAGGTACTGCATCGCACATGCTGTTTCAAGCCTTTTATGCCTGAGAAATTATTTTTAATGTCCATGGCCAAATTAAACTTTTCCTGTAACCAAATTCAGTGAAAATTTGTGGCTTTCTCATTATTTGATTAGAAAATATGCTAAAGACTATTTTTTCCTCAACAAATTCAAGCTCTTTTTCTTTCTGGCTGATGCAGAAGGAGGGTTTGGCTGGAAAAATAATGCTTTAAACAAAAATGAAAGTCTGGGTTCAAGTCTCACCTGCTGCGATATGGAGCAGAATAGCTGACTAATGAGCTAAATACTCCACTCCTTGTTTGTGTTTTTCTTCTGTTATAAATAAGAACATGTTTTGGGCTCTAGGCAGAGAAACCCAAATTCAAGCTGGTTTTTCTTAGCTTTTCTCAGAGGTTAGTGCCAAAGAAACCCACAACCCTGAAATAAACAAACAGAACAAAAAACCAAACACCTTCCCCCCCAAAAGAAACCCCAACCAAAACAAACAGCAACACAGCACCAAAACAAAAATCCAAACCTCAAGTCCTTTCAGGGGAAATGTGACCAGGAGAAAGAAGGGAATTTTTCTTCATTGTGGTTCTGCACAGTTGTGCAGAGGTGTAAGCATAAAAGCTAAGGAGCACATGCAGCTTCTAAGCAGCACATTAAGCAGGATCAGAAGAAAAATTGTTCTCAGCAACACAGCTCCTTCCCAGTGAAAGAACTAGAGGTGTCACTTGCCCCCTGTCTCCTTCAGCCCATTCTTACCCACCCAAAATGCCTTGTAAAGCGTCATCACCCACTGACAAGGTGAATAACAAGGTGAGCAGAACCAAGGTGTTTGCAGTCAGGTGGCTGAGCCTGACCTGCACCTTGTAGTAACACAGACCTTCATTGCCCTGTATTGGCAAGTGGGTCAATCCAAGGTCTCTTAATGACCACATACCTTCAGAAATCCAGCAGGGTGGGGGTGGAGGGAGATTTGGGAAATAAAAACACTTGCCCTTCTTGCTGTTTCTCCTCTTTTCCTTTCACTGGTAAAGGGTAGCCAATGGAGCATACAACATCTCTCCTCATGGCCAGAAAGGTTTCTCTCCCAAAAGGACAGAATCTTCCCAGATGGTCCCTTGCATACACCAAAAAAATACAAGTCATTAAAAACCAAGCACAGCACTCTTGCAGTGGGATAGGGGAACAACCTGAAACAGAAGAGCAAATATAAGGGCTTAGTACCTCAAAAGCAATATCCTTTTGATGCTGCTGCTAATCAAAATAATATTTTGTGGTCTGTGTCTAATTTTCCTAGTCAGATTCTGAGTTTCCAAACTCTGGCTGTCACCTATAAATTGGGTTAGGATACCTTCAATAGGGGCACTACCATCTCTAACAGCATCACAGCTCCACTCATCTTTCCTTGCTAGATTTAAATAAAGATCAAAGGGAAAGGCAAAGATGAGACACAATCCATCCCAGATCCTCAATAGTATTTCATGGATTTACTCTTGTTATCTCCCTCCTCCCAGCCCAACTCCATGGCTGAGTCCCTCAAATTTGGATACTTCTGCTGCCTGCACAAAGTGGTGGTTTTAGTACAGGTAAGCCCACATTTTACAAGTACACATGCAAATATTAGTAGAAACTCAACAAGATATGAATATTTTTGTAAAGTAACTTGAGGTGATACAGGGACAAACTTCAGTTCAGGGTACAGGCTCAACTAGCAGTTGATGGACTTTCCTTTAGGTGAGCCTGTATCTCAACATGGGCAAAGGTTATGTGTGCTACCACTCAGCCATGAGAGCACTAGTAGTACTTCTAGCTGTGAGGAACCATAGATATTTACAGGAATCACAGGTGCTGAGAGTAGAATATGTGGATAAAGAATGAGTGAACCTTTATGTTTCAAAATGTGAAGGAGTAGAAGAACATGCAGAGCGCAAGGAATTTGGCACATGAGCTCATCCTAGCAATAATGAGAGCTGTGTACCTTGTAAGGATTACATGCTGAAAAACAACAAAACTAAATAAACTCTTAAGTGTCCAGCTAACATTCAGAGGAAAGGACACCCTCTAATGTATCATATGAACTTCAGCATTGAAATTGTCTTAGGGGAAAACATTTTATAAGAAACTGCTATTTTTTTTTAAGACTCTTGTAGGAAAAAAATTGTCTTTCACATTCTCTCTGTTTCTACACTAAAAGAATTTTTCATATATATAATACTTTTTTTCTGATAGTAGAACATTGTCAAAGGACACTCTACCCCTAATGTGACCCAGAAAATTTTTGATGTTTATGTGACTTTTGACAGATTGGTACCTCCAAAAAAAAAAAAAAAAAGGCAAGGACTGCTTCTAGAATCCAATTAATTTGGACACTTCTGGAGAGGAAACTACTCAGATCACCTTAGAGGGCTTTGAAAAATATCACCTTTTTTTAAAATCTGCCACGAGAATGAACAGAATTGTTGCCCTGTTATACAAGCCTTAGCAATCAAGCAAAGGCTCCCTACTGTGTTAATACAGTTCCTTTCTTCCAGAAAAAACCAAAACAACAAAAGCCAAGCACTATAATCCACACACCCCCCAAAACAAAAAAAAAATACCAGACAAAAAATATTTTCCAATGGCTGCACTTTTAATATGTTAAAAAGCTATTTTCTAGAACTGATATATAAAATCGATCAGGTTTGATATCATACTTGATTAAACAGGTAAAAGGAAACCAAGCGATTCCCCCACCCAAGCTCTCCACCTAGTTCACTATTGCAAACACAGGGACAGGTATGTGTACTGTAAAACTCAGCTTTAAACCCTACATTGAAAAGGCCAGATGGGTTTGTTTAATAATCGAGAATAGATTATTGAAGACATTACAAGTGCCAGTCTAAACAAAGTGTTTAAGTCAATGCACAGAAAATAACTACATTTCTATTTCTGTGAAGCACTTGAGCATGTGGCTATCTCTTGGAGGTGACATAAAAGCTTTGTTGAATAGAGAAGAGCCTTCTTGAATTCTGAGGATGAGGCACACACTTAAGTCCTTGTCTGAATCAGCATCTACTTGAACAAATATAATTTCCTGAATTTCCTCTTATTGTTTGTACAGAGAAAACCAGCAAGGACAAAAGCATACCAAGAGCTCATAAATCCACTCTCTCCACTATATCAGCGGGACTTTTGTCCTTGGGATTAACTTTCTTTCCTCTCTGAGCCCATGTTACTCTGTAACACTCAAGAAATACAGATATGCACTTCAGGGAACTTCTTGAAAGAAAAATTAGAGCCACAAGATGTTTCGGAAATCTCCCACAGTGGAACAGTGTACTGATGATATGGCCTGAAAACGAGGAAGTAATGGCTACACTATCAGTGAAGGACACATTTACAGAAACGAGTTGCTCCTGTACATTGACCTAGACTAGTTAGCATTAAAAATCAGTGCATTACAACTGGAATGTTTTAAAATGTAATTAAAGACAATCAGTAGGAATCATCTGGGTAAAGGAAAGTAGGGAGTACTGCTCCTCTCCAAGTCCATCTCACCTCTGAATCAAGAGTTCCCAAACTAAGAGTCACCATCTTAGATACTAGGTGGCATCTGCTACAGACCACCACTCTACACTGGAGACAGTGTACAGACTGTCTCCTTAAGTTAGTTGTGTGTTGCAGAGAAACACAAACTGGAGGTCTCAAAATATTAGTACTAAAATATTCTGCAATTTGTGTTTGTTTTACGTAAAAACCTCACGACTATTCCACATCCAACACATGGTCGCTCTACATCAGCCATCACCTGGGCAGTGAAACATTCCCAAGACATGAGAAGAATCATTACTTAGATTCAGCTATCACTATCCTGTTGCATACAGGCATAAAAGTGAAACTACTAATCTAAGTGTACATATTCTTTTATTGAGCCTAAAAACATCAGATTCCAGTCACTCCAGAGAAGGGAAAAACCTGCAAATTGTATTTAAGTTAAAATAGTTAAGGACCATTTAAAACAACTAGGAGATGTCCCTAAGTCACAATCCATCTGTTCTGAATGAAAATCATGTGGACTAAGAAAAGTCTCTTTTAGAGAGACAAGAAAAATCTGTCAATACACACACACACTCACACAGAGAAGATGACAGAAGATAAATATGTATTAAAAGCTAGAAAGAACAGAAATTTTATGCAGGAAATAATAGACATAAAAGTAACTCTCTGACTACCGCTCAAACGTTTTTAAGCACAACAAGAACAAAAATGATCTCAGTAATAGTACATACGGATTACTAACAAGTTATATATGATAATATAAAAAAGGGCTGATGTATTAAATATTTTTTTTCCTGAATTTTGTGAAGGAAAAGTGAAAAGAATTTGCATCTTTTAAAGATAATAAAATACTTTGGCATCATCTTCAGTTATTATTGAAATGTAAATACCAGTTTAACATTTCAAAAATCAAGTTCTCAGGAAAACAAAACAAAAAAAGCCAAAAAAATCTACAATCATACAAGAAATAGCTGGCTGAGAAGTAACCTGAACCACTGAAGTAAATTTTCAATAGCTTCTGGAGACCTAAAAAAGTTTAGCAGTGGAAGAAAATGAAGCAGTGATGGAACAATACTTCACAAAGGCAAATGGGCTGACTGGTTTAACATCAGCGATCAGTAGACCTGGCACCAATCCCAACAAAATAATGAAATGACTAATTTATGGCACTGTTGAGCATTAAAAAGAATGCAATATAATCAAAGACAATGAACATGGGCTTATGAAATCTAAATCTTGCTTTCAAACGAGCTTTTGGTGATAGGAGGGTAAACTTGTTAACGTAATAGATTTCTGTAAAGTATTAGATTTGACCTTAATTAATGAATTATAATTATGCAAGATCAGCATGACATGCATTACACAAATTCAAACCTCCCAAAGTAATAGACCTTAAAATGTTGTTTTAAATGTAAACCCATGGTTGCACAGCAGCATTTCTGGGAATGTGTTCTGAGACCTAACATGGTTCCTAGATATTACATCGATCGCTCAGGGGAGGAGAGTAGCATCCCAGATTCTAAGCAATAAATTTACAGTTTATGTACCTCCAAAAAGAGAGGGCAGACAACAATCTATTTGGATCATCCCAAACAGATTCCAATCATTTCCCTATCCTCAAGCCTAAGATTACGTGTTTTGTAAAAATACAGACTTCTGGGCCAGGTATTAGACACAGCTGCACCATCTCTATTCCCAGAGTCTAGAGTCCTTTGCTACAGAGTTCAAGACATCTAAATATCTCAGGAAATGTTTTCATGAAACTTGCTGCTAAAGGAGACATTTTACAGAAACAATTCTGAAATACGGAGGAAAGACCCAAATACTGTGTACTAGTGTAATAAGCATTATAGAAGAATGCATATCTGACATTTACCAAAAACGGATGTGGCAAAATATGTTTAAAAAATAGGCTAAAGAGTGACTAAAGGCTTGAAAAACATGCTGTATAATGAACACTCAAAGGAGCTTAGGGTATTTAACTGCCAGAATACTGAAGTTTGTTTCTACTGTATTCCAACATATACACAAAATAGCAATTTGATAGAAGGCATTTCAACTGAGCTGACAAAGAAATTATGAGATCCACAGCATCTTACAGCTTTGTCCGGCTATGTTTGCACTAGAATAAGAGATGTATTTAGGGAACATTGAAGATAACTGGAGTTAGTTTCAATAGCACAGAAACCAAAAAGCTCAAATGTTATACTGCTTTTACTGCTATTCCCTTTCCTATTGACAGTTTATGCAGTGCGAACATCAAAAAAACAAAAACAAAAGCAAAAACCAGAAAGCACCCCATCCAACAAATGTAGGAGAACTGAGTCTTTGGTGCTATTGAGGCCCTTTGACTTCAGCACAAGTGTTATACTTGCAGCACATGGGTTTGGAACAGAAAACAACATTTTCTCTTTTTTTGATTGTTTTGGTTTTCATTTCAATGCAAAATACCAATCAAATGTTTTTCTAATGCAAGTTTTTGCAACACTTCACAAAATCCAGAAATTTGTACCATCCCGCTATTGAGGTGAAGTGAGATTAATTCATACCTACTGTTCTCTGTGTTGTCCAGCATTAGTCAAAATGCCCTGATCTCCCCAGAGCACTAAGAAGTTGCTGACTACCTTGTCCCCCTACTGCAATTCTTGCAGACAGTTTGTTCTTTTGGTAATTGTATGGCAAATAACCTTTAGCTTTACCAATAACATCACAGATATAATGATAGCACTTCCATAATGTCTATGCTAATATGGTGGTACTAATCCATATGTTAAGATTTTGCTGATTTCTTAGTATAAAAATTAATAATCAGTAACATCAGCAGTATAATACACAATCATTTCACTATTATCTCTCAAGTCACTGTAATTGAATAACTACATTAAAACAACCATGACTGTTAATTAAGAGTTAATTTGATGTTAATCTTCAGTGAAATAATAATAAATAATTGCTTACTTTTTATAAATCTTAGCATCTGATGAAATATGTTATTTCAGCTGTAAAGAAGTCTGGTTAAAATTTACTAACTTTTACAAAAGTTTAAACTTTTACTTGAACTCCAATTTGCATCACACTCCATAGCTGGAGTGTACTGATGAGTCCAGCAGATTTGGGCTTTAATGAGGGCCCTGAGTAATGATTAACAGCTGGCCATCTTGTAGCAGGATGTTTGCTGAGAGTGGGCAGTTTGAAAAACCGTAGTCTATCTACTGCCAACACTTCAGAAGCAATGCCAAAAATCTAAGAAATCATGGGAAATATGTCTTTGCTAGGATTTAACCCACTGGCTATCCCAGATGCCTGTAGAGAGCGACAATGTTGATTAAATCAGCAACAGAGTGACACAACACAAGAGTGAAATTTGATTGTCCTTTCATGGTTGCATTCGGATTTTGGTGAGGGACACGAAAACCCATAAGCAGTTGATCTCTCCTCCTAGTAAAAGGACAAAACCTTCTAATGGCTGTACCGCACAGACCAGAGAAAGGTACTACTAAACAGGTGAAACAGAGTGTCCTCTTGCTGCTATCTCTGAAGAAAGTAAATTTTTGCAAGACACTGCAGGTATTTGCAATACGTTATAACTTGCATAATAGAACTAAGCAAATCATTAGAACAATTTAGTAAAGCAAAACTTGTCCATTAAATAAGTCTACTGGCTGTCATACATGTTCTCCTAATAGATAGGACAAAGACTAGAATACAAAATCCAGAAGGGTGTAGCAATAGCAGAGTTACCATATATATTTTTAAAAATGTCTCCCTTTTTATATTTTACAATTTTCATGACCAGTTACTGTAAGATTTATCACAAACAATCCAAGAACATCCCAAACTCTAATTAACTATCACAGTAAACTGAGGAAGAACATAAGAAAGATACTTTGTACCTGAAAAATTACCATCTCTCTCTTCTCACTGTTCTCTTTCCTAAGCCATTACACATCCCATTAGTTTTGCTAACAGTCATTTTCCATCCTGCTTTCATGCTGTCATCTCTTACAATAAATTCAACATTCTTTTCCTTAAATCAATACACCATCAGCTGCAAATCCACAGTGATTCAGCCTTGCTCTCTATTTACCCTAATAGCCATTCTCTCTGGGCTCTTGTTAAACACCATGTATAGAGTCCATATAATGCACATATTATGTCAGAAGGGAATAGTGGCTCCTTTCTGAAACCGCCTTGATCAAGCATAGACAATCTCACGCATGCTGGCTGCTTATTTTAAAATAGCACTGTCGGCAGCCCAGGACAGTCAAGAAGAGTAGAGAACTCCATGATCACTGGATGAACCCCCTGTGCGGAGAATGAACATCCAAACAATGCCAGATCTAAATCTCAGATCCCACAGGATTACCAGAGAAAGCCCACTGGCCATTAGACTCTCATCTTGAAGGCAAACTTCTGCGTCAATCACACTCTGGCATATGTTACACTTAGCCCTTGGACCAAAATTGAGTTACTCAAAGTTTCTTTGTAGAAATGTCATGCTCTCTCCTCCATAAACGTGATATCTTTGACTTTCTAAGAGACAGTTAAAAGCAAGGGGCACAAAAACACAGGAATGGAATTTCCATCTCAGTCATTTTACAAGCAAGATACTCTTCCCCAAGTAATCAGCAGATCAGGGCATAGAAGTCACCTTTGGACGCTGAAAACATTGATCCAACTAATTCATAGGATTACAAGAAAGATTTGCTTCTTGCACAGAAAAATGAGAAGTCATAGGAGACAAGAAGGAAGCTTTCGCACGCCTTGCGTCTATGGGGATATAAATCTGCCACTAGACTCAGAGAGAAGTGCTATTGAATGCCACCAAACAGGAGAGTATTTAGAGTAGGTTCAGTTGTTTTCTTCAGTAAGGTTTTATAGAGCATAGAGTTGTCTAAAGTGATTGGTTCAAAATGGCTGCCAGGACTTACTGTTAATTACTGACTGTGCCTGACCCCAATATGACTGCATAAAGGAAAGGAAGGTGCATCATGGATGGTATTTGGCCTGAGGTGCCTCATGTGCAACTAGAGTAGAAAAACAACAGTGTGAATATTTATGTACTTCTCAATGAAATATTTTATTCTCTATTTGCAGCTTTGGTTTTAATATCTCACATTATGAGGCCACACTTCGTTTTCTTCTGCTTATTTCCCTCTCTCAGCAAAGGTGCAGAACTCCATACTGTACTTAAATCAACTACACTTTTAAATGAAGAATGCTATTTGACGAAATTTGCATTGCTTTAAAACTATGTATATTAAGAATGTGAACAAGAGATTGTTGGAGTATTTTGTGGGAAAAGCTATATGGTACTTCTGATGAGCTGTGTTTTATATCCTGCCAATTGTATAGGTCATATATAGGCAGTTCTGGTGTGCTTGTTTTCTTTAGTTACTACCTCACAGTTAGGAATCAGAGTGACCGCATTATTTGTATGGCATTTCTTGGAAAGGAACTGAACTGCTGCATTAGGACAGTTTGAATGTGTATTCTGGAGAAGCAATATTTCCTCTAAAGTGACTTAGAGACAGATGAATGAAAGAGAGTCAAAATATGGGACACAGCTGTTACAGCTCTGAATAACTAGCCATTTTCACCTCATAAGCATTTGCATGGGGGAAACTAGTTGCAAGTACAGTGTCTTCAGTGTAATTTAGTCACCAGTTGCCACTTAATTTGATCCTCCATTTAATTTGATCAAGACCTCTGAAAATAAATCATCTGGTACTTAAAAACACAACTTCCACTCCTAATTTTTTTTCTGCTTTAGTCAGGATAAATTGCTGCTGGATAAATTGATTCTTGGCTACAATAAGTTGCTATCTAATTAATGGTGAAGAGCATAAAGAAATGCTTATAAATAAATGAAAAAGGACATAATCCAAAAACGATAGAGGTTGATTAAGGAAATCTTGTGGAACAGTTAAGGATAGCTACAAAACTAAGAAAATATTTTCATAACTACTACCATCACAGCACTCAGCATTTCTCTGCTCTTATTAGTATACTACATGAGTTCCAAAGATTTCTTCTTAAGGACTGCACCCATTTCACACATTAATGTGCCCAAACACAGACTGATTTAGACCTTGAATGTGATTGCTTGTGTGATACATTTGCACCACATCTGAAAACAAAAGCACTTGATAGGCCAGATGAAACATAGACCCCAGTATAGCATAGACTCCAACAGCAATATTAATAATACAGGAAACCACAGATTTCAATCGGGGGAAAATAGGATCAGTAATCAACAGGAAGGTTGGCATTATAAAATCACGGTACAGCTTACCTTTTAACTCTACTCCTACAGGGATTTTGCTTTTCATCCTCTGAGTTCAAATATGTGTCCCACACAGGTTTGAAAGTGTTCCGTTTGATTTTCTTTCATGTAATGTGGAAATTTGATATGGCTAATGCAGCAAGCACTTAGGTAGATGACCAAAGAGAGATATATATCTGACAATGGATAATGCCCTTGGTAGCCAAAGAAAACTGAAGAAACATTCTGTAGCATATCAAATTCCAGGGCTCAAATGTTTGTGGTATCATGTGATATCTCAGCTAACCATTTAGTAGAGCTAGACACATAATGTATGAGGCTGGGAATGATCCATCATCACTGCACAATATCTTATTAAAGATGACAAAAGTAAGAATACAAGCGTGGCAAATATTGATATCACAATGAACATGAGAAATACAGATATCCAGCCTGCTCAGGAATCAAGAACTTTTGTTTATGCCCTGTTCCACCACCCCCAAACTCCACTCTCCAACCATGGGACATGATGTTTGAGGTTGTTACTCTCCTCCAGTTGCAAAGCTGCTTGCACTCCAGTTCCATCCTGCACATGTTCTTCCTTGCCTAATTTTATTTTTCAGATCAAGGGCTGTACTGTAAGTTGTCCAATAACATTATTTTCATTAATTCATCTCTTGATAGTCTATTCTGAGGATAGCTTGTGTCAGCAGCACATTTCTGTAACTCAGGTAATTTTCTCCCTTTTAAAATAAATCAGGGCAGTGACAACTCCTCTGTTTTGAAAGATGCAATGGGATGTGACATCTGTTATTTTTTCCCTCCAGTCAGGAGTTTAAAAAAAAGTTCACTACAGCACTTTTACAACATCTTCCGCTCCCTTGCAATGCCTTCTCTCACTTCTGTATCTCAACAGGCAAACATAGAAGAGGAGAATGCTTAATAAGCACCCGAGGCAGAGAGGGAGTTAATGAGACTTCCAGTCAAGGGTTCTCATTAGGTGTGAAGCTATCTTATTAGAGGATGACATGGATTATGGGAGTAAAGTGAAGCACTGCACAGCAGCATCTCTGACTTTCAGACAACCCATATCAGTCACTGTAAAACAAAATTAAAAAAAAAAAAGGAAACCTAATTAGTTACTACAGCACAAGAGGTATGACCATTGCAACCTGTCATGGATAATTTCACAGTCAGGATTTGTGGCTCAAATATAACATAGTTTTAATTGTTCATGATTCAGAGCACTTTGTGTTGACTGCAACTCTGCTACAAATAACAAATACTTGACAGAAGAGGAAAGCGAAGCCATACCACTTCAACTGCTACATATTTCCATTGTCAGCCATGGAAAGACGATTGTCTCATTGAGGCACAAAAGATAGGGACAGAAATTTGAGAATGCCCTTTTGCAGCTGCCCAGCGTCGTTGCAGATTATCAGTAGAAATGGAATATGGCAGACAAAACTAGCGGGGTACCATCATCACAGCTTGGCACCAGAAAAGTAAGATAGCCCTCACTTGAGCCACATGATGGTGCAACAGATTTCACCCTTCTCTTATCATGCTTCCTTGGCTTCCCCCACCTCCACATACTTACACTCAGTTTATCTCAACAGAAGAATTAAGAATTTTTGAATAATTATTATGTGTCTGTTTCCTCACAGAGACTTTGAGATGAAGGGATACCACACTTTGAAAGGCAGGAATATCACAGCTCAATACAGTATTTCTTGTGGCCCATGAGAAGGGGATATTTTAGTTTTAAGGAGATTTTGCCATTTTTATGTTCTCTGCTTTACAATACCTGGTGCACTTGCCATACTCGCAGCTACTGTAATTATTATTAAGTCATCTATGTTATAAGAAATAAAGAAAAATTCAGACACCACTGGGTACCCAAGAAGGTTTAGATGTGCTTTAAGTGAAGAAACTCTCTCAGCTGGATTTACCTATGTTTCTTTCTCCTCAAGGGACTTTTTTTTTCCAACTTTAATTAAGGAAACAATACAAAAACATACTTTCGGAAGCAATGTATTTGTACTTGTATTAGCAAAGGCAACACTCAGTTTGGAAGTTAATATTTTTTTATGCTCTCAAAAGAGCTATTCATTAGCATACCTACAAATATACACTTCCTGTAAATTATAAATCAAAATGCTCTTACCCTTGGTTGTTTCAAGGAAGATCATTTTAGGTAGAAAGCTGTGTGTGTATTATGAACAACACCCTTGAACTGTTTAAAAATACACTGTTAAAATGATGCTGAGAAGGACTTTGGATAGCAGCAGTGCAGAAGGAAAATAGGACCAGCTAACTAAAGAGATGAAGATAAGTTCAGCAGCCTAGTAGAGAAGAAAAACTCACCTTTGTCTGAGAGTCCCAGTGAACACTCAGTGCCTCACATGTAGCTCCGTGACTGACTGATTACAGCACAGTAGCCTTTAGCTGAATGACATACAGCCAGTCTCACCTCATTGGCATCCTGAAGGAGGGGAAGGGAAGCATATCTCTACATAAGTCTACCTGAAGAATAGACCACTAATCACCCCTCATCTTAAATGAATTTTACCCCAGCAAGATTTTAGTGTGGGTTTAATTTAAGAATAACATGACTGTAGTAAAACTATAGGATGATTAAGGTTGGAAAAGACATCTAGGATCATCAGGTCCAACTGCTAACCCAGCAGTTCACTGTGTTCACTACTAAATCATACCCCACAAATGCCACACTGTGAATGTCTTTTGAACAGTTCCAGGAATAGTGATTCCCCCCCTTTCTTGGGCAGCCTATTTCAATGCCTGAACATCCTTTCAGTGAATAATTTTTTCCTAATATGCAATCTAAACCTCCCCTGGTGCAACTAGAAGCCTTTTCCTCTGGTCTTGTCACTTGTTACCTGGGAGAAGAGAGTGATCCCCACCTTGCTACAATGTCCTTTCAGGTAATTGTAGAGGGTGATAAGGTTCCTCCCGAGGCTCTTTTTCTTCAAGCTAAGAGAACAAGCTGAATGTGAGATACACTAGTTACTATATGCTAAGCAAACATCTAGAATATTTAAAAAAAAAAGTTTTATTTTTTTTAAAGCGGAAAATCCAAGTCAAAGGGTAGACTGAGGCCATACCAGGAAGATCACAGCAGTGTCAGGAGTCTGTACACTTCCATATCAATACTCCAGACAGCAGTCTAAACTATTTGTGATACAGACAGTTAGACCAAAGAATAAAGTAAAAAGGAGGGAAGAAACTAACTATACACAGGAGATATGGACAGAGAGTCTGTCACTTGCGGAATTGCCATAGAGCTTGTTATTACTGCTGCATTATATTCAGTTTTTTCCATAATTTAACAGCAGCTCAAACAGGTTTTCCATACCCAGACAAAATAAACAGATTTAACAGGTAAAGTGTAGAGACACGTATGATCAAATAGACCAGCTGGTAGATGCAATTTACTAGTAACATCATTAGTAGGAAATATATTACTATTATTATCATTACTGTGATCAGAAAAACCTAAACCAAAGCCCCAAAATGTCACTGTCATGATATCCTCAGCTGGTTTTTATAAGCCTAACTTCACACAAAAACACTCATAAAATTGGTAGAGATCTACTGCTACACACAGAACCAAATATAGATACTGGCAGCAACAAGCTCAAGATAATAGTAGATGAATAAAGGTATACAAACAGCACCAAAATGACACATTAAAAAAAACCAATTGCAACAGTTTACCATTGTTCAAGCTGCCCTTTTTTCACAGAAGCAAAGTTATGTAAGATTTTGAGATGAATTTACCTGTTTAATTCCAGACAAGTAAAACAGGGTAGGATGATTCTTGCGGGATTTGTTCACTATTCATGAGCACCTTCTAATCTGGATTTAGAGTTTAATGTGTAGAAGTACCACTTTTCACAGTAAACTGCAGATTTAACAGAATTACATCTTTTAAATTCTACAGACAGAGAGCCTTATTGGACTTTCCAGCTCATACATTTAAGTTAACTCTTTGTTCCTCAACTGAACAGTAATGACAAAGAAAACATAAACAAAAGAATCTTATAAGATGCAGATGACCTTCCTGTCCAGCCTGAGGTAGTTAACAGTGAATTTAATTTCTTTTTCTGCGGGTTGTTTGAATCAGAGCATTCTCTCCACCTACTCCTAACTGGTAGTACTTATATTTCACATATCTTCCACATTTAATATTTTTTCCTCCAAAATCCATTCTTCTACTGCCTTAGTTTAGCTTTATTTAGACTCATTTAGCCTTCAATCCAACCATCAACTCATCACCATCACAACTGTCCAAAAAAACTAATCTAAATTGAATGGAGTGGACCTAAAAATCATTGCTCTGGAGAGTTTTCTGGGGAGTGGGGTAGGGAATAAGTGTAAATGCATTCATTATTTCTCTAATTGAAATACATTTCTGAAATTTCAGAGCATTCAGCTGAAACCTGCTTGATCCAAGTTGAAAGAGTCTCATAGCTTAAAGGGTATCAGAACTGGATACTGGATATCAGTGAAAAGGCAAAGCATATTCCATACCATTTCCTCTGAAATGCCAGTCTTACCAACAAATTTACGAGGACAGAGAAGACATATCTTTGATGTACAAGGATGAAGTTTGTGAATGTTTAAACAAGCTGAACATGCACAAGTTGACTTGAAGGGATGTACCCATAAGTGCTGAAGAAGTGGGCCAACATCACCGTGAGATGAACCTCAATTATCTTTGCAAGGTCATGGGAAATGGGGAAGGTTTCTGAGGAGTGGAGGAAAGTAAGTGTCACTCCTACATGCAAGAAGGGAACTACAGGCCAGTACGCTTCACCTTAGTCCTGAGAAAGCGATGAAGTAAACCCTCCTGGAAACCATTTCTGACCACGTGACAGTGATGAGAAATAGAGGATTTACAAAGGGGAAAAAGTCATTCTTAACCAACCTGACAACCTACAAAAAGGTGACTGGCTTGCTGGATAAGGAGACAGGGAGAATAAGATGTGATGGATGTTATTTATATCAAATTTAGTAAGGCTTTAACACTATCTCCCATAATACAATAGACAAACTGATGAATTATGAGTAAATGGACAGAGAAGTAGACTGAAAACTGACTGAACTGCTGGGTTCACAAGATTGTCATCAGTGGCACCTAAGTCCAGTTGGAGGCAGTTGTTCAGTGTTCCCAAGAGATTTGTACTGAGACCAATACAATTGAACACACCTTCATGACAAGTTCCACAAATGATAGGAAAGAGTGCAAATTTAGCAAGTTTCCAGATCGCATTGAATTAAGAGGAGTGGTTGATACATCAGGCTGTTGAGATGACATGCAGAAGGGTGTCAACAAACTGGAGAAGGGAGTCAACAGGAACCTCATGCAGTTCAGCAAATGAAAATGCAAAATCCCACACCTACAGAGGAGCAACCCCATTCACCAGCACATGCTGAGGTTTGACCAGACAAAAAAACAGCTTTACAGATAGGAACTAAGTGGAATGAAGGACAAGTAGGACACATAACAGCAATCTGCTTCTGCAGGCCAACAGTATCTTGAGTTGCATCAAGGAAACGTTACCAGCAGGTTGAGGAAGGCAATCCTTCTTCTCTATTTGGCACTGCTTAGACAAGTTTGGAGTATTGGGTCTGATTCTGGGCTCCCTAATGCAAGAACGATCTGGACATACTGCAACAATTCTAGTGAATAGCCGTGAAGATGTTTAAAAGCTCGGAACATGATGTAGGCGATATATTCTATAGGAAATTAGGAGAAATTTCTGATCTGTAGCCCTTGTCTCTGTAGGCAGTTTCAACTTCCAAGACATCAGCTGGGAATATCACCCTACTGTGACAAGCAAATATAGGGAATTCTTGAAGTCTGTGGGAGATAACTTCTTATCATGGTTACTCAGTAAGCAAACTAGGAAAGATGTCCTCCTAGACTTGTTGTTTGTGAACAGAAAAGGACACTTTGGGAATGGGATGGTAGGTGGTTGTATTGGTCACAATGATCGTGAAATGGTTGAGTTCAAAATTTTCAGAGCAATGAAAAAAAGAAAAAGAGGACAGCAGAGTTTCTACCCCAGACTTCAGGAAAACTAGCTATAAGCTATTTAGAGACCAACTTAGCAGAGTACCCTGGGAATCTTTTGAGGTCTTAGGAGTTCATGAGTGCTCATCAGTCTTTTAGAACCATCTTTCAGAAGCAGAGGAGCAGGCAATTCCACTTTGGAAGTCAAGCAAGAAGGAGAGAATACTAGCTTGTCTGAACTGGGAACTCCTCACATAGCTCAAGAGGAGAAAGAAACTATGATCTCTGGAAGCAAGGTCAGGCTTCACAGGAAGTGTACAGAGCTGTGGTTTATTTATGCAGGCAGAAGGTACAAAAGGCCAAAGTTCGATTAGAGTTGAAATTAGACAGTGTTGTTTCATATAAAAAGAAAGGCTTTTTAAAGTATGCTAATAGTAAGAGGAGGTCTAAAGAAAATATTGGACCAATACTTATTGAAGACAGCCACCTGACTTAGAGGGATGAAGAAAAAGTAGAGGCATTCAATGTGGTTTTTGGCTCAGTCTTTAATAGCTTTAGACCTTGGGTCACCCGGTCCTCTGAGTCCAAGGACCACAAGTGTGGGAAGAGTGACTTTCCACTCACAGACACTGAAATTGTCAGGGACCAGCTTTATCTGATGAATGTTTACAAGTCCACGGGGCCTGATGGAGTTCACTCCAGAGTAACGCAAGAGCTAGCAAATGATGTGGTAAGACCTCTCGTGTTCATCTACAAAAGATTTTGAAGGTCTGAGGAGGTTCCTACTGACTGGAAGTATCCAGTGTTCTTCCAGTCCACAAAAAGGGTGTGAGAAAAGACCCAGGTAACCTACAGATGTGATAGTCTAACCTCAGTTTGTTGACTGTTTACTGGGAAAGATTATACTGAGTACTATTTAAAGACATTTAAAGAATAACGCAATCATAAGGCACAGTCAACATTGGTTCAAAAAAGAGAAGTTGTGTTGAATTAATTTCATATCCTTCTATGATAAGGTCACCTGTCTAGCGGACAAAGAGAACGTGGTGGATGTAGTTTTTCTGTATTTTAGTAAGACTTATGATACTGTCCCTTGCAGTGTCATTCTGGACAAATTGCGCAATTATGGGATAAACAGGCTTACAGCGTACTGGGTGAAGCTCAAAGTGTTGTAGTCAATGCAGTTACATACAGCTGGCGACCGGTCACCTGTGATGTTCCTCAGGGTTCAATTCTAGGGCTAAATCTGTTCAATATACTTACCAATTATTGGGATGCACAGTTGAATGCACCATTAGTAAGTTTGCTGATGACATTCAACAAGGAGGTGCCATTGACTCTGTTGAGGGACAGAAGACCTTGCCATTGACTCTGTTGAGGGACAGAAGGCCTTGCAGAGGGATCTAGATAGAGTGAAGCTGTTGGGTTATGATTAATGGGATGAAATTTAACAAGCTGAAATGCCAGATTCTGCACCTAGGACAGAGTAGTTCCAGGCACAAGTGTGATTTATGAGACGAGTGGCTGGCAAACAGCCCTGTAGAAAGCGATCTAGGGGTGGTGGTTGATGGCAGGTTCTGTATGAGTCAGCAATGTGCCCTGGCAGCTAGGAGGGAAATCCACATCCTGGGGTGCATCAAACACAGCATAACCAGCCAGTCCAAAGAGGTGATTATCCTACTGCATTCAGCATCGGTGAGGTCCCACCTTGAGTACTAGGTGCAGTTCTGGGACCCAAAACTTAAGAAGGATTTGAAAGTTCTTGAAAGCATCCAGAGGAAGGCAACAAAGCTTGTAACAGGGCTGAAAGGAATGCCCTATGAGGAGCAACTAAGGACTTTAGCCTTGTCTACTTTGGAAAAAAGGAGGCTGAGCAGGGACCTCATTGCTTTGTACAGCTTCCTGAGGAGGGAAAGCAGTGAGGAAGCTGAGCTCTTCTACCTGGATGGATGGGAACAATAAAAAGATGTAGCCATCAGGGGAGATTTAGACTGGTCATTAGGAAGCATTCCTTTACCAACAGGGTGGTCAAACACTAACAGGCTTCCTAGAGAGGTGGTAGATGCCCCAAGCCTGTCAATGTTTAAGAGGCATTTGCACAATGACCTTGATAACATGCTTCAGCTTTTTGGTCAGCCCTGAATTGATTAGACAGTTGGACTAGATGGTCACTGAATAAACAGTTTATTCCATTCTGATCTACGTATGAGTTGAGCCTGAGAGAGTTAGGACTGTTCAGTTTGGAAAAGAGAAGGCTCAGAGGGATATGATAAATGTATAATAAATACCTGAGGGGATAGTAAGCAAACAGAGTCAGATTCTTCTTCTCAGTAGTTCCCAGCGACAGGAGAAAAGGCAACTGGCATAAACTGAAACATAGGAAAACCTGTTTAAACCTGAGAAAGCTCTTTTTTACTTTTAGGATGATCAAACACAAAAATAAGTTGTGGAATGTCCATCCTTGGAGATATTCAAAATCAAATTGGACACAGGTTGAAGCAACATCCTGTCGGTTAACACCCCTCTTTGCACCAGTGGGGATGAGAGGAGTGGACAATGGACTAGATGATTTCCAGAAGCATATTCCCACCTCAGTGATTCTGTAGTTCACCCTGGGAAGAATCAGAAGATGGGCAGACAGGATAGTCTGAAGATATCCAGTTGCTGAATATCAAAACAGAAGCTCAGTTCATCCTTACCTGCTTACCCTTGCAAAAGGATTTGACCAAAAGTGAGTAAATTTTCAAAGTCTTGTAGCAGGCAGATCTTGAAGTTGTAGAAGCATCCAAAAATTTTGCTGACAAGACAAAGGCCCTCCAACTCAGCAGTCAGTTCTGTGAAGTGTTCACAGCTGCTTCTAACCATGCTGAACAAATCAAATTTTCCATCAGTCTCCTATGACTGTAAACAGCACTCTAACATGTCTTTAAACTCAGCAGAACCACATGATCAAGCAACAACTTTGCATTGTACTCCTAGCCTGCTTGATTTTTTATTCATTCATTCAGAATTCATTGCACTTAGGTTAACATAAGGAGTTTTTCAGATATACCTTCCTCTTAACTCTTTGAACCGCCAGCAAATTAGCAAGGTTGCTGTGAAGGCGATGCTTTTTCAAGTTATATTTATCAGATGTAAACATCCCATTCAAACCCCCTTCTGTTCTGAACCTTAGTTTTTTAGCGGGGAATTCAAACATGACAATGCAAATTGACCCAAAGAGCCACAGAAAGGGTTGACAACATGCTAGCATGGTATGACTTAATATTGTCTATGTTGACTTGCTCTACAAAGTCTTGCTTTCAACTCTGGTATTTGAATATTTTCTTGCAAAATTGCTAAAGAAACATAGATGAATGGGTTGGCACTCAAGCATATGGCAAGCACTCACATTAAAGAAAAGCTTTAAGAAATTCATGTTGGTTCAATTTCTGCTTGAACAAAAGGGAAAGAGTTCATTTGCAAATAAGTTTTTAGACTGAATAAATTTCTGAGTGTTTTTTGAAAAACAAACCAATATTTCCTACTGGATTCCAGAAAATCATTGTTTCTTTTTTTTTTCCTACAGGGTCAAACCCATGATTTCCTTACATCTCTTATTTCACCACCATTTTTTATCTTTAAGATTTGTATTCAGTTTGAGAACGAGTGAGTAGCAGGAACTGAAGAAAGTTACTGAAGACTGCTGCAGGAGAGAAAACAAACAAACAAACACCCAAACAAACTCCCAAAGGAGCACTTTTCTTAGTGGCAGTTCAGAGTGGCAAGAGCCATGCATGGAGAACCATGCTGGGCTGGCAGCTTCAAAATAGGCTTTTCTTTCCGTTACCATGACACTTGTCTCCTGCTGCCAAGGAACCCCTGAGGGCACTAATATAGAAATATTCAGCGTACATTCTTTTTATTCCCAAAACTATGAAACTGGCTTTAAGCTTTGGAAAAGTGTGGATCAATCTGTAGAAAACAAATTACTGTGAATTGATCATCTTGGAGTGCTTGACAGTGAAGTCAAAACTAGAGAGAGCTTCAGATGAAAGCAGTCCACCATCACATTTGCCATTTTGGCTTTAACACTAGAATGTCAGAACTGCAAGTATTTATCACTAGAGTTTAAAAGAAATTCACTCTTAGCTTGTTCTTCAGGAAATAAGCTATTCCTGCAATACCTCTATAAAGAATGATGTTACTGTAAAAGTATAAGAGCACAATTCTCCTATGAGGAAATGAAAAGTGTGAAATACACAGCTGACTATATAATCAGAATTAGTGGAGAGATCATTAGACTTCACAGCTCTTCACTAGAAGAGGAAGGATCCATGCATATATTATTATTATACAAAAGGCAATAAATAGGTTTCCCTACTCTTAATCTGTGGTTCTACAGAACCGTCAAATATCAATACATATCTCCTCAGAGGCTTCTGGTCATTAAGTCTGATCACTCACATGTCAAGGAGCTATCAGATGACTGCATTACTGTGGATCCTCAAAGCATGTGTGTTAGGCAGGCCCTCAGGAAGGGCACCCAGTCACACCCATTAGTGTGACTCATTACTATTTTGTATTCCCCTCATCCCTTGTACAGATCGGGATGTTTGAGGAAAAAGGAATGTCCTAGTTCCAAACAGGACACGGTTACTTTTTTGCAGTAGCCGGGAGGAGGCACGGCTTCTAAAACACGGAGATTATCTTATACCACCTCACATCATTGACGAGGGTGGGGGGACGGGGACTCTCTCCCAGGGAGAGGGAGTTCCTTCTGTTTGAGCAAGCATGGCAGACAGAGCATTTTGTATGTGAATCGCTGTCTGTTTTGCGCACTTTTGTTGTTAATATTGTTGCTGCAACTGTTTGTTTCCTTATCTCATTGCTGCTTCCAGTAAAATGTTCTTATCTCAGCCTGTGATCTTTGCCTTTTGTGTCTCCAGCTCTCCTCTCTGGGCACCCATGGGGGCAGAAGAGGGGGAGGGGGAGCGAGTGAGCAGCAGCATGATTTGGAGAATCTTGGTGGGAGAACTAAATTGGGGAATACCATTCCTAAACCATGACAGGGAACAGCACAACCGAGGAAGTCTCTGTATGAAAAACAATCCCACAACCCAGCACCACTGTCCTATCTTTTTTACTAAAAAAAGTGCCTAATTTTCACGACTATCACCAGATACTAACCCACACCTGGAAACAAAGCACAGAGGACAAATCATGTAATAACTCAATTTTCAGAGGTACTAAGCAGATTAGAAGTCCAGCCAAATTCATCTTAGTGTTGCATCTCTGAATCTGGGACACACACCTCAGAGCAGAAGACATTCACCCCAGCAGTTCAGCTTTGTTCACTGTGACATTTTGCCAGCAGATGCTACGTGCCAACAGGAAAATGCCTTCTTCAGTGCTGAATGAAGCCAAGGAGAGCTGCCAAACCTTTACAGAATGGTACCTGTCCTAGAAATTCTTCGTAGTACAGAAGAAGCAGCAGCTCCGCGTTTATTTCACAGTAGCAGTGCAGAACTTTACAGGACCCAGCCTCAGCAGAAACATTACCTGGATGAAAAAAACCTTTTAACTCACCAGATAGATGAACCATTTTAGTGTATATAAATGTTAGAAAAGTCAATGGGTTAAGTCTGGCCTTGAGTCAAGGAAAAACAGAGTAGATCTCCAGCCACAAAACCAGGAGCCTTATCTTCCTGACAAGTCATAATAAGTATTATCATGAGGTGCCAGCCTCCTTTCTTTTGTTGCCTATGTTCTTTGAACATGGAAAGCCAAGACACCTAAGTTAAAGTTGCGAATTTCTGTAGAAATTTAAGTTGCAGCTCCTTACTGCCTGGCATGATGACATGAATCAACACCTTTTCATGAGAAATCAGTCCTTCAAAGCTTGTTCCTGTTACATCATGCTGCATCTCCCCCATCCCCAGAAGCAAGCATCACCTCATCAGTTCTGCCGAGCTGTTCAGCTGTTTCTCCACTGCATTTCAGTGTAGGGAATATTCAGCTGTACATGGTAGAAAGTTCAGAGATAGCAAGTGCTCCCACCACTGTAGAACTCAGATAATGTTAGGTTTTTCTGTGCAGGACAAGACATAGAAATAAATTGGGATATCAAAATGCATTTGAGCCAAACTACTGGCTAAAAAAAAAAAAAAAAAAAAAAAAAGAAGCAGAGAAGAAAGGAAATCAAAACTGAGAGACTAAAGAACCAGTAAAACTGCCCTCACAACTGGAGGTAGGATCATTAATTTTTTTCAAGCTCATTAAGAGCAGTTATACTTCTAAATGTTATCTTTAGACCTAATATTTTGAGTCTAACTGCAAGGCAATTCTCTTGGCAACTATTACAGTGCTGACTAGACTTGGCAGCCTACAGTCCATGGGTAGTCACTTTAAAATAGTCAGTCCTCTGATACATTGGAAAATTTCTGTCTGTTTGAACTTTTCTGTTCCAGAACTGTTGCTCTTTCATCAGTGCTACATCTCCTACCAATTACTGGTGTGCTGCGGAATACTGTTTAATAAACATCATTTTATTGGCAGAGTACATCATCTAAGCGATCGATCATGAGTCCAGGAAATAGAGTCCTAAGTACTATATCAGCTTCCTGCCTCTCCTTTGAATGGCATACCATAGTCATCAAAAAAACCTACCCTTGGCACTAAAATGATTTATTTTAATCTAAACAGAGATTACTTTAATTAAACACACTTTATTCCTCTTGAAATTGACAGAGCACTCCCCTGAAGCCTACTATCACTCCATTTATCAAATGATGTCACTGTGAGCAGCAAGCTGCTCCTCCCAGACCACTTTGCTCTGGAGCCTCAGTTTTATTCCAAAAACAGGGAGAAGAAAAATCCACAATAAAAAAACACAGACAGATTCAACTAATCTCAAAAGGCAGCTCCTGATTTTGTAACTGAATATTAACAAAGCTGTAAAGCTTACATCAAAGAAAAAAAAAAAGATCAAATCCATTTTTTAACATTTTTTAACTAACAAAACTTAGGAACACCTGAACCCAGAGTTTCATTCAGGCAAATGATTCTGGAGCATTTGTAGCAACTGAAAGTCACTAAAACCCAGAGTTTGTTGTACAGGAGCTGTAAAAATGGAGCAACAGAGATGTCCTGCTCAAAGGATGCTGGACATTGCTGGAGAAGTATCAGAAAAGCAGTTTAAGGAGAGGTTGGGAAGGTGCAATTGTAGCAGTTGCATAGGACTGATAAGGTAGTTTACGTTGAGCCAGAACTAATAAAAAACCCCAAGTACATTAAATCAGCAATACTAACATTCAATCCTTTTCTCAGACGTTCTGAGGAACATTAGGAGGAACACTACTGCAGTCAAAGAAGTTATGCCTGAATGTGTTGAATAAAGTGGGTCCATGTGAACTTCATGAAGTCAAGCGTGAGGCACAAATCCAGGCTAGGCAGACAATGGATCAAGAGCAGCCCTGAAGAGGAGGACTTGGGGGTATTGGTGGATGAGAACCTCAATATGATGCAGCAATGTGCAGTTGCAGCCCAGAAAGGTATCTATATCCTGGGCTGCATTAAAGAGGTGTGGCCAGCAGCTCAAGGGAGGTGATTCTGACCCTCTACTCTGCCCTTGTGAGACCCCCTCTGTAATATTGCATCCAGCTCTGGGGTCCTCAATACAAGAAGTATGTGGACTTGTTACAGCAAATACAGAGGAGGTCCACCAATATGATCACAGGACTAGAGCACCTCTCCTATGAAGACAGGCTGAGAGAGCTGAGGCCATTCAGCCTGGAGAAAAAAAGGGTCCCAGGGGAGAGGTTATAGCAACCTTCTAGTAACTGAAAGAGCCTACAAGATAGCTGGAGAGGGACTTTTCATGAGGGCATGTAGTGATAGGACAAGGGGGAATGGCTGTAAACTGAAAGAGAGTAGGTTTAGACTAGACAGTACTAAGAAGTTGTGTACTGTTGAGGCACTGCAACACATTACCCAGAGAAGCCGTGGATGTGCCCCACCCTTGAAAATGTTCAAGGCCAGGTTTGAATGGGGCCTTGAGGAAACTGCTCTAGTGGGAGGTGTCCCTGTCCATGGCAGGATGATTGGAACTAGATGATCTTTAAGGTCCCTTCCAACCCAAACTATTCTATGATTTTTAGTCTAGTGCTGTATGTTAAAAACAATTGGGACTGTCCGAGAAGAGGGAGGAATAGATACATACACATGCTTTCAACTTTTTTTTGTTTTTGTAACAAAATATTTTTTTTAAAGAAGCAACAAAATCCTTTTCAGAGAGATCAAAATATTCAGTAGATTCCCTTTTCTTGTCACCTCCATGATATCTGTGAGGGTGAAGTGGGGTGGGATGGAGGGGAGTCATCATATTGTCACAAGAAAAAGCTGATTTACATTAGCATTAAACCAGAATATAACTAGAGATACTCAAACATCCTGAAATAATCCATTTCCTCTTCCTTCCAAATTCAACATTTTCAATCTGATTTGCAGACAAATATCTGAAATGGATCCAAACTATTATCAAATCAGCATGCTAGATGACTGACATTCACCCTTCACTGAAAGTCTCTTGGAAGAGAGATTCATGAAAATTCTATCCCAGATGTCTGAGCTTTTTAATGACTGATAGAACAGTGTCTTTCCAGGCTCACCTTTCATTTGTTATTTACTCAGCAGTATTTACACACTGTTAAGGAAAGCTAAGCCATACAGGGGATAGACATGCACAAATATAAACAGAATTATAATGTCCTAGCTGCAAGATAGCTGCGATAGAAAAATATACCACTTGTGCAGAAGAACCTAGGGATGAGTCACCACTCTGAAACATTCAAGTAGTTCTTAAAATGCCTGTAATTATCCTTCCTACTCAAGTATGGAATATGCCTTTTATTGCCTTTGAACAATTTACTGCCATGCACTTCCAACAGTTTGTACCAGAGGAGGCTATCAGAAAGAATTAGTCCTGCAGTAGACATCTTGGAAGACTCAAGGGTACCCACTGATACTGAACTGAAACTTCAGGGACAGATTTTGTCCCTCAACTGCTTTGAGGCGCAAGAATAGAGACAAAACTCCACCCAAAAGGAAAGAACATTCCAACAAAAAAACCCAAAGCACAAACCCAAAAAACCCCAACCAAATTAAAAAAAAAAAAAAACCACAAACCTACAATAAAAATCCAAATTAAAAAAAAAAAAAAACAAACACAAAAAAATCCAAAAAACCCACAAACAAACAAACAAAAAGCAAACCAACAACCAAAAGGTAACTTAAAGTACCTGTCTCTTCTACTGGACAGCATAAATACATGAGGACCCTGATGAAGCTGCTTGTCCTGCAGGAAACAAGTCTCCTCTAGACATTTTCATTGACCAAATTATTTATTTGCACTTATCAGTATTCAGGTGTGCTTAATATTTTTATACTTAGAGGGCTAATTAAACCTATACAAAGTCTCTAGTCACTCCATCTCAGGGCTATGTCTTCCTTCAAACGTGACAATTTAGCAAATAAAATTGTGTTAGCCTAAAGAAACATTCACAGCTTCTTGCATGTAAAAGACTTATCTTCCCTGTTTCTTATTCTCTGCTGAAGAAACAGTCTAGTTTGGCAAGCCCATGTCTTATGCCCCAGACATCATTAAGTGGGAAGAAATTTTACACAAGAAATTAACAGACCACTCCCCAGCTTCTACTTCTATCATTTTTTTTAGATGCCACCAGCTCCCTGATTGAGTGCTCCACTGGCCTTCAGAAACAGTAAGCAAGTAACACATGATAGGCAACAACATATTTTTCCTACCTTCTTGGATTGCAGAAACAGGTACCTCCTTACAGCAGGGAAAAATAATGGAGGGTTGCAGCTGAATCCAAAGTTAATCCTTATCAAATAAGTAAAAAAGCCTCATCCTTACAATGCGTGTATAGTCAAAATATGCAATAAATTCCCTTCAGAATGGTCTCAAAAATTAGTTTCCTAATTCAGAAGTACAGGCCCAAAATTTACTGCCCTGCTTAGTACAAGCTGTTTGTTAGTTGAATGAAATGCCTATATGTCTCCTGCTTTCAACTTTCTTCTGCGACTTTTATTAGCTAACAGATACGTTTTAAAAGGCAATTTTAATTATCAGCAGCAACAAACTAGTTCCTCATAGGATACATAAGGATACTTCTCAGGTCTTCTCCCCACGAAAGGAAGCTCAGCCACCTTCTCTTGCAAACGGAGGGTGGTTGGTTGCAACAGCACCCCCTGAGGAAACCCCAGACTACCTCATTGAGAAAGGTCTTTGGAGAGATACAGAAAACACAAGATCGTGCCTGCAGTTTTATCAAGAAAATAACAGATACTAGGCCTTGCTCTAGAAACATATTAAAAGAAGAAAGGAAGAGAAAGAAAAGAATATGCATGGGGAGGAGTAAAGGCTTTCTGATTCAAGAATGTACTGCAGTGTGTTTTGGGGTTTGGAGATGCTAGAAACGCTACTATTCAGTGCCTGGTTACCTAAATAATGTTCCACTTTATTTTCAGTCACTCTGTACAGATTACTTTCAGTATCCCATGCAGAGACATCTCTCCAGATGCAAGATTGTAAAACAACAATAATAAAAAGTAATATACTGTATTAGAGGACACTAACTCAGCTGTCATTTTGCAAAATTTATTCATAATCCATGGGAAATAGTGACCTGTTCTTTAGGGAAAGGGGCAAGGGAGAAAGGGATAGGGGAGAGATTTTTCCTATATAAAGAATTCCACTTGCACAGGTTAATCAGTGATTTCATTTTACTGACTCATCACAGGAAGCAAACACAATGCTATAATTTCAGTGTATTAAAAAATGTACTCTGTTTTTGTTTATTCTTTTTTACTTCAAATTAAATACTTCAACAGACTTCACCACACGCAAAATCTGTGGACACCTCTCAGCATGAGTTCATGAGTTAACAAACCAAACACACAACCTCCTCCATCTAGTCAGTTCTTCAGGTTCTCTCTACAACTATGAGAATTAAATTTAGGCAAATTCTTAATTGGTACAGACTGCTTTTCCTGCTAGCAGTGACCCTTTACATAATTGTTAGCAGTCTTCTATGATTAATTAGTCCAATGGCAGCAGACAAAATTTCTTATTCTTATAGACTTCCAAAACATAGCACTCAAAGAGTCAGTGGTGAAAAAAATTTTTATTAGGCAGTTCATCTTCTACTTCTATTTACCATGAATTTGGTCCCAGTAGCTTTCTACAGGAGGCACTTCAGGTCTTCCTTTCCTGCAGTTTGAAGATGCAAGGCAGGTGGCCAAGGGTAGAACATGTCACGACTGAACACTGTCAATTTAGACTGGGTTTTGCTTGCCAGAACTGAGGCTGAAAGACAAGGAAGGAAGAAAAGAAAAATGTTATCTAAAGAATACAACATCAAGGTTTATGTTAAAGCAATATGTACTACTATACATAGACAGCCAAATATATCTAGACAAAAACTTAATATATTTTTTATTGAAAAGATATAAAATTCAATATTACACGTTAGGCCTGTACTATTTGCCACTTTCTGGAAACAAGGGTCTGAAAGAATGAGGAGTTTAGAACCTATTCAAGCAGTAAACATGGAAAATGGAGACAAACCTTTTAATATTTCAAAGCAGCCATAGTAAAAATTCAAGGTTTGGGCTAACTATACTTTATGAATAAATTACCTATATATATTATTTTTTTTCAGCAAGGTAGTGCTGCTTGAAAGAATTTCTATGTTGAGAAACAACTAAAAGGAAGTCTTCTTTCCATCCATCTTGATATTCTGTTACATTGCACAGAAATAATTCCACAAAACAGAGCTAACCAGAAAACAGAGCTATGGCCAGTTTCACCGAAGGAGAAAAAACAATCTTCTGTAGATAATCATCTGTAGTGCTTTATGCACTAAAGATTTACCCAAATGTAATAAAGCAACTCTAAAAACTTACAAGTGAAGACGCAGTTTCAAAAACTCAAAGTCATGCTTCTAAGCACAGGCCAAACAAGAATTTTTTTTTACCCAAAACTTCCACATTTTATAGATCTCTTCATTTAAAAAAACAAACAAACAAACAAACAAAAAACCCACAACCAATTCTACTGAATTCATTAAGAGTTTAAAAAAATGCAGACTTCTGCAAAAACTTAAAACCAGAAATATGTTGAATATCTTAACTGATAATACAGTTCCAGTTTGCTTAAATTTATTATAAACTATAGTATAATTCCTCCTGTTTAAGTCAGTTTTTCAAAATGAATCATGAAATGACATCAACTTATAAATAAGACTTCACTTTCACCAGTGGAAATGAAATTGACTACTGATTAGATAAATGAGATTCCAATATTGCCTTGATCTGAACAGCACAGACACAACTTCTATGCCAGGAGCAGAGAAACAGGACAGTTAGTGGGTCTCAGCCTTGCTAGTCTGTAGAAATAAAAAACCCCAACCAACAATCACCACACATACCCCCAAAACAATCACCAAACAACAGAACAGAAACAAAACCAGAATCAAGATAGCTCCCATAATTGTTTTGATTGAGGTATTATAAATAGGAGTTATTTGAGTTTAAAGACATAAGAATCAAAGATCTATTGGCCACAAGTTATACCTGGTTAGAGTTTCAAAACTTTACTTTTTCAAGTAGGCTTTTCCATGGACATTTAAGGAATGAACAAATATATTAAGTGAAATAATCGTTCACAAGATTACATAGTTTCTTGTGAGTTTGTATGGAATGTATAAGAGTAATTATTAGGAAAAAATACTGATTTTTTTTTTTTTGAAAACGTAGTCATTTTTACTGAAGTGTATAAATAGTATTGTTCAAGCCTAAAACCAGTACCATAAGGAAACTTTATCTACTTTAGATATATACTTCTACAGCTGCGATCTTTTTGGCCTGTAGATTGCTGGGTTTTTAAAAAAAAAGAAAATGAAACAAGGTATAAAAAAAGTCATCAGTAACAGCTCTCTAGTTGCAATGGAACAAAGGTTCTAACTATGGTCCTCTTCTATCTAGGTGCCAGGTGGGAAAATGCTAAATAAAACTATAAAAACCAGATCAGAGTTCAAGTAGAATCTGTTCTCAAATATATTTCACTGATTATACACTCTCAATTATTGGTCAACACCCTTTGCTCAGAGGTCCAGAGGAAAAAAAAACCCGAAAAACAAAACACAAATCAACTCCTCTCCCTGCCAAAAAAAGAAAAAAACAACAAAATTAAAAAACCATCTCTTTACATGATTCCTCTTGATCCAAAAATCCAGACCTTTATAACAGACTATTGCATAATCAATGCAAAATGCAGGGGTTTTTGTGATTGAGGGGTTTTTTTTCCCCACTGATGTAAAAACTCCTTCACGTAACACAGATTTTAAAACACTCAGTTTTCTTGTGAGTGTAGGACAATGAACTCTAATGCCTGCTAGTCCTAACATCTTCTTACTGTCTCAAATTTCATAAAAAATGGACACAAGTCTGCACTGGATAGCAGTTTTTGTCTCTGGTAGGGGAAGTAGGGGAAAACTGGGAGATGCCAGCCTGTTTCAGAGAAGATGCACAGGGATAAACAAAATTCTAGGTAAAATATTCATAGATTCATCTCTGCCAGTTTACATTCTCTCCTCACCCTCCAAAGAACCCTTATAGAAATTCATCAATTTGTTAAAACTGAGAGATAGAAAGGCCTCAGTCATCTACTTGACCCAAACAGCTCAAGTCTATTGTCATGTTGACTCCCACTTATTTGCTACACCTAGTTTGAATTTCAGATGCTTTCCATCTTTATCGCTGTAAAGCCAAATTCAACCTCACTAAAAATTAAAATGTTCTGCTATAACTCAGACACTCAGAATACTGATTATTTTACTGTGGTTTTATATGTGATACACAGTACCAGAGACACACTAAACAAAGTCATTTAAAATCACTTAAAATATTACAATTTGAAAGTAAACTCTAATTTTATAGTTAACATTTCTCTCCTATAACAAATTTGCTTTTACATGAAAAGATTTAAAAGGGAGATTGTTAAAGAGGTCATGCTATATAACAATAATGAGTAGAACTACACATTGCTACAGCATCTAATGAATTTATAAGCAAGCACATACAGACCTGACTCTGATGCACTGGCAAGTCACATACAGCTCTCTTAGCTGGGTTAAAGAAAGAACAATGCCAACCAAGCAGCTTTTTCCAAGGGGACATCAGAAAATATTGATACACAGAATTTGATTTTTTTTTCCAAGAAGCATATCCAGTCTTAGACACTTTCTAAAGAAATTTATCGAAATATTTTCTTTTAAAGTATAGAAGTATTTAAAATAATTTTTGTCATCATTTACAGTGACATCTGAACAGACTAATTCCCTGAGACCAAAACCAAGTGTTGCAAAAGGTAATCACATTTCTATATTTATTGCTACTACCTGGTTGGGGACAGAACTTTGAAATATCACAGGAGATTGAAGTCATATTTTAAATCCATATCTGTCTAGTAGCCTATCTTAGTGAAAGAATCTCATGCAAGAGAATAATGATTTTTGAATAGATGTATTTGAAATAGTGAGGACAAAACCAGTCTGATCTGAGCTCTTAGGAGGTCATCAGTGCTTTGAATTTGCATGCTTAGGTGTAGCACTTACGCGTCCCAAGACCATATAAACTTTGCAACTGCAAAGTGCATGATACAAACAGTAAATTCTAGGGTACACATTCTGATACAGCACATCTAAATCCATTTCCATTTTGCATTCATTGCAACAGACTTGTGGCACAGTTAAATACAAGCATAAATGCCATTCTTCACAATATTTAACTGAAAAGGAGATTTAAGTGATGTTCCCCACCATGTAATAAACTGAACAGAGAGAGTCTGATGCACAACTTCCCACAACTTAAAGTACCAGAAATTGAGTGGCTAATAAGACAGCAAAATTTTCAGCACTATGATGCATATTATATTTTTCTATAGAGAGCTTTCTTTTGGTTTTGCAAATAAAATATTTTTGTTCTTGTGTTGTGGGTTGAGGTGGCTGGGTTTTTTGCTAGCGGGGGGGGGGGGCTACATAGGGTGGCTTCGGTTAGAAGCTGCTAGAAGTTTCCCCCACAGTGAAGCCAATGATAGCTGGCTACAGGAGGGACTTCCTGCTGCTAGCCAAGTGAGAGCCGATAATCATGCCTCTGTGATAACATATTTAAGGACAAGCTTATTGCGCAGAAGAATTTTCAAGCAGCAGACACAGCAGCAGCCACACCAAAAACTGCCAACAATTTACGGTGGTTGTGCATATATGATTTTTCACAGGAGAGAACAAAACGAGCAGTGATTGGTTCTCCGGGGGAGACTGCCCTGGGATCCAATGACCTCACCTCTAGGCCCCCTGGCTCCCAGGGGGGCAATTTTCAAACCATAACAACATGGAAGGAAAGAGGGGTGGGTGGAAAGAGTATTTAAGACTGTTTTATTTCTCACTCTTCAGATCTTATCCTGTTAGTAATAAATTTTAGTATTAACCCCACGTTGAGTTTATTTTACCTATGTGACATCTCCCAGCTCAGAGCAACTTTAGTGGGTGCCTAGAATCCAGCCAAAGTCAACCAACAACATCTTGTTTATTTTTATCTGGCAGCAAATAATAGTCAGAAACCTGGCTTTACAGCCCTGTACTTCTGGTGCAATGGAACAGGGACAGAAAACAACATAAGGCAAAAATACTCTGGAAGTTAGATACATACTGCAGTTGCAGCAAGAGTCACAGAAGTTCAATTTCAATTATCACTAGAGATCATCGTCCTCACTTACCAGATTTCCGCTGATAATGTGCAACATTGAGGTAGTAAAAAATCTGGTATATGAATGCAACAACTATGCAAACCATCTGCTACTTGAAAAGTCAGCTAAGAGAATGACTATGGACATATGGGAATACCAGCAGCGAATCAACCCTTTAAGGGTAAGTCAAGCTCTGGTCAAATCAAGGTCTGAAAGCAAAGCAAGGATGGTGAAGGGCCCATGAAACAACTGCTGCTGGTTTTGGGTCTTCTCAGGGTCCCCACAGACCTGCCACCACCTATAGAGTCAGTCTGCCACTTAGGATATCATTTGCTCTAGTTCAGAATAACTTAAATACTGCCCAGCAGAGGGAAAAATGCAGGCACCAGGAACAGTCACAAAGGTGCTTTATAATGGGAAGAGTGAAATTGATTTAAAGCACGAAGAATGGATCCAAAGAGGGATTTTGATTCAGATTTTTAAAGTTCAGGTTCTGCTCCCAAAGTGAACAGAGAGCTGGATCAACTCCTTTTACTAAAATTTGTCTTTTTGACTTTATCTGGCAGAACATCCATTGCTTTCTTTTTTCACAGAAAGTGATGGAGTGGAGTCTAACAAGGATGCTACTCAGGCTGATATTTTGCCTCCAGGTGGCAAAAGTAGGTTGATGTAACAGCAGCACAAAGCTATAGGATCTGTGGCTGGAGTGGTGTTGCCGTTGAATTCCAATAATAAACAGAAGAAATACAAAAGAGTTTGCCCCAAAGAGGGACTTAAAGCTTCCTAGACACTAACCCAATTTTCACCTGTGCAAATGGAAACAAGTGTTGAACAAGAGACTTCCCTGAGACCATTTCACTGAGCTTATATATAGAAACATTTATTTTATTTCACTTACAAGGGACAGAAATTTCTAATAGTTTTTCCTTTTTTTTTTTGCCTAGCCCCAATCTGGTAGGAAACAGCTTACACTAACAGAACCATGCACACCAAAAATCTCACAAACAAGCCACCAAAAACCCACATCCAACACCTCTAAATGCCACAGCCTTAAAATTAAAGTACTCTGTAGAACTTCCATCTCCAAAGCATCCCACAGAAATATGTTCACTTGACATTTGCAGAGGAAGCCATCTTCTTTCAACAATTTCATATTTTTCACCTTTTCATCAGGAGTTCTAATTCTTTGCTACTGGAAAAAAAAAACCAACCAAAACCAAAAACAGTGTTTGTGGAAACCATAAGTACCACTTCTAATTTGACATTTTTGTGCCTTCACTTTCCCTTTTTCCCTTGTTGGAGGAAAATATTATGTTAGTAATGAATCAGATACAAAACATCTAGTAGGAATTTCAGAGTTCACACCTAAACTGTAATATGAGGAGATGCCCAGTGAGAAGCTGCTGCTTCCTGGCAAACCAGTGCTTTTGCCCTCGATCAGAACTACTCTGAGGAGCAGCAATTGAAGAAATTTTTTCTCTACCTGAATTTCCTGTTCTCCAACGCCATCTAAAACATGGTAAATAAGGAGAAGCACAGAACTGCAGTGTGATTGAGGTTGGAAGGGACCTCTGGAAACTATCTGGTCCAACCTCCCTGCTCAAACCAGGTCAACCAGAGCAGGCTGCCCAGAACCAGACAACTTTTAAACATCTCCAAGGATGGATACTCCCCAACCTCTCTAAGGCATCCTGTGCCAGGGCTTAGTCACCCTGATAGTAAAAAAAGGTGTTTCCTGATGTTCAGAGACAGCCTTCTGTGTTTCAGTTTGTGACCATTACTTCCTACCCTGTCACTAGAGCCTGAAAAGAGCCTGGCTCCATCTTCTTTGCACCTTCTTTGACAAACATTACCATATGTTTCTCATAGGAGAGCTGTTCCCACCCCTTCATCTTCTTCATGCCCTACATTATGCAAAACCATCTTTTTGTTCTTTTCCATGTTTGAAGTTAGGGAAAAAAAGCATAATTAAATCATCTGTAATGACTATTTGTTCTGCCCAATTTGCAGATGACACCAACTTGCTCTCTACAACTACCTGAAAGGAGGTTGTAGCAAGGTAGATATCAGTCCCTTCTCCCATGTGACAAGCAACAGGACAAGGGGAAATGGCCTCATATTGTTCCACAGGAGATTTAGATTAGATATTAGGGAAAAACTTCACCAAAATGGTTGTCAAGCATTGGAGCAGGCTGCCCAGGAAAGTGGTTGAATCACCATCCCTGGAGGTATTTAAAAGACAAGTAGATGTGGCACTTTGGGACACAGTTTAGTGGTGGACTTAGCAGTGTTAGGTTCATGGCTGGACTCTATGATCTTATAGGTATAATTTCCAACCTAAATTATTCTATGAGTCTATCTCCATTTCCTGCTGGAAATACCAATTAGGGAGAACCTGTTTTCAATAAGATTCTGGTAAAGTCAGTAAAAACAAACGAAGAAACAAAACCAAAAAAAAAACCCAGAACACAAAAAACCTTTGAGATTATTCTACATCATCTTGTTCTGGTTTTCACCACCCAGTCTGTGGAGGCCAGATGTATGTAAGCGTAACTGAAAGCATCCGTTGCAGACAGCTTCTGTTCTGTCCAAGAGGAACTTTCCTCTTCTCAGTATTTCTTTACAGAATGAGTGAAAAAGGTTATAGCAAGTATTCAAAAACCTATCTTGCCTTTCACCTAGGCCATAGAACTTTGCTATACTACTTTGTATCCACCTGTACCACCTTTGCTGCTTGTCTGAAAAGAAGCTTTATTACTGAAACAAGAATTTGTTCACAGAGATTATGTTTCTGCTTCTCTTTCCTCCTGTTATTTTAACTCTCCTCCAAATGTTTTCTTTTGTATATGCAAGGCAAATGGTGTGAAATAAGATCAACCTGAAGGCAGGAAGGGATGTCCCTCTGAGACATGTGAATTTATGACAATCCAAATTTTAAATTTGAATTACATTAATTGCCAAGAAAGCTGTGCTGACTCTACGTCAAGGTATATAAGAATGGGACCAATCTGTCATATCTTAAGTTCTTGGTTTTTTTCAGTTTTCATCCTCTTGGATTCCCTTTAGCCCTTTCCTTTTATCATGAGATTTCTGGTAATCTCTTTTTAATTGCTCTACTTGAGTTTCACAGGCATGCAGGCCCTGTTTCAAGTGGCACAGGATCAGCAGCTCTGCATTGATCTCTATCCACGTAAAATATTCCTGTACCGAGAACCCCCAAGACCTTGATGCTTATGGCTGGCTCAGAATCGAGTCAGATTAGGAACCACAAACCTCCATGCTTCATTTAGATTTTTCTAAAGATTATTCTTAGAAACTCAAATATCAGTTGAAGGGTTTTGGCAGACTGCGATCTTCTGGAAGTTACTCTGAAGGAGGGACTGGCCAAAGGATCAGAAGGTTTGGAAACCTATTTTGAATACTGGGATATTGTTTGGCACTGTGGGTACCAGTCAGGCCACAGCCTCTTATTTCCTTAATTTGTAAAGAGCTTGTTTTCATCTCTCCCTGGCCTCTTGCAATATGAAAATTTGCACTACATAGATTATGGGAGCTTCTCAAAGGTGCCAATAGAAAAATCTTTTGGTTTAATTAATTATACCCCTAATCACTGGTATTTTAATAGCACTCTAAAGAGGGTGGATTATTTTAAATACCCACTCAATTTTAATTACAGTACTTTTAACAAGATTAATTTTTGACAAAGATGGGTATCATTATCTCTGAGACAGCACTAACAAGTTGTTACCACCAGGTCTTTTCCTTCCAACAAACAAGTCATCCTAATTCAGATTAACATATTTCTTTGGTGATTTTCCTTATGGCTTCTATCAGTCAACAGTACTAGAAATAATGTAAACCTGTACTCAGCCTTTGCCCTAAGGAAACACTTTTCAAGAAGATAACATGAACAGTATACTCACAGATTAAAGACTGAAATTTTTCCACACAGAAATTCGTGCAGGTGTCCATTGTGCAGCTTTGTGCCTCCTAAAGGACATATTCACGTTAAGGCACCTAAGTGAGAAACTAGTTTGGTGGCAGTAGATTTTGAACAGAAGTGATTCAGGTCACCTTCAGGAGGCTAAGTGGGGACTGCCAATCCTGGATTGGCACAGTTCAACATGAACACCAGTAGGTATTTAAAAAATCTGCCCACGGGTTTAGAAACTAAGCTTTCTCCCCACACTTCTCAGAGCAGGAAGGAACTTCTGTTGAGCTCAAAATCTTGTTCATGGATAATGAGGAAGCATATCCTACATTTAAAGCCAAGAATTTGTTTTTAATGTAACTGAAATTTTAAATGTGATCACTGTCAGGCCAGAACTTGCTGTTACAAAAAAGGAAAAGATAACAATACCATTAGAATACAGAAAAAGCCTCAATAATAGTTGTAGCACTAAATGTTTTACACAGTACTCCGTATGTACCCTTTTCTTGGTGTTATGTTAACCCTACACTGCTCCTGTGAGTCTTAAAGTTGGTGGTTTAACCCTGGGCTTGGAGAAAGTGGAGAAAAAGGTGTTGTAACAACCTTCGAGCATCTGAGATAACATAATTTTTGGTGGGCCTTTTCTTTGTCACTCTAAGATCCATTTGGAGCACTTTTTATACACTTGCTAACACTCCTTTTTTCCTCCTTCATCAGTCAGCAGCTTGACATCATCTCTAAGTTTACTATACATGGTGTATTTTACATATGTTAGATACTACTTCTTTATTCTCTTTTTTACCTCTGAAGCCAGTTTTGTCTAGCTCCAGCTCTGTGTTCTTTTAAGCAATGATTGGCAAGTTGTTAATATTTGTTGAGTCTTCTTAACCAAGCCACATCACTTATTACCCATGTCTTGCTGTCGATACTACTTCCTCTATGTCATCTCCTGCATCTCCAATTGTCAAGGCCTCTTCTTTACACTGCAACATTACATCAGCTATAAATTTCTGATTCTACACAGAATAACTGCCTATTATTAGTCCTATTCATATAAAAGTTTGTATCTTATAACAAAAGTCTTAAAAAAATTAGATATAGACCACTGATCAGTTAAGGAAATCACTGTAACAGCTAAACCAAATAAAACAATGCTGCGGGCAAGTAAAGAAAGTCCAGCCAGCCTGACAAATGTCAATCCTGAAGCCCTACAGGTTCAGTACAGAGTTTTTGGCCTATTACAGCATTACATGGCTACAAAACACAAAAATTTTTAGAAGTGCCTCCCAATGTGCCACAAGACTTTTTATTAATTTAAAAGACAGTTTCTTTAATACAAATATGTAGAGGTAATGAGTCTGACATGTTGTTCTTGGACACAAAGCTCCCAGCAATTCTCTAGCCATGCTACAAAATGCATCATTCAAGGGTGGAAGGCAAAGATGTATCTTGTATCCATAGTCATGCAATTATTCCCTGCAACGCCAGCAGCCTCACAGGTAAGAGACCCTTTTATATACAAAACTAATTCTCACAGTTCTCAAAACTCACAACTCTCCACACTGCCAAAAAAGGCTCCATAGACAAAAGCTTGGTTATTTCCCGGCTTTTACACTTGAAACAGAAATAATTCCACCATCCAAACTGTACCTGGACTCCAGATCTCTTTATTCTCACCAGCTGTCACAAAGTCGCAGTAACAGCTTCACTCCCATCCTAAAGATACGCCCTTGCTAAATTAACATGTTAATTGAAATCAAAAGGCAACCTCTGAGCTGACTCAGCTGCAGCAGAGAAAGACAAGGACAAACATCTGGGCAGAAATTCTCTTCCTACCAAAATCAGGTAGGCAGGATCCACAAGACTGAATTCACAGGCTCTTGACGCAGTCAAAAATGAACTAGTACTGCCAGATCACATGAACAGCACATGTGGATATCTGGAAAACCTGATGGATCTGGTAATTTAACTGATGTTATACAAATGAAAAGATTAATATCACAGCAGCCTTCTTATGTAAGGAGGCTTCAAATATTAATGCCTTTTTCAAAAGTGATTTGATTGGTACAATTTGTGTAAATGAAAGAAGAAATGAGTTAATCAAAATATTTACTTTTGGAAAAAAAAGTTTCCCGATGGTTCAGATACCGAATCCCAGCAAATATTCCCTCCCTTAGCCAACCTTTTTACACGAAGGCAAGCCTACCACAAAGCAAACCCTGTTAAACACTCAGAGGAGAGACTATGGATTAGGAGATATGCTGCAACTCTGATAAGCATGGATTTCTTATCTACAGAAGCCATATGACAAATCACCTTACAACAAAACCTCATTATGCCTTATTCATTTTCTTCCAGCCCAGTATCATACAGTGCTCTTTGACTGATATGCTAAAGATACAGGAGGGAAGTGAGGTGTGGTTGCAACTTCAGGATCACATTTGTTTGACGCACTCAGAGGGACTCTGAAACCAGACGTTTTTGCATCCATGCAAAATTTTACCAAGGTCCCTAGAGGTCACACATGCACAAACACTGAATTTGTCCACTGTGTCTCTAGCCCTCCTGAGGCTTTGCATTAGTAAGACAAATGGCAAATTCACTACAGATAAATGTTGTGCATTTTATGATTCAACACAAGCTTCCTCAGACTTGGCTTCGTTTATTTCCTCTGCAATGAAATATGTGCCGGTATATATTTTTTCATTACTACATAAATACCAGCAGTTTTTAAAATGCCAAAGGAATTATCAAAACAGAATCTTTCATTCTAACATGAATATGGGTTTTGGTCACTATTTTTTTCTGCTGCCATATATTTATTTAATGGTATTATTTAAGTATGTTTAAAGAATTTGAATAATTCCCAATTATCCTTCCCGTTAGGAATTCAATTAAATCTAACCCCAAATCTGTAGACATTAATAGGAAGAGTGAAAGTTTGCTCTTCTAGCCAGTTATTGGTATTAAGATTTAAATAATCTTAATTATCAATAGCCCCTAATTATACAGTTTTCAGTATTAGCATAGCTAACAAGAAACACCTTGTGGTATGCTCGTGACTATAAATGCTTGCTTGATGACCAATGACATTAAATACCTGGGGCAGGTGTTTTTTGATAGTTGGGGTTTTTTGTTTTGTGTTGTTTGGAGTGGGTGGGGGATCAGCAGGGAAGGGGTTGTGATTTGTTTGTTTTTTAAAATAAAAAAGGTAGCATACAGTCCATATCATAGAGACCTCATGTATGATATGATCTCTATCAAGCTTCCTCCTTAAGTGCCTGAGACTGCACAACAAGAACCGGCTTTTTTGTTCAATACCTCATCTCAATCCCTGCTGTTACAAAGACTGTTACAGCAGTCCAGTGGCATTAGCTATGTTCAACTTCTTCAGTTAAGATTTCCTCTGTGGAATAGGGCTCTGCTGTACTAATGGAGAAGTACTTCATCAATATTTAGAGTTAACTCTCCATTGTTTTACAAGGCTGCACTTACCCAGGGGTCCTCCCTCTTTGGTGTTCACAGTGACCTCTGCCCACCTACTCTGTTGCCATCCAGCCTTGCCAGATATGCACATATTCAGCTCTCACTTCAGCCGACAAAGGAAAGAGCCAGATTTACACTCTGCTGATATAAACAGCAGATTATACTGTCCCTGATGTAAAATAAAAGCTCACTAGTGAAATTGCTAATCCATGTTCATAAAAGCTCAGAAAGAAAATGTGTTTCTGATTTAAACATCCCAAACCATGCAGAGCACCTAACCCTATTCAAAAAACTCTAAGAATTTGGCTGTAGCATATTACATGACAAAGAATCAAGGGTCTGTGCTCTGAGGCATGTAAAACAGAGGGAAGAGACCAACAGGTCAAAGTTATTCTTTCAGTTTTCAAAATAAGCTTAATGCCTGAATGACTGTGTCTTTGAGGTCTTAGTATCTTATGTTATCACAAGCAGGAAAGAGTACGATAGCTTTTGACTTCGGGCTTTCAGATGAATCGCTACAACATCTTCCTTTTCAGTTTTCGCCAGCTATGTCTCAAATAAAACACAAGAACAAGGAGATGCCTGATCTTACCCAAAGAAGGGGCTTTGTGCTTCATTTTCCCTTCTCTGGCTTCACGACACTGCACTTTCTTCTCTGCTCTACCCACACGTGTTCACCGGCCAAGGAAAGGGCCTGTACCTATCTGGGACTTGTACTATCAGCTCATGTTCTGCTGCACCTATCACCATTTCACCAGGTACACAGTAAGGATACGCAGCAGCTCAGATATGAAACTATTTATTAGGAATTTCAACAAACATTTTTGGCCTATTTAAGACTAACATAATCTGACTTTATAATTTGTTTGTGTTATATAAATACCTATGAAATTTTACATTTTGTTAAAATTGCCTCTTTTTTTGGTATGTCATTCTTCTGGGGACTAACAACAAGAAATAACCATGGTGACAAAATAATAAAAAATTCTTTTTGAATATCTTTAAATAATTTTTTAGTAACTTCTTGACAGTTACTATAGGCAAAACACATGTATTTTTCATAAAATAAAAGTTATATTATTGTCACTGTAAGCAACAGAGATAAATTATAGGTAATTTTCACTTCTTAACTCCTGTTTCTATGGTAATATGAGCAGCTGCCATTACTTCAGAGCTTGTTACCATGGTTATTTCAGGTAATTCCAGGGTTTTAATACCCTTAAACCTGAAGTGATACTTTTTCCTCCTATTTTGCCGTTGAACAAAATCATAGTTCAACTTCAGTGGGAACACTACTCTTCCAGTTAAAATAAAAACCGCATATAGCACATATATACAAGGAAACAAGTCAAAGTGAATTACTTACCACAACCCTCTAGCCGACTCTCTTCTCCTATAAGTGCAGCATCCCTTTCCTATGCATATTTCTATGGAAAAAGGAAGGCATTTCCTCCAGGATGTAAATCCTCTAACTGCCCTCAGCTGTGCAGGCTACTCTCCTTGGCCATCCGGATCCCTGGTGAAGCTGCAGAAGTAGGATATAGTGGGCTAGCAATATGCTTCTCCAAATGCCAGCTTGGTGAGCAGACTGATGAGGTGTCAGCTGCCTCCCATCACTGTAACAGTGAGGGTCATTGGGGAGTCTGGGTTCACTCACTGACAAGTCATCCAGTACTTATGCTGAATTCAAGTGCACTGAAGAGTAAATGGGCTTAATAGAGACTTTTTGTGGTAGCTGGGCAGCCTTCACCCCTCTATCAACACAAATATGGGTCTGAAGATGGCCAAGATAGTTCTTCTTGGACCTTTGTTCCAGGAAAGAGAGCAGAACGTTTTATGTGCCAGTAGCTGGAGGGCAGTAAATATTATTTAAGGTAATTAATAAGATAAATTATGTAAGGTAAAACTGATTCTTCATCCTGAGCAATTTTCACATGCTAGCTGTGTGATCACTGCCCGCCTTTCAAACAGACCTTCTTGCTGCAAATGCTGCTCTTGACCTCAGTCCGTGCAGACTGCTCCCACGCAGAGAAGTTTTCTTAGCTTTATGTAGAGGGGACAATTTACATAATCTGCCCCTGTTCCTTCACAGTGGGAGTTATTTGCTAGAACAAACCGTTACTTGCACTGAAAAGGAGTTTTTGCCTACAGTAACTTGCTATAGCTGGGATATGAGGTGGGGCACTGGACAGACTCCAGTCTGAGAAACCATATGATAGTGCTAAGTTGGTTCCAGCGTTGTCAGGATTTTGACCTTATCATTAGCATCTTTTTGAAAGCACAAACAAGTGAACATCACTTTTTTGTTTGTTTGCTTTAAGAAAAATAGAATTTTAAGCCACATAACTTTAGAGAAAAGATAGTAACTGTGAAGTAAATGGACCGTAATGATTTATCCAGTGCACATCAGCTCTGCTTTTTCCATAATACATTCCTGAAAATTGTGATATTTGTAACAATTTGTCTCCTTTGAACCTGATAATACTAAGTATTTTCTAATCATGAAAGCAAATATCAAGATCGCAAGATGTTTTATGTTTTCAATTAATCTTCTATTTTAAAGTCCCTAAAAACCCCTCATACTTCAGGCTGGTAGTGTTATGTCTGTTGTATGGCTGTGATTTTTTTATCTCATACTAATTAACAAGTTTTGTTGTAGTAAGCTACAGTACTCTGTTCATATGTTGGTTAAAGAAAAAGGTGTTGTCAGTCCTTTTGCACAAGACTCAAAAGTCAGTTTCAGTTGTACAGGTATGGATTTTATCCAAATAGTTAACACTTGTCCTCTAAGTTAACCATTAATAACATCAGGGCAGTGTAGTCTCTCAGAACAAGGCAAAGGAGTATGAGACCTCAGAAATCTATTTTCCTTCCAGTGAGTGATTAGTGAACCTAATATTACTGTTCCATATGAACTGCACCAATCAGTTCTGACTATGTCTACATACATTATCAAATATTTTGGTATAATAAGGATGGATCCATAAATCAAAGCCATCGGAACTAATGCCCCCATAAAAAGTCTTTACCTCATGCTAGCCTTAGTCTGGTCCCCTGAACAGAACATCTCCACCATGCATTTGATTTAATACATATGCTCAATATGCATCTGATTTGGATTTCCTCAACAGGGGTTATAGTGCCACATACCACCAGGGCATGTACGTTGTTGCTTTAAACCAAAACAGTAATCTGGATCCAGCCTTTCTAGTCCCTTGGATATGAAAATAATTTAAAACTGAAAGCAAGCAGTTGATTGGTTTAAGCTATAAACAGTTGTTAGAGGTATGGAACAGTAAGTCAGGAAACCACACGGGTTTTTTTTCAGTTGCTTCACAGTGAGTATGAAATGGCTGAAATTCTTCTGCTTCTACTTGGGACTTCAAATTCCTTTATGAACGCATATTATTCATACATGTTACACATTTTCTAAGCTGATACATTGATGTCACCTAAGGTGTCGACATCTGTAGAGAACAGTCCTGCAAATGGCCTGGCAAGCTGTTCCACAAAATTCTGTATCCTGCCAGGCCAGCTGGCAGAAAGGCACTAGTCTAACCGATTAAATTACTCAGGCATTTTCTAGTACCAACCCTTATTTGCAGGCTTGCAACATAAAACAATTAACAAAGCTTTCTGTAGTTCTTTGGACTACACTTTCTTATTGAGATGTTCATGACTTCTAAGATCCTGGTAAAGCTGACGGATTTGTTTTTGCACTCCTAAAATGTGGGGCCTATCCTGTTCTGAGCTTTATTCTTCAATATTGACAGGACCTACTTGAAGTGTATTTATCAACAATAATCTTTTATAGCTGTGGCACATTTCTTATTTGGCTATTCTGTTTCATTTTCCTTTTTTAATGGCAAACTTTGGCATTTAGCTTGACCTCAATCAAGATGATCCTAAGTATGAAACTTTGAAAGAAGCCCAAGAAACTATTCTTCCTCCAGTGCACATAGCTGTGCTTTTGCCATTATATATTCTCCTGAAAATTATGATATTTGTAATTATTTGTCTCCTTTGTACCTGATAATACTAAGTATTTTCTAATCTACTCACCAAAGCAGTCTCTGACCTAGTCAAGTCATACAATGATAAACTGGAAAAAAGCAGTGATAGGTGATTTTATATGATCCAAATGTCTGATCCAGATTTTTAAAGAAAGTATAAATGTTTCTGCTTTTCCTGTTTCCTCTTCCTGCAATTCAACCATCGCCAAATTCGACTTCCAGAGAGAGGAGGCTGGAAGATACTAAAGCATTACCTACTTCAAAAAAGTTAACTACAGAATCCATTCATTTGCATTGCAGCAATTACCCATTTCTATTTGGAAACACTATTTCTCCAACAAAAAATATCCTCATATCTTTCTCCAACTTGGAAGGATTTTTTCCCAGCTTGGTGTTAGAGAACACAAGAAACAATACCCATGACAAATACAGACTCAACATCTAAATTTGAGCTACTTTTTTGCTTTCAGAGAAACATGGGTTGGAGGTGTAAGGGAGAAGCGGGGGAGGTAGGAGGTGAATGCTTAGGGCAGCCACAAGGATTTAAAAGTAAGTCTTCCATTGAAGTTAACTGGTGACTAGCACACAAGAGATTGAAATTTCTCAGAACTTGCTTTGGAAAGCCAAGGGATTCTTTTCAGAAAACTATATTTTATAGAAATTTCTCTTTTGATATAGAATTAATACACACTATTAAAAGTTATTGGGTGATTCATGTTATTTTACATACTCTACATCCATTGCTCCAAAAAATACCACAGCGAATAGAAGAAACTGACTCCTATAATGGACTTCCACTAGAACCTCTAGAAAATAGGAAGAAAATTCCACCAGAAGCAAATTAAATCATTATAGCACCCCACTTGGGAAAGTAAGAAACAGACTCATGGACCTCCCTGAAAAACATCACACATTCTGTGTTTCTTGAGAAAATGGTCTTCAAAAAGGATCTCAGAGTTCTTTGAAAAGCAAAGATCCTGCAGTGAGATCATTCATCCCTAACAGCAGAGATACAGGCCACCTAATTTCCCAGTGGCATAGAGTACACTTTAACTGGCATTTCAGGGAATGTTTGGCTCACACAGTGAGGTTCTGCAAGAACTTCTCATTAAGCACAGCAAGAGCAACTTGTGTCATTGGTTTTAAGAAGCAGTTTGATTTGTTTATTAGAGCACATCTGGTGTCAGGAGAATGACTTTGATGATTTGGGATATCCCTGTGAGTCATGTGTTCTCGTTACCATAGGACTAAGACAGGAAGGCACATCCCACTCCTAAGTCCTTTTCTTCCACACTAACCTCAAAGAACGTCATCCTCACATGGCTCTCAGCAGGTACCACTTCTGAGATGCTCCATGGAGTGGGATGTGAAGCATGTAGACTATGTGCTGCTTCATCAGTTAAGCAGAGAAATGAGCAGGGCCAGAGCCTCACAGAAAAGTCTGAGAGACTGTAGTTTCCCTTGAGCCCTACAGTTGTGACCTTGGTGATCTTACACCTCCTGCCACACCCTCAGCGTGGGCTTGCCTCCAGTCAGCAGCAAGGATGCTCCTTCACCATAGGCCAGCATTTCAGAAGGGAAGTGAGAGAACTTGAGCATTAAAACAGCCTCTGCTCAACCGTAGCTTAGAGTACCTAAGAATCTAACTTCTGTGTTAGAAGGTACCCCCAGCTTCAGAATACTTCAGAAACAAGGTGAGGTGGGTAATCTCAGATCACTGATTATAGTCACCCATCACTGAATGCTCTGGGCCTGGGTTTGACCCTTCTCTCCAATTCCCTCCTGCTCCATGGAATTTCCCCATCACCTGCTTGTCTGTAAAATCTCCATTCTCAGGCAAGAAGTGTATTGAATCCAAACGGAGGAGGTAGGTCACAGTAGGTATTTCTCATGTGACCTTTTCATCCATAATTCCCTCCCACACAAAGGACAAAGCCACATTTTTATTATAAATCAACCCCAGAGAATAACCACTATCTGAAAAAAATGTGTACAATTAAACAATAATTCAGGGATTTGAAAATTAAGCACCCTGTGTGTGAACAGATTAATAGAATATTCTCTGTGTAATTCTAGAGAAAACCAATTAGGCTTACCATCTAATGAGCAATGATGCTCTCTCACATCTGCCAGCAAAATGAATCAACATAATCTATTGCAGGTGCTTGTGCTTTCTATTCACTATGTTGCAGAAATGATTCAGCACCATAAATTATGGAAGCATAATAAGAAATTGGTATATATGGGGGAGTTTGTCCTTTTCTTAGTTTGTAGGCTTATAGTTACTGTTAAATCAAAAAACAGCACTCAGATATGTACTCACAATTAACAATTACTCATAAAGCGGTTTTTTTTAACCAGCTCTTAGATCACATGGCATTTCAAGACATCAGCCAAATTGTAAATAATGACAGAAGTTTTAAAGTCATCACTTTCTGTCACAGTTTTGCCTTTCACATAGATGATCAGAGAGTTATTGAATCGGGAGACAGATTTCCTACTTGTATTGCAGGGGGGATAACAGATATTTGCAAGAAACTTGTTATTCAATGATACATTTTTTTCTTTGGTAAAGTTGCTCTGATAACATTTGTACATGATCTTCCACCAACTTCTAAAAATTTTTGTCTTCAGTGGGGAAGTATTTTGGTATGTACATGAGTATAAAAAAACTCTAGTCCTTACCATAATGTTGTGTAATCATAATAAAAAGGACTTCATATTTTTCTAATATTTGGTAAAATTAGCACTTTCTGGAACTATGAACTTCTCTAATACAAATCACAGAAATGTGCAGAGTCTCACAGTAAATCCATGAAGACCTGATATAAAGCTACCAAACTAAGGGTAATTAATGAGAAATATGGCCCGTAGTCATTATCCATAGCTGCAACTAAAATCAGCACTAGGGTCGCTGCTCTGTGGTCATCCTGAAGTTGACATATGAAAACTGGGGCTGGATTTTCCTCCATATGAAAGAGTAACTCAAATAATAGAAATAGTAACATTATTGCATTGCATTCTTCAATATTACTGTACAAGGGAAATTAATTTCTGTTTGATAAAAGAAATCAAAACATATGGAGCAGTTTTAGGGGAATAAACTTTCCTCTCTAGTAGTCCAAATAGGAGTTGAAGGCAGAATCTATGACATGGTAGGTCTCCGACCTCTAAAAGTTTAGAAACCTAAAAAGGTAAGTAATATTCAGAAATTTTACTCTTTTTCAGTGCATGCTAGATAAAATTTCAAATGAAAATAACAGATAGTAGATTTCCTTTATTTCCATAGTATTCTTAACATTATTTTGAAATGTATTGAAAAAAATATTTTTTAAATCCTTAAATAAACTAAACATTTTGAGAATCTTTACCATGTATATTTTTGATTGCATGTTTTGTTTGGGGTTCTTTTGGGAATTGTGTGTTATTTTTGTTCATTTGTCTTTGCTTGGGGAGTCCGTTTGTCTCTTTAACAAAATAAAACCCCACCAACTGACACTGCCTAACTTTAGTTCAAAGACAGATGGTCTCTTGAGTTTGGTTCTGTCTTTTTCATTAGAAGACTATCTACCTTCACAAAGCATCCTGAGGTCACTAGGTGCATTTACAGCCAGCCATTCAGCAGAGGTCAATGAACAAAATTCAGAAGATAACTGTGTGCTTTTCACCCCTTCTACAAACACTTTAACAGAACATTTTGATGGAAGAATAAAGCAAGAACATCCCTCTTCCCAGCTCACAGTTTTCCCTGTAACATTTTGACAGTGATCCTGACTGAGCTGGAGATGCTCAGGGTTCTGAGGAGCAAATCAGCGTGGCTTGTATCCAGAGATTCATGTGCACCTCTTGCAGCACATGAACAAAGTTACACAGAAAGAAACAACTTTCTGTTAGGCTACAATAGGGTGAAAAAAAAAATCCACAAAGGCTTAGAATGGAAACTGGTGTCTTCTCTTAACCAAAGTAAACCATGACTCATCAGTATAATTCAGATAGTTAAAGTGTCAAAGTGGTTTATTTCTTACTATTACATTGTTTTCATCATGAGGGAATAAATTCTTGTGGAATAATGTTATTACCTGGTATCTGAAATTCTTCCTTTACATAGGAGTCTACGTCTTGTGTAAAAGACACTCAGTCAGTGCTTATTTCTGAATATAGCCTGGAAATGATCATTAGAGCCTGAAAAAACACATTAGAATGATCTGCTTGTTTCTCAGGACAGAGAAAAGCTCTACTGAACTTGTAAAAGTGACCACCTGTTATAGATAACCTTGCAATAGGGTCTACTTTAGCATTATTCACCCTCAGTGGTGAACCAGTGATTCTATAAAAATAAAGATACAAGAAAACACATGAATCTGTGTCCTGTGTGCTTACTGAAGTTAAACTGCTTTTATGTTATCTTTCTTAACAGATTGTACAACATCTCTATTTTTAATATTTTTAATGTATTCACATCTACAAACCAATGCTCCCTGAGGAGCAGAGTAGCAATGTCATTTTTCCACCTTCAGCTGTGCTCCCCCCTCTGCTGTAATAGTTTCTTCCTCTTACAAATGGAAAGACTCATAAAAATAATAGGAATCTCAAGAATCATTTTATTTCTCATAATTTGAGTGGAGATGGAAGTTTCAAATCCTTGTAAGAGTACATATACACTCTTCACATTTTCATTTCCCTAAACCCACAGGACAGCAGAGAATTAACTCATCTGAGTTCAATTATGCTTGTTGTCTTCTTAAAACAAGAATCTATCACGGTTTCTCCTTAACGTGGCCCTGCTGGTCCTCTGTTCTTAGCTGTTTTCCTCTTACCTCTGTTTCTAGGAATAGGATAAATCCTTATCTAGCTGAATAGAGAATGAGACTACAAACCAGTGCACAGTGAAAAAAGGTAACTTCTGCCTGGATGTGGGACTGTAGAGAAAGTATGAAGAGTGCAAGCCCTACAGTAGATATGCTAAAGAAGAATGGATCATTTCACTATAGGCTGTCATTTGATATAAGCACCACTACAACTTGCCAGCCTCACAGGTATCAGCTAGAGGTTGCTAGCACATTACACACCATACCATATTTCTTTATGTTCATCTTTAGTGAACAGTTAGCAGTGTGGTGTACTTGTATACTTCTGACATTACATTAGCACTTCCCAAATTTGGCATCATCTGTCCTTTTCTACATATATATTGTTTTTTCCTTGTAGGAAATTTAAAATTGCTTCTAAGATCTTGTGAATTGATGAAGCTGGAAGAACTTCATGTCATGCATTTTCTAAATTAATATCTCTGCTCTTACTCACCTTGAGAACCCTATCCAAGAGGTATTTATGACATTAGCTCTGACATACAGTTCCTCCTTGCTCCTATTACATGCTTTTCATTATTATATAGTGTTACAATTTTGCTATAAACATTCCTTTGATTGAGCAGAAATTTTACTACAAAAGTACTATTAAGGAGAGATAACTTTCATATAACCTTCACAGAACTTCTGTCTTTGAAGATTTTTTATTAATATTGTACATATGCTGCAACCCTACCTATAATTCTTCCTATATAAATATTCCCTCTCTATTCCACAAGTGAATGATTCTAGTAACCTGCAGTAAAAATGATCACTTGCAATTACATATGTAATATGTTTTTATTTTAAATGCAACTGTAAAGCCAGCTGTGGAAGACTCACTCTATTTAACCTGCACTATTAATGATACAACACAGAAGAGACATTCCAGTAGCACCATTAAAGTCAACATTAATCAGTAAGTTTAAGAATGTGAAGTTCTTCCATGAAGACTATATTGCAGTAATGAATTAAAAACTTAAAGGATAACCTGATGTTCCACTATGTTTCTCCTAGTTACTGTACTTGTGTTAGGATTGTACAAAACACCCAAACTGTCATATTGTGAAGATATATCTCAAATCTCACCTTTTTCTGCATGACATCTAAATTAGCAGAGATTAAACATCTCTATGGCTGTGTACTAATGCCAAGATGATAGAAAAGGATCCAAAAGGACTGAGAAACTCGTAGGTCACCAAATTGGTTTTTACACCTTGCTTGTGTGCTCTGATACTCCCGCAATTTACAGTCTTTTTTTACATTTAACCAGAAAAATAGGTGTTCTGCCGAGCTGTTCAATTGTAAGACCTTTCCTGAACTTGTTGAAGCAAGAACACTGTGCACAAACTTTTTGTTCCCTGAAAAAAGGGAACTCTTTCTGAAGAGGAAACACAGCAAATAGAATAAACCTTTGTCAGCCCTGAGGTCAAGTTGTCTCAATGAGTAACAGTAAAGAGTAGAGGCTGTTTCTGTATCTTCTTTCCCAGAGTGGCCACTTTCTTAGGAAAAGTCCCACCAAAGCATCAGTTTTGTGACAGTTACGTGCATCCATACAGGAATGTCAATTATTTTCAAGACCATTTTCTAAAATGTTTGCCATGGGATATTTCAGCTGCATCACACAATTTACTCTAAGTGAATGCATCAATATGTAATTATAGGAATACATATTGACAAATGACTGATTCTTTGTAGTCCTGCAGAATAGCAAAGGCTGTCATAACAAATTGCTGCTGCTCAGGAACAGGTATCTGGAAAAAGCTGATGCAGAGAACACTTGTGACTGTTGCCCAGCACTTTACGCAACAGAGGCAAAACACAATTGTTTCCTTAATATTCATAGTTCTGCTATCTATCACTAGGAATTTTTTTGCCATTCACATAGAAATAATGAGCCTTACCATAGGAATTTCAGTAGTATTTAAAACCAGCATGTATTAGCGTCTGCTTATTGTAAAATGTTTGTTTGTGCATAGCTGTACTACTGATACATAGCTGTTCTGCCCATGCACCATGTCACATTGCAACCTCATAACTCCACAGTAGCTGTGATTTTTCTGGAGGAAAAGTGATCTCTAGAGGGTCACATTAAAATTCCTTGACTTTGTCAGGAAAAAGTGGACCTGATATTCATTTCTTCCAAACAAATGTCATATTTCAATTGATGATAGTCTGTACCTTTTGTGAAATTGAACAAGGATAATATTTCAATCTCCTCTGTCCAGAAAGATGATGATCTGGGTTTGAGTTAGGTCGGCTAAAAAGGTCGTATCTTTGTTTCCTCAATACAACATAAATATAGTTATAAAAAAGATGACATTTATCCCCCTTATTGCCAGTTATAACTGAAAAATAATGCAGAGAAAAGAAATTGAAACCAGCTCATTAACCAAGTTCCTATGGCAGCTGGTTTAATTTCATTAAAGAGCAATTCCAATGTTGAGAAATGTGTAATTTCTTACCAGTAATGTTGACTTCTCCATTTCATAGGCCTAATACTGATTTTAGATTAGACATTATACCTTTTACATGCACATCACACAGAGTATTCAGTCTCCTGCTTTCAGTTTTGCCAAAGAAATGTTCTCCTACTTCCAACACATGCCTGCTTTAAAAAGATGAAAGCGTCCTCAATCCCAACCAGTGTGGCAACAGGAAGGTTAAAATGCAGCAGATGACAGTGCGTCTGATTCTGACAGAAAACATGGGTGTCTGTGCAGTATTTGCATCCTTTCAAACACAAAAGGATGACACAAAGTCTGATAAGACCAAACCATGGTGTCTGTTCCCAAGCAGCCTATGTGAAAGTTTTGGCTTGCTGAGAATCACAAGCCTGCGGTAAGGACAGTCCTCATTTAAATAGGGTATCCATAAATATTCACATGTACTTACATAAACTTAACTACACTCCTTATTTGAAGAAAATAAGCCACTTCTTGGGGCATTTTCCTAACTAAAAATAGATAAATTAAATCATCCTGCTGCCCTTTTCTCTTCTCATATCAGACACAGAGATAGATCCTTCACATCATGTAAAATGTTGCCTATACAGCCTAGTTTAAGTACAGCCCCTGAAAGTACACCTTGTCTTGGTACCAGCTTCTATCAATGACTAGAGGGGTTTATGTCTCTAAGGTCTCCCTATTGCTCTTCTTGAGCCCGTTGGCAACACTCATATCAGATCTCCCCTTACTCTGCTCCATTAAATATTTGGTGAGAATGTATCTGATAAATGGGTCCTTTGCAAGGATGTTAATTGACAAGATGTTAACTGACATTTTATGTCCAACAGTAAACACAGAAATATAGATATGTGCCCTCTTCTACTAAAAGAAATTCTCAAAATTGTATTTTATTTTCTCACAGAACGTGAAAGTAACATACCAAAGCTTTCTTGAACTGATATTCATGTGTAAATTAGTTATGAGAGATTTTTCCTAATTTTCCTTAAAATAAAGACTAGATGTTCACTGACTTCAACAAATACCTCATACAACTGATGCATTCACAGGAATAGAAGTCTCACACACTTGTAACAAATATTTGCTTACCGAAAGGTATATGCCAAACCCACAGGAGGGTCACAGCAAAATCTGATTTGCCTTCTGTTTTAGAGCTCTTCTGTCATATAATCATGAAGGAAAAAGAATAGGATACAATTTTCAAAGGTCAATTACTCATAAGTAAATGGTTGATGACAGTCCACAGAAATAGCCTAGAAACACCCCATAGGCTGACGTACGCTTCATTAAGTTTTGAGTGCTTCCATGCAGAAACTATGTTCAGAATACATTCTGATGATTTATAAGCAGCAGGAGTTAAATTGGACAATTAGATAGTAAATACTAATTAACCCACTTGTTAATTGGTGTTTATTTGCTATTCCATATTCTTCAGACATGGGCTAATATGTGCGTATGGTAAGGTTGTGATATCATGAAACAAGCATGAATATAATTGTGACAGTTAAGTGTTTAAAACCCAGATAAGAGAAAAGTGATGTTTTAAAAATGTTGTTTCACTTTTTCTTCAGCTCAAGTTATGATCCTTTTCATTCCATTGCCAACATGCACACAATCTTCCTTTGTAGCATCATTAGAACTGTTTGGTTATTCCACATTCACAAGTATGGATTTCTTTTTAAGGACAATCTCAATCTTAAAAATATCTTTAATTTGGATTGTTTGATTTGACAATACATAGAGTGTTTATATAATATATGTTTATTTTAAAAAATTCATATATTCTCCTTAAACACTACTTTAATATAGCTTTTGTCTATCAATGTGCATGTTTGTAAGACTAAGTATTTCCTGGAGTAAGTCAGACAACACCACAATCTACTATTTTCATATCAAAGTAACAGTAATAAGCCATTTTTATTCTAAATGAAATTTTTCTGGACAAATCAGAAAAAAAAGTTTTGACTCTTTTTGGCCCATCTGGAGCAATGTAAGAGAGGTACAGAGTATTTGCTCATTGGGTTTCCACCAATTCTGCTTCATATGATTAGTTCACTCAACAGGTCTTAATTTCTTCCTTCCTATAACACTACACCCACACACACACTGAACACTCTTGCCATACATACCACCCATAATATTTCTACCAGCTTCTACTTATCCAGATGGAAATTTGTCTATTCATGTGTAATTTAAATTCCCCTTCCAGCTGGCTCTCTCTTTTGAGTATACTGTTGCTGCAATATCATAGAATCATAGAATAATAGACTGGTTTGGGTTGGAAGGGACCTTAAAGATCATCTTGTTCCAACCCCCCTACCATGGGCAGGGACACCTTTCACTAGACCAGGTTGCTCAGAGCTCCAACCAGCCTAGCCTTGAACATCTCCAGGGATGGGGCATCCACAACTTCTCTGGGCATATCATATCAAAATTGGTTTATCTTTATAGTCTGATACATGGTTGTGTTCTTTTACCAGCAAAACTCTAGTCAGGCATTTCAAAACCTTGTTTCTAGTAAGCATGGGACCATAGGTCAATGTCTTATTTCAGACATCAGTCCCTTATAGGGTTCTAGATAAAAAGAAGCATTTCCCTGCTCTCTCTGGTGGCAGTGGGGAATATTTGGCTTCTATTTGAAATACAAAGTTAAAAGCTATTCTCCAAATATCATTGTCTTATCAAGATGAAGGTAAGTCACCAGCCATTTAGAAAGAAGGTATTTATGCAGAAGTGTGGGGTGTATTTTCCCTGGGTACTGAAATTCCTAGTAATGATGCTCTGGTCAGTCCATAAACACCCCCATCCTCTGGGTCCTTAACTTGACCAGTACTACCACCGAACTTAGGAACAACCATAGTTATCCTAATACTCAATAATAAGTAGTTTAATGTCTTCAAAAAATGTTAGGGTGACAGGCATTCTTATTTTAATGTTGGCAAAACACCAAAGCCTCTGAAATGATTTTGAAGAGGTGGGTTTCTTCTGTGAAGACCTTGAAAGACATGATGCAAGGGTCTTAGTGACATGACAGACATAGAAACCTGGATTTGTCCTGTCCCATTTGAGGAACAACTGGCTGGTTCTCTCCAACCAGAATGCTCAGCAAATTCAGGGATCATTCCTTCCCAACAGAGTCGTTGCCAATATCAGTATCTTCCTAAAATAAATTCCATTTTAATAAATCTTTTTTTTCTGAATTACAAGAATTTTACAAAAAAAATTCCCCCAACTCTGTTATTAACATCATTCCATTACTGTCAGTGGTCATTTGCTAGTTCCCTTCCTATGACACCCATTAGATAACTTTATTCAAAAACACTCAAAAATATAAGTGCGTCATTATATTTTGAATTGAATTTCACTATTTAACCCTATCATATATGAAATGATTTCTAGAATTCAAATATTTTCTTAAATTAAGGATGTTGTCTGCAGGCTTATTTCTCTCAAGCAATGCTAACACTAGAAAATAAATAAATAAATAAGTCCTTCAACATTAACAGAGAGGAAATAAATATTTAAAGATTTATTCAAAAAAGCTTGAAATTATTTGGCCTGCAGGATCTGTTTCAATATGAAAAACGTTTCTGCACAGATATATGCATATTTTTTTCCGATATGCAGAAAAGTAGCACAGTCTTCAAGAGGCATGCAGTGTCTGACTTTCAATACCTACAGCCTCTCTTGCTTAAGAACAAAATCAAAGCTACTCAAAGCCCTGGGTCACATCTTCAGTTAGCCATTTCACATGCAACTTTTGAAGAAAAATAAAGAATTGCATGGATCTAATTGAAACCCTTTGAAGTAATTTATTTGAAGTATAATGGACTTCAGATCAGTACTTTGTTGTTGTTGTTGTTTTTTTGTTTGGTTGGTTGGTTGGTTTTGTCTGTTTTTTGTTGTTGGTTTGGTTTGGTTTTTTGTTTATTTTTCTCTTTTTTTTTTTTTTCCCATTTTTTTTTTTCTTTTCATAAAATTCTTCAATACCAGTTCATAAAACTGGAATTATTCTGAACAGGTACAAAACCTTTTTTTTTGGTCAAAATCTATTTTTTTCCATTATTGTATCAGATATTTATATTTTGCATGCAATACCAAAGATGAAATATAACTGAAAAGAAACTGCTGAAGATTTTTGAATTATCAACCTCATGTTGGTTGATTTATGCTTTCCATGACTGATGTCATTGTAAAGCTCCAATGTCTAAAGGTCCTACATATTGAAGGAAAAAGTTTCAAAATTTAGGAGAAGCATAATATGTTCAAAAGCAGAGCAGTCCTTTGCAAAGAAAAGAGTCCTTTGCTTCAGGACTCATGAAGACTTTATTGCCACCAGTGACTCACTGCATGAAAGGGAACAATTAACATCTCTGCTGCAGACTATTTCATTGGTAAAACAAGCTGTAACATGTTACCTGTGCTGAGAATTTGAGAAGGTGGGAGCTGCAGCTTATTTGTTTTTAAAATTTATAAAAATACACCTGGTCTATAAACTTAGAGTCCTTCTTCCTCCTCCCACAAAATAATGTATATCTAGAATAAAAAAAAATTTAAAGTGTTGCCAGCCCTGCAGAAACACTCACACTTAGATTTCAAGATGCTTAAGAAAGATGAAAAGAAGCAGAGATCTTCATTGTGGTGCTCTGAAGATCAGGATGGTGGATTAAGTAAGAAAAGGCTTATAGAGATGCTATCATATCCACTCCACAGATCTGGGCAGAGGATTTTGAGGCTGCCAGGCTGACAGCCTCAACTCATCTTTGACACCAAGTTTGTGCAGTACTTTAAGATCCACACTTGAAAAGGAGAGGTGTGTAACCACAACACTTGCACTAAAAGTACCCGAGACAACTCAGCTGCCCAGCCTTGGTAAATTCAGGTTCTTTTAGCTTTAGAATTATGTAGTGTTCAGTTGCTATGGAAACCAGGGTGGTTTGTTTTTTTTTTTTAAATACTTTTGTCAATAAGCACACACAGTATATTGCAAGTCTCGGCTGCCAGAATGACTTTATGCCCTCTTTGTTTCAATATGAATACCTGTATTTATGCAGAACTGGAAAGGTTGGTTATTTCTTATATGACCAACTGTGCTCCTTTTGGCGTAATATGCTCTCATGAATAGTCAGGTTAAAACAGCCCACTTACTTTCACAATAATAAATTAGTCTGTCTGACTCAGAGAGGAAGTAAGGGGGAAAAAGGAGAGCAAGAATTAAAGTTTTGTGCTGTTCTGCTGAAATTCAAGCCGTATAATCCCCACACACCCATGCATATAAAAAGGAGGCTCTGGAAAAGTAGTGGTTCTATAGAAAAGAAAATTTTAAAACCTGACTGGCCTTTGGTTATATAAGGAAATGAAGATTGAGCAGCTGCCCTGACATTTTGTTTCTGGATAGGAGAGGATGTCAGTGAGTCATTCCTTATTGCTATGCCAGCATACCTTTCCTACCAAGTTTTCATTAAGGTTAAAAACAAATGAGAAGGCAATGCATTCAGCTTGCATCAATGTGTTGCTGACAAGTAGCATGAGTAAGTGACCTGCCACAGCGACCCAAGCCAAAGTATTCTCATTTGGATAGCTTAAGAGCAAGTATTTCTCATGTGAAATTCAGAAAGGGCATGCTATATAGAAATGAAATTAGGTTTTACTCTTGCACTGCAAAAGTCCGTAGAGCCTGCATTTACACCTATTCATGTCATTTAAAGAAAGCCTGAATTACCATGCACAATGGAATATAAATGGCAAATATAAGAAACTAATACAGCATATAATGAATTAAATGTGGAGATAAAAACAGACACAGCATAATAAGAACCCACCTCTGGTAATGATAAAATTTGATCAAGAAAGAATAAGTCTGTATGCAGAATATTAGTCAGAGCTCAAAGGGGAATATTAGTGAGAAACTAAATCTTTCTAACCAATGTATTTATGTATGACACAGAAAAGCTATACAGTACTAGCCAGGACATTTTGTACTAAGCTTCAAGTCCTGCAGTTAGCATCTTTTCAGTTAATACCTCACGTTAATTTTTGCTCAGGGAAGATATCAGTGCCCTCACACACATAGATAACACTGGTCCTTCTAAGAGACATTTTGGACTTCTTTCAAACTCCCACACACACTTTTCTTCAAAATGAGCAGGCAGGTACAAACTCTCCCAGATCTCATGCAGCACTTAAGGAAAGCTCAGCTAAACACCATCTGTGCAATAAAAGTTGTTCCCTGTGCCTTGGGATCTACCCCAGAAGATGTTTCCCTGAGCTTCCCATCTATCTTATCCTGAGCCCTGCCCTGTTGCCTGGGAGAACCCAGGGATATCCCCTTCTCACTGAAAGTCACCAAAGCCACAATTGTTAAGTGCAAGAACAATTTACCCTAGAGGGAAAGACACCTTCCTGCACACAGTCACACTTAAAGGAATGTAGCATCTGTGAGAGTCAAATTGCTCACCACACAGGAAAACAAAGGTAGTGTCAGCACCAATTCCTTTCTGTGGAGTAATTCCCCATCCATCAGCCAGGGACCACTAGTGTTTGACCTTCTAGTTAGTGGAGCTAGAGAGATTTTATACAGGCTGTTCTGGAAGTGGAATATTGCTTGTGTTTCACTCTTTAGCAGCAGCAAAATCACAGAACAGCAGAATTCAGAGGACTGTTAGTGTTTTGCCTTTTTTCTGACTGTTAAAAACACTATTCCTTTCATTGCTTTTCATGTGTTCCTAAGTCCTGATCTAGAAGGTTATCTCCAAATAACAGCAAAATGACTGTTTCATGGCTGTTACATGATCACTTGCAATTGCAATGGGCTACAATCAGCGAGTCATTTGCAGTCCTCAGTACTATGATCCACAAATAATCAGCTCACCTTGAACTCTTGTCTCATGGATACTTAATTCCTATTTCACCTCTCCCAAGGGGACTGTTTCTCCTCTTGCTCTTAGCAGAGCTAGCATTTAAGGTTCCCTATTAAAACACATAAAAGAAAAGTCACTGTCCAAAGGTTGTCTCACAGCTAGGAGAGGAGCCACGCAGCTGAAAAAAACTGAAAAAGTATCTTGCACAGACTGAAGACATTATCTGATACATATATACACACACACACCCCTACATACTTTATGAAGTCTGTATTTATTTATTTACAATCTTTCTCGGTCTGCTCTGATGGCATCTACCTTGCCCTGTCAGAGAGCACGTTGCAGGCCTGCTGGCTCAGTCAGTCACAGGGATGCTCAGCAGATGCTCCATCTGATATACTGGGTGCATGTCCCCAGATATGACTCAACTCAGTCAAGATGATACACAGTATAAATATGTGTAACCCAGTCAATCAGCATCTATCCTAGCAGTCTGCATGATGTAACCAAGTTTTTTTATCCTAAAACATTTCCCATAAATTAGCAGAGGAGTGTTCCACTGAAATAATCCTTACTAGAAAATAAAACACCCTCTTTGATGCTCGGATTCCCTGTTTACTCCCAACACAGCTCCCTTCACCCTTTTTCTTCCCTTCACCTTAGACCCATTTCCACCACCAGCCAACTTACCTGCATCTCAGCCTGGTTCATGTGCTTGCCCTCCTCTATAAAACACCCTCTTTCAAAAAAGGACAGAGCAGATACAGTCATACTGTCTGGCCATAGCTGGGGGTTCTGGTGTCTAGCTGGTGTCTTTATAGTGTCTAGCAGAAAAATGACGGCCAAAGGAAGGAAGAGGAGTCTCAATACAGGATCATGATGAGAAGCTCTGTCTGACCACTCCACCATCACCACCGATCAGGGTCAGACCAAGGTCCAGTAGGTCCCTAACTTAGGGCTCTCCAGCATCTTGGTGCTCCTAAGATATTGGAATGAGCCTGTCACTTCCATGCAGGATTATCCATGCATTATTATGGCTTCTTCTGTTTAATCACAGTACCATGTAGCAGGGCAAAATTTTAGAGAGATGCAGATCCCCATTGGAGCCAGTACTGGAGCAGGATATTCTTCATACAGAAACAGACCTTATCTTTATCTCTTGTATTTGATGCCAGACACTGGTTCCTCTTCCGTGTTTCAATGAATTTTGGATGAGAGTTAATTTTTAAAGATGGAGAAGAAGACCTGAAAAAGAAAAGAAGAAAACATTATTACTGTTTCTGGTACCTGCTCCAAGACCTCTCTTTCCCTCCACGTTTGTCCTAACCCCTATTCTGTTCTTTCTTTCCTTTTTCGAGAGTAAACCAAGACGTCTTTGGGTCCTGCTGGTGTGCTGGGATTCAGAAATACAGAAGAAGAAAAAAAAACCCTCATATGGTGTGCCATAAAGTCATTCAGGAGGCTAAAGCTATGTATATGAGATTCCCTGCCCTGTGCGAGCTTCTGGTACAGGTGAATGTGGGAGCTGAACAAGAACTGGTGAGCCTTCGCTTATAAGCACAAGTATCCCCTGTGGTGATTAGGACAGCCTTAGTCCACATGTTCAGGAAGGGCCTAAAAGGTTTTCCTGAAGAAGATGTTTGAAGCATTGTCACCACAGTAGTCCCCAGGGGTGATCCAACATGGAAACATAAACATATCAAGTCAACAGAGTATGGCTAGCTTGAGGCAAGCCTAACAGTATGAACAAGCTTTGCTGGCATGTTCTAATATACTTTTCATTCTCACAGGCTTTCCAAGAGCCTTTTCTCAACACATCCTTATGGCATGTCAGGCTGCTGACAGATGGTGCATTCTCTTCCCTGTGATGTCTTAGAAAATTTAGTGACCAATCTCCACAGGCAAAATGGTTTGTCCTGTATTTAAACTGAGCTGCCTAACCCAGGCTAAGGGTCTTTTTTCTAACCCTCAGAAAAGAAGATGAACCTACTGACTCCTAACTGAGGCAACACTTTATGTAGTAGCAGGTAGAAAAAGCTACTTCAAGAGAGAGAGCTCCGAGAGTTTTGCAGAAAGAAGTTGTAACAACTCTAACACTGAATTCCCCAGCTGGAAGTCATTCTGCTGTGAGACATTGCTTTAATGTGCATCCTTTGTCTCTGTGACATTGCCAACTTCATGTTTATAAATTAATAAAGAAGCTGGTACAGAACACAGTTCACCTATGGGCTAGAAACAGGTAAAATCCAGAAACTAAAATTTAAATTACAGTAAAATTAGGTGCTATAAATTATTTAGAAGAATTTAAGTCTGAAGGCTCTCCTACAGACATTTTTGTTCACTTAGAAAAATAAATGTAGTTAGTACAAACCAGGAATTTATTAGCAACCTAAATGTGCAATATGCATTATGAACAATCAATAAAATATTAGCTATGCATGAGATTATGATGCAATTTATGGTTTTAAATTAGTAACTTTACGGTCATTTGGAAAATAGACAAAGATATAATGTATTGTTAATTAATCTTATCTCAGTGGCTGAGCAGTTTTTACTTATGTGAGGCTTTGTTAGAGGGGAAGGTCCTGGATAACTTAAATGCTTAAGGAAGAGGTGTTTAGCTAGCACCACAGTTTCAAAAAATTGAGTGTTTGGGCATTAATCAGCCAAGGTAGGATTCATCTCATCTACTATTAGAACCCTAGTGTTCACAACTAAGGTATCCATGGAGAGAAATGGGTGCTTTTAAGACTCAGCTCACCTGAAGAAATACAAACTTTTGCCTTAGGATGAGAGGAATCATGCACTAGAAGTACCAGTTTATCTGCACTGACCAGAGAGGGAGCCTAGAGTGTCTGATTTGGATGCAAATACCTCCAATATAGAAATCTACATTAGTCATATCTCTACTGATCTTCTCAGCTATTAATATAATTGAAGAAAAATAACTATTTTGGAACTTTCTTTTTTTTTCAGTTTCATATAAGAAACCACGCTGCCTCTCCCATTTAGTCCATCTGTCTTCTTTTGTCTGTGTTGTGAAATTTCTTGTGGTCCTCTGAAGTGCACAGCTATTATGTCATAAACAGACATTCAGTATATTTAGGGCAAACTATATAAAACAAGGGGACATCTACTAGCTCTGTTATCAAAGAAAGATTCCCTGGAAGCATTCAATCTAATTCATAGACAGTGTAAGATTATCAAATGTTCTGAATCAAACTATCTAGGCATCTTAATTAAGAGACAGAACATGGGAAGGTTTGTACTGGACTGTACTTGTATTGCATTATCAGCTCTGAAAGGAAAACAGCCCTCATCAGTGATATCACCTTGAAAAAAGTGACCAGTTCATTCAGAGGTAAGGAGGACTAGAAGTCAAAAAATTGTTGGCATCTGTCCAATTACACATATTAGGGAAGTTGTCCAAGTCTGGGATAAGAGATGATAAAGACATAGGCTCAAGTGATCTTCTTTGAGATATTTCTAAACTGAGAAGCAAAAAAAGGTAGAAAATTGTTGAGAATATTAGTAGCTGCAAATGAAGAAGACAGTCTGGATTTCATGGTAGCAGGATGCATTCCCCTGGAGGGAAATGTGATATTAAGAAATTACCTGCATCACATAGGTAAGGTAAACAATTTGTTTCTTAGAAACTATCTGAAAGATTCAAAAAGGTCTGAAAACTAGACATACAAGGAAAGATATTCAGAAAATAATTCATGTAACTTAAATCCAGCATATTCCAAACATTTTGAAGTAATGTGGTAAATATGAGGAAAATAATAGAAGTTTCTCTTATTTTTACACCATCAGTAGAAATCCAGATGGTAAACAAAAATAATTCAAAATTGTTGTTGATGAGAAGAAATTCAATACAATTGGCATTACTGAAACCTGATGGGACTCTTTTCTTTTTTATAATGATAAAATCACAGCCTACAACCTGTTTGGGAAAGGCTATCTAAGGAACAGTTGTTGGAAGTGTGCTCATTTTAGAAGGCAATTACTTACTTTAGAGTTATTGATAACTCAGAACAGCAGGACCTTGAACATACATGGATCAATGGGATCACTAAGAAAACTCAAGAGTAGGTTCTGATGATGGGTTGTTGCAGATCACCTAATCAAACTACAGAATAGGATGAACTCATCCTTGCTTATCAATAATGTGGGGCAAGAGGTGTGTTTTTTGGAAGCTTCAGCTTGGCAGATGCATGCTGCAGGTTTCAATCAGCTTACAGTAAATCATCAGTAGAGTTTCTGATATAATGCTTATCTCTGCTTTAAAACCAAAGCATGCTCTACCCAAGGCAACTATTGCGTAACAAAGCAGATGACCAAATCATTAGACTGGTAGTTGGCAGTTATCTAAAGATCAATGATAGCAATCAAATTGTGTTCAACATGGGCAAAAAGAGGACAGTTTCAAAGGGCTTTGTAGATAGGCAGGCAGATAGACAGGCAGCACTTTCAAAGTGGTAATTTCCAAAAGCCAGGAAAAAGTACAAACAAAACTGAAAGGCAGCTCCAACAACACAAGTGAAAATCCAAGCACTGGAAAAATAATTAGTCAAAAGCTTCACCTCCACAGTAAAGAAACCAACAAAAAAATTGGGATACTACATGTATGAGAAGATAGCTAGCAAAAAGATAGCAAGTGACAACGCATCCCAGAAAGTAGGGATGTAAGAATGAAGAGGCAATATTGAGCCCAGGCCTATCAACACCTGTGCAATCAGAAGCGTTTAGTGCTAGGTTATGGGACTAAGACTCATCTCTGTGAGCACAGAGGAGCAATGGCAGGGGTTAGAGGGGGCACTTGATAAAAAAGCCTGGGAAAAGCCCTGCCCTGTCTCCTCTTGTGGCTGTCCCAGGAGAGGTACCAACCCATAGACTCCCATACAAACTGACAGGAAAGGCTTTGGGAGTCACCTCACAAGCCAATGGACCCCCAGAGGCATGGGCCAATGGTGGGATTCTGGGAAGGACCTTTTGGGGAGTGCACCTTCTGTGCTTGTATTTGTGTGTGGCAAGAGGAGACCAGGGGACGGTGTGAACTGTGACAGGACAGGCTGAGCACCTGAACCTCGCTGCTGGACTCATGTCTCTATACATGAGTATGTTTTTTTTCCAGTAAGGGACTTTCCTTCCAACCAGCCACAGGGAACACATCCCCCCGGTTGGCCTTGGGGACATGGAGTTGTGACCAAATGGATTTGACAGCACCCATAATCTGTGCTTGCTGAAAACAAAGAGAAGCATCAGAAGTAGGTGGTAATATTTCCAAGGTGAAAATGGAAGCATTGACCATTAGAAATCTGGAATGTTCAAAATATTCCTTTTCTTTACTTGGAAAGAGTACTCTGCAAGATACTGGTCACCAAGAGGAGTGATAAACAGTACATACTAAAAAAAAAAAAAAAAAAAAAATCTTTTCATTATCTTTGCCTCGATGAAATATACACAAGACTCATCAAAAGAGACATCTATTCCATGTGTTTGGGATATTTTTCATTTGCTTGTGGAGGGGGTTGTAGGGGTTTTGTGTTTTGCTGAAGCAATACAATTTATGAATGCTTCCAGCACCACAAGGTTGGAAGAACATTGTTTATCAGTGTTCAAATGGAAAACCATTCAGCAGTGGTGAGTTCAGTAAACTAGTTAGAGAGGCATCAACCCCAAGAAAATTACAGAAAAAAAATTAAAAAGGATTTAGCTGATAAAGTATTAGGATAGAGAAAAAAAGACTTAATGATAATAAAAATGACTTAATAGAATATAAAGGAAATCTGATTTCCTCCCTTGAGGAAATTTTGTTTGATCACTAAATGTAGCTTCAGAGACCAAGATGCTTGATGCTTTTTTGTAGCATTTGCTGTAGCACTATAGAACATTCTGATTAAAATTGACACTGTAGGGTATGACACACATTAGGTGGGATAAGAGCTAGGTTGGGCCAAGAAGTATTTTTCAGATAGTGAATATTTGCTGATGGGAGTTTTTTCAAAGGAGCCTTGCTACGACTAAAAATAGATCTGATCCTATTCCACCTTTTCACTGATGAATTGGAATAAATATAGTGACACTTGCTTAAATTGTCATCTAAGACAAAGACTGATGGGATGCTTAATAGCAATCACAAGAAGATTTGGTTTTACTCCAACAAAATATGTTTAATTATATCCAAGCACAAAATAATATGGCCAAAAGGAAGAGTGCATGTGCCATCCATAGACTAGGAAAGATATCACTCCAAAATGCCTTTTGCAGTGATAGCCGATAAGCAATTCAATGCTTGGGCACTGTTGTAGGAAAATGGGCTATTATAATCTCTGAACATGTAAGTGAGAGAAATAGGACTGGTATTGGTATGCTACCAAAAGTTCTAGGGGCCAAATTTTGAGAAGAACATCAGAAAACAGAAGAGGGTGAAGTAAAAGATCATAAAAATTGACTTTGAGAGATGAAGAAAATGTGTCTAAGCAAAAAAATTTAACAGCTCAAGTAATTTAGCTTTTGAGAGGGCAGACTAAGAGTGACATGATTGCAGTGTCTAAATACTTTCAAAGGGAAAAAATAGAAAGTGCTAAAGGGTTCTTTAACAAAGACAGATATAAAAAGAACCATAGCTAGAAATGAAGCCAAATATAAAATCATGCACCAATTTGTAATTGCAAAAGTGATTAGCCACTGGGAAAAAAAATAAAGGAAAGTCCATCTTCATCTTTTGATGTCTTCAGATCATGAGTAGATGCCTTTGTGAAACACATTTCTCTGACAGAGAAGTTGTGTTTTAAATCAATGTGTTCAGCTAATAGCCAGCCTGGGAATTAGATCCATAAGAAATTTCTATTTTGCCTGCAGCTCTTTTCTTCAAAAAAGCCCGCACTCTGGCTTGGGCAGCAGCCTTCCTGTCCTTACTCTTATTCCCCTGCTTCTACAATGGCAGATGCCCAGCTCTGCTTTGTTTTTATAGGAGGGAGACTTCTGCCATCTGCTGCTGTTTCCCACAGAGGATGCCAATCGATCAGCCACAGTGCAAGGGGAGCAGAGATCCTGCTGTCAGGAGGAGGAAAAGGCTTGAAACCTGCTCTAGTCCTATGGCTACTAAGATCAGACCTCCTTGATTTCCTTCTAGTTAGTTACTGAACTTTGAATGATAAGAAATACAGAAAGCCACTCATTTTGACAGTCAAAAGTGGTCCAGCTAGCATAAGTGTTATAGTTCATGCCTAAATTTATGTATAAAATCAAGCCTGACAAAGCAGGCTTTCTAATATAGGAAAGATGGACACATCCTTTATTACAAAAAAAAAAAAAATCTAATTACATTTGGAAGGTTTTTGGAAAGAGGATTTTTCACCCAACTCAGATGCCCACAGCCAGGCAGAGGATACCCACATCTAAAGTGAAGCCTCCATTGGTCTCTACTGAGTAGGCAGAGTGTTTAGACTTGAACATTAGGAAGGTGATTAATCAGGCACCCTAAAATGTGTGGGCACAAGTTAGATCCAGACTGGGCACATGGAATCTTCTTTGTAGGTTGGATCATCTAACAGGTTTTTCCTGTCCTTAATATCTAAGTCTTCAAATGCCATTCAAATGTAGAAAGGCTTATAGGGAGACGAAGTGATTTATCACAGTTGTGTATCACCACTAACACTACTGAAAGGAGTAAGAGCAGAGGGACAGTGTGACTTGTGAACAGAGAAATACAGTGGTTGGTCACAAAGATATCTGACAGTCTATGGAATGGGGAAAAAACCCCAAATATCAGAAAATTTAGAAGAGTAGTTGAACATTTTCAGGCATTTTGGTGTAAATGCTCGTATTTCTTTAATCTTTCACAAAAGAGACAAAACAAATTGGGACATCACCTATCAGTGTCTGACCCCTAGTTTATCACCCAGGATAAGCTACAGCCACAATGGCAGAGCAGGGGCATATACTCCCCTCCAAGATCCCAGCAGGACTCTTCCTTCCCTGGAACACCACCAGCAGCATGGTCAGGAAGTGCCATGGTCTGATTGGTGCATATATTCCAATCCCAGATTTACCTATTCAATAAATTATTTCCCTTGATGGGCACCTGGCCCTTAGCAAAGTGTTGAGCATTATTCATTGATGAAACCACCATTGTCCTGAAATTTGTCCAAAAGACTTTTTTTTTGAGATAGACACAAGTCTGTACCTTTGAATAATAACCTGCACTGGCCTGTCTTTGTTTTGGGTTTGGCTTTGGTTTTGGGAGTTTCACTTTGTCATGTGGACGCAGGTGGTGGGAGGAAGAGAAAGACTGATCTGGTGATTTGGGTTTTACTTTGGGGAGAGACTTTGCAGATACATATTTTTAGGGTTTTGAAGGATGCTTTCTCCAATGAAACACTCAAATTCAGGCATGCATATACTTTCTCCATGAATTAGGAGCCATTTGCGACTTTGTGGAAAAGTTTTTGCTCACAAATGCTTTTCATGAGGGACAAATTTTCACTCAAATACCCTTAACATCATGAAAGTCAGGACTTTAAGGCATGAACAACAGATTTGTTACATACTACTTGCCTACCATGATTTAGACATGCCACCAAAAAAACATGACACAAAACAATCTAGCTACTGAATAGCTCAATGAATCACAGAAAATCTATAGTCTGACTCTTTTTTAATTGAGACTATCCAATAAGTATTCATGAATAATATACATGCTCCTGTGCTCAAAAATTGTTCACAAATGATTTGTGAACAGAAAAAAAGAGCTGAAGCTGCAATGCATATTTTTTTGTAATAACCAATTCAATCGAAATTACTTCAGGAAAGATTGTTCAGCGTTAGCTAGTCATCATACCATGTACTTTTAGGGAACATATTAGATCTGTAAGTGGTCCATCAAAAAAATGATAATTCAGCACTATAAAGTAATTTGAGGGCATGCTTTTAAATATGTGGTGTTTAGGAGGATATTGAAACACCCTCACAATTCTAAAACATGCTTCATTGTCCAAAGAATGTTGAGATTTAAGCTGGCTTATAAGTGTTAAGCAATCAATTCTTAAAAACACTTCCATTTAGTCTGGTTGAATTACAAATGAGTTATTTCATTAGCAGAATTATTATTTTGGGATGAACTCCAAAACATTAAAGCTTTATGTTTAACCTCCATTACAGCCCAGAATTGAATTAACCTCTCTTTCCCATATAAAAGTCACTAATGCACTTCCCTTGTAAAATGCAAATGTCGTTACACTATGATTTGCAGAAAGCACTTAGAAAAATTCAGTAGAATTATGGTTCATAACATTTTTGTGCATTCAATTAAAACACTACATTTTAAGAAAAGTAGTTTATTTTCTTGCCTATCATTGAATACTGACACTTGGAAGAACAAGTACTTCTGAGTTATATGCTAAAATAGCAATATCTCAGGGAATAAACTCAATGTTGCTGTAACAGATATGCTGTACAAATACAAAGGCTTATGTTGGAAGTTCTGTGTTCAAGGTGGTTAAGAGAATCAATCAGGACTTTACTTCTTCTAAAATCTTAAGAATCTTATTGAAGCCCCTCTGTGTTTAATTTTTCCTGTTCCCCATTCAGAATTAGAAGAGAAATAAGAGAAATAAAGCATAAATATGCATGTTGCTGTAAGCAGGCTGAATTGAAACTGTGAGTGGCTCTACCTCTGATGCCTGTTATCTTCAAATCATGACTGAAGATCCCAAAAGACATGGGTTGTGTCTTTAGTTACATTTCAACACACTTTTCTAATGTTATATAGTAGTTACAATTTGAAAGCAGATTCTTGTGATTTTAAAGATCGGCTTTGTTCTGAGTGAGAACAGAAAAATTCTACATGTATTGCAAAGAAAAAATGTGCAAAAAACCATGCATCAACTAGTTACTAGCTATTTTAGTTTTAGTCATTAGGTATTTCTTTAGATTATGAAATACAGTTATGGAGGATAAAATGAAATAATGTTAATCCTAAACCAGGATATTTTAGCAGGAAATCTGTCAGATTTTCTCTCTTTTTTTTTTTTTTTTTCTGTTTACTGGAAGCACACTTAGTTACACAGTGTGTCAAGTTTTATGAACAATGTGCATGGACTCAACAATTTCAGGTTCAAATGACATTGTTCATGGCATGATGAACTCAGACATCAGACCTTTTGAGCTGAAAATATTGAGAAATTGAGGAAACACAAAGAGAAGAGGTCAGAACCTAGCTGGAAATTGATGCAGTGGCTTTTACTGATGCAAGACAGTCAAATCCTAGAACCATAGTCACTGTTACCTCTATGGCAAGTAGTGACTAATGTGGTTCATTTTTGTATTACATCAGAAGTATACTTACCTGGAAAAACTAAATGGGTTGGTTTTGTAGGACTCAAACCCCTTCATCCAGGTCTTTTCTAACATAGTTGATTCAATGATTCTATGATTCTACTCTATAATTCCAAACAAATTTTCTAAGTGTTGATGCAACTTCCCAAAGAGAATTTTGTTTTCTGACCAGATGTATTTTCTTACATTCTGAAAGCACCGCAAGAAACCCATTCTTCAGGAGCTGAATGAAGAAGATCTCAGAGACCATCAGTTTACACTGTCTGACAAGGATCTCAGAAAGACCACATCCACGGAGTGCTGGGTTTATCTGAAGATTTTCTCTCTCTTTTCATTAGACTTTCTGAAAATATTCAAATTGTGAAAAACAGTTCAACATACAGTCAGTATGAAACGTGTGTTAGAATAAAGAAGAAAGTACCACTGAAGTGTATTAAAAAGTATCTAGGGACAGTTGGAGGACAATTCAAAAGTAGCTCATGGCCAGTTTTCTAGTCTGTCACTATCAGAAAGAAAATGGATAAAGATGAAGAGTACAGGTAAAGCCATCATAAAAGAACATGGCAATTTATCAATTATATTGATTTACTCTAATGATCTCAGAGACTCTCAGATTCTTCCACCTGTCCAGCAGATAACTAAAAGAAAATTTTCACAGTTTCTTTTATCCCCTTCAAGTTTATCCCCTATATTAAAATGAAGCTTTTACAGTTTTGACAAGACATTTAGGAGGAGTCAGTCTGTAAAGCTTAATTGTTTGTTTTCTCCTGGGGGTCTTTTGCACTTGTTTTGAACCATTCATTGGAGGTGGTTTTTAATTATGAGCCAAGATTCAGATCCTTGTATAGGCAGACCTTACACTGTCTATAAATCTTGGAATTTCACAACCATCAGACAGACTCTTTAAAAGCTTTTATGAGAAAATATGGTTTAGGATGGAGACAGCTGGTATTTAAATTATCCATGTGAGAGAAATTACTCTTATTCATTCACCAGATGCTTTATTCATATATAGATTTTTAAATTAATAATTCCATAATACTTCCAGCTATATAATCCTAAAATCCACACAGTTTTGCTCAATGACATTAACAAGCCTTGACATCTTTTTTTATTTCTTGCAAATAGTGAAGCACATTTTGCCAATTGCCATTTTGATGAAATATTACAACAGATGAAAGAAAAAAAAGTCATTGTCCGCTGACAAGATGAGTAGAGTTCATCAAGCTGCTGTTTCTGCCTGTGCTCTAGGTACAGACTTCAGAACCATTTGACTAGGAAAAACACATTGGCTAGTCCTGTGCACATCTACTCTTGCTACTCGTAAACTGTTGTGTGATATATTTTTAAACCAAATAACTAGGACCCAGAGACAGCCGAATAGGTGGGGAACCACTTCTTCTTTGCTAATATAAATTGGACAACAAGAGGTTTCAGGAAGAAAAATAGGGCAAACAGAGAATAAAAAAAAGTTGCTAGAACATTGTAGAAAATTATTTGAGTTGATGTGGTTGGCATTTATTATATTACAAAGGTCAAAAAGCAGTTGAGCTGTCTTGAGCATGGACTCCATGCAAAACAAACCTTAAATTTCAGGGCACATCATTGTTGGGAAAAAGTTTATTCAATCAAAAAATGGTGTTCTTTCTTGCAACTCTGAAATTACTTTTTCCTGTTTTCTGCTTTCCACTTGAATACTTGTTCATTTCACTTCAATTCTCTTGTCTTGATCATTACAGCTTCCTTTTTCCAGGCCTCACTCCATTATATCTTCTCTTGGAAAATGCTACTACTTACTCCTCACTTTAAATCCCTGCACTTGCTAAATTACACTTTACATGGAGTCCAGGATCTTTGTCTCGAGTCTGGAGGCATCACACAATACTTTTTACTTCTTCAGCATTCCTCTTATTTTCTCTGCTTTAAAGTCTTCTGCCATATGTTGTTTTGTGTAAAAAAAAATCATCACCTGGACAAGTCAAAACCTACACTGTTTTCATCTAAATCCTCCTTTAATGTACATGTCTGTGAGAGGTTTATCAGAAATCACTATATTATCAGAAAAAAAAAGGGATAAAACCCCAATAAAACAAAAAAAGCACAAACATTTTTGAAAGCTACTCAAACTCAGAACTTCATGTGTATGTTATAAATACCAAATAGTTTTTTGCACCTCTAAATGGCTGGCTGCTTAGCAGTTTGTTTTCTTCAACCATGCTAAAAACAGTAAGAATGCATAAGTGAGCCTCAATTTCTCTCCAAATTTCTCTCTGGGCAAGGTTTTCAGAAGGACTGAATTTTAATACGTAAGGTTTCAACAACAGGCTTTCCAACTTGAAAGGCTTAGAAATACATGCAGGTTTTTAACTGTTCTTCCAAGATATTTCATGGATGAAAATGGTAATAACAGTTTTTTTTATTGAGAACTCAAAAATGGAAGCTATGTTATGAGAATAATCCATGCTTACTAAGTGCCAGCATTCACTCAGGGAATACATATATTCCTCCAAAGGCATTTCAAATATTTGCAGCTACGAATCAACCCCAGCACATCATCTAATTTCCAACTCTGCAACAAGACTTTAAGGATGGAAGGTAACCCTACCTGCATTCTCCATTTTTGTAAAAGAGTTGTCTAAGCTTCAGGCATAGACCAAAAGCATCCCATGCTTGACCTTTAAGAGATGTTCACCCAGACGGTACCCAAGCAAAGGATATGGTCACATTAAGCAGGAGAATGGGGCCAGACTGCAACCACAGGTAGTCACTTCTGTACGCAGAGCACATCCACTGCATGCAGACCCTGCAGCCACTGGCCCTACTGGGGAAAATAAGTTGATTTTTAAGTGGGTTCTTCCTCCTCACTCTTCATTTTTCACCAATTTTCTTGATTTCTAATTTGGTATAGACCCAACACACACTTCAGTTGCATCAATCAGTTTAAACCAAAGTATATTTGCTTGGGTAAGAAGTCCAGAAAATATTTAGTAAGTACTATTTTATAATCCTTTCAATGTGTGCTATGATACTAAAAGTTGTAGGGACAACCAGAAGTCCATACTAGAACAGCTTATGGTTACTTTGGGACTAACAAAAACAGAATCTGAGCAATTGCATCCTGGAATAACACGATCACTGGGTTTTTAAACAGCATGAAAAAAACTGCCTTTGTCAAGACAACTTTCCTACATACAGTCTGAATGCCAGAACATAGAGAACATATGTCTTCCTGAGCTTGAGGCAGCATGATCCAGAAGAGAGGAACAGTTAGTAACAGAAAAACTTCACATCCCACCCACTGCTCCAATCACCTCTGGTTTCTGCTCTAGTTTTCATATTCCAGAGAGATGTAATGCTTACCCACCCAATGCACAGATGCGTTATGAGGATTAGTTAGTATCTAATTACTTGAATATTTAAAGTGCTATTCTTAATGTCCTAATATTATCACAAGTACATTTGTATATGATTTTATTTATGCTTTTGACATTTGCTTTCCAGATTTTATTACAGCTTATAAACAATAGAAACCACTGCTGCCAGGCCCTATTACACACTTCTATGCGATGACTTATACAATATCACATTCTTAAGTTTGTTGAAGTCATAACCACTTAACAAGTTTACTGAACTACTTTCTTTGAATCAGACCCTTTGTAAAAGGAGAAATGACATTTTTATCTTACTGAGTGTTTTCTGTATAAAAGAATTAGTTCAATGTCGCTGTAACAATAGCAACTGTAGTTCTTTAAATGAAGAAAGAAGGAAGTCCCAGATCTCTGCGGTGATCATTGCCCTGTTACTTTGGTTAAATGTGTGCCTCCAGAGTACTACAACAGCTTCAGCAGCTGGGTGCGAAAAAGGTGATCTTTGATCTGATGCCCTTGAGTCAGGGTTTTTTTATGTGCAGTGGAATTGTCTGCAGATAATAAAAAGAGAAATGATAGTTCTGCAGAGATGGTTCTCTTAGATGTTTTGGTAGACTGGTATATTCCATTCACATGCTTTGGAAAACTTTGATTTTTGACATAAAACAGTCAAGTTTCATTATTCCCCATGTGCAGACCAAAGCTCACTAGTTACAGTCATGGTCTCAATCTTCAGGCTTTCCTTTGATGTGTGCATACGCATTCACGCATACGAGTGCATGTATTGGGAGCGATGGGAAGCTGTCTGAAATTCTGTCCATATTACTGTCCGTTAGCCATCTATTGAAGACAATGTTTTAATAATAATAATAATAATAATAAAATCTTCCCATTTTAAATAAGATACATTAACTTTACCACACATCAGTTGTTCTCAATATTAACTGGTTAAAACCTCCTTGGTCTTCTAATCCAAAGCTGTCTCTCTTGGCCTCTGGACACCACAAATTCATTCTCTCTGACTTCCTCATTTACATGCGTCTACTCACATGCACAAACATGTACACATCTTGTTTTCAAACAGCTCCCATCCCAAGAATTCCTATGCTCTAAACATGGACAATCACACTCAGACAATCAGACTTAAACAATCACAGCACATTTAGAGCTTAGAAGGAGGCATTTGTTCCAACAGCTGAATTCTCTTACATATGAGCAAAAAAACTTTCCTACCTTCCCAGAACATAGAGGAATTGGGGACCAGGAAAAACGTTAATTTGTACAAACTGAAGATCTGATTCCTTGGGGTTTTTTTCTATTTAAATTAGATTAATTTCACTGAATCACAAAGTAATGAGCTGAAGGAGGTTGTGTAGTCCATGTACACATCCCCCTCCAATCCCCTAAACTGTTTTGCATAAATCTGTATTCAAAGGTTTTCCTAGCAGTACTCTACAAATGTATGAAAAGAGAGGACAGAAAGCTTGCTGAGATCATGATCGGGAATATAGTTTAGGTTTAATATGGTGTACATAACAGAATTTTTTTATAGTACTCAAACACAGAATCTATCAAAAGGCTAACCAATAAATGAAGGCACAAGATCAAGATACCTTAATGTAAATGGGACTTTAGGAACTGTCTAAATCTTTGGCCTCAAGTTCTGAGATGTTGAGGTATCTGCATAATTTTCTAGGTTTGACTCTACTTGCTTATATACACATAGTTCAGGCATACGTTGAGCCTCTAAAAAGAAAAAGTCTGACAAATTTTGTCTGTGTGTAATCAGAAAACCTTGCCTTTTCCATAAGGGATATAAATTATATGTAATTATGTCTTCAACAACTACATGGGTGATTATCTGTTTCTATGGAGTTTATCAACAAATTATGAATCTTATATTAACTATTCTCCCTATCACCAACTGTGTTGCTCTGGCAGTCCTGTTAAGAAATATTTTCATATCACAAAAGGGATTGATCAAAGAATAAATCTATCTCTATAACTAAGCAACCTGTTTTATATGACTGTTTATTACATGATAGGACATGAAGAATGCCAGTAGAAATAAAAAGATGTTGATATGCTCCAGAATATCCTGGGTTTTCATTCTCCCTGTTCTAAAAAGCCAAAATATGAATTAAGAGCCATCCATTTATCTTGAAATTTGACATCTGCCAAAGCCTTTATTAGTTCCTCACAGACAACCAAACACTGTACACTGGTGTTAGGATTAGGATGCCTTACCAGCAGCATAAAGGAGCCAGCACAGTAAACACAGGTGATCCTAAGTATGCGAATGCCTATGGGAACAAGGGTATCTACTAGCTTACTTCTATGGTAACCACAACCCATCCTGCTGCAAACTGATTTAAAGAACAGCTTTGATGAGGGACACCCATTGACCTTCTAGATATTGATCTAGATAGTCACAAGTGCTGTATTAAAGAGGCTGAGAGATCTGCTCTGCCTCGGCTTCAAGTAATGCCCTGTCCTACAGTGAGACTTTCAAAGCATTAGCTACTTTCCAGGCTTGTTATACCTTCCATCAAGATCACTAACAGTTGATTTCATTGAAGTTATGGCACTTTTGCATCCAATGACTCCAAAAATAAGCTTGCTGACAGCAGTTTTCTAAAAAACAGCAAACAAACAAAAAATATATCAAGTTATAAAAAGTGCTGAATCGGTTGCAATGAGTCAGCCTGGAAGCATCATTTTAGGACATCTACATACTGAGTTGGCAATTATAATATCTGCCAATGAGTCCAAACAGAACAGCTGGAATGTTAAATATCAAACCTCACAATAAATTTCTGCAGACCAAGAATTACTCGGTGAATCAATCTGAGTAGAAGTACATTTGAGAAGTCATGATCTTTTGTGGATTATTCATGAACAGAAAAAGGCCAAATTCATAAAATTATTCATTATAAATTATTCACCTTCCTTTTTGGAGGTATGAAGTATAAAATTAAGTGTTTAGCTTTGATTAAGTGAGGAACTGAATGTCATAAATACAGCATTTGATTCAATAGATCCTAGGAAATTAACTGCTTTTGGAGGAAGGAGAATAAACTCTTTTTTCTATCACTCTTGAAACTTGATTACCTGTTTGCATAGTGAATGTGTACACAGAGTCAGATCCCAAAAGGTACTGAGCTTGTACAACTCCCACCGTCTTCAGCTGTAGTTACTCAGCACATTTCAAGTTCATCCACAAAACACCATATGCAAAGTGCTAAATTTTGATATTTTTTCTTGGAAAAGCTCATCAAGTTAAAGAAAACACTGATGAATTGTATCAGAAATATCACTAGCAACACCTTACCTTCACAATCTTCCTTTCTCAGGGTATCTCTGTCACTGATACAGCTGGAAACATCAGGTTCACAACTCTTCTCACTCATGCATGTGAAGACACTTTTCCTTCTGAAGAGATTTTTTTTTCTCAACTCAGCATTATTTCATTCCTCTTCCACTCATTGTTCCACAGCCAAGTACAAAATATGCACCTTCAGCTAGAATAAAAATAATAATAATACAGGTTTAGAGGACTCCTTGCATGTTTCAGATTTTTTTACATAACATTTTTGAAGTTGTGTTTCCCAAAAGGGGAGTTTCTGAATATTTTTCTTTTATCTTTTAAAATGCACTAAAGATTTTTCTCTCCCCTGTTATTAATTACATAGCGTTTGCTTTTTGTCTATTTGAGGTGTTTTTTGTTCAGGCCCCAAAGTGGCGGCATCAGACAGAATGTCCCATTTCTTCCTTTGCTCTTCTGCCTGCTGCTGCATTGTGTTCAGCTTTTTTACCACTGTTACCAATAAACGCTCTCTCAAAGTGCTAAGATACTAATGAGAGCACTGAAATTGCATACATTAATTACTGGCAAGAGTACACACACATTTTCCTTTTTAATCTCATTTAGATATGGCAGGAATTGCATTTTCGTACATTTCAATAGTGAAATGTAAAGTTTTCACATATAAATGTTCTTTTCTAGTTGCTGTCCACAAAATATCACAGCAAAGCAAGGAAAAAAGTAAAAGCTGATGTGAAAGCACACAACACACCACTCTGTTCTGAATAAAACTATACACAGTGAAAATCAATGAGATATAAGGTCAAAAGACAGCCATGCCTTAGAAGCTGTGCCACACATGGTTGCCTCTTTGAACCCACACATGAAATCTGAGGGATCTAAATATACAGAGCTAGAAATGGATGCAGAGATATACAACTGAATTTGGGCAAACCACATGGCTAGGGCAACACCAAGGTGTCCCAGTTAGAACAGTTGGGATCAGTTCATCGCTGTATGGGTGTAAGCCAAAACTGTGTATTCTATAGCCTTCCATGCCATTTCCCAGAAACTGCTATCAATAGACCATTTACACCATTTACCCAGAGCAGCCTGACTCAGGCTATAAACTAGGTGTTAAGAGGCCTGTGAGATAGGAGGATGCTTGTGTCCTCACACCCTTTGTGGAACTCCCCTCCCTGAGGGAGGTACTGGGCATTCCTACCTGAACTGGAGGATATATAATCTTGGAGTCTCGGGACTTTTTTAACCACTTGTGGGATCCAGAGGAAGACTGCAGACCACCACTCTCAACCAGACTGCAACCACCACTCTCGACCGGACTGCAACCACCACTCTTGACCAGACTGCAACAGCACTCTCACCAACAGGTGTTCCCCTCTCCTTTTCCTTTGGACTCAGGGGGTCCAACGAACACCACTCTGTTCATGCCCCAGGGTGCTGAGTTATACATTTGGGGTTTGTGGGTTAAAACCAATTATTTGTCTGTATAATCATACTTACTGTATTATTTTATTAAATTGTTATTCTGACTTATAAACTCTCATTTGAGTTGGGTTCATTTCCCCTGCTGGTTTGCCTTTAAACCAGTACACAAGGTTAAGGGAAGATTTAGTACTGTTCATATTTAAGGTGGACGAATTTCCTTATACTTTTGTAAAGTTGAATTACTTATCTTCACACGCCAGTTCTCCCAGGGAGTCAGACAATAGTGGGCAATGAAAAGAGCAACCCACAGGAATAAAAACTTACAGACAGTCATCATCAGTGAATGTTGGCCCTTTCATGAAAAGCAAAAAACCCTCCATCCTTCTCAGCCTCTAAGAGACTTTTCCACCCCCTGAAGATGCTTTTACAGTTCCTCAGGTCTCCCAAACTAAAAGGAAACTTCTCCAAGGTTATGGTAGTTAGAATGAAGATTGATGTGTCTCATCACCCTGGGCTAAGGAATATTAAAGTATGACAAAAAATGAAGCATTTCCTTTCAAAATTACCTAAAATATTACATCTCTTAAAAGAGAGGCTATGGACCCTCATTTGTTTCACTTATTCGTCAATCTACAGCTTTTCCTCGGGAGGAAAGAGTAGTTTTTCTTTAGCCTTTTGAGGAGGAAAAAGCTGTAACTCATTCATTGCCAAATGTTCCACTTCACTGATAGGGCACTCTTTGGCAGACTGGTTGTTTTTCCAACATCACACACACAGTTTTAGCAATAAAAATTAATGCCTGTCTGCCAGCTTTGCAGAACTCCATTTCATAACCCATCAGCTTAGGAAGTAAATTTAAAGCCTATCTCCTGTCAAAAGCAAGCAAGCTTTTACCCTTACCCTGCTAGTCTGGCATCTCTCCAGCCTCGATCCACATTTAGGAGCAATATTAATTTCTGTTTCTCTCAGTTGCAGCTGTGAAAGGATAAAAAAATGTCATTTTTCTATCCTGGCAGGATAGATAATGCTTTTAATTTTTCACTAGATTAAGTTAATGACCAAGTATGGAAATCATTCCTTGGAATGGCCTAGAGTCCAACTGAAGGTGAGAGGTGCACATTCTTCTTGTGCTGGAGCTCTTCTCAGCATTGTTAAAAGAGCAACAGTCATACCTTTCAGGTATTGCAGAGAAAGCCTTACCTATCCTTACCTACAGAATCCTGTAGCTTTACAGATGTCAGCAGTCCAAGTTGTATTTCCACACTGATTAAGGATAACTAAGATTGGTGAAATGTAATCCTTTCTGTGGTAGGAAATTAAAGGGTATCTGCCTAGCTGAAGAACGCTGGTAGGAGTACGTTACCTTTCACTCAGTCTTACCAACACAATCAACATTTTATTTGTGAAGCATGTTGCTCTAGGTGTATGCAAACTGCACAGAAATATACACCATGCAACAAGACATCCTCTGCAGGATAGCTGGAGGGGAGTGGTAGGATCACTGAGTGTTAGTTCAGATGGCACTACATATGGAATTTTGAAAACAGTCCTGAAACAATGCATGTATACAACACCAACTGCACCTTCAGTCTGTCACAAGGTAGGTACCAAGGGTAATTGAACATCTGCTAGAGTTTGGTCCCATAGTTATTTCTAATTGGGTTCTTTCTCTCTCTCTGCACCTGAATTGATGGCGGCTGGTTGGTCTAAGCACTGTTTTAAACATTTCTGATAGTTCTGGCACATCCCTTTATGAGGCACCAGATGTGCAGGTACTGAAATAGCTGCTGCTGACTTCTACCTATAAGGAAACTGGAAGGTAAGTAATTACAAAATAAAATAAAATGAAAACTTTATTGCATTGTAATCATTAAAAAAAAAAAGAAGAAAAAGAAAAAGTGGGTTAACCAGGAGATAGGGGAAATTTCTATTTTGAAATGCAGTTTTGAATTTCTCCAGGCTTGTCAGTCCATCTGGACATTGCTAGATGCCTAGTTACATCAGCACATCATGTTTCATATCAGTTCCCATATTTTTTTTGCCTTTAGAGTGTCTCTTATAGTCTCCTCCCACCACAACATATTCCTAAAGTTCCATATTATATTTCGTTTCAGAAAAGTATCAAAGAAGAACAGCACATGAGTTGATTAGTGCAGTGCTCAAGCCACCAGGAAGGCAGTGACTGTCTGCTCCTCTCTTGTGCCTGTTATTTTCTTGGCTCCCTTATCAACATCTTCCCTGGGTAGTTCCTCAGAACTCTAATTATAGGACTGATGATAACAACCATCAGGAAAGCAATACTTTATTTTTATACCTAGTGGCAGTAGTTTGCTACTCATGTTGACCTAGGAAAAGAGGAAAAAATTTGTTTACAAATGTATCATTATACAGCAGATCTTAAATTGCACAACTATTAGCTGTAAGTATTGACTATTGTCAGAGCTCTGCTTCAGGCCCATGAAAAGGTCAGGTCTTTTCATTTGTGTTCTTTTTATATGAGGAATACCAAATAATAAAATACACAATTTATCGGGCTGCTGAGATTTTTTTCCTCAAGACTTTCAAAACGGACACCAGGTTTGAATCTTCTTTCCCATTATTATAGAAACAAAGTGATTTCACTTTCTTTTCTTACTTGAGGAAAAGAATTTAATTTCCCATAATAGTACCTAGAAAAAATAGTCTTTATTTTCCTCATAAACATTATACAAACAGTTATATCATGATAAGCTGCCTGTGCTTCTATCCTTAGGATGTCAACAGAGAGTAATGCTTTTGCTCAGAGGATGAGATGGAAATAATAGCTCCCTACTGGTCTATCAAGCCAGCTAACAACGCTTTCAAAGCACCAACATTTTCAAAGCACTGCATGCCTCATTTTAAGGAATCATATCCAAATGCAGATGTCTGAATGAAAACAGTTTGACCTTAAGACTCCTAAATTTCTGACAGTGATCTACATTCTGCATTTTAATAAACCATCCATTTTATTTAGATTTCCTAATTAACTACATGAAATTTTAATCTTAAGCCATATAAATTGTACAAACGAGATGCCTAGATCCATTTGTACAGCATCACAATTTTGCAATAGATGTCAGGTGTTTTTCTGAAGCTTATTTCTGTGTTGTTACACCAAGTACACCATCTTCTAAATAGTCAGAGAAGTTCATACTGCTTCAAGGAGAAGAATTATAAAGCACACGAGACAGAAGCCAGCAAGAGACTCTCAGCCCATAATTTTTAACTCTTCTACCACATAAAAGGAATTATCCTGACAAGATAAAACCACATGGAAATATCTACTACCTTTGCAGTTAAACACACAGTAGCAAAGAAATGTACAATTTATTTGGGCATTTGCAAACAGTAACAGTGATACCCTTATTTACTTTTCCCAAACTCCACAGAAGAAAACTCCAGCTGCTGCTGCAGGAAGGAAGCAAGACACAAACATGCCTCACGTGGCTGGGGAAAGTCTTTAAATCTAATAAGATGTTTCAATAAGTGTCAGTCTTCAGCTTTAATACCAAAAGCTTACTGCAGAAACTACTTTTTTCCCCAAAATAACTTGTGAGGCTGCAAAATTCCATCAAATACAGTTGCACTGTTCCATGTAAATGCAAGGGAAAACTGCTTGAAATAAGGAGTTTGACAATCAGGCACAGAATCTTAGTTCTTCAAAGGTGACAATAAAAGGGGTAAGGCAAGTGGTAAAAGATAACTAGAAACTTGCTGAAGAGCTTCGGGGACTTTTTTTTCCACTCACCTTTTCCTCACCCTCTAAAGGCTGCAGACCCTCAGGCTGCAAACATCTGTTAGCATCTTTTTCCTCAGCTGGCATTGGCAAACTGTCCAACTTTTGCCAACCCATTCAAACCCAGTAGTCTCCATGACAATATTCCAAAGCTTTACATGATGGTCCATAGGAAGGATGAATTTAGAGACTGTCATACCCCAAACACATGTACTTCATTACTCACTGAAGACGATACTCCAGACTGCAACATGGTGCCTCCAAGCTGCAACTCACATGCCTTTCCAACCTCCCTGTACTAGGGCAGGAGCACCAGGCAAGGGGCAGGAGGCAACACCTCAACACCACCACATTTTCAATGCCAGTCACTTTTACTGAGGAGCAATCAAAGGGCAGTTTAGCTCCCCTTCGCTATACTGCTGGTATAGACTGCTGGTGAAACAAGGAGCAGTGTGGTGTGCCTGTGGAAAACAAATGAATAAATAAAATCATACCCGCAGCACCATGCAACCATGTGTTCATATATTCCCATTTTATTATTATATCACCATCACCTAGGGACTCTTGACTAGTAAAGCCTTAAAACAAAGTTTAGCCTTACAGGTTGTGGTGTGCATGTCTTTGCTTACATTGCTTCCAGCAACCTCTGTACATCTGTAAATAAAGGCACAGAATTTAGATGATCCACCTGGAGGATGGAGAGGATGACTTATAGCACCTTTCAACTTCCACAGCTTTAAGTTCTGTAGTCCTGTGGAAATTATAATTTGCATGGCTAATAAGACCATTGCTGCTTCAAAGAGTTGATTGTTAAGAGCTTGGAACAAAGACATAAGATTGTGCTTCAGGGTTTCCCTTAATATTAAGGAACTGCATTTTTTCATAATGGTGTGGATAGAGTTTCATCCATCTCTCTCTGGAGCATCCCATATTTGCCAGACCTGGGAAGGAAGATCAGGAAGACTGCACTTTGGATCGAGTGTGACAATTTCAGTGTTGCAAATATATGCAGAAAAGCATGAGCAAGAATACTCACTCACACATAGAAGAACACTTAACCTGTTGAAAGGTTTCACTATCTTGAGTCACATTTTAAATACTAAATATATAGAATAAAATAAGTTTTTCCCAACATGTATATATACATGGAATACACATACACATATCTATAACTATATGTAAACTTACAGATAAAATCTGTGTTCATGGCACAAAACCATGATTATTTTGTTGTCAAACGCAAACTAACATTTTTTGTGAATTAGCTGAATTGAACTTCAAAGGCCTTGGACACAGGTCAAATCACTATAGCTGGGGTTTGATGACGACGGCATCAAACATGTCTCCTCTGAAAGATCAAACAATACTCTACTCTTCTGCTTCAGCTGGCAAAGTTTCTTTCAATGACATTTTCGATCTCAAAAAATGTGAAGAAACTGATAACTGCTCTTTTGTATGACCTGAATATTTTTTTCTCTTGCTTTTAACAGTTCTTACAAGTGTTTACATTTTACCCTGGAGTAATTGTCAGTTTTAATTCCTTCAGGCCATTTAATTCCTTGTTTCTTTATCATTCCCTTGAAAGTTAGGTGTCTGGAATCAAATAAACTCGTATATTGATGTTTGGCAACCACCAAACACTGATCATCAGTTGCAGTTCTGATCAACAGCTTTCTCATTTGCTGCAGTTAGAATAAGAAACATCCACCCAGCAAAGCCCATGCCAAAAACTGAAAGAGGAAAAACCTAGTCAGATTTTTAATGGTTTGTATTAGTTGCATGTGACATAGCAGTTTGTAGAAAAAAATAAGAGAACATTTATGAGGTCTCGAACATAACCCAATACACAACAAAGCTGGCACATGTAGCCCCTTCATTCTTCAACTGAACAACTGTTGTGCTGGTGCCCACCAATTTATCCGGAAAGGCACCACATCTTCCTTTTCCTCTAAGTTTCTGGGTATTTTTTGATTCTTCCCTTTTTATATGTTCTCTCCTGAAAAATTGGTATTTTTCAAGCTTTTAATCATAGAAAAAATTCAAGCTATATTTTTTTAATAAACTTTAAAAATGGAAAATACTTTCTATGCAACTTCTTCACATAGATATTTCAGAATGACACAGATTAAAGCAAAGGAAAATTATTAGAAGTTGCCTTGGGACTGCTTCAGTAAGAAGGAAAAAAAAACCACCTGTTGTAAGATACAGGAATCTCTTTTCTGCCACTGCTTCAGCAGAGGAAGTTAAGAGAGGAGAGAGGCAAGGCAGAATAGAAGGGATAAGGAACAGGCAATCTTCAGTCTTGCCTGCTACATATACAACTCTACATACACCAAAAACCCAAGCATTGCACTGAACACACATCTGTTCCTTGGAGAAACAATGACAGTTCTTACTTACATTGTCTAAAAGAGTGCTGGAAGGCTCCCAAATATTACATCTATGAGACTGAAAAATATAAAAATCATCAGGACATGCAAGTGTGGAGGTATGCAGTCAAAGTTCATGTGATGAAGGTAGAAGAGAATTGATTTTATTTATATGGAAAACATTTTCCCCATTGCTGGAAATGTTAACATAATTACAGACTCTTCCTTGTCTCAAATAAACATTCCCCTTCCCTAATTATTCATGGACTCACCATTTAACATGCATACTTAATTCCTGGTAGGAATTTCCATGGACAAAACTTTAACTAGTTGTTGAATTTTATTGTTTAATTCAGGTATCTTCATTCTGCTGGTGTCAAAGTTTGTACCTTTGACTGATTGTCAGGAATTGCAGGTACTTTAGTATCTGTAGAATAAGAATAAAAAGGAGTTCATCTAAGAGTAATAAGTGCCAGACATCTGGTAAGATAGTATTTGGAAAATAAAATGTATCAATTGTGATCCACTTATTGTCTCAACTGGAGTTTTATGGAGTTCTAGTGCAATTATGTTGTGAAGAGTTTCACAGAACACCTTAATTTTGAATTAAAATGTCTAGGGAAGCAAATGCACTGTATTTTAGGTTTGTATTTTATTTTTCTTTAGCAGTCTGAAAAATCCATATCACAGCATTTATTATGTACTCAGATATATTTTATTGCAGCTCTGTAGAAAATAGCTGTTTATCCTACTGTGTCTCTGAACTCAGTCAGGCAGTCCTTAAAAATGGAATACACAAAAGACTCTGACTGACTCCTCTCTTGGAAAAAGTGTATGCCTCCCACGGCATCAAGAATGGTGAAGGGCCTCGGCTTACTACTAACTCTGGAGCAAAAGGTCATGAGAAACTGTGTATAGATAACAGTTTCTGCTCTTAGAAATAGTATTTTTTTTTTCCCATAATTGATGCTTCCATGTCCGCATATAGGACTCTATCACCTGACTTTGACAGAGAACCGTTATCTTCAGTGTGCAGAATGTCCCCACTGAAGTTAGAGAGATATGCACAGATGTTCACACACACTGTGCACACACACCACAATGAGCTAAGAACTCAGAACCATAAGAAACAAACTGCTTTTCCCTTTGGAAACCCTGTATTAATCTTCTCTCTTTTCTTTTCTTTTCATGTCAGTAACTGTAATGAAAACACTGTCTCCATACAGCATAACTCGTTAATATCAGAAGCTAATGTGTTAAGCACTGTTAGAACATCTAGCCCATTATACAAGAATGAAAGATAATATAAATGTGGACTCCAAAACAAAAATCCGTTACCTTTTTAGTTTTTGTTTGGTAGGTTTCTTGCTGACTTCATTTTGCTGCTCTGCTTTCCCTACATTTTGTAGAAGACAAGAAGAGTAAGAAACCATAACAAAAGGCAGGACCCAATAGAGCAATTCCATAGTACCATCTAGAGCTCGTGGCTGTTATAACACCACTGAAAAGAAAGGGTTTTCTAGACTTTCACTAAGGTCTGTATGCTAGAGGCAAGAAGAAATTCTGTATTTTTTTTTCCAGGGCCACAGAGGGGATAATTCCAGTATGGTGGAAACCAACTTAGAAGTGAGTGCTTTGCATCCTTTATGCAGGCATGATGGTTTTAATACTCTGTTTTCATAGATGTCATTTTCAGAATGTTTTATTATCCTACAACTGACTCTTCAGAGAAAAAAATATATTGGGGATAGAACGGTATATCTGACTTAATCATTTTGGCAGGTCAGTGTCTCCTGAAAGCAATTTTTCACCAGTCACTGCAGACAGGGTCACAGCGTGTAACTCACATCTCAGCAACACTTTCAACATGACTAACTGTTGACAACATTTGAACTTTTGAGCTCTGCCATCCTTGGGCATAACCACAAGAAGAGCAAGCAAAAATACATCAGTCATCAAGGACACTAGGTCCCTCCCCCTCTTCACAGGTTAGAGCATTCAGCTTTCCCTTTCAAATCCCTTCTCAAAAACACACCATGAATCCCATTTAATTAGAAATACTCTTGCACATTCATTGTACATGCCGGCTTTGACTCAGAAAGCATATTCTTCTGGCTAATTTCTATGTGCAGCACCTCTGTTCAAATAAGAGACTCCATAAACAGAACTTGTGTTATTTCTATGCTTTCTTAGGCTACTAATTGAGCAGTCTGACAACTCTTAAATAATAGTAACAGGCCACTCAGGCTTCCAGGAACAGGTGAAAGAGGACAGGCAAACAAATCCATGGTCACATACCTCTTTCCTTTCACTTCCTCTTCCCTCTACCCCTTTCTATCCAGCAAGTCAGCCTTTTCTCTTGTCTCTATCCCATTTTATCAATCTTTTTTCTACAGAGACTCGCCTACAGCCATCAGTGGTCCATAGCACAGCAGAATTAATGCAGTTGATGTGCATTAGAAAGGGGAAATGTTGGCAATATACGATTACAGATTAAATGATGCAATTTCAGGGTCAGCACTACAGAAGGCACTTATGAAGAGGCTGACAAGTAAAGAAGAATGGCAAGTGAACGAGGGCAGTTACAGTAATGTACATTTGCCTTCTCTGCAATCTGTAGACTCTGCTACCATCTGCTGGTTTATGAAAAAATCCAGGGAATCTATTTTAGTAGCTCTATATACATAATCTTTCAGCTGTCTCTCATTATGAGAACAGTCCTCATTTCAGGTCACAGCCTACCTTCAGCCTCCACAGAGCTGTCAATTAGGCTCATTTTTGTTTCCTGATGCATTTCCGACAGCAGGCATGAGGAAGAATGGAAAACAGACAGTGGAAAATTTATACTAAACCCAAACAATATATCCCAGAACAAGGTAGATTTTCAGGATTTTGCAAAAAAAAAAAAAAAAAGGGAAGAGAAAAAAAAAATCAATGCAATTAGTTCCAGTTTATTCTAGAGGGCAGAGGGTAAGGATGGATTGAAAGATATTCAATTCTGGTTTTGAATGAACCCTTCATTAAGCTTCCCTACATAACTGATATATAAATTATCATATTCCACTGAAATCAATGGAGCAATGCAGCCTGCAATCTTTTGAGAGCGTGATCCAGGGAGGATGCATGCCAGACTGAAATGCAAAGCTATGGCCAAGGTACATTAAATAGAGGAAGAGGAAAAGCATGATCATATTTCGAAATACAGTGATATTATTCTACACATTCTTCTCTTAGACCCATGTAATAATATCTAGACACTTCCAGAACTAATAAAATAGTCTGGTTTTAAAATCACTGCCTCTTCTTCATCCATTTAACCTGTCAGAACAATTGGGAAAGGGTTGGCGGTGGTGGCAACTTCTACAGAAGATTGACCTTAAAAATTGGATGCACACAAGCAACCTAGTTCTGTAGAGTTTAAGGCCAAAAAAGATCATGGTGACACTTCCATATGTACTGCAGTCCACAGGCTTTTACCCAGTGACTCCTCTTTGAAGTCATCACTTCTAACTGAGTTGGGGTTTCAGAGTGGAAAAATCACATTTATATTCTTTAGTTTGGAAAACTACATTCTCAGGTCATTTATGCTCACTCAGCCTTATTTCTGGTGCACAGTAAGGTCCGCCTTGGTACTGGAACAAAGTTTTAGCACTCAATGGGAAGCTCACAGAATGGTGGCAAGCCAAAGAGACCGGAGCATTCCAACAGCTACTTGGCGTCAAGGAAAAAGTCCATGCTATCTCAGCCCTTTAGATAGCACAGTTTCCCATCCTGGGACTAGCCAAGACTCCCCTAGTTCAGCTGGAGGATGCTATGCCTTACTCATGTTGGGGGCCATCCCCATTTCATGGCAATATCTAAACACAAGGAATTTCTAGGTTTGGAGGCATTTGAGCAAGGAGGTCTTAGAACTTGCTTTGAGAAAAGCCCATGACTAATGTAGCCCTACAGTGAGTCTTCTGCATTTTCCTTCACAAAACTGAACTTACTACCAGTAGCATAAAATAAAAGCAAGCAGCTTTCTTTAGGACCTCCATACTAGTATAAACAAAGGAGAGGGATGTACACATGCTGTTTTTGCAAGGGTAAAAATCACAGGCAGCCTGTGCTACTTGCCATATAGCAAAAAGGAAACCGAAGTTACTGGAATCAATGAGAAAGTATTGGTTGTATCTTTAACATACGTTACACCAGAACTCCTTTTAAAATAAAACTGGACACAACTCCAATAGCACATTCTCTGGAGAAACTGAATTAAGGTGACTGACATAATGCTGTTTGGTTCAGAGGTGAGATGAGGAAACAGATGCCTTGCAGCTGAATCACAGTAAAGTTCTGGTGCAGCTGCAGGGATCTTGGCACATTCGATCCAATGATGGGCTTTTTTTGGTATATTCCAACCAGACCTTTTCTATTACTACGGAATTTTTAATAACTCTGTGGGCAAGGTTTTCTTTTTGAGCAGGAAAAAAATTAAATATTTAAAGTCACACCTGCTAATAAATTTAAATATTTAACACTCCTTAATAATACGTCATCCTAATATTTGTTTTCAGGAGTGAAAGCGAGCAAATCTCCCATGAGGATAAGTCAACATGAATTATAGACCATGCACTGCTTTTTATTAACAGGTTGAGAATTATATGTAAAAAGGTCCAATTTCACCAAAAAAAAAAATAAAAGGAAATCATCAAATGCAGGATCATGAAAAGAATTATTGATACAATAAACTTGCTGAGCTGATTCATACACTCAAGAAACAAAGGGACAAATGAAAGAATCACATGGTTATCCATCCCTATTAGATAAATTCAGAAATTTATGGGATTTGTTATTTATACCAAATAAACTAGGGAAAAATATTTACAATCTGTTTGGTTATATTTATTAGAAAGTAGTGAAAGCACAAATAAGCTTTGCAATTAGTTCCCTTTTCTACTATATAGCTGAAAAGAGATTTTGGCTCTTATTTTTGAGACCACCGAAATGGATAAACTGAAACACAAGAAAAGTGCATTTACTTCACTTTCCAGAGAACTACAAACTACTGCAAGGGAGAATAAGAAACAGCCACAAATGTAATCATTAACATAGGCTTTGGACAGAGAAGGACTTCCGAACACCATAAGCCTTGCAGCACAAGGAGCACAATGGTGGCCTCTGCTTCTTGCAGGTCTCAGTTCCAAGCTCAGCCTCCTTTCTGTTGAATCAATATTGTTCAGTGGGGGTCTGATTTGTACCAGTTCTAGGTCTAGAAGACACTTATCTATTTACAACACTGCATTTGAAGAGCAGATGTCTTTGTGTAAGCATGGGAAGCTGCTACCTATGGTATGTGTTCGGAGATACATAACAGCATATCCAGATACATATATCATGTATCAGGATATGCTGCACTTACTTGCCATACTTGTAAGAGTTTGTTTACTATAACAACTCCTGAAACACTCCCTATAAGGGAGCGATTATTTTTAGCACTGATCAATCTTACTTGGAAATAAGACAGCAGAGGGAAATAAAATGCAGCTCTGAAAATGTTTTACCAGTGAGATCAGAGTAAAAATATTGCTTCGTGATTCACACGCAGCTAAGTGTTATAAAGAGATTAATTCTTCCACTTGTTGATGTCAGAGTCCCTGCAAGATAACCACAAATTTCATCAGAGAACCATTAAAATGAGCTAAAACTTATACAGATTTATAACAAGAATAGCAATAAATTTCCTTTATTTTCAAACTAAAGAAAATTTAGGAGCCAGATCATTCAGCTTTTGACTACTGAAATTTGTGATTGAAAAACACAGAGCTAGAGCACAGAAAACATTTCGTTTTTTCATTACTCTGTTATTTAGCCAGTCTGTCATTCTACTTAGGTTTTGACTTCAGAGCTAATCTTTTTCCCTGGTAGGAGTGCTCTGAGAGTGGCACTCAGTAGCACATACCAAAATAGCTTCTTGGTTAAGTAACTTTCCAGAAGCAGAAGCTCTGCCCTGTTCCCCACTTGAAGCAGATGATGATTTTGTGTGTAAATCTGATGCATCCCAGACACATTTCCTTTAATTGAATTACTCATGTTTCATTTCATAAAGAATTAAAGTGTTTCCTCCGTGTTTACTGTTTTGGAGAAAGAGGGTTAAAAAGACTAACTCTGCAGTTGCAAGTGTGGGTTACAATTTTACCTTCTCAGTAGAACTAGTAGTCAAATTTGGACTCAACTGAGTCAGAAGAAATCTTTCCTCCAACTTAAAAAGGACTGGGATTTCACTCTAAGACTTCAAAGGAAGTAAAAGGGAAGAGCAAAGCTTACTTCTATAGCAAGAAAAGAGAACAAAGAAAGAGGGAAATGGATTTACTTTTTTTTTAAGTGTTAAAAGGTCATTCATCTTTACTAAAGCTAACAAAACAAATGTCATTAGAGGTAGGAGATATGAAAGGTCAAATAAATATCCTGAACATGAAGCTAAAATGTTACAGAAAGACTAAAGGAAGAGAAGAAGCACATTTCTTCCTCTGAGGATAAAATTATTAAAGAATAAAAATAATTTTGGAAAAAAAATCTCAAGAGGAAAAAAAATTTGAAGTAACAAGCCTGCATTGGAGAAGAAAAAACATCCACTTCTTAAATGTCTAAGGAGCAAGCAGTAACAAGAAGCTATAGTGTCTAGAACGTTACTGAACTCAGTTTTTGAAACTTGAAAAATCTTAGGAACCGTGCCCAACAGAAAAAAGAACATTCCATGACAGAATGGTATCTGTTGAATTCTTTCTGAATAATTGTATCTGATAAACTGAAGAAAAACAAAAAGAAACAAGAAGTAAGTGCAAAAAGTAAAAAAGCAACAAATACAGAAATGTTAATTTATCAGCAGATCATTTTACCAAAGAAAGCATTTAGACTACATTGATCCCTTGATTCAGGGTTAATTATCTCTTTCCATGGTCATCCTTGAAAAAGAAGTATTCACCTTTAGGGAATTTTCTTCAAAAGTTAAAAATTTTTGGAAGTGTAAATGGAATACCTGCCCAATGCAAAGGGCAAAACTAAAACAAAAGAATCACTGACATTGTCACCAACTTCCAGTAAGATCAGAGCTGTCATCCAAAAAGACTTATTCAGGACAGCATTTATGTCTAAGTGCTGCAGGTTTGGGGTCCTATACACAATAAAATTCTTGGATAAATTTTATTTATTTTTTTATTTTTCTGTACTTGTTGAACTTCCATCACTAGAAATGGTCTACATTTTAGATCCTTTATGATAAAATATGGGCATTACACTACTTTTTTTCATTACTTGAGTAACTGTCGGTGTTCTTATTTCTTCCCTTTCTTGATTTTGACAAGTGTCCTGAACAATAACTGATTATCCTTATTCCAGATGCTCTATTTTCAGAAAAAAACCATGTTCTGGTGAATTTATGGTTTATTTTGTATATTTTCTAATTTGATTATATGGATTCAGCTGTAATGCGATCCAAATCTGGAATGCACTTTTCTTAATTTAATGGCCTGTTTTAAGAGCGTAACTCTTCTCACTTGAAAAATACCTCCAATAGGATAAACACAAATAAACTAAAAACTGTAATATTTCTATATTTCTATTCAATTACCTGTTTGCAGATGCTGAGTATTCCACACTGTTTTATAGTAACAGTGCTGTTGTAAGGTTTATCTATGAAGGAGCAAAATGCAGCTGTCTACTGCTCTTTAATCTTCAGATGTCAAAGAATTCCACATAGAAGTGTTAAGCTGCATCAGCTGGATTGTACATATGGGACAATAAAGCACAGAAATAGGAAGAAAATTAGCCAACATCTATTGTCTTGTGATTAGGACAGACATAGTTTTCATAATCCAGTCTTAACTGTACTAATCTGCCTGCTTCTCCCCTTGTAAGGAAAAGAGCTGGACAGAGACTCGTGTGTCACTCTGTGCCAAAACTGAACAGCATTACAGTCAGACAGCAGGAAAGATGAGAGTGGAACCTCACATAAAACACACCTCAAGGTGTAAGCAGAGTAACTGTGGAGTAAGCAAAGGTTGGCATTTACAGCCTGTCTACAGTTCTGCAGTAAGCAGCCATTGGCATACACAAAGTAGCTCAGCCAGCCCTCTTACACTGATGGTGAGAATAGTATGAGTTATTTCTTTTTCACTGCAAGACATGGGCATGCAAGCAGTTCCTGGGAAATTAATGGTAGGCTGTAAACACATACCTTTGGTTATTCAGGAATAATTACTTATTTGTCCATAGACCCCTGAGAGCCAGAGAGATGGGTCAAAAGACAGGAGCATGAGCAGAAAGGAGTTCCCTTTTGCCAGATCCCAAATTACAGGAGCAGTCTGTGCAACTTTGTGGCACACCTTTGAAACTCCTGTAGTTACTCACACAGTCCTCCAGCTGGTTTCACAAACCAAAGGTCAACACGCTTTTGTCTACGACTGTAGAGAGAACTTGGATTCCCTGGCTTTGGACCCCACCCTGCCTTAGTCCACATCATTTCATGTTCTGGGTTTTGCCAACTCCAGCCTAGCTCCAATTGCTACTATGTCCCTGAAGACACTTGACTCCAAGAGTTATGTCTCAGAAATGCCTTACTCTAGAGTGCCATGAAATCCAAACGAAAACACAAATCAGTTTCCTATTTAAGTTTTCCAGGTACGATCCCATCTCTGCACGGATTTTGGACTAAGCTGTGACAATCAACTACTTTCCTACTTGTCTACAGATGTGACTACACGATCTCAGCATAAATAAATAAGGGAACCTTGTTTGTACCTTTTGCTTTATGGACTAAAGCATTTCTGCATTGTACTTCATTCTCTCCTGACCAGTGAAATGTCATTTCTGTTTCTCCTAACAGTCAATAGACTTAGAGTCAAATGGCCTAATATCTACAGTGGTGATCTGCATTAGGTGCTCACTTAAATCAGCTTTATTGCAAAATTTCCTTGCTCCATAGCTCTGGTATTTCCTTTCCTCCGTCCGGCAGGGTTAAACTTTTCACAGTTGGAAAACTTTTGTCACACACATCCTGATCCTAAAGGAGCAGTGAACACAATTTATGTGTCTTCTGAGTTCAGTGGTAGTTTCCTTATGTGGTACTTTCCCAAGATGCTCTGTCTTGTAAAACTACACAAACAGCAGTTATAGAGAAAACTCTGTGTTTAAAACAAAGCAAGCAAGTAAACAAACAAACAAACAAACAAAAACCCAAACAAACAAACAAACAAACAAAACCCCAACAAAATCCACAACCAAAAACTCACAACCTGTATATTTTACAGCTTTATCTGGAGCAGAAGTCTGAAATGCAATGGTAGCCTGAAGAAAGGTTCACTTTGATCCCAAGCAAATCTGTAAAGGTCAAAATTCCTTTCCAGATGCCATCTCTGTCCAAACTAATATTTTACCCTCTTTTGGAATTAAAACATACAGTATTCTGTACTGTAGAATAGCTGTCACCTCTAGCATGTTGCTTTCCTAATCATCCACTTTTCAGTGTCTCATGCTCTGCTAGTGAGGAGTTGTATAAAAAGATGGAAGAGAGCATGGCCAGCACTGCTGACCCAAACTGGCCAAAGGGATATTCCATGCCACAGAACATCATGCCCCGTATATAAACTGGGGGATTTACCTGAAGGAGGGCCAAATGCTGTTTGGAGACAAGCTGGACATTAGTCAGTGGGTGGTGAGTAACAAATTGTGATTCACTTGTTTCTCTTGGGTCCCATTACTCTTTCTCCCTCTCCTTATTACTACAATTATTACCATTATTATTAGCAGCAACATTAGTATTATTAATATGCTATTATTGTTCTCACTATAATTATATTTTGTGCCAATTATTAAGTTTTTCTTATCTCCACCCACAAGGTTTACATTTTCTTTCTCATTCTCCTCCCCACTGCGGTGGAGGGGAGCTAGTGGGCAGATGCATTGTACTTAGTTGCCAGTTAGGGTTAAACTAGGACAGGGCCAAAAGACAACACTACTTACCTCTCTTGCACAGTTCTACAAAGTTCTCACCTCAGCTATCATCTCTAATTAGGACAAAGTTACTGAGTGACCTGTTCACCCATACTTGCATCTCTTTCCAGCTTTTCCCCCTTCATCAACTAGGTGATCTTCATAAAACATCCTTAAGTCAGGTTCACTCTCTTTCTGCATACCCTACAGGAAAATTTCCATCTGTTTCAAAGCCAAAGATGAAAAGCTTGACAGTAATTAGGCTATTATAATACAAGTTCCACTCACCATTTTGACCAACATTTTCTCACTGCTTCGTTTTGGTCCCTTCTCCCCCTGCATTCACCACTAGTCCTGTACGTATATTGTAACCTTCTTTGTAACAGCTTATATGCTCGATTTTTTGCACAATGGGACTTTGGTCTACAGTTTGTGCCTAATTACTACAGTAATGCTACTTCTAATATTAAATTGAGCTAAACTATAAATTATACACAATTGCCACTTTCACATGCCAATTAGCATGCTGACATGCATTCTGAGGCCACTGTACACATTTGCATTTCCTATCAACACTGTTGTTGGTTATGTACTTCACATACACAGCTAAAGCTACAGACAGGACATATAATTCTTTCCCAAAGGAGAACAAATATGCCCTCTTCACTGATGCTGCTCCGTCTGATCAGAATACCCCTTAGTTAAAGTATCAAAACTAGATAAGAATGAAACAAAATTTCAATTTTCTATTGAAATTTTTAAATTACTGCAGATTGTACATTGTGAACCTCACAATTTTCAGATGGAGCTATATGTCCCATAACACTACACATAGCAGTGAAAAAATATTTTAACATATCATAGAAAATAGACTGTAAGTCCAGTCTGAATCAGAGGGATCAACTCACAAATATAAAAAGTAAAAGGAAAAATTTCCTAAAAATGGTTTGGAATTTATTTTTATTGTTGTTTTGATTTTTGTTTGTTTTTTTCCTGGGGTTTTGTTGGCTACTTTCTTTTTTTAACAGCATAAACTAATAAACAACAATTTATGGAAACAAGAGAGAAAAAATTATGAAAATGAACAAACTAATGAGCAAATTGTTAAATTCTTCTACATGAAAAACTTCTATTTGGTAAGCTGTTATTTAACTAGGAAAAAATATTGTCAAACTAAGATCACAAAATTGAAAAAAATTAGAAAGATCAAATTTAGAAATAACTAGCAAAACAATGATTTGTGAATTTGGAACCATGAATAATATATTTCGATTCTTTAGTATTAAACCTGCATAAATCCTTTTATTTTTAGCAGTACAAAAGTTTGAGTTATTCTTTTCTAAAATTACGTTATGAAAAGGTTGAGTAACAGCTGAAAATAGCTTCTAGCAGAATATTACACTGGATGAGATAAAGCAGTGATTAAAAACTAGTAGCTTCCTTGGCAGAAGCAAAACACCTGCAGCACCAAAGAAAATACTAGTCCAAATTTCAAGAACCAGTTTGCTGTAAAGCAATATAGCTCCACTGTCTTCAACTATACTAAATTACACCTACTGAGGATTTGGATCATAAATCTTCATACTGAAATGAAGCAGCTCTTCAACAGCATCCATAAATTTAACACCTGATAAAGACCAAACAAAATTCTGCAAATATAATCAGAGATTACTGTTACACATTGGTTACAAAGTGTTAGCTAGTATCCTATGCACAGCACTAAATAGAAGAACTGTTAGTGTTTAAATCTGGTGTTGTGACAGGAGATAAGGACTGATAAGAATCACTGTACACGATTTTGACAAATCAAAGTATACTGTACTGCCAACAAGATGCATAGAGTTAATTTTACCTTTATGAAGAGCTACAGCAAAAGTCCTGTAAACAACTAAAACTCTGAGACCCAGTTAGGAAATGCCTCAGAATCTGGCATTTCCAGAGTAAAATTTACATTCAAGTAGGTGATGTTTAGTCCACACATTTTACAGCTATAATCCAGTTGTATGTCTATGTACTAGAATAATTTCTGATCAATCTCTCTTCTGTGTCTCACAATAGGATTCCATAAAAACAAGATAAAGAAATGAAACTGTACCTCAAGAAGCTAAGATTCACCAGACACCTCTTCTACCTGAAATTTACTTAGAATGCAGAAGAAAAATCTGTTACCTAAATTTACAGTTAGAAGATTGGGATTTTGCCCCTCAGGAAAGGAGTGTCTAGATAACCACATAAAGACTTTAAGAGTTTCTTTAACAGGGGAGTCACTTGCTAACTTGCTGTTATCTATGCAGAAAAAAATCCCCTAACTTTTAAAATAGCCATTATTTTAGAGTATCACCACCTCCAGATTTGCTTGTCTGAAAAACAGGACACACATTTTTAAATAAAAGAATGAACACAGACTCAGGATAATTAATTCTGTCTATAGCAGGTGAACTATCTCAAGAAGAGTGCCAATTCTGTGGTAACCATCAGCAGATGGTGAATATTGGATCCTTTGGCTCCAACAGGAAGTGTTTTGAAGGGGAAGTCTTTGGAGGACCAGCACTCCATTAGCATTTCTACATTTCAATCTAACAACCCAATTAATCAAAAATCTTACAGCTTTTAAAACTCAAAAGCAGCTTAATGATAGACGATGACTTCTTTAAGAAAAAATAATAAGTTTCTGCTACAACTCATTTTTTTAAATTTTCACCCCTGCCATCTTCTTGAAAGAACTACAGATACGTATCTGAATGTGAACTTCAACACCTCAAATACTTGCAGAGACTCTCACACTTAATATCTGTAAATTTCCAACTCTCAGCTCTTCATATGATGTGAGGTTTTTTGCAAGTATACAACGCAACATCCAGAACAAGACCATATGATCATTACAATAAAGATAGGCTTCCTGTTTCATTGATGAAGGTGGAGCTCTGCTACGGAAGTGCCATTGGCATCTGAGAGGACTCTATTATGGTCACTTCTAATAGTTCAGACCAGTTTAGCACACTTTAAATGAGACAACGCCAGCTTAAAACCGGACTGATGCTGGAAATAAATCTCACCTCTCTGTAGAATCTGGATGCCAGCTGCTGGAGAGGAGCCCAAGAAGGTGGATTGTTGCACTAGCAACCATGGACAAAGCACAAAGAGAAAGTCACTACACCCCTTGGCACTGGTTTTAAAGGGAAGCCAGAATCATATCAGTAGGGATACAAGTGGGAGTGGGAGGGAGCAAGTCACCTCTGGGTTCCATCAATGTGCAATATCCTAAATGGGAGAAAAAGTGTTGTTTCCAGTTTCTCTGGGCATTGGGGAAGAAACAGAGAATTCACCAGGAAGTCACTAAAAAGACTGCATTTCTGGATATTCTGGGCCTAGCACTCCTCTACTCTTCAGGATTGGCCTTTTTCCTGAGAAAGCAAGCTAGGAACAGAAAGGTCTACAATGTCCTGATGCACACCCGTTAACTCCACACTTGTGCCCTTTGCAACCTTTACTTTGAAAGTCAACACAGAATAGAAGAAGACCTGTTGTTTCCTACATCTACTCTAAGTTAAAGTTACTATATGGATTAAAAGAACTGCACATTCCAATGTGTCACAAGCAAGGACATCCAGACTACTGCACAAAATTTGTAATTACATTTGCAGCTAGATGCTGACATCACATGCCATGGTTGTCTCCAATATTTCTGTATACTTATGTGGTCACCTTGCTTCTAGAAGAGGTTGAATCTTTTAGAGACCTGTACAATACTAGCAATGCTTGTAAATGTAGAGGATTACACAGGGTAAATGTTCACAGAGCATATTAAAAGACCTTATATTTCCTTCTAACCTCAAAAAGCTGTTAATCTTAAATTTGATGAGTAAAGGACCTTCTGATATGGCTAGAAATGTTAAAATGCTGAATACCTAGAAGCATATATAACACCATTCATTTTCCTCATAAGAAATACCTTGGATTCAACAAATAATCTTCTAACAACCAGACGATAGTTACCTGCCCTTCTCAGGGAAGTTTTAGAAAAGTTCTTAGAACAGTTGCATGCATACATGTGTAAACAGATGACTGAACAAGATGTGACTGAACAAGTTTTTACCTTAAAATCTATTCTGACAGGTTGCTCATAGGAGATTGCTCCAGGACTCTAGTCCTTATCCCTAGCATCCCAAAGCTTGTGGAAATAACTAGAGAAGATGGTTTTCAAATAAATAATCCAAGATAATCCTGTAAATGTTCTGATTATGTACATCTCTATTATGTATACCTTGTGTTATAGACTATATGTCCACACAGAAACAAGGGCTGGGCCCATGCATGAAGGGAGAGAAATAAAAAGAAACGGACCACCACCAGCCATATATTTAAGCAAATGAACTGCTGTAGGTTGCTGCCACAGCTCTCAAAACATTATTCTTTCATAATTTTATTGGTTAAATATTTATGAAGGATGTCTGCTTGAGGGGGAGAATCGTCCATTCACCTCTCAGATGTCAGTCTGTCATATTACAGGATGTTAATTCATAAAAAGGAACTTAATAGTATAATTATTCTAACTAAATGTAAAACAAATCTCTACCAAAATAAAAAAGGTAATAATTCAATTAGTATAACAGAGTGGTGAAGAAATGAGAAACTAAACTAGTACAGTTTACAATAACACCCAAAGATATGCTGCTTCATAATCATACATCCAATAACGCACTGAATGGTTTTACTGTTAAAAAAATCCACAAATAGGCCCCTACCCACAACACAAACAAAGCTCTGTTTCTGCAATATACATAATTTTAAGCTCATAGTATTTGTAAATAAATGCAATTTTCCTATTAAAAGTGTAAAATATTATCTTCAATTAAGTAATTAGCACAACTTTAATGGGTGCAATCTGCACTGTCACGACTGAATTGTCCAAAGGTTGTTTCAGACACGTTTAAATAGTAACCTTCCTGTTACTGCATACTGAAATACTTTGCAGATTGTAGAATAAGAGATGTCAATCAGGCTTGACTCACTTAAAGTTCCTTGAAGAACTGGGGTACAAAAATAAAAGTCTGTATGGTGTAGAAATCACTCATATAGGTGTGATTGATTGTTTTTCCACAACGCAGTCATACCTTGGATATACTGCTGCAGTCATAAGAGGATGATTATGAGAAAAAAAATTAATACAAATCTTAATCTTCCCTAGCAGCTAATACTTTTTGCTGAATGTTTTTCTCAAGCTACTGAAAAAAATGAGATGGAAGAAAATTAGTAATGGGTGATGTGGGAATCATTGTAATAGCTGTTTCTCATAGACATGGCTTGCAAGAAGCAGGCTGGATTATAAATACCTCAGCAACGATAGCTTTGACATCTTTTATGGTGTAAGTCTTGCAGTTTGGCTACGTAAATACAAAAAGATCCTGATAACTCTGTGTAATCTACACAGTTACAGCAGCTAAAAAGTTAATGATGGTAACTAGAAGCTATTCTCTCTATCCAGGTCCTAACTCACTCTCACTTCTTTTCCTTTTCATTTTTTTTCTCTCTGACTTATCTCCAAAGCCTTGTGGGTGTTGAGATATACATCACACAGTGCACAAGGTAAGGCAACACTAATATGCAGCAAATCTCTTCACTCAAATGGGAGAAAATTCAATCCTTTCTTGCCAGTGCTAGATGGGGTTTACTGACCCCACCATCATGACTTCTGTGGTCATAGAGCTGGCTCATTATATAAATGACTACAAAATATACATATCCAGCAATCCTCAGAGGAAACCAGAAATCATCGGTAACTGATGCATAGCTGAAAAAAGAGATTAATTTTTCCCCACGAGCACTATTTGTGCATTCACACACTTAATATTTCACATCACATCTGACTGTTTGAGTAAATAAAGTGACATTTTTGATTATGGAACGTATTAGAGACTGAAAGTAGTTTAATTGATCTATCAAAACATTTGAAGGATTGATTACTACAGTTTCAAAGTCATTTCTTTCAACAGAGGTGTGGGCACTAGACTGCTGTGGTCCATGGCTAGTCGGCAAGCACAAAGCCTCTGAATAGTCTCAATTAGAAATGAGAGTCTAAAACCCATAAGTGAAGAAAACTTTATAATTTAAGGAAACATTTCCAAGTTTGCATTCTGCAGTGATGCAGCTCTCTTTTTATAGGGCCCTAAAAGATTCTTCCTTCATATTCTGCCTTTGGTAATCTCCAGGGGAAAACAACGTGACCACACCGAAAATCCCCTAGAATGCAATAGTATGTGTCCAGTAATGCAACTAAACCAAACTCATTACCGTTAGATGCATAAAAATAACTAGGCAATTTAGATAGTCACTTCAGGTTGGCTTCACGAGTAACCCTCTCTCCCACCCCTTATTGCTAGTCCAACAAATGAGCCTTCCAGATTTCACAGTTAAATGATGGCCATTTGCCTTCCAAATTGTGCTGCTATTCTTGCCTTGTAATTTAAAGCCTCCTAAGGTTCCCTAAAGACACAAGAAGAATGGGAGGCAGAAACAACACACATATTTTCAGCAGTGCAATTTTATCACTGTAATGCCTTCAAATTGTAGTCACACCATTTTCAGACCCCTTAGCATAATTACCTGCAGAGCCAAGGGTGGGGCGAAAGTACAGAACAGAATGTAACAAAGAGCAATATCTTTGAGAGGTGTCATGGCCTTTGTGTAGTGCAGAGATGAAGTTTTTTAAGAACTAAAAGGAGAGGTTAAAATCAAAGAAAAGTTCAAGACAGGGATCTCTTATGAGATGTATTAAGCAGCATCTTAGGGTAGAAAAATGGCATGAGATACAGCCAGCATGAAACAGACCCAAAACCAGAACCAGAAATATAGCAGTCAGGTCATGTGCTTCTACAAATACCTGCATCACAGAAGGGGATCTTGAGTTTCACTGCAAGTTTTGGTTCACATATGCTTTTACTCAGCTTTCTGAAGACAAGAGTGAAAGAACTTCCTTTTGTAAAGAAAAAAACCCAAAATTAATGGAGTAGAAAAAGAGTGCAAAAGAGATTAACTAATACTTTTTTCTATTGCCAACTTCACTATTCCTACAGGACAGAGAGGAGAAAGGTGCCTCCAAGGTACAGTCCCTACCTAGACCTCCTATTCCTAAGACAACACTGCTTTCTCTCATCCCTTTCAGAGGGTCAAAAATAAACCTTAAAGCTGACCTAGATCCAGATTGGTATAAGGGTCCTACTTTGTCTTCCTTTTCCTTGTATTTATGGCAACACAGTAAGATCTTCACATATAGACCTCATTCCAAAATTTAAGTCCAATCTTTTTTTCAGGAGTTTGAGAGCTTTTGGGTGGTTTTAGTTCTGAATTGAAAGAAAAGGGAGAAATCATTAATATAACACTTCCAGAAGGAAAAAAAAAAAAAAGCTGTGGGGTAATTTCTGTCAGCCAAAGACAGTTTTTCAATAAGAATCAAAAATAAAACTTAAATGACAGTAAAAGATACACTCCATTGTATTCCAAAAGGGAATAATAATTTTAAATATGAAGATTATCAGTGAGATCTCACAAGGAGACTTGTTCTCTAGAAGTCTCTAAAGCAGAGAAAATCAGCTTATTGTGATGTTGTCCTTGCTCTGTGGCTCTTTCTGATACAGGAGTAGGCAAGAGAGAAACACCTCTTGAATGTTCCACCACACTTATTTCTAGGGAGGAGAGCCATTCCCACAAAGAGAGTCATACCTGTTGGGACCATTCATGTGCAAAATTTACTTGTCAGCCCAGTATTCTAACTTAGTAAAAAAATACAATTTTTTTTAAGTAAAAAAATACAATTTTTTTAATGGACTACTTGAATATTCTTTTTAGAAAAACAAACAAACCCAAAGAACCAACAACAACAAAAATCTGCTAGCATTATCTAGTATCAGAGGAAATACAAGACCATAAAAATAAAGGGGGAAAAAAATGTTCCAAGTAGAAGGTGCTGAAAAAAGAGGTGAAGATGTAGCTCATCTAGAGTTTCCTAGTGAGGTGGATTTCATTTTCTTTACTTCCTACAGTTACCTAGTAAGGACAGGGGGAGGAGTATGTGTGTTTATACGTGTGTATTTTTATTTGTTTAATTGAAGTACTCAGAAAAGCAGACAACAAACAATACAATCCTAGATGCCGAACTCTTTTTCAATTAAGGCAAAAAGTTGCCAAAAACAATCAAGAATTTGGCTGACTTTAGTCTTTTATTCAGCACATGATGTTTGAAGTTAAGATTCTATACTTCATTGAAAAGTTTTAAATACAAACCCAAAATTCATTGTCAATATTTGAGCTACATAGTACCAGATGTTTCCAACACTAAGAAAAGGTAAAGAAGGAAGCAGAATGGCACACAAAGCAACTGAATGGAATATGTAAATTAGCTTAATTGTACCAAATGCATTAGTGTTCAGAGTACATGTGTTCCACCAGCAGTTCATTGGGCTAATTTGCTCATAGACAGTTGTACCAGTCTAGTTTTTGTGCTCACAAAGAAACTAGTATCAGGGATAATGTTTTTCAACAAAACGTGCTTTGTCTAACATCCACAACAGAGAGATCACACAAATCTACTAAACCTTTGGATCACTGGAGCTAGATAGCTATAGGAAGTCAGCCTGGTCTTTTTGAAAACAGATACATCCTCTGACACAGATCCCAAGTGAAGTATTTGCCACTGTTTTCATGTTCTAATACTCTTTAAGTTAGGTTTTAGGCACCTATTGTGTATTGCAGAGATGAAATAAGTAGATAAACGTATTAATTTTTATATATTGTAAACAAGAATTATTAGTTCACTGTTTTGTCCAATGATATTTCCAAAGAAGAGCCACAAATGCCTGAAATTACCACCAAGAGAGCATAAGAAAGGAATAATCAAAGATGACTCCCGACACTGCGGAAGCAGTGTTATCACTCTAGACATGAGGCTGGAAGAGAACATTCAGTTTAAAAATCCACTGCAAATTCAATAAGCTGTCCCACAAGTCCATTAGTATATTACCTGTAGTCCTTTCAGACAGCCTACCTGCGTGTAAGGTCCAAGCCCATAACAACATTGCTAGTTTCAATTTCAATTGACCTTACTTATTCCCTGCATTTTCTTCTAGAGAACCTTGTCACATAATCTTTTTACCCCTTTGACTGCTGTGCTTTTTACTAAATGAGTTCTTTGTGGTCTTCAGCAAGACTTCATTTTCATTGGTTTTAATGAGCCACCCCATTCAAAATGTATTGATATTCATACCTCCGCTGTCAGACATACCCTATGTGAATGGCCCCTCAGACAGCCAAGCTGCTGAATACAGAACCTATTACCTGCAAAGAGATATTTGAAAGGTCTGCAGATTCACTGTACCATTAATCCAGTTTTTTGTTGCAATGTAAGTCTCAGTATTTCTTAACATCTATTTCAGCAAATCATTAAACCCAGTGTGCAGCATAGTATTGAGTGACCCAGAGCTGGTTTATCAGTCACAGCCACCAGGATAAGGATTGCAAATGGAAAAAAAAATGTATGGTCAAAGTGTTGTCTTTACCGGTCACAAAAACAGCTCTCTAAGATCTAGGAAATAAAATCAATTAAGACAATCAGGACAGCCTAACAAGCTATGCTAATATGCACTGAGTTTGGAAAGAGTGGAAGGACTGAAAGCAGGTAGAAGGTGTTATTTGTGTGCTGTGATGGTCATATGTCATCAAAACAAGGGAAATGGACCTTTTTGACCTCCAGAGCTTCATTTCTTATGCACAAGACAAGTCTTAGCATCCTCAAGGTGTTACAAAGGCATTTATTTTAATTTTTGCAAATTTGTGTTCCTCAAGGTCAAGGCAAAATATAAATAAAAATTAAAAGCAAAGTTTAAGCACTCAGAACTAACAATTGGGTACTGTCAGGGCTGAAAACAAGTCTGTCGGAAGGCAAACAGAGCCAAACAAGTCACCATAAGTGTGTAAATGCTGAATCATCATGGTGTGATGCAGGGCAGCCAATTGTGAGGTATGTTTATGAAAAAATACCAATGGTAGTTTAACATGTATGTTATGCCAAGGCTATAAGAGTCAGTGTTCTGTTACAATAAAAGTTCTTCTTTCCTCTCCTGTCTTGTTGCTTGGAATTAGACTGTCTACGTATTTTCTTTTATTGACCGCTGCAACAACAACAGGATACTCTTTGGTCTGGGCTTAGTAACCAAATTTGCTCTTTGGCTATTCATTAAATTAACTCCTTATTCTGACACCTAAAAATAAGAAGGCAGCTGATGACACCACCTAGATCGTCTGTGAGAAATAGAGCCCATGGTTTTAAGTGAGCAGGGGATGGTGGCTAGGAGAAAAGTAGACCATTAACATTTGCTGATTTAATTGAAATTTAGAAATAAAACCAATTTTTTCCTTCTATAAAACTTTAAAAACTACTCTAAATAATAATAAAATTCTCCTAAATATAAGCATCCTAAATGAGCTACATAATGTTCCATGCCATAATCACCACTGCAACAAGAAAATTACTCAAATGGCTTTTGAGCCAGATTTATCAGTCATGGTGCTCTGTGCTCTGAGTAATAATGATCTGTGCAATTAATATCAAACCTTCCAAGACGGTTTTGAGTTCTGAAGTTCTGTGTGCTTCTGTCATTGCAGAAACTGCAAAACCATGTTAGAATGTCATACAGAGGACAAATGGGAAGACGAGAGAAAGAAATGGGGGTGGGGGGAATAGAAAAAAAAAAGGAAAAAAGTTTTGCAGCCAAATAGAAGCCAGGAAAAGTAAGATAATTAGGATGGTTTTTTACAAGATTACAACCATTTGAATTGTTACCACCATTTTATGTTTAATTATAGCTTTTATTGAACTCGTAAGAAACTCAGCTGCTGAAATAATCTAGGGAGCCAAGAACAAACCATTTCTCCCCCTTTTTCAGAATCTTTCAGCTCGGCCAATACACACCCTCTTTTTGTAAACCAAAGATGGAACAAAGCACTATTGCACTCTTGTTTATGTTAGAGTCTCAGATGTCATCATTATTCTCAATCCTCATGGAAATCCTGGGATAAGAGATGAATGAAGGAGACACAGGGGCATAAACAGGATAGAATTATTTTCTCTGCATCTTGCTGCATCTCTCCATTGGAAAATTATCACTTACATCAATAAAACACACTTCAGGTGATAATGAATGTACAGAGGTATCATAGAGGGAAAAGTCACAACTCCAATACATACAAAACATCAGTTTCCTACATGTTTAAAATTGTACACCGTATGCTGAAGCCTCTGAAGAGATATTACCTCACTGGTAACGCAGGGATGTGAGAGGAAGGAGTACGTGCAATACCACTACTACAGAGCATTTCAATCTGCTAAATACCAATTACCATCACACCTTAAAGCATAATATCTAGCAAGATACAAAACTGCCAATATTTAATATCTGTGACCAGATCAAAAATTAAGCCTGCATACTGTATCCCATATAAGCAGTATATGGGAACAAATAGGAAGCCATTGAACAGGCTGTGTGTACCTGTCACGTGGTATTTTTAGGCTTTGATCCACAATTCTGGCCCATGTGGACAGTCATACTGAAATCAATGAAATTTATATCAATAAAAGTTTGTGGATTGGGCCAGTTATAGACCAATACTAGGAAAACTGATTACAAAAGCAGTCACTTGCATTCAAGCTATGCAAACGAGACTTTTCTTTCAGGAATTCTGGCTATACAATTGGAAAAGGGAAAAATGAACTCTTCTGTATATTGAAAGTTAAAACCAGCTTGAAGGAAAGATACACACACTAATACACTACCACTTACAGATAATTTAATTTCTCATCATTGATTTGATTCTTGTCTGCTGCTGTTTTCTTCACAATGTTCCCCCTCCAGCCTCAGATATTCTCCCAAAAAAGAGTATTAGAGTTATTTGTCTACAGAAAAGTGTCAATGAAACACTCATAGCAGCTGGAGCATCCAGCAGTAATTTTACCTATGATACCTTCACAAAAGAAGTCTTATCCAAAGAGACAAATGTTCCATTTTAGCCTGATTTAGCTTTTACCAGGATTCAGCTCAAGAGAAACCTCCCTAATGCCACATGCTTAAAAAAAAAAAAGGGGAGCACAAGTAAATAAATAAACAAGGCAATTTTCCATTATGACTGAGGAAACAAACACAGTCAAATTTCCAAGTAAAACAAAAAAAAGTGGAAGTTGAACAAAAAAATCAGCGTTCGTTAGTAGTAGAATATGAAACAGATCGTTAACTACAGATTCCCCCAAAATCAGGCATTCAAGGAGGGAACCAGTCAGAGTTTTCTAACAACTTTAGCATAGCCTAGGCAGTTTGGGAGTTAAGAAAAAACACTCAAAGGTTTTGTGATTACATGTCTTTGACAATCAAAAATGGGTACACTCCAAGAGAAATAGCTCAGCAGTAATATTTAGGCATGAAAATAGAAGTTGATCAAACAGTGTTCAACAGAAATCATTTCCAACTATCCCCTCAAACATGAGGAGAGGCCTTTTGGTGAGACACAAGGTTAGCCATATACCTGACACTTGACTTTTTCCTTTGAATGGTCTAAGCAGCTGACTGAATTTTCCAAAGACTTAGATAACTAAGAAAGGGGCTAAAGACCTTCTGATCTTGGTGTTCTTATTCTTCCAAGAACTGTTAGATCACTGTTAATAACGGTCAACTTTTTCTTGAGACTCCATCTCAAAGAGTTTCTGCAGTTAGAAAAAGAAGGAACAAGTCTTTTGTGATAGATGAAAAGACAGAATGGGAGAGATATGTTGCCTGGAAAAGCATTAATGGAATGTGAATGGACTTTTTACTTATTGGACAATCCACCCAGCAGACTGAAAGTTTTTTCCCCAGTTTATTGTTGTGTGCTTATGAATCCTTGTGCACCCCGGTTTATTGTCAAAATTTATGAATCCTGCTGTACCTCCATATTGTCCCCATTTCTCCCTCAGACTTCCCCTTTGAAAGTTGTTTGTCTCTTTGTCTCCCCTGTTTTCCTGCTCCTCTGCCACTGATTGGCTGTAGCTACCACAGTGCAGGGAGAGCTACCATTGGCCAGCTCCCTCAGAGACCCGGGAGTTCCACCCATCTTTCCCCCGTCCCCCTATCACATCTTTCCCTGAGCTGTCAATCTCTTGCGCCTCCCCGGTTTGGAATCCGCCCCTCAAACCTCGTTTATTTAAACCCTTGTACCCCTGAATAAACCGGCATTGCTGCGCGAGACCTCAACTGTGTCAGAACCCTAATTGCAGTGCCTGGTCCCATCCCTCAAACCCCGCGGACCGTGGCAGTCTTTCCTGCCCCCTACCTAATTGTGTTAGTATTTCCAGTACTTGGCATTCATCTCTCTGCATTTTTCACTTCTCTCAAAGCATTTTGATGCACACCTTGCAATAATGGAGTTTACAAACCAGCAATCTCATCCATATTCCTACCCAGCTGTGGGGTTAGTTCATATTTACAATAGCATTGTATTTTAAGACCCTTATTTGTTAGAAGCTGTCAAGGCAAATTGGGAAAAAAAAAAACATTAAAGAGTAAGAAACCTCAAGTGGTACTGAGAAAAAAGTTCTGAATATGAAAAAGAAAGCATAACTAATGTGTATATAAATTGGAGACTTCACAGCAAGTCTAGTTCAGCCATTCAGAGATTTGCATTGTCTGCACTGTGCAGTCTGGTGTCAAAATCAGTGGTCCTCTGGGCATAAAATCTTCCATTGCCTATGTGATAATATCTCTGATCTTCCTGTTGATCATTTCAGATTTTATCTTCTCTGAGTACGTTTTATTAATCTTGGATTTCTGGAAAAAATGGAGCAAGAGGTAGGATAAAGCCTCAGACTGACTGAAGTAAATGACGCATTTACTCAGCTGTACAACAAATCACCGAGCATCATGCTGCAACCAGGTCCATTAGGAGGAAAGCAAACATTCCTCTCCATGCCCCAGAACACCTCTATGCTTGGAGTATGCCATGAAACGGATATAAATCTGACCCAAGGAATTCTCATCAATGAACAGAAGAACACCAAGGTTCACTTTTTCAGCATTATATTTACTCTTGCCTGTGAAGACACTAAGCACGAGGTATCATTTTCAGCTTACACCATTATATATCTAAACTTACAGCCCAGTTAAATACTGGCCACAATCAGTTGTGTATGTAGGTCTCTTGGTCCATTGATAGTCAGGAAGTAGCCATCCCTATCTATCTCAAGTATCTTATCATTTATAATGGCTGCTTATTAAAACAATATATCTTTCAAAATACACTCATAAAAGATAAAATGGTAATGTATCCACTTTATTATATTCATAAGTAAGTTAGAATAAAATTACAAATTCTTTTTGACTCTATTCAGTCTTTGCATTTGACTTACAGAAAAAGATCTCTCTTGATAACTTGCCATTCAGTTTCATTTTCCCAGACATTACTAGATGTTAAGCTTGAATTCTTGCTCAGGTATTTAAACTTTCTGCAGTATCATAATAGCCAGACTTTTCTCAGCTGAAATATCATTACCTTTTACATCTCATAAGAATTTTTAAAATCAATAATTAATAGTATTAAGATGATGAGAAAAGCCAAGCTTCTCAGTATTCATTAACTTTGAACAGATCTAAATTCCTTTAATTGTTTTAAACTGGGAAGAAGATGGAATATCAATTCTATAAATATCTGGAAGGATTTTTCAACAGGCTTTCATTTATACTCACATGGATCTACTGATGAATTTTTCAGCAAGGGACACATTGTAGTTTCAGAAGGACCAAGGAAAAGTTAATTCCCTGATAACTTCTAGGCTGTATTATAACTTAATGAGTCACAGCTTTCCCTCCCCTTTCTTTAGCTTCTCAAAATAGGTATGGGGCAAAATACCTTCATTGTCCTAAAGTAGAGGTCTAGAGTTTCTGCCCTTTACTTACCAGAGGCAGCTGTCACATATCTTCAAAACCTGGGAAAAAGAAAAATAAAACCACAAGAAACCACAAAAACCCACAGCAAAAAATCCCCACCTCCACAGTTAAATTAACATGGCTATAAAGCAAGACTGTTGTTTTTCTCTCTTCCTGAGACTCACCTCCAACAGGCCAATGCTGATGGCGACAGATATCTGAGTGAAAGTAACTAACCTCTTCCCAGACACATATCTCATTCCAGTTAGATCTCATCAACTGCCAGCCTTGTCTTTGTGCCATGGCAATCCTTGACTAGACACAGCAGTGAGTGAGGAAAAGGTGTTGTTCTGAAATTCGCTCAATCTTGTCTTCTCCATTTTTCCTATCACAGAGATTATTGACTTTCTTCCCCTGCAAAAAAAATATTCCATCAGGGCACGAGAACAAAGTTAAGGCAACTAAAACCAGGAACAGTTTCTCTGTAGGCACTTTCGTTAAGGGTGATACAAAGCTGTTGTAGTGGGGAGTAAAAATTAATTTGCTAGAAATTCATTTGCATTCAGTGTTTCCAGGATGAAGAGAAGAATCAGGGAAGCATATCTTGGTAAATGGGCTCTGTTCAGACTGCTGTTACTAACCAACTCCCATATGTGTCTCAGGAGTCTGCCCTAAAGAAGGAAATGCAACTCTGGGACAAAACTGGCATTTGAATTTCCCCTTTCAGTAGGAAAATCACGTTTTTTTACAGTTGATACACTTAAGAGAACATTTGAATTGGTGAGAAGAACTGGTGTATGTGCACTGGTAGCACACTGAAAAACAAAAAGACTGGTTCGTTACGCAGCCCAGATAACCTTGGGTATAACATAGTATAGTTTGTTGGGTCTATGGTGGTTTTTGCAGTAAAGCATCTCATCTTCTCAAGCTAATATGAGAAGTTGTCACATGTGTCCTTGTAGGTGGGAGCAATAAAGAAGAGGTACTGAGCAGAAACTAGCATTTTCTTCTGCTTAGAAGGAGGGTGTCAATTTGCACCAGATGTCCTTGGCCATTTGGGGTATGCAGTCTAATAACAGAGAGCTACCCACTTTGTTGCTTCTAATTGAAAAAGTACTTCCTCTAATTTCTCTGAAGTAAGTGTCTGTATTAGAAAGCTGAGATAAATCATTTGGCTTCTTGTGGCATGAACATAAATGAAGAGGGAGGATTTGGAGGGAGATGAAAAGAATCTGAGAGAAGGATTTTCCCTCCTCAAAAAAACCAACAAAACAAAACAAAAACAAACAACAAAACACCCAACTAGATATAATTAAAAAAACAAACAGACACAACAACAGAAAAGAAAAAAACAACCCAAGATAGAAGCCAGGTTCTGTAATAGAATTCAGTTGTGTTAGTTTTAATATTTATTTACCCACAAATAAACAATCATGCTAAAGCACTGTTGAAGTGGGTTTTGTAGGTGTCATGGAAAGAAGGGGAAGGCTTAGAAAAAGTTTATTAGAGAAGACCTCTCGTTGCGCTTCGAGGTGCAGAGAGGACCCCCTTGCTTTCTCAACTCCTTCTCAGAGAGGAGCCAGGGTGTGGCTGGATCCAATTTTAGCCTCAGATTTTGTCAACTGTTTAAATTTAAGGAATTATAGAGTTGTGATTGAACCATTTATTTCCTGTAGGTTTTAATGATGGCAAATCAGATATATTTATATAAAATTGAATTATTTATTATGACAAATGAACAGACAAATTACCTTAATCAGTAATACTGTGTATTTACTACACAGCATAAAAGCTAAAAACTACAAAACTAGCAAAAAGAAACAATCATTGAGTAGAAATTGATGTAACTCACCATACAACAACTGTGGTGAATCGTTCTCTTTCACTTAACCCCTGAGGCATAACCATGAAGAGGCATCCCTGCAAGTATCGAAGTCTTTGTAAAAGATACTCCACACTCTGACCCTGGACTTCCCTGCCTGAGAGCTAAGAGAGTCGTGTGTGTTTCTTTAGTCATTCACTTTTGAAACAGCACTTCTCCTGTCTTCTCTCCTTCTTCAACCTCCTGGCAGGGTAATGGGAGGTAGAAGATCACAAATGCTACCACTTTGACCATCCTTTCCTCAGTACCACCAGTTTCTTCTTTCCAGTTTATGGAAATGATGGACATGAGAAGTCTTATTAAAGGACATGAGAAGTTTGCAAGCTGTAATTATTCCTTTCAGACAAAAGTTACTTTTTGCTGATCTTCTGGGCAAGGTAGCACTGAAAAGAACAGCAAGGAATCTTAAAGCAACTCCTGCAGCCTCTCTCTGTTTCAGTCAGCTAGAAAAGAGGTTTGTTATCTCTTCTTTGACCAGTTCATACTCTACTGTAAGAGTTTTTCAGTACTAAAGAACAACTTTCAAACTCTTGGGCTTCAAACTTGAGAAAATTTGAACAATTTAAACTAAAATTAGGAATGCAAGTAAATGACCAGTACAAAATAAAATTGCCTTTTTCATCAAAATTCTGCCAGCTGTGCATCCAGTCGTACCAGCCTACTATAGAGATAAAGCCATTTCTTGATAATCCTGCAGTATCAAAAAAAGTAATGGAAAGGTTAGGCATAGTCTGTTCTTTGGAATAACAGCACTGGTTACACCTGAAGAAAAGCAGTTAAGTCTGTAGTGGTTTCATATGTGACATGAAGAGCAAATTATTGTTAGAACAGGATTGTATTACTCCTGATTAAAATTACCCAGTTTGGGAGCAAGGATTGAATTTAAACTGCTGATGGACAAAAGATTTCCATGCACCTATGTCTCAGTTTAGTGAGACTGAAAGTGTTTTGCTAAGGAGGACGAGTTATGAGGTAGACCAAACTCCTCTCTCTCAGCAATTGTAAATCTGAAATTAAGAGGTTCCAAATGATGAAGCATGGAAAAAAGAAAAATAACAACCCTTTATCGAAGCATATATTTGTATTGGCAAAACCAGCAACAGAGCACAAAAACAACTAACCAATAATCCTGTACGCAAAAAGTCTTCTTCAAAAAAAGGAAATACTCTGATACTTCTCTGTCCTCTAGTGTGATTCTAATCACGGCAGGAGACGCTGTTGGATCACTGGAGGAGCAGAGGCTGCAGTGCTCGGTGTTGGTCAGCAGGGGGCGCTGTTGGGCTCTGGTGGTTGCCATGTGAGGCCCCGGATCGCCGGAGAAGCCGAAAATGGAGATTTTTTTTCCCCCACCACCAAGGAGGGGAAGGGGAAAAGGGGAAAGAAAAGCGGTTTCTTTCCCACTAAACTCACACTGTCTGTGGTTGGCTGTAGTCAGGACTCCTCCTTTTTTGTCGATGAGCACAAACTCTCCGATGAATTCTGAGCAGATTCGGGCTGGAGACAGAGTAGCGCGCAGGCAAGCCGAGGCCGGAGAGCAGTCAGACGACCAGATCAAGAGCAAAATGGCCTCAGAGCTTTTCCAACACACACCCCCCCTGACTTTGCCAAGGCAAAAAGTGAAGTGCTGCTTTCCAAGGAGAGGAAGGGAGAAAATCTCGCCAGCCCCCAGCCCCAGAGAGGGCTAGCAGCCTGGAATGTAGTTCTGCCAGCCAGCTCCTTTGTGTAGGTAATCACCCAAGGCAGAAAACTATCCTCCCTATTCAGCATCCCTCCCCATATGCAGCAGGAGAAAGGAAAATTCCTGTTTGTTTTTTTAGAACAAGTAAACTTATGACAACCTAGCTTTTAGCCAATGTAGACTGTGCCTACAACTTTTACAAGCATAAGAACAGTCTGGTTCTCTTCACTAATCTGGGTTGGATTAATCTTCAGTTTTAAAGAAATATGTAAATTCTTGGCAAAATCAGTTCTTCATTTCTTATGTCAAATTGTACTGGTTGCCTAAGTCAGAAGAAAAAGAAAAGAAAAGGCTCAAAACCTTTGTACTAGAAAGAAACAGGACCTCTTTTTTAGCTATGGGTTGAAGACCAACCTGAATCAGTACTTAGAATAACATTAAATTTTAGGTTGAGACCAAGTGGGATGGGCTTAAGAGGAGTGGGAGCTCCTTCTCTGCTTTTTCTCTCATTAGAGAAGTCAAAGCCATAATCTGACTCATGAACAAAGAGAAGGTTTCAGATAGTCAACAGTCTTTTCTGAATGCTGCCTCATTGACCATAGATGGACAATTACAGCTATGGTCTCTCAGCTGTACAATGTTGACCGTACACCTATTACAGGCAGTACTTGCAGCATGAGTTTGTATCTGATCAAGGTACATAAACTTTTGAGGTTGATTTTCTGCACTCATAGGTCAGTCCCAAAGGTAAAAGCTAAAAGACAAGGGGAAATTGACAAGGTATGGATGAGGTAAAGCAGCTGAGAGAAACTGGAAAATATTTCCAGAAGGCAAATGATCTCCCCAAAGTATTTCTTAAACCGTCCTTCCGGAAGCTCTGGGATGGCTGTATTTTTTCTCCTCTGCCCTATCCCAGGCTTTTTCTCTAGCTGCATAGAGGATATAACAGAATCAGTGTGATATTTTTCAAACAGTATAAAACTCACATTTAAAAAATTAACAAAGTAAAAAGATGTCTCCTTTCTCTAATAGTGTTAAAGATTTTATTTCAGGAAGACTGAAGGTGACAAGCAGAGGCAGATTAGAAGAACTTTTAGTATCTTCATGCACCACATCTTCCAGGGAATGAAGTCTTCCCTCCAGATGACAGCCACTCCAGTGTCACATGCTTCCTTCTGCTTGATCAAACCTAGTGACACTTACAGAACTGAAAAGAAATACTTGAACAGCTCAGGGAAAGACACATCTACATTAGTAGAAGCCAGTTAGATATTCTTGGAACTTCTGTCTGCAAAAAAATACCAGAGTACCAAAATATGCACTAAGTGAAGAAGTCTCGAACATGAAAACACATCACCTGGATGATCCTGGAGGCAGGAACAAGAGGGAAATAACACATATGACGGTAGTTGAGATTCAAGACACCAGAATAAAATGCAGATAAACCAAATGGGAAAAACGTATAGGGTGCACAATAGCTATAACCTTTCCCTTCAACCTGTCTGGCTCTCTTCATTTTCTCTGTACATTTCTGGAGAAGCAAGACAAAGTCCTCAAAAAACAAAAGGCTACATCAGTATGAACCGATGACTGTGAGCTGCCCATTAGGAGAAATAAAGACACTTTTCTATATCTGTTTCAACCTTCACAAATATCATCTTCCAGGAATCCTTCATATAATAAACCAATAGTCACCTGTTAGAAGTGTCAGTTGATCCGGACAAAGTTACTGCCTGACAAAAGACTGTTAAGGTGACTTTCACTTCACATACAGGAGATTGTCAGGGCTTTAGTCAGTGCTTCAAAAATCAGCCCTGCCCCTCTCTAGGGCTAGTTTAGCTATTAGAAAGTGTAGTGCTACACACATATGTAGAAAATCATACCATTTCCACATACATATTTAGCCTATTTGGGAGCTTTCTATTACACAGAATAATAAGGAGAACAGCAAATACATAGCTACTTGGCCTGGTTATGTGCATATTTTAAAGCTTCTCCATTTTTCCTAGTGTCATTTGGAAAAGGACTGCAGACCCTTGCTCCCACCTGGGTTTTCAGACTTGGCAGGTATCTTAACGTTCTCTCTAGGCTCTAGCTCAGTGCCTCTTGGCTGACAGTGTGCAATCGCTCTGCGCAGCTGTTTTTTTCCCTACCGTTTGTCAGTACACATGCTCTGGGCTTCCTGCTGCCATCTGGCAATCAGTGTGAGATCACAGCTCCTGGTCCCAGGAGGAAGGCACCACAAGACAAGGTCACAGATAAAACAATATCAGAATATACAAACCTTTGTATAGCTGCACCACATGCTGTTTGGCATTCCTGTGACCCAGTTTTTACCTTTTTGTAGCAGTTCAATCAATGATTTTGCTACAGTAGATAAGCATGAAATTAATTTTTCATAGCTTTTACCAATACCACAAAACCATACAGCTCAGAAAGCCTTGTAGGTCCTAATGCTAGTTAGTTCATTTGTATTTAATCTTTGACAGATGATTGCATCTAGCATCAAGACCGAATTGCATAGAATATTTTTCTTTAATCAGAAATAATATCACTGACATCTTCTCATTGCTTCTTCAGAGTTTAATGAGCATTTCTGCTCTGGCTTCTTCAAATACTTGGAGGACACTACATCTCTTTTAGCATTTGCACTACACCCCATTTCTTATGTACCTCATGTTTTGTACAGAATTACAAGATCATTGAGTTTGAATGGTATCCCTGAGCATTGTTTTGCATAAATAAATAGGGACAATATAGGAAAAACAATAAAAATGGAAAACTGATGCGTAAAATAGAGATCTTGGTACCCTTAACTTACACCAATCTGACATAATCACTAGGGTGAAGGGACAGCTCAGTGTCATTTAGGCTGTCTGGACCTGACAAGGTGGAGTCAATCAAACCACTAGAAGGCTGGGCTGAGCATTTTAAGTTGCTGAAGAAAAATGTGTTCATTAATGTGTTTTAGAAAACAAAACTTCTCATTCAGCTTTTTATGTACTGCACCTTAAACTATTTTTAATTAAACTAGAAAAACAAAAACCCACCAACAAACAAAATAAGTTTTTTCTCATTGGTTCCAGGCAGCTATTTTGTTGCTTTAAATGTGACTTTCTCATAAGCAGTAACTCAATATACTCATGCAATTGCTACAGAATAGCAGAAAGCAATGAAGATTTCCTTTACAATGTTCAGTACAATCAGAATTTTTCACAACATACAGAACTCTTGCCTAAGAAAAAATTCTCTCATAGGAATTTTCAGTGAAGCTCTGTGGAGCCTATTCCATAAACAAAATTGATCTGTCAACTTTTTATCTAGTGTAATGGAAAATTCAGATGAGAAAGCCAGTCCTTTTTAAACATGTCAAGCAACTTCTCCCCTAAACGTTGAGCAGTCATGGAAGCTATTACTACACTGTATGGCTGAAATACTTCCTTGGTTGAATGGAGTTTCCTTAATAGATTGTGGTCACATTCAATTTCTAGTTCACTGTCCTTCCAGGGATATCAGGCCCTTCATTAAAGTAAACATGTGCAGTTCAGACAGTCTTTAGAATCACAGAATATGCCAAATTGTACTCTTCATTAGTGCTTACTTATAAGAAACTTTATAAATATGCTGAATTTCTGTAATTTCATGAAGGTACATATTCACTCTCGGAGTTGAGAACATCTACTCTCTATATTTTTTTTTTAAAAGACTAACTCAAAAGAAACTCAGTCAAGATTGTATAACCAAATGACACATAAGAGGCAAACATGAGTAACCCATTTGAGCTGTGTAGGCATTCAAAGTCTTGAATATGGTACTGATTTCTTCACTAGAAATTGCATGTCAAAATTTGAAAGAAACCAGCAAGCATCTGAGCTTGTTTCTCTGAATTATCCTCAGTACTGAGCCTGTTCCTTCTATGTACATTTATTTCTGGTACTGAAATATTATTAGTGCAAATCATCATCCACACAGACACATAGGATATCACTTGTGTGATAAGGGTTATGATTAAAAACAGAAGTCTGAGAAAAGGAGAGGGAGAATTTTTTTTACCAGCTAATGTTATTGTACATTTTCATCACTACTACAGAATTTATTCTATATATCATACAAGATGATGAAACCAGAAGAGCTCCCTGCAGCCAAGACCTGGCAACAGGAATTTACACAGGCCCTCCAGGGTAATGAGGGTCAATTTACTTTATATTTCACTGGAAAAATAACCAAGATTCATCACATATATATTTTATCATGTTTAACGTATTTTACTGCAAGACAAAATGTTTGTAAATATATTTTTCTCTTTGCAGTACTCTGCTAAATTTAACTTTGACCTTAATCAAAGCTAAGGCTGGGGTTGAAGAAAAGGCACAGCATTTTATCACACATGATCAAGTGTGTGTGCTATTGACTTTGGTGCTTAGCTACTAGTAGGAATACCTTAACATGGCTTTCATCACTGTGTGGAAACAGGTAGAAGGATTCTCTAGGTGGGAAGGAGAGTTGTGAAAACTGTGTCAGAGGAGAGAAGTGAGATAAGAGAGAAAAAATCAGAAAATAAATACATTTAAAGACTGAGAGTGTTTAGTCCTGTAGCAACATTAAACAACAAATACACCCAAAACATCCTTTTCGTCAGCAACGTTATTTTCCTGCAGCCCAAAATGTAACATTTCTCATATATATATATATATATACATTTAGCTGTCTGAAGTAATTTTCACCTCAAAGGCTACTGAACTCAGATAAGGTACCTTGTGAGGTCCACTATAGGGGTCTTACCTTTCAATGAACACCAGAATTTGCCACAACAGCACAGTACCTACGTTGCTAGTACTCACATACCCTATTTAGGAAATAAACAGTATTCAGCAGCCACTTTTATGGAAAACAAACTTACAATTTAGCTCACCCAAAGTAGATTTACTTCTTACTTCTTTCAAGTGTCACCCCACCACAAGCAGTTTTTCACTTACCGTTACTCCTGAGATATTTGATGTTCTTCTTGAGGATCCACTTGTTGGGACCAAGAGACATGGAAAAGGTTCAGTTTACATGCCCTGGAAGAATATAAAAGGACTCTTGCCACTGAAGAAACCTTCACCCAGAGGATGGTCAGGTACTGGAACAAGATCTCACTGAGCCTTACAGAGTTCAAGAAGCGTTTGGGCGATACTCTCAGGTGTAACACGGTGTAACTCTTGGGGATGGTTCTGTGCAGTGCTAAGAGTTATACTTGCTGATACTCATGGGTCCCTTCCAAGTCAGTATATTCTGTGATTCTGTGATCGAGAACATTCTCCTTAGATGACTTAAATAATTTTTCCTCCTTCCCTTTTTTTTTTAAAATAATCATGCAGTTTTGTAAGCCTAATGAACTGGGTTTTTTTCAAGATTTCGCATTTCTCCTAGATTATTTTTACCAGGCCATGTACTACAAAAATAGAAGAGCAAAGTGCCTAGCTGACCATCCCACACATAGCCTTCACCTGGATTTATAAAGATGTGTTTGCTATAGATGCAGAAACATGCAGACTCTTCCCTCCCTACATGTGCAGTATAAATATAGTAGAAACTAAAATGAAAAAAAGTATAGTTTAGTATATGCAACATAGTGTGTGCCCAAATACAGCGCATATGGACAGTCTTCTAGGAGCTTTGTGCTATTTTTTTATTATCACTTTTTGCCTAATTGAATAGGCAGTTTCTCAACAAATAGAAAATATAGCCTTGTATTAGACAATTTCACTCCCCAAAAAAGCACAGAGCATGTGAGTTCCCATTTAATTTCAGAATATGAAGCAACTAAGAAGTGCAAAGAACAAGACTAAGAGGAGAATAGAAAACTTCACTTTCTTTTTTTTTCTTTTTATATTAAAAGAAATTAATGTAAAATACACAATAATATCTGTGCTGAAGAAAAATGAAGGATGGAGTTAGTCATATTCATTGGCAACACTGTTTTAAAAAAAAATTAAAGGCTCAAACTAACACCTGCAAAAGTGTTTGTTCTGCGCAGTGAAAATCTATCCATCAATCTCCTTGTGATATTTTCTGTGATGGTGCTGACTTGCTACCATCCCACATTTTACTCTAGGCTTGGGGAACAAAAAAAAAGAAGAAAAAAAAAGAAAATAAACAATGCACATGCATCCTTGAATAAATATATCTCTAAAATGGATTTTTTCATTAGTTACCTCACCTGTTAACTTCATGCATGCAATTTTATAGGACAGACGAAGATCCATTCACTGTGGATTCCAGCACGAATTAAAATTGCAGTACTGGTAGCTACAAAACTACAGATGTAAGCATTAATTTGATCTGCTTACTGATATGAAACACATTTTTACTTAACCATGAACATAGAAATATTGATTCGTTGCTCATGAGTTATGCTTCCACTGTGAAATCTGAAGTCATAGTTGTCAGCCTGGAACAAATTAAGATGTTAAATAGCGACAACAGCTCTTCTGTGTCTAGACAAATAAAAACTCAGGCTTTTACAAAGAGGGAATGGTATTCCAATATTAATCCTTATATTTAGAGTAATTTTATAGTATATGTTTTCACACCTAAGTCTCCCAAACTGATAAATCTTCCTTGTTATAAAAGTTATTAAATCGAGTTCCAAAAAGAGACTTAGATATAAAGTATTCAGTGATAATAAACTTTTCTGCTTTAATGCTATGACCAGGGGAATAAGCACTAACATTAGGCCTTACTTCAAGAAATGAAGAAAAATGAACAAAAATGAAACAAAAACGAAAAAGGAAAAAATGTGATAGTCAAGAAACAAACTATTCTGTTGGGTTTAACATCAAAAAGTTTGAATTTTCTACCATGTCTCTTTAAAAATGAGATTTAGAATATACAAAAAATCAATCATTCATTATTCACCGATTTTATTCTGATCAGAAGTGTGGGGTGTGTAGGAGGAGAAATTAAAAATAGAACAAGTTTCTGTGAACAGAATGGAAATGGAATTAGGATACAGAGACTCTATACCACTGGTGGATCCAAACAACATAAAAACTTAGAGAGTAATTGTGAGAGTGTTATCTTCATGAAAATTGCCAAATGAGAAGTAAGTTGGTAGCAATGCCTATTTCTTTACTTCTATGCAACACATAAATGGCCATTTTCTGATGGCAGTAGCTGCCATCCTTCTCAGGTATACAGCAGATTAAAGGTTGTACAGACGCAGAAGCTAGAACTGTACTGCTACCCTAGATGGAATCCCTCACATGTCAGGATTAAAGTATGATTCCAAGACAAAACTCCAGGTTTTGTTTTTTTTTTATTTTTTGCCCCTGATTTTATCTGGGATTTTTTTTTTATTTTTTTTCAGAAGAAACAATCACATACCTTTTAAAAACAGAAGATGCAGTCTTTGCAGTAATTAATAACCTTATTCCTCAGATGCAGACAATAGCAAAATAAATAAATAAAAGAGATTGAAAACAAAACCTTGTCTGGTCATACTCTGCTGATCCTGAATCATCTTTCTTGGTATCCATTAATTTAACACACTGTTTTTAATAGTCTCTGTCTTGACCTGATTTAACACTTAGTTACTTTTTCCTCTTGGGAGTTGCTGTACTGCACTGAGGACAGAGGTAAGTCAACAATCAAAATCAAAAGATGAGCTTAGAACTTGTGCAGCTATACTACAGCAGCCTCAGTCTTAAGTGCAGGGAGCCACAGACATGCAGACTCCAGCAGCAGCTTTCTTCATCACACCACCTGGTATGTATAGGACAACCTACCAGAGCCTCATATCATTAAAACTGTCTCACTGACAGTACCCAGACCAAAGAATGCGAAGACAGAGATAGTATCTCCAAGTGAATATTAGTTTGGAACACACTTGACAGTCCCCCAGATGAGCTCTGCTCTGCTTGTGTCAGAGGACAAGCTCAAGATTTCTCCTGAAGACAGACAGGCACCACAGTGCCAAAATGATTCCATAACTAAAGGGAATATCTGTCATTATTCACAGAAAAGCTTCATTACCTTCAAGCCAATACTGAGGGTGCTTCAGCAGCTACAAAAGGTGTTGTGTGGTCATCAGAAGCAGCACTGAGGTCCAGGAAAAAAAATTCCAAAAAATAGCCTTTCCATGCCTATTGATGAAAGAATAAAACTAATAGCTTAGTCATGTGCTAATATCCTACACTGATATTATGTCTAGAGTATGCTCTGGACAACCAGTACACATAGAACACACTTCTCACACTTCTACACACCCTGTAGAAAATTCCTTTCAGGATACCTGAAAGCCACAGAAAATATTCCTTCTTCTGGGTAGTTTCCAAGAATTAAGCCCTTTCTTCCTCAGCTCCTGGACTGTGTTATGATGTAATATCACGACCAAAAGACTCCAGTCCAATGTTTTTTCAGGGCACACTCCCTCACTGGTGATATCACAACATCAAGTTCCTGTCCTTGTTTTAGAACAAAACAGTATCTTAGCTCAGCACGTACAGAGGTTTTTAATTCAATAGCATTCACAATTAGACAACCCTCTCTCTCATTTCAAGAGAGGCAGAAGCAAAGAAATATTAACACGTTTTGTTGCAGTAGTGCCCTTAGAAGTCAGTGTCTATCCTCAACTACCACATTCTGCCCAAACAAAAAAAATAATAGGAAACATTTAAAAAATCTGATAGTCACAGAAATTACGGAAGATCAAATCTTTGCAAATAAGCAGGAGTGTCAAGACATTTGCCTTTCTGATGGCCAGTAGTGAAGTAATCTTTACCTAACCTCTTAAATTAAAGTAATTTTCATGCAAATATAATTTTGTTTCTGAATGATCCAAAACTTAGACTCGACATAGCTGGTTGTCATTCAAACAAAAGCAAGGACGATAAGAAGCATAAACACACCATTTCTTAGTTAATTTTACCACTTGATTTTCACAAACATTCCTTTGGATAACAACCATTTAATCCTTCTCAATCTCCCTTCTGTTAAAATTATTCTTCACATATTATTGCCTTTTTTGTCTCCTTTTTTATGCTGTATAAAAACATACTACCAGATCCAACAAGTTGACAGCCCCAGCTGCAGCCACAAGCAGGAGCTTGATTTTCATTTAGCTTTTCACCAGAAAAAGAGACAGACCATTCAAGATTAGAATAGAAATGGGGAAGACCCTAGTGAGGTTATATTATCAAAGCTATGTAAAATTTATACTATACGAGCTTACATAAAGAAGTCCTATGATCTGGAAATAAGTGTCAAGCAGGGTTGCACAGTGCACTGCAACAAAGTTAACAGCTATTTGCAGCCCTAACCCTTACCTATTTGGAGCATATGCCCCCACTAAACATCTTGTGCGACTTCCCTCTTTGCTTATTTGAAGTCATTGTGATCTTGCTGATCTCTAAGCGATGCATGCAGTTAGCAGACAGCAAGGTCTCCATTTCTATGCCCTGTAAATCATGGGTTTTTTAACAAGTCATTTTTAAAAAGAAGTAGAGAAGTGGGGAAAAGAACAGTGTTGCTCTATTTGAAGTTGTTGTTTGGCACTTCTTTTCCTGATCGTTTCCATGAATTAGAAATTATAAGACAAAAGGGGAAAGAAAGAAATAAATCTCTAATATTTATTTTTGAATTTCAGAACCAGAGGTCAGTTGAGTATCACTCAACTGTGAACCCATACTTGCATAACAGGAATTTAAGTTCTGTGTTCTCAGCCAATCTTTATCCAAACATGCAGTTAAGAAGTAAAAATAGGAAGAAGAGAGAAGAGAAATAAGAACAGAATAAAGGTGTTCATTCCCAAGGTGGAAATAATCATGTTTCATCTTCTTATCTGAATGCCATTTTAAAGCCTGCATAACAAAATCTGCTCTGATGAGGATCTTTTGCTCTTCAAGGAATTCAGAGGAATAGACACAAAAGGCATAAACACATCAGGGGTTTTTTTCTCACTCCCCATGCTACAGCAGCTAGTACAGAGAGACAGACAATATTTTGATGGAGAGACACATCTATAGACTCAGAAAAAGCCCAGAAAGGTGTGCAAAGGGCTCAATAACATAGCAATATGGCAACTCTTAGCCAGTATAGCATTTCTTAGAGATCATACATAGCTGACAAAAGTTACACCAGCTTTATCTAATCTGAGCTAAGGCTGAAGTAGAACCTGAGGCTCTGCTGCTGGTTTTTTGAATGGCTATTTTCTTGTTACTAGCAAAAATCATGCATCAATAAAGATACCCAGATGCCAAATCAAGAAAGAAATTATTTAACAATAGCAACACTGAAATAAACATCAGGAAGTTTTTGAAGTTTATTTATGCTCATGCATCATACAGGCAAAACACCCCAAACAACCCAACACCTGCTTTCTGTAGATTAAAATACTGATGAAATAATGAGTAACACCCAGTAGTAAAAGTTACCTATGCAGTTTTTTACTCTACTGGTATGTCAGTTGGAGCTGCAATATTGATATTTGTGATTCTAATGTAACTACAAATTTTGGACTCAACTGTCTTCCAGAGCACAGGCTCAAGACTCTGGATACAGTGTTCAGCATTTCCATCAACTTCCTGTGTGACACTGTGCAGATTGTTTTATTCTTCTAGGCTTTCTTTATCTGCCAGTCATTTTTTCTTCCTCTTGCCATTTGTTATTTATAAATCACTCCATTTCACAAGGACCGATCATCACTTCAGCAGGATGATTAACATGTCTAAAATATTCTGTTTTCAAAGTCTGAGGAATGCTACTTACTAGATGGCTACAGCATCTAAAACAGGCACACAAGGTCACTAAAGATATTCTCAAGTGTGGTCTGATGTTACTCTGAAGCAACCAAAGACAATGCAACTTTAATGTCTACAATAGGGACTCCAAGAAAAAACACCTTGATTCAAGGGAAAGATATATTAACTCAAGTTTAGCACCATGCAAACACAGATCAGAGTTAGCCTGAAGTACACAACATGGAGCAATCCTGTTGACATACCCTCGTCTCTCATCTGTCCCTGATCCTCGTTCATCACATTTAGTCAAACCTTGCTCCAAATAGCACATAGCCTACAGTCGGCAGGGCTGGATGGCTGCTGAGTTGTCCTAGTTTTATAGATTTTATTAGATCCTTGCCTCCATTGACATTTCTTGCCAGTAGTGAATGCAATAGCCTTCATCAGAAAGAAGCAAGTGACAGAAAACTCCATTTTAGATTGACACATATTCAAAGTTGTGTATGACTGAGAGCAAAATCATTAAGCAAATACTGTGCTAAATCACAAACAGCTCTAAACCACAGACTCAAAGAATAATTTAGGCTGAGAGGGACCTTCAGTGCCCACCTAGTCCAATCCCCAGTTCAGAGTAGGTCTAATTAGGTCAGACTGCTCAGGGCCTTGTCCAGGGTCATGAACACCTCCAGTGATGGAGATTCCCTCACTTCTTCTGGCAACTTGTGTTTGATCACTTCTACCACTTAAGTTTTTCCTAGCACCCAGTCAGAACTTCCCATATTCCAGCTGATACACCTGACTCTTGTCCTTTCACTAGGTACCTCCAAGATGAGTCTGACTCCCTCTTACCAGTGTCCTGCAAGCAGGCAGTTGTAGAGAGCAACAAGATTTCCCTCAGTCATACCTTCCCCAGGCTACAGTTCCTTCAGACTCATTCGTATGTCATGTGTCAGCACCCTGAAGATCTTCACAGAATCATAGAATGGCTTGGTTTGGAAGAGACCTTACAAATCACCTAGTTCCAATCTCCCTACCATGGACAAAGGGACAAACTAGACCAGGTTGCTCAAAGCCTCATCCAACCTGGCTTTGAACACTTCCAGGGATGTGGCATCCACAACTTCTCTAGGTAACTTGTTCCAGTGCCTCACCATTCCCATAGTAAAGACTTTCATCCTAATATCTAATCTAAATCTATTCTCATTCAATTTAAGGCCATACCCCCTTGTTCTGTCACAACGTGTTCTTGTAAATTGTCCCTCTCCAGCTACCTTGTAGGCTCCCTTCAGGTACTGGAAGGCTGCAATTAGGTCACCTCAAAGCCTTCTCTTCTTCAGGCTGAACAATTCCAATTCTCTTAGCCTTTCCTCATAGGAGAGGTGCTCCATCCCTCCAATCATCCTGGCAGACCTTCTGCCATTACAAACTATCTGTGGTATGGTTGACTTTTCTGTGTATTCAGTCCTTCAGTGCTTTGTCAAGGGTGTCCATATTGGGGCAACAACCACTTCCATTCCTTGGAAGTGTAAAATTCTCTCTGTTTACTCAAACCCCAAGCACAGAGGGAGAAGTCTCCAGGAGCTTACTGCTCATAATGTCATAAGGTGTTAAAATCAACTGTCAGTAACTTGAATGTTTTCTCTCCTATTAAAAAAAAAAAAAAAAAAAAAGGCAGCTTTTCCTAAATGGTATTCTTTTCAGTGTAGACATTTGATATTTTTTTCTAAATGAAAACTAACATGACAGAAATTTTACTTTCCAGCATGTCCCAGAAATGAAATACTCACAAATAAAGCTGATTTTTTCCCCTTGATTAACCCACCTTGAAAGATGTCCTACATTACTTACCATTGGCGATGAGTGCATGATGGCATAGAATATTGGAATGTTTGTCACAGACACTTCTCTGCACCCATGGACTCATGCCCAGTTTTAAATTGTCTAGCATCCTGATTACAAGGGTACCAAGCACTGTGATCAAGGAGATTTTCCTACGCAATTTAATCATTTAAAGCTGGGCTTGCTTCCATGACTGTAGTTAGTTCCATAAGTCCTGTGACAGTGCCAGAAACATGTCAAGGGATAAGGTCTGGATATGGAACCATTTTCTCAGGGACATTTCTTAAACCACTATTTCATGTTTTATTGCTAATACCACATACTGAGTCAGCCACAATTAACCCTGAAAACCCCCTCTCCAAGCATGTAGAGAAAGTTATCTGTTCTCATTAAATTGTTAAGCAGTAATGAACTAATTCATCTACATTTCCCTTTGATCTCACCAAGGTGATAAATTAACAACTTCTCGGATGCCTAATTATCTTCTGATCCACTCTTTCCCCAAACAAATAAGTTTAAGATCTCCACCTCTTCCTTGTAAACATGGAATCTCCCATATCCCACTCTGTTCTCCTGCATTCTTTCAGGACCTATTATACTGCTCAAGTCTGAATTATGTCTCCAGGTAGTAGAAGCAAGGGCAAAATCCAGCAGCACAACTTTACCAAGCAGTGTCTCAAAGAAGGTTGATTGGAGAAAACTATCCTTTGACTAGGAGAGACCTATAGAGAGAAATGAGACAGAAAAGCTGTAGCAATGTGCCATGGAAAAAAGCATTTTCTACTTTTCAGTACAGAATAATTTGTCAACCTTCTCTCACCCTTGGATAAGGGTTAGAAAATGCCATTAGGATCAGGATAGGTTTTGTGTAACAAGGTAATAAAATAAAACTCCTACCTTGATTCTCATCCAGCACTGCCATGCATGGTTTATTGGACTAGATGCTCTAGAATTGCATTAGCAAGTTTACAAAGATCTTAAGGATGATTATATCTCCTCTTCTGACTGCAGGGTTTGCAGTCTCTGAATGGGAAATCTTACTTAAGATAACATATCTGCAAGGATCTGGTGAATCAGATAACATTATTCTTCAGGCATTTGCCAGTTCACATTAAAGCATCTCTCATGTTTGAACATAAATGACTGGGAACAACTGGGAGCCACAGCAATACAGGGTGAGTATGGACACATGTGCTCAAGTACAGTCTGAATGAGGAAATGAAAGCAGTTTCCGAACTACTTGTGCAAATCCATTTGTAACTGTAGTTATAGGATAGTCCTGAGTGGAACATTTGTGCCAAGCAATGCAATACCAAGAAACATGACTGGTACTGAGGCCAAACTGTACCTGAAGGGAGCATGACAACTTTCTGCAGTTGATGCAGCTGCCTCCTTGCAGCAGTGATGAATTCAAAAGACAAAAAATTCTGTAGTAATTCCAGTGCTGCTGAGCATGGAGCTCAGAAACTTCCAGAAGCATCTCTTAGACTGTCAGCAGCAGCTGCCTTGGTTCTTCACATCCTCTTGTCTTCTGTACATTTTATTCCCCTGAGCCATACAAGAAGCAGAAACAGGTGCACCACTGTCAGTTCTGGTGCTAGCACCTGAGGCAAAAGATTCCAACAGAGTGTATTTGCTGTTCTCTCTTTCCTCAGGCCGGGCAATGGGGTCATGGCCTCCTGCACCAATGCCACGGCACTGCTATGACTGCTGGGGGAAAACAGAGGGTTGAAAGAGGGATCTTTCTTTTCAGTTCCACTTATCCTTTTGCACCATGTGAAAAAGATGAAGTGTGACACTGCAATGTCAGTTTCCTGCATATAACCTGGATGTTGATTTTTAAAGTAACATTTTTAAGGAAAGGGAAACCATGGAATTTCCCCACAGCCATGAGACAGCATTCAGAAAAGGAAAAGCCAAGTCTTTTTTTTCTCTAGGCAGCTGACTCACAAACCCTTGCACTATTTCTCCACATTTTGAGGTAAGCTGCTAGGCTTAGGAATACCTCCTCTCTGCTTGCAGTTGACCTTCCTGATGCCATCTCTTTCATACGGAATGACAATTTTTAATCTATCCACTCTAGTCCTAGGAAAAGGGAAACAGTTTCTTTCTCACTTGGCATTTCCTGCAGGTAAAAGCAGTCAGAATGAAACTGGAAATGTGGGTCTTGAGTGAACAGCATTAGCACTAACTGTAGTGTAAAGTGAGAAACATTAATGGAGAAAAACCAAAAAGACCAAAACCAGTTGTGATTTCAGTTCCATTTTCCAAATTTCTCAATGGTACTACCATCACAATAGAAGGGACTTTGAGACATACATCCCTAAGACATGCCCTGGGCAGCAGCACTAGTACTAACAAAGCCAAGGTTCCTATGGACGTGTACCTTATACCTGAATTTCTTTATGTGCAAAAGCAAAAGCCTCAGTCAATGCTTTTGCCATGACTGGAATTTTTTTAAAATGGTGACAGCTTAAGGCTTCTGCTCCTCAAATGCCTAATTGGGGTCAATAACACAACTTCTCTATTGAGTCTCTACCTATCTGTTTGGTCTCTACTTCTACCTTATACAAATCCACCCAACTTCAAACTTTTACAACAGAATCAAGAGATGTATGACAAGCAAAGTATGTCTGCATTAGGTCCATTTCCTCAGGAAGCCAATGTCAACAAATTAAAAGGAAAAAGCTCTCTGTGCAGACTATCAACATTCCTACCTTTAATTAATGACCACCGCATTCCACGAAATCCCTTTCAGACATTCCTGTGTATGACTTTTGCAAGTGGGAAACTGAGGCATCAAATGTCTTCCCACATCTGGATAATACCTTTTACTATCAGGAATAAAAGGTGGAAATTGCTTGTTCCAAATCTGTTGTAAAATAGGTACCATGAGTTTTTCTCTATTGTTCTGTCATCACTACTCAAGGCTACAAAATTCTAACCATTGCAGAGGACTATTAAAGTCATCCCTAATCAGAGTTACTTGGTATTTTTATATACCTGGAAGATTTTATCCCAATCTCCAGCTGACTACAATCTTCTGTTAGATCTCACACGCAACGGAGGTCAGACAATAACTGAATCTACAGAAGAAAATACCCTGAAACTGTTTTCTGGTATGATGCTCTACTCCTATAACAGAGTAATCTAAAAATGTGCTTTCCAATACCAGTACATTATCTAAAGCTTTGAATTTTCTCTAGATTTTACTGACTCATATAAAATAAAATTTAAAATTTTAACCTCTCTCCTTCCCCATGTCTCCCTCTTAGTTTTTCTTTCACTGTACAACTGATTATACTGTATTATATATTCAGCATTAATACTTTCTATAAGTTATACTATTTAGTGCTACTAAATTATGTAGAGCTTGCACCAAACAGAAACCCTCTGCAAAGTCATACAGTAGCATGCTCCTGATCTCAGCAAGATTTCCTTTTCATCAGCCATGTAAATAAGTGCTGTCAGTGAGAAATACAGGACACACAAGGAATGCAGCCTGCATTTGCAGACACATATGCATGTGCAAAATATACGTATGCAAGAAGTCATTCAGCAGGCCAGTTGTATTTAAGATAACAGAGGAAATAAAACTTAGAATTTGTTTGATTAAAGATATGAAATAATTTTACTGTATTGTAAAACACTGCCTTCTGTTCCACACACTGTTGTGCTGGGCAGAATTTTTTACTGAAGAAAATACCTTTTAAAGGAGACAGCTTAAAGCTTTGCTTCTGAGGCCCCCCATAGCTTAATGAATTTATTCACTCAAGTGCTGCAGGTCAAATGCCTTGTCTCCTTCCAAAGGAATTCGATGGGAGTTTTGGTTTACATGACACAGACAATCGGCTCATCACATAATGTACAACAACAGTGTGGCCTGCAGGCCTTCCCTGTACCAGTGAGCAGGGCAGTCATCCAACCCGCTAATCAGGCAAGCCTCCAAGAGGCTTCAAACTGTGTAGAACCCTAAGACCAGCAGCAGCATCCTCTGCATTGTCAAGTTTCTCTCTTATAATGTGCAGTGACTGAAAAGGAGCAGCAAAAGCCTTCCACATTGAAGTTGTGAACCCCCTGGGACACCTTCATGACAAGCAAATGTATACCTATTCCAGCAATTCCACTGAAGCTGCAGGTATATAGGAAAGAGAGAAGAGAGTCTAGTCCTAAGCATTTCTGGCATGAGATGGGAAGAGGTCCGGTGGAGGAGAAGAGAGCAGTCTGATAGCACCATGCACACAATTCAATTGTCTCTGTTTCTGCTTCCAGCACCACTGATATCAAGCAGGAAGGGAAAAACAGCTGTCCTAACCTGTCATCCCAGTCACCTCCAGCATCAGTCAGACCATGCTCTGGTCTTCTTCCCAGCACAGTGCCTCGTTTCCTTGTGACCATTTGCCTCTTGACTCGCAGTCCCACAAGCTACCTCACCTTTAGTATCCTGTAATTTTGTATCTGTGCTGTGACATAGTGTACGCTATCCTCATATACAACAAAAAGACAATGTCTGCCAAGGGTAAGGGAGACTGATGGTTTCCTTTAGGAAAATCTGCATAGTATATGGTAATATGGGTAAAGGTGACTTCAAAGGGAGATGTTTTACTTCTGTAGGTATGTGGGTACTCTGCGGTGCTCTTATCTCTGGGCAAGTACACTGCACAGGTTCAGACCAGCAGCTACAGAAAATCCAGACCCCTGTACATGAGGAGAGAGTTTACCAGTGGTCATGTCCACTGAGGAGTATAAGGGGAGAAGGAAGGAGGAAAAGAAAATGGGATCTCTCACCTCAGGTGTCTTGCGTTCTTTCTACTTACCACTTGTGACCATAGTTGTATCTGCTTTGGAGTCCTTTCAAAACTGAAGGCTCTGCCAGGGCTACTCTGACAGTTTACTTTGCTTCATCATAGCTGCAGATGTGAGCCATGAAGTGGAGGAGCAGTTAGTCTAAGGGGAACAGATACAACAAACAGCAAAGGAGGATGCCATTAGTAAGTGGTAGGAAAAAAGAAGCAAATTGTTCTAAGAAAAATCATCAAGAGATGAAAGAGAGAAAGGGTGCTAAACACAGTAGAAAGAGAAGACTGAAAAATACTGGGTTTTAGCTAGCACAGTAGCATGGTTACATCACGAAGGATGCTCGGAGACCTAAGGCATGGAACTAAGAACAAAGATACATAGGTTCGGTTTCCAACTCTGACAGGTTTCCCTGTCTGATTTGATTGGAGATACTCCTCTCTCTGTCTTCAGTTTTGTAGCAGCAGAACACCCTCCACTCCTCGATGCTGCTCTTTTAATGGGGCCCCTCCTGCAGAAGAACTGGCTCTGGACTTGGAGGGGCGACTGCCCAGTGTCAGTGGCTGTGCTGGTGCTGTCAGAGAAGAGCATTGGCAGGAGGCTGCAGGCCATGCTCACTGCTTACTGCAAGCACTCACATGTGGGCATGGTCTCTAGGCCAGTTGTGGGACAGCACAGCTATGCCACTTAAGTGAAAAATTTCAGGCCTATCACAAGCTCTGATGTTAGTTCCAAGGTCGTCTAGCTGTTTGGAAGGGCTTTGAACTTCATTTGTCTAACCAGGAGCATTCAGCTACTCCACTGGGCTGGGACTAAGGTGTCATATCCACTGTGTGCTAGATGAAACAGCCTACAAGATGAGATAGATCCCAGAAAGGCCCAGTCCATCAATAGCTGTTTTGTGTGATCTGAGCTCAAGCTGTCTATGTACGCAGTGTACACACAAGAGCTTCATGCACCTCAGCCTTTTGCCACCTTTCCAGGCCTCTCAGGTAACAGTCACTGAACATACAAGTGGTTTGTTATTTACAACTAACTGAGAGCCAGAAATTAAGGCAATACCGCTCAGCTGCAAAGTGGCCAGCAAAATATGTATGGAAAAAAAGTATATTTGTATGTGGACCTGGATGAAAAGCTGACTTCTTATACTGAAGACTTTAGCATGTGGGATTTTCCCTCAGATCATACTTATTAGTAAAAAATATGTAGGTATCACCAAAAAAAAGCTACTAAAGGCAAAACATCATCTTATTCTATCTTTGTCAAGAAAAGGCACTTGTCAACAAGGCAGGGAGTATTGTTTCTTCATGACACAGATCTGTTCAACAAGCACAGCCCAACCTGACCAAACCTAGCTAGCTCCCTCAGCCTACCGTCATGCATTAACTAACCATCTCCATAGCTGTCTACCAGACTCTTTTTGATAAAGGACCAGAGGGCCCAGTGCTGATCCTGATATTCCACATGCAGGCTGACGAACACTAAATAAAAGAGAATAATCATTTCCTTTGACTTTCTGGCTGTGCTCTAAAAAGATGTTATCTGCCTTTCAACTCATGAGAAGTCTTGAACGGTGTTTGTAAACTTGCCAGTATCCAGCAAATCTTGGACAAGTGGTAGCTGGGAGTAATGCTATCATTCTATTCAGGCTACCTTTTACTTCTTCCACTATATCTTTTTATCTCTCTTTTTTTTTTCTTTTTTTTTTTTTTGTTTGTTTGTTTGCTTATTTTGTGTTTTGGTGGGGTTTTTTTTGTGTGAGTTGTTTTTCGATTTGTTTTTTTTTATGTGTGGTTGATTGTTTGGTTTGTTTTTTTCAGTTGGTTACTGTTTGGCAATGCTTATACTAGTTTCCCCTGCCAATATGCATCTTTGTGGAAAAATTCAATCACAATGATACGGTAATTTCTGAGCACACAAGGAGAAATACATTATTCCAACCAATCGAAAAAATTTCAATAGGGTCTGCTTTGGGTCAAAAAAATAGTTTTTCTATCCTTGTGCTAGAGTGCCAAAGTCTGGGTAGTTTAAAAGCCATCAAAATGTCAGAGTTCACATACACTCAGATAAAAACCAGCAAGCAAAATCTCTGAAGGTTCTGTCTGAACGGGACACGCTTCATTTTCTTAGAAAGCTCAGCAATTCCCAGACTAGACCAAGTCTAGACCAGCTGGATATGACTGCTGTGGAGACCCATGTAGTAGTGGTTTCAGGTGAGGGTGGTTTTGAGGTGTTGCGCTGGCAGAGACTGTATTTTGAGAAAATCACTTGGCAAAACCTCTCTCAAAACCTCTAGGCCCCCAAAAAAAAAAAAAAAAGCCATGAACTCAACAGAGGACTTGTATAAGACAAAGTTTGCAAGTTGGAGATGATAGGATGAAAAATAATTAAGGAAAATCAAATATACTTAAGAAAAGTTTATTTTTACTGACAGACCCATGAAAATCCTCAGTCACATTCTGGCAGATGCAGCTGATTGTCAGACTTGGCTGGTTCTTCTGCATCTCTTTTGTAAACAACTGTCTGTTCAAACTCCTTATAGCAGCAAAAGACAAGCCTGTTTTCTACTGGAAACATAAAATGTTTATCCACCACCTGCTAGGAAGGCTTTTGTTCCTTGAAATTTGTCTTTTGATCTCTTTGGAAAGCAAGTGTGTATTTTAAATGTATTTTCAAATAATGAAGTAGTTTTGATGCCTTAAAACATACTTTCTTCAAAATAAATAACAGGGTTTATCACTTGAATTGATTTTTAAATGCTTGTAAAAAGGTTCAGAATGGAACACCCTAGAGAGAATAAGTTTCTCAGTTCTCAGAGAGCCAGACTGTAAATCCCTTGCTGCCAATGGCAAAAAGAAACTCACATGTATAACTCTGTGAGCATTGGTAAGAGCAATTCTTCACTGACAGGAATTAAGCCTTCATATTTTTAGCTCAGTACAGCACAAAATGGTCATAATTGCTGGATGTTTTCCCTATGACATTCTTCAGGGTGAGCATCAAAAATCCTTCTGGAAGGATCTCTCAAGGAAAACAAACAAACAAAAAAATCACCACAAGTCACTATTTACTGGTGCAAGAGTTAGGTGCTCTTTTGATGGTAAAACATTTTTTCAGTACAAGGCTGCACTGGCAATTTTGTTTTACAGAAACTTGGAGCCAAACACCTCACACTACACAGGTAACATAAAACAGTGAACATCAATTAATGCTGGTCAGTGTTGACTTGGGCTGAAGGTGAGCCAGGAAGTGTGGGAACAGGGCACTCTCAGCTCTCTGCCACCAGACCTTGTCAGCTATTGTCATTTATAATAGAAGCCTGGCAGTGGAGAATTTGAAAGACGAATAATAGCATACTGGCAAGCATTTATCAACAGCATCATTAAAACACTGGAAAGGGATTTTTTTAAAAAGTCTTCATCAGCTCTAGCAGAATTCTCCTCTGCATACTGACAGTGCTATTAGAAATAATAGAGCTCTGGATTTTAGAGCCAGAGGAGAACATTGCTAGCAACCCTCTGACCTAAATATACAAAATCACATCCAAATAAAATACTTTAAAAATAATGCCACTAAGGTCACATAATCCAGCATCCAAAACTCTCAAAATGGCAGTATTAAGGCTTCCTGGATGACCTTAATTCAGCAACCCTTTAATTCAGGCTCCCTCAGTGTTGCATTATGTGACTGCAGAGAATGGACAAGGCTCCTTAAATAGGTAGCTAATCAGCTTCTACTTTTGCCCTTATTCAACATGTGTCTCAGAGCAGCAGCTAACACATACCACAAAAACCCAGAACCAGAACTGGCTGTCATTTCACAGGTCATTACAATCCCAGAACAATGCTCTCAGTGCCCCCTAGGCTGCAGCTCTCACAGGGGATTCAGAAACAGTGTATCAAGGCTGAGACTGTAGGAATGGGAAAGACATAGGCCAGATATTTAGAGCCTTTTTGAAACCTGACTGCCATTTTAAGAGTCTAAGTCCAAAACTTAGTGGTGCATTACCACTTTTAACCTGTTGTGCCTGCAATCCTTTACAGGTAAAAAAGTACCTGCTTCTGGTTGTTCACAAAAGAGCTCGTGCCCAGGCAACGCTACATTCCTCAGCAGTGATCTCACAAATACACTCCAAAAAACTTCTGATACTTACTCTTTTCTGACCTCTGTGGTCCATTGTTGTAATATACTTATCAATAACTACAGAGGTGAGAGGGACAGGTCGTGTGCCTGGCCTCTCCTTTATCACTCTTTAGCACGCTGGTCATGGCATTCACGTCAGGCTGAATAGCTCCAAGTTTCAAAGTGTTCTTTCTCCAAACGTGTTTGTGTACATCTTTGGGCAATATTCATATTCCATTAAATAAGCATTTTCTGTGCAGCCACACATGTCCCAACAGTGGGACATCCCACCACAATGTCCAGACACTTTGATACCGCAGAGTTTTATGTCAGCACAATCACTTTTTGTTTCCACAGCATCTGTCTCAACACAGATGCTTATGTTCTTTCCTCAGGTATATATATTTCAGATGGAATAAGGCAACTACTAAACCAGACAAGGAAAGTCCATTTTGAATCATCCAGTACCCTCAGAATAACCTAATGTGAACCCAGAAGAAGAGTGTCATAGCTCATAGGATGGACAAAAGAGAACCCACTTCTGTAGAAGCAAGGTAAGTAGCAAACCTCTGGTCCTTTAAGTCAGCTTTGAGGATTCAAACATTTCACATGTAAACTTAACTTGTTAGACCCCTCCCAAAGAATATGTCCCTACTGCAGAGCATAAGGCCATGCAGAGACACCCAAGCTAGCAGGCCTGCCATTTCCAAACAGTAAAAGAAACAGCAAATACACACATGAAATGCCAATTGCTCTTCTGGATGCAGGTGCTGGTAAATCCAGCAGATCAGACTCTACCTTTCCTGAGCTTGGAAGCTGTCAGAAAGCAACATTGTATCCCTCCTTCCAGTGCCTATGGATCAGGACAACGTAGAACAATTTTTTCAACAACAGGGAGAGCTACACCAACATCCTCACAAAGCCATGAGGAGGTTTCCTGTTTTGCCACCTGGTTTCTGAGTATATTCATGCAACCTAATCCTCCAAGCTGCTGTACTGAGGAGGATGGGATTTGTAAAGGCTTTGAAGACCCTGGGCAGGTAATTCTTGAGGTAATTCTGAAAGCAAAACAAAGTGACAGTCTGCTTCCTGATCCGTTTTTCTAGGAAAATTGCATTTTACGGCCAATTCTGTCCTTACACACTGACTATAAAATTAACTTATTAGCTGACTCAACTCCATTTTATGTGAAGGATTGAGAAGGATTGCCTCCAGCCCTTGTCCCTTTAACTCTAATTATCAACTGTACACCAGATTAAATTCAGAATGAAGTAGCCGGGTCAGGCAATCTACTTAAAGTTTAATGGAAGTTAATGACTCATTGATCAAACTCATTTATGTCTAATTAAACCCTTCCTGCATTATAAAAGAAAAGGGGGAAGTTTTATAATGCACCTCACCCCCCCCCCCCCCGCCGAGTGTGGCGGATTTGCTGCAGAATTCAATGGAAAATTCACAGCATCTGCCTTTCATGAGTACGTGGTTTGGCAACAGCCCCAAAAATTTAAAAGTATAATTATTTTGGATGACTTCAGCAAATGGATGGGGTTTGTACAATGCTGGCAAATACAATACCAGTATCCAGCTGCACACAGCTAGATTGCAAACTAAGCTTGTATGCACCAGAACAAACCCACAATGGTGAAGTCCAGGGAGCATAATAATAACCAGATCTGTGCATGGTTCTCAAGCGTGAGCCTCGCTGGAATAAGGTAGCAGTGATGTTAAGCCTGAGACAGGGAGGAAAGCTTCCTATCGCACGCAGATGCACTTCAGGCTCTGCTCATGCTTCAAAACTGGCAATGCACCTGAGCCATCCAAAGCACAGCACAGGTAGTGTTTGGCATTCACGCGTAAACGTGAGTGACAGGCAATACACCACAATACTTAGGATTTATTCCTTCCTCCACTGACTGTCCCCTCTTATTAAGCATTTTCTAGACATCATCTTGTATATAAAGATGTGATCACACTACAATGCCCCTATTGAGAGGCTATCCACCAGAACATTACTTTTGGCCCAACTATTCAAGACGGTATAATTAAACAGGAGTACCAAGGCCTCCTTACATATTCATCATTCTGTTACATAGATTTAAAATTTATACCTTTCATGTGAAGAGACAAGAAATCTTTTTACAGTCTCAGGCTGCTGGGGTACAGAAAGAGAGCTTTATTTTTCCTCTGTAATTTGAAATTATTTATCCCTTACATGTTAGATAGCATTACGCAGTCTTTAAAATTATGCTTTTCAAACATTTTTGATGTATAGATCCATAAAACAATATCATGGTATAAATTACTGTGGAGAAACAAAATTAAATGCTCTGTAATAATTTAACTTCTTCAGTAATCTACATTCCTATCACTCCTCAGGTGTCTACCAAACACAAGATAAAACCAACTGGCCTTGCAATTTGTTGAACTGTTTAAACAGTTTTGTGCTGGAACAAGTAACATTCTTTCATTTGATGGAAGGACACTCCTTCCCGCCCCCTCCCCCTCACCATGTTCTAATTCTATGGTGTTTTGCAAATCTGTATGGATGTCTAATGATAACTTGTTGACCTATTCCTTCTGCTTCCTGCTCATTGAGTCCCAATGGAGTATACATTTCACTGTCTTCAAAATTACATTTCTGCTTTGAATTCCTGATTATCCAATATAGCTGTCCTTTAAGTAAATGTATTTTCACTCACTATGAGGTTTATATGAATGGTTTCTTAGACATTAAATTAATACTACTTCCCAACAATGATTCGACTTGTCCCAAAGAACCATTTCAAACCTGACCAGTTCATGAGAGTCTAATAAAAGCAGCAACAGGCTTTGGTCTTTCATACCTTTTTGACTGTAGCTCTTTCTACCACTCTGCAGCTGTGGCACACCAGAAAAACATGGCATCTAGCACTCTGCTAAGTTGCAGATGAAACAGGTCTTCGGTAGCATCTTGTCTCATTTCCTAAATGGTTTGCCAGATACATCATTTGCTTTTTGACAACTTTCTTTTATAAATCTTTAACAGTTTTAACTCACAGTTTAACAGCAGTGAGTGGCTGTTGTTTTATGGTATTAAGATATGAATTAATTTCTATTTTATAGTAAATTGTACGACCAGCTATGAATACACTGAAGCATATTATTATAAATGGGACTGTTTGGTACTTCATTTCTTCCCAAATATTCTGTTTCTTCCTCCATACCGGTTCCAAGAAGTCGGTCAGTTCCCAGAAGTCTACAGAGGACCCAGTAATAATGCGGCAGTTTGTATCATTTGCAGTGGAAAGGTTATTTCCTACTTTTTTCCAAGGTCTGTTGGGAATGGCTTGTATTTTCATTGTTTCCTTTTGCTATTTGGCTTGCATGTAATTTAGCTGCAATTAAATCAAATGGCAATTGCAATTTAATTTAATTGCCATTTAATTTAACTGCAGTTGTAATTAATTCTGCAGTCTCTGAAAGACTTGGTCAAGTTTGACTGGTGTATGGCCCCTTTGGGTTTCCAAAGGCAGGCTTCCAGATTGGTCATACATATCCTTGGTGGGGAAAAAGAAGTTCTTGGTGACTTAGGCTTTATGACCCAACTGCCTCTCTATGTGCCACCATACATACTCAAATCATCTTAATATTTCCAGGAACCTTCAAAGACGGGGGGGGTTATCCTAGTTGTCAGACTATTCAGGGAGAATGATGCACATGAACACTTATAAATCTTTCTTTTCAGTCTCTGTCTTGTGACTCACTCATAACTCTTTAATGATATGAAAATAAGAAGGGAACCACACAAAAAGTGGAAACAAGAACACATGACTAAGGATGAATGAGGGAGAAACACAGACCATAAAAATAAAATCAGAAAGAGGAATACACCAAACGAGTATCAGCTAGCAAGGAACATAAAAGGCTACAAGAAAAAGTTCACTGATTGCATCAGAGATTTCTATTTATTTATGGAATATAAGAGAAAAAAAAGTAGAAAAAATACGTGCACTGTACACTTTGGAAGAACAACAAATAACATATGACACACTTATTTCAGATAAGACTGAAATACTGACATTTCTATTCTCCTTTTAGAATGACATAATGGATAATAAAGGAGAGAGGAACATGGACCAGAATAAGGAAGGGACACCTTAAAAGTATGAAGGAAAGATAGATATTTTCAATGTAGCTGGACCTGAGGAAGTTAACCTTAAAGAATTTCAGGAACCATTTAAAGCCATCCCTAACAATTCAGAGGACAAAACTGTCTCTGAGAAACAGAGAAAAATAAGGCAGCACCAGCAGTACCTGTCTAAAATAACATTCCAATATTCATTAATCAAGTTTTTGCCAGTGCTTAGAGAAATACCAGAAAGAAATACTTAAATTACTGGCTACTAGGGTTGAGAAGGCAATATGTTAACAAAAAGTAATATTAAAACAGTGATAAATTATATTATGTCAGTTTAATTTGGTATGCTTATTAGGATTACTCCTTATTAGATGATAAGGAGATAGATATGATATTTATGTTATCTACTCAAAATTTTTCACATAACTGCATGATATTCTCACATCAGTAAAATATGATTCAAAGGAAATGTCACTGCATGAATACCTGATTTTAAAACACACTCACATCCAAAGTTGGAATTTTCAGTCTCAAGATGGGATTTGGAGGGATCTGCAGTGAATCTAGTGCTAGTCAGTATTTTCAACAATGATTTAAAATGAAATAAAATTATATTAAAAGTATTAAAAGTATTTAGTGCAGTCCCCTGCTGAAAAGGATTGTAAGCACCTCAGAAATCAAGTCAGAACCTAGAATGACTTTGAAAATCGGAGAAACAATTATAGGAAAATTTAAATCAAAAGGGACCTCAAGAGAACTTTAGTACAATTTCCTGCAGAAAGGATCAGACCAGGTTGGTCAGAAAGGTTTTAAAGACCCCACTGGCCAAAACCAAGTATGGAGACAGCAGAAACTGCAGTCACGACCTGCCAAAAGCAGTCTGTTCCACTGTCCTCAAATGTGAAATAATTTTCCCTTACATTCAGGCTCAACTGTTCCTAGTTCCACTCATATCCACCATCTGTCATTATCCCATTTCTGTGAAGAGTTTGGCTCTCTTCTTGGTGACCTCCTCATTGCTGTTGAGATGTCAGGTCCCCACAGTAATTTTCCCATTTAAATGTTTTGTTTTGTTTTGTTTTGTTTGTTTTGTTTTCCTTCCCCTTAATGCTCCCACCCAATCCTAGTAAGAAAAGAAATGTAATAGAAAGATAAGTGTTTAGATCCAGGAAGAAATGGCTAAATGCACAGTTATGGGATAGAATTAGTGAGGCAACAGCATTTTGAATACTGACACCCTGTTGTACTATATCAATACATGTGCTACATCAAACACGTTCATTTGCTGTGCTTGGTACTTGTGAAGCTCAAGTTGGACTCACCCTATAGTCCAGTCCTGGGAAACCAAAAAATAAGAGGGGTGGAGACAGACTGGAGAAGACTATAATGGAAATAACATGATTTAGAAATTTGGAGACATACCTAATTAGGAAAGACAAAGACATTTTTTTGTCATGTGGACGGAAAGCCTGGAGAGAGAGAGTAAGAGGAACAGAGAGAAAGAGAGAAAGAGGGAAAGAGAGAGAGAGAACAGTGAAGAAGGGCATGGGAACAGTATTCCAGTCACTCAGTAGGTAAAAGTCTTTCTTCCTCTACTAAAGATAGGAAAGATAGCAAAGATCCCCTGTGCTCACTGCAACCATGACAAATAGAAATATTGCAGCCAAAAAATATTAACTCAGTATGAAAAAAACTCTAACTAAAATAATAATCAAGTGGTAAATCAGGCTGTAAAGCGAGGCCATGGAATCTACATCACTACAGCCTTTCAACCAAGGCTAGATAAATATTGTCAGCCCTGTATTAGGTCAGAGAGGAGAAATAAATGATATTTCATAGTCCTTTCTATTCAAAGACTGAAAATTTCTTAACAAGTTTGATTGATACCTCAGATAAACTTATATTCTAAATAAAATCTAACTAATAAGGCAACAACACTGCCTTATGAAACATTTGTGAGGTGTTGATGCTATTAAAGGGAGCCAAAGAAACACTGGGTGAAAGCAGTACCTAGGAGGATGCTTATGCAATGTGAATTTTCAGTGTGAGCATTTTTCCTTAGAACTTCCTTGCAGTTCACAGCATCCTAATGGCATTGTTTTCTTTTTAACAGAACTTTATTTTGGCTTTGGTCAAGTTTCTTTTTACCTTATCTTGTCTAATTTAGATTATTCATTGATATTGAACAGTTTATCCATTATTTATGTTTTTTGGGTTTTTTTTTGTAGAATATTGCCATATTATTCTTTTTTAAAATCTGGTGCTACTAAAAGCTTCACAAAGCATTATGCTTTCTTATTTATTCAGAGGGTTGGTTTTCTGTTTCAAGTGCACTTACATAACATTCTTATTCTTTGCATTATATGGTTCTTAAGTAAGAAAAGCTTTCTTTTCTTTTAAAGCTTGTAAGCTTTGGTAGGTTTTTTATAATAGTTACTTCATATGAATTTACATAAGAGTTTGTACTTGAACTTCTGTAGACATCTACAGCTTGGTACAGATAATGCTTCTTTGCAAAACCTTCCCACTTAAGTGATACATCTTTTGTCCCAGTGGACTGGAATCCCAAACCATGCAATAATGGCACCAAGACATTCTCCAAAACACCATACGTACCCTAAACTTACTGAGTGAAGACAAATAAGGGACTGAATAAATTGATGAGGAGGAATATGGAATAGAGGACAAGAACATCCTCAGCCCCACCAGCAGTTCCACCTGGAGTTAATTGAACACTTGGCCAGCCAAACTCCAGTGCCAAAAACGTGTTCTGCCAATCAGAGCCATATTTACTATTTGAAAACCTCTTCCTACAGCTTACCTTGGCTTACAAAGTTCTTATAATTTATTTCTTAACAGTCACAAAGAAGTTCAACTTTTATATTTTTTTCCACATGATAACATTATGTCATTTTAGATGCTTTGTCACAGTATCTTTTCCAGTGCAATTCTGGAAAGCAGAAAGAGTACAGTTAAGGTCCCACAGGAGACCTCATCTGCTACCAGAACATAAAGGTATTCTGGGAGTATAAAAGCCTCTCCAGTCATTTAAGCAAGATGCAACTGCTTTTATCGAATCCCGTTAAAGTGAGCTCTTTTCCTATTCTGAGCTAAAGACTAATTGCTACACACATAATACTCTTTCACATTTATCTACTATATTCTTCTGGGAAATGGTAGAAAAAAAGGATAATCTTCATGTATTTTATTTGATTTTGTAATAACCCCAGTTTCTGATAACTGTATCTACAGAAAGCTAATTCACTTTGGAAACAGTGTCCAGTGTTTGGCTATAAAATGATATAGTAAAAAAAAAAGCGTATTTGGGGGCTTTATTTCTTGTCCTAAGTGTACTGTTCTCTCTCATCAGGCTATTCCTGAAAAGATTTATCTGAATGCTGAGATATTATCTCAGGACAGTAATAGTTTTTATCATTCTTGGATGCCTTCTCTAGGGTCCTGTTCCTCACACACATGCCTTTCAAGTGACAACGCTGCATTTCCACTTTTTTTTGTAGAAAATGGCCCTGTAGTCTAACCATATTTATCAGCCTGATGAGGTTATCCCATTTTGATTAGGAGCTTTGGTACAAAGCAGGCTTAACAGCATCCTTTGGAGAGATTAACACTGTAACAGTATGCATCAACTTCCTCAAAATAAAGCATACATCAAAAAGTCCATTGCACTCAGATAAAGTTATTTAAAGATCATATGTATATGGACAGTGTTTTTTCTATTCTTGTCATGTCTCTTAACCCCTTAGGAAGACATGACTTCAGAATAGACAGCATTATGACTCACCTCACCTTAGTGTATCCACGTCACCTTGTTGCAACTGACAACTCTGCAGCATCCATTCCCTCACTTTCCACACACCGTTTTCTGTGCTCTAACTTCTCAACACTGCAACCCAGCCAGGAGATGCCATAAGTGAGCTTTAAATGCAGAAAAAAATCCAGTGTAGAAACCCACCAGGAGAATCTGTGACAGCAAACACAAAGAGGCAGCTGAAAAATAACCCCTTAACAGTGTTTATGAAGTTACAGTATTTGTAATGTAAAGTATCACTTCCTTTTATTTCTTATGGAGAAGTTACCATCTGGAAATCCAATCTGGGAGAAAGATGCAGGGGACATTGATCCCTGCACATCCCTTATGAGTAATATGATGATGGTCCAACCTGAACTTTGCCTCAGTAGTGGGTACTCTCAAGTTACTTTGGGGCACCGTAGACATAACTAAAAAAGTAAGCTTTAAGTCTAGCTTAAGCAAATAAAAATGCATAGAGACTCTCTGAAAGAAATTAACTATTAGGAAAACCAAAAACTAGCAAATGAAAAAAGCAGCACTTATGCATTGTAGAAAAGCTCATCTGAGAAACTTGCATGATCAGGAAGGAAAGAGCAAAGAGGTAGAAAGACTGCTTTATCACCCCTTAAGCCTGACAGCAATTAATTTCAATGGCTCAGAGCAATCAGGAGGACTTAGCAAAATAGCAAGATTTCCCTGACTGAAACCTCACTGTATTAGGTGATATGCAACAAAAATGCATCTCTTACTCTGCAGAGGTTTACTACCGACTAGAAAATTACAGAGACACACAAGAACTTTGATAGATTAAGAGAAACGTAGAGTGACGAGTGAGTCAGTGAGAGATGTTATTTCATGAACGTCACTGCTAAAAAATAAAGTATCTACAAAATGCATATTTACTAGCAGAACAATAGAAAAAGAAACCAAATCAAAGCAAGACAAACTGTAATCTGTAATGCAGGTTACCTTTGGAGTATGGCTGAATATAATCCAAGTTGAATAACTGTCTTTTAATTAAGGTTTAGAGCACAGTTCACAAGCAATTTTGAGTAAAAAAAAAGTAGCACTAATCGTAATAAGGCAGTATTGAAATGCAAAAAAGTAGTAAATGTCCTTCAAAATATTTTCTTTCTTCTTTGAGGAAATTTAAGCTGCTATGAAAATTCATGAACTATCACATTTAATAGAAATCAACATGTTATTCCATGAAGAGTAGACCTAGCAAAGTCTGTCTTCCTACAAATTGTATATTTCCTACCCAGGCCATCACTTCCTACCTTCTACATCTTCAGTATCCCTATGAAACTTACTCTGTAGGTAGGAAGCTAGTGACTCTCATCCCTCTTTCAACAAAGCTTTACAAAACCAGCTAAAAACTTCACAAAACCAGCTAAAAGGGTCCACCTATTTCTAGAGTTAGAAAAGTAGCAAAAAAAACTGAGAAGGTTTCTAAACCCTCACACTTTATTACTAACTTTATTCTTGCGTGACTACATTAAATAAAATATGTGCCTTGATCAGTAAGGGAAGTAAGGAAATGCACAGCGCAGTTATCATTCCAAGCTGCAGCTTGGATCCTTTTGAACTTTGCTGGACTGGAAGCCAGGAGCTACTGTCACAGGAATGCACTCATTGCTCCTGCAGCCAAGTAGTCCTTGTCAACCAGACTGGTTTTAGTTTTTTTAAAAACCACTGCCTTGTTGGCCTACATGCTCATTATAGGTCGTCTTGGACTTATGGATTCTTACCACTGTCAGACAGAAATTATGGTTTAAGTGTTTCATTAGGTTGTTTTAGTTTAACTCCTGTGGCTTTAGTATCCAAATTTTAAAGCAGCACTATTCATGGCTGGGCTTCACAAATGAAGATTTGGGAAGGCTTTATCCACATTTGTTACAGAAAGCAGCACTATTACACAACTATTAAAACCACCTAGCTTTGAAAGACCTAGTGACACAGAAGATTTTAATAAAATTAAATTACTCTTTTGGAAGATCAATAACATTTACAGTTCCTAAATATCTGAAGTACTTTGAAAGATTCAGTAGGCTTCAAGCAAAGTTGTTGCCACAATGAATAGTCATCCATACATGCTGTGATTTTGAGCCCAGTAATATTGACTACATGGATGAAAAAAATGGCTACTGAGTAATTAATAACAGCTGGACTTTCTTATGACACTGCAAAGCTAAAGACAATATTAATTTAAGATCAGGTAGCTATTAATCCACAGAAAAAGCACTAAGTCATCCATTAATTATGACTGAGTTCATCCTTTTCCTGTGGTGTCTACAGCCACATAAACAAAGGCAAAAACTTTGTTTCTTCCTTCATACAAATTTTCTAGATCTGGCAATTTGCTTCCAGCAGATAGTGAGCAACAGGTACAGGAGGATGGACCCTTCCAGGCACACATAAGATCATAGATGGTCACATAGCCAGTGACAAGCAGATAACTATCAGCCTGCTAACTTCTTAATGTTGAGCATTCTTTGTAATTACCTTTAAAGAAATGGTATTTGTAGTTTTTACTATAGGAAAAGAAGAATAAAAGTTCTTATGCAACTTCCAGCAAAGCAAAATCACGAGAAATGGTTCAGACCTGATTTTACTGCAGCCAAGCATCTGACATGACCAGAAATATTATAGCCAAATAACAAAGTCTTTCAAGGGATTGCAGCACGATGGATTGTCATCATAAAGCTGCGGGTGTAAGAAGTGAAAAGTGTGTGGCATACTAAGATGAAAAGCATATGGATAGAAAACATATTTCATGGAAAATACTTGTCAGGGGAGATTAAGATAACTGGTTTTGACATTAAAAAGTAGGATTGAAGTTGCAAGGCCCTACATGAATTCAGAATATTTTTTTGCTTTTTATGATACAACAGTGAGAAAATCTCCTTTTTTCTACAGTCTTACAGTTGCACCCATCTTGGGAACGACATTCAGTTTTCCTAGATAAACATTATTGAACAATGTTGAAGTTTTGTCAGTTTATTTTGTTCAATAAAGATTTTCTGCAAAAGTTTAGAGTATTTTCAAATCTTCAAGACTAAGTATAAGCAATCTTTAAATTACTACTACTTCTACAGTGAGTTTATGCCAGCTGTTTTCAACTGGAGAACAGATTGCCATAAAATCTCCTACAGTGCTCTGAATCTTGAAAGTGAGCATAAGATAATCATTCTCACCTGCTCTTCCTATTACCAGAGAAAAGGCTGAAGACACGGGGAAATAGTAAAAAAAAAAAAAAGAACTGCAGTAAGGATAGGAAAAAATCTGCATGTAGGTATCAAAATGAGAAGGGAGAAATCAAGAAGAGTCATTTGTCCAGTAAAAGGAAGTATCATTTTGCAACAAATACTGGGCAAAGTGACTGTAGTGAAAAAAAGATATTAACTTACTAGCTTTATTTAAAACTTCAGTTTCCAATTTGAAGGAAATTCTTCAAGAAAATGCCTACACTGTACATGATTCAGTGAAGAGGTGACCTACATCACCAGTATGATCAAGTGTGTTTTAGAAATACCAATCTTTTAAGAATGAAGACCACTCCTGATAGTATGGATTTATTTACATACACACACTTCACAAATAGGTCCATACAGGGTTCAAAGATCCTGAGCTACAGACCACAGTATGCAAGTCAGCTTGCACAGGATGGCCACTGCAGACATGTCAGGCTAACTCATCCTGTCCTCATGGATTTGCTGTTCACAAAGGAAAGCAAAATACAGAAGATCAACTGTTGTGGTTTAGGAATGGTAACCCCCGATTTAGTGCTTCCCCATTTCCCCTGAGTCTCTCCAAAACCAGATACCACGTGTTCGCTTCCCCCTCCTCCCCTTCCTCTCCCTCTTCCTTCTCCGGAGATGGAGTTGAGAATTGGAGGCACTAAAAGATGAAAATTAAGGGTTGAGATAAGAATAATTTACTGGAAAATTCTGTCATGGCCAGAACTAGGACATCAACAAATTTCCTCAGTGGTAGGAAGCTAGAATAATAAGAGCAGAGCACACAGAGAAGAGAGGAGAAGCACCTTGAGGTAGTGGGGCAAAAAGGAGCCAGACTATAGCTTTCCATTGTAAAGTCAAAGCATAAGAAACCATCAATATCACTGATTATTTGGAGTTAAGACAAAACTTACCTTACAGTATAGAGTTTTTACTAGGTGACCACATTTCTATTCCACTAGGAAGGGTGAATTTGCATTATTAATCCTGAAATTATAGCTCAAACATTACTCTTGTCACTTGTTTAACACCCTTCTTGTCACTCTCTTCAGACCTGAAGCGCTAATTTTCCACATCAAAAATTTAATAGATGATGCATTATTGGAAAAGATGAAAGAATGTAACTTGCATTAAAGAAAACAATATTTTAATAAGCTTTTAATGTTAATTAGCCAAGAGTACTTTTAAACCATCATATAGGATCTGCATCTGCTTACTCTCTAAGTAATTAGGGTTTGTTGTTTATTATTGTTGTTGAAGGACCACTGCCTCCCTCATATCTCCAGGATGAAGGACCACCGCCTCCCTAAGATTCTGCTTTATGGTGAACTTGCCACTGGCTGCTGCATGAGAGGAGCCCCGAAGAAAAGATACAAGGACTCCCTGAAACAACATCTCAGCCTCGGCCATATTGATCAACATAACTGGTCTACTCTGGCCTCCAATCGGGAGGCCTGGAGACACACCATCTATAACGCAGCTGTCTCCTTCGAGAACACACGCAGGATGACTCTTGAGGAGAAAAGGCAATGCAGAAAGAAAACCATGTCTTGCAGAATATATCATCTAGGGAGTCTTTCTGCTGTGCCTTTTGCAATCGGATATGTCTGTCACGTATTGGCCTCATAAGCCACCAGCGTGCCTGTAGCAAATGTGAATAGAGCCTTCCTAAATCTTCGTTCGCGAAGCCTAGCCATGATGATGATGTTAAAGAAACAGAAAAAATACCAAAATTTTCTTACTGGGAGTAGCAAGCTTTAGCAAACATACATGGGACACTCCCAACTTTAAACTCCCAAAGTTCCTTTGTAAGCATACCTTTAATCAAATAAATTGATCATATTTGGAATAACAACATACCTTAGAATTACTGCAGGTTATAATCACAAACTGTACTTGTTATTTGAGGCTTTTTGTAATAATCCCCCAAAATTGGTGGTTTTTCATGTTAAGTGAGAACCTTGATTAAAGAGGAAAGGATCAGGTCCAAAAAGTAAAACTGATGGGTGCTTTCCTTCATTTTCTATCCATACTCATAATTACATGGCTTAGAGGTCACATGACATATACTCAGAATCTGTACAGCCTTAGTACTGTTCAGAAAGATTATGACCTGCAAATATAATAGATACAGTTGTCCTGGGCCTCATAGCATTAGCTAGAAATACTAAACTATAAAATGTGGAACTTTTATTATGCATGTTCAAAGAAAAATCCAAATATCAATGTTAAAAAAATCCAATAAAATTGCTTTTACGTTATAACATTTTTCACAGCAGAATGAACAACAACAAAAAATACAGCCAATTACCCTTGCAAATTATCATCTGCAGAAAATAGATGGTAAAGAGTCCCCATAAGAGGAAAAATTGGCTGGATCTTTTTTAAAGGTGTCAAAAGAGAATGGCAAGAGCTTGCTTTGTTTTCACAGTTCTACCTCAATCCCCCAAGTTTTGCAGCCTCCCTCCAGGCCCCTATCAATGAACATTGTTTAAATGAATCTGCTTAAAATGTAGGTTTGTAGGTATTCACATTGACTTATATAAAGCCATTTTTCTGTTTTATTAGTCACATTAGCATTCTATTGCCCTTTAAATGTCACAGGTTCAACAGCATAGCTGTACATATCCTGGAAATATTCCTGTTTGATGTAATAAAACAGAAAGCTACAATTTCCAGGGAAAGATAAGGTGACCAAAAAAAGAAAGAAACAAACCAGGGCATAATAGCACAGAGAAAAACAACAGGCAGTAAAGCAAGATTGTTTCCAAGTGAAGGAGGAGCAGAAGTGTTACTGAGAGCACAGATTTAGAAAGGCTTGTTTGCATCATTTCTATCAAAACATATGGAAAAGCTGAGGAACCTGCCAATCTCTGTAACTCACAGAAAAGAAAAAAAATGACACTGCACTCCCTCCAAACATATTCCTTAATCTGTTAGGGACCTTTGCAAAGCCACATCGTACATTGCAACTACTCTCATTTATTACTGGTGTTTTATCTCAAGACAGAAACCTGCAAAACTCCCTAGCTGTATGGTATCTAACCTAAAACATTTTCAGGTTTATCAAGGGCAACATGAAAACCACAGACTGGTTGGAAAGAGTTCTTGGAGATCAAATAAATTTTGAAGTCTGCAGGATCTGACCTACTATCTTGTTCTGTCAAAGGCAATGGAGAAGAATTAGATAAAGAAAAAAAAAGAGGAGAAATGTAGAAGTGTACTAAAGAGAAGATATAAGACAGTGAAAAATAGCACAGTGAAAACAAAATAATTATCCTTACACTATGAACTTCTCATTTTGGAACTCCACTATGTTATTGAAGCTGCATTATGAGTCTCCTGGTTTAAGCACTAGTGCAGACAAGCCTATAGGGTGCACTTGGCTTGAAAATATCACCTAAGTCACCAAGTCCAGTTATGCACAAAGGAAAGCAGTGTACAACAAAAGGCTTTTTTTTCCAAAACTGCCGTAAAAAAATCTTCCTTACATGTTACCACAGCCCACGCTACACTACCCTCCACCTCCTGGCAAATAAAAGGCTCATTACTGTAGCTTTTAAACATCTCCTGAAGTGTGCCACAGGAAGACATAACTGTTTCTGTTGGCAAGTGTCACAGGTCCCCATAATTACAATCACCTTGCAAGATAAAGTTCTCAAATTACCTTAAGGAGAAAGTCTGCCCAAAGGAGAGCAAACTTTTCCTCCCCTCTCCCTTCTCTCCACTCCAGAAATCCTTGCCAAGCTCATTATGGAGAAAGCCACATACACCCACAAGGATGCACGTAACATGAGGAGTTACACATCTTCATAGTCACCCAGTAGGTACATTTTTAAACTTGTGCATATCATGTTTTAACCCTAACTGGCAATTAAGCACCACACAGTCAGTCACTCACTCCCCCATCCTGCTGGAGGGGGAGAGAATCAGAAGAGTGAAGTAACAAAACTTGTGGATTGAGATAAAGACAGTTTAATAGGTAAAATCTGGGTTCATGCAATCAAAGCAAACCAAGGAATTTATTCACCACTTCCCATGGGCAGGCAGGTGTTTAGCCGTCCCTAGAAGAGAAAAGCTTCATCTCACATAACAGTGACTTGGGAAGACAAATGCCATGACTCCAAACGTGTACCCCTTTCCTCCTTTCCCAGCTCTATATGGTAAGCATGATGCCATATGGTATGGGATATCCCTATGGTTGTAGGGGTCAGCTGTCCTAGCTGTGTCCCCTTTCAACTCCCCCACTTGCTGGTGGGATGGGATAAGAAGCAAAAAAGGCTTTGTCTTTCTGTAAGGCCTGCTTAACAATAACAAAAACGTCCCTGTGTTATCAGCACTGTTTCCAGCACAAATTTAAACCACAGCCTCTGTGAAGAAGATTTTCTCTACCCCAGCCAAATCCAGCACAGTACATTACAACCATGCCATGGCATCTGAACTGAGTCCACACCAACAAATTCCTGAAAGCTTCAGTGCTCTGCACCTTCCGCTGTTCAAATGAAATCTGCTCACACTTTTCAGGTTTTCATAGGGACCGGTGGTTCCCTAGTGGCTGGGTATACCCATGGGCAGGGCCCAGTCCCAAGTGCCTGACAAAGCCAATACAGCAGTCCCCAGGAGGATGGGCAAGAGAAGTCACTCAGGAAAACGTTTTTTTCTGACCCAACAGGTGCTCAAACCACCATGCCTAAATTTTTTCCCTAGGAAAAAGAGCCTCAAGATTGTATTTAGAAAGTGAGTAAATCATCCAGAAACTATTGAATATAATCTTGTCACACTAAATGTTGGAGTAGTTCAAGGCTGAGAAACACAACTTCCTCTCATGTCTTCTAGTTTACGCTGTCCTGATCCATTCTTGGTTTATATATAGCACAGAGCACCCTAATGAGTCTGGCACAATTCTGAACAAAGGCTCTTTTGAATATGCTTTCTCCCTATGAATGTTTCAACTCCAACTCAGCAAAAAATTTGATACAAATGTCTTCTAAGAAAATATATAGATATTTTCATGCATGGTGGCCATTGAAAAGTTCATTCTCTTTCCTTCAAGCTGTGATTGTTCCTCCATTGAAGTCTGACAGGTCTGTAACTAGAGACTGAAAATGTGCTCCAAGGGACTGTTAAATCCATTCATCAGATGGAGTACAGTAACTCTGGTCAAAGTTGACTGTGCTTCAGGATCTGACAACCTTCACAATTCATCCTCTGTGATAGACACAGGTTGCTTTCTTTCAGATAGCAACTTCCTACTTTGAGTTAACACACAAATCCCACACCTTTCATAGAATCATAGAATTTTTTAGGTTGGAAAAGACCTCTAAGATTATCGAGTCCAACTATAAACCCAGCACTGTCAAGTCCACTACTAAACCATGTCTCTAAGTGCCACATCTACGTATCTTTTAAATATCTCCAGAGATAGTAACTCCACTACTTCCCTGGGTAGTCTGGGACAAGAGGCCAACACTCACCATGCTACATTCAGGTAGCAGTAGAGAGCAATGTGGTATCTCCTGAAACTCCTTTTCTCCAGGCTAAACAACCTCAGCACCCTCAGCCCCTCCTCATAAGACTTGTGCTCCAGACCCTTCCCCAGCTTTTTTTCCCTTCTCTGGACCTGCTCCAGCACCTCAATGTCTTTCTTGCAGTGAGGGGCCCAAAACTGGAAAGAGGATTCAAGGTGTGGCCTCACCAGTGCTGAGTACAGGGGTACAGTCACTGCCCTGGTCCTGCTGGTCACACTGACAAAAACTAGGATGCCATTGGTCTTCTTGGCCACTTGGACACACGCTGGCCCATGTTCAGCTAGCTGTCAACCAGCACTCCCAGGTCCTTTTCTGATGAGCAGTTTTCAACCACTCTTCCCCAAGCCTGTAGGATTGCATGGAATTGTTGTGACCCAAGTGGAGGACCTGGCACTTTGCCTGGTTGAACCTCATGCAGTTGGTCTAGGTCCATTGATCCAGCCTGCCCAAATCCCTCTGCAGAGCCTCCCTACTCTCCAGCTATCAATTTGTGTACAAGTACCATACCCACATATGAACTCTGTGGTTACTATGTCTGCTTGTCTTGTCTAATAAATTTTGTCAGGAGTCTGCATTTTCTGCTCTACATAATCTAGACTTACACTATTTACTATCCTCTTCCTGGGTGCAAGCAAATTAAGGTCACTTTTAGTCCTCTTTGTTCAATACACGTTCTGAGCTGTTCCCAAGAGATAGGTGACTTTTGAAGAGGCATCTAGATTTCTGTGCTCTCCAGAATCATCCTACTAACCTGCTTCCTCATATGGGCCAGAACATTCTCTGGAATAATTTCAGAGTTTCAGATCTGTCCCTGAATGCATCTCTTGCTCTCTCAGTCTTCTCTAGCCCTCCACCCAGAGTATTAGCTCCCTATGCAAGGAGATGCTTGGAAAGTAGACTAAATTAAGGAAAAAGCTTTCTCTGGTCCTTCTCACTCAACAGAAAATTTAGAAAGCAAGTCAGAAATCCCATTTTCACTTGATAGGTTCTGGTCAGAGGTATAATGGAAAAGCTGTTACTGGAAACATCAGAAGATCTCAACTTCTCTGTTTCCTCACCACCACTGCCAGAGTCTACAATATTGGCATCTGCCTTAGCTTCTGAAAAACAAATGCATTATCCTTGAATTGCAAATGCACTTTGATTTTTACGGCTCCTAGGAAAGTTGGAAGGGTTTAGATACCTATGGCCCATGATAGAGTCTGAGGTTGGATACAGCATTAGAAGCAGTAACCCATCATCCTTTCCCAGCACAACTGGAGCAGGCAGCTTTGAGGAGAAACCAGCAATTTCATTCCCTATTCTTTACCCTACAACATCCACATTCAATCTTGCAAAAAAAGAAGATGGAAGAGCTTACACGTGACCCTAACATTTTCCAGCTGGCCATGATGTTGAATAGAAATGTCAAAGTAAAATCTACTTTTCCTGTAATAAAGCAGTAAAGATACTTGTGCATCACAACTCAGAGCTGAAGACATGATTTTCATGGACCAAGACATTTTGCCAATCTGAATATCTCCTCTGGGATCAGCAACACTTCTGCTAATAAGAGACAGACCCAGAGCAAATCTTGTCTCACTGGGAGATGAGAAAAAAGGCAGGGAAAAAATTCTCATCTATTAAAGCTAAGCTCTAATCTGATTCTTCTGTGCTTATGAAAAGAGCAAGTAAAAGCTGATGCACCCCCTAAGAAGGCAAGCACTGTCATCACTGATCTTAGTGATTTGTGAGTGCCTGTTGCAACACAGCCCTCTATTCTGCTCTCTGGCAGGAGAAAGACTATTCATCATCATCTGGCGAATTTAGTGTATTTAGGGTAAAACTGTGGGGGGAAGGAGGGCAGAGCTTCCCCCCTCCTTCCTCCACCTTGTTTAGAAACCAGGAAGTGCAGCTTCAGGAGCTGGCTATGATTTGTAATGGAATGTCTGAATATAACTAGGACCTATGTGCATCCCTGTCCTTCTAATGTCATCTCTGATCATGGGCATATTATGCCATACATATTAAGATGGCCTGCAAAACAGGTTTTTTTTCTTTACTGGCACCACATGGGGAGACTTCTTCTATAACAATGACCTGCAAGTTGGAATCTGAAGTCCTCGGGCAGAGACCCAGTCTCATCATTTGCACATTGCAAAGTAACTAGGATGATATATTAAGGCATTCCTGCCCCCTGCAACAAAAAGTACCCATGCCTAAGCAAGAGTCCTACAACATGGAGTAAGGAGCACACAAGTAAGGCTGCAGTGAGTTCATTATCAGTGATTCTTCCCTGACATGATAACTTTGGGGGGAAGGGTCTATCATCCAAACTAGTTTACACAAATCCTTCCTACAACAGCCAGATCCTTAGCTGATTGCCATGGCTGAAGGCATGAAAAGAACAAAGCTGACATTCACTGTCCCCTGAGCATAGAGTAATAAAGAACCAAGTCTACAGGATCACATATGCTAGCTGTTGCTGCAGTCACAAGCTCTCCGTAATATTACCATACATTTTCCTCTTTGCAGAGACCACTTGGTAGATTTCTCAAAGCTCAGACAATGTTTAATGTCAGGAACTTTGGGTATATATGAGATTTCCTTTAAAGCAGTTTATGAAAGAATATAAGAGGTGGGGAAAAAAAGTAGGTTTACTTTTGAAAATTGTTTTCTGATTTTTTTTTTTTTTTTTGCAAAAAAGTAGGAAAATATTTACTCACAGGCTTTACTAAACACAATATTGAGTAAAACTCATGCCATGTGTAGCTGTGAAGCAGAGTATGACAGAGAAGACAAAAATAACGTTTACATTGTTATGTAGAAATTGTTTATTTTCATCATTGACATACAAATGATAAAGGTAATAAGGAAGTTTAGAGGAGAACTTGACAGTTTTGAGTATTTGGGGTCTCTAAATGAAAATATTTCAACATACGCTCTTGATCAGATAGCTGAATAAAATTAATAGCAAGAGAAAATCCTCTGCATTTTGCTAATGGCACCAGACTGCTTGAAATATACAGGTCAGTTGTAACTGATGGATTCTTATTCCTTTTAATACAGTAAAACAAATCCCACACATTTTTAAAATTTTCATAAAGCAAGAAGAAACCAAAATGAGCTCTTGCTGTCCTCCATCAGTTTTCCAATCCAATACTTTTTTTATCCTCTCTTCTTTCATATATATGCTTTTTTTTTTTCTGTAAGAAATCTAAATTCAGAGTTTAAAATAGCCCATTTATTTGATTTTTTTAAAAAGTAATTGAAATTTCAGGCAGTCAGGCTAAGGATATAAACATGTCTCCAACTCATGACCAGCCTATGTTTTCAATATTAAACCCATGTATTTAAAGTCCTTCACATGACTAAGCTGTGAATCCAAAATCTTGTTATGCACTGCCCTACATGTCAAGTAGCAGAAGAATACTGAGCAACAGTTTCTGTACAAGAGTTCCAGAAGTTGCACTGTACAACACTGTTCTTATACTTGACATTCTTTAAAAATGCATTGCAGTGATGAAGACAGAAACTCCTGGTCCTTGTTATACCCAATTACTCATTCAAATCATATAGAAATACACTTTCACAAATACTGGTGCTAAGTTCATTAAGAGGAATATTTTCACTTGTAGACACAGAAGCATTTTTCTCTTTCCAGTGCTTCTATTTTAGGCCTTGATCTTATCAGAAACTTCAGGGCAAACAGAAACACGACCAGTCCCAACTCCAAGTATACCCCAGAATTTAAACCTCAATAGATCCCTCTCCAGAACTTAGTTAACACAAAGTACATGCAAATTCACTGAATTCAGTGGAAGTAACATTTTAAATGAGAACAGTCCCTCCAAGTACTAGAACAGAGATGTAAGCTAGTTCAAAGACAGAGTTACCAAGCTGTTTCTTCCAATATGACCAATATGACGTTGAAATGAATTATACTGCTAAACCTGCACTTAAGGCTACATTGCACCTCATGTAAAAGTTGTAGTAATTTACTGTTGCACAGAAAAAATGTAAAATGCTCATAAAACAGCTCTGCAAGGGAGGTTCAGGGCAATAACTTTTTGAATAAAGGATGACATCCAGGTCTAAATATCATCCTGCAACTAAAACAGGTGTAGGTTGTCCAGGCACAGGAAAGACTAGAATACACAGCTAGAGCACTGCTATAAATAAAATAATCAAAAGGCAATCTTCTCAACAAACCATTATCTCACTGGGAAATATGAGATTAAAAATGCAACACTTGTGACAGAAACCATGGTGCTTAAAGAACCCAGATATTCTGGATAATAGAGTTGTCCAACAGGCTGTCTAAATCAGAGCCAAATCACAAGCTGAAAAGCTGTCCAGAAAAAATAGAAGATTGTATTTTGAACTACTAGTGCGCTATTTGTAATTAACAATGCTGCATCAATTACATCATTGTTTGTGACGCATACACAATGGAGAACATTTTATTCTGCAAGCTGAGTGACAGACCCAACATGAAAAATTTCATCCTGTTTTTCTGCAAGATAAAAATCAAGAGTTCCTGTTAGATCAGAGTCTCTTACACTGAAAATTCTGCTACTATGATAAAAGCTATTTGCAAAATGAAAAGAATAAGAAACTAAAAAAATCAAACACACGATAACAACCACCAAAATCCCCCAAACTTGACCAATGCTGTAGTTACACAAAGTACAGTCACTGAATAGGTTTTTTGTAGATTGAGATTTCACTTAAATTTGATCTCAGAGGACTTTGATTACCTGAAGGTAAGCTTAATAACCTATTACACTAAAACACATACAAATTCTATTTTAAATCCTCTTATTTTGATTAGACTGCAATTCTGCAGAAAAGTCCCTTAGAAAAAAGGAAAAAGGAAAAGCACATGCATGAAAGGTTAAAAAATAAATGTTTCAAGGACAGTCTATCCTAAATCCAAGAAAATAAAAACATTTTAATTTAAGTAGTTTCTATACTTAAAGAATGCTTCAATTTTCAGGAAAGATTCATAATACTGTGAAATTTTGTCCATTGTTCAATAAAAATGACACCAGACAAAGATGATGCCTGAGGGAAAAATTTGCAAGGATGTCAGGCACTAGAGATTTGGATCACCAGCTGGTAAGCTGAGCCTCATTAGTGTCCCTCTCTCCACTACTCCAAATTCTGAGAAACTAGTCAAAATACATGTTGCAGAAATTCTATGAAGCCTTTGTATCCTCAGTGTTAATACTTTATCCACCTGCAGCTGATTTAAGACCCATTTATAGACATATATTTTAATATGGCCACCTCCATCAAAGAGAACACTTTTTGAGATAGCTAATGAGATTAGGGAGTAGTGAAGCTGAAAAAGGTTACATTACCTGACCTTTTCTGTGAGTCTAACTGTCTTCGTGGATTCATAGACTGCAGCTATAAACCCTGTTCGCTATAAACACTTAATCTCAGATTTACTTACAGTCACAAGGGGAAACATTTTCCCAGACTTACTGAAGAATTTACTAACAGTAAAAAGGGATGGGGGGAAGGAAGAAAAGGGGAAAGAAAAAAAAGTAAAGGAAAAGAAAATCATATAATCGAGCGGTAACAACTAAGTGATAAGGAGAGATCTGCCTTGTTAAATAATAAGCAGCTATAAGAGCTATAAGGGAAAGGGGACAGAAGAATTGTACAAAAAGGAAGAGGGATTGTACTTTTTTAAAAAATCTGGAAATACAGAATAGTGAATTTCCATACGAACATACAGGGTGAAATTCTGGCTTCCCTGAGGTTGTACATGGGAACAACTAAGGATCGAGTTCAGCCTTATGTACAAAATTGCACTAATTTTAACAATCTGATACCTGAAACTGAGCTACAGCTCCTTGTCCTTCTCTGTAATAGCCACTCAAGAAATACATAACTCTTTCAGTCCAGAAATAGCTCTCACACAATTAACTGTGTAGTCCCACCCTCCTGATCCAGGTTTTTTACCCCCAGCAACCGCTCAATCTAAAGATTGCCCATCTAGCAGTCTGAAGGAGTATTGCTTGTACTTTTCTGTAGCAAAGGCTACTGTTCAAGATGAAAGGTTTGAGGGATTTTTTAGAAGGGAAACAAAAAAAAAATTAATAAAAGAATTATTTAGAAATTTAGAATTCTAGCAGAGAGTCCAAGATAATACTACGGCCTTCAATAGTGTATATTACTGTAAAGAAAAGGAAATAAAAATGTAAGGTTGTATATTGCAATGGTGTTTTAACTATTACATTTCACTAATTAAATTGTCCCATAACTAATATGTTTTTGCACAGTTATAATTGCCAAGTGAAACTAATTCAGAGATTTCTTTCACCTCCAGGGTTACTCCATGTCCTTGCTGATGCAATTATTTTCATAGTGTGCTGCTTTACTTGCATGGCTATTATTATATATGTCCTTTGCCACAGACAGCACCATTCTCTAGATAAAAAAAAAAAGGTATAATAAAAAAAGCCTAAACTTCCTAGCGTTTTTGATAAAATGTCCACATTCAGCGTAATGCTCATAAGCTTTCTTGCAGCAGTAAAATATTTCCGAGCCCTGGCAGGGGTGATTTTTAATACAGAGCCAGTCGTTAGCAAGAATTCAATAAAAGAGTCAAGCTTTCCACTTCCAAGACAGTCATAAAATATGCCAACACTGAATTAAGTAAAGATAGAGAACAGATCAAGGGCTAGGTTTCTCTGAGGGTACCAGACAGCTTAGAGGAGGTGACAGCTATCCTTGGCTGAAAATACAGTCTAGAATTTAAAGATGAAGATTTTCTAACCTGGCAAATTTGTAGGCCCTGATCAGCAGTGTTACCGGAAAGCCGTCACCTGGCAATATGAAAGACAACATTCAACGTTATACTTGTCAAAAGCATGCCTTTGGCTAAATCCTTGACAAATTCTGCTGCTAGTAATAATTCCGTACAGCTCTGTAGCTCTGTCTTATATACCAGGGAGACTGGTCTGCCTGAGTATTTCTAAGGACTTAACAAGCATATGGCTATAGGAACTAATGCTGAACATTCAAACAGCTACACAGACCTCTACTTCTCTGTTCACCCTAAAAAATCAATAGTGATACTGATAAAACTTTCTGTGAGTCAACAGATGTCCTGAACTTTCACTTCCCATTACCAGTACCAGAACAGCATAGCACCAAATGATTTATCCGTACCTGGTAAGATAACAACTGCACCTGATCCTCTGACTGAAAAACAGATTGCTCATTATGGCAGCTGTATGACAGACCTGAATGTCCCACAGCAATGACAGCTTTCTGTTTCCCAGCAGTGATTATCAATACATACAGGCTAGTGTCTGCAAAGAGTAAGTTCAAAATCAGAGACCTCTCCCAGGAACCAAATGGCAACGAGATTTACTAATTCTTTTTCACTCCTATGTCCAAAGCAATTCATTTTTTCAGCAGACAAGGATGAAGCTATTAACACATAAAGATTGCTTAGAATATCTCACATATGAAGTCTAGCTTGGTTTGAAGGTCGCATGTAATAATTTTAGTAGCAAATGCTGAATCAGAGGTTATTCAATCAAACACAGATGCAGCATTGTTTTGGTAAAGTTATGGATCCATAGCATTAAATTCATGTTTTAATAAGAAAAAAGAGTAAAGACCCACAAAGGGTTGCCTGTTTTTATGTTTGGCTCTTTTTATTGCTGTACTCAGTCCAGCTAGGATGGAGTTAACTTTCCTCATAATAGCCCATATAGTGCTGTCTTTGCATTTGTGACTAGAACAATGTTGATAACACACCAATGCTTTGGTCCTGCTGGACAGCTCTCACACAGCATTCAGGCTGTCTCCCTAATCACATTCACACCTGCAAAGGGCCCTCCCAACTTAACAGGGAGTTGGAAGAGGACACATCTGGGAGCACTGGACCCCAGGGTTAACCCACCATGGTCTTTTCTGGCATCCAATGTAGGTACCCAGTTCCATAGAGAAAAGCGTTAAAAAAGGTCATAGTTTTATGCAATCTGGAAACAAAACATATGCAGACTGGTATGATGGTTTGGGATGGGGTAGCGTCATTATTCTTTACAGTAGCTGGTAAGGGGCTGTGTTTTGGATTTGTGCTGGAAACAGTGCTGATGACCCAGGGATGCTTCAGTTATTGCTGAGTACCACTTACACAGAGTCAAAGCCTTTTCTGTCTCTCACCCACCTCACCAGTGAGTGGGTTTGGAGTGTACAAGGAATTGGCAGGGGACATAGTTGAGACACCTGACCCCAAATGACCCAAGGGATATTTCATACCTTATGGAATCACACTTGGCGTAAGCTGGGGGCAAAAGGAGGAAGGGTGGGGCATTCAGAGTGATGACGTTCTGTCTTCCCAAGTGATGAAGCTGATAAAGCCCTACTTCCCTGGAGATGCCTGTGCACAGTGAGTGGTGAACTAACTCCTTGGTTTGATTTGCTTGCATGTGTGGCTTTTGCTTTAGAGATAAATGAGCCAGAGGCTGTATGGTGCTTAGCTGCAGGCTGGCATTAAAGTACAAACACTGACTTTTCAGAAGAACATGACTGCATAAGACTTCAATTTTTATCTACAAAAATATTTCAATTCCCCCATTCTTGACTTTACACCATTTTTCTCTTTTCTAACAGCAGGAAGAGCAGTTCTGATCTATACAGGCAAACCCGAAGCCATTCTATGATTTTGTGAGCTCAGGAACAAATTTTTTTGTCAGGAAGAAACAGTAACCTTCACAGAATTTAAATACAGTTGTATCCTGAAAAGTGACTTTGAGGGAACGGTTATGAAGTTCTGTGTATAACATGCCCTGTTTATTGCATACCATATTTTCTCAGCTGTTTACTCTGTCAGACCTGAAATGCACTTTGGGCTCCTTACCAGACTCCCACCCATTCAGTAAGGAATGCTCTGCCCCAGACTGGCTACAACGCACAGCTCCATGGCTTCCTTTGGGAATTGTAATTCTACCTTGACATTTGGTGTGGATGCAGGTCATCCTCTTGAGGTTAAATTGACTTTGAATAATTGCTTTCAAGACATACACATATCTGCTTGCAATATAACTTGACCCTAAAAACTATTACACAATGGTGTTTGAGAATTAAAGAACAAGACCTAGAATTTTTTATTTAAGTAGCTGTGATTAATTCTGCCTTCTATGTTAGACAATTCTGCTTTTATCTGACAAACATGAAAACTAACTTAGGAGCACTCAATTCAGCATAACTTAAAGCATCAAGCATTAGAATCAATGGACCTAGATGCTCCAGCATAGTAAGCGTGTTTTTGCACAGTGGTGTCTGCACATTTAAACACTGGCTGTAGTGCTGCTGAATATAAGGGATATAATACATAAAGGCAACAGTATGGAAGGAAATTAAGAGAAATGCAGATACAAGACTAATGTTCTTCATTGTAGAAAAACTATTTGCTTCACACTGAAAACTCAAAGAAAGAAGAACCAACAACATTATATTTCCCAAAGCATCATGCAATAAACAGCATTGAAAGTTTATCTGATAATAACAACTTTCTATTCAAAGACATTACAACAATTTCCTTTCATATGTTTATTATGTTCCTCAGGTTTATCCTGACTGCATTTATTTACTAACCTACAAAAAGAACTCTAGTAGCTCTTTCACAAACATATCACTTATTCTTTACATTTATTCCTCTTCAGACTTACATGGCTTGCTGTAGCTTTTATAAAAAGGCAAAAGACTGCAAAGCATGAGCAGCTTTAAAAACAAGCAAACCGATAATTGCACAAAGCAATTCAAATGGCATTTTATAATAGAAGAAAAAAATGGAGTCTCTGGTCCCATCAAAGACAAATGTTGGAGCATTACATCTTCCACTTGCTCAGTCTAAACATGAAATCAAAATATTTTGTTTTCTCTATAGTTATTGGATGATATCAGAAAAGAATCTCCAATTACAGTCTTTTGAACTCAAGGTATTATAACACTGATAAAAGCAAATAGTTTGAACACCATAACGCTATCCTTAAAATAGGAAAAAGAAAATTCTAGATACACAAAGCATTCAACAACTAGCCATTAAATGCAGAAGTGGTGTTTTGAGCAAATGATGTCTTTAAAGCATTTGACTGTACAGTGCTGTACATTAGAGTCCTGATGTAACAAACCTGGAAGAATGAAACATGATTTCAACTAACTATCCTCCCTCCTCACTGCAGCAGTTTTGTCAGTATCTTTTCCTCTTGCCACCTCTGTCGTTGCCTATGCAGATTTAAAGAGATGCAGTACAGTATATTTCCATGCAAAACATCTGATTTTAAGGACTAGGATTTTTAAGTCAAGGAGCTTAGTGGAATTTAAACCAACAATGTTTCTATCCCACATTCACTGTTTCTGCTATTCAGTCTGTAATGAAACATCAACATAAATTCACTCAGCTGTAGAGCAATAACTAAAGGCTTATAAACAAGTCAAAGCCTTTTTTAGAGAGGTGAACTACAAATGAACTTAAGACTAACTAAATTTTATTAACAGCAAAGCATACAGACAAGATACTCATGGTTCAAGAGTAGAGTCATTGTGCTCCTGAAAAGCTCACTAATTACTATTTTTATTTCATGTTTCCACAATGTACACACCTGTTCTGCAAAGGTGGATCCAGTTTACCTACAACCAACATCTGTGCTCACACCATGCTAATAGCTTTCTAAACCTTGCTCAGTAACACCAAGGAACTGCAGGTTCTCAATATGGAGGAGAACATCTTCCAAACCTCTGTGTATGCAAAGAAGCAGTTGTCCCAGTACTAGAGGTCAAGAGAAAATGTGAACACCTAAAGGCAAAGTACTGAGATTCCTGCTTTTGAAAGAACACTGGGTTTCCACAGCAAAAGCAGGAACTTCCAGTCAGCACTCAATTTGTGTTAATGTGTCAGTTTAGAAGACCAAGACAAATAAATGAATTAATAAGATTGTTCCCTTTGAGGAAACCAGTAGGAAATTGGCATGTATGAACTCGTGATCACTTTCTAGAGTTTAGGTACTGAATTCAGGTCTAGATGAAGACTTTTCTTCAATTGGACACCTACAAGTCTCCAGAAATAATCAAATCAAAACAGAAGTAACTTTTTAAAACACAGGTACTGGAAGAAAAAGAGAGGACACTGTCACAGCCCACTATTTATATAACAGCTTTTTCTAGATGTTTTGGTTCAAAAGATCACAGTCAACCTTCACAATTTATCTCAGATAAAGGCAACTTACCTAGTCAATACGTAAAGTGAGATGCTGTTAACACTCCCCTAACTCCCACTTCAAGGGCTCTTTCTCTTCAGTATTCTGCAATTTTCCTTTCACAGAAAAGTACAGAAAAAAACCTGTCTGAGTTTTATGGGAGTTTAATATATTTGTCTTCAAAAGTCCTATTCTGTTGAAGAGAAGAGCTTTTTAAGATGGCTTCTAATTAAATAATGGGAATTATCAACAACTTTCTTAATCCAATTTCAAATGCTATATTTGATTTTGAAAAAAAAAAAGGCAAAAACCAAGCAAAAATGTAAGAAGGTAATTAGAATAAACTGTTAGAGCCAGTCTTTTCAAAGGTTGTTTGGCCTCAAGTGCACTGATTTCACGGGATATGCATAAAACTAAACATCTTTTTAAAAATTAAGACCAAAACAGCATTTTTGAGACAGCTTCAGAAGGTTCAGGTAGGCATCGGAAAAGACAGAACAGAAAAGTTCTTCAATAAGAAAATTGTGAATATACAGTAACTACACTGGGCTCAGCAGTTATTTTTCTTTAGCATGAATGTGATAGAACATATGTTGATGGCCCCTGAAATTACCTTAAAGCTTTCAAAGGTAATGAAAGTCTTCTATACATTCTACACTAACCTTAAGATCAAGGCCTCCCATGAAGCAATACTAAAGTTATTCTGAATGTTACTATGTGGAGGGAGGGCTTTAAATCCCATAGAAATGGTATAATATTTGCCCTGACAGCTTGTACTCTCAAGTTCTGACTGGTGGAGGAACAAGGAAACAGAAACTAAGCCTAGAGGCAGCAAAAACTCCCTGAGATAAGGCCTTCTGGGAAACAAATGGAAAGCTATACAGGGTGTGAGAGTTGGCTGGCTGAAGCAAGATTACAGGGCCTGAACAAGAGTAGCAATGCAGAGAACAATGTGGACAAGTGACCTCCATGAAGCCGAGCTATTCTGCACATCAAAATCAGCCAGTTCCTCAGAGAAAACTTCCTTTCTGCCCCCATTAAGTGAGTAAAGAGGACAGAGCCAATGCCAAGTACCTACCACAACACCAAGCACTGCAGGACCCTTATATATCTGCAGCTGCTAGAATGAAAGAAGATATGAGGTCTCTTTGAACCCTGAGAGAAGTTCATGCAGGAACTAGGCTGTGAAGCCACTGAGACTCAGTAGCAGAGTCTAGACCCACACTGACACTACAGCAATACACAAACATGAGAAAAAAACGTGGGCACAACAAGTGTCCAACAAAGAGAAAATGGGACTGGAAAGGCTTGGGCTGGTCTGGTTTTACTTATAAATGTATCATCAGAGTGCCTTCCTTGAAAGAAAGAGATTTGGAAACAGGAGGTATTCAAATAGCTCCAGTTGTTTCACTTTAGAATGTGTCCCGTGCTAAACAAAGCTTAGCCAGGCCAACCACTTGAAGCTTATATCTCATCACACTGTGTCATTTCTGGCTGTGGCCAGAACAAGGATGTGCAGAGAATCATGACAGAGGAAATCAAAGCAACAAGCACAATTATTCCTCAGGTGCTCCACAGTCATAAGGTTGATTTCATAGGATCAAAGAGACCTGCCAGACTTGCTCCATTTGTACAACTTCAATTCCAGGCACTTATTCCTCAGCCTAAACGTATAAATTCTTGAGAAGCTTCTAACAAATTTCGAAGAAAGGATCACTTTCTAGGAGATTAACCTAATGGTAAAAAATGTAGACTAACAGGAAACATACAGAAATAGGTGTATTGTTTTAATCACAAGCATCTTGATAGCAATGAAGTACCAGAAAGAGGCAATAATGGAGCAAAAAAAGAATCCCTAACATGAAGTTGTACTATGCCTACCTTGATAAAAACTCCCTCAAAGCGCATAATGAACTTTTAGGAAGCAATGGACATTACTTTATGTTTTGGAAATAGAAGGACTGACACTTTTTCATAGAGCCCAACCATCCATTTATCATGTGAGTCCACTGCAACACTGAACATGATGCTGGACCAACCTGCAACATTATTAATATCACAAACGGCTCTCAGACAGGTTAACACAAAGCCATAAAATCGCTTCAGTGGAGCCACTCTGAATGATCATATTAAAACCTTCAGTTCATGTAAATCTGCAATTTGTGAATCAACACTATGCTTTGAATTTTAGAATCCCTTAGTAACACCTCTGCACAGCTGATTGTCATCATGTATTGGGGCAAAATTTACTATGTGGTGTCAGGAATCTATTTGTAAGTTGTTTTGCAGCTTCCTGAGCCTCTTTGTGTCAAGAAGTAATAAGCAGCATGAAAGCAGGAGGGAGGAGGGAACTACAGTGATGGAGGTCTGTGAACCAGTAGGCCTTTACCAAAGGCATTGGTCCAACTTGCTAGGCCTGCTCTATCCAGCATTTTTAGATTAAATTTCATAGGAATAAATGTCACTACATAATCTTTGAACAATCCCAACCCCACAGCAACACCAGTGACATTTTTAATAATGGTGAACTGTTTCAGTATACATTTGCACTATAGCTTGGAAATAAGTGTTATGTCAGATAATAGTTCTGAAAAATGCAGTAGAAAAACTTGCCTATCTGTTAAAAAAAAAAAAAAAATAAATCATACCTGATACTTTCATTTGCCTCAGAATACCAAGCAGAACTCTTGCACCCTGCTTGCTCCTAAAGTTTTATGTCTTAAGAACAGGTGATTTGTTCCCATTTCTGTTCCCCTCCTTTCTATTCCACAAACTGTGCTCTAAAGGAAAGTCTGAATGCGTTTGCAATCCTCCATGTGTAAAGTCTCACATAATAATTTTCTGGCAAGAGCTTCACAAAGGCATGCCAGTCCACTTGTAGTCCTATTGCTCAGATTTGTCTGGACAAGCTGGAACTTGTCATATTCTCACTTTTACCCAAACTCTGTTTCCACTCTTCTATGACAAGCCATCAGTAGAAGCTCTGCTTGTGGTATCCCTGACACCAAAAGTGCACACTAAATTCTACTGCAAAAGGAATCACAAAGAGAAAACAAGATGAAACAAAACAAACAAAAAAAGAAGAAGACATTGGTGGTGCAAGCTAACATGGAAAAGAAGTAATGAGTAACGGAAAGCACCGTACTCCCAGTTCTTCTTAAAGAGAATTCTCACAAAGAACAATAAATATTAGTCATTGCATTGTGCAGGATTGAAGACTGAGGCTGTATGTGAGAAGAACCAGAAGAAACAGGCAAGAAACAGAAGTGAGGATGAGAAATAAAGCGGATAAAATATCAGTAAGTTTTAAACATTGTAATTCTAAGGCAGGAAGTGGAATTACTCCAAGTTATACCAACATAACCCCCTATATTTAGGTTTGGAAACAATGTTTATGTCTGTCTTATCTGGGCATAAATACCAGAGACAAGATATTCTAGAAGGAAACACCTTTTCATCTTGGACTTGCATATGGTCAAAACCACAACATCTGCGCATATAAAAATACATAATTTTTGATTTACCTGTGTATGACATTTCTGATACCAACAATGAAAGCTGATCTTGGTGGTTAAACAGCGGTAGATCTCTGTATTCTTCCACACACTTCAATAGTGATTGTATCATTGCCATAAGCCATGATGGCATGCTGGCCATTGCAGTGTGGGAAGCAATATGGAAGGAACAGATCAATGTGTTTGCATGAAGCCATTTATTTGCCAGCTGTACCAATGGTGCTGAGCAGGTTTCACAAGTTATCTATTAAACCTAGACTAATTTCAAAAAATTAAGATTGTTTCAAGACACAATAAAAAAGTCTTCAATTTCTAGGAGACACTAACTGCTGATCAAAAATAAATTTAGCTTTTACATTAAAAAAAAATCTTTATATCTCAGCTTTTGATTATCACATTGCAGCAAAAATGACGCACAAATTTACTGAAGCAGCTTAGCCATTATAAAAAGGAGAAGATAGAAAAATAATGCTGATCATTCAGATAGTATTTTAAAATCAGTGTTCTGATTGCCAAGCTATTAAAGGAAAGCTAACCTCTTTCTGCTTAGCAACTTTAAAGCAATCATTTTTCAGCAGGTATCACTGTTGTCCGAGACTCTGTGGCTTTTTTAGGGTTTGAATTGTACTATCTGTGCAGTCGTCATGCAGGAAATGAAAGTGCATTTTGCTCTGGGTACTCACTTTTTGTACTGAAGGGTATTCGCCACTGTCAATTCCACCCTTACAAAGCATGAATGACGGCACCAGAAGTTTACACATCTTACTCAGAAATGAAATCTGTCTTGACTGTCAGTAAAAACTACTCTTTATGCCTAAAAAAAGTCTGAAGGAAACTTAATAGATCAAGGGAAAAAACATAGCAAAGGAGCACTTCCACCTAGTCTCCTCCCTACATGAGGGATCAGGAAGGGTCCAGTAAGACACAATGGTCAAAGAAACACAATAGAAAGTACTAGAAAAAAGTCACTACATGCCATGTACACTTGAGCAGAGCAATTGTCTACGAATTCAGAAACTAGTATTTCAGAATGTAATTTTCATTATGAGTTTACAGCATAAATTTAATTTATCCTGGCAGATTTGTGTACATTTAGTTACACTTTTTTAACCTTTCTGATTGTAATAAAATTATACTGGTGAGCTGAATTGTATAATAAATATATGATATTTTTTCAATTGCATATTAAACTTCAGATGAAAAAAACCTTTTTTTTTCCCCAGGCTTGAAATAATTCAGACCTGATTTTCTGGACAGGAATGCCCACAGTCTGTTCCTCAAGTAACTCCAAAGCATCCCAAAATTTTCCCTTAAAATAGTTTAAATTATTGTGCTTGTAAAAACAAATCCAAAATAAACAAACAAACAAAAAACAAAACCAAAATATATTCTTGTTTTCCTTGCCAGATCCAAAGTTGAAATGTCTTGAAATAAACCATAGGATGAAGATTTCAGCTCAGCTGACACCATTCCACGCACTTAACTCAGGTAGACACTTCATTTTTCAGGACCGGACATTATGAAGGAAGAAATCAAGATAGATTGTGGTAAAACTGAAGCTGGTTATCCTGATGAAAGATCTGAGGGAATCACAGCTGTAAGCAACTGTTACCCTTGACTTTTTCCATGTAGAGGCACTATTCAAAAATAAAGGCATATTATACAAGATCCTTCTTGAATCTCAACATTGACAACGTTGCTGTTGGTTTTACTTATAAGTTCATCATATCAACACCTTGGATTTGTAGAGGTAATATTGTAGATTTTAATTCTGAGGAGGAGACAGGATTCAGAAAAACAGTTTACTCTGTGATGTGAACAGTCAGATTTTGAGTGTGCTTTCTGCATCTATAAACTTTGCCCTAATTTGTCACCTGCATAAGTCATCCAGGTTTGCAGAACAGAATCAGTGGATTATGACAAGAGTTTGAATGAACTTATTTTTGCACAATTTCCTAATTTCCTTATATGAAAAGGAAACATAAGGGCAGAATGAAGAAATAAAAGAAAATAAAAACCGCCACACAAATCAGAAACAATTTGGCCATTTCTCAAGAAATTAGTAAATACTAGCAGACTTGAAAAATGATGTGGTTTTCATCAGACCGTGTTGCTGACCACACCAACATCTTTTAGAGGAGGAATAGAAGGCCCAAGGAATTGGAAGTGAAATATAGGTCTTTTGCTTTGTCCGAATAGAGCCTGAAGATGAAGCAAAGCTAGGAAGTTACTGTCAATTCACTATTTCCTGTGTGTGTGAAATGAACAGATAGTTCAAATCAACTCTGTAGCAAGCTAGAACATGAACCACAGAAGCTACAATTACAAGCCATGTTAATTGGCAGTTCAGCAATTAGGTTGGAAAAGACCTCTAAAATCATAGCCCAACCTATGGCCTAAAAACATCACGTCAACTAGACCATGACACGAAGTACCACATTCAACACCTCTGGGGATAGTGGCCACCACTTTCCTGGGAAGTCCATTTCAATGTCTAATCACCCCTTCTGTGAAGAAATTCTTCCTTATGTCCAATCTAAACATCCCCAGCTGTAGCTTAAGACTATGTCCTCTTGTCCTATCACTGTTTGCCTGGGAGAGGAGGTCAACCTCCGTCTGGCTAAAATCTCCTTTCAGGTAGTTGTAGAGGTGTATGCAAGGCAGCCTGAAGAACTTTCCATTGCAATGTATGATGCTATGCCTATTCAGAGAGTTCATAGCCGGACTTTTAAACCCTAAAATCTTCGTTAACACAAAACCAGTTTATTCTCTCTACTACTGTCTTATACTGTAGGAACCAGAAACATCTAAAAGCCATCATTGGAAGATTTTTTCAGAGCAATTCCCAAAGCAGTATACAGTATGCATTGGAGTTGGGAAGACTTTCTGCACAGATGGAGCATTCATAAAGAAATGGTTGTAAATTTAATCTAATCTGCACCCAAGTCTTCTCAGGTACATCATATAATCCCAGAAACTACTTAATAGGCCCCTAAATATTGTCTTTCCCTACTGTTTCTCCTTGCAACTTGACGTCTAAGAGGAAAAGTATTCTTTCCCTGTCCATGATTTTTATCTTCAAATAAAGAGCATGGAAAGAACAGCAAAAGAATTATTCTCCCTATAAAGATGTTTGAAACATGGAGTGTAACAAACTGAATTTTATTTCCTAGCTCTAGAAATCAACAACAAAGGCTGCAAGAGTCTATAAAACCCAGGACCCAGCTCTAATTTCACTTGTCGCACTCTAAGAAAGGTATAACTGTCTCCCTTTCTCTCAATTTACTTCATTGTTGAAGTAAAAAACTGCAGAAAAAAAATTATAGAGACTATGAACAAAACTAGCCATTGTAAAGAAAAATAAATTTATAAATATTTGAGAAAATACTTTTTATGTCATTTAAAATGAGTAAGTCAGAGCTCTGCTGAAGTCAACTAGAAAGTCAGATAATTCATATCACAGAAGACCCTAAGCATATGTGTTTAGCTAAGGAGGGGGTAATGAGTTTTTGTGATGCTTGTGGCTAAACAAAATACAGATAAGTTTTACTGTTTCTTTGCCAGTCTTTGAGAGGCAATGTCTCAGTTTCAACATACAAAATGATACACTTTCAAAAGGCCTCATGGGATAACTCCACTGTTCATTCCACTGCAAAAGAACAGTGATGAACTATACTAAACTTCCCTAGAAAGCTATCCAGCAAACATTTCACTAGCTTGGGAGGTCTGGTTGAGGATGTAGACATCTCTATGGATATATGAAGACTACTGCAGTGCTTACTACCTGCTAGGCCTGTGGAGTGGAGGGAAATACACCGGCTTTTAAAGTTTTTGTATTCCAAAGCAAAACCAACATAATTTCAGCTCAGGTAGAATCTCTGGTTTTAGAAGGCTGACTGTTTCACTGTTTCTGAGTCATGTTATTCTGAAAGGTCTTTCCACATATAGAATTTTCAAAGCATTCATCAAATGCACAATAACTGTCAGATTTAGTATCTGAGTGAATTAGTTATTCATCAGTGCAGAAGGTTTTTCCAATCAAAACCCTTTGTCCATCTCTTTCTATAATGAGTATAACGGGTTATTTTTCCTGCCAGCACATCCCACTCTCACTTCTTCCTAACCCTTGGCAGAGCTCCCTGTAATGCAAGCATGGAGAGCTCTGAAGATTATGACATCTGAGAAAAACCTGAAAAACAGAAAGAGGTGGAAATATTTAACAACAGCAGCTGCATCCCATTCAGCTGGCTTGTCAAAGTACATCCTGATTGGAATAAATTACATCTCAGCCTCTGAACACTGGAGGGGAAACAAGGTGTTTACAACATAACACCTAGTTGGGTCAATTCCAAACTGTGACATATGTCACACAAAGTTGTCATGATGGAACTAAGTACAGGTTTCTCTCCAAAGCTGAAATCAGTGCATTAGCATCAAAATGTCAATCTTCATTTTGAATGACAGTGTCGTCACATTAGCACATAATCAACATAACCCTGTAGAGAAATGAAAGATTTTGTTGATGAAAGATGGGGGTATATCTTGAAGAAGCACGTTAATACCTTAAAATGGAATAAAGTCTACAGAAAATTATCAAATTTTCCAGATATCATACCAGTTACATAGTCCTCAGCTTCTATAAAATGGTCACTCTTTAGAAGAGCGGCATTTGGAAAGCAAACAAAGTAGAAGTTAAAATATAAATCCTGACATTGGTAGCAACAACAGTTCAAAGCCTGATTCTGGATTCAAGTAGCTTCAATGAAATCCACCTGCAAGATTTCAAAGCAAGTTTCTCTTCCTCTGTCCCCAAAGTGACCACTGGATTTTGTTAATTGTCAAACAAAGACAGAAAACAGGCTGGAAGTTAAAGCCAAAGGCTGCCATGTTACATCAGTTAACCATATATAGTTCAGTGCACACTTGCATCCTAGTCAGCCCTTTGTCATCCTCTGTTGATCTGAAAAAAGTAGAGCCTGCCTGAATATACAAACCACAGCTACAGCATATGAACAGAAGAATAAGTGGGATCTGAGACAAGCAGGTCTCAGACATCTCCAACTCTTGTTTTTAGGATATCAGAGTGTTAATCATAACAAACATAGTAGCAGACAAGGATAACAATCTCTGCACAAGTTGTCTCTGCTTTGCACACAGACCTCAACCATCATCAGCAAAATAAAATAAATAAATAAGTCTTATGTTGCAGCATTAAAAGCAAACATGCTTTTTTCATTTGCTACAAGAAGGATTTGACAGTACATACTTGTGGTATTTTACAGTCACACTGAACAGCTACATCTGCTCGAAGAGAAAAATACAGTTTCTACCAACAGAGAATTTAAAAGTTGGAAAGAAGAGAGAAGAAGAATGTCATGGAATCTTTGCTCAACTAGATTTATAGCACAACAGTGCTAAGATTATAACATTAGCCAAAGACGATGTAACAAAACAGACTCTAACCCCGAGTTATGGGAACTTACACGCATTCAACAAACATGAGCCAACACTGAAAAATCATACTCCTTCTTCCCTATGCCCTCAAGAAATATTTATCTGGTAATTTTAGGGCCCAAATCAAACTTTCCAGAGCATAATACAAAGGTGACATTAAGCAAATGCAAATTAGTTGAAAGAAAAAAAAAATCAAGGTTTTTTTTTAAGCTATTTATGACTTAGAGTTCTGACTGTAGAATTGTGATAATAATGGTTATTTGTGTCAGGCTGCACACAATCTAACTTTCTCAGTTTTGAAGGGCATCTCAGGGCTGAGAACTGCTGTCTTTCAGCAGTGCATAGACCAGCTGGCTGCCTCCCTCAATACCCTTTCCAAAGGTAGTTAATGTTATTCAATGCTGAATGGCTTTGTGCTTACTCAGTGTCCAGGAGGCAGCCTCTGCTAAGCAGATAAGTCTTTTCGACCACTAGCTCAATTATTACAGAAACGAAAATTCCTCTGTTTGCCATATCAAATGGCAGGTTTTGGTAATTACTCTCCTGTCTCCCCCTCTACCAGTCTCACTCAGACCAGCTTCATGGTCAACCTCTTATACTCCTTCTGTTCCCAAGTATTATCAAGACTGCAGATAAACACCCCAACCTAACCCCTTTGCTTCACCTTCGTCTTTGGGGTTGCTTGCTTCATTTACAGATAGCTGAATAAATGTGTTGAGCTGTCTGCATTTAAGCAGAAAATGACACTGATTGTCACTAAATATAATGAGTGCCGTATGTATGTTTCATTGGAACCACAAGCTCAAATTAGCCTGTCAGAATTTGACTGTACCCTGATGCCAGCCTGTCAAGTGACTCAATTAGCTCAAGAGAATAAAGAAAAGGCTTGTCAAAGCCATCAAAGCTTTCCACTTGCTCAAGTCCCATCCTTTTGCTCACTGTCTTTATTAAATCTAAATGCATTTTATATTTGCAGATAGGTAGATGCCGTCTCTTCACCACCTCTTCATCAACTCCCTCTTCACTACCACTTTCTTACAGAAAAGCTCATCAAATCTGTGGAGAGGAAAAGGAAGTTATTTCTTTGCAGGTCCCTAAAGCCTGGTTTTTTTGTGATGAAAGGAAATATTTACCTGTAGATAAAACCTTATCAGTGGCTAAACTTTGTTTTTCTTGCAGAGCACTAAAAAGCATTAGAATAATATTGAATTTAGAGATGAATTGAAAGAGCAGAGACTTCAAGCAGAAGTCCTGTCTTATAATTCTTTCTTTCCCCACCAGTGCATATACAGAGGCACAGCATTTATTGTTGCAGATGTCCCAGAGACCAGCAACCTGCTGAGCCATTTGGATCCCCACAAGTCTATGAGACCAGATGGGATCCACCCAAGGGTGATGAGGGAGCTGGCGGAAGAGCTCGTCAAGTTGCTCTCCATCATTTACCTATAGTTCTGGATCACTGGGGAGGTCCCAGATGATTGGAAGTTGGCTAATGTCACGCCAATCCACAAAAAGGGATGGAAGGAGGACTCAGGAAACTACAGGCCCATCAGCCTGACCTCAGTGCCTGGTAAGGTTATGGAGCAGATCATCCTAAGTGCAATCACACAGCACCTACAGGATGGACAAGGGATCAGACCCAGCCAGCACAGGTTTAGGAGGGGCAGGTCCTGTCTGACCAACTTGGTCTCCTTTTATGATCAGGTGACCCACCTGGTGGATGAGGGTAAGGCTGTGCATGTGTCTACCTGAACTTCAGTAAAGTCTTTGACACCATCTCCCACAGCATTCTCCTGAAAAAGCTGGCAGCCCATGGCTTGTACAGGGGCACTCTGTGCTGGGTTAGGAACTGGCTGGAGGGCCGGGCCCAGAGAGTGGTGATGAATGGTGGTGCATCCAGTTGGTGGCCAGTCACTAGTGGTGTCCCCCAGGGATCAGTGTTGGGCCCAGTTGTGTTTAACATATTTATTGATGATTTAGATGAGGGGATTGAGTCTACCATCAGCAAATTTGCAGATGACACTAAGTCGGGGGGAGTGTCGATCAGCTGGAAGGCAGGAGGACTCTTCAGAGGGACCTGGACAGGCTGGAGAGTTGGGCTGATTCCAACAGGATAAGGTTTAACAAGGCCAAGTGCCGGGTCCTGCACTTTGTCCATAGCAACCCCTTGCAGCACTACAGGCTGGGGACAGAGTGGCTGGAGAGCAGCCAGGTAGAAAAGGACCTGGGAGATTGGATTGACAGGAAGTTGAACATGAGCCAACAGTGTGCCCAGGTGGCCAAGAAGGCCAATGGCATCCTGGCCTGTATCAGGAACAGTGTGGTCAACAGGTCCAGGGAAGTGATTCTTCCCCTGTACTCAGCACTGGTGAGGCCACACCTCGAATACTGTGTCCAGTTCAGGAAGGACATTGAGGTGCTGGAGCAGGTCCAGAGAAGAGCAACAAGGCTGGTGAAGGGACTGGAGCACAAGTCCTATGAAGAGAGGCTGAGGGAGCTGGGGTTGTTCAGCTTGGAGAAGAGAAGGTTCAGGGGAGACCTCATCACTCTCTACAACTCCCTGAAAGGAGGTTGTAGCCAGGTGAGGGTTGGTCTCTTTTCCCAGGCAACTATCAGTAAGACAAGAGGGCATGGTCTTAAGCCCTGTCAGGGGAGGTTTAGGTTAGATATTAGGAAAAAATTCTTTACAGAAAGGGTAATGGGCTGCCCAGGGAAGTAGTGGATTCACCATCCCTGGAGGTTTTTAAGATGAGACTGGATGTGGCACTTAGTGCCATGGTCTAGTAACCATGGTGGTGTTGGACCAAGGGTTGGACTCGATGATCTCAGAAGTCCCTTCCAACCCAGCTGATTCTATGATTCCTTAGCAATAGCACTTGCATCTTTTCCCAAGGACCCCTTCTCTGCTTCTTCCCAGCTCTCAACCCTGATTCCACCACCTCTTTGTAATGTCAAAGACTCTGTAATGATACCAGCTCATTAGCAAGTAGGGAAAACAAAAGAAATGGAATGACATCCTCTTAATCAGTATTATAGGAGTTTTCTTCCTCTCACCAGGAGAATATTAAGATTTGTATAATTGTTAAAAAAACATAATTAAAAAAAAAGTAATTCATGATCTCTTCCACAGACTAGACTCTGATATGCTGCTGGTGTTTTACAAGATGAGGAAACACACTCATTGCCAATTGTGAAGGTAAGGGCACCTTGTGAAGTGCTTTGGAAGCTGCACCAAGCCGACAGTGTCTCCAAGGGGATAAAGAAGGGGTGTATCTGCGTCCTGCTTTTCCTGTGCCAGTTGATCACAATTCAGCAATGCCAGTTCCTGTACTAGCCTTGTAGCTCGGAAAAGGATTCTTGTCAGCCCATTCCATTACACAACTCACAGCACAGTTGTCCTGAGGATTATGCTCTTGTCACTGTATTTGAAATGGTTTCCTTTAAAGAAAGAAGCACCCAAAATTCACGAGCTTCCCTTGGGGCCATCTCCAGCAGCATCTAAGCATTAAAAATGAAATTGATTTCATTTTAGAAATAAAATCAAACTTTTAGCTCCAAGACCGAAAAACAAATTACAAATAAAACATAGGACCTCACACCAAGATACAAAATTGTACTTAGAAGACAACACTTCTAAGGTCTCAACTCTCATGTCTAATTTCCTGAGATGCCAGGATAGGGATATTTGCAAAATAATCTAACAGTTGTTTAGAGAACTGCATATCTTAAAGAGTTGCACTGATTTACACACTACAGGAAGTGTTGGTGTAGGACACTACCTGCCAGAAGAGACCAACCTTCCACTTTAATGTCATAGCAACTAGCATGGTAAGAGAGTGCCTCTTCTAAGCTGATACCCTAAACTTGTAGCCAGTGCTCTCAGTTTCACCCCTTTGTGGTTTGGATTTGTTGAGGAGAAGGGGACTGAGTCAAGTTAAGGGCAAGTTTGGGTTCAGGGCTATCTCAGCTTCCACTCTGATGAATCACTGGCCCCATGGATGCAGAGTGGGGCATACAGCAGTGCTTCCATTGTCCCAGTCTGGCAGCTTGCCATGTCAGCACGGGCCCACAGTCCCAACAAGTCCTCACTGGCCTGGCAAGGGTAGATAGCAGAGTGAAAGGTACTACATATCCACATATAGACCATAGGCATCTTTGGGGATCCAGGAAGAAAGCTGAGAAAGAACCAAGATACCTCCTAAGCTATCCTCTGGTTCTGTGAACAAAAGGAGGTGGTATATTTTGGCATAGAACTGCTTGCTTCACATTCCAAAGTGCTACCTGATCACACACACAAGCATGCATAGATTATTTAATCAGCGATTCCACCTGAAGAAAGAGAACAAATGAACTGTTGAAACATCTAGGACTTTTTCACACTCTTTCAAGATGTTCACAGGGGAGGAAAAGATAAACACTGAAAAAAACAAAGGGAAGTGAAGAGAAGGGCTGTGGGAAAGTTTCAGAAAGGAATAAAATACAGGTTTCAAATATCTTAACACTGCTTTGGGACACTTAGGCTCCTGGAAGGTATCTACTTGACATCAGTTAAGATTGCCCCAGTGTGTGCATGGCACTGAAGGCGGAGGAGAGTAAATTAACTGACAAAGCAGCAGTAACCTCTGGCAGGTCTTCTATTCCATTTAGATGCCAGTGTTTAGCACTTGAAATATCTTTTCACCCAAATAAACAGCATCAGGTTTTATTTTGAGAAGGACAAGACCCAAAGACGAGGCTATGAGAACACGTCATCTAGCTCAATCTATGTGTCATCTTTACATTGCCTGTCTTGCAACCAACATTTCTGCACTTTAATAGATAATAATTGTTCAGCTTAAAGGCTTCTTCTTTGGCTTTGCTCTTGAATAGTCTAATATGCTGTCAAGCGCAGCATGTCTTTCAGGAACTAAAATTCAAGAGAGCATTAGAACACTTACCCCAGTGCACAACTGTAAATGCTAGTCAAGCCAAAACAATCTTCACTGCTTCTGCAGTTATGCATGAAAATGCAGGTCTGATGGATGCAACCCTTTTTAAGTCATGCAATACCTTCCAAACCCTCTTCTGTAAATTTTTTGTGATACACAGCAGCTTGCGTTTGTCTATAAAGAAAGTGTTCCTCATGAGTATTCCTCAAGAACCTTATTTCTGAGGTACCTTGGGATTCTCAAGTCTACAAAAGGTAGCCTATTTACTCTGTTAAATGGTTTGTTGAAGCTTCAACCAAGATCTGCTAAACAAAAAACTTCAGTTGTACTGAGTAAAGAAAAAGCAGTATTACCAGTGCACTAACATTTAAGCATTAATTAGACATGATTGGAACATGGAAACATTTAAAATAAATGCTCTTTGTGGTATTACTAAATGTTAAATTTTATGCATACTAAATCATTTTGTAGACTGATAAAATAACTTCTTTCTGTGGCCTAGGAGATGCATAATTAATATATTTTTTCTAGCCATCAGTGTTTAATTATTAAAAAGTTTGACTAACATTTAGATGGCAAAAGCATAAAAGCCTTTTGAAAAAGCCTAACATTTATGTTAAGAATAGGACTGAAATATTTTTACTAGAAATTTTTTATTATCATTTATTTTAAAGTAGCATATACTCATCTCTTTAGGTTCTTCTGAAATCTGGGGTAAGGAGAGGGTTTTAATTTCTATTCTCTAGTTTCTCCTTATAATATATATATATAACTCAAGTATTTTCTTCTTACATTGACAAACTAGGTGCAAGGAAGAACTAATTAAATATGAGAAACTAACTTACAATATAACTGGAATTTTTATGTTTAGGTTGTCTTTGTATTTGATACCAGCCAAAACTGAGACTTTTAACAATAGTAACACTTTTCATTACAGATTGATAAATATAAAATAAATCTATAAATATATAAAATAAATAAAACGTAAATTTTTTAAGAAAATAGGAAAAGTTCATACAAACTTGCATTGACAAAAAGAGAACCCAGAACAGTGTCTTGATGGGAGTTACAGAAGGAAATCCTGTAGGGACAGTACTGAACACACATGTGAGTGACACTACAGCTTACATCATACAGCGAACAAAAGCCTTCCATCATTATTGCAGCTTGGTATACATCTCTATTGAACACCTATATACTCATATAATGAATTTTATAATATCACTGGTGTATCACTGCCTTTTCTGGTTCCTATATACTGAAAACATTGAGCAAAATTAAATTGCTAGACATAAAACAACAAGGCCGTGGATAGATGTTCTCCAATAACTGTAGTATGAATTTCTAGTCTTGCCTTCACACACCAGCCTGCTGGTGGCACATGACAGCCCATAGCACAGGCAAGCAAACAGAGCATCAGACCATAGACAAGCAAACGGAGCATCAGCCTCCAAGCTTTACGTTTAAATGCAAGCAAACAGGCACACAGGCAGGAGTCTCAAGACAAGGAGAAATGAGCGCTCAGAATCACAACTGATGGCAGCCCATTGGTCACAGGCCATGGTAGCCCAGCTCTTGTTGAGTTTCTGGTAGGTATTATAGAAGTTTTAAGGAAAATTACAATCAGACATTTGAAATAAAGCAATGGGGTCACTTCAAAGTGATGGAGGAGAGCACTGGAACTGCTCACAAGTACCAGTGCTAACAGGAGACAGCACAAAAGTACTTGCCCAAGAACTTAAAAAATTAGGATGAAAGTGTCTGGCACTTCTGGCTTCCAGATGGGAGATGGAAGTTGAGCTCTTGGTGCTGGGAGGAAGGACAGTTAGGCCCTAAGAGAAAAACTATGGCTTATATTTCACATGACAGGGAGAAGAGCAGAGTGATGACAAATGATGTGCAGTACAAACAATGACTGCAGCAGGAGTACATAGTTGTATCTTAAATGGAAGGAGAAAACACTGAGTCCTTGGAAATTGTTTGATATGGAAAAGCGAGAGCAATTATGGGGAAAATATAAGTGGAACTTATATTTTCTTGAAAGTGGAACTTTCTGTGGAAAGAAGACTCAAGTTAAATGACTGTATAACCCAGGAGTACAAATTTCAGTATAAAAAGAAAGAAACAAAATGCATCTCTGCAGTAGCTTTCTTGTTGCAGGCTAAAAGCTGATTCTTCTTTTTCCCTGATTTCCAAAGCATCACAGCACCACCATTTCACAGGAGTCTAGTAAGAATCAGTCCAAGCTTGAATATACGCAACAGGATCACTGTTGCTTCCCAAAAGGTTTTTCTGGAGCTTTCCTCCCCCACCCTCTGAAGGAATAAAAAGATGAATAATGTAATCAACAGCAATTCATTTCCTTGAAATTTAGCAAATAAGCAGAAAATATGTACTGTGGGGTAAGGTACTTCAGAAAAAAAATTATTCTACAGAAGCAAACTGGAATTTCCTCTGTTAATGAAAATTTTAAATGCATAATGCTCTACAGATATACAGTTCAAATGCTGTTCTTCAGGGGATATATCGTGATAGGAATGATGGAGTCCAAAACCATTAATGAGGATTCTGGTTGAAGCGTACAGACTTCATGAAACAATTGTTTAAATAAATGTGAAATTGCTAGCCAGGAAAGTTTAACTCCCATCCAGAAATCAATTAAGTACCACATTAACTAAATGTGCATGCAACTTGTTCCACTAAAAGCAATGTGTGTTCTTACTGAGTAAAAGATCCCACTGCATTTGCTCTCCTGAAAAACACCACTGATGACAATTCAAAACAGGAATTAGTTCTTTTTTTTCTGTTCCACAACTGTTCTCTTGCCACCCTGCTACACCCTACCTGGCAGTATGGTGTTGCCAAAGGATGGTTTCTCACTAGTTTCTCAGTGGTAGAACCTGAGCCTGCCATGTCCACCCAAAGTGTCTATAGAACTGTCAGAAAGTCTTGAAGATTACTCCCTGGGTTGTGTGACTCCAGGACAAAATTCACCTACCATCACAGAAGGTTACAAAGACCAGAAGATAATTGAAAATACAAAAACAATTTAAAAAAAAAAAAGTATTCAAGTTTCTACCCAGTACCCATGTGCTTTAGATGCAGAAGCCATAGTCAGCAAGTAAAACATGAAAGCAGGGGAGGACACTGCTACATTGGAAAAGAAGAAAAATGAGAGAAAAATAATCAAATTGGGGAAAAAAATAAAATACTGATTCAGAGGCATTTACAGTGGGATTTCCCACCATAAAGGCAGAATCTGATATGTCTACTCTTCAGAGATTTTTTGCAATTCCTTAGTTAAGCCCAGCAAAAAAAAGAAAACAGAAGAAATCGGAAGTAAACCTGTGGTTTGGTAGATTTTTGCATTTATTCTTTATGAGCATCCACCAGTGAATAAAACTCAGACTCTACTTACTAAAGAACAAACTCAGCATTTAAAAATTAAACTGTTACCTTTAGAAATGCAGTTCAACTCTGATGAACTGAAGTACTCCTTTCTTTCTGAAAGGCACTTTGTATCACATCTGGATATCACAGGCTAACTACTGTCAAGTCAGAAGCATAAAAGAAAGGACAAGGAATATCACAGATATGAGTGTTCCAGTGCAAGAGAAAGATTTCATACTTTTGAGTGTGAGATAGAAGTTTCATACCTCAGATCAATGTGACCTGGCTCAGAGTATTGATACAATTCATTACAAATGCTACTCCACAAAAAAGTTGCTCAAATACATTATTTAATCCTGAGCTTTGTCTTTGACAAGTTGATCTTCATAACCAGTTGGCTTACAACACTGCAAAAAGATATGTGGACACCTTCTCCATGTGAATAGTAGAGGTAACAAACTCAAAATTCTTGTTTTGTAAAAATGCAGATGTTTCACCACAACTCAAAGGAAAATAAGTTTTTTCCTATTCTCATACATTTCAGTACAGGTGACCAGAAATACACTACAGACTTTACTAAAGCTATCTGCGACTTAGGCTGATTTAACACAAAAGCTAAAATATTTTTCTCACTGGTTAATAAGGATTGAAACATTTGTTTCTTCTCAATCAACATCTGTTTCCATTGTTGTGAAATATTTTGACAGAACCATTTGATTTTTCATTACAAAGAGGGGAAAACATGAAAAGGAAGACAAGGAAGACATTCCATTATTTCCTATAGAGTAGCCTCCTTGATCATTCAAGCTAGCATTTTAATGTCTGAATAACACCTCTTGATTTTTAACTTTGAATAAAGTCTTAGAATACGGTTAAACCCCAAATAAAAAATTACTGAAAAATCTCCAACCAGCCAAACTTCTGGGGGTAGAAACACAAAATTTCTGAGGCTTCACAGAGTAGCCCAGACCTAATCCATATCCTGAAATAGATGCAATATTATTTTACATTTAGTCCAAGAGCAAAGACCTGCAAATCTTTACAGGGAGATTTCCTATGAAGCCAGGAGTGTTTTTTTCCAGTCATGACTAGAAGGCAAGTTCCCTGATGATACAGGTCAACAGCAAATACGATTTCTGCTTATTGCAAACACCAGCCTCTGCAGAATATTAGAGACTCTGCAGTAAAACTAAATAGTAGCTTTAGATGTAAAAGTGTGAGTAGTGTCCTTTTCACTCCATTCTTCAGATGTCTTATGGGTTTTGCACACACACTCTGTACAGAAATATCTAAGCCAGTTCAAGGCCTTCTAGAAGGACAGTTATCTTTGCTTGTTATTCAGCCTACACTTGTCTTCACTTGAAAGAAACAGCTATCTTGCTTAGGCAGAATATCACTTAAAACAGTTATCAAAGGTCCATCTCCAAACTGAGCTTTGGCATTCCTAAGAGTATGAAAATGACAATTCTCAGTTAAATCAGAAGTCCACCTAGTCCAGTGCCTTGTCAGTAACAGTGGCCATGAACAGACGCCTTGGAAATGATACAAGAAAAGAGGAAGAATGTGTGAATCATAGCATCTCTCATGCCTTTTCACTGCTCATGGTGGAGGAGTTTCCCAACCACCTGTGGGGTCTAAGTCAGTTTCTCATTGTATGTATCTCTCAGAAACCTGTCTTTTCTCCTGACCTCCATGATATCCTGTTACTTAGCTTACATATATCCTTTTGTTTCACAAAGATTCAATTCTACAAGAGATTTCTTAGCTTGGATTCTTACTAATTTGCCTAGCATTGAAAGGATGGCATTACTACCTCTTGTAATTGGAACTCATTCAATTAAAACTAAATAACTTGTTAATAAATAGGATACTGCAAAATACAAGTGAATAAGGACAGCTACTTAATTAAACAGATGGTAAGCTGTAACATGGATATTTCTTTGACGCACACCTGCAGTTTGGATGTGAAGTAATTTCTCCACTTATAAAAATATATGAGTTAATAATTTTCAAGCTATTAAAGAAACTGTTACATAAAAAGTATTGATTTTGTTGCTTTTCTTGTCTTCTTTGTTATTTCTTTTCCCCCTAAGGAGTAAAAGATAATTTTTTAGAAAGTGAAAAAATTTTTCCTGGAGAAGCTGGCAGGCCACGGCTTGGACGGGTGCACTATTTGCTGGGTTAGAAACTGGCTGGATGGCTGAGCCCAGCAAATGGTGTTGCATTCAGTTGACCACCACTCACTAGTGAGGTTCCCCAGGGCTCAGTACTGGGCCCAGTCCTGTACCCTCAGTAAATCTGCAGACACTACCAAGTTGAGTGGGGTGTTGTTCTGCTGGAGGGTAAGAGGGCTCTGCAGAAGGATTTGGGCAGGCAGGATCGATAGGCCGAGGCCAATTGTATGATGTTCAACAAGGTCAAGTGCCTGGTCCTACACTTCAGCCACAACGAGGAGGTTCAGGGGACACCTTATCATGCTCTACAACTACCTGAAAAAAGGTTGTAGCAAAGAGTGGGTCAGTCTCTTCTCCCAGACAGCTAGTGACAGAAAAAGAGGACATAGCCACAAGCTTCATCAGGGGAGGTTCAGGATGGATATCAGGAGGAATTTCTTCATGGAAGCGGTTGTTAAACTTTGGAATAGGCTGCCCAGGCAGGTGGTGGAGTCAACAACCCTGGAACTGTTCAAGATATGACTGGGTGGTCTAATTGACAAGGTGGTGATCAAAGGTTGGACTCAACAATCTCAGAGGTCTTTTCCAACCTAAATGATTCTGTGATTCTCTATTGGAAAGGGAATTTTCTGCCTCACTTTTTGACTTATACAAAGCCTGACTCTACAGCTCTCACTCATGTGGATAGGACTTACAAAAACTACTCCTTGGGTGATGACACTTATCTCTCTTCCTCCCTCATCACCATACAAATGCGATTTATGGTAACCGCTATGAAAACTGCCCTTTAGGACCTCTAATAACAGACTATACCACCTGTGACATAAAATGCTTGAAAACATTACTGCTACTTGAATTGGTCTTTCCTTTCATTTTGAGCTTCATTTTCAGCAAATGTAATCATCCATTCCAGGCTTTAGAACATTAACTTCTCTGACTTGCATTTTTGATATTAAAAAATCCCCATCAAGTTTAAACATGAGTGTGGGAAGGAATCGAAAAAAGATTTTAATTGTACTCAGTCCCAGGTCAGTAATAAGAACTGCTAAGGGCAGAGATACCAAGAGAGAATAGGAAAAATGGCTATGGCTGGTGAATGGTACCTTAGACCAGCAGTCTGGAGCATAATAGCCCAAATACTATTTAGTAATTGCTCTCTTTGCCTGTAGAGTTTCATTTCTTTTATATATTTCTTGCCCTTGTAATATCTTTAAACTAGCATCCGAAAAAACATCACACCGTATTGCCACTCAGAAGCTAGGTCAATTCTACTACATGCTAATTTTAATGACATGGAAAGGCATAAGCTATCTGCCTGTGAGCTGCTAAAGCCCGCATGCATACGCAAGTGATCACCACTACAGTTCTGACACTTCTCTTTATGCTAGACATGGTGAGAATACTGCAGTGACAGTATTTATAAAGGAAATTTGCAAGTTTTTTAATGGAATCCATGGGGTCTGTTTACATATATATTAGAGAACAGACTTTTACAGGGGAAGGGAGGAGGGGAAAGATATAAAATTCACCAGAAAGCTGAAATTTCCAGTCTGTACCAAAATTGAAACTGTTTTCATGCAGATGTTGCCTGCTGGGAGATTTAATTAAGTGACTTAGGGGTATCCTCAACAGACAACTGTGCTCCTTGGCCAGATTGCTTCAGTTCCCAGTGTATTCTGCCATTTCCACACATAACAAGTATTTGACCTTTATCAGTTGTGGGGTCTTATTTCTGTGGAATGTCCATACTGAAGAAAAAGTGAATGAGAAACAACACTACAGCATCCTGGGACATTGTTGCTGGACTGCTGAATAGCTAGCTGACAGCATGAATTTTGAGAAGAAAGTTTCAAGTTTTCTCCTGAGAGCAGTCACTTTTCATGGACCAGCACATAATTGAGTCAAAACCAATGTTTCAAGAAAAAGAATTTACTTGTGTCTAACATATACACAAAATAAAATTCTTCTCTCTTAGAGAGCATCCCTGGGTTTTGTAACAACATTGGTGGGCTGGAGGGAGTGGAAGGAAGTAATTAATCTTGTTGTCAGGTCTTGGGGGAAAAAAAGAAAAAGAAAGGTTAGCCCAGTGCAGACTACTGTCATAATGCTTGGGCATCACTGAAGTCCCACATAAAACATCAGCAGCAGTTTTGAATGTCTAGTGGTCCTCTTCAGATGGGTAAAAATTACTCTCAAGTAAGATGATAACATAAATATCAATACCTGTATTATATATCATGGTTATGATATATAATGGTATATATCATAGCACTATCAGTTTTCTTTCCCTTATTGCTCTGTGGCCTCATTGTACAATTTAGTATCACGTAGTAAAGGTGTTCATTGCAATAACTACATTGGAGGCTGTAGTGGGTTTCTGTGGCTAGGTTTTGGCAGCTGAGGGTGCTACAGGGGTGGCTTCTGTTGGCAGCTGCTAGAAGCTTCCTCTGTCTAGTGAAGCCAGTGCTAGCCAGCTCCAGGACGGGCTTTCTGCTGCTGACCAAAGCCGAGCCAATCAGGAGTAATACTAACACCTCCATGATAACATATTTAAGAACAGAAGGTTGTTGCGCAGGTGAAAATTCCAGCCAGGGAAGAGCAGAGTGAGAATATAGGAACAACAAGGTAGGCACCAAGGTCAGTGCAGAAGGAGGGGCAAGAGGTGATCCAGAAGCTGGAGCTGAGGACCCTGCAGCCTGTGGAGCAGACCATGGTGGAGCAGCTGTGCCCTTGTAGCCCGTGGAGGACCATCGGGGTGCAGAGACCCACCTGCAGCCCATGGAGGAGCCCATGCTGGAACAGGTGGATATCCGAAGGAGGCTGTGACCCCGTGGGAGACCCAAGATGGAGCAGGGTCCTGCCAGAGACCTGCAGCCCGTGAAGAGGGAAGACCACGCTGAAGCAGGCTTTTCCCTGGAAGGACTTGTGGCCCCTGAAGGGGACCCACGGTGGAGTAGCTCATTCATGAAGGACTGCACCCCATGGAGGAGTGACCCACAGGACAGCAGTTTTGTGACGAAGTGCTGCCCATGGGATGGACTCATGCTGGAGAAGTCCATCAAGGACTGTCTCCCATGGGAGGGACCCCAAGGGAGCAGGGGAAGGACTCCTCTCCCTGAGAGGTGGCAGAAACAACTGACTACAACCCTCATTCCCTGTTCCCCTGCACTGCTGGGGAGGAGGAGGGAGAATGTGGAAGGAAGGAGGGGTGGAGGGAAGGTGTTTTTAAGATTATTTTACTTCTCACTCTTGCTGTGATCCTGTTAGTAATAAGTTTAAGTATTATCCCAATTTTGAGTCTGTTTTGCCTGTGATGGTGATCAGTAAGTGACCTCTCCCAGCTCTTAACTCATGAATCCTTCACTGCTTTTTTTTTTTTCTCTCCTCTATCCAGTTGCAGGGGAGAGTGAAAGAGTGGCTTTAGTGGTTACCTGGTGTCCAGCTAAGGTGTCAGAGACAGAATTTTGCCTAGTTTCATATGCCACTGCAACTGTGAATGCTTCATCTTACTGTAGATGTAACAGCAAGTTTTGTTCAGCCATCTATACAATACAAAAATGACAATTGGTTGGAACAACTAATTGTTATCAGAATTAGTTGGAACAACTAATTGTTATCAGAAAAAAACCCATAATTTCATCCTAGTTTCAGGCATCAGTTATGAGGGAAATAAGTTCAAGAGAGCAATTAATTTGCTTAAACTTCTTTATACAAATGCTAATTCCATTTGTCTGACAATACTTTTCAGCTGCAGATTTATTGTCTTTTTTTTTTAAATCCCTTGTGGCCAGTAGTTTCCAGCAGGCTGCTCTTTCAATTCCTTTGTATCACCAAGTTAGTCTGTAAGACTGCAGGTAAAAATTCTGTTTGGGTAATGTATTTGTACTATTTCTCAATAAATACTTTATATGTTTTATTCCACATGCAGCAGTGGTCACGGGGTTAATAACAAAAGTCCACAATTATGGATGGTGGCTGGTTTCTTAGGCTTTACAGCCTTATAAGTTCTCCCTGTGGTTGCTCCAAGATGATATAAATATGCTGTAAGTGCCCTTATATTCAAATGTATTTTGACTTCGCAGTAAAGAGCAATATTTGTTAAGATAACAGAGGGGATGTATTTCAAATAGCATAAGGTGCCTTTCAAGTTCATAGAGAATTATGGTGAAGCACAACACGTACACTAAGAAATAAATTATTTTATATATTTAACAATGATAATATATTGCTTAATAGCCCTTCACCTTTATGCATGTACACACTTCAGACAAACATACAGAAACTCCTGAAAGTGCAAATCAACCTAATTGCATGCACAATATCAAATATTCACAGCTAAAAAAATCTAAACATTATTCTTAGAGAAAATCCTCTTTCTTAGCGCACAAAGAGAGCAGCAGGCTCTCTTTGCTAACCCAGCTGAAACAGTTACAGTAGCAATACTGCTGTATGTGACTTACATGTTCTTCGGTCTAGGGGGCTTTTTTGCAAGGTGGAAGAGTTTAAAATAGCAATGATGAAGCCTCCAAATTATCAGATCAGAAGGAAACCACCTGAATATGAGGAAAAGTTTCATTACTTGAGGGTGATTAAGGACTGGAACAGATTGTCCAGAGAGCTCATGGAGCCTCCTTCTCTGGAGACATTCAAAAGCCTGCTGGACACAAACCTGTGCAGTATGTTCTAGAGGACCCTGCCTGAGCAGGGAGGTTGGATTAGGTGCCCTCCAGCTGTCCCTTCCAATCTTCCCCACAACTGTGACTCTGTGATCATGTGAACGGTCACAGTTTTTTCCACATTTTTCAGTTGCAGGGACAGAAATAATCCACCAAGTCAATTGTGTTGTCATCATAGAATGGTTTGAAACAGAAGGTACCTCGAAGATCATCCAGTTCCAGTCCCTCTGCTATGGGCAGGCAACCCCCTGTCATGGGGTTATCTATAATTGTCATTTTTGTATTGTATAGATGACTGAACATCATATGAAGCAACCTCACCATATCAAAGTGATCTTGATACAAAGTACTGTCTTGGCCTGAGCCATGCTAGTATTTTAGTTTTTTGAGTGATAAACTGTTTCAGCTTAACTCAAATTGCAAGGATCAACATAGTTAGTACGAAATGTACAAAATTAACAACATGATCTAGAGATTCCTATAGCCTTATGTTTCTCTAAAGAGAGAAATGCATTTAGTTAAATTTCTTCCAAGTTCTATTCTGGCATGCCTATCCTACTATTTTTCCTCTTTTTTTTCTTGCTATCTCTAAGATATAAGAAATACAAACCTAACAATTCCAGCTGTTTTGCTGAAATCTCAAAGCGTAGTGCCCAATAGCACCCACCATTGCTTCAGCTGCTCCGCAGCCTTAGGGACACACCAATCCACACTTGAATACCAAAGGTGCCATTTAGACAAACTATGAGGTGCCTATATAGAAGACAGTAACCAAAAGTTCTCAATAAGGCACTTAGGTACCCAGGACACTAGATGCTTCTAGAAATTCAAGGAAAAACTGAAACTGTGTTACCCTCCAAGCTGATGGCACCACTGCTTTGTGTGAGCCGATGCCTAACTGATTACACCAGGAACTCACAAAATATGTGTTGATACAGCTCAGAAACATAACCCAATATGCATGTAATAGCACACCAAGAGATGTGTAGGGAAGCACTCTGGGCTTGACAATTACAGGTTGAGATGAGAAATTTAGAGGCTAGATGTAAGCTCCCTCTTCTGCTTGGGCAGAGCTGCATCACGCACAGTAGCATGTCCTAGCCATGCCAGTACTTTTTCGTGTGTGTGCTGATCCTCTTTGATGAGATACTGAAATGTCTCTACTCTGCAGACTCCTAAAGAACACACAGGAGTATTTCCTACTCCTACCTAACATTTCCTAGTGAAGACATTGGCCCAAAATACTACGCTTTGAGAAAACATGCAAAGCGATAAGGATGATGGAGGTTTTAGACACTGGGATCTGCTCCTAATTAGACAGATGATGCAATGTAGACATGAACAATTGCATCACTTTGTTCACATAATCAAATAGCTTGTGGTAACTTAGCAATTAGGTTTTCACTGTATATACAGGCAACTTTAAATGTTCTGTTGTGAATTCACTTAGGTAACTAACTAATTTCATCATATGTTTGCGTCCTTGTTTTTTTTTCATTAACAGAACTAAATGTTAATTACAATATCTTAATGCTACTACTACCCACTTCTTGCTTTTCATTTATTGGAAAAAAATAAAAGAGATTGAATACACCAACTGTTCCAGGTTAAATAATTTAACCACTTTGGATAATGGCTTAATTAACTAGAAAAACAACATAGAAGAAGTGCATGGTACACTTTAATTGTATGTCATGTCCAGGTTTTGTAGTGACTTGAGGTAAGTATCCCATTCCCAGCAGTTAATAATGGGGAATTATTTACTCATTTGAACAATGTAGTGCTGGAGGTTAGAAAGGATGTCTTTTTTCTGTGAGAATGTCCCCAAAAATTTGGAATTACCACTACAGTGGTGCAGCAAGTTTTCTTTTGCATCACCTTCTCTCCAGGAGAACTCTCCAGGAACTTCCAGTAGCCTAACAGTAATGACCCATATTTCACGTGGAAGTATATCCTCCATTGTTATAGAGTGACTGCTTTAGTAGTGGTCCTTCTGCCTTTATAATTAGTATCACACACAGGGATAACTGAGGTGACCTATAAAGCTCACCCCCACCCCTAAAACTTTTAATTACCTACAGCAGAAATGGGAAGAGAGCAGTTGTAATAACTAGAATCTTTGTGTTTCTAACCACAATTACATACATCACTATGAGGTTGAAAGAGGTTACCAACAATACAGGGAGGAAAACTCTATAATGAAAAATAGTTTTTAAAAAAAGCGAAAGTTGTAACCAGCCCACCTTCAGTGAATAAGTGTATAAGAATCCACAACAGCAAATATCAGCTGCTCATTCTCTTGTGCTTGCCTTATCAACCGCCACCATAAAAACATTAGAAAATGGAAAAGATTCTGTGCAAGGAAAAGTAAAACTAATTGAGGAATTGGAGAGATTGATTTATAATATGAGCATGACAAACTCATTCAAAAGCCATCGTTGTCAGTGAGAACACTTCTTAAAAGCAACCACAAAAATTATTTGTGCTTAGTTTCCTAAGAGCTAGCAGCATACACAGATCTTAGGAGCAAAGAAAGGTGAAGATAAACATTCAACTATAAATGCTAGCCTCTGTATGTGAAAGTTTTATTAAAACGAAGTGTTGCCAAGTTTTGGATGATTCAGGAGAAAAAGAAATGGCAACTTGGTTCGTTAAAAACAGTCTCAAAATGTAAATAAACAATGTGGCAGCATGCTTACTAGTTAGACCCAAGTGAGGGACTGGGAGACAGCATGAGAACTCTATTCCCAATTTGCAACATGATCCAGGACAAGTTATTTAGCTTCTGCTTGTTTATCCATCTGTAACATGGGTGTAAGAAAAGTTATTTCCCAGATGGCAGCATGGTGAAACTTAATTGATGTTTGTAAACTTCCACAGAGTCTCCAATGTGAGGTGAGCACAAAATAATATTATATTCACCTTCTGGGAGCTCCTACATTTATTTCATAAGTGCAATAAAGATAAATTGAGGGTTACAAGAAGAGAATTATTAAGTCTGCTGTAATAATTAGTGAGTTCAAAACACATGCTCTTGTTCACAGAATACTAATCAGTACTCGTACATAAGTATAGATCAGAATCGGGTAGTGACTGTTTTTTATTGTGAGATGAATGCCTATATTGTCCCTGAAAACTTCAAATCACTTTCCTCTGCCCTGACTTCACTGAAATGATCCAAAATGCTCAAAAAAAAAAAAAAATAGTTCTTGGGCAATCACAGATTACAGCAGCTCTCCATTTCCAGCTCTAAACCAGAACACGGGAAGTGACACCATGGGCCCAAACTAAGAAAGTACTTTCCACAGAATGCTGTCTCCAGCAGCAAGCAGCAGCACTATATGTTGCTCTATGACATTCCCTTCCTACTCCACAGCGTAGATATTACTGAGGGATTCTGGCTTACTTTCAACTCCTTTTCTATTTTCAACAGTAACTGTCATAATTCTGACTGCTCTTGTTACCCATAGAAAATCTTATCCTTCTCACTTCTTGGTGACAATGTCATTCTATGGAAGATTTCCAGAGCCAAATGCAACCTTGGGCAACTCATGGCAATAATGCTACTGTCTTTCTCTCTTCCTTTTTCATCATCATCATGGCTGGGCTTCGCGAACGAAGATTTGGGAAGGCTTTATCCACATTTGTTACAGGCACGTTGGTGACTTATGAGGCCAATACGTGACAGACATATCCGGTTGCAAAAGGCACAACAGAAAGACTCCTTAGATGAAGTATTCAGCAAGACACGGTTCTTCCTGCGTTGCCTTTTCTCCTCGAGAGAGATCCTGCGTGTGTTCTCAAAGGCTTCCGCTGCGTTATAGATGCTGTGTCTCCAAGCCTCCCGATTTGAGGCCAGAGTGGACCAATTATGGTGATCAATATGGCCAAGGCTGAGATGTTGTTTCAGGGAGTCCTTGTATCTTTTCTTCGGGGCTCCTCTCTTGCGGCAGCCAGTGGCAAGTTCACCATAGAGCAAGATCTTAGGGAGGCGGTGGTCCTTCATCCTTGAGACGTGCCCTGCCCAACGCAGCTGTGTTCTCATCAGCATGGCCTCTACACTTGTGACTGCTGCTTGCTCAAGAACAGATGTATTGGTCACATAATCTGACCAGTGGATGTTTAAGATTGTACGGAGGCAGCGCTGATGGAAGCGTTCTAGGAGACGCAGGTGGTGGCGGTAGATGACCCATGATTCGGAACCATACAAGAGAGTAGACAGCACTATGGCTTTGTAAACACTGATCAGGGCATGTTGTGTGCCGGAGAGGTACAGGGGCTGGGGGGGCCGGGCTTTGGGGCTGGGGCTTGCTCTCACGCGGGGTCGGAGGGCATGTTGTGTGCCGGAGAGGTACAGGGGCTGGGGGGGCCGGGCTTTGGGGCTGGGGCTTGCTCCTTTTTCATAATGGCATTTTTAAATGCTGTCTAGTAGCACAGATAACAGAAGATGGTAGATTCAAAGAAAAAGTCATTCACTGGAAGTAAGGAGACAGTGCTAAGGATATTTTACTTCTACCAGCTACAAACTCTCTGAATCCAAACAGAGAAAAACCCTAAGAATTCACCTTCATGATGTAAGTCCTTCAACTTGATGTCTTGCAATGTCACCTATTACAAGGACAATCTGTTCATGAAACTTGATTAAACCACCTAATTGTAAACAATAAAATGAAATAAAATAAAAACCAAGTAAGAAAAAACTTAAGCAATCTGAAGACCCTTGGGGTTTTGTTTCAGGGTTTTCTTTCTTTTTGGAAATGATATGTTTTCTTTGATTATTTCTTACTTGTCTTTTTTTTAATTGTATTTTATTTTAAATAAAAATTAAAAATATTTTAAATAAACCTTCTCCGAGGTTACCAGCAGTAGACTATGTACTTTGGTTAACCTGGGATGTACACTTTCTGAGTCTCTTGGAATGAATGTTCCTCCAATGAACGCAAATATATCCAATTGACACATTGACATCTCTGGGTTTGTCTTGCTTGCTGCAAAGTGTAAATGTTCCCATGTCCCCTTTCCATTTGAAAATAAAGATAGTTTTTACCCATGGCACTTACCCATAATGCAGAGTGTGGACATCATTATTTCCATAGCAGAGCTTGCTTTCCTGCTGCCTTCCTTTCCTACAATGACTTAGACATGAATCAAATAGAGCTGTTAAGACTTGACAACAAATGATTTTACGAAATACTGAGACAGCTATCAAATTCAAATGAGAATGGCAACCTAAGTCCAAAAGAAATTTCACTACTTCCACTAGAGCTGTGAACACAACCCTTTAACCAGGAAAACAAATAAAAACCATATGACTTAATCCATCCATTTACAATAGTGTTAAAACTTTTATATTTTGAACATTTTTAATTTCTCATATGAAAATTAGAAAGGTTTTCATCAGATAGCTGTTAAATCTGAAGAAAACAGATTCCTACTGCAGAAACAGTAGAAATTTCGCTAAGTAAATTGTTTGCTGCAAATCATTTATTTAGCTGCAGGCACAGGCTAAATATTTGCCCCAATTCACTGGACAATCTCCTAACACCTAAGGGAAGCTTCTACCAAAGCTATTAAATAAGTATTAATCCATGTTTTACCTCTAATTAAATGTCATCTAAGTTATCTTATGTACATTAAGGGCTAAGGATGATACAGTTTTGACTTCAGATAATTAGACGCTTTCTGTTAATTATGCCTCAAGACAGGCTTTGATTCGGCAATCTCATGCTACTCTTAATGTTTCAGTGTTTCTGATCTGTCCTATGGAAAGAGAATATGTCAGTTCTAAAAATGTGATTCCTAACACTGGGAGGAAAACAGAATTTTGGGCTTTCGTTTTATAAAGCATCTTATTATGCAAATATCCCAAGACAGTGTGCTACTTTAAAAGGTTTATACGTAAGCTCTGCTTGAAGCAAAATGTAAAAGTCCTTCTGATACATTTTTTAAAACATTTAGTGAGAGTGGTTCTGTAAGTATCCCAGGGCTGATTACTTTTAATTATTAACATCATACAAATGAGACTAATTAACCTTGTGTTCAACTATATCTACCAGTAATTACCTTGATGTTTTATTTCTAATAGCCTTGTGGCTGACCAATTATTCCATGTGTATAATGTCCCCAAATTTTAACTTTCAAAAAAAAAATTTATTATAATATACTGTTATACTATCTATGAATATACTATTATCCTCTCAGACAGAAGTGTGCTTAGCTTTTTTTCCAGTTTAGTCTGTCCAATGACATTGAATTTTATCCAGTAAGTCCCATACCTGACCTGAAGGTCATGCAACTCTCAATTCAAAATCAAAGAAATACAAAACATACAGTTCTGTAATGTATAAGCAGACGCAAATATGACAATGTCTTATCACCCTTTCCTGTTGTGTATGTTCTTAGACCATGATTCATCCATATGTTTTGAAGGGAAAGAGTAAAGGACTCTTCTATTCATAGAGGTTCTTTATGGTATCCTTAGCACCTCAACTACCCTGACATATGTTCCGCTCCTGAAGGGAATGTAACTATCACTAATCAAAAACTTTTATTAATTTTGCACATAATTTTTTAATTATCTATGAATTTCTAGATCTACTGGCACCCAGCTCTGGAAAAGCAAGTTTTGTAAATTTAAGGAGGCTAGATGTCTGCCATTGTATAGGAAGTCCTCTCCACACTGTTTGTGGGGAAACTACTTATTTAGGTTCCATGCTTTGCTTTACTGTTGTCCTCTTTCAATTCCTTCCATCCCTCTCATTAAGCTTAATGAATGCATCCATCCAGGAATTGTAACAACATAATATACAGTAACTTCATATCATAAAGTGGGTTACTTTCCATTTTCATGAAATTATCATGCATTAGTGGTCTTAGATCATTAGGTAGCAGCTCCTGAATTAAGAGCTGTTTACACTGCCACCCTCCAACAACAAAAGTGTACCATAACTGTACATACCATCCTGTGAATTCTAAAGTTGGTAATTCTCAATCAAAGAGCCAGAAACAGTAAATTAACTAAAGCTTAAACTTAATTTTAATATTTCATAGATTACTAATTATTAATCTTCTATTTTAAACTAAAAAAATAATTTAATTGAAAATATTTATGTTTAATAAGATCTGAGTTCAGGATTCTTTTTTGTAAGACTCAAGCTTTCTTTGAAAAAAAAATCTTTCCTTACTTTTCTAGTACAATTTCAAAGCAAAAATTTCTGCCTGCGTCAGCAAATAAAACATATCCGCTTTGACACAAAGTGTTGGCCATAAGATGAAAAATAGAGCTGTTCTTTTCTATATTAGTGGATCTTGTTCTTCGGAGTCTATAATTTTTGATTTTTACCAACAATCTCGTAACTGTACATGGAAGTGTATAGGCCACAGACACAACAGGAACCTACAGTGACTTTTTGGGATCCTATGGCACAAAATACCACCTGCCATCTAAATTTGAGACACCTTTCTCTTAGTGTTGTGTTATAACAATAGGAGACAACTCCATAATGTCCACCTAATGTTTGAAAACATAAAAGACTGGCCTAAAATGCACTAAGGCCAGTAAGCCTTTCTGTGAGTCCTCAGGCCTTTTACTAACCTGTAATTTCGGCCTCCAACTGAGATTGCATTTGCATTACACATGCAGACGTAAACTAACAAATTAGGCATGCAGCAAACTAAGGAATTAAACTTACTGCAGCTTTGTTGCAGGTGGGAATGGAAGGTTTAGACAAAATTGATTTAAAAAGCCCTGCCATCGAGTCTCAAGGTGCAGAAAGGATTGCTTTCTAAACCCCTTCTCAAAGAGGAGTCTAGGTGCAGCTGAATCCAATCCTAGCCTTAGATTATGTCAACAGTTTAAATTTAAGGAATTACAGAGGTGTGATTGAACCATTTTTGTCCTGCAGATTTTAATGATTGGTAAAATGGGGATATTTATATTAGATTAATAGTTTATTATTACAAATGGTTAGACAAAAGATCTTAATCAGAACTATTTATGACACAATATAAATGTTAAAAATCTACTAGTAGAGTATAATATAGCATAAAATAGTATAGTGCACTGTAACAAAGCAATTATTGAAGCAGTTATATTAAAGCTAACAAAAAGAAATTATTAAGTACAGATCTGATGTAACTCACCCATGTCAACGCTAGTGGGGAGATCTCTTTCTCTCAACTTCAAGGAGTAACCTTCAGGGGCATCCCCAGCCCAAGGGAGGAATCTCCACACATACACTGCAAGAAGGGTAATATTAGAAGAACCTGACTGCATGAAAGGGGACTGGACTTTTAGAGTATTAAGTGATTGACTGCTAGTCACATATATACAGGCCAGCTATCAGCTTATCTGTCAAATCAGACTTCAAAAAGCAGAGTGTGTATTCAAAGTCTGGTGAACCAGGATGGTCTTAGCATAATTAACACCAAGACAACACCTTGGCTCCAACAGTTGATTTTGCATGATAGCTTGCATGACAGCTTGATTGGATTTGAGGTCTTATCAGGGTAGGTCTATAATGCCACAAGCTTGCCACTACCTGATTCTCCTGGATGCAGTGATTTCTTATACTGATAAACTGTAGATACAAAAATGCTCATGGGCAATAGCAGGGCACATGAGCGAAAAGGTACCTTCTGTTCTGACAATAAACTAGACTTCTCAGATATTCTGTAGATATATTTTTCAACTCATACAGAGCCTTAATTCTGGCTGACATTTGCTTGTAAGGGAAAAAAACCTCTAAGTAGCACTACAAACTCACAACCAATCTGAAGCTATGCCAAATATGCTGAAATATACACCTATCTGAGTATGCACATCTCATGATCTTGATAGTGCATGAATAAGTAGCGATATCCTCTCTTCCACCATGTTTTAGATTGGATGGATCCTTATCCAAAGCTTTGGAACATCCAGAGCTTTGGAACATAAAAAACATGGCAGGAATAAACAGTCTTGTGCTAAACCAAAATACTGAAAGCACAACAGAAACAAATATATTCGGTATTTACTTCTGACAGGCAGTATCAATAACCAAACCTGCATGCTTTAACTGCTTAAAATATGTTACCTCAAGTGCTTGAGATGACCCCATAGTCCACTCCTTTAAAATAAAACACAGTTTATGTCAAAGAAGTTTAAGAATCTCAAGCCAGTTCCCAACAGTAAAAAATCCATATCATATATCATATCATATCATGGCTAGGCTTCGCGAACGAAGATTTGGGAAGGCACTATCCACATTTGCAAATCCATTGCACAAAGAAATTACCAAAACTGGCACTAGTGAGCAATGTCAGAACAGAGAAGGGCTTCTCTAAGTCTGGTGTAAAAGACCATCAGCAGGGTATTATCAGAAAACTTAGAAGTCTTTGAAAAGCACATATTATGATATGTCTGTTCTGTACCTATATGGTCACAACACCAAGCCTGACAGAGTAAAAGAAGCATTTGGACAACGCTCTCAGGCACTTGGTGTGATACCTTGGGGTTGTTTTGTGCAGAGCCAAGAGCTGGACTTTGATGATTCGTGTGGGTTCCTTCCAACTCAGAACATTCCGTGATTCTATAAATAAAAAAACTGAAGCAATTAGAGTTTTTAATCAAACGCTATGCATATTTTTTATCCTTAATAATCCGAGCCACATTGAAATCAAATCTATAATATCTGATTATGGCTCCCAGCTGCTACTGTGTGTGTTCTGCAACTACCACTTGAATGCAGCTGCTATTAGTAACTAATTTGTCTTACATTGGCCCAGCAAGTTGTTATGACTGGCATGTCCATCACTCTATCACTTTCTGTGCAACCACACTGACATAGATATTTGAACATTTCATACTCCCCTTTGATTTTCTTGAGTGATTTTCAGTTTATCTAAAATTTCTGTGATATTTCCTTCAAATTCCTGTAAAAAAAGACATAAATGTTGAGAAACATTGAAATATCCTTCAGTATATAAGAAAAATCTGCAGTGATACTAATTGGCAACATGTCTGCTTAGCATTTAAAATACTCCAATACTTTTTACTCCATTAACCTTGACATAAATTATAGTAAGTAGTCTCTGTGTGACAGGAGTTTTAATTTAGCAGTACATCTCAAGTTACATACGTCTTTGAGTCTGACATAGAGCCTTTCTTCTTGCCAGTTGCTTTTACCTTGAGGGAAACCAAACAGACAGTAAAGCCAGGTCTTACTGTGTAAACAAGGGAGGGTGTTCATAGCATCATTTTTGCTAAAGCAATTACTGTGATACAAATAACTTGATTTTGTCTTTCAGCATCCATTTCCATTTCTAGATTTTAGACTGAACTGCTAGACAAAATCCTAAATGCAAAGAGCTTTGTACTTCACATTTCAATAACATCTGAAATGACGCCTGCTTTTTTGGTTACTAACACAGAGCTTCAGACTTCAGTGTGAAGCAGAATATCAGCTGAACCTAAAATTGTTTTAGTCAAACTATTACTCACTTCTCTCAAGACATCTGTTTGTTCCTATATTTTAAAGAAGTCTTTCCAAGTTCCTCTTGCTGAGCTATTCCATGGATTTTATATGCTGGTGTTATGTACCACAGGTTCGTTTACCTCCTTCCCATGCCTTCAGTACGGCTGGAAGCAGAAAGCTTTTGCAACTTTGATTTACATATTTAGAACAAAGTACCATAATAGCTCTCCACAGTAATTAAAAAAAAAAAAACAAAACTTTTATTTGGCCTTGGAGAAATGTGTTTCATGAGTTGATTTTCATAGTTTGAGCCTGAAAAGGCAGTAACAGATCAGTTAAATTGTCACACAGCATTCCAGCAAAAGAAAATGCATCAGACCCACTTATCTTTTTAAATATGCAACCTGTATGGGAAAGAACACATTGTACTTATGCAGCATTATGAAGTCATGCTTTCAAAAGAATATGGAAATGCACTAGTTTAATCAGATTGTTATTAAATTATAATGGACTTGCCCTTTCAAATGAGGGGTTTTCAATGTAGAATTGCTGTTACAAAGGGTATTGCAAACTCAGTAAGCCTACATTAGCATTCAGCCAAAGTATGCTTGGATGGCCAACCCTCCAATGGCTTGCAGGGGCCACTCCATTTTCCCTCGTGGCTACTTAGGGAGTATCAGAGATTTCCCTCCCTTGATGATGTGGCTGTCTCCTGTTGGAACAACTATACAACATTGCCATCTGCTGGCTATCCTTTTTCATTACAGTACAGAAAAAGCCCAGCCCCGCCCCCCCTCCACTCTCCCGTCCCAAAACTACTCCAGAAACCAGCAATTTATATTTAAAGACCTTCTGAATACTCATATTTGTTGTAAAAAAGCAAAGAGAGGAAATTCTCAGAGTGGCTATTTTTTTGGAGGACCAGATTTTATATATTCATTTGTTATCATGCCACGGGGCTGAATGTCTTAGAGAGTGTACACAGGAACATTTCATAAGGCACATGGAGTCTAAGATCTCCTGTTTGCCAGGAGAAAAAAAAAAAAAAAAAAAAGGAATTTTTATTACTAATTGTTACTGTTCATTGTTTTAATAAAGTAAATCTGTCTAAATAAACCTCCTTCTTCCCCAAAGCTCTCTGATGCTGGAGGTCTACTGATTGCTTTAGAAACAAGTAACAGACTTCTGTCTCGTAGGTAGCAGTGCAAAAAGTTTATTGAAAAATTCAGCAAGAAAAATAATTATTTTAAATATGTCATTAAAGACAGACAAGCATAGTACAAGAACACAATGGCTGTACCTAGTTTTCACAAGTTTTTTCAGCTTTCCTGTGACTTTTTGGCAGCTCTGTTTTATTCTCGGTATAATTAATTAACTAATTTTATGTTCTGTCAATAGACATAACTGCTTCAGAGGACAGAAAGTTTGGAGAAATGTTTGACCTTTTAGGTGCTTAGACAAACACAAGACTTACATGAACAACTGCTGATTGCCCACCATTAAGAGTGACACACTATGCCCTACTCATGCTGACTGCACTTTTAGCTGCATGGAATTACCTCCTCGCTTCACGCAGCTGGAACACTTATCAGTGTAAGCAGTGACAAGGACATGTTAAAGTGCCTTTATTGAAATCTTGTGCTATTTCTAACTGCACAACAGCCAGTGGAAAAGGAGTACTGTTTGTAAATGCTGAATGCACTAATCCTGCAGAAATTTGCAAGCATCTAGCTTTTATAGTTCAAGTGGTCCTCACACAGGCCACTTGGAGTATGCAAATTTTAGTGCATAAAAAAAATCTCTGCAAGTTCTGTACCTTGGATTGCATAGTGTGCAATAAAAGCCTGTCTCTCACTGTTTGCTTTGTACAACACCAATGACAATGAGAGCTCAACCAATAATGATGGAGCCTAGTGAATTACAAAAAAAAAAAAAAAAACCAAAAACATATTCTGTAAAGAAGTATTCATGTTAACATTTGTCCTTTTATTAAAAAACAATTAGATGATATCAAGAATTCATCATAGACTTTTTATTCCATCTGGGCTTAAACTTGCCCTTCCTGTCTGTGACTGGCACGTGTTCACAGCTATGATCATTATATATGCCAGTGAATAATCTGCAGTAGTGTTCAGTTATTTCAACATCTAGAAAGGAGATTTCAAAGGGAATCAGGACTGTCCTATTTCTCCCCCTTTGAAATTACTCGGCATTTCAGCATTCATTTCAAGGGTTTCTCCAGGCCAAGAAACAAACATGTTAAAACTAATGATGCTACTGTTAAATGTGTATTTGCATACAAGTCCCCAAACTTGTAACATGAATACAGAAATAACCCCTATGTCTGTAGATCATCATCTCACATACTGAGGGTCAGCCTACAAGCCTCCTACTGCAGGGACAGAGTCTGAACACTACAATGAACATAGAAGCACCCAAACTAGGCACATATTGTGTTCTCAGAGGATAAAATAGACCACTGAGGATCAATTTCTCAATGCTAAAACATTCCTCATGGTAGTACCTGGACACCAGTACTTCTTAAGAAACCTTATTAAGACATGTTTAGAATTAATTATTTTTGCCTGTATTAGTTTAGAGTGGTTTCCACTATATGAAATGTCACAGCATAGACCACTCTTTCTTTCTTCCCAGTCTCAGTAGGTTAATTTCTTCCCATTTACCAAGAACCTTACACCTCACAGATTCAAGCTGTTTTGAAATAGAGAGCAGGTGTTTTACTATTTTCTTTGTCTCATATCTGCTTCAGGTTTCCAGAAGCAAAAAAGTGCTTGCAAAATTGAAAGGACAGAGCTAGCAGTGCAAAGCTAATTGTCATCTAAGGCTGTAATCTAGCGCTTTTAGCAGGTAAACTCAAGTACAAACTTGCCTTAATCAAGACGAGCAGTACAGACCAGGAGCACCCATGATATTGCCCCCAATTCAGCTGGTATACACACTCACTGTACTCACACTTCATTTCCACCAGGAAAGGAACATTGGTACATGGGCTATGCCACTCACCTTTCACAGGCATGTCAACCAAGACCCTTTAGCACTTCTTGCAAAAATAGGCTCTAGAAACAATGGGAACACAGTCAAGCAGGAAATATCTGCATCCCAGCACAGAGAATGGAGAACATGCAAGGAGCAGAATAAACATGCTGTACTCCCTTAGGAGAGTCCAGAAAATGCACTTCAGAATTTTACAGGCCAACTTCACTGTCAATTCACCCACTCACTACAATAAGTCAATAATGTGATGTTACAAGATCCTACACATCCAGCTCATGCTCCTGTCCAACCAGGGTCTAATTCGAGTCAAAGACCTTTTCAGCTTTTCACAGCTTGTCAGCAAGCTTGTCTGCAGCCTGTTGGTGTTCATGCTGCTGCAGCCAGAGCTGTATTACAGGCCCTTTCTGGGTCCTCATCTAGGGAATGAGGGGAACTACATGCGCAGACTAATAGTGCCCTTCACTCCAGTGGTCTGTAATCATACAAATAAACTACTTTCTTCCCTGGTGATGGTGCAGATGAAAATCATCCTGTTTTATCTGTCCCCCACATCCTGGTTCATCTCTTGGTGTTAGTGTGTAAGGGAAGCTATGGAGAATGGAATACCCAGGAAAGACGACAAAGTGCAAGGTCACACCTCCAAGGCTCTGTGATTGCAGAGGGGAAGGACAGAGAGAGGGAATGCACCGGTGAAGGGAGTGAGAACACAGAAAGGAAGAACTGGCCTTTCTTTGCCTTGTGAGAGCCCCTAATGGTGCTCCCTGGCTTGTCTGACTGCTGTCAGGAGCGGATCAAGAAAATCCTCTTGACTCAGGGGCTGCCCTGGAGCTGGGAGGGGTTTTCAGAGCTTGCAGTAGTTCATTAGCCACATTTGGAATGTAACAGCTTTGTGCCATGCTGTCAAATTCAGGACTAGGTACTGTGTTGAGTAATGATGATGTTTCAGCAATTAAAGACTGCCTGTTGTGATCCCCTGAATTTCCTACTCTCTAAGCAGCTTGTCATGGGCAGGCAGCCCTGCTCTTCCTCCCTTTAGTCTGTGATGCAGTGTCAGCGTACAGTCAAAAGGTCACTGAGAGCCAACTGTTTTGATGAAAAGTGAGCTAGGCTGGAGGAAGAAAGCATGAGCCAAATTTGAGTGATGCACTGCCTCACGTGGGGAAAGGGCCTGGCCATGCTTCCTACCCCTCCCCGTCCCAGAAGCTAATGGCTACTGGCTTCTCAAAAATCCCTTATTTTCATGTGAACCACTATAGACAATAGACAGCATATCCTCACTCAGTGGATTAGGATAAGCTACCGGTCCTGGAAGGGCCTTACAGAAATGTTATCTGGAGAGAAGAAAATAATGCCTTCTGATTTAGAAAATATTAAGAAAACTTTTTTTTCAATTTTTAAAAATATAATCAGATCTCCATTTTTCCTCTGGGAAAATTGTACCATTGTCGTTTCGGGTTAACTTGGATTGAACACTTTTTTAATTGCTTAGTGTCTCACATCAGAAAAAAACCCCAATCACCAACCAACCAAAAAAAGAAAAACCAGAAACAAACAAACAAAAACAAAGAAAAAAAGCAAAAGATATTTGTAGAGCTTTGCTCCCTATAGTGGCAGCACATGTTAGCATATTTTGCCGAAATTTCTTGGCTTAGGCTTCTAAACACAGCTGTAACAAAAAAAAAAAAAAGAACTGTAACATTTACATTTTTCTGACTTGGTTGGTTTTGAGTAATTGAGGAAGGTAGGGAAGGAAAGTTTGAAGCTGATTTAGTACTTATATTAGTATCTGGTAAGGAGGAGAAGGGGAGAAATCTTTACCCATTTTTTAAATATTTTTTAGCTCATTTTATGCAAAACCATGTCTTAGATATGTCTTGGCCTGGAGAGTTCTGTTTGTTTTGTTCACTAGTCCTGTGGGAGATCCAGAGCCAATGACTGATTTTATGTTTTTTTTAGTGATAGACTGCAAAGCAATGAAATTCAAAATCTGTACCATGCTGTAGAAACAAAATAATCAGAGCAGGTGCATTCAGACATATGTTCATTGACAGGAAGACAGCTACACTAGAGAGGAATTTGGGCCTGTTTAATTGCTGGGGAAAAAAAAAAAAAGCCCACAACCACAGCTGGTTTGACTGTTTAAGCATTGCTCCTGCAGAAGGTATGTTTGCAAAAGTGAGTTAGGTGCCAGTGATAGGAGCTACCCATGATGAAGCTAACAACTGACCATAGCCTGGAGCAGGACACTAGAACACTGAGACATTTCACAGAAAGATTTGGATCTTCCTCTTTTCTTAAAGAGGAAATGTAGAAGCCATTTTACATCCCCACTTGAACAGCTATTTCCTTATTTACCACACTGTAATTTGCTAATCGATATGTTCTCATGGTCTGGAAGAAAACTGTGTTTTCAGAACAGGTTTTCAATGAAGTCATAAAATGCAGGTGTACTACAGTCAGACCAGTTATACTTTATACTGATGACACTTCACAGGATTTCTTAGTTCATCAATTTTTTTTTACTCTTCCACAACTTTTCAGATTTATCTATTTTATCTTACTCAAGGATCCTGATTCAGATTCCACTGATCAAAGGCCTTATCAAAAGACACTACTTTCTTGAGCAGTACATAAATAGACTGTAAAGCTCAGTGCTGTTACTGAACAATAGCACTGAGCAAGCATTCAATAGGGACTTGACTATTGTATGGATAACTAGAGCACTCAGGACTGATACAGTGAAGACTGAAAAGAAGCTTAGGAAGGGCATGTGATTCAGAGCTTAACCTCGTCATCATAAGGATGAAATCCAATTATTATATTTCTGCCAGATGAAGGGTTTCATGTACCATCCCCTGAGACATCTCTAACATTTTAGAGTCTCCCACTGACACCTACTGGTTTCAGATAGGATCTGGAGTGAAAGAAGTATAGGAAAGATGTTATGTACCTTATTTCATTAGATGTCAGCATATTTTGATCACACTAACAGAAAAAATCCCGACAGCTAAGGTAATTTTTGATTGTTTTTTCTTGCAGCACTTTAGAAAACCTTATTGCCATAATTTATGCCATATTTCCTTTCGACTCAAAACTGTCCTATCACTCACTTGTTTTATTTTCTGGAGTCTGGCTCATCTGTAGCACTGTTTCTAATTACTTCTTCAACTTAAACTAGAACAAAACAGAACAGTTTCGCAAGTATCTTTTCAAGATCATATACAAAGGTAGATGTAAGTAAATAGTTGTTATGCATAATGAAGATTATTACACATTCCCAGAGGTCAAATGTTGCTCTAACAGGACAGAGAGAAAATTGAAACTCACTGAATTACAGCAAAGTGACTCCAGATTTGAATGTCCAGTGATGAAAAGGAGAGAATTGACTCTCTGTGAGAACCTAACAGGATTCAATTACTCTCTACTGCATTAAAACCGCAGCTTCCTTTCCCAAGCAGAAAACTCTTGTTCAATGAATGAAACTATTGAAGAAATTACACATTATTACTTAAATATTTAGGAAGCCACATAGGTATAACAATAACGTAATTGAACAGCTTAGTTCTCTGCATACTTTTATATATCACATAGAAACATACTTGCATACATAGAATCAGCCGGGTTGGAGGGCACCTCTGAAATCATCAAGTCCAACCCTTGATCCAACACCGCCGTGGTTACTAGACCACGGCACTAAGTGCCACATCCAGTCTCATCTTAAAAACCTCCAGGGACAGAGAATCCACCACCTGCCTGGGCAGCCCATTCTAATGCCTGATTACTCTTTCTGTAAAGAATTTTTTCCTAATATCTAACCTAAACCTCCCCTGACAGGGCTTAAGACCATGCCCTCTTGTCTTACTGATAGTTGCCTGGGAGAAGAGACCAACCCTCACCTGGCTACAACCTCCTTTCAGGGAGTTGCAGAGAGTGACAAGGTCTCCCCTGAGCCTCCTCTTCTCCAGGCTAAACAACTCCAGCTCCCTCAGCCTCTCCTCATAGGATCTGTGTTTGAGTCCTTTCACCAGCCTCATTGCTCTTCTCTGGACCTGTTCCAACACCTCAATATCCTTCCTGAACTGAGGGGCCCAGAACTGGACACAGTATTCGAGGTGTGGCCTCACCACGTCTGAGTCCAGGGGAAGAATCACTTCCCTGGACCTGTTGGCCACGTTGTTCTTGATACAGGCCAGGATGCCGTTGGCTTTCTTGGCCACCTGGGCACACTGCGGGCTCATGTTCAGCTTCTTGTCAATCAGTACCCTCAGGTCTCTTTCTGCCTGGCTGCTCTCCAGCCACTCTGTCCCCAGCCTGCAGTGCTGCATGGAGATGTTGTGGCCAAAGTGCTCTTACTTCCTCTACCATCATCAGTATTCAAAAATCCTTCAAGACATTCTAACATCTATTAACTAATATTATTTTAAAAAAGATATAAGTCTTGTATGAAAATCTTTTCCTCTGCCCACCCTCCAAGGATGGTTTTGCTACGCGTGGAAAGGACTAACACATGACCCATGGCAAGAGGAAAGATTCAGTCTTAGGTTCCAGGTAGCAACTAATTACTTAAATTTTCATTATTAATTTTCATGCAAAGCTAGCAAGTTGACATTAGCACATGGTCCTAGACTATGCTGGAAACAGACTGCTATTCAGAACTGAACAGTCTTATGAGGCATTGGATTTTTATACCTATAGCTGACAAATCTCTCAAGAACTCCTTTAGATAATTCTGGGATGTTTATCATTATTTCCTTTCAGAACTTTGGCAGAAGACAAAATATCAAAATTTTCCCTTTTATCTCTAAGATGTTTATAAAAGCTTGCACCAAAACCAACCTCTGAATAACCTAGATAAAATTTGCATGTGCATGCTCTATAAATATCCCACACAATATCCTGATCCATCTTAAATTCATGCCAGTTTGACTATCCCACATTAACACATCATGAATTCTCTCTCTGTAGAAGAATATAGACATGTAGATTACTGGTTCACTGTTAATCATCTTCCTGCTTACACTAACAAAAACTAGTGAACATAAAGCTCTTTCACATTCCAGTATCTTAACTGCAGAATCATCCAAACTACATGTTGAAAGCACAGGGTAAATATTGTAAAGTGAACACACAAAATACACTGCAAAGATATAAAAGACCTCTTGAGTCATCTAGATTCATATTTACAAGAAAAAGAGAAGGGGAAGAAAAGAACCAGTAGCTTAGTGAAATAGTGACTTGGTAATTCTTCAGATTCAGACAGTGAAGTGGGCAGGAGCGAGAAAGCCGGTAGGCAAGATCTCTTATTAGGACAGCTTTCAAGCATGAAGGTTAGAGTTCTAAAATTAAATAATCATAGGGTCAAATATTGAGGCTGGAAAGTCAGATCAGAGCTTGGAGGAGTAGTAAGCAGATTTGGAAGTTGTGATATAAAATATCAGGGGCATGCACCAGAGGCATGGAAACACTGGGTCAGTCCAAAGAAGACAAGGAGCCTTAGGAAGCTTATTAGGCTTTGTTACCTCCACAAGAAGGAATAAAATCAACACCCCAACAAAGTTGACACAGTCTGATATTTAATAGTGCAGGTTGCAGCCTATGTGGTCAGGAGAATTCTCTATGATGGTCAGCTGGGAATGGCAAAAGAAAGTCTTGGTCCTACTCAGAGTTTAACCCCATCTCCCAGTGTGATTGGTACAAAATAAAGGTTTTTACCTAAAACAGGCCATCCACAAGGTCTAACCCTTTGGCCTTTCCTTCAAGACCTGACATTTAAAAAAATCAAGAAATTCTATTTACTTGTTTCTGCTCTACCCCAGTTACTTTGTTGTTGCTACAGCGGTTGATAGCATTTGTAACACTTAGTCTTTGCTTCTTTCCAGAGCAGTACTGGCTTTCTGCATGAGAATTTGCACATCTTTCCTGAGTGCCTGTATTTCTGGAGCCCTTGAAGTCTTTGTTTCCATCCCTTCGACCAAAATCTTCAGATCCCATGAGTGCATGAAAAAGAGTAAAATATAAAGTTTTGTGGGCTTTTTTTTGTTGCAGGTTCTGGCACCATTTTTTAAAATGACTTTTTGGTAAAATTCAGTTCTGATAAAAACTTCTGAATGAGCTGTTGATAAGACCAAGAGCTAACATAAACAAAAAACCCCTCATAGCAGGTTTCAGAGTCACTTAAAGCTCTTTCCATTTGCAAATAGATTAAAGGTTTGTTACAGATAAAACAAAAAAGTATGGATGATTCTCTGAATGTGTCAGCCAGTAAATATGAAGACTTAGACTCATGAAAACTCCTTGCTTTTGGACAATTCTTTCAGGTGTTCTGCCACTGAGCAGTGTGCTACTCAACCTAGACAAAGCATTTATGCTGTCAACTGTGCCCTGTTCATCATTACCTTTCCTTTTCATTTTGACACATTGTCAATATCACACAGACACTCCCAGGCTTCGTGTCAAAGAGAGCAGATAACTAGAGTGAAATCCTCAGAGTCAATCCAAAGGATTGTCTCTGGAGAACATGGGCCTGAAAAGCTATCAGAAGAAAAGGGGGCTAGTTTTGGAGTAGGGAAAGCAAAAAAAAAAAAAAAAAAGAAAGAATATAAAAGGATGAGATAGAGAAATGGGCAGGGACTGACAGGTCCGGGCTGGACTGAAATGGGTTGAGGATGGGAAGAGGCTCCAGGGGCCTGGGCAGGACCAGTCAGATATGGCTCTGTCCTCAGGGCTTGACATCTCCTCTGTGCTCCTCTTCTACTTCCATAGTGGAAAACACCTTTACTGGTGCCTTTTACTAAAATTAAGGTGCCACTGGTGAGAGTGGTAGGGTAAAGGGGTGTGTGGCACTATTCCTGGAAGCCTGGGGCAAATATCACCCTCTATTCAGCAGCATTTCTACAGTAGAGTTGGCACAAAGCCTGATGCGGCTCTACCAAAGAGGAGACAGAAGGACAATAGTTTTGGTATTTCTGAAATCCATCTAAGTCTATTCAGCCAATGCTCTGCTTATTCTATAAGGAGCTGCTGTCTCAGATTTCTCTACTGTGGGTTGTTCCTACAGAAATTGCAGTCAGCAATGAAGCAAAGGTAGAGCACTAGATCTCCTGCGTCAAAGATAAGGTCAGGGAGTGCCCATATCTGACTTTAAGTACTAAATTTCTCTGTAACGTTACCAAGGAAATGAGCTAATACTGACAAATACTATGTTGGAATGTGCTATAGGTGGAGAGTCCAGAAGCATCAGCATGTAAAACTCATACTCATTCTAAATAAATTGAAAGAAGACCATCAAAAATATTTAACAGTCCTGAGATTACAGCCTCCTGTTTTACTTTGGTTCCAGGAAAACCATACCTTTTTTGTTGTGACAGAAGGTTTGCTTATTCCACCACATGTGGGTTTGTTCAAAACCCAGAGGTGATCAATTGGATTTTGACTATAGCAATCTCATTCTCAGCACAGTTCACTTACCCAACTAACTCCTCCTCCTCAAGGATTTCTTGCCTGTCCCCTCTTCCCTTCTCTTGCCTATAAATGCTGGATATTAATGTACAATTATTTTGCCAACAAATATGGAGGACTTACTTTTTTGCCCCCTCAGTTATCACTGAGGCAACCAATGTAGAACTTCTATTATCACTACCATCATATCATAATGTACAGAATCAGAGTGCAACTTTTACCTAAATAATTTAGTTGTGTTACACATGCAAATCACTCTCCTGAGTGCCCAAAAGGAAAACCAAATCAATTTGGTCTCCAAATAAAGGATTTCAAGTGCTATCCTTCAGCATAGTGAAAAATCAAAAGGAAAAAAAAAATGAAAACTGCTCAGTAAGTCAGATAAGAATGATCACTCCTCATATGTAACTATCAAAGTGAGAGGTAGAAAAATAATTCACCAGTAGGTTACAACATGATTTTATTTTCCCAAATATTTAAAGGATTTTAGAATTAAGGGCAAGAGTTAGTGAAGGCTGAGGGTTTGGGTGTTTTGGTTTGCTTGTGGGGGGTTTTTTGCTTGGGTTTTGTTTGGTTGTTGTTGGGGTTTTTTTTAATAATGCTTTTATCAAAGTGCTTGAGTGAGAGCCAGAAGTTTGGTGCCAGTTTGTGTAACTCTCACAGCACATTATATAAAACCTGTGAAAGAACTCGTCCATCTTTCCCAAAAGTTGTCTGCTCTTGCACATTTGAGCAAGTGCAAATGTAAGTATTTGCACATGATGCTACTGTCTTGTGACCTGAGGAATACCACAGGAAGAAAGAGCAACAGTTTGCTGCTATATGGTTAATTAAAAGGCATAAAGTCATGGTAGGAACACTGGGATATTTGCAAGGGCTTGTTTCAACAATAGGGCCAGAAGCAGAACTGGGAATGCTCTACCATATGGCATTTGTAGCCATGCAGTTTAACTTGCTGATCAGCTATAAAAAATAAATTGAGGGAAACAAAACACAGACACATGTGACCCTAATTTAAATGAATAAATGAAAGCAATGACTGAAAACAGAGCCTACCCCTGAACCACTGAATATAAGTGATTTCCAAATCACCTTTCTCCCCAGGGCTATTTTTTCCAGATTTATAGCCTTTGCATGTGCATGTGATTTGCAGAGGTGTGAAATTCCTTGTAATTTCTTTGTTCTCCATTACCATGATGAAGCTTATAGAAGGAAATTATGCCAGCTTAAATCGCTGAGCAGACTGGAAATCAACTTTCTATAGAGGCATATCTCTTAACACTTCTATTCTCTGTTCTTGTTTGCTTATCTGTGTACAATGGGAGAAGGAGTAAAAATAAGGAACAAATCAGTCATTCCCTTTGAGACCACAAGTGATTAAATTAAAAAAAGAAAAAAAAGATGCTAAAAGTCCATGAATTTTGTTAGATATGTTTGATTTTAACATGTGATCAATGGACAGAGAATATATTCTCCTGAAGAATATAAATCCCCATGAGAATCAGTTTCCTCACTGTAGATAAAAAGAGTTTAATGTCCCAGATGCACTGAGAAAACACTGACAAAAGGCGTTATGGGATAAAACTTTTAAAACAATAGTTAAGGTACATTTAGTTTATGTTGGGCTAAAGTGTAGGAATATTTATTTTCTTCATTTCCTTCAGAATACCACAAAATATCAGAGACCTGTTGCATATATCTTCAAATGCTTCCTCGACAACCTGTAGTGGCTTGAAATGGAGGGGATCACAAGCACATGTTATCTGGCGTTCCTGTACAATTGCCAAAATTAATGACTACAATCCTGCACAGGCAGAAAGTGCTCTAAAACAGTTACTGTCAGAATGCATCACTTTGTTTAAGTTCATGTCATTCTCCTCATGGTATGCAGTAAGAAATATCATGAGAAAACAGACCAAGTCATGGTCATAGCAAAAATCAGTAAGAAGAAAGCGTACAATCAACAAGACAGGATGTATTAATCATCAAAAAGACTAGTTGAAAACAAGACAGATTTGTGTGGCAGAAGGCAATTACTAAATTATGCTTCAATTAATTGTTGAATATCTTGCTTACATATTTACAGGCTTATCATAAATAAGCCTGTCTATCTCTAGTGACTTCAACAGATCATCTCCAGATTTGACAAGAACCTACTCTTGGAACATATTGCATTCCCTAAAGTAACTGTTAGCACAGAGAGACATAATTAATATATAAATAACCCAAGAACCCCTAGCTAAGGAATAAAACAGTTAAAATAATACACTTAAAATCTCATGGTTGTGTATTGGGGCCCTCTGGTGGTCTAGTGGTTAGGATGCGGCGCTTTCACCGCCGCGGCCCGGGTTCGGGTCCCGGTCAGAGGAGTCCCCCGGGTAGATGGAGCTCGTTAGCCCTGTAAGGCCATCCATCTAAGAGAAGGTCACTCTAAACAAACCTACGTCCTGAGGACCTCACTGCCACCGTCCAAGCTTGCTCGGCCCCGGCAGATGAACCTCAGGATTAAAGGGTGGGCTCAGCTCAGCGCACACTGTGTCTCACCTAAAAAATCCACTGCGCAGGCTCGAAGGGCAAAGACCCTTCCCAAATCTTCGTTCGCGAAGACTGGCCATACACATACAGTATTACCAACTCTGAGTAATAAATCTGGGAGAGAGAAAGAAGGGGTCTCTGGCAACTTTTGCTGGGTTCCTCTGCCATGGGAACTTTTTCTCTAGAGTGCTGTTGGCTCACTTCAAAGTGCTCTGTTCCTACAATTACCTGTTTAACTACAACCCTTTTTGGTAGGTAATATACTATGGCAGTTTTTTACTTTGTGAATATCCTTGTTTCAAACCAAAGCTGGTAAAAATGTTGACCATTTAATTAAAGGGAAAAGGTTGCCATCACTGCTAGTCAGTACAGCTTTCTGCAAAGTTTTGTGCCAGGGTTACACTATCTCACAAAAATTGTATTGATCCAAATTGTTTCTGGGTAAAATGTCTCCTGGGAAAACATACTTCAAAAGTTACAAGATCAAGTTGTTATCCTGATATAATACTGCACTTCACTTCTGTTCTCCCCTCTCTCTTCTTCCTCTTAACTCTGGCCTCTCAGCCCAGAGGAATAGAAGAATTGTTGCTTGAGGATATATACCAAGGTGTGAAGTAACCAACTTTTTGATAAGTTGGTTAACTGTGTGGCAGATGATACTTCCTAGAATTCAAGGGAACATGGATTATACTGCTTCTCCCAGAGTTATACCCACAAGTAGATTGAACAAATTTGTTGCCTCACTTCCCTAATTTCCATAACTTTTCTTGAGGTATGTTGGAGGTATACAGGACTAACCTCTGCTTATTTGCTTGATCATTTCTTTTCCAGTTTCTGGTATACATAGAATATTCTATGTATACCGTCCCTATTGGGATGGCTGTTTCAGTCAAGCCTGACCTCTGTTTTCTCTGTTAGCAGCCACAGTCCAGCAAACACCACTGCTAAATTCTCTGTAAAATACCCTTGATAAATGAGTTGGCGTCTTACAAAGGATGAAAATCTGGCCTTAAGTACCACAGTGAGGGACAAAGTGCCAAATTCTTTCAAAAGTTTCTCTCATGTACATGAAATATCAGATCTCTTCCAGCCCACACTAGCCTAGTCATTTCTTAGTTTACCAACCCCCAGATGCTTTCATTAAGTTCCATCCCTAGTTTCTATGAATCCAGTAGCTTACTCTCACTCCTGCATTTGGCTATGAGTGCTGCTGAGATTGTTAAGCTTCCTCTGGGGCAGCAACTCAAGCAACAATAGTAGCTTCTACGAAGGGTATGCGCTTCAGTGATCAAATTCACGCCCCATCCCACTCATCGCAAGGGGAGAGTTAGCAGCAACTGTCTGTGTGTAAAGAGGTAGTCTACAGAACACATAGAGAAAGCAACATCTTATACAAATTATCTCAAACATGCTGCTGGACAATGTGCTGAATATACAGTTCCCACAGAGATACTGACCAACAGTGATTTTTCCTGTACAGATCACTAGCTTGCAAGATCTTGTTTTACTGTATATTTAACACAACATTTCCACATGATAACGGAGGGAAGGGTAAACAGTGGCATAACAGCATTAGGCTCAGTGTTTTGGAACACACAGATGTGTCTTACATGTGCTCAACTAAGAAAACACCGGGGACTGTGTCTTTGAGAAGAAGAGAGAGGTGATTTGGCCTAACCTATTCCATTTTCCTGGAACACACAACCAATCTAACCAGAAAGATAATGCAAAATTTACCCTTCCATCCACTTGAAGACCTTTTTTTTTTACCTTAGCCAGCTTAATTTCATGCTGTTCTGATACTTTTCTCCCTGTTAAATCATTCTGTAACAGTTCACGGTTTGCTATGAACTCCTTCTGGAAATCTAGGAACTTGTTAAACTGTTCCATTTTAGCTATACTGGCCAAGTATGAAGGTATGAACGGGTATTCCTCCTTGACAAGCTCTACAACACACTGTCAGCTGTTCAGTTTGTTTTTTCAGCATCACAGTCTCTAACACATCTAACTCATCTTGACTCACTTTGATGACTCTCATGGAGTCTGTCAGTTCCATCCTCTACTTTCTTTTTAAGTGCTTTCCACTTTAGCAATTCCACAGTTGACTGTGGATGTCTGCTGCTAGGGCAAGAAGATTCAGCCTTTGTTGGAAGCTGGAACAAAAGTTACCTGAAAATCTTTTCATCTTCCTTGCTCTCTCATTTTCAGCTGGGAATTGATTTCTTTCTATTATGAAACTAGTTTGTTCCCTGGCAGAGCACCATCATCCTTGTTTTATTTTCTCTGAAGGCTTATAAAGCTTGCTATGATTTAAGTGTCCAGAGGTGTAAGGTTTAACATTTGTTCTGTTGACTGTTTCCACATTATCTGAGAGATGAGCCAGGCTCCTTGCTTGACAGTTTCTTTCTATGGTGAAATGGATTGTTGTAGAACACACTTTAAAAGAAAAAGGAAAGACAAAATACACTTTATAACGGGAATAGTTTAGATTTAAAAAGTCTTTCAACACAGAACAAAACTATTCCACTTTTAGAACAGAGCATTTTACACAAATATGGCCTACAAAAATATGCTACCTTCGTCTACCTTCTCTGGTTGATAGCTGGCTGAACATGAGCCAGCAAGTGTACAGGCGGCCAGGAAGGCCAATAGCCTCCTGACCTGTACCAAGAATAGCATGGCCACCAGGACCAGGGCAGTGATCTCCCTGTGCTTGGTACTGGTGAGGCTGCACGTCAAGTCCTGTGTTGGGTTTTGGGCCCCTTACTACATGAAAGATATTGAGGTGCTGGAGCATGTCCAGAGAAGCGTAACGGAGGTGGTAAAGGTCTGGAGCACAAGTCTTATGAGCAGTGGCTGAGGGGACTGGGTTTGCTTAGCCCAGAAAAGGAGGTTCAGGGGAGACCTTATTGCTTTCTACAACTACCTGAAAGGAGGTTGCAACAACAAGGGGGCTGGGCTCTTCTCCCAGGTAACAAGTGAAAGGACAAGAGAAAATGGCCCTTGTGCCAGGGTGGGGTTAGGTTGGATATTAGGAAAAATTTCTTCACTGAAAGGGTGGTCAGATATTGGAATAGGCTGCCTGGAGAAGTGGTGAAATCACCATCCCTGAAAGCATTCAAGTGTGTGTATGTAGCACTTGGGGATATGGTTTTAGTTGTGAACACAGTAGTGTTAGATTAATGGTTTGACTTGATGATCTTAAATGTCTTTTCCAACCTTAAGGGTTCTATGTTTCCTAACCACAGCAATATACAAATAATCAGACAGACCTGGAGGCACCTGTGGGTCCTGCAAAGCTCAGCCTCTGCCCACACTCCTTGACAACACAGTTTCTGACTTTTTCCCCCCTAAGTTTCCCCATGAATTCTTCTGCTTGTGAGTGCAGCCTTTTCTGCCCGTTCATTTACACTGGGCCTAAGGCTGATCCCTTTCTACAGAATGTCAAATAATTCGTTTTTCCTCACTAATCACTGGAAAGGTTAGTAAGTGGGTGATATAGGTAACATCAGCAAGAGAAAAGCAAAGAAATGTTAAAAAAACTAAGAGCCTGAATGAGTAGATTAGGCAGCACTCAGAGTAATGTGGGCTAATTTGGCTACTGATGAACAGCCATATAGAATATGTGAAAAACTGCCTGAAACAGTCTCAGACACATTAGCTGTTACTTTTAAGGATGACTGGAGACCGGTGAGCCACCAATGATGTGAACAGCATAAATACAGAGTCTGTGTGTAAAAGAAGTAAGGAAGGGAGAAAAGTGAGCAGAAAATCTCACCAATTTCACCTTCAGTTTTCAAAGAAAAAAAATCTGGGTGAATAACACATAGTTTAAGAGCATTAGTGCAGGAGAGAAGCAGTAGCTGTTGCATATTTTGACTTTACTTGGGCTTTTGGCATTTCTTGTGTAGTAATCCTACGAGAAAGAAAAGCAAAAAGAAATTGTCTAGGTGGAGATAGGCTAGCATGGGTGCAAAATAAAAACAATAAAGAAATCTCTAAAACTACATTCAAAGAATAGTTATAAAGATTCCCTGTCCAAATGGAAGAAGTACAAAGCAGTTTTATATGGAGATTTATCCTGAATTTGTATCTAATTTTCCCAGCATTTTTGTTTACACTGTGAATAATGGAATACACAGTATGCTTGTTAAATTTGAAGATTACATGAAATGGAGAGAGGATGCAGATATTCTTAGAGACAGGATTGGAACTGAAAATGTTCTTGATAAATTGGAAAATTCTGAGAACAGCTGGATGAATTTCAATATCTGCACAAACAAGCAACTTCCCAGTAGTCTGCAGCAGCTGGCTCAGTAGAAACTTATTTAGAAAATATCTAGGGAATATGGTGAATGACATGGTCAGAACTAATCAACAGTGCCAGTATGGTGAGCAAGACAAATGCCATTTTGGGATATACAGAACAGTGTTTCACATATAGTAAAATGGAATACTCCTGTCCGTGCTCCCAACACAGAAGTGGCTTCAGCCAAATTTTATGCCTTGTTTCAGGCACTGATCTTCAGGAAACATTTAAGACAACTGGAGGATTCCAGAAGAGAGTGAGTTGAAACTATAAACGAGAAGAAAATGTAAGTGGGTGTAAGAATTTAATTTAGCCTGAAGAATAGAAGGAGATAAAAACAGCAGAAAACATGCTTGTAGCATGGCTGGAAAAATTTTAGGATTTCAAATACTAAAAAAAAAACATCTCCAGTGTTACAGACTATGTCTTGCTTTTCCCAGTTTTCCCAGTTTCCAAATGAGCAGCCTGAGGTGGCCAAGAGCAGATTTTAACTGCTCTTGCTACCCAGGAAAACCAACAGAGAAACTGAAAGACAGTCAAATCTTGACCCATTATCCTAGACATTATGATAACCCACAGAATCCCCATGATATTAAATGGTATTTGAAGCATGTATTTTAATGGCTTGCAGTCAGAGCCTTCATATACATACCAAGGAGCAATAAATTTAAGTGGGGTTGACTTGTTGGAAGAAGGACCACTAAGGAGAAGTAGGAGAAAGCATGCAGATATGGGTAGGTTTTATATAGCACAGTACATTTTATAAACTCTTATCTAATATGGCAGAACTATATTATTCTTTCATCTATAATATGGTACAAAGGAGAGGGGGAAACAAACCATTTAATTTTCCCTCCTTGACACTCCACTTCTACCTGTCTCCTTTTAAAATGTCACTTTTAATTCCAGAACTGTTTAATTGTTACTATGATTGACTTGTGCTGGAGAGATGGAAATGACAATGATAATAACGCTGTGATTTTTTTCACAGAAACATGCATATTGCGGCAACTTGAATAGAGGATAAGCTGCAGTCACTGCTACTGAGAAAGATCTGCCTACCTGATCATATTTGCTCTTCTTTTCTGTTTTTAAACTGCCACAAAACCCTCTTGTGGAGATTACTGTTACTTATTCTAGAAGAAGCCTGGCTAGGTATAGTGAAGAAAATGCCACTAACCACATTTTCCCATTCAGAATACAGCCTGGGATGGCCCTGAAGGAAAGTCTAGAGTTGGGTTGGGGTACGTTCATACTCAGATACTGTCCTTTCATTTTCTCTCTGGGTGGACCATGGTAATCTGAACACTTCTACACAAAAGCAGCCTTTAATTCAGACCTCATTTAAGCTGAAGATTTAAGGTCTAAGTGGATAGGAGGTGAGATAAAGTACAAAGTAAGGCATGAAGTAAATGGATTAAAACAGTTTCCTTAATCAGTTCAAGAGCAGGAATTCTCTATTTTGTCACCTTAGTGACTCTGTCAATGAGCAGATAAGAAAGATGAACACCTCAGGGCCCGTGTTTCCTGTTGGGGCATACATCTGCATCCTGTCACTATCATTTCTGATGGTAAGTTGGAGGCCATTAAAAAAGCGATAATTTTCAAAGGCACTGGGCAACATGCTGGGCAGCACAGGCTCTTCCTCTTCCATGACTATCTTCAGTGCAAGTAAGAGTAGTCTGTTTCTACAAACACATCCCACCATGCCTCTATAGTCTATAATAAAACTGCTCTGAGGAGGAACTAGGTCTTTGAACATGCCTGTGTAGAACAAATACAAGCACAAGAGGTCAGGAAACTAAATGCTTAACAAAAAGTAGGGAGATAGAAAAAACATTTTGGGAGACCTTGACAGGCTGGAGGAATGGGCCAACAGGAACATCTTGAAGGTCAAAAAGGAGAAGTGTAACATCTACAGCTGGGGTGGTCTAACCCCATATAGCTATATATGCTAGGGATGAACTGAGCAGGTAACAGCTTTGCAGAAGAGTACTCAAGAGATCCTTTTGGGCAAATTGCACAAGAGACAGCAGTGTGCCTTGCAATGGAGACAGCTAATCACATAGTAGGCTACACAAGCAAGTTCACGGCCAGCAGACAAAGGAAAGCTCTTATTCCCCCTGCTTTGCACTAGCTGGGCCATGCCTGAAACATGATGTCCAGTTTTGGGCCCTGTAGAGCAAGCAAGATGATGACAAACTAGAGGGTCCAGCAAAGAAACACTGAGACTGCTGAGAGGCTGAAGCACAGGCCACTCTGGGAGGAACTTTTTTGTACAGCCCAGAGATTAGACCACTAATGAGAGGCAGGAAATAAACTGCAGTCTCCCACTGCAATGAGTGGTAAAGTCTCTCTCTCAGAAGTGCATGGTGAAAGGGCAAGGGGCCATAGCCACATATTGCAACATGGGGAAAAATAGGTTGGATGTAAGGAAAAAGTCTTCACAGCAAGAATAGTTTGGCACTGAAGTCACATGCCCAAAAAGGTTGTGAAATTTCCATGCTTGGAAGTACTGGCAACTTTGCTGGATATGGTCCTGAGCATCCGATCAAAATTTCTTAGCCCAGCATGGAATAGGGCTGGACTGGGTAAGCTCCCTTCCAACTTAATTTTTTCTATTGTCCCAGGAAGGTCTTTGAGCTTGCAAATGAAACACTGTAAAGTCAGGAAATACCTTCATGTGCTTCCCCAACTCTTCTGTCTTGTATATTCAAGCTGCGCACTGCAGGTGGCAGAGAAGCAACGGGAAAGATGAGGAAGCACCGTTATCATAGTCACTGTGCCTGAAGAATGTGAAGCGAGGTCTGTAGGAAGAGGTAATCTCTTTTATTAGACTGACTGATATAGTTAGAAGAACTTGGATGGGATTTCAGGCACACAAATTCTTCTTCATTCTGAAAATAGAACCAGCCCACTTCAGTGCTAAACGCAGGCTGAAAATTGTAACTCTGAATTTAGCTAGCTATATTTATCATTTAGATCATCTGAGCAAAAACCCCACATAATTGGCACTTGTGGAGTGAAAGATTTGTTAATTATATTTTCATCTCTCCTCTTGATATACCTCCTGAAGGAGGCAGAGGGATATTTTTGCCTACAGAACATGAGGGTGGAAGAGAGTTTTGAAGCGTGACAAAGCAGCTCAGTACAGCTGAGCATGGCTTCCCAAGAGTCAGGGAAACTTGGGATGCACACAGCAAAACACACACATACACACTCACACACACACACGCACACATACCAGGCTCAGCGTCAGGTTTTGGATAAGGCCACTGAGCAAGAGTAGCCCTGAAACATGTGTCATGTCAATCCCTACTCACTAGCATGGACCCTGCAGGCTATGCTTGGCTTTTCCTGCTGGATGGAAATTTCATGCCATCACCCCCAGGCTGGCACAAAGGCCTTGCCTGTTGCATGCCTTGTGGCTTCCCCTTCATATGCCAAATATCCCATCTGGCCCTTCAGCCACATCTGCCTGACAGGAACCAGTGCCTCAGTGCTGAGGTGCTCACCTCATTCTCCCACTGCCACCAGGGCCTGGCAGAGACTCGGGGCCACGCTCACCACAGGCTGTGTCCATCACCACAGACACCAGCTGGATGCCCCAGTGTCCCCTGGGCCTGAGCCTCACCTTCCCTCAGTCATGCTTAAGCCTGGGACTTGTTTTGAGACTGGCTTTGTGAGGCACCAGCCTGCCACCCCACTACCCACTTCCAGGGACCCCAAATTTACCACAAGTACCCTTTGCTCCTGTACAAGCGTTAACCTCAAGTCATAAACCATTCCCTCTGTAGCCCATTCCTGGGTCACAGCAGTGGCCCACCCCTCATGGTCCCAGCAGCATCGTCATGGAGGATGGGTTCTGAGACGTGCAATGTAATCAGCCATACTTTTGGGATAGCCTCTTCACCTTCCTGGTTATTTGTGCTCACTACTACTGCTTCTTTCACCAGTACAATTTCCCTTCCAAGGCTTGTACCAACCTTCCTGTCAACATAGGAGTGTATGTTGGCCACCTCTATGCAGGTTGAGGCTTCATGTTATTCTAAAGAGATTGCGTGACTCTGGTATAAACACCAAGATTCGAAGGACCAAGACCTTACATCTAGTCCTCTGATAATGCTTGGGTTTTTCCTCCACACTGGCTAACCTCCAAATGCATAGTGCTGAGGAGATTTCTTTCACTGACAGAGCACCAAGACTCTTCTATCAAAACTATTTTAACCTTTAAGGAGAGAAGGTTTCTTTGTTTTGCTGACAGCAGTCAGTGACTGAAGATTTTTAGCCTTGGACTGAGCTGAGGCACTGGGTAGATGCAGCATGGGGTAGAGCAAAAGGTCTAATCCAGGAAAACTGAATTCCCATATCCTCACACAGTCACACCAGTATCTAGTGAGAGACCAAGAAGCAGAATTAAGTCTAGGCAAGGGCCTCTCCAGGAGAATTTCAGGTGACATGAGCTCACTGTTTACAAGAAGGAACTGTCGCATGGGAAACATGCGATATGCAAGTCTATACACTTAGAACTAAAGAGGGGACAAAACCACACAGTAAATGGACTGTGGAAGAGGTGAAAGAAAACAACTGATAGAAAGTCTTAAGAGCAGATATCTAGCAAAGCCACAGAGAAACTGAGCTTCCATGAGTGTCAGACCAGACTTCTGAACCTGTATCAAGCTGTTGAATCCAAATGTAGACAAGCTAATGACATAGTTAGAGTGCACGAGAAATTCATCTGATTCCTGACAAACTAGGTGACTTTACCACACACTGAGCACAGCACTGGTCATCATATCTGCCTGACTGAAAAGGCTGTCCTTTAACTGGCCTACATCCTGCAGATTGGCACACATCAGCTCAAGCTATTCCTTCCAAAGGATCTCTGGTTTATGCTCAGGCGGCATAAAGCAGTTGAACTAGTTACAGTTCAGAATAAACATGAAACCTACCATCTGCACCCAGCAGTGATCATTCCCAGCCAACATTTCTGTGTACGGTGACCACAAATGTAGCTAAATCAATACCGCTTTGTTAATAGTGAAACATGTAGGTACCAAACTGCAAAGCTTCTCTTACCCCTGAGCTATTGTTCCTGCTTCTCAAACTATGTTTGTGTAAGGGGAAAAGAAGGGGCAGCATTCCTTCCATTACAGTTGGTGCTACAGTGGGACTTTTGTTTGCAATGAATAACAGAAAAGGCTGCCAAAAAATCAGATCTATTGTTACAAGTTTTATGCATATTATCTTTCCCCTCAAATGCCCTGAAATGCAAATGTCTTACAGTTGTTATGCATTTTGTCATGGTAACAGTCATGAGTTCCATTTACTTTAGTTTTATGTTTTTATTACATAAAAAGGCACAATCAAGCAGAGGGCAGGGGGTGCATTTGAAGGGTTGGATGTATTTGCTCTATAAGCCTTGGTGAGGAGCCTGAACCAGAATAACATAGCTGGAGTGACCTTGCACTCAGATCTATGGAGCAGTTCACAGGCTGCATAGGCCCGTTGTACTAAGCAGAGGCAGACAATGGTTATGGAAGAGGCAGAATGAAGGTAGACTCTTGCTCAGCTATCCCCAGCACAGAAGCAGGCTGGATGCTGTACTGAGTCAGATGTGTAATCTGCATTGTGTAGTGGGCCCGCGCAGGTACTTGTGCCAAATGGAAGCTCCAAACTGGTGAGAGGGGGCAATCAGCATTTGCATTATTAGAGCAGGTCAACCATCACTAATTACACTGCTACCTTTGGAGTCTAAATGGGCATCGTACTTCAGGCACTGACAATGATTTAGGCATTTACACCTGTCCCAACCTCACTTTAAGACTGGTCTTTATGAAATGATTCATCAGGACCTTTCTGTGAAAACCATCCATGAACACAGCCAGAATCCAGACCAAATTTTTTCACACGTACCAGGACAGAGCTGAAGGCTCTAGACTGCAGAGGGGAAACAGCACGAAGATGAGTGAAGGAGGTTCACCATAGAACTGGGATAATTCAAACCTGTTTGTTGTGCTGGGTAGGCTTTATACAAATGAAAAAATGGACCCCTTAAATACAGCTCATCCATCAGAAAGTGTTTACAGGATCTGAGAACAGCACTGCAGTCCAGCTATTCAACAGTCACAGCATCCAGTCTCATCACTACCACAGGGAAGGCTCGTGAGAACACCAGCAGGCTCCAGGATTAGATTTAAGAGAGTTTCTAAAATTAGATCCTTGAACAACACCAGGATTCCTTAACAAGTCAAAATGTAAGATAGTTTTTAAATGTAGCTCTTTGTCTCCATCCCAGTTTCCTAATCACACTTTTGTTCCAGAAACATAACTTGCACGTCATCCAAAGCAGTTGCTGCACTCAGTCTTGAAACACAGACTTGTCTGTTAGAAAGTACTGACCCCACTGCAGACACAGGTAAAGTATCTCTACACAAAGCATCTTAAACAGAAAAAAACAAGATGCACAGATTTGTTCTGAGATACTGCTGGCAAGTTGCACTGTTTAGTTTGTGTATTAGGAATGCCAAAAATAAAAGTTTGCTGGCATTCATACAGTATGTAGGGCTTCAATAGTTCTTATTATTTTACCATAATTCTAAAGTCAAAGTTTAAACTATAAAACAGAGTCTGATATCTTAGGTGGCTTTTTGGCAATGTCAGACCAGACTTCCCACTCCCTGGCACATTCATTCTCCTCCCATAAACCTTTTGAATATATTGGCTGATTTAATCCAAACTTCAGATAACAGTCTCAAAAATAACAAAGTTCCACGTTTGATAAAAGAGGTGGCTCTTTAGGGAGAGAACTGGGGTCCACCCCAGAACTTTTCATTCTGTTGACCAGTTTCTACAGAATATGTGAGTCTGTTTCTCACAGCCAAAGCATGGTAAGAGATGGATTGTAACAGCAGAGAATTTCAAAATCACACATAAAGATAGCAGAAAACCTAACTGAATTTCTTTAAATCTAAGTACAATAATGCAAACCAACAGGAACCTGGGCTTCATCACCCCTGTGATCAGAGGAATACCTGTTTGGGAACACAGTGCACGCCCAGGCACTTTGGGCAGGATTTCACATGAGCTCTGCTCCTGTGGATTCCACTAGTTAATAGTGTTGGGAGCAGAGATGATGACCATGGTCTCCTGCCTCAGAGTCTTTTCTGCACAGAGGTATAGTTGGTTTGGTTGTGTCTACTCCTTGCTGTTTTGGCAATTGGCAGAGATTACCTTAGCAGTGGTATTTATCTCTTACTTGTCAAACAGAGAGGACTCACAGACCACCCTCCAATCCTATTAGTGCAGTGTAAGTGGGTGAAAAATCTGTTTCTGTGTGTTCTCATCCTATTGCTACTGCAAGTGTTGAGATTATGTTATTTCCAACAATCATCATAGCTACTTGGAGTCTATATAACCTGGAGAATTTAACTATCCTCAGAGCAAAAAAAGTGATTTTTTTCCCAAATATTCTTTAGTGGAGTTTTCACAAGCATTTCCCTCTCACCATTTCTTGGCATGTAGAAAATATAGCCTGTGACATTTTTCCCCCAGTATTTGAAACTGACAGTCACTGCAATGGGGGTATAGTGCTGGAGAACTACACAGGTTGTGGGAAAACCACGCATTTTAAAAATATTTGCTTTTATGACCATCCACAGGAAAAAGCATGTGAAAGATTTGAACCCTGTAGGGTACTGTGGAGAGTTACATAGTTCATATTTGGATTCTAATGGTTTCTAATCTTATTACAGAATGTGGTATGTTCTATTTTTTTTTTTCCAAGGTGAAAGTAACATTAGTGAAAAGGCTGTTCCCAACCATTTTATCTCCAGGATAACTTGATGAGATGAGCTCTCAAGAAAGGAAGAGAATTCAGCCTGTTCCAGACAGAGAGTTCCTCTCTTTCTGCTGAGGTTACCAGTATTCCCCTCAATTCAGGACAAAAATGGCAGCAATATCACTTATGGAAGGAGAGAAAATGTGCTACAGCCATCAGCCTACCCTGGAAAGTATATGGAAAAGACAATTCCAGGCTGTGTCAATTGTATTAGCCTTGACTGCAGCAGCATAAACGTTAAATTACAGCATTCCCAGTTATGGGACTCTCTCGCTTAAAATGTAGAGTTGCTACTAAAACACAGTAAAAGAGTTAGTGGTAAGTCATTGACACAAAGCCTTTCCACATCTCCAAAAGGAATATTGTCCTGCTCCAGTTTTCCCACGTTATGGATTATATTGACTGACATGACTGAAAAAGACGACACAGATCGTCTCTTGGTACATGTTCCACTTGAAAGAATGCAAAAAAAATCTGTCCTGTTTACCATGTGAATGTCTGCTACAGCATTTCCCATAGCATCAATATTTCTGGGGAAGAGAAATATCCGTGTCCAGAAGTGTTTTGTCAGATAAAAGCTAGATACCAAACAGAAATGGAAGCTGAAGCAAATTCTGCAAGCTCTGTTTTACTGCCACTGTAAGTTAGCAGCAAAAAGAGTAAGATACACAAGTGGGTTCATCTATGACACAGGTTATGCAGGATCAACTAAATTCAGGAAATTGGTAAAAGGTCTTGTAAATGAAAAGCCATCTTGATCTCCCTCTGTAGTCCCTTTGTGTCACTTCCTAAACAGATTCATAATACAGCTTTAGCTTCAAAAGAAAAGCACCAGGATCCCCAAATACATTAATTTAATCTATGCCAACTCCACATAAAGACACCACCTGAAGCACTTCAGAAATCTCTTCTGCATGATAAGCATTACACAGCACTTCTATGAAGCACAGAGTGATTCTGCATGAGGATCTTATGCAATTCAGGCAAAACTTACTATTTAGAAAGGCTGGGGAGCTGAGACTTCAGAGATCAGTCTCCTTACTTTAAGTTAGCCAGTGGGTGAGAGAAGCTTTCCCCATAAGTGTAGCCCATCTTTCATTTTAGTTTTGCCCTCACCTTACCCTCACATGGCACAGTATTTACTTCATTCCAAGCTTTTCAAGTATGTAATACTGCATGAAAATTATTACTCAGGGCAGAGAGAAACTCAGGTCTCCTTTGCAAATTCCAGTCCACTAACTCCGTCTTTGGTACACACCCTGTTCTTTGTCCTTTATATGAACCTTGAAAACATAGCCCTGAAGAATAGCTTTACACTTTTAATTCTTAGTCACTGGGAATTAATTCAGATCACAGAAATTGAGAGCGTAGAAGAGGTTGTAGAGATGGCAGTCTGTTCTACTCATACAATTCCCAAAGGTGAAAGGAAAAAAACAGAAATTGCTCTACCAGAAAAGAAAATTTGCAGCACAAAAAGAGCAGAAATAAAAAAAGCAGAAAATTAGGAACTTGCCAATCTTATCAGCAAATTCTATTTAATGATTTCAAGGAATTGACTTAGAAGCTTTCATATAGCAACTAGATCTCTCATAGGATGTTAGTTCTCCTATATGAAGTTTTCTTTTAAGCCTTCAGTACAGTACCTCTTGCTTTTCTGAGACTGATGGTCTTGGGGTCTTGGGATTCACATGCCTTGTGGTGAAGGACAGAAAAAGTCTTCAACTGATGCTTCACCAGCTATAATGGCAACCATTTCTAAACACTAGGTCAGCTCCCTCTGATATGTTGGCATTGCAAAGGTTTAGACAAACTCAAAGAAAACTGCTGTCCTTGTACATTCAGGAAGAAAAACTATTAGCAGACAACCTGTGTTAGCTCCAAGTCCCAGGTCATGTGTAAGTTCTTTAGGTTCTCTTGATGAACCAGACACTTAGTTCACTAATGCTTCTGGTATATCCCCAGTAAAGCATAGCTAGCTCTGATGGCAATGCTCTGCCGTAGGCAGGAGGAGGGATTTCGGAGAACAATTTCCTGTATTATCCAGGAAAGACAATGTCCAAAGGGAATATATTCTAAGTTTTTATGTATTATTTTACACATGGCCCAAAAAAAGGCAACATAAGAAACTAGTATTTATTCCTTGGAAACTTTAGTTTTACCACGCTTGTGATTCTAGAGTACCTAGAACCTTTACTAGTTCTGTGACTTTGAAAACTTTGAAACTTTGAAAGGAAGGTAGTATATTGCACATGCAGCTCTGTATGAGGCTATAGCATGTTTTAATATATTTCATAACAAATCATGAAAACCACTGAGAACTGCACAAAGATAGACCCAGTTCTGTAGTCAGATACCAAGTCCAAAATGGGAAGTTGTCTGACAACTGGAGCTGAATGAGATAGTTCAAAGCACATGGAGAATTACCCATACCACTTCCAGCAGCCCTGGAACAGGGCCCTGAAAAATGGCTGCAGAATAGGAACTACACAGATGTGGCACCCAAACTCATTTGACATTATCACTTACTCAGAAGTCAGTAAAGATTTAAAATAAAATTTGCCACAGTGTTTAATTATAGGAATTTTAGGTTTTTTAAGATTATATGTCACTGCAACAGCTCAAAAGTTGTTAAAGATGCAACTCCATATGCCAGCTTGAAAGCTTGCACTGTAATTTCCTTGTCCTCCCCTCACATCGGGAGAAAATGGAAAGGGAGGTGCTCAGCAGCAGCACACCTGAGAGCATCACAGCCCTGTGATAACTGTCCTCACCTGACAGGGAAATGAACATCACTATATATATTATAAGATGACCACCTGATTGCCTCTACACATATTTTGAATTCTGGACTGCATGTAACTAGGAATGTTTCCAAACAAGCACAACACCAAAGAAAAAAAAAGTGTTTAGAGGCTTAAATAACTTAAAGAAGCCCCCAAACCATAGAGTGTTGATTAACTTACACAAGATCATAATGAAAATCTGTCACAGAACAACTTTATTCCTTCAAGACCATAAGTAGCATCTTAACAGATGTCCATTGTCTTTCCAAATGTACTATAAATATTCTTCTCTTCAAGCTTCAGTACATTTTCATGTTAAAAAGAAAGGCACACATTGCTAGCCTTTTCCCCATGCTAGTCACAAAATACATTTTTTTTAACCAGGTTGGGATTTTTTTTGTCACAGGGTATAAAATACACCTGATATTGAATATTTTTTCTTTCTGCAAGTCAGCAGCAGAAAACAACTTGGACTTGACTAGCTGGAAACTAACATTAGTTATCATACCATTTCTCTTCTTTGTAATCAACTTGTCCATCAGCACTAACTTGAAACTACCCATATTCATCACTCTACCACATTCACCACTCCTAACATTGATAATAAAATTTTCAAAGGCTTCTGACATATACTGACTTTCATAGGTGTTTCTTGTTTTTTTGCTATATTTTTTCTTTTTTTTTTTTTAATGAGACCTATTTTTTCATTTCCATAAGCTTATTAAATAGTGTGTATGAACAACTGATGTTGTGTCTATAAGCAGCAGAAATACTGCTAAAGGAACAGAAGTAGCTCTACAAAAATCATTTTCTCACCTGTATTCACAGGGTTTACAATGCTGTAAAAAATAAAAACAACTAATTCCAGCTGAATGTTTACAGATGATGGGGTAAAAATCATTTAGCCCTTCTAGCAATGTTACAACCCCCCCCCCCAAAAAAAAACCATGAAAGTAGAACTTTACCTGGTATAATTAATGCTTTTCACAGTTCTTGAATTTGAGATTTCTCCTTTCCTTCAGACTTCTAAACAACAGGCCTTATGTACACACGAACTACCTTCTGAAGCATCTCTCTGTAATTCATTCTTGACCCAGAGACAAAGACCTTCATCTTCGTAAGCAACTTCCACAGTACAGGTAGCTCTTCCATAGCATTACTGAAACACACTGAAAAAAACTTTTCTCCCTAATCTGAAGAGAGACTACAGATTGAGGAAGGGGAATTTCTCCTTAGTAATTGTCTTTAGCAAAATAAGTACAACAAAATAATCTCTACCACTTGTTGAGCAGGTGAAAGTCACTGATATTTCTGGCACAGAGCACTTGGATACTTTCAAATAAGCCAAATTCAGAGTTCCTCAAAACCAACAGCAATACTCGTTTCCTTCCCAAATGAGTTAAGGTGCTTTTGCATTTATATTTTCCACTATCTGCAATGGAATATATTTGGGGTTGATTTTTGGGGTTCATTTTCGTAAGTTGCTGATGATGTTTTTCAATAACAGTGAGCTACAATTGTTCAGAAAAGCACACCAAATGGACAGTGACCATCAATGGCAAAGCACTATTCTGTGCTACAAGAGTCTGCACAAACAGAAAAATATGTCATCCATCTGCCATCAGTTTCAGCATCTTGACCAGAAAGTCATTAATTGACTCCAGCCTTTAGATCCTTGTCAACAATACAGAAACAGGTGGAAAGGACTAAATTAATAGTATACACAGAAACATTCCACTTCTATTGTCTGTCCCTAAAAATAATTAAGAAAGTTTTAACAACCCCCTAATGAACAAACCCTAAAAAACACATTAAATATCACTGCATTTTCTGTCTCATCACATAAGATAGCCCTCATAGTACAATCCTTGCAGCAAACAGAACTTTCTGGAAGGGTTGGTTACAAGAGGTGGATAGATACATAGGATTTTTTTTCCATCTATTTTTAATTTTATTTTTAATGTGTTGTTCAGAATTTTGCTTTATGGTTCCTTGAACCTACATTGTACTGTATTGGCAGCTGTTAAAGCCTTATATTGGTTTGGACTAGCAAACCTTACAAATTTGGGTGCAATTCTTTTACAATTCAGCATATGAGTACCTATGTAATTCCCAAAAGGTAGCATTAGCTGCACTGACATTTGACAGTGTCAAAGCAAGGATCTGTATGGAAGTTATCTGCCAACAGCAAGGTAAGTTCTCTGGCAGCATGAGGCCAAACAGAAAAGGGGATCCCTTTGAAGTTTGTGACAATGTGAACTTGCAATAGGTAATAAAAATATATTAAAAAAAAAAATTGTCCTGTGTTAGGAAAACACACCATAAGCAGTAAACTCAAAATACAGGGAAAACCAAGCACTACCTATTTAAAAGACTCCACTACATTTTGAATCACTTTGTGCTGTGGTTTACTTATGGTGTAAACACACATATACACATTCCCATCCCTCACTCGCATTCCCAATAATAGCAAAAATAAACATGAAAAATAATATTAAAAAACTCTGTATTCAGTAATATTCACACCAAAGTATATGTATAGATATATCCATTAAAATTATGAACATTTCTAAATATATTTTATGTATCATACATATATTTATATGTATAATTACATATCCACAGAAGTAGTCTTGCTGTGCTAGAGCCAGCAGTAAAAGCAAAAAACAGGTTTCACAATAGGACACCCATATATGCATACATACTGGCTGTTTGGTTTGTGAATTTATTTACAACTTAACTATATCATAATAAATGCTTACTGTTCTATTGTACAAACGTAATAGTAAAGGTTTAGGTTTGTTTTTTAAATACAAAGACTGCAAATGAATACATGAAAAAAATTACACACCATGTACAGTATTTATAATTTATAAATGCAAAGTTAAGACCTCTTTAAATTATTGCACTTGCATATTTTTTTACAAAGATAAGTTTATATGTATCATATATATATATATGTGTGTAAATATATATATATATAAAACAAAATTTTCAGCTCACTAAATGTAGTAAAGTTGAATGTTGTTACCTTGAAGTTCTTTCTTCTTCACATAACAGCCCAACCTGAATTTTGAATATTTATGAAACTACTCTACAAATCAGTTTGACCTACCCTAGAAAGCAGTCCATTATTTTAGGTTTTTTGACAGAGTATACACCCGTATTACAATCGAGCACAGTTTTTGGTCAGAAAGCAAAACAAAAATTACGGTGTGCCTTTGCTAGATTGGGATATATAACTTAAAGTTTGAACATGAATTTCCTTGTAGTAGCGTGCAGAAAGCCTTTTCCACGTTTAGAATGAATAAATTAATTGTTACACTTCACAGAACTGGTCCTATATCACAGTGTTTGAGGCAAATGCATTATTTCAAGAGGGTCATAATTGAGTCAAGCATCTAATAATCTCTATTTTTTAACATGAATAGTGCTTTTTGCTATCCCTACAATTTTAACATTAAATGCTCTAAATGCAGTCACAGCAAACTGGTCACATTGTTCTAAGTTTAAACACATGAAAGGAATCTGTGCCACATAAAAAGATGAATTCCACTTTGCATGTCCCCTCCAATTTAATATACTTCATCATATACTCCAACCAGAAAAACCCAATTGCATTTCTCTAATGGTCACTTATAAAAAAAAAAATTACTGCTATGAGTATATAGGAGTATATTCTCCTATATACCATTATAGGAGTATGTTGCACTACCGTACAAAATTCATAGATTAGTTTTAACAGTGGAGTTTCTGTTAGTGCTGTAATAAAATATGCAATATTTCAGACAAGTATCATGCTATGTCAACTATTTTTCTCACTTAGCGCATACCTTTCAGGCACCATTTCATAATACATTAGAAATGCTCAGTTACAGCTTCAAACAGTGCTTTTACCTTTACTAGGCTTAGAGGGGAAGAACAATTGCAATTCTGGGAATATAAAGTCTAACACTTCTAGGAAAGGAAAGATCTGCTAGGCTTTTTATATGTTCTTATTGATTTTGGGTAAGATCAGTTTTAGTAGGGTAAAAATGCAAAAGGAATGTGTATTTGCATTTTAACTTAATGAGTTGGATGTCTCAATTTGTGAGTTCAAGTTCAGAACTTTGATCAATTAAATCTTAATATGTGTTTGAGTCATGAAATTCAAATGCAGTTCCAAAGTTTTAATTTTTGATGTTTTTAACTTTGGAAGTGCAGGTATAAGTCTTTTTCTAAATAATATTTACACATACGGATCTATACTCTGTAAATGCTAAGATAGACTATATTTGGTTTAAAAAGAATTCATCATGGCTATTTTTATTGGTCTCAGTGCTAAGAAAGAGTAACATTTTGTTATGACCTTTCTCCTTTTACACACCAGGAAATCAAACCAAACTGCAGGCACTGGAGCCAAAATTTTTAATTCTAATAAACATTATACTATAGCAAACATATATTTTATGTGGTTCAGATAGTTCTGTATTAGAAACAGTACTTGATTCACTTGAGACATTAGTAAAACAACTGATTGTCAATTTGAAAAATTTGCCAGGGAAACAGGCTCTCTATCAGTACTTATAAACTTCAAAACAAAATCATATGTGATACTGTCAAATATTTTGAATAGTAAGAAACAGAACTAGTGAAGTTATCTTTATTGTCGATGAGTAAAAGATGAATGAAAATCTTTCTATACACACAGACACAGTATGATAAGGAATAGTGTTGCAATGCTTTTAAGATCAGCATTTTTAAGTGGAGAAAAAAAAAGGGGGGGAGAATAACCACAAATATACTTTAACCATAAAGGAAAATGTTCCATCCAGTTGTTGGGGTATCTGAATTTCAAAGAATATTTTTGTAGTCACCACAGATTTAGATAATTTCCACATAAATTAGGATCAGTGGACTGTGTCTCAATTACTTAGTGGATGAAAGGTTGCATCTGCATGATTTAGCTGAAACAGAATAGCTAAGGAGTAAAACAGAGGACACAGCATGAGATATTACTCATTCTACTTTGGTGTAATTGTTTCTGTCTTTTTTTTTTTTAATTTCAAAACAGTTTGCTGTGATTAACAATTAATTTCTGCATTTAGAATTGGCAAAGCACACAGTAAAAAATTATGGGGCTGTAACCTGCATCATACAAATAAGATAACTTCATATTGAATTCTCAACCTGTGAGATCTCTATGTACAGCAAAGGCTTAGGTGCATTTATACATTATGCAATTATGGATCACATACTGTACACATAGACAGATAGTGGCATGTGCTCGACCATAACAGAAGGCAAAACTCAAGAGTCCAGGTTGTTCACACAAAACCCATTAGATGGCATGCCTATTAGAGCAATACAGCCCAAAAGACATGAGATGGAAAAAGAGAACCTGTGTTCTGTCTTTAAGTCACTACTAGTATTTTTTGCAGTTACACAATGGTCATGTTATCATGGAACCACTACAAGTGTTCATTACCTGTGAAAAAGCATATAATGCAGTATAGGCTGTATGTGAAAGGTGTGCAAAGACGGTGTTTTCACCTACTGTGTGGATCACTGTGAAGATTTTTTTCTCATTATCTTTGAGAGAAAGACAAAGGCAAATTAAGTGTTGTTGAAACATACTCTGTACAATTGCACTAAATTTAAGAGTGGCATTCAACATACGGTCTTAAAGGCCGTGCCTAAGTTTGTAAGGCTAAAGCCTAAGTCAGCACAGAACTGTAAACACACTGTTTTAGAGTACTTTTCTTCAGTCAGCTATTCTTTCACTAAGAAAGGTAGTTCTACTCCTGGAAATTTTGCTGAACTAGGGGAAAAAAACAAACAGACAAATGGAGAAGTTTCCTAATTTCACTCATCTTGGGACAGGGGAAAAAAGCAGTAGAAGACATGCAGTGTTACTGTGCAACACAAAAGCTAGTCAATACAAACACATTTTTGATTTATTGTGATGGTACCACAATCCCTCTTATCAGACCTGAATTTTCTGACAAGGCTTTTGTTCCCAGCAGATAGCATACTTCAGGTATGTCTCTAATAAGTTTTAAAATACAACTCAGCAGGTAGAAATAAAAATTATGACTTTACTTAATTGTGAGCTAGGCAAGGAAATCTTTGCTGTCACATCTAAATTTTAATCTGATACCTCTGTCACTATGGATACAAAAACTCCAACCTGAAACTCCCTCTCATATCAGAGATAATTATCCAGTACTTCTAGTATTTTAAGGGAGGAGTTGTCTAGGTTTATAAATCATTCTAAATAACAAAGCACCATCACTAGTTCTATCAACATTTCCCTTATGAGTGACAGACAATTTGCATCATGATGCTTAATGAAGTACTTTAAAACTTTAACCTGAATGTTGGTTTTCCTTTAGTTTGCAGCAAGAGAATTCACTGTAACCTAAGCATAAATTATAATCTCCAAGGATTCTGCTGGAATTCAAACTGATTACAAGTAGATCACACATAAACATTCACAATAGCAATGGGTATATTGTTCTATTTATAGCCAAGAACTCCCAAGTGACACTGGTGTTAAAGCCAGCCACAGTACGGTATAATAAAAGTACCATTGAAACCCTTACTATAAAGATACAATTTAGAAGTACCCCCTAAGATTCCCCCCACCCCCACCCCCCATCAGTTTTAAATTAAGGCCTCAGCAATGTAGCCCATGAGATAAGGCCAGTCTTTTATATTCACAAGTTCTCTTTTGATAGCTGACTCCAAAACATCTGGGTTGTCATTTTCTCTCTGTTGACTTTGTGTCACTGGTGTAGATCAGGAGATTGGCTGCCAGAGTCATTCAGCTGAGGTAACTCCATGGGTGTTACCTTCCTAGGCAGGTCTACTTCTTAGTTAGAATTTTGTAGCTTTTCTTTTTCCGTTTTTTTTTCCAAATAAAAATGAAACAAAACAAAAAAAAAATCCCCAAAATAAGAAGGGGTGCTTTTCAGATTGAAGCAATATGTTGCTGCTGTTCAGTCATCAATCTTCACAGGAAGAGAATCTGAGGTCCCAGGAGCAAGGGACTGGGAGGAAATCCATATAGAGGCTTCCTCACCTCTTGTTACTTTCTCCCATTGGTTGAGATTGTCCCTGGAGATGCAAAAAAGTCAAAGGTAAAGCACTGTTCATAAGTTTACTGGGATTTATTTCTTCCTAACAATATTGTCTGTTGTAGTACACATTGATATTATGCTGTATATTAGTTCTTGCATGTCATCAAGCTTTTATCATCTTTACATTTTTCAGCCTTCAACTTCAGTTATCTCATTTTATAATTCTGTCTGACTCATATCCGTGTTGACTCTATACAAGGCTATGGCACACCTTTCCGAGGGCAAGCCCTGATGCTAGAGGCTACCACCTTCTTCCATTGCAAATTTATAGCCTTCATGGCTGTGGGAAAACCCAGTTGTGAGCCAGGAGAGACATGTCTGTGGAAACTCTGTGGCAGAAGGCAGTATCTGATGGAGTCTACGAAAGAGAGCTGGTGCCTCTAGCGTGAACACCTGCTCCATTTTCTGCAGGCACATGGAAACCTGCTCTGGCAATGCTCCAGGCCAACTGGAAATCATGAAGCCAGCATTAATATGGCACTGAACTTCAGCTAATACAGTCGGGTATTAAGGATCAGAAAAAGTGAACCATCACTATTTCTACGTCTCTTTCCTGAAACTGAGAAAGTGATGAAAATTGCAGCCAAAATATTTTTAAATTAAATCAATTTCAGCAAGAATTGAGAGACATAAAAGCACAAAAAACCAGTTTTAAATTATTTGGTCTGAAAAAAGGAAAAAAATAAATCACTTCATCCTCAAAATAATTACACTACCATATATTTGCCTCTTTGGTAGGCCTATTGAGTATGTGGGCTACAAAACATAGGAAAGACCTATTCTGAACACTGTAACACAGGTGGCTAGTAGTTTTGATCTACACAGAATTACGAGAAAGCATTTAAAAATGTGGAAAAAATTACCAGACAAGAAAACCGAGACTGTTAGCTGCTACCCTACCTCTGGAATATCAATATGATACTTTTTTTTTTTAAATTATTTTTATTTTTTTTAAGGTGTTGATAGTATGATTAATTTGCCCTTGAGCTTCCGGTGAAGACCTGGCTCCCACTGTCTGGAATAAATGCCCAGAGGCTCTCAAAAGAAAAACCTTGATGCTCACATGCTGCCTTGGCTGCTTTTGCTGCTATTATTGGTGTTTGCATTTCAAAGAACTCAAGGATGCAGCAGCTCAAATACTGTGTTCCAAGAATGAGCGTTGCTCGTGAATGGCTGATATCAAAATTTGTTCAGTCAGCAACTGAGGAAATACCAAACAAGAGTGAGGCTGTATTCCTCTCCTCACGCTGAATAACAATTACCTATCAAAAATAAAGGGAAAAAAATGTAGTGCATAATCAGCTATTTGAAATACTCTAGACTATTCTAAACCTGGCAATGCGATCGTTTTTTTCTAATTGTGGACTGAAGTTATATCTGTGTTCTGATTTCCTACTTTGCATTTCCAAGTCTGAATTCAAGCTTCCTCTTCGTTCTCTTCAAAGACAAAGCAGAGGGTAATTTCAATGCCAAGCTAAAACTGCTCTTCAGAAGACTTTATGCCAGGGTGTGGATTTTCAGCAAGTTCTTTATTCTTAAGGAAATCTTAAACCTCATCCACACATCTATGCTCCAGTTCTGCATCAGTACAATCTAAATTAAAGAATACACAATAGCAAGACAGGGAGCTGTGTCTGTACAGAGCTCTGCCCAGTGTGGAGACTATGTCAGCATAGCTTTCAGAAGCATCAGTATTACAATTTGAATAACAAATAACAAACATAATTTCTGCAACAGAAAAAGTTCATATTATCTCTGCCGTGAGTCTGATTGCCTGTGCTTCAGACATCACACCTTCTACAGAGAAACCTGCTCTTGAAAAGATGTTCATGCTTTATCTTCAGAATTATGGAGAATCATCTAGAACACATGCTTACATGGGTGTTTAATATTCACAATTCAACTTTAAGCCTCCTTGTCTGAGTACTAAAAGACAGACCATCAAGTAGTACAGGTCACTTTTGTAAATAAGCTTCTTTTGGATATCCATGTGTCCAAAAATAAAAAGAGCTGTGTCTTCCCAGAACCCTGCTTCTAAAAAAGATGCTGTGCAGTCTTAAGCACTCAATCTAGCCTCTCTAAGCCCCAGTTTCCATTAAGTGGATTAACAACACTAATTTCATACCATAGGTACTGACTATGCAAATAGTTCTACAGTAAATACAAACCCATTTCTAAGACCTCCCATTTGACTGTGCTAGTAAGAGAACTTTCCTGATATCCAGTGCTAAGGTTACTTTGTTAATCATACAGACTCTGCAAGACATTTTCATGTTAAGAGCATACAGATCATGATTTGGGGAGTAAAGGTACACTCGAATGTTCTTTTTTGAATATTTAGACTGCAAGTATTCTTAACCTGCTAAATTAATGAGTTTTGCTTAAACAGAAAGCATGCTATGGAGACAGTTACAGATTTTGATCAAGTCTTTACTGTGAGGGTGGTGAGGCACTGGAATAAGTTGCCCAGAGAATGCCCCATCCTTGGAAGTGTTCAAGACAAGTTCAGATGGGGTTCTGAGTCCTGGTCTAGTGAAAGGTGTCCACACCTGTGGCAAGGGGATTAAACTAGATGATATTTAAGGTTCCTTCCAACTCAAACCATTTCATGATTCTATGGTTCTCTTGGACAAATTAAATATATTATGTCAGTTTATTTAGTCTCTCTCTACTCAGAACTCAAAACATTATTTTAGCTCTTTCATAAAGAAAGAGCTTCTCTGAATTGCTACTCTTCTTAAAGCACAGATGCTAACCAAAATTCCAGCTGTAGCCCTGTTAACAAAACAACTACAGAGGTAGAGCCTCCAGTCCTCCTGAATACTCCTTTCATATCCACATAAGGGTTGCACAGCCATGCCCAGCAGAGGCACCTTAGAGGCAAACAGCTATAAAGATGGCTCCTGGATACTCACTGTTTTTCATAAGAAAGTCCTCTGTATCATTGATACAGACTTATGTATTCTTTTCATGGCTATATGAAAGAGTGTTTGGGTGTGAATGAAATGTTTTTGCTAACTACTATATTAAATTTCAAGACATTTGTTTGTTACTTAACACAAATAAAAAGTTCTATGCAAGCTTGAATTTAAGGACCATGACAGAAAAAAAATATATATAAGAGTAAAGAAAAGCAGTGCTCTTTTCCCACTGGATGTGACTTAAGATTTTTGGCTTTATGAACCAACTGGGTTTTTTTAGAAAATACTGATTAACCCGAAACTGGAACATTTTCATGAAATACATACTGGTTTCAACAGAAGTTTTGTCAGGAAAAATTGCTAAGGTCCAGGATATAATTATTGGACAGACCTCCCTACAACACAATCCATCATCATTCCAGGGTAGAAGCAGACAATAGGATAAAGGACTCCTGCCTCTCTGCAAGAAGAACCCAAGCTACATACCAATTGATTCATAGGAGAAAGCTACATTTGACTCTCCCTCATCCCACTGTTACTACTCTTATGTTGCCAATTACTGAATATTTTGTGGATATTTCTTTTTCTGCTTTTTAGTAAAAATGATGTGACATGAAATAAAACCACATGCTAAAGCTACATCTTTTCAACGAAACAGAATTGTAGCCAATTTTTGTTGTGAGAACCATGTTGAAGTAAAAAGGACACAGAAGGAAATTGCACTTAGCCAGCCTAGACAGCGATGCATAAACACTGATCTGTTCCTCTCTAATTACTTTTGGCACCCAATTCACTTTAATCAGCTGTGTCTGTAGATCTGCTTTGTATAGTCCCAGACATCAGTTATCGCCTCTGGGTTTCTGCATAGATTAATGTGAGATGTGTATCCCTGTTTATCTGCATGCAAATTCTAAAATTAAAAGTCTTCATTTCCAGGCAAACTTCCAAAGCATTCTTGTTTTTTCTTTGACCAAGCTACATGCTACACACATTTACTCACCTGCATGCTCGGAGTAGTGGCCCAGTTGGAGGAAAGATCTGTGCAAGTGTGGTGTAACATGGGATGGCTACAGCATTGTAGAACCCAATCTACAAAAAACAAGAATGAAAAAAAAAAATGTTGCCAAACTACAACACTGGAAGCTAACAGCCAACTAGCTCCGAGCTGTTGACTATTTACTTAATTACTGCTTATATTAGTTATTCACACTTCTGCATCTCCTCTTAAGATCTGAACACTTTAAAATAAGCAGCAACAGTGAAATCTCTGGTAATAACAAGTTGCTTACATGCCTTTCTTTTATGACTGGTATTTCTGCTTCAAGTAGGGTTTTCTACAGAACCTTTTATTATTCAATTGATTCATTTTATTTGCTCAGAATCTGTCTAGCTGTTTGATGTCACTAATGGTGGAAAGTAGGTGGAGATGGCAGAGATATTTCTGCAAACATTATTCATGTGATGATTTGATTTTTTAAAAAAGGAAGGTTGTGCAGCATTGCCAAAATACAGTCAGATTCTGGATTGTTCTGATGTCCTCCAGGGTATGCATTGCATAGCTCAATTTACTTAACATGATGGAGGCTTTGCACATTTGGAAAGTCTCTGAAAGGTGTGCACTGTGATCAATAATTGGTTTGCACTTTCTTATGCATGCACTTCAGTGATATATTTTTAACACAATCTTATTTAAAGAGCACCAAATGAGCACCTTTTTAATGATATGTGATTCATACAGGCTTAGGGGCCTATAACAGCTACAATGCCACAGCTGAATTGTCCTGACATGAAGGGATTTTTAGAAAATGCTACTTATATATTATCAAGGATGACAGATTACCTTCAGACTCATTATAGCATCAGTCACTTATCTCAGACTCTTATGATAGTTGTTACAGTAGTGCACTACGATCCCTTTCTTAGGGCAAAATTTTTAAATGTCTGTTACTGAAATACTACATATTGTACCATGACCAAAGCATTTGATAATACCTCTTTTTAATAGTCCAAACACTGACCCTTACTCAGAAATCAGAGGGCAACTTATCTCCATGAATACAAAGATTCCTCCCATACTGCTGTGTAACCAAGTCATTTCTGTACTTACTACTATATAAAAATAAGATACGTTTTCTGATCTGTGAGCCCAACAGTCTGAGCTGAAGTATTTATGATGTAAACAACAGAAAGAAGGCAAGGCTATATGCAGATAGGATGTCTGCTCATCTACACTATTTCACATAATGTGTCATTTTCTTCCTACTTGTTTTTGTTTTTACTTCCTTTTTTTTTGTTTGTTTGCTTTGTTTTGAGGGGGACTTTGTTTTCCTGTTTCTATTTTCTTCACAGGTTCCAAGAGGAGGGGTAGAACATAAAGTGAATGGATCCTTGCTAACCTGGGAACAAATCCGCAGTGCAAGCTTCATAATAGGAAGACACCAAACTCAGAGACCTTAAATCATTTGTGCTGCAAAGGGTGTAAAGCACAACTGATCCAGGCACCCAAGTGAGAGGAATAGCTAAGTAAAGGTTATTTTTATCAAACATGAGTAGTTGAGACAGAAATAGTTATTTTCAGAGATTAAATGTTTATATAAATCCTCATTTCCTAAACATCGTCATTTACATAACATGTTAATGTTTTAGTTAAAATAGTAAAAATACTCATTAATTATTTTTGCTAGAGCCCAGTGAAATGGAGGATAATAGTTTACTAAATTCTTCAGTCTCTTCATAAATACTGGAAGGGCTGCTTTTACAGATTCATACACATCCTAAATCTCACATTTTTCTACAACGTTGTAAGGTACAGAAACTACAACTATACTAGCGAAGTTGGCTTTTAATGTCCTGTTTAGTTCAATATTTTACTGTTATACTACTATGAAGCATGAAACAGAGTACAAAGTAAAAGAGAATCTGATGAAGACAGTACCTGAACAATACTTATTAGAATTTAAAGAGACAAAAAGCTTGTTTCTTAGATCTTTCCCTTCATTAACAATTCTCTCACAAATATCAAGATATCTGTACATACTGTAATACCATGTACCTTTCAAGATGTTCAAAGATAACTAAAATAGTGTGTGGAAAAATAAACCAAATGCAGAAAAATGTTTTTTCTCATTTTAAGCTTGCACTAAACACACAAATTTAGTATGTTAACTGCCAATTCCTTACTATAATAAGGTGTAATAGTTTTTAAGCTAAAATATGATACAGCATATGGAGTAAAGTGTCAAAATACAAAAATTTCAGTAGTTTTGTTTAGCAATCTACCATGATTTTGCGACACATTGTAATATATAATTTTAAATATTATTATTAATTTCAGAGTTCATAAAATGCTTTGTGAGTGCTAACAACTGACACAACATCAGAGGCCACTGAAATAAAAACACCTTTTATACATATATAGATATATGTATGGACAATGAACAATTTACAGTTATTTTTCTCTACTCAGATAATCAAAGGACAAGCTACCTTTTTTGTTTATCCAAAAAAATATTTCCAAGACTTTTTTCCCCCTGAAATTGTGCTTACAAAATTCCAATTTTCCCTAGAGAAAGCATAAAATCCAGTCATTTCTGCACACTTCTGCACATGAAAATCAGAACCCAAAGATTTGGAAAACTAGACAATTGAGGCTCTTAGAAATACACCCTTTATTGCTAAACCTGAATATTTTAACCAAGAACAAGGGATAGATTTCATTTTATACTCAGGATAAAACAGCAAAACCTTTCAGCTAAGGGCGGAAGCAACCATTTACTAAGATAAAAAGTGTTACTGACACTTCTCAAAATTGTAGGTGATTGTGGTTTGAGCTAGAGTCACAAGTACAAAGAAGAGGGAAAGTGACAACAGCAAAGAGCACGTTGTTATTCAAGTAAAATTTTGAAAACAAGTTTTTCACTGCTACTTAAAAAATTAATGGTTTTGCATGCAGAACGTAGAATTCAGCAGTCTGCATACCCTAATTTCAAATGCAATTTTCACTAATATATGAAATGGTTTTTCCATATATATAGTGTTTATTAACACTATACCATAACTATGGTATGTATGTATGTGTGTGTGTGTATATATATATATATATATATATATACATATATACATACTGTAACATGTACCATTTTACTGAAAGAGTTCATACCTGACCCTGAGGGACTTCATCTTTCTTGTCTCTGTCCATCATAGGAATGGGCTGGATACCTGTTTTCTTCATTTCATCACCCTGGAGAAAAGCAAATCAAGACTAGTGAGACCTAAATTATTTTCCATCTTCTATTCTTTGTCAATCTAAAAATCCAGAATTTAAAATAATGTGTGGTACAGTTCTGAGGCAATTTCAGAAAAATGCCTAAGGGGAGTAAGGAGAGCCTCATTTTATACATTCACCTAAATGACAATGTAAATCACAGATGCTAAAAATTAAGTCTTTAAGTCAAAATACACATATTTTCCTTGTTTCCAAGTATGTCTTCATAACAAAAAAGCAACTGGAAGAATAAAACCAAAGAAATTTTATTGTGTTCCATTCATACTTGCTCTCATCTTTCAAAACATTACCTGTTTAAAGCACCATAATACAACGACCAATAGAATACAACCCACCAATGCAAGGAAAAGCTGAGTAAAACCAGACGAATTCATATTATGCCCTCTTTGTCAACAATTTAGTCTTTTTCACCATGCTACTTTGAAGAAGTTGCCTGTCAAACAACTGTCTTTTCTTTAAGTACCTACATTCATGGGAAGAATACTGGGAAAGATGCACTGTATCCAAAGGCCACATATATGTAATGTACAAGAGAAAACTTTCTCCCTATACTTCAGCCATTACCAGCAGAGCAGTTAGAACACGTTTCTGAGCCTATATTGGGCCTTGAAAACAATTACTCCTTAAAAATCCATAAGTAGCTGGCTACTTTCCGTAACAAATTGAAGTTTCCAAGTCTTATGCCTCAATTGCCTTGTCAAAACACCACAGATGTTTAATCTTGAGGGGGAAAGGCAACTACAGCAATGGCTGGTTTTATCTACTGCCCACATCTGAGATTCCAAAGTGATCTTCAAATTACTAATCTTATGTATTGGCAAGGTTTTGGTAGTGGGGGAGGCTAGAGAAGTGACTTTGGTGACTTCTGTGAGAAGAGGCCAGAAGCTTCCCCCATGTCCAACAGAACCAACACCAGCACAATGAGGGCTGCTATGGAGAAAGTTAACTCCAACCCAGACAGACCCAACACACTTTAGTTAGGGAGAATGCTTATGCAGGACACCTGCTCATACAATATTTCCTTATCTGTGTCCTTTAATGTGAGATTCAGCCTACAGAGGTTTAGCTATCCGAAAGCTTGGGACATTCCCTAAGTCTGTGTTCTATCTTTCTGCCACAGCTATTGAAGATATCTCCAGAACACATTTTATTACATCTTATAAGATTCTCAAAGCCACATTTTAAGTGCCAATGTGCCTTTCCAAGGGAAGATTTTGCTACCTTTACTCAAAGAGAAGTTTGCATTATAATAAATTGACTCTGGTCTGAGCAGAGCATCTTTCTGTTTGAGTGTCTTGCAAATACCTTGAGTCTAGAGAAAATGGGGACTTCTGGAAGTCAATTCCCTCTTGTATATTTGGCCTCAACATCACTTATTAACTATGATCCTGTTGAATTAACCAACAAGAGTCGTAATCAGGAAGCTATTTTTTAATTGATGTCTATATTATTCCCTGCATTATTTCTTTCACCAGGTAGTTAAGAGAGTCTCAAATCATGGAATGTAGTCTCTGTTAGACATTTTGCTGTTGAAAGAAACAAAGGGAAAGGCCTCATTCCTCAGCTGAGGGGGGGAAAAAAGACACCTGTAACAATTCCAAGCACAGAACAATTATTATTTAGGAACTGTAAGCAAATATTGCTTTCATATGTCCCCAGTAAATAATATTTAATTTTTTTCCATTTGGTTGAGGTATTGCAATTGACTGATCCAAGACTGTTCTATGGCTACCATAGCCTCAATGATAAGAACCTTAACACTAAACCATTTAGCATCATACGATTTTAAGCAATTTGATTAACATAATATTAAATGCCTGAGAAACACTTGAATTCAGAACTTTGAGAAAACTTTCCAGCCTCTGACTTATTATAGCAAAACTGAACAAATCTCAGATTCATCTTCACCCTTTCATATGCACTATAAACACAAGGTTTTTATGTTCAGTATGAGAACATATACATGATACACTGTTATTAAAAATGCTGCTTTTATCCTCATGGTTATGATCATGATCAGAAAGTTAAACATGAAATTTTAACCCAAAAAGTTTGTATCACACTTGCAGTACAGCTGTAATAAATGGCTTATAAGTCTCTTAAAAAATACTGCAGAAAGGGTTTAATAACTGCCTCATATCTCACACCACAAAAAAAAAAAAGCACAGCAGACATATTTATACAAGTTAGTAATCCTCTATAATCCTATATAATTGATGAGCAACATACTATTTTGCTTGAATTGTAGCACTCAGAGAAAGTTTCGTGTTATCAAGGCAGAACTTAGCTGAAGACACCAGCTATACTGGGGTTCAATGACAAAGAGATCAGTGTGACACACCACAAAATTGCTGCAACCTCTTCAGCAGTTATTATTTTAGTTAACGATTACCCAAAGAAGAAATTTTATAAAAACACTCTGATTACATCATTCAACACATTAAGATTATGAACTCAAGTAGTAATTACAAGCAGTAGTTTATCCTTCTCTTAGAACTGTAATATTCTATTCTACTTGTAACTTATGTAGTGTAACCATTCAATATAGTTAAATACACTTTTCTAGAGGTAATTACGTAACAATTTATGCAGTGAAATCTAATCTTTCTATACCTGTGGCTGGATCTGTCAACCATCCTGCCTGGATCACAGTATATTCAATTCCTGCTGTGTTTCAATTAATCTCCTCTTAAAAGAGGATTCAGTAAAACATCAATTACAGAATTCAATTTCTGTCAATAAATTCTAATTTACATTTGTTCCATGAAATAGCAATATATCAAGATCTACCTTGATAAACTAATCCTTGGATTACCAAAAAAGTTAATGTCTGGATAGGCTCAATTACACCCATAATTCCATTTTTACTATTGTCAAGTAGAAAAAAGTTTGTGAATTCAGTCGAGAAGGAAGAATCAAGATTTGCATTGAAAAGTCTTTTTACTTATAAGCAAAAAATTGAGTATGTAATCACTGAGGGTCATCAACATTTTATCTCCATTATACCACTCACAAGGACACTCCCTTTCCAGTGCAGGGATTTCAGAAAGTGAGTACTAAACTAGATTTTGAGCTTATATATTTTTCAAATATTTTGTTATAGTCTGAGCTGTTTATAATTAAGAGAATGAGAACATATGAATACTAAAGACACCCACAAGCCGTGCACATCTGGTATTTCATAATGAACGTGCAACAGGCAGAATAACAATCTCCACACTGTATGCATGCTACATCAATTCCATGGGTCTGATTTCTATTTTATGCCTGTGTAAAACAGAAATAAGCCCACTGAACATTGCAGACTTTCACAGGGCACATAAGAGAACAACACTTCATCCTACACACATGCAATGGTAGTTCTGAAAATACAACGTATTTTCTAAAGTTGCATAACTCAGCTCTATGCAACAACTTCAGAATTTATTCCTTATTTCTAAAGTAGTCAGTTCCACTTTAAAAATTAAACAATGAGAACATTTACTCCTCAGCATAAAACACATGGGAGATTGAATCTTTATTTGTGAACACGATTATATTAGTACAGCTCAATGTCTTATTTCAATTCTCAGTACATCTTAAGTACATCTTCAGCATATTAAAAACTCAGCTCTATCTGAGACCCAGTTGTTGAGCTGGCTCACAAAGAAGATTCAAATGGTCAGAAGAGGAAAATTTTCAAGTTTGCCATATTTGCTTTAGCATTTCCTGGACTTATACTACAGTTTTGTTTCAAGTATATTTCAAGGCAGCTGACCTGGAAGGTGGTTTCATATTTTGCATTTCTAGAATACAAATATATCCTTCAATAACTACAGTTAGTGACCCAAAAGACCTTCCAGACTTTCTTCTGTGTTCTGTTGCTTGGTCACGCTATGTCAGGACATACTTTCTACATTTTCTTTAACAGAGAGAAAGAACACTGCCTGAAAATTAGATATCTAACTCAGCTCTTTAAATAGCTTCAGAGTAAACAACAAACACATGCCTGCACCAGTAAACTCTCTTCAAAACAAGCACACCAAATTATTGATCGAAAAACACTTCTAGTTGGGTTTTGTCCTTTCTGAATACTTCAATTTATAAAAAGAGTAGAGAAGAGAAACACACGTACCTCAGCCCAGAACTCCGCATATATATCGTTGGCCGTCAGTCTGGTAACTGGCCACAACTTTGTTACAGAACACAAATCACAAGCCGTCATCATCAGGCCAATCACTCTATCTCTAAAATAAAATAACATTAAATTGTAAGAATTAATGATCACACTGCAAGGTTTTTATTTGCCCTTCTTCAGGTCAATCATCAGTAATGTATATATACTACAAATTTTCTCCCACTTAGCTTGTTTCTTCCTCACTTTTTTGTGATTGATTGGTAAGGCATCGCACAAATTGTAAACTATATTCCCTGTTGTATTCCCTACATTGTTTGCAACCAGACTTCATTGACCATTCCCTACACAATCACATACACAGACCAGTCCATAGAATGCCTGCCTGTTAAAACATTCACATACCCCTCTCTAATTTTCTGAAAATACAGTATAAGTCTATAAAAAGAAAGATGGCATATCCAGTTGCTGCATTTCTTTCTGTTCTTTAGAGAGGAAAATATTCTCCATATAAGAGAGAAAATTAGTTCTAAGTCTATTTCAAGGTACTCTGTCATTGCTTTTTTAAAATGAATTTGAACCCTGACAGGACAAGAATCCTACACGTAACTCTGTCCTATACACTGTCAAATCTGTACACAGAGTAACTGAACATCAGTAGAATTATAATTATTATTAGAATAAGACACACACCCACACACAAATCTCATACAATCAGTTTTCTAGCACTTGTCTACTGTCCAAACCTATGGTTTGTGAATCTAAGTTTTATAAAGCAAACTGGCAAATTAATTAATGCATTCACATGTTTTCCACTCTGTGGAGAAATTAGGATGACCCTTAAGGACACCTGCATCTTTGTTAACAATGCCTATTCCATGTAAAAAAGCACAGAGCTAATTAACTTGCACGCAGGTATGATGGCAGTCATTAAAACTGTACTAACAAACAAATATACTGGGGAAATGCATAAATACACAATATAATCAATAGATAAATGGCAAAGCGCAATTCCCCTGAGTTAAGATAGAGGATTCATCAGCCACATAAGGGTCGAATTTAGTTTTCCATTGCACATACGGTACCAATTACAAGTCTTAGATTTGTTAGCCACATTACAAACTGATGCCTATCTTGTGGCTTTGAACTGAAAATGCCCTGAAGGCAGGTAAGATTTTAAAAAATATAAACAGAATATTCAATCACACACTAAATAGTTGTTATCTTATTAAAATTTTGTAAATCCTAAATTTAAGATTTCTGATAAATTTCATTCTCAGAATTTCAGGAGCTGCTATGTCTTTGTCTTTTTCAGATGTTGAGGTTTATTAAAATCTGATAAGTTTCAGTTCCATACTAGAAAATAAGTTTTTTTAAAAACTATTTTTCCTACAGTGGTATAGTGATTTATTCAAAACTACTGGCAAAAGCCTGTAAAACTCCTCAAAGAAGACCTAAGAACAGAAGTTCCTTTTGAAAAGAAAACCGAATGATGACTCAATATTTTCTCATATTGCCTCCCTAATTTTTCCATTCATTAGATTAAGGACAGGATCCACTTTTGAGTAAAGAATCTCTGAAGGGCTGCATAGGTGCTTTAATGAAGCCTGTTATGAGACACATCTCTCATCCAGACTGCAGTTTTGCTTTTGTGGACAGTCATGTATATGAATATGAATATTTTATATTTTTTAAATCTTAGAGCTGTCTTAAATCCCAAAGGTTGAGATCTGACCACAGTTTTTCTCTAAAAAACATGTTGACAGAATAATAAAAATATTGACATAAAAATAAAACAAAGTAATTACTGCAGTAGGCTTTTTTCCCCAACACCTAACTGCCTGTGCACTAAACTTTCCTCTGCAGATGACCTGACACTGAACTGTGCAGATGACACCCAAAGGCAGGGTCAATGCAAACATAAAGCAATGGAAATCCTTGGTACATATTTGGAATTTTACACACTGCTGGTCTTAGAAATCACATATATAAGAAAATAACTGTTCAGAGACAACTAAAAAAAAAAAGGTTTCTCCCTCTAGATTAATGCCATAGGGATCTACTACTGGCTTGCAGCTTCACCTGTGTGCTTGGTTCTTAAGGTTTAACGCTCCTGTCTGATGCAGCTCTTCAAGTTGTTTTCTATTTCCAAAATACAGGGCAAGGTCTGTAGCGATGATGGCTTTCCGGATGATCTCAAGTACTTGCTCATATTCGCTGGAGCTCAGATTGGAGAAGACATTGTGCCCTTCCAGCTATGAAAAAGTAAAAAACCAATAAAAAGCACAAGCTCTAATTCTGAGATGATTTCAGCCTTTACTTTACCAGACAGGTTACAACGGTTTTACAGCCCAACGACAAGTTTAGATGCAAATTCAAATGATGACAGCCTGAAATTCCCATTTTTATCTTTCCTTTTTAAATATTGTCTAGAATAAAACCTGTGACTAAACCATTAATTTGTTTTTGGGACTGCTCCTTCTGAAGCCTAAAGGTATTACTAGAGAAAAATTCTAGCTTTTTCTTCTCTGATTTATAAGTATTACAGACTCAGTCTAGACTGTTAGCTTGAAAACTTGTGGACAAATCCTGGTCCTGAGTCCTGCACGGTCAAGTTGGTAAACTGAGTGCCTGATTCACTTTAGCACAATTTTGATACTGCATAACATATAGTATGGATAAAGAAAAGAAGTTGAAAGTACTAAATAATTTTCTTTTCCTAATGTTCCAAATGAAATGTGCCCAGAATTGATGCATTTACTGACATAATTTTCCGTATAGAAATAAAGTTAATTATTTTAATGTATAGGACCATCTAGGGGAAAAGGCTGATTTGTTCAACCTTGAGTTAACTGACTCATAAACTAAAGACAATGATTTCCACTATGGAAGTTCTGGCAACACACCACTGTTGTCCCTTTTCAGTTTCCACTGTGTATTATTGAGCATTTAACTGACAATATCCATGCACTGTGATAGCTCAAGAAGCTATGCAGCAAATGTGGGTAGAGTCCTTCCCAAATCTTTGTTCGTGAAGCCTAGCCATGATGATATCACATTTTGAAAAGTCAACACTATTTGCTGTCTCTAAGATTTGGAAAACAACTTGTCAAAAAGTCTTCCTACTGTTGAGAGGAAGCAGAAAAGAATGAGCCAGCCATGTCAAGGTGTGCACATTCAGAAACAGAAAATATTATTAAAATATATCAAATGCAGATATGTTTTGACATTTAATTGGCATTTGGGCTGAAGCTCATAAAAAGTTTCCCTGATTTTCGTCAAGCATTTACATAATTTGCTCAAAATAAATCCTCTGCAGTACAATTAGGCTTGGTTTCTTTCACCATCTGGAACGTAAACATCACTTTCCAATATTTTTACTTAGACGAGTAGATTTACTGGGAATAATTAATAGAAAATACAATCCATCTGTGTCTCAATGCTCCTCTGACAGACTCCTAAGTCACAGAACATGGTGTTTTTTTTAAAAAAAAAAAAAGGGTTCAGAACATTTTAACCTATCATCAACATTTTGGGAGTATGAAATTATTACTATCAGTTTTCATGATTTATGGTTTTGGGGACCCTTTCCTCCCCAGCCTTGCTGTCTAATCCATGAGAACAGGATTTGTCCTAATTTGTCCTAATATTTAAATTATTCTAGATTCTACTCTTATGCTTTAGAAGCTGCACTCTCAGAAAGACCACTGTGACAGATTCTATTCATACTACTAGAAAAGAACTGATTCTGTTAGGTACTGACAGAAGCTGCGAGTTATGAGTATGTCACTTAGGCTTTTGAGCAGTACATACAAAGTACAACTCCCAAGATTTTGTTCTTTCCCTGCTGAGCTAAAGCTAGTGAAAAGAATCTTCTCTATTCACTGTAAGTGGATGAGCAAAGCAGCTCTGCAATTTCAAGCAGTTAAAAGTACTGCAGGTTAGTAACGTAAAATTAAAACTCATCCAGATAAACCCTAAATATTTTGGTGGGTCCAGGAATCCAGTAAGGCTTTTTGATTCAAAGAAAAACAGAAAGTCCAAAACGCTGCTCTAATCTGTCTTTGCTTCTAATTACCACCCATGGGGTACTTTGGTAGTTGGTGTCTTGAATCCACGCTATAGCCTTGACCACTTATCCCCCTTTCCTGACTCACACTAACAGCATGGCTAAGAAGTAGCAGGGAAGCAAAAGGGTTCCCTGCCTTCTTGGAAAATGGGACTTTCATCGATTACTACATTTCTGCCGGAAAAATGCAAAATGATTTGGACAGGGAAGTGTTAATGACTGAGGAACATGCTCACTGTGCACAAACTCACATGAGGAATGAACACTAAACATCTAATGCCATACCAGCACTGAAGGATTCAATTATACCCTCCTACATGAAGGAACATTCAGAGATAAAGCTTCTATTCTGTGATTAAATGTGTATGATACCTAAAACCATAATCACAAGATGTGCTTCTGAATACAATAGAGAATAAGTATTTTTCCTAAAAGTTGATTAGGTATTTAAGAAAATAAATATCTTTTTCCTCAAAGACCACAAAGAAAGAAAAGTTAACAATTACTGGCACAGTAGCGTGGTAAGGCTGCGCATTGAGTGTGTGCATGGTAAACTAAAACCACTGAGCACAAGTATATTATGGACTGGCCGTTAGTTTCATGAGTGACAGTTCTCACTCTTCTAACTGAAAAAAAAAATTCACTAATGAAAAAATATCTGTGTGTCAGCACACCTGGATTTCCCAAAATGCATCTGCATGCATTCTTGTAGTTTTGTCTTAATTAAACAGACACGTGACCTAATATTAGGAACTCTCCTTCACAGAATATTACCTTATTCATTTTTTTTATTTCAAATTGCTGAGTAACAAAGAAGCACAGGATAACATAATGAAATAAGTTTACGATTTTCATGCTTGCAAAATTAACATTTCCTCTTTCATGCCACACATTTAATGTTCACAGAATTTATTACAGCATATTTTCAAGCTTCTCATGCAAAAAAACCTCAGTATTTGAGGGTTTTTTCAGAATTTCAGGATGGTTGAAGACTTTGTCACAGTCCAATATGACGGAAATATCTAAGTGAGAAACTGATTTTTCATTTTCAAAGTTCCTATTCCACATAGTCATAGGAAAAAGCCTCATTGACCCAGAAGCTAAAATCTGCAAAGGAAGGCCATAAACAAAGGTCTTCAAGTACACAATACCTTTTATAACCTCAAGATTTTGAGAAAGCTATGTTTTGCATGATTTTTGAATGCTTGGATTGCTAATTGTAAAACCTGGCTTGCTGTAATAAATCTTCCATTCTTCTAAATGAGTACTACAGTCCAGACACTAAATTAAGCATGCTTCAGAAAATCTACTGGGTAATGATGTGATTCCTATTTTTGCCACTGGACTCTCCTGCACAGAAGATACAATTTCAATAATCCTACCTGCAGGATGGACACAGTCTGCGAGAAGTGGTGCTGTTCCATTGTTGACGTGGAATAGAGAGCAGCTAAGGGGTGATCAAATTTCTGAAGATAGCTGTTGCTGTAACCTCTGTGATCCAGGTCATGACACAGGCATGCAACTAAAAGACCTTTGCGCTACAAAAAAAAATTGACATAAGCATGAAAAGCAGGATGTATTTTCTGCCCCTAGATGTCACTCTCTACCCAAAATACTGTAGAAGTTGCATCATGCACTGCCTTCAAAAAGCACATGGAGAGATATCCTTAAAATTGTGAGAAATATGACAGTGAGGACGTGCTGAATTAAAATTCTTGGTCCAATTGTAATTCAAACCTTTTATATATTATGCATTTAAAAAACATTGTTGCACAATTACATACTATTGGATGGACTCCTCTTCAGAAGAAATCTGCATTTTAAACAGAGTCTGGTCATCCACTGAATCCTCATCATTTTTATTAAAACAGTAACAAGCACAGTTATTGAGTTAGAAGAAATATATAAGGTGTATGATCTCCCAGTGAAGGCAGCTGCACCGAAGTTCAATCCCAGACCTGCTTCTGCAAGACTCCTCAAAGATGCTGACCAAGTCTCCTACTTGAAATTTTTTCTAGGAAGTCACTAATATGTGCCACAATTGCTGGACAATGACAATTGCAAAGAAAGACAGTAGCTGACTTTTCTTTATTTAATTAACTCTTAATATCCTGGAGAAATGGAATCCCTGAAATCTCTCTTTCAACACGCAAAATACATGAAGTCTTGCAAAAGGTTTTCACACAGTAGGTGTGTTTTAAAAACAAATTCATTAATGTTCGTGAATTTGTCACTGTCAGAACGGAGTATCATGAAAATATCTTTATAGACCTAAGAGCTGTCTTATAGTTCTGATGAGTGTTCAGTAAACAAGGATAAGGTTATAAAATCAGGCAGAAAAAGAATACTGACTAACCACCCATTACGTGAGCAACATCCAACCTCTACGCTGCACTAACTGATATGAGTCTGAGGAAAAATAGCAAACAATGATGCAACTAAAGATATTATTATAAATATACAATGTGTAGAAATAAGTTTGCAGCAACTGTAACTGTATTTCTGATTTTGAGACATTCACTTTTATTTTGAATGATGTCTTTTCAATATCGCAACTTGTGAAGTACATTTCTAAAAAGTACATAAAAAACCGAGATGATGCAGCAGCCCATGTCCATACAGATCCTCAGGAGAAGTGGAACTCTTAGGAACATAACACACACCTCTATCACTTGAAGGCATGCAGTAACAAGCTTGTCCCAGTCTCCATGTCTCAGGAAGTCATTTTTGTCAGTCCTTCAGGATTAGACAATGCCGTATCACAGTGCTCTTGACTTTGTACCCATCGTCCCTGCTTGGATCCCAATTCTTTGACCACTGCAAATTGCTGAATCTATTTATCTGTAAATCAGTGTCTCCCTTACAGTATTTCATACTTCTCTTTCTAACTCGAAGTGTACTGGTTTTCATATCATCATCCTTCACCAAGGACCAACCCATCCTAGTTCCCCAAACTTTTCTTCAGCAGTGTCCTGTATTCTTGTTGGATTCATCTGCAGTACCAAAAAAGGAGACTGCTTGAAAGAGCTGGAATATAGGCTGGTATAAGACACTCAAACAGATGAAGGCTGGCTGGACTTTCAGGGAACAAAGACTGTTTCCATCTCTCTTAGCAGCTGTCTCTTTTGCTCTCCTTTCTTTCTTACTCTGTATCTCCAAAGAGACGGACTTACTACTTGGTTTGTACTAAGTGTTATCGGAGCTTTAAATATTCCCTGAGGCTCCTCTTCACAGATTTTGTTAAAAGAATACTGATTTTTTTTTTCAAACTTGTATAGCTTTGCCAACACCATTTTCATATTTCTAATAGCACGTTTCCTTAAAAGAGCCAAACAATTTTGACTGAAATTTTCCCAAATGAATCTGCTTAAGGAAGTTAACAGAGTTTGGAAAATTACAGTCCAAATGACTAGTATTTGTCAGAGTTACACACAGCTGAAAACAGGTTCTCCCAGTCAGAAGTTTCATGTAACATTACTAAGAGACAGCACTCCCAGTTGTACTTACCATAAATCAGAAGAAAAACAAGTGACAAGTCTTTATACTGTGTATTAACATTCTAAGCCTTCCATTTTATTATTATATCTTTTCCAGTTAGTGATTTAATTTAAAGTTTGACTCTTCTCCTTTACTCACGTAAAGGATCCTCCAGATTCCACAGGATCCAATATCCAGGGTATTTCCCTCCCTCAGAAGAGCTCCAACACTTAGTTTAATTATTAAAGTCTGTGGTTGTAAGTGGGCAGGGAGAATCTCAAAACTTGGATATGGACTTACAGCAAATCTGCCACAGCTTTTTCAAGAGCAGAAATGAAAAATATGTCTAGAATTAGGAATCCGATTAATTCTCCTTCCTCAATCTCTCTACTCACATCCATTCTTCTATGGGGACCTTAACATACGCTCTGCCCAAGCCAACAACAAAACTCTAGCTTAGAAAATGTACTTGTACGAGAGTTGATAGCTCTGATGAGGTGTAGTAACTGACACCATCCCGTCACCTACCTCTAGATCAGTGAAAAGCCCCTGGTTGTTCTGTAGTATGGCATACATGCAATGTGCAACGGTAACTGCATGTTTCCAGTTGTGGTAGGGGACACGGCGATAATTCTTCTTTACAGACATAGTAAATCGGCACAGCTTTTCAAGTTCAAAGCTAGGAAGAAATTGATTTGGTTAGAGACAAGAAATAAGAACAGGAAAAATAACCAACAGAGGAGAAAAGATGCTCTTTGATTTATTTTTCTTGCTAAAGTACTCTCACTGTGGATGACTCATTGAATGACATGAAGAGTCATTTGTAGAATCACAGAATCATAGAATCAACCGGGTTGGAAAAGACCCCCAAGATCATCAAGTTCAACCCTTGATCCAACACCCTTGTGGTTACTAGACCTTGGCACTAAGGGCCACATCCAGTGTCATCTTAAAAATCTCGAGGGATGGTGAATTCACCACCTCCCTGGGCAGCCAATTCCAGTGTCTGATTACTCTCTCTGTAAAAAATTTCTTCCTAATATCCAACCTAAACCTCCCCGGCACAGCTTAAGACCATGCCCTGTTGTCCTGCTGCTGGTTGCCTGGGAGAAGAGACCGACCCCCACCTGGCTATAACTTCCTTTCAGGGAGTTGTAGAGAGTGATAAGGTCTTCCCTGAGCCTCCCCAAGTGTGGATACCTGACAATGGTCTCAGTTTAATCTGTTCAGGAACATAAGTCATGCTACCCAGCTCAGTCAACACAACTGCATAACCTTCCCTGCTCTCAGAAACTTGAAGTGTGATTTCTTTCAATAGTGATCAAAGCAGAAAATTCAGGTTTTTTTAAGCAAAGGACACAGAAGAAATCAACCTGTTTATATAGAAATGCTCCATTGTTGAAATTGTAAAAAAAGGAAGATATTCTTTTTCCAATACTTTTAGATTTATTTTTTTTTTCCAGTTTGGCCAAACAGAACTGAAATTTACATTTCATTGTTAATTCACTTCTCACCAAAAAACATTTTGCTAAGTAACTGCTGGTCAATCATATAAATGCCCAAAACTATAGCAATTAAGGGATTATTTCTTACAAGATTTTCTGATATATTTTTGCTTTTAATATAGACAAGGAAAATTAATTTAGGAATAAGAGTGTTTTCACTAAGGTAATAATAAAAAGTAATAAAGTTTTTGTTATGTTTGGCTTATGTGCTCATCAAAAACACCTTTGAGAGAGTTCACATGTAGTGCCAGAGTTCTGCATAGCCTTTACTAGACTTCATCTGCCAATGTTCCTTTGAAAGGAAAGCTAAATACTTTTTGTTTACAGATAGGAAATTCAGGCACAGATTAGGTATCAGGTAACATTTTCTAAAGTACCTCATCTGAGTGGCCTGGGGTGAAAAAGGAAAATTAAACTTGAGTCCAGAATTGAACTGCAGGTGCCAGAGTCCTAGATCATTGACTTTTCATCTCATAAAAAGATCAGTTTTCCCTTACTCTCATTTTTTCCCCTGTTACTGGGATTTGACTTCCTTTTATGTTCCATGTTTTGATAATTTCTTGGGTATATCAGGAAAGTGGTACTAATGTTGTAGTTCTGCAGTACATGAGAGCTGAGAAAAAAAAGCTAAATATCTCCAAGCTATATTTAAAAATATAAACATATATACTGCGTGGAGCCAATTCTATAGAAATACATATTTCTATAGCTGTATGCTGAGCAAGGTCATTATTATTCTTGTCCTTAGTCAGACATAAGTAAAACCAAAGGCATATTGCCTTTCAAAAAGCTTTAGTCTTTCTTTTCTTAATTCTAGAAAGTCAGAAGCTCTACAATAATTCGTAGAACTATTGTTTAAAGCAGTACATCATAATTCAGAATATCACAATAGTAACTTCCATTTACATCCAATATCAATTCAATGGTTATTACATAATATTACAGTTACAGCTAATGGGAAACCATTATCAATGATGTTTCAACATAGAACACTATTACTTCCTCTGATGTTGTATTTTGTATACTTGATTGAAGCAGTAAAATATTATTTCTTCAAAGGAGCAAAGAAAATGTAGTGGGTATTATAGACTTTTGTCTGAAATCCACTCTGGACAGGACAATTATACCTTTTATAGGTAAATACTTAAAGGCACAACCTTACTCCTCAATATACTAAAAAGCAAATTTTAGTCTTAAAATATTTGTATTTGTTTCAACGGGTTGAGAAGTTTTGTTCTTTCTGAAATTAAATACAAGTTCAGTCCCAACAGCCTCTTTTTCAAATATTTTCCTCATTTTTGTTTCTTTAACTTTATATGTGAAAGCTGAGATTCATTTGAAAAACATCAAGTAGATATCAATTCTTTCTCATTGAAGTCACACTTTGAAAGGAACTGGGAGTCAGAGAGGGAAGAGAACGGAACCTAGCCGAAAATCTGAACCCCAATCCTGCATCCACAGCCATTCAGTCAGCAGTGGAAACAATCTAATTACACTGAGCAGTAGAGAACTGTATTTAGAACAGTCACCCACTTCCACTGAGGAAAACAGAAAGACCCACCCAGTTAGTAAGATAAAATGAAGAACCAGCAAATGTTTCCCAAATGTTGCTCCCTTTTGTAGGGAGATACTTCCCCTTCCAATTGACCACCTACAGATTTTTTTCCACAATTCGGAGTAGCTCCTTTCTTTCAGCAATGGGACATACTTAGCCAAGAGACTATTGATCTTAATAATGATAATGGACACTGAGAGAAAGGTCAATAAATGAAGCATTTACTTTGAAAGTATTTCACTTCCATAATTAATGCACAACTATGCAAATAACTGATTTATTTAGCAAGATAAGATCTAACCTTGGTTTATTTTTACCATATACTCTACTAATTTCAGCAACTATATATTTGAAAAATCTGTATTTACAATCCTTCTCTCCTTTTTCGCAAGAATGCCTTTAATGTCTTTACCATCGTCTGTCTGAAAAACAATCTCATCTCAGAACCAAACAATGCTTCTATACATTGGAAGGACAACTGTTTGGATGATATCATGAGTTCGTTAACCAGACTGTTCACAGATTTTATTAACTGAAGACCAAGAAGCTAGGACAGGAAATTCAGCTTGCTTATTACATCCCTGTACAGAATAGACATAGTAAATATATGTCAAAGAAAACAGACCTTGAATTAGAAAATAATTACATCAAAATTTATTCATAAATAAACCCCCACAGAAATAACACAACTGAAGCAATAGATCATATACTTCATACCAGGCTGTCCCACAGGACTGGTGAACCATGTAGACAAAAATGGCAGGCCAGACATCCTCATATGGACTGATATCAAAATGGTATCTAAGAAGAAAGTTTCAGCTTAGTAAAGACAAACACCTTTACATTCTTACTAAAAGCAGGTGAAAATGACTAGGTAATGCATATGCAGCAACTTTCACTTGTTTCTGAATACACACAGAAAACTGAATTTACAGGTTGTATTTTCCAGTAATATTGAGTTATATATTTCTGCTAAGGTCAATGGAACTATGCTTATAGGATCATAGAATCATTTAATCATTTAGGTTGGAAAATACCCTTATGATAGTGCCCAACTATTAGCCTTTGCCTTTGTTTAGTTAACAGAAACATATATCTTTATTTAGGGATCCATTATTTAAGTAATAGACAAAAAAATCTCGGGGATGATGAGGGCTTTATAGGACCTCCTAAAGCATTTCAGTCTTTTCTCCCAGGAATTGTAAACATGGTGTCTCTAATAATATATTTACTGGCCTTCTTTTTCAATAATTTCTGTTGCAAATTGTGTAAGACTTGCTTTAATTTTGATAGAGGGAAAAAATCAATTTTACTGTCTAATAGAAATCAAAATGAAATTTTAAAATTAAACATTTATAACATATTTTTTATGTTTCATCAGCTGAAGACTTCTCCCCTCTCCTAATATCAATATTTAGGCCTAATATTAGGGACTTGGGACAGTAGAACTGTTTGTCCTTCTATATATTAACCCTTTCCCTGTGCCTTCTGTGCTTCAAGTCCTCTATTTCCTCCCCCTGGAACTCAGCTAACCACTTGCTTGTAATGTGTCATAATGAACAGCACAGCAGGTGTGAGACAGCTGAAGGTAGCTGAATTGCTTGGAAAATGCTTAAATGTATTCAGATTGCTTGAACTAGAGGATGCTAATGTAATTTAGAATGAAACCTGTCATCTTTACAAGTAAAATTCATTTTTTATGAGGAGGTGGGTTATATAATATCACATAACAAAGCACAAGAAATTATATTGCAAAGAATAAGCTTTTATTAGGGTGTAATCCTGCAAGCTGCTGATACTCTGGCATTCAAGTAAATCACTTCAGCATGTAATGAACTTTAAGCATTCCCTGTTAAGCACAGGTTCGCATGCTTTGTTCGGTCACAGCTACAACGCACAGTGCTGAACACAAGTGAACAAGTCTGGAGATTAGATTTACAAAGGCAACTTAGATTTTGTGACTCAGTAGCTGACTTTAGGTCACTAGAGTAGAATTTACTGTCCTGGACCAGAAAGACTGACTAAAAAATATGATGACTTGCATTGTTACATTGGGTGGGCACTGACTAATAAAATACAGATAAAGGTACATCTTCAGCACACAGCAGGTACTGGAGAGCCGAAAATAACTGAATTATGTCAGAGAAAGCCTAAGAGGCTGGATGGAAAGTCCTCCTCTAAATTTAGGCTTCAACTCTAAACTCTAGCACTTGGGATTCATAATCCTGAATTATCATTTTCCCCTCCTTCAAGAAGCACAAGCAGGTGTACACACATATACATACTCGAAACTCACAAATAAACCAAACATCTCTTACACCAATTCCCAACCCAAACCCCAAAAACACACAACCCAGAACATCCTAGGAACAAGTTAGGATGCACATGTTTTATTCTAAAACATATCCAAGGGAATGACATCAGGCATTTGGTCCATGTTCAGCCTCAGCTTGCTCTCTGGCTCTGAGCTGACCGTGATTTGGGATTATCAGAATGAAAGCTCAGTTCTAAAATCCTAGATAACAACTAATGATTAAAGCAACTACTGTACCTACCCATGCCTGTGGAAAATGTTGCCATTCTGAGTAGGTATTATTTAATATCTTTGAAAGATAAATTTTGTTCATAGGTCATTAAGTATAACTAAGAAAGCCAGAGATAAACACCCATGATATTGTGATAGTTCAATATTAAAAGTGCTTCCTACAAAACACTCCACTACAAATAGGAAAAAAACCCTGTCTTTTTACCAGGCTGATACAAGACACAATTGTTGCTATATAAGAAAAATACTTACAGTTCAATTTCTTTATAAATATGTGGAGGCAGTGTACAGTGCATGAGGTTTTGCCACTCTTCTGCTGTACAAACACTATGGTAGGACAGCTTCTCCATTGTTACACGGTAAATACACTCTGAATGACGAATTCTGTGGTACATCTGAAAAAGGGAAGTCATTCATGAATGTGAAATTTTAATAAAGGAAAAAAATTCCTGTATTCAAGCACCGATTATTAAAATACACATCTGCAAAAATGTTAGTGCTTTTGGCTGCACAACTTCACACATTAGAAAAGTGACAGATTATATGAAATTCAGTACTTCTGGAAAACTAGGCCTTCTATCGCATCATTCTGCATCTGCTCATTTGGGTAAACATCTAAGGCTCAGCTGACGTTCCACTGCATGTGAGCTCTCCCAAGAAAGAGAATCCAAGTCCAGGAGTCAGAAACAGAGCTAATTCCCTTGCAAAATGCTAACAGAAAGAAAACCAGTAACAGAGCACAATTCATATTTTCTGCCACTGCATGAATTCAGCTATTAATTGGTACAAATTACTACTACCCGTGCACAGTAAAAAGTATGTGAGATGTTTATCATGCCTACATTATTATTCAATATGAAAAATAAGTACAGTTAATTATTGAGATGTTCAGACAGTTATTGCAGCATGGCATGGTTTGTAAACAAGTGAGGACATAAGTTATTACTAAAACAATCCTCTGGAGCAGTGTGCCCTGAACGGTAACATTCACCATCTGAAAAGAGTGAACTCACACACAACTGGGTGATTGCAAAGTCCAAAGTGTAATTTATATGCAGGCCTTTCTACTTGCATTGAGCAGTATGAAACAACTTTAAGTAACCGTTAATAAAATTTTCTGCCCCAGTGTACCAACAACATGATGCTGGTAAAATCACTTAATGTAAATCACCAGGCTTAACTGGCATTGCATTGTATCTTACCTCCCATGAATACCCAGAGTTTTTCTGCATTGCATTTTCATTGAATTTATTGTATTTTTATACTTATATAGTCATGATCATTAAATGTCTATGTATCCTACAGGAATAGTAATTTTTGAGAGGGTAAAGGGTTTGAGGACAAAAAAAGCTATCCACTCTTCTCTAGAAGTATGGATAATTATGAGTATATACCATAGCATATAAAGGTATAAATTGATCTCTGAGTATTAAGCATATGAAATTGAGAGAATACATAGCAACTCCATCCCACAGTTAAATTTGTAAAACACGTAATCTGAACTTATAAAAGTAAATAAGAATCATACTTTCTAAAGGAAAAGAGAGGACAGACACCATTCACATTTCAGAGCTTGCTCTCTCACTTTAGCTACTCAAAATTGATGTTTCCAGAGTATGTTTACCTCAAAAAGGATCAAATGAATCCCTAGCATCCTCTTAAAATAGAATTATTCAGCAAGGAATTCAATGATTCCTGTTTTCTTGTTAATTCAATGAAACAGATTATGAATACTTTTAATAATCTGCAACATCAAAACACCTAAGTATTCCCATTATAACTAACAGCTTAAAAAACCGTAAATAAAACTTACATTAGCACAGTGTAAGGCTAAAGCACAAAAGACGGCAAACATTTTAAAGTTGTTCTCATCAGTTTTAGAGAAGGCACTTCCACTTATTTTGTTCACCATCTGCACAACACCTATTACACTTCCTCGGCTTACAATAGGCATGCACAGGATATTTCTGGTTGTGTACCCTGTGTAGAGGTCTACTTCTCTGGAAAGCCATAAAAGAGAAAGAAAAAGAGAAAAGAATTAGTATTATTAATTAATATCTATTCCTTGATTCTCAGAAATGTTGATGAACAATATACTGAATCGTTTCAAAGTAGTTGTAACTAGTACATCCAAGAATTTCACCTCCAAAGCCCTCAAACATTTCCATCTACTGTGTCACACTTAGAAAGAACTTTTTAATCCTTTAATCTCCATTTCAAGGTAAAAAAATATTTCCTCAAACATAGAGTAAGCTTTTTCATAAACTCAAAGAACATTTAAATATTTTTAGGAGTGCTATTTGTCAGTGAACTGGTTTTTCTCCCCTGAAATTAATCACATTACAGGGAAACTAATAATGAAAGTTGGCAACAATCTAAATAAAGTTTTCTCCATTATATTTATATTTGATAAAAATAACACTTTTTATTTGTATCTTAAAAATATCTATGATGTCTAAAGCAGGTTGCCTCCTCATCAGAGAATCACAGCTCCATGAATGTATATGTATATGAAATTTAGGCAGTCAATTTAACTAAAAGGTCTGATGAGCTATATTCCCCTCCCACAAACAACATCCTACCTGTTAAAGCGTGGATCTGCATAGGCATCAGGGATGTTAAGGACTTCTCCGGTTCTTGCCACTTGACCAGCTATTCCTTTTTCTATAGAAAATCTGGAGAAAATAAAAATGTGTATCAGTCACAATATGAGCTACCTGAAAAAACATTTTTCCAGTGGAGTCTGTCTCAGGCACAGTAATGGGTATTTGTTCCCAGCCAGCACCATTTTGTTGCTTTTGGAAGAAAAATTTTACAAGACAACAAATAGTAGTACATAATAAAATAAAAAAGCACAAACTAATAGATACTTTCTGAAAACATTTTATATAACTAGATAGTTCAGTACAAAACATTTTATTATATGACCATTTTAGTGACAAAAATTCAAAATCTTCAATAACCCTGGGGGTTATCCCTAATAAACATAACATTTGTACAGAATCAATACAAGGTATTGATTTTATTATCACTTTTATATATTCATTTTTTCTCTAGACACAACACGGGTAAAATGGAGCTTGTTTCTTCAGGTGGTGTGTGTGTGTGGATTTGGTAAAATAAAATTTGGAAAAAGACCAGTGGAAATTTCAAAGCTAAAGATGACATGCATTTGCCATGTAGACTTTGGAATAACTAGCTTGTTTCATAACACTGAAATAATGCCATGATACTAACTGCATCCCTTAATCGCCACAAGGAAGTTAAACACAGCAAAGATATTCCTGAGTTGAATCAGAAAAATCTACAAGTCTGTCTGGTGAGGAAATAATTTTCAATTCTTTGACCTAAAGCAGTTATTAAATACAAACAGAACAGAATTTATGGAGAAAAATATGTAAAAATACGTAGAAAGAATTGTATGTGGAACACTTTGAAATGTAACTGTACCCTGATAGTACCCTGGTCCCCATCAAAGTTAGTGATAAAGCCATCAGGATTTCACCCTGCACACCTGACTTTAAGTTATTTTCTGTTGTTTCTTATGATAAGTACATCACACCAACTTAAGTCTCCTTCCTGATGACTCAGTCTCACTTTCTTACAGATATTTAAGTTGCACTCCACTTTCAGTATACAGCACCTGTGAAATAGCTCACACCTTTGCACTCAGAATCAACATTTCAGTAACATACAGAAAAGAGAGAAAGATATAAACAATAAAAACAATTATCAAGGAGTATGAAAGTGTATGTTAGAGCAGGCCAACTTCTTTAATTTACAGCACCTGCTTGCTTGTCAGTACCCAAATTGCACCAATTTTGACTCCTTCCATTCTCACTCACACAGTAGTAGGTGGGAATAAGTTTGTCTAAAGGAGTTTAAGCAACAACATGAATCACATTTCATATTGGCCCAGAACTTTAAAAGTATAAGGAAGAAATGAAAAAAGTTCTGATAAAATCCATGCTGAATATTTTAGTAAAATTTTAGTGCAAAATATTTAGTCATACACTTCTTTCCTTTTAAGAAGCTACAGGTTTGAAACCTGTGTGCCTTTGAAAATATTGATCTGTATCTGTTAAGGACTCATAATTTTTGAAAAGTGAAAAATTATATATTGACTTTGTTCATTTTCTTCTTTCTTTTAAAAAGTACATAAGTCTAAGAATTATATAACTGTGACAGGAAACAGAAATACGCATAAATTTTAGGCAGAAAATCCTGTGTAGTCATTACTGGGCCATACACATTTTCAAATTCACCACTTCAATAATACTTCAGTATAAAAATTTTTTAAAAGTTTCAAAATAATCTAAAATCACACAAGAAAAATAAATCTAAATTACTGAACTTGAAATCTTTCAAACCAATGACCAGTCCATACGTCATTCTACATTTGTCTAGTCAGTCCATAAGAAGTACAAATTGTGATTTCCTTGCTTTGGGTGTGCTTGAATCACACAAATTTCAATTCCTCTTGGGAGCTCTCTTGGGAAAAAAGTCCCAAATTGGCAGTCTACAGATTAGGTGCACCATTACCTGCACCTTTACCTACCTCAGAACACCTCTGTTTTTTTCCCAACATGATTTCCAAAAGGACCGCCTCCGGAAGACGGCATTTCCAGGAGTGACGTTATAGCTTCAGAGACGTTGTTTCGATGGCACTGCAATGTCATTCCCAGAAGTACTACCTTCTGGAGGCGGGTCCTGGTGGGAATGATATCACAGTATGACAAGTATTGTCAGGGTACCTGCAGATAGGCACAGAAACTGGGTAATAAAATGCCTGCATGTCTGTAGTTACAATGAAGCTGCATTCTTCTGCTAGCTATTCTTACCTTATTTCTTTGGTCTTCTTGAAGACAGGTTTTCCATCATTTTCTTCTCCAATATCAAAAAGGTCTGAATACAGCTCCTTATTTTTGTGGTCAACCTGGAAGAGTGCACACCTATCTGCATTCACCAGGTTTTTTGCATATATCTACAGACAAAAAACGAAAGTAGAGTTAATGGTCATGAGTTAGATTATCTTCAGTCATTTATCTGATAAAAACCTCAGTCACTGCAAGATAAAAGTTTTGAGAAATTATCCACTATGGAAATCTGTTCAAAGGAGCAATCTTTGAGGAGACAATTCAAAATTAAAGGCTTATTTGATATTGTTTTTCAAATTAAAGTGTTCTTCTCTTTGAGAAATGCAGGAATATCTTTAGAGACCTGAATATTTGCTAAAAGAAAATAGGTTTTCCTATTAAATTATTTTTCAAGTACAAGGAAGGCTTTTCAAAAGAGTACCTTTCCTTCTTCTATGTTTTGATACAATTCATCTTGACTTGATTTTAAATAGATAAGTTATACCAAGACCTAAGAACACTTTTGGCTTTTTGACTCCATCTTCAGTGCAAATGTATTGCTATTGAATATCTAGCAAAGACAGACGTAAAAGAGAGGGTAGTGTTTGTTTCTAAAAAACTAAGTATGCCTGTAAAAAATAACAATGAATAAATAATCCTTGTGAGTCCCTTCCAACTCAGAATATTCTGTGATTCTGTGATTAAAAGTGTCATTATGGATTGTCCTGTGTATGGATTTCCCATGGGAAATGCCTGCACCCTCCTAATGCCAGGGACAGTACTTGTACAAAAGCTGAGGCTTAGTAATTTTATGTGAACTAACCAAGCCTAAAAGGTATCAGCCATAGTCAAGAAAGTACCACAGTACAGCAACAGACTTGCATGGTCTCTATCATACTTTGAAATAACAAGTTTTATCTTTGTGAAAATAACTGCCAGGAGGACTGAGTGTCAGAACAGAATCTTGTCCTGGGAACACAGAAGATCTTCACTGAAATATTTCTCAGACATACAATGGCCTTCCTGAGAAGAGGAAAGAGTAAACCAAAATCAAACAAGGATCACTGTGCTAACATAAGTTGTCATGTGCAGGCTCAAGAACCTGCTCTACTCAATTCAGTAGGTCTCCTATGTTTCTTATCTGTTCATGATGTATAGTAGCTGCATGGTAGAGCACGATCTGAGGTGGATCCTGCTCAGCTTTGAATATAATAGCTACCTAGTCGTTCAGCTAGAGAAAAAGGGTGACAACATCTTGATGTGCAATGCATGCAGTTAACATGTCTTAGGGATTCACAAGACTTTCATACAAATGATCTCCCCCACCTCTCTTCTTTTGTCTTTCAAAAAAAAAACCCAAATCACAAAGTATTTCATTTCACATTAATGCAAATAGACCTAAAGTTAAAAAGCATAATTTATACATCAATCACTCAAAATGTGCTACAAACAACCAGACCATATGCATTTCTAAACACTATTCAGGAAACAATTCTGAATTCAAAATTTATTATAATCTGCTTCTGAACTGTACTTTAATTCACTAATTAGTTATGTCAATGGAAATAACTAAGCACTTGTTTTAGTGGTTTCTATAAAACATTGACTGACTGTCACTCTAGCTATGGGTGTAGTTTTGTAAAGCAAAGGGATGCGATGCCTTACGCATCTCATTCAGCAACTGGAACAAATACTCTAGCAGTAATGTTTGACCTCCAGCCCTTGTTACAGACAGTAACTTCTTCAGCAGTGCTTTGCAGCACGTAGCAAATTGAATTTAGGAAGAAGGAATCAATACAACAAGCTGAAATAAAAAGAAAACCAGAAGTCTTTCTGTTACAATGTTCAGTTCTTCTCTGAAACACAATAGAAACTATTTAGTTCAGAGACAGCCATGTTTCATTACTTATGAAAGCTGTGAACTGAAGCTGACCTTCGCCACCTTTTTCATATAGACATGTTAATATTGTTTGTATTATATGTCCATTACAAACAGCTCACATATTTCAATGACATAATGTCTTCAAGGAAAAAAGACAATGAAGGACTTTATTAACTATGACTAAGAAACTTAGAAGTGAAAAAGACAACTTACCATTATATGTTCAAGTAGAGAATCTATTGCAACTATATTATCAAAATATGTTCTGCAGAGAAAGAGAAGTCAATAAACATTCATATTTAATCAAACACTTCTCAAATGGGTGTCATGGGCTCTTGTTTCACCCTGGCTTAATAGTGGAGCCAGAATAGGTGAGGAAAAAGCACTGCACCTTGAAAATTACTGACTGGCTCGCTACAGCACAAAGGAATTAAGAAATGGTCCTAGTTCTGTTTCTTTATACTTATTCTACAGTGACAGAATTGTAGAATATTCTTCATTATACATAGAATTTTCTCTGTAAAAAAAAGAAAAGACTACCAAACATTGCCTACCATGAACTGAATAGGCCCCTGCAGAGCAACATCAAGAACATATCACAGTGCTTTGGCACCTCTGACACAATGAAAATTTTAAAAGCAAAAGGAAAAAGGAAAAGAAAAGCAGTAGATAGATTTAAAAAAAATCCATTGCTTTCAAAATATTAAAATATCTCATTCGGTTTACCCATATTATATACTGAGAACCAAATAAAACTACATAGTGTAGCTAAATCCGCTTCATATTATCCAACCCTTAACCCTATTTAAAAGGCAACAATTTAAAAAACTCTTAGTGAGTCTTCTATATCAACCCAGGTGCAGCATGTCAAAGTTGAAGAAAGAGGATGATCTTGTAACTTAAAAAATAAGAAGGAAACTCAGTTTCACAGCAAAGTGGTAACTGTTCAAGGACAGTCAAGAACATTTGAAAGATAAAGGTCAAACTTATTAGTAAAAGAAGTCTAAATCTTCCGCATGCCAAGTCTTAATAACCCTCGGATTACAATGTTCCCAGCAGAGAGACAGGCATTGTCCCATGGCCTTGAATATACATACAGCTCAGTTTTGTTTGGGTCTAGTGGAAAGGAAATACATAATACACTAGTCTTACGTTGTCAGGGACATGAAGAGGTGGAGCACTGCATACTCTGCCCTTTCTAAAATGTTACAGAACATGTCCCAGTGACATTGCACACTAAGAATTTCCTCACTGAAATCCTCTTTCCATGTAAGAAAAGGTACAGACAACTTCTAAGAGGAAACTAATTATTTTCCTGCTAGTATGTCTCTACCTACATAAAGTTCATAAAGTTATTATTAAATGATATCCCGATTTTGTGTTTCAAGACACAGGCTTTTTTTTTGTTAAAAATAAAAATTCTAGCAATTGATGAATACGTCTGCATGAGAAACATTTTCTTATAGAAAGGCATAATAAATATTTGCAATATTTATTGTCATTTTTATCTTAAAAATTTAAAACAATTAAAAAGTTCTTTAAAATAATCTTAGTATTATGCCACTCCAAGAATAAATTGCCAGTCCATAAATCTGGGTAGATTAATCCAGAGATTTCTGGTAAATTAGCACTCTGGAAAGGAACATAATGGTGCAAGACTCAGTAAGTGTGCCCTTTAGGAAACACACTCTGAATTATGCTGAAATAAAAAAAAAAAAGGTCTTCCTGAGGAAAAAAGCAAGGAAAAACATCTGGATCCGACCAGCTTGCCCTCCTTGCAAGGGGCAGACTCCTCCATGTGGTGTATCACTCCTCATTCCAGTTGGGTCAGCTTGGCTGCCTGCATTCCTGAGCAATGGCATAGGAATCTTGGACATCCTCTAATCTCATCAGTTTGAGAATTGTTCATCAAGACCCACAAAAGTGTTTGTAGCAAAAATTCAAGACATCTCATTTTTCCATAGTATCATCAGTACTTTGTCATGCACTTAGAAATTCTTCTACCAACTAGCTTCATAAAACACCCCAGACTGTGATTTACTAAAAGTACAAATCTGGTTTGTCTTTTAATTTGTTAGCTATTTTTACTATTTAAAGATCCTAATAGCAATGACAAACAAAAAGGGATGAAGGAAAAGCAGATCAGCTAAGACACTAAACTTGCAAGTGCGAGCCCAAGCTTCCACACTCTTACTGTGTTTTCAATTTAATTTTGCCCTTATTGTCACAAGAAATTAAAAACAAATATATTACATGCAGTTACAGTCCTTAAAAGTAAAAACAGAGCCTTCAGACAATGCAGGGGAAGAACAATCACATGACAGCCCTGATTCTTCAAGGATTTAACCCTCAAGTCCCTACATTTATGCATATGTGTGTATACACACAAAATTTTAGAGAGGAGGGGAAGGGAGAAAGCTGAAACATGCTAACTAACTTTTCATTAAAGTCCTTTCAAGCCTTCTAAAATTGGCATGAAAAGAGATGCCAAGTCTATTTGTCACTTCTCAAAAGACATGTTTAACTCTGACAGAAGAGGTGAAAAAAAAGGGAAAAAAAAAAACCAAGCAAAAGACCACAAGAATAAACAAGCTCTGTAAGGTGTAATTGAATGTCACATTTTCTTCTGCACCATCACCAAAAAAAGAAGTTTGAAAGTTATACACCTCTGCAACCCATATAATTTGTTCTTTTCCCTGTGTTTTTCAAACACGGGTAGATTGGAAGAGCCAAGGTAGAAAATGTCATCAAAATAAACTCACGAGATGCAAATCACACTTACTTCGATACATCGAGCAAGAAGTCATTCAGTTCAGTCTGCTTGGCAAGGCCCCGGCACACCTGGAAGCACAGATCATAGAATCATTTTTACCAGAACACTGATGTCAGTGGGAAACTTAATCCACCCCTACTAGGACATATATATGTATATGTTACTGTATTGTATAAAATTAAAAGTTGAATCTGTGTGCTGGGTTTCAATCTTAGCTATCTAGCTCCTGAGTTAAAACTTTCAAACGGAAGTAAATTCTTTCTTAAGAATTTTTGAAAGCTTCTTCATGCTGCCTCAAAGGCTGTCACTGAAAGTGGTTATGGAATCAACATCATCTCCTCATCCAGACTCTCAGCTCTTCCGAGATTGTCAAATATTTTGTTTCCTTCCTTTCTCACTACACTTTTACCACTTTTTTCCAGGCTGCAAAGTAGCATGTAGACACAACTATAGACTGACATCAGGCAAGTTTAACTAAGCTAAGCAGCAGATGATACATGCTCAACTTTGGGAGAAATCAGCATGAATATGAATAAGAACACAAAAATAGTATGCATACTACTTTTTAGAACAAAAATGTTAGACAAAGCAAAGCTTTCAACTGCATTTTTACTTCATCTAATTGCACACTGTGTACCTGAAGTGCAATTGTACATCTGTATATTACTAGAGCAAGCACTGAGACCAGAAAAAGAAAACCTTGGGAAGGGCAAGCCTTCTGCTTAGAAGGTGGCAGAGAAATGAAAATGATCAATGGACAAGCTTAAACTAAACTTTCCATGTGGTGTTTTGTTAGGTGTGAAAGACTTCTCAGTTAAGGGAAGAGTCATTCTTACAATCTAAAGCTACAACTGCATGTAGTTGCAATTCTACTGGCATACAATAGTCTATGCCAACTAATGCTGCCTAAATGTGAATGACCATCCCAAAATCAGTGACTTTCAGTACCAAGGCAGCAAACATTAAAATCTAGAAAAGAAAAGCAGAAAGCTTTCTGCAAGTCTTCCGACAACTGTATGAAAGACACCTTGAAAAAAAGAACGTCACAAACTTCCTCCTGTGAGTTGATGGAAGAAGAATCTATTTTAGCATCTTCCCTGAGCTGACAGAATATGTTTAGTTTCAGTGTTACCATCTTCTGCTAGCTGGAGTAACAAAACCTATTAGCAAAGCTGCTGGGGTTTGCTAGAGCAGCTTTGACGCTGTGTGAAGCTCCATTAGGCACCCAGCTAGGGACAGCATGAAGCATCCTTAGTGGCAGTAGTTACAGGACTATGAAGCAGCTAGCGAGGGTGGCTTAAAATAGGCTTTTCTAGCAACACCTAATAATTTTAAACTGAATACCAAAGCAGAAGGAAAGCAAGCAGTTAGTCTAGCAGTTGTATTCTTACAAGAAAAAAAAACCTGCAAAGTTGTTATAAATCTGTTTTAACTAATATTTACCTACTTTGTTAAAATTTCTCTACTTTAGTACAAATACTGTTTAATATTTTATGCATACTTGCAAGTGACGAAAAGTAGCTCAATGAACACCAAAAATGTTAGCATACTTTTCCCAGATTCAGGAAAGGTGCTTGAATCGATGTTTTAGCAGTGATCTCCACTAAACTTGGATCACAATCCATGTTGCTAATAATCAAACTCTGGCAGACGGGACACACAATGAAAAAATGAAAAACCACTCACACTTACTTGGACTTGATGTATTGCTACTGAAGCCCATGCAAGATTTGCTGTTGCAACCTGCAACAAAAGAGAAGTAATTAGCTCTGAAGTAACCTTGAAAACTGCACATCAGATACATGCTGGTTTTCTCTGTCTAGCTGTGATGTAAATTGACTGAGCTGTTTTAGACAGGCAGGCGTTAACAATTTGTGGGAAGACAGGTATTTTGTGAATATCTCAGTGTGCTTGCAAGTGTGTCAATTTTAGAGCCTACCAACGCTCTTCAGAAGCAGAATTGGGAACCCATCAACTCAAAAACACAACATCGAAACAAACATCCCATAAGCCAAACGCTTTAAAAATTACACTGTTGAAAAGCATCTGCCACAGAAATTAAATATCCCTTAACAGCTTTCTGGGTCTGTATCTCTTCAGCAATAGCTACTTCCAGCTCTAAACAGGCACTGTTTCTCTCATTACAGTTTTGGTGGCAGAAGAACCAGACCTGATCCCTCAGTTCAAGACTAGTGTTTTAAGTATGACAGTTTCCAGGCAACATTTCAAACAAATGTCATGTAAACTGCAGTTAACTATGATGTGCTACCATGCATAATCTCTTGTCCTTGAAACATGGGAGCTTTATAGGAACACAGAGAACAGAAACACAGAAGGTCAGCTTCTGCATACCCTCCTAAGGTACTTTTTTATAATTTTATATTTTTAAACAGAACACTCTGTACACATTTTATAAAAACTGCTAATAGTATCCAAAGGCTTTTCGAAGCCTGAAAATGAAAAGAATGCTTTAAACACTCAGAAAGTGACCTTAAAATATTTTTAATTTAGTAATAAAATACCCTTATTTAGCAGCCAGTTCCAAGTAGAACATTCATGAACTTCAGTATATGAATACAGAAGGTATTTCGTATAACATAAAATATTCATATTTTCACAGAACAATGCATATCTGAGACCTATCTGAATTGTAAACTGATTAATGTAACAGGAAAATTTTAAAAAATAAATACATTGTGTGTAAGCAGCAGAATTAATGAAGCCTGGTTTTGCATGAATGTCTCTTCTTTATTCTCTGAGCAAGGACATTGGTGCCACCATACTAATCCAGCCTCTAGCACAACCTCTACCTATTGGTGAAAAAACACAAGGTGTGACACCAACCTGAAGTGACATTGACTGCCCAACTAATACATATATAAGCATCAAATGAACGCTACGCTACTTAGCTTACTGATAAACAAAATATACAATTAACAAATATTGCTGTTGCTTTCCTTCTTTGGGAAGACTAGTTTTAGTATCTCTTGCCTGCATATTTCTGTCTTTTTCACACAAATAGTTCCTGTTCAGTACAGCTAAACTCATCCACACTGCAACTCGACCACTATGGAGACAACACACCTGCCTAGAATTCACTCTGTTTTGTCCTAACCTCTGTGTTCAGAGCCTCTTCCCTGGGGGACGGTACAGAGGGAAATGAATGGTACATAACACCTTTACGTGAGAGACATCTTAATGTTTAGATGGGACATAACAAGGATCCTCACCCAGACATGAGAGCTAAGATGCAGTTCTAACGTGTTTAATAAAGCGATAGCCTTTACATCATCTGCTCCATTTTCAAGTTCATTTGTATTTTGCTAACAACTCATAACTTTGGATTGACAAATGGACATGTATGGACAACGTAGCTACACAGGCCTTACATGAATACAATAAAGCACATAGAACAGTCATGGAAAGGGGAAGATGGTTATGAATGGGAATATCTGGATGGGGAACCACCACAAGGGAAACAAAATGCAGAAGAAAGTTTTACAAGTGGCACCTAGATTGACAGGTCATCTAGGTACCAGCACTTCTACACACAGTTTCTAAGGACATCTAAGTCCGGAGACAAAGTGTGAGTAAATCTTGACAACTCGCAGAGATGGGACAGGCTAGAGAGATAAAAGCTATCAGCTCCTATAGGCTAAAGAAAAGGCTGGCAAAAAACCTTGGTTGTCAACCTAGAGAGAAACCAGGAGACATAAGGGCTCAGAAGACAGCATCCCTTGTCCTCCTGTTGCAAAGAATTCTGTAGGGATTACCTGGATACTCATGTCTCTGTGCATGATTTGTGGAAATACCACCTAGACACACACACCTTGGTGCCTGAGAGTGTGTGGATGTAAGAACGGGAATGAAAAATACCAGAAATTTCTTTTGCTTCACTTTTGTTTTTAAAAAAAATCACTTTCCCCTCCTGTGAGACCCCTCATTGAGACTTGTTATACTGTTGCTACAATGTTGCAATATTATAGTCATTCCTTAAGAAGTCACACCAAAAAAAGAAAACTGAAATAGATTTTAAAATCTTACCATACTTTAAAGTAAAACTTTACTGGAGAGCTGAAGTTGAGACTCAGAGTAACTCAGTAGTTCCTTTTTTTATTTATAAAGTGAATTTGTTTTTTGACATTTGATTTACACTTACAATTTATTCACCTGTTCTGCACTGATTTCTCTTATAACTGTATTACAGAGTTTATAATAGGTAGAGAAACCTTGAATCTGTTTTTCCATGAAAGAAAACAAGGTAAAATTCTTGATATGCCTTGTATTTGTATATTTTACCTGCTCTGACCGAAAATATAAATCAGTACCTACTTTTTTTTTCAATAAGAACAAAAATCAATCATGAAAAAGGTAAAAACACATGAGAGAATGAGAGGAGGAAGTTTGGGGTGGAGAAGTGCTGACCATCGTGGGGAAGTGGGTAAAGGCTGCGCGTGAGCTCACCTCTTGGTGACTATGGTGGAAGGCTTCTTTGCCCCAGTGACGGTAAAGCTCCAGGATACCAATCAGGTCACCAATTGCAGTGACAATTGGCAAACACAGAACAGATTGGATACGGGTCCCTGATTCCAGTCCAGTACCTTTGGGAAATCGCTCATCCTAGAAAACATAAACATAATCTGATAAAATGTAAATATCATAACATTAACAGGAAAGACATACTGATGTTTTCCTCTGCCACCTGGCTGATCAAATCTGCAGGAAAATTATAAAATAAATAAAAATTAAAGAACCCTGATCTCTCAGCATAATTTACACATAGTATTAAGACATCTACTAAAAAAATGCAATTTAAAAGTCTCAGCATTAATTTAGATCTACCGATAACCTTATTGATATAAAGTCAGAGTTAGCTGTGATATTATACCTTCTTTTTATAATTCTTTTTTCTCTAACCTCACAGACAGCAAAGCCAGCACTTCATTGCTAATGCCAGTCCAGATTAAATAAAAACCCCAAACAAACAACTCTACCCCATCACCACCTTTCCTCCTGAAAAAACCCAAAGCATTTGTAATCACAAAGTGGACTGCTCAAATTTCAGTGTTACTGAGCAGACAGCAGCGCTTGCAAGAGAACAAAAATTGAAACCTGAGATTAAGGCTTTAGGTTATACAGTTATAATCCTGAACCAACTCCCTAGGAGGAAAATGTGTTCCCAAAAAATTATGCATAAAAAATTATGTTAAAAAAAATATGCTTACACATCCTGAATAAACCAGTGCAAAAGTTACAGAAACAAATATCACAGTAATCTTACCAGCTGCTATAAAAGGCCCAAATACAGTCTATATAGGGAATGTCTAAAGCTTTATAGCTTCACTTTGCCATGTAGGAAAACTCACAAAGACCTTAGAAACCATGTGGATGTTACAGTTAGTGAAGCAATAACTAGCCAGTGTTACGTACGCAAGACCCACTTCTTTGCACATCAGTCCTTCACCACTTGATTCATACCAGATGTTCCCTGCAGGTTGTGTTTAGGCAAGACAGACACCCCTTCAAGGCCAATCAAAATCTCTCATTTCTCAAAGAAAAGAGCAAGTAATCTCTGCCTTAATTACTAAGATAACAATCAATTTCAACAAATGACAGACAAAAGAGTGGGAAACACTTTGAAACGTGAGCCTTCTGCTTCCACGTTTTCCTTCTGTCCTCCCACAAAAAAGGGCTGGCAAGTCTACCTGCGTTGGCTTCTCTCTTGCTGTTGAGAAGCTCCTAAAATCACATGAAGGCAAACCATGAACCTTCCTGTTTGGTCAATGATCCACTGATATTAAACCAACAAAAAAGTTCAAAACTCCTCCTTGCTAACATCCTGATTTTATTATGAATGTAAAATCAAAATGAAACATACAACCTTTTTATACAAGGATATCAAGATATTATTGGAAATTACCAGTAACAATTTAAACCCTATGTGACTGAAAAAACATACCAACACATAAAATCTTTATAGTCCAGGGTGTATAGAAAGCACGGACTGATACTACAGGGAGAGCAGCTTCTGCATTTTGGTTTTGTGGTTCTGTTTAAGTGTACTCACATTAGGCATCTGATATTTCATTTATAGCCCAGGTTTGCCCAACAAAAGTCATACATTTTTAACAAATAATTTTAAAAATAGAGACAACAATGTCCAATTTTGTCCACAGTATCCAAAGTTCATTATTCGGAACAGAACTTGTAAGGATAGGAAACACTGAAGAGATAAGAGAATGTAAAGTTCCTTGCTGTTCTTATAACCAGCTAATCATAAAGTGCTCTCACAAAGTAGAGTTGAAATATCAGCTTCAAACAATTGCATAAATGGAACTACAGAATGCAGTTTTTTTTAAAAATAAAAAAGACAGACATACAGAGTGCCAAGAATTATGAGAATATCATCTTGGGAATTTCTGACTCCTGTTACAGATAAAAGCCTGAATTTTGATATCAGTTACATTAATGAATCTTTCATATAGAACTACTGGCTCTACAAGCATTCTAGCTTTACCTCAGAGTACGCAGAGATAAAAATCCTGCCCAATAACCAGAATTCTAACTGACATTCTTGTGAGTGTGAGTCCTGCATTAAAATCAAATTACTTTGATTGACTATATGAAAGTCTTCTTGTTTGGGGTTAGTATTTCAAGAACAGGAGGACAGGAGTTTTGGCTGGCAGGTTTTTTTTCTCTCCAAGTGACTATGGTGACATTACTTCTTTTATCTGTTAAAATAACCCAAATCAAAACCCAAACAAAAAACCCTTTTATATTTAGAAATAAATGAAAAATGCTTAAATTATTGCATCAGCTAATCCAAACTCAAATTTATTTTCTTGATAGCAAGACAGATGTAAATCCTATCATTATAAATCCATCTCAATAAACATTTCAACATCAAAACATTCATTCTAAGAACATACTCCACTCATCTCATTAAAGACAGAAAGCTTTTTACCCCCAGAATATCTTCTACTAACAACGTTTTTCTGGATCTGGCTACATAAGCAGATACTGTAGTGCCATGTGCAATGGGGCCTGCAGGAATGAGTCGTGGTTGTCCTTCCTTAGCTCCTGGTGGTGTAAATATACACAGACTCTAGTTAGAAGGAAAAAAAAGAAAGAAAAAAAAACAAACTTCAATTAGAAAGCATGGTTACTTTTACAGTTACTGTGTTACCTGTGTAAAGAGTGAATAAAGTAGATAATATAGAGAAACACAGCTTTTGACAATGAAAAATAGTTGAATAAACTCAATTCTTCTGAAGTCTAAACAAATCCCACTCTAAAGTCACCATTCTGACAGTGGATAACTCCTGGATAGCTCCAGTGGATAACAGTGGATGACTGGAGCCAGTTACCATTTATATCAGGGTAGGATTACATTTACTTTGAACACAAGTACACAGCATAAAAACTCACAGAGGAAAACATTGCCTTGTAAGAGATAGATTAGTTTTATTTTTTTTTGTCTAGTATATACTTATCTATTCCAATAGAAAATATTCAAAAGGTAGAGATAATATTTAAAGTTCTTGTTTATCTTGTTTATGTAATACCACAGAGAGATGACACTGCCACCACACAATGTGTTACTAATATTCCTGGTAAGAATGGTCACAGGTTGTGCCACTGCTTTGTGCTGATTAATTTTACTATTATACTTTGTTTTCATTAGGGCCGTTTTTTAGCATGAAATACTAAAGGTAGAATTTGCATCTGAAATTCAGCATCTACTGTCAGCTGTAGAAAACAATGTGATGATATGAGGTGCATCCTCTTGTAATTATCCTTTGTTTATTATGCAAATATGCACAGCACATTATAAAATATACTAAACAATTCCAAAAAAAAACCCACACTAAAATGTTCACAAACTAAGAAGATAAAATATGATGCATCATATGCAGGTATTCCTCCAGTGAGGAAGGTGTAATGGATTTAGCTGTAATGGATTAACAGCATTTTGAAAGGAGAAAGTTGAACTTTATGCTGAGGGGAAAACAAATGGTAGATTAAAAGTATGGAATTCATAGCAAAAACCAGAGGAAAGTCTATCCAAGAAGAATCAGTATTCCGACAGAGTGTATTTAGTGAGTTCAAAAGAAAAATACCCAAGATTCTGACAGAACCAGTAACTATTTGTCATGTTCTTAAGCAGAAAGTCAGTCAGTCTCAAAAAGTTCAGCAAGACAAGGAAGCGAGTTTTCCATCCAGTAATTAAGTTGTTAATATTGTGATACAGCTGAAAATTAAACTGTCTTAAAAGAGAAAATAGAGCTGCCACAAACTATTTTAGCATGGAGAAGTGACTTAATCAGTTGGAAGGAAAGGTACTTCTTCCACGGACTAGCCCTGCTGAATATGAACATTTACTCTAGTTTGATGTCTTGCATTATGATCCAAGTACATGAAATACTGAAATATTCTGTTTATTCTTGTACTAAACCTTAACCTTATTTTTCAAACCCATTTATGCTTACAGCTTTTTTGAAGTGTGGCCTTTAGCAGTGAAAGACACTGGAAAAGTTGGAATGTTTACTTTCCATATGAATTACAAGTATTTAATACAAAAAAAAAAAAGAAAAAGGGGCAACACCCAAACAATCAAAAAACATTACGAAATCAATACACTGAATCTGCCAGACCAAGCCTGCTCATTTTGCCGAAACAAAAAGCTCCATTTATTCTCACTTTCTTGTAATCTAATAAAGATACATATAATTTCTAAATCAAAACTTAGTTTCACAGTTACTTGTCTTCACAAGCTTCAGCTCATGCTTTTACATACACTTAAATAAATGAAAAAGAGCGTTGTACATAATATATCCAAGAAAAGCACACCACGATCTGAAAAAAGTACATTACTCTAATAAAACTGAAGAAACCACAGATCATTACTTATTTAAATCAGCGTTTTGGTATAAAATGATTTTTTTAAAAAAATCAAAGAAAGTAGTAAAATATAAATGGCATAGATATACTGAAATACATATCTTCACAAATGTTTGATGTGCTATACTATATGCATATAGGAAAAAAAGGTTTACTATTTAAAAATACTTTTATAGTAGGAACAGTAACACTAAAACACATTCCAAACTAAAAAGGTGGTTCCTATTGAAGAGTAATGCAAAATTTGGAGATGCAACACACTGTTTAATTCTGATTTATGTAGTCCAAGTAGTGAAATGAGTCAAATTAAATAAATAGGACATAGGAGACCAAAGCTGAATTAATAGCACTTTTATCCACACTGTTCTTCTTACTTTTTTTTTTAAGACATATTTTATTCTTTTTGCCAAGGTAGCAATGCACAATGATTAGCAAAGTAAATGTGTTATTTAAATTATATGTATAAAATGTGTTTTTCCACACTCCTCTCCTGAGTCATGCCCATCACTAAATGCAAAACAATACACAAATCTTTCCCTTCTCAGAAAGAGTTTCTCAGAACAGAATACAAGAAAAAGAGACAGAAAACCAAACAGCCACTTCCATCAGAAGACAACTCATTTCTTCCACATATACATATTTTACTTCAGAAAATGCCTTCACAAAATCTTCAATGGCCAAAAACCTGTGTTGACACCACGAAGTACTGCCAGTGAAAGCTGCTTCCACCAGCAGAGTCTTTCCTGTGTCTTTGTGTATCAGTTTGGCTGGTAAACTCTTCTGTTGCTATCACCATAAAGTACTGATTTGAAAAAGCTTCCCTGTATTTGAAAAAGCTTGTGAACATTATTTTACTTCCAGCGATAAAAAGAGTTTTGCAGAAGCAATCCCATTCTGCTTCTTATGAGAAGCTGCAAACCCCACTGCTTAGGGCTCAATGATCAAAAAACTCTTCAAACTACCCAGTAGGTTCTAAATTTGTCACTATTCCTCCTTACTGTACAGGTAGAAAAGTATGACTGTGCAGAACAATTGACAGTCTTATCCTGACCATGCAGCACTATTAAAAAGAAAGGCAAATTTTCTCATAAGCTGTAATTAGTCCATAAGCTTCTACCATTCCACTCTGATGGCATACACTCTGATCTTATACATACACCTGATCAAATGTCATGACTGTTGATACATTCCATATATGATCAATTTAAATCTGAATTAATTAAAATATTTATTGCCAATTACGGATGTGGAAATATCTTGAGTTTTGTTGGAGTTTTGTTAACAAAGCTTTTGAATTCTAGAAGCCATCAATGGCAAGGTCAGACAAACAAAATGTAGTAAGCTGTGCTCTGCTCTACTATGGCATGTTACTGTAATAATCTTTAAGGCACCCCACAGATATAGCTTTAAGGGAGTCTCTAGAATCATCACCATCCAAAGTCACCAGGTTTTTCACATCACCTATCCAGCTCACATTTCATTTCTTCTTTTCTTTAAGATAATACTTCTAAGAAAATAAAAATATTACTACTGTCTTCTAACTATGAATGACTCCAGCATTCTTTTAAGTTGAAAATATACATTCAAACAATTTTTCACTAGCTCTAAGGGTAATTAGAAGTGCTCCCATACACACATCAGGTATATTTTATACAGCTTCACTAGCAAGTGAAGAAATGGATAGATTTGGCCCTTTCAAATTACTTGCATTTTCTCAGTTGGTTTGAATATTTTACTTCAAAAAAAAAAGGACTAACAGTTTGTGTTTCTGGCAATGATACTGAACAGTGATAAATAATCAAAATGAGGAACCAGGGTATTTATATAACAAGGCGTATATATAACAATATATAGTCAATAAAAAAGGAAATACGAGAATATTAAGCCCCACGATTTCCCAAATACTGTACCAATAACTCATAAAGCAGTAAAAGGAAAAGGCTGAGGAAACAGTAGGGCGCTTGTGCACTGCTCAGACTCTTTTGCTGCTATAATCACTTGCAGTGAGCCTGTAAGTCAGTATCAAGAAACAGATAAACACAAATAGTTCTTTACCAATACTGCAATGTCACTGTCTCTCTCCTGGCAAAAGTTAAGTAATAAAAGTTAACTAGAGTAGAAAGAGCATTAGATATCTCTACTGATGATGAGAGAGAAGACAACTAAGCTAGGAGAGTCACTCTGGGTTTTATAAACTACCAAAAGAGTAAATATTGGCTTGGAGAGAGAATCTTTTGGAAGCTTCCAGGTTCATGCATTCTGACACCTGGTAGCCCATGCAACTTTGCAATTCCCTATTTTGATCTGTTTCTCCTCCTTTCAGACAAAGACAGAACCTTACCTCCATCAGTCTCAACTACCCTATTAACAATATTCTCCCAACAAGTTCTGTATGGTGATGGACTTCTTTCTTTAAATGTAGTAGGCAGGGGAACATCAAAGTCTGACACTAGGAATGTTCTATACCTTGTTGAAACCTCAGAGCACATGGGGTGCTTCCTTTTCTGCCATCTGTGACAGGACAGATTGTTCTAGTTGGGCCTAAGATCTTCAAAATTATTGCTCCCCTCCTAGTTTTATCTCTTAATTCACTTTTACAAAGTCCACAGCCAAAAAAACTAGTATTAATTTTGACTGATGTTACAGTGTGGTTTGGAATCCACTAGTGATCTATCATGATCACAAAGAGCAAGAGGTTCTGAAACAAAACAGTAAGTCCAAAACAAATTATGACCAAAGGTTCAAACACTGATGAACACAGACAAATGTTACAAAATTCATCCTTTGGTCTTGGTGGTGTTAGGTTAAAGGCTAGAATTAGTGATCTTAGAGGGATTTTCCAATCTAAAAGATTCTATGATTGTATTCTATAACTCACATTTCTTAGGCATTCTAGGTATAGGCAACCTATTGTTCTCTCTAATGTCTTTTTAAAATGCCTTTCGGTCTACAGAAATGAAGAATGATGTACACAGTAATTAGTTCTTGAGGGATATCAACATGACATCATTCTTAATTCACAGATAAATCTACAAACTCAGCTTTCAGATACATAATAAAATCAGTATATATTCAATAAACCATAATACCATGGCTTTTGTTGCTCTTTTCTTGATACTATGCACACAGTCTGGTAAAATTATTAAGTAATTTATCTTGAATCACTTACTCTGGCTGAAGAAACCCTCTTTACTCCTCATCTCTAACAGCTAAGAGTATGCACAGGAAGAATTACTCATGTTCATCTTGTCATGCTGCCATAACTTGGCCCCATAGTTGGTTTTTCTAGTGAAAATCTAATTCTTGACAGAGGAAGTAGATTAAAATCCCAGTAAAAGAAAACATTAGGAGTAGCAACAACTGTCATAACTCAATAGCATCAGCAACTCCTGACAGATATTCTCACAGCAGTAAGAAAATACCTATAGTTTTCAACGTTTTCAGTCTTTGGCTCTTCTGATGAAGAGGTCAACTACAGGTATAATTGATGCTATTTTTCTAGTGGTTGCTGGTGTGTAGTCTGTTGGAATTCAGCACAACACCAAATCCTAACTCACAAAGACTAGAAACCATTCAGCTAACTGTATCAAGTTTGGCATAAATGGTAAACATGTATTGCCCATTATTTCACAAATTGTTGTTTCTTTTTTTTTTTTTGGTAACTTCTTATAACTAAGTAAATGACAATCATAAACCGATTTTTCCACAATTTCTTTGCAGAAGAGAAGTCTGGATAGAAAACAGGTTTAATGATTGGAATGAAGGTTAAAGTACACATGTGACAAGCATTCCACTAACAAACTGTTTTGGTGGTCTGGGTGACTGGATCCTGATCTAGTTTCTTTCACAGTATAATTTGTTAATAAAACTGGTCCTAAAAATGCTTTATGGAAAATAATTTAATATTCAACTGACATTAAATGAAAGCCTTAATACTAAAGCATTGCTATGTGATTTGATGCTTGGGGGGGAAAAAAAAATCCAAAACATTAAAGAGAAATGGAAATTGAGCAAGTTGATATTAAGTGAGCTTAATGGTTTTTGCTGCTCACATCCAATAGATTTTTATTCTTGGTAAAGGACAACCCAAATGTAAGACCACACGGCCTCATGATAAAATTATCTATAGATAGTTATAAAGGCTGTTTTAGGCCTTTTTAAGGCCAGGTTTTTTAGTAGGAATAAAGCTCATCACAGTAAGCAATGATGACCAAGACAACCAAGCAAACAGAAATAATTTGGAAAGCATTCACAGCCCAAAACCTTGGATTTGTAAACTGGCTAACTTGAAGTAGTATCCCAATACTACCATGTTAAAATCCTGTCCTGAGTTTAAACACAAGTGCAGCAATCTGACTGCATGAAGCACACAGGTACAAAAGAAGGAAAAACCCCATCAGCAACTACCACCATTGTTTATAAAAACTTATTTCCTTCATGATAACTGACAGTGTACTTAACAGGAGATTTGCATTTTTAACCTACATATTATATACTAATGTTGGATACTTGTGAAATGAAGACGATGCACGTATATGCTGTAAAACTATTAGCAGTTGAGTTTGGGGTTTTTTTATCTTTTCATGCTTCTGAATGGTATTCATTTTTAACTGCACTTCACTCCTGGAAATTTTCCAGTTGATTTACACAACTGAAAAACACCACGAGAGCTATACCAGTTCATTGACACAGAAAACCAAGCTGACATACCTCTCTTCCATCCCTTCCATTTTAAGGCATGATCAACTAAGCATTTTTCTGAAAAACGTTTGGCCAAGTATGTCTCAAACACGTCTTCAGGGATGAGGATCCCTGACCTTTCACAGGCAACAAACTGTGGTGCTTCAGTACAGCCACAACTGAGGAAGTTTTCCCAATGCTAATTCAAGCACACTTCTTCTTGCCCTACACACTGTAGGTATGGAGATTATTCCCTTCCTCTCTGCCTTATCCAGGCATATCTTCATCCCTCAACTTTCTTTTCTTTAGACTAAGTAAAATCAGTTCTTTTCTTTCCTGACCATTCTCCCTCCTCTCTCCTGAACTCACTTCATCTCCTCCATTTTTCTTTCTTTTTTAAAGTGCAGTTCTTAAGTCAGCCATATTATTACATTTGGAGTCTTAGTAGTGGACAGAGGAACAGGAAAATTACTTTACACCAAGGCTAGAGTTCTCTGTCTGCTACGTATGACAGTGTAATTTTTTTGATATAGGAATGATAATGCTGACTTATGTTTACCTTCAAATTCACTGCAAACCCCAGAATCCCAGGATCTTTCCTAAAGTCATCAGGTGCCCTACACAGAGAGAGACAATCCATGGAAAGCCCAGCACTTGTCCTAGCTGAATCATTATCTGGTTTCTTCTGACCATTTTCCCAAGACCATTTTGAATTCTAATCCATCTCTACAAAGACATCTGCAGTCCTATATTCTTTCTTCATCCATGTATTTATGAATATATTTAGCAAAACCAAACATCTGGATAAATCAGTGCAGAATTATGCAAAATAAACTCTGATTCTGATAGTGAATCACAAACAACTAGTCTCTGTCTAGTTTTCTAAAAAATTCTGCATTCTACCTATAGTATATATTAATGTACACAGAGACTGGGGAACAAGATGCTGGAAAGCGGTGCCATGGAAAGGGACCTGGGGGTCCTGCTCGATGGCAAGTTGAATATGAGTCAGCAGTGCCCTGGCAGCCAGGAGGGCCAACTGTGTCCTGGGGGGCATCGGGCAAATCATCACCAGCCGGTCAAAGGGAGGGGATTGTCCTGTTCTGCTCCGCACTGGTATGGCCTCACCTTGAATATTGTGTGCAGTTTTGGGTGTCACAGTATAGGAAAGATACAAATCTCTAAGAGAATGTCCAAAGGAGAGCTAAAAAGATAGTGAAGGGCCTACAGGGGAAGAGTACAAGGAGCGGCTGAGGTCACTTGATCTGTTCAGCCTAGAGAAGAGGAGACTGAGGGGAGACCTCATTGCAGCCTACAACTTCCTCACAGGGGAAAGCAGAGGGGCAGGCACCGATCTCTTCTCTGTAGTACCCAGTGACAGGACACAAGGGAATGACATGAAGTTGAGTCAGGGGAGGTTTAGGTTGGATATTAGAAAAAGGTTCTTCCCCCAGAGGGTTGTGCAGTGGAACAGGCTTCCCAGGGAAGTGGTCACAGCATTAAGCCTGACAGAGATCAGGAAGTGTTTGGACAATGTTCTCAGTCACACAGTGTGACTCTTTGGATGTTTCTGTGCAGAGTCGGACTTTGATGATCCTAGTCTCTTCCAGCTCAGGATATTCCATGATTCTATATTCATCATAACCACATTCCACAAATCCGTTTACCTGAATATTAAATGAAATGATCAAAATTTCACTAAAATACATTTTGGCAGTTATTTATCTTATTTCTTTCAGTTTGATAATTTATTAACTCAAAGTTAAACTCAGACACTGTAACTCATCAACAACTTTCACTCTCTGCTAACTATTCACTAACGAATAAGAAAGCAATAGATATCTTCCACTTATATAAAAAGAATACATGATGTTAGAATCAATTCAAGGAAAAAGACCAAAGTTTTCTGAATTGACTTGCAGCTAGGTTTTCGCCTGGAAACATGTTTAAAAGCCTCAAATTCCAGAGAAAATGTCTACACATTCAAAATATACCTTAGCCTGGTACAAAAACCTGAGACATCAAGTAGTAGATGTTTTTTCCTGGGTTCTTAACAATTCAAATCACCCACTCCATAAACTCAGTAGGTGGCACTGCACATCAAGCTGCAACAACTTCAGCATGACCAGAAATTCTAGAATGGCTTAATAAAATACACCCTGAAGCACAGAGTATGTGCACATATTTGTGGCCTCACATAATTATTTCTTACAATAAAGCTATTGGAAACTTCTCTCTGAAGCAAGGATAATCTGTTTGTCAACACAATTTGCAGTTTCAGGAACCAAGTAACATAAGACCTAGTAAAAAAACTGCTTCAAGTGTATGCCTATTAAATTCGAAATCATAGATCTTTACATAGGAATCACAATGTAATCATGAGGCAAATTATTCATACAAGTAAAAACTATAGACAAGAAGTATCTGAAGAATCAGTTAATATAATACTACATTAGAAACTCTCTAGCTGTGATAAATGTTTTAGACATATTGCCTTGTAAAGATGTCAGCTTCTGGGCTTAAATCCATGCCCAGCTAGCATGATACTTAGGCAATTGATTTACACACATACTCTCCAATATGGAGATTTCAGTAAATCCTTTAAGTCATGTTTGAAGATGGTATTTAATTAAGGTCTTAACAGGAGAATTATTAACTATATATTCATCCCCATAAGGAATAAAACAGAAAACCTAAATAAAGGTAAGTTGTTTGCTGAGGAGTTGTGAAACATTCCTGTTTGATTTGGAAGCATTTCTGCTGTCCGGTATATAGTATTTGTAAAATGGCTGTTATGTACCTTAAGAATAAATAATGTTATTTGCATAACTACAGTAACCCATGGACAAAGGGAATTCCTTAGATACGGAAAAAGTTCAAAGACCAGAGGCAGTGTCTGGTCAGATCACTTGACCCTGATGAGGACGTCGTATTGCTTTTAGTACCTAAGTACCTTGCAGTGTGTTCTACTATATATATATAGCATAGACAAAATCAGATTCTTGTACTCAGGGCAACTTTATAGGGAAGGAAGGAGCTGGGCTTGCCAGTGGTGTTTATGTGCTAGAGGGCAATCATTTGAAAAGCAGAATCATACCATCAGAACTCTCTTAGTAAAGAGCACAATGAGTGCTAGTGCTTCCAAGCAATTTGAACAAACCAGAAGGCTACTAAAATAACTGAACTGGCCACACTCATTCAGGCACCAATTCTGAGTAATACTTGCACGAAGAAATACAGTGTAATCTGCAATTGATGTGGCATCTTCCATTTCAAGCAAATTCACTCAAGTAAGGATTCTGAAGGCATTCGACCCCAACTGTCAGCCAGAAGATACCTTGCCATTATGCTATTACCCAACTCTAATACAAGTCAAAATATAGTTTGTAAACTTCAATAGAGAGAAAGAAAATAAGGCCACAAAGATACTTCATATATGCACAGGTATTTTAACAAACTTACTTTTGTGCCATTTAACACCAAAGAAATTTTTTCTAAAACATTGTCATCCTTTAAAGGCCAGTGTATCATCTGTATTTTGCAAAACAAAAATGACTGGCTAATCTAGGGCTTTTCTTCACATCACACAAATCTTCTTTCAGTTCTAATATAGCTTTTATATAAAGGAAGTGCTGCCCCTATTAAAAACTGCACCAAAGAAAGATTTACAACACATTAGTAACCCATGAAAAAAGCAATTTGCAATGACAAAGCAATATTAAGAAATAATAGCACACAGTATGTAGTAATCATTTACTGATTTTAGTTTCGTAAATATATAGGATTTTTGTAGAAGGAAATTATCTTCTATCCTAATTAGAAACTCATTATTTAATCTAGACTAAAGTTAGTTATGGAAATCTCATATTGCAAAAACATTCCTTTGCTGAGATTAACACAAGTCAAATTTGGATTTATTTAACCAATCAAAAGTATACCCATACATATTTAAAGCAGGAGCTGAAATGAAGTAGAGTTAATGCGTTTGCTTCAGTTTTGATCCTAAGTTCCCTTGCAGAATATAGTTAGAACACACATCACTAAACATTAGAAAACCATTTGGCAGAAAGTAGTTATCTGCTTGTTAACAGGATTCCTCCATTCTTACACAATACCCGCCCGATACTTAATTCTCAAAAAGACATACACTACTCCTAACTGGATAACAAGCAGATTTACATATATTACAAAACTCTATGTAATAATTAATACTATATTAATATTTATTTTTATGTTTCAAGCTAACAAACAAAAAGCCAAATGTTAAATTTCCTTGGGGGGGAGGTGTGGGGGGTGGGGGAGGGATTTTGCTTAGCTTGCAAAATTTATGTTACAAACCCAGCATCAAAAAATTAAGCCACCAAAAAGCAGAAGCCATTCTTCAACACATGGTCATAAATATTCAGAAACTACTTTGTCGAGGCTAATCCTAGGGTATTTAAAAAAGTTTTGAAATTTCAGCATAAAGAATTAGCTCATTTCTGCTTTTGCTATGCACAGTCTTTTTGTTCTCATTTTAAAAAGAAATTTAATAAAAATAAATAAAAACACATTGCTGGTATTTGCTGGGGAATGGCTAATCTCGCTTGGATACATCTTATAAATTTAATATTCAAGAGGCAAGAGATACCTAACTTAATTTCCAATGACAATTTCTTATAAGAAGTAGGCTAATGCATTACCATTTAGTTACAAGACTACAAACACGAGTCTGGCCCAAAGCCCACTAAAGTGAATGGAAAATCTCACACTAACTTCAAAGGACTTGGGATCAGTCCCTATAATAACTACATGAAGAACATTCCATTTTGGGTGATGCAGTTGCATAGCAGTGGTTAATAAAGTCAATGTGTGTTTTCAGCGGTTGGAATTTTTTTCAGGAAAGAGTTATACTGGGGTACTGGGAAGCAAATAGATTCATCTGCCTGATAGGCTATTCAAAAAAAAAAAAAAGAAAAGAAAAGAAAAAGCAGAAGGTCAGATAGTACCCAGGCCCTCAGGGTATCAGAAGGCTTGGAGTAATCCCATATTATGCCACACTAATCTAAAGGGAAAAACCTCACCATAGTAAGAATTCTCTAGGTCTCAGTCCAAAAGTTATTTTTACTGTAATCTTTTACAAGGCTCTTAGAGATGAGCATGCTCAGCTGGTAGGCACTGGCATCCAAACCGGCCAGCACTGCTTTCAGAACGGATGGCTGCACTTCCTGCGGGCTCTTGCCTTTGACAGCAGGAGGAAGCTTTTCAGTGACTGCTTGCATCACTCCCTACCCAGGACAATGGATGCTTACACCTACTAATTAGAACCAAAGATTGCATTCATAAAGGAAGAACACGTTTCTTAAATTATATTTCTCAGGGAAAGGGTTATTTAAAAATATATGCTACTTACATACTTAACAGAACTCATTCATAGAAGACACAATTATTGAATAATAAAGTAGATTATCTTTATTATGAAATAATCATATGAAAAAAATGCAAAAACACATTTCCATTTCTTATAGGAAATTTCTGTATGGGCCTTCTTCCACATCAGGTAACCTGCAGGTTTGTTCATCTCCAATCCTGTTTCCCTTATTTCGAAAATGTAATTTTTACGCTTTTTTCTGAATTCAATTATTTCATAAAGAGCAAAGGAAATTGGCTAATGGACTATACAAGAATAAACTATTAAAACTGGCTGTGCAAAGTAAGGAAACAAAAACAATGAGAAACATATTTTCCTCTCTAGTCACTGCTTGCTTCTTGAACCAATGAAAGACATAAAATTTCTGACAAATTGTGATTTTTTAGTTGATGGAACTGACTGAAGTAATAAACTGCATTTCCCTCTTTATAGCCATTCAAAGTAACTACAAAGTCTTGTATCATGGCAACTGTACAAATTAATCTCGACAGAAAAAATGTAATGCATTCTAACAAGGTTCGAATAAAAAAAGAGCAAATATTGGATTCACTGTTATTTGAATTATTACATCGGAAACTAATTTCATTCATAAATTTTAAATGTATCATTTATTTTATGCTAACCAAAATCCACATCTGAAATCTACATTATCTCACTATCAAGTTGCAGCTGACAATTAACAGAAGACCTGGTAACATCTCAAAAAAAATCATGGAGATAACTAGATGCAAAGAATAGGCTATGCTGACAGCAAATCCAAGTTAAGATTTCTGTTTCTTAAAGACAATTAATAATGGGACTAAATCAGTTAAGCTGCTACAGTCAGAGAAATAACAGCACTACCGCCAAATCTTTAAAAAAAAAATTAAAAGGTCAAGGATCTAAATGCAGAGAACATTTTTTTCGTTACCACTATGTTTCATAGACATCTAATTTACAGAAATAAAGACAAGATAAATGTAAAATTCAGCACTCAGATAATATTTCCTGCTAAGTGACATGCAAAAGAATATGAAAACATCATTACCAAATTGAAAAAAACACTTGTAACTCTCCAGAAAAGCAACATCTTAATCCAGTATACTTACATTATTGCATTCTCCCAGGAAATACAGTGCAAATCCATCAGCTTTTGTAGCTGCCAAAGCAATAACAAAATAAATAATTGTACTCACAGGGGTAAATCAAACTTAAAAATCATCTCTGAGGTGAAACCACAGATTCAATTCCATTTAGGACAAATGTCTAAAATTCTAAAGGTTGCTGTGTCCCTTGAAACTTTCCGGACTCTACAGTTAGAGGTACTACCACCTAACTCTTCTTTTCTCAATTTGTATTTACTATATTCTAAAAGTTCCTTAGAAACAACTTCTTTATATATCTTATTCATACTCCAAAGCCTAAGGTCTGTAAATTCAAATTAATTCATACAACAGTATAGAATTAACATAAAAATACAATAATATTATCAGCCAGATACAATTATAATTTCCACAACTAAAATAAAAGGTAGTTGTAGATGTTAAGGTATATTTGTCCCTGCCTTAAAACAGAAAAGCACAGGAAAATGAGGAGTTGCAAATATTGCCACAAAAATGTGTTTCCAAACAGTTTGTTTTCTGCATGTCCCCCATATTAAAAACACTGACACACACCAGAAAGTTTATAGTCATCAGAATTTTACCAGATTCAGATTGTTCTATGAAACAGGGTAAAGTCAGTTCCTTAAACTCTCAAAAGTTTAAAGTCAACCAACCATCATAAATCACTGCTCAAATGAAAACTCTCAAAATTGGAACAGGATATAGAAGACAATGTTTTTCACTTTACACAACAGACTTTGAGCATGTATTTGTCTTTCCAAGAGTTATTAAACCTTCTAACCAGTAAAAGAACATATCTGGTACATATTTTTTTGTGAATGAACACAAGAATCCATTTAGTACTTTCCGGGGCAGAAATTATACTCGTGTGCAATCAAATCAAATGGCTTTCTTCTTTTCTTTGACAAAAGGAAAAAAGTCCCACTGTGTAGTTACTTGCTCATTGTTAACCGCACAACACCAGTAAGAGTTGAGGGCATGGTAATTTGCATTCAGATTTTAAATCCTTCAGCTGTAATATGTATTTTGAGCTATAAGGCAAATGAGCACTGTAAAGGAAATATATATATTAAAAAACCCCCTCATCTGCTTTACAAAAGGAAAACAATTGTAAAACATAAGCACTCTGTCTTGTCAATTCTCTCTTGCTGTGTATGAACAAAATCCAGTTTGATTTGCTGTCAGTTGGACATCAATATCCAAATACTAATTTAAGCAAAACCAGTAAACAGAAGTGATCCTCTTAAAAGATTATATGTATAAAATAGAACTATTATTCATCATTACAAAATTATGAAGTAGCAGGGACAGTAAAATCTTTTTAAAGAGCTGACTGAAAGCTACTGTGATACTTCCTATTAAAGTCTGAGTACATCCACTCTGGTTAAAAAGAAGCTGAATTACACTTCTATTGTTATTGAGATTTTTGTTTTGTTTTGTTTTTTTGACTTTTGACCATATGTACTATCATCTTTCCACAAAAGTTACTTACATCAGACAGGAAAAAAAATTAAACAAATGAGTTTAGTTTGAGATCACACAAAAGATATGCCTTCTTGCAGCAACATTTCAGTTTTGTTTCAAAAGGAGTTTCAGTAAGCAATGACATCGCAACACCATCATAACCAGAATAGAATATTCTTTGGCTCATTTAACAGGAAACTCTAATTTCACAATTAGCTATGCAACTGTTTCCAAAGATGACATTCGCTTAAGTGCAGTTAGGGATTCACTGAGGGACAGAAGGTGAAGTAAGTTCATACTGAGGGAACATCCAATGAGAACACCATTATCCCTCCATACCTTTCTTTATTAATTAAATCACATAAGAAATGTGCTGCGCACTGATCCTAAGTAACAGCTCAGAGACATCTGATTCTCTTTCTTACCAATTTTAATAATGCTGCTCAGTTCATACAGAAGCAGTTGGTTATCTCCTCCTGTATCCAGGCGCTGTTCTATATAGCTGTTCAATTCATACACTACACCTTGCATATTCGTATCCTGGTACTATGGAAACAAAGATGAGAAGAACATTTTAGAATAACTCAGATGTAATTTGCAGGTTTTAAACATACAAAATCATTAAAAATAATATGTTAAGATTTCAATACTGAGTCAATCAGAACTCTCCTAATCCAGCTGGTTGAAGAACAAGGTCACTGCTAAGCAAGAGACACAGCACTCCACACTGTGCTCCATTAGACATTTTTACATTTGTTTAAAGAGTATTGAGAACACCACTGAGCAATTATGAATTGCCTAAACTGGGCCAGGGTCATGTACAATGTCTCAAGAAGAAACTAAGAGATATGAAAATTATAAGGTAAGTAGACTTCAACTTCTTCCTTTTAAGCTCCCAGTTCACCATGAAAGGAAACAAGCAGCTACCTTAGCTAGGATTTTCCACCTCAAATTCATGAGCCAAAAGACAGAACTGTGCCAAGCGTCAGAGCTTTCAGGTGGTAGCTCAGGGAGCTCAGCGTTTCAAATACAGCAATTATTAATACCAACAAAGTGAAGGACAAAAATCACACAAGCTGAAATCATGCTAGCTACCGTGGCTCCATAGGCATTTGTTTCAACTGACAATGGCAGACACAAATCAAATCTGTTGGCAGATTACAAATCAGTTAGGATGCTTAGATAGGAGCCATGGGGGTCTGGTTGCTGGAACAATGGAACAGCATGACATGGTTAAAATTTCAGGAAAGAAGATGCAGCTTCCCTTCAGGGGCCCAGCTGCATTTGTTTATCCATTTCCCGAGTTCTGAAAACCAAGTCCTGAAGGGCTGATAAAACTGGCAGTAAATGTGTATGTGTAGCATGACAGCATCACGAGCAATAGTTTCACAGAAAGCAATCCTTGGCACTGAATAAAGATTCATGACACATTAAAGTGTCACATGTACAGGTTTACCCAAATTTATAGACAGAGAAGATCTAGAGAGATGTTGAGCAGAGTTACATATATGCACATAAACATGGCAATGGTGAGTAGATTGTGGTACTCTGAACATTCATGGCATTTTCCATTAGTAGTTTATATTAGTCTAGTCTATACTAAATTTGGCTCTGAAGTATGAAGGAGCAGGAGAATAAGTCTTAGTCTTTCAATCATCATTAATTTGTTTAAACATCACCAGCTTAATTTTTAGTTTAAGCAATTTACTGCATCACTGAGTTCAATAAGCAGTTGACCATATTACTTTCTTCAGTTACCACATTACCAGTTTTGGGTAGGGTAATAAATCTTTACTCAGTGCCAAGGATTGCTTTCTGTGAAACTATTGCTCGTGATGCTGTCATGCTACACATACACATTTATTGCCAGTTTTATCAGCCCTTCAGGACTTGGATTAAGCACATTACTTACACAATATATTCCATGCTATAACTTTTATTCCCTCTATTTAATTTTCATGCATTTCTACATACAACATATTATGTCATGAATACAGAGGATATAGCCATATATATATTTAGGATACATTTTTCTGCTTCATCTCAGAAAATCCAAAAAAACTCCACAAACAAAAAAACCAAGTGCTTGTTGGATAATATGAATTCCCAATTTCTTTAAATTAAGCAGATCTCAATCTTGACTTCAAAATGGCTCCTAAGAATATACAGCCTTTGCCAAGACCCCTTCTTAATCTATTGCTCCACATGGATGTATTAGAAAATTTGAGACCTAGGGTGTCCAAAATATTTTCAATGTATAACAAACCTGACACTTAATAATTCTTTCTACAAAATGATGTGATGATTATAAATTTTGACAGTAATGTAAGGTCACACTGCATAAATGCATAAACTGCTGCAAGTCTTGAGTTTACAATACAGCATGCCATCACCAATATTAGCACCATATGGCAGTTGGCAAGCTTCCATTGACTGCCCTCTGTTGTGTCCCACATTTACTGCTGTTGGATTATTCAAAGGGAGAAAACAATAGTATAGTTTCATGAAAGTGTAGCTTTTATACTTGTGATATAGCCATAAGTAGCCATATAATAGGAAAATGGTGAACAAGACTCTATACTATTCATACATGTTAACCCATATCTGCAAAAGTATGCGTAGCCATATACCCTAATGCAACAACAGGTAATCATGCACACATGCACAAAGCCTTTATCATGTAGAATAACACCTTCTCAGAACTTGGAAATGACTACATATCTCCTCACCTGTGATGAACAGTCAGGATTTAAATCAAATCTTCAAAGATTAAAGCTAATACATTATGAGAACACATCATCAAAATGAGCGCATTGGCATAACGGCCGTGGCAGAATCACTGCTTTCCCTGTAATCAAGCAGTAGTTTTGCGTGCATGGTAATTACATAACAACCTATGTGCCCTTGATGCTCACCTCTGCAACATATGCTTGCAAATGTTTTGTAAGCAGGGCAAACCATTGCATGCATCCACGTTACTAAAACGATGGTAGCTGCGTAGTACACGTAGTTGTTACAATGGCAGATTTCTGCTGCTGTCAATATGTGGATGCATAATTGGTCAGATGAATACAATTTGTCCAGATTCACAATTAAGTACTTCTATCACTTAGATCAATCATCAACAAAGAATTACTTCATCATGCTATGAAATGGTTTTCTTTTTATTACAGTAGAATGAAAGAGATTTTTTATTTGGTTCTAGGCATTTTAGATTGGATAACCAATGTGGTTGAAAAGTCACAATGGTCTTTATGAAATCATGAATTTAAACACTGAATAAGTCCTCAGCAAACCTTGGTACAAGCACTATTCATTGTGGTTGCTAACACAGACTTGTGCATATGTGGTGTAAAACTTATTTCAGGAAAGTAACTCCTCAAAAAAAATTAAACACACTTGATGGAAAAGGAGTATTTATATATATATAAACACTATTGTATGGAGTAAATACTGTTTCTTAATTTGCTATGGTAGTTCAGTTTGCAATTTACATTGTTCAAACTCATCAACTTTTCCTTAATTCATTCTTCCCATTGCTAATTTCCTTCTATTTATGTGGCAACAAGTATTTTTGCATATTTATTGTAAAATTCTGAATTTCAGTGACGTTATGTAAAATAATTCAAGTGGATTAAAAACTAGTTTAGCACTATCATACTAGCATCATATTTCTAGTAGCTATATGTATTTTAAAGCTATAAAAATGAACTAACAATTAAGAAGGGAAATCCTGTTACAAATATTCATGTTAAAATTTATAAATATGAAAGATGGATGTTTTACGAGATTTATATAAAAACATATCTATGGTTCTTTGTCTTTAGAATATTGTGGTCTTTGAATATTGTCTTCTGTGCAACAGAAAACAACAACCCATGACAGGTGATACAAGAATAATGTTGTCACTTAGGACTATACAAAGACTCTTAGAACATAAACATGAAAGAAGATACTGAAATATCATAGAGTGAGATGAATTTTAAGCATTCATTCTAAACAAGTAAGCCACATGGAAAAACTAATATTCAAGGACACAATTTAATACCTAAAGTAAATTTTATGTGCGACAAACAGAAACAAACTTTAATTTCCATGCTTTCATGCTTGTAAGGTAGCTGTGCCAGGGGCATTTTATGCTCCTCTAGAAAAAAAGCCCTTCTGCTGCAACAAAAAGCACAAGGTCAATGAGTGCCAACATAATCCAGAAGTTGATCTGTTTCCTCTGTATCTTCTTCAAATGTCTCCTGAATAGCAATGAGAAGAGTAAGTTTCTATGTAATACTTACTTCCTACTACAGAGTTCTTTCTCCAGATCAACAATTGCCTGGTTCTGCAACACAATCTGGTCCTTTTACAGACCTCATAGCATATGACCTTATTGCAGACTAGAGTAAGAATAAACAAGGAGCGCAAATTCCACTTAATGTGGAGAGGGCTGGCCAGATGTATTTTTGGGGTTGCAGAATTTCAACAGATGAGGAGAAGAAAAAAAACCTCAGAACTGTGAGAGTCACAGGAAGATCCATATGAAGTATGGATCTTCATAACCAGTGCTATCCCAGGTTTCCCCTAGGCTATGCCAGAGGAGCCAGGAGGTGAGGGGCATTGCCTGGCTCTCACCGTCATGCAGGCTGCCTGGCAGTAGTGTGCAATAAGAACACTAGCAGTGCTGAGTGAGCCAATGTTATATGTGTTGTATTCAGTGCTACCCTATCCAATTGCAACATACTCTATAGATGTCAGAGGGGCCACACCATGAATAGGGACACTTGAAACTGAGGTCATAAATTTAATCTGAGACATGTAAGCAAACAAGCAAGCAAGAAAGAACAGTAACAAAAAAATAAAGGATCTGTTGGGGCAAATAGAGGCTCTTGTGGAGAGCCTCAGTTGTTGAAGGGTGGCAAATCATTAAGAATAAAGGATGTAAGTAGGCCAAGGCCATTGTATATAGATACAGGAGCTTAAAACACCTATTCTCTCTCTGCTTACATCAGTTAGTATTTCAGACAACCAGCTTCTTCAAACCACCTAAATTCATCTGTCAATGGCAGCATCAAGACCTGCAGATAATGAATTCAAGGGATTCTGCACAACATTTTACACAAAACAATGTCCTTAGGCAGGGACTGGATTTTACCACAAATATGAGAGTCATAGGATTCAAAATGTGACAACAACCTGTACCCAAGCTTCTTTGGTCAACTCTTTAAAACTGACAGCTTCTCTCTTCTCTATGAAGCACACTACAGAACATAGACAACTGCTGAACTAAAAACAACCAAAATCTCCGGATAAACTTACAGCCAACACAAGTTTTCTTTCATATAAAACTATAGTCCTGGCAACACGAGTCATAAGGCAAGGCATTTAAAGATGAACTAAAAAAACCCTTCAAATAAAAAAAGAGGAGCACTGGTTTACAGTCTTAATGGTCTGAATATTTACTTAACATTTGATTTGAGATGTCAGTCTGAACTATTTCATGTCAGGTATTCTCAAATTTGAGCAGAAGTATAGAAAGACTGATGTTACATACTTAAGTTCTCAATGCCATTGATATTTGCATTATATAAAAAGAATTCCCATCAGCAATTTTTCTGTACATCTTAAAAATAAGCATTGTGGTCACGAAAATAAATAAACAAACTAAAATGTTTGATGCCTTTTGTTGAAATAGATCAGCGTTCTCTTCCCTCATGTAGTGTTATGAAAAATCCCAGGCCCACACTTACCACTTGATTCAAGAGACTTGCTCTATATAATTTTCCAGGTACCTCCTTGACTTATATTCTGGAATGATAACCAATATTCAAACCATACTCAATTACTGTATCTTTTCTAACAAAATACTATATGTTCTTTAAGAATTTTGGCACTATTACTTTATTTGCCCACATAATAAGCAGGTTTATTTAAACTGAAAAATATTCTTAAATTTTTCTTCTCTTTTTTTTCTTCCCCACAAAGGAGTGCATAACTAGAGAGGAACATATTGGTGACTAAATCCAGCCCCTTGCAGGCAAAGGCAGGCTTGTAAGAACATTTAGTTTAAAACTACCTAAAATATTCATTTCATGTGTCATTGCACTTTACTGCAATGAGTATTCAGACATCTAGTGTAGAAACAAAGAAGGTCAGACCTAGAAGTATCATAATAGTCACTTACTTTAAATGCAAGAAATTATTGTATTTTAGCTATAGTGATGTTATTGCATTTCTGAAGACCAGTCAGTATAAAGAAAGGAATGGTTGCAGAAAAAAAAAGCCAATCTATTTAATTAAACAAGAATATAATTTATTCAGGTCATTTTTATGTGTAGTAAGTTAGGTTGTCTAAATATTTGCTATTTATGTTTACGTGTACTGCTACCTTTTGTACTCCTACCATTTGTAGGCCTGGTACTTTCACTAGCTGCAATATTTTGCGTTGTTTATCTGCACTGATAGCTAGTTCACATCTTGCACCGAAACTGGTGTTTGTTATTTTTGGGCACAGATAACTAAGAGACAACTACATCCTATGAAAAGTGAAAACCCATCTATACTGCACATTTGAAGAACTAAAAATATGGATATTGACTTCATTAAAAAAATAATTAAAAAATACAAGAAAAAACAACCCCAGAAAAGGCTAATAAAACTGCTTGCTTGCTTCAAGGTGAAAATGCTGAGCCAAAAGATGCCAAATCCTCTGACTGAAAAATAAAAGTAGAAAGAGTGTGGTAAGCAAGCTCACAGTGCAGAGCTGGCTTTCAGAGGAGCAATGAGCATGAAGAGGAAACTCAGAAAAACCTCTTTGCTCCAAAAAATCAGAAGAGGCTGCAGTAACCAGTTTTCTTTAAACTTCGACACTGGAAAGCAAGAGACTATAAAGAGCAGACTTAGTTGAGGTGATTAATTTTAATGCTTGTTCATAGCCTCAGAGAAAACTGCTTCTACGTGCATTTATCTGACGTCTATTCTTCTTGTTTTGACTGGAGAGGACATGGGTTAGGACTTGCACGGTAAATAAAGTTTAGCATTGCCACACCATACAGAGGTATTTATGAATTGTTTGTTTGCTCATCAAACACCTTCACGACAAAAGCAAAGGGAAAATATGACATGACATTTGGCAGGACAGGCCCTATTAAGACAAAAGATGTAAACCAGCTCTCTCATTCTGAACAGAAAGGACTGAATAATTCTGAAAGCACACATTTGCCAGCCTTTTTATGCAGCTGATTTTCAAGCCTCAGAGAGACAATGAATATCTTTCCTAGAAGAAGCTTCTTGCCACATAACCCCCATTTACTGGCATCCAATTCTAATCTTTCCATCAGATCCTTGCCTGTTACCAAATGGTAACACTGAAATAAATTGCTTCACTAGTAATAGGAAAAATACATAATAAAAAGCAAAAGCTTCACTTGTGAGCCAAGAACCTTATGATTACATAGAAGTAACCATATAATCTGTTATTAACTGTAGGGCTCATAAAACATTAATATCTCAATTATATCATCTCTCCAGATTATATAACAAAACAGCATAATGAGTTTCATTTTAACTTGACAAGGCTGAATACTGCTCCTGTTTTTAAAAAGCTTTTTATAAAACTACATTCCTCCTAATACTTGACTTGCAAGCACTCTAAAGACACCATGTACAAAATTAAAAATAAACTTCCTCATTTTCCTACCGCTGTTGCTTATCACTACCACAGTATACACAAGATTTTCTTTTTAAAGAAATCTGCTTATACAAGCATCTTCTTCTCGTGACAATGCCATTTGCAACACTTCTAAAGACTAAATATACATATAATGATATATATTTTTTTCTAGTTCCCCTAACTTTTTGATTAATTTGTCACAGTCCTCAGTTCTGATACTCTGCGAAGACATTTAAATCCAATCTTTAATAAGAAAATGCTACAAGGAATGAGTTTGCTTTGCCAACATGTCATAAAGAACCCAAACTTTTATCATCAGTTTCACAGTGAAGATACATGCAATTACTGCAACTATTTACTGAAAACACACTTGCTAATTCTGTAACTATCAGTGACATACTGTGCTGGGTGCTGGCTGGTGCCAAGGCAGCTGCCAAAAGCTTCAAGTCCAAAAAGGGGAAAGAAGAGGACTAAAGTATCATTCCTATTTCCAAGAATAAAGTACTGTAAGTGAGCTAGTCACTTCCTAGGTAACAATTTTCTGGTGTTTATATGGTAAACTTCTGCAAAGCGAATTGTTGTTGGCATCACCGGAGTTTTCAAAGTAAAGGTACTTGCCAAAACGCAGCTTCACTGGAAGTATCGTTCACACAAACATGGAATGGAAAGTTATTGAGCAAAATGAACAGCTAATTTTGCTGTGATCATATCAGGAACACTGAGTATTTTCATTTAAACTTCAGAATCTGAGGTACAAAAGAGCACACAGTGATCACGGGAAACTTAGCAGCACGTAGAACAAAATCCTGGCTATAGTTCATGAAAGAATGGGGTTATTTTTGCCAACTGAAAAGAATAGCATGTCTCCAATGCACACTGTTTTCACTAATGCTGTCAAAGAACTACATCTTTAGTCTAGATGTACATGGATAAATATGCACTTAGTGCTCAAACTCACGCTCCTCATTTTTCATTTCTTTTGCAGACAAAACAGCAAAAAAACACAGTATAAAATTTAGTTTAAATTTTCTTCATCAACACAGTTCAATAGTTGGTTTTGTTTCTGAAATCCCTCTGCCCAGAAAACCACTTATGTAGCTAGGATGGATAGGATCAGCCAACACACATCTGCACAACAAGTAAGCAAAAGAAACTCAGCATTTCCAAGGATGTTCCCAATACTACATCATGTGAAAAGGAGATTCTGTCCCCAGTTACATATATTTCATAAACACTGTAATTTAGTATGCAGAAAAAAGTTCACAGGTTCACTGTTTGGTCACAGATGCTCATGAGGTATTTTGTAACCAGAGTTGTTCTTATGCCAAAAGCAGTTTATAGTCATCAGGGAATTTCCCCCCACCACCAATCATCAGATGCAATGTCAAGTCAAACTATGAAAGCTTTACATGTAACTTCTGAACACAGAAACATTGAGGAAATTGCCATTAGTAGACCAGAATCAAAAATAATAAATTTTGAGAAGCTTCTTTTCTACTCTAAAAAACTCAAGGTTTAAAATATGTGGACATTTTCTCCTGTTTTCTTCTATTTTCTCCTCTCTCCTCATTTTGAAAACTTGCAGTGTACTGCTGATAGCCAAGATTGCTGCTTTATGTTAATTTTTCTACTAAGATGCTAAAAATGACAAAATATTAAAAATGTAGCTCCTAAACAATGGGATTTCAAAACTTTTTAAATTTTCAGTGTAAAACTGCAACATAAACCCCTTGAAAATACTGAAATTTCCTTCCAGTAATTAAAGATTTTTCTCAGTATATTTCTACCTTGTTTTCTAGCTAACATAATATTCTGAATCAATAGTGATTGAATTCAGCACTAAATTCCCTTTCACTAACCTTAATTTTTTCTTCCCTATGATACAAGCTACTTCTTGTAGACTTTTTCGGGAATTAAAAATGTAACACTTAATGACTGTAAAACTCATAATTCTTCAGTCAGCATGAACATGTCTTTTTGTCTGAAAAACATTACTCATGTACAGAACCTTTCCTAATTTAAATTCCAACTTATGTTTATATTTTAATTAAACTGGTATCTGTTTAAGTTGCTGCCGAAGCAAGAGGATGTAATACAATGGTCTACATTATTATATATGGTATTATTAAAAAATACTACAAATTAACAAAACTGTTAATTTGTAGTATGGTACATTATTGAGTGCCTTCAAGTACTTTAAAAGAAAAAAAACCAAATAGTAGCGCAAGAGAGTATGCACACCAAGTGCACAACGACTGATGGCTAAAAAACAAGGGACAAAGTGTTTATTTTAGAACATCTAAAGTATCATCTGCACACTACTGATTCCATGGCTTCAAGCGACAGCCCATCTATCTTTTGGAAAACTCAGAGCCACTATACATGACTTTGAGGGGCTGAGATGGCTGCCAGCAGAGGGTCCAAAAGACAGAGGGGGTGACTGGCAGTGCAGACTTGGGGGGGTTCAGGGTTCCAGAACTTCCTTTCTTTGCCTTAAATCGCTCAAATGTGGTAACCAAGATATGTTTCATAATTATTTTACAGTTTTAGCTAAATGTTAATATATTTACCAAATTAATGAAAATGAAAAGGAACTTTCTTCCACATACATAACTAGAGCTTCTGAGATTTTTAGGCAGATCTTTCATCATTTTGAAATCAAAATATTACGTATAGATATACTAATAACAATAATCCTAGGTTACACTGGTAGGTATTCACTTAACTGTCACAGCAGTTGAATACTAAGGGACAAAAATCATGTTACAAGTTAATAAATTACTAAAACATAATTTTCACCTACATGCCCAACACCCTTATAAATCCATGGCACATCATGCATATGGAGTACTTCTGCATGAATAAACTCAATTTAGATAACATTTAATATCTTTTCATAGTCACATATGAGGTGAACTTCAGTTTCCCGTTATGCCAGCCCTCTGCTTACAGGATTACCAAACTGAGTTTCCACTACTAGCCTGAGTTCTCCACTCCTTCTATACTCTAACATTCTTCAAAGGACTTCTATTGAGTGCAAGACCACTCAGCCAGCTTTTGCAGTCTTTCAATCAGCCTTATTTTTAATATGTGTCTGACACTACCGTGTTTCTCCTGGGAACATGAAATAATTTATGCAACTTATTCAAGAAGTGGAAAAAAGCAGGACTATGATTCCACTTTAGAAAGTTGTAAGTGGCTCCCCCACCTCATGGGGTGCTTCAGGGTGGCTGGACCCATCTGAGGGTAACAGATTGTCCTGTACTGACCCTTTCTCATTCCCAACAAAGACACTTGTTTCTAACAGATCCCTGCAATTAGTCATCAGTCATGGACAGATATTCTGCAGGACACAGTGTCAATCAGATATAAGGCTAGGGTAGGGAACTTATTACTGAATATGTTTTTTTAGGATTTTACATTACATTTCATACAGAACACTGCAAAATATTTCAAATTAGAGAATTTAGCTCATTTCTACCACACCACATCTCAAAAGGGAAGATAGGGCATATTCCTTCCCTTATTTCCTCTTATGTTTGATCAGAGTCTATGTAAAAATCATCTCAAGTGAACTGAGGGCCTCAGAGACTACACTTCTTTTTAGAGGGGATAGAGAGTAGCACTTACCCTGCTGACTTCTTTAGGAGTTGATTCATCTAAAAGAAAACAAACCAAACAATTAGACACTCTGGGAAGTTTTTAGACTGAATGAAGAACAAGATAACAAATTTCAAACAATTTTTGCATCTTTTTACAAAGCTTTTCTAACATGGTTCAATAAAGTGACTGAAATATCCTGAGACTAGCTTGCATTTACACTCTTTTAAAAAATTCTTGAGTTAAAAATTCATTAAAATTAGGATAAAGTATTTATGAATTCTATCTTGACCTAGTAAAAATACAAAATGTCATACATTTCAGAAGTCAGAGGCAAATTGGCACGGGCCAGCTAAATCCTACATTTATATCCCAATTCATTAAAGTAACTGTTAATACTGCATAGTCTGAGAAGTAAAAGCCTTTGCTACCAAATATACACCACCAACATCCTAGGTATACAAAGAAGCTAGTGAGCAGACTTAGACCTCCTGCTCTGAAGATCAAAGATGCTATTCCTGCTGACTTCTTTGGATGTGGAAAAAAAGTCTTGTAGCCATAAGAACAGAAGAACTGCACTGATGTGATCTGGCATAACACATTAAAAGAAAAGAGATTTCAAGATTTTATATTTATATATATATATACACTATAATGTTTTATTCTTTCAGACTCTCGCACATTTTTGTAAGTTAAATAAACACAGATACAATAGCAGAACACTAGCTCAAACATTGAGTAGTCTTTCTGAAAATAAAGGGAAAGCAGCTATACAGCAAGAATGCATCTGCCACAGGAGGAGTTTCCAACTTTCAGTTTAAACACACCAGAAGTAGCTTAAACACACCTTTACAAACCTCCAGCTGGTTAGTTGTTCCTGAAAACATGAAGAGAACTATTTGTAACCTTTTATTTGATCCTAGGAATCAAATTACAATGCTTTGGAATCAAAATTAAGTCAGCAAATAGATTTAATCTCACAGAGAAATATCATATGTCTACATTTGCCAAAGGTTCTTCATATCTTGCCATTTAAGATGAACTTTTAAACAACAGAAGTAGAAAGTAACATTTTCTAGAAAACACATTTAGTATACAATTTCTGATGAAAGAACTCTCTATAGTAATACAGATTTCTCCTCAAAATTGAGTGATGCCAAGAAAAGCAATGTATTTCAAACCCATGAGCAAATATTAGTCTCCTCTTAACACCAGCCAAATGATCTACCAGTAATTTACACACACAAAATAGAGATGTAAACTTAATTGAGCTATTTAAGGTAGTTCTGTTGCTTGCAGTGCAAGGTGCAGCACATACTCTGCCACATTCAGTGATGTTATCTTCCTGAAAGAACCAAATCTACATATCAATTACAAGAATAGCCAAAGTTAGACTCAAAATCCATCTCCCCACTACCTGATTGCTGACACTGAGGGACAGAAAATGTGAACAATAGAAAATAGAGTGATGAAATGACACTCTCCCTGGAGTATACTCTCAGTTTTCAGTAACCACTGCACCAAACATTTCTTGAATCAGTGGTGATACTTTTCTGTTTAAAGGATGGGGTTTTCCTCCTCACATTTTTCCAGGGTAAGAGGGGTATTAGATTATGTTTGGCTTGTTATTAAACCTGAGTCACCAGCATTTCTAGCAATCTCCCTCTACTGGAACAAAATGAATTTATTGTAATATATCTAATATAAATGACGACCATCACAATTCTATGACTGTCACACCATAGCAAGACACAACTGCCACTACAATTTCTAATGATAGACAGAGGACAGATTAAATGCACTAAATCTAAGACTTACTACATACACAGTATAAAAGTCTACATAACCTCTATTTGAGCTACCATAAAAAAAATTTCAGTGCCATTTTTTCAGAAGAAAGATAAACACAGTGTTTATGAAGTTTGGTATTAGAACTCCACAGATGAGGTTTGCAATTCAGAGAAAATGAACTGGTGGGAAAAATGGAAGATTTTTTAGGGGAAGAAGGAAAGCAAAAGTTGAGGGGGAGAAGGGGGAAAAAGTATCACATATTGTGTTAATCCATCTAGATACAAGTTATATTGCTACACAATGATCTAGAAAGTAATTTTCCGTATTAGAAGAAACCAAAGGCCTAAACAGTACACCTTTTTTTTTCCCCAAGAGCAAAGGAAGAAACATGATTCCATGAACCTGGAGTGAATCAAATTGCCTTCCTTGAGGTTCAGTCTTTAAGGTCAAGGTACACACCAAGTGATTGGATGCATGCACACCTCAGTGCTATCACCCATGGCACAGAGTTCGATACTTCCCTTACGACTTACTTTCTGTGTGCTAAATAGAGGGAAAATCCTTGGAATAGCAGCTTTTCCCACAAATTATAGCCAAGGTATAGGATTAGCTAATATATGAAAGCAACAGGGGATTTATGAAAAATACCCTCGGTTTGCATACTCCTGCTTATTTAAAAGCCATGAATTCAGTTTGTTTAAAAGGTACAGTCTCTTGATTGTAAATCAAGTTCCATCCCTGTAAAATATGAAGCTTTTAAAGAAACAGATTAGCCATTAAAATAAATTCATAGACATTAAGTACATTGATAAATAGCAGCTTACTATATACCAAATCTCACAGAAAAATTATGTGCTTGAATATAAAGGTCCCCATTTATGATGGCATGTTGCATGGGAAAACAGTCAGATAAGAGAAAGTGTCATATTAGTGTCTACAGGGATGGGAAAAAATACCTGGGAGAAAGCAAGTGTTTGTGAATGAAACCGTACAAATGCTCCAGCCACTAGAAATTTTCAGTTGGAGTTCACTTTTTCTTTAGACATCAAATACAATCAACCATGATACATGAATAAGTGTCACCCTCTCAACCATGTTTGTTGGTGGTATATTGCCATTCACACGCTAATTTTTGGGGATACCTGACATCATTACTAACACAGACTACTAGAAGAAACATATATTATTTAGTTCTGGCCCTCTAAATGTACTGACATTGTTCTTAATAGTTTCAAAAATAAAGCGATGAATTCTTGGAAAGAAATCACTCTACACACATACATTAGCTTGGCTATATGGTTCAGTCAAGTTAAAAATACAGCTGTTGCAAGCTGTGTTTTTAACACAATGATTCTCAATGTGGCTTGCTGCACACAGAGGTAGGTAGCCAACAGCAGAGTGATGGTGGTAACTCAAGGGAGCACATAACTTGAGCAAGAGGCGTCTTCCAGAAGCACTAGGCATGCATCAGTAATCTAGCAGAACACCCTGCTATAAACCCCATTGTGTTAATGTCTTGGTAATTTGAGTATAAACACACACTGATACCGCAACCGGAAAAACGGGAAACTGCAGGGAAGAGGACTACATTTCAACTTGGCATGTTCTGTGATCTCCATACACTAAGTCTGCATACCAAAACTACTGCACCAGCAATGATGTTATTCCATCCCACAGTGAGATGGTTCCATCCACTAAATGTGCAAGAAATGGTTCACTTTCTAAACTTTCAAAACCAGGTAACTATCTCAGACCACAAGAATAAAGTTACACCTGTATCTTGACAACTTTGCAAACATTACTATTTAAAAGCTCTCTTCAGAGATCAAAGCATCAGGAAGAGGCAATGAAGAATGAGGGGAGTTCCATGATAAGAGTTGTGGTTTAAGAACAAAATTACAATTTAACATCCTTTAATACCTCAGCTTTACTATCTATACAGTTCTACTTTACTACTTACACAATTCTAATTAACAATTGCATAGTACACTACAGATATTCATAATAATCAGTATGGTAATTAAAGACAGTATCCATCTGGGAAAGCTTTCATACTAAACTAAGTCAAGATAGGAAGAAGCAGAAAAGAAGAAATGGAACAGACAGAAAAAAAATTCACAGAAGTTTGTTATTTCGCACAGTATAAATGGGGCCAGGTTTAATTTGGTTTGAGGTTCTTTTTATTGGGGTGTGTGTGAAGGGGTGTTAAATTGCACAATTGTTCATTTAATATAAAAAAAAGCCCAGATTGTATTTTGCACATTAAAAAAAACTCATTGCATACTTTCATTTCTATGCATGCATTTTAAAAAAACAAAAACAAAACAAAAGCAAATGAACTTTTGACAATTGCAAGATGCTAAGCCAGAGTAGTCACAAAGACAACTTTAATGTAAAGTAAGTTTTAACATCTCAGACATGATATTTTGATGCATTTACCAAGGAAGCAACAATTTGAATGCCCAATTAGCTTTATCATAGGAAGTCTTTTGGGAAAACAGTACTGCACTTTCTCCCTGGTCTTGGCTATTCTTTGCTCTGTGTGCTTAAATACCAAGAAAGACTATGATTGTGTTTTATATGGTAATTCCCCTATTACTTCATATCCTATTCAACACCACTGCTGAGTGATGAGAGCGTTAAACATATTAGCTCATCTATCTTATCAGTCAACGAGGTGCAATCACCATTGTTTATTGCCAGAATGCAGCCACAAGGCAATGGGTTTGAAGAGCATGTATAACAATTTAGCATTTTTTCATACTGACCAGTTTACAGCTCTATCTTTTTGCCTACATCTACCACTTTTCTGATATGCATTTCTGTTTGGCATTCAGTGCATTAACTGTTATAGGTAGCTTTCTTTAAAATTAATTACGGGTCTTGCAAACACGTTTGGTGAAGGAAGTCTCTCATCCAGTAGTAACACGATTTCAGTATTACTCTTTTTAAAACCGAACTTGATTTTCTCCTTATTTTTTTTCTGTTCTAGAATCCTGCTGGTTGCCAAGTATGAGGCATCCTTAATGTTTACTGCAATCGATGTATCTAAGAAACAGCATTAGTTTTGGAGTATCTGTCCTCTCACTTTTGAATGGAGCTGTTCCTTTACTTTTGAATGTTTTTCAAATATACTGCACAAAATTTGAAGTTTTATTGTATTCAGCAGGTGTTTTCACTCAGAAGAGAAAAATTACATCTCTGTTGGCTCAAATACTACTCAGACATATACCATAAGCAACTCCATTAAAATCAATAGAACTGCTACAGCACACACTGGAAACCAGAAATGCTTTTAATTATTAAATGTCATGGTATTTCTGTTATGTACAGTGATTCAGGGCTGAAGGAGATGATTAGAACATAACACGACTTGAAGTAGGCCCTACAAAGCTCCAATAATCTGGGAAGACCCTTTGGATCTTGTCCACTGCAAGACATTTGTATGTTTTAAAAGACATGCATACTTTCTAGACCCTGCTGGGCCTCTTGGGTTTGGCTTGTTTATTCCTAGTCCAAGAATATCTCTTCACAATTGATAAACTGCCTGAAGAACTTTAAGGAAAGGCGCTTCCTCCTCCTTCCCCAACATCCATATACAGCCCACATTCTACTGTAAGCACAGTGAGGCAAGGGATGGGATCACAGAGCTCAGTGACATGAAGTTCCCACCCCAGGCACAGAGCAAGGCTTCAAAGGTTTTTAGGCCCAAACAGGCCAAGAACTTTCAGCAGGTTGTCAGCTTCTGGGGTAGGAAATACTGCATATGGCTCAGTGACAGCAAGAAATAATAATCTTACACATGTTGGGAAAAATGTAATCTTTCACTTACCCTGTAGAAATAGAGCATCGGATACCAATGTTTTTAGTAAACTTTTTGCTTTTAATTATTTCTATTTTGTTCTCATCCCTATCTTTTTGATTACTATATTCTCACCTCTTTTTGTATAGAAACATGGAAAGGTTTTTTTTTTTAAAGAAAAACATGTCCATGTAATAAAATTGTCAGCTATAAGACTCTTTAGAGGTTGTTAAAAATTTTCAGATTTCAGTGTTTATCTGCTACAGAGAATCGAAATTAGGACAAGAAGCTTTACAGTCCACCTGATTTTCTTCTTTCTGCACCTCTGACTACATTGAAAACAAATGTCATGTTACTGCACTTAGCAGTAAAATCCTCAAAATCTTGCAGAAAAATCAGTACTGAGCACTTTTCTTCTCTTTAGACCAGCTGACAAAAGAAACAAAAGAAAACACCCCAGAGGAAAAGTTTGCTAACGTCAACAAGGGTAAGGGATCATTAGAGCTTGAGATGATAGGTTACCACATGGGAGGGTGCAGTGATCCAGTGTGAAACATATTTACGTCAGGGGAATCATTTCAATCCCTCTGAAGAAACTGTATTGTCACTACAATATGCATACATTTGTATTAGAGACGTATTTTATTTACTTTATTCAGAAGACTGAAAACAGAAACTGAGAAAATGCCAAAAACAATCAGGATGAAGAAGAAAAAGTGACAGAATAAAATTTACAAATTAAGCCTTTTTGCTTTCAGGATATTTCAGCTGATTTTTTAGTAATCATAATCAAGCTCTCAGTGACTGTGTTGAATGTTACAGAATAATGATGTGCAGATAATTCAGGATTTTGCAGTCTTTGAAAAATGACATGTTACACTAACATGATGAACAGATTGAAATTAAGAAAAAATTGAACTATTTACTACTTATGAGTAGTAGAACTGTGAGCAAAACATTTTGCTTGCAATGGGAAGACTGTCAAAAAAAATAAAATTATAACTTCCGTGAGTGGAAAGGAACAGAATATGTAACTACAAAATTATAGACAGTTCTGTATGAAAGATAATAACAGCACCTTCTGAATTTCTGAACTACTCAGTTTTAGTCTAAAATGATTTTATAATGACAGGTAATTATAATCCACAGGAATTATACAGGAAAAAAGTAATAAAAAATCTTTTGGGCTGTTGTACAACAACAACAAAAAAATCCAAGATGTTGTGGAGTTCAGTATTCTTATACTGACATTTCAACAAGTGCCAAATTTTAACTCTCCCTAATAGCAGGTGCAGTATTAAAAATACTAGGTCAGACTTAGAAAAGTTTTCAGGCAGGGATACATGCACTATGATTTAAAAAAAATCTCCAAACAAGTCTGGTACCCGATTCCTAGAAATGAAAGGAAGTTAAATACCCCAACAATGAGTAGGCATGTTGATTTACCACTGCTGAACTGAGAATGGTAATTCACTAAGTTGTGGGGACCCAGCAACCTGTGATCCTATAACATGATATTAAGGCTCTGCAGTATGTGAAATAATTGATGAAGGTTATTTAAGAGTGAGCTTACTAAAAAAACTAGATAAAAGTGTGACAAATACAAGTTGTCCTTGGCTGAAAACAAGAATGTTCCCAATGAAGTTCTGTTTATATACCTCTGATTGGTCTTGTGTAAACCTTGTAGAATATTGTGACAGCCAACATCAGACACTTCAGCACCAGAACACATTACAAAGTCATGCCACCTAACAGTCCACATGCATCAGGAATTATTGTCATTAAATAGCTTGACATATCAGCACCAAGATTATTCAGTCCTTTTATACAGAGTGGTTCCCCAAGAGATGCTACAAAAATTGAAAGGCAGGACCCAGTCCTCAGTGGACTGATGATTTTCGCATTTTTGAGTATACCTACCAGCACATTCTCATGCTCCACTATGCCAATGAATCTACTGCATACCAACTTTTAGTACAGAAATTTTGACACAGGCTTCAAACAGAGGACTGGCTGTACTATCAGACACAGGTAGTCATCCCATCATAAGAATCTAGCTGCTTGAAACACTCAACCATAAGCAAGGGAGGTGAATCACAGCATCTTAATTGGGAACTTGAGAAAGACTTGGTGACAGAAATCATCTCATCTTTAGAGGTTTCAACGCAAATGTGCCTCAGACACAGCCATACAGAGAAAAGATTACACTGGCAATTTCAGAAAGTATTCTATGCTAACAGTCCACCTGACAGATAGATATCAAGGGAAAATGAAAAAAAAATGTAGAAATGTCCAAAAGTAAAACACACATTCAGATGTACAAGTTTAGAGTAAATGAAGAACTGGATGTGTTCATGCAAGACAAAATTACTTCCATGTCCTTTTTTTTTAATTTAACTAACAAAATCCTATGCAGATGGTAAATTAATTGAAATACTAATAAGAACTCAGAAAATGTATAAAGAAATCAGCTGGGAAGCTAATAAACTACATCTAACACAGCAGTAAGAGAAAGTGGAAGCACCACTTCTGTTGGTGGAATAAAGGGAACCAGAGCCAACTGTACCTCTTCAGCACGGTTGAAGTTGCCACCTGCTGGGATAAGGAGCTGTGTCTATCTCCCAAATTGTCAATCTAAGAGAACTACTAATGATCACATACTGAGAGCAGGCAACCAAGCGAGAAATCTATTCCTGCTAATATAAAAAGGGTAATTCATAATCTAAGTCCTTTCTCATCATGCCTTCAGAATAGTTTTGAAACAGTCACAATGGAGGAATCTTATAATTTGTCAATTGCAGCATCATTCTTCCCAACTTCCTTCATCAGGCCTGCCACAGAGTTCTGTCAACACCAACACAAATTTCTTACATAAGCAAGTGTCATATAACTACCTGGAAAGGAAATTTGGAAAAACCTCCCTGTGACACAACTACTCCTTAGACACTTCTTTACATTCTGCATCTACCTAGTTAAGGAACACTGGAGCTGTGTTAGTTAATCCATTTGGGTCTCACATCTACTCAGGCATACATATAAGGCCATCTGATTTTTACATGCAGGACTAATTCATTCAGGAGCTACTAGGGCATCTGACCATTTCTAGACATCAGGCCACTTGTTTCGGCAACTAATTGCAGGAGTGAGATTAAACCGCAAAACAGTACGACAAAGAGAACAGCCTCATAACTACATAATAAGCTCGTGGTTCAAAAGACAGATGTTAACACAATTAAATAAAGCAAGACTGAAAGTGGAAAGAAGAGTCAAAGAAAAGAGCTTCAAAACAGAGTTTTAAAAGGAGGACATACAGAGAGAGAGGGACAGAGATGCTAGGATGAGTAAGCAGCTTGGACAAAGACATCAGATGCTACTAATGGTGATGTACTCTACTGATGTACTTTACCTCTCTAGGATTACTTTACTTTCTGCCATGGTAGAAAAAAAGTTCCAGTAAAAATAAAAAAACAATAGTGTTTATTACAGATCAAAAAAACAAACTGCATATAAAGAAAATCATACATGCAAATCACAAAGTAAGATTTGCAAAAAAAAAAATTCCTTTTGTTTGCAATATTGTTCATTGTCACTGTTAATGAAAAAACCCTGGAAACTTAAATCTTAAGCTTTAAAAATACAGCTGTCAAGAATAAAAAGGTAGTTGCTTCAATACGCTTTGCCATTTTCCATCAAGTGAACAGATGGCATTATTAAAATTCTAGTAGAATGAAGTATTTATAAGTTCATTAGACAACACTAACTATACAAAAAAACCCCAGTAATATTGCAAATAAATCTGCCGGATTCAAAATAGCATAAAAGTACAAATAAGGGTTATAAAATCACATTTATGAGTTAGTATATAAAAACAATAATGTTAAATGAAACAAAACAACATAAATGTATAAAAAACTCTATAAAACAGTCATTTATTTTCCAGGGTCACTTCCAAGTTACTCCATGCATTCTGAGCCTGAATTCTATAAAAAGGGTTTCAAGTTCAACAGTCTCTAAGACAGCTGAGAGGGAAAATACCTGTAACAATTACTTTTCTTTAAATGTATAAATGTGTATAAAATTCATACTATGATGTACAATAAGTAACAATTAAATTGCTCTAGAAATAATCCACACAGGAATGTAAGTTTTATTCTCTGAGGTGATGTTCTCAGAAAATAAACAAAAGGTCAGCCAAATGCATCTAGCACACGTCAGTGCTTTTAAATGCTGTGCCAGACTGGCTTGCTTATCTGATACCTGAGATGCTTTATTTGCTCTTCTCTTCACCATCTTGAATTATGAGCCTACACTGAATTCACTTTGAAATCACTGATTTGTAATTGGTTGCCTTCCTCTTTCTATTGTCTTTCTCAACCTGGTAAAGTGGTGTCTCTTCGTATTCTAATTTACTTCAAAAAGATGTAAATTCCTGTCACCTTAAAAATGTGCCAAAATGGATTCACTATAAAAAGAGATAGCTAACACACTGAAATTCCAGTGTTCACTCCAAAGTAATATCTATCAGTTCCCATATGTGCTGATTTATTCAAATGTACACCACTTCTCTCTGTAACTTTCATCAGTACAATCTGTGACAACATTTAACTCCTTTAAGCACCCTGTCCTCTCTAAGCATACTTTATCCAGCCTAAGAGTCATTCTTGGAAAGTCCTCACTTTGATACCTACATGGAAATTGATTCAAAGAAGGATGTGTACTATTTCAAAGCATGTATTTTTCCCAGAATTTAAAGACTTGTGTGGCACTTTTTCTTTAGATGGATCCATTAGTACAGGAGGACATCGACCTGTTGGAGTGAGTCCAGAGGAGAGCCACCAGGTTGATTAGAGGGATGTATCACATTTCATATGAGAAAAGGTTAAGAGAATCATGATTTTTCAGCCTGTAAAACAGAAGGCTTTGGGGGGAGCCTTCCAGTACCCAAAGGAAGCCTGCAAGAAAGACGGAGAGAGGCTATTTACAAGAGTATGTAATGACAAGACAAGGGAGGAATGGCTTCAAACTGAAAGAGAATAGATTTAGATTAGATATTAGGAAGAAATTCTTTACTGAGGAGGTGGTGAGGTGCTGGAACAGGTTACCCAGGGAAGCTGTAGATGTCACATTCCTGGAAGTGTTCAAGGTCATGTCGGATAGAGCTCTGAGCAACCTGGTCTAGTGGAAGATGTCCCTGTCCATGGTAGGGGGTTGGAACCAGGTGATCTTTAAGGTCCACTCCAACCCAAACTGTTCTATGACTCTATTACACAAACCTTTTACAGCATTTTATAAATGTGTGTCTATGACTTAATTAGCTACTGTTTATACAATCTCAGATTAGAATATTTGAAACTCTTCCTGAAGAGGTGAACCTACATAGAAAAGAATAGCAAGGTGCAGGTCCACACCAGCAGAAACCAATTTAAGCCAAAACTGCCACCTCTGCACTCTCCCCACTGTCTTGGGGCAGTCTACAGCTGCAGCAATTCAGTGAATTGCAGATATAATCTACGATTACATAGGCAAATGACCAATGCATGGGAAAGGCTGGATATACACACCCAGAGACAGAAGCTGAGGGCAGGCAGTGCAGGCTTAGTTCGACCACAGAGATATTTCCTGAGAACAAGAAGGTTCTGGCCAAACAAATATCACACACAGGACCCATTGGCATCTCAGTTTCTTAGTGACTGGGTTATTTAAGACTAGTTGGTGCAGACTAAAAGAGCCTGAGATTCTGAAGATTGAAAATTCTCTTTGCTAAGATGATTGCTAATTATTTTTTTGAGTATTTGATATTTAATAAAACAAAATGCAATTATGGCTTCCTTCAGGCTGGAGACACAGACACATTCTCTTAGTGAAACCTAACAGTTGCAAAGGTGTTTAGATTTAACAGGTTCTTCCATTCAAAGCATATGATGATCTACATCAACATTCATTTTTATTTATGAGTTTCCTCTAGTGCAGTACTAGAATGAATAAGAAGTTTTCATATGTTTTAGGTAGCTGTACAGCATGCAGAGAAAGGTTTATGTAAGAACTCACACTATTCTCTTCAAATCTTGAAACACTTTCAACAGTCAAGACAAACATTGCTAAGTCATACCACTGAGTATACCTTTTCTTTTGGTCCATCCTACATTTAAAAGAGTTAGCATCCTTAGATGAGAAGATTTTAGGAACAGTTAAAGAGGGAGGGGATTAAGATTGAAAATTATTGTTAGTTTCCTGGTTTTGAATTACTGAGACAAATTTCAAGAAGAAAACAAACCTGGAGAGAAACTTGCTTTCACAGCACAATGACAGATTCCCTAACTTCATTCAGAAAGAAGCCCATGATTCCAATTATTACTGATTTACAATGTTACCTTTAATACTTTCTTTTTCCATTAAAACTCCAGATATACTGAAGGAATGCAAACCTACCCCCTAATTTACTTTTGTTTGCCTGCCTACTGTAGTACGGCAATGAAACTGGATAACATGTGCCTACAATATCAATGACAGTGTAAAAATGTGATCAGTTCCAAGAAAAATCCCTGCTACAAACTACAATTTTTTTGAAGACGCTTTAGGAAAGAAATGCATCTATTATGTTTCAGTTTTGTATTGGGAGAAATATGACCTACATGGTTAGAGAAAATTTATTCTCATGAATATCTAATACAAAAGATAACAGTAAAATAAAAAGCTATGGCTCAACACTGTAAATAGGTGGATGCACCCTACTGTGCAGTACTAAGTAGAAAATAATGGCTGGCTTTCCAGCAGAAAGGCTTGGCAGTCAGCCGTGTGGTGAAGACTGGGTTCTGTCCCCAAATACGCATTCATTTTGGCAAAATATTGGGAGGTTGTTTAGAGTTTGATCATTTAGTAATTATCAAAACAAGCAAAAAATCCTTATTAAGTGCTTTAAATGTTCTGGTTTGAAATACTGTCATTCACTAGACTTATCTCTTGTTCCACACATCATTTAGCAAGTGTTCTTTAATTAGACATAAAAAAGGATTTTCCATAAACTTAAAACAAGCATATAACTGCATGCATTCTTTTAGAAACTCTAGGTCGCCGGTTTAAGTTGTCAGCTAATATTAATATAAATAGGGCTTACTACTTAAATTGCAAATTGTTATATTCTTGAAAATATGTTTTCTTTAAGCCCAAAGAAACCCAGGCTCTGTAGCATCCTATCTGATGGAAATGAAAATCATCAAGCAAATGGAAAAGAACAAATACTACATATGTGTTTGAATGCATGGGGTCCTAATTAGTTGAACAGGGTGAGTCTCTCAGCCTGCCATCAGCAATAGATTATACAACCCACTTGTCCTTTTTGTAGCCCAAGTGTATCTACTCCCCCTGTTTTTGTCCTTTTCTCATCTGTCCTGTGCTTCCCCAAAGGGCTCCAGTTTCAGTACATAGGGGAAAGAAAGAAACCACCAGATAAAATGGCTTCATATTCCTATCTTTACTGGTAACACAGCCGAGGATGTTTACAAAAAGCATGGGTGGGATAAGCAGGTAAGCTGTTTTCTAAGCTTCTCTACTGACAGAGCAGCTCAGTTTTTCATGTATTTTGCCAGAATATCTTCAAAACACTAATCTTTATAGCAGTAATTTTACCACTAATCCCAGTAGTGAAAAATCTGTAAGATTCTGAATTCGTTCAAGGACTCAATAAGGTGTAAACAATCTAGGAGGGTTCTTCGGATATGAGTTCTGTATGAACAGCAGGAGTAAATACTTAGGTACTGATAATTTTTTAAACATAACTATTCTTTGCATACAATATCTTTTCCGCCAAAGTCACTTGGACTTCATCTTTAGATGGGTTCTAGGAGCAAAACAACAAGAGCTTTGTATCAGCAACACAAAGAAAAGCACCATTGTTCAGCATGTATTTTCCTGCAGCATTTCAACTGGTAAGGAATTCCAGATATCTTTTCTATGAAAAAATATATTCTGCTTTTGCATTAATTTAGACTTTTCTATTAGAATTGATGAAATGGACTGGAGCTATATGATTTTTCCTGTCTATATGGATACCAGTATTTGGAACTCAACATCCACTTTATGCAACCACTAAAAGGAAAATTTGCAAAGATTAAAGGTGTCAGATGAAATACATTTAGTTAAATACAAGCTCTCTTCCAACTAATATGAGGTATTTTCAAAACAGAAGTCAGACTGAGATGATAACAGGATTACTGAAAGGTCAGAACTGAAATTCAATACTCTTCTTTAGATTCCTAATCTGTTTCCTCAAGTAAACAAAAGAGTTACCAAGCCAATTTCCACCGATTCCTCCTCCAGGTTTGGATCCTGGACATGTTTTAAAAACATTTGCAAAACCCAAGGTGATATCTGATGCAAATATCAAAAAAGAGGCCCTGGTAAGAATGAAGAAATGCCTGCCCTTCTTTTACTTGATTCTCCTTATGAAAATGTGTGTCCTTGTCACCACGGCAAAGGTTTTCCTTAAACTTTTAAAAGTACAGATGAAGCCTCAAGGATATGTAAATTGTAACGACAGTAGGCCTTATTAAAGACTTTTTTCTAAGAGGTAAAACTCCCCAAACTTTTATTAAATGATGTCAGAAAGCCCCTGACTGCCTAGCTCTGAGACAAATTTCACCTAACTACTGTACAAAAGAGGTTTCTGTTTCTGTATGTTTAAGAAAATCCATCTTCAGAAAGAGTCCTGAAAGACAGACAACCGTGTCTGAGGGGTTTTGACATATTACAAGAGAGAGAACCTTAAGACCAAGGGAAATCATTCCACCACTGTGACATATAAAAAGAAATGGAAGACCTTGGAATGAAAACCTACTAAAACAGCATATCTCCCAATGATCTTAGAACTAAGAAATATATTAACATATACCTAAAAAATGACAAGCCTAGGGAGATAAAGAAAATTAAGTACCACCAGGCTTTATTTTGCCTAGTTATCAAAAGGCAAACAAGGGACAAATACAAATTAGATGATGCTGACCTAAGCAGGTGTTGATTTCTATGCCAGACGAGAAGATCTACATAGAGATAATTGCTCAGAAAAAGCCAATAATTTCTTAACAATCTGTAGAAGAGAGTGCTCTTCAAAAACTCAACTAATAAATTCTGCAGTTGAGAAAACTTCCAGAGAAAATATTGTGTTATTTGAAATCATCATCATGGCTAGGCTTCGCGAACGAAGATTTGGGAAGGCACTATCCACATTTGCTGCAGGCACGCTGGTGGCTTATGAGGCCAATACGTGATAGACATATCTGATTGCAAAAGGCGCAGCAGAAAGACTCCTTAGATGGTGTATTTTGCAAGATACGGTTCTTTCTGCGTTGCCTTTTTTCCTCGAGAGTGATCCTGCGTGAGTTCTCAAAGGAGACAGCTGCGTTATAGATGGTGTGTCTCCAGGCCTCCCGATTGGAGGCCAGAGTAGACCAGTTATGGTGATCAATATGGCCAAGGCTGAGATGTTGTTTCAGGGAGTCCTTGAATCTTTTCTTCGGGGCTCCTCTCATGCGGCAGCCAGTGGCAAGTTCACCATAGAGCAGGATCTTAGGGAGGCGGTGGTCCTTCATCCTTGAGACGTGCCCTGCCCATCGCAGCTGCATTCTCAGTAACATGGCCTCAATACTAGTGACAGCTGCTTGCTCTAGTACAGATGTATTGGTCACAAAATCTGACCAGTGGATGTTAAGGATTGTACAGAGGCAGCGCTGATGGAAGCGTTCTAGGAGACGCAGGTGGTGGCGGTAGATGACCCATGATTCGGAGCCGTATAGGAGAGTAGACAACACTATGGCTTTGTAAACACTGATCTTGGTGCTTTTCTTTAAGTGTTTGTTACGCCATACTCTCTTGTGGAGTTTTCCAAAAGCATTATATGCCTTAGCTAACCTGTTGTCTATCTCTCCGTCGATCTTACCATCTGAGGAGATGAGGCTACCAAGGTAATTAAACTGTTGGACTGATTTGAGCTCTGATTGGCCAATGGTGATGTGGGGATGATGGAAGACTTCCTGAGGTGCAGGTTGATGGAGGACCTCTGTCTTCTTTAAGCTGACTTCCAGCCCAAAGAGCTCAGCAGCATCTGCAAAGCAGGATGTTAAACGCTGCAGAGCTGCTTCTGTGTGGGCAACAAGGGCAGCGTCATCAGCATAAAGCAGCTCCCGGACAAGATGGTTTAAGGTCTTGGTGTGGGCCTTCAGTCGCCTTAGATTGAATAGACTTCCATCAGTACGGTATCGAATGTAGATGCCATCCTGATCATCAATTCAGTCCATCACACAACAACCAGTAAATGTGTTATTTGAAATAAGTCTTAAAATAAAGACGTGTCACAAAAATAAAGGAACAAAAGTATAATACCCGAGTACTAAGATATATTTATCCAAAATTTTATGTCCCCTTATTAAGAATGAAGAAAAGCTAAAGCAAATGTCTTCTCTCCCTTTAACTAGATTTACAAGGGAAAAAGGAAAGAGAGGGGGAGAGGAAGGGGAGGGGAGGGGAGGGAAGAGGAGAGAATTTTTCCTAGAAGTGCTCCAGAAGCACCTCCAGATCATTAGCTGATGGACAGCTATATAAACTAACAAATGGTAAGTTCAGAATGATGACAAGTAATCCACATTTGTGAACAGAATCATCATTGCCACCATCACACTGCAAAGAAAAGAATCAAATAGCCTACACCATCCTGAAAAAAAGCCTAGGTTTGGCTAATTTCTTCCAAGTGTGTTTAAAAGCACCTCATTTATGTCCAGACTTGACAATGCTTAAAGAAAACTGCCTGTGAGGAAACATACAGTTGTAGTATGCATTCCAAAATCTGAATATATTCATTCTCAAATCCTAAAGACCTATTTGTGAAACACAAAACTGCCATCATGGGCCAGTAGTCCATTCATGAATGTTTAGCTCTGAAAACAGCCACTAAAAGATGTTGGACCGGATCATGACAGATAACATATTTCTGAGATTTTCTATATTTTTGTGACTCTACAATACTGTTCTATGCCATCTACTGGAAATTTTGAAGAGTCTCGTTTCCACATCTGTTCAAACCTCATTGATTCAAAATTTGATAACTGTTAATAATAAGGGCAACAAAGAATTTTTTGAGGGAAAAAATAAAAAAAAAACATAACTTGAGAAAATATTTGTAATACCCTTTTCCTATATTTTATGGTGCCATTTTCTCTGTACTGGAATGCATACATATATTCACTGTACCAGGTGTATATAGTTGGCTGCTACAATAGGTAGCCCAAATATTGAAATGTATCAGAGATTTATTGTCCTTCATAACTACTTAGAAGTAAAATTTTTTTGAGGAACACAACCCTACCAGCAGAGGGGAGGACAGTAGTTATTTTCTATAAAAAATATTTTGGCCAGAGAACAGTTGGAAAAGGCAACCTGGTAATAGTACATGTCTGCAAAAACAAACTATCACCTTTAAAACTAAAAGTTTGTTTAAGAAAGGTAACAGATAATAGGGAGAATTCAGATTATTCCTCAAGCACATTCATATGCTAGACCATGAAATATATACATGATGGTAAACCAGCAGGTGTCACAATGACATGGTTTCCATGTGCAAAAAAAGCACATTCCAGTAATTGAAAACTTCATGTGAAGTAACCTCCTGTCCTACAGAGGCATTCACTAGGTGGGTCATGACAACTCTAATTCAAAAAGAAGGGTCACTGTGTAGTTAGTAATTTTAAAAGTTGTTTTGATAAACCTCCATAAGTGTTCACTGTAAATCCAAAATCACTGCCCAGCAAGTCCCCCAGAATAAACATCTCTTTATTGCTATACAAATACCTGATGCACTTCATGAAGATATTTCCAAGAGTTCACAACAAACCCACTTGGATTGAATTAGTACAGTTGTAACCAGTCTGTTGTCACTTCCCCACCCCAGTTACCAAAACCTAATTTAAGTTACACCCAACAGCTATAAATCCTTCAAAATCTCACCAACATTCCTCCTCCCACACCTGTTATTGAATTGTGTCTTATTAATTTCCAAACCCTTGTTGCTCATCAACACAACCATCTCTTTTCTCTTTACCTTTCACTCTCCGTACTTAACGACAAACAAAATGAAACCATTGCTTTAGGATGAGGACCAAGAGCTCCCTTTTATCTGAACAACCAATTCAACATACATAAGATTATAGGTTTGCATTTAAAAAAAATCAGAAAGTTATGCTATTAATCACTGTTACTCAGCAGTTTCAACTAGACAAACCTCTTTTTCTGCAAGTCAAAGAAGATCACCACTTGCGGGTATCTGCATACTGCAGGTTGGAAGAAGGAATAAAATAATTTAGCTCAGTTCTGCAGCCAAGCAACAAAAGTCTGAATAAGGTGCAGTCTCCAAATATTTTGAAAGATGCCTTATTGTCATAACTGAAGGGATTTCCTGTAGCTTAACTAAGATCAATGAATGTGTTATAATATAAAAACAGAGTTTCTTTTCCAGAATATTCAAATGTGTTATTAAGACAATTTGACTCAATTCTAACAATGGGTGGTATATAAATCCCAGAGAGGCAGCAGAAGCATAATGACAGAGAACAATGACCCCATTCTACTAAACTAAAAAGTCCATCTACTCAAGTTCATAGTCGATGACAATGGCTAGTAACAGTTCATTTAGAAAGAAAACAGGAAAAGAGTTTGAAGAAATTACACTATATGAAAATGAGAGAGAACACAAGACTACAGATGTACAGAATATACTTACTCCAGTATGTCCTCAGAGCAATCAGATGCTTATGAATTTTCTCAGCTGGAGGCTGAAACAGGATCATAGTATGTAACAGCTCTTGATGATGTATTTCTTCTTTGGAACGTGTCTAATCATTTTTTGAACCCATTTACATTTGTAACATCTCAAATATATTATGTTAATTGGTTCGTAATTTAGGCATGGGGTTTGTGAAAAAGGGCATCCTGTTGTTTCAAATCTGTAGTCAAGTCATTTTGCAGGGTGTCCTTCAGTTCTTCTGTTATGGAAAAGGTAAATCTGTCAACTGTCTTCATCATGACAGTCAAAATTATAAAATTGGTACAGATCAGGTCTTTTAAAGAATGAAAAATCTACCTGTATTTGGTAGCAGCATCATAAAATTCATAATAGTGTAAAGATAATAAGCAAGACTGGCCCTATAAAGAGTTAACAATGCTATCAGAACTGGGGTTCTTTTTGTGGCAGAATTGAACTAAATGCACTAGCCAGTGCAAGAAATTCAGACCTTGGCAACCTCCCTCCACCACAACAAATCCGTTACAAAAGAGCACAAGATCTATGAATAGTGAACGAGCATCCTCAAATGTCATATAATTAGTTCAGTAGATGTAAATGTGTTCATGGAATTGATAAAGAATGGAAACTGAACAATAATGTTGAGAAAATATTATTCTTTAACTAATTACTTGATTTTTTTTTGCTTTTCAGTTCTGATGCTTAAAGAAGACAAGCCCTTCAAATAAAATTTATACTTGTCATTGGCTCAACACCAACAGGCACTGGTTTTATAACCCATTATAATTTCCCGCCAAACCTCCTAACACCAGAGTTTGAAGTGTTCCACAGGGAAAAAAAAGGTCCATTCCCTTCAGACCCAGAGAAAATTACAATATACAATCTCCTCCTGTTCTGTAATTGATAGTCACACATTTTTGCTCAAATTGTCTAAATGATTAAACTAATTAAACATAATTAAACTCAGTGTCCTATTATCCAAGTATATTTGTCATTGCTAAAGTCCAGTAAGGTGATTCCTCCAACCCTCACATGCTGCTAGTCAAACAGTTCATTGCCCCCCTCAGCTGTGCTGAGGGAACTGTTAGCCTGTCTCATATTGTATCCACAAAACTATCTCAATGTTAAAAAAATGCTTCCTCTCTTGCTTGTTTTTTGAACTTGCAGAAATACAGATTAGAGACGTCTACACATCTGGTTATCTTTGCTGCTCTGTGTATCCGTAGAGGTGACATTACCTGTATAGAGCATCTGAACTGCAAATTAATCGCAGATTTCCGCAAGGACTTAATGATAGTTCCTGTTCACTTGTATTTGGCTGAGCTCTCTATCTGTTCCCAAACTCTAATGGCTGATTTTTCCATTACATTCCTAGCATTGTTCCCCAAGCTGCATTAACTAATTCAGGTCAGGCCTAAAGTAATGGAGGAATTAGGGCTGTAGACTGGTCTTGAACATCACCAGTACCTGATTAACTGTTTGCAACCTCATTATGGCTTGGATCTTGCCAATTTGCACTTTCCCAAAACAATATTGAATCAGATGAATGGGACTATTCCAGGTGGTAATTTGGATGCAACATCATATTCAGGAGGGAAGAAAAAGCAGTTTAGCCTTGCAGATGGGACATGCCATGCAACCAGACCTGGCATAGCAAGAGGCAAGGATCTGTCAAAAATCATTTTTATCTGACACTTTATGAGATTCTGTTGTGTCTCTATACATCTGGTTTTAATTTTCAGGATATTTGAAATGTTATCATCCTAGTATGCATCCATTTTTTCAGACAGTTTATGAAAATAAAAATCCCTCTCAGACTACCAAAGTCCTCTGTAGTGAAAATTATCTAGGAATTCTCATGGTTTACTTCCCAGTTCTTAGCAACTTAGTAATCTATAGGAGGGCTTTTTCTCCAAACATGTATCTTTGAAGACCATTGAAAAAGGTTCATCTCAAAGTTTTCTGGGGGTTTTTGTTGTTGGTTTTTTTATTGTCTGAAACTTGAGTAGACACTTTGAACCAAATAATTTCCACCTACATGTTTAATAACATCTTCTACATACTTGACTACTATTTGTGACATGAATCTTCCATCAGCAAAAGCCTATGGCAGCTACGCAGAGGTAACAGCGCTCATTTATGTGCAATACATGTATCCCCCCTATAACATATAAACAGGTATCATCACCTGAAGCAATAAATTAGTGAATGTATAGAAGTAAACCAATGAGAATGAAGTCATGAGTAGGCCTTCCTCTTGCTGAATGAAGTGGGAATGTAATTTAACATGCACTCATAGAACATGCAAAAAAAAAAGTTTACTACAATCCAGTTGAAAGTTTACTGACAGGATTTATTTCACCATGCACAGTATGAAGAAGTAATTTTTGGACAAAGCTACCTCTTCAAAGCACTTGATCTACCAATGACCATTAGGACAAATAAAGGGAGTATCTATGACTCACCATGAAAAGTACACTTTTTGAATGAGTTGCACTAAATCTGATCTGATAGACAAACACAGGACAACTAGTCTAAAATTCTATCTAATCATAGCTACTTTAAAGGATAAAGTAATTGAATTACCATCATTATTAGCTAAATCATCACAGGATAGCACACTGAAAATTTTCAGTCTTCCTTAAGCCCATACTATGCCTGTATTTTACTGTTCTGTGTGTACGATCAGATTTCAAAGTCTTAAGACAACAGAGCAGTTTCAGAAGTAAAATTTCTGCTGAATATCTTCACTAATAGCCAATACGAGGTTAAGACAAATATTAATTGTTTCTACCCCCAGAAACATATAATCATCCATTTACAAAATATGGTATTATCATTTATACCCAACTAGCCATCTCCACAATAAAGATAAATTTTCACTCATCCTCAGGGTTTCCTGTACTATCTGCAAGATAAAAGAGATGGCAGAATTTTTGCAGATATATTACATATGGATAAGGTATCAAGAACTTTACTGAATTGAGTTTTCACTACTTCCATACAGAATATCTATGAATAAATATGGCATTTATCCTTTCTTTGTGCACATGTAGTGTAACAGACTATTACACTGCATAACCACATACCTTCTTTTCCTCAATGATGCAAGTCTCATTTAATGGACAGAACAAACAAACCTGACATCTATAGTTATTTTACATTTTGTCATTTTATCCTTATTGGTCAATGTCTGATTACAGACCTTGTCTAGCCAACATTTCTCAAGTTAATACTTCTATACTTGGATTAAAAAGCTACTGTCCCATAAAAGTTAATGACTATTCCCTCGTTACTTATTGCTTTCTCAGCTTACAGGCTATGGGAATGTTCCTACTCCATTTCAATGCAGGTAAAACAGGTTAGCTGACTGACATAAATAATTATTATTAAAAAGTGTTAGCTACGTGGGTATACAGTCTTCGCATATGTCATCGGAATGGAGCTCCTCCACCAATTAGGGAGATTTTTTTTTTCTTTTGCTTGCTTGGTTTTTACTCTAAAACAAAGATCCATGTACAGGAGAGAAATAATCTGAAAACAAAGAGCATCAAGGTCAGACAATATTAAGGAGTACTGTCTCACACAGGAGCAAAATGGTTTTGTTTTGCATACAACACTAATGAACCCAACATTGTAACAGTATCACTCCTATACTGCCCATACTTTACAGAAGATATTGATAATCTGGAAAGGTTCAAAATGCAAACTGAAGAGAAACAATAAGAAAATGGGGAAACCTGTTCCTCAGTAAGATACTAAAAGAAGCTCCATATCCTAAATCCTAGAAAGATTGAGAAAAGACAAAAAATCAAAGTCAGTTTGTTTTCTAATATAGCTAGAAGTACTGGTCAGAAAATGATTCTGTGAAGCAAGGCTTACAAATAAGTAGCAGTATTTTTGAGTTGACAGAAAAAAACTTAAACACTTCTAATTCAAGCCTAACATAGACACAATAAACATTAGTTTAAGTACACGTTGAGAATAATTGCTCTAGATATAATGTGATTAACATAATTAGTTCAAAAGGGAACTCAGACCAAGTTGTGACGTCTACTTCCTAAGGCCAAACATCTCGTCATTAACGGATTACCCTCTGCAAATCTCTGACCATCTAAACAATTCTAAATATGCAGGAGAGTTCCAGAAAAACAGAAAAATCACCTCCTTCACCTAACTCACTCAAAAAAAAAAAAAAAAAGAAATCAGACAATAAATCTCACATTCTTCGGCAAATTAGAAGAAAACAATGTACCAAGTTCATTTTGGTACTTGTTTGGAGTTTGCTAGTGATAGTCATTCAAATAATAAAGAATAAAATCAGTAACTGCTTCAACATCAAGACACGCTGAAAAGAAAACAGCATTACCACTCAGGACCTCAGTATTATCTACCAAGAGACCACTGCTCAATATTTCTGTACTATCAGTACTTTAAATAATTCCTGATCTATCTGACCTATAGATCCTTTCCATTAGCCTTTTTTTTTTTTCTGTCCAGAGGAACACACCGACAACATAACAAGGAGAAACTTTTTCACTAACTCCTTCTTAATATTTTCACAGCCAAAATGAACCCACCTCTAAGCTGGCTCTCTTCTGATTAACTCAGAGAAAACAATTAAAAAAACCCATTGAACTGGTCACACAGGAAAGAAACCATTTCACCTCAGACAATTATACCAACTGTTTCAGGAAATGATGCAGCAATAAAACAATTTTTAAAAACAATGCTAAAATACAACAGTCTCCCCAGAAATCTTCTTCAAAATTTTTTTGTACCTGTGACAAATGTATGCCATTTTCATTATCTGGAGTATGTAGAGCTCCACCACAGCACTGGGAATTGCCTTCACTTCAACTATCTGCCTCTGAAATACTGATACACTAATATAAACTTCCTAGACACATGAAAAATGGCAACCTATAAACTATTCCATACAAAAGTCTCTGAATTGGTTTTATCTCTGTGTGAGGACTATACCAAACACATAGAGAAAGGGGATCTACCCAGTTCCCAGATACTATTGCAACTTTTCTGAGAAAAACATGTACAATAGAGGCAACCTTTATCAGTCCAGATGTTATCCGAGAATCTGGGTATGATAGTGTCAGTATCATACCAGTTACCTTGGTTCAGACCCGCAAGACCACCTAGACCAACATCTTGTCTCTAACTGGCCATTAATGACACTGAGGGAAGAGTAAGAATAGGGCAAGCAATTATTTCACTTGTACTGGAGAGAATGGAATTGGAGGATTCATCCTTTCTGTCTTATTTTGAGGAAAAAAAAATCCTAGAACGGTATCAAAGTATGTAAGTACTGGAGTTTGCTAATAAGAAGCATTAAGAACTACTACTTCGGTGTCAATGGTGCAAAGTCAGCACTGCCCAAATAATTCCCACAATCACTCTTGCTTTTTGGCATGTATTTGTTGCCTGCTTGGATGTCACAAACATAAGCACAGCAGGAATGCATCAGAATCAAACAGCATGTCTGCAGCATCAATGAAATATTAAGACAGCCTAATTATAAATCAAGGAGGTCATTAACATGCTGCCAAATCAGTTCCTCTTGCCTGGGTTGGGGATACGTCAGAATTGCAGCAAGCTGTGGAGTGATAGTCTCCAGATTCTGAGTATGCCTCATCTACAGTGCTACAGCTCCTACCCTGCACTAGCAAACAGGTATCTCTGCTTAGTCAGTGTGGAAATGCACAGTCCTCAAAAACTAACAAATCAAGCCTAGGCTCCTTTTTTTTTTCCTTTTTAATTCTGGCAGCAAGATATTTAGCATACATATACTGACACATGTCCTGCCTTCATATATCTGTTCATATACCCCATCCCTGCTTATGGAAATGCATATTATTCATCCTTTCTTATATTTAACAACCTTAGGCAAAGTGTAAATAATGTTCCTCTACACACCATCTTTTAAAAGCCAGAATGAATAACATAATTAAAAGATTAAATAATGGAATAAATATGATCTAATGTAGAGCTTTGTACTTCGGTATTGCTTAACTATAAATATTTAAGTACAGACTTGCTCCCTAAATAGAACCACATATCAATATCTCTCCAAAACTCACTATTTTGCCTCTCAAGGACTGTAGCAAACTTTAAAGCCCATTATGCTGATACCTTAAAACCTGGAACTGCAACACCAGAAAAGAAACCATTTTCTGTACAGAACTTTTATTTTTTTATATGTCAACGATGAAGCCTAGTATAATTTTTCTTTTAGTATTAGTCTGAAGGGACTAGTAAACAAATTCTCTCTATATATAGTCTCAAAGTCTTGGTATGACAAAGTCTCTTGCCACAGATCCTATTCCTCCAGTTCCTTCTCCAGTTAAGAAAAATGGACTAAAAAAAGGGCTTCTGTGTCTAAAGACCACAGAATGGATCAGTCTTAAATAAACTAGCTCAGTCACCAAAACCTTCAACTCAGCACATACTACAAAGTAAGAAAAAGAAACCTGCACAGAGCTCTATCCTTTCTATACTCAATTAGCTCACTGAAAGCTACTCTAGGGAAGTTACAAAGTTTTCAAATGATTGGAAGGAGTATATTCAGAGAGAACTGATTCCACTCCTCTACCAAATGCACCATATCTGACTGTCATCTTTGCCCACTTCGAGGGCACATAGAAAGGAAGGGGGAAAAGGGGGAAAAGTGAATTTGCTAAGCTAAATAGAGAATAGAATCAGGACTTAATCTGAATTCTGAATCGACAAAGAGTTGCTTCACAAGAAACACCATAAGAATGAGATACACCATGAGAAAATCATGAATTTAAATGACTAATGAAAAACTACACTTTATAAAGCAGGCAGGCTGCTTACAGTAATTGCATAAAACTATAAGTGAATTTATTGTGTAATGATAAATAAAAAAAGAAAAATTACTTTGAATGTTCACAAATGTCCTTTAACTGAAACAACTGAATACACTCATTTAATCATTTGCATCATATCAACATCATAGCTATCAAATAGCACTATTTAGCACTAACTGGAACCCTGGATACAGGAAAGCATAGCAGGAAAAAACAGTCCAGAAAAATGAATATATGTGAAATTACTTAAAAAGCCATTTCATGTTTCTGTCTAAACAACTCATGTAAGGACACATCAGAAAATGCTAAATATTTTTGTCACATTACATAATACATTCTCTTGAATGTACAGCAGGTTACAGCAGCGTATTACATTATGAAGTCCATAAAAGATAATATTAGTAGCAGGATGGCAATACCTTAGGCTTACCCTAAGAAAATTAATCTTACTGTTTTTCAAAGCCTAGGAAAAATCTAACAGTATCTCCTTGAGGGCTTATGCAACCCAAATAAAAATTACAGCAATATCATAATAATGTCATATCAAGCAAGCAATTTCTAATTTCTTCACTTTTTTCTTTTTTTTTTTTTTTAGATCAATTATGAAATTTCAGCTTCCTGGAAATGCAGTAAGTCCACTGCACTTAATAGACAGTAACTTCTGAGCATAATCAGTGTTGTACCCTGTACTGAATGTATTATTTTCTATTTAATTCTTCTTTTAAATTGTGTTTATGAATTACCTAACAACAGCATTTGTATGGTAGCAAAGCACCTTAAGTTCCCACTATACATAGCTTTCCTGTTTTGGGTAAGTATTGCTGGAAGAAAATAATGTATAAAGCTGTTAATGTGTCCATATACAGCATTAATTAAGCACATGATCATGCAGTTTGATGAACATGAGGACCCTGGGAAGCAATAACTATGTTAAGTGATAGGTAGCTTTCAAATTCTGTACAGTTTCCTTTTTCTTCCTATAAAAAAAGGTCTTTAAAAAGATTAGGAAAGACATCTATGAAATTCAGTATCAGCAGTGTAAAAGATGCACATCTGACTTATAATCTATGTGCTTAGTCTCTTAGTGTTGTGGCAGTGAAACTTCAAATAATATAATTAAGATTGGAATTCATAAATATTTTTCTGAAATTTGTTGGGAAATGAGGATCTATCCAGCAGCAGAGCCTAAAGCTTCCAAAATATTATGGCTCTTGCTACAATCATCTGCTACTTTTGCTTGAATGGTATGGAAAGGGACGATGGAAGAAGTCTTGTGAGTTCTATGAGTATTATATCTAGGCATCTGGAAAAGAAAAGTTCTTCTGGAAGATTAATTCAGCCATTATCTGAATAGAAAAAAAATTAAAACTCAAGTGTTTGTTTATTACAAATAGAGTCATTTGGAAATGCTGTATGCAATCATACCAGGCCTGGGGGTGTTTTGAGCATGTATTTTATCAGTAGATAATAGTCAGGGATCAAAAAGTTGCAGTGAATACCCAAATATCAGGCAGCATTCCTTCCCATTGGCACCCTTGTAGGTTTTCTCCAATATACCATGAAAAAGAAAAATAAAAAGAGGGTAAAGAAAAACGTATCTTATAATCCCAGGCAGATCACCATCACTACCAAACTGTCGTGAGCAACTTTCAATATAACATTTGCTGTGATAGATACAAGATTTGTTGTACACAACTCATTATGTTTTGGGACATAGCTACACCTTAAACAGTATGGTACTTATTGATTTCCTTCCTTTTTAATACTTTAGGTTAAAAAAAAGATCCATCTAAAGTAACTAATTCAGTGAATCTCTGTCACTGATAAATTTTGGTTCACTTAAGTCCAAATCGGACATTTCAGTTCATGCTCATGCTAATGAAATTCAGATAAACTACCCTGGCTGCAGGCCCATTGACTTCTGGCTGACGAGTACACACAGCTGGATGTCTGTAAATCAGGCAGGACACAATTTCTGCATATAGGTTAATGACTGTTCTGCGTCACCAATGTGTAAGAGTACAGACGCTAAGCCAGAGACCTCAAAAAAGCATTTTGCCTGCCTGGCAACTTTCTAATAAAAACAAAGCTTACTTTTTTGTCTGTATCACATTACATGATGTGAACATTCATAAAGTAGACTACATTAAAGCAAGAGGATAGAGGGAAGGTTATACCCCTACTGATGTAAAGTTACTGAGGCTACTTAGTCATTTAAAGTCACCACACATCCATGCTGATACCAAAAGATTCAGTTCCATCCTCTCCTCCTCATTTCTCAATGCCACCATAACTCAGGTAGTAGAATTTGTACATACATAACATAAACCGAGTAAATCATCCAGTAAATTTCTTTTCTAAAAATGTTGCATTCTGAAAAATTAGGTTGTTTCCTTATCAGAGAGATTTTATATGGCTATAGACTTTATCTTTCTAGAAGAAAACCACAGAGAAGGCTCATCAGTATCTGTTTCATTCTATAAAAAAAATGCATTCAAATTATTCTTTTTGACTTGGCAAATGTAGTTTTAAATCTGGTTCTGCTTATTTTTATCTAAAATCCAACACTAAGGAAGTCACATCTGCATAACTGCCCGTAATGTAACAAATATGGCCACCTTAAAGATCACTGTCAGCAAAAGGGAAGTAGCAGGAAGGTAGAAAGACTCATTTGATGATATCAGATATGAAGCTGAATGATAATGATAGCATAACTATTGCTTGACAGTTTTAATGCAAGTTTAGGGAGAATTAGCTATAAGATAGAAGTTTTAAAGTCTAAGAAAAAAAACAGACAAATCACACTGTTGCAGCTATTCATGTTCAAACTTCGCTGAGACAATGGTCAGCAGTTACTTTGCTTTTGCAGTTGGTTCAAAAAGTTTCATTAGGATTTCCACAAAAATGTATCTTCAGTTCACACCTTTCTCCCCTCCTCCCCAAAGCTGGAAACTTTGAGCAACAAAGGAACTAATAAATTCCACTTAGCAATATAAGAATATTGAAGCTGAAAATTATCCAAAGCATTCATTCGGTTTTAGCATTCAGATCCTTGACCCAGACTATAAACACGCACAAATGATTTCTTATGGTAATTTCAAGTGTCTTAGAGAAAAATCATCATTTTTAAATGAACATAGTTCTTAAAAATAAATAATATGAATTTCTGGTAACACTAAAACATTTTTTTTAATCTTCTGTTTACAAAAACCATTGTCACAACTTATTCCCTTGATTTATAACACTGATTTTCTGATTGCTTTTGTGGATTATAACAATAAGCATCCTGCAGTGCTGCAGTTTGTAAACTACAAAGATAGAGTAAACTGGTGGTCTATTGCTATATACTTCTTCCACTAGGTAATCTCTTTAAATCAACAACTATTTACTGTCACCTTAATATAGTCATCACCACCAGAAATCTGGCTCAATATGATTCTATCCCTTGCCCACAACTTAGCCCCTCTTTTTAAAATGAGAAGTATCACCAGAACTTAAACCTCAAGCACCTTAGAAGTCAGTCACAAAGTAATTCACATTCAAAGCAAAATCAGGGTTTCTTCCGTCACCTTTGTAATTTCCTCTTTTGCATTTTACCCGGTGCATTTCAAATCATGGTTAGCATTGCATGAATTTTATGTTTGCGCACAATCTCACAAAATTTAAGGTCATTACAAAATTTACAGACATTGTCAATACAAGCTGACTCATAAAAATGTTTTCTGGGTCTGTTTAGTGAGGTATTTTATCTAAAGCAACCCAACAGAAACACCTCTAGAATTCAATACACTGGTTTATAACCTCTGTGTGAATATTCCTATCTAAAATTGACTTAATATATGTTGCAAGTAGCAACCTTTGAGATGGTATATCCAGTAATTTACTGAGGCTTACATCCTGCACATCCTGCATAATTTTAATTCAAAACTTATCAATTTTAGATCCAAGAAGTCCAAGTTATGTTCTCAAAACAGACATTGCAGATTGACAGAACAGTATTTGCAACTTAAAATGGGTAAACTAAACTTCCAAAATGAATACCGAAATAATTCAAAATAGAAACACCAAAAGGCCAAAAATATTAAAAAAACCAGGGTTTTTTTTGCCTTTAAAAAAATTGGGGAACCTAAATATAAAAATTATAACAGTCAAGTTTTACCAAAACTAGGTTTCCTTTCTAAATCTAAAAATAACTGAGTTGTTCAAAGCTAACTATTAATCACAAATGAAAAGGACTTACCTTCTTGTCTGTTATTTTTCCTTTTTAGCCATTTTTCCACAGTTTCCGCACTTACACTCTCTGACACAAACTCATCCAGTACCTGGGGGTGAAGAGAAAGATACGCCTTCACTTTTTCATCTGTTAAACCTGAAAGAGAGAATATTAATTGATTACATTATCAGTATGAACTCCCTCATATGAAAAAAATACCTAGAGACGAGCAAGAATCAATATTCTTTTTTTTAACACACTGATTGAACACATGACTATTTAAATTGTCTCCTCCAAGAAAGATAAATATCCAGTAAGAAAAAAATTAGCTGTCATTTAGAAAATAGTGGAAGCAAAGCATATCCATACAAGACACCATGTAAAAAACGTGCCCTAGAGGGGTACAGGTAAAAAGTACCTGGCAGAAATAGCCACGTAGGAATTTATGACTATGACTGTGACTATAAAAGTACTTATTTCCATGATACGTAAGATAATATATCGATAAAGAATGTGGTTAGAAGGAGATAGAAGAAAGTGAACTGGTATGTCTTGTAAAGCATCAAATGCAGTATTCTCACTGCGAATGGCAGCAAAATCAACACAATTTTCAAGTACTGGAATTACTTCAGTTAACTTCAAATGTATAAACTACTTTCACAGGTATGCTTCCATTACTTTAGCAATTTAGTTATCAAAATAAAAATAATTGCAGATAAAAGGCCTTTACAATATCTGCAACAAAAAGATAACTCCAGCAAACATTTTGGAAAAAGAAGCAAAATTCAGAATTTCAGATCCCTGACATAAATAAAATTTAAAATTCATAAAATTATAATCTGATCATACACTTCATAATTCCCCCAAACAAAATGACCAGCCACAAGGAGGTGAAACCAGTAGTGCTGAGGCTTTTCAAAGAGGGAGGCAGAAACGAAGAGCACCTGCCAAGGGGCTTGGCCCCCATAGAGAGAGTAGGCATCCCAAGCACAGAAGCCTTAATGAGATCTGAGGGGAAGAGGAGTAACAACAACTGTAACGACTTTAAATATGCTGTCTTCTCTTGTGTTGGGTGTCTCTAAGTGTAATAGCAACTTCTCCACAGAAAGCAGCCAAGGTTCTGCAAAAAAAGGTTGTTCAGGTTGTTCAGGTCAAACAACACTGACCTCTTTTGGAAAGCATTCATGCTATAAAATAAGATAGATTTTCCTGTTTTATGCTTTGTGCAGTATCAGAATGTGGTGAAAACAGCTGTAGTACAATTTCAGTGCCAGTCAATGATGGTAATCTTTAAGATATCTTACAAACGTTTACAATGGAAGTCTTTAGGAAGCAATACCAGTAAACAAACTGCTATGCCACTCCCCCTACACCAACTGCCAGCCCCCACCAGCTCATATCTGATTTAAACTATCCCTTCTCTTAATCTACAGTTCCTGTTGGATATCATAGCCTCAAATAACAACATTGACATTTGCAGGCAAGAGTCACCAGATCTGGATCACTTGAATAAGCTAATTGAGCATCCTGATTTTCATTAATAGAGAAGAAAAGGTTCTTCCTAAATCAATAAGACCTGTAGGTGATCAGCAAGTTAAGCAAAAACAAGTAAAACCCCATTATGATTGTTTGGCCTTTCCTGATAGCTTGTAAATTTAGGTCATAATGCATCTATAAAGAAGTATATGTGCTAAATGAATAAGTAGATTTTTGAGCCAATACAGGTATCACCTTACATTCTGAAAAATCAGACTCATTAATATAATTTTGTAATTTGCTCAACTAAGAAAAATGTAATACCTTGAAAAAGTAAGTCTTTCTAATTTCATAGTAATAAAATTTGAAAAAGAAATGTGTTTTAAGAATTGCTCATAATGACTACAATGTTTTAAAAATTTAGCAGATTTAACCATCAAAAAGTCATTAAAACTTATCTGCCTTTAAAGTTCCAAATGAAAAATAATCAATACAGGGTTGTCACAAAATGCCTGCTACTTCCAAATTGTCTTTAGACCTCAAACAAACACTTTTTGCTTCTAGTAAGAAACTAGGAGTTGAAAAGATTGTAAAATTAGCAACCGAAATTCTACAAGACTTGATTTGTGTTTTCAGTGAAAATAAACTTAACTTTCTTTCTTGATTCAAACCTTTATAAGTTTTTGCTTTTGTAATATACACATCAAAATTCAATAAAATGTAAATTTGAGATAAGACTTCAGTCTACATGTCTCAAGTTTAATTTCCCGATATCATGCAACTTCAGCAACCTAAAGGTAAAAACTCTGCCTTAACCTTATATGGAAAAGTGATTCTGAAGATGATATAAGAAATCCTACAACAGTCTTTAAATTACTCATCTTTATATCACCAAAGGCATCTGTGCAGATGTGCTTTTTCAATGCCAGATTTGCAGATGGGAGCAAGCAGAACAGGATTTACAACTATATTTGCAGAGTTGAAAAAGAGTAACTTAAACCTATTTTCTACATAGATTAAAGGTGACTTATCAGTCAGCTCCCAACTGTTAGCCTGATGCGTTGAAAAACACCCACTACAACCATACACACAAACTCCACAACCAAAACTAGCAGAAACACATTGTAACTTCACGAAATGTAACATTAATAGAAAGCAGTCTTTCAGAAGAAATTTAAATGTTTTGTGTTATATGTACACTAAGGCTTTTATGTACACTAAGTGTTGTAAAGATGCTTGAATGTTAAATTGTTTTACAGCTGTGCAGAAACAATTATTTTATGGTGGATATAATGCCTTCTACATTATAAGATGTACATTAGAATACGATTATTGCGTAACATCATGAATAGGTTCAATGATCGCCACACTTGCTCTCTTGAGCATTCATGTGCTCCTGAATAATTATGGTACATGTATTTTATTTTTCCTAAATATTATCAACCTTTCTACTGAAGTGCTGCAATCCTTTAATTCTTAGCAATGAAAAAAAAAACTATTTGAAAATTCAGAGGCAATGATTAATAACATTTAAATAAAGAGGACCATAACACACCAAACTCAGGAACCAAAAGTTTATCATACCATTCAGGTGTCATTTACAGAATTACAAACAAAAATAACACAAGCCAGTGCTGGTTATTCTGTTACTGTATTGGTCTTAAGCATTTGAGGCAGCAAACTTTTCTACATGCATTCATATTAGAAATATTTCTCCACTCCTCCTTCTTCCCTCACTACAACTTTCCATCATCTCCAGTAATGCCAGGACTTCTCTCATTCTTGTTCATCAGTTCTTGTACAGAGCATCAAGTGTATATATCAACAGTGTCTAACAAAGGAAAAGACAGAAGGGCATACATTCATAACTGTATTGGTCTATATGCTAAAATCACATTTTGGGGCTGACATCCTTCTGACACAGCTTGCTATTTGTCAAGTTTTATGCACGTGTTAACTATTTGTTCTTAATTTGTCATTAAATAATGAGAATTAAGATAAAAATATCATGCAAAAGTATACACATGTATCAGATAAGCTCTTCTTTTTCATTTCCCTCTGAACAAAGAGTGGGTAAAGAAACAGCTCCAGCTGCCTGACACTTGTGCCAGCTCAGTAGCTCCTCATTTTGTGACCAGCACGCCCATTTAGGTTGTGTAAATCTCAATTTCAAATATGTTCTCTTTGGCCATACCATCTGCTTTTAAAAGTTTATTCATGTGCATTGAAAACTTTAATCAAGGGGGGTTTGATTTCATTTTTCCATTTCTGGGCTACTCCTGTTTGAACAGTAAACGGAAATACAACCTTTCAATAAATACTGGGTTTTATGCAAGTGGTTCACCTTATTGTGGTTTTTTGTGTATCTCATTTACTATAGGGTAGGATGATGTAAAGCTGGCAAAGCTCAGTGCAAAGCAGAGAGTAGAAGATGGCCTGTCCTCCCAACACCACCCAAGAGGCAATTCCTTCACCAGAAAAAAGCCTGGGACAATCATCCTGGGATGTTAGGAGTGAGAAGGGTAAACAACATGACAGAAAAACAATTGTGTTTACTTGTAGTATTTCTATAAAATGAGGTATTGATGCGCTCTAACAAAAAACCATAGCCCTGTTTTTCCACTTTGCATACGCCTGAGGCTCAAGCAGTTCATGTTATTTGGCATAGCTGATGCTAGTCTATCAAAATTTTGGTTTTGTGGTTTGTGGTTTGGGTTTGTTTTTTGTAGTGGTGGAATTTGAGGGTTTTTTGGTTGTTTTTTTTAAATAACGCTTTGGTTTTCAATGGACTATGTGTAAGAGTGTTTGGGTGTTGGTTTTGGGCTTTTTTTCCTACCCAAACTATGAGAAATTGTTTCTTTTTCACTGAAATTAATAGCAGAAATACAGAGAGTTGAAGACAGAATTATGGGTGGATTTCTTCCCTTTTTTATTTAATTAAACTAACAATAGAAAATAAAAATATTGCTACTAAATATCACAGTTCAGTCATTTCACCTTAAACTAGAAAGCCAAAACACTTATGATAGTCCGGTTCAACAAATAACTATTTTTTCAGTGGTCCTATGACTAATACTTTAAAAACACACTTCATTTTGCTAGGGGTAAAGAATAAAGAAATCTTTACCTGGAATAATTTAGCAAGTTTAGTAGAACTATTTAAAGAGGAATACTTATTCGTGTAGATTATGAACTACCACAGGAAACTGTATATACTGTATTTATTTCAATAGTGTACCAGGACTAGATCATTGGGACTTTGAAAGCATAACTAAAACTTTGACTGATTTTTTAGTACTTCTACAAAAAGCCAAACAAAGCCAAAAAAATCAGCACCACCACCTTCCAAAATAGCTCTATTTGTGTGTCTCATACAAAGAGAGTATTGCAGGCTGTTTGATTTAGTGATCATGTGGTCTGCTGAAGTCTAGCTTCCCCTTTTGATCTACCAGTAAAGCTTTCATTTCAACAATTGCAATATTTCATTAGTGAAACCTATTTCATTAGTAGAACCCTAAAAGAGATCAACTGCTTTCACAGAGCAATCTCCCACTGTCCAGTGTAAGTAAACCAACAGCTTCATTAGTGAAAAAGAAAATCTGTAGCACTAAAAAAAGTACTAAGAGAAAATTACAGAACATTCATTGCAGCTGAGAGTACTGTGCAGGTAGATCATTTTACAGGTACTGACACAAACATTTTTCAGGAAGCCTCAAGTGCATGAAGACAGTTTCGAAACAAAATGTATATTTGAATGACCAGTAAAGAATTAATCATACCAAGAGACAAAGTTTACAGAATAGGAAGATTCTTATAATAAATGTGATCAGTATTCACCCTGTTGATTAACACAAGCCTCATAATGTCTATGTTGGGTTTTAGGAGAGACAGAAACTGTAAACATAGATGCAGTCTTACATATTGCTGTCCTCTTAAGATGTCAGAAAAATGCTCTTTGGAAAATAACTGAATATTAACACTTTAAAACAAAAGCTTTAAACACTATTACTTCTATCTTAAGGGAGAGAATGATTTTTTGAGCAGATGTGACAAATTCAGCAACTTAAAAATCACTTTACAGGTTTAAATTTTTAGAGTCCTACAAAGAAGCACAGTAGGCTTGTCTATACCAGTAAACTGAATATGTCTAGGGCTGTTCACTGACTGAAACCAAGCGGTTTATAACTCCTTCATCCTTACTATTAGTTTTTCTTGATGTCCAACAATGAAGCTGAGTGAAAACAGAAAGGTTGATTGCCTGCTTGGAATCATCCCTGGCCTGACCCTACTCCAGAGCAACATTCGGGACCTGCCTGGGACATCATTAGCTGGCTTGGGTAAGGCACTGCCAAGAGCCATTCCAGACAAAAAAAACAATTCCAGTACCTAAGAATGCTCCTGTGCACTCTTTACTAGCTCAAATATAGCATAGCTGGGTTCAAAAATAAATGAAGAAACAAAACTTCCTTCAAACATCAATTTTTAGTAATTATTCCTTGCCTTTAAGCCAGTCTCCAACAGAATTTCTTTAAAAAAAATAAGTAATAAAGCTAAAAATCACTTGACAGTTATATTTTTCCTTCCAGCTTTTTATGCTGCCTCAAACATTTTAAATATTTCTTAGATATTAGATAACCTATGTAGTACTGAATCGATTAATGGCTCCACTCTCTGACTCTTAATCCATGTCACACTGTACGCTCCTCTGAGAATAGCTTCACTGAGCTCAGTATAAAGCAGAACTGACTGTGAATGAACTGAAAGAATTGAAGCCTAGAGCTATGTTTAAAAATCTGCTCCATTTAGCAGCATGAGTCACACACATCATTAGCAATTCTTGCAATTTTTTCATTAGTGTTGTGATATTTGGTCTTTTTTTCCAAAACCTCATGATTGGGCAAGAATTAGTTTTCACCTAAAGTTTCTGGTTCCCAGGCTGGGGGGCACATAGGGAGTCAGGGACAAATGGTTAAAAATTGATGAGCCAGCCTAATACTTGTGAGAGTCAGTGTTCTATCCTAGAACAACTACGCTCTGAAAGACTGCAGTCATTGCTTTCCCTAAAACCCTTGCAACAGTCTTTGGTGCATATAACATACCTTTCACCCAGTTAGACAGGATTCAATGTTTTGAAAACACATTGTGAGTGTATACATCGGTCATTATAAGAAATCAGGTGAATTTCATGTATCAAGAAAGCTTTTACTAATAAACATGAAAGGAAATAATCATAAATGTTGAAATTTTTGCATCTGCAAACATTAAAAAAAAGAAAATTTAAAAAGTAATTCAAATAAAAAATACCATACACAAATTGGCTTGTTTGGTTAAAAAAGTAATTCTTCTCTGAAGTTAGAGGGGCACAGAGTCACAGCAAATATGGGCAAAGTCATAATTTCTCCAAGTAAGTAACAATATACTGTGCCACATAGAAAATCTGCAAGCCAACAAAAAAAGAAAAAAATCATGGTGATAAAGTATCATCTGAAACAGAAAACAACCTTACCCCAAATATAAGAGAAAATAAAGTCTAATTTGAAAACACTTTTTCTCATCTGAAATATCAAAATTATGAAGAGAGACATGTAACACCTCCTCAAAATCAGCACCTGAAAACAAGTATCATACTCGTAGAAAAACGAAGACTTAAAAATATCTGAAAGTAATCCTGAAGCACTTTGCATGTGTCCTTTATTTAAAGCAGTCTTGTCCCATCTTTTTCTTACACAGAAATCACCCCTCTGTATTTTTCTACAGAACTTTATAAGCAATATTTGTAGTTATTCTCAAAAGCATTCAAGGCATGTGTGTACATTGCTTCATTTGGATTAAGCATTAATCCCATTAAATCAATCCCTTCTTTGTTCAAAGCATCAGGATTCAAAACCACAGGCACAGTCAGTTTTGAAATATCCTTTTCAAGTCAGACTTTTTATCTTAATCCATTTAAGTATACAGGAATGTAATGTGACCAAGTGCCCAAACTCTCTGAAACCTGACATTACTGGTCTGGCAAAAAGTATAATCACTAACATGAAGCAATCAGAGTGGTCAAATCTCCCTTGATTTCTCTTTTCTTCAAAAATCAATTATCTGTGAGCAGCTTCATTCACCTTTTTTGCCCCTACTCCTCCAACTCCTGCCTGCATTGCTAGAGGAAAAACAATACACAGCTCCAGCATATCAGCAGAGAAAAACAATAACACAGTACCAGAAAACACCACACTACCCAAATTTTTGGGTATTTAAAAAGGGCAAATCTTTGTTTCCCATATAATAAATTTTACCATTAAACATTTAAAATCTTCATTAAAAGATGAATATTTAATTATGCCAGCCTCTAATTACTGTATAAACCCCCAGGCTCTGTATACATGTAGATGAGAGCAGCAGCAATGCAACATCTCACCCATGATGCCAGCAGCTAAAGTTTTAGAGAGACAAAATAAAGACTAGCTCAGCTAAACAGAACTGGAATGTGCTCATACAGAAATAATACCAAGAACTACTGCATCCTGTTTCCCATAATTCAGATCCCATATTCCTGATGAAAAAGCCACGGATGTGCCTTTGTACCTGAACATGCCAGATGATGAGCAAGGCATGGACATAAACGCCTTTAGTTTCCACCAACTTCCATGGTGTTTTTCCTGATATTATCAGCATCTTGCAAGCTTGAGCCCTAGACATCTGCAGATACTCAACTGTTCATGTCTCCCAAAATCTAGCACTCAAGATTTGCACAGTACTAGCAGCTCTGAGCGCTCCTTCAGTATTAAGTTAAAAAGCAAAATGTCATATAAAACTGTTGATGAAATCAGTTTTCATTAGCTAGAGCTAAAAGACCTATAATCTTTCCACAGGAATTATATGTATGCCTAATGGGGTGAATGCGTTCTGAATTTGAATAATTATTTTTCATAGGGTTTCAAAACACACTTCAAATTGCCTGAATGGCATAATCCTGCATGTATACTGTTATGCTGTAATATCATCCACTAGTTGATGTATGAGGCTTTCTAAAACTCTGACTTACTTTCCTGGTTTGAGAGTAGCTTCTCTCCAGTTCTCATTAGCACATTGCAGTAACTCTGAGGGGTCTGTAACAAGCTTTATTCTCTTTCCAGGTGCATGATGGGACCAAATTTGGAAATTTAATTAACACTCTGCAAACAGCTAACAAATGGACTACAGACATGCTTTAGGACTTGTAAATTGTAATCAAATAATTTCAAATACTTCCTTGAGGAGAAAGCTGTGTATCATCAAGGTTACTGATAAAAATAATTATCAACCTATTTCTAATTAACACATTACACTGAAGTAAGTTAAAATGTATTTGTAGATGTATAAGGGACATATCAGTATAATTATTTGCTTTTTTTTCTTCTCTTGTGCAACACACAGAGCCAGGTTACCTTGTCTTCTGCCCAAAATATACCTGAACAGTAACACGTATCTTGAAGGTGAAAAGTACTAAAATACAGTTCATTCATAACTCATTATGAAAAATGTCAAGTCACTCAGAACTTGCACATAATCTCTGAAAAGAGCATATACACCTGCAAATTAAAGTACTTAAAATCTAATGATTAAGCAAGGTAAGAATGCCTTAACTCTTCCCTTGAGAACAGGTGTTGGGACCAAGTTCTTGATTTATGTCTTCTCCGGTAATACCTTCCGGCTGATGTAATGTCTTCTCCCACCTGACACCTGATCCTGGAGTAGCTCCCTTTTTTTGTAAATTCTTCTGACTTAAGAGTAGTCCCATTGTCTTTATTACTGATGTTTTACAGCTCATTTATTTCTTAAAATGAACTCCTGTGAATGAAGTTCTGTAAACACTTTATAATATACTTACCAATATAAATTTACAGTGCTGTTCACTAAACTGTTACTTAACTTATTCCATAAACAAGATCCATTATGATGAAACCTCCTCTGAGATATACTACATGCCTGTGCCAACTCTCACTCTGTCATTTCACTAAATAGGAAACAGAGAGTATTCTTCCTTCTGAAAGGAGCATCCCACTTCATCTTAACACTTAGATTAGCAGACATTTTAAGAAAGTTTCCCAGAGCACATGCTCTTCTTAAATAACAACTACACATAGTCAAATAACGTACTACTTAGCAACAAGTCTGGACACCTGAGTGTTCTCTACTTTGGAGGTGCTAGGGCCATATCTGCAGCACCACACAGCAGGATTTGTCATTCTTCTTTTAATCCCCTCCAAACTTATAGTATTGGGATGTTTAAAAAGAAACACAGTAAACATCCCTTTACAAAATGAGAAGTACAAAATCCAGAGAAGTCAGTCACTAAAAAATCCTAATAGGAAGAAATCTAACCACATCCAGAAAGGTTTGATCCAGTTCACGGGAAGCAAGCTCTTCAAAAAATAAACAATGCTAGTCAAGCATTTTTCTAGACATGGTGGCTAAAATAAAACATATAGAAAAATACATGTCAGTTGAACTGTCTGTAACTGTACTATAGTAGTCTGTAACTGTACTATTGTAGAATCATAGAATATGCTGAGTTGGAAGGAGTCCATCATGATCATCAAGTCCAACTCCTGGCCCTGCACAGTACACCCCAAGAGTCATGTGCCTGAGAACATTGTCCAAATGCTTCTTGAACTCTGTCAGGCTTGGTGCTGTGACCACTTCCCTGGGAAGTCTGTTTCAGTGCCCAACCACCCTCTGGATGAAGGACCTTTTCCTGACATTCAACCTAAACCTTCCCTGACACAACTTCAGGCCATTCCCTCAGGTCATCAGAGAGAAGAGACCTGTGCCTGCCCCTCCACTTCCCTCATGAGGGTGTTGAAGACCACAATGAGGTCTCCTCTTCTCCAGACTGAGCAGACCAAATGACCTCAGCCACTTCTCAAAGGGCTTCCCCTGCAGACTCTTCACCATCCTCACTGCCCTCCTTTGGTCACTCTCTAGGAGCTTAATATCTTTTTTATATTGTGGTGCCCAAAATTGCACACAGTACTCAAGGTGGGGCTACACCAGTGCAGAGTAAACCGGGACAACCACCACTTTTGAACAGCTGGTTATGCTGTGCCTGATGCACCCCAGGACAGTCTTGGCCCTCCTGGCTGCCAGGGCACTGCTGACTCATTTTCAACTTGCCATCAACCAGGATCCTCAGGTCCCTTTCCACAATGCTGCTCTCCAGCCTCTCATTCCCTGGTCTATACACACAACCAGGATTGCCCTATCCCAGATGCAGTGTCTATCACTTGCCCTTGTTAAACTTCATACAGTTGCCCATTTCTAATTTGTTGAAGTCTCCCTGCAGGGCCTCTCTGCCCTTAAGGGGTCAACAGCTCATTCCAATTTAGTTTCAGCAGAAAACTTAGTATTCCTTTTAGTCCTGTGTCCAGGTCATTAATGAAGACGTTGAAGAGAACTGGGCTGGGCTGAGGCTGAGGATGGAGCCCTGCAGAACCCTACCAGTGACAGGGCACAAGTTTAATGTTACCCCATTCACTATAACTCTTTGTGCTTGACCTGTGAGCCAGTTGCTCACTCACTGCACGATGTGTTTATCCAGCTGTGTGCTGGACTTTTTGTCCAGAAGGATCCTGTGACAGTATCAAAAGCTTTACTGAAATCCAAAAAGATTACTATGCACAAGCCTGACAAGTTGTTGAATGGAAGACTTCAGAAAGTATGGAAGGAACAGGCTGCAAGGTGCTATTCTTATTTGATCTAAAGACTAGCCATGGTATTTACAGGTTCACTTGTTTTAAGACAGATAGAAAGTGCTGTCAAGATCTTGACCTATTGATTAACAAAAAGGTTGTTGTCTGCTAGACGTACATTATGCCTAACAAATTGAAGGTTGAACTGGTGCACACCTTTTTTTGAAAAAGACATCCAATTTTAAATAAAACACTGAGCAGTAGAAGAGTTTGTTACATTTTCCATTTAGTCTCTTTCAGTTCCTGGTGGGTACAAAATGGGTGTACCTATTAAATAAATAACAATTAAAAATTCTATTCTAATTTCAGTATCAATTTTTCTTATTTTAGCTTCCGGCAATTCAGTTTTTTCTTTCCTATTTTAACAATTACTTTAAAAGAGTTTTCAGCATTATAGATCATCTCTTTGTAAAGGTACCACTGGTCTGAATGAATAACATCTATCCTCTCTACAAAGTGGACCAGGCTCATTTTTCTATATTATAACGTTGTATTCTTACAACATTTCACAAGTCCAGAGATTTAATTCCAACTATGCATATGCAACTGTTCAACTATTCCTACAGTAGTTCCAGAAGTCTCTCTAACCTAATTCAAGCACTTTGACAAAAATTTCAATACTTACAACTAGAAAAGAAGTATTAAAAAATAAAAGCTCCTAAAAGTCTTTAAAAAAAAATCAGTTTTTGTGACAGACACTCTGGTTTTATCACTTGAATGATAGAGAGTACAACATAGCCTACTCTCAAACCCCAAAAGTGTGACAGCAGATGTTTTAGCAATAAAGTTGAAATACAAAAAGTTGGTGACACATAATTGATCTCGGAAACTGCTTTTAGCCCTACCTTTTTTATTACTATAAAATATAGATACAAAATGCCTCTTTATACAAAATTGAACTTTGAAAGACATTTAAAATAAAAACCCATATTTAATTCTTTTATGGGGAATAGAAAGTCTACCTTCCGACTACTTAAGCACTGAAAGTAAAGCATTGACTCCATCAAACTGTCAGAAGAAAGTTAGAAACTTCAATTTATTTAAAATACTAAAAAGGAAGAAAATTATTTTCCTTTTTTTCTGTCAGCTCTTTTTTTCAACTATATAAATGAACAGAAGGAAAGAGGATTTTTCCAAGATGCTATCTCTGCTCAATTTTATGGTGATGGATGTATTGATATCGCTATGTCAGTAAAATACAGCCTAGGAAAAGCAGTATAATTTGGGATATTTAAATGAATATGCCACTGAAGTAAAGGAGTACTGAAGTGATAATTAAATACTGTGTTACATACACTTGTACGTTACAGACAAGAACACATTGTGCAACCCTTATTTGCACTGGTGAACACTTATAGGAGTAGTCCTATTGACGTCAGCGAGACTACTTATGTGGGTAAGAGCTCACTAACATGTGAAGAGTTGTGCAACAAAGCCTCAAACATATTTCATTCCACACATTGTTTCAAGCTTTGTTCCTCAACCACAATTTTTTCCCTAATAGTGTTAATAATATTATTTCATTAACGTTACCACTCAGAAAAATATGTAAGAACATACAACTTGTTCACTGGTATTTGACATAGCCCAGTGCTTCAGCAAAACTCTGAATCAGAGGCACACAAGAACTGCAGATTCACTGAGGATGACAGGCATCTCTAGAGATCGTCACCAAACCCACCCTCTGCTTAAGCAGGGTCACCTAAAGTAGGTTGCTCAGAATCCTGGCCCATCAGCTTTGAGAACCTCTAAGGGTTAGAGAATCTGCCAAGAAGAACCTGGTTCCATCTATTTTACTTTCCTCTCTATAAGGTACTTATACACAAGTACCCCCCAAGTCTCTTTTCTCCAGTTTGAACAGTCCAGTCCCAATCACCTTTATGGCCCTTCACTGGACTCACTCCACTATGCCCATATGTCTCTTGTACTGGCGAAGTACAAAGCTGGGCTCAGCACTCAAGATGTGTTTCAGCAGGGCTGGGGAGATGGGCAGGATCACCCACTGACCTGCTGGCAATGCTCTTCCTAATGTAGCCCAGGATGCCGCTGGCCTTTGTGTGAGGGCACACTGCTTGTGCAGGTTCAATAGAACTACAGGATCCAATGCCATAAGGATTTCTACTTCCTAGTAGGTGAAATAAATTAAAATACTTTTTACTGACTTGAATGTTGGCACCACAGAATAAAAACCAACATATGGCATTGGCTGTTTTTCCAAAAGCTTTCACTGCTGTGGCAATCCTCTACACATGCGATCTCATCTGGCAAAACATCTTATATTGATACTATTTTAGACGGGAATTCAAATAATATATTTGTTACTATTTTAAGATTTTCTTGTTGGCAACCACAGCAAAACAAAGACGAAACACAATGTTTCAGCCATGCCCCTAGTTTTTATTATAAAGCTTAAGCAAATGCTAAGGATCCAAGGTTAGTTTCAAAAATTGAAAATGAGCAGCTGCATCTTTTCCCTGTCCTCCTCCCCTTCATCATCTCCCCACCCTCTTTTGTTTGTTTTGGAGACAGTTTAGCTCATAAACACATGTTCACCTTCAAAAAGCATCGTTAGAAGAAAAAGGGGGAAGGAGGGGAGAAGAATTGGAAAGAACAGAAGTGAAAAGGAAAACAGGAGATGAAAACTGAGAGCATGTGTTTGTATAGGACTCAGGAAACACCTTATAAAAAATCTCAAATTCACAGGATGCATGTTTTACATTGTGTTTTTGCTATAATGATTTATACAAACTTTTTACAGGAAAGAATGATAAAGTACTCAATAAGAAAAAAAATACAGGTAGAATTGCTTGCAATAATCACTTTGTAATAACCTGGTTTCATCTAAAGCCTACTTGAACTTGGCCATTGACTACATTCAGAAAACACTGTAGAACTATAAAGATGTCCATATAAGACGGACACTCTAAACCAGGAAATTGGGGCATATTTCCACAGGGCTGGTCATAAATTTTCACTTTAGTGTATTACAGTCCTGGGGGTTGAGATTCTGATTTCTGTCCAGCTCACTGGCCAACCAAATAGTGCTCATGAGATCATAATAGGTCCCTTACAATATCTCAGAATGACAAAACAAAAATCCTAAAACAATATCGTAACAATCACATTAATAGCACAAAAACAGACTGATCCACTTCCAAAACTAGCCAGTTAAAAGATATATCATAACATACCAAATAGGAGAAGTAAAAGAAAGGACTTCAAAAATTTCAAATCAGACAAAATAAAGAGATTTAACAAATGGGTAGCTTTCAATGTTCTTAAAGTTCTTCATGTTCATATTCACTCTGGGAAAGCCTCCAAGACTGCAAACTCTGTAGGCTGGAGAATATAAATTTTAATACTATTCAATTTAACTGACAGTGGCATGAAAGATCTGGAGAAAACCCAGGTGACTCCATGTTGTACTGCAAGAAAAATGGCAGCAGGAGGTCTCTCAGGGATATGGTATCAATGACAAAAAGCAGTCATAAATAACAGCACATTACTGTTTCACCTTTAGTACCATTGTCACATTATTTTTCAGAGTAATGGCTTAGTAATTTTGTGAACAGCAGTGTTGGTGCTGTTCACATTACTACACGAGCTAATGAACATACCTGACAGCCAAACTCATTCAAGTACCTGGCATGTCTTTCCAGCACACAAGCAATCCTGCAAAGCTTATGTTTAAATGACTGTGACACATACTCTAACTTCATTGCAAGATATCCAAGCATTCTGAGGTCAATAGACACTAAATATTTTCATAAGTAAGTTGAGTGCACTTAGCATGACAGCAGATGGGGAAATTTTAATCCGTATAGATTTTTAACTGGGTGGGGGTGTGTGTGGAGGGGTGTGTGTGTGTGTGCAGAGATTAGTAAAAGGAACAAAGAGGCAAGCAAAGGGCTAATGAAAAATGCATTGACTCAAATTATTTAGGCACAGTCATCTTCTTGTGTGATAGACAGGCTCAAGAAATACCAGATATATTATCAGCAGGAAAAGGTCACAGGGTTCCATACATGAACACTTAGGTAAATGGGTAGAATAAAGCTAGGAGAAAGCACACAGAAAATGCTGAAGCAAATCTGAGAGGCACGAGGATGAACACAGGTCAGAGAGTATAAAGACTAAGGAGGTAAGGAATGAAGCTTCTATGTGGGTAGGTACCACACAGAACTGGAATGAGTAACCAAACACAAAAAATTAACCAGAAAAACAAACAAAACACCCAAACCAACCAAACAAAAACACCAAACAAACAAATAAAAACCCAACCCAAAACATAAATTAACAGCTTTTGCCAAAATCAAGTTATCCCATCTACTTAGGTGAACCTTTATTTAGTAGCAAAGAATGAACAGTATGAGGGTAGGAATAAGCAGCCTGGGTTGAGGGAAGGCAGGATCTCTTCATACAGCAACATTGATAATCTCCTCTAGTCTACAATGATTGTGAATTACAGCCTAAAATGTGGTAGAATGAATGCATGCTATCTGAGAGGCCACGTAGCTACAATTTAACCTGCAAGTACATAATGTCCAGAAAAGATCAGCTAACATGCTTTTTGGATACCATAAACAAGTACTTATTATAAATATCCAAATCTAACCAAATAGTTTCTTATAAATAGCTAGAAAGTAGAATTTACCAAGAAACATAAATATTCCAACATCCTGAAATTTGCTTTTATTTGTAATCAGTATTAAAAAGACAACTTTAGAGGAGAATGAAAATTGGGGACATTTTTGTTTGTTTTTAATTTTATTACTTAGTACTTTATTTTCTTTAGAATTGTGAAAAATTTAAACCGAATTATTAACTCATAATTCATCTTTCTATTAGCACTAATTTGTTTGTACTTTTATTTCAACAAAGCTGAATTTTCCAGAAAGTACAAGTGAGTGATGAAAGCCCACATCTCTATGCCACTCAGAATTCCTCTATTATGCAATATGCAGACATATGCTTCTTTAACCTCTCCTTACTAGAAACACTTACTAACCAATTTACTTTGCAAACCATTAAGGAAAATATATTACCAGTAACATGAGCTTCCTTAGAGTCAGGCAAAGCAAAAATAAGGTGAAATCAAGCAGTGTTTTTCAGCCTAAGAAGGCTACCTAATCAAGCTGAAATGACACCAAAGAGACACAGACATAGTGGAGTCAAAACTGCCTTTCAAGAACAGTTTTGTGCATAAGCATCCCTCATTGAGCACTTCTTAATTAGGAACTTTTAAAACTATAGTCAATATATTAGTAAAATCATAATTTACAAATAAAAACATTAAAACTCAATCCATGTTTCTCTGTCTACTGAAAGGTTTGCTAAGAGTCATGTGGATTAACATTTGCAGCTTTTCTTCAGAAAATGAACAATATAACATCAAAAAAACCACTCTGCCCATAAGAAGCACTTTTTCTGAAGACTATTTCCCAAATATAAGTCCATGTGACACATGCAAAAATGAGTGATTTTACTCGTGTAAAAAATAATTATCTTGAATAAAGAATTCAAAGAACAATATAATCTTTCATAACGTCCAACACCTGTTAGGTAACATTAATTCTTATTTGCATTAATTTTGTAATTAAGCATAGAAGTGGAAAAGCACAGGGCAATTTTTTTCTAACAGTTCTTTAAAAAAATCAGCAAATTTTATTTGTTGGAGCTCTCCAGTTAATGTCAAATCCATTTTGAAGTGTTTTGACAAAAAATATCAACCTTTTGTCAACCATAAAACAGGTTGAGGATACTTCCTGAACTTAAAATTACCACAAAAGGCAAATGACATATCTGGAGTTTGGTGGAGTTGGGGAAGGGGGAGGGCGATTTAATTTGTCTTTGATGGATGTTTATGCTAGATGATAATGTGAACTTGAAATATGTTCTTTGGAAATCTACTGTATTCCTCAGCGTTTTCTTTATCTCAAAGAAATTATGTTCTAAATGCTTATACAACTGCCCAGTAGCTGAAACATCTGCAGAGAAGGTAAAATGTGTAGTATGTCACCCTCCATAGCCAAAGCTATTTGAATCAACAACCCTCAAATACCTGCAGACTACCTTAACCAGCACACAGTGAGGAGCTCTACCTGGAGGCTGGTAAAGGAGGAAGGTAAGTTTCTGAAGCAGGTCACAGTTGTTCCAGAAACTGCAAAGTGACAAAGCCAGAAGCAGAGTAATCAACTGTGTTCCAGGACACAGCACTCAGCTGGCAGCAGGGGTACACCCTGGTCTGAGTTAGTTCACATAAAACTATTTCTGGTTCACAGTGACATTTTACTCTACAATACACATAAAAGATAACAATATAGGGGGGGTTTGCTTTGGTTTGTCTTCTAGAACAACTCACATCTATGTGCACACACATTTTTTTATTGTGCTTTGATTTTAGCATGTAGAAGCAAGTACCACTAAATTGTTGTATCGGTTAAGGACTTAAGGCTTTCTATTTCCCTAAAAGAAATGTAATGTCCATGCTGGACAGATGTTCTGTAGTTACAATCAGAAACACTGCAAATCCAGGCATAAAACCTTACTTTGTTATTGCGACCTAGTGCTTCCTTTCACCACCCTCCCCACACACCCACTAAAAAAGAGAAATCCACTGTAGGAGGCCACTAGTGCAAAAAGTCCCTGTACAAAGATCTAGTGTGCAATCATTCCACACACATTAGAACAACTGTTCCCTTAGTGGAGCTTTAATTAAATTGATAGAAATCTACCATAACTTCCCCCTATTACTAAGGATACATAATTATGCTTGCCAAACTAATATAGCATTTAATTATTTTATAGATTTATGTGCTTATTCTATAAAAATACATAAAGCTTATTTCATTTGCACTATTAAGCAAAAATACTAGCTGAAACATTACACCTATGGTCATAATGTAGTACATTCACACAACGCGTACCTGTATGGTCATTTAAAGATAACCATAGGAATGGAAATATTGTGGCTGGTGTGATGATTAAATTATGGCAAGTGAAAGATCAACTGGAAATATGTTCATTCATATTAGCATAACAGAAGCTTTTACTGTTGATCACAGCAAGAAGTTAGTAGCTGTAAAGAGTCCCCATTTCAGAGAACTGTTTTGAGAGAAGGTAGTAGGCACACACAGAGCTTGCTTTGGGGAGAATCGGGAAGCAGCTGAACAGCTGACTTCAACAGTAAAATCTGGCTCTGACTTTTTTGCACATGTAGAAACCTCAACCAGAATAGTGGCACTCTTGTTGGATCATGGCAAGTGAAATTCTTCTTTCTACACAATTAGAACAGTGAAAGAACAGCACCAAAACGTACCCACTGCTCTTATGCCCTCTACAGCACTGATTTCACCTTGCTTTTATATGTCTCAGTTTCTTTAAAGTAGTATCATGAGAAAATAAAAAGTACAGAAGTACCACATACACTCACAAAAAAACCCAGCCAATATCATGGTACCTTGCTGAAAGTTGTTTCTAGTTCAGAACAAATAAATTAAGAGAAGTGTAATGAATGGATTATTAGAAGCAGCATCTTCAAAACATCCTCAGCTTTTATTTGCAAAAAATACATTGCCTGTGAAGACAGAAAAAAAGGTGATGCAGAGGTTTGCATGCTCTTTAATATCACTCTTTTAAAAAACATGAATCTTGCCATAAGCAACAACTAGTTCTTAAAATTTTGTCCTCCCACATTCTTATAATTGAACTTTATTAAGTTGTAAATAACATTGACTAAACTTGTATTTTTAGGGCTCACAGTCACTACCTTGCTACTTGAAAACAAAGCATATTTATTATTAATAAATAAATAAATAAATAAATACAGCTTTTCTGTGTTTGCCTAACAAGTTTCTGTTTAAATATTGTCTCCATGTACTATAAACATAATTTAATTAAACCCACAGATATTCAAGGTTATCAAATTTATGATCATTTAAAAGACAAAGAGAAGTTAAATGATTCCTGCACTTCATTTTCCTGTAAGTTTAGAGACCAAATTATTACTTCTTTATATGAAATAAACTCACAGAGCTTTAAAAGCTTATAATATTCCTGACACTTCAAGATTAATTCAGGTCAGTACTTTAGTCTTAATGTTATAGCCATAATCTCTTATAAAATAAGAAATATTTCACCATTGATGTCTCTTACTAAAAACTTCGTATATTATTTACAGCTCCTAGGAAAACATCTAACAGTATTTATACTCGTGCACAATGCCTTTGCAATACATATCCTGCACAATCATTTTCAAATGCTATTTGTGTCAGGTCCTTCTAATTATCTGAATTACTGTCTGTCTTCCACATTCCCAAACAGTTTGTACAGCTAAAATATTGACTGCCCATAAGCACTTATCTCCATTCATTTAATGATATGCTGCTACTGACAACAGAAAGTATGTCCATCAGCATGGACACCAAATCTCAATAATACACAGAGTTGCATGAAAATAAGTATCTCACACAAGAGGAATATAGGTTTTTAAATGATTTGTGCGAGCTTTACCTTTATGATCCTAGCATTTCAAGATCCTCATCTAATTAATCTTATTTTCAGAAGTGGGAAGCTTTCCCATTAAGTTTCACTGAACTCAATAGGAGTTAACTGTAATGTTGCCATGTCCTGTATGCACAGTCCATTTTTTAAATTCTACTTATCCAAAAAACAGTGTAATTAAAATATTCAGATCCTAGTAAATTTTCAGATCACCTATAAACTCTGAGAACAGCAACAAGTTTTCATACTTTCCAGTTCACCCTAAAAAGTACACATATATCTAGCAAAATCAATGCAGTTTGAAATACTGCAATGATTCTATGAATGATTCTAAAACTGTATTGTACTAAATAGAGATACAGAACAAATCTACATTATTTCTAAATTCGAGAATTCATTTATAAATCCTATTCAACTGTATATCTGCAGAAGGTGTACACTCTCAATGAAAGATCCTCTTTGATGAGTTAAGGGAATATTAAATCAAATAACTTACACTAGAGGGAAATCTCACTGCTTCTGGAAAACTGGAATTGTTCTCACACATGTCATACCCACAAGAAAAAGTATCACAACACTTTTAGCAAACATAGGCAGCACGGCAATAACAGATTTAATTTTTAAGGGACAACAAGCCAAATTTACAGAGATTATACATTCACAAAATGATGACAGATGTTATAATAAACTTTTTTTCATGAGGTATAGTCCTGTAGAAGCCTCAGCAGCATTTATTTCTATGACAGTCATTCAACATGCTTCAGCTCTTTTGTAAATCCTACTGTATATTGGAAAGAAAGAATTCACGTATTTGGATAATTCAAACCAAGTCAAAATAAATTGACGTAATAACACTGTTGCTTTCAAGTAATACAAGGAAAACTGTCAGTTTAAATTAATTTAAATCAAGAGCGTCCAAAACTTTTCTGTTTGATGTGCAGGCCATGCCAAACAGTTAGATGCTCTAGGTAACAACGGTCTCATCAGTGCTTCCCTCTAATCCACGCACTGTGTTCCTTCAGTCCATGAAGTTTGAGCTTGCCTGCTTGTAATTGTAATCTCACACCATATTTTGAACTGAAATCTTCTGTTACCTCTTCTTTTTTTTTTTTTTTTTAAGGTATTTTCTTCAGTACTTAGGGTAAGGTAAAAGTAAAGTCTCTGGGAAAAAAGAAACAACAAAACAGCCAGGATGGAACTGCACATTCAGCTGCTGCAACTTAACCTAACCTCTCTGTGGAGCACTAACCATCCAAAACCACCAACCACATTGCTGAATTGCTGAATACTATTTTGAACAGTTGCATTATAAACATTGGTGGCCTATCTACTGTTTTCACCAAGACCAAAACATACCTGTTCTTTCCAAAGCCTGTTTTACATTTACAGACATCACTTTTGGTTAGAACTGAAGCAATAAGGCACCACAAATGTGCACTACAGTCTCCTAAATCAGGATCCTGACTCCCACCTAAATTATTACCTGCTCAGACTTTTGCAGTTCCCCACATGCTGTATTAAATGCACACAAAGCTTGAACACTGTGGCTATATTCTGCTGCTGTGCTAGTCAGTAAGCTCTTATTACCTCTCTTCTCCCCCTCCACCACACTCCTCTGCCACCTCCTGCAGACTTCCTACAGCCACCGACAAGGTAACAGTTTTAAAATTACATGCTGATTTCCAGACTTGTCATAGTTAAATTCTCTCATTTTCTGAAATTTAAATATTCACCTAATCTCTTTGCCTGCTCACTTTGATTCTTTGTCTTGGCTTCTTCTCTGTCTTCATCTTGCATTTTTCTACAGCTAGGGACAGGGATATTGATCTTTGGTCTATACACATATCAAGAATATTTTGTCCCTTCTGTAAACAATAGATTCCTACCTGAGGAAACATTTAAGCAAATACTGCCCAAATTCTTGCCCTCTCCTAGATTATATGTGCCTTCTAATGGATTTTGGAAGACCCTTTATGAAGAGCAGAAAGTAAAAGCAAACCAAACTGCTTAATTACATTAATTTAACAACAGCATAGTGTTCTCATACCAAATTTTGTTTTGGAAGAAGTAAAAAAGTTGTGGAAGATGTTTAAACTATTGTTCTCTGTGACAGTAAAAGCAGGAGGAGATTTCTAAAATCTCATAAATCTTGCATTTTCCTAATTACTGTCAAGATTCGGGGGAGAGTCTAAAGGGCTAAATGCAAGTCACTCACTTGTCTGTTGTCTTTGTTTTTTCTTTTTTAAATTAGTCAAAACATAAATCCAAAATTGACAAATTCACTATCACAAAGCTTCTGGATTTAAATCCTTACATTTATACATTCAAAGCTACATGATAGAGGTTATTAAAAAGAAAAAAAGGGTCCAATCACACAGTAAACCGCACAGAAAAAGAAAATGAGAGAGAATCTCTAAATTTCTCTCTCTGATCTGAAACAACATCACACAAACACTTTGAAGTGTATCCCTTCTTAGGTATCATTTGAAAGCTGTTCCCAAGAGTCTATGGTAACAATCATTCCCAGCTTATATTGGTTTACTGTCAAAGTATTTCTTACTATTTAGTCAGTGTTTACTGGAGATTTCTCTTGCCATACCATAACCTCCTATGGAATACAACTGTATTGCTTCATGAACCAAGTTCTTTCAAACTAATGACTGTATTCTACATTGCCCTCTTCAATATATTTTCTTTGTTCTAAAAGGATCAAAATTTATTATATTTTCTCAATTTCCTACAAGTCTTGAATTCCAACTTGTTCATACCCCAGAGATTTGTCTTTCAACATACACATTATTTTGGCTACAGCCTCATCAATGGTGAAGAGGGGGGAATCATGTTTTTTTCACATTTCATTTGTGATATTTCTGTTATTAAGACTCTTTCCATACTTTGACTTACTCATTTTGCTATCCATTACTATCTTCATATCTGATTCTGCATTACTTACGCCTACCTATTTCTGATTTTACATTTGCACATCTTGCATTCAGAACTATTTGTCATACTTTGCTTGGATCAATACAGATAACTACTCCAGTTTATCAGGATTTTTGATTTAAGTACCTTCTGCACAACTTCTCTCTTGCTCGGTGACATCACTGATTTTTGTACACATACCCTCATGGTTTCCACCCACTTCCACGAAAGACATGAAATATATTTGTAGCCCAAGAAAAGATTTGCATGTGCTGTTAGGCTCAAAAGAAAATGACCAATATTTATTCTTTGAGTAACACTGTTCACTTTGCAAATAATCCAGCATAACTTCAGTGAGAGCTCCCTGTTTTAACTCTGATAACATACGAAACGGCATTAAAGTTGAGATAAAGTTCTATAGGTCACCATAGAGGCTCCCAAACAAGGAAGCAGAAAAGCCTGAAATAGTACAGAAGAACGAACTAGGAAAGCAAAAAAGGGCACCGTTTATCATCAGAGACCACTGCCACATACAAGTCACAGTAATGATGTGTGGTTATTATTGGTATCCCTTCTGATTCACCAAGGGATGAGAACTTGGGAGAGGTTCTCAGAGGCACAGAGGAAGCACGCAAGGGCACAAAGCAAAAATATATGACCCATTGTCAAGCAGAGTTGCTGTACTGCAAACTTACTGCCTCACAGGAAGCAGTTCTTCTCTGCCCAGGAAGGCAATACAGCATACCCAGGCAGGTATGCGAGCACACAGCACCGAGTCTGGGAGCAAGAAGCAGCAGCAGGCAACCAAAACCCTGTACTGAGTGGGAGGGAGAGGGCAGTGCCCACAGAACTAAAGCCTCGAACAAAGAAATCAAGAAGAATTTAATCAAATCCTACTGTTCAGGCTGTAACTAACTTCCAGAAATGTTCCTACCCAGTACTGTTAATACAGCTGTATAAAGTGTTCAGTCATAGTTTACCTTTTTATAGTCATTAGATCAGCCTTAAGTGCTCACTTAATTTATAACTTTCCTCTGGCTCTAATGGCTACTTTTTGTAAGGAACATCCTGGGGTTTGTTTCACACGAGCTGTAACTCATTTTACATCTCACGATTTCTGATTATTTTTTTAAATGGTACATTTTTTAGTTACTTGCATTACATAACCTTCATCCTCCTTCTTTCATGTTGTGTCCTATGTCCTGTACACAGATTTTAAAACATCTAGAATGTTACAAATATATTACTAAACCACTCTTCACAAAACTCTATCTTTTTAAATAAAAACTGAGTAAATGTAAAAGGGCTTGATCAGGGATATTCAGCATCTTTTTTAAAGTTATTTTTACTCAGAAGAAAATTATTTCATGAATTTTAAATAATATAAGCAATACAAAAATCGTTGTTGCAGAAGAAAAAAAAAAGAGTAGAGCCTGGTGCTTTTCTTAAAGACAATGAGATCATGCTGACTATCATGAAATCCGTTTCAGCCTCCAAACTGCTAAAGGACAAAAATTATACTATGACATTAAAACACAATTATCTTTTCATACTATTATTAAAATGATGCTAACTGATAAAATGAGAATTTAACCTATTTTGCATTTTATAAACATTAACATTTAACAGATATAAACTATTTAGAGCCACATTACATAGGAAATTAATACTATGTAAGATAGTTTCCACTGAGGACTTGTGAAATGTTTTTGGACTTCAAAATAATAATTGTAATTCTTTCTAAAATTATCTGGGGATAATTATTCTTGAATCCCTAGGGTGAAATATCATCCTGCTGAAGTCAGATGATGAAATTTTGCCTCTATTAATTACAGTATCTATCTGTACTTCCTCTTGCATAGTTTAAGCAGAAGATTTGACAGACAAAGGCTTTTTCTGAATGTGACAATTGTGAAACTACACAGGTATGTGTACAATATCTGGATCTCTCTTGTTATAATATTCCTGTTGGTTTGTGGAGTAGAGAACTACAGGAATACCTCTTCTTTCTTTTCCATAAACAGGATTCACAAGACATTTTTGTAGACTTTTTATCTTGAGAAGCAAGTATACAACAGATTGAGAAGGGGAAGAGAGCTAAGAGAAACCCTTCCACACAATCAGAAAACAAAGCCCACTATCATATGGGAGAAAAGCATTGTATATTAATAAAATTCACCGCATCATTTATTTCTAAGAATTCCCTGAAATGTCGGAGTTGCACTTAATTTAAACCACATTCTGTTCATTCTGACTTCTTATGCAGTCAAAAAGAATATTATGGATCACTTCATGCCCAATTTCACTTTAGGATGATTTTGGTATCTCGTAAAACAACTACATACTTGAGAAACAACATGGTTTTTCACATCAAATTACATACCTGATATTTTCATCTTTAATAAAAGATTGCATATACTCTTATTAATATGAAGTCCCACTTTTTCTAACACACCTATGCATCCAGTCTTTACAGAAATGAAGCGTGTTTGTGGTTTAGATTTAAATGAATCATAGAATCAGAGAATGGTTTGGGTTGGAAGGGACGTTAAAGATCATCCGGTTCAAACCCCCCCGCCACGGGCAGGAGACTCCATCCACTAGACCAGGTTGCTCAAAGGCTCATCTAACCTGGCCTTGAACACTTGATGCTGTGCATTCAATCCAACTCACAGCCACTCAGGAACAAATCCTGCAAGCACTTCCTGATTAGAAATTCAGCTGAATTTTGCAAGGATTGCCTATATAGCCAGCAGACTGCCAGCCACATGAGAAGTTATACTTTCAGATACCCAAAACAGTACTTCGAGCAACACTGAGAGTTAGCATCATTCTGAAATTGTGAAAAGGCATTTTGCAGTAGACTTTCACATTTGGGTTTTTAAGCACATACAGACAGACACACACACTTCAATATTTGATTTGCGATAAATGGAAGAAATTAGGCAAATGGATGACAAGTAAGATATATGGCTTTATATATAAAGTAGCCTAAAGTGGGTCCAAATATTTTAATAACGAATGTAAGATGGCACATATAACACATACAGTGATGTTCTCTATCATCACTAAAAATGACACATTAAAATTAGCATCAACCTTGTGCTTCATAACACACAGACATACCTCCTTTAGTTCAGGTAGAACTAAAAGTATAGCCTCAGAAGCTGTATGAGGTATTCCTTCACACCATGTAGCTTCCCAAAAACCTTTGGATAAGGGTTTGAATCATTAGGCCAGGATAACCATGTTAGTGCCATCCTGCCACTGCTTCACTACAACAGCAACACTTCAAGGCTAGCAGCCTTACAGGGGCTTCAACAACAGTAGCTACTGCAGTGGCTACTCAAGTCTCTGAGACGTGATTAATTGGGTTATTTTGGCATGTCTGTTTTGGATTCAGCTTGACAGCAGCATTAAATAAAATTGTGAGTGTATATTCCTATAAATACATCTGTAAGAATACTGAAGTGTGGAAAAAACTGGACATACACATAGAAATTCCAAATAGCAACACAAATTTTGAAACATTTATATAATTAATGTACCGTTTTCAAACAACAGGCTTATATAAATATACAAAAATAAGCATGTTAATATGAAATGTGTTCAATTTCCTATCTTAAAAGTACTACAACATTTAAAGCTTCGAAGTCATGTAAGCTAATGACTGCATATTATTTCTAAAGGTTTTAACATTCTGCAATATTCAGCAAAAAACTATTCTGTTAAGAAAAGTGTTAACAAGAGAAAATATAACACTTCTAAAGTAGAAGCACATCTTTCAAAATTTGAAGCACTAAAACTACAATTTAATACAGAAATGCAAACAATAAGAACCATAAGGATGAACAGAAACAATAAAAGGTCAAGGACTTCAAAAAGTATTGTTCTGTGTTTATTATGGATCATTTTGACAGCTAACTCAGTCTCAAATTTGTAATTTTTTGTTGTTATTGCTCTGCTCCATAATCAGATACTATGTTCTTGAAAAGCATGCTTCATATAGCTTTAAACAGCATTGTAACATGGGCTTGGCTATCATGCTTTATAAACACTACATGTTGTATTGTGTGTCTGATGCTGCAAGTACAGTCAAATATACATCATGCATGATGAATTAAACACATTTTTTTGAGCGGACATTTATTCTTGCCAAACAATTCAGGAATAATACTAAATAGTTTAAACAGACAGAACTCTGGCCTGAATTCAACAAAAGCAGCAAGATGTTAAAAAAAAAAAATCTCAACAGAGCTGCCTTTTTCAGACAAAGAGCTTTTTTTTCCCCTCTTGGCACAAAGGTTCGGGATTGGAGCCAAGGTGCTACTTATCAGCTGTTTGACATCAGGGGAGGACTGTGTGCGTCAGTGGACCCAGTGGGGACCCCTGGCTTATGGCATGCACCATGTGGTTCTTATCTTATCAGTTTGCAGGGTCTGGCACTTCAACCTCTGCAGTGTGAAAAGAAAAGAGAAAAAAAAGGGGAAGGAAGGAAGGAAGGAAGGAAGAAAGGTGTGTATAACTGGGAGGGAGGAGGTCAAACGGGACTGGTGAGCCAGGCTGGACTGCAGAACAGAGCCCTGATTATACTTTGGCCTGCTGGGCTCTGTATGGTTGCAGAAAATCCTAACAGAAATTTCTCCCACTTTCTCTATATGCTCATAAAGAGAGGAATTACTTCTCATCCAGGTTCAGAGAAGGCAGAACAATGCACATGTTGGAGAGACAATGCTCCCTTTCACACACAGCTGATAGAGAGGCTGCCAGAGAAATGAGGAATAGGATATGCTCATGAAAAAGCTTATCAAGGTAAGCACGTCCTCCAGGAAACCTCTGAACCAGTGCAGTTTCTTATTGCAAACAAGATTTAAACAGCCTGGATTATTTCTTCAAATGCACAGCTTCAGCAAGATTTATTACTGCAAATTATTCTCAGGGACAAATGAGCCTTATGATACAGCACAACTCCAAGCTTAAAACTTGATTGCACAAATGAACCTTTGTATTTAGTATTTAGAATAACATTCACCCAGGAATGCAATCATCAAGTAAAGCATCTGCTTTCCAAGGTTCATTCCAACTGAAAAATTAATATAATTACTCAGAAAAATATTATTCATCTCTACCCTACCCTTCCTACACAATGTGTATGAATCAGACAGCAAAAGTCACCTCCTTCAGATTAATTTCCTTAAATTAAGCACCATTCTACCTCTAAAGGTGCATCACAAGATATAAACAGCAGGAGAAAATGAGAAGCTGTTTAAGTATCTGTAGAAATTAGTGGGTTTGCACCCCTGACCAATCTTTATAATTATTCCCAGGTAGTTCCCTACAAAAACTTTTCATGTTATGCAGTGAACCAGACTAATATCAGTACAGCACAAAACAGAATGTCTCAGGGCTTGCACAGAAACCTCGTTTGTTAAGGATTCAACAGAGCTCTGAGAACATCTCCTTGCTGAGGTCCACGACTAGGCAGCTGTGATCAAGTTCTGTTCACTCTAATGAAGGTTCTAGTTTTGTTACTTCAAAAGACTGTTTTCATAAAGTGTATCATCAAAAAATGTAATGTTTTGTTGCATACAACCATCATGTGCTTCAAATTTAATTTCTTGTGAAACTGTCAACTTTCTGAACCACAATAGTACTGTGTAATCTGTGGGACAATCAAGAGGCAATTCCAGTATTAGTAGACTTTCTTCTCCAAATCTAACCTATTTTTTAGCTAAGAAACAATGATGTATTCTTACATAAAACACAACATAAAAAATTATGATCAAGGATCCTAACATTTAAAAAACTTTCAAGAGAGTGAAATACTGGTTTGCTATGAAAAATCTATGAAATTGCCACAATATCATATTGTTTCTGATTCATATTTTTCTTTCCTTATTTGTTACTTTATTTTGGTTAAATAGGTTGTTGCTTTATCAGATTTAGGAGACAGAGAAAAACAGAATCAGAAGCCTGAAGAGAAATATCACCTGTAGACACTAACCTGCAGCCTAACCTTCACAGATAGATTTCTGCACTTGGACGAAGCCACCACTGCACTCATTTCAAAGGCCTGTGCATAGCAACTTGGATACCAAATCACTGGCTTGCAGAGCATGCTGTTTCCCCTTGAGTTAAATGACAAATATAAAAGTTATTTGTAGTGATCAAGGATCACTCCATGTGGGATCATGTGTTTCCATCCTGTGACTTTCAGAAGGTATATTTCTTGCAGCACGTGATTTTTCACTCTTTCTACTTCAATTAGAAAATACAATTGACAAATGAATTGTAAGTGTAGCTACAGATCTACGACACACAAACTTAAACGCTGGATATGATGCTTCATTAGCCAAGAAAAACAGACACACACATGAAAAAATAATGTGCATCGTCTTTGAAGACCCTATCTGTCATATTAAATGGCTGCTCAAGTATAAAAAAAGGATCTATCTTGTATCTCCATTTTGCAACTCCCCTTCTACTTCCTCTGTTCTTTTTGGAATAAGACAAGTGTCAAAATCTCAGTGCAAATATAAAAAACTAAGTAATTTTATACAAGTCGATTTAAGTGCTGAATTTAAGTCATATAACCAGTGCCTTGTCAGCTGTGTCTACTTAATTTACAATTAAGTAAATTTTTTGCATAATCAAACCAGATTACAGGCTCTACACAGTGAACAGATATACTGTGTATTATGCCAATGTGTCTTTCTTCAAATAAGAAAGCTGATTTGCTCTTATAACAACAAAAGGTCAAAGCTACGTCCAAGTAAGTCAATGACCAATGCCACGTTTGGCTAACACTTCCCCCTCTGTTCTCAAATTCTGGGGAACTAACATGGGCCTTGAAGAACAAACCACAATGAAAATATTATTGTGCCTACCAAAGATTTGATGTTCCAACTGGCACATTCTCATGCACCAAGCTCCTCTTGTTTGTGTTATGATAACTTAAAGAGAAAAAGGACCTCAATTTCATTTTCAGCTTCAGATTTCAATTTGCTGTCAGACACAAAGAAAGTGGTTTACAAATTGTGCTCTTTTTGAGGTTTATTTTAGGCCTGTATTCAGATTTTTAGGGGATTTTTTGCTTTTATAGAGAGAATAAAGACAAAAGAAAATAAGGCAGAAGAAGAAAAAAGAAAAAAATAGGGTTTCATTGTTGGGGTTTTTTCTAGAAAATTATAGATAATTAGAAATCAAGTTATTTACAGAAAAGAGGTTACTGTTCTTGCTGTTCATAGTCAATCAAGTAGTCCCTCCAACTTCCATCCCAGAACACAAAACAAGAACAGGTATAATATTTTTTCCGGAGAGTTCACTTTGGGACTGGAACCCTGGATCCAGACTCAATCCACCATGGAGACAACGCAGCTCTCTGGAGGAAGGTACTTCAGACATTTCTTACTGTGGCTGGATTCCTTTTCAAGTGAAGAAATGTAGTTCTGCCAATCATAACCCAATCCTAGCAGAAGAAATTCTGATGACACGTTGGCCTAAGCATTGAAAATAATACAAAAATGTGGTTTAGAGTGCAGCTTGCTAGAATCACACAGATGAGAGTACTGGAGAGGCCCAGCACAGCCAGCAAGCTCATCTAAACAAGGTCAGTTTTTCAGCATAACTACTTGAAGATGCAATCCTTGAAAGATTACTAAACTTCACAAGGAGGTGGTAGTTCTGGATTAAAAGCACTGATTTTTAAATTAAATAATTTCAAAATACTTGACGAAAAGTAGCATCCAAACTGACAGATTAAGGATGCTTACTTTTTTTAAGGAAGAAATTTTTTTTAATTTTTCATTGTAATATAGAACTGTAAAATATGTTACATTATTTTTTTCTGAAATTTGAAACAGATAAAGAATAAACAATAATTATTTTATATTCTCCTTTACTGAAAGAAACAAAAAAGCATAGATGAGTAGTAAGGCGATTTCATTCTTCCATTTAAGGGATAAACTACATAAATACAGGGGGGAGGTGGAGCACATGTTATTTACTCAACCACTCAACTGTGTTTTATGCACCAAAGTCAAATTCCAAGCTGAAAAAGAGGAACAGTTCTTTGGTAACCTGAGAATCAAAAAAATTAATTTCCTAATTCTTGTGTTTGACTGTGGAACACTTCTTCCCTCTGTATCTCTTATTTTTTTATCTGTAAAATGAGTAGAAGTCTTGTCATTCAAGCTTTACCTCTTCTCTTAGGGTAATATTGCAATACTTACATGCTATTTCTACTAATGTTTTTAGTATAATGAAGTTAATAGGATCTCTTCACATGCTTAAAGACAGTCACATTTGTGGTCAGCAAAAGGAAGGACATTTGTTTGTACCCTGCACAGGTCGAAAATCCCATTTAGCAGTGTGGCCTTGATCTTGACAATGTCCACTAAAAATAATCTAATAAAAAACAAAACCAAAACCAACCAAACAAAAAACCTCAAACATCACAAAAATAAAAAATCCACCACCTTGCCCTTGATCATTCTTTTATAAAAGCTTTTAAGCCTTTACTTTCCATGACCATTTTCTCCAGTTTTCAAACTGCTATGCAAATAGTAAATTAAATTTGAAATTAAGACTTCTAACCCCCACATGAGATGGATGAAGTGCTCCCCAAACTCTCCTGTCTTAATAGAGAAACCACATCAGACATTAAGGCAACACCGCTGTTTTTGACATTCTGATGTAATTCAGTGCAACAGCTTTATGTATGGAAATATGAAAGCATTTGGAAACCAAAACTGCACACAGTATGTAAATCAGAAGTAAAAGAATTAAGAGATTTAAAATGGCCAAACCAAAGGATTAACATATCCCAGCTAATGAAATGCCACAAGAGAGTTAACAACCTCATAAAGTATAAATTCTTATCTTATCCAAAGATAAGACATGTCCACAGCTAGAAAAATGATTCAGCACATACTGAAGGAAGAAATTGTTTCCTTAACCATATGTGATTTCTTTAAATACTCTTTAGCATGAGATCCTTCAGAAGACCATAGCATGAAAGGTATGCACTTGGGCAAACATGATATCAAAAATCGATAGAATGTGCTCAAAATGTATAAAGAGATCGAAGTATAAACATATGCTCTCTTTAAAATTTGAGTTTTTCCCTAAGTCTTCATTTTTACACATAGAGATCTTGGATAGCTTTTGCAAGACAAACAGTAGTAGAGTTTAAAGAAAAGAATGAAAAAATTATTCACGTATAGAAGGAATTTTGCATCTCTTATGACCAAATTGTACTTGAATTCCACCATGGACAATACTACAGAAACAGCAGAAAAGAGTCCACTGTGCTATTACATTAACAAATCTGACAGCATGAAGGTCCACAAGAAAAACAAACAAACAAAAAGCACCTTTAAATAAAGCAACACAAAAAACAAAGTCTTTCATGCGGTCTCCATAATATCTATATAATCTTTTGTTTTGATCTTCATTGAACGATAACACTGTACCACAAGACATTAGTATGGAAAATTCCGCACATTATAAGGTACATTTGGATTATGCGAATCATCTATCCAATCTATCCACTACTATTTAGGCAAAATCTTAATTCCTCCACTGAATTCATTAAAACTACCTGTATGGGTTATTTTCAAGAAAACATCATAGACACATTCACAATTTTGACTATTGTTTTTAGTTCTAACTAAAATGAAATTACAGATTATTTTAACAGCCATCCCTATTTTCTCAAGACAAATACAGTTTAAAATGTAAAAGTCACTCATTTACCTTTTTTTGAAAGACACACAGAGATTGCACTGCTCATAGTGCTCTCTGGATTGAGAGTTTAAGATCTATCCAGAACACTAGAACACTCATTTCTGCAAGGCAGCTCATCGCCTGCTCATGAGTGGAGAAAGGGTCTTACTGACACAGGTACATGAACATTCCCAGTTCTAGTACACTAGAAAAAGGTTTTGGTTTTTTCATAAACCTGTCAGCAGATTTGCCAGCAGACTCCAATTTTTGAGTGGGGAGACACATGAGATTATGCTTACAGAATAAATTTTTTTCCCAGAAAATGTTTTCTCTGCTGAAGCCTAGAACTCAAAACATGCAAACGTGTCCAATTTTAAGCAACAGTGATTTCAGTAGGCATATTCACATCCCTAAGAAATTTTAAGTGACTCCCACACACAAATGTCTACAGCAGCACTGAAATAGCGAAAGGGGTCAAAATTGTTGTACAAAGACGACTCTTCATCTCCAAGTTTTAAAATAAGAAATCTTGTAAGCTGTTTAAAGTATTTATAAATAAGAAATTTAAGAGCTTCACCTAGTGAAACCTAGCCACAGAAGTGCAATATTGTAGTTCTGTAGTAGTACCAGGGATTTTTTGGTTTTAAAGCAACCTCGCTCTTAAAGGAAACAGTCGGAATTCCCCCCAGCTTTGTTTCTTATAAGGTTGGCTCTTCCTCCTGAACCAGGTAGGGGCAGATAATCCAAAATTGGGCCAAGGGACAGCTGCAAGGATTTTTCTCTCAAAGGTATGCCACTCCTCACACTGCAGCACTGCTGTCTGCTTCTCCAGATGGACAGGAAGGTCCTGTCTGCATGAGGCTTTGAAAGGTGTCAGCCTTCCAGTCGCAATAAAACTAACCCTTAGCCTTTCAGACCTGAAAGTTCTGGTGGTTTGCCTTTGGTTTGAGGGTTGTTTTTTTAAGCTGAATGACAATTAGGTAGAAGTAATCAATCCATTTGTTATGAATGTTTCAAGTAGTAACCCCAGGTTCAAGTGTCTGTGGTTTATCCAAAAGGATTTCAAGGCAAGCCACAAGTGTTTGTAGCTGGGAGCAAACATTTGAAGAGTGTCCAGATGATCCTTTCAAATGTGTTGACAACCTTGAGAAAATAGTATGTAACTACTTAAATTACAGGTCTTGCAAAGGCAAATGCACATGGAGCCACTAGGGGAGACAGATGCCAGTAACTGCTTTGACCTCTCTCTAAGAGGCTGGCCCACAGTCTTAAAAGTGGCAAGATCCAAGGAGCCCCCAAATGTTCATGTAAATTTTTAATGGACGCTTCGAGGTGGTCACATTCTTGACTTCACAAGCCAGCTCATTCATCCATTAAGCCACAGCCCTTTACAGAGCAGAAAGTACACTAGGCTGATACAGAGATAACACAAGAAAAAAAGTTAGTCTTGTATCTTAGTAAAGAACTTTTTAATGTAAAAGCTATCAATATTTCCACGTGAACAAGACAACAGACAAGCAGTTGAGTTGAATTCAGGCCGAGTACAGGGCTCAGCAATTCCCTAAAAATCAGTTGAAAGTACATGTACAAAATGACAACAGGATTCAACTTCACACAGGATTTTACACAGGAGACAAGCTTTAATTTTTAGGTTATTCCTTTTTGAATATAAGACAAAGAATAAAAAGAATACTGAGAGTCTGAAAATTATAGGACCTATATTTGATTCATGTTAACATGTCTTTAAAAGAAAGCAAAGCAATTCCATAAACTGATAAATGGTCTGTAGAGAGATGGATTTTTGACTCCTCAAATACTGAAACCCTAGCTAACTGCATGCTTAGTACCATATTGTCCTTTAGAGGTTATGCCCACTGCTTAAAACTAGAGTCCATATTTTCTCTTTCCTTTCTGTACATATTTTTTCATTCCACTCATTTTCTCCCTTCCTCCTTGACATGGATCTATTATTACCTATTATAAGGGGCAAACAGAGCTGGCATATTTGGGAAACGTGAAAAACTGACAACAGAAGAATCTGGTAATGGGTAGCAAAGCAAGCATATAACTTGTATAGAGTTGCTCCAGTAGAGTCTAGCTATGGTTTGGCATGGATTTCAATGTCTGGAACACTGAGGAACTGAAAGAGATATCCAGTATTTCTCCTATGTACATGCATTTCTACACATATAATGAGGTGTCAAATGAAACATACCACAGATAACTGTTTATAAATACAGCTCAAACATGTATTTTCTGCCTAAATAAAGTGTATTTTCTGCCTAACTCTAAAAACTCACTGCTTGATATTCATCTTAGCTCATCATCCTCATTATGACATGATTGAAGAAGTCATAAGAAAGCCATCCCTGAATCCTTTACAGGTACATCAATACAACACAGAACACAGCAAATACAAGAACTTTAAGGGGCAAGTAGATTTAACTGATGTAGTAGGAGCAGAGGCCAGGTTCTCAAAAGCAGCAAACAGCTAACTTTTAATTTTAGCCAATCTGTATGCTCCTCACCTTCTCAAGCCCAAAATGTTAACGCAAGACATGTACTGCAAACACTGTCCTTTATTCAAAACAGCTCAGTTTCAGTTTAGGTAGTATCAGAAATAACTCTCAATTTCAAGTCTAGGCAGATTCCAGCCTCCATCAAGGAATGAAAAGCTGCTTGTTAAACATATCTAGGTTTATTAAGTATTAAGCATATGTGCTTAACTACACTGAGACACTTTTAGACTCCTTTTAATCAACCTTCTCCTACACAAATGTTCCCACTTGCATACAAAAAATTATCACCTACAGCATACATTGGGACAAATATTATGCTTAAATAAAACTGTGTTTGGATTTATGCATTTTAATAATTTAGAGGAAACTTTTGCAACATTAAAAATTTACATAAAGTTTTACTTTTACCTAGTCTGCATTTGACACCAATTTTACTTCAATTTGCATTCTTACGGTCTCATATTAATCAGTCCCATGAAACATTGCTGATAATGCTTGCACAAAAAGGATAAAAATAATTTAGAGAAATTAAAATGACCATTAGCATAAAGTAGTAAAAAAAATATTTTTATCTATTACTATTTTGTGGATGTACATTTGTGGATGCTTTGTCTTTAATAGGATAATTAAACAGCTTTAACAAATATGAAGTTACTATGTCAAGGAGTCTACCTTGACAGCAGTGTTGTTCAAGTGTCTGAAAAAATTAGTGTGGCAACATAACCACAGAAGCCACATTCTTAGGGCCACATTTTCTTTTGTTCTTTTTTTTTTTGTATAATAAATAATTATGATCTCTAACTCATATGTTCTTCACTTAGTCATAGCACATTTTTACCTTTACTCCAATGTTCACTCCCCAAATCACAAAACTATACATTTGAAAACCTAAATATATTTTCTGCTCTGATACATAGATTTATATTCTTATGATTAAATCCACAGTCCAATACAGGAACACGACTAGTCCATATTGCTTGGAAAAAATTGCCAATAGATCATAAGAAATTGAGCATGAATGCTCTTTAAATAATTATTCAAAACGTAAAACAAGAGCTCAATTGAAGTTACTGTTTGTTAATGGAAAAAGAAAAACTGTATTACAAAGAAATGCATTGAAGCCAACATTAAAGTAACTTTTGCCATCACACATTGTCAATATTCACAGTCAGGTCTCTCTGCTGTAATTGGCAGATTCAATAGAACCTAAATCCCCATCCTTTAAGTTGGAGTGATGTCAGCAGCTGTTAAAGGAAAGAAGTAACCCTTCAGGCTTTGCTCATGTGAGGAAAAAGCCTTTCAATTAGCACTTAAAATTAAAAGCTGCAACATTATTTAATCAAAATAATGTGGCTATTTGGCTCCAATCTTGCTATAGTTTGTAAAAAATCCTCTCCTTGAAGTAGTCAGAGGTTTTAGTTGATCTGCATCTTTCTGTTTACATAAGGATAAGGCAAAAGCATTTAAAACACAGTGAGATACAAACCTCACAGTCGACAGGAAGATCCAGTATTTTCAAAGTCTTTTGGGAGAGCTGAAATTATTTTCAACTCATTAAGCTGAAATTAGATCCCAAACTGACAATTTGTAAGATTATTTTTGTCAGAAAAAGCCTTTTTAATTGCAATTTCCACTGTTCAAAACAAGTTTATCAAAACATTTGCAGCCAGGGAAGACCAGACTTACAGATAAATAGTTCAATTTGTCTCAAAAATGGTAAAATAAAGTATACTTGCCATTAGGGGTGTGGGGAAAGGGGGCGGACACCCAAAAAATCAAACCACCAAAACAACTACCAATATTGTCAAACTTAACAGTACCTCAAGCATTCCAACAAATGATTAACAAAATTAATTTTAGTTTCCAGACAGACCTCCACTACTGAAAATCTCATATGCATTTAGTCAAGTTCGTTTAAAAAAAAAATCAGAATATTTACATCTACACAATTTTTCCTGTTATTAAGTCTTTAAGTAAGTAATCAAAAAATGTAACAGAATTGTAGACCATGCTAGCATAATGTTATCCTTTTCCAATGCCTTATCTTCAGATGTGAAACACGAAAACACACATTTGTAAAACACAAGGTTATTGAAACATAAAAGCAGCAGATCCTCTCTAGCAACTTCAAAGTGAATCCTGCACATACATTAGTTTTCAAAGTTTGTATAGTGGTCAAATCTGAAATACTTCAACAGGCATATCTTTAGTAAGTTCAAGCTTCAACATTCCACTCAAAGTTTTGCTTATATTAAAAAAAAATAAAAATTAAAAGGTCACTGTCATCATTCCCTGTTTCTTCTCTCCCTCCAAAAACTGTATTAATGCAAAGTCCCAAAATAGCCATTTTCAACCACAAGAAAAGTCTGGGAATTGCTTACCTAAAGAGCACTAAGTTTTACAGGGAAATGAGCATTTAAACCAGAAACTTTGAGTGGAAACCATGATGAAGCCTTAAATATAATATTTTTGTTAATAAAAATAGATTTGCTCTAGAGAAAAAATTCCATTTCCCCTTCTGACATCATTTTCCCCAGGAGATCTTGAGGAAGTTCTAAAGGCCAAACCACTCACTAGGAACCAGCAATTCTAAATGTCCCATTCTGGTACTCATCAGAGACTTCTGACTGATTGTAGGGAGGGCCAGTTTGTTTTCCATTTAGGTTCACTTTGTGTTATGAAAGTGACTTAAAAAAAAAAAAAGAAACAAAATTGGAATTCCAAAGAGAGACATCCTAGCCTGGAGAAATGTAACATTTGTGTCTATATTTAACAATGTGGGGTTTAAATGTCCCCATTTTCTACCTGTAAAATGGCCTTCATGTTAAAAGACTATAGTAATAAGCTTGACCAGAAAAACATATAAAAAAAAAAAAAAAAGAGAGTTATGATCTTTACTGCTATTCACATATTTTTAGATATTTTTTATTGGAGCTCTTTCACATGGAAGAGTGGCTGTTGAATACCATTATTAATGTATGGTGAATAATTCCATTAGTCAATCAACCAAGCAAGAATATAAAATCAAAGCAAGTTTTTCAGTCAAATTGATCAAATAAGTTATAAGTTGTTACGGATGCAAAAATCCCTATCATACTGAGAAGGTTCAAGTCAGCTGAATTATTTTATTGCCATGAATTTGCTGCTTCTCACCATTTTTTTTTTTAATCATTAGCCTTTTAAGCCTAGGATATTTTGATAAGTAATCAATGATCAACTGTAACTGGCTTACAGCACAGATTATTTCTGTCAAAAAAAGCTACATGCTTGATCCAGACTCCCTTGATGCTAAATAAAAACTTTAAAAATACATATTATTACTGTATTTATCTCCTCATTTAGTTATTAAAAGCTAACTAGACACAAACATTTAATAAATATAGATAGTAATAATAAAAGACAGGAATCAGTACTGTCCAAATTCCTCAAATGTTACCTCATTTCAGAACACTTAACATAAAAATGTTATTAAAAATACGGCAAGTGTTTTCCCTCTTCACTACTTACATGGCTTACAGAATTCATAACATTGGTATAATTGTTATTTTGAGCAGCTGTAATTGTTTGGCTACTAGCTTGACTTCTTTTTTTTTTTTTTTTAAACACACGAATACCAAAGCCTGTTACTAATCTGCTAGTTTGTACACTTGATGACTAAAAAGAAGCAGCATTTTTCAAATATGACACTTCTGTTATAAACTCTGAGATTAATGTTTAACTGTGAACTGATAATCAACAGGATTTATATTTTACTTAAATTTCTCTTGCCTAACCAATACTCCTTCAACAAAAGAAACTCTTCTATTCTATTTCTATTTTCTTGCTACACATTGCTACAAACAACAAAATAGCAACATATTCAGCAGGTTCACATGAAAGCAGCTATACTGATCTTAGTTTCAGTATGTAAACAACATTCCCAGTTCTTTCCCTACCTTCTGCTCAAAAGTTGTTAGTAAATCAAAAGTGTCACTCAGTCACAATTTACAACTGATTTTGCAATGAGCTGCCTATGAATGACCCAAGTATGGATTCAGAGTTAATTTTGTCACTCTGGGATTTCAGGGCCTGCCTATGGTGGGGCTCTCAATGGACAATTTTAGGCAGCATTTTTTCTGTAGTCATGTGTAATTAGTTTCATGATGCAATGCTGGGAGAGTGAATTGTGGCATCAGTCCCTCAATGAAGCTTTCATAGAAGTATCACTGAACAGAGGCTGAAGACATGAAGGAAAATAAAAAGCCTTACTACACAATCACGCAGGTGTTACTGTGAAATTATCAGCACCCAGAGAAAGCGTCATGGGATCTCTAGAGCCCATTTCATGATAGTTCTGGAGCACATTGACAAACCAAGTTGGGAATCCTGAGAAACAGTAGATAAGTTCCAGCTACAGAGAAGAAGCTGAGGCTCTGACTAGTAGATTAGTTCTCCTCTTGAATTAGCACTGAATGAAGTACGCTGATTTAATTTGCACAGATGCACATATCATTTAAGCTTTAAAGTAGTTATCTGTGAAAAGTAGTTAAGATTCTATCCCAAATATCAGAAAACACAGAATTGCAAAGAACCAACACAACAGGGAAAAGAAAATAAAGAGGTATTTTTGTTTGTACATCTAATACAGTAACTCTGGATAACAAAAGAAGGCCAATTAAAAATATTTATAGTTACTCCTCTCCAGCTGTAGATTCAACAACACTAAACATAGTCCAAGTAAAAACATAAGATCACAAAAACCATGTATTAATACTCTTCTTAGTAAGGCTGAGCAAAATATTAACATTGTCTCTATGTAACAGCAATACTATTTTTTGTTATAAACTAGAGAATGTATAATACTAAAATTTAAAGAACTTCTACAGATGCATCTGTTAGTAAAGAAAACACTGCCTCTAACCTTGCATCAGATTAGATATGCAGTAGTGCCCCTGGCAGTGGCAAACTGTCACTGAGCATGTAATTTGATGTGTAATCTTAGTGGCAACGTCTAGAAGCATTTATTCAGTTATCGCAGTATAACCAGAAAACCTGAAAACATATATGAAGTGCATCTATCTTCTACATCCCCCATCTATCCTCGACTTCTTATTTTAAAGTGGTGCAGGCTATGCACATCTTGGTTCCGTTTGTCAAAGCACAATAGATCATCTTTTCCACTCGTAGCTCCAAGACACCCACTACCCTTTCAGGAACATTGCAATAACTGTTGTTGTAGCCGTAGTAGTAGAGTCATTACACTGCTCACAGCAGGCAGGTCACTTGTGATAGCTCAACAGAAAGGAAAATACGACCATGGCTGAAAAAAATAACATGAAACATAAGAGATAAATAGAGTACTACTCAAAAGCAGAAGACCCTAAGATTAGACATGCTCAGCTTTGCACCTCAATGGTCAGCAGAGCTCTTAGAAGTGGGTAAAGCACAAACATAGGGCATAGTCTCAAAGTTGTATGCAGTCCTGTGAGCACCTCAGTAATGGATGGAATTATATCTATACTACAGGTAGTAACTGAATTATATATTTTTTAAGGTTATACTAAAAACCCACCATATTTTCTGTCTCAGAAATGTTACCTCAATATGCTATTTTTTTTAAAGTAAGCTTTCTGTTCTGCTTTTGCATCTGTACGTGCAGAAGGTGAGCAAATGAAAATACTGCAAAACCTCAGGCATAATATCCAAAGTATTGACTTTTTTTTTTTCATCTGGCCTGCAAAATACCATCTTGTCTACATACTTTCACATATCCATCATTTGCTTTCTCATATATTTGATACTGCTGCTAGAAGTTCATGAAAGACAGTACTATGAACTGAAACACCAGCAGCATTCATTTTTATACCAGAATAATATCTGCAATAAATAAATTGGTGAAAAAGAATGTTACAATCACAATCCCTTCGATTATCAAACATTTTGGATTAGATCAGTTTTAAAATAATAAGCTAAGAGGTTTATTTTCACAGCTGGGTTTGCCTTATATTTCATCCTGTACCTTGGGAGTGCAGTAAAACCCCCCCAGGAGTTTATAAAGCATATAATGTTACTCTGGGAGTAAGACTTTCAAAAGGAACAAAACACCCTGGATTGGACAAACCTGCAGAGGAAAAAGTTGCTTTATCACTCCAATACAAAAAGTACCAATTAATGCTACTGTGCTACTCCTGAGCAACACACACTGAATAGTGACTTGTATTCAGAGGATTTACATTACTGCCAATTTTTTCTGCTTTTAGCCAAGAAGCAAAACTAGAATAAGGTATTTAAAATTTCTTAGTCCACATTTAAAGCTGCTGCCATTGTCAAGCCGATAATGTTAATTTGTTGTATTATTACTAACCTGCCAGACCCCAGCTGTTGTCTTAGTCAAAACCTGAGTTTTCCAATAACTAGGAACTGCAGCTGCTCAGAATGGGTCACCAGGGATTTGAACCACCACAAACATTACTCATCTGGTCCTGCCCTGATCAGACTTCTTTGGCCAAAAGGCAGGGTCAGGCCTGCCTGAGATTTGAGGCATACAAATTTAAAGCTTTTTTTCCCCCCCAATCTTCAGAAAAATAGTATTTCTCATTCAACCTTTAAAAAGTTATCCATTATTCTCAGTGAATGTGGATCCAGTGTGGCAAAGCCTACTTTTTTGTGGATACTCTGCACTAATTAACTCTTGAAAAAAAGACCATGATTTATAACTTAAGACATCCATTAAGTTACTGCTCCAAGCTATCACTGAGAAACACAATTTCTACACGATGTATCTGTCAGCTGCTGCATGTAACAGGTGTAACCATAAACATTAGAAAATTATGCATTTCAATGGGCAAACAGCCAAAGTGCTGCCTGATTTAAACATCCCAAACTAGAATTACTTTTGTTTAACAAATGCTGTCACATGAAGTACCCTCAACAGAGCCCCAAAACTTATGGAAAATGACTATTTAACGTTTAACATTTTGCTGATATTTATTATCGGGTTTACTCTCATATATTAGTTTCAGATGGGATTCCTTGCCAAAAAGAACACTAACTTTCCATTCCTCCAGCTCTTATTAACTGTTTCTGTTTGGATTACAGACATCACAGATCCTGATTTCTTCCTTTCCTTTCAACAAGTTTCTCTCCAAGACCACAATCAATCTGTCTTGCTCCCTGAGCTCTGCATCGTCTTCTTCTTGTCCTTTCTCCTCCATATTTTATTTCCTGTTATTCTGGCTTTCCAGAATACCACTACCTCTCCTTGCAGTACCGTTTCTGCGTGGTACAGCATAGTAAACTCTCCTGCAAAGTAGAAGCACTTGCTAATGAGCAACTGGAGAAGTTGATGCAGCTTGTTAAAACTCACTGAACACGGAAGTGTTTTAACCACAGAGACAGTATAAATAGGTACTTTCTCCACAGCTCTCAAAATAGACATACACATATTGTACCTAGTACAGACCAGAGACTACCCAACAACTGGAGCCCATTTCCTGCACAGAAATGAGGAAAAGTTCCCACAGACAAAGCATACCAAGCACAGGTCACCAGAGTACAAGTAAAGTCACGCTAATGCACTGAGCCCTCAGTTTGCATCCTAGCAATTTCAGTATTCAGCAGCACACTAGCCTTTAATATTACACTAAGCTCTCTTATAGGTACAAGAGAAAGCAAGCCATGCCAGTGGCCAAAGCAGAGCCAACCATTTCAGTTGAAGATCTTTTCTCATCAGCATTACTAGGTTTTCCATGTTCAAAAGCTGCACGACTACAAGCCGATAGTGTCCTTTGTACTTCCAAGGCTTTCAAGTTTGACAGAAGAAATAACAAATTATTCATTAATCTCCACACAAAAGTAGACAACTGTCAGTGATGGAAGTGACAGGTCAGTTGAGTGAGTAGGCAAGCCTGATCTTGTCTAGAGGTAGGAGGAAGAAAAGGGTGCAAGGACAGAAATCTCTTTTGAAGTGAAAAAGTTTGAAGGCTTCCCCGTTTGCTAACTTTATCTGTTCCTCCTTTTTTTTTTGAAGTGGAAAAACACGAAGAAGCAAACCTTGAACAGCAAATTTTGAAATAGACCTTTCACTGACCTTGTAGAAATTGAAAGAGAAAAATTTATAAATTCCAAAGCCATTGAATTTCCTCCTGCAAACAACAAGAACTGAACACTCTTCAGGCAAAAAAAACCCTGTCAGTCACAAATGAGTCATGCTTATTAACAAAGTTTTCTTACTTAGAGTCCTACAATCTCTACAAGCAATGCTAAAATTTTTAATCCTAGAAAAGTGGATATTTCATCCCATTCAGCTGACCAGCTCTACCTTCCTCCCTTCAAAGGACCTAACACCTTGCTTTCCCCATAGAACTAGCTAATTTCTCTAGGAGAAGACAAGGCCATGAATGGAGTTACTCAGCAACATTTCTTTTCTCCTTATATGGAAGACCAACCTTTCCATCCAGAAAGATCTGTCTAGCTCTACGTTTTTTTTCTTTCCTGTTCAGTAGCTTTTTGCCCATTGCACCTTACTTGGTCCTGTTTTGTGTCTGTGTCTTCTGGGGGTTGCAAATATCTGCCAAAACCTGTCACTGGTTTCAGTGCTTACAGTTTGGGATGTGTTCACCAGCTTTGCTGCTGAGGGCTACCCACCACTGACAGTCATCTTTGGCTTCCTCACAGCTACCAAACTCTGGAACTTTTTTAAAAAGCTACACTCTTTTTTAAATATTTTGAATGAGTCAAGTGAAAATATTTTAAATTCATAGAGGACCTAGAGAAGCTAGGTCCTAAAGAAAACGCAAACAGTCAGGATGCATTTATTTCAGCTTATAGGCTTTTGTACCCTCATCACTGGCACATGTTAATTTTTAAATCAACAAACCAGCCAACCAAACTGCTGAAAGAATTTCGAATACAGTTATCCCCACCCACTTGGGCAACAAATGCATATAAAGCAAAAAGCAGCCCTGGATGTTAATATGCCAAAGCTTCCCCCTCTCAGCACTCAATTTGCCTTCAAAAGGCCATCCCTGCCTATTTCATGCTGCTCACAAGCCCTGGCTCCCAAGCATATTTTCCCTCACCCATTTCTCTTTCCTTTTTCCTTTCTTTTCTTGTTATCTTGCCCATGTGTCACCTTCCGGTCCCTGATGACACACAGCTTTATACTCCTCTAGTTGATCAGGGGTTGTAGACACAAGTGCTGCACACTCTGTCAGGGCTGGTGCCACATTTGGCTAGCTCAGCCAGCAGTAAGGACAAGGGATGGGGTGGAACAGCAGGGTGGAGCAGCGAGCACTCTGCCTCTTGCCTGCTGATGGGTAATGCCAGCACACCGCTAACAGAATTCCAGTCCATTTGCTCACATGCTATACAAGTCCTCAGAGAGTCATGTGCTGGGCACTCCTCTCACTACACTGGGTCACACAGCAGGGGAGGATAAGTGCATTTTTTACTAGTTATACTGCATCGCATTTACATCCATGCCACATCACAGGAATAGTCAGCCAGTCTGTTGACCTGCAGTTTGGCACAGTACCTTCTCAGGCAGGAAGGCAGTGACTACATGCTGCCTGCAACTTGAGATCAGGTATACACTCCCATATTGTGGCATTTTTAAAGGCAAGAAGAACGAATGAACTTTGCATTCACCCCCTTAGACTTATGCAAGTCTGGAAACGCCCTGTACAAGTCAAAGCCACTGCAGGTGTCTAGAGGAGAAAACATCCAGGCTCCACAGTGTTCATACCTTCAACTCTGACTGGCCAGATCAGCAGCCTCTCTGCTTTTTTCCCATAAAAAGTTCTGGGCTTATGAGCCAATTTCAACTATAACCAATACAGGACAAGAGTTATCCAAGAATGTCTACATTCCTGAAAGTTTTATGACCATTGGCAACTGGATAAACTGGCACGGCCATGGTTAAAAAAGCTTCAGATTTTCTCCTGCCTGCCCAGAGTTTAATCAATCAGCACACTGGCAGCCGATCATCCTACACCATCAGTCACATCTTCTCCACATGGCTGCTGGGGGCCACGGGAGAAAAAGTATTTGGGGACACAAGTGGGAAAGAGGTACCTCTAGAGATACTAAGTTCAGAACATATAATTCAGCTCTACATGAAACAACTCTAGTTTTGCATGATTTCCAAAAAGAATGAGTAAATTTGATAATGAATATATATATGTAAATGTGCACGTGTATGCAGGAAAATATTAACTTCTGTCCATTTCCAACTAAAAATATTCATCTATTTCAGGGGTTTAACATGTCTGAGATCACTACAGAATACTTGTATTACACTGATCAACCTGGTAGAAAACAGGGTATATATCTGTGCCTCCACTGAGAAAAAGGGCTGCAATATTGGCTAAATCCTTACAACGTATAAGGGTGTCTATTGAGGGGGACCAGCCACCAGACAAAACCAGAGTGGGACAAAAGCTTTATTAGTCCCACTGCTCAGTCTCATGGGGTAACTTAATCACTTCCTCTCTCAATCAGGAGCTGACCAACCCTAACCTTGCCCAGCAGGAGGTTAGCTCAATAGAAAATGTGATCTGGCACACATCAGCATTTCTGGAGCACCCCTTCCTCTTCTCTCAACTATTCATTCTTCTCCCCACAAAGTCCTCCCTGTTGTTCCTAGTCACATCAACACATTTTCTCCTTGGGGAAATGTTTTGCCTTGCCTTCCTTGAGCTAGCAAGCAGAAGATCTCAGAAAAAAACAGGCAGCACTGACTCTTTTAGCAGCCGTGTTGGCACATGATAGCTTGAAGTATTTCTCGACTGCTCTAAAACATCAAAGTACAAGGTCTCCATGATTCGACTGCTGTCTAGTGTTTTTTCTTTTCTTACTGATATTTGTCTTCACAGAGCTTAATGAACACAAGCAAGCATCACATATAATTATTAGTATTATAGTTACTCCTAAATCATTAGGCAATTTATCAAAGGACAAATAAAATCTACAGTTAATAAATTTTCCAAAATGGATAACTGGATAACAGTGTGTGTCTTTATAGTTAAGACTGTCCAACACTATGCTTTAAAATCATCACTTCATAAATCATAAATTTTAAATAAAAGTTTTCTGTGATGGATTTTAATTCAGTGGAACTTACATTGAACACAAAACCAGAAAAGAATTCTTTCAGAAAACAGTAGTAAAAAATTTACAGATTTGCCCCCAGTCAGTAAATTTTATGCATTTGCACATTTGTTTAATTAGTTCTAGTGGGGTTAAAAATAGGAAGAGGGATCACAACAGAAGTGAGAGCAACACACAGCTATGTGTAAAGACATCACCAAATATGCTTTACCAGTAACTAATGGATTTTCAAAATTGATTATGCTCAGAACTCCAGTACTTACTTGTCCCAGAACCTTCCTTAATGTTCTACCTGCATTAAATATGTTAGTCTCAGGAAAAACATCCAGTTCCACAGAAATCACAGTAAAATAGCTCTGCATTTTATAAGCATGTTATTTAGCCTCAAAGGGTGGTAGAACATGTTCTTTTTGAAATCCTCATTTTATATGTTCTACTCACCTTCCCCTCACTTTCTCTTGGGTTGAAGCTTCATTTCACAACCTTTGTTAACAAACAATGCTACATGCTGTTCATTTAAGAGGCCCCATTTTAAAAGTTGTGTAGCTGACTATTTGTTAAAATGGGAATATAATTAAATTTTGCTAATTCATCTTTTTTTTGGTGCTTTTTACTTTTTTTAGGGAAATTTAAGTAAAAAACACACTATTTTATGTCATCATTCCTCACTTGTGAAATGCCAGAATTCAGAAGTTAGAATAAACTATGACTCAGCTCATTATTCAAACCTTTCCTGTGCCTATGTGGTACCGTATCATCACTAGTAACATGAATGCATACTACATTATCCTAAAGGCTGTCTTAGCATACCCACAAAGTACACATTTAATGTGGAAAAAAACCCAACATTGCTCCCTCTCTAATCTCTATGAAAGTGTGATATCAACACCTACCACATAACATTTAAACAATGCAAGAGATGTGGAATTATTGCTTCCTCCTTTTAAAAAAAAGGAAAAATTGAGATTTTCACATAAATGCAGACCAGTAAGGTGTCATAAGCAGTTCCATGTATTCCACTGTCTTTTTAAATTTTTCTTTTTAGGTGTATTATTGATGTTATATAGATCACTGTAAAAAACAGCAGTCCTCCTTATTTCTGAAAAGTTTGTAACTGATGCTTCCAAATTTCTACTGGAAAAAACACCATCATAGCATGCTATCCAAGGTGGAGCTTTCAGATCCTGTCAGAAGGCCAGGCACCTGAGCTTTACACCCTTCCAGAATTAGAAAATAAAAAGTATATAAATCATCAAAATACATAAAGTATCAAGGCAATTTAAATATCATAATACCATAATGATTTATGCATATATTTATTCCAGCATCATTCCTGCAAACTCCTTACAACAGTCAATCTGCTTTGAAATCAGAATGTGCAAAGCAGACAAGACCTGAAGTCAGACTGAAATAACTATCTATCATCTTCAGGTAACCTAACCTCCCTCCTGCCCCCTTTTCAACACCCCAGTCCCTCAATTTTTATTGTTTTATGCAGGCAGAGGCTTAGATAACAACCTAACATTTCAGTGACTATTCTTTTTATAATAGCTTACAGAGAAAGAACAACATTTATTTTATGTTTACATTTACTTTCATGAAAATGGTCAAGTGCAGCCTAACAGCTCTATCTTCTGCAGTTGACAGGAAGAACTGTGTTGCCTCAGGAATGGCTTAAGAATAATAAATAAAACATGAGCTCTAGAGAAATGGACATTAAACAAGATCAAACACACATATTCTACATGTTGGTGTGTACAAAATAAAACACTGACATACCTGGATGAGAAAATTAAAGAACACATGCCCAGTCAGACTCCTACATCAGCACCAATTGTTTCAACAGTTTACATTCTACTCAGGCTCTATCATAACTTTTCAGAAAAAAAAAAAAAAAGGCAACTCACAATAACTGTAGTAATGATTAAAACAGGGAACACCACTCAGATTCTTACAGTGTTGGTTTTTTTAAAAACACAAAATTCACACCTTGGAGGCAGACTATAGACTATATGTCTATAGTGCACGAATCTCAAGTGTGACTATAAAGATGAGAGAAACAGGCAGATTGATAGTTCAATTCATCTCAAGAGGGCATGTAAAGTCAGTCACAGACTCTATGGTTTATGTTTGTTATGTGGACATGTATGTTCACTTATAGTCTTGCATAACATTTGTTGCTTCACACAAGCACACTCAGGAACCCCACTCTTCTATTTTTCCAGTGAAGAGCCCAGAACCTTGTGCAACAGACCATGTCTATGACAATACCATATCTGTATTTTTATATGCTCTCAATGTATGCAAACAGCAAAGACAGAACTCTAATTAAAAAGTACCAACATAGTAGTACTATAAGTAACATTGCACAAAAGAGCAATTAATTACATCACTGTATCCATGGTTAAAATATTGTTGCCAGTGTACTCTATATGAGTTACACTGCACTACTAAAATTAAAAAATTCTTATCTATTTGTCTTATTCTGTTGGAGTCAAAGGTAGCTTTGGATAACTTAGCTAAGACTGGTATAGGTACAGCTTTTATCACACAAGAGTTTGCACAGTCTACTTTCTAAAGCAACTTTACATCAGAATCTCCAGATACCAAAGCCAACTAATAAACCACTAACGTTTCCACAACAGCATTGACAATGTTTGGCTTCAAAGAACAAATGAAAACAAAAACCAACAACAAAAAAAACCAAAACACACACAATGGCTTCCTAACATTATGAGCAGCAAACACAATGAAAATATGCCAGTGTACACAATACTTCCTGAATTACTCCAAGAAAAAGTGAGATAACACCAAACTTTAGTCTGTTTCTGTCAGTGCAGTGCTTGCAGTAGATATGATTATAGTGTTAGTAATGAAATACATAAAATTGCAGACAGAATAGTGATTTGTTATCAGTCAATAAAACATTTGCAAATAACTGTGACCATGGTTACATAAAACATCAGCTTTAGGAGAACATGCTGCACCTGCTGAAGGTAAAACTAGTGATTTACTAAGAATGGGAAAAGAAAAACAGTATTTAGGAGTAGAATCAATTACAACACACACTTTATTGGTTTTTTTGTCTTATTTGGCATTCCAGAAAATGTAACTAAAAGGCTTCTCATCAAAACACAAATTATTAAATGCCAGCAGGACAGAAAGCGCCATCTTATGAACATCTGCCCATGCCATGCAGAAAGATGTAAGAATGGTCCCAGTCCATCAGACCTGGCAGTAGACATCAAAGGATTCATGACAGCTCCTGAGAGTCAGGGAAAGCTTCACTACAAACTTCACTGAGAATAAGGTTGAGCTCATGCTTATCATAATACTGTGCTTCACTGCTGAAACACACGCTTTCTCGACAGCAAATACAAATTCTTATTAGACTTACAATGTTACACTGATCAATAGCATAACATATCAGATTGGTCTTAACACAAATAGGAACCTAATTAAACCAGTATCAGCATGGCCCCCAGCAGGGGAGGCATTGTTCAGTTTCCTTTACTTTTGCAAATATGGATGTTCCTATGACCTGTCAGCGACAATGTGCGCTGCTGAATGGCAAGTCAAGTCAAAACTGGCCCTTTGCTCTTCTGCTTGGGAACGCGAAAGCAATAGCTCTTGGTATGTGATCCAGCTACACAACACCTCAAGCACCATACTCACTCTCTTCCAGCAGCTGATTTAAGAATCAGGCAAACTTTGGGTGATTCTCATTTAGCTTCCCTAGCCAGAAACAACACTAAAAACAAAGACGAGAGAATGCAAAGCAAACCACAAAGGACAGTCTGAACATAACAGAAGAAATGAATTCAAAATTAAAATATACCACTGGCAACAGAGAACAAGCCAACTGGAATTATATATATATGAGAAGTACAGAATCAGAATCACACAGCTCACAAACTTTGTTCTTCGGATCTTTCTGATTAAGGTTATATTAACTAGATTAGGTAGTCAGAAAAGGGGGCATAAGTTTGTCCATTACCACTATGAGGCTAGGAAAATATGCACTTGGCTAGATACAAGAGAACAAGGGAGAAAGAAGCTTATATTCAAAAAATTTGTCAAAAAACCCTCATATTATATGGATTAAATTAAGATTCTTCTATTGGATTCAGTATTGACAAAAATACAAAAAGTACGTGCAACAAAGGATTAGTCTACAAAATCAGTTATAAACAAGAACAGCATTATTCAAGTATGGGGAAGAACATAACATTCCTCTATTGTCATTTGTAATTTGTAAGTATATTGCTTGGCTTGTTTTTTTTTACTTCCTACTTCAGAGTCATGGCATTTTATAACTACACTTACTCACACTTTCCATAACTAAACCCAACATAGTGCATAATGCTCTTCTCGGCAAAATAAAAATTCTGATTTTCTTTGCAAGTAGGTTCAGTTCAGCAGGATCAAATTTATAACATTAATAAATCAACAAAACCCAAGATAGCATCTCAAAACAGTGTAATATACAAGCCTTAGCTATGTTTTACAAACACATTAATCATGAACTGATTGAATAGGCCCACAGTAAACCAATTCTTCATCTGCATCCATCTGAGTTCCTTTCAATGGGTGACAAAATATTCTTAATCAATATTCTACAGTATTTCCACAATGTTTTGCCAAAGCTGTTTAACAGACTCTGGTCTTCAAAGTAATTTTTTAGACACTTAGATGGATGCAAAACATCAGTCAATGCATGACATACACCTTGGGTCCCCCTTCTGCTACCACCACAACCACTGTGAAAGATTCCTCTGGCACTGAAGAATTTTCAAAGCAGAATGACCTGCACAGCAGATCTGTGCCTGTGTTAGCACAGCCTGCCCAGGGTTGAAATCCAGTGATTTACAGACCAAAGTATGTGATTACGAGGACCCAGCATTTATACTTTTAATGTTTAGGTGAATTTTATTTCAAACTATCTGATCTGGACCATCTCCTTCTTAAGCTAGAATGCTGGAGCACACATCTCGGTTTTGTTTAGTATGGAAATAATCCGGTTAAAGGATGGATTCACATTTTCTGATGTGAACCAAGAACTAATGAGAATAACTAGGACAGTCAACTCAAAATCACATTTCTGACCTGAACATACTATGTTAAATTTTTACGTCAGCCAAGGAAGAACAATCCAGCAGATGGAAGCTTCAGCAATGGAAAACCTTGCACCCTGGCACCATAAACCAGATAAAACTACACTTCTAATAGGAGAAAATTGTCAGTGGTTCTTCATAACCTGACCAAATAAATCTTCCCCAAATCCCTGCCCTTCTTTTCGCTTGATCATACACTCACTTCCTTAGACCTAGGCTGAAACTGCTTTCCTAATGACCCAATCCTTACCCTTTATAACTCAGCCCACAGCCTGAAATGCTCTTCCTCAGCACCCTCCCAATGACTTTTTTCCTCTTCTACTTAAACTAGTTGTTCACTCTCATTGCCTGCATGAGAGTAAACATTCAGGGTAATCTCTCATGCAGGCAATCTGCACAACCATCTAACTCTCATTCTTTCAAACCAAAATTGAGGCTCCAGCAGACCTGCACACAAAGCCTTGAAGTACAGCAATTATTCTGCAAACTAAATGCAATTTCTGAAGAAACACATAATGCATACATATAAAAATAAGTGAAATATAAAATAAAATTAAGTTACACCTTATTTTTATTCATGTATGTTTTATATTTATTCTCCTTGAAAACATAAACTATTACTTTAATCTTCACTTTCAGTAGAGTTCCTTAAAGAATGAGTAAAGAAAATTATTTAATTTTGTCTGGCTCAGTCCATTTCTCTTAGCTGAACCTAACCTTACCCCAGCTTTTCACCTAGTGAAAAAACAGTCCAATGTTTGCTATGGATCCAGGTCTGAATTTTGTTTTTGATAGGCAATTAGGTATTTCTGAAAGCAGGCAGTAGTAATAAGAAACTATTTTGCAGCCCTAACTGTTTTTTGCTTTCAGCAAAAACTGTAATAGTAAAAACAGGAAAAGGCTTAAACTAGCTCAATTCAATAAGAAATACAAGAAAGTGCAATAATAGTTTTCACAGCTGAAGATCTGTGCAAGGGTTCTAAGTCAGCTCTATAAGAGGAAAGCACTGTAAGATGATCAGGAAACTAAAGCACTCACTGCTAAGTTTAAAAGGCAAAAATAAACAAACCTTTTTTTCCCCCCCCAATTAAAAAAAAAATCACAAAATACAAATCAAAAATCAGAATAAGCATATAAAATCCTTAAAGAAGCAAAGCACTTTCCCCAGAGCATGAAAAAATTTAAGGTGAAAAATTTAGGCCAGAAATGGTGAGACTGAGATCAATCTCCTGTTGATTGAAGAGCATTAAGCTTACAGAGTCCCACATATTTACAGACAGATTATGCTAACTGCAAAATCTGATGTCCTTCCCACTAATGCAGTCAAACCAGACACTTGTTTTTGATAACACTTAAAATATCCTAGTTTTAAAGACAGGATGATTGCTGCTGTCTTCCCCTATATCCACTCCTTCTCTCCCTCCTCTCTTGAAACCTTAATACTTTCAGTAGACAAAGATATTTTTATAGCCTTTTTTTACCCAACCTCTAAGACAACAAAAAATATTTAAGGTCATTTTTCTACTTTTGGGAAGAAACTTACCTACTGTCGAAAAGAGAATTATTCCATTTCAAGCATCTGTCAAATCTAAGAAATCTACTGTACAGTATTTTACTTCTATGTAAGAAATTCAGCTGAAACTTTCAGTAATGCCCAAGGTAAATTAGCTCTTTTCCCACTACCCTTTAAGAAAAAAAATTGTACCTACTTTCTCGTATATACCTTCTCCTTACAAGTACAACAGGTAGAAGTAGGAGAAAAAAAAGTTGCTCTGAGTTATAATTTGCAACAATGCAATCATCTTCAAGACTGTCAACACAACTCCAAGAGAATCTCCAGATCAGTGTAACAGTTTTAGGGAGTATTTCTACTATCCCTTAATCTGCACGATTGCCCCTAGGTTAAAAGTAAACCTATGTCCTAACCAGGGTGCCTGTGGGCATGACAACACAAGCACTGGGACAAGTCTTAAATGAAGTCCCTTACAAGAAATCTAGGACTCTACAGTCCATTTTCTTCAGAAATGAATATCACTTTTACTACACCTGGAACAAAGATATTACACATACAATATTGTAACCAGTTGAAACTGTATTAGTAGATACAACAGAATCCTACAACCTTGAGTTTGATTTATTCCTCCCCGCCTGCTTCCTGACCTCAAGTCTGTCATCTGATGAAACGCAGAGATAATCACTGCTTACACACACAGAGTATGTATTTAATAATAAAAACAGAGGGAACCCCATATAAACCCCAAACTTTTTGATTACTAGAAAATAATACCACAATTATGCAGTCAGCTCAAGAATTGTCCAGCTGTTCTTGGATCTCCTAAGTGATAATGATCAGTTTGATTCTCCAAATCATCAAGGAATACTCTTAAAGGTCTTCATACAATGATAAACAAGTGTACAACTGAGCCACAGATGGTGAAAGATCCAAATAATCTTTCTTGTATTTAACTTCACCTTAAATGTCTTCCTAGCCTTTAATCCAAAACTAAATAAAAGGCAGTGAAAGCCTACAGGTTGTCTACACCAACATGAGCATTGGTCCTTCTCAAAGTAAAGGCTGCCAAATAACTGGAGTAAGCTTAACAGGCTTAACATCTATAGCTGCCATTCTCTAACACACTTTCAGGATATAAAACAGCACAGGCTCAGGTTTTAAATGCATTGAAACAAACAACTATCCATTATTCTAAACTACATCTCTGCTTATAAAACCTTTGTTTCCCAAAATCTTGTAACATTCTATTCTTTCCTGAAAGATGACTGTTTTCACTCAGCCAGGCAGAAGATTTGTCCTTATATGGACAACCCTGAAGACATCAAATGGCTCTTTTCCCAGTCTATTATCAAGCCAGGAAATTAGACTGCCTGAGGTACTCTGCCTTACTTACTCGGTTTAGAGCCGAGAGGAAACATTCTTGAGTCCGTTAATCAACCATTTTCACACGAAGGTGAACGGATGCTTTTCCTTTACAGCTTTAGCAGCAATCACCACCAACGATTATATGGAAGATTAAAGTCCTCGCACAGCCATGGGAGACAACAGAGTGCTAACGATGACAGTGAAAGCTACCGAGCAGACAGCTGTGTCCCCTAGGGCTTGGCGGAGAGGAAAAAAAAAGTAAAATTAAAATTTCAAATAAAAATAAATATCACACATAAATAAATTCTGCAACACTGGAAGAGTGGAAACAGGAAAAAAGCAAAATCCTTGTCTGTGTTTTTAGTAAAGCCTCAGCTATTTCCTTGCCATTCATGATATTTAAATCCAGTTCTACATAAACCTACAGTCTGCAGAACGCTACAGATATGAAACACTTTGCTCTCTGATACTCAGGTGCCTGTAAAGCTCTTTTGCCTTTCCATGCACAACTTACTGTTGAACTCATATCTTTAGTAAGGAAAAGAAAAAAAATATACATGTGAGGAATACCCTGAATAGCTCTGAAAAATAGGTTCAAGGTCCAAAGAGGTTAAGACTTTCTAAATGGCCAAGACACTGTATCCTCTTTTCACACACTGGAAAACCTGCAAAGAAACCCCCTCTCACAGAGTCAGCTCAGCTGCCTAGAAACTTAGTGGCAGGCCAGTCTTTGCCTTTTTAAGCTACAACAAAGGAAATGATTGAGGAAGCATTAAACCCTAAGTGCACCATAAAAGGCATCTACCAGAAAACTAGCTGCTATTCACAATAAAGAACGTGCCTTATTTAAACAATAACAAACCACCACAGTCCCTATATCCTCTTAACACAGAGAGAAAAAGAATGTATTGCAAGAAATATGACCAAAAGTTGGTATTTCAGCTCCTCAGAAGCAGGCAGGATTTCTTTCATAAACTTAGTAGGTGGGACCATATCTTCTCAATGGAAAAATATGAACTGATGTGTCATAATCTATTTATGTTTTGTTGGTATTTTTTAAATCTTCAGCCAGAAAATTCCTTATTGCCCCTTCCATTTCTTGGTGTCCCAATTGTTTTTTCAGCTATGTTTATTTTCTGATTGGCAAGGAAACTATGAAATTCTATCTTGGTTTTTTATATGCTTTCTTGCTCTCTTTCCGTTTTCCTCCTATTAAGTCATCCTGTGCACGTTAATCTTTCAAAGTACGCTTTGCAATGGAACCAAGAAGCCCTTTATGCTGCCAGCATTAGTCAAGGCAATAAATAGCTGAAAAATGGCTACTAAAAGCAGTCACAGAATTGTAACTGTTAGATATCCATCCCTAATATTTCTCAAAAAGATCATGGGTACCTATAAAACTACCAATCTCATTCATTAGACAGCTGCCTTCTCTTCGTAAAGCTGTCAGCATGGGGGCAACTGTTTCATCTTTCTGAGTAAAGTCTCTTCTGAAATGAAGTTGTGATGGGATAATAAACTAACAAAACAAACAAACAAAACCCACCCTCTTACTGAAGATACTGCATCTACTAAAAGGCTGTGGTAAGAATCAATTAACAAAGCATATGACAAGTTTTGGAAGGAGGAAAGGCCACAGAAAGCTCTCTCACCCTTTCAGCAGGTAGTCCTAATAGGGGAGTCACCAGGAATGCCACCTCTATATTTCAGGAGCATACAAACAGATTAGTTTACATTTTTGAAAATACAGCACTTGATAGTACTCTACTTCCTTCCCTAGCTTCCACTAGCAGCCCACCTTCTACACGTATGATACACGGGAATTTTCCTTATGTATTGTACCTTTGTCAAGAAAAATATATTCACCATAAACCTAGATCTAAATCATAAATCTAAATCTAAACTGTGGTTTAGATAATCTAATAAAAATCTAAATCCAAACCCTTCATGAGAGGAAGGGAGCAGGTGACTAAGTGAAGCCGCAACAGTTCTAGCAGTTTACAGTTTAACAACAGCATTTAAAAGCATTATTTCCTTTCCTCCTTTGGTCCATTAAATCAGTCAGATGAAGGGTTATGTCATCCATCCAGCACAGTGGTTCACTTCAAAATGCCACAGCACTGAAAAACAGTGCTGTCTACATGCAATTATGTGAATACCAAAAGAAAGGTTGTAGAATGGTAAACCAGCTTACAATCACAGTTTAGACTTCAATCTCTCAACCAATACCAACAGCACTTTTTCCTCATCAGAGCCTCAGAAACAGCAACTACGATTTATTTTCATAAAGCCTGCTGCTTTTCAAAGATGTCACAAGCCCATCAGTTGAGTCAAAGAAAGGGATGTCTGAAAATTCAAGCCAAAGACAGCAAGTGTCTGTGTATGAACTACTGTCATGGGCTGAGTTTAAAGGGTAAAGGGACTTAAATATGCTGCAAAATAGATATCCATTTCCTGAAATGCAGCAACTTCTTGCTTTCCTTTTCCAATTGAGAAAAGCTCAGTTACATACAATGAACTAAAACATACTCAGATGCCAAATACTCTTGTTCAGGCAATGCTCTTCAAAACCTGGAATTAAGTTAATGGAATTAATCATTCTTATCCAAGTCATTATCCCAGCAGCTTTTCAGCGTGTATGTTAGGGAGCTCTGCATCCACAAGTGTCCCCAAAAAAAAATTACACTGACAGACTTTTAGCTCTGAACATTGCACAGCTGGCTAGAAGACAAGCAGGGAGTGGCCTGTCTGGAGCATCCGATCAGAACCATCTCTATGCTCTAACATTCCAATCGCTACAGGACCAACACTGTCATTAACAACTCACTTTTAATACTTGCCACAAACACTGTAGAAATGAAAAGTCTGTTTCAAGCCCAAAATGCAACTTACAATTCAGAAATGCACCTTTAGTGTATTTCACAGTTGGTGTCACTTTTTACAATAGCTATTTAATATTCTGTTTTATTAAAAAGTTCCACAAAAATATCACAACCCTTTCATAAGCAAAATATGAGTCACCATCTCCACATCCCCAAGCTTCAGGTCACCAGAGAAAAAGATCGTATTTTTTATCACAGAGGAGTTAGTAAAGGAAATCTGGCTTTCATTTTCTGTCAGACATACACATAAGGAGAAATCAGCAGCAGAGCTGTGTGGAAGTTTCATTAGAAAACCCATCATGGCTTGCAATTCCCTCCTTTCCCTTGATTTCCGTTTTTTTAATAAACACAAAATGCAGGTCATGCCCTTGAACTTCTGTCAATGTATGATTTTACACAAAGGCCATGTGAAAAACTCATGAATTAATATGAATTAAATGACCAAAGAAACCAAATAGGATGATAGCTGTTTCAAATGTTAGTAGGAACTGAGTACGCCAATGTGTGAAAAAAGAAAAACTTCCACCAGTTTAGCATACCTTATTCACTAATTCAGACCACCTAGATAGTATTCTTCCAAGTTCATTTTCCTGAAATCTGAAGCTAAACCAGTCTTCATTTAATTCACAAAGTTTAGAGACACATCACTCCTCTTAAAAGAATAAAGGTCTATATGGCAAAAAATAAATAAATATCTACGTACAGTTTTCAATTGTAGATCCAGCTCCTGTCTAGAGAGTTTTATTGGGATTTGAGTTGCAAATTCATCTTTGGCCTGGAAAAACTACAGCCACAAGATGACCATAAACAGAATAAGTATCTTCCAGCTGTTACAAAAACATGCTTTGCTTTACTTTACAAAATAATTTTATCCTTCTGTTTTTAAACAGAAGTTTTCTTCAGTAAGATTTATGCAGAGTTAAGCATATAAAAAAGCGATCATTGAATCTTCTGTGCTTTGGCATACAGAAAGAACAACTGTCCGTCTAGCTGCCGTTCTCTTCCTGTCAAAGCAGACGCGAGGTTCAGCCCATGGCTTTCAAACTTCCTTGAGATCATGAGCTAGGAAACAGCACAAAGGATTACCCGTAACACAATTACATAACATAATTACTGTTATTTTTAATAATACAGAGCCATCAAAGTACCATTATGACCAAGACAGAGGGGAACCTCTGCGAGTAGTCTTTTTTGCTTCCATATCTGCACACATAAGCAACTGGCAGAGTGCCTAAAAAGTTCTACAGAACTTACCACAGCAATATCACGCAGGTCTGGTTGAAGTCTAAAAACAACTTGGTGATCAAACTGTTTGTAGACAGGAAGGACTTTTTGGCTTCATATTTTTTTTTATTAGCTGTATGCTTTCCCACCCCCTATGCCACCAATGCCTTAAATACAGAAAAAAATCAACTAAAGTTACTAAGCATCAAACCTCTCGTCTACTCCCCTCCTATGATCGCACTGAATCCAAGGTTATACAAGAATAACTAAGGGAAGGCTCTTTCCTTGGAGCGTTTCTGAAGATTCTTCTGGTCAAAAATTTGTTACACATCATTAGTCACTCTACAAATTATCACTACAGCAAATTTTTGTGTGACATATGCTAACAACTGTGACCAGATAATAACATCTGGGCACCCCAAGTATTCAAACCAACCACTTGTATAACATGGAGCTCATGTTTTTTCCATACTTTGCCATAACTTACTTTTTCTGAAGTCACCACAGGTCAAAAAATTAGCAACAGAGTCACTGTGTTCCATTGGTCAAAATATAATATTCAGTTGTAGACACTGAAAATTCCTCAAGTGATGAATTTTAATGTGTTTCTACTTCAGATTAAATGAGGTATTAGACAAAATGGTTAAAATAACATATAGGAAAGCAAACAGATTTGGCTTAAACATATGGTTGCAGTCTACAGGATCAAAGTGTTTCAACTTAATCTAGTTTAGTTTCCAAGACAGACTGAGAGGAAACAATGTATCTTCATCAGAAAATATATTCCTGACAGGACTAATACACATTAGATAAATCCTGACAGGAGTAATATGCATTAGATAAATATTTAGACTATCTGAAGAATTTATCTATCAAGTCCACCCGGCTTTATGCACCTAGGCCCTCTTGCTGTATCGATTGTGTTGATCACCTGTTTTAGCATAGTCTGCAGAGAAAGAGACTAGAAGTTTTGTTGAAATCTGATTTAGTTGCACCGTATTTAAAAATATTTTGTAAAAATACTCTTCATGAATAAAAACTTCCAATACTTCTTTGAGGGACTGATGTCAGGAAATCATATTCATAAAGCACAAACAATCCATTACAACAGAATGATCAAATGATAAAGATAATGATCAAGGAGTAAATATCATGGCAACAGAAATCAATGACAAATCTCACATTAAACAAAGAGGACCTGCGATTTTGTTCTGTTTCCAGGAAACACAAATGCATTACATCAGTTGAGATGCACTTCCCATCATGATGACTTGATTGCAGAGTCCCTTGGTAAATTACACTTGAGAAGGAAAAAGCTACTGAAAACATCACTGACCTCTCCTGCAGAAGCTATGTATCTCTGCCTTGTGCATAACACATTAAAAATTTCAGGAATCCAGAGAAATTAGAGCCATCATTAACAGAACCTTAATGCTACCAAGAGAACTAATAAAGATTCAAGAACAACAAAAACCCAACAGATCTTTAGAAGGTCAAAAGAAACAAGACATGCAATTGCCTTACTGGCTTTTCAGCTACAAAATTTGCCCCTACGAATAGATTTTGACCCTATGATTAATTGTAATCAAATTTGACCATACCATACATGCATCAGATGTGATTTCATGAAAATCAGCATCTAGGAAGACCACACAGGCATGAACAAGAAGCTGCAAAAACAGAACAGCAGCTCTGCCCATCTTATTCAATAGCAGACATTCTAGGCAGCAAGAATGGGTGGAGGAAGCAAGGAGAAAAGAAAAAGTATCAGGAACATCCAGACTTCAGATCTAATGCCCACTGAATTGATTGAGGTTTAGGGGTTATTGGTCTTTGTCTTACTTTATTTGAATTGAGCAGGCACAGAGTTGAGCTGATTCACAGTGTTTCAGCAGAAAAATCATGTAAGCAAAGTAGCTAAAATATGAAAACATACAAAGTAGGAGAACAGCACTTTGGGTGGTACCCAAATTATGCACTGCTCCAAAAAAAAAGCATTATGTCAGTAAGATGACAGTATTTGTATTACAGCATTTTACCAAAATAACTCAAAAATACAGAGATTTGGGGGTTTTTTTCAGAACAGAATTATTACCAAAGTGTGTGATAGAAATAAACTACTAAAAACTAACTAAATAAATCCAAAGCCTGAATTCAAAAGTTTCACTAAACTGCACATCAGCTGATCAGTTGATAAAACTGAAGGACTAAACCTTCACATGCAGATTTTGACTGCCAAACAATATAAAAGACACCAATAAGTAAAGGACCACATAAAATCTCCAGCAGTACAAGACAGGAAGTGACCATTATCCGTGCTTCTCCATGTTATTGAAAAAGTGCATGCTGGATAGCAACATGGTAACATATCAATAACCATCATCTAGACTGAAGATATATTGCTTTACAGTCATTGTATTATTTTAAATGTGCTTATCTATTTCTCCTTATTTTCACCCGTTACTGATACTCCTCCCAAACTCCAATAACTATCTTGAAGTGCAAGAGCTCTGAAACAGTTTCACAAAGATCTCCCAGTTGATGCAAAGATGGTGGTTTGAGTTATGAAAACATCTACAAAAAACATTACATTACTAACTGCAGTTCTCTCAATACAGCTCAATACTTCACTTTTAAGCAACACCACTGACTGTAGCACTATTAGTTGTGGCCAGACCATACTAATAAATATATAGGAGGATGAATGTATGTTCTGAAACTAAGAGCAAATTCATAGCAAAAGGTGAAGTAAAACTGCTGCAAATTCTAATGCTGGAGATCAATAAATGAGGCAGAAAATGGTAAGTGGTCAGAAAACTATGAATTGCAAATACAGTCTAGAAGCATCTGAAGGACATCCTCTAGTTTGTCTTCTCTTTCCTTTCTTTTTCTCCCCTAGTCTTATTGATGCTGGTGAGGCAAACTTATCATCTTCATTGTTCTTACCATTTCTCAACAAATATAATGTTATTTGCTAAAACAGTAATTCTTCCCTCAATTAAAATGCATCTTAGAAAAGCAGCAGCAGCAGCAGCAGAAGTAGGTCTAATAAAACTAATGCTTACTTTACACTTCATGCTTTTAATGCAAGAACATTTAAAGTGGTCTCAATTTTGGCCTTGAAGAGAACAATGCACTATTATGTTTTTCAACCAAAGCTTCCAGATCCCCAGTGTCTGGGATCTGTTTACAGAAAAAGACACACACAAAAACAAATAAAGTCACAGGAAGCTATAGCAACATTCTTCTTGGATCATTAAAGCAATGTTATCTCGCAGAAAGATCCCCATATTAGAAGCCAAGTGGTGACTTCTCATTGTGGCTTTGCCATTTTTCTACTTTGTAGCCACTCATCTACTTTGATAGGGTTTTCCCCAACTGCTTGGAAAGACAGCGTGCTGTCTAAGTTTTGATAATCTCCTGGTTTAGAAAACTTCCAGGTTTGTTGTGAGAATTAGTTTGTGTTCACTCAGTGCTTGGGGCAGGGGATGGGTAGAGATGATGAATATAATTATTTCAGGTTATCTCCAATCACTGACATAGAGAAAACTAGTGAATATTCTTGGACTTCTTCCTAATCCCTTTCCTTTTGCATTCTTCAGTAATATGCAAGTGACAAGAGACTATTACTGCCCCTAGCACAGAAAAGGATAAAAGCTATTAAAGAGAGTCCAAAGGAGGACTATGAATATCATGAAGGGCCTTGAGGGGAAGCCGTATGAGGAGCAACTGAGGTCACTTGGTCTGTTCAGCCTGGAGAAGAGGAGACTGAGGGGAGACCTCATTGCAGTCTACAACTTCCTCGTGAGAGGGAGAGGAGGGGCAGGCACTGATCTCTTCTCTATAGTAACCAGAGATGGGACCCAGGACAATGGTACGAAGCTGAGTCAGGGGAAGTTTAGTTTAGATATTAGGAAAAAGTTTTTCACCCAGAGAGTGGTTGGGCACTGGAACAGGTTCCCCAGGGCAATGGTCACAGCACCAAGCCTGGTAGAATTCACAAAGGATTTGGACAATGCTCTCAGGCATATGGTGTGACTCTTGGGGATGTTTCTGTGCAGGTCCAGGAGTTGGACTTGATCATCTTGTGGGTGCCTTCCAATTCAGGCTATTCTGTGATTCTATGAAAAAAAAATGTATTTCATTCCCATAAAACTTTTATGCAACTACCACCAGTAGAAAAGCCTAAAAGACAACTATCAGTTCCATTTTTGTGAAAGGTCTTAACTATAGAATTAGAAGGATTTGGGGTTTGCTACAAAGAAAAGAAGATAACAAGTAATACTTCCTGTCTACATCACGCGCATTGTGGGCTAGGTGAAATACTGGGCAAGAGAAGTAAAAGTCTTGTGGGGAAAAAAAAACCAAACACCAAAACAAAAAACCCTAAGCATACAAGTAGAGACCTTCATAAAGCTGACTTCCAAGATAGCAAAATTTATATTACATAAATCATGCTATATCCCCATCTTCCATGTTAAATAATACATTTTAAACATGCACTTTCAACTCACAAATGTGCCTGCAAAAGGGAGGAGTACTCATGTATAGAAAGAGCAGCCTTAAGGAGGAAGAATTAGACCATTTATTTAAACAGGAGGGTTAGTTTACGTGAACTTCAAGTGACCATGAAACTATGGCGTAAGTGTACCAAGCACAGCCAAGTTGATCTAAGATGAGCTGCTGATGAAAGGGGGGGTTTATCCTCTCATCAGCTCCCAGCAATAGGCTGACGTGTCAACAGGCTTCCCATCAGCACTGGTGAACCTTTGACTACACAAAATCAACTTCCTGAACTTATTCAGGAAGTTAACTAACAGAAAACTTACTCTACTCAACAGGAACCTACCATATCTCAGCTTCCTAAAACAGCTTGCTTTGGAGTCAGATCCTTTCCAGCATTGACAGGGGATGAAGCAAGCAGGTTTAAGTTTATGTCCTCATTGCTCCTAACAGCCTCTTGTAATCACCAGCACATGAGTAGGACCCAAGGTCGTCTTTGTGTTTCTTCATCCATCACAGCAGCCTACAGCTCAGTAAGCTAGCAGACATTCACCTTTGCACGAATCGCAAGTTAGGAAGCCAATGGGCTTGAGCCTTTTTTCTGCTACCGCTGCTGAGCTGTAGTGACTTCCAGCAGAGAAGCATAGGTTAGGTACCTCAGCTGGCACTAGTAGAATTGCCAAAGCTCATCTCTGATGTCTAAAACCTATCAAAATTATATTAGTATAAGCCAATATAAAAGTATTTTAAGAGACTTTAAAACCAGTTTGTCAACTGAGTTTTAAGTTCCAAAGTGAAGTCCAGAGCAGGACATTTCTATATTTAAACAAAACTTAAGCCTTACCAATTTATGTTGTAGCAAGAAAATTTAAAAATTCCAATATTGCTCAATATAACTGTGTAACTGTTCTCATGTTCTCTTTTCAATTTTGATATATATAGCAGATTTCAACTTCCTTACAATTCCTCCCTTCAGCTCCATAAACAGCAAAACTGTGAAACAAGAAAAACAAAAGCCTCCTTTTTACAAGCACTTAGGAAAAAAGTCTTTCTCGGCCCAGCAGAACAGCTAGTTGCTTTGATTCAAATACAAGTTGTTATAATAAGATGTTGTAAAGCGCTAAGAGAGTAGTTCAACATATTTTTAAAAAGGTACAGACAGCTGAATGAACAAAAACAAACAAAAAATTAGCCTTGCAGTCAAATCAGAGGGTAACACCTGCAACATCATCTTGTAAACAAGCACCAAGGCTTGTCATGAAAAGCAAGAGGTCACATCAGCAAACTAACCAACCACAGTGATGTTTGCTATAGTCACAACATATCCACGGATAGAGCCATCCAAGGAAATTCATGTTAAGAGACAGAGAAAAGGCATGTGTAGCCAAATTACACTTTAATAAACTGTTAGAAAAAAAGCAGGAACAAGGTGGATAAGTTATTAAACTACAACTAAGCATTAAAAAAAAAAAAAGAAAAAACACATAGGGTAGAACAGTAAACTTTCAGTGACCATAAAAAATAGTAAAAGACACTGTCAGCTGGCATAAACAAGAGATTGTCAAATAGCAGTTGGCTGATCCATGAATATTAAGCTATAAAAAGTAAAGAAATAAATTAAAACGTTATCTGTAATTACCTTCATCAAGTTTATAACATTCACCAGGTACCACTTATGTTGTTGTTAAAGAGGAAAAAGTTATAGTTAAGCAGAAACAAAACATTTGTGACATTAAAAAGTAACACACAAATGGTCATCTTATATCTTACACTTCAGCGAAATCTTATACTTCACTGAAGAGATTTCCTAGAAATTTAATGATTTGCTGGGAGATATTTACATATCACGCCTTTCATCTACCCCAAAAGAAACTTCTCATAGTTTATAAATAGCTTTCACTATAAGGATGAACATTTTCTTCTGCTGTAATTGCATTCTTTTGAGCAAAAAAATGTTATCTTCTCTTACCATTACAATCTTCTCCCTTTTCTGTTTCTGATTTTTACCCCTTCAATACTACTGTCATGGATGGATATGTCTCCATCATTTTTCATTAACTTAAGATATGTGATATCACCACACACACTTCATTCATCCTTGTCAACTGACAAACTTTGTGTCTTCTTGTTCCCCTGTGAACATTCATTTACACATTTTAGCCACAACTTTCAAAAATTCTTTTTAAGCAGCAAGTTGAGGAGACAAAGACCTTAAATATAAATAATTGCACTGAGTTGGGCAGCAAGCCATGCCCTCCAACAATGGTCCCTTATTCACTGGATGTATCTTTCATTCAGGATTTTGTAGAGCTTGTGGTTAATTCTCTAGGAGAACTTGGTCTGTAGAAAAAAGGTCTGCAGAAACAAGGTCTGCCTACTGCCACAAACAGTTTAGACTATTTGGTTCCTCTGCTGGTCCATATGGCTATGTCCTTATACAAGTAATTAAAACAGCCCAGGGCCTGGTCTCTAGCCACAAAGTACAGAGGCATGACACAGCTTGTGTCTGCAAAGCTAAACTCTCCTCCTTTCTCCAGGTCAGAAGAGGAAAGTACAGCACTGCCCTTTGGGAACAGTCCCCCTTTGCTTACTCCCAACACACATTCAGACAGTTAGGCATCAGCCTAAACTAGAGCAAGGAGCACTCTCAAAATTAAGCAGAATGGACAGGTCTAAAGCTCGAGCCCACGCTCTCTCTGTGCTTAGCTCAAGAAGTATAAGCATTGCTTATCACTCCGAAAAAAGTCCAAAAAAGATTTGAAACAACCGTGCAAACTACAAGCAAATTCCTACCTACAAAAAAGTCTGTTAAAGTTCCTACAACACGCCAAATGATCCAGTTCTTTCTACCACCACAAGAGCTAAGCCAAAAGTTGTATGAGGAATGCACTGTTCTATAGACATTGGAAACTGCAGGTCATCTGCACTCACTGATGTCTTCAAAGAACTTCTCAAAAGGCACCTCTTATCCCAAGACCTTCTTGCGTTCAGAATCATGAGCTGAAGGCTACAGAACTACATTTAAGACTCAAGATGCATGAAAAAGCAGCTTTCCAAGCGTAATTGTCTCAGGAGTCTTTACTGGTGAAAACTGAAGACACGGGAACAATGAGACACATCCACACAAAAGCAATTTGCTCTCAAGGATGAGGCACAGGAGCCTAACACAATGAAACCTGAGCATACTAGCTAAGGCAGTGTCTGTTTTGAGAACAGATGAGTTCAGTTTCCTGTTACATCAAACAGTAACTTTCATCAGTCTTACGTGTGCTTAAAAAAAAGCAAGCAAAAAATTTCTACTGACATCACACTTAGGGTTGGGCAGACAGTGGCAGATTAGGAAATACGATGACTCACCACAAATACAGAACACACAATGAGCATTTTCAAACTACCATGCAAAATTTCATCTTACCTAAAAAAAACAGACAATACCGCTGAAGTGAGCTATACCAGAAGAAGAGCAACAGCACCATAGTGCCTTCACTCAACAAAAGCAGCCAGGTAAAATAAAAACACTGTAAAAAGAACAGGCTAAGACACCAGCCCACTGCTGGAAGAAACGAAATCAAAACAATTCAGCAATCAAGAAGGAAACATCAGCTAAAATAAGCTGATGGGTGGACAAGGAGGAAATTATATTAAGTTGAAATTACAGATACAACTGAAAGAGAGAAAGCCACACAAAGAAAGGATAACTGACTGAGCTGTGTTCCAAAAAAGAATTCACTCTAGAAAAGTTGTCAAGGTATCTGTACATGCATGAAAGACATAAAAAATGTAGACACAAAAAACCCAGTGTAAGTGAAAGAGTGAGTTGTCATAAACTTAACTGCTATGTGTTAGGGAAAAAAAAGAGCATTAGTGAAATACTGAGACAATTTTTTTTTCTTTAGACTAAGTCAAAGACCATTAGAAGAGAGGGTAATAGCTTTATCCAGTTTGGAAGCAAATAAAATAAGGTACTATGGAAGAACTATAATGGGGATATAAAAACTAGGCAGTGAGGAAAACTACAAAATAATAAAAAGGATGCACATTTAACTCTCATAACTCAGGCTAAGCATTTTATTCTCTGAAGCAGCAGAACACCCTAATGTTGCAGAAATCCTACTAAAATATATATGACAAAGAAAGGGGTATCTTTACTTCCAAAATTTCCCCACAGGGTGAAGCAAAGCAAGCAGTACTATTAAGGTGAGCATAGCAATGCTTGTCAGCAGCTGCAAAAACCTGCTATTCTGGGCACATATGGGTCAGAAGGATTAGAGATGTGAGGTTCCTGTACAAACTTATTAGAATTTCAGATGCAAAAGTTTACTTTTCTTTGGGAAGTATTTGTGGCTTGACATTAGGGGATTTCTTTCTGATGCAAGTGGAAGGGTAAGAGGAAGAAAGAATGTTGAAATCATTAACAGTTGAATAAACTTTGTTAGGAGAAGTACAGCTCTGCTGCACGAGAGTTGGTTAATAATGCAGAAACAAGGAATCAGATCAATAAGTGCTAATGAAAGCATTAAATCTTCACAGTTTCCAGAAGGAAGGTGGATTAACTGGTCTCAGACCCTGACAATCTCTTCTTTGGGTCCCAGCATCAAAGAAGGTCAGATTACTACTGCTGCTTCTACATTTAGGTTTTTTTATTATTATTTTAATTAGATACCAATAACATTAGTATGGCTTCTCTGAAGATAGTAAATAACATCCAAAAGCCTTTTCTTTTAGTATTCTCGAGTCAGAACTTTTCAGAAAGCCTTCAAGTGATACAGTGGTTCCATCTCTAGTCCTTCTGAGCTTTAAGACTTGGCATCTCTTATTGACGTCATATTTTATCACTAAAAATCTCACCCAAACTAAAACTTGCTATCAATGTATTTTTCAAAGGAATATGAAATTTATAAAACCAATATTTCTTGTTCTTAATGCCACCTGTGACAAGCTGCTTAGGAACTTGGAGTTAAGAAAGCTTCCTGTGGTAATAAATCACTGAGAAAAAGATATATAAAAAGAATTTTGAAATAAAGGAGTTCTTTGTAAGTATGTAAATGATACACTTTTTTAAACTAGTTCATACACTTGCCAAGTTTTTTTTTAAGAACATAATTAGCATACTTCTATGTTGAAATAAAGCATTCTCAGAGTGCGCTAATAGTAAAGATGAATTCATTAATTTACCATAAAAAATTTAGAACTTATTAGCAAGATTGTCCTTCTCTCCTGCAAAAAAATCACATCATAAGCATTCTGAAATGTTCATTTGTTAACGAAGTCATGACTATGGATTTGTTATGTGCCTTTTGAACTGTCTCACTCGAGTGTGCAACACATCATTACATCGTCTGGCATAGCAGAAGCCAAAGTCTTCAATAAACATCAGCCAGGCTGGTTCCTCCCACACTAATTATGACAGCTTGACAAAGAGTGGTGAAGAAACTACAGAAATACACCACTTTCTCAAAAGCTTTTAAAAAGGGGACAAGGGGGGCAAGGGAAGCCCACCTCCCAGGATGAAAACCCTGTGTCCTCACCTTGAAACAAATTAGAAAAAAAAAACAACATCATTTAATAGAAGAGGTCAAAGCTGGGACTTGATTCAACACAGTTGCCAGGTTCAACTGCATCAACTTGTCACATCCCACAAGATAAGAGAGGCTGAGCTGCGAGAGCTTTCAGACAGGAAAGGCAGTAGCACTCTCGGAGCTGTCAATCAGTAGGTGGCACTCTTCAAACTCCAACCGTGGGAAGCCAAGTACCAGCACAAGTAAGGACACTACAAAGCAGGTTGGATCTTTAGCAGAAATACCAACAAGAAATATTGAACTGTTTTAGCCATTATCAACACCCATGGGGAATGCAATGGCTTCATTTCAATAATACATACAGCAACCCTTGCATAGAACCTCTGAAGTTACGAAGAATTATAATTTTTGGGTGCTATAAATATTTTGAATGAACACTATTGTACACTATTACTGTAACAAAACCAGTACCTTAAGAAATTATCCATTACATCTGCAGAATATTTCGAGTGCAGCCTTGTAGCTAATAAAGTAGATGTAAGTCAAACTCATGACTCAAATTATTTTTTTTTAACAAAACAAAGCATCATTATTTACATTTTATCGCATAAAACAAAGCTGGGCAGTAAATTTGTTACAACAAATGAAATAGATAACCAAATCTTTTGGAATAATATATAAATTGTTATTTCTGTGGTATTTACTAGTGAAGATGCAGTCGACACACTCAAAGATTCAATAGTTTTTAGGACAGGAGTTCAAATAAATATAGGGTATAACAAAAATAAAAATATTGCTCCATAAAAAAAGTGTCAGACTTTCCATTCCTGCAAATAGTGTTCTTCATTTAACAATTATACTTTCTTTAAGAAAATTTAAATACAGATTGAAATCAATGCACTTTACTGCTTATTTGATAAAACAGTAAAAGGAAGAGCAGATTTAGTAAAAATGTTTCAGTACAGGTACTTGTAATTGAAACAGCCAGCAGAGGGAGTATAAAAACAATTAAAAAAAACTCAAACAGCCCTTTTCTTTCTATATATTTTTACTTATGATTTTAGCTTCCTTTTAAAATATGATAACAGTGCCAGCAGTGCAAAAATTAGAATATTGTAAAAAAAAAATTGAATTTTAAAGTATTAATGACTTGAAACTAAAATACTTTTTAAAGTAGCATTAAAAATTGAGCTGATACTTGACTCAAATTGAAATATGATTTTAAATACAGACAAGGTTAACATCAACCAACAAGCTGCATAAGCCATTTCCAAGTAATAAATCCATTCATTCACAGACTCTCATTCTTAATTTTCTGAATCTAAAACCGACTTCATGATTTGATAATGCTCAAAGAATGTTAGGCATGCTCTAGCTGTATTAGAATACAGCATAAAATCTTAAAACTAAATAAAAGTGACTGTTGTACTGATCTGTATAACAGATGATATAAAAGCAAGTCAGCCAAGTATATGTCCTGGATCATCAGTGGAAATAAACATTTACACGACTGTTTCAAAATCAAGTCACTAAGTCATATATATGTCAAATAAAAACTCATCTTTATGTTTCAGGTTTTCACCATATCCAGCTGGAATGTATGGCTTAAACATGAGCAAAGGGAATAAGGACACAAATGGGGTGAATGGAGCTGCCAGCCTTGTGTTAGAATCATAAATGAGCTGGCATCCTCCTCACACAAGTGGCAGAAAGAAACCATCTCCCAACTCACCTACACTATCCCAGTATGCATAATCACACTTTTCGCAGTCCATTTTACAGGAGGAGCAAGGTTACTGAGTTAACAGTGAAGGTGTTTCCTCCTTTCTCAAGGCTTATGAGTGCTAGGTAACCCCAAGCCATCAGGCAAACACAGGCAGCAGAGCTGAGGAGTCAAAGTGACAGAGAATTAGTTATTTCAAATGTAAACTGCATGTCTTATAGACAACCATTTGCAAAAATACCTGACTTGGACAAACAAGCCCTTCTTCACTGTTACCTGCTTGTGCTTACATGGTTTTCATTCCCTTTCCATGCCATTCCTTGCTGTCTGCCCTATATATTTTTCTGTTATCCCTCTAAACAGAACGGCAGTGCTGGAGACCAGGATACCTGGTATTCCTACATGTTAAAGCAAAATGTGATACTATGAAACACCAGTCCTGATGGCAAGCACTGAAAGACACCACTTAACTATATACCACTTAAGTGACAATTTTGCTTTCAATGAACCCAGAGCCAGAATCCACGGGTTGAAAACTTTTTACATCATGATGAAATTTTTTTTATATCATCTAAATTTTAAGCATGATCTAATTGTACAGCCAAACCCTGTCCACCTTTACATAAGGGATTCATTGCTAAAGATTAGCATTTGGCTTAAAACACCCTGACTGCAAAAAATTAATACACATACCAGAAAAAAAATGAGAATCAAGCCAAGATTAACTTTCCCAGTAGTGTAGGTAACAGGAATAATTTTAACTTTATTTAAACTTTAATTGCTATTTTCTTCCAGAACTACAGATCTTACTACATTCATTCTTTCCTAAAGTACTTGTTAATCAGAAAGTCTTAGCATCTGGCATGTGAAGGTACAGGATAAAGTTGCTGCATCTCAAACAAACAAACAGAAAAAAGCCAGAAAAAAAGGTAACTGTATAAAATAACATTATGTTGATAATTTTCTGACGAGCAGAAAGCCATCTTATTGTAAAATATTCATACCTGTCAGTAGACTCATGGCACACTTGCACACAGATGACATATGCTATATGTGCACCTTTAGAGACCTTGAACGTAGAAGGAAGATGTGATGCTCCCCTAAATGTAAGACATTTCCCAGAAACCTGAAATATGGGATATCTGGTAACTTGCAGTATCCTAAATATGATAGAACTCCACTGGACTATTGATCCAGGATATTCAATACTAAAAGTTTCTTAAAACACCATGTTATGCACCAAGATTTTAAACAGTTAAGAAAAACAATTCATACCACAAAAAGTTCATATAAGCTTCCGCAGTCCAGTGCTTCGTTGGGAATATTGAAAACTAAATGAGTCAGATATGGCGCAAACTGTGTATTGCAGAATCTAAAATTTTAATATCAAGAATCTTCTAACAAAATCCTGACTGGAGAGCTCACAAGTCAAAAGAGCTCAGAGGTGAAAGAAGAACACCTCTCCAGCAATTTCACTGTTTTCCACTCGTGGAAAGGATTCTGTTATGTCACTTTTAAATCTCCTTTCCAAAAGGGCTCATCTCAATTCTGTTCCCTACAGAACTCCTCAGTTTCTCTGTGAAAATATTTAGACTTCTTTTTGTCTTTAAAGTCAAATGTATATATGTATATAAGTATGATTTAGAACCTAAAATATGGTTTAGGAAACAAAACCTATGAGATGCAGAATATTATCCTCATTATTTTACATTATCTCATCCTCTTCAAAACAATGACAGTCTTCCAGCTGCACTGTAACCAGCACTGTGCACAGTACTCCAAACAGTTGACAAGTGTTCTTTGCCGTAGCTTCACTGGATCTGAATAGTATCTTGTTTAACTTCCCTCCACTCCTTTTTTCAGCCTGGTTTCCTAAGGAAATCAGTTATGCAATCACTCGGGGAGGGAGGGAGGTGTCCACATATGTATATACGCAATGCATGGGGATGTGTGTCCATCTGATCTCACTAATATCTTTTGAGCCCATTGGCCGATTTCAATCACATTCAAGAGAGGAGTAGAGATATAAGACATTTAAGTTCTTGAAAGTTGCATGAGAGCAGGCTGCAGAACATGGAAAAGTGTTTCCACAGAGAGAGAGGCTGCATGTCTTAGACGTCAGTAAATTCACAGGGGAAAGAATAGTTCTGCTCCTTTCCTGTCTGCCGGAAAATCTTCAGTCAGAGGTCACAATCAGTGAAAGATGACCAAGTTCATTGTGTTCAAGTGTTCATAAAATAGCTTAAGTTGAATTCGCCACTACTTTTAAAGCTGTTTTGAACAGAGACGACATTTTCCACATCATCTTTTTCCTAATCTAGCATAGGAGTGAATTGCCCTACATGACACACATTCCCTGGCTTCGTCCCTTGCTCCCAAGACCACTTATTTTAAAACATGCATGGCATCATTCTACCCCCTCAAACACAGAGAAAATTAAAACTACAAGAGCTTAGGATTCCCATCAGGCCTCAAGACTAAACAAGTATGTGGCTCTGTAACATGATCAACTATTGGATAAAGTTTCAAAAAGACAGTGCAGCAAATATATAAACATTTTTATTCACCTCTACCGTGGAACACTAGTACTACCACAACTGCAAGCTCTTGTGCTAAAGACAGCTGTAAGACAATAAGACAAATAATGAGATTTCAGCAAACATCTCTGTAGTTCTTCACACACACACCCAAAATGAAAACACCTGTGAACTATATACGATTCACTAGTATCCAAAAAGCCACCCTTATCAAAGTATACTAAAAGATTAAAATACAAGTCTAGGGACACATTAAGACATATATCTACAAATTAAGGAACTGTCACAAAAAGAAAGAAATAGCCACAGTTGACTGAAGTCACCTAAGCATCAAAATACTGGGCAAGAAAAAAAGTTTTTTATAAAATAAAAAAAATTATTTCTGCCCAGACAACACGCTCCGCGTGGAAATTCATTCGTCCCATTACCACACCGAAGCCCAGCACATTTCCCTTCCTGGCTGTGGGGCACGGGCAACCTGACCCCGGGAGGTTTCGGCCCGAAGCTGCGAGCACTCCAGGGCCGCCCCAGCCCCGGGGGCGCCCACCCTGCGGGACGCGGTGTGTCAGGGAAGCGCCTCGGAGCGGGGTTGGCGGCACCGGGAGGCTCGGGGCGAGACACCCGAGGGGGAGCCGGGCCGCATCCCCGAGAACGGGGAGTTTCTGTCGTGCGAAGCCCTCCTTTCCGCTCCCACAGCCCGTCTCGGGGCTTGGGCCGCTCCCGCCGGACTCCCCCGGCCAGCACGGGGAGGGCACTCGCCAAGCTCCGCACCAAGAGGAGGCCGAGCGGCAGCTCCGGCCCCACTCTCGTCTCCCGGCACGGCAAGAGCGCGGTCCCGCGCCCTTCCCCCGCGTTCGGGCTCGGTGGGAGCCGGCGAGGGTTTGGGAACGGCTGGCTGCGGGGCGCCCTGTACGGAGCTCCTCAGTGCCCCCTTTATTCCGCCCTCCCCACCAGCCGGTCACTACCCCCGTTCCAGCGCCAACCCCCCAGTAGCAAGGAGCACATGTTTCCTCTCCGGCTCCTGGCCCGCCTTACAACGAGCCACGGCCAGTGGAAGGCGGCACCCGGTACCAAAGCCGGATCAGAAATACGGAATGTGACCGCGCGTGGCAGATCTGACGGGGGATGCAGAAAGAAGCGATCCATTTCAACCCTTTTCGGTCTTCCGTCGCTGCATTTCTGTCAACTGCCAATACCATAATGCTTCCTTATTGTTACTTCAAGTAAGTAGGGGGGACAGTCTCCAATCCCCTACGTGTCATTCCTGAGCAAATTAAGCATGTACCAAGTAAAGGGTTGACATACATATACATTGAGTTGTCTGATCCCGGAATGATGCCGAAATCCTCGAGGCGTTAACAGCCAGCTCCCACAAAGAGCATTCAGTTACACTGAGCATCCCCTTTGTCCGTGCATCCTCAATACACACCCGGCCGCTCCTCCATGCGTCCACGCACGCCCCACGTATACGGCCCCTTTGTGTCCTCGCCTCCCCCCCACACACAAAGAAATGCCCTTTCCACGAGGCATGCACCCAGCCTCCGACACAGCCCTTCTCCCTCCCCCGAGACACGCGCGACCCGCCGCCGGGCACAGCGCTCCGGTACCTACTTGTATTCAAGAAACAGTCCGTAAACCTCCTAAAGCAGCTTGCAGAATTAGATCCATCTTCCATGTCTGGCCCTAGGAGCAGGGGAGACGAGAAGGAGAAGAAGGCGCCTCTCTGCCGCTGCTGCCGCCTAGGAGTCCTGCTCCCGCCGGGGCCGTCGCCTCCTCGGATCCCGTCGCCGCGGGCTGCTGCTGCTGCAGCAGCGAGGGAATTGCAGGACCACGGGCGAGAGGCTGCTGGGGAGAGGAGGGGCCGGGAGTGGTGCTGCCGAGGGCCGCCGGCTGCGGAACGGAGCAGCAAGCCCTGGATGGAGGAAGAACAGAAGAGTCTCCTCCTGCCGCTGCCGCCTGGATGGGCGATCAAGTGAGCTGCTGCTGCTGCTGCTCCGCCAACATCTCTTCCTCCTCCTCCTCCTCCTCCTCCTGCCGCTTTCGCTGCCTCTCCTCCTCCCTCCCTCCCTTGGAGACTTGTGAGGTTAAAGGAAAACGAGGAGGGGAAACGAGGAGGCGGCGGCAAGAAGTAAAAAGAAGATGGAGAAGCGGAGGAAAAGGAGGGGATTGGAGCGAGGAAAGGAGCCGCTGCCGCTCTGGAGACGATGCTGGCGGAGACGGCAGAAGAGGCTGTCCCTGCAGCGCGGCTCCTGCTGCTGCTGGTGGTTGTCAGGAGGACAGAGAGGGAGCTGTAGGCAGCCGAGCCGCCTCCAGGAGCGGGGGGAGGAGGAAGAGACCCGCCGCTGCCTCCACCTCCACCGCTCTGGCCATGAGAGTGGAGCAGGCGGCTGCCGGAGCCGGGCTTTTCCCCGAGTGCTGCAGCCAGGGGGGCCGAGGGGCGGGATAAGATCCGCTTCTCCGGGTTGGACATGCTTCCGCTCTTCCCTCCCTTTCCCGGTAGTTTAAGGCAGGACGCCTAGGAGAGATACCGGACTAAAGCGAAAGAGGAAGCCGAAAAAGGACGGAGCCAAACCAGGGGTTACCGTGGATCGGTCCTTCGTTCCCTCCGGCAACCCCCGGGCACTATTTCCTTCGCACTCCGGCTCCCCGCCCTCATAAAATCCTCACATTTCCGTTCCCCCTTTAGGCCGGAGGGACAGGGCGCTACTGACCGCTAAACGGTTCCAATCCCCTTTTAAAGTCCGCTTTTCCCCATGCTCCCACCTCACATTCAGAGCAAGAAAACGGCAACAATCTGTATTTTCTTCGAGCGAGGCAAATATTGCCCCGTATGTGCGCGCTCGCCTGCAAAGAGGCAGATACAATCACTGCAGTGCCGCTTCCAGCACCAGCCCCGGCCGCCAGAAAACGCCCACTGGCGGAGCCAGCGCTTCCCAGGCTGCCTCCCTCCCTCCCATCCTCTCTTTGCCAGGCGCGCACACGGGAACTACGGCACAGCGGTTACCTAAAGGGAACGCGAGGAGAGACACGAGGAAAAGATCCTCCCTATGCGGTCTCATTATTTTAAACGTATATTTCCAGCCGCTGAGATCAAAAGGTAGACGCCCTGCGGTGTCTGGAATGGAGACGCCACAGAACTGCCCCTCCGTTTCTATGGGACATCCAACACCGTTCCTATGCGAAGAGGCACAGTCCCTCCCCATCACACGTGTTTGTTTCAGCCCCCTCCCCGCCCTCCCCACAACTTGGCACACTAGCAGTCACCCACCCCTCAGCCCCAGCCCTCCGGCCCCCCGAGGGGCCGTCGCAGACCCTTCCCTCAGGTGCAGCGTGGCCCTGGGGCTGCCACCGGCCTTGCTCCGCCGGCAAAGGAGCCGCTGCTCGTCAGCGAGCCTGTCGCAGGGGCCAGCCGCCACCCAGCACCCGCGCTGATGTACTCTGGTATTTGGGGTCCCGATCCGCAGCCCCCGTCGGGGGAGCACCCCGCCGCCGCCGCCTCGCCCCGCCAGCCCGGGCGCAGTCCGCCCGTCCCGCCTGCACGGCGCCTCGGCGGGCAGCGCTACCGTGTCCCTCAGCGGGGCAGCCGCCGGGGGAACGGCCGGTCAAGGGAAGCCCGAAGATGGGCTCAAATCGGAGAGGGCCCGAGGATCGCGCTGAAAGCCCTGGCCCTGCGTATTTCGTTTTCGCCCTAAACTCCCTCTGTCCTGGGCGCCAGCGGCCGTCGAGAGGCGGGCAGAGAGGTCCGAGCCCACCAGAGTTCACCTCCGGCAGTGGGGAAAGGGGGCCGGCGTCGCCAATCGGCAGCGGGACTCCCCTCAGCCCGGCCGGGGCAATCCCTTCGGGTCGGGCGGAACGGCAGGCGCCCTAAAGCTGACGCCCCGCGCCGCTGATGAGCGCGACGGAGCTCCCGGGCTGCGGGCAGCCCTCCGCCGGCTGCCCTCCCGGGACAGCCTCGCCCCGCAGCCCTGTCAGCGCCGGGAACGGGCGAGCATCGTTCATCACTCGGGCCGCCCGTGCAGGCGGAGCTCGCGTGGACGGGGGTCGCCGTGCCCGGCCGTCGCCTCCCCTCGCCCAGCGGGCAGCTGCCGGGCAGAGGGGCTTCCCCCGCCCTCGGAAGGGGCGCTGAGGCTCAGTGCCCGCTGCCCGAGCACCAGGCTGGCAGCTCCCTCGGGCACCACGGCGCCGACCGCCAGCGCGGGGGGCACCTGCAGGGCTGGACTGAGAGGGACCGCACACGCCGCAGGGCCACCCCGCCGCGGGAGGACGGCGCGGCCGCGGCTTCCTCGCCGCAGGTGCCTGGACGGAGCGGAGGGAACGGCGCTCCTCGGGCAGACGGCGCGTCCCCCCGGAGCTCCCACCTGCCAGCGGGCGGAGAAGCTGCCGCAGCGGTGGTGCCCACCCAGCCCGGGCCGCCACTGTGCCGCTGACAGCAGATTTTGTTGCGATGCGGCGGGGCCCCGGCGCAGCCAGGGCGGGCGCTGCCCCGCGGAGCGCGGCTGGAGCGGACACCGCTGGAACCGTTGCAGGCACTGGCGGAAAAGATGTTTCTGCGGTCGCTGCCAGCAGGGCACCCGAAACGCGGGAGATTCTGTTTTCCTCCTCTACCTTCCCGGAGATCAGACCTTTGTGTCGTCCGCCGCCACTCCAGGTGCTGCGGTACCGGGTCCAGGTGTCTGCGGGAGTCCTCATCAAACTACTGCAGTCTTCCTATTTTCGCTTCAAAATTAGGGTCGCTCTTTCGAATTTCGACTCCTGCTTTGAAAACAGTATAAACCTACGCTTTTGGCTTTTATTTCAAATCGTTCAAGTATTTTATATTATCATTTCAGGATCTCTTTTAATGCTAAAATACACACCAGCTCCTGTTAGAGTCTTTATGTATCAATCTGTAAGGCTGCAAGAGATGTTCCTCTGAAAATAACAACGCTTTCAAATTAAAGTGCATTTCCAGCAGCTGAATGTTCTGTAACAGTAAGAAACAATCCACAGAGTCTGCAAAAGGATTTAAATGCAAAAACATATTAAAAACCCTAATTAAACGAACAAAAAACCTGCAAAACAATACAAAAAAACTCAGATAGGGTAGGTTTTACCAAAGCGTTTCCATCTACATGGTTCTTAAAACCTCCTGTTGCTTAAAAATCCTGAACTGAAATGCAGAAAACTGAATCTGCTTTTGTGATTCACTTCCTCTTAGTATATTTGTATGACTTTATCAAAACAGAATAATAACTTATATCTCACATGTCTATTTGTGTGAGATGCTTTTATTTCCTTAAGTCCAGCCATTAAATATAGAGGTTTTTCCGTGGTAAATGCTGCACAATGACTAGAGATCCAGCAAACATTTAAATTCTCCAAGAGAAATCTTGGCTAATGGAAACAAAATTTTAGTGAATTGTGTTTTGTTATTGCAGTCTATTTTTTTAACAATTAACAACTTCTTATTAGAAAATCTCTAATACTAAAATGTTTAAAATTAAACAGATAATCCAACTGAAATGACCGACAAAAAACAAGAGCTAGTCACCTGAAAAAATTAAAGTAACTGCTTTAGACATATTAGTCCCAATTGTTCTGTCAATACCAAGAGTAAATTTCTGAAACTTTACATCATCAACTTATAACTGTAGAAATCTTGTTTAACTGTGCTAATCTTTGCTAAATTCTTCAGTTGCTGTTCACCCAAACTGCAGTTGTTCAAATATTAATGCCTGAAACTGGATATCTATCTATTTATACAAGGCATGTCAATTGTGCATTTATAAATATGTACGCGTATAATCATCAAACCAAGCAAAACACATTTTGATTTGTAAGAAATGATCAGATATTCTAGAAAAGCAGCTTTCAGGTTAAGGGTCATTTACGAACTATTCATTAGATTAGTTTTCATTAACCATTGGCAATTCATACTTGATTGGTCACCTGCTTCTTGACTGGGCAAGCAAAAACAATCACAAAAAAGAAATTAGATGACAGTGAAAATTAATTTTCAAGCTCTGTAAATATATATTTGTAAAATATACTGATTTGCAGACAAGTTAAATATGCTTCATGGCCATCTCAATACCTGGGGATAAATTAGTGATGAATCACATTTGCTCTTCAGTGTCAATCTGGGTTTTCATTGCTCAGCCAGCATCACAATTTCCATTGCCATAGAGAGATGAAGTCACTGATCCCACTGTGGTACTAACCATACACCCACATCATTTACCAGAAAAGTCTCAGCCACTGCAATAGGAATTTTTGATATGAAACAGTGAGATTTGCTACATCATCCCCCCTAAAAAGGATTTTAAAAGCTCTGAAACACAAGCAATGCAAGTTAAAATACTCTGATGCATCCCCTTGCGTCAGGTGCGAGGGTTCTGATATGAATGCCCTGTGACAGCACAACCGTGAGCAAAAGTCTTTAGCTGTATTTGCATAGGTAAATATGATTTCATGAGAACTCAGGAGTCAGAGTGCCCAGTGAAGACATGAGGAGGTCTAGCATGCATCATACTTACAGGAACACGCCTGGTTTGAAAGCAACAAATAAACCTATTTGGCAATGATTTGGTAATCTTAGTCAGAACACTTGAAGAAAAACATTGTGGGGAAAAAGTAAAATCAAGTTATAACAAAGGTTGCTTGGTATTAAATACAGCTTAAAGCCAATATCTGTTCTTTCCCAATTCTGTCTGCTCCATTTTAGGAATGACTTTTTGTCTGGTCCCACTCTTTACCACCTGGTAAATCCTCTTATCCTTATATCCTAAGAATTAATTCTGTGATATACGATCAATTCCTTGGGGGGAAAAAAAAAGAAGAAACAAGACAGATTATGAGGAAAAGGAGTTTATAAAAATGTAGGATGACAGCAGTAGAGGATGACAGAGCTGATGGAACCAACCACCTGAATGCGGGTGCAGCAGAAGCAGCCACAATGAAAGAGAGAGAAGGTAACCTGCTGGAAAGGTGGGGCAGGCAGAGTGAAAGGATAAATGCAGCTAAACCCCAGGCAGAGTAAAAGGATAAATGCAGCTAAACCCCAAGCTCTTGAGCTGAGTAAATACAGCCCCAAATAATTTTCCCCCCCTAGGAATTTTCTGCTAAATGATCCCACAGAATATAGCAATTATCATCCAGTCCAATTAGAAACCTCCAGAAAGGATATTGTTTCCTAAAGTCTTGTTCTATAAAGCTTTAGAATAATTTATAAATAACCCCATTTCTTAAGGGATTCTTTTTTACAAAGGATTATTCTCAAACACTGTACTCATGCAAGGAGTAAATTTGTTTAAAGGGTATGTATCAGCCACTTTCTTTGAATCCTACAAACACCCATCACTGCCACCTCTTTTCCACAAGAATATTAACTCTCAGTGTTGGTAACTTGCAAACATGTCCTAGAAGCCATCTTGAAAATGTTTCGGGGAATTACCTAGTCCAAGCGGAGAAGAAATACTGGGAGATCCAAAATGAACTGCAATTCATTCAGAAAACCAAAACAACATATTTTTTAAGAAGTCCAGGTCTGTTCAGAGACATATAGAAAAAGGAAAAAAAATATCTTGTTTGCTTTCAGTAGTTTGTTCAGCTTTGCTTATGTCACTTCACTTTCTGCTCAGCTTTCGACATAGTTGAAAGGTTTTGTGGCTGGAACTGTAAATGATAAAAGTTTCTCTAGAAGCACTATGCTATGTGATGTATGGTGGTGGGTACATTAATAAAGCTGTGAAGACCATGTCTTTTCCTGCTATTTTTTTTTTTCCTTTTAGAAACACACTAAACTACTAAATACTTCAGTATTATTTTTCTGGGAAAAACTGCAATTCTTTATGGAAAGAAGATAGCTCAAGTGCAAAGGTAGGACATTATGGGTTGCAAAATTTTCAGGTAGACATATTGCTATAGATTAAAATGTAATAAAAAGTGAAATAAGATTCATTTTAAAATGACTGAAAAAAAAGCTAGTATCAAGGTACAACTGGAAACATTTGCAATATATTTACTCAGATTTATTCCCTATGAAAGACTATGAAAGAAGCTAAACAAAACCTTATGAAGCCATCTACCATTTTGTGCTATCCCATGCAGTACAAAGATCGAATATTTACTGGTTTTATTTAAAGGGTGTTCAGAAAGTGAAATGTCTTTTTGGGTTTAAGTTATTTTACTAAAAGCAGAGGACATCCTTCCAGAAAAACTGTCCTTTAAATAAATTAAAACTCCAGTAGCAGCTCTCTTTACTGAGATGCTCTATTATAAACCCAAAGCACCATAAACACAGCAAGGTCTTTGATACAAAGACCATCTTTTGAATTATGTCCCGCAGAACAGGATCCTGGCCTGGGACCAGGGCCTCTGAGGTACTAATGAAATACAAACAGAAAACGACGTAATGGTTGGCATGGTAGGCAACAGCACTGTTGTTACCTAGTACTATTGGAATAGCCATTTTTATTGCAAGAGAACTAAATAGGGCTATCAGAATTTTTGTAATTCTGTCTTCCTGTTTTCATAGTGAAATCTGGAGTTAATTTATGACAGAACTTTGTTATAATTAGCTATCTGCTAGAGACAAATAAGTTATTTCAATTCCGTGTTCAATTAGAACATGGAAATTCTATTCTTTACATGAATTAAAGAACAGTTTTAACAAAAATCCAAAAGAAAAGGTCAAAACTGGCTTATATTGTACTGATTCACCATGAGTTGTGTGTGCATCTTGCTAGCACATAGCACAGACCATACAAAGCTACTGTCCCAAGAGGAATGCCAGCTTTCCGCCATTAATCTCTCTTGCAACCCCTTTCTTCACTTTCCAAAATTTTACAACCAGTAAAAAGAAGTAGACTTTTCCCCAAGATGCTTTGCACAGTTCATGAGAAGTTCTTCTGCCCCATCACTGGCAAATTCTTTGATGGAACTAGCAATCTCCGCTCTGAGTTTAAGTGTAAGACTTTGTTCTCTTTGATATTGACAGCAGGTGCAAAAAAAAAAAAAAAAGAGACTGAGTCCTACATTTGCACCTTGTGATGTCTGAGCATTGCTCAAGGGAAACAAGCGGTTTTTTAGAAGAATGCTTTTTCCTTTTCACTTGAATTCCTCCTTCCTTCAGTTGCATTGCAATAATTACCAAGCTATCCCCCTGTGAGGAACAGGACTTTATTCCTGCCCATCTGTTAAAAAGTCATATCTGAAACTGTGGCTGTTGATAGTGAAATGCAGTTATTAGCTTTCACAGTTAATACCCTGATGAGATAAAAAGTGCAAAGAAATGCATACTTCTAGCAACCACAGACTATTTAACATGTTTTCTAGAACAGTTTGGTTTCAAATCCATGTTCTATTTCTATGTAGAAACATACTTTTGCAATCCTGAAAGCTAGAAAGATTGACTTTTAAATGAAATCTTGAACTCTTGGAGTTTGTTGTATGCACACAGCTGTCCTATGTGAGCTCTCAGACTGATGCTGCTGTAACATGCATTCATTCAGCACCACAATCGAGCTGATAAAATTGAGGAAAGTTTATTATCTAAGTAACTTTTCTCTATTCAATCCTCACTTTAGGAACCAAGAAATTCAACACAACTTATTTCTTTACAGCAGCACTGTACATGCACACACTATGAACAGGTACCTGCTATCTTTATGTTCCACCCTAGGACATACTTGCTATCTTTTTCTTGTTTGTTCTTCACACTTCTCCCTCTATTTTTTTTTTCTTTTCCCCCCTCTCTTTTTCTCACACACAGACAGTATTTCTCTAGCTGCAGAATCAACATAACAGTACAGATTTCCTTTAGACAATACTTTAATATCAGCATGTGAAGACCACAACATAAAAGGCTGGGGTATTACTGCCATTCTCCCTGAGTAAATACCATCTCACATATGCAACCCTAGATCACTGAAGACAAGCTTATTTGATTCAGTACAATTCTCCTCTAGAAATAAGACACCACCGTCATACACCTTTATTCATTCTCTTTTATCTCTTTGTTTACTTATTTCCCATTATCTTCTTTACCATCATCCAGAAGCCCCTATTATTCCAATAGCTTTTTCTCCCTCATGCATGATCCATCCTTCACTTCACCATTTCTCCCCATGCTGTCACATGTGCTATGTCTTAGCAAACATACTTCAAGCTGGCAGCATCCCTGTTCTCTCAGCTGCAACAAGTTCTTCACCTGCTTTCCTCGTACTACTTCCAAAGTCTTTCTCCAGCAGAAGCACATCTTCCTGCCCTTCTGCTGGCCGGGTCCCACAGTAAGCCCTGGTACTCACAAGGGGAGGGGGACTCTTCCCAAGCCTTGGGTCTAAATAAAGGTCAGCTGTTGAAGTAGAGGAAGAGGAAGGAGAGAAACTCTACCAGAAGCCCGGAGCTGCCTGTGGAGGAGGCTTTAGGATGGTAGAAATGAAGCAGCACTGTCTTATCAGCTTGGCCACAGAAAGAGGAAGTTGCTCATCTCTCCTGCTGGACATGGGTTCTCTGAATGAATGTTTGGAAGACTGAGTACAGACCATGGAGCTCAAGCAGGACAAATAGAAAACATCCTACCCCCATGGTAATACAAGATCAGCAGCTCAGAAATAAAACAGGCACAAATAATTTCTTCATGTGTTTTCCTTAGAAAGAAAGTAAAACTGGATCCCATAGTTATAACTGACAGGAGTCCTGTTCAGGCTATCAAGCTTTATATTTGTGCTAGCCAAACAGGATGGGGATTTTAAAAAATATTAATTGTTTTATTACATAGAAAACAAATAGAGAGCAGTATACTACCCTCCCATTTGGAAAGAACAGACCTGAGTATTTAGCAGATTTTTGCAAAGTTTATTTGAACTGATTTTTTTTCTTTCTGAAAATTTCCTGCACCTTTAGGACAATATCAGAAGGGAATGCACAGTGTGACCTACTTGAAGCAATCTCTAGTATATCCTCAGCTCAGCTTTCTCTTGCTGGATACAGTCTGCAGAGATGTAAATGCTGCACCTTGGGTCTGACTATTTTCAAAGCAAAGAAACAATGTGGCTTCCACCAAACCCCATAACTCAGAATCCCTACACTGAGAAAACTTCTGGCAAGCCCTCTAGTTTGTAGTTTCTAAGAGCAGAAAAAGTAAATCACACAGTAGTCCCAACACCCGCGTTATATCAGACCATCTCTACATCTGATATGGCTCATGCACACTCAGATATAATTACCTATCATTACCTTCTTTTTTTTCAGTTTAGATTGACATCCAGACAAAACAAGACAGTAATGCAGGAGCAACTCTGAGTTTATTTTTGGAGGAAGGATTCCTTTGTGAGACTCTAGACCTTCCATTTAACTAAAGTTCTATGTGGAGTTTTCACCCAACGTATGTGGAGTTTTTCTAACCCAAGTTGTTGTTTGACTGGATGGGGCTTCACTAAATAAAATCTGAAAAGCATTATTAGAAAAGCATAAAATTTTACTGCCAATAGCTTTTCCTTCTTATAAGCACATGCTCTGCACATGGCTTATCATAATACATACTCAAAACTGTAGACATTTTTTCTTACCTACAAAACTACGGGAGTTGATTTTCTGACTATTTCAGCCCCATGAAGCTCTAGAATAACAGGATAACTTTAATGCAGCTGTAAATGATCTGTGGAGCAGGGCTTTAAATGAAGGGGAAAGGGAGCCAAAGGAACCTTTAAATGGTGTAGGAAACAAAAATGAGAAAATCAGGGAGAATTTTGGTGAGAGGGAAATGGCATGTGCCATAGGAGGGAAACCCACGCACTTCCCGCTTGCCTAGAAACCAGGCTCTGGCTTCAGGTGCTGCCATGTGGAGTCCACCACTCTCTTCCAGCTTAGTGGAGCTCTGAAACAGAGGCCTGAAAGGGATCCCGTGATCCCTGACATTAGTCTCTACTATTGTGGACTGGTCACACACCCAGAAATCAGTTACATAGCTTCCAGTGCTGCAGTAAAAAGGTCATTCACAATCTCACTCTACCTTCTCCTGTTTTCCAGCCAAAATAAATGTATGGCCATTTTTGTTGGACCAGCTTTAAAAATATATTCCACGTTTTTAATATTTAGTATTTAAAAGGAGCAATAGAATCTTTCCCAGACCATTTTCCTTGACTAATCATAGCACAATTTGTTAGCTCTTTCATATAACAGTAGCTCTGTCTCCTGATGTCCCACTTTACAAGCCCTTCACTGTATCTCTTCCACTTGGAATTCATTTGCTCAATACAAATGACTACTACAAGTTGCAGAGAGGCTCTTGTTAAGGCTCTGCAGATGGATTCTTGTGAATATTTTAGAGACAGCTTAAATGTTTCCCCTGTCCTTTTGCAGAAATTTTTCCTGATATGTAATGGTCACAGTACTGGGAGGGTGGGAGGAGTCACTGTTGACCAAGTCATTTTGTTATGAACATAGCCATAAGCACTTTCTTTCTTCTTTGTTGTTTCCAACTGATGAGCTCAAAGACAGTATTCATATTTTGTCCCTAGGTGAATGATTTTGCACTTTGTACTGCTATGCTTCATTCTGCTTCCAGTCATACAGACTTCAGAGCTCTCTGAATCATACCAAATTCTGTACCAGTTCCTCTCTGTGCAGAAAATGGCTTCTCAAATTTTATAATCTGTAAAATCTGCTAACACACCCTTACTTGCATATAGGAAAGAAATTACAAAACCAGTCCAGACCCCCAAAAATTCTTGATAAATTCAATTTGTCACCTTCCTTATGCCAACAAGGCATTTGTCTTCCCTTTAGCTATAAGCACTTCATTCTCAGGTGGTCTACAGCACCCAACATTTCTGCAGGCTTCACAAATACTCAAGACATTGCCTGACAGCTCTGTAAAACAGGGAAGCGTTATTCACTAATGCTGTCTTACAGAGGAAGAAGCACAGAAGTTTCATTTTCCCCCCTAAAGTTATGCAGGAAGTTTTAAAAAAGAGTTATAAAAGACTGTTGAAAAAGAGACACAGATGTATTCTGGTGTCCCCTCCCCACCATTCCTATGTCTGCAATATCACCCTCTGTTTTCTCATCCATCTCAAGTATGAGGAAGGAGCCCAGGCTGGGACTGGCTTCAGACAGAGGCAAAGTAAGCAGATCCTGAAAGCCACAGACTGCCAGAGGGCACCTGGCTGGCTGCTCTGCCTTTCCAGGAAGGCAAGCAGACAAGCTCTTCCAGTAGTGTAGCGACCCAAAGAGCACAGCTCCAGCCCTGCCTGAAAACCTTCCTGCTGTCTCAGCCACCAAGGGGATGATGTCCTTAGTGCCTGCTGTGCTGCTTTTTTAAGGAAAACAAACTTCTGTTCTCCTTTGGTTTCCCCCTTCCCACGGCCATTTTTCTTTGTTAAACATGACACTCAAGAGTTTTTAAAACGAACCCTCATATTCAACAGAAGTGTAATTTTTCTAAACCACGCTCATGGCTGAGATCAAACCATTCCTCATTGTCGGTGAACTACCAGTCTTCTGTGCAAGTCCGATCTACCAAACATTAATTTCCAATGTGAATAAATGATTTAATTTAATCTGAGAAGACATTTAGAAACTCCAAACAACAGCAACTGACCTGTTATTTGACTAAAAAAAAAACAGAAAAACCCACCCAAACTCCACCAACTTCTTGGTTTACTTTTTGCTCACAGCGAGATTTTTAAAAAAGCCCCCACCTCCCCAGTTATACCTACCTTCTTGTAAGTGAGAACTTGATCTTTGTAAACAGATATCTGGCCTGACCTTGGTGTAGAAGGAAGACTCCCACCTAAAGAGTAGTGCATTGTTAATATTAAGAGCTTTCGTGAGATCACTGCATTACTCTGCCAAGTGAAATTATTTGATCCACGTGAACCACACTGAAGCCTGGCACACAGTTTGAGGTGCTTCTGAAGTTTTTCTTAGATTTTTTTCCAATAGCTGGGCTTCAGGCAGCAATATAAATGTAACTGACACAGCAGCAGTTGCTGCAGTGGCACTGGCCTGTACTCCTTTTTGGGACACAAATGACCCGACCCCAGTAGGATTTATTACAGCTGCTATTTGTGTCTACACTGTATGTCAGATTAAGTTTTTCAAAAGGCATTTTGAAGCTTATCCTGTTTTGAGTAACAACAATAAAAAAGTTAATTCACACTACTACTCTTCCATGAAAATCAGCATAGCTGTGTTTCAGCAAAGATATTTCTCTGTAGAGAAGAGATCTCAGTGTATACTAGTGTCCCAGCTCTCTACAGCACTCTAAGGAAATGCACGAATAAATGTAGGAAGTAATGGAAAGGATCTAGAAATCTAATGCATGAAAACATACAAAAGAAAAACGCAAAACAGCTGTGTTATCAGATGACATGTTAGAATTCGTAAGGAAGGGAAACGTAGAGAAAGGGAATGGAAAAGTAAGTGGAGTCAAGTGGAGTCACCATCTTGGAGTTCTGGGGGAGTATTTTACTGTTTAGCTGGTAGCTATTTTAAATTCTACCATACCCTTTCAGCAGTTTCAGGCAATCAGAAATATACTTGTCTAATGGACCCTTTAAGTTCTTACTTCCCAAACCATAAAACAGTCTTCTTGATGAGAAGGCCAAGATAAACAACGATAATTCACTCATTTACCTACGTGAAAGATTGTGTCCTTGCTTTGCCTGAAACCTGGCACTTGATTCTTTTCTGCTTTGTGCCAGCATAAAGCCATGGACTTCAATGGATTGGGTTTATTTCTACAGCAATCAAAGAAAAGAGCCAGACCACACGGTTTTGGCCTTTTCTTTCATCCCTTCCCTTGTCAGACTGCCTTATTCACTCTTCTTAATACTTCTGTTTTTTTCCATTTCAAAGCCTCTCCATCTGCAGCTCACAGGGATCTGGCTGAGATGAGGTTTTCTTTCTTTCTATGGCAAAAAATGGAAGTTATCTAAGCCTTATGCTACAGGTGAGTACTTGCTGCAGTTACATGGGACAAGGAGTAGATCCATGTCTCTAGGAGCACTAGAAATTTAGGAATCCCCATGTAGGTATTTGAATTGCATGAAATGAGCAACAGAACAACTTCAAGCCCACCACTCTAATTAAATGAATCTACCAGATGGAAAATCACTTAAAAAGCTAACAAGACTGTCATATTTTGCTGATTCATCAACATGTGCCTTCTAAGCATGTTTGAAAACAAAACAAAACAAAGTCCTCTGAAAGCCAGAGAAAGCAGAATTACAACTGGGCTTTTCACACATGAGACCAAACCAAACTGTCCACATTTGTACACATGGTCTTCACTGGCTATTTAGACAGAAGGTACATTTTTCAAGCCCTGCATTAACTGCAGAATAAAAAGGATTTCTTTATAGTTCTTTACAATAAGTATAGTTTTAAAAGAAAATCATGTGAGACAAAAGGAACAAATAATATACAAAAGCCCATTTGCACTTAATACACCAAAGAAATTGTTTAAGGTTCATTCCTCCTTAGTGTCACTGTCTGATTAGGTTACTCACCATAAGTTATGGTGGGGATAATTCTGACTTTACAGAGAACTTCAAAGCCATTATGTCCTGCTGCTTGGGAAATGCTATGTTTACTTGAAAAATACTTTTTCTGAATTTCTTTATCTTTGGCATAATTATTTGTATTGTACTTCCCATAAAAGCCTAATCAAATGGGCTTTTTGACTCCATTGATACACATTATTAAGCATGGTTTTGTTAGACTTTTGCATATTCCAAGCACAGACATTGACTGAGCATCCTCAGCTGACAGGTCATTTCAGCCCATGGTTAATCCTTGGAATATTTTGTTCTTGTGTGTTTAAGAGCCCTGTGAACACTGTGTTTGTACAAATGGCACACAGAACTAACTAAATAATTAACGCTGAATATTGAGGTATACCTAAATACTTGTGCATGGTGATGGTACCTGGTTGTTTGCAGAAACTTGAGGAGTCAGGCTACTGTAGTGTAGTTAATAACTAAAAAGGTTTCCTTCTTCTCCAGAAATGCTAAAACTGTATAACTGGTTAAAAATATTTAGAATATGCAACGTGTAACCATGCTGTTGGAATTACTGCTATTTTAGAAGTGAGGTGTTTATAGACAGTTAACAAGGTTAAGCTTGAAATTAGAAAAGAAGTTCACCTAAGTTTCAAAATTTAGGCTGGCAATTCAATGAAAAATTCAAGGAAAAATCCTCTCCCATGAGAAATTCATTCCACAGGTGACTTCACTGAGATTTCTTGCAGGTTCTTCCAAAGTTTCTAAGAGTGGACCCCCTCAAAATAAGGCAAAACCACTAGACAGGCTCATCTGCAATGGTTTCTTCTATGTTTCTAGCAACTCTTAATTTAGGAAAAAATTGCTTAGGAAATGGGTTTAAGTAGAGCAAAGTTGCACTTCACATGAAGAAATTTGGGAGTACCGAAGAAAAATAAGGACTTCAGAACAAAGCCCAACAAACAGAGTGCATTTCCAAAGAGTAACTGGCTGGAACAGTTGGTTTAAATTGTTCTACGTGATAAAACAGTACCTAAGAGTAGGAAGCAACTAAAAATACTAGTGTTCATATGTTAGCAATAGTGTTTTTGCAAAACATTAAAATACTGTCAGAAAGTAAAGATTAAAGCATGCGGCATAAATGTAGTGGTTGCCAAATGTCACTGTCCCATATTGTTAAGAAACTCTGAAACGTGCCTGATGGCAAGTGCCTTCTGGACACTGATTTTCTGCCTTACTGTCTTACTCCTTCCCCCACCTCTAGTCATCAGGTTTTTTTGCAGCTCCATGAATCACAAAACTGAATGCACTCTGAATCACCCCAACACTCACCCAAAAGGTAATTCCCCAAGCAATAATTTACTTGATGTGGTGATTGCAAACAACATATATGTGGCCGAGGCACAAGGAGCTATGTGTTACCACCAGTCAATTTTGGCCACTGAGGCTGGTTGAGCTCACCAGGGAAAAACATCCCACCTTTTAGAAAGTTTAGCTATTTCCCCCCCTTGATTTTTTTTTCAAAATGAACCTGTTCATAAAAACAAGCAAACAAAACCCAGATGAAATCAACAAAACAAAAAATAATTTTAAAGCTGTCTGAAATAAAAAATGTAAACATGAAACTAAAGGGACTTGCAGATATGTGCACACAAAGATCCCCAAAATCTCTTAAAATATTAGATTTTAATGACCCCGTCTTCATGTTCAAGAACCCATGCTTCATATTCATGCTGGGAGACACTTTTTGTGACAACTTGATACATCTAAACACAGATAGCATCTTTTTTCTGATCTGTTCCACAAGTTGGAACAGGATTAAAATGAGAAATAATAATAAAAAAAAAGACTTTCTCTAACAGTAGAGTAGGCTCTCTTGGGGGTGGATGGGCTAAGAAAGGATACTCAGAAGGCACAGATGGCACTCCTAGATTAGGAATGGCACTTTGCTGCAGAATTAGTTCTCCCTCTGACAGCCCATCTTCTTCCACCCTACAGGACAGGAATTCCCCTCTACTACCTATCCTCTTCATTCAGTCCCTCAGACGACATATCCTGCCAGTACTCTGCTCTCTCATTCTGCTCTCTGCTGACAGAATAACCATTGCATTTTACTCAGCTATCCAAACTGTTATTTGTTTGCCCCTTTTCCCTCTCCCTTAATAATGGCCTGCAATGATGAAGCAAAATTGACACCCCAAAGTTGCACTGCCTACCCCTGATTCTTCATGCAGACAGGCATCACCTCTACCAAGAAACAGGAGATATTCCACAGCAACAGGTGGTGGAAGTTCTTTATACCTTCTTTTTATGTTGGAAATCTTTTAAACGTATCTGCTGTCTATTTCTGTAGGTGTGAGCATGACTGAGATCGTTTTTATCTCCTTATCTTTCATGTCTCTGTACATGGAGCTTTACCTTCTTGTCTTTCTGAGTTGTCCCCTTGACATATTTTACATGTTTGGGTTTCTAGGAGCTGGTACCTTGTTTCATTTTAACATCTTTATGACTATGCATGAATCATGGCTGCAATGCTGAGCACAATGAAAGACTCCACAGAAAGGTCTTAGATAAATACAGCTCCCTGTACCTTTAAACAAGGTCACCCTTTCTCTCTGTGAAATCACTGCAACTCTGGAGCACGGCCTTGGTCTCCAGGGGTGCCAAGTGGGGTCTGACCCCAGAAAGAGAATTCGGTCCCTTCCAGACCCAACTAAACCTGTCCAGGTTGCCAAGCTCTGCACCATCACCTGCATTCAGCACCCAGGGGCTCCCTGTGCACTCCGTTCCCCCACCAGTTATCCAATACCAAACTCCTTACTTTTACTTTCCAAGGCCTCTCTACAAGTAAATCCCCTTATTGCCTGCCCAACCTCCTCCTCTTGCTGTCTCCATCTGCTCAGCCTGGCCCTCCCCCATCTCCATTCACTCTCTCCCTCCATTCCTTTTGTGTTCCCCTCATATGCCTGCTTGCAAGCTCTTTTCATGCTGTCTCTATGCCTGGATTTCTCTTCTTAAACCCCATCTGGCATGCATTCACTCTTTCTTCCTCCCACCTTATTCCCCTTCACAAAATTAACTTCAATGAGACTTAAACAGTGGCCTCTGCCACATTCAGAAAAATGTCTTTAAACTTATTCATAATCTGGAAAACTCACTAGCATCAGTGATCTGAATTACTTTTTCCAATAATCATGCCAGTATCTCCTCCATTTCCCTTCTTCCCTCTTCCCTCTCACCCCCCTCCATGTTACCCTTCTCTCATTTGTTCTCCTTTTAACTTGAGCTGGGAGCTTCTCAGAGAATCTTTATCTGCATTAGAAAGTGCTGTGCATTTCATGAAAGAGAGGATTGAGATGAATGAGACCAAAACATCCTGATAACTCCAGACACTACTGAAGATGCTACAGCTGAGCTATGTTAGTAAACACTAGTCCAAAAGGGCGAGTTGAGAAATTATAACTAGAGATTCAGCTTGTTTCAAGAAATGATTACCTGAGGTAAAGTCTGGTAACTCCTTTAACAACAAAGGGTGGGTGTTTTGCCCTCCCAACTGAAGGCAACAGAATCCACCTGAAACTCCTGTCTTCCAGCACATGGGAGAAACACACAGCATAACCCAAGCTCCCCAGCATCTCCAGACCTGCAAAGAGTGACCCTTTTTAAAGCTCGGGATGATTGCATGCTCTCCACATAACCGTGCTATACTTGGCATTCCTCTCCCAAAACCAGCAACCACTGAATTTCACTGCTAACATAGGACTAGCGTGCTGCCCATTTTGCAGGTAGGTAACCACATCTGTCTGCCCTGCCCTCTCCAATCTGAACTGGAGATAATGTGTATATACCCAAAAATGAACTGTGAAGACTATTTTTTCCTCCTAACATAGAAAAGAGAGTAAAGATGTATTGATATTGATAATTTATATAATGGTATCATTCAAGAGGGCCTGAGAGGACCCACGCACTGTGAAACCCCTACTCTGGTGAGTCTGTCGCCCAAGGCCTCTAAGTGTGCTCCCAGTGAAGGCAATTCCACTGCTGGGAAAATCACTCTGGGAAAGCAGAGAGGGAAGGCACAGATGCCAGGGACAAGAATGAGAGGCAAGGATGGCTCCTGACCAGCTGTAAAGGGTGGAGGAACCAAAAGTCTTATGACAGAGGCACAACAGACTCTCCTGCCTATTCCTTCAGCAGTCCCCAACGGCAATTTGAAACCATACAATTAATGCATAACAGGTTGCATCAAAATAGTAGTCTAGCATCAAACACAAAAAGGAGCATGTGTTTGCATGCTGGCAGTGTAACATTGAATCAGCATTTTCAGTAATAACAAAGGAAGAGCAAAAAGATACCAAAACAACTTTCTTGCAGGGTAGAGCATCAAAATCTGCAATGGTACAAAACTAGACTGGAATGGGTATCTCAGGAGGCTGGTAATAGCAATAGCATTTCACCCTGAGACTGACCAGACTAATAATTGAGTTATTAATGTCTTAAGACTCACTACAGAATTCCTCACTCCTTAAGAAAAGTTGTCTCATTTCACGCACAGGGAGAAATTTCTGTCAAGAACAGCTCAAACCTTTCTCTGTGTTCTGATGACTTCCTGGTTGCCTGTAGGGCATTAATGGTTGTAAATCATTTATATTAAATGGAGGGCAACTACACTTTGAAAACACATCTCAAGAATGAAAAATTATTAACAAGACTGCTCAGTAGCTTCAGTGAAGGAAACACAGGGCTAAATCGCTTGCAGATTTAACTCTATTCATTTGTAAGGGTCCTTCCAGCTAGAGCAAAAGACATGACAGTACTTCTGTGCTTAAATCTCAGCCCAGGCCTGCCAGTCTGAAAGCTGTTGAGGAGGAGCAGATGGAGTTTCCACAGATGGGATGACTTCAGCATCCCAGAATAAACCCCCTGTAATCTAGGAGGAAGTAGTTAGTGACCTGCTGAGTCATTTAGACACTTACAAGTCTATAAGACTTGATGGTATTCATCCAAGGATACTGAGGGAGGTGATGGAAGAGCTCACTAAGTCATTGTCCATGATTTATCAGCAATCCTGGCTAATCAGGGAGGTCCCAGATGACTGGAGGTTGGTTGGCCAATGTGACACCCATCCACAAGAAGCACCAGAAGGAAGATCTGGAAAACTACAGGCTTGTCAGACTGACCTTGGTGCCCGGTAAAGTTATGGAACAAATCATCTTGAGTGCAACCACATGGCACATACAGGACAACCAAGGGATCAGGCCCAACCAGCATGGATTTAGGAGAGGTAGGTCCTACGTGACCAACTTGATCTCCTTTTATGAACAGGTAACCCAATTAGTGGATCAGGGAAAGGCTGTGGCTGCAGTCTACCTGGACTTCAGCAAAGTCTTTGATACTGTCTCACATGGCATTCTCCTAGAGAAGCTGCCAGCCCACAGCTTGGACAGATGCACTCTTTGCTGGGTTAGAAACTGGCTGGATGGCCAAGCCCGGAGAGTGGTGCTGAATGGTGCCGTATCCAGTTGGCAGTCACTAGTGGTGTTCCCCAGGGCTTAGTATTGGGCCCAGTGCTGTTTAATATCTTTATTGATGATCTGGACAAGGGAACCGAGTGCATTCTCAGTCAGTTCACAGACAACACCAAGCTGGGTGGAGTATTGTTCTGCTGGAGGGTAGGAAGGCTGTGAAGAGGGATCTGGACAGGCTGGACTGATGGACTGAGGCCAACGGTATAACGTTCAACAAGGCCAGTTGCCAGGTCCTACACTTTGGCCACAATAAACCCGTGCAGTGCTACAGGCTGGGGGAAGAGTGGCTGGAAATCTGCCCAGCAAAAAATTACTTTGGGGTGCTGGTCAGCCAGCCAGCTAAACATGAGCCAGCAGAGTTCTCAGGTGGTCAAGAAGGCCAATAGCATGTATCAGCAATAGTGTGGTCAACAGGAGCAGGGAAGTGATCGTCCACCTGTACTCAGCACTGGTGAGGTTGCACCTCAAATCCTGTATCCAGTTCTGGGCCTCTTACTACAAGAAAGACATTGAGGTGCTGGAGACTGTCCAGAGAAGAGCAATGGAGCTGGAATAGGGTCTAGAGAGTAAGTCCTATGAGGAGCAGATGAGGGAGCTGGGGGTGTTTAGCCTGGAGAAAAGGAGGCTTGGGGGAAACCATATCACTCTCTAAAACTACCTGAAAGGAGGTTGTAGCAAGGCAGGGGTCAGCCTCTTCTCTCAGGCAACTAGTGACAGGATGAGAGGACATAGTCTCAAGTTGTGCCAGCAGATGTTCAGGTTGGACATCAGTAGGAATTTCTTCATGAAAATAATTGTTGAACATTGGAATAGATTGCCCAGAGAGGTGATGGAGTCACCATCCCTGTAGGTGTTCAAGAAATGACTGGATGTGGTACTTAGTGTCATGGTCTAGTTGACAAAGTGGTGATCTGTCAAAGGTTTGACTCAGTGATCTCAGAGGTCTTTCTCAACATAAATGAAATTCTGTAAACGATTCTGTAATCTTGTTGGCATTTTCATGGGCCAGAATTATTATTACAAAGAGCAATCACAACCTCCCATCTGAAAATAAATTTAACTCTTGAGAGATTGCTTATCACTAACCCTTACACTGAGAGGAGTCTCAAGACTCCTCCTTCCAGTTTACTGACCTTCAGTTACTATTTGTCAGGAATGTGATTCTTTTTCATGGAGAAATTTTATGAGAGGGTGTAATTAATCAAAGCATCTGACTGCAGGAAAGTGCTAACACCCACGAAAGTTAATTTTCAAGGACTTGTAAAGACTAATGCACCTTTCTAATAGTACTACAAAATCTATTTGATCAACAATTCATCCCTGAGTTTTTATCTCTGCTAAACTAGCAGAATCCAAGGGACAGTCCTGGAGTTGAGAGAGCGACAAGAGCAGACTGTGTTCAGCAACCACCATACATTTCCTTATAATTCATTAATATTTTACTAAATTTTTTATTCTCTTTCATTAAGAAGAGCATGGAGTTGTATCACTATGAAGCAGCAGTTGCCTAAAGCTAGCTTTATTAATTTTTTTTAGACTTCATTTAGACTATGTATTTACCAGTTTTCTTGTCAGGGCTTTGAAGGAGAGATAGTCTACTGTTCTACATTAAAGCACTATGACAAACTAGCACAACAGACGTCTGTTCTGGGTTAGTCCAAGCTAATTCTGGAAAAAAGATAGCAAGTGGTCATTACAGGGGACACGGATTAGGTACCTTAAAAACACCATTTTCAGTTGACTTTTCTTCACTGCAGTTTAGGAGCAACCTCTGCCCCGTGTAAACAGTAGCACAGTGAGGTCTCCTCACAGCGTTTGCCATACTATAGCGACAGGACCTTGGCACAAGTGATTTTTCTTTTCGGGGGAATACTAGGGCAGAGAAAGACTTCATGGAGCTTCTAAAACACCTTGTTACTTTACAGTAACAGTCCAAAATGCTGTAGCCATAACACAATGCTAAGATGTGGTTGATTTAGCCACTGCTGTGAAAGACTAAGTTTTATTTTGGTGCCTTTTAATAAGAGGGAAGGAAATGCCTCACATTGCTCAGCAATGATTCCTTTGGGCAATTAGGAACGACATCAACAGGATAGAGGGAGGTTTGCCCAGAAAAATGAAGGGCGCGGGCCAGAAAGCAACAACAGCAGACCCTTGGAGGTTTGAACGTAACATGAAGGCTATCCAGAGGCAAGCCCGGGAACATCTTAAATCAGGAAAAACAACAGTAGCTGCATGAAGTCCATTCTGTTTTCTGTTTTCAGGTTTACAAAAGCTCCTGCAAATGAGTGAGCCATGTGAAAACGTTAAAAGGTTGCAGATAAGACATGGAGTAAACTCAGCTGTATCTGTGTCACAACCAGCAATATGCTGCATTCCTAACTAGAAGATCCTGGATACATTTTGGAAGGGACTCAAGCTGCCAGGCTCAAAGCCAACACAATCTGTGGGTGGGTGCTGGATGCTTGCCTTGAAATCTTCTCCTTGCCAGCAAACCTATGGAGTAACAATGGCATCAGTTTTGGAGGGAGATTTCATAGTATTCAAAGCTAGGAGAGACCACAAGCTGATCTATGTGATCTCCTGCCATTAAATTTCGCTACTGCCCTTTCTGTTGAGAATGACAATTTTGGGTATAATAAAGCAATTGATTCTTCAGTCAACCAAGCTATCTGCATGTTGCAAGACTTCGAGCAGGAAGGGAAGATGGAACTCAAATCCTCGCAACTACAGATGTGGTACAACCACACATTCCTTGTAGGTGATCAATCAAGTTGATTTCCAGGTCTCAGCTGAGCGATCAGGAGACTAATTTTTTCCCCAGGTGGATCCAAATCTGATCAGCAGTTTCACATGTGATATAAGGCTATGAGACACTAGATAGGTATCTTAAAATAAGAATTCCCTCTACTATCTGCTCTATCAGGTCACTCATCTAAAACAGTATCCTGTCCTTGAGGAGTCGTATAAAGGTGAAAACCACCCCCCAGAAAGCATAAATATCCTTCCTAACCCCTGTGGGCAGCCAGATGAAGCCCTAGAGCATGAGACTTTATTTTAACATCAGGATGTTTTCCAGAAAGACATCAGGAAGACGACAGGAGGAGACAACAGGATGGAAAGATGAAGTAAAAAAATACAGCACTGTCTCAATTGCAACTAAACTGTCCATCTCCAGTACACTATGTGGGAAACTTACAGGTTAGACATTTTTGAAGATTGCACTCAGAGATAAAATGATTATTTAAATTATAAACTCCCAAACTCTTCTTCTAGCCCTGCCCAACCTTTGAAAAGCAGCAGCAGAACGAATTTTTAGCAAAGAAATTAAAAGAAGGTAGACTAAGCCCACTGAAATGATCGCATGAGAAACAAACATAACAGAAACCTGAAAAATGAGAGAGCAAAGTAGGCTCACTGTGAGATAACAAAGCAAGCATTAATTTGAAAGTGGAAGATTGAACCAGTTTGTTCTGTATGTGAAGAAACAAATATTAACAATGTGATAACATTTTCAGGTGAACTAACGAGTGCAAGGAGCAGAAAAGTCATGAATGAGGAGTAAGCAAGAGTATTTTAGGGACAGAGGGAGATGAAGTGCTATGTCAGCATGAGTTACCTAGAGATGAAAGATGAAAAACATGACTCATTCACTATTTGTACAAGTATTTTCCAAGTATTTGGAAACAGACATCATAGTTCCAGCACTTAGCAAATAAAGATTCTAAAAGATAGGCTGACATTATCTTTCTAGAAGACTAACACATTTTTTTAACCCTCTGAGATATTTATGAGTAGCCAGGGGGTGAACTTGGAACTGTGAAATTTAATTAGTGAGTCAATACAGAATTATGAATCTTAAATCAGGTCAAATTAATTTTTATGCATTAGCTGTTGGTCTTGATTCAGGTGAGGAACCAACAGATCCAACCTAACAGACCTCCAAGGATATTTGCTTTTTAATCAGGTTCCATGTGGATGGTATTGCCAAATAATCCACTTCATTCACTAACAGAAATGGAGGTCATTCTCTAGACGGCATGTTAAAAAGCCCATCAGCTATCACCACTGGGAAAGTTTTTTATATAAAGAATGGGAGCATAGAGGTAGATACCTAAATCTGGAGGGTTTGTACCCTGCCCTGAAGCTGGTGAGGAGCAGACTACCGACAGGGTTGTATCGTCATCATTCATTGATGCTTCACATCAATTACTAGAACTTCACCATCTCTTGCACTACACTCTCCAGGCAAGGCTCTCCTGGCAGTTTGCAAGGCTCTCCTGGCAGCTGTTGCACACAGACAACCAGAGCTGGGAAAGGATTGGTGATTTATCTCAAGTCACACAACATGCATCTGGGTTTGTGCCAGGGAAGCAGTCATGGTTTTGCCAATAGGAATTATAAGAGTAAACTATCAGTGGATTTAAAAGATGTGCTTGCTTCTATTAAGGTCATGTTGAGTGCTGTTGCTAGCATCAGTCCTGCCACTGCAGCCAAAGAATTGTTTTCCTCAGATCCCTCCTCTGTTTCTAGCTCCTTTTATTGTGGAAAAATTCACATGGTTTTGCGCTTATCCTCAGAAGTACTCATCTCTGTGCCCATACTCTCAGTGTTCATCAATCTTTTCACCTCCCTCTGCCAGCCAATGCCCGATTTTGGCAGTTCTACCTCCCATTCTCTACTCGGAGCAGAACAGCATTAATGAAGGCTAGCAGCTACTTGATTGTAACAAGAATATCATGCTTTATAAATCCAAGCAAGTAATATGGAAGTAGCATCCTATCACACTGTGCTGTGGTTGTCTGGTATCAAAAACAGTGGTATATGAAACATCTGAACAGGACAAGGGTTATTTTAGCTTTTTATATGTGTCCACTTGAAACTTTTGCACCAAATACAGAAACTCAGGCTGAAGTATCTGCTCTAAAAATCCTTAGCTGTTCAGTTTCTTCATTTAATGCAACAGATAGTGGTTTCTATATGCTTATGTATTCTTGTTTTTAACTCTCATCCAGAAACAGACAGAAAAAATCCCCTTCGAATGTTTTATTGTTTTAAACCCATGGTAATAGTACTTGAGCTGCAGTTTAAAAACTAATCACTCAAGTTTTAAGATCATGGTGATCCAAAGGATTTTGTCAAAAGTATAAGGTAGGGATATTGGGACAAAAACCGACTGAAACCCTACAAAACCAAAACCTACTCAAACCCCAGAAAATACTATTATTGTACACTAAGCTGTGAATAACTGAAGATAATGTCTCTAGCCAAATGGCAGCAAGCTTTTATACAAAACCTGGAGGACAAGATGGTGCACACCAAGAAGGTATTTGGTGAAAGCACAAAGGCAAAATACCTTCCTTGTGGACTTAGCAACTTCTGTTCAGTTGCACCACTAAGCCCAAACAAGTCTCTGGGTTATTTCATATGGCAGAGTTTCTGTGATCGTTCTTCCAGTGACACTCTAGACAACTTGATTTTCTGTTGATGGCTCATTTTAGGTTCTGGCTACAAGGCATCATCATGGGGCTCCTGTGTTTTGCTTAGCAAGATTAAAGGAAACATTCATAAATTTTTAAATCTGCTTTCTGGCCCTTCCTCCATTCCCTGAAAATGTCAACTTGAAAACAGTTTGCTTCAGAGTATTTTTGCAAACCAAGGTTGTAAATTAAACTCAACAAGTAAATGCTAGGCCCCAACTAAGCTGGTACTGTCTTCTCTGAAGTCTTTGTAATCACTGCTCTCAAAAGAATGGGAAAGTTTAAAGCAATAGTCTCATATTAGAAGGTAGTTAAACCCCACACATTGCTAAACCCTCACCATTCAAAAGCAACTTCTGCAAAGAATCCCCAAGGTATTTGCATGTGCACTCAGTAGAAGGTATCAGAATTATCTGAAAACTACTAAACAAATTTAAAAAAATCACTTGAGACCTCTGTGTTTAATACAGAGCTGTGGGGAGACTCTATTCTATATTTTCAGTTCCTCTGAATATTTTTGTTTCAGTGAAATGAATTAAAGGATGTATATTGCAGTTCAGCCTGTAGCAAACAAGCATATTCAAAGATAATATTCCCAGTGAGATATGTAAAAGGTGACTTCTTCTTAGGGCTCATACATTCTGTCCTGTTAGAGTGGTGGGGGAACATACTACCCACTGGTTGACCAAACACACACACTCACAGGTGAAACAGCAGGTAGTAGTTTAGGTAAAGGTAAGATATTTTTAATTTGTAAAGGCACGAGGGGTTATCTTGTCTCCTTCAGGGCATATTAACTTAACAGTGAGACAAAGCCAGCAATGCAGGCATAGACAATAATAAGGATAATGTTATACTACCTTATACTGCAGACTTCTATGCTTTGTAGGAGCACTGCAGTCTAGATATGGTGGAGACAGGAGAAACACATTCATGACCTTCTTCTGACTGCCAGCTCTAAACTTGGGGGAGGAAGGATGTCTTCCAGTTTTATTGCCACATGTATTTATTTGGCTAGTACTTCCATTTCCCCTGCCTCATCATTAGGTGGTTTCCCAGCTTCAGCGGGTAGAGAGTTCATGTTGTTAAAAGTGGCAAGCGGATAACTTTTTCATAAGCAATTTAGATGAAAGTGGCTTCAAAGGCAGAGCACTGAGAAGACAGGTTTGACACCTCAGGCCTCAAAAGGAATCCAGTTAATGGCTCTGCAAGAGACTTCCAGTATGATTTAATCCCTCTATTGACACCCTTTATAACCCAGCTAATGTACTTAGCCTTGTGAAGACAATGTCAGGACTAAGCCAGTAGTGCTCAAGATACTCAGATTTGGTGATGATGGGGAGCTTCAGCAACTTCCATGAGGAGTGGCAATGGGCAGTACACTTATCTCTTTACAGGTATGATATAAATAAAAAAGAAAATAAAACTCACAATCCCTCTGCATCAGCTCTGAATCCTAAACGATTGATTCTGGATTCCCACACTTTCAATATACAGAGTCTAAACAGGTTCCATTCAGTTCAATGATTATAAAACTATAATCATTAAACACCAGCAGCAAATACTGCATCAAGGAGAGAAAAAATTAAAATACCTCAGAAATCTGAGCTTGCCCATAAAAATGGCAAAACCTCCTTCCAGTCTGGAAACTTATGGACTTTGTTCTCCCTTTGCAAATTGAATTAAATTGCAAGTGACCTAACTATTTTCTGCACTCTTAACCTTTAATGTTATTTCCCTTTGGCTGGCAATACTTGGAGTGCAGTCCCAGAAGCCCATCCCATCAAACCAGACAGATCATGGCAACCCATCTCCTGTGTTGAGAGAATGATGAAGGCAATGGGGTAACGGGGCTGCACACCCTGGTGCTCATCACTTTCCTTCTTTCTGGCACACAACAGATGCAGTCGGCACTGACCCCTTCTACCCTCCTCTCTGAGACACTAGTGGCTTGCAAGGAGCCAGTGCTTGCTCTTTTCAACACAGCTGGCTTTTACACCCAGCGAGCCTCCTTTCATAGGCAACTTTTGTCATTTGCTTATTGTCTGGCTCAGAGGAATAGCTAGTTTAGGGAGGCTCGTTTGTTTTTTTCTTGAAACAAGTTAGTATTTAGGGTAATGCACTGCCACATTTTCCAAACACTTCAATAAAAAGGAGAATTTTTATATACGGTGACTCACTATCTCATAGTTCCACTCTAGAGTGAAAAAAAAAATTGACAATGTTGAACTTTGAGAGTTTTGAGTTCTAGAGTTTCAGTTAAGCAAGAAGAAAGTTAAACAGTTCAATAAGTTTCTTTTACTCATAGTGACTGAATATGCAGAAAGATTTTTAAGCGCGTTCTGATCTTTTGTTGAGGATTTGGAAAGACTGGAACATTAAAACAGTAATTTTCTACAGCTTAAAAAAAACTCCAAACCAAAACTCCAAGGACAGCCAACAAAACAGAAAGCAGTTTGTGGTGGCCCTCACTACCCAATACCTGCCATTCAGAGGAGAGTTTGACCTGTGCATTGCACTCACCATCAATGCAGTTCAAGGTGAAGGCGTTCTGAAACAGCTCTACTACAAATCAAGATTGTAACTATAAAGAAAAATGACAGCAACAAGTTTCATCAATTGATAGATTTCCTTCTCCCTCGCTTGTTTGAAGGCTAAGTGAAATTTATCTCTTCCCAAAAGGGGTTACGTATGGTTTCTTTCTGGTTTCATAAAATCAATGTCTTCAGAGTCTGTGAATCAGACGACAGAAGAATGAAATAATAATAATAAGAAAATTATTTTCTCCCTTTATTTTTTGACCCCCCTGTCATGTTACTACTTAAACCTGAAGAAGTTCAAGGTTCTAGAGACTCCTACCTGCAGATGGGTGCTTTTGAGGATAGAAGAGGGTCTCCATGCTACAGCCCATACACTTGGCAGCAACTCCTGCAGATGCAGCTGAGCTCCCTCTGAGACAGCCTGCTCAGGGATCTCCATCCAAACACTGCTGCCACCTGGCACTGATTGTTGGGGAAGTGCTCAGCAGGTACCGTTCTGCACAGCCCACTTGGGGAAAAATGGGCACTGCACCTCTAGTAGCACAGTAGCACTGAGAGTTTTAGCCAGTATGGAGAAATACGGTGTTATCCAAAATACAGATAGTCTTGACCTATGAACAAAGTTAACGCTATCCCAAGCAAAATCAGTACAATGTCCTAGGAAGGTAGGGAATTAATCACTGTTTTCATCTGAGGAGGTGGAAGAAAGCAAATCCCCTACGTAATTTTTTGTATATCTTTCCTATCTACTGCTTTCTGCCAACTATGAGGATATCTAGCTGATTCTAGAGGACAACGTGCTTTACTTGCAACTTTAGTTTATAAAAAAGTATTTTTGCGTTGCTCCTGATATTTGTGTAGAAGCGTCCTATACACATCCACATATATTAATAGACATTGGTCCTTCAGTAAAGCACCCTGACTCTCGAAATCATATCCAACACTTACCCAAGGTTGGACTGGTCAAATATACCACTGGTTGGTACCACGCCATCACTGTGGGAACACGACCACATGGAGGACACAGAAAACTCTCACACTTCCAGTTCAGTAAAGATGAAATAAACTCACTTGTTATTTTTCTTTTCACTTTCCAGAAGACTTTTCACTACTTCTGTTCCAAACAACACTGAGTCTACAGTTCAGGAAGGAAAGATCATTTCTTTAAAACAGGACACAAAACTTAAGTACCGAGCAGCTATGACATTTAAGAAATTAAGACTGGGATGAAGCAGAATTTTCTTTAGTGCTTGACCATTGCCATACTTGTCTACTTTGTACTTATTTACTGCCTAGTGTGAGAATTACTGGTGAGCTCTAGATAATAATCATGTGGTAAGCTAGGCTACACAGGGGCAGCATGCTAATTGTTTTTATACCCTCATAAACCAGAATAATTTCCCAGCAAAATTGTTCAGAACAAAACCAATGACAAGCCTTGCTCACAAAATACTAATCTGTCTGCAAATTGGGTTACTTCCCAGATATTATTTAAAACTCAGTTTAATAAACTTACAAACAAAAGAATTCTGTTAGAAAGGAACCTGTTATTTATGAAGACAGCTAAATGTGCAATTACTTTTTCCCAGTGATGGAAAAAAGTACAAATCCGCCCTGGGATCATCAGACCATCACATGAGTGAGCAGAGCTCACTCACAGAGGCTGCTGTAGTGTCATACCAGAGGAAAACAGCTGGACTTTGGTCTCTTTAATTCAATAGAAAGAAAGCAGATCTTAACCTGTGCACAAGAGATTCCTGAACCATTAAGCTCCAGTTCAAATAGGAAAAACACCCATGGCAACAGTAAACAGAAGTTTACAATTAAAAAGACCAATTGCTCACTGTGCAGGAACTGGGTTTTTGTAGGAAAATCCACAGAAATACAATGGCAGAAGCCTGCAGCTGTGTGCAGTCCTGCAGACACAACATATACAGCCACATTGTCCAGTCCTTCCTCCATAGATAGAACAAAAATATTTCCCTTACACTGTAGACTTTTGCTACAGTTTGGAGTTTAAAAGCTGTTTCACACTTTGAAAACCTGGTTCAATCTGCCCTGTAGGAAGCAAAATTGGAAAAAGCACAGAAGTCTTTTGGCCTTCATCAGCTATGAATCACCCATATGTGATAGGATGTTACTGTGTTTTAGACACACGAAGGAAGCCTGATAATGCACTTTGTACAACAAACTGGACTTACACTCCTCAAAGCAGCCAAGGTCATGTTCACCCTATATGCATACAGGGACCCTTAAAGTCAACAGGAATGATATCTGCACTGAAAGGTGGACTTTTGCCTGAAAGCCATGCTAAACTAAGACACAGAGCTGTAAGTTTTTACATATCCATCTTCCATGCATCATACAATGGCCAAAATGCATATGCTTTGCACACATGGATTCATCACATGTATTTTATAGTAAGAGGTGACTACACCACTGAATTTAACAGTTCCCTTTGTTCTCATCTATTAATATTTTTTCATATGACACTTTCCCACTTGGTCTCTAGATGCTGATCTTGCTCTGGAAAACTACACTTTATGGCTTTCCCTTGTCGACAATAAAAAGTAAAACCATAGTCTGCCTTCCATCCTGTTCTAGGTAGAGCAGAAAGACACAGAAAGACACAGATACTGACAGAGCAGACTTCCTACAACACGTGTTTCTAAAGAAAGTTAGAATTACAGGCAGTCTTTAGTCATACATCAGTTATGTTGTTTTTCGGGGGGTGTCCAGTTTTATTTTCTGATAAAGGAAGATTCATAGGAGGCTGCATTTTTGTTAGTAACTCTACTCCAGTCCATAACTCAGCCCAGGACTGTCCTGCACAACCTTAGTGTGGGAAGGGAGGGAACTGACAGTGCCATTTAGCATTGCATCATGTTAACTTCTCCTTCCACAGGCCTGTGATAACTAGGGAAATGAAGCTCTCCTCCCACCTCTGCTCCTGCTAGGAAAATCTTTGCCAATGAAGCCCTTCTGGCTGACCTATCTTTCAATAAAACAAGGAAATTTTCACTCACTGTGAAACAACAATCCCGGTGCCTTTAGCATTGCTAAAACCCACCTAAACAATACACACTTGCTAATTGTCCACCTACAAGTGGGTATTATACTGTGATTATACTACAAACACAAGCATCATGAATCACAGACCACGAATCCTAGTCTCAATTCTGTTCCACAGCAGCATCAGGTTTCCCCACACTCCAATTGCCTCATGCTCCCGCACAGCATCCTTCTCTGCTACAATTCAGTGCTGTAGCCAATATCTGCTACTGCCTGCATTTTATCTGGGGAAGTAGAAGGACCTAGTCAGGAGAGTGAAGAAGGGCAAGTTTTGTCTCTGCTAATTAAGTGCACGGAGTTTGCAGTAATGGTAAGGGACGGACATGTGGGTGGAAGGTATGCACTGCCCTCATTTTCCAGATTCTTCCTTTCCTTTGGTTTTGTGTCAGCAATGCTGCATGTACATCAGCTTTTGATTTTTATGCCTTTGTGGCTCAGGGCCATCAGGGTTGCTATATACACACAAACATACAACATAACTGTTTCACAAAAAAGATTTTTGTGCATTAATGCTGCAAAGGATTTGCCATTAGAAATTTACTGAAAATGAGAACATCAGTTCTAGCAACAGATTGATACAAAGAAGTGTTATTTAAAACACAAAGAGAAGAAAGAATGGGAACATGAGAAGAAAGGGAATACCAAATTCTTTTGCAGATATTTATTAAACAAAAGGATTGCTCAGATGTATTTGTCCAAATTATTTTCTGATGTAACTTCATAGGCTTTAGAGGAGTGAGAATGAGAGTATCTGCTCTTGAAGTGCATCATCTGTTCACCAGACACATGTAGGTGGGCAGATTACCTTTAAAACAATAAATTAGAATTTTTTTTAAAAAAAGAAAGTGCTGGATGCAGCTCACTCAAGACCAGCTTATCTGCATTGATCTTATCTTCTCACAAATGAGTCAGTAGAAACAGGACTAGAAACTAATTCAAAAAAATTCAGGCATGACTAAAAAAACCCATAAAGTTAATTTAATAATTCAGAGTTACACCTGCAACACTCAGCTGACCTTACAGATGAGTTAGCTTTCCTGGGACGACACTTGTAGTAAACAGAAGAGATGTTACCATAGATGTTACCTCTTCTCATTTACCTTCATGAGAAAAAGTATACTGGCCACTTGAGATTCTGTTCATTTTTTCTTTTAACGGTGTAGGTTTGCTTCTGTTTTCCTAGCCCTGAGAAACCTGACTGAGGCTCACTAAGGAGTATTGAGATGAACAAAGAGGCACTATAAGGACTGTCACTACAAATCTGTATTTGTTCAAAAGGGCTATCTTATAGAAGGAAGACCACAGCAAACTTAACAACTTGGGGTACATCGCCTGAGAGTTGGATTGCTTTTTATTTTGTTTCCACATTGCATGTGACAATGAAAGGTTGTGACATTCTAAGTGGTTCCAGATTCCATCAGGCTGTCCACAATGAATTAAAAAACAATAAAATCCAGATGCTTTCTCAAGTAAACACTTCCTTTCTCAGCAAAGCAAAGTAAATGCAAAGGATACTGCTGAATGTTTTCCTGCAACATGTTTATTTTATATAAAGGTATCTTATACTTCACTAGCACATAAGTGTTCTCCTTCCAACACAGTAAAGACTCCAGCAGTCTTTTCCTACATTTCTGGCAAGGGAAGCCAAAACCTTGAGAAAATATCTCACTTAAATTAATTATTTTAATTTGCTTCTTGATATTTAATGAAACCTACACCTAAAATAACACTGACAAGCTAAATTAGCTCCTGGAGCACAGCTCGCAATGAGCTGAAGTAAAATAAAAATATTATTTCTTAAAAACTCTTAAAAACAAAAAAGAAAATTCAACTTTCAAAGTGCAGAATTTGTGTCCCAAACAAGGAACAGGTAATTGTTTACCAGCAAAAGAAAAACACACATATTTTTATTAGCAGACTGAAAAAGCAAAAATTAGTAAACCCTCAAAAATGACAAAATAAATTCATAGTGTTAGACCATTGTTTTCATCTTCTAAAACATTGTTCATAACACAGGTAAGGACCTTTAAATCAAGTATCAGTTACCCCTAAGTAGGACTATGTTCTTGAGAAACATTTCGAACATGAGATTATAATGCAATGCCTTGGAATTTCCTTAAAAAACAAAACCAAAACACACACTGCCTTTAGATAACAACAGTTCATCAAACCTGGGTGTACCTAAAGAATAATATAAGTACCCTGATGTTGATGCCCTCGATACCTAGAACTATTGAATGAAAGGTATCCCTACAGATGCTTCTTTTAATCCTTTTCTGTTGTGACGGTACTTCAATTTTCACTGTCCTTTCAGTGCTCCTGGGTTATAGTGAAAAAAAATTGTGGTAACTACTTGCACAACCACTCTCCTTCCATTAAAGCCTAGCAGTACACAGCAGACAGACACATCTAGCCTTTAGCAGCAACAACAGGGATCTGTTTGTCAGAAGATAGTGGCTTCGTTCCTCTTTGCAATACATATGACTTTCCATAAGATCCACCCCTGGCCCCCACTGAGCTTCAGCAGTGTCAAGGTGGAAGGTTAAAGCACTAGAGCAAATTTATTCTAAAATACAGTTCTTGTAAGGATTCTACAAGGTATTGCTTGATCCAGAAGAAGCTCTGAGAGATTAAACAGTTCTATATCTACTCATCCTCCAATAAAAGGATGTATTTTCAAGCTTAAATGATTGCCAGGAAGTTTTTGTTTCTTTTTAATTCAGGATCTTTAGTTAATATGCACCAATCAGCCTAAGGGGAAACCTGATCCCCCCTCCCTCATGCCCCCACCAAATCCTATCCCTAATCTTGTCATCTTGAAAGGTAACAAAAGGTTTCAATAAAAATTGATAAAAAAGATCCAAGTGTATTTAATACAAAGCTTGTACTCCAACGACACTCTGTAATCCTGGAAACCAAGTAGAGCTTTCCTTTTTATTGGATTTTTTTTCCCCTTTGAAGAAAATTGAAAAAAAAATCAAACAGAAAACCAGGAAAACAAGAAAATCAGCAATAACAAACAAGTGGAATGAGGTAATCCTTGGGAACAACTGAAATTGTTACTGTAGCCATTGCTCCATGCTTTAAGATGCTAGAAGATCTGAAAATATTTTTGCATGCTAAAACCTCACATTACAGTCCCATGCTTTTTTCTGATGCAGATGCCATTGCTACACCTAAAAACTTGTCACTTCCTCACACCCATCTTCTTTCGACTAGCTTTGGGTAGCACTGAGACAGATTCCACCCTTCCCTCTGAGTCTCTGGTAACTCCATGGAAATCAGTGGAAGGGTGCTGGATGCTAACCACACACGGAGGTATCAGTCCCACTGCGACATTAGAGAGAGGAGATTTTCAAATTACTTTATTTTAGCTGTTAGACACTCTCAGTTCTGAGAAAAGGGGTTTTCAGTCTTGCAAACTGTTGAAAACACATCCTTTTAACTTATCACACGTTCTGATAAAGCGATTTGGAAAGCCTTGGAAAAAATCCTTGAAAGGAAAAAGGGAGTGAAACATTCTTTAAAGATGGCTTAGGTAGAAAGAATATAAATTTCTTCTGACCAGACCACATCACAGAGGTTTACTTGATAAAAGCAACATGTTGATTTATTCTATTCCTTTCCCCTGCTGCCCAAGCCGTGAAATACAGGCAGATGATGCAATCCCTCTGAGAGAGAAGGAAAGGGGAAGAAAAAAAAAGAAAAAAAAAAGGAGAAAAACAAACAAAAAAAAGAGCCAGCAAGCAAGGCAAGAGACTGTTTCACCGCGTAGCATATTGCTGGCATGTCTGAAGTTACGTAAGTTGTTCCTGAAGAGACTGCAGGAGCTCCTGAGTTCACTGCACTGCAGGCAGGACTGGAACTAGGGTATTCTAGACTCCTCCATCCTCAGAGCTCAGAGCCCACCCCAGCAATGCTTCCACTTGCCTTCAGCCCAAGCAGGAAAAGCATCTGAAACAGACTGACAATCTTAAAAACCAAACAAAGCTGTCATCACCATTGGTGTTTATTAAAACCAGAATCAAACCCAACACTGGTGATTTCTCCTAACTACAGATTAGCAGAAAGTCTTTTGTTCCAGTGTCTGAACACATCAAACATGCTTATCCTTTCAAAACAAAATACAACAAAACAAGAGCAGACGCAGGAATCATAGTCTCTTCTAAAATTGTGTGTGTTCTTTACCAATTCCTGTATAGTATGTTTTCATGACTAAGTCATTGAAATTTACTTGAACTCAAGATCATTCTTTCTATTTATAAATACAATATTAACTATGCAGTGTTAATTTGTATGTGAAATGACATAAAATTAAGTTAACAAAGTTACAGCGTTAGATTATTTTATAACACAATAGGGTCATTTTTTCAGTGTAAGAAATTGTTTTAGTATAATGTATGTATCTATTATCTGCACATACAACAGATGAAATTCCCTACAAAGTCTGGAAAGGCTTGCTTTGTTTCAGTGTAGCTTTGAATTAAACAATTTCTAGGGTATTGCTAAATTCCTCCACTTCTCCCATTCTCATTTTATTGCAACATGAGTCTCATGATATTTAGCCTTTTGGAAAAATTCACTAGGCCGTCTTTTGAAAGAAACAACTTAGGACACTCAGTTTTCATTTATATGAATTTAAATAAAAGCTACATTTTTTTTTATCATCAGGGATTTACTTAAAATGTGTAATAGTTAAATCTTTTAAAAACCAGAAGAGAAATGGAAAAAAAAAAAAAAGAAAAATTAACCTCCATTTAAAAAAAATAAATATCACATGAACTTCTCCACAGTACAAGAATAATTAAGATCCAGATCATTCAGTTATTTCCAATTTGAAGAGAAGTATATTTATTTTAAAACTACAGGGTCTTCCTAGGTTTCATCTTGCCTGTCACAGCCAATTAGTCAAGGAAAATTATACATAAGGGCAGTGCATCATGAAAATCAAGCCATGATTATAACAGTATAAAACCAGAAACACAATAATATACAGATATCAATTACACCTTCTTTCAGCTTCTTACGTTCAGGGATCATCGCCCTTGGTGGATATCTGATCTGTACTGAGCAATAGCTAGAGGCACAATAGGGCAGCCTACAGCAGGAAGTGAAGAACCTAGTCAGACAAAAACCAAAGAAAAACAAGATAGAGGGAGCATAGTGCTCAGTGACATTCTTGCCTTAGATCTTCATGCCAAAAGATCATGACAAAGCATACAGGCATGTCCTAGGTTGTCTGAAAATACAATATAATGCTAGCCATGGACAAACACTTTTTTTTTAAGCACTTGTCTTCTGACAAAGGAGTCATTACAGATCCCTCAAAGGTCAAATCAGTGGAGGAGGTGACTCAGGAGGGCACTGGTACAGATGTTCACTTGTTTACTGCCTGCTTCAGTCCACCCCAAGCTTCCCCACCATAGCAGCTTCTTAAAAATATTTATAATGCATGGCGAAAAGCTTACACTGATGAAACACCAGCTGAAGTCATCAGACCAAATTTTGCTGAACACATAAACACAGTGGGCTTCAGATTTGTGCTCGCAGATGACCAACATCCATGCAGTTTGACTGGTATGTGAGTGTGACCAAACATCTTGAGGAACTCTGTGTTGTTCCCTTTTCATGAGGAATCAAATCAACAAACAAAATGAATAATGGTTCCTCAAGAGAAAGAATGCCTGTGGCTGGACAGTAGGATTATGAATGTTCTACCTGTACTTGATTTGGGCTCTGCTTTCCATCAACATTGATGTTTAGACATGTCTAAACCTTTCTGAAAACAGTACAACCAGAACAACTAACTGAACAGTGGGACCCAAGAACCTATTTTTACACTTCTGAAACACTGCTCAGATCTGAAAAGACCAGCCCTCCTAAATCCATCTCCAGACACAGGATAAGCACTAATTTTCTTGCTACCACCCAGCGATGGAAGCACTCATCATATCATCACTTGCAGCAATTCCAAAAGTCTTTGACATTGAAATGGCAGACACAGCCTTAACTGACTCTGGCGGTACCTCTGCTACCTCTGACAGCTCCAGGAAAGAAATGGCTTTTTGGATGGTGCACTGTCTGACTTGCAAACTTGAGGAGTTCTGTTCCTCTGCAAAATCACAGGGCAGAGGGCACTGTGCACCCAGACTCACCCCTTCAGCAGTCAGGAAGCTGGTAATAGCAGCAAGGATCTCTGAAGATGAGATGTTGGCTGTACACTTGTTTACCCTCTTCTTGGAGGATAACTGACCAGCCCCCCTTGTTACCTACATCTTTGAACTAACTGTGTCACAAAACAGTAAGCAAATGTCTCTGGGATGGACCATATCTTATCACTCAGAATGAACACTGAGTATTTCAGGGTCTCGCAACAGCTGTGTCAAAACTTAGTGTTGCCCAAATCAAAACCTTGTGTTTTTTCCCACCTTAGGTTCAAACCTTTCCCACTTCTCAATCACGTTAAGACCAATTCTGATTTAGGCCTCCCCAAGCATCGACTGCAATCCAGACACCAGAGGGTAGCTTCAGATCAGAATAAGCTGCATTCTCTGGGCCAGATCTGGGATCTTTACTCTCTACATCTTATGGGTTGATGTCTACAGCTATCCTCAGGGATCTCTGTTGGACTAGTTTTCTGGCTCTGAGCTCGTTTAGACACCTTGAAAGAAGTTTGTCAAGTTATTTAAATCATGTGCATGACATGATTTATATACAGATAAAACCACCCAAGATGGCAGAACAAGCTTTGAGGTTTTCTTCCAGAATCTCTCCTGTCCTTTGTTTCCAGAAGACCAGCAGTACCGCAAATAAAGCTGCCACTGACTGCATTGCTGCCACCAGGATGCCACTGATGAAAAAACAGAAATTTGTCCCCAGATGTCCTGCCTCTCCCTGTCCCCTTACATGTTTGTAAAGTAGGAGATGTAGGATAGTTCCCATTTATCACAGGATACTGGCTGACGTTGATGGTTAATGTTATTAATAATAGAAATAAGAAAAAGAAAGGAAACTAAAATCTAAGTGGTCAGAACAAAAGAGTTGCTTGATATTGCATGCCAAGCCAAAGCGGAGAGACTTAAAGATGTTAAATCCAGAATCACTCCTGCTGTTCATTTACAGATCCACTACTCTCAAAGGGATACAATAGCACTTCAGAATATTTAGAATTAAAAAGGAAAAAAAAACCATACAGGCCTGCAGAACATGGACCCACATATTTCTCCATGTTTTATAGACTCCCAATCTGAGATTTAACCTTAAATCTTACTTAAATAAACAACGTAAGAAACATTTAACATTTTTATTTTGCAACAACAGCCATAGACATATAGATCAGTGGTGGTAAATGCTGTGACTGTGAGCCCTGTTTTCCCAGTGTCTTGGAGATTGGGACACCATTGAATAGACAGTGCTAGATGTGGACGAAGTCCCAATACTGCCATGACACTCACTGTTAGAGCAGTCCAAACCAGCATGTCTCCACAGCGGAGGAAAATAGCTTGCTGCCAAGGATTTACGTAACAGGTGTAAACAGCTGAGGAAATACTCTGGCAAACCTACACACTCAGCCCAAAACCCATCACCAAGACAATAAAAACAAAGAAAATAAATAGGGGGAAAAAATCCAGCAATTCTACAAACACACTGACTACAATGTTAAACAAATATGCCAAATTACTTTGCAAATTGCCAAGCAATGTACTACTAGGTTTCCTCCTGCACAGTGTCAGTACTGCGACCTCAGGTCTGGTTAGGATCACCGCTGTGAAAAGTAAAACTTGTGGGATAGGCCATACAGTTTCTTTGGACAATAGATTATCTTTAGACTGGTTTGAACAGCATCAAAGTGCATACAAAATTCAACAGGGAAATTTCAGACTCTTTCAAAATTCAATGACAAAAATCTCATTTGTGTCAGCGCAATCAGGTTTTAGCCTCGACTTTATGTTATGCTTGTTACATAATATGGATCTTGGATAAAGCAAGTAATGCATGCACCAACAGCAGAAGAGACATCCTTATTTTGGGAAAACTGTCCTTTGGCAACTGTAATATTTGTAAGTTGAAATGATGTTGTGCTCTGTTCCCAACATTGACTTTGTACCAGTCATTGCAGTTTTCTATGTATCAGTGGCCACAGCTGTAATAGGAAGACAAAACCATTCCCACAAGCACTTTGTTTTTAAAACTCATCCAGACTGAGTGGAGAGGAGAAGTTATATCCAGAGCTATAGTATGATATCATTAAGCATCGACACTGAGTTTAATAACCAGCAAAACTTTTCCACTTCCACTGAATTCTTTTTCTTTCTTTTTGTTTTACAGCCTGCTGAAACAGTGACAATCCACACCTGGTTAGTGTCTTGTTCAAGATAGACACCAAATAGAAAGCCCACATTTGGGATGAAAGAGGCAGGCATTCATTGCACAGGTCAGAAGAGCCTTTTAGCACTTTTCTGCACTGCAGCAGTGAGAGGCAGGTGGGGACACTGTTCTGCTTTCTGAACCCCAAACAGTTCAAATTTAGTTTTCTTGATCCTTCTTTTCTCTGAAGAGACACTGCATTTAATAAAAACAATGAAATAACACAATAAAGATCCAGCAATTTCAAATGTTTCCAACAGCAAACACATAATGTGTACACAGGGAAAGCATGAAATGAATTGTCCAGTGACAGCTTTATCATACATGACAGCCCAAAAGACCCATTGGTGTTACTCACTAGAGATGGTAGGAAAACCAAATGGTTAATATGTGGACAAGGTACTGGCAAACAATGGAAATCAGCATTATGTAGTCATACTATTATAGAGGGACATCCAGCAATGAAGTGATGAATACATTAGAGCAAAAACAGAGATCAATAAAGGCTACAAACGAGGACAGAAACTATGCTCCCCAGTAAAAGTAGTGAGAAAAGCAATGTAAAGTGGTGTTTCTGAAATTTCCATATCTCCTACATTATCAACATATGCTCCTTACGCATCACTATGATCAGTTTACTTCTTGCAACAATAGATGAGTAATTACTTAATGCTGTAATAGATTGTATTCAATCTCTTTGAAATTGTAGAAAAGCATTAAAAAACCTAACATAATTAGCCTTATTGCTGGAAGAAGGCATCAGAAACAAAGGCAACCTCCTCCTTAAACACAGGCACGAAACACCCTATGAGCACAGGCACATGCTATATACATGAAGGAAAAAAGATCTTTCAGTGACTGTTTATGTAGGAAAAGAATGTACCACCAAAAAAACAGAGAAAAAAACCAAGCAAGCCAAAGCAAGCCTCACGAAGGCAGACAAGCCAAGGGAGCACTGCATGACTAAGCACTGGGCTCACAGACCCCACCCCCTCAAGCAGTATTTTGTTTTTCAAGTAAATAGCACCTATTTTTGTGGTTCTGTTCCATTCCACCCATTTCCCTCAACACCCACCACCACCCCCTGAAAACATATACACACGCCCAGTGCAGCAATACAGAATTCTGCATATTCTTTGCTGACATACACATGCAGGGAAGTGGCACAGATATACAACTCCACCATTTACTTATCCTCATTAGTGCCACGCCTTGAAATTTTCTCAACTGTTTGAGTTCAAGAAGGCAAATTATGTTATTTGGTAACTGCAGAAAAGATGCTCAGCGATGTGAAAATGACAACAAATTGAAAATGTTTCATAGCCATTATGCTAGTGATTTGTTAGTGTCGGGGGCAACCTTCAATATCTGAAATGCAGGTCTTACATTAAAAACACAAATGCAGCTACATTACTCCTAATGTGCTTAGAAATGGAACTGATGATTTTAACACTTCTACTGAAACCACTTTCCCCTTGGATGTGATTACAGGTACTTGAGGAACAAATATGTGGTCTTAAGACATAACATCTCTGAAACCTGCCTACTGCTGTACAATGAACCACGTCACGCTGTATTCACAATTTTCCATTGTACCTGCTGACTGTAAACTTCACATTCCTCACAAAAAACAGACAACAAAATGAATTGCAAGAACAAAAAATCCCATTAAAAAAGAAGTGCATTCATAAGAAAACTCAATATTCTGCCCATGAAGACAAGAACTGGGTCAGAGTTTCTCCCAAAGATATACCTGTCAAACCTACGTTACAAATATACAGCTATAAAATGAATTTAAGCAATCAAAAGAGACAAGATCTAAACTTTGTTACCCTTGTTTCACTCTACAATAGAGAGAATAATGAAGGAAGAGATGGATGCTATTGAATAAGAGACATCATCTTCTCCCACGTTATTCTTCATCATGACATACCATGAGCAGAGATTAAATAGAAGCCCAGAAAGTTCACATGATACAGCTATCAAACTTAGGTGTTTCTAATAGACCCTTCACAAGGGTACCTGGACTATTAAAAGCAGAAAGTGCAAAGGCTGTAAAATGGATGAGAGAAGAAAGACAAAGAAAAGGAGCTACTCTGAATCACTTAACAGGATAACCATAGGGAAATGAGGACAGGAAGGAATAGGCAACACTAACACGTTTAATTTTGTCTCCTTGCAGTCAGCAATGCACATAAGAACCAATTCATCTCTCCTTTCTATCAATGTAAATGATAAGGTACTCCACAGAAGACCACGAAGTACCACTGGTTTCACCAGAAAGAGGATTTTTAATGGTCTTAGATTGCTTCAGATTGTCCAAATTACATTCATGCTAAAATGAAAGGAGTTTTTCTCCATAGGAGTGGAGAAAACTTATCTCTATTAACGCTCCTTTCTAGTGATGATCCAGGAGGTCTCTGCACAAGGAAGCAGGAGGAAAGCCGGACTATCACCGTATTAGTTCCTTTTCTGAGAGCTAACATACCCTCCAAGTACAACCTTTACTAGACATCTGAGAACCCACCAAGGTGCAGACCATGCCCAACATCTCCCAAAGACACAATTCCACAGGGAAGCAGTCTTTATTATTGCAAGGGCTGCAGCCTGTGGATACATGTGTCCTTTTACAGGGAATGGTGTAGGAGCCCACCCAGGGCCACTGTTCTTCCCGTCAGCAATCAGTTGACTGCTCCCAGTCACAGGAAGCAAAATAAGGGGATGCCTCTGAGATCCTGGACACCAGCAGAAAATTAAAAACAACCTGGTGTTTAATAGCAACCTTGATTATAACTACAGCATATGGTTCTTTGTCTGTTAAATGGGATTTCTTTAGGATAGAGATTATAAAGCATTATGTTTGTTAAAGAATCACCACAGTCATACAAATAATATAATACAATCAAGCAGTAAAGCTAATAGTACCTCTTATTCACGGATCTGAAGTTTAATGACTCAAACCTGGCAGCACCATGGGAGACTTGAAAAGAAGAGGTTTTCCTAGCTGTTAGAAAAGGGCAAATGAGCACACACAGGCAGATTAAATTATGATCCCCTCAAAGGCAGGAGAAGAATCTGTGGTTGAGTGGGTAAACTCACAAATTTTAGATCCATGGTTGCATGCTGCCCTTCTCAGTAGTATCATTTTATCAAAGAGACTGTATTATTGGGCATCTCTATCTCTACCACCCAGAAAAGTTATAGAAGCATAAAACAGAGAGCAGAGTTAGATAGAGATACTCCACTGTGACTGCCAGACTAAAATGACACTTCTTAACTTAATTTTGTCATTTTAGGATGTATAAACTCTGTGAAATAGTCACTTTTACACTGGAATAAATGCAATGAATGGTGTTTCTAACCATGCTATAATTATTCAAGTATGACTGGCAAAATTTCCTTTTGTGAATGAGCTCCTACTGCTTCTGGTAATAAATTTAAGGAATTATATAAATGAGAATTAAATTTATTTTCAGGCAAATCAACTTTTAGCAGAGAGGCCTGAGTGTTAAATGTTTGCTAGTGCTGTATAGTACTTCCTTGATAATTATTTATTATATACACAGTACCAAGAGCCACTGACAAAACAAACTTTTACCTCCACTTGCTGAGAGACAAAGCAGGTTAAACTCGTGGGGCACCTTGGTTGTCCTTGAAATTCAATAACACTGCTGTCATAGAGCTGAGCTGCTCCAGAGTGAAATGGCAAGAACTCTTTTCCAATCCTATTCCACATACTAGGTTCATGAGGCCTTGCTTCACCTGTGGCTCCATTTAAACTCTTCTAGTTGTAGGTGTGACCCTTTAACTTGAGGTACTGCAAGTCTATCATGTGTGGGGCCATCTGATGGGGAGCTTTTGTGCTTTCTGCATGTAGGAGGAAGGCGTGGTAGGACATGCAACTAATAGCCTCACAGAATTATAGAATCATTTAGGTCTCAATGTGTGTCACCACAAGGAGCAAAATTCAACAAAAGGACAAGTAGAAAAGACTTTTCTGAAAATATTTGCAGCTGATGCATTTATAGTCTCCCATGGCCGTTCTAAAGCTGTGCATTTTACGGCATGAAAAAAGAAATTATGAGGGGGGTTTCTGGGCTATCCCATGCCAGCAATGTAAGTTGGGTTTGCAGGGCTGGATTAGATGCTTCCTCCTCCCTGCCCAAGGCTATGGTAGCCTTTTTGACAGTGTGCAATGGCCAGGAGGCAACTACAGTGAGAGGAATCCCTGGAAACATTCAAGGTCAGGCTGGATGGGGCTTTGAGTAGCATGACCTACCCTCACTGCAGGTGGGGTTGGCCTAGATGATCTTTAAAGGTCCCTTCCAACCCAAACTATTCTATGAGTCTATAAAGGCCAGGGAGGATCTGCAGGTCCCTGTCATCATGGGGGGCACACCACACCACACCATGCCGCCACCGTCACTCTGATACTCATCCTAAATGGCCTCATGGTAGCTTCAGGGACGGGCAGCATAGCTGCCCTCTTGGGAAAACCAGACCACTGTGCACAAAGCCAAGAGCAGCGTGGGGAGCCCATTTTGATCCTGCTTGTTCATGTCCTGCTACTTCCTTACCAAGTCTCTCTGACCAGTGGAATATAAACAGGCAGAACCAGACATTATTGTGGGAGAGGAGGAGGCAAAAGTTGTTCATAGTATTTGTAGCTCTTTTTTGCTTTTAAATATCCTTTATGTATAATGGTAATATCTGCTGTATAGAACTGCACGTGGACCCAACCATCACATTCACCCATGCCATAGATTTGCAGGTCCAAGTCTCCTGTTGCTGGGTTTGAAACCACTTCAATCCCCCAATACCAAGGGACTCACTGACAATATAGAGTGAAAAGTAAAATCAGATCTCAAAGAGGGGAATCAATGTAAAGCATGGCAAGAACAAGTAATGCATCTCAGCAAATGTGCAAAACAAACTCTTGTGCTTCATGACAAAGTGAGAAGAGGATGGTGGGCTCCTACAGGCAGGGCTGGGTTCACAGGCAGCCGGTCACCGCCCCACACCTCTGCACCCTGCACTGGGCCACCAAAATGATTTACACTTTGTCTCAGTGTTTCCCAATCAGAAAGGAGGGAAGGTGTGCTGTAAGGAAAGAGGAGTTAACACTTGGCTTTCCTGGACCAGGAAAATGTAATGTGTGGAGGCACAACTTGATTCCTTTCCCTGAAACAGATCTCTGCTTTCAAGCACCAGTGAAATGCTAATAAGCAGAACACTGCATCTCTAAGTACCTGGTAGCAGTATCACCCCATCTGCAGATACAGCTCTGAGGGAAGTTGTCTAATGGTCACTCAACCCAGAAAATGAGCTAGCATCAAAGTTGGGCAGCTGCTAAAGCCGGAGGGCCAGACTCGTCCTGTCTGCTACCACCCCATTGTAACTTACATCCCCTTTACTCAGAGATGATGCAGGAGCCACCAACTACCCCCTCGGCACCAGAGAAATTGATCTCAGGAAGCTGGATCCCACCACTTGGCTCCTTGTGCCAGGAAGCTTGAGAGCTGATTTTTGTAGCACCAGCTAAACAAGACAACACCAGCCATCTGAATGATAGAAGAAGAAGAAAATATTAAAGCAAAAATATTGTGGTCCTGAGTGAGCCAGAGCTAAGATTAGTATGTGTGTGAAAAGAATCGCAAGGTCAAGCTGGAAAGCCACTTGAAGCATGATTGTTCTTTGTGGCTGAAGGCAGTCAAAGGAGTGTCTGTGTGGAATGTGTGCAGATAAGTAAAATCTGTCCTGGCTTGATAGCTCGGACCCTTATTCTGTATATAAATGGAGTAATAAAGTTACAAGAGAGTTCTGCCTGGACAAAGTCTGTCTCCCATGGATTCATTCACTGGAAAGGGTGCTGAGTAAGGGACCTTCACTGCAGATTTTGGTATCAGTGTGCACAGACCCCAGTACAGTCCACTGTGCTGAAGGAGAACACACAAAGCATCAGGAATTTGAGCTGTGCATTTTGCCTGGCAGCTTGGTCTTCAGCAACTAGACCTGCTGTCCACCTCAGGAAACATGGGATGCTAAGGCGAGGACCAGGATTTCAGGAGTCCTGGGACCAACACTACTCTGACACAAGAGCCTTACCGTTGCCTTAACCACCCAGGCTCAGAGAGCCAACAACAGAGGAACAACCACAGGGAAGACAGAGCAAAGCCCACATCCCAATAGCTGCAGTCATGGACTTTGAAACAAAAACATTCAATATATTAAAATGCCTAAGAAAACACACCTGTAACCTCTAACCACTGTGAAAGCAGAGATGAGTAATCATACAGTCTGTTGATTATGAGTTACAGAGCTATGGCAGAAACTCGTTAGTGCAGTTAGAAAGTTTCTATTCTTAGTCTGAATTTGGATGCTACTCTCTTGTGCACATAGAGGTGGTTGAGAAAGTTAAATAAAATACATTTCCTTATATAGCAGAAAGCTTTTAGGCTACAAGCATCCCATACCAGAAGGATTTTCAGGCTAAAAATTACATTATAATGACAGTTCAGACATTAATTCTTTGTTTAAGCCTAGGGGATTGAGCAGTTCTTAAAACACAATTGTTTTAATAAAAATAATAATGAAAAATAAATCCATGTCTATATAGAAAAGAATTATGGAAAAGTATCTCTTTAGGAGGGAGAAAAAGAGTTGAACAGTCTTTACTGAGAACTTATGGTATCTTTTAGTTCATGTTGTATGTTTCTACTATTTTTCTTTAAAATTATCTTACAGAATAGTGGGGACTCTTTTCTCTACTATTGTTCATAGTTCAGAAAAGTCTGTATACAGTTATACTTTTGTGTAAAGATTCACATTCCATAAAAGCCCATTTTTAAAAAAAACATAGCTAGAATTAAAAAACAAAACCAGTAAACTTTCTAGAGATGTGGAAGGTTACACTTTGTAAAACATCAGGAAACAGATTACAGTAATGTTCTTCTACAGGATGCAACTACTTAAGTTCCAGTGTCAGTAAACAGAGGGAACAAACATCCTAATTAATCTGCAGGCCACAATTCCCAACCATTACCCACAGACTAGTTAGAACTCTTTTTCTCACTAACATGAATATCATTGATGAAGAGCATCAGTCTGCCTGAGCAAAGTCTGACCTGGCTGAGATGCAGTCACAGGAGCATTGGAAGAGGTGCTCTTTCCTTCCGCAACACCTTTATCTATGAAACAACTTCCCGAAGTAACTTCTGCAAACTTTTTTAGAGAGGAGGAATTATAAAGACATTGAAAGGTTAAACAAGTTGCTCACATTTTTACATTGAATAAGTAGCAATCTGAACCTTCATGGTCTCCATAAGGTCACCATACTTGCTGGCTTACTCAGTAAGCCAGGAGGACTCTCAAGATTTTGATTTGTACGTGTTCATCAATAATAGCTCAACAGCTCATAAAAATTAAAAAGAAAAAATTCAAACTAAGCATGAACACAGGACTAGCATCTCCACAGAGACAAATGTATCCTGCATTTAATTCTGAGCACAGGAAAGCAATTTTTAAACAGTTCTGCTAAAGAGACCGAATCCACTGTGTCTGTGATAATCCTGACCCAGTGCATACACATCTCCGCTCAGCCACCACCACTGCATGTGGTTATGAACTGCAGTGTCAGTCCTGTCAATGTCTTGGATGGCTAGAGAAAAAAGCTGTTAAAATGGGGCCTTTTTATTTAACAGGGAAGCAACACAGAAGAGAATATTGGGAATATTTGCACACACTGGTACAGTAAGAGTGAACCAGCTCGCCTGATGAAGCCACGTTGGACTGTGTGGAATTTATCTCTAGATATGTACACTCATACCAGGAGCCCAGGTTCACGATGGCCACAGGGCACTGGGGTGTTCTGTCACAGACAAAGGTGTTCTCTTCTGGCACAGCCATCATAGCGGTCACAGCAGATGCAGAAGAATCCCTTGTTTTTGGGCTAGCTTTGTAACGCTTAGCAACCTTTTGCTGTCAGAGATCAACTACACAGCACCATTCTCTGTGATGAAGTTCCCCCAGTTGTCCCTGTTTAGGGCAGGGTCTTCCTATATCAGGCATTTTTTTGTGCCCGAGGGCGTGCATGGAGAAGGCATGGAGAAGTAAAGAGAAGATGTTGCCCGTGCTTTGCATCAGAAGAGACATAAAGCTGGTGCTGTGGTATTCAGGTAATTCATCCTAAAATCTCTCCCTAATGGTTTTAAGAAGCTGTGAATCCATAGCAGGAGAGAAGGAGCCCTAGAGGACAAAGTAGGCAACAGCACTGGAGGTGAAAGTGCTGTTAATGAAAGCATGCTAGCACCTGCATACAGGAAGGTGGAGAGAAATGGCCGGCAGGGACTGCAATAAACCCTCCATGTCCACTTGGCAATCACACAGGCGTTGCTTTTTATCACTCAGTGTAAAAGTAGTGTAGAAGGCCCAGAAAATCATACATAGAGCATAAAGTTAAGCCAACAACACTGGCCAGCAGCACAAGATGCTGAACAGAACTCAGACTAGAATAAATGAAAACAAAGTTCAAGCCCACAACCTTATGTAATGCTTGAGGAAGGCATGTGAGAACTTTAAAGGTAATTTAGAGGCTGGGATTTTAAAATTATTTTTAGTAATTTTAATTAAAAAAACCCAAGAGTTAAAAATTAGGTGAGAGTGTTAAAATCCAACTCTGCAGTCTTATCAGAGCATATATTAAATATATGATAAAAAATATAGCTAGTTCATTATCCCTAATAGCATCTGTGAGTTTCTAAAACTCACATTTCTGTCAACATCTGAATTGGTCACTGGAGGTGGTAAATAAGATGATTTGCCACAGATGCGAGGAACTGAATTCTAGAGCTGTGCAGAGAACAAATGAGAGCTCTGTTCAAGCCACAGCAGAGCCTTCTTTCCTCCCCTTTCGGGGCCAAATGCACCCACAAACAGCTGCAATAAAGCCGTCACATCAGTTACGGCCCTACTGCTGCTGGGGAACTGCACAAAGCTGCATTTACTTGTTAAAAATCACTGATTTTAGCTCCCCTCTATATCCATGCACCACACAATTCCCCTACACACTATATTATCTGCTTAATTCTCCCAGGCTGGCTGTGGCATACCGTGACACACAAAAATCAATCAAAATCACTCAATACATCAGCAACCGAGGAAGAAGGGCTGCACGTGTTTTGTGGTGTACTTTTGCTGCCTGTCCAGCTAGCATGGAGACAGCACATTTCTCCCTTTTCCAACAATGTGATCTTATCTCAGGCGGCTGGTCTGCACTCTGCACTTTCATTTTTATTGTGTGGGTTCTCAAACTCTGATGCAAATAGTCTGCCGAACATCCTCCCTCCGCGGCTTCTGTGGGGTTTTTTTCCCTCTTCAACCTCCTTCCACACAGCGCGCTCCAGCGTCAGGCTGGCTCCGGCCAGCTCCCATTGTTCACATTGTTATTTTCATGTCAAGGGCGTGAGAGGATTTTTTTTTTTTTTTTTTTTTTTTTTTTGTCAGAACAATCATTTAAAGCCTAGGCCTTGAAAATACACTTGCCATTTGCAGGAAAACAGTTACTGGATTCTCTGCAAGGCCAAAGATGAGGGACAGATCCACACAGTTAAAATAACTAAATGCTAATAAAAATTAAAGCTGAACCAAAGAAGGAAGCCATTTGCAGAAGAAAATGAAGACACCAAAAATTTAATTTGTTCTGCAGTGGCCTACATAGAAGACGAACTGCCACAGCAGATTAGACGAGTGGTCCACTGGGGCTGCCGTGCCAGCACTGCTGTAGCTATCTCTAAAAGTGCGAGAGAAATGATGCGTGTGACCTGAAGTGACAAATGGGAAGAGGTAAGTAGCCAGCTAATTGTGCATGGCTGTGCATGAGCTGTACAGGAGGTTCCTTCCTAATACCTGCTTGTGAGCAATTCCATCACTTATTTCTTCAGGTGCTACAATACAAATGTTGCCTTGTGATGCAAAATTGCCGGTCTTTCAACAATAAATCCGCAGTGTTTATTTCATGTACCTCCATCTCTTGCAACTGCAGGCTGCACCCATTGACAAGGTGTTGGAAAAGGAAGTGTATCCTTTGATTAGCTTTCCTTTTACTTATGGTATAGAGTATGAATCTTTTTGGGGGGGGGGGGAGGGGGGGAGTGGAATAGTGAAAATATTTCACTATTCCTTTCACAGGTTTGGGGGTTTTTAAAATATTTTTAGATACTCATCTCCTTCACAGTTCAGAAAGCCTCAGGCCTGTCTCCTGTAACCTTGCTTTAAAATCTCTTACAAACTGATCCTGCCTCCTCCTGTGACCGCTTTTATCACATCTTTTCCAACTGCTGCACTGAAGGAGATGGTGACCTTTCACATGATATTCCTGCCTGCCCTCAATTCTATGCCATGTAGGTTTACACCTTCTAGTTGAATTTTAATCCCCTCCAATATAGCTGAGTATCCTAGCGACTCCAGTGGTTATTGTGGTGTCCCTGAATAATCCGCACCAGATTACTCATATGAAACTGTGTTTGAAAGAAGAAAGCCCATTAGAATTCACAGAAACTTTTGGACCTTTGTAGGATTTTCAGCTAATATGGAATCTCCTACTTCTCTTTCTACCTTCAGTACCCTTCAACCACCTCCCCTCTCCATCTGTATTTGTGTTTGCAACACTTGAGGCACTCTTCATCCTCTACGCTCATGTTTTGACCTGAAGCCCAAGGGAAGTCTTCCCACTGATTTCATAGGGTTTCAGGCCATTTCCCAATTTACTTTCCACTCCCTCCTCTAAATCCTTCAAATCCTTACAACGCTCTTGGTTCAAGTACCAACTTCTCCTAATGACGAGTTTCCTCTTAACTTTTCTTTGCTCTGAGTTGCTACCAGTCATCATTTATTTATTCTGTAGCTTCAGAGCATGCTCCTTGTTTAGAATAGCGGATACTTGCACTTCCAAATATTACCTCATCAGTTCAGGATAAATGCTCCTTGCCTAGTAGCTCCATATTTGCTTTCAAAGTTTTTAATAGAGGTACACCAAAAAGGTCTTAAAAAAATAGAGGCACTTGGCCAGGAACTGGTTCTCCAGGACAGTACACTGTCCTTTCGTGTTCCTAATTATGCTCTGAAGTGCCTCAGCAAGCAGTCAATATCAAGCACCACCACAACAACAACTTCCCCTCATCACAAACAGGTAGCTATAACTGGCTAAAATACAACAGCTATTCATAAAGCTCTCTAGTCCTTTAAAGAAACAAACAAGTCTATTTCTTACACACTTGCTATATCATCCCCCATCTGAAGAAGCATGCTGAGACCCCTCTGGACTTCTTCAGGATTGAGGCAAAGCCCAAATTCGTTATTTTTTGATTCCACACTATTTATTCAAAAAGCCTTAGACATTTACCGGTACCTTTGAGTCCTGGCAATTTTTTGAACTTCAGGTTCTCAAGAAGCTTTACATCTTCCTCCTCAGATATTTCAGTCTCTGTTAAAGAGACACAGATAGGTTAAAATTGTATTTACAAACATCAGCTTTCCTCTCCCTGTACCAAGCTGCTACTGATATGGTACTTTTAGCTTTGGCTTATTTTGAGCAACCCCAGGTTTTGATCATGCTCTTCTGCATAATTCTAGTCAGGTTCCAGCATGTCACTACTGATGGTCATGGAAGGCCTTTTCACCTCTGTTGGCAACAGATGCATCTAAACTATTCATCCCTTTCTAAAATAGATACCTGTTGCATCCTCTTCCCTCAGCACATCCAGCAAACCTTCCTCTTCCACTCATGTTGCATACATCCCCACACACGTATTCCTGGATAGTAGCATACAGAACTATGGCAATGGTACAAGGGCTGGCAGCAGAAGGCCACACAAGCTCTGGCTGGGTACAGTGAGTAGATGGGTCCCAATTGTGCTCGTGGTGGCCACTTGAACAGAGAAACGATCAGCCTTTGTCTCACCCGGTTTCTCAGCCCTTCCAGGTGGGAGAGAAAGGAATGATGGATACCTGTCCACTAACAGAGAGTCAGGAAGGTAAGCTTGGCATGACTGTGGGGTAAATCAGATGTAAGGTAGACAAGGACTGCTCCTTCCTCAGAGGAGTTACCCACCATAAGTGTGCAGTCACCACTATTGCTACAGTCATGACCCTCAGGGCAGCTTTTCTTCCCATCCCATCCTCTCACACCACAGGTGGCATATGGAAATTATGCCATTTGCCCCCAGAAGTGTACAGAAGCCAACATATGTGCACAGGTGAATGCAGGAGTACAACATGGAGCTACCAATGCTCTCTCCTAAAACCTTCCCTCATGCTGGGTAGAGGATGACCAAGAGACTGACTCTAGGAGAGGAGCAGTAGGTCTTGGTAAAGTGCTTTGCTACTGGCCTGTTATTCTTATTAAAAATAAGCAATGTTATAAAAGAAATTGCATTCCCCCAGATCTTGAAGAATTTATCTGATGTGAGAAGAGGTCAGGTGATCTACCTCAAGTAAGTATGTACTTCAGAGCCTTTGAGTGAGATATACTGAGACAGCTAGGGAAGCACCTCACTTTAAATAAAGTCTATAACCACATAGTTTGCTCTGCTTATAGTCATCAGTCCTCTAAACATTAATACCTTTGTCTTGGTCTTTGAATAATAAACCATCGTTTTATTTTACTTCTAGACCTTCCTAACACTGTGGAACAAGATTAATTAGGGTAGAAAAATAATAAGGGAAGAAGACAGATGCAATGCAGAATAATGTGCACACCAGAAATATGCTGCAGGAGCTCAGGGGGGCAGGAAGATGGAAGGACAGGTGGAGCAGGATGCTTACCCTTTGTTGTGAGAACATAAATCTCATATAACTTGTGCCTCCTCTCCACATTCTTCCAAAACAGCTACTGGGGTACAGGCACAGAGCTCTCAAGGGAGATTTCTACACCCCTTCCTTCATGTCACTTGCCAGCCAGGACATAATTTCACTTCCAAACCTTAAAGAAGGGTACATACATTTTGGTAGGCAACAAACAAGCTGTCCTTCACACACCTGGAGTAGGTGATATATTTCTCCAATGGTAGGATGTCAGGGACACCAGCTCTACCCCACATCCTGAGCCTGGGGATGCATGTACAGAGGAGGCACAGGACTCTACCGCCCTGCTCTTCTCTAGTAAACAATGCTGCTTCTTTCAGATTTATGCTCTGTTGTGCTCATAAAATTCAGTTATAGCCACTATCAAAATGTTAGTAATTACTTAATAATAATTAGCCACGCTAATAATGGATATAGGCCCCCAAGGAGTACTCTCATTTTTCCTTTTTTTGGACATTGGCGTGACTGAGAAAGAGTTATTTCTCAATAAAGCTGGAGCTACTGTTTCCTACAGTTTAACTCATCTGCCTGATTTTGATCATGCAATTTATAAGATTCGAGGGGGCGGGGGGAACCAACCAAAAAAGCCCAAACAAACAAACAAAACCCCTAAACAAACAAACAAAAAACCCCCAATCAGATAAAGGTCTGAAAGGAATCAAAAGACACAAAAAAAGAGCACTGAAAATGGATTCAATTTTCAAAAGTGCTACTATATAGTCTTTGCATTGTCAGCCCTCCAAAATATCTTGGGTTAAAAATTTTGCATTATTTTTATTCCAGCTGAGGAATGGTGCCCTTGACTAGTCTCTTGTGTATGTCTCTTTTTTTTTTTTTTTTGAGAGCATTATGTGAAGAATTAGTCAAATTTACTACCCAGAAAACACAACTATTTACTCACAAGCAATATAAAGGACACATGCAATCTGATACATTCACTGCAGACTTATTCCTGTCTTACTAGTTCTTGGGAGACCTAGTTGGCAAGGGTTCCCTAATGAGCTAAAAAGAGAGAAGACTGAGGAATTGAGTGGGGAGCACCATCCCATGCTTTGGAAGCAACCACTCTATTTCCTAGTAGGGCTGGATTTCTGACCTCTAAAAGACATAAGGAGAGAGAATGTGAAGAAAAGTGAAGAATGAGCATAGACCTGACCTGCTAGATAAGGAATTTCCCATGGGAAGGCAACAAACTCCCTGCTGAGCATTCGTAATTTCTTCTTGTCCCTCCAGGTAACACAGTACTACCAGAGGCATGGTCACACCTCTCTTTAATTTTATTCTTTTTTGATGCAGAAGACATTTCTTATATTTGCATTCTTAACCTCTATGTTTTATTAGCTGCAGCAGACAAAGCATGTTTTGTGCCAAATAACGACTTGATTTGGAAGGGTTAAGTTCTTCTGTAACAGATGTCCACATAATTATTTAAAATCACATCCAATCCTTAATTGCTGGTAACAAAGACTATTTGCAGCAGACAGAGTTGCTGGGAATACCCTTGTGCTTCAGTGTTGCTGGCAAGGAAAAGGCTTGTCAACACAGACCATTTTTCTGTGGCTCACTTTGCACACCCTGCTTGGGCTGATGCTGCCAGCGGTGGTAATACTGTTGAGAGTGGTATACAAAATGCCTGTCAGAAAGCTATTTCTCCCTAGTCTAACTATAAAAGTAACAAGATCATGGTCAGAATAACTACCTCCAGACACTCCAGCCCCTGAGAGCTCAGGAAGGCATCTAAGCAAACTACTCAGTCCCACCTTTCATGAACCAGTTGCTAGCTAAGGTGGAGCTACAGGGATGAAGAAGGGTGAAGAAATGAGAGGAGGTATAACAAGGTATGCAGACCAGGTGATTGGGGCTGTCTGGAGGTACCTACTGAGCAGCCCTGCCCTTGATTCCTGCAGCTTGGGCAGGGCAACGCAACACACCAGACCTGTTGCTCAGACTGTACAACACTCATCAAACCTGCTTATGCCATCAGGAGTAGCAAAGGGATCCCAGCTGTCTTCTCTGACTAGCAAGGGAACATCCAAGACGGATAGAGAAAGGGTATCACAGCACCAGTGCCCATCCAAGGCAAACCCCCCTGTCTTCAGTGTCCCTATTACTCACTAGGGCAGCTGACCACTGAATACCTTATCAGTCTTATCTTCCTGTGTTCTTTTGGCTGAAACAAGACATCTTACCCAACCAACAACAGGGAATGTGGTAGACATGACCACATAGCCTCCACAATAGTATAAAGCAGCAGGAGAAAATAAAAAAAACTCACCAAAATCACTTTATAAAATCAGTATTTTGGCAGCATTTTCCAAAATTTTATCTCACTGAGGAAGTTTCCTGAGGAAGAGGGGTATACACAGGAGCCACCACCACTACCCCTCAGTCCTGTGCCATGTACTCCCACCACCACATACAGACACTTCCTTTCAGAGCAAGCTAATGCCTTGCCCCCAGGAGGCACACTCTATATACCCGGAGCTTTTGGAAATGGGCATTAGTCACCTTTCTTTCCCTTGGACAATGCTCTGTCCTCTTACATGCTTTTTCTTGCCTCCTTCCTTGCTTATAATCCTCATGGCCTTCACTTTCCTCCTCCACAGCTCGCCAAAGAGGCCCCCTGCCCCATGTGAAGGCCTCCTGTATCCCATTACTGACCATGGGAACCTCCTAATCCCTTGTACTCAGTTTTCATCATTATAGATAAAATGCAGATTGAGGCCTCCCAGGGCATCAGACTAAACAAATCCTGTGATTTTCAGCTAACCTTCCACTGAGCAGCACTGTAATATTCACTTACAGACACAGTAAGTGCAGAAGCACCTTTTAATAGTAATAAAAATAACGTACTTTTCACTCCGCTGAAAACATGGAAGAGTTCCAGAAGCAAGTCAGGCAGTCAGCCTCCCTTCAACGCCCACTCCTGCAGGCATGTGTAGGGAAGAAGTTCGCATTCTGACATAGAAGCCTGTCATTTCTCCAACCCTTCTCTCTTCTCTGATGCCCACATACACACTCTTATACTTTTTTCCTGGATACCTTCCTTCCTTCAGAGACCGACTGAACCTCCCATCCTGATCACAGGCCTCTACATTCAAGGTGTAGTGCAAAAAGTAAAAACAGCATCTTTTTATAAGGCCACAGCAACAAGCTAGACTCTGGCTCAGTGAAAGAAAAGATCAGTCACCCTCTCCAGACCATTGTAAATTAACTTTAAGTGATAAAATTATTCATTCAGTCTTTACTACTTCCTCTGACAAAGACTGTGTTGGCCAATTATGTCAAGGAATTCCACATTACAAATTGGAACTAATTCACTGAATTGTTTTATAGGCTAGCGTTCATCAATTTTGCATAGGCTGTTTTGTTTTTAGAGCTAATTTCTAATCCTAACTCACATCACAGACACACATCTCTGCTTGGATTAATTAAGATCTCAGAGAGAACCTTCTGCTCCATTACCCTCTGTTACTGATTTGTAAGAGGCCATGAAGCAGCGTTCTTAATGATAATGAGGGGGATATTTTATCCCTTAATGCCATTCCTGGTTCCTGTGCCTAAAATGCAGAGTGACATGGACATTTTGGGGGTTAAGAGAAAATCTTTGCTGGCTGCATGGCATTCTTCACTAGCAGATGCAATCCTTATTTTTTCTCTCCATAACAAGCATTTTGGTTAGTGATCCTTGATCCTTCACCCTTTCAAACAGTAACTGGAAAGAGGAGAGAGACCACCATCACCCCACACTAAGGGGACAGATCACCAGAGACAGGACCAAAAGTGCTAAGGGTCATAGGAAACTAAGGCCAGTACCAACAGATGGAGACCGAATGACTATTCAAGCCCTGCAGCTAAGGACAAGAGGAGTGTGGGAAAGCACTGAAGAAAGACCCCAGATCAAGGGAATTCTCCTGCAGGGAAAAACCAAGCTTTTCAGTCTCCTCAGATTAGAGTAACCACCTGGGTTTATTTTACACAACCAAAGCAAAAATGCCCACATCAGCTGTGACTCACTGACCAGAAAAATCCAACAAGGGTAGTGTAACATTGAGGGTTTGCCCCTACCAAGCCTCCCACTTTTGATGGGGCAGAAATCCGTTTCCTGGCAGAAGAAGGTACCAGAGTAAAGGCGGAAAAGCTGAGTTACAGCAACAAGACTGGATTACTGAAGTGGCCAACATAGCCATGGTTCTGGCTCTCTTTTCCTTCAACTTAATTTGGACTGTAATCCAAACCAACCCTGTTCCCATCATGGATTTCCCATAAACAGGAAGCAGCGGTGGCACTGATAAAAAATGACGGCTTCACAGCACTGTGGAGGGGAATCCCAGGATGTTCCTGTCACAGGCGCTCACTACTCTGCAAATGCCAAAGAGCTGCAGGCCTTGGAAGGACAGCCTGTATTTCCATGGGATGAGACCTTGATAAAGAGAGACACTTTTTCCCCATTGTGCCCTTCATTGCCTACTTCTCTGCACCTCCCAGTACCTGTTCACAGTTATTTACACTTAGAAAATTAGACAATCGAGAAAGGTTATCTTCATTTTAAATGATTTACCTAATCTCATCCAACCCCAATTTTAACTGTTATTTTTGCAAAGTTAAACACAATTTGCAAAACAAAAGTGTTTGTCTTTTGTTTATCTATAACATCATCCCACATAAAATACACAGTCAAAAGCAAGTCTGCTTCTTTCCAGAAGCACCAAGGAGCTAGGTGAGTAGCCCACAGAACCCCGTGGAGGACTTGCATGGGTCCGGTCTCTGTAGCATCCAGGCACATCTGTCTCTCCATTTTATACCAACTGGGCAAAAATTTAAACCAGAAGTGATTTCCCCTACATCGTACAAAAAAAATTTAACAGAACAGAGAAGCCCTGACTCCTTCAAAACCTGTAAGTAACATCAAAGAGGTGAATGGACCATGTAGGTAATTGTGTGCACCATCAGGCCTGTACAAACCATATCCCATTTGCCAGTTTGTACAAATCTGCTAAGAGAGGATGTTTATCTCAGAGTGTTAACTGATATCTGCCATTTTGAGAGACTTTTGACAGGAGATTGTCTGACTCAGTTAGTGCCCTTATTTTCAGACTCAGGAGTAAGAGTTTTTATGAGTTTTGGATTAAATACTTTTGGTGTACAAAGAAAATTATTCAGCTCTGCTACATTTTTTTCCATATTTTATGTTTCTTTATACTAGCTTAATTTTGGTACATCATCCTAAGGGAGGAACTAACTGAAGCATACCGCATTTACATTAGTAGCTATAGAACAAGAGAGATATAATCCATGTTGTCTAGCATTCCTCCACCAAACTGGAGACCAGTTTTACTCCTACTGAAGCCCTAATCTGTCTGAATTCTTCAAAGGACAGGCGGAGTTGCTCTGTCTTGTACCACATGGAAGATTTATATATTTCCTGAGTAACTTGATAAACAAAGTATTTTGTGATTAGGATGGGTTTGACAGGTACAAGTGGAATCAGGCTAATTGTATCTAGTTGGGTCAAAATAGTATTCATCCTAGCAACTAAAAGAGAATAAAAGGAGAACCTGCTTGCATTTTACAGAGTACTACCTGGAGGCAAACTTCTCTTCCCACCAGTGCCAAGATGCAGTGCTCTGTTGATTCTGTAGGTGTTCAGAACCAGACAGGACCTTTCCACTGTTCCCTGAGATACTGATAATGAGAGCACCACTCTGCTACAGAGCTGCCAAAAGATGATGGCCTTTATTCTATAGGACTGCTTTGTTGACACTGGTGGCTCTGACTTCTGTAGCTGAGTAAAGACAACAAACATGGACTCTGTGCTTGCAGAGTACTGATGGCATTCATTTGCCAGCATACGCCATTATTTCTTATCCACCTAATGTCCCTGCATTTCATCCATAACTCTCAGTTCCCAATAGCCAGGTCTTTCCATCTGGTCCTAGGAGCAGCTACTTGTAAGAAAACTGTTGAGTAACCAAGGGCCTCACAGCAAGGAGTACTTGAAGGAAGTACCTGCAAAATAAATATGGATGCACATGCGAACAGGTATGTGGTGATTCAGTTCACGCTCCATGAATCCTACCCAGCCGGTATGAAGCACAACGTAGCAAACACAGAACTACCTGATCTGTGCGTAGAAGTCCTACTCCAGCTTAAGGGGAATGGTTGGGTAATGTTAGGTGAGAGCTTATTCCGCACCAGTGTCTCAAGCCTTTCCAGGACAAGAAAGGCAAGGCCAGATCAGCACATTGGAGAAATCACTTCAAGGGATCAGACACAGCAGCCAGTGACAGACCTATGAGCCAAATACCAAATCAGGCCCCACCCTGGCTACAGATTTACAGAGACCTAAGGACTGCCCAGCTCCCTAGGAACATGAATCCCACAGAGAGAATTGCATCCACCTTTTCCAGGCTCACTATAATGATGGCAATTGCTCACATATACTCTGCCATGATGTCTCAAAAGCCAGGTAGCAGAGCAAGCAAAGCTGAAAACACTCTTTCTGGGTTGATTATTATATTCTAAGCAATCACCTTTGCCTTCATTATATTCCTACACAGACACTCTGGATGTTTTCTTTCTGTTATTTTAATAGGAAAAATGTATATGCTCTATTTCCCATTAAGTTCTTTACAGATGCAATTTCCAGATGCTTCTGATGATCACCTCTTCATTCAGATCTTCCTTCCCAAAGACCAGGTTATTAAAAAAGAAAACAAACAGCAAAAATAAAACAACATTTACTGTCTCCATGTTTACCTGACAGTTTTTTCTTCAGGATTAATGGGGGCTGAGGCGGGTAGAGAAGTTATTTGTTTGCTTTAAAATGAAAACAGGCAGGCTTGGAGAACAGAGAAAATGAAATCTCATAGGACTCAAGCAGTCTTTAAAAAATTCCACACGAGTAGCTTAATAGCACTAAAGGTTGATTCATGCAAGAAATGATACATCAAAGGCATATAATTTTTACTGTTACGTCAAGAGCTCAGTCTACATGTATGTCCTTATGCATAGTCAAGGCCTGCAATACAAATTAAAGCCGAGTCAGACTACAAAAAGGCTGTTCCATTCTCTAACATGAAACATATGTTAAGAGCATGCTTTCTTTACAAATTTCAGCAAAAAATTTGGAGTACTTTGATTTAGATACCAACATGAATTCTCACACCAAATTCCTTGAAGAAGATATCTCTATTTGTATCTTTCCAGCCTGTGCTCTAAGTGGTTTCATTCCATCAAAGACAAAATGGGTAGCAGAGTCTACATTCTAAGGCTGAAAGTTTAAAACCATTTAGTAAATTTAGATGCCCCCCTCTGAGATGCTTTGGATGTGCCAAAACTGCAGAAAACAAAGGCTCATAATTTTCTCTCCAAATTCAGATGTAAAAGCTCCGGCACATAGCTCTACATTTGGTCACATTCAACTTTAAATACCAAAAGTTCCAGCACATAGTAATAATTCGTATTCCTTCCTGGAATCTCGATTCCTATAGTCAATATAGCTAAGCACTCAAATGTACACAGCTTGATTTCCTAGGTTTCATTTCAGTTGCATTTACTCCACATCTCTGAAAATCATACTATTTCTATTTAGGAGTCCTAACATGGAATTAAGTGTAGTCTGATATTTAACAGCCCTACAAGTTCTATTGACCAGAGGTCTCAATAGTTTATCACAGTAATGAAGTATCACAATCCTTTCATAGATGAGAAAACTTGAAGTGAGAAAGACATTCCAGTGGAGATGGTCTTAAAAAAAGAGTGCTGCTTTAAATGGGAAACATGCAAAGGCTGCAGTATTACAAACTTCTACAAAGATAACACATTGGTGACCCTTCAATCACCAAACATGTTACTAAAGTTGGGCAAGAAATTAGTCAGATATTTAATGGAGGCAAGGTTTTCTTGGAAAACTGAAGCTGCAATTTCATAGCAAGAGATCTGAATGCTATCAACTAAAAGCAAAATAACAACCATTAAGCAATTAATCTTTTGATAAATAGTCCTGACAGGGAATTTCCTCAACAGGAAAATGTGGGCCAAAGAAGTCTTGCACCATTAAAGTGGTTCATTTGGGAAATTTAATCCTTTGACAGTACTGGTGTATAACACCAACCTCCTAAGTGGCTGAAGGTTGGTCCCATGTACCGTCAAGGACTTTGATTTAAGGATCTGATAAAAAGTGACACTGGGAACCCCCAGAAGTGGGCATCCTCCAACTTAAAGTAAGAACCTCTGAGACAGTCATGATTCAGAGAACAATTTCCATCGTTGCATATAAAATAGCAGTCAAAGCAGTATCTGTTTCAGATCTCAGTTAAAGCACACTGAAACAGTCAAATATCAGTTCACTTACGTAGCTTGCTGATTTGCTTTCTACATTTCCACATTTCCAGTTGAATGGGAAGATGTACTTTTCCCAATTTTTCTCATGTTTCATCTTCTGCATAAAGGTAGTGCTGGGCATCACATCACAGCAGTTGCATCCTTCTTCTTTTCAAACTCCAGGCCAAGGTTCTGTTTACACATGTTGATAGAAATGCTTTTGATAAGTATAAATTGCAATATTGAGTGACCTAACAAACAGAACTCGGCCAGAGAATCAAGGCTTAACAAACATCATTTCAGTAAGGAGCTCCATAAGAAGTTGTTTGTTTTGGTTGGGGTCTTTAGAAAACTGTGAATTTGAAAGTGGCGCATTTTATGTAGTTATCAAAAGTTTTTTATTGCTTGTTGTTCTGCTGCTCTTTTGTATTATAAAGAATGATTTGTTGGGGAAAAAAAAAACAAAAAAAAAGCTGTACTTTTGGGGCAAAAGAGGTACCCAAGCACCTGTAGACTATGCAGGATGGGGAAATACTTATTTTACTCATAACTTTATGGAGTGAGAAATAAATGGATGGTTCTTGTTTTCTTTAACCTTATTTCCTTCAGTGTCACCATGCCAGTGCAGAGAGCCCTCCATCTTCATGGGCTCCAAACAGCTCAGAACAGGAGTAAGTTTCTGCAGTAGAAGGCTATCTCCCTGCACAAAACAACAAATTCAGTTGTTAACTGGACTATTTAAATCTAGGCTAACTCTAGGGACCTCAGCAGACTTACTGAAGATCCATGTTAACAAATGTGAATATAAGATCTCTTGTTCTACGCAGGTGAACAATTTATTAGGGAGAATGTAACAAACCAGACATAACACCTTAATTACAATTTTTTCACACAGGTCTCTACCGTTCACAGTATATTTAGCCTTGACATCTAACTAAATATTTCTGCTCAGGAACCCAGGTAGGTAGGCTGGTTGGTTGCTCGTTGGCTGGCAACCCCACTGCCGTGTTTAAAGGTCTTTATAAATTAACGTCAGTGTTTCACGTAATTGTTTTTTCAACCTGGTCAGGTTTCTGTGCACTCTAATTGTTCTATATCAATGTGGTAAACACTTCCTGCAGACAATTTGTTAGGAAGTTTGGATTTTATATAACCCAGGAAATGAAGTCACCAGACCTGTGGGCTGCCTGTAGTGATTCAGCCCCCCAGTTCCTGCAATAAGCAGGCATTTCAGACACAAAAATCCAGAGGCAATGACAAACTAACGGAAAGAAAAAGGGTGCACACTGGTCCATGCACTCTATTCATATTCCAAAACTCAGAAAGTAGCAAAAAACTTCCACAGACTTCCAGCCATTTATTTTTATCCTTGGTGCCAAAATTATAAATAAATTCTGATCCTTCTTCTCCTCTTGTCTTCACTGCATTGGGGAACAGAATGGGACATGATGTGTAGGAGGGGAATTGAAGTGTCTGTCTTTATCTTTTCACTAAAGGAGCAGTGATTTTTTTCTATATTTCATATTTCTATTGATTACAAAATACACGTCACTATTAATTTCCCTGCTTTTGCACCATGGATCACTTATAAATGCTCTGGAAAAATGCTGTATATCTACAGATAGCATGGCATTCCCTGAAATAGCCTCAGGGTTATGAAAAGTTCATAGCTTTTCAAAATTAACTTGGATTTTACCATCTTCGGAGCTTTCTGTGGGTTTTATTTGTTTCAGAAAGCCTATGAGAAAATTCAGGGAAGTGTAAGATATTAGATATCAGAACAGGCTGCCCAAAGAAGTTGTGGACACCCCATCCTTGGAATTATTCAAGGCCATGTTGGATAGGGCTTTGAGCAACCTGTTCTAGTGGAAGGTGTCCCTGCCCGCGGCAGGGGGGTTGGAACTAGATGATCTTTAAGACCCCTTCCAACCCAAACAATTCTATGATTCTGACTTCAAACATAATTTGCTTTTTACCTGAATAACTGTTTCTTGGGAAAAGGGACAAGAGGACCAAATTAAATATTTCTGGAACTTGAAGAAAGCAGTGGACTGCTGGGATCCTCCAAATGAGTGCTGTCTTAATTTACACCTGTACTGGGTTTATGTGGCAAGTTTTTGGAAGTGGGGGAGTTACAGGGGTGGTATCTGTGAGAAGCTGCTAGAAGCTTCTCCATGTCCAATAGGGACAATGCCAGCTGGTTCCAAGATGGACTCACCACTGGCAAAGGCTAAGCCTGTCAGTGACAGTGGTAGTACCATCTGACATAACATACTTAAGGTAGGGAAAAAGTTACTGCATGGCAGCAACTGCTTCTGAAGAGATGAGTAAGAGAACCAACACTGCGGACACCCAGGTCAATGAAGAAGGAAAGGGAGGAGGTGCTCCATGTGCCAACACAGGGATTCCCCTGAAGACTGTAATGAAGACCATGGTGAGGCAGGATGTACCCCTGAAGCCCATGGAGGACCCCACAGCATAGAATCATAGAATCAGACAGTTTGGAAAGGACCTCTGAGATCATCAAGTCCAATCCTTGATCCACTACCACCACAGTTGCTAGACCATGGCACTAAGTGCCACGTCCAGCCTCATCTTAAAAACCTCCAGGGATGGAGAATCCACCACTTCCCTGGGCAGCCCATTCCAATGGCTGATTACCCTCTCTAAAGAATTTCTTTCTAATATCTAACCTAAAATAGAATCAAGTGGATGCCCAAAGGAGACTGTGATCCCATGGGAAGCTCATGCTGGAGCAGGCTACTGGCAGGACCTGTGGACCCGTGGAGAGAGAGAGGAGTCCATGTTGGATTTAGTTATGATTTGGTTTTATTTCCCACTATCTTTCTCTGATTTGATTGGTAGTAAGTTAAATTAATTTTTCCTGAGTCAAGTCTGTTTTGTCTCTGATGGTAACACATGAGTGATCTCTCCCTGTCCTGATCTCAACTCACAAGCCTTTCATTGTATTTTCTCTCCCCTGTCCAGCTGCGGAGGGGAGTAATAGAGTGGTTTTGGTGGGCACCTGACATCTAGCCAGGGTTAACCCTTGCAATAACCAAAATAATTTCTACTTGACTTGACAAGAACTGCTACATTTTGTACCTCAGTTTTAGCATTGCCCTTATACAGGTGCTCAAAATTAGATTTATGTTTTGCATCTTGTCCATGCCTTCTACTTCACCTAACATTATTTTTTTTTAATTACCAGAAATATTAATTCTTGATATAATCCTCTTCTTTGAAAGATTTTTTGCCTGCTGTATGAAATGTAGAAATTTGTCTCCTTCACTGTGAGTGGATCTCCTGAGTCATGCTCTTCAGCACGCATGGAAGTTCTTGTCTAGTTTTCATCATCATGCAGCTGTGATGTGCGACCTCAAAACAGTCTTCCACTAAAGTCCTTTAACTACACAAGAGGAACCAAAATATTAGGAAGCAGAACTACATTTCCTCCCAATGGTCATAACAAATGTCTTTGCAAAGGAGGAGGAAAAAGAGAGACAAAAGAGAAAATGTAAAAAGACTAAAGGAATTCCACACTGCAGACAAAGGAATAATCCTTGTCTGCCTAATTTCCTGGAAAATATTCCCCATTTAATAAAGGCTTAAATCAGGAAATCAGTTAAATCCATGTATAATCCAGGGGTAAGATCAAACCACATCATCATTTGTTTCTGAATTGACTGGCTTTGGGGACAGTTGTTGGAACATGTGGACTTCTGCGTATCTCAGTTTTCTACAGCAGAGCAATTTTTCTGCAAATCACTGTCATCTCTTCTTCCTGTGTGATCCTTATTGTTGATGCAGGTGAGCACACTTAGGTATCTTCTCCCTTATCTGTTCAACACATAGGCATAGGGCTGAATTGGTACAGCTCCTACCACCAGCCGTCCTACTACTGCTGTAACACCCTTCTCCCACAATTACATCACAACTGCAAATCTGTGTCTGTTGCTGGCATGCACCGTGTTACAATATCCTCACACTCCTGCAAACACTATCAGGGCTTAGCACAAGCCAGTATTTGCCTGTGAACTCTGACTGACTCCAAAATCAGCAAAATGTAGCCAATCCTGTATCTGGCACGCTTCTTTTCTGGCAGGGACAACAGAAAAATCTGAGTTGGAGAGGAGAAGAAGAAACCTGAATGATCACACTGGGGTTAAAAATCAGAGTGGTAGCAAGCAGATGAGGAGAAACAAGGAAAGGTCTGAGTCACTCTTTGTGCACTTGAATACTGACTGGTCAGATCAGGCTTTATGCTATCCCCATTACAACATTGCATATGAAGGGAATGAGGGACAGGTACTTAGAGTTTCTTGAAAAACACCAGTAAAACAAAGAGTAGAAAAAAGCAGGTGGGCCCAGCATGTGTGGAGGTAGAAAACAGGTAGTGAAGGATACAGCACCAACAGTCTCAGGGGAATAAGGAAAAAGAGAGAATACTTGCTCCCCTCATTACAGAACAAAGTCATCTACCATTAGGTGCCATTTAGATGTACTTACCCTACTTCGATTAAATGCACATAGCCACTTTCCTTTTACTGTCTTTGATATTTCAAAGCTATTAGCTATACTGCACAATTTATTTTGTTCATTTTTGCTCACTGAGTTTTTTTCTCTTCAGAGGCCACTTGATCCTGGAGCCAATGAAAATCCTTCTTCAAAAAATGAGTGGAAATAAAATTTAAATTTAAAAATAAAATAAAATCCTTCAGGAGAGCATCCTGCTGACAGTCAGTCCTACTGAACTTAATAGGAATATCCCTGGAAATTAAGCAAGCCTGGTTTATCCTTCCATTACCCTCAATGCTGATATTTATTAATTCCCAAGCATAACAACAATTCTGTTGCATGTTTTTACATATTATGTATGCACTCACACTGCTAAGTTCTTCACAGTTGGAAAATAGATTCAGAGCTTCAAATGGGTAAGAGAGGCAACAGTCATAAGTAAATCCCAAGGGAGAAACAAAAGGACTTAATAGCAGGCTATTATTAAACTCTATTTGATATATTAAAAAATCACAAGGAAGCCTGTCAAAAAAATTACCATGATCAAATAAATTACAAGGCAAAGCTGCCAGTCATGTCTTGCAAACTGGTACGGCAGAGACACGACGGGAAATAAAGTGCCCAGAGCCCAGCACAAAATCAGGCTTGCACTGTCAAACACACGCCTGTCCTGCTTGTGGCCCCCCTGCTTTCATCCAGCCTGTACCGGCTGCCCCCTCAGCACCTCATCCTTCACTCCAGGCTGGCCATGCAGTGGCTAAAGGTGCTGCAGAGGCTCAGCACCGGGACTGGGAGCCCCACTCCCACTTCATTCCACCTCCTCCCCAGTAAAACTGTTCTTCTCCTCAGCTCCTTGTTATCTCCTGCCTACGCACCTACTGTATTCATATGTACTTTGCCACTTTGCAAAGTGCTCTTGGGATTACTTAGGTACTGCACCAACCCGAAGTTGCTCCATTTTACAGCACTACAATCCTGGCTTCATAAAACTTAGCCTTACACAGCGGAGAACTGCCAGGGAGATTAATTACAAAATGATCCCTTTAAAGTGTAGTGTCAAAACCGCACAGTGTATCACAATCAGTGCTTCTTCAGTGAAAAAGCCATTCCTTCCTCAAGAGGTTTTCCCAGTGAGGCACCTAAGGGCCAGTCTGGGGGGAAGCCAAGGCTGGACATACAGCCTTTTCTCTCTCCTTTGCTCGAAGTTGTGCAGTACTGCCCAGGTGCAGCTGTATAAACCAAGTATCTCTTTCTGCAGTCCTCCACACATGCACTTCCCAGGGATAAGTGACTATGAGTTTAAAACAGGAGCAGTATTACAGCCTACTGGTGCAACAGTATAGCAGGGCAAAGTTTAGAGATAGAATCAATACTTTTCCAGGTGACCTGTAAAAGCGGAAGAAAAAAGAAAAACAGCTGAGAACCAGGGGGCTGTTTCAGATTTTAGGAAGCTAAAGGCTGCACCAGGGGGAATTTGAGAGTTAAGATAGATTTTTTTACCTTCAGTTTGTAATCTCAGGTAATTTTTTGTCCTTCATTGCATTTATTACACCTTTAGTTTTCTTTATTTCTCCCTAAGTTGTACATGGCAAGCTGAACATCTGAAACCTAACAAATCCCAGTCAAGAAAAAGCACCCAGAAGCCTGGGTGGCTCCGGGACATCTGTACTTCCACACCTTGGTGCACTTCTTTAATTATTACACTTAAATAGAAGTTTAGAGAGTAAAAACATTGTGCTGCTTACATTTCCACATGCTTCTTGCTTCCCCCCACTCTTCCCCACCAAAAGCACTGCCTCAGTTTAAGGCACATCAAGAGCTTCTCCTTGGTCCCCTTTTTTTCCCCTTAAACAGTTTTAAACTTTGATAACCTCTAACCTAGCTGTCAAATCTAGTATTCTTGATTTGGTCTTAAGGCTTTAGATGTGTTTAAACCATTTAGATCAATTCTAGGCCTTGGATTGCTTTTGCAGTTTCAACCATTTAAAACAAAAAGCAGCCCAAAGATGGTCACAAAGGAAGCATGGGAGAGATAGCAGAGCTGCCAGCATTTTATTCACCATGGAATGTATTTTGTGGCACCCCAGGTGCACTGCCACCAGCTAAGGCTTTCTGTACCTACCTTGAAAAGGCCTTCTTCAAAGGCAAAAAGTCAGACAAACTACTCAAACGTGACTCCTGGCCTGAAAATCAATAGAGGACTTACACAATGAGAGACAATCTGAATTTGAAAGCCTTTTTTCCTTGGACACCCTCCTTGAAATTACAGGGAGATTGGAAATTATCCCCAAATCAAGCACTGCAAAGCCCAGAATTTCTCAGCTAAAACACTGTACGTTGAGGTACAAATATACTAATGTATTTGACAAACATATGGTAATAAAAGTGCAACTATATCATCCAGACTCTCCAAAGTAGGCCCTGAAACAATGCTAGGTAATAAGTCTAGGACAATGATGTGAACATCCTTGTGTTAATATGGCCAGGTGACAGAGGGGATTACTGTGACTATCTCACAGAAAGTACAACAGCATTGCTTCAGTGAAGTATTTGCCTGGACCTATCTATCCTCACAGAAGCTCTATTTTAATAAGGTCTCACTGAAAGGCATTCTTCTATCCACTTCCTCTTGTTTATTATTCTTTCAAATATCTGATAAGATACTTTTCAACTGTGGCTATTCACTTTCTGTTTGTGTAGGTCTTGGGTTCATCACAAGTTACAAGGTCAGCATTAATCTAAACAATGGTTGGTTATGGGTGATTTTCCCGAGTAGAAAACACTCTAAAGGCTAGATTGTTATCATCAATAGGGCAACAAGCAGGCAGGAGAAACAAGCCCTACTTACACCCGTATGGATAAAGCAGAGCTACTCAGATGCCAGGTCATGGGTGTAGCACATGCACTAGAGGCCACAGCTCCCGCCCAGGGCTTGTTAAGAAGGAAAATAGAGAGAGAAGGAGGAGTTTACCTCCCTTCTGCCCCAACACATTAGCACGGCCAGCTGCCTAGGCACCTGTGAGGAGCATGGAGGAGCTATCCAAAAGGTGCAGAAAGCTATCTTCTTCTACCTGCAGACCATATTTAAGGCAATGAAACAGCTTCCAAAGTGTGTCTTTTCCAGCTGTGTTCTGTGCTGTCATCCAGCAACATCTTTTATGTGCAATGTACTGAAAAGGTACCCCGAAGAAAATTTAAAAACAAAAAAACAAATTGAGTAAAACAAGGGAAATAGTAAGTATGCATGAAACCTTTAAAAGTAATTTCTTTGAGGGCTGCTGATTGATTGATTGATAGCTGACACAAAAGAGTGAAGCTCCATTGGTTTGTAATATCAAAATATTTTAACTGTATTTACAGTTTGTCATTTGTAGAGCCAAAACCTTCTGAAATATACTCCCCGAACCTGGCAAGCACGCAGCTTATCTCTTGGCCTTTACACTCCCTTCTTCAAAACACACCCCTTCCTGCACTCTTACCAGCAGTGACTCACACCAATCTAATGAAAAAAATTAAAAACCTAATAGTCAAAAAAAAAAAAAAAAAAGACTACTAATCATATCTCTCTTATGCAAGCAATTTTATAACCCTGTATTACACAAATCTCTTTTCTATAGTTCTTCTGTCAAAGAGGTATACTACGTTTCTCCTTGCCTACCTATATGTTTCTCAGGTTGGGACTAAGCATGATGAAGACTGTAGCACTAGTACCCATCTATTACCATTAATGGAATAAACTGCAAGTGATATTTGTTTTCCATGTTTTGTTTGACCTCCAGATTGGCAGACCAACCTTTCCGGAGTAAAAGCTCTTTGCAAAGGGAAGGTAGATACAAGCACTGGCAATACACTTAGACCAGACAAAGAATATTAACCCTGACTCAGAAAAACAACAGCTCAAGAGGATAAATCTCTATGGTGATGTAATTGCTGGTCTCTCTAAGAATGGTAGCTAGCACTTTTCCATGACTGTTATTTTGTGATGAGAGGCAGAAATCAACTAAATAATTTCTTTTCTCTGCTCAACGTTTTTTCTCTGCTCAACGTTCATGGTTTGTGGGAGCTGCTACCTTAAGAGAGATCTGATTTCGAGGCCTTCAAGGGAGTCGTTCCTAATTCTCTCATTAAACACTTCTGAGATATCCTGTTCTCTATATTATTTTTATAAACACCTGAAGTAAAAATATTTACATTATGAGTTAACTATTCACTCTGATTGTGCAGTAACCTTGGGCTGACAATCCATATTGTGGTTTTTTTAATCCCATTTTGTTTGGCAATTGTTCAGCACACAATGGTCTGATGGCCCAGCTGCGGCAAAGAAGCACACCAGAAAGCCAAGGAAAAATGAAGGCACCCAAAAGCTCATTCTCTGGCCATCATCATGCCCCAGCCCAGCTAGCAAGCCCAGTTGTCTGTTCCTTCTCAGTCAGACCAGATGCCAAAAGCTTCAAAAGATCAAAAGATCAGCTGGGGATGTCAGGGCTGAGGGAAAGTCATCATGACTTTAGCCACTGTGAAGAGTGGCAGTACAGCTGCTGCTGAGTTAAAGCTTTACAACCATGAAAAATTTTTATATGCTGAGATGAGCCTCCAAAGCAGCCAAGGATGAGAACTCACCTCTCACAACATCAAAGCAGTTGTATTTGGGGTGATTCCTTTGAAATGGTGAACTTTGAAGGGAAAAAAGGTGAAGGGCTAATTCAATCTGTATTACAAGTAGTTTGCTACTCTTCACTTCTACAGTTACATGCATCTTCACATATTTCTAGCACATTCATTAAAGCAAATTTCCTACGAGGGTATTCAATCCTGTTCATCAAGAACAAGGTCAATGAGGGAAACAAGATTAGATATTTCAAAAGATATGTTCCCTTCTGTTGCCATAACAAAGAAAGGTACATTAAATCAACACTGCTAAGCTGAATTCAGATTTAAGCAGCCCTCTTTGCAGAAAAATATCACACACACACTATCTCCTGAATGCTTCTCTCTTGTTACAAGATGGGCTGTGACAGTCAGAAGTACACACACATGGCCTTCCCCTTGGCAACCAGATTAATTTTATTGATTCTATAGTTGATTATTATGGCAACAAGCTTAATTCTTACTGTTTATAAACTTTTTGAAAGGTCATCAAGAAAACAGAAATGAAAGCTGTTTTTCTTGACTATTTTTGTGGCATGCAGAACCCATGAAAGCTGTTGGGAGAAAAACAACAAAAATGCAACAGGAAGGAAAGAGAAAACCCCAAAATTCCAAACTAAGGGAGGACGTGCCTGTGACAGGAATACCTGTATTCTGTTCTCCACTCTGTCATAAGCTTTCTCAGTGACTCTGGATGCAAATTGGGTCTCCCGGTAATGTGTTCTTTGAAAAGACTCACCATCTCCAGCTTTGTAGATCTAACCATAGCATTTTTATTTTATAAGCTGTTTCATTATTGAGGGTTTTTTTAACCCCAGGAAGAGGTCATGGATCACAAAATCACGGAATCTGCTGAGTTAGAGGGGACCCACAATGGTCATTGAGTCCAACTCTTAGCCCTGCACAGGACCATCCCCAAGAGTCACATCATATTTCTGAGTGTATCATCCAAACACTTCTTGAACTGTCAGGTTTGGTGCTGTGACCACTTCCCTGGTGAGCCTGTTCCAGTACCCAAAGAGTTAAGAAACAAAAGTGAGCTTAATGTTTTTAAAAAGCACAGCATTTGCAGGCAGATGGTTTCAGGATTTCATCATCACCTGGCAGAGAAACCTCTCCCCCAGATCTATAGCTGTGAAGATACCTGAGTCAAAAGTGCACGTCCAGTAGTATCCCAAAAAGCAAGGATCCAGCTTTCTTCAGGTCTATTCCATAGCTCTGACTAAACCCCAATAAAAATTATATCAGAGAACTACAAGATCACACATAATATTCCTGTTCCAATCACTCAAAGCTGATATTCCTTTAACAGCACTGCGGAATTATGCCCTGATCCCACCTGCACACACAGAGTCCTTATTAATTCCACAAGGAATACAACAGCAAGTTTGCAATGTCAGCAAAGGATAGACTATGTGGTAACCAATTTCTTGTTCAGAGTTTTTTCTGGGAAGAATTCCAATTCATGTTATGCACAAGACCCCATCTTATTGTTAAAAGGAATTTCCACTTAGCAATATTTTACATTTCAAGACAAGGAACAGCTGACTAAATATCAACATTTTAAAATAAAAGAATGGCATTTCCTCTGCTTCACCTAAATTACTCAAAGGTAGCTCATATAATTTGTGCTTTCATTTAGATACTATTTTAGAAATTATAATAATGGCTAGTTTTACAACATCATTTGAATTAGATTTGTGTGAACAAACTACTGCATTTCCTGAACAGCACAAATATTATCCTTATGAATGAATCAACTATTTCCAAATATGGATTGGAAAATATTCAGCTACCAGATATTTGGAAGAGCAAGCACCAAAACAGGCTCAGAAGTCCAATACAGATGTCTAAGACTCAAGAAAACATTCCATCCAATCAGTCGCCAGATTTAGAGTCAGTCATCTCTGAGTCACCCATTTCATTGCTATTCTTCATTTATTTTGGGTGCGGACTGAAAGCAGTTGCTCTTAGTTCATGAAAACTCTATGATGTGAAATTCCCACACCCCAAAGCAAAATAAATAAATAAATAAAAAAGATCAGTTTCCTTCTGCAATGAGCCCATGCCCTCTGTGCAGCACCTTCTTTTTCAACTCCCCTGTTGCTCCTGAAGTACATGGCAAATGCCTAGTGCCAAGCAGTATTTCCCATCTTCCAAGTTTTTCCTACTTCTCTTTTCTACTCAGCAAAAATTATTTATTGCTGATGCCTGAGACCATAGACTTTGAGGCCTTGCATCTGTTAACCATGTTCTCTCATTAAGGTTCCCACAACAAACAAAAGCCTCAAAAGTCTCCTTTCTTCCTGCTCTTTTCATAATGATGCCCTTCATTCTCTGTCCATCACAGCTCATGCTTCATCCATCTTATTTCCATTATAAGTTCAAAATCTTGGCATTCCAAAACAGTATCCAAACAAAAGACTCTCCAGATACGAATGCCATCTCAAATCAATTACCAGGGCATTCATCCTTCACAATAATATCTCTATTATATTCTCTTACTGTTGAATTCAAAGATTACACTGCTGACATGCTTGCAGGGTTTACAGCAGCGGTGATGGGGAAAGAAAAAGTACCACTCTCACAGGTGGTCAAGAGAATCATGTTTTTCAAATTCCCTAAAACTTAAACAATGAGCAAGAGGAACAAGAAGCATCTTTCTTGTTACATGTGTACACTGTACATAACACAGAAGAGGCTGACATGCCTGCAAGGTGTTGCCAGAATGCAGACATCATCAGGCAAAATCAAATTCAGTGTTAAGAGGATGACATTTCCATTGGAGAAAATAAGAACCACACCTGCATTTAGCCCTCTCTGAATCACATTACTCCAAAACAAATGGAGACCGCGAGAACACTTGCCTCTTAAAAAAGCAGCAAGTTAACAAACCATCGACCAAGCATTAGTTACCATAATTAGCAGTTTTAAGATTCAGAGGTTTTTTAATTAAGGGATGGATATCTTGGGTTATAGCAAATTAACCAGAAGATTAATCAGAAGTCTAATGACAGTTTCTTCCAGGAATCTTCATTGAAATATATTTTAACATTTTGATTATGCTTGAAAATTTGTTATACAGAATAAGTGTTTAAAGCAGTCAAGTGCAAGCATGAAACCATTTTTTTATCATATTTAAAATAATCCATCCCCTGCTATAACAAGCTGAACATGAGCAAGATTATGCAGTAACTCAACAATACAGGTAACACTGCGCTGACAACTAAACTCGACTTGTCCTTTTCTAAATACCTTCAAAACTCTCTAACACATTCCAGTCTGTACAGTCGTGCATGTCTACTAGGACTTGGTATACTAAACCCATAAAGAAATACATACAACCTCCAAAAAGCACAGCCTGCTTCATGATTCATTCTCCCATATCAAACCTTAATTAGTTTCTTCCCTCTTCCTACTGTTTCCTGCATCTTAGGCTAAAGCCCTTCACAGACAGAATTCTCCCTTTACTTGTTTTGCACTCCTATTTCTAATAAAGTCTTTTGGTACCATATCAAGATCAACAACAAATAACAGAAAGTGCTGATTATAGGCATGCTTATCAGACCTCTGAGTCCAACATCCATTAACCACAATCTTCTATGACACCATCAATATCTCTTTGTAGGCAGCCAAAATTATAAGACAAAGGTGCTGCAACGACCATGTGTAGTGGGTTGGCTTTTGGATTTTTTAGGCCTTCCTTAGCAAAGAGGTCAGAAATCTAAGGAAGTATTCCATATCATCCCTTTCCGTAACACAACACATAAAGGGCGCAGATAAGAGGCCTTCGCCCTCTTCGCTCTTCCAGTGGCTGAAGACGACAGGTCCCTCTTGCAGGCGGTTTTGCTTGTATAGGCCAAAGCCTGCCTGCTCTGACCTGCCATTATCTCCGTTCCATTCGGGAGGCATGGGGAGTTAGTTCTGCTGTCCCATTCAGAGAAGTATTTAATTCGTTTTTTTGTATTTATTTGCTAGCTCTCTATTGAAGGTGTATATTTAGAAGATATTTGGGTTTAGTTCTTTTTATCCATGTTTCCCCCTCCCTTTTCCCTTTTGCCCCCTCAGGAGCTCCCTATTGTGTATAATATATTCAAATTGTATATATATAATTGTAAATATTTTTTTTTTTTATATAATCCAGTTGATTTTGGTTTCTCTCAGTTTCTATAATTTTTTTTTTCCCTTTCCTCTCTTTGCCCAAAAAGGGAGGGAGGGGAGCAGCTGCCACTGAGCATTTGGAGACTTGGTGGGAACCTCAAACTTGCTCACCATGTCATGAATCACTTCGCTAGTTCACAAGGCGATTGTTTTTAGGAACACAGGAATGTAGAGAAAAGCACCAAAACCAACTGACACATGGCTCATGAAGCTAGTCTGTGTCTAGAAAGACCTCATGGTTAGCAACTAGCAGTTAAGCATTGGTTTATTCTGGTTTTCAGTCTGTGCTCTGGAAAAAAAAAAGAAGCCTTGAGGAAAGGATCATGGAGAATTTTACTGACAGTACTTTACATTTCCTTCCCCAGCAGAGGAGTATGCACAGCTTGTATTGAGGGGGGGTGCATTGTTCCAAAATGTGCTAGCAAAAATACACTTATTTGTTTATAGACTGCATTATTGTTACTACATGGAAAAAAAAATATAAAAAAGCATGCAAAATCTCCTTCTGAAATTTCATCTTTCAGGTGAACTCAGAAGCAACTTTAAATTGACCACATGGTATGTCTTATATATTTCAGGTATTCAAACTGCAAATATGTTCCGGACTAGAAGAAAAATTATTAGTTAAGCCAGCCCTACTCTCTACCATAGTTTAGGAAATAATTTTAATATATTAACTTTTTTTTACTGGTATTCAATATTTAAGCTGTTATTAACTTCTATAATTTAATGTGCTCTTTAACTCACATTTCAAATACCAGTCATTAAGATTTAGCTCTACTATGCAAGTTATATTTTTATTCCTACCAAATTATAAGTTATTAAAAGATTTTACAAAAAAAATTCCACAGTAAAAGACAACTTTCTTTGAGAGTCAGAAAGAATACCTTGCTTTTTCAAAAAGAAAGTTGTAAAAAGCAACAGCCCATGGGCAATGATAAAATAGTTTTAAAGTTTTTCATATGGTATTGTGAATGCTTTTTATATGGTATGATGGGCATTATAGTCTACTACAACTTCTATATGGAATGTTTATCAGAAAGTCTTCAGAAATTAAGTCAGAACTTCATCCAATTCCTGCTGAAGTAAATACAGATTATTTTGAAGACAAGACAGCTTTCTACACACTTGAAAAGAGTTCACCGGAGTGAGCAATCTAAGCAGTAATAAGCTTAAATTTTAACAAAAAAGATTTGTTCTTGACATTAGGAAAAAGTCCAAAGCTTAGGCTAGTGAAACACTAGAGGATATTGTCTGCAAAAGTTACTGGATATTTGTCACAGGAGGCACTGAAGACACCTCCATCAAGATTCATTGTTCTCAGTGCCTCCAGCAGCTCCTTTCCAATCTGGTTCTGTGAACCTATGACTCCAAGAAGAAGTTTTACAAGGAGAATTAATGCAAAATATTTTCTACAGATTTTTTACCTACAATTCCCAATGCTTTCCTGCTCAGTCAACTCTCTCCTGTGTGCCAAGTGGCTTTCCTTCTCCATGTGTTTCCCCTACCACTCCATGCTGGGCTAACCAAGTGACAGCGCATGCTTTGACCAGTCTGGAACTCCCTGTGCACACCACCACTGACTACATGACTACTGCATCTGGGAAGACAGAAAGTGCATGATTATAACCTCCTTTGCAATGGAGACATTCTTTTGACCGTCTATGGCTATCCACTGCTGGATTTTCCCTTTCTTTTTTTTTTAAATTCAGGAAATATTATCTCTATTTATGCTAACCATCCAATAATTTATGAGGAAAATGGGTTAAAACCAATAGAAAAGTTATCTGAAGACAAGCAAAGGAACTGAAAGACAAATAGAAAGTGTGATTACATTAGCCTTATTAAAAAATGGACTTTGGATTAATCTCCAACAGGAAGAATTTTTTAAAAGCTTTGAATCTTTTTCAAACTAAAAATTAAAAAAAAAAAAAAAGGAAATTTTATGACACTGAATTTCCTTAGCAAAGTTTCTGTAAAACACAAAGAGCCTTAAGTCATCACATGAATCACTGACAATTTAATCAGCTTCTGTGAGTTTGTCATCCTCATCAAAAGTTGAATTTAAGACCTTCAAAAAGTTCTTTGACTTCATTTATGAACTGCTGCACCTACTGATTCAGCCACCCACACCACACTTTAGACTACCAGAGATTCAGACAAGAATCCAGAAAGCTAATATTCTACTTAGAGGCTAAATGAGCTCTTACCAATGCAACCTTTAGGTCTCAAGAAGCAGCAGTAGCACATTTTCCGCTGATGGGAGAGCTCTAGGAAATCATGCTGTCAAATGGAGCACCATCAGGTGAGAGCTCCTTTTGCCCAAATGCAGCAAATTTCACAGACACTTTTTAAAGCCTTCGTGAGAGCAGCAGTGTTAGAACCCATACACTGCAAGAGGCAGAGCAGGTGCAAAATCCAGTGCCAGATTCATCTCATCTATCCTAGAGCTCTTCTGGAAAAGAACTTTAGCTTGTAAATCTGCTTACACCACAAGCTATTCTTTTAAATAAAATTACGTTGCATGAATGCATGTGGCATGTAACAGGGGTAGCTTTTTAAAACTAAAGCTCTGTAGGCCACAATATGCTCTTTTACCAAATTAAATGAATACTGTCATCAATGCTAATGAAGCATCTCAAAATTCTTGGGATGAGACATTTTCAAACCCTACCCCATTAACGTCTCAGATCCTCAAAAATGTGAGTAGTGCACTTCCTGATTCTGCTGCAGAATGAAATGACAGCCCTAACACTGTAATGTCCTGTCTTTAACTTTTTTATTACTTATGTACTTTATGATATATCTGATGATGTCTTTGCCTGTGTTGAGATTTCTCAGCATCTCTGGGTAAAGAATCTTACTGAAGTACAAACAAGTGCAACAATAAATAGCGGGTTAGCTATTTATTCTGTCTTCTTTGGAAGCAGTGTTCAGATGAAGAACACCACAATTGCACAACTTTTATGGTTAAATTTTGGCTGCAAAAAACTTAAGAATTTTTCTAAGAAAAGGGTTTGTCTGTCACTGAAAAGACAAGGACAATGTATTCAGTATCCTATCATTTGAGTACCTGGTACCATGTCACTCAGCTGCCTGAAGATTTGGGGATAACAAGTGATTGACATTTTTGTAAATGAGATCAACATATTTGCCATACCTCATTTTGTTTTCTGTTCCTTGACTTTTACTGACATCCAGTGGAGAAACATTCAAACCTCTTTCAAGGGCTAATACCAATTCCTTTCTTGTAAAGCACCCTTAAGTTGCCAGTAAAAGGGAAAGCCTGCCTTGAATGTATCTAATTTTCAGAAGGCTCTTCCTTGTTTCTTCTGTTCACAATACACCTTCCTTTACAAATTCAATCCTTGAAACTGTTTCATTATTTTCAAACACCATTTATTCCAGGTTCTGACAAAACCATTCTCATGGTACAGTTTCTGGTTTAGTTACACTGGTACAATTCCATATTCTCCTCCTTCTTCATCTTATCAACCAAAAATATAGGAAAACAGATCAGAAACAATGCCTGCTTCAAAGACTGTGTCCTCGTCACTGTCAAATGAAGTCATCTCTCTGTTCTCATCATAATTTGAAAGGAGGCCAGCATATTATTTTTGTATGTGTGAACTCTGCTTCCTGACTTCAGGAATTTGTGAACACCATAATTAAACCCTCACAGAAATACATAAAAGAGATCTCAACAAGGGAGCGTGTGGGATCCATTAACCAAAATCATCTCAAGAATAAATTGAAGTTAAACAATTGTACCTGACATTTTTTGCTTATCCTTCTCAAATAACAATTGATCCTAGAATCCATACTTACTACTGAGAATTTAAACCCTAGCAATCCAACAAAGTTCAGTGCCGTGGATTCAGTCATGCTGAGATGCTCAGCAGCACAAAGCAAACCTAAAAGCTCACCCTTCCACATCTTCTCCACACTACAGACTGCTACTCAATAGTGTATTCAAGACAAGCAGAGGTCCTCTGAGATTTACAGCATCTAAGTTGTCCATAACCCTTTCAAGAGAAAGAAAGGGGAATCATCTCCAGATTGGAAAACATGTGATTGCTAAAAACTAAAATACCCATATCCTAAGGCGCAACACATTCTTCCTGAATACTTGCATGCAAATACCACTTTGATTAAAAGAGAGCTCTGGACAAGGAAGGTGGCAGCTAACACGGCCTTATATGAAAAGTCTTTGCTCAACCATTGAATAGTGAAAAGCACGACAAAGCTCATTACCCATGATGAGTCATTTTTTACCATGGAGGGATGTTTTTTGCCTAGGCAATTGTTAATTAACAGCAGAAGTGGGAGAGAGAATTTTCTTTCAAAACACTTTTTTTTTGTTTGTTTTCCAAATACATAAGATGTCTTTGCATATTGAAAAGGGAGGTTCAGCTCTCAGTTTCTCAGATAAGTGGGTTTGATCTGGAAACTTAGGTTACGAAACATTCATATAGCTTACAGTGCTATATGAACTGTTCAAAATCTGGATCAAATGACTCCAACAACAGACAAAACAGCTCCCACAATAATGCCTGCAGAACAGAAGAGATATGAGCTCACACTGGGTGAGACAGGTCTAGTAAATGAACAGCAACAGGAAAACTACAATTGTCTTTACAGCGAAGTTATTGTACGGCAAACTGACAGAGTGAGTCCCTCACTCTTTTTATCTTAAAAATACTAATTGGAATAACAATAGCAACATCAAAGATGGGCTGAACCAGTTAAATACTATTGCTAGTCTCATCAAATTCAAGTAAAACTAATTTATGGCCAGGTGTCCAATCTGTGTAGTTCAGTTGTCTCTGAAGAAAAAGTAATTCTACTACTCATTTCAGTTTCAGTAAAGAAAAACAAGTGGGCTGTATAATTATTCTTGTGTGTCTCTGTGAACGCAAGAGTAGGAGCATGGTCTCTGAAATACGTAATCACTCCCAAGACAGTGTCCTGGCACATCTCAGATAATCCACATGACCTTCTGGCCTGTACCTCAAATAGGAACGCCTTCTTAGTTTGTTTTCTTTGGCATAGATCTCCCTCTTACTTCACCTCCAGTTTAAGCTTCCTGCTTTCAGAAACTATTTCTTTAACAGACAGAGTGTGCTATCTAGCAAGGTTGGATGACAAATTTCTCCATGGGCAGAAAAGAATACTTTCTGTAAAGTCTCGGGTTGCTGAACAAGATATCTCCACCCATCCTGTTCTTCAACACAGCAAACTCTTTTCAAGAACAGTTTTACTTGGTTTTCAAGTATCAGAAGTATCATAATCTGTAGAAGTGCTCTCTCATACCTACTAATGTCAAAACAGCAGCAGGATGTGGCCCTGACAAGGATTTGTCATCTCATTAGTAGTCACTAATCAGTCAGATCATTAGTAGCCTGTACCATTAGCCTCCCTGGGGTGCTACAGCTTGCATTTCTCAAGGAAAGAACTGATAGGAAACAGGCCACCAGGACAAAATCGCGATGCAATTCCAATAATATCCAAGTTCAGCTTTCTGTGGAACTGAGGAATGAGAAGCAAACAGGAGACCATTTCTTGCTACAACAGGAGAGATCCACATCACCTTTTCACAGACATTTCACCCAGGTTCATAATTAGGAGACCCAGGTTTAGAATCCTCATCCAGTTTCCCGCTCCTCCTACTGCCTCACATCCCAGCTACAGACGCAGTCATGGACACCCCTCCAGCAAGAAACAAGGTGGCCATCACCTGTTTTTGCTTTGGGCTCGGTTGTGCTGTTACTGTTACATTCTGGTCTATGGTAGCACATAACTTTTATGCCACCTCAGAGCTGGGGCAGTTTAAATGATGTTTCAGGTAACAATAGGTAAGGGTGGATACTGAAAGAAAAATCCGAGGAAACCTATACAAGGCTTTTGCCTGAAGCTTGCAGATTTAAAGAGAAGCCTTATTGAAAGGCAACAGATTTGATTTTAAATACCTCCATTACTGATTATATACCATGTGATATACTAACTGTGCTAAAAGCCTGAATGACTTTTAGGAGGAGAAACATCTCATTTCTCTAGTTAAAATGCACAGAAGCAAATAGAAACAACAACATTCAGTTTCCAACTTCAAGACTCCATTTTCCCACACTGTATGCAAATTATTCAGTCAACTCTGAAGTCAACGCTTCTTATGCACTCCCAAGCCCTAATACGGATATAAAGGCAGGGTAGTCAACTTTTCTTTATAACAGAGAAGTAAATGCTTCTAAAATGCAAGCCAGGAGACTATTACAGACAGAGAGAATTACATTGTTCTGATGTGCTTGTTTGCATACTAATCACATAGTACTGAAAACTAAGGGCATTTGGTCATTACTTGCTTTCAACTGCCAATGAAGGTGGAAGGTGGAGAAGTTTAAAAAACAAAACAAAAAACCCAAACCAAACCAAAACCAAAGCCAACAAAAAAACCCCAAACCAAAACAAAGCAGGTAAACCTGTAAGACTACCTTTCAGAAAGGACAAAGCTAAATAATCATTAAAATATTCATTTTACACACAAACTGCCTTGATGTGTACCATACTTCTCTGCTTTTCAACTAATTTGAAATGCCAACTCTAAGCAATATGTTAAATACATTGACAAGATGTCTCATTTCATGTAACATGCAGCCTTTTTTCTTTTGTAAGTATTTTGTTTAAGACTTTCCGCAATTTTCTCGGTGAGTTTTCTTGAAGATGCCTACCCTTGCTGGAGAAGTTTCAATGTGGCACAGCCTACATCCAGGATTTTATTACAAATGATTGATTAATAACACCTCTCTCATCAGGCAGGCCATCATCACAATTGAGTTAAAAGCAAATTGTTACTAAGTGCCTTAGTGTACATTCTTTGAAATACAAACTGACATTTGAATTATGTTCTGTGCAATTCAAAGCACAAAAGGACTCAACCTTCTACTGGGGTTTAGATAGCAGAACATCATATGAAGGTAGTATTTTAACAATAATTGTTCTGTGTACCTCAGATTTGGAGTCCCAATTTATGAACCATATTTTAGAACAAAATCTGTCTACCTACCTGAAAACTTCAGCTTGCCAGCTTGCCTGAGCAACTTGTTCTTAAACATTAGGTATGCCAAATTAGTACATACACTTCAGTAAACATACGCTCAGGTGACATGGACAACAACATGCAAGTTAGACATTGACAGGAAGAATTCTGAACAACCAGTTCCCATCTGATCAATCTGGGCTGATCAGGGATTTCTAAATACCTCATGCGCCCACACCGAAATGGTGTATGTCAGATGCAGCACTATGTCTTCCTGCAAATTATGAACATCAGGGTTTAAGACCAGATTCTTTCTCTTGTAGAGGAATCCTATTTCTTACACATCCTTTATGATCAGTATTTAAAGAATATAACAACAACTAATCCTTAATTCCTGGATCATGCAAACTGTAGGGGGATGCTGCACAATGGAGCTAAAAGGAATTCACTGTTGTTCCACATCCTTGGCAGGTTAGCCACAGGAGATATTAAACCAAAGGACTACTAGAATATCTGGTCCTGGGATGGTATCCTAGAAGGACAGCCTAGGGCAGCCAGAAGCTCCACTTCACTACATACCTGTTCTGACTCGTCCTAATAATGAGGCCAGAAGCTGAAGAGGAAACAAGCTGTCATATGAGACAACCAAGCTACCTCCAGGGGCTCATACCCCTGAAGATTCCTGCTGAATAGCATTTTTCTGACCTCTCTCACTTCTGCCTCAGACTGGGCTCAGGAATACCTTGGCTTGGGTGGCACACTGAGGCTATTTTTTTATATATAGATAGCATAGGCCTCACGAGCAGGTCTACTGAAAACTGTGGGCACAAGCAGCTGCCCCACAAAATTCTGCTTCATGACTATCTATACCCTCTGTTAACTGCTTGCAGTGTCATGGCTTAGCTATAACCGAGAACTATTAAAAACTTCTCATCCATGCAAAAATAGCACAAATTATGTTAAGTAATATATCTCATGATCAGGCTTTCTTAAAAAGAAACTAATTATACACACAAGCATATAAATTCAGTAATACCATAACACAATAGTGAAGTGTCACAGATGAATTATCCATCATTCAGAGTGTCTGTTTTACTTGGGCTGTACATTATGAACCACATGTGCCATTAGGTATTAACAAAAACCCACAATTTTACCCTCTCTTACAATGAAAGTATAGACAAGTGCAGGTGTCCCAGGAGGTTTAAGCAGATTTGTGCTACTATTAGCAGAAATGAGCAAGGAGTGCATACCTCATGTCTGATGCAGGTGCAGCCATGCCTCTCTTTGACACAGATCAGAGGTGACTCTATCTGTGGTAGATTAATATCCTCAACTCAAAAAAAAATCATTAAAAAGAGAACTTTTTAAAACAAAACTAAATTGTTGTAATTCAAGAGTCAAAAGCTCTTCACACTCTAGAGAATATTCTGATGCAGGATGTGAGGAAACAGACTGACAGATGCAGGAAATGCCTTCCTGACACTTAAAATATACAAAAAATACAAGATTGCAATCAAGAACAAAGAGCATAATGCAAATATAAAATGTAAAGTCTTCATGTGCATCTGGAAAGCAAACAAAGAAGTAATCTTCAGATGAGTCAATACAGACATCAACTGCAAGAAATTTTGCATGCTGTACTAGTCAATAAAGGGCACACCATACAGTTTTGCAACGCACACGAGCAATATCATTAGGATACATTTGGGTCAGATTCATATTTCACCAAGCATGTGTAGGAAACACTCAACAACAAAACCATAAAAATTGTTTCCCTTGAACCATTTTTCTAGAAATAAAAAAGCAAATGCTGCTTTTAATTATCACAGATTTTAAAAAAAGCCTATTAAAGTATTTTTCCGTAATAAAACCATTCAAAGCTAGGTCACGGCTGGTCTTTTCACAAAGATATAGCAGGCAGGAAAGAAAAAAATGTGGGCCCTTCTCCTAACCTACTGCAAGGAACATGTGATTTCAATTCCTGCTTTAAAGGACAGCAACAATTGCTCAACCCCAAAGCACACACGTGCCATAAACACACACGACCAAGAGTTTTGCATGTATTCAAGAGCAGGAGATGTTTCACCAGAATCACTGAGATGTTTCATAATGCTCAGAGTTAAAGCGGAACAGCTCGGGCAGCAGAGAACCAGCCCTGAGCCTGAAAGCTGAAGCCAGATGTAAGTTGAAAAAAGGGTGCAAACTCTAAACAGAGGAGATGATTAATCATTGCAATGAGCTACCAAGAGAATTGGCAGATTCTCCACCCTTTGAGATCCTTGAATCATGTCTGAGCACTTCTCTGGAATATCTGCTTAGCCAAACAAATATTTCTTGGTACAAGACAGTTGAGATGGGTAACATGAAACCACTTGTATTACAAAACAAAACCCACATAGTGATCAAACGTTGCTTCTGGCCTTACGTCCTAGATGATTCTGTGAATCATGTGTAACTATCTCCATAGAGTAAGGACCTTGGACTGAAAGTTATTTGTGAAAAGAGAGATGCTTTCATATTTATTTGTAAAACACTACATATATAAACATGTAACATGTAAAAAACTTAATTTCCATAACCATTATGGAAAAAAAAGGTTAATCTATTTAGTTTTTCTCTAATCTGACTTTTAAGAAGCATATTGGAAAAAATTATGACTTTAGACAACTCTGAGGAAGATCATTTTTCTCAATTCTACAATTTCATTTAAAATTAATGATCCCTATTTACATGTAACACTATTAAAAGTTCTACTTACTACAAAACTTAAAATTTCTTCAAATATCAAAAGTTACACAGATATTTCCATAACAGTGGTTTTGTAGTGCATACATTTACAATTTTAAGCCTGTTACACAAAACCTGTCATATCTAAATTCCAAAGGGTTGGCAAACCTATCTTCTAACATTGGCCTTACAAACTGGGACATCACATTGCCATTTCAGTACAAAAGATATCCCTTGCTTGTCCACCAAAGGCTCCTCTCTTAAAATCTTTGGATGGTCTCTTAGAATAGCAATCTTTGCTTTCTTCCTGGAGGTTAGTCAACAGTCATCTCCAGTCATTTAACTTGGCTGGTTGGGCTTTTTTCATGATTTTACAATTAAGAACTTAATCCTGAATCCTTAATTCACTTGTTGAATAATAACAAACAGTCTTGTTCTTGTATTAAACCTGCCTTGAGGTTTATTTATTTTTTGTGAGAGAGAGAAATGATGAAAGACTAGGAAGTTTCCAGTAAGATAAAACCTCCTTCCCATTTCCAGTCTTTCCTCCTTGTATTAAGGCAAAGAATATGTCACTCACACTTACACATGTTGTAATTTTTTTTGAACCATTACAAGAGTGAAGGAGGACAAGCAAGGGCTAAACTCTCAACTTGTGAGAAGTCGTCACCCATCTCTTACCCAATATCGAACTGGTCAGAGTCTGGTCAGAGTGCTCACACATAGACATCACACTTCAATCTCAGTACCCAGTTTAGATTAATTTCACAGCCCAAGGTGATTTGAGTAAATTTATTTTCTCTTTCAGAAAAAAATGTCCAAGCCTCTAGTCATGAAATATCCATGAAAATGTCTTCTACTAGAGTAATTCTAAAAAAATTAAATACACATGGGAAAACAACTATATCACATCACTCACAGGTGGGAGTTGGGATCTATGCATTTCATCCTCCAGTAGTTTGCTTACAGTTCTCTTGGCAAATAGAAAATACAAACTTTCAAACCTTTGCAGCAAAGAATTTAAGTTTCCCATTAGACTTAGAAATAGAAAGGCAATTCTTTATTAGTCCTGATCATTTTGCCCAATCTCCTCCCCCTCCTCAGTTCCAGTGAAAAACTGAGTCCAGTATTTGACCCAATTTTCAAATTGTCTCAGGCCAAGAACTTGGAAGAAAGTAGTTTCATTTCACAGAAGTGAATCTTTGAAGGAAACAGAAAGAACTCAATGTATAAAAAGCAGAAGGAAAACCTCTCTTCATCAATTTAAGAAACAAGGGTTTCTTCAGCTTTAAAACAGAATTGTTGACAATTTTGACAGTTTAAATACACACACAATTGGAACTTGCAAGGTTCTGGTTTTCTTCTTGCTATCACCCATTTTCCTCATTTTGTTCTCCAGATGCAGCTTGGACATCCTAATCCAACTCCCATTTCAGTAACACTTAAATTTGGGGCATGGGTTTTGAAACACATTTGTCTAAATGGAGTGATTAAATTCTTTTAACTCTGGCTTAGCTGCACTGAAGCAGAAGTAGAAGTAAAGCTTCCTAACAAGCTTTTTACACCAATAGTCAGCTTTACAGTTTCAGTCTTCAGAAGAATGGATGGAGAAAAAGCAACAGAGTTGTGAAGGAAAAAGCAAAAACCTTTAGTTTATCCTCTTATATTAGACTTTTGACAAAGTCAAGATTCAGGAAGGGGATAAAACAGACCTCATAAAAAGTGTATAAACTGTACTGGAACATGACAGGAAAGATATTTGCTTCCATCAATATTATTATTTTGCACATATAAATCATTCTAGTTTTTTTAGGACACTACGACGTCCAAGTAATTGCATACACCAACAATCTACACATGCTTCAAAAACTAAAGGAAGTTTAACTACCAATATCCATGGTTAGACACAATCTTACTTGGAAAATATAATAATTTATGAAACTCATGTTTAAAGGAGTGCTTTTATCCAAAATTCTCCTTTTTCTTTCTCACAGTAAAAAGCACTGTAGAGAAGAAAGCCAAGAGAATAACAGGTCGTCTTGAATTTATCACAACAATTCTAGAGAATGGAATATATCCCTACATCATATACCTCAAAACATGGACCAGTTAGGTAAACATCTGTCTTTGAAGAGGTTGAAGAATTTAAAACAGAGCAATAATGATCCACAACAGTTGTGCAGCGTATTACAAATATTTCTTTTAAATAGTTCAAGATTTTGTTACAGAGAATCCACAAAAACAGTATGTTCTTTTGTTTAAGAACTTTCTTCCAAATTGTTTCAAAAAGTTAACATAATTTAATGGTGCAGCATTGTGAACTGAAATCAGTATGACAAACACTGATAAATTTGCAATAAAAATACAAAAAATACCTGTTTGCTTTCTTCATAGCCCAAAGGAATCGAAAATGTTAAAATCTTATTTACAAGTTTTCAAACAGGGTTACTACTATAACAAGTGCTTCATGTTGTTGCCTCATGGATTCAGATTCATTTCCTATTACCTAACTACAAAATATACTGTTTAGAATCAGTTCTTTATTTTGCATAAATATGTATAGCATCCTTGATTTTGGGGAAACTAGTCTAATTTACAACAGAAGATTTGGTGTTCACTGCCAGCCAGTTAGAAAAGTTAAAAGCCAAATAGATTAAAAGGAGACAAATATCTAAAAGCATTACAACTGGAATGTAGTTTACCCCTGCTGGAGATAATAATCTGTATGCCTGCTTTAAATTTCTTAATAAAAGTAAGTTTTAAATAACCTGCTTTAATATCTTCCTCTCAACACATTGGCATACAGTGCTGCATTTTTATCATAACTGTTATAACAACCTTCTATTTACCTTCAAGCCCCAGCTGTCAGAGTCAGAGTCAGGTGATTGTATAAGGATCTGAACATTTTACTTCCAGTAGTTTAGAGGGAAAAAAAAAATCTGGAAGTCTGGTTCAGTTATGCCCAAATAACCCAGAACTTAAAAATATGTTATCATGCATACTGTGTTACTCTTCCATTGTTTTGAAGATCTCTCTCCTTAGTTGCAAGCCCTTGGACAATGGCAAACAGGCATGTGGCCTGCAGTCTAATTCCCAAATGGATCTCACAAAACTCAAGAAATCATTGTCCTGAGGAATTCCTGTATCAGAATGGTTTGGAAATTAAGCGCATTCATACTGTCTACTTTCTTGAACTCCTGAAAGAACTACTTTAGGTACTAGCTTCCCACCCACAGAGCAGAGGTTTCTTCCCTTTGTTAGGGATTTGAAATCCAGCAAGACTGGTATTTGACTCAAATGTGGTCATTGCATATTTTAAAAGTGACTTCATTGAACAATAACTGCATTAGGCAAAAAGAAAGTGACAGTAGAACAGGTTTCAGTCCCTAAATATTACATAAAGGTGGTTTGGTCTCAGGTCTTCAGTGTGAATTAGAGAGGTATTTATGTATTGTTGGAAAATTACCACAGAAAATGAGTCATAAGCCTCATTTGCACAAGGGCTATCAAAGACAGGCCTTGATAGAAATTCCAGGGGAAATTCCAGGGTGTCCCATGCAAATCACTTGAGAAGTCAACAAGAACATTATATCCAAATATAAATTATATGAATTCTTGGCTCTAATGCTGATGTTGCAAGAGAGAATGGCACTAACTTATGGCCACATAGTACTTTCTGCATCTCAAAGACCTGAATTGTCACAGCAAAAGAAGTACATTAAATTAAGAAAAGCTAACTTGCAAAAGGCTGCTCACTGAAAGTAGTAATTCCTCCATTATAATCCAGCTATATATATTTATTATCACAGAGGGTCTTAACAGCTGTGGTTAAAATTACGCAACAAAAGGGAAAGCTTTGCAGAGCGCAGCTAAGTTGATTATTGTAATTCATATCTGGAAGTGAAAACAAACATCCTGAAAAACACTCCATCTGGCATAAGAGGTGGCAGCCTGTTCAGCAATACAGATAACACTGAACATATCATCTTCATGCTCTCACTGAATACGTAATCCCATGAAAGTCAGAGTGGTGACATTCAAAGACCTTCAGGGAGTCTGGCCAAAGGAGTCACTGTTTGATCCAGTGTATGTCCATTAGCTACATATTACTGAAAGAAAAACTATTGATCATTAAGGAAAAGACAAAAGATTCACCAGAAAAAGACCTGAACACAATTCACGCTCAGGAGGCAAATCAATGAGCAACAATTCACGCTACTTCCCAGATACATGGGAGTCAGATTTCTCTCTGCGAGGTTTTAATTTCCTCTCCTATAAATACCTCAAAGCAATCACACATTAATATTTACATGCACAACAGTGAATTAGTAGCAACAGCTGAACACACTCATAGGCAAAAGTTAAGTAACACTATGAAGAGTCCATCAGTTTCTCACCAATATCAATCCAACCAAAAGAAAATTTCACAATTACTACCACACTCCATGGAAAGTATTACATGGTCTCTAATACAGATAGTTTTGCTGTCATCATCTGTAAGGCTGATGACCATACCTACAGTCTTAATTTTTGCCATTATGAGCTAATGCTTGCACCTGTTTAAAATGGATAAGGCATACAATCCATGTGATTTCACAAACTAGAAGTTTAAATGTAATACAGATCTGAACTGAAAATCACTATTTTTATAGAAATTAAAAGAACATAAAAGAGCAAATGCCACATCTGAGATGGAAAGAAACCTAAGTGTGCCTGTCTGTAATTTGCTAAGTAGGGAATGGGGAAGCTGCATCCCAGAACATTAAAACACCTGACATAAGAAATTGCAAATCCAGCAGAAAAAAATTTTAATACAAAAAATTCTTTCTATAGGGATTCCCTCTAGAATTCCCTTTACAGAAAGACATGATACTTCATATATCACTGGGGAACAACAAGAATAGCATCTGCATTTAATAGAGAAAAACATGTGAGTGAGTTCACTACAAATTAAACCTAAGGCCTAAAATACTATTAGCTCATTCCCAGTAGTATAAAAATCTTTAAAACCAATATAAAATACAATTAAAGACATAGAAAAAATGGGAATTTGATACATTATCATTTATAAAAGGCAGGTAGTGTCAGAATAGCCTATTTCTCTCTGAGGGTAGCTAATTTTCTGAGAAATAAAATGGAGCAGATCAGGTTTTAACAAAGCATTTGGTAGCATGCCATGGAGAGGAAGTTTTTATAATGGAGAATGATACTGGTTTTGATATTGATACTGATTGATATTATATGGGGGAAGATGGCTATAGCAGATACTCTGAAAGCTTTACTCCAAGCCACAGAAGGTCTGAGTTCCTCCAGACTTTCATGATAGCAACATTTTTTTATAATAGTTTTGGCATGAAAATATGCACATGAAATATTGGCATGAAATCTGCTTAAAAGGCCAAGCCCTGATTCTCACCAATACTGATGCAACTGAGATATCATTCAGAAAAAAATAGTGTTCAGAGACAGTATGAAACACAGTAACATGAAAGGAAAGTGATAAACTTCAGAACCCAAAAGCAGAAATTTCTTATTTGGAACTGACAGAGGAGAAGGCTGGCGGTGTAATCCCAGGATCGATTCAGAGATGACAGTGAGCCACCACGGATCAAGCAGGCTGAAAGAGGCAAATGTTATTTAACAGTGTTCCAAATGAGACATCGGACATACTTATTTCTCATCTGCAATGTTGCGTGTAATTCTGGTTACATGCGTATGAGAAGGAAACAGTCAAACAGGAGAACGATGCTATGAAAAGCAGAGAAACTGGAAATCTTATGCTCCAAAAGAGACTAAGGAGAGTTAAGCTTATTTAGCTCTGCAGAAAAGAAGCTGAGAGGGAATATGATCAGACCCTGAATATATTTTTAGGCAACAAGTTGGGGGAAGAGGAATAGTCTTCAAGTTAAAGAAGAAGACATGTGAAGCAGAGTTCAAGGTGATTCTGCTTAGTCCTTAGCTGGCAAATAACACGCCTGATCCATCACGTTGAAGATAAACTAACCTTATTTTGGAAATCACCACAACACAGTGGAGGCCTATTTCAGACCAGTAAGTTTGTGCTGGTTTCAGCTGGGGTAGAATTAGTTTTCTTCACAGTGGCTAGTATGTTTTAGATTTGTGCTGAACACAGTGTTGATAATATAGTGATGTTTTCGTTATTGCTGAGCAGAGCTTTCACAGAGCTGAGGCCTTCTATGCTTTTTGTACTACCACACTGGCAAGGAGGCTGGGGGTGCATGGGAGGCTGGGAGAAGACACAGCCAGGACAGGTGACCCAAACTGACGAAGGGGATATTCCATATCATATGACATCAAGCTCAGTATATAAAGTGGGAGGGAAGAAGGAGGAAGGAGGGGACATTTGGAGTGATGGCGTTTGTCTTCCCAATTAGCTATTTCGCATGATGGGGCCCTGCTCTCCTGGGGATGGCTGAACACCTGCCAGCCCATGGGAAGCAGTGGATCAATTCCTTGTTTTGCTTTGCTTGTGTGCATGGCTTTTGGTTTTGCTATTGAACTGTCTTCACCTCAACCCATGACTTTTCCAGCTTTTACTGTTCTGATTCTCTTCCTAGTCCTGCTGGTGGACAAGTGAGCAAGCAGCTGTGCGGTGCTTGGCTGCTGGCTGGGGTTAAGACACGGTGTAGTTGAACTCTACACAAACCCTTGGATATGTCTTCAGCTAGTTTTGGCTATTATAACCACCTTCAGAGCAGACCCTTATGCCACTGTGGTTCAGCCCCATGTTTGTGTAGAAACTGTCAAATGCAGGAAGGAGCCTCAGCAGTGACTGCTGAACAAATTACTGTTGTGAGGCTAGAAATAATACACCTAAATAATTTAAATTAATCTCAGAAAAACAGAGTATTTAAAGATCACATGAGGAGCACTTCTCTAAGTCCTGCAGAAGCTCTGCTTCCACAGCATCCTGAGCTGCAGAAAACAGAAAGCAAAAGAGTTTTAAAATGTTTTACACAGCCGAGATGAACTCAGAGTTAGGGACTACTTGAGGATTGCAATTTGCCATCTAATACAGTTCTTGGAGGGTATTCAGCTAGAAATATGAATAAAATAAACAGTGTAATCTGAGAATTAAGAATGAAATAAACTGGCAAAGCTTATTAGTGATATGCTGATAAGTTGTTAAAATCTGGCTAAACTTTAAAGAAGTGATGAAGGTGGCTCAGGGGGAGTGTATACAATTATGCAAAATTAAGTACAAAATTTCAAAGCCAAAGTAAGTCTGAGTGACAAGTCGGTTAAGTTAATTGCAAGTAAAAATGGAGCTCTAAAAATTACAGGGAGCATAAAACTACAGCATTGTTACTTCTAAAAAGAAAAATCAAAGGAATGTAATGATGGTACTTGGAGCACATGAAGGAATAATGAAGCACAAATAGCTAGGAATATTAAGACTAACAATAAGCATTTTTAAAAATATATTGAAGGCTTGAAAAAAGCTAGAGAACATTAAGTTCCATAAATAAGGTGACAGAGTAAGGAAATATTTGCTATTGGAAAAAAGAATTAACAGAACAATTCATTCCTTTTTTGTATTTACATTTCACGAGCAGAATATTACTAAATGCGAGACCTTAGAGAGCATACTGTAGCCATGAGAAATTCAGAAGGAAGGAAGAACCTAATACTCTTGTTTAATGCTAATAAGCATCTGAAATCTCGCTTGAACTAAAATGTCGAATCTTGAGCTTGCCTGGCATTTTTATTGTTTTAAAAAGGTGACACTTCTTTTAGGAGACAAAGCTTCAGCAACAGAAACCTGAATCTAGCCAGAAGCTCCTGTAATGTCCACAGTTGCTTGCTGTCAAAATGGACATTAATTCAGAAAGGAATATATTAGGAGCAGTAGTAAATAACCATCTATTGACCACATCATTAAGCTCAGTGAACTTTGTGAAAGTCTTTAATAAGATCTCTAGACATTCCCTCTGAAAAAGTATGTTTCTCTGCATCGTTCTCTATCAGTACCATGGGAATAAAAAAATAAGGACTGCATCCTCCCCCAAATTACAATTATTTCAGTTTTCCTTATCAGAGTTAGGACAAAAAAACCAAACCAAACAAAAATAAAATAAAAGCTCAGCTTATTCCTGCTGTTTAACTGCTTTCAGTGCCTTCTAGGCACAGTCACTGCCTGCTCTCAACCATGAACTCCAGGGCTTGTAGCACACTGGCAGTGCAGAGGTAGGGCCAGCTGGTGGGCTCCTGTGCAGGCAGGACAGAATGTGTCAGGGATGGGGAATCCCCCATGAAGCAGGGGGAAGGAAAACAGAAAACGTGCTCATGAAGGCTACTGTCAAGCACACAGACACAATGGCAGAACTGAAGTTGCAAGGAATATTGTCTCCTAAATTTTCAAATATCAACTACGCCTTTATCATCAAAGACCTTGGTGGCTTGGGGGTTTTTGGCTTTTCTTCCATTTGCTTCCTTATGTTTGGCAATAAGAAATGCTTAGGTGGAAGGAATACAGTGCATCTTCCAGGGAGCTACCTGGAAGATGATAGAATGAAATCCATTCTCATCATAGGGCTGAGCTGTATGGGGGAGACTACTTAATCTAGGGGAAAAACTCATTCAAAAAATTGGTAAATGCACAAGTATTGAACAAGGACACAGCTTCACTATTTCTTGCTAATGAGCAAGAACACAAGGAGGTAGAGTATGGTGAGTAACTTAGCTGTGGAGAATCAAATGGATGTAATGCATTTAAAGAAGTAATAAATGGTTATATGAGTTGCAACAAGCTTTAGCCCATTCTTTTGTACTTGCTAATTTAGCTTTTGGAGAGGCAGATGGATTAAGTTTCCCTTGACAATTATATTTTCTCTCTGTTTCTCGAGGGTGGATGCAGCAATTGGTTTTGGTTGGGGTTTTAACTAGTATAAATAGCTAATGAAATAAACTAACACACTCTGAGAAAAGGTAGAGTGAAAAAAAAAACAAAACAAAACAAAAACAAACTCTAAAAAAGTAAGGTTGTGAGGGAAATGCTATTTGCGTTGTTCCTCAGGTGGATGGCCCATGGCTTGTTTCTTTCCCTATCCAACACTGAGGCTTGTGGTATCAAAAGATGGCTGCTGTCCGAGCCATTAGCTGCCAAAACAAACATAAAGATAACAAAAAATAAAGAAAAAGGAGACACTGAGCCATAAACATTAATGCTTTAAGACAACAATTCAAGTTGATCAAGATTAGTAGTCAAGGTACAAGTCATTATCCACATGACAAGGTATAGAAAAAGTGCAGGATAGTTCTGGAATCTACATGGATATAGTCTTTACTGCTTTCTGACTGATCACATTATCCTGGTAGCGTATCTGGGAGTATGTCATCAAACCCCATGACAAAATTAGTCTAATGACCAAAATACTTGGTCATCTTGTTAGCTCAGCTAGCATGTTAATGCACTGCAGAACAAACACAATATACTACATTGGTTGTCTCCTCCTCCAGCTTTTACTTCAGCTATCTGCCCTAACGCAGAATGGATAAACAGCTTTCTTGGCAAATAGTGGTGGATTAGCCACAGCAGTGGTGACGACAGCACAGTGTGTGGAAGGATAAGAGTTACAATAGATATTCCCAAAGTAGTAACGTGAACTGGGATAAGGCAGGAATGAAATATCATCCAGATGAACATTTACACACTATGGAAATGATGACTAGTATTTGGATTGAGCAGAAGGGCGAACTCAACGTCACAGCAACTCCCAACAAAGTTCATCTGACAAAGATCATATACACTGCAATTTAATCCCATATTCCAGTTCTCCAGCTTGAATGCAGGCTATGTTACTACAATTTATTCTATACAGTAAAACAAAATATTAATACTCTAATAGTCATACTATAATGCCTGTGACTGGAAATACTTTGCTTTTAATATTCTTTCAACTTGGGCCCAATCCTGGGAACTACTAAACATCTGTATTTCATATCTACCTCAAAGCCCTGCCAATTCTCACAGCTTCTCAGGACAGCAAAATGAATTGAGTGTATAGTTGAGAATAAATAAAATTTTTAAGATTGTATGGTGCCTGGAATAGCTGAAATGAAATCCATAATTTGCTATACATAAAAAAGAAAAGCATTGTGACATTACATCCATGCTCTTTATGATTTTAAAATCGAATAGAATATTTTATGACCTGTTCAGTTCTGCTGCTTCTGTATATTCACATTAATGAAGCAGAATTATTTACCACTTTGTGAGCTGGAGCACGTTCATTCCATTTTATACACAGTAAGAATGACTGAAGCACAAGATCCTAAGATCTTAAGCCTTCAAGCCAGTTTCCAGTCCCACCACAAATTTTCTGTATGTCCAGATGGTGAGTCTGATTGCCTATCAGAAGCCATGGAAAACAGACACATTATATGGAAAACTATACTCTGGATTGCAAGAAGCTCTGGCACTACTAGGATGGCGTTGGAAAAAAGGCCCTGAGAACTTTGTTCAAGGTGCCAGAGACACCTTCTGGCAGATATGAGACCAGAACTAAGTCTACAAGCATAAATATTGTACCTTATCAGAGGAGATAACTTTTTTCCCCTGAAATGTCCATTGATTGATATAATACCAATTATTTAAAAATTCTTTGGTGACTCACAACATATTACACTATTCCTGAATTAATTGGCACATGGAACACTCTGGTTCACAAAACTTCTTGTGAGTCTTGAAAGCTTTGTTAGGAACAATTTCTTAAAATGCTTTTGGGGCCCATTATTTACTTCAATTTTTCTCTATCAATTTCTACCTGTCCTTTACTGGAAGTCCTTCAGCTCTTTTCAGCAAGCCACTTACCCTCATTCTGGTGCTTGTCCCTCCTCTCTTAGTCTCCAGCAAGTTTGAAGCTCTCTCTGGTTCACTGCCTGGGTTATATTTCATTATGGCTGCCACATTATCTGCAACAACCATCATTAAAAAGGCTGCTGCATTATCTCAAGAAAGGAAGCAGGATTTCAACAGCTTTGTGTGGAAAATGCTCTGGGAAAGGTTTCTGCCCCCTCTTGTCATGTTGCTATTGCTTCACTTTTCCCACTGTTTCTCCTACTTTGTAATTTAGGTTCTGGATTTATCTCAGGTTCCCTCTGTTTTGCTCTCATTAGGAAGGCATTTAGGCAGCATTCTTTTCCCCTCATGATGGAGAATTTGTTCCAGGTCACTGCTGAGCTATAGACAATGTCCTTGAACATGTAACCTGTAATGAAATGAATAACTGCCTTAGAAGATACCAAACCTTTCACACGGGATTTCCCGCCCCTACTCCAATGGCTCCCCACTTACTGTGATGGATTTAAAATGAAGGGGAAAGAGAGAAGTGCAAATGAAAAATTGGAACTGTTCCCCATCTCCCAACATATATTTAGTAATGTATATTGGGCAAGACTCCACTCACCAAAAGTGTGCTATACGCCCAGCTTTTGATGTTTTGATGTTTGCTTGTAGACACCAGCAAGCAAATATGCATTAAGTTCTTAGGTATTAATCCAGCAGTTAATACTAAAGAAAAATATTCAAGAAGCACTAGATCTACCAATAGTTAAGATTATAACTCAGAGGTGTCACAGTCTAATTCACAGAAGAGGGATCTGTTTTAAAGTAAACACCTGTTTCTAACTCTCCCCATCCAAACCCATCCTGCCATCCTCTTCTAAACCCAAATCAAATTTCAGCAATTTTTTAAAAAAGTTAATTTTCACTGACATAGTACTTAGTATGGATTAAGAAGGGTATAGTTTGAAAAGTAAAATCTTTTACATCTAGAATGCATCCTTCACAAACATTTTTGGTTGCACCATTCACAGACCTTCTAGATCAGACAACCTACAGAAAATCACCACAAAACAGCATGAGAAACTGCAAACACCCATCCACTGTGCTGTTGTAAATAATGTGAGTGGACATGAATAAGTAATATGAGGGACATCTCTTGGCTGGAGATTCTTTGGAAGAGAAAAGGGAAAGGAGCATTCCAAAAAAGAGAAGCACTGCTGATGAACAAAAACAAGCAACTGAATTAGGAAGGGCAGTTCTTGTTAGGCTCGGTACGCTGTACGCATGAAAGAAAAATATACTCTAGGCGGTAATTCAGAGCAAGAGGCAAATCTGGATGAATGAAGCCTCAGGATGGTGCCTAAGCTGAGATGCAAGAAGTCCAGAATTTTGTCCCTTTTGTAGTTTAACTTCAACCAACACAATCTGTCCTCATTCAGGAAACCCTACCCGAGTTGTTAGGAACTTGTGCAAGGGATCTGAATCATGAATATGTAACCCATTGACCAATATAGCTGAACGTTTCTCCTCAGCGCTTCTGTGATCATAGATGAAACTTTTGCTCTAACTTGTCTCTTCCTGGAGAACACACATAACATGAACACTCCAAGATTCTATGCCAGCAGTAAAGCAACCTCCTTTGCAAATCTGCTTACCTCCATCAACTGACTACTGGAAAGAGCCCAATCAAGAAAGGGCTATTTCACAGTTAGCTGTGCTCAATTTTGCTTTTTAACAATCACTACCTTTCAGAGATCTAAAATTTGATAGTTCCATGGGCCCCCCAAAAGAAAGCAGGATCAAGCATGTTGCAGCTGTTTCTCTGCAGCATTTCTCTCCCTCTAAAATTGTTCTGAAGTTAATTTTGATGAGGTTTGAAAGGAGTAGGCTTGTGCTCTACACTGAAAATGTTTTCAATTTGACAGCTCTGTCGTTGTGGGGGAGGGAGAAAGATCAGTGATATCTTAAAGTTACGAAATAAAAAGTTACTTGTCTTCTTTGAATGCAGATTTCTATTGAAGTTTTAAATAGCCCTCTTCACTAAGGAAAGGACTGGAAAGGTGGTTAACATAAGTAAGCTAAAGCAACCTGTTGTTGTTCCTGTGAATAAAGCTGACCTTCTGGAGTGGTGGCAGAGGCTGTTGACCTTGTTTTTCTCCCTCGCACCAGTAACCACATATTCTTACAGGAGTATCATATTACCAGGCAAACAGCCAGCTTTCATGTATGGCAGTACAGAGTAGTACACAGCTACAGCATTCACTAAAAGGAAACTTGCTTGCTTTCATAAAGACTTAGAGGACTCAAGCTTATGCTGAGCTTTGCACTGAATAAAACTTTCCCAAAGGATGGACAACACTTTGCTGGGATCTACAAGGTAAAAAGCATGAGGGGTTTTGCAACACATTCCAGAAATGAGAGACCATAAAATATCTGATGCTGTGGGAAGACATGCTTTTACCTTCTTTCCTGTAATCTTATGCTTCTATTTCAGAGTTGCAAGGAGAAGGGAAGGTATGCTTCTAACACTTTAAAGAAAACCAGCCAATGAGAAGCCTAAAAAGACCACAAGTTTAAATTAGTTCACTTTAACCTTCTCCCATCATCCAGTAAATTATCCTCCATTTACAATAAGGCAACTCCTTCAAGCATTTTTCCTTCCCCTTCCCAAAGGTTCAGAATATAGAGCTAGTACTACAGAAAGCAATGGGACTCTCACTACATGGATTTGTGTCAACCCCATCAACACAATACCAGCACTTGAATCCTACACGTGAATGAGCTTTACACAGACTGTGCTTCAGTGAAGCAGGTATGTCTGTCACATTTTACAGAAGGGGCTTCAGGATACTCAAGATTATGTTATTTGCCAAAATCACAGGTAAATTTTGGACCTGAGGTATTGCATCTGACCTCCAAGTCCAAGACTTCTCTCTTTTGCTAGCAATAGATATCTATCTTTCTTTCTATTCTTCTAGTCCTCCACAGTCCATTATGATGAACTGTCTCCTTTTCTTCACTGCTAGAAAAAAATCCAAAAAGAGTAGTAATGACAACTTCTCCTGTTCCAGCAGAAACATTGCAGGTCCAGGGAGGACTCTCTCCACTTTTCCCATTACATTTGCTTACCTCTTGCCCTTTTCTAAGATCACAAAAAGAGAAGTCAAGGAACAATTGTAAAAGCCTCAGGTTCTGAAAGCAACTTTCATTTTCCAGGCTCCCTTAGAAGCAGTGAAGAGAGCATTGCAGGACCACTGAAGGCAAATAAGTGAGCTAGACCGACTGCCTGGAACCAGTGCTTCCCATAGGTAGGACTCCAAAGGAGCTGGCCAAAGCCTGTATGAGATAGCAAGCCCAGCCTAGAGGTTAAGGAGAACAACACTCATAGCCTCAGCTCAATATTCTGCCTCGGTTACAAAAAATAATACATGACTACGTCCAAGCATCTCTCACTCTCACTGTGGTGACCACATTGGACCTCTTCCAAAATGGTAAACACTATGAAAGTAATAGGGATATTAACTGATGGACTTTTGGTAGGAAAATATTTTACCCCCATCACATTTAGTGCAGGTCTGGCAGAAAAAGAAAAGAGGCATTTGCAGGAGAATCAAATATTCTTTTTCATAACTCAGAGCAATATATTTTTAGACTTTAAAAGATTATATTACTTCTACATGTCAATCTTTCTGATTTTTTTCTATAATAGATATCTATTTCAAATGAAGTCATTTCATTTTAAATATATATATATTATGCAGTTACTTCTTTTTTTCTTACCTTCCTTTTCTTTTGGACCGTTATCCTATAAGTAAATAACATGCTTCATTAACCACATTATAATAAGAGTTGAAATGTACACATTTCTTTGTATTTATTTGTTAAAATACTACTCTGTGCCCTACAGCTATAGCCTTTCTTCTTGCTTACTAATCAACATCTTTGATACTTTCTGTTTTCAGCACTATTATTAACCAAATCTCCGGATGCATCAGAGCTCCAATACTAGAAAGTTCTGCAATTATTTAAAAGTTAAAAATTTATAGCACATCATTTTGTGAGTAGAACTCACAGTATTTTCTGTGTAGAAATAATGATGCACAGAACTCTGAGCAATGCAACATAATTTCCAAGTTGCACCTTGTTGAGTAGGGGCTGGACCAGCTGACCTTCACCTTTGAGATTACAATTTTAATAATTACAATTTCATCTGAATAAGCAAATAATTACTCCAGATTTTTCCATTTTTCTTTTTTTTTTTTTTCTTCTTGGAAAAACACTTGGGGAGGGAGAATGTTGCCTTTAGATTGTCCAATCTAATGGCCTTGTAATCACCACCTGTGCTATATGTCAGAAAACATTCAACAATTCACCAGTTTCTAGAAAGAAAAGCATACAAGATACTTTTCATTCATTTATGCCTCTCCAAGGAGTTTTTGAAATACAGTGCAATAAAGGTGGGGTTGTCTACAGTATGCCTTGCTTGCCTTGCCTTCACGGGATTGCTCTGCCAGCAAGTAATTCAGTATACACATATAAATATAAATAAAAATAAATAAATAAATAAATAAATATATATACACATTATATAAACCCAGTACCATAGTTTTAGGTGCTTAGTTTTCCTTCCTCTGGCATCTAGAGAGACGAAAAAACATAATAATCTAATACTTTCAACAAATGCTAGCAATAATGATAAAATGTGCCCCTCATAAAGGATAAGTCCCTTCTTATTGTCTAGATATAGTTAAAATTGACAATACCTAAGCTGTCAGTTTTAGTGGAGGAAGAGGATACCAAAACTATCTCGAAACAGAAAAAGTTGGAATAATTAATTTGGATTGATGATGATTAGAAGCTGAAGGAGAGAAGATTTTATTGCCTAGATCTACGAATCTAGATAGTTAAAAATCAAATTGTTTAAGACATCAGATTTTTGTTCAGAAAGTATTTACAGATGAAACATCAAATTTTAAATTAGATAGTCAAGTACATTTTCTTTTACTGTACCAATCTGTTCCCAATACAAAAACATAACTGAAAGATTTGGTGTATAAACCAAAAGCTGCCTTTCTGAAACTCCATGCCTTCAACTGCAAAGTGAGAGATAAATGATCTTTGCTAACATCTGTCAGTCCAATCCACTTAATCTCATTTAGCCAAGTACCTTTTGCAGCTTTTATTGTTCAATGGTCCAGAAAGTGACTGTGTAAAAATATTGTGTAAAATTACATTTTCTCCTTGCATATGTTCATACTCAAAATTAATCTGCTTCACTGTCAGGAAGCAAGTTTCTTCCAACCTTACCCATTCTGTGATTCTACTCCTAGAAGACATAAAAAAGCTTTTTTATCCTGCTATGTGCATTGAAAGTAGCACCAACTAATTACACAATTATCTAACATAGAAAAAGGACAGAATTACTTTCCTTAATTCTGCTGAAGGAGGGCAGGAAATCAACAATATTTTGTGTATGCACATGTAACTATTAAGCTCCACAAAAGCAGAGAGGTAACAGCAACCCATTCCCATATCTTTAATGTTGAATATCTCAAATAACTAGAAGGTCTAGCTGGGAGCTCTTTTGAAAGGGGAATATGTCTGCAAACAATAGATGTAACATGCAAATAATTTTTGGAGACAGAAATCCAAATAGGAAAAATCCTATATTCTAAGAATACAATTTGAAGAGGAACATCTGAAAAATATATTTTCAGACTTTAATAATACTCTAAAAGCATGAGCAAACTCTTGTTCATTACTTACAAAATTAAATGAAAGTGCATTTTAAAATCCTGAATTTGCATTTCTTTATGCCAAAGCATACTATTAAATTAATTTTAGGATACAATTAATTCATTGTGTACTGATTTAATAATAAACTTTGGAATATTCAGTTATACCTCCTACATAGAGAAGATTGTGTTGTATAGGCAGTTTTATGCCAAAAACACATATTTAGAGTTGGTTCTATAAATATAACTAAGGATGGAAAAATAAATATTTACCTAACCAGGACTAAAAGTTTCTTCATGTGGGAAAAACAGCCTGCTGCCTGCAACCCTGTACTAATGGCAACCATTACAAAATAAAATCTGAATAAAATGTAGTCAGTGCCATATAAGCTCTGATGAGATAATATCACATCTACAAATATCATTTTTTAAAGATATTTGCAAAATGAAGTAGAATTTTGAGTTCTCTAGTTTAGTACCTTTATTATAAGCAAAAAAATACCCCAAAGCCTTTATTAAGCTGGTGTAACTGAGCTATTTGATGTCCAAGAAACAAGATGGAATAAAGAGTACTATTGAACATTAGTTCCCCCATTTTCTTCTGACAAGTCTTTATGATGAGATTACATAAAATGTGTACTTTAGAAAGTCAGAGAAGTGCTTTAATCAGTCTCTTTATATCTCTGACAAACTTGAATACACCTTTCTTCAACAATGCAGCCCCTTCAAATCAGCCCTTCCAAGAAGATTTCTACTGCCCACACCCTCCAAGTAGGCCTCTACTAAAAATAGAAAAAAAAAATTACTGTCTCTGTGGTAAAAAGGATAACAGAGAAGCAGAAATAAAGACAAGAAGAAAAACGTGATTTAGGTTTTATACATCATGGCACAGCTCACTGATATTCTCAGTCCCTCAAAGTAAAAGCCCTGCTTGCAGTTCCTTCTGTCCATCACTATATGCTGCAACTGCACCTACACCTGTTCCAGACTCAAAATCAAGATGGTTTGGATGTTTTTCAAGTGATCTCCACCAGCTGTTTTTTTCATTTCCTGTCTGCCCTCTCCTCTCCTGCAATGTGCTGCCACATACTTTCATATTTTCCCATTTCTCGAATGAAATGTTCAGATTTCAGAGCAATCTACTGTTCAAGGAAGTTACTGACAAATTGCTCAAATAATTTCTAACTTTCTACGTATGTATGATTAAAACAAGATATTTATGAAAGCTTTCTTCTAATTCTTCTGAAACAACAGAGGAGAATTTAATGGAGTTATTATGTCAGACTAAGACAAATTTTGTACTTGGTTGTTTTGCAGAGAGGTGACTCTTCATAAATCATTTGAGAAACTAGCTTTCCTTTAGAGAAAGCCAATGAGTCCGTCTCAGCAGTATGTAACCAGACTGCTGCTACAAAACATTCATAAGCATTCAGTAAGCATTCATAAGCTCTCCACTTCAGAGGCATTAGTTGCTCAGTACCTGGGAATGCTTATCTATGCAGGTTCAGATCTGTTTGGGACACTGAAGACTACACCATAAACAGAATTTCCGAAGACTTTCATGATCATTTAAAAATGTGATACTTACAAAAAGACAGCTCTTGGAGACTGCAGCCTTTTGGTAGAGGCTGGGTAACAGCTGAACAGATAAACTTTTGCAAAATTTACCATTACTGGTTCACAATGCATGTGGATGAACCGGCTTATAAAGGCATTGCCCTAATGCATTTGGAAAAAGAGTTAAGCCTTGATCCACATTAGAGAACTCCACTCCTATAATGAAATATTACATTCTGATGTTATATCTGATGTTTCTATTGTTATATTCTCAGATTATATAAGTTCTCAGATTTTAATAACTTTCAGTTTTTAAATTCTTCTCAGAGCTGAGTTTCACCACACAATGCATCATAACTTGGTATGAATTTGACTTTGAGCTTTCATTTGAGTTTCAGTCAGAGGTAACAGATCTTTAAAGATAAAAAAATATTTTATTATTAATGTTCAAGCAGTCATGGTATAAAATCCAGAAGACTAATGTTTTTATTAATCTTACTGCCATCAAATTTCTTCTGCTGAGCAATGAGAGTGGAGAGGGGCAGTACAAGTACTAATAGAGTACTTGTTTCCTACCATTAGGCATATTCCCATATTCCCAATCAGGCCGATTGATTCTGCCATCTGATTTTCATAATTACAAAAGAAAGATACTCCTAAAAAATTCCTAAATTTTCTTTGCCTTACATCCCCTACTAACCAGAATTTTCAGACACTTGCTTCCTGTTCTTGCTTCATTTCCAGAAAAATACAGTAAGCATCTGAGAGAAAACATATAAGCCATGAATGGAGAAACAGAGAAAAGTGTTTTAGCTTAGAAGTAAAAAATACCAAAAAACCCCTATAAGCATTAATTCATTTCAGTGCATTCCCTGCTGCTTCTACCAAGCTTCTGGCACCTCTGTGTATGTCCCAATAAAATCTACAATAGATTTGGCAGCATTTCATTCTCTTGGTGCAGAAGAGTTTCCTACCAGGAAATTAAAGATTGAAACATTTTAGAGTTACCTTGTTTGCATTTTGTGAAAATTAAATGCTTCATTTTAATAACTACAGACTTTTGAATTTATTACTGATTCCTTTTAGCTTTTAATATTATGAAGTATTTTGTGCAGCATTTTGTCAAAACAAACTCCAGAGGAGAAAAACAAGCCAAAGAAATGTTTTCATCAGAATTTTCAAAATCACCTTATTTTCCATAGAAAATAGCTATTTGGAATTAGCAAATTATTCTGGGAAAGATCAACTGTGTTTACAGAACTGAAAATTCAATCTTAGTTGTAAGTTTTCACAGTAAAGACAGGTTTGCAGTACAAAATATTGCTACTACACGTGAAAGACCATTTGATGACTGCAAGCCAGCTCTGAATGTCTTTCTGAAGAATTGCCACAGAAGAAATGGAGGTTACTGACTAGGGGCAGGAGTCACAAAATTCTGTATTTGCCTTATGCAAAAAGTTGGATTATTTAGTGCTAACAATAAGGAATGACAGTACAAATATTTCCCTGTATTTACAGTTGAGTCACACATAAGGAGAAGAAATACAGAAAAACTGGTGAAGACTGCTAGCAGGTCTTTTAAACTGTGCAGCATGAATCTACAGGCCAATTTCAAGGGGCCCACAAAAGCAAGTTATGGAAAGGTTGGTTCAAATGATAAAGTCTGAAGCTCTAATTGAATATCTATAGAGGTCCAAAATAAAAGCCACCAATTACAACTGTAGTGCTCAGATACCACATTTCTCCATGAGACTACATAACATTCATGTTTTTATAGCGCAGAGATCTGGCACCCAGTACCAGGTTCAACAAGTCTGTTCCCATGTTCTACCAATGCCACAGCCACTCATTTAACTCAGATCAGCTGTGTTGCTGTGCTGCATTGTACCCCTAGAGTTTTTCCAGGGGTGATTGCCACATTTTCATTAGAATACATAAATATGATTTTTTTTTTCCCACCCAGAAGAAAAAGCTGCCTTTGAACAAGATAGCTATATAGGTAATGCCTTAATGTGGGAACAAGTTGTCTAGAGGGGTTGTGCAGTTACTGGGCAGAGCCTGGAATAACCTGGTCTCACTTGAGAGCTGACCCTGCCTTGAGCAGGAAGTTGGACTAGGGACCTACTAAAGTCCGTTCCCGCCTGAACTATCCCATTATGCTACAAAAAGGCATCAAAGAAATGTGGCCAGCTTTTATTTCATTACTTTCACTCTATTCAGCTATCCCTAGGATGTTTTGCTATTTATTTTTTTTTACTTACAGTGTGTTCTGAGACTTTAGAGGACATTCACATCATATTTGCATGTGTTTCTATATAAACACAGTGGTTTCCAAAAAGTCATTTGGGGGTTTTTTTCATTTTTTTAAAGAATGAGAGAGAAAGCCTCGTGGAAATTCTTGATTCCAGGAAGTCTTCAGAAAAATCAAGTTATCAAAAACCTTGAAGAACAAATCTCTGCAGCTGCTAAAATATTCCTGCCAAGAAATCTAGAGGCAGGTTGTGTCTCATCCCTATGATTACATTCATACTGCTTCTCAGAAGAACAGGCTAAAACTTCCACCAAAAATTGCTGGGAAATTTGTTTGCAAATTGATTTCAAAAGTTCAATGGAAACAAAAATAGAATAGAAGGCTTTTATGCATTTATTCTCGCTGCATTTTCCTACCCTTTCAATTTTCAGACCGAAAGAGTAAATTCTTAGTTATTAAAGAATTTGATACTGCTAAGGAAAGAACACCTACATCTGACATACAGCACCAGAACCAGGCAACTACATAAACACTTATCAGAAATCCTTGTGCTTAAACCACCTCACCCTGCATTTAGGGTACAAAAGATTCAAAAAGCTATTCGGTTTGTTTGCCACTTATTAGAGAATGAATATAGCTTTCTAATACTGTTGGTGGTTTGGTAAATGTCCCTCTGAAGCACAAAAGCCCTGCGGCATAAGGCACAAGCTGCCATTTTGCAGCATTCTGGTAGTAATTTCGAAGCCTTCTCAGAAGTCTAGATTTCTTTGTGCTTCTTATTTACATAAGCTTTATTTGCTTTGTCCTTTTAGAGGCCATCTAAAGGTATTGTTTGATTTTGAGGCAGCTTGAGGGTCTGCATTTCTCCATACGATAATATACACATATATTTCCCACTATGGTTATTTTGACTTAGTGGTCAAGCAGCTTACTGAACTGAATGCCTGTCAACTGGTTTTGATGTGTAATATTCAGTCTCAATTTCTCATTTCTTGCATTTCTGTCCAAATTTCTCTCTGATGTGACGTAAGCAGGTCTGGTTACTTTACATATCTGAACTTCTACAGCACAGCCTTACTGACCTGGTCTCTCTCTTGCTCTCAATTTGTGTTTTAAACCCACTGTTGAAGCAGTCTGTATTTCTATCACAGTATGCTCACCTTGCTCCTTTTGGATTGCTATGTAGTAATATTTCACTCCACTGGTTGTTAAAACAGGTCATGCTTTACAGCAGGACTATGTCTCACCTACTTCCTGCAGTATCCGTTTCTTATTTTACTTGGTACAGGCATATATTTTTCTATTTCTGCAGTCTTTTGTTTGTTTTTGGGTTTTTTTAACATGAATGTTAGAAGTAATGGAAGTGTTGGATTGGCAGTTCAGAGAGCTAAAGCAATGACTAAGTACAGTTTTGCTTCTACTGCTCCTTTCCACCACATTGTGGTTGCCCTGAGCAGCTTCACTGGGGTGGTAGAGAAACTGCTGCAGCTCCAGTTGCATTTCCCACCCCTCCCAGGGCAGAGACAGACCAAGAGGACTCAAGGAGCCACAATATTTCTCCTGCTGAGGAAGGGCTAATCAAAGCTGGATTAAGACAAGAAAGACCTTGGCTACAAACTGCCAAAGCATCTTGGTGTGACAGCAGCATTTAGTGGGAGTCTGCTAGGCTAGATTTAGAAAATCAAGCCATCCCTCTCTTCTTCCTCTTGCCACTTTGCACAAGGGAAAAAAACCCCCAAAGCTCTTCCCTTCCTCCCCTACATCATTAAAAATGATGTCTCTACTCCAGGAAGCAATTTCAACAAACTAGAGGGATTTGAGCAGTGGCAAAAACCTTGCTAAACACCTCTCCCCCACCTGAAGGAAACATATTGGGTCTCTGCGGGTCTCCTCTTGTTGCTGACTGGTATTTTTACACTATATGGTGTTACAATTTGAAGCCTTTTGTTTAACCAGTTGTGACATCATTACTGCTGTACCCCTACCATGGAGTAGCCCCCAAAAAACCCTTTCCAAACACCAGCGTTTTCTTTTCTCCGCAAAGGCTGAACATAATTGCCGATCCATAACAGGACGATGAAGGTTTTGGCTTACGTCTAAGCCTGCACTCCGGATTCAATCACAGCTAGCTGGTGGCACTTGAACTGCATCTCTGGAAACCTGCCCACTCTGGTGGCAACCAGAGACAGGGCTAGGACGCATACATGGGTCTGTCAATCGATGCTCGCTCTGCAAGCAGCCACCAGGCAGGCAGCTTGGGGAGGGGAAGCGGCGAGAGGAGAAGAGCCTCATGCAAACAAAAGGTGCGTGCTGACGTTAATCTCCGCTAACGAAGCCTGCATAGAGCCTGTGTTCTGAGTCACCCAGCACAGCAGCGAGTTGAGAGAAAGCTCATGAATCAAACCACCGTGCCGTAACGAAGGGAAGCAGTGCGGACTGGGGGAGGGGAGGAGAGCAAGACAGGGCTTGCGTCAGACCCGCAGCCGCTGCCTCCGCGCAGCCCTTGCCTCTGCCGGCCGGACGCCCATCGACCCGTGGACGCTTTCACCTGGCCCCAAAGCCTTGTCCGAAGGCCTTGCCAAAAAAAACCCATGCCTGAGCAGCAGACAGGGTGCAGGAGGGCTGAGCCGCTGCAGGACACAGCCCCTCCTGTGTACCCTGGCACAGCCACACCACACGCGAGGACAGCTCTACATCAGGGCAGCCTGCAGCTTTGGGGAGTGGGGAATGAGGAAAGCGAGCACCCGGAGATGTGCCTGGCACCACAAGAAGGCTGTGACTATGGGGTCAAGTCTCCTTTGCTATTTTGTTCAATAAGGTGCACATGTGTAAAAAAACTCAGAACAGAAACAGCCAGTTATGTAGAGTAGGCCCTAAAGATAATTTTTGCAGCTTCATCAATGTGCAAAACACCAAATGACATAAGTACATACATCTTAAGCCATTTACCATGGCAGCTGCACATGGGCACAGATACTCGGTCTCCAGTCAGTTGAAGACTCAGAGGGGGCAGGCGGGCTACTGCCGAGGAACTGGCTCCAGTTCTCTTGTATAATCAAATATAAATCTACATAAAAAGCACTTAGAGAAGATAAGAAAGCCATAAACCATCCTCTTCCATAATATATACACCAACCAGCAAGCCATATGTATATGACCATAACGAAACAACAGGGGTTTTTCACAGCTTATAAGATGCTTTTCTGTTGGCTGAGTTCTCAACTGGCATGCCTCAGTGGCTGGCAGTCAGGGGTTTGATGTCGCAATTCCAGGTGCTGAAGTAGTTACACACATCTTCACACACACAAAATCCTTGATTATTGCAGGGTAGGCCAGCAATGAAAGCCAAGAGCCTGCAACAATGTTGCAGTCTTTCCAGGCTGTCAAGAGCAAAGGCCTCCATCTCAGAACCCAACTACTCAGATGGCTCCTTGAGCAAATAAAAACAGATTTAGCTGACAGGAGATGCATTTGAAGCCCACATGCCCTGCAGGATTGGCATATAGTGCGGAGGAAACCTGCTCTCAATACAGATTCCTGTCAGGCTTTTGTTTTTCCTTTACTTCTCTCTTGGAGGAAAAAAAATAAATAGAAAAGCAGGCCATTTTGCTGAGTCGTACAGAGGAATTGGCTATACAAACTCCTTAGTGAAACACAGCATGGCCATCAAAATGATGTGCCTTGGGAGCAGGAGAAACCCCAGGAGCTCTGGGCTACTGTTTCTGGACAAGGACCTCAAAACTCTAGCCTCTCCTAGTGGAGTCATCAAGAAGGAACAGGAGCTCTCCTGTGTGAATGCAGTACTTTGTTTAGTGCTCACCTGAAAGACAAGTGGAGTTTTTGATGACAAACAGGCATAAAAATCTTGTCCTAGGGATGTTCACTTGATAGCTACTAGCTTACTAGTACTTTCAAGAGAGACAAGCAAGAAAACAGACTGACATGAAAAAACCCTCTTCTTTACAAGCATTTGAGTGTTGTTAAGACTGTGTCAGAAGACAACAGTATACATATGAGATCAAAGAGCTCTAGTGATTTTAAAAGGGTCTCTCATGGTGGCAAAGGAGTTATAGTTATTCAAGGAAAAGAAACAAAGATGACAGGACCTGTAAGCCTGCTTAGGTTATCTCCATAGAACAGCAGAGCCTCAGGAATAGCTATGAACATATACCTTTTGTCTTAAAACGTCTAGTTGCAGAGCAACTTTTCAAGTATTAAATAAATTATATTATGCAGCCATCACTTGAGGTTCAATTTATTCTGCAGACAGATATCACTTCACTCTGCCTGGCCCTGAGTTTACTAGCAGATGCTTGGCTCTGTTATTTTAATGTCAAGCAAAAAAACCATATCCCCTGCCTTTCAGGGGCATATGTGAGGGCATTAATTTGGGGCTCAGTGGCCCACTATGCAGCTTTCGAGCACAACAAGCTCATTTCTGCCCCAGAGATAATGCAAGACAGATGAGTCCTCTTCACTGCGGGTCCCACTATGCATAAGAGGAAGAATTGCAGGTGTTTGAAATTAACTGGACCTGACAGATGAACAGAGTTGATCTGTAGGGTGGATTTATGTCTCTAGGCCAAGGTAAAGAATATTATGGAAATTTAGGCTGGAAGTAAGGGAAAGGCACATAGCCCCAAGCCTGATAAAGATGTCATATGAAGAACACAAAACTGACCACAGAGGAAAATTATAAGAATTTTCCATATCTAAAAAGTTCTGTGAGAAATCAAACTGTTTCCTGCAAGTTTAACTGTGACAGTTTGCTCAAGTTTTGACACTCAGAGTCAGAGGCAAAGAATAATTGAGCTGCACTGACTTAATAAGGAAATTAAGTATTCAGAAAGCAAAGGTAGTCAGTGCCATCTTCCTGAGCTCAAAATCATTATCAGCTCGAAACTAATTCTGCTATTCCTCCTACGGCATCACAAGTTTTACTTAGAAGATTCCTACTCTGTATCTAGTTCTACACTGAGCTTTGAAACTGAAACCTCTAATCCTGAGGGTTAGAGAGAACCTGCAGCTTTCACTCAAGCCTGTTTGCAGTCACCTGGTTCTGTCAGCCTTGAAGTGGAAAAAGCCAAGAGGGGAAACCAAAGCAGAATTGTCCAAATATGATTTCAGCAGCTTTGTTGCTTTTCTCAATCTGAAAGTGAAACTGCAGACCAGGGAAAACAGGACGATCAGCTGAACTGCTGCCACTAGTGTCTTTTGAGCTTTTAGTTACTGTGTGTTTGGTTATTTTGCACCAGCAGTTCATTAATAAACAGACATTCCAGCACTGCTATGACAGCAAGACACCCTGCAGACCACCAGCTACAGCAAAATAACTTTCCTTTCCAGCTTTTATTCTGGTAACACTGTTAGCAGGATTGAAGTGGGTTTTTTCCTCCTCCCTGTTCACAGAACAATTAGAAGCCAGGTAAGAGAAGCGTCTCCCCTTCTGCAGCCTGGCTAGGAGGAGCCAGGTTTCCTTTGCCACCAAAGGCAAAATGTGCAAGGAGAAGCACCCAACTGGCAAAGTGGCTCTAGTTGAAAAGGCGATGCTACACACAGTAGTTTTATCTCAGAACACAGAAGGCTTGCCAATAGATTGACTTCATACAGCTGGCATTCAAGCAGTTAAACACAACTGCGAACTCTGGAAGATTTCCCACTCCTCACTGAAGCTTCTTCCCAGTACACTGATAACTGGTAAACAGATGGTACAACAGATACGGCGTCAGCTCCTTCCTTGTTGGAAATGCAGCTATCCAACATTTAGTCAACCTGCCTACAGTGAGAAGTGACTGAATTAGAGGTAAAAACATGCTTGCATTTCCCTTTCACTTTTAAATACTGCACATACACAGTCTGTGCCTTTTGCATCTCTAACAGAGCCCAAATTTCATTTTTCTAAAGGGATACTTCTCTCTGTAGCTTTCCCATCCTGGCTGTTGTGGCAAAAGGTAGTAAAAACTCCCCCTTTTTCAGTCTCCTACAACCAGTCTAGGATAAACAGTCTTTCAGACTGGCAGCATTTTCCTCCTCCAAGCTGCATCCAAAGAATAATACAGACACTGCAAACAGAGTCATGAACTCCAACATTCACAAAGCAGCAAGACTGCCAGAAGCATCTGGCACTGTTTTGAGGAAAAGTTTTCAGTTTGTTTCTGGTTGGGCTTCCTCTGTGACTCGCTGCCATTTCTGACTCCAACCCTTCGCTGCAGCTTTACCAAGCTGAGCACCAAACTCCTCTCCTTGATAAATACCTCTTGCACCCTCCACAAACTCCTTTGCTCTCTCCTATGACTTCCCCACCATATTTCCCTAGCTGTACCCACTTTTATCAGCCTCCTGCCACCTTTCTGTCTTCTCATAACAAGGCTCATTTCTCTTCCCTCCATGTAAGGCTTTATATTCATTAATACCACACTTCCCTTGTTGCCCACTTCCCCCAAAGCTCTGTCCCAGAGCCAAACAAAATTCACATCTTGTTCTGAATTCTGCACTTCTAGTAAAGCGTACATTTTCTCTTGCACATGCCTTCTATCAAGACGTAACTATGATTTAGGACAACTTGCCGAGCAAATCTCCCTTTTCTTTATGTACCAAGCTCTTTAAAAGTCACTTGACATGGATAAAAACACAAGGTTTTAAACAGGCTCTATTACTTTTTCCAGAAATGGATACAGCAAGGTTTGGGGATTTTTATGTGTGTCTGTTTAGTTCCAGGCTATTATGGAAAACAGGCCTGCCTCCAGTTACCTAGAGACTGCATAACCGAGGGGTTCAAGTGACTCTGTAAAACCACTCCAGAAGAATACCATTCAATTGCTCAGTTCAGTAAACCCTGTTGGTAGATTTTGCTTCCTTATAAATTGCATTTGCCTACTTATTATTTCCCATATTGCATAAGAAAAATAAAAGAAAAAGGAAAAAAATTTATTAATTGATGGAGATTTACACCCTTATTAAGGCTGAGATTGAAACACACAAGTAAGTCAGGAAAGTCAAAATTATGGTTTTTTCTGCTTCCATTCCCTTCTCCATTATTTTCCCATCATAAAGGTATGCTCTCTCTCCTGTGAGCTCTGACATCAAGCACATATGCACCAAAAGCTTTGTTATTTCCAAAATGCCTCTCCGATGCCAACTTCAGCAGCTCAGTCTCACTTTTCTCCTGTGATATAGCAACATATTATTGCTATTTTCACATAAGTGAACTGTGCCCCCTACAAAGGGTAAAGTTTTTTCTTCTCTGCTTTGGTGCCTAAAGCTTGGCTCCTTTTCCAGAGAGGCCAGATACCTGTAAACACCCTCCCTTCTCAGGAAGCTGCACCTCTGCAAAGTAAACAACATTCATGTGAGTGCCTAAACACAAGTTCAAGCGCCTGTCTTTAGCCACCTGAGTCTGGAAATGTTGGGCTGAGTGAACAGGCCCTGATTGTGGCATGAATCACTCTACAGAGCAAGGTTAGGACAGAGGAGTTTCCAATTCATAATTTAATTCCCTCAACCATCTTGCTGCTTAAATGAGAAGCCCAATCAGGAATCTTAGCTACAGTAATATACTCACTAAACATATTCATTTATCTGAATTACTTTAGGAATAGAATCACCAGCCAGGAGAACAAAAACAATCCTGCACAAAATGGATAAGGCATTGCAGTCTAGTGTAAAAAGAGTCCTTGGAACCTACCACATTGGGATCCAAGGATCCCTGTAGGTTTCCTTAGCCACAGAAGTGCCACAGAGCCTCAGTAGCAGGCAGCTGGCAACACCGCAATGCCAAACCTACTCCCTTTCTCAGATTTTCTCATCTAGCTCCTCTTCTACCTGCCTTCAGATGACCAAGTATTTGAGCGTGAATTATCCCATTATGGATATGTGATTTTATGTCCTCAGTCTCCATACTCCTGCTGCACACAGGTCCCCTGTTCATCCACTTCACCAAGGGAGGAGTGTGCCAGAGCTGCCAGTCCATATCCTTCACAGTCTCCTTTTTGGTAGGATAGAGGGAACATCTTTTAATCTTCTTCAGTTCCTTCCCTTCTCCCAGTAGAATCAGACCTGGAGAAAATGGCATGTAAACTAGCAGAAACTCTTTGAAAGGAGCCCAATTACAGCAGAGGCAGAGCTACTCTCAAGCTTAAGCCCCTCTGCATGCAGCCTAGTGACAGCCACAGCCAGAAGTAGTTCACTTAAATGGCAGCCATCAGACAGGCCTCCGGGTAAGGATGTTATAAAACAGACACTCACATCTGCTAGGGAAAATGTAGCAGATCTAAAGTTAAGACTAGTTTTGTTTTTTCATTTTGACCTAGCAGCTTCCTAAGACCTGTTTTTTTGGGACACTGGCTTCCTCCTTTCCTTGCATCTGCAAAAGACAACCTCAGCAAAGAGAAGATAAGCATTTAGAAAATTTTTGCATAAAATCATTCCCAGCCAGAGCTCTCTGTGGAGTCCAGAAGGACAGGCGATATCATCAGTTGGCCAGGTCTGACGAGGCAACACAACCGCTTAGACAAGACTGTGTTTGTTTGTCTCGCTGGTAGCACAACCCTGGATCCTGCTGTCATGTGCCTCCAAGCACTTCAGGCCAGGGAATGTCTCTCAAGATTTTTGGTAAATTCTTATCTGTATTACAGTTGCAGAAGTGACGCTTGCAGATGTAACGCTGAACAAATCTGAGCCAGCCGGTAACCCTGGTAATTTGGAGGGGGATGGGGAGAACAGCAGCAGCCAGCTGGGAGCTGATCAAGATGCCTCATGCACAACCATTTGCCTTTCTACAGCTGTTAGGCCTCAAGCTAGGACCTATATTCAGCAAGACAGGTTATGAACACACAGAAGAAAGGTGATTGCTGCCTGAAAATGCTCCTTGAATCCTTGGTGTCACAAAATAAGTTAATATTTCTTTTAACTCCCTGCTCACCGCTGCTACAGTGGGGCTTGATGTGTACTTAGAACTAGCTGACATATTGAACAAAAAAACACACTTGAAAAACACATCCTTTGTGTTCATTTCAAACCTTGCCAATAGGTTGTTATTATGGTGGCCTTTATTCACATTGTACCTAAGGGCCACAATGTGTTTCACCAATGGGAAGATCCTTCTCTCTGATTATTAGGATGCAGTGATGTCAACTGAACATGCTTGCCAGGAACAGGAGGTAGAACCATTAGCATAACTCTCACTGAAAGACTCTTAGACAAATTTGTCTCACCTTGGGCTTGCCCCAAGCTAGCAGATCAGTTGACTACTTTCTGCAGCTCAGTTAATATGCTTCCAGCTGTGGTAACTCAGCAATATGCCTGAACCCAGCCAATATTCCATTGGGGTGAAATATTTCAGCTCATTCACAATAGGCATAAAACCCACATGACTAGTCTACATTTAGTCCTCTTAACTAGTTTTGCTTTCCCCTCCCTACATACTGTTCCTTGACATCTAAAGATCTGAGGAGTGGAAGACGCAATTGGGAATCCTACGAAACTTAATTTAGCAGTGAAGACAAAGTTTATAAAAGTAAGTGAAGAGTACAGCCAGACTTGGCCCTTTTTTTCCCTTCTCATAAACAGCTAGAATTAGCCAAAACCTACAACTTCAGGGGAAAGAGTGGCAGGGGGATGGGGGGGGAGGGAGGCAGGCCAAATACAGAAGTATTCCCATTTCAAGTCACATCTAATAAAAATGTTTGGTCAGAAAGAACAGGAAAAATGTTTTAAACAATGTAAGGTTTTATTTCAACATTTTCTATCCATAATCATTCATTTCAGAAATACTGAAATGTTTAATTTCCAAATTATTACACATGTCAATGTTTTGCTATAACACAGAATTTTTTATCTCACTAAAAATTAAAATGAGGAAAAGAAGCTAAAAATATTAAATAGATTGAAAAGTGAATGTTTCATGGTTATACAGAACATTTAGAATTCCCACTGTGCCATTTTTATGATTTGACAACTAATGCAGGAAATCCCAGATTTCACTCCAGAAACACTGGTTGTAGGAACATCATCATTCATGCACCCAGTCTGTTTGCTGAAGTTCTAAATTGAAGATAGACTCAAAGGGTCTGTTGACTTCTCTGCCTCAGGTAATGTCACCTCAACTTGAATAAAGCCAGCAGAGAAACAAATTGTGGGGTGTCTACCAGTTTACCCTGTATGAAAGCCTATTAACCCATTTCACTTACAGTGGTGTTGGTGTTAGCACCTGACAGTAAAGTGCTCTCAATTCCAAGAGCAAACTGTTTCAGAGCACTGCTTTCTTCACCCATCTCTGGAGAACTAATCTGAGAAAGCTCCTCTGGGGTTTTCAACCAAAAGAGACAAAGTACAGCACTTAGTAACACTTCGCTGCTATTTCTGGACAAAGGACTTTTCACCAGCTGAGATCCACGAAGAATTATTACCTTCAATTTTCTTCTCAAGGAATAGGCAGTTTAGAGACAAGAAAAATCTCCACTCCCTACCTAATCACCTATTCAGCTCTGCACGAAGAAGGCAGTGGATAATATGAAATGAAACTCAGAACAGTCTCATTTTCCTGTGCAACTAGAGTGCAGTTTTAAACATGTAATAGACATTTTGCCTTTGCCATTAAAGAGCAGAATATGTGAAGTATGACTGCCTTGACACCCTCTGGGTACTCAAGTTTAGACTTCCATTAATAATCTCGTTAGCAATAAGAGATACACAGTATGTTGCATAATGAATATTATCATAACTCTGTGCTTTTGGAAGCTACTGCATGTCAGCTATATGTCTGTCTCTTTGAACTACTATAGGAAGTATTACTGTAGGTAATCTAATCAAAATACTAACAAACCCATTCTCATATGATCACAGAAAAAACACTGCACATTAAGAAACACAAATTATAAGCAACAGATACTCCTAATGTCCTTGTATGCACATTGGAGTGATGCTGAAGTCATCTGTATTCTGAGGTGTGCTACAGCAAAATCCCCAGACATTGCAGTCCCCTTGACTGCAATCAAGAAATCACAATCCAACGCTCACACAGGTTGCAGTTAGTATGTCCAATAGCTCAAGTTTTAGCTATAGATCGGCCCCACCTTCATCCCCAATTATTCTGAGCAGGCTCCTTACACCAAGCAGTGCTACACAAAGTCAAATGTTAACAATTGCTGAGCATCCAAAAATCTCTCAAAGTCAATCGTGATAGCTCCATTCTAAGAAACGTTAAAAAATTATGGAAGAGTAGAAAACATACTGAAGGGGCAGGAACCCAAACCAAAAAGCCAAAGGAGAGAAAGGCTGCTTTTTTTACTCCTTGTGCCTTACCACAACTGGCTTCTCAATCCTACGGACCTCCTCAGCTGTCTCATTATGAGGGACATTATGGTAACCCAGAGAAAATGGCTACTACTGGACACTCAAAGAATAAAAAGCCCATCAGCAATCTGCTTAACACAGCAATTTGCAGTTTTCACTTCCTTGGTTGATTGCTTGGGTATTTTTTTTATAAACCTACTAATCTGTCTTCCGTATTTTCCTGTATCACATATATTTTTTCTCTGGGTTCTTATATCTTCCTTGTTTTGTTCTCAGACCACCATTTGCCACCAGTAAAAAATTTATCATGTAATTCAAGGAAGTAAGAGTTGCTGCATGCCTTGAAGCTTCAAATACAAAAATAACTCAATCACTGCAGGAAATAAAGGGATATTTGTTTTGTTTTGTTTTGTTTTGGGATTTTTTTTTTAATTTTTCTAGGTGAAAAGTAGCTTATGCTACTTGTGCATATGCTACAAGTTTGCATTAAAGAACCATGCTCATAGGCCACCAAAATCAGAGGGATAAAAGCACTGGGATATTGTTTTTCCACCATAACAACATAAAGAATAAACTATTTCTCTGAATACATTTAGGGGAAAAAATATTGACTCTTGGACAGGAATTTACTGTTCAAAGTTTAAATTCTCTGCAAATCAAGATTGCAAAATTGCCCAGCTTTGAAACAATAGTTCATAAAAAAAGTAATGCATCCTTAACTGGGACACTGAAAATGATGCTGCTGGGACAGAGACTGAATGCATGTAAGTTAAAGACATATTGCCAGATTTAATCAGTCCTGACCAGTATTTATGAGCATTCTTAAAATATGAGATCTGAGTAGACATTATCTATCTGAATGCATTCGTTTAAAGTTAAAAGTTGTTTATTAAATGTTATTTATATACTGTTAAATCTCAGAGGGAGAAATATTAAACGTGTCTGGGATTCATGGAGTATACAAAACAGGCCCTAAATTGTACAGTTTGATATATAACTTCCTATTGTGGATACATCCACCAACATCTGCTAAATATGTAGAAGATTTATTACATTTTCATATGATTTACTACGTAGACTTCACAATTTGACAAACAAAGCCTGACTACAGGGAAAACTTATTTCATTATTTTAAACCCTTTTAATACAAGATTTGAAGGATGCATGAATATTTCTTCACTGCCCTCCCTGTTTTCTGATGAAGGAAATAGTCTCTGAACTGCTAAACTGGCTGAGAATGAGAGAACTTGTGTCTCATGTCTTCTTTATAGGATGGAATCTTCGCGTTTCTCTTGGCAGTTCCCAGAGCAAGGTACAAACCTGCATATTATCTCTGTGGAACTTTGCTGATGGATTCAAAGAGTCAATATAGATCCTAGTACAGTGAGAAGACCCTCCACCCTCCTGTGGGAGAGCTCAGAAGGTTCTTCTCCCAGGGCATAGTGAAGTCAGACATCTATTTTGGCATCCAGAAAACTCTTTATGAAATCTGCCTAAAACGTGGTAAGTTCCCATAATCTAGGAAACTGATGAAATGCTGTAAATTTTTTTCCTTATCACCGGGGAATAATGCTCTATGTTGGAAGAAAAATTTGGGCACAGTGAAATCCTGTTTTTAGGAAGTGAGGGAAATCCCATTGCCTTCCCCTCCTCCCCAACCTCATTTCTGTAGTTCTTGTTCATGTAAATGAGCAGTCAAGCTTCAGCAGCTACAGTGAAATCAATTTCCCTGGTTTTAGATGAACACTTGAAAGTGAAAGGAGCTCAATTCAGAAACCAGAGAAAGCTCAGATTTTCCCCATTTAATGCCAGAGATGTGCGTACTAAGAACATGGCCGACGGTACGTCAAGTACAGCAGGCTACTCTCCAGAAGCCAAACTTGGGGTTGCTGTCATTTACTTTATCACATGAGCAAAATGAGGAGCGGCTTTTAGCCCGGGAATTATTACAAATACAGGTAAAATATTTCTAAACCAAAAGATCATTTCCCTCCTAGCAAGCACTCCATGTATCACTTATCATCTTGGGCTCATAAATCCTTTCCTTTCCACTTACATAAACAATCTTTCATTCCTTCTTTCTGACCCTTACTACATTCCTTTAAACCTTCTTAGAAAATGGTGCTTGTTTTTAAGGGAAATGATTCCAGCAAGAAGCAGAATGTAGGAACAAGTGTACCTTGGAAGGAATCTATCCATCTAGGATAACATTCAACAGTTTAATTGAAATGCTCATTTACCAATACAGACCTCCACTTCCACAGTTACTTCCTTCTGGAGAACTATTATAGGACAATACCTCTAACTTTAAATGGCTGTTCTAAGCCAATACAAACATTTAATGTAATGTGCATTCAATACTTCTTTTACACCCTTTAATCCAGCTGCATCCCAAACTCCCAGTCATGATTCGGTGTCATAACTCACTATTCAACTCTCCAAGACAAGGACTTATTTTTGTCATTTTTTAAGATTTTACTACATTCTCTGTAGACTGACCAGTGTATAAGTACGTATACTGATAATATGGACAGCATCCTGGAGAAAAAACATACATTTGAATGTACAAAGCACTGGTTCTGTTACTGTATTTATTAGGTAACATTTGTGTGTTAGAACCGCAGATGGGCAAGCAACAAGCAATAGCTATAGGGGAAAAACATTATTACTCCTTGTACAAATATATCCCTAAGATAAGTTACAATATTCTTCTGCCAAAATGGAACAGCTAATGATTTTCTTGCAGTCTGAGAAGTCCCAGATCACAGATGGCTGGCTGAATAGTGGCTCAAGAAATGCTAAGCAATGAACAGCTGCTAACAATAAGGAAATTGTGCTTATAAGGCCTGATTCAATGCCCATTGAAGTCAATGAAAATCATATAAATAGCAGTGAGTGCCCTAGTGGCACTATTCTTTGGCAAGAAGTCAAAAACCAGATAACAAAATATTGTTAAATTCCCCCCACCAGAATACTCACTGCTTTCACAGAGTAACTGAAACTTTGATCTGCAGGCAAGCCGAGAAGCATTCTCATGAATACAGCTGCACTTAAAATGCTGAGGTATGTTAAAATAAAACTATTATGTATTTCTACAGAGAATCAAGTCTTCATTTAGACATTAAGGGATTTTCTCCCAGATCACCGACACATTATAAAAAAACAATACCTAATTTTGAAAGAACACTACCTGCAAGTCCTTTCTTTCATTAAATGCTTAAGTTTATTAGGAAATGGCACTACTATTGGTTAGAGCACCACCACTGCTATTCCTAATAGCATGCATCAATGAAGCATGTATAAGAAATCAAGTGTCTGCCTTAAGTATTTTGTAGTCAATGCTTTAGCTGTATTGAGGTGGCTACCAACTGACAAGGAAGAAGGTCAGAGGGCTAGAGACAGCTCAGTTTTTGGAACACCATAAAAATAAAAATCTCTTTTGGGATTTCTTAAACCAACAAGTATAAAATGGCAGGTACCAATTTTTAAAGTGCTTAGAGGAGCAGCATTGAAAGCCTAAACAGAAAATTTACAAACTTTCCATCACTACCCTAACCTCAGTTCAATGCCTGGCAAGATCATGGAGCAGATCCTCCTGGAAAGGCCATATGCTCAGGCCTTTGGTTCGTGACAACTACTGTAGCTGCACTAAGGGCAAATCCTGCCTGAAAAATTTAGTGGCCTTCAACAATGGGTTTACAGCAGTGACGGAGGAGGGAAGAGCAATAGATATCATCTACCTGGACTAGTGCAAAGCATTTGACACTGTACCGCACAATATTCTTATCTCTAAACTTGAGATACATGGATTTGATGGATGCACCACTTGGTGGATAAAAAATTGGCTGGACGGATGCACTTGAAGAGTTGCAGTCAACGGCTCAATGCCCAAGTGGAAGACAGGGATGAGTGGTATTCCTGGGCACTGGGCACTGGGACTGATTCTGTTTAACATCTTTGTTGGCAACATGGACAGTGAGATTGAGTGCACCTTCAGCAAGTTTGCAGATCACTCTAAGCTGTGTGGTGCAGTTGACACACTAGAGGAAAAGGATGCCATCCAAAGGGACCAGGACAGTTTTGAGAGGTGGGCCTGTGCAAACATCATGAAGTTCAACAAAGCCATGTCCAGCGTCCTGCATGTGGGTCGGGGTAATCCCAAGCACAAGTACAAGGCTGGAAGGAGAATAGATCAAGACTAGCCAAGGGGAGAAAGACTTCATGGTGTCTGTATGACTTGGTAATGTGTGCTTGCAGCCCAGAAGACCAACCACATTCTGAACTGCATCAAAAGAAGAGTGGACAGCAGGCCACTGCCCCTCTACTCTGCTCTTTTGAAACTCCACTTGGGCTACTGCAATCACATCTTGGGACCACAGCACAAGAAAGGTGTTGGAGCAAGCCCAGAGGAGGGCCAGTAAGTTAATCACAAGGCTGGAGCACCTCTCCTATGAAGCAGGCTGAGAGACCTGAAGTTGTTCAGCCTGGAGAAGAGAAAGCTCCAAGGAGACCTTACTGCAGCCCTCCAGTACCGGAAGGGGGCCTACAAGAAGACCTCTCCCTTAGAGAGGACTTCTTACAAGGGCATGTAGTGACAGGACAAGGGGCAATGACCTTAAAATGAAGGAGGGTAGGTTTAGATTAGATATTAGGAAGACATTCTTTGCTGTGAGGGTGATGAGGCACTGGAACATGTTGCCCAGAGTAGCTGTGGACTGCCTAAACCTGGAGGTGTTCAAGACTAGGCTAAATGGGGCTCAGAGCAACCTGGTCCACTGGGAGGTCTCCCTGCCAGCAGCAGGGGGGTTGGAACTAGATGATCTTTAAGGTCCCAATTCAAACCATTCTATGATTCTATGAACCTGAAGCAGTATATACGGATGCAGCTCCATAAGCCCACAGAAATACACGAGAACCTTCCCAGGAGCTCAGGACAGCAAGGAGTGGTCCTTGATGGGTGCAACAGAGCTGGAATAGAGAAAGGATAGGGTACTTGATGGGAACAAAATAGGAGGCTCCTAAAGCTTAGGAAGAACTAATTAAAATTCAGAGATGTGTTGCTGATGAATAGCATCAGTGTTAAATGCATCTCTCTGTCCATTACCTCTTTGATAAATATACTCATAAAAAAAATCACGGAATTCAAGGAGAGTCACTTCTTACAGTCACTTTCTCGATCTCACACAAGATTTTTTAGCTATCCAATGTATGATGAATCTTAGCTGTTTTAAAAGCAACAAGGCACTACTTAAAAAGCCACAGAGATCAAAGACAACTGCTTCTAAGGGAGGTTGGATTTTTTGCTTTTGAGAATATACCTGCACTCCAAATTTATTTCTTCAGCTTGCTCAAATGCTATGCTCTCCTGCATGTCTCTTCAGTCTCAGAAACAGAACAGGTACTTCTGTGCTTCTTCATAAATTTTCCATTCTGCTGCAGAGTCTGCTTATGTTCCATAAATCCACAGGTGAACGCACACCTGAAGTCAGGTCATAAGAAGGGAGGAATCACTTCTCCTGCTATTTGCATAGGCTGTAGGCAGGCATAGTGCAAATAACTCTTTGCAGCTGTATCAACTGCCTCTACTTGCATTGTCCAAATCATCCTACTCTGAGGCACTCCTTCAAAAAAGAGCTGGAAGATGTGGCTAATCACAGGATCTACAAAATATGCTAAAGATTGGACTACGAGTACCAAGGGACTAGAGGAAACCTCAGCAATGTTAAGTGTAATGGAGCTCAGACTCCCCAAGGAGCTCAGATTCCCCAAGGGAAGTATATTAACCAGCATAAAATGGATGCCAACACCAAGGGAGCCCTGATGGCATTTCTGACTGTCCCTGTCACTCACAGCATGCAACTGCCAGTCCTGCTACCTGGGACTGACAATTTTGGTTCAGAGCCAGCTTGAAAGGACACTTCTACTGGGGAGCTCCTCCCCAGGGATAACATTGTGTTCCCGCCCAGTGAAACGTCTTCTACTGCCAGGTAGGATCCCCAAATGCCTCTCTGTCAGCACAGAGCTGACCTGAAGCCCTGCTGCTACCACTGTGGCGTCATTTCATCCCATAGGGAAAGGCTGAAGCTTTCCTGAAGTGGAATATTCTTCTCCAGGTTGCTGATTTAGACTGCACTGGAAAAAAAAAAAAAAAGACGAAGATCGCAAAGCAGAAGCTCTCTTGTTATAGCCACCACCTGCCATGGAGGAAAACACACCTTTTTTCATTTTAGTTGAGAGGTGGGCAGCTGCAGGCAGCTTCATTTCCATTTTTCATTCTGCTCTGATTTGTCAGCAGCCTGTCGATACACTGAGCTAATCACATCCTCCCCAGAGGCTGACAGGCAACCTCTGGCCTATAGCATCCTAAATGCAAGTGTTTGCTAGGAAGAAGATAAAAAGAAAAAAAATCAACTCTGGCAACCAGTTATAATGTAAACAAAGGCGCTCTCTGATGCAGGAGGATGCAGTCCCACACACCAGCCTCACCAAATGTCCAGATAAGGGCTCTCCTGTGGCTAGAAGAGTTCAGGTTTTCCACACTAGCATACACTCTTACACACCCAGCCAGTGTTATGCAAAAAGTCAGTAATGATGGGGAGGATTTCCCTCCTGCCCCAATGAGTTTGCTAAGGTGGGTTTCACCTTCTCTTGAGAGCACCAGACCAGAGGATAAGTACCCTCAATAACACTTTTAGGATACATTTGGGTATCCTGAACTCTGCCCAGGTTCCTGAGAGAATTAATCCTCTCTCTGAGGGCCCTAGACCTGAAATACCAGGAGATTAGTGTCCAACAGGAGGCCAGTGTCACACCTAGGGACTCAGCTTGGGTGTCCCAAATCACAGATACTCTTTGAGACCACTGGACCAGCCCCACTTGCTAGTAATTAGAAGTTTAATGGCATTACTGAAATTACAACCAAATTTTACTCAGTTAGACTGATCAGTATCTAATTTTGAAAGTAGTTACATGTGCTGACAGGATGATTACAGCTTTATTCATCCCTTTTAGACTCAAATTTAAAATAAAATACACTGAGATTATATCACATGATAAATTGCTGTCAGCTCTTAAGTCTATTTCTTTCAGATTTAATTCTAACATTGTGAAGCTGACAGCATCACACTGCTTGAAAGAGAAGTATTATACAATCCTACAGCAGAAACTTGACAAAGAGATAGGTAACACTTGCTTTGAGGCCTGAAGGGTCTCAAGCTACTGGTTCTAATGCCACAGTCTGGCTACTGATTCACCTTAAAAATCTGTTGAAAACTCTAATTCATCTACTTGCAAATTTTCACTTATATTCTTATCTAGGAGAGACTAGTGCAGTGATAATTTTATGTATAACTTAGAAAACTCTTTAGAATTAATACCTATGATTTTTCCTGTGATGTTGTGAGACTGAGTCCATGGCAACAGAAGTGACCAGTTTGACACATAAACAGAACCAGGCAATCAGGTAGGTAAACAGTTCCAAATTGTCCTATCTTGTTTCTAAAATAATCTTTCTACTAAACACAGCATATAGGAAAAAAAAAATTCTTTGTAGCAATTTAATTGTCACCAGTTCAGAATGACCTGCATAATCCATGTATGTTCTCATCCATACATAAATCAACTCTTGTAAATATGTGGCAGCAACACATTCCTAACACATCTTCTTGCATTTAAAAATAAAGCCGTACATGTGTATATCATACACGGGTCCTTGGCACAAGTTCACATAACACGGCTTTACACATCTCGAGCGTGCGAGGCTTTTATCTGCGCTCTGAAGCTGCTAGCACATTGACTTTCCCTTTGGTTTTCCAGTGAAGTTCCGCGTTCGCTTTTCTAAGCCTGCTTCTATTTGGACTTGTTTAAATGTTGGCGTTCACGGAGACGTGAGAGAAGAGGCGACTGTTAGAGAGTTTGTGCCCTCTGGTGTTCAGTGGTGGATACTGGAGCCCCGAAAGGCCGGGGCTCTGTGCTACCGCAGCATATCCCCCTCACCAAGCCTTGGCTGCCTCTAACACACCTCACTTGAACAGGATGAAGTATTTAGCCCTGCTCTGTTTAATTGTAACATTCTCAGCAAAACACTAGGCAGAGAGCACTGCTTCCTTTTAAGACCATCTGCACACTTTACATGCAAAATTTTAGTTTTGGGGATGATTTCAGCAAGATCTACATCAACTCAGCAGTTTTCAAAACTGAGAACTGTGGATATGGTATGACTTTGTGTTTTCATTAGTTCAAACCAGCAAAAGAGTACACTGGGTAACTTCAGAAAAACAAATCACTTATTGATCAAATCCCCCTGAGTGCCAAGACCAAGGATATTTTCTTTAGCCTACACTAAGATACAGGAGCTCCAATCAGCACGGGTTTCAGATAGCTGGTTCACATTTCCTATTACCAAGTAGTAAATTCTTCAAAATACCAACTAGAATAAAATTTGTGGGTATAACATCAACACTCTGCTATGCCCATAAGCACTAAATCTTTGCCAGAGATGACTCAATTACAAATTTCAGCAGGCAAATTCTGAACAGAAAGTCAGGCTTATTCTCCTTTGAAATCCATCCAAGCTTTCCACAGTACACTCTAAAGACACTCTGATGTGGAGTTGTTCCCTGTGGTAAGATTTAAGGTAGTTTGCAAGGATTTTAGCGATCAAACTCTTCAATCTGCATATAACACCACTCCATTGTCTAAGCTGCATTGCCATTGCTCAGGAGCTCTGGTTTTGGAAGAATAGTTCACCTCAGCACCTCCCACTGAATGGCGATGCCAGAGAAGTCTATCCCCTATCATTTGCGCCATCAAAAACCCAGTAAGAACAGATGAGTTTTCAGAGGAGTCCAGTGGCACCTGTGTCTGCAGCCTCTCAGTCTCTCTGCCCCGCCTACATCCATGAACCCGCTACAACAGCTCTTCGACACTTCACACTGGCTGCAGGCGAGCGATAAAGCTAGTTTAAACTCATATTCTGGCTGAAATAAGCATGGTTCTTTTATTTATAAATTTGGAGGTACCATTTTCCTCCAATTCCCCCAACTTTCCCAGTGTTCTGGATAAAGCCATTTCTTAGGGTGCTAAAGAAAAATACAATGCTGAAGATCTCATTTACAAAAGCAAATGAATCTCAGCGAATGAACCTTGCACGATGACATTCAAAAGTGTAAGTCAGCAGTTTTCACCACTGTAAGGAACCACCCTAAAAAAAGAAAAAAGCTCACAGAAACGCCAAAAAGGAAAAAAAGGAAAAAAAAAAGAAATGGGAAAGAGAAAAAAAAAGGCAAGAGTTAACAAAGGATCTGGATTCAATAAACTGTTTCAGTGGAAAGTTAGGAGCCTAAACACTGAATCTGAGCATAATAGCCCTCTGCTACAATTATATTCACTTGAATGTTGAGCACTGTGTCATTAGATGAGAGCATTCAGACAGTGCACTGCAGTAATAATTCACAAAGTGTTTACATTTCAACAAAGCCTTCTCTTGTGTGTTCTTCTAACCGTAACAGCACATTTAGACATTTTATAAACACAGCAGATTTGTTTTTAATTAAAGAATTTCACAGCAGTGAACTCTGATCACCTAATATTTCAAATCTGAAAACATCACTAGTACAGCATGCTAAGAGATTATTTTCTATATACTTCATATTCTATATGAGTACCATTTCCCCAAAAAAACACCACACTGCCAGCAGACATTGCACTAAGAGAGTAGCAACACTGTACCTCCCTGCGGCTCTGCAAGAAAGCTGTACCTGTGACTCAGGAGAATATGTGTAGACACACTGCTTTCAGGAATGATCATGGTCAGCTTCTGCATCTCTGAGAAATTCTGCATTTTAAGCAAAGCACAGCTGAAATCAATACTCTGCCAAGAAAAGTGGGGGGATTTTGCTTTAATGCTGTAGAATTCATTTTCATGACTGTCAATCATACAGTAATTTTCGCAATTCCAGCATCGCAGTCTAACACATGCAATAATCTGTGGCCCAGACTTCTTGTCAAGCAAGAGTGAGTTAAGCTGAAAGATGGGACACAAGAAAGGAGGAAAGAAGTGCATGTTTCACCTGATTTGACCGGTATGCAATTTACACTTGAAAGGAAAACTGGGAAAAGCGTGATCTGGTAGAAACGGTTGGCAGCAGGGCCTGTTTGCAGCTAAGAAGCCAACAGAAGGATTGTATGGCAACAAGGCTTCTGGTTCTTGAATGAATTTCAAATCACAGCATTATGTTTAACCTCAAAACATCTGAAAGGAAATTATGAACAAGAACCAATCCCATTAGTCATTATTTCTTGGACAGTCCATGGAAAACAAAGATGCTAGGTCAGATCAGAGTTCTGTAGCTTCTATGAAAACCATGGGACTTTCTTCAACAGCCTCTGGCTTTTCTATTCCAGCTGGACATATCCAGGATGGTACATGCAGCGTACATGAAAGGTGGGAGGTCTTATCCTGGGCTGAACTTTCAAGTATCTCACATCAACTGAGGCACACATCCCCTGCAGGAATCAAAGAGAAACACCACCATATCTTTAGGAGAGCTTTTAGAAGAAATCCCATCTAAGCACTTCACAGGCAGAGCTCTTTATAGCTGTCTTTCACTAGAGTGGCTTGCAAGTATCCTCAGTTTCCTATTAAATTTATGAGCAGTGAGCAGCAATGAAAACAAAGAGGGGATTCAAGCAAAAAAATCTTGAATCAGCCTCACCAATAGCAATATGAAATCGCCCTTTGTGGCTTTACCCATGATGGTAAAGGACAGAGCCACAGTTCCAGTGAACGTGGGTGGGACACAGTTCCCGGGCAGCATCCAGGACCAAATACTAAGCTTAATATACACCTTTGATATATCCCTTATGTACTACACACACTCCAAACAATGAGGGCAGGTTTGAGGCACAGGAAACATTTATATGGGAAACATTTACAGTTTTGGCTGTTTTTAAAAAACATTTGTAGTACTAATCATGTGCTGTGTCAGCCTACCTTTGGTTGGTGCCTTCCCCAATAAACTCACAAAGATTTCTGCTTATTTGTTTCCATGGGGCAATCAGTACTCCTCTAGTGAGAAGGCTGCTTCCAGTGCCTGCCTGGATACTAAATCAGCAGGTTGTCTTTCACCTTAGCGTACCCTTTGCCATTCACAAACATTTTCTTCCCAAATCCTGCACTGTTACAACCAGACTTGGTCACACAGGACTATGAAGTCTTACTGGGTATTTTAAAGGGAACTCAGGAACAGGACATGACAGGGAACTTCCCTGGACCAATTGCCCCACTGGTAACAGCAAATACGAAACAAGTCAATCCCACTCAGTCTGTGAGCAACCTATAGGCTGAAATTAATTTACAGAAACACTACACCAGCTCTGTAACATTTTCTGTCTTTCTCCCTCAGTTAATGGTTGCTTAAAGGCTTTAATGATACAGATGGTTTATTTGACCTTTGACATCAAATCTGGATATGTGTGACTTAACATGTGTCCTCTACAAAGTCTTAGCACTGAGTGGACCAGCACAATGCTGACTAATGGTCAGGAACTCTTCACTTTGGCTTCTGCGACTCAGGGGTAATTTAATTCCTTCTCCTGTGAATTTCCCCAGGTCTGAATACTGCCTCTGACACTGATGATGAGGGCTGCAGGAAGCTTGGAAAACAGGAGCATGCTGACAGCAAATATTTGTGTCACTGTTCAAAATAAACATGTAATGCTTATTGTATTACAGAATTTAATAAGATATAATAAGCTGTAATCAGATATTTCAGGAATAATATAAAGTAAATGCATTATAAATGCTGGGGAGTAACTAGAATTGATTAAACTGGATAATGTTGTTAAATGATATTTACTGCTAAAAGCAAACATTTTTGTTAACCTGGCACGCAAAACTGACAATGTTTTTCAGGATAGTTTTGTTTGTAGAGAAAGTCATATATTACCATCTTTTTTCCATTGGTTAAAATTATCAAAGTAGCACAACAGATTTTTTTCCAAAATAATACAAAATGCTAGCAATTGAAAATATACAATTGTCTAACATGCAAAACACATATGTGACTTGATGTAGCATCACCTGACTGCCAAAGCTCATGAGATTATCCATACCCACTGACATTCTGGCTGTGTTTGGACAGAAGCTGTTTCTGTAACACTTGAAGCTAAATCTGTTCCAGGAAGACTCTGGAAAAGGTAGTATACCATACAGTTTCTTAATCACACATTTATTACAAAAAAAAATAAAAGTTATTAGTTGCATTGGAACACAGGAAAACTGTAGCATAGGCTCTGAACTGAGATATGAAATTATCCAATCTACTTTTTCTGCTCTTGTATGTGTAATATAGAAAATGCTTCCCACAGAATTCCATCTGCAAAGTGTTACAGCCAAAGAGCTTGCAAGCTAGCTGCTCCTACTCTGGCATGAAACAACATGAAATGGGTAATATCCACAGAGGGTCCACACCATGGAGGCAAAAGCAGATAAGATGCAATATTCCACGGGGTAAATTATATTTGGTAATATAAAGCAGTTGCCTATACAGGATGAAATCTTTTCCTCATATCCAACTGCGAAAATTGTCCCATGAATTAGGGAAGATTCATTTTCTGTCAATTTGTGTTTGTCGTCTTTTAAGCCTTTCTCACTTTCACAGTAACATCAATCTCGCTAATATCTTGTGTATAAGAGATGATATGTACCTACTCTGAAGTTAGCTACTTGTTGACTGAATAGCCTGAACATTGGAGGACTGACCACCTGGAGGCTCTCAAATACAATACCACGTAGTTGAAATTTGGCCAATTGTTTGGGGTTTTTTTAGGGAACTAATTTGGGTCATTCTCTTCCACCACTATTGCAGTGAAAAGCAATGAAACTAACTCTATTTTAAACTTGTATCCCTTTTTAAACTTTGGCAAAATTTAGTGTGAGAGTTCAGGGAGAGAAAAGGGAAAAGGAAAAGGCAAAAGGAGAAGACAGAGATACTGCAGCCCAGCTTCCTTAAGAAACTAAGCTTAACTGTCACTGGATTCTTCAATGCCTGGTATGTATGTATCCCTGCTACTCAGGGCTAGTGCACAGGTTACTCCCTCAGATAAGTATTTCCAGGTGACTTCTAATGGGACTATCCATGCTCAATAATTTCTCAGCAGCCAAGTGTGTGCGTCCACACACTGGACTCTCACAGCGGGGCACAGCTGCTAATGATGACAGCCAGCGGTGAAGAACAGTTCAGTTCTTCAGTGGAACTGAAGAACAAAGAGTTTATGCTAAGCACCCTGGCAAGTTTTGCTTTCTGGTTCTGTGCCCACAGGAAGGCAGGAGGAGAGCACACAGTCGGCACACAGAAACACAACAGTGGAGGCAGAGAACGGGCACCATTGTCTCGTCAGCTGATTGTTGAGTATGTGATGCACAAGCTAGGCTGTGAACTAATGAGGCTCAGCAAGAGCATCACTGAAAGAGATGCAATTTAGCCTATCAACAAACAATAAGCAAGCAAAGGTATGGTGACAGGATTGTTATGTTAGCAAACAAGACCAAAAATTGATCAGTACAGGAAAATGCAAAGAAAAATGAGGGGTTTATATTAGCTTTCCTCACATGTTTAATTTTGTTTCTCAGTCTGTGCCTATAGAATCAAAAATAAAATAAAAATGGAATTAATCAGGTCAGCTGTACAGTTTGGTTTGTACCTCAGAACACAGGCTGATTATGCCTGCATGGCATAAACTCCAGAGGAGTTTCTCAATCACAGCAACAAAATGGTTGTTAGATTTTGTAGATCTCTCCCTTCCCCGCTCCCTCCCGTTAGATTTGTCTCCATTCTCAACTCCTGCCTTCCAAGGGATACAGAGATCTAAGGCTCATTCTCTCCTTCCCAGCTCAGTGCAGCTCTGAGGGGAAAAGAAAAAGGACCAGGTGCAGTCTCATAAGGAGAGTCCATGATGGAAGGTGTCAAGAGAAAGCTCTACTTAACCAGCTCCTGATAAAAAGGAGGGTTACAAAACCTTAGTCAGGAGGGCCCCTAATAGTTTGCTCTGCAATATATTCAGCTAGCAGATAAGAAGGCAGTAGAGCTAGGCTCTACTGCAATCACCTAAAAGCAATAGAGTTAGGCCGTACTGCAATCACCTAAAAGCCTAAAGGGTATAGTAACTAATAAATAAAAGTGATATTTAGTAATTAAAACTGTTTCCCAAGTAACAGTGGGACTTCCTCCTCCCCTCTCCCCCACCCCAATAGATTTCCAGGCAGATTCTCCTTAAATATGTTAAATAGCTGTAGAGCTTCTGTTGTGGTAGCAAATTAGTGCATGCAAATAAGAAGCCTTTGTCTTTCATCACTAACATAGTAGCATGTGCCATAAAGACCACAGGACTCCTATGAGGCTTTACTGCACTGGACTGTATATCTTCACCATGTTTCTAATCCACAGACCATTGAAAAGGAGTCCTAAATATTTTATTGAGTTTCACCTAAGAACCAGTATTTTTTTCAGTACTCGTTTAAGGGAGCTACATATCCTCTAACTGTGAAACCTCTCTTAATTCCAAAGGGACCTATGGAAAGGAGTGTCATAGCTGTCTTGTTCAAATATGAAGTAACACAGGCAAATCAAAACAAAAGATCTCTAAAACACTTGTGGAGATATCTTGAAAAGGCATATTTCCACAAAACACAAACAAACCAAACAGAAAAAACACAAACCAAACAAAACCCCCACAAACAACAGACTGTCTTCCTCATCCCTTCAGCTTTTAAACTGCTCAGAGATGCACACATAAATATGTAGTCAATGATTTCTCCACCACAAATGTATGCACATTTTCTGTATTCCACAGTTACCTAAATTATTTTTGCAAGTTTTTCAGTAAATTCTTCCCTTGAGTATTGAGGTAAATGATAATAAAGCATGAAGAATATTTATTTGGCCATTACTGAGTGGTTGCTATATAATATAAAAAAACAATGAGCAGCCTACAAAAAGAAAAAAAATTATAACACTCTGGTCCACTCATAATTCACTCTCCTAAAGTGAGAGGATCTGCCAGAGAATCTTGTCTGGTGTTTCAAATGTGGTATTTCAGAATGTGAGCCTTGTACTGATTCCCCATTAAACCAGAATCTCAGCTCATGATTTCAGTACAGCTCCGCATTAGAGGTTTCTGTCATTACAATCTGAAATACACCCCAATATGACATGACTGGCAACTGATGCAGCATTGTCAAAACATGGCTGAAATGACAGCTGAAGTGGCAGAATCTGCTCCATTCTTAGATAAGCTGATCTCTCTTTCTCATCTTTCTCCAAAACTCAAATCTTTTTCCCCCTACCTTATACGAAAGCTCGGTGTCTCATACCGTCTGGACAGACTTTATCCCTATGCAGGGTCACACTCCTCTGCTCTGGCATTAGGCAATGGTTCTTCCTTGAATATACTTGCACTCCCAAAATAATGGCTGAGGAAGGTGATAACCATTGAGCAAAATGTTTTTGTGTGTGGTCCCGTTCTTGCCAGATGGGACTGGAAGTAGTGAAGAATTCAGCAGCCTAGGGAGAAACAGCAAGTGTACTGTTGTGGAGCACAACCTGCAGGTTTTGATCACCTTGCCAGCAGGCCTTCAACTCTTTGAGGACCAGCAGCTCCACTAGAAAGGGACTTGTGTCGAGCAGCACCTGTGTTCCTTTTGATGCAGAAAATAGGTTACCATAGAAGAACAAAAGTAAGGGTTCTTCAGAAAGAGTGTTTCTTAACCTGAAAAATATTTACTTTTGGGATAAACATCCCTTTGGGATTTTTATTGTTTAAATGCTAAGAAAAAGTCAGAAAAGGAACAAAACTTCCTAGAACAACTGTAGTAGCCAAGTAACATCAAAAGAAACTGAGTTTACCAGCATATCTAGCTGTACTTTGGCAGAAACAAATCCTGTAGTACTCCAAATGACTGCCTTAGGAAAGTAATTTCTTAATCTAATTTCAGAAAAGAACATACCCTTCACCAATTCCCAAGTAATGCACAGGGAGAAGAATCCTGGAAGCAAAAACAACCAAACCACTATATGTGACCACAACATAATTCCTGTATTCCCTCTGAAGAAATTCACAGCACTGTTAAGAAGTTTGAATGGGATTCTGTGCAAGTGCAATGGATTAAAACAGCAGGAAGTAGCAAAATGAACATTGTTAGGCTCCAATTTCAACGCTGATGCAAATGATACTCTCAGTTAAAGAAGCTGCTGCACCTTTCATCCCAAGGGTTCATTAAGGCATTTGTACATACTCATACTACTTTCGGAAAGAGCTAAAGATGGGCAGGGGAAATCCTATGCTGCATTCACCGTTACATGAGTTAGCATATCTCATTTAGGATATTGTGACTAAATATAGCTAACACATTTATTTGTACATGACACTTGTGGGATACAGTACATGTAAGTTATTACCTCACCTGCTGAATTAGAATGAAAGACAGAAAGGTGAAATACTTTGTCAATTCTCTTCTCCCATCACAGAAAATAAAAACTTGCTTCCAAAAAGAGGAGAAAGAAGGGGGAAAAGTGAGGCAACTCCTAGCAAACTCTTGGGAAACATTACTTTTCCCAATTAGCTGGCTTCACCTCCCTTCTTTTGTTACAGGACGATATGTCAATTGATGTTGCTAATCATGTGCTTGGACTTTGCTGTTATTTCTATCTATGCATTTTAAGTGTCAGCCACTCATGAAAAGCTGATTTAACATAGCTCCACAGATCAATTCCACTCTAAGAAAGTAGTAAAACACAGTAAACTAAAAAGATGGAAAAGACAAAAGTGTGAATATCCCTCATTTGAAAGGGATGCTTTGAATATATTGGGAACACTTGCACTTTTTTAGCTCAATATTTTTCAAACTGTATAAAAACCCATTATGCAGTTATAGAATGGTAGAGATTGTCATAATTCCAAGACCGCCAGCACAACTGTAGCCTTAGAGGCTATCAGCATAAAACAACTCATGTCCCCTCTCATATACAACAAATATACTCAAATATTTCTTACATCTGAAGTTCTTTCCACTGGTTCTGTCATTTAAAGCTGCTGCTATGAATACATGACTAATAGTTTGGAATCATTGTTGATGGGATGATATAAATTTAAAAGTTAAAAGATGCTTCAATGTATTTTGAAGACCCTGGTATTAGCAGGAATGAAAGAAAACTCATATTCTGCAATAACTTCAAGTCAGATCTGTATGTACCTATCTACAAATAGAATCTAAGTCATGTACCTTGTGAAAGAAGACAGCTCATAAAACTCCTCTCATCAATTAAACTTATTTTCTAAAGAGAACATGTTGCAAAACTCTTTTCAGTACTGCTTGGGATCAACCTGCTAGTCAAAACAGAAATTTACTGGCACCAAGCAGAAATCGTCTTTTTTTTTTTTTTACAGCTGCTCCCATTTAATAGGTGAATTGCTTGTAGATTTTTCACAGGCAATGTACACACTTAAATTCCTCAAACCATCAGAGTCCACTACAAATGTCTATATCCCAGATATTCATATCTTTGAAAGAGATATAAGGTGACCCTAGCTGTTCATCTCTCCAGGATAGGATACAGAATTTGGCTGTCTGTTTAGCTATAGATTGCAGAGTTACAGAATTCAGACAGAATTCAGGACAACACCTCTTAACAAACCAGATATTGTCACAGAAGTCACCCATACTGGTGACTGGCTAGTTAGATTTTTTTTTCCCTCTGTGTAAATGCCCCTTCTTGGTGTAGAGTATCACCAAAAACACTGATAATGGTGCAGAAAAGAGAAATGGTGCCATTTCTCTTACAGAAACTGGTATTTCCACCAATGTAACATGTTGATTGAAAAGGGAACATAAAAGTCATAATTACTTGCTATTTGTATGGCTTTCTCACAAGACTTTAAGGTGAACAAGCCTCCCTTGCTGAGCTGCACATACCTTTAAGCCACAATCCCAAAGTCTCAGACAAATCTGCACCAACACCTTAGGAGAGATTTGTAGACAAATGAAAAAAATTGGTAAAATTTAGGTCTTTTGCTGCAGCTACCAGTGCTGTGGTGTAAAATAAAGCAGCTCCTGTGAACACAATCTTCCAAACTGAAGAGAGCATCAATTTCACTTCACTTTTAAGCTGAAAACAGGCAAAATCAGTGAACATTTATCAGACAGAGATTGTTGCAGAAAATAACTGCCCTATAACACAGGAAAAGGGGTATCCCTATTTTCTGATCCAAGCTGCAAAACTCCCTAGGCATCATGGAAATAATTTTTAGTTTGATACAGTAAATGACAACATTTTGAACTGCCATGGAAATTAATTGGGATTTCAAGTGGGCCATTTCCATACACTGGATGAATTGCTACCTAGGAAGAAGGGTCTTGGAGGCCATTAGCAGGGTCCCTTCCAACTGAGGACGCTCACAGCTAGAATGGGAAACCAGGGCTGCCTTCGAAACTTAATGCTTTGAACAGCTGGGAAAACTGGTCTCAACATAGAACACAGTGTCAAGTCTCCTTTTTCATAGTAAGGGAAGAAGGAAGGAAGGGAAAAGAAGAAATGATGTACCATCAGAAATCAAGTAAAAGAAATTCCTATTTCCCCTGTGATTTGAGAAAAGTATGCTTCTGCCGAAGGATTTCAGAGGACCACACAAGATGTCAAAATAGCAAAAGCATCAGTGTGTTCAGGAGTTTATATGATGAATATATTGGCCAGACCGTGCATTAACTCCAAACATCTTTTTATTATCTAGATTTAATGCGAGCACTATCCAGTCTTACAAGATAAGAAGATAACGATGGGACAACACAGCTTTATTTGGTATTCCTCCTCAGAGCAAAATGTACTCTCTTCAATTAGTGTTGAGGAAGACAAAGATGAATGATGAGATTCCTTTGTTTGGTTCACAGAATTGAGCCCTGCTGGAATGCAAGTATCGGCCTTTACAATGACAAACTCCAGCCAGCTCAGCCATGAGGATAATCAGAAGCTGTGTCCCTCTCTCATCTTCTGTGCCAAGGATAGCAGAATTCAGTTCATTATAGCCATGGCAGACATCTTTCCAACGCCTTTGCATGAATGCACATAAACTATAGTTTTTCACTCATGATCAAAACCACAGGAAACAGACTTCCAAAAGAGAAGGCAAAGGGGGTTGAAGGAGGAACAAAGAAGTACCTAAGAGATCTGGTTTTTCCCAATAGGACAAATGAGCTAGGACAAGGATTGCCTTTATATAAACTCTGAAATGATAAATAAATGAGTGGAAAATGGGGAGTTCAAACACACACAAGACAGACTAAAACACTTGAATTTGAAAAACTTGCTTTTCAGCTCTTTAATTCACTTCTAAATTGTCTTTTTAGTACATTAAGATCAGTTGTTTGAGCTAAGAATTCTTACTGAGCTTTAAAAGTAAGTCAGAGGAAGATATACAGTGTAATGCTTCCAATTTACATTAAAGTCTATGTACTATTATCTTCTTATTATCTCCTAAAGATTTTTCCAGGCATTTAATTAACATATGACAAGATACCCAAGTTAGCAAGGAAAAAAGTCATCATTTAATGCACTATCTATAGCCTTTCAGAAGTTAGTTATCCATTGTTTTTCCTCCTAATGCACTACCTAGTGCACATCTATTATGCTATTTTAATAGTGAGACTCTGTCACAGAAATAAAAAGAACAGAGTTCTCAAGGTACCCATATTACATTTTATAATTCGATTCCAGCATCAGTGTCTTTCAAAGTCCATGAAACATAGGCAAAGTTCAGAAGTTTTCACCCAAGGACTTTGCTGTGGCAAAGGGTACTGGTATTAGTCTGCCTACCAGAGCTCTGGCTGGACCTGGGTCCCAGAGAAACCCCAGAGAACCATTAACTTTAACTGAACACAACACTAACAAACAGCCTCAGAACATCTCTAGAAAGATGGCAGAGTAACTACCAGGGCCCCAGATGGTGGGGGCTGCCCTTGGGGGTCTGTCAGGGCAGGGTCTGTCCACCAGGGCCTGTCCCACCACCCCAGTTATGTGCAGGGATCTGGCACACCTCGAGCCCGGGCATGGGGAACATCCCTGGGGATGGAAATGAGCCAAGGTCAGGACAGATTGTGGACCTGGTTCAGTGGGGCCTGAGTCCAGGCAGGAGACCAGCCCTGCTGCAGCAACCCTGGGGCAGGGACTGATGGCCCCAGAGGGCTAGGAAGGAACAGACAGGCCTGGTGGTGCCCCCCAGCAATAAACTGCCCAGACCTCATTCTCAGGGATCCTCTTTTGCACACGTTCCCTGGACACAGACCATTAGCCTTTCCCACTTTCAGCCTACGCCAATTCTACCAAAAAAATTACCCTTCAACAAGTGGCAGGATATGTTAGCATGCTTCACACTTACATTTTATGCATCTCCTCGCTACCAAACTCATGAAGCTCTCTGAGCTGCTGATCCAAGGTTGATCTGTGGGTTCTGCTTTACTAATGCGGCAGGAAAAGCCTGCAGCAACTACAAAAAACAAGATGTGCTTAAGGATGAAAAGACACTGTTTAAAGCAAATTCTCCCATCAAGTGAGAGTCTCTGTTTCTTAATAACCCCTATCTAGTGCCTTCTAGAGCATAAAATCCCTCTCTCTCCTTTTTTTTTTCCCCTTGGAAAATGGTAGTCTAGCAGCATTTTCCTGTTGCTCAGCTCAGCATTGACAGAATCTTGGTATTGAAAGGGACCTCTGGAGATCACTCAGTCCAAACCCCATTGCTCAATCAAGGTCAGCTACAGGAGATTACTCAGGGCCGTGTCTAGTTGAAGTTTAATATCTCCAGGGACGGAGAGTTCACAATCTCTCTGGGCAACTTGTGCCAGTGTTCAATCACCCTAATTTAAAAAATAATTTTCTTACTTTTAAACAGTAGTTCCTGTCTTTCAGTTTGTGTGGGCAACAGGTGTTCCTGTTAGTGGGCACTACTGAGGAGAATCTGGCTCTATCTTCTTTACTCCATTCCATCAGGAATGTATAGACATTGATCAGATACCCTGAGTCTTCTCTTCTGTACACTGAACAGTCACTTGAGACATCAAATGCCTCAAGCAAGACCTTACACCTTCATGACCAAAGCTTTGATGGGCTTACCGCCAGCATGTCCACATCTCTTGCCTCTCCAAGGCAAGCTCAGAACTGGACCTGGTGCTCCAGATGCATTTCACCAGTGCTGAGTAGAGGGGGAGGATCACCTCCCCCCTGTCTACTGATACTGCATTCCCTGATCCAGCCCAGAAGGCTGTTGGCTGCCTTTGCCAAGAGGATGCCTTGCTGATTCATGCCTACCTTGCTGTTCGCCACAAAACACAGGTCTGTTTATGCGAAGCCATTTCCAGACCAGTCAGCTCCCAGCATGTGCTAATGCATGGGAGCTCTGTCTTTCCAGGCTCAAGACCTTTGCATCTGCCTTTGTTGAGCTTCATGAGATTTTCTTAGTCTATCTGTGCAGGCCATCTGAATTGCAGCACAACCATCAGATGCATCAACCACTTCTCCCAGTTTTGTATATGCAGCTTCTTGATGGTACACTCTGTCCCACCATTCAGGTCATTACTGAAGATGTTAAATAATATTTGTCCCAGTGTCAATCCCAGTGACCGAATTTTAGCTGGACTGCATGCCACTGGTCACAACCCTTCGGCTCAACAATTCAGTCAGTTTTCAGTTCAACACATCGTTCACTTATCTAGCTTGTACTTCATCGGCTTGTCAATGAGGATATTAGAAGACACAGTTTTAGCAGCCTTGTTAAAATCAAGATAAGCATCATCCACTCCTCTGTCCATATCCACTGAGCCAGTCATCTCATCACAGAAAGTTGTCCAGCAGGTCAAATATGATTTCCCTTTCATAAATCCATGCTAACTACTCCCAATCACCTTCTTATGCTTAATATATTTAGAAATGGCTTCCAGGAGGATTTGCTCCTGGAATGCTCTTTCCCATGTCTCTGGCTCACTGTTTGACTGTCTTGGGTCTTCTGCAGGATTGTTAACATTTACAGCCTCATCAAGTCTGCTATGACACCTAGAGTATGCATCCTCCTCTCAGAGATAGCAATCCTACAAGACAGAAAAGATCCAGATGAGTGTCTGATGTATCTGTTGGATCTTACACAATCAATGCAAGTACGTGAGCCAGTAAGATACCACCTAATCTAAAGCACATCATTACCTTCTTTCTCAGTTTGCCACAAAAAGCGTCCCTAGGTTTTCCTCATCATTGCAGATCAAACCAGTATAAGAATGCAGCTTTTCTCATAAGCAGCCTTTCCATGAAGCTTCCTTCTTTGTATCACTGTCAACAATCTTTTTCAAACACCTGACACTTGACAACTCTTTAAGAATTTATCATTGTAACAGCTAAACAGTGAGGAGGAAAGGTGTTTGAGCTCTTTTTTCTTTAAAGAAGAATTCCCAATTTTAAAAAATCCAAACCTCAGTTTTCCTTAACACCTTCAGTGGAGCTAAATAAAACTTTTCTCCATTCTTGCAGTGATACATAAGCCTTCCTCTTGATATCTGTGAGAAAGAGAGGCACACTACAGTGCTCAAACTAGCAACAAGGGAATGCCAGCTGTGTTTCCTCGACACTTCTACCGGTTTCTTTGTTCTGTATATTTAAATACTCTCTATTTATGTTACTTTATCGTTTGTTTGTGTATGTGTGCCTCTCTCTGTGTACCACATGATGGCAGCAAATGTTAGACTATAAAGAAAACAGGAAAGAGACAAAATAAGAGTATTACAGTTGATTTATATGTATTATTGATATTTGAAACAAAAGGATTAGTTCCTGAACTGTAATCCAAGTTCCCAAATGCACATGCATTGACATGTCCTCATTGACACATGAAAACAGTAATACATCAACCCAAACCATTGCAGGTCAAAGGCATTAACAGAAAGATTGTTTAAGGGAAACAAATTATATGGAATGCCATAACAAAAAGTACCTCTGCAATTGGCAAGATGTTTTGTTTTGATCCAAAGTAAATAACAATCAGAAAAATTGAGATGGAGTACAAATTTGTGGGGAATGACAGTAAATTGAGTAGGACTATATTGCTTAAATGTGTTAATATTGAAAAGACATCCATAAAAACTAAGCCAGAGGAAAAAAATACTATTCCTGCTTCAGGTATATTAAAAATGTATGCAAAATGTTTTATGTAGATGGGTTCATTTAACTGAGGAAACTTGCCACAGACAAAATAAAAGATGTTGCTTTTTTAATGATTAAGTAAATTGTGTATATATCTTGCATGGAGCTAACAATTGGTACCTCACCATTTTTTTCTAAAGCCTTGTCAGTAATGTGGAGCTCAAAAAGAAGACAAGGCAAAGAGGACAAAGTATATGGAAAAAGCAGGAAATAATCTGATAGTCGCATTTTCAACTTTCCCTATGAGCCGTAGACTTGAAAAGATGGGATTTTAAAGTCTAATTTATTGTTGTTGTTATAAAATTAAAGAATAAGAAGCAATAAAGAAATCCTCACAAGCCAATAAGAACATTTTTAGAATGGATCAGCACAAGGTTTTAATGTAATTTTTGCAGAAATATCTTTAATTGAAAATTATGAAGTAGTTTGACAGGAATTTATTCATACACTTTCTAGTGATGAAAGACTTTATAAAGGGATGCTACGACTGTGAAAAGTTATTCTCTCTAACCCTGAAAGCAACTTACAAATTTTTATGGTAAATTTAGATGAATTATTTCTTTTTTAATTCATGCCACATCTGCTTCTGCTTATAAATTTTCCCACTTTCTTCCTACCTTACCATTTTTCTTCTCTATCTTATACCAAACTAGTCAAGAGACATGCTATCATACTGGGTAAATCATCAATATTTTAAAGTTATAGGCTATGTCAGTTGTTTCCAATGTACCTCTTCCCAGAAAGATCAACGAACCTCATTTGAGGAAGCCATAACTAGCATGGCTAACTCTGATTTCAGGACTGCACCTGATCAAACTTGTGATCTTTGCACTTGTGACAGCTAGACTTGACTCTCTCTCCTGACCACCATTGAATGTTCCCTTAGAAAAGGGTGGAAAATTACATGATCATAGTTAGCTCATTCTGGACATAAAATCAGAGGAAGAGACAGTATGCGTGTGGGGCATAATTATTCCTAGGGGATTAGGAATTAATGTGAAAAGAAAAACTGGGAAGGTTTATGCCTTCTGCAGGTACAAAACAATTTATGTGGCAGACATTTTGGCTGGCCAAAGAAAATTTATACTAACATGTTTTAAACTTCTTAAAGAAATGAAAAAAATTCATATATCTAATTCATGGTGGAAAAGTAACTTCTGGATGTAACCTGCAGTTATGCTTCTCTATTATATCTGCTTGTGTTATAGCCATGTCCTTTTCCCTCAAAAACTGTGGGATGACCATTGTACATGACTGTTCTTTTCTAATCTGCTGCCAATTCCTGGCTGTACAACTTTTAAGGGCACAGCAACTAGCCAAGTCTGTACAGTCTTTCCTCCCTTCAGGCCACTGTCATCCCACAAATATGAATAACATTCTGAAAAATAAACATTTTCTATAGTCTTCTGCAACCTTCTTGCTGTAAAAATAGATTGCAACCATGCTTATGTCACGCTGTTGCTCAGCAACCTTTCCCCCCCCCCCCCTTAATCTCCCTGTTCTCTAATATCTTATTGGTCTTCACCATGAACAGTCTGCAAACTACGACTTACTAGTCAGAAACAGCACTGTCTGCTAAGCTTGCAGGACACTCTGCCCTTCAATGATTACACAGGCTTAGGAAGATATACCTTATAGAGTAACTAGAGACAGGATGTTGACCTAGAGGAAAAAAGGGCTAATAGAAAACATGAGGGACAGGGGGAGAAGTTGAAGTGAAAAAAGGAAAAAAAATTCTCTATCTTAAGGAAGCTTACAAAAATGAAATAAAATAAAAATTAGATCTCTAATCTCTTCCCCTTCTGTCAAGGTCAGCAAACAGGAATCACTGACCTTACCACAGTCTCTCATTTTTCCCAATGAGCCCTGGAGAAGGATCTTTCTCTGAAAGAATAAGGACTGTCAGGCAGAACAGCAAAGACTCACAGCTCTTAGAGCATCGGAAAAGCCTATTGTCTGAGAGGAAATGACCGGAAAATGAAGCTCCCAAGCACATTTTTCTCACACATAGTCATTTGTGTGAAGGGACTCAGCAGATGAGCATCTAACAGAGTAGTGACACCAATGGGTAAAGCCTAAATCCATAGAGGTATTCGGAGAGGAACTTAAGTGATTAAACTTGGGCATGTTGTGAGCATTTTAGAAGTCATAAGATATTCAGTCTGGTTTTCAACTGCTGCACTAGAAGAGGGTAGGTCTCCCATAAACCCCATATCTTAGCTGCTATCTCTTCACTAACATCTGGGGCACCACAGGAAACCTAAAACCATGTTACATGCATGTCTGTGCTTTGGTCCCTGAATCACTCCTCAAATATCTGACTTCTATTCAAATATTTTAACCTTTATTGGTTTAAATGAATACGGGGTGGAAAAAATATCCCTCCTAAAATCCATGTTTAACAGATGCAGATATCTGCATTTATATACCTGACAAAGGTGTATTACAAGGGTAATACACCTTGCATCTGTACTGTTATTATTTTTGTAACATTATGACTCCACCTTCTCATGCAGTTCTGATCAGTGTCTGACACAGTAAGCTTGTCCTGGTCTGCTGATGTACAAAGCAGCAGGATAGTCCTGATGAAAACACAGAGAAAACATGAATTTCAGTGGCACTGTCAACAACCAACAAGACTTGAGATAGCAAGCAAAAAACAGCTTGAACAACCTGAGAACCCCTATGATGATGTCCCTCCCATCCATGCAACCCCACTAAGGTCACATTGGTATGGGACATTCTCCCACAGAAACAGCAGCAGGTGCTGAGGCTATAAGCCCTCATTGTTGTCAGTGATTTTCTCTGCAAGAAGCATAGTCCTGTTTGCCCCAAATAACTAACTTCAGCATTTACTCCCTACAAGTCTGTACCCATTGCTTTGAGAAGCATAAGTCTCTACGCATGCAGAGATGTTGCCAGTAGGACTGATGAGAAGATCTGGGCAGGTAACTGCAGTAGAAAGACCATGGGGAAAAACACTAAAGAAATGCTGAAGACAGCATATAGCAAGAGTGTTTCCATTCATATTATGGCAAAATGAAGGTTTCATTTCCCAGTTATTTATGTGGTTACAAAACAAAGCTACAGTTTACAGCTGGAGGCTTTCAGAGTGATTCAAACTATGTAAAAAGATCCAGAAAAATAATTTCAGAAGCTGACTGATGATTTAAGTCAACTGAAGTGCCACACACTTCATTAAAATTACTTTCACAGGATCTGGAACTATTTTAGGAGGCAGTGGAGTCTTTTAGTGTCTAAAGCATCCTGCTTTTTTTCTTCCGAAGGTTTATTTCCATTAAGTATCTTGAGTTAAATATATGCCTTTCTCCTGACTGTTTCAGATTAAATAATAAAGTGCATTTATTAAGGAAGGAAAAAAACCTTGGGGTGGGTGGGGGGTGATATCTGAAGAGGCCTTTTTCCAACTGTCAACATTTTGAAGCTGAGTAATAACGCAGCCTTGGGGTTGCCATGGGAACATGTTTCATTTCCTAGGTGACAGCAATTGTATGTCGTCACCAGTGAACCACACAGGCTCTGGAAATATGTCAAGTTTCCTGCAGACCATGGCATCCCAAGACTTCCTGCACTTGCAGCAAGCATGAGGCCAGCAGAACTCAGGCCAGCACCTCTAACCTGATACCTGCCACTGCCCCCATGGGACCTTCCCACTCTTCCTCTTCTAGGAAGGACAGCCTGGTTTGGTAGGGATGGGGTAGGGTCCTAGACATCTTGATTTGAAGACTCTAACAAAGTGCAAATTCACCTCTCCCCTTGGTATTCTCTTCCACAGACTAACCAACCTCCTACAAACATGGTTTCATTCTCATTTGAGAATGGCTCCAATTTCCACCCCTTTGGCCCTGGATAAGCCCCACCAGCAGGGCTTCTCAATATTAAAACTCCCACAAAGCCTTGTGTCATGTTAGTAACAGACACACTATTTAAATCAACTATTTCTGAATCACCTGTACTAAAAATATCAATAGAACTAAAAGACTTCCTAGAATAAGATGGGTTTTTTTAACCTGAAGCTTTTGGTTGTATGACTGAAGACTCTTCTTCACAGTACATATGTTCCCCAACACAATTTCAAGGCCACCAGCTGCACAGTATGACCAGCAAAATTCATTTGCCTGGGAACACTAGAGAGGGCAAATATAGTAGAATAACTTCTCTCTAACAGCTCCTCAGTGCTCATGCACTAGTTAAAAATAAGCAACTCTGATTCTGTAATAATTATTCTGCTCAGCAAGTAGAGTGATTATTTTATTCTGGGATAATTACTCCATTTCCAAAGTGAAATAATAGTTATAGAATAAAATCATTTTTATTTCTGAATATTTCATCCACATGTGGGAGTTATTCTAGAACAGCTAAATTATATGCTAATAGTTAGAAGGGAACAGTCCTGCCAATCAATTTTCCTCATACAGGCAAATCCTTAAACCATTGTGCTACTGGAAGGAACAGTGCAGAAGGTGTCATTGCACAACTGGAGACCCCTACCGTTTAATTTCAAGAAGAACCTGCATCTACCTACAACAGCTATGGCTAATAGTTCCCCTAGATTGTTTATAGGTAAGTCCATAAAATGAATCACAAGTACATCAAGTGATTTTCCAAGCATGCTACAAGTGTTACTACTGATAGACATACCTCATCACATGATTTGAAAATAGTATCCATGTCATTGAATGCTTTCTCCTCTACACTCGCATGGTCAGAAATTACTGCCAAGGATGGCCTTGGTCTACACCACAAGGAGCCCTGCCTGCTGAGATAAATGTGGGCAGAGGGGATATGCCAGTACTTGATTTCTGAGGGAACTGGCAACATAACCCAAGGCTGTGCAGCTATCATGCTATCTGATCTAGCATAGGTACCTTAGGAGTAAAATGTAGAACCTTTTACTTGAAAATACATTCAAAATCCCTTTTGACTTCGACCGTTGTTTTCTAACAAATCCAACTCTCAAGAGACTAAGAAAGGAGTTCTATTCTAGCACCATTTTTACACTTCAAATTTTTATAACTGGGCATTAAGCTAGGCAAAGAAGTCAGGAGGCTCAAAAGTTTAGGTTCCCACAGCAACAGTAATTCAGCAACATTCAAGATACTGAGCAGAGCATAAATTAACAGTTATTAAAAATGCTGCATATGTGCAGTGTGGCCATGTTAACATTGCTATGGGAACCTTAACTTTTGAACAGATAAGGATTCTACCAAAATAAAAACCATACAAAAGAAATAACTATTACAGATTTTGCTAGAAAAGACTACAGCCAATTCCTCATCTGCAATCTGTTGATGCAGAGCACGAAGATCCTAAACACTCAGAAACCCAAACAGATGAAAAAAATAATCATCAAGATCACAGATGCCAGAGCAATAACCATGGCTGACACCAATGCTACAGCTTTATTTTAAATTTAAATTTACAGTCAAACGTTATGCAAAATCATTCCAGAAATGACAACAGATGAAAAATAGAAGCTCATGTACAGTATCACTCTTCCCTCTTTTCCTCTCCGATTTTTCATACATTAAATATTTTTGGAAGAGCAGAATGGAAATTTGCTACTGGCTCTAGTCTTTTCCAGCACATTTCAATTTAGATTTTAAAAAAAAAATCAAGCCGTGTTCTGGTATACATTTGTTTAGTAGTCATAAGTCTGGATTGACTCTCTCACATTATTCTAACTAAATTCAAAGTTCGTTTCAAAACAGTTTGATTTGAGTAGGTCTTGGGTAATGGAAGTTTTCATATTTTTAAAAGAACCTAGTGACAGTAGGGCTGCTACTGAGGCCTTACTCTCTAGGAGACTGGGTGTTTCTTCAGGGTAAAAAACCAGTTCCTAGTTCTACCACTCCATCCAATTCTCCATGATGCATGATCTTGGGCAAGCTGGGCTTACTTCCCTGTGCTTCATTTCCTTGAGGTGTGAAGTAGGAATAATGACACTCACCTTCCTTTTTATGCATAGACCCAGTGCTTTAACTAAGTGGGTTTTCCCCCTTGTTTAAAACAACAAAATCTTCAAGGCAGTCTTTTTATAGTATTTGAATAGAAATCCAGCATCATCTAAAATAATGGCTCTGCCAACTTTCCATGTATGGAAAGAAAAACAAAATAAAAGCTCCTTTCTGCCACTCCAGTTTTTCGTCTCTGTGTGGTGTATATGGTTAGTCCCATTCAAAACCCTGTTGAAAAAGTTTCTTCCTTGGAATGACAGCAAGATCACCAAAGATTTTGAACCAAAAAATATGGCAAGATCAAGAGTCCTGGAACTGCAGAGGCAAGTTAAATAGCATTCTCCAATCCAAGTCAATGCAAAAGGCTTCCTTGCTGATATCCTGGCATGTATGTCTGGAGTTGTACTGACATCAGCAGGATTTCCTTGCTCATAGGAAAAGCAGGATACTGGCTTTGAATCAAGCCACACAGTTCAAAGAGATCCTAGTATAAATTATTTGAAGTGACTCTGATTTCTTGGCATTTATAGCATAGACTTTATGAAGATTACATGGGCCTATCACTTGAACATGTTTTCTGTGTATCATTAAGATTTTACTCAGGCCATGAACTCGAGTTTCCCTAGAATGTGTTAGAAAAAAGAAAACAAACTAACACTGGTTAGAATAGTGCTGCCTTTTAAAAAACCAGAATACAAGTATTTAAAATATGTAATGACATTCCTCACTAGTAAATGGGAGACAGAGAGAGAATTTTGCTCAATACATGTATGATTGAGTTTTTCACAGCAAACAGACATTGTATTATTTGGTCAAAATTAAAGATTTTATACTCCTTTATACCCAAAACATCGATTGCTTCTGTACTTCCTCTGAACCTACCAGGCAGAGTACTGTATTTTTTAGACTGGAAGAAATAAGATTTCTACAAATGAAGCCTGAGAAACACAAAGTTTAGTTGGAAGAATTGTATTTTCAAACTGTATTTAAGAGGTTGCCTAAGAAAGAGAGAAAGCATGGTTTATTTGAAGTCCTTGTCATTCCAAGATGTTTGCAACTACCCTTCAACAAACTGCCAAGTGCTTTGATAACCAGCTGCCTTCTGTGTTTAGTCACCTCTCATAAATGGTAACCTGCACACATTTCAACCTTCATACCACTATGTCCAGTATCCTGAAACCACTCTTTTGTTCTAGCCAGGACCCTCACCATCTCTGCTTGCTATGAATCTAGCCCAGCCTCACAGGATGAATGGCACATTTGTCTGAATAGGATCCAAAACTCTGATTTCCTCCCAAGACAGCTCCATTCCTAACTGTATCTCCTATGTAGCTCCTCCAACATACTCAGAAACTGCACTGTTCCTTCATAAGTTATAGCAGAAGTGCTGAAGTCCAGTGCTTGTCCAATCAGTGCATGAAGTGAGAGAAAAGAAGTCACATTTTCTAGTGAAAGTGGTAAATAAGTTATATTTAAATTAAGTTACCTTTTGTTCATCAACAGATATTAAGTGAGCTTTGTCAGGCATGCAGGTGGTAAATTTTTGAACAAACCTTCCCACATCTCATGAACTTAACTCTAATGTACTGAGAACATCCCTAGCCTTACTGTCTCACATTTATGACAGGCAGGAATTATTTAGCTTGGTTTTCTGGGACAGCAGTGGGAGTCACCAGCAAAGAAGATCATTCCATGTACTTTGTGTTCATATCACAATACCCATCAGTTTGTCACTGTTTTGTCATGCTGCCTACAGAAACCACCTCCACTGTTCAGCATGTTTTTAGCCATTACCTGCCCTCCTGATCTCCACTACTACTTCACTCTCAGAGGCATTTCCAAATTTCAGGATTTACAAAGCACTTGTTTCTGCAGTTCAACATACTGTGGAAAGTGTAGTATACTGAAAACATCCTACTAGTCTACAATTTCCCTATTCAATTAGTATCCAGTCCTGGTATGACTTAAATTTGGATTATAACAAAAAAAAAAATAAAATCAATATATATAACATTGTGACTTCTGATAAAAATTACTCCCTATTAGTTCTTGCTACCTCTAATAACCACCATACAGCACTCGAATGTTTAAATTAGACAGACAATATAATTTTTGCTCTTACCCTTAATTTTCTCTTTCCTTTTGACTGTATCCCTTGCCAAATTCAAGCTACAAATAGTTCATGACTGATTCAAGCTATTCTCCCTCTCAATGACATAACATACCAAGGGCTAGAGCACTCACAGTGAGTCAGATTATATATGCAAACATAGTGCTTCAGATTATATATGCAAACATAGTGCTTCCTGGCTAGATGCAAATGAGTTTCATTTATAACCTGATGCCTTGTCAAAAGATCCATATCCTGTATGCAAACCATTATGATAATTTGTTTTATTGAATATCCAAATTCATCACACTCTTAAATGTTAGCAAAAAAAGTTGTTTCTGAAATATCAAAGAAATTATCCTCTGCCTAGATGTTTCTGTTTAGATAGTACTAAATCCACAATGATACATATCTTAATGTACACAATTTCTAATGAACTGTGTATATAGGGAAACTGGAAACATCTACATGTCACTCTACAGGTAACTCAGGTTTCTTTCTTTTCAGGTCTCATTTCATACTGCTTCTTAGTGTTCCTGCCATAAGAGTATATTGTTGTTCTAAAATGCTTTAGGTACAAAATCCAGGTAAAGTTTCCAGTCTGTGTATCATTTAACTGTGTGCCTCTTCTATCATTGAGATGCTGAACCTCCTTTTAATTTTGTTGACCATGCCAAAGATGGTAAACACAGAAGTTATATTTCTTCGTCTCCTGATCTACTTCTGTATCAGCCAGCAACAAATTCCAAAATATAGTGTGCAACTAGAAACAATCCCTAAAGGTTCCTAACTTGTTCAGTCTTTCAGACAATGGAGAGAATCACTGAGATATTCAGTGCAGCCTCATCAACATCTGGTATCCAAGTCTCTTCTCAAGCACCAAAGAGATAAAGGAAAGGGAGTACTGAAAATTCCCTGAAGAAACCTGAATAGTTTTCCACAGTTTGGCTGCTACGTGATCCAAGCTTACAAAGATTACAAAAAAAAGCTTAAAAATTTGCAGGAACAAGGAATGACAGATTTTGACTGAGGAGTTAAATTATTTTTTAAGTCATTAAGGATGCTTTTACCACCTAAAAGTGATGCCATATTTCTTGTACATACTGTCCCAAATAAAAAATTTACTTTCCCATTTTTCTTTACTATTGTGTTTGGTTGGTGCTTATAACTGAAGGAGAGTAATGAAAAAAAAAGAGGACATGCATAAAACCACACAACTCAGAAGATGATACTAATGTTGGCCAAAAAAGATTCCTAAAATCTGCTACAAACCAAGTCATGGCAGTTTGTCAGCAACATATCATTACATTTACTAAAATAAAATTCTGCTTTAACATGAACTGTGCTGACTACCATACCTCAGACAGTTATGCCTGTAGACCTGTATCTGTTACACATCTTCTTGATGTGAAAAGGACAAGAAAAAAAACCCTTCAAATACAGTGTTGCTCTCTGCATTATTAAATCTACCCCATTTCTACTGCTACTGAAGCCCTCAAGATAGTTCATTTTTCTCTAATCCTCCTCTGTATTTACAGCACCTCTCAAATTTCTGCCGTCATTCAATTTCATCATTACTCACAGTTTTTGTGCCAGAGGTCAACATCAAAATATTACATGCTGGAGGCCCAAGACCAGTCCTCGAGGAATTCCACTAGCAGAGCCTCACTCAGCAAACCTGACACTTCCTTCTTTGTCTCTGCCTGCCACCCTCCTGACTTTGGATCCTTACACATCGTATGGTACCTCTTTTTCACTCTTTCCTTCTGTATAACCTAACATTCTCTATTTGGCACTGTACTAGAAGTTCAACTTTACTGTCTTTGGGGACAGCACCAGTATTTTCCTCTCCATTTAGTGTCTCCACCTAGTCACAGAAGGGGACAGCTATCAAGTAAGTGAGCAGATGAGGGAAAGGCATCCCCAGACAAGATACCCTGCCAAATGCCATTCACTAGTGGCAGCTGCCACCTTCCTCCCACTTTTACCAAACCCACTCTTCCTACCCTGTATGGAAAGCTGTATGTTGCAGCAGGTCTCACTAAATGAGAGGTGCAATGTGTGATTATTTCCCATGTCTCCTTCCCAAAAATCCAAGAACTCAAACCCTCAAAGCATCAGAGAGTCATCCCTGCTCAGTATGAAATTACACCAGCTCCAGGTAAGGTTCAGGTAACAGCAGAAAGACACCAGTAAAGAGAAAAAACGTCTAACCAAAAAAAGAACTCATCCTGCCCAAGCTGTCAGTAATCAGGGGCTTGCTTTCAGCTCTTTGAGCACAAGGCAGGACCAAGTAAGTCCCCAAACTGCAATGTGAAAACAGTGAGACAGTTGGTTTTAATTATTTAGCCATTCTAATCCTGTTCATGCTAACATTTAATCCAAAAAAACATTTTAAGGATTAGAATATATGACATTGACCTAGCCATGAACTACAGCACAAGTACATTGCCCATTACAGTTATATTTTCACTGCCAATATAATTTTCTGAATCCTTTTATTTTATGAAATATTTGGGAGATTTTACCAAGACAAAAGAGAATTTTCCACATCCATCGCATACAAGTGATTGCTCTGAATAAGGGTAAGCAGTCTTATCTTGCATAACTTTCCACAAAATAAACAAAGATCTCAAAACATCAGTTTTGTAAGAGGTTTTTGTTACAAATTAAAAATAAAAAACTACTGGTTAAAGACACAGAACACAAAGACAAACCTACCTACCTTACAGAGATATTTCCTTATGTTTGTTTAATACTTGGAGTGTGAAGGCATCCCTCTTCTGATTACACTGAAGTAACAACCACAGACTCCAAGCAAGCTGGCAGCATTGCTCAAAAAATTACTCTAAATCTGTCCAGTAGAGGGCAATGACATACACACACAAAGTGAAAAGTTGAATTTGAAATGCATGCTTGTAAAAATAAAACTAAATTTAAAAAAAATCCCTATAGTTCTACAGCACTTATAATTGTTTTACGTGTAATGTTTATATTCAGGGGATACAGATCACTGGTCCCCATTTTAACACCTCAAAGGACTTCCAAATTATACACTAAAAATCTTTCTGATGTTTTTGCAAAATTGACCACTATCTATACAGTAGTAGAACAGCTTTACATAAATTAAAAATGTATCTTTATTTTACATTTGACTGCAGGATAAATGTCGGAAGTGGTTTTGTCCCTTGGCAATACATAATTTAGTTGCTAAAAAGCTTTCCCTTTTTGTTTAAAATTGGTCCGGTAGGATACTGTTAAATCATTTTCTTCTTGTCACACACCCATCTACTACAAGGAATGCTCACAGCCATTAAATAAGATACCATGTTTACGTGGAAACCTGTGTCTGTTACATTTCTCAGAGAAGATCTGTGCTTGGTTGTTTTAACTACACTTAGGAATAATTCAAAACCTCATTGGGGTCTGCAGCACATTCCTGCAGCACATTTGGACTTGCAGGTACAAGGCAATTGGGACCAAAGCCCTGAACCACCCCTGCCAGCTCCTAACAGGCCCCAGCAGCAAGGTAAGACTGTAAACAGTGCCCAGCACCCCTGTCTCTTCAGAGACGGGGGGAGCCCTGTTGCAGACAGATGTGGTAGAATACCTGAGAGACACAAGCACTCTTCACACAAGCCACCACAAATGCCTGTTTGTTCTGGTTGTGATTTGTTTCAAATGCTGTCACCTCAGGTTTTCAAGGCTCCCAAAACTTTCCACTGCGGTTTTGTATGATCTCAAGTTACATTCCCAGACCTCCTACCCGGTGCTGCAGAAATAGAGAGAACACAGCTGTTAAATATACCTCCACTAACAGGCATGAAAAGCAGAAGCAACTCACAAGTAAAGGTAGGTTTTTGATTTTTATTTTTTTTCATTATGGCAAAGAAAGGTTCGTGTCAACACATGTCAACATCTCAACAGTTTTTTCCAGGGTATCCAAGTTACTTGGCTGAATGTGGTAGTTGCTAGGGCAGCTGGTCAGGACTCAGAATTTGCTACAAAAACCCTGCAATATACTCGACTCTTGGAGGCAGGAACAAGTCTCCTAAAGCCCAAGTGCACTGGCTGTTGCCAGAGCAGTCAGTTGGCAAGAAGTCTTAAACTCCTGACATCAAGATGTTGATCTCATGATTGACTGGTTTCCTAGCAGCTGCCACAGCTGGAAGTGTGAGGGAGTCCCCCAGCCTGAAGCAGCATCCATGGAGCAGCTGCCCATTCATGGAGTGTAAAGGCCCTGGAGTCTGCAGTGCAGACAGCAAGCCAGCAAGAAACTTGGATTTTGGTGAAAGCTCATCAAAGCAGAAATTTCTAGGACAGCCTAACGCTTTATACAGTTTGAATTTGCCTGTGCAAAAGCTGTATTTTAGAAGATCCACACCTTACTTTGATTCACACCTCATGAAATGATTCTTGCATGTTCTACAACAGCCCTTCACTGCTCTGTTTACATTCACTTCACGTGTTTTAAGTTTTCTTCATCATAAAGAGACCTCAAAGATGTGGGGTTTTTTTAAACAAAACAGACACTTCAAGAACTTGATAAAAGTTTCAGACAAGCACAGTTACAGCACATGTATGTCAAATGGTTTAAAGCCTTGGGTATAGTCTGTGTACAAAGCACCAGTCACATTTATCAAGACTGACAGGGAGCAGAATTCTCTTATGATTAAAAATTATTCAGATTAAAAAATTCAACTAATTTTGATAATTCTTTAAAAGATTTCATTTAAATAAATTAGAATTTAGGTGTTCTTAGAAAAAAAACAAGATAACATACTGATACTGATTTTTCATATGTTGATCAAATATTTTAAATATTGATATTGACCAAATCTATTTATTTTAAGGGGAAAATGGGTTTGGGTTTCTTTTTTTTGGGGGGGGAAGTTGAGTTTTCTTACTATTGTGCTTTCTAGATATATTTATGGTACCAATGCAATAAGAGGTGTTAAAATCTTTTCATGAAGCATATCTTAACATGATTTAGCTATCAGAATGCTAGTTAATATAATCATTAATCTCCCTACCTGATGGAGGGAAACAGCTAATTTTAATAAAATTTATGTGACCTTCACTATTGTAGGCTTACTTCCTCAGGAAAGCAAATTAACCAGATATATCTAGAAAGGATATATCTGCAAATAGCATATTATCATCATCCAACTTCAATCAATTTGTATCTGTCAACACACAGAGGGTTTCTGTATGCTGTAAGCTTGACTCAAGGAAATCCCTTCAATGAGTCAAAGCAAGCATTTTAGCATTTCACACCTGTATCCCAGAAGCACCTGCTCCTTTTGCTCATGGGTTTGAATCTTTTTTTGTTAGATGCTATGCTAACACTAAACAACAGATGACTTTGCAACTTTAAAGGCCTTTTGGCATTTAGGGCAAAAAACCACCCAGCAAATAAAATACATCCTCTGTGACACATAAGACCTTGTCAGATGGTAACAATTAGCATGAGCCTCAATGGCTGGGCTACATGCACCAGGTATGGAATTAAGGTAGAGCATGCAGTCAGCATGCAGGAACAATGTAGGAGGAATTTCAAAATATACAGGTAATCTATGTAAGATGGCACAGGACAAAGCTCAGATGTGCCTATACGGAAGTCTGACAAGTACATAGAAAGAGTCTGCAGCCAACACAGTCATGCAGCACACAGGAGGTTCTACATCAGGAAAGCAAAGAGTTACTTAAGGCCTTGCAGGGCAGTTCCAGCACTTTTACTTTACTTTTGCCTAAAAGACCAAGGAGAAAAAAAAGACTCCAGGCCAATTAATAAAGAGATAAGAAGAGCAGAAGCTTTAATGAGCCTCCAGGCCCCAGGAATACATAACCCACGCGTGCGCTTGGACACAGGCTCTATGATTTTATAATGATGTCCATCCAATCCCCGTCCATCCACCCCCTGGTTCTGCCCCGTTCCGTCCCCCAGCACACCCCCTTGGGAATTAAGTCTGGGGGAGTTTGGGACCCCTCTTTCATCATCTTCTTCCTCCTTGCAGCATGTTGAGTCTTTGGAGGCCCTCCAAAGTTCCGGGCTTGAAGGTCACTTTTGCCTATGTTTACATCTTCTGGTCCAGGCCTTAAGGTGTTTTTCTGCAATTCCACCTTGAAAAGAAGACTAAACAGATAATGGAATTTTGAGGGATTGATGTGGGACGGGGTTTGGTATATGCAACCATTAAGCTACTGCCATTACTTTTACTGGAAAACACTGGTAAGGGATGTAATACAGTGAGATAGTAAAAGAATGCATGTTAATTATGCTGGTAGAGAATGTCAGTGCCTCGTCAGAAGATGATAGTGACTTTAGTGTGGCAATGATACCTGAGTTATGTGCTGCTGTAGTTACTTCTACTGGAAATACTGATACATTAAAATCTACATCCACTACATAACTACTTCTAAAATCTATAAAAATTAAAAAATCAAAAACTCTGAGGCATCATTACAGAGGTGGAAAAAAGTCAACTCTTCTGGCAAGGAAAGCTATTTTGTGTTGACTGGATGGGAAGTTTTGTAATACGGTAAAATCATTCCACTACACTGCCAGAAGAGAGCTGTCCCCACGAGATGCCTCTATACTGTCCTTGAGTCCAGCAGCAATCATTTTTCCTAGCCCAAAATCCCAGTGAACCTTCTGCTCAAGCAAAGGTACTTCCTGCTATAATTAACATACATTGCCCATACATTCTAGTGAAGCCGTTTATTTTCCCAATGGCCAGTCACATGCTAACATAATTGCCCTCAGATAGTTAACATCAGCTAAACATCAGCTACTATGTAATTTCCCACCTCTTGGAGACAAGCATACAGCCCAGGTGAGTCCTGATCCCCATCTCAGGGTGAGACCTGGGCATGCATCCCTCACACCTCAATTCCCCAAGGAAATGAACTAAGGAATGCAGGCATGTAAGGAGTCATAGCAGAGGATACATCCTCATTTTGGGCAGTCAAAAGGCTCATAACAAACCCAACCCACAGCCTAGATGTGAGCATACTAACACTGTTTTGAAGATTATGACAATAAAGATTTGCAGGGCATAAGCAATAGGATATCACTAAGGAAAGTAGTCTTTACACACACAAGTGAGCAAGCATGCAGATATCATATCGCTGAGTCATATCATAGGAACTGCACAGGTTTGGGGCAGGCAAGAGATCCTCCAATTTCTAGCCAGCTTGGAAAGAGTCAATCACATCCAGTACAAACCAGCTGAGGCTGAACAGAGTCTAAGTAAAGAAACTGTCTCCCACTTTTGAAGTTTGTTGCCCGAGTTGTGAGCATCCTTTTAACACTGTAATGGTTTAGCAAGGTCTGCCAAAAGCCCCAGATGGTAGCAAAACATTGTTTCTGGGCTGATTTTAGTCCTTTAAGACAGGTTCACAGATACTCTGTGCAAGATAAAAGATCCGGGTTGCTTAAAAGAGTAAAAACAGTTCTTTTGCTCCTCCCTTCCACTCATCCTAACCCAACCTTGAGTTTGAGATGCTGGATGGTGTTGCAATGAAACTCCGTAGACATAGAGGTCCCCTTTGGAAAAAGATTGGACATAGAAATATATTCATCTGGACCTTCATCTCAAAGCATGATACTTGTCTAATTCCACATTCGGGTATTTTAAAGTTAGTTCTGAAAGTAACCTGCTAGCCTTAGCCATTAATGTCTAAAGAACTTATTCAACTGCTTTTCTTTTTATACCCCACTAAAGCTGAATGAACAAGATTTGCAGAGATCTACCTGAGATCAGAGTAACTGTAGAGCTGAATTCAGCCCAATGGTATTTTTGTTTAAAGGAAAACCACAGAATGGAGAAGCACTGTACTCATAAGTGTTTTGAAACTACATGAAGGACAAGCTCCTTGGGCTGAAAAGCAGTACTTCTTTCTATATCTAGTAATTGTATGAGTAACATCTTAACCAGTTCATCTGGAGATTCCTTTAGTACCTACTGCTTTCTCAAGAGGTTTTTTTTTAAAACACCTTATTACTGTATAGAAAAAAAGGAACATAGCAATTGAAATACATGGAAATACATGAAATGTGACTAATGAAATTTACACCTAAATCTCATATTTACCATTTTCACCAATTCACAGAATTAATTCTCATTTCTTGCACAGTATTTTAAACAAGAAAATATAATCCCTATGTCTGCCTTCTCTCCCCAAAGAGGACAAAAATTAACTTTAAAATATGAGATGAAGGTGCTAAATGCAATTCATAGGATCATAAAATAATTTAGGTTGCGGGGATCTCTGGAGTTCTCTACTCCAACCTTTTGCTCAAAGCAGGATCAAGCTAAGATCAGATCAGGTTGCTCAAGGCTTTATCAGCTGGGTCTTGAAGACCTACAAGGATGAAAGTTAAACAAGCTCTTTGAGCAACCTGCTTTACTGCTTGACTGGCTTCGGAGTGGAAAAAGCTTTTTGTTATAGCCAATCTAAACCTCTTGTTTCAACTTAGGTCCACTGTCTCTTGTCCTTCTGCCATGCACTACTCTGAAGAGCCTGGCTCCACCTTCTCAATAACCTCCTCTAGAAATCGGTGGACTGCCATGAGGTCCACCTGAACTCGCCTCTTCTCTAGGTTGAGCAAGCCCAACTCCTTCAGCTTCTCCTCACCCCAGCCATCTTGGTGACCCTCCTCTAAACTCACCACAATTTAGCAATGTCTGTCTTGTATTTGGGGATCCAAAACTGGACACGCTACTCCGGGAGCAGCCTAACAATTGGTGAGTAGAGGGGTAAAATCACACCCCTCTACCTACATGCAGTGCTATTGTTACTATATCCCAGGCTGGTGTTGGCTGCCGTGTTCACTGCCAGGGCACGCTACTGACTTATGTTCAGTTTGTTGTCTGCCAGGACCATCAGGTTTTTTTCTTCCAAGCTGGCCTGTACTGTTCCAAGGCAGGAATTCTTCACAGCTATGGGACTTGGCATTTGTTCTTGCTAAATTTCATAAAGCTCCTGCGGGCCCATCCGTCCAGCCTGTCCAGGTCCTTCAGTGGTGGCTCTGCCTTTAAGCATATTGACTGGTCCCTACAGTTTGGTACCATCTGCAAACTAAGAGCAAGCCCTCCATCATCTCCTCCAGGTCACTGTCAAAGACATTCATGGACAGGTCCCAGGATACACGCTTGTGGTACTCGATTCAAGTAGACTCATTATTGAGAACATATCCAGCTGGTATCTCCAAACTCTGAGCATTTAATAAGTAGGCAGGATTTCAAGGCTTACGATTACAAGTATAGCAGCATATCCAAATTTAATATTTAATCTAATCATAGAAATCAGCTTTTAGACTGTTATTTACCTGACCTAACTTTAGCATTAATCCTGCTCACCATTGGACTCCTGTGTAGGCAGCAGAGAAAAAAAAAAAATCAGTATGAGCTGGGGACCAATTGGTTAGACAGGTTGGTAGCTCTGCAAAAACAGGACTTCAATACAACAGCGTGTTGACAAACTCGAGAAAGTACAGTGGAGCATGCTAATGACTAAGACTGTTACTTAAATAGCTGAAAGTTCTAGAAGATATACAAGGAGAGGCTAAAGGAACTGGGTTAGGTTAGCTTGAAAAGGAGAAGGACAAGAGCCAGTTGCTGAATTCAACGAGCTAAAGGCGAGTTGTAGAAAAGGCAACATGAGAGTCTTCTCAAATATGCACAATAAAAGAAGAGACAATGGTCACAAATTGTGATGCTGGAAATTCTGATCAGATATAAGGAAAAAATTAATCAAAGTGGTTCAGCACTGACAAAGCTGCTCAGAGAGGCTTTAAACTCCTCATCCTTGGACATTTTCAAAACTCAACTGGGTAGGCCCTGAGCAATCTGATCTAACTTGGAAGCTAGCCCAGATTTGAGCAAGGGGTTGGATCAGCTACTTTGAGAGGGCTCTGCTAGTCCAAATTTTTCTATGATTCTATGAGAAAGGCTCCTTCACTGGGTGATTCATCTTGTCTTAAAATAGGTGTCTAAAATAGATTAGATGAATCACCATCTGGTGGTGCCTGTGTCTCACTGAAAATATTCTCCACTGAATATAAAGGCAACCTAAGCTGACTAGCTATGATTAAATGTCTTAAAGTGAGACATCTGTAAATTGGAAGAGATGAGAATAATCACTAGTGACTTGTGCTCCAAAATAATAAAGTTCTTGCCTTGTTCGTACATTATGGCGGTAGGGCATGAACCACTTTCTTAATAACCAATCTCTCAGTTGTGGGAGAAGGTGGACAAAACCTTCATGGAACACATAAAAATTAAAAATTAAAATAATTTGGAATTTGAGCTACGCAGTTAATCTAAACAGTTTATTGTCATATGAGCACTTCCCTTCATAATGCAAAGGGTACAATTTTATGATCAGGTATTACAATATGTAATAGCTTTGTCTTTAAAGACAGCTGACAGGATGTTTTTCCCTAGTTTGAGATATTTCTGTCTTGACTGCCTTATATATTAAGATCATAGTGTATAAAGGAGAATGAGTTTAAATCTTCAGATGTCATAGATAAAAAAAAAAAAAAAACACAAACTTTTTCAATGGAGTGTAAATGCTTTAAGAAAACTGTTTAGAGCTGTCTGAAATTTTCATTGACAAAAAAACCCAGATATTTGTCATGAATAGGTAGAAACAGTTGAAGTTGTGGGCATTTTTTTGGCCCTTAGAAACACTCTCTAGCTAAAAAAACATTGCTCTCTTCCTTTCAGCTGAAAGAAAAGAAAAAAGAAGGTGGATAAAAAAGAAAAATCAAATCTTTTTTCAGCCCTCCACATCAGCAGAACAACTCTGTTATCATTTATCTGAAAAACTGAAGGATAATTCAAAGTCTCAAAGTAATTTTAAAAGCCACCTTAACAACAATTAATGTTGTCCAATAATGTCTACAGAACTCTATTGGTTACATGTCTAATAAAGTCAGTGTAACTTTTTCCTAAGGGAAATAGCATTTTTCCTATAAATACTAAAAAGTTCTCTTTTCCATGTTCCACAGATTCTCCCAAAACGAACTTCCCTGTTGTTACCTAGATATCCAGCATCCATCTGTTTGGTACATCACACAGAAGAGAGGAAGTTCCCTGACCACAAAGAATGACCCAAAATTAGAGCACTACCAAAGAAAACTATTATTACAGGCAATGGAAGAGAAGCAGCAAGTAACTTCTACTACATGTGCTCTATTTCGCAGCAGAAACAAGAATAGGCACACCAGGATGAAAGGAATCACACTCTGAAAAAGACAATGCTGGTTTCACCATGCAGCTGACAAAATCTATGACTATCTCGCAGGTCCTCCAACAAGCTAACACATCCCCTGATCAAGAGAAGAGGGGAGTAGAAGGGCATAGAGACAACTGATAAACATATTTCCACATAAGAAATGGTTCTGAGCCAAACACCATTTCTCAAAGCAATCTGTTTGGTAGTTTAGAAACCAGCCTCTCTTTGTAACTACTTCCCCATAACAGTGAAACGTATTCAAGGACAAGTGCTTGTGCCCTGTTGTGACTTGGACATCACTAAAAATGAGCATGTTCAAGGTATCTTTAATTTTAAGTTTCTAGGACAATGAGAACCTGGATCAAAACTTAACAAAACTGTTAACTTCTATTAGGTTCAAAAACAGTCTACACTGACGAAGGAGAAAAGCCAATCCTATAGAAACCTCTGCCAAAACTACCAAACCCAAGATTTTACGTTTGCTGTTTCAGAGCCACCATTGGAACTTTTAATGTTTCAGCTATGCAAATATGAAAACTTTATTGTTTTACAATTAACAGAGACCAAGGCATGCATTCTTATTCTGAGTACTAGTCTCTACTCCCGAGGCATTCTGTCAGCTAATTGTAAGATAGGAAATTATTCAATATGCACAAAACTATTTCAGAGTCTAGGTTTTATTTTAGGACATTAAGATTTCTATATTGACACATACTCAATACCATCAGATCTTACTTTTCTTTTGAACTGAGAACTACAAAATATTGTTTCCTATGTGAGAATGTGCATAAGATATCTAGTTTTGAAAGAAGTTTGCCCATGCTTTTCCTATAACAAGGCCAGATCAAAAACTGCAGGGGCAAGGTCTTAGAATTTTGAATGAGTTTTAGTCTTATGAGTATATTCAAGCATGTTCAGGCAGTCAGCTTTAATCCCACACTCTGGAAATTGTTTTGGGTTTTTTTCCTGTATCGTTTCTAGTACTTTGTGTACTCATGCTTTATTATATTTTGTGTCTTACCCTGAAATGCCATCCTATTTTGCATGACTGAATTTTTGAAAACTCTAATTGATTCACTGTAACTACAGTAAAATCATCATGTATTATGTTTTTCTATGAGAGGTCTCCATTCCCCCCTTAAAGGAAAATAAAAATCAGCTAGTCAGAATTGTAAAAACAAAAGAGGAAGAGAGGAGGTGTATATGAAACTGCCATTATTCTGGTTTGGCTACTCAAAACTTTTTCCAACATAATCTCACAGATCAATTAAAAAAAAATAATAATTTAGTGTTTCCTTATAATTTGTAAGGGCTAAACATTGGCAAGATCCCAGTACCTGCTCTAAGTGGTGACAACTTGAAATCAAAGCCATCATTGTTTTACTTCAGCAAATTTTACCAGTCCTGATTATGAAAAGAACAAAAAAAAGGCTTAATTTTAAGGTGAAAACATTTGTTTTATCAAACTTTGGAACATAAAAATAATGGAGAACCTCATTTATCAGACATATGAAAAATAGGTAATACTATTGAGTGATAGCTAAGTAAATACAACTGCCATTTATCAAAAACACACAGAGAGAAAGACCAGCTTCAATCTAGGAATGCATTTCAGAATGAAAAAAAATACTTTGACCGGACTTCAGGTTTTTTAAATGTTTTTGAATAATGATTTATGGTAAAGGAGGAAAAAAGCTTCCAGATTTTCAAAATTGCGGTCAAACCCAATTTGTATAATGTCTAACTGCATATTGACATTCACAACCACAGCTTGTAAGCACCACTAACATAAAAATAAGAAAACACCGAAAGCACCTGGAAGGCACAGACTCAAGAGTAAAATGGAGACACAGAGTCATTCAGTAAAAGCTCTGGCGATTTTCAGACCAAGTCCCCACTCTTCCACTCAAACTTCGTAGAAATTCAGATCTACACCAGAACTATAGCATATCTTCAAACACATGAAGAGAGACAATATACAGCAGAGAATCCCAGAGTAACTGGGATAAAACCTTTAGATGTCTGATTTTAACAATTTACTCTTAAAAACTTGGAGAATAGGAACTTGCTTACTTTACAATGGGAAAGAGAGGTAAGACCCCTACAGGGCATCAATCTGACAGAAACATTATAAACATTACTCAAATTAGTTATCACTTAACTCTCCCAGGCCACATGTCACTAATCACAGCAGAGCAACTAGACACAGTCAGAGATTGTAAGTAAGAGCAAAAAAAATAATGAAAAGGTACAAAACAACCTAGTGATGACATAATGAACTTAAAAAATAAAAAAGGGAGGGGGGGATGATAGAAAACTAGTTTATTATCTGTCAGTTTTGTCTGATTTTCCAATAGCATGGAGGCATGCAGAACAATTTAGCAATTAAGGATCACATTAACTTCACACCAAAGGAGTAACATGAAAACAGCTCTTTGACCCCTCTCATGTCCTAAAAAGGCTTGCAATATACGACAAGCACACATTACAAACTCACACGTGTGGAAACATCATGGTGCCCGGTTCATGTCATTTTGCTCCACAGTAAAAATTCATCCTCTGCTGACAGGCATCAGAAGCTGCTACTCTAATTGTCTTTCCCCACTTAAGAACTGTTCGCCTGTTCTTTCAGACGATCCAAGACCACTTGAGACAACAGAGTTACACCTGCTGTCCAGCATCAGCTCTTTCACCCCTGAACAGTCAAGGCCTTTCCTTCTACTTCTCAACTACAATATAACTTTTTCAGTAGCTGCCTGCTCCTAGCAGCACACAAAGGCACTCCTGAGGCACATGGTAGCTACAGGCCCCTCGAGGTGACTTCTCCCTAGCACCCAACTCTGACTTGGCAGTTTCCCACTGAACGGTTTTCCCTGCTTTACAGAATAGAGCTGATGGGGGAGCAGTATGACTGCAGCAGAACATATTTCTCTAGCGTGTCAAACTATCTAAGAAGTTAAAAAAAGAGTAGCCTAACTTCATGCTCAGCACCTCTCTCTCTGGCCATTCTTGGCATGCTATTTTTATATATATTAGAATAAAAAGTTTACAATGTGTGCAGTAAGCTGAGAGCCAAAGTGAGGCCATCCTTAAAAAATGTTCAGTTTCCTACTCCCAATGAACTGCTCCTAGACTAATGTCTGCAACTAGTCTGTCACTACTAGATTGGTTTCAATTTTTCATAGATTTCTTGTTTGTTGCAGTGAACTTGTAGATGTGCAAATGCATCAAAAGCTGCCCTACAATAAGCAAAAACAAACAAACAAACAAAATCCCAACCCAAACCATGATAGGGTGGGGAGGGAACAAACCCAGAACAACTTCTGAAGGACAGATTGTGTTATAGCCAGAAGAACTGCATAGATGATTTCCTAGAATGAGTTTAATGCTCTGAACATGAATGAGAAGAAAGAACACAACAGATCTGAAAAGGATGATAAAATGCACAAGAAAGATTATGGGAAAACAGAATAATAAAAAACTGATTTTGCTAAGATGTACTCTTAGTTTATCCAAATTTGATATATTTGCTTTTGCTCTTCTAAAGTATTCTGACTGAATGGCAGAGCCATGAGGCAGTCATAAAGCTTTCATACAATCTTGTTCATTCTTCATGATCATTTTTAAGCCATAGAAGTATAGGTCAAACCTTGATTTATATTTATTTGTTAAGTAATCTTGCTAAATTAAATACTACAACTACAACAACAACAATAATAATAATATACACATCTATACTTTACAAATGACTGGAAAATTCTGGATAGAACAATAATTTCCTGACAGATTGTTGGCAATACCAGATTCTTGTCCATCATGCCCAATAAATGCATTGTCTTGACTGCTTTTTTATTGTAAAAATAAAAAAGCAAATGATCAGGCCATAAAAGAAAAAAAAAACAAAACACTAAGAGAGTTCAAAAAGTGCATTACGATACTTTTCACGTAAATTAAGTTACAGCCTTTGGCCATAACATGACCCGAAGTATGCTATAATGGTGCACCAATTAAGTGCCTTCTATATGTTATGACTTAAGTATGTACTGCAAAACTTGGCTTCATCATACTTTAAAACATCAAAAGAGAAATTTTTATGTCCTATGACAGGATGTTTTATTAAAACTAATGATGTTTCAAGAACTTAAAATATTTGTAGAAAAGAACACTTCAGCAGGGAAATACATCTTTGCAGCTTTTATATTTTTACAGTGAGGGAAGTTACATCAGCTTTAAAAAAAAATAACAACAAAATGTATCAGCCTACACAAATATGTTCAGGTCCTGTCTCTTACTACAATATCAACATGAGAACATCCCTTATGTGTGTATATATACATCTAAACAAGTTCCCTCACACACACATCATTTGACACAAACATTCCTGCCTTTGCATGCTTGCACACAAACACTGCACTCACATTTAAGCTTCTCGCACGTAATCAATCCTTCAAGCTCTGGCGCTCTCTCACACAAACACAGATATGCTTCATACCTTCTCCTGCGTGAGAAAATCATGTGAACCATCTGTGACTATTAATCTCTGAACCCAAGCCAGTCAAATATGCCCCATCTCAGCCCCCGACACGCCAGTCAGACTTTCTAGGAACACACTCCTCACACATAGACCATTGTTTTCACTACCGCCTACCTAATATTAGTTTGTTTTCCACTCCATCCCTTCTCTTTTCACTGCTATATTCCCCACAGAAAAAGAATCTATTTTGCCACTAATTACAGCAGTCAACCCTCTAGCAATCCAGTGTTGTACATTGCATAGGCAGGGCCAAGGTATGTTTTGCAACGGGCAGCATAACACAAACTACCCAATGAGTCCAGCGAGTACCGTAGGTTTTCCTCGTTGTTCATAACTTCACACTTCACTGTTCTTTGACTGATGAGTGTTTAGGCAAATGGACACATAGAAAGAACCTTTTTTTAAAAAGTCTAGTAATCATTAAAAGAAAATAAAGAGATCTACACTTCAAAACCTTGACTGACTATACTTTCATTTCATAAGTCAAAAAGGAAGAAGGTACAATTTTAATGTTTGGGGCAAACCCCTTAAAATGCAGTCTCAGGACAGAGGGGTCTAAAAGAGGCCTGAAAAAATGGTTCTGGTGTGTAAAAGACATGCTAGACAAAACACAGAGAAAAAAGAAAGACCACCTTGTTGTTAGGGATCTCAAAAGTGCTGCTGAAAGCAACACGCTGGACTTGGAAGGAACAGGATCAAAAGAAAGGTTTAAGTACTTTCAGCATTTAAGGGAATGTTACAGTACCCAGTCCCCACCAACCAGAGCAGAAGGTTGCTATTACTCACAAAGGTGTTTGAACTCTATAAAATACCTCCCTTGGTTAAATGTCTCTTTAAACCACTGCTCTTTCTTTCCCCGGATGAGAATAGAAGTCTATGTCTAACTTTTGTACCACAGAGATCCCTCAGGTGATACTGCCACACAGGAGCTCACAACGGTCTTGAAGAATTGATGCAAATTCCTCTCTGGAGACAGAGCAAAACACAAACCTCAGCATCTCTAATACTGGCAAGTCTCCAAATTTAGGAGAGTTTCTGGTTAGTACATAGTGGACCAAACCCAAATCCATTCCTAAGAAAAGAACCAACAGATAGTGGATATTTTGTTGCTTTCTTCTCAAGATGATAAAGTTGGTGTGCACTTTAAGAAAGGCATAAATATGTCCAGATTCCAGCTTTACCTAAATATTCACTTTCTTAGTAGGGTTTTTTTTGTTTTGATCTGCATACTCTTTGAAAAAGAAACTGTTACATGATTTCTGTTTGTACAGAAATTGGGATAATGTCACTTACCAGGGCTTTGACTCATAGCAAAGAGTTTGGGAAGGGTGTTCACCTCCCTCTTTTGGAAAATGGAGTCACTGCTGACAATCTTTGCAGGCAACTAAATAATTTTATTAACAAGTGAAAGAAAAATATCTAACTGGAGAAATTACCCTTCAAAAGCCTAGGAACCATATATTTCCAGCAGGACTAGCCAGCAAACTTTAAACATCCCTGCAGAACAGGGAGTGTTTAGACAAGCAAAAACCTCAAATGTAAGAGAGCTCTGCATGTCAGCTTTTGCTGAAAGGAAATCCCCTAGAACTGACTGCCTGTCTTCAGTACATATAGCAAGTAGTACCTTCAGTGGCATGAGCAAACTCTGGGATAGAGAAACCTGTCTGCTCCATGACCACCTGGCCTCAGTGAAATTGAAGATCCAATTTTTTCCTATTAAGCTTCTTCCACATTTCACACCAGACACATCTCACCTAATTGTAGCTGGTCTCTCTGCCCTAGTAGAAACTAAACTGAGACAGAAAACTTGTGCAAGCAACAAGGATTCTTCAAATTATTAGTGAAAAAAATCATATGAGGACTGTTAGAAGCAAATGCAAGAAGCTCCATGGTATTCTAGTTGGGACTTCTTATTAAGCTATTGTACTAAACATTCATTTTGAATGTAAACCTTAAAGGAAAGAGATGTTTAAGAGGAGCATCACCATAGAGAGACACCAGCAAATGAAAGATGGTTGGACAGTGGCTAATCCCCAAATGCTGTCCTACTGCTTAATTGCTAGCAATGTCCCAAAACCTTCCTGCAACAAAATGGGTTTGTTTCCAACAAAAAAAGACCAGAATGGAGCTATTTCAGTGGAGCAGGTTGCTAGAGGTAGAGAGATCATTTGTAAAGGTGGCTGAGAGACTGTGCTCTTTGACTTCAACCTAAAAATTACAGACAAGTGGTCCATACAGTTAGCAAAACTCAGAAAAAAAACATTTGCCTTTTACAAATTGACTAGCAACTGTTCCCTCAGCTTTCTTTTTGTTGGAACACCATGGAAGCTGGCCCTCCCATCTAGCACTTAGATGTTCAGTGAGCGTGCCAGGAAACAACAGGTAACATTCCTCATGCTGTCTTTGGTCTCTTCTTAGGATATAAGACCTAAATAATGTAAGCTGAGAAGCATCTGGTCTTGTCTTTTCCAATGCTGTCCTGCCATGAACCGCTGACAGAACCTACCTCTTTGATCCCTACATAAATGTGAAAATGTGAAGGGAAGGGAACAAAATCAATACAGGTTCTTTTCCTAAAGCAACCACTGCTCAGTGATAGTCATCCCCCAGCATATCCTAGTGCTGGGAGATAGTTCGAGTAAACACAATATAAACCATGTCTCAAATGTCTATTTTATTTAAAACCAAACAATCCTGTCTCCCTCAACCCACCCATCTCCCCTCACCCCCCAAAAAAATTAAAAAAAAAACCAAAACCTTTCACTTCAAGGCAATCCAAAAGATTTTCCAGGGGGAAGGGGCTGTTTATATTAACTGTCTGTTGCTTAGACAAGAAGCAGAAGTCAGTAACCTCGAAATAAAGCATCTGTTCAAGCTATCATAAGATAAATGACCCACATTGCAGGCAAAAGAAAATCTCCCCAAATGAACCAAAAAAAAAAAAAAAGGTTTGGAAAACTCAGAAGCCAGACTCAAATAGAATTGACTCCTATATTAATATAAAGGTAGAACTATTAAAGCAGAGAACATGGCTGCTTGCTACTCCTACTAAAGAAAGAAGACCACTCACAATAAAGATAATGTGGGTAATACACCTTCTGGAGTGAAAGAACTCTCACAACATGCATAGTGTGTTTCAAACGTGAAATCTTCATTAAAAGACAACAGAAGACATTTGAATGCCATAACAGTTTATTAAAGAAAAACGTGGGGGGTTATTTATTACACACTATATTCAAAAGTATTTATTCCAATAACTGTTGCTTAGAGTCTCATGTCAGATTCAATTCCATCACTTTAAACATTACAACAAGAATATTCATAGTAGGCCCCTCACCAGCTCAAGCAAGGGTGAGAACAGTAGTTGAATGCTCATCCCACACTCCCTTTCCCAAACAACATCCATTCATTGCTCTAGAGCAATTAAGCAGAGCCCAATTGTACTGGTAAATGCAGTATTTGTCAGGGGAAGTTTAGGCTGGATATTAGAAAAAGGTTCTTCACCCAGAGGATGGTTGGGTACTGGAACAGGCTCCCCAGGGAAGTGGTCATAACACCAAGCCTGACAAAGTTCAAGAAGTGTTTGGATGATACTCTCAGGCACATGGTCTGACTCTTGGGAATGGTCCTGTGTGAGGCCAGGACAAAAGCAGTTTTTCCACAGAGAGGTTTCAGACTTGACGAGTATAGCAAATTATTTTTATTATTATTACACATACATATTTATATATATATATATATATATATATATATATATATATATATCTGCTCTTGTAACCATTTCCCCCATTCTTGCAGTACAACTTTGAACTCACACAAAGTATCATCTGCTTCACCTGGATAATTTAGACAGTGTTTAAAGACTAGGTGTTTCTCATCTTCTGCTATCTGACAAACTCCTAACTTATTTTAAAATACAAAAGCCCAAATGAATACAACAATATAAGAAATAGCAGAATTCAGTCTGCAGAATGAGATGGAGATGACACTAGAATTATTTTCTCTTTCATTTTTCACTCCTTAACTCCACTCCTCACCAAGTCCCAGATCTGACAAGATGGCCATGCTCTAGAAAGCAAAAAAGCTCTAAGAAGAGTAGGGTAGATTAGAAAGAGGACAAGGAAGAAGAAGAGTTTTTACCGGGCTGAAAAAGCAGAAGAAAGCAAAATGAACAAAGATGTGTACAACTACAATAACATCCAGACAGTGCGAGGAGTATTTGGGACTGTTCAGCATTGCCTTGATGTCTTTATGCTCCTCAGTGATTAGCAAACTGTGAGAGAGAATGTCTGCTTTTGTCAAGTTTACTCAGCTGCGGAAACAGCTGAAGATCTTTATAGTTTTCAAGCTCAGCTGAAGGGCTGGTCATGATAGCGTAAGACCCATCATGGCTGGTCATAATTTAAATAAAAACAAGTGGAGCCTTCTGAGGCATAACTTGACAGTTAAGGAACAAAAACTACTTACAAAAAAACTAAAACAAACCACAAGAATACCAACAAGAAAAAAACACAAAAAAATCCATAAGCCTAACCTGGTACTAATACTGTGTAGGTATATCATTGCAAATATTAAAAACTTATGCAGGACTTCAGCAATAACTTTTGAAGTTTTACAAATGCCATGCCCCAGACACATTCCATCCCTAATAACCATCAGTACCACAGCTGTACAGTTGAACAGCACTTCTAACAGCACCATCATGGCATTTCCTTTTATGCAAGGATGTAAAGTAGATGAGGAGTTACTTAATTAGTTAATGTCTCTTATTATTTTCTAATAAAATGAGAAAGTTTAAGAGAACTAAAAGTTACTGAAAAGCAGAGCTTGGCCAGCAGTTTCCAGTGATGACCTGACATGACTTTTATCTCCAACTGATATCCAAGTAGTTATGGAGTTTATATAGTCCAGCCCAGCACTCATTTCAAAATGAAGTTTCTGCACTATATGGTATTCCAGATACATCTAGAGGATGGAAGAAAATGGTTAAAGAAAATCATTAGCTTATATGCTATTGTAGCACTTACTTAAATTTTCTAAATTAGGCATCAACAATCAGAGAGGAAGAAAGCGCTGACAACGTCCCATAAGAGAATTTGAAGGATAAATTTAGACAGAAAAACTAAAAAGAAAGAATCCAACTTGAAACACCAGAAATATGGTGGAGGGGGCTGTAAAACAAAGTCATGTCTGATCAGAATCTTTTCCTGGATTTCTACTCTCAATAAATCTGTGTAAAAATCTTTATTTTTTAATTTATTGTAAGGAAGCAAATTCTACTTGTGTTTCAAGAGCCATGCTGAAAAACCCTCCACATTTTACTTTGCACCACAACCAGTAGCAAAAAGCTCCATTGGTCAAACACAACTTGTACTACAATAGCCTTCAAGGTTTCCTCCTCAGTAACACTTACCCAAGCCCACTATCTTTTTTAAATTCCTTTGTGTGGAAGTTACAAAAAATTACAAAATTTTAGTAATTTTTTTCACAATTTACAACTTTACAGAACAAACAAACAACAACAACAAAAAAAAACTGAGGTGAAAAACAAACCCCACCAGGAAACCATTCTTGCTAATCACCAAGTGGGTTTTGTTTCTCTTCCACTATAATTAGTGGGCAGCAGAAAAGAAAGAAAAAATGTAACCACCCTAAAACAACACTCCCTGATGATAAACAAAATGTGTCTCTAAATACCCTAAGAAACATGTTTTAGGGAGTGAAGGGCCTTTTCTTCTCTTTTTTGGAGCTAATGGAGAAATTTGTCACAGCAGAGTAAACTACTAAGACCATTATTACATTTAAAGAAATGTATTTTCAAACAGAAAAGATGATCAAACAATTTCTGTATGTCTAATATAATTACTTTTAAAAATACTGACTTTTGGTTCTAGTAAAAGGAGGTGGGATATTAAACTCGGTGAAGAGTCACTCCCAAACAGGAGCATAGTGCAAAGGACCATCTTACCATACCACATTTTAATTTGTCTAAACTGACTGGTGTCATTCAAGCTGAGTCATGACAAGCCTGCAAAGACCTAAGCCTTGTATGTATTGGGAAAGAGAGGTCATTGCTTCAGAGGTCAAAAAACGTCACATGAGACGCTATGTGTTTTGTCATGACTATGAACATACATCAACCAGGCAAGAAATTTTTACTTAGCTTTTTGGCTTACAATCTTGATGCAAAACATTCTGGCCAAATCCTGCCTGAGTTTTTTTTGACTTTGGGTACTTTCATCTCACCTACATGCTCCGTATTCCATCCCACCCTTTTAATGGCAACATTGTCACAGAGCACAGATGGAGTTGACTTCCACAGAGATGGGCCTTTCTGAGAGAAAGGCAAATAGTATCAGAAAACAGTAAATAAAGGAGAAGGTAGGAGCAAGCAGACGAGACTTCCTGTTGGTTAGAGAATGGTGCTAATAATACCACGGTCATGCCTTCAATCCCCATACAGGCCATTCACTTAAGAGTTGGACTTGATAATTCTTGTGGGTCCCTTCCAACTGTGATTCTGTGATTCTCTTTGCAGACCTACCAGAAAACACATACTGCCCTGTTTGTTGCTTCTCTTCTGTTGATCTCATGTTTGTCTTCACACGACTTGATAGTACTTCTGTGAGTTAAAAAAAAATTACTTTGGACAAAACCAGCTTACTGAAGTACTAAGAGATGAGTAAATAGAGGGAGATAAAGAAGAAAGAGTTCAATTACTTCAAACGCACAAAAAACCCCAAACCCCACTCAATGACCAATTTTAAAAATACAGCCCTGTATGTGTGTGCCAGATTTATTAGATTTCAGGCTCTATGGAGCAGGGACCATGCAAGACAAGGTGCTTATTCAGAGCTAAAGTACAAGCTTGCCATCAGCTGAGACTGCCTTTGGACATGACCTCATTGTAAAAACATTACCCTCAATCACAGTGGTCCTTGAAAACTGCCTCCTAGCTAGTTGATTCCTATTACAGATTTCACAGTAGCAATTAGGTATATTTGCATCTGTGTCTTTAAAATTAAGAGAGCTTGAGAGAGAGAGAGATAGAGAGAGAGAGGGAGACCTGGGGAGTTGCGGGGGGGAGAAGTGAAAAAGCATGTCTGAACAGATGATCTTTACAGTTCCCCCCTCCTGCTGCTAGAAGCTTCCCACTCAGCTTCTGCTCCTATTTGTTCATCTTTCTCTGGCAGGAACTACTCTTAACTGTGTTAATTTTCTTTTTTGTGGGTTAATGTTGGGTAACGTGCTTGCAATTGCCCACAACTAATAGATTTCCAGTGATTGACTTTACTGCACTCCTGGCAGTAAGTAGGGCATATTTCTTGAACTAGGGTCATTTTAAGGGGTTCCTGAAAGCACCTTCAGACATTTCATGGCTTCATTTAAACAGCTACTTTCTTGGTTCCATGTAGGATTTTAAGCAGGAGAACAGTCTTCAAAGGCAGGTCACTATCCTCCAGAATATTAAGTTAGAAACATTTCAAGAGTTAGAACAAAGCAAAAAGCATGACCTTTTTTTCATTTATTTATTTAAGGCTAAACTTGGCAGATATGAGAATATCCAACTGTAGTTAGACAGCCATGATCTCAGCCTCTGGCTGTGCAAAGACATCTTAAATCTGTAGGTTCTGTGCAGATCCAGGGGATTTTTGCCAAAAAGTTTCCTGAATAAAATTAAATATTCTTTCATTTTAAGCTTTACTTTTTTTTTTCTTCCTTTCTTCATAGCCTATTATAATCCCACATTAAAAATATACAATACTTCAGGATTAGCACTTCTTATACTGTACTTTCCCCACCAAAAATGACTGTGATAATTCTTTAATGATATAAAAAAGGTTAAGTGTCATGCACCTTCCACCTTTAAGCACCAGTGAGGCACAACCTTTTCCCAGTTACTGTCCATCTACCTGGGAGTGATGCAAGAAGGCGGCAACAAGACATAGGCCTGCCAAGGAAAATCTTGGGAACACTCAATGCCTGGGCTGCAGTTGCAAAAGGAATGGCATCTGTCAAAAGCATTCTGTGAGAATGTGACAGTGGCATACTAGAAGCCACTTACATTATTAGCTTCATAGCCCTAGATAAAAGATTATCTAGATGCTTTGGCCCTTCAAAACCCAATAAAAATGTTGTATACAGCACACATATGTATATTGGTCTCTTCCCAGTGTTAATCCACCCATTCCTTGAATTTAGAAGCTTCACGTCTTCATGAAAATCTTTTCCAAAACTGCATGTGCAGCATTAGCAGAGGTGTACATTTAGGTTTCTTTGGAAGCACTAGCTACCACCAGTCAGGACTGTGGCTTTGTATTTCACACAGTGAAGAGGAAAAAATGATGACCTCTAGCTTTTTCACTGTCTATGCAGACTAATTGAGTAGGTCTCTCTATCCCCAAGATATGGCAAAGGAAGGTGTGTGGCTGGATCACAGTTGTCTTCCTTTGTAGTTTTAAATCTGGAGAGCTGTATGCTGCTATTGCCAACTATAGGCCTTTCATGTAGTCAAATGTTTGTTTCTCATGTTCACCTCTCTGCCTAAATCTCAGCATGTTGTTCTTGCGTGTGGCACTGAAATCCCAAGTATTTTCAAACTTCTTGTGCATAAGCATATATAGTTTAAAATTAACAGGCTATGCAAGTCAAAGGATGAGTAATACAATAACAACCAACGTTCAAACAGGACCTTCTGCAGAAAAGTATCTGGATCTTATGAATTATCCTGTTTCAGGTACCATGACCAGAATCTAATGCAATCCACACGATTTGCCTCAAAACCCTACACAGGCCAGAGAAGCATCTCCTGGAATCAGAAGTTCCACTGCAAGAAAATGCTGCAGTTCATCACAGACTGTAAAAAGTACAAAGCAAAACAAACAAAAAAAATCCACCAATATCCCCAAAACACTGAAGGCAAGGCCTCAATTTAACAAATGCAAAAACTGGCCTGCACATTTCTTTTGTTTCCAAGTTACTGAGTTCCTTAAGAAATCAAGGAAGATCAACGAAGAAGAGAGAACTGTCCACAGCCCACTCCACACAACTAAGGATACTCTTCATACTCTGCAGGCATGTTCAACTGTTGGTTACCACTTCCCAGACAAGCCACAATATGACTCTGGGAACCTATTTCTGGTTTGGCTTTGAAAGGGAGTAGAAGTACTCATGCAGTCTTATATGGATGGCACAAAAGAGCTGTAAAGCAGGAGAAAGGCCACTTACTCAATTGTTTCTATGCAGCCTCTAGATGTGAATGCTCCTAGTCCTATTTCTGGCCAGGTCACATAAAGCTGAAGGCACCCGCAAGTTATTAACTTTTTTCCCCAAAGACAGCTGGAGAACTTGCACGGGCAGTTAAAACAGAGACCTACCATCTCAACTAATTTGCAATCTTTAGTTACAAAACATAACATTAGAAAGTGATTAACAACATACAGAGCAGATCTGCAAAGCCTGAATAATAATTATAGACAGCATAAACCTATCTTGGCTGTATCCGTACCAAAGGAAATATGTCAGAAAAATAATGCAGGCAAATAAACAATATGAGAAAAATAAAACAAACTTTCCATGGGCAAAGCCTAGAAAGCTAATCACTGATCACAAACAGAATAGTTGAACTGCTTATCTTGCATAGATACTGATTTGTTACACTAACCTAACAGGTACACAAGGATTAAGAAAAATGCATAATCATGACTATGAAAAAGGGCTATTCTTGAAGTTAGTGATCTTCTGACATTGAGTCTCTGCTCATGCAATGGTTGCCTTCTCCACATGCCTTAACATTTTCACTCTATGATTTTTCTACCTTCATCTCTAAATTTAAGTAAGCTTCCCCCTGAAGGCTGGATGTCTGTTAGTGCTTTCCAGGTACTATCTGAGAATTATCTTTGTTTCCTCTTTCATTTGTTGTAATTATCATTTCATATTGCTATCATGTATGACTCCTCCACCTCTGATCTGCATTGTACTGGTTTTAACTCTTCTGTATTATATCTGGGCCCAACACTACCTGAACAACGTAAGAATCAATCTATTATCAGCTGCCCCTCAACTGAGATACAGTACTCAACTGAAACACAGTGTGGATGGCTTTAATACAGCTTGACACTTGAAATACAGCTGCTCATTCCACATGTTAAGCAGATGTACAAGAATGAACTTAGGAGCAAAAGCTCAATTGCCCAGTGCATGGGCACATCTTAAATGTCAACATTATTAGCCATCACACTGTGATTGAAGTGATAAACACACAAACCAACTGTATTCTAGCCCATCAAACCCAGACAGCATCTCTCTTCTCCTCCTCCAGCATAAAGTCACAACTGTTGCTTACTGGGTTGCCAAGCTTTCTGCATTATCACTAGTAACTTAAAAACAAGATTATGCTCAAACAGTACAGAAACTTTAAGGCCACAAGATGAAAACACAAAGTGACTTCCTTCATAAACAAATGCTTCATTAGAGATTAGAGTTTCTATTTTTGTATATTAACAACACAATGCCTTTAAAAAATACATACATTTGCATTTTTGTGTCACTTGCCTTGTGTATCTCTCCTCCTTTCCCACACAGTTCAGAAACCACAGCAAGGTGGTATCATCAATAAAACACAGCCTCCTACCAACACAGTGTGATCAGGTGAATAGGAACACTGTAAAAGGGAGATCAGAACCCTCCATCATACATTTCATAGTAAGGGTAGATATGCATTCCTTGGTTGACTAGCAATAGGGAAGCAGCTTCATTTATTTATGTGCAGAATGAGGAAAGTGGCTACTAAAAGCAAACAGAAACAATGCAACACATTGCTAATAAATCATGGAGATTCATACAGATTTTCATTCTACCAGAAATTAAAGGAAATCTGCAAAGTTTTTACCTTTTTTACTTCCTTTATAAACCTCTCATCTTTATGACTGCCCTTCCTATTCAGCAAGGTCTCCATTTCCCAAGCAGCACCTCTACCAGTCAGAGGAGCATCTGAGGCTGGGTGAGGACAGGGCTCTCCAAAGACTAGTCCTGGTCCATTCTGGGAGGCCACTCAGGCTCATTGTGCAGTCAGGATGATTTCTTCATTGAAGATCATTTTCAGAGCTGCTCTCTCCCCATTCCCTTTCTAGGCAGGGAGACATCAACCACCAGGTGTGGACTCAGCCAACAGCTGACTCCATTTAATAGCAGTTGCTACCTTGAGTTAGCACTTACTGGTACACTGCAGTATCACTATCTGCAGGCTGGGCCAGCCAGGATGGACTAATATCTTGCACTCACAGTCAGAAGGAAATGGGATTACTGCATTATCTTTGCATTAACTACCCTTCAACTTCGTGGAGCCCTCAAACAGTTATTACCAAGCTTTAAGATATGCTTTTCCTGGAAATGCTGGTTATTTAACCAAAGCACCAGTTTTAATAGTTAATCAGGAGACTTCTTCATTGCTTTTTGCTGAAATTACAATTTCTGTCTCACTAGGCATTTTTATAGCTTTACCATTCATGCTACATGAAGAGCATAGCTGAAATATCTAAGTGCCCACAAATAATTAAGAAGTCGTCTCCATTTTTCAAAAGTTTGGATAAATTTATTTATAGAGCAAGTCAGTAATTCACCCAAAGTCACACTTTCCAAATAAAGCAACTCTGTCAGATACTTAAAGTATCACTCCTTTCCCTGTGGCTGCCTCTTACATCAGCTGGGACAGCTTTTCCCCCTGGAATGCATATAGTGACCTCACGTCTTGCTAACAGCAGCTTGAGACCAAGATGTACTAGGGAGTACTACACTGTTGGACAGGAAAGTCCTCCCCTCTACGTGGAAACACTGACTCAGCATAATGCTCAAGCATTAGCCTTTGTATTTTACTTCAAACAAGGCTCGTAAACTTATACCCAAGCACACACTAGCATATATTTCTATGTGTGAAACAGAAAAAGGGGAAACAGAAAAGGTCCTCAACAGTCTTTATGAAACAGTGGATGGGAAGACATGCCAGCAACAACACCCAAGAAAGACATTTTTGCCAGAGAGCTCTTACAATGCTATTTCAACAACAGCATATATATGCCTTGCCCCCCATCTCTCTTCCCAAACATTTTGAATTCTCCTTAGCTTTACAACTTTCCAGCATACTGAGTTTGCATCTTCACACAAATTGAAATGGGTTGGTAAAATTGTCATCTTTTCCAGCATGTTAAATTTGATCCACTGAAACCAAAAATTAGACCCCATATATCGTTCACAGCATCTGGAAGGCTGAAGAAATCTGTCTCTGAAGAAAGAGGTAAAAAAATAAGAAATTAAAAATCTAACACAGGAAACTATCAGTAACCATTGAGCTAATCAGCTTTGGAAAGCATGGTTTCTTTTTCTTTAACAAAACCCTTAAAAACCTGTTGCTGCAACCTTTTTGTCTTTTTTTTTTTTTTACTTTTTTTTTCCTGGTGACACAAACTTTTTCCTGTGAACTGAATTGAGAGGATCACCTTTTTTTGTTATTACAGTATTGGCACAAAACCCAAGCTGTACAATAATTCCCTTCTCTTTCCCATGCCCTCACAAATGTATAAGCCTCTGTCACTAAACACCTTACTCCAATTAGCCAAATCTTCCGGAGTGTGATCCAGAGACAGAGAGGGCTTGTTTGTTTCCGAGAGCAGAAGCTAAGTGGAAAGAAAAGAATAGTAGTCAGGACACAGACAATGGAGAAATATGAGTATGAGAGCAACTGAAGCCTCAAATCACACTCACAAGTGAAGAACTGCCAAGGGAAGAACTGTTTTGCTTTTCTACCTGTATCAGGGAAACATGAAGATCAACAACAGTGTTCAGAGCCCAAAGGAATCTCAATATTCAGTTGTGTGATAAAACAACAAATGGACTAAATACTGTAACTAATTGCATTGATGAAGACCAACTATGTGGAAAACTGTAATTCAGAAGTTGGATTCAATGCCGATTTCCATTACATCAATGTAACCTTTCAATAACAAGACAGAACTTGGTTTCCTGTGTCTGATGATCCCAAATTAAGATTTAATAATAGTCAGTAACTTAATAGCAAATTTCAAAACAAACTAGAATGCTAAGCACTCACACAAATCATCAAGTGTTAATCAGACAGAATAGTTTAGTATAAACTGCTCCCCCTAGTAATTACTAGGGAAGTATCCTTTGCACAGAAGTGACCCTCAAGAGGGCTTTGACTAATAGTAATTAAGACCATCAAAATCTTGAAAATGCTTCCTTATGCACATGGTCAGTTTCATTGAATTCAAAAAAAGTAGTTATGTCTTAAAAGTTACTCTTGGGCAGACAGGAGTTCAACTTTGCCTCTGGAAGAGTTTCACAACAGTTCTCTCTTTAGAGACTGATTTTGTAAAGCGCAGAAAACTCTCAACTATCACTCATATTTGTGGCAATGGAGACCATCTGAACTACAAGGGAAGAAGAAATGCACTTATTTATCTTCATACATAATCCAAATAGAGAAAGAGAAGTCCAATGAGAATTTAGAGATTCCTCCTTTCTTGAATCCGTCATGCTCAAAAATCTCTGAAAGAAAATTTCCAAAATAATGAATTGCACTATATCCAGGAACTGCTGAATAATTTTGAGAAACATTACTGTACAATTTAGGCACAATATCATATCGCATTTGGTCCTGAGAAGTGTCCACATTTCATTTGTTTGTTCTTAAACCAACACCCTCCATTTTCACATCTTCCACACTAGCTTTCAACACATTCATAGAAATGGTAATTCACAGAAATGGGACCCTTCTTCCATCTTTTTGTGCTACAATTTTGAGAGAAAGGGTTATTGCCAGAAGAAAAGACCTCTGCTTCAAATTCAGCTGAAAAACATCTTTGTCATTTGACTTGCACTGAAGCCTGAAAGATCTGGTCAAAAGTCAGGAGCCATCTGCTGAAATACAGCTGTCTACATCCATGCTAGATGTTTGGACTACCTTTATATTCAGTTGGCAGAAACAGCACTTTTCAGATCTGATTCTGCTGACTAAATGTAGACTTCCTCTTCAGGAAGAGATGAATTGATCCCTAGAAATGTTCTGCTTCCTGACTATAAAGGGAGTGCAGAGAGCTGAGTTTCAACAGACAAATACCACCTTCTCCATGCTGGGTATCACACTGAACAACCATATCTGGTTTCTCTGCTAAGACCTTATCAGCTTTGCTGGAATTTCTCACACTATGATCTGTGCAAATAAATCACTGTAGTTACCCTAGGCTTCATGCACAATCAGTGGAAAGAAAGGGGCGATTCAGTTCATGTAAAAACCTGAATTCTCCATGGAAATGCCACTGTGTCTCCGGAATTTATGGAATGAGCCTTACAAGCTCACCTCCTAATAAAGTGAAGCAGTGAAGTGCCTTGAATTAGAGAGGTTCAGGGTCTCGATGCTGAGAAAGTGGGAGATGCGAAATAGCCCCATCCCTTACCTCCTGTCCACACCAGTAAAGTTTGAAATGTACAGCATCAGACCCCATAAAAAAAGACAAGGTTACAGTATGGATTACAGGGTCTTTCATTAAATACTTTGGAGAATAAAAACACAAACACATCAAGGAAGTTTGAAAAAATCTGTATTGTGGCCTACATAGTGTCTGTCCACCCACAGCTTTGCCAAGTGAGGATAAACAAGAGCTGAATGAAACTCCGCAAGCGCACACTTCAGTTGGCCAAATATCGAACGCAGTCTGGAGCAACTAAGAACTAGTCCTCACTCTCTTAAGATTTAAAAACAGAAGTGCAGACCCCAAAAGGATCTGAGATTCATCTGTTTGCAGCACTTGCCACCAGTTTACCAGGTGACATAGAAACATAAGATGGTAGATCTGGATCCAGGCTTTCACACGTTCATGCTTCTGTCACGTAAAGAAGTCACCTCATTAGCCTAGGACAGCAGGGCTTCTACATTCTACTTCTGCAGGAACACAGGATTTGGCAGCCTCCAGAAATCTGAGCTCTCTATTTTTCTTCCCGAGTTTACTAATGCCCATTTCCCCTTCCTCGCCTCTCTGCTCCCAATGTACACACATTTTGATGCTAAAAGCCGGGTGTTACATGGCTTTTCCACACTTCTGGGCAGACGCTACGCACTTGCCCACCAAACCAGCAAGTATACCTTCTCCACAGAGGTAGTAAACCTGCTGTAAGAGGACAATGCTTCATCGTGCAATGCTTCAGATTGATCCAAAAAAATTACCTGCACATACCATGCCTTAAGAAAGGCTCACATCCACCATCTCACACAAAAATGTATTCCCTACAATGTTGTCATATATTGCACAATCGTGATGGTTTCTACAGTTACGTGGTCACAGACAATGTAATTAACAAGCAACATTCCTTCCTGTAAAATAGGAGGGAGAAAATAAACAGAACAAAAGTTCACAAAAAGAAATTTGAGCTCAGAAATAAAACTATATTTTTAATCTAATTTCATTATTTACTGTGTCAAAAAAGACACAAACCTGGATTATCTAGGTGAAAACACAGTTTTTCAAAATACCTTGTGTCCCCTTATGAGGAAAATGATACCTTATGTACTCTCTTTAGAAACACATTAATGCTTTATTAAATATTTTTTCACTTTCCATTTAATTTGTTTTGTACACACTGAAATCAAGAAAGAAGCAATTCTGTGTTAAAGTTATATTTTGTTTTCTGTTTCTTGTTACATAACCAGAAGTGTTATAGAAAATATTATTGTGAAGTTAAAAAAAAAAGGCATTTAAAAAATGAAGACCAGACAAACATCACTGCATCACAAAAATGTGTAAGGTGCTTCTACACCCATTATTGGCATATATTTAAAATAAAATTACATGTAATCTATACCAAACTTTCAGATCTATGCCTAATGCCCTTCTGTATTTAAACTTCTCCATTGCTGACAAAGGGGTAAGATTTTCCAGGTTAGTAACAGCAAAATTCCACATTGCAAAAACACTGAATACTGTCATGCACATAAAGTCATTCACAGGGTTTGAAAACGTCCCTCCCATGTCAAGATTAGTCTTAAACAGAGAAATTATAAGAAAATGTGAATGCGAATCTTATTTTCCTGGTGGGAGAACCAAACAATTTAAAACCAACAACCACATAAACCCTAAACCATATCTATTGAGAGAGATGGTGAATTACTATGAGTGCTCCTTTCTAATGAAACCAGAAGAGCACACCAGCTACTGTGCTCAAAACATTTCCTTGCAAAAAGCAGAAACCTCTGTGGTGGCAAGGGAATTTCATGATCTGGATGACTTGTGACATTGGGATCCTTCACATCTCTTACAAAAAGGGCCACAGACTCCATGTTGAAGAACACACTCATTCCATCCCTCTGTGCTTTGTGTACACCTACCCAGGCAAAAGTATCGTGTTTCTGAATTCAAGCATGCACAGAGACACACATCGTCATCTGAACCCACCACACACCCACCATCTCCCACCAGAGCCATTCACAACAGCCCAAAACACTGCTCTGAAACCAACTGGTATTTTCCTCTCCTCTCTGCATTACAGCCACAAGCCCAGAACCCTGTAGCTCAGCTTGGTTCATGTGGGCCCACCTCATTAAAATAATCACAAAGGAAGAGAACCCACTGGGCTGGCTGAACAACAAGAAATTTGGCTACAGAACTCCTTCACACTTGTGTACATAGCTGATTTTACACCACTCAGCTGCTACATTCACATTATCTTGTCAAAAAGTACAGAACAGCTTTCACCACAAACACTTGGAACTCGAAAATTACAGCAAAACCAACTTTAGCTGGATACAAAGTGTACGCTACAAGGGCAGTGTTTGAAGCCCCAACATGGCACTACCGAAATTGTACAAAGGATGGGGGCTTGCTGAAGGAAACCGGACCCACACAAAACCACAGCATATATATTAGGTGCCTATAGCTCATTCGCTGCCCAAGCTAGGAGCGCACTGCAAACAGATTTACACAAGCTACAAATCAATGAGGCAGTGTGGCTATGCCTATGCCAGTGACAAACTGCAGTGGGAAAGGGAGTCTGGACCGCTTGGCAAACCTGCCATGCCCCTCAGCCACTCTCCCACACCTCCTTCCCTCACCCCTTCCCCTTGCTCGCCTTAACCCTTCCCCTTTCACAAGTTCAGCGACAATGCGGTGGGAGCAGCCCTGCAGTTTTTAACCCTGGTGGTGGGAGCAGCCTGGCCTAAACGCCAAAGTCACCCCAGTGCCGGTGGGCTGCAGGAGGCCAGCCAGGCCGACACGTCCCTGCGGTGGGCTCCCAGATGCCAACCGCTCTGCCACCTGCAGGCCTCCGCCGCCCTACCTTGCTCCTCGCCGGCCCCAAAGCAGGCTCTGGGGTCCTCGGGGGGGAGCCGGGCTCCGCCACCCTCCAGGGCTTTGCGTTTCTTCGACATCTGGTCGGTGTTTGGGAGTTGAGTTTCTCCTCTCTCTCTCTCCGGGGAGATGAGTGTATGTAGAGAGAGAGGGAGAATGTGAGGGAGAGAGACACAGGGAGGGAGAGAGAGAGATTGAAAGAAATCGCTGCTTAAAGAGAGGGGAAGAGACTTTGGAGTGGCTGGAGAGCAAGTAGGAGGCAGGGACTAAGTGCAGAAATCCTACAAATCACAATCCCATCAATTCAGCCCCACGTCTAAAGGGGCTGGTTGAGGTCTCCCTCTTCCTTGCCTGTTCATCTGAGTGTGTCAGTGAAATTTAAAGATAAAGGTAATAGTCCCGTGGTTTTTTTCCTAATGTTAGCAGGTGGTGCTTTTTTTTTTTTTTTTTATTGGGGGAGGGAGGAAGGAGAGAGCTGATTGATATTATTTTCCTCTGTTAGGACTCCTGCTGGTTAAAAAAAAAAAAAAAAAAAAAAGGAGGGGGAAAAAAAAGGTAAAAGCTGAATGGATGGGGGGAGGGGGGAAATCAGAGGATTAAAAAGAAAACCAGGAGCAGAGAAGGTGGGATGACTAGAGCCTGCAGGTGTAGGGAGGCTTAATTCCCTGCAGGGGTCATGTGCTCTGGGAGTCGGGGATCCTCGGCTCCCCGGAGGCTGCCGGCGGGCAGGGGTCTCGGCAGTGGTTTGCAGCCACCCCACCTGGCACCCGCGGGAGCGGCGCCGCAGCCGCCTGACAAGAGGCACCGGTAACTCGCACCTTGCAAACTCCGCCGTGAAGTCAGTACCCCCGCAGTCGCTCGATCGGTCTCTCTCCCTCCCTTTGTAACCCTTTCAGTCCTGGGAGAAAGATGTGCCTCTTCCCGGGGGAGTCCCGTTCCCCCCGACCTGCCCCCTTTACGAGCGGATAGCAAGGCTCGCTAGAGGATATTTATTCCCGGGGGAGTGGGGGTGGGGAGGGAGGAGGGGGCGAGGACACAACTTACCCTCCAAACTATGCACAAGCTCGTCTCTGCTTTCCCCTTCAGATCAACTTTAAAGAGCAGATTCTCAGTCCGGGAGGAAAAGAGGCAGGGGAGGAGAGGGGAAATTGTTTAGGAATAGCTGTTGCCAAGTGGGTGAAGTTCAGGGTACAATCCTGGCTCTTCCACGCTCCAGCAGCCCAGCATCTTCCCGGGGTCTGGAGAACAAGGTGTTCAACAAGTCTTCCTTGTTACCCGAAATTGATTGATGATGGCTTTCCCGCCGGACTGTATTTAACAAAACGATGCAGAGAGCTACTCTGACGAGCAGGAAATTTTAAGAGGAGCTCGCAATATAGCTGCGGTTTTAATTTATCTATTTCTGTCTCTCTCTATACATACGTACAGACACACATGCACACCTGTGTATGTGTATATGTATATATAAATAAAAAGATATAACTATCAATACAACGTTGGGTCCACAGGATCTTAGAAAAGCTTGCCTGTCGGCTGCTTGGAAGTTAAAGAGTTTTTCTTAAGCAAAAGGGGCTGATGCTTGGACACATCTCACGTCCAACAGGAGGCAATGACGTCTGTAGCTTCATTGCTATAACAGCACCAAGGCTGCAATTGCCATTCACTGAAATGATAAGGGGCGCTCAGACGTAAGCAGTCTGGACCTCTAGCAAGAGACTGAAGCGAAGATGATTTTTCCCCTCCCAAAACAAATAATAATGCTAAAAAACACCTAAGGAAATAGACGGAGAAGCAGGGAAAGGAATCTAGGTCTTGCAGTCACACGCTTCTACAAGATGATCCTCTAGCTCCAGAAACATTTATTTTTTGCAGCTGACTAGACTTTGGGAAATTTCAGCGTATTATGATTGTTCGGGCGGGGGGAGGGGAGGGATTTTTTTTTTCTTAATTATTTCTGTCTCTCTTCAAGCAGGCATTGATGAAAGCCGGGTAAAACTGCCCTCCCCCCATCTTTCCAAATATATTTCGGCTCGGGTACATGCTGAAGTGTTCATGGTGTATGGTTAGATCTCAAGTAGCAATTTCTTGCTATGTAGGCTGCAACGATTTTTTTTTTAAAATAATTTTTTTTTATTTCTTTTTTTTTTTAGAACTGGAAGGTACTTACAAAGAAATGAGAAGTAAAAAAAAAATAAAATAATAAAAAAAAAAGCCCATGCGGAGCAGTCGTCTCCTTCTCTTGCGGGGTCACACTCTCACGCTGCCACGGGTTTGACCGCAGATGGGCAGCGCGGCCGTGCTCCCGATCCCTGCCAGCCCGCGGCGGGGGCGGGGGGGTGTTGTCGGGCGCGGGGGCGGCCGCACCTCGGGGCTGCCAATCCCCGCGGGCGCCGCAAACGCCGCGGGGGCGGGGGGGCCCTTTCCTGCCGGGAGCCGCTGCCCTGGAAAATGACAGCCCGGGTGCCGAAGGAACCCGCCGCCGCCTGCCAGCAGCGTGCGACTCCGGGGCGGCAGCAGGCACGCCGGCACCGCGCCCGGCCCCGCCGCGGGGGAGGCAGTGCCTCGCCCGGCTGCTCCCACCCGGCTGCTCCGGCCCACGCGTGTCCGCGCTGCCGCCGCGCTGCCTCCGGGCTGGGCCGCAGCCGGGCGGGGACAAAACCGGGCAGCTCTTTCTCCGCGCCTTGCCCCCGCCGGAGGAGGGGCCGGGGCTCACACGGGCGGCGGCAGGGAAGGTCCCGGGTGATTGCGGACCAGCCAGGTGTCTTCGTACGGGGTGTGCGGCGCTGGGTGGCTGAGGCTGGTCATCCCCACCCAGCTGCTGTGGCCGGGTCCGTTTTGTGAGGTGCTCCGCGAATACTGCTTACTGCTCGCTCCATCCCCAGCCCTACACTTGGTGTCCAGATTTTGCCTTCTGCGTCCTGCCGGGCCCGGGGCACGCGCGGCTCGTTTGGCCTCCAAGTGATTACATGCAGTAAGTGGCTACTTGCCCAAACCACTGAGCCGTTCTTTGATGAAACAGTTGTAGATACCGGTGATGTAAATGGTATCGCAAGCCCAAATCAGGTTTGCTGTCTGCTGGAAGCACTCACAAGATACTGGGTTCTTCCTCTTTTCAAAGTTTATCTCTGTGAGAAGGGAAAGGCAGTGAACACGTGTCAAGCACGGAGAGGAGGCACAAATACTCTTGCTTGTGTGAATGTTAAATTTGGCATTCATGGTGGCCTTTGAGATATCTGCTACGATAATCTTCCACACAAGGCTTTGGTAAGATTGGCTGTGTAGTAAAGGGGGAGTTTTTCGAATCATCATCAGCAGATCCTTGCTTTCTTACACAGTCTGTTTTGAGCAAGGTGTTTACTTTTTTGAATGGTTTGTGGAGGTTTTTGGGACCTAGTAGCATATGCCTTCTGAGAGATATCCTAAAAAAATTTACAGAGACTGGAATTGTATGTGTTTGTCAAGCTTTAGGGGCTATGTTCTGTTTAATTTCATCTTAAGTACTACATTTCTAAATGGTTGGGGTTTTTTTCACCCATTCAGCACACAGAATTCATAATATATCTATCATGAAGTAAGACATTGCATTATCTGGTATCTGTTTTAGGAAGTTCCCATCAAGATCTGCCTTTACACAAGAGTCTCCACTAAATTATTACCCTGCTGACAGATCATATTTTCACTACAGTATCATGGAAATCAGGGATGGAAATACAGAATATATCATCTCCTGGGAGGAGCATACGAGGTGAACAAGATAATTCCATAAGCAATAATCTCTGGGGTTGTACCTAGCCAAACTAAGTCTTAGTCCCTTAGGGATTTTATTCCATCCTCTCTGTTAGATGTCGCCAAAGGAAAGCTTTACATCTAGTTACTTCTAGCACTTTTTTGAAAATTTCTTCCCACTACCTACAAGATAGGGCCCATCTCAAGGAGCTGCCTTTTCCGTAGTTGAACTCTATTGACAGAGAATCAGAGAATCACTAAGGTTAGAAAAGACCTCTGAGATCATCAAGTCCAAACTTTGACCAAATACCACCATACTCACTAAACCAAAGTCTTTTCATTAGAAGAAAAGAAGGTCTTGATCTAAAACCTTTGAAGACAAAAAGGAATCTTTACATCACATTCAGTCATCCCTCACTTTGAGATTCCAGAATTCAGCCTTGGGACCTGGAGTTGAGTCACACAGTTATACTCAGAGATAGACTTGAAGTGTTTTCAGGCTTATTGATTTAGACTGGGTGTTTGCCTCATGTGAGTCAATAACTGAAATCATCAGGCAAAAGGCCCTCAATAAATATAGCTCAGTTTGCAAACACTTTTTGCTTTATTTTTTAAAGCATTACCAGCCTACCCTGTCAATCATGTTTACAAAGGACCATTCATGGTGGTTTTCAGTGACTACTCAGTCTGAAGGCAGCATATTTTAAAGGTGTATAAAATTAAAAGTTCAGAGGAGATAGAAATAGCATTGTTCAGGACAAACACACCTCTGTACAATACACGCTGTACAGACACAGCAAATAACCAAACACGGTGGTAGTAAGACCAAGAGAGATCTCATACTGCAGGTTTGATTCCTCTTATTTTTTTCTCACATGGCTGACTCAGTTCAGAATTGTTTGGCCCAGTAATATGTAATGAGTACTTTATAAACAGCACAATGAGTTCTCTATCATGCAGCCATGCTATCACTTTTCCCAAGCAATTTGGAATTTTTCTTTATATGTATTTATGAGGTGACTTAATAACATAGCATTCCAGATATTGAAGACATCTGCATCATTAAAGCCTATTTCTTGCAAAAGCCCTCTCCCTGCTGAAGGCTGTTATTTCAGTATATGTCCCTGAACTGTGAATACAGTCCTGCACACCCAACAGAATCCTTAGCATTTGCGTAGCATTTAGTTTTGTCTTCAAAGTGATTTGCTAGCTAATGTATCCTTACAACACCCAGAATAGTTGGTGTGTTTTATTATCCTCATTTTATAAAATTGGGAAACAGCAGCAGAGTGGTGAAGAGTGTGTTCTATCATCTTTATTCACATTATTAATCCTTGGATACTTCCACTGCTTTCAGTGGGAATTCTTGCATGGTAAAATACTATTTAATAGGACTGAAAACCACAGTGTCATTCACTAAGTGATTTAAGCAAGGCCATGGAGAGAGTTTAGTGCAGGTTTAAAAATGAAATCTCTTTCTCACACAAACACTCTTTTGTTTCACTCACTTTCCCAGTTTAAAAACAAAACCCAAAACTTATCACCATATCTGTCATTTTTCCACTGCCCAAGCTAATTTGCAGTAGTAATAATGATCAAGTAGCCCCACAGCACTGACATTAATTGACACATAGCACAAAGAAAACTCACAGGACTGACCAGTTCTCATTTTCTTATGCCACAAAAATGACCATCTTTTTCATCTCCTAATTTAACAATTCAAAGGAGGACGATGAAAGGTGCCTTTCAAAGTTTTATATGAAATTCAGCACTAGGAGGAAGGTGGTACTAAGTCAGTTTCAAGATACAAAGCCGTGTCTCTCTTTATTTTTTTTAATGTTGTTCTTTTAGTATGGAATGTGTACTGTAATTTCACAACATTAATCTTTGTATTTTCACAGACAGATGAAGATAGTTACACTAATCTAGAGAGGACTTGCTGAACTTGCTTTGTTGAGTTAGAGGGAACCGCGTGTTCTCTCCTTCCAGAATAAAGTTATTTTGTCCACTTTTCCTTCCTACTTCTGCAAACACCTCTTATTTGTTCAACATGTGACCACCAAGTCCTGATCCATGTCTCCTTATAAACCTTGCTATCATTGTGTAGGAGCCTTTTTAATTGTAAAAATTTGGTGGTTTATTTGAGCCTTTACCAGTTTTTAGAGCTATGAATTTATTGATTGGATTTTCACACAGCTCTCTGTTGAGAAGGATGGAAGTGTTCAGGGCAGCGACTACTGCTTAAGACAGAGGGAAGCGTACAGAAACTTCCCCCACCTCCTATTGGCATCAACTCTCATTCTCCAGGACTTTTCCTCCTCTTCCCTGCCTCTGCTCTAGCTCTTTCCTCTCCTTGTGTATTTCTATGGCAGGAATTTCACAAATTCCTCACCCCTGGGAGATAAAATCAACCCACTGTCCCCTACCCAGCAGAGAAGGCATGCACCTGCCTTTTCCGTGCCTGTGACATCAATGTGGTGAAACTGTAACTATGTTACGTTTTATGAAAGACACGCTGGGTCATTCCGCTCATGTGTTTCTAGCTTCCCTAGCCTCTAGCCCAGCATCAGAAGGTCCATACTAAGAGTTTCTATGATGATGGGGGTATGTGGAACACTCTATGTTTGAAAAGTAATCTGTGGTACCTCAGATAACCAAAAGCGTAGGAGTAGGAGAAGTCTGCTAAAGTCTCTTGTCCTCAAATACTACCACACTGGGCTTTGCCCCAGCCCATTTTCCATTATGCTTTCTTACACTGATGCAGGACCTGTCTTTATTTCTTTACTTATTTTATTTGCTTCTATAACCCTCTTCCTTGTAGCCTCCTTTACAGGTCAAAGTCTCTACAGCAAGACACGGAGGCCCATGTGAGGACCCTTGCAGATGTAGTAGGAAGGCAGTTGCCAGCACAGGACTCTGTTGCCTGCTCTCAGCAGCACCACATCAGGCTGAGAGGTGGACCAGGGAAGCATCCTGCGGCAGCACTGGACAGCCCAGGCAGGGCTGTCCTGGGGCCACTCTACCTGAAAAGCTGTTGTACCGGGGGAGTACCATGGTGGTTTACCTGCTCTGCCTCCCTACTTCCTCTGACCTGCATGTTTTGTAGCACAGAGCCTGTCTTGATATCTCTTGTACTCAAGTGTTTTGAGCAGTGAGGTTTCAAATTCATCTGGGTAACAAAACGTGTTTGATTACATATAATTTCTATAGGAATAAGCATAAGCAACTGAAAATCACATTATCTTTGGTTTTCAATAAAAAAACCTGCCTTTGAGATTGGGGGGATTGGAGGAGGGCAATATTTTAATCTAAATAAATAGTTCCAGTATTGGAAAATCACACCATTGCCATTCACTGATCATTCATCTTTTATTCTGCTTTCAAGCTGAATCATCTCAACCATCCCAGTAGCTCACAAGAGTTATGCTTTTAAACCCCTGCCAGTGTCCAAACTACAGATTTTTTGTTTCTTCACCATATTGCTTGAAAGAAGGAGGAAAAAAAATTAATTCTAACTGCATGCTTCTGTAAGATAAGCTCCACTATATTTTCAATGATTTTTAACCCTTTATTTTGGGAATTCAGAATAAAGTCAAGGTCTGTCAGAAAGATGTGCAACTCCTAGGCACAGTATGTGTTTCTTGGGGTGTCCTGCACAGAGCCAGGAGTAGCACTTGATGATCTGATGGGTCCCTTCGAGCTCAGCATAGTCTAGGATTCTATGATTACTATCATGAATTCTACTCTATTTTAAAGTCTTCTACCTTTTTGGTTTTGGATTTCAAAAGGTAATTGTCAGTATTTCCATCTGAATATATTTTGGTAACAGAAATCAAAAACGAAAAACAAAATCCTCACTAAATGTAGGATACTATCAAAATACACTGTAAGTTTAAAGGAATAGGTACAACAAAATATTTGTAGTCCTTAAAATGCAATTCACTGTCCATACACAATGAGTTCATAGAATCATAGAAAGGTTTACTTTGGAAGGGACCTTAAAGATCATATAGTTTCCAGGTTTCTCAAAGGCCCATCCAGCCTGACCTCGGATACCTCCAGGGATGGGAAATCCACAAGTTATCTGGGCAAACAGTGCCTCATCCTCACAGCAAAGAACTTCCTTCTAGCATCTATTTTAAACCTACCCTCTTTTATTGAATTCATTCCCCCTTGTACTGTCACTACATGTCCTTGTAAAAAGTCCCTTCCATCTTTCTTGTAGCCTTTCAAAGCCTTCTCTTTTCAGTCTGAATAAACCCAATTCTCTCAGCGTTTCCTTGTACAAGAGGTGCTCCAGATCCCTCTAATTATATTGGTGGCCCTCCTTTGGACTCACTCCAACAGTTCCACGTCTTTCTTGTGCTGAGGACCCCAAAGCTGGATGCAGCACTCCAGGTGGGGTCTCACAAGAGTGGAATAGAGGGGCAGACACACCTCCCTTGACCGGCTGGCCACGCTGCTTTTGATGCAGCCCAGGACACAGTTGGCTTTCCAGAGTGCAAGTGCACATTGCTGGCTCATGTCCAGCCTCTCATCCACCAGTTTTTTCCTTCTTGATTCAGCAGCACTGTTTTCTCCTATTCCTTATACTAGTATAGAGCAGGAGTAACTGCATTCACTCCCAAAAAGTACAAAATTAGCATAAGCGAGAGAGGAAAGGATCTGACTCCTACCATTGAAGCCTGGTGGCAGCTCTGCTAGTCAAACTACTATGCATGAGAGAAGAGGGTAGGGTGAGCTGAGCAACCTGGTCTGATCTCTCAGCTGACTCATCTTTGAGCAGAAGTTTGGACTGGACACTTTCTGAGGCCCCTCCCCTCCTGAACCCGAAGTTCTGCTGTGTAAGTTCATCTCACTTGCATCTTTGCTGGTGAATTTAATGGGAACAGATTCAGATTCTCTAAACATACTGGGGTTTTGTGGTGGATTTTGTGTGGGAGATTATTTTTTCAAATCAAAATGTTATGCCTTCACTTCTTTTTGTATGACCATTTGAGCAAACTATATCTGTCTAGTAGAACTGTTACGCTGGTACATCTGCTTCACTACTCGCATGCGCGCAAAAGTCAAAATGTAAGGCAGGAACAGCAGCCTCATATTAACAAGGCTCAGTGATGTTCCAGATAGAACTTCTGGTTTGAAAACTCCATAAAAACCTTCAGCAAACGCCATTTCTTCAAGGACAGACCAGAAGTTTTGCATTGGCAAAACAGGACACAGGACAGAGATCTTTCTGGGGAGAGCAGAGAGGAAGAAAGAAAGGATTGTCTTCTTCCACCAGTGTTAATCTACAGATTTGACCAAAAAAGCCCCCAGGTTGCTCTGATGGATGTGGGAGTGCAGTCACATGGCATGGCGTCATCCATACTCCTATTTATGCCCTAGTTGCTTGAAGAAAATTAACATAGTTCATAGTTTAGCACTGATTAGGATACAGCCACCAGCAGCCGCCTTCTCAGTTTCCTTCCACAGATTCTGATGCTGTATTCGCCTCTATTTTCCCAGTCAGGGCCTGTGCATTACATTTTTGCTTCCCTTCAGAAATCATCCTGCTTCACGGAAGGGAAAACCTCTTTCCTTGTACCATCCTTTTCATAAAAAGGTTGTAGTAAATACAGAGCTGAAAGTTACCAGATCGATGACCTCAAAATGTGAAGTCCTTTCTCAATTGTGTTTGGGAACAGCACAACATCAGTCACACAGACGAGGAGGTATTTTCAGGGTTGCTTAGCACCAAAGGCAGGGAAGCACAGCAAAAAATTTAGTATTGCCACCTTTCACTGTTTTATTAAAAGTCTCCTGGTCCTGAAGACAAATCGTAGAATCATAGACTGCTTTGGGTTGGAAGGGACCTTAACAATCATCTAATTCCAACCCCCTTGCCATGGACAGGGACGCTTTTCACTAGATGAGGTTGTTCAGATCCTTGAACACCTGCAGGGATGGGTCGTCCACAAGTTATCTGGGCAACCTGTTCCAGTACCTCACCACCCTCACCCTCGCTTCACCTTCTGTGCCCACCACAGCAAAGAATTTCTTCCTAATATCTAATTTAAATCTACTGTCTTTCAGTTTGAATCCAATCTTCCTTGTCCTGTCACTACATGCTCTTGTAAAAAGTCCCTCTCCGTCTTTCTTGTAGGCTCCCTTCAGGTACTGGAAGGCTGCAATTAGGTCACCCCAAAGGCTTTTCTTTTGCAGTCTGAACAAACCCAATTGTCTCAGCCTTTCCTCGTACAAGAGGTGCTCCAGATCCCTCTAATCATCTTGGTGGCCCTCCTTTGGACTCGTTCCAACAGCTCGATATCTTTCCTGTGCCGGGGACCCCTGAGCTGGATGCAGTGCTCCAGGTGGGGTCTCACAAGAGCAGAGGGGAAGAAACACCTCCCTCGACCCACTGGACACACTTGTGATGCAAATCAGGTCATGATTGGCTTTCTGAGATGCAAGTACACATTGCTGGCTCATGTCTAGACTCTCACCCACCAGCACCCCCAAGTTCTTCTCTTCAGGGCTGCTTTTGATCTGTTCATCCCCCAGCTGGTATTCATACTGGGGGTTGCCCTGATCCAGGTGCAGCACCTTATGCTTGGTCTTACTAAACTGCATAAGATGCCCATGGGCCCCCTTCTCAAACTTTTCCATCCTTCAGGTGTGTCAACCACACCATTCTGTTTACTGTCACCTTCAGACCTGCTGAGGGAAAAATCACATTGTAGTTGCAGAGAAAAGTGTGGGAATAGGATTAGACTTCTCCTTTCTTAACGGGCAAAAAAGTTGGCTGCAAAGACAAGAAAACTCTAAGTGTTTGTATTATCAGCAGTATGGTCATTGTTTGCTTTTGCATCTTAGAGAGACTGTATGGGAAAAGCCTTGAGAAACTCGCAGGAAAGATGAACTTCTCCTCCCCAAAAGCCATAATCCCTGAATTTCCTATATACTGTGAGAAACAAACTGAAGAGATGAGCAGGCAGTTTTCAGCAGGGTGCTCAAACCTTCGCTTCCCAAGTAGTAAAGCGGTAACTCCCAGAAAATCCGCGCTTCCTGCCCACATCGATCAGACTTCACTGCTCGGATCCATGAAGGCGGATGCTGTGGCACCCCGTGAGCCCGCAGGGCCACGCCTGCACACACCGGGGCTGGGCGGGAGGGACACAGCCCCCGCTCTTGATGCAGGGGTGGGAAAGGCATGGGGATGGTTGGGGGGACGCAAAAAAAATTCCCCGCCCCTTACCGAGGTATGAGGTGACCCACCGCACAGAAGCGCGAGGCAGGATAGGGAGACAACGCCTCGCCCTCAGCTGCGGGAAGATGCGGATGGGGATTGGCAAGGGGGACGGGGGGGGGGGGACACAAGCGCGGCGCCCCCTCCCCCGTCCCTGCCGCGGCGGCTGCTGCCGTCAGAGCTGCCTGCGTCAATGCTGCCTCAGCGACACGCACCGGGGCCCAGAGCTCCCACACCCCATCCCCCTCTGCTCCCGTGGCTGGCTCTTTTTCTTTCTTTTTTTTTTTTTCAGATTCTCTCTCTTTTTTTTTTTCCTCTTCTCCCCTCACTGAGACGCCTGAATGGGATTTATTTATTTATTTTTGTGATTCTGCTCATAAAGAGGGTGCCACTGGCGTATTTACGGTTTCTTTGTGTGAGGGGATTTCAATCCTTCCTCCCTACACCTGCCCTTTTTTATTTTTAAAAAATAATAATTTGAGGAATAATTACTATTTTATTTATTTCACACAGGTCCTTTGTCATGTACGGACATGGGTCTCCTCAGGTGCCAACCCCCAAGCACACCTTCCCTCCCACCATCTCCCTGTCACTGCAGCACACAGGGAGACTGGAAACAGGAGGCTGTACCAGCACATTGTTATCCTCTTACTATATTATAACGGATTTCCCCTCTTCCCAGAAAAGCAACCTTTTTTTTTTTACCCTCATGTTTAACAGCCCACTCGTTCAGCATTTTTGCATTATCTGCACACACACCGTTATTTCTTCTCTTCCCACTGCCTTCACCACCCCTTCTCCCCATCCCCCCCTCCATTAATCAAGTCCTGGGCTCTAAAGAATAATGGTTTATAAAATGGTTGCCTGTGCATGTCCTCAGTTGCACGCATAACCCCAACCTCCTGTCTGTGTTCCTCTCCTGCACATCAAGGTCAGAGAGAGACTTGAGGGCACAGTTAAACCCCACACATATTTATTTTTGTTTTCTTTCCGACTGTCTCCTTCCACCTGTTTTCTTTTCCTCTGGAGAATCTGATGGCCAAGCTCCCCGGATTTCTGTGGGGTCAGAAATGGCCCTACTTCAGAATGTATCTATGCTTAGCTCGGCAGAGAAGACAATATCCCAGTCCTATTAAAGTCAATGGCAATCAGTGAATTCAAGCGTCACCGGATTTGGCTGCCAGAGCATGCACAGCCACGCTCTGGCCAAACCCTGCCCCGTTTCAATTCAGCTTAACTGCAGTACGTGCCAAGCTGCTGCAAAGCTGGCTTGTGATGCTGGCGCAGCGCTGCCCTCTCGTACAGGAATCCTTGGTGACGTTAAACAGCTGGAACAGATCCTGCACCTCCTACTGTTGCCACGCAAGGAACCCAAACCTAGCTTCCACCTCCTGGCACTTCCCCAGCAGATAAAGGCTCTTCGAGGTCGAGATTGGCTAGATAAATTAGAGAAGCCTAAAGACCGTATTAATTAATACTGCAAATGAGCCTGGGGCTGTCCAAGTCCCAGTGGTATGAGGTACAGCCATTTCTGCATCCTTCCAGCTGCACTTACCCCTGCTTCCCTCCAGCTCAGGGCTGGGTGTATGGTAGCAAATCCTTTTTTTTTTCTGTCAATCCAAAATCCAACAGTTTCAGACAGTTTGGCTCTGTAGGTCCAAATACTTTGAATAACCATTTTGCTTCAAAATACAAGGAAAAAAATTTAAAAGGGTAAGTAATTGGACAACAAACTAAATTTCTGAAGAAAGAAAGGGATACTGAATAATTTGTGCACAGCAAGAGCTTCACTGAGCATTTGAAATTTATTATTTGCATTTTTTATACAAAAAAAAGGGGGAAACAAATCCAGTATCATAAAAACAGTGCTGGATGGCAATAGGGATCCTCACAACAACAGGAACAAGCTTATGCATTTTAATACCAGTCTGACAGATAAAAGCTGCATTTACTTTACTTCTTTGTTCAGCTATATTTTACTTAGCTGTGTCAGTGAGGATTCTCAATAAATACCCATTTAACAGATAGACCAAAAAGCTACGCAGGACAGAGGTTTTAATGGTCTCAACCAAGCCCAGAGCTTGCCATATCGATACAATTCAAGCATGTGAGTGGCTCAGAAATCTGCCCCAGTCACAGGACACGTGAGGAAAGGCAGGCATTCAGAAAGGCTCCCGCAGAGTCCCAGGGATGGCAAGCAGCCTGCCTTCACCCACGGTCATTTATATTCTGCCATGGTGACTGTACTTTATTAAAGTTTTTTTTACCATTTTGTTTCAGTGCAGCAAAACCAACCTTGGGATGCATTTGTGCACGTTTCTCATGTTATGAAGGGTGCAACTCTCAGTATCCAAGAACGTAAATAGGAGATGGGAAAAATATCATGCATTAGTACACATTAATAAGGGTGAGTTCGCTGTTCATTTCCCTACATTAAAATCTGACCTTATGAGAGCAAGGGTAGCTATTGCCAGCATATGGCCATATGATACTGAATATGGAATGATGCCCGTGGAGTAGAAGGGGACTGTTGTCTGTGCAGAAACAGTCACTCTCCTGTCAGCATGGCAGAGGGGAGCGGTGCCTGCCTAAGGAACAGGGTAGCTCCCTACCTTTTGCATAGAACACAACAGTGCCCTCCCTAGATCTCCTTTCGAAGAAGCAGGTTTGAAACCAGTCAGCCTTTGCTCTACCTTGGGAGTAACTCGCTCCAAGTCTTGGCCTGCCGATTGCAGTGCTAAATTGAAACCATTACTTTGTATTGAGCTATTTTCATCCTGAAGTGCTTTAAAGGCTTAGTAGATATACAGGCTATGGCGCTATACGCACAGGAATCACTCCAGCCACTAATGAAATGCAAACACCTATTAACCAGAGTTGTGTGAGGCCTGGTCCCTGGCCATGATGACTGCCAGAAGATTTTGTTTTATCCAGCTGAATTGAGTCTGTTTTTTTGTTAATGGAATACTTCACACTATTTGAAAATGAAAACTGTCAGGATCTTTACATACAGAAAGTGGGTATGGACAGTTACACTCAGCTCTGAAATTTGGAACACCACCACTGAGACTAGATATTCTCTGGAGTCTTGCTTTGTTCCACCACCTATATTCAATACTAATTATCAGAACAGTCCTCCTTCCCCTCGTTGGTGCAGGGAGCTGACCATGAACATCTAGAGCCTTTCACCTATGGGGTAGTTATTCAAAAGCCTTCATGACCAGACATGAATAAAACACCATGGTGTTTTGGTCATCTACAGACAAAGAATTAATATTTTTGCTGCAAGTTCTCATGGACCGGTGCCTGTAAAAGCACTGCAGCCATCTCCTGGCTTTAACTCACACTTGACTGTTCTGTCTAGAAGAGGCAAGAAAAATGAATTACTGTATATTTGCCATTATGGAGAATTCATTTTAAAATGCATAAAACACAGTGAAATATAAACTGCATGCCTAAAATGAGTGCTATAACATCCACTTAGTACTGTACATACACCTTTGTATAGATTGCACACACTGTATTAAATAAGCTTGCTTCCCTGTCTCTAGTTAGGGTACACAGGGAATTGTGGTGAAAGACGTAATTTGTACATTAGGAAGTCTCTGTTGCCAGATCAGCAGCAGCAGCGCTGACGTCTGTACTCTCTTGCTTTGTTCCTGCTGCTATAAATCAAAATGACTACAGTCCAAATGCCTCACTTGTTTAACTATAAATGCACTGCTAGTCAGAAAAATCAACACCAGGAGGGATCTAGATAATCTGCATGTACTTTAAAGTGATTAAATAGAAAATGTTCAAAAAAGGACAAGAACAACAATTATAAATTTATGGTTTCAACAACAACAAAAGTTTTAAAGGGTGGAATCCAACAGGGCTGTAAAAATTCTGTGTCTACAGGCACTGATGTCTTTGCTAAATGAATGATCAAATTTAGTTTTCTTAATGTGCATTGGGATTTTATTTTTTTCTCCAGATTTATGCAACCTCTTTAGAAGCCTATTTTCCCTTGTGTCCTCATGTTTTTTCCTACTTGTGCAAACTACTGTAAGGAAAGTAAAAAAGGATAGATAAAATGGGTCAAGTTTTACTTCCCTGGCTTTATATGCTTGTGTATTTATAATAAATACAAATATATCTAGCTGAGTTTGACTCCCATTTTGGGGGAAATTTTAGAAAGTTAAATATCTGCTTTGCAGATGAAATGAGCTCTCAAGGCCTAAAATACCACTTAGATCCCTTCCAAGTTCTAAAGCAGGACTTGTTAGTTACTTAAAAATGGTGGTGCCAATGTCTGCTGCTGAGCTGTTGTTGGGGGAGAGCAGGGGAATTCTCTTAATGCCCACCAAAAGCCTGGAATCATTATAGAAAAATGCAGCACAATTTCTTGACTAACCAGAAAGGGAAGAAATTAAGAAGGTAACTTTCCAATACCAACATCAGCTCAGCTGAGCTGTAAATCCTGTGTATTGGGTGACACAGTCAGAACTATGCGGAGCTGTACTTCTGAAGAGGAAATAACAGGATCAGAGAACAGCAGGTGAGCACATTGTCAACACCACGCTGATGTTGCTGTTGGAGACATTATATTACAGTTCCTGAGACCACCAAATTTTTACAGTAAGACTTTCAAGGAGTATCAAAGCAAGAACCCTGAAGGTATTCTCAGAAGCTAACTTGTTTGGCCTTGGTTAATGAATTTGCCACCAGATGTTCATTTTAACATCTGATCCAAAATGCACTAAAATCAATGGAAAGTCAATTGGAAGTTCCAGATTACTGGAAAAAGCTACTGTAGAGCCAATTTTTAAAAAATTAATAAAAAGTTATACAGGATGTAGCCATTGGTCATTCAGCTTGGCGTTGATCCTAGGCAAAACTGTGGAAGGGCAAAGGAACAGACACAGGGTCATCAGCTGTGTTTCACTGCAGCTGCCAATTGTCATGTGAATGTGTAGAGACTACAACAAATCAAAAATGAGTGTATTTATCTTACCTCTTTCTTGTTGCTGGCCAGCTTAGCCAGTATCCTTTTCTCATTTGACGTTGATTAAGAGCATGTACATGTGGTTACTGTAGCTCAGCTGGTAACTGTGTAAAATAGAGGATAATAAGATAATCAATGCTAGTCACCATTGTTTTTTAGTAATGGCCTAACAGGTCAAATAAACAATACTTGAAATTTTGTTGGTTTTTTTTTTTCCTCCAGTTTATAAATGCATATTTTGAAAGAGAACCACCTTGAGATAACAGGCTTCAGTAAGTCTTTTGGATTCGGTTCCATGTAACACCGATTTAAAAAGCTATAAACAATAAGCAGTATAACACATACTAAAGAGTCAGACTGAGATGCAGTGTTTGAAAAAGTGGAGCTAAACAGAGTCTTCTGTGGTTTAAAGAAACTAATTAGGCTTTGCAACCGCTTCCTCAGACACAGTTTTCTCCACCTGGAATTTTTAACACAAGGCTTACTGGATATCTTTCTAGAAATTGTAATCTTACTGCAGAAGTTTGCAGTTGAGATTCTCTAGGCTCACTACTTGGGAAGTCAGACAGTTATCCTAATGGTCCTTCTAACTCTGAGCACATGACCACATGACACCTCAGTAGCTGGTGAACAGTAAACATAGGTTAGCCTACTCTTTTTATCTTTAAAATAAGGAGTCCCTTGAGAAAAGTTCAGCTTCTCCTCTTGTGTATATTTGCAACTGTATGATTTGCATATAGATCTTAAAAATAACTCTAACAAATCATGCATTGTCTTCGTATCACAAGGAGGCAGTAGGTTGATGGACAAAAGATCAAACTCACAGGAGAAGAGAGAGAAAACAACATAAATCCAGAAGAGACTTCAGTTTGGTGTGGTGCAGTCCTCCCTCACATCTACTGGATTAAGAAAGAGATGGAATTAAACCGAACAAACGTCCATACAAAAATCTGGTGAGAACTGCAGTGGAGTGGAGACATCTAGCTGCCTTCTGTCTTCCAACAGCATCTGTGAATCAGGAAATCCTGAATCTGGAGAGAGGTTATAGATACTAACTTCTTCAGGAGAAAGTGAACTAGCCCGTCCTTGACAAAAGGGAGCATAAAACTGGGATGAAGAATAGATTATACATACTGTTTACATTTCCTCCTGTTCTCTCTGGGCCCTTCCCTAACAAAACCTTATTTCATTTAATTCCTTAAGTTTGGTTTCTTAAGTGAGCATTTTATTTTGGCAGTTTTGGTCAGATGGTCTTAAAAAGCAGCTTTGAATGTGCAAATTACCATGAGAAACAACACTGAAAATACCTCCCTGATCCAGTACTGAAGAGGCTGGATTGTTCAGGCTGCACCCTATCCCTGATTAGGAAGTGTGAAAACAGGGCAGCACATAATACTGTGGTATATCCTCCCTTGCATTGTAAGCAGGGTCAGTTCCAGTCTACTTCCAGAGGCCCGGCAAAGGTGTAGGCTCCACTGCAAGGTGGGACTGCATGCAGCATGTCACACCTGCATCTCCACAAGGAGGGACTGACCAAGCTGTATGGTGCCATGCTCTGTGGAGATACCTTTGGAGCTCTGTCCATGAACCAGAGCCTGCTGAATCCACGTGTGCAAGCACAGATTTAGATGCACCATCAGCTGAGGGACAGAAGACTGAGATTTGATGCATACTTGAGGGCTTTGAAACATCATGTGTGCCCTCCATTTCTTATGGCCCTGAGCTGCTTCAGCCAGTTGTCACAGGCTCTGCAGCAATCAGCAGCAGGATATTGCAGTAAGACTACAGCCCTGTTCCTTCAATCTCTTAGCACATTGCCTTCCAAGTTCAGCCTGTGCCTGTTCTCAGTGCACATAAACACATGCACGTGCTAGCTCCAGCAGTAATCAAACTTTCTGCATTCACAGATTCCAACTCTACAGCTTGGGAACTATCCAAAATTGCAGTTGGAGCCCAGCTGTTCCCTACCATCACCCAATAAACAAAGGCCAGGCAACTCTGCGTTTATGCTTCTGCAAGAAGGACAAGAACTGGGAAGCGCTGAACTGGTTTTACGTAAGAAAGCACAGGGATTATACTGGTTACAACTATCTAATCACAACAAAATAATCCCTGTGACCGTGCAGGTGAGGCCAGTATTCATATAACAATGTGCATCTAGAATGAAGTAGGAGATTTCGGACATCAGGACGAAGGAAGGATAATAGAAATACTAGCCCAAGCTCAAACACTAATGCATACCAAACATTAATGCACCCCAATCAGCTGCTTCAGAGGATTATTTTCCTGGGGAAGAGATAACAGCAGCAGAAGGAAGTATGCAGTGTTATTTTTTGGTAGATGAGGAGGTAGCTGGTGTTCCAAGGCCCATGTCAGGAACAATATCAAGTCCACAGTTCAGACTAAGGTAGGCACCTCTAGCTCAAAATAGGTTGAGTTTGCAGTCGATTCCGACAATGTAAGCAGCAATGTCACAGGCGCAGGAGCAAGTACTTTTCTCCTCTAGAGAAATCCCTTGAGAATGAGTTTGAAGGTGCCCTTGTGACATTGTATCAAGCAAAGAAGTTTGCACTGCAGCATGCACTGCTTTTTCTGTTGAAGGAAGACTTCAGCCTCCAGGGATATTGATTTAGTTACTGTTCTCCCCTTCTCCTTTCCTTCTTGTGTCAGCCCAAGAGTAACAAGAGAGCCAAATGAGATCTATCAGCTGATTTGATCTTTCTAAACCAGTGTGCTGCCAGGATTTTCTGTGTCTTCTGTCGCTGGGATTTTCACACATCTCTCCAAGTCTCAGAGTGATCTGAAATCTCCTAGCTTCTAAGATCGAGTTATTTACTGTAATATAAATGAAACTTAACCCTTCTAACTGGAGCTAAATTTGTCAACAGAAATTATGAAGTGAGCTAATTGTGAAGGTCATTGTTCTGAAAGGGAAATAAGAAGCTAAACTTTACCTAGAAAATTTAAGCTGAACATTTCCTACAATGATTAGGGCAGCAGGAAATTGAGAGATATATTCTCAAGAAAGCTGTGTAGAGAAACTCTTTGTGGAGGATTCTCACCATTCTGTTTAGAGGTGGCAGTGTAAGCAACTGTGTGGTTTCCCAGTAAAATTAAGATAAATGAATGAATTTGAGTTCAAGCCTTACTTGTAAGAAGCCCTCATATTGCCATGATTCATTTTGGTGGCCCATCAAACCTGAGAGAACCTCAATGGACCAGCATAATCCTGATCACTGAAGTTAATTGAGGTTGAGTCACACCCAGAACAATCTTGCCCATTCATTCATTGGTAAGAGAGGAGACTAAAACCACTGTATAGATAGCTGCTACTATCTGGGGCAAGGTGTGCTAAGAAAAGACATTTCTGACTTAAAAGCACAAGCCTTCCTTCTGTTCTTCCTAAAGTGAAAAAAACACAGTTTTGTATTAAATTCAGATTTAAGCTGTGAGGTGATCCTAGATAGAAGTTATCAAAGTTGGTACACTACCTTACCCCATGCAAGTCCGTCAAAGTCTATTGTGTCATGAATGAATCTTCACCACCTGACTGAATGTACAGTATCTTTTTCCTGTACCAACTGTACTGCACTGTGAGAATCAAGGGTATTTAAGCTTAGTCTAGTGTAACACAGTACTGTAACCAAGACAGTGCCAATGGTAGCAACAGGAGGATATTGGAATAATGTTCTACCACTGCCTTGACTTTGACTCAGTGCTTGTGCCTGCAGGATACTTTGCCTATTGCCTTTGCCTATTACCATTACCAGTGAAGGATTCCACATAAAAGACCCTTGAAGAAATTAAATTAAGGAAGTTTCTCATGCTGTGTATGAAAACAGCATTCAGCCTCATGTATTACACTCCTTCGAGTATCTCAAGTATCCAAAGAGCAGCTTTATTGTTTTGATAGTAGTAAGTCCTAAAGATTGGGTTACAAACACGCATCATAATTTTCACCAACTGTACTTATTAGGCACATATTCTTCCTGGTCTGGAATATTCTGGTAGTTATGATGACATTTCAATTAAGAAATTTCATTACAAGTGAGTTCAGAGCTAGCTCAAATTTTGGGAAGTCTGTAATCAACAGTATCTTCTAAGGAGATATTTACCTTAGGTTACTGACTTTCTTGGAAAGGAGCCACTGGGCTGGGACTTTACATTAGCGATGTAACTTCTCTGTGTCCTTAACAATGACAGAGTATGCTAATATCTTTGAAATAACTCATTTTGGTATTTTACCAATGCTAGAAAAAACAAAAATAGGAGCATTTGTCCCTGTCTTTTACTACTATTTATTTTTAATAAAATAATCATAATAAAAAAATATCTCCTCCAGAAAGGCTTTTAGAACAACCAAAGCAAAGACTAAGCCTGAATGATCCACCCCAGCTTTTAGTCCATATTGGGCTTCTTCGAGATCGGGACATTTTGGGTGGTTTGTCAATTCTCTGTAGACATTCGGCCAGGATGGATGTATTGAATTAAAAAAAAAACAAACTTCAACTTACTTGCTGCAGCAAAGTACTTCGTTTGGCTCTTTACCTGAAGTAATAAATTAAAAGCAACCCATTATCTGAGTTGCAGAGCAACTCATTTCAAAAGCTTGACATTTTCAGTAGAGGAACTCTTAAATACATAAACATTTCCCACTTTTACTAATACTAATCTCCTCATTCACTTTAGTCACAAATTATTTTAAATAGTCAATAGATCTTTAGAATCACTTTTATTTGCACTTGTGGAATAGTCATCTAATGCCCTAATATATCTACAGTAAGGGAATACATCCTGAATATAGTTCTAAGAAAAATTAATTAAAATAGGAAAATATTTGAAACTTACATATAAAAGCTCTTACTGTGGGCAGTAGCAACTATTGTACTCAAGTCTTGAAAGCCTCCTTGAAACTATTTACACCTAAATGGAATTAAGAGTTTTCAGAAGAAAAATAATGATGGCAGAGTCAGGAAAGTTATGTGCTACCTTAAATGAAGATTTTTTTTCTCCCACAGCAGGCTTAGATGGATACCTCCTTATGGTGTTGGGAGACACTGCTTTGCTGAAGCTCTAATTCTCATAGATGTAGACAGAGGAAAAATAGTGACTATCACATGCTTTCACAGTTTCACAGAAATATCCATGCATATTGGAAGAGCAGCATCATCACTGATAAACATCTCTGTAGTAAGAGCCCACACTTCACATGTCAAGAATGTACTGCACAAAAAGAGCAGAAGAATTGCAATTAGAGCTGATTACAAACGGTCTTACAGAAAATCCTCGTGTTTTTGTTGCATATTACAACAAACAACTGCAACTTCAGAATTTCTCACAAACAAACTGTGAAAGCAGTCAGTTAAGACAACAGCCTAGCACATTCTCTTCAGTTTCATTTTAATGCCCTTGATCAGTTGCTGTATTTCCTGGGAACAGTATTTTGGGTGACTTTAGCCCTCTTTTCTTCTACAACCTATGCTCCAGCTACATCCTTTCTCACGTGCCACAGCAGCCTGTGCCTTTAACAAGAGAACCAGCAAACCCTGTATAGGGGGAAGGAAGAGGACTACCAATTGCAGTAGAAATTAATTAGCACATAAGAGATAAAGGACAAGCCCAGAAGCCTTCTAATCATACTCGGGTAGACTACCTGCACAGCCTATCCACATACTCACCTTACGCATGCTAGTGTATAACTTTCATTGCTAAACTAGCTCAAAAAACAGGATACTAGAACAGGGTTATGGTTATAGCAAAATGGAGGGAGTGTCAAAAAGTGAAAATATGTCACTTCTTGTCTAAAACCTTATGTCTTACCACCCTGAAAGAAGGCAAGGGAGCTGGCGGCAAACAAAATCTTCCATTGTGAAAGGACTGACGGGTCTAATCATCATTTCTGCTTCAGAAATTGTTAAAATGCAGCATGTGAAAACATGCTGACCCTTGGGAAATAAGTGGGGCTGTTAAAAATAAATAGGTTCCAGCTTTTCAGGAAGAGCAGATTCACTACAGTGACGTAAAAACACCCAGCAGCTTGTCCCAGCCATTTCCCATGAGACACTGCTGATGTAGGAAGAAACAGCAGCTCACACAGCTGCCTGGAAATTTAAATGCCAGGATGTTACTTCTTGAATATCTTATTTTTTTCCACAGCTCACCTTTGACACAGTGACAGTACAGGCACAGTCCTCCCATACCCTCAGAAAGACACTTTTAAGGCATTAAAAAGAAAAAAATTAGCCTTCACAAAATATCACAGTATGTTTCCAAGTCCATTGCAAGATACTAGTCCTCTTAGTAACATCTTCTCACTGTTGGGAAAATTTTTAATTTTAGAAATTAAATACTTCATTTTGTTCATTTTAAGGTCTTCAATTTTTTGTTGAAAGGGATAGGGCATCCCAAGCATACTTTGGGTGTCGTGTCCCTGTACTTGCCAAAAAAAGGACCAATTTGTGAACAACGCATTGGTGCACAGAAGTGCAGTGTGTGGTCAGCCTGACCAAGGCATAGACAGATAAAAAAACAAATGTTGAAACAGAAGGTTCCCTCTGAATAGAATTACTGATTTACAACCAGTTCTACCAGCAGATTAATTCTGTGGTACTGTAGCTGCAGACTTGGTAGTGATAAAGAAAATATCTTCATTTCAAAGCATATGTGTGCATTTTTAATTCAAAGTGGTTTGTTTCAGGATCATGTGGAGCCTGCTTGGTGAAGTACTTAGTCATTTTAGTGAGGAAGATAGTTTTTCAGGAAGTATTTCATGATGTGCCTGTTTTCTTTTATGTTAATTCATCAGGATCTAGTTCCTTTACTGTTTCCTTCTTAGATTTCCGCTCACTTTTTTCACAAAAATCCTGTTAAATCCTAACCAGTAGTTTCCATAAGACAGAGCACATGAATTAGTGTTTGTTTATAAAGAGAGTGTAGGGATTACATGCTGGAAAAGATTCTTTATACCTAATCACTTCAACACGTGTCTTTCCGCCCCACTTACAGTAAGACTGCAAGTCATGTAAACATCTCAACAAGAAAAAGAAAATTGCTGGTTGGCTTGTTGCACTTCTTCTCCCAGAGAATAAAGAAAGGATGTTTGTATATATTAAAAAATTGAAAGTGTATAGAAAATATAAACTCATACAAATATATGTCCAGAAACTCAAGAGAAGTAGTATCATCTCAGTAGGTTCTCCTTGATAGATAAGGAGTCAGATAAGTAACATCAGGCAAGATCCATCATCTTTTCATCTTGGCATTTCCTCTGAATGGTATACATCCATTGCTAGACCAGCAGAAGCCCATTTTACAAATAGGGCCTTCAATAGAAAATGGTCCCTCTTCAGAGAATTTCTGGTGGCAACATCTAGTAGGAATAAGCCACAATCAAAAACTCAGAGACACAGTGAAGTTGGCCTGTAACTTTTACAGAACAGAATTTAACACACTTAAGTGAGTCATCATACACATAAGGAAGAGGAGGGAGCAAAACCAGACAAGATTCTATGATTTCTACCCAAAAGACCTTCCCTTGGCCAATTCATTATCCCTCAAAGCCTTCCCTTCTCAGACCTCTTCATCAGAAAAGGGAGCCCCTTAAAGACAAATCCAGTCATCCCTGACACAGAAAGGTTCATATTATCTATAATGATTTCAAAGGCTCATGGCCCTAACACAATAAGCAAACAGCCCCCTGCTGAAACCAAAGACAGTAGTAAGGCCGAGGTTTTGCTGTTGGCTTCAGTGTGACCAAGACTATTTTTGCTGTTATTTCAGAGTATAAGATCTTCTTGAACAGCAAGATAAGTGCAACCCTGAACATAGCCAGAGGCAGCAAAGCAGGCAAAGCAAATGGCTGAGCAGTGCATCTCCATACCTAGTCTCACAAGAAGTTTTTCTGCAAGAAGCACAGCTGGCAAAGCCTGATTTCCTACTGGCACACTGCGAACATTACTTCTCAACCCCTTTTCCTGGCAACAACTCAGCTTCCTCCAGCATCTACCCAGCACCTTGTGGGGTAACAGTCCACACTTTGGCCAGTCACTTTCTAGATGACCAGCAAGCCCACTGGCCTACTGTTGCTCAGGGTCCTGAGCTCCCTACTCTCCTGGCAGAGTGGTGACAGCAGCAGCTCCTTCCTCAATTCAGTTCCTGGTGTCCCCCAAATCAGTAACAGTTTAATGACCACTGAAATCTTCTTTCAAAGTTGATGGAAATTGAGCAGTGGGGCTAAAAAGCTATGAGAGGGAAAGGAATGATGATAGATAAACAGACAGTGAGCTCACGTCTTGTTTTCACAGCACAGGCTAAAAAGGAACTTTTTATATATACGTGTATAAAGGGTGGGTAACTGGCAGGATATTCAGTATCAAAAGAAGTTTGGCCCTGTCTCAAGAAACTAACAGCCTATTTGAAATTAGATGGTGTGTTTTTTCTCTGATAATGACTTTAACAGTGTTCTTACTTTTACTAGCCACACTGGGCACTAGTCCATCTAACAGACTAAAGTTCTCAATTCTCCAAGTAACTCTGTAAACCCAGTAAAATTACTCAGTGAAGTCAACCAGAGCTGTAGCATTTCTTCCTGACATGATCCTGTTGCATGTGCCAGGGGCAATACTGATATGAATCAGAACAATCTTCTCCACAAAGACAGAAAATATATCCCCAATTTTACCCTGCTTCAGGTAGAGGTTGTCGAAACCCTCCAGGATGGACACTAATTGGAGCAATTCTACTGTAAGGGGCTCCACCGGTGCTAATGCCAAAGAAAAATATTTTCCAGACCTTCAACACAGCTGGAGCTTGGAGAAGGCTGCCTTTGATTCACAAAAGGGTGTAAATATCCCAACATTCATTACTTGGCCTTTTTGATAAATTAGCGGGTCAAATCTTTAAGTTAGAGGTAGGGGGCAAGTAAGTGGGTCTGGGACTTATTGCTAAATTGAATTTTAAAGAAATTAGTTTGAGGATGAATATATAATGTTTCTTTTACTATTTGTGAGATGTTTACTTTTCCTGATTGCTTTAGATTAAATACATTCCTAAAACAAAACAAATGCCCCAAACTTAAAATTCAAAATTCAGTTCTTTCCAGAATTATTTATAACATTATTTTAGAGATAATAGAAACTACTCACCACATTCAGTGTGACTTCATGGCTAATTCTGGTTGACACAATCCACTAGAGCATGAAAAATTCCCTCTGCCATAACAAAAAGATGTGAATGGTACCAGATCTCCTAAACAAATGAATACTTGCTCATCCCCAATAGTGACTTCTTTTGAAGTTATCAATATTAGGAAAAACTGGATGCAAAACCTCTGTAGTTCGTTATCCACTTTATCACATAGTCAAGAAACCAGAGTTCATAATCTGTTACAATTTAGCCTCCCCACACCCCACGTTAAATGAAGATTCCAAGTTGTAACTGTCAAATTTTCCTGCTTTGGTCCAGAAATTGTGATACAAGTTTTACTGCTTGCTCAACCACCAATGGCATATGATCTTCCTGTAACTTTCACACCCACCTTCCATGTTTGTAAAAGTTGATGTCACTCATTTTTATAAAGGACCTTGCTCAAAAGTGCTTAAAACAGTGCTAGATAAAAGACTATTAGAATTCTTCTATCTGTATCTTGTCATCCAGCTTTAAACTTGCTATTAAGTGCAAAATAGCCCTCAGAAATTTGCCATTTTCTGTTTATGTTTCATAGACACACACTGAACCATTTACTTTAGCAAAGCATATTTTAACAGAGTCTTCGTGAAAAAAATTGCATATGCAGTGCTTACATAAAACATTTTAGTTTCATTTTATCTTCCTCATCATTTGGTGAATTTGAAACTTCCAAGTTGTTCTGCAATATTTTACATGAAGGGCACTCAGGAAGGTGTAGGGTCTGCTCTACTGTATTACAACTGCAGTCTTTTCCAGCTCACTTTTCATTCTGTATTATATTGTCGATGCATCTGCCTCATAGAATCATATAGTAGCCTCCCAGTATCTAAAAAGGATCTATAAGAAAGCTGGAGATGAATTTTTTATAAGAACATGTAGTGACAGGACAAGAGAGAACAAATTCAAACTGCAAGAGAGTAGGTTTAGATTAGATATTAGGAAGAAAGTCTTTACTGAGAGTGGTGAGGCACTGGAACTGGCTGCCCAGAGAAGTTGTGGATGCCACATCACTGGAAGTGTTCAGGGTCAGGTTGGATGGTGTTCTGAGCAACCTAGTCTACTGAAGGTGTCGCTGCCCATGGCAGGATGGTTGGAACTAGGTGATCTTTAAGGTCCCTTCCAACCCAAATCATTCTATGATTCTATGAAATCTGACTGCTTTCTCTTCTGAGTATTACGCAGACAATGGTGTCCATTTAGAATGCAAAATTAAAAGTTTCATTTATAATTAAAGAACTCATATACACAAGAATTGCTGCCCTACATCAGATCTATCAGCTTCTGAAAAGAAGCAAAAAAAAAAATCTTTAATAATCTGTTTTGAAGTGACTTTTTGTCTGGATTGTTTTTACATAAGTCAGCATTTAGCTCATGTCCCATCCAAATCACTCTTGCAGTTTGCAAATACTCAGCTTTGTAAAACCCAATAGGAGAAACAAAAATGTATATTCTAATTTTCTTTTAAAATCAGGTTAGGAAAGAAAAATTTGCCTATGGCAAGGAAACAAGCCTGTTAAATCTTACTTTAAGATGCAAAAAAATAATTAACTTGGCTCTGTGGTTCTGCTATTCAGTCCTCGTGGGTAACAGAGATGATGGTCATCAGATGAACACACATGGTAAAGCGAATTCCACCAGGATGCCACAAAGCAACCCTCCTAATTCTATAGTCAGTGCAAGCCAGCACTGATTGTAGAAAAAAAATGTAGAAAAATAAAGTCCAAACTGTACTTTGGACTAGTGTTTTTATAAGCTATATTCTCACATAAGTAAGCACACAACTTTTCTGATATTGGTGAATGACCCATAGATCAGACTTCGTATTTCTTACAAGGCCTGTTTGGTTTGATGTCATTTCATACAGTCTCCTTTTACACTTATGGTCTCCTTTTAAATCACTGGCACTTTCTTGCCTTCAAAGAGAAGGTTGCTCTCATTCTCTTACCTAAAATCCCAGCCAGATCTGATATCTAGACACACACATTGCTACAGTACTGTACTTACAAGTCAGCCCTGAAATGCAACAAAATGGATACTACAGACCACCTTGAATTAGACAGTTTCTATAGGTGTAAATGGGGAAGCCTTAAGCTATACCTAGACACAGCTTTATCAATCTTCCTTCAAGAATGTCAGCAATTAAAAAAAATCTAAGAATATTTCTTGGGTGTTTGTTCGTTGGTTTGGGTTTTTTATTTTCAATTAAAAGGAGGCATAAGAAGTACAGAAATACTGAATTCAGCCTACCTACCTGCTGAAGGGATTACCATTGTACTGTCATTAACTGATTTATCAGTAATCACTGCACTGTGAGAAAGCAGTGAAGGATAACTCTCTCTTACATCATCCAGTATTCTGTCTGAAAATGGAACTCCTGACCTGATTGCAATTCTGCCTGGAAATCTCAGTTCTGGATCAGACACCCGTTAGCCAGATGTCCTTCAAACAGTGCTGAAGGCTGAGAATAATTTATTGATGAAATCAAATACACGAAATCTATATTCTGATGTTAATAATCTAGATGAAGAATGTGCAGCTCCTATTGCTGTGACAGATAACCCACCAAAAACCAACTGAAATTCAAAGTCAGAACAAAACTACAGCCAGCCCAGTCAGCAGAATAGTTCAGTATAGTGAGATCTGGTTCCCTGTGTTTTCACATGGCTATGGGGTTGCTGGTCAGTGTTATTATACACAGTCTTAATTATTTCACTGCCAGTGTGTGAAGCAGAAACATCAGGCTGGAGTGTCTGTTTGTTCTAACAAAGCGATCAACAGGTGAATGCTGTAATAAGATGGCTTACAACCATGACTGCTGTGATAGAGAGTGGAAATCGCAAAGCTCAATGCTACATGGGTTGCATTCATCACCATACAAGGGAAAGAGAAGCTTTTCTCTTGCTGCTATCAAAAGGTTCTTCCGCCTCAAGTTACCAAAATCATACCCTATGATTTTCTAGGCACAACCTAAAACACTTTCCTACTGTTCTCAAAACTTGTACAATCTTTCATTATGTTGCCTTTGCCTGGCCATAATTTGATCTCTTCACTTCCTTGCAGCAAAACTAGGCCACAGTCCAGGTCCAGCCTGGACAGCTTCCCAGCTGTTGAATTAGGGATGTGGTTGGAAAGAGAGAGACTGCAGAAAGAGCTGAACCAGAACTATCACTTCCTAGGGAAGAGTTGCAAGCAGCCGCCAAGTCACTATGAAAGAGGTGAACAATGCTTCCCTCTCTGCTTTTTTGAATGAACAGAGCAAGGGCAGCTGGGTGCCTTGTGTTCATGTGTGCTCTGGGCACCATTAGGGAAGCCAACACCTCAGGAGTTTTCAATCACAAACACTACCTCAACTATGGATCATAAAGGCCCCCAGGTTGTCACAAGGGACTTGGTTCCCTACACTTGGCTGCATGGGTGTGTGTTTGCACATCCAACTTTACGTGTACAGCTTTTGGACCAAATAGGAAGGAACTTCCTTAGTTTTACACATTTCTAGCAAGGCAGATAAAAAGTGTGGACTGTCTAGATTGCTGTCTTTGATCTAGGCAATTAAATAGAACTGAAATGCTGCTTTTGATGTCAAAATACTTACTCTAAGAATCTTGAACTAATGGCACTTCTCCATTTCTTGTAAACTCACTTTGCAGAGCCTATCACTGGAGAGTGAGACTTTAAGGTACAGATATGTTTCTGTTAATCTCAACACACTGACACTTGGAAATTGGCCAATAGGCCAATAGCTATTCTTATTTATTTCCTCTAAGTGACACATTGAAATATCACTAGGACTGATTATTCAATAGATGATCAAGAGGCTAAGTGCTTAGGCCTTATCCTATATCACAAAAAACCAGAGAAATTCTGCATTGGGAAGTAACTTCTAGAGATCATCTACTCTAACTCCGCTGCTAAAAGTAGAGTCAGCTACAGCAGGTTGGTCAGAACTGGTTTTAAATTTATCTAAAGATGGAGACTGTACAGCCTCTCTGGGCAACCTGGTCCATTGCTTGACCATCTTCACCATAAAAAGTATTTGTATTATAGTTAAATAAAATACTTCATATTTCCATTTGTGCCCACTGCCTCTTGACTTTACGATTTTCTTTTAGATAAGTCAAAGGTTGCAAAAAAAAAAAAAAAAAAAAAAGGAAAAAAAATCTTGCCTATTCCTCCTATGGACCTTAGCACTGGAGAAGTGAGTAGTAGAAGGACACTGGAAGCTATACACAACAACACCAAAAAAACCACATTATCCCTTCAGAAACATGCAACTTCTCTCTCAGGGTGCTGTTGCCTTTCTCAGTGACAATCATCCTTTTGCCCATAGATAGGCCATGCTTTTCACAGCCCTTCCCTTTGCTTAGTGAGTATGTAGAAGAACCTTTTTCTCAATGTGACAAAGCCCTTTACTCCATGACAATATGACAGGACTTGAATTTCCCTGATTCCCAGGATCTGGAGATTCTGCACATAAACAGGCATCAAAATTGTAAATCAGAATATGCAAACATTAGCGCTACTTGCAGTTTTCTTTAATGCTAGAAACTCATCTAAATTCCAGTAAGAACTTCCCTAGATGAGGATCCAACAGCACACAGAGCTTGAACACGATTTTATAACTAAAAGTACATCATCAGAACAGATTTTCATCAACAAAATCTCCTGCTTACTTATGCAACTTCTACCAGATATCCTTTGGCAATGCAGTTACAGTCCCTGAAGCATATTCCAACATTTGTCATGTGATCAGCCCTGCATCATTTTCTTGATAGCAGCTGTATGTGCTTTCTTCATGCTTTTCCCCCTCGTGCATTAATATTTCCTTTCTTGAAAACTTTCCAGGGATTATGAAAAATGTCTTTTGTTTCTTCCTTTTCTTACACTCCCTCCCACGCTAACACCAGCTTACGCTTTTGCCTAATGGAAACCATCCAAGATGCACCTTTTAAAGACAAGAAGCAATTCTGAAACTTCATTTAAAATCTAGAAAACAAGGATATTTGTTTCTGTTATGAGAGATTTGAGCTTAGTTTATGCTCTGCCACAAGTCTCCACTTTAACCTCAGCTGGACTGACCTAGCTTATTCTTGTCCAATTATTCTGGAGAGGTATTGGGAGACTAAAATACCTGAAAAATTATATTTTGTTTGAATTCATATCATATCACAAACATTTTCCTACCATTACTTAGGGCATGATTTAGAGTATCTTTTTTACAAAAAGATACTAGAAGACTGCAATAAAATAGATTTCTTTGAGTTTATGTTGTTGAGACTTAAAATGGCAGCTGACATTATGTAAATATCTATTTTAGCAATGCTCATGCTGGGAAAAATCAGGAAAGAGCAGCAGTGGAAATGAGCACATCACCTGTAGATTTGTGTTCAGTAAGAGTCTTCCTCATAGAGGTTACACAGCTGGTGACTGAGATACAGCAGAAAGAATATCACAAACAGTGTATGTCTTGCATGGAAGGTCACCAGATTTTAATACGGGCTATTCCTGCAGTTGTTGTACATGGCGAGTTCTCAAAATCAGGCTACAATTTACTAACCAGAGAAGAAGGAGAACAGTGGAGCAAAAATGCTAATTTGTGTCCCAAATTTCATACACTTTTTAAACCACTTTCCCCTTGAACAGAGTATCTGAAAGCAATATCCCGGCATGAGTTTAATCAAATTTAAAGTAACTCAGGGTAATCTTCTGGGGCCTGTTATGTCTGTGTAAAGTTATTTCTTTCCTTAAGCCCTTCTGGAAGTCTGTTAGACATGAAATAAGCAAGCATCAGTGTCTGAGGCAGTAAATAGAGCAGTCACTCCCCATCCTACCTTCTGTCCAATCTCTACTTACTACCTCTCGAAAGAATACATGAAATTTCACTGCTGAGACAGCTTTTTGTCTGAAATAAAAGATAATGAACAAGAGAACGGTTAATAGCAGTGGTAATCATCATGATGGACAGACATTACAAGGTTTTGGTAGTCATCTTCAATTGCTGGAACCAGCATTCAAAAAGTTGAGCGTTTAATATGATTTGAGGAGACCAATTTGAAGCACCATTTTTCCACTTGTTTTTTAACATTTTCGTTAGCATATGGATCCAGTGCTGTTATACATCTGGGTTTCTCGTTGTTGACTGAAATTCCTGGAAAATCTCTAAAAACCTTCTTATGTTTCCCTGTTTGTTTGTTGTTTTTTATTTAATCTCCTTACCCACAGTGAAGTATCTGGTTTGTTCCTTTATGCTCTTCTCTGTCTTAAAGCAGTCAGTATCACCAGCAGAACTCGTTTTCCTTTGCTTTTCCTTCCAGGAAGAAAGGCTGTGTCCTATTAAACCTCTTCAGTGCTAGAATGACTGAATGTTCCGTTGGGCACCAACCGCATTCATGTTAAATTTCCCCACGCTACAAGTCTCAGTAAGATACTGTAGACAACTAGCAAATGCTGCTAGTTCTCAGTTTTCAAATTTAAGAAGCAATTTGTGACCGGATCTAAGACTGCATCCCAGTACTATCAAATTCTCACATTCAATTTTACTGTGATTACTGAAGGAGGTACCTCAAAACTCAAAAGCAGCTTAACTGACACAGAGATGTACCTATGCACATGAAAGAGAACCTGACTGTCTTCTACCACGTTAGTCTAGAGGACTCTTTATGCTCCACATTAAACCAAGTGTAAGAAAAAGACATGATTGGCATGGGTCTGCCACAACCCTGAGGACAATGTAAAACTCAAAATCAAACAAACCTTCATTGTTTTGAACTTGGACCAGTTGTAGCTCCAGGCTTAGAGCCATTTTTTGATGCAGAGAGCTCCTCACTGCTTTCCATGAGAGATCCCTGCACAGAAGAGATTATAAAACTCAGTCTGCTGGGGAACAGCGAAGGTTGTCTCTAATTCATTCTCTCAAGCTGCTATCAGTGCAATGGAACTTTCCACACACATAGTTTTTCCTCCTCTGAAGTTTCCTTTATTCTTTCAGCTCTGATTTCTGGAATTTCTGTACTGTTATTTCTCCCCTAGGCATGATATTATTAGAGGTTCTCCTTCCCTCTCCTGTTCCCCTGCATGCTGCTGAGAACATTGCAGAAAGAGCTATTGCCAATTCATTTGTCTGCCTGCCTGCCAATTAGAAGTATACCATCTCAGAGTCAAGTGAATAAATACCAATAAACAATATGATAGCTATCCAGCCATTTGACCCTCTGACAGTTTTCAGTGCTTTCCATTTTATTAGAATAAGGTATTAATAGAACAGATATGTTTCAGAAGACACAGCACTGTAGTACTTCAAATCAGAGAGCTGACTTTTATAGCCAGAACAGCAGATTCTTTTTTGTGCTTTTTTTATGCCAAACGCTGTTAAATCACAAATTTTTAAAGAATTTTTTTTAGTATTCCAGCAAGAAAGTAATCACACTGGTGAGTGGATATTCTCCTAACTTGCTCTATTTTTCTAATGTTTGATTACAAATACTTGGAACAGGAAGCAGCTCATGTTGTTTGCACAACATCAGAAGGTCTCAGGTCTAGATCTGAGTAACCAGGTCCTCTTGTAAAATGCAGTAGGTTAGCAGATATTTCATGTCAACAGATGCCTTAGATATAAACAGAAGGAACAAGTCTCTCCTCCAAAAAGCTGGCAATCTAAGACCTCAACTCCGTATTGTGCATGGTGCCAGGAAAATTTTGCTTGCCCAGAAACACTATTATTTGAAGACGGTGCAACATGGGCACAGAGGGCAATTGCACACTTCTCAGTGAGGTGCAGAAGCATAAACAGACTACAACTTGGAAGCAGCAAGCAGTTAGACATATGGTCTCATGAAAATATATCTATCTCATGCCATAGATATTTTTAATACAAGGCAACAATCTGACATAGTTCAAACTCAACCAAGTAAAAGCTATTCATATTAATATGTAATAAAAGTTGGTAGTTTTAGAAACTGTCCACTTGAATGCTGCGAGTCTTTTGCAAGCAAATATTCTTATGCTGCATCTATTTCTCCTTCATTGGAAAAACATTTCAACAATTATTTCCAGCTTGCATATATTTGAATGTCCAACCTTAAAATATGAACAGCTGAATTCCTGGAGAAAGTCCAACTATGGCTCTTAAGGTTTGCAACTGAGAGTGAAGTGAGAGAGATATCAGCACTCCAAACTCACACTCAAACCAGGGCTGTGTAATAGAAGAGTCTCTTTGCAGCAGTAAACCCAGGCAAGTTTTAATACATGCTAGCATGAGGAAATAACAAGGACAAAGCCTAATATGAACAAGGTGCAGTGTTAAAGGATTCTTTGTGAGTTTGCAGCAAATGACAGACCACTTTTCCCACAAAATTGAACTACAGCACATAACCAGCTCAGAGTGCCTTGCTGATCCTTATCCATAGCTTTTAAATGAAAGAAAAGTTCCTTCTACTCCCATTCTTCTGAGAAGCTTTTGCAGCCTCTCTCGTTAATACTTCTATTCAAGTAGGATGCTAATACTGACTCACTACCAGAAGATCAAAGTTTGCCTACAGAAACCTTATATCTATCCCTATAAGTCTCTTGATTAAAGACCCTTGACTCTTTTTCCTAAAAAGACTGTGTTGTGCTGTGAGACAGAGAAAACCACACACAGTTTCCATGCCAGCTATTCTTCAGCAATTGTGCCAAGAGCTTTCTCCCTTACCTACCTTCAAAGAACTACTTTAAAGCAACATGTTCTGTAGCCATACACCCCCAGACAGAGCTTTGCAGTGCCCAGCACTTCAGCAAAGGATTTTTTATGCTCCCTCTCAGATGTTTTTTTTCAAATAAAAACTTACTGTAAGTAGTAACTCACTAACAAGGCACACATAATCAATATTTCTCCACAATGAATAAAGGAAAAACATGTGGTTAACAGACTTCTCTAATAAAATGGACAGAAACCTATATTCAATATTACTAAATGGATGTAACTTACACTTGTGAAAAAGTTTCAAACCACAAGTCTCCCTGGAATAGTCATACACGTTGCAAAACTTCCATTTCATCCCTGTGTACATGTTAAAGAAATTAAAACAAGTCACTAGGTAAACCATGACTGCCTCACTGTGGAATAAAGCAATACTTGCTTCCAGTAGTTTGCTATTGCTACCAAAACATTAGTTTTTTTCTTCATCTATTAGAAAAAAAAAACACAACTGGTATTTTGGTCAGGTTAACAATCCAAGTTATTTCTGAAGATACTATCACAACATTTGATTGGCTGAAAAATAACTTGCAATAGGTGAAGCTGATTAATCAGTTGATCTTGGCTAAAGTCACAGCCATGCACTCAAGCCACTGTAGTGAGTTGACCCTGGCTGAATGCCAGGTACCCACCAAAGCCACTCTCTCACTCTTCATCTGCAACTGGACAGAGGAGAGAAAAAAAAAACAGCAAAGGATTCATGAGTTGAGATAAAACCTGAGAGAGGTCACTTACTGATCACCTTCACAGGCAAAACAGACTCAAAGTGGGGTATTAATTAAATTTATTACTAACAGAATCAGAGCAAAAGAGTGAGAATTAACATAATCTTAACAACACCTTCCTCCCACCTCTCCTTCCTTCCCTGTTCTCCCTCCTCCCCCTCAGCGGTGCAGGGGGACAGGGAATGGGGGTTGCGGTCAGTTGTTGTTTCTGCCGCTGCTCAGGGAGAGGAGTCCTTCCCCTGCTCCCGTGGGGTCCCTCCCATGGGAAACAGTCCTTGATGGACCTCTCTGGCACGACTTCATCCCTCAGTTCTTCCCGAACTGTTGTCCTGTGGGTCAATCCTCCATGGGGTGCAGCCCTTCATGAATGAGCTGCTCCACCGTGGGTCCCCCACAGCGGCCACAAGGGAAAAGCCTACTCCAGGTGGGCTTCCCTCTCCACGGGCTGCAGGTCCCCGGCAGGACCCTGCTCCATCCTGGGCCTCCCGCAGGGTCACAGCCTCCTTCAGATATCCACGTGTTCCAACATGGGCTTCTCCATGGGCTGCAGGTGGGTCTCTGCACCCCGATGGTCCTCCATGGGTTGCAGGGGCACAGCTGCTCCACCGTGGGCTGTACCAGGGGCTGCAGGGCCCTCAGCTCTGGAACTCTTATTTCTTCCACTATTATCACATTTTCTAGCATTTGATTGGGAAATAAGCACCACTGCATTAAACAGCTGGGATGTGTGCTCTTCTGTTTGGGCAACTGTGCTTGTGAATCTACACTTTTCTTCAGTTTTGGAATAGCATAATTCCCTATGGAAGGGAGAATCCAAACCAAGCAACACTGCTGCAAAGACTATCCATGAAATATTTTGGTTTGAGCTTTTCCATTCAAAATTTAGTGTCTAAACCAGAAGCCTTGGAATGAGGCTTAGCTGTGCTGAGGTTGGGAGTCATGGCCCTCCAAGCATGGGAGCATCTTCCCAGGCAGCTATCCCCAGGGATGCTTCAAACACAACCTCCCTCCCAGAGGATTACCGGCCATTTATCCACACACCTCCATTTTGAGAAGACATTGTTTCCCGCACAAGCAAACAGAAGTTGATTTATCAGTGAATTCCTGCCCAGTCCTATTATTGACTCCACTTTCCATCCTCTCAGTGTGGCTCTCATGAATGACTATTTAACTGAAGCTTAAAAGCATCAGTAACTTTCAAGTTAAACCACTGTACAGCTTCTAAATGCTCATTAGGACATCTTGTCTCACCAAGAAAGTAGTATATAAACAATGAAAAAGCATCATACATCCATCCCAATGGCTTTGCAACCCCTTAACAAGGCAACGAAGAGCCTAGGAAAGGTCACAGGCAGAAGCTTCAAAGTGACGCAGAAAGCAGGGCAGAACAACACTAGGAATATTCCACAAGTGCTTAAATAGAAGATACTGGTCCAGAAGAAGTTTCTCTCCCTCAGATGTTTTCTCAGTATTTATTGATTATTATTAATGTTACAGAAAGACTAAAAGTATCTTGCATTGTCCTCGTATGGGACAGGTCTAAATTTTAACAGTCCCGGCATGAAGTGACAGGATAAATAATCTCAAGAGCTGCAGTAGCCCTTGCAACTCATGGGCAAGCTGGTAATCAGCATTGCCTTCAAGCTTTATAAGGCAATTGCAGCTTTATTATGAAAGATTAAGTATCATGGTGAAATCTTTGTGGAGAAAGGAATAGGTAAGTTTGCCTTAGTAACACTCATGGTCTTTTATTTTCCTATTTAATTCAACTTTGGTGAAGTTTATACCCTTTTGCCAATAGTTAAAGCCACACATTCTCTCTACTTGCAACCTCCTTTACTTCAGAAGCACACAAGTGGGGGTATTTCACACAGCACAGTTAACTTGTTCCCTACACAACAGAAGTAAGACAGCTCAGTTTCAGACAGATTCCCAAGCCCGTACACCTACACTCTCCCATCACACCAGATGCCCTTGCTTCCTTGCTGCGCCTGGTCCACACACACAGAGAGGATCAGACAGAGGAGTGGCTGTTGCAGGTGTGCAGCAGCCTCTTGGCCAGGAGACCTGCTCCAGGTCTTCTCCCCAGTGAGAAGGTTCCTCAAAGCTCAGTTGCTTTGGGATGTCTCTGACTCCCTTGCTAACATGCAACAAACTGAGCAATTGGTTCAAAAGCTTTTGGGATAATACTGACTAACAGATTGAAAGGCAGCAGCCAGTAGAGCCCCTCCAGCACTGTTTCCTTAGCAAGCAAGAATGAACATTTCTAAAAGGTTACACTGAATGACTGGAACCTCCAGGTTTCATGGGGAAGAGGAGAAGGGAGGAGTGTGCTAGAGAGCTGTTTTCTGTTCCTTGATCTTGCCGTTAAACATATGTGTTTCTTACAATAACCATTTTACTGGTATTGAAAACTCATCTTTTTCCAAGGTTTCTACTCTTTCCAAGTTTTCTACCCTCTCTGTCATATAAGAAACAATAAATTCACAAGCAGCACTGACAACAGAAAGTCAATCAAAGTTTTTGAAGGCCAAGGTGCTCCATTCCTAAACAAACACATACTTTTTCCACATATGCAAACATCTGTGGCTGAAACAGCTCTTGAGGAAGCTCAGGGGAGGAAACTCAAACACTGTGAGTCAAAGCTGCAGAAGGTAAGGCTACTCTTCATAGAAGGTTATAAAATCTCTTCCTGTCCCTAGAAGAAAACACACAGGACAAGAACAATACATGCTTGCTCACTGTGACTGTAAGTGACATTTTACCTTGGTGTGCCTTGTTCTGGCCTGTGCCATACTCTTCCCCCCAACCCTGAAGGCAAGGCCTGGCCAGGGAACTATGATAAAAGGATTGCTGAATAAATTGTTTTATTTTCAAAACCCTAGCCTGATTTTCCAGAAAAAAAGGGTTTAGTTGTCTGTTTCTGTGAACAATTACCCTCCCTGGAATAGAGGTTAAGAACTCCCAGTCAGCAGCACATGGAACCTGTACTGAGGGGAAGCACTGGGAGGACACAGTTGCAAAGCAGGAAAAGGAAAAAGAAAAATCCATAATAATCATTACACGTAGAAGAGGAGAATTCTTTGTTAAGCTGGAGAAACACCATGGGTATGGCAGTAGAAGAACAAACTGCAGTGAAAACATGAATCAGAATGCACTGCTGGGTATGACAGTCATGTGCTTTAGTTTTAAAGGAAATTTCACTAAAGGAAGGAATAATATTGATACAGATTTTGCATGTGCATTCCTTGCCTGACCACTAAATGCTCCTAGTACCTTTTAGCTGAAATAATCCTTTATCCTGGATCACAAATTTCTACTCATGGTAGATTTTGTCAGCAAAGTAGTTCTCTCTTCTCTGAACAGTAAATAAAAGCAATGACAAAGTTAACATTAGATTACCTAATTAGATTCCAGACTTCTGAAAAGATTTGCCTCTTTGTCAAAGTGCTCCTCTGGAAAACCTGAGCTGGCTCCAAGAGATGTAGCTTTTAAACAAGTCATGTACTGATCCAACACAAAGCTCTAAGTTATTAGACAAACATTTTAACTAGTGTGTCTGATCTTACCCAGTTGGTTAGTTATCTGTACTTTTTAAAAAAGCATGCTTAGCCTCAGAATATACTTTTATACAGTGTTTGCACTGAGTGTAAGCTGGTGTATTTCCCTCTAGCAAAATAGAGATAAAAAAACTGAATAAATATGCAGTAATGAACACATTTGTAAAGGCCTTTAATGGTCAAACACTTTATGGAGTATTTGCTAATGGCAAACATAAGTTCCCTTACTCCTATATCACTCACAAACATTGCTGTCAGGGCCAGCAGGAAGCCTCATATGCTCTCAGAGACTGGTAACAAGTTAGAAAACTGCATTATAGCATGGTAATTGTAACTGCAACAACTCATCTCTGCCTCCTAGCTTCATGTCTCAGTGTGACATCACTTGGTGAGACAGTGCATTTGCTTTTTGCAAGAGAAAGATTCTTAGCTCTGTAAGGCAAAAAGAACCAGCTGGAACAGTGCAAAGACCGGAGCTGACTGAGGACCACTGTCTTCTCATTATATTATTATAAATTATTATTACAATTAGAATATATTATTATTAATGTTATAAAATGTCTAGGATGCTAGGATGCTTCTTTCCGAACAAGAAAAGCCTCTTGTGTAGCACTGAAGAGCCCCAGAGTGAAGGCCCTTGCCACTGTCAGTGCCAGACCAGAGCCCCAACTCAAAGGGGTGGTTCACAATCTCCTCTCCCATGACTTTTTGCATTTCAGGCAGGCCAAGAGATACAAAAAAGAAAGAATGCATTTTAAGGGTGCTTGATCTAAAGTCAATGACCTAAGGTGGGAAGGCCTGTGTTCATTAACAGGCTAATTCAGAGAACAAATCTCGGCAGTTAACTGGTGCAAGAGTTGCCATACTTTGCTGCATTTATGAAACTCTACCCAGCAAAACGCCATCATCTGTCCTTGGCTCAGCTCTTCTCTTCAAAACTCCAATCAAAATAGATTTAAGTGGTCAAGAACATCAGCCACAGATACCGTTAAAGCAAAGGTAAAAAGGACAAGACTTTCAGCAAGGCAATCCTAGCAGACCAAGTATAGAAGTAAGGGATGGATTTATTGCAGTTTATCATATGTAAGACAACAAAAAAAAAAAAAAGAGTGACTACACCACAGGCAAATCTGAAGTTGCTGCTCTTGTAGCTTATGCACTTTTAAACTAAGTTGAGTTTTGTTCTTGTCTTTGTTAAAAATCCCAAACTTACACAGCACTGTAAGAATCATTATTATTTCAATTGCTTTTTTAAATAGGACTTAATAGCAATAGAAAAAAGGAGCAGGTAGGAGCCGAAACATGAAAGGCAGCTCTTAATTTTAGTTCTGCTTTGTCAAATGTAAATGTAAATGCAATGATCAGTTTTTTCTGCAGCAGCATTTATTCACAGGGCCAGTTTGAGGCTGGTTCACACTATGAAGTTACACCACCAGAGAAGACAAACCCAGCGTGCTTTAGTAATTAGTACACAATATGTTTGCCTGCAATTAATTTATATCAGTTTCAAGATGTGCCAAGCCACACATACCACTGCAACCTCACCTGCTCATAGGAAGGAGAGAGAAATTTGTCCACAAGAGGGGGATAACAGACCAACAGTAAAGTCTTTTGCTCTGGTACAGTTGTACACTAAGAGGCTGCTACAGTCCCAGGCTCAGAGAGGTGAGCCCTCCCCTACAACTCAGAAAGCATCCTACAGGGTGTGGAAGGGGAAGGGCAGAAGAGGGCTTAGCAGGAAGGAAAGAAGCACTTTAGAGTGTAATGAAGAACCCTGTAGACTTGCTTGCTTTGAACTTCTGAAACTGGATATGAGCAGGCAGATAGTAAATTGGCTCAAAACAACTTTGTCAGGTAACTTTTTTTTCTGAGTATTTGGTCTAAAAAAAAGCAATTTTGATCATGTTGAAGGCAGGCAAAGAGGAGGTGTTCAAACTATGGCTGGTAAACTTCGTTTGCAACAGTAGCCTAAAGAGGAGGCCTGATGCTACATCAGGGCTATTTATCAGTCAAAAGTGTTTCATATTATCCAAAATATACTAAAGCATTTATTTTTTAATGTTTTCTTATTGCACTACCCCGATGCGCTGTACCAGAGGTCTGAGAAAGAAACTATCTGTGCTCCATAGGTGAAAGCAGGGACACTTCACTAGCATTGCTTGCTGTCCGACAGGAGTTACTTTGTCACGAGCAACCTGCTTGATCTTGTTCTAGAAATATTGATGACATTTTGGTGGTCACTTGAGGACCTTGACACTCCCTGGCAGCCAGAACTCTGGCTCCCATGCCTCAGTGAGCATTTGTGCCACATCTGCAGTGTAGACCTGAGGAAAAACAGTGGCAAGGGCTGCATCCTGACCACCCACTCAGGTGTGACAGCCCAAGGAGAGGCTTAGTTGCAGTGGTCCTTTCTGAGGCCTAATCACACAGAGGTATCGAAACCCCACCACAGCCTCCCCAGCCAATTAGTAAGTGTTGGTTTGAGTTTTCCCACATTGGCAGAACACTCTTTAGCAGCAGGAGCGACCTGGCAGCTTCTGCTCAGCTCTGCCACTGCACCCGCACTTGCACGTACAATGAATCTGAAATTTTTCCCCAGCAGTAGCTGCAGACCTGTTGTTGCATCCCATGTGAGATTCACTCTCCAACCCTGGGGCACAGCCAAGATCTTCTTCTCCTGGGCCAGGTTGTGCTCCCAAAGCAGAAGCCTTAAGCTAAACCTCAGCTCAGCTCATTACACATGCTAGAACATGCATGGAGAATCTGCCATAGCAGGACAAGCATACCCTGCACCAGGAGAAAAGAAAAAGAAAAATTACATTTAAAGATTGACCATGCGACTTTGAACTTGGAAAATGTTTCTTGAGGTCCAGGTACCACCAGTAAATGGAACATGTCATCCTCACCTCCAAAATGGAGAGAGATAGGGCTAGGCACAGTTTAGGCAATGGCAAAGGCTACACACATCAGGGAGGTCTTCATCCCTGACAAAGGTATTCTGCAGCTGCCTGACACCCAGCTGCAGAGATACACATGGACATTGACATAATTGGCACTCTCAGGCAGGAAGATGGGATTTCAGGCTAGGGAATCCTTATTTAGGGCTTTGTAAGCTCCAGATTTGTTCTCTCAGGATCAGCTTTTCACATGACAGTATAATTTCCACAATAATTGTCTTAATTTTTCCAGGTGTAAGTGCTTGATAAGTGCCAGCAGCGGCTCCCTGAACCCTACAGAAATTCACAATAAAAAAAAAACAACACAAAACCAACCAAACAAACAAACACAAACCCCCAAAACAAAAACAAAACACACACATACACACACAAAAACCAGCCAAACAGAAAAGAGCAAAGTGTTTCCAAACATTTCAGGGTGATGCAGTCTTCAGAAGGAGGTCCCTACATAAAATCCATTCTCCAAATCCTAATTTTGGTCCAGATCACTTCCCTGTAGCAATGCACCAGAAAGTAGCATGAATGGTGTTGCAAGTAGAGACTACAGGGTGAACCTGGCACCCCACACAGATATGCTTAAGAGGATTGTCTCATTGACAGCAGCACACTATAACCCATCCCAGAGGGATGGAGCAAAAGCTAAAGCAGAGAAGAATGTGTCTGTTGGAGCCTTCAAATTTTTCTTGAAAAAACCAAATGAAAAACAAACCAAAAAAAAAAAAAAAACAAAATAAAAAACCAAACAAACAAACAAAACAAAAAAAACAAACAACAGCAACCAAAAAAAACCAAAACCCACAATATACACACAACTAAGAAATTCAAGTTTCACAATAAAAATGCACATTTCAGTGAAAAATTTCGATTTTTAAATTAACTGGGACCACCACAATCACATGACTCAGAGCTGGAATAAAACTGAGGTTTAGAAACAACCATTTGATACCAAGTCTGTCAAAGCAAAATAGACCATACTAGCAGCCTTTCTGAGCATGGACTTTGTGCATGTCGTCAGCCAAGCTTCACTATTGCAAATTCATACAACGAAAAAGAGAAAGGTTCACCCCAACCCTTGGCTATCTTCTGAAACCCAGATTCTGAAGCTCTCCTTGAACTGCAGATGAGGTTTGCCTTATTTAATTACCAAACAACAGAAATTCAACAAAGAAAGCTGCTCCTTAAACTGACAAGTTAGAAGGCTGAGGGGAATGCTGTCCTTTATTCACTAGCAAAAATCAAAAAGGCAAGTTGAAATTAAAAGTCAACTTTTTTGCTGCCACTAATCAGTTTAAAAACCCAAATTCAGTGTTCTGACAGGCAATTTTTCAAGGGCAGATTAATTGCTACCATTTTTTAGCTGTCACCGTATTTGCAGAATTGCCTGGCATCCCCCCACAACAGCTCTATGGTTTACAGAAGCAAATACTTTCAAGATGAGCACCATTTCTCACCTACATAGCAAAATGTGCTTGTAGGCAAAAAAAATACATACAGGAGAGACTGCTGCATGTCCAGCTGCCAAAGTTCATCTCTTTTTACTTATCTGGGAATGGAAAGTGCCACTAACCTTATATTCAAGTTAGTGTCCAGTTGCTTGTTATTTTTGGTGTGGTAAAAAATAATCCTAGCTTAGAGTAGTTACACTTACTCTCATTAATTTTATGTTATTATCTACATGAAGACCTCAGTGACTGTGTGGTAGTCCTCTTTACACTCTGTAGAAGAGATCACTACAAATAATCCACTCAGAGATACAAGAAAATTTCCATAAATACAAGATATCAAAAAGTTACAGGACTCATTTTCTCAAGTTTCCTGACTCAGTGCTCCTCTTCCACATCTTGCCTCAAGCCTGGATTTCCCCCTTCCTCTGCACAGATCCCCAGCTCCAGCCCCACATGCATCCAGGCAGCAGCTGCACAGCAGCCAAAGCACCACCAAAAGGTGACAGATTCTATGGCTGTCAAGGGCATAAGAAAAGTGTGCATCAACCTGTGGCTACTTTGTGGGGGGTTTTGAGAGTTTGCATGTGTCCAAACCAAGGGAAGAGGGAAAACCCAGAAGTTTCCACAGGCACCGATAGCAAGACTGCATTTCATATTGTAGAGATGTAAATTAACTACAGGAAATGCACAAACCTGTTGCTGGGGCAAGTGGAAATTTCTTTTTCCGCTTCTGCCCACCATAGTCAACATGTAACTGGGCAAAGAAGTGATAGATGATAGAAACTTATATGAACCAACCAGTAAGAGTGGGACAACCAGTACACATAATTATTCTGGATTACAAGTATTACAACTACATCTCACACAGACCATACGCCTTTGGACATGAATTCAGGCGCAGAGCACAGCATGGGACACCACTTCTAGTGTATTGGAACAAAAGCTTTCATGGGGGAAGTTATTAAAGTTTCACAATTACCACTACAAATGTTGTATTAAGGTGAAGAATAGAACAAGAATTAAGTTTCACACATGTAGTACAGTCCCCAGAACCCAACTCAACAAGCCGAAACCTTTTGCAAAATAGTGTCAATTATTGTACAAGGTAACTAGCAACAGCCACCTTGAGTCTAAAATAACATTAAATTCATGCACTCCAGATGAAGCTAAGACAAGCTACCAGCTAATTTCAGCTTCTCTTAGAGGAACCTCCTCTGCTGGGAGGCATCAGGCCTTTCTGACACTGAGACAAGTCTGTATTTTTGAAGGTTGGCAGTCTCCAGGTTCCAGCTACCAGCCAGTTCCCCTTCACTGGGGACGCCAGTGTAATGATCACCAAGACCACATTGGGGCAAGCTCCCCCTCTGGGCTCTGCACCACAGGGCAGCCCCCAGGACCAAGCTGTAGGCTCTCCTAGCCATCCCACAGAAGTATGGTCAAGCCGCTACTCTATCCCAGCAGGACATAGTGAAAAAGACCTCACCAGCCCGCAGCTGCACATTTCTCCCAGCACTGTCAGCCCCACAGCATAACCCTAGCTCAGGAGACCTTCCACAACTCACCCAGAAATGCCAGGCTGACTGCTTCTGAGACGAAAGACAGACTCACTACTACCCTGTACATCCCAAATATATCTGCAATTTCCTCTCTTCCCCACTGGTAGATCAAGCCCCTCCACAGTCAGCTGGCTCTGCCTATTCCAAAATCCCCACCTGTGCCAACCCAAACTAGCATCACCTACCTACTCCCCCTCAGAGCCCAGAGAGGCCAGCCAGAGGTGAGGTGGGTTTGTGCCACCTGCATGCCAGATCCAGGGGCTAAAGCAGTCCAGATTCTGCATGGTCACAATGCCTTTTGTAATGGACCACAAGCTGACCACAAGCTGTGCACCCTGCACACACAGCATGGGATCCTGGATCACAAACGTGAACAAACAGGCAGATCTTGTTCATGAGCTGCTGAGTGTTCCAGTTTCCTTTCCATGTGCCCTGTCAGGCTTCTCTGGGTTTTTTCTCCATTCAGCAAGCCAGTTTTTTCCAGGTTGCCTGTGTAAACCATATAACTTTTCCCATACTGACCGACATAACTTGAGCCTTGGAAGACACTTCAAGAAGTCACTGAACAATATTCAAAGAGCCCAGGCGCTGCAAATCAGACACACTCTACCTTGTGTTAGCCTCTGCCAAGGGTGAGGACCAGAGCATCCACAGCCCACATGCACAGAGAGGAGAGAGAGAAGTGGAGTAGCTGTACCATTAGAGCCTGATGGGAATTAAGGCTAACATAGGGGTTTTTTTCCACAAGCATTCATTACCCTGCTTCTGTTCTCACTGAGGAGGAGAAGATATAATCAGGAGGTAAAGTCAGAAAAGCCAATGGAAGCTAAGGCTTGGGAATAGTCAGTCACCTCTAAAATGCAAAGAAGGTCTGAGCAAGTGAGTGTGCTCAAGCTCAGGGAATAAATACATAATTTCTCTTCTAGAATTTGGAGATTTGAAACTGTGACCCAGCAGGAAACATTCCTCATCTCAGGCCCGGTGTAGCATATGGAGCAAATAGCAGATGTGGGAGGTATGCTACAAGGAAGGGGAAGAAAGCTACTGGAGCAAGGCCAAGGTTTGCAGAGGCAGAGATGCAATCATACATGACCGACATTGGGCGGTTCATCTTCCAGAACAAACAGCTTCAGTACAAAGTTTGAAAGAAACGATAATGAAGGATAGGGATGGAAATGAAAGCTGATATGGTCTTTGGGTTTACTGTTACCTGGCCTCAGTTGAAGCACTTAGATGTCACAATTTCCCTCCAGCCCTCTGAACTTCCCATGCCACCATCAGGGACAAGGACAATCAGCCAAATTTTAGAGGGGAAGGGTGGGGTGGGGGTGTGTTATAGAAATGCATCTCCTCCCTCCAACAGCACTTCTCCCTGCTAGCTCTGACCTTCACAGGTGACTGCCAGCAAGGCGGCTCCCGTTCCCATCTGCACAGGACTGAGACTGTCCTCTAAAATCACAAAAGGAGATTAGCAAGCAACTTGCAAATCTGTAGACTAGGTAAGGGCCTAGCTATTGGAGAAGGGCCGGGTTCGAAAAAGGTCACCAGCACTTTCATTTATATCTTAGTCTAAAAGTGAAGACATCATTGACAAGACCTGCTCAAGATGTGAGGTTGAGAGCAAAATGGAGATATCTCATAGGACAAGCTAGAAAACTGGGGAGCAATGTAAGTGGTATACAGCTGACTGGGACAAGGGCACCAAGTCATAGTCAAGATATTAATAATACTTTCTGACAAAAGATGGGAGTTCATCTGCAAAAAATAACTAAAGAAGGACATCGATCACCAAGACCAGTCAATCACTGATGGAACTCTACATAATGGAAACGTGTTCTTCAAAGTATGGAAATTCGGATAGATCACTGTTTGCTTCCACACTGACTCAAGGACGCAGCCAGCCAACATCCACTTCTGGGATGCCATCATTGGGAAAGGACTTCAGAGCCCACCCTGCTCCTATTGGCACTGTAGACAGACTTGAGATATAATAAACATGACAAACACAATAAACATAATCCAGCACTTTAGCTAACAAAGACTCTCTGTGTATGGATGGTTTGTTGTGGTCCTCAGGAATAAAACTGGAAGTATCCACTTGGGAGAGCAAGGAATGCAAATGAATACAAAGAACAGAAGGAAAAATTTTGGGCATGGAAAAGCACTGGGGGCTACAGGAGGAGATCTCTGAGAAGCCCTGTGGCTTCTCTGTCTACAAAAGCAATTGCTGTAGCCAGTCATATAACCTTGGGCTTTAAAGTCCACAACGTCCAGATCCTCAGTATCACGGTGGTGCGTGCAGTGGGAGAACCTGAGCCTGGATTGTTATCTTCTCAAAGAATCTTTGACATTGTCAGAAATAAAGGCGTCTGTAAGGTGCTATTAGACACTATGAAAATTACTGGAATTGCACCATGTACCACTCAGACTGGTTCCCTCATTTTCTTTATCTCAGTTTCCAAAGGCACAGAAATCCAGGAGCAATTAAAGCCAGAATGTCTAAAGAGGAAATTATTTTTTCCACAGATCTAAGCTCCTGGAATGGGTCTCTGTGTGATTTAAAAAACATATATGTTTTTGCTTCTGTCTTCTTTACACCTAAGAAGGCTGTAAAGAAAGGATATTTAATTCTAATTTTTTTAAATTACTTTTATTTATATTTATATCAGTGATGCAGTATCTTAATGTGCATAATCTCACTTAACTCACAAATCTAATTTACATCTATGGGGGAGAGTTAGGCTGGAGACAAGTATGGGAATACCCAAGCTCACATTTTATTCCTGCCTGGGACTGAGTATTCACATGGTTTTTGTAGGCAGAGCAAGGCATTTCTGCACAATTGGGCTGAGGGATCTACAGAGATTTTTACTACCAGCAATTATTCATTACCCAAAGGAAAACAAAGAAAGGAAACAAGCATTAACATTTTGAGATGGAAAACAGTATAGGTTTCCTAAGAGTCCTGAGCGTTTGCTGATGGCTTAGTCCCTGAGCATTAGGACTTCTCCCAGCCTCACAGCGGTCTGTAGCCCCAGTGTTTGTCTGCTGTGCAGCACAGTGACAAGAGCAGTGAAGAGGCAGAGCAGAGGTGGTGCAGGGAAACAGCAGAGCCACACTCACCGGTGGGTTGTTTGAGGCAAGCCATCTCACACCAGTTTTCCTCAGCATTTGGAAATGTCTGCTACATTTGTGCCTCTACCTTGCCTCTGCCAGAAGCCCCAGAGGTGCACCAGTGGGCAGCCAGGGAAGGAGCACAGCACAGTGCTGCTGTTGTGAACCCACAGGTGAGAAAAAGCCTCTCCAGATGAGTCACACAAAGTTCATTTTCATGCTGGCTTAAGTATTTGTAGAGTCCTCTGGGTCCAATTGCTCAGCCCCTCCAGAAACTACAACCCTGATGGTATTTGTGAGTCTGAGGTACCTTTGATGGCTGCTTGGCTACACTAATCCAGTAAGAGAAAAAGCACAGTTTAGGACAAAGATGGTGGCAGAGCAGGTGGGAATAGACAGATATCTAAATGCGCAGTCTGCTTTAAAGTGGTATGCAAATTGCATTCAATGGTAGGAAAGGTTTTGATTTCTTTAATTTGAAAGTATGGGAGGGGAAAATCTCACACCAAAAAAAGCCAATTAGGTAAGATCCATCTGGTACCAGCATCGAGCAGGACCAGGTTCCTCCACTTCATGGCCCAAAGGCCCCAGCTACAGGCCTGTTAGTTCAATGAGCTACAGCTCATTCTTATAATAAATAGCCCCAACTATTTTTATCCACATGGACATGGAATCATTACTTCACTACAAACACTGCAAGAACCTGAGAAACTGCTGACCTCTGTGCTGGGCAGTGTCTGGGGGCTGTCCTCCACACAAGCAGATCTATCACCTGTCTCCTGCTTTATGGTTCCCTTTTGCTGTACAGGGAGAGGGTGGAGTCACCATCCCTGGAAGTATTTAAGAGAAATGTAGATGTGGTGCTTAGGGATGTGGTTGGTAGTGGTGGGTTAAGAGTTGAACTTAAAGGTCATTTCCAACTTAAATGATTCTGTGGCACATTGATCACCCTCTTCCCATGACATGTCTGCTTTGAGTGCGTGGGATAAACCTGGCTCCCTCTGCAACATAGGCTGAGGTCCCCCACTATGTCAGCTCTCAGAAGTAGCATTTGTGTGCTCAGCTACATGCGGAGTCACTGTAGTGCTAGGTCAGCTGATAACCAACTCCTTCAGTAGCTGAAGAGACCAGGCAACAATTCAGTATTTATTACTGGGGGTAGGGATTCAGAAACACACTTGACAATCTGGTTATCAAGGTAAAACACAGCAGCTGCCTGGCTTGCATCCAGCATTTACCCTACAGACTGGTCACTGTGGGAAAAGAGCTTTCACCCAACACCAAGTGCAGGTACCACCTCTGAATACCAGGCAGTCAAGGATTTACCAAAAGGAAGAACAAACAAAAAGGGGGGGGGAAACAGGGAAGAAGGGAAGAACTCTGAACCTTCACACACAGACACAAGTCACCTTGCAGCAGGAACCATTTGTGAAACCACTCCATGGAAGGTCAACATACTGCAGGTTCAATATGGCTGATGTGTATGTTTCACCTTTCCCACCACCCCATAAACCAAAAAAAATCAAGCATTGGGCTTTAAGAGTCTTTACTTTTTTTTAATTTAAATTATACTTCCAAAATACAAGTATAAAACCTCACAATGAAATATGTTGCTAATTTCTACAAAATAGTCTAAATAATAATGCACTTACATCATTTACATAATGTACCTTCACAATGAAACAGGAGCACTTAGACCAATATTTACATATTGACAGAGGATGCGGCCGTGCAGTCATTCGCTTCCGGTGCCTTCTCCTGCTGGAGTACCACCTCCAGGAGACCGCAGCCTGAAGTTGCACACAGATCCCTCTGCAGGGAGAAAGCCCTGCCAAAGCCTTTCGAGGTGCAGGGACCTGGCCCTAGGGTGCCAGAGCCCAAAACGGTGGCAAACACTTGTTTTTCCATGTTAAAGTTGCCGCTGTAGTACATGAGCACACAATCAGTTATTTAAGGAATTCCCTGATACAGAATTTTGCTTCACTATTTAGGCACTTCATTATAAAAGTTATTTATTATGGCTTATGCAAAAGAACTCCCTTATCCCAGGACATGTATTTGCCAGTGGGAGAAAGAGACATGTCTAAGGGCATGCTTTAAGCCAACGGTTTGGGTTAGCCTGCATTAGAGATTTGGATCACATTACTTAATATCAGTCATGAAGGAGGTATTTTATTAAGACCTGTTCTTTCCAGCAAGTCAAGCAGTCAGCGTATTTTAAATCTTAGGGTATCTGCACTTTTCCCCAAAATTCTTAGTTACTGCAGATTTCCCTCTTACAATAAGTTAACTACTTACATCCATGTTGTTCAATATCCCACATGATTGTCTTAAAAGAGTACACTGTACGTTGAGGGATTATTTACATATCTTAACATGTAGAAAATAAAGTTGTAATTTACCAAATAATAAATATAGATCAGAGAAGAAGACTGAAATAAATTAGAATGATTCTCCAGGTGTTTGAACTCCCTCCCTTAAGGCCTGAGACAAAGACCATTAAAAGAAAAAACAAACAAACAGCAAACAAAAAACCAAACAAAAACAAAAAAACAGTGATGTATTTTCAATGTCTCAGAACGTTTTGGATAGGGCTCCTAATTAGACACCAGCTGTTTGAAAGGAGATGTTTAGTTAAGCTGATGGGTATTTGAAATCTATATGATTAAACAGCAAAACTTACCTCTAAGAGAAGTCTTTTGGGTAAAACTTTTTAGACCAAACATTAATACTGTTTTTATTGGGAGGATTACAGTTCTTGCAGATTGTCTCAACATTAATTCAGCAGCAAGGAAATAAGCATACAGTCAAGAACACAACGTATTTGTGAGGCAAATACGTGTTAGTGCACATGATTTTCCAAAAACTTCACTCCTCAGCTACATTTGTGCATATATCAGAATGCTTCTAACTAGATGGTTAATAAAAGTCTTCTCATGCCTATAGCTAAGTTTGCCACTTAAAAAAATTAACTGAAAACCAGTTATGAGTAACTTAAGAATGATGCCAAACTTCAGGTCCAAATATATGAGAACACTGAGAAATTTGAAATCTAAGTAAAAACCTTAAAACTTAGGTCTATCAACCTTTAAAAAATGAAAAAGATTAAAAGCAGTGAATCTGCTCTCAGAATTGCACACTCACCAGTTTGTAAACTCTACATGAAGTCAGTGATGCACTGTTCACTATGAGAGGTATAATATAGATGCTCTAAGCAAAGCAGTGCAGATGCTTTGTTTGCAGTTTCTTTCATATCTCCCTTTTGTCTTCTTTGAGGATTAAGCATTTAAAGTAATTCAGTAGCTAAGAAGTCTGCCTTAGAGGAAAAGGTCAAGGTTTACATGGAAGGGGGCGTGACAGGTGTCCACGTGGATGCCAGCCTGGCATGTGTGGAGGCATCGTACTGGCTGTCAGGCAGGTCCGTGGGTGCCCCGCCGTCGTACAGGGGGGAGGCAGAGGAGGTGGCTGTGACCGGGTGAGGAAGAGCAGTGTAGTGTGCAGGAGAGCCACGCAAAAACTGGGAGCTCAGGCCGTTGGACATCCCGCTTGACTGAGACACCGGTGTGATGGTGCTGTTACTCACAGACCATAAGTTGGGGTACTGACTGAAAGAGGGAAAGTGATAAACAAAACAAGTTATTAGCGACTCTAGTGCCTGCTGGCAGTTTCTCAGGTCACAACACAGAGCCCAAGCTGGGGCAATTTGCTGGAGATGATGAATTCACTAAGCAGTCCCCAGCCACTGCGAGGTAGGAAAGACCCCCAGGCAGGATTCGTGTTCATGGCACCTCACAAATAAATCTAACCTCCCTGTTTTCCAACAGCAGGTTCCAGCACTAGGTATACTAGCCAATTTCAAGCCAAGTTGAGGAATGAACAGGCTGGCTGAAAAATGCAGAGGTTTGAGAGCTGATTCCTGAGCCATGATGGCATTAGGGGGAAAGGCACATGGTGGAGGTGGCTGGACACAGCAGCTGTTGGAGGCAGGCAGGTTTGAATACACTGCCATGAGTCTGATGGAGTCCCTTGGGTGCCTCTGTAGTCAGACAGGGATGGATGCCTCCATAAAGCAACTCAGCCCTCCTTGTTCATCAGCTCACGTTAGAAGGGGAAGCGCCAGACTGCAGATCACACAGATACTACAGAAAGGGCTGCTTGGAAGGAAAAAAGCTTCATCAGGACACTAGAGCCTCTGCACTGTCTCTCCTCTAACTATACATGAACACACCTAAACATTAAAAAAACCAGGATGATTAAAGAGAAACATTATGAGTAAAAGTAAAGTTCCGATGTATAATACTACATTACACTTTCTACCTATTGATCCCAAGCAGTTTAATAAGAAAGAAGCAGTTACTGGGCAAAATGAAAGAAATAAAAAAAATAAACTTTTTAAAACACCATTATGCTGAAAGCAGATGAAACTTCAGAAAGCATCCTCAAATTCAATGTATTCAATTGTCTAAGTGATTTTCAATCCTTAATCTATCAAACATTGCTGTCACAAGTAACTACATTTCCAAAACCAAAACATTAAAAAAAAAATTTGTTTCTTCAATTCTGTTTACCTTGTGAATAGTCCTTCTCAGTGCCCCACAGAGAACTAACAATTCACATGTGGCCATAGGGATTTCTAATTTGCTGATGACTATCTCCTTTTTCAGCCCCCTCTTCCTAGAAAGTACTAAGACATCAATTTGAGGGCTGTTGAGGGACAGAATCCTACCTGGAGCTGGTAGCTGTGCCAGTGCTGTGACTCATGGGCAGCATCGTTGTGTGTGTAGTAACTCCTAGAGAAGACCAGTTGTCATGGGACTGCAGCATGGATAGGCAGGTAGAGGAGTTATCAGCATAGGCTGCTGAGAAAACAAATAATCACTTAAACACACTAGAATCAGGCCACATAATCTTGTATTTAAATGCAATCTATAGCTTTAAACCACCTCCCTCAACTACTACCTTGAAAAAAGAAAAAGACAGAATTACCCACACAGAGAAGAAAAAAAATGGAGCTGCAACCAGTTGCGTCAAGCTCAACCTTTCAGTGGCATTGCCCTGACATGCTGTTTTGCTCAGTTCACAACTGTAAAGTCTTATTTCTGTGAAGGAGCTATAGGCAAAAAGCTATCTGCAAACCACCTGCTAATTTAGCCCATGCTTCTTTATTCAGTCTGTGGGAAGAGGCAGGCTCTTTATTGACACTATTGCAGTCACTTGGGGACCTTCTAGGGCACTTTCTTTATCTCCATCACCTACACTAGCAGTAACACTCTGGCAGACCTGGATAACAAGCATATCACTGAATTACACATACCAGTTTTGAGCTGAGTTGCCATGGGCTTTGAAGTCCACCTTGGGCACCATTAGGAGTGATTGGACTGTGGCTTAGACTACTCAGCTTGTGACCAAAACTGGCTGGCCAATACAGCGGAGGCACTAGGAAGCTATAAAAGGAATCCCATACAACCATCCATAGTGAGAAAGAAGTTGCTGTGGCAGCTGCCTAAGTGAAGAAGAGGTTCCTTGCTGAGGACCAGGGGTCAAGAAGGAACACCAGAGGTGTTTTCTTCTTTTATTATTTAAATTACAAAACTTGCATGAAACTTCCATGATGCAAGAAAAGTTCACAGAAAGCTAGCTTTTCACTTCCAAATGAATTACAAAGCTACATATGAGATTGGACAGGCTGCATCTAGAAGCCTGTGTATTACTTCATAATTCAAAATATTAAATAATTTTATGGGAACCTACAATATCCACACAGCCTTAAAGGCAAAAATTGTAACCATTCTTTGTGAGAAGAAAGAAAACATATTTAAAAAAAAAAAAAAAATCACTTCAAAAAGGCTCTTTTCTCCCTTAAGTATCTAGTGCTTGAGACACTAAGCCTTAAGATATTTGCCTATTTCTGAGCCCAACTTTTGATAGCTCTGCAATTTACTCAGCTCCATATTATTTCTTTTTATGCAGTCATGGCACAGACATTAACTACAGCTACTGGCAACTGAAACTAACATAATCAGGCCCTCAATTATTATGTGTTAATAATAAGTGATACTAACAGAACCAGACATACATCTTCATTTCAGTGTATTGCCTATAAATAATCATTAAAGTCCTTATTTTCAAACTTTAAAAAGAAAAAAAGTAAGTTTAAGCTGAATGGTTTAAAGAACTCAAGAGCACAACGCAAAGCCAGCACAACATAACCCGATCAATTACCAGGGGACAATTTTTCCATCATAAAGAGACTGAAGACATGTACCCATCACCCCCTTTTCTTCACAATGCTGACCCCAAGCCCTCTGCACAAACTGAGCAACTTAGCGACCTTAATTTCTGGGGCATCACACTCGATGCCTCTGCTCAAAGCTCAAATCCCTCGGCTCATCTCCCACCTTTTTACGGAGCTGCAACATCAGACTTACTTGGTGAGTTGTTTCTATGGGTGTAGGGGGTGGCATAGGGGGCAGGACGGTGGTTCCTCAGTGATGAGTACCTTTCACAGCTGTGAGCAGGGGAGAGTGAAAGGGGGGCTCCAAACTGGGCGTGAGGATTGGCAGGTGGGCACAGAGTTCCAGTCCCAGGAATAAGCCAACTACCTACTGGGGGGAAGCAAGAGGTCTGTGAGAGAGCTATGTAATGCAGCCAGGCAGGAAGAGAAACAACAGCTTAAAAGAAGCCCTGTGTCAAGCCAACATTATTTTTTAAATTACCATTTCATTACAATCACAGTAAAGAAACACAGAAATTGTTAAGCCCTCCCATATGTAGGTAGTGTTTGCTCAGTAATTGTTAGCATGTTATTCAGTTTTAAATTGCTCTTTGAACTCAATCTATAGCTAAGCTCTGAAGTTTCTCAGACTGCTAAGAACTCCTCTTAAAAATTAAGTATTTTCTCTGAAAGAAAATAATTCCTACTGCAAATCAACTCGCCCCCTTTATAGGTTGCACTGTTTTGTCAATTATCTGTTAAAACAGAAATCATTAAAACACTAATGCTTTTTAATCATCTGAAAAAACTTTAGGCAAATGCCCATATTTTTCTTAGAATACTTAAACCATAAGTACTGTTTCAATAATTCTACGAAATAAACTTTTGTCTCCGTATCCACGTGAACATTGCTGTCCTTATATACAAAGGCAGTCGTCTTTTTGGACATGAAGGCAATTGCAAGATTCTATTAAATTACTTTGAACGTAAGAAAAGAAGTCTTAACCACAGAGATCATAATGTTTATACAATCATAAACCTGCACGAACCACAATCACAAGGACTGTTAATACTATTCTCCCTATGAACTAACAAACCAGCCAGCAAACAGCAGTCTCAAAGTTTTGCTTAATGTAACAGATGAGATGGAAGAAATCAAAGTTATGCTCATGATATGTAATGAAACTAAACGTACACTGTGAATACCCAGACTGCTGATTGTCTCCCACTTCCTCCATCATGTCTTTGTGATCACTTCTATAAAAGAAACCGTGTTGTATTAGTCAAGAATATGCCTCTACAAATCCACGTTAAAAATCCATGCTTTAAAATTAAATTAAGAGCTCTCACCTTTCTTTTGCATCAAGAAATGCCTTTGCAAACGGATTGTATTTAATTTTTAAAGCTGTGATCTAAAAACAACAACAAATATCTTTATTTACAAGTATCACCATTCATTATCACACTGACATTAGGATTTGAATTAGGCCTATCCACTGAAGTTGGTAAAAATCACTGACTTTTTAAGAAATAAAAGTAGGGCCATAATAGCAACCTATAGACGTCAAATAAACAGCTCGTTAAGGTCTGAAGTAGTATCAAAGGGCTAGGAATTAGTTTCTCTGCCAAATTCTAAGAGACTGAATTGCCCGGGTTAATTAATCGTCTAAGGAAACACCTAAGAAAGGTGCTACACTAAAGAGTTATAAAAATCTTCACATTTCAAGCCAGAGCAGAACAGATATCAAAGAAATCTCAGAAAGATTGGTAGTTTGCAGATTCATTCAACATAGATGCAGATTTAGGTTAACAGAAAAAGGGCTGTCCCAAAACTGGCACATCCAGATATTTCACTGTGTAGCTGAAAATGGCAACCATACTTTTTATCATAGTTGTTTGCTCCACAAAATCTTTTAAGAATTACTCTCCTACAATGAATTTGCAGTACATATTGAGACAGTGATCAGAACTTTGTGCCATAACACATTTATACGGCTTTTACATACAATAATTCAATTTTTTATATTTAGCTTAAAAAAAAAAGTCACAGGAAGAACTGAAAAACGTGAAAAGAGATCCATTATTTTGCTCTGCAGCATGCACTTAGCTACTTAAAACTTCCTGGTAGTGGCATCCTTTCTTCCCTGCTGTGCATACCTCCTCGTTCTGGTAGGCCGTCACGGCTATAAACTGGGTCTCTGGGAAGGAATGGCTGGTGATCATCCGTTGTGGGCCACCCACTCGCACTATATGAATCCTTGGCTCATACTTATGCAGGGAGTTCAACATGATCTGTGAGCAAGCGGACAGAGCAGGTGAGCAGGGACAGAATAGTGGTAGATGCTGGCAGGTACAGAGAGCACACAGGTTTTAAAGTATCTAAAAGAAAAAAGCAAGAGGTATGAATAAACCCTAAAACTTACACTGTAAGAGAAGAAGTGCACTGAGAACAGAGACCACGACTTTGTGCATAGTTATCCTTATCCCTGTTACTTGATAAGGTGCTTGCAGAGTCACTAATGCATCAGTGATATGCTAGCCAGAAGGATTTATCTACAACATCGTTGGCATTATTCAGATCAGAAAGAGACTCCCGAAAAGGCAAGTCATAAAAGGCACTCATCTTCGGTAGAAAGAGCAAGTCTCCTGAAGGAATGAAGTTGGGGGGGGGGGGGGGAAGATGGAGGTGAAAGCGCGACCCACCCCAGCACGTTTGATAACAGCAGTATGAAAACGAGCTTTAAGGAGAGGGTGAGCGAGCAGGGGGCTTAGCAGGACCCACCGCCCCGCAAGGACGGGACGGGACGGGTCGGTTCAGCCCCGCTGACCGACACGTCCCGGTGCCTATGCCGGTGCTTACCTGCCCGCCGCCGTTAAGCTTGTTGGTGAGTTTGACTTTGCTGAAGGAGACGGGCGCCTTCATCCAGTGGGCGCCGAAATTAGGCGAGTCGGGGTGGATGTAGACGCAGCTGGGCGCCTGCGGCTCTGGCTTCCCGCCCGGCACCCACTCCCCGTTCACGTACTTCCAGCGGTGCCCATCGGCCGCCACGAAGTCCAGCAGGAAAGAGTACATGGCGTTGGGATCCAGCCCCGACACGCTCACCTTCAGCACCGGGAACATCCTCCTGCGGGGCGACACGGAGGCACGAGGTGCGGCGGGGCCATCCCGCAACCCCGGGACCGGGGACCCCCTCGCCCCCCCGCGGGCGGCCGGGAGCGGGGCCGGCGGCACCCCTTCCCTCTCTCTCTCTCTCTCTCTCTCCCTCCCTACCTGCCGTTCTTGGTGACAATCATCTCGTTAGTGAGCTCCTTGAAGCGCAGCCACAGGTCGCTGTCCTCCAGTGCGACGCGCAGCTCCCGCTCCGTGGGGTCGCCCTTCTCGCTGCCCGCCTGCAGCTCGCTCTCCACGGCGCTCAGCAGGTGGTCCACGCGGTATTGCGGGGGCTTGCCCGCGCCCTCCGGGCCGGGCGAGCTCATGCTGGCCCCGCGCCCGCCCGGCGGGGCAGCTCCGTGGCACAGCCCCGAGAGGAGCCGGGCCAGGCGCTACCTCCCCTGGCCCTGGGCGGCCCCAGCGAGGGCGGCGGGGCCGGGCCGCTGTTATAGCCAGCCATAAACGCCCCCCCGGTGACATCACCGCGCCCGCGGGGGGGCCCCGTTGATTGGCCGGCGGCGCCTTTGATCCGGCGGGCCGGGCCTCGCCATTGGCTGCCCGCGGCCATATCACAGCGGGGCCCGCGGGGGCCTGTGATGTTTAATTGCGGCCCGCGGGATTGAACGCGGCTATTTTATGTAAATCTGCCCCCAAATGTTTGCACCTCTATCAAAGCCGCCGGGGCCTGGGCTCCGGCAGCCGCGGAGGAAATGGCCCATCTCGGCAACAGCCTCACAACCGGCGAGAGCGGCACCCTCCCGCCTCCCGCAGCAGCGAGCCCCCCGGTCCGCTTTTAGGCGGTCAGTCCTCGGCGGGAGACACCTCCTCCGCTGATCGATGTTTAGGGGGAAAAACGGGAAGTCCTTCTCCACAAGCAGCCGCAGGCTGTCAGCACCCACACCCACCCCCGTTACCGCGCTGCCCCTGCTCCCTTGACAGAAACTTCTGCTTCAGTGAAGAATGCAGTTGGCAACGACAAACCTTGCAGTAAAATTTAGCCAAGGAGCCGAAACAGCACTGTAAAGCGGCTGACCACGAACCTGGCACAGCACGGGCACTCCCCGCCACCAGCTCCCCGATTTTAAGTGAACCTAGGAGCCCCCCCGTGAGAAAAGTCGCAATTTGCCACATAGCACCACCAGCACGGGCAGCACCTTCGCAGCCGAGGTGCTCGACAGCGATAGTTTCGAGTCGCCCTACCTAAATAAAATATTTTAAAAAAAAAAATCTAAAAATCATATCGATGGTTACCTGCCATCCCACCTAAATAAAACCATACTTCTGAAAAAACAGATCGACAGCTAAAGGCTTCGTTTCGTATAACAAGGAGAACCCCCCGCGAGTTCCTGCGGGCAAGAGTGGAGGCTGAGCCTCACGGGTGAAACTTTGCCACGGGCTGAATTTCTTCTAAAGTTATTTGACACAAAAACAAGAGCCGGGATGAGGGAGAGAAGGGATGCTCCGAAGCTCTCCCGCCCGCCGGTGTTGTAATAGTTTGCATTCTCCGGGGCTGTGGCGGTCTGTGGTGTGAGGGAAACAGTTTATTACCTTTCCGTGAGAATCCCTGGATAGAGGGTGAGGGGGAGAGAGGTGACAATGAGCAGGAAATAGTTCAATGGGGTCTCTTTAAACAATAACAAGTCCTTTAAACGGGAGCAAAGGAGAGGGAAAAAGAAGCGGCGCGGTGTAAAAATGAGTTGTTTCTAAAATAGGCATCTCCTCTTCTCCAAACACCGCGCATCATCTCTACCGGGATTTTTCACATTTTAGGAGAAAGTGCCCCTGTTACACTGTCGAGCTGTCTGACAGCAGAAGGAACTGGAAGTCAGGGCAGCCAGGGGAAGGCACACTGAAGGTCCTTTTTGCGGGATGCAGACGGTGGTTCAATCCGGGCACCGGCTCTTTCTGAGGAGAGACACTCCCTACCTCCACGTCCTACCATTCCACGCTCAGCGCCCAGCGGAGCAGCAGCCTGAGCGTATCTGCCCTCGTCAAACTTCAAATAATCCCAAACCTTTCTCTATTACTTTCGGTTTCTTTTTGGTTTAGGAGCTACGCCTTTGGGCTGTATTTTCATTACACAGCACCATCGGGCTCATATATCATTAACTTAACTCCGCAGAGCTTTTTTTTCCCTTTCAACCTGATGTGCCGAATTCCGCAAGCCATCTCTCTTCAACCACTGTGCAGAAACACGCGAAAAAAATGTTAACCCCTCAGAGTAATACCTGCGTTAAATCTTAAAGTTCTTTCTGCCGGACCACCGCTTGCTTTTTGTCCTCTTTGGAAGGGGAAAGCAGCATTTGCAAAGAAATTATGGACAAAGTTTACTAAGTTGATAGTAGTCACTGCTAGCGGCAGTTGGAGATGATCTTTTCGCTATCAAGTGTTTATTTCACTGAAGGCGCTCCACTCAAAACAAGCAAACACGACCTAACAAAAGCCACAAGCACTTAAGCCCCGCCAGGGCATGGCACGCTGTCTTTCGAGTGGGCCGGCAGCCCTATCTTTGGGTTTGTGCTTTGAAGGCGACATTTCAAACATCTTAATCCTTAAACAAAAAGCTGAGCACCAGGACAGGCTAACTCCGAAGAAGGACTCGCACGGACAGTCGCTCGCTCCGTACAGGTGACAGGGAGAGACTTTTCAACTCTTGCAGAAGTCGCGTTGCTTTTAGGGTACGGTCCGCGGAGGGGAAAGGGGAAGAGAGTGGTGGGGGTGGTGATGGTGGGTCCCGTGTAGGCAAACTTCAGCCTCCACTCTTCCTCAGCTCTACCCCACCTGACAATGGACGTGTTTAAGAGCCGAAAGCAGCGGGAACAGCCGGAATTGAAAGCGACGGAGCGCTTTCGGTGGAAAATGAACCATACCGAAAATGAAGAAATAAAATAATTAGAGACGATCTAAATGTGAATTTAGGTGATGTGAGTTTTTAAAACACCATTTAATTCTTCCAGATCGATGCTCCAAGGAAAGACTAATTCCTTACACATATATATATATATGCACTCAAGGAATGGGAAGCCCTTCGGCAGCAGACACTTATCAACACAGTTGATACTTTTTGCACTGATCGCTCTCTTTAGACAAAGGGAGGATAGTTGAAGTTCAATTTAATTTGATATATTTCAAGTTTTATTTAGTACTCAGCAAATGAGCGAACCACTCATCCCAGACAAATTATGTATGCTCTCAAATTTAGTTGGTCTTTCAAAAAAGAAGCTTTTCCAGCTATCAATTTTAAAATGACCACGAAGAAAACACCCATTTCCAGGAGTTTATATATAATCTTTGGAACGGGGAAAAAACCAAGACCAACCTAACAACCAGCCCAAAATATCCAACAAGCCCAAACCCTAAAGTTTTCCCTCAATTTAGATTTCTGTTGTCTTTATTTTATTTTGTTTCCTTCCCCCTCTTTCTGATCTTAATTTTTCTTTGGTTCTCAGGAGAGAGGACTCCCCAGTTTCACAGTCTTTTCCGCCGGGAGCTGCAGTGCATGACAGTTTACAGCCAAAAAACTTCCTTCAGCTGAACACCTATAAAGATTCCCGATTTATAGCAATACTTTTCCTCTTACATGGGAAGAGCTGTAGCCTCCAGCTGTTATTTCGGGTTCAGAAGGCCTGTCAGTCATTCTCTACCTTATTCCCCGGGACATCGCAAACCCCCAGACACCTTCTCAGTGGGAACCAGTCCGTCCCCGAGGTCCCGCAGCCCTCGGCTACCAGCTGCCCCTGTGCAGCTTTAACCGCCTGGGGATGCCGTGCGAAAATGTGAGAGCCTGTTTAAGTATTGGAGGTATTTGTTTCATTATCCTTCAACTTGCAGTTCTGGGGGGGGGGGGACACATGCTATTAACACTGCCCTTGGTGCCGGACCTGCGTCCTTGCAGCACTTCAACCCCATCCCATCCTGCCCCGGGCAGCAGCCGTGGGCAGGGCCGGCACCCACTGCGCCTGGGGACGAAACCTACCTTCCAAAAGTCAAAACTTCCCATCCCTGAAGAATAAACACCTGCTTTCCCACTGCTTAGATTTTTGCTTCCCCCACCCCCACACTTAATAAAAATTAATACATTGCTTAATATATATATGTAACAGAGATGTATATCTCTACTTGTCAGCTGCTTTTTCCTGGACACTGGGAAGGAATCTCCTACTGATACTACTACTATTGAGGCATTAATGTGGATGCAAATGCCATTTTCCTAGGAAGCTTCTGGATTTCATTTAATCTGGCATATCATTTTTCCTTACATACAAGGCTTAAACAAGAAAAAGCCTAGAGGTCATGCTGGAAGAGCTTTATATAAGAACTCACCATTTTGTAACCCCATTGTGTTGACATATACCCACACAAGACATGATAACCTGGGAAAACATACAGTGGTTTTATCCATTTTAAGTTCATACATTGTGAGCATTAAGCCTGTGGAATAAGTACGCTTCATGGTCTCTGCTTTTAGTATTTAATAGGACTGATTTTCTCCACGGGTTTAGATTCATACATATTTTTAAAAAACATTTTCTTTTCAAGTAGTCTGAGCAGAGCACAGCATGTTGATTTTGGCTTGTTTTGCTTTCCCCTTTTAGGATTTGGGAGGGCAAGGCAAAGACAGAGTGCCATCCTGCATTTTGGGAAGGTGGCAAAACTCCCGTTGACTTAGTCAGATCTTTACTTGAGTACTGCTAAGCACCCTCTCCAGCTCAAATGCTCAGATCCTGAGGTTTCCCTCATGAAAGTCAATGATCAAACTTGCAATGACTTCAGCGCCTGCTGCACTAGACAGCACCAACAGGAAAAACAGCAAAACAAACTGAAGCTCCCACGAAAGCCCATAAGGCTGAGTCTGGAACAAAGATAGATGAAATCAGCAAACTTGAGAGCAGAGTATTTTTGATCCAAACTCAGAATTTTGAGCTAGAATATCTTTTTCAATATCTTAACAATATTGTTTAGATGACTAGTGTTATTTAAACCAAATTATCCTGAGTGAACTGTTGGGAACAAGTGATGACACAAACAAGAGCCACCCATCATTCTTAACAAGTTATTTCATTAAAAGCTGCAAAGAGAGACAGGCATCACAGGGACTACAGGGGATGCAAAGAGAAGTAGTAGAATAATAGATACTGTTTACTGCATTATCCTGGTCTAAAGGGTAACCCTAAAAAAACCCCCAATCAAACAAGAACAAAACAACAACAAACCAAAATAAAAACACCCAACAATGAAGACATATTCTGCTTCAAACAGGGACCATAGGAATCTGATGACAGAAAGTACTAGCATTGTTATAAATGACCTAGCAGGAGTCCTGTTGGGAGACTCTACCATAAACACCACCTTTTTTTATACTTCAATCCGTATAGTCCCCAAAGGGCAATAATGTGAACTCAACCTTTCTTGTTGAGATAGGTTGGGGTAAGTTAAAAAGCTAATGTTTAGATCTCAAATACAGAAGTCCTCAGATTTTCTGGCATTAAGAACCAAAACAACAGACTTTTACTGGGAATATTCATCTTTGCCCTAAGCATTATCTCTCCTTATAAAATTATGCAGTGCTAAGAATCAAACTTTCACCGTCAATGAAAGATTTAAGGCAGTTGAAAATCCATAATTTTTCCTTTCTCTCTCCTTTGAGCATTTCATGAAAATTACTATAAGTCATAAGACAAACTGGGTGCTTCACAGATAGACAATGTTAACATCTCTAGAAAAAGAGATGTAAGTCCAAATTTGTAACTGCAGAATTTTTAAAACCAAATCAAGCTCTTTTCCATTGCTTTGTGAGGGAGTTTTTTCCCCTCCTTTACTGTTTTAGAGCTTTTCTTCCTCCTCTTCACTGGTCCACAGGAAAGGCAAATATACAGTGCTAATGAGCACTAATTTATATTTTATAAATAAGAATAACATTTTTAGTATTCACCTGGCAACTCATGCCTAAATCTAGATTATCTTATGTTTTGGAATTAGTAATTGCCTTGAATCTAGCCTCAAACCTTACAGACCCTTCTGAACTCTTTATTGCCAAGATTATTTTCTAATTTCTTGCTCTAGGTAACTCCCTCATCCAGATAAAATAAAAGCACTTGGACACCTTCAGCAGTGCGGGCTTACTGAAAGCAAATTCTTTGCTTCTTATCAGCAAGGAAGCTCTCGGATAGAAAACTGTTTTCTTCTTTACTTCATTTCAGTTAACCTCCACTGACTGATACCAACAGTTTTGCAAAACTCTGATGCTGTTTTCATCATCTTGGTGCAGCAGGCTCAGAGGAAAGGATGGAAATTTAACTCCATCTAGAGAGTAATTGAACTCACATGTACCACACTTGTACACCTACTGAGCCACTTTTTAGGCCCCTCCACTGTCTCCTCTCTAACACTGCTCTGAACGCAATTAAATTCTTTCTTCCAAGCTGTATGTGACCTATCTCTACTCTTACAACCAGTTCTTCATCTTACCCACATTTCCTTCACCAACAAAGTCTTCCCCACATCTGATATAAATATTTTTGTATTATTAGTTTTAAGAAAGTGAAAAACTCACAGACTAATCAAGTCATCACCATATTTTCCTGTAAATCTATTCCCCATTATGTATAAAACATTTATGTTGCTCACCATCATGGACAGGTCTGTTCAGAGGAAAATACATGGAATAAGGACTACACAGAGAAGAAGAACAGGACTGTGACAACAACTTATAAATCTGGACAAGGAATTAAGAAGGTAACACTCATTGGAAAGTGGAAATTGCAGAGAAATGAGAAACTGCTGACACAACAGCTCCTTAAAGAAGTTCCTGTTGGTCATCTCAGGGAGACAATGGGTAAAATGAATGCCAGCTTCTGCCTGTTATACAGGCCTCAGATGTGAAGAGCACCTTCTGAAACCTACAGACATGCTTGTGTTCTCTACTTGTGGTTTCATGACCAGGAGTGTAAAATGTTTTGCAAACTTCAGTCTTTATGCATTAAACATACCCACCAACCTCTGACAAACACAAATGTTTCCTGTTTTGAATTCAGCAAATGTTAATTGGGTCTTGACCATATTTTTTCACCTTATGCAACCTAACAAGTTTAACTGTGGGAAGATGGTTGACTAATGTACAGCACAAGAGTCTGGATGCCAGAACAGCTGATTCTGGGCTCTACTGACTCACTGTCTCACTTTGGACAAGTCTTCAGGACCTCTGTTTTGGTAACCGTCAGGGTGAGAATATTACACAGAAATTTTCATTGCTAATACCCATCCTTATTTTCTCTAAAACCATTTGTAATGCAAGAAAGTATCCAATAAGCTAATAATGCATAATGAAAAGTAATTACATGTCAAAACAAAAATTCACAACCTTTGATCTCTGGTAATGCAAATTCAGTCTGATTTTCTAACAAGGGTGCATTTTTCCTGCTGGATGTTTTTGGAACACTTGCATGTGTTAACACTAATAAAGCTGGGAATACCCGAATTCACTAATAACCTTGCAGGCACATTGCAAGCATTTATTTGCCTTCTTCAGCTTTTTTAAAAACAAGTTGAATTAAAACAAAGCACAATCATGTCATATTCACTGTTGTTTTATTCTAGTAAAAACCCCACAAACACCAGCAATTGAAGCCTTCTCGAATTCTATCCCTTTGACAGTATGTTATTTGTGTTTAACACTGGCTTTGCAAAAATTTTTTTAAGAAACCAGAGGGAAGATTTCAATATTGTCCAAGTCAGTAATTTTAGGTGCATTTCACTTCAAGAATCTTGTGGTAGATGCCATGCATCCCCAGGAATTAATTTCCTGTTCCTGTCTATCTAGATGTCAAGGACAGGGTCAATCTGAACCGTAGGAAAACAATTTCAAGGCACCTTCCTTTAGGAAGAAAACCCTTCACTTCAAGCCTCAACACATTGACAGCTTTGACAAAAATAAGATTTAATTCAAGACTTTATCTTTGGAAGATGCCTTGTGCCACATATCAATTTGTGTACACTTATGATAAATATGTTTCTATTCAAAAAGCAACTGCTGTGATGCACTGAAAAGTTTTCACCCCATTTTACATCTAGAAATACAAGGTTACAGTGTGTAACACCGAAACAATATTAAGTTAATAAGTCAGGTATACATTTCTGACAAAGAAATTAGAAAATTCACAAACTCATTTTATTAATGAATTTTTATGCTAAAAAAGTTCTTAATCATCAGCTAATTTCTATAGATTTTACCTCAGAAATATTTCTGCTGAAAGCATAGGAAGTTTTTCCCTGAGTGATCCATACAAGAATAAAACTAAATGAAGGATGAATACCTCCCCAGTTCTTACAATTTTTCATCTCAGTGCAACAGCTGAAGACTCCTGTATTTACAAGACTGAGTAATGACTTGTGATCCTATTTCATTTTTGCTTATATTTTTAATTTTGTTGGGGATTTGAACCCTGAATAACAGTGAAAAAGAAGTATAACTTGATAGAGTATACACATTACAAGTCTTCCTTTGAGAAAATAAAGGATTGGAATTAACCAAGTCTCCAAAAATTTTGCTTTGATCATGGCTTTACTTTTAAAACCCTTGCTTTGCCGCAAGGAGGTTTTGGCAAAACATTTCTTTTGGGAAGGGGGGAGGAGATAAAAAACAGGGGGAGGAACCTAAAAATCTCCACCTTTTGGCCATCTCAAGTACTTGTCTGCCTGAAAGCTCAATATGATGCAATTAATGAAAAGCAATCCTCCACCTTCAGTGCTTCCTTCCCTTTCTCAAGACAGATGTGCTGACAGCATGGCACCTTCTTTAAAGGAACTCAGTTTTATGGAAGTTGATCTCTCAGCAAAGCACAAGTGGCTACAAGCTTTTGGCTACCCCATGTATTTTCAAGCAAAATCACTGTGTTTCATGCCAAATACCCAGAGACAATGTTAGACATGAAAACCATTTCTAACCAGGGTCCAGCAAATGCCTCTTTTTTTCCCAGATTCCTTTCAAATGTCTGTGCATGCTAAGATTTCCTTTGCTTATCTTGGAAAACACTCTTGCAGACAAATGTATCTTGTTTGCATGCTATCTCTTTTCTCATGTGGTACACACATTTTACTCTGCTTGGCTTTAATCCTGTTCCTTCTAGACATACCCTGAAATGTAACCTCAAACCAGTTCTCTCCCTCAATACTTTTACATCCTACAAGATATACTATGCCACTTTTTCCTCACTTATATCCAAACCCAAGAAAGAAAAACAACTCAAAATTCAACCTATCTAGGTGCCTAAAATCAAGCACCTGTTAATTGGTGATGCTAAATACTTAACGATTCCTACCAAAGTCAAGAACTGTAGAAAACTAGGATTAATTCAGCCCCACAACTTCCATTTCCCACCTGCCCTCAGACAGAGAAGTATGCACATTCCTAGCTTTACTCACCAAACTAACTGTGTTAGGCTCAATGACACTGGATAAAGCAATTGCAGAAATTAAGTTATTGATTTGGATTCTTATGCCTAAAATTAGCCACAGAAGTTTGATACATTTTTAGCTTAAACATAACAGGAAAAGAAAACAAGAAGATAGAAGAAGACAACTAGATAGATACATAGAATCATAGATTTCCTTCCAAGAGGAAGCACAGCCCCAGAAAGCCTTATGGATATCAACCAGCTGCCATGAGAGACAGAGGAATGACATAACTGGTGCTCCAGGCTTCATGCTTCACAGAGCTTTGCAAAAGACATCTGAAGGATGCATACAGAATAAAATTTTACTCTTCAGTCTTTCCCAAAGACTTTAGCAAAACTTAGTTTTCTTAATATTGTCAGTGTTCTGACTCAGAGAAACATCAGAGGAAAATAATGATCTCCAATATATTTAAAGTATTTGTGGACATAACTTTTGTCTGTCTCTGTAAAAATTTGGTTTAAGCTTCAATCATGATTCAAAACAGGAACCACAGTTCTAAAATAATTTTTAAAAAGACAAAAATTTCTACAAATTATTTCAGAGTTAACAAAGCAATATGAAATTCTACAGAAAACTAATCATATATAAAGGATGGTATGAACTATTAGAAGTGGCGTTTCCACAGCTTTAGACCAACTAACACAACATTTGAACACAATCCTGAACAGCAACTGAACAGTAACAACAAGAGGTAGGACGGTGGATTTTCAGTGGATGTATCTGAGATGTCCCAGTTAAGTTTGACATTCAATCCCAAATACTTCTAATTATTTTTACTTCAATGTTTTGGTACTAGGCTTCCAAGTAGAAATCCTGAAATGGTTGCAAAAGCACTATCTTCCCTTCCATATGTAGTTGAAGAGCTTTGTGCACAGCACTAGCAAAACTCCTGCTGCTGCAAGTTCTGGTGAGAAACCCTTCAAGAGAACAAACCCATGGAAACCTCAGGAAGGGAAAGAAAATTGTTTATTTCATATCTGTTTTGAAATTGCTTTCTTAATTTTACATAAATTAATAGCTCTGGAAGACTTTCTCTTTACAGGTTGCTAAAAGCTGAACTTTTCATGTAGGACTGGCTGAAGATCTTGTGTAAAAAAGGCTGTCAGTAGAAATATGGTATTCTGGAAAGTAATGCTGACTTAGCAATATGCTTTAAAATAAACTAATTACACTTAACATTTCTTCTGCCTTTTCCCATTAACTGATCATAAAGAGAGAGAAAAAATAAATAGATAATCCTGTCTGAGAATGCTTTTACCCTAAAGGAATATGGGAATAGATGCTTTAAGAGTCTTGCCTTAACAGCTACTGTCATTTTAAAAAGATTTATCTGGCTAAAAGATTAAAGACTAAAAACCAAATTTTTTTAGCAGTTTCCAGCTATTTAAGCATCTCTTAGAAAGGACACTAAGATTCAAATATTCAAGCTTTGAAAAAAGTAGTGGTAATGGCTAAGTAGGGATTGATTTGAGAGAGAGTAAATACAACCTATTCTTATGACTATGGGAGTCATAAGAATTACAATAATTCAAAAATAATCCACAAGTATGTGAGGTTTGTTTTCTTTATGGTATTTAACAGAGATTGGCATTTCTATGGTTTGTGGTTTGGAACACCGATTTGAGTTTGGGATTTACTGATAAACCAGCGATTAACGAGTTGTTAGAAACTTCACAATCTTTTGAAGACCAGATTGGTCCTTGGGGTATTTTCTTGGCCTTTACACTAGCTGTTTACACCCTACATTTTAAATTACCTTCATTTATATGCAGATAATAAAAATACACCTTTATTTGACTCTATTTAACCTACCAAATCTTTTTATATTTGAGCAATTGTTTAGCAGGAAATCAGCCCAGCAATGACATAAAAGAAAAAAATCTAACCCTTTCTTTAGGTCTTCTTTCTTTGGAAAGTTCTCTTTAAAGTCCCTCAGCTCTTTCCCAAGTTCCTAATTATGTATTCCTTTTCTTATACACTAAAACCACTGCTAGACTTGGGGCAGCTTCGGGTTCCAGGGCCTTGCAGGGAAAACCTGCCCAAGAATTTAACTTCTGTCTTATACACAGGAAGGAAGTCTCTTTTGTGTAGCAACCCAAACTACAGTTCAGCCAGAGCGATTTTAGGTTGCCCCATAGTAAAAAGTCTTAAGTTGCTATTGCAGCCTAATGGGGCTGCTGGTGTGCATTCACACAGTCCTACTGAAATGCCCTCCTCATTACATGGGTTATTCAGAAGCCAACGTCTGCACTGACTTCAGTTTCTAAATAACTTTAGATTCAATGTCAGGGTCAAAATGTAGCTCCCGAGAGGCTTCAGGATGGCAGAGCAACTGGTGATCACTAGGATTTGTGTAACAGTGCAGTGACAGGGGAAACAGAAGATGACCACCTGGTTATCTAGTCAGGTGTCTTTGCAATGCAAGGTCTTCTCCGTTTACACTAGTGTACTGTAAATTGCTAGGGAATTGCCAGCAAGGATAACAGCATTTTGTTACTGTTGTGATTAAGAGACTAAATCTTTAGGGCCCCTTTAAATTGCCTCTCCTGTTGTCCGAATTCAAGTAGAATTTCATTGTTTTCAATATGTGGGAGGAGGATTCAGGGGGAAATACTAGCAAATTTCACCTCTGTCTCAGAGAGGTATGCAAACAAACAGCAGAAGTGAACTTCTAGAGAAATTATTTTACTGCCTATTAGTGTCTGCTAGTTTTCATAGATCCGTCAGGAGGCATGAGAATTCCCTTATAAAGTAATTTATGCGCTGTGCTACAGAGCAACACTTGACTCTTTTGATCTTTGATATTAGCGATAACAGATTTGTAGGCACCTTCCTCTTCTTCAGCACTGCCATGGAATCTAAGCTGGACTGGTCTGACTGCTGCTTGGTCCACTAACTCAGTTTTAAGTAACACATTATGATTATCTCAAGTAGAGTCTAGAAACAGGTAGGACTTTAAAAACTGTTTGAGGAACCTGATTAGAAAGGTTTTTCTTTTCCAGTCTTTCCTTTCTTTATGTCCTGGATTCAGCTGGGATAGTGTTAATTTTTAAATAGGTAAGAGAGACACACCACTTTGTAAACATTTTTTCTTAATTGCTTAAACTCATTTGGGCAGTTATTTTCCCAATCACAATATGGTGGTAGTGAAAAACGGTTTTTGTGGTTTTAATGGAAAATTCATCATACGCCTTTCCAAAGCTTGGAAAATTATAGCTATGCTTTCTCTTCCTCTTTAAAGATACTGTAACTGTCTTATCTGGACCACCATTACACTAATAGGTTAGTACTATGCACTTGAGGTCTTTCAGTACTCTACTGCAGAAAGCTAGCTCCTTGCTAAACATCCTTATATGGATTTGAAAATATACTCATTATTTCTATGTGTAAAAGCTCTCTGAAAACCTCATGAGGCAACTTCACCTCAAATTGACTATTTAGTTTAATTTCTCTTCACTTTCCTTCACAGGTTCCTTCTTTTCTCTATCTTCTTGTCTGCTGTCAATGGGACTTCAAATGTTCCATGTTTTCTCCCTGAGAAAAAGTGGAAAAAAAATTAAAAAGAGACATCTGAACTCCTGCTGCACATCTGCAGAGCCCTGTGGGAACAAAGAGCCAGGACTGACAGGAGGGAGAATGGAAAATCAGTGGGAACAGGCAGGAGACAGGCAAGGCAGTGGGGGAAGGGGCCATGGGGCAGTGGGGGGAATGGGAGCAGAAAGGAGCCAGATCTGGTAAGCTGAGGAGAAGCCCAGTAGGAGAAACATCTTTGTTTGGAGGAGAGAACAAAAAGGAAGTGGAGATAGCAGAAGAAGCATAGCTGTTGGGTTAGTTGTTCGTTCTTCCTATCCACTCTCAGTCTGCACCTACGAAGGGGAAAACTAAAACACACAGAGGAAACCGATTAGCATATGCAAACAAACGTACTTCTTTTGCTCTGATTGTGACTATCTTTTTTTTCCCTATTTCTCTCTTCATTTGACACTTTGTTTAAAAAGTATCAGTTATGAAAATGTAAAGCAGAAAATCTAATATGCAAGGCTATAGAAGATGCTGACTTCGTTGATCTTGACACATTGATCTAAACGTATTTTTTAGCAGCTCAGAAGTACTGGCTTCTCTTAGACAGGGCTGACTGCTGCAAAGAAAACTAATCTGACCTACAGTGATTTGATTTTTCTCTAAATCTAAAACTTAAACTTGTTACATATCCTGAAAGACTTAGCAGGAAGAAGTTGGCATTAATGTCACAGCTTTTGTATTGTTTGCATACGTAACTGCTTTGTTTTAGGTTAACAACTCCTAGTGTAAACCATTTATCTGTGGAAAGAAGAACGCCAAATTGTCATGGGAAATTAATATATATCTTCAGTTACCAAGCAGACCAACTAAAATATCAGAAACAGAGCAATACTTACCTTTTCTAAGTTAACTAATACCAGTTCTTTGCTGTAGGACTGAATGTTTTCCTCCTAGCAATATTACAGCAGAGTAGTCAGCATTTCAATGTAATCTGCACTACAATGCCCTATGTTAATGCAGACAGATACTTCAAAAACAGAACAACATGTTAATGGTCCCTCTCATATAATTCTTGGGCCTAACAATTAGTAGTCAGTTTTATTACCAGTTAAGTGCAGAAATATACCATTTAAAAATCTTACAACCTTTGTTCTGGATTTTAGGTGCCTTCAACAAAATGTGTCTTTACTAATTTCTTTTGTAAGTTTGCATGTCTGTTGTAAATAGCACTTTTATCCCCTGGCTTATTGCCTGGAGAATAAGGCAAAGAAACAGGACACCTTATTTTACTAAAACTTTTGGTTTCTTTTTTTAGTTTATTTTAAGAGGTTAGTGAAGGTTGGAAAACTTTCTTCACAGTCATAGATGAACTTTTTTTTCAGTTCTTTATCTGCTGTACTTGGAACTCTGAAATTGGTAGCTGGAAATGAAGCTATCTCGGTGTGAATGGGGTTAAACTCCGAATTTTCAGTTATAAAAATGGATTAAACATCAATTTATTGATTGAGTCTGAAAAAAAAAATAACAGTATCAAATTCAGGAATATTCCTCTTGTGAACATGAATTGCTTATTGGAATAGTCACATTCTTGCAAAGCAGGGTGACCAGTTCCCTTTCCTCCTTTTTGCGAAGTCTCATTGCTTGCTTTACTTTTCACACATTTACCATTTCAGTTGCTCTGTTTTAAGGTATGTTGTGTTCTGTGCAAGATATACAAAACCAGCAGCCAGTTCTGGAAGTAAGAAGCAAACTTGTTCTCTAGATTCCTTTTTCTGCAATGAAGTTGCATATTCATCTCTGTCCCTGCTAGTAAATAGGGTGTTCAAGCCTTAAAACCAACCTCTTCTGCGTGGTTGCAGTGTGATAAATACCCTCCAAAGGCTTGCTTACTTAGCAGTGGCCGCTCATACATGGTCTTGGAATAACTTCTGTAGGGTATTTCTTCGACCAGCTCCGGGTAAGTTGCTGGCACTTTGACTTCATCCACGTGTAAACAAACAAAGAGTTGGCCAGTCAGTTCTCATGGATTAGGAAAGCAGTTTACATATCTGGATACATTTGTCTTGCAATTTTCAGTTGTGACAGGAAAAATATTTTGCCTGTCCCTTTCATGTTCTAAAGAGTGAGGGAACCAATTTTTACATATATAAAATTTGGGTGTTTTATCTTGCACAACTTTCTGATGTTTACATATTTCTTTCTCCATCGTGACTGATTAAGTTTCTCGTTTTGTTGAAACTCCAAGCTTTCAGTCAATATTTCGAGTTTACAATACTTAGTGATCCATCTATGAGAGGTTTTTTCTTCTTCTCTGACCATCTGTGTTTCTTTAAAGTACTCGCACCTCTTCCATTGCAAGAATTGTGTTCTCTCATACAGCTGAGGATCTTGTCTCTGCTACATTAATCTGTGGTGTCTTTAGTTCTCTGAGCAGTTACCGAGAGTGTAAGATAGCTGAGCCATATGTGAGACATGAAGACTTCCATAAAACGAAACCGAAAACCATTTTCTTCAAAAACCAAGAATATGAACAGACTTCTGAATACACTTATTATACTGTTTCCTGGGAAGCTCAAATTATTGATTCATATTCAGTTTAGTTACTTGTACATACTGGCACGTGGAAGGTCTTACATTGGAATACATTTTCATCCAACTTAATTGTAGTACAAAATAAAGCAAAAATTGCTGGTTGTGGTTTTCACTACTGTAAGTGTATTAGCACAAATGGAGAAATTCAAGTTTCATTATAGTATCTTTAAGCTTTGAGTTGCAGTAATACCAACCGTTCTGAAAAATTACTTCACAGATTTGTTACAGAAGAGGAAGAAAAACAGTGGCAAAAATTCTTGTCTTCTTGCAGCACCAGAATGGTTGTTAATACCAAAACTTCCAAGTATTTATAGATAAACTGTACCTATGTAGCTTTTTGAGAAATTATACAAAGGTAATTTCTTGCTTCTACATTCTAGTAATTCCTTTCCAGATTAAGAGACTTCTTCTTTATCTGCATTAGTCCAAGGAGTAAGTCTTTATTTAGCTACTTAGAGTTAAAAAAACCCAAACAAATGAACATGTATAATTTCAACTGGAAAAACTGATGCAAAAATTATATGGTTTTAAGTCAAATCTGAGTCCAAATAGTACTATTTGTTAAAAGAGTCTAAATATTTGAAGCCAAGTACAACACCTGATCACCTTTGAGCCAGATTCCACAGAAGGATGGTGGCTTATTTCTAATGGGGCGGGACTGCACATGCTGTATTTACATACGATGCAAGGAGGTCTCTCCTCTGGTGACTGGAGAATTCATGAGTGAGTGTAGCTCAGGAGGCTGGGTTGATGGGGGAGCCTGACAGAGGTAGTCCATGCTTCTCTTTCCATGTGAGTTACAGCACCCCTGTGTCAGAAGAATACAGGATAACACTACGCTGACCCAGAACACTTGGTGTCATTACAAGGAATGCAAATAATGAAAACTGAGCCAAGAACATCAGTGTTTTAGTTGAGGGACTTCTTTTAGTTTTCAAGTCAAAATGCAGCTTTTCTATTGCCAGAAATCTTGAGATTTCCTCTTTGGGTGGTACCAAATTTTACTTTTCTTTATTTAGGAAGGAGAACGTGTTTTAAAATTCATGCATTCTCATTTTTCATTAGATCTACTCTTTCAGATCCCTAAAAACTGTACTTTTAAAGTTCCTAACACTATATTTTAGGGGAAAAGTTTTAATAACAACATATGCATGCCTATTAGAGCAGTAGAGTTGAAGTCTCTCTGTGTTGCTGCATTCAGAATTGAGCGCAAAATGAAACCCAGATCTGCCTTCAAATTAGACAAAGCCTCCCAAGTTGGTACAACAGATTTATGGAACCAAATATGATGTTGTAGAATAAGTGAGGAGCAACGTACCAGCACTACATGCTTCAGAACCATGTCTTGAAGAGTCAGAAGCACAGGATTTATGTCTTATGGGGCTACTGCTCTGGCACAGGATTTCTGATGCCCTGGACTGCAAGATACAAGAAAAACTCCTCTGAAAAGGCTTGTTATAAACAATTAATTTCATAGACCTAATTTAAATGTTTATGGCATAGTGCAATATTTGCAAAATAATTAGGTTAGATATACATTTTCTATAGTAATAAATTAATTTCTGTCTCTTCATTTATTTGGAACATCCCTTCTCTGGTAGGACTATATCGAACCTTTCCTTCCTCAACTGAAAAGAAACTATTAGTAAAATGTTACTCAGAACACCTAAATTTATCTAAAAATGAGCTGTGAAAATTTTATTTGCATGTACTTTTGCATTCAAGGAAACTCAAAATCAGTTTCTTTTAAAGGTGCCAAAGTTGGCACAAATGGCACAAATCCCTGGAAGGTAAATATGTGCCTTGCTCTGTTTGAAGAAATCTGGCTTCAAAATAACACAGTTATAGACTTTTGAAAACATGCATCCTGGTTGGCACAGCAGGTTTTTAACATCAGAAGCAAACACCAGGATGTGATGTTCTGAATATTCACTTTCAGTATATTTGAAAGCTCACACCTACTTGTATTTGAATGTGTGATTACTTTCAGAACTGCATTGTTCTGAATCACAGTTACAAAAAGAAAAAGGCTTTGGAGACCTTACTGTTTATTATAAATCAGGTTTCTGCTTTCAGTCAGAGAATGAAAGAACATAGGCATTTTACTCACAGGAACTACTATTACTTCTGTAGAAATAAAGTTAAATAGAGCTTCCTGCAAGAGTGACTGCAATCTAGGAAATATGCTGATTCCAATCATTATGCAGAGAAAACATACTCACATTCCTGTGACCCCATTGTCTTCATTTCTCAAGTCATAGAAAACTTTGCATGCTTCGAAAGATCTCTTGCAGTGTTGGACAGATTCTTTCTGTCCAAAACTGGAATTGTGTATTCTCCATCACTTTCTCAGTGACACCTGGTGATTTATGATGTTCTCTTGGAAATAAATAATCCACCTTGGAATAAAAGAAACACAAAATTATTTTAAGTAACAAAAAAACATTCTGCACCCTCACAGCAGAATACTGAATACAGCTAAAAGCCATCAAGTATGACAATGCTCAGAAACTAATGCATCTTTCAAGCTTTCGATACTTCTGTTAGTAACTAGAACTATTTATCACCTTTGAGCCTTGACAACAGTTTTAGACTGAATTTTTGAAAGAATAAGAAAGTGTATTTCTACCAGTTACCATGGGGAGTGAGGTTCATGGCTAACTCAAATTTGGTGAAATTCTGCTGCTTCATGAGTGACAGAGGATAGCTGAGATAGGGAGAAGGTTAGATGTTTAAAGTAGTTACTTAAAAACAAGTAAGAAAAATGCTGTCAAAATTAACTATTATTTTATGTGTGTTTCCTCTACCAGAGTAACAGTTACACTGCTTGTTAAATACACTGTACAAGGAAGTAATTAGAGGGATCATGCAAAAGAAGCCTGTGAAAGAACAGTATTTAAAAGTTTTGTTTCTTAAGAAGAACTGTACAGCCCTGAATTCAGAGAGAATGTCCCACAGTCTGAGACTAGTATAATCCATTCATGGGTTTTGCTGGTTTTGAGACTTTTCAGTAAAATATTAGCTAAATGAGGGAAATATTTCTTTCTTACTCTAATTTTATTCTATTTCTTGCAATAATGGTTTTTATTTTAGCCAAATGTTTGTCATTCATATATCAAAGGAATCAGAAATTAATTTCAAACAAAATGGGTCTTAGATTTTCACTTTGGCTTTCATATATCTTATTAATAGTAAATATTCAGAATTCCCTTTTATGGTGTACTATAAAACTAAAAGCTTACTCCTGATCTTACAGTACTTCTGGAGTTATACCTGCAAACTGGTGTTCTATAAAGATCCTGATGTCATTTCCTTGAAAGGTTTATTTGTAGATATTAGATATAAGTAGATATTAAACTCCATTTTTAAAGTCCAGAAGATCTAGGAAACAAAAATCAGTCTTTCCTTTTTATGGTTAATAAACACTTAAAAGCTGTAGGGTAACAAAAACATGATATGTACATCCAAGAACTATTGCAGCTAATTTCTTTGAATTCATTTTATTTAAATAAAACCTCATGCAGAACAGGGAGAGGTTGAAAACAGAAGATGTGAACTCCTGCTCCTCCAGTCTTCTGGGCAGATTTACCATTTATCTACCAGAGGCACAATTTTTCAAAAAAACTTTAAAATAAAAATTCTGGTTAGTTTTAGCTCTCATGAGAACAAGAAGTCACAAGTGCTAGATGACATTCAAACTACAGTCCATATCTGCCCACAAACTAGCACTTGAGATTACCAGATTTCTGCTACCTCAATCCTGAACTCGACTTTCTGCCAGTTATACCAAACTGCAGAGTGGTTTCAAAGGTTTCCATGTGTGAGCTCCCTGCCTCTGGTACATACCACTCATTTGTCTGCTACAAGCTTTCACTGCAAAGTTAATTTTACTTTAGACACCTACTCCATACCAATATTCAAGATCATATATATGGTGCAAATAAAAAAAGTGCCTGTCATGTTGGGAATATTTCATACTCTTTTTAGAGGTTCTGTACTGTAGGTAAAAAAAAAAAAAAAACAGACAGTGTAATTATTGTAAACTGTGATTATTATAAACTGAGCTTACTTAAAGAAATTTTCATATTTGAATCAACTAGGAGGTAAACATTGTCTGCATAATATTGTATAACACTTGACATCTAATGACATCCTGAAATTCCTTTTCCCTTAACTCATTTCACAAAGCCTTGCATTAAACTCAGAAATGCGATAACAAAAAAAACCCAAAAAAATACACAAAACCAAACAAAAATAAATCCAAAACCCAAACCAAACCAACAAAACAACAAACAAACAAAAAAGCCCAAAGTATTAAACTTTTCGTTTATTCACAGTTTTCTACCATACTGGAATAGCTGTAGAGAGATGTAATATTCTTTATAAAATACAATTTTTGTATTATATATATGACTTGTCACTAACACTCTCTGCTTTTCATTATTTTATTGTGTGACCATATCCCTCATCTATGGAATGCATATTTACATGTAATTTACAATGAATAGACAAATTGATACTAACAAATATGAGTACCAAATTTTAATATCAGCAATCTTTGATTTTTATACATGTATGATGGTAAATTCATTGAGTTCTTTATTTTGTTTTTCTGTAAATTCAGTGGCTTTCTTGCCTCACGCAGGAAGCAAATCTAGCAAAAAAACCCCCAACAAAGTTATTCTATTTCTATAAGAGTTATCTGATCTGTAAAATTTTTGACTGACTTGAGGCCCAGCTGTAAGCTAAGGCTATGAAGCTGGCTTCAGAAGATTTCAGGAATCATTCTTATTGCAGGGTCCACTTTCAATTTATAAAATAGTGGTGTGGGTGACTCATTATACAACACCTTCAGCATTCTGTGTTCCAGTGGAGTAAGGCTAAAGCAACTGGTAGGACTGTACAGAAACAACAGCAAGGGCATATGTTTGATGGGCTGCTCAGCTACACACTGAAAGGAACTGATTCCAACACTGTGGGGGATGTCTTTTCTGTCCCACATATAACACCAGGCAAGAAGTTGTAGTGGAAAAAACTCCCGAAGCAGCAAATGAAGTCAGACAGAACAGTGTATCCTGGCAACATCTTTGGAAATGGTTTGCGAAATGGATAGTCTGTTATACGTAAAACAATATTTAAGGAAACATCATTTAAATGATGTTATTTAATGTAACATCATGAAGCCCTCATCTCCAATATGCCTGCACCTATGTGTAGTCTTTGGAACTTCAGTGACATGTTTATGCAGAGCTCCTTGCAGAGCCTGGTAAAAATAAATCCCTGCTATGAAGAACAACAGAGAGGGAAAGTGCAGCTTAACTTTCATCTGGAACTTCTGTCCTCGGGACTTTTGAAGTTGTATTTGTTAAGTGGCATGTCATATCCGCTTGTGGCACCTACAAATTTAAATACATACAGCATGAGTATCAGTGTGAGTAATTGTGAGTCTGCTCATGTGCACTCTGTCTTTGGTTGACTGGGATTTAAAGAGCAAGTGCTCCCATACCTGCTTAACTGGAATATTTGTCCCTTTGAATACAAATTAATACACTTTTTTAAAGGGTCACCAAAATCCTTCCACATTTAGCTAAATTATTTTGCTTTCTGCGGTAACAGAGCATGTCCACATTTACTCTGCTTTTTCATAATTTAGTCCTTCAAGCCTCTGAAAAAAACGCTAAGGTGGGGAGGACCAGAGCTTCTGGGAAATATGGAGTTAACCCAGTTTTGTTACCAGGAGTAGGAAATAGCTCACCCCTGCAGTCAATTTGCCTAATTGATTAGAAGCTTGATTGCACCCGTGAAGGACTGGATGCCCCAGGGGGGATATGCGTGCAGAGAGGCAGGGAAATTGCATGGCAGCTTCACAGGAATGGGGTCTCCTGTGCTGCTAGGGCCCGGGCTAAGAAATCATTTTCCACCGACTGCTTCTGGATCAGCACCCACGGTCATCTCCAGCATGTTCCCAAGCACAGAGTCGGATTGTAGACTTGGAGAGAGAGGGCCAGAAAGGGAAACCTGAGTGCTACCTCCTACAGGCTGCTGAGCGCCCAGCTGGCACAGAAGCCATCAGGCTGTGAGGGTACTCAGTCCCCTGCGGTGAGGCTCTCCAGCAAGAGAAATATTGTTTTCCCCACCCAAACGCTTCCCACCTGCAAGCAGTAATCGGTTTACTTCTTTAGTCTTCCCTGCTTCATCAGTACTCAGAGTGAGAACCAGAAATGTCCCAGTGACAGAAGTCCCAAGGCTTGGTAACCAGAGAGGCTCCGTGGTTCCCTAATCCGTTCGGGGATGCTGCCGAGTGAAGCCCAGCGGCGGGAAGCAGTTTACAGTACAGTAACTCAGCCCCGTCTGGGCTTTTTCAGCTTGGCTTCATTACTATTACCATGATAAAGACCAGCTTTTCTTTTTTTCGACTTCCCTTTTGCTCCTTTAAGTCTCTACTTGCTCTTGACTTTTATGAATTTCCCTTTGAAACCTTGACACTTTGGCTGTTCTCGAGACAGATCTGATTACAAGAGTTCAAATAAACTTGGGGTTTGGGGTTTTTTTGTTGGGCTGGGAGGTGAGAGAGGAGAAAGCATGGATAACAGAGAGATGTTGTGAAGATTTTCTGACAGAACTCATCTCCTTCCAAGGCTCTTCATGTCTTTTCTGCAATTCAGAGGGCCCAGAAAGCTTCAGCTGTGGGACATAATCCTAAATCCAGTTTTAGCACGAAGCAGAAATAGCAAAATGTGAGCCTAATAGGACTAACAAGAATTGCAGGCTGTCAACTGTTTCAGTGTGAAATATTCCACCTTCTTCCACTGAGGCCTCACCATTCTTACCTTGAGAAAAAATTTGGTAACAGTTCAAGTTTTAAAAAGAAGAACCCATGTGAAGGCTCATTCAAAAGCATCACACTGTGAAACAGCATGGTGGCTTACAGTCCGCTACAGCACTCATTCAGTGCTGATGTGAAGTTTTATCTTTCCCCCCCTACATCTCCATGACTCGCTGGAATTCCTGGGCAGTTCCCAAATCCAAACCAACCTGCTCTCTCCTTAAGTTGTAGGACTTAGTGACCCCCATGTTCCTTGGGCTGCAAGGTACCAAAAAAAAATAACAAATGTATTTCTAGAGCCCTTCATGAAAAGTAATCTCTCTGATCCAGACATCACAGAACTCAGGTCTACTTTCCTGAGAGCAGAAAATTACTCACAACTTCAGTCATGGTTCACCTGGTGGTGGCTTACAGAGATTCTCTTTTATGTCAGTACAAAAAAAGGCTATTAAGGACAACACAGCCATCATCCAATCTCTAACGCCATGTAAAGAGAACTGTGGCACGGGTTAGACTACTCTGGTGACATTCATAAATCACCTGAAACAAAGACACATGGGAAAACTTAGCCTAGCCTCATCAGAAGAATTATTTCTGTGATCTCCAATTCAATGTTTAGTTCTGTCACTAGACATGCTACTACATTATTGGGAAGTGGGGGTATGTTTCTATCGGGAAGACAGATCTTGTTGCTTTTTATCCTACTACTTCACAACTCCTTTTCTTTTCCAGACCATAAGTCCTTGTACATCCATTCACTTCATCATTCAGGCTTCTGATTTTGTATTCCAAGGACCACTATTAGAACCATTAGACACAGCTTTAATCCTTTTGAAAAACTCTATTTATATTCCTCCTGTATTATCTTAGACTCCATAATATATCATGCAGTGACAGAGTAGTGGATGATTTTATTAAACCTGTGGATGACACCAAGTGGGAATAGACTACCAGGAAGCTGGGTGTAGAATACAAAGTGATTTGCACAAATTGAAAGTGTGGTCTGAAGCAGTGGCAGGCTATCCAGCAGAGACAAATGCAAGACAGTGCACACAGGCAGGAATAATGCACCGCATGAAGAAAGGATACAAAGCAGCTGATCAGAGACTGAGGTGAAAGCTGGAGGATAGCAAGCTTAGCAAATCCAAAACACTGCAAGAGGAACTAGAAGCCTAAGTCCAGGCTGGAAATCACAACACATAATAATTCAATTATATGCTGTGTTACATCTTCAAAGGAGTACTGCATTCAGCTGTGTGTGAGATGCTTCAAGAGGGACACAGAACAGCTGAAGAGAACAACAAAGGTGAACAGAGTGCAGTTCATTAAAATGGTGTTTGTTAGCTTAAAAAGAAAAGACTGAACACACTATGATCTTCAAACCTGTGGAAAGGAATTGATAGGGTTTTTTCTATTCATTTAGTTATTGGGGGGAAATGGGGGGGAAGGGGAGGAAAGAAGGAATGGGCTTTAGTTGCAGGAAGAAGGTTAAGGTTCCAGGTTGAGAAATACATTTTTGTGGTAAGCAAAGGGGAGGCTCTGGACCAAGTTTGACAGGGAGAGTGGCTCCCTGAGAAAAAGTTAGATAAATATCTATCGAAGATAGAGTGTATATTATCTGAGGCTGCACTGGGCAGGCAAGTGGATTAGATTGTCTTTTCTTTAGAAGACAAGAACTTTCCAGTTCTTTAGTTCCAATAACCAAGTAAGTCTAAAATTTTGCAGTTAATAGCATTTCCCAAGATCCAGTCCCTTAAAAAAATGTGCAAGTTTTTCAAGGTTTTCATAAAAATAAAACAAAAAGCTTATGTCCTGTGCTGTCAATTTACCTGTATTCTACCATCCACTACAAAGGTGTTCATAATGTGTTATGTGTTAATAATATCTTATTGTCATATGATATTGGGAAACAATTTTTGTCTTATGCTTAACTAAGCAAAGAGTGCAACAAGCCATAAATACTAGACAGACTTTTTTAAGGCCATTAGTCTATAGAAATTACTTTCGAAAACACCATGAAGTCTATCTACAGCACCTGATCTTAAAAAATAAAATCAGCACTCCTATAGTGGGAGGTGTTTCAGCTATAGGAAACCACCTGTTTGCGTGTTCTCTAGTATGCTTTTCTGTTCAATCTTATGTTCAGAGACAGAAAAAACACCAAGGAATGACAGACAAATTTACTAAAATACTAAAAATAGACTCTGTAAAAATAAATGAAATAATAGCTTCGACCAGGTTAAATAAATGTTATGATATTTAAAATTATATATTTCAACTACAGCTTATCAACCAGAGTCTAAACATTCTTTTTATTTTTCTGCTTAAAATCATTGTATGAAAAACACTACAAGAGAATAATTACTCCAAGAATACTTTTTAATTTATTCAAATCACATATGTAAAACATAATACACAGTTTGGTGCCCCATTTTACCTCTTTTTTGGAGCTTTTAAAACACACTGGCACACTAGACCAGATTCAAGTCCTGTATAAAGCTGAATTCCCACCTGAATTTGGCAGATTTACAGTAATATCCAATGTTACTTTTTCTTTTTTTTTTTTCTTTCACACAGAGAACAGACTCAGGCCTGTTGCAGTTACAAATCACAATGAAATCTCACATCATTGATACTGCACCCTGGAACTTTACTGTGAGATCACTCTGCACTTTATAGCAGGACAGCAAAAAATTATGTTGATTTTTTTCTCATTCAGTCTGAAGGATTTTTGTATCTCCAGTAAATTCCCAAACTAATTTTCTGAGGCAGCCTTCCATTTGGAGAATGTCTTTGCCAAATTTGCAGCAGGAGAAATGGAAAATGTTTTGAGTATTTAAGTTTTGTAATACCTACTGTGAAGTATCAGTATCATTGCATTGCAAGAACATGCAAATAATTTGAATCCTCCTTACGAGAAACACTTTTTTTAATATCAATAATTATACATCACTCTGCAGGCACAAACAGATTTCCTTATCCTTAAAGGACTTTTAAGGGTAAGCCTTTTCAGTCACAAAACTACATCTTAGGAAAAACACTTCTACCTATAAGGATCTGACCCTAACAAAGATTATTAACATCAAAATACTTTTAATTTACAGTCTTGTAAATTAAATGTGTATAGTTCCTACATGGATGACAACAGTTCGCATTTTCTGCCTGAATATGCTTTAACATGCATAGACAGGAGTAGGGACTTAATGGTTCAAAGTGAACTTTTGGCCTATTGAGGAGACAGGAAAGTTTGGTTCCTGCAGCAACTGCAATGCCTCTACAGGATCCCTCCAATTCAGCTTTCAGCTACAGTAAAACAAATCAAAAGCAACCTCCTGGTGCTAGCATGGATACTGACCAAAAGTTAATACTATATACATGTATAAAGAAAATTCTACCTGTATGTCCCAGAGGTGTGTCTTGGTTGCTATTGGAGTGGTAATCACCAATTTCCTGGCTAGAATGGGATCAAAATTCTACCTTTCAACATAGCTTTAATGTGGTTTTTCACACTTGCAAGATACAGATTTTAGCTGTAGTTCAGGCCAAACAGAATAAGCTCTTTTCCCTGACATTGTGCTAGGATGTTAAAGTTAACAAAAAAACCCCCGAAACAACAAACAAACAAACAAAAACCAAACCAAAAAAACACCCCCAAAAAAACAACAAAAAAGGTTAAAAACGTAAATCACATTGAGATTAAACCCTTATAGTATTACCTTCAGTATTTCCAACAAACCTCCACCAGTTTCCACTCAAACTGGTAGCTCAATGTACCTGAGACAGCTAATTAAAAAAGGAAGTGGTCAAAGTCATGCTTTTTTTTTGTAAACTTCAAAGGTGATCCCTCTCCTTCCTCCTCTTTACATTTTACTGTCTGGCTTTCTGCCCATCCTGCAGCTGTTAGCTGAGCCTGTCTTTCATGGCGTCAAACCTGCCTCCTCACGGTCCATAAAGTTACAGCAGAGATCGTGATACGCAGGTGTGGAAAAGCCAGAAGTGCAAGATGGGCCCATTAATGATTTTTCTGGCACCCCATGCTGAGCTGCTGAAAAAAGAGAGCAGCTCGAAGAAGGAAAGGGACTCTTTGTTTGCAGAGGTATTCGAGATCATATTACTTCTCCCACAGCAAAGGTGTTGGGGTTTCACTTTAAGGGCTGTTTACAGAAATGATTCACCTTTTATACAGCTTTTAAAAAATGCTTTGAGGCTTTAACTGGATGCAGGATTTACATCACACCAGTATGAAAACTCTTACTTTTCATTTAACCCCCATTAAATCATTCAATGATCTTACTCAATGATAAGAAACCACCTCCCATTATGTAGACTTCAGAGAGGAAAACAAAAACCAATCACTGGGATTCATTTGTGTCATAAACTTTCATCTGAAAATTTCTGCATCCATTTACATTTGGACAATGGAGGCCATGGGGACCAACTGCTAGGGAGAAAAAAAAAAAAAACAAACCCAAAAACTAATGTGCTGTTGTTCTTGAAATAACTGAACAATGTAACAAATAATATCTAAAACTCATAGCTTTTAAAAATCACTTAAAAATCTGCTTTATTTTAATCATTGCTCAAACTGTGGTCTGAATAGTGCCTAAAGAACAACCTTAAACAACTCCAGCTTGAGATTTTAGAAATAGGTGTCTGAAAAAAATAGCCTATAGGAACAATTTTCCAGAACACACAAGTGATACATGGTGTTCTCCACCACTCAGAATCAATGGGACTTAAATTTTCAGATCATCCAAACACCAAGGCATGGCCCACATTTCACAAAATATGTAGTGCCCAACTTAACTAGCATCCCTATCTCCTTTTACGAGAGCAAGAACAGTTGCATGTGGGCTTTAAATCTGTCCCTGAGCCCCTAATTAGGTATGGGACTCCAGCATTTCTGCAACCTCTAGTTCCTAGATCCCCTAGCACTCCAGTCTTCAGGCATCTATATTTTAACCTTGGCCCTTCAGTGTTTTAAAGCTGGGCAGTATTTTGGTGATAACAAAGAGTGAGCAAATAAGGACTGAGAGAAGCAGCTAGTGAGGAACATATTGTGAGGAGATGGGAGGTCTAAGAGGAGTTAGTGAGTCAGAAAAGTATCAGCTGCACTGTCATCTCTACTGTTTGCTGCTACATCAAAATTTTAGCAAAATGGGGATTTCTCTGCACACAGTTCTGTAACAGAATTACATTTTTTTTATTGCTACAACTCCTACAGATAGAGAACTGCTGGGCATTGCCCAAATCTCACAAGGTGCAAGTTCAGCTCTGGACTTACATGATGTGTATGCCCCCTCTGGCAAGCAGCGATAGAAGAATTTCAAGCTCCTGGCCTGCTCACATATTTTTTTACTTTTATTTCCCCCAACAACCATTTCTGATGCAGCAATTCCTAGAAGCTCAAACCAGGACTGGGAGCAATCACAAACCTGAAGACAAGCAGTGCCAAACGTAAATGAGCTGGATCCAGGTGCATCATGCATCTGCTACTGCTTCAGCATTTAGTTGTGCTGCTGAGTGGCTTATGAAGCAGTGAGATAGCTAAATATCTCTTTAAGAAAGACCAGCGGGAACCAGAATGGACCTTATTGTCTGCAACAGTGAAAAATGTACTGTTTTCTCCATGCCTTCATTTACAATTTGCTCAGAGCTGGCATGGAATGTCTTTGCTGACGAGTCCATCAGGTGCCCTTTCTAAAGACATTAGGGAATGATATGCATGTATTTCTTGCTGTTCCTAGATCCGGTTCTGATAACAGAATTCCAAGGGAACTCAGACATAAGACACTGTCTCTCCTATTTTCCAGTAACTGCTGTGGAAAACTGTGCCAGTACCTTCAGCATGGAAATATAACACAAACTGCTCATCCCAGGTCTCTACAAAGATGGTCTCTAACTTAAAAAAGCAACCAAAGCTTGAAAACTTAACTCAGGGAAGAACTGTCAGTGTCCACGTACAGCAAGGAAACAGGGAAAGAGATATAGAGAAGGTAACAGCTCTCTATATTTTTACTAGACACTTAGTTTCCAGCTGTCAGAAGGAACAGTAAGGTGAGCTCATGAATAATTGCTTTTGCTCGTTCCCTTGACCACCAGACTAATCTTTAGCTATCTATTCTGCAGCAGTTGTAATAACCTCCCCATTGTGTCAGCAGACAGCAAAGCACAAGAAACAAAATCTTTAAACTCAACAAATCTCAATAGCTTTTGTGCTGCCCCCACAAGTCACCTCATCACATGAACTGGCCTTTCTCATTATGTTTGAGATGCCCCAAAATGTCTTCCCAACTGTATGTTACATAGTTCGTGAAAACTATGCTGCCATCAGCTTTTCTAGAAAGAAGTTCTGACCTTGCAGCTCTGGAGGGTCATGAGCCCATCCTCTGTGCTCCCACAAGAAAATAAATTTTTTTAAAAAGCACGTAAAAAACTGAAAAGCCAAGGGAGACTGGCCATGGTGGGGGCTGTTGTAGAACACTGTAGTAAGTTACTTGCTCTGCCATGGGACTCTTCAGTAGTCGTGTGCATGCTATACAGTCTTTTTGCACCACAACTCCCTTCTCTGGTGATGATGGCAGCACAACCCTCATCCCACAATGACAGATTGTAATGACCTGTGCAAACAACCAAACTCAAGGGTTGTGAGGTGCTAAACCATAAAAATGAGACAACACATTTATTTCCCACCAGTTTTTAGGCTCTGCCTTTCTCTAAACTTCTGTAGGATTCTTTATTCTGAGATTTGTTTTAATGGATACAGCAACACTGAGTGCCTCATGCAGCATCCTGATTTTTACTGCTTTACAAGTCCCCTTTGAAATGCCTCAATCACATTCTGGTAAAGTCATCTATAAGGCTCAAGGAGTAAACAGCTCAACTCCAGGCACGCTCACCTGTTCTTCTTGGACAATTAAGGACTCTGTCTTGGTTCCGCTGCTGAGGACCCTACTGACTGTTCTGCAGGATTTCATCTGCCCACCTGAGCTCTGCCCTCCCTAGCACAGCTGGGGTAGTGGCAACTGCAGCTCCAAGCCCCATGCTACGCTGACATGACTTGTCTGTCACAAGTGACGTGTACCACAGCAGAGCATTCCCTTCTTTACTAAACGTTACAGGTTCCTTAAAACACAAAATGGTTATCAATGTTACACACTGGCAAAAGAGATTTTGCAGACCACTGCTGCCATCTCTGCTCTGTATGAGTGTAGCTGTGGGATATATTTTGATTTAAACAAGTACCTTTGTGATACCAAACACTAATTTCTTCCATCTTATTTGTCCAACATTTAACGTTATGTTATTATGACACTCTCCTTCTTAGTTTGAAATCAAAGGCTTTAAACCCTAAGGCTGAATGAGGCACAATATGATGCAGTGCAAGGTTAAATCTCCTATATGAACATGGATGGAGCACTAGGCTGGCAGGGCTACCCTGCTTCTCATAACCCTCCTATCTTACTCAGATAATAAGGGGTTTCTAGTACACCTAGATTTTCTCAATTGTTTTAGCTGTTATGCTCTGAAGAATAGACATATCAGTCCTGGAGGAGAGGGAGAGCTAAACATCAGCGTATTATCAAGATGGGACTAAATGCAGGCCTAAGCAATGGTCCAGTGCAACAAAGAGATGACATTGAGACAAAATTCTCACAATATCTACTAACTAGAGGGAAAATACCAATTTATAAATATACTGTTTCATCCTCAACAGCAAGGGAGAAGAACAGCTATGATTGTTTAAAATCATCATATGCAGAACATTTAGAACTAATGATATATAATATGTCTTTTATTGAGAGCATTAGAATGGGGACTTTCATTGGAAAGCCTCGAGGAGAGGAACAGTATGGTTGCTACTTTAAATACCTCCCTATGTGCAAATCATAGGGAGGACTTTTACAACTCAAGTGATATATTCAGCAGCGGCATCAGCCTTTGAGAACGCACGCAGGATCACTCTTGAGGAGAAAAGACAACGCAGAAAGAATCGTGTCTTGCAGAATATACCACCTAAGGAGTCTTTCTGCTGTGCCTTTTGCAGCCGGAGGTGCCTATCTCATATTGGCCTTTTTAGCCACCAGCGCGCTTGTGACAAACGTGGGTAGAGCCCTCCCCAAATCTTTGTTCACGAAGCCCAGCCATGATGATGATATATTAGCCTCATGCTGTACAAGGCTGGACTAGTTCTTTTACACCATATGAACATACAAATAAAGGAGGATTAAAGCAAAAAATATTCCTTGAAAAACTCGGCAAGATTATTTTTTATTATTATTTTTTAAAAACACATCAGAGAGGTATTACAATTAGAATTATAAGAAGAGTGTTATAACATAACTGCCACTTCAACAGGTGGGAGTCAACAAGTTACAGATATTTTCCTTTTTAGTTCAGATAACTTTTAATAGCAGTGAGAGCTTTGAAGCCTAGCATAACCAAGCCACATGCTGGCTTAGGAGTAACTGTAGAAATGGCTACCGAGGGCAACTCTGGTAAGGCCATTGGAAAAAACTGCTGACAAACACAGCCTTTATTTCATACACTCAGCTTAGTAATTATAGAGCAAAATTCAGCTGAAAGGAGCCAGCAAGGGCTGGGAGTTTCACACTTAGCATAGGAAATATTTGCTCAGTCTCTTTTTGGGGCTTTGTGTGTTTATGAGAACGAGGCAGCTGTTGGCAGCATGCCGATCCCTGCAGTCTGGTTCAGTGCTGTGGGCAAAAGAAAGAAAACAAAGTCAGAAGAATGCTTTTTCTTAATGGGATATTCAACTCATGATAATGTATTTGCCCTTTGATGTGCCATCCTAAAGTGCATCTTCACCTAGAAAAAAAGTAACTAACATAAAATGCAGGAATGTTTTAGAGTATTTTTTCTTATTCAAGTCAAACTCTATTTCTCCGAAAGCGAAAAAACTTCTGAAGAGGATCACATTCTGGTTTTTCCATAATTCACTCTTTTCATCCAATATATTTTCTTTCCATTAGGCTGTATTCTGTTCTAATTTACTTTCAATAGAAATACAGAGTAAATGATTTAGTGTCAGTGAAATGTCATTTTTACAAGGGCATAGCTGAAGTAGCCTTTCTGCATTCCCTCTCAGCCAAGACAAGTGGAAATTACCAGCTAAAGGAGGTCCTGTCCCCTCCTCCTAGTATTTGTACAGCTATGTAATAAGCCATATCAAGAAAGCATCTCAAAAGCAACTTGAAGAAAAATTAGGGTGCAGGGAGATGATTTTCCTCCAGGTCAGCGCTGAGATCTGTCTCCCAACACAGGTGGGGTGAGATTCAGCAGGAGCATAAGCAGGGAAGAGCTGGAGTTGACAACTTCACTTTATATATCATGCTTATTTCAATCCAAAATTATTGTGAAACCGAAGTCCTGGCCAGTTCACAATTAAAGGAAGCAAATCAGTGCAAAGAATAAAGACACACTCAAAAAAAAAAAAAAAAAAAAAAAAAGACAAACCAACCAGTCAACCAACCAAAAAACCCAGTATTTTTTTCTTTTTGTTTGAGCTCTGTGAACTGGCTCACTCTGGTGTCAGAGGTGCACTAGCAGCAGACCAAGGACAGGAAGAGGAGGGAGCAGTCTTAGCAGCAATAGCTATTATGTCAGCTTGGCTGTAGCAGCAACCCATTACTTAGCACATCTGTGGCAAGTTGATCATTAGCAACAGTAAAAATTAAAAAATCCTTGAAATTATTTTTTTTTCTTGCCAGCTAGAAAATTACAGTGGTTCCTTCTGAGATCTGTCATAAAAGACATGAAGACACAAAATCTGTCTCAGAGACCAAGAACTGAAACAGAGATTTAAAGCCTTGTTCAGGCCACCTTACTCCTCTTTCAACAAAAAAAGGGTGGTATGGAGAGGACTATACTAACCTTTGCAGTACAGCTGTTCTGATGAAACCTTAAACACAGTGATTTTACTTCAAGCAGTTATTACATTTCCATGAGACCTAGAAAAGTGCAATTATGTTGGCTCAGTGTTTGCTCCCACAGCTTCCTCCATTTGCCTCAAATCCCTGTTGATCAAGCAGCTGCTACCTGCAGCTCTCAGAGGTGGCATACAAGCAGCATTGCACTAGTGTTTCAGAAATGCCTGGATCTGGCTCTGCTGGAAGCAGCATAAGTGTAAGGTATTTACACGTTTTCATTTCCAGGCACGAGCCAGAGGTGCTAAGGTTCACAACTGAGGCAGCAAAGGAGACCTCATCCACAAAGTAGGCTTGATTTGGATCTGTTGATGGCAAAAGTTTCATGCAAAAGCTCGTGTCAATGCCCCAAACAATTTAGAGACTCTTAGATGAAAGAGTTTATGACAATAATTTAGAGAAGAGACTCTTTACTGAAAAAAAGAGTTTATTTACTGAAAAAAAACATGATGAATGCAGTCAGCAGCTTTTCATTATTTGACAAGTTAGGCTGGCAATAACAAGTGCGTGGATGCAATACACTTGGATTTTGTAATGTGTCTGATATAAAATTTCCCCATGAAATTTTGTACTTGGCAGCACAGGCAGATTCAGAATGAATATATTGAAATAGGCCAAGTTCCTAGAAAATATCCCGAGCAGAAGTTGAAGCAGAAGCTGGATGAAAAATCTCCAGAGATCCCTTGCAACCACTCTTTTCAATGCTTTTAAGTGCTTATAGCAGTAGATTTGATCCAATCACTTTAACAGAGGCATCTTGCTTCACTTGAGTACTCAACCAAGAGCACTTACAAATAGTAACAGCCGAGGTCATTGCCAAAACTGAACACCTCTCTGGACTACCTGCTGTGGCCAAATAATAGTCACTGCCCTGTATGACAGCTGGATGAAATATAATGGACCCCTGAACAGGAGATAGGGTCAATAATCAGCTAGGCCCTCCTGGCCATAAAATGTAATGAATAAATACAGGATTAGATAGAGATTTCAGAGAGAAAACACCCTTTGAAGCTCGGTTAGCATTCTTCAAACTACAAGATTATTAGTCTTAGCCTGGAGAAGAGCTTGTGTACCTTAAAGTACCCTTTTTTCAATTGGTCTAATTAAAGAAACCTACAAACAATCTTGTCTGTGTCTTCTGACCACACAATTCAACAGAAGCTGCTACTGAGAGGGAAAGTAACTACAAATATCCCAGTTACAGTGGGCAGATTAGGCAGGAGGCCAGCTGAGCAAAGAGAGAAGGCAGCAGACCAGCCTCCCGGATCCAGTGCCAGAGGTTAGCTACATATTGTACTCTGTAGACAACAAAGTCCTCGTAGTTCTCTTCGTGCAGAAACCCTGCACAGCCTGAAAACAAGTTAAAACAAGTGAGTTATTTCCAGCAACCTCCAAAAGTGTATGCATCCTGCAGTTCTTTGTCAGATGCATATTCATTTTAACATAATAAAAGTTAAGGAAGGGTCAGTGTCAGAGCAAAGATACTCATTATAACTCCCCTAGTCTTTTTTAATGTATCAAACATGGGAGCTTTGCTTTAATTTCAGTCCGGGGGACGAGGGGGAGGAGAGAGAGAAAAAAAAAAAAAAAAGGAAAACCTTGCCACAATGCATAACTATTATGCTCGAAAAACAAGAAAATTGCTAAGTCCTTGTAAGACAATTAACACTTGCATTTCCTGCATGAAGAAAACAAGGGGGAAAAGAAGACATCGAAAGAGGGAAAGGATCAGGTATTCAACGTAGCCTCCTGACAAAGAGAGCTATGAGTGAAAATTGATTTTTTTGCTGCTTGCTGCATAGTACTGCAAGTCAACACAGATCCCAACTTCTTCCTTCAGATCTGTTTCAGGAGGGATTTTGCACCCATCAGGCAAAGTGTGCCAGCACTGGAGTGAGCAGTGTTATCGGGTGTTAGCTGCAGCACTCTGGTACATCCTTGAGAACTAGCACATCATTAGGGATACTTTCACAATGGAATGTGTGGGTCTTAGGTCCATATGCCAGACAAAACTGAAGATGGTTTCAAGAAGGAAATAAAAAAACCAACTTTTACTAACTGTTCCTTTAAATGCCCTTTCTGCATATGACTTCAGCACTATTACTGATATTTTCAAAAATAGTTTTGATAAAGCAACTCTGTATGCTCTTCTACTAAGAAAGAAAGCAAGCACACAAAAATCCCACAAAATACCCAAACAACAAAATACACACAACCACGTCTCTTCACCCCAAGCTCCCAAAGTGTAGGTGTTCGAAAAGTGCTCTATAAGAGAAACTAAGAGGGAACATATTTCTCATTGCAATACCGGGTATAACAAAATCTGAGTGTCTGCACCTTGGGCACTTATTGTCACCTCTCTGAATTAGCCACAGTTTACATCTTCTTGCACTAATATAAATGACAACACAAGAGCAAGGTGATAGAAAACAGCCTACGTAGCCTCAGCCAAACACACCTGCAACCCTTTTACAGACTAAACTATATACTGCACTATGTCTAACACTGTATATTACAATAAGACTAATATGCTCTATGGAAATACATACAACATAAATGACACATTTTAAACACTGGAGTTAAAAGAGATTTCATAATGACCAATATATACACAAACATTGAAACATCCCTGTTCACATATTGCATTCTAACCACATTTTAAAATAAATTAGGATTTGTTCTTTGGCACAGTTGATGCGGAACCTGCTCCCCCAGAAGCCACCTTGATGAAGAAAACAGTGAGAGTTCACACTCACCAAGGACTTGTCAGCACAAGGTATCACAGTTCCTGGAGAGAGCTTCGAATTCCCAGTATCTGTCTCAGTGGCACAGCTTCAAGGGCACACAACCGACAACTATGAGATTAAATATGAAACTCCCTGATCACACTGGCATGCAACCTCAGCCATTATTATTTATTATTTGTAAACTACATGGCTGAATAACCCCAGATTTTCTAAGAAAGAAGTGGTTTGCATTTTCACTGTGAGTTTGTTGAAAAGCACAAAGACCTATGCTGCTCTTCAGACTTCCTTACCTATGTTGCTAAAAATTAACTACACAGATCTCCCATTTTCCACATCCTTGCTGGCATGTCAAGAGACCGCCAATATCATATCTGAGAGTCATCCACTCACAAAAGAATTTGTGGTTAACAACTCTAGATTTTTTTCCTGATGATCAATTTTCCCTCCAGAGATAACTGGAAATGTTTCATTTGAAATAACTTCCTAAGGTACAGTCCTACAGAATAACTTTTCAAATTATCTATCTGTGCCTACTCTATGTAAAGAAGCTTATTCCTCAACACTGCTAAGTATGTAAAAGGAAAACCCCCTGTCAGAAGAATCACCTGCCTATTCACAATATACCATCTACTTTGCACAAATTTCCACATAAATCTTTTACATCCATAACCCAACCTCTTTATAAAAGTAAACTACTACAGTGGGGTTTCCTTAGAGTATCTTTACTAAAAACACATTAAGCTCTTAGTGAAGAATAAAAATTAATTTCAAATCCATGCTTTGTCTCTGATACAGAGGGAGGAAAAAAAATAGTATTCACAGAAATACTGCGACTGTTAGGATGAACTGCCTTAAATGGTCTAAACACACAATGATTTTTGGTTCTCAAGCCCCAAACTCCATTTTTAGAGATTTATAGTATACACAGGCTTCTCTTTCCTAGAATTTATGCATGATACCTGATTTTTATCTAGATTCTCTAGCATCTCCTACTCAATATCTAACTCTGTTTGTGGCTAAGGTTAACACTAACTTTAGAATGAAGCGAATGTCAATACATACAGCTTCAGAAAACAGAATTTCACATTAATCTCAGCTGTTGTGTCTAGAGTTAAAACAGGAGCAGCTGGTGTGCAGAAGGCTCTGATATGTGAGTTATGGGTGCCAGTGGAAGGTGGACTAGAAAGGGAAAGAAGTTTGTTTGTATGATTGATGATAATCTCTTGCCTATCAGTGGCTACTTTTCTGAAACTTCTGTACCAAAATGTGAAAGAGTATTTTGGTGTGGGTAGCCAGGCTGGTCCTCAGAAGATGCAGTTCCTCAGAATTCCACATCAAGAGGTGCAGCCACTCCTCCTGCCCTGCACAAGGGTGGCCAGGCCCCACCATCCACAGACGGCCTCCTCCTAAGGCAGATGCATTTTATTCATGCCTGAGAGAAGGATGTGCCAGGGTCTCTTTCAGGACAAGAGGCACTGGGCACATGTAAGGTGGTACTGTTCTGGGAAAGGCAGGCTGGCTGAAGCATGAAGTGGAGGTGTTTGGGGATTTATTTTATTGTTATTAGAAACTGATGTGTGACGAAGAGAGTGGAGTCATAGTCTTCATCTACTAACATTCAAGTACATTGTAGTACTCCTGCCTCATCCTTCTGAAGCTTGATACTCCTATTCACAGTCAATTCCTCCTCCCTGCCCCATCCTGGCTTTTTCCTTTTCACTTCTGCCATGCTGAACACTGCATGCACCTCACTCAGTTTTGTCCCCTTCTCAGCCCTGTGACAGTCTGCATTATGTTTCTCCTCCCTGGCTTCTACCCTTCCTTGTCACGCTTTTTCTCCTTTAAAACTCATGTCAGCTTTGGCCCCTAGTTTTGAAGTTATGACTAAACTGGAAAGTAGAGATATCCAATTTATTTTTAACACGCAAGCTCAAAAACTCTAAGTTTGATCTAGGCTGTGAGGAGCAAATCATGGGCCCTTCTGATACCCCCTAGCCCTAACAATGTGTTCTCTGTGTTCCATTGCAGCCCAGCCACATACATGGATTTCTCATCACCCTCCAATGGCTCCTCATTCTTCACTATCTCTTGTCCCCTGTCTGTGAGAGCTCTTCAAAGCTCTATCCTGGGTGTCATATTCTGTATCTTTCCTCAGGGAGCCTCTTCTCTTCACACTGATACAACTATTACCTTTAAGTAAATGGCTCACAAATCTACATCTCAATACCAAAGTGATGTCCCTCAGTTTAGCACTACACATTTAATAGCACCTCTGATTTGCTGTCCTGGAAGGATGACTATTTGCTTAAAACTAAACTTTGCAGATATTACTGAGCAGCTTGTCTTTTTCCTTTGATGTTATTTTCCTTTTATGTTATTTCCTTTTTTCCATTGTTGTTCAAATTTTAATATGTCTGCCTACCAGTGCTGGAATTTTTCATGCCTTTCAGATCCTCCTCCACAATAAAACAAATACATTCAGAAAACATGTTTGTCCTGTCTTGGTCATTTGATCTACTACAAATATTTTTCTTTTCAGTTCTTCACCACTCCTGTCTTTCTGCACTTGTGATGAACTGAATGACATATATGCACTACACTCCCAGGAACCTGGTACACTCAGATATCGTAAAGTAATCACTTCACAGCAACTTTAATTAAAGAAAAAATAAAATGCAGCAGCAGTAACAAAAATTATTGATCCATATCCTCTGCGACTTCTTTTCCTGCACTGTTAAATTTTTAATTCCTGTCCATTATCCCTAAATTCTATGCCAAGAACTGAGTAAAAGCTCTCACTTGCTGGCTCCTTGCAGTACCAATGATGAACATGTCCTCAAAGTGACATTTAAAAAGGTAACTTGAACTTGCATTGAAAATCTCTTCTTCATATTTGTGCCTAACTCACACTTCTGTTCCCAGATACCAGTTTCCACAAACCCTTTAGGACTCTTGATAAAAAAACAGTCAGTGTGTTCAGAAGTAGGGGAAGAAAGAGGAACACACAGCAGAATTACAAACAAACTTTATTTCCTGAGAATAAGGATGATAGAGAAGAAATTATTTACTTACACATTTACACAATTTACTTACACTATTAGTTCCTCCAGTTTACTTTCAATTAAAACAATTCCAGGGGAAAAGGTAACAATTATCATATTTAAACTCTCATCTTTATGCTTCAGATCTAACTATCTTTTGAGTGGCATGAGATGAATGCTACAGATGCAGGATACTCTGCCTTTCAGGAAGCCAACCTGTTTGCTCTCAGTGTTTTCACTGATTTCTTCAACATGCCAGACTACAAACCATTTCTTAGGGGCTGCTGATGCTCTGCCAACACTAGTAAGTCAAACATGCCAACGGAAGCATTCTAGCACAGAAGTTAAGCAGCATGAAGCAGCTGGTGCCTGTTCCAGGAAATTCTCAAGCCCATCTGGCTGCATGCAAGCTGCCTATCAGCAGCCCCTCTTGGAGCATCATAGGTGCTGTTCTCTGCAACAGGACTGTCTGGCACGTTCTAGTCTCCATGAATGTAGGTGTCTTTACCTAAACCAAGATTACAGACTGCAGTTTGATGCCAGAGATGGATTTTATTAAAATTCCAACTTTCAACAGTTAAATACATGCAGTTCTGCTTCGACATAAACAGTGTTCCAAGTATAAGTAACATCTGGAAAAGGGATCCATTTTCTTGCTATTCAGCTAAATGTCATTCACTTCCAGAGTTTATTATGCTCAGTGGTATCATCCAAGAAAAAAGAAAACAACATCTCTTTCCCTGCATTGTGATTGTTTTAATAGCTACAATTTGGGACCAGTTTGCAAGAATCACAGCTTCTTCATAAAAGATTTTGAATGTGGATTTTTTTTGTTTGTTTGTTTTTTCATACTGATAGGCAGTTGAACTAGATGATCACTGTAGGTCCTTTCCAGCTGAACTATTCTATTCTGGTTTGTCTTCTATTTTAACACTCAGATGAAGTATTGAAATGCGAACTCTGGGTCTGGTCCTCCTCTAGTCTAGGGTTGCTCCCTGCAGCAATTCCATAAAAATTCTGTTTTCTCAGAGTAACAATAAGTTGGCCTTGCTGTAAACTACAGTTAGAGCTAGAGAACAAGAACTGCAGAGGAAAATTATTTTAAACAATTATTTTAACTTCACAAGTCTGACGATCCTCATTTAACCAAAGCTGAAGAGCACAGCTGAATCAAATGAAAACTGAAAGAATACTTGCCTGGCTTTGTATGATGGAAGCAGGGAAATTAAGGAAAGTGCAAGGGTGCTAACACTTACGAAAGTTTGTTCTGTGAGCATAAGCACCTAAGCATACAGGCAAATCTTAATATAGGATTTGAATATATTTCTCTAGCCCTGGTGGGCAACAATACAAAATCAAGAAATGCTCTAGGCAATGTCTGTGTAAAACCCACATCAATTGCTTGTATCAGTTAAAAAAAAAAAAAGATACATTTAAACTAGTGCCAGTTTGTGAGCAGGCCTTTGATTGAAAGCTATTTGTATTTCACAGAGAAAAACAAAAGTGTTCTGAGCCTGATTGTCCCCAGACTTGCACCCATGGCTACCTATACACTTGTATTGCACAGGTTATCACTGCAGAATGGCTCAGTATCATAACTACTTGCAACTCCTTGTGTGAGCATAAATATATTGCTAATATGCAAAATACTAGGAGGAAGGAAAGCCAGTACCCAGAACCCAATCTGCATATGTGCCATGTTCCCTCTTTGGTTTTCCTTCCCCACCCCAGTCATGGGACCACAGTTAAGCCAGCCTAACCTGGACATGCCAAAATGAGGCAATCCATTTCAAACAGTCCATCTAAACTCCTGGCCTGAACTTTCTATTTTCCATTTTCTCTTCTAAAAATACCTTGACTGCACTTCATTTGCAGTCACTATCATCTTGCCAATATAATTGCCTGAAAGGTTCAGGGGTTTTCAAGTAATTTTCAATCAGCCTTTTCTCCTTTTCACATATAAAAGGCTGCTCCTTCATTTCTCTGCTTTATTTTTCTCTCACCTGTTTGTGAACAATCACTTTCTGCCTTGGCCAGGCATACAGAAACAAGCACTGAGCCAAGGCATATTTGCCTTGGGTCAGGCAAACAGGGTCTGTGTGGTCCACCCTTGGCCTGGGGCAGGATGAAAGGCTGACCAGGTCCCCTCACGGTTTGGTGACACCCCAGCTAACCCTCCCTTCATTTGGGAACAATTACCAAGAGTCACTCAAGAGTGGCTTCAAATAAACTTCTTTCCAGAAGCTAAGACAGGCTGCTTTCTCACTGTCAGCACTTGGGAACTGTTTTCTGCTGTCACTTAGACTGCTGGGAATCCAGGGTGCTGTCAGGGAGAGAAATCATTCAGGATTTTCTCTGGGTGCACGACTTGGCTTCCTGGCAGCTAATCCCGACTAGACAGTAGTTCATTCACATGTGGGTTTTTCCTTAAATAAAGAATTAGAACGATTACATATTTGTGTTTTCACTTTTGCTCTGTTAATGGGGTAAATTTCACCTTCATTTCATGCTGCTCTTTGCCAGCTCTGCACACTGCATAACAGTTACTCTAAATCCTCCTAAAGGTGTCAGCTGGTGGCTGAATCCTATGGAAAAGCAATTTTAAGGATAGACAAAACTGCAATTTATAGAGACAACATCTACTCAGACAGTAAGGTGGAAATGAAAATGGCCTCAAAGCTGCTTTTAATGGCAATGGAATAAATCTGTTTTAGTGATACATGATTGTCCAAGCCTTCCTGTCAGTCTACACAAAAGCATGAAGCAGGCCCAAGTCCCCCTGTTCTGTGTAGGATGCCTGCTCATCAGAGGGGTTCACTGTGAGCTACTCCTGGCTCCAGCTTGGAGACTGTAGCTGTCAGGTGTAAAGAGAGAAAGCAGAGTGAAATTTGCTTACCTGAGCCCTTTTCCAGACAAAAAACCCCTGTTTGGTATCATCTGGTATACTGTGGGCCAAAGGCAAGAACTCCACATCTCAGTCAAAGCAAAGCTCTCACAATCTGTGTTCTCCAATGCTAAATCCCACCCAGAGCTCAAGTAGCTCTTCATTTATTAAACTTCATTTATTTATTATTCTCCAGGGCACGTTGATACCTTCATGGGGCAAAGCCTGTCATAAACAGCTATTTTTCCACCTGCTGCTGAGTTCGAGTGCTACCCAGAAAAGGCAGAGGTGAAATTAGGGGAGAGATCAGATGGTCAGAAAAGATAACTGTGTCATTGCACTTTCCCTCATCTTCCCAAAAAACATGGCAGGGATTTTCTATGAAGTGTCCCATTTACAGCTGTGCAGGCTGCCAGGGTGGCAGTGGGATGACAGGGGGATTCTCCATGCCAAGTGATCCTATAGAGGAGATCCTGTCACATGGAACTACAGCTGAGGGTAGTGGTGTAAGCAGCATCTTCAGTTTGACAGAGAAGACCTGTGCAACTTCAGGTCTATCAAGGCTTTACATATTGCAGAGTCCACACAGTACATTTTTCTCTGGTCTGACTGGGAGGAGAGAGGCTAGGTTGTAAGCTGGACAGGAGGCTGAAGCCTTCCCTTGATCAAAAGTAAAGCACTCATCACACCAAATCAGTCAGCTCCTCCTCTCATATTAGAGGCCACCTTAAAGGCCTCAGCCTTATAGCTTAAATCCTTTAACTGAAACCTAACTTGTCACCTGCATCCTTGCCACAGAAAGAATGTGCACCCTTGACAATGACATCAGCCGCAAGAGACACAGCTGAAGTTGTGCAAGCAAGTAGCTGGGCATTGGCAGGCTCAGTCGTCACCACTGGAGCTAAGGACATCAGACAAATGTCAGAGCACTGCAGCCACCTGTAGCACGGGATCAAATTTGTAGCTTCTCTCTTCAGTCAAAACAGAAAGCAACCAACATGTTACAGACGAGTGGTAGGGAGTAGAAAAGTCCTCTACACAAACACTATTAAGATTGCTGACGTTGTTATGTCATCTAGATAAGAGCAATACACTACAAGTCTGGAGACAGGGAAGAAGTTGTTCTGATGATCAGTTACTATAGTGTTTGGTTTCAGCACTTCTGAGAAGAGGAAAAAAGCTGTATCATACCACAGCATCAAGTGGAGTATCATTAAGAAACATGTAAAACAAAATGACCGCATGTGTATGCACAAAAAAAAAATCTGGATTTAAGATTAGAATATTTAATTTGGCAAGAAGAGACTGAGGCTCACCACATTTTTTGTTCCTGTAGAAAAAGGATGTTATTTTTGTCCCTTGCAATGTAACTGAGTTTAGTGGGCCCAACATGTGAAATACCTTCTGGACAGAACTGACTTCATTAAATTAGAAGATAGATGGATGGAACTGTTGAGTTCATAATCATACAACTGCTTTTGACTTCTGTCCAGAGCATGTAGTACTTAGGAAAAGAATGCAAACTGCAAATTAAACCCTCACTTATTCTCAGCAACCTGACAGTCTGGCCCAAGAAATACTGCTAAGTCTGGCAGATTGGGAGAGTGATGTGTGCATCACATGGAGGTGTGAGGAACGCAGCCCACCCCAGCTCATCTCACAGGGCACAGCTGGTGAACTGTACACAAAGAGGGGAAACAAGTGGGTTTGAGGGGAGGAGGTGAGAAGGGGCCTGAAGTAAAACTGGGAGATATTTTGGTTTCCTTCTTATCCTGGTGCTGCTTCAGCCAAACAGTTTTCATGGCCAACTTATCTGAAAAGTGTTTTCAGACATTAGAACAAATCCCTTCTATGCATATAATTGGAACTGGAAGTGCTATTGAGTCTTTTCAAGCATTATTCATCACCATCCTTTAAACTTACTCTTTTTTCATTTTCTGTTTACAGCACCTTTGCACCACACACCTGGCCACAATGAACTGGAAGGGAAGGTGTTCTACCAAGAACACTGGGGCAAACACCAATAAAGCTTTTTCTAAGCATTTGCAACTTTCTTATCTGTCACTCTTCTTCTACTTATATATCCTCACTCTTCCTGCCTCCATGCCACTTAGTTTTCATATGGAGCATCAAAAACTCCGATACCTAGACAAATATTCTTTTCTTTAGATTTTTTGCTTCCCTCTAACACCAGGAGCAGGTCCCTGAATCTGACACAGAAATTCCCTAGCCTAGAAACACTGCCTGAATAACTAATATTTCTCTCCTCTAACTTTCTACAGTTCCTTCCTACTATACAGCACACTGTCATTCCCATGCTATGCAGGTGTACATGAGTTCACTGTCAAACTTACAGTGAAATGAAAGGGTCACCCCAAGCCCACCAAGAAAAACACAGGGGTGTTATTCCTCATTCTTCACAATTGAGAAGTTACAAAGAACTAAGAAACTGGGTGAGTATGTTTCTAAATCTAGGTCCAAATCTTAAACCTTGCCAGGCAGCCATCTGACTAAAGAATACCGCAGGGAAGGCAGGGAGTAATTCCACCACCATGGGTGGAATTTTACTCTAGCAAAACCACAATGAAGCCACAGCTCAATAGGCAAAAATGCTGTTCTAATGGAAGAACTTATTTTTTTCAGGGAACGTCTATCACCAAAAGAATTATTTTGCTTGTATAAGCATTTGAAGCATGGTAGCTGTCCCCACTATCTTCCTGTTCCAAGTACAGCTTAGACACAGGGAGGAATGACTTTGGGTGGCATAATACCGGTCTAAGTAGCACTGTTTGAAAGCACAAGTGTTTTGTTTAACTATAATACAAATTGCTCACTTTTTTCAGCTGTTCACAACCTTGGTTTAGAGAAATTGTGGCCAGCTGCTCCATAATGGTTCTTACAAGGGTACCAGAAGGCAAACTTTTGGTAGAAATCACTGTAAACTCGAAGAAAATCCATAATCAAAATTTTACTGCAAGCTTATGAGAGGAATAAAAATGGTTCCATTTCAACATCTTTCCAACACTCAGTTTCTAGACTAGCATTTATCTAGAGAATTTTAAAAATTTCTTAGTATCATAGTACTCATAGATTCGTGTAAGACATTTTATACCATAAGCAGAGCATAAGTGCTGAGTATTCTATGCTCCACATCTACTGATGGAGATTGAGACACCTCTAAAGAAATCAAAGGGATAGTTTTAATCGACTAATACACTTTTCCCTTAATTTATAGATCTGGCAGCTTTGATTCAACATTCAAGTTCAGATTAACGGAACAGCTGCAGTAAACCAAGTCCATATTTCCAAGATTGTGGTAAAAATTAGGGTATAAACCAACATAAGGGTATAAAATAGGTAGGAAAAGGTTAAGAGAGAAGCAAGATAAAGATTGAGAACATGATCTCCTTATTTCTATGGGGGGGGATCAAAATGAGCAAGTGATACCTAAATTATCAACACCAAAATCAAGATATATTTCATTCTAACCCAAAGATTAATGCTGTAGTACAGTCAATCACAAAAACCACTCGTTCAAAACATGTTGGGCAAATTAATCAGACTTTCTACATATTGTGGCACAGAGGCTTCTTTTTTATTAAAATAATTGAAAGTTTACTTTGGATTTTGGAATTTCATATGTCTGTTTGAACTTCATATGTCTATTTAGACTTCCTTTTTCTAGAGACTGGGATGTTTTTTGTTTAACAAGCAGAAAAAATGTGATAAACAGAAGAAATACTCTAAAGGGATAATACCATATTACTGGACTCGATTCTCAGGTGACCCAAAAGAGAACAGAAAAATTGGTTTTAAAAAGTTACACACTCCTATATCACTTAAAGATCTGGCTTTTTTTTTCTTGCTGCCTTCTTGCTGTCACTTTTTGCAGTCAGTTTTTGGTTTGGGGCTTCTTTCTTCCCCCCTCCCCATCAGCTAAACTGCTTAAATATTCAGGTATGACCAAGTGTGTAAGAAACCAAATTTTTGATCTTATATCCTCAAGTTTTTATTTGAGCTGTCAATTATGACAGTGGAACTAGCACACAGAAGTCTTCATAGTCCTGTTGGTTCTAGAGTTTAGTCTTCCAACCTGAGAGAGAAAGGTTACATAAAAATACTATATTATTTAATACTCAATATCAAGAATAAATCAAAGATAACAAATACCTTGCTACCTGCCAGAAGATGTGTTAGAGACATAATTAGGAATAAGGATACTCTCAAATACACTAAGCTTCCCCTTGAAGATGGGGCAGATCCGTTTTTTCTTCCCTCTGCTGTTTTTTGATCACCATTGTCCTACTCAGGTGAAAGTAGCTTAAATACCTCTTTATTCTTATCGATCAAGGTCCTTTAGAAATTACAGAAAAAGGCTCCCACATTAGTTAGAGGTTTTTCCCTGAGATCAGTCTACAAAGTGAAAATCTGCCTGGCTACATGTTATGGGTAATTTTGAGCCCACTTTCCTTCCCTCTCTCCAGTACTCAGTTAAGCACAGATTAAATATTTGGAACTCCATATCTAAATCATGGTCTTCTACACTGGGTAAAGTTTCCGTCAGATTTTAGTAGCTTCCAAACTCCATACCTGATAAAGAAGAACTCCAGTCGATGTTACGTAGAGTGGCAAGAAAATAGTATGAGAATACTCTGTGGACAGTGCATTCACAAGGTGTATGAGCCAAACGCATATGGAAGAGATATGTATGTGAAACAGAGCTGAAACAACAGGCAGTGGTAATCAAGAAATTAGATTTATGTCCCCAGACAAAATGCTCTGTACTTCAGGAAAATCTTCTCTCACATTGTCTGGTCTGCCTCTGAGGACACTGTCTGAAATCTAACATATTACTGCTATAGAACTGGCTCTCAAACATAGCCTTATCACAAACTGATCCAGTTCTTTGCAATTATATTATGTTTCTGTATATCAAGCTGTATGTCCCTGTGAACAAAGGACAAATATCTAAAAATTCTTGGAGTAAGAATTAGTTGCTAAATTGAGATATAGGTATTTTTTATCTGAAGTCTGTGTTATTATCTGAAGTCTAGGGTTACTGAAACTAAATCTCCCTTGATATCACTCAAAAAAAAAAAAACAAACCTCCACAACTCAGTGTAGGAGAAGCAGACGATTTAAGATTATAGGATTAGGATGTTTTTACTAGTTCTAATTCCTTCTTCATCAGCAATGTGTGTACAGGGTTATTCACCACAAACTATTTGGTGGCCTAGTTAAAAATAGCGGTTTCGCTCCTTTTTCCCAGCAGGGTGGTGTTCACACCACAACTGGTAATAACAGGCTGTCTTGTTAGAGAAACCAAGGACAGGGTAAGCAAAGGGTCTGAAACATTGACCTGGTTAGTTTTCTTTTTAATCCCTTCGGATTGGAAGAGAAAAAAACCCCACTAAACCAGACAGCAACTGCATCATATACAGGAAGAGAAGTCTTTTGCAGGGAAGCTCTGAGCATGCAAGTTTTCATTCTTTTTCATCTTTCATGGACCACTCACAAGTATCCCACAAAAAAATGAGATTTATGAGAGAAATGGACATTTCAGGAAAACAGGTGCCTAAAAATAGACTGATATTCTCTGAGGTATTTTTAAAATGTTAAATCATACAAAAACTTGCAGCAGAAAAAGCCCCAGACATTTATATTGCATAATTTTCTTAGTTATATAATACCTATTACATATATAATAAAAATACATTGAAAAAAAAAATCAGGCAATTTTTCGAATTCAAAAAGAATATTTAAAGCAAATTTAACTTTTGAAGCTTAACAGCTAATAAGAGGACTGAGGAATAGTCTCAAGGTACTTAGTGTTATGAGACAATTTGCAGCATGGCACTTGATGTCCAGGGATGTCCACTTAAAAGTAAAATAAAGTTTTGGTCAGTATTTTTTTTCCTTCCAGTAGCTGGGAAACAAAGCACAAAACAAATGACAAGTAAACATTCAGCCACAGGAAGCCATTAACAACAGTGGGCACCAATTAGGGCCCAGCAGGTATCCTTTACACCGCCTGGTGCTCTAGCTCCTCCTCAAATACTTTGGCATAACACTTACAAACTCAGGTTTAGGAAACAACAGGTTGTTTCATTTACTCAGCAATTTGTAGCCACATATTCCTGCTGATAGGCCCATAAACCTGTTTGTAGTCTTCTTCTGTTTCCCTTCAAGTTTGTGTCATTAGAAACTACAATTACTGTCTGTCCAAAGAGAACACTCTTCAGGAAAGAAAGTAAAATTGAGATTCTGTGATCCTTTTCCTCTTTGTTTCTCTCTCTCACTCCTTTTCAACTTCTCTTTTGGAGGACAATGCAAAACTCAACCGCTTAGGTCAGGAAAATGGATTCACAGAGAAAACATATGTGAATTCTCAGATTTTTGCAACAAGAACACTATTTTTTCTAATCACAACCTTTCTGGTAGAACAGAGTGAAAAGGATATTGTTCTTTAAATTAAGTCAAGGTCTTCAACAATTAAAAAAGTGACAAAAATATACTCTACTTCAGCCAAAAACATAGCATGAAATATATGCAATTTTGAGATCCTTATGCCAACTGTGAGATATTTTGTATCTACTGTATGAAAAACCTCAATAAATTACCCAACCTTTTAAAGTGCCTCATAGGCCGAACCTCACATCTTCCCTGTCATTTATTGAAATGTGACACAAAATAAGATTCTCACTTTTGCACTGAGATTGTAAGATACAAAATAAAAAAGCTGGTTGCAATCTCCCAACCCAAAACTTCACAACCTGCCGCAGTTTTTCCACAATCAAGTATTTTCTCAGCATTGTAGCACTGCAAAAAACACAGCAAAGTCAGAGTCCAGCCCAGAGAACTGAGAGCTCTTTCCAGTGTGTGTCATGACATAACACAATATGGGTGAAACAGTCCACTTAACTTCACTAAACTAACCTTGTCTCATCAATCACCCACAGCCAGGGTGCTCTCACACATGCCATTTCTGCTTCCATCATCACTGCTAGATGAAAGTTAAACAAAATATCATCCGTTGAAGACCTATAGTTTCTCAGTGCTTTTGGTATTACAAGACAACAAGGAAAGCAGACCACGAGGGTGCTAATTCAGAGCTCTCCATGTCTCTCTATGATTTTCCTTAATTTTTAATAATTTTTTTCCCATTTCTGCCATTTCAAAAAAATCAAACATCAGCAGATGAGTTAGTTTCCAATAGTACTATATGTTAAATCCTCACTGGCTTTTGGCAAAGGTATGCCCAGTTATCCATCCCCTTGCTCCCTCCGCTGCCTTTGCTGACAGTTCTCACTGAAACTCCCAAATCCTGCTCATCCAGCAGCATGAGAGAGCTGTGCAGCCACTGCATGCAACAGGCCCCCCAACCTGCACTGAAAATCATCTGTGACCAGGATAAACTCTGCAACGGAGTTCTCAGAGCATCTATCCAATGAGTTTTGAACAATAACCAGCTATATGCCTTAAGCCTTCTGACATGTGTCTTGGTACTGTCATACAAGCGTGTGGTATAGAAGTGTCCTTATCATTCCCAGATACTGGCAGCCTAGAAACCAGAAGGATAATTGACAAAAAAACCCACAGTCCCTGTGTGTACCCATGGCTCACCTGTCCAGTGCTCATGCCACAAGACGTGTCTAGGGCCCACCGAGTACTGCGGCAGCATTAAGTTCTCACTGCTGTTGCTTTGCAGCTCAGCACTTCAAGGAGACCATGCAGCCACCAAAGTTGAGAAATTCAGTACCTGTGTGGTTCCTCTTGGCTCAGCAGGGAACCAAGTGCTGAAGAGTCTGCATTACTGTTTCCTGGCATGCGGGGACAGGAGAATTGCTTCACAGAAGTTAGTGTACCAAAACAATTCAGGCACTGATGTTCCTCAGCAATACAGAAAAACTACAGCTAGGGAAACTTGAGTTTGCCCAACCAGCTTGCCCTTTTCCATAGATCTAGACTTATTAGAGAATTGAATTGAGTGGACTCTGCTGAGGTGCCACTCCATGAATACATGTGAACCCAAACATCCTCCTCCACAGCTAAAAGGATAGAACTATTGTGGACATTTACTGATTTTTCAGAATAAGGTTTATTTCTCCCATTTGATATCAGCCTAGATTGGCCTTTCTCAGGTACCAAACTGGTAGGAGTTTCACTCAATTACAGTAAGAGCTTCCCTGTTCCTCTGTGTGAAGGGAGTTGTTGTGCCTGCGTAACTTATCCGCATACATACATTTCATCTTGCTACTTCTCCAAGAGAAATTTGGGACACAAAATTATACATTTAAGTACTGATCATTAAAGTGTACACAAACCCATACACAAAACACCAAGTAATAAGAAAGGTATTATTTGTACGAGTGTGTGCATATATATAAGCAATCCTTTCAGCACTAAGCAAACATCTTTGAAAACTACATCTTATACAGTGAGATCAAAAGAGGTAGTCTCCCTGCTCTATAGCCACCTAGAAATCAGGTGGCTTGTCCAAGCCAGTCATCGAGACTCCTTCTGTAGTCAAGCAAGAGAGATAAGTGTCTCCAGATTGCCATTTATCCCATTCTAGGATAGGTGAGTAAAACAGGTGAGATGAATCACCCTGGCATCGCTGTCTGCTGGGGGAGGTGGGGGGAGGGTGGGAAATCACTTCCTAGATTACTAGCTTAGGAGAGATACTTAACTTTTAGCAGCTAAGGTTAAGAGGAATCCCATGCTACAAGATCAGGCAGGATTATAATGATTCACACACTGGGCTCACGAAGAAAGTAAAAATCTAAATTTCCCATGGAAAAAAAATAATCATCTTAGACTCTCTATCATTCAAACTCTAGATCACTGAATCTATTATAATCAAAGATTTGGGGACGTTTTGTGAGTTTTCCTAAAGACATAAGGTTCACACTGTTGTATTTTTCCCCAAGAAAATTAGATTCACATTCCAAATGGTAAGAAATTATTTGTTGCAAACCTGATAGCCATTTAAATATGACAGACACATAAGAAAAATCTGAAACATTTACTGGAGCGTGTTACCAAGTAAAGCACAGATCGTTCAGTGTTAGCCAAAGGGAAGGGTGGGAACATAGCATCACCCAAGAGATCAGAAATGCAGCTTAACCCAGGGGAAGAACTTGTTCAGCTCACTGCTTCTATTCATCTGACACCACAGTGTCAATTAGAGACAATAGTTTTTCCACATCTGTTGTTCTCCAGGAGTTCAAGGTTCTGTTTAAGTTTTGCACAATATTCATGCAAACAGTAGGAACAGCTATTTTTAGTAGTATCTCTCAGTAATACCTCTTCCACTACTAAAACCAATAGCACTATTTCTCGCTGCCAGCTAAGTATAGTAAATGTGAGTGTTTACTACCTATAAATGTACGTAATTCCACACAAACAAAAATCTCAGAACAAAAAACTGCTCAGACCAAATCGGCACAGTTTGCAAGCTCTTTTAAACCACTAATATTTAGATTAAATAGGGAGTAATATTTAATACTTTCATGAAATTCACACTTGGCATTCTTGCAAGGCTAACTGCTAAAGAAATTGAAATTTCAGGCTTGTACCAGTAACATATGTAATTTCAGACACTGGGTGCCCAGTTTCTTCCCTGCATGGAAAAAACAACAGGCTACATCAGAAGCCCTGGATAAACTAAACTCAAAAATGTTTTGCTCTGCTCATTTCCTACTGTCACCCCCTTTCAGATTTTCCCTTCTCACGTCAAATATTTACAAAATGAGTAAAAAGCATAAAAATTTGATTAAGTGAGCACCAGATCAAAAGTGGCTCTAAATTCAAGATGTCAGATCCTGATCTCACAAATCAAGTAAAATGTAGACATAAGATTTGCCCTTCTCTGCATCACTGTGGCTGGTTGATACAATTCACAGATACTTTACCAGCACTATATTGATATTCAGGTGTTAATAAGTAACTGTCACAGTCACAATTGAAACACCGCCCTACATATAGTGATTCATATTTTGTGTTCCTTTAAATATAACTACAGTGCTGTCATGCTAACAATCTTCCTGAAATCCAAAATGGGTGAGGAGAATAGCAAAAGCTTTCATTTCCTTGTTAGTTTACAACCATTTCACCTGTCTTATTCCAGAGTCTGGTGCTGCATTCCAGTAATGGAAGCACTGGGAAGGCTAGAGAGGTGTAAAAGGACCATAAAAGAGAAACACCAGGAGACACCATGGAGATCAACAGGTCACACACTACAGTTTTACAGCCCCAGTTTCCAGTGATGCTGGCTCACAGACAGCAGACAGTCATAGCCTGGACATCTGCAGGCAATGAGCAGAGCAAAGCAGTGCCTACATTTTATACACCCACTTGCTTCTACTCTCCATAACCCATTAATGTGTACGTTCCTACGCAGCAAGTATGAGATTTGGGTTCAGAAAGGTGGCAGATTTGAAGCATTAAAGCACATATTTAAATGCCTTGCTTCACTGCAGACATACTTGGTGGGGGCTCTCCACATACCTGCTAAATTCAACAGAGAAATGGTGCAGGTTCTCCACTAGACCACGATCCAGCTCTCAGTTTCCTCTGCAGTCAATTTTTCCCCCTTTCTCTTCAATGCTCCCCAAAATTTTTTCTTCTGAAGAAAGCAGCTGAGAAAAAAATCCAGAATTCCCATCCTTTGCTCCTGTAGACCTTCAGTTTTTAACACAGACTGGCACAACCAGCCCTGCAGTCTTTAGGTTATTTTATTTGCTCAAAATATATAGATGCCAATATTAAAAATGAGTGATTATCTGCTAGCATATCAAGGAATTACATATCCAAGGTAAAGATTTTAAGTCCTAATACATTTTTACAGACTTCATCAGTACAAATAACAAGGACCAAGAGTTTCACACCTCCTAAGATGCACTACAGACACATTAAGACTAATTAAATTAACAGAATCTGGGTGCACATCTCTGGTCACACTTACATTAGCACCACACAGAGAAAGCTGAACCTGCAGAATGCAGGGCAGTACCGAGGACCCAGCATCCACTTTGGGTTTTTTACTTTGAGTAACCTCTAATCTGGATCTGTGGGCCAAAACACCCGCTAGCAGCTGGCACGCACAAGGTGAAGCATATCCTACATCCATCCATCCATCTGACCTCAGCCTCACTTCATGACGTGAGCTTACAAGTACCAAGGGCGGACAACCGGAGGCTGACTTAAAAGTGCTGCAGATTTGAGGCAATCAGTGCTAAAGACTTTTGCTACATAAATATTGACATTTCAATGTATCTCAAGTACTTCCAGGTTTAAATGGTAGGGATAAAGCTGATTTGAAGATTCTCAGCAACCCCAGTTCCTTATTTAAATATGCTTATTTTCATCACCACTGCTGTTTTCCTTCTGTGTACCCAAAACACTCCAAGGCACACTATGGCCATGCAGACATGCCTGCAAATGAACATGAGTCCAGTTAGACATCTACAGGCCTTTACAACAAAAAAAGCTGAGTGGATCTATTAACTTCTACAGATATGGTCTCCTCCACCAAAAGGTCTCGGGCAGAAAAGAATTGTTGGGTTTTATTTTTTAAATTTAATTTTATTTCCATATTTGCGTTAAATCCATGTATATGACTTATTGTGGAAATCAGACTTTAAATGAGCTTAAAATACTGGAAGAGAATTTGAGCTGTTGATTCTTTTTAGACTTAGAGGCCCCCATAACAGAGTTGACAAGGCTACAAAAGTTCAACCATTTCGTGCGTGCAGGCTCCAGCAGTGGAAGTCTGCATTTTCCAGTCACCCATGTATTTATTTGACATTACCATACAATGGGAAATAATGCTGTGGAAGCTTTGAGCAACAGTATGCAAGGAACTCCTGTAAAAAGAAGCATTAGCATACTTTTACAAATCTTTTCGACAACAATAATTGGATACAGTATCTTTTCCAGACCTATTGGCACATGAGTGTGGGAAGAGCTTGCTTGGAGGTTGCTGGTGCCAGTTCTGCAGGACAGTTACCAGCAGGCAATTCAAGGGACACTTTCACTGGCAACTGCAAAGCAGGAAAATAAAGGGGGAAAATATTTTGGGGGGAAAAAAATCTTGAAGAACAAAATACAGACTTTTGGTGGTTTGAACAACATAAAGCTATTGGAAACTGTCTGAACTGTAAAATTAGATTTATTTAAAGGACACAAATAGCTGGTTTGATTTCAAAAGCACTTCAGCTTCCATTGCCAAATGAAATTTTCTCAATCCTCAAGCTTTAACAGAATTGCCCACCTTTTTTTAAATAATTCTCACAATTCATAAGGCACATATGAGAACTTTGCTAGGCATCAGACAAAACAGTGCATGCAAGGATCTATCCAATTCCCTCCCCAAGTGCAGCTCTCGTCTTGCTTTATAGAAATGCCACCTTGAATAAGACTACCATCCAACAGTTACACCTCATTCTCTGCATCCTTCTCCCATGCACAAAGTGCCACAATTCCTGATAACTTATTCAAATTATTCTGGAGCCCAGGCCAGACTCTCAGGTGTAACTTTTTGAATGAGCTTGGACCAAGAAGAGTTAGGAAATGCACTTTTCCACAGCCAGTTGCCAATGGCTCCCAAAACAACACAAGTTAAAAATCAGTAATAGTCAAATGATAGTCTGACTACTAGTGCAGGGAAAGATATTATCAGAGACGTGTATAAGCTGACAAATACTTATTTATCAAATTTCCAAACTACAGTGTGAATATAAAAGTCAGTATTGTATTAGGGAATCTTTTTTTTTCTTTTCTGCCTGAGAAAATTATCAGGGTGCTTCTCTATCTGCCTGGAAAAAGGACAGTGCTTAACTAGCATGAGACTGCAGTCTACTTGACTTTACAACTAGAACAGTCTCTGAGCACCAAGCTGCACTGGTTTAGAAAATACTCAAATGCTGAATTTTAAACTTGTGCAAGAGTCTCATTTCAGTTTAATAATGACTTATATTAGTTCAGCCTAAATCTAATGCTTACTAACGTAAGGAAAACAGAACAAATTCTAAATTACAATGACTGTTTAAGACAAAGTTTTTCCACTTTAATATCTAAGTCAGTATTAAACCAATCTGAGGTAATTTTAGAGGTAATTTTGCAGTATATATAAAGCCCTAAAGAATTCAGAAATAATTATGCTACTATTGTTCATACAAATAAAACAAAACTTGTAACACAGTGCAGCCTTTGTAGTTCTTCCTTCATAAGCTTTTGATAAAATAAGTGAAAATACTCTCTACTCAACATTTCCCTAACCTTTACCTATAAAGAAAGAAAGCCCCAGATGAGTCAATGCTTTTCAAATTGATTGATACTTTACACAAGACAAAATTAAGATTCATATATCACAATTAAAGCAATTCTCTCCCAATGGTGACTGTGTCACTCCAAAAATAATTCAATGCAGTATTCCCCTGTTAAGTATAGAGAAAAGTGTTTCCTTTAGAAGAGGAAATTCTCCTAAGGAAGTTGTTTTGAGCTAAATAAAAGTTCAGGATGAAGTCAGCAAAAGGTGTGAAGGATTTCTCTTTGATTTCTAAGCTTGTGTATTTGGGCTCAGACAGACTACATTTTATGCACATATTAATAGGATGCTAATAAACCTACAACTCTATTTTAACAGGGAGCTGTAGAGACAACCTGATATGTGGCACCAGATATAATGGCTGTCTTAAGCAGGAGATTTATTTCCTTCTTGCCCAGGGAGTGAATCGGACTACATACTTTTTATTACAAGTTCAGTTGGAAATGTCTTGCAAAGTTAGGCTGCTGCTTTTGTTAGAGTGTTCCTCGGTTAAAATAACCTTCAAAAGATTGAAATAGAAGCCAAGTCTTTTAGAGTAACTAGGAGCAGCTTTTGCTCTTCACTGGTAATCTTACATGCAAAATAAGGCCACTGATTTGCAAACCCCCGTAAATTACTAGGGCATGAAAACAATCCTGATATCAAAAGCACAGAAACTGGCAGCACGTATTTAAACAGCTTGCTGCATCTCATAGAAAACTTTGAGAGATCCTATCTAGTTGTAAACTTCAGAGATATTTCAAAGTTAAATCCTTTAGGTTTTTTAAACACCTGAAAAATTTATAAAAGTGATATAAAGAGTAATAAGAACTAGTAAGTAAGACTAATCTCAACCATATATTTGCAGCTACCATTAAAAAAAAAACAACAAAAATTACATCTAGTATATCTGGTGCCACATATCCTAAGAATTAATTTAACTACACATTCAAACAAGTCTTCCATACACCTTCTACCCCAAAAAAATTTGGTTTTCATCATTTCAACTTTTTTTTTTCCGTATTTCAGAGAGAGATTAGGACAACTTTTCTTTCATCATCAGACACTTAAAAAAAAGGCCTTTTGCTTAAAAATTGCATGTGAAACAGAATTTAAAAACAAACAAACAACAGCAACAACCAAAAACTCCCCACCAAAACAACAATGAGCAAGTGATTTCCATTTGAATTTGAAACAAAAATCCTGGAAAAGTGTGATTGTTCTAAGCTTGTTGACACAGAAGCTTCCCCCTTTTATCAACTGTTGTTTTAATGCAACTCTAAAAAAAATCATAACAAGGATTTTTGTTATTGTTTAAAAAACATCTACATGGCTTAGGCATTTTATATTATATTTTTTCAATATATATTCTTATTTCCAGTCTGGTCAATTGCCCAGTATGTACATATGCAGCTGCTAGTAAAACTGTGTGAAATATCTTCTATCCTGAGAAGGTTCTCAGCTTTAAATTTCTTTCTATCAGCTCAAGGCTGTACTGACAATCATCTCAGCAGTCAACAGAAAAAATTGGACAATTGTCAGGCATCAGTTACTCTGTCAGAAAGAAGAAATTCTTGCAGACTTTCTATTTTTAATGTGAAATAAATTAATATAGTTCTGAAATTACAAAGTAGTTTATTAATTTGAATGTTGACTAAATGGGATTTCCCTCACCTTTCCTGTCATTTCTACATGGGAAGTTTCATCTGTTCACTTGACCTTCTCCTCAAGAGAATGAAAAAAGGAGAAGCAAAGTGCTACCACACTATGTCTCATGACTGCTTTGTAAATTATTCAAAATGCCCTTGTGTCCATGTAACTGGCTTCAAAGGACTCATAAAAGCATTCAAGCACATTCTGAAATAAGGCACCCCAGGCTGCTCCAAAGGGGCTGTTCCTCACTTACACTACTGCAGCCACCACAGCGCAACAGTTTATACACTTAAGATGTTCTTTTGTAAATCTCATCTGCTCACATGATCTCTGTGCTGGAGAGGAGTCTCTCACCCTCCTCTTGCTGGAAGCCTAGCCTTGAGAAGGCCAGGTAGGAAGGTCCAGAGCTTCAGGTATCAGATTCACTTGCAGAGGGAGGAGGACAACTCTAGAGGATGGTCATACACTACTGGTTGCATTCTGTACTGTAAGCTGTGAGTTGTAAAGAGCACACATGCCTGTAGAACCTGGGCAGCTGTCCTCCATCACTTTGGGTAGCATTCAGATAATGCTCCAAAGCCATCTTTTCTCCCTCGTTCAAGGACTACCTTTTCAAACCAGTACAGTCTTTATGACCCTCTGCCTAAAAGCATCCTCAATCTCAAGGAAAGACAGACAGAGAGAAAGACAGACAGAGAGAAAGACAGACAGAGAGAAAGACAGACAGAGAGAAAGACAGACAGAGAGAAAGACAGACAGAGACAAAAACCCACAAGTTACAACAACTTGGCTTATTTGATCTGGGTGGGTTTTTTTCTGTCCATATTTCAGAAGACAGATGTCATCAGGGTATAAAAAGATAATTTATGCAATGTCTAGATTTTAAATCCTGGAGAAAAGAAGTGGAAATGTTCTCCATTATTTACAAATTCAAGCACACTCTGTTTGGAGACCTCCTTCTTTCTTTGATTTTTATTCAATTTTGCTTTTCAAAGAGGCTTCAATCTAACATTCAAACAAAAAACCAAATCCTAAATCTATTCAATTGTCTAATAGTATCCCATAGATATTAACCACGCTTTGCTGATCACTGTGAGGTTTGCCAGTGATAGGTGATGAACTTTGTCTCTCTTGCCCTATATTGACTGTCAGACTGTCATTCCTTTGATTTTTCAAATCCCCCTCTGTCAGGACTAGGCTTCTCTGAAGATATGAGCAACAACAGACATCCTGTGAATAGGGAGGGAAAGCCAAAGCATAAGAAAGATGAGAGAGCATATCTGAAGTATCATACATCTGTTTTGGTTCACTTGGTTTGACCCTGGCTGGATGCCAAGTGCCCACTGAAGCCACTCTATCACTCCTCTCCTCAGGTCAGGGGAGAGAAAATACAATGAAGTCTCATGGGTCAGGATAAGGACAGGGAAAAATCACTCACCTGTTACTGTCATGGAAAACCAGACCTGACTTGGGGAAATTAGTTCAATTTTTTTACCACTCCTTCTTTCTCAGGGGGAGGACTCCTCACACTCTTCCCCTGCTCCAGCATGGATCCCTTCCACAGATGAACTCTATGAACTCCCCCAAGGCAAGTCCTTCTCATGGGGTGCAGTTCTCCATGATCATGCTCCAGTGTGGGTCTCTTCCATGGGTGCAGTCCTTCAGGAACAGGCTTCTCCAGCATGGGTCCCCCACAGGGTCACAAGTCCTGCCAGCAAACCTGCTCTTTCCCCATGGGTAGGATCCTGCCAAGATCCTACTCCAGCATGGGCTTCTCACAAGCCTTCAGCCTCCTTCAGGCATCCACCTGCTGTTACATGGGGTCATCCACAGGCTGTAGATCTCTGCTCTACCATAGATCTCTGTGGGGTGCAGGGGAGTACCCTCCATCACAAGCTGCAGGGGAGTCTCGGCTCCAGCATCTGGAGCACCACCTTCCCCTCCTTCTTCAATGACCATGGTGTCTGCAGCACGGGTTCTCTCACATAGTCTCATTGTTCTCTCTGGCTGTAATTACTAGGACACAAGTATCATCACGCTGGGACCTCTGGACAGGAGAGCTGCCACCCTGAGGGACTCAGCACCACAAAACACAAAAAGCGTCGCCACCTAGTAAAGGTCTAGATCATGTGGTTGCAATGGGGGAAATCAGGTTGCTGACGGTGCTGCTGCAGCCTGTCAAAGACCCAATACACAAATAATGCTGCAGAGTTACAAGCAAAGCGAAGCACCACACCTCCCAGCACACTTCCCCTTGCCTCCTCCGTTCAGTTAGTTCAGCTCTTACCTACTTCTTCGCAGTGCTTGGGCATCTGTGAGCCCCCCAAAGGCTTAGTACAAGATTATTCAGACAGAATAACCCCCAGTACAAATTATGAGCACCTGCCCACAATGAGATTACAAAGTGCTGTGGCAGAAGTGTAGCTGTGCCATTAAAACACGAGTCCCACGCCATGCAGACTGTTAGTCCAACAAGCCAGGCTGCTGAAGGCTGCTGGTAGGATGAGTCAGCCCTCAAGAGTCAGCCAACACAGGCTGAAGAGTTTAGTCTGAGGTAAAATGTAAACACTTGTGCCATGATATCTTCCATAATAGATGATAAGTCATGGTACCACCTTCATGTTTCTTTCCCTCCCTTCCTAATCGACTAAATAAAGAATTTATCAGAAACTGGTCTATTTTTTTAATCTATGTTTCAGTATATTCCTTACATAGTTTATATACTGGGAAAACTGTACTAGTTCTTTAAAAAAAGTCTCCAATTCAAGGAACAGCACACAGCTTGATTAACTCGTTATTCATCCATGGAGACTACGAAGTTAAACTGAATTTTCAGTTAAAGACAGAAATGAGGAAGCAAGAATAAGAACACAATAATTGCATACATTTAGTTGTACTATACTCTGCAAAGAAATGTTTTAGCAGATGTTGCAGCAATCATTTAGGATATCCCATTCCATCCCATATCCAAGTAAGTTTTGAAAGCAAACAATGTAAGATAGGGAATGAAAAGTCTTGATAGAAGAAACTTAAAAAAACTCAAACAAACAAAAGAAAAATAAAAATAAAACAAAACCCCACAACAAGTCTGACATTTGGGTTAGGTTTTCTTGGTTTGGTTTTCAGAATTTTCATTAAAGAAATTGAAAGCAAACAAAACCCCAAAATACATCCCACCAAACAAAATCTTACAATAATAACTGTAATGAATCTTCAAGCCAAATGCTTGGCTTGGCACAGGAGTGCTGAGTTTGGATGCTACAGTATCCATTGGATTTGTATGCGGCTGTTCAGAGAGGCACTGCTAACACTGTGCAAACTTTATGTTATATATTTTTTCAAACATTGAGACCAAAGTTTTCAGAAAGAAAAAAGACTGTAATGGCTTCAGACACCTAGTTAAGCAGCCTGTTTCTGAAAAGTGCTGATGATCGAGGAGCTCCTACTCACTTCAAAGTGTAGGATTTGGGGATGTTTGTTGCTTTAAGGTTTACGGTCTCCACAACTTAACTGAGAGATTCAAGAAATTACAACTAGTAGCTCATCTTCATTAAAATTAGAAAGAAGTGCTAGACTGGTTTGTGGCATCTATTTCAGAGGCCAACACGTTCATGTCTTCACTGACTCTGCTGGAGGAATAAGTAATGTAAAGAAATGAGAATACCCCAGGGAAAACTTTGCTAAGGGGCAACAGGGCACCTCAGCACAAAATCCTTGAACTGACAGAAGCCACAGCACATGAGAGAGAGGACAAGAACTGTTTCTGCCTGCAGGTTAGTTGTAAATTAACAAGATTTTGTAAAAACAGAATCACAAGCTGGGCAATAACAGTCCAAGACAGCATGTGGAAACTCATAGCTAGACAAAATAATACCATCAGGAGCAAAAACCTTAATGTATGGGGGGGGGGTGGAATCCCCTATCAAGTAATAAAGCTGTTGTGCAGCCAAGCTGACAGATCAAACCTACAACCTGTAACATTTAGACATCGATGTCCACAGGGATTTTGCAGACTGGCATATCACCGAAATAAATGTGCTATTTCACTCCAGGCAGGATTGTTCCCCAGTGCTTCCTGAAAATACGGCATGCTTCACCCACGAAAATTTTGGAAAGCCTTTCTCCTCTTCTGAGGAAAAGAGAGAATATCAACCGCAAAGAGTAAGAGTCCGCAAAAGAATGTCACTGTTAGCAACCTGAGTGACAGACAGGAAGGAGATTTCCACAATTGGCATTTGGTGAATTGCAAGCCATAAAAACTGTTTGGAGATTGCTGGGTTGTCTGCAGTTTCTAGTTACAGCAGTTTAATTCAGTGTGTCACTAAAAGATCGTATTTTGTTTATATTATTTATTTCAGAATTTCTTCATATATCAAAGTAAAGCAAGAAAACAGAACATCACACTTCTTACTAGGTTATTTTTTCAGTGACTGCATAACTAGAAAAGTGGTTTTAATATCTCTCATATCTTTGCACCTATCACTGGAAAAAAATAATTACTCTTGTAGTTACTGTTGTAAACTGCCTTCCTTTTGCCTGATATATTTTGCTTTTATTCTGTTTCATGTATAGTCATTATTTACTCCTTTTAAACCTGCTGAGTTGTTATTATTATAATGCATGAATTGTTCAAAGATATATGCACCTATGCCAAAGCTGCACCTTAATAATTCCAGTCCTCAGTGCCAATTGGCCCATTTTAGCTGAACTGGAGATAGAAAATCCTTTCCTGCACCAAGAAAACATTCAGAGGAAAATATAAATAAAGTATTTCTGAAAACAAATTTCTTCCCGTAATTCAAAGAATTTAATACATAAATATTGGCTACCCCTTCTGCCCAACATCCTCCTGCCTCTTAAACCTCACACTTTTTTCCTTCTTTTGCTGTTCAAAATTTTGTTTGATGGTAAAAATCAGACATTGAGATCTGAATTCTCTGCCTTTGAACTTCCCTATTCAGCAAGTCCTGGTAGCAGTCTTAAATAGCAGTTATCTGGCTGTAGAGATCTTAGCACATTTTAAGCTGGCACAGGGGGAGGAAGGTAGGGCTGTAGGTGTATCACTAATTTACCCATGACAGATTTTTTTTTTGTTGTTGTTAAATATATGTATTTTTCATCTTTTAATCAACATACTTATATATATCCTGGATAGAAGGAAAATAAAAGGAAAAGCTGAAGGGACTCAAGTTGTTTAGCAAGTTGAAACTGTTTAAATAATAAGCCCTTTGAAATGTCATTTCACATACTTGTTTTATTGTGTCCTTAAAACTGAAGAGGCAGACTGCTCTGATATATACCTAACTAATCTACCTGTGTTACATAGTTAAAAGAAACTAATTAATGCAACAAAGACAATAAGGCATAACTTTCCTTTCCTCATAGTGCTACAGGCCTCTTAGGAGCACAAAAATACTAACACTTATATTTGATGCAAGTACCAGTTGACTAATTTGGAAATTGAGACGTTCAGTGCACAGAGCAACGAATATGAGCAAAACCATCCTGTACAGAATACTTTACAAGTATCGTAAAGTACAGGCCAGTAGTAATTGCTTGAGGGAAATGTCCATACTGGTGGTGGCTTTTTTCCCTGGGGAAAGGGGAAAGCAACAGCAGATTTAGTCCAAGAACACTTTTCCTTTCTCAGCTTCTGGAAGCCTCTTCTCTCTAAACTCACCTTGAAAGAACCTGGGCAGGAGGCTTTTATTTTTTAGCTGCTGGCATGTGCGATTACCTGCACACTTTCCAACTCCGGACTACAAATACCAGAGGGCAGCAGAGTTTTCCAGCTGTACGCAACTGGCAACTCCTGCAGGGCCCCAGTAGATGGCAACATTGACCTGAGTGTCCTTCAGCGCCCGCCCGCCTCCCCTGAGCCCCGGCATCCGCCTGCCTGGGACCCGCACTCTCTACAAGGGGATTTGAGTGCCTACAGCTTGTTCCTACATGCTGCCCGAGTCTCTGGGAGTTTGGACCATTAATGTACATTAATGTTGCCTTAATGTACAGAGAAGTGACTTCAGCTGCATAATATGCCAAACAGAGATGTGGGATCAGAGAAATAGTAAAAGGAGGAAAAGAAAAGCCATAGGAATCAGCTTTCTGAAAGAAAAGTACATTCAAGCTTCCAACAGAATTGTAGAATCTTAGAATTGTTTGGGGTGGGACATTTCATCCAATCCCATTGCAATGAGGAGGGACATCTTCAATTAGCTCAGGTTGCTCAGAGTCCTCTCCAGCCTGACCTTGAATGTTTCCAGGGATGAGGCATCCACCATCTCTCTGGGCAAGCTGTTTCAGTGTTTCACCACGCTCCTTCTCAAAAACTTCTTCCTTATATCTAATCTAAATTGACTGCCCTTCAGTTTCAAACCATTACTCCTTGTCTATCTCAAGAGGCGCTGCTAAGTTTGAATACCTGGTGTCTTTTCAACTGCATACAATTACTGTCTCTGGAACTACAGAATTATAGCTGTCATATTACTGCATGCCATTGTCCTGCAAATGACATGATGGTACTTGAAGAAAAAGCACATTTCTTGTAGTTATTAGCAAGGCATGAGCTGAGACCTATATGTGTCAAACTGCACCCTGATGAAGTAAACACCGAAGCTGAGCACTAACCATAAGAAAATATTGAGAGTATGCCACAACGCTCACTACAAAAGCTTTTTTTAGAAAGTGTCCTCTGACATAGCACATATTCGCATATGCTATTATGCAAGTAAATACTGTTGAATACCATCCCTCTAATGTCTAGGTTAATCAAGGTCAACTCTAATGTGACACACAGGTGATATATATTCCTATACTGAAATACACCAAAGAACTCCTTACCAGCCTTCATCTGTAGACTCTCACCTGCTCATTGTTGAAAACAATGAGCACTGAAGCAAAGGAACAGCAAAATACCACACCTAAAAATCTCATTTCCCTTAGTCTATATGCTTTCAGCATTTTAGGCTATACAGTCAAATTTTTCTCTTGCCTGCACAGACATAAACAAAGACTAAAAATAAACAAATTAATTGAACATACCAGTAGAGTAACCACAACTGATGTCAGAATCCATTCTCTTACTAGCTAAACTAACCAACACAGAAACTCTCTTGGCAGCTGGGTACTAAACAGGGAGTTCTAGTCCTTGGGCAAGAGAACCATTTCCTTGCTACTTGATCAGAAATCCTGAAATTCAGTACTGTTGGTTACCAGGTAACCTGTCATAATGGCATGACCTGATCCATCAGGGCTTGCTTCATCGTACCTTCCTCATCATCCTCACTAAATGCTCATTTGCCATTTATCCTCTTCTCTTTGCCATGTTTGATACTCCCCTTCTGTGGTTATTCTGTACAAAGATAAATCAGTGCCAAAAAAAAAAAAAAAAAAAAAAAAAAAAAAGAGAGGCTGTACAATTGTGGCAATGGCTACCTTCTGGTTTGTCTTTGACAATATATAATTCAGACCCTGCTAAAACACGTGCAATTCAAGCATCTATTTGAGCATGTAATTGAGCATTTAATTCATAAGTACTTTTCATTTTGCTACTAAGAAGCAATAATATAGGCTAACGCTCTACTTCAATATATAAGGAACTAGCGTGAGTACTGTATTTCCAAGGCTTTGAGTAACTGACTCAATACATGTTCCTGGGCTGCTGCCCCTTGGTATGAAACTTGGGGCTAACTGCAGCCAATAACCAGAATGAAGCTAGAATATAGCTGGCTGTAATAACACAATCCTCCACACTACACATATTTAAATGCCAAGAACCTTCTGGTTCTCAGCCATCTCCAGTAAACTGGAGTGGAAGTTGTTCATACATACTGACAAGTTAACACTCAGCAGACACACTCTTCTGCTGTACAGAACAGAACTGGACAGCCAAAATTCTTCAGGCTGCACTAGCAGACCACAAAAATGTCATCCTAACCAACCTATAAATCCTGATGAAATGCAAGGCTTCTTGCACCATGCGTGATGCAGTTAGTGTATCAGGGACATCCATACTAGGTAGGCAAGTGTGACTCACGACCTGCAGGACATGGGCAACACTTGGAGGTCTGAACAGATGGCCTGTGGCAGTACAACAGCTCTGATGACTCACAGATATGCAAGACTCGCCCAAAGTTTTGATACAAAGAAGTTAACTCTGTTAATTGGTTGAGCGTCTGCTGCACATCTAAAAACACCCAGGATTGTGTTGGGATATAAAAGAATCAAAGCATTTCTTAAGAGCACAGACCAAAAAAAAAAAGAGGTTTTTAAAAACATCTCACTAAAACTAATCTGGAAGAGATGCACTACCTGATTGAACAAGCCATTTGTCAGACCCTCTCTAAGCAAGTATTCCAGGCAAGTACAACATGCAGGTTGAGGATAAGCACGTGCTCTCATATTTGAGATCCGGGTTGGAACGGGTTGTTTAGTAGCAGGAGTGTAAAACAGGTCAGCTCTTTGTCCTGCACTGACCTGTGACCTCATATCTGGCTTGAGGAACTAAAGTATTCATGTACCAGATACAGAAAAATCCCACATTAGTGTATTCTATCTGCGAGATGTTTTTTCTTGGTTTATTCTAAATTATCAATGGCTCAGCATCCAACTCTGGCTAAAGCCTGATACTTTTCTGGGCTCACCAAATTTCTAAGTGTCATTCCAAGAAACAGCCATTTCAGAAAGCATCCTCTCATCCCAAATCATACAGGTCACAGCTTTTGTGGGAACACTTCTGAGGTGGTTCAAACTCCCACACCAGAAGTCAAAGACAATACGAAACAGTTAACATGCACATTCACTTGTCCCTCACAAGTGCTATTTGAGATAAAGTCTGACCACAACTTTCTTGTTTGCAGAAGACTGACACGTGCAAAGAAAACAGTTTACCAACTTGCAGAAATATCTGGCATTACTGACATTATTCCTGCACAACATTGTTTCTCTCTCTCACTAGTACAATTCATTGCTGTGAAATCTCAAGAATGCCAGGGATTGATTTTGAAAGTCAGTGAATAGCTAATATATATCTAATAAGCAGCAAAATGAGGCAGATGTGACAGCAAGCAAAATGGCAGTACAATAAAAATGACTGACATTTTAAAAGAAGTTTTGTTTTGTTAAAAGAAAACAACAACAAAACACAAAAACATAGGCATAAAGCACCACTACTTCCTCATCCAGCTTATTTGCAAAATCCATCTCACTGGTTAAACACCAAAGCACTGCTCAAGAGGCAAATTGCTTGAAGTGGGAGGAATCTCGCTTTCATTGTAAGTAATACATTGTTACCAAGGACACGAGCAAACATGCATAATCCTGGTGGTTCCCACCCTGCAGAAAGGCCTGTGGCACCCGCTGTGTTGAGAAGAGTGGAAGGCAGCCTTGGCACCCACCTCGCAGCCCTCACTCTCCAAGTATGAGGCAGCAACAGTGCCCAGAGCGAAGAAACACAACAATAACACCTTATGGCACTGACAATGTCTTGTCAGACATTGAGGGCTAAAGGAAGAAACTTAAAATCAATTCCATCCATGCCTGTTCTCCTCTCATTTTTAAAGCCAACGTTTGAAGGATTCTGAGCAGCAAAGAGAAGTAAACCTTTACAGTTCTGTCAAAAGCAGCAAGGGGGGAAAACACTGATTATTCCATGGTTTTAAATCAGTGAACACCCGCACCGAGTTACCAGCCAGGGATGCCCTGCCTCTGAGGTCGAAGCTGACAGATGGTGGAGGTGCTTGTATTCTCTAGAGGCAAGATGATGCTGCTGAGAACCGTGTGCGCAGTACAAGATTTATGAGAGAAAAATGGAACCATGCCACAGACTGAGGTATTTTGTTGTTGTGCCATGTCCCTAAGCTCCTGTCTACTCTTCTTCACATCAACCTTATTTTTCTATTTTACCCTCCCCCACTCCATCACGTAGCATCTCCCTGGTGATATCCCATTTGCCTCTTCCTACACAGAGGTTCCCAGCAGCATTATTCTGAGACAATTCAGTAAGCTTCCTGGAGCTGAGCTTAAGGCTTTAGTCTACAGTGAACATACAAAACAGACATATACATAAGTTTAGATGAAGAGGTATTGTTGTGAGTCAGTGGCTATTCACCTCTTCCCTACCAACACAGGTATGAAGTTTATTTCTGGACCAATATCAAAGGGGCTTGAAGATAGCAGAGCGGAAAGCTAAACAAAGAAGTAATTAAACTACCATAAGAAAACATTCTGGAACAAGACAGTCTAAGACTCCTTTTAAGCTCATGCAACTCTCCACCCACAAAGCTTAAGACTTTGCGTGCAGTATATCTTTGACTGTTGAGATTCCATACCTCCTGCAGCACCAGTCATTCAGCCTTGAGATGGGTGAAGAATAAATCAACCAGTGGTTGTTGAAAGAAGAGGAAACAACATAAGTAACACAAGGCTGGCCTCACACAAGAGCGAGTTACAGTGTGCAGCATCCTGGCATGTACACAAGGAAAAGCAGAAAAGCATTCAGCAGATGAAAAATCAAATACATATTGGCATATCTGTCCTTCCTTTATGTGACCCAAATTTTAGCCCAAATCAACACAACTGCTGAGAAGTCACTGTAAATGTACTGTTAAATTCAAGTTCAAATCTGCCTGTTTGTGTGCTAATGTTCTTAACTGGTCATTCACATGTTGGATTAATTGCTGGCAGTAGATAAGATACTGTATTGAACCCCAACACAAATCAACACTGTCTTATGTCAACATTGCTTCATCTTTCTGTTAGATGATGTATTGTCTACTTTTTCTAAAGAATTTAAACAAATACTCACAGAAAGTACACATTATAGTCCTAACTTCCTTACATTATCTTTTTCCCCACACAGAAAGATTTTTGCCATGCAAAAGCACCCGCATCACAACACATATAAATTAAGACAAGGGCTGGAATCCACAGCAGTCAAAAGAGGGATACACTTGCAGTGAGGCAACACTTGGCATTGCCCCATCTAGGTTTTAGGTATTCAGCTCACAGACAAGCATTCACAAATCCAAGCCAGACACCAAAATCTGACATAGCCTGGGGCTAAAGGGCTGAAGACTTGCCCTCTCACAGCAGCACTGACTTTTTTCATACCCTGGCTGTAGAGGTGTGAAAGAAAAACCCCTAAAGAAGTACCCAAGAAAAATGTTTCTCAAATCTACACTCAGATTGTAGTGAATTAGCTATCGTCTTAGACATCTATAGAAGCTGGGCTCCCTCACAAGCAGAACATTTCACTGTCATCTCTCTGATGGTGAAAACTGTCCTACAAAATGGCACACTTTGAGTAACAGGCTAGTAGTTGTCACCACACTCACTTCTCTGCATGAAGCAGTTCACATCCACATTCCCTCACCTTCCAGGAGAGCAACATAACAACCAGGCTATTGACTACATTGAGGAAGAATATTTAACTTCTCTTCTGAGACTAGTAGACAAGGCAAAGAGACACACATGAAGCAATAACTCTTCCCTAAGACCAGGACATGAACCAGGCAGAGAGGAATCCTCCACTTCATTGGTTCCTAAAACTATCAATTTTTCTTTTAATTATGGTAATCTGAAAGAAACAGTAACCCACAAATAAATTTTTCCTCTTCCAAATCCTTGTTTCCTGCCTCCTCATGAACACAGTTTCACATGCACACAAAGCTACCCTTGAAATCCTAAGAGCTGTTTTTGAAACTGGAGCTCCACAAGTCAGATGTTACATAGTTTCACAGAAAAAAAAAGTATTTATTACTCATAGACAAGCAATAAAAATACCATTCAGGCAACTGTTCACACTGTGGAAAGAGACCCAGTTACATGATCTTTATTTGTTCCCTTCCACACAGACTACCTGGCAGATGAAATACAAGAAGGCCCCCATTAGTATGCTCAGAGCTTGAAAGTTTGGGTTTGCCAGCCTTTTACCAGGCAACACAGTCAATATCAACCAGAATACGTCAACGCGTAGCCCAAGAGGCTGCTTAATTAAGCAGGTTCTGGCATTTTCCACTGGCCAGTGCAGGGAGCTGTTGTAAAACCCATCACTGTAAGGCATAAAAAACTCCTAGATACACAACTAGGCTGCACAAGGAAGACCAAATTCTAAGCAGTAAGTGATGTGGAGATCACTTATAAAAAGGCTACATAAGCACATAAATAAAGGGGGATGGTTGAACTACTTCATACTTAACTTCAGTGTGCTTGACCCCACAACCGTGGTGTGCATGTGTGTGTGACTGCCTCGGGGTGCTCTTTTCAAAGAGGAGAAAGTTAAGGCCACCCTACCTCCTGCCTTCTCAAAGAAATGGCACCTAATGTACCACCTTGCCTGACCCAGCAGCTGCCAACATGTGTAGGATTGCCTGGCTGCCAGCACAGAGCTGAGTGAAGAAAGTGGCTCTGCCTGTGGAGCCAGTTTGTCACCTGCTACCTCAGTCAATCATGGGAGGAGCTGGGACATCCATTTACTCTGGCATTTCACAGGGGTTTTCCAGCACTCTCAGTTGTCTTCACTTCTGCAAGCTCCAACAGTAGCAGTCTCCAGCTATTGCTCCTCCTGGCTGAGTCTTTCCATCCCTTCAGCCTGGCTCTGACCCGAATCTATATCATTTTCCCAGGCATCTGAGTACAGATCACTTTCCCCAAACCTGTTGCCTCCAGCTCATGTCCTTGTTGTAACCCTAACCACAGGCATGAGAGGCTGGCAGAGAACACTGGCGTACAAAAAGCTGTTCCTGCAGCCACTTCCTGCCTCCTGATCTCAGAAGGCAGCCGTGGCTGATAGTAAAGTTCTGCTCCATGCTTCAAGCCATCATTTTAAACATGCTTCAGTCTGAAAAAGCCTTCAGAAAAGAAAAACAGAACCAGCAACTTGCAATTTAATAAGGCTTTTGAGAGTGTGTGCAGAGTAACAAATTTAATTTTTAATCCATCATTTTATCAAATGCAGAAAAGTTAAAAAAGGGGGGGGGAAAGCTGCTATTGGACACAGAAATGCAACAAGTATCTAATTCTTACTGTAAAGGACAGAGAATTTAAAGTAGTAACAGTAGTTACACTAGTAATATGCATTGAAATTGGTGTACTTTTTTTATCCTTCCCAATTTTTTCCTGTGAACAATCCAGCTATTCCTTTTTCCTCTGAAATGCCAAAGATATACATATTTACCTTATGCACACACATGGAACAGAATTTAATCCCCTCTGGAGGTGGTTTAATTGTTAAAATATAGCACCAGGATGTAGGAGACATCATGTAGTTCTAAATACACAAAATACCTTACCCACTTATACTTTAATCTGGATTAGAGGATAACCAGTCAATGCTGCAGTACAAATATTTGGCAGTAGCCACAGCCAACTGCCATGCCAGAAACGTATTAGGCAGAAGAAAAGAGAGCTGCTTGTCTCATGTAACTTTTATGTCAAAATACGTTATCTGTGACTGCACATTACACCTCATCATTGCTTTGTGTGGAAGATAAGATGCTCTGATTTAAAGCATTATAAATGTTTGCTAAATGCCCTAATTCTCCTGTCTTCTTTCAAAGTGGCACTTTATTATTAGCTTACAGAGTGTGCTAAGTAAGCAGATAATTTTATATTTTTGCCTAATTCCTTATTGCCACCTTAAAAATCTGTATTTTAGTAATATTCCTTTGAATAAGAAGAATGTCTGCTTTACTTCAGCATTCAGTGATGAACAGCCACATTCAGCTCCTTGTTACTATGGCAATATTACGTAGGAGGTCCAGAAACAGATTGAAGCTTTTATCATCTCCCTTTGTACTCAGGATATACTTTCTCCACCCTCACCCCCTTTATTTTTGAACAAAACAGCCACAAAGAGGGATGGTGAATCATTCGGAGAATCAAAACAAAGGTTATTTTATTAACTTTGTTGTTATATTAACTGAGGATGAATTACAGGTCTATAAATAGGATATAAACACCAAACACCTTAAGATTTGTTCTTGTAAACTGTTTGCTTTCTTTTCACGATGAAAAAAATAAAAAAGAAGCCTTAGTGACCCACTCTGCTAGCTTCTCAAGCAAAACTGAACCCCATTGCTGTCTAGCAGTATCCAGGCTGTGGTGTGAGCAAAGATCACTCACACGACTTGTTATTTCCCCTGTAAACAACTAAACCAGTCAATGTAGGCACATTTGTGAGCATCAGGTGTGATGAAATCCCACTTTTTATGTGACCCCATCCAAGAGGCAAGAGGCTCCTGTGTGACTACTCACACCACGTCCTCTCTATTCATATGCCTCTAACTAGCAATGATTTAAGCCCCCCCCCTCCCACCTCTCCTAAAGGGAAAAAGAAAGGGTGCAGAGTAAACTCTTTGAGCGGTGAGTGGGGTACAAATTGTATTCTGACCAGGTAGGCATAGTCAAGATTTATAGCAAAACATCTCATCTGACTCAGCCCCTCGTGGAAGCTCTCCCTAGTTGTCAAAGCAAACCAGGTGAGCAAAGGTTTCCAACTCGCAGGATTTGATGGTTTAGGAAGCAGGCATGCTAAGCAGCTCAGCCAGCTGAGCCAAGCAGGTCCTGCCACAGCTGGGTATCAGCCAGGGGTGGCACAGCTGTCTGCAACAAGTTCCCTGAGTTCCTTCTGCTCTGCTTGCAATCTGTATTCATCCAGAGGTTAAAGACACATTTAGTACCTCCAAATTTCTTTTTAAATTCATCATTCTGAAGTTAAGAAAAAGAAAATAAAGTCACAGGACATTTTTCCTTCCTTCTCCCCCCACCCCCCCCCAAAAAAGAAAAAGATATCAACCCTTCAGACTCAAGAAAGGTGTGTTTTAGGATTTCTAACTTGATACACTACAGTTCTCCAGGTGCTCTCTGATGAGAGCACCATTTGGCACATGACTATTTGTAGTCCTTGCTTCTACTTATACTTCAGTACTGCTCTAGACAACCCATTTTCTTTGTCCTTTGCCTGTCCCTAGTCTGTAGTTTTGACAGCTGCATATTCTCAATGTATGTTCCTGTGGCTTTCAGTATTTTTTAAATAACTTACCAGTGGAGGTAGAGATTCCTCATTAAGAGATTTAAGCCTATGGGTCATTGGCTTACTTTTTCAGAAGTTTCATTAAATCCTTTGAAATAACTGGCACGTTCCAAACAATCCACAAATTGGAGCATTTTTTTAATCTCAAACAGCAGAGAGAACCACTATAGAGATATATATTCCATAAGAACTCCAAAAAAAGAAAAAAGAAGACACTCCCAACAGTAAACTGTCGGTATGACAAGGTTAGCAATAAGCACATAAATGCCCTATCTTGCGCCGTAAACTTGCCCAAACATGCCAGGAACCAAAAACCAGTCCAAAAAGCATTGTAAGCATTGATATGAATTCAATATTTGCTATTTCACAGTAATTTCCCCCTGCAATATTGCCAGTTTTTAATTAAAGATATCATAGTGATCATTAACAGTATCTGGGTCAGGCTATATCCCATTTCTAGAGAATCTTTTTGTAACCTCATTGGGAAAAATTAAGAAGCCATGAGATTAATATTTTCCATGTATGTGTAATTTAAAGGAATCACATCCTAATGACATCGTGTGCATTATCCCACACATACATCTGCCAAGACATATTATTTTCTACCTTGAAATGACCTGCATGAACTCTACACACAACATTTTTCTCAAAGTTAAAAGCAGCTCTGTGACTACCTACAAATTGAAGAATGTGCAAACTCCATAGACCATACGGTTGAATACAGTGAGCAGTACAAAATATCTTCTTAACTAGTACTTAACACCAGGGCATCATAGTGGTCCTTTTTAATGATGTTTGTGCAGAGTCTTTGGACCTGTCCCAAGAAGAAATCTCAGGCATTGCAAATGATATGGAGAAGGCATGTGAACGTACAGGACAACTCACCTGGTAAGAGGTATGAAATTCACTCTCAAGATCGATTCAGTGCTTCACATGGTGGTAAAACAGTAACTTCCTTGTCTCAGGTGCTTCACGCATCAAGCCCCTTTTCTGCAGAATTTTGCTTTTACTTTCTCCTATTTCTGTCCTAGTCCTAAATAGCCTCTGATAGTTTTTAATTTAAAGCTTTGAGAGTTTGGTTGCTTAGTGCTGTTCCGACTTGGATTTTGTTATTCAGAAAATTCCCTGGCAAAGTGAATGCTGTGAATCATTTCCTAGTTCCTCACTGTGTGAGGTATCTGCCCGGCTGATGGGTAAAACTCAGGCAGCCAAGAGAATGTTTAGGGGAAAAAAATCAGAATACCAGAATTTGCTAAAATTTGCTCTCTCCTGTGCTAATTGCTAAGAAGGTAATAGCTTCTGTGCTAATTTATTTTTATGCTTAATTAGGAGCTCTTTTTTCTTTTCATTCAAAGTTCAGCTGTTACCAACACCCACGTGTGACGGTGACAGGAAAGATAATGGAAGTATTACACTCCTTTTAGTCAGAGTGCTGAGAGCTGAACATCAGTTAACTCTCACTGAACAGTTAATTTAACCAAAAAGTAAAACTAATTCTGGGAGAAGAAAAAATTCTTAGAGTTTTTATCACACCTAGCACTTCCACCCAAAATGTGGGCCCTTACAATAAGAATGACCTAATGTCATTGTCGTAGTTTAAGCCCAGCTGGGAACTAAGCACCTTGCAGCCATTCATTCACCACCTCCCCACCCCCAGCCATGGAATGGAAAGGACAATCAAAAGTAAAACTTGTAGATTGAGATAAGAAAAGTTTAATAACTGAAAAAAAGTAAAATAAAAAAAAAAAAAACAACAAACAAACCACAAAACAAACAAGTGATACGCAATACAATTGCTCAGCACATGCTGACCAGTGCCAGACCCCGAACCCAGATAGGCCCCCATTCTGGGTAGCTCCCCCAGTTTATATACTGAGCATAATGTTCTGTGGTATGAAATACTCCTGTGGTATTCTGGAGATCTGGTCACCTGTCCTGGCTATGCTCTCTCCCAGTTTTTCTTTTGTGTACCTCCTCAGTGACACAGCATGAGATATAAAGAAAGAGGCCTTGACTTGAGATGAAGAGGACTCAGCAAAAAACATCAGTGTGTTATCAACATTGTTCTCATGCTGAATCCAAAACACAGCACAGTACTGAGAAGAAATTAACTCTATCACAAATGAAACCAGGACAGTCATTAACTCAAGACAACTGACTGCAAAACACAGACCACATGTTTTTGATATCTTCAGTTTTATGGGGGGAAAAAAAAAGTAACCAAGAAACCTTTAAGGCATCCCAGAACTCTCAAGCCCTCATTGTACACTGCAAGGAAGGGGAAAAAAACAGATTTAAAACAATGTACTTCCAAAATAACCTTTAACAACTCTTTCAATAAAATTAAAAGGAGCTAAAACACCTTATTTGATTGTCTATGCACTCATCTTAATGTTATCACTGGGAACCAGCTTCTTTGTTTGAAAGTAGCTCCTAACCATACTACACTCATCTGCTTGTTTGGTCCTGAAGCTGGGTGAGATCCAGACCAGAGCCCATCAGCCAAGCAGCCCTGTTGCAGGCATTTTTCAGTGAGGGTCACAATGTTTTCCCTATATTCTCAGAAGTAACAAGAGCAGCCATGAATAACAAACTACCAGCACTATTTCAAGAGACTATTACTTCAGATTTTGCTCCCTGGGAAGGGAAAAGAAATATTCTCATCTTTCTTGGAGGCCAGGAAGTGAACTGCAGTAACACTGGTTAGGATAGTTACTTGGCATCCTTCGGTCTCTCCTCCTTACAGTGGTGTCAGCTGGGAGCTCACACATCACCATACCTGGTCATTGCAAAGCAGTGATTTCTCTTCCAGGAAGTGCCAAAGCCAAACCTTCTCAAAAGCTCTTCTTCTCTTTCCAAAACCACCACCTAAAAGAGGCTTTTCTTAAGAGAGAAAATAGAATGTGCCTTTAAGTACCTTACAAAAAAACAACCCACAAAACCAAAGAAAGAGCCCCCCAACTGTAAGGACGGTTGCTGTTCAAGATAGACACCACCCCACTAGTCCTCTCAGGACAGCAGCCCATAAACTGATACTCTCATCCAGCTGTGTGTCAGATCCCTTAGGCACACCTGGGAAGGGTAGGTGGAGATGTCTGTCAACAGCTCAGGGAATACCACTTGTCTGAGCTTTACAAGTATTCTGGTGAGGAAAACCACAAAAAATCATAAAAACTGGGTGTGGTGGTTTAGACTTGGCTCCCTGCCAAGAGCCCAAGACCACAGCAAGAGACTTTCCTCCCCCCCCTTCTATGAACACAGGAGAAGGAAAGGGAAGAGGAGGAAAAACAAACAAACAAACAAAAGACTGAAATAACAGAATCAAAGCAGTATATATATATATATATTTACACTTATATACAATTACAAAAAACTATATACATATAAGAAAGAGAACCCCAACACCCCAGAAAAAAACCGAAAAACAGATATACGCAGCCAATAAAGAATTAACCAACCAAATCTTAATACTTTCCTTAAGAACACAAAGTCTACACCACCAGATCTCTCCTCTCGAATCAGGAAGAAGCAACGGTCTCTCAAAAACTCACAGGCCTCACAATCCCAGATGAGAAACCCAACTGCAGGGAGGCTGCTTTGCTTTCTCCAACTCCGCCAGAAGAGATCTAACTTTCTGACTTCCTTCCCCCTTCTATTTATATTTCTGCTTATGTAAAGAATAGAATGGAATAATGGGATAGGGGTACTTCCTTAGTTTCGACCTGGTTGTCAGGAAAAGGCCTAAACCAAACCACTACACTGGGCAACACCATGCTCTCCCCTCAGCTTTGAGATGGAAGATGGTACTGTCAGTGGAGTGGGAAAGTTGAGATTTGGGCTAGAACCCAAGAACAAACTCAGTGATGCTCGTGGTTGGGGCTGTTTGGTTAGAAAAACATGGACTTCTTCTGTCTTCTCAGGCTTGCCAAGAAACAGCAATAAGTCCAACACTATCTATTAGCTACCTTAAAAAGAGAGACCCAGAATATGTGTTGGTTGGGTGGGGTTTTTTCCACTGTATATCATACTGATGTGTTTGGTGGAAGAAGCTATCTACCCTGAAGCAATTATTGATTATTTTAAGCATCCATGGCACCAGCTGCCCCTAACTCTCCTTCAGCAGCTAAAAGGGTTAGGAATGGGAGGCTTAGGCTGAAGCACTTTGGAGATGGTTAATATACTGTAAAAACCAAATGTAGTGGCTTCCAGGCTGCTTGTTGGTTCTTCTGGTAAAATCAAATCTATGCCATCTGAGAAGTATTCCTAAACACATCTGAATTGTTCACCAGTACAGAAGAAGGGTTCTTACTTATGTCAGTACTTACACTGGGGCAGCTCCACAGGCTGAGAACTGGGAAGAACTGGCAGTGGCCTTATCTGCCCAGGGAAAGCTCTCTCACCTTGGTTGAGCACATGTGCAGCAGAGGAACAAGCAGAAATGCTGTTTCACTGCATCCCACTTGAATTTTCCAGTCATGCCAATAGCAACCTGTTCTGAACCCATGTCTCAGATGGAGGAAGGCTCAGGCTGACCGGGGACCACTGGGATGAGAAGTTTTGGTTCTCGACAGTTAAGAAGGCTCTTTCTCTTTCATCTATCAAAGGAACAGTGATTAGTTCATTATAGGACGCCTATTGCCATATAATTAAATAATGGATCTTAGATAGCAGTAGCGATGCTGCACTAAGACAAATGCAATGATTTATTTCAGGGTTTTCACCACTGTCTGAATTTCCACAGACATTTTGGTCTTCTGAAGCCTGCCACTGAACTCCATTATGACACATATTAATGACCAAAATAGTTTTATGTTTAATTTGTCTACAGTTTTTAGATATTAGAACCCAAAAGTTTTCTTTTTAACTGAAAAAATACTGAGAGATAAGCTGTGCAAAATTAACAGAAGTTACTGTTAGTATGTAGGAAGTAGCTTCCTCTGTCTCCTCCAATATTGCTTATAAGATTTATGGGCATTTCAGCTGAAAGTATTCAGAACACTAGGGGCATCATTTATCATTCAAAGGAAAAAGAAAGGGAGCAAATAAAGAAAACAATAAATCTTAATGTTACCATTTGGTGAAGGAGGTACTATTACAGTCAGACATTAGTTATATGACTTCAGAGAATCCAGTGGCTCTTAACATCTGGCCCAAAATCAGGACTGCATAACACCACCTCAGGATGAGCCCATCTCAGTCCCACTTCCAGTTACCATGCACAATGACATACCTAACACAAAAGATCTTATCTGCATGGCCTCTGGACAGCTTTGCCCTAATCAATTCTTCAGAGGAAAAAAAAAAGGTAATTCCCAAGTTCTCAAATTCTTCTTTCTAGTGTACTTTGAGCAGGTTCCTCCTTTGTCAGAGTTGGCAGTCGTCTTCAATTTCACACCCACTCAGCTCATGCTGTATTTTCTGTTGCTTTGCATTCAAATTTATTGATTTTTTTTGGCCACATTTCAGGCTCTGAACAAAGCAGCTCTCAGCCTCACAAGCTTAAACGTACTTCAGCCCATAATGAGTGAATCACTTTTTGTTGCAATTGGAGCTACTGATTATAGTCGATATGAAACCATAGAGCAGTTTCAAGGAACAACACTAGGAGTCCAGGATGTTCATTTGTAAACTTGCATTTCCAAAAGAGACATAAAAGGAAAATTCAGCTATAGCTCAACTATTACCATTTTTGTTATTGTTAGAAGATGGAAAAACAACAATAAAAGGTGAGACTACATCAATCCAGCATATATTAAATTTGGTGGGAAATTTGCAATTGTTGAGGCATATTTGCTTGAAGATGTTACTGAAAATTGATAATTACAGTAGAACTACATGCAAACTCAGCTAAAGTGATATGAAGATGCATGTATTTCATCGCTATCACTACAAATGAATCTTTGCATTTGTGTATATGAAACAGACTCCGTAAATTCTCATGCCCCTTGCTTTTCTCTGCGACCTTTGTCTCTGCGACTTGTCTTACACTGGTTCATCACTTTTTCAGTGACAGTATCAATGCATTTAATAAATAAATATTTTCTCAAAGCATGTCATTCCTGAAATGTCAGGTGAAAAAAAATGGAAAAAAGTGCTTGAACAAACCAAAATGTAGCACACTGCTACATGGTGCAATTAATATATAGAAAGGTTTATCTTCCATGATTTAATGGAACAGTCAACACAAATGTCATTTGGTGTAAACAACTGACATCTAAGTGAAATGTATATTGCTCAATATGTGGCACTAACCTTTGTTTTACTCTGCTAAGAGTAATTCAATTTAACGTGTTCCTATATGCTCAAACATTCATTTGCAAAACATTTATACAATCACAGTAAATGCTTAGGTCTGACTGCTGTCCTGAGAAGCTGGGTAACAATATGAGAACGGCAGTAGGCGGCCGAGACAACTGTCAGATTACTAGATTTACCTTTCCTTTTCTGACGGTAATTTTTGTACCTCTCGCGGGCCCTCCTCACCTCTCCCAACACACAGAGCTCTGATGAGCACTAGGCACGGTCACAGCCCGGAGCAGGAAAGGCTGCGGTGGGCCCCGGCAACGGGAGGCCGAGGAGCGCTGACAAAGGATGCTGACGTTGCGCTCCCTCCCTCCTTCCTTCCTCCTCCACCTCGTAAATTGGCAGCAGCTCGAAAGGTCGGATGTGCCTGAATTACTGTCTGGGAAAGGGTGAAATCGCGCTGAACACGCACAGACCCAGCCGCTCCCCTTCCGTTGCCCGGCGCACAAGCGGCCCCGGGCGCAGGGAACCGGATCAGCCTCTGCCCACTCCGCGGCCGCCCGCACTGCCCTCTCCTCCTCCCGTTGTCCATGTCTCTTCCCGGGAGGGATGCTCCCAGCTGGCGCGGTGGCCGCCCCTGCTGCCATCTGCCCCCCAGCAGGGACGGGCTCGCCCCCACCTGCTCGATATCCCGCCTCCGCCGCCTCAGCGTTTTCTTTGGAGCCGAGTTGTCGGCGGCTGAATCAACAAGCTAACCTGTGAACGGCACCAGGCTCTTCCCACGGTGGTCGGCCCGCCATCCTTACCTTTAGGACACCGAGACAGCGAACACACGCTGGTGGACACCGCCAGACTAGGGACGCGAAGCTACCAAGCCGCAAAGGCTACCGCAACACAAGAGTAATTTATTCAAATAAATAAAAATGAACTTTTATGTACAAATATACAAAACCATTACGCACATCTTATAAAGTATCCGTAAGTCTTAAAAAACCCCAAGGGTAGAGGCAGGACGCCCACAGACAGCTGCCCTCCCTCCGAGCACCCGGGCACCGGCCGTCGCCGCTCCTTTGTCCCTCGCCCCAGCGGCGGCGCCGCCCCGGGGATCGGCTCCAGGCCGGGGGCTCCTCGACGGGCCCCACCGCGGAATCCCCGGCGCCGACGGCACCACAAAGGGCATGACGGCTGCAGACGGCGGCCCCACCTCCCGATCCGGCGGCCCCCTCCGCGCCGCTCCCCCGGAGCCGGTCCCGGCGGGGTTCAGAGAGTGCCGAGGTGCGGCAGCGTCTCCAGCCGGTCGGGGTGGTCGCGGCCGACCGCGTTCTCCACGCCGCGCAGCCACTCAGTGCATTTCCGCACCAGCCCCTCGTCCGCTGCGGCTCCCGCCTCCTCCTCCTCCTCGTACTCCTCGTCGTCGTAGCGGTGCTGGTCGTTGAGCAGAGAAACCTTCAGCAGGGCGCGCAGGTCGCCGCCGCCGCGCCGGGCCAGGGCCGCTCTGCCGCCGGGCGCGGGGGTGATCTGCCCCCGCTGCCGCTCCAGACTGCGGCGCTGCAGCACCCGGATCGCCTCCGGGGGCAGGCTGAGAGAGAAGCGCCCCGCCGCCTCCCCCGGCCCCCCGCCGAGGCTCTCGCAGGAGCGGCTCCCTGCCCCCGGGCGCCCTCGCGGCTGCGGCGGGGCGGGCTGGGGCCGCGCTCCCCGCTCGGTCGGCGGCCTCCGCGGCGGCGGCCGCTGCAGGGACGAGCAGGGCCAAGAGCTGGAGAGGGGGCCCGGCCGCTCCGGGGGCGCTCCACGCGCCTTCCTCGGCGCCTTCTCCTCTGCGGGCCGCGGTGCTGCCTTCTTGGGAGCCGAGGCGGCCGCCGGCGGCTTCTTGGGCTGCGGCCGGGGAGCAGCGGAGGAAGCCGTGGGGGCCGGCAGGAGGGGCGGCAGGGTGGCGGTGCGGCCGGGAACCCCCTCCGGCTCATCGCTGCGGGCCCAGGGAGCCGCGGGGCGCGCTCCGGGCAGGGCAGCGCCTCTCCCCGCGGGCGGGCAGGGCCCCGCGGCTCGCCGCGGCTGCAGCCCCATGGCCACAGGCGAACGAGGAGCCCCGACCGTCGGCGCTGGATGCGAGCTCGATCTGCACCGACAGCCGTGGCTTTTCCCTCTCGATAACCCGCCCCCCTTCCCGCCCTTCCCCGCCCCGGGAACACCCTTCCCCGGCGCGGGGTGGGCATGCGGGCACGGATCGGGGTCCTGCCGGCACTGTCCGTCGTTCCTGGACGAGCTTCCCTAGCTCGCTGCGGGTGCTACTTCTCCCGGTCCTCTTCCGCCCGACCCACGGCAGAGCCGAAGGTAAAAGTACGGCGGGGCTTACGCACGCCCGAGAGCAAACAGGCTCCAAATTCTTTCCAAAGTCCTCAAGCGTCGAAGTGTGAAAGGGCAATATTTTAATGCCACGTTACACTAACACCCTCTTCTCCTCTTCAAAACTTTAATAATATTTTGAGCTCCTTGATTACTTGAATTACCGTGAATAAGGTTAGGCAGACATTACAAGAGTGCAGTCAGTCCCACTCAGACCTAGGGCAGACTTGCTACTACACCAAATTTCAATGCACAAGCCACTCTCAGGATAAGAGCTGCCCCACTTACTCATGAAGAGCATAGTCCAGAGATGCTTCTTCCTAGCCTCAATGCCATCTGTGACTGAGACAAAGTGCATTGTTCAACACTTCTGTTGTGATGCTTTTTTGGTTTGGTTTTGTTGTAGGGTTTTTTTTTTCTGTTGTTTTTGGGGATTTTTTTTGTTGGTTGGTTTTTTTTTCTGATGGACAAGGCAGCAATTTCCTACCTTTCAAGTCCTACACAACAACAGAGGTTTGTAGAGGTTTCATGGGACAGCAGTAAGTAAACAAATGTTTCCTATCAATCCAAGATCACTACCACTACAAAATTTAGCCTAAGTAGTCAAGGCATATGATTTCTACAGCATTTACTTCGAAGTACTATTTTACCTAGCATACCAAAACTTTATCAAAAGATGGGTAGGATGCATGCAATCCACTGGGATAGAGATCTTCACATCTGTGGTTCCATGCTATCATAAAGGGTATTATACTATGAGGATTCATCAACTGTGAGCTTTTGGAATACTCACTAAACAAAGACAGGATGTGAAGAAGCAAAAGATATAGACAAAACAACACAGTGTATTGTGCTCTGTATGCAGATGGAGGAACTAAATCCTTAAATGTTCAGGAGAGAAAAACAAGTAAGAACACATGATGTAAGACTTAAGTGCATATGAAGGTCTACCAGTACACAGAACTTTTGGACCTCAGCTCTTGAACCCTTTCTCTCCTGGTGATCTCAGAGTTAACTGATCAGCGTTAACTTCATTACTTACCATAGTACATAAATAAATAATAAAAAAATCTGAATAACCAATACCATTCTAATTAAAACTTACAGTGATTAATTGTGTACCACCAGAACTGATGGATTACGGGCAAAACAAGCTCTGGAGCAACTGAAGGCCCAGCCCTGAAGCACTGACTAGTGGGAAGGGATCCCCTTGTTGTCAGCTGTGATCAGCAGCAGCAAGAGAGGAAGGCACAGTGGTGGCCATTACCTGGATTACATCCATCACCACTTATGCATGTGCTACTTCATCTTCAATGCAAACTGAAAACTAAAAGGAACTAAAAATTCCCTCAAGGGTCCCCCAGCACCCAGGGGCTGGGGTGGGCAAAGCTGGAGCAGCTGTCACTACACCACACAGTCACCAGCGAGCCCAAGAGCCTGCTGCAGGGCCAGGACTACCCAGGCCCCCATCACCAGCAGGAAGGATACCTCGCTGGCAATTTGTTGTTTTAATCAGTTAAAAGGTGTTCCTTGGTTGGCAGTTTAGATGCAAAATAATGCAATCACCCTGTATACAGTTTCCCCGTAGCACGTTGCTATGTTTTGCAACACACACTGCGATTTACAGGAATGCAATTCCTCTCTTTAGCCTGAGCCCTGAATACTAAGAGGACTGGGGTTTTCCCCTTCCTGACACTGCAGCTCATGTCTTTAAAAGCCATTCCTTCTTCTGTATTTGTGCATTAACAGAAAAAAAAGTGATTCCAAAACAACAGGGTTTGAACACATGAATCAAGCACATCTATCCTGTGCAAAAGAACCTCTGCAATATATTATCAACCACTACAGATTTAACTTTGCTCCAGAATAACTGAATAGCTCTTACTTGAAAAAAAATTAGAAATGAGAACCTTTTACTGAATCCAGACAAATATTAAGGTATTTCATTTCAATCTGTCATCAGTTTAAGTCAGGATTAACAGTTTGTCTAAATATTAAAAACGAAGAAGCTTTAAAGTCACTTCTGCAAATCTAATAACCAAATTTGGATATAGTCATGTACAAATCCCACTTTTTCTACTTTCATACTTATTCAAGTGTAATGCTGAAATTTTCAGCCTCTGTAGCTGATTCCTAAAGAAAAATATTTCAGGCACCTTTAAAATGAATTTATTTCACAAGTCTCATTTATGCATTTGCCATAAGTTCTTTTAGTAAAAAGTATTTAAGTACGAAAGTTTAAAAAATCATTTAAAATACAGTTTTTCAATAAAATCCAACAAGCATTAAACAGATCTTTCACATATTACGCTTTTTCCACAAGGCACATGTATAGAACATTTCCAATGAGAAGTTAATTATAACTTACCAAATCTTTACAATGTTTATAAAACTCTAGGAAAACATACAATGGATAATGTACAAACATGAATGGCACCTTGCAAATTTCAGACAGAACTGTAAATGAAATCTTTATGCATACTACCCAGATCATAGTGGCTTGCCTCCACTGAGGAATAAACTGTTACTGGATGCAAAGTAGTTTTAAGACTACTCTGCATTAAGTATTTCAATGTACTTTTTTGTTAAAAAAAAAAAGCCTGGAAGTTCCAGAGTAAACACAAACAATTCACCAAATTTATTTTTAAAACTCTTTCTAGTAAAAATTATTTAATGTCCCAAATGCAAAAGGCAAGAAAAATACTGAATTGTTACTGGTTATTTCAGGAGTGGAAAAGTATAGTTTTCTGAGCAAAATTTACAGTTGGCTTTTAAAGTGGACAGTGGTTCCTGATTATAATTTACCCTAGACAGGATGAGAAGCATTTAATCACAGCATCCCTTTAAAAAGAAAAAAAAAATCAGTTATTTGTTATTTTTTTTATAGACATCTCAACCATCACATATTTAAATTAAAATATGACAGAAACTAAAGACAAATACCAATAGTTTATTAAATGCAGGATCTGTGTGTCACACACTACCTCTATTGAAGCGACCAAAGCAAAGGCTCAAGCCAAATCTGAAACACAGGTCTCCCACGCTGTTTATATTCCAGCACATGCTAAAATGCAGACACAGTGCTAAGAACTGGTCTGCAGCACACTTGGAGGCTTAGCAAAGGTCAGAGCCTTATTTCACAAAGGCTGGCCAGCAAGGGCACGGCTGAGGAATGCACCAAATCCAGTCAGTGAGACACAGGTGTTGTGAGTCCAAACCACACTAGAGTTAGACCATCACAGCGCAGGAAATAAAGCACAGGCTGAAGGGTTTAAAGTGCAGGTACTGACAGTGTAGGATGGAGAGCTGGTGCAGCCTTAAGGTTTGAAAGATCTGAAAGGCTGTATTTTTTTAATTGAAAATTAGCTGTTTTCTGACTGTTATACTTAGATGACTCACTTAAGTCTCATTTATTTTTCATTTTCTCAGAAAAGTAACAATTTGCTAAGGAGTGGAATTTGTATGCTGTTGTTAGTTGGCTGAAAAATGAAGAAACATACCATCATGACTCTTTAAAGTCACTGTAGGTATGGGGTTTGGTTTTGTTGCATTTGTTGTTGTTTTCATTTGGGTTTGGTTTGGAGGGCTTTTTTTTGCCAGAGCCACATTTAACTAAAAGAAACAAACATAAACCAACAAAACCCCCCCAACAAACCCATGAACAAGTAAATTGTTTTTAAGAGTAAACCATTAATAAACCAAGGAATGATAATTTTGTTGAACTCAAGATAAATACATACTTTAAACAAATGACATAATACTGTTTTCTTAACATAGTTTAGATTTAGAGCACTGTTTCTGTAAGAAAGGCAGCCTATACAAGAAATTTATGATAGCATTCCACAAAAGCAAATAATTCAATAATCCTTAAAGAATTCACTAAATTACTAAAAGCAGTCTGTATAAAATTCAATTCTTTGGCTCATAAAATCTAACAGATAAATAAAACCACAGAAATGAACTGATGTATATAACCTGATCTTTTTCTGCCCAGAACTTAAAGTACTATCGGTAGGGAAAAAAAAAAAAAAAGAAACAGTGACTGGAAGCTCAACTTGGTTTCTGTAAAGAGCAGATTAAAAAAAAAAAAAAAAAAGGAAGGAGCCTACTGAGACTGTCTCCTGGCTACTGGAACTACAAGAATCACTACTTCTGAATGGGTTAGCTTGGATTGTCAGAAACAGGAAGATGACAGTTCGAAGCTCAAGTTCAGGTAAAGTACTTTATCCACTGTAACTATCAACTACTATATTAAAAAAAAGTCCTTCCTAGATGAAATCTGAAGCTTTAAAAAAAAAACTTGTTGGTTTGTTTTTTGAAAAACACACTGTTGAAAAACCAAACTGCATTTTTCATGAATCATTATAGAAAAAATAGATTCTTATATTGGATTACTTGCATGTGTTTTCACTCTGTGTTTGGCTAGCTTTCATTCCCTTTTTGTACATGAGAGTGAAAACAAAGAGAAGCTTGCCAAAATGAAAATTAACACAAAGCATTGCCTTTGTCTCTCCCAAAAATGATGGACGAATTCAGAAACAGACTAAGCAGCTGAAACTATGTTGTTCATTTGCTTTTAACTAAGACCTCAGATCTGTAAGTTAACTTTAATAGATCTGTAAGTTAACTTTAATTTTAATACCAAAAAAGTCACTATTGTATCACTGTATTTTTAAATCACTGGAGAATTTAAACAAAACCTTGATTTATTTTCAGTGATGAAAACTAGAGAGAAATTTATCAAAGATAATTACTGTGCACTTTATTTGTATTTAAAGCTTATATTAAGCATTAGTTTTGAGTTCAGCTATGTCGTTTTCCAAAAATTAAAGGGAAAGGAAGGATGTTATGTTCTTCTCACATACTTACTCCCCAGCATAAAGGTAACTGACTTTTGTTACGATGAAAATTATTATGCACTCACCTTGCAAAAGGAATATAAGACAGACTATACCTGAAAAAAGAGGAAAAAAGTATATTTGCAGAGTGTTTATGTATCTCCTTGAACTATATTATTTCACTATAGTCCAGCATTAATAAAAGCAACCTGTTGGAACACAACTTTAAACCAGATTACCTATTCAATTTAATGCTTACCTGAGAAAAGATTACATGTTGGATAAGAACTAAACATACTGACAAGGATTTGGTGGTTTACTTCTCCTTGGCTTTTTTTTTAATGTAGTTCATACTTTCTAATGCACATGAACTTAAAAAACCAAGATTTACTATGAACAGACCAAAAAGGAATGCTTCTGGAAAAACTGTATTCAAGATGATATAGACAACGTTTTTCCAGCTTAAAAGAGAATCTAAATTACTATGCAAATATACATCTAATATTTATGTAACTCTAAATACGGCTATATGCTGTAGTATGAACAATATGCCACAACTGTGACACTCAAACAGCTGATAATTCTATTGTCCTCTGAAACTCGCTTCTCACAAGCTTCCAGGTGGTGTTTTGTTCTCATGCCCAGCCTGATCAAATTGTAGGACACTTAACAAATGTGAACTGTCTACTGAAAACATGCAGAACACAGCCTGAGTTAGTAGTCTTTCCTCTGTCTAATACCAAGCATTTGCCTGGGCACAGCACAATGCCCAACAGTCCCTATCCTGAACAAATGGTTACTTGCCCTCAAACCCAAGTTCAGTATAGACTCTGTGTATTCAGGGCAAGTTCAAACAAGAACTGCGGTCACCTTGGGTTGCCTGAGAGTTAGCACCAAGTAATTCCCCTGGGACAAGGTATGTATCTCTATGGAGAAAGGAGTAACTTCCAAAACTTCTGCCAGGATTTCAGGCATTCACCTGCACTCATGCATTGCCAAGCCTTTGCCCCTGAGTGCATTTGGGTGCATAGTACCTGCTGCACTAAATTTACCTTCTCACATCTACCCCCTCTTTACCCAGTGCTGCTGTGTATTCCTGGGACAGGACATACCCTATGAAAATGTTTAGTTTCTTTCACTTCAAAAATGAAAAAATAGTTAGAACTCAAAAAAAGAGAGAGATGCACAGAACATATGATTATACTGTTACTTTCACAATACAGAAAAGGCATGAGAATCTTTTTGCATATATATTCCTTTTATAAGGCTTCAGATAAGTTCACACGTTGCAGAATATACTTAAAATTGCCCTTTTTGTAAGACGACTGAATATAGATTTTGCTGGAGTTACACAACCTATCTCAGAAGAACAGATTGAGGCTGGCATTTGGGCACACTTACATGTGAAGCATATATATAGGTTTATAATCGTGTGAGTGTAGGAGCAGGAAGAAGAAATGAAAAGGAATTTTAAGAATCTTACCAGGTCATTGCCAAAAACTGCAATATGCAGAATAACATCGCCAAACCTTTTTTGTCCCACTAAGTAAAAATGAAGCAAATATGGCAAGTTAGATCATTTTGCACCATTCTATACTGTAAACAATTGGAACAGTCTGTTCAATCAAAAGTTGAGTTAGCTGACAATGCCTAAATCATCTTAACTTAATTTGCTACTTCTTTCCTCTCTAACAACTTTCCATTTGTTTTATCCATCACTTCATTAGCATCATGCTATGAAAACCTTTTCTAGCTTTGAAAATACTTAACAGCATCAGTGCTAACACTCTCTCATGAGATTGTACTTCTGCAAATATGGAAGTTCATTCCATATGAATATGTCCAGCAACATATTTACTTTATGGAATGTAGGTACAGCCAGTTTCCAATCAAAATGCTTGAAAGTACTTGTTCTGTTTCTTTTCCATTGTCTTAATTAGCTTAATATTCTGTATCCGTGGCTTCTGAAGACCACTACATATTCTCTGAAATTTTCTGACATCACTAAAACGAAACAATATTTTAACTTGCTTTTCTTAGTTTTTATTCCAGAGGTCTGCAGACTGAACCTGAAGCTCTCGATTTTGTATTCTCATCTACATCACAAGCAGATGGAAATGTGTGTTTGCTTTACAGCCAGGAGGCTCATCACTCCACCTAAGCTCAACTGCACCTGACAACAGAAACACCACACGCAAAGCTCATCTTTCCTCCACAGCTGAACTGTATCTTAAAGCCACGATACAATTAATAAACTAACAAAGCTGGATTGCTTCTTAGAGGAATAAAGTGTTCTCACTTACCCAGAATACAGCACAAAGAGTCAATACTAGGCAAAGCTGGGGTGAGATGAAAGGAGAGACAAAAAACCCCAGAATGAATACTCAAATACACAACAGAGCAAATACAGTAACTGTTTTCGTGTTTTCAATGGGTAACCAGCATTTTCAGAATTGACTTATGAAACATGCAGAGCCAAGGCCTGAGACACAATGACTATCATGCTGAACTCCATGTAAAGTGGTGTTTTCCAAAGCACAGTATGAGAGATGCATGGCCAGAGAGGTGGGACGAGTCTTGGAAGAAAGAGGTGGAAGAAATTGACTTCAGGAACCAAGAGGAGTATAACCAGGTGTGTGTAGCCTTATGTGTAGGTCTATTAAGAGGTGGGGTTAGATGATAAAGCTTGATTGAAAGCAACCAACCTGGGTACTGCTACTCTATTATTTCAGTACATACTATCATTCTGAATCTAGTATTCATAACAACCATTTCTGACAAGAAAGGTATGTGCATCACTACCATCCATTATTAAAAACATCCATTCACCATTACGGTATCTGGCAAACAGAGGCTATACTTCCATCTGCCAGTGCTTTTTTATCTTCTGACAGTAATGAAGAGCCCACTAGGGAGCAGCTGCCTCAGATACAGTGAAAACGCTCACGTGAAGCTTTGTTCAAGGTACTTATATACTTCTGATGGAACATTACAATGATATATTTGGTTTACTATGCCAAGTAATCACACCATTCGTGCAAGCTTAATCATCACTTTGAACTTTTCCACTAAATCTCATCTGGCTTCCTCCACTTGTCATTACACATAGTAGAAAACAGAAAAAAAACTCTAAATTAGTTTTCACTGAAAAAAAATTGTTGGTGTTTTATTGAAAGAAAAATAACAGACTCTTGAAATTTTCCAAATATGTTTGTGACTCCTGAACTGCCTACAGTTCTAGCTCTGTGTTAGGATGAGGATTAAAACAGTCAAATATATCCAAAGTTTTCAAAACTTCATAAGTTTTCCAATTCTTCTGTTTTACTGAAATTTTCCATCCTAACGGTCTTAGCTCTCATCCAGTGTTCATGATCACTAATCGGTGAAACCTTTCATTCTGTCTTTTCCCAACCTTTTTGGTAGCTCCTTTGCACAGGTAGGTAGGTCTGTGATGTTTTCTCTACTCTCTGTTCTCTTTCCATTTCCCTGATGTGTATTGTTTCTACAGCCTTCAAAGCAAGTTATTTTGTCACCATGCCTGAGCATGGTGGATAACAGGATCATCAGAGCAAAATGATTTTTGTGCCTGCTGTTTTAAGGGTCTGGCTTAGGCTCTCAGTTTCACCAGAAAAAGCCCACAGCTGTAAAGTGTTGCAGAATTCATACTCAGCAAACACAGACTGGAGATATCCTTGGACATTTTTACTGCAGACCTACAAAACATAGCTTCCCTAGGACTTGTAACTTGGTTGTAAAAGATGGCAAAACAAAACAAAAAAACCCCAAACCAAACCAATCTCTTGAATAAAGCTTGGAGTCCAAGCTAAGGATCAAGTGATTTTTCCAAAAGATATGGGCAAACACGAGCTTCCTAAATAAGATTATAACTTTTTTTTTTTTAATGTGGGTGTGTGAGAGGAAAACCATACAATCCATATGACAGACATCCAGAAAAAATTTTGCACTCACATCAGCTCTAATCAAGTAGAAAAAAAGTTATACGATAGGGAGAATAGGAATAGACAACTACATTTAAAAAATAAAAGTTGAAACAAATTAGGGAGAAACAGGGGAGAAATTAAATACAAAACAGAGGAGCAGCAAGGGCAGAAAGTTGTTTTGAAGTACCTAATATAGAGCTTTGGGATAGGAATTCTGATATTGGGGATGGGGGTTTTTTCCATCCCCCTGGAAGAAGAAATGATGGTCATGGAAGTAAAGGAGCCAAAGATGTCACAATGGAGAATCACAAAGCTGAACATGTGACTTCCCACACTTTGAGGAAATAAATTATTTTTCTCCATTGCTGTGAAAGTACTGAACCACTAACCTTTACAGACAGAGCTGCAGCCAACAAACAACTGTCAAGCTACACTTGGTGACCACTGACTTTTCACAGTAGCTAAAAAGTCTCTCTCTTGCCTTGTTCTTGAAGAAAATATTTTAGACAATAAATTAAAAATAATCAACCTACTATTAGCATTTAGTAAGAATTATTCAGTAAAAAGAACATGTCACTCCAAATGATTAATTAAAAAAAAAAAAAAGGCAACAGAAACACAGGCTGATAGAAAGGAGCTAGATAATCTCTATGACATACAGAGCTAAACAGCTTGACTGTTATATCTCCCTTTAGAAATAATCCCCTTTAGAAAAGCCTCAAATTTAGCTTTGAGGCTAAAGGAAAACTTTTTAATAAAAGGAAATAAAGACAGTATATTTACCAACATCACAATTGTAGCTATTAATCGTTTTGGATCAAACATTGCTTTCAATTGCTTCAGTGGCCCCATCAGGAAACATGTACTAATAGGAGAGAAAAAAACAAAACATATGTTAAATCGCTTTCAAATAACTCTTTGTAAAAGGCAGTAGGTAATTAACCAGTTTTCTGACAGTTAGATGACTTCAAAGGCTTTAAAAAAAAAAAAAAGGTATTTCAGTGTTTAGCAACAGAAACTCACTAGAACAGAAGGTGAAATACTTCATGAATTTAGCCCTGGAAACAGTTACACAAGATTCTTTCCAAACCATTAACATAGTAAAAAAAAGTAATAGGCAAATACAAGAACACTATTACATTGGCTGAGGTCAGAGAGGACAGAGGGTGTGACAAGGATATACTTAAGGAATAACAGAAGAGTAGAAGCAGATCGGTTTTCATGAACTCTTTCATCACCCAAGAAAAAAGCACATTTCTAATAATAATCTGTTCGATGGTGTTGAATGCCATTTATAAATAAAGACAATGAAGAAAGCAGTGCAGTTATAGGTAAATTTAAATCATGTTAGAGACACAAAAAGGGAGGAGATTGAACAATGACTGTAAGTAGCCCTACATTAATTTAGAAATGTGTGGGTAGTCCAAGATGTTTTGACTTATTTTAAGATGACAAGCACCATAATATATAAGAAAAAAAAAAGATGACAAAACTCAACTCTACAAAAGAAAATGAAGATCATATCCGAGAGAACGGGAACAAGTACAGTGGTTAGAGGAACAACAACAACAACGAAAGGCTTTTTTTTACAAAAAAACCCATTATGCTGTAAGTACAGCAGAGGGTTATCAAGGTGAAATTTAGTGAATTTCATGTTGAAGCTGTTTTAAGAACTGACTTGTCAAAATAATGTAAAGATACAAAGACCAAACTTCTGCAGAAAATTTCTGGTTAACAATAAACTTTTTTACCCAGACGGCATGCAAGTAGCTACAATCAAGATTACAGGGAAGCTCTAACTTTTTGGTCAAACTCAGCAAGCAAAAAGGAAAGAAGAAGTTCAGTAGTTTGTACTAATCCTCCTGCTTTTTTCTACTCTGTAGTTAACTTGAAGGGAGAACAAAAACCATCAGCAACACTATGCTGTACCTGTTCATGCAAAGAAATGCCATCTGAACTAAGAACTCACAACCACAGGAGTAATTCTCTGGCTTCAAATATTTTGAGATGAGTCTCTTTGTTCCCTGACATTGAAGTCATTTTCCTTTGTAGAAAACATGACAATTTAGTGAGAAAATTAGAATGCCTGTAATATTGTGGTGCTCTGAATGCTTTACTAGAGAGTAGAAAATCTAGTTTAACACCTTTTCTAGTTAATAGTTATTTATATGAAATTAAACAATCAGTAGCAGGGAAGAGTTCGATAGAGCTTCCTCCTTCCTCCTTCTAAGATAGAAGAAATATGGGAATCCACATCCCAAGCAGTAAACAGAACTCAATCTTCCACACCCAGATGTTCCCCTACCAGCAACTTCATGCATACCCCCTTCTCTTCACTTTTTTCTTAAGTTGTGTAGACAGATCTCAAAAGTCCGTATTAAATGGGAAAAAATGTTTTCACAATTCAATAGGAAAAAAGTTTTAAATTCACTGCAATCCAAACTAACTTTTTCTCAGTATTTTTTCATCTTGTCTGCTGAGCCATAAAATTAAATTAAGACAAAAAAAAGGGGATCTGAAGAACTAGAAGAAAAAATTAGTTAGCTGGAAGGATAGGGATGATGAAAATATGGTGGTAAAAAGGAGTGAAATTTAGGCCACGTAAAGTAGGCAGAAAAAAAATATAGAAAGCAAAATGCGTTGTTTGTAATCTGATGAGCATTGAAAGACAGACATCACAAGAGCTTCTCCAGAGAGGAGATTCCATAGGGAGAAAAAAGAAAGGCTGAAAAACAATTCTAGAGGTCCTGCACTTAAACAGGATATTTTTCCTAGATACAACACATTCTGTAAGAGATACACTCATCATCTCGGAGAATAATCAAGTAAGTATCATTGTTTTCATGTTCATGGCTAGAAAATTATAGTAAAAACAGGCTAGAGAGGAATAAACAGGCTAATAGGACTGGTAACTGCATTTTGTTTTAAATACAGACTTGAGAACAAGCCTGAAAAAGTTTAAATCTGCTTGTCAGTTTGGGACTCTATTGTCATTTCCTACTGTTCGTGGAACACAGTTGCCTGTTGTTTATATCTGAAAGGACTACTGGAGGAAATGGGCGGCCTCTCTTTTCTTCTAATTTTAGTTGGTGTCCAGACTAAAGTTTTTCAGCATTCTCCTAAAAGAAACAACAGTCTGTAAAAACTTTCCTCTTACCTCAATTAGACTTGATTAGTACCAAGTTTCTAACATTCTAATTTAATTTGAAGCAGTGAAAACACACGCAAAGTACTAGGTAAAAACGAAACAGCAAAAAAACCCATCCCAAACCAACAACAAAGAGTAAGATAAGGGAGAGAAAGGGAAACACTCAGCATTGCCTACCTCCAGTATTAATTTTTTGTCTTGTTTTAGTATGAGATGGAATAGTTCTACAAACGAGATTCAATTTCAGTATAGAAATTTTTGGCTCCTAACAAATTTGTTGAGGAAAAGCAGTACACCTTCACATTTCTCAAACGTTAATGTCACATGACCACAGTTTTAACAGATTAACAATGCTTTGATTCAAGAATTAAGTCACTTGACTAAAGTAATAGAGTCCATGAAAGTCAAGACCAGACTCAATGGCGTTTGAGTCCCATGACCATGCATCAACTACATTAAGATCATAAGAGAAGGAGGACAAATAGAAACTGAAAATACTTCATGGACACTGTTTCTTACATGTCTTTCAAATTGTAAAAGAAAAGTTTTGATCCTAAGAGTTCCCTTCTGCAAATCTTTTAAGACTGTTATGTGGAATACTTCAAAGAATCAAACGGTTTAAAAATACACTGTGAATGATTTTTAGGTTCTGCTTTTGCCCTTACAGTCAAAACAAGGATTTCCTGAACATCTCCTTTTTCAAAGAATTTTCTCTTGAGAGAGAAACAGGATGATCTCTCTGTTAAAAGCAAAAAGCTCCTTCCAGTAAGAAAGCATTCACACAGTATGGAGACTACCACCCTGCCCCTGAAACTGAGGTACTTCTGTACCTGGCAGAAGGACTGAGCCATAAAAAGTACAAAACATTCAACGAGCAATTTGTTACTCATACTTCAGACAGCAGTTGTGATGTGTCCACAAAACAAGCATGTAAGATAACTGATATTCAACAATTATGACAGTGTTAAAACTGTTAAATAAACAAGTTTTTATGTTATTATCATTTCAGTATGAAAACAATGTTGTTTATACACAACATAAACACCATTCTCGAGCAAAAGCAAATGGAAATGTAGATGAAAAGGAAGGTACTCTTCTAATAACCATAAGAAATCGTACCTGGCTAACGCAGCAATATTTCCCAGGGTGTAGAACACTGCAAAAAGTTTGATCCCCTTTGGGAGCCACAGCAATGCTGTTCCCTATGAAAGAAAAGTTATTTGTATGTTTGCAATTAGTTAATTCAATTTATTTAGATTTTATAGTCTATAAATATATTTTCATGCTATGAAGAGCATCATTCTGACATAACAATAGCGAAGTACCCTGCTCTCAGAGTTGCAGTAGTCACTACTCAGCATACTTCTATTGCCACCTACTGGCAAAACAGTGTGTTGGTTTACTGTATTTCACAGTATCTTTACAACTAGGAAATATTTGTTTATATTGTTTAACACATTTATTTGTACTGTTTATATTCTATTTACAGCACTTTCAGTTTTGTTACAATGCCCCACTGCATTGTAACATCCTGTACCTCCACACACAAAGGATAAACTGTCTTATAACCACACTAATATTCATCTCCTTTCTCCTCCAATCAGCTATCTGGTTTTGCAGTTTAATATGCACTAAGGCTGAATAGAAATATTTTAGAACTCTTACTTCCAGACATTTCTTATTTCTACTAAACACAAAAAAATCCAAACCCTTCTGCTGATCACAGTTACCTATGATGAGCAGAGAGAAATGGAATCATAGAATGTTTGGCATTATAAGGGACCTTAAAGATCATCTAGTTCCAACCCCCCTGCCATGGGCAGGGACACCTCCCACTAGACCGAGTTGCTCAATGCCTCATCCAACTTGGCCTTGAACACTGCCAGGGATGTGGCATCCACCACTTCCCTGGGCAACCTGTTCCAGCACTTCACAGTAAAGAATTTCTTCCATATATCTAACCTAAATGTCCCCGCTTTCCACTTGTATCCATTACTCCTTTTTGTATCACTACAGTTCCTGACAAAGAGTCCCTCCCTAACTTCCATGCAGGCCCCTTTCAGATACTGTTATGAGGTCTCCATACAACCTTCTCTGCTCCAGGCTGAACAGCCCCAATTTTCTCAGCCTGTTAGAGCCTAAATGGAGCCTAAGCTAGAAGCAAAACAAGATGTGATGTGGACACTGTGTCTTGGGAGGAAAAAAAAAAAAAGAAAGAAAAAAAGCAACTATATTCTACCCAATTGCTATTTCAGTGCAAATCCGTGGTGTCAGTTTGCACAGTAGAAGCAGCCATGGAAAGGTGAAAGAAAAGAGTGTAACTGTATTCTACAATGAAAGCTACAGACACTTTGCAAAGACTTGATTAAAGAAAAAACACCACCTTCAATTTTCATCAGCCAAGAACTTAATAAATCTACCAAATGGTCCATAATCCGAATAAGAAGGCGGCAGAGTTGCCAGTTCTCTCTTACATGGCAAAGCTTAGCTAGGAAGCTAAATTCTACAAGATGTGAGCTTCACAAACACACTGCTCAGAGTTTTGACTCTTATTAAGCTCAAGATAATTCAAGGAAGCTTTAAGAAACCAAGATCCAAAAGCCTTTTATCTGTTGTTTCACAGTATTACACCATATGATACAGAATAGACACAAAGTTTAAATACTAAAAAAGAAATAGCAGCAAAATCAGTGATGTTAACATGCCCAGAAATAGATGTTAAAGCACAAATGTGATGTGTAGTAAAATTTGTGATTATACTGGTTAAATATTGGGGGGGGAGAATGTCAGGCGGAGGAAGTCAACTAAACCTAAAAAAGGGCTACTCCCATCCAATCTTGAGCTCCCTCCCTAGAACTTGCCCCCTCTCCAACACAAGTATCTAGCCAGATATGTCACTGTACTTGGCATAGATATCAATATGGAGAATACCACTCTCTATTTCCTTTATTGATCTGATTACTATTTAAATAAAACCTCTCGCAGGTAAGAGCATCAATTGTTTTTTCACTGGCTTCTGGGACTTCCCATGCAGCTGAAAACTTCCAGCAGATTTTGATAACCAAAACAATTAACAGATCTCAACTTTTAACTGCAGGCTTGAGACTCCTGCCAGCCCCTCAAGTTCAAGAATGAATAAATGATTTGCTGGCTCTAATAACACCAGGAATGCAGCAGGTTTTTCAAATGTCAATTAGTATCACAGTCATCACCTATTGATTTGTTAAGTGTGGTAAGTTACACTTGTGGTTTCTTCATCCTTTAAAAACCTTTCAAGCTTAACCTCTTTTCCCCTTTTATTGAAGAGAATAAAAGTAAGATGGGTACACACCCCTAGTACACCAGTTACAAATCTACATTTTGTCAGTCTTCAAACTGTTTAGTAAGAAAATATATTCTGCCACAATAATAAAGCTCTCTGCTGTGAGTGGAAGAAAACTGGTCAAAATCGTAATTTAGAGAGCAACAGCCCTACATGCCAATAATACATTTAATGTCCAGTTAAATTTGTGGATACAAAGTTTAGAATACAGAATAAAGCAAACATAGAATCACATATAAAGTGTGAATATGAATGAGGTTCTACTGTAGAACAGTAATAAAGCACAGGGAAAAAACACTGTTTACTTACAAGAAAAGAGCACACAATGCCAGCAACAAAGCATATGGCAAACCATCTGACTCGAGTACCAAAGCTGAGTGTTGAGGCATCAAGGACCTTAATGGGAAGAGAGGAAAAAAAGAGGATATTACAAACCCAATTTTGAACAATCTAAAGGAAATTTTTCCTTTACCGCTGAAGTCCTTAATTTCAAACAAAATATTTTTTTAGCCAGAAACAATCATCTTACCTTGCTGAACAGCCACTTGTATATTAATTCTTTCATAGTACAAAATTTTATTAACGGTCTGGAAATATATTTCCAAAACAAACAAAAAAGACAAAACCCATGAAGGTATATCCTGGCATTCACGCAATACAACTCCACTTTCAAACACTTTCTTTTACCATTCGAGTGAAAATTATCACAACTGTACCAAAGCAAAAGAATGGATGAACCTTCTAGCAATTTGCAGTGGAATATATCTATTTGTGCAGCATTGTAGGTTCCTATAAACATTACCACCTTTTTGTGTTACTAGAGAGGATCCCTTGTACATACTATTACCAGTATCCACAGCAAGCATTATGACTCTGCTTCAGTTACCGTTCCTTACGGGGTAAAGGTGTAGGCAGACTAACACACAGCTTGTCTCATCAGACAGCCAACATGCTGAAAGAGATTATTTTATTTCCTCCTTCTCCAGAGTGACTCCAGAACCTGTAAGACTCCCCTAATGAGCTGAACTAGCTGACAAAACTCACAATGTGGGAAGAGGACTAGTGTGTCTTCTATTCTGATGACTTGGTCCTAATGAGCCAAATCAGCTCTGCAAGATGTCAGAAAAGCCACAGGGTTGATGTAAAGAAAGAGACATGGCCACAGAGCTGGCAGAACAGTCCCCTTCAGCAGCAGTGACTTGTTAGATATGCTCAGGTCATCTTCCCCACCCATGCTGTAAGAACAATGTATTTCAGCTTATTCCAGGTCACTAAAATTAAATATACTTCCTATTCTAAACTGGCCTATTAAGTGAAGCATTGCTTCAGCTTACATGAGATGATTATAAAAAGCCAACTTTCCTATTTGTTCAGATGACACAAACAGACTTGCCCTCTTGTTATCTAGTCTACAGATATTTTAATCAAGTCCTATTAACCAAATAAGTTAGGCCTTCCTCAGCCAATGAGTATGATGTTTCTCCTACTCTCTGGAGAAATTTCTCTTTCACGCAGTGGTAAGTGAACCAATGAAATTTGGTTACTACTCAGAACAATGTCACATCTCTACAAATGAAGAATCCATATCTAGTTTAATAAAAATATGCCACACACAAGCACATGTATATGTGCTGGGATGAATCATCATCTGAAGGTATGTCAACAAGGAATAGCTTGGACTATTTTCTTTATAAAGTTTTATTAAAAAATCAGCCACCTTACTTAATAAAATTAAATTACTTTGAATATTTATTTAAGAAGGGGGAGTAGTAAAAATAATCTTTTACACTGGCTTACTGTCTGAGCAGACACAGAGCTGGGATACCCTATTGTTCTGAGTTTTGTTTCCTCTTTTCTAATTTCAGCAGTTAAGACAGAACTTCCCAAAGGTCAGAAGATGTAGCTTACCTTGTTAGGTCCAACACTTTATCCTTATGCATGCATTAAAGAAACAGACAAAAACAGAAACTGAAAGATGGTTTAGTATTTGAAATCATATTTGATAGTCACAGTCCTGAATGCCTACATATGTTCAAAGAGTAGGAAGAGCTGGTAGGACATAGCTGAAGATATCCATTTCAATCACACTTTTAGTTACACCTATTAATCACAAGCAAGTACACACACACACACATACACAGAAAAAAAGAGTAAAAATCCTTTCCATCCCTGCTCAGAAATGAATAGTGGATAGGCCAAGACTATCAGTAAACCCAACACATACTTTCCAGATTGCCTAGAAAACATGGAAAGAATGAAGATAAACCATTTATTCAGGTGTATCAGGCAGATTGCTGCCACTTACTGATATTCTACTTCTCATCTTAATATCTACGGTGCTACTGAAATGACTAACAGGAAATTTTATTCTTCATATAAATTTGTGAACAGCTTTATCTTCATCTAAATCCCTAACAGTTACGAGTTGAAAAAAATACAAACACAAGAAACAAGAGAACCACACAAGGGCTAGAAGCAAACAATGCCACAAGATTTAAAACATGATTTTAAAACTAGTTCCATACATTTTATGGATTTTTTAAAAACTTAGATTGACAATACATGCACATGAACTACAGGAGATGGGCTGTGGCATGAGGGCTGCCAGAGCACCACAACAGAGCATTCTCTGTAATAATAAATTAATTGGCATTAAAATGAAGGCTGATCCTCCAACCATTCCCGATGCCATCACCATTTATGTTGTGAAGCTGAACCTAGATAATGCAGCGTTTGAAACTCTGAAACTTGAGATCTGGTAATGCATTTTTTTAGCCCCTGATACCTAAGAGTATCTCTTAGAGGAGTCTGAGGGCATACTTCATTGCAGTCTACAGCTTCCTCATGAGGGGAAGTGGAGGGGCAGGCACTGATCTCTCCTCTGTGGTGACCAGTGACAAGACCCGAGGGAATGGCCTGAAGTTGTGTCAGGGGAGATTTAGTTGGGATATTAGGAAAAGGTTCTTCACCCAGAGGGTGGCTGGGCACTGGAACAGGCTCCCCAGGGAAGTGGTCACAGCACCAAACCTGACAGAATTCAAGATGTGTTTGGACAATACTCTCAGACACATGGTGTGATTCTTGGGGATGCCCTGTGCAGGGCCAGGAGTTGGACTCAATGATCCTTGTGGGTCTCTTCCAACTCAGGAAATTCTATGATTAATTTTTTTTAGGTTTCACGGAAGCAATGGAACTCGTTATCTTTTCAGGATGCCTGTTCCACCCCTATAGGGAAGTACCTTGCTGCAAAAGGTGAGTAACAGCTACACAGTTCAACTACTTGTGCTAAAATGCCAGGCTATAATCTGTAAAAGTTGAGGACCTGTCACAGCATGTGTCTGTTCTGCCACACGTGCTGCAGAAGCAGTAATGCCTATACAAGGGACCATGAGACGCTCTGAAGTAACAGCTTAGTTTCTCGGAAACTATGAAACGGAACCCTACAAATAAGTAGGAAATGAGCAGGAAACAACGCAAGGGTGATTAGGGTTTTTTTGTGTGTCTGACATAAACCATACAGCTAATTCCAGATTTCGGATAAAAAGAGCTGGCATTGCAGTCTATGATATTTGCATTAGCAGAAGCTTTTACTTAAAGGACAAAAAAAATTGCCAGGCAAGTTCCACATCTGGGGAAAGATTCATATGGAGAACTAGACAGTAATGGTGGCAAGGGAGTTCCTTAAGACACACCCCTCTTGCTGTACTGCTTAGCAGCTTGTTTCTAAGAAGAAAAAGAAAAATGAAACTGAAATCAACAAATGGAAATCCTTAGTTTTCTGTAGCTAAACTTTAATGCCAATCTCCTGTGCAAGACGCAAGGATTTTTATTCACAGGATATTTCAAGCTAATATTGTATCAAAAAAATGATACAATCCAGAAATAAAGAGGAAACCTGTGGAAACTGGAATCTGTAACGGAGACTTCCTGAATCATAAGGAACAGTCTTGCAGTAGTCCAATAGACAAGCTGCAAGTGATGGTTAACACCATCTTTGCTGAACAGTTTGTAACGGACACACAATAAACAAAATTAATAATAATCTACAAGGCTGCCTTTAATCAAAAATATTTCCTGTGGTTCTGAACATCTACCTAAGCTCCCCCCAAATATTAATGATCTTATAAAAGTTTTCCATGTGGGCAAATCGAAAAGCAGAAACATTTTATTTTACAAGTTTTAAGAAATATTCTAGAAGTTAGCAATTACATCTTTTCTTGATGGTAAATTTAAGAACATGCAAGTAGTGGAGAAAATTAAAACAAATGTCAAGTAAATTTGCAGAATTGAGTTTCTAAGCAATAATTTAAAAATATTTAAAGAGATATTTTCATCTTTCCCTAACAGACTTCCTTATATGTATTTATGTCATCACTAGAGAATAAAATATAAGAAATGTAAATATCTGGTCTATTCCTCTTTGCTGAAATCTCATTGAATGCTTTAAGCTGCTGTCAGCTGACATGAAACTTAGCCAATGTGTCACATGGACTGATTTTATTTTAGTTTTCGTATTGATAAAACTAAAAAGCATAATGCTGCCCTGATAACATCATTACACTGGCATACTTACAATTCTTTATTGATCTTTTTGATAATGAATTCTTTTAGTTCATTTTTTATAATGTATTTAGAGTAATGGATCTAATTGCAGCAAGAAACAAGTTGGTTTAGAAAGTACAGAACAACTTCAGTGGATCGTAACACAGTTGTTTCGTTATATACGTCTACTTAGCAGGAATTACTACTGACTTCAAGGTAATGGTTCTGTAAAAATCAAGGAGAAAAACACAGAGATATCTATAGATATGAACCATAGGGTAGCTATTACACAACTGTCAGCTATTGACATTAGCTGACATCAGGGGGCCATTGTTTTTAACCAAACACATGATGCAGTTCCAGAAAGATCATTACAACAGTTGAAGATTTTACACACAAAATGCATAACCTTATACTTTCTTTCACAACTTTACCTCTTAAAAAGTATTCTTCTCTTCATGGGTGCATTAGAACTTTTCTGTTCTAACACACACACTTTAAAAATAGTCAGCACCATTCAGCTATAGCTTTAGTGAATGTCACGTATGAATTTCCTCACTAAAAAAAGGCTTGATTTCCAGTGTTCTACAAACACATTGCTACTTTGAGAGTAACCTACAGATGAGAAATTGCCTGACCTAAGCACTTGATTTTATTTTTTCTTCAGTGGGTATTAATTTATTTTAAAGATCTTTCTTGTTCATCTCAGCATGCAGCTCCTTTGCACTGTGCCAAAGACGCATTTATATGTTTTCTTCTATCATGTACTGGATAGGCTTTAAATATAGGCACGCTTTTATTATTTAAAGTCTTCTCTGGCTATAACAAGATCATTACATGCAATAGCGAAAGCATATATAGTTTAATTACTGACATTTAAAAAGTAACACACTATTAGCTCAGTTCTCTCCTCAGGATATACACTTCAAATATAAAAAGTATTAAAAGATGTAGGCATTTATCTGTTGATCATTGCTTTAAACATCACAGCATCAAGTAAAGGAAACCTCTGCGTCACTATCATGTGCCTCATGTGAAATGTGCCTAGTGACGGCAGATTAATTCTCTTGGAACTGAACTGACATTAATGGAAATGTAAGTCTTTATTTGATAATCCTGAGACAAGATCAGAAGGTGAAGAATCCTTCCCAAATGCTGGGAGCCAGTTCTGGTGTGAAAGTGCAGATTCTGCACTGCTTCCAGAATTAGGTGTGGACAAAATTTAGCTGCTTTATTGTTGCAAAGAGGCCAAGTTCTTAAACCTCGAAGATCAGCAGCAATTCAGTGCAAAACCAAATAAAGCATGTCAGCAGCAAGCTGCTAGGACTAATATTATACCAGCTATGTTCAGGCTGTTTGTTAGTTGCAGTCAGACACAGGCTGTTCTACATTCCAGCTTCCTCCACTGCGCTCCAGCACTCCGCAGTAAGCAGTATCAAGATATTCTTTGATGTGGGGCACTTTGACCTGCAGTCACACCGATTAAGAGGGAGCTGATAGAACAAATGGTTCTTTGTAAGTATGCTCAGTTTTGCTTCAGCCTAGAAATTAATTCTCAGGAATGTATGGCGTTCAAGCGCAGTAAAACTGAAACAAAGAGATAAGAAAGATAGCGGGAAGGCAATACAAAAATTAAGTTGTACTTGAGGAGTATGGCGAAACAAGTAACTTCAGCACAACATACACAAAACGATCCTTGTCTAAAGAAAATCTTTCTTTGCTTTTGCAAATTCAAAGGCACAAGGAAATGGAGAAGCAATTTACACTGAATCACAGAACTGGTCAGGTTGGAAGGGACCACAGTGGGCGGCCATTTGGTCCAAACCCCATGCTTAAGCAGGGTCGCCCTAGAGCACAAGTAAACCTTTCTTTAGAAAGAAAACCTGTTGTTTGACTGATCAAGTACCAAGGCCAGGCAGTAGGAAGAGCATACACGACACAAGGAGACCCTGCTACCCCAAAGCAGGGGTAGCAAATAAAATAAAATAAATGACAAATAAAACCAAATGACCCCAAGCCACTAACAGAGCAAAAAGCTTCACACAACAAGAACGTGTCAAAACTCATACACCGGACAGGGTCTGGTGCCCACAACCCTCGGCGCATGCAGCAAACTTCGGGGAGGAGGAGGAGGGAGGACAGGCCCTCCCGGGCGGTACCTGCGCCGTCAGTCCCTGCTCCTCGTCGTCCTGCCCGGCCAGCACCCGCCGCAGCTTCTCCATGCCGGCCCTCCCTCCGGCCGGGCCAGGCCGGGCCGGGGCGCGCCGGGGAACAGAACGGGACGGGACGGGACGGGACGGGACGGGACGGGACGGGACGGGACGGGACGGGACGGGACGGAAACCGCTCCACCGCCGGGCCCCGGCCCAGCCTGGAAGTGACGCGCCCCCCGAGGCGGTGGCTCGGGCCGCGCCTGCGCGCTGGGGTGGTGGCGGCGGGGTGGTCCCGGCGCCCTCGTGGGGCAGAAATGGGGGACCCCCAACGCCGGAGGGGCGTCTGTGCAGTCCTCGCTAGAGGCGATGGGGAGAAAGAAGGGATTTTTCAGCCCGTCATCGCTGCCCGTGGAATCGGTGTGCTCAGTGTGCACGGCAGCGCGATTTGCATGAGCGCGGTGGTGCGAGCTGGTGGTTAAATAAAGCCCTGTGGACAGATGTAGGACCCGGCACCGTGGGTGTTCAGGGCCCCGGTAGGACCGCGTTAGGGCACCTCATGTTCAGGAGGAACTTCGTGTGTGCATCAGTTTCTGCCCGTTGCGTCGTGTCCTGGTGGTCGGCGGCACCACTGCAAAGAACCTGGCTCCATCCATCGTCCTGGCACCCTCCCATATACACTTTATCCATGTGTACATTATATTCATAACAAGTAACTATTGGTCTACTCTGGCCTCAAATTGGGAGGTCTGGAGACACACCATCTATAACGCTGCTGTCTCCTTTGAGAACACACGCAGGATCACTCTCGAGGAGAAAAGGCAACACAGAAAGAACCGTGTTTTGCAGAATATACCATCTAAGGAGTCTTTCTGCTGTGCCTTTTGCAATAGGATATGTCTGTCTCGTATTGGCCTCGTAAGTCACCAACGTACCTGTAACAAATGTGGATAGTGCCTTCCCAAATCTTCGTTCGCGAAGCCCAGCCATGGTGATATGATGTAACTATTTTATAATTAATATATTAATATATAATGAAGCAATATAAAATAGAAATACAGTATTATATAGCATAAAATAACCATATATTAATATTAGAACATGTATAATTAATACTAATATTAGTGGTACGTGTATATTATACACCTTATCAATGTCCATAAATATCTAAAGAGAGGAAGTCAAGAGGATGGAGCCAAGTTCTTTGCAGTGGTGCCAACCACCAGGACACGAGGCAACGGGCAGAAACTGATGCACACCTGATATGAGAAAGAACTTCTTTACTGTGTGAGTGACCCCACACTGGAACAGATTGCCCAGAGAGGCTGTAGAGGCAAACAGCCTCACCCCTCCTTGAGTTAGAGGCACCTGTGACATCCTGCACACCACCTGTGAGCAAGCCAGGTGCTTTTCTAGCTAGGAATGAGTAGGGCAGAAACAGGATTAAGTGTAAATGCCTTCTTCCAGAGATTTCCAGTGTGGCGCTGTGTAGTCTCTTAACCTCTGCCCCTGGAGGAAGGGGTATGGCAGAGGCCATCATGCTGCCCTGTGTCTTGGCTTTGCTTGCTCATTCTGAGCAACACTCCAACCTCCACCCCCTCTGCTCAAGCAGGTCATTCCACATGTCTTCCTTCTCCTGCTCTGTTCAGTCACTGCCCCTGAATGCCCTCTGGGGCCATTCCTGCATCTGTCTCTGCTGTGTGACCAGCTCTCAGATGAGCACTGCAGCCTTGGCCTGAGTGCTTTACAGAGAGAATGAGGCTGGTGGCTGGGGAAAAAGGATGGAGGGGTGTGCCCTGCCTGCTGCAGTGAGAGCAGGCAGCAGTGTGGGGTGGGGCAGAAGAAGAAGATGAGTGATAAGGGCTGTGTAACCTGCTGCTGTGTGAATGAAACGATAAAAACCTGACTTTTAGGTGAAACACTTGAACACAAACTGTACATTTCCAGCCTGATGACAGGCCATTGGCATTGCAGGAAGCTTTAGGTTAAGGCCAAAATTCGTAGTAGGAGAAACACTTGCAGACATGGCTGTGTAAAAATAGCCAAATAACAGCAAAATGTCACTCTCCTGAGCTGGCCAGCATTGCCCTTACCTTTGTGAGGACCTGAGCAGAGAGGACTGTGTGTAAGGGAACAACCTGACTATGACCCTCCAAGACAGGGAGAGGAAAAATGGAAGAAGGAATTGTGATATATGGGGGGGTGGGGTATGTCAGAGCATGGCAGTCTCTTCCTCACCTCCTCCCGAGTGACACACAATCTGCAGCTGAAATCTTTGGGATCCCCCCTGAAACTAAAAGTGCGCAAGCCCTTCTGTACCCCCATAGCTTTCCCACAAAGCTCTGACTCCAGTGATTGCTTAGCTGACTGCTTGAGATGCCATGTTTAATCTTCAAGGCGGTGATACATGGCCTTTTCATGGATGGTGGCATGTGAAGGGGAGACAGGGAGCAGGAAAGAGTGCTGTCTTGAAAGATTGCTACCTGCCTTCAGTTTCCAATATACCCTCACAACCTGTTGATGGTTTCCAAAGTATTTGTATGTAAATTCCACCAGATTATTGGTTCAAGACCTTCATAACCGGGGCACATCTCCTGTGCTACCTCCATCAAGCAGTTGTTGGGTTTATCTCCTGTGCTACCTCCATCAAGCAGTTGTTGGGTTTTTCAAAATCATAGCTGCCATCTTCAAGCTTTGCAATTAATTTCTTTTACTAAATTTAACTAGATGCAGCCAAAAAATGAAGCCTAAAATTTAGAGCAATTTTCTGGATTGCCACAGTCCACAGAGAGAGAGTGGCACTTTCAGGGAGCAGTTCTTGTCTGAGACAATCATTTTAGTAAAGATTGTCTTCTGCTCTCTGGTGGCTACAGAGGAAGCATGGATGACTAGGTCAGACCAGACACCTAAGTTTCAGTCTGATGAATTAGGGTAATGAGCCTCACCATTACCTCTTTTAATTTAAACATAGGCAGGACCAGCCTTTAAATATATAATTTTTATCTACTTTTACAAATATATATATATGTAGTGAGCAAGATAGGACTGTTACTTTAAGCAATTAAAAGATTGATTAGGTCAAAGAAACCCATTAGTAGCTCCCAGAATTGTAATAAAATTATTTGTGTCTTAATTCCAAAGCATATCTGAGACCAAAATATAAAAATAAGAAAAAAAATTGTCTTTGTTGGGTTTTTTTCCCCTCCAAATTTATAGATATGAAGAGATACAGAAAATTTAAATCTGAGTCTACCCTCTTGGTCTGCATGACTTTAAGCAGGAGTGTTTGGCTCTGCCTTGGATTACTGATGGCTTTCTGGTTGTACAGGGAATACAGGCATGTAAGCATCTACCAGAGAGCAAGCTGAAGCAGTGTTTTTGTTTCTGTGTGAAAAAGTGCACAGTCTCAATGCTGTAAAGCAGAGAAGAGCAGTGCAAACCTGGGCAGTGGGGGGGTCCAGCTTGCATCCTACCACTGCCCCCCCCCTTCCCACTTGCTGCTGCCCAGGCTGTGCCACCTTCCTGACACCCACTCCTGAGTGAGACAAAGGGTGTTTTTTGCTCCCCTGCTATTTTCTTGAGTAGAAGGTTGGAATAGTCACCTAACATTTATTTTTCCTACTTTCTCTGCTCAACAGAAATTCTTAATTCTCTGCACTCTCTTGAAATACCATCAGACAGTCATTACCTGGCCACGAAAAATAGGCAAGTCAGAAAGCCTACATTTTCAGTGTTCCTGTGCTGATGAACTTTGTGTTATCGAAAGAATTTGAGCTTTTTGGAAAAGGAGAACAATTTTTAGATCCTACTGCCTTATCAAACAAAGTCAAAATAGGTGGTACAAAATATCATTTTGCCTTTATATCACAAACCTACCACATCTGGAGATAATTTCTGGTTTATGGATTTGCAAACCTCAGTTTCTCTATTCGTATAGTATGGTGTGGTTTGCTTACAAGTTTCATCAATTCTTGACCTTACTGTTTTGCATGTATCCACGTCTAAATTTAAAGCTAGCTAGAAAATCTACTAAGTAATGTTGTCTTCCTGAAAAATGCATCAATTCAGCCAACTTGCTGAATTGGTGTGGTTGGTGGTATACTTTTAATGTACACAGAGCAGTGTCTATACCTTTCAGTCTTGTAGCTCTATCAGCTGTAAACCTGTAAACCCTTATTTCATAAAAATAACAGTTCTAGGATTGCTCTGGTCACATGCCAGGGCTCTAATGTCCTGTATCACTCCCCACCTTTGCATTCTTCGCCTTTAGAAATGGGATATTTGAAAGGATATTGCTGAAAGGTGAAAGTCAGGGGTTACAAGGAATGTTAAGTAAAGGATCTCTTATAGAGTCCAACTGGGAGCATGGTAGAAAACAGAAGAGGTAGAGCTGCTTCAGGGACTTGCCTATTCCACTTGGTAAGACCCCACCTCAATCTTGCTGCTTGGTGCAAACATCTCAGATCCAATAAAGCAGCAGCTTCTGAAGCCCACTGAAAGGAAAAGAGCTTAGCAGTGGGTAATGAATGCCCCTCATGTCTTTTGAAAAGATCCTGTGCTCCTGAAAAATGCCAGCATGAACATGCTCCAACAAGCCTGCTTCAGTGACAGTGACAAGTAGTGGTGCTCCAAAAATAAGGAACAAGGAAGCAAAAACTGAAAAATGTATCCCTTTTCTTATGCCTCCGTTCAGGAAACCCATCTGTTCTAATTTGTCTAACTTTCTGCACATTACCCCAAGTCACAGACCACTTGCTGATTTCATACACCTTCATGGTAATTGTTTCTGCTGTGACTCAAACTTCTTTCCAGATCCAATCGTCACTTCATTAGTGATACAAAGTAACCTCGCTCATAGGTTTCACTGTTTCCCTGAGTGCTTGGCAGGCAACTTGTAGCTAGGTGTGTTTGTGATTCTCAGGAACACTGTGAGCTACTGGAAAGCTTTGGAGGGAAAGGTAATAGCCTTTATCAGCTCATCGTGGCTGCCACAGCACATGCAAGGAAGTACGAAACAGCCTTGTGAGCTCATCTCTGTGTGGCATCATACAGTCAGATCAGGCAGCACAGACACTTGGTTAACTGAAACACTACTGGATACCTTGCTAGATCTTTGAACCCATTTCTTACTAACAATAATCCGGCTGAGACCTGATGCTGATGTTTACCAAGTTACAGTATAAGAAACACAGAGTAATAGAGAGGTTACTGACCACACTGCTGGCTTTGTGCTTTTCTTCCAGGTGACTCACAGCATCAAGTTCATATAAAAATACCTTATAATTGTTGCTTTGAATGGCTTCCCCATGAACAAATACATTAATTGTTTTAGAATTTTAAGTGATCCTAAGGGCAAGGAGACATGGTATATCCGAATGTATAAGACAGGAATGTTTGAGACAATCTTGCTACTCCCTTGGCACTGCTACAAGTTAAAATCTGGAGATCTTTCTGTCTTTAAACTGTGATCTCAGATTCAGGGAGACTGCAGTGACAGATTAGAGGAGATTAGTATTTTGACCTGCCAGGAGACACTTTAAGATTTCACACCACCGCATTTCTTCTTTAAAGTATCATTTTCATCACTCAACACCACCCTGAGAAGGCATCCCTTCAGTTAATACATACCTTAGAACAACAAACATGATACAAAACTATTCCAACCAGCCTATAAATCAACATCAATTAAAGCAAGTTACAGCGTTGTTCTCCTCTGAGTAAATTATGTGCTAAACGCCTTAAAAATAATTAAATGCTTTCAAAATTTTAAGTGGTTTACTTTATACCTTTACGTTTTTCTAACACGGTGGACCAAATACAGCCATCATGTAAGTACTTGCAAGTGCTGCCATAACTGACGCTGCTTTCTCTTGCACCAAGAGTTTGGGCCAGTTATCCCCATACAATACTTTCCCTTAATGAGAAAGACATGCCCCAGATTTCAGATGAAATGAACGAGAGGAAAATTCCCAGCCTTGTTGCCATAGTTACTTGAAACCTACTGTTAAAGAGGGTGGGAAGGGAGGGGGAAGGAGAAAAAAGTAGGAAGAGAAGAGAGCAGTATCATGGTCAGGGTTAGGTCACGTGATAAAGAGAGAGGCAATGATCTTGAAGGAGCAAGACCTCAGTGATGACACTCAGAGCAGGTTATCCAGGAAACATTCTGGCTGCTATTGAGTGGATTCTATGGACATTGGTTATTTATGAGTGGTTACCACAGTGACTAAATGCAATGCAGTGGTAGGTATTAGATCTGCAAAAGCAGAAAGGGATTGGGTGGGGAGAGACAGACTTACTTCTCTGTGATTAATTTAATAAAGAAATTGCCTCATTTTAAACATCAGACTGCTTCCTTTTTCACTTAACAGAGGTAGTAAAACTTGCAGCAATGTCTTGTTCAATTAGAATAAATTTTTTAGCCTCTGAGTAAGTTGAGAGCAGAAATTCTCCAGCTCTAAAGAGGCAGAACTGCAGATATATTACATCAGGCAGTTTGCACTGTTCTTCCCCAAATGCAGACAGGACCAACATATCTTGTGACACAAAGGTTGAAAACCTAAGGGAGCTGGTAACTCTTGTGCTTGTGAGTATTTTATATATTACCATTTTATATTATTGGTCTGTCACATCAGCATGAAGAAACAGACTGTACTGATTAAGAGCTTTGTGCTAAGTGATATGAAAGTATCACTCTAGTAGTTTTTTTGGTACTCATCTCTATCTCATTTTTTTTTACTCCTGCTCTTCTTGACTCCTTTCACATTCTTATAACTGGCATGTAAGCAGTAACACGTGTCTGCACCTGCAGCAGTGCAAAAGAGGTTCACGCACTCTGGAAACACACATGGTTGAAGTAACTACATTTGATAATTTGATGCTCTGTGTATTTAGTTGGGCCATAATACAGTTTGTATCAGTGTTCATGTGAGAACCCAGGGAAGGCACCGGAGCAGTTGAATGAGTGTTCTGTCCTAATCTAGGATTCTATTTTCTAAACACTCTACTTCCATGTCAAAACCTGCCTTGGTCCCAAGGAGAAAACTCTCCCTTTTTTGGTGTCTTCTCTCAGTCTGTAAATTTACTGAGATTTTTTTCCCCCTTTTTCTGCCCACTTCTCTGCAGTCCTGTCCTTGCTCAGATGACACCACTGTGCTTTGTACAGAGAATAAAAGACAACCCTCAATGCTATGGACAACTACATTTTACTAAGAACGTGTTTTCTCCAAGAGCTGCCAGGCTGTATTTGTAGTACGCCGGCATACCATACAGAAGTCACAGAAGCAAAATAAAAATACAAAAAAAACCAAAAAAACAAAACCCCAAAAACCCACAAACAAACAAACAAACAAACAAACAAAAAAGAAAACAGATGTCATACATAGCAGCATAAGCTGAAATGACTATAAAGCATGAGACTGTTGTGGGAGGTTGAGCAAAATTCACTATCAGTAGGTGTTATTTACACTCATTAAAGAATTCTTTTAAGTAATTTCTTCTCTTCTGACCCCACAATTATAGTTATTGCTTTCTGTCCATTAATTACCATGCTACCATATTTGAATCATAAATCATCAAGCTTCCAGATCAAGGACACTTAAATCTTGCAACAACAGAAGAGGTAGAAGCTACTTGAAAAAGTGAGTCAAGAGATCTCAAGATTAATCTGGGGAAAAAAGAGGGAAGACAGACAGACTGAGAGCTTAGCTGGTACTGTCTCCCACTTGAATTCCTAAAGGTGTTGCATTCCTTACCAGCAGTCTAGCAGCACTTGCCCAGAAAGGTGAGAAATTCTTTTCTGTCTGAAAACATGAAAGAAGACAACAGCTGTCCCTACAGCAGTAGCCACTGGAGCAACAGAGAAAAGGCCACATGGTTCCCAGTCTTACTGCAGTGGAACAGAAGTAGTACACTCAAGACAGTGTCTGGGATCAGGGCAGCACAGATTTTAAGTGGCAGGACATATCCTACAGCTGAAAGTTGTTTTTACTAAAGCAAGCCATGAAATTAAAACCAAATAGGTATTCCAGAATAACAGCTACTAGCAACAAGCCCTGCAATCTTATAAATCAAATGCAAACTCTAAGTTCTAATTCTGGATTATTACTAATCAGTGAAACTGTCATAGCCCCATTCTTTCATCCAATGCTACCTGAGTGGGTTGAGGGAGAAAAAAAAAAGAAGCCATTAACTCCATTAAGGTATTCAGACTCAAGAATACATAATCCCCCTATTTCTTTAAAATGTTCATCTTTTTGGATTATCCAAAGCAGCCCCATCCCAAAATGGCCACATGCCAATGTGTTTCAGTGTTCTGTGCCAGAGGAGGAGGGTGCAGATTAATCACACCATTATTTATTGCAATAATTCCTCATTTCTCCTCCTTAAGGTGTCCCCTTGCTTCCAGCACCATTATTTAAACAAAGAAATGGTACGTGAATGGATTGAAAAATAATGTTTTGAAGGACACATCATAGGCCACTTGATGGCACTCTGCCCATATAAACTGTTTTTGTCACTAGGCAGACTGTCAGTGGAAATTCACCCCAGACCAGATTCCCCATCCCAGACAGGGCTCTGTCCCTTCAAGTCCCATGAAAAATGCTTCGCTGCACCCTTCCCTAAGAAGTGTGTATGGACTGCAGGAAGCATCACTGGTTTACAATCTGATCAAAGCAAGTTAGAGCCCACTTTCCACCTGCAATTCACTCTTGTACTAATCCAGTATGAAATAACTTGAGCCTTGTCACAGTGAATGAATAGGGGGAAGAAAGGAAGGAGAAAGCTGGAAGGAAATACATTAGAAAGTATGGTGCAACTACTAGCAAAATGAGAGGATAAACTCCTGTAAATGGTATTCCCTCCCCTGGAAATTAAGACAATCAGGAGCTAATGAACAGTGATCAAAACATCAGGTGAGGCTAGAGTACATCTATAATGCAAGCTTTACCCAAGAGCAGCCCAAGATAATCAGTCATCCTTATCTGCTTGTGTCTCACTACTCACACAGAAGTGTAATGCCGCTTCTATTCCAGGAGATAGGAAGGGAGGGAGGCAGAGAAAATGATATTTTTGTGACAAGCAAGCAGACTGAAGACGCAGCTTTTTGCACTAGCTTTTCTGAAGCAAAAAGTAGCAGTCAGTACTAGTTTTACCCATCCAGCAGACATGCCCTATAACTCTCTTTCTTGTATGCCCATTAACAAAGTGTTGCCACGATGCAGCTGAGAACACAGTAGAATTAGACCAAGTGGTAACTGACCACCTTATATTTGCTAGAAGAGAATATGTAATATTGACTTATCTGCATAGTGAGAGCTCTGAATTCAACCCTGCCTATCACAGCAGGAAGTTGTCTCAGCATCAGTCTGAGTCAAGAACCCACACCCTCTTTTCCTTGCAAGGGAAAAGGAGTGCTAGGTATTAGGATCCAGAGGATGCTTACCTAAACTCAGTACATATCATTTACTTTTTGAGTCTGTTTTTGTTTCATGCTGTTACAGTAATAAAGTGACACTCCATACGAAAATTTCGCTTTAGGATCTGGTATCACAATATGAAAACCAAAACTTTTACAAGTGTTCAAGAGATTTATTGCCATTTGGAACATGTTTATTGTTCAAAAACACTGCACTGAAAAGAATCTGTAACGTACACTCTTACATTCCTTGTCATTTTTATCTTTACAGCAATGTAACTTTCAGGCAGGTCATGCAGAAAAACCCCTCTCACAATGAAGTCAAAAACTACTGAAAGGCACTTTGTGTCCTTCAGATCTCAGACTCCAAACACACTAAGTTTTTGCCTGTGTACGGATTACATACATCTAGAACAACTCAAACAGTAGGGAAAAAATAAAATCCATTTAGAACTTCTCAAAGAATAGTATCAAACTTTGTTGCCTTCCTTCATTCAGTGCTATGCTGTTGTTTTTCCAAGCCTTCTTTAAATAACGTGAGACTTAAAAATGTATGTTAATAAAGTCTCTTACTCAGACAAGGCATGCAGTAAGGGAAGAGGGATGGCTGGTCGCTTCCAGGCTGCCTATCTACACATTTGTTCTTGTAGATCAGCAAGCCACTGCTCAAGTTAAAAAAAAAAAAAAAAAAAAAAAAGAGACAGAATAGGAATGAATGCATTCAAGTTAAATGGCTTTTAAGAATATGTTAATACATAGAACAATGATACCACCTACAGTTCTGTTTACTGCCCTCTGTTCATGTTAATTTGAAAACTAGTTTTGTCAAACCATCACGGGCCACTTTTGTAGACTGTTAGAAAAAAAGTTGGTTTTCAAATATTGCGTGTTATTTGGCTGAGTTGACTTTTTATTAAAAGTGTAATTATTAAGGATCTGTAAGGCAGCAAAAATTTAAATATAATGGTTTACACTGCTGAATAGTACTTTTTAAAAGGCAAGATAAAAAAATTAGTAGAAGAATTCTTGGTGGGGTCGTATTCATAATAGGTGTTTCTGTTTTATCCCCACTGTAATTGTCACAGCAACTGTAGATGGCAAGTCTTCCTTGGTTGTAATTCAGGATGAATACATTCCCTGGCTTATTTCAAGTTACATATTTAGTTCTTTTTCTCCAGCCTGCCAAAAGAAGAACAGCTTTTGTAAGAGTGAATACTGAATTACAATGGTTATAAAAAAATAAATCTGAACTTACACTAAAACTCCATTATGAATGAAGGACATTGGCCAGTGATTTACACAAAGGCAAGTCCACTTGCAGTTTTGCTTAGTCTCATTCTTTAATTTATAGTTCAGGAGGTTTCATCATCCCATTGCTCCACATTAATTACTTGGAGCAGAAAAAAGTCATAATCCTGACTCATCAGGATTGCTCAGGGCAGTGTCGGCACTATTTGCTATGCGATGAGGGTGTGAGACTGATTGCAGTCTGTTCCCCAGTCACATCAGTTGGATTTACCTCACATATAGAACGGTCAGCTCTGAGAGGTTTTGCTCAGCTTCTCTTTCAGACATACAACTCCTTCACAGTTCTGTAGATGTTTCCATCTCAGGAATTAGTTACCAAGATGGACACATGCAGACTCATCAACATAATGCATGAAACAACCCCCAAAATAGCCAGCATTTGCTGAAAGCCCTGTCTACACCCACCCATGACCATGAGGGCTTCCTGCCTTTTCTATGTGCACACCTCAGACAGTTCAAAGGAGGTGCAAGGTAACAAGTTCAGCCTCCTGACAAGCTTATTAATATGTTTGCAGAAGGTAACGAAGTTAAAACAAGTTCAGAAACCATGCAGAGGTTTGCACCATGGTTAAAAACCACTAACAGGGTATTACAGGAGTCATCAGTTTATGACTTCAAAATGTCAGAGTGTGACTTGCCTGTATTTGATCAGTCGTCCTCCTTGAATAAGTTGTGCGACTTCATTAGTCAAGTGGCATGCAAAAAGAAGCCAGTTCCTTGGCTGCACTTTGTAGGCAAATCTCATGAAAGCTAAAGAGTAACAACACAGTGCTGCAAAAGATAACAGATATTGTTAATAGATTGTAAATATTTGCATTTTACTGAGGCATAATTTTCCTATTAGTGGAATATACTGACAAGTAGAACATTTCTCGCTGCTTTTAAGTTTTCCAATAGTCCTACAAATATGTCCACTTTGAGGATCCAATGCAAGCAAAGATACAACAGTGCTTATTTCTCTACAGGGCTACAGCTTCCCCAAAAAATTTATTTGGCTGATACACTATCATGTGATGAAACTGAAGTCTTTTTAGTTTATCACCCAATCTATCTCAGCCAGAAAAGAAGCCAGAAATCTCAATGAGATGTGGCCTGTCCTAGAAATTGTCAGAATACTTGTATAAGACCAAGTATTTTTAAAGATACAATTATTTAAATACAGTTTTTGCTGGCAACATATTAAAATGGACTTTAAGAGAAGGAGGTTTCCATCTCCAGGAAATCATGAACATTCAGAAGTGTGAAGCTTTGTTACCTGCTTTCCAGAAAGATGAGAAATTATTTTAATCTGTTCTCCTATCATAATTACATTTAAATACAGCAAATTACAACCCAAGGATTCACTAGTTTTGTGAAGCTCTGACAGGCTTGAATTAAAAAAAGATTATTTGTATACATACCACACTAAATGTACTTGCAAAAATTAAAGTGTCTCAACTTTGCTGAGCTGGGTAGCTGCCACCAAAATGTTATTTGCAAAACAGTTTCACTCTACTGGAGACTATTTAAAGTAGTCTTCTGTCTCAAGGAAGCTGACTAAGAGATTGAATTACTCTAAGCAGAGCCTAATGATGATGAGGCTATAAATTTTCTTAAACCAAAGGTTTTTGCTTGTGGGAAGAAAAATTACTCAGAATTAAGTTATTAAGTTAGTTAAGGAAGAGACATAATGCCAAAGTTAAGCTAATAAATTAAAGCTACCAGATTTCTGATGCTAGAAAAGAATTTGAATATAAAATAGAAACAGCCATCTAGCCAAAAACTATACATGTTCCAGGGAAAAGCTGAAAAAAAGATACTGTTTGGGCATTTAAAAATAATTTCTCATTTAAAAATAATCTCTCATTAAGAGTCACATTAGCCTTTCATAGGCAACTGCTTTGCAAGAAATTAAGATCTGCTTTGCTGCTTCTTGCACCCTGCTGATCAAGTATTACCATTTCTTCACTTGGTCAGTGCTGGTAAATATTTAAATATTTAAACCAACCACAAAGCATCATTGCTCTTTATACAAAGAATAAAACTGGGTAAAAAGATGCATTTTAACAAGTGTGTGTACAAGATACCATAAGAATTATACTTTAGAAGACAGTCTGGTGATAAAAACTGTTAGGGCTCAAGATCTGCCTCCCTCCTGAATAACTTGAAAGCTCTTCGAAAAAGAGCTCTGCAGCTTCTCAGTACCTCAATTCAAGTGGCCTCTGAAGTCATATAACAAGATATTTGATATCTACGTCTGCTTTGATCACAAGTTTGCAGACAACTTGTGATCTGTATTCTGACTGTATTCTTCAGTCAGTTTACTAACAAGAAGTTTGTCTCCGGTCTTACCAAATGTCATTCGGCCACTAACGATTTCTGGTGATTTCTTCATGTCATTAATAGCAGCAACAGGAAGTCCCCAGTTGGCAACTGGCCCCCAAAAGTGCTGTAAAGAGGGGAAACAAAAAAAGTTAAACAAAATCAAAGACCTCTGGCAGTATTCTTACTGTTTTCCTTAGCCACACAAAGCTTCAGGGGACAGGGTTACGGATAAAATTTTCACAAAATGACAGGGACTACTTTTGATGTAAGAGAGGAAAAACTAAACCCTTCTTTCAGTGGGATCTGGTCTTCAGAAAGCAAGGAAAAGGAACCTACTCTGAATATTCTTGCAAACTGGAGAAGAGCTAAAGTCATTGCAATGGAGTTTTGTGTAATTACAGCTCAGCGGTCATTACACAATCTGATTGGCATTGTCATATAATAACCTCAGATTTACAGCTCACTTCTGTGCAGAGACTTAGCATTTATCTCTTTCAAATATGACTCCTCAAAAATATAATAAAAATACAAGGACTTGCTGAAATGAAGAACTGAAACCATTTTCATATTATGATGAGAATGAAGAAATGCTCACCAAGCATCTTCTTATGAGAGTTAACACCCTCTGTTTGAAAGAGCAGGGCCATGCAACCAAACCAAACTGTTACCCTGAGCTTCATCTGCAACTGCTCAAACAATTTAGTGATTATTTAAAACTCAGTGAATTGACACATGTAATAGTAGAGCAGGTAGCTACAGGTGTGTACACCCAGAGAAGAACCAGAGACAAGAAGTGGAAAGAATCAAGTCAGAAAAACAAGAGTTCCATTTGGTGGGTATTATATAAAAGACACTGAACTGAGAAAAATAGTGTCATAAGTCCAATTTCCACTACCATTATGAGTAACAAGGCTTCACTAGAATTCTTTCCATGGAAGATGCACACAGCATTTGCATCAGGTTCTTCTAATGGGAAACTAAGGATTCTCAAGAGTAACTTGGACAGATGTGGTAAAAGAGATGCACCTTGCAAGAAAAAGCTTTGTAGATACCAGATGTATCCATTCTTTTGACACTTTCTCTAACTGCAACATGTTTAATGATTTGGAATTATAAGGAGATATTTAAATTTCTTGCAATTTTAATTACAAGATGCTCTTGCCAGTCTGAATACTGGCTTGTAATACTACAGTAAGATTGAAAGCCACACTTGCTTCCTGCAGATTTGGGTTGCAATATAAGAAAGTTAACTACAAAAAGTATAGAAAAAAGTGGGTTTAAGTTAGACATGCTGTTTTGATAGTTGAACCTTAGCACAATATGCAAAGCAATGCAGTATTTCTGCAAGTGTCTATAGAATGTGCAATAGTCCAAACTCAGATTTATAACAATAGTATTCTGAACAATGTAATAAATGCATTTGTCTACTATATTCCTACTGATGGGAAAACTGACATCTGTAATGGTTAAAGCCCCTCAAGCACATCAGAGGTAACATGGTATAACTGAGAAGAGTCGTGTGGCTACGTGGTATTTATCCTGTACAGCCATATGGACCTATAATGACACTTACACACAAGACATGTAGCAACAGAATACAAACATTCACAGAAAAATGAAGTAAATAGGACACAAAATGTTGATTTAGAGGTTTTAGTGTAGCCATTTAAATAGTTTTAAAGGACAACAAGAGGACCAGAAAACAAACAACTAATCATAACCATGATTATTTGCCCAGTGAGACAGCAGGCCAACTTGTTTTATCAACACCACACTAAAGTAGACTGCAGTCTTTAAGTGATGAGGTACTACATGTACTTGGTGAGGTTTTTATAGACATTTCAGGAGTTTCATTTAAACAACTGTTGTTTCAGAAAATTAAGCTTGATATTTTTTTTGAATCTATGAAACATTTACAGCTTTAAGAATCTTAGTGATGACCTCTGTTTTGAAAAGTAAGTAATCTTGGCATTTTTTCTGAATCAATTGCCATTAGAACATAACCAAATAATACGCTATAAACTATGGAGCCCTCAAGTCAGGCTGCACAAGCTGAAGAATCATCAGTTCACATCCCAAAAGTGCTGCAGCAGTAGCTGTCCTATGCTGACCAGGGAATTAGATTTGGAACTTTTTCACTTGAGATGGCTCTCTAGTTTTAAGCGCCTTCAGGCTGGCACCTCTTTGAAGTTTCCACACACAGAATTAAACTACACTTATACAGTTTGTCTTTTGTCTATGTAGAAGAGCAAGTCTTCCATAATATTATGACTCACAGTATAACAGGCATAAAATACCCACTCACAGTTTCAGGAGCAAACTGAAAGGCTTAAGGACAGAAGAGTCTCTAATGAGAGTTATATGTTACATTTATTGTCTGGCATAAAGGCCAATAAAGATAAGCCAGGTACTTTGGTCATGTACCAGTATTGTTATGTAGAAGAATGAGTTACAGACTGCTCTGATGTCCTTAGCAAAGAGTATTAAAAAAAATGAAACTCCTTTGATTGAAGGCATTCTGAAGGAGCTAACATTTGGACACCTTAATCTCAGACTTGCAATTAAATGTTACTAGTGCATCACTCCTGGAGGTTTGTAGGATACTTTTCAGGTGCAGACAAGGGCTTATCAGTGCTGAGGCAAAAAGACAGCAAGTTACTGAAGTTATGAAGAATGTGAAAACAGAAATCCCCTCCCTTTTCTTACCGTACTGTTCAAGTGCATCATCATTGTTTTCCATTCAAAAAGCACATGGAAAAAAGAAGAAAAAATGTTAGTTTCTTTCATAATCTGCATAGAGAGAAGTGTACAACAAATAGAAGATAGGAACAAGTCAGGAAGCTGTCATGGCATTAACCTTCATTACTGTATTAGTATTTAAAAAATTCCATTTCCCTCAAGAGCTGTTATTGCGACAAGTATTTGCTGCACTCTTTTTTCTAGCAACATAAAATCCCATTATAGTCTGTGGAAGACATCCAAGATCTCACCCCAACTAGTTTTAAAGGATGCCAAAGACCATCAAACTTTGTCATGACAAAGCTAAACAGCTGAAATTCCTCAGTGAAAGCTTTGAAGTCACTTGGAATTCTTTGTATACCCATGTAAAGATTGCCAGAGATCTTACTGTCACTAGGTTTAGGCCAACTGTGGCTGTACCAAACACGAGCTATAACACACTTCTACTGATCTAACATGCAATTACACTTTGGTCATGTATGGGGTTCGTTTAAGTGATCATCTAGGTACTAATTTATGTAATAACAATGATCTATGCATGAAAGTTGGATTACAGCATATATTTTAAGATTGTTTGCTACTCAACCTTTTAAAATGCTTCCGAACTTTTAAGCACCTTCTTTGTAACAAAGATACTGATAGGACTTAGTTCTAAATTATGACTTATAAGAACCAGCTAACAGGTAGGGTAGTAGAAAGCCTACCACTGTCCTGAGCTGCAGAACACTTTGTAACCATCACTTCCCTCACACTGATTTCCATCTTCTTAGAGTATTATTTTATAACTAGCTATGGCAAGGGAACAGTCAGGTCTACTGAGGAAATCACACTGGATGTGCATTTCAGTGAGTCTTTGTTAATAAGCCACAGACTGGTTCAAGGTGCTTTGTTAGGATGCCCTTGACTAGTCTAACCACTTGTTTTATGTTTTCTTTTTACCTGATCTGCAGCAATAGTTAATTGAAGTTCACAAGACAAGTGCACACTTGCATTTTTTTCACAAAACCTTAACTAAACAAGTTCAGGTGTGTCTTCTGGCACAATGTTTTTGTACCAACAGAAGTCAGCCTTAGTTTTTAAAGTGGAAGGTGAAAGCCTAAAATAGAATCAAACTGATGCTATTTTAACAGAGCAGGCAGCTCTGGCTAAGGTCTTGCAAGGCTGTCCTTGCAATCACGAGACTGGAACAGTTATTATACTCCTAGAAGAGGACAAATCAAGGGCATATAGACTCTTTCAGAGGCAAGCATCCAGCCCCAAAACTCTGCAGCCAGTAGAGCAGCAACAAATGCATCATATCCAACAGTAAGGATACTGCAGTATGTGCATACACCTATTTCTGGAGTGACTCTATTCTAAACTAGTTTCCAAGAACTTTAAGAATCACATTCAATCTGTTGACAAAGAAAACACTGTACTAATGTTTCCAGAACTGTGGACAACAATTTTTGGATTTACTCAGTTTCCGAGTGCCAGCTTTCTGTATAAGCGTCTGGACACCACAAGAGCTGATCAATACCTTATATTGATAGTACAGTTCATTCCAAAAAGGCTATAGTGGGGAAGATGTGTTTTTCAAAGATTTCTGCACATATTTTCCTCATACTGACAATGAGGATATTAATAGACCAGAAATCATTCAGCGAATACAGGTGAATTGTCACTATTTGTTTCCCCCACACTGCCATCCCCTGAGTGGAAGGGGTACAACCCTTCTGCAAAAGAGTTAAGATTGTTCAGTTCTCAGAGCACAAAGACAAGCAGACATCGGGTCCTTCAGCTTCTAGCACAGACCAGAGGGGATGGGCTTTTTTAAAGTTCTTGTGTTCTCATGTTTACAAATTTACTAATGAGAACTGAAGATTAGCTAATTCTAGTTATAGTACTGATGCTAATTCTTCTGAAGTTCATTTCAATTAAAAGAGAGCTTACATAACAGAAGTGCTCAGGGTTTACAAGGAATTAACTATCTAGTTCAGAGCCCTCTACATTAACAGTCACTACATTTGCATTACTGCTGAGTCATCATGAAGAGACATTTCAGAAGTGCCCCAGAAGACTGCACTCTCCATGCTTATTTTTCTATTATCAGATTTTGGGACTCCTTAGGACTCCTTATGTATAATTTGGGCTTCCACAACAAGAAAAGAAAGCTTGTCTAGAATAGCCTATATGTCTTCTCTCTCAAAAGAGGAGGGAAGCTGTTTTACTGGATGTTTTTCAGAAGATGTTGGTTTAAATCAATAGGGTAAGAAGTAAGAGGATGCTGTTGCCTACTATTAGTGGCTTAGATAATACAACTCTAGTGACAGCTTCCATTTTTAGGATCTTTAGAAAAAATGCAACTTCAAGTTCACAATATATAGAGCTACCAAGCTTTCATATGCTAATCAGCTAATTTTAAATTAACATTACTGCTGCATTTGACAAGAAGCAGGAAAAGTCTACCTACAGTTTACGTTTTTACTGTGTTCTATTTAAAGCATTAAGACATGGTTAGGGGAAATTTGTATTTATATGATTTACAGTCATTCAAATGACTATCAATCATCACTTGAGAAAAGCCAGATGTGATACTGGCAAAACAATTAATTATTAATGACAGTTTTAAAAGTAATTTTTCTTGTTTCCTTGTGCAAGATCCAAAGGCAATCCCTAACATAATGCAATTCTAATGCCAGATATATCCACCTGAGAAAAGCGGTATGCATTCATTACGCTTGCTCTCATTTTTTCAAGTTGTGAAGGTGAAGCTACTTATTGCAATAGATGTCTGCAAGCTCTGATTGCCCCAAGCTATAATAATGAAGCACTTAATTCCATCACTTTGGGTAACTTCTATTGAGAGTCAAGCAATTCAAAGCACAACAGCGGTATTCCAAACAATACTTCAAATTATTTCCCACAAACAAGCAGTGATTAGATGCTGATTTTTTGAACAGACACCACAGACTCAGAGCTTGGAGAAAACTTCTTCTCTATGTGCAAAGAAAGAAGGGAATTTTCCTCAGGATAGAGTCCTGTAGCCTGGGGAATCAATCATCTTCAGGAAGAAATACAAAGAGTTAACTCTCCATTTCTTCTGTGGAGAACACAGACAGACTTTTATTGACAGTTATCTAAATTTTCCACTCAACATAAAGCCAACACTAGGAGACACTTGTCTCCTAGTAAGCAATAAACGATACTGAAAGGCCACACCAGATGGAGCAACTGACTTGTTTGAAGACTAGATGAAATACATCCAAAAAGGTTTTTTTTCAAAAACCTTCTCAGTCTTTGGTGAAAAAAGAGATCCTTCCACTAACTGCGGTGGCATTACGAAGTAGCTGTTACCTCTTCTTGATTTTTGTTTGTTTTTCTAATTAGGAAGCACACCACTGTTCTAGTGGCCATTTACATACTTGACCTGAATCCTGCTACAATTAAATAAATATTAACATTAACATGCATCTATCAAGCTTACATAATATTCTGAAGACTTTCAATAGGAATCACAGAAGACTGCTCTGGACCATCTTCATTTTGCTTCAAGGATGTTCTCTTCCATCTCATATTTTACTCATCTTTTTGCCCCACTGTTTCTGTGGATCTTGATTTTGTGAATGCCAAACAAACACTCTACTTAGAATCATAGAATGGTTTGAATTGGAAGGGACCTTAAAGATCATCTAGCTCCAACCCCCTGCCACAGGCCAGGTCACCTTTCACCAGATACGTTGCTCAAAGCCCCATCCAGCCTGGCTTTGAACACTTCCAGGGATGGGGAGTTCACAATCTCTTTGGGCAACTTGTTCCAGTGCCTCACTACCCTCACAGTAAACAATTTCTTCCTAATATCTAATAAAAATCTACCCTCAAGCTTAAGGCTTTACTGAGCCTTTATATTATAATCCCTCTTCCATGCAGGCTTACACCATCTCCTGCTGCTTTAACCAAGGCTCCATTTCTCAGATAAACAGATGCCCTCCTACATGCTTGCTCAACATCAAACACTGGTTGCAATAGATGTAGGTAAAACAGTAAGCAACAGCTATAGCAAAAGGTTGCTCAACCACCTTTATTAGAAGTACCCATTTTCATTTGTTTACTTTTGTCAAACAGCCTGTCAGCCAGAAACTACTCGAGACTCCTCCTGTACAGTAGTTCAACCAGATTTAAGTGTGCTGCAATTGTTCTTTACGACAGGCTTGTGATTTCAGTTCAAGGTGCCACACTCCTTACAACGGCATGCAAGGTGAAGCTTGACAGAAGTAGTGAGCTGTGTGGGAGGCGACTTAAGCCACGTTCCCATGACACTGGGGCTCTAACAAGCCTCTGAAAGGCAGTAGCAACTTATACATACTCGGACATCTAAATAAGCGGTCTTCAGACTGCACCTGTGACCAAACTCGCTTCTGCCCACGGCAGACCCCGGCTCTTTGTGCCCCTGTCTCAGACAGCGGTCACACTGTCCCGGCCCCGGGCTCCCACCCCAAGTGAGGCGGCAGCTCCGCACCGCCGGGGCCGCCTGCTGTCACCGCCGGCATAGGGAAGGTCACGGTGGGACGCAGCTGCCGCGGCAGCTTCAAACTGCGCCGCGTCGCTTCAAGGTCAAGCCCGGTTTTCCAGGGACGGGGCGGGACACCTTCGGGCCGGGCTGCTGCTGCCTCCTCCCGGCGCCCAGGCGGCGAGGACGAGCCCCGCGGAGGTCAAATGGCGCCTCGAGGCTGCGGGGGGCTGGGGAGGTCGGGGAAGGGACGCTGGTTGCTGCCGCCGGGGCGAGTCAGAACAGGGCGACGGGCGCGGAGACGACACCCCCCCGCGCCGCGCTCACCTCATCAGGTAGTCCCTGAACTCCTTGCTGCGCACATAGTCCACGGCCTTACGGCCCAGCGCCCCCGCCATGGCGCCCTCGGCACGGCGCTCCCGCCCGGCCCGGCCGCCTCTCCCCGCGCTGTCGCCGCCGCCGGTGACAAGTGCCCCGTGCACCGCCCGCCCCCCGCTTTACGGCAGCGCGCGCGCCACCACCCCTCCCGTCAGAGCGGCGCTCTCACCGCCCATTGGCTGCGGCGGCCCCGCCCCCCGCGCGCGCCCGGCCCGGGCAGAGAGATGGTCGTGGGCAGGGGGAAAGGCAGCGTGCCGTAAAGCAGCGCTGCGGCAGGAGGGGGAAGCCGTCGCACAGCGCGCCCAGGACGGGTCTCCGTGGGCCGCGCCGCCGGCATTCCTCCGCATCCCGCAGGGAACGGTCGCGCGGCGGCTTCCCGGGCCACCATTGGCTGCGGGGCCGCGGCAGATGGCTGCCTATTGGCTCGCCCCGCCCCTCGCGGCGTGTGGCTCCGCCCCCGCAGTGGCGCGTGTCAGGGGCGTGGGGGAAATAGGGGAGTGCGGGAGTGGGGGCGCGGCATGGGCAGGGGCTGCCCGGGGAGTGGTGGAGGCTCCCTCTCTGGAGACATTCAAAACCCACCTGGACACGTTCCTGTGTCACCTGCTCCGGGTGACCCTGCCTTGGTAGGGGGGCTGGACTAGGTGATCTCCAGAGTCACTTCCAATCCTAGCAATTCCTTCATTCTGTGATAATTTCTTCCGTGATTTTACGTGTAATGGTCTAAGATTCCTTCCCTCACCAGCACTTTCTATTTCATTCCTGAGCAGAGGTTGCTTACATAGAAGTGAAGATAAACTCTAACCCTGCTAATACTATCTCCATAAAATTTGGGCCGTACAAATAAATACCTTCATGTGCATTACTTCTTTTATCTTTGACCAGTGCACTAGAGATAGTGAAAATGGATGTTTATCTCCTCTGCTTTCCAAAGATTTGCAGCCTCAGTTTCTGCAGTCTAGAACTGGGCTGAGAGTGCAGCCTGGGGCATGCCTAAGCTCTGTAAGAAACCCCGGAGGCCATGGCTGCTTCATTTCCTTCTGCTTCCCTCTTCCCTGCAAGATCTCTGGTTAAAAAAACCCAAACCAATAACAACAACAACAACAACAAAAACCAAACCTCCACCCAAAACCAAAACCCCACCCAAACCAAAACCACCCACCAAAAAAACTGAGAAAAAAAATGCCCTTCATCCTTCTCCTCCCGTTGCTTGCTCAGAGAACAGTAGGTTTTAGGAAAAGCATTTTCCTTTTTCTATATATATGATATGACATGCATATGACACGACACCCCAAAACAACCCCTGGCTTTGCTGAGTGTGAGGAAGAGTTTTAATCCCAAAGCCAAAATGTAGCCCAACATATTTCTGTGGACTATTTAGACTCCTATTCAAAAGCGGCAATGTGAATCTGAATGAGGTCTCAAAGAATCATTTATTCTAGTTGATCTGACATCCAATGACAGAAGGAAGGTCTGTGGAAATCAGTTCTGTATGTTTGAACAAAAATCTCATGTAGTGGAATTCCACATATCCTATATGTCAGGCTCAGTTGTTAATATTACAGCTAGTGTTATAGAATACATTTTTAGCCTTGCAGAATAAGGTTAAAAATGTAGTCTTATTCTCCTTCACTGAAAATTTGTAGGTTTTTTTTTCTTTCTTAACTCTACGTATGGAGAAAAAAAAAAAAAAGAGTCTGTTTGCCTCGGAAGTAGTTCCTGGAGTAAACAAATTCTTTCAACCTTTTTCCAGAGGCTGTACCTTTAAAGTCTTTTAACCTTTTGCCCACTCCATTTGTATTTACAGCTTTCTTAAGGCATAGCCAAGGGTCAGCATGTCTCAGTCAAAGCCTCACCAGCAGTGCAGTACCCTTCTCCAGTTTTGAAAGTATCCCACTTTTTAAAGTTGTTAATGGAAAAATCATTAACTAGAGACGTGCCCAGAAGGAAGCAGCCCCACATGACAGGTTCTACCTGTTACACAACAAAACCAGCTAGCAAGGATTCGAAGTTTGCTTTTGTTCTGTATGTATTTACAGTGCTTTTATTTCCATACTGGTTTTTAGGTTTCTTATAAGGATGTCAAAGTCCATATAAAAGACTCCCTTAATTTGTCTTATTCATAGCTTTTCTTTTACCCCCTTTAGCCTGTTCAATAGAGAAAATAAATTTTATTGGAGGTAAGTGAGATTAGCTCAGCTGGTTAGAGCTTGGTCAAGGTCAAGGGTTCTTCCCTGAGTGAACATTAACTGGTAGCTTAATAAATTATTCTAGCTGGGGTTTTTTGCATATGAGAATTAGGCCATTTGACTTATAGTTTGCTGGGTTGCTTTTAACCCCTTCTCTTCAGACATGCGTTCTTCTCCACTGCAAGACTGCCCTTGAGCTGAAGGAAAACCACTGATCTTGTCAAATTGCTTCTGTGATGGCCTGGTGGACCTCCGAGCAAGTTTCATTAGGTTCTGCCACACATTTTTTTCTAAAATATATTTCACTGGTTCCTTTCTTGGTCTGAACTATGCTTCTATCTATTTTTTTCACACTGAATTTAGACCTATTTTGAGTTATTATTACCATACTTCTACCTTTACCTGCCTGTCATGGACTCTTTCTGCATTATTTAATGACTGCAATTTCCTTTGTCTTATTTTAATTTGTACTTGTAAATAAGAGAAGCCATGTATGTCTGAGGATGTCTCTTATGTTTCTTCTAATCAGAACAGGTATTTGTAGCTAGCTGGTTTGTTTTCAAACAGATTCCCTGAAATCTTTTATCCCTTAGACTATCTTCACAAATACCCTACCTGCCATTTCCTGGAATTTCTCCTGGAATCCTCATTGCTTTCATTTGTTTCCTGTTAGCCTTGTACTTCTGACCTCTGCAAAGAGATACTTCTGAAGTTTATAAGGCTGTCCAGTTATTCTCCTTATTTTCCATCAGCCTTTGGACAGGTCATCATGTTTTCAGCTCACTCACTGACTTCTGTTACTGTCTGTCGTTACCTTAAACTCTTCCTCGCTAGATTTCCAAGCTGGCATGCTTGAATTCCCTTTCTTGTTTTTAGCAGATAGATGGTAGAGTTGTCCAGCAGTTACTCTGTGGCTCCTTCATAATTGGTTCCACAAGTCTTCAGTGCTAGTGCGTCTAATGCTGATGTTTTTTAAGGTAGCCAGGGCCATGTGAGCCTAAATAATATTTGTTAGTATCTTAGATTTTGTCTCTGTGAGGAGGTGAGGTGTTGGATGATTGGTCTGTTTAGCAAATGAATACTGTGTTTCCTTTAGAAGAGAATTTCCATATCCCATAATCCCCATTTTTGGAAGTGGTGGGATAGGGGTGACAGGGGCAACCCCATAGCTACAGGGAAAATATACCCAGTCCTGTTATCCTCATCCCAGAACTGCGCCTTAGGAATCAGCACTTTTTGACCTCAACACACACAGATCTAGCTGCTGAGTAAAGCGGTCTGCAATATTTCTCCATTTCGGGCATCTCTTGTCTTCCTCTTGAAATGCCTTTGCAGGCACATGCATGGTAGCATATCCTTGTATGTAGACGAGTGTACTACCCACCTGGCAATAAAATCAGGAAAATAAAATGTGCTATGGATGCTGCAGAGCGATCTATTAGTTCTATGCAGTAGTTAAGCTTCTGACAATAAAGTCAGTCCTAGAGGATGTATCTGATACAACTCTTAAAAAACATCTGCAGGGGAAAATGATGGTGCCTTTTGCCAGCTGTGAAAAGAATTGCAAGAAAACATTATTAGGAGTGTTTCTTGACAAACAAGGGAACAACGATTAAACAAGTTGTTCAAGAAACTCTGACTTCAGGACTGATATTTCCCTGCTACAGGAGCTTGGAAGTTGCAGAAAAATATGAAGAAAAGATATATTGCTTGGACAGTTTTCCTAGACCTTGTAATGAAATACCTGTTCATTAAAGTGGACACAAATCACCTAGTAGGTGGATAAGAAGATTGACTAGAGCAGTTGACTATGACATTTTATCCGCCTGCAATCTCAAATTGAGCCAAGTGAGAGCACAGCTTGATGTAACACTTGCATTTGTCTTAACATCCCTGATTATAGATACATTATCCCTACATGCTGGCAATGGTGCTTGAGCAGCTTTACTCCATGTGGAGCATACAGCAGTAACAAAGTAGATTGAACAGCTGAGAATGCCAACTTGGGAGGCTGTCTTATATAAACAAGGAATAACATATGTAAAATGCGTGATCAGCCCTGACATGTTTGTGAAGGTATTCTACTAGAAATATTACTTTAGTATTAGTCTAAAGAAAACTAAAATAGATGTTTAACGACTAAATAACTTGAGAAGAAGCTGTACTTCCTTTTAGAAAACATTTTCTGAAATGCAGAAATAGTTTACTCAGTGCTGAAAAATACAGCTTCTAGCAGGTAACAGTTCTCACACTGACTGACTGTGGAGCTGGCACACTGTCACACAAGATCAGCTTCTATCATTTGAGAGACTGATAGTTTCTATGTAAAACCTTATCAATTGGGATAAATTATTGGATTATGGAGCTAGAGGCATTTCATCGTCTGCAGTTCTCGGTAGGATCTGGAGTAGGATCAAACATCAAAGTAAAACATTATTTCAAGCTGAGGACCTGCAAATAAGACAATGGTGTAATTACAAAACCACAAGAAAAAGACAGCCCCTCCTCTATGAAAGGCCAAAGGAACACTGTAAGGTAGGTATTGTAATGGACAGAGTTAAGAAATAGATGCAGAATGCATCTGGAAAAAATTTGGATTGCCAAGATGTAAATATTGGCAAATTAGCTGCTATTGTGACTATTAATCCTTGTAGGCAAGCCAGGCAACAGCTGGGCAGCAGGAACTGAAGCAAGAGTGCTACCTATAACAAAGAAAAAGGAAAGTATTTTGTCAGCACAGAAGACAAGCATTTCAGGCAATTGCTGCAATTATCACTGCTTTTCCGTGCCTTACATGCAAAAAGACCTATCTGTCATGATTAGATTATGGTTGGGCGGGTCTGAACACTTGAAACTTTTATTAGCATAGTTATGCCTGTTATTATGAACTCTGTAGGTAGGAATAACACAGGCTCTGGCTCTAACATTGTATTATTTTAACATGAGAAACAGCTAGTCCTGTGCTATGAAAAGTTGTAATGTCCAAAACTGGGGGAAGCAGAGTACAAAACTGACAGAGAAGCAACTGGGTTTGTAGTGAGGCTGCTCCTTTTCTCCATGCTTGAAAAGCAGCCTGGATGGCTGGAGGCCACTGCTAAAGGGTGGGAGCAGCTCCTCATTGCTGGGCTGACTGCCAGCATCAAACCCTCTGTGAAGGGTGGGAAAAACCCCAAACCAACCCGAAACAAACAAACAAAAAATCTCAAACAGTATCTTCCCCTACTTAAGCTTACAGTACAACTATTCTTAAGGGTATGTTTTCTCCCAGGATTTTTTTCCCTAGAAGTCAACTGGCTGTAGATGAAGGAGGTACCCTGCATGAGTAACACTGCATGTGTGTGGTGCAGAAGAGCCTTGGGGCAGGTGGAGGATGGGGCCTTTCTGTGATGAGGTTGCTCTGAGTCCTCAGTTAGTCCCACATGGTAAAAGAGACAGCCAAAATTGCAGCTGACATTGCTTAAGCCACCTTCATGATGAAATATGTGTAGTGGTGATGGCTATGTTGATGTGTGTTTTACTGTCATGAAGACTGAGACTAAGTGTCTTAAGATCTTTTTTTGGGCTGAAGCTCATCTCTACAGTTTACTTAATTAGTTTATGCATATAATAATGCTTCAAATGAGATAATTTTAGATAACATTTTAAATATAAGGCTATATTGCTAGGCTTTCTTAGAAGAAATCAGGTTTTAGAACATGGGGAAGAAGATCTGATAAATGGGTTTATTCACAAGTTACTTATACTTGCAATTGGTAATGTATGTACAGGTATTGGGCTACATGGAAATATTGATTACTGTTTAAGAAATGGACCTTTATAACTGGTTTTGGGTTTTTGAAGCAATTGTGGATGATTATCTTGTGTTTGGGAAGGAAGGGATGAGGGCTGCTTGTTCAGTCAGATGCACTCTGTACTTTATATTGCTAAATCAGGTCAGCTGGGGTAAGAGAGCCTCTTGTAATACTGCCTTGCAAAATTCTCCTCCTTCAATCAGTTAGGGAAACTTCTTTTACAGTTAAATGACATACAGTCACTTCATTGCTATTATCATGTCCAGAGAAGTGGAACAGGAGGGTTGGTGGTGTTCATTTGACAGGCTGCACTTCCCAGCAGATGTCGAACTGGGCTGCAAAGCAGAGTTGGTTTCCTCATCATGGAAAACCTGCCTTGGTGATAAATCCAACGTGATCAAAAAAAAAAAAAAAGGGAGAAATATTTTTGTATTCTACTTCTAAATAATTATTTCCAGTTTCTGAGGAATGAGTAGCAATGATGTGGCATGAACTTCTTAAGTAAGGTTGTGGGGAGATTTGCTTCCTTGATTACTACCTAGCAAAGTGTGTGCTGATACACTTGTATTTCATGAAGAAAATTAATCAAGGTTTTTCTCCTGAGCTTTCTATGTCCTTCTTAATGTATTTTATTCAATACAAACATCCCACAGATTATAAGGAGAAGCATAAAGTCAGGGTTCTGACTGATGACAGAAAGTGAGAGTTCAAAGTTGAGACACACTGGTAAATAATGACAATCATTTTACCTATGTAATCTTCCTCAGGACTCAGGGGTCTTTATTTAGCTGAATAAGTATAAATTTAGTAGAATATGATAAAAATACAGGTTTCTGGCCTGTTTCACTACTAATAAATTTGCTTACCATATGCACTTTTCTGGTGCCTTGGCTCATCCCAGCCTAAACAACCTCAGTGAGACTGGAGGATGGCCAGAAGTGGGGGATCATTCCTGGTAGAAAAGTACAGTTCTGTGCTTTTTTCCTGTTCCAGCCCTTCCCCAGTTAAAGAACAACTACCTAAATTACTGCCACTGGAAAACCTTGAACATAAATATTGGTAGGCTAGGGGGGGTGGGAAAGTAGATTAGCATGTTTGAGACAGAAATGCATGATTACACCAGAGCTCACTTCAGTCTAATTACAGTATCTATGATAGTGTTAAAGTTAGAATCAGCTTTTCTCTTGATGGACAGAGATTTCTCTCACTCACTGGAGAAATGTGAGAGCAAGGCAGTATCTAGGATGCCCCTGACTTACCAGAGGAAGCCAAAGGTCTTTAAATGAGTTGGTGATGTGTGTCCAGATAGGGACCCTGAAATAACCTTTGGCCTATTTCATTAACTAAAACAAAGGGGAAAATTTCAGTAGACTACAGTGGATAAACAAACCATGGGCATACAAGATGAGTAACTTGAGAGTAAACACGACAAAGTCCTTTCCAAAGCTACTGAGGTCAAAGTGAAATAAACAATAGGTCATGGTGGACTTCTAAAAAGTCATTCAGGACTCAACACAAAGTCTTTAGCTTTGTATAAGGCCTAACAGGAAGAAAAAGAAAAAAAAGATGTAGATATTAAAGTATGTGTATTTTTTAAAAAATAGATGTACTTTACTCATGTACCCAAATGTGCATGTGCAAATGTGAGACTGGTGGTTATAGACAACCTCCAAACTCTGTAGAGAGAGTCCTTGTCTTATCAGAAAGATTTGAAATGTTGTGCCCCACAGATGTCTGAGTTCATCTTTGGATGGGTATTGATCTTTCCAATAAACATTAATATTAGGTGGTGATGCTACAGCTTCAGTTTACAAGGACTATATTGTTTTTTACAAGAGATATCTTGTTTTTCACACTGAGCACCTTATAAATCAAATAGGACAGCCTATACCCAAAAGCTGTGCAATACCTAGTTACCTATCCTTGGTACCTAGACTGGACAGCAGTGCCTTCCCTGCACACAAAGGGATTGTTAGCCCTGCCAGAGTGGAAGCCAAACCTTTCATACTTAGCAGGAAGCTCAACAAAACTGAACCAAGGAGAAATTTGTGCCACCCCATTGTGACTTTGGTGCTGCTTTCTTGCTCAGTGTCCCTCTTGAAGGCTGTGCAGAAGTACATTTTTACAACTTGCTGAAAGCTGCTCCTTCTTTTATCTGAAAGCTCAGGAGAAGGCAGTGGGAGCGTCATCTCTGCATCATGTGGAAACCCTGTGATTCCAGTACTTACCAAAGATGCTGCAGATCAGAGCAGGGAATCTCACCAGCTCCTTCTTCAGGCTGGTGTTGGTCAGACCCACACAAACACCTCCTGGGAGTGTGATGCAAGTGTAGGCTTATTTAATGCTCTTTGGACTAAAAGAGGGACTGTCACTTCACAGGAGAGTGCACCGATGGCGGTGGCTATGCAGCACTTCCATACTGAGTGGCTGCTCTGCACAAATTTCTGCCACATCATTCCTCAAGGAGGCTGCTACAGCAGTGTTTGTCACAGAGATGGAACAAGTCTCATTAGACATAATTTTTAATGTTTAGGTTTACCAAAAATAGCTCTTCTGGGAATTGCTAATATTCACCATCTTTAAGATAAAGGAAGTAGTGCACCTTCTTTCACAGCTGCTATGGACTACTATGAACAGCATTTGCATTTGTTATTTAATAATTTACTTCCCTTCTTCCTTTTTTTTTTTTTTTAAATTCCCAGATTACTGTGATTAGAATTTTGTAGCCTCTCTGTCTGTCTTGGTGTACATCTCATAGGTGTTCAGAAGCTGCATAAAGTCAGTCCGTTCATGAGTTGTTACTCAGTTACAGGCCTTGGAAATTTAGGAATTCAAGATTTTGTGGTCTGATTTTCACTCTCTTTTAAACAGCTTAATTCTGATTGGAGAGCTTATACAAGATTAAAGCCTTATTTATCTCTTTACTGGAATGTTTCGCTCATGTTTGAGATCTATTTGTTTAAGGCCCTCCTGTGGTTCACAGGATTAGTGAACCACTAATGCTATTATAATTTATTTGAGTTTTAAGACAGTGAGTTTTTAATATTTTTTTTCGGAACACGATTTACTCAGTCTTGCTACAGGTTTTAAACATGTTGCACCAAAGCTGTGAAACAGGTTGTTCTAAATTAACATCATAGGTAGTCGTAAACATCAGAAAATTTCAGAAGGATATTCTATATTGTCAAAGACAGCAAATATTCTCCACATGTACCACAGTAGAGATACAGATTTGGACAGAGAAAGGTGATTGCTCCAGTTGTTTATGGCCTAAAAGTCTTCTAAATAATCTTTGGAGTTCATCCATTAATCCTGTGAAATCTGATCTGTTCATTCTGTGTTGACTGCTTGTGCAAGGGCAATATGAGTGCATGTCATATTTGAGGTCTAAAGGGACCATCATAGCATTTAAATTGATTTCCGGATTACTGCAGGCTGTTGAAGTCATCCACTTGCTTCTTCACTAACCTTTTGTCCACTAAGGGGTACTACTAAAAGCAATACAAAGGGAATGGCAAACCTGTCATGGTTTGAGATAGCCCAAATTCCAATTCCCTAGCTCCATCCCCCCTCCCACACTCCGTCCTGGCTGAGCTCTCAGGACGACCGAGCTTCTCAGCTCCTCTCTGCAGTGCATGTTGCACTTCAAGGCTCTTTCAAGTAAGAGTCTATCAACTTCCTCCTTCCAGGAGGTCTCAAAGGAGTTATGGGGGGTCTGGTATCAGTTCTTACCCCCAAGAACTCTGTAGAACTCAGCTGCTGACTCTCTTTCCCTCAGGTCTCCTTCCAGGAGTCCCTTCTCTGGTGCTGCATGTCTTTGTTGCTTCTTCGGTTCAGTTCTTATCTGTCTTGGCTCTCTGCCACCGTTTCTCCGGTCAGTGCCGGCTGCTGCTTTCTCCGGCCACTGCCCACGGCCACTGCCCACGATGGAGAAAACATCTCCCAGCATAACTATAGGCACCTAGCCCAGCATTATGCTGTTCCAGGTCCCCACAGGCCCCAGCTGGGGCTGGGGGCCAAAGCCCCCCTGTGGGGCTCAGAGCCCCTTCCTCGTGGCTCACAACATGGCCACCTTCTCCCTCCTCAAACTACAACTCTTCTCTTCCGGTCTGGTTGTGATATGTTTACATTTTTTGCAGGAGCGCTCACTGGACAGAAATTCAAAACTTCCAGGAGTTTCCACCCCTTGGGGTCTACCACTTTTCTTATCCTCTGGGGGAAAACAAAGTCCAAACCACTACAAAACCCCTTTTGTCTTGTGATGATTTTGTTCCAGTGAATAACCAGCCTCACTTCTAAAACTACAGCTACCTCATTTCCATTCTGTGGCTGTATGAATTTTGCACCCAGAAATATGCCTGGTTTTATGCTCTGGTTTGTCTCTCTGTTATTCCAGAACATGGGCTTTTTCCCTGTGAAGATTCCTGTAGACAGTAGTCACTTCTCAGCCATCTCCAGGCTAAGCTGGACAGATCAGGGTCTCTAATCATCTCCATGGAAGGCATTTTGTGGTTTTTTTTTCCTGCATCCAAACTTTGGTCCTTTTAAATGTATTAAGTTTATATCAGTTGGTGCATTTATAAAATGACACTTGATGCCTGAACAGTAGGGTTAGCATGACATTTTTCTTACCTTTAACATATACTGCCTAATATCTTCTTCTTTGCTTTAGAAACCAGGGATGAAGCTTCCAGTTAGATTGGTAAGGTTTTCCTTGTAATTCTTACAGATCAATTTTTGAGAGCATCAAGTGCTTGTTGATGATATTGACTGAAAGTTTTAAGAAGACTGAAGCATTGGCATTTAAGCATAGGATACGACCAATGGCAATGGATCTTCCCTATTTAGGTATTTAACTTAATGAAACATAATTTGGAAGAAACCTGTGTCTGAGGGAGTCACCCAGACTGTTTTAGACTGAGCTTTTAGATGTTGACTGCATGACTATGAGGGCATTTTTGACTTGAATGGCTACAACCAATAGAAAAACATATGAAGTTTAAAGATCACTGAGCAACAATTTTTGCATGTGACAGTGGACATACACCACACAACTCACCGTGGTTCAAATGCCAAAACTGTATTTTTCCTCACAGACCATCTAATGGTGGGAGAACATGGACTCACTTGGGAGACTTCTTGGAACTGGCGATTGTGCAAGTTGTGTGAATGTGTGTGTTGGATATCTGACATGAGCTTCTCAGAAGGTTGCTGTCATTTCTGGACTTGGGAGAGTAATAATAAATTTGCATCTGAATTGCACAATAAATAATCCTCATTTTTGCTCAGCTGAATGTGCCCTTCTTTTGTCTAGGCCAAAAGCACACATACATCTCAGCTGTGTATTCCACTTTATCTCCACCCAGTCACGCACTGAGAAACATGTCGTTCATTCCTAGACAGAGTTTTTACCTGCACATATTAGTCCACAGACCCAATAGAAAGACTGCAGCCCGTAGATGATGTGCAGCTCTACTCAGAGCGTAACTGATGGCAGCAGATTGGTGGTTAAAGAGAGACCAGACGTCCAAATACCAAAAGATAGCACTGCCAAGAGTTTCTAAAAGTTGATGAATCCCTCTTGTCACCTCCCTGAAGTGAAGTGTTTTAGTACCAACAGGTGAAATAAGTAAATGGATGCATAAAACAAATAACTGATTATAATAGAGTTTACAAGAGAGACAGGAACCCAGACAATTCTCACAAAAAATTTTGACATAGTCAGGGTAAATGCAATGGAAATCACTGAGTCTTCATTTGCATGCCTTAGCAAGAAGACCATCACTAAAACTGAAGCTGTGAAATTCTAGTAGGGAAAGTGTTAGGCTTTCCAACTGCAGTTATTTTTACCAGTGACCACAGAACCTGAAGGTTAGGAAGAATTAGGCAGGAGCGTGCCAAGCCAAAACAACACACAGGCTTACCACAGGTGATGAGTCACCAGCCTCTTAATAAACTAATTTCCTCAACAAAAAAATGGAATTGATCTCAGGCCAGCTTTGGTTGTTTAGAAAACAGTGAGAGCTCCAGTCCATCTAGATGAATGGACACAGTTATTCAGGTTACTAATAGATAACTACAGCTGTTAAAAATACTCCTACCGTCTGGATGAAAGATGGAAGAAGGGATTCTCAAGGCTGGACACAGCCTAAAATCCTTGTCTTCAGCTTTTCTTATAGCTTTTAATGCAAAATCTCTGCTTCTTGTGATCTTCAGACATTAGCTGTTATTGTTACTGCCTATTATTTGCCTTGCTGTAGTGCTCAGGGTGCTCAGCCATCAGTTATGTGGCCCTTCAACAAGATGGTATTCAGGCATGTAATAAGACTTTTTGAGCCTCAGGACAATTTTCATGGTACACAACAACTGGGACATGAAAAGGGGGTGAAGCATCCAAAAGTTTCTTGAACTCTGTCAGACTTGGTGCTGTGACCACTTCCCTGGGGAGCCTGTTCCAGTACCCAGCCATCCTCTGGGTGAGGAACCTTTTTCTAATATCCAACGTAAACCTCCCCTGACACAACTTCAGGCCATTCCCTCGGGTCTTGTCACTGGTCACCACAGAGAAGAGATCAGTGCCTGCCCCTCTGCTTCCCCTCATGAGGAAATTGTGGACTGCAATGAGGTCTCCCCTCAGTCTCCTCCAGACTGAACAGACCAAGTGACCTCAGCAGCTCCTCATAAGGTTTCCCCTCAAGGCCCATCTTCATTGTCCTCCTTTGGACATTCTCTAATATCTTAATATCTTTCCCATATTATGGTGCCCCAAACTGCACACAATATTCAAGATGAGGCCACACCAGTGCAGAGCAGAGTAGGACAATCCCCTCCCTCAACTGGCTGGTGATGCTTTGCCTGATGCCCCCCAGGACACAGTTGGCCCTCCTGGCTGCCAGGGCACTGCTGACTCATACTTGCTATCGACCAGGACCCCTAGGTCCCTTTGTGGGGTGCTGGTTTCCAGCATCTCATTCCCCAGTCTGTACGAACATCCAGGATTGCTCTGTCCCAGGTGCAGGATCCAGCACTTTCCCTTGTTGAACTTTATGTGGTTGGTGATTGCCCAGTCCTCTAATTTGTCAAGGTCTCTCTGCAGGGCCTCCCTGCCTTTGAGGGAAGGTGAACTGGAATGGGATCGAGCAGGAGAAATACACAGGAAGGAAATGAGTGTTGACTAAAGAGCAAAATTACAAGGGGTAGGAGAGTTCTTTGCTACTTTTTTTTTTTTTTAAGCAAATGTATTCTTCTCCATTCAGGGAGAAGAAACACGGTTACTTCTCAGTAAGCCAGAGATTTCAGATGGTGCCAATGTGGATTTCCTAAAAGGGCTGTGTCTTGATGGCGAACTCGAGCATATTCTGGAAAACCTTCTTTTTAGACATCTCATTTATTCATTTTCTAGGGTTGGAGGGAAAGACTTGTATCTGCCTGCCCAAGGCTTCCTAACCAGGTCCTCTGAAAAGTTATGTATTTTCCAAGAGTGACTGAACTTGTCTCATTCTTGATCATGGTCATGTTAAAAGAGGAATTAGAAGAGAGGAGGGAAGAGAAAGCCTGTTGGTTTTTTTTCCTCTTCAGCTTTTCAATTTGGATGTTCCTGTATATGATTATGGTTTTCCAGAGAACCTTCCTTTTTTAACCACTGGGCTCATAAAGACAGGTGTACAGAAGTCACTGGCCTATCCACCAGAAGAGGCTATAAAACCCACAGGATGGACCTGTGGGACAGAAGCTTGGTAAGGGAAGAGAAGAATAGTTCATGGTAGGCACTGGAGTGCAGAGGCAGAGATTTGGCAGGGACATGAATGACCCCGTGGTGAAGGAACATGAGGACTAAAGGAGCAGGAAGGGTTGTTTCTTTTATGACAGAAGAAAGGAAGCAAGAAGTGGGAGTAGGACAGGATCAGCTGACGGGAGAACAGAGGCATGAGGCTACCTATGGTCAGAGCAGAAATCCTACGAATAACATACAAGTCCAAGTTTCCTCAGTTATGCTTGCTTAAACCTGAATCACATGCTGTTTCTCAGTATCTGGTACCGTATGCTGTTCCGGTGTGGAGCCTGAGCCAGACTTGCCACTTCTGTGATGCTGCTGGGTCTGATGAAAATCCAGACGTGAAGGCCGGTGTAATTGTGTGCAGGCTCATGTAGCAATACCAGGGAAGCAGAACCAATCCTTTAAAGTAGCAGAGGTTGATTTTGCTTTAATGGTCACTAATAAGTTCAACAAGCAGAAAAGGCTATGAAGGCTACTTGCCAGCGACTGGCAGTTTGCAGAGGAACGGTACCTTGGAAGATCTCAAAGGGGCAAGGGAAATTCATGTTAGGCAGCTTGTGAGGAAGTACTCATTTGTCTGGCACTGAAATCCTAAATTTGTCTTGTGGGTGAACTGTCTGACTGATGAGGGGTTAAAGACTTACTTGTTGCTTCCCAAAGCAGAGGTTTGAGTGTTCAGGCTGCACAGAAATCACAGCTCCAGGAATAATTCGAATAAGGAACTGTGCTTTTCTGTGACCAACACATGGCATTCAAACAAGGCCAGTGCTTGGGGTCTGGAAAAAAATTACGCAAAAATGAGCAAGATCCTTTTTATTTTCTTTTCTTTTTATTTCTTTATAAAGAAAGGAAAGGATGGGCATGCCAAGCCAAAATGGCAGAATACAAAGGTGAGCACTGAGGTTTCTCCTTGGGGGCCATCCACAGTAAACTCTTGCTCTGGTAGGGTACAGCTCCCCATCCCTCCTGCCAGGAGGAACCCAGCATGCAGCCAGCCCTTCAGCACAATCACAGCTCTTTGAAGTTAGTTTGCACACTTTCACAATACCATCAGCCCACGTCACAGTGGGGTAGCAGCAGCTGAGGCCAGCAACAGTAGCAGCAGCAACATGAGATACAGTGCACAGAAAAAAGGGAGGGAAGAGCTTGTTTGCGAACAACTGTAGGTAACAATATAGAAAGTCCAAAGATCATCATTCTGCTATAAAAATATTACACTTCATAAAACCATGTACTATAAAAAAAATCTATTCAGAAACGCTGGTAAACATAATAAATATCTGTACACTGGCTGCCCTTTTCATACAGGAAACTTAAAAAGCGTGAGCCTCAGAAATCATAATTTGTAAACATGAATATGGAGCCTGTAAACAAAGGGCTAGATCATGGTTCATATTTATTCAAAATCATTTAATACTATCCAAGTAAATCCCTTACATACATCATCATCTAATGGCCAAGACTCCACCACTACAACAGGAAAGAGGACCCTACTCTGAGCTGTTCCCCTTGATTCCCTGAAGGTGCATATGGATTAAGGAACTAACACAGGAGTGAAGGAGGCAAGATTTGACTCTGAGTAAGAAATCAGAAAAAAATCTTTTAGCAACTGGTTTTTATTTTCTGCACTTCAAATGCATTTTTCCAGTCTCTCCTTTCAAAATTTGCCTTTAAAAAAAGGGCATTAATTTGCCTCATTTTCTTTTCAGGCTACAGTGTCTCTGAAAACTATATCCATAACATCCATTTAGGAAACATAATGGAGCACAAACTGACTCTGTAACTCTGCACACCAAAGCAAGAAGCAGTGGTTGTACAGTTCAACACTGAACATCATGCTTTACACAATATAGGATGATGAAAAAGATCAAATTCTTACTTTTAGACTCCAAACTTTGGGCTGCAAAACATTTCCATGTGCAAGCCTTGCGATGACATGCATGATCAGATGCCTTTACCTGGCTGACATGCATATGTTGTCATCTAGTTGCACCTGGAAATGCAAGGTCTAGGCTCACAAAAACCTATGAAGAGATTTTAGCTAAAATTTGGCTCTATGAACTACTGTGAGTTTATTTACTCTGTAACATTCTTGTTCTGCACAGACTTTAAACCATCCTTCCCCTAAACACCAAGAGTTTTAGGTCTGTACACAGTGAGAACCTTACTTTTAACTTCAATTTGTCTTCTGAGTTTAACTCTCACACTTTTGCTAACCTTCAGAATAGGAGAGTGTGTGCAATTGTTGCTTGCGACTGTTGTGGGCAGACATGGAGGGAGGAATGTGGGACTGTGTTCACACAGGAACTGAGGTACCAGAAGCAGCTTAGCTGCAATGTGTTGGGGCAACACAGGATTTCAGAAGCAGGGTCAGCTTGGAGGTCAGAATACACACTTTTAAAGAACAATGATGTATACTTCAAGAGAGGAAAAGAAAATGGGCTTGCACAGTTTCTTTTTTTTTTTTTTTTTAATGAACTATACTAAAGCATCTTACTAATGTTATTTTAGATCTTTTTATTTTAATGTAAGGAACATCTGAGGTGGTTGTCCTGATTGTGCTGCTTGCCTGTGTTTTAGGATTCAGATATCTGAATGTGGAGCTCACATGATTCTTGTTTAAAGGTGCCACCTGCAGATGTTCAACAAGAGAACTTTGCTTCTAAATATTTGCTTTACACACATCCGAAGACAGAGCTTCAAAACACGTGCCTGAAAATATTTTTCCAGTGAAAGCTAAGATATATTTTCTGCTACAGTAATCTGCTGCATCTTCCAAGTTTGAGTGCCTTAATTCTAGGGATTGAGAAAGCTGTAGCACTGTACAAAATCAAGAATTTCTCTGTAAAAACAGATGATTTAAAAACAAACCCCTGGATTTTTTTCTGTTCTCTTTATGAGGTCACTGGTGGCAAAAATACATCCAGTCAACATTACTTCCCCATGGCCTACCATCTGTGGCCCTACATCTGGTTACTACTCCCTGGTTACAGGGAGTTTATATGAGCTCTTGGACAATTTTCAGAAGCTTGGACTTGTCCTCTCTCTTTGTGCCCACCATTTATCGCCCTGACTCTGAGCCACACCTGGGCTCCGCTCAGCATAACTCAGAAACAGAGGAACAGAGATGACACTGAACTTGTAGCCACTCCAATGTGTTGACAGTGCTGTTGGCAAAAGAGACGTTGTTGCCTTCCTGCTGTCCCCAGACATTTGTTTTGCCTCATGGTGAACTGGATAAGGGAGGTGTAAAAGGACATATGAGCAGCTGAGGTCAAGAGGAAGTGACTACCTGCCTTTTTTTAGTGTCAGCACTTGCATATGCTGCCATAAATTCATAAGTGGACCAGCAGCATAAAAAGCCCTTGTGGCATCCATGGCTTAAGGGGTGATCCAACTTTGGGAAGAGCATCATCCTGTAAGTTTGGCCTCCAATAATATTCAATTGGAAAAAATACTCAAAGAATTACGACTAAGTATAACAACAGGGAATTAAGACTGTTTCCAACGGTTGTGAGAAGAAGCAAACCGAAGCAATGAAAGATGACCAGGAAATCTCACAGGGAGACAAAAATCTTTACAACACTCTTTCTGCCCATATGCAAGACAATTACACTGACTATTAAAAATATATTTTGTTGAAACAGCACATACCAGCTGGGACCCAAGAAAACCCATCCCTCACTCCAGGTTACCCTTTGCATCTTTGTGCCCACCTTGCCTTCTTCCAAGGCAGAAGTTGCTTTGAGGGAAACAAGGCTTGGCCAGAGCTATTCTGCATCAGCCAGGATATCCCTGTTTGTGGATATCCTCACAGTGTACTGTTAGCAGAAATACGTGAGACTTAACTTCTGACAAGCAAAAAATTATAGATGTGGCAAAAAACCAGTCCTGAGCACAGCTTAGCCACAGGAGAGAATGTGGGCTGCTGCATATATAACCATAGACACACACCTGTGTGTTTGCACTCATCAGTCCCAGCCGACTCAGCCACCGTGTGGAGTTTCACAACATTGTTTATTTTAGAAAAGAGAAGGGCTTCAAAGAGAGCTGCTTTGCAGCTGTCCTCTGTGCACAGCACATAAACTCGAACATTAAATATCGGTTTAAATTATTAAGAATAAATTTAAATTTAAAAATAGACTAATGCAAACAAACTAACTTCAGGTCAACATTGAAACAGAGTTAGTTTTAGGAACCATATTGCTATAGCAAATGAAACTCCTTGTTCCCTTGGACACTCTGAGGCAGTGATCTGGTAATTCCAGTTCAGCACTGAGATGTACAAACTACCCAGCAAGGAAAAATTACCATACCTAGCATATGAAGCTCCATGTTCACATTTTTTTTCCCCCTGTTGCCACAGAAAAAAGCCAACATAGCACAGTAGCTTTTCCCACAAAGCATCTGAGGTGACAAAATTCACTCAGAAAATAAAAATTAACAAAAGCAGTACAAAGAAGAATCCTGGTCAGCTTGTGATCACCATAAGCCAAGATGGGTAAGAAAAAGAATAAAAAAATAGTTCACATCCAGCACCACAAACCTTGCTCACTTTCTTTGAAACCAGGGAAAGAGAAAAAAGGTTGATTTTGCTGAGACCATTTCAACAAAAGCTCTCTTTCCCTGCACCTGGAAAATCCAGGTATTAGGGTACAGAACTTTTGTTTTATATGTATATAAATACACATGTACATATTCATATAAATATAAAAGCAGAGCATCCTCCCGTTTCTCCTCATAATTTATTATTATTAAAGCTTGTAACAGAGTTAGCTGAACTCTTCAGAAGTGGTACTCTCTGCACACACATGGCATGGGGAGTTTTGCTCTGCTAGAGCAGAACAGCGAGGCAGGGACATGAAATATTGGGTGACAGGGCAGATTTGAGTGAATAGCCAGGGAAGGGCAGGGAGCAATGACTGGAAATGGCCTTGCTTGCTCCAGGGTGGCACTATGGCCTGCCAGAACTGCTTTCGGTGAGCAGACTAGGTGACAGCGTGGGACGATGGCTGCACTGACCCCCTGGTCCCTGGCCAGCCCAGCCACCCACCCTCTTCTGTACCAGTCAGTGAAGAGGGACTGTCCCTTGCTTTGAAAGGGAGTCCCAGTTTGCCCCCCAACCAGTTGCATGCTAGTTACCTTTGCCAGTATTCTCCACCGTGCTGCCATGGGTCTTTTTGCCTACTGTCCTCAGTCACCCACCCTGCCTCTTGCTCAGTTCTCCAGACCCCTCACCTAGTCCTCCCAGACCTGCTTACTGGTCAAGAGCAGACACCTTTTTCTTGCCTGATACATAGGCTCCTACTCACACTGCTTTACATGAATGCTTTCCTACAGTCTCATAAGACCCAATAATTTCCTCAGAAGACCAAGTTTCTCAGAGGTTTTCTGCTTTCGGAGACCTTTGAGTAAGTCAGGGCTGGTGGCACATATGCCTTGAGAGGTGCTGGCTTTGTTCCAGAGAAGGCAGGGGCAAAGTGCAAAAGGTTCCTCAAAATCAGAAGGTATTTTCAACACCGACAGCTCTTTCTCCTTCGTGTTGTATAGCACTTGTTTCAAATAAGGTATTATTCATGTGTCTCTGCAGCCTTCACTCTTCCCGGGGTGAGTGGAGATCAGTAGATGTCTACTGGTGACCAGCCAAGTCACTTCATCATGACACATGCTGCAACAGCATTCATACCCGACTGCATTCTTCATAGCAAAAAGTGCTTTTCTTGAGAAACAAAATAAGCACTGCTCCCATGGAACATCTTAAGGACTCAAAAATAGCTTTCCTAGAGTGGAAGGGATGGAGCACACCTACTTTATTTGGCTTTATCTCAGTGAAGAAACAGAGCTACTGGAAAAATTGGCACATCTCTGTGAAGTTGTTAAACTCAGGGCCCTGGGCTGGAATGTAAAAGAAATGATGTACTAAAGGAGGATTTGCCTTACATGGGTTTCTGCTAGTTTTGGCGATTTCATGTGCAAGTTGTCCAAAAAAGGTCTGCTAGCCAAGTAAAGTTGAATTTCTCAATTCAACTTTAAATAATAAACTGTGGGTTTTCAAAGAGGTGTTTTGGGGGTACTGCTACAACCTGGTAGAGGTAAGTCTTTTCATGCCTCGCCGCTGAGCCAGATTGGAGGACAATACAGGCTCCAGCCTCGGTGCCTGAGGTGCTCGGTTTAAAGCAAAGTAAGTGGCTGCCATTGCACCCTGTAAAATAGAGAAAGATAAAACATTGGGCTGAAATTCAGTTCTCTGATGATTTTCCCTTCCCCTGTTCTGTCTCCTGAAAAAACTGTCATGCATGCACAATTTCCATGAAATGGTAACAGCTTTTAGGCTGGCAGACAGCTGGGGTATCTCTGATTCAAAGTGGTGAATGGCAGTATATGCATAGAATGCCACCAGGTTATTACAATGCAGCTTGAAGTTAAAAATATTGAGCAGGTGACAGGTCAAAAATCTTTTCTGTTAATACAGTGCCATATTAAATTTGGCCTCTGTGGCAATAATCTTCCCAACTCCTCTATCACTTTCCAGAATATTTACACAAATTACAGCTCATTCTGCAAGGAAGGAAGAGGCAAGGGTGTAGGAAGTACCTTCACTAGGTGAACATCCTGTCTGCTGAGTTGGTTTTGAGATAGATACTCCCTGTTCACTATCCATGGATGTCTCAGGACTTGGACTGCTGTGAGGCGCTGATGAGGGTCTACGTGAAGCATCTTAGACACAATGTCCTGGGTTTGAAAAGAGGAAAACAGTACAAGGGAAAAAGTAATTAACAGCAGTGCAGGTTTTACTAAGATCTTTCCGGTGACAGTGTCATCACTAGCATGTCCAATGGAGAGAATGATGCACTTTAGATAGGCTTTATATTCTTTAAGTGTCAGGTCTTGATCTTCAAAATTTTCAGCTGTAATGTTCAACTCTCAGCTGATAATACAGTCAAAAGATAATTCAGCTTATTGACTGAATGTTAATTACTGGTGACTTCATAAGAGTGGTGAACTCCACCTGGAGACCATGCCATCTGGAGGCATCTCCTCCCTGACCCCAAAGCAAGAGAAGCTTAGAATAGAAATCTAACATTCAGGCAGCTAAAATTCAATTAGGTCAGTCGTACAGCATCTGAACATTTTAATTTCAAAACTAAACATCTGATAAAAAATACATTGTGAGGCTTATAGGTGTTGGTAGCAAGATTAACATGTTATTAGGATTGCTTGCAGTTTTGTGGTGGGATGTATCAATGTTCTTCCACTGGATACTACCAGTTGCTAAAACTGAAATCTCCCGTCAAAGTTTCTGATTAATATCAGGCAACTGCAAGCTTGCTAGCTTTCCCACCTATCCTAAACTGTGAACTGTACAGGAATTAAAAATGCTAGTTTGTAAACTGCTTGCTCCTGGTTAACTTTGAGCAGCAAAAAGGTGATGTACAGACCATACATTTGTGGCATTAACAAACCTTCACTTGTTTTAAAAGTGCAGTTGCACCAAAACACAGCTCTATGCTATTTAAATCTCAAGAGAAAATCTCAGAAAGGGTTCACTGACCTTTGCAGTATCAGATACTGAATCCCAGTTTCCTCCTGTAAGAGCATATTTGCCACTGCCAATCCTGGCCAGAATCTCCTCTGGGGTGTCATCTGGTCCATTTGCAAAAGGAGTGAATCTATTAAAAAAAAAACAACAAAAAACCCAAAAAAAACCACAACAAAAAACAACCAGAGAGAGAGAGAAAAATACAATGTAATTTGCAAGTTCATGATTTCAAGGTTCTAGTGCTAACTGCCAGTGATTACAACAGGAATTTGTTTCCAGAATGGACCACAGACATTGTGGCTTCATTTTCACTCAAAGGCTGGTGGTTCCTGATATTGTTCTGTAGAGGGAAAAGACTGACTCCTTAATAGTTTTTTCAATTTTTATTCTGTTCTCATTTTTTAGGAATTAAATATTCTTTGTAAAAATAGACATGTTTTTACCTCTTGCTTTAACTCTGCTTTATTTCCAATACCAGTACCTTGATAATGGCAAGAAAGGACAAAAATTATAAAAGAGAAAAAATAAGACCTGGAACAGAAAAAAAAAAGGAAAAGAAAATTTCTAATCTATTTTGTAAGACTTTGTTAGCCTTAATGTTCAAGTCTATTGGGCAAAAGAAATTATCAGCAATAGGTTACTTCCTGATCCAGACAGTCAGAAATGACTAGTAAGATGAACCCAGCTTTACAAAATCAGTGTCTCACGCAGAGGGTACACTTTTTGTCTTCAGAAAGTGACAAGAGATAAGGTTTTTAATCTGATTAAAATCTACCAGGTCAAATTTTACTCTGCGATTTTGAAGAGCTGTGTAGGTTTAGAAGAATTAGGGATTTTTATACTTTTCCTTCCATCTTTTCTCTTCTGACAACTTGACAGAGGGTTTTTAGATAGCTAAATGGTTGCTTTGGCCACAGCTTCCTATCCTACCTGGTTTCTAGTAGCAAATTCAATTCCTCACATTGTATTTTCTCATTTTCACAAACATTTCAGACTTCAGAGAAGTTCAGCCCAAGGATATATGTAATGTTATTCCTACCTATAACTATCAGGAGGGATACAGTAAGAGTTAAGGACTGGCAAAAACTCTGGGGTCTGTCACTAGCTCCATCAACAGGATCCCAGGCCTATCCTCTAGTTCTGGCTGTCTCAGCCTTTTCTGCTCACAGCGATGATGGGAGAAGAATATAATCCCAGGTGCAAATAATAGTCAGGTCCTACTAATCTCCTCCAGTGAGGAAGAACAAGATCATCCATAAATGCAGTGTTGGCACCTAAAAAGTCAGCAGTTCTCAACTTTTTGTATTACTCTTATTTTCTCTTGTCCATGCAGAAAAAGTGAGGTGTATAAGCTATTAGCACCCATTGGTAAATTTAATATCCACTAAGTTGTGCAATTTGTATTTCTGATTCAAACGTATTTGGATTCTTTCTCCACATAAGGAAGCATTTGGAATACAATAAACTGAAAAAATGTGACTCTCTTATTTTCCTGATTCTGTCTGTGTATCGCTGCAAATCTGTACTATTAGCCAAATAGAAACAGGTTCTTGGAGATCTTAGCAGACTGGGAGACATCCCCAGAAAGTCACAATATATTTCAGCCTAAGTTGAACACATTTTACTCAGGAACAAAATAGATGAGATAGAGACTCCTGTCACCTTTCCTATAATCCATGAGGCAAATAACAGAAAAGTAGAGTGCAATTCTTTGTTTTCTTTATAAAATCTAGGAATGAATCCAAGCTTCTTGCCACACCTGAATGATCATGAAACAGATTAAATATCTTAGGTCACTGAAATGTTTCAAGCTGCACTTAGGTGTGATAAATGTTCACATACCATACTCCAAGAAATTAAATTCAGGGGCCTAATAACTTTAGACTGGGTTTGCACATCCTATGCCTATTCTTCACTACTTATTTCAATTTGTCTCTTTCTCTGAATTTTCTTGTATCAATATTTAAAATTAGCCAACACATTGGTAGGCTAATTGGTAGGCAAAAGTTCCTACTGCATGTTGCTATTCTTGCTGATCCGTTCGTTTACCTTCTGTCCTTTTCAAATAGCATCCAAAAACTATGTTTGGGTGGGGATCTTTTTGAGATTTTTAAGGTGCTCAGATACCTCAATAACTGTAACAGTAGAAGAAAAATAAAGCTGAAGAGAATACATGTATTAATAGAAGGAATTAACATCCTTCCATGGATAAGGTGAACATGATGTGGCTCTCTATAGTCCTGTGGACCTCTTCTAATGTAAAACTTTCACACTGCTTAAAGGGGTGAGTGAACCCTTTAGGAGTCTAGGTCTCAGTGCATACTTACAGGCACTGTCTGTTAAAACCCTAAATAATTTGTCAGGTGTCAAAGTATTTATGCATTCTAGGAAAAACATATTCTAACTCTAGGTCTTGACATCTGTTTTCTTGCTTCACACAACCAAACACATTGCTCCAAGTAGGCCAGACAGTTTGCTTTCTCTATCTGTGACTCCTTTCAGACTTAATTAGTGCTGAACTGCTGAGTTCACTGGAGATTACTGTTCTAGGAGAAACTCATCACTCACCCTGCCAACATGGTGTACAGTAGGATCCCCAAGCTCCAAATGTCACAGGCTGCATCATAACCTTGGCGTTTAAGGACCTATGTGAAGGAAAGAGAGAGACGAAAATAGTTTAATCTGCATTCCTTGACTTTTAGCTTCAGATCTACAAAAAGCACTGATTAGTGGTTGTATCTGATGACATTTCCAGGGCTTAACCACAGATCTGGTTTGAACATGTGGCTGCCATGGGATCAAAATGTCCAGTATTGGTGTTGAGAAAGGTGAAGCCCAGGCTGGAATGAGCTGGTTAGTGTTCAAACCAAGCACATCTGTCCCCTCCACAGTAAGAGAGATGAGTGTAGTTTGCTGGAAACTCTGTGAACTTCTCTGACAATCTAACATGAAGCAAAGCAGAACAATATTTCAATTATTGAAAATGTTTCATAAAAAAAAGCTCATTAATACTTTGAAACATAACCTCCTATAAAACACATCCTCCTAACATAAAAGTTACCAAGAACACTATGGATGCAACGATTATAGGGCTGAATGACAGTGATAAGTATTCCAAATGAGGTCAGTTTGGATTTGATATAGCAAATGGATGCACACTAAAGTATATCTAATGCTAAACTAATAAAGATGCATGACAACTGCAAAGAAAGCTAAAAGGCTTGTTCTTATCTCACTTCTGTATAAAGAAAAGTGAATGCATTTAGACTGGACTTCACAGAGAGCAGGCTAAAACTTGATCCCCTTTTCCTATGGGGAAAACAACACCCATGGTACTCAGCAAAGATCTGACCAGTAGATTCAATATTGATGCAGGATGGTACGTTATAGCAGTAAGGGTAAAGCCTAGATTTCATTTATGCTGGCGCACACTAGAAGAAATGCCTATTTAGGTCAGTGCAGGTCCAAGTGAAATCAAAGTCACCCGCCAAGCTTAGGGACCACCTCAGTTGTTTCACTTGCCCATTAAAGCAAGCTACCCTTCTGTTTTTTTCAGGTCTGACACAAAAGGAGAGTTTTGTCCTGCTCTGATGGATTGATAGATACATCTTTTTGCAAAGCACATGAAAAAGGAAGGTACAAATTCAGCAAGTCTTTCTCTGACCTGCAGCCTTATTACCCAGGGTGATTTACTTAAATAAAGTAATCTGAAGTCTATCACAGAAAAGATCAAACTCTGCTAAGGAAAAACAGTTTGATAAAAAGTTGCCTTGACGGATTTTATAAATGATGAGCAGCAAAGCAACCATCTGTCAGGTATGCTGCTGAGTGAACATTCGCTACCTGGGAAAAAATAAAACCAAACCGAAAAACCCCCACAACAACAAAAACAGAGAAAAAGCCACATTTCCTTCTCTTGACAAAGCTGGTAGCATCCTGCTTCTGCTTCTCCTGCCCATCATATATAGGCTTTCTGGCTGTTACATTTGTTTTTATTTCTTTAGTTCTTGCATTCATTCCTGCTCTATAATGTTAGTTTTTATGGGAAAAACTTCTTTGCTATTTGACAAACCCAGTTGCTTCTTGCTTCACCTGTGAGACTGAATACCCAACCTTTATATTTCCATATGGTCATTCTCGCTGTGTTTCGAACAGGTACATTTTCACTTCATTGCTGTTTTCCTCCAATAACCAAGAACAATCAAGTCCAAGGCAAATGACAGAAAAACCGGGCAGTGATGCTACTTAGCGGAGCAGGATATTAAGCAAGTGGTTACACAACCTCGAAATAATGGAGAGGTGTCACTGTGTGCTATCATTCAGTTTGCAGGAGCAGGGCTATACAACAAGGAAATTCACTCTGTGCCACTGCCTAGGGAAAGCTTTGCTGGCAAGTACTTTTTTTATCAGCAGCAACTTCACCCCACAGATAACAACAGGATCTAGTGAGTTATCAGTTAGTGTCACTGCTATTTCAAAACACCTCTAGCAGGTCTGTGCAACTGTGGTTAAAATGAGAACACTGAGCAGACAGAAGAAAGCATGAGAAACCTTGGCCAAAAAGACTGGTGTTTGATCTAGGCAGGAGATGGTACGAAACACAAACAGGCGTGTGTTTTAGAAATAAATCAATCGGGGAATGAGCTTTGCAAAACATGCAGTGGTGTCTTGCTGTTAATGGATGCTGAAGAATTTACCACCAATGAAGGGGTTTGGGTCACCTTGAGAACTCAGTGGGATCTGAAATAGAGGCACAAGCTGGCAGGGCATTGTGGAGAGAATGGCTACCCTGGAGATAATGATACCCTGGGTTCATCCAGTTCTGATAATGGCTCAGATATTTATCCAACCCCCTTTTATTTTTAGAGGCTTTGACTTACTGGGTTAACAAGGTTATAAATGCAGGTTTTTCTCAGCTGTGACAATGCATACAGGTACAAAAGCTAACAAACAATCTCATATTTTCAAATGCCAGAACAGTAGTTCTTCATGGATATTGGAGGAAAACTGCAGAGTAAAATATTTTTACTCAATCCAAAAGGACCTTACTGCATCAGTAGGGCAAGAGCCCGGCGCTTCCCTCCCCACATGCAGCATGACTCGCACTAGGTGGCAGCGTGCCTCTTTCTCTCGGGTAGTCTTCGTCTTTGCTCTTGCTATCATCAAACCCCAGACTAAATGTTTCCAAAATACAGGGAGATCCAAGTGGGCAAATATGTCCTCCTTCTTCTGTCAATGTCCTTTTTGTCATCAGCTCAACTGACTTTCTGCCTCCTTGATTAGTTTCATGAGCACGTGGCAGATGTTGCAGTGGGGCTTAGATGGGGAACACAAAAGTCAAGTCTAGGCTGGAGGGCAGCATTATATCACAGGTAAAATAAAAAAGCACTTAAGGCTTTATGTAAGATCTCTACCACTTCTGGTAATGTTTCAATTAATCTCCAAAGTCTCCTGCATTAGCAGGACCTGTCTTATTATCACGAATATCTGGGACAGTAATTTCTATTTCCAGTTTGAATCAGAAGAGTCTGACCTGAAAATACACTGGGTTGGCAACGTTTGTGACTAGACACTACACAAAATAGCCCATGATGAAAAATAGCTACACCTATTTTAAGCACACTGTATCTCGGAGAAAATCTGAGTGCTTCAAATCTTGCAAACATGATTATTTTTTGGTTTAGAAATTGAATGGCTGTGGTGCTACAGAACTTTTTTATGTACTTTGATAAATTTTAAAAAGCTCATTCCCATTTCTAAAATGGAAACCCAACCAAACAGCAACAAAATAACAAACCAGTCTTTCTTGGCCATAGAAGACTTCTTTGCTGAAATAAACCTGTTTTGAATTTATATTGTCCTGGCAATGGTCTTAATGTAAAAAATTCTCTTTCTGATGCTGGAAGGCTGTGATTCCTGGGATTAACTTTTGGTATCATGAAAGGACTTTGTATGGAAAGATCATCTCATTTTTCTCTTCCCAGTTATATACCATGTAGATGAACATTGGATGAAGGAGACTTATGGGGAAGAAAAGATTGCTGAATTATACCAATTGAGAGACATTGGTATTTTATAGTATAGAACAGATGTAGTATTGAAAGACAGTAGCCTTTTGTTTTTCTTATATGGACCAGAACAAGCAGAGGAAGACACACATTTGAAGTCGTGTACTAACGTACTAACGTTTCTGATTTTCATCGCTCCAAAAAATGGACAGTTAACCAGGAAACTAACTTGCTGCTCCTTCATCAGAAGGAAGCAGCTATGAACATCTCAAGAGTCAAACACAGGGAAAAGCCCAAACCATTAAAACTGCTGCATGACCCGAGCTCACTCTCACAGGCCTACATGAAAGGAGCAGCACCTGCCAGTGACGCAGACGTTCTCCCAATGCTTGGGACAAGCTGTTCGGTCTTCATCTGTTTCCCTCTCTGTAAAAATTAGAAAGCAGCCCTTTCCTACATCTCCCATAACAGGGGGGATTGGTACTAGGAAAGCCCAAGAGGAGAGATATTTCTTTAGCTCAATGAAGTCAACAATAAAACTCTGACTGATTTCAGCATGATAAGGAATTTGTTCAAGGATTTTTTAGTCCTGTCACAGAATCACAGAATGGAAGGGTTGGAAAGGACCACTGGAGGTCATACAGTCCAACCTCAAGCAGAGTCCCCTAGAACATGCTACTCAGGATTGTGTCCAGATGGCTTTTGGATATCTCGAGAAGGAGACTCCCCAGCCTCCCTGGGCAACCTGACATGAAGATTTTATTCCTGACATCAAGATTTCCTTCTTAAGCCTTAATCCTGCTCTGACACAGTGCACTAGAGGGAAAGTAGTCTGATCAGAAGCAGCTAGAGAAAAAGGATATTTATCCCAGTAATGAGTCAAAGCATTGTGTAAGTCAATCCAAGACAGACACCAGCTTCTGTCAGAAGAAAAACAAGTGCCATGACAAGTCCAGGAAAAGGAAATTTATGGTAATAGAGACTGTCCAAGTGCCAGTAGCCTGGTTTCTGCCTTGTTCTCCTGTAAAGGCAGCAAGGAAAAGGGAGAGAGGGAGGAAGGACTGTTTCCTATGACAGAGTCACTACTGAAGGCTTTGAAATATGATCCTACCTCAGGGGCAACAAAGTTGGCCGTGTAGCAGGGAGTCATAAGCAGCCCATTCTCCGCTCTCAGTTGCTTAGCAAACCCAAAGTCACAGATCCTGATAGAGTCTGGGTTTCCTGACTCGTCCATGTAGAGGATATTACTTGGCTTGAGATCTCGGTGCACCACCTTAACAAGAAAGAGAAGCGAGAAACAAGTGAGAAGAGGAGGTCAGGGAGCATCCAGGCTTGGCTGCCATTCCTGGTCTGCTGGTTGAGGTAGGTCAAGATCTCATGCTGAAAATATTTAAGTTTTGGAAAAAAGTTACTTAAAAGCCTTGGACAAATGAAGGAAAATAAAAAAGGTTAAAGTCTGTTAAAATGAGAAATAAAATCTTTGACAGCCTGTGCTGGTTTATCAAGATGGAGGCTGCTGCTTTAAGGGGGGACAACTTTCCTCAGCGTAGTCAGAGTGGGCTGTTGTATGATCATCTTGGTGGCATTCTCCTGGAACATGATGGCTTGAAGTACTCAGCTAAAAGCTGAAGAAGAAATCACATCATAGGGGGAAAGTGTGTAAGGTCTTCTTGTGACTGTACATGTGAGTGGCTCACACTTGAAAGGAGGGACTTTTGTTTCCTGATTTCAAAATGTATTCACACAACTTCACAGGACTGTGCATTTTACCAGATATGCTGCATTTCAGTGGTGGGAAAACAGCCTTTATTTGTTATAACAAGACTGAAAAATTATCATGAAAACATAAAAGCCGAAGCAAAAAATGCATTTGTTTTAACCATGAAGCAGGAAAAGCAGCAAATATTTGACTAGTCATCCAAACTGCTTGTCCCTGAAATGCAGAAAAGGAGAGATTTTCAAACTGCTGTATATAAAGAGTTTATACTCCAAAAGCCAGCTTTTAATAGCGTGTCAGAAACCTTTCCCATCAGCTGCTCAAACTGCCACTTCATTTGGAGAGCTGAGCATTTGATTTTCTACCTATCTGCTGATTCAGCAACCCTATTTGAAATTCTGTTAAGAGATCAGGTACTGCAATAATGACTGTGATAAAAAGTAAACAAGTGATATCTCAACATGGTACATGAACTTCAAAATCACTGTAGTGTGGGAATAAAAATGCCACTTCAATATACTTTCTGCTCAGTGGGAAAATGGATAGAAAGCCTATGACCCTATTTCACAAACCAAATGTAATTATAAATATGGAGAAACATTTTTTGGAGGGAACCCCGTTCCCCCCCATTTACATTCCAGAGAATCAAAATCACAACTATTTGCTATTTCTAGAAGTTGGAGATTAAGAAGGTTGATGCAGCTAAGCCAAAAAAGTCATGCTTACGCCCTGAGAGTGCAGGTAGTCCACAGTCCTGGTGATGGTGCACAGCACAGCGCTGGCTTCCCGCTCTGAGAAACACTTTTGCCGAAGAATGCGGTCCAGGAGCTCACCTCCCCTCATCAGCTCCATCACCAGGTACACGAATTTCCCATCATCATACACCTGGAAGAGTAACAGAATAAATATATGTTTTGGACCCATTAACTTGGTAAATGTTGGTCCTTTAAGCACAGTGTTGGCTTGCTAGTGTGAGATGTTGCAAGAGGAAAATGTCAGCTAACGTGTGGGAAATGTACTTATTACGCTTAACAACAGAAAATTTTTAAAATTACTTAATCATCACTTTTTTCTTGTGTCTGTAGCAGCTTGCTGATTTGTCCACACAGAAATGTAGCTTTCTTGTTCTGCTGTCATGCCAGCAGAGCAGACCAAGCTGCTAAAAGCAGCACCACTTCACACAGCCCCAAATGTCTGCTGGCTCTCACCCAAGCCTCCTTCTCAGTAGTGTTCTCTCTTTACACTTCTACAGGGTAACATTTGCCATTTAAAATATCAATATTTCCCTTTGAGTCATGATCAACTAAAGAACTGTTATTATACTGTTGGCCAAGACCTGCACCTAATGATATTATATAGTTTCTATTTGCAATTCTGGGGAATACATTGACATCACCCGCAACATATATTTATCTTCAATGTCAAGGGCAAGGGGTAAAAGACATTTTGTCATTTAAACTGGAAGACAGCTATTTTCATGCCATAATCTTTTACCTGGACTGCAATAATGAGCAGGAAAGGGATAAAAACCTTTTTTTGCACAGATTTTTAGAAACACTTTAACAGTTAGGAATTAAGTGAGACTTTCTTGAGAGCATGAAATTAGAAAATTTTTATCTACTTCTCTAAAGTCTAAACCATAACATACTGGCCACAGATATGAGCAGGACTTTGTTCTGTAAACTCTGAATCTGACATGGTGTGGACAAACCTAGGTGAGACTGCAGGCAGCCTAAGTAAAACATCTCTGACTAAACGTCCTTACTGTATGTATGAATGGTGAAGGCTATTTTTCATATGAAATGCTGAAGAAAAATACCCTCATGTCTTCTCAGGCTGCTTGAGTAGAAGGTAAATACTCCCTGGCACTAAAACACTATTGGGGGAAATCCTAGAGACTTTGTGAGCCCTCCTCTTCCCAACAAAGCACATACCACAGGCTGCATGGGAATGGCTGCTACTCATGAAAAATCATCCCCTGTCCAGCAGCACCACTGTGTGGGTTCAGCAATGTGCACTGAAACACCCAGCTAGGGAGACCTCCTTTTAAACAGTGCTTCAAAACCAAACACATTTTGTCATTCTCCAGCACTGTGCCCCTTTGGATTTATTTACAGTCTGTTAGACAGTAACTGGAGAATATATAACCTGACCAGACTTTCCAAATGCTATCTAGTAATTTGTTGAGTCATGTTTTTTTACCTTGATTTCAATGGGTCTAGTTTTAGCTCTGACCTTCAGCTGAAGAATTTTCCAGACATGGACTAATAAGTGGGCCTGATCATAAGATGAAAATCATTTAATGCTGAAGTGCTGGAAGACTACTCACATCTTTAAGAGTAATGATGTTTGGATGCTGTCCATATCGCAAGAGGATCTCAATTTCTTCAGAGGGGTCTCTCTTGCTCTTATCAATTATCTGGAATAAATGAAGAACAGTTAGTCCAATACCAGCTAGCAGCACTAAGTGCAAACCAAGCAATTTCTACAGTATAAACAAATTAATATTTAAAATTCTTCTATTAATCATTATTTTAGGAGAGGACAGCTCAAACCATGTGCAAATGAGAGCCATGTTGACTGTCTGACAAAGCCAGATGAAGCAATAATTAGTTTAGACTCCGGAGGCTTGGGCCCTCTTTTTGATGCCTATAGTTCTGTTTACCCATAAATAATGGCACTTACAAGAAGTGTTGTTTAGAAACCAAACAACCTTGAAAGTTTTAAAATAATCATAGCTTTAAAATTATCTCTTTGACATAAAAAAATGGATAGAATCATAATATTGACATATGCTTGTATGTCTGCTGATAAATTAACAAAAATTATTTATCAAGTGTGTTTGTCAGAAGTGAAAATGACATTTTCTGCCAGGGGAGATTTGCATTGAAGCTCTTGGTAATCACTTGGCTCTTTGGGCCATGCTGTTGTAATGATATGTAATGTTATGTATCAAAATCTTTTGCCTTATCAGAGAGTACAGTGAGACATAAAAACTTTTTAGTTTCATAGCAGCAGGTCTCAGAAAAACATGACATCTGCTGCTCAGAGAGCATCACTGCACGGAAAGCCAGCTGTTAGAATAACCTTGACTTCGCAATGCTCCTGTTACCTGTATTCTGGATGTCAGTCAAAGAGCTTTAGTCATTTACCCAGTTGAGGACATTGATTATGGTTCTCACTTTGTGGATTTAAATTATAAATATGAAATAAAAAAAAAAAGCTATAAAATAATACAAGGGAGATCTCTACATTTTGGAATCTCAAATGCAACTGCACAGGGAATGGCAAAAGACTCACTCATCAGGAGTACGGTACTTTGGCAATATTTCTTATTGCTAAGAAACAGAAGCAGTACAGGCGTATACAAAATACAGTACAGAATAACAGGTGTACCAAAATAGAATGGGTGCCATTTTCAGAATATCATAAATTCATTATTGTCTTGGATTTCAAGGCTTCCAACCTTAAATGTGGTTAGTTCTCTCCAATAACTAGGCACAGAGCACAGATTACAAATGATGGTGTTATCAGGGAAACAACTTTTTAAAAACCTCTTTTGCTAATGAGCCTGTCTGCTTTTTTTATAAAATGCATGCACTTTTTATGTCTTAATTATGGTGATACACATTTAAGTACATGTCTAGAATTTTATGCATCAGCCATAAAAATGCATAACTGAGTACATCAGAGGTTTCACAGTCATCACGACTGACATGTATGTGCAGTGATAATGATGGTCAGTAGTTGTCTGTGGCTGAGGCATGCATGTGAAGCCATGTCGGTGATTTGACTCTGAATTAATAGAAGTGTGACAAATGAAGGTGCAACAGGAAGCTGATGCAGGAAGATGGCTGTCGTCTGCATTTGAATAAATAAAGGAAAACTTCAAAAACAGGTGAATGGAAAAGAATTCTGCTAGCAACTTCTCCTTAGAATACTGTTGTTCTCGCGGTTTATTTGAGATATTACCAAGAAGCCGATGGAACCCTGATCAACTGACTCCTCGTAAGTACAACCACAGCGACTGAATGTGTCCCACTCAACCAATAACTCTAACATACAAAAAGATCCTCAGGGCCACTTCCTCGGCTAAACTAATAGCTTTTGTCAGGTTAATGGAGTTACTCACATGTGCCCCTGTTTGCATGTGCCTGCCTTGTACAAACCAGAAGAATCTACCGTGGTAAGTATTACCACTGCTGTGCGAAGTACTACTGTCACTATGCTACTGTAGCAAGCAATATATTCCAGATCCCTTTTCTGTTGTAGTTTCCTGTGAAAGGAAATATCCAGAGCTGTGGAAAATTTTAAGCAACTATTAATAATGCAGGACTATAAATGCATATATACGGCCTAAAAAAAGATTCAAACCAAAAATAACCTCAGCTATTGACACAAAACTAAAACCAACATAACCTAAAGCAGTCTGCTACTGATCTAGAAGCAACAGCAGTAGATGACATGTAATGCTCCTAATTCACGATATGCTATATAAATACAAATTGCAAGACAGGCCCTAAATATGCATACTTTTTGCTTTAATGTGTGTGCAAGCTGTGATACAGTGATTAGATGGACAAGCTGCCCCGAATTGCACCACAAATCATTGTCAGAGCTGTGAAAGGACCTGCCAAATTCCTTTCAGTCCCTGGGCAGTCTGGTTAGACAGACCAGAACCATTTTTTTCCTCTACAGCAAGAGACTGTCACCCTGATAGTGCCTCTTTTCAGTGTGCCTGTGACGTACATTTGGCCCATGACTGATAAAGCAGCAGAGGAAGTCTCTCAACTTTAGCAGAAATCTCTCAGCATTTCAGACTTTGGCCTTACCAGAGTGGACTGATAAATATAAAAGAGAATATCAATAAAATTCTATGATGGTAAAGTCTTGTTGAAATTGGCACACCGACTATATAGACAGTATATATTTATATTTGCTTGTTGCAATTTTGTGAAGGTATTTGCATGCTTCCAACCATGTAGATAAAGTTCTTCTTCTGGACCTAGTTATGCCATTAGAAGATGTTATGAGTTCTCAGTTGTTTGATACCACCCACCAACTGGGACTTACAGCCTTTACAGCCCTGCCAAAGAAATGGTATCTGTGAGCACTCCCTAATCCGCTTTCACAGAGCCAGTCATGTTAATACAAATTGCCTTTTCAAACACTTAATTTAACCAGAGTGACTGTGCAGGAGAATGGAGAATGGCTGTGTTTCTCACACAGAGTTCTCCATCACTCCAATTGTGAGACTGGAAAAAGGCAAGAGGTAGGAGGAGACAGTTTAAATGCCTTTGATGTCTGGAAAATGAACAATCTAAAAGAAAAGGTGAGAGAAAAGCAAGAGAGTGAGAAAGAAGACAGAAAAGAAACATGAGAAGCACTGATGGGAAGAGCAGTGATATGGGCCTGAGGAGAAAGGACGAGGCACCTGTCAGGCTAAGCTGGAGCTAGCAGCAAGGAAACTGCTGTCTGTTGTTGAGTCTTTCTGTGCTGGGGAGAAAGGACTTTGTGTATCTTTAATGAACAAACAAGACTGCATTAAAACATTTGCTTGGCTCTGACTTGATTTATTCCCCTTCAGTGAAACAGGACTCAAAAGCTCTGTCTAAATCACATCAATTGAAATGGGTGATGGTAGGTATCTCCCTTCTTGAGGAAGCTGATATACCTAGTACTTGTATGGTGATTTAACCCTTAACACCATGGTGTTTGCCACTACCACGGACTGCAGCAAAAATTCTCCATTTTATTTTAGTAGACTTATTGCACAACAAAATCCACAAATATTGGAAAGCATTAAAGGTACAACCTACAGCACAGGTGTAGGGTAGGTTGTGGGGCTTTGACTGAGGAGTTTTAGTGGATCATGCTGCAGAGCCATAAGGCATAGCTCTTTTTTGTCCCCAGTCCAAATGGGATCAGTGTTTGCCTTGTCTTCATCTGCCCCAAGTGACCTTTCCTGGGAGCTGAAACTGAAACACAGGGCTATGAAGCAGGGCAGCTAAGCTACCGGCATAGTCCCAATCGGCTGCTCCATCTGCAGCAACAAGAAGTCCAGTAGAAGGTCAGGGCAGACACCTGGTCCTTGCAATACGTTGAATGGCCACAGCTGAGGCTGCCAGTGTGTTTAGGAAGCAGGATGATGTAAAGCTCCTTTTGACCAGCATGTGGGAACTTTTAACGGCTTTGTGAAAAAAAGCATGGAGAAGGAAGAGAGTTTCATACACTTTTTAAAGCTGCTTTATTTTCTATTACATACTTTGAAGGTATTTTTACAGTCTGTTTGGAGTGTGAGCATGGGTTAATCACCTTTAGGAACAGATTCATTACATAGTGTGATGTGATACTCCCTGTAAAAATCCTTTTCTTTTCTGGGAACAGAGGGATGAGCAAAGGGGGAATTAATTTTGTATCCCTTTTCACATTATGTGTACACTATGATGTATTTGAAAATTCAGGGCACCACTAGTGGAACTGACTGTAGGCGGGATTTGCATCTCTTCTGAAGTAAGGAGGTGTGACAGCACGCAGAGATTTTAACCTGGCAGTTTCGCCTACAATATTAATTCCAATGCAAGTGTCACAGAAACAGAGTTTTGCAGTTCTGTGCTGCTGGAAAATGTACAGATTTCCATTTCAGTAATATTTCCTTCTAAAAATAAGCCATATTCATGCCAAGCATCTGTTTTAATTTGATTCCTTTTCTGATGTCAAATTACTCAAGCTGGATGTGGATGAAAATCACTGCAGAAAGGCTAATATTATTTAAAAGGACATGGTATAATTTTACATTTAAGATGTCTCCAAGGAGAACTTTTCCAAGCCTGATAGTTTCTGAGGGACTATTTGCTCTGCCATTAGTTTTGATTAGCTCCAGAAATTCATTCCCTCTATCCATGCTTAAATCTTTCAAAAATAGTAAACTGAATATTAAAAGAAACAAGCCTAATTAGCAATAATTTTCTGAAATAAGGACTACCCATCAGATCAAGCCATGCAGGTGAGACACTAAACATTTCTGCACACAGACCATGCCCACTTGCTGCCACTGTTTGCTGACTTGGCACTCCTAAGCTGTCAGCTGGTACTGTAGTACCTGGTAATTAATTAAATATGGTAGTACACATTTTCTAAGCACTGCAGAAACAATAACAAATTTATTCCAATAGCACCTGTGAAACAGAAAAGCTCATTTTTGGGAGAAGTCTGCAGTTCTAGAGGCAGAATAGCTTGGTGGGAAAGGCTCTACACTGTGTTTTAGTCTGCTCTGCTCAGCACACATCCTTGGATCAGACTGATGAGTTTTCAGCCCGTAAAATAACTGCAGTGCTACTCCCATCTTCTTTTACAAAAAGCTTCGGAAACAAGAGTATCATATTCAGAACTTATAAAAGGGGAAATTTATTATATCAATATGGAAGACAAATACAAGAAACATCGTTTGAGTGGCCCCAAAAGAGAAACAGAGCCATGAAGGACCAAATTATGTCCAAAATACTTTAGGTATTTGGCAAGCAAGCTAGCTAAGAGAAACATGATATTATTAAGCTGTAGAGAAACTGCTGCCTGATCCTAGGTCTCAGAAAAGATCTACTTAACAGAAAGAAACACCGTATTTTCACATTCTTCAGAGGTTCAGCCATGCCATGGAGAGAGACACTGCGAGCTTTGTGACCAAATGGGAAGGAGGCTGCAAGAATCCTTACACCAGAGGGGATGTACAACCACTGCACATCTAAGATTTGCTTTGAAGCTGAGACTAAGACGTGGCCTGCACATACTTCTGTATTTCTATCTGCCCTTTCTGATTATTTTGTTAAGACTTAATCAGTGCTTTGATCCCATTAACCCCAAAAACCAGCAACGGTTCTCGCTGCTAGAAACAAGCTGGCTAGTCGGAGAAGTGCTCGGGCCACCCCTGCCTCTCTGCCCTGCCTTCTCCCAAGTCTTTCAAGCAGAGCTCAGCACTCTGTATTGGCCTATCCTTTCTGTTGGGCTCTGCATATTTGAGCAGTGGCTCCCTGAAGAACTGACTTATTTCTACAGGGAGAGTATCTGGCAGAAATCACAGAATATGCAGAGTTGGAAGGGACTCATCGGAATCATCAAGTGCAACTCCTATCTGAACACACTCAAATCAAAACAGTAGAAAAGTGATATTGAAGTTCTGCAGGTATTTCAGTAAACCCAAATCTTAAAAAATGAGGACACCATATAAAGTATGCTATGTTACCTCCTACTGTGGTGAGTGAAATTGTACAGAGTGGCCCTGGTCCAGTGTGGAAGTCAAGCCCTTTGATAAAGTTGTTTGAAATGGGGAAACCAAGAAAGCCTTCAAAAATACTCTCACAGATCAGACATAAGATCCTCCTAGACAACTTTATCCATTACTCCTTTGCTACTTCATCCATTTTACTGTGTATCATTCTCTTTTTCCATCGTATCTAGAGGTCACCCTCTATGCTGTTTGTAATCACTCAGTATGATAACCAGCCCTTACTAGGGCTATTAATGCTGGTTTCTTTGCAGAGCACTCTAGAAGACAGCCTACCCTACAGATGTTCAAAGAATATCACAGATTTGTGCTTAAATTTCCTCAAAAGTCTGTATTTACTACATGGCACCCTATAGCCTACAGAATCTAGTGCCACACTGCCAAGAAACTTGCGTATGCTTCAGACAGTCAAAAACATTTTTTACTGAAGTGTCTGGACCACAGTATTTCCTGATGCCCAGCTTTATAAACCAAATTTTGGGTAGAACATGCTAGGTGTTCTCAGTAGTTTATCAAGGTAAGAAGGGGTCTTGTACCTCTGACCCTGCATTTGTAAGGCTACATTTCCACTAATATGACAAACTGAACTTCTTTGCCTGTGAGGGGGAGGACATCTCAGTCATGTCCTTGAAGAGTCTGTTTTACCAACTGCTCTCACAATCAGACTTTTTTTCTTTTCTGAAATTCCCTTTTTTAGCTTCAAGACATTCTGTCTTGTCTTTAGCAGCCAAATGGTTGTCATCTATCATTTATATCACCTTAGAGATATTTATAGATTTTGATTATGTCCCACCAGACTATTGTCTGTCTTATGTCATACATATTTGTAGCTCTCTAGATAGACCTTGCCTTGTAATTCTTGCATATTTTCTGCTATATATTTCCTCTAATTTGTTTATATTCTGTTTTAAACCATGAATACCAAAAATGCACATAGTCCCACAGGGTTTAGTAGGTACTACAGGAAAAACTCACTTACTTATATGCAAGAGTGTTAGTAAGAGAGAAATCTATAGGTTTTGATTTTTAATTTTATTAATGAAACTTTAACTACACTAGGAACGTATTTATGAAATCCTTGTCTGATGCTGGTATTCAAATATTTCTATTTCCATCCTATGAATTATTGAGTACACTGAACAGCTTCATTACATATCATTCAGGAAATAAAAGCAAATAGGAATCAAACCTTTTGGAGAGACTGCAGTCAGAGATATTTTCTCAAAAAATATTGGAAAGTATCTTTCAGAATCATTGATATGATGTTCAGAGGCAAAAGATATGCTCTTCATAGATAATTTGATAAGGCAAAAATGTTGTAGAGCCACTAAATACTACTGTGTAAGCTCCTGTATTCACGTTAGCGTGCAATTTTATCTACTTAGGCTAACCACCTAGAAACAACCAAACCATAACTGTGAAGCACCAATGGAAGGGGAAAATAAAGTTCAAAGAAATTATGAAACAACTCAGGAATTTATATGAGTTTTGCTGACTACGTCACTCACTGTTATTAGCAAATAAATAGAGGTATACAACAAGTTTGATTGCACAGGCCTACTAAAAACAGCTCTCATAAGGTACTGATTTCTATTTATTGGTAGCATTTCAAAATCACTTCTCCACCAGTATTGAATTTTTGTAGCTAATTAAAATGCACCATCTCTCCAGTCTGCCTATACAAAACATGCTAAATAGATGCTTTCAGTGCTTGGTAAATACCAGAATTATATATAAACTGTAGGACTTACTAGGACTCTAGCATACACTGACTTGTACCCCAGTGGCAGACACTGACTGCAAACTTTGGCTTTGCTCACATCTCTGGAACATTTGGAGCCTAACAGCTGGTTAGTACATTACAGAGATAGGAAAAAGTCATGAAATTCACATCTATTTTGAGATCCAAATTCCACTGTAATGTTGGCATCTGCAAAACTGGACTTGTCAGTAGGGACTATGTCTATGCTTTTCTTCTTCAAAGGAGGGAAAAATGCATACCCTGTGTGTGCTTTTACCTGGTTGTTCGCCCTGGTTCTAACAGCGTGGAGGGACTAAAAATCCACAAGACTTAATCAGTTAGATATTCTCATGACCTGGAGAAGAAGATGGTTGACATCAAGGTATTGAATCTGGCACTTAAACCACCCACCTCTGCAGCGTCTTGGCTGGGGCAGTTACTGTTTTGGGGGCAGAACAGGCCATAGCAGGAGCAGTTTCTACTTGGCTATTATCCACCAGTAATCCCTCCTGGGGGTAAGGAGTCAATCTAAATAGATAAATCCTTAGAAAAAGGAAGATGCAATCAAGTCCTTTTCAACTTTACTTAATCTGGCATCAGTAAGAAGCACGTCTAAAAATTCAGCTTGAAAGTTTCATTAGTGCTCCAAGCTTGAAAGCTGTGCAATGGTTTTAAGTAAAGAAAAACATCTGGAATATGCTAATTACATCAAATCTCTGGCAGGTTTTGAAAAATCTGATTCACCAAGAACTCTGAACTCCAAATGAGAGCTCTTAATCTGTTTAGGCTTCCATTGTAAACTTTCTTCCACCCACAGAAACCTCTCTCATCTCCCCCTAGCATCATTCTTTTACTTAATTGACTTATTTTCTCTAGATACTGATGTGGCTGAAGTAGTTTGATCTGATTTTGCTTTGCTTCTGACCTCACTGTTACATTTACACCCATGTGAAGCTTGTAACTATTAATATTCCCTTTCTTATTAAAAATCATTAGGCCTTTTTCAGTCAGAATGATCAATATTATAGCAGAAGAATCTGAAACACATTAGAGGTCCATCAAAGAAGAAACTCTTTTTTTCCCCATATGTCTTCTTTCTATCAGCATCCAACTCAGAATATATTGTGATTCTGTGATTCAGAAGAATGAACAATATATGTACTTGTATTTCATAACTTTATACTTTTTTCACTTGGGAATGAGATGGAAAGAAAGCCTCAGAGCAGTAGAATATGATACACAGACTTGCTAAACCAACATCTACCTGCACTGACCAGGTAGGTGGCTACTAGTTTCAGGGTAGACTCAGTTTGCAGGAAATTTGGCTGTCTACACAGTTTTCTGTTGCATGGTGTTGAAATGCTCTCAGAAATGGAGATATAATTCTGAATTTTGAAACACTGCAGTTAGGAACCCAAGGGCATGTCTAAAACAGGTTTAGAGTTTATTATTAGCATTTCATTTTTTATAGATGGCATGGAAGAAGAGGGAATAGGTTGCAAGAAAATTCTCTTCTTCTGCAGGCTCAATGATTGGATTTACATAGGAAGCACAGCTGCCTATAGGTGCAGAGAGGTGTCTAGGGGAAATTCCAAAAGCATCTCAGTGAGTGATGTGTCTAATCAAAATGAACTCTTAAACGAGTGAAATTCCAGATCTGTTCAAGTGCTTTTACACCACCAGCAAAGAACTTCTTTGCACTGCTAGACATCTAAGTATCTCTCAAGATATTCCCCAATTAGTAGCAGCTGGCCAGCAAAAGGAAAAGGGCTGAAATGTTTTGCAGTTTAATAAATATATTCTGCTTCTGGCCTAGGAAAAGTTTCATTTTCCTGAGTGGATTTTCTGACTGTAGCTCTGACTCAAGTTACTCTGGCTAGGTACTCTGCTGCCTCAGTATGCCACCACACAGCAGTAGTAAACGAGGTGAGTGGCAGTCTCCATGGAAGGATTATTTATTTACACAGTGACATGATGTGTGTCTTCCTGCAGTGATGCCACCACATAATTTCCTTAACTTTTTTCCTATCACCAGCTTCCCCTGAGGAGACAGGATGATGTTCTCTCATGTGTTGTCAGTTCATCTGAAAGAAGGAGCTTTTAATGAGGTGGTGCAAGGCAAGTGGGGCTGCTGCCTATCACACAATCACTGCAGATACTTTTTCCTGTGAATGCTATGTACTAGAGAGCACTGAGAAAATTATACTTACTGACAGAAATCAAAAGAGCCTAATTACTGTGATTTTTATAGAGACAGTTAAAGAATGCATATCAAAAGGGACTGATATATAATTATGATAATATCAGTTGCAAATTCTGTACTATCTAATTACTGGAAATGGGTGGCATTGTGCAATTTTTTTGAAAGTAAGCTACCCTGATAACAAAATGATATAATCTTATTATGAAATTAAAATAACATTGAAAGAAAAGTAAAATTAATATATTGGTAGGAGTAATAATTAAAGAGGCAGCACTAAATGTGCTTGAAAGATAGTACAAACAGAACCCACCAAGTGTCTCCAACCCCAAATCTGCTACACATTTGACTCACACTGTGACAGAAACTGAGGTGCTGCACGTGTTGCCTACACTGGCAGTCAAAATCAAGACATACTGACGTGACAAGAAGAGAATCATCATGAGTGGAGGAAGAAAGAAATAAAAAGAGGAAATATTATTAAAAATGGGAAAGACCATAAACCTAGAAATTATAGTGTTGAACTTTTCTGCAGTTTTGAGTGTCTACATGTGTTGAGTTTGCTCTGGATCCTCTGAAGTTCTCTAAACACCCACTGGTGTTCAGGCCGTTCGGATTCAGGCACAGACACCTTTGAGTACTGAGATTCTTCTGTTTTGGTTTCTCACTGGCTGTATTTACACTGATAAACTGCCAGCAATACTTGATATAAATAAAATAGTAAAGTTATTACTTTAATTTAGCATACATTTTGTTCACCACAGATGTAATGTAATTATACAGAATTAATACTACTATACCTACTACAACGTAATGCCATCTGTTGACAAATAACCTGGACCCTGGAAAACTTTAATTTTCCATTAATATGAAATGAAAATATTAGCACAATCACATGCAAGCCCACAGACCTGCTGGTAGGTCCATGTTCCTAATTATGGTGTAGCCTAGAAAAATCAACCATTATTTGAACAGTGGCATCAACAGATTGTCATTTCAGGTTTCCAGATTTTTGTGGCCACCTTGGGGAAACACCAAAAGTTTCATGGATTTTCATGGCTACTGCATTGTCATCAGTCCACTAATGGAAAATAAGACTGAATAAAATGTTTAATATTATTCTATTTACTACCTGGAGTTCATTTATCTCATGAATTGCAGTTTGGATCACTTCCCTAAGCTCTCATCATCTTATTTAATAGCAGACACAACCTTATTTATTACATATCTTTTCTAAAATTTTAAAATGAGAAAAGTAGAGTGGCAATTAGCCAGATCCTCTTATTTACTGCACGTTTGGTAAAAGACATTTCTCTATGTACTGCAACCTGTTCCCAAGAGATGCTACAGAATGAAAGGATCTGACTTAACTGTCCCTGTCTTTTCAAAATCATTATAATAATTCCTCAGTTAATCTAAACTTGTGTTGTTTTGGTATAAGAACAAAAACATTAAATACTTTTCTAACATGAATGTTTTAATTGCTACACATTTTCTTAAAGAAAATAGCATGTTTAGAACTCTGACTTGTCTTTAACATCCAACTAAATCAATATTTTAAATCTCTGCAGAAGATTGACTTTAGCTCCTTTGGATAGCATGTTGGTTTTGAATGTCAAGCAGACAAAAAGAAATCTGAGTTTCTGTAGTGATCATGGTTTTCACTGACAAATCTGTCTAATTACAATAAAGAATGCCAGATCTAAACAACTTGAGAAAGTAGAATACATGATATTTCAATTTTGCAATAGTTTTACATGTTATTTTGCTTATTTACAATGATGTAATGTAGGAGCTGTTAAAAATCTTACCCAGTTTGCAAGGACCATGGCTGAAGTGATTAACAGTGATTAACCATGCAAGACTGCAAAGGTTTTCTCCATCCAGGAATTTTACTTGATGAGATTGAAGTGTGAGAAATAATATAAGTTTATCATGAAACCTATCGTCTTACAAAAGAGAAAAAAAATGAAGCAACACCTGCCAACAAGAAATCAGCCAACAAAAATCCACTGACTACACCGGTGCCCAGGCTGGTAGAGCAGTCTCAGCCAATTTCTGGCATCTACCAGAGGCTTTCTTACCTTCACTGCAAACTCTGTTTCTGTAGCTTTATGAACACATCTCTTGCACACTGAATAGGAACCAATCCCTATGTCTTCCTTGATCTCGTATCCATCTGTAAAGTGAATGTTGTTCCCATGTAACTGCTATAGGGAAAGACAAAAGAAACAAGGTAATCAGAACATGAGTATGTAAAAGTAAGGATTAGCCTCCTCTTAAAGGAGGTGCTTGCTCTCATCTCCTTCACAGATATCTCTTGTCCTTAGCAGTTTTTCTAAGTCCAGTTAAAAAATTCTAAAGCTCTTTACTTAAACAAGTAAGTGTGTCTTCTCCCTTTTTTACCTTTTCATAGTCTACAAGATGGAGTTGTCCATGTAGAAATAATGGCAAAACGGCAGTGGAATGCAGAAAATCAACATCTATTAGAAATTCAAAGGAAACTGTGGGCCCAAATCTCCCAAAAACCCCACATATCTTGATAATATAAACTTATTTCTAACTACTAAGGGCAGAAGACTTATAAGATACTAGTGGCTTCGTAGTCTTCAAAAGAGATATCCCACATATGGGGGGTGCCTCCAGACTATGAGAGGTCTTTTCCAGACTATGTTTAATTATGGATTTTGTGTGAGAGGTTATGATTTTAAGCTATTAATTCATATGCCCTTTGGAAAATGTCTGGGCAGGTGGACTGGTTAAATGGTGAAACACAAATCTAAGGCTTTGCTGCAAATTCCATCCCAGGACTGGATGACCAGCAGCTCTAAAAATCCCCTATAATACTCTGTCTAAATATGTAACCTTGCTAGCAAAGTCCACACAGAACCTGCTACATTATAAGACATGCGTATATTAACATTCAATACATTTTTACAAAACAAATCACAGGAATATATATAACATTTCTAGTATGTAATTGCTTGGTTAACATTTCACGTACTGTTGCATAATAGCATCTTTAAGAATATAACATAGTCCACTGTAAATTATTAAAATAGGGATGAAAGCCACAGACAGGGGCTCTCCCCTTGATGCATGTACACCTCTGGTTGTGGGTAGGAGAGGAACTTTTTCCCAGTGAGAAAATTTGCTGCATATTTAAGCAGCACAGTTCTTTTCCCCTATTCACTTATCATCTGATGCATTGAGACTTTTGTAGCAATTTATTTCTCATTTAAATTACAACTGTACAGCACGTTGTACGGGAATGGCAGCAAAGCACCAAGTGTCTGGCAAGTCTTTCCCCCATCAAGCCACCCTGCTTTAGGTGAGTACACCCAGCCTTTTGTGAAATAGCAACAGGAGTATGGTAGCCTCTTACACCCAGGAGCTCGTGTCTGTGGGAACCTACAGCAGCAGTTCATTAAACCCCTTTGCCAATACAGCGTCATATAATCCAAGACAAAACTGTTGAGAATGACATGCATTCAGTGAAAAAACAACACTTCATTATACTTGCCCTGCGTGCATAACTGGAATAATATTTTCGGTATTCAGAAGTACTTTTCATTTAAGTTGTGATAAAGTGCAGTTCTTATTTTCTTTGCAAAAGTTGTGGGGAACGTGAACTTATGAATAAAAGCCATTGGGGAAAAATTCTGATTTTCCACCCCCTACACACTGCATGTAAACACCTCCTACCTACACTAGATATCTGTGAAATACCAGTGATAATGTTGAGTCCGTTTAAATACACTATGCACATATGTATCTGCCATCAGATGTGAAGTGTAATGTCAGCATCAGTACCTGCACAATTGGGTGAACAGTGATTTTGTGCACGTCTTGCTGTGCAGGCTCCTGCACCAAGTTGGAGGCAACAAAGCTGAACCCTCTGAAAAGATGATGAGCATTGGCACTTGGAGGAACACCTGGGGAATCTGTAGGAGAAGGAAGAAAATGGCCTCATGAGCTGCATGAAGGAACAGCAGGAATAGCACCGCACCCACCAGTCAGTAGCAGATCCTGACAAATTGGAAGATACATGTGAATATAATTCACCTCCATATCAAGGCTTTGGTGTGCCTTTTCCATTCCTTTCCTCTGGATTTGAACAATGCAGGAATATTGTTTGCAAGGATTTTTCCTCTTGGATACAGACTTTTTTTTCAAAGTACATGTTCATTCTTATGCAATGTACTGCCAAGAGTCCACACATACAGAAAAGGTACAAGGCAGTGAGACTAGGAGAGAGACAGAAGACTCAAGCCAGGGCATCTTTTGACTTAGTAGAGGTTCTCCAGGGAGTGGAAGAAAGCTGCAGGCTGCTATATCTGTCCTCTGCAGCACAACTTGACTACAGACATTACAAAAGCTAGTAGCATGTTGTGTGAGTTAAGAGAATGTAGAGAAGACACAAGGAAGTGTTAAAGCACAATACTCTAGTAGTGGTGGTTTGTGGCCTTATAGAGATCTTCTTATAGAGAACAGCTTTAGGAGCTGGGACCTACTCAGGGAGGAGACTGGTTGACTTGTCCTCAGGTGAACAAAACAACTAGGATTGTTTTAACTAAGCGTCATGGAGATTTTCTTCCCATCCCTTCCCCCGACATGGCAAAACCAGGAGAGGAATAGCTGGAGTTCAGAAAAACCTGAATTATTCTACCTTTGGAATGAAATGACCAGAGAGCAGTTCCTAGTACCTACACCACTCCACAGTGAAGGAAACAGCATGACAAAGACAGGAGAGAAGAGCTGTGCTTCACTTAAAATTCTGAAAAGCTTTGAAGAGATCTTTCTGCCCAGCATATGTTTTATCCCAGGTATTTTCATAAGCAAGAAGAGTCACTTTGGAAACCATTCCTTGCTAACTGGCTGGGTATTATAAAACCTATGGTACTAAGATTTGCTAACCTTTATTTGTTTTTTTGGGGGAGTTGTTTTTTTATCTTTCCTTCCCTTCACATTTCCTCCAGTGCGACATGTGATTTACCATGACAAAGTTACAGAGCTAAACTTCCTTTAGAAAGCTGTCTCCTTGTAGTAAGTGTGTAAATACTCAGTTATACAAAGAAAATACATCCCCATTGGACCTTAGGACTCACCCGCCTACACCATGAGCACCATCCATTAGTGCATAGGGCAACAGCATGGAAGACTGAGTATTGCCTGAGGCCCTGGAAACGTGAGAATGTGTATTTCTTACTGTGCACACTCCCTGTATAAATCTACTGGTCAAATGAACAGTGGATCTGAAGCCAGAGTTTGGTAAAACCAAAATATCTGCTTGGAAATAAACAAAACTGAGACTCCGGCTAATTATATTTCTCACCACAAAGCCACCTCAGCTTTGACAGGAGTCAGAAATAAGCACACCAAGTCAGAGTTCAGATGGAGAAGATTGTCTTTTGATAAAATGACATGGGCTCTTTGTTTATCTCAGTTTGATGGGCACTGTCCTTGCAAATACATGGCTGAATCACACCAGACCTCTTATGTCACTGGATGCTTCCTACAATGGTATATATATAACCATGATTTTTCCAAGGGGGATTAATTAGGAGGAATGAGCGTTTGTTTTTAAAAAAGGAAGGACAATAATTAAAATCTGAACACTCCTGGACTTCAGAAAAGCTGTGATCCAGCTCTAAAACCAAAGAGGTAGGTCATAACTTTTTTAAAATAACTGTTCCTTCATAATTCGTTGCCAACTGCTTGAGCAGCAGTAGTAGAACTACTGATTATTTGGTGTTCATTATTAAATATTCATCACCCACAACTGATATGCTCATCATATGAATTAAATGATAAAACATTTTTGTTAAGTGCAAAATTATGTTTAAATCATGTTAATTAACTGATAGCTCAGAAACCTAAATAATTTTCCTAGTCTCTATAAATACAGAATTATTTCACATGTCTGAGTTAGACCCCCTCGCAAACATCAATCTTGTATAATGGTTATCTTTCTCCCTGTGAAAGTCACAATGCTTTGTTCCACTAGAGCATCTAAGTGTAAGGGTTTTCAAAGGCTTCATAAATCTTAAGTAATTTCCTTTATCATGCTTCACTGGGGTTAGCAAACATTATTATCTTATTTACAGAGGAGGATATTTAGATACTTCAGGTGCAATTTTACTTATCTTTTTCTCAGCAGTAAAGCCAGTCTAAAATATCCCTGCCGGTTACAGCATGCTGGCCCATGAATTACAACAGTACAAGCATTTGTGGACTGAAATCTAAGTTGGATCACAAAAATGATCTTGGTTTGATCCTTGTTCAAATCATTATTTCTAACCTAGATTTCTTCAATCTTCTGCTCCCTGTGAGGAGGTGAGTCACCACAAATGAGATGTGGGTTCACAGTGGTGAATTCAGGAAGTTAGTGGCCAGAAAAAAGCAACTTCAACTTGGAAAAATCTCTGAAAAAAAGTGATGTGAAACTATACCCATAGAGATGAACTTTCAGTGTCAGAAACCACATCTTTGGCACACTTTGATCTGAGGTTAGAAATCCAGAGAAAGCTGTTTCAACCTCAAGGGCAAATAAACTTTCTGAGGTACAGAAAGTCACTGGACTGGCAAGTTACTGGATCCAAAACTTTGACATAAACTTGCTATCAGGTAGGAAAACTCATTCTTTAAGACAGAGTGCAATATGTATCTGTACCCCCTCCTTGGCAGTATCTTTCTGACAGCTTCATTAAAACACAACTGCATGATCATGAAGCAGGAATTACTGCAGTGCTTTCCACCTCGGTATCTCAGTAACATGGTTTGTTTGTTTGGGGTCTATGTCAGGATAGAAAAAACACAAAATAAAAAGGGTCCTTGTTCTATTCCCCTGGCAATATGAGCCAGTATTACACACTTTTGTGATGCTTTCCCTCTTCTGGTTGACCCAACCAGTCAACAGTCAGGGTCTGCAAAATATCCTGCCAGTTTGCAAGGGCTTTTCCATCATTCTAGAAGTGTAAAGGCATTCACACTTTCAATTACACCTATTTTGAAATGACATGGTTTGATTCTCAGGCCACTTTCCACAGTAGCCCAAAGCAGAACTGAGTGAGGCCATCTGCCCACCCCAGCCACCGCCTCAAGACCAAACTTCCATGTCAGAATCTGTATGACATATCAAACGGAATTAAGCAACAGTAGTAACATGCAGAGTGTAAAATATAGCCCCAGGCATCAGTACAACCAATGAAGCAATCCAAATTCTTAATGCTTCTCTGCAAGTCAGTGAGACTTCCCAAAGGAGCGCCAGAGACTGCACTTCTCTCCAGGTCAGACTGATTTGCAGTCTCCAATATTTCAGAGAAATTAGTTCCTCTGAAATCTAAGTGAAAGCTAAAATCAGAGGATGGAAATGTCTAGTATCCAAATATCATTTGCTTCCATGCAGTGGGATAGGAATATCAGAACATGACCAACGTACACTGGAGACAGGTGGATGTTCCAGTTGTACACATAAAAACCAGAGTGTAATATTTTTAGAGTTTGCATAAGTCAGCATGTCCTTGCCAGAAAAAAAACTAGGAACCATTTGATAAAAGATTTAGAGTAGATACCGTTATTTCAAACTCCATGAAAGGAAGTTTGGGTCAGGCCTAGAATAGACATTAAGGCTAGTTTTAAGGAAAAAATGGTGTAGGTCATGATCAGCTTGAACAAAAACGACAGAAAATCTCAGCTGTGATTTACGTGCTATAATGTAGGTGTTTTTGTAATGGTCTTTCTCTCTCACTGCAACAGTTCTGGGGCAACTTGAAGGTGGAGCTTGAGACCTTATACTTGGTTATTACAACAATGCTATGTCATATTTACAGTTCTTACCACCTTCAAAGTGTTTTACAAACAACAGCTAATTAAATTGTTATATTTTAGAATGTATAAATAAATACTTCTTTACACAGGAATATCACAGGCAGAAATGTAATGTAACTTATCCATATCTAGCAAGAGGAAATATAAGTGGGATTACCACTCTGACATTACAGGTATTCTTGCTTTCCACTAAAAGAGTGGAAAGATGGAGTTTTGTGCAACAATCACCTTCATATATAGTGCACAAAGTGTGATATTCCTATTAGGAGATAGAAGTTACATGAACAACATTCTCACTGCAAGCACTTTCTAAATATTGTGGACCAAATTTCCTGTTGGTATAACCGTAACAGCTGATCTGAGAACTTGATGATTCTTCATTGCTGTTAACCACATACTAACTTCCAATAGTTCATAGTCTATGGGACTTCATAATTAAATAAAACATCTATGAAATATATAATTATATATTGACTTGTAGAGATGCAAAGTTCTTTGAAGCTGAGGTAATTTAAAATAGTTTAATTCATCTAGTGTAAGCAATGGTGAGGAATAAAATAGCAAATCAACAGTTACTTTTCCTTTTAAAAATGTAAAATCTGTGCTTCCTGGAGTCAAATTAGTGTGAAACTGGTGAAATGCTTATGGGCTTCTTCTCTTGGAAATGCAAAGCAATCTTTGCTTCTTGCTGGATGTTGCCAAACCCTGTAACCACACAGGTGATCTGACTTTAAGACCCTGTTGAAACAGGAAGTGAAAGGAAGAATGAACTTACTGACTGAAAAGTTATATTACCATGTGCCACCTTACTAACCTGTGGGGGTTCGAGATGTGAACTCTGGATCAAAATGAAAGGTGTCTTCTGGCCGTCCCACTGCCGGCTTGAAAGGCGGCTTGATTTCTTTTCTGTACAGTTTCTACAAGGAAAAGAACAGGTCACAATCAACAGCAATGTGTACAACTTCAGTATCTGGAGATAGACTCCCCCACTTTCTTTAGGGTGTCCTCTCTCAGCTCTGTGGTATCCTTGCAGGACTGACAGAAAAGGAGGACATATCCATGGATCTGGCTCCTGCTTGAAGGTTGGCTTAGAATCTGTGCCCTGGACGGTCACTGCACTTTTTAGCCACTGTAATCTGGAATACGAACACAAATGTTTCTAGGGAAAATTTAGCCCATAAACTGGCACAGTGTTCCAGCTAGAGTCTCTGGAAATTCACTGGTCTAAGGACAGGACTGGAATGTGCAATGGTAACATCAGGAAACAGGGTGACTTTAGTGGCGCAGCAATGGCTATCAGCACAAAGAACCACTGGGAAGCTGTGACAGTTTTAGCATTTACTATTTGTGAAGAACTAGCAACATGTTTGACATGCTGCCAGACTAAGCTGAATAACAGGCTTGGCTGCCTGGTCCTTACAACCTAACCAAGAGACTTATTCTTTTGGCATATCTGGTAAAATGGAAGGGGACTAACGGCTGAGGATTAGATGAAATTCCCATCAAAATATGCTAGGAAAAAAGCACAGTGGATGGGTGGGAAATCACATTGAAGGTTTAATGTGGCTTGAGCAGAGGAGCAAAACCAAGGAAAAACATAAAGAAGAGAGGAAAGTAAGCACTGCTAGGTGTGTGAGCTTCTGAGGGTGACTGAGGGGTCATGCAGGGGATCACCTAAGTAATAGGCACCATAAATTCATCCTAATACACTGCCTTTATTACAAGGGACTTCGTGGTCTCCTAATTCATGCTTTAAGAAATTCATTCTTTAAGAAATTGCTACACCATGCTCCTTTGCAAGTATTTACGCACACACACATACACACATTTTGTGAGATGAACAAACTCAGGTGGCAGCATGTCTGGATCAGATCCAAAGCCTCTAGAGGTTGATGGAAAGAGCCTTTTGCATCATCTCTGCTTGAAATGCCCAAGATATTATGTTGATGGCAGCATGGGTAACAGAGCTTCAGTTTAACTCCCTGTCCCATGTTTTAGTCCCTAGACTGCATTTCCTTTCTAGCAATGCTTTTGTTCTCAGGTTTCAAAGGGCTGAATTAGTTGCCACAGACAGTTCCCCATAATTAACATGTATGAGCATAAAAATAACATTTCATCCAAACTTTCAAGTCATGATAAGAACTGGAGAGTTCACTTTATGACTGTTTGTAATATGCATTTTAAGGTTAGCTCTCAAAACAACTTCCTAATGAGCTAATTTTTAAAAATATTTAATGGAGATTAATAAATGCGTGTCCAGCTCTTTGCATGCAGGATGATTCTTTTTAACTGTAGGTTTTGTGGTAAATTAACTTCTGTAATATAAAACTTGTGGTCAAACCTAAGATATACACACATCACCATAATTTGAACTTGATTTTGCATTGATAAATAAAGGTTCTTGAAGCAGGAAATTCTGTAGCATAATACTAGCCTTAATAGAAGGGATATGTTTGTGGTTGAATTCCTTGGAAAAATGAAATAGTGAGCCTGAATATAATAATTAACGGCCATTTCACCATAAAAAGTTTCTGCTTGGATAAAACTGCTCCGTATCTTCTGAGAAAAATAGATGAATAACTGCTGTGAGCCACAATGGAAAGCCAGTCTTCCAAATAATTAAAAGCCAATTTCAATATTAAGCAGAAGTGTCCCTCATCAGCTGAAAAGTATCAACATAGCAATTAACATACATCTTTTTTTGTCTGCACAGAACTTTAAAAGAGAACTCAGCACCTACTGAAGGCTTTTCTACTGCTAAGATTTCACCTTGAGAAAGCTATTTGCTTCCAGCTTCCCTTTATTTGTCTTAATTCACAACTGCAGTGCTTCTACTGCAGAAAGCAATATGGTCACATTCACGTGCTTCCTCCCTGAATTAACTGTATTGCTTATCCAGTGAGGTCCCAAACTTGGAAAGTGTTTTAGAGCTGCGCATCATTCATGAACTGCATTCTCTTTTATTATCATAACCATATTCTCTCTGGCCTCTTAATTCCTTCACCCGTCTGTAGTTTCTTAAGTGCTGTTGGAGCTACATTTGTATTTGGAATCCCTAACTCATATCCTCCACTACTAGGGAGGGATTTAAGATTCATCATGAGTCACACGCCATCTAAAGATGTGTAATCACAAAGTTGCTTTCTGGGAGGGGATGAAAACAAAGAAGTTTCTTGTGCAAGTGAAAGGCACTTCTGAGCACAACCCAGATGACTCCCTTTTCCATTTCCTTTTCCATTTGTGATAGAAATTATTTCTGGTGTTTCTGACTAGAAAATGGAACAGTAAAAGGTAAACTGCCTAAAACTTTTTTTTCCCCAAGCTCTTGAATCGGGTAACTAAATGGTATCATCAAGGAAAAGCAGAGCAGTGTCATCTATGGCCTTCTCCATCCCAAACTAGCTCCAGTTCTCTGAGTGAACCACAACAACCAAAGCTAAATCACTAAACCAAGGCAGCCCAACACAGTTAAACATGAAGGCCTGCTGCAGGCAGAATGCCTCTGCCTTTAAAAACCTGCATCCTGTAGACTGCAAAACACGTGACACAAGCTGATCTAAGAAAACAGTAAGAATCACAACTATTGTTTTCTACATACAGAGAAAAAAATCGCTTGGAGGATCTGAGATCCTTCTGGATTTTTCAAGAGTATTTCTAATTTTAGGAAACATATTAACCTATTATCCCTTACCATGGTCCCCAAACTATTCAGGGCTGATGTATCTTGACCTTGACCTCTTCCAACAGAAACCAACCAGGGTGGCAAATGACATAGCAAGTTAAATTTCAAATCTTGTCTTCAACCATTTCTATCAGGCTGTCACATAACTTCTGTTAAAGTTTAAACAATTATGTACTTTCCAAGTCATGCTGATACTGCTACTGTATGCAAAAGTCGCTGTGAGTTCTGTTATCCATTTAAATGGGAACAGAGTCCTAGTTTTCTCAGTTTAAATCCCAGTTTTTATATCCAAATTATTGTTTTGGATCTTATTAGGCATTCAAAAGAGACTTTGGATATGTAAGTGCTAACTGAGCATTTAAATTTCAGGTTGGGTGCTTAAGATATCTGTGTTATTTTGCACAAGTATAAGAAGCTGAAGATTTTTTTCCTTCCACATTGTTTACACATCCATAAAGGAGAATTGCATTCCTTAGCCCTTAATGTTTTCTTGAGAATGTGACTTCTTTCTGTTTCCCAGTAAAGAATAACCTCCTACATCCCATTCCCCTTTTTTTTAATTGGCCACAGCATTGACTTAGCATAGAAAAATGTGACTGATGGATATCAGGAATCATACAGAGCTGTCAGATCCAGAGGCTGTGCTGAGGGAGCGCATAATCCACAAAACAAGGGAGATGAACTCCAAGGTGTGAAAGTACTGATTTAGATATTCACACCTGGCTACATATCCATGCTTCTGTCTACTTATCAACCCCTCACATCCTTCTGAGACTTTGATAATCAGTACCTTCAGATTAATAATACCTATGAATTAACTAGAAAACAGTTCTACATAAGTTTGAGAAACTATGAGCTTCTATCAACTGCCTTTCTGATTTCAGATAGAAATATTTTTATTTGAAATAACTAATTTTTCTCGGGGTCTCAGTGACCTTTTCTTAAAATATGTTGCCAGATCTCTAATATGAGCTTCATCTGAACACCTCCTTAGCCAGAACTCAAATAATACACCTAGTCTAGTAACAAAATGCTGCAACATTTTGTGTTTTTCTCTTCTAATTGTTAAGCAGTTAATTTTTCATCATCTTTTAAAAAATGCACTCCTAAAAAAACCCATTAAGAGATGTAAATGCTCTGTACATGTGCCTGGCAAATATCAAGAAGAAGAAAAATGGTTTAATTTAATTAAAAACTATTTAGTAATTTCCTCAGTTGAGTTTCTTTGATCAGGAATTGAATTATTCCTTAGACAACTTCTAGAAATAAAAAGATGCTACCCTCCACAGTGATGCACTTGTAGTGTGAGAATAAACTCCCTTGCTACATATACCTGTCATGGAAAATCCAATGAGCAGACAGAAGGATGAACTACATTCTAAAATGCTTGTCCTCTCCTAGATTAATGGTTCAGTGTTATTGCCTGCAAACAATAGAAAGGATAGCAGAATTCAACCCTGGGGTTAATTTTTGCAGTTGGTAAAACCTGCAATTAATATATGCTTTCAGTTTAGTTTGATCTCTGATTAGTATTGAAGGAAAAAGAACTTGATTCCACTTTCTTCTCATTCCTTCCCTCAGCTGTATTTTACAGTTTATTTCCTAGCATGTCATTTGCTCTGGTTCCAATTTAGCCTGTCATCCAAACAAAAACTACTGTTTATAGCCCACTCCTCCAACTGCAGTCTCCAAAAAGGGATTTCATTTTTCATTTTCAATGAAAAACCAGAAATGCATCATGCATGACCTAGAAAGAATAAACAGTAATAAAAAAAACAGGAACCAGACTGTGTTTTCTCAGAGCCAGTGACTGAAACTGAGGTCAACTCAGTTTGGGTCTGCTTCTCTTAGGAAGAAAAGGGGGTGCAAGGTTAGTAAGCAGGTAAAACTGCCAAGGAGCTAGGCATTTAACCTCTTTCCTGAGAGTCCCAGCCTTGATCACAAAAGGCAGTCCATTCATTTAACAACAGATTTACTGAATTTGCATCACAGTGCCTACTAAATGCCTTAGAGCAGTAAGACTGATATTTGCAGAAATCTTCACCTATTTTTCACCCTGTAAAGTGGGAATTTAGAGCTTTACTATGGGGTGATAACAGCTGTAAAAATGAGACTCTTACAGAGATTAGCTCATGCCAAAATTTAAATCTGGGCATAAAAACTCTGTGTCAGATTGTCCACAGTTCATTTAGTACAGAAGTTAACCAGAATTTAAACCTAGGGTGACTAGAGATTTTGCTGAAGAATGGCACTCTGGAACATGAGAATGACATCTGCGAAAGGCCAGGAGGAGGAGGGTTGTTCTCTGGCCACAGTCATGTTTTCCAGGATGATATTTACTGCCTCTGCACAGAGTGGTCATGCGCTATCAGCACTGATGTGCTTGGCAGCAGCATCTGCAGCAGTGTAACGGGGCCATTTTTACACTGTGTATGTTGTTTCCACTGTGTTCACTGCCTTCATGCAAACCAGACACTATATCTGGTTGTGTCCGTTTAAAGACAGTGAAAGATAGGAAATAACTGCCCCAACAGGTAAATATGTTCAAACCACAAGAGAACAGCTCTGAAAATACTCTTAAATGATGGTCCGAGTTATATGTTTCCATCTGTGATTCTAATGACTTCATCACTGCAATATCTAGACTTCACACACAACTTAGAAGGAATAAGCTAACTCATTTCTGTTTTGAATCTCTTCTTAAAATTAGATGATGCAACTTGGTGGTTTGTTCCTGATTATCATGTCACTTTTGCAGGAAAAATCATGTTTAAAAAAAAGTCCTGTTTCATACTGCATTTCCAGCAGACACTAACCCATTCTGACCCTTCATGATAAGGGAGCTTTTGATAGAGGATCAAAAGCTGAAATTTTCTGTGCTGTCAGTCACAGCAGTCCTATCATAGCTGCCACAGTAGTACAGAAGTTCTCCAAAAGAGCTTGCTTCTTGGTCTCTGATGTCTTTATATTACCAAGGCATAAAGTAAATGAACATTTCTGTCCTGCCTCAACAGTGTTGTTTGCTGACTGCCTGCAAATTGATGTGAGAGATTCTGTATACATTAGAGGAGAACAAAATGAGGGCATCAGGGACTCTTTTCCTGCAACCATATAGAGATCAGCCATGAACATCTGTGTCTGATCCATTTCTGTTCTCTCTTCTCTGACCCTGTTCCCTTTCTGTCCATGGAGAACATGTTAACAGCTGGTTGGATGATCACTGTTAAGTCAAAGTCCTGGCTTCAGCTCAGGGCCAGGCTGGCTCACATTGCTCTGAAATATATACAATACTGTAGCTGCTGTAATGAGATAAGCCTCCCAAGATCTCCATGAGTGACTGGAAAAATAGAATAAAATGAGGAAATATATTACAAAGATGATAGCTGATCTGTGTAATAATGATCTGTCTGTCTCAAAGAAAGTGCAAGAAGCACTAACTGTGTTGGATTAGAATGGATCTTTACAGCTACATTTTACAGCAGAGTTAGAGGGCTAGATAAGACATCAAAGGGCAATTAAATCCATGTTCCTCTCTACCTCCAAGGCATGTTCAAGCATACCCGTCTTCTTCGTGGTAGATATTTCCCTGTCCATAAGAGCTGTTTCAAATGATGGAGGACTGTTGTGTTTCCTCAGGAATTGGAAATGAAATTCTCTAAAGAACTGAGCTTGAAACAATCACCAATTATCACGACAGAAGGTGGTATTGAGGAGTCTCATGGGCCAAAACTGACTTTTCTGAAAACCTTTCCAAGATGCAGAGCCTCATTTATCTGTGATGAGTTAGTGAGCTGCTCCACTAGCAAACACAGAAGAAAAACCCTCTCACTGTTACAGTGCTTCTTATTACATCAAGACATATTTATCTGACCTGTATTTTGATTGCAAAGCTGAGGACTGTGGAGATATTGGAGGATTAGAGTGGGGGGTGGGGGAAAGAAAAAAAAAAGAAAAAGAAAAAAGAACCCAAGTCTTCTGAATTCCCTATTTTTTATTTTCACTTACTGTTTCCATAAATGTAAACTCGTCATACAGAATTTCATGATTAGTAAGAAGCAGAAGAGGAAACAGAATCTAGACTCCAGAACATATGTACTGGGATTAAAAGTCAGCTGGACCATAAAGGAAAGTCTCAAACTCCATTTTGACTGATCATGTTTTAACATGCTTATAAGTTATGCCATCTCTTCAACATGCTACTCAAACTGGGTTTTTCTAATAAGTTTTTCCAAAATAAATGATTTTGTGGGCCTTTCAAAGGCTACCTGGGCACCACAAAATGTTCTTTCACAGAGGAATTAGCTTTAATGGGATGTCCTGGGCAGCAGTTTGAGAATAGCTCTGTCAAACACATTCATGGGTTTTTATCAGAATTTATCTTAAGAACTGCATCAATGTGACCTGTTACACTAGCATTTATGAGTGAACACATTAAATACTGAAGAGACATAACAACCATAACACAGGTTGGGTAAAATTAAACTAGAAAATGCTAGAGGATGTGGCAAACAGGAGCTCTGATGTACTGCTAGCTGTTCAGAGCAAGAATGAAAAATGTTTGCTTCCAGGTTTGTTTAAAAATAAATTGATTTGAACAAATAGGACGCTGAAAATGTGAGATTTAACCTCTTACATGTCTAAATCAAGTATGTAGCTAATCTCTACCACCAGCTTTATGAGCTGTAGCTGATAACAATAAAAGAAATCCTTGTTTACCATTCTGTTAATCACCTCTGACATGTCTTATTTGAACCATGCTTTATTTGATCAAATGTTTGCTGTTCCAATTTTGAGTGCTGATGTTAAAATAATAGCTCACCTCAATCAAACATCAAACACTTGTAAGAGGAGCTGACATTTCCAGTTCTGGCTGGTTGACTTGTATGCTCAGAGGTGTAAAATCACGCTTTTGAAAATCCATCTATTTTGGGGGCTTTCTATAGCCCCCACTGCAACCTAGTGGATGGGGCAGATACTGTCCTACGGTCAATTAGGCCAAAATGATAAGAATGGGTTAACAAAGTTATGCTCTCCTGTTGGAAGATTTATGATTCTTCTAGCATAAAGCAGCACAACCTGCTGTAGAGCCTGTTGTACCAGCTCTGTGGACGCCCAGGCAGTCCCAGTAGCACCATGTTGTGTTTGGGAAAAGAGTGAGCCTGGAGGTCTTGGAGCTCCTTGGAGCTACTGTTGGCAGGCATGTAGAAGCAGACCTGGGGCTGCTCGAAATAATTACAAGAGAGAAAAGAATTCCTGAAGGTCCCTGATATCAGAAAGAATAAAACTGGCCTTTAGTCAAGCATGCCCAACTGAGTGAGAAGGGACAAGCAGTTCAATATGGAATGTAAAAGCAAAACAATGAAGGGACCTGGAGCATCAGTTTGATTCCCTATGAAGTATCTCTTTCAAGCCCAATCCTTTGCCTCTGTTTTCTTTTACAACTGAATACTACAGGAATTATTTCATTTAAAGCTACTTGTTTTCACTCCATCCAGCTCCCACAATCGAAGTCTCATGTTTATTAGAGCTAAATGTGGAAATTATTCTGCAGAATGCTGCAAATAGCCTCAGGTAGTGTAATGATTAGACAGACTATCAGATAAAACAGAGACAAGAAGTTAGAAAAAAACCAGCAATGCTGAAAGCAGCTTTCTATTCCTTTCATTTGGGGGTATGTGAACAAACATATATATAGAATCATAAAATCATTTAGATTGGAAAAGACCTTTAAGACCAGCAAGTTCAACTATAAACCCACCACTGCCAAGTATGTATGCAAAAGAGATACAGGCACCCACTGAATAGGCTCTAGCTTCTGGGTTCCCTATGTTAGAGAATGCCTTTTTTCCTAAGCATGGCAGTTTGTCTTCATAAAATTTAGCTAAGAAAAAAAATTATAAAAAAAAATTAAATTCTGCTCCACTTACATTCCAGTCTATAGTAACAAAGAAAGGATGACGTTTAATTTCTTCCACTCCATCAAATCCAGCACCTGGCAAGAGAATGAAAGAATCAAAATGAAGTAATGCTTAGAAGAGTACTGCATGACATCTCTTCTTATGTCTTCCTCCCCATCCCAGCTTTTCTTCTGACAAAGTCAGAGTTACCACATAAACATTTCTTCTAGTCAAGGAACCCTGGACAGTACAACTGTCATAACAGTATAAACTACCAAAAATACAGACAAGGGCACTTCATTAATGAGAATCTGATGGCTGAGAGTTTTTACTTTTCTCTAATTGAGGATACTGTCAAAGCTGAAGAGCTGCACATTCAAGCTTTGAATGAGACACAGGATTTTAGGCACAGCAGAGCACATGCACCAGCGAGGTCAGGAGAGGCCTCAAGACATCCTCATACTCTGGCAAGGCTACAGCTGCTCCCTGCCACCAGCAGCAGCTCTTCTATGTGCACTGACTTTCAGATCTTGACTAGCTACCTGTTCTTCACAGGTAAAGAAAGCTGCACTACAAATAAGTACAGATTCAAAATACCAAAAGGCTCCAAATGATTTGACATAAGCCAGGGTTTTAGGTTCCCCCTTTTCAAATATTGTCTTCAAATTCCTCTGAGTACCAAAATCATCACTCTCAGTGTTATGTTTCCTTCAGTATTAAATTTCTGTTACATTACTATAGGAATCGGAGGGAAAGTCCTCTGAGACTGGGTAAGAAACCTAATTTCTTCTTTACTTTTGCCTTATGTCTTCACTGAAGATTGCCTTTTTTATTCCTTTACCTCAATTTATTTGCTTCAGTGCCATCAGAAAACCCAAGAGGTGCTCAGTAATAATTAAACAACTGTCAGAGATGATTTAGAATGCCATTTATGGAGTTGATTTGACTTTATAATTAGCACCCTTGATTTTCATTTCAAGGAGAATTAACACCTGGAAGCAAAGTCTGCAATTTTGGAATCAGTCCCTGAAAAGTACCGAGCATACTTTTTTACAAGCATTCTGAGTATCCTTGATTCCCAAAAGGACCTGGGATTCATAAGCACCTTGCAAGGGGCACTCAACACCTCAGATGATTCAGCCTTTTAGCTGCAGTATTTGTACTTTCGGAAGATCAACATTACAAGCAGCTTTACAAAGGTCTTGTCAACTGAAGCTTTTGTAAATGTGATGTCTGCTCTCCCTGTGTACAAGACATTATCAGTGTTTGCCAAAATGCAATGATCTGGAATGGCTTCCTACAGCCTGCTTAACAGTCACTGATGAATGGATACAGAAAGCAAACATAACAGGCACGATTGTCTGTCAGGCCTGCTGGATAATAATGCAAGAGAGATGATCTTCTGATTGCTTCCTGGTAATCTTTCAGTATAGACAAACGTAAGCAATGGACATGAGGATAAACAATCCTAGCCCGCCATAAAAAATTATGTGCTCAGAGGTGATCAGCCCCACTGAGGTCTGTGGGTTATGGCAGACAGTTTTAGGCAAAGACAGCATGAAATCAAATCTTAGAAAGAGAAGAGAGGACAAAAGGGAGAATATCACTGCGTTGTCATTGTGTATATCTGTTGTACGCCTACAACTGTACTACAGATGTTGACACACTCACCTATAAGAGGGTATATTTACGAAAAAGAGGAAAAATCAAAGAACGTCAACAAGGAATGGTATGGAATGATTGAATATGTCAGGAATTTTCTTCCTGGAAACAGGTGACCGAGGAGGTTTACAACAGGTTATTAAATGATGCTAGCAGGAATCAGGTTCAGAAGAACCTGAAGATGCTTTGTCAGGAAACAGACAGCTGCGTGATGTGGAATTCCTTGGAAAAGATGATGCAGTTCAAAATATTTATATGGGTTGATGGGTAGGCCAGGAAGTGTGTTGAAAAGAAATCTGTTGAAGATTACTTCAACAAACCACAAGAGGTTCAGGAAACTCCTTGCTTGACCTTAAAGCAGGAGTAGGGTGGGAGAAAATTTGGGTGAAGTAACACATATGTTTACCCTATTCTTACTTGTCCCTACGCAGCTGTTTATGGCCATGGGTACTGAACCAGAAAATACTGAGTCTTAGTCCAAGACTTCTATGACTTCCCTAGCATTTTTTTTTCAATGTAAAATCTGAAGTCTACACTAGATTCCCTTGGCAGATTCATTCTGATTTTAACATTGCTAACAGGAGCATGAAACCGATAGTTACTTGGAAGAGAATTACATTAAGCAACTCTTCAGAGAAGAAATATCTGTGAAAAATGTTTTGCGTTCAGTGGAGGTAACTGGAAACTTTGCAATGTGCAGTTGGTGTTCTTAACCATGCAAAGATGAAACCTAAGTGCCAAACTGATTTTGAAGGACTGGAATAAATGATCAGACACTAAGACACTGTTAGCACATCCTAGACTGAGGATAACTGCTAATGCATTCAATTTTCTCTCCTCTGTCCCTTCCCCACTGTTTTCTCTTTTTCCTCTTGTTTAGGCTAATGTACACATTGTGTGATGGGAATGACATGCTTTTTTCAGATGATGTATTTGAAAGCTACACTTTTTCCTACTGTTGTTCCTTTTCCTACAAAACCACAGAAATCGGGAGCAAGACGAAAGCCCACCCATAGCTGCTTCTCTTAATGGGAGGCTGCAAAGTGCAGTAGGGAATACAGCATGCAGTTGAGGCAGGCATTTGTTTGAAAAATTTGCATTTCCCACTTGGGGCCACTTCAGAGCTTTGTTAAGTGCAAAGACTTGACTCCATTTCTGTTTAACTTAGTATATTAAAGAGAATTAGGATGATAATAGCTTAATTTTGTAAAGAGTGAAGGACTTACAATTCCTAGCAACTAATTTTACACTGTGGGGAAGGTTCATCACTTCCTGCAGTTTTTCCCCACCATGAGATCTGCCCGCATAGCCCACGAATCCTTCTTGCATTATGTGCTGTGGCTGCAGGCAGCAGTGTGTGGCCTGGTTCTTGCCTCAAACAGAGGACGGAAGTGGCCCAAGGGTATGTTCAGGGACATCTCTGGAAGCCTGAAGGGACAACCTTGACCCTGCTGCAAAAGTCCATGGGAGACATTAAGTATCAATGCTTTTGGTGGAGTCTCTCTGGATTTGCTCAGCATGTTTCAGCCATTCATCTACCATCTGCAAATCTAAAGTGGTACTGAAAAGAGATGTGCTTTCTTGGAGAAAAGAGAAGCACCAGAGAGGTCATGACTGGAAAGTCCTGTTTCATGGAGATGGACATTTCTTGGCATAGAGATGGGTATTTAGCAAATGTCTGAAGCGCAGCATGGGATGGCTCACAAAGACTGTGGCAGTCTTTGTGGCAAATCTTTCGCCCTCCTTTAGGTTTTTAGTGGTTTTGGATTTTTGAACTTCAATGTAGTAATAAAACTTATCAGTAAAGAATAATCAGCACAATCAAACCTACTGCCTGCAAATACTCTTATGTGCCATCCAGGCCCATGAGGGTTGGAGAAGATAAGTAATTCTTTCAGATCAACTTGCCAATTTAAACATATTATAGAGTGCAAGGATTTATATAAAAGCAGCTTCACATTAATAAGCATGAACTTGGTTATCTAAGTTTTTTTTCATGCCTGTAATAAAAGCACCTGCAAATAGTAAGAGTAGAATTTTTTTTTTAATTGGTTTTGATTGTTGAATCAGTATGGACAACATGAGCCTTGAAATATGTTAAGGGGAGAAAGGGAGACCTATGAAATTTGAAAGTTGATTCTTTGGATATCCAAAATCATCAGAAAGAGTTTCCAGATTTTTAGTTTCACGTAGCAAAATTTCAGTGTCTCCACAGCTTCAGAATGGTTTTAGTGGGCTACATTTTTTGAAATACTTTTCTCAGCTTTACAAGAGACTATACGGTCACTCTGACAAAGGTGAAAGCTGGTTTTTGTTTAAACTCATCATCGTATAAAGTTAAAAGCCAAGGTTTTCAATGTGCTAAAGCAGAATGTATCTTCTCTGAGAACATGGGATTAAGAAAATAATAACTACTTCCTTGGCTTTTACTCTGAACCAACTGGCATATGCTTTTATTTCAAACTTTCTTGGCCAAGCTTCTCAGTTATAAGGACTCTGAACCCATTACACTTCTCAGCAGCTTAGGAAGTTCTTTAAATGCTTTCACATTTATTTACCTACCTGAGAAGATTCAGGCTTAGGGCAAGTCCCTTACCTAAGTTCCTGGCAATGTAATGAACTAACATCTTCACCACTGAGATACCTACTCCTTGTTTGCCTGGGTATTCCTGTTAGCTTCTTTTAAGAATTAAAAAATTATGGTTATCCATAATCTGAAATTTGTTGTTCTTAGAGCAGTACTACCAAAGCAGGGCTATACAGACTATTTGTACAGCAAAGTGTATAGGCTCAGAAAAGAAAGTGTCCAAAACAAGGGATACCAAAGGAAGACTTTACATTCCTTAAAAATTTGTCATAAGCATTAATATGGGCACCAGACTTAAAACTAGGTAAACCGGATTACTAAATTTCTCCTCTGTCTTGTCTATCTTGCTTCAACTCTAATATTTTTTCCACTGACAATCCAAAATGAAGTTTCAAAGCAAAATTTCAGAATACATCATCCATGTTTACTTCCATTTGTTAAGATACCAAAGTCAAAGGGCAAAAAGCAAAATGGCAACAAGAATAAAATTATTTTGAAGCTTAGCATTTTTCATCTTGTCAATGCTAAAAATTGGATTTTGGAACTAAATACACTTTCCAGATTCCCAAACTTCGGTAGCAATGGCTGAAAACAAGTGTTTGATCCATAATATGGTTCATTTATTTTAGCATACTTCATTAATTTTCCAAAGATTTTTCAAAACAGGAGGTCTAAGCCTACATTTCTTTTACTATTATTCCTTTCCTAGAAAAAGCTAAAATCCACAAAGTGGAAGTAGTCCTTTATCTACTGATTTCTGTTCAGTATTTAGGCCAATCATTTAAGCTTTCCTTCTTTTATTATCAACAGGTCTGTTTCCATTGTCCTTTATGCTCATTCTCAACCAGTGAAAACAGAGAGTGCCCTCAGGAGCTTTCCACCACTATCCCTGAAATGTAAAGATCTATTTTTCTGTTACTCTTTGAGATTTTATTTCCTTGGATGTTGTGTTATAAATATTTTCTTTCTTTCTCCAAGCCCTCCCTGTATTTCAATGAACTTTGGATTTTAAAACCTTGACCCCTAGCAATTCCCCATTATTAACAGGGAGATCATATACGAGCTAGAATTGTTACGGCTAAAACTAAGTAACTTTGATTATTTTAGTAAGTAGCTTTTTATTTAAGGACTGGTATCCAGAAACTCCTGCTGACTTCACTGGAGCCCCATTTTGGATGGATAGCAAATTGTGGGAAGCCACAAAATGAGCAGAGCAGAACAAAACCAAGAGATGGAGACAGGGAGGAAATAGCAGAATGGAACAGAGGCAGGGAGTGGGAAAAAGTTTATATTTGCTGCAGCACCTTATTTTTCTGAACAGAGATTAAACCCAGAAATCCCAATACTCTATTTTTTCCTAATGTCAAACAAATTACTTGAGAGCAATTGAAACCTGCTGAGAAAATGTGTTTTTCCACTCTCATGTCTACAGCATATCAGACTGCAAGAGCTACCGTTTAGGTCAAGAGGTAAAACCTCTTGGGCACATTCCCTCTGCAGGCCATGTGCCATCCCCTCAGGAGGAGAGGGACCACAGCAGACTGCTGAAGGACTGCCTCCCCATTCCCACCCAGCACTGTGCTTAGCCAGGTTGTCAACTCATCCCTGTGTGGAGCAAGGACAAAATTTGCAATGAAAGTCATGCAACAGGCATTGTCCATGACCTCATCAAATGCAATTAATTTCTTAATAAAACTCTTAAACAAGTGTACAGACATAAGATACATTATCCAATACATACTTCTCGTTTCTCACAATTTAAATAGGATTATTAATAAAGGGTGAAGAGACATTAGTAAAAAGACCGTGATACATTTAGGATAATAAAGATGAAAGCCTACTGTGAGAATGCTCCCAGCTCACAGAATGCAACAGGATTGAAACACATTTGAGAATAGCAAAGATGAAACCTCAGATTTGCAGCTAAATTATACAGATTTTTAAAACACACTTGTTTCTCAGTTCCCTATAGTATCATATTCAGCAGTTATCTTAAATCCTCCTAAAAAAAAGCTGGCAGTTTATTCTCCCTCTTTATCAAAAAAATGAAATAAAAATTAATATCATGTTTTGAATTCTAGTGCTTTGCCTGTGCTCTTTGCAAATTTCTCTAGCAATGCTCAAGGTTCATTGTGCTCTGGGAGGGAATGAAAATGCAACATAATGAAGAAGATAACTATCAGAAAAGATGTGCTGAGAGAAATGATCACTACCTTACGAGGCAGAGTGCACATAACAAATGCCCCGATCAAATGCACATACATACCTAATCTGTTGGAGGGGTTCCTTTTGAAGAGGGCTCGAAGCAGGCTCTGGGCTTCTATGCTCAAGAACTGTGGCATTCCCAGCTTGGCTCTGAAAGAACACAACACTTGAAAAGAAAATATATTTTTCAAGATTTTTTTTCCATCCTGCTGTGGCTGAAAAGGTGGAATTGTAGTAGTTAGAATGGGCAGACACATGAAATCAGTGTAAAAAAGACTACGTAAGCATAATGCAACACAGAGCAAGGACTTAATCTTGTTCTGCTGAAGGTGAGGAAGGTTTTGCCACTGACTTCACTAGAGGTAGAGCAGATTCAATGAATCTCATAAAACCTTTTGCAATCTAAATAGGCAATTTTCCTACAGAATTTTCTCCACTTTTTTAGCTTGCTGGAATAAATTTGGGAATCAAGAGGAATTTAAACGACCAAACCTAATGAAAGCAATTGTACTACACCATATACTGTTTAAAGAGCGTAAAACTTTTCTCTTGGCCATTCACTGCTACAGAAAAAAAATGTAATACTGAAGAAAGCTCAGCTTCAAATTCGTGTGTCTGCACTTAATATCAAATGAACAGGAAATCTGCAAAGGAAAATATTTGAAACTCGGCAACAATAAAATACAAGGCGTCCTGCAGTAATTTGACTGTTCCCACATTTTATGGATATTGACATTATTAGAGAAAGTAAGATAGATTCCTTTTGTAAGGCCCTCTCAGAAATTCAATTCCTACTATTTATTCTGAAAGTAGTTTTAAGAGTCACATACAGGCATCAGCTATGTGTGCCTTACCAAATTCATGCCTTACATAGCTTTGAAATCTAGATGCACAATACCCTTCATATACTTGGGATCTATAGACTCTCCAGAGGGTAGAGTTAACTCAGAGTTAGAAGAATGAAACCAGTTTCAATACTCACTTGAGAATGAGTGCCATTGTCTCCTTTCTGTCTTTTCCCTGGAAGGGTAATGATCCCGTCAGCATCTCAAACTGTGGAGTAACAAAAAAATGGTAAATCAAATGGGCGTTCAGGTGGTCTGCATGGCTGATAGACACATCCACCTTTTATTTTCAACACAACTGAAAACTTTAGGAAACAAAATGGTCCAACAGGCTGTGCTTCAGAAAAAAATGACACAGTAAGACTGGATTATGCAGAATGAGACTGTTTAATTTGAGAGTCTTGTTACAAACTGTTTACACTGATACTTGGGGTCAAGTTTTGGTATGTTTGGGAAGAAGTGTCATATACACTGTTTTCATGAGCATCTGTTTTATGATCAATGCTGGAAATGAGATATTTGTCTGGAGGGGCCCTTAGTCTGCATGGATATGGATGTTCTTAAGTGTTTGGTACAGGTTATTGTCCATGATAAATGGGTTCAACATGCCACTCCCCATCTTTTTAAGTTGAGTCAAACCACCTTTTCGATTGCGTATTTGCATCACTCAGAGATGCTTTTGCTATATTTTGCAGGAGAAACAAGCATAAACCCCACATTCTCAAGGTGTTTGAGTGTGCTTCTTCTCTCCTGCTTTGATTCCCCTGGCTGTATTCAGTGACGAATTTTGGAAGTGTCACATTTACCTAAACTCAAATCTCAAAGCAAAACTCAACAATCATCATCAATTATTTGCCTAACACATGCAAGGAAACATCAATCATTCATGGTTCCTTTGAAACAGACTAGTACTTTCAGTAAATTCAACTGGAATTTCACATCTGTAAGAAGAAAAAAAAAAGCCCATCAAAGCCCCAGCCACAGAAGCTTGCCTAATACGGATTCAATACCAGGTCTTTCACGCAGCTCTTGCCATGGTGTTTCATGGAGGTACATGTGGTAGCTGGTTTCTCTGACTAAGGGATGCTGAAGGCTATGCATCACCAAACACAGACACCAAGAACATAATTCAGCCTGGTCACAAAGGAGGATAGTGTCCACTGAGGGTAAGGAGAACCATTACTTGCTCATGTCTGTGACTCAGCCTTTGGATCTCTTCCACTATAATAAGCATCTAATAATTAATATTCATTGCTATAATTAAATACCTGTTATGATAGGAAAGACTCTGCAAGCCTATATGTAGTTTTTGTACCTTATCCCACAAGAAGCCCCACTGCTCCCAAGAAGCATGTTTGTGCTAAAAAGGACCCTTTCATTATCAAAACCTGTGTCAGACATCTCCACAGCCTGACTCTTCCTTTTGCCCAGATTAAATATAGCTATACCACGAGAAAAATATAGAGAACATAAGAAAACTAATGGTGAAACTGCTATGCTAGTTTTGAGAGGAGGGCCCGGGAGAGGTTTAGAAGCCAGATAACTGAATATAATTAACTGAAGGATTAATCTGCATTAATAACAAATTACCTCAAGGCAATAAAACCCGTAGTAGAAACAGGAAAAAAACACTTTTAAAAATTTTTTACAGCTGACAAATATAAACAAGATTTGGACAAAAACAAATATGGTATCTTCTACTTAGGTCAGGAGAGGCAAGAGAAGAATTGCCTGGTAGAGCTGGAAGAAAGCAGCTCATCTTTTACAGAGAAAGATAATGGGGGACTATTTTTAAAACTGCCTAAATGACTCTGGAGCCTAACTACCATTTTCAAAGTAATTCTGGCCTATTAGAGCCTTAGTCCTGATAAAAGTGTTCAGATGTACTGGGCACGAGGGGCAGAGAACATTGCTTCCCAGGGCAGCATCAGAAATGGTACGTATTGTACTAAACCCCTGTGATTTCTAAAGCATTTATGTTCAGGATATGTACCTAATGTTCACTTAAACTTGCTCATGTTGCTTTGTTGTTTTAATAAATCCAATTTAACAGCACTAGCAATGACTGCTACATCTCATTTATATTGGCAGCATTGGGCATGACGCTGCTGATGCAGATGATACAGATATAAGCAACTGCTGGGTCAGGGGAGGGGAAGGAAGGGAGGAAAGAAGGAAGGAAGGAAGGAAGGAAGGAAGGAAGGAAGGAAGGAAGGAAGGAAGGAAGGAAGGAAGGAAGGAAGGAAGGATATTTAAGTTGCAGGAGTAGGCGAAATGACTAGCCTGGAGGCTGCAGGGAATAGTTACTGTGCTGCTGTAATGGTTAGCACTTTGCTACCACGTCTCCAGTTACACAGGTTCAGAAGAAGTGCACTTAACATCAATATTTAAAGTGAAAGGCAGCTACATGAGTTAAGTGTACCAGAGCTTTTTGCTTCAATGAACTTAACTAAGCTGCAGCTAGAAGAAAGCACTGGTTTCTCAACTGCAGTCCTGAATAAATCTGTTGAAGGTTAAAAATGAAATAACAAGACTGAAAAAAAATATTCAAATAGTTCATCTCATCAGTTAAAGTTACCACTTTACTGCACTGTTTTCCTGCTTATTTTTTCAAAAAATAAAAAATATTGCTAAACCTGAACATGAATACAGAAGTGAGCACTTGCTGCTTACACCCTTGCACATACATACAAAGCTGTATGGGTCACAGCAGGTTGACAATAAGCTAAGCCTAGCTGTCAATGAACTCTGTAGTATTTTTGGCTATTAAAGCAGTCCCTATAGTTTTGCTGGGAGACTCACTTTTCACTCTCCCCACCTTCCCATCCATATAAGCCCTCTGTTTGCTCCTTCCTTCCCACTGATTCACTTCCTAGGTGTTCTGGAGGGCTATCTTCTGCTAGCCAGTACTCCAGAAGGCTGGGCCTCCCTCCTACCTTGACTTCCTTTCTGTACCAATATTCAGCAAGAAAGGCAAACATTTGTTCCAGTTCAGCTGCCTATTAAGAGAACCACAGAATTAAAGCGTGATAAGAAGGGGCCTCTGGAGTCATATAGTCCAGCCTCTGCTAAGGTCTCTACATACTCTGCAGTGCTTTCCTGTTTTCAGGGCAGTCTCCAATTTCAGTAGGCAAAACACCAGCACTTGAGACCCCAGAACATATACATGAGGGAAGACCTTGGAAAAGAGTGCTACATTTGCTGAGGAAACGGATTCAAGAAGCAATCCTGGTAGGTCTGTGAGGAAGATAATGAATGAGAAAAAAATCTACAGCCTGGAGTAACTGCCATATGAATCTTCCTAACAGATGGAAGGAGAGCAGATTGTGAAAATTACTTCAGCCCAAGTCTGCTGAAGTATTGTGATCCTAGGATAAAATTCAGGGTTACGAAGAAACTTGATATCACTCAGTCTTGGATAGCAGAGAGAGACAGTCTTGTCAGAATGGCCAGGTTCTCTTCTCAATACTTCCTATCATTTTCCAGGTAGCTGAGAGCTTCTCAAGCACTCAGTTTTATCATTTGTAAAATGCATTAAGAATTTTTCATTATTAGCTGGGTGTGAAGCATAATGAATTAATACTTGCAAAGGGTTGAATATCTTAACATAGCAGCGACCATAAACATTCAAAATAATGTTCACGAAAACCAGCTCTTGCACTGGGAAGAAAACAAGTGTTATGATGGGATTTTGTAAAAGAAGACTGTAATGCATTGATGTCTCATATTGATTTTTCCAACGCTACCATATAGTTACTACAGAGCTGAATATTTTGGATACCAAAAGGACAACTTCTTTCCTTGTGAAGGCTCCGCTACTTACACATTCCCTAAATTGCTGACATATATAAACACATTAATTTTTATTTGGGTCTGCTTACTAAGTCATTACAGCCGTTCTTTCTCTAATTATATTCCCCTCTCTGCTCACAGGACTCTCAAAGGTGTTTCTTTCCTGAACTGAAGCAGATAAAACTTCCATGAGGTCTGCAACCTTGCAAATCAGCTGGTACAATGAACTACAAAACCACTGCTTTGAGAGGCTTTCTAAGAGACTTGTGTATGTTATATCATGCAGACCAGTTTATCTGGGATTCAGAGACAGCAATGCAGGCATCAAAGCTCTTGCCGTGCAGCTGAAAAAGTATTACATATCCAACTTTTTAACAACTTAAATCAGATGCCTGTTGATGCAGATTTCTTTTTTTGATGCAAAACTGTTGCAGAGTATGACCTATCCAAAATCTCCAATGCAGTGAGTAACATACAGAAAGGTAGAAAAAGAAAATTGTCTAGTCATGATAAACCACATAAATTCATCAGCACAAAGTTATAGTTGGGTCCCGGCAGTCATCATCACATATTTAATCAGAGGTTGGTACTGTCCTCTGGAATGCTGGAAAGGGTAAATTTCAAGATTTTTATAACTATACCCTTTGACATATACTAAGCTACTGTGAAACAATTCAAACAAATTGAACAGAAAAAAACCAGAGCAGGTAACAGTTTTGGTTGTGTGACCTGTGCCAAAGATCTACCAGGTGATAAATAAAATTATACTGGTGTTGATGGTAGACCCCCCTAGTGAATAATAATTAATGAAATAATTAATAACATAAAGAATAAAAAAGTCAAGACCGGAAAATAGTAATTTCCAGACAAATTTGTTTTGGTATTAATCATCACAACATGTGACATTTAAGGTTGTCTTCAAGGATAGTTCGGTGTGATTCTAGCCTGTGCCCTGGTCAGTGAAGGTTGGCGAGGAGCTGCTAGCACAACCCAACTCTTCATATCAAAGTATTCATCCCTCTTCTCAGAATAGACAAGAGAGTGTTTGGTTGCTCTTCTGATAATGAGGTTATAGGCCATTTTAAAACTATCTGCCTAATATATTCCCTCTTTTGATAAATATTACAAAATTAATGAAAATTATACTATCACATAAATATGAAAATACATACACATACACTTCCTTTCAATCTATGCATATGCCACCAACTGGTATATTTTCTTTGTCTATTTTACATCATAATGCAAATTAATTAGAGAGAAATGCTAATAATTAATTTGAATGCCATTTAATTATCTTCAGGTTTTCAGACTGTCAGAAAAACAGCTTCCCTAACAGAACATACAAGTAACAAACCAAGGAAAACAAGGAGATAAGAGCAGAGCAAAAGACAGCATCATAAAATCTTCCCACACTTTTAGTGTGTGGAAATACCCTTTTTCTGTCCCAACCAGTTAAACACTGAAAAGGAAGAAAAGATTGAACTGATTAGACACATTTTTCTCTAAGATGTCTGGTAACACTCTAAGGCTTAAAGCATACGCTTACAGTTACAAAGTTTTTACTTTCTTTAATTCATCTCCTTTTATAGAGAGTTTTACCTTTTCTAGTTCTAATACACTGAATCCCTAAGGGAGGGTTGAAAAGAGTGATGGAAGGGGAAAAAAAAAGAAAGCCTAGCAAAAAAACAGGGAGGGAGTAGCCCAATTTATTAGCTGGTGAAAGAAAAACAATCTATTCACCAAATGCACCATCATTTAACTGGAGACAAATAGTGAGAAGGTACAGCTATCCTCCAAAATCAAATATATGATAAAAAAATTAAAGGGTAGGGGGTAGGGATATATTTATTCTATGAGATATAACCTAGTGATTTCCCTGATTAAACATATGGTTCAGAACTGCTGAGTGTCCACAAATGTATTTGTGGCCACAGGAGATAAGGATGTTCCACTCCTTTTATAACTCAGGCAGTAAATTACAATATTTACTTAGATTAACTCGTGTCAGCTTGCTAGATCAGTGATGTAGGCCCTCCCCAGCCCAAATTTCCACTGTTTTTCACATTGCTTCCTATACGTACTTCCTCTGGTGGCACCAGTTGTCTGCTTAAGGTAAACAAAATTTAAACATACTCTATGGATTGTGGAATGTAGTGTATTATATAGCTACCTAAAACAGCTTCCATGCCACAGGAAATGATTCTGTATTAGAAGAGCACATTACTGTGTTAATTTCTGCTTCTGCCCTGGTTCTGCAGGGAAGCTGCAATAACTGTGGTGAGGTGCACTGTGAGCCACAGCTGCAGAGTTGTGCTGTGCTGCCTGGTGGTGATCATGCACTGAGCACTTGGGTACACCTGCAGCCTGCATACTTCAGGAGAGAGCAGCATCACCTTCGTTATCTGGACATATTCCTCTGAGAGCAATAAATACATGATGTCTGGGCTCCAAAACCTATAGTGTTAATACAGTGTCACAAACCATCTCCTTGATCATTTTGTCATCCTTCTCAGCACCAAGAGCACCACAGACTGAAAAGGCTGGACGGGTGCAGTGGGGGAGTAGGTTAGCATGTGAACAGCTAATTTTATAAGGCTGGCTTGAGGAGAGTTGAATCCCTCTCTGAAAAACTTTCCTGACACTGCATTCCACTGTCAACTACTGCAGCACAGAGGAGGATGTAATTGGGTCCTTCTCATAAGCCAAGCAACTTCACTGTAGTCTGTATCTCTTGGAGCTCTTCTTGGAAAATGTTTTCTAGGACCTCACTTCTTCAGCAGTCAGGAGATTTCTTTTACTTTCCAGGCTAATTGCATTTCACAATGAGTTTATTCCTTTCTGCTCTTCTGAAATAGCTCCTTTCTTTCTGTGGTGTTTTTCCCTATGATGGTATAGGTACTATACCAATTTTGGACTATTACTGGACTAATAAGCATCTTCAATAAATGGATTTCCCCTGCAACACTGTAGCAAATACTCTATTCTAATTGAGGCACTTTGTTTCCTTTGTTCAGAAAAAGATGGCTATCTCATAAAGTAAAATATTAGATCAATCTATCATGACTGATTTTTAGTAAATTCCTTTGCATTTTATCTAACTTTTCATTGATTTCCATGTATAAAAATGAATTAGCAAAGTTTCCGATACCAACTTAATTTAAACTATCTTTAGAATAGCTTGCAGGGCTCTTAACAACAGCGGGGGGAAATTGCAACTTCTGTATAACTAATCTAATGCAAAGAGCTGTAAGGAAAAGATGAATTCCCAGCTATTGCTCTGTGTCAACTCATACACTTTTGTCTGTTTCTGGTGAGTTTCCCCCTCTGAAGAGCAATTATTTTAAAACTCTTTCACACATGAATTTTTTTTAACCAGCTCCAGCATGTATTCAGAACAAAGCAAACATCCCAAAATCATAATCAAGACACTACAAAATGATACAGAAGAAAGAATGATGCCATGGCACCCATATGAACTGGTTCTCTTTCCCCATCAGAAGAAAAGAGAGGGGTTTGAGCTAATAAGACTACAGAACATGCACAGCCAGTTATTAGTGGAACAAGAGTCACCAGTGCTGTTATAAAGAAGACAAATGAGAGGCAAAAGAACCACTGAGGTTCTGTGAAATGCTCAGAGAGCCCTGTAAAATACATCCTTTTAAATCTGTGTTTTGCTAAAAAGAGTATATTTCTGTGTTTCTCTAGAAGAATGTCCCTAACATCTCAAAATTGCTGCTTGGGGAATTGTTTCCTAACAGGAACCATATTAGTAGCTAGGAAGATGTTTCTTCTGAAACACTCCTGCTTTTCTGAGCTTGCCCTGCCCTGTTTCTGTGCTGGAGAAATATTCATGACTCATGACAACCAACTGAGACAGCAAAGGACAGTAAGAAAAAAGAGGGACTCTGGGGGCCAAATGTTACTTCACATACTGCCTGGAGCAGCTAGTTTGACACAGCCGATGCAATGAAAATGACCAAGCAATCATTACGCACCTACATTTCTATCAAACCTTAACTGCTGAAAGCAATACTTTTTATCTGAGGGATCTAATCCCTCCTACAGGCATCCCTCCAACAAACAAACACAAATTTTCCATTACCATTAGTACACCAAAAGACCACCAGTCAGCACTCTGTGTATGTCCTCGTCGGTTGACCACCTCTGGGGCCATATACTCTATCGTCCCGCAGAACGAGTATGCTCTCTTGTCGTGGTCAATGGCTTCTTTACTCAGACCAAAATCTAAATAAATTGAAACGAAAAAAACTTGTCAAGTCTATAACAATGATTATTTATGATTTTGCTCACTTAATCGATTTGAACAAAACACACTAACCAGCTGAGTAAGCACCCTTCTGTTCGTGTGCAAAATGGCTACAAGCACTTAAGTGCTGAAGCCCTGCTGACATGGAGTGTCTGGCTGGCATTTGTTAATACATCCTGAAAGTAGATATACCATTTTCTCTGTTCATAAAGAGGTTTTGGCCCAAAGCAGAAGAGAGAGTTTAAATAAGCAGAAATATACAGTTCAGGTTTGGTGAAGGCACTACCGGTAAGGTTTCTTGCTCAGATAACCAAAGTATTAGCAATAATAATCGCAGATGCCACCAGGGAAAAGGATGGCTAGACAGCACCTCCAGGGTGGCAAAGGGCTGTCTTTCCAGGCATCCTCTGCTTGGAGTAAAGCAGTCATAACAGGAGCATCCTTTCATCCACAGTGGTAGGCAGCCAAGCCCACATGCTTCACATCAGTCAGGAGCACAATTTTACCAAGAAAATGCTATGTTCTCCATGTACTGTGGAGCACGGGGGTTTGAAAATTGCCAGAGAAGCCCACCATGCAAACACTTCTGGCTTGTAGTTTTTGTAAGCAAACTCTTTTCAACCAAAGATCAAGAAACATGGAACATTCTGCAGAAAAAAGAATCAGTTTGTAGACATAAATTTTTCTGTGCGTCACATACCTGTTATCTTAATGTGACCCTCTTCATCAAGAAGAATGCTATAAAGCAAAAAACAAAAACAAAAAAAACATTCATTCATTAGTTAGGCACAGAGGTCAGTTAACAAACATGAAAAAAATGTTTAAGCCAGACAAGGAGACATGCAAGACTCAAAATATTTATGTAAACAAATTGTTAGTGGATTCTATGGCTCCAGAAAGAAAAATGAGCCTCAAAGGTCTGCCTAATCTCATGTCTGAAGCACACACAGCCTGCAGCAGTTGCATGAGGAGCCTCCTCCTTACTCCATAGGATGCTCAAGGTGAGCATGCAAACAGAGCTCAGAAAGAACAGTGTTCAAAGCCAACAACTGCATAGTGTATTATTCCAGCAGGAGAAGGAGCTACAGGTTTTCTGCTCATCATAATAAACAGCAATCACACCAATAATCAGGGTTTGGACTCACTGGACCTAAAATTAACTCCACAGGTTCATGCTGAAGTAATAAAAGTGATCATAGAGCACAATGACTAGTCACAACCTAACCGCTTGGATCTCAGCCTCTGCTAATTTATTCTGTCCAAAATCACAAATGAAAATTCAGCCTGGAAGCCAAGTTCAAGTGTTCTCACGTTTGTCACCTGACAATGTATTTTATTCTCACAAAGGCATTCCAACATTTCTGTGTGAAAAATGACTGTAGTTCACAAAAAGCAGTGTTAGTTCTGTGGAAACAAGAAGGAACGCTGAATCCAAAAAATAATGATTTTTGGTAAGTATATACTGACATAGTAATGAAGGTGGTGTTTCTTCAGTTCTAGTTACTTCTAATTCACTTTTCAAAATGGTCTAGCAAGGTGTCAGCTATTTTTATATTCCTCTTCTCTTAGAGAGTCACTTTAATCCAATTATTCAGGAAGAAAATAAGACAGAAGTGACTAAATATAATGGGCTATACTTTTATGAAAGGTTGTGTTTGTACTGAAACATAACTGAAAAAAGATGATCTTTGGTCATTCATTTATGTGTTTGGAACAAGCTGTTGTCGTGTGATTCATCGAACAAAGGCCAGAAGCTGAGTCCCTACTATGCGTTCAATAATTAAAGCTTTTTCTTCTCAATAAAAGCAACTTTACCTTTATTCTTTCTCCACAGTTTTCTTGAAGAGGCATAATTTTTAGGTACTAACCTATAATAGGTACGTTTAAATATATATTTTTTGACTGCAACCCCTAAATCATACTTCAGAAGAGAACAGAATAAAACAGCTCCCATTGTGGAACTGAGTGTGAACTCCCCAGACTCGGATCTGGAAAAACAGCAAGGGACAGTAGAGCTCAAAGAAATCATGCAAAATTTTGCCCCATGCCCAGAAAGCCCCAGTGAATAACAATGCAATTCAAAGTTTGTGGGAATTTTCCCCGAAACATCAATTTTATATTTCATAGATTTTATATTTCATAATTTCCAACTGAAAATCCATGCTGCTTCTGTACAGATACAACGTATGTTTCCCATACCTTCACTTTCACACTGATTTGTAGGTTCATACCTTACCCTCATTAAAGGGATGGAGGCAACACTAACACAGCTGTCAGACTGATAATACTGTCTTAGTTGAGTCAGAAGCACATAACAGACTTTCTCACACTAAATGTTCACATGAGCAGCAAAATGAACAGATCCTGGTTTCCAATGGATGTGTATTGTATTCTATATCCCCTAAAACTTGATCTACAGTTTCTTTCTCTGTCTCATGTTCCCTAACCACCCTTATACAGTGCCCTCAGCTGCTGGCAGCTTCCTCTGGCCCCTGGCAGCACTCTTTGGACAGCTGGGTGCTTCCATATTTGCCATCTGCCACCACCAATAATGTTACAGTTACTAACCAAAGATTATATTTGATGGAAGAAGAAAATAATATGCTAAAAGTGAGGGAAAAAAAAAAGACAACTGTTGCACCGAATTATCTTAAGAGTGATATTAAGAAGCCAAGAACAATGTACTTGCTTCTAAACATATGAATTACAACAACAAATAGGTTTTTTTCCTTTGACTGTAGAAGTAAACTTATTACCTGATCATACTCTATGTCATCTCTTTTTATCTTTATCACTTCACAGTTCCCTTTTTTCCCAATATGTCCATAGTAGAAATTCTATTGTGACAATCACAATTACTTTAGCTATGGTTTGCAGGATATCTGCCATAAACTAGTATTATTCTGTGGAATGGAAAAAACCCCAGAAGTTGAAAATGTGATTCAAGCTTGAGAATAATATTTCCTCTAAATTAATGTTTTAAAATTATAAAAAACATAAAAAGTAGACTACTTTTAAATGCTAAACTAGGCTATAATTCCATTGAATGATAACCTTTCACTATGAGATTTTTCCATTTTATTTGTTCAGTTTAAGGTTTGAATGCTTTTACAGGATACTGTCATTGCTGACCTGCTCTTCAAAACAGTAACAACTGTTATTTGGTGAAAAATATACCAATATCATAAATAAGTTAACCATACAAAGGCTTGGAACAAAGAATTCCACAAAATAAGGCTATTTCTTAAAGAAGAGGAAACTGAGGGGAGAATTCATTGCAGTCTACAGCTTCTTTACGAGGGGAAGTGGAGAGGCAGGCACCGATCTCTTCTCTCTAGTGACAGGACCCGAGGTACAGGCTGGATATCAGAAAAATGTTCTTCACTCAGAGGCTGGTTGGGCACTGGAACAGGTGCCTTAGTGAAGTCGTCACAGCACAAAGCCTGATAGAGTTCAAGAAGTGTTTGGACAATGCTCTCAGACACATGGTGTGATTCTTGGGGGTGTCTTGGGGATATTCTATTATTCTATGATTGAACATTTTAGCACCAGGATCATCCCACACACATACAAACTGCTTTCACTGATCTCAGTTTGAAAGTATGCCTTCAGAAAATAAAGGCTGAAAATCTCCATGCCAGAGGCTGGGCAGTGAAGTTAGCAGAGGAATGACATACTCCAAGTTACAAGAGAAGCTCCTGGTAGACCTAGGACTGCAAACTCCATAGTAGTTTTCTGATGCAACTTTATCACAGGGATAAAAAGCTCTCATTATGAGTTGTTGACATTGTTTTATATCATGCCTTCAATTGCCAGAGCAATTCTCTCCCATTTTTATATCTTTTTTTGATTTTGAGTCATGTCTTTTGCGCTTCACTTTGAGCTCCAACATACCCAAATCAATGTGAAGTTCTGCCAAATCTATTCAAGCAGGAACTCTAGGATTGCTTTTTTTTTTCCTCTCCATGATTTAAGTTTTTTTCTAAGTCTGCACAGTTTTGCAGAAGATTTAACCCACACTTTATGCTTCTCAGAAACTGTAGCCAAATTTTCAATTGGGAAAGAAAATATGAAACTTCATAAAGAGTGTTCTATTTGATTGCAGGTTTTGTTACGGAAGTACCAGATAAAGCAGCCAAATATCCATCAAAGAGATAAAGATTCTCACAAACTGTCAGCATTTTGGGACATTTCAGTGTTTGCATGATCCCATACTATCTCACATGATCCCATGCTATCTCACGTGGCCGAACATAAACTCCTCTCTGCTGTGGCTTTGTTGACACCCCAAAGTCCCCAAAAGGGACTTCTTACTTTGATGGAAGTTGATGTTTATTTTCCACCATAAGCCTTTGTCCTTTACTGATTTTCAGATTTTCCCTCTCTACAGGGAGCTACATTCATGAAAGAATTGTTGAAGGTTTGCAACATGCTGCATTAAACAGTAGTGTTTGGTGTTCAGTGTTTTAGAATATAGTTCAACATAAGTTGTTATATGAGCAGTTATATGAACTATCCCTTGTACAGACAACTGAGGGCTTTACAACATACATATTCCTTGTTAATCAAAGCCCCTCTGACAGAACATATCAAGGTGCATCTAGGTCCCCGGAGAGAGAAAAAGCAAAGACAAATAATAAAGTCTGCACATTTTCAGATGATAGAGTTATTTCTAAGTCACTCATCCCCTTAAACCACAGCATAAGAAATAACATGCATCAAATACTATTTTAAAAGTTCCCATTTTTCTATTTTGGTATGTTTACCATATTTAACAGCTTGATCCTGCAGTTCTTAAATAAAAATGTGTCTCACCATGTAAGTGACTCAATGGCTCTCCGTGCGACTGAACAATACCTTGTTTCACAAGAGATGCCACTGAAACCACCAAGACAACTCAAGGAGAAGAATTTGGCTGCAACAATTTAAGGGAAGCTTGTTCTAAACAAGAATTTAACTAGAAAACTCAATTTCTTGCCTTTTTGAAGTAAGTATAGCTGACTTTAGAACTACTCTCAGTTGCACATAAAATTAATTCATAGCTTTGAATTGTTAACGTGGATTTTTGCTCAAGGAATCTTAAAAAAAATGCTGAACCTTAATTTTTAATGTACTGAGGGCTCTTTCAAGTGGTCTGAACAGTCCTATTTTCTAACTAGTTTTTTGGACATAAACAATTCTAATAAACTTCCTTTTAGGATACTTACAGAGCTGACTGAAGCTATCTCAAACCTATTAGCAGTTACTTTTGGAAGCTTCTGAAGGACAGCAAAAACATTAAACAATGAAAGATCAAATGCAGTGCCTACCTTTAACAAAGCAGGGGAGAGAGAGAATTGGGAAATTACAAACTAATTAGTTTATCTCAGTTCTGCAAATCTGATAGAGTAAACCTCGTGCTCTAATCAGACTGGTAATGCCTCTTCTGTGTAGGATTCTGCACGTTGCACTTCAAAGGAGATAGGTATCAAGGGAAACCAAAAAGGAATGAGAATGACTGAACACCTATAAAGACTGACTACTGAAGAAGAGTTCAGTGTACAGAAGAACGATGTGCTCGCAATCCCCTGAGGCTGCTGCTGGGGACTCCAGGAGGATAAGCCAAGGAGCAGTGGCCTGCAACAGCAGCAAAGAAATTTCAAATTACCTATTTGGAGCAACTTTCTAGATGTCCTTTCTAGGCCTCCTATGGAGACCAGCAGCTATTTTAAGACTAGGTTAGCAACACACCTATAATGGCCTTGATATATTCAACCTAGGCCAGGGGCAAGGGGAGGATGAGAACATCCTGAGATGGTCCTAATTTTCTTCTACTGTCTTATTTAGAAATCCATTCTTTCCCAGAAATAACTTAAAAAATCAGCAATTTTTCCCTTGAGAATATTTTTTTTTATTCTGTTGCATCTCTTTATTTTAATGTAAACCTTAAGTTCCAGTGAAATCGCAGGCTGTTGTGCTCTGCTGTCCTAGGTATGGCTACACATAGGCTTTGCAGTAATAGAACTATTTTTAAAAGATGTGGTGTTCAATCAGGTGCCTTGCTTTATCTCCAGGTAAGAACTTTTGGGTCATTCCCTTTCCTGTACAACAGTAACATTCATGTAAACCAATTTTATACTATGGCAATTGTATCCAAATTAAACTGTATTACTGCTATCCATTTAACTGCACATAAAAGACCATAAACCATATATACAAAAGTTAGGAAATACAAGAGTGAGGGTTGCCACTCACTGTATAAAAGTCTTCAGTTACACAATAATATTTTCTGTTTTCTTCCAGAGAAATCTTATCCCAGTTGGGCGACTGCTAACACTCAGGGATTTTAGCAGAACAGTATAGTGAAGGGGATGGCTGATTTCACCTCAGAGAAAAATACACAGAAAGCTGGATTCCATCTTTTTTACATGTTTCTATTTGACAATGGCAAATCAGTGACACTTTCCTTTCTTAGGTGAGCTCTAATTTCTCGATTCACTGATCCCTGATTTAAAGCACTGCAGGTTGGTCTGCAGAAATTTTAAGTGCTCTCACTTGCAATGGAGTCATTGAGAGATGTGCTTTGAAATGCAAAGTGACACTTCATGATGGGAACTCTGAAAAATCCAGTTCTCAGTATCTCAAATACAGTGAATAGTTTTGACATGCACTTAATTTTCTCCTTGGTTTCTAACTTGTCCTAAAGCAAAAAATTACAGCATGTCCCTATAAATGTAGCAGCATTGTGACTTATACTGGAATATACAAGCTCATGTCTGGATACCTTCAAATAGCAAATTCATGTATCATGTGTCAGCTTGAAAATCAGCTTCGCCTAACATCAGACAGAAAAGTAGTGCATGATTCATACCAATGCTCACTAGAATCAAAGTTTAAAACTGAAAACCTATAACTGGAGTTATTCTATTATGTACATGATTGTTGATACTAGATGGATAAAAAAGCAATTCACAATGAAGTTGAAATCGAAGAGCTTCTGGCAGACGATGCAACAGCACGTGGCTGGGGCAGCTGTAGTGTGACGGCTGCCCACCTGCATTTCATATGAGTAACAAACCGGTACTTTGTTCCCTCTTGTTGTTTAATTTGGAGGATGACTTCCCATATTTGCCTAAGACACTGGTTTTCAGTTTTGGTTGCATAAATGGACTAGACTGAAAAATTTGTTTACCTGCAAAACAGTTTCTAGCCCAAAAGAATGAGAGCTCTTGTTATGTACATCTGTTAAATTTGTTTGGTACTACTACTACTATTATTTTTCTAACCAAAACATAAAATTGAACTTAAAATTTAAATCACACAGAACTGTAATGTAGATAAACAGTTTCCTCCCCTTCAACTTCCCAATGCCCAAGTCCACCTTCTGTCACTTTTGGTCTCCTGTTCTGTCCATGAGCGTGAGAGGAATAACACTCCACTTTAAAGAAAGAGCTGCAGATTTTTCAATTTGATGTCACAGAAGGAAAAGGTTGCTTTGTTGTTAGGCTTTGAAAGTGTAAGCAACTGCCAAGCAGACTGCCCTTAATGGTCATCTTTTATAAATGATGGCAATCATTACATTAAAAAGGTTGGTGACTTTTAAATGTTGCAGCCTGCTTTATTTGAGCCAGCCCAGCAGATGCAGATAAAGCACAAGGCAAAGGGCATGGAATAAGAACAGTATCATGCCATTCCCAGTGAAAACACTGAGGGTGTCATTTGCTCTTCTGAAGTACTGAAAATTAAACAAGAGAAAGGAAAATGCTCCATAGCACCACGTTAGGAGTAGAAAATAGCTGCAAATATAAGTGAGAATAAATATTTGGAAAATATTTTGGATAGTTAGCAAAAGTGTTTTAAAAATCCTGATTATCATATCTCTTGTGAGGTAACGGGTACACTAGTTTTCAGACATGCTCGTTCACTTTAAGTAATGACTACAATAAAATTGAACAGTGCCATGACCATGACATATTTCGTATGAGCTGGAAGTGGAGTTGCTTTGAGTGGTTTACACTGCAGCAAGGGGAAGGTCAGATTAAATGCTGCAAATAGAGAACGGTGCTACAGAAGCTAAAGGCACAGGGATCTGAATCCTATGCTGAGATCATTCACTAAACTGAAGGCCAGGCACACAAAGGTCCCATTATACTGGAGCACAATCAAAACATTTGGCCTCATGTTAAAATGATTTGATAGGAAGACCCTACTGCCGTTAGTGAGGGACTTGTGTAGAGTCTAACATACAAGAAGGAAGGCAGAGCCTCTGGCACCTGATTTAGTAGCATGACAAGGCACAGAAACAACCTAAAAGTTCATGTATTTATGTTTCAGTTTGCTTTTTCTTGTTAACTTACTTTTCTGGTTTTAGATCCCTGTAAATAATTCCAAGACCATGGAGATGGTCTAATGCCAAGGCCAGCTCAGCTAAGTAGAACTTGACATCCTCTTCTGTAAACATCACCTAGAGCGAAGGAAGAGAACACATCTGTTTATTGGACAATGATGGGCTGGCTTGTGTTAAACAGACAGGGAGGAATCGTCTAACTTGGGAATGCCGGAAGTACCATTATATCAGATTTAATATTCCATAATTTGTCTGTACTCACATTAACAATTTTTACCAGATTCTCCTTATAAAACAAAACTTGATCTGTTAAGTGCTTCTGTTCCTCAAAATATGCTGCTCTTATTTATCTGTTTTATCTGTTTAGATGACATCATGTCACAATAATACGAATAAGGTTTTAACTCCTTAGCATTTGGAAACAAATCGCAAAATTAAATACATTCAGTGCAGTCCTTATTGCTTTCATATCCCTTAATTTGCTAAAATCTTGACATTTGGTTACCAAACTCCCAGGAAACAGCATGGGAAAACCTTTCTCGTGAAGCGAAATGCTTCCAAATCTAAGCAGAATACACAGCATGAAGAGACTTTGAGTTGGATTTAAAACCTCACACACTGAGGGTTCCAGGAATCTCAGTGCAGATGCCCTAAGCAGTGATGTGTTGTCTAACACCCAGAGCCTGACGAGGTGTAAATTGAGGGTTGTTTTTTCTATGGTTGATACAGGATACTGCTAAAACTGAAAGCCCTGTTTAAGGCGAGAAGAAATTTCTGTAATTAAAAAAACACTAAGCTCTGAAAAACTCAGATGGCAAGAAAGAGCTTTGGTTCAGCTTTCACTGTCTCTCAGACTTTCTCTTACAGTTAAATTTCAATATGCACAGAGATAATAATGCAGAAAGAGAATATGATATATTGGACTCACAAGTGTGAATACTATGCATGACAGAAGTAAAATGAGTCAGCTCAATACAAATTTACTTATTTGTAGTATGTAAATACTACAGTATGCAAATAGTACAGTAGAAATTGCAGAGCTTGATTTTAAAATTAAGTCTCTGCTGTCAGAAAGGGGTAGCCAAAATACTTAAGTGCTCTGAGAAGCTCCAGACAGCTGACAGAAAAAAGAGATGATTCAGTGAACAGATGTCTCAAAATTTAATTAAGAATTTCACTGCAAAGGCTAGAAATAAAAATACAAACAAAATAATAAATACACAAGCAAAAACCATGACTAAAAATTAAATTGTACTCAATGTAAAAATTGCATTAATTTTCAAAATAAATTTAAATTATTTATAAGGTTTAAAATAAATTATGTAGTCAAGAAATTCAATCAATAGAATCAGGGAAAAATCTAATCTATAGAGATACATCTTAAAGTCAGATGTCTCAGAAAGACAGAGCAAGAAATAGGTAAGCTTTGCATGCATGCATGCGATATATACATATACATATATATATATATATATGGGATCTGACTGAAAGTCCACTGAAATCAATACCATTCAAGCAAATCTATAATAACAATTGTAAACAGTACAAGTTTTCCCAGAACTTCTTCCTTTGCAATTCCTTGCCATTAAATGGCTGCAAAATATAGGTAGACAATGTGAGCTACAAACACTGGAAAAAGAGAAGTACATTTTTATTGTCAAGTTAAGAGGACTCATTTGTATTGGTATAAAGCAGAGAAGTCAGTGAATTGCACTGGCTTTGGGGCAAAAGCTTTGGGGAAAATGTGAAGCTTTAAAGAAGCACAAAGTCTGAGTTGTTATCTTCCACATCTGAGTTCTCTGGTTGTGCAGAACAGGGACCTGCCCTCTGTAGACAAGTGTCACGTTTTCTCTCTTTTTCCATGAAACCACAGAGGCCCTTGCTGAGATGGCAATGTTGCCTCATAATAAAGCCTGGTCTCATGACAAACAGCAGAAGGATATTTTACTGTTTTTTTAATCTTTTTCCTCATATTAAAAATAACTGATACCATGTACTAAGTACTTATATAAGTATCATTACTCAGCAGTGTAGTTAACCTGTTGCCAATGTCTTCTTGCATTAGCAAACAAGCCCTGAAAGCAAATACTTGGGGTCCCAAGCTGTGGTGCACACAGCAGCCTGCAGCGTGTCACAGAATCAGGAATTGAAGGGGTGGGGCGGAGCTAGGGAACGTGTGACTAAAATTAGTTTTCATAGCTTTTTTAGTCCTTCAGTAACTCCCCAAAACCAAGAGCAACAGAGCTTCCCCTCAAGATGGCATTTGAAAGGTCCCCGTCTTTAAAGACTGTGTTATAAGTGGTTTCCTGCACCCCTGTCTCCACACCCTGGAAAGTGACCATGGGCTGGGGACATCATATCGGGGATAGACAATGCTGGGGCAGCCAGCCTGCCTCACTGGAGCCTCCTGCACTGCACACAGGGATGTCTCTGAGACTGCTGGCTCACAGAGGTGTTTGGAGATGCAGAAAAGAGCTAGATGAACCTAGAAAACCTACTGCAGCCGCTCCGTATGGGCATCAGCGAGACTCAAGTTTGGACTGTTCCCTGGCTGCCGTTTCCTTAAGCAGCAGCAGCCCTTCTCCAGGGGCAGGGCGTGCAGAGGATGGGGAAGGGAGGAGAGCCTGGGAAGGTGATGGAAGCAGCAACTGCTCTTTGCAGGCAGGAGAAGAGCGGGTGAGGCAGCCTCCCAGCCCCGGGGTGGTGTGTGGCCCCTGACCTGCTCTCAGCAGCTGCTCCAAGAGGCAGCTCTCTCGCCAATTGCTGCAGTAGCCGGCCCTGACTCATGGCCATCTCTTCTCTCTGCCAGCAGCGTATGTGTTTTTCCACATGCTCTGCTCATACCCGGGGCAAAAGGTATTGGGGATTGATTTCTCTTGGATGTTTCTCATCACATCCAAGATTTATTTTGAAAGCAATGTGTCGAGGCTATTTTGCTACAGGAATGGCTTAGCAGTGGTGCAGTTTTCTCTGACAGTGATGTCTACATGGTATCTGCTGCATTACCCAGGGCATAATTCAAATACAATTTTTAAGAATCCATTTAAACATGCAATATGAGACAGCTTTATTACACATATATAGGACTATTCCCAAGGCCATTTTTCATTCCCATCAGTTCTGAAAATCCAAGACAGTCTTTAATTTCTAAGTTAAAGATCTATCAGCTTACCTCTTTGGAGAGTCTGGTGAAAAGGTCTCCTCCCCGCAGGAAATCTAGTATTAGGTACAACTTTCCCTCTGTTTGAAATGCTGCATTAGAAAAGGATGGAGATGTTGGCAGTTTGAATCAAGATAAAGTCTCCAAAGATTAAGTCTTATGGACTAGCAGTGTATCATTCATGCCATTGCTTCACTGTCATTTCAGGACTGTGAGAATTGAAAAAATTAATTTCTGTACAGAACTAAGCAATTGAGTTTAGGCTTTGGGAAAAATGGTATCAGTTGAGAGACAGCAGTGCATTACTAACATATTCATTTTCCTGCTAAGCACCTATGAATTAATAGTACTTCCCACTGCACCAAGTACCAGGATTCACTGAGGGCTAGGCATAGAAGGAAGCTCCCAGTTTCATGCAAGATGAGAGCCTGCACTATTCAAATGTCCTCAGAATACCCTTTACAGTAATAATGGGGCTCCCCAGGAAGCTGATGAGGAGGTAACTCCAGCAAGACCCCACATTCATATACACACATACATAAAGTGGATTGGTACTGGTTATTAAAAACAGTTTTTATTTAGATTCTCTTCTTTCTAAATGACACCTGACAGCAGGTAAGGGGGTTGGCAGGTGTATATGAAGCAGCTACTCCACGAGGACTACCTATCACATCAGACTTTATGACAAATCTATTTTGATGGAGGTATGGCTAAAACTTATACTGAAATTATCCTTTAGCATAAATGATGAATTTCACACAGGTAGTCTTTATGACTTTGTTAGAAACAGAGCTGTGAGTAGGCAGGCGGGATCTGTATGAAGTTATAATACATCTGGTTACAATTATCCAACCAAATTAAGAACAAACATGAATTATATTTTATTATAGTTACCATAATGAAGCTTGACTATGAAGGGATGGTTCACTTCTGCCAAAATATCTCTCTCCATTTTTGATCGTACCCGATCTCGAACTATAAAGAGGGCGACAAGAACGGCAACATTAAGAGGCAGCATGGTCACTAGATACAGTACTGAAATGATGTTACAGTGATTGGGATTCTGCTTCTCACTCTGCTGATGGCTTGTGGTGTGACCTTTGGCAAATCACACCACTTGAGCGTCCTCTTTTTCTGCCTGTCTTGACTGTATAGTAAGAGTAGGTTCTTCAGGAAGGCTCCCTATCTTCCTCTGTAGAAAACTGCCCTAACTAAAAGGACTACAGAATTACAAACAACAGGAAGGCAATTATACTTCACAGAAGAGAATTTTAATGTGAAAATGAAAACTATATAAAATTAATAACTTTATTTCATGTAAGATTAAACAGAATGTACCAGTCTCAGAGAAAGTCGGATTAATTTTGTGCAAATTAACTTACTGTATTTTGCTGATGCTAGCAGTGTTTATGACATATCACTGTCTGGAAGTGATCTATATGCAAAATATTTAAAACTTCCAATAAACCACCCTAACAATCATTAATAAGAAAAAATGGTAAACAAAAATAGTAAATCACTATTTTTTTAATGTGTCTGTAGAGATAAATTTATTGTGTGATAGCAGTGAGAAAAATACTTTTTGGTGTTAAGATCAATAGAGTAAGAGAAATCATTGTTACAGAGGTGAGCTGAGTTCAAGCTAAACAAAACTGATACTGAAAATTTCAAAGCAAAAACATTTAGCAAAATGTTTAGACACTGATGAGGATTCAAGTCCCCACATTATTAAATCTTGATCTTAAAGATGCATTTTTAGTCAATCACTGTTTTATTGAAAGTATTGAAATTTTCCTCTTTCGCTGCATTACACAATCCCAATATGCTTTTCAGATGAAAGTATCTACAAGAGATGTTATGAAACTATTTTATCGAGCAAAGTCTGAGATCTCAGTGAGATGCTCTCACTGCATGCATGTGTTGTTGAGCTGCTAAGAAGCTGAGTCCTCTCAGTACACCAGTAATGAACATACCATAATGAAACCACATAGTCTGTTGCTGTACTTCAAAAACTGATGCACAGAAATAGGTCCAAACCAGTTGATCTGAAAACCTTAAATAGGACTAGAGAGATAATTGGATTTCTTGCCATTTTGATGCTAAATTTAGGTCAATAGTGATGTAAGGTTTACTAGCTCATTCAACCCAAGCTACCTTCTAGATAAAATTCAAAACAAAGGAGATCTTAGAATCTTAATCTTATCGCCCAAGTGAAAATCACACATCATACACTCACAAAATGCTTAACCTATGTGAAGGCAGACCATTTCTTATGCTATAGATCAGCGATGATCCCTGGCAGGAATTCTTGTTGTATAGGCGGGCATTGCTACGTGGGTTGCTTCCCATTAAGTTAGGTTAGTTAGCCTAACAAAGTGCCTACCTGCATTTACACTGCACAGGTGTGAGAACAGGCTGTCAGAACAGCAGCCTACGCTTCTCTCCTCCTCATTTCAACCTCTGCCCAGCTGTGCAGCCAGGTCCCTTGCCAAAGCCCCCGGCCCTGCTCACTGCCACGGTGGTTACAGGCTGTGGACCTATCAGGGTACCACATAACCCTTCTCCCCTCATACACACAGGAGGCATGCCAAAATTAAAGAAAAGATGATGTTGCCACAGAAGACATCTCGTTCTCCAGAATCATGGCCCTGAAACCACCTTGAACCTAATTTACTCCAGAGCTGTGCTAATCACCACCTTCAGAGTGGCTGCCAAAAGAAGATCACTGGAACTCATAATCAGGACTGTAGTTTGGCAGGTCAGCTGGTGATGTGCCCTGCTCTGCCCATCTTTACAGCACCAAATACTGTCTGATTTAAATGTTCTGAGGGCAGAAGCTATATAGGCTCAGATTTTTATGTAGTTCTAGCACCCAAGATCCTAAGAATCATATTCTCTAGAAAGCAAATCCACTTTCTGCCACTGTTCTTTTTTCACTCTATAACTTCCATCTGCCTGGGCCAATTTTAATCTCAGGAGCAGCCTCCCCAGAGGTATCTATCTGCCGGCACCAGATTACCTAACACAGGGCACCATCAGAATATTCACCTGTATGACTAAAATGCTCACTAGGAATAGCGCTCAACTGCTAAAATCTTGACCCTTCTACCAATATTGAATTTGTTTTTTAAAGGTGTGGTTTGCCACTTATTATTATTATATGTCAGACAGAGGCAGAGAACTCAGTCTGGAATAATGAGCACAAATTTACGAAGATTGTTTGCATGATCTTGGACAAATTAGCTCTCCCTGAAATAATTCCTGGTGATCACCAGGTAGAAGAGACCATACTGGTGGAGCCTGTAAAAAATGAAGGAAGCACCTGCTACCCAAAAATAAAAACAGTTCCCATTTCTAGGTATTAATGTTGTATGAAAGAGAAGAGGAGGCAGCTGAGGATACATGCAAATAAATAGAGCTTATCCACTTCTATTTGTCTAGTTCTGAACATTAAAGAGAAGGACATTACTGCTTACTTTGCTGGTCTTTTCTCTGTCTTCACTTAGCTGGAGTAAGAGTTAATTTTTCTACTTCAAAAGAAATAATTTTAAATATGACTTGCAGTGAAGTTTCAATTTTTGCATATAGATTATATGTTACAAGGCATGAGGGTTTTACCTAGAGTCTTGTACAAACTAATACGTTTATCAAATTTAAACTGGTATTGACCTATGAAGATTGTATTTCAGCTTCAATTTTCAAGTGTCAAATAAAAACGAAATTGCTTTTGTTTACAAACTGTAAATCAGTCATGATATTGCTTCTTTGATAACTACTAGTACTGGAGGAGAAATTTTGCGCAGGTATGCAGACACCTACATACACACATATGTAAGATATACTTTCTGCTCCTGGCAACTCTTCTTTTGTTTCTTAAAGCTTCCTCTAGAAGCTCCTGTAGGGCTGAGAGTTTCTCAAACTTTGCCACAGCCTGCAGAAGAACCTGTTTGAAATCCACAGACACCTGGGTAGCCACAGCCAAACTTGTATTGCACTTCTCCCATGCCAAGTGGCCCCTCCTGCCCCTGCACAGTCTCCCTCCCAATGTGTTTAACTTGGGAAGGGAAAATGAAAAAGAAAAGGAAGATGAAAAACTTGAGCATACTCACTTGATAGCTACTGGGACAGAAAATCTCATATGAAAAAATTGGCTTCAGTAGCTGCTGCATTATGAGGCTACACTTAATTTTTTTAATACTGGCCTTTTTGGAGCAGAAATTAGGCTCATGAAGCCAGAGGTTCAGCAGCACCAAAGGTAGTCACCGTCTGGGCACTGCTGTCCTCACATGGCCTGGGCCAGCCCAGTACTCCACTAGCACCTTTTGCTGACAAGACCACTAATGCAGGTGGGTGGCAGTGAGATGACATCTACCCTGCTCCCTGGGCTGAAACCCCACTGGTGCCCTGCATGTGTCGTGCGCCTTCCTTTGGGGCCAGCTGGATCCCATCAGGGCATGGATGCTTTAAATTAGTGCTCCCATGATGGACACCATTTTCTACTTATGGCTTTCCTCTTTAAAAGTCTTAGGCAGAGAAAGATCCAGCAAGACAGTGCATATTACAGACATCTTAATGGACTGCCTTGGCTAAGGGCACTGGGCTGCAAAACAGCCTTGACAAACAACAAAGTCCTCAGTGCAGTGAAACTCGTCTTGGGCTTTCCTATGGGAGGAACCACAGGGCAGTGCATCAGTGGTAAGAGACAAGAGCCAAGACATTTGTCTATCAGAAAGACCAGCAGAGAGGAAAGGAGCAGGTCTACCTCCATCCTGTCTGTTCTGAGGACCAGCAGCAGAGCAGGGAGGCAGTGACTTGGGGCTGTCCAGCTCTGCCTGCCCACACAGAAGGTGTGGAGATGTATGTGATATATTCCAACTTCCTCCATAAATGTTGAACTTGGGTGTTGCTCTCACCTCTGTTCGCCAACAGCATAGGAAGGCAGAGTGTCATAGGGGAAATATTTTCTGTACACATTAGCTGAGGTCCAGCACAATCTGCTTTGTTCATGACTGCAGTAAGTTGTGTGTTCAGGCCCTGTGAATGTCTCTGACTTATTAATGCAGCCTTGCAAATGCAAGCAAAGTACTTGTATGCTCCTATACACCTCTAGAAATAATTAAATGACTTCTAGCCTAAACACTGTTTTTAAAAAAAGAGATTGAGATAGATTTTGGGAGCTCTGCAAGGGATCTAAAACTGAAGAGAGTTCTAACACTCATCAGTAGCTCTGAGATAACTTAATTGTTGGTGTTAGATGCATAGATCCTTTTATAAATCTAGTTCTACCATGAATATTTGCTGGGTGCATTGAGGTACAGGAGCCTCCCCAGAGTCTTCTGGAGGTGGCTCAGGGCAGGACCTGGTGATTTGGTTACTCTCTGAGTGGGTCAGTCTTTGTCCACTGTTTTTGGAGACAATCTTCTTGGTGTCACCAGGCTAAAATTGGCACTTGGAAGCTTAATTTTTATTTATTTTTTAAACTAGGAATGGGTTGTCAGATGATAGGTTTGGTGTCTTAGTGACTTGTTCATATGGCCTTTTGTCCTTTTTGACAATTTTAACCAAAGTGCTACTGAGTCCCTTGACCTGAAATAACAGGGAGAGGAATCCCCCTGCATGTCTGACACAAGCACCTGCCACTTACAGAAAGCTATTCCTGCAGGAAGATGCACACAGAAAATACACAAATAAGGTCAAAGATTTTGCAATCTCCTCGGAGATGTTTGGCAAAAAGCATTATTGATTATAAATTATTTGCCCATCCCTACCTTTCAAAATGACCTTCTAATAAGAAATATCACTGCTTAACCAGGAGCAGAGCACTAATTAATTAATAAAGCAAGAACAGGGAGAGCTACAAAACTAAGTTACTTAATTAAATCACCATCGAAAAGTATCGGTAACAGGAGAAATAAACGAGCAAATGAAATGATGGCTTTAAATTTCACCCACTACCCTCCTCATTTCCTTAAAACTCAGCACTGTGCCTCGAGTGGAACAAAAGCAAAATATGACTAAAGCTCAGGAACATGCAAGCCAATTTCAAATTCTTCATGTAGCACTGGAGCACACAAAAGATAAAGAAAAAGGAATATATATATATATATATATAAAACTATGTGCAACATCCTTTTCAATTCTATTTCTGATATTTTAATCTGTTTTTTAATGCTGGCTGTTATAGACGAAAGCAGAGAGCTAAATTCTAAATTCAAATTCACACTATGTCCAGAAGACAGAGTACTTGTGTGGTGACTAATTATGTGAGATATGGAGAAATATAGGCTTTCCAAAAATGATCAGAGTCTGGCTTCAATGGTTCTGCTTGGAAATACCATTTGCATTACTGTGTTTTTGTTCCACACAGTAATAAACTCAAATTCTCTAAAGAGCAGCTTTTCATGTACCTTCATCAGCAGAGCATTACTACAACACAAAGGAAAACAGAAAGGTGTCCTGTTGACACCTGAATGTAGAAGTACACTGATAATGTCACATAGGGACTTTATGTGCTTTTCTTTTGAAATGCATATAATTTTGTGAAAGTTATCTTCTGGAAGAAAGGTCCTCTGTGACCTGAAATACAGAACCTTTTAGAGATGGGGAAAGAGCCATTAAAACCAGAGCTTTACCACTCAGCCCTAGCATTACTGCAGTAAAGATAAAAAACCACATCTACAGAACAGGAGACATTCCTTTGTAGAAGGACACACTGAAAAATCAATAACGATGTAGACTTGGTTTTAGGAGTCCAGGGTCTGGAGAAGGTCATTTTATCTCCGCCTTCTTTTTTTTTTTTATTCTTTTCCCTTTTACACGAAACAACACATTTGGCTTTAAAGACATTAAAGACTTACCTTTGTTTGTTCGTATTTCAAGGCAGCCTGGATGCTGCAATGTTGAGATTTGGAATGACAGATGTCTCTAAATCAATACTAAACGTCAGTATTAAACTTCCATTTATACTCTTTATCACCTGTTCATTATTCTCTCTAAATGTTTGGAAAAGTTAATTAAATCTTGCAATATCCCTCTGAAGTACCTCTGCTCAATTTTCCGACATGGAGAATTAAAGAACAGATTGATGAAGTCTAAGGGTACATTAAAAAAAGATAAAAATAAAAATCATATCGGAGTTGTCTGGAGCAAACATGGGTTCTAGAATGTTCTAACTCAGCTGAAAACAAATCCTCAGAGCAAAAAAACCTGAGCTCCTCCCACGTTTTCCTGATACCCTTGCCCAGCACGCAGTAGCCTGGTGGGTGAGGAAAGCTGCTTGGTGGTCTCCTTTCTGCCCCATGGAGCCTCTGGCAGCTGCTGTTTCTTCACTGGGACACCAATTTGGAACTCTCTCCTTGGTCAAAAAAACCCACAGACGCTGCAGGAGATTACGTTTGTTTTAGATTTTTGGCTGAAATTTCCTGGTGGGTTCAACCCCATCATTAGAGGAATACTGACCAAAAGACCAGTCAGATGATCACATAAATCTCATGTCCTTATGCAGAGGTGAAATTTCAATTTTTGTGCATTTTTAAGCAGAACTGGATCAACTGGATATACACAGATGTGCTTACACATAGATCCCAGATGAAACCATGCCTCCCCAAGGCCTGGAAGCTGCAGATGTGCAATGATATCCAGTAAGCCAAACCCTATGGTGATATACAACACCAGCAAAGTCAGAATTACACCCCTCACAATTACATAAATCAGTTCTAACTAACATCATTAAAAACAGACTTAATAAACAGCTCGATGAAGAGAAGAGAAAACTGCCATCTGCTAGCAGGGAACTTCCTCTAAAAAGCCAAAAACTGCAGCTGGAAAGACATCTGTTCACGACTTGTGCAAAACTGTAAGTCTTCAGCACCTCTGCATAGTTGCACCTGGAACTTTTTTTATTTAATCTAAAGCACATGTTTTATTTAAATTTATTTACTTTAGTGGATGTGATATCCTGTGAAATCATCAATAAAGTATTTGTTTCTTGAATTCGAGTGTAACATGATCCAATTTTTTTATTATATTTGCTTCACTTGAACAGACATTATTATTATTATTATTATTATTATTATTATTATTATTATTATTATTACTATTACTGCTATTGCAGGCAATAACAACAATTTCAATATTAACTTTTACTGACAGGCAATAATTACGTATGCTCTAGGAACAGGCATAATTTAAAATGACAACTGGATAAGAGGGTTGGCCTTAGAATTAAGAGGTCCTAGTAAACACAATTCACCAGTGGCTCTGGAAATCAGGATGACCTGAAGGGAGAAACTGGTTTAATATCGTTTTGCAATAAAGATAAGTTGTTTAAAACAGTTGAGACAGTTGGCCTTTTTCCCCTACAGAAAATAGATACTTAAAGTTTAGTTCCAACCAACAAGAATTCAACAAAGAAAAGATGAACAGCTACATATAGTCCTCACTCCTACTCTTTAATGCAGTCTAAAGAAGGATGAATTTTCTCCATCAACCTTCTCCCTTATCTCCTGTCAGACTGTATTTCCCTTCCAGCTACTGCCCTGTTGCAGCACTGCATAACTCATATGCAGCTGCAAAGACGCAGAACCAAGCCTCATACTTCCTACCCGTGGGGCATTCCAGTATTAAATGAGCATTTGCCCTGTGTTTGCTATTGAGATGTGTCCTAGTTACAGGGACTGGGACCAGTCTATCACTATGCAGGTAGAGCCAAAACTATGTATTCTTCACCCTCTATATCATTTCTGATGGACTGTTAACAAACGGATCGTTTGCAGCAGCTGCCCCGGGCACACCTGACACTTCAGGCTACAAGCTGGGTGTTAAAGAAATCCTGCCAGGCAGGGGAATGTTCTTTTGTTTTCACAGCAATGACTTAGCTGTGAAAACCACCCTCCGGCCCCCCATGCCTGCCCCGCAAAAGGCATTAACACCTTCAGACGAAGCCTGAGGGGACATCTCTGCTTATGGGCAACCTTGGACTGGCATAATAGGCAGTTGCAACACCTAGACCATCCAAGATTCCAAAAATATCCCACGACTCAGACTTAAATCTCCCATTGTGAAACTCCCCGCCCTGTGGGAGGTACGGGGCACTGCCACCTGAACCTGAGCATATATAATCTTTGGATTTTGGACTTCTGGTACCACTGGTCAGTTGAGAGGAGGACCAGAACTTCAACAGAACTGCGATCATAATCCAAATCAACAAGTTCCCTTTCCTTTTACTTTGCACCCAGGGGGGTCACATGGTGCTCAGCACAGGGGCCAATGAACACCGTTCTGTTCTTGTCCCAGAGTGCAAGGTTATACATCTGTCTTTGTGGGTTAAAATCAGTTTTTCTCCGTATCATTATATTAATTATAATCTTTTTAGTAAATTGTAATTCTGACTTGTAATCTCTCGAGTTGAGTTCATTTCTCCTGCCGGTTTACTTTCAAACCAGCACAAGATGTTTCTAACTCGACAGAAGCAATGGAGAATTTATTTTTTTCTTGTCCTGCTTGAAATGGAGATGATCCAGACATCCCGGAGCTGCTGGGTCTCTCAGGGTAATGAGTTTCATCACTTGCCTTTTACGCTTGAAGTGCTGCATGGTTTAATCAACCACTGCTGCTCTTTGCTCTTAAAACACACCTGTTTTGTGGGTTTTACAGGTAGGGTTGAATAAAGTTTGTGGATTACTTTACCCTGGAGGTGTGAAAACTGTCTGTCCTTCCGTATTCACCACAAATATGTTCTGCAACATATCATCAAAGGCAAAATTACAGCTTTTATGATTGAAAAGTATTGGGAGTGACTGCTGGTTCAATGGTGAAAATGCAAAGACATTCCCTCTTATGCCAGCCTCCTACAGAAAAAAAAAATAGTTCCCTTTATTCAGACTCTCCAGGTCTAAAAAGCCAGCTCTACTGAAAGGGGCGTTTCCTCTCCTTCAGGATTTTTGAGCAACTACTAATCCACTTAAAAGGCCTGGCAGAAGTGAAAGGGGGTGAAGGTGGTGCTGGAGCTCCCCAGGAAGTTCCTTGGCACACTGACCTAGGGCAAAGTGCCTCTGTGTGATTGTGATTTAAAGCTCGCCCAAGTCCCTTATATTTTGTTAGATGAGCCCTTACTATTTTGTTTAATGGTATAGTATAGAACCTTCTACCCGGTCCAGTTGGGATGTTTATGGATGAGATTTATAATCTTTTATAAAATATTAAGTGAGAATTCCTGGAAGAAGTGGAAATGTGGTATTACCCCTCTGTGTAGAATGTATGTACTGGGATGCTGTCATTTGCCACCGGGGCACTTTTGCTCATAGGCTGAAGTAATCCTAGTAAATGTTTTCTGTAGAGCTGCTTGAAGCTTGTAACTATAGACATTTTCAAAGATATTTTTGCTGTGGTTTTTTTCTAAATTGGAACAAAAGATCTAAATTCAGCAAGTTTTGCCAAAATTAAATTGAGAAAAATTGTTTTGGGCGCATCAAAGTACTCTTTTTTGAGTTTTATTTTATTTTTTAATCTACCCTTTACTAAACACTAATTATAACATACAACTATAAAATACTTTTTAAAAAGGCTCACAATCAAACCAGAGCATTCTGCTGAAATGCTTACTACTGTTATTTTGTCAAGCAAACTTTCCCTAAACAGTCCTGTTCCTGTGGATAAACACTCTATCAGAAACTCGATCTTTTCTTTTTCAGTTGTAACATAAATTCAGAAGATGGAATAATAAAAAAGAGGATTTATTGATCATTATTCAGGAAAAAATATGTTTACCAAGTCTACTAGGAATTTTTAAATCAGAACCCCTATGTCTTTCAGGTGTAGGGTAAATATACAAAGTTACTAAGTAATGCTTTTGCAATTGTCCTCATTGGAGGGTAGTTTGCCCACTTAGTTCCGATATGGGTAATGTGAGGCAGTGGTTGGACAATGAGTGCATTTCTCAGAATTTTTTGGTTTGGATTGATAGTTGGATGGATTTGGTCACGGGACAGGAGGCAAATGTTAACATTCTCTCCCAGCTGTCCTGACCACGACTGCACTATGATGATTTCTCACTCTAAACACTCCTTCCATTAGGCTGCTTGGATGTGGTAAACACAGAGCAAATCCAATCTGCCTTGCTCTAACAAAAATTTCTGGATGAGCATTTCAGTTACTGAATTCCAAACAGTTTGGTTTCTGAAACAAGTAACTAGTATATTCAGGCATCACTGAGGAAGTCGTCGGGATAGTGGCTTATCATCCCACACTGAGGACACAGTTCATTCAGGAGATGCGAAGCCCTGAGACAGCTTCTATTTCTAAACCACACAGGACGGGGTTTATCAGCTTACCAGTTACACAGCCCTCCAAACTATCTGCACACAAAACAGACAATTTAGAATAGAATTTAGAATTTAAATAGTCCAGTAAAACTGTGGTGTTTAATGTAAACATTCAGGCAAAGTGAACCTCTGCTTTGCCCAGGCCCTGACACGCTACGCAGACATGCTTAATATAGCTCTGTTGATGTGTTTGCCTCATAAAAATGAATGAGCATCTGCGAGACTGCTGTCTGTCACTGCAAAAGCCTCCAGTCCCATCAGCAAGTAGGGTGTGAAGTTAAGGCAATGTCATTTCCTAAATTAGAGAATAAGAAACACCTTAGTCTTGTGTCGTTATCGACACACTAGCTAAAGACTTGGTCACACAACAAGAAGCAAAACAAAAAAAGGCCAATCTAGCATTTTCTTCTTAGAGGAGAGAAACACAGTGCTCAAACAATTGCAAATTGTTTTTCAGCCTGGACTCACCACCATATAGGGAGTCTTGTGGAAGATGTGACTAAGTTCAGAGTGTCTCTGGGAGAAATCGTGGCCCTAAAACAGTTGGTGGTTAAACCGCTGTTGACATTAATAGGATCTGACCATCTACATCTCAGTCCCTGTATACAGTTTTGAAAATACATGTAGCTGCTTGAACTCTACAGGAATACTTAACTGAAGAGGAAATTTTCTTTCTTTCTTTCCTATGTTACTGAGTAACTGCCAAAAGCTAAACATAAACTGTCCTAAGCAATGACTTGGGAGACAGGAGGAGAGCAGATAAATATTTAAAGGATATAAACATGGAGGACAGAGAAGACTTATTTCTCAAAATAAAAGGAAAGAAAGGAATACAAATAGGAGGAGGTAAGTGAAACAGAAAAAGAGAAAACGTAGGCTATGTCAGGCAAACCATAACTTCGTGAACCCTTATGAAGCAGAGTGAAGGGCTGGGATTCGAAACTCATATTGACACATTAAAAAAAAACAACAACCCTGAACAGAAAAAGCTGAATAACGATTTAGTAATCAGCCTTTCCTGGCTGCAGGGGAATGAGACTACATCTTTCACTATTTGCTATTTTGCTGCAGTGACTCCAACTCAATAAAGCATGCTTTAAAAAAAAAATTAAAAAAAAATTCACCATTACACACAAGTTTTTGGAAGGCTGTCTGAAATGGAGCACTCGTACCAGGATTAATACCCATAACACTACATTAAAATGTTCCAGCAAAGTAAAAAAAACCCAGAAACTTAAAATTCTTATTGGGAATCAACTTGAAAACCTAGTGAAGAATAGCCAGTTTAGCTTCTACACACTGCTTTTAATTCTGAAATCTCAAACAGTATTTCCAAGAGTCTTTGATCACTATGGCTGTTACCCCATATGTGATAGCTGTGGCTAATGCAGAATGATAATGAAGCTCTTCCAGGACCACCCAGCCCAGGGAGCACCAGCCCTGTGACAGTCCTTCCAGCGACTGCTCAGCAAATCATGCTCCTCACACACGGAGTGCAAACTTTCAGACTTCCTCAAAACTTTGCTTTGGAAGTTGTTCACTTTGTTCTGTTTGAGAAAAAGCTCTCTCAAACCCTCTCATGTGACAAACTCTCTACAGCAAATTAAACACAAGTTTGTCATAACAGGATGGCAATATTTCTAATGAAGATGCATGTAAGGAGTCCTCTGACACGTGCAAATCTCATGCAGCAAGGTCAAGTCTTACATCTTCTGAGTGCCTCATTTTTACTCCATCAGTCTCACCCATAGTCACACTTCAAATCACTTCCACTCCTCACACCAGTGGCAGTGCTGAACACCATCACTCCTGCCGCTTCCCTTCTCTTCCCAGGGAAGCCACCAAGCACCCACCTGCTCTGCCCACCCTGGAGCTGAGCACCTCTATTCCTTCACAGCCCCCGCTAAGGTTCCAAGCAGAAAGAGGTGGGATGATGAGAGATGCTCTGGAGAAACTGGCAGACAGCTATCACCTGCCTCCTGAAGTTGCAGAGAAGACTACCTCTGGCCCTGTCTTGCTCTCACCACTAAGCTCAGTCTCCCTCAGAATGCCACCTGGAAAATTGCTGCCCATGATCCATGGCCCTCTCTCTTCCTAACCCTCTGCTGAGGCTTTGCCATTCCTATTGTCTTTTGTCTTTCCCTTGGCTCCACACTCCAGATCACATGCCGAGGCCCACCACTATCCCTGCTGTTTGGCTCAGGGGATGGCAGCTTTCCTCTGCCCCAGAGAGCTGCCCTTGGGAATCTGGGGGACACTAGATTCCAGTTCAGCTGGGGACAGTTGAGAGGCTTCTGGAAAATGGGGGTGTCCAGATTTCAGCAGGTTGTAAAGCCAGGTAAATGAAGGCTGTGCATTTAGGAAGAGCATCTTGGATTCCTTGGTACCAAGGTCAAAATCTGATGCTTAAGAAATTGTCTTCTGCATAAAAGTCTGCTACTAGTGGCTCACTGGAGCTGCTGAGCAAAGCCACTGGTTGTTCTCTTCAGCAAGAGTGAGGACACAAGCTGGGGGCTCATTCTTTTTCTGAGGAAAGTTTTCTAAGAGACAGAAATAGATGGGAAGGTGTCCCAAATGTGAGGGACACCATGAAAAAAACAAAAATACAAACCAGCTCTTCTATATTTGAAAATATTTCTTTCTTATGATAATATACAAGGGTCAAGATAGTACTTTGCTGTATGACATTTATATTTTACTTTTAGATCTTATTATATCCATAATGAATACAGAATTGAACTGATCAGCATTGACAAAACCTATATAGCAGATAAATATTTAAAGGATATAAACATAGACGATGGAGCAGATACATTTATCAAAATAAAAGGAAAGAAAGGAACATAAATAGGAGGAGATAAGTGAAATAGAAAAAGAGGAAATATAGGCTATGTGAGCCATAAACTTGAAACTCCCTCTCAGTAGGAAATCAGCTTCAAGCCAACAGTGCTGATGAAGATAATTGCCCACTAAATGGCAACTATGGCATAGCACACATCTGGAAGATGACCACAGACATTGCACAATTATCTGTACAAGTCAGGCTTTGCCCGAATTTACAAAAATTAACTACTGCTGGGAAAATATCACTTGAATTTCCATGGCATGGAAACCTCTTGAGTGTGTCAGTAACTGTTGCATGCAGATAGAAAATCCTGTAGAGAAAATAGAAATGAGAGGCTGTTGTTGACGCTGATTGCTGGTCTCTCTTTGAAAATCATCAAAACCTCCAACTTGGAGCAAATGGTACAGCCATGAGGAAGCCATAACTGACATATGTGACCCACATGAATAGTATAAAAACACAGAATAATTTTGTTTCCGTTGAAACAAATCCCAGATGGTAGTCCCACACATTGTGGCATCTAACTTTTATGGAGAGCCAGCTAAGTGCTAGCACACCTCCAGCAGTTGTGAACAGAACACCTAGCCACCTGTTTGGTGAAGGTTTACAAGTGATCCAACTGCAATGCTGTGAGGCAAACCATCACCAGTGCAACTGAATCCCTGTCCTCTGCTGTCACTATGACTTAAAATGGCATCAAGTGGTGACCTCTCTGTTAATCTGTCCTCACACATGAAAAGAAATAAGATTTTTCTGCTGTGTTATGAGAACCAGTAAAAGCAGTTGGATGCAAATTCCAGAGGATGCTTACAAATTTGGTTTCCAACCAACTATAAATGCACTGCAGTTGCAGGCAGCTGAACTTGGTTAAATGGCAATTATGTTGGATGTTCCAACTGTTGCAACTTATTCAGTGAACAGAACAAACAAATGCTTTTTATATAGATAATGGATTTGTATCACAGCCAAAGACTTGCAAAGTCCATCAGGGAGTTTAAAAATCCCAGGGATATTTAGCTATTGTATTTTCAATTTAGCTTTCCACTACATCTATAAATTTATTCAAAGGCATGGTTGATTCATAGCTCTGATTATTTCAAATAGTCAATGCATTACCAGAAGAGACATTTCCTAACAATTTTATTCATTTGGAATCTTTAGCCATTAAATTCCACAACGTAGCAGACTGCACTTAAGTGGGGAGGGTGTTAATAACATCTCCATTAATATCTGACTATTACTCTTCATAAGGACATCAAGCACTCTGAAGAGGAGGCTGGCATAATTAGGTTAGCATTACAAATATGAAGATTCAGAAGAGTAGCTGGTTTATGTTCATGCAGCAGGCTGACAGCAGAGGTGCGAGCAGAGCCAAAGTCTTGTAATTCCCAAACTGAGGTACCAACTCCTTTGCTAAACACACAGCCTGCCATGAAAGAACAGACTACATGACATAAAATCAAAGGAAATGTAGACTAAAGTATCGGAGCTTGTGTTTGCCAAAAGAGCAATTTTTCTCTTCCTGTAATTCATACAGCCTCGTGGTACCAACAGCAAGCTCTTGGACGTCAGGCAGGATTAAAAGACTTCCAGAGGTCTGTTCACATGCTGCACAGATGACTTGATGGGTTGCCAGCAATAGCTTCTCTCTTTCTGCAGCGGGTTTCTTAAAATTTGAAGCATTACAAGCAAATGCAAAGCTTACAAAGGTCCTTTAAGACTGTGTTGGTTTAAAAGTTAACCAGCAGAGGAAACCAAGCCAACTCAAAGAGAGATTACAAGTCAGAATAACAATTTAATAAAATAATACAATAAGTACAACCACACAGACAAGCAACAGGCACTAACCCACAAAGCCCAAATGTACAACCCAGCACCCCGGGGCACAAACAAAGCGGTGCTACCTGGGCCCTCCCTTGAGTCCAAAGCAAAGGGAGAGGGGAAAAACCTGCTGGTGGGAGAGCTGCTGCAGTCCAGCCAAAAGTGGTAATTGTAGTCCGGCAGAGGGTGGTGGTGAGCTGCAGTCTGGTTGAGAGCGATGAGCTGCAGTCTGGTTGAGAGTGATGAGCTGCAGTCCTCCTCTGGATCCCACGAGTGGTAAAAAGGTTTCGAAACTCCAGGTTTATATACTCTCCAGTTCAGGCGGGAATGTTCAGTTCTCCCCTCAGAGTGGGGAATTCCATAAAAGGGTGTTTAGTCCTTCCCTCAGAGCGGGGAATTCCATAAAAGGGTATGAGGGTGCTCATTCCATAAAAGGGTATGAGAGTGCTCAGGAACATTCCCCCACACACACCTTGCAGGCCTCTACTGGCAACAGTTTCTGGGAAATGGCATGGAGGGCTATAGAATACACAGTTTGGGCTATACCCATTCAGTGATGAATCGGTCCCAGCTGTTCTAACCAGGACAAAGACAGTGCAAGATAAACAAGATACAAAAAATTTCAAGCCTCAAGACTCAGAAGAGAGAAAAAGAGAAGAGAGAAAAAGAGAGGGAAGGGAAGGTTCGGGAAGGGAAGGGAAGGTTCGGGAAGGGAAGGTTCGGGAAGGGAAGGTTCGGGAAGGGAAAACAAGAACCAGCAAAGATTTTCATTTGGCCTACAGGACGCCAGACAGAAATGCAGAAGAAAAAGGGCAGCAGAAGGCAAAGTGAAACAGTGACCAGTGCTGTGTTGTCACTGGTAAAGCCTGACTGGCCTGGATATGTCTTGCCTACTGATGTTGTGTTTAATTCTGAAACTAAACACATGAGAGAAGGGGAATGGATGTTGACAGCTGCAGGCAACCATGAGGAACTGAAACCACCCTCCAGAAATGGTGCTGTCTTGAGCAGGACTGGAAAGAAGAGACATTTTACAAATCCATCTATTTGAGGCTGGCTTTTCCTAGAAACTTTCTCTGATGGGATTCTCCAAGGGAACAAATATTCAACATCTCAACAATATGACCACTCTGCTGCCTTTGAAGCAGGACATTTCTATCGGTTCAATTAAACCCCCTGAATTTTCAATAACCTGCATGGTAGAGCAGGGGTACTACTGCTATTCTGTCATAACAAAGCACTCACAGAGTGACCTGAGATGGGGGACATGAAGCCAGAGCAAATCACATTTTGTTTAACAGTCACTTCTGACTTACCTAGTTATAACTAAATCTTCTAACCCAAACATTCAGAAAAAAATGAACTCTGAGGAAGGAAAGGAACATAAAAGATTCTCAGCCTACATAAGATGGAAGCTAAATGTGATAACAATCTTCAAGATGTGGAAGAAAACTGCAGAGAGGAAACTGCTCTCAAGAGAGAGGATGTGAATTAATAGCTTCAGCTGTGGCAAGGCAGATACTGGACAGATGCTAAAGAAGCATTTTGTAACAGTAGGGATAGAGACAGTCCAAGAACAAGTTAGGCAAACACCTGTGAGGAATGACACAAAAGCATAGCTAGTGCCACTCTAGGTCAGAGGTGGGCCATGGGACTTCTTCAGGTGCCTTCCAGCTGATGCTTTAGTAGCAATACAAGGCACTGAGCGTCCTCTGAGAGTGGGTTTACCTGGCAGAGACCAGTAAGGACATGAGTTAGGCTTCTAAGGCAGAACTAGAGCCTCTGTGATTGTCCTAGGGACCAGCCAGTCCTCACTCCCAGGTACTTGACCCAGGCAGAGCACTGCACATGGCCAGCAGTGACTGTCTTACTCTGGACTCATTTGTTTAGCTGGAGCTTAATGTCATCTTCATAAATCTGTTTCAATTACAGTAAGCTGTGCTTTTGTCTCCTCTCTCTGCTTTCCAGCTATTGTTGACGAGGGAGGCCTGACAAAGGCCATTGCACCTCCCAGTGCTTTCCTGGTAGACGTTTTTTTTCTACAGATAAAACAGAATTGCACCACATTTTCCAACAGGATAAACATTTCACTGATGGCTTCAGGACAACTGTTCACATAGTCTCTCTATTCCTGAATCTACACCAAAAGCAATTAACAGCAATCTGATACTTGATAATAAAAAATATCAAATATGGTCTTTTCTGTAAAACAACAACCAATTTGGGAATAACTGCAAATATCTGTCATTACATATACAATGCAATGAAAAGAATAATCCAAAGGAAAGTAGGCAGTAGTGAAATATCAAGTCTACTACGGAGAGTTTGAACAATGAGTTTGGGTCTGAAAACTTTTTAATGATGTTACCTACAGGAGCTGCAGTTTGAAGTGTCTCCATTGTTACTTATTCACTGTGTCAAACACAGCAGGATCAATTGAAACTTTAAACAGATAGATGGCAAATTGACTGAAATTATAAAGTGATTTGAAAAATTGCTTTCTACTACTAAAACAAACATGAGTATAATGAACTACTCATTCCTTAAAAATCCCAGCCACCATTCCTTTATTGGCTGGAATAGACAGGGGGCAAATGCAAATGCAACCTGCATGAGCTGCTGGGTTTTTGTAAATTTAAAGAAGTCATTCTTTCTGTATTTCATTGACAGAATAGTGACTCAATAAACATTTAGAACAAACTTGTAGAATTTGATCACAGATGAAGAATACACCTTTCCTGTCAAAGAAATCAGCAGACTTTTCAGTACTTTCTTCCTCTGACTTCAGATTTGAATCACCCTTGTGCTCTCTAGGGAATCATCATATGAAAACATGAATAATGCAATACTCAGCTGCTGCTAACAGGGCCCATGGAACTGCTCAAGGATTAGAAGCTGAGGGCATGGGCACTTTAACTTAGCAAAAAAAAAAAAAAAGGAAGATTTTAAGACAGCTCTGTGCTATACCTAGTGAAACACACAAACACAGGTGCACTCAATGTCTTCACAGCAAAGTCTGAAACTTTGGCTTAAACCTATGAGTGCACTAGGAAGTATCGTGGTTCCAATCTGTGGAAAGTAACAATGGGTGCTATAACCCGAAGTTGCCCCACATTTTATGTCACACTTTGGTCCTAGGAGCTGAATGTGTATGAGAAGCTGGAGGGCACTGGGTGTGCTCCTGGGTTAGTTTCATCAGGAGGGAACTTTACTTGTGTGCTCCAAAACTGCTGTGCCTGGCAAACCAAAGCACAGCAAAGGGAGGTGACAGGAAGAATTGCTTCAAAAGCTCCGTCAAAGCCAAGCACCAATGCTGTTGGATACTAGGACTCCCATCACAGTTACTCCCACTGAACTCTCATGGAGAAAGCTGGGGTTGGCCTGTGAGTCCTGTCCTGTGCTCTCTTTAGGAATAAAAAAAAAAAAAGCTATTTCAGCCAGCAACATATGAAGCTGCTGACCCCACTTTCCAAATGAACATACAACTATGCAGTGAGTTATATATTTTGATATTACTATAATAGCAGCGTTGTACTGGAACAAATGTGTGGACAGGAAAGGACTGGTTAATATTGCTGCATTTACCTGCAGCATATACGACAAGAGCAGAAGTGTGTGCTTCTATGCGGATCAGTCTGGGTGGATGACAGGGAGAAAAACAGGTTGTTTTTAATTTTTTACCAATATTTAGGTGAAGATGTAATAATTCAGTCCTGCTTAGGGCAATAGGAAGAACGTGTTATTTAGCAACCGGAGCAACAATTTTAACAGGGTTACCATATACAGAACTCAGTAGCCAATATTTTCACAAAGAGAAAGATGAATTTTCTTGGGCACTTAGGAAAAGCTCCATAAGGAACAACAGGTTTTTGTGTAAAATAAACTAGCCAAAATACTCCCCTGCTACAAAACAGAGCATTTTTAATATGCAGGGTTCACTTCTTTAATGTCTTAACAGTGGAAATTTTGCCTGCTAACAGGATCTTCACAGTGCACTTGGCATCGTGAAGAGGCTATAATTTAATCAGGACTTCATACAGTGAGAACTCCCACATGGTTTAAATAAAACAGATAATAAAATCTTTAAGTGATGTGTGCTCAGTTTATATTTATAGGTAAAATTTTTCCCTTCTCATCCAAACCTGAATACAGAATCACTAAAGAGTATTAAGCATCTAACTTAGAAGCTGCAATCTCAATGAACTCTTTAGCAAATGCTATGAAAATAAATTTCCAGCAATGCTTTTTGTCATTTTTGACCTGTCCAGTCTGCTGTATATTCAGGATTCTCTGTAATGTTTACTGACATACAGTGAGCTAGTTGCCTAACCACAGTTCATTTTCCTTATAATATGCAAAGACATTATTCTCTGCAGTCCATTAGAAACAACCTAAGTGAGCTCTCTCTAAAGTACTGTACCCTTTCTTCCTTCAGTAAAAGCAAGCCCTAGGCAAGCTGACTTTTTAGGGGAGGAAGAAAGAGGTGATCTGATGCAAGAAACCTTGCAAAGGCACTGTAAAGCTACAGCCTGATAGTGACCTCTAAGCACTCATTGTTGAAGATTTTCAAAACTCCCACAGAGGAAAGCTCTGTTTCCTCAGATGACAGCAACTAGTTCCAGTTTGCTCCTAAACTGTTAAAGGCAAGGTTGGCACATTCTGCAGCTCAGCACAAAGCTGGAGATCTTGAATCCTAGCCCACAAAACTTGCATGTGAATGGACAATGGTGACCCAAGTGCATTGTTGTGTGGCTGAGCACATACAACTAAGTTGATCTTTACATTTTCAAGCCACTTGTGAAATATACAGAGGAATCCAATGTTATTGTGTTTGTGCACACAGAAGTTGTTATTCCTTCCCCAACTGAAAAAGTAGTGTATGGCTATTTGTGGAGATGGGTGAGTCTATTTCACAGCAGAATCTTTAAGGGCAATTCCAGGTTCAGTAACGGGTTTTTTTGAGCTCAGAGCCATGACATTTGGAGGGTTAAAATTCTCATACTAAGGAGGCCTAGGCACCAGCTCCCAAGGATGCAGAGAATCCAGCCTTTCCTCCAAACACCACGGCAAGGGGTCCTCTGCTGTGGGGTTTGAACTGTTCTGTGGAGAGGACTTCCCTGGTGAATTGTTTAGAAGAGAGTAATAAGAGGCCCAGGAAGATATAAAAAATATTGCAGAACACTTTAATAAAAGATGATAAACCAAAATTTAAATGGCAAGCCTGGAGGAATAACAGCGCCTTTCACCAAACACAAGAGCTAAACAAAATAGAGCAAGACATCTTGAAAAACCCAACACAAAGGAGCTAGGTTTATCTGAGGTGAAGACTCTTTTTGAGTTCTGCTTTATAAGGTTAATTTGTTCTCAGTTTCTCATTTGTTGGATTTTTATCCCCTTCAAACCAGAGGGAAACCACTTAGTTCAGTATCTGAAATCTAAAGTACCATAATCGTTACAGGGAAACTGGGTCACGTACAGAGGAAAACTGAAGAAGCCACTTCAGTGGGTGTCCAATCAGGGAAACCACTACTACAATTTTATCAACGGTTTAGATGGAAATCACACTTCACCAGGTGATATCTAAGTTAGTTGTTCAATTTAGTGTATAGTTAATATCATCAGTCCAACATCCCTGAGAACACCACAAGCTCTCTGTGAGTCACTAAAGCTGTGTTCATGGCTTACTACACCTATAACCATCACACATACTCAGCACACAACAGTAAAGCCATAAGCTTAGTGGCTTAAAGTGAGGGGATCATAAACTGCAAAGCACTTCAGAGGTTTTGACAAAAAAGACTACAATTTCTAAACCCCAAAAGCAGAAACAGGTAGTTTGCATTCTCAGGGTCAACTGGTTTCCAGTGCCAAGATTTACACAGCCTATTACCAACCAGACATGCAGATGCAAACTACTTCCTCATGATCCATCACATAACCTTCGCTAAAGCATTATGCCAGTGAATTATGGCTTCATGCCACTTTCTCTTAGATTGCATGCCTCCTGGAGGAATGGGTCTTTGATTTTCAGGTTCCAGAAAGTAGCCCTTGCATTCCAGCACAGCAACCTGCTGGGGATTTATGGGCATTTCATGAGTGTTTAATGAGGCTTACATTGTAACCAATCTAAACAACTCTTGATCATAGAATTCTGAAGCACATTTAGTAAAGCCAATGAAGCTTAAGACACCTCGGGAGAAATGCTGAATGAATCAAAACAATCAGCCTGCCCTGTCCATCTGTTCCAGCTTTGCTGGTGAATACAAGGCACAAATATACACAGAACAGTCCCTGTTTTATTTCCACTTCCTCAGTATCACAATGTATTCAGAATGGGCAGTTGAGACTCACCGATATATTTCTGTAAGCTTTTAAACATATAGATCAACTTTATTCTCTTCAATTTTTTAATCCAAAAATCTGATTTTAAAGAAAAAGAAAAAGTAGACTGTAATGAATACATGAAAGCAACATTTTAAGAGTATTATCTAATGACATTCTGAAAGGCAAAAGTCTCACTCTTGGAAGCTATTTAAGTGCCTTATTTAGGTCTTAGAGAATCTGGATCCCCTAAAAAGGGTTTATATTTGCAAAGGTAGCTATTAGGGTACTGTTATTTAATATATAGCATTTGGAAGACATAAGTTAATTATACATACATGCAACCTTAAATCCGATGTATTCAATATCTGGCACCTAACAGACATAGCATCCTCAAACATTTTGAACAAGGTTTTCCTAAAGCTAATAACTAGAATGAAACACTTATCTAGTTTCTTCAGGAAGCTTTCTGCTTTAAAATCAGATACCCACAAGCTCCTGCAAAAGGAAATGATCCAGGAAGGAAAGAAACTTATGTGCAATGCTCTCATTTAAAAACGAGAGGAGCAGTGGCTTTCTCACTTTGAAGGATCCATGCTGTTATACGTGCTTATTCAGATATACTCTACATTTAATATAAACATTCATGAGGTTAAAATTAATTTAATTTTCACAAATATTCATGTGTAGAGCACCTGTCTCTGCCAACTTTTACAACTGAAACTGGAATATTTTAGAGCCTAATTTTCCCTACAAAGCAGCAGTGGTTTTGCTGATTAGCACATCTTTTTCAAGCTCAAACCTACACATGCGATTGATCTACAAAGTCTCTTTTGTATGAAAACCATTTTTGAGCTGTAAATGCTTGAAGAGTGCTGCTGCTGCTTGCTGTACCCTTCTTATACTAACCTTTGCTGTTGGTGAAGTTGGGATGATGTTAACAACAGGCAACTATTCTGGAAAGAGGCAGGAGGCAGCAGACACAGTGGAGAAAACACCATTTAGTAGTTCTGCTTCTTCCTAAACATTACCTGCCAGCCACAGCCAGAGTCAGGCTCCCAGGATAGAAATACTTTCGACAGGGCCCTCTATGGTTTCTCTTCAGAGCAACGTAGTTGCTAGTTTTAAACCATCACTCCTGAAGGCATTTAACTTCCTAATGTTTTTATTTATCTAGGTTTTCATTCTTCAGACTAATTCAGAAAAGAAATCAGCTTTGCTACCCCCTCTTCTTTTCTTTTCTTTCCAATTTCTCCATTTACATGTTTTGCAAATTTGTTTCACTACAGAAAATAACTACTGTAACATTTAGGGCTGTCTGGCCATGTCAGTGGCATTGGCACCAAGACCTTCGACTTTCCTGCTCCACGTAGTACTGTGCAGACTACAAGTCAGAAAGCAAAATCATTCAGAACTTTGTCTTCTAGCATGCCTTTTGTCAGGAAATACTGAACGCAGAGCTAACAAATATTTGCAGCTTTGCTCTCATTGCTTGACATAATAATAAATACCTCACATAATAATAAATACCTCACGACTTCCAACCTTTTTGAGTGTAGGTAGTCAGCAACAATTCAGCACTCTCACTTAAAAGGTAAGACTAAGCTGTGAGAAATATTATCTCTGTGCCAAAAGTTACATGGAAGCTTACTGACAGCAATCTTTGCTGTTGCTTGTCTCATTTGCCCTGTGACAATGGGATTCTGTCTTTATTTTTGAACTTTTGAGTTAAACAGCTGTCAAGTTTAACTTATTTGTGTAAACTAGTGTGGACAGATTAGTTCCTACTGATGTGCTAGTTATCTTGAGATTAATGGGAAATCCAGAGCTAGCAGTCAGAGAGGTAAGTAGTCTGAAGGGGAGAGAAATGCAATCCAGCAAAATCACGAAGTAGCTTCAACTTTTGGATTTTGTGACTCTCACTTGAGAAAACAATAAATAGCCTGCTGTAACAGCCAAGGGAGGAGAGCAATGTTTCTGTGCTATAATGAACCAAGGAACTGCAAACACAGAGGTGCCTGTTCTTGAAAGAATAGAAATTTGATGGTACAATATGGGTAGCTCAAAATCACTATCTAAATTTTGAGATTTCCTAAGATACTGCCATAATACAGCTCTTCTCTTTTCCAGTGTAATCTAATGTTACATATTTAGCCATCAAATATTAAGAAGCAATCAAGTGTCTGGGGATGCAAAAGAAACCCTCCCCCTCTCCAAAGCTACTCAACACAACCTCAGAGTTACACAGCAAAAGAGGGAATACCAAGTTTTCACTTTGGGTGAAAATTTACGGGTCATCAAAAGAAACAAAAATAAGTTTCTGGTACATATTGAGGCATTATCCTTATTTACTTCAGCAACAGAAAGATACTGACACTGTAATACAAATTAATATATACCCAATAGAAGTCCTGTAAATAACACTAAGAAAATGAAGAAAGCATGCAGCTGGGAAACTCCAAACCCCTCTTTTCCTTCTCCCACACTTTATAGGTAATATATTTTTGTTTATGTTTTTTTAGAACATTCACTACAGTGAGGCAGAATTTTAGAGGATAGCAGAGACATATTTATGCACTCACATACCATAAAGCAGCAGCGATTTAAAAAATGGCAAGGAAAATAAATTACTAAGTAGCACAGAAATAGAGATTGCAGCCACTGTCCCAGTCCTTACCTTTCAGAGTTGCCTTCTTAAGTACCTTCATGGCATAAAGCTGGCCTGCATCAGATCCTTTGATCTTCCTTACTAGAAATACCTGTAAAAAGCAAATGTTTTGTACAGATAAGTACTGAATTGCTGCTTATAAGCCTTACTGCATTTGACAGGAGAAAAGATACTATTGTTCAGGGAAATCCAATGAACATTACTAGCTGAAAGTATTTAATATCTATTTCACCTGCAATTGGTTGAGCTAGCTCTGGAAATTTTCAGTTTTAAGCCTTTACCACCTCAGAAAGAAAATATGTTCAACATTATTAACTGCCCTTATATATCCAATTAAAGTTGGGTGAAGAGTCAGAATTAGTGTGCACATAGCTCTTCATATTCTGACCAACTTTACATGAAAAAAAATTATGTCTCATTTGTGTTTTGGAATGTGCAGTGTCTTAAAATTATTGCCATCAATTACATTAAAGAGAAAAACCAATCTGGTCTAATTTATGCTGGAAATCATGAATGGTGACTTTGCCTAAGATGTAACTGAAGAAGAAAGTCCATACAGCTGAAAATCTGTTATTCTAATAAAGACAGTTTTCCCTGTTATAGTCTCCTATGCCTCATCTTCTGACAGTGTAAATTTTTAATTTAAATAAACTAAAATTGTAGCTAAAAATGTATTCTATTTGTTTTACTCCATGCAAATATATTTATCTGCCCTGAGTGCATCTGAGTATTGGAGAGGTAGTGAACAAAGAAATCAGTAGCTTGGTTTGGTCTTTATAAGACCTTCAGTGTTTTAATAACTGAAAATAAAGTAAACAAATCTTTTAGTTGATTCCCAGGACTTACTCTGTCTGCTGAGGTCAGAAGTACCAGACAACAGTGTCTTTTTTTTTTTTTATTTCAGCACTTGTGTTATTGGACAGAAGCTGAAGACAAATGCAGAAATAAAAATACAGTACCATGTACATATAATTACAAATATATAAATTAACAAAGTCTAGGAGAAATATATATGTAACTAATATAATATAACATAACTAATGAATGTCTAGTTAGATTAAAAATTCTTTAGCAATTATTTTATTAATTTCCTGTCCAGGAACCACGCAGCTCTGTTAACTGTCTCCACCTAAAATATAAAAAGGAAAAAAAAAAAAAAAAAAAGAGGAAGTCTGTTTCTAGTGCATTATTTGCAAGTTGAAAGACATTTCTTACTAAAATAAAAATCTGTAAACAGATTAGGATCTTTTCAAACATCCTTTAAGGAAGGGTTTGTGTGGAGGGAGAATAACTTTTACCAAACAGGTACAGAAGCTAGAAATAGAAAAAAAACCCCAACACCTTAATTAGAACTCTTACATCTGACAGCATCATTGCTACCACACTTCTGCATATGATCTGATACATTTTTGGTGAGACTTTCCTTCTCAAGATGTTTCCTGTGTATAGGAGATATACACAGTTCCTCAGCCAAGCTGCCCTGACTAGCTGAGCTTGGGCACATGTTGCTTGTTCCCATCTCCTGTTTCCTAGTTTGATGAACACACAAATAGCTCCGGCACTCACAACTCTAGGAACAAATGATGAAATCTGTATCCAACAGGAACACATAAGACTTTGTGAAGTGTTTTTCATTAACATTCATGATAAATTAAGCTCAGCTGCTCCAGCATTAACAGGAAGTCAATCCATTTAGAAGTTTACAGAGAAAAGCTGGGATATTTTTCTATCCAGCTCAAGTAAAAGATTTAATTTTTGCATTACATTGAAAGGGAGCAGAAAGTCAAAAGCAAGCTTGCCCAGACACCACATTTTCAGCTGTATTATTATTATTCTGTAAAAATGGTTATGGACTCTTTACCCCAAAAAATGCCAACAAAACTCAATGCCAACAAAACCCTTAAGATAATGGTTTTAAGCAGCAGTGCACATAGAAAAGCACAGCATGCTGCATCTGCAGAAATATTAGGCTGCTCTTCTAGAAATATCTTGTCTGCCATGTAATCTTGCAAAACTTGTAATACCTGTATTGCTATAATAAGCAAAATTACCAATTTACATTACTAGTCACTAGTCAGCTGTTCCCTGTAGCATGGGATAGGGCACTTGTCTGCATTCCTTCCAAAAAAGATGAGTCAAGAACACTGTGTTCTTTTTCATAGGACACCAAAATAATCATCAAACCAAAAAAGGAAACAGAACAAATGAAAATGCATTGTACTGCAAAATGACATCATCCTGATTATTCTTAAAGGTAAAGCTGCATCACTCTTGAAACCACTAAGTGGCCTTGGAGTGCTTACTTGACTGGCTATATTAGCTATACTATACCAGTTTCCCAAAATAGCATGGGCATGTCACTGAGCATGACTTTCAGTTTTCTATTTTAATATGTTTGCAAGCACCTCAGGTTATTAACACCTTAATTAGCAAAACTCCCTGAGCTGGAACAATTGGTTTATCACCCAAATCCTAATCTAGAGAGCTAAGCAAGTGCTCTCAAGAGTGTTCAGGCCACTCCCTTAGAAATTATCTCTAATCCTGCAAGAAATTATTTAGACCTCGGGTGAACAACTTGAAAACCAAAACATTTGCATCCCCAGACACTTACGATTTGAACCATTAGCTCAAATACCAAGGTGATGAAAATTTAGGTGGTTGAAGACTGCATAAGAAACAGAAAGTCATTTGTAATCGCACGCAGCTCCAAACAAGTATGATGTTTATACTCACACTCTGATCTCCCAGAAATCAGATCTCCTTTTGGGAAGTGGTGGCAGAGATTAGGCATTCTGCTTATAAAATGGCTAGAAGGCCAACTCAAACAGTTAATACTGATATACACCAATACACTATAAGACAGACAGTGAACCATTTCTAAAATCTTTACTGCCTGAATCTGAAAACTGGCCACTCTGCCCGTACTGCTTGTGCAGAAGACATTTCCTTCTCTTGCTCTTCTCCTTGTATTGAGTCATACAGTAAACCTAATTTTGAGTTGTTTGATTTCTCACATTTATTTAATTTTCAAAACTCAAATATCATCACTGTGTTCTCAAGAAATTCTCTAGATCAAAACTTGGTATCGAACGTTAACTTTCCTGATACCTCTCATCTCAGGGAACTTCTAATAGACTTCATTATCAATATAATTCTAGAATACTCAGGAAGTTGATAAATACTCTCAATATAGCTTCTTTTAGGAATAAAACTAAAGGCCCTGATTAGGACGTATTTTTAAAAAAACCCACAAAATAATATACTTACAATTATAAGGTCTTTCATGCCTGGTTTCAATTAGGTTTACTGTTCCAAAGGTTTCAGTGACTTATTTAAACTATGGAAAGACTTTAAGGCAGAACTGACTCTTCTCTCTTCCTTTCCATCTTTCATTCCTATTCTCATTTCCAACTAACATGTCCTGCTGAAGAAAAACTGTCTTTGGGATTCAGAAAATCGTTGGTCTTAAGGTTATGTAAAGAATGCTATTTCCATAAATTAGCTTGTGGTCATGTAGCCAGGTTTTTTCCCCCCATGATCTCACCATAATGATGGCCATCCTCTACAGTGGGGTTTATCTCCAGGATCCTTTCAAGGTCTCTGAGTGTGAGCTTAACAGCAGTCTGGGACTTGGAAATGTACTTGAGGTCCCATTTGTCTTTAGTGGGAATTGTGCAACTGACTTCTTTAAGTCTTTGAATGCTCCTATTTATATCCTCCAACTAAGCAGCAGTGGCACACTCAACTCCCTGGTGAACAAGTCAGAAAGAGGGAGGAGAATCTAATTTTATAAACAATGATGCTCACTGCCCAGAACCCTAAGCATTATTTGCTAAACTGCTTTTATGCAGAAATCAAGCTAAAAGACAAAAGTGTTATTAAAATGAACATAGAAGAGCTTTGCTTATCTGCCTTTACAACATAATTTATATATGGACAATGTTATCAGTGTAAATGAACTCAGAGAAAAGATATTATATTTTCAGTGTTGCTCAATAAAAATTACCTTCCCATATGAACCTTGTCCTAATACTTTCAGCAGCTCAAACTGAGAAGGATCTGCTTTTTCAAAACCTTCCTTGACATGATGACTGATGTCTATTTCCTTCACAATACCTTCTTCCTGAAAGAAAACAAAACAATATCCTCAAATCAGAGCTCTTATCCTAAGGAAACATATTAATTTTTAAAATCTCATCTTCTGTGACACTATAGTCATGTAGCAAATTTTGAAAATAGAAACAAATGCTTGTCCAAATATTCCACGTGCCTGTTACTGGCTGGGGATGGTAATTGTCAGGACATCCAGGCCTGGTACTTCTGTTTATTGAGCCTCAAGATACGACTAAGTAAAGACAGAATACACAGAGGTAAAAAATACGCTGTGGAACTTGGTATGCCCATCAGAGACCTTGCTAGCAGAGTGGCATGTACTCAAATCTGTACTACAGAGGGTCCAGCACACATCTCTCCACATATTTTCTCAACTAAATATTTAAATCAATCTTAAAAAACTTCCTTAGTCTTAAGCAGCAATTCTTCAAATGAGTAGGCAATAAAGAAAAGACATTGCTAAAAGAGTGTCTCCCTATTTACCTCAAAAATTCTAATGTTACTACTGGTAACCCTTTAAATAGAAAACAAATTAACAATTAGATGTGAAAATGGGGCGGTGGTGGGAGGAAGACGGACACACACTTTCTTGCTTGCAAGAATTAGCTTCGGATTTTCCAGGTTCTTTTGTTAAAATATTTTCGCTGTCAATAGATGCATATTCCTCAAAGACACCAGTTCAATTAGGACTTTCATCTTGAAAGCTGTGACATATGGCATTTATTTTAGTTGTTTGTTTCATGTTTTTTTGGCACGTTCCTCTAAAAAGAGAGCGACTGGGTCATGTGAGACCCCGAGGGACTACACAGTTTGCAGCAACCCAGAAAGTCACTGAGCTGAAAAGAAACCTGTAAGAAAGGACCTGCTTTTCAAGGACACAATGATAAGGGAAGATAATATTTAGTCTTATTTTTATTTTTGTATGTTTTGTACACCTACATTTGAACTTTTTCGTTTGGGCTTGTGAGTGTTTTTTTTCTTTTTCTTTTTTTTCCTCCAAACTACTTGTTCTAACTTTCTTACAACTAAAATACAGATTTTGAGTACAAAACTTATTTTTTTTCATATTTCAGTTTGAGGAGAATTACTAATTTAGTACATCCTGTACTAAACAAGAATAAATTTCATTCTCTTCTCGTCCAGAAAAATTGCTATCACTTTCTACCAGCTGTAATTCATTGGATACATGGCTTGCACTACCAAGATTGCTTTCTATATTGTAACTTCATTCCTCCTCTTCCCTACCCTGCCCCTTTGCACTCATGTGCTTTGGAACAGGGACTGTATCTTCTGCTTGGTTTGGAAAGCTTTATCTATTTTGTACATGCTACCAGAGTTGTGGAAAATAATCATCATCTCACAACAACTCATTTTTCTGAACCTAATTCCTCTAGTTTAAGGTTTGCCTGAAAGGAAATGCTTGAAACTAATGAACAGTTTTCACAGAGGGAGTTAAAGAATTTCTAAGTATGTAACTGTCAGGACCTCTCTTCTCATTTTTCTGGGTTTAATTGCTGTGGGAGATATTAAATGTATAATTTTTTTTTATTTATTTTTTTCCTAGGTGAGAAAAACAGTAGTAAATTCATACAACATCAATACTCTGTATTAGCTATTTCCTAAAGAAACCCAGTATTATCCACATGCTGTTATCAAAGGCTCCACCAAGTTCAGAAGTGATGAGTATTCATATCGAGGGATATGCACCTTTAGTAAACTGCCTGCAGCTGAGAGACTTGCACATTGATAAGAACATTATTTCAAGCTTAGCCCACCCTGCCATGCTGCAGTTTAGATAAAGTATCTGGACAGCAGGGCTCACCATCCATCTTATTCAGCGGTTACACACGAAGGATAAAAATTACTCCCCAAAGAGTTGGCCTCCTGAATCACCTCCACACTAGACCTCACGTGCTTGAGAGTTTGCTCTCTATGAAGCACAGGCAGAGTTTGGGAGGATTTACTTCTGCAGGCCATTCTCTGTGTGGACCCCCACTTAAAAACCATGGTGTGATGAAAAAAACTGCATGACATCTCAAGTCAATGCAGCTTGAGGGCACCTAGTCACTGTTTCACGATTTGGCCCATCTCTGTTTTGCACAGAAGCACAGCCCAGCAAGAACCATCCACTGCAACCAGGTGATGCAGGATGTGGATGCAAATTTGGAAATTATTCAGGAGACAAAACTCTGTGAAAAGGAAACTAACCCAAATTTTATATACACCATATACCTTCCTCAGATTTTCTTCTCCTTTGAGCTGACACCTCGATCTCAAAAACGGTGGATGAGATCTACCACAAACAGCAAACTCCTTTTTAATTCAACTAGATTGTACTTCAACCTGAACCATGAACTCATTGTCAGCAACATTTGCAAGTTTAATGATGAGTGAGTTTTAATTTGTCCATTCATATTAGTCATCAAAGTCTTAGGCCTACAACCTTAAGAATATTTCTCATTGTATTACTAAATTTAATACAACCTCTTCATGAACCTTAGGTTCATGAAATGTGTTCAGTTACAGGAATATATTAAAAGTATTAAGGTGTTGACAATTCAGCTTGCTGGAAGAATGCTTAAAAATTTCTAGCATTTCCAGAGATGAGCATAATTCATTAAAAACTTGCAATAAAACAATAATTACATGCATCTTTAATTAATATATCAGAAAAAAAGATATTAAAAAGAATGGAACCAAATACAGGGCCTACCAAAGTTTATCAGAGAAGCACAGATTCTAAAGATGGGAAATATCTGTTAGATTTTGTGACTTCATTAAACTGTAAAAACATTGATTAGAAGAGGCTTCTAAGGGTCATCTTGGTCAGACCAGCTGGTTTTTTTTACTGTGGTTTTCAGTGTCTCAAACAATAAAGCTTGAGCCACTTCCTATGAAAGAATATTCTCTTTCAATTTGTCCAAAGTCAAGTCGAGCTGCCTGATCCATGGGTTCTTAGGAGGAAGCAGGATATTTTTCTAGGAAGGTAGGATTTCCTGTGGATTTCCTGTGGTCTCCTCACTAGAAAGGGGCAGCAAAGCAGCACTAAAGAAAAGCATGCCAGACATCTATTTTTTCACCAATCATCACCACAGTGGTGGTACTTATGAGCTGTCCAAAAGGTAGATAGTATTTTAGCTAGTATGACAAACCCACTTCCTGTTGGAGCAGAAAGCCAAACTGTCAGTGCTTGAGACTGAACATGGACACAGCCCCTAAAAGGAAATATATGCTGATGTGTTTGCACACATGCACCCATTTGCCTTGCATGTGTTCCTATATCTCATTACTTACTTTGCTGCATAAATTCTGGAATAACTTCTGTTTGTATTACCTTACTAGGAAAAAAAACCCCCACAAACCAAATGCTCTTATATTCTTGATTAATATTCTTACTTATACAGGATTTTCTCACTTACATCTTTTGAAGTCTCCCTGTATTACATTAATAGGGAATATGGCATAATTTTTCTCAGATATTGATGATCAGAGTGAAACCCAAACTATCAAATCACAGATCTCTCAACTGTTTTTGCTCTGAGTTGCATCTTAAGAACTTCTCTAACATGGACTTTTTTTTCACTGTTCCAGCAAGTGCAGCATATCCGCATCAGGAATTTGCATAACAACAATAAAACTGAGGCAAGAGATTCACAACACAGACAAAGCCTGCATACTGAAGAAGCTGTTTTGATGGGAAGGATTTCACTCTGGAAAAAAGTAGCAGCCAACTTTGAAAATGGTTTTGATCAGTGAAGTTGGTGGAGTCAAAAATGAATGTTCCATAGTTTGATCTTGCAACAGCTGTGCACAGCAGCCCAGGCTCTTACTCCCTGCTGACTTGTCCCGACATTGCATTAGCTGAAATGCTTGACTTGATGAAGCTTAATCTTTCGTAAACTTCTCTAAATATTTATGTTTGCACAAAAAGCATCGATCATCCTGTGACAAAAGTGAGATGGATGTTCTTGGCAGTTTGAAGAAAGCACATGGTCAAGCAGGACAGACTAGAGGAGGGAGGGCAATGAACCAGAAGGATAAAAGAGGAATGGAGAGTGCTTCTCTATGCTACTACAAGTAAGACCTCTTCAGGGTCCGATTCTATACTGTATTACTCACTTAGAGGCTTCCCCCAAGCTGGCAGAAGTTTTGGAGATTAAAGTAACCCAGTATTTGAATGAAAAGGCCATTTTGATCTGCTCTCCTTTGGGACAAAGAAGAGAGCTTCTGTTCTTGTCTTGTGACTGTGGATAGCACAGGCCTCTCTTGAAGAAAGAGGCCCTAATGCCCGGTGGCTGAGGGAGAGCAATCACGGAAAACTCTTCTAACTGCAACAATGCTTCCCAACTCACTGTCACATACTGGAGTAGGATCAGAAAGTGTAGGGCTACGGACCTGGGAGTGAAGTGCAAAAAGTCATTCAAAAGGACAGACCTTCCCAGAGAGCAACTCTTTTCGCTTTAGCTGTAGTCTCTTATCTTACCTGTTTCACAGCCTCTCAGCAAACATTATGGAAAGAATACCTCCTAGAAAATGGACAGGTTTAATCCCTTTTGGAGTCTTGTCTGGCTACTCCCCAAGAGGTTTCTGAATAAGCAGTGCCAAGGTCATCAAAGTCAGAGACCACATTAACTGTGCCCAATATATTTCAGCCACACACAAAAAACTTTCCTCACCAAGACTTCATCTGGAGAGGTGGTTATTCCAGAATCAGCTACTTCTACCAATGGAAAATTTATGCTACCGTATGACAGGGGCAAAAGCCATGATGCTAATACAAGATTTTCCTCCTTGCCTGGCCATCTCTTCAGCTGCTGAGGATTGAGACTGGGATATGGGTATGGTCATAATGGGTTAGCTTCATTTTTTAATAAAAATATGTGCACTTTTGATGTGCAAGTTTTGCAGTCAGGCTTGCGTGCTGTAAGGGTTGAGATCAACAAAGAAATGAATGGAAATGCGGCAAGAGTAAATAAGAAATAATGATAACTCTGAATTTATGTTATTGTTGTTTGAGAGAATCGTTATTTGTCTATAGCATATGCTCAAGATACAGACTTTATTTTGTTACCAGTCTTGCCACTTGGCAGGTTACCACCTAACATAAACCCAAATCACAACTATTTAACTTCCAAGTATCACAGGCAACACAACATTCCAAAATAATACAGTTCATTAAGCATGTTTAAAATCTGATATGGGAATAGTTAGGACAGGATATGTCTGATAAAGATGAGGCCAGGTTTCCACCTCTGTTTACAGGTTCTAATCTGGCTCAACCCATTGGAGAGTAATTTGTGTCAAGACATAATAGGCTATTCAAATGCTGCCTAAGGCAGGGAGCGGAACTGCTGGCCTGTATTCAGTTCTTTGAGGACAAGTATCCACATTAAAAAGAAAATGTATAGGAGCATTTTCATTAGCCTCTTCCCAAGTCAGTCTCCAGCAGCTGGAGTAAAAGTTGAGAAAGAAATCTTTCATTTTAAATGGTTTGTATTCCAAGTTCTGGCCTCTATTGTGGTCTGGAAAGATGTAAACTGAGAAATAATACCCTAAATGGGTCTGGTTGCTTTGTTCTCTACTGGCAAATAAACATTTGCTTTAACAGCAGTGAATTGGACTTACTGTTGCCTTAAAGAAGCATGTGGAACTCACGGTGAATCTCTTGGACATTGTGCCAGGTCAGTATTTGTCTTTCAAGCATAAGGTCACCTACCTTCTCAAAAGGTCATATGGAGTTAAATAATACACAACAACTTTAAGAGATTGGGATTTCCTTCCCCGATCTTTCACAAATGTGATTAGAATGTGTTATCTTGCATATGGAATTCCAAAAGTAGGTCAAAACTTGCTGGAAAACAAAAACCTTAGAGCAATTTCTGTGGAGTACAACCCACTCTCAGCCACTGCTAAATTCAGTAGACTTTTCTATAGAGAGAATAACTATTAAACTCTCTTTAGTATTTCCCTCCAGCTCCAATTTTTTATCCCACATTTTTAGTTTCTTCTCCCTAATGCACGGTTCTACAGTTGAGGTTCAGCAGAGTCAAACAAGCTAAATGGGAAGAGATGAATCACAGAGAGCAAAGGCAGTGAATACAATCTACTGGATAGACTGGTGAAGTCCATGAGGTGGAGGTTTGAGTATCTGGGAGATTTGGGTGCAGTCTTGTGCTACTAGGCTTCCTGTGTGTCTTTGATGAGTCACTTAGTGTTGGATTCAGCTAAATAAATGCAAGTATTTATAGTGCAGGAGACAACATTTTAAATAATTGTCTAGGTTTACTTGGCAGTCAATAGAGAGAAGCAGGGACTTAATGATCAAAAGAGATCAGATGAAATCACATCCTGAAAAGTGCACATTTTTCCTCTTCTGACTATGCAGAAAGCCTAAGATAACTTGCTGAGATGAATTCATGTTTACTGTGTAATTTTGAAAAATACTTAAATAGAGTAGTATTGTGGACAGATTTTTAATGGCATTACAAAAGGGATGTTCACTGATAAATGCCATGGGAACCTTAACAAAACTTCTATTGAAATTTCTTTTTTTTTTTCAAAAGAACTTTTATCCTTGAAACATCTACATGATTAAAAAAATACTCCAAGGTGTTGGGAGTAATCCACTTACCAGAATTTTCCAGCTCTGGTAAATTAGGCATTTTTCTACTTTGCCCCCAACCTGAACTATTCTTATTTGCTTTTAACTATCTTGTGGGAATACTGTGAGAATTAACACAGAAAAAATATGAAATTATCTCATACTGCAGTAATGAACAGACAAATCGTCTGAAATGTATCCAGTAATACATGATATCAGGTGGCCTACAACTGAAGTCTCCTTTAGCTCAGATTGAAGCATTTTGGTCTTGAAGATTGGTGCTCTTTATCTGATGACTATAGTGTCTTTACAGACTCAGTTCCTGACTAGGACAAATATATACAACGCAATGACTATGAAGATGCATAAGAAGAACAATCTTCCTATTACAAGTGCAGATATACATGAAATACAGGCACACACCAATTCTTGATTGAACTTGCAACCCTGGACTCAAACCACTAGTCAGAGTAACGCTAAAGTTTTTGTTAATTCTGGTGCAAACTGCAATAGTTTATGAGGGGTGGTGAGTAGAAAGAGTACATAAAAAACTATTAAAGCAAGGGGTTAAAAAAAGCAGAACAAAAGCAGAACTGTCTGGTCACAAAAAAAATACAAACAGTTGGCCAGCCTTACTCACATAGCAGCACTCTACAAATACTCAAACACACTTGTGAACTTTAACAGAAACAGTCTCAAAATGAGTCATACCATTAAAGGACAAAGAACTCAGCTATATTGCTCTAAGCTACAATAAACGGGAGCAGGAACATTTTCATCAACATCCTACTTGGTATGGCTTACAGGTGTGCCATTGGCCTTTACAACTCAGAAGAGCTGTAAGGTCCATTACTGATCCTTTCTGCTGGTGAACAGGCAAAAGAGGAACACTTGCTTCTCATTCACCAAGGAACTAACTCCCAGCCTGTCTGGAGCCAGTGCCTAGAGGAAATTATTACTCCTAGAAGGGTAAGTATTCTTGTTTCTTTATGGTGATGCTATGTCACCGCTAAAAAGGGTTATGAAAACAACATGCAATAGTAGGGGACAGTATGCATGACTGCTTTGAAAAAAAATTAATTTATTCAGGCTTTCATATGTTACTCTCCACTACAGTTCAAGTTTGATTCCCAGGTCAGTATCATTCCCTGTGCACTCCGTTCTGAACCACTCACAAACTCTCTGTGAGTGGCTTGGGTGACTCCCACCAGAGACCCTCCCAGTGATGCCCACCACCACTGCAGACCACTCACCAGAGCTGCCCCTGGCACCTGCTGTAGCACATCAGCATTCACAGGGAAGCCCTAGTGTGACAGTCCTAATGTGATGGCAACCCATCATTCATGCATTTCCATGACAGGATACAGGTAGGCCCCACATCCCCCTGTCCCAGCTTTCCATCTTTAAAATGCAGGTAAGGTCATCTTCCTTTTTCATGGAGTTAGTGGAGTATAAGAGCACTGAAAAGACTATGAAATGCTCAGATACTATGATATTAGGCTTCAAAAAGGAGGAAGGACTATCTGTTCAGGATACTATTAAAGAATTATAAATACTTACTAAATTACTCCAGTTTCCTTATTGCTGTACTCAGCTGCTTCACAAACTAGAAAAAAAGGTTTCTGATGTTTTACTAGTTCGAGTGTGAAATAAAAACTCCAGCTGCACTAAGAAGATAAACTGCTTAAGCAAAACATATTTGCAACCATTTCCTCACCGTTTCTTGATCCAAATAAAACAGCACCACAGCACAGTAAGTAGAAAATACAAATCCTGGAGCATTTGCATGTTGATTTAAAAGAACTGTACCATCTTTAATATGAATATTAAAGAAAAAATATCAGGTTTCATCTCAAAATGTGAGGCAGAGTGGACAAAAGGCTGTAATAAGAGATAATCACATTACCAGATTAGTCAGTTTAGGAAAAATACCCATCTGCTGTTTACAAATCACTCTTAGGGTTTGGTAATTATCATTTTGCCTGTGAGAGGAATACTGGCCTGCTTGCACATTTTGTGTCCTCCCATTAATTAAATCAAGCATCAGCTAAGGGTTCAACCAGATTGTACGTCACAAAGTGGAGTCTTGCTGCTATAATTTCAGGGAAAAACATGTTGTAATGAGGTTCATTATCTCAATGGCATTTTACAGGCAGAGTATTAATAGGGAAAGGGACTAATGTGAGGTCATTATGGAATCAAGGCAAATACAAATTAGTTTAAATGCTACTGTTCACAGCACAGAGCATCAGTGAAGGCATTGAAGGAGAGGCTGGTGCAGCTGAATGAGGCAGAGAAAAGATGGCAAAAGAGCAATTCTACAGAGATGATATGACAAGATTTAGAAACAACGTGGACAGAGGAATAAGAGGTGGAGGGCAGAGAGAAAAGGAGTATCAAAAAGGGCACCAGACAAGGGCAACTGGTCTTGTGCCTATGCCAACAGAGAAGCAAACTGAGAGAAGAACTGCAATATTAAACAACTTGAAATGTAACATTTGTCCCTTTTACACAGTGGCTTAATCTGATTTAAATACCTAGCTATCTTCCTGGGATGAGGAAAGAGTGCAGGCATGCATGTATGTACTGGAGTGATCTGATAGGAAAGCTGGTAAGCAACCCTGGCGCACTTAGAACTGCTCCCAAAAGAAAGGGTGAGAGCACAATGGGGACCAGGCTTTGCTGCATAAATGGTTAATAGCCTTGGGCATACAGTCTTCTTCAGTAACTCAGCTGGGCTACCAAAACACATATGAATGTTGTAAATCCAAGCTCTGCTTATTTATGTAGACTCCAGCTTCAATTTTTAAAGTTATACAAAACCACGCAGATAAAAAAAGTTACACAAAGTACCTGACAATCCCATGCTGGGCTCCAGTTTCATGGACAAATATTTAAAAAGGGATACTAAAACTGCATACTTATCTCTTCAGCTGTACACTTTTATTACATCCATGGCTATGGCTTAGGTCATTTGCAGATGTACATATTTCAGTGCCTAAGGACTGTTACCACACACTAGTACCTGTTTAAAATAGATTTACAGCAGTCTACTGGAAACCTGGCCCAGGAAAAGGCCCATTACATTTTGTGGTTTTGTAAACTACTAAGAAGCCTCTGGTTCATGTCCCTCAAAGATTCACAAGCCAATCTCCAAGGAACAAGCTGCTAACTCATTATCACACATTCTCTTTTCTATGAAGGGAATAATTGTTTACAATCACTGTACTAAACAGAAGCATATATTATTTATACACACTGACTGAAAATATGTATCTTTTAAGAATGAGAATAAACAAAACACAGAAAATCCATCTGGACGCAAAGAAACTCCTTTGCAACACTGTTTGAAGACTCCTTTATTTCAATGACGTCAAACTACTGTACCAATCCCTTTTGCAGAGATTTACAATGGATAATGTGTTTTTGTATAATAAAAGTGCATGTGGGGTAAGTTAGTTTGTTCTCAGCTGACCGGGATCTTGATGAGCTTATCACATCTTCACAGCTGCGAAAATCAGAAGTGCAGTCAAAGCTGATCCACAGTCTACTGAAGTCCAGAAGGATTTCCAGAGTAGGATTCATCCAAACATATGAGACTCTCTGAGGTGTCTGTCTAGATTTGTGTCCGGCTGACAGAGAAATGGTTGCTTTTAGGCTTTGCTTTGTTTCAGACAACAGCAGGCCTCTAAAACAGGACTTAGTAAGTCTGCCCCTTTCTGCTGACTGTCAAGTCTATGCTGATTAGCTCAGATACAGATTAGTTCTCCCTTCCCTCATACCTCAATGATTCCTTTAGCATCAGATGAAGCATACATACATTTCAAAAGATATACACTGCATTATACTGGATATTTGCAGGCCAGCCCTTGACTGACCTACCTTTTTTCACTATGGATTTTCTAAAGTCTCCAACAGACAATGTGAGGTGCTCCCTCAGGTTCGGTTTTCTGTACCAACTATTGCAACAACCTTCTGCAGGGACATTCTTACCCTGCCTGGCTACTGCCACGATCTGCTACTACAAATCAGGGAAATCAGGGCTCTTGGACGTGAAACTGGAAGAGCAAAACCACAACGCTGTGTCAGACAGCTTGCTAAACTTTCACACTGGGGGAAGCTTTAACAGGTATGAGACAACACCAGTTTCTTCAGCCTCTTAATTCAAAATACATTTCACTCGTTAGCACAATCCTGGAAGTATTTGGCCCTTAGATCACCTTACAAAAAACTTCCAAGACAACTTAAAACTGAGCCCAACTGCAGCACTCACCACCACGTTCCTGCAAACTGCAAGACATGGCCCTGCAGCCTTTTTACTCTGCCTCAACTATGTAAAGGGAGATTTACATCAAGTGCTCTTGGTTCTCATCTTCAACCACCTTATTCACAAAAACTCTATTGAAAATAACGGTACATGATGATTAAGGAAGTCACTTGAAAGGAATTCTTTTTGTTTAATCCATTTCTGTGCAGAAGCCTCCAAGATTTTTAAGTATTGAGTATAGCAGTTTTAGAGCAAATTCACTGCTCTAGCCTCCATTCTACAAATATTTGTTTAACATATACACAAAAAGGTAAAAGGTCAAACTGAGATTACAAAGTTCCTACCAGTAATTTTCATTGACCTGTGGCTATTTCAACATTTTCCTGTTCTGGCTGAAAACGATTATAACAAATCCACATGGCATCTTAACAGGTAGAGGTTGTGTTGGTTTCTTTTTTAAAGAAAAGATGATCCAAATGGGTTTACTGAAGAACAGTTTGCTAGACACTGTAAATGGACAAGATGGAGAGAGAAGACAAACTTGTATCTACTTTCTTACTGAATGGACATAAGTCATTACAGAACTGTACTTACAAAAAGACCAGAGCACAGATCTTTATAGTGCAACATCCCAGCCTCTCTCATAAGGTTATTCTCAATGAGCTGGAGTAGTTTAAGGTTACTATACAGTAAACTGTGTGAGATTGTTCCTACACTCAGAGCAGCCACAAAGCTCTCTGGGGCTCCTAGAAGAGACTAACCTCCCATCCAGAGAAAAGTGAATGGCCACAGATTAAATGAGTTCTTCCTATTCTACTTTAACATTCATTTCAGATATAGCTTCAGTTAGTAACCTGAACAAATAAAAATGAACAGCAGAATACAATGCCAAATTCCACTCATGCATAATAAAATATTTTTAATATCAAGCTAATAAAAGAAAAATGCTTTTTGATGCCCTATATGGTGGATGCTATCACACTGATAGTCAAAACCACCAGCTGGCTCCATTGGGCTGCAAAGCCAGTGAAATCCTTAATGCAGCTGGAAGACAAAATTCTGAAGAAGAATCTGATGCAACATTATAATCACCAATAATTTTTCTGCCACATAAAAAATTGGAAACTCACTTGAATTCAGCAATCACGTATGAAACACAGACACCAAGCAACAGATACTCCTGTTTCTTTACAGATAAGGCATTTAATTGTGCTTCCCAAGGAGTCCCAGGGCATTATGTCCACAGTAGATTATAGCCTTTATAGAGGGTCTTACTTTATAACCCTAGCCAACCAAGCATATCTGCCTCACTTGTAAATACAGTGATATTTTAAAAATAACAGCATAAAGACAACTGAATAGTAAGTGAAGTAATTCAATCAATCAGTAACAACAAGAAGTTAAAATTAATATTTTGGACAATCGAAAAATAGACAACACAACAACCAGAAGATGACCAGTGAAAGCCAAAGAGGAAAGCTGAAACCACAGCTTTTTTTAAGTGTTACTTTAAAGAAGTGTTTAATCAAATGCACAGGTCCAGCACTCATTTGTTTCCCCATTTGCCCTGTCATAAACAATGAGCAACGCCACAGTGCTTCCAAGGCACCATGGGAGGTAAAGTTTCTGTAATTTAAGCCAATACTGCAAAGAAAAAAATCTTTAATGTAAAACACAATGAAAAGCTGATTATGAATTTGCCATAAATTTTGCTTTTTTTGTATTCTTAAATTTATTTACATTTAAAACTGTTATTTTTCATTGCTAACTACATAGCAGGGTTCTGCTATGCCAGAGTTCCAGTTTGCTTTGTTAAAAGCTCAGTTTTCTCAAAAAAATTATTTTTGGACTGTTTTTTCTAATTTGTTTTCAATGTTCAAAATGTTTCTTTACCCACAAAGGCTGAGTAAATTGACATCTGCTACCCTTGAATTTTCTCCAGAAGTTATAACCGAAGCTTTTTGTATAGGGCAATATCAAAATTTTTTGTCTTCATAGAACTCCTTATGTTTGTGAAGATTAACACGGATATCATCCATGAGTTTGCATTAAACTATGTTACTGGATCCACCTGAAAAGTGAAGTAAAATAAGAACTACGTCTCTGCACGGGAACTATATCTTAACTTCCAGTTATATGGAATAGTGAGTAAAGCTGGGTGACATATAACACTGCTGTGTAAATAGCCTTCATTTGGAGGTAAGAGTAAAGAGAAGTAAAAAATCCACATCAGCTTTCATTTCTGTAACTACTTCTATGCCAACAAGCTGTATGTTTTAAGGGCACTGAAGGTTGATTAGGTGCAATTATAACTAAGATTCCTCAAAGTACAGAGAGTGGAACAACAATCTAAGCCATTTTTCTTGCAGTTAAGGGTACTGAAAATAGAACTAATCTTTTGTGCCAAGGCTGCAAGTTAGCCCAGTGTGACATATACCAAATACGATAACTATTATAGGAAATGCACAACATTATTTCCAATTATTAACAAGGAAAAAAAAATATATTTTTACATGTATATGCTGGGGTTTATCTGGAGCAAAATCAGAAAAAAAAAAATTTTTTTACAGAAGTTCATCCAAAGACCTAAGAAGTTGATCACATATTATCAGTGCCTATCAGCCAAGCTAGCTACTGAATATCTCTCCCTCAGAAGTCACCAACAAAAGGCACAATAATCCCTTGCAGTATTTTCTTCACCAAAAAACAAGCAAATCAAGTTACTCCCCATCCTACCTGAAAACCTCCTGCCTTGCCTTCCAGTCATCCCATCACAAATATTTGGATGGCAAGCTGAGTCTGGGAGAGTGCTGAGAGTAGCAGCAGGGCTGGGCTGGGCAGGAGCCAGGGTGGGATGCAGCTGCACATTCCCGGGGTCCTCATCAGCATTGTGAAGGCCATGATGGGGAGGTCAGCAGAGCTGCCACTCCTCATTCCATCATCAGCTCCTCGACCTCGGAGAGGCATTGCCTCAAAAAGGCCTCCAGCTGCTCTGCTGTTGGGAAGTTGTAACCAGCCTTTTAAATCCTGACTTGAAAGTAAGCCACAGCAAGTAAGGTGGCTGTTCCCACAGCGTATAACACCCTGGAGAAATGGCATTAATGAAAGGAGTAGGGCTGTGTTGTAATTGTGGTCAGCTCTGGAAGAGACATAAGGCAAAACACACGGGGCACATTCCAGCAGTGCGGCCTCAAAGAGACGATGGATGGAAGGATTTGGGTGGCAAAGAGTCATCCTAAATGAAGCTGACAAACTCCCAGCTCATCGCAGCCACACAACCGTTCAACACTGCAGGGTAACACCTTGGCTATTATAATTACCACAGAAATTCTGGGCAAAGGCAAGAAACAGGTTTGTAACCCATATGAACACTGCAGACAGACACCAGAGGAGCTCTCAGACTTGGTCTCACAACCCCTTCCCAGCCCACTCTGGGATTTGAGGAAAACCCTACTGGTCTAAACAGGGGCTGTTCCCCACCTCCTAATCTGTGCATGAAAACTGCAAGCCCCAAATCAAGCCTTTTATAATGTCTACCTGCATTATTTCTCCAACTATGGAAGACTGGAGACATGCACCAAATCTAAATTATATTATGGATAAAGTCAGAAGTAATAAACTTAATCACAGTATCAAAAATTCAGGTTAGATATCTGGAGAATCCTTCCCTTGAAAGGACAGAGAAATGCCAGAATAGATGCCACTTAATGTGTAACTAGCTTTTATCCTACTACCCTTCAACTGCCCTTTTTTTGTTTTATTCTATCTGGTATTGCATTCTTCTGTGATGTTTTTAAAGGGCCCACAGTATGTACACATGGCTGTAAAGACAATGAATACTATTAATAAATGGTGATCATTACAAGATTTATAACAGATATTCATAATCCTCCCTACAAGTATAGGGCCCAGATCTTAAAAACCCCTCCCTTTATTAATAGGCATAGTTCTGATTTATGCTTTTTGCTCCATCACTAGCAACATATGTAGATGTTTGAGAAGAAATTGCTCTCAGTTTTACAGGATCAGGCCCTAAAAACAGAGGATACAGATGGTGAACACAAGATGCACACTGAGGGAAAACAACTCTTGTTTCCCCTGATGGCAGAATGCCAGTTAGTTAGAGCCTGCTAATGGTGGTACAAGAGGAAGAACCGTCATACATATATGCCAAATTTACTCATATAAAGAGTGAATTGGGCATCAATATCTGTTGCAGCTAAACAAAATAAGGTAAGTGGGGCAACAAATTATGTCCCTTCTAATCAACTAACACTGTCATCTCCTTTATAAACAGTGAGAGTTTCTAAATTTGTTATTAGTAAGTTTGAAGCAGTAAAAGAAGATGGAAACATCCTGTTAACAAAATACTGGCTAGACTATCAAAGAACTTACTACAGACTTTAGAGCAGCATCAAAACACATAAATACCATTACTGCATGAAGAAAAGTCAAGGATGAAGAGAAGATTCATCACATGGTCTTTAAGAATTATTTGATAAAAGAATAAATTATTAGATCCTGATTGTGGATTTCAAACAGTATGACTCCACTATACTGGACTCCACTATACTGATGAAGGCATAAAAGTTTGAAGACTTAGGCCTTTATTTACTTGCTGCTTAACTGCATCAGTCTAGACAACAACCAGGTTATTTCACCTCATTATAAAGAATAATATAACATATAATGAGGTGTTATTTCATCTCATTATAAAAGGGAGAAGGAAAATCAGCAGGATTTCACCAGCTTATCTTCCTTCAGAATGCAAGTCAAAAGATAAATGCCACCAACTCTTTTGGTATTCAGAAGGTGGCACCTGGACCATGTACCCCTGATGTGAACATCTGCAGGGGAAAATTCTCAATGTTTCTGATACAGCATCCCAGCCAGACGAGCTCCACTACTGTATCCATTTACATTTTAGCACTCCTCAGTGTGAAAGACCTCAGTTCCAGACTATAATCACTTCCAGGGAAGTGATTGTTCCCCTGGACTCAGCACTGGTGAGGCCACACCTGGAGTACTGTGTCCAGTTCTGGGCCCCTCAGTTCAGGGAGGATATTGAGGTCCTGGAGCAGGTCCAGAGAAGAGCAACAAGGCTGGTGAAGGAACTTGAACACGGGTCCTATGAGGAGAGGCTGAGGGAGCTGGGGTTGTTCAGCCTGGAGAAGAGGAGGCTCAGGGGAGACCTCATCACTCTCTACAACTCCCTGAAAGGAGGTTGTAGCCAGGTGAGGGTTGGTCTCTTCTCCCAGCCAACTATCAGTAAGACAAGAGGGCATGGTCTCAAGCTGTGCCAGCAGAGGTTTAGGTTAGATTTTAGGAAGAAATTCTTTACTGAGAGGGTAATCAGGCATTGGAATGGGCTGCCCATGGAAGTGGTGGATTCTCCATCCCTGGAGGTTTTTAGGATGAGACTGGATGTAGCACCTAGTGTTGGTCTAGTAACCACGGCGGTAGTGGATCAAGGGTTGGACTTTATGATCTCGGAGGTCCCTTCCAACCTGGCTGATTCTATTCTATTCTATTCTATTCTATTCTATTCTATTCTATTCTAATCTAATCTAATCTATAATGCTACACAAAGAGCAACCATAAACTAACTGAATTAAAAATTACCTAGGTATTTAAAGAAACTTTTCCTAAAGTGATACAGGTCTGAACACATGGTTACTTAAATAGCAACAAAAAATCCCAAAAGTTTATATAGAAAATGACTAAGAAAATCTAGGTTTTCATCCAGCTTTGAAAGCTCCTTGCACAGGATGCCAGAAGACACTGCAATCTGCACAAAAATATTTCATTAATATAGAGCCTTACAAAATCCAGTAATTCAAAACTAATTCAACTGAAACCCAAATGAGAAACTGCATGGTTCACCTGGTTTATAAAAGACTAAGAACCTTCAGTAATCCAGTGTAAAATGATTTCCCCAAAAAAACCCTACTTAACTACAGAAGGTGAAAACAAAAACCTTTGGTTATAAATGCATAAGGTAATTGCCTGAGGAACAGCCCAGCATTGCATTAGTTCTGCAATGTCCCTTCATTTTGCTTTCTCTCTCTGTGAAAGGGAAATTAAATTCCCTTCAAAGTTTCCAGTGACACTGAAAGACATTTCAACAGTCCAAATACAGGATTTACTCCACTGACCACTAATGCCAAGGGTCCCAAAACCACTCACTCTGAAAGAAGATGAGTTTTGCAATTTGTAGCTGCATCTATAAAGCAATGAAAAGTTAATGGTTTCCTTTTGACTGCCATAGAAAGGGCTGCTTTGTATGTTTCTTTCCTCGGGGAATCCAATGCTATAATTTTCCATTGGAAAGTTTCTGTATTCCTGCATTGCTAAAGTGACTGCAATGCTGACCTAATCTGGGTCATCAAAAATCTAGGATTAATCACACGTCTAAAACAAACAAACAATTAATTGTTACATAAATTTACTTGCTTATCTGTAATTATTTCTATCAAATACTATGCAGCATTCTTCAAAACGTTAAAACACAGGCTGTGACTTCTGCATTTTTTATCTATAAAAAATAAAAAGGTAATTTACATTTCACTTTTCTTTATTGTTATTATCAACAGGATATGCACTATGAACATCATCCACTGCAAGTAACAACAGAAACATTAATCTAGCCTCAGAAAGCCCTGCAAGTTGGGTAAGTATTAACCTCAGATGCTGTGAGGTTAAGCTGCTTGCCTATGGTCACAAAGTGAACTTGACAGGACCAGAAATCAAGCCCAAATTTCCTGATTCCCCAGCCCTATCATAAGGCAACACTGATGTAATTGCTAAATTTTAATTCAGCGGTCTGTACTATTCATGTTTCTAAATCTCCAGAGGTTGTAACAGAGGGTATTTATGCTTTACTTCAGGTTCAAAAGTACAAAGTACACTAAAAGCTGTTTTTAGGTTAATGGAAATGAAATGGCCCATCTCAAAACACCGTGCTGTTTAGAGCATGTTAACACTTACAGAACTGTATGGAAATGTTAGGTACACAGCTCTCGGGTTCGATTACCCCTGTCATCAGAGCTGGCAATCCAGTGCTCAGACCAGCTTTGCACAGCATGGCCTGGGACATTTCTATACGGCTCCTCTTTATGTAACCTTGACTCTGCCCTTGCAGGCAGAGCTTGAAATGCCACCATGAGAGGTCAGTCCCATCAGATTCAGCATATGCTCACTAGGTATGATAAGTCTCCAGTGTGTCTTAGCAGGAAGTTACCTACCCTGCACTTATAGGATATTCTGGTTCCCGAAAGATCAAACAGCAAGTCATTAGAGGAACTGCTAGAGGACTCCACTGCCTGATCCCCAGTCCCACTTCTGCTGATGCAACTGTGTGCCCAACACATCTCTCTGGAAGAACCTCAAATTGGTTTTTTTTCAGAGGTCCCAAGAACCTCTGAGAGAGCCAAGAAAGCTGCAGGTACCCATCCTTTGGGAATTCATCATTTGCACAAGTCACAGAAGAAGCATGGAGAAGCATGCATGCCTCAGACCACCATACAAGTGGACAATCCTTTCTGTGTCCAGAAAATACCTCCAATACTCACCCAAAACCAATGTCTGCCATTCCAGAATATTTTTCACATGAAAAATACAAGCTAAAAATTTCTCTTTACCTTCACTGTCTTCATTATGCCTTTCTCTCTCCAGCTAACTGTCTCTGCCCCACATTTTCATTAAAACTTTTCCCCTGACTTGCATTCTTTATTGGTCTTACTGGTCCTAGCCATTTTGTGGGTTAAGCAACATCTGCTCAGATAATCAGAAGAGAAGAGATTAACAAGTCAGAGAACAGTCATTACCTGCAGACAGTCTGAAAATAGCCATCTCCACAAATCCAAGGGACAGAACCATCAAATACAGTAATCCTAGAGGGAGACAGTATTTGCACAGAAAGAGTATTTTAATCTTACAAGTATAGAACCCGTAGTGAAATAGGATTCTCTAGCTCCAAAAACATCAACTGCGGTATTTCAGGAAATAAACAGTGAAATCACTGCTTGCAATGCCACCAAATGTAAATTGTGTCATACTTCTAATGATTAACCAGTTGTAGAATAAGAGACTGCTTAGTATGAGTGAACAAAAATGTGGATAGAGCCTTCCCAAATCTTCGTTCGCGAAGCCTAGCCACGAACATGAACAATATGACTGAAATAAAAACCAGAACATTTAGACAGTAGCAGCTTATGCTCTTACTGATAATCAGCTCTTCATGAACTTCTGGGACTACCTGCATGTACAGTAGCATACATGTGTTTAATACTGGAGACTGAGGCATCCACTTATCCCGGTTACTTAGATAATGCTAAAATAAAGACGTCCCTTCCCGTCTTTTATTTCTGAGTTGATGTAACATAGTATTACCTCTCTTATTGGTAAAATATACGTCAGGTGATCTATCCTAGTTCCGTTTCCCTCTCAGAGAGGGTAACAAACCCATTACAGTCTCCACCCCTTATTCCATACTATTTTATGTCACACTCATATCCTATAGTTGCCTATATCCCCCGCTTATACAGGTCTTGTCTTCTGTGGTTGCCTCATTGTTGAGCACCAGCATCGGCTTAGTTCGGGTCTTCATTTAGTGACTTTTCCTGCAACAGACATGCTTTCTTGAAGAGCTCCACCAACTGTAATGTAAGAACACTTTTTGACATCTACTAGGCTTCTAAAACTTCTTGAACTCCTTTTTAATCTTTAATTTGAAGAATCTCACTGGAAAGAATATTGTATTTAATTAAAAATGAGATAGAAACTTTTTTGAACTATCTTGGATTTTGCTACAAGGTTACTTTATATATATATATAAATCTAGATCTAGACTTTTTTTAACCAAGCATGTTTTGAGAACAGTTTTTGAGCTTGGGTTTCATAATCAATTTTGAAAAGACACTGTAAAAACTCATTTTCCCCTCATGTTTTAAAATTCATGTTCATGTTTCTTCGAAAGTAAGTTTAAAAAATTAGGACAACCTAAGACAAAAATTGAAAATTTATATACAAAAAGCATTATATAGTTTTCAAGCAAAAATTCTGAGGAAGACTTGAACTAAGCTGATGCTGGTGCCCAATGATGAGACAACCGTAGAAGACAAGACCTGTATAAGCGCGGGATATAGGTGAATAAAGGATATGAGCGTGATGTAAAATAGTATGGATTAAGGGGTGGAGATTGTAATGGGTTTGTTACCCTCTCAGAGGGAAACAGAACTAGGATAGATCACCTGATGTATATTTTAACAGTAAGATATTCCATACTATGTTACATCAGCTCAGATATAAAAGATGGGAAGGAAATAAGGGTTTTTTTTCTCTTCCGGGTAGCTGCACGGTGGTGGACGGGCTGCTTCTTCGGGGGAGAAGAGTGTTCGTTGTGGAGAAGTGGTTTGTTGTTAGCTCTTCTCTGTGTGTATAGTTTTATAATTTTTTTTCTCTCTGTGTACATATAAAGCCATTTTTCTTGACAGTTTCAGTTTTTGTAGTTTTTCCCTTCTTCTCCCCCTTTTCTCCTCCCCTTTCCCTCCAGAGGGAGGTTGGGCGCAGGCCCGGTGAATACCTGGTGTTCAGCCAAGGTAAACAATAACAAAGTGTTTGTAAAATTAAAGTAACTTTTGAAAACTGTTAAATACTTTAGGACTTGGTGACTTAAAAAAACTTCCCCAGTTAAATAAAAAACGCCTGAATGGAAAATCATGTTGGCTAGGTAGCTGTAATTTCAATTTGGTATCATAGCAGAAAACATGAGGAGACACAGGTAAGGCTGACACATCTACCAGGCCTGTTGCTATCTCAAATGACATAATTTCAGAGCACCTCTCTGTATATGGAGAACAGCACAGGACAGACAAATTCATTCCCAGACTAGAAAAAATAAGAACAAATCATTTTCCCTGCCAGAGACCAGACTGGTCATGCTGCTGGGGACACCTGAGGTCTCATGGAGTCATCTGGATTGACTGAACTGAACACTTGTCCTGGGAAAATAAGTATAACCCTATATGCAGCCACCTACCAGCTGAGGACAGCCCTAGAGTCAGGCAGACAGGCGCCTTATATGGACTTCAAAAAAGGAAATCTTAAAGCTCGCCGTACATCTCAAATTCTTGGAAAATTTTGTGACAGGAGCTCGGATGTGACAATGCACCTATTTAAAACAAATGAAATGCACTGACTACAATGTGGCACGTTTTTTCAAGACTCATTGCATTCAAACTTGTACACAGGGGTTTTCCCACAGAACTGATGTGGGTCAATAGCCACTGCGGAAAGCACAGTCTCTCTCCCTTCTACCCAAGTCTGAACATGAGAGTGTGGAGCAGATTTGGAACCTCCTTTTTTCCAGCTGAACGAACCGGTCAGAGCTGTGGAATGACTGCTGGGAATGGTGGGACTATGATGTGCTCTCTTTTCTTCAATCAAGCAGACCATTCCTTTCTAGAGCTCTTTGCCCTCTGTGGGGTAGAGGCAAGCTTTGCTAGCACAGCAGAGAGGCAGAGCCCTGATCAAGGAAAGCTAAGTGTGCTGTAAAGGGCAAATGTGTACAAGGGGTGACATCTGGCAACAATATAAGGAAAAAACCCATTAAGTGGGTTACATAAACCAGTGCCCTAAAACCCATGTGTAAAGGCAGCTAAGGACAACCTCTCGCCCAGCCTGAAGTGCCACTGGCTGAGCACTGCAAAAAGAACAAAATTAAAGTTATGCAATGCCTCACATTAGGCCCAGAGTAAAAAAGGTCAGGACTTGCATTTTGACAGCAACCTGAACCAAACCAACCTGTGCTGCTGGATACAACACCTGAGCTCCTCCCCATTGCCAGGGCAAACTTGGATGAGTGGGAGATGAGCAGCTCTGCTACAAGAGCCCCAGGCTGTGCTGGACAAATGCAGCCCTCCCATCCTCGTCCCCTCCAGCCCAGCCTCAAGAGGCAGATCCTTCATGGTCCAGCTTACAGCAGAGGCTCACCACAATAAGAAAAGCTCAGCACTGTCATAGAATTAAGGCCTGAAGTCAATCAATTACTTCAATCCAGTTTTAGTCAGACCATGGCAACACTCTCTTCAGGGGTTAAAATCTCTATCTCTCTGATCACCACCAGAATCATCTTCTGGTTCCTCAGCGGGACATTAACCTGCACCATCCCTGACTTTTAAGGACTACAGAAACCAGATGAAAACATTCCTTCATTTCACACCCCAGTGTTTTCCAAACAATCCTGAAGACTGAGAAGATGGCAAATGGATGTTCTGTTGCTTATGTTCACCACAAAATCCAATGACCACAGTTATTCAGTTGATATTTTAATAAACTGTTGCTCAGCTTTAGTAACAGTGCCACTTACTGTCACGCAGGTTGTGTGCTACAGGTCTCCAGCCATGGAGGGAAATACCAAAGAAATTCACAGATGTGGAGGTGCTTTGAGAAAAAGGTTTATGCAAAAAGTAATTCAGAGCTCACCAAGCCTTGAAACTCACGGAACCAATTCTAAACATAGTTCTTTCACCTCTCTTGTTTTGTTTTGGGTTTTGTTTATTCTTGTTTAATTTTCCCCTTCAAATAAGTCAATCTGGCACAAGCAGACTCTTATAGCTAACAGCCCTCTTTACAGGGGAGCTTGTGGTCCAGCCTAGTTTAGCAGGGGCTGTTGCTTTTGTACTACAGCACTTTCTATATCAGCAAACAAATCTCCCCTCCTGTTACAGTTTGCCTTGAAGAAGTGCTGTCATTCCCCCTCTCCCTCAACCTAGGGAATTATCTGACTCCAGTTCCAGATAATTAAGCTATCAATAAACAGAGCTGTGGGAATACTGCCATTTTCAGAAGCACCTACAATTGCTTTCCCAGGGCCAGCACCAAGCATACCTATGGTACGTTCCTCAGTGAAAATCTATAAATCTCAGTCACACTCCATGTGTGGTTCAGAACCCTCTCAGAAAAGGGGAAAGCTAGGCAACCTTGTTATAAGAAGGAATCTGGCACAGCACTGGTTTGTATGCAGTAAAGCTCCTGAAGAATCAATCAAACTTTTCATTTTTCCTATGAGTACTATAGTATGCAGAAAATAATACACAAGCAGAGAGCAAAGCATAACACACATCTGAAAAATATTGCTTTCTAAATTTTACTACAGGTGTAGTTGCATAATGTTCACAATGTTGTAATACTGTGGCTTTCTCTCTTCTGGTCAATCAGTATCAAACTGATCCGTCTTCATTCCTAGCAGAATTAAATATTTCGATAAATTCTCAGTAAAGTAATATTTAAATATAACAGACAAATGCCAGTCACATATTAGCTTTCTCTACAGGGAACTGAATTTAAGATCAAAAGAAAAAAAAGGCTAGTTAAAAAACTTCTACTGAGTTTTAAAAGTTCTGTGCAGTTACTTCAGACGATTGCTCACAAATTCAATAAAGATTACTCATGTCTAGCAGTGATATCATCAAGGGCAAAGTACCTTTCTTCTTACAGAGAAAATGGACTTTTATTATGCTGATAATCACACCTACACACTGAGTACCAATCAGTGTTAGAAGCTGAAAGGTATGAGCAAGTTTATTTCTCATTTTAGAAAACTATAATTTTTTTCAGATCGCTCCATCAAACTTTAGAACTGGTGGCTATGACTTTCGTAACACTATCATTGGTTCAATGTCAAGTGTCCCTTAGGACTTTGTAAAGTATCTTTTTATTAATAATACATGGAGACTCAAAGATATATTGAATAAGAATTTCTAACTGCAACTAATATTTCTGGAATGGAATCTGACAAAAAGATCCACAGTCTTATATCTGCAGATCGCTCATATTGGTCATTATCATTTTTAACACGAAATGAAAATTCACTTTTGAAAATTTCTACTGAACATTTCAGAAATATTTTAAAGAATTTAGACAATCTATTAGATTCCCCATTGTATAAGAATATTTTAACATCTGAATCTGCAATTTCACTGAAGATCAATTAAGAGAAAGGGGAACTCTCCTTTTTAGACCTGTATGATGTCTCTTCACCATTTACAATCTTTGGACTCATTTGTCAACTACAAATGTCGGTATAAACATTCCACAGCATGCAGCTACCCTTCCAGGGGAAATTCCTCAAATATCCCAAAATTTGTTCTTAATATTTACTACCAACATTCCTTCCACGCTGTCATAAATGCTGGGTGACTTGCAAAAATTGTCAAGACTGAAAGAACGTTACTTGCAAAACAGAAAGGTCCTCAAGCTCTTCTACAACTTTGGCAGGCCTCAACAGCATCATACACAGCCTTAACATGTTGAGAAATATTCAAGCAAGCCACTGATGAGAAAATGTAGGATGCAGAGGGGTGAAAACATTTGTTTCCCTATCCTTGACCACCTACCCATTCCTGAGAAAATTACCCAAACATGCTAGATTGCCCTTTTCTTTTACTGAGGTTTTCATCTTCTTATTCATTCTTTCAAGGTCAAGTATGCAAGTTTTGCCCACATCCAGACTAGTATTTTCATTTTTCTGTCCTGTGCATTGTGTTCTGGAAAAGTGTCAAGATTTACTTAGGAGGAACTGACATAGAGAATGATCTACTGACAGGATTAACATTTCACTAGTAAAAAATAAGGAGCATATTAAACACTTACTTAAGTGATATTAAAAAAAAAAACAGGGAAAAAAAACAGGAAAGAAAATCAAAATTGTCCATCATCAGGGTTACTGACTGCTGAGCACTTTGCTTTTCAGTTTGCTCAGTTTCCTCAGCTTGTTTCTTTGTATTCCTCTGTTTGCCATTTTGTCTGTCTGTCTTGGCCTGTTGTCTTGCGGGTGCCTGACAAGATCCTTGGGCAGGGTCATCTTCTGCCCCCTGTGAGCACCAGAGGGGAGGACCATGGCTCCTGGTCAGAGACGCCGTTCATTCTGGCAATATGTGCAATAAGCAATAACAATGATGGAAAATTCCACTTGATTCAATGTAACTAGTGACTGTTACTCTTCTGTGTTTATATTTGTCTTCTGTCCCTAGGCAAAATCCTGCCCAAACTCCACAGTCCTACTCATCAGAGCACAGCTGAGAGGAGCAGGAAGGGAGAGGGTCCCTACGAGAAACACGGGATAACTTCTTGCTTTTTCCCACCAAATGTCATGAGTAACCCCTTTGTGTTTAATCAGGCTCCCGATCATATGAATTCGACCCCATGATTGTGCTAAATTATTTAGTTTCCTTAGGAGTTCACTGAGAGCTGATAATCTGCCTATCATGACTGATCTGAAACTGGAAAATGGTCATGCACATTCTAAAACCAGGCTGTTTATCACATCATATATATTGATTATCTTTTGGAAACACTCCAAGAGACATCACTCTGGAAGTCAATCTAAAAAATGTATGACCTGAATTTATCCAGGACAGGTTGGATGAAGCCTTGTTACTGGGCATCTAGTTTGCTTGGGTTTTGTTCCTATAACAAATTGCACACATTTAGACGATATATAACTGTCTATATATTAATATCACAGTCTCCTGGTAATTATGAATCATTAAACAGGATTTTAATGTGGTTTGTTTCACTTGTGTGCATTGGTATTTGAAAAAGTTCGGTTCCCATCCTCCAAGTACTGAAACACCTTTCAAAATCCTAAAATTGTATCAGTAAAGTGGCCTACTGTATGCACTGAACTAACCCCAGCCATCTACTTGTGACCTGCCAGACAGACAAACAAATGCTGTCAGGCAGGAATAAACAGACTGCAGAATGTTGAAGCATAAACAAAAGAATGATTGAAAACACTGCAAAAGAGAAGATGCAGATCTGCAGCCCTGCTCCTAGTAAAGAGCTGTCACTCAGCCCTCAAGTGTCTGGCAGCAAACCTGCTACAGAAAATTTAACCTGGCTGAAGCTGGGACATGGAAGCTGTCTTTGGAATCAAGATTCAGATCATTCGATGTCTGAGAAAGGCTGTTAGCCTTTAATTTCCATATAAAGGCAAGTGATTACTAATTATTGTGTAAATTAATTGTTTCTCATTTACTGCTACAAGCTGACAAAATCAGGTTCTTCTGTTTAATATTGAAACATGTTTACACCTTCCAGAAGCAGAGAAAGCAGGTTTCATTTTCAGCAGTCTACCTCAATGCCTCTTTCTCGCTGGAATTAACTACGGACACTATAAGCAGGTATTTCTTGTGCAAATTATGTGCCTGCTTCATTAATGCTGCTCATGAATAATGATGAAACATCAGGCAGAGAAAGGTGAATACTCTCAAAAAGGGGAAGAGAATATAACTGGAATAACTGATTTCTGCAATAAATAATTTATAACAAATTTTTACAGGACGTAAATTTTATGGAACATAAAACTGGCAGCATAAAGTATTGTTACCTTCTGGCAACTTAAGATCAAAAACTGTTCTCAATTCCCGCTTTCTCACTCAGAGCTCAGACTCCAGGCATAACCCAGCCCTTTGGATATCCCTAAAGGACATCTGAAGTGTGGGACATTGTGCTGAGGAAGAGACATGACTCTGTCTCAGTTCTGCTGTGACTTCCCTCTTATCTTCAGAAGTGAAAAAGACAAGAGTGTCATTTGTTTTATACACTAGGTCCAGGTAGCAATACTATACTGTAGGAGAGTAGGACTCTGCTGTGATGTGAGAAGCCCTAATACAGCTATGTTGTCAGGTGCAGCTCCACCGTCTCTGGATGCATCTTATGGCTAGAAAACATTCATACGTTCTAAAATATCTTGAAGGTAACGACACACTCAATTCCCCTTCGCCCAAGTTGTGTTCCCACACAGCAAGCAGCAGACTCAGAAGCAGAAAGGTTTGTTTGTGGCTTCCTGAGGTGTAAGTACCATTTTTGGCAAAAATTAGAGCAGCACCAGAAAAGGAGCAATATCCTTCCCTTCTACAACATGTTCTGCCTCATCTCTTCTATTTCAAGAAGGGGAAAGAAGAGGATATTCCATAGAAGAGACCACTACATAGATGGATGTGCCCGTGGTATGGAAGTTTTCTATGAGGATTTCTACTTGTCTTCAACATGCATTACATACTATGTTGTATCATACAAAGCAACTTCTTGGAGTATCCAGCTCACTATATTCAAAAAAGTTGCTAGATGAAAATGGATCATGCCACTTTTCTCCTCTCCTTCCTCCTGTCCCCCCCCCACACACCATGAATATATTTGGGAAAAAAAGAATACACCCACTACTTAAGCAGATTCCAAGTATTTCACAGGTTATGCATGCAAGGAGGAAATAGCAATATATAATTTCAGCAAATCTGCAGTGTTCCATGTCCACATAAAAAAAGAAAAAAAAAAGGAGGATTTCTACCAAAACGAGCACTTGGAAAAGTGATACCCTGTGAAGTAGGAAAGGGACAAAAGTGCAGCAATAATGCTGTGCATAATTAATGACATTTTCATACAGTGACTTATGCTTGAATTCCTAAAGGAAATAGTCTACTTCAGTTGGTTTATTAAGGCTAAATGCTACGAAAAATCTAAACTCAGTCTAACAAAGCAATCTTACCAATTTGTGGTGCATTTTCCCCCTCTAGTTCTTTATGTGCTATTCAAACACATACAGCACATAATTAAATCAAGGATGGCTAAAATATCTCACTTGCTAAATTACTATATATTTGCCTAATTAAGCAATTACAACCCACTGTTGTTACAGACATTTGCTGAGTAATCTCTGTTCCACTGTAGGCTTGAGCACAACTAGAAAAAGTAATAACAAACAAAAATTGCTATTGTTAGATGCTTAGCAGGTACTATGGATAAATCAAAAAGAAGCTCACAACTTTAGAGGAAGCAGAGCTTTAATTTACAGTGGAGAGATTAACAATGCAATTAATAAGAATTATAATAAAACTGAAAACCTCTAACCACGCAGCTTTGGGAAAAGCAAATGAATAAACCCCAAACTAAAGCCAGATGTTGATGCACTCTGTTTCTGATCTGCGATTCACCCCCTTCCCTCCCTACCAGCCTCCTATTAAGAAGAAAGATTGATTTCACACCAATTCCACACTTCAGAACAAGATTTCCAGGGAGCTTTTCTTTTCCTACACTGTAAGCAACAAGCAATGAGAGGATCAGGTAAAAGTAGATTATGAGATTAAGTCTCATTAAAAAACTCCTCTTGTGCTTCAAAGGCACTTAACTCTATTAAAGGTAAAACTGAGAATGGTATATACACCTACAAACACAACACAGTCACGCGTGCAGAAGAGACCCTATGCTACAGAAACTGCATTTCTTGGCCACAAAGCAAACAGCCACATCAAATGGCAAAACACTTTTCTGAAATGCGTGGATTTTTTGCAATGAGACAAGACAATACTAGACAGGGCACTTGATATGCCTTGCATTTAAAGGGTTTCTAAACAGCTAAGTGTGAAACATTCCCACAGTCAAAGGTTGCACAGTGTAAGTGATTGGGGTTTTTTTGCAATGAACACCTGGCATGGCAGCAGCTCAAGGCACTCTCCTCAAACCGCTTCTCCAATAAACTGTCTTACAGCATAGCCGTGTGTTACAGATACCACCTTTCAGTCTTAGAGGTGTCACAGCAAAGGCTGCAGCAGACCCACTGTTGCCCTTGGCCACGCGTGCAGTGCTTACCACCACTTCCTATGTCCCACCCATCTGAAGCTGAAGGGGTCAGGTGCTTCCCACCCATCTGAGACTGAAGCACCTGACCCTGTCGTGGAAAAGTCCCAAGTGTTTCACAGGGGCTGGAAACTCTGGCTTTCAAACACAGGCACTAAGGAATGAAATGCCTGACCTTTAAGTAAAGACAGAAAACTGCCTGCAAAACTTCTGCAGGAAAACTGAATTCAATTCTAACAAATTTGACTTCTAAAATGAAAGAGACAGTTTAAATATAAATTCGGATTATTACAGGAATTTCTGGGAATTCAAAGATGAAATAATTACATTGAAATAAATTGTGTACCTATTATTGAAAGCTAGATGCAAGTCAGAAAATCAAAACAGTACAGAGATGTGTAGAATGCCCAAGTGAATTATATGCACCTTTTTTCAACAAAACAGCTCTTATTCATTTGCTAAATCTATTACATTAGTCAGACCTTTTAGATATCTTTACAGATAGGTATTCAAAGCTATAAAAATATCACACTTCACATCAACTCGTCAGTAACAAATCTTTTTTCTTTGTGAATGATATAATTATGGTTTTAACAACAACAACATTTTTAAATTTCTGTAGAAATACAGGATGCATAAAACATACTTTAATTTTTGTTTCAAAGTTTGTATTACAAACTTCTTTAGCTAAAATAACAAATTAATTCTCCGATGGACAATGTGCATCCTGATTCTGGGAAGAAACTTGATAAAAATGATTAATTAGCAATGAATCCTACAGTGCTCAGTGTCATGCAGGTCAAATTTAGCTGGAAACTAACTCTAATCTTATATCAGACTTTCTAGCCAGCCTCTATTCTGCCAGCATAGAAAAACTATAGATAGAACAGAAGAACGCAACAATACCAAACAGGAATATTCATTTCTAAAGACAATTTAAAAATAAATTTATCATATAGAATTATGACTAATTTCCTGTTAGGCAGAAGAAATATAAAATAACAAAATAAAAAGCTGCCTGGTGTGGAATATTGCTGAAGATACAGTGTTTCCACTGAAGCCATCTCTGAGACCAGACAGAGTCACAGACTGGAATGGAGATGATGCTGAGAGCACTGTAAGGCAAGGGGTTTTAATAAAATTCTGCTCTCCCTTTTCCAGTGTCAGCTTCTCAACTCCTCTACTACATTCAATTCCATTTTTTGTTGCAACTTTTATTTTGTTGTGGTTTTTTTTTCTTGGGGTTTTGGAAATAAATGAAAATCAATGTCTACAAGAATGTTTCTATTTCAAAGTTGATACTATTACACTGTTTCCTTCATTTCGCTCTGGAAATGTAAAAAGGCCTTGTAGCAGGAACACTACATATATTCTCAGTATGGGTCCCAGCAACAAACACAGGAACCCAGACCCACCAACTAAACTACACCAATTTCCATACAGTAACCTCTTCCCTATTGGTAGAAGTGTTCTGTTCTTAACACCTATCTTCACAACTTCATACATTATTTACAGGGTGAAGGAGCACAGCACAGAAAACATCACTCTCATTCTAAAATTAGCACATGCTCCCATGGATTATGCAACAGTAAATCCAGGTAAGGTTTGTTGTTTTTTTTTGTTTTCAGAGCTTTGTTTGCAAGTAGTGTTCCATGGATTTATCAGTGCCCTTATTTTAATTCACAGTCAATATCTATTTCATGATTCATTTTTATACAGTTAAACTTTGTATTCTCCTATGTGAACAGGTCTGCCACCAAAAGTTTCTATAACCTCTGAGAAACAGTGTAGGTGGAAATACTGTGGTTGCTAGTTGTCACAAAAAGATGGAGCCATGCTGTACTGGCAGAATCCAAAAAGGTTCCCAGAAACTTTTTCCACTGAACCCTGGAGTACCAGTTACTGTTCAACACAGCAATAAGGCTGTATTGTTCTTGCAACAGACCTAAAGAAAAAGCCAGTTTGAGTGCCACCTTTCTCAAAAATATGCACCCTATCACTCACCTCTAACAGTAGATTTTAGATTATAAGAGTAATTCACATTACAACAGAATTAAAATCTGTTCAGCTTAAAAGGGGCAACGACACATCTTTCATCTCTTTTCATCCACTTAGGAAAGCCTCTTTCCCCTGACAAGATTCCCATGAATGGTTTACCAGTTTCTCTGCTTCAGGGGTTAGAAAGTCAATCTGATCACCAAAGCTACCCTCAGAACTATATATTAAAGTGCACACAGACAGAGTTATGCGTTTTGTGAGCATAGTCACCTGACACTAGAGAAGGCAATGCAATCCATTCCTATGCACTGGGGAGAAGCAAATTTATCTGGACACTCTTGGAAAACAGGAACTGCTTGCAACGGGGCAGTATTTTTTGCTGCACCTGGGGGCATTAAAACCAGCTGAGTGGTAAAGCCCAGAAAACTATGACATTTACAGTCATACTTAGAGAAAAGGCAAACCATTCTCTGTCTGTGCTCCAGTCACAAACAGCTGCTGTTTTCACTATTGGTGTGAAGAACTGCTGGGCAAGTTGGCTCTGAGAGCCCTTTTCTCAAGGGAAAGAAAAAGCCTGTCAGTTAGGAGTCCATTCCCTTTAAGACATTAGGACTGTGTAGCTCTTCTCCTGTCCCAGCAGTGTTTTGCCCAGTGGACAGGCAGACTAAGGCTGAAAGGCTCAGGTTATAAAGAACACTCATAAACTGGGGAGCCATGAGAGACTAAGAAGATTGTGGTGTCATGAGGACCAGCAGCTTGGGTGCAGGGTCCCACTATCCAGCATCAAATAGAGACAAACTAAACCTGGGATAGCTGTAGAGCCTCAAGAATTAAACCACCTGTTCCACAATGACAATTGCCCCCAAACAAGCTTCTCTGAGGTGGACAATGAACAGAAGGCAGAGCAAATGGGAAGAGAAGTAACCTTCAAGTCTTCTGATTTCTGTCATATGATTTGGTGGGTGCAGTTGGTACTTGGGCTTTTTACAGCTTCACAGCAGGAGACAGAGTTTTCCCCTGAAAGGGGAGCTCAGAATGGAGGTGGCCAAGAGAGAGTTCACAGTGAGGTCAGGTCTCACATACAGAGCAGCAGCAGCCACCAGAAGCACAGTAGCAGCAGCAAAGCAGCAGAGGGGTAAGATGGGTGTAGGACCCTAGGCACTTAGAAATAAGGTTGAAGAGAAATGCAAGAGGAAGGCTGGCATTGGGAAGATGGTGCAGATGGGCAGGGATTTGTGACTGGAAAAGAAAATAGTGAGTAGAAGTACCTGGGAGGGATCTACAATGTCTGAGGTTGGCAGCGTGTGTGGCTCAAGGACTACGAATAGGTTTGTGCTAGGATCAGTGGGGAACTCCAAAATGGATGGAAGTTTTGGGAGGCTCTGGGGCTGATGTGGGGACCATCGCTGGATCATGTAGGAGGGCTAGGCAGAGTAAGGAACAGAAAGGACTCCATGAAAAGACATTTTGAAATCTCATCTGAGCTTAACTGCAACCAGTACCACCTCCTACTAATTCCAGCTTGGGGGCAAGGGTGCACCCTAGACTACTTTACTTCCTGCAAAACTGTTCTCTTTATATTTTGGTTCTGTGGAGGGCTGATGCAATGGGCTCTGGGTCTGAGACCAAGGCAGCCTGGCAGAAGTGAGAAATCTTTTTATTGCAAAAGTCCAGACAGGTGATTCAGCCACCACTGTCACACCCACATCAAAACACCCTTCAGCATTACCCTTTAATTTATATAATGCAGCTGAGCTGGGGATTGTACAAAGTTAAGTTGCAGGCCTTAAGTTGACTTTATTGCATAGTCCATGGTCTCTCACCTTCCTACCCCTGCTCTATGGCAGCACAAATAATGAATAATACCAGGTGCCCACAAGAAAACACTTGGGCTTAGGTTTCTGAGATGTTGAATTCTCATGGGTCCTGTTCAGTCTGAGTTGTGACTGATTACCTGCTCTGAAAATTGACACCCTTCCTCATGAGAACCCCTAATCAGAGACCTTTGAAAATATTTACTCCACGTCAACCTTCCATAGCTGGCAAAGAGACTGTGGCCAGAGGATATCAATCAACTTGAGTTAAACTGCAATTAGGACTACAGCATGATAGAGTAAGATTCAGACGGAGAAAGCACAATTTATCAGGCATCACTTAAAAAAACCCACTTAAATAATGTGCTTTTTGCAGCAAGCAACAAAACATAATTATCCTGCAACCTTAGCAGTTTGTGGTAAACTGAACCAGTCACAGCTGACCTTCCTCAGTCACTCTGACAAGTCTATATCAGTTGTCCTTATTACATAAAGACAATCAATCAGAAACTGGAGAACAATGGCCTTATGAGGGTTCATAAAAATTGAATGCAAATCCTCTGTGCCACTCAGGGACAAGTTATTTCCAGAGCTACACTTACACATCTGTGCCAGAGTCAACATAATTTTTTTTTTTTCCTAAGTAGCCTAAGGCCCAAGAAGGCAGCTTGCTGATTGCCTCAGAAGGGACAACCATTGGAAAGATAGTCATGTTTCCCTGTTTTAGTGCAACTTCTTCATTCTCCCTCATTGCTTCAGCACAGAATAAGAAAGGTATTTATACACGTAGTTGCTGTAAATGCTCTATATATTGAGCTCTATATAGAGCTCTATATAAATGCTCTATATACATGCTCTATGCTAAAAACTTTGCTAATTTATACACAAATTCCATTTCAACAAGTCCTTTATTCCTAATTGGGATTATCAAGGATGGATCCCCAGTGAGAAACCCTCCACTTTTCATCCTCTAGAACCGCCTCCTTGTGACAGGCCAGGTTGGCTTCACATCACTGATTTCTAATGCAGAGCATAGAGAGTACCACTGTCACACATGATTGAAACAAGCTAATACCTTCAATTTTCAAGGGAGTTATGAATCAGAAAAACAATTATCAAGGAAGAAATGAGATCCTGGGTGCTTAAGTCATACAGGTCTCCTAGAGGTCACCAGAATTGCAGTTTCTCATATATCTCCAAAAGAAGAAATATGAGATCTTGTTCAAAATAGTAATGGGCTGCTGCATATCATGTTTGAAAGTCCAGATGCCTGTTAGAAAAGTCGATAGTTGATAGTCAGGGATCCTGTTTGGTATACATGAAAAGCAGCTGTTACTAATATACTTAGTTAACCTGACACCACCAAGCTTATTTTCAGTGGTTGCTGGGTCAACTACTATTTATTCCTCCTCCCCCAAACTGTACACAAACCCTTCCTCAAATAAAAACCTCACAGTTCAAAACCCAAATGGCCTTCATCGAACTTTACATTATTTAAGTATAATTTTATTGTTTTTTGCTTTTTTTTTTTTTTTTTGTTTTCTCCCAATCCCACATACAGACTTAAATTAAGATCCAAGCATTGCTTTTGGTCCTGATTTAATGGGACAAAACCTTAATACTTGAATAGAAAACCAGTGTCATTCTTCATCCCCTTTTTCTCCTCTGGCTATATTTTAAAGGTGAAAGCAGTTATCAGCAGCTAAAACACTAAAAACTAAAATTTTCCAGTGATTAACAAAACTAAGAATCGTCTTTAATCTTCTAGTGTTCTTTCTGTTGTGCTGATCGTCACTTTAAAAACATGAAAAGAGTGGACTGTATTTGACAATTTTCTCTGCTTTGGCTATACAGCTTAAAGCAAGATACTTCACTAGGTACTCTTGTAATCATCTAAGCAATTAAAATACCACACACAAAACATTCCATAACTTTTGCCATTGCACACTGCATCTGTTAGCTTCTAGATCCTCCTCCATAATCACAGATAAATATACTGACACCTCAGTGCTTTACATTACTCCAAGGTAATCCAGGAGCAAGTACAATCAGTTAATAAAACATTAGTTTTATTTTCACTTCCAAATGATGATAAAGAAGTTAATACAGGAACCACTTTGCATATATAAAGAGGTGGTAATATTGTATTTGGATCTGAAAGCCAAACAAGCCCTATGACATTTAAGAACTAGCACCCAAGTAAAGGACTATATTTCACAGTGAGCAATAAAAAAACCTTCCCAACACTGAAGGCACTGTAAGTCTCCACTGTGTGCTCCTTTTGGCTTCCATGGAAGACACATGCTGCTGTCCCCTTAAATTCTGCTTTAGTCCTCTGTTTTAAAGTATTCCCACAGTACGCAAACAAAACCTAATCTGTATTGGAGGTCATACAGAGTTCCTGAAATTAGGAGCTCCAATTCTGACTTAGTTCCAAGACCTCCACCTTGGATTGGGAAATTACAAAATACAAAATACAATGCTCTCAGAAAACTTCCATTTACACTGTAGCTGCAAACATAATAACATAAACAAACCATATAGGTGTATAGTATCCACCGACACATTTCTACGGAGTCAAAGACAGTAACATTATCCAAACCTAACAGTTCCACAGCACGGATATGTATATACTTCCTGTCCTGTGCACTTGGAAGCAAAGGTGATTAGGGTAACATTAGCAAGCTAGCTTGAATTACTAGTGAGAGATACACACTCACAAATGCATTTGGCAAGTCAATCCAGTAATAAATAATATAAAGGACAAAATGACCCAGTAATTTCGTGATAAAGATCTCAAATGCTTTGTTTGTGAAGTACCATCTTCATCCTCTAAGCAAGATCTTTTCACAAAAATGTCATATGTGTTTACAGTCTCATAGATAACTTGGCTCACCACTTTTCATGAGTGTAGGGAGGTGGGGAAAGAGGAAGCAATATAAATTGCAATGCTGTACTTTTAGCCAAGCAAATATAAAATACATTTGACAACTAACTACATGGAGACACTGCTGCTACTGTCAAAAGTACCTTAAAACATTTGCCTAAATAAGGGATTGAGAGTCTGATTCAAATGCTCGCTGAAGTCCATAGGACTCTATTATAACTTGCTAGGAGCACTCCAGTTCATAAGAAATAGAAGCAGGTACACTACACCAAATTACAACACACGCTATAAACCAGTCCTTAACACACATCCGCTCACTGCACCAGCATTGTTTTCAGGAGAAATGCAAATCACAGCAAATTACGGATGATACTCAAACACATTATCATAGTCTTTTTCAATAGGTCCAACAGACAGTATAGAGCAGTTTAAGCCCTGAATTTCATGACTTCCACAGTTCAACTGGTTTCAAATAACATGTGCCTTCTGCTATGTTGAAATCACTCACTGTGTCTCAAAGTGTGGCCAGGTAGAAATCTGCAGCTGGAAAGGTAAGAAAAAAAAAAAAAAAAAGGAAAGGGAGATATGTTTTGGAATTGTGGCATCAGAAGTGATGTTGAAACTGGCTATTACTTAAGATTTCTGCTGCCCTGAAGATTTTCAGAAGACCATACCCACTTTAATCCAGCAGAAATTATACTGGTTAGAAAAACAAAGGAAACTGTAGTGCATCCTTTAAATATAGTCATGCATTTGAGTTCAAAGCAGAGATTTTTTTGACAGATTCTACATCTTAGGGAAAGGGGGAAAAGAATGGCAATTATGAGATTTTAATATATTTTAAGACTTATGGACTATAGCCATCTTAATTAATATTGGAAAGATAGCCTTTCAAAGTCGTTCCACAGCAGGAATAGAACTATTTTAAGTAATAGTAGGTAAGTTCAACTAAATTCCACTTGAGCTTTTAAACTTGCAGACAAACAAAAGGCCAACCCCTCAATCCCAAATCTGCACGCTAGGTAGTTTTCTCTAAGCTTTTTGCAGTAGCTGGCCATCTGCTTAACTCCCCTCATCTGGTTGACAGTAATTTCTAATCTGGATTTTCCTTCTTCATAAAAGATTGTATTAAAAAAAATCCCTCCCAGTAAAGTCAGAACATGAAAATAAATGTAAAAATTATACACACTGATAGACATAATATTACATTGCATGCTTTAAAACCTTCAAGAGTTTGGTCCTATTACACAGAGTAACTTAAATATCTTCATCAACAACAAAGTAACAAAATTTTTTATCCTTTCTCTTTCTCTCTCTGCTACTTCTGCTGTCTTCCAGAGTTCATTAGAGTACACTGGAATCTGGGCATGTTCTTCAGCAGTATTTTGATAAATACAAATCAAAACCCAGTCCAAGTCCTCTTTCTTTTTTCTGGCTACATATTCTTCCTTTAGATGGACTGATACCAGAAGTAAATATTGATTCACTTTTCTGCAACTCTCCTATTGGTTAAATACTTTAATTTTATTTTTTTAAATACTGAAACAGACATTTTTTCTATGTGTGTTTTATCCAGGAGACAGAACGTTCACTATTCCCTGCAGCCAGCCTCAGCTCTGCTCTCCTCTGTAGACAGATCTGTAAATTTACACTTTTCCCCAAACCAAACCCGCTTTGTCATTATTATCCTGCAGGCCTGTAGGAAAAAAAAAATCTGTGTGATGTATTGCCTTTGCTGAACTACCAGATGAATTGTTTTAATGATGATGAGTCACAGAAGACACATTAGAAAAAAATGGCTGATATAATATACAATAGTTTGTATAAATACAATGGCCAGGGTTTTCAATGGGCCATCTAATTCTTGTAGATCCTCTGTAAATTTCAGGCAACATATCTACTTCTTGTAATTCATACTTTTACTGCTTCAAATCTGCTGGTTTCCATTATCTTTCATATCTTTGAAAAATGATTTGTAGGAAAATAAATCATGCTATCAACTTCCTTTCTTGAAAACGTAATATTTAAAACCAAATACATTTTACAAATATTTGCCCACCTCTCAACCCACAAATGAAATTTACAGAGTGTTTTACACATACATATTTTATTAAAATGACCAGAGTAAGTGAATCCCCATAATCAGTTCTGATATAAAGGCTTAAACTACACTAATTTTCTCAATTTAATGCAGCATGATGAAAAACTGGTACATTTATTTAATAACATACCTGCCTACCTCTTTCATCCAAGCAATGACTGATACTTATGACCACTTTTACTGGAAGACAGGACTTGACAGAACCAGCTACTTTATGCAATCCTATCTACAAAGCAACGGCAGCCACAGAAGAGGAGGAACTATGACTTTGATCCCAGGGTATTCATCATCCTTCAGAGCAACCACTACATGTACTGAAGCACTGCTTCCTGGGAAAGAGCTGGGCATCGCTTGCTGATGGGAAATAGAGACTACATCTTTTGCTTTCCTTTGCTTCTACAAGCAGCTTTTGCTTTTATTAAACTGCCTCTATCTTGACCCATGAGGTTTTTTCAATATATTTTCTTTCCACTGTCCAGATGAGGAGGGAATGATAGAGCAGTGTTGATGGACACCTGGCATCCAGCCAGGGTAAGTCCACCACATTCACATATTTGTGATGTTCCAAATGGAATATATCAAAGCAATTTGCGATAATTTGAAGTTCTAGGGGGGAACTTACCTGCATCTTGTGTGTCTCGAGTATGTTCTAGTATTGAGGGCTTTCATTTAAAAAGTCAGAAAGTATATGCTGTATATTCTTCTTACTTGAAATGCATCTGAATTCTCACTTTGATCTGACCAAAATTATTTTATTGGATAATTCTGGTATCTGCACTACTTATTTAGAACTATACAATGTTCATTGCTCTATTCTAGTTCCTTGGCTAGTGTGATAAATCCTAACTGACTTTTTGAGCTACAAGCAGATTTTTCAAGAACCTATAAAGAAAAGGTATTAAAATTTTGTTATACATGAACTGAATTGAGAAAGGCAACAATTTAAAAGTTCCTCCACTCTTTAAAAATAGAAACTGAAGCACTATTCATGTAAACATTTTTGCACATGATTAAATATAAGCATGCCTACTCATCTGCTACATCTGCAGAAGTATCTGCAGGATATGGGCCTAATTCCCAGTCTCCTTTCAATTCACTCATATTTCAAATTCATACTTTGGAACAAAAATAAATAACTCCAGTCACCCACAGCACACCACACTTCCAAATCATTCTATGAACAATTATATGATGATTAGGGACACAAGTACCTCACATAACATGGAGCTAAACAGAGACTCCAGCTTAGGGCCTGAAAAGCATGAACCAACATTTTTGCAAACACTTTGCCAGACTCATTAATCCTGTCTCTATACAGGCTTGTGCAGCCCTGTGATGATGATTTATAGTGTTCTTGAGACTCTAGATAGTATAAGAACATGGTAACACACTGTGTTTTCTTCTATATATGCCTGAAAATATTTATCACAGTCTTGCAATAAAATGCCTAACTCCCAGCTCTCATTCACAGCCTTCACAAGAGACCAAAAAAACCTGTAAAGTTCGCATTCTCATTGCAACAAAACAAAGGCCTTTGATTTAATAAAAGACATGATCTGAGGATAGTCTGTTATTTCACCTAAAGCCTTTTTTCCCTTCCACTGAAGCACAACTATGTTATCTTTTAAATGTTACTTTCATGTGTATTTAAGCTAATTTTCCAGCCTCAGTGAAAGCAAGTAAGTAATTGCAAATCAAATGGTGAATAATAGTGTGGTAGCATATTGTCCCATAAAAAGAAATGCTGGTATGGTCTTGAAGCAAGATTTTAAAATACAAATTTGATAAATAGAAAGAAAATGTACTGAGAAACAGCTCCACAACTTTGCCTAATTTGACATATTTGAGAACCAGAAATGTTCAGCACACCAAAATCTCATGGAGTGGGTGAGGCACAGAATATCCCTAGCCCCTGCATGCTCTAAGTAAACTGCTAAAATCACCACTGAGCCCAACATTTTAAAAAATTAAGTAAATACAATGAGTCAAATTCAGTCATCAGTTCTGAGAGGGCTCCTCCCGTTCATTCTTCTCATCTATGGAACAGAGCAGCAAAGAGCTGAGATACATTTTTTCCATAACCTTTTACTATTTTTCAGTGACATGAAGCAGATAAAGAATTACCTGTGACGGAAGAGGAAACTGAGGGCTCTTCTCTCTCCAGTTTTACGAATATGTTTGTCCAGTGGTTCACAATTGGCTTCTGTTGTTTCATTCTACTGCTCTTGCCCACATGAAAGATCTGTATTTCCATGTTTCTTTTTTTGTTTTGGTTTAGTTTTTTTCCTTTTTTGTTGGTTTTGTTTTTGTTTTTGTTTTTTTTTTTTGTAATTTGGCTCCTGATGCCAAAGACAACAATCTTACTCATCCTATGGAATCTCTCTTGATTACTTCATTAAAGAGGCACTAACAAAGGATGAAAAACAAGCCCAAATTCTGCACTCTCACCGCTGTTGCTCTGCAATTGTGAGCAATTGCTGCCACCTTAGAAGCACTGCTAGCAGTGCAGTATAAATCTTCAAAAGCCTTATTTCATTTGCAAGACTAGACAATAGTCTCAAAGAATGAAAGTCTTACGACAGAGGTCACCATCAGCATACGACAATGCTTTCAAAAGATGACTGTTCATGGGCTGCTGTATAAACTGGACCCTCTGAAATAAAACTGCAGTACCTTCAAGCTGTCAGGAAACTTTAAAAAAACCAACCAAACAAACAAAAAAAACCCCTCAGATGTTTATGGGCAGCTGCCTCAAGGTGTGAAGCGTTGTTTGTAGTTTGAGCACAGCTTACCATAAGCAGCTGGATTTTTCACTAGACCATGGTCCATGGTAAGGGGGAGGGCAGTAACAACATGGGAGAAGGGAAATAGAAGAAAATGAGAAATTGAAAAAACAATACCATAACAGTTTTAATGCTTGAAAGAGAATATTTTTCCTGCTGCAGCTGCTGACTATTTCTGAGACTCAAAACAAACTCCCCCTTTCTGAATACAGAAATGGAGGCAGTCAAGAGAAAAAGCAAGACTGCAATCTGAAGAGGTCAAGCCTACAAAAGTGACTGGTGAGATATTATTCTTATCATTCATTAAAATGCTGCAAAATTGTAGTTATCAGAAACAAATGGAATTGTGTAAATGACTTATGCTCTGCAATAAACTCTCTGTAAATGCGTGTGTTAAACACTCATACCACATGCCATATGATCAGCAGAAATATGACACAGTATAAAAACTGAATTACTATCTTGTCTTGTTTCTATTAGAACTGCATTGGTAACATAGCAATGAGATGCTTCATTCTGCTGTTCATCAACAAAATGACTTGTTAGTTTCCAAAGCTGTGAACCCATAAGTTTTCCTCCCCACACTAAATTCCTATAAGAATTGAAGGAAACGGTCACTGTTGATAAGGCTTGGGTAAACCTCTGGGAACAGTGATGTGAAACAACTTGCAGCAGTTGAACATCCTCCTTGTTCTCTTCTGACATGCAGGTCAATTCAAAATGTCCTGATGTTTGCCCATCCCTTACAGAAATGTGGGACAGCTCTAATGGCAGTTCCATCTCACTGTTGTAACTGGCAGTTCTTTGGTGCCCTTTGCACGCCAGATATTTTGCAAGGCAGAGAAAAAGCCCCCTACATCAAAAGCTTGCTTTCTAAACTACACATATGCTTGTGTATTAGAACAGCTCCTACGCAAGTAACTTCCACTGACTTGCATGAGCTTTAATAGGTGAGAAGCTGCCTCCTTTCCATTTCTCATTTGGCCATGTTGGTTTTATGGTTAGCACACAAGATTCAGCTTGCTAGTCTGGCATATGCAAGTCATTTTTCACATTTGTACTAGGTCTCCTGTGTCCTGGATTTACCAAAGACATACGTTGCTTATGTACTAATACCTGCACACACAGCAACTGCTTGTTTGAGGTCAGTTTTAGTTTGGGTTTTTTTCCTAAACAGAGGATGGGAGGGAGTGAATATGCCAAGATAGGAATGAAGAATGGAAAGTGTGATAAACAAAGTCTTGTTTCTATAAGTTTTTGAATGGGAGTTTATTATATGGTAAAAGCAAGCAGCCGACTGGGTGACAGAAATGGGGACAAATTTCCCAAATCTGCACACCTACTACAGTGTACATTTGGCATTTATCTTAGCTACTTCATGCATATTGATTATATCATATATATATACATTTTACAGTTTTTTGCTAAGCATTTAATATATGGGTTTTCTTACAGCTAAAGCTAAATGGTTATCTCTACAACCGGTCATAATTCATGCATTCTTGGACGAACAGGCGCCTAAAAGATTTAAAGTTCTACTATATTTTATTCTTAGGATAGTAGGGAGGTTTTAGGGCCCCTTGACCTTGTAAGGGTCTGTTTCATTTCTTTATGGGGGAGTAATTAAGTTTTACAATCCGTTTTTTTATTTTGATGTAATCACCCATTTGTTTCACAAATCACAATTATTTATTTATCACAGAAAGGAAATTTCAAAAGTAAAAATCTCTTGCACTTTCCAACTTATTCTAATAGCTACATTCCCCACCCCAACTCCTTCCAAGAACAATAGGCACAGAAGCCTAAAGGTTGTTCTGTCTTTAAAAACCCAAGTTCTTCGACTGTCTGTTCCACAGACTGCTGCCTTTTCATGTTTCCCAAATGATGTATTAAAATATGTCATTCCGTCATGGCAGTTTTGGACTCTGCTATTACTCATGTCTGTTGGAACCAATATGCTGGGAGGCAGTCAGATGTGACATGTCACTCCAAAAATTCAATAAAAATATTTCTTATTGCTTGCAGTTCTCCAAAAATGGACATGAGGAAAAAAGAAAAAAACACAGCAGGAAACAATGGTCCTTATTATTGATGAAAAGACTATAAAGGTATATTTGCCAGCAAAAAAAAAAAAAAAAAAAAAAAAAAAAAAAAAAAAAAAAAAAAATCCCTGTATTCAATGATTCATGAAAATTATTACGGAGTAAAGTTCTGTTTTTAGTAAGACAGGAAAAAAATTAAATGCTTGCAGGTAGTATCTGATCATTTCAGAACTCGGATATTCACAAACACATTTTTAATGTTAGTTTCTCTGATTTTTTTAATACTCATAGTCCTTCATATAACTTTATTTAAAATAGAGAATCATTTTATCTACCACAGAAACCTGTCAACAGGAATTTCTGTCATTGTTTTCATAGTGATTTTTGCCACTTGATCTAGGAATTGATTTCTTTTCCTTAGGGTGGAAGGCATGAAGTAGGCCATGACTTGACTGCTTCCTTATGATCACCTAGGGGAACTCCACTATTGCAGGTCAATAAAGAGACTAGAGACCGCAGCCAAAGCATGTGAGGATCAGAGGTAAAGCAATCCTGAATGAAAAGCTTGAGCTGCAAAAGGAATTACCAGAGGGGATGAGGTCATGTGGAATGAGACCATCACTAAGATACACTACAAGGCTCTCTAAAGCAGTCTTTTCATCACAGTTTGTACCCACTCATCAGAAAGACCATTCTACCCAAGGACAGCAGAAGAGTAGAAGGCTACAGGCACACTTCATCATGAAGGAATAATTCACCAGCCAAGTACTTAGAAGCATATTTTTGACACATGCCACAGGGAAACTCTTGAACAACTAGAAAAGGAGAAGAGAAAGAACACTGGGATCCAACATCAAGATGTAAATCCTTTCTGTCAAATTCCCTTTTTTAGGCTGCTTCCAAAATTCAGTTTCATGTACATGCCGATTACTGCTGTATTGCCAAAATAAACTCTTCAGCTCTAGTTTTCTACTATCTTGACTGAAAATTCAAAGACATTTAAGGTCACCCCGTATGCCCATAGCATTGCTCAAGGCAGGGGTGTCCTGAAACTTCCTGCCTCCACTGTGTGACATGGCATCAAGGTGTGCATAGTTATGGCTAGGGATAGGCTTTGGGGCAGTGGGTGACACACTGCATCTCTTCAGCCTCATGACATAAATGAATTTGGGAGTAGAACTGGTAAAAGGAGGCTTCTGGTTTGCAATTGCTTGTGTCTCTACAACAAATTTTCAAATATCTTTCTTCTTCTCTTGCCTAACACAGCTAGCATGATAAGGAGCTTGCATGCCACATAGGCCAGCCTCCCGGCTTAACACTGTGTGCCTCTATGAAGAGGGACAATGTTTTTGAAATAGAGAAATCCATAATGGTGAATGCACAGAAGACCATCCAGAAGGTAACAGGGGAAGAAAACAAACCTGAGCTCAAAAAAACCCCCAAAACAAAACCAAACCAATCCTCAGACAAAATAGTGGGTGTTGGTGAGAAGAGCTACAGAATGTGCAGACCAACAATCTTTTTTCCTTCTGAGAGTCAGTAAGTATTATTTCAGAGGAAGCTCATTCACTTTCCTGAAATAGTAAAAATTTTTGTAAAGAGACAACTAAAACACATACTTCTGTATTATTCATAAAAATATTAGCAGTCTTTGCCTGGACTTGCCTAGCAATTATGATTTGTATGACAAATAAAGTAGTGTAAAATCTACATTCTTTTCTAGTATGCAACAGGCTATGCCATTTATAATAAGCATGTAAATAGCACTACAAGGTCACACACTGCTTTTCATAGTAAAACATGCTTTCTATCTCCCACTCACCAAAGAACATAAACACAGTTCAGATGATACATTTCGACATAGATTATATCCAATTTTATAATATGATGGCGAAAGAAGCTTGTTTGCCTTTCTCATAAACTGCTCAATATGAGTTGCATTTGGCCCATACACATAGATCCATAACTTTGCTGTCCTGCCTGGACTACTTGATTCCTTCTGGCAGGCCTAGCAGGTAACAGCTTCTGCTCCCACGTGCCCCCTCGCTTGTACACTTCTTAATAATGGCCTGACACACCACAGCCATGGACTTGCAGTGGTGGGAAATGGCCAAAGGTCCCAGTTGTATTTTACTGGGGACATTGGCATAGAGATTGCAAGACTTAATCCTACTCAGTGCAAGGAGTAAAAATACAACAAGTAGAATGAGCAGAAATTTCTTCAACAGAGACTGGTACAGGAAACATATTTAAGAAGGCAGAATCTCACTCTCTGCCTTGATGTGAGTACAGATATTCATCTCTACTTTATCTCATTCTAGAAGATGAACCAGGATCAACTCACCTATTAACAGGGTAAACTTATCTGTACCCATTAAGATTTACAGCCTTTTAATCAGGCACCATAACTGGCAGAGCCATAGTTGTCCCAACCATAACTTGATACTCCATTAATTTCTGCATGCTGTACCTCAGCTATCCTTCAGGTTTTCTAGATAAATTTCTGAGCTATGTACAGATTACCATGGAAATTTAAAACAAACTACTCCACTCCTCATAGGGAAAGTATATTTCTACCCTACCTCAACTATTCGCTGAAAACAAAATGAGGAAGAAATTATATTCTAACCTTAGGAGAAATTTCTACTAAGCTAGTTTTGCCTCCTGCTGCTGCTTAGTGTAAATAAATAGTCCAGGGCAACATCCCTGCTCCCAAAATTGTATCAGTAGTCTCATTGTTTGGATATCTATAGGCTGGAGACTATTTTTAGTGCATCCTGTCAACAGCGAGGGGAAAAAACTACCAGGAAGAGGATGCATTAGGATTTTACATTAACTGGTAGTAAAACTAGTGCCCAAGATATCCTAACAACTAGGCAGTCACTTGCTTACACAAGTGTGCTGTGTATTACTGATTTTTTTCCACATTAGTTCTTAGTTCATATGACACTATAGATCTCATGATGTTACAGAGATAGAGCTCAAAGGAAGAGAATCACATTTTGCTAGAAGTACTGGGGAAGGTTTAGAAAATTCCAGCCCATGCTGCTTATGGCAGTGAGCTCACACACCATCAGCCCTGAATCTCTTGCCTGGACAGCCCAGTGAACAACTGCACCTTAACACATCATCCCAACAGAAAACTGATCATCTGCATACACCTCATGCACATAGAAAATAACTCGTTCTTCTGACTTGTAGTTCAAAATGTTACTCAGTACTGTGGTCCAATTTACTACCAGCTGCTTATTGACTTGCATCCAACTGGAAATGCACAAGCGTAATCAGTAGAGGACTGGGAGCATGCACTTGTAGTTTGCTATTGCTGTTTTATACAGTTTACAGTACTACACAAAATTAAGAAAAAAGTTCCCTTCAGATGAAAATTTGATCTCAGAGGCCACCGTATTCATCCAAGCCTCAGTCAAGGCCTCAGAGTGAATTTGTAATAGCTGAGCTTAAGCTTTGGCTTTCATTCTGCTCTAAAGTATTATTTTTATATTCCTTGTTAAATGTAGCCTGATCTCAGCAAGTAATTTTGTCTTAGGTCCTGAAAATACATGTTACAATTTAAAATTCAAGATGTAAATTTTATGTTGAAGGCCTTGGTTAAACATATCATAAATTGAAGTCATATTAAAATATATTTTTAAAGCCAGTAGAACTGGTTTTGAAAGGAAAAGCATTGCTTTTCAGAGCTTTGGTAGCAAATTTAGTAAATAAAATAATTATTGAAGACTTAAATAAGGGAATTTTTTTTGTGCACATCTTTAACACTGTAAAACGATGGAGCTACATGAATGTTTTTCTCTCTAGACCCATATACTCTATAGAAAGTAACACAGCATCTTTTTAAAAACTGGCATGGACCATATATCCTCAATAGCTAGTGACATTGACAATTGAGCACTTCAGTCTCTGGGCCCATTTTTCCCATAAAATTAACACAGTGGACTCTGACTCTAAAGAAAAAAAATAAACAAAAAAAACCAAAAACCCCAAAACAAAAAAAAAACCAAAACAAAACCCCAAATCTGTTGGCTTAGATCCATCGTCCAAGCTTAGGGGAATGCAAAGTACATGAACCATGTAAAAAGTGAAGTACAAGTGCGATTTTAAGTATTATTAGCATTTTCATATCACAGAATGATAACATGGTCTACAAAAAAATCTAGTAACATCATGACAGTGGTATTTTCCAGGTCATGACTGCAGTCCCATGCACATGCAATGAACATTGTAAAGGGTAGGTTATTCTTTCAGTAAAGCCCTTAAACAAAATCTTGAATGGTAGATTGCGCTACAGAACAGCAACATCTAACTTGGAAAAGATGTTATTGAAAATGGGGAAATTAGGTTTGTTTAAGGTCTGATCTACAACATCAAGCTTTTGCTGGCGTAGCTGCATTATTTGTGAGCATGAAGAAATGTATCTTGGTAAAGAGATGTAACTTTGACCAGTCACACTCTTCCTGTTGGGTTTGAGTCCATCTTTCAGGGAGATGTTTTATTGCATTCCACTGCAATAATGTGGGTGCAAGCTGCATGTTCTCTGTTGGACCTTGCTATGCTAGAAAAAGCAGGAGCCTGTAGATTGTCTATCACTCACAGGATTTCCAGCCAAAATCTGGAAACACCAGAGGATATTAGCTTTCCTCAGCTCAAACTGCATTTGCAGAGGAGTCACCAGTTGTGATTCACCATGATGCACTTCGGGGAAGGCTTGGGGGGAGGAGGGTAAGAATTGCAGAGTACAAAACCAGCTGGAAGGAACAGCCGCTGAAACACTCAAACAGGTTTTTGCTTTTTCCAGCACCCTGGAAGCTTTCGACAAGAGTTTCTCAACTTGTGTTGATCGTTCACTACAGTCCTCTCACATCCTTTTTTCTGTGTCTTTTACTTCACTGTGCCTTCTTTCCTCCTCTCTGTCATGTTCCTCTCTCCTCCCTTCCTCTCTTTTTTTAAATTTAGTTCTAAGTCAGCCTTCCTCCCTTCTGAAGCACTGCATCTTTGGTCTAAGTTTTGCTCAACTTCCTCTCTCTGCTACAGCCCCTCACTACCAGCCCCCCATCACATCCCTTACTTATAAAGTTCACAGGACATTTTCTATCTTCACAATCAAAGTACCTAACACAGCCATGTCCTATTGGTGGGTACCAATACAGAGCAGCCATGGTCATAGTAATGGCTCCTCACTGAACTGCAAGCTCACTGCTCCTCTTACACCTTCAGTTTGGCAAAACATCCTAAAAAGAAAAGTACTTGTAATCCCTCATTCCTTCTTTGCATTGCAGCCTCTTCTCAGGCATACCCAAGGCTCAGGGCAAGGACCAAAGGAGTCAGGCTTTGGTGGCTGTTGGCCCCAAGGTGGGGACAAGCTTGAAATCTGTAAAATAAGCTGTTTGGAGCACAGACAAGGTAGGATAGGTAGATGCATGTGTGCGTTGATTTGTGTGCACACGCCTGTGCTCATCCAGGGACTGCAGCAAGACTGCTGATGGCATTAGGGGCCAGAACTGGGGAAAGGAGGCAGGGACCATGGAGAATCTGCATCTCTGTATGTGTGCATGCTGAATAAAGAAACTGAAGGCTTCAACTCATCACTGACCAATTGTCCATTTGAATGAAATAGTTCATAAATATATAACATTTAAAGTACTGTAAGATATAATCTACTTTTAGAATATGAGATAATACATAGAGCACCAAAAATTAAGATCTCCATTAGCAATATATGACAATAACCTTTATTTGGCATATAGAAACCAGATTCTTGACCACTTACCTTATTGTTAATTCAGTTACTTGTCTAACAGAGATCAGACTTATGTAACAAGCGTTGCCATTAAAAAATTTCAACATCAGAAGTAATGCCATTTAATACTACATCAGAAAACAATCCCAATTCTTTCTTAGAGAACCTCCTTGTTAAAAAAAAAACAACAAAACTCATAGAGCAATTTGGAGTCTGCAGTAGACCCCTAGCCCTGAAGGACAACAGTATATTTCTATTTGACACTAGATGGGTACAGCACTCTGCAGCCTTCTCTGCACTGGTTTACTGCTGGGGCACCTTGGGTTACTGGGGACAGAAGGGACAGATTTGTGATCTTTTATTACTGTGCTATAATTAGTCTAATCTTTTCAAACAGTAAAGTACCCGCTCTGACAGTGTGAAACAACAAAATAAAACCAAAATCTTGCATAGGCACACACATAGATTTTACCATGCAGGAGAATACAGAACAGAATCAGTCTGCAGTATTTTGAAGACAACTAAACAGATGCTTATTGCGAACCACCCCAGAATGGAGAAGGTAAGCCAGGTTTTTATTAATAAATCCCTTGAGGAGGATTAGAGTGAAATGATACTGAATAATTGGTGTTGTAACTTACATATGTACGGTTTATTTTAGAACAATTCTGTTTCAAAGGTACACAGGTATGTTGCCATTTTGGGTGTTATCATTCTATAGCAATACGACATCTATTTATATGTTATCATCTATACAGCAATATAGCACATTAAAGCATAGCAATATAGCACTATTAAGCAAGTAATATTAAAGCGTCTATAGCAATAAAGCAATATTAGAGCATCTATAGCAATATGGCATTGTTAATACTGAAGCATCTGTAGATTAAAGCATAGTAATATAGTACTATTAAAGCATAGCAGTATTAAAGCATCTATGGCAATAAAGCATTGTTAAAGCATAGCAATAAAGATAACACTTAAGAAAATGCTCAAGGGGACAGGAATGGGAGAGGAAGGATAAGGGTGGAAAGAAGCATATAGTCACCACCCACTGGGTCCAGCGATGAAACTTGGCAGTTGCAGCTTCCATGTCTGTTGGCTGAAGTGGTGGTCTTGGTCCATTGGGACTGAGGGAAGCCCCACACACAACTCAAAGAGGTTATGAGTTATTACACTTCTAGCTCAGGTGGGAACGCCTTGTGCCTCTCCGGGGCGGGGAGTTTTACAATGATAGTGTCAAGGGCCATGCCACAGCCTCCAACATCTCCCAAGACAAATGTGCCTATTGTGTCAGCATCAATATGGTCCATCATTTGAGATGCATAGCCCAGGCTAGATAAGGACATTGGCATGAGAAAAAGGATTTTCCCACCTTGTAGGACTTGCCTCTTCTCAGCCTCTTCCCTATCTGGAAATCCAGTTTGCAGCCTCAAACAGGCATCTGCCACCCAGGATAGCTGGACAATAGCACCCACTTATCTGATCTGAAGATCCTTTGGTAGTATGCAGAGAGAGGTGGGCTTTGCTGGTGAGCAGTCCCTTCTTTTCAGTTTGAAAAAGTCTTTTGGTGAACTTAGAATGTGTAAATCATTAACTGTTTCAGTCTCTAACACTGCTGTACACTGCTTTTACTCCCCACAATATTCTGCTGTAATAAAAACGCAACTACTAGCTCTTCCTCAACATTAAGTAATATTTCTGGACAGGCAGAACAAAAAAAGTAAACTCAATCCAAAATATATGACTGCACATATCTTTGATTTTAAAGCTTGAGGAGTTTCAAGTGCAAGAGAATGTTTTAGATTTCAGGCTATATCAACAATTATCTTTACAAATGTTTCTGTCATAAGAGAACTTAATTTACCAACTTTGTGTCCTTCTATGTGGATGCTGGCAATATAAAATATCCTAAGACTGAAAACTCACAAAATATGAAAATTAGTAAGTTTCCTTATGATAACTTCCTGATAAACTGAAGCTTGGAGGTACTTCGGTGAAACAATTAAAAAGTACAGAAACCTTTGCTTTAATGCTGCAAAGACTTGTGCATATAAGATATAATCTCAAAGATGACACATCTTTCCACAAACAGATGAATACCAGACTTAGCTGTCTGGTGTTTGAATCCCACAATACTCATACAGATACATTTCGTTTTGTAAAAAATAAATTGTCAAATAATATTTTTCTAAACAAGTTGGTGAAATTTAAAAAAGAAACTACCAAAAACCCCAGTGGACTTATTCGTCATTTTGGAACGTTATAAAGTGTGCTGCTTGTATAATTAAAATAAAATAATTAAAAAAAAAAAAAAACCTCTTAAAGCTTTTCTATAATGGTCTTATTTTTCCTCATTCTTGCTTAAATGAGAAAAATTTCCTTTAAATGAGCATGTGTTTCATTTCAAGAATAAAAGACAGAATGCAGAATGTTTTTAAACATTAAATGAGATATAAGATGCCTATTTTCTGTCACTATAATTTTTTTCCAAATCTGTTTCTAAGCAAGAAGTATGAGTAATTGCAGACTTTTACACAGAATAGAAAGCAAAACAATATAAAATTGCTTGGCAATATAAAAAGCCCCAGGTAATCATCAGTTCCAAAAAGAGGTCATCAGCAACTAACAGTTAACCTGTGCAGATCTGTTGGAAGGATGGCAGGGAAGAAAAAGACAGACACCATATATTTGTAGAGAAGCTATCTGTGCATGGAAAGAAGCAGCAGAAGGTTTCGAATCCAGCCTTAATTTACACAGATCCCTGGGTGTCCTTCCAAAAATGACCTGAGGCTCCAACCATCAGGGTTTGGCAGATTTAGCCATGGCAATCAAATATGTTTTTGCTTCTCACCGTTTTCTCCATCTCCCTTGAAAATTACTGCCCTGTGATGGAGGTAGCAGAACAGACACTCCATTTGCCCATCGCTGCCCCAGCTCACAGCCTGGGGTGCTACTGCCAGCCCTCTTTTGTCCATGATTTGAGCTAACACACCAAGCAGTTGTCTGCAGGCTCCCGAAGCACAGACACCCATCCCACCTGCTGCCACTGATGCAAAGCAGGTAATCCACCACAGGAACACTTCATCTTCCTCATTTACAGAGGCACTCACAGCAACGCATGCCTGATGAGAACTGCCAAAACTGGTAATTGGGGATACAGATGGGTCCTGGTGCATCTGTGTAAGCACATAGCACTGTGCCACCGTCACATCGTACCTGGCTCGGGCAGGAAGGGTAAGAGCTGGGTAAGGACTCAGTATGGAGAAGGAGATACGTAAGGGCCCTCTTCCTCCTCTAAGCCAGTCTGTGACTGGAGGTGGTTAGACTGCTCTGGGTCAGCAACTTGTGTTAACACATAAGAGAATAAAACAAATAAACATAAGAGACCAAGGCAGGAAGATGTTTGAAACAGCAGCTCCCCAAATTTCTCATGGTTTGCCATTCCATTAAATAATGTTTATGTTCTGTTTACTATGAAAGCTGACCACTCTTGCCTTCTGCTCTACCAAAGCTGGCTGCCTAGGAGGAGTTGGCTGCAGTACCCAGTACTGCTCTGCTGACCAGCTTCTGATCAAGGCAGTAGATAACAAAAAAGTAAACAAGGTTTTGAGTCTACTTTGGCCTCTGTTCTCTGATCACGCTAACCCAGTTCATTACAGATTGTTCTAGGGAACAGAAGGATATTCTGTCTGCCTCCTTTCTCCCATAAGCAGTTTATGCCGCAGGTAAATTTTTTCCCATCTCTGTGTTCATTCTCAAGCCTCTTTCTGTCTCCCTCCACATTTCCTCTAGGCCGACCATCTGTCCAAGCAATCCTTCTCTATTGCATACTGTTGCATTCTATTCCTTCTCTGTCTGCGATCTATAATTAGTTGTTTTCCTGTTTATACACTCCTCCAGAGAGGGGTATTGTTGAATGTGACTCCTCAGGAAGAGAAACAATACAGTTACAGCACAAATCCTTTCAGAGGAGTATCTGGGATGAGAAGCCATGCAGGATTGGGTAGGATAGAAAATTTTTTCTTAAGATTAATTGGATACAGAGATCTGAATATAAATCCATAAACCCCCTTAGAGCATCCAGATCAAAACCAAAGAATACCTAAGTAGGGGAAGAAACAAAGGCAAGGAAATACATGCAAACTTTATTTTGACACTGCATTTTTTTCCTCTATAAGATAAAACCCTTTGGGTTTGGAAGCCTTACAATATTTGTGCCTCTTTGCTCCAAGTACCAGGAGCCACTGAACATGAATCCAAAGTGCATACACGATGAAAGCTCTGGGAAAAGTGTACTTAAAGACTACTGGGGAGTTCAGTATTGGTTGGTCCAGAAACAAAGTGTTTATAGTGTAGGAGTAGTAAGCATAAAGCTGGTTCTCAAGAAGTTGGCTGCAGTACAACTGAAATCAAGACAGATAAGTACACACAAGCTCACCATGGTGGGACAGTAAAGAACACCAATGCAGTGTCCAGAGAGTGTTTGTCTGGCCTGAGGGACATTTGTGCAGCAAATAAATAGAGCATTTCCCATCTTCAAGTCTCTTACAAAAATAAGGAGCTTGCAAATGGGCCGAGGATGGAGGAACAAATGACTGGTTGTGAAATACAACACACATGCACTAACACCAGGAAAGCTTGATAGCACAGGTATTCTCATTAGTAAGTAAGAGCTATTTATCATTAAGAAATCGAGCCCTTCAGTGGAGAACACAGAAATCTATGATTTGGATCAAAACAAACACCTGAATTTTGCTTTGAAGTTTTACCCTTATAACTGTGCAGACAGTTTCAATTATCATACAGAGCCTCTTGAAGACCAAAAGGGAAAAGCCTACACCTGTGGGGACAGGCGATATAGAAAAACTACTCAACCATGAGAACAAAAGGGAAGGAACAAGATCAGAAATTGTTCAGTCATGCCCTGAAAATCAATTTAAGAGGAGTTTAAATTCTGAAAAGCAGAAAACATTTTTAAAATAAGTTGCACAATATCAGTTAGGAGGAGAGACTTCCAGGAATTAAAAAAAAGTTAACTTCATAACAATTTCAGTTCAAAAGGAATGTCAGCAGCAAAACCATGAGCTGCTAATCTATTTGGTGACCAGCAGAACGAAACAAACCTCTACTCTGAGTCAATGAGAGGTTGCCTATGGTATTATGAGATCAAACTCTAATCCTCTTAGCATTTTCCATGGAAAAACTGCCATACGATATGTATTTACACTGTTACATGCATTATTCATATTAAATGCCATATACGCACACAAAATATGGCTGTAATTACAACATATTCCTTATAAATTGTATCATTTGAATCCTGTTCAGAAACTGTCCTAATAAAGAGCAAAATACCACTAGGCATTATTTGCTTATGTTCCCTTTATTGCAAACAGCAGAACAGACTGTCTGGTAAAAAGATGTGTATAATCTGGTTAGTATAAAACATTTGTTATACATGCCCACACAAGCCTGTTTCTCTCCTGTATGCATTGATGTCACACTTGTAATTCAGAGGCAAAGTGTAAGGAGGCTGGGCAAAACAGGTCAATTTTAACTCTAGGTCGTGGGGCACAGGCTAGTCAGGGCTTGGCTAAGAAATTTAGCAGTTTCACAGTGTCACCAAGCAGAAATCTTGCTTTGCTCTTTACACATCTTTGCAATCATAAGAAAATGGCAAAATTTTGTAGCTTGACCCACTTGACTATTCAGCATGCAACTAAGGAATTTGATAGTATATGGTCATATGCAACAGGATTTTGCAGCAATTATTATAATACATTATTTGAAGGAGAACATCAGTAAACACCAACTTGCTTGCTCCAAATATTTCTGCCTGAGGACTCCTTATTGCACTTCCCAAGCCTCTCTTACCAGGCTAAACACCCACTTTTATCCAGAGAAATTAACTATTCATGTCATCAAAGCCAGTATCAGCTAGCAAGATAGGATATTTCAAGCAAACACTGATGTTCTATTATAATTCTGTAACAAGTATTCTTAAACCTTGTGATTTATTGTATTATGATAATTTTTCTGATTAATTCTTTGTCAGCCTACACTTTCTACTAACACCTATAGGATTTTTAAAATAATTCTACAGATAAATCAGTCATTTGATGTTAAGTTCTGTGAGTTCTTTCTCCTTAAATTATAATAAAATGCCTCTCTTTTCCCCTCAGTACAAGGTATTATAAGTACCTCCAAACAAATATCTTTAATATATTTCCACACAAAGATGATCACTGGATTCCAAAGAAAAAAACAGCCAGCATTATACTATGTTGCCTGCCTCTTATAGAGAAGGCATTTCACTAACCATGATAAAATAGCACTTCTCCTGCCTCACCTATTAGATTATAAGCAGGAATTGCTAAAACAGAAGAGCTAGCTTATTTCATAGTACAGGAAAAACATTAGTAAAAGGCTGCACTATTACGATAAATTATATCATTATTAGGTAGTATAATATTTCAAAGCCCAAATATTTATACAGGTAAATAGATTACTCCACTTGTTTCTGCAATCCAAATACACTTCTCACCAAAAAAAAAAAAAAATCCTATTTTGCTTCCTGGCATTGAAGCATAGTTACCGTTCTGAAAACAGTGGGGTCATGAATTCCCATTTCTTATCAACCCCTCTCTCCCACCATCTCCCTTGGTTTGTTCAGTGGTTAAGGAGTATGCTTCCACTCTTGCTACCCCTTTTCCTTAATTTTGTAGCAGTGGTGTACTCTTCTATTTTCACAAACCTTACAGGAACACTGTCTTCAAGAGCACTATTCTTCTGCCTATCCCTGTTGAATTTGCCAATGCTTTCAAAGCAAAGAGCCTGAATGGGGTGTGGGAGCATGTATAAAGCCTCATTTTTTTTAGGAAACTAGGCTAGAAATGAACCCAAAATAACAATTCTGTTTTTAAGTAAATTTCCTGTGTTCACACACAGATAATCCTCTTCAGATGACTGCATGACAGACACACAGCACATTGACACATCACATTTCAGAAAAGTAAAGGAAAACCAGTGTAAGACCCTGACATTTTGGTTTGCACACAAGAGAACCATCCACTGCTGGGACAACAGAACACCTCATCCATCCATTGCTGGCTGGGAAACTCAGCAACCAACTGAGATTCACTTAGCTTGTTTTATTTAATGAATATGTCTTGAAGGTTTTTTAGTTTAGGAGGAAAGAACAAGACACTGACTAAGATCTGGTCAGGCAAGAGTTAAAATTACACTGAAGAAAACTGAGATTCACAATTTAACAATCTCAATATATTATAGAGGTCAAATATATAGAATATTGTGATTTCAGATTCAGATTTGTTGCCATCCTACACTTTAATCTCCCACACAATCAAACTTAGCCTTCTAGGTTCTCAGGCCTGGTCAGGAGACAGTTCTCTTTTAGATGTTCAGTTATGAGGACACTGGTTTTAAGCTAACCCGAAAGTTGATAATAACTTAAGATGCACTTAAACATTAAACTGCAACGTTATTTTTGGCGTAGTCCTTGCTGGTAACTCGAGGCCACCAGCCAGAAGACAGACAGAAGCAAAGGAAGTTTACGTAGAGCAGGTTGCTAATGCATTCTGCTACATCTTGAATTTTGGCAATGAGGAAGGAATACTGTTCTATCAACAACAACGATGCCAGTCTGGTACCATGTTAAGTACACAACAAAAGCAATACAAGTTGTCTTTTGATTCAGATCTCATTACAATTCCAGGGAGGAAAAAAAAGCAATTTAATTTGCTTTTCATTTGCTTTGAATTGTGTAGGTTTGCACCGGTTTAGGCTTTACAGGATGATATAGTCAAAAGAAGTAGCCCTTAACTACAAGGGTAAGGTGCTTTGAATGGAAGATCTTTTTATCATAAATGACTAAATTAATGCAGGTTAGTTTGCAATTTGTCAGGAAAATTTCAAGATGAACAACTACACAAGTTTACTCCTTTCAGTAAGTTAAAATGGATGATGACTGTGCAGAAACCATAAAAAGCCATGAGGCTTCGAGTGACTTCACACATCTGAAATGACAATGGACCAAAATCAGCAGCTCATTTTCACTTTGAGGCTTTTTCCTTAAGGTTCAAAAGAAAACCCAGAGGGTGAAAACACACAGACAAAACAGGAACAAAAGTTGTTATGCAACACAAAATGTTAACACTGATATCTTTATTTCACTATTTTCTAAGATACTGTAGATGCCATAGTAACCGTGCCTTAAAATCAGAGTAGAGGTGCTGTGAAAACAGTACTATATAAAGCTATAATCCCAGACAGACATTCATACTCAGCTGGAAGCAGAACTGAGTCATAGATATGAAACCCTCAACAATACACTCCAGAGCCTGTGATGCAAGGGGACTCCCTTGGAGTTTTGGCTGCTGCTCTCCCTGAAAGAGAAAGGATCATGAGACATTTAAACTACAGAAAGCCAGAATGCAGAGCCATTTGAAGAGAAATAGGCAAGAACTACAGTATATAAAATGGGGATATTTCTGAGAGTAAGTACTGCATTTGGGATTTATTCTGGAGGTATCTGACCATTCCCCAGCCTCGGATGTGAGTATCTCCTCTGAATCAGCACTTCCTCAAACAAAGCTTTGTTTTTACTGATGACTCCCCAGTTAGCTCAGTAAAGTGAGGGTGGAAAGTACTAAAACAGAGGCAGTACAAGAAAAGCAAAAACATGTGATTCCTATTGTTTGAGTCTAAAGCATAAAACAAAAAAGCTGAATCAGATGAATGATAGGGTGAGAGAGAAGGAAAAAGCAAGACTGTTACCTTACAAGGGAAACGTGAGAAGGCAAAGTGAGTTTCAGTAGACACCAGGAGTCAAGAGCCTGGTCTCAAGGGCACAGTTTCTATGTGTGCAGAGCTCAGCATTTCCGTGGTCCAGCTGTGTGATTCTACACCATTGCACAGCACATTCAAATCTTCAACCTTCATTTACAAGAGGAAAGAAATGCCTGAAGACAAGAGTAAAGAATCATATCCCAGGAGGACAAAACAACTTAATTTCTTCTCTCAATAACTGGAAAATGGGGAGTGGATGTGCCTCCCTGAAGAGATGATACAAAATCCCAGACAGCAACAGTTCTCTGATCACCAGAAAGATAAATGAGCGTTTGAAGATCATAGTGGTACTCCATGGAGAGAACTCTGTTCTTATTTCTGTCTCAGTCCCATGAATTTCACACCAGCAAAAGGATTTAAAAAGCTAGGGTAAAAGGGCAAACTTTCTCTTGGCTGTGGTGCATAAATGGTTTTTAAGTCCCCACTTCCCTGGGGATAGGTTATAATTACCATGGTTATGCATGTGGGTTAACAACAAGGAGGATCAGATGAGTACAAAAGCTGAGGAAGAGAAAAAACCCTTAACTGATCAATAGAAGAACAAGTTGTCAAGAGTGGAGGCAAGGGACCGATCTATTTTTCATAAACAGGGCTCTTAAAAAAGCTCTAGCTTTGAAATGATCCAGACTGTCTACATTAGAAAAGATTACATTTTTATTTCACTCCTTTGACATGTTTTATGAGAAAGATGGAACTATTAAGTCAAAAACTTAAGACTTTCCTTAGAGCTCCAAGGAAACAGCTCCTCCTGTAACATCAAATGTCTGCCTGTTACAGCATTTCTTTCAATACAAACATTACATGAATTAATTTTATGGCTTCTTTTATAAACCTGTTACAGAGGTAGAAAACATTTTTAAACCAAGCAAGTGAAAAACTGGTAGTTGGCACCATTCCCATAATTATCTGACTAAGCAAATAATATGATTATAGGTAACTTACACCCTTTTATAGCAGAATACTCATTTTCAAGAGTAAACTGGTATGTAAACTTTATCCTGATGCGTGGAGAAAATATTTTCAAAAAGGCAATTGGGATAAAATGTTTATCTTTTGGCAGATAATCACTACAGGTAGTCTGGCTCTTGGACGTGACAGTCCTCAGAACCATTAATTATATTCCTTCTAATGTCCCACATCGTTTTTCCTGTCAGGGAAAAATGAAAAATTTGTTTGCTAGAATACCTAATCCCTGTTGCTGAGAAGACTTTCAGAAATTCATTTCATATTAGCAGATAAAAGATGCCATTAGGCCTTTTTTTTTTCAGCACATGATCTTTCAGAGAAAAGTAAATACAGACTGAATTTCTTTGCTGTGTAAGAAGGGATGCTACAGCATTGATGGCATCAACAGCAATGGGAAGGGAAAAGAAAACATCTGGATGCTGCCATAATTGTACTCATGGAACAGAGGGAAGCAGGTAAATAAATATTATCTACACTCACTTTGCAGATAGAGTAAATTCTGCAGCCCATCATCCTTATCCACTTTGCCGCTTGGTATATTATGATGTGACATTACCTTTTCCACAAAAATATGAAAAGAAGAAGCAGGAGTACTTGAAGTGTGCTTTTAGTATGGATTCTTCAAATACATAAGAACTTGAAATCACAGGGCAAAAAACAAATCTCAACAAAAGATCATGGGAAACTGGTTTGTCTCCAGCTCTGATAACAGGGGCAGGGTTTTTTGTCTTGTATAACTATTCAGTTAACATGGTGCAACCGCCTTTTTTTCAGACCAGAGAAAATGCCCCCAAAGGGCTCACCCTTAAGACATAACGGCTTGAGTTAGCCACCAAACTAAGGATAATGTACACTAAAAGTCTTTCAAGGAGAAGGCAAAGTCTTCCCTCAATGCCCCTCAGCTTAGTTTGGTCCAACTTCCTGCTTTGCAAGCTTTTTGGCTTACAACTGCTAAAACTTCACCATGGACAAAGGAGGCTTAAATAATGAAAACGGCACAGTATTATTACCTCTGACTGGCAGGCAGAGGACAACTTCACAGTGCTGGAGAGACTGAGACTGAGAGTGAGTAGTTGATGCCTACGTCAGTGGGGGCTTTGCTGCCCTTGCACCACACAGCATTTTTTTCTGTATGGATTCACATAACACACTTTCACCCAGTTCTTGAGTGAGACTAAACCTATGGTCCTCCTTTATAAGGAGAAGTTGAAGAGGTGTCGACAGAATGCAAAAGTAAGAGCTCAGATTAACTACCACACTTTCCTTTCCTCCTATTATGCCTATTTCACTGGTTGCCACATACAAACAAGGTAACTCCCAAGGGTATCAGAATCTGGAAAACAAGAACAGATACATCATCTTCTCCACTCTTTCAAATTTAGGCACTGCAATGTGCTTGAAATCAGCCACAAAATGCCAACACATAAAAACCATTCACATTTTGAAAATGTCTTGGTTTAGCTTTCTTGATAGTATTGATTTAATGAAACATTAAGGAGCTTTTTTTTTGGAAGAAAAATTAGTGATTTTACTTGCCAGAAAAAAACTTCAAGTTTTTACAACCTAATTAAATGTTATTAAAAAACTTCTTGTACTATTTAACATCTGTACAAATTTAGTAATCAAAAAATTCAAATCTAGTGATACAAAATGGCCTTGAACTCTGTCACAGAAATAATCTAATATAAAGCCTTGCTTTCCAATTATAATTTAGTAGGAATTGCAATGCATAACTATACAGGAATAAAGCAGATACTGTGCAGACTAGCAGCAGATCCAGGAGCGTTTCAGATATTTAGAGAGATGGCTTTAAAATGAAGGCCATTACAATGTTTAATTGCTGTCCCAGGCATTTTCTAGTCAAAGAGATTGTATCATACAGGAAAGACTGGCATGGAGATCTGCTGATGCAGAAGTTAAAGACAAAAATATCTGTCAGAGTCACAGAACCTGTCCACTAGTTGCTCTCAACGTGAAAGTGGAGAAAACAAAGTTAAAATGCTGCACGATTTTCTCTGTTACTCAATAGAAAAAACAACAGAAATTTCTACTGAAAAAAACCCCAAACTTTCCCCCCAACCAAATGTGGTGATGCCAGGTGCCCTCCAAAGCCTCTCTCTCACTCTCCTCCTCAGGTGGACAGTGGAGAAAAAGATGGAAGAAATCTTAATGGTCAAGAAAAAGGCAGTTTAATATAAGCAAAAGCAAAGAACAACAAAAGACATATTATCTAATTCCATCAGCAGGCATTGTCCATCCACTTCCTGTGAAGTAAGGCTTCAGTATGTGCAGTGGTTGCTCCAGAATATCACCAGCATAACAACATACACTCCCCCACCTCCTCCTTTCTTTTAGCTTTTATATCTCAGCAGATGTCATATGGTATGAAATATTCATTTGGTCATTTTGAGTCAGCTGTCCTGGCTATGTCTCCTCCCAAGATCCTGCCCACCCCCAGACTACTGGTGTGTTTGGGGAATACTGGGGAGACAGCCTTGGTGCTGTTTGAGTACTGTTCAGCAACACTGACTTCTGGGACAGTAGGGACAAATGCCAAGGGCACACCTCTTTCTCCAGAGCATCACCACCCCAAAAAATGCTCAATCCCAAAACACATTCTACAATACACAGATCTTTCAAACCTTTAGGTTTGAACTTTTCCAAATGTTTTTGAGCATTTTTCAACTATTCTCACCACCACCCAATTCATTCGCTCTTTCTTTATGGCACATAGCATTCTGTGCCATAGTGCTAGCTGAAGGTATTACTGGATTTCTTCTCCCCTAGGGACATGGTAAAGCTTTGAGACTGGAATACGTATTTGTGTTAATACATATATGGAGATGTCAAAGACTCAATCTTGTAAATATTGATAGATAACACTCACAAATTCAGCACCGAGTTAAGCTTTCTTTGCAGTTTTTAAGGCCAACCTCTAATATTCCTCTTGAACAGAAGTAATTTTTTATTATGCTTAAATATTATTTCCCTATTTGTAGTAGAAACAGCATACTGTATTAAACTGGTTTTTAAGCTAAATTTTTGTACAAACTCTAAAAAAGTCTAATCATACTAGTTTTCTCCTTGTTGAGTTCTACAGAACTTAGAAGAAAGGCACAACATAAAATCCCAGACTCTGAACGTATATACACATGGATAAACCATATTCCACATGTTTACAGAAAGCAAGAAAAAAATTTCTTTTCCTGCCTACCATCAAACTCAGCTCACCATTGCTTTTTATTCATAATGTGTAGCATGAATTGACAAAACCCAGCATTCAAATATCTCTAAAGAAGCCTTATGTTGCAGCACTAAGCTGATATTTTCCTGTTAGACATCACAAGAGGGTACCACAAAATTGTCTTGAGGGTGGTACTTCTGAGAACAAGCAGAACTGGGTAGCTTTCGTTGTTTAACAACAGAGGAAGGTAATTTTATAGACAAAACCCACATGCTCAGTTCCCCTCCTTGCAAAACCTTCAGTTTATTCATAACAACTACTCAAAGGAGAACTATTTACAGCCTTCTGCCAGTCATACACAGGTTCAGGTTTGGCCCTGCAGGAAAGAGCATGGCACTCTTCAATTACACCTGGAGTTTATATGAATTCATGCGTTAAAGTTTAATAAGTTAACTGGCATTTTTCCAATTATTATCACTTACCATCTGAAAGCACATTGGTAAGCTACATCTTCTCTTCTTGCCTGTGCACTGCTACACAATGTTTAATAATATCCCTACAATATGAGGAAAAGCGTTTTTTCATTAGGAACATCACAGTTTTGTCTTCTGTACTTTATATGGTTCGCACTTTCAGTATCCTTGAACTCCTGGCTCTCAGCTAGAAGAGAGCTCTAAGTTCTCCCGTGCCCCACAGTAAATGCAGCTCTGCTGCAACACTGATACATTTCAAATACAGTACAGCTCAAAGTAGTGAGAGAGACTGCACAGCTAAAGGATGACTGCTCCATTCAAAGTCTTCCAAAGCCATGCTGTGGCCACTCCACCATCATCCATGCATCCAGTGAGAGAACGTGCATCCCAAACTATGTGCCTGGAAGGCATTTCCCTGTGTGTGAATTGTAGCTGTCATGCAAGGACCTTGAATACATGTATCACTTGCTTCATTACACATCCCCAGTCAGAGAGCTATTTTCAAGGCAGATGTAGTGATCCAATCACTCTTTTCCATTTCCTGTGACTTTGTTCTCCAGGAGGCAAAACTGTACTCTGTAAGAGCTGATTGCATACACAGAGAGTGTGTCCTGTGTGTAGAACTAACCACTCTGCAGTTCTTTGAGTCTTTAACAGCAAACACTTTGAATCCTTGCTGAACCGGGACAGTAAGTCCTGTTAAGTGAACAAAGGAAATGACTAGCAAATATTTAGATGAAAAGTATTTGTTTTTTAGGTAACTGGCAAATCAACATAAGGAGAGTTTTTGTTCTGATTTCTATCTTACTTTAGAAATATTTCCAGTTACCCGTGAGGACACAAATGCAGAAAGCACACACAAAAGGAGTCCTCTCCTGAGACTAGTAGAAAAGTGCATGAACCAAATGCTATTGATAACAAAAATAGGCGCAGAAGAGCTAAGCCCTCTGAGAAAAGACTTTTTATGCCACAGGGTCAGACAAGATATAATGTTAGGAGCTAAAACGTAGAATAAAATTATACATTTGCCTCTTGTATAAAACTACATTACTCCAAATAACTGTTAGGTGGGGACACAGCTGCCCACAGGTTCCAACCAGTCCACCAGGTTCAGCTCTGGGAACCTGGCTCACAGACAGAGTGGAGAGGCTCGTGATCAGGATCAAACATCTGTTTATCATATCACTGCATCACACAAGGTATACATGTGCTTGTCCTATCACCTGATAAGACATGACCCATCCCACAACCAAATGAAGACCTCTTCTGTTATATTATGATCCCAGGCCCCTGCTCTATGCCCAAATATCCATGTACCCTGGTTATGTGACCAGAGCCTGTGTTTAATTATGTGATGTATGTCTGAATTGATTTGACATCAGAGCCCATGGATCAAGTCTGTCAGCTCTGGTCTGGATGCCAAATACCATCAGATCAGGGAATCATGCAGACATTTAGATGGTGGAAATGGAGCATAAAATGACAATTTGGACTGGTCTTTGACAGGGTAGGGGCTTTGAAATATAAGTGATTTTTAAAAGGGACAATTAGCATCCAAAAAAAAGAAGAGATTCTACCTAACAATGTTGCTGTGACTAGCTCAAGGTCTTGTTCCTGGAAATCCCTAATTTTCAGAAAGGAGTTAAGACATTTTTCCTATCCTACAGAAAGACTGAGGAAAGGGACCTGAAAACCTTTCAAATGCATACAAATCCTGCTGCAAAGAAAAGGAAACAATCTCTTTTTCACAGTTACAGTGGGGAGGACAAGAAGACGCAGGCTTAAACTGCTGTAGGAAAAACTTGTGTTAGACACTAGAAAAACTCTCAAATGCTAAGGATAATGTTGCAAAATATACCATCTATGGAGGTTATGGGCATTCATGGCTGGAGGCTTTGAATAATAGGTTAAAAAAACATCTTTGGTGGAACAGTTTAGATATAGCTGACACTGCCTAAGGAGGAAGAAGAGGGAGTCCAGATTAAAATTTTTTAAATGCCTCCCAGCTCCAATTTCCTATGATTTTCCTGTGGACAAGTTATTCCTACATCTACCTGCTTAATTTTCCCTTTCTGTAGCTCAGCAGTTAATTGATCTTGTGGAAAGGAGTACGTAGCAACCCTGAAGCGCAAGAGACTTTATTTGGGATAAAGTCATAAGTAGTTGGGGAACTGGGGAGCACTTTCTTTATTATGAATGTGTACACATATGAGTACACTCTGTTACCACCAAAGCCAATGTAAATAGTTAGAACAGTATCAAAGAACTTGAGTATCCATCACAATTTTCATTTTGCAAATGGGAAATGCAAAGCACAAAGGTCTGAACCATCTGTAATGACACAGCAAGTTGTCAAAATGAGCCTGAAAAATGGATTTCCTGGCTCCTCAAGTGACCTATCTGATGGACTACACACTCCTCCTGCTCTTGCTTGCTCTCCCTGCCTTGCCTCCCTTCCCCCAGCAAGCCGTACAAGAATCGCAGCATTTCCTCATAAAAGTCTTGCCTGTAGCTGGGGGAAGTGAGACACTACAACAGTGTCGGTAGCCTGCTGTAACAAGAACACACATCACAAAGATGATCATTACCACAGGGAAAAAAAATAACAACTAAAGGATTTGCACCTTGCAGAGCCATTCTTGGGCTGTTAATCCCCATCTCCTTTCTTTAACTTGCCTTTTTCTGGCTAACCTTTTACAGAAAGACTCTATTCCTCTACCAAGTGATAAACTATAAAAATACAAAAGAGAAGACAGAATAAATGACATACTACTGATAAAGAACAGAATTGTTCTTTATACAAGTGCAGAAGAATTCACAAGCCTTTGCAAGTGAAGTGTTACTCCAGTCCACTGTGCAAAAGGAGCAGCCTAGCTCAGCATTTGCAGGAAACATTCCTAAGGCTGTAACTTTAGCTTGTAGGAAATCAGAATCAGAGCCTAAGATTCACAGCAAAGTATTATAAAGTCAGTGCCAGTCCTTCTGCACTACTCCTCACCAGTCTGCATAGGCTCGCTTCCATTTTCTTTGTGAGAGTGGTGGAACCAAAGGAGGACCCACACTTGAATCATCCACGGGAGGTCCTGCCTCTCACAACTGACTATGCTGAGACACACCAGGCTCCAGATTAATTTTGCATTGATTTGCAGAAACTCTGCTAGGCTCTATGCCCCATATATAGATCAAACATAATTTGGATTCATCATTACCAATAAGACTAAACAAGAATTAAAAGAAAGAAATTGAAGAATAAGAGTAATGAATTAAAAATGCATCAGGAATGCAAAAAACAGAAACATCTCCTGAAAGAATAAAAGGCAATGTTTCAATTGGTAACTTCCCAAAAACCAAACCAAAACAAAAAATCCCCAACGAAACCAAAAAACTCCCACTCCTGTGTCACTGGAATAAATATAATCAAATTCTTTACATGCTTAGGTATTTCCTAGCTTGTTCAAATGGCGTATTTAAGTTTTGATTTATAAATCAAGGGATATTGCTCCCTGCCATAAGATACATTCCACTGGGTCTCAAAGTCTTTAGCAGATTCACACTGTGCGTACTTTCTCCTGATGGTTTCACATTCACGTTCATCAACACTCAGCAAGAACCATAAACAAAGCCCTTTCTCAGATGCACACATGCAGTTCCCATTGACTTAGCTGGATTTTCAGCTGACTTCAATCAGAACTCTGGGCATGCAGAATGGCAAATCTCGGCTCTGCACATTTAATAAAATTACATCACTAGATACCTTATAAATGAAGGACAATGAAGGCCATACTGAAAAATAATATAGATCGAAAACCCAAAACTGTAGCCAAATAAGTTCAAATTTCAGCCAAGTTTTCCCAGAACAATAAAAAGGGTGCACGTTTTAGGCAAGATGAAATGAAACACCTGTAATATTTGATTTACCAGAGTGTGCCCTGCCTCTTTTAGCAGGACAAAAACGTGAAAGCCAGCTATCTACATAAGGCAATGACCTTACTGTTTCAGGTATAGCAATGATATTGGCATGTGAAACAATAAAGGTCAAGTTACAAGCTGTGATTTGCTAAGTCATTATCTGCCTCTGTATCCCATGTTCCATGAGCTATGAAGCTCATTGCAAGTCAATTTAAAGTGTAGAATACCACAGGAGAAAAAGTAATTAATCTTCATATTAATAACTAATATTATTTTTTAATCTACTCTAATAGTGGTATTTTAAAGATACTAGGAGTATCCATCTTAAATCCTTCAACCCTCTTTCCCACCTTGTCAAAAGAACACCGTAACAAAAATCCTACACAACTCAGGAAAAACAGTTCCCCTCCAAATTTCAAATGGCATTTTGCAGCACAATTTCTGCCAGGTACATTAGGTAATGCACACTAAGCAAAGCAACGCCACGTGTGTTTTCTCCAGATTTCTTCCCTTTATTTTACTTTTGCTCATTCCATGATGTAATAAACTGTATCTTTTTACTGCATCTTTACAAATATCTACCTATTAGGATGAAGAATATTCTGACTTCTAAAAATCCAGTTACCAACAGGCTTCCTTACACTTTCTGTTTGTCTGACAAGCACTTGTTAGCCTGCAATTACAAGTTTATATGCAGAAGTACTCAGGGATGGAAACCACAGAGGGGGCTTGATGTTCATGTATAGTTTTCCCCCCTCTAAGCAGGAACATCTCTGATGATTTTCACACTTAAATAGCAGAACAGATTTTATGAATCATTTTTTTCTTCCTAGTTGGAACAACCCTTATTCCCAATTGCATTAGAATACTGAGTCACTTTGCATCAAGTTGGTCATTACTGGCAAGCCAAGGGAGAGAGGAGGAAAGTGGACAAAATGCTCTGAAGCTACATGTGCGATAGGAAATGTATCAGGCTGCTTCTTGAAACAAATTATTCAAAATCACAGAAAAAAATCACCGCAATAAAACTCAGAGAAGGAAAAACTATTTCATAATTATTGAAAATGTCCAGCAAACTAATACTGATGATCAAAGAGACTGTAAAGACTTTTTCTTTCCCCTCTTTTCTTTTAATGAAACAAGGTCTAGCCTGATACAAATGCTGAGTTGTACTGGTCATCTATGCTAGATTATCCACTAAGTTAAATAATTAATGTGGTAGAATCTGCTTCTCCCAAACTATGGCACTTTCAAATGAATAGTTATGAGATTTGGTGGGGCTCTGCTCTCTCCAAATCACCTCCCCTCCTAACATCCCATCCTGACGCTGACAGCCTGTGAAGACACTCATTTGGCTCAGGATTCCTTCATGTAACTCCAGGTTTACTTTCTGTTGTCTCTGGTGGAGCACGAGTTTAGAGAATTTAGAGTGTGTTACAAAGAACATTCATTCTAGCTTAAACTTTCCAACAGGAACAGGGCTGGTGCAAGGAGGGAGCTATTAGTTTATTTTAAATGCATAGCATGGCTATTTGATGATGTAAATAAAAGTAGGTACCTTACACGATCGTTTTTCAAGAAAGTTGATTTTAAAGGGGTAAGAAAGAAAGGAAAAGAATCCAAAACAACACACAGGCCAAAGACTCTGCTTTTCTGCATGTCCTGTTTAAGCAATGACATATGAAGAACTTTACGTTCAAACAATTACCTGGTGCTTTAAATAGGACACTAAGGTAATAACATTTTAAAATGTATTCACACAGTCTAAAACTAACCCTACTCCTGGGAATACCAGTGCAAATCAGAGTAACTCCTCAGAGGTCAACTGAAGTACACCAGCACAAAATAAATGTGAGACAGAAGAGAATCAGGCCCCATCTACCTCTATTTTAATGCAGAGGTTGCAGATCATCTGCAATGATAAAGTGAACAACATAAATATAACTGACATCTATTCAATTGATCTCACATCCTGCCGACTATTCACAGCTCCAAATATAGGGCTGAAGAACAATGGTTCGAGGAAGAGAGGCAGAAACCCCGGTTCTAACACGTTCACACATTTCAATTTGCTAATACCTCTGACTTGAATTGCCTTCATCTCCCCATGCAGCTAAATCGTTATAGGTTTGACATTGTGTCCCCCCCACACCTCCCGAAGAACAATTTCTCCTACAACAAAATAAATTATACAGTGCTGCAAGAGATGCACAGGAGAGAAGATAAACGCAAAAAATAAGTGCAAACAGGAAAACCTACAAACAAGCAAGAAAATTCCTATGTAACATACCACATATATACATAAGGCACTAGCAAATGAATTAATTATTTGGAAATCTAGCACTAAGAATGGCATATGTGCAGGGGAAGACTAAAATATGAGACTATTTCAAAGTATGGTGTCATTTGTGCTAATTTAAGTGGATCTGTAATTATTTCCTACAACTTCATGATGTCCTGAACCAGCTTCCCCCTCCCCTGCAAGGCTGATAAAAGGATCCTTGGCAACACACTAAATGTATCATTCAATGTATTGAATACTAGCGAGAAGAAGCACTGAATTACACTGAAACAAAGAACATCAGGTGCGAATATCACCACCTCCAGGGAAAGAGCACCTTTACCTACTTATCACATCAGTAAACGCAGGCATTCTTATACCTCTGTTACCCGCATCTAATAGTATTTGCTATATTTAACAAAGTTAAGGTGAATTTTACCTCAAATCTACTTAAGCTCGAGCTCTTTGACCGAGACTTCTTGCGGAGGTAGACTGAGAAGAACCGACGCACTGTGAACTTCTTCATATTCATGTCCATTGCCCCGTCCCAGCTGCGGCGCGGAGCAAGAAGGAGCCGCGGCGCCGGCGGCGAAAGCTAGCGCATCCCGATTGCCCCCTATTTATATCCACAGGCAGGAGATCCTCCGAAGCGTCTGTTTCTGCTCATCAAGCCAGGCACAGAGAGACCTGCAAGAGGTACGCTGCCGGAGCCATGGGAACCCAGAGCCAGATGCTTGCTGTTCGGAGCATAAAAGCGTTATACTCCCTTCTCGCTTCCCTCTGTTTACATTTCGGTACGGCGAGCCCAACTCTCTCGCCGCTGCCTCTCCCCCTTGCCTTAGGTCCTACTACACCCAATCAGGCTCTGCTCTGGTTGCACGCAGAATCAGCGCCGGCAGATGACAGCTCCTGCGTCCCAGGCGTAGCAGGTTTGAGACAAATACTAGATATGTCTATTGCTTTTGCACTCCCTCTCCTCTCAGTCAGGCTCTTTCAATTTCCTGCTTTCTGAATCACATGGGGAATAGGCACATGCTGCACTTCTGTTTTTAGCTCAGAATTCAGACGCTTCTATAATTACTGAGGGCTGTGGTGGTCAGATCCGAGAAGAAATCAGCTCCCTAGTGAGTGTCGATCCTGGAAGAAAGCTGAAAGTCGTCGTGCCCCCACTGCCAGAGTAGAAGAGACTGAACCTACTTTTATAATGGAGAGTATGCAAAATAACATTGCACCCCCCCACCCCCACCCCAACCCCCCAAAATTGAAAAGCTTAACATCCTGTTCACAATTACCCACCTGCTTTACATTGAAATACCTAACACTAGCACAGCTCTGAAAATAGAAGCACAATGTAAATGGTAAATATTACTATTCTTATTGTACTACAGCAGGGAGCTACAGCGCTTCTAGGAGTTTAAATATGTACAGTTATTTACAGGCTGTAATTTTGAGCTGCTAACTATACTGGCAAGCATGCAGACTTACAGCTGCACCCCCACGTCCCCTCAATGAAATCACATTTTTCAGCTTGTCTTCAAAAACTAATGAATCTCACTGTGATCCAGAGACCAAAGAGCTTTATCTGTCTGCTGCGCACAGCTCAGACTCCTTGTCCATGGCAGTCCTTCCTTTCTGACCACTACAGAGCACCCAGACACGCCTTTCTTCCATAACCTCATATGGAAAGGGAATTACTCTGATGACTTATTAATGACTCAGATAAATAAGCCCAAGGAGAGCTGACACCACTACAGCATGAGAAGACACTCAGAGGTTAAATGACAATACCACGACAGTCCATCTGCTCTAAAGGAGAGATGCATTTTGCTTTAATTGCATGTTTGGTCTCTGCTATAAACTACCTTGGTTGGTAATGCCTGTCGCTACCTGCTTCTTCTGTTCACAGGTTCTCTGCCCTACTCTTCTGTAAAAAGCTCACCATAGTCTATATGTACCCAGAAAAGTATCAATAAATAAATAAATAAATTGGCATTTATGTTTTCATTAAAACTCTCTATATTCTGTGATTCTAGAAGCCCTTTACCATTACAGTTGTGTCGTTTCCCAGCTAAAAATCCTGGAGCAGAGGCAACTGTCTCAAGAAAAAACTCAGATATCTATAGGTACACCAAAACCCTTTCCAGAAGCAAAACAATAATTAGTTGGTCAATGACAAAATTATTTGCTGATGCAGCCTCTCTAGTCAAGTTTTGTGTCTCCTCACAACCTTGCTGCAGTAAAATCTGCAGTGGCACAAAGGCCTCAGGCACTCACCTGGTTACCTGACCTCCTCCCACCTGTTCTGCCACACCACACAGCTGCTGCTGCTACTTCTTCTGTTCTGCCCTTTGCTTGGCAAAGAGGTCTCCTGACATGGGCTGGGCCAGGCTTTGTGCTGGCAAAGGCTTTTGGCAGTCTCACATGTTCCTACCTGTGTAAGCCACTAGAGTTTTAAGAAGCCATCAGACAAGTTCAGGGTACGTCCCTGAAACCTTCCCATCACAGGTATATCCCTGGACACTGACATCTTTATTAATGCAGAGGAGTGGTAATTTCCCAGCTTTGAATGCATAGTGCTGTGTGTAATAATAAGCAGTATGTGAGTGCCTGTTATCATTTACACCAGTAGATATATCACAACCTTCCTAACCCGTTACATACACAGTGATATCACATACAAGGATGTGCAGTCACCATTAAATGTACCTGTGCTGTAATAAACTTCCAAGAAAATTACACAGGCTGTGACTTAATACCTAACTATCAGGTACACTTATTATATTCAGAATTTTGTTCTTTACCACAAAAATAATTTTTAAAAATGAGCTACAATGTATTGACAATTAATTATAAATGTCAGAGCAAAAACTAGTCTTTGATGCTAAAAGTTATTCTCTAACATGGAGAGCATGCCTAGGGTAGGAAGTAACTCTCTCACCCCTGCCAAGCCTCGGGCATGGAAATAGGCATGATCTTGCTTTCTTACTCCTCTTTCAGATAGATGATTAGGGATTAAATACAGAAGGACAACCAACCACCAGTGCCAGGACATTGCTCCTCACCTACTGGGCAGCAGAGATATTGCAGATTATCTTGCAAGTGCAAAAAGCAAAAGCAACTGAAATGCAAAAATGTACATAAAAAAAGAGCACAAATACAGAAATAAGGTAAAATACATATGCATGTAATACTAGCATATGAATAGGGATAAATATATGAAGAGCAAATTCTACTACAGTTCCATTCAGATTGCATGCTTCAAGACATTGAACTTAACTCTGCTTCAGAAAAACAAATAAGAGACTTCAAAAACATTAACTCAAACTTTCACATAGTCAGACAATATCCACTTCTCACAATGATTCTAATAAAAAGGAGCAAGCCAAAAAAATAAATTAGATTAAATTGGAACATACATCATTATATTTATAAACATACAACTGTCAGATTAACCTATGTTAAAAATTAATTGCACTTAGAAATTCATGTTTGTAAATTATTTCTCAGCTCCCCCCTGAGCAAACTGCTGAGAAACTTGATAAAAAAAGAAAATCACCAGATGTCTCTGTTTAAGATAAGAATAAACAATAAAAATGGTGGAGTGTACATATGGCACAGTATTACACCAGTATTACACAGTATTACACCAGTATTACTGATCTATTTTCTGACAGATACTTGTTAAAATTAGAATCGTATTTGCTGTGACACACACAAAAAAATAAATAGAATACCATGGCCACCCCTCCTCCCAGTGAGTTTAATAGCAAAATAAAGTTTACTTCAACTAGAAAAAGGCTTAAAAACCCCCAAAAATCCAAAAGCCTGTAGCTGGGATTCAAGACAAACTCTCCAACGGAAACCACTTGAAATTAGATATTACACAGTCTGGGTTGAAATTTTTAAAAGATAAATGGAGAATTCCCAATTAATATCTAATGAAAGCCAAAGGTCCTTTCTTCATGTGTACAGATGGACCATACCAAGAGCAGTAACAGACTGAAGGACCCAGACTTAGAAAATTAACATGGGCCAGTGAAACAGCCTGCACAGAACCCAAGCAAGAAGGCTGACAGTAGCCAATGCCGGATGAGTCATCAATTTCTAAACGACAGAACATGCAAATCCAAGACATCTACCACAAATTGGATGATATAATTACTGAGAGAAATTTTGTATTACTACATTACACAACACATCGGGCCCTATATCCAAATTGGGCCTTCAATCAGTATGACCTATCTTTCCTCAATAAATTCATCACAAAGCCAGAAAAAGATCCAGAGAGAACTAAGAAAGCATCAGAAGCAGAGACAACATTGACAGAACAAATAAGATTAGCAGAACATGATATGCAGAGAAAAAAATGAGGCTCCCATAATAGAGGCTCAAGAGACAATGCTACAGAAAAGGTGAATTACACAGTGCCATTTATGCTCTCATTAAGGAAAATCAGGAGCAAGAGCAGATGTTTCCAAGAGACACCAGTCAGCAGAATAAGGAACAACACTTTCCCCCAGGTGATTAGATGGTATATGACTTTCAGTGATTGCTGTTTTCTCATCTTGAATGCTGGACAAATTGCCATATGGCTTTTGTTTCCTCAGCGAGTGAGGTGGTTATTTTTCTGATTGATGCTTCTTTAAATAATATATGATGAGCTTTACCCAAAGAAATGCTTGGGCTTTGATCTCATTAGACCAGTGTACCAATGTGATTATCAGCCTTTCCGCTGCCGTACATTAAGTACCTTATCCTGTTTTGCATGCCACTTACTTACTGCACTAGAGTTTTCTCTCTCAAAAAAAAAGGTATACTGCCCTGCCAGCACTGGAACTTGCTATCTGAGACATTCTCACCAGCAATGACAAGTGATCAGCAATGTTGGCTGGATCGGGATGTAAGGGAGTAGGCAGGAAAGAAAGTGCTTTTTATCCCTTCTCTGACCTCCTGGCTGTGTATCACAAGCTTCAGTAATTTTCAACCTTTTCTGTACATTAACTACGAGAAGCTTCCAGTGGAGGTGCAGGCCCTTTCAGCCATTTTGCAAATTAAAATCACTGCTCAGAAGGAAGAAGAAAGCAAAGTCATACAACTTGTCTAACTGGGTCCAATAAACTGCCAGGACACAGGCTCCTTGGACACAGTCTTCTCTATTCCCAAGAGCAACATAACAGCCCTACAATGCCAGTTTAATCTTGCACTTGTAATCTCAAGACCTCAAGAGTCTGAGTAAAAGCAGAGTACCTCTTTTACCCACATATATGTAATGCCCTTGTTGCTAAAAGCATTATCCAACACACTGGCAATTATATGAAAAGCATCTAGTATAAATATAGTGCAGCAACTACAGGAGAGAATTACTTGCTTTGAAAAGACCCATTTTGCTCAATATGGTGATATTCCAATAAGTGAATTCCATTCAACGGCTTCAAATATTCTTAAAAATGGGAACCAAAATAAATTCTTGGTAGATTTGAAATCAGTATTTTGCAGGGATGCAAGTAGTTTAGGTAGAGAGAAAAGTACTGAAGACTTTCCAGTAGACTACTTCAGCAGTAAGATAAAAAAAATTTACACAGATGGCACTAGGAGGATGAACTATCTCTGTGCCATGCTGGTGCATAAGAGTCATAGAATATCATGAGTTGGAAGGGCCCGCAAGGATCCTGGAGTCCAGCTCCTGGCCCAGCACAGGAAAACTCCAAGAGTCACACCATGTGTCTGAGAGTATTGTCCAAATGCTTCTTGAACTCTGTCAGGCTTGGTGCTGTGACCACTTCCTTAGGGAGCCTGTTCCAGTGCCCAACCACCCTCTGGGTGAAAAACCTTTTCCTAACATATAACATAAACCTTCCCTGACAGAGCTTCATGACATTGAGGTCTCCTTGGTGCAGTTGCCTAAAAATCTACTTCCTCAATTCCTCCAAAGCACTCACTAGTCACATGATGATAAGTGTTTCTTTCACATATATCAAAGAGCTTCACTATGAGGACAATGGCTTGTTCTTATTTCTGCAGGGAGAACTGGGACTGTTGCAGAAATAATAGCTCCAGGACAAGAGAATAATTTCTGCTTGAGTTTTCAGCAGATAAAACATGTTTTAACTCTAACAAAAGCATCTTGTGTTAGTGCTTGAACATCAGATCAGCAAGTGTCACAATTGCTGCATTGACTGCTCCCGTATGTACATTGGTTCTTACAGATACAGGAATGTGCAACAACATCACTGACCACACACACGTCAGTTGGCTGTAGCCTACTTCTAGGATGGAGATTACATTGTGTAGCAATCTGTATAGAAGAGTGTCAGCTTCAATTTCCTTTTTTGCCTTTTAGGGACGTCACCGAGCATTTCACTTTCCTGGATGATACTAAATATACTGGTCTTGTTAGATTTTGGTGGCTTAGATAGAAGTATAAGACAAAGAACCCAAAAACCTAATCTCCTTTATATTACATAAACTTCTACTCCAACATGGATGAAGGAGATTGCTGAAGATAAAATTCTGCTTTCTTTCCTTCAGATAATAAGCAGAAAATCATACTGTTCTTTTATAAAAGACTGGAAGTTTTCTGGAAGGAAGGATGCTACTTAGTAACTGAAGTATAAACAGTCTTATCATATGAATATTTATGAATATCTACTTTGAGTGAACATTCTACAATAGAAAATTGGATGGAAGAATTTCATTATGCACAGCATATGTTTAGTGTTTATTCAGACTAGCCATGAACACTACTAAAAAAAGTGGCATTTGTTAGAAATCTGCTAATAGGCAAATTTACCTTGATAAGCTCTGAAAGAAATCACAAGCCTAACAGGAGAAATAGTGCAAGGAACATTTATTGAAGCCCCTGTTTCTACTTCTGATAATCATCGACAGAGCAAACTGACACTTAAGTAGGGAAAAAAGCCAGACCACTGTTTGCCATTGAAACCTTGAGAAACAGACAAATGTATAATGGGGTTTGCAAATTTTCACTCAGGAAAGTACCAATGTTAGGTAAAATTTTTCCCTTCCATTATCGAATATGACTACACATATGAGGTACAAAAGTTAACTTGATAGACAAAAAGCATCATACATAGTTGAACTGAGTGACCTGAATGAATATCCTTCTTCTATATCTGACGCTATTTTGTATGACTTTGAAGAACCTTAAACTCTCTGGCTACATCTAGCTCCAGGGCATGCACAAAATCCAGCAACATCCTGGATCTACTATCAGAAATGGGGGCATGGATTTTATTGTTTTTCTCTTATTCTTTCCAACTGGCATCTCCTGCCCCCAGCGAAAAAAATGCACATATTTTTCAGCCAGAAAGGAGACAGAGTGCACTCTAGAGAGGTTCCTGATTTTGACAAGTGGGTATGTAAACTCAGGACCCTAAAGATTTGCACCTGCACTGCAGAGCAGAGAGAAAACTGCTTCAAATATCCTTCCATAAAATGGGGCTGAAACATTCTGTCACTGCATGAGAGCGCTTTCAGAGTAAACATAATAAACAATATTACCTGTTCTTAGCCAAAATTTTAGTTTAAGACTGGCACATATTTGCTAGATTTGTTTACAGAAACAGATTAACTGCGAGTAATGTCAAAGAATAAACCAATGGGATATGTAAATTTACCTTGTAGACATTACATCTAGCGGGACAAATGACATATGGAATATTTTCAAAATATATTACACACCTAACACTGAAAACAGGGCTTCAGGTTGTATGAACACCTACCCCATGTTAGACAGGACAAAAGTGAGCTTCATAAATGAAAAAAACAGTAGTCACACTTAAAATCTTTAGCATTAGCTTCCTTCTTGTTGGACTTGTATGGCTTTTCAGACAAATTTTGGAGGACTGCTTTAAATTACTGTAGTAACAGTACTTAATTCCAGATTACAGGCACAACTCTCCCTGCCTATTTTTGAAATAGAAGATGAAAAATGTAGAGAAAAAAAAGGTCTAAATTCTGTCTCTAATACAGCTATACAGGAAGTGTGAAACTGAAAAAAAAACCCATGCAAAATCATTTTGACCTTCAAAAAGTTAGTTATATTCCATTTGATACATACAATCACATAATGATTTCTTAAGTCACCCACAACAATATAGCCCAATGTCCCATTTTACTGCTAACAAATTAAAATCAGTATTAAACTCATCCTCCATCCACTTTATACAGTAAAGTTAAAAAAATTGGCACTAGTATTTCACAACACCAGAAACGGAGAAGGATGTGGGAATAGTACTGGCCAAACTACTATGTTGGCATTTACTCTAAAGTTTGTGACATGAAGCAATAAAACCTGAGTTTTTAGAGCTACTTTGAAAACATCCACATGCCCTGCCCTGCACTCAGGCATGTGGTGTGACTCTTGGGGATGGTCTGGTGCAGGGGCAGGAGTTGAACTCGATGATCCTTGTGGTCCCTTCCAACTCAGCACATTCTGTGATTCTGTGAACGCCACAGCAGCGCTCAACTGTAGAGGGATATGTGTAGGCAGCTCACTTGGGATCAGAGCAAAGTGGCCTCCATTCAATAGCCATCCAAAGACACAGGGATGAACAGGGCTCTGCTTACCACAAGGACTATGTGGGTCCAGAGACAGGCACTACAGTTCAGTAAAAGCATCTTAGGTAAAGGCAAGAAAGTCAAGCCACAAAAATGTCTCTGATTTAGGACTGATTGTTGTTACCAGACTGCATTATGATTTGGATATAATCAGTATGTTAGATGACCTTTCCCTTATTAAATTTCAGATACATAAAGTGTCACTGTCTCTTAAGTGTAGTGTAACCTCTCTCACCTAAGGCAGTAGGAAGTGCATGAGGCTCTTTCTGCATCACTGAGCCTGCCCACACTGGAGGTGAGTCTTCCTGGCTGACGGCTCCAACAAATATCTAGAAGAAATTTCCACCTCTTCTATATGTCTTCCTACTCACCTAACAAGTGTGTGAAGTTAGTTATAAAGAGCAGAGGCAGATTATTCAACATCCAAATGTTTGATTAACCTAATGACAACCTAATTGCCAAAAAATGGCAACTCATCACAGTAAGACAATTAAAGCCTTTGACATCTTTCTGTGAATTTCATATATCTTTTCAAATCCTGAAATAACCCTAAAATTCCACATGAGATATACAGACAAATAAGCAACACTGATTATGTACAACACAAACACATATGAAACAAGAATTTCTTTCCCAATATGTTCAATGCTAAATTGGCAGTTTTTGTCAATAATTAGAGATTAAAATGTACAATTATTTCTATCATAAAGTAAGCCATGTTATTTAATAAGTTAATTAAAAGTTCAAATACTAATTTGTAAATTCAATATATGGATTAAAATCCTACAGAACTTCTGCTGCCCTCCATAGCATGCTATGGGGAAAAATGTATGTTTGCAACCAAGATGTTATAAAACTCTTCCTTAGTGAAGTTGTCTACCTAAATACAGTGACTGTTCTTCAAACAAAAGGAAACACCCTTTAATATGCAACGTGAATCTTAAATTCATTACTTTACAAGCAATGCTGCTGTTCGACTCCAACATTTTTTTTTGAAGCAATGAAAAATCCTCTAAGAACCACCTACCTTTGAACATAAATTTCTGTTAATGTCCCAAAGCAGCCATCTGCAGTGTACAGTGATATACATTCATTAAAATGTGACACCTTTGCCTTAATACCTTACTGGGATCTGATTTTGAATTCGGATACCTCCTTTAATATCTGTTATGCAATTTTACCATGTAAAGTGATGTAGGACAGAACATGTACCAATTAGGAGACTGAGACTGTTCTTTTGCTTCAACTACCAAAGGAGAAAATAGATATATACCTCAGATATGAGGAACAAATAAGGCAATTACTACACAGACTTGTAACAAGGTTTCCCCTCCCTCCATTACAGACAAAAGAGACTTTTTACATCTTCCAAAGAGCTTTTCAAGGGCATCTTTCTCTAGTTGTGCTGCCTGGGGAACTGCAAGCAAGGCCATCTAGGGTCATTTCAAAAAGGCACAGCAGAGCCTTGCTTCTGTATGTCTTGAGGACTAAAAACTGTTTTATTTATGATGATTCTAATAGGTTTTTAACATTTTCAATATCTCCTTTACTCCCTTCACTCACTGCAGAGTTCTTTCCTCATCTCTTTTACTTCCTGTTCCTCAGACTTTCTCTTCAAAGGCATGACTCATTCCTCTTAACTCAAGGAAGTTGAAATAACACCACCACCACAAATAAAAGCCCCCAAAACAACAACAAAACCTTGAGCTGGGAGAATAATTGCTTTCTAATATTTAATTTTTAGAAACTATTTTATGGCACATCTCTGGACTTCAGAAGGTCCAAAAAGATGCAAGAAGAAATATGAGTGAGAAGGAACTAGAAAGCAATATTCAGGGGGCTATACTTGTCATGTAACAACACACAGGCTGGTAAAAGAAAGATGGAGAGAAATCCTTTTAGCAGCATAATGGAATTTTTTAAGTATTATTGTGTGTCTGCTAGCACACATAGCTTTAAAATCTTTTGGCTGCTGGAGTCATGGCAGTGCATGAGAAACATCAGATTTGAAACATCCCCAGTTGGTGTCTGGTTAACACTGGTGTACCCCAGGGCTCAGTATTGGGGCCAATCCTGTTTAATATCTTTATTGATGATCTGGATGAGGAGATTGAGTGCACCTTCATGAATTTTGCAAATAACACCAAGTTGGGGGTGTGTGTTGATCTGCTGGAGGGTAGGAGGGCTCTGCAGAGTGATCAGATAGGCTGGATCAACGGGCTGAGGCCAGCTGTATGAGGTTCGACAAGGCCAAGTACCAGGTCCTGCACTTCAGTCACAACAACCCATGCGGCACTACAGGCTTGGAGAAGAGGGGCTGGAAAGTTGCCTGGCAGAAAAGGAACAGGGGGGTCCTGTTTGACAGCTGGCTGGACATGAGCCAGCAGTGTGCCCAGGTAGCCAAGAAGACCAGTGGTATCCTGGCTTGAATCAGAAATAATGTGACCAGCAGGATGAGGGCAGTGCCCTGTACTCACATGGGTGAGGCTGCACCTTGAATCCTGTGTTCAGTTTTGGGCCCTGCTCTACAAGAAGAACATTGAGAACACAGCTGAAAGGAGGATGCAGTGAGACGAGGGTTGCCCTCTTCCGCCAGACATCTAGGAATAGGACAATAGGAAATGGCCTCAATTTCTGCCAGGGGAGGTTTAGATTGAATATTAGGAAAATTTTCTTCATGAAAGGGTTGTCAAGCATTGGAACTTCCTGCCCAGGGAAGTGGTTGAGTCACCACCCCTGAAGGTACTTAAGAGATGTGTAGATGTGGCACTTAGGGACATGGTTTGGTGGTGGACTTGGCAGTGCTGGGCTAATTATCGGATTTGATGATCTCAGAGGTCTTTCCCAACCTAAATGATTCTATGATTTCACTGTAGAAGAAAATACAACTGCCCTGGCCCACTTAACCTGCTGCAAGATGAGTGCAGCTAGAAGACATGCTGGGAAAGAGAGACTGAAAGAAGTTCTTCATGGGAAGGAGTGGAGCTAAAGGCACCTGCTTCCCACAGGGCTAGACATGGATTTGAAGGCTGTGTGGAGGTTTGTTTTATTTTAGACAAAAGATCTTGGCTCAATCAGAGGAATATCATTAGTCCTGGCATAACCCCTCACTTGTGGCCTCACTCTGCCATCTCCAGGCCATCATTTTGTTCTTCCTCTGTGCTGGCACAACTATTCACATAGCCACAGAATGAACCAAACTGGAGAACTGGTCCAAATTAAAACTGGGCAAAAAACCACTCCAGAATACTACTTTTAAACCAGTTCAGTTCCCTGGTCTGATTCAGTGTAGAAATATCTGTGCCTACTCAATATTTTTTTCCTGTGGTGGGGGCAGGAATGTGTGCTTGTGAGATGGCTCTGCCTCCTCTGTTGGCAGGGATGGGTTACACCAACACAAACTGTCAGTTTCCCAGATATGAAGCTGGCATGGTACAGCTGCCTGGCCCAGAAGAACTGGAATCACTGACCAGGCCACGTCAAACTATCGTTCAGATCATAGTGAAGGATAAGATAAAGACTGAAGGTTAAGACAACAGCTCTGGTATAGAAACAAATTGGCTAAAACATACAAAACCTGGAATTACAGATTGACAATATATGCTTTCCAAAAAGGTTAATCTATAAAAGGCTTGTTTAAAAGTAAAAAGATCCCAAAAGGGGTGAGACAGTAACATATAACTGTAATGCAGAAATTCAGGAGGCTGTTTAATTGACTCAGAAGTGCCAAGTCCACCCACTGGGAAAGCCAGTAGAATAGATCGGGCTCCCCTTTAGTGCAGAAGCCCAACTACAGGGAGTGTAGTACAGAACTAAGACTGTGGTGTTAACTGGCACCACTCTAATTGATTTTCTGAATACTATTTTCTTGTATTTGTCTGATCTAATCTTCTGTGGCTGCTAATACTTGTCCTGTCAGTTAATTTCATATTATGTTATGTCTGTATAACTGCACACACAAGTATGCACCTCTTACAAATCTCTGTACACATTTATGCTAGTACATGCAGAACTTGGGCTCAGTTTAGATGCTACAGGTCTGAGACATCACTGTGAATGCAACTGGCATTCACATAGTTTGAATATGTTTGATGCACATTGCTCAGTGAATTTGAGAACCATTATCAAATGCAACTTGGATGTAATCACAGGCATCTAATCAACATACAACTTTCCTGAACCCTTACAAACTTGTTTTAATACCATCACAAAATCATCATAGAGTTATTAAACTTTTCAGTACTTTTTGGTCTCACTGGGAGACTGCCCAGAAACTCACTTTCCTATTCACTCTAGTGCCTACACTAGATGCACCATGGCTAACTTAAAGTCTTTTGCTCCTACGCTAGCACCTTTCTTAAAGTTTTTCTTTTCCCCACCTATAAGCAAATTGTTTTTTAAAGGGCAATCATATCTTCTTCCAGTCTTGACTTGGCTATGCTAAATGCAAGTGAGCTTTCAGCCTCCCCTCACTCAACCATCTCTCCCTGTTTGTGTCCCAATACACATCCTGTCCTAGACTTGTTCATGTCTATATTTATCTTCCTTGTAGATGTCAGGAACAGAAGAGTTTTTATCAGAGCCTCAGTAATAGCATTAACTAGTAGCTCTTCATCACAAGAAATACTTTACGATTTTAATTTTTCCATTACTATTTCAGATTTGTGGTTCACTGGTGGCCTGTTGTGCACTCAACGGAATAGGACAGAAAGCTCTTCGATCCCCTCTTTGGATGTTCCAACATAAGAAGGACGTGGACTTGTTGGAATAAGTCCAGAGGAGGGCCACAAAGATGATCAGAGGTCTGAAACACCTCCTACAAAGACAGCCTGAGAAAGTTAGGGTTGTTTAGCCTGTGGAAGAGAAGGCTCCAAGGAGACCTTATAGTAGCCTTCCAGTACCTAAATGGGGTTGATAAAAGAGATGAAAAGTGACTTTTTACATGAGTAGATAGTGATAGGAGAAGCAGCAACAGTTTTAAATGAAAAGAGGGAAAATTTAGATTATATGTTAGGAGGAAATTCTTTACTTAGAGGGTGTTGACATACTGGAAAAGTCTGCCCAGACAAGTTGCAGTTCCCTCATCTCCGCAAGCGTTGAAAGCCAGGTTAGATGATGCCCTGGACAACCTGATCTAGTGTCATCCCTGCCCATGCCAGGGGAGTGGAACTATATGATCTTTAAGGCCCCTTCCAATCCAAACCGTTCTGTGTTTTCTTCCCTCAAAAATAAGCATTTCTTTTCAGTGTACCATTAACTCGTAACGTAGTAATGCTTGGTTTTGGTGGCATCTCCAACACTGCTGTGAGAATTTCCCCCTCTCAACCACTAATGCATAATCTGAATTTTACCCTAACCTTCATTTGAGTTTTGTTTGGATACTTCTTGATGATTTTTATTTGAAATAGAATGAAGCTAAGCAATCATGGGATAAATAATACCATCTAGTATTTCTTACACAAATGTACAGTTCTTAAATGACTTTTAAAACTTTGAAATTTTAAAGCCAGTGGCTCAGTAGAGCACTCCAAGTCAGAGCTGGTTAAAATGGTATTTCTGAAAAACATGCACAACTTTGCAGACAAAAAAAGACATTTTGTAAAATTTCCTGTTGAGTTTCAGAAAAATTTTGAGAACATTTCTTAAATGGCTTGTACATTCTTTCCTGCCATGGAATATTTTTGATTATTTCATCATAGCAAAATATATTAGAAAGCATGTAAATGTGAATGGAAAAGGACTAATTAAGGTCCCTAGCCCACTCTCTTGCTCAAAGCAGGGCCATTGTGAGCACTACATCAGGTCAGTTATGGCTCTTTCTAGCTTAATTTTGAATATCTGCAGATAAAGACTCTCCGTTCTTGCTGGATGACCTACTCCAGTGCTACTCTGCCTTCTAGGTGAAGTTTTTTCTGATCTCCAACCTGAGTGTCCATTACTGACCCTTTTAGACACTGACCACAACTGTTTTTCCTGGTGACACCAAGAAAGGTTTGGTACACCAACCCCACTCCCTCAACTTCTCCTTGTAAATCATGTGCTCTAGAACCTGGACATCTTGGTAGCCTTTTCAGCAGTTTTTCAACGAGGTGCTTAACTAGGTCTGCCCAAAATGGACAGTATAAGATAAGATACATTTATTAGTAAGAAGCAACCATAAGCCACAGTTATTATTAAATTTAAATTTTTTTTCAAAAAAAAAGGCAGAATGTCACGTGTTGTGACTAGTATCATGAAGTGACAAAATGTCATTATCCATATTTCAATGAAAATTGCTTCTATATATGCAAACATCAAAAATTTAACTCATTTAAATTCAAAATTTCAAAGTGAAGTCATTGTACTGTTTTCTTTGCAAGAACTGTCATCAAAATTTATATGACTGCAGCATTTCTCATTTAAAAGTATATAAGACCATTTATTTTACAGAGGCATTTATTACTTTCATTTGAGTATGTGCTTTTCACTAGACTGCTTTGATTCTTGAGAAGCAAAGCAGCTCAAATCTTTCTTATCTCCATGTGCCCCAGCATCAGAACTGAAACATACACTACCATGACTACAGGCAATAGCAGGATTGTTTTCTTCCTGCAACTTTGTTGTACTGAAACAGGGGAGGGAAAATAAAAAAGAGAGACAATTGCTCCAAATCAGAAATTATCATTGCTAACCTTTATGCATTCATGATAAGAGATAAATTGTGGAATAATGCCAGTCTCTTAATTAAATACTGGCATGTTTTTAGACATTGGCATAACTCTCTTCTACACTTTTCGTATTTCCTCTGTGATTATGTTTTCAGATAATGTACATGGAATATTAGTCACCTCTCATACTGTGGGGGCAATGCTGTGTGTTTTCTTCATCCTTCTGCAAGCCCATTCCAAACATTTTACCTTTCAAATTGTTGGTGTGCACAGAGCAGATATAGCCACAGTGTTGCTCATAGTTTCTCCATTCCTATCATTAAGCACATACCAGACCTCCCATCAGCAAAATTCCATGTATCAAACCAGTAAAGACGAGAATATGAAATTTATGGAATGTTTTATTATTTGTAAACATCTTTCTTTGTTTGTTTTTGGGTTTTGTTTTGTTTTCAATCATAGTATCACATTAGCATTGTTCTAATTACCTTCATCACCCAAAATACATTTTCTAAACTACTGGGACTTAGCCTCTCAAATCTCAGCAAAACAATGCTAATAACTTCTGCTCCTCCTTTCCAGTAGAAACAAACCAGTGTCATCTTCCTTGTCCTCCCAGCCCGACTTAACCTCTGTAGCCACGGGAAGAGAACAGCAAACAATAATGCCTTTAAGAGACACAAGGAAGGAAAAGCAAGGAAAAGTATCTGAAAAAAATCACGTCCCTGAAAAGTGCAAGAAACATTTAGGAACAATAGCTTGGGGATTTAATGGATATAGGCTGGAAAATACAAGAACAACATATGTACATATATCTGGTGCTGGCAGCTACCAAATGGGTCACACTGGGTATGCAGCTTCCTTAATCCTTCAAGGACCAATGGGTCATTGTCTAACCGAGTCAGACCCTTTATGCCCAGTGGGTAATACCTTCCTCACAAACAATTCCATAAGTATTCTTTCCACTATATTATCTCTAAATCAGCAGGCACACAATACATGATTTTCATATACATTAAATGTTGACTGCTGAATTCATGTTCAGCCCGGTTTGAATCTTTCAAATGATCCAAGACAGTTGGCTGCTGAAGCTAATATACACTGGCTGAGTAGACAACTTACTGTTAACAGCTCAAATTTACTACTTAAATTTTGGAAAATACATATTTATTTTTCTTTCCTGCCTTGTCTATTATCAGATTCAGCAACTTGTCTTTTAGGGAAATCACAAAGCAACACTGAATGTCTTCCAATCATTGGCATGTTTGTTCCCAACTTGAAACATAGACAGCTTTGCCTTTATTGCTCGGAGTTGCCTCTCATACCTAGCCCATTTTCTGATGATATCAGCTGAAAATGAACAGTCATTCTAAGGCTTGTACTTCAAGATTTCACAAAAACTCCATGTCAGCTCTCATTTCTAGATATTTAAGGGAATCTGCATATCCTTCCTGGGGAGCTGGGAGACAAACTTCATACCCTTATTTTCCAACAGCAACTTCACTTTGCGGAGTTCTTCAGCAGGCAAAACTCACAAACAGCTTTTCCAGAATATTAAAAGTAATTGAGATAATGAAAAGCTAATAGACTTTAGCTTAGAGGGTTGCAAAGAATAGCCTGCCATTATGCAGAAAGCCCTGTAATAGAGTACCTTGTTAATTAGAGATGATTCACAGATGACTTGCAATAGATTATGGTAGTTCTGAATAGCATGATATTTTCATATTGAGCTCTTATCTACTCAGGAGTAATGAAGCTTTAATTTTAATTAAAAGAAAGATTGGGGTTTTTTTTTCTTAGGCCTGTAGGTCCAAGCAATAATAAAGTACAGAAAATAAGCATCTTTTACTAATTTTCCATATTTAGATTCTGCACTTTGTGGGTTCACTTTCATAATGTTTCCTACCAGAGGACATCTAAGCACCTGAATAGCAGCTGTCAATGAGAAGACAATATGATCATCACTTTAACTGGAAAATAGGCAATGAGGTGGGAAACTGTTTGCTCAGGGTTTCTCAGCAAATCTGTGACAAGGTTATGAACAGAACTAGGTTCATTTTAAATACAGGATTATCCCCTTACATCTCCACGTCTCATCACATAATACCATCTGCTACACCGATGGGCATCCACTGCTTTAGCTATGATCATTGCAGTGGTACTGCTTGATGTTATAATATCCCATTGTTTCTGATAAAGGGGTTCCCATGCTGCATCACCTTCCCTCTTCCTCCCTTAACACTTTCTCTTGCTTTTTGCTGAGGAACCTGCAACTGGTCCAAGAAGCAGAGGAAACACTCTACACACACAAATTTTCTGCTGTTTTAGCTCCTGTGAACTGATCCCTGAGGATCCTGGATGAGCTCCAGTACCTGAGAAAAGTAGATGCTGGGAGCATGCAGGAGTAGGATGGCAGGTTTGCACCCTTCCAGGACAGCTGGCCATGGGGTGGGCTTAACCGCAATGCCAAACAGGACCTTACTTGGTATGGTAAGTTGACCTTACCTAGCACTGAGTCTCCATGCCTGGGGCTTCCATCCCCTTTCTGCTTAAGCCATAGTCACCACTGGGGGCTGTGATGGCTGTATCCAGCTTGCTGGGGACTTTTGGGGATGGATGGCAACACGGAAGCCAATGGTTGCCTGGAACCATGACCCCCATGAATGCTGGCATGCAAATGTGGACAGGACTAGGAGTGGAAGCAGTGACATTTAGGTTCCTCTCTGAGAAGGAGTTAGAAAACCCTTTCTGAATGTCATGACTCAATGGGAACGTCTCCCTGACAGTTTCGTCCGCCCCTGTCCTGTGTGCAGTAAATAATCAAGTGTACTTTGCCATTGCATCTTGTTAAACCGCTGTTACATTTACCACTGAACTTTGCTAACTTATTACTTCATATCAATAAAGCATATTGTTGCTTCTCTTACAAGTAAAGTGAAGGACTTGATCTGCAACAATACCTTGAGCTGCCTTTAGTTTTTTACATTTCCCATTTTTTTTACCATATATTTTACTTGTAGCCAGATCCCCTCTTTAAATTGAATTTGCAAATAATTGCTCTGATCAATGAAGAGAACATGGTGTTTTGTTTTAGAGCTATCGAAGGTTTATCCCAAGCTTTCCATGGGCAAGACAAGACAGCTTGTGAAGTCAGCAGCACACAGGAGACCCGCATGGCTAATGCCATTAGCTGTCAGTAGCTCCATGGCCCTGATGATCCCAGTGCTGACTTTGGGCAGGAAGGTTGAGGCTACCACAGTTCTGTCCAGGATTTCCCATGGTAAATACGGACGTGTGCCTATGTACAGTGTGTGTATATTGGAGCACAAATCAGTCATATTATTCACTGTGGGTGCATTGTGCTTATGCGTGGTGCAGTCCAGAGTGTGTACATGCACACACACAGACGAGGACCAACAACAACCTCTTTTATCCATTCTGTTGCCATGTCTCTTTCTGTGACCCTGGGAAGCTTCAAAACATTTCTGAACTCCAGGGTTGTCAAGCTATGAAATATGACCTGAAGTGACATTAATTACTGCATTCAAAACACTTGACGAGAAGCTATTAATTTACTAATTCATACAGGTAATGACAAAACACCTCCTCACCTCTTTAGAAAAGAGGGAATGAAAAAGGACAACTTGCATCCAAAAATGGCATTATACCTGATGAAAGTTCACACAAAATTCCCTAAGATTTCTTACCATAAATAGATTTGCAGGATTCAAATTGTGAATTATTAGGAAAACAGTAATACAATAACTGATGAAAAGCATGAAAATGAAACCTCCAAACCAAACCCTCTCAGTCTCCACATCCAGTAGGGTATGCCAAAACAAAAAAAAACCAAAAATGAAACAGAAAAACCTCACTCCCCAAAAAAATACTTGCACATTTACATCTTCAATTAAATTATGCAGAGAGAAAAGGGAGTACATATAACACAAATACAAATATTTAGCCTTTTTACCTCTAATTTAGGACTCATGGCAAGACATGCCTGCATGTTTTCAATTAATTCAATAGAGGGAAATATATGCAAGCAGTATTTTGGTCAGTAAGGGATTACTCATCTGGAAAAAGCTACCTGCATCATTCAGCGTTCTCAGGATCAAGATCTTTTTACAGTCAGCTCTTCAGAGAGAATGCATGTTCCCTATATAAGCATTAAGCTCATATTAGGTGCTTGACTAATACACAACAGTGCGAAAATTAGTAATTACATCACCTTAATTTGAGAAACTAGATTTTGTAAAACATAGAAACAGCTAATCAAAGACAATATGGAAAAGAACAGATAATGAAATCAGGACCTTTAATTATTTCAAATATGGGAAAACAGTAACAGATTATTTAATAACTACATGCTTCAACAATTTGCAATTCATATAGTTGGTTTCATTGTATAACTAATAATATGATGTTATATTTAACAGTGTGAGCTTATCTCTTTTTTTCACTCACTAGAATAGTGGTTGATTATGCTTTCAAATGCTTTTTCTTATTCATTGACCTGAGTTTTACCAGATCCTAAATTAAAGAAAATCTCCCTTTAACATAAATGTACAGCCTATGACTGTAATTCAGGGAAGTCTAAAAAATGAAAGCATTCTTGTTTGAATGTAAGGTATATTCAGCTTTAAAGCACAGCTAATGCTCAATAAACAGCAAAATCATCACTGTTATCACTGAAAGTTTCTTATAGTTTCAACTGAAGACTTTCCTCTTTCAGGGAAAAGTTTAGGCAGCCAAAAAACTCCCTCAAACCTCACAAATCATTATATCTTTCTTCCCTGACCCTTAAAAACCATTTTTTTCAATAGATACATTTTATATTAAAAAGTTGTTTGTGTAAACAACTGATGGTTCAACTTCGTTATAAGCCTTTCTCCAAAATTTGCTTTAAATGCAATAAGTTTGTATGTGAGAAAATAAGTGGTAGTAAGTATCCTTACATTTAAGTCTATAAAAACTTTGAGTAGAGTTCAAAAATATGATTTTTAATCCCCACATCCCTTTATGTGACCAAAAAAAAAGTAATGAAGAATATTAAATCTACCATGAAAGGCTCATTATACAGGAGCACTTCTATTGTTTGATATGGTACTTAGGATTTCCTATGTCACTGCTTCTGTCAGCTCACACAGGTTTGTCAGGAAACACTGAAAAAAATCTAACACAAATTACTGAAAGAATTACCTTTTCCAGGAATGTTATTTTCTTGTCTTTTTAGGATATGACTTCCTCATATAACAACACAAATACACCTGACCTCCACTGTATCTGAGTAGATGCAGCGCCACTGTAGCTTATGTGCCACCCTCGTGCCGTCCCAGTGTACAGCTCATGAAAGTTCCTATAGAACTTTCTTAACAATCCAGGCCCTAAAAGTTGAATGCCCAGAAGGATTTAGGTTTGCAAAAGGTCATAAAAAAGCAAGACAAAAGCATTACAGTTATACATACACATATATATACACACACACATGTGTTATATATATATACATTTCACATCTAGAGAATGAGAATTTCAAAGCTTATTTTGATTAGCCTTTCGTTTAAAATTCCTTTTTGAGAAAGCCTATTTTACTTTTATCCATATTAGCTGTTCCATTCTCTTTCCCAGGTCTAGGTAGGATGCTGCTCATTTACAGCAATCATTAAACAACAGACAACATGACACACATCTACAAGTCATTACTTGCTGTGCTTCTAAGCACAAATTTTCAAAACCGTCAGCATCATCCTTTCCCCTTACATAATTGTCCTTTTCTAAGGGGAAAGCTATATTTCAGTGGAGCTCTCATTCTCTGTAATGTCGAAGACCTTACTGCTATTGTCTCCACAGAACTCTGTTTTATTGTGACAGATCCATGATATTAAGGACTCCTCCTTTAACAGGAATTTCTGCCCAGTGATATAGATATGGCAGACACTATGTGCAGCCACATGTCTTCCAACAGGAACAGCTGAATGTGTAAAAATAGATGTGTCCAAATTAAACAAGGAGGGAATCAAACAGAATGCAGAATAACAACAGGTTACTTTTTAATTTCAGCCCACATGACTGGTAAACACATGATTAGAAGAAGGTTTACTCATTAAAATATATAAGCTTTTGGTATTTTCTTTTTGTTTTTACACATCTGGCCTGAAAAACTTAATTAGACCAGCATACAGCTGCCACACTTGCAACTTCAGTGATACTGTTAAGCATCCACATGTCAACAATTTTTCAAAGATGAATTCCTAAGCGTTGCTGCTTTCATTTTTCACTAACACTAATTGGCCCTTTAAAGAACTCGGAATGCTACTGAAATCTGTGAGGCTGAATGAATCAAAAGCGTGCACAAGCAAAATTAGCTCCACATTCTGCACTCTCAGTACACGGCCAGCTGGGCAGAGTTGTGCTAAGTAGATAACTTTGTGAACAGTCCACTTGAAATCAAAGTCAGCTACTGCAGTGGAGGGCACTGTTCACTTTTACTGAACATGAATCAGCATACCAGTAAGGGGAGCAGGGGAGCAGTAATGTTACTCATTTTGTTTCTGAATGACCAACACGTATCAATTTAATGATATTGTCAGTACATGGAAAGCTATGCAAAAATACATCTCTTTCCTCTGCAATCCCCAAAGGTCTGCTGCATCCAGAAAGTGGTAAAAGCAACGTCACTTCTGTTTCAGGTTTTTATTGTTCTCAAGTTCAATGAGACTTTCAGTTAAAGCAATGCTCTAATTCTGTACCAACAGCAGTGTCCTCTAAAAGTTCCCTCCACTGAAATGACAATTTCCATTTGGAGCATTTTCCCCTCTCCCTTATAAGCCACAGAAGTTTGACATATGTTAATCACCGGACTTAACCTTGACAAATGACCATGATAGAAGGCATGTTCCCAGCCAGAAAACAGGGCATAAACTTGCAGGGTCAGAAAAGGTATGAAGTGCAGGGTAAATTATGCTTGTGTTCAGAAGCAAGAGTCCTCCTGGAAGCCAATGCAACCAGCAAGTATCTATGCATGGATCCAGCTTTCTTACAGTGTTAAGTATTTCCATGAAAAAAATAATCAAAACAGAGCAAATAGCAAAAAGCAAATAGCATAAGGATTTCCTCTGTGATTTGTGTACTTCTTATCAACAGGGTAATTATAAGCAATTCAGTCATCTTCAAATATTAGTTTCATTTTATCAGATTGCTGTCTTAACAAGGATTAGCACCCACTCAGAAGATCAATCTGATTTCTTCTCAATGCCACAGCTTTCAGAAGCTACCCAGCAGCTCAGTCACTCACACTTTCTGCTAGAGAAGCATTCAGAAGAGCAGATTTTGGATGAGTCACTGAGAAAGAATTGCTCTTTATTTTGTTTCAGGTATCTCAGGGAGGGAACAGGATAACAGCAAAGAAGAGGAAGGGTTGCAGAAGGAAGAATTAATTGGACGGGTGGGTAACTTCTGGGTTATTAAAATTTGTGCTATTGACTTCTGCTCCAGAATGAAACTGCAGGTTTTAGTTTTCATTAACAAAAAAAAAAAAAAGAAGAATAAAACAGATATTAAAAAGAGTAGAGTACAAACATGTTTACACAGAATGTCAGAATATAAACTTAATTTCATAATATAATACTTAAGCCTGTCTTTCTTTGAAACAAAACTTGGACTGGTTACTAAGCATCTTTCTTATCATACTCTTTAATATTGTTCCTGCAGTAGTTTCCTAGTAGTAAAAACAAATGTAAATTTTGTTCCTGCAGAATGGCACAGATGACCCTGTAATGAAAGAGAGCAAAATGTTCCACATAAATCTTAGCAGGACTGAGTCCTATAATGCTGTAATTTATTTTTAAGTCCCTAAACCACTAGGCAGATGACATAGCAGAATTATACACACATCATCTGAAATGACAGCTATGCAATTATAGAGATGTTCAGAATCAAAACAGGGTTAGTACTCAGTCCCCTATCACCAGATCTCTCACATATGTACTTCCCTGCTTGCAGATTTGGGAAGTGATCCTGAATTGCACTTACTCCCCTTGCACCTCAATTTTCACTCAGAAGAAATTTGCATGAAAAGGCAATGAGCTGTGTGATGTTCAAGGAAGTTGGTTTTGTAAGTGCCTTCATAAAACTCACTTGCCATATCCATCACAGAATGCTTTTTAGCACCTCCTGAGTTTAGCCCCTTCCCTAATCAAAGCTCCTTTACATTTATTAGCTATGGTTATTCTTCAAGGAAGGGTAATATAGGTGACATCCCCTACAGCTGAGCAAATTCACACTCCCATTCGAAGTCTCTTTTCATTAAAATAACACAGGGTAGAACAATATAATTAATAGAATCATTATCCTTTAACTAAAACCTCCCCTGACCTGCCCCGTCAGCAGATTACTAAAAGTGGATAAAACTATATTTTGCACCTCCTCCATATCACCAGAAGGATGGCAAGAGGCCAATTCAAATAGATGCAAGGGGCCAATTCAAAAAGACAACGTTTTTCTTTTCTACTTGACTCCTGGAAATAAAAACTGACTCATTTGTAACATTTGATCAGTTTTCCTGCTAAGTTATTAATTCCCCCAGCTATGACAGAACATTTGGTCCTATGTTGGGCCCAGAAAGACTAAACTGCTTAGCTGCCATCTGTGCCTTTGAAAACACCAGTGTCTTTATTCCAGACACTTTTGTATGTATGCACATGAGCACACATCTTTTTGAAATGCAATAACTTGTTAATACTGGCAGCAAGGGTTTACAATTTTAAAAGAGAATCTGTCTTTGAAAAATGTCTTCATTTTAATATCTTCCCTAATTATTCAGAAATCTAATGGAGAAACCTCTCTGAGGAGTACAAGCGACTACATAATGTATTTCTCAAAAGTTTCATTATATCAAAGAAAGGGGAAGTATAAAAAATGCAACAGAGCCAAAATCTAAGTGATTGATAAGTTGCAGACTCATAACAAAGTAAAGAAATGTGTGGGTACTATGCATCAATAGTTTCAAATCTAAAACAGGCACACCATAAAGGCTGAATCTTAATTTTGAACACAACATTTTGGAGATATCCCCCCTATTCTGATTATGAATACTAGTAAAGAATGATAGCATCTCCAAAACATTACAATTATTTTAAAGAATGACAGCATCTCTAAAACACTACAATTACTTTATATATTCATCCAATGTATGTTTACAAACCTGTATATATGAATTAAATATGATTTTATAAGATCACCTTCATTCTTTATTTTTTTTAATCCCAAGTGACAGAGATACTGTGCCCTTAAAAAAATTATGTGAAAGTAAATTCCCACCACTGAATGAGAATTGTCTTTTTGGGCTATGTTCTATGTTATACTTAGTATCTATCAAAGTTAAAGTGATATAAAATAAAGGTAACTTATTTTTTAAGGTTTTTTCTTAGTGGCAAGACATCATCATGGTTTCATAGTAATCAAAACTCTTAAAACAAGGAAATAATCTAATACAGTTCTATTATAATTTGTATAGGGGATGCATGATCATTTACTCTTATCTTCATCTTAAATAACATATTAGTCACAAATGGTACCATATAAGGCCAAAACAAAAGTTAATTTGAGTTGATTTTCTTCCAAAGATGGATAGAGATTAACCCTCTCTGATGGCAGAAAACAAAATGTTGGTACTCCAGATATATTTAATTATTTGGAGTCTGGTCGTTTAATGACTGAATCAGAGGGGACGTGGCTAGGAGAGCAGGGAGCTCATTAACATCCATCAACATGTGGTATACAATATGCTAACTTCAAATCTGTCATTTGTACCCCAATTCGTTCTTGTTTCTTTAGCAGTATTCAGCTAATGAAAAGTACAGCAGTTTGCATATTTTGTCAGATTAAAACACGAAGCAGTGAGTTAAATTGGCAGTGGCAACAATGCAGAGGAGGAGAAGGAGGAAGGTGTTTGTGCTGCCCCACACAGAAATGATGATTAGAGGTGAAAATTAGTTGCCCAAATACCAGCACTTGCTGGAAACACTCATGACCTCATGAGGGTGACAGCAGCGATCCTCTCTGAAAACCAGGAGGCAGAACCTGAAACTGCTTTAGTTTGCTCACTGCTACCTGTTCTCTTCAGTGGAACATAAAATAATGCCCTCCTAACTTTAAAACATAAAAGTTTCTACTGAAAATAAACTGTTATTGCAGAACTTGGCTGGGTTCGGGCACTATATATGACCTAAGAACTTTAACAAAAAAATGTGCAGATGGTCAAAGTCCAGACAGCACCCATTACATACCTGGTAGAGCTCCAGGAATATTTTACAGGCCCCTGGGGACTCCACAACCTTGTTCATGATAGGACTAGCTACAACATGTAGCGGGTCCCAGAAAATCAGAGCTTTTGACATTACTTGTTTTGTGTAATTTTTTCTCACTATGGGATTCAGCTTGTTCAGCAAACCCAGGACAGCCCCAGTACTGGCGAGCTGACCTTACACTGTTAGTAGGAATATTTTCAATCTGTATGGAGTAGTTCAAGGGCCAAAGACTACAAAGTAGCAGTAGACTGTGTAACAGGTAATTGAGATGTATACTAAAGCAAAGTAGTATATATTATACTAAAATGTAATATGTAGGCAGGATCTATAATAGGATCTTTTTAGCTAGTCAAAATGGAAAAAGTGTGATGCTAGCAGACAGCATCTGACATCTTTAAATTTTCTTCTGATACATAATCAAATCAGCTCCTGTCCACAGCAAGAGGAAACTTGAGAACAAACTACAATTTGACAATTTTAGGCCTGTCCATTCCTTATTGTCTGTAATATGATGAAAATAATAGCTTAAACCAACATTTACCTCAAGGACTCTGATCTCTTAATCAAAAGCAAAAAAAATCAGTGAAGAAATTAAGTTAAACACATACTGAATTACTATCAAATATATACTGAAAAAGCTTTTTAAAATCATCTGTCTGGAGAGTTTCAAGTGACTTCCCTATTGTGCACCATGGCATGAAGTGATTACTCTCCGTATTTGCTTCTCTGACTCTGAGTCATATTAAAGATATAAGAAGTCAGTTGTGAATGACAGGAGGTGTGAATGACATTGTGTATTAGAGCCAAAATGAAGATTTTCTGCTTGAGAAGCGAGAAGAATCATTTTTTATCTGGGTCATGCAGTGGTTCACAGCAATCCCCCCCTGCATGGCGACCCGCAGATGACTGCACAGCGCGCATTAGAACAGGCACTAACGGAAGCGGCTGACCCAGCCGAGGATGACAAGAGCTGACTGGTCCAACGCGTTGTAATTGTGATTGACTGGCAGAGCTCCAGAACAATTTATGGAGCTTAGAAGTAAATGCACAGTGTTGTGACTTAATACAAAAGAAAATGTGGTGCCTGCATTACAAATACAGACCTCTCCCTCTGCCAGCTACTTTGTTCATGAAACTGTAAATGAAGACAGGCCCTCATACAGTAAACACTCTACTAGATATGCATTATTTATTAAAGTAGTAACATTTAGAGTAGAATAAAGACTTAGCTTCCAAAGTGTGGTTCTAGAGAGCTAAAACATGACTTTGACAAGAGCACTTTTAGGTTGTTCCCACTGGACAATGATTTTTTCAGACTGAAAAAGATTAAATAAATATTTTTGAACCTTGCTTTTCAATTTTAAACAGTGCAAAATGGATCTTGCATACATGGTAATCTAGATGTACATGCATTTAACCATCTTCCCTCTAAACCCTGATACATGTATACAAAATCAATTTATTAATCCAGTGCAGAGATCAAACACAACATTTTAAATAGTTCTTTCTGGGTTTATTTAGAAAACTAATTTTCAAGAATTTATACTCTAAATATGGACATATGAGAACAAGAATAATAATTTTCAGAACTAAGCACTAAGAAATTCATAAGGAAACGGCAGGTTGCAAAGACAGTCAAGCTCCCATTCTCCAGCTGATTAAGATTTAGAAAGTTGGTGGGGGGCAGAAATTTTGAAAAATTTTCAGGAGAAAATAATTTTCTTCAAAAGAAACAAAAATAACACAAAAAAATCCCACCCCGAAACAGCAAACCTTTGGTTATTTGGAATCCCTGTGCCTCAGCAAAATATAAATTTTCCTATTGGAATATTTGCTACTTAGTTGTGCATCTTTCCACTAAAAAATAATTCAAATAGTTAACTCAAGGAAGCCAAATAATTAAAATTTCTACTACTCATTGAAGTACGAAAGATACCAACTGGAAAGTTATGTAACTTGAGTTATGTAACTTCAATAACTTGAGTTATTGAAAACTCAGTCTCCTAGAAGAATGCAAGACATTAAAATTATGGACACGCCATAATTTTTTTCATGCAGAATTTTGCTTGAATGCGCATTTGTGGCTACAAGCTTTATTCTAATAGGAATGTTTAAGCCTCATTTATAAATTTTTGTTTGTTTCTGAGAAAGGAAGGAAACCTCTAAGAATGGCAAATAGAAAGTCACACATTGCAAATACCACCTTATTGGCTTCTCCTGCCTTTAAACTGACACAGAACAAACCAGAGCTTTCCAGACGCCCCTTTTTTCTCTGGCATGTGCTTCTTATAGGCTGGGTCAGTTCAAGGTAGAGAGCAGCTCACAGTGGGTGTTGCTGTTCTGCTCCAGCATAGGGGGGCAGGAAAAGGACCAGGACTGGCTGAAAAGGAACTGACAACTTGATGCGTTTTCTATACTTTTCATAGAAAGGAAGAAACTTTTCTGGGAGTCTATCTACATTGTGGAAAAGAAAACAATACACTTTGAATTGAAGTCAAAATTAGAACTCCCTTAACTACTTCTGAAGGTGCACTCATCCTTTTCCTATCTGTATAATAAGAATTTTCTAATCTAACCCCTGGCACATGTCCGTTGAGTGCAACATCTGAGAAAGTAAGTACAGGCTTTCCTGAGGCTGCAGCCTGTCCAGCAGACCCTGTGCAATCCTCCTCACACCTGGGGAAAAGCAACAAGAATACACATGGTGGAAGTCTCCAGGCAAGCAGGGTGCAATCTTTAGAGCAGCTAGCTACATCAGAGACCACTGCTAAACAGCCCAAGAAAAACCCACAGAGCTATATATTGAGCAATGTCTCTTCCATAATAACTCTGAAATTAAACTCCTGAAAGGAGACAGAAGCTGAAGGGTCCCTGCTAGTTTGTCTTTCCAAGTTGCTGCTCTTTTCTGTTCAACTTAATTACCTGCTTTAAGCACAGGGCTTAGGTCAGGTCAACCTGTGATGTCACCAGGAATCGGGTGACAGCTGATGTAATGGGGTGAACCCAATCAACACAGGAGGAACAGGGATATGGGTCACAGTCTTGGCAGATTAATGAATACGCATCCTTGCAGGGTCGTTTGCCAGAAACCGAATCTCAGCAATTTGTTGCAATTTTACTGCTGCCCTGCTTGGTTCTAGAACAGGGAAGTGAAAACATGCAATGCTGTGAGTGTAACTGTGTGACTCAGTTTGCTGATACACTTTAATACTTACATTGTTCAATGAACTTCTCAGAAAATTAAGCTAATGTTCATGTCCCATTTGGTAGATGTGGATAGAAACCTGGTGTATTTCTAAAGATTTTCTTAGGACACAGCATGATGCCTCTAAGACATGGTATTCTTCTAAACAGGTATCCATTATGATGCCTTCTTGTGCCACCAGTAAGACAACACGTGAGTTCAATTTATATTTTTACATTTTAGAAATAAAACAGAAAATTGTTTGCATTTATACTTGAGCATTTGCTGCTAACACTCTTTGCCTCCATCACATTTTCAGGTTAGAAAACCAAATGGCCTGACTAGGAACGTAGTATTTTTTCAACTTTATATAGGCTGTACTAGCTTGAAAAGTCTCAAAATTGCATTGCTCTACCCAAGGAGTAATATGTCTCCTGGGAGAGGATACCCTGAAAACTACTGAGGAGTCAAGACTCTCATCACTGCTAGGGGCCTAAGACACCAAGAGCACAAAGAACTATGATCTGTAGATGCAGGAGGAGAAACAGAATCACAGAGGTGCAGGAGGAAAAGACCCAAACAGAATTGTCTGAACAGGATCCACAAAAAGGAGTCAAAGGTAAGTGTTTTCAGGCCACACTTCAGAACCAGATTGGCAAGAGAGGCACAGAGATGGTGGTCCAGCTAAGCAGATGGTGTTCTCCCAGCACAGCCTGCATGGAGAGCCCTTCCATCTGCTAGCATATTCAAAACAGACTAAGATGAGAATTACAGGACTCTTATTATAAAAAACATTTTTAATATTATCTGAAAAATATTTATTTGATTCCATGATGATGAACTCGGGTTACATAGCCCCAGAAATACTCAGAAGGGGCTGAAAGGATTAGCAGGAGCAGTAGATTGCTTCTTTTGGTGTGCAAAGTCACAGCTATTATACAAGCTGCAGAAGGCATTTCAGCTGTTAACAAGACAAAATAGTTCTGTTGTTGTTTTCTTTAAAAGAAATACTACCTACCTAGAACACATACATTTGTTTACCAGATATCTAGCTATATGCATTTTTAAATAGTTTTGGTGGGCATGGTTTTTTTTATAATAAGGGAGGTTTCTGCATTTAGACTCTGCATCTAGAACCAACAAATAGTTTGTTCTTTGCACACTGTCTCCTGATTATTGCTTCTTCAGAAGCAAGGTGGCTGATGAAGTTTTACACAGGACACAGGGACAGTGGCACAGGCACGTCACAGCAAAGCCTGTGTCACAGGTTCAGCGTGGGACATCTGTAGTACATTTCTTTTCCTTCAAATGCAATTATTATTCTGTGCTTGTGCTAACAAAATTGTTGAAAAAAATATCTGGGCCCCAATAACAGTACTATTTCATTCAGTACTTTTTCTGCAACATCGTTATGATGCATGGTGACATAGTAAGATCATGGAGTCCAAGGAGGGCTGGATCATCATCTCTTGGAGAGGAACTCCAAGTGTTATTGAAAAAAACAGCTGAGCAGCCACTAGGCGACATCTGAGGAGAAGAGCATGTCACCCTTTCCCAAGTCCTTGAAAAAGCTATTCTGACAAAAGCACCAGCTGCTGCTGCTATGGGGTTAAATTCTTAGGGCAATGCTATGAACTTCCTCGCTTCTGACCGTCCTCTGACTCTGGTTACCCACCAAAATGAAAGGTAGCACAGCTGTCCTCTCTCCAGCCCTGCAGCTCCCAAGAAGCCTCAGGGAAATGTGCAGGGCAGCAAGTCCTGCACACACCTTCCCTCTGGGCCAAGGCAGCCCTTACCTGCTATTCCAAAAGCAAAGGATAGCACAAAGAATCAAATGAGATGAAAGCAACTTTATTTTATTTTTCTGTTTATATATGAAGAACTAACTGAAAGAAAATTAAAATGTACAAAAGCAGGGAGAAACTCTCTGAGATGGTAATAGGGAAATGTTAGGGAGGATTATGTGTATCAGAACTTGTAAATATGGTAAAATTAATGGGGAATACTTAGGCTGCATATCAGAACAGACTTTTCAAGAGTAAGACTTTTAAAAATATTCTGACAATTAAGTTGATAACATGGGCTTGGGATATTTTACATCAAATTATAACTGCTTGGATCATTAAATGTTTAGTAAATCCTGCTTTGACAACAGTAGCAATCATACAAATAAAAGGCACTTTAAATTTCCAGTTGCTGTGCATTTGTTTTCCTGGGTGGAAGAGCACTTAATGTTGCTGGAAAGCCATTAAGCAACAGTAGTCATTTCCTAAACCTGGTTTACACTAGCACTGTTTACAAAATAACATGTTAAGGGACTTTTTAAACTTGCATCTCAGGGTCAATGCAATATTCATGATCTGCAGTATTTGTTCATGGCTCTTCCTGCAGTTAATTCTGTCATTGCACTATCTTCAGCACTCAGGAAAGCAAAATTTTAAATTAAAAAAAAAGATACTAGGAAAGTCAGCCATGTTTATACAAGTGGTTTTTAAGTTGAAGACATTTTGTAAAACCCAGAAACATATTTTAGAGTACTTGTTACAGGTCAAAATGAGTAACAGTTCAACTTTTCCCTTGCAAAATAATTTTTTTGCCCTGTCTTAGTCTGCAACACATAACATGTGGAAACACATGAAATATGTATGTAGAGAGAAAGAAAATAAAAAAGAAACTCAATGGCCAAAAAAAAGGCATCTGAGGAAGAGCACTGAAACAGCAGCAGTCCTCACTGATGTCTACATGTCAGTTCAAGAAGAGCAGCTATTTTAAGAATAACCCTAGAGACAGTTCAGAATTTCAATTAAGCACCTGAAAGCACAGACATCTAAATAATTTTCAGGGCCACACAACATCACCCTAAGCTTAGTTTGCATATCCCCTTTAATGACACCTAATTCTACTGCTACATGGATTATTCCCTGTACAGAGAAGTAGTTAGTAGAAAAGCAGACATGGAAGGACCAGGTCTGAGAGAACCAGGTCTACAGTAACATAAGGTTTGTGAAGTCACTTTTTACAAATCCTTAAACAGGCTCCCTTTTTCCTCACAAACAAAGGGAAATTATCTGCAAAAGGGAAAACTGTGAGTGCAGTGACCCAAAATGTTTCTGCACTTTACTGGTCTTGTTAGTACCAAATGGTGATGTCCCAACTGTGGATTAATAGCTACAATGGAGGGAAATGAATATCTCACTCCAGAGAAAAGAAAAATACCAGCTCAAATCAGTTTTACAGAATAGATAATTATCATAAAATATCAGTCAGTATTCACAAAGTGTGTCATACAGATTTGTACTCTTGCTCCCATTTTGAGAACTCAAATAGTTTGGTACCTCAGACTGTAACTGTCAGTGCTGCTTAAGTTTCGAAGCTGACAAATGACTACAATTCTAAATAAACGTCTTTTCAGAAGGACTAAGGAACTCAGTTTTCACTGAGTATATAGCGTATAGCATACACACTACTTTTGGGTTTTGCCTTCAAATTCACTACAGGCTGAGCACATGATATCACAGGTAAATGAAAGGGAAGGCAGGCAGAGGAAATGACTGGGAACTAGGAAAAATGTTCTGAACAACAGGCGTGCACAGTTACATATGATAAAGTGTGAGCTACTGTCAAACACTGAAACACAGTACAAAGCTCACTGAAGTAATGGCACTATTCTCTCATTATATGAGCAGTTGAGAAGGGCAAGCTGTCTTCTGATGTAAACTGCACTAAAAGAAGGTTTGCTTCAAGAGTGTAGTGGTAAAACTGTACAGATATCCTAACATTCATGCAACTTTAAATGAATTAGGTTGGTCAATTCCTTCTCCATAGAAAATTACCAAGAATAACAACTTCAAACTAAGGCACTTCTATTTCAAACAAGTTTATAGACAACTTACAAATTCCACTGAATTTTAACCACAGATGTTTGACTGTTTTTCCATAATAAATTAATTGTCAAAAGATTAAGTCATGTCTAAACAATAGGAGGGCATTTAAAACTGAGCAAAATCTTCATCTGCTTTATTCTTTTGCTTAGCCTAGGGGATACATCTGAATGAGTGCAGCAGCCAGGACAGATGGCAGCAAACACATTCCCTGAGTCATACACCCTTACTTATACTAGGTCACCATAAGTGCCTCAAGACAGTAAATTTGAACTACCATCAAGTCACATAAAACGTGCCCAGAAGGTACCATCCGACGTTCATTTCATATAAATTAACCTGCCAAAAGTTTGAACAATTGACTTGCTCTTTTGTTCTATATATTTGATTGTTCTCAAAGGGAACTACAAAAAGCTAACCAAGTTTGGTGGCAGACTGAGTGGTTCCAGTACAACATTCAGCAAAAGGCTATGGTTGAGGGTCAGTTCTTCTAGAGAACAGCCTGAAGAACCCTAGCATGAAATGCTAAAGCTTAGGGATCATCTTAACAGTGACTGAAAGCAGCTCATCAATTACGGAGGTAATCATAAACTTTGTACAGCACAAAGGAATCTCATCTATTCTCTTCCCCTGTCAGGCACTGGTTGCTCCCCATGCACTTTTAACGCTGGTTGCTCTATATCATGAGGTCTGCCTCTACAGGCTACAGGGCCTCAGATGCCAGCATTTCCTTCTCAGTATCATATTTTGTAGCAATAATGGCCTTATTACTACCACTGTATAGTATTTTAAGGAAACATGCAATGATCACAAACAAATATTGACCTATCTTACCTAGACTTCCAAGGGGTATCATTGCACCTATTTTTAAAAAGGGTAGAAAGGAGGACTCTGGGAATTACTGACCTGTCAGCCTCACCTCTGTGCCTGGGAAGATCATGGAACAGTACCTCCTAGAAGCTATGCTAAGGCACATGGAGAACAGGGAGGTGATTCAAGACAATCAGCATAAGACCCGAAGAAACTGCAGAAGTAGGAAGAGTCATGTATGTCAACAGCAGATGAAAACAAAGTGGAGACATACACTTTAGACAAAATGGATGTACACCTTAATATCTTAGTGTACCTTAGGTCGGTAATTAAAGACAAGGTAAAAATTGTTACGTGTTCATCTTTACAGGTATGCATTTTTATATACACACATGCTAATGTAGATAGATATTTTGCTATGAAGACAACAAAATCTGCTAAAAATATCAGTCATTAATTCCATGTAACAGAATACATCAGACTTGCCATGATGACCATCACCTGATAGGACGTAGATCCATTTTGGAAGCAGACAAATTGCAAGTTTAATGAAGAACAGTGACAAGGATTTTGGAAGTAGAGACCATTTCTTATTTTTCTAATTGCACAAAGTAAAGGAAACATAAGCTTTCTGAAAAAAGGAAATTACCTAATTGGCGATTAGCAAAAACCTCTGTGGAATCTACTCTTCTCCTCGGGGCCAAGAGTACAAGGATGACAGTGGAATAGTTAAAAGAAAAGAAAAAGGAAAAAAAAGAATATAAGTTAAATTCTGTGTTTAGAAAACTGCTACCTGCAATTCTGTTACTCCATCGTGTATTAAGACATCCTGAAAATATTTCATCTTCAATGATCATAGTCCTGCATTTTTTTTATTAAAACATTTTGCTCTTGGTGTTTGTCCTCTGCTATTTCACCTTGGTTTTAACTTGAAAATATGCTCATCTTTTCTCTTATGTAATAGTAATTGAGATAATAAAGTGACACATAGGAGTACATACACTCCCTGAAGGTTTCAATACGCACTGTGTGTCAAGAGAGAAAATATTTAAATGGATTGTCCCACTATTCAAAACGAAGGTACTTTCAGGTAACAGAGGACAACTGAACAACAAAAATCAAAGCTAGAAGGGCTTGAAATGCAACAGGCAGAATGCAGTCATCTATTGAACTGCAAGTCAGAGGGAAACTTATGCAGACAAGCATGTAATTACCCAGGTTGAAATTTGGCCAAGATACTGGGTCAACACAGCTTTACTTTTGTAGAAACAAATGGGTCAGATGCTGGGTTAATATTTGCCCACAGAAAGTAGGGAATTCAGCAACAATGCAGTGGATCACCAGACTGGGGAAAGGATAAAGACCAGCATGTTATTTTAAGCAACTTTCCACCCCAACTGTACACTGTCTGATCAGGCACTAATAGAAAAACGAAGGAAGGAAAAAAGTGGAGCAGGATTACACCACGAAAGAGTTGTAAAGTGTTTGCATTTTCAAGGCTGGTTGTAGATGAATAAGATCAGGAAAGGTTTTCCAGGGTGGAAGTAAGCAAGTATGTTGGGCATACGTAAGTATGTTCTCCCTCCTGCAAATCAGGAGTAACTCTACCAAAGACAATCTTGTAAAACTTGCTCAAGAAGGTCCATTGTGAGCCAAGATGAATGACGGAGAACACATTAAAGAAAGGTGATGACCTGCTATCTGATTACACATTTACAGCTCTGACAAGCTGTAAGGTAACAGCTGTTTTCAGAGAAGTACTTCAAAATGACGAATCTGTTGCTTTAATCAATAACAATGGATTTTTAGTAGTAATAATAACTGGATGCAGACAGTTGCTTCAGGTGTTATCTGTCACAAGGAATATGGCATCAGTCTCTAGAGAGAGCAGCCTGAATAGCAGTGCAACAGATCATGTACTCCCAGTCAGGGCTTTCAGTTTCAGATACGCTATGTGCCAATAATTTGACTATATACTGCAGGACTGTGAAAAATTTGACTGGCCAGAAATAGTGAACTAGAAAAATGTTTTCTTTTCCTCCTTGACCAGTAACCCTGCTGTTTTTCTCTTTTGACTAGACTTCCACCTAGTCTTCTTATCTGTATACTAACCTAAATAAGATTCTTCTATTGCAGAACTTTCACCAAACGCACAATTTTAAACCATAATCCTCTCAAGGGACAATCTCTAATAATACTCTCTGGAGCATTAGGAGTGATTTGCAAGATTTTCACATGATTTATCCCTGAAGGCATAATTGAATTAGCTTCATATCTTAAGTTCATGCTATTAAAGGAGAAAAAAAAATAATCCTGCTAACTGCAGAAAAACCCCACAATTAACTAGTGGATGTTAGAATCAACAGTCCCCCTAATTTCTCAGTTGCTACCAATATCTTGCTTCATCAGCGTTTTTTTGTTCTTTTAGCCATCAACCACCAGTTGAACTCAATTAGTACAGTTGAGATTTAACCTTGCCTGAAACTGGGATATTATTAACTCTATCACATGGCACCTGGAAGTCCTAACCATGGATTAAGATTTTATTGTGCTGTCTGCTACAGAGCACCAGAGAATCAGCTTTGCTGAACTAAACTGGGCCAAAAAGAGTTCATCCCCCATTCAGGATGAGGCTCTTCACAAACTTTACATTGCCTGGATCTGAGCATGTGAAATCCGAGCAATACCAACAGTACACATGCTTGACTGCAAAAACTGTAAGATGATGGTGCATGGTGGAGGGAGAGGCATCAGAGAGAGGAGCCACCTAAGAAGCATTGCCTCTCTGGAAATAAATGCTCAGTCAATACAGTGAGCACTTTGGCTGGGTCACCTCAGCCGTGTGACTCTAACACTGGCCATTCCATTCACCTAAAGTGAAGTGTAGGAAGTGCCGCAGATGCCGATGGTGTCGTACTTTTTATTGAATATAAAACATTTCAATTGGCTGTGGTAGGCAATTTTTATAGACAAAGTAAAACGGAAATATAACTCCCCTCTTCTATCTTGGGTTTTTAGATAAACCAGGTTTCTGAGTCTAGTTACAAGCAATTTTAACAGTCAGAGAAATTCTTAAGTGCCTTTTTTTTTTTTTTTTTTGTGTGAGTAAGTTCAATTTTATCCTGGTTGGATTATAATAATATTCACCCACAGATAAGGGCAAAGCTTTTGTGTGGCTTCGATGCTCAAGTTTGTCTCTGATGGAAAAATTCTTGTAACATGAGTACCAACTGTATCAAGAGACTAAAAAAGGCCAAGAGGGACATTGCTGGAGTACACTGTATTACTATAGCCATTTGCTAAGCATTTGCATTCACGACACTGTGGATGCATATGTAATGAGAAAACACAAAAGTAAAATGGGCTAAGGATTGTGTGTTTAGGGCTCTTAATAATAAAAGGAACAGTAAGACAGTGAATGTGCATGTTTTTCCACTGACTCCCTTCTATATGTGTACTAAATCTGCATGTGACCACCTGAAAAGTCTGAATAAAATCCACAAAAAAATTTTACTACCAAATTTTGTTTGGTTTTTGGTGGGGTTTTTTGGGTTTGGTTTTTTTTTTTTTTAACTGCTCATAGTGCCAAATAAGTGTGTTTTCTTTAAACAGTATGCAGATCTCACAGTGTTGCACTGCAATGTATTTTTGCTAGTAAGCAGGATGAGGAAGGTACAGTTTGTTACAAAAAATCTTTCACAGAAAATGCCAAAACAAACATTTATAATAACAGTTTTCTTTGCAAAAATGAGATTATTTTGCCTTCAAGGTGGTTGAAGGGCAAACTGAGAGCCCTCAGTCTTAACTGGATTTTGAGTATTCAAAATTGACCCACATACAGCCTTATCTACACAAAGGCATCCTCACCACAGCTAACAGCAGCTCAGCACTGTATGTGTCCAGCCTGTCAGAACAAGGAAGCTGAGGCTTGTTAGCTCTGGCAGCTGTTTTCAAAATCCAATGAATTGCTCTGAGCTGGCTTAAGCTGATCTATCACTGCAAGTGGCTGCAGGAACTTGAGGCCTGTGCATTGTCACTACCACTGTGGGTGACTTGCTAGTAACAGTGGCACCCTTTTTGTATTTAAAAATAAAAATCAAAAAAATTGTAATGAAGCAGGGCTCAGGTGTGATGGAGAGGTATATGTGAAAGGGTCAAACTACTAAATTTTCCAGTGGAGACACTGTTCCTTTTTACTATTTTTTTCTCAGGCAGTGAACTAGAGGGAGCACTGGTAGGTTGGTGAGTTGAGGTGACAGCAGTTAATTGATTTTCAAAATAGGTCTCTCTCTAAAATAACTAAGCATCCTTGCACAGACCTTAAGGGTGCTGGAGCATAAGAATTCTTCGACCTTGTCTTGTTGTTAAAACAGGACTGTCTATCCTAACAAATCTTTTACAGAGAAATTGGATACTTGGTATCAGGGAGGAACAGAAGTCAGTTGCCTTAATGTGATATTACACATCTTAAATCATTGGTAATGCTGCCAGAAAAAGCAAGGAACTAACCAAATTTTTTAATGGCATATGAGGACTGCAATACGAACACACACCCTGGCACAACAGTTTAAACTGACGTTCAGTTACACAACATGAACAAAATCTTTCCAGCACAAAAAATCTTTCCAGAACAAAATCTGAAGAAACAGATTTTGCTTCCAAATGCTTATCAGTGGAACACTTCAAGAATTCACTATAAAGTAGACAAAATGCATTTAACCATCATCAACACTGAAGTCTATTTACCTTATGACAAGGTGGTACAGATAGTCTTAGTTCAAGCTGCCTTTAATTTGGTTATCAAAATATTTTTCTCACTGAAAATTATGTGGCTTCCACATGGAAAATCCACAAGCCTATCCCTATTTTCTTGTAGGAAAATAGAAAGTAATGTAATTAATGTACAACTTTATATATAAATTACTTCATTTAAAGTAAATTTTACAAGCCTTCAGCAAATATTTACACACATAGAAAAGCAAATACAGGATGCAACCACAACCTTTATATGGCTAAAGTGAAAATCTAAGATGAGAATCTCAAAAAATGACTTCAAGTTTACATTTCATAACGGAAAGCCTGAAATGTAAAAACTACCTTGAAGACTTAGGCACCTTGTGAGAACTACAATTATTCCACAAAGCAGGTAGAAAAGCAGAAAGACTTCCAAAGAAAATTAGATGGAAAAGAAAGGAATAAATTTCTGATGTTACTTTAGTAGCAGAGAGAAAAATAAAGCAAAAGACTAGATGATAAGAATTTAGGAAGGGGAAAAAAAACAAACAAGTGACAAAACATCTAGAGGGAAATAGGTTAAAAGGGCAAATGAGTCCTAGACTAAACAGCCAATGGATGTTTTTTAAATCAGCAGTCCTGCCAAACACACAATCAGAAAAATTCTCAATAAATAACAAGTACAAGGAAAAAGTAACAATCCAAGTATGCTTACATTGTCTTTAACTGAGCAAGTGTAAATGATGGACGAGATTTGGCAATATAGATCTTCTGGCAGTCTGACATTGATTTAAAAATTTCAAAGCGTCAGAAATTACAAAAGTGAGTAAATACAAAAAGGAAAAATTGGTTAGAGAGCATTTGCTAAAGAAGGGGCAAATAAAGGTTTAGTCATCTCATGCTTTTAAGAATATGGAAAGTACAAAAGACACCAACGGAAGAGAAGAAAGACTCAGAGCAGGCATTTCGGATAATGGCAGCATTGTCAGTCTCAACATCTAAGAAAACCCTGTATTATTCTCCACACCAGGGAGCAGGGGAAATAAAAATCAAGAGCAATTTCCTTCTGCAACCTGTCAAGAAACAAGCATGTTTCTGGACCAGAAAGCACCAAGCAGATTTTAAACCAGCAGTGTCAAGTGGTTGTTCTCATTTTATACAGCTAATGTAAAGCGACAAGCACCATTCACAGAAATATCAGAGATATTCAAAAAGCTTGTGATAGCAATTGTGCTGTCAGAAAGTCCAGTTTGCATCATAACTGCAATAAGACCAGAATGTATAATATCCCTCTTATTGTTAATACTGGTCATGACTGGGATGCAACAAAATTAGCTGCAGCGAGCAACTGAGAAGTTTCATGAACAAAAGGTACATTTGGTCGATTTTCATTTCATTTCCCAAGTGGAAGAAAGAGAACAGTTATTACCAGACACAGCAAAAATGTATTGGTCACTTTACTGACAGGGAAGCCAAAACCCGTGCCTATTAATTATTTCAAACCAGTTACAGAGCAGAAAAAGGAATATCAAGAAATTAGTATCATTTTACCTTCTAGGAAGAAGACTAGATGATGACAATGATGGTTAAACTCTCCCACAATGGAAGTAATGGAAACCAAAGTCAAAAGGTGGTTTTTATAAATTTGTAGAAGTCTGGGGAGGGGGATAAAAAAAGAAGCATGAATCAAAACTGATATTAAATACAAAATTTTCAGTCATGTTATTAGATCTGTCTCCCTGCCCAGTGCAGAGTCACAGAACACTATAACTGCCCAAAAGATAGACTTATTTTAACAACCCCATGGGAGAACTCCAGAATCCCCTGGACAGAAATACAATGTCAGGTATCATAGGCTGAGCACATGGACTTAAAATATTAAAGCTTAACAATGAGGAAGTGACAGATGATATTAGCATGCGCTTTAAGAATGTCAAGTGACAACCTGAAGTACGAATGAAGGTGCAAAGGAGAGCTAGAACAGTAACACAGAATGAAAAGTGCCTCTCCAGTTAACTGACATAAAGAGAAAATTATGGGCCCATGACAGTGAAGAATCTGCCCGATCTCCTGATTGACTGGCCCAAAGGTGCAAAAGTAGAAACAACTTGCATCCAAAACTTCAAAACATCTCCAATGAGGACACTGACACACAAGCATAAGACAGCTCAGAGTTACAGTGAAAATAATAGTTTATCTTACCACTGAACATCAACCTAGTGGATCTAGGCATCACTTTAGTGCTTTCCATTATTGAACATCAGATAGAGCAGTAAAGTCGAACAAGGATTCTTCAGTAATGTTTGTCTCCGAATGCCAGAAAGAAATCTATTGCCAAGAAGTACTAGGGGGCTGTTGCAGAAGGAAGCATCTACTATTTCTCTGTTGTAGTCAGAAGGCTGCTCCAGTCAAGTCTGGTACAGTATCACAGATTTGCTTAGGTGAGAGAAATAGAGCACATTTTGGGATGATTCACTGGTGCCAGGCAGCACAATGGAATTTTCAGTAAAAAAAAAATAATAAGGAGGCTGTAGAGCCAAGAGAGTTTACAGTTAAGGACAGCAACCATTTTAACTTGCAGATTTAATATGCAACACATTATGAGAGAAACTTAAGTCAGCCTCAACATATCCATTCCCTCATAAAAATTATGGATCCAAACTACTTGTAGACCACCAAAGGTAACAGAACAAATCAGCTTTATAGACACATTCAACAATTTAAAGTATTGGACTGCCAAAGAGCAATTTCACATGAGTAGGATTACATAGTCTACTAAATTCCCACATCAGCAATTAACTGCAGGAGCACTTATCCTCTTATTTATAAGGCACAACAGATTGTTCGCAATCTGCAAACAGTACGCCTTTAGAGAGGGCAAAAAGATTTTCTGTGAGGCTGTGTTCTGTCAAATACTGTAAGGAGTTAATACATTTTGGAGCTCTGGTTGTTACTGGGTGTGTTGTACACAGTCCCAGTCTATTTTGGAGAGGAGTTCTCCGTTCATTCCAAAGAACAAATACAGTCACGAGCTACTCCACGATGTCTCGCCAATACTCTTCTGATCCATCCCGGTGGGCAGAGAACATCTGGAAGGGAACAGCCTGCATCACAAGTGTCTGGGACCTGTCTGCAGAGAGTGCCAGCAGGCTTGCAGGCAGACACCACGTACTGTGCAAGGAGGAAGCTTGTCATATCCTAGGAAAGGCAAGATAGGTTGCAACATTTCCTAGATATTTGAGTTTTGTTTTCCCAAAGGAACTGCTGTTAAGTATGCAGAATCTATTATAAACACAGTGCTAAGGCTTTTCCATAACTGATGTCAGGAGAAAGAAAAACATGTAAACTCCAGGAGAAGTCAAGATACAAACACAGGCCAATGCAAACATAATGTTTCCCATTGTCTACTTTTCCTATCAGCAACAGGAGTGACTTTTATTATGTGTTATTGCAAAACATAATATTAACAAATTAACAATTTCAGGAATCATTACTGATTTTTTTTAAGTTCTTGAATTTCTTGTGCTGTTATCCTTAACAGAGCTATGCAAAAAGAAATTCTTCTGCTGAAAAAAAATTTACGGACCTCATTTTATCATTTCTTTATGCAGAGAAACTTCAAACCAGCTAAAAATTCTTATGAAAATCTAGACAAGTTTTCTCTGAAACAATCCATAATCGAACCAGTCACAGGTTTCCCCAGTGGAAACCTGAGATGCCATACACCAAATCCCAGTAAAGGCGAAGTCATACCAGGAATGAGTGGATCTCCTACAGATTAGGTGAGTGCACTAATTACCAGCTTCTCTGCTATTCTCAGGTGAGCTGCTCTCAATTATTCTACTGGAGTAACCTCATCTTGTATAACTAATTACACATTCACAGGGCTAACTAGGCTGTTTTTCCAAGCCCACTGGTTATGGGACTCATCTCAAGTTGTGAAAGATCCTGATTCAATTAGTATTTTAATTACTTACATAAAGCAGAACTATTTTCACGAGAGAGACCAAAATCATAACATCCCAAAAATAGCCTCAAGGTTAAGACATTCATATAGAACACAAGTGACAATTTCAAGTTCTCAACCTGAACTACATTCATAGGACTTAAATATGTGACATTGTGTGTGTGCTCTGCCAGGGTAGGTGCTCTCATGTGGGTGCCAGAAACTTCCTCTGCTGAGAAGTGACAAACTCTGATGTTGAGAGACTATCCTAGATGTAGCTATAACTGTAAAAATGTACATACAGATATGTACACACGTGTGTATACACATATGAACAGTAGCATTCCCTAAATTCTTTTTTACTGTGGAATAAAGAATAAGAAGAATATTCTTTTAAATGGAAACATGAGAAGCAACAAATATCCCAGTAGAGAATGATTACTTCAGACACAAAAGCCTCATCTACAGTGGATATTTTGCAACTTGGATTATATAGGCCATGAAAACCGTTCTTTCTATAAGATAATGGAAGAGGAAGCTGGAACTCCTATTCCTTTAGATCCTTAGTTTCTCAATAAATACTTGGTTTGTGGAAATGTAAATTAATTTATTTAAAATATATCCATATATATAAATTATGTGCATGAGTATTAAGTTAATATATGCACATTACTGTGTGTAACACTACACGGTTATTCACAGCTTATACAACTCACTCCACATACAGCATATAGAGACAGTTCAAGGTTCCCTAGTGTATGACCACCTTAATAGATGGAGTAACTGTAACTTGGCAACTTTTTAGCCTGCAAATTTTCAGAACGTGAATAGGATTCAATTTGCTGTTATTTTACAATGTTCCCTTAGGAAAATAAAAATCAAACCTTTTGTTTCCAGAAGTTTATATTTCAAAATGTTGATATTCTAAAACATAATATTTCATTGTTAATGTCTTATATGAACATTTCTGATGGCTTGAGTCCTCTGGGGACAAAAGCAATTACTGAAGCTTTGGAACCTCCCTAGAGCTGCATTTGGAACTTGAGTAATTTCTCAGAGGGGAATTACTTTGGACATCTAGTGTTGATTTAATCAGTTCCGTGGAGCTCAACATTTTCAGTCCAAACTTCTTTTAAAAAATTGCCACTCAATGGCATGTATAGCTGCCTCTGTTCCTAAGGAACCTATAAATGGAAGTGGCATTGGTACTCATGACTCATATACGTTGGCAGCACTGTGTGGGCACAGCACAATTCAGCACAGTATGTTCCCATCTCTGATCTACCTGGCTGGAACCTGTTTTGACTTCAACTCATCTCCTTCCCCATAAAATTCATATTTGCATTCTGCCTCATAACAAAATAAATTAAATTAAAAGCTTTCAAATAATATGGATTTTATATATGCAGATTATCAATATTTTATCTTTACTGAAGCTCTGTAAATGTAATAATAAAGAATGTTTCCCTCAGAGTCCATGAAGTTTTATGAGTTAGCTGGTATGGTCATGACATTGCTGGATTTGATAGCCATAATACAAATTCAGAAACTACTTGTCTGATCCTTTCGAGAACTCAAAGATTTGCCCATTCCTACAGAAGTGTTTTTCAATACTATTTTAGTAAATAAAAAATTATATATTGTAGAATTTTATGTCCTCCCTTTTAGTTTCATGTCTGGTTCTCCACCCTCTTTTTTCTAGCTCATTGAGCAAGTAACTTCATCAATATTTTTGCTATCCTGCATTACCTGTCCCTTATTCAGTGGACAAGTGAGACTCATTCAAGAAGGTAAGACAGCTGTTTTAAATTAAGATTTTGTCTGGTGTGCATTTTTAATTATTTGTGTGAGTAGTTCATCATTCTGCAGTTGGAGCTACAGGTGTTCATATTTATCCCAGAATAAGAAAAAAAAATAAATAATCGACATTATTTGGGTTCCTGAAATATTGAAACTGCAGTGAGCAGTTTTCAGACTTTAATGAGGTCCCTCCTTCCTCTCAAGTCCTCTCAGCAGCCACAGAGTAATTCTCATTTCTATCTCTGTTCCTCTGTTGTTACAGATTTGCTGTCATTTGCAACCATCCTAGTTCTGCACAGTTTTTGGCAATCACTCCTACATCCCTGTGAAGGACCACAAGGCAAACAGCTTTACTTGAACATCAGCAGAACTTTTGCAAAAGACTCTCTGGGGGAGGAAGTTGTGAAAACCTCTGCAAGGAAACCCCTCAAATACAGTCTGCCAATCAAAACATCTACTCCCTGCCACACCAACGCAGACAAGTGGGTAAGTACAGAGGCGGTATCTGACACTGACTTTTGAACACAATGAGCAGACACCACCCACCTTGAAGAGCATGGATTGGAATGAGTTATGAACAGGGACTCCACACTGTGTCCATTTGGGGTTTTTTTGGCTAAATAATTACACTATGCTCAAAAAAATAATCTAGTCAAAATTTGCTAGTTCGAAAATCAATTGGAAAGACTAACCCAAAATATGAGCAATAAATCCATATTTTTCTGTAGTATAGGAAAAACCTAATGAATAGTGAAAAGAACACAAACCCACATTGTGCTATTGAAGACTGCTGAGATGCAATACCAAAAACAAGGGACAAATATATCTTCTTTGCAAAAGGGACTTTGGCAGTTCCAGGCCTGGAGCACCTTTTGCTAACAGTTTTGTACTCTACCTTTTCTGAGTAAAGGCAATCAAGGAGTTCATAGGGGTTACTTTGTCACTAAATAATAAAATAGGTGTGGGAATCTTCACCACCTCCCATACTATTGTATTCTGGATTTTTCTCTTCTTTCTTCTCCAGTACAATCTCAGTCATAGAATGAACTGGAACACAGGTAATTTGCCATGATTTAAAAACAATCTTCCTTCCAGCCCTGGAAAATCTTTATCCAGATACCTGCAAACAAGTTAACACAGTGAAATTCCACTAGGAATACAGAAAATGACAAAGAAAGGAAGAAAGAAAAAACCCTGAAGAAATGGTAACAAGTACAAAAAATATCACCTTTCACCAATGACAGAAAATTGAAAAAGAGAGGGGCTGTGGTTTAATTGAGAAGATAGAGCTCTAAGGCATATGGGTCTCTGGAGAAATAAGAGACATCCTATACAATGGTGTTCCAACTGTTCCAGGAAAGTGAGTTGATATTCATTTCGAACTCTGAAGACCCAGACCCATCTTCAACCTCAAGGGAGCAAAACTGCTGAAATTGAAGTTCACTGTGAGTAAAAGAGAGCACCAAATCTAGTAGGCTGCTCATTCCATCCACTTCTACAGATCATGATGTGTGTAAGGAGGTGGCTCTGGTTGTCAGGATAAGTGTTTGAGACAAATAAGCTGGCTGGAGATAGGCTAAATGGTATATTCAGAATACATTAGGTGTGAAGGACTGTCAAAGGCATTTGATTCTGCTGCTTAATACTTCCCCAGCCTTTCCAGCAGCCCTGTACCTTCTTGTACCAACAGTTGCTAAATTATGCTCTCCCATATTCCTTTCTGTGTTTATCAAATCCACAGAAAGACTGCGTGAAGAAACCAGGAATAAGTACTTGTGTCAAAAAGGAAGAATGACCACTAACTAGTACTTCTTTTAAATAGAGGAAAAATAGGTTATTGGCAGGAATCAGATTTTCGGGGTGTTTGAAACACCTTGCCCTATCATTATTGATTTGCAAAAGTAGTCTGCTACATGCTGACCAAATGCAAAAAGTTACTTTTGCTTTCACGCACATTCCAGCCTCCAAGGGCAACTTATCTCACATCTTTTGTTATATTGAAGCCTTTTAGTAAGAGGCTGAATTGGAGCAGATGGTGTAAGGGGAAGAGGAAAGGAAGGCAAGAAATATCTCTTAGCCCCAGACTAAAGTGCAATAAAGATTTCCATCCACAGTACAACAATATTTGCCTCAAGAAAGCAGTTTATTCAGCTGCTCAGGAAAAAGGCTCAACTACTTTCTGAAAAAGCATTTTCCTGATGACACTGGTGAGTCAGAAACGCCGTATGCCATAGGGACACTGAATGATTGAAGAGATTCTGTTAGGGGGTGTGCTCTAATTTTTAGCATTCCTCTACTACTGGCAATCAAAAATAAACACCTAGGAGGAAGTCTCCTCCAGCTGTACAGATTAGTTTGAGTAAAACTAGGCTGTTTCTATGGGCAGGACTCTAGCCTTTTCCTCAGAAAGCCTAAATTCAGTGTCCTGCTCTGCCACAGACTCCCTTGTAAACCATCAGGAAGTCACCTGCATATGCCCATGTGGGCTAATTCCAACAGCTTACACCCTTTACACCACAGATCTTAATGAAACAAACCACTGCAAGTCTTTGTAAATCAGAGGAAAATGAACTGCAGTCCTAATGGTTCACCCAACAAGAGCTTGACTGTGGCACTGTTCTTGGGGGGAAGAACTGAAGCATTTATTCTCGAGCTCTGCCATGCAAACACCTTTGACAAGAATACCTCCAGTAACATCCAAAACTATTCTGGGACATGGGACAACACTAAGATATCTTTTCCAGTACCAGTCCTCTTGCATTTTTTGTGAAGAAATCTGTCAGAGTTTAAGAAATGGGATCACAGATCAAATGGTATCTACTTGGTCCCTTTACCATGTTTATCTCACCACCATAAAAGACTAGGAAAGTTAAAGGTTTTGATGTAGTTGCTAGGACTAGTTTAGCTTTTGTGCATATTACATGTTTAATTCAGCCAACAGAATCAAGATTTTTTGTAGCCCTGGTCTGCAAAGCTGAAAAAGCATAAAAAACCTCATGGCAACAGGTCTGATGTGATTCGAAGCAAAATACAACAGATATTGAAAACAGCATGGCATAACCATGCTATCAACTTCTGTCCCGTCTCCATGTTAAAAGCTTAGTACAACACAGTGTACAACACTGATCACTCACTCTTATTGTAAAGATATGCTGTTAAAGACGGCCTTGAAGTGTCTCCATTGTGTATTACATAAGCTGACCTATATTATTCATGACTCATCTCTGCCATACATCCACACTGATTTTTGGGTTGGTTGGTTGGTTGTTTTTCTTAAATATAATTCCTATATTACTCTAACTTTTCTTCAGGCAAAATATACAAATAAAATAGTTAGGGAAGAAAATGCTGAATGAAATATGGTGTATGTTAAAAGCATCAACATTCAGGTCTGCTGCTGTTAGAAGGCAGGGTTATAACACTGTTTAGTATTGGGAATGATGCTTCCTCTATGTGAGCTTATTTCAGTCCCTTTTAATTTTAGCAAACACTGCCATGGGAAGTTTCCCTCCAAAGAGTCATCTTCCTGCCACAGGACTTTTGTAGGTAACTTTTAATTGAAACAGTTCAGCTAATTTATGATTTTTCTCCAGAACACTTTCATTTTTATATCCATGCCATAGTTTCCCTATCTTCAAGGAGCAAAACAGCCCCATTTATCTCATAACTGTGTTTTTACTAAATTGTCCCAAATTCTAACTGCACAGTATGTAAAAGCACCTGAAAGAAATTAACAACATGGCCTTCAGAGCAGATAACTGAAACGTGTAGTATCTTCTATCCTTCAAACATGTGTTGAAAGAGGATGAAAAAAACAATGTACACCAATTAACTGAACAGTCTAAATTCTGTTCAATGAAATGAGTCAATTCCAAAAGAAGTGTTTATGTGACTCTGTAATTAAATGCAGTATCAGACCACATAGACACAAGTATTCAAAAAATCACAAGTTTGTCTTTTTAACCCTAACCTTTTGAATGTTTTGGCTTAGAACAATAAAATTACTTCCTCCTGTGCCATTTAGTAATTCAAATGGAATTTGACAACACTTTAAATTCTCTTCTTTTATTTCTGAGTTCATTTGAAGTTAATCTTACTGCCGTTGAAAAGCAGGGACAGAATATTTATTTTCTAAGGACATTTTGCTGGGACCATTTAATTTTGGGGAAAATTTTCCTAACTATTACTTTCGTAAGGTGAATTCTTCCAGAATAGGTTGGAGGCTCTCACTCCGACTTACACGGACTGTGGGAGGAGCCAGGTTCTTACTTGATGCTTGCTCTGCATCAAGTGCTTCTCCATCCAAGCGCTTATGATAAATATTTCTGTATGCCTCTGCCTCCTTCCACTGTAGGTCAAAACAGGCTGTTAAAACCTCTATATGCATGCACAAGCAAGAATACTTGTTTTCTGGTGAAACCCCCTGCAAAAACCTGTCTGCCTGTGCTCCCTCTACTGTGCAGGGAACTGCCAGCTGCTCTGATGGAGAGGTGGCTATGGCATGCATGAGCTCTCTTTACACACTGCTCAGGGCAGACCTACTGACAAGACTACCTTCAGTAGTCTTGTTCTCAATAAGTCTTTCAGTGTTGCTTCATCCCTTTATCATTTAATTAAGTCACCAATAGTTCAGTTTTGAAGATCAAGCTGAACAAAAATTACTATGAAAGGCCAAAGTCAAGAGACACTGAAGATGTATTTCACAAACTGGGAGTCTGGCAATTAAAGTCTACCAATCCTTTCTTACTACAGTAGAATTCTGGGAAGAAATATGTTACAAAGGCTTTTGGCTGCCTGCCAAAGCCTCAGTTGTTCTGACATATGTACAGCAAGACAACTGCTGACTCAAGTGCCAACATAACATATCCACGATCTTCCAAGTCACTCTTAAACAGCAAGGTTATTGGCCAGACAGTTTATTTTACATACTGTAAGTAAAATGAAAAACAAAAAATGTATAGGGTAAGTAAGTTCAGGTCAACAGAAGCCCTTCAAGAGAAGAGTTCATTAGGGAAGCTCTGAGTGGGATGAGACTGCTTTTTTTCCCTGTAAACTTCTCAACAACCAAACAACAACCTTCTCTCTGACATGAGGGATTTATTGCGCATTCACAAAAAATTACCCAGATGTGCTGCACTGGCTGTAACTCAGGTGGGGTACACAAGTTTTGCCTGTCTCTATGGTTGGGTATCTCACAATACCAAGACACTGTAGGAGCTTCCCTCACCACAGCTGCTCCACACGTCACAGGAATCAACCTCAAGATGCTGTAAACACAATTAACTGGTTAATCTCTCACCAGTTTACACACTTAAAAGGAACAAAATATATTATGATGTTGCAAAAATAATTCATAGAGAGTATTTTTACTGCATCCTTTAAATTCATATCTGGATTAGTAGCTCCTACTTTGAGATAACGATTAAAGTTCCAAGACCTTAAAATCCAGGAAAAAAATCCATCTTTGTTTTGACCAGATACACTGATCACTCCCAAAGGTTTTGACAGCACTTTCATCATTCCAAAAGATGCCACACAGCTTAATTATGGCTTTTGAAGCTCTTGCCTTCAAAGAAATCAAATAAAGCCTAATTATAATTAGGACAAATACCACTAGACAAAGAAACAGAATAAAAAGCAGAAGACAAGATAAAACCAATATAGTTAAAATCCAGATTAGATTACAATTCAAGTTAATTTAAAAAGAAAATATAAATCCCATATCAGTCCTGTAGGAATTTGTTTTACATTGAGCTAGAAAGATTAAAACAAAATTTAGGGGCCAATTTTATTCCGAGTTTAAGTCTACCAACTTCAGTGGAGTTGCACTAGGGTAAGATTTGTCTCAGAACATTAATTGAAGCATTCAAAGGCTGAGATTGCTTAGAAATTTAAAAGGCATGTGAATGTAATTCAAATTTAATAATTTGAAAGTCTGACTCTGTAAGACTTTCTGGGGAATAGGGAAAACACTATGGGTTACATTCTGCTGCCTCTGAAACAATTTTATTCTACATGAACACTACTATTTCTTGTTTCTCCTTATTTAAGGAGAATCAGGCTCCAAGTTTCTTGCCATCTGGTCTGAGACCTCCAAATAGCTGGCTACTGCTCCCTGAAAAAATTGAAATGCAGTAAAAGGCCACTGGCATGCTAACTGGTGAACTGAAACAGACTGCAATGACAAAACTGAACTGAAACAAATGATAGCTAATGAGGCATTGTTATTCACATCTTAGTTGGCTTTGCTTCATCAAATACTTGCACAGTCAGGACAGATGTTTATTCAGGGCTTTGGAAAAACCACTTTCTTCAGCCATCCAAGCTGAGAAACAGGTGAGCGTCTTTTCCCAATAGAAGACCCACTAAGTTACACTTCAGCTTGTAAGATCATATGAATTAAAACCCGGTCATAATGTTACAAAACTTCTCAGTTAAACCAACAAGATACACTTATTTCTGTATTCTTCAATTATTCACTTACAGTATATTGGTAAATGGCCATAATCAGTAAAATAGTTTTTAATTAAAAATCACAATATTTTCCTATTGATAGCTTTGCAATGACAGCTACATATGCTAAGGTCATCCGTGTCTAAATTCCTCCAAGATACAACAAGAGGTTGTAGAAATCTTTCAAGACAGCTGTTTTTCTTATCTTTTTTTACAGGGGAAAAAACCATTGTATATCAAGCATTTTTTCCTGAAAAGCACTTCAGTCAACTACCTACCTCTCATTCATAGCAATCATGACTGACCTGTACGCTCCTCAGCACCAATTTTTCAGCTCACTATAGCTACCCTCATTTCCTCTTCTGCATACCAAAAAGGTTATGTAAATACATTCACTCAGTCTTTACAAGTAAGGACTTCTTTATCAGCCCATAGAATAGCACACAGATGGAAAAGGACTTGAATTCTCATAAATGGAAATACTATTTCAAGAGCACTGCTTTTTAACGAAAATGGAGTTTTCATTCTTATCGTGGTAAATAGGATTGTTAGGCTGGGCTGCTCCCCCAGCCAAACAGGTTCATTCCATGAGCTCTAGTTTAAGCTAAAATTTTACTAGACTAAGTGTGTAAAGTGAAAGATGCAACATCAATTCCTCCATCCCAAGAGACTTACCGGTAAGGATTTAAGAGGCAGGGAGACCTCCTTTGACATTAGCATTACACAGCATGTGCACATCAGGCTCAAAGGCGAGACAGCAGCTATTCATCCGGACTGCTTGTCCTGGCCACCACTCACATCCAGCTGGTGGCAGCATCTAGCCCTGGCACTCTGTGATTATGATACAATTTATCTTGTAAAAGCATCTCAAAGGCAAAAGGAACAGATGTGTCAAAGACATAAATAGAATTATACTGAAGGAAACAAGTTATTCCCCTGAAGGAAATAAAAACCTTTATGGGTTGGGAAAAAAAAAAAGATTTTCTAAATCTTATCATCTCTTTCTGCTGTCAAATGCATGCTGTATCATACACAGCACAGGTACACTGTCAGGACTTAAAAGAAAATGATGAATGTAAGAAGCCACACAGTTAAACTGCAGCTTGTTTCCTGGAGTGAAGATCTGTCTTCCCTGCTGCTTGATTTGAAAGGAAACAAACAGCACAAACTGTAGCACTTTTCTTGGGATGTAATTGCATAAGTTTATAGTCATCAGTTGCAAAACTGTTGTCAATGCTTACTTTCAAATTTTCTTGGCCTAATTTCATTTGTATTTTCCTTTCTTACCCTTTCATGAAAAAGCTGAGGTGCACTTTGTGCACTTTCTTCCTTTCCCACATGCTAGAAAGGAGCCTGACAGGTGCTTTACACTGTCACACAAACATTATTTCTATAACTAGTTATTAAAGGGTTAATTTAAAAAGTTTTAACTAAGGACAAAAACACTTGAAAAACACAAAGATTATTATAGAACTAGGAGGAAAATCACTGCCTACAATAATGCCTATAAACACAGCTGGTTAACACATCAATACTTTTATTAATAATAAAGCACTGATTAAGTATTTATAGCATTCAAAAGTATCATTAAGAGATTTAAAAGTTATCTGAGACGTCAGACCACAGCTAATGCAGGAAGACTGAAATGGTATTCAAAGTGTATTATTTTCCTACTAATTTCAGTATATCAGACTAATGGGCATAAAGAGTGAATGAAAAGGCATATTACTTTCTTGGTAAAGACATTTCATTAGGTAAAATTAAAAAAGTGAAAAAAAGGATGTTGGGTGTAAATGTTCTATTTCTTGCTAGTCCTTATGAATTTATAGTAAGTCGGAAGAGAGAGCACTCATCTGTTGCTTGAGATGTGTGATCACAAATGCAGAACTGGTCATCCTGGAAGTTTTCCAGCACAAGTATTTTGCCTGCAATTCTTCAAATAATTTTGATTCTTGAAGACAAAGTTTTAGTAGCAATTAGCATAATATCTTATTGTAATAGATGCTCTGGAAGCACTTCAGTCATGCCAATAGCCTAACTAAATCCATCGAAATAGAAGCATCCCATAGTTCCTGCAAAGAGAGTGTTATATTTGTTCTTGTGTTGCACAGTTGGCTATACACCCAAATTTCATCCATTGGTAAAACTGTTCCCCACTTCATATGCACTATTTAACCCAAATATCATGAGATCTTCTTATAATCTTTGACATGCACATTTAACACTCTACAACAATAAAACCTTTGTACCGGACAAGCAGTTGAAAGGGTTCTTCGCATCTTTCTCCTGAATTATTTCTAACCAGTTACAGACATATACCTTCATCCCGCAAAGAACTTTCTTTTCTCAGCAAGTTCTCTGCTAAAGGAGGACACTATAATATAATTCTTGAGGACTGGATCAGCAAAAGGACAGCTAGATATGAAATGCATCTTCCCCACTGTACCTAACCTGCTCATTTCAGGCCTAAACAAGGGAAGGAGTGCTCCTAGTCATCCAGAAGAAAAAAGAAAGCCAATGAAAAAAGAAAGCCAATGAAACAGATATCCTTGCTCTTTTCCTGTAAGGTATTGGTCAAGCTACCTATGCTGTTCTAGCTTCTAGAAGATGAAAAGAGTGTAATTTTCCAAACCTAGACAAACAGGTAGTAGTGCACCACAACTGCATTTCTCGTGCTGGCCTCCAAGTATCACGGGAGTACACTGATGCTTAAATACATTAAGACATATAACCCATTCAAAAATACTGGGTGACAAAAGCAAGGAAAGTGCTAAGATGGGCTACTATAAAAAGGAATAGAAACATACTATAAGAATCCACTTCCCTCAGTATGTAACTACCTTTATTTATATACACAGGGATAAATCAAAAACTCAATGCAAAAGTCAGGCTTTGCTCATATGAACTTGTAAGTGACCAGACAGATAGGAAGGGGCAGAGTAACTGCAGACCTGCTTTGTTCCTTGCACCCAAGTCTCTCCATGGCTTGTTCCAGTACTTGGCACGCACCACGCATGGTAACAGCTTGCAAGGAGGTGCCTTGGGGTAACCCTTCCTAGAGACAAAAGAGGCAATACCCAACACAGAGGAAAGTTTTGGCATAAGCAAAGAGAAAAAGCAACAGCAAAAACAAAGAGGGAACTGGGCCAAAGTACAGACATCCGAAACACCCGCTTGGGCATCGGTTCCCTAGCTAAGCCACAGGCGGTGGCACGGAGCTCCCACAGAGAGGCTAGCTGAAAATTATTACAACTCTTATAAACAAAGAAACAAAAAAAACCTCTTACAAGGTTTTTTCTTGGAAGGAGAATACAGGGAATAATTTACTTCTTTAAGTGCAATGACTCAGTTACCTGAGTACTCAGCCTTTGTTCTCAGACAAAACTAATGAAGCAACTTCTGCTCTCAGTCATGCTAGCATATAATTGAGGAATAAATCAACAGCTTTCAGTGGAGTTACAATTTACACTAGTGCAAATGAAAGCAAAATCCAACATTTTGTTAAGATGAAGATTAAGATCTTTGAACCAACATGGATCTCTGTATCAGTGCCAAGTCCCAAATTTCTGAATTTTTTTCCATGTGTTTAAATGAACTACGTGCAAATCTTTTTGTGCTGCTTAGACAAAACTATGCCAAAATTAGCAGTGACAGGAATTTTACACATTGACAGGCTCCAAACTCTTCCACATCCTCATCCTTTGTTCTGTAACACTAGATTTATTTCAAATATTCTCAAGGAAAGAATGAAGAAAAAGAGGCTACACAATATCACTCAACTGCCCCCAAATATGCCTGGAAAGGATCCAGTTCTGATCAACAAGAGAAATGCCAACAACAGCCAGAACTCTGAACGATTTCGTAAACTTCCCAACACTAGAGGAGGGCTGAAACCTGACATTCTCTACTTCTCTGAACTTTATATAAATAGAACAACTCTACCCTGCCTCTCTAGTCTTGGCAAGATTTATTAAATTTGCTCTCGCTACCATGGCAGGAAGAACAGCATTAAGCTCAGGCTTCAAGAAACCTGAAGTCAATTCCCTCTCAGCCACCAGCTCCCTGTGCAACTCTGAGAAACCACCATTTGCCTTACCAATCTGTAAAACTTGGGTAATGTACACTCTTTTGAGGATGGGATACCTGCCTAAGTAACAGGGGATTGAAGCATCTAAAATAATACAAATGTGTATAGCCTAATTCCATAACTGTCACAGCCATTTTATGAAGTAATTTTCTTGTACTCTCTAAATAAGAAATATTTTTGGAAAGGTTTGGAGGGAAAGAGGAAAATACTTAAACAGGACAGGCAAAATATTTAATGTTAGCTGAAGCTATTCCCTTAAGCCTTTATTATTCTTTTGATAAATTCGAAACACACCACATGTAAAGCTAAAAACTTTACAGTGAATGAAGCATCTTTTTTGCACCTCAAGATCACATCTAGAAGCGCCTTCCTCAAAACTACAAAAATGTGACTCTTAGCAAGCACAGGTACATGATTTTTGCCAGTGAGCTACTTATTTTAAGGATTGTAAAAGAAGCAGTGTCAAAAATTAAGCTTATTACAATCTTAAAATGTGTCAGAGTTACAAATTCCTCTATAAATTACCAAATTAAAACTGCATGTAAATATGTCTTATTAGAGAATTGTAAATGATTTTTAAGGGACTAGAAGAGTTACAGGGAGCATTCTACACATCCCTAGTTCAGTGCTATTACTCATGCAACACCAGGTACTAAATACTCTGTATGATTCTTATTTTGGCAATGGTTTTAAACAGCATATTTTCATCCAAAGTCTCCTGCTTAATGAGTGGGATAGATAAATAACAGCTGTTGTATAAATCATCCAGAAGAAAGAAATGACTAATTGCTGAAACTTCTGCCAGTTCAGCAGAAACAGGTAGCACAAGCAGCCTCTCTTCATTTAAGTTTTGCTGACACAGAGCAGGCAGGGAAGTGTCCCCTGCACATACACCTTCACAAGTCTGGAGAGGCCAGTGAGAGCCACGCAGCCCCCAGTAGGTCATTAGCTTCTTCTTTCATTTAAAAAGGTGCCTTTAAAAAAAGAAGAAAAAAAAAGTGTACAAATTCAAATTCATTTCTTTATTCTTTGCTTTATCATTTTTCTTTTAATTTTCCAGCTAGAAATTTTGCCTTTTTCAGACCTGATGAAGGTATGTTTTCTAAACGTTGCAATTCTCTGCAGTGGGAGCACCCATTATTTCTAGGGACAGGTTTTCAAAGACAGAGGCTCTTTGCCAACAGTGAGTGCACAGAAACACTTTATCAAGAAAACACCAAGTAGTATTTGCCAGTGACATCTTCAGAAGATCTAATATAGTAATTGAGCTCACTGATTCTCATCCAGTCTTGGGACAAATGAGATTAGGTTGCCTCTTTTTTTCCCCCTTTTTCCTTTTAAAAAAACAAACAAAAAACAAAACCAAAAAAACCCCCAAACCAACCAACCAACCAACCAACCAAAAAACCCAAAAACAACCCCAAAACTCAAAAAACAACCACAACCAAATTAAAAATCCAAAACCAGTAGCGACAGAAAATTCCACCCAGTAGCTACACATGCCCAAGTACCCTCCCATGAACTTACACATGTGATCATTTCCACATATACGGTCATAGGAATTCTACCACTCCCACTATCGACTGGGGTCAAATTCAGTTGTGATTTATTTTTGAAAGAAAAACTTTATTGAAGGATGAATGTTATGCTTGTAGCACTAGGACTTACTGTCACTGTTGAAACAAAAAATTCAGATATTTTATACAAAAAAATGTACACATATGAAAAATAGAGTAGGATATAAACAGCAGTTAGTCTTGTGTGAAATATTGTGAGAGACACCACAGTGTCTAGAAACCTTTACAAATGTACATACACATCTCAGCAACATCCAACAGCAGCAACCCAAGACCATCTTCATATATAATGATACATTATTAGGCACCATAAAGCTTTCCCCTAAAAATTGTTAGGCAACTCAAAAAACCCCATGATACCTGTAATACTTGGCCAAACAACTCCCCGTGCTCTGAGTGCCATCTGACCCAGTCCTGATTCAAGGGACCAGGCGACCGCTGCTAGCGCTCGTACAGCCTTTGCCCCTCTGCCAGGGCACCCTGGTTTGGATGTCATCCTATGCACCTGACTGTCATCTACACCCCCAGAAAGGCTTCCTTACTTCAACACAGAGGAAGTTTACTTGACAAAATGTTTGTGTGAAAAGGAGAAAACTAAATGTTTGGTTCTGAGGAGTCAACATTTTTCACTAAAAATAACCAAAATAGATATATTTCCCTCACAACAAGCATGAAGAATTGGAAATTGGGTAACAAACTCAACTCCACTAAAAATTGTCATTCTAAAACTCAATAATAAATGTCAACTATGTTTTAAGCACAGCGAGTCATGCCTTTTATCAATATTTAACTATTTTATTTAGATCCTATTTGTATTTTTTCGTTGTTGGGAATATTTTTTTCCTTTTTTGTTCATTACTTTATATATCATTCTCTAAGCAATTAAATAATTCACACAGAACAGCTCAATAATGTACAAAGTTCAAATAAAGAAAAAAAATTCTAATCTGCCATTATCCAAAATAAACAAATACAGGAGCCATTCTCATAGGATTTCAAAGACCTACAAAACATTCTGTAGAACATCCCAATACCCTTCTGAAGCAGATATGCATGTGCTCATAAGTAAACTGAAGTCTTAAAATAAACAACCCAGATGCATATGTAAAAACAGTATCACTCTTCAAACCAAAGTCCTGATCTGTTTCACTACTGAACATCATCTGCCCAAGATGAAGGGCTTGAAACAAGGAGATTACATTTGATTAGGTATTTAAGATTACATTTGATTAAGTATTGAGAGGCCAATCAGTTTAGGATTAAATGTTAGTGAAAAACCTTTCAAGGTGTTTAATAATTGCTCCACAAAAAAAAAAAAAATAGACTCAGGTCATGACAAATACATCTAAGGATGTACAAGGAAGTTTGGATCTTCTGTGTAAAAAATTTAGAGAATGGGAGGCACAAAAATCAAGTGGGTAGAGGGTACAATGGACAACAGATTACATGAAGAATAGTCACCACTGCTAAGAAAAAGCTTTATGACTCAGAAGGAGATTTAAAAAGCAAATTTAAAACCTCATATTCTTGATCCTGCCACTGCTCTGCAGTGAGAACTTTACTTCTGCAAACGGGTCTGATCCAGGTCTGGTGTCCACATGTCTAGAAGAATATAGAGAAGTTGCAGAAGGTATGAAAGAACATCTAGAGAACATCCTAAGAGCCATTCTTTTCCTTTTTGATAAATTCAATAGAATGAGCTCTTTAAGAAGGTGTCATAACTATAAGGACACATTAGATCCTCCAATGTACTCATCCCTGAACTGAGGAAGTACATCAAGAAACAATAGCAGACGCCAAAGAAACAATAGCAGACGCCAAAGCCCACTTTCCTATTTTCAGCAAGGCAAAACCATTTTTGAGCAAGAGTTACTAGACAGAGGAACAAATTGCTAAAATATACAAGGAATGTGTCTGTTCCTTGAAGTCTGTCAGTAAAACCTGGTTGCATTCTGGACATTCTCTTGTAAATACAATTGCAGGCTCTATCCAGGATAATCCTGGGAGAACCGAATGACCAGGAGGATACACGGTGCAATAGTTGATTTCAGGCTTGTACTCTGTAAATATGTGAAGTAGGAAGAAGCAGGATAGCTTAAAGAAAAGGGCCAATTATCAGAATATGCTACATTATGGGAAGTATAATTTGGGATAGCTTAGTGTGTGCCAGTCACCAGTGACAAATGTGGAATTCAATAGAAGTATATGGGTTTTCTGCTCCTTATCTGTGATGTACTTACTGCTCCTGGCACTTTGTATGGTTTTCAGAGACATTTAGTGGTCAAACAATATACTGCAACTCAATGTTCCTTAAAAAGCTGAGAATGTAATGATGTCAGATACCTCTTCACATAGTGAAGCATAAACATGACATAAATGAAGGACTATGAAAAAAACCCGTCTTCTTTTCCTAACATGAGATTTTGTTTAGCAATACCCTGATGATTAAAAAAAAATACTTTAGAAGTATCTCTCCCACAAGTAAAGATACACATTTGTTGAACTGTTGCAAAATAATAATCATTATCAATCGCTTTGGAACAATGTAGACTGCCAGCATTATTTGGAAATGCCAGTCCTGGACTAATATTCTGTTGTGCCAAAATTTTACTGATGATGACAGCTACCCTATTTGCACTAATGCCACTTCATACTACCGAATCAATCAGAAAAAGAGGTCTCTGTCCTAAAACTACTACTTCCTAGCATTCAACTTGGACACTTAACAGTGCTGGAGGGAGGAAGCAATTGAACCGCTGCTTGGAACGCTCTCTGCACCTCAAAGGGACATGAAAAAGCCTCATCCAGCTTCTGCTGCCAACTATTCCTCCCTTCATGTGCCTTCAGCCTGCTCAGCTGCTCAACACAGAAGTTCAAAAAGGGGAGGCTTGGCTCCCAGAAATCACATGACTCACTGAAAAACAACAAAGTCTTCTGAAATTAATAGTGAGCTTTTTTCCAGGCTATAATGTACCCAATTCACATTTTCAAGGCTTTTTCTAGAAGGGCAAATAGATATTTTACTTTAAAAAATAAATTAAAGCCACATTTCTAATGCATTGGCACAATTCTAGCTGCTGAAGTTTTAAAGATAATGCTATAAAATTCAACAATCAGCAGTAAGTACTGAGGTAATTCCTCTCTTTCTGACTCAATAGTCTAAATGTTTTTCCTCCACCATCTTTGGAAGTTGAATAGTACAAATGAGTTTGTGAGCTCTAATATCTGCCTAGTAAACCTGGGTAAGGTAAGATGCAAAACAATAGCACTAATAAGCATGGTTCCCAGCACTAATAAGCAAACATCACTCCACTTAAAATCACCATTTTGCTAACACCATTACTGTTATACACATATCTGACAGGAATGCCACTTTAATAAAATAAAGGTAACTCATTCCTTAACTAGTAATACCAAAGTCACAAATAAAAGGTTAGAGAGAGGAAACAAACTATGGAGAGGAAATACAAATTCGTGGGGCAGATAACAGGAACAAGATGGTTTGGTTTTGGTTTAAACTCTGTTGAGAGTCTTTAGAAACACAGGTACAGCTGTCTAGAATCGCATAAGTTTCAGTGTGTCCATTAGACAAAATGTTGACAACTGCAGAAAATGAACTGATGAGAGCACTGATAACCCCACAAATAACACAAGACCCAATTCTCCTGACTATTGTACCTTGAAGAGATCTGATTCTACAGGTATGTAAACTCAGAAGGAACAGATGGGTTTTGTTCGTTAATATAACATAAACACTGGCAAACTGTACACTAAATTTCTAAGTTTGCCTGTATGATATATAACAGTCTTAGTATGGACTGCTTTTGTGTGTATGCAGGCTCTAGCACCACATTTCATGAAAATAAACTGCAAGAAAATCATTAATTTTAGCTTTTGTAAAGTTTTTTTCCTGGCTTGGCATCCTAAATCAGTCTACATGGAAGTCTGGCAAGTACTAAAACTTACAGAATACCAACACTAAAGAGATTATGGGAGCATTCTGACAGGGCAGCAAGGAACGATGCCACCTCCATCTCTCTGGCCGCTATATAACACACTGACTACAGAGGGAAAAAGTCATCAGCCTCCTTCATAAGAAAACCCGATATTCAAATGACACCGTGGCTACATTAACTCAAGAAAGATACCAGAACAATACTGAAATGTTCTCCACATCTCTCATACCTTTTAAACAGTGGGTCAAAACAAGCCTCCTGTTAGGACTCAAAACTTTACTCCAGATGTGACTATATTTTTCCTCTCCTTACATTTGCTGTGGTGTGATGAGGCAAAAACGTGATTTAAAGTAAAAGGGAAAGCTGGAGAAGTACGTGAGAAATGACATTTTTGCCCCTTTATTTAAAAATTTAAACCAATTTTGTTTGCTTTTTTCTACTTTATTGAAAAAAAATAGTGGTGAAAATACAAAGTCATAATAGCAGTGTTTTACTTAGTATTTGAAAAACCAAGCATTCCACGGATGGATGTCAGATAAGCACAAAGACTTTGCAGAAGGGTCCTGCTTGCCAGACACTACTGAGCACAACAGTTTAGTAGGAACAGAAAAGTTACTCTGAAGTAAAATCATCAGGTTGTTGGTGGGGTCAAGTCAGAAGAGTCTATGTAGCCTGATCTGGAGACATGAAGAGAAACTGTGCTACATTCAAGTGAGTGACAAGTTGTATCAGGAATGTGGCTTGAACCTGTTAGTGACAGACCTGGCAGCATGGAACAGTGCGTCCATGAATTAAAAAGTAACTGTCGAAGAAGTCAGGGTCCCTTGACTTCTAGAAAGGACCTAAGAAAGCTTAAAAGGCGGAAAACAATACATCAAACTGGATGCACATATTAGCTGGAAAATAAAGCTGCCTATAAGCCAAAGGATGCATACTCTTGCACACATGCATTTTTCTATCTTTATAGCCAGTAAATTGAGAATAAGACTTCTTTCTACAGAAACATGCTCTGGTTCAATCAAAAATTCTTGGTCCTTGGGTAGAATCGCTCAGACACACTCTATAGCCTCAGGTATGCAGGCAGTAATTTCCATTTGTTCCTAAAACTTAAGAAGCATTGTCCTCCATTTATTTCAATTGCTTTGAGTGCAGAATTAGCACCTCAAGTTGTAATCAGTGTATTTAAATATTTACAATATGGTACTATTGGTTTCAGGTTGGGTTTTTTAAATGGTAAATTCTTGTCTGATCACCCTTCAAATCTTTATTGAGTTTTTAAAATTACACCTCTTCCCAACACACAAGCAGCTAGAATTGGGGTATGTTTACCTAAAATATGCTTTATAAACACCAAATGCTTAGCTACCTGTTTGGACACATTATGAACTTCCAGCTTTCCCATCCCACTCCACACACTGTCACCTGCTCACACAGCAGAGATCCTGCTCCTGCTGCACACAGTCACACAGTTGGTAATACATGAACTGCAATCCCAGTCAGCTACATGTCATCCTGCAGAAGTTGGGAAATATCAGCTCACATTTTTGATTTTCCAGAGACCCAAACAGATCATTGCTAGGAGGCTTCCCAGGAGGACCAAGGTACTGGTGGCCTAAGGACAGGCGAATGTACGGTGATTGCAGCATGGGCTGAGTGAACACTGCCTGCCTGGATGATGGGCTTAGAGGTGATCTTCTAGAAAATGCCAGGAGTCCCACAGGTATGTTGGTAGGTGTAGCAAGAACGCACCCAAGAGGCCTCTCGGAGCAAAAACTTACTGCTGCTGAACATGGAAATTGAACTTGGATTTTAAGTTGAAACAGGGAAATAGGAGTGTGACTGCTACTGTCAAACATCGTGTGAAATTGAAGCAGTAATACAGTGGAAAGATTTATGTTTTGTTTCCTGAAGGAAACTCCTTGCATGTGTTGATAGATGTTTAACTTTGCCTAAACAATTCAGAGAGGGATACACAAAACAATTTGAAAAATTTCTGGTACAGAATGGTCTACTGACCAACAGCCTAGATTCACAACGGATAAGGAGAACAGGTGGATGAAAGCTGACCTTTTCTTTCTTTCTATAGAATCCTCAGACAGAAATGCTTTTTAAAACTGCTTGCCTGAAATTGAGTATCAAACAACATGTGGCACAAATGTCAATTACTTCTGATTCAAACTTGTAAATTGTGCCAGTATAATTACATGGAGCAATACTAGTCTGAAAGGCAGTTATTACAGAGCAAATGGAAGGATTACAGTAGTATCAAGAAGAGATTAATTTCTAGTTATCTTGCAGCAGATAATACTAAACCATATTAATAACGGATATTTTTTTACAACTAATAAAAACTTCTCCTTGAGGACTGTGGGATACAGATAACCAATGTTTCAAAAACAGCTGTTACAGCAAACAAACATAAACAAGCCTGCATAATGGTAACTGTTGAAAACAGGGGATGGAGTCTTCTTTTGTGAGTGCATTTCTGTCACAGGAACAGAAGTCTCATGCCATTTTGAATCAGAACAAGACCAATCAAACTGAGGAAAAGGTGGGGGTGGAAGGAGGGTAAGCAGGGAGAGAAAGAACTTTGCTGCCCTTTAGGGTAGAGTCTCCCTACAGCAACAGATCACTACAGCACACACTGAACAGAAGCCATGCCTAACAGCAATGACTTGAATTGCAACAGCAGTGACCTTAATGAAAAGTATTCAAAAAGGCTGCATTAGTTATGACTCCCTCAGGCTTGTGTTTAAAACCATCCCAGTGAGGTAGCCACATGAGATTGTCAAATATTATGCTGGCATAAAAGCAAGAGGACATCCTGGGTCAAATCAACTAGGCCAGCATCTGCCTCAAAGGTGATCATACAACCTGCTTGGAGAAGCAGCATAACAAACAGGACAAATATAGAGGGATTTCTCTCTCTGCCTTTCTCCCCACAACCTCTCCAGAACTTCCCAGCTTCTAATAATATGTGATCAATTGACCACCCAAAGCAGCAGAAGGTATGGCATACACTGATTTACTGAACGCACTGCTAAGCATTCTTATAGATGCACATTCATTTTAGGGACAGAACATCCCTTGTCACAAAACATATACACAGCTCTCCTGGTGGGGAAGTTAGTGAAACCTGGAATCTTTCAACACCAGGTGTGTGTGCAGATGTCAAAATTAAGTGGCCTGTGAAGAGGGAGGCCGTAAAAAGCAACGAGACTAGATACAACAGTGTTCAAGAGCTGTTGTGCAATGAACTTTAGTACGGCTTTTGTGGTTGCCTAATGTTCATAAAAGACCATTTATCATCATAGGTGTGTATCATTACTGCTACTTATAGTTTAAAAACCCGTATCACCCCTAATGGGAAAATGGATCCAAGCATTCAACTCTATCAGATTTGCATTTCATAAATTTCAAATAAAAACTGCTAGCAAGTGAGAAATACATATTACATTAAAATAAATAACCATACTCAAACTTTTAAAAAACAAGAAAAGGGGCCTCATTATCCTCAAGTTAACATAGACACTCTTTAGCTTTGTCAGGTACATCAGCAGATACAAAATTATTCTAATGAGTATTACTTAAGACTCCTTGAGAATTCTGACTCACAATTATGATCTGAAAACTGAGAAAAAAAACTCACTAGGAAATATATTGAGACAAACTGGGGTTTAAATGAGAAATTTAACTTGGAAAAATAAATAATCAAATATTATCTGCAAACAGGGAAAAAAATTCTTTTTATTGGTAACATTTATTCTGTTCCAGTTCTGTTTGCTTTTCCATTGTTGTATCAGCAGTGTCATAATCAAACTTTCCCATATACTTCTAAAGCAACATGAAAAGAAATGACCACTGACATTTGATTTGGAAATTAAGTCAACTCCCTCAGAAAGCTGGATGGTGACATCCATAAAAAAAGACTGAAATTCCCACTGTAGCCAAGACCTTTCTTCATATACTGTTCCAATATAATGAAAGGAGACATTTTAAAAATTAATTTACAAGCTACATTTAAGCTTTCTACATAATACAATACAGGAGGGAAGGGCAAATGTTCATGGTTTGGTTTGGCTTCTTGGTTGGTTTTAATTTTTTTCAAACAAATTCAAATTGTTTTTAAGCATTTCAGCTGTATCTCTTGTCTATGGTAGAAAGTGCTCCTGGATAATTCTGAATTGAAGTTGCTGCATAATTAAAATGTTCCATGAAATAATTAAAAAAAAAGCACTGCCACACAAGTCATTTACTCAGTTTACAATACTCTATCCTCCTACTGAGTTCCCCTCTAACAAATTTGGTGATGCATTCAATAGATATGTGTTAGTTGTAAAGGACATGATATGGACAACCTGTATGAAGAAATTCTTTTGGCTTACAGAAAATAAAGATTGGATGAAGGTTCGTGATTAAGAAAGTTTGTAGGTAAAATTAATTTCATCAAAACAGTTATATATTTCAACAGAGAGAGAAAAGTTCCACTTTATTTATGAAGTAGCAATAAAATTGATGTAGTTTAACTGAAGAAAAAATTTAGCAGTGAAACACTGAAGTCCAAAGAACCTATTAAATGTATTATATGAACTCTTGGTACCTCAATAATGTTGACACTGTATGCATTCTGATGGAAGTTTAAAATACGCTTATCCCCAAACAAACATCGCCTCATTTCAAGGAAATATATATAAACACACAGACCCTTCCCCCCACAGTTCAGAATAGTACCCATACAGTACCATATAGTACTGTATGGTACTATACATACAGCACCATACAGTTCAGAACAGTGTTTAAGAAAATTATCTAAGATACAATCTTACAAAGAAACCATGACTTTCAAACTGGGGTAAATTTCCAAGCAGAAAATAGGAGATATAAACACAACATAACTGCAATTTTCTGTATTCTCCCTTATGACTTCTAGTTTTTAATGAAGTTAAAATATAATGTAGTTCTGTGACACTATGCAGCCCCTATTTTAGCAGCTGTATCAAACAATTATTCTAGGATGACAGAATGGCAATTCTTATTTGCTATTTTAAATTATTTAAAAAAGCCTAAGAACAGCTCCAAAATTGGTGGTGCTGGATAATAAGTCTACTATATTCTGAGCACCTACGGTAATAGAAGAAAGTTAATTCAACTCCACCAGTCAATTCATGAATGAATCAACAATATCTCAGCACTTGTCAGTATAGCATTTTTTTTCCACTCCTTGCGGAAAAGCTGCTTCTTCTGGCAGCTGAACAGTTAAGTGAACCAATGCAGCATGAGGTAGAAGAGAGCATTTATATGGTTCTTTATATGTATTTGAAAGATTTAGTTAGCACAGAGAATTAGGCTGAAATATACAATGTAAAAGATGAAATCATAGCAAAAAAAGTCTCTGCATATAGGTGTTTGGGTTATTTAAAATAAGTGTACAGATGTTCATTATCATGCATGCTCATTCCAGCAGCACAAATCACAAAAATGAGAAATATCTACCTGTTCCTACAATCTCTCTACTGTTGGCTCTCCAAATTCACTTTTTCTCTTCACTGAAATACCGATGTTAGTCAAATATACTCCCTGGAGTTAACTCAGCACTCTGCTAGCACAAAACTTTTCAAGGAGATTGTTTCCCTAGAAAGAGTGTTTTCAAAATAACAAATGTAACACTGCTTTACTCTATATGCATCCTAAGTAAGTAGAGACATACAAGTGAATGTCCCACCACATACTCTGCTGTCAGAGACTGATAAAAAGCTTGAAAGAAAAGTGTGGAAAACAGATACAAAAGTCAGACATGCAGGCTGTCATTTCCCAAAAGCAACGCACCAGGCTCCAAAGCACTTTTTCCTTACAAAGGAAGAGTATAGCAATTCCAGAAATGAGAGCTTGCTCTGTAAATTAAGAAAACTATGGCCAAAAAAATAAAGGGGAAACCATGCAAAGCTCTCAGCTAGTACTCAGTGCTATAAAACTAGCAAAAGAATGGTTCTGCTGGAATGAAGCAACTTATGAACCCCTGCAAAACTCAACAGCAGAAAAAAAAGAGCATCTTAAGAGAGAACATTTTCTTTTGTTAAAAACAGAAAAACACTCCAACTTACACTTTCCATTTGCTGGCTACTAACTCTAACAATCTACCTAAGTAATACTTTCAGCTTTGTGTAGTTGTAGTATTATGCATTTTTCTCTATAAAAAACATTTTTTACACAAGTGAATCTTACAGCACATTTCAATCAAATGTTATTCATTGTACATTATCTCTCTGATGGCCTAGATCCTCAGACGCAGAACATCTGTGTCACTCTTTTGATTTATGCAAACTGAAGATTGTAAGTATGTGAACATTTTCACTCCAGCTGCTGCACTGCCATTTCTGAAGTGGAAAATTATAGCATGTTCAGCCATCTCCTGAACTACTCACATCAGTAACTGAGAAACTTATTTCAAAATGAGCCCATAAAGAAAATTCAGAGAATAAACAATTCACATCGTTATGTGGATGAACAATCTAGACATCAATCCACATGCTCCCTTTTGCACAATACGAATTAGCTGCAAAGACAAGGAGACAAAGGCATACAAGTTATCACGGGACAGTTCTGCCCAGGTTAGTCTGTAGGAAAAAATCTATCATCTTATTGTTAAGAAAGATAGGGATGCACTAATTACACTAATTATATAATATTAATTCCCTGATATTAGAAAACACCCATTCATCTGTTCCCATTGCTACACCCACAATACTGTTTTATTTAAGAGCAGTAATGAGGTTATGAAGCAAATACTCCCATCATCCACAAAAATTCATCCTGGTTTGGATCACCTAGCAATTTTGGTGCATGTATAGCATATTCCTTCAGAGGAAATTAACCTGTGATCTCTTCTCCAGACATAAAAAGCCATGTTTCAATCCCACAGGGGAGCATAGGCATTTGAACAAGTGTCTAGTCATTTGGACCACTGAAGCTACTGATTTCCTTTAATACTTGCCTTGCACTGCATAAAAAGGGATATAAAACCAAAAGAGTCACCACTGCAAGACTTTGAACACAGTTTCTTTCAAAGATTTAGCTGTAATAACCTATTATTAACACAACTGAGAAAGCACCTAGAAATTAATAAGATAGGAGGACAGTGTCTTTTACATTGGTATCTGACATTAAGCCCAAAACTAAGAGCTGGTAAATAGTGCAACAACTACAAGGCCATTTTTCATGGACATCCTCTTAAACTAATATGAATTAGACCTCTTTGTGCTCATTTTACCTTCTATCTGTAAGAGCTGATTAGATTCCTGGAAGTTTACTCAGCAAATATTTAATGTTATCGGTCATCATTAAGCAGATCAAACAGTTACATTAACCTTGTACATCAGGTCAGCACTTACTTGGAAAGCTTGTCATCAGCTCTGATTGTTAATACCTCAAACCCTTAACAACGTCTCTATACATCACAAGCCCAGGGTCAGAGAGTTAATGACACATATTATCCGCATTCTCAACCACACAGTTGAGAGAGAAGTATAGTAATGGAAAGTGATGAAGGGAGATAGTGTTCTAATAAGAGAAATTAAGGGTGAAGCAGACTATGGGAGAATCATAGAAGCTATTTAAGTGTGTCAGAACTATCACTGCTGAGATCTATAAGACATTGTATGTATACAAACATCAAAAATAAAGGGAAATAGGCAAGTTAGAGGTATGGGGAAGTGGGTGGAGAAGTAATCTTTGGAGTAGATTGAAAATGCTGTGATCATGTGTTTGGAGACATATTCTGACCCTCTGTTTTACCAGCAGCTGTTACTTTGGACATGAATAACCAAATTGATATGAATAGCTGGCCATAATTTTTCTGCTTCTAGGGGTCATGTCCTGTAATAGTACCTCTGTAGGCCCTTCTGTATTTTTCACATGCGTTGCATTTTACATTCAGTTTTTTAAGTCCTCCACCCCGCCTTACCATTTAAGGTATAGGGTGATCATGGGAAAGTGGTAGGAATTCTTTGACTAAAAGTGAGGTTTAATCATTTAATAAAATAAAGTAAGAAAAGCTACGCACTTTCCACTGTCTTTCTTCCATATCATGCCACTTGCTTTTGATCTTTATTTTCTTCTCACACATTGCCATACATCAATAGGTCCCCAAAAATGGCTTATCTCAAAATGAATCATGAAACTTGAATCTTTTGTAAACAAAAAATATAGATCATCTCTATTATAAATAAAAGAAAAAGCAGTTTTGAGGGCCACAACAGAAATAACTGATACACATGTAAGTGCAAGAAGGACATTCATTCTTAGTTTTTGAAACATGAAACAATACAGACTTAACAGCTCCTCTGCATTAAATCCTATAAATCTGTGCAGTGTGGTTTCTTGCTCTACATACTTCCCCTGCCACGGAACTCAGTCATTTATTAGAAAGAAGATCCTAAATCACTAGTTTCACATAAAAATGTGACCAAAAATCAGACTGTGATAAGTGCATACCGTGCAATCATTTCTCCCCATATTACCGAACTCCAGTACAACAAACAGAATAGAACCAAAACAAAAACCCTTCACCACTGCTAATCAAAACTTGGAACAGGGCTAGTTGTTTGCCAGGTAAATATCAACCATCACATACAGATGAAGAAAATCAGAAACTAAGCCAGACTAACCAAGTTAATATTACACTTTTGATAAGACTAAATAGACTAGTACTTTGAGTTTTGGTTTTTTCCTTCTTCATTTGTACATTTGATTTAAGTTCTCTTGACAAGTCTAGAAAGGGCAGTGATTAATAGCCATGGCCTTTTCTGATAGATTACCTTCTGCCAGAAAAAAAGGCCTTGAATCAGGTTATCTGGCAACCTGCATGAGTCACTGCAAATTATTCACAGACACAAGAATAATCTTTTTTTATAATTGTTACTCTCAAGTTTTCTAATAAGGTATCTTCTTGAGATTGATATCATATTTAGGTAGCAATTCCTTTCATCTGAATAAAAGCCTTTATCTTTAAGCACAAGGTTTATTTTCATCTAGTGTAATATTTTAAAGCTCAAACAAGCAAAGATTCAGAATAAGACTATGAGAACAACAGTGAAGAGAAAAGACCATCTAAATAACAAAACAAAACAAAAAATCTAGGCAAGACTTTTGGAAGTTTCCATTACCAGTTGTCAGGGTTATCATGAACAATGCTGCATCAATTTGTTTTAGTATTAATGTTGGCATTTTTTCCCCCCTCCCTAAAACCAGCTAAACCATCCAATGCCTGCTCTCACTGTTGATGAGGCATTCAGGTGGATTTAATAGCACACCATCTGTCTATTTGAACAAGTTGCAGTGGCAGTGCTGCTACAGCTTAGAAGGAGCAGTTTGCACAGAGATCAGTGCTGCACAGAGTAAATAAAAGCTTATGAAGCTAAACTGTAAAAAAAAAGGCCGATTTTCAATTAAATTGCTTAAAAAGCATGTAATATTTTAACTGTAAGGACACTTTCCCCATATCTACATCCCTTCATTTTTCAGCGTCATAGATTCAAGACTGCTCTGAAGTGCATCTCTATCTTTTAAAAAACAACACTCTCTATTAAATCTAGAGACTGGTGAAGGAAGAATGACGGTCATGTAACAAGAAAGAACAACTTGTCTAGGCATAACTAAGACATCTTTTAATTCCTTACTCTAAGCTGAGGGTTTGGATTTTTCAGCTTGTTGGTCTTGAGAAAGACTTGTAAGTGGCAGGGCTGGAAAAGAGAATGAAAGGAATGAGAGGAAACCATGTTAGGTCAAGTGGTCCTTTGGTTAGACAGAACATTCTTAATCTCTGGTAGCTTTGGTAAAGAACATAAAGCCTGCATGTAATTAAAGAGAGATGGTGCACATGCAGGTGTTAATTTGCTTTTTTCTCCAGCAACTCAGGAACCTTCCTATTTTCAATATCTCCATTCTTGATTAAACACAACCTAAAATCCTGGGTCTTCAAATGTGGAAAAACATGTTTGTCTTCTTTGCACTATCAAATGTAAGATCCTTGAGAAAACCTAAGGTGGAGGACAAGAGGAAAGAGGACAACAGGGGCACTTCTAAATTTGAAGACGCTCCTAGCTTGGTCAAAGAGAAGAAAATTATATGCAATGCAGTTTCTTAAAAGCGTTAGTGGGCTACAAGCAATGCTGCAAGGCTGAACATCATGCTTTTGACTACACTCCACATACCGATTTTGTTGCCAAACCAAGGGATTATCCACAATCACATAGATTAGTGAGGGCTTAAAAGGAATTAACAAATTTTATATGTTTTTGTAGTCATCCTTCATTCAATTCAGATAATGTGAGACATTATCCCATTGCTGACCTCCAAGTAACTGTGTACCACTATGGGTCACTTTCAGTTTACATTTCAGTTATTTGCAAAGGTGCATAAATGTTTTCACAGGCCAAAATCTGCTTTATTTGGAGAGTCTTCTCAAACAGACAGACTCAGTTATTTTATCTTATCACACACTAAATTACTTTAATAACAGTTAACACAAAATACACTTCTTACCAAAACTATGTGGTATTTCAAATTTTGTAAGTCTCCTTCTAACAGCTTATAGTTTCTTGAGGACTATTTAATTCATCACAAGCACTCTTCCCACATCTATAACACTACTTTATCTTAAGTTAGAAGACATAGAGCATCTTTTGTTTTCCCCTTCACATGCCTTTCACTGAGAACATAAGAGGAAAATAAAAAGTCACTCATCTGTAAATACTGGTTCTCAAATCGGCTTGTAGGATTCCAAACTGAAGTTCTTAATTAAAAACATACTTATATAGATCCTTAGACAGTGACGCAGGCTGGGAGAGCTTGTAAAGCAATAGCAAGCAAATACATTAGCTTCCCTTCTCTGTTTGCATCCTGCCTGGTCATCTGCCCCTGAAAAAGGAGAGCACCTAGTCAGAAGGCTACAAGAATGCCCACCACCTAAGCCAGCTCCTTACAACAGCTTACAGATGCTCCCTCCTACCTTCCTTTTCATTCTTCCCAAAGTAGATACCCATTTCTAGTCACTCTGCTTTCTTTTCCCAGCTCAGTCCTCTGAATACTGTTGCTGAGGTCTTTCCTCCTTTTCCCCTACTACCATGGTCTTTTTGAATGGACACCTGGTGTCAGTCACCTATGTCCGATACTGCTTCTGCCTTGTTCTCACTGTCTTCTCCTACTCCTCTCCTCTTCCTCTGTAGCAGCCTTTAAATTAATTTCTATAAACTCTAGTTGTTTCTGTGAGAAGCACTGTTGCCTAGCGAGCCTGAGTGGGGAGAGTTCTCCCTCTCACTCTGTTGGTAAGCATGCAAGAGAGGCATTAGCCAGGATTGAGGAGTCCAGTTTGCTCAGCTGCATCAGGCCACAGTGCCCCAGGCTGCCATGGAAACAATGGACAAAACTAGAACTTGGGCATATTTTATTCAGCAGGCTGTTTGCATTTTGCAACTTTTCTGTCCACGAGGCTGGTTGCTCATGCAGCCTTCCTAGCTTCAGAGCTGTTTGAGGGGAACATCTGTTATGCTCTTTCAACTTCTCTCCTAAAGATCAGCACCAAGCTGCAGAGCAGCTTTGATATCCTCATATACGCACACGCACAGGACAGCAAGCAACTACTCTTTGTTACTGCTAGTATCAAATAACCAGTTGGATCAGATGTTAATGCAAGAACAAGAGATTACTTTTTTTCCCCAGCATATCAGAAACAGCATGCCACTTCAGACCCAAGAACTCCATTTACCTCAATCAGAGGCTGAAACCAGCATGCGGGAGTCTAAAAGGAAAGCTGGTAAAACGCTTATGACAGGCTGCTGCTGCCAAGTCACATAAGGAACTTGCGTAAAGTTTTCACCAGTGGCTACGACAACATATTTGCTTTCAACTTTTCTCCATCACAGCTATAAGTTTCTCTTTAATCGACACTTTTCTTACTCTCATCTTCAGCTATTTTACAGTCGTTCTGTGTCATTCAATGAATAATGCAGTCTATTATCACCCCAAAAGCTGAAATATTGAGTGATAGCTTCTGACACAATCTGAGGCACAAGGAAATTATTGGACTTCCAGTGAAAATAAAGGCACTTCCAAAGTTCATTAAGGGGTTTTTTTTGTTGGTTTTGGTTTTTTGCTTGTTTTGGTTTGGGTTTTTTTTTGTCTGTGTGTCTTGTCTGTTTTGTTGTGTCCCATCCCATTCCCCATCCCTTCCCCTTCTACCCCGCTTCATGGTTTCTTCATCTATGGAGGGGAAGGTTGTTTTCATAAATAGATAATATCCCTCCAGTGCCCTAGAGTTGCTAGTTCTTTCCCAAATAAATGAAGATATTTACAGTTCCATCCTAGGTAATCCAGACAAATCAATACTAGAGGTTGAATCCTCAGTGTACAATTCAACATATTCAGTATTGCTTATGAATAAAAGGGAACAAGATCCTATCAACATCCAGTCAAAAAACCACAATTATTTGCTTGCTGCATCAGCCTTTCACAGTAACACAGCACCAACACCTTGCAGCTAACTTCTAAGAGTTACAGCAAACGGGTAAGCTTAAACAAGAGCTTTATTTTAAAAATCTAGTTTCACTTCCCTTTTTAGTAGCTTGAATCACTCACAACAACATGTTTATATTTTTATAATACAGAGGACATAAAACAGAATTTTAAACCAGTTTGGGATGAGAATAACTTTCATACAGAAGACTTTCTTTACGTAAGTCTGTCACTTGGCTTGTAGAGTCTCATTTCAAACATTATCAAGCAATTGATTAAGAGCAGCAGAGAAATGATCACTTAGAAAAAACACATGTTAAGATGTCTGTAGGTTTTGTGTCACTTTTTCAGAAGTGAGAAGTGTAGCGCAGCATACTGGAGAAGGGAATAAATAATGTAGAACAGATTAAAAAAAATAAAACACGTCAAGGCAAGTCAAAATTCTAAAGAAAGATGTAAGTAAAAAGTCACAGTAAATTCCATTGATTTTTCCTTTGCTATTTAAATACAGCAGTCAGAAAAGGGGGGAGGAAAAATCATGTGGTATAATTAATTGTATGGCTCCTGCTAGTTTACTTCTCTGAAAGCAGGGCTGAGGAATAGCTAAAGCCCAAGATCTTTAAGCAAAGCAAGAAACTGCAATATAAACTTTTATGGTAAAAGAAAAGGAAATTAACCACAGTTCAAGCTAAAGACATGTACTGTAGTTTTTCGATAACATTTACACGTGTCTATTGGATTCTAGTATTGTAATGTAGAAAAGTATTGCCAATCCACTTCAAGACTTTCTTGTGAGATAGCTATTAAAGACATATTAAGATTTGCTTTTCCTTCAACACTGCCTACTTCCCTTTAAGTTTTAAAGATTACATAAACATCCCTGATTTCAATACAATAATAAAAACAAAGCAAAAAACACACTTGTAAACTTCTGTCTCCTAATCTTAATGAGCAGCCCAGGCCACAGACTTTTCAGAAATAATTTTGAGCATGACCTCGTGCTTCACTGTTTGCTCTGGGAACAGTACAACTGTCACCAACCTGTGGGCAGATCTGAAGGGAAATAATCTGCGGAAAAGAATTCCATTTCCATTTGGCTACAAAGATATTTTTCTTTAAAAGACATGTCATGGTGCACCTACTTCACTCTAATCGAAGGCTGAAACAGTGTAATCAAAACCAAAATTTATTTAAAGGGGGAGGGAGACTCACATTAAACAAAATATATGGTCTATGCTGCAAATCTCATTTAACTATCATCACGAATTTAGATCAGAAAGGGTGCATCCTGGATTAGAGCTAGCAAAATAAGTCTTACATTTCTTTCACACTGTCCACCCCAGCCTTGCCCTTTAGGGACTGTTTACATGACACGGTCTTCCCAAGGTAATCTACTGTTTGCCCTTGGGCCAAAGACCAATCCCATGATTTTCATACAGAGCATCACAGGAGATATAATGTGGACCTCACAGCCACATCTTATCATTCCTCACCTCTGCAGGTATCTTTTGGAAACCAGTACAGTCTTGCAAATGTTGCACACAGTACCTTTTTAGAAAGTACTAACTCCTAGTTTATATGGTAAGTTACAAATGCACTGTCAATAATTCCTACAGTTTTTGATGTAACATTACTCTGCTTGGTACAGGAGACCGGTTAGAAATGAAATGCAGGTATACCCATCAGAGAGCTGTAAATGAAGATATATCTCAGAATTACATTTTTAGGTTAAATTAGGCAGCTCTTAGCTGATATAAGTGCTAGTAAGAAATAGGTAAGTTATCTATACACCTACACAACTAAAGTGTGAATTTTTTACTCTCTAGAAAAACATGGTGTATATGCTTATATTTCCCCTAAGACTCACCCAGTTTGGTAGCCTGCATTAAGCTTAAGACAGGTGAGAAAAACACCAAGAAAAAAGAGTAATGCCTGTATGATAACTGGAAACATACAGGAACCTACCTTCACTGCATGACTCATACCTTCCTTTATATAGTAACACCAGAAGTCATTGAAAAAAGATTCATGCCAAGATTGCTGCCTTTACTTCCTGAGAGTTTGAAAACTGAATACTTGCATGTTTCCCCCTTTTAAAAATAATTCCTGAAGGTCAGCAGTGACTGCTGAAAAGATGCTTCATCAACCTAGAAAACTTAAAAAAAGGTGGAACATGTCAGTGTTAATATCTACTGGTCCCAGTATGGCAAGGAAAAAATACAGCTGCACATGTAGAAATATATATGGAATACACTTGCTGCAGGCACTTCATATCCACATTCAAGGGGACTGGAAGACACCCTAACTAAAGCAAAGAGGCAAAAGACAGATCACACTGACAAAAGAGGAAGAAAAATTAGCTTGGCCTGAATGACATTCAGAACATTGAAACAGCTAATAGCAGGAAGGATGACTTGTGCTTGTAGCAGAAGGTGCACAGCATGTGTGTTTTGCTGCTAGTAACAGTGCTGAATCCTGGATACAGACAAAACAAATGGGAAATCAATGCAAAGAATTCAGGATGTCAGAGGACAGGAGACAACTTGAACATTTAGCAAAGGAAGAAGCTAAAATCCCACTTATGTGAAGAAAAGGCAGTTCCATTTTTCAGAACTGTGTCCTTTGGGTGTAATTCAATCTATCTATCAATAGACTTGATAGAAAAATCTCCATACTCAGCCACTAGTTTTTCCTTAAGGGGAAACAAATTAAAACACTGGTAGTTTGAGGTACCTTAGATTCAGCCTGGGAGTGATGCTTCTTCTTAAAGCGAAGTCAGAAAAACAATTTTTCCAAAATAGCCTACATCTAAAGACAAGTAAAAACGGGTGAAGTTTCACCCATCTTTGTAGGAAGGCTTTAGTACTGAAAGATTGCAAGAGAAAGTTGTTTGGACTCGATAGAGACATTTTGGCAAAATAGGAACCCTTCAAATCTCTGTTTGCTGCACATCAAAAGAGTAACTCTTCAGCAACAGCAACACATTCAAGAGTGAATCTTACAACATTCAGAGGACCTGACTTTGAATGCATGTTGGAGGATGCTGCTTACATTGTGTTCCCAAATTTTACTTAGGGAAGATACCTGAAAAAGTAAGTTGAGAAGGAAAAAACTTCAAAACAACAAGAAATACACTTTAACAGTTTTTCCTGTAAATTTCATTTCATAAAAGCACAATCACCACAAGCTAAAAGTTAAGGATGTCATGGCCCTGGATGCAGAAATATTCAAACAAAATCTAACAGAAGAAAGCTAGCAATGGCATCCAAATACTCTCACTTGTGGCCTACTATCCTAACGCTTGTCTCTCATTTGGCTTTCCACAAACATTATTAAAAAAAAAAAAGAGTAAAGATTGAACTTAACATTGTTTTATTGCAAGACCAGCAATTACTCTACTGTTTGTACATTTCAAAATTTCTGGATGAGCCCAAAGGCACCAATGGTATCTAAGGCTCTGAGTTTTCTGATGTGCTGACAACTATTATGACCAACCATAATTACTGTTAAAAATTTCAACAGGAGTTACACTGGACTCGCAATTTGGTACAAGTAGCAATCCTGCTGCACCACAACTACAAGTACCATTTAAATAATACTGCATATAATAGATATAAAAATACCTGAAGGATTTTACTTTTGAAATTCTGTATGTTCACACTGTTTTCCTCCATGCTGTATAAAGCTTACATCTAGTTACATGTATAATTAAATTTTAAGTGCAGGTGTGCAAGATGAATACGCTTGAATACCTTGTGGCAGTTAAGGTTCCTTCTCTTCTTCCCTTCTCAGTCTTCCCCAGTTTATCCAACAAACCTTGTGAATATCAGTATAGATTATGGTACAAATTCAGGTTCATGTCTGATGGGTGTACAGAACTAGGTATAACCTAAAAGACAGCTAAAGAAATACAGGAACACTAAGAACAGAAAGAAAAAAATTAAAGGCTCTGTAAGAATAGTTCTGTGGCTTGTAAAGTCTACTCAGGTGCAACATAAGGAGGCTAAAGTATTGAAGTGCTCACATATGTTGTATCAAGTACCATCAAACTCAGGAATGACTTACTGGCATGCCAGTAAAAGGAACAGAAAAGGATTGTTAAGTCATAGCCAGTGACAAGTCCAGTATTGCAGCTCTGAAGCTTTTGTGTAATAAAACTCATCATCTACAATCACCATTGCATTAGCACAGATACTGAAATCCTAAAGCTTAAAAAAATAAACATTAATTAAAAAAAAATTAGCAGAGGATGTGGAAAAAGTAAAAGGGCTCAGAGACAATTGAGAACATTTATATTGTCCTGGCATTAATAAATCTGTAAGTTTACTTTACTTAATTATGCCATTAGAAGTTCATTGCTTTCTAAAATGGAGGAACTTTCACTAAAAAGTACCAAGATAAAGAAAGCTACCAAGTATAAGAGACAAAACTTTGAAAAAAGTATGTTGGAAAGTTAGCTAAGAAATACAACAGGAAGAAACTGAAAAGGAAAAAAGTACATTACTAACTGCTCTTCAAGATAGCTGCAAAGAAAATGGTGGTTCTGGAAAGAAATTAGCTTGCTCACACAAGATATTCATAATTGTTTCTGATGATTCATTTTCCCTTCTAAAACACACCATGAACTTTGCAGTTCAACAAAGGGTAAACAACCTGAATGACAACAGTGCACAAAGCATTTACAGGTAGGTTCCCTGACACAAATTTCCATGCAGGGAAAAGTACATGTTTAGAGCCACTGAGCATCAAGCCTTTTGCGAGAATGCTCTGATTTTCAGAGCAAGAAACTAATATATATCATCACAAGCTCTAGTTAAAAGAAAGCATACTAGGTGTGAAGAAAATAAGAACTGACTAATGCCAACATGATGAACAGAGTGCTGCCAGAACTTATGAAGACGTACACTCCTCTGAATGCATGAGAACATCTAGGCCAAAAAAGAAATGTCCCAAGAAAAATCACTCAATGGACCAGAAAGCTAAAAACCCTAAAAAAAAAAAATCACTTTCTGCCTCAGACTTCTCTCCCAGGGCTGTAGATTTCTCAGTCATTTGACCATGACTTTTCTACTAAGTTTCCAAGCTGTAATACATTTCGCTTTTTTGAGAGGAAGTACAAATGTAGTATACACACTGAGCTCACATAACAGGCTACAAAAAAAAAAATAAAATTAAGTGCAGGATAAATGGGAGGAAAGTACATCAATTATTTCATACTGACTTTGTCCCGAAAAAGCTGCTGAGCTTTGCAGACAAATTCCACACCCCTGTGTCACATTTTCATGGCAATCACAGAAGCCCCACAGAATACGGTGACGACTCCAGTCTGAGTCAGTTTCCTGAATATCAAGCCTGAGTATTTTGTGATGCAAAGTTCTGCTCCTTCACCATGGTCGTTTTAACTGCCTTCTCATCATGAATCCCCACTAGTTCTCAGTGAAATGTTTTGGAAGTGGACAGCATGCGACTACTCAGCAAAGGGAGAATTCAGGGTTACATCAAAAGCTAGGGCATGTACAGTGCACAGCCAAGTTACAGGAAGAGCAGTTCTTAAAAGCATATGGAATGCTGTCACTTCTGGCCTTGGTATCCATGGAAGCTACTGCCCTTTACGCCATAGGGCTATTCTAAAAGTGCTATGATAGGTGCAGAACGAGGCCCAACACACTGCAGACAAAAGATACCAGCTATGCCGAATTCTGTTCAGCACCCTTTGCAACAAACTGGGTCTCCAGCCTGATATACCCCATCAGTTATGGGGCAAAAGCTGCAATAACTGACCTGAACATTACCACAGTTAGGAGTCATTAACAGAAATGAACCAAAAAAAGCTTCTCTTTACAGAAAGTCATACCACAAAAATCTTCAAAAAATACAGAAAGATATGGAGAAAGTAAACTTTGTATGACAGCATGTCAGCTATTTTCCAGAGATAAAGTACAGCTGCACTTGACAAATGCACCGTGTCATGGGCACTAAGAAATCACATTTTCCCATTCTTCTTACACACCAGTATCAAGTAAACTTCAAAGAAGAACAATTCTCATGCAATATTTCCTAAACTCTATGCTTTAATCTGATGCCACACACAGGTATTTGGAAGATCCTTTCAGAAGGCAATTATAGCTCCCTACAGACTTAGGGGTATTTCCTTCCTTCTACTGTGTAGCTAAGCAGACAGAGGCAGTCACCCTTTTCAGACTGCTACCTTCTCATCTCTTGCACATTTCTCTTACTTGAGATTCAAAGTATATTCATAGCAGTAAACACAGCATTGATTTAGCTTAAAAAAAACAAATACACATCCATCTTCCTGTACCTTTGCCGTAAAAGTTAACTAGTCAGTGCCTCTGGGAGTGTGCAGAAGGCAGCAGAGTATAGCAAGGAGTCACCACTCAAGGAGCTCGCTTCTGAAACTCAGAAGATACTTGTTATTTAAAGGGTTTATGGCATTCTAGCATTTGCCCCAACACACAGACTACAGGGACACATTTGAAGCCCCGAGGTATTTCCCAAATGCCAGTGGCAAGATCCTGGAGCACAAAACACTTGCACTTGCCTAAAGCCAAAAGAAAAAGGTATTTCAGGTGAGGACTTTCATGAAGTAACAGTGAACTAGATGTAAGACCTCTTCAAGAGACACTGTACAATGTCACACATATTGATAAAGGAGAGAGAAATGTATAAGAAAACAAGGGGAAGAGAAAGGTATGATATACCATACATGTCCACCTGAATTTTAACTTCTGACTACACATTTCAAGAAATTGCTGTACAGTACAAAAATCTGCAAAATACTAGAAAGCCTTATCTAAGAGAACCTGTATGTTTTCTGTACACTCAGCACCAGGCCCTCAGGTAGTAGTTATAGCAACTAGTCTTCAAGGATCTTACTATAGTTCTGTGCTCCAGGGAAGATGTCACCCATGTGCCAGAAAGACTTGGGGAAAACATTTCATATTATTCTGATACACATCCACATAAGACAAAGGTTAGCACATGTAAGTGACGGTACACATAATTGTCTTCTGTTGGGTTTTTTTAATTTGATCTTACAGTGGTTAAGGTTGTCAGGTAGTGGTCAGGTAGTCTTCCTCTTTATCTGCCAATTATTTAAACAAGATAACAAATTACAAGACGTATTTAAGAGACATACTAGGCTAGCAATAGCAAGGAAATTCACATCAATTTTACAAAGGTTAATGTCAAAATCTCCATTCTGTTCTTCAGTCTCTATCAGTGCTTCTTGCCATCTTGGAGCCCCTGCCAGCTTCCTCTGGCAGACCCCATTCCACGGCCTTCCCAGTCCTACAAAAATGAGAGTTTGTTGGTGAAACATAAGCTGCAGGAGACAGATCAAGTAGTCCTTTTCCTCAGCCAGAGAGGCAAAAGCAGTGTCCACTGAGAGCACACCCACATCCCCATACAGTGAGGTCCTGCTCTCCCCAGAAGAGAGCACTCCCAGGAAGGTAATGGTGTGTCATGGCTAGGGGAGATGCCCAGCAGAGCAGAGCAAGGCAGACAACAGGCTGGCAGCACAGCCCAAGCTGTGCTGCAAGTAAGGAACACAGAAGAGTTGTGGCAGGCTGGAAACAGGGATCACTTGGTAGCATTTAGCAGCTTTAGGCAGTTTCCTTGGCCAAAACTGTACAACTTTTCTCAAAGCAGTACCAAGGTCTGTCTCAAGCTAGATCAAAAGCTTATTGAAGTGTTAAGACAGTATTAGGCTCCGCATAAGCAATTTATAGGAGGTCAACAGGTACATCTAGGAGGTAGAAATTTGCTGGCATTTCCACAGGTCCTCCTGCATCACTGTCAGGTTTTGGGTGGGGGTTATTTGTTTGTTTGTTTTACTTGTTTTTCTATTTGTTTGGGTTTTTTTAATTAGGGGGCAGAAGAAAGCCTGCTAGTAAGGAATCGTGGGTCAGCCCCATTCAGCCTTTGGACTCAGAAAATACATCAGATATTTTACTTCCTTGACTCATATCAGAAATTCACAGAGTTTTTCATATTACATATCAATCTGTTGCACATAACTACTGCTATTCCTTCCAAACCCCTCATTAGGATCACTGCCTAAAAGCAACCTATTTTTCCTCTACTTCAAGCACAGAAATAAAAAGTTTCTTGTCCGTATGCTTCCCTGCTCTTTCTAGGCCTTAAAACAATTGCTATATCACGCGTGGCTAACGACAAGCCGACACAACTCCACCCAAGTTGCACTGATGCACATTCACTACATACAAATTCTCAAACTGGGCTTGATTTTCATTTGCTATCCAGTTAGACAACCCATGGACAGCAGTAGTTGTCCCACTGGTAAGTGGTGTGTATAAGTAGACATTTTTGAGTTGTGCTCACAGAATTGGGCATGGCCTTGCTCAAGTCACTCAACCTGAGGGCGGAGGATGGAGTGAAGACGGTGCTGAAGAACTGAATTGCATTCTCACTCAGTGCTGTGGCTCTTGCACCATCTCCACAAGCACCACCTCCTGTTGAATTTACCAACACATTCCCATCATAGAATTATGCTTCAGTTGCTTCTATTTCTACCAAATCAAGTCTATTCAGACTGGAGTTTTCCATGCCAGAAGACTGCCTCAGGCTCAATTCTTTTGCAAACTTTCAAGTTTGACTAGTTCAGCTATTTCTGAGAATAAGGTGAGAAGAAAAATACATAATGTTGCTTAGCTCTAAAGCAAACCTTTTCTCACTTCCCTCAACTAAAGCACTCCTTTGCAACACTGACACCAATATAAAGGGCAGAAATATGTACAGGTCTTGTTGCATGAGAAAAGAACAAAACAGAAGTGTAAAGATTAGCTTCCATTGTAATTTTGAAAGTGAGCATCAAGCAATTTAAATTCAGGAGTATTTTATATTCAATCTTAATATTCCTTCTATATACAGATACAACTCCTTGGCTGTAACATGTAAAAGACTTGTGCAGTGTTTTATACACAACTGAAAGGCAGTATAAACATATTATTTGTCTTTACATTAGTTCTACATATGTATATATATTATGATACACAACTATAGCCACACTAAACTCGGAATTTTCTTGCTTTCCTTTTAAAACTATTTGCCTTGACTTGAAGTTCCCTTTTTTGTGAGCAGTCTGCTTTGTTCTGTGTTGACACCAAAAACTGAACATGATACTTAAGCTACAAGTACTACACATCCAAAAGTATACTTGTCTTGTTAATGTCTTGGAAACTTTAGGAAACTAGTATGCTTTAGAAAGCTCCCCCTGCAATCTTTCAAAATAAACTACCAGCAAAACACACAGTTGCATCTTCTGCCACTCAGTGCAGTAACAACATGGCAGCCAAAAAGCTCCAAGAGCCTTAATTACTGCCAGTGTCACAGAAACGAGTCCAAGACTTGTCTTCTGAAGGTGCAGTAGGCAAGTTTTTAAATGACCAGGAATATCACCTCTCATCAACAGTGAGAGGAGGAGACTGCTCCTGCTTGCAACTTTTCCTTTTAAGCCCAACCAGAAATCATATCCAGGTTTTTTTTCTTTTCTCTCTCCAGAAAACAGCTGCTCCAAGTGTTAGTTTGACAGTCATTTCTCTCTATGCAATTACTTGCTTGAAGTGATCAGAGCTAAACATTATCTGTTCTGAGGCTGGCTCCAGCTAACAACTGAGGCAACCTGTACCTTCTCTGGACCAGATATAGGAAAAACCCTCCACACACACACATGCAAACACACCGCTATTAGTGGTTTATTTAGAAAACAAAGCATTTGAAAGAGCTCCTCAAATTATTTCTCTTGCCTTTCACACTCTCCAACACATTTGGAAAGGACTATCTCTATCTTTCTTTAAAATTGTCCCAGTCACGGCAGAAGCAGACTATTTACCAGATTAGGCACCTTAACACAGAGGCCCTGCAACAGTCACATAGTAATATGCAAATCAGTTAAAGACCACTAAAATTCCTCATGCTTCCAAGAGCTGACCCTGTACTGACCACCGTCATCATAAAGGACAGGAACTGTGACACTGAATATTACAGGAAGAGGGCGGAGATTATTTGAAAATCCTTCCATTATAAAGGGTTCAAGCCCCCCACCCAAACTGAACTGGCAGCATCACCAAAGATAGAGCAGTCCCTGAACTCAAGCTGGCTAGGTCCTTGGGAACACAACAGACAAGCACACATATGACAAGCACACAGTTTTATAGACATGTGCATGAAATACATTGTTTTAAAAAAATATGAACGAACACCATAAACATCATGAAGATCACAAAATACCTTGCTGATGTGTATGACTCTCCCATGTGCAAAAGTACAGAAAGACATCTAACAGATCCACATTGTCAGATTCCTTTGGTGGTAGGTATCTTTTCATTCTGCTCCCCTTTGCATCAGTGACTCAGTCACATATTCCTTCAGGACAGAAACTTCTATTGGTGGCAATGGTGAAAAGGCACAGACATTTATCACAAGCTACCACAGAGCAATATTCTGCCAATACTGCAGTCATTACCAAATTGTTTTTCACAATACTGAAAAAAATTAAAGATCCTCCCTTTTAATGCTACAAAGAAGATATGCATTTCCATAAATCATATAAACAGCATTTATAGCACCAGATCCTTGTAAAGGAGTGCATCAGCTGAAGTCTTAATTGTTTTGCTTTAAGTGCTTTTGTCTTATTGGGAGAGATTACATCTTGCTCAAATAGTGAAACTTTAAATTACCTATTTTTAATAAAATCTATTTTTCTCTGCCAGAATGCCATTCAAATCAAAATGTTTTCCACTTGCTTTTTATTTTCATGCTGACTCAATTACTGAATTATAGTTCACTACAAGCAATCATTTTCAGATCCATTTCTTAAATCAAACACCTTATGTGATATTCTATTTTCCATGTATAATAATTTTGTAAAGCATACTATTTCAGTGTTATAGCACTACCGGAAAAACACCTGTTTCAGACAAAGGTTTCAGAAGAAACTGAGTAGCACAGATAAATTTACATGGAAGGACACACACAGCTGTCCTTGTTTTGGAAGGACAACAGTCCTTTCAGGTTCAGTAGGCAACACAGTTGTTAAATATACTCTTACCAAATAATTCTTGCTGGTCCTGAAAAAAGTTCTTTTATGAACCACTGTGTACTTCTGGGAACTTGAAACACAACATGTTAGTCATGTTTTCAATACAACCACTAAAGGCTCAACTCTGAAACCACCCCTCACATACACAAAAAGAATCATTCACTTGTCTACGAGCTGCTGGTGCCTACACAAATAGCAAGCCAAGTAACATCTGATAAGGTGTTCACCTGCTGCTTTAGTACATAATTGAAAAGGAAGCTCTGAAGGAGATATTTACTGCAATAATCAAATTTGATGTCATTCTTCAGTAGATACTCTTTCCCCAGAAAATACAGGGCCATGCTAAGGTCTGATCTACTTATTTTAAAACACTTGTCAATTTGGAGCATTCTTCCATATGCAAAATTACAAGCATGTTCCTCTAACTACTTAATTGCACCAACATCTAAAAAATAACCACACGGGCTAGCCATCAGATAGACCACAGGAAAGTTATATTCACAAAAGCAAGAAGGTACCTACGGGTCCTTCCCAAAACTTGCTTCAAAAAGATATTGCTGTGACAGCAGCCACATAAAGGAAGAAATCATTAATTCCACATTTATCACAGCAAAACCCCTCGGAAAGTATCTATTAGTTCTTCCTAGCCACCCCTCAAAGACACAGTTCATCTAATTCACCTTCCAGCTACTTGAGATTACTTTCTTTTTTTTTTTAACCACAACACTGCCTGCTCTCATGCAACAGTCATTTAAGAGGAAGAAAAAAATTCTCAACACTAACTAGCAATCTATGATGACATATGCTACTAATTCCTGTGACTCAAACCAAGGCAGAACACCAGTCTGAGTCAAGTTTCTGTCCTAATACGTTCATGCAGTCACTCAAGTCCGAAGTATGCATATGTAGCATAGGGCAGGATCTAGCTACTTGTTTCACAGTGCCTCCCTTTCCTAGCATCCAGAAAAAGGCCTCTACAAACTAACCCGTAAGTAAGCTTAAAAGGGTTACAGATGTTTTCCCCAATTTTGTTTTACACATTACCACAAGTAAGAACATGGTTTGTTGAAAATACTCCATCCACCTCCAGAGAAATAACAGGAACCATCAACACAGGCGAGAACATGAATGATATTTGATGTCTCTGTTGTCTGGCACCACACAGACACATCTTTTTGAGAGAACAGGTTCCTATGGGACTCCCAAGACTACCAATGACATACTGCTATTTTCATGATAACTTACGCTTAACACCACCTTGGTTGCACCCACCTTCACATCGTCACTTCAAACTAGTAGCTCAATTAAATAAATGTCCAACAACTACACTAAAATGAAATCCAGCATAATTCTTTTTTCTCTCACACTTTAATCCATGTTAATCAATTGGGTGTTTTTAGTCCTATATTCAAGGGTATAACAGAAAATCCACAGTTGTTACTATATCCTAGTGGAATTATGACCATTTGATCAGATATTGCCAGCATTAAGGAATATATACACTAGCAAAAGGGAAAGTTCTTTTCAATCAACATAAGAAACCCTAAAATGACGGTTCAACAGCACAGCTGTCATGTCAACATTTAAATACTGAAAATTTACTCCAGAGAGGTACAACCAACCATCTGCAAATGCTCCAAAAATTAGTGAACTCTGTGCCAGATTCTAACTTGCACTGAAACCTAACTGCCTATTCTTTTACCCTTTTAAAACTATTTTAATTAGTATACAAACCAAGTCAAATATTTTATTTTGAAACAGCATACTGCTGATATCAGTATGAAATCTCATACGTGAAATTATACAGCATAGTGAAAATGCAAAATTCCAATTGACTACAACTGCAAATGCCTTGCATGAAAATTGAGATACTCTATAAAATAAACAGACTGCACTTCTGCACTAATAAACTGTGTGTGTGAGTAGCCAAGACGAGAAGGAGGGGGAGAAGGGGGGAAAGAAAAACAACACTGTATGTTTTCATAATGTATGGGATAAATGTTTATATATTACCAAAACAGGATCCACAGATTATGCAGATATTAAAGAATGCTATTTCAGATAGCTAATTACCACAGCACTCAATACTTAGTCTGGTATAGTGCTTCACAGACATGTATGATCTAGGGGTAGTTTTAAACCCAGTTTAAACTCAGGCAGTTTTAAACAGAGTTCTACCTGAAAGTATACTATGTTTTCTATTAGATGTCTCCATATCTCTAGTGAGTTGTGTGGGTATATTTGAAAACAGTACAAATACACAGCCCACATGTAACATATACACATATCTTTTAATACCAACTTTTTTTTAAAATGAGCATCAGTCAGTCAATGAGCAGCATTCTCTCTCATACACTGCAAAAAGTTAGTAATAAATTGCTTCACAGATTTGGAATATACAGTGCCACTGAGTCACGGAGCAATGTTAAAAGGCATCATGACACAAGAGGGTGACAGAACCTGTAAACTGTATCTGTGATCGAACTAACCCCTGTAGCATGCTGCTCAAGTCCGCTGGATTTTCATTGTCTCCCAGACCACAAGTCAAAAACAATATTACGTTGAGAGAACAGTTCGAGCCATCTCAGTGCAAAGAAATCACAAGGCTAACAGCACAAAAACAACGCAGTTGTCAAACTTGGTCATCAACCTAACTAAAGCAAGCAAGCAAAAAAAAAAAAAGTATTTTACCTTTTTAAGGAAAAATTTCTGCAATTTCTTGTGAGGAAGCTTTATCATCTTTTTTTCAGCATTCAGGATACAGGTCAGGTGTTGCAAGCAGTTGAGCCATTCTGCAGGGGCTTGACACCTTTTGCCTTCTCTATTAACTCACTGCAGCCAGCTTAGCTCAATGCGTCACCAGACACCAGCCCAGCCCCGCAACAGATTAAAAGGCAAGAGCTAGGCTGGATCTCATCTTTGACTCAAATGAGGAAGCTGTAATACAGACACTCCAGCTCCAGCCGAAGCCTTCAGCTGTGCTGTCAGCACAAGGAGGAAGATAACAGGTCTGCATTGCTCCCTAAAAATAACCCCTTCAAAGTTAAAAAAGGTGCTTATACAGGGGCAAGAATTTACAGGAGAATGAAAGAGGCACTGAGACGCTCAGTATCTCACTGATCCTTTCAAACCCTGTGCTACAGAAGAAACTAACTCAACGTCCAGGACTCTGAACACTACCCAGCACCGCCTGCTGAGCGCAGCCTGTCACTGCGCACCTTTAATTAAGTACATTGTATGAGATTCAGCCAAGCGCAGGAAAGAGCCTGTCACTTATGTTCTCTTTATATCATTTGGAGACTTATTTCCTCTGAATAGTTTTTAGAGAAAACTACACAGAAAGAGGTTGCACACAAAGATGTTATATACAGATACACATGGAGGTATTCATAGAGCATGCCAATGCCGAGTTTGATTCAATGCCATAGGAACCAGTGATCATGGGCATTGCTGTCTTCCCTTTGAGAATCTGCAACTAAAGCTCCAGATTTGGAAGGACAGGGGTTAGCAGCACACCAGTGATGCTGCATCTCCTGGGCCACTGGTGTCCTTAAACAGCAAGTGTAGTAGGACAATTCTCAAATCTTCGTTTGCGAAGCCTAGCCATGAGATGAGTAGGACAATCTGATAGGAAACACTGTGTTCATTCCTAATAATGCCAAGGGGATAATTCCTATGTTTAAGAATGGAACACACGTTGAAACAGCTACTTTAATCAGTTTAAAATCATTTCATGATCAAGCTACCTCCCTAATAGTAGTACTAGGATGCTTGAGTAGTCAGTGTGCATATAAGGATACACAGAAATGTGTTACGAGAAGAATTTTTTCCAGTCTTCAGTTGTTCCCAAATCTCCATCTCCAGTTCTTATACTATAAATATTATTTCACACAAGTTGCAGATATCTAATCTAACATGATACATCTCTACCTGTATCATGTTTCTTCCATTTGCATCATTTCCTTACTACGAGCCTCTGCCCTCTTGCTGTCCCATTCTCCAGGAGCCTAAGTACCACAAACACTATCAAACATTGCTTCAAATTTCCACCCCTAGAGAGGCACATGTGCTTAACCTCCAGGAAGTGGTAAGGTCTAAGTCAAGCCAAGGAAACAGGAGGTTCAGAGAACTCAGAACACACTTAGATGCAGAGGTTTGAATTTAAGGGAGAGCCAAACATGACAGGCAAGTGACAGCTGCAGTGAGAACTAGTGCCACTATGCACCAATGAGAAAGTCCAAGTCCAACTGAAGAGGCACACTGAAAATGCTACAGAAGTGCAAGGTATGTCAAAATACTGGTCAGGAGAAAAATACAGACCCAGGACAGCCGCTGAGATAAACCAACAGCTGAATGTAAGCAGTTGACCCGTTAAAAGCATTTAGAAGATTATTCTAGCCATCAGGTGTTCAGACTGATGGGAGAGAATTACAGACTAGTTTTCTGAGAAGCATCCTGCACCAGGAGGATATCTATCAAAACACCACCAAAAAGATGATTCCAAGTCCCATTTCAAGAAAAGGTTCCAAAACTGGCAACTGGGGAACACAAGCAGTGCAATAGGGGCTCATTCTTTGGTGTGTTACATGCTTGAAGCCTTTGGGTTCCATTTTGATAAAAGCTAAAAAGAACATTCCTTAGGAATATTGTATATTCTGTAAGGTGCAGAAAATCCAAAGACACTTGTAAAAACAGGATGGTGAAATCATCTTAAAACCCACCTGGATGCATGTAGCAGAAACATAAATTGAAGCCCCTAGTATCTTTCTCAATAATTTCTGCTAAAAAAGGGCAAGCTTAGTTTTGGAACTTGGAGCTTCTCAAGCCATACAGTTTAAAAAACCTTGCAATTTCAGCGTATGCATTACCAAGCAGCATATTACTTTCAGAACTAACAATTCTTACTCCAGGATCTGCATCATTTCTTGGTATCTGAACTTCTGCCTAGGAGATTTCCAGAGTCAAACAGCATTAACTTAGAATTTCATTTTTCATACTGTAATTATTTGGCTGCATTTTTATTTCTGCACTCACATCCACAAAAGCTGCAAGGTTTTCCTCTACATAAGCAAATTAAAATACTTCGAAGAGATCTTAAAAAATTCAAAAGACTTCCTTCCTTTGAGATAACACATAATCATCCCAGACTCTATAGTCATCTAATCTTTAAAGTGTAGCTCAATCTAAACAATTTAGATTTACGTTGAAAAGACACTTCTACGCCTTTTAATACCTAACCCGGTTTTGGAAGGCAGCTGCACTACAGCAAAGGTAAAAGGTAGACTTTCAGCTATAATTCTGAATTACTGCAGTTTTGTTGATTTGGTTTTATTTTAATCAAGAAAAACACTGAGGACTAAAGACGTACTTGGCATTATTTTTAGGTATTTACGTGTGTCTGAATATATTCTGAATTCTGTCATGGTTACTATGGTAGATAATTGCTTTTTATTCAATGTGACAGTGAACAGACCTAACACAGTCTCTGCTTATTCACAATCTTTTCAGCTAAATGCAACATCTAACAAACAAACAAGTCCTCCAAAAATCATGTGCATAACACGTTTACTTCCAGACATGGCTATCTGCCCTTTTCAAATCTGTGCACTGTTATATGCTACAGGCTTTGCTTAAGCAATTTAAATGAAAGATGCATCATTCATTGATGAATGCTTACCTCATCTTTCTGATCTAACCAACAGAAGGAACCACATTTTCTTAATTATTTAATTGTATTATTTTTGTTTATGAACTACACAGTTCTTAGCAGGCCTGTTCCCATCTAACACTAACTCTAATGGGAAAGATGGCATTAGCCTCCCAAGAGAAGCCAGCCATAAGCAAATTCTGCAAGACTGAAGGAATAAAGCATCCTGTGCCTATATTTAGTTCTGCATATATAGCATTTATACAGTATCTTATATTAAAGAAAAATATAGCTCAGATTTTTCTTTCAGTATAGTGTTACTCTTCACTGGAACCAATATTAAAGAGTTCCATACAAAGGTAGGTGGTATTACAGGTATCCTTTTCTACACCTATTTAAGTTACCTTGCTACTTTCCTTAGTAATGCAAATTTGAAAAGATAAAACACCTTCTTGCTTTAACTCACACAGGTAAAAAGGTAAAAACAACATTAAACTATTTTATCAGCAATTCTAACCAAACGTTAGTCCCTGTAACTGACAGGTTTCCATTTTACCTCCTGTTTTGATTTACATATAGACAAGCTTACAATATACCAGGAGAATTGCTTAATACAAGCCAGTTTCTTCCCTGGTTATCTGACCCCTTTCAAAAATTGGTCAATAAATCCATAAATATTGGATCAAATCCAGCCGTACTTGTCTGTGCTCAAAAATGAGATTCTAAAAAAATTTCTCAGTATGAATCTGGACACCCTAAAGATTAAGTGTTTAAGATCAGCAGTTTCTAACACAACTTCCAGTAACCCTAATGCTGCACATCTATACTGGGAACATACTTTCTGGCCCTGATTATCAGAGAGAAGGTCCACCAGCTCTGCTGTCTGTTACAAGCTTCCCGTGCAATGTGCAGAAGCCCAGTTCCTGACACAAGGCCTCTTGAACAAGGAGAATGTTCCACTAAGTCTGGCCGCTGGACTGAGCCATGACAGCAGCAACAAAAACTACTGCTTTAGGACTCAAATACCATTTCTTGCAACCCTACCAGCAAACCCAGAGCAAGGGCAGCACGGCAGCTTCTGATACGCATTTGCCCCTTTGCATCCAAAAGTCTTTGCTCGTGGTGTTATTGATCTGCATACTCAAGAACCAAAAATGATGGTTTTGTTAAGTTTTGCCTCTAAATCATTTGAGGTTGTTACATAGAGCACTGAATTCTTTCCTTTATGATGCTGAAAGGATTACTCCAGACAACTGGCTATTGCAAATCTGTTTAAGCTCTCTGGGGCTACACAGCAAAGAACTGAGACTGCTCTCTTAGAGATCATTCATAACTTAGATCACAAAAATTCCAATACGAGCTGTTTTCTGGCTCTTTTTTCAAACACGTAGCTAAAAAAAACCACTGAGCACATTTTATCAGGAAGTTTGGATTGCAGAAATATTTCTTTCTTTCCCCTCCCACTCTTCAAAAGCTCAGAGGCATGATTCTATCATCTTTTTCTCTTCTGTCCTCATGTACCAACTCCAGCGCCTGAAGAGCCACTCTGAGGGATAAACAAGGAAGCAGACCACAGGCGATGCTGTTTTCTGGATAATACCGAACACACAGCACCAAGTCAAAAGCATTGATCTTGGAAAACAGAACTCTACTGCCTTTCCAAAATAATTTATGCCAAAATCCACAGCAGCTTGGTCTCGGAAGTGCCCACTGCAGGTAGCAGCAATTGCATGTGACTTTCCCCTCTTGTTCCAATTAGCAAACATCACTGCCTGGCAGATCCTGCTCAAGCTTTTAAAACAAATTCTCACATAAACAACTCTCCCCCTACACCTTCCCAAACACCCAACAGAAAGGCAGTTTCCTGGGGAACTGATATCAAGGACTACTGCAATAGAAGCAAGGAAATAGGTTTCTCCACAGAACCTGCTTTGTCTCTGCAAGTGTAGATACCCTTTCTGGAAGATTTATAGAGAGGAGGTTAGAGCTTGTTTCGCTTAAGAACACTTTCCTACCTAAGAAGAACCTTTCTCAAAGATAGTTGGATGGTTTTTTCCCTCCTGCATTCCAGAGGCTTTCAGTCTCTCTCTCTGGTATGAGGAGAGATAAACCCTCACAGATGTTATGGGCCTCTGCATTTGGGGGGGAGGGGGGGGAAGTCGTGCACAAGGGGAGGCAGTGATGATAAAAGCTAAGGAAGATCAGAGGGGTGTGCCTTTCTTAGGCCCAGTGTTCAAGCACTTTTAGGAACTTTCCCGTGTAGGGCTAGTATTCTCAACTTCGGAATAAATTTTCCTGAAATCCTTCCACTGCCTGGTATTTCCTGGGTACCTGTGTCTTATCTTACTCCACAGTCTCCCCGCTACCCTAAGAACCCAAGTTACCCTTTGAGATGCTCTCAACAAAGAAATGACTGCATTACCTTTATACCTATATATAAGTCCTCTGCAATTAAAAACAGAAAAAAGAAACAGTGCTGCATCACAGCTGGAAAAGTTCTAGGTGTAGAAGTAACAGAATGGGAAAGGAGAACAGCTTTTTAAGAAGAGAAGTCTATTTTATTTCTTGAAACTTAGTATATCATAAAGCTTAAGGAGTCTTACAGCTGACGTTTTTAAGGAATTCATTTCAAGTTCTGCTGTGAATTTGGACACTGTGGTCAAGGTTTGATTGAGACTTTTCTCTCTTTATTACACTTTTTTGAGGGTAAAACAGCTCCATGTATTTTCTCTAAATCTATATTATATATGCAAGCCACCTTCAAGTTGATTTCTATTTACAAGTCTTTCTAAGCAACATCAATACACAGCAGCTATAAAAGGTGTTTAGCTTAGTCATTTGCAAATCTTTCCAACAGTCAAAACACGTTTTTAGAGATATTTCACACAAACAATAATCCATACTCTTCCCCCCAGCCCCCCCATACAAAAATCAGGTTATCCTCAAAAGGTACGTTATGATTCATGGCCTTGCTGAGATTTTGGTCCTCCTTTAAATAAGCTCAAGTTATTCAGAACTCTATAATGTGCATACTGGTTACAAAACTCACATTAGTTGAGATATGAGATAACCTTACTTTATTTCTGCTGTAGTCAATGCCTACACTTAAGTTCGGAAGAAAACAAAGACAGGCTACTCTATGTACACGACAATATAGGTGACGGGGTTAAGGAGCATAGGGAACGAAAATAACCAGGTCCATAAATCTTCCCTGTCCTTCTCCCAGTCTCCTTAAATTTCCCATATACACTACTAGAAACAACCCTTGCTGGAGGCAGAAGGGAATGGAAGGTATGAACAGAGCAACAGGACAACAAAAGGCTGCAGGCTATCAATTAGTCCTTAACACCATGCTTCTCTACGTGCATGCATTGTTTACCTGATTACCAAAACCCACACACATGTTTGAAAATGATCATAAGGTGATTCCCAATCACATTTTACTCTTCACTTTGTACTGCACTGATCAGTGGAAATGAAGGAAATTACAAGTTCTGAGAGTATTCTCAGTATATTTTAATATTTGCTCTTATTTCATAAATGCCACTACATGCTCGGTAGTGATCAAATACCTGTACTGATGAGGTAAGGTTTGTAACACTGTACAATGGAGTTGAAATTACTTATATTTGGAAACCTAATCCAGTGCCCCAAATAAATGCTGTTCTTATTAAAGAGTCCTTCAGTAGAATAGCCAGAAAGTAAGAGATTTGTCTCTCTAAATGATCGTCTACACTTTCAAATATATCTAAGTCAAAGACATTTTATCAAAATGCATGACCATACCATAGCTCAGGAAGCTCTGGCGTGATTTAGGCAGCACAGCACCAACAGACATGCTCTGACAGCTCAGTCTTGACAGCACACTAAAGTTTTGAATCAGGGCTACTTTGTAAAGGTCCAGTACAAGTCATGGGACAACATTTCAGAGAAGGACCCTCAGGAAAGTCACTCATGGACAAGATTACATACCTAGAAAACTTACAGTGTCTTTACGAACACAAGGCCACTGGGAAAAAAAAAAAAGCAAGACTGCTGCAGGAGGAGTAACTGATCATTCAGTTCTGGCTGCAACCTGTAATTGCATAGGGGTTCTATGTCTTGTGTTGGTTTTTCATGTCTTTATGGTAACTTAGATATATACTGGAAATATGACAATATTATTGGCCTACAAATTAACACTTCCAACAGATGTGGAAGGTCAGATTTTGAACACAGATTCATAGCTTCTCCTGACTTTTCCAATATGCAGAGTAAATACAAATGAATAATCTAGGTAGGTAAGTTAATATGAGAATGAAAAAGCTTTTATACCATGTATTGTTCTTATTACAATAATCACTGTAAAGATTAATTCACATTGAGAGTAATTCCTTAGCACAGTGAAGGAAGAAAGCCTATTGCCCAAAGGGAATACCTCAGATTCAGACTTAGATCTCAACATATATCTCAACACATATTTAGAGTGCTCTAACAAGTATGTCTCTTGGGCATCTATTTTTTTTTGACATTTTAACTACTCTAAGTTTATAAAGTATCTAAAATCATACATTTCCAGAGTTGCAAAAATATTTATTATATTCTTGACTCTTTATTGCTCACAGCTATAAAGGATATAGAAACAGAAGTAATATGTGACTTAAGCCAGAGACTTTGGAGAAAAACAGAAAGTGCACAACTGGAAATAAGTCATATCTTTTCTTTAGGATAAAATACAAACTTAGTCCTATTTTCTTAATTTATTAGTATTCATTTGAATCTATATGCCTTTTAGTTTTACTTGTTAGTCTTGCACATTTTAGACATACATATAAGGAAGAAAAAAGTTAAAAACTGCACCTTAAATTAGTTGATCTTCACTTCTCTGCAGAAAAGCAAAACCACACAAACCAAAGAACCATCTCTTGGTTTCACCTTTAGTTAAAGAGGTTTAATATTCTATTTCCTCATATACATTTCTCTGAATTGCTCTAATAGTTTTCCACCAACTCTTTGGTCTCAATAACCATGTTTCTTATGCATTTTCAAAGGTGAAATGACTGTAACTGAACACAAGGCTCCAACTGAGAAAACTGAGCACAGTGGCATAGCTCTGCTGGTACAATCTATTCACTTTCTCCTGCATATGGTACTTCCTGCACACTTCACAAACAAAAGAAGGATTGATGCTCCAAAGTCTGTGTTCTGCACCTCCCACAGACACACAGTGGCACCATAGTTGGCACAACAATGCCATACATGAGTACTGTTAGCATTTTAAAGAGATTTCTAGAAATAGCTACACTACTGAATTAAAAAAAAAAAAAAAAAACCAACACAAAACCAACTTTCTCTTCACTTTCAGTGCTTTTTCATCTCCTTATTAAAAGATGCTATTATTCTTCTATTGAGACATTATGTGGATGTACCAAAAACGTGAATGCAGAATATAATGTTACAATGACAACATACAGGTTCTTTGCTCATAGATTTAAAAAAAATAAAAATCCATGTTCCCATTATCTGTTATCATCTCATGTAAGGTAGTACAATTATACTCTCTGTTATAATTCCAGTAATTTCTGCAGTTGATCATAACCTACAGTAAAGCAAACCCTGCCAAATAAACCAAGTTACCTGAAAACAATGCGCTAAGGTATTAATGCTTGGAAAATGCCCAGCTTCTCACAGGAGTTTCATCTTTCAGGTGTGGCAGGGGATCTAGAATTTTAAAAGCAATAAGGCAACAAAAACACTGTCAATACTGGATGATTCTAAAGTTATATTTGAAAAATACAGTTAAACCAAAAATGTCAGGAAAAGAGCAACAAAATAAGCCGCAGCTTGATTTAGGCAACTACAAGATCTATTTAATTCAGGCCTAGCTAATGCAAAACTGTATTTTTACTGAACAACAAAATAAAATTAAAAAAAAAATAGTAATCTGCTAAATGTGATATATTTCCAGACAATAAATTTACAGAATTTTGTATTGTGTTTATCTTTTATAATTTCTTTATGGACAAGTACACAAAGAACTACCATTAAGACTTACCAAATTTGATCTGTTATGCAAGAGAGTAATTCATCAGTTGCCTCTCAAATGCTTATCTGCAAAATTAAGAAGGAATGTAGAAACAGGATTTTGAAATGTACATCAATTAACAGCAAACTTTCATTAAGTTTAGATAGAGAACCTTCTGTACATTGTGTAGTTAGCCAAGTTGTAGGATGCTTTACTCGCAGGATGATTAGCAGGAACTATCATAGTTCTGACTCATACATGGCAAATTACGTGTTTGGGCTGAAGTCACTCAACTTCAACAAAACCAAATATAAGTTTCCAACAGCTCAATGAAAACAGTACCATGTAAAATTTCATGCCAGAACAGTATAAGCAAGGGGGGTTAAAGGCGAAAAGACTGCATATCTTAATAGGCAGTGATGAACTAGAGAAGGTTTGAGTCTTAAGTAACAGAAAACCCACACTGGAGACCTGTGCTTTTAGGCACTTGTGAAACCATTTCTGAACTGCACAGTCCTTCCATTCACAGATGTAACAATTAATTTGATATGGAGAGTACTTAGAGCTGATTTGGGTTGAAAGATAAAAATTCTAGCAGAATCTTCATAATTTTGTGAGCTAACATTAGAAGAAAAAACTATATTCATCTATTATAACAATTGCTGTCTCGCATTAGCCATGAACTTTCATCCGCTTCTGCCTATCTGAAGCCAAATAACTGGGGTTTGGCTAAAGCCTTTTTTCTGGAAAGGAATTCAGTTCTGACTTGAAAACTTCAAGAGAAGGACAAGTTCACTTCCCAGCTTCTAAAAACTCCCTTCCCACACTTCTAAAAATCTGCCAGCAGTTTCTAGCTTTGTTCTCAGCTACCAGGTCTGGGGAGGGGAAGCTTCAGCTTCCAGCTACTGCTTCTCACAACAGCTCAGTGATTGCAGCATTTCCCTGTAACAGGCAAGTATGATTCACTCAAGTGCACACAGTACTGTCAGCTCAGCTCTTATTGTTAAAAAAGTTTAAACTGGTATTCAAAGAAACAAAAAGAAAACTCCACCCTAAAAATGACTGAAGACTTACTCAAATTCTCATATAATAATTCATTCTTAACTGATTAAAAACCCTTTCCTCAAACAAGACAGACCTCTACTGTTGGATAAAGTTACTGCAAGCTCAACAAGTTTACTCATTACACCGGAATAATTCCATTGGGCTTGTTATAGGTTATAGATATGCACTGCAAACCAGGGCTCCTGCTGCAGCATAGTGGTATCTCTGAGGTGGCTTGTTGACAGAGACACACAAGATGCGGTGAGAAGTCCCTCCCCCCAAACCATTTCTTCCTAAGGGGCCCATCTCATGGACATGCTCGGAACCTCACAATAAGCAACCCTTTGTGGCACTGATGCTGCTCCTCAAAGTAAGGTGCTGTAGATCTAACAAACAGGAATTCCTGAAACTAAGAAAATTGAGAAGTTAAGATGAACGCATATACCACAAATATCAAAATGCCTCATTGCAGCCCAGCTTTAGATTGACCTGAACTGAGCTCTATGACACTGAGACTACTTAGTATGTGTCAGCCAGTCTCACAGAATATTCCAAGTAACGAACCCTGTCAAAGTTAAACTGACAGCTCTACCCAGGTTACCTAGTGCCAGTCTCCTTGTCAGATCCCCATGCTGCATCACAGTTACTATGGTCTGCAATATTGTGGTGACAACATTCCAACCATTGGAGTTGACATTTATTTGGTTAAGAAACAACTAGCACCCGCCTTGCACCTTCCATTGAAATATCAGGCTATGATCTAAGAAACACAGAATTAATCCTTCCTCACTCTTCAAAGCAAGAGCAGGGGGAAAACAGAGGCTAAAATCCTGATTCTTAAAATCAGTTAGGTTGGAAGCAACCACTAGAGGTCATCTAGACCAATCACATGCCCAAAGAAGCCAGTCCAAAGCTAGGTTTGACTCAGACTCTGTAGCAGAACTGAGATAATTATGGGCTGGGGTATGTTTCAGGGCATGATTTGGAACAAAGGAGAGCTGTTTCTTTTAATACCTAGCTGGGGTATGGCTGTGCAAAGAATGAAGATAAAATCTTGCTACAATAAAGTAAGTAATTATAGCTAAGATACTTATTCTCTATGATGCAACTCAGTGTTACCATCTGCAACAGATTTACACCGCATCCAGTTTGTTAGGGTATAACAATACAAGACACAAAGTAGTTTAAAACATAATTTTTTTTTATATACATCTGGAAACTTAACAATACCTTAAATTCAAGACTAGAAATACTTGGTTACTGTGGGTAAGTTCCAACACGGTTTTTGGATTCGTTTCAACTCTCTAAGACCCTTCAAGAGGATAAGAAACTCAAGAGTTACCACTATTTAAGAGGCACAGTATTGCATTAGTCTCAGAAGCACAAGCATCATTTTCAAAAGTATGACAGTAACATGACTGAGGCATGTTTCTACATTTCCACAGTTCCATCTGTACAAAATATGGTGAATGACTGTCTCCTATAATGCAGAAATGTGTCTTTCATGGACTAAAATCAGATGGCTGGGGAAGAAAGTTATCACAAGTAACAAGGGACCACACTTTCCAGCTCCCATGGTTGTTCATTACAGCACCAGCTCTGCTAGCTGCTACAAAGATGAGCAAGGGAACAAGTGAGCTGTCAGACACCTAAACAGAAAACTTATAAATCAAAATCTTCGTGATATCCAAAGTTTAAAGTCAGTTTTCCTGAGCTTTGAAGGAGCTTCATATGCTGCATGTTCAGTTCTACTGAGCCCGCACTAGGTGTCAGCCCTGCCCCGGTACAGCACGGTTCAGCTGGTACAGGCACACACAGGAAATAGGTATTCCCAAAGCGCTGCATTTTCATCCTAGACTATTAAAGGTCACACTTGCATAGCACTTGGCGAACAAGAATACAGACTGTTTCTGTCTCACAGACAAAAATTAAGAAACGATGTGTTTTGTCTTTAAAGTGTGTTCTCTCTCAAAGCTGAGCAGGTTTTTTAACTAGATCAAAGGAAGGTTAAAAAACAGGTCTGGTTTCTGTAGGGAAATAAGCTTATAGGCTTCTGTATGTATTTTTGGAGACATAAAACTTCCCAGAAAGAAAGGCAAGTTAAATTTGCTCTGCAAGAAGCAGAACTAATGGAGACTGTTCCTCAACAGATCTATGACTATTGTTTCTTGGACTTCTTTCCTCCTCTTGCCTTTTTGGAAAGGGACATAAAACATATTTCCTAACCTGCTTATTGTATTGAATAGTAGATATTGACTTGTGGGTGTATACAGTTCTACTTTTTAATCCCTTGGTAGGGTACTGCTTTCAGTCTCTCATCTTTGCTCATATAACAACATTCACAAAATCTTTGAGAACAGAGATCTAAGCGCCTACTCCACTTTCAAGCCTAACAGAAGTTGGCCATAGTCCTGATACTATTGGAATATCCAGTCAGTGTAATTGTACACATTGCTTCCCTAGGACCAGCCTAAAGATCTAAAAGAATCAATCGACCTTGACATTCTTCAGCAAGACTGCTACAAAATTGCTTGCTTACAGGTCATGCAATTTCAGGGTACTGCAGTTTTCAGTACAATTCTTTAAAATGAGACTTATCTTCATCCCCATGGCAACAGACTGCAGGCATGTCCACACCACAGTTAGGAGATGTGACTGCAGTTTATTTGCTAGCTTCAGTCTAGCCAGTTCAAGAAAATATAGCAATACATTCTAAGTAGTATGGGTTAGGGTCTTCAGACACTAAGCACACAGCTAAAGTTCATGCTGTTGTCACATAGCTACTCCTGATGCTGAACCTTTCTATCCCAGAGCTGCATGAATATCACAACCAGTTGCAGAGCAGCACCTGGTGAAAAATGTACATCATGTTATCTGAAATTATTTCAGTGTGCACTTTACAAGACTGTAATTTATTCAAATAAAAGATACTAAGTGTACATTGTGTGCCTATGTTTCCACCCCCCTCTCCCAACCCCCCCATCAAAAAAACCCCAAAAACAAAAAACCCCCACACCCCAGTCACTTAAGATGTTTGCTAATATAAACAGGACAGGAGATGTAACACTTCCCATACCACAGATGCAGGTGCCCAACAGACTTTTTGTTTCAGTTGGCTCTTTTGCCTATGGATGTTTCCAGGTATCCTGTAATGCTAAAAAGGTCATTGACCTGAGTATGTCTGAATTCATCTCATTAGGCTAATATTCAGAAACCTTAATTACATCTCTGCTCTGCTTAAGCAAAAGTCACATTTATTCCTCACAACACTAAGTTGGGTAGCCCTGTGAAATCCCATGTTGTGCCACAGCAATACATGATGAAAAATTATTCAATCCAATTTCTCCCACGAGCACCCAAACCTCCAGGGTTTAGGCTACTTTTACGTTTAAGCTGACTTATTCTTCAAATTAGTAAGAAAACTGGGGGAAGGAGGTGAGGAGAAACACACACACACAAGTGAATGTATCAAAGTACCCTTGTATACAGCTGGTACCACCTTCAATCACTGGATACTTCTGCTAATTCACACAAGTTGGTCTCCCCTATCTGCTTTGTTGTAAGGATTTGAAAAGTCCCACAGTAGGCTCTCTTGCTTCTACTTTACAGATTTAGTCTAGTATTTATGCTGCTATATACAAAGTCAAAATGCTTCAGAAAGAAGTAGAAACAATTAAATTACTCATTTCAGTCTTGAAGATATCATTTTATTACAATAACTTGCCATATGCAACATGCAGATAGATTTGGGTGCCCAGACCATCTGACTCTCCATAAACAACCAAACTTTATTTTTTCCTAGCCTCATAAGGACAATACTTTTACAACAAGATGAGAAAAATTACTGTTCTTCAAATCTACATGTAAAACCTTGAGCCCCAAGGTAAGTCTTCTTTCCTCATAGAGAGAACAGCAATCTCTCCCCTAATAAGCAGCAGCGCACATACAGTCTTCTGCCACGAGTTTCATCAGAAAAATCTTCTATTCAGGTCCAGATATTTAAAGGCTACAGTGTTTTGCTTTTGATGAGACCATAAGTAAGGAGACTTCTGTACAAAAAACTATGCACTCCCAACCCCCCATCTTCCAGTATTTCGTATTTCCTTTAAACTATGGAGTCATGAGGTCAGGTGAAATTAGTTTTCGTTGTATTTTCTGGAGACATTTATCTTGTTTGGCTGTGAAAAGCCTAGCAGAAAAAAAAAATTAAAAAAATCAGTATTCTATTACATAATCTTACTTTTCCTTTACTGTTACAGAGGGATGAAAGTCAGTTTTAACAATGCAAGTTAACGATCCTAAATTCAAGTGATCAACAGTATATCTGGACATTGCAGGATGCCCAAATAAAACTGCAGAATAAATAAAAGCTAAAAGAAACAGCGCAGGAAGAGCTACCTCACTTTTTCTAAGACATCTCCAGATAGTCTGGCAGAAAATCAAAAGCACAAAGTCTCAAGGTTTTTTTCTGAGACAAAAAGATGCTGTGACAAAGAAAGACAAAGCCCAACTTCCCTCTGTCAGCTGCAGACAAATTCAGACTGCAGCCACCACAGGGGAGACATCCAGCACCTGTATTCTCTGCTGAAGAGGATTTGCAGGTGCTCCCCATCCTCCAAGGTTTTTTATTACTGTGAAAGGAACACCTTAATCCACACTAGATTTCCTCTTCAGAATTGCACAAACCGTTATTTCCAGACAGCTAGAGAAAAGAGACCCACTCTGTTCCTCCTGCTGTCAGCATCTGCCTTACATAGCACTTAGGGTGTCATTAAATGTTTCCCCCAGCTGGCAGCCAGGCACACAGGGCTCCTTCATCTTATAAAAAGCATCTCTTCCAACTGTTCATGCAGGTTCCATTTACATTAGTTAAAGAACAAAAAACTGCCACAAAGAGTGAGCTAGGCAAAACAGTATTTTAACGATCCATTTCTCTCCCATGGCCTTGTCTCATCCCAGCTGTACAGCTGAGAAACTGTATGTCTTCTCAATAGTAAGATTCTCTGCTCAAATAAACCTGCATAAGTACCTTGGAAGCATCTGGTCTGCACACATACTTTTCTTGCTGTACAGTGACATATAAGTAAGTGTACAGCTTCAGCAAGAGCAAGGATTAGTGTCAGGCATAAATTATCAAATTTAAGAGGAGGCTCTGTAGACTGACATAGGACAACAAGCTTTCTTTGCTGTAGACATTAACGGAGAAAAAGTTAGCTTCCTAGCCCATAGGCACCTTTATCTATTATTCATAACTGAGTCATAAGAAAAGCCAGCAGAAAAGAAGGTTCACAAGTGTTCACTGATAGTCACAGTTGTTTAAGTCACCAGATGGTAACATTTGTTTTGGCCATTTGTTGTCTGTAACTATGCTTGCAATGCATTTTTCAAGGCTGCCAAGATACTAACTAAAATACAGTTAAGGAGCTGTAACGCCTTGAAGGTAAAGACTTGTAGTATTATTTAGAGAACAGGTACCATATATAGGACACTACAAAAAAAAGACAAAAAACCAACACAAACACAATATCACAAAAGGGACATGGAAGGCATTTCTGATTTTTAAGCCTACTTCAACCCGTTCTGTGACAGTCAGGAGATCTTTAAGTCCATGCACAGTGGATGGGAGTTGAGAGTCAGACAGTTCAAAAGAAAATATTCCAGAAAGTGGACTCTGTTTCAAAGATCAAACATTTCATGGGCAAGAGAAGAAATGAGTTGCCACACCAAACCATTCTGTACCTGTAATCAGAGCCCAATGTACAATTAATTAGCACCTATACTATTAGAAAAGTTAAAGATGAAAAACTCAGGTTCCTCTATACAGGATGTTGCCAGTCTAAAAGATTTGGAACTAAATGCATATTTTAGGCTTTTCAAAGAAGCTTGGTCAAATTTTCTCTCAAAGCTGACAGAGCAACTTGGAAGAACTGTTAAAAAAAAAAAGGCTAGTAGGATTGGGTAAAAACTGTAAGAACAAGAAAAAAGAATAATTTTGTACTGATGTAATCAGTCACAACAGTGAATCATCAAGTTAAGAGACAAACAGTTATTCCATACAGAAGCTGAAATTAAAATTTCTTTCCTCCCAGTTCATATACTCTAGGTAGTTTTTTAATCTTTGTCACAGTTACAGCTAAAAATATTCAGATTCTTAAAGCTACATTTACAAGTGAGTTTATTGTAGAACTAAAGAGTTAGAGAAGTCAAAATGAGGATCCAGGTGTAGAGACTCCTGGTTGATGATCTACTGTGCATGAGAACTCCTGCTTACCTGTCTGAAAGGAAGATCACTTTTCAAATTCCTCTTTCAAAGCCAGGAAACTTGCAGGGTTCCACGGATAGGAACTGGATTCTGCGTAGCTTCATCAATAGGATTGTATAAGCCTCACCTAGACATCAAAGCCTCCAGGGCTTTCAAATTTTATAACAAGCACAAAGCAATCAAAAGAACACATTCTTCATCTGCACACTGCGTATACACCCTTTAATCTTGGCCATTTTTAAATTATTAAATATTCTTTTTACACAGATACTTCAAGGCTGACAGTATGTACACCAAATACCCCACCAACTGCCCAAAGTCAATTATTTATTCAAAGCTGCATCTGAGAACCAAAAAGGTGTGCAAGTCTGCCAGCTATAAACAGCATGACAAACCATATTTCAGGAAAATGTTCAAAATGTTTTACACATTTAATTAAGCCTTACGCTACCTCCAGTTGGTAAGCAGGAGTATGAATCATGGAAGCTAGATTATAGCAGCAAACTCAAAGCAACACAAACTTAACTGCTTACTCCTGGAGCTGAATAATTACTTACTGTATAAGGGATCCAGGAGGAAACAGTCTCAGGGTAGCTTTCAAGACCCTTGCTCCAGCATTTTAATCAAGATGCTCGGCACCTTTAGCCACCAGGGCTATCTGTAACACAGCCCTCAAACACACTGTGGGATGTAGAAATTCACAGGTACACTTCTGTGTAAGTCAGAAAGAGTAGTTTTCAGATGACAGGTGCTCAGAGAAGGCTCACGGACATAACCAAAACACTACTTAAGCAATTTAATTCTGTTGTATCAGCTTATTTTATAGAAAGGGTGAGTTACAAGCCTTAGTTTTCTTAAAAAAAATAGACTAATAAAGCAAATCATGTTAAAAGCTGCTGTAATATATGCTATACAAAATGTCTCTCTCAAGACTGTTCACCATAATTAAAGACTTTTTATAGGAAAATGCAGGAGATGATACAAACTAAATATGCATGATTAACAGCATAGGAAGCAATCCACTCAAATAACAGTCTTGTGTACAAACTTGAAAGTACTGTTTTGCTCATTTTTGTGTTTGGAATTTTCTTTCAAAAGAGCTATTACTAAATATTAGTATTACATTTTCTCTACAGTTGAAAATTGAGAATTGGACTAAAAATATACAGTTTTAGATTAGTAAATGTTGATGACTCCTCAGTTCCCAATTACTGAAGGTAAGAACTGTGGTTGTTACAGTGTACAGGAGGATCATGCTACTTATTCAAGTATCTAAATATGAATAAACATGCCTAAACACCACACTTAAAACTCAGAGCACCACAAATAACAAAAGACATTCATGAAACAGATAGACTGTACCTCAATTATCCATCGAATATGGGAATGCCAGCTAGCACATACTATGCTTTCCCTCTCTTTTTGTTTTGTTCAAGTTTGTTATCAGAAAAAGAATTCTAGACCACACTAAACAAACCTAGTAATCACTCTAAATACTGACTTCACAAAAACCATACCAATTAAAAAGGGGAGAAAACAGCTACAAAATAAAGACAAAATAGCAATCAGGAAATCCATATTCACTTTTGATGAGACAGGTCTGAGCAAGGGCAGAATTTGTAAGGTACTAAGCTCTTCACATCCAGAATTAAAATGTTTAGAAGACTTAAAGTTTTAACTTCATATAATTATGAAGAGGTCATTTGATCATGATACCTAAACTTCAAGAAACTTAGATATGCCAGAAAATCTATACAGATGCTGGATCAAAGTTTTGAACAGCTGGGAACTTTCAGTTAACTTCAATATTGTACAAATACCCACCTGCAACTCTAGACACCAGATCTTTATATTCAGCCCCACACTTTTCTGGTGTTGATGCAACCCTCTGTCTTCCATAGAGGTAGTATACAACATGACTTTTCTGGTCACCTATCAGAAATAGTTGGCCAAATGAGACAAAACATCTCGTAGTTTTTAAGAACCCAGCTGCTTCAGAAGAGGTAATTTGCCTTCCTCCTCAACTTCTAAAATGTATTCAGAGCAGCAACAAAAACCACACTGCATATTTCACATGCTACCTGTAAATTTCAACATAATCTTTGTGAAACCCTGAGTGTAATTAACACACACATGTACTGATCATACATTCTATAAACACAGAAATTCTGCAAGTTTAACTCATTTGTTCAAATGCAACCAGATCAATTTATTACCAAAAGCTCCCTTTCTAGTCAACAGGGAAAACTAGTTAAGTATTGGATAAATTACACCCTGAAACACAAAACTGCCTAGAAACAGAAGCTTAATTCTTGACATCTACAATAACAACATAATTCTTCTGTGTCTAGCCATGCCCACTTGAGAACATATTTTTTAACTTTTAATTTTTTTTAGATTTAGAGCTATGTTCTGATTTTTCCCATCAAATCTTTGGAAGAAAGCAGTCAAAGGAAGACTTTTTCTTCCAAACAACAGTGCTCATCTTGCTTCTTTGTCACATCCTTTTCCTTTGGTGAAAGTTATTTATAAACCTGGAATAGCAGGAAAGGAGGGAAGAGGATTCAAAAAAAGACTCTCATTTCAACACAAAACACTATGTTCTTAAGAGAGAACAAACCATAGAGGGAGCAAGAAAATTAGAGTAATCTAGAGGTAAAAAAATGGAAAACAATTGACTTTGAGCTCATTGTAATAAGAAAAATGGAATTTTCTCACTCTAAAGTTGTAATCATCTATGTGTAAATTGTAGTTTGTTTCCATTTTAAAAGACACAGCTCTCTAGGAGGCACCATACTCATCACAGAAACAATTATGCTTGACTCTAGGGACTGCCAAGTGACTCATCTCTCCTGATGATACGATCGCTCAGAACCAGCACACTCTTGGGCACCAACTACCATCGTCGTACAAGATCGTTTTCATGAGGGCATGGTTTTCCCCAGATGAACTTTCATTTGTCTAAATAATAATTCCTGTTCAAAATCAAGCAGTCTTATTCCATGAAGCATTTTACATCTTTCAAACACTGTCAGAACTTCTTTTTCCCATTCAGCATGACATTTCCTCAGTAGTGACTGCTGCTGTGCAGTCTGCAAAGATTACTTTAAAAGCTTCCAAACACAATATATTTGCTATGCATCCAACTGGTTGCCTGATTGAGTACATCAGAGTTGGTCATTTTAGCATCCACTTAAGAAAAAATTTGGTTGGTTAGCTGTTTGTTCTACAGCTAAACATTGTAAACTTAAAACTCCAACACACAACAAAAACACACCCACAAAGCATACACCACTATGCATTGTCCCTGAAGGACAGGCTACATCACCCCACTGTGTCAGTGCTTCTTGGAGTATCAGGAACAGTGGTGAAATCACCACCACAGCAAAGCCCTGATTCAAGAGAGGTTTAAGACCAGGGTCAACACATATAAAAGTTACACTTCAGTGGGAGTGAGCATCCGGTACTATCTCAGGTAACTGAAGCTCTGCCATGAACTATAAATATCAGTGACCTTTTCTACCAGCCACAACACCATCATCCCCTCATTTAGGGTCTCAATAGATATTGAAACAGAGTGGTTTTTTGGTTCTTAAAAACTAAGGTTTCTGAGAAACAAAATCTGTCATCCTTCAGCTATGGAAAGAATAGTTTCAATGCAGGTTGCCACTCATCAGAGATATCAGCATTTAGCAACAGCTGCAGAAAGCCAGAGGGGTTGAGAAATCCTGATAAAGGTTCATAGACTTTTTCAGAAGTTTTTTTTAAATGCTATTATCTTGTTTCTAATGCTTCTGAGCCACAACAGCACACTGTCTGAGAGCAATAATTCAAAGAAATAACAGAGACTGTACAAAAAAATAGCTAGAAAATGAAGTTTAACATGAATGGGACATCATTAAACATAAACATTAAAATTCAAAGGCCTCAGTTCTTTCAGTTTGTGTAATAAGTTTTTCTACACACTGCATAGCCCCCAAAAGTTGAAATTTTCTATATCTCTATTTGCTGTATGAATTGTACAAGAGGGAGGAGAAGGAAAAATATCAAAGAGATAAAAATGTAATCAGGTCTTTTTATACTGACACCTCTCCTATGTCTGCCCTAATTCAGTTAATGAGGACAGTGACAACAAGAAGTCGATTTATAAAGAATCAGAAGTAACAAAATTCTATAGCACAGCTGTTGTCCTGTCAGCTTCCCCTCCAGTGCTGGGATTCTGAACACAGGCTCTGAGGTGTAAGAGGAGGAGAAGACACTTCATTCATCCCATAATCCCAGCTGTCCCCTCTCACATTTTAGCCACATTAAGTCAGTGATGAAATAACCCTTTATCTCCACCAAGGACACACGTTTTTATACACTTTTTCCAATAATCAGTTGGTTGCCTGATCAATTTAATTCCAAAACAAATTGCAGTTATTTACTTTTTTAAAGTGTTGGAACATAGGCACTGTAGATCAATGTCCAAAATATATTAAAAAAACCAGCTTCTAAAGAGCAATTTACAGAGTTATTACCTACCAAATCCTTCATAAGAGCTAAAGTACTTGAGTTTGTTTTTTTTAGTGGAAAGGTTTAAGTAAACTAAAACAGCTTACATTGCCTACACCACATGCTCAAAGAAGAGCTGTGGGAAGGAGAAAAAATTTGTTTCTTAAATACATCACCACTGTAATTTTGTAAGAATCTATACAAGGTCATAATCTTCTGGTAATCGGATAAGGGTCTGCATTTGAGCTTATTCAGCACATACTTCTGTAGAGAATAACAAGTCATCGCAGATCATTTTATAGGCATCTCTATTTTAGAAAGGTGTGTAGCACAATACCTGAACTTAGAGCTACTTACATACTTTGATTATAATGCATTACTCAATAAGAAAACAATTTTTCATTACTATAAACATTTTTCTTAAACATGTTTCAATAATTCTGAATGCTTGGAGTTTTTTTGAGGAAGAAAAAACCCAACACATTAAGTAAACACGTTGCTGTCATCTAGCAACCTAAACTAGGCTTCCCTCCTCAAGAGCTTTCACATCATATTACAAAATTACACTTCTCTCCATTCTGTGCCATACCACTCATTTGACCATAAGCTTACTATTTGTTTTTCCCTGAAAGGACAAGCTGCTTCCATTGCCCAAGCTTTTTAACAAGATACAGATTTGTGTGTGTGTGTACACACACACAGATCCAAATTAATAAGACACTTCAATAATTATCTTTAGTAACCTCTTGTCCCAGGACAAGGTTGTGTTCTGTGATCATTCCCAACAACTAAAACATACAACTCACAGAGTAGCAGAAAACTAAAGTTATTCTGTTTGGAGGGCCCTCAATACACATACTAACCTGTGATCTGCAAGATCATCCACTGAGATGTAGATTTTTTTTTCCCGCACTGTGCAGTCAATTATGATTACTATTAAAAATCATTCCCAACATACATTTACCTGTATAATGGATTGAACAGTCCACACCAGGTGTATTCAGACCTTTAATTAATTGAAGTGGGAGACACAAGATGTTCACCAGATACTACTGGAAAAGAACAACCTGTCCAATTTTGCAAAAAAAGCAACTACTTTAATGGCAAACCAGAATGTTCTGACCTGCCTTAAGTCACTGCTATTTTTCTGGCAAGAGAAATAAAGCAATACACCAGCAATTCTAGTATTCAAGTGCACCAGTTAAGTAGTTTTGACATAATCCTAGTGAAGACCACAACAAACAGCCTGGAAAAATTTCCTATTGTTTCTGTAGTTGAATAAAACTACAACACCTTTGAAAGAGGCTGTTACTGGCAGACTCAGTGCTGTGGTAGGTACCTACCACAGACAACCTGATCAGGAAAAAGCAAAGGCCTTCTTCAGACAGCAGGAAAAAGTCTTATGTGTACAGACCCTAACCCTCAAAGAATCCACTTTATCCACCGTGGTATCTTCTGAAAGTGCAAAAGCAACCCAAGAGATTTCTGCATTGATGAATGCACTTCCTGACACAGGTGATAAACAAGCCAAGGAGGGAAATTGTTCTGCTGGACCTGACCCCTACAAACAAGAAGTTCAAGGGCAGTTTTCATTGCAGCAACCATGAGAAGGAGAAACTCAAGATCCTGAGACAACAGAACTAAGCAAAAGTCAAGATCACAATCCTAGATTTCAGTAGAGCAGATTTTGTCCTCTTCAGGCACCTAATTGGATGAATCCCATGGTAGATGACTCTGGAAGGAAGAGAGGTCCAGGAGAACTGGATAATTTTCAAGGATCACCTCATCCAAGCTCAGGATTTGGCCACCCTGATCAACAGAAAATTATGCAAAGGCAGTCAAAGGCATGTATGGATGAACAAGGAGCATATCTGACAAAACTCAGACATGAAAGAATATATATAGATGGAGGAAACAGAGAGGTGTCCAGGAGGAACATGGAGACTATTAAGGATGTAGTGATGGTGTCAGGAAAGGCAAAGCCCATGTGCAATTGAATCTGGTGACAGACATAGAGGGTAACAAGAAAGGCTGCTACAGATACATTAGCTGCAAAAGGAATAGCTTTGGTCATGCTACTGAGCAGAGAAGGGGAAATGGTGACAAAGGATACAAGGCCAAGGTGCCTAGGACTCCCAAGCCCCTAAAATAGGTGGAAAAGAAATATTTGGCCTTGGTGGAGGAGGGTCAGTTTACAGAGCATTTAAACAAACTGCACATGGCACCCCCTTCTCCCTCCCCAGATTAAAGTCTGCTGGACTTGATGAGATACAGTCATGAATGCTGAGGGAACTGGCCAATATCATTGTGTGGCCACTCTCAATGCTCTGAAGAATCACAGCAATTAGGAAAGCTTCTTGAGAGCTGTAAGAAAGGATGTAGTTCCTATCTTCAAGAAAGAAGACCCAACAAATTGCAAGCCAGTCAGCCTCACCTTGACACCGGAAAGGATGATTAATCAGATCCTTCTGGAAAGAACTCACAAACACATGAATGAAAATTATTTGGAGTAGCCAGAATAGATTTGTGAAGAGGAAAATTGTGTTTAAACAACCTGGAAGCCTTCTATGAAGAGATGACCATTTTGGAGAATGAGCTTTAAGTAAGGCTTTTGACATTGTCTCCCATATCATCATCTCAGACAAAGAGATGAAGAATTGATTGAAGTGAATTGACTGATTGATTCAAGTGAACAGTGAGATGCATCAAAAACCAAGCAAGCTCAGTGAAGGTGAATAATCACCACAAAAATGATCAATCGATGAGAGGATATGACCTTAAAAAAAAAGATTCTGAGAAAGCTGGATTTGTTCCCCCTGAAGAAAAGACAGGGGACAGGGAAGGAATGGAGATTATTTTATTAACATGTATAAATATGTGGAGGAAGTAGAGATGATAGAGTCAGACTCTTTGTCGTGGCATCCAGTGAAGTGACAGGCAGTGGACACAAACGAGAGCACAGGTAATTTTATGTAAACACAAGAATTTTCTTTTGCATGTAGTGTGAACACTAGAACAGGGTCCCAGAGAGCTTGTAGAGTCCATTCAAGGCACAGAAGATCAAACTAGAGGATCTGCAGAAGTGCCTTCCAGCATCAGCTTTCTATGTTGCTATGAGCACTTATTGACTTGAGAACAGTAGCACTAGAGCAACAAATATAAAATTTCCAGTGATAAAGCAGGTTTGCTGCTTTCCTCACTGTGACCATTCAACATAGTTTTAATTCAGTTTCTAAATGGTATCACAAGTTATTACTGCCATTATTTATAAAAACTTGATATTTCATTGAGGATCCAATAAATTCATATCTTCTATGGACAGTGGTTGAGCCTGCAATGTATGCTTGCCATGAGACTATACACAGAGCATCCACCTTTGTTTCCTCCAATTTTATTATTCGCATTTGCACCAGTGTACATAGTATCAGCAGAAGTTATGTGCCTTTGGAAACTGTATAAGAGTTAATAGTAAGCCCAGGTCCTGCCATTTTCAGTTTTGCCATGCAGTTCTGTTTGTGTATCATCATTTCCACTACATATCTCCTCTACTTTCCCAGGAGCCCCATGCAGTGTTTGAATTAGAGCATACAAATTCACTTGAAAGGGTAAAACAACTCAAAGCAATATTACAGGCTAGCTTTCTGAATGCTGTAATTTCAAAGTACTGTGAGCTGTATTGCACATATACTCATTATTTTAGGAAGATGTGACAACGAATTTTGCTGCCAACTGCATCTTCAAGGAGGTTAAGATAGAATATTAACACTTTGACCTAGACTAGACCACAAAGCACATTACCCTTAAGTATGTTGGGGTCTCTAATAAACATGGGTGGTCAAACCTATGCTTCTCTGCCAAGAAAAGGCAGTTTGCAAAAAATAACCACGTAAGGAAAACTGCATCCCATAAGTCTAAGCAATGACTGCTGCAGGAGTTTGAAATCCTCTTAAGGAAATTTTCATCCACTAACCTGCTTGCCTTTGTGATAGGACAAACTGGGTCCATGGCTTTGGGATGTTCCCCATCCAAGGGAAAAACCCTGATGGTAGCAACTCTGAGTAATACAGGTGACAATTCCAGAGCAGAGCTGACACACAGAAATCTTGGGCCAAGATGTGCCTCAGAAATACCTGCTGTATCCAACAATCCCATTAATTTATACCCCCAAAAAATTTAAAGAACTTGTCCATAAACAGGAAGATCAGACCTCAGAAAAAAATGAGAAATGCAGTTTTTATGATGCATTTTACCACCATTTCATTTGTCCATACTGTACACAGGATAGAAGAAAGCAAAAGGCCAACATAGCCTAAAGCAGGTTATTTAGAGGAACATCCTTCAAGCAGATGTGAGCCACTGCATTACTTGAGTCAAATTCACTCCTTAAGTCATGCTTCAATGTCTCAAACAAAAAGAAAAACTACTTTGGGGTTGAGCACAGTACAGCTATCAGTCACTAGAACAGTAGACTGTTCCTTCTTGCAATACCACTACAGTAGGACACCAGCTTCATAGAAATGGAAGAGGCTTACAAACTAAGCCAGTAAAGGGCTGAAGTAGCATGACAGCAGCAGAGTAAAGGGGAAAGTCAGATTTTCTTGTTGTATTTTTCTGTAGTACTGTGTAATGAAGCAGTGTGGAAAGTGAAGGGTGAGGGTACTTCTACATTGGACAGTGATATTTGTTAGTGGTCACTGTGCACATGTTTTATAATGCACAAGTGAAGCAGGCTTTTCAGTCAGACATAAGTATGTGCTCCCACTCATCATGCAGGCACTGCAATCACCTTACTGAGTAGTAGACACCAGAAAGAAACACCATTACAGACATCAAATTGCAATAAGAACACAGGATTAACATTTCTATACAAGTAGGCATTACATGCCACTTTTTTCTGTCAAATTTAAACTTCAGAATTATAAGAAGCATCCTTAATGAAAATTAACTAGCTTAAATTAATTTGGGAAATGAAGGGTGGCTTCATAAAAAAGTCCTCCTAAAACCCACAAACCAGAAATCTGATCTTCAGCCATATCCTCAAAAAAAGTGATAAGCCAAGTTACCTGCCCCTAATTTCATTCCCAAGATTTTTGAAAAGCAATTTACTGCTCTTCTTAAGAAATGGAAAAGGAGGGGGAAAAACACATTAGGAAATTGCATTCACTTCAAAGATCAAAACTAAGACTTATTGCTCCTTTCTATCATTAAGGGGTTAAAACTATGCCTTCAGCATAGTAGAAAGTAACAAAAACACATCCTTGCACTGAAAATCAAACATCAAACGTAAGTTTTGTATTTCCAGGAGTAAGAGATACTGGGAAGTTTATCTTCAAAAGGTGGCTTCTTAGACAAGCATCTTTGAAGCCTCCCTTCATTCTTGAAGGGATTCAGTCTCCTTCACTTTTCGACATCTGCAAATGACAAATGATCTTTCAAGAACACCTTGGTTTACTCTACACAAATCAGCAGCACCTTGCACTAACACCCGGGGCCACTGGTAGCCAGTTTTACAGTCAAGCTTTGCTCTCAACTAATCATAAGAGTGGATGTTGATTTGTTCTCACCTGCTTTGTATCTTCATATCACCTTCTATGTTTAAATTGGACATTTAAACACTTTGAGGCAAGACTTACCTTTTCCTGTAGGTTTGGGTTTGTTTTTTTAATCAGCACAATAGCACAGTGCTACAGTAATATAAACAATAGATTAACTTGAAACAAAGTGTTAGCTCAGTCTTCTCTGGTGAAGAGCCAGTCTAGCGGACAAAAGTAATGACTTCTACTTTAAATCAGCACTTACAATTAAATATGACAGCTATTCTTTTTGAGGTTATTACAAAATCTTCTCTGCAGGAAAACCATATGCCTCAAGAAGTTGTGTGCTCTTTCTTGGAAAAAGCACACAGGTAATACCTGTAAACCAAAATTCCCTAACCTCCAGTTCAACATATCTTTTTTTTTCCACTTGACCTTTTAGTAAGAGATCAAAAATGGGCTGGGTTCACATCTTCACAGGTAGAAGCATGTGGAGAAACAGTATCAGAGATATTTTGTTTCCATGAAGGCAGAAGAAGATGTAATTCCTTAACATTTGTGTGATCCATGAATAAGCAGATTTACCTCTTTTACAGGTTCTTCATCTGGGGCAGCATCTTCCACCACAGTCTAGTGAACAGAGAGGAGAACAGAGAGGAAAAGTTATACAAATATGTTATCAAGAAAGGCAATTCTAAGCCAAAATATAGCACAAAATTCAGTTTAGTTTTAGGTAGTTAATTTACTTTCAATTTATACTACTACAGAAGGCATGTTTAATTCTTCACACTTAGCACAGATAAATTAACCTTTGAATCCATGGAGACTTGCTTTCACCAAGATATATAAAATGCTAAGAGAGAAAGCAAGAGCATACTGGCACTATTAAAATTGCTGATGAATAGTTAAAGATACATTTGCCACAGAATGAATAAAGAACAAAACAAGATTATTCATGAAAAAACTAAAGAACTGGAACTGCATTTCTTGCTGAGGAAAGAGAATATATGTGTATATATAGGACAAAATTTTCTAAACACTCAATTTCCATTCCAATATTGAGCTCAGCTGAAATCTATTAAGTGAGGAACCCTTTGGAAAATAGGTAGAAAGATTACATAGAGCTTGATCACACAGCCTTTCCTCAGGAAAAATATTCCCAAGGCTGTAATTCACTATCCCATCTGTCCAGCTTTAGTGGGATCAATAACTTTGCCTACTCACAAAGAAATTCTAGACCCAGCAAGTATCCCAATTTTCTTGCTTACTTGTCAAACGCAATTAATGACCTCCTGAGTCAACAGGTGAAGGAAGCAGAATTTAACTCTAATCTTCCTTTATACAAACATTATATAGAACATGCCCTCAATGCACTCTTCCTTATCAAGTGATTGATTTACTATAAAAGCTGTCTTTAATATCTGCAAGTCATTCACCTGAGTCATGCACAGGCACTCATAAATGCCTCTGTTTTAAAAGGTTTTTTGGCATTAAGGAAGAGAAGGAGAAAGAGATCCATATGCATCAAAGAATTAAACTGCCTCCCTTCTTGTCTACTAACTGTGAAAAGCTTCCGTGAAAAAGAACAACTTGCAGACAATCATGAAAACATTTTATCCCACACAGATGCAGAGACCATGACAGCTCCCTTGAATCAGTGTAACCACTAGTGTTTAAGCTGCATTCAGCTCATTAAAGAGTGAATGTTTCTGCTGTTTGAAAGCGTCTTCATGGAGAAGAGCCCACAAGAAATATATCTTTACTAGATTTGAGCAAATGGTACTTCAGGAATTCTATCTACAGCATGATCTAAAATGGTTATAAGTTATAGCGTATCTTTAATGTGCTTAGAGACAGCACTAAATAGAGCTAATAAATGGTGCTTTATCTTTTATTCTCATCTAAAACACAGGAGTTCATGACTGCAATTCGTTAACCCTCTGTAAAATTTGTAAGTGAAATCTCTGCAAGAGAGTTCTGCAATAGAGCAGTGTAGTTCAACTACGGTATTCTTTAAAAAAAAAAAAGGAAAAAAAAAGCGCCACCATAACCTACAAACCCAAACCTCTGATCAACTAGCATTGTAATGGGGCAGTTACACCTGGTAAGGAGATCCACATAGTTTCTTCTGGAAGAAAGGTCTAAACAGTCCTCTACCAACAAAAGAGGTGACAATACAAAGGTGTCCCAAGCTATGTATATTGGGGCTTTAGTGCAGGACTTACTCTATGATCTAAGGAAGTTTTTCCCAGAAGCTGATGGCAGAAAAAGCAATCTAAGCAATAACTGAAGTGCTTTCTGCCTGGGCCAGAAAGAAAAACACTGGGAACACACAAAACAAACTGATTTTAGGAAGAAGGGATGGAAGAAGAAAAAGAACAAGCATGTATATGCGTTTGAATACTGTAGTCAGTGGAAAGGAAGACTTGGAGGGGACCACCATTGTCATGATGTTTAGCAGAAAACTGTTCACCATAAGTACAGTTATACAAATCTTCTTTCTCATTGTTAAAGCGATTTAACAAGGTGTCCACTGACTTCTCAAACAAAATCAGGATACACTGTTTCCCAGCTATAATCTGTTTATTCCCTGCATCACACAAAGGGGAACAAGTGTCAGTATTCAAAAGTGAATTACACCCATTTAAACCTCTGCAAGCCCCTCACAACTTATTCTTCACCTAGGGACTCCACAGTGAGCTGTGCTGTGATAATACATACAGTATCACTTCTGTTGTATTGTTTACATGTTTAAACTAAAACCTTGCGTGAAACCTTTTCCACAGGTCAGCAACTCCTTTTTGAGAGAGATGTTTTGTATTCCCCGTATCCTGGCTGGTTGAGTCACCACTCCTTTCTGCCCTTCCCACACACCCCTGTTACAATACTTCAATCAAAGAATGGGGCAGGGTGTTAACTAAATGCAAAATCCCTACGCCTCTCAAGTTTCACTCGTCTATTTCTACCATCTGTTACAAATATGCATGCTGTGCCTGTAACAATTGACCTGAAATACTTGTTTTTACTGCACTACTCAAAGAGTCCAGAAACAGTCAGGAATCCACTTGCCAAATACTGTACAAAAATCACAGAATAAACTGAAATGGAAGATATCCACAAGGATCACTGAGTCCTGTCTCTGCACAAGAAACCCCAAGAATCACACCATGTGCCCGAGAGCATTCTCCAAACACTTCTTGAACTTGAATGATCCCTTTCTTGACACAAGATAATCTTAAATTGCAGGTAACGAAAACGCTACAAGACAAATCGTGAATACATACAACACAGCAGTCAGGTAGTTATCACAGCACTGGGTTTCCAGTATTATCCTGAAAGCACAGCCCTGTGCTTAGAGGTAACGGGAAAATGGGTAATCAGAACCCAGGCGAAGTCTACGGACTCACGCGAGCCTCAAATTGCAGATCACATAATTCATCTGTAAATGTGAGCCTGAGGCCCGACTCAGCCCGCTTTCCTGGACCCGTTGTATACGCTCGTTCCCTTTCAGCCGCCCCAGTCCCCCGGGGCAGGTTCCGACTTGAGCCCCGTGCGGGCGGGAGGACAGGACAGGACATCCCCGCACCACCGGAGGCACCGCGCAACGCGCTCCAAACCGCCCCGCGTGTGGGGCAACAGGTTCCCGAGCCAAGCCTCGCTTCCCGCTCTCAGCGGGAGCGGACAGAACGAGGGATCCTCGTCACACCCCATTTCGCGAGGTTTCGGGCAGCACCGAGGTGGTTCCACCCGGCGGGGAAAGCGGGGGGCCGGAAGGACCGCCGAGCCGCTCACCTCCGTCTCCATGGGCTCCACCTCTATCCCTTTCCATAGCTCCAGCAAGTGGGCGATCGGCATGCTGGGCGATGCGTGCCAGAAACGGGATCAAGCAGAAGGAGCACGCGTCGGCCGCCGATGCAAGCGGGAGAGGAGAAAGGAAAGGTGTCAGCGGACGTCGGGATACCGTGCAGACCGCGGCCCGGGACCCTCTGCCCACCCGCCCGGCAATATGGCTCCCCGCCTGCCCGCCGCACCCCGTGGAAGCCCCGCGGGCGGGGGCGCGGGCGCTCGGCAGGCGCGGAGGCAGGACAAGGCAGCGGCCGCCGCTCCGCAGCCGCCGAAGGATCCCCGCCGCCCCGTCCCGTTCTCTCCCGGCCGCCGCCACGCCTCGGCTTCGCTTTTATGCCAGCGGGGAGTTGATCCAGAGGATGCGGCGGCGGGCGCTGCCATGGTAACGGCAGCGCGGCCCCCCCGCGCCGGGCCCGGCCCCGCCGGGGCCCCTCCGCCACCCGCACCGCCCGGCTGAGCCCCGCCGGCCGTCCCGCAGCGCCCCGAGGATGTGCCCGGGAGGGGAGAAGGGCGCCACGTCTGAACTGGGGCTGAAGCAGGCAATTGAAAAATTAGGCAGTTTTTTCCACAATTCGAAACGTTGGTATCTTGATAGCAAGTGCAGCTAACAGAAGGGTATTGTGAGGTTTGCCAAGCCCGATATTATTCCAGTCTTAAAAATAATTATCTTACTTATCATTTCCTTTATTATTTTATCTCTGAACTATGAAGCCTGTAGTGAAGTCTATCTATTCAGATACCATTTCCTCCTGCTCTCACAGCCTATTACACCCTTACTATATAACAAGCATGGCACTTGTCCAGCTCCAGAGACCATGATTTATGCAGATGTTGATTTGAATTCTCCTCAAATTGAGGTCAAAGCATGCATGTTAACTTGTTCAGGCAGCTTTATTGTCATGGTCCAAAAGGTTTTACTGTTTAATAAGTCACTGCTCTTCAAAGAGCCATTTTGGAACAAAAAGTCAACATGCAGGGTGAATTTTTCTTCTATTCCATGCTCAAAAAGCCATAGCTTATTTTCATAAGCAGTGCTGTACAAATTCAGAACAAGTTTTAGTGAATGATGAAAATTCTTCTGCCAGTCTACAAAGGAACATTTGACCAGTGTTCCTCCTCCGGTCCCATCCAGCTCCCCCAAACTCTATTCAACATGAATAAGTCCAAATGCCAAACACAGTTAGGAGAATCAAATTCACTAACCACAATAAAGGAAAAAAAAGAAAAAAAAAATCGGACCTTAGCCAGAGACACAAATAGATACCACTGCAATAACTCAGTCTTTTAATGGTGTTGAATATGAACAGTGTTTTTAACTTCTGTGACAGCACTAAAGTAACAACTTGTAACACCAATTATGCAGCTTCATCTGCTTTACAGATTGAGCAATTAAGTATCTAGATTATTGCCTTTACTCATGGCTCACCAAAAAAGTGTAGTGGGAGTGATGTCAATCACATAACAGACACGTAACTGAAATCAGAAGCCACAGAACCTGGCTGTTACATATTCCCTGGCTCTTGTGTTCTGTCCCTGCTTCTTCCCCTGCAGCAACATGAGACATAGTTACTACCTTTAACTTGATGTACATGCTCTCCCAAACAGCCTCATAGCACCAAGTGTGAGGACAGAGCCAGGACCAAGTGCATCAAATTCAGAGCACAAACCACACTTATTTTACAAAACCCAGAGACCTTTATGAAACAGACTTGTGGTCCCAGAGAAGACACAAGAAGATTGTATGTGATTATATCACATCATCTTGATTTTTAAAAAAACTATTTAGGTCTGATTTACAGGACTGTATTTTATCCTCTGAGATACAAGTCTTGGGTGCCATAGGCTGAGAGAAAGACCAAAGTGTCTGTGACAGCAGTAACTGGGGAAACGGGATATGTCAAGATAATCTTGAGGAAAGCAAATCCAAGGTTTGAGATTATTGCACCTGCAGTCAAGTTAAAAATATGTGCAGGTAGATCTAATCTTTTTACACCTTTTCCAAGAACTTCACTTAATTCTTGAGACATACAATTACATGCTTCCTTAAGTAAGTATTAATCTATTACCAAACTGGAATATCAAAAGCCACCAGTATATTTCCAGATCTGTTTGGTCAGTCTAAACATGCATAAATTAGAAACAGAGGAAACCAAGCAATGAAATCTTGTTATTGCTTAGCATATATACTTCTGTTATAAGCATGATGCATCTATCCTGCAGTGAACTCATTGCACTCTTTCAGCACCAAGATATGAATTGGACCCATATTAAATGTTCAAGTTTATTAGATTAACCAAAGCATGCATTTCACACTCCATTTTTTAACCCTACATAAAGAAAGCAGAAGTTTTCAACCTCAGCTCAAAAGAAATAATGTGGGGTTTGGTAATTCCTCCCTCTCCCCCTTTTTTTGCTGCATTGTACTCAGAGTGATCCCACTGAACTCTCCAGAACAATGTCTGACTAGAGATTTTGCAAGAATAGGGTCTCCTTCATTAATAAGGATATCTGATTTTCTTCTTCACGATTTGTGTACTGTGGCCATAATTTTCGTACATGAAAAAAAGCATCTTTACTTGTCCACAAGCTCAGATTCCTAAGTATTTGGCAAACTAAGCTCCTCATATTAAAACCAGGTACATTGTTGTTATTAAGCAGAGTCTGAAACAAAAGATTAATCATGTAATGCTAGAAATAATTGTGTCACTACGGAGTGACCAGTCATTTTCATTACAGTAACATCTAATGGACAACCAGGACTGACATTCTTTTATATGAATAGAATAGCAGAAAAAGCCATGCTTCACTCCACACCCCCACAGCTCCCCCTAATCCACTTAAAGATATTGTGTCAGAAAAAGACTGAATATCACAAAATTGTGAATACTCCACTTCTAAAAATACCACATTAGGAGTGGAATAAAGAAATAGAAGGGAAAGAGGGGATGGCATATGTGGGACATACAGGCAAATAACACACAATGGAGCAAACAGAAGTTCAAAGCACTTTGTCTCTGAGGACACACAAGAAATCTGGTCAGAGCAGGAAGCAGTTACAGATTTTTTTCCTGAGAGTTAGTAGCTTTCAAAATTTAGCAGAAGTAATATTGGCAGATATGCTAACTAGGCCAAGAATTGCAAAAAGATTAATTCTACTTGCATCAAGAACACAAAAAGCATTTTTATCTACTCTGTAACAAAACAGTGGACTACTTGCATGGTGATTTTTAATCTATTTTTACCTGTCTCCTGAGGGATAGATAATGGTTGTAATGGTTGCTGCCAGATACAGAGTGAGGGATCAGAGACATCAATATTCTTCTGAGTTATAGTAACTCCTACTCTAGCAGGGGATACCCAAGTACAGAAGCAAATTTAAGACATTGTGCATAAATTACATTTTAAAATACTTTAATAACTTACACGTCAACTGCTTTGTGAAAAAGTGAAGTACTACTTCCCCATTTGATGCTCAAAAGGGAAGAGGCACAAAGAAATATTATTTTCTGTCAGTAGGTCAACACACCTATAGGTCCATGACTTCAGTGTTCAGTTTAATGTAATCACCTCATGCCAAAACTCACGCATTCATCAGCACACGTCTTCACTCAAAGCTTGAGCTAGATAACTTCCTGCCTGGACAATGTCCAAAAGATGTACTACTGACACAGAATTCAGGAAAAAAAAAATCCTCTGTCCTTCAAGAGCATTCCCAAGGTCCCACTCTGCACTTAAATTCCTCTTCCTGGTTACTGCAGTGCAAATGTCACCTGGCACACTGCCAGATCAGCATCATCTGCCCAACAGTTTTTTCTTTTTCCTTTTCTAAATTTCAATCAAGCCTCTTTCCCTGCACATATTTTTTGGGACAAGGCTGACACTTGCCTATCTGTTCAGATGCCGCACTACACAAGCAAAATGTAAGCTTCATATTTGGTATGTCCCAGGCAAAACAAGAGCTACATGCAACATTGTTTAAAGGATGGAATCCACCAAGTGCCAGCACTGAGAAGAGATCAGGTCTCTTAAGTATCATACTATGGTAAAAGGGGGAGGAAAAAAACCTGCTAGCAGCAAAGGAGTAACACTCCCCTGTCCCTTTCAGATGCTGCACTACAGAACATCTATCCATTTGAGTGCATTACCTATTTGATGTCAGGTTTGGCTGTTTAGGACTCCTGGAAAGCCTTGAATGCTCAAGTACAAAAGGCCCAACCACTGATCATCCCTTAATGTCCAAAGCAATCAGACTGCACAATGTGTGCTGAAGATTCCCCCAAAGTTACTTCAGAGAAGAACAAAATAGGAGCAGAGCATTAGCAGCATTTCCTGCAGATTACTTCAGTCTCCCCAAGGAACAAAAAAGGAGTTTCTTTGGTCCCTTTTGACCAAAGGATGGACCTCCTGGGGCAGAAAGAACTCTGCCCTGCAGCTCATAAACACACAGATTTTCAAGCAAGCAGCCAACTTTTAACCTCTTTATTTTGTTGAATATTTTGTACCTATGGAATAAGCGCATGTGTATTTTCCTCTACACCTTACAGGCAGATTTGGGAGGAGCAGAATCATTTAGGTTGGAAAGACCTCTGAGGTAAAGTCCAACCTTGATCAAACATCACCTTGTTAACTAGACCATCCCACTAAGTGACATGTCTAGTCTTTTCTTAAGACCTCCAGGAATGGTGACTCCACCACCTCCCTGGGCAATCTTCTCCAGTGTTTAATCACCCTTTCGTGAAGAAATTACTCTTAATGTCCAAACACAGAAAGACTGAGGTACACTAAAGAACACTTCAAAATATATCATTTGGCAGTACGTGGTGGCATAAATGGAAGAAAACACCATAGAAATCCTGCTGATAGATAGAGACTATCTAGATAGAGACCCTTCCATCTAGATAGAGACCCTTCAGCTAAAGGATTGGTCATCCCTGTGATGAAGAAAACACTGCTAGCAACACACAGTGGCAGATGGCAACACGTACACAGAATCTCAACAGCAAGTGGTGAGGTCTGAGCACATCCCAGACCACTATCATCACATGCAGATCCATCAACAGCCACTCTAATTTACCATAAAATGCAGCCTTATGGCAAAGAACTAAAAGCATGATCATAGTCCCATATTAGCCTCAATCTGTCACTACACCATCCCAAATATGGAAGAAACATGCTGTGCATGACTAGTTTCCTATAATCTGTGCAATCAAGCTTGTATTAGATGGATGAAATCTGTAGTGAATGGGTACATGTCATATGCTAGAAGTAACTAGTAAAAGTAGGGCAAGTTTTAAACTGTACAGGATCCATGCATCATTTATGGAGGGAAGTCTAAGTTGCCTATTCTTTTTTTGGTTGTATGCTAAGATACCAAAACTACTCCTCCTGATTGAAAGCAAGTAACAGATAAAATCCCCCACATTACTTTTTTCCATGAGAGCAGATGTTGAAATGCTTTGCACTCATTCCTAAAACAAGATGACTAAATTTCCTCAGCAGAAGCTGTCTTTGTTCAGTGCGTCAGTATAACTTTTCAAGCTCAGCACTTGAATGTTTCGTCACCACTTGTACAGAACCTGGAGATAAACAGAAAACTATACCTACACACTGGTAATTGTGGCACTCACAGGGGAATGTTGTTTACTCTAATAAAAAAGGTGTCCCTAGTGCTGCTAAAACAATTTGCTTAGTTTAGTTGTGAAGTACATACCTGAGAAACACAACAGCAAACAGTGGCAGATAAGGCATTCAGTATATTATGAACAGTGCTCATAACTTAGCATTTTCAAATTAAAACCATGCCTGCTGAGTCCCCTGAAATACAAAATGCTCAAAGCTAGAGAGAAGTTGGCTTAATTTTCAACTTTTACAAAGCTCTGGCTTCACCATTCCTCTTAATGGAAAGGTCTAGACTGACCATTAAAATCAATATGTTTAGAAAGCAACAATAGTAATTGGATGCCTTCAGTTTAAAGGATGAAACAGATAGCTATTATAAGCCAGCCTAGTGCCTCTACAGAACAGAGATGAAGGCTATTAGGAGCTGTAGAAAAATAAACGCTTTTCTCATTTGTTAGTTATATGCATTAAGGCTGCAGGAACTTGGCATATCCTACATTAATCAGTTCTTAATATTACTGAATAGCTAAATACTGGAAGAATTAACTTGGAAAACAGAAAACCTAGTTCAGATATCTGCAGTAGACTTTCTTCGGTACAGACAGGGCTTTGCTGATGTCCTCAGTAGGGCTAATTGGCTAGCACAGTAGGGGCCCCACTGTGTTCCTACACTGAGCCATCAGTTTAGCTGAGGTACAATGTTGGGACTGGCTTCATAACCTATGTGCCTTGGGGCTAGTGAGCCAGTGCACAAGACTGAAAGCAGCATCAAGTGACAACACATGGCATCATTCAAGTGCTACAATCCACTTGAGTGCCGCCTACACTAAACTAGGTGGTGACTGGTTTTTCCACAAACCATTTGGATACTTTCATCATGTTTGCGCTGCAAGCCTGCACAGCTAGAAAGCCTGAGCTGATTTTCTGACAGTTAGCCCAATATCCAAAGCTTACCATGCAGACATTAAGCATTCACAGAGCAGAGTTGCCAAACACAGGGTAGCCTTACATGCTACATCCTGTACCTGATAAAAAATGAAGGGACTTCTTGTGGCAAAATTGCTGACCCTCAGAAGCATTCAGTCAAGTGTCTGCACAACCTTCTGGGATATTCCTCATTAAGGTGGTAAAATGATAATTCCCCATTACACACTGCTAAACACCAGTTAAAGATGTTCAGTAAATATTAGCTCTACCAAAAGCTTTCCTGCAACACAAGGCTACAGTAAATTTTGTGACTTCATGTTTTCATCTCATAAGCACAGAAGATACTGTTTTCCCCAAAATACACTAGACAGCTCTTCAAGGAGTAACTTACGGTGTACTACAGTGGAGATACCAAGGACACACTCCCATCTCTGCCCTGTTCCTATTGCAGCAGCAGCACCTTGGCTGAACAAAGAGGCTTTGTTTGCCTGCTGCATGCAGCCACTTCTGTCAGAGGTTGGAGAGCTGAACACAACAGCTCAGTCAGGCTGGATCAAGGCTTCTCAGCAGCTGCAGCACAGCTTGAACATTTACTGCAGCCAAATTAGTGGAGGGGAAGAAATAAAAGGACAGCCACATTGCCCTTAATTCAGGGTCAGAAAAACTGAATTGAAGGCAATAAAGCAATTCAAGTGGTGGGGGAGAATGTCTGAGCCTTCATTTACCCTGCCACACTCACTACATCCAGAGATACCACCACCCCAAAATACCTCCTTCCCTCCGCAGGAACCAAGGAAAAACTCATCCCTGTCCCCTCAATATCATAGCAGCGGAGCACATGGCAAGGCCCCTGGGGCAAAAGGAGAGAGGTAGTAGCTGCAGCCTATTCCTTCCAACTGCTTAAACACTTCCTTACTAAGAGGAGCAACAACAGCTTTGCTACCTCAATTGGACCGTGCAGGAAAGGGTCGATTTTCGGCAGAAACATCAACATAATATAAAATAACAATGCTGTATTTCACTAGGCTGGATATGGCTGCAATGAAACACGGTAAGAGCATCTGTCATATTTCAGCATGCACAGAGGGAATTGTCCCTAAGAAATAAATTTAAGTCTTCATTAACTTTCACTGATGAAACAGACTATTTTTGCACAGGTCAATGTTTCTGTCAGTAGTTACATTTAGAAGTACAAGAAAATCATCATCCTAATTACATAATGAAGTTATTGTTTTACAACTAGAACAATATTTTTCTGGTTACAGAATATTCAGGAAATTTTTAAAAAATACAACTTACTTCCTTAATTTTCTTTCTATAATGTAGGCTGTGAACACTATGATAGCAGAGAAGATTGCCTACAAGTATAGAGAGAAGACTGTAAGCAATACTTAAGCATAAATCAATAAGAGCAACATTAATGCGACATAAGATTACACATCAAGTAATAGACAAACCTCACATAACTTACCCAATAACTGTGACACAGACACTTTGGTGACTGAGGATCAAGGCACTAGTTCGCTTGTGACTTTAAGCTAGATCCTGCTAAAGATGCACTCTGCTTAAATACATTGAATAACTGAATTATAGTGTTCCTGAAAGATCTATTTTTCTGTCAACCTTAGGGAAAAAACCCCAAAGTGCTAAGAAAATAACTTTCTAAATTACATTTAAATAGAGCACATTATATTCACTAACTGTCCACTTTTCTTTTAATAGGTCTACTCAGACAAAAGGCACTCAACCTGTACACAACAAACATATGAGCTTTTCAGCAATTGCAATAATATTTGAAGAAATGCTGGAGAAACAAAACACATCCATTGAAAAGATTCACAGAGAACTCTTCTGGCTTTGACAGAGTGGAAGCCCCACCCTTGAACAGAGGAAAGGACAGAACTTCAGAGGTTTTTGTTTACAATTTATTTTCGAGGTTTGTGCACGCTGCTGGTTTTCACTCAGTAAATCATAATCTCATCCTCTAAGTACAGGAGTGAATGCAGCACTAACTGAAGTCATAGTGACATATTCAGCTTCATAAATTCCTCTTCAAGGGTTCAAACCTACAGTCTGGAAACTAGCCAAAGTCTATTCAATGTAACTCTACCAATCCTCTGTTATTACAGGAGCTTTGCAACATCAAGTGTCCTTAGTTTCAAAGGGAATTATTACCTCTATACATAGAACAAATGTTGAAATCAAAAAGACTGCAGAAAAGCATGCACACAAAATAAATAGGAAATCAAGAATTTTCTAGTCCAAACACAAATATGCATTATGACTTATTCTCTTCAATCAGTTTGCATTTGTCTTTTTAGAGATCCTCAGCCAGAAGATGAGAAAGCAAAATAGAGCCACTTAACACTGCAAGTGTTATGTGCATCCTCTTCTGGTAAGAAGAAAAAACCCAAATCCCAAACTAAATGAATTTCTCCTGTGTTTTTGAATTTTAAACAGACAGAACTAACAATTTTTCTAGATTTGGAGTTTTTTTAGTGTGTGACATGCTGTATTTCCATTACATTTTCCAAATGAATAGCACAGTAGCTGCTTATTTTGCAGACAAATGCATGATATGACTTGAGATACAGACTTGCATATCGGAGCTCAAGAAATGAAGTGCATAATGAGCAATGATTAAAGACTTTTTTGAAGGCCAGCCTGAATCTATCAGCTGTGTAAGTCCAGGAAGAATTCGCCCTCATCACCACAGTTGCTATTAGCAAAGGCAAGGACTGAGGGGAGAGCTGAGGGCAGAAAGCCATGGACCAGAGCTAAAAGTCCTGTCATGCTGTGAGATGAACAGAAAGCTGGGCTACACAGCACAGCTGTATACCACCTCCACATAATTCACATTTCATATTTCTTTGGGGAAAAAAAGCCCCAAAAAAGCAGTTGATGGGCAAGTTAAAATTATGCTGCACAAGGGCCAAACTGTTTACTAATTCCAGTACCCACTTGCAGAGAGGCAACAGCTGTACCATAGTGACTCCCTTCCAAAATAGACATTAGAGCTCAAGCAAGTGCTTCCCACAGCAATAGTGCCTAGAAAAGGTACATGCCCAAACCAGAATTCTACCTACTGGTGGGACAGAAACACACAAGGCTGGGAAGTGGGGCTCACAGCCTGTTAAGCCACGCAGCCAGGCTCCCACCCCCAAGGCACAGCAGGAGGACCCTGACAGAAACAGCAAGCTTGCTTATATGAGGCATACATTTTCCACAATGTTTGCCACTTTTTAAAGATGAGTAAGTCAGGCTAGTAACACATACCTTCCTACCTCTAAATGCCCTTCTTCCCCCTCCTGAGGAGCAGTAAGGAAATAATGTTACTCAAAACCATTTTCCACCTTCTCAGGTCAGGTGCAGCCGTACCACAGCCCAAGGAGCCTACAGGGATGATGCACTTCCCTACCCACCACCCAGGCAATGTTGCTTCCCCAGAATACTGCAGTACCACCCCAACTGAAGCAGCACAAATTGCAGAAGAGATCACAGCCAGAAAGGCAGAGAGGGTTCTACGTATCCAGCCTGCACTAATTTATAGCTCCTCTTTCACGTAATGAGGGCCACCTTCAGGAGAGCCACCTGCTCCTAGGCTCTAGAGGGAGAGAACAGTACTCCTAGTGTTAGTGCTGGCAACACTTTCAAGGACAGTTTTCTGGCAAGGCTGCAGCAGTTACCTTCCCCTCACCTGTTGTTGCAGATAGACGCACATCCTCCCCCTGAAGCAAGTGAGACAGTGTTGGTGATGGGAGGAAACACATCGTGCCATGTAGTCAAGCCATGTAGTCTCATATCTGACCCCTGGGTCTGTCAGTCAGATGTGCACTAGCTGACGGTTATTTTGATTCAGATAGGTATTGAATTGATTGTCTTTAACTTATAGTGAATTTTTTGTTGCTAGCAATAATTATTGAAAGAAAGAGGTACAATAGAATAATCCCAGCTAGTAAACAACCCTGATGTTTAAGGTTGAATTTCCTGGGTTTTCTTTTGTCATCCATTTGCTATCTTTACCATCTAGAGACTTCGAAAAGCTCTGGAACAAGTATAGTAAAACATTTGTTCCAAAATTAATGGAAAGCTAATTATTCTTGACGCTAAATAAATTAAGCCTGCAGTAGAATTTTATATTTTAATTATGGTTTGGTTCCTCTTATAAATTATGATCTGTGTTCTGCTTCAAGAACCATTATATGTCCCTAACTTGCTATTGTATTTCACAAAGAAATTTAATGCACAATTTGGAAGCAGGCATGAAAGCAAAAACTTGACAAAGTTGGTATATGAGTACTGCTCAATAGAAGTTTACTTGTATTAGGAAAAGAAATGCAGATGTTCTGCGAGAATAGCAGAATTTGTTATCATAAGTGACTTTTAAAACAACTTCCAAAGAAATTTCAAGGCCTCATGCACAGGTGACCAAATGAACCCACCACCAGCTCACCAAAGGCTCAACAAAAAGAGACAAAAACCAGACTGGAGTTGTAGCACTTCCATAGCAGTACTCAACCAGAGAATGCAGGGCGATGGTGACCGGAGGCAAAACAGAGGTCTTTGCTTTGTGCAAGTGAGACAATTTTCCTTGCAAGAGCAAAATTCTTCAAGAGCAGTCATGCTCTTAGATTTCAAAACAAAGCTCCCTTGGCCTCGTTAGAGCCTTTCAACAGGCATAGGGGTACTTGCAGGCTTTGAGCTGCTATTACCCATTAGACTTGCAATTGTTTTCAACCTTTAGCAAACTTTTATAAAACTAAAGTCATAGCAGAAAGAATAAACCAAAAGGTTCAGGGTTAGCTGGATTGCACAGTCTGTCAATTCAAATCTGGAACAGGGTGGTAAAGTCCCTCCAGTGTTTTTGTCTATCCTCAATAAGCAGTAAAACAAAATGCAAGCGATAATTCCTCTCTCATTTCCCAGCTTCATTTAACATATCCATACTCATGTTTTATTCTCTCAGAGGTCTAGTATTTCCCCACTCTCTAGCTTCATTATGCCTATCTGGACTCTTCAGGGTTCAATTAACTCCTACACAGAATGATTGCCTCAGCTGATTTTCTGGAGACTCAAGTTGGGATTAACCCTAAATGTTCAGCTCTTCAGCTAACCTGGATCATCCTCCCAGTGAATGCCTCCCAGTACTTTCTTACCCCATAGCATATTCTTTTATATGAAAATGTTTCTAGTGAGCAAACAGACAGAAATGCATTGCAGGATTTACATTTCTTTTCAGCGCTGAAGATCTGCTACCCTCTTTTTGCCCTGGAGACACTTTAACTCACACTTCCCACTCTCCTCACCACGTGTCCTTAATCGTTATTCTCTGGATGGAGAAACATCTCAGTCTTGCTGAAAAAGCTGCCTAGCCCTTCACAAAACAGCAGAAATTTCACTGAGATGTAGAGAAGAGGTAATTCATGACTGTATGTAGTGTCTCAGACATTCAGCAGATGCATAGGAGCCTCAAGACTGAGTCCTGTCAGCAAAGACTGTTGATCTTGTGCAAAGCGAAGCAGCACTACAAACAGCTGATGCAATCCAAACCAGGCCAGATGAGGGACTCTCATGGGTGGTGGGGGCAAAAACGGGAGCTAAATAAAGGATCCTTACATTCCGAGTATTTAGCCCCTTAACTAAAGCCAAGTGTCCCCTATAGGGGATTTCCTAGTATTTGTGTTGCTTTTTTTCACATAATTTCCTCATATCCATCTTTATAAGGGTATTTTTGCTTTTTGAAGTCATTGGGATCCCATGCTTTCATTTGGCATTAACTGAAGTATTTTTCCACTTCTCTGCATCAAAGGTGGTTTCAGCCATACTCAGACTTTTACCAAAGTTGTCCCAATTTAAGCATCTGTTTAAGTTTCCTAAGTAATCTCAGAGAATAGTATTGTGCAGTATTACATCATAGTAAAAGTAGGATTAATCCTATCTATCTAGGCTTTGAAAATGAGCTTTAAGTTCAAGTAACATCATAGGATCAGAGTATATAGCAACTAAAAGATTACAAAATGAGCTTAACGGCCAGAAGGTAAGCAGGAATTTCCATCAAGAAGGACTCTTCAATCCACTGTTCAGTACCAATCAAGTGAAATTGCTATGTAAGTCATCTGGTCCCATCTGAAATCAGTGTCAATGATTTAGGATTGGGACTGGTTTTACACTTGCACAACCTTTCCTAGATCTTTTCTAGTAGCATAAAGATACAACAAAAGAAAACTATGTTTGGGAATCCTCAAAAGTTTTTGAGTTTGATTACTTACCTGAAGACTCTACAAACAGGACTTGAAACTGAGGGTCAGAAGTTCCTTTATCACATGATATACATTTTCGGTGTCAGACAGAAATACAGCAAGGAAAATGCAGTTAGTTTTAATTACTTGCTTGACTTCATACAGACCCTAACACTCTGTAATCAGAAAACTTTTTATAATTTTTTTATACATAGACAAATCTATATCTTGTTCAGATTCCCTCAAATGTCACAATATATTAGTATAAATAGTTCATATCATTACAAAAACCATCAGATTTGAGAAAAAGTCTTTTTACATTTTAGAAGTTTTCAAAATAGAAATGGAGACTCATGTATGTGCTGGAGGGACTGTTTTGATGTATGAACCATTACTTCTAGAAATCCATTTAGGTACAGATTCGTATTGTCTTAATGATCTTTCTTGATAATTAAATTCTATCCTGAAAAGAAACTCTAGTAATGCAATGAGAACTCACAGTCTTACTCCCTTGCTATTGTACCTGATATTCTGTGCCAATCTTTGAAAAAATAAGAAACCCTTTGTCCTTGTTGAGATGCTTCAAGACATACTTTTGCCAAGATAATCATTAGCCCTTCTTGGTAACCTCCTGCATGTGATGGACCCATGAAGTGCCCTCAGGGGTTACCTGTACAACCTGAGCTGGTTTTACTCCCCACATTTAAGAGTGGAAAAATAGAAGTCAAAACTCTCTAGGAAACCAGTCCTGTATACAAAGAACTTCTAGCCCGTAAACCTGTAGGAGAAGACAGTATCAGAGGGACCAGAATTACTTCGCAGATGGCACAGATCCAATTATAAATTTCCTGGACACATTTTGTGCTGCTTAGATTAATTAATTACATTGATACACTGAAGAGTGAAATTCAGCCCTTTTCCTTTTCCAAATAAGGGCACAACCAGTTTTTCAGAAATTGATTTTATCTCATTTCTCCAGAGCTCATTAAAAAGTATTCCACTTAATGGTTTGGAGTTTTTGGAGCTTGGGTTTTTTGGTTGTTTTTGGTTTTTTTGGTTGTTGATTTTTGATTGGGGATGGTTGCTTGGGATATAGGTTCATCAAAATTAGGCAAAAATGAGAATTTAAAGAAGTTTGATATTACCCACGGGCACCAGAAGTCTGGAACCTCTTTTGTGCTGTGTATTCCCATCTTTCTGTTTGTTCTCCTCCCATTTCCTCCTTTATGATTGCTACTTCAACATTTGAGCTACAGTTAGTTATATGTGCATGTTATTTTGCAGTGGCTTCTGCAACAATTCTGCAATGCTCAATTGTGGATACCTGTTCTTAGGCACCTTGTTCAATAAAGTAGATACACATGAGGTTATTAAGTATCTCTAATTTATTTCTGATTTTAATACCATGATGATGGTGACCCATGTGTTGTCTGATGTGGAAAAATTTATATTTGCTGTAGCTACTTCAATAATGAATTTGTATAATCTCAACTTTTAAATTGTTTGCAAATAGTAGTTTTATCTTAGAATTTTGCTGGTTTTCAAATTCCTAGGTTCCTACCTCACATTTAAAACCTACTGTTTTAAATACTTTCTCTTACTACTTCTACTAAAAGTATTCCTAAACATGTTCTACTGCTTAAATGGCTTAAGTAACTGCTGGCTTGAATGTTTGAGAAATAATTATACATTTATCATTTCTATAGGTCACCAATACTAACCTGCATGCAGCTCTGAATCTTCACTCAGCTCAGTTAATTGGGGTTTGAAAAATATTATTTTCTCATGTCAGGATATTCTGATTTGAGTAATTACTGGTACAATTTCCACTGTAATATAACGAACCTCATTATAAGCAATAATAAAGCTTCACAATAGCCTGCTGAAAGGAAAAAAAATTATCCTTGTTGAGTGGCATATGAGATATGGTATTATTGTCAAACAGTGTCTTAATCACCTGTCTGTTATCACTGGAGAGGTAAAGTCTTACTTGAGTAATTATGATTTCTCAGTATCACTAAAACCAGAAAAAATTGTTTATAACATCCTAAATAATTTGCGAAATGTTCTTACAAGCTTTGCTGCAATTTACCTTGAGACATCACTGTGACATGGTTGACTAGAAATTTCCTATGTAAGCAATTTAAACTATTTCTATGACTGTATTATCTTGCAATATAACATAACCCAGTAGCTAAGTCACATAGCTAAAAAAACACCCAGGCAAACAGCTGCTCTGACTTACATGTATATCTAATTACGAGACCTCTCAGACAGCATCCTCCAAACAGTTTTAACAGAGACAATTTTCTTCCTTTGTCTCCTGCTTTGCTTGCTTCCAGCCAGAGAAATCTGTTCCTGATAAAAACATACAAGGTCCACCATAGATCACCGATGGAGTCAAGTAACTACTTTAGGTTTTCCCCGCTCTATTCGTTCTGGTCATGCCTATTTCACTACATAAGCAAAGAGCTATTAAAAATTTCTACAGTTCATTTACTTCTTTCTCTCTGGATGTAATTGACTGGATAAATCCCTGGGAATCTGCTACCTGTTTTCAAACCTCTGACACTCAGAGACCTAGAATTAGGAGGAAAACATCCACCAGGAAACTGCTTCTTCCCAGTCTCAAAGCATTCCTCTGCCTGACAGTAGCTCCCGAAGTGCAGAATTTATTTCAAAAGAAACCTCAACCCTCTTGCAAAACTCTAGGGAAAATGGCCCACATGTGCATCAGGATCTGCACCCAGAGGCTGCAGGAAGGATCTCAGTTTTTGGAAAAGCCTGATGAAACAGCTTATTTTGATTGCTGAGGAGGAGAACTTTTCAATTCTGAATAACCCAAATCAAGCAGAAGGGAAATTTGCAGCAGTGTCTCCCACAGGGCAGCACTGTTTGTGAAGTTTAGGAAAGTTTTGTGAGGAGTCAGTGTTCTTGATTGGTGAGTACTTCATAGAAACACATCCTTTGGGACAACTGACAGCACAGCTTTCCACCAGTTCTAGTGTACAGGCTTTCAAGGACAGCAATTATTCATCTTCACATAGACAATGCATGTTGTCTGGGAGAATTGAAAGTCTTATAAGAAGTGTTTCAAAATGCATGCTGGCTTGCCTTAATGTTATAAATTAGTACATTTTGAACTCAGATACATGGCACATTATTTTCAGACTCTATTTCTCCTGCAGTCATTTTATTAAACAAATCTTCTGCCAAATCCTTTACAATACTGTGCAACAAAACAGAGCAAATAATGCTGCAAATCTAATTTAAGCTAATACGTGCAGCACTAAATGAGGTTCTAGTCATGGCTGATTTACTTCTCTGTGTAATCTGCAGCAAGTCACTTAGTCTTTCGGTTTCTTTCCCTCTTCTGTAAAATGCAAAATAGGAAGGTTAATGTAAACAAGGCAGAAGTTCAGAAGTACAAGTAGACCTAGAATTTCAGAACTGAATTGTCTGAAGTGCTGATGTTTCAATCCAGATACAGAAAAAAGCACAGATCTGCACTGTGATACTCTTGGAACTGCAAATATCTTGGTTGCATCAGGGATGCTTTCTGGTGGTTGCTGAAGTCTAGGAAAGGCTCTCTGGGAAATAAAATTCAGACTTGTAGAAAATGGTTGGCTTGGGAAGTTATTCTCTCAAGACAGAAATTAAAATGTAGTAAATAACTGAGATTCAGAATTGTTCTGGATGGATCCTGGAACAAATTGGCTGTTTGGCCAACCTGGACAAGGCTAGCATATCAACTGGACTGATGGCCTTCTCTTCTGACCAAATCCCACTTTTTCTCAAAACTGTTTCCTCAAAAAATCACAACTAGTAGAATCTGGAACTGCTTATTGTCTCATATAAATGACACCAACTGTACAGTTTTCTCTATTTTATAAACTACCCTGAAACACTTCTGAGACCAAGTCACATGGTAGCTAATTCCAGTAAATATATAAAGTCCAGAATAAAATTTGGTAATAAACTCTCTGGTGCAGTCAGGCTGCATCACAGCATGCTCACTATCTCAGAGTCTTTATATATATTTCTCTGCATGGAATAAAGAAAATGAAGACAAAACTTCTCCCTTCTTCCTGTGGAAACGTAACCACTTTTCTAAGGCAAAACCACTTCATTAAGGTGGTTTTCTCTGCAAACTTTTCTGCTCCGTTACTTGAATACAAATTCCAGTTGTCTTGTAATACCAATGTCTCTTAATGAAACTGAAATTGACTGTAACATTTCAGGAAATGTTCATGTAAATTTTATCTTCCAAAAGAGTGACTACGAAACACAAAATCTCAGTCTAGACATGATTAATGCCAAATAACCTAGAAGAGAAACATGCTGCTACCAAAAGCAGAGAGTGAAAACAGGACCTTTACTGTAAGTCATTCATGATGCAAAGGTTATTGATTAATAGAATCCGACTGTGCTTTGTTCAACTGATCTTAAAAATTTACCTTAAAGCAATAGGACCCCCTAGGTGGAGCCAATACCAGTGGGCTCCTGTGCTGTGAAGAAATCAAGGGGAAAAATTGTTAAGCAAGTTTCTGAAAAGCAGCCTCAGCCTGGTTTCTTTCTCTAAATCTAGTCTTGGTGCTACTTGCTATTTCATCTTAAATCCTTGGCTAAACGGAAATAATTTTATTCTAATTCCTCTGCTACAAACTATTAGTATTACCCCAATATTGGTAATTGGCTTTTAGCAGCTTTATTACAGCTTAGTCAATCTTGTAAAAAAGATAAATATAGTACAAAGCCTACAGAGATGGGTGGAATGAAAATCATTAAAATTCCAATCATAAATAATTGAATCTGTGTGTTGTGTATTTAACAGAATGCTCTTTGTATTACTTATGTTACTGAGCTCCAAAGGACCGGAAAATTCCTAGCGTTTTCCAGATTATGCAAACATGACAAACTAAGCATATCAAATCTTACTATTTCTTCCTTTTTGTTTGTTTGTTTGTTTGTTTGTTTGTGGGAGTTTTTGTTCTGTCCAGTGTAGTGGAAGTCACTGGCTTCTGAATCAATTTCTATTGCTATTATCTAGAATAATGTTTTCTCTCATTCTAGTCATCACAACGGTAAAAACTTAACATAAATTGCTAAGAAATTGCCAGTATAAGACATATTTGTCATGCTCCCTCTAATTTCACAGTGACCTATGATGACGTATCCCATCCGATTACCATAAAACATTCAACGCGCTTGCAACAAACATGGGTAGAGCCCTTCCCAAATCTTCGTTCGTGAAGCCCAGCCATGATGACCATAAAACATTAGGATTGGAAAATGATCTCATTAGAAGTTCTTTATAAAGAAGGCAATACTTTTACAGAATAACCGAGCAGGAGCTTTTTCTTTCAAAATAGCTAATAAAATATACTTTTGAGAAACTGTGATAAATACCAGCAATTTAAGTTTGTGTAATTCTCCCTGATTGACTGTAATGAGTCTCTATTTGTCTTGTAAACTGAATACTTAATTGCTGTGTTCAAAATGACATCAGGTTATTACAGTGTTCAGTACATCTAAACCAAAAAAATATTAACTAGCTGATTTGCAAGCCTGAAGGGACTTCAGAATCTCTATTAGGTAATATATTATTTATATTTCAGGATTATGGAATTAGCTCTGTCTGGCTCTCGGTGGCTTGTAAAATAAGCTGCCAGTAATTAAAATTGCTGCCACTGACCACTAGTGGCTTCCAGCAGGATTCAGCTGAAGAAGGGGAAAACATGCAGAACACTGCTCATCACATTTTAAGAGATGGATGTGAAAAAGCATGTATGCTTCTTGTGAGATTTGAGGGAATTTAGGCATGAAAATCATAAAGTCCCCCTCATTTCTGCTACAAAACCTGCTTCAGCATTTTCTCCAGAGGCCTTTTGTAGGACCAGAAACCTCTCCAGGGTGACTGGAAGAGTGTGACTGTGCCATATGACTCAGCAGTGCATGTTTACACTAACCAGTGCTGTTGGGCTCCTGCCAGGAATGCCAGACCTGGTTTATCTCAAAAGGTTTAGGGAGGGTTGCACCAGAGCAGCCAGACATCCCCCCTTACCAACCTGGAAAGAAGCTGGATTTAAAACAGTCCAACTATCACATTAGCCATCTCTCTGCAGTGCCACATTGTTCCCACCATGTAAGCACATGGAGCTCATCTGCTTAAACCAGGGTTTTATTTCCACTGTAGGAACCAAATGTTCTAATTATCTCCAAAAGCCATGATATTTTTAAGCATTTAGACTTTAATTACTTGTCCAGGGCTAGGAAGGATGAAATGCCCCTCTGCAGACAACAAGTGCATGGAAGTCTTAATTTGTGTGGGACTTAAAATTGTCATCAGATTTCAAGTTGAATTTCACTTGCAGAAGGATAGTTGCAGAGCTAAGAAAACATACCCCGATTTCCTTGTTCTCCCACCTGCCAGACAGACCAACCCTATCCGTGCCATATTTCTGTTTAAGCAAATGTGGAGGCCCCAGACTCATTTAATGACTGATTTAATAAGTTTTGAGACACTGTTCTTGGTCAGGTGTGAGTGTGACAGCAAGCCTGTTAATCAGCCAGATAGACTAAAAAAAAGGTGCCGAAGGCATAAAAGATTAAAAGCTGTCCCTCAATACGCCTACCTTCCTCCAGATCTCCAGTGATCATTGCAGTCAGAATCCCTCAAAATCATAGAGGGGTACAATATCTATGCGTAAATAGTTTGGTTACCCTGTGAAATCAAAGAGCTGATCCACTCATCCCTCAAGTCACTGAGGATAATGAAGGGAGTCAAAGAGAAAACAGCATGAGGTATTATAGATGAGAGGATAGTTTGCATCCCAGAGCTATTTTGTTACAGTGATTATCATGCAGTAGGCTTCAGAAATGACAAGCTGCTCACTGAATCCCACAGAAACTGCAAGACTGAAATCTCTGAAGATATCCACGGGCTGAAGGATAAAAAATAAGTCAGGGCCAGCTGACATGTATAAAACAACTGCCTCAGTAGGATAACAGTATTCTAAGCCTATAACACCTGAGAGCCTGGAAGACAACAAAGTGGTTCCCACTTCACGCATCAGTCAGCCAGCCTCCTAGCTAATAAATCCTTGACAAATGCATACCCCAGGCATTTGGCAAATATCTGCAAATCATGGTTTATGAGGTAGGACAGCCCCTTCACAATATTCTTTTCAACACAAGCCCACAACAGCCGAGACTGGAAACTGATAGCGCAAGTCATCTAGACATGATCATAACCTGTGAAATCTCGGTAAGGGAGTTGGATCTGTGGAAGGCTGATGGGCTAAAATGACAACAGTCAGGTGACATGACAGCTCTTCCAATCTCTGCTACAAGTATGTGCAGCTTCTCCACCCTCAGCTGAGTACTTTGGAAAGACAGAAGCCTCTTAAAGGCTGACAGCAGGAAGCCTTACTCAACAATAGTAAGCAGAAGTAAGTGATCTAATGTCGGGTAACTGCTGGGATGCATCATGCTTGTTTATAGAGATTTGCAATTACAAGGTAACTGCTGTGCTCTTAGCTCTTGCTAATTTTGTTTTGGCTCGTCTCCTCTGATTTACATGCAGACACGGGTCTCTAACGCAAACAATTGTGCGAGTTATAGAAAAAACTTAAGTGAACAGCCTCTTCTCTGGTAGATGAGACTGTACGCAGAAAAGTATTTCTTATAGCTAGCACCCTGGTACGCTTCAGCTTGCTCAAGAATTTTATGACACCACCTTAAAATTCTTATCAAATGGGGTAATTTTTGCCTTTTTTTTATAGAAGATTACTGAAATATCAGTCTTTCAGACTGAGCATTGTGTATGACTGTCAGCGCTGTGATTTTCATGCTGAATATATTGATAGATTTTGTCACACCAATCTGTGAGCATGGCTGGGCTTGGCTGCCCTTGAGGTCTATCTAATCCTTGTCCAGTCTGTGATGCTCCAGGGTACTTTGGGTAAGGAATACTGAAAGTCACACAAACATAAAATACTCTGCCCATCTCCCACATCAGCTCTAACTTAGCCTGTATACTAAAGCTCTTATTCTTCAAAGCACAAGAAATTTAAATACCTTCTAAAACAAATAATTTGTATCAACTCTGGGTGATCTAGAGCAACTTTGTGGAGCAGGGAATACTTACAAGGATGGGAGGCATGCAGTGACCCTTGTGAAGGAAGCTGCCTTAGCAGCAAGACAATCTGAATTTAGAATAAGTACAACATTCCTCATCATCGATTGCTCCATTCCTAGGAAGGTGACTTGCAAAGTCCTGACAATTTTCCTTTGCATCATCAGTACCATCATCAGGCATCAATAACACTGCTAGCAGCATCATTAACCTTCTACAGCCTTGGCTTAATGGTGCTTAGAGCCAGATCCAGAACATGGCTGACTGAAGCACCACCACACCAGAACAGAGGTGCCCAAATTCAAGAACCCGTTCCTTCCCCACTGTAAAAGTAAAGCACATGCTGCTGTAGATACCTAGCCTGTCCCCATTTGTGGAACTTGATTTGCAGTGTATTGATGTGCTGAGTGGGCACTGCAATCCTGCCAACTCTTTCTTCCTTCCAATGGGCAGCAGCTGGGGCCAGCAGCATAGCCCAGCACTCTCCAGCCACTGAGGGTGCAGGACAGGGACACAGCCAGAGGCCTGTGCCACCTCTATTTCGGCCTGCAGAGGTAGCTTTGCCTATCAGCTGGGCAACAGCAACCAGCTGCTGCCCTCACTAAGAGCAGGAGTGATGGGGAGAAGTCCCCCATGCTTCTCCCATCTCCTGTTGCAGCTGGCAGTGGCAGATGAGGTGGCTGCTAGTAGGGAGAGACAGATGTGCTCTTAAGCACAACATAAATCCATGTGGGTAGCTACTTAATGAAACTCAGTAGAAGCTGAATTTTCCAGTCTGTTTCCTCCCCACCTTAACTTGGCTGAAGCTGGGCTCCTGTGCAGCTGAGAAAGGTTCAGTGAGGCCATGAGGAGAGAGAGAGAGAACAGAGAAAAGAACTTGCCCAAGCTCCAGGAAGAGGAGCTGTCCTTGGAATCCTCTAATCTACATGCCAAGGGATGCTTAATATTTTGCATGAGAGAGTAGATGGACAAAGGGTATAAACAAGCTAAGTCCTATTGTGGAGTTGACTAGTATTTTAAACCACCAAGACTGCATGAACAACCTTTCTGCGGGAATTTAGTCAATTTATTTAATGATGCAGAAAAGAATATAGGCCCCATCACCCCTATGTTGTGCTGAATTTTCAAGTCTGACAATATTACTTAAGGAAGTGAATGACACTTTTCAGAACTGAAGTGATTTTTAAGGTTTCCAATATAACTTTGTTTACTTCTTGTATTTAAACTGTGTTAATCCAACTTTGAAACTATATACATTTTGATGAGAAGCAATTTACAGGGCTTGTAACTGGCTGTGAGCCATTGCTAAGAGAACATAAAAGGCTGGACGTGATCTTTGGTCTGAAGTGGTATTAGGATTCATTCATCCGCTCTCCTGGTTGCCCACATACAGACATAGCCCTTGAAGCATCCCTTAAATACATCACATGAAACATTATAGTGTCTTGGCACATCCCTGTATAAAAATCAATCAGTAGCTTTTAAAAGACATTTACATCTTCCTAGAAGTTAGGCTGGTGAGATTGTCAAAAACCAAGCAATGATAGTCATATATAGTGTTTTACTGCTACTACTACTATATTAACCATAGCAAATTTAAATATTTAATGTGTAATAATGTTGGCAAAATAAAAAGTATGTGGGTGTGGGTTTTTTAAGGCAAATGCAGTACTTCAGGTATGTCCCTTTAAACAGAACTTTAGAGTCTGTGAGGTTATTTTTAGCCAACCCTTACTTTTCATCAGTCACTTAGTTTCAGGCTGCTGTTTAGCCTGCTGTCTCCCTTCCTCATTTTAGATTATGAAAAGAACATAAAAAGTTTTAAAACATAAGTTTTAAAACTTATCAGTTCCCTCACATTTCTTGCATTTGAAAATAAGGCTAAAAAAAAAAAAATGCATGGAAGCCATACTATCTACTCTGCTACAGAGGCTGGTCATTTGTGAGTCTTGTGTGAATCTGCTGACTCCCTTTGGCAAGAGTCAGCTTTACCTTTGAGCCTCTCACTGTGCAGGCTGTTAGCGTCTGTGTCACTTCCTTTTAAAGTCTGTCCTTGAAGTTACTGGCTTTCCTCAATTTAAATTAATGCACTACACTTCAACTGCAGAGAACTCATACTGTATATTTTATCTCCCTAGGCATTATTTGGCATTATAAAAGAAAATATATTTTATACTGCAAGAAAAAAGGACTAAAAAACTGACAGCATTCTGTAATGGGAAGGTAATAGAGTTAAATGAAATGTGGTAGAGAAACAGTGACAGTAAAAAATGAAAGTAAACATGAATAGTTTCTAAACCTCCCAAATATAGCAAATTTATTTCTAAGACTGCATTTCATGTTTTCACAGTAATATTCTTCTAACAGATGGTTCCCTGAGCCATAAGAGTCTTTCTTTGAAAGACAATTTGAGACACACAGAACAACACAGCACTGTGTAGAGGACGTCATCAAAGTTTGGTCCCCTTTGGAAACATCCAACTTTGTGTCATGTTACTGATTATTATGGAGTACAGATGCACTATTGCCAACATTTGCACTTTTTACTGAAAATCCTGTAGCATTTATTGTTTCAACTATAAAAAGCTGTTTCTTGGAATAAAGTGACTACACGACAATCTCAGTTTTATATAGAAATGCAGACACTCACATTTGTGTATAATGCTAAATGTTCAAATAAAACAAAAAATTAATAACAACACATTTCTAGGGCCTAAAATTTTCCTATACTAGCATTAAGTTTTAAGATCAGTTGTTCCTCAAGACTGTATGGAGCTACTTTGCAACAATAATCAAAGAATAGGTAAGGCTACAAATACAGTCTTCCTGGGGTCTTTTAGGCAGAGAAGCCCAACCCTGGAGAACTTCACTAAGAAGTTATACGAAAGTTGTCTTTGGTCAGCTGTGATCCCTGAGTGAGGAAAGGTTTAACACCTCAGAGGACAATGTCTCTGTTCTGCACTTCTGGAGAGCAAATTTATGCAAGGCAGCAGGTATTATGTCTGGGAATGGACCTCCAGACAGGTCTCAAAGTTCTTTTTGTTTACAGTATTTTCTTCTCAAGCAATTGTCATCTCATCTCAGAGAGACAATCATCCTTTCAAAACAAAGAATTACATAATTTCCCTGACTCATTGGTAAAAACCAAAAGTGGCTAAAGTGACTTAACTGCAAGAGAAATTAAGTCACAGTTCTCTTTTGAACATTGATTCAAACCATAAGCAGGCAAAAAAAGCCAGACAAAGCTATAAATCAGATTCCAATCCCGTCATGTTGACCATTCTCCTTTAATGGCAAAAGAACTGTGTTTTCCAGCAGAAATCTTCACAGTATGCCTGTGATATGGACAGGGGGTTGTAATATTACAATAATTACAATTTTTTGTTGCTGTTTAAAAAGGTTTTCAAACTCATATGGCTTCATTTGTGATCTTGGACCTCTGAAGGATAATAGGTTGGGAGAGTATCATTGCAGACAGACAACTCCTCAGTTCCAAGCTTCAAGGGAGCCTGCATTGCGTTGGATCCACCCTTCAGTGTTGTGCAGTTTCTTAGTTGCAGTTCTTTCGTGAAGCAGAATTCAATCTGGCCAATTGTCTGTGCTTCTTCACCCTAGAAACATGAGGGATAAGATCAGCTTTATGGGGAGAAGTGCAGAGAAGCTATTCACCTTAATGATGAGCTCTGGTTGAACTCTGTGAATACTGAAGGGTACATAGCAGGACAAGAATTGAAACAAATAAAATTCTCCAAAAGTGAGAAAAGAAACTCAATTTTATAATAGCTTTTACTGAAAAGAATACAAAACCAAGCTGTCAAAAGGAGCAGAAATGTCATTTTTGGACTAAAGAACAGGCTAGGAAGAAAAATGTTGTCCATGAATAAAGCAGGCAGGCACAGCGGCCTCTCATGTGGCAAAAAGATTACATGAATATCCCCCTAAATGCTCAGGTCTAACAAAGTTTATGTGGAAAAAGACTGGTTTTGAAACAACTAAGCAGGACAAAACATATGTATAAGACAAAACTAACCGTGGTGAGGGATTTTTTGTTGTTCGTTTGGGGTAGTGTTGTTGGGTGGGTTTGCTTGTTTTAGGGGGTTTTTTTGTGGTTTTTTTTTTTAAGAAACTTAAGAACAGCAAGGGTGCAATATGTCTCAAACATCAAAGTACCTCCATCCTGCACTTCAGGCATGGACAATGCTGAAACTTTGAAAAGCATTATCTTTAAATAACTGGGACGTACTTTTTAATTTCTCTTACCCATTACCTTCAGCTGTTAAGCACAGGAGACCCAAGCTGTAAATTACTTTCACATAATTGGGGCAGTATCCCAACTGTACTAAAAGCAATGGCAGAACTACAGTGAACAGAGCTAGAAACTGGGCTTGGCATTAGCTCTGTATTTCTTTAACATCAATAGGTGGGTGATATTCAACTAATATTCCTTTGTTGCTTGAAGTAACTCACTCTTCTTGGCTTTAGTAATTTGCTATTAAGCTTTAGCAGGTGGAGTGAAAAGTGCTCAGCTACAGCAACACCTCTAGCATGGTGGTTTCGGTATTCACACAAGAGATGTCTAGGTCTTTTAAGACAAAGAGACCTTTAAAACCCAGTGCTCCCACTTTCTGGGAGTAAAGGTAATAGGTAAAGAATGGACACTTCCTGCAGTAACAATACTTCTGCATTAAGACTGTGGTAACAACAACATAAATTGAACTCAGTGGTGCCAGTGTGTAAGCAATGTTTTTATAAACTCAACTCCAAGAATCAAGCAATATCTAAACTGCAAAGAGATGCATACACAAGGAACACCTAGACCTAAGTTTCACCATACTGAAGATTTTTTTTACTCTGTTTTTGCCTTTTTCTTTTTAATAAAAATGCTTTAAAAATTTTTTTGATTTTTTTCCATTTTGGAAAGTTTAGGGAGTGTTTGTTTGTTTGGGGTTTTTACCTCTTCTGGAGGAAGGCACTGGATCTTGGGCATTACACCATAAAATCTTGTAAGAGCTTCCTTTATGGCAGTCATCTGAAAAATTAAAAAGCTTATAGAGATTAATGTCACAAGTACATCTTCCAACAGCTCCCACACCTGCTAAGCTCACACAAACTTTTAGAAAAAGCACAACCTTAAAAAACAATCCAATTTTAGAAAGATCACTTGTTCTATAGAAATTAGTTGACTCCTGATGAAAAAAAGTGCATGCACATGATTTTGTTTTGTAAAAGATCATCTCTTACCTTGTAATACGAACTGCTTGGCTTTATCCCAGCTTTCAAGAGACAACTGAAACAAAGATAAGACATTTTTCCATGTTTCCTGCAAACATACCTTCATAATCATTAGGTAAACCAGATAATCTTAAGGAGAATTTGGCATTACAGTGATGGGGAGCAAGGGCAACTTGTCTTCCATTCTTTGCCAGGCCTAGGAAAGGTTCCCCTTTTCTAAAGGGCCATTTCCCATCTAACTCAGTAGGGTCAGGAAGAACCCTCTCACCCACCTGAATCTGAGGAGCTGGGATAGCTGAGCCTTCAGGTATCACTAGGGGAAAGGGACTTGCAGAGTGCTCCGTTCAGTGCCAGGTAGGGCATGCAGTTTAATTGCCTCCTTTCCCTTGCCTTGAAACAACTCTGTGTTCCTGCCACCAGGAGGAGACAGAGGCAGACTCGTGAGGCTGCTCTGGGCACTCTGAACACTGGGTGGGCTTGCTGGGGTGGGAGGCACAGAGCACGCTGGGAGAAGGATATGGTGGGTGAATCTGGATCAACATTAATGTCAGGGCAGAAATGATTCCTAACAAATATGTTTTTGAAAAGAAAAGTTGTTCACATAAGAGAAACAAGGTAACACTCAAGAACCTCTAGCCTGGATACCCCTTCTTTTGGATTCAGTCCTGAGAGGAGTCCACATTTCCAGGCTGACAAGACTCAGAACCTAACATGTGATGAGTCTCTGTGTCCCAGCTTCTTCTCTAAGGAGTGGCTATGGTCAGTATCTTGCAGAATTTAATTCATAAGTGCTGATAATGCTCAATCCTTCCAAGGTCAGGTTCAGCACAGGGAAGACTTTACTCAACAGATGAAAGGACAAGCTGTTTTACATAGTCATTTTACACTGGATATAAGGAGGTCAATAAATAGACAATGTTCTGTTAATTCTTACAGAACTCTGCATGATGTCGTCTTTTTAATAATTTGCTTTTAGGAAACAATTTTTTAAATCACTAACATTAAATTTTCTCATTTAAGTATAAATGAAATACAGTGAGAACACTGACAGTCTTCATTCTTTTCAGTAAAGAACATTCAGTAAAGATAACATTAATTATATTAATTTTTACAATGGATAATAAGCTCTGAGCAATTAATTTCAACATGCTTCAGTCTCTATTCTTTTGCAGTGTTGCACATGCTGATGCAGAGTCAAATAAACGGTCACTGTACCATCTGTACATGTTTTAGTCACACCATCACAGCTACTTAGGCAATTGGCTTATCAGACATTATTAATTTTAACACTACATATGACACGCTCTTAAGCACCGTGTCTACAGAAATCTGCTTTTAAAACACACCTACAAAAATGGAGGCAGAAGGGAAGAAAGACTTATTTCCTTTGTGCATATGCAAACTAAATGAGATTTTGGTTAGGAGATTTCTTGGACAAGACACTGACAGAACATAAACAGTATTTTTCCCTTTTGTTGGGTTGTTTTGTTGGGCTTTTTTTAAGGTATGTTTTTAGATACAAAACAATTTCCTCTCTCAGATACTGTCTACTAATACAGATAGACAATCCATGATCAAAAAATTTAAGTCAAACATTCTCCCATCCATACCAAGCACTGACCAGGAAAGAACTCTTTCTGGCATTCACCTGCAGTCAGAATGCATACCTACAGTGCTTGGACAAGCCACAACATTCCCCATCAAGATTTTGAATCTGGAATAACCAGTACTTTGGAACCATGAGGAGGAATCAGTCCCTAGGACAAAGCAAGAGGGTCATATCGGGGTTGTTGGAAAGGACAGGAGAGGGCTACTTGGAGCAGCTGAACACTGCCCTTCAGAACATCCTGTCTTGCTGTCACCTCTCAGCCTTTTCCCAGGATGTTCTGCACAATTTTGCCTGCAGCTTTTCTCTGAGCAGAGCACTGTCTTAAAAACAAGTGTTTGGGCCTCAGTATGAGTCAGAAGTGTGGGCAGCTTCGTCACTTAATTTAGAATTTTACAGGTACCTCAGCTTTTGGTAAAGAGATATAGCCAACACAGCTTCTCAAAAATCTACTGGCTCACACTGTCTACAATGATGCTGTGAAGACAGTGTTGGCTTACCAGACTCTGATATGACCAGAGACATGCTTCTCAGAGTACACAACCCTTCTTCTGAATGTCAATACTAAAAATAATTTACAGTAATTTTCCTTCTGCCATCAGATTTAGACTTTCATTTTAGGCTAGATTTGAAACTTTTAGAAACTGTTTGAAATAAAAGGCAGACCACCGAGTTCATTTATGTACCTGTTGAGATCAACATCCTGGTAGAGTTCTAAGGCTTTACCAAAGTATTTTTTCTGAGAATTGAGGACCTCGAGTGTGGCTGCACAAGTGCCGTGTTTGTCCCACTCATGTTTCCTATAAGATAAAAGCAAAACTTAAATTTTAGAAAATATTATTTGCATATATATATGCTGTGCAAGCTATTCATTATACTTAAATCAAGTATCTGAAAGGCTACACATGTGAAGTAGACACTGCACACATATAAAAAGCAAAACCAAGAAAGATCACTCCCACCATTTCAATTATAGCAACATCCAAATATTTATGAAGTAAATATGTATCATGCTCTTATGATACAGCGATCTCCCAGTGTATTGCAAAGAGATGTTTGGAGGTCAGAATGGCAAGAATTTGCCTAGAAAACAAGTATCTCTAAATGTTTTATGTTTCAGTCGAGACTGAGGTCATTTCATTTGTTCATACTGGAGAAGGGGAGACTGAGGGGAGACCTCATCACAGTCTACAACTTCCTCTTAAGAGGAGGGTCAGACTCTGATCTCTTCTCTCTGGTGACCGGTGACAGGACCTGAGGAAATGGCCTGAAGTGGTGTCAGGGGAAGTTTAGGTTGGATATGAGAAAAAGGTTCTTTGCTGAAACAGTCTCCCCAGGGAAGTGGTCACAGCACCAAGCCTGACATAGTTCAAGAAGCATTTGAATGATTGTGTGACTCTTAGGGATGGTCCTGTGCAGAGCTAAGGGTTGGACTTGATGACCTTTGTGGGTCCCTTCCAATTTGACATATTCTGTGATTCTGTGAGTCTTTTATGTTAAATGCACTTTCAAAGTGCAGATGTACAAAGGAATGAAACTGGTACAACTCAGCTGTGTGGAAAAGAAGACAAACTTCAAAGATATTTTGTTTCCTGTTTTGTACAAGGACAGAGCTCCCCAAAGAACAAAGTCATGCAGATTTGACAAAGTCAGGAGCATATCAGGTGGGTCCAAGGATTGGAGAAACCATCCAGCTTCAACCATCCAGCTTGAAGACTGGCTCATTATTAGGGTAGAAACAAAGAAGGTGTGTAAAACACAGCTACAAGTGCTGCCCACAAAATCTAAAAGACTGGGGACACCCAGCTGTCCTATAGGTTAAACACAGATTCCTTCTTCTATACCATATGTATAAATATAAACCATCCTGAAAGGAATTCTCTTGCTCTAGATATTTTTATTTGGTCCAAAAAATATTAACTACCATATAAGGGATGGTTTCAGTTAATTACTTTTGAGATACAAAGCACATATTAGTCTTTGTCCTATATTAAGGCATTTTATCCTGTCCAATTCAAACTCTTGGATGACAATTTTCACAGTTTGTAAGTTAATAAGGTGAACAGAGATGGGCCATTACCCTTATAGAAGTACCCACAGCCATCCTCAAATCACCAGGAAGATTCCTTACCTCCCCTTTTAAGCCATGGCTGCAGTTAGAGGCAAAGTTAGGAAGAAACGTATTACACAATTACAGCAGTCTTGGGAAAACCCTGATATGATATGCTAAGATATTCAATACCCTTTTTGCTTGTCACTGCTCGTGGCCTTTAGCCAATTAAGATGACTAGTTTACAATAATGAAAATCATGAATAGTCAGTTTACTTTCAGATTCTCATTTCTACTGTAGCAGGTATCATAGAATCACAGAATCAGCCGGGTTGGAAGGGACCTCCGAGATCATCAAGTCCAACCCTTGATCCACTACCGTCATGGTTACTAGACCATGGCACTAAGTGCCACATCCAGTCTCATCTTAAAAACCTCCAGGGATGGAGAATCCACCACTTCCCTGGGCAGCCCATTCCAATGCCTGATTACCCTCTCAGTAAAGAATTTCTTCCTAATATCTAACTTAAGCCTCCCCTGGCACAGCTTAGGACCATGCCCTCTTGTCTTACTGATAGTTGCCTGGGAGAGGACACTAACCCTCACCTGGCTACAGCCTCCTTTCAGGGAGTTGTAGAGAGTGATGAGGTCTCCCCTGAGCCTTCTCTTCTCCAGGCTGAACAACCCCAGCTCCCTCAGCCTCTCCTCATAGGACCCGTGTTCGAGTTCCTTCACCAGCCTTGTTGCTCTTCTCTGGACCTGCTCCAGCACCTCAATATCCTCCCTGAACTGAGGGGCCCAGAACTGGACACAGTACTCCAAGTGTGGCCTCACCAGTGCTGACTACAGTATATACTACAGTTTACACTACAAAGTTGTTTTAGTTCTTTTTTTTTTTTTTTAATTTCTAAGTAAATATAGTATTTTAACTGAAGAGAGATGTACAATGGGCCCTTACTGGCTTTCAGTTGTCTTAAAAGCTTGCATTTACAAAATCTGCAGTTACAGCTTCCAATTACAGGGTATTTGTGACAAGGAGTGAATTACTCTGTCAATCAAAATACTAGTTACAGTGTTAGAACCTGACTTCTGTATTTCTAATTCTATTTCCAGGTATTGAAATAAGTGTTATTTGCTAGCCTTGAACTGAACGGGAAAAAGTTTTGACTGCGCCTGTTCACAGCAGCTGCCTACCAATGTTCATCATGGCCAGGCTTCGCGAACGAAGATTTAGGAAGGCTCTATCCACGTTTGTTACAAGCACACTGGTGGCTAATGAGGCAAATATGAGATAGACACATCCGATTGCAAAAGGCTCAACGTAACTGATCTACTCTGGCTTCAAATTGGGAGGCTTGGAGACACACCATCTATAACGCTGCTGTTTGCTTTGAGAACGCACGCAGGATCACTCTTGAGGAGAAAAGATAACGCAGAAAGAATCGTGTCTTGCAGAATATATCATCTAAGGAGTCTTTCTGCTGTGCCTACCAATGTACTTTGATAATAAAATAAGGACTGGTACGCACATGGTTTTATGAACAGGTAGGTGGTCAGGGCACAGAAGGTGCTAGATTTACAACACATTTTTCTTATTCTAATTCCAGGAACAGTTTGAAGTGGCATAAATCTGTGCTACCACCCAGGAGTCATTCTCTCCCCAGCACAGTGTAAGAAGAGAGGACTGGAGGGAGGAAAAAGTGAGACCACCACTTTTGACAGCTGCAATTTTAGGTTGCCATAAGACACTTCTAGGACTAGTTTAAGACTCTGAGGACAAGTGTCTTCTGTAGAGTAAAGACAACACTAGAAGAATTGCATGTTCCCTTCAAAGCTTTTCCCTAGTGACACAGGGAAGAAGCAGTCATCCAATTAAAAGGAAAACTTACAGGCACTTCTGGTTGAGATGGCTTTAAATGCTATTGCCTCTAGCTATTTGCTCTGCTTCTTATCTGATGTTACCACTTTCACTGTAGATCTGGAAAAACAAATTGCACATCTATACCTTGGCTGGTGCAGCTCATGGCTCAGCAAATTCACTTGCACGGCTGATGATTTTAGTTTAAAACAATGCGCTCGAACCAAAGCCTGTGTAAACTAAAATACACCAATACCACTCTCTGGTCCAAGTGCCTGATTATTCAGAAGCCAAGAGAAAAACAGCAGAAAAGGAAAAGAGTACTGTTGTCAAAGGAGATCAAAATCTCCTTCTCCCTTCCCATGCGTCAAGCAGGTTATCTCTAAATAAATCCCGAGCTCTGATTTTAGGCTGCTAGGAAAGTAAGTAAAAAGAGAGAATTCTGTAGGGATGTGGCTCGGATGATACAGTGCGTTCTATTTTTCTATTTCCTCCTCTGTGAGGAAGCCCAAAAGGAAAGCTCTCTCAAGGCTAGCAACACAGTGAATCTAGCTAGGAAAAGAGACCTGGAAGCTTCTCCTGCAGCTAGCTGTGACATCCCAGAGTGCTACTGCTATTCAGATTTATTGTGTTGACAGCACCTGTTTCTCTTCCCTGGGGACAAAGGGAGGAAACATTTCCTCACTAAGTTTCATTTCTCCAAAACCTCTGCCAGAGCCCTCTCTTCAACAGTTGCATTTTACAAGAAAAAAGATTTATATACTAAATGAGACTGACAAGACACGCTGCCTCCTGGACACTGTTTCTCACACACATCTCACCTGAAGAACTACTCAAATGGATTTTTTATAAAATAATATCCAAAATGTTTTTTAGGTTTGTTTTTTTTTATACTCACCAGAACTGGGTGCGATTCAGAGACGAATGAAGCACATCGGGCCAATAGTGTCTCATGTCTGACATAAGATCCTAAAAAAAAAAATCACAATTAATAAATGCACCTACAGTGTTGAACAGCTATGTCCTACACAATCTACATACACTAATACATTTTTTATAACTGAAGCCTCATCTTTCGACATCCCCAACTGAAACATTTAGTGCAGAAAAAGGTCCTTTTCCCCAGTATTCTGAAAATGCTGTTGTGGGAAACAACAGATTGATACACCTACCTAAATATCTGAATGCACTTATACTGACACACTGCCTCAAAGTAGAGATTTTCCTTCAACTGTCCCTGCAGAAGTTGTTCAAACATGCAGCTTTTCACATTTGTCAGCTCAAATCTCTTATCCCTGTTTACAACATGTGAGTGAAATATGGATTTTTTTAATCAGAAAAAGAACCTAAAAGGACTAATGCCCTAGGAGAAAACACACAGAACACTCTACTCTTAACTCTTTTATTTTCTGAGTTCTGGCTGCACAGTAGAAAATGTAAAGAGAGAACATCAACTGACTGTAATCTCTTTCACAGGTACTGCAGATCCACGGTGTATGTGGATAAGAGGATATGGCTGAATGAGTCAAACCACATGTCCACAAAATCCAAGTAGGCACAGCTGCTAATGATCACAAGCACTGCAACTTCAAGTTGTACCAGAAGCACCTAATGAATTTCTGGAGTCCTTAAAAAAACCCCGTACCTCTCAGCAAACATTAAGAGTGAAATGTTATAAGCCACAGATTTTGCATGTAGGATGTGCAAAAGTAATTGCAGTCAGCTCTGCTTGGTATGTCTGTTTTTGTTTTAAATACATACCTTAATCTCAGTGACATTGAAATGCCATGTCCTATTACAGTCTTCACCTTTGTCAGGCCTGGGGAAGCAAAAAATAAAAAAGTGAAAAAATATGTCTCCTTACTCACTAAATGTAACTAATAGCATTCTATTTTGTATCATTGGCGGGAATTTTAAATATGCAGGATTACAGCTGGAGAATTTACTTAAAAATGCAAGTAACCCATCAGAATCTATATTGAGGATGTTAATTATGACAAAAAGATTCCTCATGACGAAGTTCTTTCTTTGGCCTTCCAGCCCCTCTCATTCCGTGTAAAAGTCAAATTGGTGTGTCAATGATATGGAGGGACCTTGCACATGACGTCACTGGTGGCACTAACAGCACTGACCTCCTGAACTGCTGCACCAGCTGATGCTTCTGCAGTATCACCAAGACCCTCACAGGGAGTCTAGTCATAATGCTGTTCACTTTTCCAGAGGCGTAGCTTAACAAACTTCTGTACTGATTTTTTATGTGTATTTGTCAGGAAAACTTTTGAATTGCTGCCATTGGCACCAATTCCAGCGAGTTGATTCCTTTAAAACAAATTGGTTTTTCCTATACTTTTGCAATACTTGTACTGAGTTAAGACAATTAAAGCCACAAGCAGTCATGAGATATTAACAAATTCTGTGTACTCAGAAAAAAAAAAAGGGTAAACTATATTTCCCTTTCTGGTTGAGAATACTACCAATCTTATAAGGAGATGTATAAATAAAATACTCATGTGGCAAGAGGATTTCAGAAGCTCAGCAAGTCATGAGATACAGAAGTGTATTTCAGTTTTACGTCAAACCACAGGGTTTTGATTTTGTTTCAAGGAATCATAAGAACAGACAGATTAAGACAAAAACAAACAAACAAACAAAAACAAACCAAAACCCCAAGCCACCAAACATGCTGGTACGAGATTTGATTTTTCTTTTCCCAGCTGAAATAAAAACACCCTATGATCATACCACAGTCCATGGATTGTCCAGTACTTTGGAGGGTCCTGACAATCATTAGAAGTCATCTGTAGAAAACAAAAAAACAGAATATTTGTTGTATGTGTCCACTGGTTTAGAGGAAAAACAAAAATCTCATTCACTGATGGTCCAAGGTTCTAGTGAGATATGAGAACTCTTACTATATAACTTTTACATATAAGAAACTGGTGCACCCCAGTTACTTGAAGCTGTCATAGATTATGCCACTTAGCAGAGATCAACTGGCATGAAAATTTTGAAGCAGATCAAGTGAATACCAGGAGATATACTGAACACACAGAAAACAAAGGACAGTTCTGAGGTAATAGAGAATAGTCTGATCCATGCTAAATTAATGGAGCTTTATCTGCATTTATCATATTCCAGGTGGCAGCTCCCTGTATCTTTCTTATCACCAGATCTTTTCAAGAAGTGCAGAGCCATTAAAATAAAATCTACCAAAATAAAATACATTAGACAAGACAAAACCTTCTTTAAGCATTCAGGATTAGTTTTATTTTTATATTAGGAGGAAAAAATACAACAAAGAGATTAAATAGGTTGTTTATTCCTAGTAAAATGGTTAGAATTTATTTTTTAAGTATTTTGACTTGAGGGACAAGAGAATAGAGAGAAGAGGAAAGACTATAGTCATTCCTACAAAACCGAACAAACAAAAAGCCCCCAATCAAAACAGTTGATAATATATGAGAAATAGCCTACACATTAACTATTGTTTAGAGCAGAGACATATTCCTGAACAAAACAAAACAAAAAAATTCAAATTTCAAACATCATAAAATACCATTACTGTATTTTCCCTGATTATTCTGCTTAGTAATTATGGCTCTTTTTGGTAAACATTTTCTGCCATTAACTAACAACCTCCTCAGAGTTTCTTTCCCCATAATAATAGGTTTCCTTTTTGGCTCTGCATCCTGTCTTAATTATGCCACAATGCCTTTTATGAGATGCCAGAGAAAGAGCAGAGTGCAGTGAAGAGCAAAGACAGGCCTGTAATTTCACTAATTGCCTTCCACATGCCAGAGGCCAGTGGCAGCAAATATGCAAGCTCTGCAAGACTGTCTTGTTCTGTGTCCATTTCTTTCCTCTCCTCTCTTGCCACCAACAACAGAAGCAATTAAACCCAGCAAGAGCTTTTTTTCCTGAAAGAAGTATTTTGAACAAACACATACTGCAAACTCCTAAACAATATTGCTCCTGTCATGACACAAGCTTTGTGGAGCTGAAAGAGTTTGGCTATCTAGCCCAAAATACAGCACATTAATAGCCAGTGGCCTGCTCAGCTGAGAGTGGCAACAAGAACAGTTCAATTGTGCTCCTTATCCAATCTAACTGCCTTTCTCAGGTCTTCCATGCTAATGGAAAACTCAGAGTATTTTAATTTTGGAATTAGTTCTCCCCTATTCAGGCACTCATTAGCAGTTTCTTCAACACATTTCATCAGGCTCTTGGTGTTACCCTGTGTGTTGGCAGAACTCAGTGGTCAATGCAACCTAAAACACATTAGTTCATGCCTCACATGCTTTGGCCAGCTTCATTCATCCTTCTTGATAATTCTAGCCTTAGTATTTTTCCAATGTTAATTTTAAATCAGTATCATAAATCAAGCAAATGCTAGTCTGAAAAGCTGGCTACCACTGCCTGCTTCTGCAAAAACACTTCTTGGCAGCCTTCCTGTTTATCATGGACTGATTGCTGGAGGATTAATTCAAACTCAGGCAACTGTTGACTTGAAACAAGGGCACAAATATGTATTTTCATGGAGATATTGGACCCCAGAAAGCCTTATATATTTAGATTAATTTGAAAAAGGAACATTGTTTTCTCCTGTTTTAAAGTAGTATGATAATCAAAAAAATGCAAATTAACTATACACGATCTACAAAACTGAGAAAAGTGCCAGTAAGACTTTAAAGCACCCACCATGCTGAGAGGGAATGTTGCAGCAGAGAGCTTAGACTATTTGTAACAGCAAGACATTGCACAAACAGCATGTGCCAGAAGCGTGGAAGCTTTTTTCACCTCTGAAATGCCAAAAAGTGAAAACCCATCAAACTGTCACTGAAGTGTTACCTGTTGAGCTGCCCCAGCTACAAGTCCCTTGGTACAGAACCTTGTACAGACAACAGAGTAGTGCTACTGGATCACGTGGATACACCAAGTTTAAATAAAAAGTAAGCTTCTGGGAAGTGAAATATTTAATCCTGCTCTCCCTTCCAACCACCCTGCTTAACTAAGCCATCTGTTTAATGAAGATAAATTTTAAGTGTGGTTTTGTAATGATACATCACAACTGCTATGAAAAATCCTTGCTTTTGAAACTGTGGAGAGAGCTTACCTCTTCAATTTCTCTCCCCCAAAGAGTGTGTAATTATTCCCCTTCCTCCTTGTCCCCACCCCCAGGGGTAAAACAAACCAACGAATGAACCTAAGGTTGCTGAAAAAATTTAGGAGGAGGGAAATAAAACAAATTTACTTCTTGTTGAACACATTTCTAGCACAAGCTGATAAGCTAAAACCTTTCATGTGTTTATCCTCTAAGTACACAGTATGTAAGAAAGAGTCTATAATCAGATTCCTTTATACAGGAAGCATAAACTAATAAGTACTTTCAGAAAGGAGTGTCTCAAAAGTTTTTTACATAAATGCTATGAGTTTTGCTTCACATAGCTATTTTTCCTTTCAACTTCATGTCAACAGTTTTAATATGAAGAATAACAGTAAAAATATTTACTCCCTGAAACAAAACAGTTATCATATATAAATACACCAAACATGCAGAAGGATCTACATTCCTAAAAAAAAAAAATAAAAGCCCACAGCTGGATTTAGGAACTGCTTTTATGTAACAAAAAGAAAGCTGTTATGGGACTACAGCTGAGATTCTTCATAAGACTCAGTGACGTGAAACTGGGAAAAAAACTCACAATTATTTTAATTTCACTTTTTCTTCACTTCTTTGAATGGTTCTGTTTACCTCTTACTACAGAAGATCATAAGGAATCAACCAAGTGGAAGAATGCCTACACTTTCTGATGCTCAATATCTTTAATTATTGATTATAAATTCACTGGAAGGTTATAAACGTTATTTGTCATTTTACCAATAGCACCACCCAGGAATTAAGAGGAGTAGCCAGCATAAATATACAGTGGGAAAACTGGTTGGTAGAGGTTTGATTCGTTGGTTGGTTTGTGTCTTAATTTGATTTTCTTTAATTGTTCGCATCTCATTCATGTAAGCAAGGGTTTGCACTGCTACTGACTGAACACCCACTTGTGCCAGGCACTATAAACTCTTGGACACATCTCTGTAAAAATGATGTTTAATCAGTGGAAAATTAGACACATATTGCATCAAATCGGTCCTTATTTCCCCTCAAAAACAGGCAAGCAAAAAATAAAAAGAACACTGGTCTTGGTCCTTGGCCTCAATCAGTCATGCACATCTGAGTTTTGTTGCTGATACTTGCCCGCCACATTTAAGTAATGTAAAGTACATCTACTTTTCCTCAGATATTTGGCAGCTTGTGACTTTTGCTGCTACTGCTTTCGTATGTATTTCCAGAAATAGGAATGAGAAACAAAAAAGTACCACAAAAAAATAAGACTCTATTATAGTAATAAGCTGAAGATACCTTTTTGGCTCAAGAGACATTTGTCTGAAACTGAAGCACCTCCATTATCCACAAAGTTCATTATCGTTGTGTCATTTACTGTGATCAGTGAATCTGATCATGTCTTTCATTTAGAAGTATTGCATATTTTTAACTTTGCTGTATGAGAAGAGGCCTCTGAGTATTTCCAGCACAGGAAAAGTGTTCTACTTATCAGATAGTAATAGGCATTTAATAGCAGAAGGGACTCAAGTAGTTGACCTCTTAGCAGTGCTTTTGACAGACATATTTTGGAGGGTTGAGTTCATTTTTGCTTCCCACCCCTCACATACAGAGGAATCAATATTTGATGACATCATTGACATACTGGAGCCTGCACTACAAAGGTAAAAAACTTATTGTGCAGCAGACAGTTCATGTACTGATGTTGTCTTCAGTCAAACAAGGCAGGCAAGTCTTCTTACAGTCTGGTGAAAATCTGGGATTAACTTTATGACTAACAAATTATTTAACAAGCTTTGCGTGCAGAATGTCCTACACTCACTACTGTATCTGTAACGCACCACAACCTTGTCCTGTTTAGAGTTGCTCTGGAGTGCAGGGGAAGTAGCAAGAGTTACATCAAGATCAGCCAAAGCCTTTATAAAGATATAAGGGCAAAACCAAGATTAAATGCTTAATGGCCTTTATTCATTCCATTTTCGCACATTTATTGGCCAAGGCTACCTTTGTTAGGATAAAAGAGAATAAACTACAAAAAATCTCACCTTACATACAGTCACTGGCCAATGATGAGCAAGATAAAGCTTTTTCCAAGTATGAGGGTGGCTGTCACTGGAGAAAGATAAATTTATTCTTCCTCAAGCATTTTAAAAAGAACTTCAAACTAACAAAGCACAGAGAAACATTATAACTAAAAACCTGCTAATACCCCCCCATTGTTAAACAAATTCTCCTTCTGGCACTCTATGTCCATATGCTTTCCATTTCCTAAATATAGAAGAAATACATTGTTCTGTTTTATATTTAGGAGAGCACTTATTGGCACACTTTTACAACAATAATTAATACCTTCTAAAAAAGGTGTCTTTTTTAAGGATGTTAAGAATCTTCTAGTTCTTCTTGATAAGCATATTATCCGGGGGAAAAAAGTATACAGCCTTCTTGGAACTGTAACTACTCTTCTAGAAAAGAAAGATTACAACCAACCACAAACAATGCAGTTGACACTACAGGAGATACAACTGGGTCTTGTGTCTCCCAACTTTTAGATTAAAAAAAATCAAAAAAAAACCAGAATAAAAGGTAAAGTACAAACCATAAATCTCAAAAATGTTGACTTTCTCAGTTTATAGAGACTTAATTCAAACAGTACCTCTTTTAAATGCTTACTAAAAATTAAGTAATTTTTCAACATTTAACAAATGATCAAACCATGACAAAGTCTTAAGGTTAGGCTGCCTGAGGAAGAACCAAAGGAGTACTGTGTATTTTACAAGAGCATATCTGTTTCAAAACCTCTTAGAATAAGAGATCTATAACTCACAGAGGCACCAGTCTTATCTGATTCCTATGCAGAGGTAAAAAAAAAAAAACCTTCAAAAATTTGTTCAAAAAGTGTTAGAAGCCTGTATCATAACACTTCTACAGAGGTATTTTCCAACTGTTTGGAGCAGACTTATTCTGGTTAAACTAGAAGTAAATAAAAAGCCTGTTGCATCAGACACTAGAGCAAATTTAGTTATTAGTTATTTAGTTATTAAGCAACCACACAAAGTGATTAAACAGCAAATGGGAAAAAATCAACAGAACTGTAAATTGTTCAAACTGACAGCATTATGTGCAGAACTGTCAAAATAAATTGTTATTCTCTGGAAGCTAATAGTCACATGTCTGTCATCAGTTCTTGCCAGAGGTTATACTACAAAAAAAAAAAAAAAAGGAGGAGGTTACTTCTTAACCTGAAAAAGTAGGGAGCATCCTGTGTTCCATCACTTCTCAATTTTTTTCCTCTGGTTTTTCTATTTTGCAATGGACACATTTTCTCTTAAGCATTCACATGTATTTACGTTTTTTAATTTAGGAGAATACCTCTGACCAGGCAGAGCCACAACGAAAACTATTAACACTTCTCTCTGGGTCTTTACTGTTGCTGTGCAAACTTGAATAGAGGAATTCCTCTATATTGCAGAGCAGTTTGTTTCCTTGCTCAAAAAAAATCCTTCCTTAGGAAAGATCTTTCATCTGTCCTTGAAATAGCAGCTGAACTTCTGCAATGTTATTCATGCCAGAACAAGTTGTCCTAGAACACACATTTTGGCTAAGGATAGGTCAGAAAATTGTACTTATTAAACAAAGCAAGTTTTAGAAACTTAAGCTCAGAACTGGAATCCAAGGAAAGCCATTTTCAATACCTATCCAGCTTCAGAGGTATTTCCCTTTCTTTTGACCCGAGTTATCCTGCTCTGTGCAGCTCAGGAACGTGCTTCTAGAACTGCTCCTGTCGCCAAGATGCCAAGCCACAGCCTAAGCCCAGGGGATTCAGGAAACAGCAGCACAGTGTCTAATCACGGGCAATCAGGGGCAATGCAGCTATTATATGAAGTTCAGCACTGACCTAGGCACCCTTATGCATTCTTTTGCCAAAGCTTTGAAAAGAAGGCGAAAAGTTTATTTCCTCATATAATGCAGTAGGAATTTGAGCTTTTACCATAGAAGGGTGTGATTTGTGGTGTGGCCCACCAGTACTGAAACTCAGATTTTGCTAAGTGCAGCAACCACCAAAAGGCTGTGCAGCATTGATCCAGCCCCAGTTGGGATGCCATATGAAAAGGAATTTTAAATTACCGGAACAGAGAAATGAGCAAGGAAGAAAAAAAGATATATAATGAAACAGTTCATGCCATAGGGATGATTACAGTTTTTTTGTTATAGGTTTCAAAATTATTTCCGATTTTTGCCATTACTACACCACAAGTCTAAATGACTTGTTTAAAACAAGATTGCACAAGTTTTAAGTGCAACAAATGTAATTTAAGTTTCCCTCTTTTTTCATGCTGGCACATTAATAAAAGTAAAGGTTTTCTTAGGCATGATCCCTACTCCTCCACTTAATGCAGACGCCTCATTTTAACAGTCACTTAGCAGAAGAATAATGCATCAGAAATAGTACATAATAAGAAAGTTTACCTCATTAGAAGTTAAACTATTCTGATCTGCACTTAAGAATGAGCTGTCAGACACTGCTTTTTAAAGCATAACTTACCTTTGAGTGAATTTATCTGAAGTACACCAACAACATAGTGCCATAGAAAACCAACCCAGAATCCAACAGTGCAGCTTTGTAGGTTTCATTTTGTTTATCAGACAGCTGTAAAAAGGTGTTAAAAGAAGAAATCTGTTACTTATCCAATGCACTTACAAGTCAAAATGCAGAAAAACACTACTATCTCAGAAACACCAGGCAACAGGGTAACTCTAGGCTAGATTTACAACCGTGGGTAAAATGAGGATCTCACAGATTCACACAGAGCCATAGAATATGCCAAGTTGGAAGGAACCCACAAGGATCATCGAGTCCAACTCCTGCACAGGATCACCAAGAGTCACACCATGTGCCTGAGGGTATCTCTTTGAAGGTTGTGCCTGATTCCCCAGCTTGTATGCTAATTTTCATAAACTGATGGCATCAAGGTTGAGATCATAATTTCTTTTTTTTTCCCTTACTTGCACACAGTGCCAATAGAGCCACCTTCCAATAAACAGAAATACATAAATCTTTTACACAACTGCATTTTAATTTAAGACTCTACTTGTGGTCAGCTTAAATGCCTGAAGTGATTCATTAAAGAAATTTTGAACTTAATATTGAATATTCATGTTGGATTGAAAAAGGTTGATCTTAGAAACATATAGGAAGCCAAAGATGATGTCCAAATTCTCTCCAAATGCCAGCTGACTACTAAACTGGTATTAAAAAAAACTGCTGCTAAACTAGATTAGTTTCTATTCTTGTTATAAATCTGACACAGCCTCTATGAAACCATGCACAATTTGCCTACTAATGGACCTTAAAAATCAGGAGGTAAAAAAAAAAAATCAACTTAACCTTCACCAGTAGAAGGACTTTCACTTGGCACAGGTCAAAAAACCCCAACCATCTCCTGCATCTGCCAGATACTTCACAGCATTTCCAATGCTACCTCCTAGAAACAGATGTGCATGTGTGTATTTACATGCAATTATTAAAGACTAATACATCTGTTTTAGAACAAGCAGCAGTCACAAGTACTGAGGCCATGTTGCTGAGAACACAGCTGCATTGGGCAGGGCACGTCTCAAGGATGAAGGACCACCGCCTCCCTAAGATCTTGCTTTATGGTGAACTTGCCACTGGTTGCTGCAAGAGAGGAGCCCTGAAGAGAAGATACAAGGACTCCCTGAAACAACATCTCAGCCTTGGCCATACTGATCAACATAACTGGTCTACTCTGGCCTCCAACTGTGAGGCCTGGAGACACACCATCTATAACGCTGTGGATGCTTTTGAGAACGCACGCAGGATCACCCTTGAGGAGAAAAGACAACGCAGAAAGAATCGTGTCTTGCAGAATATACCACCTAAGGAGTCTTTCTGCTGTGCCTTTTGCAATCGAACATGCCTGTCTCGTACTGGCCTTTTTAGCCACCAGCACGCTTGCGACAAACGTGGGTAGAGACCTTTCCCAAATCTTCGTTCGCAAAGCCCAGCCATGATGATGATTAAAGCCTCACCAAATCTACTTTCCAACCTTCTCAAAACAAGAACCTTAAAATAAAGCACTACAAGACACTGCATGTAATCTAGGTGACCCTTCTAAGACCACTCACTACACAAGTCATATTCTTTTTTCTATGAAAGTTTTTTTAATTCATCCATATAATAGTCAAATAAAGCCTGTTTTGACACCAGTAAAGACATTGCCGATTCAGCCATTAAAGTTAACTTAAGAAAACTCAGTGTAATTCTGACCCACAGCTCATTATAAACAAGAGTCCATTTTCTCACCGTTATTGCATGGCTCTGGACCCAGCTTGCAGGCCCCTCACAAGCCCCACCCTGCAGTTCCTCAAAAGTCATGGCTGAGCTGAAATCAGTGAGGCAGCCTCCCAGCTTGCAAAATGTGTGGAGATTTCAAAAGTCCGTGAGGGGTTTGGGCAACAAGGAATAACGACTAACAAGCTAAATTTATCAGCAGGTTTTGCTAAATTGTGAAGAAACTAACACTTTTTAAGACATTCTTCTATTTCATGTATTAATGCCTCTCTAATTTGTAATGAATACATTATCTAGGTACTTAGCCTAATAGAAGATATTAGAAGATAAATATTAGTTTCCAACTGTTAATTTTCTGATCATTTGCTTTGTAGAGAAAAGCAATCAATAATATAGAACTGATCTTTATCAAAAGCTCACCGAAGCAAGACATATATGTTGTATTAAAGAAATTTATATACTCACACAGTGTATAAAAAAAAGTCGCAAATAAGTAATTAATTGCTGTGTATCCAATTTCCCCAAGAGTTCTGCATTTTAAGCGATCTCCACTCACATCACTTGAGCCGCAGGAATTAATGACGTGAGATTCTCCCTTATAGACCTGTTAATGATTTCATCTACTATTACTTTTGACCGAAAACCAACCAAGCAAGACTACATTTCTGCATGATAAATTATGTACCCAAGATAAAACACTGAGAGATGTAAGGAGTGTAAGATTTGGTGAGATTCATGTAAGATTCTGCCCTACCTATAAAAAGCAGACAGTACCACTTAACAGACAGTAATGCCACACATCACCAAAAAAGGCTGCATTGTACATAGGTGTGGAAACACCTTAAGGAAATAATTATGAAAGCAAAATAAACCAGCAAGCATTATGCCATTTCTTTTGCAAACTGGTATGAGTTAAGTTGGCAGGCAGGCAGAAACTTTTTTTCCAGTGACTAAGTTGAAAAAAGTATCAAGCCAACTACCCTTCTTTCTCATAGGACTCTTACGCTAGATCAAAAAACGACCTGGAACAAACGGGGCTTCAAAAAATGCTGCTATCAGAACAGTGGAATGTGTTGATTTATTCTGCATATTGCTTTGCACCCTGCAGCCAGAACATAGGGACTACAGAGACAGTGAGCAAAGCTGAAAGCCCCAACCTCTAACTTTTACTTTTTTCTCCACTGATAAGCAATAAACTCTAACGTTTTAGCTCGGAAGACAATACTGCAGCTACCACAACTATCATGACAAACTGAATGATTTACTCAAGCTGACCTTTTACTGGACTGTGACATTGATGGTGAAAGGTGAAAAGTGCATCAATCTCACCTGAAAGGCACCCAAATGATGCACATTTGAGGAAATATACATCCAAATTAAAACTATCTTAACAGCTAAGCTGTATGAAGCACATCCGTTTTTAATAAAAAATGCTTCTGTTTGCTAAAAATTGCACTAGGTTACTAATTGCACAAACACAAGAAAGAATCGATTTAACAACTCTTACACCAATTCCTCTCTAATAAGAAACTGGGATTTCATATATGAAAGTTAAAAAAAAGTCATGATGTTCCAAAAGACTTCATAATGAAGAAAACTTAGAACTTCAAAATGAAACCTGCACACATACAAAAAATTTGAAACTAGGCTACCAAATCATGTTCATTATGGATAAAATTCCAAAGAGTAAGAATAGCTATGGGATGACACTTGGTTTACTGTACCTGGAATAGGAATGCACAAAACATCTCTGTGTGTCTTAGCAAATCAGTCAGGATAAGGTCACTTTCAGCTATGTTAGCATTGTTCCATGCTGTTATCAAAGTTATCTGCCCAGACTTATAGAAGACTAGAGTGAACTTGTAATAAATAGTGAGGAAATCTTTCTTTAACACATTCACCACAGTTTGAATTCTAATATACCATCTTGAGGGGACTACTGACATAGCACATGCTTTTTTGGGACACTAGCAATTGGTCACCTATATTCTACTCCCGTATTGTCTTTTTTTGCTTTTAGCGATTATTTTGACTAATAAACCCCAGATTTATACAAAATTTCCAGCTCTACACTTTAATTCAGCACATAGAACCAGAATAGAGAAGAGACTGCAGAAGAGCACTCAAGCATTAGCAGAGGACTCCCATGGCTATCAGATAGCACAGACGCTGCTAAATGTTGACAACAATGTCCACAGTAAGACCTAGGACAGCTAGCCTAGAATCTAAAGGCCCAAAAATGAACACCCAAGGTTTTGGTCGCATCCCACACAAGGCAACGCGCACTGCCTCTGCCACAACGAGTTAGACAAGCCGAGTAACAACACCGTATACCAGAAGCATTAATTTAATTAATAACAATGCTCTTAGCTCCAGCAAGTTTTACTTCCACAGTCGACTTCGAGCTAACCATTCATCCCAGGCAGGAGTGATAGCCTCAGTAACTACAAGAAGCACTTTAAGGAAGCAATACTCACGTCCACTGCCACAGCAAGCTTTTTAGCATTACTTCCTCGCTACTTTTCTTGCAAAGTACGATTCAAGGCAGAGCTCGAGCCGCAGTGGCTTTAGTGGCTGGCTTCCTGGGGAAGTCCCGAGGGCGGCGCCAGCTCGCCTCCCTCGCACACCGACACACTGCTCTGCTCTGGGCACTGATACGAGATGTAACTTCCCGACACCATAAGCGCTTGCTGTGGATCATTACAGAGGCGTTTTCTCAAATTGTAAGAAATGCAAATCACCCGAGCACCGGTAGCCGGGATGCCTGCAAACGACGGGTGCATGCCAAAGCTAATGCCAAGTGTAAAAAGAACTATTAACAGTCTTCCCAGCTCTGAGAAATGCTACCATGACTTTGGCTGACTTCCGATGTGCTACACAGGGAATTTAAGGCATAAAAACCTAAACCTAACACGATTTGAGCCCGTTCCAGGCCTGCAAGTCCCACCTAACTTCGCGCAAGTAAGAATCTCACTGGCTTCTACAGACACACCTCGGGCGGGCCGAACACAACCTGCTCCTGCCCGGCTGCTGCCACGGCCACGCAGCCCCACGGCGGGCAGGGGACGGGAAGAGGGAGCAGCAGGGAGACTCTCAAATCCGACCTTCGCTGCCTCGCGTTCAGACCTCACCCCACCTCAGCCCCCGCTGCGTGGCCCTGCCCGGAGCCCCCCCCTGCGCGCGTTACCTTCCACCCGCTGCTCCTGCCCTGCCCTGCCCGCCTGAACCGCCCGGGCCTCTCTGCGGGCCGCGCACAGCCCCGCCCCCGAGGCGGGCGGGAGGGCGGAGGGAGCGGCACCTCCCTCCGCCACAGCGGCGGCTCCCTGCGGCCTGAGCGGGGATTGCCAGCTGCTCCAGACCCCCAGCCTGAGCGCTCGGGGGACGGTGGCATTCCCGCGGCATCCTCGTGGCCAGCCGGGCGCCCCGGCGAGCGGGTCCATGTGAGCGCGGGCAAGGCAGGAGCGCCGGAGGGCTGCGGAAGACAGAATTGGTGTGCGTGGTTTTGCTGGTTTGGTTGGTTCTTCTTTAGCATATTCTAGGCTTTAACTGTAATTGGTTTCCTACTGAGAATTTGTGCGGCACAGAGGTCTTCGAGAGTGCAACGAGGACTCTACTGACTAACGCAAGCCCAGTAAGGGGAACAGAGAAATGCTGACACGGGTGTCTGTGGCGCGCTTCTCCAAAATAGTGAGGGAAGTCTGAAAAGCTAACACTCGTGTTTGGAAACAGTAGCAAGTTTCTGAGGAAGGAGCCCCAAGGGATGAGTCACAAATGTTCCAGGCAGGACTTGATTTACTGTTTTCTCAGCGGTATTGTAAACTATGAAACATATTCTCGCCTCTCTTTCTCTGCCAATGTGTGAATCATAAATAAAAAGCGTGATTGTTAATCAACTTGTGTAGTTTTGGACTAGGGGGGATATGTCACAGCCATCCTCTATTAATGCACTTGAGAAATATGTGGGCAGATCTGCTTCCACAAGCAAAACAACATTTGTTTTAAACAGATTAATTACAGTCTTTGTAATAAGATCTCTGTTCAAAGTCTCAGGCTGATTCACTGGTAAATTTTTTTAATTATGTTTACACATTTACACCGTAAGAAGAAGGATGAGGCAAAAATAATCTCTTTGCCCACCTTTCTGTGCAAACATGAAAATGTTGTGCTGGATGGAATGAGTGATCCATCTGCTGTTGTCTCTGACAGTGTCTAATAGGTATCAAAAGCTTCAGAAATTTTGTTGAAGAGTTAAAAATAGCGAAGCTTTCCAGATCCTTGTATGCAGCACTGCTCTTCCTGCTGCTGAGGACATTACAGTTCCATCTGAAGTCTTTGTCACTACCCATGAAGAGTCAGTAGATAAGGACACTCAGCCTGATTTTATCTTTGCAGACTGGAGGTGAAAAGAGTGGGCTGTACTGCACAATCATTCTAGCTTGCAAGGTCTTGGACTCCAGTGTTAATTGTGTTTCAAAGTGTGATAGGGAGTTGCTCTCTGAGGTTGCCAAATTAACACTGCATTTGGTGAAAACTAAGCCCAAAGACAAGTTTCCCATTAATGTGGTTTCAGAGAGAGATCCAAAGCTACGCTAAAATACTGTATGCTCTTAAGGTATTAGGACAAGGAAACGATATTTTTATGTCACAATATCATGAAATAGTGCACGTGTTATTAAAGAGAATGTTTTTGAGAGGTATGAGAAAGACGATGGAAAGCTGTTTTGGACAACTGTCTCCTCAAGACTTTCCATTTAATATTCATTTGTGCACTATGATCTTTTATTTCTTTATTGGCTTATCTCCTGATGGCTATTAACAATCATGATGCTGTGACTAGAAGGTGGTGGAAAAAATGAGGAAATGTCAGAATATTTGAAAAGTTTCTTTTAAATTTCATGAAAATAACATTTTCCTCAAAAAAATTCTCAACAAATGTAGTAGTATTCTAGATTTCTGTATGTTTATATGCTGAAATGTGTGGCCTTGAAATACACCCAAACAACCCAAAATGAGGTTGGCATGATTCATCTTTCTTAAAGATTTTATATTAAACCCTTCAGAAGAATACATTTTTCCACCTTTCAGCGGTTTACATTTAGATTAGGGTTTAAGAATCCAGATAGAGACTTTCAAATTTTGTCTCCCTGACACAATGTGTTGTTTTGCTTTGATTATTTCCATTGCACAAATAGAACAAACAAATCCAGTTAGACTTTTTTCCTAAAAGTGTGTTAAGAAAACATTTACGATACTCTGAGCAGATACACACATTTCAAAATATATGTATAATCTCATGTCCTAATTTTAAATCAATAGATTTAGTGCATGCATGATTTTTTGAAAGCTTAAATTTCATTTAAATTGTGTTAAGAGTCCGTGTAGCAATGTGTTTCTATGATTTCCATAGGGGTTGACTTGGGAATTACATACATTCAAAATGGCAGCACTTCCTTACAACGTGAGACAGCTTGAGGCTACATCGCAATAGGAAGCTGAACTGTGGTATGCTGCCCTTAAGGTGATGAATATTAACCTAAGGATTAGTCTGGTATTTTGCCGAGCTCGAAAGGGGTTATCTGGTAACTGGATACAAAGTATTCTACATGTATTTGAGAATTTGAAGCCACTGTAACTGAAATGCTGAAATGAATTTTACAAATTACAGTCCAAGTCTACTGACCTTTTTTTCCTTTGCTCTAGCTTTCCTTTACCTATATCAATTATTTTGTCAAGTGTGTTTTGTCTTTCCATTAAATTTGGAGATCTAGTGGACAAATAAAAAATATAACTGTAATGCCATACATTCTGTTTATGCATTTATTATTTGTTTCTGACACGGTTTTGAAAAATTATACTGAAAGGATTGTTGTCTTAAGAAGTGCAATTTTGTAATACTTTAACACAATTTTGTACTGAAGTCAAAGACCGCTAATGTTTCCAAACTTCATGACTTCAAAATTGCAGTGCTATATTCTTTGGGTGGCTATGGGAACGGACTTAAAGCTCCAGCAGTACCTCCCGTGGGTTCAGCAGAAGCAGGGCAGAGTAATGAACACCTGCCTGCCCAGGCTAGGCTGAGTATTTAGGGCATCCCCGAAGAGTCGGTGCACACTTTTTAAAAGCAGCCTCCAGCTGCACCCTGCCCCACCCAGGAGCTGTACCTGCTCCTTTAGAGCATTCCTGACTTATGAAATTATTTATCATATGTTGGACTTCAAGAAAAATCATGGACAGTCCCGCGTGACAAAATGCAACACGCAGAGCTGCAGATTAAGCATTACAATTCACAGAGCTTTATACTTTTTATTTGAAGCAGCAACAACGAACATGCTTGTTACAAAACAAGGGGTCCAGAAGCCCCTTTTGATGCTATTCGGCACCGGGTGCCCTTGCGTGTGGCGGAGCAGGCAGGCTCAGCGGCTGAGATCCGCCCGGGGTAGTTGCCCTCTACAGTGCCCAGGGACTGCACTCTGCCCCGGAGCGGGAGCTGTTCGCCCCTTAAACCCAAATACAGAGCACCTGTAGCCAGCAGGTGTGGGTGAAGGTGGCTTGGTTTGGCGTTCAGAATCACAGAATATTCAGAGTTGGAAGAGACCCACAAGGATTGTGTCCGACTCCCGCCCCTGCTCAGGACACCCCAAGAGTCACACCATGTGCCTGAGAGTATCACCCAAACGCGTCTTGAACTCTGGAAGGCTTTGTGCTCTGACCACTTCCCTGAGGAGCCTGTTCCAGTGAAGAACCTTTTTCTAATATCAAACCTAAACTTCGCCTGACACTATCTCAGGCCATTCCCTCAGGTCCTATCACTGGTCACCAGAGAGGAGAGATCAGTGTCTGCCCCTCCTCTTCCCCTCGTGAGGGAGTTGTAGACTGCGATGAGATCTCCCTTCACTCTCCTCCGGGCTGAGCGGGCTCAGTCACTCCTCGTATAAGCTCCTTGTGTTCGAACCTGGCGGGAAGGAGGGAGGGTCTGAGGGGCCGCTGACGGAGCTGGGTGGCTGCCCAGTTCAGCCGTTACCGCCGCCCCCCTTTGAACTTCCCGCCCGCCGCCCGCGGCCGCGCTGCGCGTTCGCCGCCGCACTTTCCAGTCTCTGCGGGCGGCGGAGGCGCTGGATGGCCACGGCCTCTCTGCGTCCCCTCTCGGGCTGGTGTTGAGGGGGGCCGCTGGGCCCGTCCGCCGCACTCCCTCGGGTCCGCTCTGGGCTAGTGCCGCCGGCGGCGGCGGAGCCGAATCCGCCAAGCTCGTTCCGCCGCTAGCGCGGTTTGGGCGGTTGTCAGGGAGAAGCAAGATGGCGGCCGCGGCGGCGGAGGAGGACACGGAGCTGCGGGACCTGCTGGTGCAGACGCTGGAGAGCAGCGGGGTGCTCAATAAGATTAAGGTTGGGGAAGGAGAGCTTCCCGCCCAGCGGGGAGCGCTGGCTGGCGCCGGCGGCGGCTTGCGTCCCTGCGGAGTTTTGGGGGGGGGGGCTGAGGCTTCCCGGGCTTCGTCCCTTCTCGCTCCCGCTTCCAGCCGGTGTTCCCGGCTGGGGCGCTCCCTCGGCGTCGCGGCCTGGCGGTGGCGCCTGCTTTCCCCGTGGTGCTCCCTGGCCATTCGTGGTGGAGCTGGTACGAGGGCCCCGGGCCTGACCGCCGCACGGGCTGTGCCCCGCGGGAATGCGGGATCCCCCGGGCGGGCAGAGGGACGGGAGCGCGGGGAGCCCGCCCCCGGCTGTGCGGGTTTGCCCTCGTAGGTACCGTGTGGCCTCAAGAGCCCCCTTGCTGCCGCTAAACTTAGGGCTGGGAGCATTCTGCTGCCGCGTGGTGCGGGACGGGGTGGATAGAGTTTATCCCTGCTTCGATACGAAAAGCCCCTATTGAAAATTTCAAGCGAGTTACTGTGGGTCGCTATTTAAACACTTTCTTTTGAGTGTGGGTTGCTTGAGCTGTGCCTTGAAGGCTTGCTAAATCTGGAAACTCTCTGGAGATGCTACCTGCCTACAACGAACAAATAATGCCATGTTAAGAAAATATACGGAACATAGTGGAGTGTACACCACTTCCAAGTCTATGGTGTAGCCTGAACTTGTGTCCGAAAGGGTATGAAAATGGTTTCCATTAGGAGCTTCCATCAATAACTAGTGTGTATAGTAGACAGCAATATAGGTGAGGAAGCCTAAAAATAGATGGGTTCCCTTCCATGCTAAAGGAGAGATGAAGTGTAGATTTCACATCAAGGATAGTGGTGTTTGTCCACAGTGCTGTGTTTTAAGCCTTCAGAGGTGGATGGTTGTTGCTGATACTTCAGGAACAGTTCAATAATTGAAATGGTTAATGGGAGTGAGAGCATATTTGTGCGTGTGCTTTGAAGTCTCCTGCATTTTGGACTAGTCATACTTTTCAATAAAAATATTAAAAACAGTGTTGTTTTTCCCTTTCAAATAGAGAATCCTTATTTAAACTCCCAAAGTAGGTGAAGATTCTAGCTCATGTAACTGCAATTTGAGTAGGGAGACCTTTTTCTAACTAATGTCTTATAGGCCTTTTGGACCACCTGTTAACCACTCATGTAGTGTTAAACAATGAAAGTATGGTGATAATAAAATTGTAATTAAATAAAAATTGCAAGGCAATTGGGTCACATTGAGCCCCTGAGCTGTAGTTTCTTAATTCCTGCCTTTGTGTAATGTGTAAATTATTGTACTGCGCTTGCCAGTTCATTGAGTTTTGCGTAAATATATTTATTGTAGTTCACTATTCTATAATGCCAAAAGTGTGCAGCGTACAATATAGTGTAAGGTATCCTTAAGGCAAACTGGCAAATGACTTAGAAAAATACAACCGGATTATGCCTCTTTATTACTAGGAGTTACTGTTTAATAACTGGTATGCTTATGGCTAAGGCTGTTGTTTGGAGGAATTCATGGTGGTTTTTTTCTTAGCTGTAAACCTTAACTGGCATGCGAGTTTAATGTCTGTGTTGATTGATAGTGTTAATGACTTACAGAATTTGTTCTGCTAGTATCTGACAAAAAGCCCATCGCTGGAAGAATTAAGGTTGAACAAGTCTTCTTAAATTGTCTTTGAATTGAAATTAGATTATACAATGCATTAAAAAAATTGCAGTCATTCTTTCATTAAAATAAATTAAACAGAATTGTGATCAATACTGTTTATCTATTGCGTGTTAATACTTTTTATTATGTGGTGAACCGAATGTTTACGTGTTATCAAAACAGTCTTTTTTTTATACTTCAGAATGAGTACTGACCAATTGGGGGGGAAGGGATTTATTGAAGTAGCTATGTTAAAGAGAAAAATGTGGCCAGTGGTATGCATTGGTATGAAGCACTGTAGGTAATTACAGCTCTGGAAGGATTAGAATTTAAGGGGAATTCTTTCAAGGGATGGAATGTATCAGGCTGTCAGGTAATACATTTTGTAGCATAATGACTGAGTAATTTTTAGAAAGAAACTTATTGTGATACCTTTGTTCTCTAATAAAGCATGATTTTATAATGGATTCCAGTTTATTAGTTTATTCTTATTTTGAGATTAATTTCTGGTGAGCATTGGTATTGATGTAAATTATTTACCTGAAAAAAATGTTACTTGTACGACATTTTAAAAATATGTTTGGGATTTTTGAATTTACATTAGAGTTTGAACACTAGAGTACTTAATGAAGTAATATTGTGAAAACTGGAAGATGTATAAATGTATTTACCGCTTGCACTTAAGAATTTCCTGTATTCTCTAAGATGCAATATGCGTGTATATATATATATAAATATATATATATAGTTTGTTAATCGTTGGAATTAGTCTGATGGATAAGACAGCTTTCTAATGAATTCTGTAAACATACAGAATATAACTGTGGATATTTGGATATTTGTACTTTAGTGAAAATTATAATGATTCTGTGTGATAGTGTACAAATAGGGGTGCTGTGTCTTGAAGACAATGTGATCTTTCTCCTAGGGAAGCTGTCATCATCAGAGCAAGAGGAGTCATTATGCTTTTTACTGTGTTTCTTTGTTAGCTTATTTTGGTTCGGTTTGTATCTTTTAATCTCTTTTGTTTTGGAAAAATTAAGTTTATATTACCTGAATTTTGCATCTTCTCTGGAACTTGCTGTTGTTACAGATGTGAGGAAGGTTAGAATCACAAATCTCATATGCCTAGTAAAGCTTTTGGCCTGCTGATACTGCTAATTTCTTACTAATTTGCTTCAAAACATGGACAGCTGAGGTACTGGAAAATAATTTGATGCTAGATAAGATAAAAGTACTATTTTTTAAAATGAACTGTTAACTGCATACGTATAGGCCAGTTAAAATTGTCCTATTTGCTTTTGTATCTTCATTCCATTTATCATAATGACCAGTGCTTTTAAATGTCTTAGAACTATAAGCTGTCATGATGAACGTGCTTTACACTACATTGTCATCTGTCTGCATGTTGTGATTGGTTGCTTGTTTTAAAGTTATTCATACCAGAGAGTCAACTCATTTCTTGTAATCAAGGAGAATCATTAATTTTTTTTTAATATAACATCTATTTCTTTTTAGTTTTATAAGTTAAGTAAAATATAACCGTCTATAATTATTTCAGGTAAACTAACTGAAATTCAACCTCTAAATGTCAGTATGGTCCTCATAATATCGTGCATGTATCCTGCTTTGGGAATATGAGAACAGGAACTTTTTGTGACATGCACCTGACAAATGTAGCTGTGGATATTTAGAGTTTATGATTTTAAGTGTTTACTACTTCCTTTGTGTTATGAATTCTTCCTTTTTCCAGCATTCATCTTTACGATTACATTGCCGGCAAGTTTAACTTTCTTAACCGATTTAGGCTGCTGACAAAAAAATGATCGTGCAAACTACTTGACTGGTCTTGTTCTGTCACAGATGTGGTCCTGCACTTCACTCATAAGAGAGAAGCAACATATACTTTACTGGTATAAAGCAGTAAGTTAGCAACGTTCAGTGGTAAATGTGACGGTGGTTTAACAAGATGAGATGGCAAATTACAGTTGATTATTTTCTGCGTAGAGGACAGGGGCAGACAAAACTGTCAGGGTGATGCTCCCATTGAGTCGTGAGGTTCAGAAAGGTCTTTATAAATTCCTCTGAGAGGAGTCTAGATACAATGTGATTCTACTGCTAGTCCCAGACTTGGTCACCAGTTTATGTCTAAAGGATTTTGTATGCACAATCAGTCCTTTATGTCACTTAGCCAAGATTTCAAAATTTAGCATGTGATGGGGAGAGCACACCACCTTGTGCTCAAGGATGAGAACCTCACAGATATTGCAGATGGAGAGGGACAGGGTGGATACTGAGTAAAGTTCATAGTGAAGTTGCTGATTATGGTTTGGCACCAGCTTTGGATATGTAATACATATCTGGTATGTATCAGACTGGTGCAGGCTTTTTAGCCTGATGCACACAGGGTTTTAGCCTGGGGTGATCAGCAGAGGTTAAACAGCTTCATGTTCTGCCATTGCTCTTTCCAGAGCAGTGCATCTGCTCTGTATCTACCAAGGTGTATAACAACCATTTTGGAGTTAGGAAGTGGAGGTGCTGAAAGTTGTGCAGGAAGCTCCCCATGTGCTGCTAATTTTTATATATGCAAGAGATGTTTTGGAGTCTGCAAGCAAGAGGTAGTTAGAGGATACAGGTCATCTTTCATTCCTGGATGGTCTCTAATCTTTTTACTTCTCATCCGGTATCTGCTATTTAAGTTGCTGTGGATGGCTTTTATAAGCATACTAAATCAGATTAATACCCTTGTTAAGGTGGGTGCTTGTTGTCTTCCTATTAAGAGCATATTTCCAAATTAGATTGGCATTTTTGAGATGTCACCTCAAAAGTGTGTTTGGGGAGCTCTTGAGATACTAAGAACTGTTTTCCCTTGTTCCAGGGAACTGCAGGTTGAGGGAGCTGTTTTCCTGAACAGTACTTAGGATACCTGCAAAAGGCTCTCTGTTTAAAATGGGGTGAACTTGTCCAGGTTCTGAAGAGGGATACTACAATCCAGTGCAGAAAAGATACTTTCTTTCCTGGACTGCAACCTTCTGATTTCTGGTAAACAGCAATCAGTAAAAAACAGTGTTGTCTGACGAGCTGTAAATTCCCAGGAGGAAAAGGGGAAACATTCTTTTGTTTCAAAACACTGACCCATACGTTTCTCGAATACAGACAGTAGTTGTCATATACAATGTTAACCCTCCTCATTTTAGCTAAGTTCAGTGAAATCAAATTGCTGTCTCATTGACATGAGCTCTTGCCTGATAAAACTACTTAGAACGGGCATCTTCAGGGGATGAGAAAGAAGTCTGTAGGCTTGATGGATGGTAGACACTGCCACCTACCTTACTCATCATCATCTGTCTCGGTTGACATAACCCTGTTTTATTGAAGCCTTAGGAAGGATATGGGTGGAGAATTTGATTAAGCTTTGCTCTGCTTTACTACTAGACTGTGAATAAAATTCTTCATGATGTATTTGGATTATGTTGAAAACTGCTATCAGAATGAGGCAGTGTGGAATAGGGAAATGTGGAAAACGTGTTACAATCTGTTACAATGTGTTACAATCTGCAAGAGCAGATTGTAACAATGTATGGAACACAGTTTGGGTTGGTGGGGAAGGATACCAGAGCAAAGACAAATACAAACCGTTCACACTTAGTAAAAACAAAAGGAGTGTGAGAAGAATGATGTAAATGGATTAATCTATGCAGTTATATAAGCCTTTGTATCTGCTGGTGGGAGCAAATTGCTATGGCCATACCTGATCTCAGTCTCTGGTGTTCAAATTCTCTGTGACTGGTCTCAAATAATGTCTATATGACATTATCCATCCTACTGGTTATTATGATTCATCTTATATTAGAGTGATTATTCCTCGGTCCTCAGCTTTTTTATTATATTGCTTTCTACTTTCTTCTGCATGAACTTGAGAATTTTTGCCTTAATCTCGCACAGATTCTAGTGTATGGTTCCATGTCTAAATTTATCGAGATGATATTTTGAGAATATCTTGCTATGATCTGAGCAGTGCCCACCTCAAAGGATGAACATCAGTGTGTCGTAGTGGTGCAAATCTTCCTTTTGGAGATAGTGCAGGAGTGTGTAACTTCAAGCATACTGTGATGCTTGCAGGATTGAAGGGTCGGTTGAGGGGCTGCATATCTGTGGAAAGGCTTTAGGGAGATGTTCTGGATAATGCAGGTAAGATAAAGGGAGATGTCAGAAATACCGGTGGCATTATCTTCTAGTGATGAGCTCCTGACCTTAAGGTTGTTAATTGGGCACTAAAGTAAATCAGGGTGAACCGGCTATTAGTGGGGAATGGCAACATCTGGGAGAAACTGACGCTGTGTCATTACATAAATAAGAAGAAAAGCACCTCAATTTGTAATTAAAAGCCACTGGTTTGGACCTAGAGGAGTGGAGCAGGCAAACAATCCCAGTTATGTGAAAAAAAAAAAAAAAAAGTTGTGATATTATTCCAAAATCTCAAACGGGTCAGACTCTGTATCAACTGATGTATTGGCAACTACTTTCTGACAACTTTGTTATAGAGTCCCATGATCTAGACCCTTAAGGGGGTTTACCCCTATCCACATGTAATGGCTGGTGTGTTTTTATTTTGAACAGCTGTAGTAGCCAGTCAGGAATGCTTCCTTATTTTTGTTGTCTTCTTATGTTAGTATATTTGGTTTCTGTGGCATAAGTGACAAAGAAAGCCTCACAAGCAGCTTAAGTTTATCATAGTGACATAGAACTAAATAAACAAGTTTTTAGCTGTTGGTGGGAAAGTGAAATGTAAACTGATTTTGTAAGAATAATATTTAAATGAATGCAGTGTAAGAGGTTTTGCCATTTGAAAAGGTGTCGAAAGAGGGTTTTGCTTAAAAGGGAAGTGTTTGTTTTTCCCATGAAAGGATTTTTTTTTTTTTTTTGGTGGGAGGGAGCAGTTATAGGGTAATCCGTGTTTAGTTCTCTCTTGTAATATACATGAGAAAGTCCAGACACTTCGTACTGTTTTTGTTCTTAGTTATGGAAATAGATCTTTCTTTAAAACCCTGATTTCTTTCTTGCTCTTGAGAAAACTTTCATACACTGTCTTTTATAGTTTATTACTACAATGTTGTCTAATGGCTGAATTAATCAAAATGTCAGATTAAGAGTTGATTAAGGTGGCAGACTACTTCATCAAATGTGTGTTATCCATTTGATGCATTCAACAAAAGAAGTAGAGAAACTGTAGTGCTTACAAAAATTAAGTATGCAAGGTATAAACTTAAATATTCAAAGTAGTCCTTAGAAGAATTCTGATTATTGATTGTAATATATTTAGAATTAGTTAGGTAAAACGTTACTACAGGAGTGTTTGAATGACTGAGATGCTCTTTTCCTTGAGAAATTCTGGTTTTTGCACATAATCTGACAAGAAATAATAGGAATTTGTATATCTTAATGTTAACTTTTTAAATGGGCTAGTATAAGCTATTTGTTCATGTTTCCTGAATGAACTGTAGATGAAGGATAGGTGTTTCAAAGCTGCCTGAAACAGCTGGATGTTTAACTTTTGGAAGATATAATAAGAGACAACGTAGGTGCTTTGCAATCTTTTTATGTACAAAGAAGTAATTTAGGAAGTCTTGTATCAAATTCTGCTTCCCCCTCCATGCTCCCCCCTCCCACCTTGTTCTCAGACTGGAAACTATTATTTCTCTGCCTCAAATCACATTGCCTGTAATCTTATGTGTTTTGATTGCACTGGTGTAGATTACAGTTCATGCCAAGTTGCTTGAGGAGAAACAAATAGCTGTTAAGCTACTTGCTAGCTCTTTGCATTCTATTTGCATAGGGAAAACAGTGCTTATAGAAATGATGTTTGTTTTGTTTTTTACCTGGCAGGCAGAGTTGCGAGCAGCTGTGTTTTTGGCATTAGAAGAACAAGAGAAAGTAGAGGTAAGAGAACCTTAAAAAATAAATCAGAAAAAAAAATCCTGATAGTTCTTCATGTAGAATTAAATATAATTGCTTTAATACTTTCTATTTGTGAAATGTAAGAAGATAAAAATATGTATTTCTGCATAAGAACATGATGCATAACGAACACAAAACAGGATTGTCAGGGTGTTTCCTGATGTTTTTAAATAGCCTTTTGAAAATCGTACTTTTAAGTAACTGTGTCTGCTGGGTTTATATTGCTTCTGTCCAATTGACCAGAATAACTAAATGTATTCTCTATCAAATACTTATTTTAAAAAAGATATCTAGTTGACTGAGCAAGATTTTCTCAAATCAGAATAATGTCTTTTGAAATTGAAAATATTACAGTGGGGGTTTTTGACAAGTGTATTGTGAAAGCAATGCAGTAAAATGCCAGTGCTTTTGGTATTTGCCATAAGGATGTTGTAGGCTTGCTTCAGGATAATTTGCTTTAATACTTAAGGGTGAATTCTTAATTAGCAGATGGACTATGTATTGATACTTTGACAATATAATAATATTAAGGGAATGAAATACTATCAAGATTACATAGCAATACTGCTGTGGTGTACAGACACTGGTCTTGTGACCCCTTCTGCTGCCGACATTGCTCCGTTTCCTGTGTCTTTTCATTTTCCAGAACTGGAGAGTAGAAAGTACTGTATGTCCATCCTCTGTTTCAAAAAGAGAGGAATGGAAAACTGTTCTATTCCTCTACTGGTTAGATGGTTGTGCTCTTTCTGGAAAATTGCTTAACTGAAACAGACAGTATTGTGACATTAGTAAGGAGGAGAAGTAGTTATTCTATGATATGAGATTCCATATTCCAGAAATTTAGTGTAAAATTGTGGAAGAAGACATGATGGAAGAGTGATATAGGAGAACAGTGCCATCTCTTATGGGAAGCTTCAGCATATTATGGAGTGCCCAGAGAACAACCTCCCACACTATCTGGAGAATAATAGCACTGAAGAGAAATTTGCTGCAGTAGATTTCTGCTCACCATTTCTCCAAAAGCTTATCATGATATTTTAAATCTACACTGTAGACGCTGGAGGTATCTTAATACTTACCACTTCTCTGAATTCCTGAGTATTAAGCAAGATAGATTTCCTTTTTTTCAGGCAGCACTTTCTTGTGTGTGGGTTAGTATTTACAACTATAGTAATAAATACATATCGCGAATCCTTTTCTTACCCAGGACATTTTGATATGTCAAGAATGGCATTTAGAATTTGTTTTGAGAAATCCCTGAACAGTTCTGACAAACCCAAGCATAGCACATGGATTTATTTCAGTTTAAAAATTAAAGTTGAAGAGGGCAAATCTAACAAGGGAGAAAAAAAGTTTTCATAGTATCTTTGAAGATCTTTTAATTAATAGAAGATTAGTATTTATTTGTGTACTAGTTATTAGCATAGTCCACACTGTCTAGAAGATTTGTAAATTTCCATTTTTTTAGAAGCTGGACTGAATTTTTTTAAACAAACTTCACACTATATTAGAGGAGCAACCTGGGAAGTTAACTGCTTACCTTACCTTTTTAATCATTAAGTAAATAAAAATCAGTATGCTAGTAAGAATTTTGGTGAAATTATTTTAGCTCTGAGACAGATTTAATTTTCCTAAATAAATGTAGCTTTTACATGTAGGTAGTCGAATTAATACAAAGGTAGATTTTGAAGAAGTGAATTACATATGTGAGGCATCATTGTGGAACAGAGTACAACAAAAACATTATCTTGCTGTGGTTTTCATTTTCTTTCTAGCACAAAGATGATGTTAATTACTCCTTGGTTTTTGCTTTTTGACAGAACAAAACACCTCTGGTAAATGAAAGCTTGAAAACTTTTTTAGGTACAAAAGATGGTAAGTTCTTTTTTTAGTATATACTTGTCAAAATAATAAAAATAGGAAACAAAATATTAAATCTTTGAATCTTATTAACAGTACAGTCATCATGACATGCTTTTGTTCCTTTCAGATGTCATAATTACCATTCATTCAGAACAGAATTCAATCTATAATATTTGAACTTAATAGTGCTGAAATTGTATTTTTAACTAAGATGATTAATGCATTTAAATTAATATTTAATGATAACTGGCGGTTTTGCTGACTCTCAGACATTCTAGACCAATAGAAACAGTAACCAGTGAAAACTGACTGTTTTCACCTGTAGAGGTACAGGAGTGAATAAACACATAGGAGAAATGTCAAAATGATGGTTTTTAAACAGCTGAATAGTTTTAAAAAAAAATCTTACACATGAATTTTGTAGGCAGTCTCTATGCTCTTGAAGTATTATTGACTTAAATGATTTTGATGTAATGGCTGGGTTAGATAATTTTGAGTTGGTATACAAATTTGCTATGTGGTACTAGTTTGCTGATGTCTAAATTATGTTCATACTGAAACCATATTAATGTTAAATCTTTGAAGTAAGAATTCTATCTGGTGTATTTTTACTGTTATTTCCTTTTTAGGTCGCTTGGTAGCAGGTCTTGTTGCGGAATTTCTGCGGTTTTTCAATCTTGATTTTACATTGGCTGTTTTTCAGCCTGAATCAAGCACAGTAAGATGTACTGATTTTATTTGTATGCTATGCTGACTGTTTGGACTGCATGGCAATAAATAGAAAAACTGTAGCAGATTTATTTAAGCCACTTGCTTCTTTTTATAAGAAATAATTTTTTTTATGTTTAGTCTGTACAAGTTACTTATTGTCATAAAGACACATTTTTCAGAAACGTGTGCTAATATGAGTATTCCCTTTATTAAGAATCAATGCTTGATAATTATGAAGTTAACGATTTTTGTGGAATCCTATAATAGCGTATGCAACAGAACATTCCTGCAACATTTTTTGCCACTAACTTTACTATGTCATAATAATAAGTCAGTATTGTTGCATGAAAATTAAAATAATGTCAGTAATGTACTCTAAGAGAAATTTCAGTGAAACAAAGGACTTTGTGCAGATATACTTGACAAAAAGTATAATTTGGTTGTGAGGGACCAACAGGGATAGCATGCTAATGACAGATTCTTGCATATTTAAAACAACTTTGTGTGATCTGTGACAAGTTCAGGTATAGATCAGAAGTAAATTATGCAATAGGTGGTATCTAAAAGATGTGTAGATGTGGCACTTAGGGATATGGTTTAGTGGTGGACCTGATGATCTTAAGGGTCTTTCCCAACCTAAGTGATTCTATGATTTTATTACTTCAGTCCACTTGCAACAGGAAGTCAAAATATAAGCTGTGTTAAATAAGACCAAAAAGCTTTTTTTATATTACAATGTATTTTGTTTTCTGACAGTTATTTCTATGTTGTGATTCTTTTTTTAATTCTCCTTCAGCTAAATGGCCTTGATGGTCGAGAAAACTTAGCTCGAGATTTGGGAATTACAGAAGCAGAAGGTACTGTGGGTGGTCCCCTGTTGTTGGAGGTTGTTAGGAAGTGTCAGCAGAAAAAGATTTCAGGCAGTGGAGAAGTAAGTAGTATTAACATGCAATTTCTTTCTTTCTTTATAATTATTCATTAATTTTTATTTCAATGATGAAAAACTGAAATTAAGAACACCTGGCTATTGTTATATTGCAATATTTCAGGTTGTTACTATATTATGCCTTCAACTTAACTTATCAGAGAGATAAGACATAAACTTATCAGAGAGATAAGACATAAACATTATGACAATTCTACTACTTTTAATGCCACCCTAGTACTCTTTACTAATATTCTGCTAAAACATAGTAGCACAGAGTGGAGCCAGGTGGGTATCAGTTTCTTCTCCTAGGCAACGAGCTGTAGGACAAGAGGGCACAGTCTTCAGCTGTTCCAGGGGAGGTTTAAGTTAGACATTAGGAAGAAGTTCTTTACAGAGAGAGTGATTGGACATTGAAATGGGCTGCCCAGGGAGGTGGTGGAGTCACCGTCCCTGGAGGTATTTAAGAAGAGACTGGATGTGGCACTTGGTGCCATGGTCTAGTAGACAAGGTGATGTTGGGTCAAAAGTTGGACTTTATCTCAGAGGTCTTTTACAACCTAGTTGATTCTGTAATTCTGTGATTCAGATAAATGACACAAAACACTGTGTCACTTATTTTCTAGTTGCTAGTGTGATTTGATAACACTTCTATTGGTACCTATTTTCTTTGGCACACTTTTAATTTTAATATGACCTGAAAAGCCTACAAGGGGTTTTGTTAAAAACTTTAAAGCTCTTCTGAAAACATATGTATTTAAAACTAAATATATCAAAGTATTGAACTACATGAAGGCAATGACAGTAATATTGTTAATTAAATTAATGAAATCCAACCAATAGCATTTGATTGTGACTCAAAACGAAGTTCTTTACACCCAAGATGCATTCAGTACCCCAATGAAAACTTAAATTCAGAAGTAGTTGTCATTGAATTCTTGACATAGCAATTTTCTGTCACATGAAAGGGACGTTTCCTCAAGCCCTTGGTGTTTGATCAGTCTGTCAGCACCCCAGGAAAGCTGATACCCTTGTGCCCCACCAGTCTGTCATTGTCCCATTATCGGGGCTCCACTGAACAGTGCTACTGGATCAGAGGGCGGTTTGACTGACTCGTTCGGAGACAATGCCAACAGTGTATTGGAGTCAAATCCTTTATTACAATTTGGAGATGCTCTCTGGGATCTCCTCACTCTTAGTCAAATATGTTATCTACTGCTAGTGACTGATAGCACCCTTGAAGGACTCGTGCTAAACAGTTTGTGGAATAACACACTTTATTAATAAAAACACCGATATTAGAAAGTTGTGACAGGTTAATGTTGTAAGATTGCTCATGTTAACAAGTGACTGCAAAAACATATTTAAAGCATGACACTGACAAGCTCTAATCACCAAGGAAAGCTAGCTCAAAATAATCACTTAGCACCCGTAGAATACGGTTCTTACCCAGTGGGGGAGAACACAGGTTCAGCTCATCAACTGATCCCAGAAGTTATGGTGGAGTCTTCCCTAACTTCTCCTCGTTCTTAGTTTACTTTTATACTGTTACTTTACATTTAGGTGGAACTTGAGTGACTCTAGTCATACACCCTTTTGTTACTGATCGGTGTAAGATTTTATCTCTTGCTCTTTAACTTATAGTCAATAAAATATGGAACGCATGCTCAGTGAGGGGTGGTTGTACCTTGGAGGAGGGTGACTTTGAGATGAACTTAGTATTACAATTAGATTATAATGAACCAAGTTCATCCAAGGAGAGCGATTTCGCCACAGTTGCTGCTTCAGCAGCAAGATGACGTCTCGTCTCTCCCTTGGTTGACAGCTGCTATGTGATTTATCAGCTCTGTGGTACCATTGAGTTCCCCTCCCTACAAAGGTTACAACAGAGCTTGACCGCAGTATATCCACTCTGCTGCGCCCTCTGTTTCATCCCTCTTAGCATGCATTTGGGGTTGCAGGCTGTGTTGTGTGGGCAATCATTGTGCAATGTATTTCGTGCATGCCAACTGTGTTTCACCCTATAATTTCCATACTGTTGTAACTTCTGTTAGAATGTGAACATAACTTCCCAGTTTTCTCTTTTTTCTCTCCCAGTGACCAAGTCATCTTGCCACAGACAATGTCACAGTTTGCATACTGTGCAAGTGAGGATGGTAACCTTGTTTCTTGTTGGATGGAATTATGACAAAATTAAATATATTTTTTAATAAGTGTTTATGTGAAACTTTTAGGTGGCTCCAGTTCTAAGTGATAGCCAGTGCCCCACATCAAAATCATCTGATGGAAGGTCAAGTACACGTTCTATACCAAATAAGGTAGGATTGTTTATATATAATGAAAAGCTTCATGACATACATGAGAGGTAAAAGAGAGAACTCCTATGAAACTGCAGATATGATGGCATTCACTTAAATCATCTGCAATTTGAAAGTATTTATTTCACTTTAGGAAAACTTTTATATATGAATTCAAGCAAAGACCAACTGTTGTGCCTGCAGGTTCTCAGATGACATAGTAGCAGCTTGCTGCCTCGGGGCCCAGAACAGAGAAGTAGCTGTAGCTTCCCCTTTATTCTAGTCAGGCTATCATTAAGCTCTTAATTTTCAACAACAATTCTGTTCCTCTAGGATATGAAATTAAAATATTGTTGTTGCTACCACTTACGGGTTTGAGTACTTCTTCTTGCCCTAGAAGAACTGAGCTGCTGCCAACAATTGAATGTGATTCTGTAACTGAGATAAAATGGCCTTGGTATGAAAAAGACTTACCAAGGTAATTTTAACTCTCATGGCCTATAATTTGAAAATTTTACTTCAGTCTTCTGAATGAAAGTTGATGACTGATAAAGAAACACTTGGGACATTACAACCTACATACCTGTTGGGTATCTGCATTAAACAATACTGTTGGTTTTGTTTCAAAACTGTGCTGTTATTAGTGTGCAAAAAAGAAGTTAATGTAATAAATCTTTTTACTGGTTTAATTTTAATAAGTCTAGGAGAAGGTAAAATAGCAGTATTCCTTGCTGGGTAGAAAAGTACTATGTCTGTAGATTTCTTTATTTGATAAGCAAGATCTTTTAAAATTGTTTGCTTTTATAGTAGGAGTGATCTAGATAGCATAGCAGTGCACAGGATGGAGCAGAAGTTTTTTATGGCAGCAACAATAAACACTTTCTAAAGTGATAAACCAATTTTTTTCTCCCGTGTGATTCTTGATGATACTAATACATTTATTAGTACTTCTCAGGAATTTGAGCTAACATTTTAAAAAGTGGTGGTAGTTATATGTTGTCTGTTTATATTACCACTTAGAGTATTACCAGACATAAATACTTATTCCTTTCATTCTTTATCTTTCAAGGCTGCTGAAAACACTCAGAGTGATACCAGTGTCTCATCAGGGGAAGCAAGCAAAAGAAGCATTCATTTTCTGCCTAATGAAGCAAAACTAGATCCTCAACTAGAAAACAAAGACTTGAATACCAAAGAAAAAAGTGATGCAGTTGTGGATGAAGATGATGAAGAAGGAGACTCTTTCTTTGATGATCCTATACCCAAACCAGAAAGAATTTATGGCTGGTAGGTAACATGAATGTTCTACGTAATACCAGATTTGTTTTGTCCTCAGGATATTTGCAGACCTTTGAGAGCTAGCTGTTATTTGATTATTTGCACATGTAAGTGGAAGTGTTTAGATCTATTCTGTAACATTTTTTTCTGAAGTGTGGATTTCTCTGACTATTCTTTGAAATGCACAAAGAGTGTCCTCTGGGATCTCTTGGGATGTACCTTGAGTGGAAAAACCTGTATCACTTCAAGGTGCATCAGTGAGGCTATAAAATGTTCCCAACCTATTTCTTTGGTGAAATGAACAGGTATGAAGGACAGGCATCAGTGTTTCTTCTTGCAACAGAGCTGCAGTGGTGATCTGTACTAAAAGAAATGGACAGTGACAGGGATAGTGCTTTAAATATCTGTATGGCTTTGTAAGGAGGACAAAAATCAGTATAAACTGGCTCCATAAACTGTAATAATAATAAGAGTTTCTCACAGCTGAGGGTTTCTTCTTCATGTTACAACACCTGTTGTGTGCAGTAAAATTTTCAGTGAAGTGTCATTTCTTCTGCGTATGCCAATTTTGCAGATGCATCTGAAGCCCGTTTTTTGTTGTTCATCTGTGGAGTCTGATGACTGAAAAATATCATTTGAAACAGGAGCTATACAACAGCTTTGTTATAAAACTGAGAAAACCTATCTTTGTGTTATCATGTTGAGTTATCTTGAAACCTAGTTTAGATATCACTGTTGAGAAATGCTGCAGGATTATTTCATGGTGTTCTTTTTGCTGTGCTCAAGTAATCAGAGAATTGCTCCATCTTAGCAGAGATTAAGAAGACATTGCAGAATCATTTGTAAGTCAGTTTGGAAGTAGCTCCCCTCATATTGGCTTTCCCCCCCCAACTGTGTTGATAGTGGGCAGACCAGCATAAGCTTTTTTGTATTATTACTTCAGTAGATGCTTAGTCTTAGAATGGGATCCTTCTGGTAGAGCACAATCATGCCAGGTAGACTAGGTCTCTTTCTAGCAAATTTTTTTCCTCAAAGAGCAGTGATTTTTCTCTGGAAAATATTGTGTAGTATTTATTTTCTCTTTTTCTTATTGTTAATATCAAGATTACAACTGTATCTGATTGCATTTACTCCTCCTTACTCAAGGGCTCATTTAACTAGCCTTTAACCAAAGTAAGCATCATAGCAGGTGGTTTAAATGATAAATTGGGAAAATTAGAAAAGTCTGGAAAAACTCCTGCATAGTAATATTTACTCATTTCTTGTTGTTTGAGAATTTTCATATGACAAGAAAGAAAATTCATGTTGAAACTAGATAAACTGGATTTCTTCTAAAAGACCATCCAAGAAAGAGACTCTTAAAATTATTTTTTAAAGTAAGCATCTTTTTTTCCTAGTAGGGAAATTCCCTCCAGAAAAAACGATTTCTGAATTTTGTATGTCTATACTAGAGTCACAGTCCACGAGGCAGTAATTTGTATTGTATGATGTTATTATGATGTATGTATTCTAGTAAGGTCCCATAATAAGGTTTGCTGAATATGTTAATAGCAAATGAGCTAGAATCTGATTGTAACTAAGCTGCCTCTGCTGAATCTTTCACTTCTACCCTCCTGACAACTCCTCTAGAGGAGAAAAAAGAACATACTCTTCAGGCAAAATTTCTCTGTGGTACCTTGTGCTGGTGTACCTGAGTCCCAAGGGGTAAATAAATAGGAGAGGCACCAGCATCGCTTGGTTTGCAACAAGGTGATTTCCTTGTGGGAGCCTTGCCCGTTCCTGTAAGATGAGTGCACTTGGAGAGGAAGGGAGCAAGCACTTACTAAGGAGAGTATGAGAGATGACCCAAGTACTCATTTGCTCTAGATCTCTGACCCATTGTTCAAAATTTTGAAGCATTTTAATGTGTGATGTTACACGTGATGTTTTGGTGATCTAGATACAATGAATGATTCAAATGTTGTCCATTATTATAGGAATGGAATCACAGCAGCAATGTTCTGGCAATACTAAATGTGGAAGTCTTGGTCTCTTAATTTGTGTTTCTTCATCCTTTGCTTGCAAGTAGGATTTGAACTAGGTAGTAACCAAGTGAACTTAAACATGTGATAATGAGATCTATCTTCCTGTAAGTGAGACTGCTCTTAGAATTAATATCTTCATCAGACATAATATCTTTTAGTTGTAAAACAAACTAAAGTTCTGATTTATACCTGAATCTTTCTTCTTTTGGCTGCATTTACATGTGGGGATAATGAAAGGTCCCTTGATAAAAATAGTGATGCTGATGAAGGTGCAGGAGCTCTGTCTGTGGGAGAAGACAGGAGGAAGTCTTTGCATGGGTGAGAAAGTGACTTTCTTAGTGGATGTTGTGCTTGACACTTGTGTCAGTAAACTGCCTACTGTTTTTAAGATAGCAGAATGAATAGTCCTGTCCCCTTGCTCTTTTTTGCTGTAATATTGCTGTTCTAGTTTTATGACAATTTAATAATAGAAAAGAAATGAACTGCACACATTTTACAACTCTGTGGAGTACTTATTTATTTGGTTTCTTTTAGGAAAACTGAAGCCAGTAAAGCCGCAGGTCTAGCATCCCTTTCTGATGCACCGCCTCTAAAAAGTGGGTTAAGCTCCCTGACTGGTGCACCTTTGATAAAAGAGTCTGATAGTAAGTTTTCATGTGTTTTTGTCTTTTGATGATTGTAGAAGATATTTCCTGTAATGAGTGAGCTACACATTCAGATGGAAATGTGATAGAGTATGTGGCCCCCTTCTGGTTGTAATGTGCTTTATACTGATGCTTTCTTCACCGACTGATCACATACTGGTTTTGATATATTATGCTACCATTGGGGCATTTTATGTTTTGGAGCATGAAATACTTATCTACATTCCTTTTACTGTGTGTATATAAAGCAGTTTTTATGGGTATGTAATTCTACTGCTCAGTTTTTAACTGAAATTGACTTACTCCTTTGTATTGTTATCTTACAGTATTTGCACCAGTGCTTTAGGGGTATTTGCTTTCATGTTGTAAAACCTGATCCTGAGTACTAGGAGATTTATCCCTGTTTACTACTCATGTTTTTAAATGTTATGGGTTCAGACCTGAAAATATAATATAATATTGCCATACTATACTATAAAAGTATTTAAGGTTGTAATAAAAGAACAGTTGTTATAAATGGTTGATTGGTATGTTTAAGTGGGATCTTATTGAAGAGTCACAAGTCAGATTTCTGATACAAATGCTTTTGTTTACAGATTTGAATAAAAACTCTGTTTTGAAAGACCTGCGGTTGGTAAACGCAAAATTGGGATCACTAGAATTAGGTAAGTAACTGATAAAAGTTAGGAAGCTCTGATATTTTTAATTGTAAATTCTGGCCCAGCTTCTTAGAGCAATCTGAGAAACTGAAATATACATTGAACTAAAATCTTCAGCTTTTACTTCTGACATTCTGTTTGGCACCATTGTGAAGCTGACTGGAGTTAAGAGCAAGATGTGATCTAAAGGAATACAGAAAAGGGATAACTGGTGTCTTGTGGATTAGTGTTCTACACATGGAAAAAAATTTGATTCATTCTGTGCAAGCCTTTGCTAGTATCAAGGTTTCAAGTATCAAGTCTAGGTTTCTACAAAAAGAGTGGGTATATATTTGTGGTAAAAGATAGCCTGATAAGTATTACTGGTTTTCAGTTGCATATTTATTTACCCTCCACATCTTTGAAAATTGCCTTGTTAGCTTTAGGTGCAATATGAAGAAGATGTGACAAAAGAGCAGTCAACATTCTTTCAAAATAGAGCTGCCAAGTATTTAAGTTTTGTATTCAGCAATGTAGTCAGCATCCTGAAAATGTATGTTCAGTTTTGAAACAGTTTGTGTTAACAGTATTGAGATTAATTAAGGACAAATATCTTTCTAATCTGCACAAGTAATTTAATCTACTCCCACTTTTGCTGGTCATCAAACCATGTATTTTGGTGCAGGAATAGATTCTTTTTTTTGCATTTCCCAAAAAGAAAACTTGTTTGATTAATAGCTTTTAAAACTTATTTAGGAAACGGAGATGATGATGAATATGCGGATGACTTCAACAGGTAAGAGAAGGATGATACCTCAGTAGCATTATAAGCATACCCACTAGCATATTTGAATTATTTCATAATATTTCAGACAGTCACTATTGCTGGAGTCTGTCAGTATTTCAACATTCCTTTAAACTTCAATTTGCTATTTTAATAGGTTTAATTATGAGTTCAAAAACCAACGAAGAGGTCACTTTTTGTATAGGGATAATGAGTTCCTTAAAAACCTAGTGCTAACATTAAGACAATACTTTGTTCGTTTTTTGGGAAAGGGATTTGAGATTTTTTTCCTGAACCATGCCTTTAACAGTGTTTTAACACTTTAATTAATGCTATTAGTCAATGATTTTGTTATATGCTGAAATATTTAACTGGAAAGTAAAGCATTGTGAGTGCTCAGTAATAAATACTTAGCAACCTCATCCTTATGATGTGAAGGTATTGGTGTTGTAAACTGCATGACAGAGGCCTAAGTACTTCTCAGTATTTATCATGGTTTCATCAAGATAGAAAGCCATTAGTTGTTATGGGGTTTTAAGTAACTACATATTTAACTTGCTAGGAAATGAAATCCCAATCAAATATCAGGTATAAAGTGAATGTCATACCTGGGTGTTTGAAAAGGAAGCCTTATTTCTATGATTTTGGTTTTCTTTCTCTTTAGTACTAGTCATCGCTCAGAAAAAAGTGATATCAGTATCGGAGAAGAAATAGATGAAATTTCTGTGGGAACAGAAGAGTCAAATGCCAGTGATAAAGTATGATTATTTTAAAATTGTTGTTCTTGATAGTCTTCTTATCTTGTCTTGACTTTATTTTTAACCTTCTCTGAAGTAATGTGCCATTATCCTACATTACTAGGTAACATGTTAAGGTTGTATTATTTGTTGCATTCTGTATTTTTACACCTAGTATCCCTGCCAAGTTAGATACTATAATGATTAAAGGAAAAAGCAACCCCACAACAGTTGTTCAGTAGCACAATCCACTGTCTTTTTCTAGGCATATAAAATGTATTTGAGGCTGGTTCAGTACCCAGCATACAAAAGTCTTAACCCCATTATCTCAAGATCTGTCTGAGCATCTCCTAAAGGATTATGAAATCTCGCTGAAAGAGCTTGAGGCCAAAAGGATAGGTTGCTATATGAAGGACTGCATGACATAATACTGTTTTTGTGGTTTCTGAATTTGCAATTTTATTTGTTTTCTAGCTCGAAAGCATCACACAAGACCTTACCATTTCTCAGTTAAGTGACGTTGCAGATTATCTGGAAGACGTGGCATAGAATTGGACAACAAAAAATCTTTCATTGTGCTGGACTAGAAGACTGCTGTGGACTATTAATTTCAGACAATCACTTTTTGCTGGAATGTCCACTCCCTACTCTTGTGCCTTGTGTTTCAAAAGACTGTAGGTGGAGAAGGCATTTAAATATTCTTTACAAGAACTAAATGAAATAGTATGTTCCCATTTGAGTCTGATATCACAATTACTTTCTTCATTTGGTTCAGCCAAACCTTTTACAGCAGGAGATGGATTTTCCAAGTCGAATGTCCATTGCTGGCAGTGGGCATAATAAAAACCAGTTGATAGGAGAACATCAAGAAAGAGGCATGTGGCTTTATAGTGAACTTGCACTGTTATTTTAACAGTCCGATTTTTTTTTTTTCTTTTTTTAAAGATAACCAAAGGAAGAACCTTCAAAGGTACTGGTTCAACTCACACATCTTTTAACACAATTTTATCAAGTCAGCATGTAGTACATATTTACGGTAACTCTAGCCACAGTACCTAATTACTCCGGACTTACTTGAAAATGCTCTTTTACAGACTCTTCTGAAAGTTGGACTTTAACTTTTTTAAAGGCATATCAAATTGAGAGTATCTAAACTCTTAAATCTAAATTTAGCCATATTTAGGAGCTAAATTTAGCACTAGACTTAACTCAGAATATTCTTGTTTAAATGTTTGTCAGACCATTGATGTTAAGACCTAAGCTGTTTTTGTGTATGATAATTTCATCAATGTTATCTGTTGTTAAATCACGAAAAGTAATTTTATTCACAAATCATCAACTAAATCTTATTGGGTTTTCTTAAGTTTTTAATGGGTTTTCTTAAGTTTTTAACAGTGTGGTAATGCTTTGTGGAGCTTTTATTATTGAGGGCTCTTCATGTGCTGTAAGCTTACTTTCATTCTTGAAAATCCTTGTTAAGTAAAAATGAGCGCCAAAAAGTGAAACCACTTAACCCTCTGCTTTTCAGATTCTGACTGCTGTACAGAATTAAATGCAAATATTTAAAAATACCCTACTGAAAACATTATGGACACTAAGTTCTAGCTAAGAGCAAATTCTTGTATTTTCACAATACTCTTGCAAAACAGGGTCAGTAATGGAAACGTTGACAGTTCTTTAACAATACTGTACATGGCGCTGCTGTAATATATAGGTCATGGACATTTGTAATACTGAAACAAGACTTCAAAATGTGCACTTTCTGAACATTGTGAACACATTTGGAAACTAGACATGTAAGTGAATATAAGTAATTTAATTTTAACTTTTTTTCCTTTTTTTAGACTTTGTAATTTTTTTTTCAGGAACACTGTTGGCCTGTCATCTGTGATCACCACAGTGGAAGTAGCATGCTAAACTAAAGCCATTGGTTAAGCATAGAAAGCTGCTACTATAACTGGAAGCTGACTTAAATCTTTTTTTTGCACTGGGCCAGCAGGCCTGGAGCAGTGCTGGGAACTTAGGCTTGTACATTACATAAATGATTTGAGAGGAGAGAAAAAGTGTGCCTTTTATTTATGTGCACCCCAAAATAGCCAGCAAAAAAGCATCAGAATATTTGGTCATGCTGTTAACTTTTAACTTTGTGCCATATTGTAGCAGCTGAACACAGGAGAATTTTTTTCACCCCCATGTGCCATAGACTTCAAATAGCAACAATGTTATATGATACAGCCTGTGTAAAAAATTCCTTCATGGATAGGGGAACCTGTGCCTCAAGATACTATATATGAAAAGTTTGGGTTGGTATTTTTTCTTTACTTTCTCCTTTCTTTTTTTCCTTTCTTTTTTTTCTTTCTTTTTTTAAGAGCAACAGCATATCTGAAGGAAATAAAATTCCACAGGAACACCTGGGAACAATTGTTTTCTGGCATTCATTTTTAAGGTGTTTGGAATAAAGCAGAGGCAGTGTTGTTTGGTTTTTTTAAGTGTCTTGGAAAACACGATGTTCCTGTTACACCTGTTAGCTGTAAGATATGTGGCAATTTATCATACCAAAAGAAACAAAAAGTTTATTAAATTATTTCTAATTACATTTGAAGATGTGGCCTTTTCAAAAACTAATTACATATTTTAAGTGTTAACATGACTTTTGTTAACAGAGGAGTGTGTTCTCTTACCTTGGGAGTTAATGGCAAGCCTTGCACTTTGGCTCTAATTAAAGGAAATACCAAAAAGTGGTAAGTCTCTGTGCTGTTCCTCCTGTGAGCTTTTATTGAATTGTGTATAATAATTCAAATTGTAAAATAAAGCTATTATGCTGGCTAAATTGTGTCTTTGAGACTTCTTGAACCAAAAATCTTAACATTTAGACAAATTTGGGAAACTCTGTGGGGTTTGAGGGGTTTTCATGAAAAATGCTTTTTTCAGAGTTAGTTCAGCCTGCAATTCAGAATTCTTCTAAGCCCAAAAGAACTTGCAGTTCCTGATGATGAATCCTAAAGTCTAAGACTTGACTGAATTAGGTTACTGAGTGTCAACCCAAGTTGTCAGATGGTTTATAATTCAACAAAGGAAAAAACCCAATAGTCTTGATTATTTTTTGTCTTTGTTAAAATTTTGTCTTGTTTTCCATTATTAGAGGTATTTAAATATAACTGACAAGTTAAGCTCTCTTGAATGCTTGTTTCACTGTACAATTCAAACCACAGTGTTTAGTATTTCACATTAGGCTTCTCCCTGAAGGACCTAATGTAGTTGAGTACCCTGCCTCAGATGTCTGTTAGAATTAACAACCAGAGCCCTGTCATAAAAGATGGGAACATTTCTGTGAGCTGAAAAGCAAGTGTGTTAGAGGGGCACCTACGATTGCTCTGTGTAGTTCTGTACCAGCTAGGTCTGGTTAGAAATACTCTTTTTTGTTAACAGAGCTGGTTGCATTTCAAAAGAATTCCTTCCACTGTGCAAAGCAATGCATAAGCACAGCAGAAGAACCGTATGGCTGGCTGAGGAACTCCTGGCTGAGCTCATATGCAAAAAATTGTATGGAAAGTTGAAATGAGGATGGGGTAAAGGGATTACTGTGGAACTGCACAGGAATACAGGAATGGTACAAGGGACATCGAAGCTTGGCTGTAGCTGAAGCTAGCAATGGGTGTGAAGGCAGCAAGAAGGATTTGCACAAGTGTGGCAACAGTAAAGAAACATGAAAAAATAATACATGAGTCTGCTGCTGAACAGAGTAGGTGACCCAGTAACGCAGGTAAAGAAAGAAAGACTTGAGGTACTGTTTCTTCTTCACTTCTGTTTCTGCAAGGTCTGCTGTCGGGCTTATTTGAAAGGTCATGGTGATCAAGGGACATTCCTGATATTATGTCTAGCTTTTAAAAAAGTGAGAAAAGAGGGTCCAGCATGCTACAGGCCAGTCAGTCTCACCTCAGTCCTTGGGAAATTTGATGCAAGTCCTCATGGCAGCCATTTCTAATGATGTGAGATAAACTAAGGTAATCAGAACAACCAGCATAGAAGGGCAGATTGTGGCTGACCAATGTGATCACCTTCTATCGTGGCTCTAAGGACAACAGTGGATGTAACTTTCTTTGGCTTTAGCCTAAGTCTCTCAAAACATCTATGTAACCGAATTGAGGGCAGATAGGCTGGATAAAAAGAAGCTTTGCAGAAAAGGGCCTGGGGGCAGCTGTGAAAAGTGAAAACCTGGAATCATGAGTCAGTGTGTAGACTGAGGGAAGCGGTTGGTTCCCCTCCTGGAGTACTGCGTTCAGCTTGGGCTCCCCCAGTACAAGAGATGCCAACAAAACAGGGTCCAGTGGAGGGGCTGGAGGATGGTGATGGGGCTGGAGCATGTCATCTGTGAAATGCTGGGACTATTCTCCCTGCAGAAGAGGAGATAAAGGTGGGTGGTTAAGCTGTGGACTTCCATGCCTGTGATGGGCTATATGGAAGACACCTGGACTCTTCCTCGAGGTGCCCAGTGAAAGAACAGTCAAATTGCATTGAGAGAAATTCCACCTGCATACATGAAATAAAATCTAAAAAAAAATCACTATGAAAATGGTCCAGGACTTAGACCAGGACTCGGAGAGATTGTGAATTCTCCATCACTGGAAATTTTCAAAACTCAAATGGACAGACCCAGAGCCACCTGATTGAGCTTTGAAGTTAGATCTGCTTTGAGCAGGAGACTGGACCTCCAGAGAACTCTTTCAATCAAATTATTTGATGATTCTATCAAAACAGACCTTTATATGGGAGATTAGTTATTATGGGGATAGACAGACTCCATCTGGCTGCCTCTGTGCGTGCAAACTACCTTGTTTGCATGTAGAAACAGTTTTGCTGCAGTTTATGGATGTAGATGTTTAAGTACATGCAAACTGTCCTACAGAGAAGGGCCAGCATTTGCAAATATGGTAATTTAACATTTAACATTTACTGTACTGTGAGGTTTTAAACCTTATATCTTTGAAGAAATCTCTTGGAAAATGTGGGCTTAAAAAGTAGTTGAATAGTGCCCTGTGTGAGTAACTGCATCTGATCCTTACACTTGGGTCTATCTAAGTTTAAAAAGAAGCTGTAAGTTGTTTTTCAATTTCTTAACAGCTTTAGGTGTTTCGTTTCAATTGCTCAATGCTGTGTGGAAACCACAACAGATACAAGGTTGTAAAATCAGGTCATTCGCACAGTTCCCCTGTAAAAGTATCACATGCACCTTCATAGCAAGAAACGGCTTCTGCAGTGCCAAGTACCACTTTGAAAGAACCCAAGCTAATCCAGTTTATACAAAGAAAATTAAATCAAGCACATATGCATGAATTGAGAGTAGCTCAAAGAACAGTGAAGCTGAGAAGGCAATGGGTGGTAGCAGAGAGCAAGTTATGTAAAACTGACTGAAACAATAAGAGTGCTGGCAGCCAGCACCAGAGTGGTGTCTTGGTGCGAGAAACTCCCTTTGCATTGACAAAAGGATGACTGAAGCTGTGCTTCCTTCCCTGGAGCATGTGGCTGTGTTCTTGATAGTAAAGCAGATACCAACTTGGGCAGTTTAGAGCAGGGAGAAGCAGATGCAAGAATTAATTTGGGTTAAAAAAAAATCTGAAGAAATAACAGCATCATGTTAGAGGTTGAGGAACACTTTGGTTTTGAAGAAGGAAGTCATAATCCCATTTGTAAAGAAAAGTTTAGAAGGTGGACTTTAATTTTGGCTATGGCCTGGTGTTGTAGGGAATATGCTAGAAAATCTGTTTGTTGGGAAAAGATTAAGAGATGCATGCCTGTAGCAGCTCATATAGACTATATGATCTCACAGCTCTGGCCCACTGTTCTTTGTGTAACAGAAGTACCTTGTAACCCTACAGCTCTAGCAGTGCACAAAGCAGGTGCAGCTTATTTCAGTACAAACCATGTAAAGAGCCTGTGAAACACATGGTTAATTTTAGAGGCAGCTTCATAATTGTCAGTCACTCCCCTCTCCCTTGTTAATGGTGGGAGCAGAACCACAAAGGTCCTCTTGCTGTGCCAGAGCTTGTTCACCACCACAGCCAGCAACAGCCCGTCCCACCCTGCCCTGGGCTCTGGCTGTGCTGGGCAGCTCAGGTTTGAGTGTAGTTCACAAAGAGGTGCCTGAGGGAGCAGGCTGTTTGTCTTTCTATGTCTTCTTTGCTGAAGAGCAGCATTTAAGGTCTGGTTCAGGCTTAAGGCCATGCACCTCATTCAAGGCTCAGTCTGTACCCAGCATTGGCCATTCGCGCTCCTTCAGACTTTCAATCAAAGGATAGAGTCTCTGCAGTACAGCTACAAACCTGAAAGAAAAATGGGGTCACAAATATAGGTCAATTACCCATGCATCACGGAACAGGAAATCTTGCAGAACAGCTTTTTTTTGTTTGCTCATCTCCTGATGTAGTTTGCTCTTATGGACTTAAGATACATTCTTCTTTTTTATTTTTTTTTTTAATTCAAACTCATGTTATTGTATACCAATGCTCTTACTGATCACCAAGGATCTGTTGGTCAGGGGAAGCAAACTAAGCACTGTCCAGTTGCATGGTCTTTTACAATAAATAGCATGTATACATTTACTTGTCACTACTGCACTTCTGCTCAGGCTGACTGCTTTTTTTTTTTTTCTGTACAGTAGAGCCAAATTCTAATGAATAATTTTATTGTTACTTCATCCTCTCTGTACTGCCTTGAGGGGTTGGAGAAGGGAATTGAAATGAACTTTCAACAGGCAAAACATATAAAAGAGTTCATTCAGATCGAGGAAAAATAATTGATTTGAGCTTATTTTCTCCCTCCTTGGTTCCAATAGTGCAGGAGTTCAGATGCTGAGCTGTGAGAAGCTGACACATAGCTAAAGACAGACTCCTTTCTTGAGTACAGCTGCCCCTTCCCTCCCCTGGCTTTTGTTCTTAAAATGAGGGTTTAATCTAAAACCACAGTAATCTGTTTTTTGCTACCAGCCTGGGGCACACAGATATTTGGAATAATCATTAGTGAACTGTGATTTTTATTTTAATAAATATGATCTTTCATAGAATTTAAGGCTCCAGCTCAAAAATGTGGCAATGCAGAAAAAATCTCATGTGGTATAGAATTTACCAGTGCTTTGGGAAAAGCAGAAATTTTACCATTCAAGGTATTGCCCACGAGTACAAGGTGCTAAGAGGATGCTCCCTACTGAGCTTTCTGTCTGGGGAAAGGCAGTGCCTTCTCTGTGCATAAGGTTGCACCGGGGAGTGGCATTTAATATTGTGATGTTAAACCTACTGAAGTGAGTAAGTGAAGGAACACTGATGCCTCTTAAGCCCTTGTCTTAACCTCTACCTGCAGAAAACTGCACATGTAGATAAAACTACGTAAGCACAGATTTGTATCTAGTCTCAGGCATAGAAGGGAGGGGGATGAAGGATAATGGAGGATCCTCTGCTGCATATTTGGAGTCTGAATCGTCAGTGGTGAGGCAGTGTGGCATCAGTACTGAAGTCCTGGTGGCATGCTCAGACTGAGCATCCTGAGGCATGCTCAGACTGTGTCGTGCAGAGCTGTTCTCACTCCCCAGACTTGTACAGTGGTGTTAACAGGAGGTTGGCTATTCTTCCTTCCCAATAGTTTGATGGTTTGTGAAAAGGTAAAAACCTCTTAGAGAAGCCCTCTTCATTCTTTACTCCTGAGGCCTGTCAAACTGGGAACTCAGACACTCTAAGCACAGCATAGGTAGCCACAAGATAGTTGCTTAAAAAATTCCTTGACTGATTGTTTCAAGCTCCTTCACTTTGTATATGATTTGTTTCCTCTTCGGTTTCCTTTCTGGCTTTCCTCCTTTGTTGCCTTTATTCCCTTGTGCCTCCAACTGAATCTTTCTCCCTCTGTTGTTGTCCCTGAATTGCCCCTGCTCATCCCATCTCTTTCTCAGCTCCCAGAGGCACTTGTGTTCTGCAGAGTGACACCGTGAACCTGACTGACACAGTTGTGCTCCCACCAGCCACCCTGCTCACAGCACCAGGAGAAATTACTTTTGTCTGATCATGTTCCAAGAAGGGGCCATCTAGCCCTTGTGACACTAACCTGCATCTCCCAAGGTATGTTCACAGGTCTACCACAGGCTTCACAGGTGACTGGCCAAGCTGCTTAGTGTTTCACTGTGTCACATCCTCGACTGTAAAATGTGAGTGGATGGACCTGCTGCAATTTGACAGTTTGTCAACATACAGCTCATGAAATTCATTACATCCCCAAGCACTGTCAGTGTCTGTGTGGATTCCCTCCCATGCTGGTCCAGTCACTTTTTTCGTCCCTGACCCGAAACAATGACCTGTCATTGCAACTCAACAACTCTCTGCTGAAAATGAGATGGTTTGCAGGTGACCCACTGTTTCAACCTGGGATGGGTCTGAGGTGATGGCAGTGTCATTGCTCAGAAGGAAACAAAATCCACACTGGTGTTGACCTGAGCCTTTAGAGCAAAATAAGAGGGGAGAAAGAGACAGCAAGCCTCACTAATATATCTACTTGTCTTTGCAGAGACCTGTAAGAAACCCCTTGAATTGCCTTCAAATCAAGCAGATGTGGTTTTCCCCTTACAAACACTGTAGTTCAATGATGCAGATCTGCACTTGTGGTGGTACATTAAAGCTATTCTGTAGTGGGAAGAGATGCTGGAACCAGGCAGACTGAGAGGTCCTTCAGGAGGGGTTGTGAGGCAGAACTGGGCACCCAGAGGCATGCTTAAATGTCCTGGTGTAGGGATGGTGCTTCAAACTCTAGTCTGAATTTCAAAGCATTTGAATGGTATAGGGACAAAAGAGTTCCTTCTTGAGAGAGTAGGTTGGCAACTGTCCCAGGAAGAAACTGCTGTCAAAAAGAGCTTCAAAGCCTTAATGTGAGTTGGGTGCTAAGGTACTCTAACACAGACTGAAAACCACTCTGGGCCTTGCAGGAAAGCAGAAAGAGAAGATGAAAGATGTTTAAAGTAGGATGTTGCCACCTCAGATATAACAAGATAAAGTTGTAGGCAGTGAGAAATCTCTGCATTTATGACTGTTAAGAGAAACAAGTCTGATTCTCATATTTTCCAATGATTAGAATATTAAGATTTCAACTTCATCAAAACTTATCTTAAGCCCTCTCCAAAGCAAAGCGCCCTTAGTACACAGCTTATAGCAAACTGAACTCTAGCAAAGGTTCTTTATTTTTTATTCAAACAACAGCTTTTTAATTAATGTATAATCAGAGGGGAGATTTTAAGAATAAAACCTCATGCTGCCTTCAGTGAGGGGGCATCTTCCTCAGTAGGAGCTCAAAATAACTTTTAACCACAAGTCTCCTATTGCTTCTAAAAATCTTTCAGTCTAATGTTCTGTCTTGCCTTTACAGTCTTCATTTTACTTAGCTGTGGTGGAAAAGGGAAATTAGTGTTAAGAAAAGTTACTTCAAAGTCATAAAAAGGCCTTCAGGGAGAACTGAAAAAATACTGGCTTTTTCCACACACCTTTCATTTCAGGCTGGACCAGCCTCACATTCACCTTACACTTCGCTTAACCAGGCAAGATATATGTGGTGTGCTTGAGGGTTTCTCTCTGGCTGCTGGCATGGCCTCATTCTCACCCTCATAGGGTGGCACATCTGAGCAGAAGGGGAGGTTTTCAAGTTCGACCTCTCCCTTATTTACCAACTTCTTGCACTGAGAAGTGTCTACCTGAGTACTGAGACTTCGCAGGCAGTTCAGATGATGAGAAACCTGCAAGGAAATAAACTACTATTGCAGTATCATACTGTAACAAGTATTTGGGTTTTGAGTCATTAATCCTGCCATCGGTTCCGCTTCTGTAGAGCCAGGGGAACTTCAGAATTCTGAGGTGTAGCTCACGGTTATCAGACAATAGCATCTGAGCAACAGAGGACACGAATCTAGTAATTACAGTGTAACTCTTTTCATAGTTACTCTTCAGTAATACTATTAAGTGAGGCATCACAGTGCAAGCTCTTTTGTTGTATTTTTTTGGATTAAATTTTTTAAGAGACCACACATTACCACTTCAGGATGTCCAGCAACCTTCTGGCCGAGCTCAGCTGGTAGGAGTCCATCCCTTTCTCCAGCACCTCTGCTACTACGACTGACCGCAGGTAAAAAGAAATGACTAGCTGGGCCAGGTCTCACCTCAGCATTTCAGGTAGCAATGGTCAGAGGTATTTTTGGAGAAACTGAACTTGGAAATAGGAAAAGCAATATTGTGTCTGTGAAGTTATGAAAGAACAAGACTGCTGGGCGAAATATTACCATCTGAGTTCTGATCCTGTCTCCAAACACAGACTGGTGAGGTCAGTTGAATGTGAACAGAAAGACTACTTTGACGGTGAGAGAAGGAAACATATCTGTAAGATGGTCCCCTCTGAATGGAAAGACTATGCTGGGGTATGTAAAGGTAAGTTCCTCCTTGTCCTTCTTTGTAGGAGGAAGCAGACAGAGCCAAGACTGCTTTGTGTGGGGCCACAGAGAGCAGCCATGGGGGGCAGCTGCAGATCCTGATGAGGGCATCCCTGCTAGCACCTAGGTGGTGATTCCTGGAATAGGCACTAAAACTTCAGAGTAGTAAGAGCCCACTGGGGATGAGTGATGGCCCAGTGCAAATTTAGATGCCTGCCAAGCCTGGTCAATGAAGTGGGAGGAAGATGCAGTGAAGCAGGAAGTGGTTAATACTAGCTCACTTTCCCAAATCTTGGCGGTGGAGGCAACCAAAACATTCTGGGGAGAAAGGACCATGGGTAGCTAACAGTTGCTGGCTTTATCCAGTGAGTCCTCACAGGCACACGTGCTTTCCCCATCAGTAAAGAACATGTTTATGCTGCACAACACAATCATATAATCATACAATCATGGAACAGTTTGAGTTGAAGGGGGCCTTTAAAGGTCATCTAGTCCAATCCCCCTGCAATGAGCAGGGACAATACTATGAAGAGATGAGTAAGGTGCTGCAGACATCAAAATAACTTACAGTAAGATAAATGGATACTTTGGGGGCTGTACTGAGTCTGCCACCTGAACTATCTGGCACTTTTTGCACTGGGTAAGGAAGAAACACTGAGAGATCTGTTAAAAAGTCTTGGCTTGCTGCAGATGGAGAAGTTTCCTTGACAAGGCTAAGAGTCGTAGCAAAATTTCTGCTTTTCCAGGTTGTATTGGGTTTGTGTGGCAAGGTTTTGGTAGTGGAGGTACTACAACTTCCTCTGTATCCAATAGAATCAATGCCAGATGGCTCCAACACAGACACACCACTGATCAAGGCCAAGCCTAGCAGTGATCATGGTAAAGCCTCTGGGATAACACAGCTAAGAAGTGGGGAAAAAAACCTTCACAAGAGCCACTGCAGACAAAGAAGACAGGAATGAGAACATATGAGAGAAACAGCTCTGCAGACACCCAGGTCATGGAAGAAGGAGGGGGAGAAGGTACTCCAGGTGCTGGAGCAGAGATTCCCCTGCAGCCTGTGGTGCAGATCATGGTGAGGCAGGATGTGCCCCTGCAGCCCATGGAGGCCCATGATGGAGCAGAGATTCATCTGCCGCCCCTGGAGGACCCCACAACATAGCAGTTGGATACCTGAAGGAGGCTGTGACGCTGTGAGAAGCCTGCACTTGAGCACGCTCCTTGCAGGACCTGTAGCCCTGCGGAGAGAGGAGTTCACTCTGCAGCACGTTTGCTGGCAGGACTTGTGACCCCATGCAGGACCCACACTGGAGCAACCAGTTCCTGAGGGACTGCACCATGTGGAAGGAACCCCCTCTGAAACAGTTCATGAAGAATTGCAGCCCGTGGGAAGGATTTATGCTGGAGAATTTCACAGACAGACCACAGGAGTCCTCTCCCTGAGAAGGAAGCAGCGGCAGAAACAACCTGTGATGAACTGACCATAATTGCTTTTCCCTGCACCACTAAGGGGGAGGAGGTAGAGAACTGGGAGTAAAGTTAAGCTCTGGAAGAAGGGAGGGGTGGGGGGAGGTGTTTGTAAGATACGTTTTACTTATCATCACCCTACTCTGATTTTGATTGGTAGTAAATTCTCCAAGTCAAATCTGTTTTGCCCACAACAGTAATCCGTGTATCTCCTTGTCTGTATCTCAACTCATGAGCCTTTCCTTATATTTTCTTTCCCCTGTCCAGTTGAGGAGGGGAATGATAGAGTGGCTTTGGTGGGCACTTGTTAACCAGCCAGGGTCAATCCACCACACAGCTGTAAAGTTCAAATCAATGTCAGAATTGATCTGTTGAACTGATTGAACTGATCAGTCCCTTTGTGCTATTGGTGCTGCCTGGCAGGAGATTTATACCTGCTTGGCCTAACCATCTACTGTTCTTCACTATTCAGGCTCTTGCCCTATAGTATCATTTCAGTAGATTTAGCTGTGCTGCTTGGTTCTCGAACATATCTGCCCCACAGCATTAGCAAGTTCCTCTCTTAGTGTGGGCTAGATTATATTTATGGAAACAAAACCATCATCTCTCAGAAGTGAGATGTAAGGACATGCTTACATTCTCTGAGCAGCACAGAATTAATCAATAGCAATTGCCAGCTTGCTGCTCCCATGAGGAAATGATCAGTAATGTGCTTCCTGCTACTTTTTTTTTTTTTACTTTTTTTACCACCTCTAAAATCACAGTGGAAAAATCAATTTTTTCAAAGCACAAACCACCAGTAAGTGATTGCATGCCTAAAGGCCTAGAGATCAAACGATAACAGCAGCTGCCCACTTTTAGAAGGGAAGTGAAAAGTTAACTATCTGCTGCACTATGAATTCAGAGAGATATGTTAGCTGTGTACAGCAAAGGGTTCTGTGTCAGCAACCACTCTCCCTGTCATCTGCTTGGCACAACACCCCAGTGTGTGCTTCCTTTCCCTCCTAATCCACACAGAAATGCATGGGTATTTTCAACTCTCTTAAGGAACCAAGGTACAACTCTTCTGCAGTATGAATTAAGTGCCCAAAACATTTAAAGCTTTTAAAAACCAAAATGTTTTAAACATGTGCTTGATTATCTCATTAATCAACATCCAACCAGAGAGAGGATCTGTGATTAGGACACAACTTCCTTCCTACACCAGCATGCACAAGTGGCATCTCTGTAGTAACTGTTTAGGAACAGTAATTTCTGCTGTGCAGAAGACGTGTAAGAAGATTTTCCTCCTTGCAGAACAACCTCCTGTGGCAGTTTTTCTCTGGGTAGCCTCAGGTCATTGGTGTGGTTAGCGGTTACAGCCTACACTATGGTATAGAAGTAAAATGAGACAAATCATTGTCTCATTGAAGTGGTCAGACAACACCTCCCGTTCATCTTTACAATTTGTAAAATCACAGTCCATGTGCTGAAAAGCACTCGCTGGCCATCTCTGATCTGTATCCAGCCAAGGTAGCAACTGCATACTATGCAGACAAAAGTTCAAATTTCATTCTTCCATTTCATCATTTGTGGTTTTAGGTGGGAGCCAGGATCCCAGATGCCCTAACATTTCCGTACTAAGCAACCAATTGCATCAGTAGCCATGCAAGCACCTTTTAAACTGTCTTTTAACTCTTAGGCCATGAAGCTTACTGCAAGAGAGATGGGACTGGGACATTCCATGGTGTGGGTCTCTTGTAAAAATAGTCATATAAAGAAAGTACAACTTTAAAAAGAAACCAGGTCAATGAATTCAACGTTCTCAGGTTAAAATGTAAATGCTTGGGAGTACAGACTGATGACAGGCTTTGAGAAACTACTTTGGTAGTTATTTCAATGAGACACGAAACAGAGTGAGTGACTGAGTAAGCAAGAAAAAAATATTACCGCAATGAGTATGATCTGACTACAGGATCAAAACCGTAGAAATGATTTCAGCAACTGCATACTTAATTCTGCTTGTATCTTTGCCTTGTGTTTGCAGCATTTCTGAAATGGAAATTCACTTGTCCTCTACAGCCTAATGTAAATGAATGATACACTGGCAGACAATTCAGCAGAACTTTCTTGCAGTAGACCATTGACTTCAGAAAGCAATAGTTATTTGGAAATATTTTGCAATATCTTGTCTTCTTTGTTCCGGTATACTTAATTTGAAAAAAAATTTAGATCCACTTTAGCAAGAGTCTGATTTTAAGATTTTCAGTGTAGCTGCTGTGTTAAGCTTGGTCTCATTTTGCCAAAATGTGTAAATATTGCAGTAACATGGACTTGGTTTCATGGATTCATTGACCCAGATGGGATCAAGAAATATTGTACTAGGTAATTCTGAAATATAGATCTTCACTGGGCTGGGAATACACAGGAACGAGACCACTTTCCCTCTCAGAAAGGACATTTACAATGAGAGTAATCTTCTTGGAGAAAAGAAAATGTCTGGGTGATGTACAGTTGTATGCAAATCATTGCTCAGGTAGTGCAAAATAAGGGACTATGACTTGCATTATGCATTCATTCTTGGGTTTTCAGGAACAAACATGCATTTTCTGCTCTATAAAACAATTTCTTGTGGGCAGAGAAAGTAGATAAGTGAGATTACAGCCTGGCATATTCATTCAATTGGCCCTTGGCAGTACAGGGTTTGTATCATTCCGTTAATCACTATAGAGGTTCATTGCTTCTGGCATAACCTTGGGATATGCTTTCACTGGAAATGGTTCTTAAACCTCTTTAACGTAAGCAGATGAAGGGTTATCTGTAGGAAACAGACCAGATCCAGCATGATCAGATAAAAGTTGTTTCTTAAAGTAAAAACCCATGATTTCAATAAAACAGATTTTTCCTTCAGAATGCCTTTAGCTATCCCAGAAACATTTTAATGAAAAATTGAAATGTGTTAATTGGAAAAACCCGGTCTTATGTCTCATGGGAGTTGTTGTTTCTTGTGAATTCAATCCTTTTCTTGTGTAAGCTCCTATGAGACCTTAGACCATGGAATGACTTTACTCACTGTTTGCTTTCTCTGTCCAAAGCTGGGAAACCTAGTCTGATTGATAAGCTCAGACTGCAAAAGAGAATAAAACATAAACAACCATATAATAACTCAGCTGTGTATTTTGGTGCATTTTATAAACTGGCATTTTTGCTATAACAATTTCCATCAAAAATATGATAATTTTTTGTTTGAAACTTTGGTTTATCAACATTTTCTCCAAGAGAATAAAATATCTTTAACCAGCTATTCTGAAGTCGGTGATTATCAGTGGAAGGATACACTCAGTGCTCTTTTTGCTTCTTTCTGGAAGTCAGGCCAGCTACAAGCTAGGCTGTTTTTTAGTGATTCTGCAGTGAAGCAGAGGAGTGCTCTAACTGTGCTCCCTCTTCAAGAATTCTGTGTTTAGTCTGACAAGAAATCACCTCTGAATCTTGACCATGACCAGCAAACAGTTTCCCATCCATTTTTTTTATTTTACCTTCATTTTCAAATTAAATAGCAAGTGCGTTGGTGGAAGAAAACTGATGGATTGTGGTGTCTTACAAATGCAATCATATCTTGGGCTAGAGGTGAGACCTATGCACTGATTATGCAGGCCCTCTCCTTCCCAAGTGCTCTCTTTACAACCACTACCCATTTAACCTCCTGAACTCTATCTGCTCCTGTAGGGAAAAAACCCTATAGAAGGCCTTTAGGGGGGCTCTCTCTTCTCTAAAATGTTTGACAGAGGTGATTGAGTAGGTACAACTTTGAAGGATGCTAGTCAGTGTGGGATGGATATCAGTCACTGACACCTCATAATGTGTATTATGAGGAGGGCTGCACACAAGAGGATAATGGAATCAGGTGGAAGGGAGGTTGAAAATGGGAACAAAAAAGATCAAAGGGGAAGCAGGGGAGTGATGCTACAAAATGTATGCTGGAAAAAAATTATGAAGACAACAGAAGATGGTAATAAGACAAATCTAGAAAAGCTTAACAAAGAAAGGGGAAGAAATAGGGAGAACAAAAAACTAAATACAGAACTACCAAAACCAGACAGGGTTTTGACATGTTTGACAGGTAGTGAAAAGCCAGATGTAAACAAAAAGAAGGGAAGTTTCATAGAATTAATGAAAAAAATATATATTGACAATGTAGGATGGTCATGTTAAAAAAATTAAGTAGGTAACATAAACAACTTGAATGTAAATACATAGTTTACATTGTATAGTCCAAAGTAACGATGAAGAGATCAGAACCTCAGCTGAGGCCAGATTTTTGAATCAGATTAGACTGATCTAAATTTAACTGAAGGAACGTGAAAGCAGGATGGAACAGCATGTAGGGAGCATGCTGCCTTTGTTTTAGACTCAAAAAAGGCAACCTACTGAGTCATTCCCGAAGAAACATGTGGATTCTGGAATAACTCAGACAATGGTTTTGTTTTCCTTATCTTTAAATATTTTCTTTCCTTAATTAGTGGTGACAGAAAACTAACATGTGGTGAGACTTGAGAAACCACAATAACCATATTAGCTAAATGAGAGTAGGTTTCCTTTCTGAGCTCTAACATATGAACAAAACCTAGCTACATGTGAGGACTTCATTTGCATAATATGCAGATTATCAAATAGTTGTGTTAAAGAGAAAAAACTCCTTCCACTTGCCACAGTGTGAAGGTAAAGCACAAAGAAACTGTAAAGAAGGCTGGCTGGACTTCGTAACTGGATTAAAAGAAAATGTGTTGAGAAGGTAAGTGTGACTAGTTACCTTGTATTAATTTTGGCATTCACCAAATGGTGAATTTTTTGTCTTCTGAAAGACTGTTATTCATGATGGATATTGAATATATTGCAGAGTAAAAGCACAAGATACATTTAAATTAGAAAACACCTGAATATGGAACAAGATGAGCAATAGTTTTTGTAACGGATAAGCTAAAACTCTGATTTATCTTTTAACTAGCTATTAAAGTTCTGATTTATATTTTGATGACTTCCATTCCATGAAATATTGTTGATAATATTCTGCTGCTTTGCAGACTAATCTGTCGGTATTCCAAAAGTAGGCTGTTGTCTGAGAGAGATGTTGCAAGCTGTTACTAGCAGTAGAAGTGCTTGTTTGAATATGGATTAAAGTCATCATGGACTTGATGATTTGAAGTGACATATGTTTTTGAAATAGAAAGAGATTTTTCTACTTCTATTACTCATTTGCTGGTTACATGACTGCCATGGCTTAGGTTTGTCTTTGTGTAATGAAGTGTGCTTTGCAAGACATAGATCCATCTCTTCACTCCCAAAGTTATGAGAAAGAAGCACTTAAAGGGTCCTTAAGGTTCATTCACTGGGTATGGTCAGTGGAAAGCAGCACCATACTTAAGCTTCTAGGGAGCCACTGCTATTGTGATATGCTCAATTTTGAAAAGAAGATAAGTGAGCACAACATCTATCAACCTGCATTTCTTTAGGTCCAGTATTCTATTAATTTAATCATATCTTACAATCTTACAAGTTGTCTGTATTTATGACATCCGGTATCTATAATAGGATCACAAACACAATTTCTAAAATAAATAAGGAGTTTGAAGGGGGTTTTTTGCTAGTTTTTTTTTCTTTTCTCCCCCCCCTCTCAATGCAAACATCTAAGTCGCCACCAGAAACCAAGGTCTGGAAAAGAACTATTTATAGGTTTTAAAATTCAGGAATCATAAATTGAAATATTTTCGTATCTAGTTAAAATTAACTTTGACAGCAGACCTGAGCAACATGCACACGAACAGCAAATGTTTGTGCAAAACAGGCAAATACGATTGCATTTTACTTCACCTGGGCATTTACATTTTGTGTTAGCAGTTCAGGCCAAAAATTTGGATTATGTGCACCTTGATATATAACAGATTATTATTTTTTCTTCTAAAACAGCTATGAATCAATTTGGTAATTATTACTTTTCTCAGTTTCACAGTTTTACTCTAAGAGATCTTGTTGATTTAAATGATTAATGTCGAAACTACTCATCTGCATAACAATTAGTCCACCCTTTGCAAAAACAGGTCATTATTCAGGATGTGTTCTGAGCACAGTCACAATTAACACCCTACTTTTTAAGATTCTAATTCTATCTTGATTATTTTAAAAATAATATCATTACATAGGTAGCCTAATTAAAAAATTAATAAAATATTTGCCTCTCGCTTGCACGTTTTCAGCATGGAAACATTTTCTTTTACATAAAAATGCAGGTTATTCTTATTGCTTGTCAGAAGGGAGTGGTGATTATTTCAGTTTAACTCTGTACCTTTAACTAATGCTGTTACTTCTTGCTTTTCAAATTAAAGTGTTGAGGCTGATGGTAAATGTGCCTGGGGCAGCCACAATAGAATGTAACAGAATCATATATCCTCTTTCACCTGACCTGCAGACAATTTTTTTTCTGGTAAGTACTAAAATAAAATAGGTAATATATAATGCACGTACGTGTGATGAATGTAGTAAAGTGAACATGTAAGTAGGATTGTACTTACAAAGGTGGACTATTCTTAAAAGTACTAGTTGACTGAATTTTTTTCCTCATAGAAAAATTTCTTTTTTGTTGTGTCTGTCTTTATTAATTGTATTTTGCTTGTATAATTCAAATAATATTTTAAATAATTCTTAAGACTGTGGTTTAGTCTTACCTTCGAGTACTCGCATACTGCTTTCAAAATAAAAAGAAATGTGATAATGTGGATGAAGTGGAAAAAAAGTAAGCTAAAAATGCAAGGCTTATATATTTAATATTAAGAACATAAGTGTTTTTGAGGGCACATGCATAGACATTTGCCCATATGTAGTACATAAGCGATGTTAGAACACACACAACACCTTACATACATGGAAATCTCTTTTTATATTTACCTAAGACATTAAGGCTAAATAAAGACATAAATGTGCAGATTATAAGTTATAAAGGTGCCTACTGAGTGTTAGAAAGATTTAAGTCAAAAAGAAAATTGTGTTTATAAGTATTCTGATTCAACTTTCTCAGCAGCCAGTGCATCTTCTTAATAACTTCAGTGGATGCCATTTCAAATTCAAAAAAGGAAGTCAGCTCAATAGATTTAAATCAAGTCTGAATCTGATCTCTGCAATTCTGATTTCAGTTTGAGTCCTTTGCTACTACCCTCATACCAACCATCCTCAGGAATCTTTTGCTGGACGGTGGAAGTAATTTTCTGAATAAGTATGTGGCTGGTGGTGCCTTTGTGAATTCCTGTAGAGTCAGGGAGTCTATGCAGCTCTCCTGTAACGAATAGTTGCTGTTCCCTATAGGCTCTCTGCTGAGCTCTTCTGAGAACTAAACAGCCTTTTCTTGGTACTAATCTGAAGAGATCTCCCTTCTTAGCCCTCCTTGTAGGCTGCAGAAAACACCCGTGCTCGCTTTCTTCTAAATGCCTTCAACCAGTAATCTTCCTTCTATACGTTATCCTAATGTTTGGGAGTGACTTTGTCTAAGTGGAATGAAAAGTGACTTTTACAGAGAAGATATGCTGTCAGGCTCTCTTTGTATATTTTAACCATGTAGGTCTCAAAAAGATATGAATGGCAGATACCTAGAATGCTGTTTTTCTTGCAACAATAAAATAACAGTTTCTAAAATAATAACCTAGACAGGTACCATTTTAGTGCTGTCTAACTGAAGAGTTACTGCAGTTGCAGTTAAGTGAAAGGTCAGTGTCTGACTGGATGTGATCAGAGAGTGTAAAGCAGCAGATGGTGACTAAAGTCGTGCAGAGATGGGCTAGAGGACCAGGTGAACTGCACAACTTAACCTGTATGCCTTTTACATCTCTGTAAGTCTGAGAGACACCTTAAGTTGTTTAAAATTTGTTTCAGAAGGTGTTCAAGTACTTTTAGGCTGTCATATTCCTGCAGCTTCTAAAAATCAGTTTCCGAAAGTCAGCAGAGGAAGCTGGAGAGGTGGTTGAAGATTTATCTAAAGGGCAGGAAATTCAGAGAAGCTGTGATGCCTTAGCAACATTGTGTAGTATATGTAGTATATTTGCAGCCCTCTGTTGTAAGCCAGCATCCCCACATGAGTCATTCTCATTATGTTTTTGGGGAGTGTTCTGTCCTTTCCCTCCTGCAACTTCCCATTTATATCTGGACTTCATCTGTCCCATTTTCACAGATTATCTGTCTCTCTCTCTCTTTCAAAATTAGGTAATTCCCAAACAGGAAAGTTTTGCTTGTCTAGACTTAAAGTTGACACATGCGCTCTTACTAATTAGTAGCACAGCTTAGCAAAAAGTAGACGAACTCTAGACAAAACTGCCATTTACAACCTTAGCATGGGACCTCATGTCATCCAGTCCTTGAAATTACTTCATTGCTGATAGGTGCAGTTCTCACAGAACAGCTGATGGAAAAAACAGGACTGAACTCAAGCAGGGGAATGCTGAGGAATTAAATCTCCTGCCCATGGGTTCCTGCATGAGGTCAAACAAGTCATTTAAGCCCACCTTTGCACATGTGGCCACCAATGGCATGTTCCCCGTTTTATTTTTCTGTGACTTTAGAGTCTGATCTGATTTGCAGAAGTTTGAGCTTGCATGCAACCAGTCAATGAATTTAATTCTTAACACAACTGAAGGCCTTCGTAATTCTAAGCACTCTTAAAAGTGATGTTGAGAGGGGTAGGTGTCTCAAACTGAACATCTCAAGCAGATACTTATATTCTAATGACTCAGTGCTCAGGTTCTTTCCTTGTAAATAAATGTAGTAATACCTCCTCACCACAAGATGTTGTGTAAATCAATTAACAGTTGTAAAATAGTTAGGCATCACAGTGATAACAGAGAAAACAAGTTATTTTCATAGAGTGCAGTCTACAACACTGCACACTGAACACTGCACTCTAAATCTGTACACCAAACAAAGACAAAACACTAGTGCTCAGTCTGTTCATCCATTGTGTACTATCTTCTACACTATAGGAAGATATCATTCTGGCACTTTCATTTACCTCACTAGTGTAATAAAAAGGAGCAAGTAATGTTATATTAAAAGTGCTGAGATGCACTGATAAAATGCCAGAGTGGAAAAAAAAGAATCAGTCTCATATTACTGTTATGAAGCATACTAAGGTAGTGCTGTTTATTTGTTCCATATTTCCCTCAATACACTGATTGCCATTGTCACACAGAATTTCTGAATGTAAAATTTAATTTAATTTGTTGTGGTGCAAATTCAATGTGAAGTAAGAGTCACATGTTCTCATATATCATTTATTAGCCTATGAATAAACATTCAGTGTATAAGATTGTGCTCTTAAAGATACTGATACAAACAATCTATTTTCTAAAAGTGTACATTCTGCTGCAGAGATGTGTTATTTGCCGAGATGCTCTTGTGAATTGCTGATATAGTTGAAGTGATGAGATTCTGTTTAGAGTAAATGTTTTATTTTCAATTGTGTTTTTCTACTTGTTCACATTTCTTGTGCTGCTTTACCAATCCAGTCTATTTCATTTTGTTTTCAGAAATCCTTGGGAAAGTATTTTGAAGTTCTTCTCAACATATTTTTCTGTGAAGTGTACTGCCAAAATGAATTTTGTAAGCACTTAATTGATAAACTGTATTAGTACATCAATAAAGCAATGAATCTGGAAGTTCCAGTTCTTTGAGACTGCAGATCCAAACATCCTAATTTCAGGAGTGATAAGCCGAAGAGGGTTCTGGCAGCAGAGTTCACTGTCAAAGACCACTGTTTATTGGGTTTGCACACTTTTAATGTAACTACAGGTTTGGTGTTTGTAGTGCAGGTAACTCTGTCTCAGGCTAGTTATCCTGGATTGCCTGTCTAGCTGAGTAGAGAGAAGTACTCATTTTTGGGCTTGATTTAGTCAAGCTGCATTAGTGTGATGTGAGTAATATGCTAGAAAGGTCTGTTCCCCTTCCTTGATGGTAAAGGAGGACTAGACCCTTACTTCAACTTCAGACTTTTACACTCTAGAGTCTTCTGTGAGTTTTGTGACAGCAGACTAGTCCTTTCTGCATAATATATTTAAATATAGAGACCTTTGGGACACCCAAAAAGATTATTTCCACATTCATATTTTAAGTACAAGTTTATGAAATGCCCTAGACAGTTCTTACAAGTCTCCTCTGCAGCATTAAATGCATTTGTAATTGTGGTGTGTGGTTGGTCATCTATCGTGTTTCTATTGTAGAAGAATTAAAGATTAATATCTTCATCTAATAACTGTTGATCTCCTTTTTTACAGACAGGCCTTGGTACCACAGATTATCCCAATTATCCAGACTATTCAGACTATGGTTCTCTAATTATGCAACCTTGTTCTAAGCTGGGAGTCAGGAACTTCACAAAAACATTTCTGCCAGTTGCATATTCATTGATTTGTATCATTGGCCTCGTTGGTAACGTCTTCGTAGTGATGACCTTTGCTTTATATGAAAGAACCAAGTCCATGACGGATGTGTACCTCTTCAACATGGCCATAGCAGACATACTGTTTGTTCTCACTCTTCCACTGTGGGCAGTGAATTATGCTGCTAATGAATGGATTTTCGGTGATTTCATTTGCAAAATTGCTCGAGGTATCTATGCAATCAACTTCAGCTGTGGCATGCTGCTTTTGGCCTTTATCAGCGTGGACCGGTACATTGCTATCGTACAGGCTACAAAGTCATTTAAACTCAGGGCAAGAACACTCGCGTATAGTAAACTCATTTGTTTGGCTGTGTGGGTATCGTCAGTTTTAGTCTCTAGTTCCTCTTTTATTTACAGTGAAAGTTACACCTTCTCCATCAATGAAACCAAAGAGATTTGTGATCACAGATTTGACAAAAAGTCTGAAAGCAAAATGCTGAAATCATTGCTGTTGTGGTTACAAGTTGGATTTGGATTTTTTATACCTTTCATATTCATGTTTTTTTGCTACACCTTCATTGTCAAATCCTTGCAACAAGCTCAGAATTCCAAAAGAAACAAAGCAATCCGTGTGATCATATTAATTGTAGCTGTTTTTCTAGTTTGCCAGGTACCTTATAACATTATTCTTCTTGTGACAGCTGTAAACATGGGGAAGATAGACAAATCTTGTGAAAATGACAACATATTGGCTTATGCAAAATACACCACTGAAGCCATAGCATTTTTACACTGTTGTGTGAACCCCGTGCTCTACGCATTTATTGGAGTGAAGTTCAGAAGTTATTTTGTGAAGCTAATGAAGGACCTATGGTGCAAGAAGTACAAGAAATACAATAAACGTAGTTCAAAGACAAGCTCTGATACTTATCATTCAAGACAGACTAGTGAAATTCTGACTGACACTGGATCTTCTTTTACTATATAATAGACTTTGAACAACATTATTACTGAAGGACTCTTCTCACTGAGTAAGCCAAACCAGTGTCACTGTGCATGTGACAGCAAGTCATTTGAGCTTCTCTGTGCTTATAAGGGACCTTCCATGATCTACAACTCGTTTCAGGAAACCAATTAAGAAAAAAGAATAACACTGTCCTGTGTAAAACTGAAATCTTATTTACTTCTTTTAATGCTCTTCTGAAGTACGTCCTCTTAGAATTTTAGGGTAAGTGAAGTTTACAGAGGAAGCCTCCTCATTTTGTAAGGGAAAATTGCATCTCATCCGTCCTGTAACACTGAAATGTCCCCAAAGTAATAAGTAAATGAATAAGGTTATGTCCAGGCTCATTCTTACATTTATATCTTTTAATTACTTCTACCTGTAAATCCTATTTAAGTGTAAATCTCCACTGTGTTTATATTGCAGAAAAGTCATTTGTGACAATACTAACCCATTTTGAGCAAAGCAGGGCAAGGAAAACAGAGAAATTAAGAAAGAGGCTCAAGGCTGCTGACAGAGCTGGGCTTAAGTGTTTGTTCTTGTAAATCTTTGGCCAGTTCTATACTCCACCTGCTCATCAGGACTTGCCTATATTAAGGCTGAGGCTGTTCAGAGCCAACAGTGACACATCTTCTAAAGAGAATATTAGAAAAAAAAGAAAATTATTATTTAAAGAGAATACCGAAATACCATCAGAAAGGTTTTCTGAGATCTCCTGATGTATCTTCTGAACAGAGAATGGAGTTTTGCTTAAGAGTTTCTTCTCTTTGTTTGGCACAGGATTCAGGTGCTACAATCTAACAAAGCTGATAATCTGGTGAATGCCTCTTTGTGAAAAGTTGTCTCTTTTTAATGTGGCAAACTGTCTGGAACTGCAATTATTCCAACACTTTTTGTTGGAACAAAATATGATTACCTTCTTTGTGTTTAGCTACTGTTAGCAAAGTTTCCTTGGGAATAGATTTACTAGCTCAAATATGCATATATATGCATATGAGTCACTATGAATATAGGAATATTTATGAATATAATGAATGCAATTATTTTTATCCAGACATGACTTTTCAGCAAATCCTAAGTGGATCTTAGTCGATCTTCCGCTCATTGAGTGAGCTTCACCACATTGTAGCAGTCATGGTGGGATAGTGAGGTAGATAGGAGCAGAAGGTGAACGACACGGAGTCAGGATTAGAGGACAGAAGAGGATCAAGATCCGCTGAGGAAACAAATTGATGTGGCACACGAAGCTAGTACTGCTTTGGCTGCTGCAAGCCATCCTTCTTTCCACTGTAGTGTGAAGTTTTTAAATATCAGTGCCAGATATGATAAAGATTGCATAAATTTGTCATTACCAAATAGCAATGTAGGCAAAAATATAATAGAAAATTAAGTAATTACATGTGTATGTATTTTCTGTAAATAGAAATTATGATTTTCTGGAAGAGAATTCAGCAAATAAAATATGTAACTGAAAAGGGAAAAATTGCCTCAGATTTAAGAGTTTCTTTCTACATGTATTGCCATGAAACATTCTCTTATTTAGTGCAAAATCTCTCATATCTGAATGGTGCAGCATCTGTCCATCTGAGACTGCCTGAGGGATTGTACCTTAGAGCAGGAAGTCTAGGGCTGAAGGAGCTATGGCAGCTCTTGGGCAAAACCTTGCAAGGCTCAAAGGCATATTCCCCACCTCCTGCAGTCCTACTTCCATGCCTGCGTTGGCCTTTATCCACTGACCAACCCAAACACTGCTCCAACGAGGTTAAAGGGCAAGGCAGCAGCCAAGAGGCAGTCACTGACCTGTCATTGTCCCTGTCCCACCAGAGGAGGCTTGCTGACAGAACACGGGAGAGGGCAGGGCAAGCGTGCCATAACCTTTGTGAAGTGTTTCCTGGCTGAAAGATCATCCTCCTTCAGGGGTGAGGGAGGCAGGGGAAGAGAGAAAAACTGGGTCCCACAGACCAGGGCCTTCCCCAGAGAGAGGGGTCTCTGACCTGGCTGCCTCACAGGTCACCAGCCCCTGGTAACTGTGAGGGACCCAGGCGAATTGAAAGCAGTGGTGGAACATCTGCCTCAGGCGGGAGCAGGTACAACCTCCCAGATGCTGGATTGTGTGTGGGGGAAATGCTCACTGGAAATTACGCTGAAAGGTAGAAAATGTACCTAGCCTCTCTCCGATATTTGAGAGAGAAGTGCTGCTGAGGGAAGATGAATGTGGTACACATATGCGACTAAAACAGCTTTTGGGGTACGAATTGTGCTGGTGTCAAGGCCTTGACGAAAGTCCTGTTTGAGGTGCAGCTGAAATCTTGATCGCTATGACTGACCACTCTGTCTCTGGGAAAGATGGGGGTAAAGGACAGTGTGGACTCCTGTGGTCATTTAACATGGATAACTGCCAAGTACCCACCGCTTTATCATTCCTCTCCTCAACTGGACAGGGGAGAGAAAATATAATGAAAGGCTCATGAGTTCAGATAAGTGCAGAGAGAGATCACTCACAGATTACTATCATGGAACTTGGGCAAATTAGTTGAATTTATTAGCAGTCAATTTCAGAGCAGGATAATGAAAAGTAGAACAAATCTTAAAAACACCTTATTCCCAACCCTTCCTCCTTCCCAGGCTTAACTCTGTTCCCAGTTCTTTACCTCCTCCCCTGCAGCAGTGCAGGGAGACAGGGAATGAGGGTTACAGTCAGTTCATCACATGTTCTTTCTGCCACTGCTTTCTCCTCAGAGAGAGGAATTACTCCCCTGCTCCAGTGTGGAATCCCTCCCACAGGAGACAGTCCTCCATGAACTTCTTCAACACTAGTTTTTCCCACAGGCTGCAGTTCCTCATGAACTGCTTCAGCGTGGGTCCCTTTCTATGGGTTACAGCCCTTCAAGAAAAGGCTGCTCTAGTGTGGGTCTCTCACAGGGTCACAAGTCCAACCAGGAAACCTTCTCTAGCATGGGCTCTGCTCTTCTGGGTCCTGCCAGGAGCCTGCTCCATCGCTGGCTTCCCATGAAGTCACAACCTTCTTTTGAACATCCACCTACTCTGGTCTGGGACTCCTCCAGGGACTGCAGAGCAGAGTGGGTCTCTGCTCCACTGTGGACCTCTGTGGGGTGCAAGGGGAAAGCCTGCCTCACCATGGTCTTCATGCTGCAAGGAAATCTTGGCTCCACTGCCTCGGACATCTCCTCCCCTTCCTACTTTGCTGACCTTGCTGTCTGCAGAGTTGATTCTCTCACTCTCACACAGAGTTGATATTCTCACTCCTGTTTTCTCTGTCTGCAATTACTTTTGCACAATAACTTTTTTTCCTACTTAACTTTGTTATCCTTCTTAACTATGTTATCACAGAGGCTTTGCTACCATCACCGATTGGCTTGGCCCTGGCCAACAGTGGATACAATCTTGGATGAGCCAGTTGGCATTGGCTGTGTCAACACATGGGGGAAGCTTCTAGCAGTTTCTCAGAGCAGCCACCCTTATAGCCCCCTTGGCTGCCAGAACCTTTCTCTGCAGTGGAGGAGAAGAGTCCTACTGCTCGATGTCCAGCAGCAGCTGGCTGTAGTGGCAGACTGGTCAGCAGATGTGGCTGGTGGGCCCTCAGATATTGTCATTCCTTTGGTGGCCAAGTCAGCAGAACCAACATGCGAGCTGGGGCTGATGTTGGTAGTCCAGGGCATGAAAAGAGTACAGATTTAGAGGAGCCTGGGAGCTTGGGAAGTTTGTGTTACTTTTACTGCTTGTGGAGTAATGTTGCTATTGTGAAATTGCTGTGCATGCTGCATTTTATTATGATTTTCATGTTGTGGTAACTGTGCATAACAAGCACATGGTAAGATTTTCTTTTTTGTTGAGTGTATTCCATCCGGGATTTTTTGAAAGAAAAGACTTGATTTCACAGAGGTTCTCATTTCCCATCATATTTAAAGAGAGAAGGATACATACAGTGTTGCGTCATGTCTTACACACAGAGATGTGGCTGATAAGCTTTGAGAAGTTGATTCATACTTCCTCCACCTGCGGACTGGGGCTGCATTGTGGTATTGCCTGTACATACAAGGTCTGCTTGTTAGTGGGTTCCATGCTACTTTTGGTGAGTCCATGGTGGCCCTGCTTTACACTTCCCATTCTAGCAGTTCAGAAGGAGATAGGTCATCAGCACAAGCTGTTAAATAAAAGCACAACATCTCAATGCAGACAGCCTAAAGCTAAATCTGTTTTCTGATATATATAATCTTCACTTAAGAGTTGGACTTGATGATCCTTGTGGGTCCCTTCCAACCCAGAATATTTTGTGAAACTTGCCATATGAAAATCTTAAAAATGGATCTAAATTATTATTCATCTCCCCATAAAAATGGCAGCTTTCTTCCCATGGTATTTAAAGTTCATGTTCTGTCTTTTCTATTTGTATATTAATTTTCTTAGAAGCACGATCCCTATAAGCTGGTGAGCCTACAAGAGAGTCACAGTGGACAGACAAGATCAAAGTCATTTGGGCCTTGTGAGTAGCAAGGAAAGGCAAAGGAAAGAAAATGAAAATTATAGGCAAAGGTAGGTAACAGTTGGAGATTGTGAGTGGTAACTGAAAGAAACAGTCTAGAGAGGAACATTTTTGTTATGGAAGGTTATTAATAATGATTAAGTACATAACAGATATAACTCTGCTTTGAATCTTTGTAGGGCAATCTTGCTATTTGCAATTGTGGAAACTTTGGGGAAATTTTCTTGTGACTGAAGCAAAAAATGATACTTGAAGCTTTAAAAATTTGGACACAATTGGGAAAATTTTAGATTAAGTGAAAATGATAACAGTTTCAAAATGTCAAAACAGTTTGTTTCATGAAGCATCAAAAATGTTTTGATATTTCTGATTATTTTTCAGATACTATAATAAATGCCAAGGAAATTATTTCACAAAACCACTGAAAGTGGTTCATAATCTGCTTTTTTATGTTGCTGCCAAGTAATCAGGGTATTCCCTCCAACCACCTCCTGTGGTAGAAGGCACCAAGCCACTACCATCACTTCTGAGTTAAGAGCTCATACCCTCTTTGAAACAGTCTATCCAAAGTACAGCTGAAGAAAAAAAAAAGAGAGAGAATTTCACCCTTAAATTGTCCGACACCAATAGATCTTATTTCTCCTCTGGACAGTGTAAATTGAAGGTCCTTCAGGCTGAAGAGGGAATTAAATGACATCTCTGCTGTGGGTGAACAACTCAAGACCTGGTGGTAATGATGTGACCACTAAGCAAAGTGTTGTCCTCTGGGCTGCTTCAAGCATAGTTCAGTTCCTTTTAGGATGAGTACCTGAAAAAAAAAATTCTTCATTTTTGATTGAATGAGCTCCATTATCTAACCTGAGTTGAAAAGTGTCTAGGTTTTATTTACTCAAGAAAATAAAATTTAGTAGTTAAAAAGTTATTTTGATGGTGAAAATTTTTATCCACAGAGTCAGGATTTCTTTCCCCACAAACCAAAAAACCCATTGCCTGTACAATTTTCTAGCTGATATCCATAGTCAGTTTTCTTTGGATTGACGGTATCTTGTAACCCAGTTGTATATCCTGATGTACCATTCATATTTCTAACAAAATCCTCATATTTCATTTATTTTTATTATCTTTTTGTTAGAAATATATATTGAATTACTGTATTATCAATTTGGTCTATATATATTAGGCTGAGCTAAACCAGTCAAACTAATATTCTTCTATCAAAACTTTCTGAAGCTCTTATTTCATTTTAGTATAGCTTTGTCATTCCTAGACACTTATTTTAGTTAATACAAATTAATATATTGATATGTATTTAATCTCTACTGACTGGAATTAATTTATAAATTTGTAATTCACTGAGGATTAAGGGAAGTAGAGAACACTCATCTTCTTCCTTTTTCTGTAAGAAATAGTTGCTGAACACCGAAGTAAAAAATTTTCTTCAAAATAAGAAATATATGAACTTATTTTATGCCAACCATGGACAGCCATGATGCTTCAGTAAAACACACAGTAGTATTATTTGTGAGGAATTTGTGCATCTCGTGGTTGGGAATTATAAAGTAAAAAAGCTATCCAATTTCCAGAAATTTTTTTTGTTTGACTTTGTTGATTTCTGTTTGTTTGTTTGTTTCTTATCCTGCATTGGATCATTCAGCTATGGTTTTATTGTGGTTTATGGTCCCATTTCTGTAAAACTTCTACAGAAATATGGAGCCATTAAAGCAGTTACAAATGGAATTCTACTTGCTATCAGTGATTTTCTTCACTTAGTTTTTTGCTGTTCAGATTCAAACCTGTTAATTTCTTGTAGGTATCAGATCAAGCTTTGCTTCTATTCCATGTTTTGTTATTATTTTTTACTAGTATTAAATATGTTTTTATAAAAGTGATGTCTATGTTCTGTATTCAATTGCAGAAATACAGAATGGAAGTGAAAAAGAAATACTAAGATACAGAAAATATACTGTTGGGTAGAACACATGAATGCTGTGTATTTATAGTAGATGGTTTGATTTGTAAGAGAGATCCATTTATTAAACTTAAAAGAATCTTATTAATGTATTTCAGGTAAATTATGATGCATTTTAACCATCTGTCTCATAAAATTATAATAGAAAAATATAAACACCTTTGTATTTATTTTTCTGATTCAGATTCAAAACAGATTCAGCTCATAACAACAGTGGTAAAAATTGTACTGTTTTCAGAGGCTTTTCCCAGTTTATGTAATTTTCAGATCAGTGGTTATGTATGTTGGTTTTAAACTTCAAAAGCAACTGCTAGTAATAAAGAACAGTATCAGCAGGGATAGAAATAGTCAAAACAGATATTGAAGGACCTGGTGTACCTTTTACATTGTAGTTAATTTGGCATAAACACAGTGTCTCTTGTGTGTACTCTGGGATTTTCATAAAAACAGGGGGTTAAAAAAGAATTACCAATGCAGGAAGCATTTTCTACTTTGTTTTCATTAATCTCTGTCTTAGGCTGCATGAAGAGGGATTCATTACAAATTATTTCTAACTGCTTTTGTGCTCTCAAGAATTTTCAAGTTTTCCCTCTCAAGTTTTCTATAAATATCTGTTGATTTGTAATTTAAATTTAAAATATGTTACTGAAGAAAACCATAGAAGTCGTGGTTTTAAGATGGCTTTATATCTCAGACTAGGGGATTTAATTCCTTTTCACTTTTTCTGTTCTTTGTATTTATTTCTGTAAAGGTACAAATTGTTGTTTTGTTCTAATGATACAAATCTGCAGAAACCTGTTAACTTGCATAAAACTGTTGCTAAAGTTGTAAAATATTAGACATAAAACCTGAATGATAGCTAATTCCACTCACTTGATTTTTGTGTGAAATACTGTCTAAAATGTTTGTTCATTTGAATTTGGACCACATTTAAAATATTCATGCTCAGATTATCCTACATTGATGTTCTGTATCTTAAATCTCTGTAGATTACTTTTAGTAGACATGTTTTTAATTGCTTAGTTTAGTCTTATAAAAACATCCCATAATATCCCTTAATATTCCATAGAACCAGGCATCAGAAAAATCTCATGGGAAAAATGCAAAATGAAAATATCAGTTGTCATAGGATCTGACATCAGCTGAAACACACTCATATTTACAGGGTTCTGTAGAGAGGTTTGTGCTCCCAGATATGGACAGTCACTATTAGATGCATATTCTCTGGGTGGGGAAGCTTATGCAGAAGAATTGTGGACAAAAAGAAGTTAGAATGAGATTCTAAAATATCTTTAATTAATTAGGAGCCAAAGGTCCAGCTCTCAAAATAATGTTGCTCATGGAAACATGTCTTGCAAAGGAAGTAAAGGCCAGTGATAAGTGGCAGAAAGTCAGTTTTGTTGGTGTAAGTTGTATCCACAATATTGTTGTCACAGTCTGTTGTAGCCAGTGTAGCTCCACTGGCAAAGTGCTCTTCTTGGGAACTTCACTCAAGGTGGGCTGGTAGTTTCAGATGAAAAAGTGGATGTCATGGGATAAACAGACTGAGTCAATTATGTGGTATCACCTAGTTCCAGTTTAAAAACTGTCTGCAAATCTTAGTTACTGACTTGACACAAGTATGGAGGCTTGGGTGTATTTGGAAACTGTTTGGGCTTTTGGTCAGTCTGAGTTTAGTAGCCAGTAGGATATACAAAAGTGCCACTCTTCACTGATTAAAAGTTTTAGAAATTTCACATTTAATATCATAAAATGTTGTGAGACACTGCTACTTTCCTAAGAATCCCTGGAGATTACTTCAGAGAGCATGCAGTACTTTAACGTGTAAAATTGTTTTCATTGTTACATTTTTGAAAATCATTTGTGTGCTTCGATTTTAGTCTCTTTGCACATTCAGACTGGTGCAAGATTTCCCTCTAGTGGTTAAAACACGTACGAAGTGTCTGAAAGAATAATCTTGGGGGAATCGTATTACAGAGTGCAACGTAGTTCTATGTTTTACTATTTCCCAAAGTCATATCTTTTTTCATTGTGGGCTAGAGTTGACTTTGTGTAACAGAGAATCTGTACCCATTTATATCAGTACACATTACCAGTTACTTAAGCTTTCTTGATCAGATGGAGGAGTACTGTCCAGTTAGCAGAAATAATTGTTTTTCTTCACAGCAGATAGCAATGTCTCTAGAGAATTAATCTCCAGCCCTTTCTCACTCTACCTGTAAACTTTTCTTCTTTCTAAGACACAGCAACATATAATAAAAGGGACAAAGCATCTCAGATCCAATTCAGGCACACTTGCTGGGAGATATTTGGTGAATTCCTCTCTTGTTTAGGGATTAGTTTATAGAAATGAACAACAGGAGAGAAATTTTGAAATCCACTCTCAAGTTGCTTTTAGTTACTATTCTTTTTGGGGGTTAAATTATAGTGAGTTAACAATGTCTCCTTGGTTTGTGTTAGGGAGTTACTGGTTTTGCTGCCAACAAGTAAATTAATCCTAGTTCCACCCAGAAAATTTCACGTGTACTTTATTCCCCCTTGTCCTCTCACTACACGCTCTTGTGAAAATCCCTCTCCATCTTTCATGCAGGCTCCCTTTAGGTACCAGAAGGCTGCTCTAAGGTCCTCCTAGAACCTTTTCTTCTCCAGGCTGAACAGCCCCAACTGTCCTAGCCTGTGTTCATATTAGAGGTGCTCCTGCCCTCTGATCATCTTCCTGGTCCTTCTCTGGACTTGTTCCAATAGGTCAGTGTATGTTTGTGTTTACAGAAGCCCAATATAACCCATGAAGAGCTACATACTTATTTGCATAAGCAGATTATTAAATAAAGTGTCATTTTGTTATGCTGTTCTATGATTTTCAACAGAGAAGGACCAAGATCAGTGCCTGGGATAGTTGGGTATTAGAGCAGTGCAGATACAGAATAAGAAAACATTCACCAGATTTTGGAGAATGCAGTGAGTGCAGGATAAGTCCAACACTTCAGTCCCTGTTGAATATTTTATATTCTGTACTACTTAAAAGAAAATTATCATCACTGATTTATGTCTCCTTGTTCTGTTTATCTATATGCTTTAAGTTTATGGCTGCTGCTTCACTTCTAATAATAAGATTTAAAAAGCAAAGGTGCAATTTGCAAATAATAACTTCTCATTGCTATCTCCAATAGGGAGAAACTTGGACAACTGCTCCAGGGTTTAGGAAAATTCTTGTCCCAAAAGTCTTTCAGATAGTGCTATGGGAAGGGGATTCCCCTGGGTGTCCCTGTCACTGACAGTTCTTTTTTAGGGCTGCTAGTTTGTCTGTGAGGCTTTGCTTGAGATCTGCAGGCCCTTGTACATGTGTTTAACTTCCTAATGCTATTTTTTGGGACTTGATTAAAACTGTCAGACCGTTCAGTTAGATTTCTGCTTGTTTTCAGGGGAATTTGTGAGGATTTAGCAGTTTTAAAAGGTCAGGTCAGGCACACATAGAAATACTGACTTTATGCAAGCAGTTAATATGTCAAGTGTTTTAAAATTACACGGGTGGAAATTCTGTGAAAGTGTGAAATATTTTATTTATTTTTTTTTGTCTAATATTTATTAGGCCTGAGATAAAACATGAGGTAAGACCTGAGATAAAACATTTTATTCTTTATGATAGTTTTTAAATGGAAAAATTCTACTAAAACAGAGACTCCTCACAAACATTTCACAAGACAATCGTCAGCCTGTACTACTTTTCCTTGTTTGCTCCTGCAGTGCTGCCAGGGTGTTGGTGCAAAGGTACTTCTGCCTCACAGGGAGAAGTTTTGAGTTATTTAGCTGTGTTTACTGAGGAACTACTGTGTTGCCAGGAGCAGGAGTGGCTTCGTGTGGTTTTAACTGAGAGGTGCAGACCAGGAAGAACTGCAGGGATTAGGGCTATGGGTGAGAGCTTCTGTTTACTCAGTAATTCCCTAGCAATCAGCAGCAATAACAAAGCAAACACTGAAAAGATACATGATAAAAAAACTTTTAGACTTCAGTTTCTTATCCAAACTAAAGTCAGTTACCAGCCTAGGCTGTGAAAACTTTTATAAACAATTTCTCACCTGTGAAACCTCATACATTAAAATACAACCCCTACTTTCCTGAACTTACAATATATTAAACTGATGAAGAAGATAAATTAATAATAATTCCTTTCTATTTTTGATGGGATGAAAGCTGACGCTGTCATGTTTGCTAATCAGAGACCTCCTTATTAGTTTCAAGTTTGGAATATCTTTTCCTTGCTGATGATGTCAAGGAGGTTTCCTCACAAAATCCAATTCCTCATGATGCCTTCGGTGACTAAAGCGAAGTATCTGTTTAGAGAGACTCTTGGCAAATGTTGCCTGTTTCCAGATCCCACCATTCTTACTCTTGAGATTATATTTCCTTCATTTGTGTTTTAGAGAAAGCATGACCAGGACTTAGAGTCTCCATGTACCTAGTACAAAATGTGATGTCAGTGGGACAGGCCATCAAGAGCCTTTGTTTTGTCTCTTACTACCGTATCCTTTACACTGGCAGCTAACAACAGCTTAGCTTTTGAACTTTGTACCCTCTGAACAGTTCAGTGATTTTTTGAGGGTAAGTGTTGTTTCTTATGTTTAAAAAAAAGGTAAAGAAATCCCAAACAAACAAACAAACAAACAAACAAACTAACCCACAACCAACTTGCATACAGCCTTATACTCAGAAAAATAACTTTCTGGTTGGAGCTTTCAGCTCCAGTTGAGTTTGACCTCTATAGAAACAAATTGTCACATCCTAGTAAATGCTAGGAGACAACCAATACTGCTATAGACAGCAGAAGAATGGGGACAATCAGGAATTTGGTGTTCCTTCTTAGGCTTCAGAGGGAATTGCAATATAGGGTCATGGGCTTTACTTCTTTAAACGGAATTATTTAGCCCATCCTTTCTGACCTCTCCCTGTCCATTCTTTTGTCTTCACTACACCTGCTTCCTTTTTTTTTTTTCAGTCTTATTGAAGATCCATTCTGTAGGATTCTTATTTTTGCATATGAGCATCTGCCCAGACAGTCTGTTGTTGTTTTAGATTTGCAGATTTACAAAGTGTTTCCAGAGGAACTGTAGGTCACTTTAAAGGGACTTCAAGACTGTGAACAACATAATGTTTCCTAGCTACACATGATGGATCTGTAAAAGCAGGTAACAAAGCAGGCAGGGTGTGTAAAGCTCTTATGCAAACCACTTACATTAGGGTAGGAAGAAGGTATTAAATAATTTTCTTGTGAGTGAACGAAGTTTTGGAGATTTCACATTTCTCAAAGAGTGCAAATAATCTACTCAGTAGCAGACAAGATGGAGGTGCTCACCAGCTTCATCTGCTGAAATATATAACCCCTCCCCAATTTTTTAAGGTAAGTAACGAATGTCTGTCTGGTCCTTGCCCTGGAAGAGCTGGAGCAAAGAACCTAAAGAGGTGAAGCAGACTTTGTATTTTTGCAGCTGTCTCAGCCATGCCAGTCTCAGGGAGAACCATGTAAGCTGTAGCAGTGTTATTTTATCTTTTTGAAATAAACATTCTTTTGAGCTACTTAAACATCAGGTGGTTTTTTAGTGATCTCTTTGTTTGGTTTTTTTTCCACACGCCATTTGTTTTTTCCTTTTTCCTTCTGTTATCTTCATTTCCTGCTTTCTGCAGTCATCTTTGATCATGAAGCACTTTGTCTGAATTTAAAGGCTGAAGATTTAGTTGAAAGACAAACACATTGACAAATGTTTCTAGTGGTGAATGGGTTTGGGTTCTTACTGTATTCTGTTTCTTTTTGTCTGAGACTAGTTGTGAGAGAGGAGGCAGTACGTCTAAGTCCTTTTAGCTATCAAAAATATTGTGATTTTATAGGGAGGTTGTATTGCATGTATCCTAACACTATTTTACATGCATATTTATGTATATTTGTATATTATTTTACATATATAAGATTATCAGTGATCAGTACCATCTTCCAGTATAATTGAGAAGGTCATACCTTCTTTATACCTGGATTGGATTGATGGTATGAGTGAGTCCTCCAGCAAGAACTGTCCACTTTCATACACTGAATTCAGTGGTACGATGGACAACGGTAACGTCTCAACAGATAACTTGGGCCACAGTCAAGCTTTTCAGCATACAAGGCAACTATATTATTCAACCAGCTCTGATTTTTTTCCTCAGAAGTTGAATTCCAGTGTAATACAGGCTGGAATTCATGATGCAAATGAAGCTTTGGAAATGTTCACTCCTCCTCTGCTCCCTGCTTCAGAGCCTGGGATGAACCGTTGTGCTCCTACATACAAAAACATGGAACAGGTTAGTTTGCTTTAAATAATCACTGAATTTATAACTGCATATTTTGTATTTCTGATAATGGCACAGCCTGTCCAGAAAGAAAGGATCAGTAGCTTTTGTGTCTGTGTATAGATAGGAAGCTTTACTGGCAAGCGCATGTGTCTGATGCTGTTGCTCTAATGCATCCATGCAATAAACTTCTTTTCACAAGAGACAGTTGATCAATTTTGCTCCTATTCATCTTCTTTTGTAGTTATTTCTATCTCCCTCCTTCTAGTAGAAAGGATTGCACATTCTGGCTCCACGTTCTCGTGTCTGTAATGGTTGTGGGGCATGTTCACTTTCTTGTTTCATATGTCTTTCTATCCATCCTCTTCTCATGCCCCATGTTCTTTTTTTACACTTTTTTTTTTTCATTTCTGACTTTTTCCTCTTCTTCTTAGCTTTGACAAAGTGATGGACAGAAGTAACTCCAAAATATCTCTTCCACTGAATGCTCGATATGCTTCTTATAAGATAGTAAACAATACAGTGCCTTAGTTGTATATTTTAAAGAAACTCTTATGTTTCCAACACTGTTGAATTTAAAATGTATCTATGCTGGAAGTTCTCAATCCTTTCTCCACTGGATGTCTATATTATTCCTTGGTTGTTGAAAAAATAATCATGTAAGTAAAGCTGCAGTTAAAGATATCTTTTTGTGAATCCCAGGAGTCTGTTACTTCTTTTCTTGGATGATGTAAACCACGTCATTTTGTTCAATGACCAGATTGTATCCTGTGATATTGTAAACTGTCAACAGCTGGTCATAAAATCTGATACTGGGTCTTAGGCATTCTTTGTTCTTTGGTGCCTTTTGACATTTGACTATGTGAATTACTTGAACTGTTCTTAAAGATTCTGGTAAAAAAAAAAAAAGTGACCTTGGGCTTTGCTTTGTACTTCTCAAGTAATACCAGACATAGAGTCAGTAGAGTGAAAATGCTGCTTACAGGCAGACTGCTGGGAAGCTCCTGGCACAACAACAACATGAGTGTGTCTTTATGCTGTAAATTTTAGTTCTGGGACAGATCTGGTAGCTCACAATAAATAAATAAAAGAGAAAAAAAAAGACCTATCACTTCCGCTACTGATCTCTGGTAGTTCTTCTCAGTGGACAGGACAGAAGAAACAGATAACTGAAAGAAGGAGTCAAACAGATGTAAACTGGAAAACTCAGAAAGTCAAGGCAACTTGATTAGATGTGTGCCTATGGGGAGGCAAGGGGCCTGCGAAAGGACTGAGGAATTTTGTCTAAGACAGTTATTCTTCCATCCTTTTGATGCTAATTTCAGACCATGCTTATATTTCCTCCTAATTGCATCTGTGTTCTGTGGATATTGATTTTCGAAAGCTCCTTTTCATCAGCGATACTGGCAATTTTCATCAGCAATGAAATGTTGAACATTGACACATTTTTAAGTTTTACAATGAAGCTTGACCTGAGGGTATCATCTGCTCTGATGCTATTCTAAAACCTACTTAGTGTGAAACACAGGTGGACACTTCCCTCCCTTTTGTTCTTTAGCTTCTGGGAGAAGGAAATCCCAGCACATAGACCGGAAAAAAATGCTGTCTGATATGAGACTGAGTAGCAAAACCTGGCAAGGCACATGCTGCCTGCACAGTGTCAGTGTACGAATTAATCCTGAGCTCTAAAACGGCAAAAGAATTTTAAATACAAATGTCTATTAGAAGTAATACAGACTTTAAGAAATACCTAACCCCAAAATCCAGATATGGTGATTCTTTCTGATTAAAAACCATTCAGCTGTGTAGTTTGATACTATATCCTCATGATATTTTCAGACTCCAGGGCAGCAGGACCAACTGATGAAGCAGCAGATGGAGCAGTTGCAAAGGCTGGTGGCTGAACAGCAGAAAATCATTGCACTTTACAACCCAGGTACTAGGGGCATCCCTCCTAACACTGATATCTGAACCTGCTGATGCTTGCACTCCAGTAGTGAAATGCAGTAGTTCTTTAAAGAAAGAGAAGATTTAAGAGTTGTTTTAAATGGCTGGGGGCTCCTCCTCTGGAAGGTGGGCTAAAACATTTGCTCCTTTACACACACTGCATACAAGCTGTAAACTCCAGAAAACACCTTCCCACTTTCGTATATTAAAATTTCAGGAGAAACTTTAGATTTAATAACAGACCTCCTGTATAGACTTCTATTGAATGGTAATACATAAAATTACAGTATTGTGGTAAAAGTACAGAAAAGCTGAAAAATCATTTTTCTTCTGTACCTATAAATGAAAGTTCCAGCTTCTCATGGGTAAAAGAAGAGGAAAAAGTCAGCATACCATGCTTCTGTTAATTGACTCTTACCTTTAATAGTTCCTAACAGCATGATACAACTAATTGAACAGTTTCATTTGACCTGTGGCATTGCTAGAAAACACCATCTACTCAGCAAGCAGAAAAAGAGGAACCCTCACTCCTTCCCACCGTGTCTACAGTAGTGGCACATTCTCCTCAGTGTGCGACCCCAAAGTGAAAGAATTTAGGCAAATCATGTAGACTTGTGACAGCATTGTCCTGGCTTTAGCAGGGCTGCTTGTGCATAACATCCAGCAGGGAGCATCCACAATGGCATAGGAAGGCCGGATGATTCTTGGATTGCTGCTGCTTCTCAGATAACTTTCTGTGGAGGCAGCTTCACCTAATCTGTGTTCTAAGAGCCTAAGCAGCCTAAGGCATGCCCAGCCTCCATCTGTGCATTGATCTGGCATCAGTTTCTCAGTCTAATTTCAAGCTTCTTTGCTCAGTTGAGGAGCTGTGCAAGAATCCCATTATGCTAAGACCTCAGAGGAGAGTTAGGAGAACTAGATGATGGCACCTTGCCTGCTAGAGTTCAGCGTAGTCTGATGAGGTCTTACAAACAGCTTTTTAGAATTGAAAACCTATGTTTTTTTCAAAGATTTTTTACTATACATAGTATGACTAAGTCCTCTCAGACAACTATGTTTTTGCTGTTCCTCCATGCACATAAAAAAACACCTCATAGCACATGTAGGCTGACCAATTTGGAAGAGTTTTATTTATTTCAGTTGCCATATAAGGAACATCTGCTTTAACAAAGGTTCACTTAAAGCAATAGGCATTACTTTAGGCAAAGTAGTAATAACAAAACCACTAAGAATTTATGGCCTCTTGCTTTCCCCTCACCTCCTATCCCAGAAACTCTTGCAGTTGGCACTTGTTAGTGGCTTTAGGGAAATATGACCTTAAATTATTGCTTCTGTAAAAGAAAATTAAATTTAAGCAAGTTTAATCTACAAATGAATATAACAGCTGTTGTTAGGGCTTTTCTTCATTCCCTCTCAGCCTCATGGGTTCAGAGAACCTTCTATAGGAATGACAAAATGTTGGGTTGGATAAACAATGGACAACTAGATCCGTTTGTAGTGAGTCAATAATTACGACAATCCCAGCAGAGGCAGAAAACTGGAACCTTTATTGGATTCACAAGTTCATATTTAAAGGGTTTAGGATCTGTATATTCAACAGGGGGTTGTAACTTACAATTATTACAAACAGGGGTTTTCAGGGGATAACATAAGGGCAAAACCCAGATTAAAAAATTTGGGGTCTTAACAATTATATTATAGGGAAAAACCCATCTTATCTCTTGGGGATTACATGGGGGAAAGAGGTATTATTCAGGTTTGTAGAATGCACAGGATCCAGGGAACACAAAGGGAGAGATAAAACACAATAAGTCTTCTGCACTGGCTTGATGAAATCATGGCATGGTTTCTCTGGGCTTGGACAGAACTTTCCAAACCCGTGACATCAATGGGTCCTTGTCTGGACTCTAGATGGAGGTTTTTCCCCAGTCTCTGTTAGCCCAAGGCTTTTGTTTAAACCTAGCAGTTTTCTTTTTCTCATATCCAAATTTTGGAATCCAACATTACACCATTGGGGTGCAGCAGGTGCTGGCGCTGAGCATGTTAACAGTAGATGTACGCTGGGGTAGATGCACCAGGTAGGAAACAAGGGCCAAACACTGGCCACGCAGTGACCACCAAAAGCCTGGCTTTCTGCAGCTTAGGTTGTCTGCGTTGTGGGGTCCTTTCTGAGCTTCCTGCTGATGCCAGCAGTGCAAAGCAATATGAGACTGAAGGGAATAAGACACTTGAGAAACAACACAGTGTCAGGTCTGTTTGAAGGTCTTGTTTTCAAACTCGATGATGCGTGACAATTGGGGTTTTTGTTTGGGGGGGATAAGTAGGATCTCAACCATTGACCCTACAGCCAGAAGCTAAGCCACACCAGCAGTGATACCAGCAGGCCTGGCTGTTGTTGTACTGATTTTCCTGATGGAGCTATGCCACTGTGAAATAGCTGCCAAGAGCAACTGCTGTATACTAGGGAGACAACCTGAGAAAGAGAGAGAATGGAGGCTGTGGCTGCGTAAATGAAATCTTCATTATCCTGTTCTTTTTGCCTCAGAGAAAAGTCTGGTTGAAATGACAGGCAAATGCTCATCAAGCTGCTCCGTGGTGACCAGGTGGAACAAGTACACAGTCTGTGGTTTCCAAGTTTTCTAATCAAAGCAGAACATCCACAGAGAAATTATGCTGCTCATTAATCCCTGCCCAAATGCCACAATTAGCAAGGTGTTTGTTGTTACTTCCACCAGTTCACCAGGAGCAGAACCGTTAGGCTGCACCACTTTTTTTGGGTTCTCGGGAAGGACTGAAGTGTGAGAAGGAAAAGTGCCTTGAGTCTGCTATGGTTCATCATACAAACATCTCTTCCCTCTGCCCCAGTTCTGTAAATCACTTGACACATTTCTGAAGAAAGTAAGTACAGTTAGTACCATGAATTCAAGACGAAGCTCATACAGTAAGAAATATGTTTATAGGATGCTATTTGAGTGTATTTGCATATCCAGCTACACTTAGCTAATATATAAAGCCATAGACAAAATGCTGACCTGAATGAAAAGCTGACCAAAATCTGCACTGGAAGCTCTTATTTGTTACTATAGGCAGTGTAGATTGAGAGTAGCAAAATACACTGCATGATTTGGTCCAATTAAGCTTTAAAGAAGTAAAATATGAAGAACTAGTTAGGCTATGATTTGTCTTATTGTAGTAAAGGTAGTTGCTTTAATATTGCCATGCATTTAAACTAATACAGTGATCAACAGTAAAATCAAAACTTCATTGAACTACAGATTGTCATTTTATTCTCATATGGAACACAGGCAGAAGTGGCTCTGCCCACCTGCTAGCTGCATGGGTGAAGCGTCTGCCCAGAAGTAGCGAGTTGGGATCTTCCTGAGTCTGTGCCAGATGGGATTCAAATTCACGGATCAGCCTTTTTCCAAAAAATGCCTTAACTAGGGGAGAGGCATTTTCAGTCTCAGCCATTCTCTTTCTACTTATTGAAGTCAGGTCACAGGACAGAGAGGAATCTTGGTGTGAAGAAAGAAAATAAGAAGCAAACGTAATTTTGTAACCTTAGAGAGGAGTTTCTTTCCCAGAAGTAGTGAACCTGGACTTTGGTCCCTGTGCAGAACTGCTTATGTCTTTTCCACATAGTCTTCTAATATAATGCGTAACCAGCCATCCAGAGCTAAAAATAAAACTTTCCCCTCTTTTGCATTATGGTGTGGCTCAGAGATACTTTGCAATACCTTTTACCTCCTAATGGACGTAAGGAGTCCTAGGGGAAATGTTGGGTTTTTTACATGCTCAGGAGTACTTTGTATATTCTATTTAATTCACCATCCCTGTAGTATATGATAACTTTGTTACAACTGGTGGTTGCAACAAGCAGGTTTTACAATTTAAATAAAATAACATAAACGGAATTTGGTTGTTTTATCCTGAACATGCAAACCACCAGGGAACATGAAAGCAAAGAGCGTTTTGTACAATAACAGTTTAGCAAGAGATTTTTAGTTCAATGCAAAATATTTGTCTTAAGCTTCTCTAATTTTTCTTCTCTGGCAACTATTTTTAGGTTTTTCTGTTTCTCCTGGGACACATTCTCACCTAGTAGCCTCCATGCCGCCCCTTCCATGCTTTCCAGCTACTTTCATTCCTGTCCAGCTCCCATCAGGAAATTCTTGCCAAGCTGAGAGCCCAGAATTCTTACAGACCTCTCTCTTGGCAATGCACTCTGCTTGGCAAAGCAGATCCGCCGTATTCATGCCAAATGAGAGCAGTTCAGAAATCTCAGGAGAACATGTGCAGCTTTCAGATTCAGGTGGGTAAAAAGTGCTGGAAATCTAAACCTAAGTCTATTGTGCAACTCCTCTGAATTTTTCCCCATACTAGTGATTGTTACTGGTTTTATTTAAGTTTGGGAAAGGTGCTTTGTTTTTATTGTGGCTTGTTATAAAAGCTTTTAAAGCATTTAAACTTGACTTTTTTTAGTTTTTGAATCACAGTCGTCCTATCTCTCACACTGAATGAAATTGGACCTTGTGGATATAAATGGAATTACACTGGAAAAACTAAGTTATATGAAGTAGGGAATATGTTGTATTCAGGGGGAGGCACATAAGAAGTAGGATGTGGATTTAGCTTCCAAAGGTGTGAGAATGTGCTTCTTAGCTAAGAAGGCCTGGTCTTTTTTAACAATTTTGATGTTTCTCACACTGATATGGAATCACATGGTTCAGAGTTAAAACAATGTTATGTTTCTACTTGGCATCTTCTCTTTGTTACACTTTGCCAGCCTTGTCTTCTGTGGAAAGATACCAAAGGGTTAGAAAGAATAAAAGAACAATTTGCAAGAAATCAAAAACTGATTTCAAAATGGGGGGAAGAGGAACAAAAAGAAGTTAGAGTAGAACAACCTAAAACGGAAGAGAATGTAAATTAGACAGGTCTCATGAATTCATTTGAACTTCTATAACAACACCTGACTGTGATGCTGTGAGACAGTCCCATAGTAAAACTGAAATTTTAATTTCATATTTTCCAAGACAGCTCAGGACAAGTACTCTCATGGATAGAGTCTTGTGCCTGAAACTATTATTTTATTGCTGGGTTAAACTGAATGTGGATCAATTGCCCAGTGAAGTTTATCACAGAGATTCAGAAATACTTCTGCCAGTACAAATGAGGAGACTGAAGGGGTGGTCTATGGATGGATGAATCACAGAATCACAGAACCACAGAATAGTTAGGGTTGGAAGGGACCTCTGGAGATCATCTAGTTCAGCTCACCTGCCAAGGTAGGATCACCTAGGGCAGGTTACACAGAAATGTGTCCAGGTGGGTTTTGAATGTCTCCAGAGAGGGAGTCTCCACAGCCTCCCTTGGCAGCCTGTTCCAGTGCTCTGCCACCCTCAGTGTAAAGACGTGTTGAGGTGGAACTTCTCGTGTTTATGTCCCTTACTCCCTGTCCTGTTGCTTGGCACCACTGAAAAGTCTGGCATCATCCTCTTGATACTTACCTTTCAGATATATTCAGATCCTTTCAGTCTTCTCTAAATTAAACAGATCCAGCTCTTGCAGTCTCTCCTCATAAGAAAGATGTTCCAGACCCCTAATCATCTTTGTGGCCTTCTGCTGGACCCTCTCCAGTAGCTCCTTGTCTTTCTTAAACTGAGATGACCAGAATTGTACACAATACTCCAGATGTGGCCTCACAAGGGCTGAATAGAAGGGAAGGATCATCTCCATCAACCTGTTGGCCAGACTTCCTGACGTGCCTCAGGATTCCATTGGCACTCCTGTCCCCAGGGGCACACTGCCGGCTCATGGTCAGCTTGTCATCCACCAATACTCCCAGGTCCCTTCAGAGCTGCTCTCTAGGTGGTCAACCCCCAGCCTCAACTGATTCTGGGATTATTCCTCCCCAGGTGCAATATCCTACACTTGCCTTTGTTGAACTTAATTGGGTTTCTATTTGCCCAACTCTCCAGCCTATTAAGGTCCCCTGAATGGCAGCATGGCCTTCAGGTGTATCAGTCACTCCCCCCCAGTTTCACATCATCAGTAGAGTTGCTTAGAGTGCATTCTATCCCTTCCTCCAGGTTGTTGATAAACAAGTTGAATAAGACTGGACAGCAGGAATATATTAGGACAGTGGGAGGTATGACTGCTTTTTTTTAAAGCAATGCTGTCTTCGACCTGCCTCGTGTGTAAAACTAAGGCTTGAAGGTGCAGAGGCCTTAGTACATCAGGGTAACTTCCCACTGGAAGCTGGTCAGTGCAGTTGTCTTTGAGATATTCTTCAGTTGAATATGTGCTTGAGGACTAGGCTGAGCTGACACTTTCCCAACTGTTGTGATGAGTCTGGGTTTTTATTGCTGGATACATAAGCATATCAATAGTTTGTATAACACTTTACATTCTTATTTAAAGGTATAAACACTGAGCCACTGCTTCAGTCTACAGAGAGTCCCACAAAAAACCTTTCCAGACAAGATGCTCAAGAAGAGAACAGAAAAGAAAAGAAAGGTGAATTAAACAGCTACTTGGACACATTGTTCTTGCCTTGCACTGGGAAGCACAGAAAATTACAGAGCTTAGGCACCTCTCCTTATTAAAGCATTCTGGAGACAGCACAGCCCCATACCTAAGACCGTGGGAAGGAACACGTGGGTTCTGCATCCTTGCTGCTGTCAACGTATTGTGTCACTTCTGACCCCTCTGCCATATTCTGATGCAAGACAGGCAAGCAAGTAGCAGAAACTGCACTGCTTGTCTGCCGTTAGACTGGAGATGTTTGGTGTATAGCTGAAAAAGTCTGAGGGATGAATATAAAACTTTTGTATTCATGCTGTTGGACCAGAAATTCCTTTCAGCATGTTGCAAAGGTAGCACTGGTTGTATTTATATGATGAAGTGAGCTATATAGTTCCTGCCTACAGCAACAGTGCATAGTATGAATGAGCAAATAGAGGCTTTCTGCTCCAGTTGTCAGTCCTAGCTTGACCTGAAGGAGAAACTCAACACTAGGTGACACTCAGAAAAAAAATTAATTGAAGTGGAAACCGGCTGCTTGTGGTGAACATACCCAGTAAGCTTCAATAGGAAGATGCACAAATCTGCACTTTTGTGAAGTAGAATAGAAAATGCCTGGTTAGAAAGTCTCTTGTACAAATACTGATTGTTAAACTGTTTAATGAACTGGTTTGCAAGTCACATAATTATAGATACATAAATAATTCAGTACTGTCTAGCAGTGCCTACACTGCCACGTTCTGCGGTGAACACATTAAGCAAGAATTACAAATCTCTAGAGATAAGGAGCACAAAGCATACTATTTGTCCTTTCCATGTTTCCAGCACTAGACTTGAGGATGAGAAGCCTCTTTTTTTCACAGATTGCATCCTTCCACCTACATAATTCAATTGTATTCTGTAAAATATTTTCAAAAATTAAAACCTTGCCTATGTTCCTGAAAATACAAATATTTCTAATTATTTTATGATATTTATTTTTCGTTTATTCATTCTGTAAAGACTTTGTTTACGCTGACCTTTTTCCTGCTGCTTAGATAGCAGTCAATTAAAAGAAGGTTTCTCTGAAGCTTTTTCTGCTGCCAAAGAAGAACAAAGAGAACAACTAAAGGAGGAGATTTCTCCATCTCTCTTTGGCGTAGAGGCAAAGACTGGAAGCATAGAAGACAGGTGAGAAATGACCTTAGTCAGTCTATCAAGCTACAAAAACATATTTTCCTTGATTGTATATGTAATGTATGTGTAATATTTACAACATGATGGTTCTTTCTCTGCTTGAGAGTGGCAGGTATGCATGGGCAGAAACTGGACAGGTCTACGACCTGTCAGTTGATCTACTTCTATGTAATAGAATGTTGGTCTAACCAACTTAAATGAGCTAGTTTTGTAAGTATGATCTTCAAAGGATAGAAGTAAGGCAAAAGTTGGCAGGGAGAGATAACATCCTCTGATGTACCATTACTTCTGCAGTAGCCATCATTATGTGATGGTAGCTCATTCATTCTTGTCCTTCCTCTGCCTCTTCAGCTGTACTGAGACCATTTTTTATATGCCTGTATAGTTAATGAGTCAGCGAAGTAATCCTTGTTAAAATTATCTGTACAGAGGAGAAATGTAACATTTAACTTGGATCAGTTTTCTGATCTGGTACATCACTGCATTGCAAAAGGAACTGTACTAGGACACTGAGGGGGTACTCACAATGAGGCAAAAAGGGGTAGATTGGCATTGGTGATGGAAGAAATGCTTGTAGAGTTGTTACCTTTCCTTGACTGATGCAGATAGGAGCAGCAGGTCTTTGGCACACTGAAGCTTGATCAAGCATAAAAGAGAAGAGGACAACTTCTAGGAAAGCACAGATGGAGAGTAATTGTCATGAGTGTGTTTACCTGTGGGAATTGGACAGAGAAGAAAGACAAGAACCTCCACATCAGAAGACCAGGAAGAGGTGGCAGGACCGTAAGCACATCTGGACAAACGGGCCTGTCCACATATGCCTTTTTGGATCAGCAATGAGCTTCTGAAGTCTGTCTCCCACCCACCCCTACTTGTTGTGTTTTGGTTCACATCGTGTCGTTGGTATGAACTGAATGAAACTAAAGCACAGAATTTACTCCATCTGAATGTACTCCAGTTCTTTGTGACATTTTTGCTATGGTAACAGGCTGTAGTTGGTTTGAAGCAAACTTCCCTGAAATGAGTATTGTCTAATGTTGAGTCATCTTCAGCAACAGTTTTGGTCTACGGTGCATGATAACAGATAGAGAGAGACCGACAAATGAAAAGATTATCCATGGTACAGTGGTGTTAGGCAGAGGTGGGGTATAGAAAGAAAAGTGATGTGCTGCATAACCAGCAGAAAACCCAGAATATTTTAATATTCAGCAGAAATTATTAGTAAGTGACTAAAGTTAGGCTCAAGCCCATTTCCAATTTCATACTTTCATATATGCTGTATTACGTTTCATTTTGAGTCAGCCTTCATTTTGGCCCTCTACAATGTTACAGATATTATTTTTTCTACTCTATCACCCTTCACCATTTAATTCAAACCACTCTATCAGAAAGATAGTGAGTTCTTTCTGACTGTCATTAGCTCTAGTCTGGAGAAATGACTGAAATATTTTTCTTTTTAACTATTGTCTATTTTTAAGGAAAGACTGATACCAGACCAAAAAATGTTGCTTGCTAAAAGTATAATTAATGTTTAGGCTAGACAGGCTGTTTTAAACTGAGACTTAGATTCACACAATAGTGAGATTTTACTAACATTCTTCACAGTTTAATAAAATCGAAGAGAACATTTACAGTTCTAAACTCCATATCAGCTGCAGAAGAATTATCAAAAGAAAACTAATTGGAGAACCTTACAAATAAGTACCTTCTTGTTACTTACCTAGGCCAGTCACATCAGCAATTGGCATTAGACAGAAGACTTCTGAAAAATTTGTTGAAGAGCAACTTAAAGCAGACAATCATCTCAGAGAGAAACAGCTCAAGGAGCAACAGGTATTGTTGCCGTTGGTTCATTCACTTAGATTTTGACAAATTCTCATGGCCTTTGGTATTGTGTGGGTTCTGTTTTGGTGTGGTAGCACATTTTTCCACTATTCTTTCACGTGATATTGGAAGACTTTTCCCCAAAGTAAAAAAACCCTGTATTACTCTGTCACAATCCTATTCCCCTACTGTTTCTCACTGGATTCCTCTCTTTCCCCATATTTTCTGGGTCATAGTTCATGCCTGAGTCTCAAGATACTTAGCTAAATTAGACAACAAAGTTGATTCTGTTATTTTTTTCTATAATAAATGGTCTCTTATGTGCTACTAATGTCAGAATGAGGGTATTTCCAAATAGAGCTTTTGTACCAGGGACAAGTTCAGTAACACCATTCTGCTTTTTGCTGTGCGTGAGGTTTGAGATGAGGTTATTCCTGACACCTCTAGGTGTCAGACTCAGCATTTTGTTAGGTTTGGTGAGTTGGAAGATGCACATCTCAGGAATGCAGAATTTTCTTTATGTCTCCCTGGCAAAAATATCTCAAACTGATGCATTTATATATTTCTGTGTCACTTGAACTTCCTTTGAAAATGAAAAAAGGCCGAACTTTTATCATCTTCTATCATGTAGCCATTTAGCACCATCTTAACCCTTTTACTCTACTACTGAATGAATGGAGGCATCACATAGCGACTGCTTCTAAAAGTTCTCATGCCTTCCCCATAGTCTCAGGGCTATTTCTTATGTGCTCAGTTACCCACAGCCAGTGTCTTTAAGACTTCTGATATCTCAGCTTTTTCAATTATGGTGAATATCTTCCTTTCTGGAGAATGATTCTCAGACTGTGATTCTCAGGATTTAATTTTTTTTTTCCAGAGCAAGGCAAAAATAACATCTCTAAAGATTTTTCTGAAACGGAGAGAAGTTATGGCAAGGTTCAAAAAAATTAAACAGAAGACTCTAAAACAAGACAACAAGCATTCCAGAAGAGCTGGGTTGAATCGCTGGGGTAATTTCTTCCAGTCTGGCCAAGTGAACACAGGTATACTGCAGCCGGGGGAATGCCCTCAGTTAAATCTGCAAGTCAGTAACTCTGTACAGATGGATACCCATGAAAAAAAAGCAGACTGTGCTTTAGCTGAGTGGGAGATAAAGACTGACTGTGAAGCAAAAGTAGTTGAGCAAAGTGCAGAAGAAAAAGAAGTCATTGGGAGAGACGAAGACTCAAAGGAAAATCCTGTTGACTCATTACAGAGAAGATGGCCTGAAATCCTGCAACCATGTCCTGAAACAATGACAGGCATGAACCTACAAGTGGGTGAGGAAAGAGAAACTCATCATATGGATTCTCTAGGACAAACAGGCAGAACTGATGGAAGACCTTTGGAGAGTACCCTGACAAAGAACCTAGGTAGGGTGGATCAGCCTGTGAAGGGTCATATCATAGATGGAGCAAAAACACCCTTGGAATTCCTGCAAAGGCATTATCCACTCCAGGATTTAGAAACAAATTGCATCAAGGAGGCAGAGTGCAGTGGAGGCCCCGCATTCATGTGGGGTCAGAAGTGGGTTCAGGTATGCCCACAGGAACTTGTTTTGGGGAGCCAGAACTCAGAAAGTGAAAGACAAATCCATACTGGGTTTAAGACGGTCAATGACAAGATAATAAAAATTTCATGTAACCCACCTGAGGCTGTGGAGAAGGGAGGGTCGTCCTCAGCTTTGCAGCAAAGGAAAGGAACAGTTGCCTCGACGTGGCAAGTTGCGTCTTTATCCTGGGAGTCAAACTGCTCATCTCGCAACAGTGACGATAATCCCAAATCTCACCATGTTCAACATCCCTCCCAGCATGTGACTCAGACAGTAGATCACACTGACAGACATTTTGATCTCTCTGATGGTCACTATGCTAGTGATGAGTCCAGTGGAACAGAAAAAATGTCTGCTAAAATGTACAGCAGATCACCACCAAGAAAACAAGGTATTCAAGCAATCTCAGGACAGCAAGATCTCTCCTGCAGCACAAGCAGCAGTGATTCTAGTACTGGGACTGTCTGTCTGAAAGGGAGCAAGGCTCGCTCTTCTCTTCAGGAGTCCCTGTTTCATCTTACAAGACTGAAAAGAAGAGAGCACAAGCCTGAATCAAAGAATGAGAATAGGGACAGTGGTGTTAAAAGCCTACATCTGCCATCCTCGAGAGTGGCTCATGAGATTCCTATTTTCAAGATTAAAGAAATCCCTGAAGTGGAGGAACTACAGAAAAAACTGTTTACGGACACATTAGGTAAAAGCTACCCAAGTTTTTATTTACATTTATTTTTCATTGGGGAAGAAAATTTCTCTTGGATTTATGATTCATTCTGCCTGTGCTCCCTTGATATATGCCCTCCTTTGTTAGTATTTCTCAGACCTAAACTGGAATTAAAAAAAAGAGAAAAGGGAGGAGATAAGTCTGCAAGCCCTTTGCTTTGCTTAGCTCTTCATCATCACTAGTAATTTTTCCTAAGTCTGTTGTTTAAGGTGTACTTTCAGATAAAGACTTTTGATCTCATGAGATGGGTGAAAGGTTCGGTGAGTCCTTGAAGTCATTGCTAGAATTCTCTGTGGCGCTTAGGTATGACTCCTTGACACTGAGATGTTCACATTCTTTATTTAATTTCCTCAGAGAAAACAATACATGATTTTTAAAAAAGTAGGCAAAATAATTTCTCAAATTTGCAGTTTTGCTCCTAAGATACGGAGAGCCTCGCATTGGTGGCAAATTATGATTTCCTAAGAACTTCTTCACTCAGTTTGTCCTGAATGTGTCCCTAGTTCTTTGGTCAACCAATATTTCTCGCTTTTTGGCCCAGTGATCTTACTTCTGGCAACGAAATTGCAACATGTTTAAGCAGGATTTAGTCCTTTTATTAAACAGTTTCTTGACTTTTCTCTTAATTTCCACTGAAGGAGTTCCCCCACATTGACTACTCATCCCAAACCCATTAGCTGTCTCTTTGTGTAGGATCAGTCAAAATCAGTTGTCCTGTCCTGAGTAATTGCCAGGGCAGAAATATTCATTTCTCATGGTTCTCAATTGCTCTGTCAGAATTTAGTAAGCACGCTCTACTCTGTGTCAGGCTGATGTCAAAAGAGGGTTCCTGAGGCCTCTTTGAAGGTTACATTCAAACTAAAGTTGAACTATCATTGGCATTCACATTCCTGAGAAGGAGTTCAGCTACTGACACTAATATATCCCAAATCTGTTTCACTTTCTTGATTTGTAGGGCTTGAGTTGCACTACTAAGAGATATGCTGGGAATGGATTACTTGCGTAATTAAGCAAAGATACATTAATTCTTTTTGATAGATTAAGCAATAAAACTTACCACACTTATGCAGTCTGTGGTTTTAAATACACAGAGAGGGTTCATAAATATTCACAAAGTTTTGTGTACTAACATAGATGTCTTTACAGAAGAAACCCAGAACATCCTTAGCAGAGGATTAGGAACTGGTAATAACAGTGGAACCCTTTCACTGACTGTGGTGAATGAAAATGATGAGAAAACAATGCATTTTCACAGGTAAATCTCTATACACTAGCAACTGATTTGTATGTGCAGTGAGGCAAATATTTCTTTTACAATCCTTAAAATCAAGCTGCTAAATTCTTACTTATCAGTTGGCTTCAAGGGCATCTGTATTGTTTCAGAACTGAAACACTTATTTAACTGTCTAGATTCATAATAAAGCACCTAACTGAAGGAGACCAGCTCTGAAATTACTGGTGCTGTTTGGGTCTTAAAGCTGAATAACGCCAAATGCTTTTCATAAGCTGCTGAATATCTTCAGATTACAGTGAAATCAGTAAGAACTCAAGATAATTTTTGAATGCTGAAAAGGTTTTAGTTTGTAGTTTGGTTCGGTATTCGTTTACTTCTTCAGAGAAGAAAAACAAGTTCTTGCCACATAATCCCAGCAATAAATAATTTTTAAACTATGAGGTTTGCAATGCCAATGCCTCTAATAAAAATTGAGCTTACTTACAATCAAATCAAATCCATATTTTTAATGTGATGAAATCTGTTAGAAATTACTAGATACTATCTACTGTAAACACAGAAAAGATTCTTTTCGTCTTTGCATTTCAAGCCTAGTTCTTAACTCATATGAAATTAGCATAATTTATTGATTTGAATTTTTTAACAAAGTAAGAAATTATTTTTCACATCTTCTTGTCCATTCCTCCTAATTTCAGACACCATGGGATAAGTGCAAAAGGAGATAGAATTACATTTATCAATATGTATAATTTCCTCCTATAGCTGTCTTTAGCAAAACACTTTCAATGTCTTAAAAAAAATGTTTTCATTAAAGATCCTTCTTGCTTGTGACCTTGCAAACATATTGGAAGATGATATCTGGCTGACTGTGATAGGTGTTCTGGTTGTGAATATTTGCGGGATTTAGCATTTCATAAAACTGTTAAGGAAACTAAGTGCTGCTTTTACTTTTACCAGTGTAAATTTTGACTCTGGAGTGATGTACTGGTGCAGAATTACTGCAGTACCAGACTCTGCCAGCACTGCATTCTCTGCCTGCTGACAGTGCTGACTTACAGGTGAAATTACTTTGATTTTCTCACAATAATGCAGGTTTTTAAAAGAGTTTTCCATGGATTTATGCATGTCATTAGCCGTAGTAGCCCCTAGCATTTCCACACAAATGGTTATCCAAAAATGTCAGGCTAGTACAACATTTACATCTTTTCCTTTTTTTTTTTTTAATTTAAGAGGGAAAACTAATTGCAAAAGGCAGCTTATCCTCCCTGGCTATGTTGGCCCTGTGGTGATTTATGCAATCCCAAAATCTGCTTTGTATTTTTAAATTAGTAAACCTATTAGGAATCAGTTCCCTATTAGGAACACAAGATGACTGCCACATTGATAGCAGTTGACTTGTGCTGCGTTGACAACTTGTGCTCACTGGAAGCAACGAAAATCTTTTTGAGAGCAGCATGACATGCCTGAACCTGCCCGATCTATCTGTTCTTTTGTTTTCAAATACTTTGTTTTCAGACCTTTTCAGGCAGAAATAACATAAGCAAGAGAGTAAAAACAGTTGGGATATGGCATGTTGTGTGTATCTGGTGTCTATTGGAGCCTGGACAGCATTCAAGGCATCAGCCTGTGGGGTCCACCCCTGCAGCAACAGCTGCTGATGGCATTTGGCATCAGCCAGACTATTCAGTGATGGTTATTTTTTGTTCCTTCAACAAGGACAGCTTATTTGCCATTTTTAATGCATAATTTTCTTGTAGAATGGAATCAGGATGCTTTCTGGACTAACAGCAGTAGCCAATATGATTGGTTTATTTTTTCCCACCTGCTTTTGACTGAAAAACTTTTTCTTGGAAAAAAAGGCTTTCGCTTAATGTGTTTTTGCCTCACAGACAGCTTGCTGCGATGTGCCTCATGCAGAGGTGTGCCTGGGATGAAAGCAAGAATTTGAGTTTGCATAAAGTGTTTAGCCTATTTTCTATCTGTGTTCTGCACCAAACTCCTATTTACAATTTATAATTGGGGTATGAACTGTTTGTCAGAAGCTCCAAAGAAGTATTTTGAGTGCTCCTGGTGTTATTGGTTATTACATTACCTCAGGTCAGGATCTGTTTTCTAGCCTTGACTTAAACTGTACTGTACAGTCTTCAGAGGAAAATGTTACACACATATCTTGCTTTTCTCCTAGTACATTGTATTTCAGAGTTACTGGTCTGGATATGGAACAGTGGTAGGCTGGACATAATCACACAGGGGCTCTATTTGCTAATTTAATTGGATTAATTTGAGGGGAATTAATACTTGTATTGACTATTGATGAGGCTTTCTTTAGCATGCCTTTAACTAGAATATTAGTCAGGCTTATTTAGAATAGAAAACAACAAAAAAATTAGGTAATGCATTATAAAGAGCAGTAGGATATGGGGAGTTGTTTTTTCTCTTAGTATCTTTGAGAACTTTTGTATTTTGCTCCTGAGGTGTTAAACTCCATTAATGAGAGAAAAACACGAGGTCATGGCTGCCTCCTTAACTTGCGTTGCTTTTCAAGTACTAGTGATGGACAGATGGTGGCTGTAGGTCATGAAGTGAGCTGGGAGCTCACTTTATTTGTTAGCAGGAAGATAACAAATAAGTTACAGAATCACAGAATATGCTGAATTGGAAGGGACTCGCAAGGATCATTAAGTCCAACCCTTAGCCCTGCACAGGAACATCCCCGAGAGTCACACCATGTGCCTGAGAATATCATCCAAATTCTTCTTGACCTCTGTCAGGCTTGGTGCTGTGACCACTTCCCTGGAGAGCCTGTTCCAGTGCCCAGTCACCCTCTGGGTGATGAACCTTTTCCTAATATCCAATCTAAACCTCATCTGACACAACTTCAGACCATTCCCTTGGGTCCTGTCACTGGTCACTACAGAGATCAGTGTCTGCCCCTCCTCTTCCCCTCATGAGGAAGTTGTAGGCTGCAATGAGGTCTCCCCTCAGTTTCCTCTTCTCCAGGCTGAACAGACCAAGTGACCTCATATTAAAAATGAACTAAGCAGTTAGATCAGTCATATAAATAAACTCTGTTTGAGGATATGTAAAGATTTGTACTCTCCCCTCTTGTTGAGCTTTTAAGTGCACTTCCAGATCACTCATGCCTTGAGACAGTAAGTTCAAAGGCAAAATCTCTTCTGGGTGCTGAACTCCCACATTTAACTCTTGGAGTGTATTTACCTGTGGAAAGTGAAGTACCTTATCCCCTTTCATTCAGGTCCATGGCTAATCTGATTTGTAGTAATGACTGGGCTGCTGGAAATAAAGCTTAGTCCCCAGCCTTGCATGATGCAGTGCTTCACAGATGCAATGACAGGGAACAAGCTGTGCCTTCTGCAGGTCTTCCTTAATTTAGCAATCTGTCTGAATAGAAAATGTGTTTAAAAGCCTCTAAGTTCATGGTCATTATGTTGTCAAAAATTTCAATTAGAATTGTTTCCAGCTGCTAAATTGAATAAATTTTATAGCTGAATGCATGCATGAGTGTTCCCAGTGAGGAAGTACCTTCGACAAGTGCTGATAACTTCTTGCCACTTCCAGCAGTACCAGCCTATAAGGGACATGCCCAAGCCCTCCAAAAATCATGCCCGAAGAAGGTATGTCTAATAACAGTCCTTCATTACAGTCTTGTATGCCAACTTCATACTCTTTGTTTATCTTCTGAACAGAACACGGATAGACCAGCCCAAGACTGTCAGGAGCCAGGAGCTGACTCACACCTTGGAACACAATAGAGATCAAACTCACCCACTGCAGAGAGAAAAAGTTGCTCAGAGCAAGTTCAGAAGAACAACTAGAGTGACTGAAGAAAATGTGAAATCAGAAGAAATACAAGTAAGCTGTCTTCTGTAGAGTAAATACGCAATTTATATCAATTAGTATCCTTGCATTCAGACATCTTATGGTTGTACCTGAATCCTTCCATTTGCCCCACATGGCAAATTATTCATGCCATGTCTTGAGGACGGTTGTGTGTACAGTGAGGATTTTTGATGTTAATAGGATTTTTTTTTGGTTTGTATTTTAAACGTACATTCCTTTTTCTTTATATAAGAAAAAAAATAGGTTGTGCCTTCCGTTTCTTAAGAAAGGTTGGGAGGTTCACATGTTCCTTATACTTCCTCGTGCTGATTTGCCCAGCTGAGCTGACTCTTGAAAAATTTCCAACTCCTGCCATAGTGGGCTTTGCATCTTGCTGATATTAGGACCAATTGTGCCAAGTGCAATAGAGTTAATGGCCATCATTCTCTATTCTCATCCCTGAGGTGAGTGTTAATTTTTTTCCTTAAACTATCCTGATCTTCGGCTTTGAGGTATTTTTATGATATCTAGCTCTATGTCTAACAGTCTAACCTGCCTAATAACATCCCTGAATCATTTATTACAGTTTCTTCTAAGTTCCTTTAGGGGATTCTATCTGTTTGAATCCTTTGTTTCAGCCTTCCCAGTGATAAAGTCATCTCCAATTATCTGTGGTCATTCTCCCTATTAAAACCAGCTAGACATAATATGACTTAAGGGGCAATTTTCTAGGAGAGTCACTGATAAAGAGAGAAAAAAATCGTGAGCTATGTGAAACAAATAAAGGAGTTGGGGCAGCTAAAAGCTATATTTTTATAGGAGAGAACAGTAGGCTGTGGTAATGCTCAGAAATGTCTGGAACAATGTTCTGCTGCAAAAGGATGTCTAAACCAAACTGATATATTTGACAGCAAACTGACAATTTCAATTATTTTCTTAACCAGAAATGTTTCAGAACACTCTCAGGCACATGGTGTGACTCTTGGGGATGGTCCTGTTCAGGGCTAAGGGTTGGACTCGATGATCTTTGTGGGCCTCTTTCAATTCAGCATATTCCGTGATTCTGTGAACAATTAAAACTGGCAAGATAGTACTTTGTTCAAACTTTCTGTATCTTCTTTATTTTTCATTTGTACATTTTTTAGATACTTATTTATGTACTATACACATAGTTAATGTTTTCTCTGCTTATGTTCCACATTTCTCTAGAAGTAACATTTACAACAGGAGAGGTTTCAGTGAGGTTATTTTAGTATTTTGAATAAAAATATTTTGAATGTCCTCTCTGCGAAATATTTTTAAAATAACAACTTTCTTTCCACTCGGGATTTAAAAAAAAATGGTAGCATTTCTGCCAGGGAATAACTGTGTTTCCTGACTAGGTCTAGCCCTAGAGATGAAGTCTGATAGAATTGTTTTAATCTTTTTTGCTGACCTGATAACATGAGTGTAGGTTCAAAAGTTTAATTTTCCACAAAACAAACTCCAAACACATTCTGAGTCACTTATCTGTGTGATTCTCAAGTTTTGAGTCTGCTGCTTCTTGGAAATGGCTGATGGATGTGCCAAATTCAGAGCAGGCAGTTCACACAAAGAAAGAATGGTGACTAGGAAGTAATGGGCAGACACACAAGTGCAAGGGAAGTAGGAAAGGGTTGCATATGAAAATTGGTTGACTGCAGGGCAAACTGCAAATTTCTATTTTGCCTCCGCCAATATTCCATTTGCAATACCCAGCACGAGTGCCCTTAAGGAAGAGGACTCAGCGTTTGCATCAGCATGGGCAAGGGAAGAAAGGACAAGGGAAAATTAATGGAGATGGATTTATATAGAAAAGTCCTCTCCAAATTTCATTACTTTCATTTTCAACTCTCTTGAAAATTGTCTTTGCAATCCTCTGCTGTTTGTAAGAAGCATTTTAACTATTCTTTGTCACCACATGAAGATCTGAACTGACATTTTTGTTATTAAAATATATCTTGTATTCTAGCCTTTTTTAAAAGGCATTTATGTTTAATGATGATTGTTTGCATGATTAGTTTGCATTTCCTGTTTTTTTTTCACACAGCACACAGACTTAGCTCTCTTTGTAACAATATAGGAGTTCAGAGGGCGGTGGGATTTTTTACTATTTTGGGGGGGGTTGTTTGTTTATTGGCTTTTATGAAATAATTTCAAATATATTCTTCTTTTTATTGCAGACCTTTATAGTGTAGACCTTTAAGCAGAACAAAAGACTCCATGCTTCTTTCTGGATGTGTAAGGCAGGCATGCCTAGTTCAGACCAGGCAATGAGATGGAACACTTTTTTTTTTTACTGATAGATACTAAAACAGCAGATTGCCGGACTGCAGAAGGAGTTCAAGAGAAGTGAGTCCTGCTGGCGTTCTGCCTACAGCAAGCTGAGAGACCAGGTTGAGTTGCTGACCAGGCAGAACATGGAGCTTCGAGATGAGCTCAGAATTTCAGAACATCAAAGATGGAAAGCAGAAAAAAATCCAAAAGCTGTGAACTTTTTGGACAGAAAATCAGAGACCCCGGTATTGGAAGATATTATCTGCTTAATACTGTCTGAAAAAGAAAAATTCAGGAGTAGTTTTATTTTGGAGCTGTCATGTGTGAATACTGCTCCTCCATTCTTCCCATGCTTAGCCTGAAGGGGGAAAGTCAGTTCTATAGTAAGGCATGTTAAAATATACGCTTTGTAAATACACTCTTTGAAATTTTTTAATTCAGTATCCCCCTTGTTTAGCATACTTGTAGGGTTACTTGTTACCTTACTATATAACTGAATAACTTCTTGTAAGGGAGTTAAAGGAAGTTAAAGTTGCCCACTTCTTACACAGCAGACAGCAAGTCTTGGTGAAATTAAATGGTTCAGACTAGAATTCAAAAGACAGAAATTTGGTTTAAGTGGGTAATTTAATTTCCTTGTGTATTCAAGGGAGACAAATTCATGCTTTGATGGATCACTCATCCTATGTGTGTCAAGGCAACTAAAACAAATAATTACCTTCTAGGTGGTACAGTCTGGTGAGATGAATCTTACTCTTCCACAGAATGGCTGAACCTAGAAGAAAATAAAATTGAGCTATTTACTGCTAAGCATTTCCCTAATTTTCAAATCTAATTTCTAGTAATGTACCTTCAAAAGATGTTAGAACCACCAATTAACCTGTCCTTTGCTTTATGGAGTGAACAAGTTTTGGGCTCTCTTTTTATCTGATTTTAATGTACTTGTTAATGAGATTTTTCACCTAACACTATTAAGACACATTGAAAATGTCATTTGAAGTGATATTTCACTTTATTTTTAATTTTCCCAAACATACCTGCTCATATGACTCATCCTTTCATAGATTTTGAAGGTCAGAAAAAAAATCAGTCACAGGTACAGAATGAAAATATATAAAAAATTCCAATAAAAGCAAGGATAAGAAAAAGCTAATTGATTTCTTTTGTAGGCCAGATTTCTGTTTTATTTCTATTGCTTTTGTGTATTTGGTGATGTAGGGCTTCTGCTCAAGCCACTGAATATTTTTGTTGTGTGAGAATAACATTAGGATGCTGTCTATTAAGATGCTAGGATGGCATCTACAAAGATTTTTTCTGATACTGGAGAGTTTTGGTCCCTAACAGAACATCATGTGGAATTTCATTAATTGTGTTTAAATATCATAATTTTTCTTACAGCAGAAAGCCAGATGGCTTTGAATGTTGTTTTATTCAACTAGCTGTGCCTTGAACTTAAAATTATATATTTTTAAAAATTCTCCACTAGGTTGCAGAAGCTATTCTGCAAGGGACAGCATCTTCATCCAAACAGGAAGAAAGTTCATGGAGAGATAATCGCAAAAGCCTCAGCACCTCTCACATGGGGCTGAAAACATGTTTACAAAGACACTTAATTAGAGATGTGAGTAGCAAAGTATGCATTCCTATTCCTAGCAGTCACTTTTCCACAGTTTCAAATATGTATTTAAGAGAATATTCTTTGGAATCCAAATTTCTGCAAATGGAAGGGTGTATAAGCATGTTCACATTTTCTTGCAGTCAGGTTGTGCTCTCATTCTACATAACTTTTTTTGCAGTTTTTCTTCTGATTTTGCAGTAGGATAAACACTTTTTTTCCTTTTCTAGAGAAAACTGAATTGCCTGTTGTTTTCAGCTATACTGTGACTTCTTAGCACCTACTACTTTACAAACTAGTTTTATGAGTAATCTCTGTACCTTGCCTCAGCAGACCATAAATCTAGTATTTTGACATTCAAGGCTTTACTTGCCAATATGTACTAGTGACCTCCCTGTTAATGTCAGTGGGAAAATCACTTAGCTTTTTACAAGTTATGACAAGTTAACTCAGTATGTCAAATGAGATGCTTGTTTCTGGTTGGTATATTCATGACTGCTTCTCCACAGCCAGCTTTCCATATTTCTTACACATCATTGTTTAGAATATAGATATTTAAATATCTCATCATGCTTTTCTTTCTCTTGGCTTTGTATTTCTTGCTTCTATAATAAGCACCTTGATTATTACAAAGCTCCTTTCTTAATTTTGCTCACATTTAGTTGAAATCTGTGCTTTATTCAAGTGAACAGTCACTCTGAAATTCTTCCTATCTACTGAAAATTTCCACTGGCTAAAGTAAAACTTAAATTGGCCAGCACACCCTGCACTCTGCCTGTCTAGGAACTAAAATAAAATGTAAAAGATGTCAGGTGAGAAGGGAGGCAACTATTCCACTGTAGTGAGCATGATAGCATGTGTTTTGGAAGTCACTAGACAGCAACTCTAGTGAATTCTATATGGTGCCAGACATGAAAAGAGACAATGGTAAGAATAACTTTAAACTGAATATGCTTAAAAGAGCAGAATCAGTCATGTGTAAAACAGTAGCTTCAAAGAGGATACCTGCCTTCAAGACTGTATTTCTAAGCAGCATGTGTTGTTCATGAGTCAGAAAATAGAGGGTTTAGCTGCAAGAAATTGTTCTACGTGTTCTACACTGATGTCTACAGGTGGAATCTCTCCATTCCTCTGTGCTACAGTGGACAGAATTACTAGTTAAACAAATAATATTCAATATACCATCTGCAGTTAGAGTAGCCAGTAAAGTCAAAAAACTATCTTTGATAGCTTACCCTGGAAATTTTCAAAGCATGAAGGAGTTTGTTTCATCTGAACATCTCAAGCATTCTTGCAAAGTGAGTTAGAAACAGAAACATTTATTCTACATAGAGATTCCCTAAGATCCAGTGAGTTCGTTTTCCTCCTGTGGCACACAGCCACATACAATAAAATTATGGCTTCAGCAACAGTTTTGAGAAGGGGGAAGTTGAGGACAGCAGACTTTTGGGCTCGCTGTTATCTGAGCTTTTACCATCTAGCCAGCACTGGATCCAATCCAACTGGAATCCAGCACAACCATGAGCTAGACTGGTAGGCATAGGGCCCAGATGTCCTGAGTGAACTCTAAAATGTTTGACAGAGACACATGCTCTTTATCTGATCTGATGGCACAAAAAGGCTTTAGAGTGAATAGGGTGGCTGTTAATTACTTGAATCTAGAATTTAAGGCTCAGGTAAATGGAAGATTAAACAGAAGGCCAGAATCTGTGTCATAGAGATAGATCTGAATGTGGTGACTCACTTGTGTTTTCTTTGTATTTGAGTTCTTTTGATGGCAGGTGGATGCTTTTCCTCACAGATCCTGTAAATCCGGACAATTCTGAATTTTGGATAGATATGAAACAAATTATCATACTATTTCTGCCCAGGACTGAGAAACTGTGCATAGGAACATATAAAAGTGAATGGGAACATATCAAAGTGAATGAGATAACCTTGAGCAACAGAAGGGGGCTCAGGCATTGGAACAGACTGAACAGGGAAGTGGTGGAATCACCATCCTTGGCACTGTTCAAAAAACGTGTGTACTTTGGGACACAGTTTAGTGGCAGATTTGACAGTGCTGGGTTATTGGTTGGAACTGATGGTCTAAGAGTCTTTTCCAACCTAAGCAATTCTATGGTTCTAGGATTTGGAGAAGATATGCGTGCATATCTTCTCCACAGAAACAGTGGGTTTCTGTGGCTGGATTTTGGTAACGGGGGGAGAGGGGGAAGGGTACAGGAGTGGCTTGTGTTAGAAGCTGCTAGAAGCTTCTCCTCTCCTGTGGAGCCAATGCCAGCTGGTTCCAGGACAGGCTTCCTGCCGCTGGCCAAAGCCAAGCCAGTCAGGAGTGATAGTAATGCCTCTGTGGTAACATATTTAAGAACAGAAAGGTATTGTGTGGGAAGAATTCCAGCCAGGGAAGATCAGAGTGAGAACATGTGAACAACAAAGTAGACACCAAGGTCAGTGCAGAAGGAGGGGGAGGAAGTGCTCCAGGTGCCAGAGCTGAGGCCCCTGCAGCCCGTGGTGAAGACCATGCTGGAGCAGGTGGATATCCAAAGGAGATTGTGACCCCGTGGGAGGTCCAAGATGGAGCAGGGTACTGGTGGGGACCTGCAACCTGTGGAGAGAGGAGCCCACAGTGGAGCAGTTTTTCACTTGGCAGGACTTGTGGCCCCTATGGGGGACCCATGCTGGTACAGCTCATTCTTGAAGGACTGCACTCCACGAAGGAGTGACCCACGGGACAGCAGTTTGGGAAGAACTGTTACCCGAGGGATGGACTCATGCTGGAGAGGTCCATTAAGGACTGTCTCCTGTGAGAGGGACCCCATGGGAGTAGGGGGAGGACTCCTCTCCCTGAGCAGAGGTAGAAACAACAACTGACTGTAACCCCCATTCCCTGTTCCCCTACACTGCTGGTGGGGAGGAGGGAGAACATGGAAGGAAGGAGGGGTGGGGGGAAGGTGTTTTTAAGATTATTTTATTTCTCACTCTTTTGCTTTTATCCTGTTAGGAATAAATTTAAGTACTATCCACACTTTGAGTCTGCTTTGCCTGTGAAGGTGATCAGTCACTGACCTCTCCCAGCTCATGAATCCTTCACTGGATTTTTTTGTCTCCTCTGTCCAGCTGCAGAGGGAGAGTGAGAAAGTCTTTAGTGCACACCTGGCATCCAGCATAACATATTTAATTTAAAGCTTGCTTGGACTAGAGAGTTTCATCAGCTGTAACCAAGAAGGCAAAATAACAATTACTGTCTGACTTATTTCTGTCAAAGCTAATAGAATTCAAGGATATGTACCAAAACAATTAGGGAGCAAGTCTGAATAATGTTAAAGACAGATTTTTTGAAGATGGGGGGACGGAAGACAGGTTTGACTTCTCAGCTGATCCCAGCAGTTTCAGCGGAAATCTTTCTCAGATTTCTCCTCATTTCCAACTTCATTTTATACTATTTCTTTAGGTTTAGGTGGAGTTTGAGTGAATCTAGTCATAGGTCCTCAACTGGGTAGTTGTCCTTGGCCTCTGTCTTCCTTGGTAGACAGATATATCATGGTCGAAGTATCACCATGTTCCGTTTCCTGCAGGATGTTTGTGAAGGGAGGCCACAGTGCCTTCACATCACTCCCCTCTCCATTGCATTCTCTATACCATGTGTTTATCAGTGTTTGGGGAACCTTTGTGGGGCATCGTGACCACCATCCAGTAAGCAGCAGCTGGTTCTCCTCTGTAATTCTGATTCTCCTTTAATTTTTAACCCTATCCATTATTCCATAGTGCAAAGCAAAATAAGACCCCAAGACAAAGTTGTGTATAAAACGTGTGTGTGTGTGTGTTTGTGTGTGTTTGTGTGTGTTTGTATGTGTCTCTGTGGGCATGCCCACATACACAAACAAATATTTTCCTGAAGTTTTAACTGCTTAGTGATGCACCTGTTGTATTGCTATTTGAAGACGTCCATATTGACTTAATAAAAATGTATTCAAACATTTTAGGGAACAGATAGTTCTGTGCAAGGAGCTCATCCTTTGAGATCAGTGACAAAAGAACATCAAGAAAAGAAACCATCTAACTGCTCCATTGATAGAAGCACACCAACTGGCAGGAGAACACTTAATCAGGGAAAACTGACACCTTTAGAACCAGAAAAAGTAAGTCAATAGCAAGGTCTATTTAAACTGCCTTTATTTGCTTTTTATAGAATTGTTCAGAAGCTGTATCAAGACCCTGATCCCCACACAACTGCTGCTTGGTCTTCTTTCCCTGAAACTGAAAGGTTTTTTGTCAGAAATTATCTTAGAGACTGTTCATACATTCAGCTATTCAGATACCTGCAGGCCAGAGTGTGGGTGAATGCTTTGAAACCTGCCCCTCTTGCCTCAAAAAAAAATCAGAGTTGATCACATGCACCAAGCATTGGGGCATTGTATGGGCCAGTGGCTCCCAGGAAGGCCAGGGGCTTGGACCATCAGGAGCAGTTCATGGAGTCCAGCAGGGCAGTGCCCATCCCACAGATGCAGACAGGAAGGAGGGCAGGCTGGGGATGGAAGTGTGGGTTAGACCAAAATCCCAATTGTCAAAGCCTGTAGTGATGAGACAGGTCTGGGGTCATGATAGGAATTCATCCTGTGGGTCAGGACTGGAATTTGGATCAATGAGGTGCATGACCAGGTACAGACAACTGCAATGCAAACCAACATGGACCAAATGAAGTGAAGCTTCCAAGCGATGGGAAGCAGTGGGCAGGGTGGTGGGCATGGCCTTGTCTGACACTTCTTCCAGTTCTTCCATCTTCCTTTCTCCACAGTAGTCTGAACTAAGGTTAGACCCATGCACAATACCCAAACACAGACAACTAAACTCCTAGGAAGGGGAAGTGCACTCTGGCCATGTCAGTGACAACTCCCATCTTACAGTGAAGCATGACTGTAGGCCAGGCCCTCTCCATTTTTCTTCAGGTTGTACATCAGCCCTTGCCTACTGGAGGAAAAACAGATAGTAGAAAATCACCTGGAGCTGTCTCACATGTAACTGGTCTTTTCAAGGAGCCTAACTCATCTTCCTGTATGAAAGGTAAGATATGTGGAAACTTTCTGCCTGCTTAAAATGGTCTGCAAATGACTTGGAGACACTGGTCTTTAACTCTTGACTTGCAGAGGATGTTATCACTAAAACACTCCTATTATTCTTAGAAGAATTATCAAATTTGTATTTTACAAGAGGGGGAGAGCAGACTGTGCTCTCACCTGCTTACTTACTGACTTTGTCGTCCTGGAAGTTTAAAGGCAGGAGAATGGATGTGGGCTGCACTTCATTTTGGTCCAGGAAAAAGCACCTTTGGAAGGATGGAAGGATGTTAGCAAACATTATCAGTGTAAGAAGCAATGTGTTGCCAGACTCTGAGACATCTTTAAAAAACCTGAGATAGGTATGGAAATGTGATTCAGCAATTTGCATATGCTTTCAGTGACCCCTTTTACTTTGCTTTTTCTTACAGGCATGCCTTTGCCAATTTCAGATAGCTCAGAAGACATGTCCCTCTCACATAACCATGGCAATGACACTTGCAGCTTTGTACCCTGCAATAACAACGAAGAAAGAGAGGTATTTCACCATGTAACTCTATAAAATAGAATTTCAGTTAGTCTGTGGTCTTAGTTTTCATATACGGCATGCTAACTTCCATTCAGTTAGGAACAATACTCTCCTGGTTTTATTTTCTTTCATCTACTCATGATATAAGTATAGTCTTTAAAACAATATTGTAATGGCTTTCAAATAATAGATTAGATTTCTTTATCAATATGGTCCTGCACAACTGTTGAATATTAATAGATTTATGTTGTTAGTTACCATTTTAATTTTGTCTCTGGAAGAATAAACTCTTAAAAAGACAGAAAAGCTGCTAAAACCTCAGAATAAAGTGGCTTTAGTGACCACACATAGGAGAAGTGGCATAACTGCAGATGGCAACAAAGTATTTACAGACAGTTGTGCTTTTCTGGATGCTGAAGCAAAGGTTTGAGCTACTTATGATTCTGGCTCTTACATGATCAGCAACTGTCTTCTTTCTGTTTGTGAACAGAAATAAAACACACTAAGAAAAGGAAAACACTCCATTCCCACTTTCTAGGCTATGCAGTGGACAGAGCATTAGGGATGTATCTGACAACTTTGAGCATGGTGTTTATAGCCATTTACTGAAGCGTATCATTGCCCTGTGGGGAGCAGTACTCCCTATTCCTTTGGATCCTGTAATTCAAAATTTCACCACATCTTCAAAAGTAATTAACATCATCTAGTAGCTGCCCTGGATGCTATGTGCCAGATGTCGATTAACTTAAGGCTCCTTTATGCTGCCAGACTGCAAAGAGCACTCATGGCAATGGTAAATTGGAATTGCAACATCTGGAATAGCCCTTAGTTACATAGATAGCATTACCTAAGAGCTAAAGGCCACGTAATTTGTTTTGGAAGAGTGGCTCTAGCTTATACAGGTACCTTTCTTTGTAAATCAGTAAGTCAATACTCAGAGATAGTTCTCCTCTCTGTTCTTGTGTTTATTTTCTCCATTTTGTACAGTGTAATTTTGCCAGAATGCACTCTTGTCACTTCATTTTTGGACTTCCTTTTTGCTACCTTTAGCTGTGCAAACTGAAGACAATTTGAGTTAATGTGCAAAATTTCTAGTTACAACTAAAACATAAAAATTTATTGCAAAGGCAATACCTAAAAGAAGGGCATCTTTCCTCTACATGTGTGAAAGTAAATATGGGGTTCGCACTGTTGATTAAAATTAATGAAAATATTTTTAAAACATTTATGTTTGCATAACACTGACTGTGATGTTTTCATAACATAGCCTCCAAAATTATCTAGAAGGTCAATGTTGCATCAAGAAAGAAGAAAGAGTGAGGAAGAGGTGCAGGAAAAAATAGAGTATCATGATGGAAAGGTAAGAGAAAATAGGATTTTTTGGGTTTTTTTTTGGTTGGGAGGCATTCCCTTTTTGTGGATATTCTGATTGTTGGAACTAAATGGCAAACTATAGTGCATCTTCTGGTTGTCTTCTTTTTTGGACTTCAAATGAATTATATTGTGGGATTTGCTATATGGTGAACAGAACCAGCTGCCACAGTAATACCAGGGAAATTGATTAACCAGAGGCTGTGCTAGGTATGAAGTCTTCTCTGACCAGGGTTTCTAGAAGAGCACACTGATGGCATTATTGTCTGCTGTTAAGAAGTTTTGAGCAATTTTTCAGCTTTCTGCATGCAGCCACAATTAATTCTGTAGTACTGAATGTCCATACAGGATTATTTGGAAAACAATGATTGTTAACCTATCACGTCAGCACTCTGTGTTAATACATCAGTTAAATCATTTTGGCTCACATAATCCAGAAGCAGGGTCTCTCAAGTCACCTGTGTGGAAGATGCACAAGCATATATGAAATGAATCCAGAAAATAATTCACTGAAGTTGGTCAAGGAAAAACCTGACTGGCATCCGTATTGCCACAGGGCTGTGTACCTTACCTCCCTTAACAGAAAAACAAGGCGATAGGGTGAGAATTTCGGATATGTGACGCAAGTAAGTTCATCTTGTGAAAAGAAAATTTCTTTTGGCTCCTTTATACACAAACTGAAAAAAAAAATAAGGCCTGTTCTGCAGTGATAACTTCTGAAATACAAAGGCATAGAATGACTTACTTCAAGCTCCAGTTTAATTGGAAGGCAATGCAATGCTGCTCATTTCCTTTGACTTCAATTAGATGCTTTATGTGTTTGAAGGTAGAAGAGGTGCTTACAGATGGACGTCGAATCCTCACTTTCCGCAATGGTACTAAAAAAGAGATTAGTGTTGATAAAAGAACAACAACAATTAGCTTTTCCAATGGAGATGTAAAGAAGATCATGCCAGATCAGAGAGTGGTGTGTAATTTTTTTTTCTTTATGGAAAATAAAATGATTAATTGATTTTCCAACGAGGTCCTATTATTAATTATTATTAATTTTCCAATTAATTGATCTATTAATACTGAGAGAAGTTGATAAGGAAGGGTGTTGGTTTAACAACCCTGAGCAGTGAAACTTCTTCATCTACAAGGACAAAAGTGGAAAGGCACGAAGGTAACAGTAAAAGAAGGACAAAATATGTGGTTGGCCAAGCAGGAGACTGAACAAGGCAAGGGGCAGAAGCAGCCAAGTGAAGCAAGGACTTGTTTTTATTCATTTGTAGAGTAGCTAATTCCTCTTGGCATTATATAAATATAAGTAGTTAATAATTATGTGAGCTAGAGTGGAAATAAGTGAAGCCTTGGTAGCAGTAGGGCTATTTTAAATTAATAGTTCATGGATGAGATCCAAAGCAAAGAGATGGGAGGATGACTTTCATGTACGCACTCTTCTGTATGCTACAGAGATGAAAATAGTGTCATTTAGACACAGTCATGAGGAGGAGAGTGAATGAGAGGAAGGAACAGCAGTGTGAACATAGCTACTTTTATGGATGGTAGATGCAGAAAATGACCTTGAAATGACTTTTTAAAGATGGCTTATTTTTAAGCACATTGTTATGGTTGAATCTGCTTATGCAAACATTGTGAACGTACTGCTAACACTTCACTCTCCTTCCAGATTTATTATTATGCAGATGCACAGACAACCCACACTGCTTATCCAGATGGCCTGAAGGTACTGCAGTTCCCTAATAATCAGATAGGTATGCAAGAGCTCATAAGCGTGAACGGTATGTGCAGATTTATTTCTATTATGAAAGTGTGGTCTGCATTCTGACTCCAAGAGATTAAGTATTTTCTTGCCATTTAACATTGTCTTTGCATTTCACTTCCAGTATATTCCATCACTTCACTGCTCAGTTTCCCTCCTACAAAGCAAGTATAATAATGGAATATAAATGTAACTCTTCTAATTTTGATTATCTGATTATGTGATTCTTTAACTTCTTTAGCTGTACTCTGCATATAATTTCCATCCTCACTATGATGTCCAAAAAAAATCCTGACCTAGCTGTGTGTAAAGAAACATGAAAGAATACTAGATAGACTTCTTATATCTTCTTTTCCACAGAAAAACATTATCCCGATGGCACACAAGAAATTGTGTTCCCAGATCGCACAGTGAAGTGCCTCTATAGTGATGGACTGAAGGAAACTTTTTTCCCAGATGGCACAGTAGTAAAAGTAGAAAAGTAAGTCTTGTATAAACGACAGGAACCAGGCATTGGACACACGTACAATGATATTGACATTTAGAACTGTGGCTGGGTTTCGCATAGCTTGGAAATTTCTAGATGAAGGGAGAAAGGATTTTTAAGATAGCAAGGGTTTTGCTACAATGTAGCACTGAAAACTGTTCACTTCCACCTTGAGTGATAGATGATCATTTGTTACTGGCAAAGTGACTGTGAAATATTCCTCAGTTGGTTCCTTGTAACTTTACACTGGCCAGAGTTGCTGGGAGATCACCAGTTGTCTTTGTTAAAAATGTGGGTGCTAAAAGACTCAGGGTGAGGGCTCCTGAGCTGTATTCTTACCCATTTGGCTCCCTTTCTAATCTCAGGCAAGGCATTTCATGTATTGTCTCTCTATTCCTCCATGCAAAATGAGAAAAACATTTGTGCCTCTTCTGGGCTTCGAAAGGTTCCTGTTGCAAAATAGATTTTCTGCCTGCAAAAAGCCTTGAGATCCCTCCATGAAGTTATGTAAAACACAGATCTCCATTAGCTATTATACTGTGTATTGAAATCTTTTTGAGAGAAGATCTCTAATGCCATCCCGTGTTAATTCTGACATTATTTTCTGCTTTCACTGAGTCACATTAGACAGCTCAGTGAGAGAGGTTAATAAAGACAGTGCCTTCTCATCACTGCATTCATTGCTATTTCTTTCAGGAATGGAGATAAAATAGTGATATTCAGTAATGGCCAGAAGGAGATTCACACTGCACAATTCAAGAGGCGGGAGTACCCAGATGGCACTGTGAAAACCGTGTACTGCAACGGCAGACGGGAAACCAAGTACTCCACTGGACGAGTTCAAATCAAAGATGAGGAGGGTAATCTCATCCTAGATAAGAAGTAATTCCTCCCCGCAAAGGGCTGCACTGTATGTATGTAGCTCAACCCATGTTCTTGGCAGGTCAGAGCTGTTAGCAAGATTTAACTTGTGAAAAGGACTGGATGGATCTGTAAGGCTGAAAATTACTTTGGCTGAGTGACTGGCTTAGCTTGAAATAACCTTACCTGAATGTAATGTCTCTTGAGTGAGACTTGAATGAGATGCGGTCATGTGCTCTTTGTGTATGCAACACTAGAATAAATGCCCACAGTACTTCTCATTGAAGTGTTTATTTTATGGTACTGATCACAATTTCCCTTGTTTTTCTGCTACTTAGTTGTGAAAGTGACTACAATTCTGGACCATGGCATAAGAGCCTCAAGTATACAGTTCTGTGCTGCCCTACGCTGACTAGAGCAGATTGCTCAAAGCCCAATCCAACCTGGTCTTGAACACTTCCAGGGAAGTGAATTTTCTGAAACCACTGAAACATTTCTCTTGAGGAGCTCAGGTCATTTACCTGCCCATTGATTGAGATGCCCAATTATCTCCTTATGCCCTCCAAATTCCTCTAACAACAAATACGTTTTCATAGCATGCTGCTTTAGCCTTTTCTCACACCTAAGTGCAAAATAATTGCAACATTACAGAATTGCTCTGTCTTCTCTTTAGTTTTCAGGGACTCAGACTATTGACAAATCACCATTCAAATTACAGAGTATCTATGAAAGAAAGAGCAAGGAGCATTGCTGATGTTGATCGTACACATACTTCAGTTTATCAATTTAATTATGATGCTGTGAACATCCGTGCAGTTTGATATCGGCTGGTGTAATGATAAAATTGCATTGTTTTCTCTTTACTGCTGCATAACTCTCCTTTTCAGCTTTTCACTGCTGAAATAGCATATTTTATTTCCTTTGTAAAAGGAAACTCTAATAAAAATAAATCCAAGATATCATTCTTTTCTATGTGTTTCACTAAGCATTTCAGTTTGTGCTTCCTTACGCTGAGCAAAACAAACATATGGTGATTTTTTTCTCAATTAGGCATTATAAAAAAGTGAATGTGGTTAATGTTTTCAGTTTGGCTGGGAAACTAAATATGATACCAATGTTTTATAAAGCAACATTGTTTTTATTCCCATGAATTCCTTTAACAAAAGGTCCCTGTTCTCCAGTTAAAATGCTGACATTCTTTTTGTTTCTGTTATAATTTAGAAAACAGTCTTTGTTTGCAGCTTTTAGCCCTAAATCACTATTTACTATTTGATAACTTGTGTGTCACAGAATCACAGAATTCTGTGGGTATGTGATCCTTCTAATTGTAAATCAAATAAGGAACAATTTTGTTACTATGCTCCTCATTCCTTGCTTCAGTCTACTTGCAGGAGGCATTTTGACTGTGGAATAATTTGGCCTATGGTCCTGCACATGTGTAACACATAGGGAATACGTGCAAGCCAGTCTCTAAAACTGTGCATGCAGCAATGCACGTGTGCAAACACCTTGCTGACATATGTATTCACTGTGCTGATATATACATTTGTGCTGGTTTAAAGGCAAACCAGCAGGGGAAATGAACCCAACTCAAAAGAGAGATTATAAATCAGAATAACAATTTAATAAAATAATACAATAAGTACGATTATACAGACAAACAATTGGTTTTAATCCACAAAACCCAAATGTATAACCCAGCACCCTGGGGCATGAACAGAGTGGTGTTCTTTGGGCCCCCTGAGTCCAAAGTAAAAGAAGAGGGAAAAACCTGTTGGTGAGAGTGCTGTTGCAGTCTGGTCAAGAGTGGTGATTGCAGTCCAGTAGAGAGTGGTGGTTGCAGTCTGGTTGAGAGGTGGTGGTTGCAGTCTGGTTGAGAGGTGGTGGTCTGCAGTCTTCCTCTGGATCCCACAAGTGGTTAAAAAAGTCCCAAGACCCCAAGGTTATATATTCTCCAGTTCAGGCAGGAATGCCCAGTACCTCCCTCAGGGCAGGGAGTTCCACAAAGGGTGTGAGGACACAAGCATCCTCCTATCTCCAGGCCTCTTAACACCTAGTTTATAGCCTGAGGAGTCAGACATGCCGTGGGTAGATGGTGTAAATGGTATATTGATAGCAGTTTCTGGGAAATGGCATGGAAGGCTATAGAATACACAGTTTTGGGTTACACCCATACAGTGATGAACTGGTCCCAGCTGTTCTAACTAGGACAACATTCACCTTGTTAGCACCAGCTTTCAGGGAGGTTGTAATGACACATAAGCATGGGCCTGGTCCTACTTTCCAGCAAATCAATGGTAAACCTTCTGTTGGTGAAATCAAGGGTGAAACTACTGAAGATTTCACAGCACTTTTGCCAACCCATGTCTTACCATCTTTCTAGCAAGATATTTGTTTCAGGTGATATTTTATAATATAATAGCAAAGGAATTACTGAAAAAAGAGGCACACATTGGGTTTGAAAAGGAGGAGGCAGAAAAGCATCTACATGAATGACAAGCTCTGTCAGGTATGTTATAACTGGGAGTCCTTCACAGACAAGTTATGACACATACCCCTTTGTTTTTCACAGACTATTCTCACGTTCCCTCTCCTCCACCTTCCACTCACATTAGTTAACCAGAAGCATTGGCTCTACCATCAAGGGTTCATAGCTGTAGGAACACAAATAATCCAAATTAAGTGTGACTGCATATTGTGCTTTAACTGTAGCAACACACATATCTATTTCACGATGTCTTTTGTCCTAGAGGATTTATAATGAACAAATTTTCAGGAATCCTACAGGAAGATGAAACACATTTTGGAAACCCCCTTCCTGTCTTTCCACAGGTTTTCCTGGTATTAGCAAAAACATGCTACAGCCAGTATTTGGCCTCAATTTTTGTTTAAATTTAGACTAGGCTTTGACTTCTGAACAGAGCTACATCCATTCAGACAGCCAGGGGCATAGGCCTCTGGTTTTAATCAGAGAGGAAATATGTGCGTGTGTTAACTTGTAGTTGCACAAGTCAGGTGTAGATAACCAGCTGCTGAGTTGGGCAGACTTGTGTGGAGAGTGCCCAATCTCCAGGGATTTGTTTATTTTTAGCTTCAGCTTTTGCTCGGGAGGCTATTTTTGGCATGGTATTTTTTTCCTGCATCTGGAAAATCAGTGTTTTACTTGGAAGTGCTCTGGCAGTTTTCTTGGTCAGGACAGCTACCTTACAAATGATCCTCTCGCATCATGCAGAGCAGGTTGTAGAAAAGAAGCAGAAATATATTTAGACGCTCTTTCACAAGTGAGTAAGTCAGGCACTCTCACCACCTGTGGTCTTGGGCACATACCTTCTGCCAACCTTTATTCCAGCTGCTGGGTTTTGCCTGAAAATGTCAATCTGCTTGTAGTTCAGCAGTTCAGCAATATTGTGAAAAAGTTTTCTTCTTACAGTGTCATCAATGGAACAGCTGAAACACAAGGCTGGATGCAGTTGATTTCTAAAAGTTGTGGCTTGAATTGGTCATAAACCAGGGTGTTAAAGCCAAAGAGCTCAAAGCAATTGGAATCCACTGGTAAGGGGCTAACACCAAGCAGGGTAAGAATCACTGTGTTATTGATCCTCTGCCAGAGGACCATGGCATCAATCCTAAATATTCAAGGGTAAGAATGACATTCACTGAACATCCATTTACAGCCACAGATAATCCCTTTGTATTTTTTACATGAAACTCTGTATCTGTTGATGCTGGTTGGTGTTTGTGGGAATAAACATTGTCCATAGAACCAAAGGCAAACTTTTCAGTAGCAAAACCTCACCAGACTTTCCTCATAACTGTAAATGGTGAGGAGGAAAAACTGATCACACATACATAAAGGTGCAGTTCCAGTTTATACCCTGAAGTGAGCAAGGAGTTGCTAATGTACTTCTGCACAATAACTGTACAGTCATATACTAAGTCTATAATGTCTTGGAAAATGAGTATACCCCTTCCACAGGAGAGATCCACAGGCTTGCAAATCCAATAGCTGTGTTTTTCTGTCTGCTGATTGTCTCTCCTTGCTGTATTCTGCTCTACATTTAACATAGTCATTAGGCATGATGAATGCCACTGGACTAAATTCATACAGAACTTATCCTTATGCTCCTTTCATACATTTCAGATACCTTGCCAAGCAGTCTGTTCTGGTGCTCTGGACAGCTGCTGGGCAGTGATTGAATCTCTGCCATGGTTTAATGCTGTGGTGGTCTGTCATGTGGAAAGGGGAGTTCCAAGAGCACAGGTTTCACTCTGAGTCATCTTGCCTTGAGTTCAGCCACACTTCAGTAAAATCTCACTGACTATCACAGAGACATTCTCGTGGAGACAGAACTCCAACACCTTCAGACATCTCTTGTATCATAGTCACATGTTATCATTTCCATCTCTACTTTAAGGCCCCTTCCAAGCCAAGGCATTTTATGATTCTATGACTTTTTCTTGGGTTTTGTTTGTTTGTTTGCTTTGGGGTTTTTTTGTTTTGGTTTGGTTTTGGTGGGGTTTTTTTTACAGCTCTCTTTAGCCGAATGGCTGTAGCTTTGCCTAGTCTAACTTATTTTGTACTGCTGCATTACTGACACGTTATGCTAACTTAGTATGTTGCCCTGCTCTGAGCAAACTCTCTTGGTTAAGATTATAAAGCCCAATGCAAAACTGACAGGAGACAGTAGGAAAATGCCTATTGATTCCAATGTTCTTTTCCTCCTCTGACATGCTGATTTAACTCACTGATAATCTCGTTCTATTCCTCCGGTGAGCTCCTCCCCAGTTCCTGAAGAGCAGGGCACCTTCTTGCCTCATCACTTTCCTCTCAAAAAGTAATGTTCCATAGAAATGTATGTAGATTCTGAATGAAATACTATTTCCCACTGTCTATGTTGGCAGTAGATGATGGACCCCATTTATTTTTATGAGTAAAAAATGCATTTTGAGTTATATTAAGCATAGCAATTCTCATATAGACCGTTCACGAAGAATGTCCCTCCCTATCCATCTAGTTCAATGTATACAAGTTTCAAACTGAAGACCTATCTTACTGGCTGGTCGTATAGAGCAAAAAAAAGTCCCGTGGACTTGTAGATTTGAAAGTGTTGTTGTTTCTCTCAATTTTATTTTGAAAACCTACAGAGCTGCAATTCTACAGTCTAATTGTCCCTGAGGATTAGATTTTGTGTTTGGGGTAGAGTGTCTTGGATGAGAGAAGAGTGTTTGAGCTGAGGACCATTCTCACAAAGCATTAACATACCAACCTCCACTTTCTCCCAAAAAGTAGCAAATAAAAAAAGAAACAAAATGGATGGTCCATATTGTAGACAAGACTCCCCCACATCCTATTATTGTAGTGACACCCTTGCTTTTTCTTTTCAGGTTGAGTTGTAGTCTCTGCCTTCCAAACAACTACAGGGAAAAAGTCACACCTGGAAGTATACAATGCAATGTCAGTCGAGTTAGCAAGGGACACTTTTCTGCGGAAAAATTACGATTTGTTGAAATTGAAAGCTTTTTTCCAGAAAACAAAAGTAATCTTTTGTCAGCTTTCATATTTAATTTGAATTTTCTTGTTTTGAAATTGTCAGAGTATACTAGTTTCATTTTTTAAGAGACAGGGGTTCAGAAAGACGTTTTTTAAATACCAATTTAGTTTTAAAACTAGAAGCCCAAATGTGAAATGACATGCTTTACCATTATCAAAATATAAACTAACATAATTGAAAATTTTGCAAATCACAAAACAGTTCAGGATTCCCATTACTTTATTTGAATGTAAAAAAAAAAATTAAAAATTCTTGCAGGAGGAAAAGCCATGTTTCTCTCTCCACTCTGACGTTTGTGGATCTCTCATGCGATGTACTTATGTCACAGCTGTCCAACGCTTTCTGCTGCTGACAGGCTCTGATGGGTAACCACAGGGCGGTCACAGAGCTCTTCTACAAGCAGCATTGTGAAGTTTGTAACAAGTGTGTTACAATGCAGACAGCAAACCCTGGGAAGTTTCAACTGGGGCTTAATGGGAGGAGGGTTTTAGAGAACAGTCCAGGAAGTATTTCTGGAAGGCTGGGAAGCAGGGCAGTGGGGTTAGGAATATAAAACTACTTTACCATAGAACTGTAGTATGTGGGTTAAAAATAGTCCAGGACCATCTTATATCCTGCAGTGAGGGAATTTTTGCTTAAAAATGATGGACTTTTAAGCAAGCTTCGGTCCAAGGTGTGAGGTATAAGGCTCCTATTGGAAAGGGACTTTAGGCGTCATTAATGGCAGAGACTGTGGCCAAAATTTGCATTTCTGTATATGATGACTTACTATATTGCAAAGTAACATGTAATTCTATATTCCAATAGTAATATGTATATTAACATGTTTAGTGATGTCTTACAGTCAGACTTGCAGTACCTTTCCATCTTGGGTTTAAGCTAGTGTTGGAAGGGAGGGAGCAAGATCTAAACTGCACAGAGACAGACCGCAGTTGCATTTTCCTTAGTGAGAGCTTTCCTTTGGTGAGGGGTTTATAGGGAACAGGTTACTGGTTACTGTAAGTAACCAGTTAGGTTACTGTAAGTAACCAGTTACTGGTTACAGTAAGTAGTTACTGAAGTGCAGTCATAGTGTAATAGGACTTCTATAAGAGTAGTCTTCCTATGTCTCTTGTGGTGAGTCATTCTTTTCAGCCCCAGAAAGCTGGGGGCTTGCTGCTGAGCTTGCACACAAATCTAACGTGGTGGTCCCAGGAAATGATTGTTATCTTTGCTTCTGCTTTCTTTCCTGGGAATTCTTTGCCCTGTCTGCTTACTAAAGAGCACTGTGTCACACACTAAGAAAAAATTGAAAAACAAACACAAACCAACCAACTAAAAAACAAATAAACAAACAAACAAAAAAATCAAACACGCCAAAAAACCAACCATACAAAACTAAACAAGTTTTACAGTAGCTGGTTCAAATCCTGGAGCAAAGATCACTAAATTAAGAAAAAAATTATATAATTGGAAGCAGCTATGGTAAGCATTTGGATGAATCACCTTAGACTGCAGTTAGCATTGTCTTTTCTGCGCTGCTCAACACTGTTATTAGCAGTGTTTCCGTGAAAGGCATTGTTGAACATGAAAGCAGTGTGTGGTAAACTATGCCATCACAGTGTCCACTAGGTAATCATAAATTAAGCTGTTAGTAATGTCTGAACAATGAAGCTTTCTTTGGTGGCTTGTTCATATCATCATCTATTAATGAACAGCTGGCACTCAGGGAATGAAATTAAACCTCTGGCATTCAGGGAATGCCAGTTTACAGGAAATTGGCTAACCAGACCTAAATACAACAAATGTCTGCTTCAAATTCCCTGATAATTAAGTGCAAAGAAAAGAAAACACTTTAACTAACAAGAACACCTGTCTAATTTTAAGGAAGTCATATCACATATAAGTAGAAGCTCTCAAAGCACAATTATGAAACAGTAACTCTGGGGTTAGGCACTGGTCTAAATTAATGAAGATAAATTTCACCCACTTTACTCTGTATAAATGCGTGCCCAGATAAACCTCCATCTCTTTGCCAACCTTCATTCCCAGAGGGTTCTATGTTCAGTCCATTCCTTAATAATTTATAAACCCACCTTTGCATTCTTCCACAATGCAAAACTACCACAGCTGTCTCCGACCATGCTTGAGCTTAATATCCAGGTACTGCTGTTGCCAACCAGCACCCAGAAGCAGAGACCTTATAATCATAGAATCAGAATGGTTCTATGAAGGGACTCTAAAAATCATCTAGTTCTAACCCCCCTGCCATGGGCAGGGACACTCCCGCTAGCCCAGGTTGCTCAATGCCCCATCCAACATGACTTTCCCCCTGAGGAGTGCAGGATGCTGTTGTCTATGACATCAGGTAACAGAGAGACAGGAGCCTGTCTGGTGAAACATGGAGTGGAGAAGGGTGAGTCTACCTGCACCCTGCTGCTAGTTAAGGTCTCAGCACAGACAGACCTGTGCTACTCACTGCCTGCTAGACTGAAACAGGGCTTGTGGAGTCTTCCCTGACCATGAAAGGGCAGAAGCCTCATGTCACAGAAACTTCAACCATCTTTTTATTCTTGCATTTCAATTAAGAGGTATTCTTAGCTGAACTTCTGCCAAAATTTTTTTCATATATACTATGCAGCAAAATCCCTACTGCCTTTACAGTAAACAAAACCATATAAATTTTATAACTGTGTTCTGTCCACGCTAAATGACAATTTTCATTTAGGTCATGTCCAAGACTGATGGGCACCTTTATCCTCATCCTGTCCCATGAGTAAGCATGTTCATTGCATGTTCATAGCTGTAGCTTTCATTATCAAGTCAACAGAGTTTTTTCTCATGCTTCCTGTGCAATAGAAGAGTTGTTTTTCCCCTTCTATTACAGTTTGGGAAATGACTACAGTAAAGTCCTGTGACAAAATCAAGAGTGAAAAAAAGCTCCCCAAACCACAGGCTGCAACGTCCTATCTCCCATGTTGATTCGGTGTCTGTGATACTGAAATCCTCTCCAAGGTCAGAGCACCTTTTCTGCTCCTTGGTAGCTCCTCATGGTTTCAGTTGGAATATATGGTGTAAGGAGCTGATTGTTCATATGGCATTGCTGAATTTTACAGACAAATTCTGGGCACAGAGAGAACCAAACAATTATGGAGGTGTGCTGTGTTGACCCTGACCACCAATGAAGCATCCTCCAAGTTGCTCACTGACTTCCCCCACCAATGGGATAGGGGAGAGAACCAGAAGAGCAAAAGTGATAAAACTTCTGCTTTGAGATATGGGCAGTTTAATAAGAGTAGCAAAACTGTGTGTACAAGCAGAACAAAACAGGAATTTATGCACTACTTCCATTTGGCAGACAGCTGTCCAGCCACTTCCTGGAAAGCAGGACCTCAGTGGGCATAGCAATTGCTTGGGAAGTCAAATGCCATAAGCAAGAACGTCTTCACTTCCTCCTCCTTTGCCCTGAGCTTTTATTGCTGATCATGGCGTCTTGTGGCAGTCTGTCTCATCTGTCCTGGTTGTGCCACCTCCTAATTTCTCAGGCACCTGCAAGTTACTCCACTGAGGGGCAGAGTGGGGAAAAAGAGAAGACCTGGATGCTCTGCAAACACTGCTCAGCACAACCCAAAACACAACTGTGTTATCAACACTGTTTTAGTTCAAAATACCAAACACAGCACCATATGGCTGCTATGAAGAAAATTAACTCCATCCCAGATAGATCCAATGCAGGAGTAAAGAGAGAAACTTATCAAGCTGTATAGTCTTTCTGAGGGAGGGATTGTCTTTTTGTTCTGAGGTTGTAGAGCATCTCATGTAGCAGGATCCTGACTTCTTTGTTGGGTTATTACAAATAGAAAATGATTACATTCACACAGATGAGATTTTCACTGATGTTAAAAATCCTTTTTGCTTCACTAGCCTTTGAACATTGCTTTGTAAAAGAAAAAATCAGAGGAGAATTCAGAGATGTATTGAAACATGATGCTGTGTTTCTGTGTGAGATGGAAGTAGTGCAGGGTGAGAATCAACAGCAGCCTAGAAAATCCATCTGTAAGTGCTGGGCAGCTGAGAGGCTGTCAGGATTCTACAGCCACCGTAATTTTGCTGTTGTATTTCCAAGAGAGATTAACAGCATGCCTTTGAGCTGACAGGGCAAATGTGCAAGAGAAAGGTGGATCTGTGAGGCAACCCACCTGTCATCTCCTTTTCTGCAGGACATAATGAACTTTACTTTACTGTATGAGACCTGGAAAAGACGCTCATCATTTGGAAATCCATGAATCAGTGTGAAGTCTGGAGGAGAGACCAGATGCTTGAGTATAAGAAATATAAGAGAGACAGTAAAGTAGCATGAAGTTTACTGCTATTTAAAAGACCTAACAATTCAGGGATTTTTTTCCACATAAATTGTATCATTGTTGTCACACCATATGGTGCCTTATCCTCCTGTTATGGTAATAACTGAGAGGAAGTAGTTTCAAGTGTTAGCTCTATGGCAGGCAGCAACTTAACTAGCCTTGTAGTTTATTTCCAGAGGCAGCACTGATCTTGGAGATGAACAGCATTTGTCTCCAATTCCTTTTTTGTTGTCTGCCTCACACAGAGAATCTGATTATGGTGTCATTACCAGTAATGATCATCATGTCTGTACAGTTCTCTCTCATTAAGATACAGGAACACTGCCCAGTAATTGCACTGTAGCACTCTTCTCTTTGAAGAATAACCCCTCAAAATCCAAATCTGGAAACAATATGTACAAAATTAGGAGAAGTTGAAATGACATGAGGGAAATCCTTATCTGAGCCACTGCTGGATACATATAGGTATCAAGAAGTTATTACAGTGTAGGCCCATTCTTCTTTTCTTTTACCACTCTGTGACTTGCACTGTTACCTGCACCCTCATCATGGCTAGGTTCTCTAAGTAACATGCCCTGGCTGCTCATCTTGAAGACAGCTCTGTCTGGGAAAGATGGATTGGAAAGTGGGGAAGGTCATAATAACTGAAGTATTTGGTTATGTGGAAGGCACCTCTTTTAGGATGAAGTTGCTGCAACTGGTGACAGAAAAATTGGAGACAGGAAAACCAAAGGAGAAAGAGATCTGGGATAGAGGGATGACATGGACAGAAATATAGCTGTCTGCTGATCTGAGACAAGCTGGTGGACTCAGTGGTCAGTGGATTATGAGGTGTGAAGATATGATGTATAGATATAGCCAGTTTATAAGTTGATGTTATTTACAGCAGTGTTAAAGCAATGCAGCATAAGAATAACATAAATCTTTATAAGAAAAGATGTGTGTTGTCTGTAATCAGCTGAGGCAAACCAGTGCTCATATCTTCTCATTCCATATGTGAGTATTTTAGGTTTGATTGTAAAGCTATGGTACTAGGTCTATCCACCGAAATAAAAATTATGAGGACTTTAGAGTTTGGTTTACATTTATTAAGACTTTATTAATTAAAAAAATACACATTTAATTAGTCATCTGCATGAAAGGGTGAAGTCAGATAGTCTTCCCTTATAAAGCTGAGACATCAAAAGAGATTTTTATTTTTAAGACATTTGTATTATATGGCCTTGAAATCTGTTCCATTACCATCTTTCTGGAGGCAATACATATTGGAATGCCCTTGGAGACATAGGAACCGGCCAGTTTGATTGCTTTGGCCTCTATCACTCTGACCCTGTTGGATTATATGTGTGTTTCTTGGGTCAGGGGTCCTCCATTTTCCTTCTTCGTAGCAGTAGATGTCCCAGGGGAGCTCTTGCCTCAGGCATTCAACTGCTCCGATATGTCACCATAGACAACACAAGCACAGACAATAAAATACACAGGTTGATGTAACTTGCAATTTGGTGCTATAACCAAAGGCGATGACAAATCAAGTGATTCCCAGAGACGGTAATTTGCAAAGGCAGCCTCCTTGTGTTTCTCAAATAAAATGCCATAGAGTCCTGGAAGGAAGGAAGGAAGGACATAGCTTGTGAAGATTAAACCTGCTATCACTGTATTTTCTGCAAAGGGAAAAAATAGATTGCAATGGGAAGACAGACCCTCCCTCATACATGTCAGAGAAAGGAAAATACAAACTTTGTCTTAAAAAATTTTTGCCTCTGTGAATTATTTTAAGTGAAATAATAGAGCCAACCAGACAAAACAGAGAATATCAGATAAAAGGGAATGAAAACATGAGGAAGGAAGGATGGGCTCTATTGAAGTGAGATGCCAAGAAGTTTATTTTTCAAAATATAAGCCACAAAAATGAAGGTTCTTGCACTGATGAACAAGTAAGGAAGAAGAGGAGATGTCCAGAACTGGCTTTTGACATTGTAGGGTCTCCATGTATAACTATTGAGAAGGTCATACCAAGTCCTTGCAGGCTTTCACAGAACAGGCAGTTTTGACTAGGGACAACATGGTCCTCAGGGACTAAGATGCTCCCATATGTCACCAGCTTTGGGAAGAACTTGATTGTACCCTGCATGCACTGTTGACTGTTCTTCAAACTATTTCTTTCACCTGTCTGAGAACATGCACAGACTGTTCCTGTAAAATGCATGTCCCTTGTTTTCACCAGAGCTCAGCCTCGGGGAGCCCCCAGGTGAGGCTCACGACAGTGTTGCCAGTGGTGGAAATGTCTGCTATTCAGATGGCCAGTTGAGAGAAATAACTGACTCAAAACACTTAAATCAGAAGCTGAGAAAACTGCTACGACTGGGCTCGAATTTAGTATGCAGGGAAGATTTGCATCTCTGAGATAACCAGGTTTTCAGCTCCTGGATGGTTTGACAAATAGAATATCCTTGACGCACACAGAACCCCTGGGCAGCAGCTGGAAAACTTGCTCGACATAGAGACTTAGTTAAACAGATCATCCCTAAGCAGTTGTGTTCACTGGGAAGATCCCACTGATTTTGGTCGGTTGCAAACCCACAACTGGGAGTCAGGGTGGTATTCCCAGTCTCCAGGTCTGACTATGGAGCAGAGGGGGGAGACCTTGCCTTTCCTCTGGGTGCTGAGCTAGCACAGTTTGTGATAAAGAAGGGAGCGTTTTCCCTCTGACTCAACTATGGTGTGCAGGGAGGGAAGAGGAATATCATGAACCTTGACTCTCCTCATCCACTTCTCTAACTAATATCTGTTTGAAATATGTACATTTAGCCAAAAGGCACAGAGGAGTACAAAGTTCTCTTAAAGTCTGGGTAGACTCAACTATCCCTTCAGTTTTGTTAGGTAGGGGGAGACTTCATATGTATGTAAAAACCTTCTGAATCCTGAGGACTTCAAGAGGACATTTACTGAACTCTTTCAATTTACACATGATGGAAAATCTGGATAAGTGCATCACAAGATGTACTTAGTTCATTAAACTGGCTGAGTGGAACGTAGCACGAATTATATGATAATCCTTCATAGTTTTGCCTAATAAATGAAAAAGTGCAAGTTGTTCATAAAACTTTCCTGATATGCCTCGTGTTATCTTCTGGAAAGCAATTAGTGAGGAGAGTTTAACATAGGAAGGTTTCTGATGCCATGACAGTTCTATACATTAAGATTCTAGCTTTCAGCGTACATGTTTTTCCTTTGCTATTTTGAAGCCTTCTTTTTCAACCAAAACAATGGGAGAATTGAGTGAGGATCTAGTCCAAAGTTCAGCTATAGGAAGGGCTGACTTGGCCGGGAAGTCCTCATTTTCAGGATGCACATGTGCTATAGTTAGCAGTTACATAGGAGCACAATGGTGGTTTTGCCTCAAACCTAAATATTTGTCCTCATCACAAACACTGTCAAGTGCAGAGTGGTGCAAATTGCCTGGCTGAAACTTCACCAGGACCCATTGGGGTGGCTGAGTAGAGAGGCTGCTAGGTCTGCATTTTTACAGTTCACTTCCATGGCAATTATCCTGCTTGTTTACCACTGCTCGTTTTCCTACTCCTTCCCCTGGTTGTAGTAGGCATGTGTATATGACAGGACTCCTGAAAATTATTTGAGCCCAGGTTATAAACTCTTTAGACTCATTCATATCCTTCTGAAGATGCACTCAGCCTGTAAGACTTGATTTACTGTAATCTACCTGACAGCTCTGTGCTACACAATTGTTATACCAGACTGAAATTGGTCAATGAGTAATAACAGCATCTATGCTCAAGTTAAACAAGAAAGGGCACTACATGCTCTGAAATGAAGCAGCTTTTATGGGAAATAAATGAGAGTGTCCATACATGAATGAAAACATGCTAGGAAGCCTTTATAAGGTGAAGTGATTCATCCACCATAAGCCTACATAGCCTCTAGGGGTACTCGAGTATTAACTATTCACAGCAACCCAAAGTGAGCCATCTTTGGTTACCACAGAATGCCTTAAGAATGTGGCACAATGCCGTTGCATTTATTCACTGGTTATCTATTGAAGCCCTAGCAGCCAGTCATGGGAGCTTACCGAGGGAAATACCACAGACCCTAGTCACCAATGCTGTTTTGGAGGTCTTATAGTCTTTGACATTGGGAATTTCTCATGTGACGTATATCTGTATAAAACTGATGAAGGGGAGAAGACATTTAGCCCCAAGCGGGTATGTCAAACAAAAGATCCTGTTCTGGGATGCAGCATTGTGAGTTAATGTCACTGCACCTCTCTGTTAAGGTTTCATGTCATCACTCAGCATTTCACTGTGACAACGTGACAAAGCAAACTTTGTATAATTTTATAACTGGGAGCTATGAAACAGTTGAATAAGGTACAGACAAAAAAAAAAAGACATTATGCAAGGAAAAGGAACATATGGGGTTTTTTCCAAGCTAAAACACAGGTGAAATTTTCACTAGTATCCTGTAGGAATGTAGGAATGGACATGACCTGTTACAGTGCAGTAATAGAGCGTATGTCTTGTCACATAGCTCCAGAACTCACTCACCATTAAATAAGCATGAAACTGCCTATGTCTCATCTGGGGGTTTGGGAATTACAGCCACTTCCCAGACACCTTCTCTAATACTTAGGTCCTCTGTACCCACCCCTTTTTTTCCTAATGAAGGTTTCAGGTACATCTTTATCAGGTGTGCAGGGACCTTACTGAGGAGATGTCCTTACTGAGGACATCTCAAATGTATGTAAATCCTTGAAGAGAGGGTACAAAGATGATGGAGCCCAGCTCTTTTCACTGATGTCCAAGAAAAATGGACAAGAGGCAATGGGCACAAACTGAAATACCAGAGGTTTCCTCCGAACATCAGGAAAAACATTTTACTTTGACGGTGAGCACTGGGACAGACTGTCCAGAGAGAGTGTGGAGTCTCTCTCCCTGGAAATAACCAAAAGCTGTCCAGACATGATCCTAAGTAAGTGGCTGTGCCTGGGTGGCCCTGCATGAGCAATGGGTTTGGACCAGCTGATGTCCAGGGGTCCCTTCCAACCCTAACTCTTCTGTGATTCTGAAAGAAGCCCATTGTCTGAAGCAAGACTTTCTGGAAAAAGCAGAAGCAGAACAAAGGGCAGGTCCTTTAGGCCCAGTGGAAGACTAAGATATGGCCTCAAGAGTGTTGCAGAAGAAGCTTAGTGAGCAGTAAGAAGATTGTGGCTGGAAGAAGCGAGAATGATGAGCAGTTTTACTTCAGAGAGAGCAAAGTCTCACTGATGTTGTCCTTTCATGAACCTGAGTAATGAGTGCACTGATTTAAAATTTTTCCCCTAAGGCACAAGGCTCTGGGTTACGATGTGAGATGATGAGAGGGGTGTCCCTTGATGTAAGTGCAAGCTCTCCTCTAGGGATATGACTGGAGCTGCTAGAGTGGCAGAGGGATGCTGGCTGGGTGCTTCCTTGTGTGTAGAGGCAGGGACTCTACATATGCTTGAAAGGAGAGCACTGTCAGTGCCGGGCAATGGACTGCTGTGTTTTCCTTTGGATCTCTCATGACAGTTTATCTAGTGTGAAATCATCTAAGCTCCTGAACAGCAAAGGCACCAAAGGGAGGGAGGCCGAGACACATACCTGATGTGTGCCCAGAGGAGCTAGTTCTGCTACATGTAGTATTCCTATGGCATCTGCTAATATGAATTTGAGATAGAGGAAAACAATATTGATGAAATAAGAGGCAAAATATGGGAGTGGAAGGGTATTTAGCTGTCTTACTGACCCAGGCTATGACACTGATTTAAAAAGACTGTAACTGACAGACATGAGCAGATTTTACTTCAAGTCATCACAGACTATAACTCTTTCTTGCCCTCTCCAGTACTTGAGGAGTCTGGCTTTAGGGTCCTGTAAGAGAACGTCCTTTAGTTTTCATTAAGGGATACGTTTAACAATCCTTACAGAAGTCAGTTTGTATCAGCTCATTATATGAACTGTCAGTCACATAATAATTAATTGCACTGTGTCACAAAGCAGAAATATAAAGACTGTAAGAATAAATCTAATGCATGAGATTAGAAGTCCAATGGTGTACTTTCAGTAACAGGTTCCTGGTTAAGAGTTAAGAAATGAGGCAAGAATACAATGATATTTGCCCCCAAAGTCTTTCCGACTCTGGCAATCAAAGACGTAGGGACACGCCGATTGGAGATTTCTCTGGACCACCAGCCTTTAATAGCCCCAAAGAACATTTTCCCCTGAAGTGATGTAATTCCAACTGAAAAAACATTTTTGACAATGAATTCTATACTTTGATTAGGCATTGGGTGAAAAATGGTTTGATTTCTACAAAGGCTTCTGTCTGATAACTTCATCTGGTGCCACTAATGTCTGTTTTAAAGAGAAACAGTGAATTTCTAATCACCTTCTCCATATTCTTAATGACCTTACCACTGGTTTCTGTACTTATCACTTGTCCAGGCTAAAGAGCTCTAGCTTGTTAGACTTCCTTCAAGTGGAAGTCTCCCATGATTCAGCTCTGTTTTATTGCCTTCTTATGCCTTATCACATTGGATTATGATTTTTGAAATGGAGTGAATTGGAACTGTATGGATTTACTTGCTTGTATAATGTTTCTTTCTGTAGTTTTCCTCGTTCAATTTTTTTCTAGTAACTCCTAACAGCTAATTTCCTTCTTCTTTTGTTGCCGAGCTTTCAGCTGATTTTTTATCCAGACTGCTCTCCTTTATTGTAAAAGACAGACTAAATGTATCATTCTTCTAACTTTCTAATTTTCTTTAAAATACTCCTCCAGAATATTTATTTTGAATACTCGTTATCATCTGCTGCAGTATTCTTCTCTCTTCATCTTGGAAAAATTGATTTAATAAGTATTTTTCTTACTTATTCCCAATGTGTTCTTATTTCTTCTACTTTCCCATGATTCAACATATTTCTTTTAGATGCTGTCTTAATACCATTATCATTTTTATGCATGCATTGTTTTACAGATGCAAACATGCAGATTCTTATATCTCAAGAGAATACATTTCATTGCCAACAGGACTTACCATTAGTTTGTGTTTGCCAAACAGCATCAGATAGGCCCCAAAGAGCAGGGAATACAAAAAACACAGCGAGCTGCTTAGGATGAGGTTTCCACAGCAGTAGTGCTATTATACAGGCGGTGTTTGTAACTGTGGCTGTTGATTTAGAAAGAAAGAAGAGAAATATAGATGCAATTATATACAGGACAGATAGTGATAGATAATGCTTTTTTATTCTTCTCACAGGTAGAGCACCAGGCAGTCTTAAAATCTTTCTGGTTCTTTGAGATTTGTGCTGAGTTGATATCACATGAAATACAAGACAATGCAGGCCTTTGAGAGTCTTCAGTTCACAGTTCTGAGCAGTGTCCTGAACTGAGAGATCCTCAGCGCTGGCATGGCTGTTAGACCAAAGGACATGAACTGCCACTGAGTAGGAGAAGGGGCTACTGAAAGACTTGCACTCACCATGTGAGGCATGTGGGAAGGGAGTGCAAAAACCCTTCTGCTCTCCTTGCCTACTCCTTAAATGAGATTTCCATTCAGGGCCTGAGGAAACAGTTAAGGATATCTAGAGGGTTTGGTGGTTTTTGGTCTTTCTTAAATATGCAAATTTCTTCTCAAGGAAAAATGAAAATTACTGTCCCATACGCAAGTCCTTAAGTTATTCTAGCCTGACACTCTGGCATATGACTTTATTTTTCTCCCAACTAGAACAAGCAGTAGAAATGGCAGCAGGCCAACCTTTAAAAATTTTCCTGAAATTTTGCTGAAATTTCCAAATTTACCATTCCCCAAGACTCAGATCAACAGTGATTTTCTTTCACTCCATAAAGGTGAGGATTTTTCAGCCCAGTGGAGAAATCCTTCACTGTTATAGTGCAAGTCTCAAATTCTGCATTAAGATCATTTATCACTGGCTGCATTAGAGCTATAAAGCATCGAGACTATTGGGCACTTTCTGCATAGATAATACCCTCAAAAGCATGGTGAACTTACATCACCTGCAAAGTGATGTAACGCAAAGACTTCAATTCAGTGCTTAATTGTGAACTGTGCTGCCTCTCTTCTCATGAATGAAGTTTGTGAAGTTTGGCCTGCCAGACTGGCTTTGGTATTAATTGATAGCTGACAGCAAGTTACCCCTCTGTGCATGGGGTGCAAGGGGTGGAGCACTGGTTTTGATCTATTACATGAGGTGATCAGTCATTCAAGAAACATTCACATACCTAATGCGAATAGAAGTTTTCTACCCGTGAACTGAGAGATCTTTCCGAAGAGCAGAGCAGAGGGAATTTACAGCTGCAAAGCAGATCATCACATAGCCAACGTACTGTATCCCTAGGGCACAGGTCACGTATGCCTCGAAGAGAAGACAGTGGTGCTACATTATCTTCCATGAAAATACACACCTAAGGTTCAAAGGTCTTAGCCTGAGTATTTGGTAAATAGCATGGACAAGATCAAAGGAAAAGAGCTGGAGAGTTTGCTGACAAGTCCCTGGTGTATTGATATAGTTGGTCTTCAGCAGCAATACTCCTAACCCAGGTCCCAGTCAGACTGATGCCATGCAAACAGAGCAACAACAAGCAGAACAAATCAGAGCACTGCATGCTATAAATAAAATTCCTGGAAGTACCATTAGAAATTTTTTGCCCTTCCCTTCATAGCCCAAGAGGTGAAAATTGACAGTTGAAACTATGGTCATTACAGAGCAGCTCCCAAGAAATGAAGAGGACCTCATCTATAAGAGCATATGACCAGTGGAGGTGATCATGGAGTGCCTCTTTCAATCCATTACAACATAGCAGCAAGTGTACTCTTCCATCTTCTTGACGCAAGGTTTGAAAACTTAAGCATCAAAGAAGCAGCTCAGGAAGATTTCTCCCTTTCTTTGGGGTTTTTTTTCAACAAATGCATGAAGACACACTTGCTGTGTGTCTCGGTTTGTAGACAACTGGAGGAGCAGAGGTGGTTTTAATCATTTCAATCCATCAGGATTGGACCTATTGCACTAGTGACTGGTGAGGGCTTTCAGCCAGCCATGTTGAGGACTTGCTCTCTTACCGTAAAGGTTGTCAAAATAAAATACATTATATGTGTGCTGACTTGCACTTATACAAACTCTAGGGAAACCAGAAGGAAGGAAGATATAAAAGCTTTGCTGGCTTCTGGCTTTTCTCCCAGTTTGTTATTTACAACAAGCTGAAGAGTTTGAACCTGTAGCTCTCTGCTGTGGCCTCCATTGGTGAGTTAAGCTCTCTACTTACTGCACTTTTTTGAGGCTGGTTCCAGGGACATATTTACTGCGGGCCTCTACTCTTGAAGATGCCACTCAGAGTTCATTCAAGCAGAAGTAGCAGTAATTTAGCAATCCCAAATCACCATTGAAACATCTTCATTTAATAAGTACATATAGATTCAGATGCATAGTAAGACGCAAAGACACAAAAAAACGTCAGACAGAAATAGATTCCATTCTCATCACACCTTTGTGTAGTCACCAAAAGAAATCCCTGTTCAAACCCACTGTACATTGTCAGAGGGATTAGAAGACACTGCCTTTTATCTTTAAGATGCTGGAAAGTTGCTAGGAACGTAGACCAAAAAAGATGGTATCTCTAGTTTTTTCTTTCTCAGTCTCTGCTTGATCAGATTTGTCGGTCCAGAATATAATAATCAGCAACACAGCTAGCACACACTAGCTGCAAAAAAAAACAAAAACAAAAAGTTCATGAAAAACTGAGGATGTGGGAAGAATGATGGAAGTTGCTTGCTGCTGTTTATTGTTCTGACTTAATGCTTAGCTCTCTGTGGGATATTTGGCAGATGGCCTCTGATTCCGTTTCAGTGTAAGGCCATTTCTGTATAAACAAGAAGGCCTGATCTACATTCACATCTTCTGCATACAGCTGCACACCTCACAAATCCCCTCAGCTTAACTGTGACTCTCCTGTTGTGACAGCCGCTGGGCCAGCTGCACGGCCGCAGAGGGTGATGGCTCACCCTTCCAGGGCAATCCAGGGGCGCGGGGATGGGGAGCTGGCCAGGAACAGCTCCCTCAGGAGCTATCAAAAGCCTTTAAATCAACATGAGGAGGGAATATTCACTTCTAGTGCCAAGTTTTTCATGGTTAGGGGGATCTTCTTTCGAATACATGGAAAAAAAAATAAATGCTGTCTTGGATCTCAGTATGTTGTGCTTTTTCTTTCCTTTTTTTTTTTTTCGTTTCAAGCTCAGACAATGCTTCAGAGTATGGAACATGTGCTGTTTTGATGATGATGGTGAGCAATTTTAGTTAACTTGAAAATGATTGAAGTTACTTCCTAGCAGAAGCATCATATGAAAGAATACATAGGGTAGTTAATCAGAAAATGATTTGTTGCTTGTGTAGTGAATCAATACAATTTTTTTCATGTTACCGAGAAGATAAACTTGTCTCATATTATACATGAAAAAGCCATAGATTCCCAATTTATTGCTTCATTATGAATGCAGGGCATGATTATGTTTCCTCTCTTACTTATGCTGACTAGAATTCCATTCATGAAAACAAGTAGAGTTCAGAGTAGAGGAGAACAGTACCTTTCCCATCCACACTGCCTGTTTAATGTGCTCCTATGTTATGTGCATGGCTACTGTCTCTTCTGTGAACTTTTAATGTCCAAATGCATCAACAGATTTACAATAAACTGCCTCAATTTTTTGTTGTTTATTATTTTTCTTCCATGTCTCCTAGAATGAAACTATATTCTCCAGTGTCCTGGTTCCCTACCAGAGGCTGAGCTGTAAACTCTTCATGATGTAAGTAATTGTTGGTTCTTGCCAGGGTGTTTATTAGTACATATGGCTAATTGCAGGACTTACATGGGCGAGAGCAGGACACCCACATTTTCAGGAAAAATATTTTAACAAATATGTCAAATGAATCAAGAGCAATTAGAGGAGATAATGACATGGCTTAAGAGCGGTTGGTATGAATGTAAGTAGAAACATTCATAGTCCTTGAGAAAACTCAACAACAAAGGACTATGCTAGTATTGTCTCCACCCAAGCTGGGCAAAATATGTATTCAGCCACCAAATAGAGGGACACATTTAAAAATGTCTGTGGATGAAATATTTAGCTATTTGCTTTCCCTTGAGGTGGGAAAAGACATATCTTTTATTAAAAGCTTAAAAGAAAAATGAAACCCTACTGATGTGGGGTCAGTAGACAGCAGGGTTGTATTCATTTTACATGAGCAAAGCCTAAGGGAGCGCCGTATATGTTAGTCATCAAATTTAAATTTAAACTTGTGAGACAAACTTGCCTTTAGCAGAAAGTCATCAGCTCCAGTACACTCTGGAAGGGAAATGGGGGGATATTCTTTACATTGTCTCACCAATTAGGAATGGAGGCTGGGGAAAGAGGAAGGGTTTGCTGCAGTACCCTTGTCCAGTGAGAGCGGCTCTGTCTAGATCACATGCACTCTGTGGAGCATATAATAAGTTCCATGCATCTGTCTCAGCACAGAGAATACATCTATGTTCAGAGGCTGTGAAGATATTTTAATGGAGTCAAGGTGGCATATTGCCTTGCCAAATACTTTCTTTTATCCAGAGGATAACTTGTTTTGAGCTGGATACTTTTTGAAATTTCCTCACTCAATGAATCTTGGCACATCTATTTGTCTTTCCAATTTTTGATGGCATCAACCTTCCCTGTCTTTGATTCTTTTCTAGCCTTATGCAAGGGAGGTCTTTAGCAGCCATAGTTAGTAAATGGGAGCAAATTAGCAAATGCCAATTTGCCTACTGCTTCTCTTCAACTTGCCTTCACACCAAGGTATGCAAGCAGCTCAACTAAGAGTTGACTGCAGTTGTGAAGTGTCAGAAGGGATCCAAAAACCTTCCCTCAAATGACTGCTTGTTCTGGGAGCTGTGGTTCAGGTCCACCTCTAAATACAATGTAGTTCTTGTGCTAAAACTTCTTTATATATGGTAGGACACCAGTCAGTTCTGATAGGCATCCCCACTTGACTAGAAGCTGGTAAGTTCAAGTACTGCTATCTGGGCTGCTCTTACCATCTTGGACCTCTGCATGCATATAAATTTGCCCTATGGCATCAATAACTAGATCACTATTACTGGTCCTGACAATAGTGAATTTAAAACCATCTCATGCATAACTGGATAAGCTGCTGTAATCCTGTAATTGCAATGTGGACATACTTTTGAGTCTAGTCTGTAGAGGAACACTGACTTTGGGTGAAACAATGGGGTTACCACACTGGGCTTGCTCCTTTAGATAAAAAGAATGTCTTACTCCTTTAGATAAAAAAATATACAGCTCTGGCATATCTTATTTCCTTTTAGCAAATTGGATTGAAGAAGAAAGTCAGAAACTTAATCTGCAAAGTCATGCTAGATTTCAGAAGTACTAGATTCCCCATCAGTGATATTGCTTATAGATTGTGTGTATTACTTACCACTGTAAACCCCTAGCAGTGTGTAGATTAAGGAGTGGGAGGGTTTCGCTGAATCAGTGGTGTTAGTGGTATCAGCCAGGCAGTTGTATGCTCCACAGCATACCAGGTCTTCTTCTGAGATTTCCACTAATTCAGTAAAAACCAAAAGAAAGGCAGGTCAGTGAAGAGATCAGATAACTGCACACTATACATAAGGATATAAGGAGATGGGAATCCAGTGCTCAGTGATTGGTCCCCATTTCAAATCCTTCCTGATTAGAAATGATTAACTTCAGAATCCCAGTTTAACACACAAATATTTGATTTAACAGAAGCAGTAGCTTCCGACTGAACACTGAACTGATGGTTACATGGAGATAAGGACTAAAATTAAAGGTTAAAATATGAATGCAACCTCAATTTGCAGTATTCAAAGTTCCAGTGCATATCGCTACATCTTAGTCATAACACCCCATGAGACAGGTCCCTTAGTTTACACTGCCGCTGAACTGATGGTCCACAGTTCTTACAGCCATTGCACATTATCCCTCTCCAGATAATGTCTGTATATGTTATAGGAACAGAAACTTCAAGGTATCTTTTTGTTTTATAAATTCAAATTACGACTACCCAGTAATGCAGTCTTCCAAGAAGCCTGCTTTTCCTGGTTTTATTATTTTATTACTGGCTTTATAAGTTCCTGAGAACATACCTTAAACTAGATCAGTTTGGCAGGGTTTGGAGTAAGACCTTTGCTTTGTTCAATCTTACCAGTGTTGTGCTGGTCATACATCAAAGCCACACACGTGCTCACACACATTGTGTGTCACCATGACACCATGCCTACTTCCTCTTGATAAAGAATAAATACTAATCCAAAGTGTAAGCCTGAATAAGATGTGTAGTGGAGAAGGATGATCAAAAAGCCATACACTTATTTTAATGTTTTCACTGCAGAATTTGTCATTGGTCCAAGCACAATAAAGGGCAGTACACTTGTACCTTGGTTGAGTCCTTAAATAAGAGTTGATCTGTAATTTTTCAATTAAGGTTATTGCGTAACTATGTTTAGTGTGGTTTTCCTCATTGCTTGCAATCAAAGCTGCTGCAATGTGAATCAGCTGTTCAACTAACTTCATAAACAACTTTAGGTTTAATATCAGATAAAATTTAATAACGTAAAGAAAATCATTACCTTATTATAACCACTGGCTAGTGCTATAGACCTTCAGCAAAAATTGGACAATCAGACCCTCAGCAAAATTAACATATGCAAAAGATGAGTCACACAAGTGAAGTGTGGAAGTGTGTAAAACAAGTTTTTCATCTGTTCATGAGTCATCTGAAGATGCACCTGCAATTAGTGATATGGAAGTTGCAAGGCAGGGTTTGCGCTGTTTCTCTGGAATTAAGGCTGCAATATTGATGAATGAGAAAGCATGACTTGTAATTTACCCTGAGTACTGTCTTCTGTTGTAGTATTGCTTCATGGTGTAACTTTGCCTTGCTGTGTCTGGATGCAGTGATGCAGGCAATTTGTCAAGTGTAGGTATATGTCTGAATTCTATGCATTTTGATTCTGAAGACAAATGCTATATCTTTCTGTCTGCTCAGTGAAATTGTATATTTTAAGTATATGAACAGTATGGATGGATACCTTTGTTGCAATGTCAGAGGAGAGAAAAGTATGGGAGAGGTTGGAGATGCTTACTCTCTCACCTCTGCAAAGAAGCTCTCTCTAGATTAAAGCTGAGTCCCACTGAGAAGGTGCAATAGAGAAGCTTATGGTATAACTGCTCATCACTGTTGTGAAGATATGCAAGGTCTTTGACTTTGAGAGCTGTTCACAGCACATCTCCCAGGAACACTGCATTTTCTGAAATTCTATATAATTGATTAAAAAAATAAATAAAAGAAATTCTTTAGAATTTGGAGGAATATCCTCAGATGTAAAACTAGGAAGGGATTTACAAGACAAAAAAAAGTAGAAGTTTAGTCCTCTTATTAAAATGATGTGTGCTGTGAGGCAGAGGAGAGTAAAATAGTTGCAGTCTGTGCAGACCCCACAGCTGCACCACAGCCTCTGCCCTGCAAGCGAAATCAGAACAGACAGTCCCTCCCGAGATATCACGTGGCTCAGTGATCAGGTCAGCAGGGCTCCACTGCAGTTTGAAAGCAGTCCGTTAACATTCTGCTCCAATGGTGTTTCATCTGTAGTTATCTGGGTTTAAAGGAAGTCTGATTCTCCAAAAGTAGCACACCTTGTGACAATTACTTTGCCATAAAGCCAAGGATTCAAAGATTAAAACCTGATGCCAGCTCCCTGATATTTAGTTTTAAACTAGTACCTGTTTGAATACTCTGCTTAATTGAGCCAGGGAAGAGATGTAACTTCCTGCTACTTATAGTAGAATGTATATGGAAAGTCCCTGTTGTGACTTTGACAGGATAAGGAATGCACAGGAGACTGCAATGATAATACATCGTAGCATTTTGAATCTCTAAGGTGGCATCCAAGTATTAATTTATCTTCACAACTGCCCGTTTAAAGCTGACACCAATTACATGCATGGGAAATGAGGGCACTGCTGTTGAGTGATTTCTTCAAGCTACATTGGCATCTGCTGTCTGAGCCTGAAATACAGCAGAGGAGCCCGGGCACACAGACTCCTGCCAACAGCTACTGCTATTTCTTCTTGACAGTTCTGTAGAGCACTCATTTTCAGCAAGCACCAGCATCAGCTTGACTCCTCTTGAATGTTTAAAAGCGTATTAATTCAGTACTACAAACTTTGCGAAAAGGTTGCTTCATGTTTTGCCTTTTGTTTTAATCCACTTTAAATAGAAGTTAGATGTGAAAAACTGTCACTTCCAGGAGCCTATCCATGCTTTACAACACAGGGGTGGAATTAAATCAGAATTCAATAGACATCTATTTTTGAGCTATTTGTCTGAACTCTTTTTATGGCTGATGAAGAGTTGATAGAAAATAGACACTTTCAGAGAGCAAAGCAGCCCATCTATTTCATACATCTATCTTCAGATGAGCTAACTCACATTTGAAGTGCCTATTTCCACTGCCTATGGAAGCTCAGCTGCAGAAATTTACCTTTTATATATCTAGCTGAAATTTATAGAAAGAAGTGCCAAAATTTTAAAATATATTTTACCTTTGGTGGAAGATTGGCTAAATATCAAGGATGAGATAAGATTTCCCCAGATGCCAGAGGACTGAAATATCAGAAAGAAGACCCCAAAGTATTGGTTGATAATGTCTTTTGCATTTTTTCCTGCTTTCTCAGCATAAGAAGTGCCAGCAATGGTGAGGTAAGTGCATTTGGCAGACCAGAGTGGTGCTCCTCCTAAGCCCAGGATCACAGATGTAGGGATTAGTGTGTACCTGCCAAAGAACACTTTATTTAGCATAGCTGTTGTCCATTAGCATAATGATAATTTCTCCTAAGATTCAGAGGCAAAAATAGACATCAAAGAAATAGATTTATCCTTTGTATGACACAATAAATCTGTTACATGGAATCCAGAAAAGGCCAGTCTTACGAAGTTTGGGATGTGCAAGCACTCCCAGCTCTGTCAGGGACTAGGCCTAAGCTAGGCTGGCTAGGTCTTTGCTCATGTGCCTTATCTTCTTCTAACTGAGAATTAAATTGTACCTGCACTTCAGAAGATGGATCACAACAACTTTCCTCCAAAGAGCTGCAATCCCTGTCTCTGGAGAGTGGAAGTTGTTCATCCACCTCTGAAAAGGCAAGGCAGGAACTACCCTCTTCCTGCGGTCCTCTTCTCCCAGGGCTACTGTCTGGAAGATAGCCTTCCATTCAATCTTTTCAAAAACAGTCCTAAAAGTAATTTGGCTTTTAAATGAAATTTCTAATTTTTTTTCCCGAAGGGGAATCTCTGCTACAAACATGAGTTAGAGAAGCAACTTCAGATGGGTGAACGATGTATTCATTCTGACTTTTTGCACATTTTCGTCTCTCTGGTTCACCTGCTACTGGATTTATTATATCTCTATTTCTTGCAGGTAGCACTTTTGCATCCAACTTTCTAATATGCAACACAGAGGTAGAGTAAGAATTGAAAAGAAAAAGAAGCCAGAATTTTACCCTTACTTATTTTGTTCAAACACAGTAGACAGAGTTAAAGTATTTAAATTGTACCAGGTAGCATAGAAGTTCCCTAAAGAGAATGCAATGTAGCAGCACATAGAGATTGCAATGGTCCACTTGCAGCCCAGCTCCTTGATGAGGATTGGAGGGAGGAACACAGATGATAAGATGAGCGCAGCATAGAGAACGCTTAGGGAAGCAACACCCAGGCCTTCTTCTGAGTTGAGACTGCTCTGCATGGACAAAAACAGTGATTGAGACAAATTTTATCACAGGTACATATTATTATGGTGTACAGAGAGTGGCTTCAGGTAGAAATGGAGAGACGCAGCATCTGGGGCTGGGTGTTACTGTCTCCTTTCCCCAAAGCAATCTGATTATGGATTTATGGTTTTCCTTACAATGATAGAACAGCTATGAAAATACGACACAAAACCAGTTGAGGATTGCTCAGATTCAAAGCTTCAGTAAGTCAGACCTTAGATTTGATGTAATTTTTTTTAGTTTCTCTTTGAAAGCAAGGTAAATGAAGGATAGTTTCTTTTCCTGGCCCTCACTTGTTCACTTGTTCACAGAATCACAGAATATCCTGAGTTGGAAATGACCCACAAGGATCATTGAGTCCAACTCTTAGCCCTGCACAGGACCATCCCCGAGAATAACATCATGTGCCTGAAAGCATCATCCAAATGCTTCTTGAACTCTGTCAGGCTGGTGCTGTGACCACTTCCCTGGGGAGCCTGTTCCAGTGCCCAACCACCCTTTGGATGAAGAACCTTTTTCCAATATCGAACCTAAACACCCCCTGGTAGAACTTCAGGCCATTCCCTCAGGTCCTGTCACTGATCACCACAGAGAAGAGATCAGTGCCTGTCCCTCCTCTTCCTCTCGTAAGGAAGTTGTAGGCTTCTGACATTATTTCCCCTCAGTCTCCTCTTCTCCAGGCTGAACAGACCAAGTGACCTCAGATGCTCCTCATATGGCTTCCCCTCCAGGCCCTTCACCATCTTCATTGTCCTCAGGCAGGCAGGAATATCCTCAGATCTGCATTGTAAGGCCTGACATAGCAACAGTAGAAGATTCTTTGCTATAAAGTACAGGTCTTAGAATTTCTAAATTCTTCAGAGATCAAGGTTCGATATCCTAATATGCTCACAGCAGCCCTTTGTAGTTGGAGGTAATTGATTCAGCCACATTTTGACAAGGGAGCAATAACTGATCTAACCAGGTGTTATAGTTTTATGCTCAAAGTAGTTCTTGTCTTGGTACTATTAAAGTTGAAATGAGAAGATCAAGTTGGGAGACCTGGACAAGCTTGAAAAGTGGGCCTGTGTGAATCTAATGAGGTTCAGCTAGTCCAAGTGCAAGGTGCACCTGGGTTGGGGCAATCCCAATCATAAGCACAGACTGGGGGAAGAACTCATTGAGACTAGCCCTGCAGGGAAGGACTTGAGGATTCTTGTGGATAAAAAGCTGGACATGAGCAACAGCATATGCTCACAGCCCAGAAGGCCGATCACATCCTGGGCTGCATCAAAATAACTGTGACCAGAAGAGGGACTGGATGCTGAGGGGCTGGCACTGGAGGGTGCTGGAGGAGAGTGAGGCTGTTGGTACTCGACAGAACACTTTCAAGTGGCTGTGCAGTCTGACCATGCAGGACCATGGTGACGGTCACACAGCGACCTTGGTGAGAAACAGGCACCAAGGATGTGAGGTCAGGGGCTTCCCTGCTGAGCAGTGTCAAAGTATTTGAGAATTGGAATGGTTGTTTTGTAAACTGTCAGAGAGGCTTCCTGATCTCAGAGGTCTTATTTCTGACATATCACGTGCCTGGTTTTGTCAGATATAGCTTCCAATAATTAGAAGCCAGGCCTCCAAAACCATATGATTAGCTTAATTGTTACTGTCTGGGGTTTCTCTGGGGGGTCTGGGTAGTGGAATATTGAAATGAATAATGAAAATTTTTAATGTTCCAGCACTTAACCTCAGTGTGCATCATTTCAGATGGTGGGACTGACTTACAGCTTCTTGGGTTTATCTTCCCCTGCCTCATTAGTCTCCCCAGCTCTCATGTCCATCCAGTTTTGAGGATATTTTTGCATAACTTCTCTGAACTCAGAATTTGACAAAGTCAGCAATGAGAAGATGTTCCAGAAGAGGAGAAGAGAGATGTACAGAACCAGCAAGGACCTCTTCCTGAAGCGAGATCAACCTCTTGGTATTGCAAATAAGTGCATCATGTTATGTGTCAAGTTCCACCTTTAAGGCATACAGATTCCCACTCCAGTGGGAAAATCCAATCCAATTGATCATGGTCATAAGTTAATATCCTGCCTAAAGTTACTTATGAGTAGTTTATATTCATTTACTAGAAACGAGGCCAACAGAGTCTTCTAGTCTGAGAAGTTTCTCTTTGTGTTTATCTACTCTGAAGTATTCATAGACAGCAACAGTAACCCTCAGTCTTTCATTCTGATTAAACAAATGTGCTCTAATGGTATCCTGAGTGTTCAAGTCATTTTAGAATGTCATCTCTGCTACTATGTCTTAGGATGTTAATACCACTACAAACCACAACTGCCTTTCATTTAAAATAATATCTTTTATGATCCCAGTAATTACTATATTATTTTATACTTAAATTATTTAATGGTTTGGGCATACATTTTTATTATTTTATATTGACGTACGATAATAATAATAATTATAAACCCACAGCAATTTAGAAATATTTAAAAAAACCCTTTCCAGAAACTGAATTTGTTTTCCATTTTGCAATATCTTCTTTTGAGAAAAATCTCAGGTAAATTTGTTTTTATTCATACAACTTTGTGAATCTGAAGAAGTATTATGCCACAAGCACTCAAGCTATTTGAGAAACACTAGAATAAAATATTTAGTAAATACTATGAATCTGAGTGAGGAATACTAACCTGCAGCAAGTTAATGTCCTAACCCACCTCATAGAAAATATTGTGCATGCCTTGCTCACAGAGACATGGAAAGATGGATGTGTTTCCTACTACCAACCGTTCTGATGCCCTTCCAGGCCAACTGTCCTGCTAACCAGTGGGAGATTCCCACTTACCTGTAGACTTTGGAGTCCTCCGTAAGCAGTAAAGAGGAATAAAAATCCAAAAGAAATGACCAAAACATTCTTGAGATTCCTTTCCATGTTGTTTCATAGAAGACAAAAGGTCTGCTGGTGGGCAGAGCTGATCCAATTATTCCAGGGGATGATTCGAGTTGGAGAAAAACAGCTTGTGTCTTGCTGGAAAAGGTAACTTCTTTCTGTGTTGGTGAAGGAAAGAGTTGTTAATTATTTGAAGACTTGCCAGTGAACTTTACTTTAATTTGTACTGAAAACGTGTTGTGGAGTTGTTACTCATTCACCTGTTCTGACTCCAGCAATAGCAGTTGCCCCTGAAGGACACCTACATGTTTTATTAGATAGGTATATAAGTCACTTGCAACACTTGGACCAACGTGAGTATTGCAGTTGTACATTATATGGCTCTCTACTACAAGCAGCACAGAAATAAAAAATGCAAGCACTGAAATTGCTTTCTGGCAGAAAAATATACTAATCCATAAAGGGCAAAGATTAAACCATTGTACTGAAACCTCTATTAGGCCTGTTGCTTAACTAAGGTTACAAAAGCATACCAGGAAATGAGATTGTGTTACAGTGCTGTCTGCATACACCAGCTCTGTAGCTGTGCAGCACAGAAAACCAAGGTTGCTGGCTGCTTTGCAGGTGAGAGGGTCTTCATTCATGGGGAACACCATGGCTTTGGACTTTGAAATTTACCAAGTCATAGTCATGAAAATAATTTTTCTCCACCTTTCTCATCAACTCAAAAGCCAAGAAGAAAGCAGATTGAGCAGATAAATGAAAAAGCAACTTCCCCTCCCCTTCTCTGGCCCTAAGCCTGGCAGGGTGAACAAGACCCTTCCTGCAGCTTTGGCAGAGGAGGGATTTGAACTTTGGATCAAAGTGAAATCCAAGAAAGTCCATGGTATAATGTAAAAAGATTCAAGTGGAGATGGTCTGTAGGGTGTCCATAGTGTTCATCGGGAATGCACAGCTAAGACTTGGTCCAAATCCCACTAGATGGCACAATTTTGCTTCCCAAGGGGGCATCTGAGGGTGAGGGGAGGAAGCGTTAATACATTAACTCATTTAATACAAAAGAGGTCACAGGTAGTTTCTGCTTTGGAGAAAATTGCAGTATGTGCCTTTTCATTTTCTTCTTTTGTCTTATAATCTTGAATGAAGTAATGTAGAAAACATAATCTTTTAATACTCCATTGTTAATGTTTCTTCTTTGTTGCAAGTCTGGATAGTGGCTTTTTATTTTGCAGGCCACTATGCACAGCCTGCCAACACTTTGAATTAGATCATAATGATGCTCTTTTTTGGCAGTGTTTGTAAGTCTCTACAAGGCACTTAGATCTTAAACTGGTGGTACTTTTCCCCATCTTTTTAGGTTTATGGACCCTTGCAATTTTCAGGTGAAAATATTTCACAAGACATTTGCACCTGGTGTTAACATGCTTGTTTCTGCTTCAGATCCCTTAGAAAAAGTCTGCAAGATTCTACAGATTTGCAATCACAGGTCTAAAACTACTGGAAAAATGATTGAGAATATGTAGGAATAATGCTTATCCTATCAGCTGTTGTAGCAAAGGTAAGAACCAGGAATAGTGCAAAGAGCACTCAGTTATAAAAGCCTTTATTTCAGTTCTTTTTCTTGACACTAGCAGTAATAAAAACTAAGCTTTAAAAAAAATTAACTGGACACTATTTTTAAAATGCAGTGTTGAACAGGTTATCTGATCAGCACTTCTGCTCTGAAGGAATTCTTAACTCCTAATTCAGTCACGTCCTCTCAGCAGTGCAATCCTGGAGCATATATGGGAGATGGTGCTTTTTTTGTATGTATGTTTTTTCTCTTCTTTCCACTGATCAAAGGCATTTCAGCCTGTTCCACATCCCTTGCCCAGGGGTTATCCAACTGACTGGTCCCAAGACCCTCCTTAGGAATGTGCAGAGTCCTTCACCAAGGAAATCTGATAAGGCCAGGGATCTTTTCCTTTGGTACCAGGCAGGCAAGGCTCCAGCAGGCCTGCTGTGTATCACGCTTGACACCTCTTTCATTCTTTCTGCCAGTCTAACTAAGATTAAGTGAGAGATCCTCAGGAGCTGTGCAATGCATTTGAGGCTTAGCTTTCTCACTGAAGACTGCAGCCACTAAGCTAAAACAGTCTCGCAGAGCACCACCCCAAATACAGGAGAAAGAAGAGGCTGGTTAAACTGATAACTCCCTCCCACAGCCAATTACATTTGTTTTCCAGTGTTTATTCTCTCAGTGTAAATGAGGGCAGTCTGCTCAAAAGATTATAGCACCAGAGGCTAATCTTTGGGAAGTTTTGTTCTTCATAATTATCTTTTCCCTATTTACTCTATTCTGGTTAAATACATTGTTTAGGCAATTATTTTAACTACAGAACAAAACCACAACACCCAGAATACTCATCAGAGGATTGTCTGTCTTAGGAGGCTTTTAATTGGCTAGTTCCTTGGTGGTATACAGTATCCCTTGAATCTACCTGTAGAAAGGTTGACTGCCTATACAGCACTTACTTTCTTGTTCTGAAAGTCTGGCCATGTTGTTCTCTTCTTCTCCTCCTCCTTCATCTGCATTTGTGCCCTGCCTATTTTGGAGCTGAAGCAGGAATGACTAAATGTGACATGTGTCTTGCAAAGCTCTGCCATTCTGACAGGGGCTTTGGAAAATACAGGCTGTTACATGTTGAGAGATGATCACAACTGGGATGTGAGATCCATAATGCTGAGCTGAACAGATCAAGCAGCAAAAGCTGTTTTCTCACAGGAAGGGGGTTGGAAGGGAGTTGCCAGTCAGTGAACTCATTTTGCCCACAAAGTTGGAGGAAAATAATTTTTGTTATTTTCTCTCTGGAACTGTGAGTTGGTCCTCTTTGTCTCTAAAGGCTTAAACATCTCACCCTCCTCCAGTATTTCGGGTCTCATTTCCAAATTTCCTGTATTTCCTATCTGTCCTTTCAAATACTTCTTTTTCATCATGCAATGCATCTGCAGATACTGTCCTTTCATCTGTTCTCCCAGGATTGTCTCTACATGCTAGCTGCATAGATATCAGTTTGCCACTTCTGTCTGAATTCTACCTACTGATGTCCTCCGTCTTTCTCTGGAGGCACCAAACTGTCTATCTCAATCTTCCTTTTTGTCCTTGATGTATGCTGTCCTTCCTTGCTGTTTTGCTGTTCCTGAGCCATCATCCTGCCTGTGTCTCACTCTTTCTCCCTTCTCACCTCATCTCCTGAGTGCCAGTAGACTTTTTGATTCTTAAGGGAGTGACCTGAAATCTGCTGGTTGAGTTCCCATCTCACAGATTGCTACACTACTTTTAGCCTTTCTGGCTGTAAGGTCTCTCTCTCTCCTCCCTTAGCACTGCTCTTGGTTTCTGACAACACCCTTTTCTTCCAGCTCCACTACCTATTCCTTAAAGAGGAGGAGGAGAGACACCTGGTCTTCTGGGCTGGAAGCCAGCTCATGGTAGAAAGGTGACCAAATGGAAAAAAATCAGAGAGGGCGCAAGCTGGAATGAAATTGTGACCTTTTTATCAGTAGAAGCATGTAGGAGACTTTCCCTACAGGACACTTGCCTGCTCTGTTGAATGCAGCTGTCCAAATAACCAACATTGTCTTTATAATACAGACAGGACTCAATTTATGATAGGATGATGTGATGCCAGTCCAGACTCACTCATAAACTTTTATGAGCTGGAGAAACAGTTCCTTAAAGTGTTGGGCTTCTTGTAGATGTTACTCGCCTCCTGAGATTTGCATCAGTTATGGCTGGAGCTTTCAATGCATGAGCACGTGTATGAGAGTGTTCACAGATATTAATTCAAGACTAGGTAGAGATGCAAGCATGCTGAAGGTAATCCCCTGCCCTGTGTAGTAGGCAACCTCCCTGCAGAGGACAGGTAAGGAGATTGGCCTCTCCAGGCTGACAGCTGCCTGGGAACGATCCCCTGTTTCTCCACCAGAGTTGTCTTGCATTCTTTCTCGTATAATAAAGTTCTTTCATCTGGTTCAGACTCAGCCCAATCACGTCTTTCCTTCTTAAAACTGTTGCCTGAGCATTGACATTACACATGTGCCTTGCTCTGCATTTTGGATGTTTCGGAATAGCTGCGGTAATCCCATTTCTAAACCAGCAACTGTGACTCAACTGGTAAGACTTAACACCCTGTTAAGATAAAGATGCCACTGTTGTGATCTATGCTTTATAATGAATGGGTAGGGAGGTGGATCCTACATATGAACAATGGACTTTTGTGTGGTAGTGGCTCTGAAGTCTTAAGAGCCTTTTACTGGAAACTGCTTGATTTCATACTGTTGTTCACACACCAGTGAATTCCTTGCACACACCCATGATGTGCCTGGGAGGATGGGTCTCTGTCAGCAATCCAAATCATGTACATTTTCACCTTTCCTTTTCGTTTCAGAGATGGCTGCTCATGTTATTAATGTCCACTATCAAGCTAGCTATCAAGAGAAGGTCCATAGTGATGTCAGGAAGCCCCTGCTTTTTAAAAGCTATCATCTAAAGATTCGTGATGAGTTTATCAGCCTGCAGAAATAAAAAGAAAAGGAGAATGGGGCTTGATTCCAGAGAGCAGCACTGCATATTGGTTTAGACATCCTGGGATGTCTAAACTAAAGGCACCTCCAGTGCCTTTCATTTGTCCATTGGTTGCAGCCATGACTGGAGACTGACATAAGAGGAATATTTACCACCTATTCACCACCCATTTTCTACCGATGTAAATATCTACTGTAGAGAAAAAGGAAAGGTAGTATGAGTCTCTTCCTCTGCAAGCCTTGCTCCTACTAACTTTTGCTTTTTTTCTCTGAATATTCTACAACCACATATAACAGCAGGAGCTACCAAGCTGCAGAAGTTCAAGCAGGGGCTCTTGAGAGTGAAATATTAAAAGAAAGGGGCTGTACAGGCTGGTATGAAAGAAAGGTGTTGTTATTGGCAAAATAAAAGATCTATTAGAATTAATCAGAATACGCAATCCTGCAGAAAATTTTGATGATGAAACTTCTTTCCTATCCCAGTAGGTACCACCAAGTGCCTGAGGCAGGTGATTACCTGTTTTACCTGGCATTTTCTGCAATACAGATGCCTTCCTTTGCCTCAGCATCAGTAAATCATACAGCCATCCAGGACACTGTTTCTCTACCAGCTGACCCTGACCCTTTTCCTCTGTCTGCAGCTCTACCTTCTCCCTCCAATCTCAGGCCCATTAGTCTGCGTATCCTTGCATTCAAATAAATGAAATTACCTTTTCCAGTGGCTTCCTGTACTTTGAAATTATGGAGCTAAGATAGACCTCCCTGGAAACAGGTACTGGAGTCCAGCTGGGGAACCTCTTGATGGTTGCTGCTCTGAACAAGCTGCGTGCTTCTAATCTGGCACTGACCTTTACAGAAACTGCCCTAGTACATTCATGAGGGTTGCAAAATGCCTATCCTGTCCTTGTTGGGAAATTCATCATTTTCGTCAGTCCCGCTGTAAAACTTGACCGGAGAAGCAAACAGTATCTAGGAAGACAGGACAGATACAACTCCACCTCTTGCTTATCATCTGAAATAATAGTAACTACCATTTTGTTTGCACTCTTGTTTGCATATTCACTTACTGTGAAATGTAATATTTTACCAAACTGCTCCCGCATCCAGAGAAGTATCAAGACTGTTAATCAGAGTTACTCAATCCATTTAACAGAAGTTGTTCCATAACTTCATGATGGCAGGGCCTATCAGTCACCCACACCACAGTATTATGGGCACATAGTGAGGACTTGAAGGTGAAAAGTGAAGTCCTATTACCACCAGTTTCTTAGCCATTTAACAGCACGACAAGAATAGTTGTTGCATAGAGAGTTTCAGCCTGACGTGGAAAGTCATCCTTGTTTTTTTCCTATTAAAAGTCACTCATGGAGCCTGTTCCAGGATCCACTGCAATCACTGGAAGACTGCCTACTTTGGCAACAATTCCTTTAGTCTTTCATACTCCAGTGGATGGATGCCCTTGACTTTCCCACATGAGAGAGTTAAGGAGGCTAAGGAGTTTCGAGCATTGTAGGACAACTCCAGAGAAATATGGAGGAGAAATTTTCAGATCAGCCAGCATGAAATCTAGAAGCAATATCTAGTTCCTAACAGAATGCTAATTTCAATAGGATCTCTGTGAGAAAATATATTTCCATTCTGTTTGCTGGATTCCCTAAGGCCAACAAGCAGATCAGACAGGACTAAGTATGTCTGTAGCTATTAAAAAAAAAAAATCGCTATAATTAACTGTCAGAAGTTACAAAAATTATGCTAAGCATGTATTCCTCCATGCCAGACCTCTGGAATTGTGGTAGTTTTAATTATTCAGCATTAAAGACTGGCTTAATTAAGTTTTATCTTAAACATTCTCCTCCAGGGATAGCATTTTAAGTGACTGTATGTGCTTTTCTTAAACAGACAAATAGAAAGAAATCAAGGTTATAGTACAGAAAATCTCAGTGTCATTTTATTGTGAGATCTTGGCTCTGCAAGGGAGGAGGAAATTAGGAACTAAAACCACACCATATGGAGAAGGAGAAACAGGGAGTTTACTGGAGCAGATAGAGAAAAGCAGACAAACTAGTGGCCTGTTTTTCTGATTACCAAATGCTTGAACTATCAAAATCTTCATATCATCTTTAAATATTTTAATGAAGATAAACTTTCACAGCTCTTTATTAAAAGAGTAGAACATGCATGAAAAGGCTTTCAGTAAACATACAAAATCCATGCTACAAAACCCTGTAATGAATGACAATTCATTTTGATTTTTATAATGAATTATTCTGGGTTTGTTTGTAAATATTCCCAATTCCCTCTGATACTTTCATCTCCTTGAAGGTGAACCTTTGCTGAACCTTGAGGCTGTTTTAATCTATGGCCCCTGGGAACAGCTGTGGTGCCTTTGACCAGCATGGAACTTAGGTGGTGCAGTGTGCATGGGCTATTTCTCCAGAAGGCCCCCCTACAATGAAGAGGAATAGTAAAAACAAGTAGGACTTCAGTATGAATCTAGCTGTTTATGGTAGCTTTTCACTTGAACTGGAACTGTACTGAGACACGATTTCGTACGTAATGGTGCAGGCTATAACCTAGCTGTTTGTTGTGCAAAATCCCTCTGCAGAGATCAAAATGCAGCCAGAAGGAGTCATCTGTTTCTTGTACTTGGCATTGCTATTGGAGAATCACCAGGACCTTAATCCCAGGGGCCAAAAGCATTAGACGCTTGGTTTTGCAACGAGCAGAGCTCAAACCTGTGTGTTGGGTTGCAAGCATTCTTTTACCCTTTATAAATTAAGGTCCTGTTATGGGTTTTTGATTAATTATACTTTAAAATCTTTCTCCTTTCTATTTACCTTTTGGGTGTAGGTGTAGAATTCCAATGGAGATCAGCTTCTTTGGCAGCGTGAGTAATGCAAACCTCAGAGAAACAGACTAAATATTGCAGCCTAAAGAGTTTGCTGAAATTACAATTCAAAATATGTAAAAGTCCTTTCATTTCAACTTTTAAACAGAAGCACAGGTCTCCTAAAGATGTAATCTACGAGGCATGTCAAAGGTTTTTGACATTTGAAATTATAGCTCCAGTACTGGAGAGAGACTGTCAGTTTGTAGCTTTGTGCTTTTTCTCCATGCAAATGTGAGCAATTTCTTTTAGCCCTCAGTGCATCACCAGTATACTGTTGTTTGTGGAGCTGCTCGGATTTAGTAGATGAGAATCAATAAATTAACCATTTACTGACTGTGAAATTGACTTTTATGAGAGACTGCTGAAAATGTATGTATATCCGAGGGAAGCAAAAATCAAACTGCATTGTATCGTACATTTGCACCATGATCTGAAAGAAGTAAGTTGGTTCTTTTGGAAAGAAGTTAGAGAACCACATGAATGGAATAGAAGATATCACTGGACGTCAGCTACGCAGCCTCCAAATCCAAGCAGTGTTGCCACCAGCATTAAATCTGATGAACCATGAGGCCTGGAACAACATAACCTGTACTGAAGTTAGTGTTCCTTACCAAGGACTATTGCAACATTTCTCCCCAGCGAAATAATACAGGACAGTGGGAGTTTCCTGTGGACAGTTCTGCTGATGAATCCTATTCAGGCAGGAAGCCCTGCTGCTGAGATATTTGCCAGATGCACAAGAGAGCATCACGTTCAGACACTAGATGCTTACGAAGAGAGCCTGTTGTTTCACAGGCTGATTAGGTACCCCTATGTAGCCTTACTCAGTAAGTAGTACAGAATGTCCTCCACTTGTTAGAATAGACTGTAGTGCAAAATTAGGCTTATAGTCACACATTTGTGCCTTAGTCTTCATTTCTGGGTTCATACCTTGAATCATTTTGTGAGTAGTGGCCTAGTACAAATCATTGTGTTAAAATAGCATGTTCTTTAGTGGACTGAGGATTCTTATCCAGAAGCAGAGCTAGAAAACCTACTGTTAGTTTTTGTGGGGTTTATATACTTTTCTTATAGAGTTGCCTCCAGAACCCTTTTTTCTTGAGTGGAGCATTCTGATGCTCCAAACACTATAGGAATTTATAATCTTCCTTCAAGAATTCAGAAGCACTGTTTGACTTGCTACAGGTGTGCTCTTTCTGTCTGGTTGAACTCCTTGCACCAGATCAAATTTCAGGTATTAAACTTATTTGATGCCTTGGTAACTTTCCTGGACTTACTCAGCATACTAATTCTCCTCAGGGATTCTTCCATACCTATTCAGAAGTTGCCGGTCTCACCTTTGTCACGGCTGCTTTCTCTTTTACCCTCCTTATCTTATCATCTTTCCCCCTCCAGTCTTTAACCACGAGTTGATAAAGAGAGAACCTGAATGTAGCAGATATAGTTGACCTGTCAACTTGAACCTGGAAACCTGCTTCTTCAGCATCTGGACTATATTTAACAAAAACTGGCCATGGCAAATTAGCAAAGGGAGTTCTGCCCCTGACTTTCTGCTTTCCTTAAGAAGTTTCTGTGAAGACCTATTTAGTATCACAAAACATATAAAAGGGGGGGGGGGATAAAAAGCTGCTTTCCACTGCCTTCCAAAGGCTCAAAGGCTCCCTTAGAAGTGCATTGGTAGTTACTTTATGAAAAACGAAGCCAGACATCATGTTAAAAGCTGCAAAGTTGGCGTGAAGATCCATAAGGGCCAGTGCAGCTTTAAATGGATGGGGGTTTGTGAGTAAGGGGAAAAGTTGAAAAAGAAATGTGGCATGCAACTTAAAGAGCTCCTCTAGTTCATCACTCTTCTGATCTCTCCCTGAAAATGTTCTAGTAAAGAGTTAGTATGGACCTCCCTTGGCAGTCTATTTCAGACCTTACCTATCATAAACTTCTTTGAATATATATAACTTAAGTCATTCTTCCTTCTCTGAGAACCAATTACTGAGGCCTCACAAATGCCAGGCAGAACAGCAAGGTAAATTTGTATGAGCTGCAGATGATACCCCTGTCTATGAAATCTTGAATGATGCTTGTAAAATCATCTTGAATTCTAATCCTATCTTACTTGTGGTTTCTTCTAGTGTCATGTCTTCTACAGTGCAGTCAGTTCCTTCTCAATTCAGGCCTCCAGATCATGAGTAAAATCAGTAAGCAAGAGTAGATCCAGAACAGACACCAACAAAACCTCACTCAGTATGTCTTTCAACTCCAACTGTGAATCAGGGTAAGCTGTCGCTGTGGGTAGTTCTCTGTGAACTTGCACACAACCTGCACTAGTTTCTTCAACATTCTAGCTGGCTTATGAAAATGTCACGTGAACCAGGGACAGGAACATAACAAAATGAAAATAAGTGACTCCTACTGCTTCTCCTCTAGCTACTAAGCCTATTACAGATTACAGGAAGGAAATTCTATTGGTGTGACATAATATTTTTTTCTTAACAAATCCATTGTGACTGCTATTCATTTCCATTTTCCCTTCCACAAATATTTTGTAACAAATTTTACTATCAAAATGCAGAAAAGACCAGGTCTGTTTAAAAACATGCAGTTTAGTCTGTCTGAGTTTTGAGATGAATCTTTGAAAAGCAGTCCTGCAATACAACCTTCAATAAGATGCATGTGTTTGTTCTAACACCAAATCTTCTTTTCTTCCTTGGCAAGTCGAAGATTTCTATTTGTTTCCTTGTTCTCTTCACCATGATTTCTTCTGTGTGTTATCATGTATTTGCACCACACAGCCACTATCCAGGAGAGTTGCAGGGAGCTGATGAAGAGAAATTCCCAAGATTCAGTGCTGTGAAAGGAGCTACAAAAGTGCCCTGTTCTGCACTGATTATTTCCAGGCACTGAGGGCCCACCTTCCCTCTTGGGAGAAGGGCACTTTGGACCAAAGGGAATCTGACAGGGTCTGAGCCTTGGAGCTGGGCAGCAATGGCTTAGCATAGCACCATCAATACTGTCTCAAATACATCCTCACACAAACTTCTCCTCTGTAAGAACAGGCACATATCTATGTATCTATTGCATTGGGCAGTCCTGCCTACCTAGACAGCATTGGACTTTTACTAATTCACAAGAACAAGGTAAACAAATTTGTTGTTCTCCAAATGGAGAACTTCAACTATCAAAGGAATGTTTAACACCCAGTGCTAAAGGTAAAAATTGATGTACGACTTCTACTCATCCTTGGTTACCCACAGAACAGTGGTGAAGGCTCTACAAATAATTGTGTTCATCAGTAGTCAAGGTTTACTTTACCCAAATTTCCTATTCAAGCAGACATCTAAAGTTGATTTATAAGCAAATAAAATACAAATGATTTCTCCATCCCACATATTATAACGTATGAAATCTTTCTGGGAATTACGCTCTGTAATCTTTCTCATATGCTTACTCAGATTCTCCCCAATGTCAATTTTTACTGAATGCCCAGAACATCCTTTTGGACAGGCCTCCACACACATTTTGGGTGTTTGTGCTATGCAACCCAGTAAATCCAGCGAGTTTGAATTAAGTGGATTTTATACCACCAAATGCACGGAGTTATATGTGGTGCCTCCTCTCTGTTCCTCTTGAAGCTGCTGGCTGATGAGCTGTTATTGTCCATGCAGAGGCACTGTTTCCAGAGTGAAATCTAGGAGATTCCAGTAAGTTTGTAGTAAGACGAGAATAATCTAGGTTTGTTTCAGTCTCAAAGGTCACATCTGTACCAATGTGAACCAGTGTACTTTCACTAAAGTCAATGAGTCCAGGCTGATTTACTATAGCTGAGCATTATTGCCTGTATGTAATTAATCTGTGGGGTTTGGGTATTTTCTGCCTGATCTGGCATCCATTGAAAGCCAAAGCACATTAATGAGACTGTATGAACTGCCTGTAAAGACAGGAATATCTTCTTGCCTTGCCGGTGACTGCATAGGAGTATTTTTTGCTACTCCGTCCAGAATGATTCTCAGAGTAAACAGTCCTTTCCTCTTATATTTGACAGGAAAACATAGGACAGGAGAAACAGTATATTATGAACCCTATTTTAACTTCTGGGCAATTAGAAGCAGATTCACAGAAGACCATATCTTTGCAAGTTTACAGCTCTCTGGTATCGCTCTTACAGTGCCTAGGAGAGGAGACCTAGAGCTGGTCCCTGTTCCATGTTTTACTATTTCATATCAAGCAGTACATAGGATAAAACGCAAGATCCGGTATCCAGTCTGCCTTTCCCCCCACAGAGTTAATATTTGCATCACTGGTTTACAAAGCCATTCACGTTTTCCCCGGTCTAACGCACGGCAGAGATGAATCACATAGCCCATAAACTAGCAGGCTGAGCACCCTTCTTGCAGGAGGTGAGTGAAATAGACTTGAGTGTCTGCAGAAAGAAAGGTTAATCAAATCTGTTTCTCACAGGCAGTCCTACAGAGGTATATTAGGCACATCTCAGCATACTTGGGTAAAGTCCCTTTGAGGAGACAGGCCCTATGGGAAACATTCCCTAGCCTCTTATTGCTAATTATAGGTGTAATCTACTAAATGCAGCCATCTGGGAAGTGATACTATTTAAAGTACTTAAAGACTCTCTAGCTTTGTAAGGTACTGTGCAAAATCAGGTGCCATCCCAGTTTACAAAGACTATGGTAGATTATCCATAACTTCATTGACTGTTGGGTGGGACTTAGGTTTTAAAGATTCCTGGCATCCTTTTACGGGTGGATGATTTAGAAACTTAAATGATAGCTTCTCTTATACTTTGCTTGACTACTTTGCTGAGCTATCAAATATCTGACTGTTGTGAACTGGGATTAATTTTTTTTCCTTTCTAAAATCCCCACAGCTTCAATGTCCTGAATTCAGCTGATGTCAACACAGGCAGAAACCCAAACCCCTCCTTTGGAGACATCTCATGCAGTGCCAGTCAACCATGCTGAATTAAAAAGGCAAGATTGGGGGGGGGGAGGGAAGGAATGAGGGGAGGGAAGAGAAGGTTAGATAAGAAGAGACAAAGACAGGGGGAAAAAAAGGCTGAGAAGCCATGTGTTTGCTACCTACAAATAAACACACTACAGGAAAAGATTTATGCAGGTTAAAGGACAAAGATGGTGCAAGATCAAATAACTATGAAGTAGCCACAGTTCAATAGAGGCTGCATATAAGCAAGCTGTCAAATCATCAGAGGAAAAACATTCTGGGGTGTTTTTCAGAGAAAGCAACTAGGGAGAAACCCAGGTAATTTAAAAAATAACGGTATCAATTTACCAAAGTGACAAATGGCACCCGTCAGACTGAATTCAGTAACCCAAGATGTCCTGCTTAGTCCTGTGTCAGCCTTTTAGTAAAAGTGTTTTTCTTGCTAATTTTCTGGGTGGTTTACTTTCTCCTAGGGACAAAATGTGCATTCTGATTGTTGTTCAAGGTGCAAACTAAAATATTTAGTTTCAATGTGTGTTATTCATTCAGGAATGCACATTCATGCGGGAAGATACTGTTATAGCAGCTGATAAGCTGGAGGAGAGACTGTACTACTTTGGCCCCCAGGCTGTCTGAAATGATTTTTCAGTGTCCTCCATTCTCTGTGTTTATGAAATCACAAAGATGGCAATACTGGTTCTATATATTCAAAATTTTAATCAGAACCCTTACTGTAACTGCTAATACAATCATTTTGTCTTCAAGGCAGTAAGATTTCAAGAATGAGAAGTATAAGATGTCATTTGCCACTTGGTTTTGGAGATACGAGCTTCACTTTTTATAGTTATGAGGATAACAGCTCACTGTGCTTTTTTAAAATGAGAGCTGAGGTCCTTGTACATAATTGTAGAAACTGGGACTTCACAAAAATATCAAATAACATGACAGAGAAAGAGTCAAAAAAAGTCTTCATCAGCATGCCACTTCTTTTTCCAGACAAACACATAAACCAAACCAACCTCTCCAGAAAGCATTCTGGTGACATGAGTATTTTTAGAACCCATACTTGCTAGCAAAGGATATGGAGGAAAAAGCAGGAACATGGAGGTGCAATGTGAGAGGAGTACTGATTTGCTGTGGGAGCAGGGATCAGGAAGGGCATAAGGGTGAGAGGTTTCCACATGCAATCTCCATTCCTGGAGGCACCCAGGTCTGATTTTGCCTGAGCAGGCAGAAGAAGGGGGGACTATCCTGTAGCTAAATGAGGAAAACTTGGCCCCTGCAAGAAGTATAAGGAAGAAGGCAAGTTTTTTGGAACCACCTTTGACTTTAAATACTTGTTTTTGATAAACCAGATCCAACTGCCACCAGTGCAACCTGGAAACAAAGGCATTTCTACTTCAGAGCAGCCTAGCTAGGCTGACACTCCCCAGCTACTCGGAGTGCTAAAAGTATTAACACTGGAAGCTCACCAGTTCTGGACATCATGTTCCAGTTAACAAAGATCAGCCTGGCACTCCTGACCATGTCCAAACAACTGGGGGGCCTGAACACAAAGTTATGTGGTCAATTAGTCAAACATAACATTGTATGGCTTCTTGACCTTTTAGAACTGGAATGAATTTGCCAAACAGGAAAAAGTAGGAATGAAACAGAACAAGTAATTCAGAAACCCTCTGGGTATAATCTGTACCTCCAGGCTCATTTCAGGTCTCCTAGCAGAGGAATTCATGAGTGTCAGCACATTTCCAGGGGTGAGAGCAGAATCCTGCATAACCTGCTCTACCATTTCTGCCTGTGTGAATTAAAAGAATGTGATGTTTTATCCCAGTTTACACTGACAGAAATGCCTGTCCCTATGCATCTCTGGCAAGTGCCTGTCATTGGGTTATTGACCAAATGTCTGTGACTGATGCACTGAAATAAGGACAGGAGAACAGCTGTACTGGTTCAGGCCTCGGGTCCCTCTGCCCCATGATTTGTTTTCTGACTGTGCCACAGGCAGCAGCATGGGGAGGAATAAGGTTGGAGCAAGAGAATTCAACGCTCCTCTCTTCTGATATTGAGTTGTTTTCAGGTTAGTTTCCAAAGTCTGACGCAGTACTGTTTAGTAACCCTTAGCTGACCTCATCTTCCAGTACTTTGGGTCTTTTGTCTCCCCAAAAGTACAAAAGAGTACTTTGGGCCCCAGAATTGTGTCAACATAATGATGGGACTTTTTTTCTGTTTTCTTCTCTATCTTTTTCCTAATAATACCTGATTTACTTTCGCTACTGCTAACCCAGCACTGAGTTTATAAAATATGCATGGAGGTGACACGGTTTAACCCCAGCCAGCAACTAAGTACCACACAGCCACTCAGTCACCCCACTCCACCCTGGCGGGATGGGGAAAAGAATCAGAAAAAAAAAAACCACCAAAACACCAAACAAAAACAAAACCAAAACCAAAACCAACCAACCAACCAAACAAACAAAAAACCCAAAACATCACCACCAAAAAACCCCATTGGTCAAGATAAGAACAGCATAATAATTTAAATAAAATGTAATAATAATAATACAGAAAGAAGAATAACAATTGCAATGAAAAGGAATTGCAACAAAAAGAGAGGAAGAAGTAAAAACCCAAGACAAACAAGTGCTGCACAATACAATTTCTCACCACCTGCAGACAGATGCCCAGCCTGTCCCCGAGCAGTGATTGGTCCCTCCCAGCCAACTTCCCCCAGTTTATATAATACTGGGCAAGACATTCTATGGTATGGAATATCCCTGTGGACAGTTCGGAGTGATGCTCCCTTCCAGCTTCCTGTGCACCTGCTGGCTGGCAGAGCATGGGAACATGAAAACTCCTTGACTTAGAGTAAGCAGTACTCAGTAACAACTAAAACATCAGTGTGTAACAAATATTTTTCTCATTCTGAACCCAAAATACAACACTGCATCAGCTACTAGGATTAAAATTAACCCTATTCATCCCAGGCAAAACTAAGACACAAGAAATGAATTCACCTGGTCCCCTCTTCAAGCTTTCCTCTATCACCAAATACTTGGCTGAATTAAGGGGGACATTCAAGGGCTGAGGAAGACATGGGAGAAAAGGGAGAAGCAGCAGTGCCTGTAAGTGGAAAGGTGGCTATCACTATGCAAACTGAAGGGCAGCATCCAGTTTTCCTTTCAGCTGCCAGTCCTGTTGTCAGCTGGTGTTAAACCACGACACTGCCACGACACTTTTCCCACAGAAGGTTCTTGAGGAAAGATGGGCAGCAAAATGTAGAGAATGAGGTGCTCTGCTGGTTGCTGAGGGAAGGATGACTTTTCCCTGCACCCCCTGAAAATTGCTGCCGTTGCACCTTACCCTCTGCCTGGACCAGGTACACCACCCTGTGCAGTGCTTGCATAAAGCTGGCAGCAAATCTATCCCTCAGGAACAGACATGGTCAGTGAAGCCTATGATGGTGAGACAGCAGCTGTCTGGATTTGTTCTCTTTTTTTTTCTTTTTTCTCACCATGATTAGCATGTTCTTCCCTGATAGCTGTTACCTTCTCCTCTGGAAATAGCTGTTGCAGCCTATTTCCCTGTTTGTTATACTTTGGGAGCATTTTCAGGGAGGTCTCCAGGGCTGCCAGCCCCGGCCCCAGGACTCCACTTCTCCTTTACACCCCTAGCCCCCAGCCACACCTTTCCGGCAGCCCTGCTGACAGGACCTGCAGGCATCCCCAGGTACTCACAGAGAAGAGATTTTAAAAAAAGAAAAAAAAAGAAGTAGCTCATGAATAAATGGAGCTACATCCACCTTCATCTGACAGCCATACAACTGCCTTCCCTGGCTTCAGACCAAGCTGTAAATTATTTTTGCCAGTCTGCCCCTGGGGCAAGGCTGCACAGGGAGTCAGTGAGGGCACCCTGGGCACTGAAACTAACTCCCCATGCCAGATCAGAGCAGTGACTCAGTAGGAAGGGTGCTGCTTGGTGGGTTACCAGTGGTGGTATGAACGACACTGGGATCAGGCAGGGGGTTTCCAAGGGAAGCCTCCTCCCTCACATTGTCAGTGTGTCAGCCTCCTCTGAATGCCACAAACTTAGGAAGCTTGTCTGTATAATATGTGGCAATGGGAGATTATGTTTATACTTCTCCCAGGGAAAAATAAAAAATGAAATAAATTTTAAGTTGGAGATGCATTTATATTGAAAATCAGGCCTGGAGACTAATTTCAGAAGATTTGAACCGGATGCTCAGACTATCCTTTACCTTAAATGAGCACAATGAACATTAATCAAAGCATGAAAATTTGCATGTAAATACATATATGAACTGCATGCCTTGAATTTTTGTTTTCAGGATATCAGTTCTATCTGAATAATACAGTAGTCTTCTACCTGAGCATTCAGTGAAAGGGACAGTAGCAAGATACCCTAGGGATAGTCCCTTTTTAGTTGCCTGGAAAACCTATTACTTTCAAATGCATTAAAGCAATACCTTCCCCTTAAGCCTGTTAATGCTGTGTATTTATTCACTATATCCTTCCTGTGAAAGCTCATCATTGGCACTGCACCTTTTGGGCTGAGGAGAGGTGTCTGCAAGTGGAGCATCCAAAACTGCGATCAGCAGCATGACTGGAGAACACACAGCTTTTCCGGACCTGACTGTTCACACACTGCACTAACATTGTGCAGCTCCTAATATTTTGCTGCTCTAGGCAACCACCTGTTATGCTTTTTTGTTGCAAAGCCAGTCTGCCATGGAAACACTTCCAGTTAACCAGCAACTGCTGTGCATTAGGTCATCGCAGAGATGTTAAAATGTGGTTTGCAGGTGTCTGTGTTGGGACATGAAACATGAAGTACTGTATTGCTTTGAGATTAGACTGCCTTCACTCTTGTTCGTGACAACAGAGCCTGGTGCAAGTTCCTCTGTATCACCCGAGCTTCTGTTTCTGCTATGGCAGGTAGAATTGTGCACCCAAAACCTGACTTTATAATTATTGGTGTCTTTCATGAAACACAGCACTAAATACTGTATAAACCAACAGTGTGACTACCCCCATGCCAACAGCAGCTGCCCAGAAGCCCAGGAAGAATGGGCTGCATGAGCTGTTGTCCTCAGGATGGCCAGGAACAGGGAGTGATGTGTGTGAGCTGTCACTGTGTGTCAGCTGGCACTGACACAGTGGCATTGTTTCATAGGACTGTAAGCCTTGCTCATGAGAAGCAGCAGGATAACAAGGATTTGTCACAATTGTTCTGCACACACACAACTTGTGGCCCTTTAAAACTGTCGTGTCTGACATCGGTGACTCAACACAAGGGACATCAGAGAAGCAGAAAGGAAATACCACAGCATCACACAATTGTTTCCAAGTGAGAGGGTTTCTGGTAGAGTGCCAGGTGCTAATGACCTGCCTGCACCAGTAGTTAATGGAGTTGTGTGGGGGCCAGGTGCTTCTCCCTGTATGTGTGTCAGAAGAGTGCCTGTTCTCATGCAAACCAAAATAGGCTGTACTTTTCTGTAAGTTGAGGTCTGCAATTCCATTTGCATGCAGGATATACAATACATCTGGAATAATTAATTTATCAGCCTATTGTTACTTTCTTGTGTATCAGATGTTTGCTGCTTCTGAGGCTTGTTGACTGTATTCAATATCTCTTCCTGTTTAACTTTGTTATTCCGGTCTCCTACTTCTTTTTTTTTTTTTTTAGGGCCCATCTTTTCATTTTCCCTTGAACTAGAGAATTTGCCTGAAGTATGGATGAGTCACAGATACCATATTTCCTCTTCTCTGAAGCACATTTACATTTTTGAAGAATTACAGCTGACAGCGATCAGCCATACATTCCAAAATAGCCTTTCAGGGAGGAGAAAGGAGGAACAGTGATGCTGAAATCAGCCCGAAAGGTAAATGACTGAAAGAGGGAGAGAGAGAAAAAACACAGTCTTAGAAGGGCAGCCGGATACAGGCAATCACTGTGTAGTGTTTGATGGCAGTGTCTCAACTGATAATGTTCCTGTAATCAGAGACACTCTGTCATACCTGTCAGCAGCCGTTCAAGCATATCACCAACAGCTCCAAATACAAATATCAGAAGCAAAAGGAATAAATATCCAGAAAGTCAATTCATTTCCTCCTCTCCCAGCCCAGCATTTTCTGAAGTGAGAGAAGGTTAGTTTTTAATGAGGTGTAAAAGAGGCTGCCAAACCTGCATTACCCCATCAAAGCCATTGCACTGGTTTTAGCTGAAATAAAGTTAATTTTCTTCAGATTCAGAGATCAATTATAGCTGGTATGAGGCTGTTTTGGATTTGTCATGACAACAATGTTGATAACACAGGGATGTTTTAGTTATTGCTGAGCAGTTCTCAGCATCAAGGTCTTTTCCGCTTCTCACCTGCTCTGCCAGCAAGTGGACTTGGTGTACACAAGAAGCTGGGAGAAGATACAACTGGGATAGCTGACCCAAGTAATGAAAGGGATATTCTGTACCATATAGTGCCATGTCCAGCAATAAAAGTTAGGGGAAAAGTTTGCCACAGCTGCTCTTGCTTAGGGAGTGGCTCTGCATCTGTCAGCTGGTGGCGAGCAGTTACAGGGGTTTTTTTTTACTTCACTTGTTTTTTCTTGGTTTTGCTTTTCTTTGTTTCCTTTTAAACTGTTATCTCAGCCCATGAGTCTTCTAGCTTTTGCCCTTCCCATTCCCTTCCTACTCCTACTGGACCCAGGGTGATGTAACAAGCATCTCGGTCGTGCTTGGCTGCCTGACAGGGCTAGCTCACAACAGCCACATAGCTCCAGACGTGTTCCATGTTATGGCTCTCATTTGAAATATTGCAGTAATGTATTTTTAAAGCCTTTCTTTTTTGTCCCAGAGATCAACTGAAAATGGAGGTTCTCGGCTTGTCTTGTGTCCCAAACTGTTTCCTAAATCAGGCCTTGTGGTTTTGTTTCTAACATTTCTGTGGGGGCTTTTGTTGAAGTTTTTTTGTTGTTTCTGTGGGGTCTGGTTTTTTTCTTTTTTTTTTTTTTTTTCCCAATAAATCTGTAGCAAGTATCTGCTTCATAAAGAAATCTACTACTCAGGTCATTAAGGGCTAAAGTTTAACAGGCTACTATTGTCTCTGTCTTTTCATCCCCAAATTTTAAGTCTGTAAGGGGTTCAATAATGGAAGTCCTTTCTATGAGTATCAGAGTGAAAATGAGGCTTATCATATGCAGTCATTGATAAGACAGGCTAATTCTGACTGTCTCTTTCTGTGTATCAGAGTACCTTACATGAAAGCCCATCAAGCACTTATCCATATTAGAAAGTATTTGTGTAATGATCGGTGATGGCACACTGCAGTCGACTGGAGCCCCAGTCATCCTGACCTTCAGTCATGACTGGAAGAAGATCATCTTACAGTCTCACTGCATCGAACAAGTTATTCCAGGAAATCTTTTGAACTGTACTTCAGCACAAGGCAGGCTCTGTCGCTGCTCATGTGAAGCATCATAGGTAGGAAGGGTCTGCTCTTTTCATCTGCTTCTGTGGTATTTCACCGCACAGGTGTGAAGTGCTCCTAGGAAGATGCAATATGCATAACCATCCTGCTTCCTGGTTATCTCCTCATTCCCAGTGTCTTGCCTTGCCTCACTTGAAGTAACCAAAACATTATCAATTGTTCTTATCACCTACAGGCAGTGCACAGGAATGACAGGACAGGAAAGTGTGAGCACTCAGATGCTGCATTGTGGCAGGCTGGTTCCCTGGAGGTTTGCTTGGTAGGGGACAATCTGGGGTGGGAAGGACACAATAGCAGAAGAGAGTGAGATACTCACTATCCATAAAAAAATATCTTTGTATACTTGCTTACTTGTCAGAAGATCTGATAAATCTGAGAATATTGAGAAAAACAGTGATGGAGTGGGAAACACGGACTAATTATTGATTTTTCTCTGTTTAGTTAGAGCTTTATTTCCCAAATATGTGTTGGATGAAACATTTCATTCCAGTAAATGATCTGTCCCTCACTTCCTCAAAGACTACCTTTGCCCTCTTGCATTTCTAGGAAAAGCACGACCCTTTCTTCTTTCCACATGTCTCAAACACATGCCCTTGAGGAGAGACATAAAGTCAGTTCTAGATGGATGGCACTCCAGGCCTCCAGTTATGTGGTTTAATATGATCACTGAAAAATGGGTAGAGTTACCTGAACAGTGTTCAAATGGAGTCTTGCTATCTGTGAACATTAGAGGGCCCCAAGCAGACTCAGTTTAAGTGGGTAGTATAAGTGGGTAGCTAACAGCAGATGGTAGAATATTGGAAGGAAGGACTAAGAATGAATAGATAAGAGATTCCAAACTACTTGCACTCAGAGAAATACTAACTGTGAAGTTTGCATAGCCACTTGCTCCAATGCCATTGGTTGTTGTGGAGAAAAGGCACAGATGCTTTGAACCCAAGTCTGTCTGTTGTGGGTAGTATCTGGCAATGGGTTACATTAATAAATGCCCAGTGATAGCTTTACTGCTCTCGCAATCATTCTAGCAGTATTTTAAATTTTTCTTTTTATGCTAAAGGGAATGTTATTTACAAACTATCCAGTTTATCTCCATTACTTTTCTTTAACATGTATAAGTGTGTCAGACACGGTAAGGCTAATGAAACAGCCCTAGAGGACTCTTTCTGCTAACTTGTCCTTTCTTGGACATGGCTGAGAGAAATCTATTGGGGTTTTTTACATAATTCACTTCCCTATAGCTTGCCCATCCCTAGTCACTATTGCAGAAAATCTTAAGATCAGCATAACAGTAGTGACTGCGGTACAGGCCTTTAAGATCAACTCAGTGCTTTTAAACTTCAAACAGCCTTACTAAGCATGGATTAGCAACTCCAGCTATCTCCCTAGACTACATTCTGACAGTTCTTCAATGAAAGTATGAGGAGTCTAACTACTGGAGCTCACTGCCCCTACTAATTGACTACACACCTCTGATTTTTCCTTTCTTCAGTGATCAACAATGGGCAGTGTTGTCCTTTTCCCCAGGACTTACAGATCTAAAGCACAATTCCTAACTTCTATTCTAAAGCCAGCAATAGTGGAAGTGCATGTGAGTACCAGCTATCAGCTGTCCAACCACCTCTGCCCATACACTTGTTTGAAGTGGTGCGTGGTTGTAAAGTGGCAGCCAGTGTCTTATCTACGCTACACTTCCTTCTTGACAATGCTGGAGTTATAATGTGAGAAGTCTGAAGAAGATAAATCCAAAGTAGACAAGGGCAATTAGTTTTTCTCTTGGGATTTAAACCAAAAGTATCCACTACTGCCAGTTATGGTTGTCATGCCAGAGTAACTTGACCTAAATTACTGGAGTTACAGATAGTGCAAACCGTATGAGAGAGGAAAGAGGCCTAGGACTTTCCTGTTCACAAAGTCTTTGTCATAATCACTTTGCCTTTGTCATCTCACTTGCCTGAGTGCTGTGAATGCTAGTAAAGTGCTGCGATACGAAGGATAGGATCCTGACTGAGATGAGAGAGGTGGAGTTGGATCAAAGGCTTACGCAGTACAGAAGACTTCAAGGCAGAAATGGTCACATCAGCACTCAGGAACGCCAAACTCCCAGGAGTGATGGCCAAGGTGCTTGACAGGGTTACTTTCAGGTACTGAGGAGGTCAAGATAGAAGTAGGTTTCAAGGTACCCTGCTTCATAACTACTCTCATCCTCCTTGATGTTGATATTTCTATGTCCTGTGCCTCTAGTTTCTCCTGTCTGGGTTCCTTGGAGAATATTGTGCCTTCTCCAAGAAGCCACACCAGGTAGCTTAGTAGCCAGCATAAGCTTTTGTGCCTGAGATTGCTTTGGATGACACCCTGCCAAGGGACAGTATTTGCCGTTATATCTCTGCAACCTTTGTAAAAAGTCTTACCATGACACCTGATTTTCCTGGTTCTGCAGTATCTTTTGGAGAATGGACTGTACTGACACATCAGCTTGCAATTCATTCAGTTCTTACTTTTACACTAGTGCTAGGTACATTTTACCCGTGGTACTGCAATTGTTGGCCAGATGTATAACAGGATTCTTTATAAAGTAGTCTTGAGGGATGTCTGTTTGGGTGCTTTCATTAGGCCTACCCTTTCTGATACTCAAATATGAATGTATCTGCAGGTATCCTGAATGAATTCCTGGTGATAATATACACTGAAGGTGTACTTGGACACTAGGGGACAGCCTCCAAAGAAGACCTGAATTCTTTGAACAATTTTTGAAGTGCCAAATTCTGCTTCCATTCTGCTTTGGAGTAAATTCAGAGCTTTTTAATGGAAAAGATAAGGTCATCACTTGAGACTGTCTCTGAAGAAATGGTTAGAGTCCACCTTAAAGCTTCAAGACTTTCTGTTACATTCTTCATCAAAATCACTGTATATTGCTGAAATACTTGGGCTTTGACTTAATCAGCATTTTTACAGAATGGCTGAAAACTTAAAACGTTTTTATTAGCTGTGCTCATCAAGGTATTTTTATTTTTAAAATGCCCGTTTTCATTCTGTATCTGTTATCAGTTTAAAGATCACTAAGATGGTCAAATGTTTTAACACCTCAGATTAAGAGGCTTTTTGAACTTCCTGCTCTGCACAAATGCTATTTTTCCTCTTTAAGTGGAAAAATTAGCGCAGTGATTAACAAAAGTACAGCTGAAATTGGGAGATCTCCCTACAGACTGCAAAGGTTACAGGAAGTGTTGTTTCCAGTAATTGAATATGGTGATATAATTTATAACTTCTCAGCCACAAGTTTGCACAAATCAGACATAATGCTTCTGTACTTAGATTATCTGCTTATCACAACACCACGATCTTCTCACCAAAGATGACAGTTCCCTTTTTATTTACAGCCTTCCAGGAGGGAAAAGATTTCTGAGAACCGGAATTGCTTGGCCTTTTACATCACTGCCAGTCAAATGGTCTGCCCTTCGTGCTGCAGCATTTGCCATAGTTTGCCCAGCAGCATATGTCCTGTTGCTAAATTAGCTGTCTTGTGATGCTGGAACACATGCAACTTTTGTAGATATATGCACATATGCATGTGCCCACACATACATGACAATAATTTGGTGCTGTTCTTTGTTTGAAAGAGAGAATATTTTCTTGTTTTCTCTTTGGTTAATTGGTTGGTTGGAGTTTCTTTAATGTGAATTGGGAAAGCAACTCCCATATAATAAGAGTAGGGTTTTTTTAAGGACTGGCTTGTGGTTTGGTGGTTTGGGGATTGGGTATTTTTAAATTTTTTTTTTCCTAGCATTTAATGTCTTTGGGTAATATAATCTCCATGCAAAATTATATTGCTTGTTCTGGAACACGTCTGGTTAGCTCCAGGGAAGCAGAACACTGACATGATAGTTTATTATTGCTACTTTCTATGTTTTAAAGCACTAGCATATTAGCATTGACTGGAGCTCAGGAGATAATGGGCAGCCCATTGACTGTCTCTGAGCTCACTGCTCAGACAGAGCTTGGAATGGGAGAAGGTGATCTGTTCAGTTCCTCACTGCAGCAATCTTTGCTCCTGAGCATTGTACCTCCATTCCTATGTCTCATGTGCAGATGTCAAGGACATCTGTGAATTTGTCAAGTTGTTAGTCATTTGGGATATGGGAAAGGGAAAAAATTAGGCTGAAATGTGAGAGGTCTGGAATTTTTCCTTTAGTAAAGCAAGTAACATTGTGTGAAGTGCCCTGATATATAGCTTTGTAGTTCCAAAATACAAAGCACTGTTAAAAACCTAAACAGAAAGCCTGATTTTTATACAAAACCAAAGTAACACAAAGTTTGTGCAGATGTTGAGAAGCAAGTGAGCTGCATTCCCAGGAGCAAGGCTGCCCTTCAGCCTCACAGGGGACAAACAATTTCAATGCTGATGAAGCAGGTGAAGTGGTGAGTGTGGAGTGCCAGGAGCACACCTTCCTTACTGTGTAGCTTGTGGCCTGCTCCTTCCCACTGCCTGGTTGTCGTAGAGGTTGCCCGAAGAGTGGAGTGCTCTGTGGTTTGCTTTGTGGGAGCAAATGGCAGTCACAACTAAGCTGCAGCACTGAAAAATAATCAAGTGATATCAGCCTTTTTTCAAAGCAGGGAAGGAAGAGATATGGGGAAAAAAAAAAGAAAGTTGGCTGCGTGGGAAGGTTTGCCAGCATTTGTGGAAAAGGCGGAACTCAGTTCGATAAAGGAAATAAACTAAGATGTACAGCATTCTCTGTAACATTTCACTCTGCTGTTGAGTCAAGGCCTTTTTGAAGTCAGTGGGAGTCTTTCCGCTGCTTTCAGAGGATTTTGGATCAGGACCACCCAATTGTTTGGGTTGCTGACATATGTCTGGCCCTTTACCTGTTGCTTTTAACCAATGTTGCAAGGGAAAAGTATCAGATTCTCCTTTTCTCACAAGGCACCTAATGTGTTGTAGCTGCAACTTAAGGTGTTGAAGCAAATGGGTGGACCTGGCAGCTCAGTGTTTGTTTGCCCATACTAGTGTTGAGTTCAAACTAGCAAAGGAATTTGTGCAGTTTGTCCCTATGGAAACGGGACACCAGGAATGAATTATCTATCCTGCTAAGCAAGGGCTGCTTCAGAGCAGGCTATCACACTGGGAGCAGAGACATGCCTCAACCCTACCCCCTTACAGTATAGGTTCCTTTTTGACACCTGCAGCTTTGGCAGAAGGCTCTGCTCTGTGACAAGCAGAGGGTTAGAGGGGGTTAGAGGTTTTTGCTTAGTTTGGGGTGAGGTTGAAGTTGTGCTAATCTTTAGCCTAGAGATTACAACTGTTCAGGAAAAAAAAAAAGATGCTCAGCTGCTCTACAAACTCAGGGAAATGCCGTTCTTTTCTCTGCCCATCTACAAAGGTGAAAGGGGAGAAGAAAGGAGGAGATGTTCTCAGAGCAGGTTAGCAGCAAGGTCAAGCCTGCAGATTCCTATCACAGTGCCTGTTTGCAGTTTTCCAGACAGACCTTTTTGATTCTGAGTATCCTGGGGTGTCTCAAACCACGACATGGGGGAAAAAACCAGTATTGGAATTCTATTAATTCTTTTAAAAATCAAAACAAATAACAGAGTTTTTATATTTAACGTCTAAGAGACACGTGAGAGGCCCAGTGTCTATCTAAATGTAGAATCAGTCAGTGTGCCCAAAATTGGAAGTGAACCTTTGTTTTTCCTTAAGATCAAATAAGCCACTGAGCGTGCCAGTTGGGTGTTACAGGCCTGCTGCTCCAGACTATCCTGAAGTACTAAAGTACTCTGCTGTAGTGCTCTCCTACAAACTGATTGTTCTGTCTTTGTGAGGTTGGTAGTTTGGGATTTTTCATGCTGATATTTTTGATTGTCCTTTCTGAAATTCTATTACTTGGGATTTTACTAGTTGCTACTTAGTTCAGGCCAGTCCAACTGCCACTGAAGTAAAGACTATTTCTGTTTTGGTCCACTGTTCTGACAAAACACAGAGGACTGGTGTCATGACTGGGAAAAACTACTACGACTTCTTAGGACTTATGGATAGTAAGTATGGAACTGTTTTTGGTAAAGACCTTGGCTGTGCAGCAAGTCAAGCAGAAAACCCCCTCCATCGCAGTACATAAGAGGTGAAAAAACAAATGGAAGCTCTTAGGATTAATGGCTGTGCTGTGACTGGGACAGGCTAAGGACAACACCAGAGTGGTAGAACAAGAAGAGAAGCCTATGCCTCCAGAGAGGACAGGCTGGGTTCCCTTAGAAGAGTCTCCAGGAAAAGCTGCACGTAGGAGGACTGCATTGCTTAAAGGGTACGAGACGAACCTCAATGAACACCAAAGATGACTGAGAATTGCATACAGGTATGCTTATTTTGAATGACTGTGAGAGCCACCTCTGTTCCCAGGAGGGCCACAAGCAGGCTAAGTACAGGTCTCTTCTCCAGGATGGCTTATACTCTTTAGTTTATCCATCTAAAGAAAGATGCCAGAAGTGAAGGACAATACTGCTACAGCAGTCTCCGCTTGCTCTCACAGGAAACGTGCTGATTGTCCAGCAAGGGATTTCTACAGAGGTGGTCAAAACTCCACTGGGGAGCATGATGTAGGAATGGTGAGTGTGCATTAGGGCATAGCACTCTGGTAATGCAGAGGGGGGGCTGAATTAAGGAGCAGTATTTCCATCAACACTTTTATTTCACCTCATACAGGGTTTGTAGCCAGTCAGGCTCCTCTCTAGCTAGCATGCTGCTTGGCTTGTGAGCCAAAAGGTTATGGTTGAAAGGAAAAAACTGCAGATGCCTTTCACTGGGATACCTATCTAGGAGTTTTAATGTATTCATCTCTCTACTATCTGAGCACATATTTTCCAGTCATGGCCCTATGAATTCTTGTCTCTCACAAGGTGTGGTTGTGTTTTACAAGTAACCTTGTGCAGGCTGGTTGAAATATGAGCCCACAGCCTTTAGACCAATAATACCGTACAAGGTTGTAATGTTTTCCTCAAACTCTGGGGCATTGGTTAGCTGCAAAGCTGCCAAAGGACATTCCAGTCAGAGGAAATCAAGTGTAGGTGGGTAGCCCAGAGCCCAAGTGCATACTTTATAAACTCTTATTATACTTATAGGAGTGAGTCACACAATAATCATTCTGCTATCAAACTCACTGTTGGGTGTGTTGGCTTTTTTCTTTTAAGTCAAATGTCATGTAAAAGCTGTCAATGTTTCCCAGAAGTTTAATTTCTGAAAGTGGGAAAAAATGAAGCAAAGCTAGCTAGCTGACATATTCACATGTGTGCAAATGCTACTTTAGCTGTGCACTGTTTGGTTTTTTTAAGTTCCAAAAAATTTAAAAATATTCTTTGGTTGTCTAAGGCTGAAGGACCCTGGTAGAAAAAAAGGGGCTTGGACATCTATTGCCTAAAGCCATCCAGATGTCTGTTGGTATTATGTGGGCCTTCAGCGCTGGGGAAAAAGTGGCTTTCTAACTGGCCAGGATCACAAACTGGGTAAGTAGGCAGCCACTCACATGAGACATATATAAAATGTCTATATATTGTGCATATACAAAATATTTTTCCCCAAGGATTAACCCAGTTTGGTATAAGATAGAAATTGCCGATGTTTTGTTATGCCTAAATCAAGTTTTTAAAATAGAGAGCCTTTTCCGAGAGACTTCCTAGGGTAGTGTCTGGTGCAATTGGTTATGACAAACTCCAAGTGACTGATCTGTGGTGGCTGCCTCCAATCTGCATGATGCTCTGCACAACCCTCTGTTTTGGTGGGGTATGCTGACACTACAAGAAAGTGGGCCTGGAAAGAGCTCCTCAGAGATTGGGAAGGATCTGTGTGAGCCTTGAGCATCCCCATCTGCCCAGCATTCATGTCAATCCTTTTCCAGTGTTTGCTATTCATGTTGCCCACAGGAAAGACCTATCCCCTACAATGAACAGTCCCAAGGAGGGTCCTCTGCCCAGGGATGCTCAGGGTTTATCTTTTTCCTGCATTTGTCTCCTGTGGTATTTCAGGCAGGGGAAGGGTGGAGTGATGCCTTGGTCAGGAATGTGTTCCAGCTCTTTTCTTCTCCTCTAATGGAAGAATTTTAACCTACTGAAGCCACATGGGTCTTGCCCAGCCCACTGCAAGCTGAGTCCCCATGAGTCATGGGCCAGCACCAGTTGACACATCTCCTCCAGCTGGCAGAAAGCAGCTTGCAGTCAGAGAGGCAGAAATAGGATACAAAGAGTATCAGCAATGATAGTCCTCTCTTTTCACTTGGTTACTTCATGGATTAACCTGTTTTAAAAGCCATATCCTCACAGCACAAATGAGGAGAAGCCTGTTTCATTTAGGTGATGTTAGGAATTTGTTCTCTACTTTGAAGTAATTTTTTCCTGCTGTCTGTTTTGTCCTTCAAAGACAACCTGGAAAAGCCAAACCTCTTCACGGACATTGCATAGTCTCCATATTGTCCTGTATCATCTTTTTTTTCTAAACTACACCCCAAGGGAGCAGCAAGGCTATAGAAATGCTACCTAGCCCTGAGACAAGCCAGAAGACAGGTGCCCTTCTCAGCCATTCTCCATTCATAGCAGGAGTGGTCCAGGGGACACTCAGTAATTTCTTTGTTGGAACTCAGTGTCTTGAAGGCAACACGACTGCTGAGGGGTGGGGAGATGATGGCTCTTTTTGATGCAGATAAAAATAAATTCTGATAGGTGGGATGTGGTAAATGTTAAGAAGGTGACAATCACTATCTTTGTATTGTGCACATAAACAGAAGCACAGAAGGCCTTGACTACACATTGAGGTCCCTTGAGAACTACTAATACTGGTTTGAGAATCCCAAATCCGTATCAGGGTACTACGTAAGCCTGTCTCCTCTTCGTTTCCTTATAGTGCTTAGGAGCTACATAACCAGGAAGGAACTACTTTTAGATGAAAATACCCTTCATGTTTCATGACTCAACCTTCCTTTCTCACAGGGAAGCTGAGGTAGATGGCTGGTGGTGTACTGTACAGGTGTCTTCTGCATGCTGGATTAGGCATCAGGAGCCTCCTAGTTATGTGCAGTCACAGGGCATTTTCTGATGCTGTTCCCTGGAACAGCTATTTGTTTCATCATCTTTTCAGCAAAACACTTTTTCCTACTGCCACTTCAAACAATATTATTCTTGTGGAGGCTGCATTTCAGTGGTTCAGTGACCCACATATAAATTATCCTTTGTACCAAAACATTTACATTACTGTTTTTAATTTGAAATGAGCAATGCTGCAAAAACGTTAAACATTATCAGTTGCTGTTTTTACTTCCTTCCTTTAGAACAGGAATGAATGAAACAGTTGGGATAAAAAAGACTATATTACTCATGCCTTGTGTTCTTAGCTAATCTGAATCTCAGATGAGTGTTTTTCCCCTGCAGGACAGAATGCTCTCTCTCTCTGGCCATTTTGCAGTATGAGTATCATATTTTGTTTGTTCCTTCTCCCCATGGATTCAAACTGATGTGCTGTTCTCCTCTGCTTGCCCCTCCACCCCCAGCACAATGCCTTGTCTTACATGCTGCATCCAGGCAGTGCTTTAAGTCATTACTTTTTCAGTTTGCCTGCCTCACAGTGCCTAGCAAAGCTGGCTCAGCTGAGACTCTATCTATACTGCTGAAGATAATAAAAGCTTTTTCATTAGCATCAATGGGAGTTCAATCTTTGATATGCTGCTGCATATCCTGAATTCCTAGAAGCTAGTCCTTCTTCCAACCCACCACATGTAATAACTCACTAGTGCACTGAAGCTTACAGATGTACCTATCTTTTAAAATTTTGATATCACTTTTGAGAATTAATATTTCTGGTGCTGAATATTCTTGTTTTCTGTGTTAGTGACTGATCCTTTTGTCTTTGCAATGTTTGTAGGGCCATTAAATTGTGCCACTGAAATGTGTCCCAATAAAAAAGCACTCGCTGCCAGTGCAAAGCACAAAGCACAGATGTCTTCCTCTGATCTCAAAGTGATCCTCACTGGCACAACTCAACCGACAAAGTGAGGGTTGTTGAATGGTAAGCAGAGAGGTTTTTAGGGAACCATGTTCAATTTCCATCTTCCATAAGGTCACTTGAAAAACAGTGAACAGAGACAGTTATTTTAAGAATTTTGAAAGACCTCTTGTCTGCATCCTTTTAAATAAATGCAGTTTAGTTTCTTTCCCCGTTTCATGTAATAATCATGGGCTACTTCTGCTGTGCTTGCTAAGTTCTCTCTTCACCAGATGAAGCTTACCTATTACTGCAGCTTGCACTAGAGGTTATTCAGTGCAGCTGAATCCCAGGTTTTCCTCATTTTGGGACATGCTGATTAGTCAAGGTGAATGATGTTGTCTCTGTGTAGAAGAACAGTGTCAGAGCTGTCTCATTTTCAGTTTTCATTTCATTACATTTGTCCAGGTTCTGTGGTCACCGAGTTGCTTGTTAGCTTTCCTCTTAGTGTTATCTTGTCATCTTTCAAGGCTGCGATAGTCACCTCCATAGGGAAAAGTATCTCACTGGGTAGATTGTTTTGCTGAGGGAAAAGTACAGACGTAGTGTAGCATTTAGTGATTTAAATCAGCACATAGTGATGAAGTATATGCAGAAAGATAAAATACTGTCGTCAGTGGCAAAAGAAGTTATATGAAATAAGGACAGATGGATACTATACTGTAATTGTAGAGCTAAAATGCTTGGGTTTTCTTATAGGTCAGATACATTTGATGAAACACAAGAAGAGCTTTCGTAGAACTAATGTTGAATGCAGGTGTAGTAGAAAGCTGTGACAGGGTATGGCTGTTCCCTCCATATATAATGGACATATGAGGCTGTGTTCACTGGGGGAAATATTTTCCACAGGATAATGGGGTGAGAAAAGCACTGGAGCTACAGCTTGTTTATAGTCACACACTGAACAGCTGATGTCTGGGATTTAGACTTGTTATTCCTCCTTCTTACTGTGATGAGTGTCTCTCTGCCAATGGCCTTATGCCATTCCCCCCGCTAATAAATGTCCATAGTTCCTTTCTGTGCCATGTCCTACCTGAACCTTGCTCTTTATGCTCTTGAAAATCCCGTTTATAGAAGCTGCACTGCCTGTCCTCAAGTTACATGTTCTTTCAGGCATGAGGATCCTCCTTCCCATATCAAAATTTCCTAATTTCCTTCTGCACTGAGCAAGTCAGCCAACTCTTTTTTCAAGGAGGCAGTTAAGGCAGTAGTGATGCAATTTATCTTCTTTCATGTGAGGAGGTCAGAACCACTAATAATGTTACATGTCTTTCTAAAAGGCCCCTGACCATCAGGGGCTGAGAGCTCACACATTTCTGGGAAGCAGGTTCCACTAAGACGTCTCCAGAAGGTCATCCCCAAAGTGATGTACTCCAAATTGTCAGGCGCATGTTTTGTCCCCCGATAAACAAACTGACTTCACTGCTTCTCATCAGTCTTTATTTGCTCTCTCACCTTTTGTAGAATCCTATTCTCCTTCCATATCTTTCCTTGTTCATGCAAACTAGATTTCTGCATATCATCCTCCTTCCCCTGAGCATTATTTTCTCATGATCGCTTTTATACATTTTGACTCCCTCGGCCTGGGTGACTTAGTTCTTATCTTACTTTTTGCCAAAAAATATTTCTCTTTTTCCTCTAGATGTTCCCCTCTTGGTCATGGCTGATAGTATATCAACTCTGGTTTCTGCAGCAGGCTTTGTTTCCTCTATTCCTCCCACAGAAGTGACAATTCTTGCAATTCTTCAAAATTGAAGTTTTAAATACTTGTAGATGTTCCAGAGATCAGACTGTGTTACTGTCAGGTCTTAATCACAGTAGGAGGAATCACTATTGAACATAAATTTTAACTTAAACAGAGGCTCAAATCAAATGTGGTACTGGCACTTCTATATAGGTTGAGTGACAGCCGATTTCTGAGCTGGTTGGGATATTGTGCATGGGTCCATCCCCATCATAAGATGGTCCCAATCTTCTGGTTCAAAAACCTACAGCCACTGAGATACATCAAAATCAGGATCCCATTCTGAATTTTAGAGGCTAGTTGTGTTCCTTCTCCAGAAGCTGGAATCAAGGAAAATTTCAGGTCATCCTACTTTGCAATGCACCCTAATTCTTCTCCACTCTTTCTGCAGCATGGAGAAACCAGTTTCCCTTCTGCACTCAGGAATAAGGATCAAGTAAAGTAGTAACCTAACAGACAAGAAATGAGACTTCACTGTTTAACTGTGTTCTCCTGTTGTTTCCATCTTTCCGGTGACTTTTGATAGCCCCCTGTAACTCAGACAGGCTAGAGCATCCTTGAACTAGCAAGGGGCTGTCCCTGCAGAGGCAGCATGCATGCAAAGACAGAATCCTGTTATAGAACAGGGCCCCTGGGAGTGGATGGACAAGTAGTTTCACCAATATTCAATGATGTGACTTAGATATCAGTGAACACTTTGAAGAGTATCCTTGTCATGGCTCTGCATAGCCATGATGTGTTGCTTAGCGCAGAGGAGTTAGAGCAAGTTGTATTGCCGACAGTAATACTACACTGATGTTGGAAAACAACTGTAGTGGAGGTAAGTGAGGAAATTTGTCCAAAATTCCTTTTCTACTGTGTGAGAAGAAAGGGAAGGGGCAAAGGAGAAACCCCTGTGCAATGAAAGATGTTTTACCAAGCTGACTACAGAATAGAAAGAAGTCAGACAGTAAAATGCCTACTGCAATGTACATTTAAGTCCAAGTGAAGTTCAAATTCATTTTTCAAGGTTAATTGAACAGTGGTTTTTTTCTTTTTCTTTCTTTCTTTTTTTTTTTTTGTACAAAAGCTTTTCTAGATCTTGTATGTGAATCTTCTCACAATATGCTATACAAAGCCAGTGTATTTCCTGCCTTTAAAGAGAAGAGCTACTGGACTCCACACTTTGGGATTTTCTTTAAATTCATGTTCATTCCATTCTTTTCACTGGACTTTTATCTGTGTATCTGGGTGCACTGAAGCATATATGCTGTGAATAGGGAACTTGCTCCCACTTCTTCTTTTGTTTCCTCCTGATCAGACTGGGGCCAAGAGTGTTGGGGACGAAAACCACCATCTGCGAGAGGAGTGGGAACGGTTTCAAGCGTGGAGGAGAACTTATGATTCCTGAAAAGACTGTTTACCCACAAGAATGGACATTTGCAGCCCTTAGAAGCTGCTACTGGACTGGACTGTTTCCCCCTTGTTATCCCCGGTTGATTACAGTTTCCCCCAGTTTATTGTTGTAAAGTTATCTGTCTGTTTGCACCCCCAGTTGTTGTTTTTTGAATCAAATCCTCCATGTTGTCTCCTTCTTCCCCTCAGAGTTTTCCCGCCTAAAGTTGTTTACTCCCCTGTTCTCCCCTGCTTCCCCGCTCCTCTGCCTGTGATTGGTTGCAGTTTGCCGCAGTGCAGAGGTAGCTCCCATTGGTCCTTTCCCCCGGATACCCAAAGTCTCCACCCTACCTTATTATACCACCCAATCCCAAATCCTTCTCACCTGTCAATCCTTCCCTCCTCCCCTTGCTTGAGCCCAACCCCTCACAATATCCTATATAAGTCTGTGTTTTTCCCCAATAAACTGGCATTGCTTCCCGCACCTCGACTGTGTCCTAGCCTTATTTGCAGTGCCCTTTCCTTTTCCCAACCCACGAGCTGTGGCACAAGAGCTGAGTAAAGTGGCAGTGGATTTTAATTTTCCACTGCCCTTGTCAGGCTGGATTTATAGTAGAATACTAACCAAGCTGTGTACCTCTGGTGTCCCACTGTAACTCCCGCTGAGATAAAGAAAAGGGGCTACTTCAGCAATTACATTGGAAGTCATCTCAAAAATGAGTAACATCTCCATGGCTCCCAGCCCCGGAGGCTCCATATGGACTCATCCAGCTGAGCATCTGTGGAGTTTTGGCTTTAGTTCAAGAGGCAGAACTGCTATTCACATGTGTGTTTCTGGATCTCCATTCCTGCCCCCTCCTCCCCTCGTCCCCCATCCCCATGCCCACAAGCCGTGCCAGTATCCATGTCCATGAAGTTTTAATAGTGGCTTGTTGCAGATGAAAGACAGACATCAGCCCCAGCAGGTCAATATAATCCCCTACTAAAACATCCAGTGGTATTGGCAAGAAAGCCCGTAGGGAATATATCTTCTGGAAAGACAACAATTAAAAGAGATGGTTGGGGTAATTGCACTAGATTGAAGGGAGAAATACTTTTTCTAGCAGAAAAATGAGCACTTAAAAATGTTCGGCCAACCAAGGACAATTATCCAGTTGGCGATGTGCAAGTACAGAGAGCAGTTAATCCATTTTAAATTGCTCATGCAGTTGGGAGAGTGACTGCAAAATGCCACCAAGATAGCTCCTTGATCTGGGTACAGTCAGGAGGACTTCAGTGATGCTTGGGAACAAGCTTATTGGGTGCAACCCCTCTTTTCCTTGTCGTGACTTCTCACCAAGTGTATTCAGTAAGTAACTGAACATAGGAAGATGTTTTCTTCCACTTTACAAGCTTGCAGACCTAACCTGGGGCCTGAGTGTGAAGAGGGGAATTCCTGCCTCCCTTCCCAAATGTTGTCTGTAATATACAATCTGCTTCCAAGGTTTACCTGACAATGCTCTGTGTTTTCGGGAGCCCGCCCCATACACCAACTCCCTATGGTGGCACTGGCCTCAACAGGAGGAGCTGTTCCTCCTGTCAAAGAAAATACACAGGCGTGACTGAAATGCATGCAGAATACACTGGCTGAGGAAAACAACACTGCTTCTGTGGTCTTTCCCCCACTGATATGTTTTAAATACTGAGTCACAAAATCTTTTTTTTCCCTTTGTTTGCACTAGGATGATGAAAGGGGAGTGAGCTGATTTGTGAGCGATACAGAAATTGCAGTTTTCTAAAATTACTCAGAAGCCTTTGGAATCAATCCATCCTGGGATTTGTCTACAGCAGAAACCAAACCACCTGCTTGGATTTCCTTTAACTTGCATGAGTAAAACACTTCGAATTCGCTTATGTGTTACAAAAGAGGGAAGGGAAGAAAAGCTTGAGCACTGGCATGCTTACCCACCGCCCCCCTCTCCCTGTAACTGGAAAGATCTGAATTCAAATGCTCATTTGCACCAGCAGAACAGGGAGAGTGAAGCCTCCCAGTTTTGTCTCCTTCAAGGGGAATTACAAACCACTGAAGTGCTGCCTAGAGTATTGAATGCAAGCATTACCTCATCACCATGTAGTGTTATTGGCTGGAGATAACTGGAGGTGGGGTGTTGGTGACTATCCACTCGGGGAGAGCACTGGGTTTTCTCATTATCTCTTTCTCTTTATTTCAAAACAACTGACCCTTTTAATGGATGTCATCTACAGGGACAGTCTGCCTTTATGTAAGGGTCCTATAGAACTTGGAAGGCTCAGCACAAATGTGATCATAAAGAGATTGAATGAGATCAGTAGAAACAATTTTAAAACAAATATCCTTTAAATGCAATAAGCAATTGTGTAATCAATATGGCAATTTTAACCATCCTTTTAAAATGGCTATTAAATCCCACAGAGCAGCTCTAAAGATTATGTAGTCATTAGAATCCATAGGGCTTCTTGATTTTTATTTTTTTAATATGTCTCTGTATGCTTTCTAAGGCCAAATCATATTGTTTTAATTCAGAACCCCTCTCTGTCATCGGTTTTCGAAAAAGTCATCATTGATTGCAGTGAGCATGATAAGTCTGGTGATGATGCTGCTTACATCTCGTGAGGACCTGACTTTTCAGTCATTGAGAACATACTGTCAGGAGACACCAGACAGTAAATTACAGGAAATTACAGTTTCATCTCTGAGGTAAATCCCAAAATATTTCCTGAGGGACAAAGTAACCATTCCTTTTATAGACAAGGAGAGCAAGAGCAGTTAAACTCACCTGCAAATGTGATAGCCGCACAAAAGTGGCAGAGTCAAGACTAGAGGTATTTGTGATTCCAAGCAATGCTCTTGCCACTGGCCATGGTTTTCACTTAGATCTCACTCCTGTGAAATTCCTTTTGGCATTACAGCAATTCAATGTAAATTAAGCAAGGATCTCAAGGTTTATCTCTAGATGAATAACGTGGCCAGGTGCAGGCACAGTTCCAAGACCCTCTTCAACATCTGTGCCATATAAAGCTCTATGCCATGTGTGCTGCGAGTGGCCTTTAATCCTTTATTTCCTTTATAGTAGCTATTAATAGGGGACTGAGTTATGTCTTTGTCTCTCTGGTGTTGTTTCCTTTGTTTCCTTTTAGGAGCAGCACAAGAGGATAGAGAGCAGACAAACTGCAATATCCTGGTAATTAACAAGCTCAGCAATATAATGACATCACAGCAGTGGTAATGCTGTGTAACAATTTGCATACATTAGTTTTCACGTCCTAGGAAAGCAATTTCCTTAGCATTTAAGAGAAAAATAAGGAGAAAAAAAGAGAGAGAGGAAAGGTTGAGCTGGAATAAATAAAGGATTGTAACTGAGAATTGTATTCTAAGAGAGAGAACATGTGAAGCTCTGAAAGTGCTTGAAGCGTTGTTAACACGGGTGTAATTATTCCTGAAGCAGTTAGTTGACAGTGCTGATTCAGTTTGGAAAGATATTTCAGCACCCTTAGGACCAAGCAATTTCAACCAGCACTGTAGGTGCAGAGTGTTTCAGCTGTACCCAACACTGTGGGCCTGGATGTGCAGCACTTGTGATGCTGCACGGGCACTGCACCCTCCCTGCACTGATGCCTGGCTCATGATTTCAATTCCTGAGCAAAAGAGAAGACCCTCAAAACCTGTCACCGTATCAGATGGTGGTGTACTGTCAGTACAATCAGGTACTAGCAGTGTTTTCATTGGAGAGACAGAAGCTTTAGCGATGAAAATTTATCTGTCACTGCCAAGCTCCTTTGCATCCTAGGCTCCTTTATACATCAGAGCTGTTAGAAGAGACAGCAATAGCATTGTGGATATTAAGAGGAAGTAGAATCATAAAATCATAAAATGGTTTATGGTAGAAGGAGATTTAAATACCATCCAGTTCCAACCCCCCCACCATGGGCAGGGATGCCACCCACTAGACCAGGTTGCTCAAAGACCAAACTCCAGCCTGGCTTTGAACACTTCCAGGAATGGGGCATGCACAACTTCTCTAGGGGCTCTTAGATCTGGAGTACAATGAATTGGTCCATTGCAGGGGCTGGATGGAGATAGGGAAAGAGGTTCTAACTGCAGCTGGCATGCTGCTGAGGCTGCCGAGTCTCTGCTGCCCTTGTGCTCCAGCTCATCATGGGGATGAACCTCACCAGAGAAAAAAAGTAAAGCTCCCACACAGGCAAACCCAAAAGCTCCATTTTCTTTTGATCTAAACCACTATGTGGTGGCAGTGATGCTGGTAGTGATGCTGCCTTCTGGTTATCACAGCACACCTGGAGCCTAGTTTTTTTGAAACACTTAGATCTGAAAGAAGGGTCCATGATCTGGCAGAGGCAGTACCTCAAGCTGGTTTCAGATCAGTGAGAACTTGCAAGCTCTGTGTTATCAACAAAGATATTTCTCCACATCCATATTCGTGTGACCTGGCCTTTAAATTCTCTTTCTTTTCTTTTTGATGATTTACTTTGTGACTTTGGGAAAACTACTTAATATCTCTGCATCTGAATTCTCCTATCCATAACTTGGGAGTATTAATTAAACAGCTTCCTCAGAGGGACGTTGTAAGGTTTAATGAATTCATGCTTGTGAAGTAATTTAAGATTACAGATGAAAACTGTTAGAGAAGTGCAAAGTGTGCTGTAATTAAAACAGAGAGGATACAAAATAATAATAATCAAAAGACTCTGAAGCTGCTGATCACTCTAAAGGGGAAATATACTATTTATTACTATTAAAACCATCAATCACTGTGTTACAAAGTAAGGTTTTTCAGCTGCATAACATTAGTTAATATTATGCTATTTTTATTATGCTTAGTATTTCCATTGTCCTTGCATAGAAAAAAATCTGTTTAACTGATCTATAAAAGAAGATCAGTGCTGTGCCCAAAATACATGAGAAAAGTGCAAAGCTCTGGCATGTTTGTTCATATGACTACCTTCACTCACAGTAGAAATCTATGGGATTATTCACTTGAGTGAGTGCAAAAGCTTTTGTGGAATCAGGGCCTTGGTGTGCAGGAATAATGGGTTGAAAAATCATCCTCTTGCCACAAACAATAAATCCACACAGAGTACCAAATCCTCGGAAAGAAATTGTGTGGCACATGCCAAAGCCTTTTCAGCTACATAGATTTCATTCTGTAACACAGAAAACTCAGGGATTAATGTGACCTTCCACACCTTCACAGAACAGAAGTTGCCTCTGCACATGCCCAGGTGAAGGCTAAGGAGAGGAAGGCAATGACTCTTGTGACATATTTCAGAGAAAGCTGTTGGAGAAGAGGCAGAACAAAACCACAGAAGACCATTCACATTCTATGCATCAAGGCACAATCCTTTTGTGTTTGTAAACATTTGGGTTTTGTTCAAAGATACAAACCTTTTCTGTCAAGCCAAAAACACAAAAACTTCTGGATTCCAAAAGCAAGATCAAGACCATTTAAGGTTTACACTAATTTTTTCAACTTTAAACCCTATAAAACACAACACTTGCTGTGCAGCCTACAAGACCTGTGTCCCCCCTCAGGCAGCTGGTCCCTCAACATCTAGGTACCTGCTGGTAGGTCAATGCTGAATTGGGAAGAAGAAATGAGAGTATTTTGACTACTTGGAAATGTAAGGCCTCAAGTTGGACTTCAAATTTCAGTTTCCTAAACATACCTAGGCAACTTGGCCCTCACATGGGTAAAAAAAAAAACCCTAACATTTTTACTGTACTCTACAAATTTTGTTTTCATGGAGCTGTACTTGATCCCTCCTGAGATGAAATGGGCATTTGTCTTGGTGTAGGAGAATATCAGAAGCTGCTTGTTCTGGGGATGGAAAGCCTGAAGGGCCTTTGGGTGATCGTCAGAATTCTGGCTGATACCAGCTTCTGAGTTTTGAGAGTACTCTGGCCTCAGCTTCCTATTTGCAGCTGGGGAACTCAAGCAGTGCTGGTCTTGGGACAACAAACATACAAAGCCTTGTTCCTGTAAGCCGATTCCTGGTTCATCCTCAAACGATGAGCTCCCAGAAAAGCAGATTACACAATTTAGGGAGGACTGTGTATGCTGTATAGTTCTTAACATCCTTGGACATTGTGTTTTGATGAAGTATACATTTTAGGGACTTAACAGGGAATGAGAAAGAAAGGGATAATCCATCTCAATTGAAAAGACAAAAGGGGAAATGTAGGAAGTATTCCAGCCCTCTGCCACAAAAATACCTTAATGTATTAGTCATCTGAGTGATTGCAACACACTCTGACAGTTCCAATGCCAAATATATGACTGAAATACTGAGGAAAGCCAAGTGACAATAGTCTGTCTAGCAATGAGCAACACCTCAGAGATATTCTCTGCCCATTTAGTGTTTGGGGTTCAAATGTCTACAAACTCAAACTCTGACTTTATCTGCACTCTGGGGAGTATTTGTGGGTCTGACAGTGGTTGCATTTCTGGAGTGGTACAGAAAGCCTCAGCCCTGATGTTGCAAAAGTAAACGTGTGAGTGCCTTCACTCAGAGCAACTTCACAAAATAAGAAGTTTTCTCAGTGCTGCAGGAAGATCTGATCCAGCTGAGGAGTTGGGACTGTGTTATGTGAAGGAGTTCATGCCTTCAAACAAATGGTCTGGTCTGGGGGAAAGGAGAAATAATCTTCCCATTAAATCTGTCATACATCTGTATTTCAGATATTTAGCACTCGGACTTCTTTTTTTCTGGCACTATGGACAGATACCATAAAAATAGAAGTGTGTGGCCACTGGATATCATTCTTCACTTAAATTATGCAAAGTATATTGCAAAGGTAAGAAAATGCTCTTTTCCCCTGCTCTCAAAAATGTAAAAGGTACAAAGCCAGGACAGAAGTCCTGCAGGTGGCTGAAAGAGTGACGCAAGAGGTGGGAATAGAATCCCTGTGTTCTCCGCATCTCAGCTTGCTCCCCCACTAAGTGTTGGAGACTTGTTCTGTGCCAAAGGAGGGAAATTCGGAAGGGACATCGAAATACACATTATGAGAAGTGATCATAACTACATCTGTACTGGTAGATGTAGTTCTTGCTTAGAGCCACCTGAATTATCAGAGGGGTTAGAGCTCACTACATTGAATTTTTACTTCTTTTTAGCATTTCAAGTTGTTGATAAAGCATTTAAGTATATACATGTATCCTGGCTGTGGGAAACTATAGATGTTAAATCAAAAAGGACCATGAAATATTCTGGATTTGACTTCTTTCCTGTAAAAGGCCACTAAACTTTGTCCAGTTACTTGCATACTACTTTCAGTAAATTCTGCTTGGTTAATGCAAGTTTGATCTCCATTTGAGGATGTCAAATATGCAGGAGTTGCTATTTCCTTTGTAGTTTATTCCATGCGTTTGTGTCTCTAACTGGAAGGGCTAGTGATGAGGCTGGTAAGAGAAAAGACTGAAAATAAGGTTTATTTATACCTAATTGCATAATTTTAATGTTTGGCCATTTACTCTAGAAGTTTCCTGACTTCTTGTTTATCCCAGGAAAATAATTTCTATATACTTTTTCAAGTAATTTCTGGATGTTTGTCCCTTTATCTGAAATTCCTTGTTCTAATCAAGGTGATCTTCATTCTCCCACTGTGACACATTTTGCTGGGCAACTGAAAACTTTTCTGGCTCCTATCTGCTTCTCTTTCAATTTTCAAGTATCTTTTTTTTAAAACTTAAATAATAGATCTGTCTACAGTATTCTAGTATTGATCTTACCACTTTCATATACTTGGAAAAAAATTCGTCGTCTGCTTTCTCCTCCTCTGTTCAGATAGTCCTTACTTCTTGTACAGGGTGAAGAACAATGGAAATGAAAGTGAAAACTCCTTTTTTCTAGTTCCAAATATAGCTAACTGTTTGGAATTACACGGTGTGGATTTCTCAAAGTAGAAAATGAAAATATACTAGATAAGTAAAGGAAACAAGACGAGCCTGAAAATAGCCTACTGTTCTAGAATAGCTCTGAGAATAGCTTATTTCCCATATCTCTAAACCTATTCTTAGACCAGTCATTTACTGGATGAACTCTCAGCTTACTTCTCTCGACAATGTCTCAGTGAAGGAGGTCTAAGTGAAGTTTGGATAAAACACAGTCCGCCCCTGTTGCAACTCTGTGCTTTCTGCATCTGCATCTCCATTGGCATTTATGCTCATGTGCATGTCACTGCACAGCTGCTGGTTGTTTCAATTATCCAGTCTTTCATCTTCCCACCAATCTGTGAAGAACGAGTGGAGCCTTTCTTTTCATTTGGAGATGCTGAGCCATGACTGTCTCTGTATTGCTAATTTTACTATGACATTGCATAAAACTAAACATTATTTCATCGCACTGACAGTGATCCACCTGTATTAGTCTTCTAAGCGCGAATAACAAAGAACTCAAGTTTAGGATTAGAAACAACAGCTACAGGCAGGTGTTTCAAGACATATTTTCAAAAAGTTGGATTCTTCTCTCTGAAAATGACTGGCCACACTAATATTGGTCAGCCAAATTTCCAGTAGAAATTTTGGAGAATTCTTGAGACTCTGGCAACTTCACTGAGATGCTTAAAGAGAAGCAGAGATCATCTGAGTCAATAAACCTCAGAGAAAATGAAGAAGGTATTTCACAACTTAATTAAAAGTGGGGTAAAACAAAGCAGTTTTTTTGAAAGACATCAGAAAAAGGTAAAATTCTAGAGTATGAAATTGATTACATACCCAATTATAAATTCTTAGTTCTGTAACAGTCCAGTGGATTTTTTATAATAGGCCAGTGGAACATCCCTACTCCCATTGTGGTCAATAGAAAAGACTTCAGGGAAAATTAGGACTAGAGTCTTTTTAATAACCCAGTGGTTTATATATATATATATGTATATGTGTGTGTGTATATATATATATATACACACATATATGTATATTTTTTCTTTAGATGATTTTCCAAGCCTGGGCAAAACACAGCTCCAATAAAAGTCAAATTGATCACAGAGTTCTAAGCACCTTTACTTGTCTCTCAGCTTTACTGATTCTTCATGGACTCCCTAGCTCTTAATTCTCTAGAGCAGGAGAATGAGGGCTATTAGCAAAACAGGCTATTATTTATTACAATCTGTAGTGGGAGTGATGGCAGCTGTTGATTCTAGTTTTTCATTAACTGTTAAGTAAAGCCAGTAAATGTTGTAATACCCTGCACAATGGCAGATGATGAGCTACAGAAAGACTTTCTGCCTCCACCAGTGCTCCATTTTCATATACACTTTGAAATACCATCTAAAAAGAAAAGAGTTTTAAAAAGGGCCACCTCTTCAGCTACCTTATTCCCACATAACTTTTTATGTGTCTGGAAATGTAGTCCAAATACAAACTGCTAGGATAAAACAGACTGCTTGCAATAAAAAGGAGGAGAAAATATCCCTTTCCATTTACAATTTGACTCATACGTATAGTGCAGTTTCTATCCTCTTTTATGCTCTTTTCCTTTGCAAATTTGAGTGGATGCCTAGGCCTGGAATACAGCACCAACCCCATGCTGAACCTCAAACTTTTACAGCTTTCCTTTCCAGAATCAGTAATGTAGGTTAGGGAAGAAATGCTCTTTCCACAACGTTCTTTATGTCCCTCTTGGCATTTCTCTTGAAAATTTGTTCATGTTCCTGGTGAGTTAGCTTTACGTTCTGGTTATCCTATAGGCAAAAAGGTGCCCTCACACAGAGAAACCTAAGCCTGACCATTTGAAATGGAATATTTGAAGTAGAAAAGCAATATTTGATTCTTGAATCTCAGTGATATTAGCCTCTAGGAAAATGTCTCTTTTTATACCAGCATTGGTTTCTACAAAGTCTATGATTGCTGGCAGAAAGTTCTTGCTGGTACCAATAAGTGCACTACCTTGGATACTGTCATCATGGATATAGTACAGGATCTAGAGAGATGTTTTACATGATTTCCCAGGCATTTTGTAGTGTCTTGCATATCTAAGGATGCTTATGTTCTTCTAGTATTGTAATGTTTATATTGAAGAAAAAAGAATATAAATAATGTATTGGACCAGGGTACTAAACCTTTAAGTAGTTCCTGAGTCTGCTAGAGAGTCCTGCTGCATTCTGAGTCAGGAGCTAGTGAAGTGCAAGTATAGGCCCTCTCTGCCAGTAAATAGGTTATCTGATGCCTGAAGCACCAATGCAGTTTCTGTATGTTATTGCTGTTATATAGTGAGAATGATGCAGCGCCATATTTCCAAGTGAATGCACAAACTTTGTGAGTCACAGCTATGCTCTGAAGGGAGGGACAGAAACTAATTTTTGGTTTATCTGCTCTGCAGTGACTAGAAAGTCAAAGCAGAACAATAAAAAGATAAAGTCAAGGTCTGGTAAATCAATATATCTGGTAAATCATAATCTCTTCTTACTTATTGTTTTCTATAAGGAAAATAAGTGAGAAATCAGAAGAGTGTTTTCTACCCAGGAGACTGTAGTATTTATTTTCCATCCTAAGTGGCTGCAGCATCACTGAGAGCAGAATCCTGCCTGCCTTTGCATGTAACTACAAACAAAATATCTGCAATCCCAAATCAAAAGGGATCTCACATATATCCTTAAAACATCTCTTTGGGAGCTACCTATGCTGCATGCATAAGTGGTTATGAACATCTGCATTCAAATATCAGGAGATCAGGACACTAAAGAGCATACACAGCGTTTGGATCCAGACCAGAAATCAGCCCAGGCTGCAGGAGGCTCCCAACTTTGATTCACATCTAGACTTCTTCCTCTTTTAAAATTTAAGAAACACTGACAGTTCTATAATTTCAATAATTACATTACTCCTATGTAAAAAAGTTCTTACTATTTGTACCAGTCGATCTTAAGGAACTACTACCCTCCTCTGAGGTGGCATTGCTTCGTGGTCTCCTCCTCACCGTGAACTTCTCAGCTAAATCTAGGAAATAGCACCAGACACCTTCAACAGGTGTAGCAGCTCTCCCAGCTGTTACCAAGTGTCCAGCTCTGCACCAGGGGAACAGCACACATCTGACCAGGTGTATGAAACCAGTAGATGCTATGGTCTCTGCCAGTGAAGCTATCCACTCACAGTTCACTAGCACACAGAAGGAGGTGTGCTGGTCTGAGCCCATGCAGAGCTCTTGGATTTATAAAGCACTCTGGTGCAATTCCTCTTCAGTGGCTTTTGATTTGGCTGGGAGTGGTGGGGGAAGGGGAAGGGGCTGTCTTGCTTTTTGTTTCCTCAGCTTGGGACTTCCAGCATGTCATTTTCTTCTGTGCATCTTAAGTCTCCAATCAGGAGCAATTATGATAGTACATTATGTAAATATTAAGGACAATTGCAGAGCTTTAACTAAAGCCAATTCTGTTTCTTTTTCCACTCCCTCCCTCACTCCTCTCGATTTAGTCAGGGACACAATAAACTTAATCAGCTGCCTCAAATTATGCATGCATTAGCCCGTGAGATTCAGCAAGGCCAGGCTTCTCAAGGACAAAGAAATACAGTGAGCTCCAGCACCTCACTTTGTTTTCTCCAGCCATCTTTTGTAGTGTGTCATGGGAAAAATTCTAATGAGTCTCTCCCTGCTGCTGGAGAAATTCCTGTCCGGCACAAGCCTGCTGCTCTTTATTTTCCAGATATGAATTTTATGTTACCCTCTCCTGTTGTGAAGAAGAAAAGTTGCATCAGGATAGACTCGACTAGCACACTGACCGATCATAATCTGTAACAGTTTTGTTTTCCGGGAGCTGATTTTCCTCCCTTCTCACACAACTTGAAGCTTTTTGGCAAATCGGCACACTGATGAACACGTTAGTTTGCATCTATGGAACAGTTTCTCTGCATCTACTTTCGTTGTGCATGGATTTGATTGTGCTTGTCACACAGTATTTTTTTAAAATACGCTGTCAAGCTGAGGATGTGGTATGAAGTCTTCTGCTCCTAGGGAAATTTCTGGCATAGTGGAAATACAGTATTTGCTAATCCTCACTCCTTCTAAACCTTCCAGCTAGCAAAACTGCTCAAATTAGCAAAGCTTCAGGAGGGGGATGCACACTGACCTTCTAACTTTAGGAGGGGAGGTTGCACATCGACTCTTTTTTCTATTTTTTTTTTCCTTATCTCTCTGCTGTGGATTTGAAGACAAAATTGTTTTCATCTCTGGGTCTGGGCTCTCTCTCTGATCTGTACGGCTCTGCTTCGTGCTCCGTGACGATTTCAAAGGCAAGCATGCTTCAGATTAGCCTGGTTCTGCAGCTCTAAACAAATTAATTGTTTCCTGAAGCTGGGTTCTGAACTGGCTGCACGCCCGCCTGTGTATACCTGCGGCGAGCAGGAGGAATAAAGAGGGACCGATGTGAGGGAGCAGCTGGGTAATGTGGCTATGCTGTCCCGTGGGGGCGGAGGCTGGGCGGCCGGAGCCACCTGAAAGCATGAGCTGATGCTCCTGGCTATCTGCGTACATCCTCAAGCTCAGCTGTCGCTTTGGGCATGCTCTGCATGGTAGTGGTAGGAAGCTGCTTTGAACAAATGGCTGTGGGTTTTCTTGTTTGCTCATTGACAGAATAATAACTTGATGTTCTGTGTATTAGGGGGAAAAGCCCTGAAAATGCAGCCTCCTGGAAATATTTGTGCTTATTTATATTAGTGTGTCAGCCTTGATTTAAGAAAGCAAAACAAAAATAGGAATTTCTCCTGGTCTCTGGCTGGCTTGCTCACCAGTGTGCCACACGAAGTTTAACAATAGCCAGACTCAGTGTGTGCTCGGTTTGGGAAAGCACTCGCAGGAAATGAGGACATAATCTGAAGCATGACATCATCCTGTCTAGAGAACTCTGCTTTATTTCTCCAGGTCAAAACCAGATTATTTATTTCAATCTAATTGAAGCTGTTTGCCATGATAGGAATTAAATCTGAATCATTTAGCACTTCATCTGAGACATTACCACTATTTTTTAGAAAATGAATACCTTGGCTTTGTTTCGACCTTCATGAGCTTCTATGAGGAAGCTGTTCCTCTAGCACAGCCCTCTGCCCATGGATGAGGAAGATGGGAAATGCTCCTTCTCTGAGGTGCAGGGAACCATCTGAGAGCAGGACCGTTGCAAGGAGTCACATCAATGAAAGGCATCCAGCTCTGGAGCGGCACAAGGGAGAAAAGAAAAAATCTTTTTTTGCCATCTATGCAAATAAACTTGTGCCCGCCAAGGTGCATTCAGAGGGCTTCCCCATGCAAAGCTGAGAATTTGATATCCTATTTCTACTGTGTCCTACTCATTTTGTTTACACTGCCAGGACAGCGTTAATTTAAGTGTAGATTAGCTCGCTTTAATTTCTCAAGGTCAGTTAGGTATCAGGGGTGTCCCACTAGTTTGGGACACATTACTTACTTTATTTATCTATCTCACAACAAAATCTAAACGTACCTAGGCCCTATGGGGATTTTAAGTGATGTAGATGTGGCTTATTAATTATTTCCTGCTAACATTGCTGTTTTTTTCTAGTGAAGGAACAATCTTTGGTTTTTTACTGCCTTGACCATGCAACAATATACTATGAATATACTAATTACAAACAGCCAACGGATTTATTCTTTTGGCTGCAGTGTAGTGAATTTTAGCTGCACTTTAAGTCCTAGTTTTCTAAGCCCATAAAATCTGTGTTCATTTGGATACGCGTTCCCCTTCCTTTACCATGATATACCAAGGTGTATTACACTTCTCAGCAGAACATTCTGGCAAATGAGAACAAGTGAAGAAATGAATTTTCAATCAGAAGTGAGTTGAACTCTTAAAATTAGTGAGACTAAGATGATTTTAAACGTATCACGAGTAGGAAATTTTGTATTAATTTATCTGATAAGTCATTTTCTTCCTCTTAAGCCTAGAACAAATAAGAATACAATAGCTACTAAGTCTTGTGACAATCTCATCTCCATGTTTTAAGGATCTGTCATTCGTCATTTATATTTAAGCTTCTGTTTCAGAGAAAAGGCATCCTTTTTGCTGGCTGGCTATCTATTTTTATGGAGTAGTCTTCAGAATTTGGTAGTAAAAAGAGAAAGAAAGTCTTGCTTAATAATAAAGTTGCAAATGTTCCACGTTTTAGATCTTGGCAATGCCTGCTTGCCTGTTGTGTAATGTATTAAACTGTTATTTGTTTGGGGTTTTAATGCTCAGTTTTCCCTAACAGGACTAATGCACTGAAAACCCGAAGGATTTGACTTTGTTGTGATAAGCCAAAAATCTCCATTGAAGGAAATGAAATGAATTTCCTGAATCTCTGGACAAAAGTTACCACAATAGCTTTAGTGCAGTTTTGTTAAAGAGGTTTACTGAAAAAAGGCAGTGGAGAATTGTCCAGTGTACTGCTGCACTACTGGAAGATAAAAGTCCTCTGCATGCCACTAAATAGCCAGTCTTGGTGAGCAGGTCTTCAATGTCCCAGGTGAAGCTAATGAGAAGTGGTTGCCTCATAGGGAGATTGCAATAGCACTGCAGGTGTGAAGGGAGACCAGCGGTCTGAGCACTAGGGCTACAGAGAAGGACAAAAATGTTCTCTTATATGTTCTTTCTTTCTATGAAAGAAAGAAAGAGCTGTTGTGTGACAGCTGAATCCCTCAGAACAGTTTAGTGGAAGAACAAAGATTGCTTAGAAAAAGGCAAGGCAAATGTCAGGTCTGCCCCAGACTGTGTTGTGCAATGATGCACCAGGTACAAGTACAATACAGTGTATATGCAGTTAATATTAACCTTGATATATGGTTAACAAAATGAGATAACTATCACAAAACATTGTTATTTGCAGAGAAGCCCTCCAGGGTGGGAGAAATAAGGTAGCAGGAGTGTAAGAGAAGTACAGTTTTATTAATGTGATCACAAGGCACAGACTAGCTGGTGAGGGAAGGAAGGGAAAAAAAAAAAAAGGAAAGTGTTTGAAGCATTTAAGTAGTTCTTGTTAGGTCTTAACATCAAACCATTATAAAACTAGGGCAGATGTCCATTTACTCATCAAAGCACTTCACCTTGCTGCAACACACTGGTGAGAAAACTGTGTAAAGTTAGTGGCACTGTCAGAGAGATGAGGAATTGTCTTGCTTCTGCATTTTCATAAAAAAAAGAAGGCAGGAGACATATCATTAAGAACTTATCTAGTATTAGTCCTAGTGTACTATTTCTGATGGGGGAAAGAAAATGAGAAAAAAGGGTAAAGGAAGGAAAGGAAAATGATTCTCTTTCAGAAGGGAAAGAAATGTGGGTTGGCACTTACACCAGATGCTAGGCTTTTGGACTTCCAGACAATAGAAGAGATGGTCTAGCTAGGAGCCAGCTAAGACACTTTGAAAAAAGGCACATTTCAATTGAACCTATAGTTGGATTTTGCCAGAACTTCATGAAAAAGGAAGCTGTTTCCACACAATGTAATTGTTTTTGAAAACTGGCAAATTTTAACAGGTCCATTTTCTGTATCTCCCCACTCCCCTGGGTGTAGTTAGGCTTTAAAACAAAATCTCTTCCTGAATTATCTGATGCTACATCCTCACCTTTTCCTCTACTCAGCATGAGTCTGCTAATACAACTCCATCACCTTCACTTTTAAGCCGATAGAACTGCAAACAGTATCATGCCACCAGCCATGGTGAAGCACTGCCTGAAGAGTCTTCCTTTTCAGTCAGTGCAAACTTGGAACTCCAGATTTGGTTTGCCTTTAAGTTAAGGCTTTCTGATTCTTTTGGATGTTCACATACAGATCGACAAAGAAAATTCCCAGTGACCTAATGCAGAGTTTCAGCTTCTTACTGCTTTGAGTTTCTGTCACTGAGATATGAATGCCAATCATCATGGTCTCTCAGACTCATGTGGAGGAGATGTAACACTTGCAGGTTTTGAATTTGTTTTCCTAAGGTTCTGTTGTAGTTTTACAGTATGGGAAGAAAATTTTAGCACTTCGGCTTCCTCCTTAGGCCCCAAAGGCTCTTTTTTTATTTTCTCTGTGTTTTTTGTTTCTAAGTGATGTAAGACCTAGGACTAAAATAAAAGACCTATGCGCCACACATACTACCAGGCTCTGACCTCCTTCTGTATAATATATGTGGATGGCATACAAAGGTGCAACCTGTAGACTGTAGTCCACTTGCAGTTGGACCTTGGAGAAGAACTGATGGCTTTCAGACTCAGAAATTGGATGACAGCAGGCAGAGATCAAGATTTCTACAGGGAAGTAATCAATTTGAATACTCAAATATGTTTATATTTTATATTTTTCAAATATAAATGATCTTGGTAAAGGTAAAAAACTGACATATAGTTGTAGGAAACAAAAAATTGGTCATTGAGATCAGCTGTCTTGACACTGATACTGCTCTTATTGGGGAATTACAACTACAGGCCTGCAGGCTACAAAGGGTGTCTTTTCTTACCCATCTAGTTTCATTAATGGCTAAGCTTTTTAGATTTTTGGTCACAAATACAGTATATGTATGCTGAATAACTTAGCTGAACAGCTGGCTCATCAATATTTACATCAGAGACTTTTATAAATAACCCATCAGATTTCCACACACAGATTTACTGAACTTACACTTATGACATCCACCACAAGACCCAAGAGTTTGCCTTTGGAGATGGTTGATGAAAGCAAGTTTTACACTGCTTGGAGTGAAAAAAAAGACCCAACAACCTTTATTGGTGTTTACATCCGTAAAATCTGCCTTCAGAATTACTCCATTGTGTCACTGCTGTGCTGCATTGTTTTCTACTGACATTTGGCTGTTTGGAATAAATGAAAATGAGCTAGTCAATGAAAAGGTTTCTTGGGTTTTAATGGTGTCAGTAAAATGAGATAATTATCTTCGGTTATCATAGAGTATCCCCAGCCAATATACCAGTTGTTTATTCATAGACAATAAATAACATTGAATGTATTTCATGATTTTACACAAGTTGATAAGGAGCTCTTCTTTTCCAAATGATTTGCCGATGATGATGATCTTTTTGTTTATTTGTTGTTGTTGTTGTTGTTGTTGTGTTTTTTTGTTTGTTTGTTTTTTGTGTTTGTTTTTTTAAAATGGAAATTGTTAATCCAAGGCTGCAATGTTTCCTTGGGAGGAAGGGATGGAAAGAGCAGTATGGGTATAAATCTGGAGTAGTTGATTTGAAGGCAGTAGCATCATACCACCTGTAATGGAGCCTTGCTTCTTGGAGTCTATTCAGTGATGCTGAGTTGACATTTTTGTGCGTGGTGTAACATCTTTGTTGTCTTTCTATCCCATGTTTGAAACCCATGTGCTAATTCTTGATGACTGCACTAGCACCTCCTCCTGTGTGAAAAGCTGATCATCCTTGCCTGCCCTTCCTGTTGATTTCTGATTAAGGGCTGCTGAGGAACTCAAATACTTACTGTGGAAATGGGGCGGAAGGAGAAGAAAGAAGGAAAAGCTTTCTAAGAGTGACCCTAACCCAGGGGGACCTGTCTTGCTAGACTCTCTCCACTGATGAAGAGAAGGGAGTCTTTTTTTCTGAATCCTCCTCTGAAAACTTAACTTCAGGCACTGAGGAGCATGCCCTGAGGGAGGCTATATGGAGGACAGCATGCCTGATGGAGTCACAGTGACTTGACAAGCACTTACCTCTACTTGCTGAACCTTCTCCTTGACTGTGTTTTGAGTTGAGTTTCATAAGCATCACATCAAGACAGTGTTTTAAAGAGGGATTAACACTCTGTAGATGTACATAGAAAACTCCTCACAAGTAGCAATCTGAAGTGGAAAGAGAAATGCTACCTCAGGATACCTGCCTCTTCTCATTGTGTCCCTGTGGCTTGAAGAATGGATGAAGTTCAACAAGGGAAAGTGCCAGATTCTGCACCTGGGATGGGGCAACCCTAGCTGTTTGTACAGACTGGGAATGAGATGCTGGAAAGCAGTGCCATGGAAAGAGACCTAGGGGTTCTGGTTGGTGGAAAGTTGAATATGAGTTGAATAGGAGTCAGCAGTGCCCTGGCAGCTAGGAAGGCCAGGGGGGCATCAGGCAAAGCATCGCCAGCCAGTCAAGGGAGGGGATTGTCCCACTCTGCTCTGCACTGGTGTGGCCTCATCTTGAATATTGTGTGCGGTTTTGGGCACCACAATATAAGAAAGGTATTAAGCTCTTAGAGAGTGTCCAAAGGAGGGCAATGAAGATGGTGAATGGCCTGGAGGGGAAGCTCTATGAGGAGCTGAAGGTCACTTGTTCTGTTCAGCCTGGAGAAGAGGAGACTGAGGGGAGACCTCATTGCAGTTTAACAACTTCCTTATGAGGGGAAGAGGAGGAGCAGACACTGATCTCTCCTCTGTAGTGACCAGTGACAGGACCTGAAGGAATGGCCTGAAGTTGTGTCAGGGGAGGTTTAGGTTGGATATTAGGAAAAGGTTCTTCAGCCAGGAGGTGGTTGGGCACTGGAACAGGCTCCCCGGGGAAGTGGTCACAGCACCAAGCCTGACAGAGTTCAAGAAGTGTTTGGATGATATTCTCAGGCACATGGTGTGACTCTCAGGGATGTTTCTGTACAGGGCTAAGAGTTGGACTCAATGATCCTTGTAGGTCCCTTCCAACTCATCATATTCTGTGATTCTCTGTCATGTGAATCTGAGGCAGACTCATGTTCTGCCGTGGGAAAAGGGTCTGTGGTTTGGGAAACAGAGGAATTGGACCTGCTGACAGGCGGGATCATCAGGAAGGGTGAATGTCACCACAATTTGTCTCAATGAGATCTTTGATGAAGTGAGAGTAATGATAACTTTGACATTTTAAGGAACTCTGCTTGCATTTCTGCTGATAGCAGAGCCAATTCTCAGAGAAGATATTGCAAACAACAAGAAGACTGATCTTGTTCAGTGCCATGTGTCTCACTGAGAACTTATCACTTTGGAGGAAATGATCATCCACAGCTGGTGTGCACTGCAGCAAATAATATTTGGTATCATGGGCAAAAAGTGAACTTTCATCTGAAGTAGCTTTGATCACTTCTGATTACTATGATGTTAAATGTTGCTTGCTTTAGATCAGAAGTAGCCAACCTTCCAGAGCCTGACAGGCAAGAAAATAAAATGTGTAAAAGCAGAGAAAAATGGGTTTCATAAGCTACTCAATTTAGCATTTGGCAGGTATTTTTACATAAAAACTAATACAGATCTACTATGCGGTATCAGATATAGCTGACTTACTCTTTTGCCACTTTTTAAAAAGTGTCCAAACATGCATTTAATATGTTATACTTGCTAATCTTCGTAACATGGCTATGGTTTATTATTAAAAATAATTACAATAGCAATTCTAAAATTTTGTACAGACTAGACCTCAGTGGCTCAGTGGCTGTATCTCTACCAGCAAATAAACCAGGGCTCCTTCTGCAGTCCTGACAGCAAGTGGCACAGCTTACAGTCATATAGGTAAGATATCTTTCTCCCAAAAGGAAGTAATCTCATCAATACTACCTTTTGTGGAAAACACTCAGCATCAAACTATGCCCTGGCATTGCCTGGGACTGTTGGCACAGGCCAAACCTGTGCCCGTAAACACACCAGCAGTTAGACAGTGCAGATACTCAGGTGCCAGTGATGGGATCCATGCCCTATACCATTTCAGTTTGCTACTGCAGTTGTAAGCACTGTGATGTCTGGGGTTGTCTATGACCTGTGGTGATTTTCCAGAGAGATGGCTCATGTTCTGCTATACACACATAAAGATTTGCAAAATGCAGCACATTTTTGTGAGTGGCCCATGATAAACAAAAGATCCGCAGTGAAGTTATACTCCCTTGGCTAGCCATGGAGAAATAGAACCTTCTTCTCTTGCCTTTGCCAACTGGTCCCCAGTCCCTTTGGAGAGACAAGCACCATCCATACCCTGCTCAGTTGGTTGGCAAGTCTCTGCACAGCATGGTAACTGGCAGACGCTGCTTTTCCTCCTCTACTTCACAGAGGCCATTTGCATCTTTTGAGAAACACAGCAACTCCTTGGTGCTTCAGTTGCTCCTTGCCTCTGGTGAGGCTTCCCCAGCTGCTGGGTGGTGGGTGCTGCATACCAGCAGCACACAGAGGGATGGGGAGCTGCTGCCCAGCAAAGCCCAGTCACCCCACCAGCTGGTCCCAGCATGGACCAGTGAGCTGGACAGGGAGACACAGAAAAGGACAGACACAGAAAAGGACGCCTGATATACCCAAGAACTGCAGGCAGTTTGGGAGATATATTTTAGCCAAGCACTGGTTTAGCCTGGTTCACATCTACTCCTTGAATACTATCATGTGAAGTGGGGTGTAGAAAACCAAAAAGCAGACAGCTCTTTCTGTATTTCTCTAACCTGACCATTGCTTCCATTCAAATTACTTTTTTCATGTTTTATAGTAAGGTCTCAGGAGCAGCTCAGGGATTTTCTAAGGAATTGATTAAGCACAATTCATGTCAGGCTTCAGCAGGCTTAGCTGTTCACTCCAGTTGTGCCCATTGCAGGGGGCAAGAACCCTTGGCAGGTGCTTCTGGGTAGCATTGCAGCAGAAGCTGCCTGAGTACCTCCTGTTGCAAAAGAAATCCAAGAGGCTGAAGGTTTATGAGTTTAGCAACTTCTGAAAAACAAGTTGCTTTTATAGAAGCCGCAGTCCAACTCCACTGCTTAGAGCCACTGACAAAGATATGATTTAGAGAGCTGTTTGAGCAGGTATAGAGTAGGTTCTCTGCTGATTCAAATCTGTATCTCTCTAATGGGTTGGGGAGAGAAGACACTTCTGCTTTTGATCAAGTTAATGAACTCTCATACTGTGCTTGCTGGAGCAGACCTGGGGATACAAATATAGTCTTATGTCTGTCTTTCTGAGTGCTGTACAAATATTACAGCATGTTGTATGAAAAATGTGAAACTCTGAGACCAATATACAGGATTCATAATTTAATTTCTTTTCAAAGGACTATTAATAGTAAATCAAACATCAATTTAACATAAACACAGTGTGAGTGCCAGCTTTCCCTTTATAGCACAGCATATGCACGTCTTCAGTCAGCTTAATTACTGCAATGGTAGTATTGAGCTTGAAAGAAAACTCCACCAGCATTATGAAGGTGGAAAATCCTGTAGAACCTTGCTCTTTGTTGAGCTATTTGGAGTTCATAGAAGACTTAAATTCAGTAGAAAAACAAAAACCTTTCTGTTGTCCACTGAGACTTGCATGTTTGATAGCAAAAGCAAGTCTGGGAAGAACAAGGGAAGTGAGAAATTCCAATTCAAGAGCTTGAGTCTTTTTTTTTTTCCCGTTTCCAAGAAGCAAAAACCCATGTCCTTGTCAGATGACATCAATGAATCTTACTCAGGGCTTATTAGGAGGTTGTTGAGAAAACTCTGGCTAAATTACAGAAGAAAGTCTTGCATGTGCTCCTGCTGGACTTCCCCTAATAGCTGTAGCGTTTTAGGAATGGTATTACCCCATTTAATATTCCCACTGAGACATGTCAAACCACATGCCACTTGCTCACTGCCTGCAGTGGGCTGGAAAGGAGAAATTGGAGGTACAAAAGATAAAGATCAGGGATTGAATAAGACCAATCTATTGGAAACAGCAATGAAATAAGAAATGAACAGTAACAGCAACAATATTAATAAAAAGGTGTACAAGAATAGTGAATGATTCGTACATGAGAGTTCACCACATGGAAAAGCCCCGACAATACCTGACTGCATGATGCTACCCTGACTGGAAGGTGAGGTGGTATAGAGTAGCATCTGGGTCCTAGCCACTGCAAAAATTAACCCTGTCCTGGGTAGAACCAGGACATTATCCAGCCCTTATTTTACACCATCTACATCATGCCCAGATCCTACACCTTCCAATTATATACATGCATACATATACCTATATCTATATCTATCCATCTCTATATATATGTACACACAAGCTCAGGTATCATTTCCATAGTCAATGGAAGTTGTCTGTTGAGTTCATTTAGTCCATGACTGTGGGTTCTATCTGTCCTAGATGTCTTCCAGAGCCGAGAGCTGGTGAGCTGTCTGCTGGTTAGAAGATGCATAAGGAGCTCACGAGTGGTGTATCTGAAGCAATCCATGCTCATTGTCCATGGTAGTTATGGCATACAGTGGCAGTGTCATTCAGCAACCAGTATTGTACAATTCAACATTACAGACTGTTCTCACCCAAAAATCAAGTCCCCTTGAGGTACACATTGCGCTCCCCTGTTCCCCTGCGTTATCCACCAAGTACACCCAGGCCCTTGAGTAAAAACAATTCCATGGATGGGTTTGCCTTTGCTTGCAGCAGGACTAATCCAAACTGTCTTCCCTAACACATTCCTCATATGCATCACAGGGACCTTATCCCCTTTAATCATTCAGGGAGGTTTTTATTGTGCAAGGCCAGCTCTATTGGTGGAGTCTCTAGTGTTAAATAACCAGGTGGCTTCCACTAAATGTGTATCCCAATGTTTGAAGGTTCCACCACCCATTGCTTTCAGTGTGGTATTCAACAGTCCATTGTCCCATTCAATTTTCCCAGAGGTTGGTGCAGGATAGGGAATATGATACACACACTCAGTACCGTGCTCTCTGGTCCAGGTATTTATGAGGCTATTTTTGAAATGAGTCTCATTGTCCAACTCAATTCTCTCTGGGGTACCATGCCGCCACAGCAGCTATCCCAAAAGCCCAACAATGCTCTTCTCTGTCTTTTAAGCCCAACTCTTCTCTGTCTTTTAAGAGTTTTATTTTAATGATAAATTCTTGAAATGGCAGTGGAAGGAAACAAGGAAATGTGGTCTAATCCAGACAATGCTGTTATCTTGGAAAGCTTGTAAACCTACATTTCTTCATCCACAAACTGTATTTACTTCAGGAAGGAGGAAATGCATGAGGGAAGAAAAAATCTACATGACAGTGTGTGTGCACACACACACACATGTGCACGTGTATATGAGCACGCATGTAAAACTGCATACAAGACAGTCTTAGAAAAAACATCTGGATGAAATTTTCAAAAGACATTTTGTTCCTATTTCAATATAGGAAGGCATACAGCAACTTCTTGCAACTTTCACTTAGATCTTCACCTCCCTAGGAGATGAGCTTGTGAGTGGATTTTCATGTAGGTGAAGTAACACCAGTCAGTTTACACACTGTGATTACAGCTGTGGGTATCACAAGTTAAAATTTGTGCTTCAGGCTCCTGGAGGTAGATGTCTGTCCTGTCTGCACTTTACCCTAAGGAGAAGGATGTCTATTAGTTGAGCTGAACATTTCTTTCTTGAGCAGCCACCAGTGCGGACAAAATCACAAATTCCTGCCTATGTCCTACTCCACCTTGCTGAGTGAAGCTGCATATACACAGTACTCATTATTTATACACAACAATGCATTACTGATGAAGGCAAGGTATGTCCATTTAACCCTGTAGTTAATAATTGGAAAGCTCTTATCTTTGGTGATGTTAAATATGTCCTGGTACCTTAGGACGGCTAGGAGATGTAGAAGGAAGACCAAGAGTGAGAGTAAGTGGTTGGTGGGAGGGAATGGCCAAAGCTAAAGAAGGGATTGGTTTATTGGTCACACAGAAAAATAGAAGGGAAAATAATTTTGACTGGAATAAAATGTTGGTTGCCATTTGGGGGATATTTTGGAGTATTTTCACAGTATACTTCACAATATTTTTATTTCAAAATTCACATCAGCATCACCAGAGATGCCTGTTGAGTCTTATGGAGACATCAAAGAGAGACAATAATAGAAAACACTTTTCTCTAGTCATTTTTGATAGAGAAAAGGAAAAGGACAGATGACTAAGGGTAAATATAGAAGAGGGTAGAAGAATAAAAGAAACCACATGCAGCAGGGAAGGGAACAGAATGGACTTTCAAAATGATCTGACCTATGCTTAAGCACTAGCTCAAAGTCATGAGGAGACTAGAGCAGGAGACAGCATGAGGATGCATTATTGTTCTGGTCTGAACCTTGTTTACAACAGTGTCACCTAAAGTTCAGTGAATTTGTGTTAGAGACCTTTGTAAAGGCTGTGTGTTATGTACTTCCACTTAATGTGTGAGCTTTGAAGAGATAATTAAAAATGGTTTCCCTGTCTCACAGAGCTCAGCTGTACATCCATTTCCTATGGACATGCAGCACAACTGTTTGCATGGCCACCTGTAGAGTAAATTCACCTACAGACTAACCTGGGGAGAAAATCTTTCAGCCAGATCCATGTCTCCATCTCTCAGTGCCTGAGTTGGTTTGTTTCAGTTCAGAGTACTCATCATTGTCCACATAATAGCTTTATTATATACCATGATTATATACCACACACCCAACAAGGAAGGGAACCCTGGTGGTGAGGATGCATCTGCTGCTGGGGTGGCACTGTCTCAAGATTGTCTTTTGTGCTAAGATTTTCCACGGGATGTTTTAAGGAGTCGTAACATATAGTGTATAGTGTAAGATGCAAGCAAAGAAACATTAAAAATTGTGAAAATAGTAGACTGACAAGTGGAGAAATGTTAGCAAGGACTCATAGTCACATGATTCTTTAGTAACTCCTTTATCCTTTCAGATTTACTCTAGAAGTTATGGTTTTCATCTCTATACTGGAATAGTGTTGCTTTTGTTTCATATTAGATATGATATATTTTTAATCTCCAGCTCAAGGAGAATACACTCCTTTTCCCTAGATCAAGTGTGGTTTTCTCCTTGCGAGATGGATGGCTATTTTAGTTCCATTCAGCTAATGTTGTATACATGTCACAGGGTTTTGTTCTCTTTTAAAATTTGTGGGACTGAGATTGGTTTGTTACTCACATATAATGTAAGCTGACAGGAGCCATAATACAGGATTATGATTACAGAAAATAATTAATTTTTTTCTTCTAGGCAAACAGATGCAGTTGGTAAGTATGGCTGTTTGCAAGGTTGGCTGTCCTTTTCCAGTCCATGGTAAGGCTGAACCATTAAGGAGTTTGAGGTTGTAAGAGAGTTTAGGCAGCTTCCTTGGTCATTTTCAGACTCCAGACGTACAGCAGAAAAGTCCTTTTTCTTCCTGCTGAAAATATTAAGAATAATACATTGTTAGAGGGGAGAGCCACATGCTAGAAATTAAAGGAATGAACAAAGGAAGGGGATGCTGGTTTTAAACCCTAGTTTTGTGGTCTCCTTTTTTTTCCTCTCTCTGAAATCAAGAAATCAAGGATAAAAATATCTGTATTCTCAGAAGGGATTGGAAGTCTCAAATATTTTATAAATCATGTTTAAAATCAGTCTAGGTAAAAAAAAAACAAAAAGAAAACAAAACAACCCTACAAATGCAATCCAAGAACCATAGAAAGAATTTTAAGTTCTTGGACAGAAAAACAGCCAGATTCAGCATGACTAAAACTAGATACTAAAACATGTTAAATGATGATGGTTATTTTAGGGTCAGTGGGGGAATAGAGAGATTTTTAAAATGAAGTCTAAATACTTTTTTTTTCTTTTGGTCATAACCAGGCATCTGAAAAACCAGTTATATTCACAGTTCTGTTTGAAATGATAAAATGCAAATGCATCCTTCCCTGTAGGGGCTTGTGTGCTCAGGATCCTTCCGCCCTTCAGCAGAGCTCTTCCTACATCAGTAGAAAAATGGCCTCATTAGGCACAGGGAAAACATTTCCAGAGCTGAGAAATAACATTAAAGATGTGGACAGGCTGGAGAGGCTCTAGAGAAGAGCCACAAAGATGACCAAAGGACTGGGAAGCCTGCCATATGAGGAAAGGCTGAGAGAGAACTGGGTTTGTTCAACTTGGAGAAAAGAAGGCTTAGAGGAGACCATATCCCAGTATTTAAAGAGTGGCTAGAAAGAAGACAGAGACCCTTCTTTTACAAGGAATCACATGGAAGAGACAAGGGGTAATGGATAAAAGTTAGTTCTGGGAATATTCTGATTGGACACAAGAGGAAAATTTTTCACAATGAGAACAATCAGCTGTTGGAATAAACCCACTGGGGAAGTGATGGTTTCCCCAACACTGAACACCTTTAAGATTCAGCTGGACAAGGTGCTGGGCTATCTTGTTTAGACCATGCTTTTGCTAAGAAAGGTTAGACCAGAAGATCCTTGAGGTCCCTTCCAACCCAGCATTCTATGATTCTCTAATTCTGTGATTCTATGACTCTATGGTCATGGGTGCTGGGGGAACACTGGAACTTGCTGGTTGCATGTGGTACAAGGGCACTGTCTATGGATATTAAGTATGGATTTCCCATATCAGTGGGAATATCAGTCTAACCTGCAGCTTCTCTAGTGGCTTGATAGTTATTCTTGTCTACTCAGTGACCTCATCTCTTCATTGCTGCCAAATAAAACCCAAAAGGTATCTGAACTTTTGCCTGTAAAAAACAGGGATGATGGATTTTCCGTCTAGGCTCTGTAGATGCTCCTTCAGTCATGAACTGTCACTTCAGAAGCTCATAGTTATTGCTGAAAAGGAAATATTTAAAAATATTCTTGTCAGCTATACTACACTTTTCTTTTTAATGATGTCTCCACAAAACTCTTTTAGCTAGGCTCAGACTTGCATGAGGCACTTGAGGTTGAAGTATCCCTATGCATTTTGGAGAGGAATGGGAAGGAGGGAATAGGAGGAAGATTGATCTCCTCGGCCATGGTCAAAGACACTCTGTTGCCTAATAGTTCTTATCACTGCCATGGATTGCCTTTCTCTCACCATGCAATACCCAGACCTGGACTGTGGCCCTTCTTAGTCTCCCTCTTTGGAGACATTTGCATAGGAAAAAAGCATCCCTGAAGAAAAGCTGCTTGAAGGGCACTGGAAAAGAACTAGCTGATGGACCACTAAAAAGGAAGCCCCAGTCATGACATGAGATGGCAATACAGGCTTCATATAAGGAAGCCCTGCGTGTCAGCTGTATCATGCTGCTTATCCCAGTCACTGGCGCTGGTTTCATATAATTAACTTCTGCAGAAAGAAAGCTGCATATTTTAAAGCCTCAGCTAGGCATAAGGATTAAATGAAGGTTCAATAAACTACTTAGCAATGAATGCTATTGCACTTTGTTGGGAGTAAAATATGGGTGGAACAGGTAAGGGCTGGGCATGCTATCATTTCTGGCATTAGGTTAATTGCTCTGCTGATACTCTGCAAACTGCTGACAGCAGGAGTGGTTTCTGGTGGACTCTGCCCTTGTTGATGCCAGAGGGGAAGATGTGGTTCCCAACTCTTTAAAAGCCTCCCTGAGAGTAGGAGATCACTGGCAAATGATTGGGAAGATTTGCAGGTGAAACCTTTAAGTACATGTGAGGAGAGATTCAGCAAAAGAACCGTAAAGGTAGTGTCGGGAGTTAGTAGGATATTCAAGTATGTGTGAAAGGGAAGAAAATCATTGCTATGCAGGGAAGTGTCCTCTAGATGCACACGCTCTATAGTATTGGGCTCAGAGCTGTAACACCATGTTGTACTAGAATTATGCTAGATTCTAGTAATTGTACTAGATTCCTGTTTTTCCTCGTTTAGCCCTGCATGCAGTGCAGGATGTCTACCTACAGATGCTGCCAAGCATAATAAGCTAAGGGAGGTGCATGCCAAAGCTATGAATTCACAGGTGGGGCATTTCTAATGCTGCTAACGAGAATGTTATTCCTTATTCCTTCCTCATGATAGTTCAGCCTGCTCTCTGAAAATCAGCTATCAGGGACTTTCAGGGTAGTCAGGCCACTACAGAGAAACACGAGCCAGAGTCTTTTTTACCCCATCTTGTCACTCACTCAGAGAATCAGAAGGCAACTTTGCTCTCTCTGCTGCTCATCCATGGATTGGCATGATTTTATTTCAGATAACACTGCCTGACTTTGTTATCATGCCAGGTAAATGAAATATGAACACCTCTGGGCACTGGAGAGAATAAAAAAACGTTCTTACTGTAGAAAGTGTGATAATGAGTTAAAATATACAGTTATAGAAGCTGGGATTTGAACTCTGCTGCTGTTTTCAATAGTAGCCCCTGACCCAGACCCCCTCTGCAGCCAGTTTGCAGATGGTAATGAGACTTCACTGAAACAAGCTATGGTGGGAAAAAATACTGTGGGCAATTCATCTCCCAAGACTGAAGAGCATCTGTGAAGACCATGATGAAAAAGGCATGCACTACTTGCAGATTTCAGACAGAGCAAGAAGTTCGACTCAGTTGTTTGTGAATATGTGCACAAAGCACATGGCAGAGCTAAATGCTCTGAGGAGGGGCCAGTCCATGGCAGTCTGAACCACCCACACCAAGGTAAAGTGGGAAGCAAGTGCCTGGGAAATTTGGAGGGATTTAATCTTGGACCAAAACGAAGTGCCAAGAACTTTTGACTGTGCAAGTTCCAACCTGGATCTAAATAATCAGCTCAAGCCCTTTTCTGAAAAGGGGATCTGTTTTGCATACCACAGTCCTCCTTGAAAGAATGTATTTATGGATTTAGTTTTATGGGCTGGTGTATATGGAAATCATGTTATAAAATATATATCTAGAAATAACCCATAAAGTATTCTAGAGGCATTTTAATGATGTCAAGGTTAGACCTGACTCCAGATCTCCTGAACACAGAAGTGAAACCTGTTTACTGTCAGGAGAAGAGTTTTGGCACAAGGTGCCAAAAAATCTCTTACAGTGATCATTTGAGACCAGTTATAAAATAGCAGGTGATAGCCCCATCAGTGAACCCAGTATATATCCTTCCTCTCTCCTTAAAAAACAGAATTACCTGCTTTAAAACACACACACAAGAAAAGAATCTGTTTGATCAGTTAGATGACAAGGTGATTCTTTTGCATTCCTTTTCAGTTTAAAATCATAGGTTGTGTTTAAGGCAAATTCCCATGTTCTCCTCTATCTGAAAGTAACTCTTTGAAAGGTAGAAATTAAGAAGGTTGGTGTTATTTATCCAGCTAACTGTGTACTAATTTGGTAGAGTGCAAAAGACATAGTTTTGGAAGGTAAGAGGAAGTCTAGAAAAGGGTTGAGATTCACCCTGCAAAATGTCTTGATGAAACATACAGCCAGGCCTTGATTAAGATTTCTTTTTTTTTTCTTTTTTTCTTTGAACCTGTGAGGAAATTGAGTCATTGTAGAACTGTAGATACCATTCCATCTTGCATGTAAGCAATTGAACCTGAACAAGATCAAAGCATCTTTGTGTCCATATAGCAAGTGATAAATATCTTTTATTCAGCATCTCTAAGTGCCATTTATAACAGTACAAAATGGGCATAAAGTACTGCTGAGGTAGTGATCTGGGTATTTTTCACCAGCCTCAAAAGGAGTCTCTGTAGAAGACGGCAAGAAGTGTGAAAGAAGGCCTGGGGATATTAAGTAGCTTGTCACACAGCAGTCACTACACTGAGAACAGAATTTGCCATGATTTGCTGTAATGAAACACCATGGTTTAACTACTTAAAATGTTTCATTAATGTCTTCCCATGTCCAGGAAGATGGGGAGAATAGAGGGAGAGGGATGGTTTGCAGTGTGCATGACTGCCTGTGTAGTCTGATGAGGCTTCAGTGGGTCTGGCTTTTTAGTTACACCAAGATGCAGAGCCAATAAAACTAGGTTGATTAATTTGGCAGGGGCCAGAAGGGTCATGACAGGCTCCAGTGCTCACATGGTCTCTGCAGGAATTTAAGATGGTTCAAAGGCAGGAACCTTGCTAAATCCCTGTGTAGATCCTACTGCTCAAATTTTGATTAATTTTAGGGTTTAGTCTGCTTTTATTGTTCACACTCTTCCTCTTGAAAACCATTGCCTGTATATACATGTTGAAAGAGAGCACTTATTTGATTGTGATGATTTTCCTCTCCAACAACCATTTATTGACTTACCTCGAATTACAGAATTGGAAAACAACTGACTGTGAGACTATGGGAGTAAATACTGCATTGCACAATGAAGCGAAAAGTAACTGGAATAAAATAAATCCACCCTGAGCCTTCACTGAATGGTGCTTGGGAACAAGAATATGTTTCTGTACAGTGCAGCTGGTGTTTGACATGTCATATGGAAGGTCAGCATGCCCTTTCAGTTAACGTACAGGTGCCACATTTTCCTTTTCTTGACCTTTGCTGTGTTTCAAATCTGGATTAATTTCTCCCTCGAGGGACTAGGATAGCAGCAATAATCACTTAATTTATGCCCACCCATAAGTGGCCACAGGGGAGGTATACAAGAAAAACTTCCTATTGCTTTCATTGGGGAGTAGCAGAAGAGACTATATTAGATAAGAAAGAAGAGGGAGAGAATGAGAGAAACACACGTTTCCATGTTTTTTTCCATGTTGGGGTTGGTGTATCCTCCAGGCATTATTACAGTAGCCAAGGCTGACAAGGAAAAACAGAGACTTTGCAAACCACGCTACAAAGAAGAGGTTTGTCTCACATTTCTGAAGATTGGTATTTGGCATTTGAAATGCATCTTGCATGTGGTCTGCACCACTGCAGTCAGAAAGAGCAACATTTCCCCTGATGAGTCTCTTGTAGGAAAAGTCAGAACACTAAACTTTCAGCAATTTCCTTTGCTTCTCTTTGCTCTGACCCACAAAGCCTCCAAGGAGCAATTTCTGAAAAGGTATTTCTTCACCTAGAACCTTTGTCAGAATGTAGTTCTAAAAGTGAAGATGTTAACCAGTATGCCACATTGCTCATCTAATGGATTGCTATGTAAGTAAATGTAATTCTAAAACACTGGTCATTTTCTGTTTTACAGTCAAAGTGCACTAGATACTACTCACTGTATTTCCCAACTGCTGGCTTCTTTTTTGCTTTTAGTTTTTCTTTTTCCTAATAATACCTGCTTTTAAAAAGTTTTTTGGTTTTTTTTTTTCTGTCAAATTCTTACTCTGGCCAATTTGGAAAGCAGCTGAAGCCTAAAAAGCGATCATTTGCAATGTCACTGGGACATTCAGAGAATTTAAAAATATGCCTTTAGTGGAGGTTATTACATTAACAAAAAGTTTAAAAACCAAAACATTGAAGAACAGAGCCCCTTACCTTTTAAAGTTTTACAACAAATGTGTCCTTGACAAATGCATGGAGGGTAGCTACAAAAGAAAATGTTATCTTAGATAGAAAGAACTAAGCTGCTAGAAAAAAAGAGATGCAGCCACTGCAGGCTCTTGCAAGAGAAATGGGGGGATAGCATTTAGGACCAGCTGCTTCCATTGGCAAGTTGTCTTAAAGGTTCCCCATGGAGTTAGGGCCTTCAAAGAAGTGGAAAGGTACCTAGGAAGGTGTGTTAGCTCAGTATCCACGTCTGAGGCAAAGGCCTGATCACTGCTCCCTGCCAGAGCAGCCTTTTGTAGCTGTACTAGTGGGAAATGGGTTTTCCAGGACCAGAAAGCCACTACAAGGTTTCACGTATGAATATGGGGTTTTGTGAGGATATGCCTTGTCCACAGGAAATTTCCTAAAGAGACATCATATTTAGGAAGACTTTTTTCATACAATGTCATGCTGAGTAGTGGTAGGGGGACATGGAATGGGGAGGAGAAGAAAGAAAGAAGGACAAACTGTGTCCTGCTCCCCTTGTTTGGAAGAAAGCTGGGTGAGTACGTTGTGGGCAATCCTCTTCCATGACTATGAGGTCTAGAATGGGACTGTGCGCCACACCTTTTTTACCAGGCAAACTAGCTAGGCTATACTTCTCCACCTCCAAATATTTCATTTTGAGACTTACCAGGGAGCAGCTGAAAGCCACAGACCACAAGAAGGCTATCAGAGATTTCTCACTCCAGCCCCTTTGCTTTCTGTCTCTCAAACGTTGCGTATTCCTGCTTTGTTTTAGAGTAAGGTTCACAGAGTTGGCTCAAGACAGCAATCAGCAAGCAGAGCACAGCAGGAAAACTATCCCAGAGGGCCTCCAAGGGCCAACTCTGCATCCAGGAAAGTGCCAAAAAGCCTTGGAACAACGGCCATAAGCAGCTGCAGTGGATTTTTGCCACCTCAACATTTCTCTGTAGATGAAGAGAAGCCGAAAAAGGAGTAACTATTGCTGTGACCTTGCTTATGGCTCAAATATCATGGCATCCTAATTTTATTTTAGCAGGGCCAATTTCACTGAGATTTTAATTGGAAAAGACTGTAATGCAACAGAGCAGAAATTAACCCACAGAATGCATAATTCATCTCATTTATAAAGGTTTTTATTGCTGGTCCCTTAGGCCCTAAGCACATCCCAGTCTGTGTTTGGGATAAGAAATACCTGATTTCTCTTGTCCCTCATCAAATTAGACTAGCACAGCCAGTACTTAGAAGATTGCCATTCCCCAGAAAACTCCATGTGTGGTCCTTTTTTCTGCTCAGCAAAAAAATCCAAATATTCTCTGGCAAAAGCACCTAAGGTTATCTTAGTCCCAGGCCTATATCCCCAGAATTTCTCAAGGTAGAAGAATTCCACCTTGTTATGATGGAATTAGAAAAAAAAATCTTTAAAAATACACTACATTGCCCAACCATACATGCCCCACATTGCCTAGGAGAAAATTATTTATTCCTCCCAGAGTGAAGTAGGAACTTCCATCTTTCCTCCTGAACTATGTTATATGAGTTCTATCTCTAAATAAGAATATCTTTACAAGACTGCCACCTTTTTCTGTGGACCTGTTATCAGTATGAAAGGGTGTGGTACTGTGCGGTGTGAGAGTCTTTCCTTGCCTCTGCCTTGATTTTATGTGAGCAAAACAACATGCTTTTCCAGGGGGCGAGTAAGCTGAGAGCTCCTTCCTCTTCAGTCTTCAGCATGTAATTTATCTCATCATCCTTGTTTTCTTTAAATTCTTTAAAACTGTAGCTATAAAGTGGGTTTATCCAAGCCTGATGATGTATGCACTCTGCTTGATTCTTTTTTTTCTTGATCCATAGCTGAACTCACTATACTAATAACTCCCCCCTTAGCATGGAGGTTTTGATGCTGAAGCAGGCTGTCCCTGTTCCTGTAGTGCCACAGCCTTTTCTGGTATGTCCTTGGTGTCTCACATAATCTGTTTATGTCTGCTATCCACCTGTGAGATGGCTGTAATAATCCTTGACTCACAGGTAGGATGAACTACTCTGTATGTTTAAGGCCACATGGATATGAACTGTGCTTGTAACACTCCAGGAATAAAGTAGCTGAAACACCCAATACTGCAGTACATGAAGGGCAGCAGAGCAAATGCGAAGTTCTTGGCTGCTGGCATTCAGTGCAGAGGTTTCTCCTGATGTCCAGGAGGCCATAATGGTTGGACAGAAATCTTTCCAGGAGAATTTTGGATAAAAGAAACATGTTGACACATCAGATTGTAGGTCACATGTGGAATATCTCAGAGCACAGCCCCTCTGCCCATTTCAGCGCCATTTTTGCTGCTCTGTGAGACTGGATTCCATAAGCACGGAGAGTACATCTGGGCTTTTCAAAGATTTGGCTCTGTGTACTGGGCTGCAGCCTCCTTTTATTTCCCAAGCTTAGTTTGATACATAGAGTCAAACTGCTAAAGCTGAAAGAAGGACTAAAGCTGGAAAAGAAGTAAAATTTCTGATTAGCAGTCCAGCAGCAGAGTAATAACCTGGCCATCCTGTTCCATCCACCTCTCCAACTGCAGAGCTCTTGCACTTAGGCAGCCCAGCCTAAGTCATCCCATAATCTTTCTTGTCCTGAATTCACTCTCTTGCTGTTTCTTCCCAGCTCTTCATTCATCTGTGTTAAACAGTCAATTAAGTGTTCAGCGAAGCTACCCACCATTTGTTTGACTTCATGCTCTTGTACGCAGCGTTCTTGCTTGTAAAAATTGCTAACCAGCCCAAGCTGATATTTAAGACAGCCAGTAAACATGTCCTCACTAGTGACTGATGAGGGGTGTTTCTGCACACACTAACGAATGCATATATTGAGATAGATGCATTTTATTACATCAGGCTTTACACCACTTCCTCTGGGATGAATTTTATAGACTCAGTAAGATTTTTACAGCATCTGAAAAGACTCAGGTACTGAAAGGTAGATTTATACACCCTCTAGTTTTTCAAATATTGTGTACAATCAGTGGTCAATGGAGTTCAAAATGACCTCCCTAAGGTTTTTGCCCTTATAAGTGCAGAAATAAAAGCCCAGTCCTGAAGACTGCAGAACAGAAACGCATAACATGGTAAAAATTTAAAATGGGAAAATTTAGGTATTTTATAATCATTCTTACAAACTTAATTCAGCTCTTCATTCAGAAGAGGTCTGCAGATATAATCACAGATTGTAGTTTTCATTCATTTCATATCCGTTGTATAATGTGGTGTTATCTTTATGTTGATCGCAGATCATCATCATCATCATGGCCAGGCTTCGCAAACGAAGATTTGGGAAGGGCTCTACCCACGTTTGTACGATTGCAGATAGTTGACTATTAAATTACTAGTATAAGCTCATCTTTTGCAGTTATTCCTGTCTTTCTCCAGTATGTTCTTTTGTCAGTCTCTAAGTAATGGAAAATTCTTGAGCCTGTCTTATTTGCCGTTGATAAAGGACATACTCTGAGATATGGCCACCTAAATTACATGGAAGTTTAACTAATGACCTGCTTTAATGACCTTTGAACTGTCAGCACAATGAAAAATTAGCTTTCATAGAATCAAACTAGCCAAATTCTGCTCTACTTTTTCTGTACATGGGAGCTGAAGTACATGGGAGGTACATTTCTTAAACTAATAGCAAAACTTAGTCCAAGACCTAAGCAATCCAGGCGAAACATAGCAAGCTATTGATAGCTGAATGTCTGAATCACCTTTTGTATAATGTTTTGTATAGTGTTTTGCTAGTATAATGTTTTGCTTTTAACAGATTCGTTTCTGATTTATACTGATGTAACTAAGAGGAAAGTCTATTTCCAAGGCAGAAGGAAAGTTTGTTATGATAAAAAGTTAGTGACATTTTCAAAATTCTCCAAGCAATTAATTAACTCACAACTTCAAAGCATAGATGTTCCCCACCCTGTTTTCTAGGACTTCTTCCAATATTATTTTAAAGATCTCAAACAGCCTTTGCCTGTTTCTGTGAGAAACTGCTTAAACATCTAAAAGATGGCATTGTCTTCAAGATACTTGTTTTCTTTAAAATATTCCTTCTCCCAGTCTCATGATGTTTGGAGGCCCCATGGAAAAGAGGTGATTGCCCAGTTGTTGTGCACAACTCCAAGGAGGGAAATGGTGGGTGAGGGCTGTCATGAATGTCACAGTCCCAGGCTACCTGGCCGCAGCAGTGTGTCACCCTCCACACAGAAGGTTCTCCAGATGACCCTGCTGCCCCTGGGTAGGAAACCAGATTTTGGAAGCCCTAACCAGAACGCAGAAGTGACTTGGGAAGACAAGTTCCATTGAAAGTCTAAAGCAAAAAGAATCCACTGCTAAAACTCCAGAAAGCAAACTACTGGGCATGGGCTGGTCATGCACAGAGGACACATGAGGCAGATTTTTGCCTGGAATGAGGTAGAACCAAGTACCCCAGGACCCAGGAGCAGGCGTAGTGAACTGCTTTGAACAGAAACAAGGTGTCCCCTGTTGCCTGACTGCAGGTGGCTCCTTGTGTATCTGAGAGGCAGCATCTCCCACTGAGTTTCTACATCCAGCTTAGCCTTTACTTTGGGAAAGAAATGTAACTGTTGGGTTCACATCCATAAAAGTTTCCTGTCTTCAGCACATGTGATGGTCTGACAGCATCAGTCCTTCTACTAATGTTTTGCCAGAAGGCTGGATTTAATGTATGCTTCAAGTACAACATGTCCTATACAGCAGCGTTAAAAGTCTGCCTTTCATCTTCCTGTTGCTATTCTATCAGTTTAGCACAGACAAACTTTCACTTTCTGTTTGAGTTAAGAGCCTCTGAGGCATCCTCTTGTCTGTGTCACCACCCTTTGTGAAGAGTCTTGCCTTGCATTAATTACTGCTCTTGGATTTCCCCAAGTAGCTGAGTCTAGGAAAAGAAGAAGACTCCTTGCAGGAGTTACCCACACTTTACATTTATGTGCCATTAAGAGTTATGTCCCATCCTGTTGAGTTTTAATGGCTGTAGCTATTCTTTCTGTAGACCTCCATACTGAGACAGAGCAGTTCAAACAATACAAAAGTCTTTGGTTATGGTTAGTCTATTTCTACAAACATATGCAAGATAAAAGATCCTCAGCTGAAACTATCCAAGAGCTTCACAGAGTAGAGCCACTTCTTCCTCACAGATGTGCTTTTCATCCCACTCATGAAAACTCTCCTTCATCAGGGCTGAAATTCTGGCCCTGTAAGAGCCAATTAAGCACTTTATTGCTGAATTCAGCAGGAACCAGATCTCTGCCCAGATGTTCCTCCTTTGCTTTAACATCTTCCTGCACTCCTGGGCTCCTAGTGCCACTTTGTTGTGCTCCCCTTCACACACTTCATCCCTTTTTTTCTCCACAATTGACAAACAACTATTTCTGGCAAACAGCGGAAGTGGCAGAGGATGCTTGCCGGTATCCTTGCCAGATGATATTTCCATACAAGTGGGTCAGTGTCATGACTAGTGCAATCATTCTGGGGAATACTATGCCCTCATTCATGACAACAATCGGGCTCTCAAAATCTCTCACATAAAATAGCTGGCAAGAGCATCCTTGTTATCTCTCTTTTTTGACTGTGTGTAGCTGGTACAGGCTACTCTGCCTCGTGCACGCTGTGCACTGGATACAGCTATGTGAAGATTTCAATTTAGTTCTTCAGAATTTCTTTTTCTGCTGGGTCTGATCTAATTGCTGTCACGATGCATAGCTGGCACTTCAAGTGGTAACAGGAAGACCTAGAAAATACTTCTGAGCTTTAAAGTCTCCTTAGAACAGCTTCTTCCCCTTTCAGAAAATTTGCTAAGCTTCTAAAACTTGTAAGAATAATTGGTCAGTGTGGGAGACAAATTCAACTGTAATACTAATGTGCTAAAATTCAATCACTGCACTCACCATGGCATCACTTCAACAGATACAGCTTAGCAAGCTTTAGATTTACAGCCTTTTTTTGACAGCTCGGTCTGCAGAGATAAATTCTTCAGCAGTTCTCAGGACTTTCCTGGATCATTCTCAGCCAGACAGATCTCATATGTCTCCCTTTCCAATCATAATAGCATTCCACATACAGTTCCATTCTCTGGATGCCTTTGCCTCCTTTGGTGTTTGGATTTTAGCACTTCATTGTCCCTGAAAGTTTTGGCAATTTTCAGGGAATTACCTGAAAGATTGATTGGTGGACTTTCAGACAACTTAGCTGAATAGTTAATTCAAGACAAAGAGTTGCATCTGTGGGAGTGTCTTTTTGAGGACAAACAACTCCTGATTAACATCTTAGGATAGTAGGGCTGGCTGTTACTTAGCATGTTTGATGCTTTGGTGTCTCCAAACTGGTCAGCTAAACACTTTGTCTGCTGGCTCTAGCTCAGTTTCTGTTCCTAGTTTTGGCAGTATATTATAGGGCAAATTCTGGGCTGGGTAGGACTTAGATCACTATTGTCATTCCCAGTTTCTCTTTTCTGGGGAGGGTATGGCAAGTTGATCTATTTATTTTGGTACAAAGAGCAATTATTGGAGATATTGTGAACTCCTAGTCGGACCACTTCAGTGTTTCTCTGGGACCAGCTATAACTGTTTCAGGTAATTGAAGTGTGTAATGGGTGTAATTAAACACACCACTCTTAATAGCTAATTCCTATACCTGGTAGGTCTTTGAGCTGTGCCAGTTTTGGAGGCACAATATGTGCTGTGCCTCTGGCAGGTCTTCGCAATAAATCTCCAAGGAAACCCCCTGGATACATAGAGTGTAAAAATCTCAGTCTGGTCATGGGCTATTGATACACTCAAAGGTCTGATACTGATGTGAGGACCTTGAGATCTAATGTGATGAAATCAGAAACATGCAATTTAAAAGGAAGATAGCAATTTCCAATACGTAAGCATGGAAGGATGCCTTAAAGAGTGATTAATGTGGCATCCCATTAGCTTTAAGTACTACAGAACATCTGGCATATTTTCCCCTTGACTACAAATTCCTGAGCACTGGTGTTATGTCATCTCACAATACTCATTTTCTCTCCATCTTTATAATTCCTCTCAGCAATTGTTGTTCATATGAAAGTAATTATATAAATGCACTTGATCAGATTAACTTCAATCTACTACAGTTTTGATTTTTTAAAATATGGGTATTTCCCTTCCAAAAATAATTCAGAGGAACTGATGTGCATATAGTGCCATATGATGGAGATTAGAATCCCTCAGCCCTCCCAAGCCAGCACATTTCAGGACACCTAGAGCCCAAATCCTGGGGTTGATCCACTGGACTCTTCTCATACAGGTACTTGGGCAATATTTTGTTCATGGAGATAACCAACTTACTAAAATTTTAATGAAATTCTGCGATCTGACATTACTTGTCAAGTTTTGCTGATTTGCATTACTCTTGGAGGTTTCAATTCTCAAAAGTCAATGAAAGAGTGATAAACACCAGGCTGCACCTCACAGTGACCTTGGACTCTCTCTTCTGTTACCACGTCTTGAGTGCTTTGACATTGAGCAGATTGGGTCCGAGTGTAAGAGGATAAAGTCAGAGTGATTAGGGATTTGTCCTATGACTTCAGCACTGTTGGATCCTCTTGAATGCCTTAAAAGCCCTCGTGAATGATGGACGTAACTGTGTATGCCAGCATTTTTTTTTTTGAAATGTTAATTTTTTTGATGTCTTGTAGTTGATTTAAAAAAAAACCAAATAACCCAACACCTCAATATGAATTACACTCTTTATGACTTTCCCTGGCTCCTGGTCTATAAGTGTGCTGCAGAATTGTAGCTGGTGGCAGCCACAATGGGGGCAAAGGGTGGCTCCCAATCCTCACAGTCCTTTTCTGACCATGCCCAGCATCCAGCCCTCGGTGTTGTGCTACAGTCATTCACCTTGGAGCATTACAGAAAGAACTTCTTGAAAATATTTGCCTCTTAGAGCATGTCCCTCTTTCTCACCCTACCTCTGTTTTGAAGAGCAAAAGAAGGAAACACCTTCTAAACAGGCTGATCCCACATGGCTCCTAACCACCCACTCTCCTCTCTTCAGCATCAATGGTTTTGCTACCTGACGTCACTTGAGTGCTAGACAAATCTCGATGTGCAAGAATTAAGATTCAAGAAAGTTGCCTGAGGGAGTATGAGGTTGGAGGAGGAGAGGAGATAAACATACCAAACCTAGGATATGTTAGTACCAGTCCCTCACTGCTGTACTTGCTAAAGCAAGAGTGACAGGAATCAGGAGCATGGGGAAAGAGAGAGTGGGCTCCTTTGTTTCATAGGCACTTGTAGTAATTTGTGCTTTGTTGTATTTACAGAGTGGCAATGGTTGTGCCATTGCACTAAACAGATAACAGCCCCAAACTGTACATTTTTGGAGAGGTTTTTTTTTTTTTTTTGAGTGCTGCTTACTGTCTGTGACCATCTCATCCCAAGCGTGCTCCTAAATAGGAACAGCTCCTGGAATGCATAAGTTACAGGTTGTTTCCTTGCACAGGCATGTGCCATGATTTCACACTGAAAGAACAACTGCTTTACTCTCCTCAAGAAGACCAGGCAAAACTAGTCAGAGAGGAGCTGCCCATCCCACTGAGCCACTTGCTCACCTTGGCAATGTGGTGCAACAAGGAAGGGTGGAGAATATACACAGATAATCATAAACTATTTGGGGCCTCTGTTCCTTGGGCTTACTCTACATCTCAGCTTCTCATCCGAAAAGTAGGGAGAATGGTACTTCACCATCTCCCATCTGGGCTGTAAGAATGTATGCATTTCAACCTTGTCTCATGCTCTAGGTACCAGTTAAGTATTGTCCATTATTGTGCACCCAGGCAGACCACAGTTTCTTACTTTTCTTTTTTCTCACAGCTGGAGACAATGGAAATACCCTGATTTATGTCACCTGTGTATCACATGCCTTTAAAAAACAGATCAAAACGTTGGTATCACTCAAATTCAAATAAGCCCTATAAAAATGCTCTTTTCCACTGAACAGATTCTTAGCTCCAGAGGAGCTCCATGTCTTGAGGGGATTTTTGTTGTTCTCCAAGTCATTTTATACAAATCTAGATCTACTATCAGTGGTGTAATTAAGCTCTGTGAAGTTAGGGGAGATAAATTTTGAGATGAATTACATGTTTGAAATTGTTAATTAACCTTTTGATCCCTAGGTCATCCAGAGCAGGTCACCCAACCAAAATACAGCACCAGCATCCAGAAAAGTCACAAGAAATCCTACTAATAGGATATAAGAGAGCATTGTAAGAGGTTTGGATTTGGATAAGCATGCACAAGGTTGGCTGCTTATCTGAAATGTATCCAAATGACTGTTACCTAAAAACCTTGTAATAATGAGCTTTGTAAGGTGACTTGTCCTAGCTTTTTGTTTTAGTTGGCCAAAAAGGAAAAAATCCAAAATACTTCCATATTGGAAAAAGGCCCAGTGAGGAGATTCTTCTTTAGAAGAGACAAGGTGCTATAAGAGCTAGTTAGAGGCAGGGACTTTCACTTATTCTGCACCATGTTTAGCGCCCACAAACCCCTTCTATTAAAATATGTTTTCAAGACTGCAAAGTCATGGACCTGTATCAGGAAATGTCCAGATTAAAATAATCTACACACCTTCAGTTCATCCCATTCAGAGGCTAGATTTTGTGATGGTCCACGGCTCCTCAGTGCCATACGGCCTGTGATGTACTTAGCCTGCCTCAGCCCCTGGAGGCAGTGGATGGTGCTCACTTAGGGAGAAGCTATGCAACCCATCACTGCCTCGATGTTGGTCATGTGCAGTCCCACACCTCGTTTACCATGCACCACTGCAGGAAGAATCACTTCTATCTTTATGAGCCTTCCTGTGAAATTTACAATCAGCAGTGAGTTGCTTCATGGGTGTTTAGAAATACCTTCTCACAATAACTCTTACAAATCAAAAGCAATTCAGAACCTTTCTACACATAAGGAATATAAGGCAAAAAAAGCAAGTTTCCCCATGTACCACAATTGCAGCTTTAAATGTACAGCACTTCTGCCAGTCAGACTGAAGGGGTCGTAGGCAGAAATCAGAAAATGGAAAGTAAACAATCCCTAACTTTGTCAGAATAGGGGTTTGGCGGCATGAGGGAGGGTGTCTACTCCATTTTTCTCAGTGAAAAATCCAGATTTGGAACAGCAATCATTTCTGAATAGTGTTTGCTGTGCTGTTGCTTTTGAATGTGAAAATCACTTTGTTGCCAGTATTATTGTTTAAAAGGTATTTTTTATTTCAACCTGAAATCTTGCTTTAAAATTATGAAAAAAACATTAGGCAAATGTTAAACCTAAATGAAAAAAAAATTTCTATTAGTCACTTGACAGCCATGTATGAGACGTCTGGTTCAAGGGACCAGCTTAGCATCGTACCAAGGTCCCGGACTTGGGAGGAGCTGAAATTTCTCCACAGCAGTCCTCAACTGCATTCAGCTTGTATATTTCCCAGTCTCCTGCCTCACTGGGAACAGCTTTTCTAGTTTTCTCAGCCAGCGAGGACATTCAGCAAAGGTAACAAGCATGCTCCTGGCTCACCTAGGATTCAGATCAGGTTTGATGAATCCCCTTGAAACTCACTGCAGTCTCCTTGCTGGCACTCACACTAGGTTGTGGTCCCCTGAAAGCCAAAGCAGATGAGTAGCGGGGAAAGGTACAGAGTAGCATCTAATCAAGATCCTGCACTGGGTCCTGGCTGAGGTATACTTGAGATCCACAGCCCGTCATTCAGGTGAGCATCTGCTGCCTCTCATATATGTCTCTGACATAAGTTGTGTGGGCTCAGTGCAGGTGTGAGGAGGGGTGTCTGTTCCTCATTCCTTTGGGAATATTCTTCTAGGAATATATGACAAATACGCTGGTTATGGCATTTGCCTAGGCAGAGATTCTGCTTGCATAAAACTGAGCTTTTAAACTTTGAAATCCATTCAGAGAAGTTGGGCAAAGGTTTGTTACTCCCTACAGCAGAGGACATTTTTTTTTGCAAGACTCTGTCTCAGTACCAGTATTTCACACAATAAATGGTGGGATGAGGAAATAAATATGGGAGAGAAAGGGAAAGTTGCCAACATGAGGCATTAACTTGAGACATGGAAGGCTGGGTTTACACATTTCAGAGTTCTCTATCCCTTTATTCACAGATGAGAAAAATTCCAGGAGGATAGTTACTTTTCCTTTGGCAAACCCTCCTGCTTCCCAGACCCTCTTTCCCACGTTCCTCTGCATAAGCCTCATCCATGTTAAAATAGGTAAAGTATGTTGGCACTTATTGCAGGAGGTTAGTATTTGGAAACAAAGCCAGGTAGACTTTGTTCCTGGGAATCAGTGCTGTTGGCAGCATGCATGCTCATTCAAGGCAGCTGCAAAACAAACCCTGTTCCCGGTAGCTGTTGTTACTATGAGGATGTAAAAGGTGTTTATCCACCACAGACAGGAACTGGTACTTGTACTAAAAACCAACATGTACCCACTGCAGCAGCATTTCTAAGTTGGGAAGCTCTGCAGTGCTGTGAAGATGTGAAGAACTCCAGCTGCTCCCTGAGCTTTGCAGCATAACAGCAAGGAAAACATGGCATATCCATCCCTGGTGTTACTTTTGTGGTCTGATTGGCAAAACTCCTGGGATGAACTTCCCCTAGTGAGTTTAAACAGGCTCCTGACTGTGAGTGAGAATAGGAATGGATGCAGAGGGGTCCCCAGACTCAGCACACTGCTATCCTGGAAATCACATCTCAACATAATGTTGTCATGTGCAATTGCCAAGTACTGCACCTTAATGAGAAGAATAACATGCGTAAAGTATGCTTGTTTCCATATGCAGGTTACTGAATATTGTCTTTCCTTGATGTATATACAGAGAATGTAATGCATGGCAATACAGCCTAGTGTTATGCAAGATCATTTACATTTAGGATTTGTTGTAACTAGGTTTTCTCTTTCTTGTATCATTTTGCATTGTCATTTCACTGTAAGCAATTGAACAGGTCTGCAAGCCAAGCAGGCAGGAGAAACAGAAAAGCGAACACTCATTAATAATGCTGGTAATGCCTCCATTAATGCCTATCACTGCCAATCTCTAGCTCAGTGCAATTATCAAACATCTGATGGGATGAGTGATAGCCTGGTGCCATGCAGCATGCAGCCTTTGAAAAGCAGTGAGGCGAAACTAGCACATCTGAAGGGAATTAATGGTAAATTGATGGCAGCCAGGCAATACTGAAGCAGCAGCCAGAACAGCTGTTGCTGATGTTCTCCTGTTTGAATCCATTCTGTCATCCTGTCTAAGCCAAGCAGAGGCTACCAATACATCCTGCATATGCAGAAAAAATGACCACTTTGCCTTGGCTGGCTTGTTCATGGTGGGTTCTTTGGCTTGAGGTGCTACTTTGTTTTTTTAAGTTTGCTTTGATTAAGCTGGTATTGGCTTTAATAAAACAGCCTTCTCCTCTATTATCCTCTCTTTTGTCTACTCATTTTACAGTATGATAAAAACTATACATAATTCTTTGCCACAACAGAGTTAAATTTTAACCCCCTTCCATTTCATGCCTTTAAAGCAATACTGAAACAGGAAGGGAAGCAAAGCTTAGCTGAGCTATGCCAAAGCTTTCTGCCCCTCACTCCACAGCAAGACATTTCTTGGGGGAAGAACAGGTGTCTAATTCTAGCAGCAGAGCTGCACTAAATGATCCATAGAAAAAATGGGGAGAAAATAGTTAAGAGCAGATTAAAAGGTTTAATGAGTTACACAGGGACAATGTTTTATCAGGAGAGAGGAGGCAAGGGTCAGCTCCAGCCATCCACCCACACGTTCCTTCATGCTTTCTCTATCCAGAGAATCCTGTGGTTTTCAGAAATCACTTTCATGAGGTCAATGTGTTCACTGTGCCAAAAAGAATTGCACTCCTCACCACTTTCCTCAAAAGAGCAGGACTAGTGCTTTTCTCTCATGCTCAGGCTGTATAAATCCAAAATTACTCCACGGAAGGTAATTGAGTTCTACCAATAAAGGGAAACAGGCTAAAGCTGCTCAATGCCAATGATCACATCATCCTGGAAACTGATTCATGAGCGAGCCTGACTACAGAAATGTAATTACTAAAGTGCAATGGATGTGGTGATGTACAACAGATAAGAAATTATCAGTGGCTTAGTGTACAATAGTCATTTTGGTAGCAGAATACAGATTTTTGCATCCTACTAATACTCAGCTGGTATATAGATTTTATGACAGGTCTTAAGGGAAATTTTATAGAGAGTTGAAAGAGGATTTTAGTTCTCTGTAAAACAGTGCCCTGATTGTGGAAGTTAGTCTAATCGTCCAGGGCTCCATGTGTTTATGCAACAACATAATGTCATACTATACCTCTTGGAGTGATTCTAATAACACAAAAACTTTTCCATTAGATCTGTGATTATTGTTTATGTTATGATGTTCCTAGAGACCCTAAGGCTGCGTCAGAGTCCCAAGCCTTTATATTTAAAGTGATAATCTATTTTCAGTTTATATTTCATAACAGTGTATTGATAGATTACTTTTCATCTCAAAGACTGTAATCACACCTCATTAAATGGTGTAATCACAGAGCAGGGGAGAAGAGTGCAAGTGCTAAATATTCACTATGCAATACAACAGTGAAGAGACTTTAGCTCAAAACAGATCAATAAATGTTTTACTTATAGGGTGAGTGCTAAGGGAGGATGAGTGTCCATACAATCCAAACAAGAGCAGAGTGTTTAATGTCTGTCTTGAAAGATTTGTGGGTAATAAACTGCACGGTTTCTGATTCCTTGTACAAATATACATATGTGTGTAAATATATATATATATCCCTGGAAATTATCCTGCTTGGGTATGAACATTAGCTGCTGCAGCCATGCATCTGGTTGGCCAGTATAGCCAAGGAATATAACGTTCATCCATTTCTTTGCCCAACTACATCACTTCCTTGCTAGTGCTGCTGAAGTTAAGCAATCTCAGCATTACCAGTTCAAATCCCTGCACAGTGGTTTACGCAACTGTGCTTGCAAAAATTGGCTTAAAATGCTTTGTAAGCTGAACCTTTCAAGGTCTATTATATAGCTCGCTAGTAGCATTCTTGTTACAGCAAAACAGTTCTCCTTGCAATAGAAGCTGTCAGGGTTTTGTTCTTATTCCCCATGTCTTCAAAACTGGGATGAAAAAGCCCCAAACAATCATTGTAGGTGCCACACAAAATTGGTATGAAAAAGCAACACTCCTGACACCAATGGCATCATTTTCCCGGTTGAGAAGAAAGCACAGGCACTGAGCTGAAATGCATTTGAGCTGAGTAGACTGTTTTGTTAGTCTATTCAAAGACTAACAAAATTTTGTTAGTTCAAGGGTGCCCATGAAACCTGCAGTATCGCTTACAATGATCTTCAGCTGAGATGGAGTTTGGCCCTACTCCGTTCTATCTCCTGCCCATCTTGCTTACTGATCACAGCATTTTCTCTAGAAGAAATGCTGACAATGTTAATCTCATACATGTAAGATGGTTATAAAATTTGCAAGTGCAAAGGATATGTGTTGTTAGCAGCCATCACTGACCGGACATTTACTATGTCCACATATGGATTAAATGTCAGTGAATTTCCGCAGGGTCAGCAGAGGAAAATGAGGATGATTAAAAAGCAATGCTTCCCCTCTCCTCACCCTGCCGCCATAAAGAGGTGTGTACACTGGATGCCTCTGAGCTTCCCTTAGAGAATCAGCAAATTTTATCTCAACACAAGAACTCCATGGGTATGGGCACATACAATCATAGAGTCATTTAGACTGGGAAAAACCTTCAAGATCATCAAGTCCAACCATTAACCCAGCACTGCAAAGTCCAACACTAAACCATGCCCCTAAGTGCCATGTTACAGTCTAGACCAGCAACTGACCTTGAGATTAAACCCACATGTCATGGTCAGAGAAGCTCCCTGTTTGGTTGACTCACAGATCTTGAATGGAAATAAGGAATCTGAATTACAATAACTGTGCAGCCTGTGAGGAACAGTGTGTTCTTAAACATCTATAGCACCTCACTGATCATTTACCTTATCTTCTCTGCAAAAAACCAGCATGTCAGATCTCTCTTGATGCCTTTTAATGTAATGACATAACATATTGCCCCTTAAAGTGTTAAATTTCCTTATTAACCGTCATTACCACATAGTGCTCTATCACACATGGCAAAGAACAGCTGGTTTACAAAGAGTTTAAAGACTTAGTAGTGGGATAGAACAAGATGAAAAAACTGGAAAGATTTTTATGCCTAGTTTAAATACTTTTAATTTGTTTTTATGCCTTCCCTTGATACACCGGGCATATTCTGTTGTGACTGAAGTGAGTTTTTGAGTGACCTGGAATAGCTGTGATGGCCTTCTGACAGAGTAAAGCATCATGAGGGAAGGGAAGTTATGGTCTCTGTGTGCAGAGCTACCAGAAACACCAAAGCAGCAGGCTCATAGTTGCCATTCATTCTTCGTAAGGGTCAAGATCATGGAGAAGGAGATCCAGTGATATGGCTGGGAGGAGGAATAGGAGAAGAAGGGTGTGCTAAACTTGATCTGACAGTGCAAGGCAGATAACCCAACATCTTTTCATCTCCAATCTTTCCTCTTCTCTCTGTTCTGTATCCTACTAGTGATCTTTCTGTTCCTTTTCTTGACCTTGTTGCTGCAAAAACATTTATATGCAATTTGTTACTCCTGCCTGTTTGTTGGCAATGTGGATCAGCTCTTCATTCAGGGCCCATGCAAGTGTGTAGCTCCAGGACTGCATTTACAACACCGGGATTTTGAAAACCTGATGCTTATCACGTGTCATTTGGGGTCCTACTGGCATCAGCTCTGTCTTCCTATAGGAAACTGGGTCATACCATGTTCTCAGTGCACCTGGGTGAGAAACATTTTACCTCTCCTACAACAGATGTTTAAAGTCTGCATTTTCCTCTTGCTGCGTGTCACATAAAAATTTTAAATTTCTGATTAGAGATAGTCTCCTTCCTTGATAGTCCCAAGTCTGAGGCATTCATCTAGGATGTCGAGACTCCAAGTTTGAAGCCCCCATATGTTCATATATGTTGTGCTGATTACAACTGGCTTTTGGGTCTATCCAAAAGCAGGTGCTATATTATTGACTACCCTGCCCTGAGTTACATTCCTGATGAAAATGTCAGAAACAGTGAATTTCTGCAGCAATGAGCACTGGGGTCAGTGAGCGAGCCAAGTATAAAAAGCATTTCATCAAAAAATTTACTGAAAATATGAAAGCATCCCATTCTTTAAAGTAGTTGCATATTAAAAGATTCTAAATGCCAGTACTGCAGGTTCTATTTTCCCTCATAAAGCTCCATTTGACTAGATGAGCTTGGGTCTGCTCTTACAGTGATGTAATTCAAGTAAAATGTTCTACTGTACCAGCAGCCACTGGAGACAGGGGATTCCATTTTCTTCATCAGCCCTGGCCCAGATGGACTGAAGTATTCTGCATGTGCCAAATATTTTCCATGCAGAAGGTGGGCACACACATTCTTCTAAGCCAGCCTACCCTCTGTATACTGCTAGTTCAGTCCTGATCCAGTTCTTTACAAAAACCTTGAGCTAGGCCTTTCCTCCTTTGAAGGAATAAATAGTTCCCAATAGGGAGGAAGTCCACCCTACAACACATTGTTTTTTCTTTCCTAATTTTTTTAGCAGGTACAGTTGTTTTTCAATCTGACTGAAATGCTTTAAATGGCCCTTCAATCAAGGCAGAGAACTTTCTCAGCAGGAGGTAAGGCAGCCAAGCATTTGATTGTTTGCTTTATAAAAAAACCCTTGAAATCCTTTTGCCTGACTCTGCTTAATTGTTTTGGAGTCCTTGGCAATTGTCTTTGTTGCTATGTAACTTACAGTTAATGTTGACCCAACAGCTTCCAAGTTAGTCTCATCACCTAACACCAAGGAAACCCAACTGCCTGGTGAGAGGAGCTTCTGGGACACTCCTACTGCAAAGACAGCCCATCATGTCTTTTCAATCAAATAGTCAGAGTTTGGACTCTGTTTCGCTACTTCTCTTTTAGACTGCTGGCTTTAATTCAATCCATAGAGAGCATGAGTAAAAATCACTAACATTTGAGGGCTTCTCAGTGACCTCTGAGGTCACGGTATCTTGTCCTGATGCTGAGAAACAGATAACCTTGTTTTTAAAACTGCTGCTGTAATTTCCACCCTTTGTCAATAAATTCAGCAGAAAGTCCAACACTGAATGAATGTGAAAACCAAACAGACTCCACTGGATCATCACGGATGGATGCTGGTACAGTGGCAGAGTCCTTCTTGTGCACTTTTGATGTTGGAGCTGTATTCTCAGTAAATGGAAGACTGCTGAATTCATCTCCCATGATGCTTGAAATTGTGTCAGTCATTTCTTTGAGATGTTTAATGTGCAGTACGGAGATGAAGGCCTTTTTTCTTCAAGGACTAAAATGCAAGGAGATTCAGTTTATGGCTTCAGACCTGGAGATCTGTTTCTGTGTGAAGAAAGGCCCTCCCTAAAGAGACCAGTCAAGAGTGAATAAACTGGAACAGAAAGCAGGACACCCTTCTGACTGCTGCACAAGCACAACCATTAAATGGACCTGTTCATGCTACCTCTAATTAAGATTTAATAGGCATTGTCAGGTGTAAGAAAAAAATCCAGGCACTTGAGTGTTTGTCAAGCACCATGGAGGTCTTTTTTGTCCTGTCACAGATATAGAAAGAAAAAATCATGCCTTACATTGCATGCACTGCATAAGCAATATGTGTGCCTTCCAGGATGGGTATTTAAAAGGGTTTTCACTTGTGCTCACAACTCACAATGGAGTTGTGGCAGTTCTAAAAATTTCTATACACTAGCCTGTAAGTTCTTTGCCTACTCCAAATTCACGTCAGAGCAATTTAACTGGAATTACCATAGCTCAGTTGATGCTGCCACTTGGTAATTTGCTGCACTTTGTCTTTACGTCTCAGTCTTCAAGGGCATAAAACTGCGTCAAATACTTACATGGCTCCTATTGAGGACTTATGGCTTCATTATATTTTGTTTAGCAAAAATACCTAGGTATTACAGAGGGCTTCAAGGTAGAATTTTATGCACAGAGATAGGTGAGGCAACAGGGTAAAATTTCCCTTCAATGTATCATTAGCAGTATCAGAAGCCAAGAAAACACAGTCAGGGATAAATAGGCTCTATGGAGGATGGAGCTGACTTTTTGTGTGTCCTTGGTAATCAGGGCACCTGTAAATGATTTTAAATCCAATGAATGATGGGAGAAGATTAAAACCACAATTGTTATTGGTCTGTTGCTACAAGGAATGACTTGAGAAGAATAGGTGAAAGGATGCTTTTTTCACTCTGTAAATCAAAGTGTATCTATAAAATATTATACCCTGTTACGATCTAGTTGATGCTCTTGCCTCTAAAAGCTGGTCATGCAACCAGTGTAATCACAGACTTCGACACTATTTAGCACTTAGCTTAGGCTGAAACATCCAAGTTACTACACTTTGTTAATTATCTTTCATTTCTCTCCCTCTGTGTTGTAAGCCAACAGACAAGGAATTATAGGAGAAAGAGTGGTGTACAGTTCTATTAGGTATCATCACCGGTTGTATTATACTTCTGGAAATTATATTTATTCTGTTATGTATCCAGCAAGTAGAATTTCAAACTGAAGCACTGTAGCTGAGACATTTAGGCCCCAGCTTTTACTTTAAGGGCTTTTACAAATCCTGAAGTAGCTACTAAGAACTTTATGGGAAATCTCAGTGCCACAGTGGTAAAAGCACCAGTAATTGGACTCTGTGACTTGCTGACAGCAGCAGGATAACTCTCTAAAGCTCCAGTGTACCATATTTCTATGCATAAAGTCTGCATACACCTAATGATGGGGCCTTGTGTGTGGAGCTCCAGACTTCAGAGTGTAGTGGGAGTTGAGTAAATATAAGGCCTGTACTGCCATATATGACAGAAGGAGGAAGAGGGAAAGAGGTTGCTCCATAAGCAAACACACCATGAGCATGACCAGTGCCTCAGGATTCACAACCCATGGAGGCCACGCTTTTGTCTACCTCACCTCCCCTTTGGGGGGACCTGAATATGCTCCTGCACAACAGCTGCAGCTCTCTTTGGAGCAAGAGGCTCCTCAGGTTTTATTCCTCTGTGAAAGTCCCTGATGGGCAAACACTTTACATTCAGTGGTGGTACCTACAGGAAATCCTTGGGAAAGAAGATGAGAGTGCAGTGTTTCTTCTACCACAGAACAAGCACAATAGGGGCAGATCTGTGATTCAGTCACCTGAAGGTATGAGAGGACAGAAGGACAGATTGGACTCCACATGGATCACTCAGCAAATCCATGAAAATTCTGCTGGAGTTTGGCAGAAAAAGGCAAACTTCACCATGATTTTTCAAACCTCCCAAAGAATCATTTATTTCTGTAGCGCTGTTCTAAGTTGCCCAGGGATCCACTTAAATAACTTGATAACTAATCCCTGCCAAAAAATAATGCCAAATGGTGGTGGCAAGGTTTGTGTGCCATACTCTGTTCAAGAGAAGCTTGGCCACTGACTTTGTTTTGCTCACATCTCTGTCACATGCCATGGACCAAAGAAAGCAAATAGTGACCCTGTTGAAAGAGGCTAATACCACCAGGCCAGTCCTGCCTCTGGTTATGCTGATGACACAGCCACTCTGAACAGATTTGGAAGAAAAAATTACACCAATACGAGCTATCATTTTGCTACAGAAAGCAGTCTTCATGGAAAAAAAACTCAAGTCATATGAGCGTAATGGGAAATCAGACTGGAAAAAGAGGAAGGAGTTATGTTGGAAACTATAAAGCACATCTCTTTTTTTGCAGGCTGGTGATGTCAGAGAAATACTCTGTGACCTGGGGACTAAATAAATTGTCAACAGGCTTCCAAATTCAGTGAGGCAAACCAGTAAAAACAAAATGTTTTTTCATGTATTTTCTCCAAAATCTTTTTTTTTAATGGCAAATCAACATTGGCACATAAACCAGCTACACATTAATAAATAAAAAAAATTTACCAGATTGTGTCTGTATATATAAATTCACCTTGTCTGATAAAATTAGATGAGTGAGGAGTAGATCTTCTAAAAAAACAAAGTACTGAAATAGATTATTTTTAGAATAACTTCTTCAATACTCTTACTTTTAAAATTACTCTTTCTATACTCTTCCTGCATTAGAAAATTGTCCTGTTCATTGCTCTAGCATGACTTACAGCATGGATCCGAGTTCATACATTTACACTACAACATTTCAACATTACAATTTCAAATAATACCTATAATCATACTGAAAACTTCAGAATGCTTTCCAATAAAACATAAATATGTTACATAAGTTGATTTTCTGAAGCTACAATATAAGGCATCATAAATACCAATCCCTCAAAAAAAAAAAAATCCCTCAAATATATTTAAAAAAAATTTTCTGTATTCTGGAAACCAAATTTTAATTCTGGATTGATGCCAATCCTGGAGTTGTTAGCCCGCCTGTGAGCGCTGAATTTGCAGTGAGATGTTTAGATGATATGGTTTTAACTGATACATACTGAAATACTGTCTTGATGTTATTAACGTGAGGGAAGTGACTTGGACTTGAACCAAACTCAGTCTTGCCTCTGAAAGCAGTTAATTTAGGTCCATTTTTGGGTACTTTTCATAACCTAACACAGCATAGTATTTAAGTTTTGAGTGAGTAAGTGGGCTGTGGCCCAAAGTAGTACTCACGGGACACAGGCACTCTGTACCCACAGTGGTAATGGAGAGACAGTGACCCATGGTCACACTGTCCAGACAAAGGGAATTCTCACATCCACCTCTTCTGCTGGAGGCAGGAGATACTGGTGGCATTTGATGTTTTGTGCTGATAGAGAGCTGTTTTCAAAAGAGTAGGGAATCCATTTGGCCTGTTTTCAAAACCTACTTGAATATGCTTTCCTGGTTAGATTTGGTAAGTCATGAGTGCCTTGTTACCTTCAGGAGACTGCCGGAAAAGCAAACTACTGCAAAGGAATCAAATGAGAAAATGCAGATAGTGGAAAAATAATTTCCAAGTAGCTGTGAAATGGAAACAAAGAAGGAAGGGAGAAACAAATGAAGTGCATGTACAACCCTTGTAGTGCCGAAAGCATCTGCCTGCCTAAATTGAGAGCTACTGTTCTACCCCTATGCATAGCATCCTACTCTTCTTAACTAAAAGCATATTTTGATTAACACCACCCCAAAGGAGAATGTGTGGCTTTAAATTACAAGATGGTAATAGGTTCATGAAGTCAGGTAGGTTTTATAAAGAGGCCAGGAGGTTAACAAAACTCCATGGGGCTCAACCATCCCTTATACAAACATTAGCTAATTGACAGTGACATGTTTCTCTCGCTTCTTACCCTGCTCCCAGAATGAGACCATCAGGGCAAGATGCCTTACCCTGTCAGCTCAGCTGCTCGGGGGCTCATCTCCACATCTACCAAGTAATGCATGAGGTTGGTTGGCCGTGGAAGGGTGATATTACAGTGGAAGGTGTTGAATAGAAAGAGAGATAATGAAAAACTCACTCCTATTGAACTGTTAGGGCTATGCTTTCAGAGGGCAAAAGGCATCCTAATCCACATTCAGCGAGAGAGGGGCCGTTTTTACAGAGTAGTGCATGGGCACTGTTCTGGTGTCATCTGAACCCCGAAGGAGCCCCCAAAACTGCTTCTGGACTCTGTTCACCGGCCCTCCTGTGGGGCTCTGCTCTCTGTGCCCTTCCTGGTCTGTCTGGACCTGCTTACCGTCAGGGAAGGGTGGCAGGCACTAAAGCAGCCACAAGCTCGTTTAGAAACACTTGCTCGGGCATTTGGTCTCAAAGATAACATCAGACCTCATTAAACCCACACTCTGAGCAAATGTTTTCCTTCAGCCTACTTGTCAGTTTTAGGATGACAGAAGCACATCTTTCAAGTTTCTTGGTAATCCCAGTGAGATAACATATGCTGGAGCAGGAGTGGCAGGGGATTTGCAACCCAACACCAACATGCTCATTGCTCTTTGAAGAGCGAGCTGTTTTGCTGCAGTGTTTAAAAACTGAGAAACATGTCCCTGCAACAAGTGACAACCCTAGACACCTTTGGCCTCCCTAGTCAGCTGGCTTTCTCTTTTCCAGATGTTGCAAGGGTAGCTCAGTCACCAGACACACATCAGCAACTTCTGTATCCCTGCTTTCTCTGATGGAGCTGGTAAGCACCATGTTGTGCAGTTGGTTAATTTGGTTAAACATTTAATAAGTTCTCTTTTCATTATTGCAGCTGTTCCTTGCTGGTCAAATACCGCAGGGCTTTCGCAAGCAGATTTCACTCAGTACTCAGTCTGCATTTGAAATACAGGATTCAACCCACTATTTACAGACAAGCTTTTAAGTGTCTAGTAACTCATGACAAAGACAGATACCATTTGACCTTTACTGACTCACTGATGTGAGCAAAAAGTATCATCCAGAAAAGCAAAAGTATATTCTTCTCTCTTGGGATTTTTCTTTTCTTAAATCAAATAAACAAAAAAAAAACCCCACAAACAAAAAACCAATCAACCAACCAAAAACCAGAAACAAAAAAAATCCAACCAAAACCAAACAAACACCCCCCCCCCCCCAAAAAAAAACCAACATATTTTTAAATACACTAGAATTGAAATGCAGAAGCATGTCTTCTTTGCAGAAGACACAAGGGGGCTAGAATGTGGCTTTTGCAAAATTGCTAAGCTGCCCAGAGTGCTAACTGGAAGTACTTCAAAGAAAGCTTGACCTACAGAGTTTCCCCCCAAAGTGCCCTTTGAAAGATTAGACCTCCTGAAAGTATTCTGCCTGGATCACACCCACACAGTGAATCCAAAGCCTCTGCTTGCTCTTGGCTTACAAAAATAGAAAGTCAGCAAATATTTGATCCTCAGCCTATATTTTCCCTTTTTCCTTTACCTCCTGTACTCCTAATTGAGGCCTCAAGCATCACAATAAATACTTCTTAATCAGAATTCATTGCCTGTAAAAGATCTGTAGACTGTTATATGCTTCATTTAGGGAACATGTAGCAGAGCTAGAAGTACTTTTTCGTATTATTCTTCCATGTATACTTCATTTAGGAAATGCGTAGCTGAGCTATACATATTTATTCTTATTATTTTGTTCCTGTGAGGGCTCTGGTTTTGTAAGACAACAGGGCGCCTGCCTAATGTTAGGCAGGCCAGTATTTTATTCAAACCCAGTTGAAATCCTGAGCTTATGTGCTCTACTAATCAATGCATCAATAGCCACCTTCAGCCTCAAATCTTTGTACCCTGGTATTGCCAGATCTTTTCTCATTCATCGTGCTTTTCTTTTGTCCAGGACTCAAATGCAGCGAATGCCAAGGACAGTCACAGAGTAAGGCAGCCTCCCTTGCTAGGGACCTGAGATTTTCACTGACATAACTGAAATTATAACAGACTTTTCTGAAGGCTTCATCTTGTAAATTTATAAACAAGAGAATATAATTCAGGATTTCCTATATGGGCTGCTTTAGCATTGTTGCTATTTCTTCCAGGCACTGAGGGTTCTTTATTTTTCTCCAGATAAATTAATATGAAAAACCAGCAATCGTGACCTGAATGCAAGAATGCATTGTCCAGAAAACATAGACGTAAAAATGTGTATGGTAAGCTGGCAAGTAATGAGTGTCAATGGCATCGTGAACTGGAGAAACATGAGAAATAAAGGCATGGATAAAATTAACTTGCTTTGGTAGAGTCATTTGGAGAAAGAACGGAAGTAGAGGCTTTACAGGTTAGTCACATCAGATCTCTAAGCTCTGGGCTGGGATATGAATAGACATCTCTGCACTATTAAAGTGAGAGCTATTAACCATGCACAGCATAATTATAGAAATGTTATCTTTCCAGCTACACACTGCAGACCCAATCATTTGACATCCAGTTATCCCTAGAATAACACCCAAAAACTTTCATCACTAAGAATGTAATCAGAAGAAAATTATGACATTTTATATGTAGTTTTGATAACTGGTTAAGATACTACAGACAGGACTCTCTTAGAAAATAATTGTGGAGTTAGTGAGCTAGTCACGATATACTCATTAAATGGAAGGGAAATAAAACCACAGTGGTTTTTTTCCCAGTACAACCCCTGAGAAATGTGTAAGAATGAGTTAGCAAAGCCAAGTGGCCTGGACAGCCCAGTGGTTTAAATGTAAAAGTTTGTTGTTTCCTTAAGCCAGGACTTGAAAACCTATAATAATTTTCAGCCTCAGCAAAGGGAAAACAAACACTTGGCAAGAGGTCTGAACTCAATTGAACAAATGACTCCTTAGAAGAGAGTGTTAGGAATTAGACATGATTGTGCAAAGAGTAGAAAAACAGATGTAAGCAGCTCATTTCCAACTTTACAGTTCTATGGAAGTGAACTGGTCTGATTTAATATTTTTAAGATGACATTGGTTCAAAGTGAATTAGTACAAAACAGAGCAAGTACTGATAAAATTTGCAGGTGACCCAAAACTAAGGGCACTGCAAGTATAATGCAGGATCTAGATATCACTCAGAGAGTTATAAATGCCTTTCAGAATAATAATAGCAAAAGGGGCTGTAATTCATTTGTACAAAGTTCTGTAGAATAATTACATGAATTTTCATCCTGACACAGAAGTTCATCTCTTGAGAATGATAACTGGAGAAGCCTGCATAATGAAAAAGTAAAAAAGTTAAAATTTATCTTATGTGTTTCCAAGTAAGATATTTCCAATAGGGCTGGGAAAATATGAATGCCAGACTGTGAGATGGATGCTGATACCATCTTACCTGAAATAACTGCAGTATTTTGGAAGTCAGGCTTGAGAGACCACAGGTTCATGCAGAAGCATGTACCTAAAAGAATTACTAGGATGAGCAGAGAACTAGAAGTCCCATCTTACAGAAAGAGAACTAGAAGAACTTTGTTTGTTTGCTTTGCTAAATTAAGTCTGAGATTGATATGACTGCTTTCCATAAGCCTGTAAACAGAAGAGAAAAGAGTTGGGAGCTGAACAATACTGGCACATGAACAAATGCGTATAAATTATCTATGAATAAATTGAGGAGAAAAGTCAGAATATTTCTATTTATCAGAAGAGTAAGGTTCTGCCTCTGTCTTCTGGTAGGAACAATTAGAACAAAGAACCTCAAAGCTTTCAAACAACATAAATGGGAATACAGTGATAGTCGTCCTATCAGCAGAATGAAGTCTGTTGCCCAAAAGCCCCTCTCTAGTTTCATATTCTGACTTCTACTCGCACAGTGGAGAGCAGAGTTGTTCTTGAGAAATTTTCAAAACATTATTATAGGTAGGGAACCAAATATGAAGGAGTGCTAGGGTGAAAATTAAACTCAGGCATGTTTGCCTGTGTTGAGCATTACTCCCCTGCAAAGAAAATTACTGACTCGCTTCAGTGCATTTATTTCTTGTTCCATTTCATTTGCTATGAGCAATCTTTACCATAGAATCAGAGGGACAGTAGGCAAACAGTCTTGCTCCATCACAACAGCATTTCAGTATCAGACAGGTTGCTTGTTTTGTGATGTCAGACTGCGAGCAGAGCTGTCCTGGCTTCAGATCTCACACCAACTGGCCCCCTAATATCACTTCTTCAATGTTTCTTAACACTAGATATTGGAGTTGTGTGCAGGAGAGATGACTTCTTGTGTTGCTGCCCAGTGTTTGTGCCTGAGCACCCACTGAGCATTTTCATTCTGCCAGGCATATTTTCCCTGGTCCTTCCTGCAGAATTTCCAGAAGTTTGGCTCTACCCCAGCGCTGTGGGCGGTGGGTACCCCAGATAGCCCTGGCAACTCTATGAAGAAGGCGGCTTGAGTGAGAAGAAAGACACAGAAATTTCTCCAAGCAAGAGGGAGAATTACTTCTCTGCAGGGAGAGTACCTTGCTTAGTAATTGAACATTTCTCCCAGGTAGAAATGTCTGGCTGATGTTTCTTTTCTTCACCAGCAATTATTTTCTTTTTTTATCTCTTAGTGAAATAAACCCAAGTTATTTGCTTTTTAATAGTCACTGAATTGAAGAGAAAAAACATGTTTGGTTCAAATTATAGATTTCATTTAGGAAATCCTTGAGTATTTTCTACAATGAAGGAAACTGGAAAATAAACCACTGCCTTTCCAGGGGACATGACTCATGAGTGAGTGAGTGGAGCAGTAGGGTAGAATTAGGCACAAAGATTATTTGAACTAAATTCTCTATCTGTAGTCTTGGACACAAATTTCCAGTATCCAATCCAACCTCTCTGGGCATGGGCATGGGACTGTGTTTCTCATTTAGAAACAGCTATTCTCTGCAAAACTGTTCAATAGAAATTAGAAAAAAGAAAAGCTTGAGTGATTTGGTAGCCCAATGGTTCAAGCAGTGGGAACAGCTAGACACTAGTCTTCACTCCAGTTAGTGGTTACCCAGATACACAAGTCAAATATTTTTACAAGGAGATGCTGAAAAGGCCTTCTTGTTACACCTCTGTATGGCTCAGCTGCTAGGGCACTTTCCTGAAAAATAGAGGTTGGGAAGCATAAGTCTGATTTCTGTCTACCTCCTTGCAGAAAATGTGTTTGAACCATCATCCCCTCTACCCTTCCTAGGTCACCCAGGCAGCCAGAGGAAAGCCACCGTTACCTTGTCAGTTTTGCAAGTCCACCCTTAAATCCAGCTTCAAAATTGAAGCAGTTCCTTCCAGAAGTGCCAAAGCAAGCCAGTTTGCATCTCAGCCTCTTCCTTATTTTGATCCAAACTAATGAACGCAAACTGAATTCACAGGTATTTTTAACTGTTCCATTTGTTGTTTTGAGGGATTTACCACAAACATTTGCCAATCTCCAGCCTGGGGGTTATTTGGATAAAGTCTCATCCCAGTCAAGCCTGCCCTGGATTCAAGCCTGGATCCCCCTTTTTCCCCTGTTCTGTCTTACATGGGCAGCCTTTGCTTTCACAGAGCCTTTTGTTTGTTATCTGCCTGTGAATCCAGAGGTGATGTTCTTTTTCTTTCCATCTCAAAAGCATGTTGTGCAAAGACAGCACTGTGCTGACAAATTAACAGGGGAAAATAACATTATTTAAGCACAAACATCTCAAACTTTTGTCATGGCGCTCTATAAATACAACACAACAGCATACAGTGTCTGCTCAGATCAAATGCTTGCAATGAAAGGATGTCTGTGAATCTATTTAAAGGGGATTAAGATTTTAGCTGGCTAGATTCTGGGTCATTGGTTTAACGTCTATATTATTCAGTACTGTAGTATCTGTCTGCTAGACAGATTGCTTTAACATCTATCCTACAGCATACTGTGCTAATTATGCTTCCCATCCTCTGCAAGGCATTTTCAGTTCCAAGCATAAAAAGTGCCGTGCTAGTGGCTGCTATGCCTATGACACTCTGTTAGCTGCCTGGCTCTTCCCTCTCATACCCCCTTGCCTCCCGACCGCCATGCACACATCCACGCACTGTGCTCCTTTGTGAAGTCCTTGTAGGCACAACCCTCTAACAAGCCATGTTTTCCTTTGCCACACAAAACTGTCAGAGGACTTGGTAGCAGTCAGCAGCAACAGCACTATAGGCTGTTATTAAAGCAGCATGAGCACAAACACACCTAGAACTGGCCCAATATTGTTGGGTTTTTTTTGTTTAAGGGTCAATAAGAAAATCAAGGGAGAGAGGATATATAGGAAAGGGAATCATTTTGTGTCAAAACATTTCAATCAACCAAGTTTTTTTGACCTGAAACTGTTTGGGGTTTTTTACATGTTCAGATTATTTATTTCCTTTCTTCCTCCTTTCAGCTGTGGGTGCATTTAAAGGAGAAAAAAAAAAAAAAAAAGAAGACTGACGGTTTAGCACAGAAAACACAAGAACATATTTGTTCTGCTGGCGGAGGTTGCCCTCCTTGCTGGAGGTGTGGGGGGTAATCTGCATTTGTCAGATGCAAACTGATTTCCCACTACGGCAATAACACCCCCATACAAATACACACTACACACTTGCAAAGGCTTCATTTTCCAGCAAATTTGCTGCTCACTGAAGACACCCTAGTTCTCCCTCTGCCAGCCCTTTTGCATTTCCCAGCCCTGTTGTATGAAAATTAGAGGCAGATGTGCCTACAACCCTCATCCAGGAGCTTTGTCTGCCACTGCAAAGCCTCTCCTGCGCTCCTACCCCCGCCGAGATTTCTCAGGCAGAAAGGCGTGTTCTGTTGTCCTCAAAGCATGGGAACAACAGATCTGCAACGACAGAAGTGTGATAAATAGAGAATAATGTGTCCTGCTAGACAGAATAATGAGATTACATATGAGCTGCCGTATCATATCAATTAAACCATTGGCCCTTTTAGTCTGGCAAATCCATCCTACCAAGCGATCAGTGCTTCAGGGAGAGTGGGGAGAGAGAGGGAGGGCAGGACTGACATAACCTCCTTAAAATAACCCAGATGCTCCTGCTGCTGCTTGCCCAGGCAGGATGGATCCAGGTCTGGCAAGGGCACGGGGGTGCCTGCCGGGGCAGCCTAGCAGCAAGTAAGTCTTCCAGCTGTGCCAGGGTATGCAGCACTTGCTGACTTTCGGTCTCTGCCCCAAAAGAAGAGTCAGGGGATAGATTGCCCCAGCCAACTGCTTTTGCGGGTTGCAGAGATCCTGGAGCCATACTTTCCAGCAGCCTGGACAGCATGGTCTTGTCCTCTTGCCCGGATCTCCTAGTTCCAGATGAGTGGAGTTTTCGTCACTCCTGGGTAGCAGCTGCTGATGTCCTGAGCGCTCACAAGGCCCCATCTCTCTGTGACAATTTAAGTGCATGCAACATGTGCTCACCTGGTCAGCTCTCCACCATGACACAGCTATTTCCCATGGAAAATACAGTGACTACCATGAGCAAACCTGTCACAGGAAGATCCAAGAGGCAGAGTGAAGCCCTTGGCAGAAAATGTCCTGACCCCTCAGCCTGCTGCCCCATCAGAACTCTGCTGTCAGTCTTCTCAGGCAGCAGCCCCAGCTGCTAATGCAAGGAGAGGAGTACTGCACTGCATGGAGTGACTGTATCCTCATACATGTGTTCTTCTCACTGAGGGACTGTGGGTTTAATTAGACCTGTTTTGGCTATTCACTCAAGTATCTATGCCTTTCAGACATAGTTGCCATCATGAGATAGGCCAATACATGGCCTGAGAAAAGGTTTTGGTATAGGCCACTGATATTAATTTTGTTTATAAGGCAATATGAATCTCCAAGAAATCAGGACTGGTCATTCTCCATGCGACCTGTGTTGGATGAGCATGCCCGAACTGTACTGACCATCCCCAGGTACTTAGCCTAGAAGTAGGATGGGATGTCAAACTTTCCTATCCTTTCTCCAGCTGCTTTCAGCCCATCTCTTGTTTAGAAAGGTTGAGCAGATTGTTCCAAAAGCATTAAAAAAACAAAGCCTCTTTCCCTATTCTTTTCAGTCTTATGGCTGGATTAACTGATATCTAACAAGACACAAGCTGCACATTATGCTTTCCCTGGGATCCAAGTACTCTTAGCGTCTCTTTCCTGTGCGAGTCCACTGGTGACTCTGGGGTAAGCTGTCACACCAAATCTCTCCACAAAACTCATCTTTTTCTCCCACCAGCTGTGAACTTCCACCAGATGAAGGGCCTGGGAAGAAGTGAACAAAGGGAGAAAAGAAGTGGTGCCAGCAGAACTGGTCAAAACCTCCAGCAGATTTGGTGGGATGCCTCCAGATAGGCCATAAAACTTATCCTATGTCATACCCAGATTCCCTGAGCAATTCTCCATGCCTTGGCCATAGAGCAGATGCCCATGACTGGCTCCTCTGCTGTGATCATGGGTACCCTGGCCACCAAGGTTCCCTGCCCAAGTGAGGTGTGGGACCTGCCCCTGTAACCATGCTTTAGGGCAGAAGTGGTTGTCCAGCAGTCAGAGGCAGAGGAGCAGAAAGCAGAGGGGAGTGGGAGTGTGCAGAAGATTAAGTAGCAGAAAAAGAGTTGGAGTATAAGCTGATTGGAAGCAGCTTGCAGCAAAGCGCAAGAGAAGAAAGATAAAGGGAATCAAAGATAATTCCTAAAGGAAATAGAAGATGAAAAGATGAGCACTTCCAAAGAGAGAAAAACACCATTTCTCAGGTGGGTTGCCTGGTGCCAGGGACAAAGCTCTCACTCCCTGATGTAAGGTGTAACTGAACAAAGGTTACATCTACACAACAAAGATGAAGGAATGACATTGATTTCTAAGCCAAGGTTTTTTGCTACCTGAAATGGCAGCATTACTTCAAAAAGTCAGTATTATTTTCTATGTTGTTTTTTAACACAGTTCATGCATAGTTTAAAAGGCAACCAGACTACAACAAAAACAGAGTTACAATGAATTATCCTTTCCCTCATGAGGAACACTGCAGTGGAGGGAATTAAAACAGATTGCTACCTGAAGAATGGCAATGCCTGCTGGTTTTGGCTGTCCCTGTTTGCGAAAAGATACACCGTTAATATCAGAAAGTAAAATAGGCTATTTGGGTTAGATCAAAAGGTTGCCTGCTTACCCTGCCTCTGACAGTGGCCCAGAGCAATGCTGTGGGAAACAAAGTGGTGCACCAGCAAGCAGCCATCACTCCTTGGCATGTCTCTTCAGCAAATAAATGTACTTCTGCTGGGGATGCTTGTAATATCATTGTTTCTGTAGTGTCACATAACTGAAGAAAAGTGAAGCTGCAGGCTACAGAGTGGTGAGGACCTTTGTGCTTCACTGGAGCCTGGGGACGGGAATTTGGAAGTCCCTGGCTCTTCCCCATCTTGGTCAGGGATTCAGCCCCTACAGAGGGCACCTTGGAAGATCAAGTGTACTAGTTCTGAAAAGTGATATTAGTGTGGAGAAAGGTATCTTTTCCAGTACTTTTCATATGGTGGGGGAAAAGATGTTTTAGTTTAGGATTTGCTGGTGTAGAAAAGTGGTCTTTGGAGGAGAGGCAGAGGTGGTGAGTGGCAGTAGTGGGCACTACTCACTCACCAGATGTGAGCTTCTGAGCAGGTGCAGCAATCAAGCACAGGAGGCCTCCCCAAGACTCAGATGAGCTAGTAGATGTTTTTATTCCCCTTTAGCAACCAGAGGAATTCTGCAATATTTAAGTGCTTGGTAGGAGCAAAAACGAAGGGCTGAGTCACATTCTGGGCTCTGTGGAGAGGCATCAGAGAAGAGCCTTCAGTGCATCTTGCTACAGCCTCCATCTGGTGAATGTTCAAAGGGGCTCAGCATCCCTCAAGCTGATAATGCCTGTGAGGTTTAAAAACAGACCACCAGCAAAGTAACCAAGAAAGCCAGTGGAAAAACACTGGCAAGAGATAACAGATTAATCTGAAAAGCCATGCTCCCCTCCAAAATATTGCTTAGAAGTGGAGAAGAAAAGGTCCTCAGTTGATTTAGAGTTGTGCATCAAGTCAAAAATGCCTATGACATTTTGGAAATGCCGACAGCTTGGGGAAATGAAAGGACTTGCCATGACCTCAGTCCTGCTTGTCCCTGCAGGGATCTAAGCAAAGGCCCCATAACATCACTGGAATTGTTAATACTGCTGCTCTGCAAAGGATCAAGCATACTGGGCTGCAGCATGTGCTGAGGCAGGAGGATTGGGCTTGGAGGCACATGAAGGAAATCCCCCATATGGTGAAAGCTCATTCCCCAACAGCATCCCATCTTGGAGGAAGGGGAACATCGCACCACTGCCTGCTACGTGGGCTCATACCTGACTGCCCTGCAGAGGAAAAGAGCTCATATTGAACAAGAGGTCGAAAAACATGTTCAGTTTTGCTCCAAGGCTTAGAGGACATGATGTGAACTGTTCTTTTATGAAATGATTGTGTGAATGAGTATGTCTGCATCAGTACTCTGCCTTGCTTCACTCTGAGTCATACCATAGCGGGGCTGACTAAAGATGGGCCCAGGCTACATTGTTCAGATGTAAATTTGAGTGGATTTATATCTACTTTATATTTGAGGAGAGCAAAGTTGTTTTAGCTCAAGTCTTTGATCCCAGGCAAAGACTCTTGTGACTCTCCACTGTAAATGCCTCAAGGTTAGCAGGTAATACAGGTTTTTGTGGAGATGCAGCTCTGTGCCCAGCCTGGCAGAAGAGAAATGGGGTCCCATGCCTGGAGGGAGCCAGCCCATTGCATGGGGCCGGTAACTCCACAGGCAGTGAGTTGGGGTGTTTGAAGGGCCCTACCTGCAGCATAGGAGCATCCTGTGAGACCTGGCTGGCCTAGGCATTCACTCAGAGTGGCAGTGCTCAACTGGGGTGGGAGAGTCACAGCTTCAAGCTCCTCACCCACCTGGTGCAGGTCTGGGACCTAGGTTTGTTACATCCAGAACAAGTCTGTATTTCATTTGTCTGAGCAGGTCTACAGTGAGGATTTGCTTCAAAAGTGGGTTTTCTAATAAAAAAAAAAAAAAAGTGTGGCAGGAGAAACCCACAACCAGGTATTCAGCTGGCTCACACAGGAGAGGACGAGACACAGTCACCACTCCTGCTGGCCCTGCAGCTCTTGATGCTGTAATAAACAAGTCACTCAACCCAGCCTTTCCTTTGCTTTATCCCTGTGGCAACTCTGTGTTCTCTGCAGGCCAAGGATATCTGGCAGACACTGGGGATATTCCCACCCCACAGAGTGAGGAGGCAATGCCAGTGGCCCCAGATGCACGCAGCCAGCATCCCCTCAGGAAGAGGGGAAGGTGCAGCTGGCAGCACTAGTTTATTTTGGGGGAGGCTTTCTCCTTGAAAAGCCAGAGACATGCAGTACTTTAAATGATGCATAATAACAGCATTGCAGCCATTGGGGCAAATTCCTTCCTCACTGTAAGAAAGGAGTTGTGAAATCCTGCTTCTAAATTTAGGGAGAAATTTCTACATCAGCTAGAGTCTCTCAGTGAGCGTGTTATAAATGATTGCCCAAGATGTGAGCAGAATAAGCAGTGACACTACAAAAGTCAAGACTGCTGTGTACTGTCTGTCCCTACCTGACCTCCTTAAAATCTGAGAAATACAAAAAGTTGGGGAACTAATCTGGGCCTTCAACAAAATGCTGCAAAATGAAACTGAATGGACACACCAGCTCTGTCCTGGTGACACCCTGCCATCTCCTCATTTTTGGGATGCCTCAGTTAGAGACACAGCAGTGACCTTGTTAGCTGTACAGGCTTCATGCCACCTGACAGGATGCACATCCAGAGAAGCTTCCTTAGCTCCTGCTGCAGTTACTGGGTGCTGAAGAGAATGCTCAGTATATCTGTGGCAGCTCCAAGGCATGGCCAGCAGGACCCTTCACCTTGCTTTGCTGGAGGGGAAAACTTGTTGGTACCTGCATGACTCCAGCAGAGCTGCACAGAACCGGGAGGCATCCTTTGCCAATGCATCAGCTTCAGTGTTGGCTGCTGAAAAGGGGCCAGAAATTAGCCAGGAAATTGTTTAAATATCTGTTACTTTTATTTGCTTAAGTCATTTGATGGAGCAGTCAAGACAGGCTGAGTCACATTCATAGGCCACAGGCAGTTTATATTTAACAGCAGGACAGAAAAACAGCACAGTCAGATTCCTTTTTTTTAATTTGAATTTCTTTTTTTTCAATAATGATTTTTATAATACTGAAGTTACAACCAGCTTAGCATAAAACCGTTAACTTCTACGACCAAGATTTACCTACCAGTCTCTTTTTAGAGCATATGGATTTATACTGGCCTGCTATGTTGCCCTTTTGGAGCAGTTAGGATTTTAATATCATTAGCCTAATATTTAGTCAGAAGATCTATTTTATGATGCTAATAAAATAATTACACTGAAGCACTCACCTCATAAGTCACGATGTGTTGGTCATTTGAGACATTGCACATTATTACTGGGCTTGAGGAAAACTAGATATTATAAGATGCAGCACCACGTCAAACCACAGAATAGGTAAAACCTGAACCTTGCACTCAAATGAGTGCTATTTTAATGAATGTCCTTTTGGTGTTGAAGTTTTTCCATATATTGAGAAAAGAATGCTATACAGTCCACAATTTAATATTCCTTTGTACTTAGGGACCAATTTAGACTCGTTCTAGGAAAAAATAAGATTTTCCATTGTTTTACCTCTGTTATTCACCTCTCCTCCTCTCACACCCTGTCTCTGGTTCCCTCTCCCATCCCTTTCCTAGCCCTAACACTGGCTGACCTCTGTTCTCCATGAGGAAAGCTTTGCTGCTGGATGGCTTCCATACATGGGTCCAGCCTTTCTCCACGCACTGCAGCTGCAGAGAAGTAACCTCAGGCAGGGCTTTTCTCTAGATTTTATTGTGATTGCATTAAAAGACAAGAGAAATGATAATTGCCTTTTGTCCCAGAAGCAGACAGCCTCAGAAATTGCCCGAAAAGGCCTTGAATCAGTAAACAGCAATTACGTGAGCTCACTCTCTCTCTCTGAGGGAGAGAATGATGTCATGGTAATTTTGAATAAATAAAAGCATTTGAAAATTTTAAGAACTAAAGCAATTTTATACTGTCATCCTTTCAGATCTGACTATTCATATGTTGCATTTCAGCTCCTTAAGGCTGTTTCAGAGGCAGCTGACTGCAAAGATTTGTGTGTTTTGCCTCATCCATGGCCTTCCCCTGGGCTGTTAGATCCAATCCTCCATGCATGACCCTGGCTTCCTCCTGGGCATCTTGCTTGGCCTTCACCCTCTGCCTGCTTGAACTCTCCCATGGCATCCCTGATTCCCAGTCTTTCCCTTTCTTGTTAGGCTTATGCCTCTTCAAGCAGGAGGCAAGCAGCTGCCCCAGAGCAGCTGGTTGCTGCCCCATGGACAGTGGATGTCCTTTTCAGGTGCCACATGGACCTCCTCTGCATGCCTCCTTCTTCCCTCCCTGACCATGACTCTCACTCTGCCTGTGGTGCTCCCTCACCCCACAGCATGGTCCCTGGGTTTCCCCCACCTCAGCATCTCCCGATCCCCACAGACAACTAACTCAACTATTCAACTAGGCAATCACTTTCTACTTTCCTAAACTCCTTCTGATCTCCATAAAAACTGCCCATTTGCCTCCTCTGCATATCTGTCTGCTGCTACAGGGGACACATCAGTGTGGGCCTCTTTGGTAATCCATTTCTCCATGGCCGTATCACTAGCCTTTGACCACAGCAGCTAAGTTCCTTGATTGCTCATAGATTATGTAGTTGGATGTGATTGCTGTGACCATCTGGTCTGATCTCCAGTATAATTTAAGCCACAGGTCTTCTCTGAATTATTTCCTGCTGTCTTTTCTATAAATAGACATTCAAAAATGCCAACTCTTAGCTTGCTCTTTCTGATGATGGAGCCGCCACCACAAGTGCTGGCTGTTTGTTGCTCTGCTTGCTGCTTACTATTAAAAAGACATGCTTTATTTCTAGACTGAATTTGTCAGCTTCAACTTCCAGCTGTTAGATCCAGTTACATCTTTATCTGAAGAGTCCTCTTTCCCATTTCTGTTCCTCAAATAGATGCTATGATTAATTCATCTCTTAAACTTTGCTTTGTTAAAATTAACTATCTGAGCTCCTGTGTACTTATGCTGTGTTTTCCACCTCTAACTTGGTCATATTATTCTTGCACTGAGTGCACCACAGAAGGGTACAATAATATAACTATCTAGTCCTAATTGATATTCTGTATATTAAAAGACAATATTTACTATTCTGCATTGCAGCAATGGCTTGGGATAGATGTTCTCCGCTTCTCAGGGAACACATGCTACAATATTTAAGAGTGATCCAGCAACCACACAGAAAGAAAAACTTTTATCTTTGCCCCTGTAAGATGTAAATCACCTTAAAGACTTCAGGTACATATCAGTGATGTATCCTGCTTCCCTACTTATTCCCACACTATCACCTAAACAAGCACTGAAAAGGTTTTCAGTGTTATTTTCTACATTCATTCAATACATCATGATTCCCAACTCATTTTTAAATAAACTATTATTCTGTAAGTATGACTCGTGCTCTTTTCCCCTATGTGTAGAACTTTACAGTTGGTACTTTTTCTTTGCATCCACCTTACCAGTGATAAAAATCAGCCTCTAGTTTCCAGGTTTTTTATGTTTCATAAACCTTGGGAGGGATTATTCTACAATTTCTTCCAGATCAGTGGCAAGTGTTTGGCATAGCAACTGTACAAAAACTAAGTTTCTTGGAACAACTGCAAATCTGGGCTTCTTCACAAATGTTTCCCCATTTACAACTGCATTTTCAGACCTTCAAGTTAACTAGTTTCTCATCTGTCTCATCTACCATGAGAATTTTGTGTCTTTCTAGTTTCTTACTCAAAATGCTAAGAGGTGCCACCCAAACATTTTTCATAAGACTGTTATTTCAACCTTATTCTGTATCAGTCAAAGTTGGAATTTAACAGATTTTTAAAGAATAAAATAACATTCTTTAAATATAATTTTATTATTTTGAAAACCTGTGTGAGATTGCACTAATTATACCTTTCTTCTTTCTTTCTTTAGGAAATTAAATTCAATATCACCTATTTGACTATTCTGCAAAAGATCAGTTCAGTTTCACAAGACTGATACCATGGGATCATCTCATTTGCCTTTTTTAATATTACCATCTTATTGGCTTCCTACCAGTGCCCTGGATCTTCCCCAGTGTTTCAAGATGCACTGAAAATTGACATTACTGATGCAGAGAGCCATTCATCAGCTCTTCTGAAGCTGTTGATTACAAGTTTTCTGGATTTGAGAAGCCTAGGGAGAATAACTGCTGCTTAACATTATCCTTGGTTACTTTTGGAATAGAAGGTATTCTACACAGTTTAAAAAATAGCCCCAGTGTCTGTCTTTTTCCAACTACAGAGCAGATACACCTATTGAAAGCCTTTTTTGCATTCCTTCTACTGCTGGGCAAGGATAGTGGTTAAGACTCCTTAAAATATCTGCCTTGTTTCCATTGTCACTCTCTTTCTGAAGAGGCCAACCTGCTGAAATGGCAGAATTTATTTGGCTAGAAATCTGGCAGGTACATCCTCACTCCCAGGGGACGGTGGTATGTACATCACATAATAATGAAGTCACTGGTCAGCTTAGCTCTAACATTCAGATCATTCCAATTTGAATCAAGAAACCTCCACAGACTGATTTTTGGAAAGGAATTTCTGGTGGGAAAAAAAAAAAAAAGTAAAAATTATGTTTATTTTTCCAAAGGAATTTCTCTGAAATGGTTCTTTTTGTTTAAAACTATATTGTTGGCCTGACACTGAACTTTCATTCATCTGTATTGCATGTTCTGCATGTGCATACAGTACAAAGCTGGCAAGTATTCAATATGCTCCAAAGGAAAGATGTCTGAAAAGACTTTGCTTAAATCTTTGCTCTGCTTAAAGCTTACAACTCTCTCTTTCAAAATTTCTGAATCATTCTGAGGTATTGCAGCATATGTTCCCATTAGGAGCAGTGTAAGTCATAGAACAGTCTTTGCTTATGGAAGGTTCACATCTGAATTGCTGGGGCATTTGGATTAAATTGCATTTAACTGCTTAGCAGAGCCAATGAAGGTGCTAAGGGAGCAGCTAAAAATCTTTACTGCAGTAGGAGTTTGCTCCACTATGTCTAAATCTCTAGCATCAAAATCCTCACACCACTCATGGAAATATGGCTGGTTAAAAGGAGCTATGGATAACAGATTTTATGACTACTACTCCAATTGAGAACAGCTATTTTGTTGCCTAATAGCCATCACACATTTGTTAAACTAGACCTGTGAACCATAAGGAGTTTCTTTGTGATGAGTGATAGGAATCAGCAATATTGAGAGATTATTGGGGAAAAAAAACCAAAAAAACCCCCCCACAAAACCCCCAAAACAAAAACAAAACCAAACTGAAAACCAACAAAAAAACTCAAACAAAAAATCGTTCCTGTTTTGGTTGGTTGGTTGGTTTGGTTTTTTGGGTTTTTTTATATGGGTGAGGATTTTTTACCCAGCTTTTAAACATAACAGTCATGGTAAGACATGCAATGGAACTGGAAATTTCAGAAGTTGAGAGACAGTGGCAAAAGAGTAGATTGTAATGGAAAACCTGTGCAGCCTGCCATGCAGCTCTAATGACAGCTTGAGCATTTGTAAGTGTGGCAGAATCGTGTACCTGAACACCTATGCTTTATTAGCATTTTATTTTTATTCTATCTTCATGTTGGAGCCCAACACAGAAGCCCCACCTGCAACCAGTCTGTATGCTACATGCACACACGTATAATTAGAGAGAAATTCTGCCATGACGCTGGTTAAAATAAACAGAGAGCAGAGGAGGGGAGAGGGGATACCTCATTACAAAGCAGAGGAGAGAAACTGATGTTTGGCTCACCTCCCCAGGCAGAAGCAGGAGTTATGCTGCACAGACAATGCTGGATGCTGAGTAGCAATGAATGGAACAGATCATTACCTGCCAGGGTTTCTTGGGAAAAGCGTTCTCAGGATATAAAGAGAAAATATGACTGAACAGAACAGAATTTTTACCTGCTTATTTAAGCAGTGTCCAGCACAGTGAATCTTGCCTCTGTAATTTTTGTGCCCTGTGACAATGCAAATGTTTACCACTGTTGCTGATCAGCATAACTCTGGCCAAGGCAGTTTGCTGCAACTGAGAGCACACACTGGCTGCTCTGTAAAATGATTGGAGTTTCACAGTCTCTGGAGTGCATCTGCAGTTCATGGGAATGTGAAATACTGCATCTTGGTGGCTTTATGAGAGTCCCAGACTGAAGGAAGTTCCTCATCTTGCACTGACAGGCAGTGGCCTCAGATTAAAAACATAAATTCAAATTGAACAGAACGGTGTCTTTCAGAGAGCAAAGACCTAGCCTAGGCATCCTTCTGGATGCTGGGGCTCCCTTTGCACCTGGTGTTGCAGAACTGTATTTGATAAGAGCAGATCCAGACACACCTGGCAACAGAGGAAATGGAGGCATCAGGCTTTCAGGCTTGGACTTGATAGAGCAGACCTCATTTCTATTGTAGCAGTGAAATCAGTGCAGGCCTCCAGAGCCAGGACCAGACAGGAGCATTCCCGGGGGCACGCTCTTCAGGTGTAAGAGCTAGAGGGGTAAGGTCGCTGAGAAACCAAATGACAGAGGAGCTCAGTATGAGAGACTTAAAGACATATGGTGAGAGTGCATACAGCAGAATGAGCAGCAGCTTAGAGGCATCATGATGATTTTTCTAATTTGACTTTTCATTCACTTGCAATAATGGTGAGGATGTTCCACAAATAAAACATCAGCCCCAAAACCAAATGGAAATTTCTTGGTATGGGAGAGAGAGGCCTTTGCTCAGTCTTACATTCCAACAATCAGGATGGTCCTTCTCATGTTATACTTGTTTCTGGAATGACTACTGCTCTCTGACATCCAGAACCTCTTCCTGCAATCTGGCAGTGCCTCTTTGACTTTTCACTGACTGTTTCTGAAGGTAAAATTTTCTCGTACAGATAATTAATCTTAAGAATTAAATCACCAGCTTTGTATTGCCTGTAGAAACAGTTGAAAATGTTGTTCTTTGGGCTTTGTGTTCTCTCTAAGAGTAAAATACTGGATAATCTTTAAAACTATTGTGGGGCTGAATATCTGCAAACATCCTCAACATTTGAAAATCTGCAGTTTGCAATATTGCAAATATCACAGATGTTGAAGATCTGAGATGGTTATATTATTATTTAAAATGCTGAAGCACATAGGGCTGTATGGGATCCTACAGTCTGATTCAGAAGCCTCAGAGTTCTGCATCCAGACTTGTTGCAAATCAAACGCAAAGGGCTATGAACAGCAGTGGGTTAAGCCACCATGTAGCACTGCTGTGGAGATAGCTGCTGTTTATCATTGCCTCCCACTGTGAGGATAGAGTCTGAATGTCACATATACTGTATTTATAATGCTGTTTTAAGGTCCTTTCCATGCACAAATGCTCTAGACAGAGGAACTTACAAGTACAGATGTGTTTGTTTTGAGGCACTAAATAGATATGAGATAACTATTTTGTAAAAGCCATATTTCAACCAGAAACATGGCTGCAGTCACTCTGTCCCTGGCAACTTTCCAGTCACCAACAGCTGGCAATTAACACTTACACAAAGATGCCTAAACTTTGTCCAGCCATAGGTTTCAGTGGTGACTTGCCTGGAGCTTTAGGGCTGCACCTCTTTTACATAAAATGGAGCAGATTGTGACTGATTTAATCTTTCCTATGGAGCTACGTCCCACAAAGGCTTCTGCTTATGGCTTGCTTTGCTGTACCCTGATCAAACCATTGCCCCACTGTGGAATTCAATGGGCCACATTTAGCTTCAAGGTTTTATTCTGGTTTTCCGTGAATTATGTTAACTACTGACAAAACCCACAAAGCCCTTCAATCCCAGTGTGAAAAGGCAGCAGTTAATCACATCTCTTTGTACATGAAGAGGGGAAGAGACCTTGCCAAGAAATAATAGAAGTTCTGATGATATGATTTTAACAGTAACTATGAACAGACTGCTCATCATTTGTGCTGAACATTATGCAAGAGAGAAAGTTTCTGACCTGAAAATGTACAAACTCATTATAAGGCAAGGAAAGAGTTTTAGGAGTCTAAAACTCCTGAAGAAGAAGACTGAGGAAAAGAAAATGCCAGTCAATGTGAAAGACAGATGGTGATTTCAGTCCCCACGTGGAAGAGTAAAAGATGATCCTCTTTTGGATTGCCCTTGAGCTTGATGATCATGGGGCTGGGTTCACCCTCCCAGGCTGGAGATGGCCTGAATCCACAGCTCCTGCTGACTGCATGCATGGTATATTGCTCTTCCCCTGCATGAAGTGAGGTGGTGGCACTCTACCCTAGGCATATTTTTGCTGAAAAGATTGGCACTCCTCCTCCTCCATCCCTCCCCCAGCTGTCCTATTGGAAGGGATGCTCAACTATCTAACAGAAATGAGAATTACAGACTGTGAATCCTGGTCTGACAGACTGACTTCCCTGCAGTCTGGAAATAGATGTCTGAGCTCCTAAGAGATTTATGATTTACGAAGCAACCTTTTCCTCAGGGTGTCCCAGTGGCTAGCCCAGACACCTGGTCACAGTGAAATGCCTCAGGAACTGCTGGGTCTGTGTGTGATCCTAATTTCTGACAGCTAAGAAGTTCATACAGGCCAGGATCCTGAGCTTGGCAACCACAGACTTTCTTTGTGTTGTTACAAAATCTGTCACCATGCACAGGGGTATGCCCAGACACGTGGTTATGATGTTTAAGGTGGGCTGGATGTTCAGGGACTCTCACCTGACTTTTGCTTGGTTTGCTTTTGCACACAGCCATCTCCCCAGTATTTTCCTTTCCTTCTTCCTTTACTGTACTGAAATATATGCAGACACCATATTCAGTGCTGATAAATGTAAATTGGTGCATAAAAGAGAGCACAGAAGCTTAATTCTGTGTGCCTTACAATTGACTTCAGACTTTTTCTACCTTTCAGGAGTGAAATCTTGAGGGTAGAGAGAAAGCAGTCCTGAAATGGCAGCTCAATATTTGGAGAGGTCAAGGAAATAAATAGAGCATAAGGAACTAGGAGGAAAGGAAAAAAATACGAAATCACAATTCATTACTACTCTCCTGAATAAATCCAGGGTGTACTTGCATTTTTTAAACTGAGTGTACCTCTGATGGCCCCATCAGCCATGGCAGAACAGGGAAGATTGCAGTAAGGGAAGATGAGATGATCCCATGTATGGAAAGGACGTGTGAAGACATGTTAAGTATAAGAGGACTCCTAGCCTAGAAAACAGGTGGCGGCAGGGAGGACATTACAAGAACCAATAAAATCATTAGGCCATTCAAATGGGTCATTTATGGAACTCATCACTTCATGATGTCCTTGAGGACAAGAAAATTAGACAAACTCACGATAGGTAAGTCTATTGTGCCGTAGCAAACACAAGGATAATACTTGTCACTCCTAAAGTCTTGAAGGTGAAGGTCACTGGGGATGAGGACAACAAATCAAAGGTCTAGCTCTGCACATCTGTCCTGTTCCTGCGTTCTTTCCCTGAGCATCCCTTGCTAGGAGTTGTGACACTAACAGCAACAGACACAGAGCTGAGCCCAATTTACAAGAAGCCTCTAATTCTCTTTTACCCGTCTTGAAAAGTCTTCAAAGGGAAAATATCAGCTGAGACAGCTGTTTGCATTTCTTCCTGCATAATGGAAGAGGTTATTCTGCAGGCATGTTCACCTTGCCTTGAACGTGTTGGCCTTGTGCATTGTTTTCTAAGGCAGATACTTCGTAAAAAACTTCTACACACAAACATTTAACATGATTTTCTTTGTCCCCTCCTTGTATTCCCTGCAACAATGAAATATTTACATATTGCAAAGAATCCCATAAAAGCTTACTAAAACCAGATCCCCCCATACCCTGTGGGACAGAAGTTTGGGATAGGGAGATAAACAGAGTGACAGTGAGAGTCAAGTACTTGCCCAAGCTTATGCACAGAGTCTGTAGCAGAACAGGGACCTCAGGAAATTCTAACAGCCAAGTCTCTGGGCTGAATGCCAGCACTGCCTCTTCCCAACCACAGCACTCAATCTACTTCCACCCCTCTGTTTGGAGGAGACAGCCATTTATTTTGTTACCAAATGAGAGCACAAGTCAGCACATGTTAAGACTATCAGTGCTTCAGGTGGGTCCTTGCTGCAGCACAGGTGATAATTGCATGATGGCTCCTTCCATGCTTCACCTGTACCCCAGAGTGAGGAGCAGTTGCTGCTGCCAGTGTGCCTAGGGCACCCTTTCCAACATGAGGCAAAAAGCCCATACCAGAGCACCAACAGCTTCATTAAAGCCTCACCTGCCTGCTGTCAGCAGGAAATCCAGATTACCTCTGCAGCTGGAAGAGGTATGAGCCCTTTGTGATCAGTGCTAATTTAACTCTTCAAGACTAAGAGAAACTCAGTCAACTTACACACAAGAAGATTTTTATCTCTTGTGAATCAGCGTATTGGTGGAAGGAAAAGGAATATTTTAATGAATTATTCACTACCCCTTTCCCCTTTGGAATGGGCTAAGAAGTGGAGATAGGCTTCCTGCTGAACAGGTTGAAAAGAACGCTGCTTTTCTGAAGGACTGAGCCACCTTTCTGCTGAGCACAAGTAATTCAACACCAGGACATGCATTAAAAGCATAGTGGTATAAGGTGGGGGAGAAAAGTTAGTTGCTAGCGGTGCATATCTTAAAGAAAAGTAGAAACCTGATGATGCAGGGTACAAAAATGTGTAGATAGAAATCCTCCACAGCTTGAAATGCTGTGATTGTTTCACCAATATTTGGATGAAAATGCATTGTCTTGTCCTGATGAAGGACTAAAAACCCTCCAGAGATTCAATTTTTCTAGTCAAACTGATTTTCCCAGTGTATAAGAGAGTCCCGCTTGCACCACTTCTCAGGGACAAGCTGAGGGCAGCAGTGGCTGTGCTGCGGAACACTAAGGGTGTCACGGGGGGACTCTGGAAGCTGAATTCCTGGAGCAGAGACAGGCTGCACAGGCTCAGCCTCTTGTACAGAACTGTCACAGTGATCTAATTACTGGAAGTGAAGTGTGTGACATCTGGAGAAGTGCCCGAGCTTCAAAGTGACTTAGGCAGCCAGTGAACCGTACCCTGCACCAGTTCACCAGCGCTGCACGCACCTACCCACTTGTCAGCTGCAAACACAGGTTTGGTCACCAGACATCAGCTGGGTGTTGCTTTTGGCTGAAAATGTAGTGTATCATGCTTGTAATAAAAAACATCTCCTGCAGGATTCTCCCATGCGCTTCAGCAGGGAGGCATTAATTAATGAAGGACACACGCTCTCGTGTGACGAGACCACTGACACCGCAGCCAGGAGTGAGACGCTTATTAGGATTTTTCAAAATTAAAGGTGATAATTTCCACATATCTCGGGAAAGGTATTCCACTTACCACGAGATAACCCTCCTCTGGATCTCATTAGGATGGGTGAAGATGAATTATTTGCTTGTCTGGAAGTGCTGGTTGCCTAGGGATGGGTGATCAGGACTTGATTGCATTCACTCTGGGCAGAAAAAAAGATGGTTGTGGTTTGCTTCTTCAAAAAGGCTAATTTCCCAAAGTTAAAGAAAATTTCCAACAAAATTAATTAGGAAGAAAGGTGTAAAGAGAGAAATGGGAATCCTTTAAGAGAACTAATTAGCTGGCCAGAAACCACATTTTCACACCCCAGAGACAGGAGATCTCTGGCTAACAGACCTCCTTGGCTCAACTGCAAAGAAAATGCAATTAGAAATAACAAAACAATATATCACACATGGAAAATAGAAAGCAAGGGGTACTAATAAGTAGCTATTTAAAGCACAAAGTAAGACAATGGGAAAAACTAGAAATATAATAGAAACAAAAACATGTGTAGACTAGAATCAAGGGTGATAAAATTGTTATCAATAATGTGGAAAAGTCAAAAAGGGGAATAAACAATCTTCAGGGAAAAAAAACGGAGAATGGATACATATTACAAGAAGCTGAGTCATATAAAAAAGTTCTCAGGTGTTGTGTCAATTTTTTTTGGCAGATGTAGTATTAAAACTTTGTGGAGTATGAAAAAAGGAGCCACAGAAACTATTTGAAGGCTTAGCTACCAGGGCTATTTGATTACAAAATATTTGCTCCTTTTGCAGCTTTAGAATTATATTTATTTAGCAGAGAACAGTAAAACATGAACCGATGGCTGGAAACTGAGGGCAAAGTGTATATTTTTTAACAGTGAGGGTAACTAACCATTGAGAGAACTAGAGAAAATCAGTGACCCTCTGGAAGCAGGTTTTGGCCTCAACCACATTTGCTACTTCAACACCCGGCCAACACTCATTTGTGATTTAATACAAATAAAGCTTTTTTGAGAGGCTGGTGAAAGGGTACCTGCCAAGTTCCATCAAAGTATCATTGAGGAAATAGCTTTCTCCAGCAGCAGAGGGAAGATGGATTGTGTTGTTTGGGTGTATGGGGTGACTGAAGGGTCTCCTTGTGACCACAAGCATAGATCCTGAAACTACAAGGTCTGTAAGAACAAAGAGGAAAACAGCTTTCCTTGAGAAAGCCAAGAGCTCAAAGCTGGAGGTCATTTGGGAGGGCATGAATACTTGCTTAAAAAGTACATGTTTCTTTCACTAGTACCTAATGCCCTAGGCACTGGGAAGGGAAATATTCATTTAAGAAGAAACAAAATAGTTCTGTCTGTAATTCGAATAATTGTAAAATGCAGCAGGGAGCTGTCTGGGGACAGGCCACCACCAGAGCTCACCTTGCACCCTCTGAAACCTCAGCCTTCCTCATCAAAAGCTTGACAATGCCAGTATATTTCTGGGTGTTCCTAGCTGATTGGAGCCAGGTCTTAAAAGATTTGGGCTTGGTTGCTACCCAGTCTGGTTCAGTACAAAAAACATACCTACTCCCACTGCTAAAACAACCTGACAATAAAAGCATTTCCTCCTCTTTGGTGAGGAAACAGGGTACAAATGAGCTCCAGTCTTTAAATGTTTCTCATAATCTCTGACACACATATGAATTGAAAAGGTGCATTATACACTTACTACGAGCCATCATGAGATATGTTTCTTTTATACCCAGGCATATAAGCAGGCTATGACTACTGATCACAGTCCTGCTCATGAGTTGGGTAGGGAAAGCATCACTTTTGCTCTGGGCAGTGCTGTCAGCAACCTGCACCACCTGCAGAATCCATAGGCCATGATTTTACAACAGGAAAAACCCACACCATCTACTTGTATTTTAGGGGAAGAAGAGCAGACAGAGTCTGATCTAAATGGCATGGATGTTTCTGGGAGCTTTTCTAGTCGATTAAGTTGGAAACAGATAAGGCACAAGAACAAGCAGAGAATGCAAAACAAGAAGTATTCAGTTGAATGAAAGGGAAAACCTGAAAAGGAAAGGCAGAGAGTTAAGCATATTAAGTACTCTTTAGGGTGAAAAAAATAGGCTGCTAGTTAGCCAATGGGAGCATGAGAATTTTTTAGTTTTTAATGGTGTTTTGTCATTTTATATCGAAGTATGTTTTCACATGAAAGAACCATTATATAGCAATGTACAACTATATAAAAAAATAAAATGCCTACCACTTCTAAGACAGGAACCTGGTCTAGCAAGGCTACCTCACAAATGACCCAGGAGCAAGACCAACAACTGCCAGTATTTTGAATGGGTCCAGTCTGACTAAGGGTCTTGGACACAGAAACGTGAAAGCACGCCATCAGAAAGTGTGCAGAATAGAATTATAACCTTTCCTCTCCTAATCTCTGCAATGCTTAGGAAAGGAAGACGAAAACCAGTCATCAGTTTTGCATGCTTACAAAACCAGGCTTCTACTCAGGGCATTATTTGCTACAGCCTCTAGCTCTGATTTCTAAAGTATAAAACAGTTTAGTGCGCTGACATTGAAAGCATTACACAGGTTGCAGCTCAGCAGTGGATCAGAACTCTGCATAGCTTCAAAATGCAAAATGTCAACACAATTCATAATATTTTCCTATATCAACTTCAACTGAAAAGTGCTTTGCAAACCTATATGGCCTGATTATTATTAACAATTTATTAAAGCCCCTACCACATGTACAGAAACTAGTAATCTAATGGTGACTTGCAGTCTTTTGTTCTAATTGCTGGATCATGGTCCCTAATGATGGGTGAAGTATGGTGGCTTGATGAAATCAATGGTCCCGTGATTAAGAAGACATGCAACATCCTGGAAAATAGCCACACCTTCTCTGAAGAGATTTCTCTTATGGGTGTCAGTGAATTTAATTCACATCATCTGAAATTCCCCTGAACTCAGCCTGAATTTGATCCCATGGGTACCTTCATTGCAGAGCTTCAGAAGTTACTTTCATCGGTCATTGCAGGAGGACTTACATCCAGGCAAGGATGTCAGCACTTGGCTGATAAGATGCAGTAAGGAAGTAAAATGAGGTGCAGGTATTGCCTGATAATAGCGCTCTTAAAATATATAATTGTGGTGTGGCCAGATATGTTTTGTGAAAATGGGCTACTGTCCAGCACTTAATGTAAATGGTTTTGACATGCTGGTAGATCGGCTCTATAAAATACTCCAAGTATGTGCAATGAATGCTAATCCATACTGCCTATCAAGAGAAAAAAAAAAAGACTATGAACATTTTATGAGTGTGGGAGGAAAAACTGGTTTTCGCCAGTATTGTTTCCTAGGTTGAGAGTGGTCTGTGCTGCCTCCAGAGTTTTCCTCAAGTTTCATAATCGACTGCTTCTTCTCAACACTGAATCTGTCATCTCAAGTCAATTCAACATCCATCTTATCAGGCTAAGTCCGATTTAAAAGGGCTCATCAGAGTGCACTGATGAATAACTTTCCTGTGCAGGGCAATAATGCCTGCAGTAACTTCCCTGTTTTGTCAGTGTGACTACTACAGTGGTGTATCCTGACACACATTAATAATGGTTCATGTTTAAACAAGCCACACTGGACCCCTAAAAAGAGTGTGCGGCTGCATATTCTGCATCAAGTTAAGCCAATATGGAACCAGAGATCACAGAGGCCATGAACTGCATGAAAATAGACATGTTTGCTCTGGCAGGAGAGGGCTTTTCCCTGAGGACCAGTGATCACATCCGAGAGTGAGAAGGTTTTGTTTTGTCCAGCCTCTTCCAAATTAAATGAGTAAATATGGAGTCAGGCTAGACAACATTGTTGATACACTTAGAGAGCTGCTTTCTCTGGAGTGGGACCACCATAAAAAAAAATCTAAAAATGCAAAATTATTCCAACTATTGCAATTATGCCAGAAAGCCTATGTTTCTAGAAATGCACAGAATCTGCAATACTGTCAGTAACACAAAGCTGCTTTCTCCAGTCAGGGTAAACTGGGAGACTTGGAGTGCTACGCTTTTCTGTATCTGTTACCCAGGCATAGCTTCATTGACTGCAGCAATTATTTCTGATTGACATCTAAGTGAATTAGAAACATGTGCTGCACATCTTAGCTGCCCATGAATTATTGCATTCTGTTAAGCAAACAAACATGGAAAACTTTATTTTTTGCCCCATGGGCTTTTTTGTTACTCCTTGAGGACATGAGCTGAATTTATAAGATCCCATACATGATATCACATCAACTGTTGTAATAGGTGACATCTCATGTTGCAGGACAGTGTCATGTAAGTGGATTTTGGCTATTTTTTAAAGTGTTTGGGGGTTTTCTTATTTTGTTTTTGGTTTTTGTTCATTTGTTTTTGTGTTTGGGGTTTGTTGGGGTTTTTTTCTTACTTTCTGGATACGTGCAACCTCTGAAAATATCTGAAAATTGCTGCTGTGAGCACAGTCACAATGCCACTGTTGAGAACACTGCGTGCTGTAAATTTCATGAATTCAGACACCTAGAGCTTTTTACCTTGGGAACTGAGCACCAACTCACACGTCAGGCCAACTGCATGCCCATAAGCCAAATCGTGTCCCTGTGTCTATACAGGGAGGCCTGTGCCCTGGACAAAGTATGGCAGCCAAGGTGCCACTGTAGCCTGCAGCAGCAGCAGGTCTCAGCTGCAGAGCAGAGAGTCAGTCTGAGGTCTGAGGGAAGGAGCCAGCTCTTCTACGCTGCAGAGTTAACACTAGCTGGAATGGTGGCTCCTCTGGAGTCCATCCCCATGTACAGGATTGCCCTTTTGGGCTGGGAAGGAGCTGGGAGCTTCAGTCAGCTCGCTGGTGGAGCCTCACCTTTGGCAGTAGTTCCAGCGTCCAGCCATGGGACTCTAATCACTTCCTTCACACCAGCTGGTAACTCATCATCCCACACTATTGAAAGGGCAAAGCAAGGCTAACCCTCCAGAACAGACCTTGTGTCAGCCTGAGAAACTCTTGCACCGAGGAAGCTTTGACAGGGTGAAAGGTCCTCACTGCTCGGCTGTGACAAAAGAGTTTGAGGTGGCTTCTGTCCTACCACAGGTGCAGCACCAGGTGGTGCCAAGCTCCTCTGCCATCCCCAACAACATCCTGTCTGCTTGTGCTGCTCCTTGCAGGCAGGGAAAATGCTGTGCAACTGCAAGTGTTACACTTCACTGAGCACTTTGGGTGGCCTTGCTAGCTTCGGCTGCCCTGGATCCCTTAGGTCCAGTCTGCCATCATCTCATGTGTGGAGGTCCTGCTCAGCAGGAACTCTTTATCTAGGATGTGAGCTTTGCTTTTCTATAGGATGTCTTCTGTATTTCTCCTCTTGGTGAAATAAAAGGTATTTGTTATCTTGCCATTTTGTATCTGACCCATAATTTATGACAGATCACAGACAGTTCAGCTGGGCCTTTAGGATGTCTGAAACCTTTATGGTAAAGAATATAAATCAGACACATCTGACTGCCCAGTGAGAACACTTAAAATTAGGCACAACAATTTGATGAAATATATTTAAACAACAAAAGGAAATTTAGGCTATGGGATTTTTTTTTTAACATATATTCACCAAAAACATTTTTTAATTATTGTGAGGTTGGCAGAGGAGGAAAGAATTTCTTTTTAACGAGAGAATTAGAAAAAAAAGTTGATGCATTTCCTTCTGGTATTTTTTATTTAAAGATTCTGATGTTCATTCTAGAGTACAATTTTAATATAACAACTGATTCAATTTTAATTATTCCATTTTAGAAGGATTAAGTCAAACAAGGTTTATATAGGCCCATAGCATAGCTTTTGCCCATAAAAAATAAACAAAAATTTCCAGAATAAATAAAGTAGTTTTAAAAATTTTACGTGACAAAAATCCATGAACATTTTCCACATGCTACCAGTTGAATTAATTTTCCCCTCTTCTTTTTGTTTTCTCAGTTGTGAATCTGAAAAATCAGCTATTTGCTGAGCCATGCTGAACAGGGCAACACATACTTCATTTTTTTTTCCAGACATGTACCTAGCAGAAAGGCATGGATTATACAAGGTCCTTTTCTCTATTTTTACATAATCCTCACTCATGCACAATCTCCTTTGTTTCTATAGGACGTTAGGCTGCATTAGGAAAGCAGGAATCTGCATAGCAAGACCAATGGCTAAAAGAAGCTTTTGAAACTGAGAATGCTGACAGTGTTCTGGACCATTTTCAGACTTTCTTTCACAATATGTCTGTGGAGCCATCATCTCACAAAGAACTTTTTGTGGTTTATACCTAGAGGTGCCACTTGAATCAGTGGTGCTACCCAGAGAGAAGTTGAAATGTTTTCAAAATTATGTAGATGTGTGTTTTAATATGACCTACATATAAAAGAGGAACTAAATAATAGAAGTGTCATGCTGAGAGGGTTTGTTTGGATGGAGTTTTCTTTCTTGAGAGAGCAACATTTAATGTATTTGTTTCTTTAAGGCCATATGATAGGGAGTTCAGTTTGGGGAAATGTGACAACTAACTCCAGTTTCTAAATCAAATTTCAGTCCTTGTAACTTCAGCTCCACAGATCTGTGTCTGAATAACAGGTCCCAACCCTCTGTACAACCCAAATGGAAATACATTCAAAGCTGACAGTTCCTGCTAGTTACAGCCACAGGCTTGTCAGATTGAACTTGAAATCTGACCCGAGCATACTCAAAATTCATCCCAAGTTCTCCTAATGCTGCCTGATGAATTTTGCCTGCCAGCAGTTCTTATTACAAGGGGATTTCTTGAAGTATGAGAAGTAGCTCCAAGCCATCTCAATAACAGTAATTATTTCAATGTTTCCTGGTTGCTAGATAGAACCCAGACACATGGAACTGTGCAAAAAGTTAGCAATTTTGTGTCAAGACAGCATGAAAATGATTTAGATTTGTCACAGAAATAAGTCTTGTGTAAAATGTGTTAAAGAATCAATGAAACACTTTGTCCAGCCGAAAACAGAATGTTTTATTTCATGTAGGGCAGTTTTTATTCTTGCAAAACAAATGTGGGTCAGTCCTATTTAGCAAATCTTGTTTCAAAAGATAGCAGAATAACTTCCCTTACTTTCCCAAAGCTTTTCATGGAGCAGGGGGGAGAAGGTGGGAGGTGTGTGTGAAACTTCAACAAATTTGACTTCGTTTGTAAATAGTTTCCTTTTATCTGAAACTGTTTATTTTTTAGGTGAATAAACATTTCTACTAAACTGTTTCAGTCAGCTCTATTTGGAGTCAATATGCTGTGTAAGCATTCATCATCCTGCCAATTGAAATGAAGTCCCATGACTGGTTGCCCCGTGGGGTTAACCTGGGCTATCGATGATGTGTATGTGGCAGATGTGCCAAAGGACTGCTAATAGCCTGATTAAAGCTGTTTTCCTGATGTCTAGGTCAAAATGAATGATCAGGTCTGAAAGGCTCTGTGGTGTAAGGAAAGAAGACCAAGTTTTCTTAGGGCTTCCTCATACCCATCTCATGGCCTCATGGACTCATTCCTGCAGAGACTGATAGCAGAATGAGTATCTAAGGAATGAAGGATGACTGCAGGCTTTGCTATTTTTGTTTTGCTTACAATGGACTAGACCTTATTTCAGGCTAAAAAATTGGCTGTAAGGAGCTCACTGTGTCAAGGTCAGAAGTACACAACCACATGAGATTTCTCTGTCAAGTTTATAATGTATCAGTGTCATTTCTTGGATGTTATTTAAACAGCCACCTACCTTGTTAGCAGATCAATTTAGCGAAATGTCTCCCACATGGAAGAAAATACAAATATGCCCTATTTTCAAGTTGAAGGGGTTTTTGAAACTATTCAGCTCAAGCAGCTGCTCTTTGGTGGAGAACAGGGTGTTGTGGACCACACCTCTCCTTGGGGTAGGGTGGCTGGAGGCAGCTGACTGTAAGCCAGCTCATGTCTGGTGAGCAAGTTCCCACCAAACCTACACAATGTAAAAATATCCCCTCACTCAGACATATTACTAAGGACCTTCAGTTTCACCCCATTGCTTTGAGATGAGCTAAGCTAAGCATCTAAGAAGCTGGTGCAAAGCAACACAGCTTTATTTTCTGATTTTGCCAAAACCAGTATGCCAACAATCTAAATAACAAATTTATTTACATATAAAAATAATACTGATGTTCAGAAGAATCAGATAATACTCCCTTGAAGGTTCATAGTAAACAACATTTCTACCTTTTTTTCAGGTGATTCATTAAGCACAGTTTCTATAGCATTTTAGACATCCTGTAAATCTCTGAGGTTGACAAGTGAAATGGATGAAAAACAATTCTAACGGAATCTATTCTTGTCTTTCTCTAATGGCTTATAGATCTTGCTATTTCCATAAATGCTCTTTGAAGGGAAATTATGTGGGATTTTAATGGCTTTTGGAGTTCATGTGGGTGTCACTTGCTTTGATGTGTGCCAGACACAAACCAACAGTATGTCTGAAGGCAACAATCAATGGGGTTTAAGGTGAATGGCAAATACCATGTTTAGAATACACCTATCTTGGGGTTATGGCACCCTGATCACGGGAATAGCACTGTGTTACCACTCTTTTATGTGTAAGGAAGAGTGTTTTTATTGTATTTTAGTGGGCACACTAAGGATGTGTTATGCTTTTATAAGTAAGATATTTTTTCCCATTGGTGGTATGTTACTTATTACCTCAGGTTTAAAAGGAGTGCTTGGGGACAGTGGTTGTACTCAAATCTCACTTAGAGCCAGATTTTCACAAGCCTTTTGACAGGAAAAAGTCATCTGGAGTTATCTGGCTAAGGGACAGAAAAGAACTACCAAAGTGTTTTACTGTTGCAATATTCAAAATAAACCTGAGTTGTAACACATGTGGGAGAAGCTCTAAGGCAAAATGATACTGGGAATGGTTCTTGAAGAATATTCTGTGAGGAAATAATTAGGTTGAAGTTTCTCTTCCAGTCTGCTTTCTGGGTGAGAGGGATTTCATCTCTTAATTGCAGCCTGTCCCTTCACAGTATGTCTATGTCACCAGTGACTGTAGACTACCCCTGGCCCAGCTGTACCCACCGCCCCACTGGGCACTCCTGCACTGCATACTCACTTGTTCCAGACTAGATTTGTCCATGAGTATTTGCATCCCTGTATAAAATGTATCTGTTATTTAAACCTAGACTTATTATTTCATTTTTGGTATCACAACTGTGGGCCAGGACATTGAGGGCTGTGCAAAAAAGCAGTGGAAAAACAGCTGGTGCCTATGGTCTACAGAGAGCTGGATGGTTCAGCTCTATGACACAGAAGGTGAAACTTTGGGAAAAATACTATCTTGCTAAACTACTATTTTTGTTGAAACATATCCTCCTCTATTAGGTTTCCATGTATCAGGAACATCCAGACTCTGGCTGACAGCCTCAGTACTTTCACAGTGTCCTGCAGCAGTTTTGTCTTTAACAAGGGGTTATATGTAACTAGATCGGGGGGTATGTGTCCCTAATAGGACAAATAGGAGCAAGAGAAAGAGTACTGTTTTCAGGGGAATGTGCATAACCAGGCTAAACTTTAAAGGTGGCAAATAGCCCTCAAGAAAGCAATTGTGGTCACAAATAGCAAACTTTCAAGTATATTGCTGTTATTACCTACTAAATATAATTCCTTTACAAATGTAACAAATGCAGAAATCTATACAGACTGATAAGCAGAAGTATAACATGCCAGCTCAGATCAAATCACTGAGGCAAAAGAAGGCTTTGATGCCTGTATTGGAAGGGAAATATGCCTTATTGCTCTTGGATAAGAATCAATAAATGGTTTTTTTACATGAGTTTTCTGATTGTAAGGGGTATACTGAGAAGAGCAATCTCTGTATTTGATTCAAGGCTACCTACAGAGACATTCTTGAAATTCACTTTGACTAGCAAATTATTTGAGTATTTAATCTTTGTGGACTCTTACTAAAAAGAGAATACCAATATTTTTGAATAGAGGAGAAAATATTTTGACACATTTTGTGCAGATGGCTCAGCTGTTATTGTGTCCATTGAAGGACAGAAAAATGCTGTTAACTGGGAGAATTAACTAAATTTGAGCTGTGATTTATGACTTCTGACAAAAGCCCTAAACAAACCTGACATGGCATACAATCAACCTGAACTGATTGATCCATTAGTAACATAGAACTCTTGACCCAGGGAAAAATGTTGATGACATGAAGAGGACACCAAAAGGTAGCCCAGTGATTGCATCAGCACTGACATCCATTCCAGCAGATCCTGAGTAAAGGTGAACTTTGCCATCTTTCCTGGGCAGCTTTTTATGCAGGTAGCGCCCCATGCATCTTCCTCTTGTTTGTCTGTTATAATAGATGCTGCTGGATTCCTTATTCTCACAAGGCTCTGTACTGCCTGTCCAAATTTCAGTAGCTGAAATAATTACTGGTCATTGCTCTCTGCCAGAGATGAGAATTGAATACTGTCAGGAAAAATCAGCTTCATATTTTTATTTCCATTTCTTTTAATATCCCTTCCATTCAGCCCATTCATAGTTTAGCCATGGCACGGCACTACCAGCTTGAGGGCGAGAGAGGAGTGAAGAACAGTCTAGTTGTAAACAGGTGATGGGCAGAAGACCCTTACAGGAAATAAATGTCCTGCTTTTCATCTGCATTTCATGACAGCTGTGCTGCTTCTGAGCTTAGACTACATAGGCTGCTTACAGCAACATACATCCACAGACAATGCAGGTGCTCGGCTTTGGGTGAGCTGCCTCAGTAGCTCAGCTCGCTTCAGTACTGGAGGAAAGCTGTAGGGTGAGGCCAGGCACAACAAGGTGTATTCTCGTGTGGTATGACACAAATTCATTGCGCAGGCCCAAACCTGTGTGGCTTTGACATCCAGCTTCAACTGGGAGACAGTGGAAGTCCCATGAAGAGGCATTAGAAAAAAAAGAAAAGAGTATGCACCAGCTGCCCTGCTGAGAAGAGCATTGATGTGCCATTAAGAGTGTGTCCACCCCCTTACTAAAGGAAACTTTCTAAGAGTCAGAGTTGGGATGGTGATGAGCTGGTACAGAGTTTAGAAAAAGGGAGACCAGTTGCTACATTGTGACAAGATGCCCTCAGACAGCACCTGTCTCTGAAGGTTGCTGTTTACCTGGCACAGCAGAGTTCCTAAAATGGAGCTTGCAAGTCAACATTGTACCAAACAATTCCATGTGACTTTTATCCCTGGGTCCCAGGTGACTTTTATCCCTGGATCCCGACAGCTGCAGGGAATAAGGGAATTGAAGCCTCTGTCCTACTTCCTCAGCATCTGCAATACCCACTTGAGGATGACGCCCAAGCTGGGAGAGGGCTGAGCAAAGCTGAGCATTTCCTGGGGAGAGCGCATTACGTCTCCCATTGGTATGTATACTTTAGAGAATTACATTGGCTTGGACAACATCATTGCTTCATAAGCAGCAGTTTGGTCTCCTGTTTGGAAAGCTTCCACCTTTTAATTTTCGTGAAGTCCCACCTGTACTGCGAACTTGCAAGGAGACTCTTGGGATGAATGATGGCCAGAAAGACCTGTACTTGAGAGGGGGAGGCCTGGTCAGCCCTACTGCCAGTTATTGTCCCTGCCTCAAGACCTGCACATATGCTCTCCCACCACAAACATATCCATTTTGTACTAGAGACAAAAAGTCCATTGGAGTATGAAAGCATGTTGCCACTGTCAGTCACTGTAGCAAAGTTTAACTGACAGGCTGAGAGGAGAAAGGCTCCATCTTCTGCACTTACGGGTGGGCTTAGTGCAGGCCGTGGATAGGTCTGTGTTACCTGCTGCAATGATATTTCACATTGCAACAGGTCTGAAGAAGCTCTGACAAAGATCCCGCAGATTAACAACTCCTCCGCAGATGTTTGCTGCTGCAGACCCATGTGCAGCATCAATCCCAGGTACCAGCTGCCATCTGAAAGCACAGATTTGTGAGAAGCTCTGTGATGCTTGGAATCAGCTGGAATTACAGACACACTCCACAAATTGATGTGGAGATGGGTGGTACTTATTAGAAGCTCTAGAACAGAGACCAAAGTGATTCCGTAATGCAGAAGTTTCACAGCCTTTAGTTTAGGCAGGCCTCAGCTATTCTGCTGTCACCTCCTCTTGTTCTCTACTCCACTCCCCACTTCTGGAGGCAACCTGAAGCCTCCTAAGCCCTGCATTGAGGTGACGTAGATGGAAGAGATGGGGCATCACCCACATGGTGACACTATACCTCTTGCTCCCTTTCTCTTATTCCCACATCCCACAGCATTCTTTGTGTCTCTCAGCACTTCTTTAATGAGAGGCAGTGCTCTTGAGCACAGGCTGAAAGAATAGGAAATTGTGAGGAACAGAGAAGAATACCTTTTATTTTCCTTCTCCCCTCAGTGTGAGTGAGATGTGGAGGAGGCAGCCACCTGGGGTGAGTGAACCACATCCACTGAGGATTCTCATCACCTCTGTGTTCCCCATCCAAGGGACAAGAGCAAGTTTTTGGGGTGATCTGAGATTATGGGAAAGAAGACAATCACATGGGATGGTTCTGCAGCTAGTGATTTTATATAAGATAAATGAGATGTGTCATTGCAGGTGCTGGAAGTGATCCACACTAATATAGATCTGGGGCATCAAACTGGGGCAGGAGCACTAGGTTCAAACATTTCAGGGATGATGCTGCTGTTGAGGAGTGGTGGGTCTCCTGGCAAAACCTGGATCTGGGACTCTTTGGAGGGTAAGAGAATGGAGCTTTGTTGTGGGAGATGGGTTTGCTCCTGCCCAGAGGTGGAAACTTAGCAGCAGTTCATTCTTTCCTTCCTCTCTTGTTGCGAAGGACAGACACTAAGCTCCTCTGGGGAGCTGTAAATGAGTATAATTCAATACAGGGCCCTAAGTGAGCAGCAGCACACTAGGCTTAAAGCTATTCCCATTATGGCCAGAGGCAGGCATCTGAGAATGGTGGACAGATGATCTGATCTTGTGTGGAAATCTCATTGTCCCCCAGCTACCATGCTCTGCTTCACTGTAATAAAAAGTAATTTGATCAAATATTTTTGCACATTATTCTTCTGTTAGAATAATTATTTGGTGCGTGCCAGCCACAGGAGTCCTTGCTCATCTACCACTGGAGCAACTGGGACTGGCTTCTCATATTCTTCTCTGTCTGGGTACTGGACAGACTCCTGCACTGGCTACTGCTGTGTTTGTGCAACAGGTAATAGAAGAAAGAAATTAGCTTCTTTTTCAGGGTGCATGTGAGTTAATTTATGTCAAAATTTAAAAAAGAGGATATGCAAATACAGGAAATCTGAAAATGTTTTTTCCACCTGTTCTTGTTCACTCTAGGGTACAGAATTCCCTTTGCTCATTTTATGTTTAAACTCTGAGTTACATCAAACATAAGCAAACTAACAAGTGAGGTACAGCTACCACACCGTACTCTTTCTCAGCGGTTTCATGAGGGGAAGACATATCTCTGCCTCATTTAAAATCGCCATAAACACTTGTAATATTGCATATAGATCAGATTTTTCATTATTATTAATAACACACTACAACACATTTATTTTGTGAAGGTGTACAGTTTGGGCTCGCTGCTGTAGTATGCTTCTTAAATTAAGGGTTAGTTTTTGCCCCCAGCCTTTCCTCCACTAACCCAAAGAAGGGTGCTCTATGATGCAAAGTGATTGTTCCTAATTGCATATTGATAGGCAAGGAGCACAAAATGTACTGCATCCTTGCTCCTGCAGCTGGTACCTATGAAACAAAAAACTCGAGCTGCTTATCTTGGAGAAGCTTACTCTTTTTCCCAGAGAGAAAAAAATTTATGGTCTAACTGGTCTGAGCACTAAATCCGAGTAACAAGGATCCAGCCAGAGATTCCTATTAAAGGGTTAGTATCCGTCATAATTGGCTGATGGGGTGTTTTGAAACTCATTAATCACATTGCTGGCAGCAAGCAAATTAGAAACTCAGTGTTCTGCCACTGACTTCCCATTTCACTGAGCAAGTTAAATGCAAAGCATGTGTTACTGGCATCAACGATTTCAAAAGTGGGTGTTTCTCTGTATGTAAATGGTACTTAATAATGTTCCACCTTTGACTGAAACTGGGGCACACCCTGCCATGAGGTTCTCATCATCTAATTGCACTTACTCAATCTGAACTCAGATCATGCTACTCAGGCTGGGTCTACCTGCCAGATTAACTCCTCAGCTTGCCTTGATAGAAAAGCCATACCCCAGGAACACAGAGTCGCCTGGCAGGGTGCTGGAAAGGGATGGGGTGAGCTGTCCGTGCTACCTGCCCTGTGGCTGCTGCCGTCTCAGCCACGACTTTCTGTAAAGTAAATTGCTTGCAGGAGCCCTGTGTTTTATGCAGACCTGATGGGAGCAGTGGCACAGGGGCCAGTGAAACCACCTGGGTTGCAGTGACAGCCCTCAAACATCATATCTTGGGCTTATCCACAAAAGTGAAACCAAAATGAGATAAAAGCCTCTTTTCAGCTCTAGTAGGACATTTTGTATAGATAAGAGACCAGTCTGTGCTCCAGGCCTGCTCTGGCCACAGTCTCTGTGCTCAGACTCTCAGCAGCTCTCTATACAAATAAATAACACTGCTTAGAGACCATTTATGAACTCTGAGGCCAATTGAGGTGTCACAGTTTGTTTCTTGTACTGCTAAATTTTCTTAGCCCTCAAAACGGGGTTACATTCACTCCAGCTTATGCTCTCCCCAGCTGCTGCCTGATGGGGTGACTAGCTATCACAGGCCAAAGTCATGCCAGTCAGCATGCTCAAAATGTGATAGTGTGGACACTCAAAGGCTAGAGTCAGTGCTCATGCCCTACCAGTCAGCGATGCAGTCAGATGCAGATGCAGTCAGCAATCCCAGATGTGGCTGGGTTCTTCACCATCCTCAGTATTCACACAGCTGTGCTGATGCTTCCCCAGGAATGAGAATGTAAAGGAGCTGGGGGCAGAGGCAGTGTCCCTTTCTGTGGTGTAGGATGAGACTCCAAGACTCAGATTCACTTTATTTTGCTTTTGTAACTGTAACCTAAAATCTGTTCAAGGTGAAGTTATGGAGAGATACAGACAGTTCCACGCCGAAATATTCAAAGGGTGCCTTGGGCATACTGCTCTGAGCTGCATTCCCATCCTTGGACAAGGGAAAAATGCTCCTAATCCATCTACTTCCACTCATGCTGCTAACAGTGCTTCAAGTGAGTCCTGCTCTTGCTCACAAAGCTTCTTTTTACCAGCAGTTTGGGATGTCAGAGAGGAGAGAGAAGCCCAAATGAGAACAGTGCGTGTCTCATAACCACAGATGACATTTTAACCGATAAGGCTCTCTGCTCTGGTCTTCATCTTGTATTTCAGCTGTTATTTATGAAGCTAATGAAAACTGTCATTCCTGCAGTGAGCAGGCATGTTCTCCAGAGACTTCCTTTGCTCCTAGTGGTTCTTGGTGAGTAAATGCCTTGCCACTGAAAGCCCTGATGTCCTGGCGCATAGGAGGAGAGGGTCCCGTTTGCCATGCACAGTGGTGCTGCTGGCCCCACACGAAATAAGGCAGCATACAGCAAGCTTAGCCCGCTCACCTCTCAGTTTCTAACCCCTAAAGAGGGAAAGATCTTGACAGAAAAGTGCTGGAGAGCCATCCTTCTCGGATCTTTTCAGTTTTAGCCACGTTATCACCATGACAATGCTTCGTAATTACATCTTGCATTTTAATCTATGTATTTCACCTGAAGTTAGGAATGTTTAATTACACAAGTCTCATAAATACCTTTTGGGGCATGTTGGCATTCAGATGATATCTGTTCTCATGAAGCAGTTGCAGGGAAAATCATCCCTGCAGAGTGGTGCTGGAGTAGCCCCAGATAAAGCCAAGATGGTCTGGTCTGTGCATAACCTCATCGGCCCTGTGGAGCCTGAAACCCTGTAACTGCCTGACCATCACAGGGGGTGGCCTGCACCTCTACAAGTGTCATCCTCAAAGTAGAGGCCAAACTCTGCTTCCCTCATGACACACCTCCACTGCCACCCTGGCATGTACCACACACTGTCTGCTGCTGGCAAGATTCCCAAATGCAGAGGGAGAGGATTGCCAGGGACTGTAATGCCACCCAAGAAATCTGCCAATCCTGCTGTGCCTCTGAGGCTCATTGGTGTGCATTGGCCAGCTATAACATGGAAGGTGCCTCTCCTGCAGGATTAAGTCTCCTGTGTTAAACAGTAAACCACTCAGCCTTTAATTTTCCACTCATGCATTTCTTTGCAGCAATTTTCAGGACCTCGTGACAAAGGACTGTCATTGCTGTCACTTTTGTGTCTCTTTTGTTTTTCACCTTGAATAGCTGAAAAAGAGTTATTACTGTCCTTTATTTCCATGGCTGAGGAAGGTACCATAACTTTGCCCAGGAAAAATCCTTTACTTGGCTTACACTGGAGCAGAGTGGGGCATCAGACAGCAGGTCTGTGTTAAGATGGCTAAAGGAATATAGACAAACTGTGTGTTCTTTTGGTTTATTTTTTTCCTGTAGGTTCATCTGTATTGTGAGAAAGGAGAGTTCATGTCAAATATTTGTTGGCATTTTTTAATATAAAAGAGATAATGAGCCCATCTTGTCATCTGCTCTGCAGTGTGCAGCAAGAGAAGAGAGAGTCAGCTTGCTCATTACACTGATCTCTAGGGTGTAAAGGGCTCAAAGGAGCTGGTAGTGCTGCCTTGCCCTCCTGGGTACAAGCAGAACTGTATTAGTGTGCACTGCAGAAAGGCCCAGGGCTTTATTTAAACCAGGACTGTATTACATCCATTTCAGCAAAGGCCCAGCTGCAGCAGGTAGGCACTCAGCCAAAGAAGGTGCTTTTATTACCATATGATGAAATTTAAGCTCTGATGCCTCTTGACCCCTAGCCATGGGCTGGGAACTCTGACGCTGGGAGAAACCTGCTGCAAAGAGACTGGGAACTTACAGAGACAGAGAAGAATTTTACTTGTATAGGTAAACATGGAATGCAATAAGACAGAACAATAAAACACAGTCAACGGCACACAGAAATAATGGGAAACAGTGACGTAGAAGTCATTGACTGTGTGATTATGTGGATAACAAGAAAGAGAAAAAACATTCCTTTTTAAAACTGAACATTTATGATACAAGATGTGCATAGGTGGGCAGACTACTAGGAAAGAAATCCTACCCAACAAAACTCAGAGGTTGTTTCAGGAAATATCTCAGAGCATCTGCAGGTATAAGTTTCAGTATGGATGGACACCCATTCCTACAAACCCAGTGTGAGCCAGAGCCTTCCCTATAATCTTCTTTCTTCCTATCTCATCACTAATACAAAAGCAACTCTGGAAAGTTCTGCTGCTTTTAATTTCAAAACACTCTACAGCTGTTAATCAGTATTACTGTTCATACTAAATAACTTTGAACCATGCAAAGTTATATTATCCTGTATGGGGTGACAAATTCATCTACTGGCCATTGTGATAAGGCAATCTTAATAAACACTGCCCATAGAAAACCCACAGTTTGCTTCTTAATCTTCTCATCTCTGATACTTTTCTGATCCCCTTATTTCCTATACCATAACTAAATTTAAGGTGGGAAAATATTGTGTATGTAGTTATTGCAGTTTTGCTAAACCATAGTTTCCATGCAACTTCTAAAGCCATCTCCAATTATCTTTAGAAAACAAGTATCTTAACAGGCTTAATCTGCTTCCTGAGTTTAATATACTATAGTTACTGGAAGAGTTAAGATTAAACCACGTTTTTATGAAGGATCAGAAAATGTTTCTTTGCTAGAGTTTAAACCACTAGTAGGAGAGAAGTCAGAGCTGGGCTCCTGGCAGCAACACCATTGTACAGACTAACTGGGAGGTAGTGGTTGCGCTCTGCACTCTGAGAAAGCAATCTCAAGCCCCACTACCAGCTGCCTCTTCAACAACAGGAGGCCTTGCAGGCAGCTGGCTGATTGCCTGGGGGGACATGCCTGAAGGTGCCTTGCTCTGGTAGGCAGGCACTTATGTCAAGAGTCCCTTGGGCTCCCAAGGGCCTCCTGCAGCCCAGCCAACATTTTTACAACCATACTGACAGTTTTGAGATCTGCCACCACACCCAGTGCTTTGCTCTTTCCAAACCTACCTCTGAGTGTGCTATTTTTCACACAAACACAGTAATAGTCAACACTAGGAAATGCAGTAAGAAGCATTTGTGCTGACATTCTGCTCTCTCTTTTATCAGTGCATGAAAACAGCATTTCTAAGATCTCCCCTTATAGCCTGAACAAAGATTACACTGAGCAATGGCCGTGGTCTCTAGTCATGACAGCGATGCTTGTTTCCTTTTCTTTCAATATGAACACACACATCTTAAGAAGGAAGGCAAACTCCACGCAACACGCTTTGTACTTCAAGTCTTCTCAGATATTCCTGTGCTAGGGGATCAGTGTCACGTGTCTGTTAGATTGTAGTGCGGGACAGTTCTGCTGGTCTGAACCACTCACTGTGCTTAGAATCCAGCGATCATGTTAGACATCCTGATATCTCTATGTTACTTTAGGAGGGGGCCTGTAGTCATTGGCTATGGGAGCACATCTAGCTGCTTAGTTTCATCTGAAAGGGGCCTCATGTGCCCTGAGACCTCTCTGCAATGTAAACCAAAGAGCAGGCAGTGGCCAGGATCAGGAGATTTCCTTCAAAACCGCATACCTGACTCAGATTAAACTATTTAGGAGGATGCATCTGTAGACTTAGGCTAAAGCTAACCTGGAAACCAGGTCTGGATCTAAACCCAGACTTATCCCATCTCCATTTTTAGTATTGAGAAGCCAGGAGTAAGAAGAAGGCATCAGAAACCAGCTGACTAGGGTTTTTAGAGTGCCCATGAAATCTACAACAATGTACTGAAAAATGATTGTCAAGACCTTTTCAATAACTCTAGCAGAAAAATACTAGTTCTATTCTTATTCGTGGACCTAATAAATAAACTTGTTACATGTACCTTTCAGTATGAATAGCTGTGCTCTGAGTTCAGTTCAACCACTTCATGGTTGCAGCTCAGACCTGTGTTTAGTGGGTAGAGAATTTCAGTCAGAGCTTCTTGTATGGCACATGCACTCTTACAACTTTTTTGCTTTCTGTCAGAAAGGTGTAATGACAGACTTTATGGATCCCCAGTATTTCTGTTACTGCCCTTTTAATGGATTCCAGCTATTAATTTGAAATTGAATCTGCCTCATCTTAACTCTACTCATATACATTTTAAGTATACTTCAAAGTACATTAATGAGTTTCAGTAGCCTTAATAAACCCAGGCTGTGCCATAATTACAAATGTCTAAATCACTCACTCTGAGTAGTTCCGATCCTTGCGTTCAAGTGCAGATAATCAAAGGCATACTGCTGTGTATAGATGCAACCACACTCATTTCTAGGGCTGCTTTCATAGTACTTAAGGATAGAATGAACTCTGAGCCATAAAGTTGTTTTAGTGGAAACACAGATGAAATCATCTTTCACCTCCAGGTCACCAGTGTGATTCCATCAAAAAACAGCACTGCTGACTGAAAGTTTTCAGACAGACACTGAGAGCTTAAGAAACCTCATGATCTCAGCACAGCTGTTAATAGAAAGCAAACCTAGCACTAACTCATGTCACTTTTGGCAGCCACAGCAAAAAGGCCAAACTCCCAAATCAGCATGGGGGCTGCACAGCCCTTTTAGCCCAGAGATAGCTCCATGGTGGGCAGTGCATTATCCTGGCAGGGTGGAGACTGGAAAAACCTGTATGGCAACCCTTTGGACTATTCCTGCCTTGGTTAAGAGGAGGTCACTTTTCATCTTGTTCTGTTGGCTATTTATAGAAAAAGAAAAATATAGGAAAAAGTGTGCAAAGGAGTCACTTGCAACTTCTATTGCATTTATTAGAACAAACCAAATTCTGAAATACAGGTTTGAACTTCCTGGGGCTGGATCTGAAACTTATTCATTTCATTCAATCTGTGCTAAGGTAGAAATTCTCAGTGACCTGACTAGGAACTGTGTCTCTGCAAGAGCTGAGGACTTAAGAGTTTGGACCCTTCACAGCAAAATTTGCCTTCACATTTCACTGATAAGGTGTTTTCTCTCATTCATTTGTTGATGTGCAAAAAATATTCCTCTTATTTGAGCTAATATACCCACACTCTTTTGCTTAAAAATCAGGGCAAAAATTAAATTACAATTCCTCTGTTTACCAGCCTTTTGCAGGAGAAGAGAGATCCACTGTTTCAGTTGTTCTCAGAAGTGTAACGACATAAAGCTACCACTTGGTAATGATAATGCAGGCATAAGGAGCATGAATTTGCAATTCTGGCCTCTCCAAGAGTCTGCACAAGGTGAGATGCCAGCAGTTTTTGTTAGCTAGTTGAATGTAAAAGTGAAAACAAATGTGACAACCATTCCTTGTCAAGGGAGGGAAGGTAAGGGTTAGAGAGATGTATTATTCAATAATGAGTTTATTTTCATGCAACATTCAGATCCATCTGGGCACCTAGTTACGACAAAGTTGACAAAACAAATGGTATTGGAACAGGGAAGAAAGGAGCCTGCTAAGAAGTCAGTGAGAAGGACTGGAAGAGCGAAATCTACAAAATTAGGGAGTAGCATGGGAGTTAGGATCTGTAAGAACTCAAACAAGAAATTTTTGAGAGCCAGAATGAGGGACTGATCTCTTACAGATGTGCAGCTCAAAGCTGGCCATACCCTTGGGTAGCTAACATGCAAGCCACTGAATTACTGTGTTTCCACAACATCTGAAAGAAATTTTTCAGCACTTATAAGGGCCCTTTCTGAAGTTTAGTCACTGACAGCTAATAGGGAGTGAGTTCATGCTGCAGCTTTGTCTCTGGTCTCTTGTCTTTTTCTCAGAAGTCGTTTTCCACAAAACCTGTGAAAACTTAGTATTTTAGTCTGTTGAATGTTGCTGAAACTGGCCAATAAATTGAAAAGTCTGTAGAGACACGCCTACATACACATAAAACAAATTACAGCTTAAGCCTTGTTTCCGAAGAAAATGAGGTTAAAAAAACTTCAGGACATGAAAATGAAAATTCTAAGCAATAAAGCACAAAGGTGTTTGGTTTTCCTGTTGGGACATGAAATTTGAGAGATCTTGGCCATGTCCTGAGTCATGCCAGTTTTTTGGATGGTTGATTCCTTGGTCCAGCTCAGCCCTCAGACAGAAGTTCCCATCATGTGCAGCTGAGTTTATTTACGTTTCATACCTTAAAGGAAGGTCTTTCACATCTTAAGAGAGGGAAGAAGTTTGTGTGTGAAGCTCAAGAGTGAAGAGGTTGCTTAACGGCTAACCTGTTTGATCGGTGTGAGTTATACTTATGAGCACATTGTTTGGGGAACTCTCGTGGAGGGAATGCTGCAAACAACTCCCAAAAGGCTGGGCTTTCATGTGGGCTAAGCCCTCTGGAAGAGGGAGGGGTTGGTATTCATGGGTGAGCCTGTAATGAATGTGCCTCTCTGATGCTGGCCTTGTTGAAGGCCAATTCAGACGATGAATAACTTTTGTTAAAGTGAATGGCAACGTAATTGCTTCCTGAGGAAAAGTGTCTGTGTGGGTGGTGGGATGGGTGGTGGTGCTGATCTCAAATAGGACAAGTAAGTGGTAGTTCTGCTCTGTTGTCCAATCTGACAAATTTACAATGAAGTTAAGGGAGTGATTGGGCTGTTTCCCACTCTGAAGCTTCCCAACAGCTAAAGACAATATATGGTTATGTTCAGATTATGGTAGTTAATCTCCAGTTCTCAGGCCTCTGCAGCTGCAGAAAAGTTGAGTGGTGGCAAGGTGAGGGGAAGGACATCTTAGGGCAACCGATTTTGTAGGATTTATGCGTCTTTGCCTCTTCATCAACCCACTGGGTACTCAGTGCCGACTAACTCATCTAACAGAAGCATTAGCAATATGTGGCAGGCAAAGTAGTAACACCCTGCTGCAGATGGGTGCCTTTTCGTCCATGGTGACCCAGGCAACCAGAACGAGTCACTAGGATGCTTTCTTTATTGGGTTTTGGTGTTGACTCAGACTGGAGAAACTGAAGTCATGTAGTAGCAACTTCACATTTGAATGTGTCTTTCTTTCTTATTACTGCAGGATAAATGAGACACAAGTTCTATAGGATTATTCTTGGCTGCTTCTCTCAGCAAACTTGCTTTTCCAACCCAGTATTACTTCCTCCTGCACCTCCTTCTCAACATTCTTTGTTCTCTCTATCCCATCCTGAAATTTTTTTCCATATTCAAGGCCTGCTAAGATGCATCACACTTAAGCATGCTTTGGAAATGGTGTTATCAGGAGGGCTCAGTCAGCCCTGGTGTCTCAGAAGCTTCAACTCATCACAATGAAAACAAAAGATGGTGGAGTTTTCACCTGTTCATCCCCTTATCTCTTGTGATAAGCTCTTTCAAAATATGCATGAAGCTCCAGGCTATATCCATCTTTTCTCTCCTTCACTTCTCTCAAGGTTTTAACTATGCCTGTGCCTTAGATAATTGTAGGTGGATACACTGTGACAACGGATCCCTGACAGCTCGTTAACCAGTGAAAGTCTGCAGTAGTCCACAGTACAGTGGTGTTTGGAGGGGGGTGGAAGCATGGCTGGCAAAGTCCCTAGGTAGTCTCCCCTAACATGATGTTTTGGGAGGCTCAGAAGAAGCAAGAGGAGAGTCTGCTTCATGCGGTGCCTTGGTAAAGTGCATACCACTACCGCATATTGTAAACCTCTAGCTTTTAGTATCTGAGTCCAAAAAAACAGTTGGAGAAACACAGGGGGAAGGAATGAGGAGGGGGAACCCAAATACAAAGAAATTACTTTGGGCTCTGGAAATCTCAGGGCTCCAAGCTCAGTTGGAAAGAATATGCACAGAAACTATCTCGGCTTGTCTTGTTCCTATCTGAGTATCTACAACTGCTGTATAAGATACTGGCTGGATGTGAGCATTTGGCTATACTTGTGTTAATGTTTTTATGCAAAAAGCTGCCTTTCAATGAAGAAAAAGAAGGTGACAGCCTCTATACAGTACCTTATGTCTATTTTCCCAAGGTATTGACAATTTGAGCCAGAGGAGAGAGAAAAACTGAGCTTTCCTTTACTCTGCATATGTAATTGCTGGGTATAGTAACCTAATGAAAAGAACCAGTCCAGGAGTTTAAAAGGATTAGGAACCTTAAATGCCACTTATAGTGAACCAGAAAATGCAGAAAACTGCACACAAGCTCACCAGAACAGCATGTCTCTGGGTCTTCTGGAGGAAACCTCTTGGCATGTCTGAGAGCAAATCCTGCAAATTCCTGTGTGCTTAGCAAACAGGTCTGCTCACAACGTGCTATCCTGCTTGTTCACAGGGTGTTGGAGATAGGGAGTGGTAGGGGTGAGCCATCGCCCAGTCCAAATACACCGATCAAGTGGTCTGGTAGCCTATGTTGGTGGACTTTTGAGACCCTGACAAGCACATGGCAGGGCTGCCAGGCTCGCACCCAGGGACCTGGGAAAGCGACCATCATATGGCTGAAGCAGTTTTTGGACCCTTCTCTCATAAATAACAAAGTAACGTGTAAAGAGATCAGGACGTGGATGCTCTATGTGACATACTAAGCTTCAAATTTACCTAGTTTAGACATGAGAGGAAGGGGGAAATCCAGAAAAGTATTTTTAGAAATGTAACTGCACCATTTTTTTCGAAGTTGTAATCTGATTTCAGAGTGGAGCTGTGCCTGAAGATTTCCAACTCTCTGAATGGAGGGCTAGTGTTAGACTGGGCATACATCAGGCAGATACATCCCTCCCCATATGTTGAGCTCTCCGCTGCCTTTGTGGGGTGGATGGGAAAATTGGCAGAAGTCCTCCAGACTGAAAGAAAGAGGAGTTTAAAATGAAGGCACAGAGCAAGAAGCAGCTTTCTTTATACTGTGTTTCTAATATCTAGGTAATCCCATCACTGCTTTCGCAAAAGTATCAGGCTGACATGCTATTTTACCACCGTAGAGGTGTGGGAGCTGCAGCATCAGCTGTCACAACAGAATTATTTTGTGGTTTCTCTGAGATCACAGGCTCTTCAATGCTCCCTCTGGTTGTTTGTGGGGCCTGAATAAGTAGTCCAGTACATCCTCAGGTGAAGTGAAGAGATGGAGAACAGCAGGTGATATGATAGGAAGAGCAAAGATCAAAACCAGCTCTGAAACCTGCCCCCTGTCTCAAAGAGAAGACCAGTTATCCAAGCTGACTAGGACCATATCCTCAGCAGCCATGAGGAGAGGTCACAGGGGCTCACAGCTGGAGCCTGAGTCGTCTCAGAAGCAATTCCTTTCATCTGGTGGTTGCATTACCTGTAAAGGAGGTATCTTGTACAAGGCTTCTACAACATGCCAAGGTTTGTGGTAATCAGCTATGGGGCACATGCTGCATTTAAAGACTAATTTTAACAACAATGCATCTCATTAAAGCAGTTGGCATATTCTGTGTTTCGTAGGACATGTTTGCTGCCATGCAGCCATAATATGTTTATCACAAGTGAGCATATTGCTTGTGTAGCTTTTATTCTACGCTATAGATGTGTTCCTGACACTTAGTGCCTAAACCCATTTTGTATGCATCAGAATTTCTAATTTCTCTGCAACCCATAGAGGAGTCAGGACATAAAGCACTAGGCTGGGGAGGCTGCTAAGACAGACCTGTGTGGGAAGAGCTCCTGCAGTGAGGTGCCTTCAGGGCTTTTACTTGGTCACCATAACTGGAGAAAGAGGGGTTGACTGCTTTGGTTGTTGCAGTTCTCCAGAATAGGTATTCTAGTCCAGTCCTGTCTCATGGGGCAGCTTGAAGACCAGCTTCTTAATCTTTGAAAGAAGATTTATAAAATTATTAAGGCCTTTTGACTAAAGGCCCTGGAGGTATAAGGTATTATTATGATGCTATGTAGTCATAGAGATTTAATTGAAGGTATTTAACTGCAGTGGCTGTAAAACAATTGAAATTATACTTAACCTCCTCTTTGGAGCAATGCTTTTAGACGGATTAATAAGGTAAGTGATGCTCAAATTCTTTGTGTTTTTCTTGAGGTTTTCTCCAATACACTTAATGGAGTTTTCACAACGCAGCCAGATTGGCAGGTATAGGGAATTCTAGTAATTATACCCCTAAATTCCTTGTACTTCTTTCCAACTGAGTATCTCTAGGATCTAAATAAACATGATAACAACTGTCTGTAGATAACATTACCTGGAATGACATACAGAGGATCTGGCCTGAAAAAAAATCAAAGAATAAGTGGTTTTCCCAGTAAATCAGGGCCAAGACAGAGTCCCAATAGACTCTTACTGTCAAACCCCTAAATGTGTATGTTTACAGGTTACTTATTCAGTTACAGGTATAGAAATTCATATGGTCTCCCATAAGAAGTAATAACAGACCAACCAAAAAGGCTTGTTAATTTAGTCTTGATGTTAATCTGAACTTCAGTTGAACTTATTTGTTCAGGTAATCTACCCAGCAATCTGCAGGAGAAGATGCTTTTTCTCATGTGGAGCCAGTTTAGCAAAAATGTAAGCTAACCTCTAACTGAGATGATTATGGAGAAGATGTATTCCCCGTGGGCAATTTGTGTGAGTATGTGTGGAGAAGCAAGCAGGTACCTAAACAGTGTATTTTTATTAGGGGAGTTAGTTCCTTGTCCAGTCTTCTGTGTTGTGGGATAGGCAGCTGGAGGTGCCCAGTCACAAGAATTTCCCACAACAAATGGAGGTGCCAAGGTCCTTTCTCCTGGTCAATGTGCTCCTACTTGTGCATGTTAGCTTCTTTTGGGCTAGAAAATAACTAAGTGGGTATTTATGCTTAGACCACCTTTGCCTTGCTCAGTCTCACTGAGGTACGTTTTAAAGGACCTGAGATTACCAAAGTAATCTGGAGACAACTCCCTATCCAATAACAAATTGTACTGTGGCAGTTCTGGGGTGGCTGAGGTCAAGAGCTAGTCCTTGTACCCAAAACCTTCTCTCCCTGATGGTTGCAATGCTCCTCCTTGAGCAGCAGGTAAAGCTGGGAAGGGTTTCTGGGGCTTGCCAGGAGTCATGCAGGAGATATGGCCAAAGCCCATGTCAGACCAGATTCACAGTCCCACGTGTCTTCCAAGGGATCATTATTCCTTTGCTGTACAAATAGTAAACTGAGCTCTTGCAGTGTAGGTTAGAGGCAAAGCTGCCATCACTGGCAGTAAGGCAGGGCAGGGCCAGAACCACCTACTGAACTTTGAGAATTGGTCACAGACAACACGACAGGTGTCACCTCTCCCCAGTGTTAAGTGTGCTGGAGTAATTTGCTGATGCATTCTCAGAATAGTTTAGATGAATTTTGCAAAGACCTGTTTAAATAAAACATTAGATACACTTTTTCTCAAGGTTTGAAGAGGGATTATGATTATTTTCACTCGCAGTCATAGGTCTAAGAATAATCCTTCACTCAGTCATCTTTGGCAGGAGAGGAAGTAATATGCTGGCTTTAGAGGCTGCAGAGTTACCTGTTTATTTTGAAATAAATGTTTCTCTGTGCTATTCCTGACAACTTTCCTGTTCCACCCTTACCATTTAATGTAGGAGGGTCATGCACTTTTGTCCTTGTTAACTCAAGTCCTGCAACTGTGTAAGTTTATGACATTTTATTTCATATTTTTTTAAGTCAGATCAGCCTCATGTGACTGTTTAAGTAAATAAGCAGCTGACCAAGAGCCACTCATCTTCATGTACAGCAGGCATGTGAGGCAAAGGGAGTTGTTCAGTTGTTCGCCCATTATTTCTTGTGAAGTCATTATTGCTTTTCTCCCGTCGTCCTCACTTGGGGCCAAACATTGCCTTGTTCCTGACTTGCAGAACGAAAGGAAATAGAGGACACTAGGGGCAGGGGAATGAGTCTTTCCTCATTCCTCTGGCACAGATCCACAGGACAGGCTTTCTGCTGTATCATGGTTATGCGCAAGGAAGACGGGAGTTGAGTCTGTTCCTGGCCCTGTCACAGGCTCTGGGGACCTATTTCCTGGCTGCCTGGAAACTCATGGGTTCACCTTTCTCTAGTGGAAGTAGCAAAGGTCCCATTCACTGCACGCTCTATGTGAGCAATATTCCCATGAAATGAAGGCACCCAGCTCCCTTTTCTGGCACCATGTGCTACTAGAGAGTGGCTTGCAGGCTACACTGCTGTGTTTACAGCTTCCAAGTCTGCTGGTATCTTCCTGTGTACTCTGCTGAAGAGAACTTTGGTTATTTGATAAAACTGTGGACAGAGCTTTCACAAATGAATACACTTTAAAAGTGCATACTTGAACAGATGACAAATGGTCAAGGAATAAGAAAATACTTGATTAAATTTGATAACTTGTAAATTTTCCTCCCCTTATGACAGTTAACAGGAATGGTCTAAACGTTTCTTCCTTACTAGTTCTTCCTCTACCTTTTCCTGCCTGAGGCTTTTTCTCCCTCCACTCTAGCAACTCACAACTAAACTCAGTACCACTTTCTAGGCATGAAGCAGTCAGTGAGCATTTCTCCAGCACGGCAGTGTTTCTGCCTCACTCCTACCCTGCTTCTGTGTCTGCTTGCTAGCACCTCAACATGTGAGCAACACTCACGCTCTCCTGTCTGCTGAGAGAGCAGTGGTAAGCTGTTCTGTGGGACTGTGTGCAAACAAGGGGCTGTGCCCAATGTCATTTCACACTACACAAGAGCCAGAAGAGGAACACATCCTTCTTTTGACAAAACAGTGAGAGCTAAGAGGTGTTCCCTGCTTCTGCTTGGGATGAAATGAAAAGCTTTCCAGGTATCTTCCCTTCCTGGAATGAGGCAGAAGCCTGCTGGCTGGGACATTTGCTAGGGACGCGGGAGACACATGTACAAATCATCTATGAATGATTCAGTCATGGGCTAGAGCTTGGCTTTCCCACATCTAAGACAAATGCCCTAAAACACTAAATCTCTTGCAGAGGCTGAAATTTATTTTGACCTTCTTGCATCCTTGATGCATCAGAGATCTCATTCTGATGACTCCTATTAAATAAACTATTTTCCTGATTGGTGCTTCGTGCTTTCTCTCAGTTTTGCACCAAATATGATTGCATAGCTGGACAGTTTCTTCCCTTTACCAGCACGTTACCAGCACACATGTGGTTACCTGGGGCATCAGTATTTCTCAGACCCTTCATGGCACCTTGCACTTGACAAGAGTGCCACACTGAGAAGCTTCCATCATTGGATTATCCCCTCTGCTGTGAGCAGCCAGGCAGCCTACCCTGTGCAGCCATCTTTGCTTTCACCATGATATTGCACCACCCAAAGCATAGCACATTCAGGTAAAGTTCAGGCATTTGAGTTTTCCATCGCTAATCTTCATTACAGGCTTCCATGCTAATCCCTGCACGGCGTTCCAGTTCCTGACTGTGGCTTAGTACATTGGACTTGACTCTCATCTGGCCCACAAACAACAGGGATCAGTGGACCCACAATGGCCTGTGTTCTGTCATCTAGCACAAATTTTGTCATCTTGACTCTTCAGCTCTCTTGAGTAAAAGGCAGCAAGTAGACTCTTTCTCAAAAGTTGTGTACATAAAGCAGTAAGAAGCGTCAAACCTGCTGGTGTTTAACTAATTGGGGACCACAGTTTTCTTTTCTCTCTCTTTTTTTTTTTTATTTTTTTTTTTGTTTTAATAAAAAGAACTTTAACAAATCCCTGCTCCAGATGAATTTCAAGTGTATGCAGCAGATCAATGGCTTTTCTGGAAACAATTACCCTATCACTTAGTGTCTGTATTAGCTTTAACTGAATTGCCTGAAATAGCCCTCCCATCATCTAAATTTAGACTTTAAAATACAACTAAAGAATGCATGATGGCCTAATGAGTAGTTAGCCAGTCCTTCACAGGATTATGGCTCTGAAAAATAAATTGCATGTGAGCATTAATACTGCATCTCAAAAACTCACTCAGCTGCATGCCTGGTCATCTTAAATTCATTTTGGCTATTTTGTTTCTCTGGTCTATTTCTCTTTGAGGCTTCTTTTATGCTGTAAAATATAACAAGATATTTTGTTGTGAAGTGATTTTTAGTTTTGGCTTAGATAATGACAGTTATGCATCCTGAGAGATGACAGTAGTATGTAAAACTGAGAATATAAATTATTTAGCAAGGGAAAAAATTCATCTTTCTGTCTCCTCCTTCCCAACTTAAATTCTAATAGACATTATCCATATAAATTCCTTTACAGCAATAAAGAATGAACTACAGAAAAGAGAGGCATATGTTATATATGGTAAGATTTCTTTCTTTCCTTGATGATTGTGGGAATACACACAGAGTAGAAAGTAGAGGTGTATCTTGGAAGCAACATGACACTTACCTCTGCAAAAATTCAACAGCTAAAACAAAAATGAAAGGGAATAGACCTACCAGCTGCTTAGATTCAGCAGTTTCATTCTTTACATGCTATTCAGTAAGTTTCCAAAGAAGTGTGGGCTTGGATTTCTGTGAAATTTATCTTGCTAAAATTGGGAGGGAGGTTGGGGAAGAAGGTTGAAAATCAGAATTTGCCTGCAAAATAACTCTCCTTCTCCTCTCCCCCGCCCCATCCCAGAAACATGAGACATCAGTGGCAGAAGGTCATGCAGATAATTACAATATTATCTCCTGTGCCTAGGGAACTTGGCTCCTCTGAGAAGAAGGGTGATAAATTAGACCTTGTCAAAATTCCATTAATGGAAAACTCTACATTGCTAAATCTAGAACAGAGGCAGTAAACTCCAGAACTTCCCAGTGAAAATAAGTTCCAAAATTTAAGTTTTTCCAAAGTGAAATGCTTCTCCCTGACTGAATTCTGCATGTTATTTGTTTGGGGATTTTTTTCCCCTTAAAAAAATCAACCTAAATAGCAACAGCTTGTGCCTGGGAATCTGGAACGCTGAAATCCCTGGCCTCAGAAGGCTCTGCAAGTTTCTAGGCTCCCTAAAGTGCAGCGGTGAGTTCAAAATTCCCAAGTGAGACATTTCTGTGTTGGGGTTGCCATGAAACCAGGTGTTCTGGAAGCATGGCTTGTCCATCAGCCTGCCCAATGGACTAGCAAGAAACTTAACTAAGTGCCATTTTGTCAACAGAACTTCCTCAAAATTGAATGACTACTACAAAAACTTTTTAGTTTTGGTTAGTCAGATTGGAAATTCCTGACCAGATGTAGTGCAGATTTTTCTGTCACTTCTCTTCAGTCTTTTGAGTTCCATTCACATGATCAGGACTCATATCTGTCTTTTGGGTTCTTGATGTCCTCTTTACAGTGTTTTGTCTCTTTCATGTATAAAGTCCTACTTCACACATTCCACAAACTGTGTACCTATTCCCCAACTAAATGAATGCTGGTTTTCAATGGTAAAAAGATAGATAAACATATTTATCATCAAAACATGAGGCTGGAACTGCAGAGAAGTTCCTTACTGTGGGTGCTCCTAGAATCGATGTTCCTGTTTGGTATTTCCTGAGAAACTAAGGTTCAGGATATGTATGAGACAGGAATAACACGGTTATTTCAGTGGATGGTTGGGAGGGTTTAAACACATTAGTGTCTTTGATTAGGTGAATGTCAGTAGTGCTGGCAATTCCTGCTTCTACCAAAAAGATAATTGCTCCTTCTCTGTCCACTTTCAGGATCCATACCAAGCACTACTTGACATTGTGTTGCTCCAGAGCAGCATGTCTTAATGTGTCCTTCTGGAAATGCCAGTAAATTGAACAATAGTATTTGTGTTAATTACTTTTCCCCCCCTAAATCAACGAGCAAGGTATCACCATAATAGAAAAATGATACAGCACTTGGACTAAGGCCCAGATGCTTTCTGTGATGGCAAATCAATTGAAATGCATCAATGCTGAAATTACAGTGCGAAACATCTCTGTATTCTTTGTGTGTTACTGAAGCACATTCCTGTAAATTAGCCCCATTGGCAGTCATTTTGCCGATTCAGTTTTAAATATAAGAATCAAAATGTTGCCCTAGACGGTGGTATTTAGAAGTCAGGATCCCCAAAAGCAGCCCTTTTTGACATATTCAGCAAATAGGTAGGCAATGGTTTCTAGATCCATATTAAAATAGGAGTGCGTTTTCTTGTAAATAAGTGTTCCTGTTTCAATGGTGACATGAAACGCAATGTGTGATAATTTGTTATGTTAATCCCATGTGTCAGCCAGCCACTCAAAGTCTGCCCCGCTTATCTTTTGGAAATATTCTGGGGTTTCCAGTGATTCATATAAAGGAGCAACCACATTCTCTGTCCTTGAGATATACAACACTAAAATTTGGATGCTCCTGTGTCTGTAGTACTATGTTCTTACCTGGTGTCAAAATTTTTGAGTAATATAATTAAGGGGATGTAACTACACATTTGAATCTGCAAGCCCCTCTTCCTTTTATAAATGCAAATCCCTAGGGCAGAAGCAGTAAGGTATTAAACATATTTACACTATTATAAGCCACTCTGTGAGCAGCAGAGCTAATGAATCTTGGGTTTGTTCTGTCTATACCCAGATGCTGATGCTACTGAATCTTTCAGGAACACCTTTGGGACCATTGTTGCATTGGGTGGTGTTTAAGATCATCCAGCCAACTAAAATGTTGCTGGGGAGGGCATGATGGATGACAAGACAGACAGAAGGGGAGGCAGTGAAATCAATGACACATCCTTTTCTGGTAGAAGCAAGCTGGAACTCCTCTCACTAGGTGCAACAAATTCAGTCACCTTGCATTATCAAACCTGGATTCAGGTCCTCTTCCCGCTCCTTTCCCACTCAGTGGGGTTGTAGGGAGGCAGGAGGCAGTTTGTAGGATGGCCTGCTCTGGTTGTGGGAGTCAAAGAGATTTAGGGCAGATAAACCAGTACAGTCTGAAATAGGGCTGTGTTTTCCCGGAACAGATGGGAAGGGCTTGTTGCTGCTCTTGGCACTCTTCCCACACAGGCAATGCCTCAGTCTCCTGGAGGTGAAAAGTGCATGGTGGTGTCCCACCTCGTGAGCACACATTTAAAGGAGGGAGAGAGGGAGGCAGTTCTGAACATGTAGAGGGAACAGTTTGTACTTGGTCCCTGCAGCCAGTGCCTCAAGGCTGGAAACACAAAGCCTGAGAGGGAAGCAGCTGCCACTAACTCTGCTGTCCTATGGCCACCAAGGACTGCTGGAGACCCCATGACACTCTTTCAAAGCACTCAGCCACTCAGAAGCTCTGAAGTTGGATTTCAACTGCCCTTAGTTGCCTGAGCACCACTGAGGATCTGGAATGAAACACAAACAGTGTCTCTCCTAGAGCTAAAACCAGCTGTCCCAAAGCCTGTGGCAAGCCATGGATGTCCCTTAACTGGGTCACAGCAGGTTTAGTCACAATAGTTGTTTTCTTCTGGTTCTTCAGGTAGCTGAATGCCACCCCTCTTGGGTCTGTGACCAAATGAAAAAAAAAACGGAGGAAAATTATGAAGCTAATCCAGGCCCTTTTATTTCCTTTTTTCTCTCTCTGCTTTCAAATTTCAACTTAGCTACAATTAATTTTAAAATAAATTGGGAACATTAGGATGCTGAAATTATGGTTCCAATTTTTTCCTCCTTTTCTTTCCAACTAGATTAGTTGGGCCACATTCTGCCTGAATTTACAAATTTTTTCAAATATTCCAGACTTGCTCTTTTTCTCCTTTTTAACTGAATGAAATATTTCTCTGGCACAGTGTTAACTGAATACAGCTAAATAATACAACAGCATGTTTCACTTGCTTCAGGTAGCCATTGGCATAAAGACACAGTTAAGGATCTCTGTGCAACTGCCTCTGTGTTTTTGTTTTTAAATTAAGATTTTTCTCCTCAGGGCTATTGCAGCATTGCTATTCCTCAGACTGGGAAGAATTGCATGAAGGACTACGGAAAGCTGAGAAATTGCAGGAGGAGCCATAGGCCAAGTAATATGTTCCAAATATGGTCTGTAATATCATAAGAGTAGCATGTTTTCAACTCAGAATGAGAAATGGGTTTGCCAAAAGCATAAGCTTGGGCCCAAAAGCTGAACTCCAGACACAATTAAAATAACAAGTCTCCGAGCTTTCCTGCAATCAGCCAGTGACTTCAACTCTTGCTGCTTTTAGGTTTATGTCATGCTTCCCTACCAAGTGTTTACATGTCACTCTGCTAATCAGGCAAAAACGGAGGCTGCTTCAAATCAAAGAGCAGCATCCCTGCTATCAGTGTCTAGCACTGTAAATCCGGTCTGTCCACTTCAAATAGCTCTAGATCTGCTTTCCCCTTTTCCTCCTTTTCTCCTCCACACGGCTTCTCAATTGCAATGCAAAAGCAATAATGGCCAATTCCTTAAGGCATGCTTCCTTACCATATCCTCCCTCCCAACCAAAGCACTGCTTCCCTGGCTTTGTTTTTGAAACAGCAATAACCTAGTGAACAGAAGGGCTCACTAATCCAGGGAGAGGTTGCATGCCCAGCAGGGACACAAAGCAAGCTGAGATTGGCTCCCTGGCCAATCTCATGGAGGCTTCAAAGACCAAGAGTCCACCGACCTAAGCAGGGGTCCCTTTGTGCCTTGGGGTCATCTGGAAACCTTGATGGCTGAGAGGGCTCATCTGCAACAGATGGAGAAAGAAGAGCTTGAGACAGAAGCCTTCTCAGGGCCACTGAAGCAAGAGGTGCAAGCAGGCTTTGTGAAACACATTAAGCTCCCTCTGAGCTCTTTAACCTTAAACTAAGGCAGCTGATGAAACTGAAGAAGACGACAAGGGGAAATGAGAATACTTATCTGTGCTTCCCTAAGCATGCCTAAATGCTCAGATAAACACAGCTTTGAGTATAGTCCTGGCTGTAAATCTTCCCACCACCTTTTGGGGTGGCACCAAGTTTGGCACCGGTGCCAGTGCCAGACTAGGCACTCCTCAGGCTGTTTCAGAGGGAACCAGCAGGGATGGGCTCAAGCTGCTGCCACTTAGACTATAAGCACCCATCCATTCTAAGTCAGCTTTCATACCTCTGCTCTCAAAGACTACGGTGATGTGTACCTTGTTGGGAGAGCGGTGCTGACATGCCAAGGGACAGCAATGCCCACAGGGTAAATGCAGACCATCAGCACTATTCTCACATCTGAACCTGATCCATGAGGCAGGGACGGGCATAAAGATTGGTTAGTTAGGTTTAATAATCATTAATGAAAACCTGGGCTTGTTAGTGAGCTGAAAAGAGGGTTTTCTTACATTTTTAGCAAGAAACAAAAGTCAGCAAGACATTTCAATACAGGTTGTAAAGAGACCAGTACAAGCCTGTTGTGGGTTTCTTGGTATCCAGCCTTTGTAAACACTACTGGCAGTGCATCATCTGATTTATGAAGAAAGCCAAGATCAGATGGCATTCTGAATGCTATCTAGACTTTTCTGGCTTTCATGCATGAGAAATTGAAGGTTTGGATTGCAACTTCAAGAGATTGGCAAAAAGCCATTAATCTACACACACCAATAGATAGAATGAAGTCACAACTTGTAATGATGCTGAGTATTGCAAGATCCTTCAATCAACGGTCAAAAGAGCATTCTAGAAGAAAAAGATGGTACAGGAATGAATCCTGAGATGGGAACATAAAAAAAAATCTGATTTCTAGGAGCATAAAAATGTTTGTCTGCTGAGGACTCAGTCCTGACTGACTTTTCTTGTTTGCTTTTTCTTTACTTTATTGCTTTTATGGAGCAGATTTCAGAGAAGTCTGACACTGCTTCATTGGGAAAGCAGGAAGATTTATGCTGAGTTTATTGCAGGCAGTAGATATGATTTCATTATAGAATACTAAGATTGTAATTTCGTGTGCTTACACAGAATGTTTAATGCACACATTAAGCTAGATGCATTTTATTTCAATTTGTATAGCAGCCTAAATGGTAAAACAGTATGATACGCTTGTTTATTTGGCATTAAAGCTCGGATTCAGTGCTTAAGCATCTTGCTGAACTAGGGGACCAAGCTGTGATTTAATGGTTCAAATAAGAGTCTTGTTAGTGATCAAAACTCGGGGATCTGTAAAATCAGAAGATTTTCAGACTGGTGGGAAATAACACTGTACCAGCATGTTAACCTTGCTGACCCTTCTAAACCAAAAGAAGATAATTTTAATGAGGTCTGTAGATACTATCACAGTTTTCATGTGTTTTATCAATGCACAGACTGATAATGTGAAGGTTATAGGGTGAATTTTACAATTGTTAGGGTGCAATTTACTGCCACAAACATAAAATGCTTCAGAAAACTTAGATTTTTCCTACTTCATGAACAATTTTTATTTACCCTCATATTATTTAAAATGGATTCCTCCCCATTTAAAATTGACTTGCTGCAAAAAGTAGATATTGAAACTGGGTTATTTAATTCCAAAGCTTACTAGGATATCTGAGCTGATGGGGGTTTGGAAATAGTAGGACTGTATTGCTCTAGCTACTAACAACACAGCTAATATTTGAACTCAGGAAATACAGTTGTTGAAGAACACAGAAAAATTCAGCTTTTGATAGCTTGTATTTTCATAACTCCTTAGTGTAAGATGAGAGGTGGTGTATTTCATAATGTTGAGTTTGAATCTAAACTAGATCCTTGTATTACAAAGAAAACAAATTAATTTAGTATTATGGATAAAAGCATATAGCAGGCAAAGGAGATTCTTGCTGTGCACTGGCTGTGTGTTCAAACACCAAGGTTACTGCAATCCCCCAGCTGAAGGCTCAGCTCTCTTCCCTACCCCCTAGCTATGCAGTGGCAAAGGACAGTACTGACTGCAATAAATTAAAATTAAAAAGGCTGGACAAGGCATCCTCTACCCTTTCTCCTTCAGACTGGCTACCCTGCAAGATCAGTAGAAAATTCAGCATCTGAGGACTACATAAATTTAACTATTTAATGGAAAGAACTATTTCAATTTGATGACCCCAGTATGATCAACATGATTTAGCAGAAAGTAAAAATATTAATTTTAGCAATAACCAAGGTTTCTTTTTCCCCTCTGTCAGTTCTGTTACAGGCAATTGTGGACAGCTGGTTCTCCCTGGATTGCTTTTGCTCAGGACTCAGTGGTGGTGCCTTTTTTAACTTTGAGGCCCTCAATTTAGCTAAGACTCAACTGTTCTTTCAGCGGCTTCAGAAAGGTGTGTTTCCTTATTTAAATAACAATGTTGCTGTTATTTAAATATCTTGCTGGTGTATTTTTCCCTTAGTTACCTTTAGGCTGATTTTGCAGAAAATCTTGCTGTGACTACTGCTCAAGAGCCATCTGCAAGATGCAGTTACCCACTTACCTGGGATTTTGCAGTTTGATTTAGAAGATAGGCAGGAGTTCTTTAGGCTGTGAGACACTTCCAGACCTCTAAAGCTTTGCCAGGTAGCTCTCTGTAGGCTACTCACTGTTCTTGTCCAGCATATGCTCATGTCACAGGACATGTTTGTGTCTGCAAAGGGTTCTTGACAGCACAGTCGCTCCCACTTTGGTGTGAGCTATGAGAGCCCCATCCACAACTACTTTTTCATTGACCTGAAACTTGAAGGAACAATTGTGTATCACCCTCAACAACAGCAAGGGTGCTGGGAAAATATTCAGGAACCCTAAAGCATTCTTCCCTATTGAACTCTGTAGTGCATGGGAAGGAAGGAGAGGTGCAACCCGTTCTGCAGGACGTTCCTACTCTGCTGTCAGGAGATGCCTGACAGCTTTTTCCCTCCGGACAAGATCAGGATAGAATGGTTTGGATTGAATTACTGATTTGATGATGAGTTTTCTTACATCCCTGATACCCCCTTCTCCCTTTTGTGTGAAGACTTGTCTAAAACCCCACATATACTACCTAGCAGTCTATTTCCAGGGCAAATAATTTGCATGGGGGCTTGTCGCCTTAAAGTACAGGCTGGTTATAACACAAAGGACTTCCAGTCCTACCTGTCCCCACTGCTTCACTTGCCCCCCCCCCCCCCCCCTCAGCTGGGCAGCTCAGGAAATGCAGGCTGTGCATACGAAGATGGTAGACGGTACCTAAGGGCATGCATGTAATTCAATTTAAGGAGGATGTCAAGATGTCATCTGCACCCACAGCTCAGCTTCCCAGGCTGCTCCTGAGCCTGGACCATTATGACAATACGGGGTTTGCCCTGTGATTCCAGCTATGACTTACGGCCTCTCAGTGGTTTCAGCTCCCTAAGCTCCTATTACATTATGCAGCATATGTAGCTCTTAACTTAATATGATGAAGTTACCGGGTAACTATTTATTTTTGTGATTAGCTTTTACACCTGCTCACAAGCTTTTAATTACTGAATTCTCCACATAGTTCTTTAATTCAATTTGTTTTGACCTTTCAGTTAGTGGAGAAATAAAAGAAAGGTGAAATCTATGTTATGCAACTGTATTCTGGCATTTAAAGGTGGGGAAGAGGCCTTGGCAGCAGCGAGCCAGGGCACACAGTCTGAGCTGGGAGAAGTTTGCAGGACAAGAGCATTGGTTTCCATGAAGAAAATGGAGTAAAAGTAGAAGGTTTTGACACTCCTGCTGCCCATTCAGTGATACATAACTCTTAGCCCTAGATACTCTTTGTTCATACTTTTTCCCCAGAAAGTAGAGGATTGACACTGAAGTTTTTGCCATCCTTGCCACCACAGGCAGCTCTAGCTGTGCTCCAACTGTGAACACATGAGCACAGCCCTGTGAAAACCTGCCATACCAGTCAGAGTAGTGGGGCAAAGGACCACAGAAAAAATAAGCCCCTGAGACAGGGAGAACGGGAAGAGGTTGCTGATGTTATACAATAACCATCCCCAGCTGTTTGGGGAGCTAAGAGTTGGTTTCCTCTTGAGGTCAGCAGATGTGCTGGGTCCAGCAATGTCTGTGCCAGCAGATGTTTGGGATTCCACAAGGAATATTTGATCCAAGTCCAGCCAACCCAGAGGGCTATATGTCTGCTTGGAGTATTTGCACTGCAAGGTGCCAGATTAATGATTAGAGAGATTAACATCTACAGGTGCAGCCTGCATTGTGCTAGTGAAATCCCCACCTGGCTCTGCCAGTGGACCTGAACATGAGTCTGAAGGGACACATCTACGGGTGAAGGAAATTCAGAGGGCCATGTTTAAGGGTCTAGCTGGTGGCTGCCATGTAGGTTGTTCAGCACTTGGTTTTTCTGCTGAGAATACCAACAAGATAACACTCAGTGTAGGCTGGGTGACTGACCTTGGGATCTGTCCTAAATCTGACTGGTTATGCCAATTTAGCTTTCATAGACTCTTGATGCAGGGGACCAGAAGAGATCATCTTCAGGGGAGGACATCTACAGCAATACAAGGAGAGTTTGGATTTTTGTGCAGGTTCTTCATGTGAAAACAAATCCGTCCAAACAACCTAATTTATCTTGATTTTTTTACATGAAAATTTTCTAGACTGTGGCAAAGGGGAGAATTACCCCCTAAGGGTAAGCTAAGACTTGTCTTGACCATTGTCACAACTTTGGGTGACAATAGGGTGGGAAACTGGATATATACTCAGTCAGACTACTCAGAGAGGTGAGGATCCTTTGCTGGCTTGTTCTGCTGGGGTCTTCTTTGCTTTGCACTGGTGATTCACCAGAAAGCAATTGCCATAAGTCTGATAATAAGGCCGACAGGGGCTGATAGAAGCAGGGGAGCTATTAACATGATTCCTAAGGAGATTTTCTGAAATTAGTTGTTTAAACAGGCATGGGCAGCATTCATGTGGGTATATTTCATATGATATCAATAGAGACTGAGATGAATTCCTTCTTTGTCATACAAGGACCCCCTATTATTAATAGGCTTTTGTATGTGATTTCTTTCCCAAGGAATTCAAACCAAGTAAGTTGCTTTAAATGGTTTTTGGTCTGGTTATGTCAGATCCATTTTAACTAAATAGATCTTTATGGTCTAGACCATAAAGTTCCAGTAAAAATCTGGTTTTAAACAGGAGTTTCAGTTTTTTCTTAGTATGCTTATGAATTCTGAACATCTGAAATAGTTTCAATACATAAAATAGCAATTCTTTTTTATACAGGCATGCAAAGTATGAATAATGAATTGAAAGAATTGGGGAAAAAAGAGTCCTAAAATTACTAGTAACTCTGTTTTTTCAAATATTGTCCTAAGTCCTCCCCTAAGGAACAGAGAAAATATTCCAACTCCACATGATGGAAAAGCTTTAGTGCGGAGAACTCTCCACAGGATCGTTTTCATTTTGTAGTACATTTTAAACATATGGACAAGGCAGACTGTTAATTATTTCTTTTCCTTTTGGCTCAGTTCCATGTACAACTCAGCAAAAGCAGAGCTTACAGACTATTCAGTGGACAATCAATGGCTTTGCATTTGCTGAGTGCTGAACAAAATCGATGAAAGGGTGTTGTGATTAGCTCTTGAGGCACTTGTTGGCCCACAGAAAAAACCATCCTTGCCCTTTTTGTCCCCAGCTGCTGCATCCTGCTCTTTCCATGTTAGTTCAGATGGGAAACACTTTGAGAAGAGATAGTTTGGTAATCCTACACATGATATCAGAAAAGGTTATTCCATGGGGTGAGGGGAAAGACTGTGACAAATGGGTTCCATGTCCTTAAATGTTGCTGAATACAACTCGAGTGCAATGCGATGTGACCAGAGGGCATCCACGACTTGTGAGTGACACACCACATGTAAGAAGATCTAATTGCAGGAGCTTGAGACGTTGCAGCCCACGACTGTGTGCAGGGCTCTTTGCTGTTGATGCTCAAGTATCAGGAAAGGACCTGTGCCACTGTCTCTTCTGCCTCTGGCTGCTCCTCTCACTGGTGTGAACCCAGAGACTGCAGAAGCAGCTCATATACCCATCTGCTGTCTCAGGCTACTCTGCAGCACGTCTGCAGTCATTGGGTGATAATACCAAATAACAATATCAACAATAATAATAGTACTACTACTATTAATAAAAATAATATCATCATCTTAAATAGAGAGAGTGGTAATATCAAGAAACACCAAAGGTGAACTCTGGCATAGTCCTGGGGATGCCCTTCTCCATGGGATCAGTTGCCTTCCACAAAGGGGCAGTTTGTACTGGTCTTTCCCAGTTTGTCCTCCCTATGGCATCTCTGGCAATCACTTCAACACCCTCTGTGTCTTATCTCCCACCGGGGCATGGTGTGTGCTTCAAGAGACTGGTGCTTATTTTTGTGTCTGGGGACCAACTAATGCATCTACTCTTACCACTGGGACACAAAATTCAATGAATATGTAATTACTGCAGCATTTGTTCTGTTAGCAATACTTTTATTCTGTCGTAAACATTTTTCACATATAATGGGGTTAAGGTGTCTGCCTGATACGGTTTGTAGTCTGAACATGTAGGTCTAATTTGGAGAAAAAGAATGAGCAGAAACAAACTGTTAGAGTGGTTTTAAGATGACATAAAGGAATGCTCGAGAGTTCCTGTATTTGTGGCTAGGATGAGAACACATCAAGAAAGAAGGGAGAGCCACAGATTATGGAGCTATTACTCATTATTAATTATATATTTTGCACTGTTACAAGTACCCTGAGATCTAAGTGTACCTTGCAATCAGTAACAAATTAAGCTGCACACTGGCCCTTTGATAGTAATCATGGAAGACCGAGGATTATGTACCCCTGGCCAGGATAGACTTTGGTTTGCTTTCAAAGAGCTGTGGGGAAGGTTAATACCAAGTTTAACTTAATTGTCCAAATTAGATACATTAGTGGGATGGTGATAAGCATGAGTCACAGTGCTTAGATCTGCCTTGCGGATACCATCCCTTCTCTCTCCTGCATTTCAAGACAGAAAAAAGTGGTAGCCATATCAGATTCAAATCTTTCAGGGTAACAGGGGCTCTAAAAAAATATTCTCTGTGGCTTTCTTTTCCAAGAAACTGAACGCAACTTTAAATAAAGCAGATGGAGGCCCTTTCTCCTGTCCTCCTTTCAGCTACTCTAGTAATCTTTTTCTATACTGAGCCCTTATCGGTGTGTCTGTACTCACCGCTGTTGCCTGACAGGCACCCTGGAATGATTACAGTGGGTTTCCAAGGAATTCCTCATTCCCAGGGAAGCAGAACCACATTCAACAGCCACGGACACCCCAAGACCCTCCTGCCACCTCCCTAGACTGCATTGGCCATGGCGAGCTGGCACCATGACCCACTGGGACTAAGGAGCCAAGCGCCAGGGTGAACCCAAACCTAAAGGACAAAGCAACTTCTCTGGAGCAGTGCCAGTCCCAGCCCTGTGGCCCTCTCTTAATGAGACTTACTTGCTGATGACAAAATGACATGAGAAAGACACTAAAAAATTATTTGAAGTGCAAAGGCCCCAGACCTGCAGCTGCACGAAGGAGTCTCCCGCACCCTGTCTTGGCAGCAGCCTGTTCACCTCAGTGGGACGATGGACACGTATCATCTCATGCATACCTGAAAATGCCCAGCATTTCCATGCCTAACTAACTGGAAAGCTTCTACAAAGGAAGCTATGAGAAAGGTTCACATATTTATTTTGCTTGGCCTTTGAGTCAGACACAACCCCTGAATGCACAAGAGGGTGGATCCTATTCAGGGATGTGCTGAGGCTGTTCCCTCCAGCACCAATTAGAAAGAGCAGGCTAGCTTCAGCTGCACTGTATCGCCTATTTTCCCCTTAGAAAAAAAAGTCCCTCATTTTGCCCAGGGATCTGGGAGAGCACACAAGCTATTTCCCACTGGGACTGGAGAGATGCTAATGGCATTTACTGAACATGTTAATCTTGCCTCCCATTTTTTGTCCCTCAGGATTTCAGTGTGAAGCAGCAGATTAACAAGGTTTAGGACTGGGTTCCTGTTCCTCTCCCTGGCAGGGCTGGCTGCAAGGCAGGCTGTGTCTTCTTTGTGCTGGGTTAGTCGTGGCATGGCAGGGCACAGCACAGCTGGGGTGCCTGCCAGAGGGGGATGCAGATGGGGAAGCATTTGCAACATCATGCCTTCACATCATTACAGCCAGACAGGCTGGTGATTTGCAGTCCTGTTCTTCACTGTGCTTTGGCATCTCACCCCTCAAGAGATTTCAAGAGAAAATAAAAATCCAAAGCCTGAGTGCTGGCAGGCGAAGCTAGCAGTGCTGAGCAGCTGCCCGGCAGTCTGCAGTGCCGTCCCTTCCCCCAGCCGCTACGAGCTGATGTGCCAGTCTCATTTTGATGCTGCCTGCATTCAGATTTCACCTTGTTTTCCCCCCAGTTTTTTACCCTGAGGCAAAATTTAGCTCTCACATTTGCATGATGCTGTGCTCTCCCACTCCCAGCACCTGGAGCTCTCACTGACAGGGTGCAGCCATCAGCCCCAGGACGGCTGTCACCACCCCTGCCAAGGGACGATGAGCAAAGTAGCTTCCAAATATGCAGAGCAAGAGTTTTGGATCAGAAACAAAAATGTATAAATGCAAGATTGAATGCATATTAGTTTGGAACACTGATTAGATCCAGAAATAAAGGGATAGATTAGCCAAACGTTTTGGGGAGCCAGCATTTTGTTTCATTTATTATTCCTTAACTAGCTTAAGTTGGAATAGGAACTGACCGAATACTTGAGTATCACGTTGCATACTGGTCCTGTTTGTGTTAGAGGTTTTGGCTTAGGATCTACAAACAATTTGTCAAGTAACCCAGCTAGCTAAATATGACATTTTTTCTGAAAAAGGTGGCTCGAGAGTATCGCTAAGGGGATCACAGCATGTGTGAGGAAAGCTGTTCCTGTTTCTCTACAGTGCTTCAGCTGCATGGTCCTGACTGGCTGATGGCCCCAGACTGTGTAAAACCATCAGTAAAAAAGAAGGATTGAGAGATCTTCATGAGAGACTTCCATAAGTTTAAAATGGGAAGACTCAAACAGGAGATTCTAGTCCAGTGAAGGGAATACCCAGGTAAAGGAGACCCCACAAACTCATAGGGAGGGAGGAGTCACTGAAGAGGTGTCATGCCTGATGCAGATGGGGAAGCAAGGGCTCCAGTGTAAGAGAGAGAGGTGCAAAATTCAGGGGAGCAGTAACAGCATATGCACAAAACTACCCAGAGCCAACTTCAAGGAAAGACCTGCCTCCTCTTTCCCTGTAGAATTCTGAACTCAGAACACTCATCTGCCTACATAATATTGCGTTGGGAAAAGAAGTCTATGGAGAAGTTCTCTACAGAATGATTTCTCTGCTAGAGAAATGTAGATGTAAAGGCAATGCTCAAAAAGGTCTGGTCTTGATGAAAGATTGCTGCATGGCTGAGCTCTTCCCTGGCTTTACCTGTCACCTCCCTCCTCACACAGCTCCCTGCACTCAATTAGTTGCTGACTGAATCTTTCTGTGGTTTATCTATTATCTGCCTCTCCACCAGCTCCTGCAGAGCCCAGCCAGGGCAAGGCTGCCACATCAGTTATTATTATCACCCACTGGAAACAAAGGGTGCAGGGGACTTTTCTATTTATATCCAGAGTTTCTCACTCTGAAAACATCTTCCTCACCTCTCGTAAAAGTGTCACTGGATAAACACCAGTACTGCTGTGACACTGGGCCATCTCAGCCTGCGAGTCCTAAACTATTAGGACAACCTGGAGAGAAAAAAGGGTGAGTTTTGCCTCGTTTGTGGTCCTATGGTGTAAGTCACTGGAGGCAAAACTACTCTTGGTTTCATTTTTAATTTCTTTTTTCTAAAAAGGGAAAGATGTTGTTGAACAGCAAGAGCAAACTGTTCACAGTCTTCCTCCATTGCAAAGGAAAACAAATGCTTCCTGTGGCATGCTTGATGAATACTGGGCTTAGCAGAAAAGGCAGAGTACCATGGAAGAGATTCTAGCATCATTAGCTACCTAAAGACTTTCAGTAGTACATGAAAGTTATTCAACTGGTCTTAAAGTTGTGCCAACGTGGTCCCAATATTTATCATCACAGTTGATTTATTCCATTCTGTGTAGAAGATTTGCTTCTGAGAGTACACATTAGTCGAAAGGGTGTAAAATCAATCTTAAAAAAGATATTTTTATCAGCATATTCTTAAGGATCCAGAATACACTTAATGATAAACTTACAGACTAGGTGTTTAAAGCATCATGTGCAGGCATCTTGCATTACAAAACTCTGGCAAAGAGATCTTTAGATTCCTTTGCCGGGCAGCTGAACTGGCCTAGAACAGGACTTTCAAACTCTGCAATCATATCTACGTCTATCTACATCTTTCACTCCTACAGAAGCCTGTCAGATTAAGGGATGTGATGTAGACTCTTCTGTCATAATATAAAAGGGCTTATATGGGTTTTGCAATAAAGATATGATAAAGCTTTAAGAGGGTTGTACAATTGTATGCTAATCCTTGGCAAACAGATCAATATCAAGGCAAAAGGCATAATGTTTTTGCAAAAGGAGGGATCACCATGGATGTACTCAGATGAGAGACAAGGCTACAGACAAGTTGCCAAGTGATGCTTGGAGTACAAAATCAAATAAGGAATGATTTCTTTTTTTCAGGCATGATAAGATTGTTTCTGTTCTTCAGGAACCATAAATGTTAAAGATGGAACAGTCACATTTGATCATCTGACCTATCTGAATTGTTTAGCACATCAGGTTTCTGAGTAGCTTATTGCTCAGTGTTGCTGCATGGAAATTCATATTCCCTGGAGAACACTCATATACACTTATGGACACCATTAAAAAATTAAATAACATTTAATCAAGCATGTCATGCAGAATTCATCAGTGATGGTGGATATTTCACTAAGTGGGTTTTCCTCTGCTGTAAATCACTACACAGCAGTAGAATAAGATATAATAAGATAAGAATGATTATCTGGTGTGGAGGTAGCATAGTAATCAAAAAATGATTGTTTCTTGACTAAAAACAATTGGATTTTGCAGACATGCCCTGAATCTGCTATATACTTTTGTCCTTGAAAAATATATTGATGGGATTACTCAGTAACAGTAAGTTACTGAGTTATTTGTGAGCAATAACAGCTCACAAATTAAGAATATTTCTGATCTATTCCACAGAAAAAAGGAAGGAAGAAGGCCTACAGGAAGGACCTGGTATGGATGAGGCACTTCATGAGTTGTGTGATTGTGTAGTGTAGCTTGATGAACACAGTGATGAGAAGAACAGGGGTATAGTTTAATACTGGCCTTGGCACAACAGATTAATTTTGTACGCACACTAGATTATCTTTCTGTAGCCTTGGGCTACTCTCTCCCTTGCTCCAGGAAGCCCTGCCCGGGCTGCAGCCACCAACCTGCATGCGAGAAATTGCCAAGAGAAACACAGGTAGCAGAGGGCACTGAGGAGCCAGTCAGACTGGGAGGAGGAGGAGAAGTAGTAGGAGGAGAGGGGTGAGCAGGTGGGCTGGGTGTGGGAAGAGAGCAGCAGGATTTGGGAGCTAGGCCTTTGGCAGGAGAGAAAGGTAGATGTGGCCACCTCTGCCTCTGGGGTACAGCGGAGCTGGTGTTTGCCCTCTGCTCCACGTTCCCACATCAACCCTGCTCACTTGATAGGTCAAAAGTCACCTCTTAAAATTTCCCCAAAGTGTCACAGCCCTGCAAACCCTGCAAGGTTGCTGAATGTGAAGCAGGTAATGCAGCTATCTCCATTGCCGTCAGGGCTTTCTCAAGTTCTCCCTGCAGAGCCATGTCAGCCAAGGGAGAGGGGTTGGGTGCTACTCCTTTTGTTCTTGAGCAAACACTTCCAAGATCCTGTCAGATACATATCTGCAAACACAATTACACGTCCATCACCAGCAACTTAATTTGAACAGAGCAGCACAGGTGTGTGAGAGGCACCTGTAGCCTGCACAGTATTGTTTTACCAGCTTCAGCAAATACAATTCTTCTTTTTGCATGGTTGCGGCTGAGCCAAATGTCTTCCCACCCATACAAGCAGGAAAGTTAAATGCTTTGAATTTAGGGTCCAATAAGTCTGAGTTTATGTGAGCTTGCCCTCTTTTTCAGCATACAAGTTTTGTCCAAATGAGGAAACTAAAAAGGAATTTGGACTTTTTCCAGCTTCTGCAGATGTCAAATAAATTTTGTCTCATCAGACAACTTCACACTGACTCCAAAGTCATTGTATACACACACACAAACACACACACACACACACACACACACACACACACACACACACGTACACACACACACTCTTTCACCAACTGTGCACAAGGGAGACCATCTGTGTCCCTGTTGCCCAAGTGACATCCACTTCTTCAGCAAGTCCCAGCAAGTGGCAGGCACCTCTGATTTACTGCAATTAGCTGTACAGCACATATGATGTAGGCTCAGTTTGTTCCAGACTTCAGATATATTATATATTTGTGTGGGATAAGTGCTAGAAGTCTGAGATACCTAACAGGCTCTGTCTTTTGCATACACATTTCCACACATGATTCCCTGACTGAAGATACAGGGGATATTGGTGAATAGACTAAATTACAAGCACCACTGACACAATACGTATCCAGTTCACTACATACAGCCCACACTATGTGCAGGGCAGCACAGTGGATTCTGGGCAAAGACATGTCTTGTGTTACCAGTTATCACTAAGCACCCTCATTTCCCGAGATCTGTGAACTGGAAAAGGTGACTGCTAATGAGCAAAGTGCTTACTTAGTTTCCTCCACCCTTTTAGTTAAAAAGCAAGGGAAAAGCAGAACAAGCAGTGCTAGGTGTATGATGATGGGGTTAGCTAATTGAGCTCTTTGGCAATTTCAGAGGTACGCAACCGCACAGCCTCGGTGGTGGCATGCAATCACATATTTGTACAATGGCGTGAGGCAGCAGAAAGCCGCCCAGATCAGAATTTAGTTACGGGTCTCATTCTGTCAGTAAGAAATTCCTTTGGTAATTCCTCGTAACCTCAGGATTTTAAATAATGTTTTCCAAATTAATTCTTCTTTCCAGGGTGGCCTTTCTGGCACCACCTGTATGCTTTACAGGGAGGCTTTGCCCCTGTAAGTCCTTGTATAGTTGTATTCACTAACAAAAAAACCTGGAATGCACTGTGCCTGCTACTCAGTAACGACTGGAGTAAATTACTCCCTGGGTTGGTAACTGCCCCAGTAGAGCTGGACCCCCAAGACTCTGTAAGAACCACAGATTGCTTCTTTCCCCACAGAATCATTGTCATGAATGGGGCCTCCAAATCCCACAATTTACCAACTAACCTTACAAGAAAATCCAAATCCCCTGATAAAAGAAAAATGTGGTCTACGTGTTCCTTGTTCTAGCAACTCAGAAAGCAGCTGAATGAAGTTCTTGTAAAGTTATACCCCAGACCTGCCCTTCCAGCTGCAAATTTCAATGCTCAGCTTTTAGGTGGAGGACGCATTTTACCCCAGAGAGAAATGGGTGAGCAAAACCAAGATGCTTATGAGGAGGTGCATGTTGCCATTCTAAATAAAAGTGCCAATGTGGGGAAAACTGACAATTAGATTTACACTAGAAACAAAGTTCCTACATGCAGATGCCAAATTCCAGTACTTGACAACAGAAACCTCTTATTGCAGGGGAAGCCAGCATACCCCCTAATGAAGCTCTGTTTAAAATCTGAGCCATCCCTTGATCTCATCTTTGAAGGTAACCACTATTTGCATCATTGGCTGAAGAATTTGAATCTCAACAACACTGAACACTAGAAAGTCCAACATCAGAGTCAAGATCAAGATGCCTGCTAGTCTGAAGTCTTTTCATGTGTTACTATTCTCAAGCTCCTTGAGCAGCCTGAGGACTGCCATGGCCTTGTTGATCTTTTGCTAGTAACTCTGTTTTGGGTAAAAACCAGTAATAACTGGATTTCAGAATCACTTTTCCCCTAAGCATTCGATCTGCCTTTGTCTTTCAAACAGGGTGGATGGGGCACATATTGTTTTATTATTGTTATTTCCAAACTAGCTCTTCTGGGTGTGTCTCCTGCATTGTGTAAATGGGAGTGTTATGCCATAGAACTGAGCAGCTATCTAGATTTCAGAATTTTCTTCTGATTGCTCATGCCTGTGGCACCTTAGCCTAAGCATGAGGCTCAGCCAGAGAGAATAAACTTATCTTTGTTCATTCTTCCCACAATGCCTCCCATGGGTCTGAAGATAGTGGGAAAATCGTAAATGCAGGTTGAATATGTGGGGAATGGATAAAACTGGAACTGAGAAGCAGAAGATAAAAGATAACACGCTCAGAAAAGGTCATGCTCACTTCTGAGTCTGTAAGGGACTGGGTTTTTTAGTTTGTTTCCCAGCCTCTGAAAGATAAATGGTTTCTCATCAGTGTGGGCATGATCCCCCATGAGGAAAGCCCACCTTTGGCTGCCCTCTGGGGATGTTGCTGCTCTCCTGGCTGGGACAGGACAGACAACATCCCAGCACGACTTGTAGCTCTCAGCCTGTTGCCACCCATATGAGTGCTGAGAGACTTGCTCAGCGAGTTTGGCAGCTCACACAGCTTCCCATAAGATACTAGATAATTGCTGCTGGATTGTTATGTGATGAGTAGGTAAGATAACAGGACCATCAAGCACTGTTTCATCACCACCCCCGAACTAGTATACCAGATACTTCCTCTAAAAATACTGTTTCACCCCAAATCTAATAAATGTATCTATTCTAAACTCCATCTGCTGTTACAGTGTTTAATCAATGGGGAAAATGGCCAGTGTTAGATTCGACAACTCAGGTGTTAATTATCATGTAGTAGGATCTGTTAGTTACCTGGAAAAAAAAAGTAAGAAGTAAACACTTAGTTTGTATTTTCTCTCTGGGCAGATACAGTAATGATTTTTTCAAGCCTTCAAGCCAATTTCCTTAAAGTTTTCCCCATAATGCATTAAGACTCCCATTCAGCAAGAACCATAAACACATGTATAATCCCAGTGTTACAATGGGTAGCTGCTTGCATTAACTGTAAGATTAATACCTTCCTGAAAAAAGGGCCTGAGAGGCGTAGGAGCAACAAAGCTCGGTACAGTCATCTTGGCAAGGAGAAGCAGTGGCTGGTCCCTCCTCACAACTGCTTCAAACTGCAGGTGAAATCCCACCTGCCAAGAGCTGTGGGCAGCTTTAGGATATGTTGTGTGGTCTGGAGGGTCTGCTACCCCTCTGCACCTCCAGTTTGTCCCTGTCATCATCCCCATAGTGCTGAGGATAACAGAAGCTGGAAATCACCATTTCAAAGCTGGTTTTCAGCTACAACCCCCAGCACCCTTCTGTGGCTGTTGGAAGGTCAATTCATATCCTGCCTCAGAGGAAACAAGAGGGATACGCGGTGAGGTCATGTCAGCAGCAGCTAAGGGATCAGTGCCGGCTTCTCCCAGCCGCTCACCCTGGCCCTGGGCCAGCTGCTCAGGGCCAGCAGCTCTATGGTTTCCCTTGCTCTGCCACTGTGCAGCACCCAGGGCAGGACTTAACAGAAGTGATCGTGAGGGTGCAATCCTCCTGTGCCACAAATAGGTCTTGTACAACATGGTGGTTGTGCTAGGCAATGCCAAAAAGGCTGTGCTGCCGCCTGGTACCCACCTTGCCACAGTGATTGCACCTGAGTGCAATATCTAGGCACAAAGCACTTTGCAGGAGACTCTGTCACTATCTTGTCTCCCAAACTGCTGTGAAAGTGATAAAGGGATTATTATGGGCTTACATACAATACATTGGCCATCACGATCATTGCCTTTGATTAGACCATACACCCTGCCAAAACTCAAAACCACGGAATATTCTGTGTTGGAAGGGATCCATAAGGACCATTGAGTCCAACTCTTAAGGGAATAGCCCACGCCAGGATTGAACCCACAACCATGGTATTCTTAGCATCATGCTCTAACCTACTACCTACTGAGCTGAACTCATAGCACAACTACAAGAAGACTAGAAAGCCATAGTTTCACTCGTGGAAAACCTTCAGAAACTTATGTGACCTGGTCCATCTCTGAGTTTTACCAGTAGTGTGGAAAGTCTGTAGAGCAAACTGCTGCAGCTCTATTAGACGATGCCCTGTGGCACTTTGCTAGTGGGAAAGTGCTTTTGTTGTTACAGTTTGTTTCATTTTAGGACTTGCAAGAGAGCTTTTTACTGTGTGTCCCTAAGTTAGACTGTGCAAAAACGCCAGTATCTACCTTTCAAGGACAAAACCGATTCTGTGAGACATTTTAATCTCAGTATAGGTCTGCTGGATTATTATCACTTATAATTAATTCTCTACATACTGTGACATTCCCTGCTGGCAGCCTCTTTTTCATCTGTAAAAATACTGAAGAGTTGCAGGAAGCAGGAGGGCTTGCTAAGACATCTACATCAAGGTTTTTAGTGTAGACAAGGAATATGTGTGCCACACGGGAGGTTTGCTGTGTTTAAAACAGACCCATTCTATCCACACTATAACCTCTCCAGCTATGGCAGTAGTGTGATATTCTGTTTTCAATACAAACTTTAACTATTTATTTTTTGTATAATAATACATATTTTGAACCCTCATGCATTTTTCACTTTGAGTTGGTGAAAAAATCAACTACCAGAGAAAAAGTGCTGTGAATTTGATCCTTGCATTTTCAGTGGTTTACCCTGCTTCTCTTTATACACATCTAAACACCCTCTAAGTCTGGATCAGCTTGTTGCTTCCTGTGTCCTAACACCAAGCACATCTATACTGAGCATTTTGTACCAACTGAGCTTAACAGCAAACAGCTGAATTCAAACGTCATGATAAACAAGCTGCCACAGGAATGACACCACTTGCCAAATACCCCACTAGACTGAGTGCTGGGCTGCAAAAGAGGAGTGCAGAATCTGAGAGCTGTTTAAATTCCTGCACCATTCTTCACTCCCACACTTAACTTACTCCTCACACTTGACCCACAGGACACCCTGAGAAGAACCACACTCTTTACTTTAGCAGTGGTCTTGGTGGTAGTAAGGCCAGTTGCTTCCCCAGAGGCACAGAAGCAGCCAGGGCCTCGTGCTAACTTGCTGATATGCACAAGCACGTAATGGCGTCACTGATATGGCTTTGCAATAGAAAACAGATTTGCAGAATTTAGGGGTGAGCTCTGATTTTTATTATCTGGCAAAGAGGAGTGCACATCTTAAGAAATCTTGAAGGTGAAGGAGGACCTTGTCCTTCAATATTTCTTCCCATCCTTTCACCAGTTTGAGTGAGCCAAGTATGGCCTGTCTCACACTTAGCTGCCATGAACTATTTGTTTGGTTGTCTAAGACAGAAATGAAGCTAAACTAACATTAGCTATCTTTTTCTGTTAATTTAAATAGCAGCCCATCTCCTTATAATGCAATTCCTCTTTGCTGCTCCCCAAAGGCAGCAGTCACTGTCTACCTACACACTGGTTCCACTGCTACCAGGATCAGCCTGAACCTGCTGAGATATCCTTACACATTTCTAATAGCATTTGCACGAAACTTGCCCTCCTTTAATCACACTTATGCAGAAAAACACACTTTATAATGGCAGAATGAATTCTCCAATGCATTTAATGTCAAGGCAGGTCAGTCAGACTAATATTAGCTCTAATTGCCACTCTCACTGTTCTTATATTCCTTACCTGCATCCCCTTTCTTGCCTGACACAGTGTAAATAATAAAAATATTTTCTATCTCATCACATTGGTTCATTGACTAGCATAAGCAGCAGTAACTTGTGGGCTTGGAGTGGGCTTGACCCAGGTATCATTCACTGAGTCTGTGATTCAATATTCATTAATACCAGCTCTGTATCAACCAGATCATCTGGTAGTACAAGTCTAATCCAGATCAGAAACAAACCCTCAGCTGCATTTCTATCAGGTTAGTAATTGCATGCTTTAGGGAGTCTGTGCCAACTTGCGCCACAATCATGACCTGGAAGCCCTGGTGTTGTTTTCACCCTCTTTCTTCAGTTTCCTTTGCATGACTAAAGAGTGTTGTCCCAGTTGCATTGAGGGGACAACTTGGTGGTGCTTGCTTGGTCGTGGCACCTCAAGGGACCAGCCTTCCAGCTTCAAGGACAGGTCACATGTATTTCCAATGTGGTCCTGCAAAAGGTGTTCAGAGGAAGCTCAGGACTATTGTCAGCAAAATATTCCCAAATCCCATTAAGTAGCTGGATTAATCCACACGTAGCTGCATCCTTACACTTGGCAAAGCTGATTCACTTAGACCCTGTTGTTCAAGCTAAATTTCCTGATCTCTTGCCTGTTGATGAATACAGCCTAAGTATCAAGGAAAGAGTTATCCACCACACGTTGCCACTCTGCTTTGGTGCAGAAATTGGACAACCAGTAAGATAACTTTGGAGCTGATAGATGCTGTCCAGAAGAGTCTCTGTTCATACTGTTTGCAGGGGATGAGTACAGATGGACAGTGTGCCTGGGCTTGCTTATATGGGTGTCTCTGGGGTTGGGACCCTTTGGAAGAGGCTGATGCCTACCCCATGCCTCTCTCTGTCCTTCTCTGTTCTGTATCAGGACCTTGTGAATCACCTTAGATGACAATTGCAGGTTTGGTCTGCTGGCCTGGCAAGGTGCACACCACCCTGTTTTCCATAACTCTTGCCTGGCTAAAGCATGCAAGACCAGCACATGTGCTTCTGTTAAGGAGAGCAGTGAGGTAAATGGAGTCAATGTACTGTTGGTCGTCTTTCATGCTCTTGTCTCCCTTTCATTTTCAAAAGAGATCAACTGCCTCTAAACAAACAGGGTAAGAGATGCTACCACAAAGCATCATTATCATATTCAAGGGCTGTGTTTATGTCCCAGCTTGTAACGCAGTCCAACTCCTTTGCCCCAAGAGGAGCAAAATAGTACCACAAGCTGTTGGCTTTTCATAGTGCCATGTGAATCAGTTAGTCCAAAAGGGCTTATACAAGGTGCTGAAACAATTTTGAGGGATGGTATGACAGACTGTGCTATTCCACAGGTTCAAGAGACAGCCAATTGCATGGACTGGTGTCCTGATACATCCGTGCCAGTACCTGTGCTTGTGTCCAGCTAGGATCCAGTTTGGATGTGTAGAAGCTGAATTCTGCCTCTGCAGGTGTAGATGGAGCAATGGAGACACACTAAGTACAGACAATAATGTGTCTGGGAACTAAGGCATGTTAGCAGCAGGCAAGGAGAAGTATGATCATGGTTCATGCTTGGTGAGTATGCAAATAGAAGAGGAAGTCCCTGTGTCCAAACCTGCTTATGGAGCAGCGCAGCAATAGCCAGAGACCATGACCTTGGTGTGTAGATGGCAAGAAAAGACTATGAGAGGTCTGGTCAAAGACCTACAGACAAAAAGTCCTGCAAATCTGCTGAGAATATGTTATCAAACATGAGCACTTCTAAATCAGTACAGTCTCTTTAGGCTGATAAACGGATTAATGTCCTGTGACTGTTATGTTTTTGACACAGTGCCAGGCACCCAAAATTTCATTTCTGGATTCATGGAAGCATGACCCAAAGTAACTGATTTGGAGCAATCCAAACTAACTGATTTGGACCAAATTATCATTGGACCAAAGCCAACTTCTGCTTTAGAAGCAGAGATCAGACACTTCATGCCTCCAAAAGTCCAAATCATAAGCAAAATGCAGTAATATAAATGTTAAATAAATTTATACATAAATTATGTATAAATACATAATTAATCTAAATGATAAGAGTAGGGAATTTAGTATTAATGTAGAAACTTAGAAAAGGCTAGGAGTTAAAAAGTTGCTACAGCTGATTAGTAGGAAGAACCAAGTGACTTCTCACCAGTCTTTTTATTTTGGGTGTTTTTCAGCAATAACTCATCAGATCACAAGTTTAAATGTCAGAAGAAGGCTTCACGTCACTTCTCCCACCTCTTAAAAGGAAGAAAATGGACAAGTAAGGGAGGTGCTGATAGGATTTGCAGGTTTGTCCCTGAGCTGCCACAGTACAGTTTCACAATTGTGCTGCTACTGAAGGCTGAATCACTGGTAAGTAAATAGCCCTTGCCAAGAACTCCAGATGTTCCAGCTGCTGTGTGAACAAAAGTATGCAACAAGCTCATGTCGAACTCTTTGGATAAAGGCATACCTTGACTGGGGGAAAGGGGACTTAAGAGGTGGTTTTTCTTCCATGGACTTTCCACTGAGGACTATTAAATACAAATGCACCTTCTCTTTCTTATGGAAGCCCAGACACAGAAATCACTGGAAATTGAAAAATTATTAAAAAAAACCCCCACTATATGCAAGCCCCTAGACACCTGCCACTGACTCCTGTCCAAAGCAATGCAACAGGCTGTGGTGATCCCTGGTCTGATTCAGTGTTGCTGCTCTTCTCTTCCTGAAGCAAGAAAATCTAATTAATTTCAATTTGAGGCATTTTTCATTACCTTTATTCTTTTAGGGAATTTAGTCTCATTTGTTGTCTCTGAAACATTCTTCAGCCTTGCATGTAGCCCAAAGCCTGGCAGAAATCAGGAACATTTGGGCTACCCAGGAAGATGTGGAGTTTTCCAACTTAGTCCAGAATAAATCAGTCTTTGCTGGATTTCACAATGACATTCACACATACATATCTGGGTATTCTTTGCTGGTTTGTTTATCCTGAGAAATTTAGGTTATTTTTACTTTGCTATGAACCTTCCATTGATCATCGCCCTTCCATTTGACTGCACTCATTGCATACTTACACAAAAGATGGAGTCAGGCTGCTGCTCTGAGGTTGGTTTCCCAGCTACAGACAGTTTTAGGAGCAGAAAATCAACCAGCACACCTGGCATGGATTTATCAGGAACTTCTGCTCATTAAGTAATATGGATGAACTAGAAACATGCCCTTAGAAGACTCCTAAAAAACCACCCCAACTAACCGCAAACCCCCAAACCACTAAGCAAACTTTGCAGTCTGGTATTGAATAACAAAACCAAGCCACCCTCCAGAAAACCAAGTGTTCAGAAATCCATGTGATTATTCCATTCAGGGAATGAGGACATTAAATTGACAAAACCAGAACAAAAGGAAGAATAGGGACAACTTGTCAGCACCCAATTAGGCATGCCTGTCTAACCAGCTGTCTAAAAAAACAATCAGCAGAGACTTACATGTAAAAGGCTGGTATTTGCCATTTTGCAAGGTGGGAGTTGGCAGCCTTAGTCTACATACCTCAAATGGGCTTTTGCTAGATATATATGTGCTTTTCCTCAGAGCTTTCTCCAAGGTAGCTCATCTCCAGCTACCTTGTACCTTCACTATCAAAGATCAGCCCTTAGATAATTCTTATCCTGCCTACCTTAGTAAATTTAAGCTACACAGATGTTAACTAGGTCTTTATCATCTCTGTTTTTTCTGACAATTGTAAAACATATATATCAGCTATGTCAATGAAAAATGGCATTCCATAGAACAAACCACGCTCAAGAAATAACATGCCAAGAACCTTAGGGTTTAAAATCTGGAAAAGGGATATGTTAAATAAAATGCCATAGGTGGATTGTTGCCTGGTGTCTTTCAAGATCACTCCTTGGGATGGGATGTGCCAAATGGGATTTTTACTGGGAAAAGTTTTTAGGTTTTTGAGAAGTTTTAGGTAGAAAATTGACCTAAAACCTATTTTTAACTATAAAGTGGCTCCTGCTACTCTATAACAGTTAGGCTATCTATCTTGGAGCAAGCAATAAAAAGGCTGCTGGAAGCAAACAGCAGAGGAGGTCAATAAAACAAGTTATGAGTTACTTTCTTTTGCAAATATTTCCTTCTCTTTTCTTTCATATCCTTCTGTCCAAGAATTAATTCTGAATTTCCTGGAATTTTTTTAGAAAAGATTCCCCACAACTACCTAAGAAATACTTATTTCAGAAGATTGTCTTAGCAGCAAGTTCAACTGCATTATGACATCCCCTAGAATATCTATCATGTTTCCATGCAAAGCTTGGTTTTGAAGTCACTTTTATTTGTGTAAATAAATAAAATATTATTTACGTATTATGTGTGTTTCTATATACAGACATACATTCTTAAAAAATTTATATTTTAGCATCCTTTTTTCTGCCTACAAAATGTCATGAATCACAAATTTTGCAGCATGGCTCTGCAAAACTTGTGCCTGTTCAGAGAGGAGAGGAGCTGAGAGAATTAAAAAATGCAGAATGTCCTCAGGGGCTCATTCCCGGTCATAATTCATGCAGTTCGCTGCAAGTAGAGATGTAACATCTCCCATCTTGGCTCCACCCCAAGGAGTAATGACTTTCAGTTTTCTTTCTGTCTTGACCTAGGTTTCACACACTGGGAAAACTGAGAGGAAGGGTTAATTTAACTAGTTCCCGGTTCATGTAAGGATTTTGGAAAATAGTCTCATCACCAAAAAACAAGTTTGGGGTTTTTTTTCCCTACGCTGAGTAGCCCAAACTTCAGTACAACACTAAGTCTGAGTTACTTCAGATCCTTTTTTACAGCATGTATTTTTTCATCTTCATTTAACAACTTAAAAAGTTAATCAATATTCTGAGGTAGAGTAGATCACACTGACCCTGTCCTGTGCCTTTAATCTTGCATATAAATATGCACGCACATATCTGTACACTATGTATTTATATACACGCTCGAAAAATGATAAGTAATAAGTGTGGCAGTATACAAGAGAGTACCTAAAGCCTTAGCTATTACAGTAGAAATGTAAAATATAACAAAGCCAAATTTGCATAGTAATCTATCTCAAAGAGTGTCATTAAAATTTGTATTTGCTTCCTATCTTTTAAAAGATTTTGTTAGTAAAAAGGATTAAAATATAGTATTTCACTCCTCACACACGATTTTTTAATATATTTGTTAGCCATAAGGCAATATTGGCAAAACAAAACAAGAGGTATATCTTCTGAAGAAGACTCAAAGGTGAACACAATTCTGCAGTCAAGCAAAATTGCCAGCACATGCTTTCTCTGTTGTTCCCAAAATAAGTGAGTTGTCAGTAAAATTCCAGTTCACACAAGGTCATAATGAAATCTCCCTCCACAAATTCCACCATGATTTTAAAGGAGGGAAAAGAATCCGTGCCCTCTTCTTGACTGTGCCTGCAATACTAAGAGGGTGCCACAGGTGATGTTCTCCTAGAACACAGACCATCACGGGTAGTTAGAGCAGGTTTTCCCTGATTCATTTGAACATCTGGAGTTCATACTACAGAAAGTCAAACTGAGGATTATGGGAAGACCTAAGGAAAATAACCAGCTAGCCTGTCTAAAATTGATTCTACAGCCTGGATAATTGTAGTCATATAATAAATAGGTTGCTTTGTTTTCTCATCCAGACTTTGTGTCCACTGCAAGCTTTGTTGAGCTTTCCATTATTACAAGCTTACAAGATTTTCTATCCCACTGGCCCGCATTTGCTTCCTTCCTTTATATGCAGAAAACTGCCAGTAAAATATTAATATGCTGTCTGCAAAATATGCAGAAAATCCAAATAGCTGCAGGTGAGACCACCTTGATAATTGCTTATTATAGCAAAGATCCAGTATAATTTTATTTAACGTGATAAGCATATAAGTCCCAATTCTCTTGACAATTGCTTATCTTATGTTTCAATTTTAATTTTCTTCTTTTAATATTCTTTTACGTTAAAAAGTTATTTTTGTGAGATCCACAGTGGGTGGATAAGATCAATAAAATATACATAATATTCACAAAAGTGTCAGGCTTTAATTTTATTGAAAAATATAGTGGTGATGTGTAATGAAAAGCATTCTCCCTTTGTGGAGGTGGAGAACAGCTAGTAACATTCCACAAGGCCTGGTTTTTCTGAACTCCCCCTGCATTTTAAGAAGACATTGCATCCATTCTCACTTGCTTATCAGTTTTGATTGAAGCCAAGAGACACAGGTAAGAAATTAAACCTCCATAAATCTGACTCTGCATTTCAAGATTTGTGTATGTCCCCAGTTTCTTACTAAGGTTTGGGAGCTGTCCCTGAATATAAAGTTGGTCTCTGTAGCAGTGACTGTCAATATAGCTGTTTTGCACATATGAATTATGGTTTTTTTTATTGGATCCTCTTTATTGTGATTGCTTGTGGGGTTATTTTAATGCTATAAAATATGTTAGGCATATAGCATTGTCACACCAACATTTCCAAAATGATCTTGCCTTCTGGAAGATTCTAGTTCTGCAGTCTTGGCTCCATTATGTCAGCCCTTTTTCATCAACCTTTTCCATTTTAATTAAACCATCAGTGGCGGGTCCTGAAACCAGCCTCTCTCAGGTCTCCACACCAGGCAGCACAGAGAGGCACAGGTTTCCATACCAAATAACCTGAAGCTAAATATGAATCTCCTTCATGTGCTAGTGAGGACTCATCCCTGTCAACCCCTGTGCCACAGGAGTGTGTCAGGGTGATGCCGTAAGGTTTGATTTCCAGTGCATCCCACCCAGCTGGATGCAGGCTGCACTGACGGACGTCAGAGTCCCTCTTCCCACACCCCAAGGGGATCTCTGCAACCATTCCTGACCAAATATCTCTTTCTTGGAAGACTTCTTACAGGCACATTCAGAAGACATTAATTTTAAACCAAAAACCACTGATGAAACAAGGAAATTAGGGAGAGAAGAGCATAAAATCAACGGCCTGTACAACCACACTTGGTCCCTGCCCTTTTCTAACTCCACTGCAGGCAAGCCTGCCCATTTTATTTGCATAGACAGTCGGGATCAGCACAAAGCCTATAGATCGTTTAAGATCTTGGGCTGGCCTTCTGGGCAGGGCTGAATTTTGCTCAGCCAGTATCTTCATTGTCTTGAAGGAATCTCCGTTCTCTTGGGTTCTGTGTCACATGGAAAAGTACCTCTACTGGGAGAAAAAACCCTCCCTGATTATTTGAAAGGTCTAGGCTTGGTGGAATTATCTTTTTCCCTAAAATTATCCACGTGATATACGTTGCATTGTAATTTTGGTCTATATATGTTAAGGTTATATTTCTGCTCCCAACAGAGTCTGTGGCTAACACTTCCTTGATTGTAGGAAAAGCAAGCCCTCAGTCTGGAGGGATTTAGACCTCCCTGGAAAGAAAACAATTATAAGAAAATTCTAACTTCATATCTATGGTACCTATGGTAATGAAAAGGAACAGATCAGATAAAATGAATTAGAGGAACGTGAAAGCTTCAGGTCTGTAGGCAGTTTACAAAGACTATTGTGTCTTTAATACTCTCTGTCTTAAATGATAGACTAGGAAATAAAGTTTAATCCAAAAGTAAATCAGATGGTTAGCACAAAAATCTGATGCATGTAAAATCTGGCTTCATAAAAATGTCATTCATTGATGCAGTTTAGAAAGACTATCTGGTCTGCCAAACACCTTCAAGTAGGTCATCTTTTAGAGATTAGTCTAAGTTGCTATCTGTTGACATTTCACATGTGACATCATAAGCTTCTTAAAATGAATGAAATTCTGTTTCTTTTCCTTTTTTTATTTTTTTTTTAAGGCAAATGATGGCTGAAATCTTACAAGGCAGGAAGATTTGCAAAACAGGTTAGTGTTCTTGGCTGCCTCACATTTGAAGTATCCACTTCAAGAGCATCTAAAGAGTCTGCTTATCAGGAAGTGAGTTTATTTTTTTCTGAAAATTGGACCTTCTGTCTCAAACTGGAACTCAAACCATGAAACAATATATTAATGAAGAGCGTACTCTGAAAATCCCTAGCCATCATCTTCCAATTAATGATGTATTGCTCTTTTACCAGGAAAAGATCAGTTAGGAAGATGGATGCTAGTTTGGTGCTCTAACTTTCAGTATCAGTTCTGCTACCAATTTCTTATTTGCCCTTGAGCAAGTCACCTGTGTTAGGCTCTTGAGAGGTGCTCACTGCTGGTCTTGTCCCTTGGGCAATCCAATCCCCTTTGAAATGATCTGTGAACCTCCCGTGCCTCCAGGTTACTGCCTTCACAACCGAGGTTCCTATTGCAGAGGAGTATTGTGAGTAAAGCACCATCCACATGAAAATATGTCAGTGAAACCTACACAGGTCTACAGGGCATTATAACACACAGATTTTTTTTTTCCAGATTATATTCCAATAACCAGACAAAAAGACAGGAATGTCTCTGAGCTGGGCTTCCTAATAGAGTGGCTGAAAAGCACAGAGGGGCTGCCAGCTTCTTCGGATTGCTCCTTTCCCATTTGCCCTCACAGTAACCATGGGCTCTGATGTTGAGGACAGTGAGAGAAGCTGAACTACATTGGGAACTGAGGTTGCTCCTTGCTACTAGTAAGAGGAAAACAATACAAACTATTTTTTTGTCACGAACAAGACTAATAACTTTTCTGAATGCATTAAATTAAAAAGAGAGACCTTATACAGGAATGTTTATTTTTACTGTAGGGAAGCAGCATCTTTTCATTGTGTGTTCTAAGCACAATCGTGTTGACCATCATGAATACAAGTCAAGGAAAATATGTTTACAGAACTATTTTCTTTTAAACAGTAACTGGAGAAAAAAGCTAGTATGAATAATAGTACACAAGTATACTATTAATAGATGTCATTTATTTATACATCCTTTGTATATTTGTGTATTCATTGAGACCTTAATTTCTCAACAAACTTATCTCTGTATCTTATTTACTCGTCTGGAGTGGCTTCCCCTTTCATACCAGTCAACTAAACATATAATTGTTTAGAAACTCTACAGACTTGCCAAAATATGAACTCATGCACATGGAAGGGGGCAGAAGTTCAGATTTCAATCTGGCCACGTAGGGCGGCTCGTGCTGTCCTAAGCTACTCTAGTGAAGTTGTTCATCTTAGTTGCTCTCCAGAGGCTCTTTTATTGGGAGAGGAAAAAGATCTGCCTGCCAAGAAGCAGGGCAATGCTGTCTGTAGAGATGTATCAAGACTCTAATAGGGAAAACAGAATATTTCTTTTTTCTTCCTTCTCCCCCTCTCTGAGGGACTCCAACAGAAAGTATAATCCAAGAAACGGTAACTCTTTGCATGGCCATATTTTCTACTCCAGACCATGCTCTGGCCTTCCAACTCACTGTATGGACCACTGAATGCCCTTTTTTGTTTTATTTCTTTGCCACTGGAAAGGAGCCCCTAATTCCTGGATCATAGCCTTCTCCTTTTCTTCTGTGCTCCTGCAGTCTCTCGTTCACCAAGCAGCTGTTACCAGGATGGAACTCTGCTGTAGTAACACACAAGTATTTTCTTGTGCCTTAGACATAAGTCATAAGCAATATGCAATCATACAGCTCTACAGTGGGATAAGACACAAAGCATCACTTCTTTTTTCCCTTGGGACACACATTCAAAGGGCTAGTCACCAAGAGAAAAAGCTGTGGGTTCATGAAGAAATTGAGTTTTTCACCTTTCCCCAAAAGCAAAAAAAAAATGGTTTTTATCAGCTGCATGGAGTAGGATAAAAAAAGATCTGCTCTTTTTTATTTTAATTACACACAACTGCATGAAATACAATTTATTAAAGAGCACCCTATAGCTGTCCCATCCTTGGGGATTTAGTGCTTGGGAGGATCAGGTTTACAACAGTCTCTGAGAACACAGAGGTGGAGACCACATTTTGTCCCTTGCTCTCAGCTTCCAAGATCATTCTTTTAGAATGCTGAACAGTACCTGTGCTGGGAGCTTGCAGGTCTGCCACAAAATGTGGGACCAATGTCCATCCAGGTGAACTTAACCCTGTGGGGTAGTGGCAAACAAAAAGGTGGCTGCATCTTTCCTGCCAAGTACACTTTGCATCATTCCAGCTGGCACCTGTGCTGAGCAGCAGCCGTACTGCCGACCTGCGCAGCGCTGTTCCAGGCTTTCTGTTTCGATCAAGTTGCTCAGTGTAAAATGCTGAAGAATGCTGCTGACCCAGAGTCAGCCAGAGCAGGTGGTGAGGCAGAAATGCTGTGACTCCTGTGAGCTGAGGTCTTGAGAAGCTGTTCAGCAGCATCTGTTTTTTGCAGCTTCAAGGGCATGTCATAATAAAGAGCATTAATGCATCTTAGAGCCTCACATTGCCACAGACAGCTCAGTATTCAGGCAGTATTTCTCAGCACTTTAGAAGTCAACAAACCAAAGACAAGCACTCCTGCGAGCATGCACAAGATGCAAAGGAACCATGCAATGTGAATAGCACACAGGAAAACTGAAGTAGCCTTCACTCACCCCATCATTTGGATGAGCTAGAATAGGTCATTGCAAGGAAATGACACTGTGAGAAGACCACTGCTGTTCCCTTCTGCAGAGATTTGCCATGTGTTATGGCTCATATGGCAAATTGTTCATCGGATTGAGTTTTCTTCTCCTCTTTGTATAATATATCCCATCCCTTCTTCATTCGTTATTGAGCATGGTACATATGGCAAGGCTTGGTGCTCAGGGGGGTGGGAGCAAGTGGGTGTGCTGTGCTCAGGTGCCTCCTCTGGGCCAGCATGCTTGTGAAGGCTGCAGGCAAACCCCACAGTGTGAAAGTGCTGGCTGGGAGAAGGACAGAATGGCATAGGATGTAGGGTTGCTACTGGCATGTTCTATAAAATATGTGTCTTTTTGACACATTTTGGGATAGTGCAACAGACATGCATATGCCACCTTGCACACTTCTGGGAGCATGGCAGCAATCCAGTGGAGTTACAGATTAAAGCTAAAATGGGATAGGATGTTATTTCTCGTTACAAAGACATGAATCAAGCACTCAGGTCAGGCCCTCTGGGTAAAATTTATAACTAAAAAAAATTTCTGCAGATGATTTTGTAATTTTTCTTGTATTAATGATGACCTGTATTTTATCTTGATCAGCAGATATTTCATCTCAGACTATGTACTCCCTGAGTTCTACAAGGGAGTCTTAGATCCAAACTCCTAGAGAATGCATGCCAGTACTTTTACTGAAGAGGTGGTGGAACAATGCAGTTACGGGGACATCTGGGCTGTGCTTTCTTGCCTGGTGTCAGCTACATTGATTTTATGTGTAGTATCTGAACATTATTTTGTGGGCAAGATTAGTAAAGAAGGTAGTTGCAATTCTCCGCAGATATACTGGGGGGTGTATGGAGGGGTGTGTGTGTGGTATGGAGGAGAGTCTTGAAATCCCAGCCACAATCCAGTTATTTATCAGAGCTACCCTTTCTCCACTAAGTGCTCCAGCCTCTTACCTGCCAATACCTTCCAGAGTGAGAAAACTGTATGGACAGCTCTCCATAGTCTTCCTCAAGGTATGGCATGAATTCAAAGCACACCTGAAATCTGATAGAGAATCTTTATGAGGATCCTGACAGCCATTCTGGTTTTACACCTCTTTGTTGTGCAGAAGTATTCTGCCACCGTGCTTCCTTTCCTCATGCATCTGTGACTTCCAGCTATGCAGGTTTACGGTCCTTCTAGGAGCACCCCACCAAGAAGGCAATGTATGAATTATCTGTCTGCTATTAGAATTATTTCCTATCCTTCAATTCTGCATTGCTATTGATTAACTGTGTGCTGACTGGTCGAATCCAACACATAGCTTGTTCACCACCTTTAATTGATTGCAAGTTCATCATGTTTTGCCCAGTACCCTGAGCAGATTGCTATTGAAATTTACTTATTTCACAACACCATTTATTGCTATCTTCCTTCTCATCAGCTTTTCCTTTCCCTCTCTTGTCCTTTTTGCTCTCCCTTTATCCCTGTTCCCCCATCTCCCCATTTGCCAGTGTCTCTCCTTTTCCTCCTATTACTTCCCTGCTCTCCTACATCACGAACCTGTTTGTCGCCATGTGTATTGGGTCTGGCTGAGATGGAGTTCCTTTCTCCATAACAGCCCTTACAGTGCTGTGCTTTGGTCTGGTAGCTAGAAAGGTGTTGATAACCATCCAGTGTTTTGGCTATTGCTGAGCAGTGCTGGCATCAGCACTGTCTCTCAACATATCTATCCCCCATAGAGGGCAAGACCCTGGGAGGGGACAGAAGTAGGCCAGCCGACCCAAACTAACCGAAGGGATATTCTATACCCTATGATGTCAGCTCAGATATAAAAGATAATTTCTTTACAATGTTTGCCTTTTGAGCAACCACTGTACGTGCTGAAGCCCTGCTTCCCAGGAAGTGGCCAGACATGGCTTGCTAATGGGAAATAGACAATAAACCTTGTTATTCTCTCTTCGCTTATGCATACGCAAACTTTCATTTTTGCTTTAGTAAACTGCCTTATCTCAACCTCTGAGTCATTTTTATCTTATTCTCTCTCCCCTGTCCAGCTGGGAAGGGGAGTGATAGAGCAGCTTGGTGGGCATCTGGCCTTCAGTCAAGATCAACCCACCACACCATGGTCTTGGTGAAACTTGTGCTTGCCAGAGTCTCCCTTCTCACTGCCACCTGTCTTTGCCTTCTCTGTCCTCTGTTCTTGGGACAGGGGGTGGGTGGGTGGGTGTGGAAACAGGCTCTTCTGACCTCCTGCCACTTATGCCCACAGTAGCTGCCAGGAGAAACAGATGGGCTGGCGCTGAGCACAACCCAGGGGACCGCAGGGACCTGAGCCCACACCTGAGTGATGTGCAGTCCTCAGCCCTTCCTCAGGGGCTGCTCAGGAGATATGCAAGTCACAGAACACCAGATGAGAGTGAGAACAGGCAAGAGTTAAAAGCAGGCTTTCCTAAAGTACAAGGAATAAGACAGCCTGTGTCCATACTTTGGAGTGGTAGTGTTTTTGACAACTCCTTTGCTGACCTGCACTGCAGGTGCCAGTGTAGGGGCACAAGTCCCAGGGGGAAAAAAATCTACAAATGAGCAGACAGCTTGTCTGTTGGGTAGTGACCCTCTGCTGGTGTGTGTGAACAGTCTTCTGTGTGACAGTGGTGCATGTGTGTAACCTCAGTAGGTGACAGCCAGTGGGACTGCGGGCAGCAGCATGCTGGTGGACACCCACTGAGAGCCGAAAGCCTCCAGTATGTCCTGGTGCACTTAACAAGAGCCCAGCCAGAATGCAGCCTGGAAACAGGCAAATCTGTCTTCAACACTGCTCATCAGCATGCAGAAAAAGCTATGTCTGCACAGCAGGCTACAGCTACTGAGAGCTAAAGCCCAAGAGATGGATGCTGGCAACATGTTCAAAAGTGACCCACAGCCTTATGCATTTCATGGATCAGCACCAGGGAGGTTTGTTCATCTCACCTGCCTTCCCAGTCCCACATATGCTTAGTAGCCACTGTGTCCCCTTCCTAGGCAGAGGTTGTCATCGCAGCAATGTGATGTGTGGATGTTATTTCACAGTCAGGAGGAAAGGGCACAGGCAACTGGCCTTCAGTGCTCCCTTTTGACTCATGCCCAGTCCCAGTGATACTACAGATGTCAGACTACCAGGGACACTCAGAATGCTCAGGAAAAAAGAAACAACAAACAACAACAAAAACCAACATTAAAAAAAGGCTCATTTTAATAACTCCAAGCCTTGCATTCCTTTATGCCTTAGAAGGAGATCTATTACTCTCCAACCTTTAAAAATAGCCTTGTGTTTGGAAATCCTCATAGTGCAGATCTTCCTTTACTGAAGGGTTGATAGCAAGGTGTGAAAAAAAAGAGCAGACAAGGATCTGGAATCAAAGGCAGGGAAGCACTTAGACACATGTCGACAAGAAGTGCTATATAGATGCCACACTGAAAGGACTGGCAGATTTCTATCTAAGCTGTTCCTTCTCCTGGTTGCATTCATGTCCCAGCACAGTGCTTCTTCATCCATACAATCCCTGTGACTGTGATGCCACTTTCAGAGAAGAGCACATTTTGACCAGAAGTACACGGTCCTAGCCACCTTCCATGTCCATAGGTCCTTATTCAAAGCAGCAAGGTCAAGTCTTTGATCCCTGACCTGTGTAGTGAGGCAAAGGTGCAGATAGCATGTGGGGTGCTCCCAGCTCAAGTTCGTACATGTTTTACTCATCCTTTTGACCCATGATGAAGATAGACCAGGTCAAGATTCACTTCTCAGCAGAAACTGAAAGACATCAGTTCATAGGCCTCAAGGAAATAAGGCCTCAAGCAAATACCTGTGGGGGACCAACGAGAGAGATGAGAGCTTTCCTCTGATGGTGGCACTGCATGTGCCAACACAGTGCTGCAAGGCAGCACTTCGGTCATGTCCTTAGATGAAAAACTTGAAGTTGTTTCTCCTGCCCAGCACATACCAGAAAAAGCAAAAATGAAAAGTCCTACTTTCAGTTCATTTGCTGGAAAAATTGCATCTAATGAAGAAATGACACAGGTGGGGCTGTTGAAATGAAGGGTATGTGGAAGGGAAAACAGTGAGAGATGTCCAGTCAGGTACCTCAGACCTGTGAGTGGCAGTGGTAGAACAAAGCCTCTCTGCACCAATCCCCACATCTGCCCAGTGTGTGGGGGCTCCCAGAAGAGGAGGGGATGGCAGGATGCCCAGTGGGCTTCTCAGGTCAGGCAGGTCACCCTGGCTTCAGTGGAGGGGCTGGAGTGGGTGGCTGCTAGCTGTGGTCCACTGCGGCTTGCTGGCACAGCCAAGCAGACCCAGAGGGCACCAGTGCATCGCTGATGAATTTGGCCATCATCCCTCTGCAAGCAGCAAGCAAAGGGTCATAAGAGAAATGAAAACTCATCTTTTAAACTGATCTCAGAAGAAATGGTGACACAAATTTTGGATTCAAAATCTCAGTTCTGACAAATTAAAATTGATGAAAATATTATTAGCTGTTCTTAATTTTAATATTAGGGAGGAGACGTAAAATTCTCCAGAGAGAAAAGACATATGACTGAGTTTGGGTGTGATACAAAGGCACTTTAATTACCCTTCCTTTATCTTAATTCTTATCTTCGTTTAAATTAAAAAAATATTCTTTTTTTTAATCAAATTGGTAGAATTTAAGCTTTGAACAGGACAGAAGACAGACACCTCCACCATAAACAAAAGATGGTTTGTGAAAGTTTGTATTTGACAGCTGTCTTGCAATAGGTAATCAGATTAAATAAATGTGCCAGCGACTCGCTATAAGAGAGCTAACAGTTACATAGAGGAAGATGTGACACACTTGGTTTTGATGGTTTCCCCTGTGGTTTTTACTTCTTCTTTTGGTGAAAGTGAGGCAACTGTGATTTCTCTCATTTCCAGTCTCTTCAGAAACTGTGAAAGTATCCTATTTGTTTTTCTTTTTATATCAGCATCGTTGTTTTGCTGTCAATTCAGAAGCAAATCCAGTTGTACAAACAGATTAAGGCTGAAATGAAACATGGCTAGAAAACAGCATTTCCCTCAATCAGTGTTCTATGCATAAAATCACCAAGTTACAGAATCACAGAACAGTGGAAGCTGGAAGGAACCTCTGGGAACCTTCTAGTTCCCCCCCTGCTGCTCAAAGTAGCTGACATATGGGAACCGAAAAATAGGAGTGTGCTCTGCCTGTCACTTCAGTGAAATGCATGTAACAATTTCTGTAAAACACTACCACTTTCTTAGTATTAGTGCATCTAATGAACAGTCTTTGTTCAGATATTTTGGAATACAGATGGCATTCAAAATTCATAAAGCAAGCCAGAGGCACTAATTTTCATCCCAGAAATTAGCAATACAAATATAAAATCAAATGAATACTTGTACACTCATGGCCCAAATTATAAGTTTTTGACATAACAACATACCAACAAAAAAATACTGAGAAATTTTCCTTTAAACAGAATGAAGTACATCGCTTTTGTGCTTGCAAGCCCCTGGCTGCGTGAAGACTTCTGTCTTTTCATAGTTTCCTTAGACACCAATTTATGACATACGTAGAAGATGCACTCTCTCCATCAACAGAGACAAGGAGTAAGCACAGTGATGTTTTGGAAAGAATGTGCAAAGGCAGTTGCATCCAGTGTTTCTCTGTGGGGACACTTGGCAGCAGCACACTGACGTCGTCCACCACCTCATTCAGCGTGTGGTCTGTGTCCTGTTCTGAGTCACTGACCCCTCTCCCTGCTCCCTGCAGGCAACCAAACCCCTAAACATTGGTTTATATGCAAGGTTTTATATGTCCTGGTTTCAGCCACCTGAACTCTCTTGGATCTAGCTCTCCATGTCTAGTCTGGTACTACATGATACTGTGGGAGCTAAGGCCACCAAACATACCTGTGCTTGTGCTCACACATGGCTCTGCCTGAGTGAGCAAAGGGAAGCTGTCCAAGGTCATTCGCTTTAGGTGACAGGTGGTCTGCAGCAAGGCTCTCCCTCTGGACAGAGTCTTTCTCATTTAATCCAGCAGCTCCAAACTTATCTGCAGACTCTTTCTTCAGGTTAAGATTCATTGAGGTCGTCTGTTGATATTCACCTCACAACTTACTGGGAGATTTTCTTACCCTCCGTTTCTTGCCACCTCTCTGCCAGCTGGCACCACCCCCGTATCAGAGTAAGGACAACAGGCCTCAGACTCTGTTTTAAGTGTGGACTGTCCTGGAGAATGATGCCCAAGAAAATAATGCTTAGATGTCTTTCCCATGCCCACTATACCTGGTCCTGTGCTGCTCATTAATCAGCTCTGAGCTTCTGTGATTTCCAGTTGAGCAGTGGAAAGCAAACCCTCATGGACTTTGATTTTCTCATGACTTCCCTTTGTGAATGGTAGCGGTGGAGGGACTATTTAATGAGCATCACAAACAGGAGAGCAGAGGCAGTGAAGAAGAAACTTTGTGAGTCACCTCAAGGTAAATGGCTAAGCCAACCCCATACATCTACACTGGTCCTGAGTGATTTCATTGCCATGTCAATGGACACATGGATGGGCAGCTGGACACTGCCTTCAAACACTGGGTGGGTTTGGCATGTCTTCTCTGTTCACAGCTTAGGTGCAGTTTCAGTCTGCTCCTGAGAGGCTTGAGCAGCCTTCAGCTTAATGCAGAAGAACTTAAATTTAAATATTTTAAGTCAGAGCTTTTTGCTGTTCTTAATCAGCTTTAAAAACAACAGCTAAGTTCAACCAGCACAACTCAGTCGGTGGCAAAGTCCTAGGAAATTGGATGGAGACCAGGAAGTCTGATCAGATGTTTAGGCTGACCAACTGACAGCATCGTAAGTCCCAAGTGCCACAAGAAAGGAAACTCAGTGTCTACTCTATTCATTAATTCAAACACTTAAACAAATGATAAAATTAAATGTTGTTATAATCTAATATAGATTATAGCTATAGACTTAGAACTAATTACAACTGTTATACCAACGTCAGATGAGCCTCAATATTACATAGGAATTTAGTCAAACTACTTAAAAATAATCAGATCTTGCCTTATGCATTTTTAAAAGAAGATGGAAATCCACTGTTTAGAAAGTTGGAAAATTTTGCCCAAGCCTGTACAGTTGTGATTGAAAAAGTTAACCTTCTGCGTGCTGAAATAAAACTACCATCCAACAATCTGACTGTCTCAGGGATGATGATTAAAGTTTTCTTCTTAGAATTATGCTGCCGAATGATTGAGTACTTAAACAGATAGCCTTCTTTGTGCTTTTGAAAATCATATCGGCAACCTTGGAAACCTAGTTGCTGCCTTTCCCCGCCTCTCCCATCAGAGAGGTTTATCAATTTGATAAGAAGTTTGAAAACTTTATTTACCAAGAATTGTAGATAATTGATTCTTTTCAGGTTTTTAAACATACAATACACTCTAAAAAACAACTTCATAAAGTATTATTTGAACAGCAAAGCCTTCTCTAGATTGACTCAACATGCTCATATGCATGTATTCAATATGCCTGTTTTTACACATCAGATTAAGGAACATGAAAACACCATGGTATTTCACATAATGGAAAAATAGAGGGGGGAAAAAAGGAACAATACATTTCTGAAGACAGCTTAAGTCTGAGAACATATCAACTCTTTCAGGTTTCTGGATTTGTACAAAGTAAAACCTAGGAGTGCAGCCAATAAGGCAGATGGTGATCTGCTGGACATCACATCTCTTGAACAGACTTTTGCTCCATTCAAGATGACAAGTCACAGGCTAGTAGTGTTGTGACTTTTCTCCGCCCAAGGTAGATGGTCACAGAGATTTTACATCATTCATTTCCTTATTCTTTTTTGGGCTGATTCTTTTTGCTTTCCAGAGAATCTGTCCAAAGTATTTTGACAAATCTGGTATGAGGCCTATCTTAAAGTCATGTCATTTATCAAAAAGTTTCAGGTCAACTCCCTAACTAACATCAACTTTTAAGAATTCTGCTTTTAAAAAGTAATTTAAATACAGTCAGTGTTCTGCTTCCCACAGTGCCTCCCTACGCAAATTATGTATGAAATTCATAGACAGATGACCATTTTTGAGGAAACTGGCATGGTCTTATCTGGCTAAAAGGTCTTGAGATAACATTGTGTCACCAACGTAGAGAAAGTTCAGCATAAAAATAGAAGTTGCTACTTAAAAGGAACTATGATAAACATTCATCACCAAGCATTTGCCTGTCAGAGATATTTGGCATGGTTATTCTAAAAGTAAGTTTCACTGTGGTGATTTTTTTCCCCGAATCAGCTGATATACAATGCTTTACTAGAACACAAATGGGCTCCAAGTCAAGCTCTTTGTCAACTGAAAATTTCATCTTGCAAGGGAAAAGTATTTTCAAACCATTCTGGAGTAAAACTCACATAAACCAATAAACTGTATATAGTAGATTTGTATTTCTTAAGCTGACCTTCCTGTGCTGGAAATCTGGACTTCATAACTCCCTGTTGTCAATAGCAGAAAATGGTTGAAATATATAGCAAATACTGTGAAAGTTTCTTCCATTGCGTTATTTCCACTGAGAGCTGCGTTCATGGGAATGTTACCATCTTGCAATAGCACCAGCAGTAGAAAATATTATTTACACAAATCCACATAGCCATTGCATCCCATAGCAAGCCACCTTTTGTCCAAAGTCAGAGCAAAGAGAAGAAAATAAACGTTGTGCTGGTGAATGTGATTAACAAGGCATAAACAAGGCATTACAGCTGTGGCAACTCTTAGAAGGGTGTGGAAGTATAAACGCCTGCTAATTCTTTGTCCTGAAAACTAGAGCTAAATCTTGCTGTTGGCAGAACTACTAGTGCTACGAGTACTCTTGTATTGGTACTAGTATTATGACTCCAGAGACAGTTTCAAAGCTGTGGTACTTTGATTTGGGTGGAGACCCTCCCCTACAATTGCTTAGAAACTATTTTTATTTATTTGGTCTCTGCCTTGACACAGGTTGTCATATCTGCCTCTGCCCATGCCTTTTTGGTCTATATGCTTTACCTTGCATCTCTTGCCTGGACTAATTCTTGTCCTACTGTCCCTCACTTTTAAATCTTTACTCCTTATATTTATGTTTCCTCTATGACTAGAGCTGTTACCATGGTCATAACGGAGAGAAGTCAAGGCTGATGGACAACTGCTGAAGCTGATGGTCGTATCTACGTGAGTTTCCACATCTGGCTGAGCTACAATTCCCGTAACAATACAGAGGGAACATGAGCATTATGTAAGGACCCACCTTTGTCTACAGATGCAGTGGCACCAGAAGCAGCACTCATAGGAATGCGTGGACTTCAGGTCACTCAGCTGTACTCCCTTAAATTAAACCTGTGACAAACACTGGGGAGTAAAAGACATATTCATACATTTTTAGTTACATGGCCACATATATATGTGTTACAGCCAAGTATTAAAATTCTTATGTATCCATGATTTCACACTGACTTTACACTGTATTTATATCACTACAAAAGAGGCTTAAAAATTCACTAGATTTTCAGCAAGTGTAAATCAGTTTGGCTTCACTGCAGTGCATTGCCTTGACTTTGGTGAATTTAATTCACACCTGAATCACTGAAAGTGCACTGACTTGTACCAGCTAAAAGTGTAAATTAAAAAGCTCACGAAACAACTAATGTATTTATCTCTTTGAATCAAAAAAAGCTTGGGTGAAAGCAAGCCAATGAGTCTATTTGTATACATACTACTTTCCACAGGACTGCCAAAAATTTTTTGTTTAGGAAATGTGACTGATATTAAATTCTCCATGAGAATCAAACTCAAACTTGTTAAAATTGCCTCTCTGCTGCTAATTACTTCTTCCAATTCTCATCCATATGACCAAGGTTTTGCCTATTCAATAGCTACAGTCAGAGCAGTATCATGTATTGCTAAAGAAATTATTTATTTTGAACTTAGTAACAAAATAATTGGCTCACTTCTTCCTGTCTAAAGGACAGGTTAATTTGTATTGAGTTTGTGTTGTTTTTCTTTAAAGCTCTGTAAGAAAATATATTCATTTCTTAGGGAGCTACAAAGTGGATTTAAGCTGATACTCACTGCCACTGTGTAGAAGGCAAATTGCCAGCACTGTTGACATATATGAGCACATAATCTGAGTAACCCTTAACACTCTCTCTCTGCAATCTATTCTGGCTTCCACGATGGCATTGTGGACTTTGCTGCTAGCTTCTCTTCCAGACATTTTTCAGCAAGATCTCTCAGGCATAGTCTGAACTTCTAGGATCTCATCTCTGCTGGGTGCCTAAATCAGAGGGTTTTTTCTTTGCTTGTAACACAGCTTTTACTGAGTAAGTCACAACAGTGTGGTGGAGTCTTGCCTTCGAGTGGTTGTTCTGAAGAGAGTGCAAGTGGAGCTTTTGCTGCTGAGATTCAAACACACTTTCGTTGACCTCCCTCTAACGAAACTCTTCACCTGGGAGTAGTAAACTGCAGGAACAGATTATGAGCGGGGAGGTCCTCATGCAGTCCTTTTTGGGAGAATCTGTTGACAAACAGGCAGGTGGCATGCTGAGGCTGCTGCTGAGTATGGGAAAGGCACTTGTACCTCCCCTCTACCCTTCCCACAGCCCCTAAGGGATGGAAACTATTTGGACCAGCACTTGCCCAGGTCCCTGGACATATCCGGGGTACTCGACAGGTATTTAGCCCAGGGGGGCATCCATGGGCTCTGCCCAGGTACAGCTAAGAATAGCTGTGTTTACTAGCACCTCTCACAAATGACAGCCAAGAGCAGCATGACAGGTGCCTATGGGAGACATAGCAGGTGAGTGGATAGGGAGGAGGAGTCAGGGGCTTGCCTCCTCTTTCTGCTTCATTGATTCACTCGGCATCTGGGAGTTTCTAAGTTCACTTCCAGTTTTGATAGCTGGATGAAAAGAGGTGCAGAACATTATGATTAATTTTCACACTCTAATTTTCATAAGCAGCTATTAGGCTTGCTCAGGGTTTTGAAGAGCTCTGTCAAAGAGAAAGTCAGACTGAGATCATGATCTGACTCCTTCCCCAGCTCTGGAAAGACTCAGTAGTCAGTGGACACCGAAGTTTCTCATGCAGCAGCTTTATACCCCACTCTGATATATGGCAGTTTCAACAAAGTAGTCACCGGTTGGGCATGTCAGAGAAGAGCACCACTCCCACAAGGGAACTTGTATGCCTGACTTGGATATTCAAATTTTATCAGAATCTCCCTCTGCAGCAGGCAAATTCCCTTCTGTCCTGTCTAAGGAGCAGCATAGGCATCTGTTCAGGAACATGCCATCATTAGGTACTTCAGTGCAGGAACAAGATGGATGCTAAAGGAGGGTGGATTGGGGCACAGCCGTGAAAGTGTCAAACGATGGAGGATCCAACACAGCATGACATGAGACTCTGGAACATGCAGCTGTGTCTTCTCCCCTTCCTCATTGTTCATGTATGAGTATGCTGCGCTTATTCTGTAAGAAAACACACTACGACAAATGTGATGGATTTATCAACCTCAGTTTTTATCCAGCACTCTCTCCTCAGGAAGGGCCACCAAAAGGATATTTGCTATGGCTGACATTATTCTGAGGGAACAGGCATCCCTCAGCTCCCAGGGAAGAGGTAGTAGTGAGCTTGAGGCACAGGGCCTGCCCCTCTGCCCTGCACCAGGCTCCTTTGCCCACTCCAGCCCCATGGGAGCCAGAGAGAGACACTCCACAAACAGCAGAAACGGTGACTGAAACACCTTGCTCCAGGGCTGCTGTAGGGCTTTCCACGCAACAGGGTGTGGGGTCTGGCATGTGATGAGACTTGAGGCGTGTTATATGGAAAGGATTTTCTATCGTTGCTCCAAAATTAAGGAAGAGAATAATTTCTGGGGGTTGATTCTGAACAGGAAAGAGAGGATCTTGCCCTGAAGTGCCCTCTGTGAGACCCTCTCTTTAACAGCAGAGAAGCTGTGGTGAGTATGGCTTTCCCATAGTAAAGGCAGCACCTTGTTATCAGCTGGAGTAGTCTTTAAAGATTCTAATTAAGAATTCACCTGACTTCATCTAAATATCTGTAGTTAGGAAAGATATGTAAGTGTAGGCATAACCTGGCATGCATTGAGTTATATTCTCCATAAAGAGGAACTCAGCAAGTATGTAACTGTCTTCTAGAAGGGGCAAGGCTAGGCAAAGAAAAGCAGAGAAAAGAAAGAAAGAAGGAAGGAAGGAGGAAAACAAAACTGAAAAAACGGAACAGGTAGAGCAGGAAGGGGACTTTCTTCTAAAATGGACATTTTATTTTATTCTACCCGCATCCCTTCTCTGTGCATCTATTACAGGTCCAATCCCTTTGCAAAAAATCTTGAACAACAAATGAGCCTCAATTTTGGTTATGCTACAGTCAACAGCAAATATATTTATATCAATGGCTAAGGATCACAGTGGCTTTGCTTGAAAAACATTCAATCACTAGTGAGAAGGTGATTTTAATGTGTTAGGCTGTGTTCTTAACTGCTTAATTCAGTTTGGGTCTGGTGTAATTTTATTTTTCCATCACTGGTGTGAAATCTGGAATAACCCTTTTAAATCTCCTGTACAGTTAATCCAACAGGCTGCTGTACAGATATCAGAGGAAGGTTGGACAGTTGCTTTAGGATGTTAGGTCACTTTAGGATATTCCTGAAGGAAAATAATTATATTTAAAAGGAATAATACTTTCTGAAGACTTTTTTTTTCTGTTCAGTCTGATGGAGCCCTGTGAGCTCCAGACATTATTTGTATATGACAGCATTAAATTGTTATTTTCTTTTAAATCTGTTTCAATTTCTTACCCTTGCTGAAAGGCTGAAGGCTGTAACACTGGTGTATCTGCTTTCTGGGGAAAAACACAAGTAACTAGGACTTTGGAACATTTTGTAAATATTTCTGAAAGCACATTTCATGTCCTGCATAATTTTTCTCCTTCTTGAAGTGTATGTGCTCTAGCTTGTTCTGAGACAGAAACCCAAAAACTGGCCACTGAGCAATGCTACGGATTGCAGAAATCTTTAAAAATGACAGTCCTCTCTGACCTGCAGTGATGCTCCTATAATAGAACAACCTATAATCCTTAACAATAGAAGAGTTATCATATATACACACAGTCTTCAGAGTCCTTGTAAGCAATCTGTGATCCACTGTAAACAACCATCACTGCTTTCCTTAAGGATCTTAGCATTTTCTCCATAAGCAACCCATCAGATCATTAGGACTAATTTTAGACCATCCCTGATGTAACTTAACACATCACTTCTTGGCCTAAAATCTTGACACGGAGTGAAAAAAAAGGATTGACTGTATATATTTTTTTCATTTAGAGAGAATTTTGAGTGTTTAGAAGCTTCTTTACACTTTCAGACATCAAAAGCCTGGTTTAAGGAATGAAACTAGTTGTATTACTGCAGATGGAATTAATTTCTCCTTTAAATATTTTACATTTGTTAAAAAGACACATGGTTAGAAAGAATGTTACTGTGTACATGAAGGAATGTTGTTCTAATATGCAATATTAGAACAATAATGGAAGTTCAGGAAGAACTCAATACAAGAAGTATGGCCTGCTTTATGCAGAGCTAACCTTTGTGGCTGGAGGACTTGGTCTGTGCTCCAACTTCTACAGCCAGAAATACAAATTGTTGTTTTGCTGGATGCTAGTATCCTCTTTCTGAAAAGTTAAGATATGCTTGCAAGTGCAGTGAACAGCCTCAGTGCTTACTTCCAAGCAAGAAAAAGTGTGTTACAGTGAGAGAGAGGGTTGTCTATTCAGCTTACTAAAAAGAAGAAGATAAATTATCTTTTTAAACCAGCATGTAAGAGATGAGTGTCTTAAAAGGGAGAAAATATGATGTACCAGAGGGCTATTGAACAAGACAGAGAAGCGTGACAAGTGCTAGTGCCTGGAAGTTGAATTTGGACACATTGAATACGACACACCTCTCAGCAGCGAGGATGATTAACGGCTGGAACAAACCTCATGAGGTTCTTTATCCTCTGACTATTGCCATCTTCAGTTCAAATCATTATGAAAGATGGTACTTCACCAAATGTAAGTCACTGAATTAATCTAAAGACTAGCTGAATTAAATTCCACAATTTGTGTTAAACAAGCCAGAACAAATCTACTGCTGATTCTGCCTCATATAGATGAGTTTTTCCCATTGCTCCCTCTGCATAGTGGCACTTGTGTCAGAGTACATGCCTGCAGCAGGGCATTTTATATTATGTCTCCTTAATAGATGATGTTTCCTTAGTCCATTGTAAATCAAAATTTATGGTGAGAAGCTGTAATCTCACCACACTGTCTTCTCACATGATGGTAGTTCTGGTGTCAGATTAGGGTCAAGAACTGCATGGTAATCCAGCACAGGCTGGGAATTTCAAAACACCCTACTCACGCTGAACTGCCTGTGTTTTGGGATGACTACACTGCCCTGGCTGTAAAATGCTGCTAGCAGTACAACTCTGACAGCAAAGGGGCCTACCACACTGACCCCTTGATTCACCATCATGCTTGGTGAGGTTTGCTGAGCTCCCTGCTGCCACAACATCCTTGCTAGTGACACACAAAGTGACCAGCCCCATGGAAATACATGGCAGCAAGTACAACGTAGATGGGCCCAGAGTGGCTGATCTCCACTGTGCTCTGGGGCCAGGACTGAGCAGGCAGAACCCCCAGCAGGGAAAACTCACAGCCTGGCAGCAGCACACCTCAGCTTAAGAGCAGTGCCTCCAGACACTGGTGATTTGCCACACTAAGCAGTTTACATCCACCTGCCATAACCATGTCAGTTGAAGCAAATTTGCAGAGCCTTCCTGTTAAATTTCCATATTCGGATAGGTGTTATTGGGAGGCAAAGGACACATTTTTCAAGCCTCGTGGTCTAAATTCATAAATGAAGACTCAAAGGTGCCTTTGATAACTGGGAATTTATGGCATTTTGGAAAACAGGTCATTAATCTAGGTGCCTATTTCTGTGCACACATTTCTAACTTTAGTCAGAAAGAGAGAAAGTGGTGATCTTCCCAGTTTGAAATGTAGTAGTAATGTGATCCAGGAGATCCTTCATCCAGAGAGCTGTACTCCCTCCTAGTCTTTGTCTACAATCATCTTTGAATTCTTGGTTTCTAATTTGACTGGCCTGCAGGGCTGGACCTAAATAAATTTCCTTGGTATATACGTCTTGGAAACCGTACTTTGTTTATGTCAGATCTACTCCAAACTGTTCATGGTTTGATTTGCTTTTTTTTGTCTGGTAACATCTAAATGCACTTTTATAATGTGAAAAAAATGTAAGGATACATTCTGCACTTTTAAAAACTGCATATGGGAAAGTGTGTTTTGGAGGTGTTGACCCTGAAGGTGATTACCCCAGTACACCAGTGATTACCCCAGAAGGTATACTGTCTTTAGTGAATAGATCCCACAGGGTCTTACTGGATAACATTAAGTAAGGACAAACTTACACATTTTTTAATTGACCTATGAGGGTCTTAAACAGTAAGGTGCAGCTGCTATTGTGTCAGCCTGACTGAAGTGCCAGGAGATGGTCTGCTTTTTCCATTCCCTGTTGTAAAAAATTGCACTCATGGGAGAGAGAGCCAAGGATACAAAATGCTGATGATTATTGTACCAGGGTCTGATAGTCACACTTGTTTTCCAGTAAGCTTTAATATTTATCACATGGTGACGCATCTTTCCCCTGCCATCTTGAGCTGTGATAACTGCTGCACATATGCACAAGAAAATGGTCCCTGCCACAAAGTAATATGCAAATCCCAGCACATACTGAAACACAGTGAGGAGCAAAGGAACATAATGCCCAGAGAGAAAGGGGAAATATGTGGAAAACATGGTAAAAATGTGAGGTATGTGGTTAACATAGCAGAGGTTGCAGCACACCAAGTGCCTTATCCATAGGCTAGTATTTTACAAGCTTCACAACTGTAGTGAATTTAGAAAGGTCTGAAGGAAATACTGTGTCTTCTCACAATCAAGGAGTGGCATGGGATAAATGTAAGGGTGTCTGACGAAAAAAAAAAAAAAGTACAACCTGGTATTAAAGGTTGCTCTCAAAGAGAAGAGTCAGGGCTCCATTATTTCAAAGTGTAATTACTGAGTATTCCTACGCTGGCAGATACAGTGCTGAGCACAGACATCACAGCTAGCTGTCTAGAAGGTGACAGAAAAGAATTCCACATAGACGAGTTTAGCCACCTGAAAAGCACACACTTAAAAATGTAACTCAAGTATCTCTATTTCTGCAATGTAAATATACTTCCTAAATATACTTCCCTACAGCTATTCCCTTCTTTACCCAGTTGGGGAGGACTGAGCTGTGACATCCGTAAGTTGAAAACCAGGTCCTTCATTGAGTTTGATACATTTGGTTTAACACAGTTGGAGTGATCCACCTTTGTGTAAATGAGATGACCAATACAGTTGTGCCATGCCTGATACAAAAATCAGGCTAAATCATTGGCTAGAGCAACGGAGGGCTTGGAGGTGAAGCCTATGCTACAACCAAAAGATTGAAGCTTTGAAGAAGATGAAGGGTGGCAGCATTTCGCTCAAAGAGGGATTCATCTCACCTCTCTGTAGCCATCTAAAATTAGGGTTTAATCTGTCACAAGATAGGTGTCAATTGCTCTCTCCATTACCTATGGAAGGAAGTCTACAGTTATCCTTTCGATCTAACTTTTATACAATTAATGTTAGCTAATATAACCCATTGCAAGTTTCTACAGAGGAGTTCCCTGATGCTTTCTATTGCTTTTGATTTGTACATACAAACCCCACTTCTATTCCATACTTGTTCCGGACGAAGACTTCAAGAACGCAGAAGCATTACTAAGGAAAACTTGCAGAGGAAAAGACTGACCTTCTTTTTTTGCTGAGCAGGCACTTTAATTTCACAGGTTTACATCACTGTTTTCACTTACAAGCTTCCTGAGGTATTTATTTTAGGGCTAAAGCTCTCCACATACAGAACTTATATGCATGTTATAAGAGTTAAAAGAACAGCAATTGCTGGACCAAATAATTGAATATCTATTACCTTCTTAGCTCACTGGATAGTTCTAAGTGAAAATCCTTTTGATACTTTTGGATTGGTTCTAAAAAAGTGAAAACCAAAAAAGCCAATAGCATGCTGACGCAGTTTGCTTCCAAATCAAACTTTTCTTGAAAAACTGCTCAGATGTAGCCAATGATTCCTGCTAATATGTGAAATGTATGTTCAAGTTATAGTCATTGTGTGTGAAGACAGATTAAAATTAATGCTTGCAATTTTCTATACAATGTATGCTTTGAGTGGTATTATTTTTTTTCAGTCAAGTAATTACAGGGTAGAGAGAATGTGTGGCCAATGGCAGAAGGTTAATTACATGATCAAACACCCACTACATCTTGCTCAAAGAGCCCTGAAATGATTACACACAGTTGTAACTAATAGCCTAGTTTGGACTGCTGGGTGGAGAGCTACTTTCAACTTAAAAGAAATGCCTAACTTCTATCTAAGAATTTTTACCATTTTTATAAATAATGCTGTATACCACAAAGAGATTATCTAAATTTCTGGAGACAGGATGTCAGTTTATTTACATGGTCCACTTGACAATTTCACATAGACTATGTTTCTTTCTTTCTCTTCTTAGGGTCATCCAATTTCTCATCTTCTTTCACAAGAGAGTGGTTCGGGAAAAAATACTTTAAAGCAGAGATCTGTGGTTAAAAATAAAAACTATCAGAAAGCTTTTTTCATACCTGCAGGAGCTCTGAATTTTGCTTTAATTGATTGCATTTTAAATTATATGGGATAAGGCCAGGAGAAATCATCTGATAATCTAATGTGTATATCGGCCTTTAAATTTCTCCTCAATACCTTTACATTGAGAAGAGCACTCCATGGATAAAAAGGGTTTTAAAGAAAAGCATTCAGTATTCATCTGAGGATGAATCCAGCAGATACTCCAGTATTAGGATGACACTGACTGCTAACCTCTAATAGGACCTGATGCTCTTCCCATGTGCTTATTTCCAGGAGCTGTTCACCTGAGGACAAACATATATCTTGCTGAAGTCAACATGAATGTTCAAATGCTACAAGACAGTCAGACTCTCATCCACCTCGCTGAACGTAGATCACAGCACACTTCAGCAAAAACAGTGCAAAGGCTGTCCATGCTCTGAACCTACAAACACAGGTATGCCTGAGCACCCATCCGGGCAGAGGACCCTGCCTTGAAGCCAGACGCACAAGGGCTTCCAGGCTCTTTCTCCATTGCTGAATGGACCATTTCAGCTTCCGGATCCACTCCTTCACGCCCAACTAGCTGTAAGTTAAAAGGTTAGTAAGGTCTGGCTTTGAAACGTAGAGCTCATGAACAACTCCTTGGCACGGATTAGGAGTCAGCATGTGCCAGCGATCACTCCAGGAGGCAATTTGCATGCATCCACTCTGTTTTAGAGCTAAACCAATTTAAAACCATGGAGATGGGCAGGCTAAGTCAGTTGGCTGTAGGGCTAGAGAAAGGTCCTTACACTGTTTATTTTATTAGTACAAATATAATTCGAGAGGTTTTGACCCAAGAAGCGTTTACTAATACATTCCTTTGAAAGATCTTCTATACATAATAAAAATGAAGCATCTTCCTTAAGGGAAGTTTCTTGACAGGTTTTGTAATTCATCCACCTATGAACCAAAAAGTAAGATACATTCATTAAGATAGCTGCCATTTTATACAGCTTTGTGCTTCCCTCTCCCTAAAAATAGAGCAAGGATAATTGAACTGAAAAACCTAAAGATTCTCAAAACCCAATTACATAACTTGCCACACTTGCTCTATTTTCCCCTCTTACTTGTATTTTAAAGAGGTCAAGGTTATTAAATACAGGCTCCTATATTAATACAGTAAGAAAAGCAGGATCTAAACATACATTAAAGACTTTTCATACAGCATGAATTTTCCCACAAAGCCTATATGTACTGTTCACCAATTAGGCTATGAAGTTGATATTTTGATGTACACAGTGTGCGCAATTCATGCAGGTGAGATAATGGTGCAATGAAAAACTTCATTTCGCTCCCTGACTCGTGTGTGTTTATAGTGTCCAAAGCTGCAATCCTTATTCTAGCTAATTTATTTTCCTCAGTGGGTGTGTCATCTCTGTAGGGACTGCAGTCTGATGATCCCGGTCTGCTCTGTTAATGTTGCTCTAACCTAAGCTTTTGCACTGCATTATGCAAAATTACAGCTCCAATACTTCTGCTTTAGAAACACATCCACACTTGGGAAGCCATGAGAAAGGTTACTTTAGTTATTTCAATCTTATCCATGAATTTGTAACTTTCAATAGTGTGCTGACTTACAACAGTGTGGCACTATACATCAGATGCATGCTGCCTCAGAAAATTAATGCTGCATTCTGGCAACCATATGGGCAGCTGGCGAGCGGCCAGGAGACCAGCAGAGCACGACACTACCTTCACACAAATCTTCCCTATGCAAGAGAGCTGTTTGCATGAACTGCACCAGCCAAGGAGCAGAAATAAAGGGATCCTGTACCTTGTTGTTGCTCATAACCATCAGATCCCCCAGGGACAGATGTATGCCACTGTGATTAATGACAGAAGCTGCACAGACAGCAGACAGACTCTTGTGGCAGGTAACCACATGGACACCACACTTCTTGACATCTCAGGGAATGGGGAGAATTGTAAAGGACTCCTTGTCTATGTTTCTTCTTTATGGTTCTCTCTTCTTCTTGGTGCTCTCACCTCTGACAAAATTTAGCTTGCAAGCCCTACAGGGAAAGGCGTTTATCTTATTTGTTCTGTAAAATGCATATTTTACATTGAGTGCTGAACAAACAATCAGAATAATGGCTTATAGTAGCTTAGTTATCTTTAGCACCTCAAAAAAGAAAAGAGCACTGTTCAGTAAGGAAAGAAATAAAAAAAATATTATCGCTAGCAAGAAAAGCAGTTTTTGTTTCCTGTTCTTTTGCTTTGCTTACCCTATTATTTTTTATCAAGTATGAGATCTTTTAAAGACTTAAATCTAACTCTTCCAGCAGCTTCAGTTGGAGTACCCACAGGAATGACGGCCTGAATTGGAAACTCCTCAGTCACTACGTAAATGATAAAAATCTCGGAAAGAATACACAGGAAAACTTATTTTATTGGTTTCAAGTAACTTTATGCAATATCTTAAATGGAAGATGCCTTGATGATAGCTCAAACACACAATCCTGTTTATAATGTGTTTTATGTGTATAATGCTTTCCATTCATAAATATCTCTAAATTTTTTTTTACGACTGTTCACAGGAATCATATCACTCTCCAGGCTTTACAGCAGCTGTTTTACCTCTCATTGCACTAGCCCTATGAAAAAAATAGGGATTGCAAGTGAAATAGCAGACATTTTCCACTGTAAACTAGCTCGTTCACTGTAATTTCATGCTTTAATTGCCTGCACATTAGCTTTTCCAAGGAAATCAGAGCTCATCCTTTATCTCCCACAGTACAATCTCCATAAGCATACTGTCCTACTGGTTCACTTGGACAGCTAAATTCTTGTCTACATTATGATTTTTCTTAAATCCTGATTCTGTACTAAAGTTGCTGTCATTTGACTGTTGATGGCAACAACTTGTTCAGCAGGTACAAGAGGACCTAATCAACAGTGTAGTTGCTGCTGGTATCTGACCATCAATAGCATTTCCATTGGTCCTGCCACACAGAAATACATTATAGTCACTTGGGATTTCTGAGAAAAGATATCTAAACATTATTAGCCTGCTTCAATTCTGCTCAGTTTGAGGGATTTGTTTGTATCCAGTCTGGAGTCTACCTATGGTTTAAAAATTCTGACTAGATGCAGCTAAATTAGAAATAAATAAATTTACAGCTCATTATATATACCATGTGGGTCCAGCACAGTGATAATTTTATTCCTAGTGCTCCTTGGTATTTGAAAACCCAGGCATGCCAGCAACGCTAAATGAACTACTTTCAGTAGCCAGTTTTCCCAGAGCAAGCACCTCTTTTCCCCAGGAAAACCAGTTTTATCTATGGAGCTTGTAATAGCAAAATGGTGATCTATGCACACCCTTTACCTAAAAGCCTCCTTTCTAATCCTGAAGTAAACCATTCACTATTTCTCACCCTGTGAATTGAAAGCTCCCATTTCACCAATATCCAGACAGAGCCAAGCATCCAAATCAACACCACTCCACAAATGTCATCTGTGACAGGGCACGCAGCTATCTGCCTGGGTTGTGGACTATCACATAACAGATTTTACATGGTTTTGGCAGGCACTGCAGAACATCCAAAGCTATCTGGTAACACATTTTCTAAATATGGAAAAAAAATCAGCATACTTCCCCCCACCTTTTAATGTAAAAGAGTTATGTTTGTTTCTTTCCTTTTATCTACACTTCTAAAAGGAATATAGTATAGGTTTAGTATGATGGTATTACAAGAACTTGAGGTTTTGTGTCCCCCACCCCCAAGTTCTTCAAAGCCTCTCAGAAGAGCTTTCAACACCTCCCAAAGTTTGAGATCCAAAAAATAGGATCCCTTCCATCCTTAGAACTGTAGAGCCTGAATATGGCACAGTTACATATGTAGGGCAAAAGTGTAACTGACCTTCAGCTGTAAAACCAGAACTGCTGGTAGGTAGTTATACAGGAGCAACACTGCTCGATAAAAACAATAATTTAATTGCTTAATGCAGACAAGGCCTCTGAGGAATCTCCTTCTTCCCATAAGCCAGTCAAATCAAAACTTCATCAGAAAAACCCACTCCTGTGAACTCCCTCTGCAAAGAGGAACTTCAAATATTTTGCCAGGTACGCTAAAAGGAAACAGTATTTCCCCTCTTTAACCACCTGAAGAAACCAAAAAAGATATACACTTGGGCAACCGAGTTCAGATAGGATTGTCCAAGAACAAAGTTTCAGAGGATGCCCAGTGCACAACAAATACGACCGCTAAAGTATTGGGATGCATTATTTACTTCAGCGGCTGGAAAAACAAAGCCAAACCCCCAGAGCTAGACTGGATTCCAGCGTCTACACAATGGCCGATACCTCTTACAGCCAACTGACACGTTTTGTGAGAAACCACAGACAAAGTACGTATCCAAAATCCATTAAAACGTATCTGATGGTTTAACTTCAGGTTAACCTCGAACTGTGGACATTTGTGTCAATACAGCCTTTTCAGACAATTCCTTTCACGCGGCGCTCCCAAAGCACTCCACAGACATGATCGAACGCCGCAGCGCCCGGGGCAGCAGCGGAGCGTCGCTCCTGTGGCTGTGCCGGGAGACACCGCGGCGACCTGGCGGACTGGGGCCGCGGGGCGAGCGGCCGGCCTTGACCCGAGCCCCCCCCCCGGGCGTGCACCCTGACCTCTGCCTGCGGGCAGGGAGGGCTGGGAAGCGGCGACATTCCCGCCCGCCCGCCCGCCTTAGCGCGGGGAGGCCACGGCGGGGCCGCGCCGGGATCCGCCCGCGGGGTCTTTGTTCCCGCGGCCGCAGCGGCCCTTTGTTGGTGCCAGCGCCCGGCCGCGGGCCCCGCGCGGCCGCAGCCGGGGCTCCCGCCGCCGCTCCCGAGGGGCCTCCTGCCGGCGTCCCGCATTCCCGCTCCCCGCCGCGCCGTCCCCGCCGCGCCAACACCGCCACGTGTCCCCGGCCTCCGTGCGGGGGCTCCCGCCGCACCTGGCCGCGCCCTGCCCCGGCCGCCCCCGGGCCCGGCCGCCTCCCCGCGCCGGCGGGAGCGGGGGAGCAGGACGGGAGGGCGGGACACCGGGGGCGCCCTCCGGAGGCGCGCGGCCGCCGCCGGCGGGAGGTGACGGCCAGCGGGAGCGCGCGCAGGCGCGCACACGCCCCGGGAGGGGGAGGAGGAGGGCGGGCGGCCGGGCGGGGGCGCGCACGGCCGGTGTGTGAGGGAGGGAGCGAGCGAAGGGAGGGCGATACCCGGGGCGGAGAAAGGCGGCGGCAGCAGCAGCGGCGGCTTCGCTCGGCTCAGGGCAGGCGAGCGGCCACAGGCACTGCCGAGCGGGGAGACACAGCGGCCGCTGCCGACTCGGGGCATCCTTCCTCCTCATCCCCGCCCCCTGCCCGCCCTTCCCCCTTCTCTTTCTCTCGTTCCTCGCTGTCCGCCGGGGCCGATCGCTGTCGGCGGCGCGATACCGGGGCGTTTCCGCGGCGCCCGTGCCGGCAGCGGCCGCGAGGAGAGCCGGCCCCTCCCGTGCCCGGCCAGGACCGAGGGACCCCCGCTCCGTCCGGGGCCCGGCGGAGAGGGCCCGGCCCCGGCCCCGGCTCGGCTCCCCGGCGGCGGCGGGCTCAGCGAGGATGTCGGGCGGCGGCGGTGGCGGCAGCCGGGAGGAGGAGCGGCGCAAACTCGCCGACATCATCAACCACTGGAACGCGAACCGGCTGGACCTGTTCGAGATCAGCGACCCCACAGAGGTAAGCGACCCCGCCGGGGCCCCCCCCGCCCGGCCGGCCCGGTGAGACACCGCGCCCGGGCCAGGCCGCGCCCCGCGGGCAGCCGGGCCCCCCCCGCCGCCCCTCGGGCACGGCCGGGGAAGGGGCTCCGCTCCTCGGCGGGGAGCGAGAGTCGGGCCCCTCGCCCTGCCCGGGTGAAGGCAGGTTGCAGAGGACGGGCAGAGGAAGGGAGCGCAGGGCCGGAGCCCTCCCCTCCTCCCGCAGGCACATGCCGGCCCGACCCTGCGGGACGGGCGGCTCCGGGGCAGGCGAGAAACCGGCCGGGAGCTGGAGGTGGCGAAAGGGGGCGGGCAAGGGCGAAAATACAGGAGTAGACCCCCTGCCCAGCCCGAAACCAGGTGCCTTCGTGGGCTTTTTTTTGTGTCTGTCTGTGACTTTAACAGAGGCGGCTGGTGGAGGAGGAGGACTGAGAATCCCGGCGCTGGGCGCTTTTTTTTGTTGGCTGGCTTGTTTGTTTCTTTAAATATTCGGCTCCGTGCAGAAGGCGCCTCTTACAAAGCAACCTGCCGTAGTCCGGCGGCTCTCCGGGCCGCTGGTGCAATCCCCGGGGTGGCTTTCCCAGGGCGTGACGGACGGAGCGCTTTGGCTCTCCGAGCCTGCAGGCTGCCAGCCCGCCGCCTAAAGTAAATACCAGGAGCAGGTTCGTAGTCCTGAGTTCACATGTTGTACTGGAAAAACACAGCGGGTAATTTCTTCCTAATGAAATGGGTGTTTCTGATGGCTGCGAGAGGCTGAGTTTTGTTCTTTTTTTAAAAAAAAAAAAAAAAAGTAATAGTCAAACCACACCCTCCCGCTACCCCTTGTCATGTTCCCTTTGGCTGGTTTGTGCTGTGCGTCTGGTTTGAAAGCGGCGGGGGGGGGAGGGCTGGGGAGGCAGGTTGCAGCCCTGTTTGTGTGTGACAGCGGGCTCCCTGCTCAGAGGGTGGAGGCTGATCATGTGAGTGTTCCCGGGGAAAAGGAGGAAATTCACACTTGCTCTTGGCCTGGCCCTGGTCCTGGTTGTTTATTAACAGGAACCTTTGAGAAATCATGTTGGCTCGTTCTTGGGGCTTGCTCCTGTTTCTGCACCCAGGTGCTGACTTTTAGCAGAGCCACGAAAACGTCTTGAAAGCAGTTTTAAGAATATTAACCCCAGTAGCTTGAAAAGAATTGCTTTGTGTGTTTTCAGTTCTGCTCATTGCAGACTGTTTCTTGAACACCGAGATGAGGGTTTCCTGTGATTATTTCCTACGTCTTGCAATATTTATCATAATTAGAGTTCCTTGTGTGCATTGCTTAGGTTTTATCAGCATCACTGTTGGCTGACAGTCGCTCCTTCAAAAAAGTGGGCTGAAGCTGGTGTGAAGGAGCCTTCATGACTGTGTTTGAGAACATTGCACAACCTTTCTGGAACTGCAGGTTGACTGCTGACTGCCTGTGGCTGAGCTTTTTATCCTATTCATGGGTTAGTCCATTCCCAGTACATTATAACTCCAGCCTGTTTTCTTTGTTTGTGGCAGACTGTGCTGCTGTAGTTTTGTTAGTAGTTTAACAAATCTTACAGTTTCTTAGGTCAGCTGTGCACGTTTGTCATAGTTAATTAGACTTTGCACAGAAATTATGAGCTTCGTTATAGTTATTCTGAAAAGAAAAAATAATTATACTTGCATTTGCTCTACACTTCTGCAGTTAAGTCTCTGAACCTGTATAGGAGCCTACTTACCACTATCGGTGGTGACATTTCACTTGAACTGTTGGCAGTAAAAAATTAAGTGCATGCATACTTCCTCGAATGCATGAGCTTTTTAGCTTGCTAGTTCTGAAAGTGTTTGATAAGACTGCAGGTGCATTTACATCAAACTGGCAGCAGGTAACAGTTTATAGGTAAAGTATGTTTTCTTTCCAGATAATTACACTTAAAAATGTTCACATTTATTTTCACTTTTTCCCTGAGCTGACCCAAATTTGGCCATATTTTCAACCCAGATGATGGTGTGATTCACATGTGTACTATTGATCAGCTTAAATGAAAGCCCTTTTACTAGACTGCTTGAAAACTGACAATCCTCTGTTGTTTTCCCTGTTTTTGCAGGCTCAGCTTGACCATAAGGCGCATCTTGCTTACTGTAGGGACTGCAGCAAGCGTGGCATCTGTGCAGATGCAGTAACCTGGATAGGATTTTTGGTTGTATGTGCCTGAGCTGGGTCAAACTGAATAATTTTAAACTGTCCAGACATGGTTGCTGGCCTGCTGGGTTAACTTTGCAGCTGGCACGTGCCCATGCTGCAGACTGTCATCCAGGAGCTGCTGGCTGTGTTTATCAGTAGACTTCATGCCTTGTAGTGATTCTCCAGGAATTTCTTCAGTGAAAACAGTCTGATTTAAGTGACTTGTAACTTTCCTATATAGAGAGAGTAGGATTTTCCAGAGGTGGTAATCACTTCCTTAATAGCAGAGATTCAGGGAGATTTATATTTTTTGTAAAGAAGAGGAAAAGTGAAATCTAATGTAAATTGACAAGAGTTCTGACTGCTTAAGCAGTGACAGTACACGTGCACATGCAGTACTTGCATGTGACCAGCTGATGTACTTTGGTATTAGTTTGAAAGGTGAGACAGACCTTCTTCGGTGAGACACAGTTGCTCCAAATCCATTGTGTCCTCATCACTTCACTGCAGAGTGTAAAATGTGGCTTTGTTTTGAAGGTACAGTAGTATTCTGGAAGTAGTTTAAATGTATGGGGTTTTTTTTTTCAGGGAAGTGGTTCATGAAATGAATCCATTTGAATTCCTGTTAATATTTTATTGGGTAGACTATCCCTAAGGGATTAGAGATCTACTTGTTTACTTGAGTCTTTTGAGAGTTAGAAAGAAATTATTTCCTAAGGTGTGTTGCCTATAAGACGTTGGAAAGAAAATGCCTTGGATAGGACATATTGAGTTCTGTTACTGTTTCTTAACTTGTTTTGTGACATTAGCAGTTAAGTAAGTCATTCAGTGCTGCTTTTCCTCAGCAAAACAGGAATTAAAACTTTGTTGCGTGCTCAGAGTTGAGTGTTCCTCTGTATCCCATGTGAGGAAGACTGAAGACTTCTTGGGAGTGAGGATTTCATATCTTCATTTATGCTTTCACTGAAGCCATTTGTGGACTCATACTTGAGAGCAAAGTGGTAATTTTAACTTTGTTAAGTGCTTACTTTCTCTAACAGTTGTTGCTGTTCTGAAAAATCTGTTAATTTGCATTATTTTGATTCTGACAGGGTTTTTAAAATTATTTTTTACTCAGAAAGTAGCTGAGAGAAGCTCTGTGGCTTGAGAAGCTTATAAATGAACAAAACCAAAACTCTGTTTTTAAAGTTCTAGCAGCAGTTTAAACTCTGATATTGTCAGGAGTGCTGCAAGGTACAGACCTTTGCTAAAGATGTCTGTAATACTGGTCATGATTTAAACTTGATTAAGCTTTACTGTGTCTATTTCAACTGGTGAGGCAGCTACTTAATTTGACAAGTCTGAAAAAAATACAGAAGTTTTTGGGTAAATGTGGGGTCAGTCATGATTGTATTTGTAGATAAATTAATGGTCATATTCAGAATGAAGCAGTATGTTAACCCTTTTCTTTAATTGTTTCCCCTTGCCTTTGTTCCAAGTATTACCAATTTTTTTGGATGCTTTTGATATTTGGCTTGTTTTTTCCCTTGGTGTTTTTTTTTTTTTGTCAAGGATAGAAATGCAGTAAAATGACTTAGACCTTTTCCAGTAGGAGATAAATTGACCTTTTTATCTTGATTTAAGTCTTGAGAGATTATAGCACCCAAAGTTTTCAAACAGGATTAAGTTTGAATTAATGATTTTGTAACAACTGCATAGTGTTGTTCAGAAACTTGTAGAAAGGAAATGATTTGCATTTATACAGTTTAACATTTTTTTTATTTTCTCCTTTAATAAAAGTGCTTACTTAAGTGATTGATTATATGAAATAACTGCATATGGATGTTTCGGGGGAGAGCAAGGAATGAAAAAGTTCTGTATCTAGTGCATTTATTGGATAGAATACAATAGTAGTTCCCTGAAATTCCCCTGAAGGTATTTCAGACTTGTTGGTTTAACATGCTATACCTGAACTATTTATAATTATCGTTAGTCTTGATGGCAGAATAAGGTTTCATCTTTAACGTGTGCTGTGATAACTGTATGTGAGAGGAGGAGGAGTGCTGTGTTTTTCCTAAACATGGTTTTTGGGTTAATGAATGTGAATTTAATTTTTTGGAGACAGACACTTTTTAGAAAAGTGTGGTTTTTTTTAGAACAATTGCCCAAGAACTGGGGGATGGTTGTCAGAAACATTGATCCATTGTAGTTTTGTTTCCAGATGGAGAATGCTGTTCTAAACTGATCCAATATACCTATTTATTAGCAAAAGTAGAAAGGTCTATGTAAAAAGCTTAGAGAAATAACACGCCTTGCATTACCAATAACTCCTGGTAGAGTTTAAATTTTAAATGGCCATTAAAAAAAAGGAGTTTGAAAGTTCTTTATGGCTATTTGATTTTTTTTTTTTTGTCTGAAAATGCTTGTGTAGGCTCAGCAACAAGATGTTAGACATAACCCTTCAGAATGAGGGTGAAGTTTTTTTGTTTGGTGTGTTAGTTTTTTTGTTGTCATTGGGGTTTTTTGTTATATTGACCTATATGTTCTGGTGTTACATATGTTTGGTCATGTCAGCATGTTTTAAATATTTTTCTTTGGCTTTAAATACAAATAAGCAATCTATTCACAGAAAATGTTGTACAGTACACTGGATGGCAGGATCTTTTAGGGTTGATGCAATTTTTGTCTTTTTGGGTTCAGATCTGATTCTGGTTCATTAAGTGTTACAGGGAAGACTGATATGACATACACTTATAGACTTTTCATGGTAGTTACTCAAGCTTGTTATTTAAATCTACTTAAAGCAGTAAGAAATGAGAATTTTTAGGTTTTAACCCCCTGCAGATTCTTATTTGCATGATTGCTAACCCATAAGCGTTTAAAAATCTGTCTCTGAGACTGTTTTAAGAAGACTTGTGTTTTAAGATTGGGAACCTATTGTGTTACGGGTGATATTAGTAGTGGAAGTGCAAGACTGGAGGTAAGAAAATGTCATCTTAATGGTAGAAATACTTGTGCCTTCTCCGCATGTTGGATTCTACAGCTTTCAGTAGTTTTAGCAAGTGCAACTCTTCATGTTGTATAGACCTCAAGAAGCTTGATAATATATCTGAAAATACTGTCCTTTTAAGTTTGCTAAACCTATGATATGGAAAATAAATTCTCTTGGCAACAAATGTTTAATGTTTAGTCAGTCTGGAAAGGTGATTGGAATCCTGAGGACTGGTGCCTGTGCTTTTTAGTGAATAGAATATTTTTCAATAATTGTTACCAATAAAAAGACACAGTTCAAGAGATAGAAACACTGGAGCACTAGCTAGAGGTTTGGGCTTAAAAATTGCAGCTTACCAAGTATGTTGAGCTCCACTTCTGCATCAAAATGGTTGGAGAAAAGAAGTCAGGGAGGCAGGTCTGCTCATTTGCATCAAAAGGACTGTTTGCAGACCACTTTTCCTTTAGCTGAGTAAAAGTGAGTAGTTGGACTTCACAAATGAAATCTAACTGCTGTCTAGATAGCAACAATTATAACTTTGAATTAAGATGTTGATCACAGTCTACAGACAACATAATGTCATGAAAATAATTCTAGGAAGAAGTTTTATGCCATGCTTTTAATATTCCTTATGTAAATTATTTCTTAAGTTAGTGGCTAATTAAGTCCATACAATTCAGACATATTTGCTTTAAGAATTCCCTCTGGATGTGTGAGTCTGTTCTCTGACTAAAATGCCATTGACAAGCATTACTTTTCAGTTGAAAAAAAAACCCCCATGTCCTCTGGACATGTTAGGGATTTGCTTTGTTTGTGCATTTGTGTTTTTTCTGCAAAACAATTTCTCTTTCAAAGAGATTAAAACAATGTGAATGGAACACACTTTTATGATTTTTGAGGAAAACCTAGGTTTATAGTTCATGAAATTTTGTCCTTGTCTCTAAATGTTTTTGTCATCTAAAGGGGGTAACAAAAACTAAAACTTAGCTGGAAGGTGTTAAAAGTTGAAATGAACTGTGTTTTGTGGTAAGGATGTAGATCATAAGAAACTGCTCTGAATTCATCTTTGTGTTAGTACCTGTTTGAGCAGTTGCTTTGTTATAAGTATAGCTATGCAAAATTCAGAATGTGCATAAAGAAAAACTTCTTGTTTTGACCAGTGGTTCTGATGAAGGTGGAATTTAAAATCACAGTGCGAAGTAATAAACTAAATGTTATGATAAACTTAAGAGAAGTCTAATTTAGCAGATATTGCATGTGATTGGTTGCCCTCAGTTATCATATTGCAATTCTGCCTTTCATTACTGTCTAGTTTGGTTTTCTAGTAAGACTAAAAAAATCTGCTTTGACATGAAGTCCAATGTTTGTTGCTTATATTTTTTTAGCACTTGCTTAGTTTGCTCATGTTCTTATTCTAGGTGGCTTTTATGTTTCCTTCTGTTAGGTATGTGTAACTTGGTAAAACTATTTTGTGTAATGCTTCAGGATTATGGTCATTGACTTCTGTTACAGGCATTAGCCTCAAGGTTATCAACTGATTGTTATTATATGTTATATTTAATTACATTTTCTAGGGCTGTTTTCTTCCCTTGTATGCTCACCTGTTAGTTAGACCCTTTGCTCAGCTCCTCTTCAGATCATCTTTTGCCATAGATACTCTTACCAAGGAGCCATTCCTCTGATTCTACCTTCATTCTTGTCTCCTGTGAAGATGCCCTCTGTGTTCATGTTGCTTTCTTAATTTCTCTTCACACTGAGCAGAAGAGGGCTCTTTATTGCCCTGGTCTGTCTTGGACAGTTTTGGTGTAGATTAAAGATATTTCCAAAAGTAATGAGTAGAGTCTGAATCCTGAAAGAATGGGGAAAAGTCATAGGACTAGAGTTGTCATCTAGAAGATCATTGTTAGTTTTAAGTGCAAATGGAATACTAGGAAATGTAAATTAAACTCCAATACATATTTGTAATCTGTCTTTGAATTTTATCACATAAATAGAAGAGACTGTTAGTAGAGTTTATGATTGTGCTGATGAAACTGTGTACACTTCAGTAAGTTTGTTCATGTCACCTCTTCCAGTGAAGAGCGGAAATCACACATCGTCAACCTTGGAAGTTTTAAGCTTTTATTAAATGGTTTTTGGTGTATCTTAAAAATAATTATAAATGGGTTTCTAAGTTTACTCATGTATTCCAAGAGTATAAAATACATTTGAATCGCTGTAGTGATTCACTCTATATATCCCTGTAGCGATTTAAATGTAAGGACATTAGAAAACCTTCTAATTTGTGATGGAACTGGAAATTGAGTATCTGTTTCGCTATGACTCCTAATACCAGGCCAATTTTGGGTAAATATTTTGCAATAGGTTTTGTGCAATACAGTACTAGTTTCTATAGAATGGTGACAAACTGAAACAATGGCTTCAGTGTGGGGTTTTTCGTTTTATTTGTTCACTAGTTTTATTGCTACTTTGATAACTTGTACTCTATTGTAACTAGAACTCAGGAATGTGAAAGCTCTCACAAAAACTCACTACCCAGATTATGGGTCCTTGATGAACTGTTTTAAGGCTTCCCCTTGGTGAACTGTGTTCCAGGGCATGGCCTCAATATCTGGTTTTACTGTGTAGTGAGAACACCTTTATAGTGTGAAAAAGTGAAAGAATGAGTTGTCTGGCAACAGTATTTACTTGGCCAACAAACAAAGTATGTTGCCCACAGCAGTATCTATGAACTAACGTTTCAGTGCCTAGATTTTTCAAGCACCCCATGATGTGTTTAGTAGAGCTTTCTCTTTGTTGATGGAGTTGTCTTGTCAGTCTGCACACCTGTATTTTCTTACAGGCAAGATACAGAAGATACACAAAAGTGTTGCACTTTTACGTGTATATTGTATTGCTCACAAAACCCAATGGAAGATCAGAATTCTGCTTCTTGATGAAGATTAGTGGCTGTTGGATAACCTAGGGTTGGGCAAGAGTGCAAAGAACAAAGAAATCCTCCCCAGTGAGTAAAACAAGAAAAGGTCTCCTTCCTACTGGCCTCCCAGAAGGTGCTCTACTTTGAGCAATACATCAGCTTGAAATTGAAAAGGGCCCTTTAAACATTTTGTTGTTGTTTTCAATTTTAGTAAAAAACAGTTATAGCATGTTGTTAATTTAAAAAATATCAGGACAATGCTCTCTGTGATATAGTGTCCTCCTGAACGGGAAAATGTCTGCCTGGAAACAAACCAAATTGTACCAGATTGTGTTTTAGAAAGCTTTGCACTGATTAAGTGGTCTTCATAATATCACTTGTTTTATGTTGAAATCTGGTTTGTATTCACCTTTCATGTATAGTTTGATAATATTTACTACGTTCAGATCATATCCAAGCATTGCATATATCTTGTGGAATGCTGAGTGCATTATTAGGAAACATATGAGTTGTTTCCACTTAAAGTGATCGTCTTACTGAACATGCTTATTACTTGTTTTCAGTGTAAGCAGAATGGAGGTTTTAAGAGTTCTTTAACACTCATATGTATGTATTCTGGCTATTGAAAGACTGGGCTAGTTTGTTTTTCTATCGGGAGAAGGAAAATACTCTCAGAATTGTGATGGAAAGACAGTGTTTACTCATGAAAACATTACTCAGTCCTGCTGATTGGTTTTGATGGATTTGCCTATTATGTCTAGTGTTTGCTGTACAGTGAAGAAACTCAAAAGTGAAATTACTTAAGATTACTGCGTTTTGCGATCTTATGCTTCAGCGTTGTTGAAGCCTTCGAAAATAATAAAAGGCCAAATAACTGTTTCCTTCCTTGAAAATCAGTGAAATGCTCTAACAAGGCCCTTCTTTGTTTTGTGTAAGAGATGTATTGTAATACTTTTGATAAAGTCTCCAGCAATACTGAAACTGTATCTAGTATTACCTGAGTTTTAGTTGTTACCATAGCACAGCAAGGACTATTTCAATAAGTTGTTATACCTGTAGCAAACTGAACTGTTTTCAGATAGATTGATATATCAAAAAAAAAAAAAAAAAGAGAAAAATAATTTTATGCACTGACTGCTGATGTATCCACTGAAGCCATCTACCAGCATCTGAAGACCCAACCATCCCAAAGTGATGAAATTATTACAATTCTGGGAAGTTGTCAATACTTGAGCTGCATTTGAAGTCTCTCTCAGGTGTTGAAAACATTTAATGGGAGAAAAAAAGGTCAAAGAAGAGAGGAATTGTCTCTCTCCTAGAGCCTTTACAGTAAAAAAAAATCTAGTTTTCTATCACCTTCTGATTTCTGCCTGTCTTTATGTAGCTTTTGACTTAAGTTGGCCTGTAAGGTAGGATCTGGCGTGACCTTACAGTATTTGAATTTGACAGTGGTCAAAATTCTAGCAGTTTTCTGAAGCAGTAATCATCAAAATCTCTTAACATTCTGATACTTGCTCAGTATCTTGAGTATTAGTAGTTCTGAAGGAGTTACTAGTTCTTACTGTTGAAATTAAATTGTTTGTGGTTTACTACAGCTCCACTATACTTTTGTTTCATGCTTTCCTTTCTCACCTGCATTAAGATTAAGCTTGAACTGAGAAAATGAGTGCATCAAATTTGTGAGAGATTATCCAAATTCGAAGACTTTGCCTTCTCAAAGTAGTTATTTATCTTGGGTGGTGTCAAGTGGCAGCACAATAGTTGGTACCATTGTACCAATGTGAGACAGTCATGTGCTGAAGCAAAAGTATTGTACAACATTCTGATACTGGTGGTTTGTAAAAACCTAGTGAAACTCAGCACTTCCCTTAAGTGTCTGTCTTACCTTCAATGTTTCGCATTTTTCTCCAGGTTTTTGAACATCCATGTGTGTATGGATGCTCATAAATATCTGTATATATCATTATAAATGCACTGATCTAGCTCTCTCAGTAAACCTACCTGTGTTTAAACCTTTTCTCCTGCACTCCCTGTCTCCCCCCTCCCCCCAAAAAATCTCACATCCACAACCTTAAACCAACATTTCAGTCTTCTACTTTAGGGGGAAAATGCCAATTACAGAAGTCTTCAAATATGTTCATCCTGCTACATTTGCTTCAGAAAGACCCTGGGAGCAGCTTTATGATTATCTGACTTTTTCAGAAGCTTCCTATGAGGTTATAGATCAGCCAGCCAGTCCTCTACACCTGCCATGTGGACTTTGGAGTTTGGAGTGGATACTTTTGCAGTTGGACCTGTTCATAACCATTTAGTCCCTGTGCTGATGGTGGCTGTGGCCGTGGGGTTTTCTTCTAAAGCAGTGCTTTCTTACTTGCTATACTATTATAACCGTAGATACTTTTTCCTTATTTTTGAGGAGATTTCTTCTTCTAATCTGCTTTCACCTTGTATCATCTCTTCTGGGTACCTGCTAGGAAGAGACTGAGTTTTTTGGATTAACCTTGCACTGCGTCCCTTAGCTGCTGAGAAGGAAATCTTGCATAAAGAGGAAAAATTCCTTCTTAACCACCTCAAAGGATGGTACTCAGCAGGTGGAGCTAAATTTATCCAAATCCTGAGGATGAACAATGTTTCTTTATGGTGCAAAATGTCCAGGACAATTTCTCTGATCCTTGATACACATGCCTGTTTCCTAGTGTCAGCTGTCTTCAATACCATGGCATTATCAGTAGTAGTAGAAGTCTGCAAGCAGAGTGAGATAGCGTCATTTCTGATACCTTTATATTCTTAATTTATGAAGTGAAACGTTGAAGAGCACTGTTCTTTGGTGTGACTGATGGATACCTAAGTAGTCTGAAGCCTTTTCTATCTCAGCATCTGTGAGGATGAATACCTTCACATGTATGCAGGTACTCTGTTGTCAGCCACTTCTTCACCCACCTTTCAGCACTTCCGAAAGAAAGCAAGTAGGTGGTGTTGACCCTCTTTCTTGCATTACTGCAGTCTGATTGCCATTGTGGGGTTCTGTCTTCTGCCACACAGAATTGTCGATCTTTGATTGTCTTCCAGCTCTGTGGTATTGATGATAGTGACTTCTACAGCAACCATAAGTACTGAATGGTAGCAGTTAAATTTGTGTGTTGTTTTTTACTGTGGCTTTCAGAAACTTTGGTCAGCCCTTCCTCTGCCTTATTCCCTACTCTCAATGCCCATCTGACTTAAATGACATTGAATGTTAACAACATTTTAATTGCTGCTTAGTTTATTTCAGAAATTTCTTTCCATATTTACATTTGTGAAATCTTGGTCAGATGAAAAAAAGACAAGTTGAAGTTTTTCTAAAGCTTACCACATGTGTTGGGAAAAGCTGCTTACTTGCTATACACAAGTGGATGTTCTTCTGTAATTACTGAGCTTTTCTGTTTATATATGCCAGTACAAAATAATGTGGTAGTCTGAGTCTTTCCTTACATTGACTGTCTACCTAAACCAGTTTAGTAGGTAGAACATTTATGATAATTTTTTTTATGTAATGAGCAATTTTGCGTCTCAGTTCTTGAAAGTGGACAATGGTCAATCAACTATGTTTGGAACCGAGTTATATTACTTGATTTTTATTTGTTTATTTGTTTGTTTATAGTGCTTTTGCAGGTTATTAAACAAAATTGGGGGTTGGGACTAGATGATCTTTAAGGTCCCTTCCAGCACAAGCCATTCAGTGATTCTTAAGATGACATTATTTAGATCCTACTTAATTTGCACTTGTGTGTAGTTGTATCCTCTTTTTAAACTGTCCTGTGTTTGTATAAAAGATATCTAGAATTCTCACTTGCTTTAATGTCTCCAGGACAGTGGGATGGGAAAACAGTGACGTAGATACATGAAGTAATGTGTTTGAAAACCGCATTGCAAATTAAGTTACTACAGAGCCAGAAAGAGCTTTTAATACATGTATGCAGTTTACTCTTTGCTGGGTCATGCTAATTTGAGATTTCACCTTATAAAATATGGTGGGGAGGGACTTAATCACACTTAGGATGTCATATACCAGCACCCTCACACCACTCCCAGTTTAAATCTTAAGATGAGTTGTATGGGATAGCAAAGAATGTCCTTTTTCCATCTTTGGTAGCTGCATATGATGGGAAGTAGCTTTTGTATCTTCATAGAAAGCTTGAATCATTTTCATCTTTGGTTTTATTTTTTTGTTTCGGAAATACTTATTTATCAAAGGTACATCAGACTGCCTCATTTCAGTAAATAGGTAACTTAAGTTCCAAATTTAGAATCACAGAATATTAAGGGATTGGAAGGGACCTGTAAGATCACGTAGTTCCAGCCCCCCTCTCCATGGGAGGGACACCACCTGCTAGACCAGGTTGCTCAGGGCCTTATCCAACCTGGCCTTGAACACTGCCAGGATTGGGGCATCCACAACCTCCCTGGGCAACCTGTGCCAATGTCTCAACACCATCACAGTAAAAAATTTCTTTCTAATATTTGACCTAAATTACCCCTCTTTCAATTTGTACCCATTGCTTCTTGTCCTGTCACTACAGTTCCTGATGAAGAGTCCTTCTCTGGCTTCTCTGTAGGTCCTCTTCAGATACTGGAAGGTTGCTATGAGGTCTCCATGCAACCTTCTCTTCTCCAAGCTGAATAGCCTCAACTTTTTCCCCAATGATTTCCTTTTATCACTTTCTGGTATTCAGACTGCTAGGAAGCTTGTAAGCTGTCAATTAAGACAAGTATATATGTTTTATTTACATTTTTGAAGTGAATACTGAATACAAAGAAATTCAAAATCCCAAAGTGCTTTGCAATAATAATTAAAAAAAAATAATTTTCTTAATGAGTTACTCTAAGTACCTAATCCTAAGGAAAGCTTGCTTCTTATTGTGGATAGTAATGAAAAACACACAGCACACATAATATGGTGTTAACTACGTGTATATGAAATGTGCATGTGTTTTTGTTTGTTTGGGGTTTGTTCTTTGTTTCATTTCTTTCTATTTCTATACAAATAAAATATATTTGTAGGAATAAGCCTTGAAAAGTTTGCTGTCCTCAGTAGTAGAGAAACAAAACATTAGTCAGCGTACATACTACACTGGGAGATACTACTGGTTGTTAATTAAGAGGCAAAGAAGCTAGAGACTCCTTAGATTTTTAAATTCCTTTCCACTTCTGCGTACCACTGTCTTTGCTTCCTGACAGAATTTTCGTTTTGGGTCATCTTCTCGTGTTCCTGTGACACACTCCCGCACTAATGATAGACCTGTCTTTGGTGTCACTTTTCAGCTACGCTAATCCTGATGTGCTGCAAAGATTCTTTGGGTAATATCAGCAGTTAAAGCCTGAATTGTTTCACCTTGAGTCAGAGTATACTTGAAATCTTGCATGGTAGTATCACTTACGCTTTCACTAGCTATGTTTTAATATCTGAGTAAGCCAAACCAAGTTACTAAATGCTTTTGTAATCTGAGCCTGTTTAAACTCAAAATAGTCCTGTTAATCATCTGCATTAATGTTTGTATTGTAACTTGTCCTTGGTCTGTGTGCCACTGAAATGACGGCCCCTTGATAAGGATAAAATTAAGGGTGTTTGATAGAATTGTATTTCAGAGGAAGAACCTGCCTGAAAGTAAGCAACCAATTCATTTTTGTGGTAGTTTTTTGCAAAGTAGGGATGATAAATCTAAGGTTGGAATTTTTTAAATGGAGTTAGCTAAACATACAAACCATGTCACTGGCTGCAAAAGTAACTACTGGGCAGAAGTGCAGAACTTGTTGAAAATAAGAAATCCTGCAGAGTACTCTGGCAAACACATTCTTTTGGCAACTCCTAACACAGATATAGAGACCAGTTTTGTTAAACAGTGCTACATATTAAACCCAGTCATTTGTTGTCTTCTAAAAGATATCCTTAAAATAGAGCTGGTAGCACTTTTAAAAGCATAGCTCTTTGGTAACCAAATCTTACCATTTGAAGGTAAAATGAGCATGTTCATGAATGGGTTCCTTAGAGCAAAGCTACTTTCCTGACGGGGGAAGTACTTGTGACTTTGTTATTCTACATGAAAAAAGAGGTGTATATTGTCTGTATATCTGAGGCAGATTATAGAAAAATTCAATGCTGCAAATTGCAGAATGAAGTCTACTTTGATATATTGAAAGGCTTATATTTTCAGAATAAAAAGCATTTTGAGCATTCTTTTCATAAAGCTGAAATATATTCCAGAGAGTTTGAATATTAAGTAGTGAACAAATTTTAGTTAACCAGAAAAAAAAATGACCGTGCTTTAATAAAAATACATCTGATCTAGGCTCGATTATTGTCAAAATCTGCTCCTGGAGATGACTTTTTTCTTGAAAAAAGCATGAAAATTTTCATTGCTTTTCATAGCTGTGTAAATCTGACTGATGATGAAGAGTGGGTAGCCTGTGGCACAGGGAGGAGTTGCATGTATAAGGTCAGTAGTTCTTGATCACAGCTTAAAAATGAATGGATACTGGAATTACCATTTCTGACTCTGATGTTGCAAATAAGTCCATCTTTCTTTATTAGTATGGGTCTGTTCAAACAGAACAGCATACAGAATGAGCACCTATATCCTTATAGAGAAAATTATACCTCTTTGTTGTTCAGTAGAACCTCTGAAAAAATTTGGCTTTGGGGAAAAAGATGTTCTGTTTCTTTTTGTTTGTTTCTTTACTTTTAGCAATTTGAGACATATAACTTGAAGTTTTAGGCTGAGGACCTTGTGGAGGTGATACCATTAGTAATAAACTTCTTGAGAGGGAAAAGTGGTTTTGGTTGGTCAAGACATATGTATAGTGGTGTCACGTATGTCAGTTGCAAAGGCACAAATTTTATTTTTTTTAACTGTGTGGCAGTTTGATTTCAAGACAAATGACTAAAAATGTGATTCCTGTCTTCTACAGTAAGTCAGACTAATTGATCAATTTAATTATTCCTAATTTCTGTTGTATGTAATTTTAAATAAAAAAAATTTTCTGGACTGTAGCATTTGGGGACTGAAACGTGTGTGGTCTCTTGGATATGCCTTTGAAAGGTACAAATCAAAAGTGAAAACAACTGTTCTTCTCTGTGTGATGTAAAAAACCACAAGAGCTCATTCTCCTAGTTCTTCAGTGCTCAGGTAGCTCACTTAGTATTAAGGAAAAGATTATTCAATTATTGCATTAAATAATCTGAAAAGAAACTGATACAAATGGCACATGGGCAACTATCAAAGCATTCTATATTAAGAATTCCTAGACTTCTGATGACAAGGACCATGTTTTTACAGTTGTGAAAGGGAGAGACTCATCCGTGTGATTTTTTTGGACATCCATATCTTTCAGATAGTTAGTGATTACCTGACAACTACTAAATATTAAGTTCCTCCTAAAAGGTGACAAAGCATTCGCATCTTAAAAGTACTGTCAGTGATATGATTGACCCTGCTGTCTGTGGAGGACAAATCATCTTGACTGCTCTGGATATCCAGATTACAGTTTGGAAGCAACTCATTACTGACAGACATAAGACCATGTAGGTTTTGCAATGAATTATTGTTAGTCAGGTATTCTCAGCGAGGGTGGATACTTACTTCAGAATTTTTGATCCATGATATTATTGACGATGATTAGGAAAAAAAAAATCTTCATTTTCAGTGTAGTTGTTTTCCAGAACCAGTGTGGCAACAAATTCACATGATGGAGATCCTGGACCTGTACCATATAAACAGTATCTCCATTGTCATACAGCTATAACTACACAGTGACACGTGCAAAATAAGTCTCTGACATTTTTCTGTTGGTACATACAACTTATTAGCTACATATTGATGTCCTAGCTAAATAAAGTTCAGAAGATAAGATCTTTTAACTGCGAATTGAGGTTTAGAAAAGATTTATGTTGAACCGGCTGCCTAGAATTTAGAAACTGATGAGTCACAAGCTCATTTTTTTTTTCTTTAGAATAAGACTGTTAATTTATTTTCTGTTTATTTATTTAAGTGCAGGAGGAAGGCCGATCCTGTAACTGGTTTAGCAGATTTGGGGCTTTTGATTTCCTCTTGTGGGTTTTTTTTTGTTTGTTCATGAACAAACACTAAACAGAAGCTTCTTTTACTATCTTAAGCTCAGATACTGTTGGGGTCTCTTTGCCAGCTCCTGCCCCGTATGTTTACTTTTACGACGTGGACAACTAAGAAACTTGAAACTTGGCTGCTAATGTAACTAGGCCAGCGTTTCTTCATTAATTGAGTTGAAGAATGGTTTGAATTGGAAGGGACCTTAAAGATCACCTAGTTCCAACCCCCCTGCCTTGGACAAGGACACCTCCCACTAGACCAGGTTGCTCAGAGTGCCATCCAACCTGGCCTTGGACTCCTTCAGGGATGGGGCATCCACAGTGTCTCTGGGCAGTCTATTGCAGTGCCTCACCACCCTCACAGTAAAGAATTTCTTCCTAATATCTCATCTAAACCTGCTCTCAGTTTAAAACCATTCCCCCTTGCCCTGTCACTACATGCCCTTGTAAAAAGTCCCTCTCCAGCTCTCTTTAGGTACTCTTTCTTTAGCCTCCTTTGGGTATTGGAAGACTGCTATGAGTTCTCCCCAAAGCCTTCACTTCTCCAGCTGAACAACCCCAACTCTCTCAGCCTGTCATAGGAGAGGTGCTCCAGCCCTCTGGTAATTACTCTCTTGATCTCTCTCTTGTTTTGGTCTACCCCACTTTCATTCCCGCTTTCTGAGTTTGTTTTCTTCGCATGTTCTGTTACTTTGTGGTGTTCTCAAAATCAAGTTGTGTTGCTGTGGTTAGCATGTGATTATTATTATTAATAATATTTCCACCCACTCCTGCCCTCCTGTGTCCCACATACCCTGTAGCAACTAGAGGATAGCAACAAATTGGTATTGATGGTAGTGAATCATTCCCCCTGTTCCACTTAGATGCTCGTTTGGAACTTTAGAACTGAACTGTGTTCAAAAGTAGCATATACAGCCTATGGAAATTTCAGCAGTTAGAGGATATAGGGAGGGTGGAGAATATTGAATTTTTTTTTTTTTTTTTGGAAGCCACTTCTTCTGGGTATTTTTCTTAAATTTCTGTGTTTCTTTTGCATTTTCTGATCTTTCATTGCTTTTTTTGTTGTATAATCTTTCTTGAAGAATGAACTTCTATGTTAAAAGAATTATCCTGAAAATTCCTGATAACTTATTATAAAATAACCTATGTTATAAAATATCACTCTGTATTCTTAAAGGAAAAATGAGAGGCTAGTCTTAGTATTTTGCTCTGGTATATAAAGTAAGCTTATTTTAGAGCCACTATACAGTGGTTTACCTGATAATATTTGAAAAAATGTTTTCAGGCTTGCAGTTCACAGTATCTGTATTAAAAGTGAAGTCATTTTACTGTCAGTAACTACAAATGTGTTCTGCAAAATAAAGCTTTTCAGATGCCAGTGAATAGTCAAGTAGTGGAACAGGTTGCACAGGGAGGTTGTGCAGTTTCTGTCCGTGGAGGTTTTTAAGACCAGGCTGGATAAAGCTGCAAAACAGCCTGGTCTGACCTCAGAGATGACCTTTCTTTACCAGGAGGTTGGATTGGAAACTCATGAGGTTCTTTTCGCCCTGAATTATCCTATGGGTGGATCCATGGTGTGTGTACCCATTCTAGTTCATTTCCATCTGGGATGGATTGCATTGCATTTATTAATGTCTCTTATGTGTAGTAGAACCACTAATATAGGCTTTACTGTCTGTAATCTCTACCAGTTGGACTTGTATCTAAAGAGAAATGTTATGCTGCTACTTAAACTATTTTATTTAGTCTTTTTCATCCCTTCTTTTGTCATAGCCCTTCTCGAGACACGTCAGGACATCTTGGTATTGGAGCTCTTCTGTTGGTCTCAATCTCTATTATGTGTGCTTGGAGATTAACTTGTCTAAGCTGAGGATATCTGGCTGGTGTAATAATTGGTGTTTTCTATAGGAGAGCACTCTTGGAAAATCAATTAGCCTGTCCTCCATAGATATTTAAATAAATACTTTGGTTTGGAAGAGACTTCAGGAGGTTTCTAGTCCAACCTTCTGTTCAAAGCAAGGTCAGTCCTGAGGCTTTATCCATAAAGTCTTGAAAACCCCTAAGCACCAGTTACTACACAACCTCTCTGGACACCTTCCTTACTGCTTGACTGTCCTAATGGTGAAAAAAGTTTTCTGTATATTCAGTTTAAAGGCTGCTTTTGTTTCAACTTATGTCCAATGTCTTTTGTCCTCCCACTGTGCCCTGTTGTGAAGATCAATGCAGCATCTTCTTGATGGCCTTTTGCAGATACTGTGAACTACTTTATAGATCTCCCCAAAGCTGTCTCTTCTCCAGAGGCAACAAACCCAGTTCCTTCTCTCTCACCTCCAAAGACAGTTCTCCAGTCTCCTGATCATCTTGTAGCCCTCTGCCAAACTTCATCTTATCTCTGTCCTTCCTGTATTGGCAGCCCAAAGCCAGACTGATGGGTAGAGCAGTGTAATTGTTTTACGTGATCTAAAGCCTATATTCCTCCTGTTAATGCAACCAAGGATGATGTTGATGTTCTTTGCTTCCAGGGCTTGCATCTGAATCATCTTTAGCTTGCTGTCCACCAAGATCCGCAGGTCCTCTTTAGCAGAACTTCTCCCCAGCCAGCCATTCTTGAGCTTGTTTTGTTGCAAGATATTTTTCCTTTCAGGGTCAGGGCTTTGCATTTGCCCTTGTTGAATTCCATTGAATTAAAAAGCTGCTCAAAACCCCAAACAAAAACCAAAGCAAAAAAAACCCCACCAAACCTCACTTAGTAGAACTTCCTCTGGTAAAACATTTAGGTATGTACTTGAGTGCTTTCAATATTGAAATGCTGAGATTCTTCTTGAAGTTGAGCACAGCATTCTTCTACCCTTGTGTCTTACCCAACCTTTATGACTGAAAGTACCTTAATGTTTCAGGATTGCTTTGTGTCCTTTGATTTAGGCATACATTGACAAAACATAGTTTGCTTATGTGAGATTGCCCAGGGGAGAAAGGATGAGGTCCTAATGCTGCAGGACAAGAAGTGATTGTAAGTTGTGTAAATTGCACACAGTTTTGCTCCCATTTTGTGCTTCCTCCTTGTCCAGATCACATGCCTGTATCAGTCACTTGCAGTGAATGAGTTGTGCTGGATTGTTTTTGTTGATACGTGTTTATCGGGAAGAATATTTGCTTTTACTCCTGATTATTGTTAGCTCTATAATACTGTATTTGTGCAGTACAGTGTGTTGACTAGTTAAATTATTCATACTGAGCCTCACATTCTTTGTGAATGTTTTGAATTCTGCTATTGTGATATGGGTCTCTGTGGGATGCCTAAAAAAAAGGTATTACAAAACGCGCATTGCTTGGGGCAAGTGGAGGCTACTAAACATATCTTGCATTTGTGTAGAAACAAAAAGGTTTATATACGTTAATTTCAACCACAGAAAGGTCTATTTTTCCCATGGTATCAGAACTTCAAAACATCTGGTGTAGTTGGTTAGCAATGGAGATCATATCAATAGCATGGAAATATGGCTCTGTTGATAGTGTGCCATTTATGATGGAAGAAATGCTGAAATACTAGTTTGAAAGTAGACTATAATCTCATCTGGCTAAGGATGTTTAATATGACTATTTGTTACTTCAGTGGGGCATTTTTACAGTTAAAATTTAAATTACTATTTTGAAACTTGGGTAACATAATCTGTTAATTCCTCAAATGTTCTTAGGCCAGTATTAACATAGCAGGAATTTTAAACTGAAATAAACCAAGTAAGAAAAATCTCAGAAACTCGACATTAATTTTTTTATGTTGATATTAAATTTAAAGAAGCTTTAAATGGCCTTTCTTGCATGTTATGTTCGAGTCTGTTTTGCTGCAAACTTGCTACCCATTCTTAAGTAGCTAAACTACCACTTTAGCTGATAATCCCCAGGTCCAGATGCTTGTTCTTGGATTTCCTTTGAAAAACACATGGTTAAAAATGTTTATTGTGCGCTCTGGAAAGTCGTTAGGTTGGGACTGGTTTGTCCCAGAAGTTCAGAGATCAGAATCTGGAGTTCCTCAAGAAAAACAACCTTCCAGAAGTCTCCTTTCATAAATGGAAGCTTTTCAGCTAAGACAGCCACAGCAGTGAGTGGTGGGAAGACACTGCCTATATTATGATAATATGAAGCCTTAATGTTGAGTGAAGGAACTCTTGAAAGAGCTGTTGAGTTGTATTCTGTAAGATCTGTAACCATCTGCTCTCAGTTCTAGGAATGGAGTTGCTGCCTAGGCTAAGCAGTGTATAAAACCAGAAATGCACTGTTTATTTTTAAGAGCATTATTCCAGACCAGGGATGGATAGGATGGGTGAGGAAGAAAGTAGTAATGTGAAGGATGCCTGTGTGATGATTTAAGCTTTCAGCTTTTCAGTTGTCTTTATGTTGTTCCTATCTCCTCCCAGCCCCACACACCCAGTCTTGCAACTGGTGATCTGGCTGACCTGCCCTCTGAAACTTCCTCACTCTTCCTAAAGCAGCTGGTGGCAACCCTTTGTGAAACAAAGAGCAAGGTACTACAAAATGATGGGGAAGTATTAGTTTGGTTGCTGATCTGTTGGAGTACATTTGTTCTGATGCTTATATGAGATAATTGAGCAAGTGACTCTGGCTACTTGAAATTTTGAGCACTTAATTGACTGAATCAATCCTGTACTTGTCTTTTAATCCCTCATCATGTCTAAAGGCCAGATCCTTATATTACCTTGTATTGCAACCAAATGATAATTCAAAATGCCTTATATAATTTTAAAGAAGTAATGATATATCAGTGTTTACGAGTCGGAAAAGAGCTGCCTTGCTACTGTTTGGAGGTAATAATTTTTCATAAAACGTGAGTAGTCTTGCACAGAACACTTAATCTAATTAGAGGCTCAATCCCAAAATATTTGGGAGGTTATGATCAGCAATTATAAAATAGTAACTCAGACTTTTTTTTTATCTGGGGCGTATATTTCCCTGCTCTGTTGTTTGAAAAATTAATGGTGATGTCTGACTGGATTCCTTGTGACAAAAAGTTGCTAGAATTGATCTTTATGCCTGTACCACGTGATGCCTTTCTCTAGATTATTTGTGCTATTATGAAGAGAACTGCAAAGGAAATGAGGAGCTTCCTATGTAATCAACTGGTCAACTGCTGTTTCCCCTATCGGGAATAGTGTTGGCGATTACTCACAGTTGCTGCATTTGCATTGTTGTCCTGAAAGTGGAATAAGGAGCTCTGAAGTAGTAGGACGGAAAGGGAAAATATGCTGGCCATGACTGAAATACTGCAGTTACAGAGAGAGTGTGGCTTTTTATTCACATAGTTAAGCTTTCGAGTGCTTCTTTGTTTTAATGGCTCTTTGGTGGCACAATGAAATTGTTACCTTGTGCAGATGTAATTGAGCTTTTTTAAACATGTGTAACCCACCCTTTCTCTGGTCTGACTTTCTTAATTGTGACTGCTTCTTCAAATCTTGTTTTCTTTTAATAAGTTTGCTTACTTTCCTCCCCTGACTTGTTTTCTTGAAGTGGTGCTGCTGTGGTCTCTGCAGGACTTCAGAGACTCAGGGCTGTAAAACTGTCAGTATTTGTGTGTGGACAGCATCTGAGAAAACATTTGATGTAGTGTTTTGTGGGTCTCTTTGCACCACTAAGTAATTCCTCCACCATTTGTGTCATTCCTGCTTTAGCTGAACCCTTGTCTTTTTGTGCCCAGAATGTCAAAAATATTTCGGAGGCTAGTATTAGCAGCTGGTGATTGTAGCTCTAATGTGCTCTGGGCTCAACGGCTCCTGACCTTTTGGGGAAAAACATTATTTACAACAGAAAATAACATCACCTTGGTATTTGATAACTTTAGTTATTTATTTTGTTACTTTTAGTTGAAACAATAGAAAGCAGTGTTTATTTGTTGGGAGTGCTACTTGTTTGCTATGTCCTCCAGTACCAAAGCAAAAATATGACTTAAGTTCTCCTCAGTGAAATTATTTCAATAATTGAATTGCAGTCTGGTTTTATTTTAATAGCCTTTCTTAGGCCTTTTATACTTTCAAATACTGTATTACTTTCATAATGTTTTGTTTGCTCATCCCTAGGCAAATGAAATAGATGTTTAGACAGGGTGATGAAATTCCTGCATTCCCATAGATAACCAGCTTATTCCTACTAGAAGCTGTGTAAGCCAACCTCTAACATACCGCGGGTTAGTTTGGATTCTGGATCTGCATAGGTGTTCTTTGCTTCTGTAAACTGTTGTTATTGCTTTTATTTTGGGTGCCAATAACTACACAAGGGAAAAGCATGAGGGTGAGATTTCATATTTATAGCTTAAGCTGGTAAAATGGCTTTCCAGCAGCAAGAGAGTGCTCCCTTCATCCCTTCTTCAATTCACCAGGTTTGGGTTTGTTTTTTTTTTTTAATCCCTCCTTTATGCTGGCATTGGGTTTTATGTGACTCCATGGTGAAGTTCTTAGGAAAGCTGGGGGACTGGGATTAATTCTTCTTGGGCTTTTCTCTCTGAACTAGCTCATTAGAGTTGGCTTGTGTTGAAGCAATTGAAGTGACACACAGCTGGAGTGGGGGTAGATAGGGAAAAGGAAGGCCTTTTCAAATGTAGCTGTTAGTAGCCATTGGATTAGCTTAATCTCATACTCTCCCGTGCTGCCACAAGGACACATGGAGTAACTTTTCTCCTGAGGTTATCTTCCAGTAATCAACAATTAGGGACTTTTTGGGGAATTTATTTCTAGGTCTGTGAATAGTGCATTCTGTGTTCTATTCTAATAATAATTATTAACGTGGAGGATACAAAAAGAAGAAAGTAGAGATTTTCTTGTTAGATGAACCTGTTTAGAGAGCAGGACCTTTTAGCCAACGAACTTGCTTCCAGTCTGGCAAAATAGGCACTATTGTAGCTGGGAGCAAGTGTGGAACCCCATCGGAGAAAAGGAAACTGGTGGGTAATTGGAAGGTAAAATGCCTCTCCATGAGAAGGGTGCCAGCTCAAGTTCGGAGCATTGAAGTGTATTGTTATGTTAATAGCTACGTGGTATCCTCTCTTTCAAATCTGAAAGTAAACAGAGTAGCAAGGTAGTAAAAGCAGCAGCAAAGCAATGTTTTGGTTGTGCAGGTAATTTAGGAAGAAATATGTTTATATGCTTAGGACTGGTTTGAGCTTATGTGTGTTAGAATGGAGGAATTTGTGGTATGAGAATAGTCAAAAGAAAACGTCACAAAACGGGGAGTGCAAAACCAGTATCAGCGTGAAGATACTGTATATGGTGTTACTGCAGAGAAAGACCCTTTTTAACTTGTCAGCAGTTGTTTTTAAATGCAACTAACTGAAGCTGAATGTCATTCACTAAGCACAGCGCTTGATGAAATTGCTGCCAAAGATTATACAACAGGATTAAGTAGGATTTGCAAAGAGAAGGCTATCAACAGATAAATTTTACCAAACTATTAGAACTAATATAAAGATTTTTTCCAAGTTATTCTGGCCTTGGTAGTCCTGTGAACCAACATTAACATAACTAATGGCATTAATAAGCTGCTTCATAGCTTTTAAGAAACAACTCGATTCCTTTAAATGTAAAAATAAACAGATCATTAAAAATGAGAATTCCTGAAGGAGTTTTTGAGTGACTTAAAAACAAATAAAGAACACAACTCTTTGAGATGCTCTCCTGTTTGGAAGTTGTAATGTGGATCCTATATTTCTTTTAAATGTTCGAAAAGGTTACAGTTAATGCTTCTAATGTCTAAAACGGTGTGGCGGTTTCATGTGTAAATTTGGCTACCTGTTTGGTTATATCTGTAGTGAGCAAATGTCCTGTTTTTCTGAATGTGTGGTAGAAGTAACTAGATGGATGTCTTAGCTTGCATGTGTGTTCACTCTAGATGAAGCCACATATAAGCACTGTGGTTGTGTGTCTTTGACTATGACAGAGGTCTTCTCGTTAAATTTCATTCCACAGTGCAGATCTTCAGTTTGGTTTTTGTTTCAGAACTATTATTGTAGATGTTGATTATTCCATAGACTGAAGTGTGGTTGTTTTGTGCTTAAAAAGGAAAAGGGGAAGGTATGTATTTCAGGTAGGGAGGAGAATAATAGTTCAAAAAGAAGTCCTTCGCCCTACTTCCATAGAATTTGTTACAACAAAATTGCATTTAGGGATACATTTTGAAATTATATTATTACTTCAAACCTGCTAGACTAACCTAACTTACTTGGAAAAATACTTTTTGAAATCCAGTGAAAAGTTGGATTTGGATCAGAATGTATGGATTTGATCAATAATGTATTAATTTAATAATAATAGACTGAATTCCAGGACAGTTCAACAATAATTGTGCAACTGAATGAATTTAAATGTTGCACATTAGTGTCTTTTGATGTAGTAAAATAGGTAAGGTTAATGAAACTGGCAACAGCCCAGTCAATTCCTGTGTTATCACAGTGCTTTTTGGCAAGATCTTGACCTGCTGTAAAACTTTTAGCAGTGTCAATTTTGCAGTGAGCTCTTGCCAAGTGCTGTAAATAAGAGAACACAAATTGAGAGGGGTTGTTGGTTTGGGACCCCTTTCTTCCTGAATTTACATGCACAGTAATCCCTTGTCAGCCTGCCCATTTCTGCCACAGCATCCTCTTACATTTTGTTTGGTTGTATAATTCTTCATATCCATAGCTACCCTAAGGTCTCCCAGAAAAGAGTAAATACTTTGCTCCTTTCAAAATGTTTTTAAAGTGGGTCCACCCTGCCTCAGAGGATAGAGCAGACCATTTGGGAACTGGGTGTAGTCAAGAGTAGGTTTTGTGTTAATTTGAGGTCTAAGTACATTTTGGTCTTGTGCTGGTTTTTGATTTTTCTTTTTTTTCCCTCGTTGTTGTTGTTGTTTAGCTTTGAGGTATTTCTTTTTTGTAAAGTCTTCAGGTTTTTTTCATGCAGGTTCCGGGCTGCAGCTTGTCTACTCCAGGAGAATCAGGTGCTTGTTTCCTGTTAGGCTTGTTAGCATTCCTACTGTAAACTCCTGACTAATTAGCCTGGTTGCCAAAGCTCCTGCATGCAGAGTATCAGATAGCACTCGAGTTTTTCTAGTTCAGTCCGTGTAGCTGGGTGTCTTAACCCTGTATGGTGCAGAGTCCAGCTCATCCCACAGGAGTGAGAAATTAAGCACAATCAAGTTTATAATTGCAGAGTAGAAGTTGGCTCAGTCTCTTGTGGCTGTGTCAGCATAAATATATGACCTGACCCCTTGTTGCATTATGTAAAAATGACCCTGTTTTTTCTGGTTTCTTTTGACACCCTGTTGTATCCAGACTGAAGCTTGATACTGAAATAGCAAAATACTGAAAGCAAATGAAGATGAATACTTTTTCAAGTGAATGTCAGGTGGTTGAAGTGGAGCTTGTTTCTGAGCTGCTCTGTGTAGTCACTGGTGTCAGCCTATTACTGGGTACCAGCTTGTCAAATTTGGGTTTTAATTGATCTCTTGATTCTTCGAGTGAACCTTCAGCCCATGTTGGGAATGTGAAGTTGTGGTCAGAGATAAGGCATTGGATTTAGTTTGTACAGTGTAGTGTATGTACTTCTGGACACTGGAGAATTCATGTGGGAGGGAAAATGTTAGGAATAATTTTATTTATGCCACCTATAATAAAACTGCGATCAGCTTTGGGAAGACAGCCACAAGAAAATAGGCTTCACGAGTTTGTTTGCTGGTGAAAATGATTTTTTTGGTAATGCAGCTTTCTGCTGTAAGTAGATTTACAGTTGTTAGTTTTCACTCAAGAAGATACCTCTTTCAACTTTTAGTAGTTTCACATATTAGTCTGAAAACTAGTGGTATCATCATTTTTTATGGATTTAAGATTATTTCTAAAAAGTTCCTCTATCAGAGTTTTATTATAGGGTAAAAAATGCAATCTTTTTAAGTTGTAGAGAAATTACCATGTAACTCCAGAATCCAACTCCTGCAGGATTTCTGTTATAGAAATGCCCTTAAGATTACAGTATTCTAAACTTTCATTTTGTGACTGTAAAAAAATTAGTTTTTTTAAGTGCCATATGTTTTGGAATAAGTCTTTAAAATATTTGAGAGATTTGCCATTCCTGTAACAAGCTACAATTACCACTTGGCTCATCAGGACTGTCGGTCTCTGCTAGGCTGCTACATTTCTGCTGCCTTCTTTGGTCTGGCTCTTGTCTGACCTGTGCAAAGACTTCACAACATGCCAAACTAACACAGCCTAAGACAAGAAAAAAAAAGTGCCTGCTGGCTTACAGTGCTGGAGTCAGGTATGTGCTGATGCTAGTGCAGAAGTGGGAATAAAGGGTCTAGTTTGACAGATTGTTGTTTCATGGTTCCTTCAGGTTAATACAAGGTGCTAGCGGAAGGACAGTTTCCTCCAATTGACAGTTTCCTCCACACTGAATGAAGGGAGGGGAAATATCTTCTGAGTTAACCTGATTCATATTGCTGTACAGCTGCAGGATGCTGGTGCCTGGCATAAGAGAGGAGATGGGAATGAGTATGTCAGTATGAGGAAGTGCTTTCTGCAGCACTAGTTTCTGTTGCTTTAAAGGGACTGTGTGTCTACACTTTTAATGTTAAAATGCGTAAGAGCATTTTGTGGCCTGCTGGATGCCTGAAGATGCTTTAAATACAGGGATTGCAGCTCTGCAGGTTGGCGAGTAACATGCCAATGAAAAGTCAGACTTTCAGTCTCTGAACTTTCATTCTCCCCCTTCAATTTTCCTGTTGTATTTTGGTTTGAGGTGGATGTAGTAACCTGTTTCTTTTCCTCCAAATGGAACTGTTCAGAAGGAACAGTCTTTAGCACAGTAAATAGTATGGAGAACTTTAATTTATTTCAGTGATTTTTTTAATACGTATTCGAAAATTGCTCTAGGGGATCATCTGTACTTCTAATTGTTCTCCTCTTTTGGAGTTGCTCAGAAGCATTTGGCTCTTAGTTCCGCAACAGTGACAGGTTGTAGATTAATAGTAGAAAGGTAAGCAATACTTTATTGAGGCCCACTACTATTTGTTGTTCTTCCTCTTGCTTTTAAATATGTTATGACTAATTCAAAGGAGGCTTTGTTTTGGTTTCAGCTGGCTCCTTACTTAGTTTCAAATATGATTGAACTCTGCCTGTACCTCTGTTTTGTTGTTGGAGACTTTCATGGTATTTTGATATACCAAATGTGTGTCAATTACTTTTCCCTTGTGTTTTTGTCATGTCACCTCCTTCAAACAATTTTCCCAGTAATAACAACTTTATTAACAAACTTTTTTGGGGTATATTTTCTTTTGGAGTATTTGTTGTCAGTATCTGCTGCCAGATCCTCAGTATTAGGGTCACTAATGATACCAACATCGCTGGAGTTTATAAAGGGTGGTGTGCTTTAACCTTGGGGTATGATTTAACCTCCTGTAGCTTTATTTGTTGTATTTTGAATTTAATCAGTCTAATGAATGATTACAAAGTTACAGAAGTGTAGGTAGTGCTTATTGTTTAAAACATTTTTGGTTTGATTTTTTTCAGTTAACTGCAGTAGGTTTTGCTTTGCACAAAGAACAAATCTATGTGGTCTCTGGTTGGTTGTGTAAATGATGCTGTCCACTGCAGCTTAACAAAGCACACCCTGCAGGTGGCAGGCAGCAGCTGTGTGTTGCAAGTGCTGTGCAGATTTTGCTGATCACTCACTGTAGGTTTGAAAATTCGAGTTAGAAATGAATGGCTGTAATGCTTTTGAGGAATGCCCTTGGTGTTTGGTTTTTTTTTTTTCTTTTAATTTTTAATGGTAGCTGCTTCTGAAGTCATAAATCTGGTGGGAAGACACTTCATGTTGCTTTTATAAAAATGTCTTTTGTAGAAGCTTATGAAAATTTCGGTGTGTTCAATGGCTGTACCATAGAGCCAGGTGGCTTTGGTAAAAGACTATTCTGAAAACAACTTTGTTTTATTTTAAAGTTGGAAGGAAATGCTTTGCTTCATCTACCTGATGCAGATGGGTCTCTTGTGAAATTTCATTTTTTGATCTGTGAGGTATAAGTCAGCAGGAAATATTCAGGATTACAGATTCAAGATTACATATGTTTCATCCCAAGAATTATTATATTTCAGTCTTGCTGTTGAGAGCAGATAGGTGATGGGCAGAAGGGACAATGCATATAAAGTATACAGTAAAATATTTATATGTGATAATTTGACATTCACATGGGCATTCAAGCTGTATTTATGAAAGTTAATCGTTTTTTAGAGTACGTGTTAGTTATAGACTTGAATTTTGGCCTTAGGTTTAAGATTTTGTATAGTATTTGCCATATCCTGCAGCGGGGTTTGCATTGACTTTGCTTCATTACATTTATATTGTGAAAATGTTTGTAGTACCTTTTGGTTTTTGATCTCGAGGTTTTGTTTTGTGTTGCAGTGAGGCTGGTTCCTAAGATGTAGTTTTCCTTAGGAAAATAAAGAGGGAGTTTCACTCAGTTACAATCTTTGTGTTGTGGGTTATTGGTAATTTTCTCTGACAGAAAGCTCAGCTGTTGGTTCTGCTTCTGTGAAGATTAGTGTCTGTAAATTGTTGTGGCAGAATGAGTCATTCTGTAGTGGAAAGTCTTTGTTGATCCAGGTGTCAAAGGTTTGAAAGGGGAAATAAAGCTGATGAAATTTTTTTTTTTTTTATAGGAGCTGTTTTTTCATCTGTATTGTTTTTCCTCTCTTCTTTTAGAACCATTTAAGGTAGTCTATCTTTAATCATGAACCTGTACTTTTTGAAGGTATCTGAAGAAGTGTAGCTTAGCAAGAATGCTGCTTTTCTTTGCGACATTGGAAAACAGGTTATAAAATATAAACAGTTACCAGGATTTTTTGAAAACTATTTGGAATTCCTTTTTAATAGGATTGCCTATCCTTTAGTTTCAAGTTGAGGATTCTTTTCTGGAAATGAATGCTAGAAACCTGACCATCATGTAATTTCAGTGTTTACTCCCTTGGTGATTTAAGTTGGTTTTAAAATCTTATAGGATTTTTTTTTAATATCCTTGTATTCATTATAATTCCACAGATTTGTTGCATACATGTGGCTTTTGGAGTGGCAAAGGAAGCAATTCCATTTTACTGTGTTGACTGACAACAGGTCAGATACAAAGGCATTATATGAATGTTTCAGAATATCCTGCAGTGATTAAACTGTTGCTGTGCTGACCTGTTATATCAATTTTGTGACCTGAGTTCATTTGAAAGCAACTGGTATGGGCTTTAATTCTAATATTTGCACTGTGGATTGGTTTTATTGTTATTTATATTCTATTAACAAAACTCCTGAGTAACAAGTACGTGTACCTGAATAGTAATTGCAGCTTAGTTAGAAGTTAGTTGTCTTTAGATTTTTGCCTGCAGAATTTGAATGTGGCAGGAAGAAAGACGTGAGGTTCTTAATGCTGGGATTTGGTATTTTCTAGATGCAGTCATGCGGAATGCGCTTGCAAGGCAAGCAGTGTTATCAATGCAGCTATGAGAGATCAGAGATAGCCTCTTGGAGGGGGTACACTTGAGGATTTCTGAAAAGAAACTTGTGTATTCTTTACTGCTCCAGAGATTGAATAGTTTACAGAATGGATACTGTGTAATATGCTTAAGTATTGAAGTATATAGTGCTTTGTGATTGATACAGGTGGGATAGCAATTTAAAAGCCTATGAGTAGTCTTTTCTTGGCTTGTGGGAATAGTAATCTTCATCTCATTCGTTGCTGTGCCTTACATATTGTGATAATACTCTCTCATTATCTCCTCTGACATTTTAAAGGAGGTGTTTCCTTTCTCCTGTGTGAGCAGGGCTATGGATTGTGGCTCCTGGATATTACTGCTTTGTTTGCAGAAGCTTCTCTGATTTTTCAGGAAGTCCAGGTTTCCCTGCTACAAATCCCATTGTGTCACATCGCAGGCTTTTTCCAAACTTCCTTTACAGCACAGTCTTTGTATCTCCTTCTACTTGTTTTTCATATTCTTTCTAGACTATGATATTCTTGTGTGTTAAGAGTGGGATGATTGGCAGAAAGAGAGGTTTGGAAAAGATTGTGTTTTGTTGGGATTTTTAAGTAACCAAAGTATTAAACACTTTTGTCTTCCGTAATTATGAACAGTTTTTGTATGTGTATGTAACCAGTCTTCATAATTGGAGAGGGGAGCTTGAATCGCTCTTCTCTGCATCTCTTACTTATTTGCACTTCTCTATAACATAGCTTCACATGAGCAACCTTGATTATTACTGATTACTGCTCTAAAGTACTTGAGAGTAAGAGGAGCTGGATTTAAAGATCAAACAATTGGTTTGAACCAATTGGTTTTGAAGCAGTTAATGCCCGTCGCTGACTTTATGCAAAAACTGGTAACTAGGTATTTGAACTGCTTTTGTAAACTCTTTTTCTTTGTGCCTAATAAAAAGGGGGTGCAACTTACTTTTGTTTGTAAACCCAAGAAACAATGCTTAACTGGCAATTATTATATAAGTTGAAACCTTCTTTTTGGTAGGATATACTTTTGGAAACTACTGTAAGTTGTTTTCTTTTGACAGTGATTAAAATGAATAATTAGGCTTTGTATTTAAGGAAAATGGCCTTTAGGATTTTAAAGGCCTAAAAAGCTGACTTTTGTTAGGTGCTCTTTAAAATATATTTTGCAGTCTAGATGATCAGAATTCAAATATGTGAAAATTAACTGTACTCGTGTAGCTGAAGATTGATCTATATCCTCACATAAGGAGCTATGAACTTGCACACCTAAAATACCTAATGTGTGGTCAGGTGAGAGAGCTAAAATAGCTTATGATGCATTTAAACTCCTGAGAGCAATTTGAGTGTTCATACACTTCAGTAATTAGTCACTCTTGAAATCCAGAAAACATTTTAATTTCTTTTTGATAACTTATAAATGGCAGTTCTTATCTTTAGAGAAAGATGGTTTTAAGAGATTTGTAAATGTTTTGAGGATATTTCTTTGCTTACAAGAATGTGTTAGGCAATAATAGATACTTCTGTATCTATTTGGTTTAGGACAAGTGATTTTTATTATTTTGCCTCTTCTCTTGACACAAGTTCATGTTATCAACTACAGTGAACCTACCTAGTAGCACTCTTGACAAAGACATTCAGAAGTAAATGAGTTTGAGGATCAAATATACCTCTGAAAAATAAACACTTTAATTCAGAATTAGAGTAGAGAGTGCTGTAGTGCCTACCTTGTTGTCTGGGTGTGAGTGGTGGTATTGGTTTCTGGTGGTTGGTATTCATCTGCTAACTACATGGTCAGAAAGTTAAATGTGGCTTGAACTGCAGCTATACAAACACACACACACACATGAGATGTCTAATAATAATAATGAAGACTAAAAGGTGTGGGGTTTTCTTGTTTTTGTAGTCTCCTACTTGCCTGATTTTTCTGAAATGTGAAACCAGTTACTTCCTTGTCACTAAACACTTTTATTTAAATACTGTGATATTCTAGCAGTGCCCAAAGGTACAGTTTGGAACATAATGGAAATGAAACGTGAAACTAAAGAGAGTTTTATATGGGGAAGTGGTAGAACATTCTGATGCAGTTGTGCAGTCTTTTTTTTTTTTTTTTTTTTTTTTTTTTAATAGGAACCTTTGGGAAAAGTGGGGGGGGGGGGGAAGAAAAGAAGGACATGGGCTGTGGGGAAACAGCTTGAGAAGCTGCCATAGAAGAGGGTGTGGAGAAAGGGACAGTGGTCAATGCGTTCAGTTGTTTTCATACCTAGATTGTCAACACAATGGAACAAAACTCAAGTGCTGATTCTTCAGAACACATTACTTCTTTTAGAAAAGGAAAACAAAACTTCCTTTATACAAACATTGTATCTTGAGAATTTAAAATGCAGTTTTATCTCCTCTGCCTTGTTAGTGTCCAGAAGTAGAAATAAGTTGTAACAGTAAAACATTGAAGAATAATAATAATTAAAACTCCTATGGTAGTTTAGGAAGCTTCTTGAATTGCTTTCTACATCTGCTTTAAAAGAATCTATGTTCCCTTGCTCTTCAATCTCTGCTGTGTTGTTAAAAAAACTGTAGGATTAAAAGCATACCTCATGGGCAGTGAAATGTGTTCTCAGCAAAATAATCTCCTCTCCTTAAAAAAATAAATTGGAAAAATCAAATGGAATCTTATCCTTCAGCACTACCTTGAGGTGATGGTGGAGAAAACCTTGTGTAAAGGGAAATAAATGTTATAAAATGGGATATGATTGTGCTTCATGATACTTCTGTAGAAACCAAATGTGGTGTTGTCTTTCGCAGTAATCAAACATGTGGATCAAAACCTTAAGTTTGTTATAAAAATACCTTGGCTGTTGTGTGAAGCGTCATGGTTAAGGAGCTTTAACAGAAGAGGCAACCCTCTAACTCAGTCCGAAAAAGTGTGTGGGATGTGGCTCAGAACGTTCCCTGCGAGAATGCTCTCTGTACTAGAGATCATGACATGCTTAGATTCATTTTTCTTGCAGGAACTACACAATTTTCCAACCCAGTGGGAAATGCAGGATACCTGCCCTGGGAAAGCTTGTCAAAGCTAAAGGGGCAAGTAGTAGCGAAGTACTTACTGACAGCTGAGAATTAAGACGCTGTGCTGGAGGTACAGACCAAAAGCATGTCAGCTATCAAGGGAAGTGTGAAAGGAAGTTACTGTGGCTGAACATCAGGCAAAGATAGGTACTAGAAAGCTGAAGTAAGTAATACCCCATGTAAGGAAAATTGTCAGGATATAAAGTCTGACAAGTAAAATATAAAAGCATAAGATAGAACAAAAGAATTTGAGCAATGCTTTCAAATGCTTTCAGCATTTGTTGAGAGCTTAGAGAACAAATGGATAACATGAAAAAAGTTGCTAGAACCAGACGGTGTTCATCAATAACTATAGGAAGCGAAGATGAAGTAATTTTACTAAGTGGTATGTAATGATTCCGTTAGCTGGACACCTTCAGGTGGCTGGATGTAAGTGCAGTGTGAGACCAATATTGAAAAGGATGTTTACTTGGGATGTTTTCTGTGTAAGCAGAAACTACATTAACTTGCGGAATTCACGGACACACGTGTAGAATTCATGGACATGTGGTAATTTTAATAGGTTGTGGAAAGGTGACAGAACTTTGAAAGGAAGTTGTGCCTCAGACCTTTTGGAACTCACTGGAGGAGTTAGCAAGAATGCATGTAAGGAAGCTCGAATTTGTTATGGTAGGTAAGATTTCCAGAAGTCATATAATAGCCTTGTGCTTGAGAGGGGTAATTCCCTGTATGGATGATTAGTTAACAATTAGATATAGGTAATTAAAGGCAAGAAATGAAGTGGATAGGATGCTTTTCAGAGGTGAGTAGTAGCTATTACAAAAATGTTTAGGGTTGAACTGAGACCCACCTTTGTATAATTGCGGTTAAGTTCAGAGTGTATGTGGGGGTGGGAATTAGCTGAAGTGAGAAGTGTGGCAACTGTAACTCCTTGCAGGAAGGAACAGTCGTTTGGGAGTACAATAGATAGTTCTGTGGGAACACACCAGTGCAGGCTCCAAAAGATTAATTCTGTAAATTTTGAGGATAACAGAATGAAACACAATCAGCCATTGTCTAGGTCTGTGGTGCATTTGCACTGGACTCTACTGTATTGGTGTAGACTTGGGAGTATCCTGGGAAGAACAGTGCTTACTTCTGCATGTATCTAGGAGAAACAGGTCTTTGTCTTAGTATAGGTTGTAACTCTTTGACTTTTTAATTTTTTTTTTTTAAATATTCTTTTCTTCTCATGAAGGTTTTCTGAATGAGAGAGTAGCTCCAATAAATATTTTGGGTTCTTTGCTGTTCAAAGAAATGTTGTGATGTGTGTTGGGATCAAATGTAGTGCTGGAAAGGACTGTGCTTAGCATGAAATCTGTCACTGTGCTGGACACCTGAGGATTTGTCCATTTCAAAGCCTTTGAAAGGCTTTACTTCCAACTACCTGAGGGTGTCCCGCTAATGGAGTCATTACATTTCAAAGCTTTTGAAATTTATCTATTTAAAGGGGAAGACAGAAACAATTATTATTAAATTGTAGAGTAAACTTGGCAAAGTCAACTAGAGAGTTGAATATCCTTGATTCCCCTTGAGTGCAGGGCCCCATGAGTGCTGGGATTTATGCAAGGGGCAAGAGTTGGCCAGGTGGAGTCCACTGGGGAACTGAAATTTGAATTTGGAGATGGTGTTCGGATCAGTAATGGAGCAGACAGTATCCTCCTGCAGTTTGGTAGGCTGCAGAGTGAAGCAGAGGGCTCTGATGGCTGAGGAAAATACTTGACAGATTGTCATTGCAGTGGTAATGTAGCCACCTGGTTGACAGCTGCAACCCCTTTCTTTACTGTGTATCAGTCCTGGAGCTTGTCTTCCCTCCCAGAGTGTTTAGGGAGCTGTACCAAAGACTAACCTTTCTGAAAACATAAAATACAAACAAATCAAATTATTTAACTTCTTGAAGAGGTTGTTTCTGGGACAAACAGATGAGAGAGGAGAATGAGAAAACAAACAGATGAGAGAGGAATGCATGAAGGGATAGAGAGAGGAGAGAAAAGATGATTCTTTGACTCTTGTGACATTAAGCTGTTCTCTTTGAGACACACTGATGTTCCTTGAGCATAACACTCCTATAGACTTGGGATACAGAGGCCTGCCTGCTATCAGAAACAAAACAGTCTTCAAGATGTATTTCTAGGTTTAAGAAAAAAAGTTTTTATTGATTCTCCTGACAATAGCTGAGATTTGAATACCTAAAAATTTGAGTTCTCAGTATTTCCAGTAAAAAAGAGTACTTAATTTGTTTTTGCATGATATTCTTTTGTTTTCAAGTTTATAGTGTCCTAGTTGTTAGTTTTACTGTCATGAAAATTTTGAAAACCAGTGTGATATTTGAATGTCTTATATTTTCATAATATTTTCGGAACTAGTAAATAATAAAAGAACTCTGAACCTTATAATTGCTAACCAGCACTCAGATTTTGTATTTTTATTTCTTTGCAGGATCTGGAGTTTCATGGAGTAATGAGATTCTACTTTCAAGACAAAGCAGCTGGAAATTTTGCAACAAAATGTATCCGTGTCTCTAGTACTGCCACAACTCAAGATGTGATAGAAACTCTTGCAGAGAAGTTTCGACCAGACATGCGAATGTTGTCATCTCCGAAATATTCGCTTTATGAAGTGCATGTCAGCGGCGGTTAGTATTTATTCATGGAGTCCTTCCTGCATCCTCACCACCGTCCTGTCTGCCCCTAGCCAAAATATCTTTAGGTTTGCCCCCAGCTAATGAACCACATAAGACTTGAGTGTTTTGTCCTTAAGTACGTTGCTACTAATTGTTTTTTGAAGGGGTGGTATTTAAAAACATAATTATGCATATCAGGCCTGCAGTTTATGTAAATTTTGATTATGACCTATTAAATGCTGTGCATGACATCCTGTTTATTTGTTGACATTTGTGAGAGAGTTGCTATTTTTAGGACTAGTATGTAAAGACTGAATTTATATTAAGGGACTAGGAATGTTAAATTGGAGCAGTTAAGAGTATGTCCTCTGTTCTTTGAAGTTGTGGGCCTTTGATAGGTAGCCTTATAATGCATATTCTTTTACTGCTAAATTGAGGGAAGTTCAACTTAGTAGAAGTTAAAACTTAGTTTGAAGCCGCTGTGTTTCTTAAACAGATCCTTTAATGTTACCTGTGAAGAACTTGGATATCAAAATAGCTTTTGGTACTGCTACCATTTGTCTCCTTCGGGCTGGAAGGTGATAGTGTGTGTGGTGGAGACAGAAATAGGAGAAAATAGCTTTTACTTGTGCTTTTTCCTTTTTGTACTTCAGAAGCTTACACAAATGATTGAATTACCTTAAATTCTCCATTTGAAAGACTGGAAATAATTTAAGATCCAGAATGGAAATTTATTGGGATACATTTAAATTTTAATGATCTATGAATAATGACTTGGTGTGAATTATATGGGATTAGGGAAAAGTTCCTGTGTCATCGCTGGTTTAAACAATGATTAGTATGTGGTTTTTTTCTGCTTTAGGTTTCTTTAAAAATCTGTTAGCACTGTGCCTGTAGTCAAAATGAAATGGTTTGCTTAGCAGAGCAAGTTCCTGATGTTTAAAACATGATTGAGGCATGAGAGGTGCCTCAATCAGTAGGAGTGTTTCTTACTAAATAAAAGTAACTGCAAAGGCATCATTGTTTTGCTATGCCTAAGTACTGTCTCCTACTTCTCAAAGGGAGATCAAATGGCAAAACTTGGTTAAGTTTTTAACCACTCTTTCAGATTTTTTCCATATACTTAAAATAGATGTAATACACTAAGCGAAATTTTGTTTTGTATATGTGCATAATGTTGTTGTTTGGTTTTTTTTTTGGGGGGGGAGGTTTTTTGTTTGTTTTTAATTTTCTAATCTCATTTATTTTTGTGCAGTCCTTTTAGAATATTATTTCTCAGGCCCCAATCAGATTGCAGTCTAATTTAAGTAAATTTAAAATAAGGAAAATTATTATTTGGAAGTCTCATGAAGTTCTAAAGTTTGAAACATTGTAACTCTAGATCTAACTTCTCTTCCTGAGTGATAATCCTTTTCCCAGACTTAGTGCTGACAAAGGAGTTATGCAAGACTACTTTATGGGGACTGTTAGCTTATGCAAATAGACAGAATACACTTAGGCTGGTTGCTAGAAAGGGGACATGTATTTCTACCTTCCCAGGCTTTCTTTCTGTCCCTGTACTTAACAAAATAACATCCACTGATGTGTACTGTGAAGTAAAGCTTTTGGGTTTTTAAGAGCTTAACTTATTTCTAAATATCTTTGCTCTTGAGATACCAAATAACTGCTACTGCTTTTTGGTTTTTTTTGAAGAAGAAAGAAGATTAGATGTAGATGAGAAACCTCTTGTTGTACAATTAAACTGGAACAAAGACGATCGAGAGGGAAGGTTTGTCCTCAAGAACGAAAACGATACACTTCCTCCAAAGGTGAGTCTTTACGGAGCATGCTGGTAGTAACAGCAGTTTTGAAATGTGTGGGACTTGCTTATATAGCAAAACATAATTTCTACTTTTTAATTCCTGAAAACAACTGCTGCTGACAACCTTTAGTATGAGGAGTAAATATTTTTAAATACTTAAAATGTATCTTTGCAACACAGCATTTTTGTGATCTTTCAGATGGCTTGTGGTGCTGTGATCCATGTATTGGAGCATGTAATGCCCAGAGAACTTAGACACTTAAACTTTAAAATTTTCTCAAATAGGATATGATGCCTATCCTGCCTCTTGTGAAGACTTTAAAGGGGGAGGCCAGAGGGAGTTAAATTAAAAATCGTTACCTCCCTAGGTAACAATCTGTTTCTTGAAAAAACTGATGGGAGACTGTTTCCTTTTGTGGAGGATTTTGTTGTTGTTGTTGTTTGTAGGGAGGTTTTTTGTTTGTTGGATTTTTTTCTCTTCCAAATGGAAAATGAAGGACCTGCCAACATCAGCCATACAAAAGTTTCCTTTGATATTAGTAATTTAAACGATAAATTAGATCAGACTTTGGCTTCTGAAGTCATGTAATTATATATATTTTAGGTAGCTTGAATGCTTATAGCTATGGAAAACATGCTGTTCAGTGTGGGCTGTCTTAAGGCAAGTTTTTCATCTTGGGCTGAGCACTAAATCTGTTGCTCTTGGAATTAGAGCTTGTTAATTTTAAAAGTGCTTTGGGTACATGAGCTTGTACTACGTTTTTGGCTACAGGATACGTTTGTGTCACGGGGGGGAGTTAATGATGTCTTGCATGACACGTACCAATGTTGCTATTCCTATTCATTGAATTAAATGATCTTCAGTCTTCCTTCTCTGTGTTCTTCACTTCCTGATAGAAGCAGGAAAATCTACGTCTTCTTTCTCTCGTGCTCTTTAATGTACTCTGTCTACAAAAGGCAAATGAGCCTGGGATTACAGGTATCTTGTGTGTGCAAGGAGCAGGAATTAGAGAACACTGGAAAGACAACTCAAAAAAACATACCATAGGGGAAAAATCCTCTGTAATATTTTTCCTTCTGCAGTTTATTCTGATGTGGCATTCCAACACAGGTGTCTTGAAAGCAGATTAAGCACAGTGTTGTTATGAAGTATTTTTACTGGGAGGCAGAAATATGTTTTACAGCCTTCAGTTAATCTTTTGAGGCCAAGTAGATAGCAGGCATTATTCAAGTAAAATTCTGCTGCTGCTTTACTTTCTTGAGTAGAATCAGTTCATACCTGCTTTGGAACATGATGTTGTATTTGCCTTCTCTATGTTATTCTCAAGAATATTAGTCCCATCACTGTGTAATGGAGTACTGTTGCCTGGGGTATTGTTTCTGTGTTTGGGATAATATGTCTTGATCAGATTCTTCTGGGAAGTTAAAACCAATACTAACTTTTCATTGGACTAAAATTGATGAAAGTTGTCTTAAACTCATTTATTTCAGAAAGCTCAGAGTAATGGCCCTGAAAAACAAGAAAAAGAAGGAGTAATTCAGAATTTCAAACGAACTCTTTCAAAAAAGGAAAAAAAAGAGAAAAAGAGGCGTGAAAAAGAGGCATTGCGACAAGCATCAGATAAAGATGATAGACTTCTTCATGGCGATGATATGTAAGTGGTTTAAACTTATATTTTTAAAATTAAATTGTAGTTGTATTTAAGTGCATTAGCAAAAGAAAAAGCACAAGTTGCAAGCACATGCTAACTCAGCTTCCACATGCTTTGCAGTATTGTAAATCCTGATAAGGTTAGGGGTAAAATGTAAAGTTTCTTTAATGCCTTTCTCCCCGCCCCCATCTTTAAGAGGTAGAAGGCCTCTTCTTTCTTTGAAAACTAGCAACTATCAATATTTAAATTGGTTATTTATTTCAGGTGAACATGGGTACATGAACAGTGTTAACCGTAGCAAAAGTGAAATTCACATAGAAACCATCTTCCGATAACTTAACTGAGGCTCCTATGTGTATGGATCCTACTGACCTTCTGTCCTTTGTGAAGTAATGAGAATATATGTGTTTTAAACTGTTAATGACAATTTTTAATTTTTATCTAAACTAACTTGGCAGTGAGAATTTTCGCCTTGCAGCTGAGGTTTACAAAGATATGCCTGAAACCAGCTTCACTCGCACAATATCCAATCCTGAGGTGGTTATGAAACGGCGGCGACAGCAAAAACTAGAGAAGAGAATGCAGGAATTTCGCAGTTCTGATGGCAGACCAGACTCAGGTACTTGGATTTCTTCTGGTTAAGTTATAAACAGTAAACTGTTTACCGAGAGAATATTCTGAAGGCCAGCAACCCCTGTAAATTTGACTTAACTTTTGCTTTCTCCAACATTTTTTGTACATGGCTAATTTATCAGTGGTGTAACTGAATGCAGGATTTGTAAAGGTAGGATTCCGCAGGAGTGTGTTTTGTGATGAATGCCAGTCAAAGCTTTCAGTCATGGGCAAATTGGTGGGAGAGAGTATACTCATTGATCTTGCTAGCAGTGCTGAACTGGGAAAGAAGGAAGGATGGACTTGGAGAAACAGAGGAGGCCTTCTGAAATAATTGTCTTTTATTGTACTAACAACAAGTTGAATAACCTGAAAGTGAAAATGCAATCAATAGCACAAATAAAGGGTGTAAAAGACTGATTGTTCAGGTCTGCACAAAGGATTCTGGTAGATCTTGTGAGTAACAGTGATTAAGTATTTCACATTCATGAGGTGGGGATACAACAGCAGTGGTTGTATAAACATCATTAGAAAGGAACAAATTAAGCAGTGTTAGTACTGATAAAATCTCAAATGTATTCTGTCCATGGAAGGGTAGTGAAGAAAGAGTTAGGGGGTGTAGAAAACATCATCTGGAGGAAATCTTAAATGAGCTTTTTAAAGAGACAGGAGATTCTCAGAGGTCACAACAAACTTCCTGTCAAGATGGGAAAGGTCTGTTCTTCAGCCATTGTCACTGTTTCATTTTAACTTCAGGTAATACTAAGCATGGTGAAACACTGGGAAGAAGAGTTGATTACAGAAATTAGGGAAGTATCACTGGAGTTTTTTACCAGTGGCAGAGATAAATTTATTTTGAGGATGTTATGTAACTTTTCTTGTATTAGTGGATTGACAAAATGATTTCTGAAGGGGTTCGTTCTTACAATCTGTTAGAAATATAATGAATGACTGCATGTCTGTCTTTTTATTCTCTGGTAACATTGTTAATTCCATTTTGTTTCCAAGGTGGAACACTGAGAATTTATGCAGACAGTTTAAAACCAAATATACCGTACAAGACAATTCTGCTGTCCACTACAGATACTGCAGACTTTGCAGTTATTGAAGCACTGGAAAAATATGGTCTGGAAAAAGAAAATCCCAAGGATTATTGTATTGCTCGTGTAAGTGAACATACTAAGACACAGCCTTCTCATGTTTCATATCTGTTTGGGTTTTTTTTCCTTCAGTAGCTTCCAAATTAAATGGAATTACTCTGTTAGTTCAGTGACTTTTTTTTTTTTTAAGTCTAACAGCCTCAGGAATTCTCAGGTGACCTTTCAGGTTTTTTTGGTTTTAGAACCTAAATCTTCCAATCTTACTAAATTATTCCTTGCTATATAGATAAATGTTAATGCTGAAAGTAACATATTTCTGCACTTTGCACTGCGGTTTTATACCACTGGGTGTGCTTATGATTCACACACGTATAAATTAATAGTTGGTCCTGTGGATACATAAAATTTGTGCATAAAACTATTTCCCTGAACTAAGAGTGAGCATCCATTCAGAAGCAGAAGTGCTGAGGCGAGCTCCATTGTAAAAGGATGTTGTATGATGTCACCTTAGCTAAGCTACTGCTGTTGCAGTAGCTTACCATCATTACAAATCAGAAAAGATTAAACGTTTAAGTGAAACTTAGGCTTGTTTTCAGAATTTAATTATTTTCGGAGTCCCAAATGAATTGTATAGAATTGTTGTTTCTTAGAGATACGGCTTTAATCAAAACGTCCCATGGGCAGTACTGATTAAAGGTTACAAACTTCTGACCATGTCATCTTCTCAAGGAGAATAGTGAGACTTGAAAACATTTGATCCTTGTTTGAGTCCAATCTTGATTACATTTTTGACTATGACTTGTCTAATAAATGTGTATTTATTGCTCCTTAATATGATGAAAGAATGCTAAAAAAGTTTGTCTCATCATATTGTGCTCTCTTTCCCTGCCCCTCCTCCAGTGCTTAAAGTGCCACTGGTAAGCAGTAAGAAAGCAGTAAGTGCTATTCTCTGCACTTTGTAGCTGCTCTAAAGGATGTGGATATATGTTTGATCTAAAAGTTCCTTTCTGATTTGCTTTTTATGATATGTTTGAGTAACTGTAGTGTCTGCTGTGCTTCCAGTCTGTAGTGGTATAATTAACTGGGAATTGACATGTTGCTCTAATATTAGGAATAAGGAAACTGTGATAGTAGTGATTTTATAGTTTTGTAGCAGTGAACTAATGTTAATTTTCATTTTTTTCAACTGTTTTATCTTCATTCTAGGCATAGTTTTAATGAAGTTCTGGACGTTTTATCCTTGTCTTCATTATCCTGTAGTGAGGGTTCCAACTGTGAAAGTTCATTTTACTTACAGTAAAAGTTTACATAGGTTCTTATTTTAGAGGGAAATACTTTTGTAAGTAATAGATTCTTTTAATGACACAGTATATTAAAAATTGATTCTCAGTTTTGGCTGCAGAATATGTGTAGTTTTAATTATGACAATTATCTTCATACTGTGGGATCCATAAATGCAATTCATGATTCTCAGTCGTTGATCTTATTAAACAGGTTGCTGAATTGACATTCCAGTTTTTCTGCTGGTTTGAAAGAATCACAGCAGAGACATTGTGACTGAATTTGGAAGATAGCTTTGCTTCAGTCTGTTTAGTTCAGAGTTAGAGGACATCATGATGTATTACAAAATATTTGTGTATGAGGGAATTTATTGAACTGATTGCACACTTACCCAGGAAACTATTGCAAGTTACTCTTGCTGTAGTGGTGGTGTTCCCTGTTACCTCCTCTTATTTTCCGATCTTTTGTGGGGATGTTTAATATAGAAAATAGTCTGGAGAATGTTGTTTTAATCTTGGGATAGGTTAACAATGTCTTAGCTGTGAAACAAAGTGATTTTTTTGGAAAGCACTTCTGGAAAATATTTTGTCTTTTCTGAGCAATGCATCTTATTCACACAGTAAGTTTCAGTACTGACGTAAGTTGTGCACTTACATTTACATTTGGAATATGAGTAGTCTTCACTGAGTAATAGCAGATTTCTTTTATAACTCTAAGTGTAGGAAACCTTTGTTTTGCTCACCATAAGTCATTGGAGTTGGTAAAATCTGCTTGGCCTTTCTCAGTGCTCTGCTGATAAAGTCTTGGGTTTTAATATGTTAATCCTTCCTTTATGAATAGAGTATTTTAAATCTAACTTTTAAAATCTGCTTTTTTTCCAAATATTTTATGAAGTTACTTTCCTTGCTTGAAACTTAAAATACCCTTGCATTAGTTTGATGTGTCTTTAATCACTGTTCTCTCTTTTTGGAAACTCATAAATACACTGCTAAATTGGTCCAATGGCCATTGGTACTCCTTTTATATGGAAGTCTCATAGCTGTTCTTTACCCTTGGTAGGGCTTTTTCCCTTGTTCTTCTGATGTTATAGTTTTCTGTGAAAGTCAAATCCTATACATGTTCCTATTCTTTACATATGTAGAGTTTAACTATGTATAGTGGAACATATAACTTCAATTTCTTACTGGTTGGGATTTTTAAATGTTTTGTTTTCTTTGAGTGGCAGATAAAGTGTCTTCAAAGAAGACTTTAACTGTTGACATTTACTTAACTATTAAGATGGATTTTAAGTTACAGGATAAGACCACTATAAGGTTGCATAAGTACCTGTAACAAAGTTCACTCGCTCTCGAAGTTTCAGGAAAGATGAACATTGTAAGAATTTTTTGTAACACCATTGACAACTTCTGTTGTAAATGTCATTCTCCTGTCAGTTGCTTGCTTTCATATGCCAGTTTGCAGTGTATTGGGCTGTACCTCTGTCCCTGTTTCTGAAGTGCTTTTCTATGTCAGCAAGTAAACACGCATTTGTTCCAGTGTGTGTTTTACTTGTTTCAGTTTGCTTGGTTGGAGTTTCCCTGAGTAATACGGGGTTCACTGCACATCTCTGAAGATGTCAAATTAATTAGACAGTCCTTCCGAGCTACCTGTGCATATTCACTTAGGGCATAAGACTTCAGGCGTGCAGCAAACTAGTTAACTTGTAAAAGTAGAGTCTGGATTAGATTTCTGGTTTAGCATGCACTTATTTTTTTACTTGAGGGTAAGACATAAATAACTTTTTGTAATGTCAAGCAAAAAGATGCAGTTCATGGTGAGTAGGTTTTTTTGTTTTTTTTTTTTTTTTAAGAAATAGTCATTACAGACAAAAGGTATTAAATATTTTTAGCAAGATTCATTGAGAGTTTTTTTGCGTTTTTTTTATGTTTTGCTTTGGGTTTTGTTTTTTTTTTTCACTAGGGGCATGTGCAGAGCCTGTGTTCCCAGCTTGTAAGGAAAATTGAGGATTAATTATTTATAATAAGCAGATGTATTCAAATATACTGTAGATATGAGGTTTTTACTTAAAAAAACATTAAAATTACAGAAGAGCTTATTAAAGACCTATTATAGCATGGGATTTTCTTGTGTGAGACTTTTGCTAAGGACAGATCTGATAACTTGATCTGTATATATTGCTTAACCACAGTAAGTATTTGAGAATTATCTTCTCTTTTTTATTCCAGCAAATGCTTTGGAAATTAAGTCTGAAGTTGCTGTGGTCTTCATTTACATTTCTTAGCTGGTCTTTTCTGCGTGTTTCACTGCATTTTAAATTAATAGATACAGAACTGAATGACTTTATGATAATTTATATATGCTCATGAATGCACTTAGGACAAAGCGCAGTGTATTCTTCCTAATTCCCTGTTTCGCATTTGTTTCAGTTCGTAGGTTGTCAGCTGACAACCTGCTTCCAAGAGATATGATCTTAAGCTGGTTTTACCCATCTGTATTTCCTGTGCAGTTGCAGAAGTCAGGGAAGTGTCTGTGCCTCATCTCAGCAGTCTGTATGGATGCAAATTCATGAAAGGATATTTAAGTGCATCTGTTTTTAAAATTAAAACAAATCTCTACCCGTGAACCAAAACTCAATCATAATATAGACTTATTCCTATGTTTTTCCGTTATTCTAAAATGTAGGAATTTCAGCTTTGTGGTGACAGCATTCACCTAAAACACAGATGTTTTCTGAAAAGGCATTGTAACAATCAGAAATGGCCTAGCCTTAATAAGCTCAGATGTGGTGTTTTGTATCTTTCTTCAGGTTAGGTCACATGCTTTTTAAAGTGAGATATGTCTGCGTTTTCGGCTCTTCCTTTGAGAGGAGAGGAATGGTAACTGGCTGGGAGGATGAGGGGATCAGTGCTTTTGTGACCCCTCTTCTCTAGCTTGTCTAGTTTACCGTTGCTGCCTTGAAGCCCAACACCAAGAACAGATGCTTATCCAAGTTCCACTGCAGAAGTAATATCAGGTTAAATTAGTAGCACCTGTGCATTGATATCTTCTCTGTTCCTCTGATTTCACTGCATTTGGGTTTTCTTTGATTTGCTCCTTAGTCCAGTATTGGTCAACTCCTGGTACACATGCTGCAGCATGTCTTTCTTGTTTTTTAACTAGTTACCTTCTGGCTCAAGGGCTTTGGAATTTAAAAATTGTGGCTTGTTGAATAAGGCTTTAAATACAATGTTACCTTAATTAGCTAATCAAAATTATCCCGTAGGTATAATTGATTTTAAAATATGAGATGTGAAATAGAGCGGTTTAATAAGATAAGATTTGAATGTAGATGTGTTTCTGTTTCCCTCTGGTTTATACATTTTAATGTTTTCCTCCCTTTATAATATCTTATCTATTTGAAAATCTAATTAAAGATAATTTAATTAGTCCTATGTTTAGCCAGGTTTTGCATAGAAAATGTTTTAGGGATTACGTGCTTTTGATCTTAAATGTACTTGTTTCCTGCTTGGAAGAAGATGAAAGGATGTTTGAGGTGGATCTGTGAGAACTTGGTTAGCGCAGAAATGGGTGTGGAGAAGAGGCAACAAATGAGTGGAAAGCCTCTTGAGGGCTGCAGCGTAGTAGGGTGCTGTAGCCAATAGCTGCATCACTTCCGAAGGTGTTACCTTGGTCATAGTTCAGAGAGGGGAATGATTTAAAGCAGTTTGTTTAAAATAGAATTGTCTATGAATTTAAATAACATTGTTAGGATTACAAATGAGGGAGTAAAATACATTTTACTTCTTGATTCAGCTTTGAAAGATCTAACTTAGAAGGTGCTCATGCACTGTAATACTTCCTGTCATTGTATTTGTGCTTGATTGCTGTGGGGAGCAGTAATGCATGAAATCTCCTTCACAGTCAGACTTCATGAATCAAGGTTTCCTCCTTCCTCTGCTTTGCAAGGGTATAGCTGTAAAAGGTCTGAATAGTCCATAGTTCTGTTCCAAAAGTATACTTAGTTTTGTTTCTCCCTTAGAGCTAGACAGCATGAAGCACTTGCGTGAAATGCTCCAGTTGTACCCTTAGTCTCTGTGTAGACCAGGTAAATTTTGAGTAAGACAAGGAGTCAGGCAATATGACGCTGTCTTTGCCAGCTTGTGGTGTCATTTCTGAAGATACTTGTGTTGCATTAGCAGAATGGCATTAGCAAAATGCAAGGCTGATTCCAGTGTGTGAAATAATAAAGGAAACTTCAGTTTTATAACTGTCATCTCCACAGATTTTTTTTTTTTGCCTTGACTGTTGAGTTATTGGAGTAATACTTTTTTACTAGAAGAAAGATCTTATCTGCCTTAAGTGTAACTTGCTTTTCTTTGCTTTTTAAATATATCTGGTGTTCTGGGAAGTGTGATTTAACTGTAGCAGAAGGCCAGAAAGGATGGTTAGAAAAAGTCTTGGAAAGCAAAATACATTTCAAGTTACTGAATTCTTTGACCTTCTCTCTCACATGCAAAAAAAAGTAATCAGAGGATATACCTCTGAATACTCTGTTCTAATTATCCACTAACAGCTCTGAAAACCGACAATTCTTTTCTAGGTCATGCTGCCTCCTGGTGCTCAGCATTCTGATGATAAAGGTGCTAAAGAAACTATTCTTGATGATGATGAGTGTCCGCTGCAGATATTCAGGGAGTGGCCTAGTGATAAAGGTATGTCCAAAAAGCTTAAAGAGATTTTTGTGCCTTGGGTCCGAACTGTAGACCCCCTGTAAAGTAAGAAATTCTAACATATATTTTAGTATGTTTTGCTTTTGGGCACCTTTAATGTTAGGGAGCTTTAGAGTTATTTACTATTTGATTATGCACTGTTTGTAGTATTACATCTTTAGGTAGCAGAAAGGTTTTACATTTTATCCTAAAGTTTCTACAAAGGTGTACTTATTTCTAAGTTGAAACTATTTTGAAGAAGTGTCAGGAATTTAGTAAGCTAAAAGTAATCCTATGGAACACTTGAAAATTAATAGATATTGGTTGTGTGTTTGTTCACTGATAGTGTGACTCAAAGGATGTATAATACTGTGTTTTAGGACTACTAGTCTTTCAGTTGAAAAGGCGGCCTCCTGATTATGTCCCAAAGAAAACCAGGAAAATAACTGAAGGAAAGCCATTAAAGGGGAAGGAAAGAGTTGACGGGTCTGGCTATGGCTCTTGTCTTCCTCCTGAGAAACTACCATACCTGGTAGAACTAAGCCCAGGTAAGAATTCTGATTGTCTAACAGTCTAAATTACATTATTACATGGTCATTTGGATTTTCCAAAAGTAAGACTTTCATTGTAAGCACAAGGAAGTCTGTGGGCAGTGTAGGTGAATGCCACATGAGTTGTTCTTCTGATACCAGACCCTGAATTGGAGCTGTCTAAAGGTAGAGCTGAATATTTCCGTAATATCAAAATTTTAGCAGCAAATGTTTGGAGTGCAAGAAGAGGAGAAATTATTTCATAAGACTTTGTCTCTATTAGTATGATTGCAAGTATGAAGCTTTCAGTGTTTTGAAAACAAAAAAATCATTCAGTCTTCAGCTTTCTTTGGATTTTGGGCTTTAAAACTTGATAATAAGTAAAATAGTTTAACATGTCATATTATGGGAAACCAGAAAAGCACTGCTCAAATCTGATTTGTTTTACATTCACAAGTACACTATAGCATACCTGGAATTTGACAGTACTCTGCATGGAAAATAACATTTTTTTAACAGGACAAGAACATGAATTTTTAAATCAAACTTAAATGTTAAACATTTTTCAGTCTATATGGAACCTTCAAATCACTGGCAAGGCATCGTTACAACTCTCTGGACTTCGTTGTAATTTACAGTTAATTTTATGATCTAGGAACGGCCAGGAGAGATACAACATACACAATGTGCTCTTAATTGATATTGTCTTCATGTTTAAAGATTTGGATATGGACTTTCATTTTTGATGATTTAGTTATATGCAGCTCTTTTTCCTATTAGATGTCACTTGGGTACACTCAGATATTCGAGCAAATGTTACAGTTTGAAGTGTGGTTGTTTACCTTTTGAGAAGCAAGTTTGGAAATTGGTGCTAAAACCTTTGATCAGAACTGGAAACAAAAGGTTAAATTCATAGTCAAATAGTGTGGGATTTTGTGGGTTTTTTTTGTTTGGTTGGGTTTTTTAATCCAGATGAAATTAGCGGTGCGCAGAATATATTAAATTTATTATTCTCTTCTATATGGTGAGGTTTGGTTTGCATATTAATATTTTGGATTCTTTTAATAGTACTTTTGATTTCTTGTGCTCTGAACTCTTACTCTTCATGGAATGTAGTATTAAAATGTTGTGCTTGGGCAGTGGAGCAAGACATCCATTAACTGAGGGAGGATAAACAATCTGAAATGCCACAGGTGTCAGCGCTGTGTACTAAGCCTTCACACATTGCCTCTGGGACTGACCTATTGTTCATGGTTTCTTCTAACTGCTTGTTGTCCCTTTTCTAAACAATAAGGATTGTTTCATTCAGTAGCTTTGTAGTACTGATGTCTTTATGTTCTACCCAGTTTCTGAAGTTGAAAGAGTTTAATGCACTTCATTCTTATAAAGTGAATAAGTGTTGTCTGGCTACAGTTTCACCCTTTCCTGTCTTTTCTTTTCTTGCCCTCCTCCGCATGTTCTGCATGGTATCTGTCCTGCTGGTGCTGCCTTCACCTGGGTCCTCTGCATGTGTTTTCTAACCCCAGGGAGAAGGAATCACTTTGCCTACTACAACTATCACGCTTACGAAGGTAACGCTATATTTAATACTGTTCTCTCATTAGTCACTAAAAACTTCGCTGGCTGTAAATCTTGTGTTTCTTTTTGACAAATGAAAGGCTATCTTGTTTATCTTTGTTTTTTTTTTTCCAATGGACTGCTTTGGTGAAGTAGCTACCTGTCTTGTCAGCTACTATTTAATTATTTGGTCTGCGAACAAGCATCAAATTTATCATGAATGTGCTATCATCCAAAGAGTTCAACGTTCCGTCTACAATTAACAGCTGAGTTTCAAAGGGTGGTTTAAAAGCAAGCAGTTTTATGGTAGAAATAAAAAGTTCTTTGATCCGTCTGCCTGCAGAATTCACAGTTAAAAAGTGTACTAGGTAAATGGCATAGAACTTAACCATGCTTTCCACTGTTTGATTGCATTGATGCAGTGGATGTAATCTATGATTTTTGTGTGAAATACTTTGGACCACTGATAAAGTGACCTTACTTTTTACTCCGTGGTGTTCCATAGCATCTTTTGGTATTTCTATTGCCTGGTTTGTGTTGTTGCCCAACATAAGTGGTGTGTGTCAAAGATTTAGCCATGTTAGACTGTAGAGTCCTGTTCAGTTTTATCTGTAGTATTTGAAATTGATAACCTAACCTACAAATCATTATGCATCCTTGATTCTCTGTAGAGTTTAGAGTAATGTGCTGATACATCCTGGCTTGGCCAAACAGATGAGAATACAAAGCAACTTTCTTCATTGTGAAATGTCTTACCAAAATACCTTTTCCTTTTCTTACTTTTTTTATTCCCAGTTTCCTCATTTTGTTTTCTAGACTGCTGTAAAAGTACTACATGTAGTAGCCCATGTTGCTCATCCTTTCTTTCATGGTTGTGGAGTACAATACTGGGGTTTAAAGAACTCTATTCAAACTTATGCCTCCAGTGCTCAATTCTTTGAATTGAATCCAGACTTTCATTTCATTAGCATCATTATTCCAGAGAGTAGAAGAGTTTTGTAGAGTGTGCTGAACTAAAAAGCGTGGATGGGCTCTCCAGGAACACTTGAACATTAAGTGGAAAGCTTGAAATTTGATTGTGTCTCACTGGAAAAAAAAAAAAGACAGTTTCTTAAATCTTAGAGTGTGAAAAAGAGATCTTCATATTCTAGAGTCCAGTGTGTCTCTTTGGAACAAAGCACTTCAGGATATTTGTATTTATTATAGAAATAACTCCTGTAGAAATGTCCTCCTGTCAAAACGTTGACTGTTTATATTCTTGCAGAAGAATTTAGCACTCATGCTTTGTGAAATTGTGCAATTGTACAAATTCAGTAAGTTTGCTACTGAAGTTTGTCCAGTTTTTCCACTTCTCCACAGCTGCTGATGTTGCTGGTTGTATGACTGTTTCATTGACTGAAGATTGGATTCTGGACGCTAGAAGATGCACTTCAGTAGCTTGTGGCTCTAAATGTGGCACTGAGCAATTGTCTCTGTATCCAAGTCATGAAATGAACCAATAAACTGAGATGAATCTGATTGTAATAGAAATAGACTGGATAGACTGAAGTGAGATTCAGCAGCACTTTGAATAGCTGATACTGTCTATGTTATCTGTGAATATGGTTGCTGATGAGTTCAGGGATGTTATTAACTTCAGTTATTCAATCCTAATATTTAAAGGCTGAGGAAAATGACAAAACCACATTTTTTCAGGATGTGAGTCTCTGAGATCTTACAAGCCTGACATCAAAATTACAAAGCATTAAAAAAAAAAAGCCAAAACCATAAGGCTTTTCTCCATTCTTCATCACAAAAAGTGCAACCTGAGCTGTAAAATACATAGCAATGGAAGATGCGGAGGACATGCAGGTATAACAACTCAGAAAGAAGAATTGCAGGAGGTTGGAAAGGTTGGAAAGGTTTGAAAGTCTTGACTTTCAGCCAACCTTCTTTCTGAGAACAGAACTGCAGTACATGTGTAACACTTTTACAATTAGTGTGAAAGAATTTTGTTCTCTATTAGAAGAACAGTTTATGAAAAGGTTTTCCATTGGCTTTTTCTGCTGGAAGTGCACATCTTGTTGGAAATTTAATAGCAGAATTATCTCCTGAATTTCACATGGCGTTTCAAATCTGCCCAACCATCTCCTGAACTTATTAGGGTTTAAACTCTTAATACTGAGGAACTTGTGCAGGAAATACGCTTTTCAAATGTAGGTTTAACTAATTTTAACTCAGTAGATGAAGTCCATTGTGTGACCATTTTTGTTCAACTTTGGGCTTGTTTTCTATGATCTGATCTTCATCATTTGGTTTGGTCTGGTTTTAAGTCTGTACTATTTCCTGGCATTGTTTCAGGCATTAGATTAGTGAAATCAGTTGAAATTATAATTTCCAGAGTAGTGTAGGGGTCACCTTTTAGTGGTGAAGTAACATGTTTAAAATATATATCCATGAAGGTCAGCCTTAGTTTTTTCTGCTGTTTAAAAAATATACATTTGTGTTTTGAATCACTGAGTTGATGTGCTTACAGTGACTATTCACTTCACTACAGAGTTTTTGTGTAACACTATTATTTGAAGTATGAATGTTGACCCTTAACTGCATAAACCAAGTCATGAAATCTATCATCCTTAGCTAAGAACCGCCTTAGTGGACTGTCATGTTTTGGGGGTAGGGTCTTTGCCTTAGGTGTGGCAGAATCTGTGTCCTGCTGCAGTGAGTTATGAGGGATACATTCCAAACAACATTTAGGCAAGCTTTCAGGGAATAAAACACTTTACACTGTAGTATAATGCAACCTTCCTTCCCTCCTGCATCTCTCCCCTAGAACAAAAAGGCCTTTCATCCTTTTATAGAATTTATAAGAATTATCTTCAAGATTAAGAGACCTTTTACTGTAGAAATTGGCTTTTACTGGGTGGAGTATTACATGTGTGTTCTAAATAACTTTTGAGTAACTCCTTAAAACTTTATAATTTTTGTGGGAATTAAAAATAGCATTTGTATCTAGTGCTGTTCTAAAACAAGTTTTTTTCATGTTACAATGGATACTGCATAGAAACAAAAGTCTTAATATGCCTCAGCAGAAACACTGTGATACTAAAATATATTTCATATGTGAAAGCACATTTTTTGTGATCTACATCTATATTGAGGATATACAGTGGTGTGATGTAAACGTTAGTAGAACTTGATACTGATTGATTAGTCACAAGTGCTGAATTTGGGAATAAGATCAAGAAGTTCTCTTAAATAAACACTTGAAAACAATATTTTGTAATGTATCTTGCAGAAATATATAGGAATATTTTAAAGGTGGTGTTTTTTTCTTTTTAAGGTGTCAAAAATGAAAAAGTAGGGGGCAGTGGGAAGTATGTTTAGTATAGGGGTGAAATCACTAGACTGTAAAGCCTATTCTCTAATCTGTATATAAAGAGCTTAGGAGAAAGTGCCATAAGAAATTAAGTACAAAAGCCCTAGATAACTAGCCCTGACTTTTATACTATTGCCTTTTTTGAAATTCTAGTATTTTTGCTTGTTGAATAAAGGTCCCTTCCACCCTTCTTTTGGGTGCCAGATTTACCAAACTAGGATGTGGGTAGGAGGAAGAAATGCTTGATTTTTGGAATCATAAATAAGTGAAAGAAACTACTTTAAGTTTTGGGGTGTAAGCTGTGAGGAGACATAATAAAAATTCATGGAATTTGGTATAAGCAACCAAATGTATTCAGTAACCTATTACATGTCTGCTTTTGGTGACATTGAAGATGCAACCATATAATTTCTAATTGTTAAGTATTAAAAACTGCACACAATTCAAATTGCTGAAGATACTGCATTATCATTACCTTTTTTGGGGTACAGTGATATTAAATGTATGCCTTTCTAGACTCAAATACAAGGTTTTAATAAAAGGCTTATCCCTGTACCTGAAAAATGTTTAGAGGAGGGAGTACTCTTATGATTAATGCTTCTTTTGTGATGGGTGACATACTAATGTAATGGCAGTGATTCTGTGTTCTGTAACTGGATATTACTGTAGTATCAGCACTTCACTTTCGTATTTACAGTACCAGTCTATGGGCTATCTGTGCCTGGTGTCTTTACGTCCTAATAGCATCCCAACAACCCCAGAGGAAGCTTACTACTACCATTTTACAGTTAAATGACTTGCATTCTGATTTTAATAAACAGATCCTGGTAGTAAAGCTGGGATTCTGCTGCTGGATTTATGGAGGTTTTGTTTATATTGACTTTCATTTAAAGACTTGAAGATGACTAGTATCCTACCGCAGACAGTGTCACTGTATGTGCCATGGCTTTAATAATATTCTCTAATGCTTTTTGGGGGATGACTTGAAGTCATTGTTCATATCCACAGGTAAGACATTTTTTGTCTTGCAGCCTCCTTTTTTTACATCTTTGCTTTGGAGAAGAGATTGGAGAGAAGTCAGAAGTGACAGTATTACTTCAAAAGCTGATAGTATTTAAAGTTGTAGGATTTTCTGGGAAGCAGGGAGCATTTATATGTACACCAAAACCCATTGTATTAGCCTGTGAAGGCACCAACTACAATCATGTACACTTTATGTCCAATGTATCTTGTGAAATTTTATTCTACTTGGACAGTATGTACTTCTGGGGGGAGTAGGAAGATGAACTTTATTGTTTACCTCATTTTCTGTGAGATGAAAATATAGGTCAATGGGACTACAAAGATAAGGCCAGAAGTGCTAAAGTCCTATGTATTAAGACTAAAGCTGTTGTAAGTAAACATTATGTAAGATTCTCTTTTAATATTGGTCTAGTTCAGTATCTGATGAATTGGAAAGCGTTTGTTATGTGGACCACTTGACAGTAGATATTGCTGATAATCTGTACTTCAGTAAGGTCAATAAATTCTATTATTATAGAGATCTGCAGGTAATTTATTTTCCTAATCTTTAAACCCATTCTGGTATACCCATATAAAACTTTAGAGTTTAACAAAAATTGTGTTGTTCAAACTACTAGGGCATAGAGAAAGTTTTTGAAAGTATGTTCAGAATAGTAGTTCTTGATTACTTTGTTCTTTGCATTTGTAGAAAACAGCTGCTCCAAGCAGGCTCTGTCTACTTTCAGTGTTCTTGCATTATGATGAACAACTAAGTTCCCAGCAAATCTTGAAAGGATGTCACTCAGTGTTTTTGTGAACGTTGCTATTCTAAATTAAATTGCAAAAATGTAGAAATATTGTGTGAATATTTGAACTTTAATAACTTGCAAATTCATATTTATTACTTGCTGTACAGATGGTTCTGACTCCAGAGATAAGCCAAAGCTCTATCGTCTACAATTAAGTGTCACTGAAGTTGGAACTGAAAAATTTGATGACAATTCCATTCAGGTATGGAAAAAAGCAGACTCCGATGACAGTACTGATCTGACCTCTGGTGTGTTATGTGTAATTGTCGGAACTAGTAAAATATGCTATAAATACTCTTCTAAGCTAGAAGGGTAAAATATTCCTGCAATTTCATATGAATTCATTATATTAGTCATATTAATGGTCATATCTATCTGAATTTATTTCCTTTCTTGTGTTAAGAGAAGGGTTTTATTATTTTAAGGAGGGTAAGTAAGGTCTTTATAATTTAAGGATTTTATTATTCAAAATGGGGGTTTCTGTTTTGTAACTGGGTCAAATGGTGCATATCAGTGTTATTGTAATTGCTTAATGGCTTTCAAGTCCTAGTCTCAATCCCTTTGAGGTAGAATTTCTTAAGTGTATAAAATAAGCATATTTATGTGAAGCTCATGACAGGGAGTCTCTTATAGCACCCTGGGTCCGTGTCAGTGCAGTTAATTGACTTGTAATTACTTGCATTGTGAGATTTCACATCAAAACAGCAAGTGGAAGAAAACAGTCTGAACAGTATATGACCAAAAAAGTGAAAAACTTTTTAAGGGATTTCTGCTCCACATGTTAGTTAAATATGTGTTTTATCATTCTTCTTGCAATGAAAAATGAAGTGAAACTCACTGATGATAGTACCACTCATCTGTGTGAAATTCGTAAGCAAGCGAAGTTAAATTACTAGTCTGTAAATAGGGTAAGCTGCAACTCAGTCTCTTTATTTTAATTTCTGCTGCAGTATAATTTAATTTATTCTATGTTAATTAATTCTATTCCCAGTTATTTGGTCCAGGAATTCAGCCTCATCATTGTGACCTCACTAATATGGATGGAGTTGTTACTGTAACCCCAAGAAGCATTGATGCTGAAACCTATGTGGAAGGTCAGCGTATTTCAGAAACCACCATGCTGCAAAGTGGAATGAAGGTTCAGTTTGGGTCATCTCATGTATTTAAGTTTGTGGATCCTACTCAGGACCATATTATTTCCAAAAGACCTACTGATGCAAGTCTTATGGTCAAAGGCCCAAGACACAAAACTGGGTGAGTAAAATTTATTTTCTTCCCACTGAGGTGAGGAGGTGAGCCTTGGAAAAAAAATAGAGAATGAGTGCATTATAAATGGCCTGTGACTAGAGTATGACTTAAAAGCAACTACTTAGAACTCATTTAAAGTGTTAAATATATAATTTGAATACTTGAGCTCCACCTTGTGATTTTATTTAGGATTAGCAAGTGTCTTTTCATTATGGAGTATTCAAACAAGTTTTTCTCATGCTCACTCCTCTTCCTCATGTTAAATACTTTAATGTATTTCAAAATTCATCCAGCCTTTGGGATAAGTAAAGAATTTGCTGAATGTTTTGAGAGAGCCTGGTTTTTGTTTTTTCTCAGATAACTTTTAAAATTCTACTAGAAGGAAATGAAGTAATCACGAAATGAAACTGTTAAGATAGGGAACTAAATGTCTCAATATAGCAACCTCTTTTTACAGTGTGATTACTTATGTTCTAGTTCCTGTGTCACAAGGACTAACAGTCCAGAAGTCCACCCTGTTGTTTTTCTGTATATTCATATTTTTGATAGGTGCATAATAAAAATACTGATTGTAGATTTAGTGACTTGTAGGGGTTCAGGTGTTTTCTTCAATGGCTACGGAAATAATCAGAAGAAACAATCTTAAAATCATTTTGTATAGTGGGGGGAAAAACCAACATAGCTCCCATCTTCTCTGGGTCCAAATGAGGCTACTATTGCTGCTATACACGTTATTGTATGTGGTTTTGAAAAGAAACAAATTGACTTGGAGATGAGTGAGAGAAAAATATCTAGGAAAAGAAGCTTATCTGCTGAGTTAATATAGGTGTTTGTTTTAACCATTATTATTTTTTCTCCACTTTATTTTCATGTGGAAGGATACTGTATGCTTGCTGTAGGACCTGTCTGCAGGAAGACCTCCAGCCATTTAGCTGTCCTGTAATATTCCTCCTTAAATCCTGAGTTCATTCTGCATTTAGCCTGCAGATCAATAAATAAATGCTCTTGCAGGTTTACATAGTCAACTGCAAAGCACTGTGTTACTGCAGAGCTTTATCTGGACAGTAAAATCTATGGCAAAAGGCTATTGCAGCTTGAACAACTAAATACTTTTAAAAATCTTTAGAATAAACATAATAACATGCATTAGTATGATTTATGAATTATTTACGTTATCCAGAATGTTGTACATTTAGTACTGAAGAACTGTTGCAAGTCTACTGTAGGGAATACAAGGCCATGACCATATTTTATATGTATTTGTTTATGTGTATTTGTATTTTCTCACTTGATACTCTCAAGACACATGGTGTGACTCTTGGGGATGGTCCTGTGCAGGGCCAGGAGTTGGAATCAATGGTCTTTGTGGGTCCCTTCCAACTTAACATATTCTGTAATTTTGTGAAATTAGCTAAGAATCTGTTTTTCCAAATTAAGTGATCTGTGTAAATATTTTTAGGTTCTATTAATATAAAGAATCGATACAGTATTTAAAAAAGTTAATATTAACTGGATTCATGGTTGAATTTTAATTTACTAATTTTAGCTACTCTGTTCCTTGTTTGTTAAGTGTTGAACAGTATAATTTCTAAAATGTACTTTAAATGTTGTCTTTTAGAGCTGTACAGGAAACCACATTTGATCTGGAGGGAGATGTTCACAGTGGAACAGCACTACCAGCAAGCAAGGTATTCCGTGATGACTAAATAATAAAATATGTAGGTTAAATCAAAATTACAACATCAGTAGTTCTTTGGGAAGTGTGGCCAATTCATCAGTCTCCCCAGCCGTTTTCTGTTGTGGATGGGCTCAGGTATCATGTGCATTATTTTTTTTTGTTTGAGACTTTTTTCCACAAAACACTTTTGTTTAAATTTGTATTGGCATTTGACATGCATTCTCTGTCAAGAATAGTAACATTTTTTAGAAAGGGAAATTCCTTGAGCCTGAAGTAGTTTCTCCCCAAACTGACACGTGCAGGTAGAGATTTGTATTAAAACTGATACATCATTACCTTGTGTGTGTAGCGTATGGCTATTGTCATCTGTGATCGAGTAAATAAATGTTTTATATAAAATGTGAAAAGGTGTTAAATTTTACTTTAACTAGGCTTTTAAAATTTAATGGATGTGACATTAGGCTTCATTAGAGCTCCTGTACACCCATTGCCTAAACAAACTGTCTCTGCAGTCATAATTATAAACATTTTATGAGGTGGTAATCTTTTCTGCCTTGCTTTCTGCACTGTCTGTTAATAAATTTCGTGTCAGAATTGCATTTTACAAGAGCACAGTAAAATGACACAATGGTTAATGCCTTACTTGGCTATGATCACATGCCTCAGATGAAATGAGTGTGAATTATTTCAGCAGTATGAAATGTACTAATCCTCCCAGAAATGCATTTCCTTTGATGTTTTATTACTACTATCATAAAATTGAAATACTTGTAAATATTTAGCAATATTCATGTGTCAGTGTAGGTATTAAAAATACTTTGATAGCTTTTGAATATCTTTGTCAGTCTTTTTTTTTTTTTACCTTGCCACAGTCTTGATTCAGTTTCTCTACTTTCTTTGTAGCTTTGTGATAGTGCTTTCTTTTGTGTGTGTTCTTTACCTAACCAGAAACACCTACCAGAAATTTGTAAACTAATAAAATGTCTTAAAACTCAGAGTAAGAGTTTCTGATATGACTTCATATCCTTTTCACACTCATTAGAAAAATACTAGTGGACCTAGGGATTATTGGGAAAATTTATTTTATTTTCTAGTTGTACCATTTGAGAATGTATATGACATCTTGTTAACTCACTGATGAATCACTCATTTTCTAACAGTTGCTCTCTTCTAAGTTTGCTTTTCCATTTGGAAAATGAGTAACAGTAACTTTAATGAAAGTTCTTTGAGATACGGTGATGAAAAGTGGTTCTGTGATTGGCATGTCAGTACTGAAAAAAAATACTTTGCTAAAACTCTTGTTTTGAGATGCACTTTTTGGTAGGTTTTCTTATGTCAAAGCAAATTATTTAGTCTTAGAAACTTCTTATGAAGTGTTGAAACACTTCATATTTTACTGATGTCTTGTTTTCCACTCTATACTGAAAATAATTGCTATGTGTTTTGCTGCTAAAAGCAGCGTTTGTCCCTTTCCTGGTAGAGTTTGATGTAATTGGAAATTAAAAATTAAAAGCTTCCTATTCGGGATTTTGGGACACTGAAGGAAAATAAATTAAATGATACATAAAAAAATAGTTTCAATTGCCACTTCTTTTCTTGGAAAACTGTGTACTGTCTAGCAGATCAGAGTTTCCTTAAGATCAGGATAAATTATGTAATGGATCAGTAGTGTAAGCACTTGGAACTATTGCAGAATCAGGGTGGGGGAGCATGGACAGTTTTAAATCAGTAAATATGTTTAACTTTGTCTTTTACCTAAAGTTTTCATTACCAACTCATTCTTAGTTTGTATTGATAGCTATGCAACTTTTAAAGACATTTGAAAGTTTCATTATAAGTTCTTACAGTGCATTAACAAAGAGCTGCTTCTCTCTGGCCATTGTGGTCTCTTGAATTGCAAGCAGTGCTTCATTGTGGTGGAAACACCTGCTGAGCTGCTGGTCTGCTGTGCCATACCCCTCTCTTCTGTTCTCCCATCTCTTTTCAAGCCTCAATTTGACACTTCATTTCAGTAATGCCAAGCTAATCCAGTGTTTGCATGCTAAGCACCTGTCCTGCTGTTTTGAATTAGAGCACCAGCAGGCTTGATGGTGACAGGACATCGTCAGCATCCAGCACAGCTGAACGAGGAATGGTGAAGCCGATGATTAGAATAGAACAGCAAGATTACCGCAGACAGGAAAGCAGGTAGGAAACATGTAACCCATTACTTCTCATAATGGAAAAAAATGGATAAGTTGTTCCAGTAGATCAAGCATCATAATAGTAGAGGTGCGTTAAAGTATTTTAAACAGTCTGGTTTTTCCCATGGAGAATGAGATTTTCTTTGAGATCTTGTTCCAAATAAACCTCAGAATTAACAAGCAAAGCAAAAAAACTTCAAAATACTTAACAGAATACTGAAGCAAAGGATTACTTAATTTTTTTTTTATTTGCAGTTCTCTTTGTGAAGTCAGGATGACAGTTGTCATATCATTGTTGATCTGTGGTTAGGCATGTCATATGAAATGTCTTCAGTAACAAAGTTACAATTATTTGAAATTTTCCTTCACCAGTGGCAAGAAGTTGTGATTTCCTCTGGAGAGTGAAATAACCAGGTCACTGCTATTTCTACTATAGTGTTGTCAGCAGATGTGGACTCTCTCCTTTAAGATACTTAAAACCTGAGGGGACAGGGTAGTGAGCACCTCGCTCTAGTTGACCCCATTTTGAGCAGGGAATTTGGACCAAACGATCTCTAGAGTTCCTATCACACCTCAGTGAATCAGTGAATATGTGAACAGAATTTTTTTCAAATCTTTAGAAAAATACAGGATTGTATTGCTGTCTACATAAATCAGCTTTTAAATTTAGATGAACAGCTATGATAAATGGATGAAAGGTAAGGTAAGTGTGCTGCAGGGATAAAACGTGCAGCGATTCAAGTTGTAATGCTTGTAGTATGAAGCTTTTAGTACCCTTAGATGGATTTATTATTCAATAGACAGAAAACAGAGTTCAGAGATGTGAGTGGTAGAAAAAAATACAATCAAAAAAGAGCAGAAAATTGTGCTTCTGCCTGAACTTGAATGTTCAAGTGTTTTGTAGTAAGAAAATCTTTTAAATACTTTCAGTGAAGTTGCAGTAGAATATAACTTGGCTCTACTCTGCTGTCTCTCAGTAGAGTATCTGGGCATTCTTTTTCAGAACTGCTTTTATTAAGGTTACTGAAGATTTAACTCCTCCTTATTGAATTGCTAGTATTTTTAACTGTAATTTTCCTCTTTCATAAAAGATGACCAAAACTTCTTTCCGAACTTTTTATAGCCTTTCAGAAGGTCTTGAGGCTGCTGCTGTTAGTATTTCTTGATCTGTGTATGTGTGTGAAGATTATTAAATTTCTATGAAGGGGATTATCTTGTGCTATAGTTCTTTATTTCAAAAACACAGAGCCATCTGTGAGCTGCATTTTGGCTTTATTTTGTTGTATTTTTTAAAACTTTTAAAATTCTTTTCTAAAGAGAGTACTTATTGCTAGTCTTTACAGTTTTTTTCACCTTGGTTCCTTTGTGCACGAAGTATTTTTACAGAGGCACACCTAAATTTGTGATAACTACAACCACAGAAATCTTTATCACCAGCGCTGGCATTGATACTTTATTCCTCTATATATCTTACATGTCTATAGTATGTGTTGTGTGGTCCCAGTGTTATATATCTAAATACAGCATTTCTATCATGTGCTCTTTCTCTGATAGATTCACTGTGTTGAGATTAACAAATTAGCAAAGTCAGTGTCAAATTAGGGCTTGGCAAATTAGGCAGTGTGTTGCTCAAGTACACTGAATTATTCCCTTTTCTGGGTGTATTTTGTGGACCTTTAATTAGGTTTCCTCTAGGATACTCTGGTCTCATTTTGTGAACTGTAAGGATAGTAATCATAAACTGCTATTTTCGTTTGAAAAACAAAAAAAATCTTCACTGAGCAGTTGCAGGTTCTTGTTGCTGTACAACTAATCCACCCCATATTACACCACGTGTCTACTTTTTGTGTGTTCATCACTACTGTTCAAAGGTGAATAATAAGACAAATAAGACTTTTTTTCCTACAGCTTCACTGAATGGGTTGAAGACCAAAGATTAGAATTTGGCTACCATGTTTTTTCATTTTTAGAGAGAAAAATAATTGCGAACTGAGAGCATAACTCCAGTTTACTTACTGGGTATAGTTGTTCTGATTGAAATGTGATTCTTGGAAATAAAATGTAATGACTGTTTAGTTAAAGATTGCAGTCATACATGCTTATTAGATAACTGACTACAATTAATATGGGCAAGCATATAACAAAAATCAGAAAAGATAATTTTTGCCTTGGATACCTTTCAAGAGTTCTTAAAGACGTGATTGGTTAGAAATAAGAATAGTGATAGAAAAGTGGTGTTAACTAAATGCAGACACTCACCCGATTCTTAATTTTAACATGCTTTACAAAATTTAAACATACCTAGTAGGCTGGCTAAAACAATCACACAAGGATATTTTCATTTTTATGCAGTTTATGAGAGACAATCTACGAGAATACAGAAATACCTAGAGAATGTACTAATGTTTTTAATGCAATTTTAAAGTGTAGTATTACCTGATACTATACTAAGAGAGAAAACAACCTCTAATCAATATTTTATGGCCCTCCCATACATAACCTAACTAGACTTTCAGACTGGTTTAACTCAAAGAATTTCATCACCATAGAGAGGCTTTATCTATAAAAGAATAGCATGTAGAGAATATATACTTTAAATGTATTGAGTAACAAAGCAGGTTGGGCAGCTGCTATCATATCAGAAGCACAGAGAATTATTTTAACTTAGATTTCTAATTTGCAAAGCTTAATTGGCATTTCTTTTATGTATGTTTAGGCGAAGGCAGAAGATGGTATGGGGGGGTTGGAACTAGGTGATCTTCAAGGTCCCCTTCCAACCCATACCATTTTATGATTCTGTGATTAGTTGAAGGGAACTCCTATTAAGGTAGTTAAATAATTGAGTTACTGCATCTGTTTCTAGATAACTAATTTACAGGTAAAACTAAATTAACATTTCTTAAAGAGTACTTCATATTAACTTGTCTCTGAAAGCCGATTTCCAAATTTCTGTAAGCAATCCTTAACTAATCGTACGAACTCTCATCACTCGACACGTTGTCTCCCACTGGCTGTGAATCCTATTTCTTCATTTGTGCTTTAAGAGATCAATATCATTTTTTTCCTAAATAAAATAAAATAAATCCTTCAGCTGCAATCTGTCACTGGTTTACTAGCCAGTTAAAATATTTCTATGCCTTATTACCATTCCTTTAATGACAGATTAGAAATTTCTCTGGAGTTGTCACTATAGCTCTACTTTATAATGCTGTGTATTAGTTAGTATTTTATAGAACTAATTAAGTTTTCAGTGAAGATGATGCACTCTTGACAGTGTGGAGATAGTGAGAAATTAGTTCATTTTAGATTTATAGCAATAAAAAGAGATAAAATACTACAATTTACACACCAGATGAGTGCTTTTCATAAAGAGAGCATGTTGCCATGTTTGAAATGTAACTGAACTGGCAGAAATTTGTGTACATATTGCCCTGCTGTGACTGCTGTTCCTTAACTTTCAGCTCCTCAGAACTTGGATTTCCTTAATATAGGTATTATCTAGATGGCATAACTGAGTTCTCTCTGCTGGTTTAAAGTTTTGCAAGTTTAAAAAAGAAAGACAAGCAACCAAACAAAACCCCCACAAAACCCTAACTTTTTGGTTCAATATGCTAAAGTTTAATTTTAGATCTTTTAATATCAGCCTTCAAAGTTTTTTGTTTTTGTTTTTTTTTGTTTGATTTATTTTGGTTTGGTTTGGTTTTACTACAGGAGATAGCTGAATAAAGGCTTTCAATGTCCTATCTCTGCTTTGTGGCATAACTAATAATACTCAGGAGAATGAGGTTTATATAATTATATTACATTAATTTCTTTATCAGAGTTGCTGGGGAAATTATTTGAAAGCTACCTGTGTTACATGTGCTTAAAAATGGTTATTGCATGAAGATAATGTTAAGCTACTTTTACTTATTTCCAAAAAATAGGTGCTCAACTGCAGAGAACAGCTCATTTAATACTTTTATGTTAGGGAGGAATGATAGGTTAGATATCAGGAACAGCTTCTTCACCCAGAGAGGGATTGAGCGCTGAAACGGGCTCCCCAGGGAAGTGGTCACAGCACCAAACCTGACAGAGTTCAAGAAGCATTTAGATGATACTCTCAGGCACATGATGTGACTCTTGGGGTTGTCCTATGCAGGGCCAGGAGTTGGTCTTCAATGATCCTTGTGAGTTCCCTTCCAACTCAGGATATTTGATGATTCTATGAAATACATGATTCTATGAAATACATGATTCTATGAAATACATGATTCTATGAAATACATGATTATGAAAAGTGCTTCACCTTTTGCAGACACCAGAAAAATCAAATTTTGTTCAGTTTTCTACTTTGTGATTTCTCTAATGGGTAGTGGTAAGAACTAGCCCTTCAGTCAGTTACAGCGAGGGTGTAATTCTGGGGCTCGTGCGATGACTGCTGTTTCTTGATGTAGTGTAGCAACAGCCAGGTGAGGCTAGGGGCTGGATTTGACCTTTTCCTCCTTACCAGAAAAAAATACAAATAGGTTCACTAAGTCCTCATCAGTTTTGAGGGCATTAAAGGCAGCAAACTACATTTGTTGTAACCAAACTGATGTTCCAGGCAAAGCTTCATTCACTTTCTTTCATGTGTCCATGAATAATTTGTTATTTGAATCCTGTCAATAGCAGATGGCAAACTGATCCTGTAAGTCTGCTGTGCAGTGCAGAAGAGGGTGTTCATTAATATCACAGACTCGACAGTTAAAGTCTGTATTTTGATCTATTGTACTGCTGTCAAACACAGCTTGAATGATTCTGGAGGAAAGGTAAAAATAGGATCATTTTGTGGAAGGATGTTGTGTCAACATTTAGAAACAGTGTATTTGGAGAAATCTGTCATTTTACAGTGGAATTCATATCATCTATGTGGATTGTTTGTTTTGATTGTTCTCATCTTTCTTTAGATCTCAGGATACCCATGGACCAGAACTGATACTGCCTGCCAGTATTGAATTCAGGGAAAGCTGTGAGTAAATTGTGAAGTTACAATACTACCATGTTGACACCTTTTTCTGTACTGTAATATTTCAGTGAGTTTGAAAACTTACAGGTAATTTAAGTAAACATTGAAAAAAATGTCTGTACAGGTGACAGACAATCTAGATAGACAACTAGATCAAACAATCTAATTTGTTTTATTGGGAGGATGAACAGATACTTCAGATATTGAGGCAGGTTCATGCATATCTAATTCTAATTGCATTTCAACTCTTTATCTTCAGATACTGAAATAAAATGTGAAAAAAATTCTAATCCCATCTCCTCAACAGTATTCATTTTCTTCTATACAGTTCTCTATGCCTTGGATAATAGATTATGTCTCGGTCAAAATCCATTTTATATTAAATTTGATTAGGTTAACATTTTCATTTAGAATTTCATTATTATCTTGCTCCCCAGGTTTTTAAGGCCTCAGATCTGGTAGAAAAATATCATACCAGAGATTGTCCAGACTCCAAATATTTGAAACTAAATAGATCTGTAAGCAAGCAAATACTGATTTTTTTTTATTTTTTTATTTTTGTATGGAAGCTTTGTAGGAATAAAATGTACAAGAGAAATCTTGCATTTTCCTGTTCCCTTGAAGGTGCAAATTCTCAGCAAAGAGATAGAAAATAGTACAGAAATGTTTCCCAATGATCACATTTTCTCTCTTTCTGTAGAAGTGTGTTGTTAATATGCCTGAGTAGACAATTAAGAGTTCAAATTCCTGTGTCTCCCCTCTCCCTCCCACCAAAGAAATCATCTATGCCTCAAGTTATGAAAATTTTCTTTCTGTCTTTGGCTTTATGTATTTTTTTTTCCTCTTTTTCTACAGCTGAAGATGCCTTCTTATCTGCCATTATAAATTACACAAATAGCTCGACAGTTCATTTTAAGCTGTCACCTACGTATGTGTTGTACATGACATGTCGGTATGTATTGTCCAGCCAGTACAGACCTGACATCACTCCTGCTGAGCGTACTCACAAAGTCATTGCAATAGTCAACAAGATGGTGAACATGATGGAAGGAGTGATACAGGTGAGTTACTCTGCAAAAATATGTCAAGGGAATTACGTACGTGTTTTTGGTAATCTAGCGAACTACTTAGTCTTTTGCATAGTCTGACCCTTAACAACAGTGGGTTAAACTGTAATACCTACATTGATTGCCCATAAGGAGGTTTGCTTTTATGTCAGTGAGTAATGTCAGTGGTAAGAAACTCTCTCCTGAGCAATGTGTGAAGTTAGGGAGTGGCTGTTGCTCTGAAGATACGTTCCCTGACAGGTCAATTTTCTCTAGAAGGTAAGATCTTTGCAAACATTTCTGGCTGTGAACACTTGTAGAACCAGTTGGATGGGCCTATTAAAGAATACCGTATAGGTAGCAGTTGTTTGCACTGATTGATGCTTGAAGTGAACATGTTAAAAAGATTCCTGACTCTTTAGTTTTGATCTTGTTACTTTCACAACTTTTGTAACCACAAAACTGGCAATAAAAACTTGGACTCTTTGAACCAAGCTGACACAATTGGTTTATAAATAGAAATACAAGTTTTCAAATGTTCCAACATTTTATATGTAGTCTAACACTATTGCTGCTGTATGTGCAAGATTTCTACAGAAGCACCAGGTGAGTTCTCTTTAGTGTTGGAATGCAGGATGAGATCCATTGGTTTGTCTGTGAAGTTAGACAATACCTTGCATTGTGTAACTTGATAAAATGGTCATATCCTCAAAAAGGAGTTAGTTTGGGTATCTCTAATAATTAATTATTGCAACTTCTTTGTCTGCAGGTTTTTCTCAGAGGAGAAATTGAAATATGTTTCTGTATTTATTCAAGCAGGTGTATTTGTTGCCAAATAGTGCTGCCAGAGTAGCTTATATAGAGCAAGGACGCTGCTGCACTAAGCACTATAAGAGCATAACAAATGCGTCAGTCCTGCCTTAGAGAATTTACAATGCAAGTGTTACAAAACAGGTTGATTAAGGAAGAATAGGAAAGTAAACAACAGAAGTGGCATGAAAGTCACAGCAAACCAAAACTGTTCAGCTTTTTTTCTCATTTTGTTAAGATTGAGTGGAGTTTTCAGCATGGGGAATGTCATCATTAGACAGGTCTGTAAACTTATACAACAGCCCCCCAAGAAAGAATGAGAGAAAATGCCAATGTTGAGGACATTTTGCAATAAGAAAATAAAGATTAGTCTTCTATGTATGTTCCAAAGCTGATCTGAAGGTGGAGGGCAGTTGGAATCTGAAGTGAAGAACTAGTAGGTTGCTTTGAATCTTGATGTCACAGTGGATATTAGATAAAATTGAAATGGTATCAAAAATTAAATATTCAGGTTCTTTTATTAAAAAAAAACAAGGAAAATCTCATTGTGGAAGAGGGGAGACGGGCTGTAGTGGAGAAAATGAGCTGGAAAGAGCCTGCACATAAGCAATTCAGCTGGGGGAATGGAAACAGAGAAAGGGTAGGCTTCAAATATAAACTGGAAGTTACAGTTCTTATTCAAAAAAAGTCACTCAGTTTATACTATCAATGACCCAAAAAAGACTTTGAATGACAGAGGTGGTACAGTGAGAAAGCAGAAATAATGTTCTCCATTGTTTGTGTTAAACAACTAACCATGTAGCTGCAGGAAGATATTAGAGGGCTGGACTCAAATATCAGTTCGATTTGAAAACAAATCAAAGCTAGAAAGTAGAGTATCCTCTGAAAATGTTTCTTTACAGCACTGGGAAGGGCTTCCCAAATCATGTGCAGCCTTGTGGTTGTTTTTCAAGCAATTATGTTTTCTATAATCCTGATAATACTATTACAAAACTGTTAAAACCAAGTGTTTGTCTGGACTGTCCTTTGTGAAAGGCCGTTTCTACAGCTTTGTAACTTCACAGTTGCAATCTAACATCCAACCTAAATTTTAAGGAACACATCAACAAGGAAGTGTATATGTGGTTTGTGAAAGATGTTACCTAGTTGCAAGAAATAAACCAAAAAGAGTCGGAGGTTGCATAAAAATTAAGAGGAGGTCCTTTCAAATGTCATGCTGAAGAAGCTGGAGGAAAGAGAGAAAATCACATGGGAGACAAAAAAGTAAAACTTAAGTGAATGTCAAGGTTAATGAGCTGGAGGCAAAGAAATGCATTGCTTATAATGAGCAGTAAAATGTCTTTAGCTTGGACCTGTCTTAGTGGAGTATAAACACTAGGAGCTAAGCTAGGTCAAATTGCTTCATCTAAGGTGTAAAATAAGTTATATTGATGGCCATCACAGTTAAATTACCATGTAATAAGTCATATCGCAGTACCTTTTTTGTATGTCTGACTGTAAAGCATTCCTGCACTAAAAATGATATGAGGGTGTGAGAGAGAAAACAAATGGGAGGCAAGGGGAGAGATGCACCCTAAACAGAAGTAGTGAGGTGTACAAATCCTGAGCTGTACTGTGGCAGTAAAATAAATGGTTTAGATCCTAATTTTGCCTGCCAAGATCAGAAAGTCTCTTTACAAAGTTACTCAAGAAGTACTTGCTAAGAAATTAAATCTATGACTTTCTGTAGTCTCTTCATTAGTGTATGGAAATATTATAGATGATTTAATATGAGATAGGAATAAAATTGGAGAGATGTATGAGAAGGCTCAGGGCTTTCAATAAAAAACTAGGAATAGATACTTTATATAAAAAAGCCATTTTTTGTATCCTGATTTTTTTTTTCCCCCTAATCATTCTGTGGCATTTTTCATCCTTTTTAAATTTTAACATTCATTTGCAGAAGGAGCATCTCCTTTTGTTCTGTGCCAACACATCTTCAATCAGTTCAGAGTGCTTTGGTTGGAAAGGGAAAAGAAACAGAAATTTGGGGGTTGGAGTTCTAACTAAAATTATGGCAAATATTGTCTCAAATATTTGCATCTAAACTCACTGTGTTGCAGGGGGAGTGATCTGAATAGAAAGCCAAAAATAATTAAGAGCTCAGTTTTAAATAATCAGACAAACATATCTGTTGGGTTTTTTTTTTTTCCCTCTTAAGTCAGTGTACCTTTATATGTACCAGCATTAAGAAACTTAGTGTGGTATTTCATTTGAATCTTTTGTTGTTTAAAATGGTCTTTTTGTTCTTTAATTGAAAAACCATATATTAAATCTGTCCTAGGTGTTTTATGTATTTTGTTTGCTTTTGAGTGTTGTTGGTTGGGTTTTTTGGTTTGGTTTTGTTTTGTTTTTTTAATAGATGCTTTCTGTCTCTCTTTATATGTGTTTGTATATTGTCTCCATTGCAGCAGTGTGGGCAAAATAGCTCCCTGGATCTGTTACTCAGATGGCTAGTTTCCCCATTGCCTGCAAAAAGTTCTAGGGGGTTTCTGTGGCACACTGAGCATGGAATAACCAACTAGTTTGGGATGTCAGCTACTATAAAGCATTCCTTGGATGAATTGTGACATGTGGGCACTTCAGTTTGTAGCTGTTGTGCTACTAGTCCTGTTAAAATAATTAAGTTTTTCAAAGGAGCTCAGTTGCATTGCAGCTACTGATTAATACATCTGTGTATAACTCTGAACATGTGTTGTACCTTCATATTTAGTGTTTGATTTCTAAAGCTTTCATGATTGTTCACAAGTTTCTTTCTTCTATTCTGTTTGATTTCCTTCGTCCGTTTTTCTCCAGGAGGTAGACCAGGTTGATCAGGTAGGATATATTGCTGGGAACTGATCCTAGCTATGTTGGCTTAGCTCAGTTTCTCATGCTGCTTTCATATCAAAATACAATACTCAAACAGCTGGACTTGAACAGTTCATAACACTCATTCAGCAACTGGAACATGCAGTACTAAAATCCTTTTTTGACTTTGCAACTTTTACGGCATTCCATAATTTCTGCTTAACGCACTTCAATGTGGATATGAAATGACCAAAGTTCTTTTTCTTCCCTTTATTTTCTTTTTTTGTTGTTTGTGGTTCCTATTCTTTGGATTTCATCTGAGGTTGCCTGGCCTGGCATTTGTGGTCGGGAGATGGTGAGATAGATCAGTACTTGATACTGAATCACCTGGTATCACAGCCAGTGAGCGCAGTATCAGCGTGGCAGTGGGCAGTAGTGAATATGCGCTTAAAAGTGCACAGATTACCAGATACTGCGTTCTGATAAGCTCTTAGCACTAGATGCTTACGTTGTGGCTTTATTGATATGGCTATTGGCATTCTATCAGATGTTCGTGTGTTCAGTGAACATGTTAAAATTGAACTCACTAGTTACAGCACTTGCAATATTACATGCAAACATTTTGCAAATATCTGGTATCTGAGAGATGTATGGTGAAATGGGAAGAGGTACTGGTCTATCTTTTGGAGTCTTTTTAAGCTGCCATGCTTTATTTGAAAACTATTTCCGTGTATTATTTCTTGCTTCTTTACACTTACAGAAACAGAAGAATATTGCTGGGGCACTTGCCTTTTGGATGGCAAATGCATCTGAATTACTGAATTTCATAAAGCAAGACAGAGATCTTAGCCGAATTACTGTGGATGCACAAGATGTTTTGGCACACTTGGTTCAAATGGCATTCAAGTAAGGCTTTCAAACTTAATGTTTTACTTACCGTATTCTGTGTTTCTGTGGTTTTTAGAAAAACTTCACATTTTTGTCAAATTGTAGGTATAGCAATAATGTCTTTTGTGTATAGGTAAATATCTGAGAACTTATAAGAAAGGCTAGAGTTACTTCTTCAGACAGATGCCTTGTTTTGTGAATATGGATCACTGAGTTATGCAATGAGTTTCATCTGTTAGCTGTTCTTGTGAAAGTTGAGGCTGCCAATGAAAATGTTAAGGAAATATTATTTAAATTTAGTTTGTGTTGATTGCTCTCTCTTAATGTAATGTGAGGAAAGGTTATTTTTGCTGTTAATATACAAATACATAGGATTAAATATTTACTGTCTCTAAAGTAATGAATCTTTTGCTCTTTAAGGGCTTCTAATTATAATCTACTTTCATAATTCTCATAAATAGCGATTTGCTCAGTGGTTTTTTGCACAGTTTTTTTTTTCTTAAAAGTAGAAGGACATGTTTTGGCTTGGGGTAAAAATCAAATTATGGTTGTCTGCTCAGGCAATTACAATACTGATTAAAAGAAAATTTGAAAGAAGTACCCAAAGGGAAGGGAAACCCTCAGAGGAAAGGATCCTTGAACAAAGACAGCAACATTGACTGAGCACAGCACTAATCAACAAGAAAGGCCTAATTTTTGTTCATATTTAGATTTTTTTCTCCTTGAGCCACTACTAAACAAGTATTTCTCAGCAAATTTGTGTATCAGAAGCTAATGTTTAGAGAAGCTCCAGTGTACCTTGGGTGACTTAGACCCAGCCTTCCTTCACTAGTAGGCTGCCTATTTTAAATATATTTCCATTTTTCTGTAATATGAAATATTATATTCTGTGCTCTTTTTATACTGTGACAGGATGGAAGACCTAACCATGGTTTAAACATTTAGCTTTAAAAGTGGCTGTTTTCTCTGAAGAGCAATATGTGTAGTACGTAAAACCTGATCATTGCTTTCTGAACTTGCAAAAGGTTTCAGAGGAGCACCAGACTCCTTTGTATGGGCTCCCACAAATTTAATTTTTTTTCTCTTGGTAAATTATGGGCAAATAGGGTATAGCAAGTAGGTATTTTGACAAAATCTTTCAATTTTTATAGCATCTCTAAATTACCAACTGTTAATGGAGCTGTGCCTTTTTGCTACAGCTCAGTGTTTTGCATTGGTGTTTTGAAACAACTCATTGCTACTTCAATTTTCTAGGTAGTCATTGAAGGCAGAATATTGTTGTGGCTAGGAAGGAATGGTGCTGCTGTGTTTTCTTTGTGCATTATGAACAGACTGGATGCAAAAATATTTCTGAATTTTAGTTGTGTGAATTCTCACTACGTACACTGTAACTGGCAGATTCCAAATGCGTGTATTAAACGTTTGGAGAACTGTGGAACTTAAGAGGCAAATAAAAAAACACAATTGAAGCATGGAAAGCAAGAAATCTGCCTTGAAAATGTTATTTGATGGTAACAGGCAGAAATCTGCTGTGAAAGTGTTACTTGATGGTGACTGGCATATGCCAGGACTGGTTGAAATTGCGATGGCTATTATTTTCCAGCAACTGGGGATATTTCATTAGGAATGTTACTAGTGAAACAGAAGGGGAAGTTTTAGAAAGCCATGACATATTTTCCTTTATACACGTGTTTACAATTTGATTCCCTTTTAGTTTCAATTCTTAACAGAAAGTGTATCAATGAATTCACAAAAACAATGTAAAAGAAAATGTTTAATTGTAGCAGAGAAAGAATACTAAAAAAGACTTTTCATTTCAGTGTAAAGTTAAGAGAAATACGAGAATCAAAAAATTGCTCACACAAAACACTAGGGCCGTTTCAGGATTTTTTTATGCAGTCAGAATAGGAATTTTTTTTTTTTCTTAATACTACTCTTGGTAGATTTTAAAACAGATTAAGTGTGTTTCTGTTCAGAAAAAATAATTTTTGCAAACTTACAGAACCCAAGTTTGGCCTGACAGCATCTTTTTGTGTAGCATGTGACCTTTGCTTACAAGTGCAGTAGTGATGTTGCATTTAAATGACTCTGCTTGTTCCCAGACAACTGAGTTCTTTTTGCAACATTTCTAGGAAAAGTGTGGGAGAGTTGGTCTCTCTGGCCTTTTAAAAAGTATTATTTGGTTTCCTACAGTCATAACACTGCGATTTCAAGAATCTTGTAATTTGATAGATCTCTTTTCTTTAAAACCATTTGTAATGAGCACATACAGGATTTAATTATTTTTTTCCCCATTCCCTTCCAGGTACCTGGTTCACTGTCTGCAGTCAGAGCTTAATAACTACATGCCAGCATTCCTTGATGATCCAGAGGAAAATAATCCTCAGAGGCCTAAAATAGGTTAGACTACTTGATCTTTTCTTTTGTCTTCCAAACATACCATTAATTGTTGACAGAAGTTCTGTTTATTACTAGTGATAGGACATCCATGAGTTGCCCTAACCCTTGAAAATTGTTTGGATCAATTTTGTATGGATGATAAGAAAGGACAGTAGGGACATTCAGGTGATCCATACTGAGTTTAAAAATCATGCAATAATTTAATCTGGAGGGCAACCTCTGGGTTTCATCTAATTGAGTGTCTTGCTCAAGGCAGGTGAAACTGGATCAGGTTTTCAGAGTTTTAAATGTCCACTGAGGGATGGGTATCCATAACACCTCTGAGTAATCTGTTCTGATGTTTGACTGCCCTCATGGTGAAAATACTTTTCCTGTATCTTATTGGAATTTCCCATGTTGCAGTTTTTGTGTTGGTTTTTCTGTTGTTTTGTGCTATCACTGTGCACCTTTTGGGAGGGATCTTGTTCTGAACCCTCCCATTAGGTAGAGGAGGACATCAATAAGCTGTGCCCTCAGCCTTCTCATTCGCAAGGATGAAGCAAATCCAGTTCTCTTTCCCTCGTATGCCCTTTTCTCCAGGCTGCCAATCATCTTGGTGTGTCTCTGCTGAATTTGGTCCCATAAATCTGTATCGTCCTTGTGCTGGGGAGTCTAAAACTGGATGCAGTCTCACAAATGCTGAATTCATAGGAAGGATTTCTTCCCTCTCTCCCTTCTGCTAGCTGCGCTGCTGCTAACTTAACAGCTTAGTATGCAACTGGCTACCTTTCAAGCAAAGATACACTAGGATCTCTATATAATTTTCACCAGGGCTGCTTTCTATCCAGATGGCACCTGTCCTGTGCTGTTGCATAGACTTAGTCCTTCCCAGATGCAGGACTTAGCAGTTGCCTTTGAGCTTCTTGAAATCTCTGTCAGCCCATTTTCCAGCCTACTGAGGACCTTCTGAAAAATACTGCTACCCTTCAGCATATCAGTATTTCCCCCCATCTTGGCATCGTCTGAATTTGCTGAAAATGTACTCCGTCCAATCTCTCAGGTCATTAATAGTCATTAAACAGGATCAGTCTCAGCCTCAATCCTTGAGGGAAGCCACTGATAGCTGACTGCCAACTGGACTTTGTATCCATAAATCCACCAAGTCCAGTGGTACAACCAGTTCTCTCCATATGTTACCATCAGCTTATCCAGTCCTTACCTCAGCAGTTTCACTGTAGGGATGTTATGGGAGGATCTGTACCTAGTCCTAGGTACTAAGGTTAAGCTGACTGGCCTTGTAAATTCCTACCAAGGTTCCCTGCCTTGATACTTGACACATGATGCTTGCTTTGGAGCAATGAAACCTTCCTGTCCCAAGAGAGCACTCTGCTCATGTGTGCTATCCCACTGTGTATGTAATCCTGCTCAGTGACTGTGCTCAGACTTCTAATGCCTCAATAATTGAAGTAAAGATGATCTGCAGTGTGATTAAGTACAGTCATTTTGAGGAACTACGAAGGGTATTTATGCAAAATTCATAGATACTTTCTGGTCCTTTGCATATTAAGCTTTTTGTGTTTGCTTTTTTCCTGCATTGAACGTTGGAGGAAGACTACAAAGATGCAGTGTTGGGTTTTTAGTACCCAGTACTGTGAGAGAGAGTACGTTCAGGCACAAAACCCCTGAAAAAGTAGCAAACTCATACTGGAATAATAAAGGCAGATACTGTTATTATTTGTTATTTTGAGCTGCTTTATAGCTTTCTGTCTATTAACCTATAGATAATTTTTTCAGGCACAGTCCTGTGTCTCAGTTCTAAAAACAATTAATGTGATGGTCTTTTCAATAGAGATTTCAGATTAAAAGTGTTGCCTTAAAAGAAGACTCAGAGATAGAAGTGCTACTTGTATAAATACATTCTACCAGGGAGGACGTTTGCTCTTGGTGATGCTAATGGGAAATCTCTATTGCTTGTTAGATAATATTGCAGTGCAGTAATTGGCAAAAGGAAATTTAAGCAATGCTTTAAAAAAACAATGTATAAACAGAAGGTGCATTCTGCTGGTTTTTAAGTGCATCATGCAGTGTAAATAGTTTCTGCTGAAATTTCTGAGTACAGTTTGATACTTAACTTCAAGAAGCTATGGAATAATTGCAATATGCATTTGAAACAGCAGAATATGAAGTTTTTAACTTGTTATAAAAAATGATAGAAAAATCAGTTTACGGAAGCGAGGATGTGATTTAAGGCTTTCTGCTGTGCCTTTTGCAACCAGACATGCCTGTCTCGTATTGGCCTTTTTAGCCACCAGCGCGCTTGTGACAAACGTGGGTAGAGCCCTCCCCAAATCTTCATTCACAAAGCCTGGCCATGATAGCCAGTTATGTACTTGCATGCTAAAGATTTTCTCCCAAGAGTTTATTTTCATTTCAGGAGTTAAACACATTCCAGGTATCAATTTAATGGTGCTCCCTCTCGAAAACCATGGAGCAGTAAATTTTTTCCTGGAAGTCTGTGTAACTTATATACATTTAGATTCCAGCTAGCATTCACCAGACTGACTTAAGTGTCTCTGTATTATATTTTTATTGCCTAAACCAGGTGTACACTGGAGTATGTGAATGTGATTTACTTTTTATCTCTGTAGATGATGTGCTGCATACATTGACTGGAGCTATGTCCCTGTTGCGACGATGTAGAGTGAACGCTGCTCTGACTATACAGCTCTTCTCCCAGCTGTTTCACTTTATCAACATGTGGCTTTTTAACAGATTAGTTACAGCCCCAGATTCAGGGTTATGTTCACATTACTGGGGAGCTATTGTTCGTCAACAGTTGGGCCACATTGAAGCCTGGGCAGAAAAACAAGGTTTAGAATTGGCTGCTGATTGTCACCTGAGCAGAATAGTACAGGTGAGTGTATTTGTGATTAACACTTCTCACATTCTTGAATATTCAAAGGGAATGCATATTCTGTGTTCCTAGAGAATAGCATATGGACAAGTGTAGTTTGTGTGAATCAATCCTGGAACACTGAGGTAGCGAGAAAAGACACAAAATGTGTATTCAACATGATTAATATTTAAATTGCAAGTGAAATTAATAATTAGTGAACATGCTATTCCATTTCTGTTTATAAAACTGAGCTATAACTATGCTGAACAGAGACAAAAACAGCTGAAAAACTGATATGCCTCATCTATGATAGTTTTACCATACTATTAATTCATCTTATAGATACATTATGTATATTCAGTGGTTGTTTTGGGGTTATTTGTGTTGTTTCTGTTACAAATCTGCTTCTTACTTTGTCTTTTCCTCTATCTTGTCTAAAGAACACTCAGAAACAACGCTTAAGGTTCATTATGGTTTGAATTTGTCATCTGTGACTTTTTCCCCCCCTCTCCAGGCAACCACATTGCTTACCATGGACAAATATTCACATGCAGATGTTCCACATATTAACAGTACTTGCTTTAAGCTGAATTCTCTGCAGCTACAAGCTTTGTTGCAGAATTATCACTGTGCTCCAGATGAACCACTCATCCCAACAGTAAGTCTCTTCTATCCCTCACTGTGCAGTTTTAACATAAATGAGAAGAAAAACAGTGGCTGTAAATAGCTACTTTATCTTTGGTGGGTGTACTTCACTGATTCAAGTAGGATATTAAAAAGAATCTCTCTTACATGGAGTCAGAAAGTAAGGTACTGCTCCACGTTGCACATGCTCAGAGAGGTGTCACTGCACCTTATACTGTTGGTGGATGAAATACAAAAAGGTGGTAGAAGAGAGAACAGAGCACCCCCAAAAGCTGGTTGTGTGTAACCAGAAGGAACAAATGTTGGTAATTTGTAGAAATCAAAGAAAAGCAGCAGGAACACTAAGCTTTTTCGCATGAAGAATGTAAAAATCCATGAATCCTGAATCCCTTCATACAGGTAGTAGACAGGTTATCCTTTAGACAGATTGATACCTGGAACTTATATGTAGATGTATGTATAATGTTGATTTTGGAACTGGTTTATATCTTGATATTTAACATAACTGGCAATTCTAAGTTTTATCCATGGGAAAAGTCAAAAGAGAATGTGTTCCTGGCAGAATTGTAAAAAACACTCTTAAGGTAAACTCTGATAGCTCACTGATCTTTAAAAAAAAAAAAAAGGCAAAGACAGTCTAATATTTATATAGCTGAATGCATTGTCTACAAATTCCTTTCTTTGTGAACTTTGGATACATGTTTACTAAATCAAAGGTACAAGTACAACCATTGTAAAGGTGTTGACGGGGACAGGACTTGGAGATATTTTTGTATATTGGCTACCAAACTAGAAAGTCTTGCTGAAGAACATAGCCTATATTTCCTGTTTACATATAGGTGGAATTCCATTGGTTTTGGTTTTATTATTATTATTATTAATTAATTAAAAACATGTCCCACAAGTTTGGAAACAGTGAAGTAAAAATAAGTGCTTCTGTTACATTTGCTAATACAATTATCTATGGGATTTCATAAAATAAAACAGTGCAGTGTATTGACTGTACGTAGTGGAGCAAATGAAGTCTTATATCTGATAATTTATTTTCCAAATTTCTTTTTATTGCAGTTTTAATATCTTAGACTTAGGTTTTTTTCCTTAATGAAATTACTCCTTTTCAGTAACGATGTCTTTCTACCTTCTGTCCAGGAGTTGATAGAGAATGTAGTAACTGTTGCAGAGAATACGGCTGATGAACTTGCTCGCAGCGATGGCCGAGAAGTCCAGCTGGAAGAGGATCCTGACTTACAGCTACCTTTTCTTTTACCGGAAGATGGCTATTCCTGCGACGTTGTCAGAAATGTTCCAAGTGGTTTACAAGAATTTTTAGATCCACTCTGTCAAAGAGGTTAGTGCTTCTGTTGTTTTACAGTTATCCTTTTTAGTGTAATGCACACAGAATGCAAAATACAATTTAGATAAATGTGAACCACTTTTTCCTTATGTATGTTTCAGTCTTCTTATACTATGTTCTTCGAGTGTTTACTTTTGCAACCCATTAAAACTGTTAAGGCTTTTTTAATCCTTACCCTTTCTCCCTGCCCCTTTCGTTCATTTTCAAGGTTCTAAGTAAGCAGTGCTGAGTTACTAGTGCATGCTGAAACTTTGTTTTGCCTTTGCTCCAGAACCTTTTTTTTATTTTTAAAGCCACTGTGAATTAAATAGTTGTCACTTTTTTTTTTTTTGCTCATCAACTCCTTTCTTATAACATTAAAAAAAACACATGAGCTAAAATAGTTCTTTCAGTGTCGATCAGTGTAAGAATGTATGATTTGGGCATCTGTAGTCAAACAAAATTTCAGATGACAAGTAGATTGCTCTTATGTTTGGATGAAAGTGACTTAAATTTGAGAAAGTAAAGCAGGGGGTCTGTCAGAGCATTTATATTAAATTAACAAGTTATAATCTTTATCTGGTGCTACTCAATTTGATTAGAATTTCTTTTATTATAATTAGAATTTCTTAATTTTCTGTTTAAAAACAATTGTTTAAAAAATTTGTACAGGAATGTACAAGGCTGTAGCAAAGGAGACTACCGACAAAGCAGACTTGCCCTATACTACAATAAAGTTTTGCAGTGGTTGGTTCCAACTTAATTTATAGAAAAGCTATATTCTTGCATTTAAAAAGAAAAGTAGGAAACTGACTGTTTTGAAAGTACAGTGTGTTACAGAGGATGTAGTCTGGAGACTAAAGGAGACCTATGGAATAAATTCTTTAATTAGTAAGTATAATTCAGTTGCCATAAAAATGGCCATATATTTATTGTAAGTAAGGCCTTTTTAATGCATACATTCAAAATTTTACATTTTAGACCTCCCTTAAATTATACTGAGGGACTTTTTGCAGTAAATGAACGTAAACTGAATTGCTGGAAAATGGTCTTTGTGAGGAGGAGAATATCATATATGTGGAAAATATCATATATTTGGATGGAGTGATTCATAATTTGCCTGTGATGTAGATTCTTGTTGTTCCTGATTTAGGAAACAATGTTGGATACTCTGAGCTGCTGTTGCTTCTTTTTCAAAATTCTAGGAATTGCTCAAATAACAAAGTAAATCAAACTAAATGCCTCTTTTAATTGAAGAGTTATATTTAAAAAGGTAATGAGTCCAGGCAAAGCTTCACCTCTGCCAAATTTATGCTGAGATAGGTTAGTCCCTCTGCAAAGGAGAAGATTTCTGTGACTCTGTCTTAATCAGAGTTCTGGTGGTTTGTATTTTAAAAGATGATTTGATGTTTCATGTCTCTTTTGAAACTGGTTGGTAAAAACAGTATTTTGCAGCCCCAGAGTTTTCTGGGAGCTTGTAGTGTTTTTAAATACATATGTTTCTCAGAAACAGCAGCTGTAGAACTATAGATTTTGTAGATAGCATGAAATTGCAGTGAAGCCCATAATGGCACCTGAGGTGTAAGATTCAACACATTCACGAATATAAAAAGATAAATACTACTGTTTTGTTTCATAGAATCATAGAATAATAGAATCAGCTGGGTTGGAAGGGACCTCTGAGATCATCAAGTCCAACCCTTGATCCAACACCGCTGTGGTTACTAGACCATGGCACTAAGTGCCACATCCAGTCTCTTTTTAAAAATCTCCAGGGACGGAGAATCCACTACTTCCCTGGGCAGCCCATTCCAATGTCTGACCACCCTCTCTGTAAAGAATTTCTTCCTAATATCTAACCTAAACCTCCCCTGGCACAGCTGAAGACCTTGCCCTCTTGTCTTGCTGATAGCTGCCTGGGAGAAGAGGCCAACCCCTACCCGGCTACAGCCTCCTCTCAGGTAGTTGTAGACAGTGATGAGGTCTCCCCTGAGCCTCCTTTTCTCCAGGCTGAACAGCCCCAGCTCCCTCAACCTTTCCTCATAGGACTTATGTTCAAGTTCCTTCACCAGCCTTGTTGCTCTTCTCTGGACCTGCTCCAGCACCTCAATATCCTTCCTGAACTGAGGGGCCCAGAACTGGACACAGTACTTGAGGTGTGGCCTCACCAGTGCTGAGTCCAGGGGCAGAATCACTTCCCTGGACCTGTTGGCCATGCTGTTCCTGATACAGGCCAGGATGCCATTGGCCTTCTTGGCCACCTGGGCACACTGCTGGGTCATGTTCAACTTCCTGTCAATCCAAACTCCCAGGTCCATTTCCACCTGGCTGCTCTCCAGCCACTCTTGTCCCCAGCCTGTAGCGCTGCATGGTGTCATCTGCAAATTTGCTAATGGTGCACCTGATCCCCTCATCCAGATCATCAGTAAAGATATTAAACAGAACTGATCCCAACACTGATCCCTAGGGGACACCACTAGTGAATGCAGCAACTGGATGCAGCACCATTCACCACCACTCTGGGCCTGGCCCTCCAGCCAGTTCTTAACCCAGCACAGAGTGTCCCTGTCCAAGCTGTGGATTGCTAGATTTTCAGGAGAATGTTATGGGGAGATGGTGTCAAAGGCTTTGCTGAAGTGCAGGTAGATTACATCCACAGCCTTCCCCTCATCCACCAGGCGGGTCACCTGATCATAAAAGGAGATCAGGTTGGTCAGACAGGACCTGCCCTTCCTAAACCCGTGCTGGGTGGGTCTGATAAGGTTTCTATTAATCTGTTGAGAAAATACCGTGACTATGCTGATGTTACTTTTTCTTTCAGGTTTTTGTAGACTAACACCTCATCCGCGGTCACCAGGCACATGGACAATATACTTTGAAGGTGCAGACTATGAAAGTCACCTGTCACATGAAAATACTGAACTCGTAAGTGTTGATTCAGTGAATAATTGCTAAAACTGCTATCTTGGCAAGCCATTGAGTTTTATGTGATCAGTTTTAGTCCTTGTTAGGAAGAACAGGCTGCTTTGTTAAATATGTAGTTTATCAATGATTTGGTGAATTTAAGGAACTATTTGCAGATTTTTTTAAGTCACTCTTTTTCTAGGCTGTAGCATGGTATAATTTTCACATAAGCAAACTCTGTCTATCATGTTCCACTGCTCTGAGAGTAACCAGTGAAGAAATTTCTGTTAAACACAGGCAAAAATATATATATCTGTAAATAATTATAAATACTGTAAATAAATTATAAAGTGAATGGCGCTGTAGGTTGCTTTTATTTATAAACTGTCAGCTACCAAATAAATATTTAGTATTAAGTTCTAATCTGATACTTTCTCCTGAAAACCTAGTAGGAAAAAAATACTTTAGTTTTCCCTTTCATTATACTTATTAAAGAAGGGTTTCACTTCAGTGCAAGGTAGCTTTTTTTCTTTTCTGCTATAGGTTTTTGTTTGTTTGTTTGTTCTGTGAGGTTTTTCTCTGTCTGTTTGGATATCAAAGTTACAGAACAACTTGGTTTTGGAAAGATGGTGGCTTTGTGTGAAATAATTTTTAGAGTAACTAAACAGAAAAGGCTTCATAGTTATAATTAGTATTCCCAGCTTAAAAACTACTTACTTTTCTAGTACTTGAGCTTAATAGAAAGTGTTAATATTTTTTAAAAATAATTCCCTTGGCTTTTATTTTTACTTTGTCATGGGTCTTATGGAACTTTCAGTTAGCTTGTATTCCTGTTAAACCTGAGATGCTCTAATTTATATGCTTCACCTATGAAGGCTGTGATGACAACTTTGAGTTGAGGAACTAGCACTGTTAGAAGATACAACCCCCCAAAAAATTACTGAACTTTTTTAGGCACTCAAACTGTATTCGAGAGTTTTCAGAAGTGAAATTTTTTGTAACTTTATTTCAAGGCTTTAACTCTGCCTTTTAAATTAATTGGTCTCTTGATATGTTTGGAGGATTATCTTCCAGATGCAGGACTAAAAATTGAACTCCATGTAGATCACCCTCACCTTTGTATAGGGGCCTTCAGAGCCCAAACTTCAGTTTTCTTTAAAAGTTACTACAATTTTATAGACCTGTTACATTTCAAATTGTAACTCATTAATAATCTCTTTACTGAATTAGAGGAGGAGGAACAACGGGTAAACTTCAAAGTTTCAACAGTGTTTACAACACAGGTGTAGTACTTAATAATATGAATCCATAGTAATCAAATATTAGATATTCTACCTTTAAAATGGAGTACCAGCTGTATTATTTAGGATGCAAGATCTGCTGCTCTTAACAATTTAAGAGTTTTTTGTAACAAACTATTTTGCGCAGTAACTTTCCTAGCCTGGCAGTAAATATGAACTTCTGAATTTTTTCTTCTTTCCCCTTTCCTGTTTGATAGGCTCAGCCTTTGAGGAAAGAACCTGAAATTATCACTGTAACACTAAAAAAACAGAACGGAATGGGACTGAGCATTGTTGCTGCCAAGGTACGGAAGTCAGTTTGTTTAAATCTTATTGAAAAAAGCTTCTATTTTTGTCAGCCTACTGTGGAAAATGTTAATGAAAAAATCTATTTCCCTTTAGTTTATTGTGCACATGGTGTTGACCATGTTTTTATTCTGACTGGGGAATATTTCTGTAAAATACACAGATGTGGACAATACAAAAGGAAACATAATATGGATTTAATTATTCTGACATTTAACTTCAAATCTCTACTACAGGTTTATTAATTTTTTCAGAGATAAAAATTGGCATTATAATTAAATGGAATTAATAAACAGGCTTATTTAGAACTTCTGCTGAAAGAAAAGCAGTAAATACAAAGAACAGAATGTGTGGGGGTTTTTTTAATTGATGAATAAATAAAATAATTCAGTTGTATGTATTAAAGTTTATATACTTTCTGATATGAAGACACCTTTTCTTTTGCACAGTGTACAGGTGCAAGTATGGTTTCAGTTTTGCTTCTTTATATTAGAGAGCTACAGCTGTAATAGCTGGGTGGAGGAGGGTGTACCTCTTGCCCTGACTTGCCAAAATTGTGGGTGTGTGCTGTTCTTAGTTGCACTAGATAGTAATGTATAGAATGCACATACAGCTCCAGCCACCAGATGGAAGACTTCACTAGTTGGTTGGTTTTGCTTTATTAACTGGATCAAATAGTAGACACAAGCTTTTGAGTTTAAAACTTGTTATAAATTACACAACAGCGATACCCAAAAGTCTGTGTTGTAATTACGTGGTGTACAACAGATAGAACAAGTCTTTTCTAATGTCTGTTCACTGTGTAATACATGAAGCTTCAGGATACTGTGGTCCTCCTTGGCACTTTAGTGCATGAGCTGAAAACATAATTGGTTTACTGCTTTTAAGTTATTTCATGTAGCTAATTGCTTCTAAACAGCACAAATTTTTTTTCCCTACAACTTTGCTCATTTCATAGTCTGTTCTTGAAATGGTAATCTTGCATGATATCAGCTTTAAAGAGTTATTTCTGCCATCTGTAAGGGAATGCCTGGTGTCAAATGTATGGTGCTAACAATCAGCAGTTATTGAGTAAACAATTCAGACTCTAAAAAAATTAACTCAATATTCTGCTCTTATTTGGTGGAGTGAGTTAATAATTTGAGAAGCAAATACTAGATGTTGACACCAAATTAAATACGTATCAGACTTCTGACTGCCATCAGCATTTCTGTTGAATGTTTCAAAATGTGCAGTGGAAACTACTTTTTTCTTCACATTAAACTTGAAATCCGATTTCTCATCTAGAGTGAAGCGGGATATTGCAGGGGGAAAAGTCCTTTTTCACTGAAACTGGCTGGCCTCTAGATGTCATTTTAGCAACTGACATTTAACTTCCATTAGCAGCATTAGCAGTGCTACTGGTCAGTGTGTAAGCTTGATTTGAAGGTTTTTTACAATTATTTAACAAATTTCATGATTTCTTTATCATGGTCAGTCATGGAAGCAACAGTTTTCATCTCTGCACAGTTGCAGCAACACTGGTTTAGGCAGTGATTGCATTTCATCTTACTACTGTGTGCTTGTCATAATATTGGAATTATGATTTAAAAACAGTTATGTTTTAAATCTTGGTCTGAAATAAGCAAGAAGCAGATTGGTTTAGTTTCCGTCTATGTAGAATACAAACTTTTGCTTAATTTGAATTCATCAAAATGTTCATTGGGCAAAAGTGATCATATGCATTGTATTGAAACAAGTTGCTGTAGTAGTTAAATAGGATTATTTTCAAGAGGTTCAAAGTTGCATACTGTAAGTAATTATTAGTATGTTTTTCCTGTAATAACCTTCATAAAACAAAGAGTAAGGAAGAACTACAGGCATTCATTTTCTCAGTTTGGTCAGAGCAGAACAGCTTAGAGAACTGAGTGAGCATGACTGAGAAGCTAGCAATAATGGGTGGACTTTTTCTTTCTGTTCCTATCTTGTTGACTTTGACTGGTATTTTTTTCTACGTGTCTCAAGTCATGAATCTTTTACCTGCATAAAAATTAAAATTCTCATTTTTAACTTTGGCTTAGGAAAATGGATGAAGAACTCCAGTAGACAATCTGTAAAATTTTCTAAACATTAACTAAATAGAATATCTGAAATGAGAGGGAGAGGCAATTGTGAGCATAGATTTAGATTTTTTTCTAACTTTTTAATGGTAAAGGTTGACTATCAAGTACTCATATAATTGATGAAATGAAAGCTCATACTTAGTTTTAGAAATACATAATTGCTGCTGCCCTTCACAGGAACCCAGTTTGATTGCTGACCCAATTACGTTTATCGAACTGTTGGTTTCTAGAGTGCTTCAAAAGTGCTGTAGTAATAGAAAATTCGGTGCCTGGTCAACAGGTGGCCCTGTACCAACCAATGAAGGACAACCCTGAATCTGTTTAGCTTTTGTTAGGAAAACAGTTGTTTTTATCCTGTGATGTGAGAAAACAGTTGCTTTCAGTAAGGTGCTGTGAGAATACATTTGCATGTCAGTGTTGACCTGCCTTTCTTGTTATGTCTTGTGGGCTCCTCATACTTGTCACTGGCTTTGGATGAAGTTTATAGTTTGGTGAATATTCTAGAGATGGATGAAATGGGCAGATTCTCAAGATTATAAAGAAAAATAATTCCAATGGACTGGTTTTCTTCCTTCTACCATTGCAGAAAAATGTACACTTTCCTAGTAACCTGTGCTCTTCTCTGAAGAAACATCTAACAAATTCATCATCGAATTATTTGAGTTTTTATTATTTTTTATTTTATTTGCAGGATTTTGTAGATGAAAGTTTCTAATGGGGAAATCAGATACAATACCTTATATATGCCTTTACTCCAAATGTTCTTAATCATCAAATGATTGCCACATCTTCTCTGCTGCAGTTGAAAAAAAGAGAATTGACGTTGAAGCTCAGGTTATACAAGCAGAGAAGGGGTGCAACTTGCATTGAAATGCTGTGCACCTGCTTGTTCTTATGATGGAAATATCACCATGGGATACGTGAATGTGTACGTGAATGTAAAAACAGAAGATAAAGAGATGAGTCAAGCAGTAGATGACAGCGTTAGGTCCCTGGGGAACCCTGTATTGGATCCTCTTCCCACCTAGTGATAGGTAAAATGTTGAAGCGCGTTACTTCTATGTCACCGCTACTCATATTTTATGTAATTAGAAGTTTTAAAGGCCTGCCAGGACTGCCAGAGAGAGCAGAACTACAGTGCATCACCTAGTTCACCTCACTTTGCTGTAAGGTTGTTTTCTGAGGCAGGGCAGCCCCTTTGAGCAAATATGTAGGAAGTGTGTACACTATATGCAAACATAGCAGAGAAAACAAGTTTAGTTGTGAAACAACTGTTAGCTGACAGAGCAGTGTAAACAGTGTTGTATTGGTTTGCATTTTGTTTCAGTTTTTTGTAAATTGGGACAATACCCAACAACATTTCTTAAACTGAATGCTTTAAACTAATTTTTATTTTTATTTAAAATTAAACTGTATAGCTTCATATGTGATCCAAAAAGGTAACTTGTTGTTCTACCCTTTTGTAGGTATTGCATGTTTTCTTACAGTAATACTCCTGTAGCGTTATTAGCAATAACTTTTGTAATAGGTGTATGGAAATGTAGTTGGTAGGAGTGGTCGGGCATTGGGAACAGGGAACAGTATTGCTTTTTGAGGTGGTGTGCAGACTTTGGTTGCTCTAACCCTGAAAGATGTTTTGATGTTAAAAGCTGCCAGACTCCCAACCACATTGTGGTTAAGTTTTTATGAAATCCAGATGATTTGGAAGCAGTGTGTGCATGGAGTTTACTTTAAAAATATATCACTTTTTTGGGGACTTTCACATGTGACTTAGCCATCTGTGGGCCAGCACATTACTTCCTGTTTAATTTGGAGTTTTTTTGTCTTTAGTACAAAAGGGCTCCCTTTTTGTTTTTTCTAGCAGTTTTCAGAGTTTAATAAAACCTCTAAAGTAGATGGGAGTCAGAACAGCATAACTGATTACGTAAGAGTCTGAATATTGTATTGGTTATAGCTGGTGTTGATAAACGCTACACTGTGTCATAGCATCCAGCTCCGAGTTATCTTGATGAGTATCTTGGAAAATCCAGCAGACTAGAGCGGTGGTTGCTGTTGAGGGCTGGAAGAGAAGTGGAGAATTGTTTTTTTTCTTTCAAGGATCTGTAGTCCCGGAGATCAAAATGTGGTTTTCTGTTGTTGGAAGAACAGAATCCATGGTAAGTCTGTTCAGGTTTCTGTTGGGACTGTTTTTCTCTGAAGTTTTACTATCCCTGTACTTTTTCCTTCTCTCTTGCTTGTTTAAACCTGCCAGTAGCTATTTGTTCATGTAGCAACTATGTAATACAGCATGCAGTTAAATATAGTCAGATGTTAGTAGCTAACTTTCTAAAATCTAGAAAGAAAAAACTAATTTTTTAGCTTGTTCTTCATATGCACTTCTCAAATTTGTGGAAGTGACTATTAATATTTAAAGTTTCAGGTGTGGTAACTACTGTTTTACTGTGCCAGAGCATGAGTAGCATGACCTGTGATCTGTTTACTTGTAATATAGTTGGCTTTAATCCAGGTTCCTCTAAAAGTCTGTTTTCCCCTTAGAAAATCTTAGTAGAATAATTAAAATTGACATCCCGAACAGTATAACATTTTTAGTACCCTAGACCCTTCTGAACAGCAAATAGGTTGCAGCTAGGGTGTCTTATTCGACACATTCAGAGATGAGGCATTTAAATTCTGTTTAGGTTATTACTGCGCAAAAGAAAGGATTCCCATGTTCTACAAGAACGATAGAGCAGGTTTTGTTGATTAATCTTTGCATGCTGGTTAGTACTGTATGATTTAGTTCTTTAAAGTATGGCACACTTCTGCTTCTTGCTCAATTGTCTTCTAATAGTATAAAAGAAAAAGTTAAAAATATATACAAACACCTTAAAATACATATGCATAAACCCCTACTGGCACATAAATCAGAGTGTATTTTTAACAGGTGGTCAGATTAAGTAATTTCATAGCACTTACTAAAATAGGATGAGATGTGCTGAGGTGTTTCTTTTTTAATAGAAGCATTTCAAACACTGAGTGTGACAGTTCAGCAGTAAATATTCTGGGGAACGGACTTAGTGTTCTAAAAGCAAGTGTGTGGCATCTTAACGATAAATAACTTATTATTTGGCAACCTTGTTTGTTCTTAAGGGTTAGTTAAATCATTCTAAGTTGCATTAATTTCTAAACCGTTGGTTGTCATTTTATATTTAGTTGTCAATTTAAGGTGTTAAATTTAAGGAGGGTTTGAGACTACCAGGAATATAAATTTTGATGTAAAATTTTTCTGAAAGTGTTTTCCACAAATATTTTGTAGGTGATCCATGTAGAAGGAGTGGGTTTAAACATTCATTTAATTTTTTTTCCCAAAATTGAAAGTTATGCTTATAGGTAATACTGGTAACAACATACAAATTTGGTTCTCTCTAATCTGTGTTTGCAAATATAGACAGTCAATACAATTTTTTTTTAACTCTTTGTTAGCTCTTTGCGTGTTTTCTGAGTTTAAAGATTTCATATACCTCAGTATCTGAAATCATCTTGTGTCCGTGCTTTCTGAGTATTAAAGGAAATCTTTTGGCCTTCCCTCCCATCTTGAATTAATTGAAATGTTTCAATGATAAGTTATTTTGTGGGGGGGTTGGATTTTTATTTTAATGCTCAATACTAATTCACCTCAGCAGTCTGAACTACTGATGTTGCTTTAACAGGCTTCTTAGGAGGACCTTAGTGAAAATACAGTATATAATTGTCATTTCCAGGACAGATTTTTCAGTCTCACAGAAATAAAACAGTATGTAAATTACCAGTTTAGTCTTCATCAGGAGCAAATAAGTAGCTCTGTGTTAGCAATTTGCTGTTTTTTGTTGTTTCATAAGTTCCAGCAGGGTTTTTGCTTAAATTTTGGTGCCCTGTAGCTGTTGTATAAAATTTGTTAATGCTTTTACCTGATGTGTAAAACCTGAAGCTTACACCATCACAGCATGATTTTTCTTCTCAGTAGCTGTGAGAACTCAGCTCTGCTCAAATAGAGTGGTTTTTCTTATTTATTTGCTTGTATTTAGATTGATACTGTAAGAGGGTGATCCAGACGTTTGTATTTAAGGCTTTCCGGAACAAAGTGAGTTTTAAAATTCGTGTGGCGTTTCCTCATGGCACTAATACTCTGTATGCAGGCCTTTGCTAGCAAGCCTGAAAAAGTTACACTGCACATGTGATTTAGCTAGAATTCCTCTACTAGACTTAATCAGTCCTAGCATTCTAATAACTTTCAAAATTCCCTTCAGATACATGTTAATACAGCATTTTAATTTTAATTTTTTTACTTCTGTTAATGAAGAAGACTTTCAGAAGTTAACAAATTCTGTGTGGACTTTTCCCTGTATGAGTAATACTTTCAGTTGGACTAGAAATTTAAGTGGTTAATAGAATGTGACAGTGTATGTACTGATCCTGGATTAAGCAGTATCCATCTGAAACTGCAGAGCAGCGTTATGTGGAAGTTTTTGCTGTAGGGTTTTTTGGATTATAATTTATCCTTAGCTATAGAGCCAAGTGCCATTTCTTCAAAGAAGCGTAGAGATACAGAGTGGGTTTTTTCCATAATAAATTGCTCAGTATGTCTTGCCTGTAAAGCCCGATGCACAGGCATAATTAAGCTGAGATATTAAAACAAGAGTTGCCTTACCAGGGAAGAGCATCACAGAACCTGCAGTACAACTTGTAGATTTGTACATAACTCTGAATAGCCTGTAGTGTGTCACTGCTCATGGAGTATTTATAGCAAACATGCATTAAAAAGTTAACCCTTGTTTGGGGAAATAGAACTCAAGCAGTGCATTTTCCTTGAGCTCAATGAAAGATTTTTCCTTTGAGCCTTCAGGCCAATTTCTTTAGCTAGTTCATGTAGTTGCTTTGGTTTTCATCAAAGATTTATCTTTTAGAAGTACTCAATTTCCAGAGTGCGAGAGAAATCACATTGTTATAAATGTGTATACTTATGTTTAGTGCAGAAGACACTACAGCTATTTGTGTCAGTGTACCTGCTTTCCATACTGAATACGGTTAAAATTCCCAGACAACTACACACAAGAGCACAGTAGTGCATATTTTATTAATGCCATTTCAGGGGGTCCATTGCAGAATATCCTGGCTTCTCCTGTGAGAAGCACACTTGGGGAAGATAGAGAGTATATTCACCTGCTTGCTTTGTGTGCAGGTCAATCTTGATTGCAGACATTCTTTTATAAAAAAGTAATGTAATCTGTATTCCATTAAAGAGAACAACAAAACTCTTCAGTCCTTTTGCTTTACACCTTTTCAGGCTACTTGTAAATAGAGCTTCTGGATACACCGGACTGCTGCCAATCTAGCTTTTTTAAATCTGAGTAGTAAGACACTTATTTTTCATCTGTTTTCCCACCCAGTGCAACTTAAAGCTGCAGTGGAATTGGTCATAGCGGTCAAATGTTTGATGTTTCTTTATCTGTTGCATGATGATGATTGTCACCAAAGTTGGAATTTCCACTGCTTGTTTTATTTAATTGGGAATGTACTTTGTCTAGTGCCAGAGATGGTTTTTTTGTCCCCAGTGTGTAGGAGTATTTGAGAGGGGAAAGCAGAAGTTTATGCTCGTAGAGAATGGGTCAGTTTTAAATTCTTTTTAAGTCAGGGTACAGCGTGATGCAGAGCAGCTGTAGCCACAACTAACAGACCAGTTTTACATATAGTAGGTTGGTTCACCTCATTTATATTTGTCTAACGATGACATATTTCCAAAGTGTCTGTATTGGTCTTGAGGCGGCACAGGCCTTTGCTTTCTCTGACAAAGTGGGTTTTCTTCTGATCCTCAAGTCCAGAAAAGTTTGCCTTCACTGGAGGTGGAACCAGTAGCTACAAAGTTGGCCTTTCTCCTGCCTGTGGGCTGACACCAAGTAGTTCAAGGAGTCTTAGACTATGTTTGGTGCCTAAAGGAGAGAAATATGTACTCATCCAGATGCAATCTACAAAATGCATGCAGCTTTATGGAATGTGAGTGTTTGGATGGTCAGAAACCTTTGCTGTTGCCTTCTAGAGAGTAAATTTGTAAACTGGCTGCATAGTTTAGTAAACTGGTATTTTTTAAAATGCTTACAAGCTTGGGTTATTTAATTGCTTCTAGACTAATTAGTTGCCTGGGCAGTCAGAGTGAGACTTGATTCTGTTCCATAAACTTGCCTTTAAGGATGTTTATTAAAACTTAGAGATCTTCTATGTGAACTTAAGAGTCTGGAATCAGAGATTTAGCTGTGATAAAAATCAGTGAAATTTACTCTGGGCGTAGGCAGATAAAAGATTTCAGGCTGATGGCTGGTATCAGGCTTGATAAGCTACATTTCTGTCCTGTTTTCTTTAAAGACATTTTGGTTGCAGTTTATTCATCCTGCATTTAATAAAAACTGCATTTTATAAAATACTACAGAAGCTTAGCAAAAAAGACTGACTTGGGGAAACAGTGCCATCCTTAAAGCATTATGAAGCATACCAGATCCTGATATTTCAGCAAGGTATATTTATGTATGTACTCACACATAAGTGATATCTACACTATTAAAATAAAATCTTATTTAATGTTTGCATAATTATGGAAAATCCAATAAAATCTTGAAAATTGTTTATTTTTTAAAATCTTCTGTGATTTTTGTGAACCTCTGGAGTGGTTTGACCTGTAGGCTTTGTAGCTGAAGCCACTTGGAATATGACTTTGAAAAGGTTGGTGACTGTATCACACTTTTTTTTGTGAATTCAGTCAAAGTGCAGTTGAAAAGTAAAATACTGTCACTTTGGGACTATTTTTTCATATTAATATACATGTGAAGCATGAAACCATTTACGTATATATGTATTTAGGACAGAAATGTTCAAATCAGTGTTGAAAGATCATTAGGAAGACTTTCTGGCATTTTATGGAATAAAAACAGACTTTTAATACAACATTTTTAAGAAACTTGTTGTGGGAGGGTATTTTTTTCTTTAACCAAACATGATTCTGCCAGTCTTTATTGGAAACTGTTCATCACTCCAGTTTTATTGGAGTGATAAACAAAGTATATGAAGCTAAAAGGGTGTGAGCAAATGAGGGTTTAGAACAAGTAATGACAAGACCTTCCTGTTAATTGTTTGCAGCAGTACCAGTTTGGTTAGGTGCTGTACCTGCAGATATGCTTTGCAGATTCAAAGTTTTTCCTTAATTACTTGATATAATTTTACTGTCATTCCTAACAACTGGAGAAGTGTTCTTATAGTAGTTTCTGTAGTTTTAATTTTCATTATAGGTATTGAAATAACTAGGTCATCCTACAGATCTACTAAAACTGCAAGAATCTTGCTAACCTCACAGAAAGTACAGCTAGTCTGGGATAGGTGGGGCATGATGTTTGGGGGTGGGAGTAGTTTATCTGTTAAGAGATTAGCACCTGGCCGACAGTTGGACCTTCATTCCCACTCTTACTTTAGCCTGGGATACTGGTGGGGCTGTGTGGCTCAGCACCTCCAACGCATCATGCTGCTGGTGGCAGGTCGCTGTGTGGCACGTCCCGGCATGGGTGGCTCGCCCAGGAACGAAGCTGTTTGTTGACTCTCACTAGAAGGAGCTGCCTGTTGTTTTCACTGTGCCGTTACAGCCGCTTCTGCTGGCGAATACAAATGGGAAGGAGGACCTGGCAGGATTTCTTCTTCCATTGGGACTGACTCACCAGCTCGTGGATAGCTGGGATGCTGCCATTATGAACTCTGTATCTGATGTTCCTGTTACTCAAACTACAACTTTGTACACACTTGCACTAGTTCTGATTTTATGGCTGCTGTAATGTATGTGAGCCAAAGTTTCCTGAGTTTGTTAATAATAAGGGTGTCTTATAAAACTCATCTTGTGACAACATAGCAACACTAGCAATAAAATCTGTTCTCCTTAAATACTTTCATTAAATCTGTCATGTTTATTAATTCATTACTAGGTTAGTTTTGTACATCCTCAGTTTTACATCCTTCTGTTGTAGGAGTAGTTGTTTCTTTTTTCAGATCACGGTAATTTATCTCAGTCTTTTTCTCATTGGTCTGAATACTCTGTAGAAGTAGTTGCAATTCTTTTTTAAATGCTACCTCTTCTATTTCTAGAGTTTTTGTAGTGATTTTTTTAAGCAAATGCAGTATTTTGGGCACAATCCTGTTAAAACAAGGAGGAGCTTGCAAAATAATGCGAATTATGCAAACAAGTATGGACTAATGTATACTGGTGTGCTGCTTGATAGATGGTCCAGATTATAAGTGGATGTGATGGAAAAAGACTTGTTTCTTGTTAGGCTGTCTCAAAAGCCAAGGTTAGATTACATTATCCGAATTTGGTCCTTTGGCTTAACGTGACAGAATTTTTGTACTCAATCAGAAAATCGTACCAGCTTTAAAAGGGGCAAATAACCATTTGGACAACAGGTATGAAATCTTTGCATACCATTGTCTCAGCTGAGCGTATTTTTGTATTTTTTTTTCTTTTGATGCTTTAAGTGCTTTGACTTGGCTCTGTTGTATCAACTTTGTTTTCCTTCCATCTTTCTGCTCCCAGCAATTTTTTTTTTTTTGAGGTTGCAGTCTGTGACTTGAAGAATGAAAATCCTGTAAACAAACCTAATATTGTGGGGAGGTTATTTTCTTCACCTTCCAGATTCTCTTTTAATTAGCCACTGTAGCGTTTGTTTCCTCCTCTGCCCTCTGTCAGTGCCATGAGTCTTAAAGATATTGTATCAGCGTTCTAGAGGCTGAGCAGAGGTGCCAAAATTTGCTCTTTAACTTCTATGGATTGCCATTATTGCATGAGTTTGTAGAATTCTTCCGATCTTTCAGCTCCTACAGGAAAGTCATTGAGTCAATTAATTTGTTTATTCAGTAAATTCTTTACTAAATTCCCTTATAAGAAGTGATATGTTGTGGTATGCTAGCTCAGGTTTCCTAGTTGTCCTACTGCTTAGTTAGAAGACATTTATAAATGAAAGTTTATGGAGTCTTTGTTACTTCTTAATTTTCCAAATGTGAATACTTAACAAATACTTTTTATGAACTAGTAGAGAAGAATATGTATGTATCTGTTTATAAAAGAATATTATGTCAGTATATACCAGTGTTATATATGTTAAAAAAAAGAGTTATCTCTCAGGTGAGATTTTAATGTTGGCTTTAATTGTCGGATTTTAATGGGGTTTGTTGTTGGCTCCAGCCTGTCTGAATTCATTAATCTTCAAAATAAATAGCTGTGGTTTTTTGAAAGAACTAAAAGCTCATGCTGAAGTTCCAGCTGGTTAACTGTTCTCTGCTCTTCAGTCTTTGGTTGTGTTTTCAGGTGAGGTTCTGTTTATGTTGTAAGTGTATTGGGGTTTTGCTTTTTAAGGCTGATTCCTCCCCCCCGCCCCCCCCCCCCCCCTTAAGCATGATAGAGGAATGGTAAAATATCCTGTTAAACCAATCAAATGATAGCTACTGGTAATTTTTCTCTCTTCCATGTATAAACTTCTTTCTTGTTCATGATATCCTGTCACTCTATGGCTTGGGAATATAGTCTGCAATTTTAGTTTCTTCTTCTAACAGGTCAGGAGTTTTTGCTTTGAAAAGAATTGATTTAGGAAGTTTTGTAGTATTCTGTAAAATACTTAATTTAGATACCAGAAGGGGCACGTCACCTTTTTTTTTTCTGATCAGTTGATAATGTTTTGGAGTTTAATTACAATACAATTTTACAGTATTTGGGAGTTGATTTTCAATATTTATTGCATGTGTAGACTTCAGATGCAGATGCTTCTGTGTCAGTTCATGTGTAGAGTCTACTCAGTTATTTCAGAAGGTCTCTTATCAATTCAGCTACAAACCACCAGAAAAATAATGTTACAGTTAAGTTCTCCTGATGTGCATTAGGCAGATTGGAATGTTAACTGGACATCACTGAACAATGCTCACACTGAACTAGGGCCTAATTAATACCACTTCAATAATTTGAAGTTTTCATTTAATTTGAAATGAAGACTTAGATTTGCATGGACTCTGCAACCCATGACGAGTGAATAGTACTGATGTGAAATTCAACAATCGTCATCATCCAAATGTCTAAACAACTCTCCCTGTTTTATTTCATTGCTTTTCTTTATAACCTTAGGTTGTAATTTTAGATTCCGTCTTGTAAGATTTTTCTAAACATGTGTTTGTTCTGTGATAAGAACTGTTTCAAACTAGACTGTCTCGTCAAAAATAAAGCTAGTCCTCTTTTCTGAAAGCTTACCTATCTTCAATCCCACTTTAAATATTGTCAAACCATGTATGTGGCCCACACAGGTGCAATAAAGCCAGATCTAAGGGAATTAAAACTTGGGTGAGTTTTAATTGCTGGATTTATTGATAATTTCATTCCTCAGTTTTTCGCCATTCTAAGCAGACTTCTCTAAGCAGAACTGTCCTGTGTTTGTCTTTCCCCCTAAATAGGATTAGAAGATGTATTAAAATTCCATCAAATGTGAAAGTTGCTCATTGTCATAGAATTCCTTCAGCAACCTGCAAGTCACAGCAAATTTAGGATTAATTATTCTCACAGTCTGACTAAAATACATGACAAACTTGCAAGTGGAATATGTTAACATCTTTCCACTTGTGCTGTTTTAAAGCATTTAATTACTTCTTAAGATAAGTATGATAAAAAAACCTTTATACAGGTCATGTAGATGTGAGCCCTTCTGGGTACTGGATCTAATAGTTTTCCTCAGTTTTCCTCATGCGTTGGCTATGTACATCTTAAAAATGAATAAGCCCAAGCATGGAGAAGATTATTTTCAAGAATCTTTCCGTGTTTTTACTCAGAGGCCTAATGAGGCTTTCTGGAAAAAAAGGGGGGACCTCTTTATCCCACTCTGCAATTACATAAGTTAAAGTGCATTGTGTTTTTTAGCAGGACGCACTTGCTTCAGATCTACTGATGTCATTCATCTCCATCCCTTGCTAAATAAAGTTAGGATTTTTTTACATTTAGAAGGGGAATGGGTAGGACGTGACCAAGCTGGAAAGTGTCGTTTTGGTGTGTTTGACACGCAAGCTGTCAAAAGCTTAAAACAAAGATGTTTTTCCACTGTGTCATTTGCTTCTCTTTGTGGGAATCTGCATGTATGTCGCTGGTTGGTTGGTTTGCAATTGTTCTGGGGCTTAGCTTCCACTAGAATACTGTTATTTCTCAGACACTACCCAGAGCTGCTTGAAAAGTCAATGGGTGACCTGTAGTAGGATTATGAATTTCAAACAGTTTAAATTGTTGGGTTAAGAAAATCACATTATTCACCAAATAGTGGAGTCAAACCCTCTTAATGATCCTGGCCCCTCCTAGCAACCCATTTCCTGTAAGGTTATGAGCAGTCGTGATGTGCTGTAAACAAGTCAAGGAAGCTGATTTAGTTGAAAACAAAGATTGTATTGGCAGGCGGGAGTTGGAGCTGGGGATCAACTTAGCCTCTAGCCAGGTCTGTCACGGGACCTGCCACAACACAGTAGTGCCTGCGCAGCTCCAAGTGTGAGACAGCATGTGAGCAGACAGGTGGGTTTCTTCCTGACATTCTGTATGAGTGCACTGCTACTGTAATTGTAATTCATTTAACATAACATTATCTTAAAAATACTGAAATAGTGATCCACTGCTAGCCTCCAAACTGGTTCTCTGAGCTTTATACAGTTTTATCTGGATTGGTTTTTTGTACTGATTCCTTAACTATATTGTAAAAGCACAGAATGGAGATGTTTCTCATTTTGAAGCTTAGATCTGATGTATATGAGATATCAGAATTTTTAAGTACCATGTTCTCCTCTTCAGTCCACAATTCACTATTTGTTGAATTCTGTTCAGCTAATACCATCCTTATAGAACTTTTTTTCAGTAAGATTTGTTTTGGCTATGATACCATTTAGATATTATTTAGAGCTGAACAAAGGAGGTCTTCAGAATAGAGTGTTATACTCAGGCAGTTAATTCAGTTCAGGAATATTGTCACCCAGGTGAACTGAAGTAGCTACAGTAGGTTTGTGGGTTTTTTCCAGTTACGTATCTATAAAAGTTTCCTTAAATTATTACTTAAGGGGAAGGATTTCCCAAATTTTTCCTCAAAAGGGTATATTGTTTCACTTTCTGCAAGGATTGTGGGAAAAAGTTGCATCAAATTGTGAAAGAAAACAGATAGATTGGTAAAAAAGTTTACTACTGTGGATGAAGCTTTTTTTTAAATCTGGAATATACTACATTATTTTTTGAAAAGTACATGTAAAGGTTTTGGGGATCTTATATTTGTTTATGTATATTTGATAAAATATGCTGTGGATTTCACTATTTTAATCTTGGGGGGAGAGAATAAGCCATCTTTTTAAGCTTACTAGAGTCTTGCTTTTCACAGTCATCTAACTTCAGTTATGTTCTTCTATTTGGACTAACAGCTTTATGGATGCACGTGCTTTTGGTATTCAGAATTAGAGAAAATACAGTGAAGTGCAAAGAATATTTACCATATTATTGTTACTGATATACACATGTCATTTCTCTGTTTTGTTTGTGGGGGAATAGTTTTAATTATATTGACCTTCACATTCCTTGATAGAAAAGCAGGTTAATAAGTAGTTTATAAAAAAACCTGTTTTATTTTAACATCAGTAAATGAGAACAGAAAAATTCATATGGCATGTATGAGAATTTTATTCACTTTGGAGTTTAGTATATTTGACTAACTACATATCAACAACCTTTTTGTGTCCCTAATAATTATATATTTCCTTCTAATGCAGTCTCCTGGAAGGTGGAACCAAAGCAAAATTGGGTCTGTTTCAACAGAAATTAAGAATTTGGATTCAAATTACTATAAAGGTTAGGGTAAAAGTTGAAGGAAGATGATGAGTTAATTTTAAGGATGCTCAGTGAGAAGTCTTCCCAAGCATGTGAAAGCACATGCCTGTTGGTAGAAACATATCAAGTGACATGTGAATTAGACAGAGAAAAAATTCATTGGTCCTAATAATATGTAAGTAGATGTGGTAGCTAATTAAGATTTTTTTTTAATGTAATCTGAACAAAAATGTTTTTTTAAAATAATTTTTATGCATTCAAAATTCATTAGTTTTGTATTTGTGAGATGATTTGGAGCTAACACATCTGCTCATAACTTCCCTTAAAAGAACAGGAAGAGTTTGACAAACTGTACAGACTTCATGAAAATATGGAAAAAAAAGGAAGGAGAAGTAAAATGTCAATTCCAAATCATAATGAAGAATTACTGTCAGGCTTAGAGTATAGGAGCAGTTAGAGCAAAAGTCTGAGTGATATAGTATCTTCCAACTGTGGGATATTTAGACAAAGAACATAACAAGTGTAAGATGTACTCCTCCTATGAGGAAAGGCTGAGAGAATTGGGATTGTTCACCCAGAAGAGAGAGTCCCGAGCTGACCTAATTGTGGCCTTCAGTACGTAAAGGGGGCCTGCTGAAGGCTGCAGAGGGACATGTAGTGATAGGACAACAGGGAGTGGGTTTAAACTGAAAGTAAATTTAGATTAATTATTAGGAAGAAATTCTTTTGAGGGTGATGATGAACTGGAACTGGTTACTCAGATGGTAGATGCCCCATCCCTGAAAGTGTTCAAGGCCAGGTTGGATGGGGCTTTGAGCAACCTGGTCTAGTAGAAGGTATCTCTGCCCATGGCAGAGGGATTGGAGCTAGATGATCTTTAAGGTCCCTTCCAACCCAAGCCATTCTGTGAGTCTATGGTTCCTCCTGGTTTCTAGCTTTCTGTAATTTCAGAATTTCTTTGAGATTGGATTATAATCTGTTTTGAAGACTTTATGTTGTTTGGATATTTTTCCAAAGGCCTCAGAGAGCCCTGCCATGAATCTGATTCTGTTTACACTTTGACATCTACAGCAGTCCTGTTTCTGGATGTTTCCAATTTAATTATGAAATCCTATGGAAAATGTTTTGGGTGGAGTTTTTCTTGTTGTGTTTTGTTTGGTTTTGGGTTTGTGTTTTACTATTTAAAATATGCTAGACATGATAACAGAAGTAAGAAAGCATTTTTTTGTTGGCTGATTAGAGGTTATAAATAATCCTGTCACTGCAAGACATAATCCTGTTGGCCTTCACTTCCTTGATTTTTGCTGAGCTGAGGAGTCCATGTCTGTTTAGTTGATTCTCCCAAGAAAGCTATCCCATGTTTCTGATCATCCTTGTTATCCTCTGAGCCTCATGGTTCTGTTGGTGTTGTTTTGTAAGGAAGTAACCAGAATTCCAAACAGTTTTGTAAATGTGACCCTTTAAGATTTTTACTGACCATGATGGTTTCTGATTTGTCTGTTCTGTTCTGTTAGTTCTCTTGGCTTCCAGATTTTTGAGCTGATGTAAGATGGCTCTGAAAATAGTCATTAGAAGGATCTTTCTCAAGGAGATAAATCCAGTTAGGAAACTACTATATGGATATTTGTGCAATTGAAAATGTTTATATCATCACTATCTGCAAACCAATGCACATATCTTGGGCTTATAGAGAAGTTTTCAGCTTCATTTAATGTGCACTAACAGCCATAATCAAACATGAGAAAGGTGATATGTATGGATGGAAATAGCATCAATGTAATACCCGAAAAAGGAGTCAGAACCCCAGAGTTGCTTGATTAATATGTGTGCTGTTGTAAGTGGCAATGCTCTTCCAAAGGCTTGCTTGTTTTTACCTAATCTTTATATTAGGCAGATTTTTGTCTGAATTTCTGGACCCAAGGGGATAAGATTCTTGCTAGCATCTTTTGAAGTTAGGAAGGAATAAAAGTGCTGTCAATCCCAGATGTCTTCAGAGGTGTCTGCTTACTCGTGGTCAGTCTGACCTCCAAGAAAAACTGCCATTTGGTCCCTGCAATGACAGGAGGTTGTAATTACAAGGATGGGTGGGTGGGCGAGTTGCTATTGACTGTTTTGCCCCTTGGAAGTCAAGGAGCTTGCCTTTAGGTGTATTTAGTTGTTGGAGGCAGAGGAAGGAGTATAAAAAACCCATAATTTAATTTTCAGTTCCCAACAAGGGAAGTTGCTGACTGATTCTTCCGACAGTGCCTTGATGGGGACCAGTACCTTAGAAAGTCGGAGCATTACTTCATATTTGGAGCAGTGAAATACATTTTCACCCTATTATGGCTTCAGTGTTCAGCATCATGTGATCGTTCTCCAACTCTTGGTTTTGACTTACTTGATCAAAGTTATATTTGATACATTTAGTTACATTATTTCTTGCCGTTTTTCTGGAAAGCATGGTGAACAGCACAGTCATTTAGGGCTTCTCTGAAAACCTCCATTCCTTGTGAAAACTAACAACTTTCTATCCCTTATCAAACCATTTACTAAAATACAAGGACAAGTTCCTTCTTGCATGTCACCTTAAAGTCTTGAAGAAATTCTGCTAAGACATCTTGCAACATCCATCTTGGAAGTCTAGTTGTTCTGTCAACCAGATCATCCTTCCCTATGTGTGTCTTGGTTGCTTGGGGGGGGGAAGTATTTGTGAAGCATAATTTAATTTTTCATTACAGTTATTTAGCTGTCTTCTGACTTGTTTCTCATAACTATAACCAATTTTTCTGGTATAAAGTTAAAAATATTCTGCAGCTACTGTGATATTTCTTTAGAGCCCTTTAGAAAAAAACAAACAAAAAGTAACTAAGTTATTTTATTTGCCTTTATATTCTTTCTAGACAAAGGAAGTGCCCTTATTTCAGTTACTTTTTGCATTTTTTCCCTTTTTATCCATAAGTATTACTTAAGCAATTATGAAATATTTGGGCACGTAGAATGTTAATCTGGAGTCATGAGACTTGAAGGAATTCCTTTTCTCTGGCTTGTGTGTAAACATTTGGGATTAACTCAGGATTTAAGGAATAAAAATAGGTCTTTGACTTGCTTAGAAAACTGTATATATAACACTAGCTTTTGAGTAATCTTCACCTTGATTCTTATTTTACTTCATTATAACAGTGGGAGTAATGAATGCTTTTGCTGCCAAAAGGAAAGAGTTGGAAAAGCAGGGGGTAAAGAAAAGAGGAAGCTGTATATTGAATATCAAAGCAACTTGAGGGATTATTCTAGAAAAATGTTACAATTAAGACTGCTCTTTTGAAAATGTACTTAGCACTCTTCGAAGCGACTTGCAGAGTAAAACGGCATTGTTTGCTATAGTAGATAATGAATACACAAATGATAGTCTTACAATGTAAGTGACAGTTTAAAGGTTTGTGATACTAACAGTTAGACTGATTTGTGTGGTGTCTTGTACATTGGAGCATGTGGATGACGCAACAGCATGGCTTGAATAGATGCTTATGTTCTTGTGTCTTGAATCTGTTGGTTGTCTTGCAATAAGTTCACTGTTAACAGTCCTTTCAAAATTTAGCAGAATACTTATGAGGAAGGTGTTTTATGAGCAAAGTCGCATGGTTTTGCAGTAGACTTAAATATTGGCTCTGTCAATTCTAAAATACTTATTATGTCTGCTTTACTTGTTTATGTAAAGCTAGAGGCACTCTTTGTTCCTTTACACTAGCTCCTTTACAGTCCTACTGAACGTAAAAAACACTTCTATTCCTTTTTCTTGTAATCTGCAATTTACCGTGTTTCATTGGGTTATTAGCAAGAGAAACAGTGCACTCTTTTGAAACATAATACAAAGAGGTATAAATAATAACATGCATGTAAAAGTGCAAGTAAGTATTTCTTATTAGAAGGGGATTAGAACAAACTTTTTAAGTATAAGTTTTAGCTGAGGTATTTTTTTTCTTATTTAAACTTGCATTAAGACCAAGTATTCTTTGTTTCTAACAAAGCTTACCATTTTAATAGGCCTAATATTAAATTTTTCTTATGACTTTAAATTAATGTAACTCTTCTCTGTATAGTTGGGATTTTTTTCCAGTTTGGAAATATATAAAAGTAGTGAGAAGGTAGAGGTTTACTTAGACATGTAAAATTTCTGAGTAGCACTTGTGGAATGCTTAAGAGATCAAGTACAAATTAAATAAATTAATGCTTCTTTCTCTGTAGGGTGCTGGTCAAGACAAACTTGGAATATATGTCAAGTCTGTTGTGAAAGGAGGCGCTGCAGATGTGGTTAGTAATACTCTTAAACGTCAGATGTTCAAAGGTAGAAAGATCCTTTGGAAATGCTTTGAAATCCTTTGTTTACTAGTATGTGTGAATAATTGTTTTAATTTCAACCATGTTAGCACTGGTGTATGAATTTTCTTCTCTTGAATGTGTATTTAGGATGGTCGTCTGGCTGCAGGGGATCAGTTGCTAAGTGTGGATGGAAGAAGTTTGGTGGGCCTGTCCCAGGAAAGGTACAGAATGCTTTCCTTGGTTGTCTTTACATGAAGAAAATGTTAGATTAATAACTTACTGAAATAGGCAGAAGCTCATTTTTTTACATTTTAGGCTTCATCTTGGCTTTTGATAACTGCCTGTGAATAATCTTAGTAACAAGTTCAACTGTTTGTGTACTATTTTCTGTATATGATACTGGTTATCTGTATAGATTGAACAATTGTATTTAGCTCTAATTTTAAATATTTCAGCTTCTGACCTTTAATGCAGAAACCGAATAAATAGTACTTGCCAGTAGGTGTTGTCTCTGTGCATATCTTCTAGTCATCATCTTCTAGTTTTTTTCAAAGTGATTTTAAGTATTAATCACAAAAGAGTGCTTTGTCAAACAAAAGATTACTAGAATAAAGGTGAGAAATGATGACATACAAACTGATAATAAGGAGAACTAAGTAATACAGTGCCTAATTTTATTTTTTTTTCTTTGCTTTGGCTTTTATTGCAGGGCAGCAGAACTTATGACAAGGACAGGTTCTGTAGTAACACTAGAAGTAGCAAAACAAGGAGCAATTTACCATGGTCTGGCAACCCTGCTTAATCAGCCATCCCCAATGATGCAAAGAGGTAAATATAATAATTTTATTTGTGTTAATAACAACTTTGTAAGTCTGCTTTCTGCATTTGTAAGAATGCAGAAAATATAATAATTTACAGTATCTTATCAAGTATTACCATAATACTAAATCAGAAAAGAAACATAATTGCACAGAAAAAACCACATTTCCTCTCCTATCACAACTTCATCTGATTTTAAATATTGTTTGAAATTATGCTAGTCTAATTGTTAATAAATGCTTTGCACATGTACCTTTTAAAACTTAATTATGCATTTAAACACGTTTCTGATTTGAATTAATTTTTACTTTACAAATGGAATATAATGAATGCAAAGGACATTAAACTTCATGGCTTTTTTTGCCCCTTTCGTAAGAGCTTCTCTCCTCCTCTCAGCATATGACTTCCTTGTAACCACAGAATGCAGTGTAATTACTAAGAGAGAGACAGAAGCCCCTGGAACATATTTTGCCATTTCAGATTTATTTTTTAATTCTTTTTTAAGCTAGAAATGTTGAAACTTAAGGAGATAAGTTTCTGTGTCTGATCATAAGAAGTTCTTGGATGTTTCTCCCATGTTATCATCCTACTTCAGGGAACTAACAAAAGACATAAAATAATGTTCTGAAGGAAATAATTTTGTCAAGGAAGACCTTTTCTACATATAGGGTAGTACTACAGTATAGAAAAGAATGGGTTAAAAGAACAAATCCTTATTATCACAGTTTACATATGGCATCCCAGATGCCATATGCCTCAGTCAGAAAGAGACCTTTCAGCGTAGCACATTTGGCTTTTACAAATATTGCGATACCTTTTCAAAAGTTCTTTGGAAGAATACAAATCAAAGAAATCCTCTCATGGTACTTGATACAAGATTGGGATTGCATATTTGAAGAAGTACAAATTTTGAAATCTAGCATTCACTTTACTGTGAACAAATTTTTAAATATAAACACAAAGTAGCTCTGGTTTGAAAAAGAATGTGCTAGACAGTAGTTAATATAAGTGAAAGGGAGAAAATACATATCCAACTGTTACAGTTTCTGACCGCCGTGGCTCAGGTAAACCCCGACCAAAGAGTGAAGGATTTGAGCTGTATAACAACTCCACTCAGAATGGATCACCTGAGAGTCCTCAGCTGCCATGGACAGAGTACAGCGAACCAAAGAAGCTGCCAGGGGATGACAGATTGATGAAGAACAGAGCTGATCATCGATCCAGTCCCAATGTAGCAAGTAAGAAAGATTATCCTTCTTTTAGGGGTAGATGCCACTACCAGTAATTTCAGAGGCTGTCGTATTCAAAACGGGGTTGATTGTTTTTAAAAGTGGATTAAGTTTAAAATACCAGTGTAGTAGTAACATTTGGAGCAAGCTTCTTGTTAGAACTATTTAAAGGAAAAATCATAGTTATTTTGTGAATACTGTTATTTTATTAAGTTCTGTAAATTATTATTAACAGTCACGTAAATGCTTCCTTTAACTTTCCAACAGATCAGCCTCCAAGCCCTGGGGGAAAGAATGCTTATGCATCTGGAACTACCACCAAAATAACCTCAGTCTCTACTGGAAATCTTTGTACAGAGGTCAGAAGTGGAAAGCAAAATGCTGGCTATTAAACTTTCTTTAGCTATCAATAGCATCAGTGTGCTTGAGTCAAACCAGTGTCTTAATTATCGTGGTGCTAGTGACCGGGTGGGGGTTTTGCTTATTACAGCTAATGAAAGGTTGGGACAGCTTTCAGTGATTTCATTAAATTTTGTTCTTGTCTTTGTGATTTCTTGGGTTTGTACAATACTGCATACTCGCTTTGAGACCATAAAAACATAAGTCATAACCATAGTTACATTTGATACTAGACAACCTCTTTATCTTCTGTCCCAGATGAGTAATGGTCTTATGAGCCAAAAGAAAATATTTGGGAAATGCATGTGTGGAACAATCTTACATACGGATCTATGTCATAAGAAAATTCTGCCTTACATTCTTTCTCCCTTTTTCAGGAACAGACTCTGCCACCACGACCTGAAGCTTATCCCATCCCAACACAGACCTATACTAGAGAATATTTCACATTCCCAGCTTCCAAGTCCCAGGATAGAATGGGTCCAGCTCAGAGTCAGTGGCCCAATTATGAAGAAAAACCACAGATCCAGGCAGAGAGTAATCATTCTATCAACACTACCATGCAGGTGAGAAATAATTTTTTTCAGTATAAAGAAACAAACCAGAAAAAAACTGCTTGTTTTTCACTCCCAGACTACTAGAGACATTTTTTCAGAATAGACAGCTCTCTATGATCTCTGAGTTGCTGAGGAGAAACTATACTACAAGAGGGGAACAACTATGCTTTTGCCAGGATGGGCTTGGGTTCAGGAAGCCTATGCTGCCTTTTTCTGTTGTTTGTTTTTTCCTTCTCGTTTTGCTTTTTTTTTAATTTTTCTTCCTTTCATAGAATTTATGTTAACATGTTCTGCAGACCTGTTATCTGGGAAGTTTTAATCCCCCGTTAGAGGTAATGGGGTGCAAGTGGTAGTATGGTTTGTCTTGTAAAATGTTTTATGGTTTTCTGAAAAACAACCTAAATCTTCCATTCTTCCAAGAAGTTTTATGTGGAAAAATCTCTTTGCCTTGAAGGGTGCGTTAAGTGACAAAGGCAAGTATTAAAATTGAAATAAAACAGTACTTTGAGACCTGTCTAAAGTCTTCACTGAAACACATTCCCTGCTCTCAGTTAAAAAAAGAAGTATATCATTTCAATTGGATCTATTATCAAAGCGCAGATGCATCTTGACGTGAAATTGATTTACCCCATTTGTACCTTTAAAAATTCAAAAATAATGTTGTTCTGCTCTTTGTAAATGAGAACTTAAATCATACAGGAAATTAAACCTAGATCTACTAAATCCCAGTTACTGGATGATCTTTTTCTCTAATCTGTGAGACTTAAAAATACAGAGAAAAAGCTTTTTTTTTTTCTTTTTTCCCCTACTATTTCTTCATTTATAATAAAAGCACAGCCTTACACCAGGCTCATTATGTTTTACTCTTGAAAAAGCAGTCTCTTGTAAATTACCTTGAGATTGCAAGTACGTAAGCAAAGTAGGGGTTGCTTATTGATTACCCATGGATGTATGGGTGAGTGAATTCAGTAAAAAGTCAATTGAATAAAAAGCTAGTGCTTTTGTTTGTTTGTTTAGTATTATAGATATCAAATCCTAATTATTTGGGCTGTTAAGGAAATAGATGTATAGATGTTATAGCCAAAGTAGGATGGTAATTTTGAAGGAGAATGCTGCATATTAAATGACTGTGGTGAATAGATTCTTAAATATTTTGATGAACTTCCACGCTTAACTCTTTCAGTTTTCATGATTTCATCTCACCTAATCTTACCTGCATAGTTAATGTCCAGGTGCTCTCTGTCAATGGTGTGAGAAGGGGAGGCTCCTGCCTCCAGAGAATGGTTCCTACCCATTTGTCTTAACCAGATTCTATGATAATTGCTGCCTGGACAATTGCTGCTTAAGACAAGCTTAAGTGAATAGCTTAGATGAGGTGGTTAAAACTGGTGAGATGAAGCCCATCTGTTAAAGTTGTTGACTTATACTGAATTGGAGCTATGGTCTTAAGGCTGAATGCAGTGCAGAAAAGCATTTTCAAAAGGCAAATGGTTAGAAGCTTTATCTCCTTACAAGCATTGAAAGCGTTCACAGTTTTTACCTGCCATACAATAGTTCTTTTAAGTTGAAAATTAGAGGAAAATAGACTTTTAAAAAAAGTTACACTTTAAATCTTTGCAGTGAGAACTGGGCTTGTAAAAAAAGCTGCTAAATGCCTGTTTTCTGCTCTGAAGGCATTAGCAAACTGTTTGGCTAGGTGCATCTTTACAGCAAATCTAAAACAAATAGCTGTTGTTCAGCTCTATTGGACTAATGGAGCATAAAAAATACACTTGTTCCTCTCAAAGAAGGCATTCTTTAGAGGTCATGGTTAAGGTCACTGATGGAGGAAAAAGAAAAGGAGTTTGCTTTGTTAGTCTTCTCTCAGTTGTTGATAATTGGTGCATTATGTGTTCAGTGCTTAGTAGTTCCTAACATTCAAACTAGGAATATTTGCTGCAAGAAAATCATTAACAGATTTGATAAGCCTAATTTACGGTCCAGTGTTCCCTTTCAGGTGGTTGTAGAGTGCAATGAGCCCCCGAGTTTGTATAGAAAAAGACTTGGTGTTTGACGCACTAAAAAAGCAACAAAATGTCAGACCAATACACCCATGCCTCAGGAGCAGGTAGAATCAGACCTGCCTGCCCAGATTCCGTACCCCGAATGGCGCTGTAGTAATGAGAACTTCCTGTGGATCATCTCGCCTGTTAATGGAGGAGGGTGGGCAGAGGCTCCCTTTCTCTCTCTCAGCAGCCTCTCTTGTTTGCCTTCCCAATAGGAAAGATGTTCAGTCAAGCCAGCTGAAGCCTGAATGGCAGAGCTGGTATGCCTGAGCCGCTGCCAGGACTCTTGTACTCACGTGTGGGGGAGGGGATGTCAGGGATAGTCCTGAGAAATTGTGTGAGCTGGGGAGGTTTTCAGCTTAAACTCCATTTTGCATTCATCCTTCCTCCTAGTCCAGTTCCCAGGCATTTTGGAGCTTGTTAAGTCTTCCATCACACAAATGAGTTAGGAAGACTGAGAAGAGTATTTTATTGTTGGTTTTGGGAAACTTACTGGGCATGGAAATGCGGAAAAGTAATTACCTCCAGTAATAAGAATGTGTTTTGTAAGCCATTTTCAAATACATTTTAATATAGATGGACTATGATATACATGCCTTGTTTAAATTTTTTTTTTCAGCGTGTAGCTCGTTCCCAGGAAGAGCTCAGAGATAAAGTTTTCCAGCCAGAGAGGAGTCGTTTGGAAGTTGTTATACGGAAGGATGTGGAGTATATTGATCGGAAATCGGACAGCGATCAGTGGATGAATTCATCTGTGGATTCCAGCACATCTAGCCAGGAACATCTGAACCATTCCTCCAAACCAGTCTCACCTGGTTCTTGTTTAGCTAAAAGTGGACCTGGCCGTTGGAAAACTCCAGCTACTAGCCAGCCGACTCCAGTGGCCATTTCCCAGCCCATCAGAACAGATCTTCCCCCTCCACCACCGCCTCCTCCAGTGCATTATGCAGCCGAATTTGATGAACTACAAATGGATTTGCCTCTGCCTCCCCCTCCTCCTCCAAACCAGATAGGAGCACAAGCATCCTCTCAGGTAGCTGCTGCTGAGCGTAAAAAAAGAGAAGAGCATCAGAGGTGGTATGAAAAGGAAAAGGCACGTTTGGAAGAAGAACGAGAAAGGAAACGTCGTGAGCAGGAGAGAAAACTGGGCCAAATGCGTTCTCAGCCACTAATTCCTGCTCAGCCTGTGGTTCCTCCTGTTCCCCTTCAGCAAGTGAAATCAGAAAAACCTTCAACTTTGCAGAGGTCTCAAGAAACAGTTATTCGAGAGCTGCAGCCCCAGCAGCAGCCTCGGACTATTGAGCGGAGAGATCTGCAGTACATTACTATCAGCAAGGAAGAACTGTCCTCTAGTGACAGCCTCTCTCCAGATCCCTGGAAACGGGATGCTAAGGAGAAACTGGAGAAGCAGCAACAGATGCACATTGTGGACATGCTGAGTAAAGAGATTCAGGAACTTCAGAACAAGCCTGATCGTACAGCAGAAGAAAATGACCGCCTCCGTAAACTCATGCTTGAGTGGCAGTTCCAAAAGCGACTTCAAGAATCGAAGCAAAAAGATGAAGATGATGATGAAGAGGAGGATGATGATGTGGATACTATGCTCATCATGCAGCGACTGGAGGCAGAAAGAAGAGCAAGGGTAAAAGGGGATAATCCTTTCTAGACAAAAGTATTGTGAATATCTAGTTTGGTGGGTTTTCATGCTTTGGCTTAGTATTTTGATGTTCTTAAAGGGTAAAGGAGGATAAAGCTTTCTTAAATATCTTGAATTTTAAAATTGATAACTTAGAGTGGCTTCACCAGTTAAATGATGTATTATAAAAGTATCAAAGCTACCTTTTATAGATTTAGGAATTGAATATTTAGCAATTGAATTTACTTTTCTGGTTTTGGGGAAAGAAATTCCCTTTGGATAAAGGGATTTTGCCATGTACCTGTAGTATGATTAAAAGGTAAAATATGGCAGAAATTTGCTTACAGAAAGGTATGCAAAAACATTTGAAATTCTGAAAGTCTGTAGGAGAACGAGGAACAAAAATAATGTGATTTCTCCCTCCCTTCCCCCACCTCCAGTATATTTACTCCCAAGAGTTTTTCTTTATAGTCTTGGACATGAGTACATGACATGAGTGCTTCCCGGGAATCGTGAACTGAATGGTGATTCCAAGTTGCTGGTCTGCTCCATGTAAAGGAAGCTGTTACCTCTACCTTTACCACCACCTCAGTTTTGACCCCGGCAGTGGGAAGCTATTGGGTTGAACCATGTGGTTTTGAGTGTTGTAACAACTTATACACTCTGTCTAGGGTTCCAACTCATACATACCTGGATTTTGCATGGTGTCTTGTTTGATCAGCATCTGACAAGGTTTGCTTACTTTAGCTTCAGTTCTGTGGAAGCTCATATGTAAAAAGATAATACAACTGAATAGTATGATGAAGTTTTTAATCACTCTGCTGGTGGCTGTTGTCTGTCAGAATCTGCTAAATCTACTACTGTTAATGAGAAAAAGTTTCTGTCGGAAAATCTGTTCTTTTCTGAATAATAGCATGGATACCCAAGTTACATACCAATAGCTATGCTTTGCCAGGCTTAAAGACTAGCTCTGTAATATGTTGAGTGTCTTCGTGTGTTTGTCTTGAAAAGTTAACTTAATTCTGTGATAAGCAATGTTTAATTCTTGAGAAATGTTTGGACATGCTTGTTTTTACATTCAGAAATAGCTAGCGGCTTGAGTAGTATTTGAGTTCAGGATTGTTTTGGCAGCTTGATTTCCTAAACTTACTCTTCTCATATTCGCTGCAGTCTGCATTGCTTTCCTTTTTTTCTTGTGGCTAACTTTACTATTGTGTAAAACAATAGATACCTCAAACTTGGAAACTGAAGAAAGGAAAAGTGAAATCTATATTTGGCAAACTGGTTGCGTTAAAGCCCAGCATCACTAACATGTAATTTGTAGCACACAGGCAGTTACCTATGCACATAAAAAATTCAAGCTGAACTGCCATTTTAACAAACCGTCTTTAAAATTTTACTGTAGCAAGGCTAAGAAAGCCATGTGTCATTAAAAGAAAGCCAGTTGTACTGCATAACTTGCTATCAGTCCTCTCTATAAGTGCTGGATTTAAAACACTATTTTTGCATAAAGTTCTTCCAGCTTTTTGGAATGTTTTGAAACTAAAAAATAACAGTTGTCTTGAACTGAATTAATGTTTGATTTTGGTTACATTTCACTACTAGAGATGCAATACGTAGCATCTCTGGGGAACTACTGAGGTGTTGAATGAGTCAAAGCAATACTAATAAACATTTGGGATTATTTGTTTTCATTTCTGTATTTCAGGATTACGTCAATTCAGTTCCTTGTTCTAAAGCAGCTGACTAAACAAATAAAAGAAAATGCTTGTGAAATAGTGCAAGTCGAACCTATCTTTATTTTCACTGTGCATCTTTCTTTTTTTCCCCCTTTCTTACTACCTGCAGCAGACTGCAGTGCCAGCAATCTCTGTTCTAGATTTGGTATGTTTGTTTCTTTCTCTTCAATATCTCTTTGTCATTTCAATTCCTTATATTGTTAATAAACACTCTATGTGCTTTGGATGATGATTTGGCATCTTTGCGTGTTCAAAAATCATTGTGATACAGTAAGCAGTAAGTTAACTGCAAGCATGCATTTGAATGTTTTCAGATGTGGTGACTCCTTTCCCTGTGTTTCCTTCCTTTTAGATGTTGTGCTCTGCTTGCAAACTTGATTTGTTTGTTGTAGCAGTGGTCTAATATAAAACTATGTATCTGCTGTTTTGTGCAATCGTGTTTATAAAATCTTACTAATAACTTTGAATGAACAGGCTGTGAGGTAAGATTTCTTCCTTTTCCTTTACCACCCATGAAGGTTTTAGAGGAGCCCTAGGAACACCATTCCTTTCCAATTTGAAGTGAAATTGTCTTGAGAGCCTAAAACTACAGCATACTGCTTCAGCACATGCTGAAATGTGCTGAAATGCTTACGGGTGTTACAGTTTTGTCATTAACATAAAAATTATTTGTAAACTCAGAAATTACTTCTGAACTAATATTTCCAAGTAGGTTATATAAACCTGCAGTTATTCAGTAATGATATCATTTCAGTTCAAATTGGTTACTACTATTTTCTTGCATCTAAAACATAACTGGCTTTCAAACTGGAGAAGTAATTGCTATGACTCCAGCTAGTTCTGTATTTTTTTGCTCTCATTGGACATGGGTACATGGAAAAGAAGTTCTGTAGTCTTCTAGAGAAGTACATGCCCTTCAAAGTGTATTTCTACATAATTAGTGTACCTGTTTGAAAGAAAGGTGATGTGTGCAACTCTTGTTAGTATAATTAGTTTGTGCTGCTTGAAAAAGCTGTAAATGTGTTGGTTCAAAATACAGATTTGCATATTTGGCACTGCTTTATGAAAAACAAAATCACCTTTTAAAATGCATACTTCAGGTAACTTATAAATCGATACATTTTTAAATCTAAGGTGTTCAGTTTTGTATCTGAGGTTCGTGAGCATTAAGCAGTTTACAGCAATGAAAAAGGTGAAATACACCAGCTTTCTGAATTAATGCACAAGCTAGGAGTCATGTTTTTTTTCAGACTCAGTATCGATCAGTATTTTTTCTTATTTCTACTCCTGTATTTTTTTGCTGAAACCTTGGTCCCTGGAGCTGCAACTGTATAGATAAAGCATTTTACCAAGCAGACTGTAAACTTCTGGATCTGTCTGTGAAAGGAGGTTGTGAAGGCAGACAGTATCATCAGCTTTATAAATGGATTAGACAAATTCATAGACATCGTGCCTGTAAACAGCTACTTCAAGGATTACACAAGGCTGTACCAGCTGACATCTCTGGTACTGTGCTGAATACTAGGGAGATACTAAAAGAAGTGGGCAGGCTCATGTACAACTCTTCTTGCCATGGTCAGAGACAGAATACTGTGCTAGATGGATCCATGGCCTGGATCAGTCAATAATTTACTATGTTCATTGGATTTAGCTTTAAAAATTTAGCTTTAAAAAAAGACAGCAAGCTAATTCTGAAATAGATGATGTTAAACGCTACACCCAGCAAATACTGCTTTTTCCTATTTTCACCTTTTTCATACTATTCATATGACTTTCCAGACATAAATGCATCAATGCATCTCAACTATGCCACTTCATGTACCCAAGTAATTACTACTTTGTTTCTTAAAAAAAAAAAGCTTTCCCATGCTCGATGCTTTTTATGTATGTCTAATGTGAGCATTGGTGTTAGCTGTTCTGCTAATTACAGGGCTGATGAAAGGTTCATCCATGAATTGATGAATTGTCAGCTTGGCCTAGTGTTTGTTTTTTAAATTCCCCAGGCCACTATCAGATCTGACCCAGCTTTAGTTGGCATAAATAAATAGGTATAAATTTAAAGTTCTTCTGGAACATCTTTCAGAGTGTTCTAAGCAGTGCTTCTCTAAAAATGAACTTTATCTGAAATCTGAGACTTCCTGGATGCCAGCTAGTCCTGTGAATATCTTAACATTCCTGATAGGGATCAGCCCACTGGCCCTTTTACAAGGAGCAGTAGCTCAGGGGAAAGGTGGTCATCTTTGCCCTTCTAGGTAGGAAAAGTGCTTCGAGCATATGTTGGCAATAGGGGGACAGTTGCGTAGCTGAGGGAACTGTTGGCACTTTGCTGTAGGGCTGGGACAAAGCAGGGGAAAAGAATTGGTGCTTTGTACTCAGCTGCTTTGCTCAGTTACAGCTGGCAAAACACTCTTCTCCTCTCTGGCGCTACAGATCAGTTGTTACCTGTTAAAATATAAGCATGTGCAGCTTTGGAGAAAATCCAAAATCAGTAAATCACATGAAAACACGACTTTTAAACGAGACTAACTAATCGGGATAAAGAAGCACGAAATCGAAATACTCAACCTGGGAATCTAATAGTCCTCTTACTAGAAGCAGGAAACAAAGCTTCGTGTCTTGAAAATTTGGGATGAAGTTAGAATTGGGTACTGTGGTATGCACACAATGACAGACACGAATGCCCGCAAGTGCTCTGGCATGCCTTATCGTCCCACTGCTCCCTGCTTTGGTCTGAGAATGCCTCAAAATAGAAACTAGTTACTGATCATAAAGAAATGAAATGTCATCTCTTGATAGTTGCTGTATTCTTGCTTGTGCCTTACATAGAGTTTTTAGTTATTTTACTAGGTATTATGTTTAGAATAGCCTCCAACTTGGATACAGTTGTCTTCGCAGTTATTATGACTCAGATGTTGACAACAGTTCCCAGGTGGGCAGTCTGCCCAAGCTGCCTTATTTCTTCAGTTAAGGTCACAAGACAATTAAACAAACCAGTCCTACTTTCCCTTTAATTTACTTGGAAATATTTTCTTGTTTAAGAGCATATGAATAGGAATATTTGCTACTAAGCAAAAAGGCATGCATGCAATAACCTGGGAGCAGTAACTGCCATTTTCATGGTATTTTCTAAATGCAGTTGGGATAGGGTCAAGGAATTTTCCTGTGTTTTCTCATCATGCAGTTTTTACTTGCCCTTTTTTATTTTAAGAGGAAATTACTCATCTTGTATAAACTCTTGTGAATTATTAGCTGTCTTTCCTTCTGACAGCAATATTATCTCCTTTGCTAAAATAATGTCTTTTTAATAACCAAGACAAGGAGAAGTCTTAATCCAAGCAGGGAGTCAGTTAACTACTGTGTTCCCCGCTCTGCAGTACAAATTGATCTTTATCTGTATATGTTTTTAGTTAGGAATGACAGTTTTAGCCCTAAATGAGTGAAATTTACTTGGAGGTGGCATCCTCTAGTATACATTCACCAAATAACTGCCTAAATGAAATTAATTCATTTTGTTCGTTAGCTTTCATGCTCAAAAATGAGCAGTGGGGGGAAATAATTGCTAGAAAATTAGTAAAGGAAATTTAGACCTTTTCAGAATTGATTGGAAAATTGATTAAGAATCTATTGCACATTTCCCATTAATTAACTGGGGGGGATACTTACATGAAGGTTGTCCTCACAAAGTCTATTAAAACTAAATTAATTTTACTGTATCACTATTGCTTTGTATCTTAAGGGTCTTTCTTTGTAAGTGAAGCTGGACTGTAAAAACAAATCCAGGAGTAGAAAAGTACCCTTGTTATATGCAGGTTTTAGCAAGATCCAGTGATTTACTGATTTATATCAATCAGTATAAAAAAATCTTGTGTGGAAGAAAAAAAAAATCTCTTTAAAACATAGCTTCAGTAAGAAATAACACAGCATTTTTTAGTTAACATCCAGTTAGTTTAACATCCGGTTAATTTCTACTTGTGAATATTGTGCCATTGAATATTCCTGTACATGAAGGGCTTAGATACTGTTAGCTTTAAAGAATCATGCAGAGTTTGGATTGTTGCTCAGTTTTCTTGTCAGTTCAGTATCATAAGCATATATAAACTAGTATTGTCTGTTGGACATCAGTTGTCCATGTGAGCTGTTTAATCTCAGTAGTCAAAGTTTTCTTTCCCTTGTTCTCTGCTTTTTCCAAAACACATCTGCTGCAGATACAGTGGGAGATTTTATTTATCTCCTGAGACTCTTTGCAGACTTGTTGAACGAGCCTGTTACTTTAAATGGATTGATCCTTTGACTAATGAGTCATGATTTTCCGGTGCTTAAATACTAATCCAGAATGAAAAAAACAATTGACTGCTGGAGCTGTGGACTGTTGGTTCCAAGTATTTAATTTCACTTTACTGTACCTATGAGACTATGGTTGCTGAAGCTGTCTGGAACGTGAGTCACCTCAGTCTTCTGCTAGGGGTCCATATATATAAATGTCTCCCTGTGTACTTTGTGCTTTTATGTATTTACTTCTGTGTACCTCTTTTTTTTTTCTTTTTCCTTAGGGATTTTAGGAAAATGAATGTAACAAAGCATACTCTTAACAGCTGGAAATCTGTAGTATACCGCTTTCTACTGAATGAGTTATTTTTAGATGCCAGTACTTGGTTAGATTTTTTTGACTCGTCTTGCCCACATGAGTGGCAAAAAATTAAAGATGTGTCTCTGTTAGTTACAGGACGAAGAACGCAGACGGCAGCAGCAATTGGAAGAAATGAGGAAACGAGAAGCAGAAGACAGGGCCAGGCAGGAAGAAGAGCGACGACAGCAAGAGGAGGAGCGGACCAGGAGAGAGGCTGAAGAAAAGGTTGTGGTATTCCAAGTGCTGCAGGGATTCTTGCAGGCCTTTTCTCTTCCTAGCCAGGGACAGCTCAGTGTTGGGTCAGCAGGAGTTAAACACAGTAGCCCTTGTGATAAAGGCCATGGCCCAAGGCTTCCTTTTTTCCAGTATAAACCAAGAAGTAATTAAATTAATAGCCCGTTCCTGCTGGCTGGAGTTGACTGGTATTGTGGTAGTAGGCTTATCGTCCGAAGGTTTTTAGCAGTGGCAAGGACTTGCCTTCAGAGCCTTTCTGAAAGTTATGGAAGAAGTCAGTTCCCTCCTGTTTTCCTTCAGTCCCCCAGCATGACTCGTGTACCTTTTTTAATATAATGGATGAGTTAGTGGTATTGGGTTTTGCTATATCTCAGAGATGGCACTTAAATATTTTTTCAGTATTTTTAAAATACAAGGAGAAATATGAAATACAGTGGAGTGGTAACGAGTATCCGAATTGTTTTTATGTTTGAACTACTGGAGGAAGAGAATTGATTTCTAGAAAGCAAATAAATAATTTCAGCAGATAAGTCACTGTGCAGTCAAACAGATTGTAAAAGTTCAGGATTGTCGATTTCTTCAGAACATTATACATGAGAAGCTTTATTGATCAAAACTAGAAGACAAAGCAGTTCATTTGGCTTTTAGTGTGTTTAAGATCCTCTTGTTCCTATAGAATGAGCAGTTACTTCTCTTCAGATTGCCTGTTAGTAACACTGACTTCAGAAAGAAGAAAGAAAGCTATCTTGTAGTGTTGGTGATCATCTTGGAAGATTGAGCAAATATATTTTTAAAAAACCCCGGTGACCAATCTTAGGTGTATTAACTTTATTAATTTTTTTTGTTACATTATTTTCATGCTTTGTTAAATTGTTTCTCATAAGCAGCATGGGTTGATGAGTAGAAGAGAGCTAAGCTTTGGTTGCAAATGGATGAGAAGTGAGGAAGCTGTATCTGGACTGAGAAAAGTATTTAAAAGTATACTGTAGGAAGCTTAAAAAAAAAAGCAACCAAGAAAAAACAACCAAGGCTTTCTTAATTTCTGATGATAATGCAAGCAAATGACATTTGGATCACACACTTGAAAGGGTTTTCACTGACAGCTCTTGACTGAGATATTTGCACATTTACAGACTTGGAACTTGGTACCATCAGTACAATGGTTTTAGAGAATAGTACAAGAGGATGAGTTTCATTCTTTACTCTATGTGAACAAGACCAGATTTATGATCTTTTTCAGGATAACTGACTCAGTAGTGGACAGATAAGCAGATAAGATGGATTTCTTTAAACATGTGGATTAAAAATATGGTGGTTGTTCAAAATGTCATATATTCCCAGCAGAAGCTTACTATGCTTATACGCAAGGGGTTTGGTAACATACAGTTCCCAAGTACACATTTTCATTCGTTACCAAACTACTGAATAAACTCTTGTATTAATTTACAGTGCGTCTTAGACAAGAGCTGAATAAAGTTAAGTGTTATTTAGTTAAAGAATAAACTTTTTAAGTCAAAAAATCCATAAAAGGTATTTCATGGCCTTCTAAATGGTCAGTAGCCTTTTATAAATATCATTAGCATAGTTTCTGTTACAAATGTTTTTTTAAAATATTCATTTGATGTCTGTTTTGGAAAAGTTCTTTGTAATTTGATTTCTGCATGAAAGTAGTTTTCCTGGTATTTATACCAGAAGTGTTGTTAGGAATCATCTGTTCCAAGGCTCTGTTGATTAACTTACGTTCTATAAGCATGAAGCAAAATTACAAAGTTCCTTTTTTAAGATGGTAGTTAATTTTAGTTATTTTCCTCTCCCACAGATTCTTTACAGCTTTAGTTAGTAAATCTGTGCCTTATTAACTGTAGTTACGTTTTGAGTAATAAATGCTGTAATTGCCCTTAGTTCACACAGGCAGTTGCCTTAGTGACCACAGGCATGAGTGCCAGTTTTTTTCATAGTAGTAAATATTCTTTATATGAATCCACATAGATGTCCTTCTTTGTTCACTGCCAGAAAAGGAGACAAAAAAAAATAAAATATTTACATGAGATGTTTGTAGCTCAGTGATGGAAAGCTTCAATCTCTCTTAGACTGAAATGTCTGACCAGTGTGTTTCTGTTTCCTCTGGGCTTACAGAGGCGACAGGAAGAGGAATATTACAGTCGCTTAGAGGCTGAAAGGCGCAGGCAGCATGATGAAGCTGAACGAAGATTGCTGGAACCTGATGAGCCTGGTCTGTACAGACCTCCACTTCCACGGGAATATGAACTCCCATCCCCAACCCCTTCATCTAACGCTCCTCCTCCCCCACCTCAGCGAAACACCTCTTACCTCAAAACACAGGTCCTCTCCCCTGACACGATTTATACTGCCAAGTTTGTTGCATACAATGATGATGATGAGGAGGAGGAGGATTCCAATCTAGCAGGTCAGGATAAGTACTCCAGCACAAGAAAATCTTATGGTGACTTTCCTCCTGCCACCCTTAAGCAACAGCAGCCCTCCCGCCAGCCTCGCCCAGTTTCAGATGGCATCTTTCTTTCCAACTCATTCCAGTCATCTCCAGTCAATGCCAACAGTACTACTGCCAAAAAAACTCAGCCCCCACCCCCATCAAACAAACCGAGTTTCATCCATTCCAGCAGCTCTAAAGGTAGACACAATGAAATCAGTCGTCTCTACAGAACTATCCTCGTGTTTTCAACTCTGGTGCTCTAGATTGAATCGCTTATTTTGTGATTTCCCCTCCCCCTCCACTTAATCACTGTTTTCACACTGGTGATCTAACTTAAATCCTGGTATTAATATGAATCCTCCAATTTTTAATTATTTTGATCTCTCAAATTTTCTTCCTCTTTACCCAAACTTTTCAAAAACAAAAATTCCATCTTTCATACAATGAATCAGAAATTATTTTAACTGCTACTCAACCAATTCAAAGTACTGTTGGTCTTGGCTTTCACTCTGTATCTTTCAGTGATTTGTTTTGTATGAATGACCACTGTTTACTCAGGGCATCTGGAAGTGCACCTTTCTTGAACACAGGAAACCTCTCCTAATGGGTTCATGGACAGAGCTTATCCTCTGCTTCGTTGTTGGTACCAGGGTACTCTCTTTTAATCGTGTGTGCAAATGGCTTTAAAAATTACCTTTGTAGATGTAGATCTGAAACACACAAGCACCAAGAGACATAAAGGACATGCAGTTAGTTTCACGTATTAGGCACCATTCCTGTAGTTCTGGTTTTTTAAGTGCATTTCCTTGCAGAGAGGCAAAGATCTAAGTTTCATCTTAGCACTTGTTGCTTTACTCCTTCCCATCCCTTCTTCACCTCTGTGTTTGTCTCCTCATCTTGTTTCTTTTGTGACTCCAAGTGGCCAACCATAATGGAGTTTAATTTCAAGAAGAGCTCTAGTTGCTAGTAACTCAGCACCATATTTTATCTGCAGAGTACTAGTTTAGCTACACTGATGAAGTCAAAGCTAATCCAGTCCAAAGTTCCATGCTAAATTTTTTTAAACTGCTGCTGTATAGGTGGAATCTTAATATACTTGACTCTTTGAGTATATCTCACTCTAATAAACTTGCAGCTTATTGATACAATACTTCATCTTTAAACAGCAGCATCTGCTGGCAGCTTTTCCTACATTTATTTTCTTCTATTCCCCTAGTTCATTCTTTTTACTTATGCTGAAAGTAAACAAGTGCCTGACAACCAACTCCAGCTGAGCAAGTCATTTTTCTAAAATGAAAAGAGTACCAAGTTACGTGAGATCGCAGGGGAAAATGTTTAGGCTGGCTTCTAGCAGAATGGATAACTTTTTTGCTGGATTCAAGTCTCAGTTACACAGGTGGAAGCCTACAATATGGTTATATCCCTCATCACTTTTTTGACTACCTAATGAATTAGCAAAATCACTTACTTGCTTTATTCAGAGGCGTACCCTGGTCACAAGGAGAATATGAGCCTCCGAATTGCTTCCATCTCTCAGAAGCACTTCTAATCCAGCTGCAGTAGTATACGAATCTGATTTAGGATATGTATGAAGCCACTGAGCTTCCTGTCTGCCTCATTTTCAGTTGAGGGTCAAGCCATCATTTTCCAGCAAGACATCCTTTCCTTTGCAGGGCAATTTGGCTTCTGCTACATTTGGACTGCTTCCAGAGGGAAGTGTGGAAGAGAAGCTCTGAACAGTATTGTGTAGTTTTAGTATTGCTGAAGTGTCATTAGTTTAGCTCACTTAAAAGTACTGTCCCACTGATGTACTTGATGCTTAGTAGTTTCACTATTTGGAGTCAGTACAGCACCCAAGTTGCGTAAAAAAAAGTATCCACACTAATTCTCATTTAAAGGTAGAAAAAAAAGCCTCGTTATTTACCCTGGTGTTGCCTGTGAGATCTCAAGATGTAGTAATGTCTATGGGTCTTGCAAGCCCATTTATCACTCCTGTCTGGCTCTGTCATAGGTTCCAAATCTTAAAGGAAGATGAGGGAAGGTTTTAGCTTTTCAGTGTGTTTTTGTTAGACTGTGGAGTATAAGCAGACACACTGGACACTACCTGCTATGTGCTACAACTATAATGCAAGTAGTTCCATTATACCTACCCTGCACATGAAGCCAGCCAGTTTTGTATCAGAAGGACTCTAGCTATGGAACACTGGATATCGCAGAGAATTAGTGAGCTAAAATAAGACTGAAGACAGGGAATAGTGGAAAAAATTATCTTCAGTCACTATAACTATCTGTGTTGTCAACTTGCTCTTAGGAATATTCTGAAATGGCGGGCTTCTGACATGAAACTTTGGTCCTGTATATCTGTACTGAATTTTTGTTCTTTCAAAGGACTTTCTTTTTTTTTTTGGAAGATCTTACTTGAAAACAGTTATAGTAGAGTAAAATGTGCCTTCCATCACAACACATAGGCTTCCAAAGGGCCTTGCTTCCCTTCCTTATTTGGCACTTTGAAGACATGTAATGAATTAAGAAACCCTAGAACCATCAGTCACTAGTTGTCACCACCACTTTCCTCGCCTCCCATCATCCACAATCCAGGGTACCATTTCATATATAATTGCATTTCCCAATGCTGCTCTCTGTTAATTTTAATTGAAAAATGAATCTCATGAAAGTGAAATGTTCAGTGGTATTGTGTGTGCACATTTGTTTTTCCTGGAAAACAATCGAAAGGACAATCCACAAAGATTTGGTTAGGGTTTTGGTAACAATTAAGGAATATTGTAATACGATGCTTCGCCTTTAATAGCCTAATTCATAAACCATACAACTAATTCTGAATACTCTTATTTCATAATTTTTAAAATAGCCATGAGAACAGGTTAACTTCACCTGATTGCTCAAGCTTCTATGAAGACTGCCTGCGTAACGTACAAAGCCGTTTGCACAAAATGCAGAATTCACTGTGCAGTTTACCATCTCCCATCTTGCTGACTCTTGTTACATTCCTGTCCTTTACAGCTCTTTCCTGTTCTGAGTGTTAACTCTAGTAAACCACGCTTCTGCAAATTTTGCTCTCTTGCCTTCTTCCACTGGGTTTCTTAAGACCATTGAGTCCATTAACTAATCAAGGAAAAAGCCAACACTCAGATGAAAACTATTACCCTAATGCAAATGAAACTCTGAACCACAGCATGTGGATCCAGACTTTCTAAAGCAGGGAAGAGTAGTACTTACATCAATGTAAGAGAGCTCAGTGTGAGAGCAAAAAAAAAAATCTTCATATGCCTGACATACCTAGTGTGATTTGATCCGCTACAAATTTTTGGTGGAAAAAATTTAGCCTAGAGAACACTAACTAAATTTGCCTGTGTGTTCCACTATCATATGTCTCTTACTGAATATTTATGAGAAGTTGTATATACCAGTGGAAGAAGCAAACATTTCCTTTTGTACCAAAGAAGGTTCACAAGACATAACATGTACAATATTGAGACCAGAACTACCTAAAGACAAATCTGAGTAGTGTGCTGACACTCATTTTTACTCTTTTCTTGACAGTTATTAAGAGAATATGGTCTTAAATATAAATTAAATTATTGAAATTTTTGATTGGAAATAAAAGGTTTTGTCTTGTGGCCTTTAGAAAGAATTAATAAAATGTATAAAACCTGTTGTGTTATATCATCCTAAAGGTGCAGTGCTGCAAGATAGTTGCTTGAAATTTAAGTGCAGGGGAGAGGGGGCATCTTCTGAGTAGTACAGTTCACTTAGACTAAACTAAAAATAAAATTCTGACTACTGAACTGCAAACATGATATATACTAATCTTTCAGCTTTTGAAAGAGAGCAGCTGCAGCTAACTTATTTCCTGTGGAGCTTGTCATAGGATAACTGTGTTGCTCTTTCCATCGATCTCCTTGAACAACTTCTAATGTCTGTCTTACAGATAAGCCATAATAAGATAAAGACCATGATTTGTGTGTGCTGGATAATCTAAACAAAATGGGTTCTGACTCAAAATTAGAAATAAAAAAATTAAGCAGTTTTGAGGGGGATGGAATTTGATAGTACTGGTTTTAAATATTGTAGAAGTCAGATGACCCTCTGAATTTATTTCTGATTCTAGTTTGCGATTATTTCTTGAAAGAAGCACTGCACCTTTTGAAGAATGCAGCATAAAACTTTTGTGTTGTAACTGCAGTCCTTCAACATACTTTTTCTTTTGCATAAGGAATAAATTCATACACTGGATCTACAGGAGCAGCTGCTGGGGAAGGTTATCGGGATCCAAGAGACAAAAGATCTAAAAGGTGACATACAGGACTCCATGAACTTTTATACACCTGACTTGCTTAATTCTGCAGTATTTTCTGTTGCTGTTATTGTATCTCCGTGGGCTAATCATTAGTTCTGCAGTTGTCTCTGTCATGGGTTACTGTAAACCACAGCTAAGTTCTCCACAAGTCCCCAGGTGATCTGAAGCACTGCTGAACAGCAGCAAATTTTGGCACTACAACTAAGTAAACCAAATGATCTATGTAAACCAACAGCAGCAACTGTTTTATGTGTATTTATGACTCTGAACAGAACCTCTCAAGTGGGATTCTTACCAAACTTGCAATAAGTGTCAATAATGCAAGCTGTATATATGTCTCATACAAGCTTTACCACACAGCATACTGAAGATATGCTTTGTCTTCCAGTGCTTTTTCTTAGACCTATACCACCATAGAAAAGCTTGCTAATTTAGCCAGAGCAGCAATGCTGTGCTAATATAGACAGAACCTTAGTTTATACCTGCCCTTCACTTTGAAAATTGGCAGGCATTTCCATTAATATTAAGATGCAAGAAATGGTCATAAGCCATAAATTTGTCTTAAGTGATAGCACAATTAAAGGTATGTGTGGGGAACAAAACCTTGCAGAACACAGAGTGGAGACTCTTGCTGTAGTCAATACATGTAATTAAGAATTATTATGTTTAAGGGTATTGGAGATCAGAATTTAAGAAAGTATTTTTTTTTTCCTTTCCAGTCAAGATGCAGATTTACCTGGAGCACCAGAAAACTTGACGTTCAGGGAACGCCAGCGACTTTTTTCACAGGGTCAGGATGTTTCTAATAAAGTAAAAGCTTCTAGGAAACTAATGGAACTGGAAAATGAGTTGAACACAAAATAAGATTAAAGCACCTTATCAGATGTAATGGAAGATCTCCAAATTGAGGGATTGAGATGGGGGGCACACTACTAATGAACAGAAAATGAATGTTTTCTGAAAGGAGTGACTATGATTCCTCTATATCTAAGACTGTTAATTAAGATTTAGAGATGTTGCAATAGCAAGAAAACTGATTACTTTGCCAGGAGCTTGTGGTTTATACAATGAAAGCACTGTAAAATTTTAAAGATATGAATCACGTGAAGGTAACTTTTTCTTTTCTGTTTTGGGGGTTAAGTTCTTGTGCACCAGACCAAGTAGCACTTGTCAAGTTCTGTTTCCTGGTGTTTTACAGACACACTTTTGTTTTAGCTGCTGAGCAGAGAGAGTGAGAATAGCTTGAACTGCCTAAACTAAGCTGTGCACTAGAAAATTAGTATTTTAGGTTGTTTGATAAGAAGGCAATATTTGGGCCACCTTAAATTTGAGACTTCATATGCAAGTTTGACATACTGTATGGTGTTTATAGAATGATCATATCAATACAGATCTTACCATTACTTAGTACTGGAATAACACACATTCTGTAGGTAGAACCTTGGAATAAAAACATTTCTAGTCCTACATATTTGTTGGGTCTAAAATGGTTGCCTATGAGTTTATCTGTAGTTATGGAAAAGTCTGTATGTTGATGCATCCTCACTCTATGTGCTTCAGACTTTCAAAAATGGGAAGATAAAAACCTTTGTTTAACTGTTTCATTAAAAATTACATAAGCAATAGATAGTAGCCTACACTAGTGGCCCTCCATCAGCTAGGACCAAAATGTTAATAATATGTTGAAGGTGAGGAGTAATGATTCCAGTTTCAAGGTGAGCAGAACAGATACATATGTTTTCTGACAAAGGCAGATTTAGAAGTTATTAGGTAATTAGGCATGGAACCATATTCAAAAGTCTGTTACCAGTTCAGCAATAGATTTTTTTGTTCTATGGAGATGTGAACTGGCATATTAGAGAAAAAGACTGAAGTATGAAGCATCAAACAGAATACTGCAGTTTGGGAGTGGGAATGTTAGTAAGGTCATTAAAAGAGCTGGTGTGCTGGCAAGGAACCATCACTGCTTATGCCGAGGAAGCAGTGCTAGTGAGCTCTTCTTCAGTCTAGCTGGCTTTACTGACATCCTGTTACTGTTGTACTGAAAACATTTTTGGCAGTTCAAGCTATTTTTTCACACTGTAATAGCCTTATTTAATTTTAAATTGTTAATCTTTTTCCTCCCACTATTTCTTCAGCTATGCTTATGTGGCTGATGATGTTGGGAATAAGGACCTCATCAAAGTTTTTCTCATTGTGTGATGTTAAGACAATATATATTGTGATTCCAAATAAATTTTCTATTTGACAAAGCCCTTTACTGGCTTTAGATGATTTTTTTTCCTGTATCATATTGTTCTCTTATAAATATATATTTAGGGAATTGTGCACACTTCCAGATACAAAGGGGTAGACTTTCACTGCCTTAGGAAAGAAATCACTTTTAATAAGAGTTGTATGATAAATAAATGCAAGTTAATGAAAATTGGAGTGTAAATATTTTTTACGTATTTCAGGTTTCTTATTTGAAAGTGTGCTTTTACCGTTTCACCTGTTAAATATGAAGTAGAAGATTAAACTGGTTCAAAGTGTTAATGAAGGATCTGCATGCTTGCTATGTCTGTTCATCAGGAAAAGCAAGCCTCTCCCAATTTATCTTGAGAACACTAGCAGCCTTACAGTGACAAGCTTTCCTTAAGGAAAAAACTTATGCTGTTGCTGAATTACTGTTGCTGCTGGATTCTGAAAAAGGCTTAGCAAAAAAATACCTATAACCTTCAGTTGAGTGGATTTGGCCGCTATTGGGCATTCGGGTCAAGTGTGAATATGTGTAAAAGTGCTTTTCATATTTGTCTGTGCATTATTATGAAAAACATCAAAACTGCTGTAGTTTCCCATTTCTACTGTATTTCACTTGCAACCTATTTTTAATAAAGTTTGTATTGTATTTAACTTTGCATTAAATGTTTTTTCTACTGTTTGTTATTTAATTCTGCGTTCCTAACAACGTTATCATAAAACAAAGGGGCTATTTGTATGTTTTGCCTTACCTGTCCTCTTAAAATAAATTTACAAGCAAAGTTGGTGTGTCTCCTAGTAAGTAGATGAAAACTGCAAATTAATTTTACATGGAGAATCAATGAAGGAGGCTGATCTTCATGGATCAGAAAGGAGAATTTCTTGGCCTAGTGTTGTTTGCTACTGTGGCACTGACGTAAAAGAAGTGATTTCTACAGCTTAAACAACAACGTATGAAGTAGTAAATACCAGTGGGGCTCAATTTTGCAGGCTAGTCGTACTGTATTTGTATACTGAAGTTGTTTTTCTAACAACAAAAAGGAACCTGGAACATGGCTTCTTTTGGAAAAGTAAATAGTATTGCATGCAGTCTCCACTGTGATTGTTGTGGTTAATGGGAGTGAGCAGTTTAAGCACTGCCTGGGGAGGGAGCCAGACTTCAGTGAAGTGCTGTACATGCCTTCTGCTGTAGATGTATGTCCACTGGAGATGGGATTGAGAGACACCTATGCCTCCTCCCAGGTGAGTTCCTTAATCTCTTGAGTTGTGGGGTCAAACATTCTTGAATTTTCAAAATCACTGTTAAGGACAATCTGGATTTTAGTTTGAGATATGCGTATAAAGGCAGGGAAGGAGACAAAGGAACTTCACAAAGCTGGAAGTGTTGTTTAGTATGTTGCAAGTATGATTGCCAGGACCTCAAGTCATGGCTGAAGGAAATCTTTTATTCATGTTTTGAGTCTGTAGCTTTTGACTGTAAGAATAGCCTAAGGAAAAAGAACTTACTTGAATGTAGAATGTCTAGCCTAGAAGAAAAAGGAAACGATCCATTGCTTTTCTCTATGGGAGTCCCTCAGTCTAAGCAAGAACAAAGAACCTGGTAGAAGCAAAAAGTGGTGTATTTGGTGAGACTACAGTTATTGCAGCTGTGAACTGTGTCATAGAAACATTGATTTCCAGACCAAAGTAGTCCAGGGGCTGTGGGGGAAGAACTGTGTGTGATGTGCAGCACTGGTAATGCGTTATCAGTGGGGAAAAAGTTTTAGGCTGTGCCTTGCCCAGTTAGGTTGAGTTTGCTCAGTGAGCACACTGGTGTGATGACATTGAACAGTGCAGAACAGCATCTGCTTTGCATTAGGAACATGAGTTGTCAGCCTTGGCAGCATAGCTCTTGGTATTTTAATTGATGATGGCCCTTACAGTGATAACTGTGTAAGATCGTTCTTTACCTCCTAATTCAATTAGATAACAAGTAATCAAAAAATACAGTGATAAAAAATGAGCTTCATTAAAAATAGTCTTAAAACACACATAGTAGTTCATGTATGTGATGATAAGAATGGAAAAACATTGGCTCTTCCTCCTGTTTTTTCAACTGATGCTGCTGTCTCAGGTGGTTAGTTAGTGGCTATGTGGCCCAGAAGGCAAAGCCTCACAGATTAAAAACTTGGAGTTGGGTGACTTATTTCCCATCTATAATGGCAGGTAAACTTTTTAGGGACACCACAGTGCAATACACCTGCTCAGAGAATCTCAGTTTATTCTTGGTAACAGATGCACAGGACTGACCTATAGTTGCTGAAGCAAATGTCTTGCTAAAAATGTGGAATGAAGTATTTACAGCTTCACTGAATAATGTTTTAGGAGGTTCAAATGAACCTCCTAAAGGCTGTGTGCAATACAGCAATCTCAAGTTACCGTCTGCTGAGCGTGGCAAATGCCGCCTCATACAGGCAGTAGAAAACCCAAAGGCAGACCATCTCCATGTTTGGCACAAGAGGGTAGCAGCCTTCTCTCTTGGTAGTTTTCCCAAGTGTTTTTCTACTCATTTTGTTTCTTGTTACTGTATTTGGGAATGCTATAATGGATGACTTGTTATCAGAATGCTGGAGCTGGGACCTCATAGGTCTTGTGGGTTCCACTGCTGAGGTTAAAGTGAAATGCACTGAAGTATTCAAGACAATGCTTAGTAGTACCTAAGATTTATAATCCACTGATGGATTTTATAATCTGTGGGCGGTATTTCACTGATGCTAAAATTAGTAGTTAAATGTGGACTTAGACAATTTCATTGAATTTCTGGCCCTCCAGTTCCACAGAAGGTTCTGTAATAAGGCAGGGCTCTGCATTTGCAGGAGAAAGATGGGATCAAGTTGGTAAAAACCAAGATTTCTTCAAAGCAGAGAATTGATGTAGAAAGTTGTGCTAAGAGTACAGCCTGGCAGCGTTTCCAGAAGATAGCTGGATTTCATGTTTGTTTCTTGCCTAGATCTCACTGACAGACTTATGTTCCTTGCCCACCAAGCAGCTTCTCCTAAAATCTGGAAATAGAAGGAAAATCCCTAAAAATAATTACTGCTGTTATGATGAGTCACAGATCATACTGTGATTTTATGTTTATTTTTTTATACAGATGGGACAATTTTCAGTACTATCCAACCTTCCAGAGGTGCACAGAGAAATGACTAAATAAGAGTAGTCTATGGATGCTCAGTTTTAGGTTACTAGTTCAGAGTGATAATAAATTAAGTCTTGGCTGTTACAACCTACAGAAACAAGATCCTTAATCTCATTAACAGTGGATGAAACCTGCAATAGGGAACAGATTAACCATTACACTTCCGAGATGAAGCTGAGTTTTGTTGGAAAATAACATTGTTCTGACTTGATTGCTGCTGAAGGATGATAAGCATTACAAATAAAAATCACAGCTCTCTGTGAAGAATTGTGAGTCACACCCTCAAGCTATTAAATTATTCTCCCCAAAATAGCTAATGTTGATAAAATCCTGTCTGCCTTACTTAGCGCCAACATCTTGTAACATCCACAACATTGCAGCACTTTTGAACTCTTTTTTTTATCCTTTATCCATTTGTTAGTTCTCATTTTTCCACCAACGCAGAACTAGTTGCAAGGACAAACTACTGAGTTACACTTTTGCATCCCAAACTCAACTGCAACCAGCCAGCTGGGTCTTTTTTTAAACTGAGGCTACAGGTCATAGCAACTTTTTGAAGTTGCAGCATCACAGAAGACAGTGGAAGGAGATGCACAGGGGTGTTTGGTTTGGTCTGTGATAGATGGCTTGCATCTGGGTTCTGCTGTAAAGGATTGTTATCCCTTTGTGCCAAACATGGAAAGATTCGCTGCTGTGTCTTTGGATTTTCTGCTGCCCGTATGAGCATTTGCATGTTCAGTAGACAGTAACTTGAGACCTCTATTTTGCAGAACTGGATTCTTCTGTAATTATCATGTTGGTTTTGGTTTAAACCCCCCCCCAAGCAACTGTAGTGCAAAAAATAGTGCTATTTCCCACTTCCAAGACGCTGACATGTTTGTCTCTGGCATACTCTCATATTTTATAGTCAAATGGTATTATGACTGCTTTCAAGATCATGTTAATCTTTCAGTGCAACACAGCACAGCACTAAGGAGTATTACTACTGTATGTCATGTATTCACCTCACCATGTTAGACCCCCAGCCACAGCCTGGATTAATAGCTCCTGTGTTGGGCAGCCTCTCAGGACTCCCACACCAGCTGAACCCACAGGCTTTGTCCTTGTCCTAAGTCCAGCCCTAACACTGGCTGTGTTCAGATCTCTGTGGTGCATCATTCCACCAAGTGTCAAAGCGAGGTCAGCTACAGCTGCTTGCCCAGAGCTGGGTCTAACTGGAGTTTGAGTAGCTCCAAGGGTGGAGACTCCATAACCTCTGTGGCCAGCCTGTGCTAGTGTTTGACCACCCTCACACTACCCTTACACTCCTGTCCTGTGGTGCAGTGGTGTTCATGCTCTCCCATCAGGTTTCTATACGTATTGACTGGATCCTCCTCAGCTTTCCCATCCTCCAGGTTGCGCAATTACCAGCACACTCCGCGTAACAGATGTTCATATCCCTTAATCTGCTTTGTGGCCTTTGCAGCCTTAGCCCATAGCACATAGCACCAACTGCTCACGGGCAGAAATCCTGTAGCCAGTGTCAGAGCTCTCAGCTCTGTCCTCCTCCTCCTCGCCCTTTTTGGTGGTGTGAGGTTTGCACCCCTGGGCTTAAGAACTGGGGAGCCTCACACCAGCCTTGGGGAGCACCAGGCTTCCCTTCTGTTTCTGCACTCCCTGCCCTAATTCTCTGCCTTGGCCTCAGAGGTCCCTTATCCCAAGAGCTGGTGCAGGTGGTGGGATCCCCCCAGCCTCTCTGGATGATGGATATGGATTTCTGAGGTCACTCATTCCAAGTGACGCAGCAGGCGGGCAGAAGTATCCCCCCCAGCCTCTGGGGACAAGGATATGGACCTCTGATGTCACTTATCCCATGGGACGCTGTAGGGGAGTGCCCAGGGACAGCAGCCCGCTCCCCGTTCAGCCAGGCCTGGTGCGAGGGTAGCACCACCCCCGCCCTGCTGCGCCCGGCGCTGCCCCGCCCCGTCCCCTCCCTGCACGAGGATTGGTGGAATGCCCTGCCACTCACGGACGGGGAGGTGCTGAGGGCGGTGCTGACGCTCGTCCAGCCAATAGCAGCGCGGGAAGGGGGCGGGCCCGTCACCATGGCAGCCGCCTGGCCGCCGCAGCCGCGTCCTGGGTTAAATCCCCGCCGGAGCCGGGGAAGCTCCTGCTCCGCCTGGGCGCGGGAGCGGGGAGGACGATGCGGCCGCGGCGTGGGCTCGACCCGGGCTCCGTGTGGGCGCAGCGCCTACGGCAGCTGGAGCAGCAGTTGCGCGTGAGGAACGAGGGCGGGGCTGGGGCGTTGGGGGGCGGGGCCTGCAGTCCCGCACGTGCCGCGCGGTCCCTGTCGGCGCTCCCCGATGCTGCCCATTGCCGATAACAGTGGGCTCCAGGCGAGGAGCCTGAGTCCGGCGGCGTGGGGGGGCTTGTCGGGCCGCCTCGTATGGGGGAGAGGCTGCTTCTGCTGGGGCTGGGATAGAAACGGGGTGCCAGAGCAGTGAGCGGCTCTCCCCCCTTCCCTCAAGCCCAGCTCTTGTGGCAGATGGCACCTGTGCTCAGGAATAGTTCGGCCGCCACACCATGGAAGGCCTCTAACAGTGCTGCCTTTGGAAATGGAAACTTACGTGGTTATGTGTAAATAAATAAAATTGCACTTCTCTGAGAACCGGTGGTTTCATAAAGCAAGAGGGGGTTAAATTGTGTACCTGTTCATTCCCACACGAGCAGGCAAAAGGACAAAAAGTATAGAAATAAAGAACTATTTACTTTGATTTTTACAAGCTTGTATACAAATATTATTGTGATTAGGAGATTGGGAGTAGGTAGTCCTTTGATCCCGGAAGTGTGAGAAGCACTGGAATGTAATAATGAAAGCTATCATAATGAAATAATGTTAATCAGAGTGAATGAGTCTGATAAATTCTTACTATTGTGGAGTTCTGGGTGTGTTTTCTTCCTTAGGCCAAAGAAGAAAGAATAGTTGTCCTGGAAACTGAAAATGCTGCTCTTCATCTAAAACTTGCAGAGGTGACTATTAGTTATTTTCTTTCAAAAAGAGTTCTTAGGAAATTTAAAAAAAAAAAAAAAAAGACCCTGAAATCTGCCTTCCCATTTTTGGATTTTGCACTTTTTACCAGTTGGGGAAATCTATGAAGGGATTAAGGCTCAGCATTTCTGTTCTTTTCAAAATTGTAGTACTAGACTGTTTAAGTAACTAGAAGTTGTCTTAAAGTTAAATATTTGCTATTGTTTTGAATGTATAAAACTGAACTGAAGGAATGACTCTGCAAGCGTTTAATATGGAATATTGCTTTCTTCTTGCAGGGAACATGTTTGTCTAAAACACAGTAGTAGATTTTTCAGGAACACTTTTTAGATGCAATTAGGATGATGCTTCGAAGAGGACTGTTCATAGAGTGCAGGAAAGACATTTCATTATGAGTAGACTTACCAGAGATGCTAGGTTGCATGTCTTCACAGCACTAATGTTATACTTGTCTGGAAAAGATGAGGTAGTGTTGCTCATGTACCGAGTCGCAGAGCACACAGCAACAGCTGGATGCTCTCATTTCCTTATATCCTTCTACAGAAGCTTAGGTTGTTTACCTAGACCATTATTGAAATAAGGAGCTGCCTGTGATGATGTTTGGGGCCTTCAAGGGTAAGACTTCAGAGATGTAAAGAATCTATGCTGCTAGAGCAGAGCCAGCTGCGAGTATTAGTGGTGATACAGACTGTTGGCCAAGAGTTTCTAATCTGGGCTGAAACATTAACTGGTTTTGTGACCTCAGGAAAGCCATTTACCCTCCCTATGCGTTTGTTAACACCCATGGATAAAAGTGGGTTTAACATTTTTCAGAGTCTGACTGGAAGCAGATGGTACATCTGAAATGAAATTTACTAGGTATACAGAAGAACACTGTAATTTATTCTGACAAAATGTTTTTATTGTTTTTGTTCTGCCTTCTGATATTCACTGAAAGCCTTAAGTATTTTAGCTGGTTGTTTTTTACCCTCACAAACACAAGAAATAAATTATTCTAATCAGTAAGGTACTTCAGATGTAGGAAGAAGTTGCCTGTGTATTAGATAATGAAGCCTTCTTTCTCAAATAGAGCACTGCTTCATTTTTTTGAAAAATGTGGTAAAGGTATGAACACCTACAGACACATGAGGACCAGTCAGAAACAATATCAAATGATTTCTGGAAATACTTTGCAATTAACCTTGCACTGATGTTTCTATTCAGGCAGTTATTTAAAAATACTTGAGTCACTTCTTCCCGGTTAATTTGCCCCAGCAATCTGAAAACATGAGCTAAACTGACATCTATGAAATAGTTTTACCCTAATTGAAGACTATGTAAAACAATACTAATTGAAATTAGTATTATTTAAGGTCGTGCAATGTTGCACAATATCTCCCAGTATTTCACCAGCTATGCTGGTGAGAAAAGTTACTGCCCTGGGCTGTCAGTCCGTGACCCTTCAGATCTGCTGGTGGTGGAGCTGCCCAAGTGATTGAGCTGTAACAAGTTCAGTCGCAGTGACCAGGGTTAAGAGAGGTCTCATTCTTAACTTGTAAAAGCTAATTGGATTCGTTTTGGATGAAGTGAGTTAGGGATCGCTGGAGACAAATTTATGAGGATTGCCATAAATTAGGATTTGCAGTGTAGATGTTTGTCTGTAGGCTGCATCAGTTATCTCCTGCTATAGACCTTCGCTTATATCCTTGAGACAGTGATGAATTACAGCACTTCCACTTTGTTCTGCAGCCCAGTATATTTTTATCCTGGCAGCATATTGTAGGGGTTGTTACTGAACATAGGAAATCAGATTCTTTCTTGGTAGGCTTCCTTTTGTCTATTTGGAAATGTGTTTATCTACCTGCATGCCCCTTGCTTTTGTTAGCTGTCCTTGAGGTCCTGATCCTGCAGCCTTCCTTACATAAAGCCAAGTCTGCTAGAATGGAACCAATTGCAAAACTGAGATTTCACTTTGGAGAACATTATTATGTAGTTCAGTTTCACTTCTGTTTATAATAAAGCTGACTATAAAAAGTTTTACAGTCAATTTTTTGCTTCTGTGCACGAGCACAGATTTGCAGGTTCTGGCCTGTGAACAGCTCTGATGAATGCTAAAGTTATTTTAATGGAGAAAACTTCTAAACCAAGGCAACATTTGCAATAAAGATAAACTTGATAGCGGAAGCAATGAGAGGGTGACTGCAATGACCAGCAGTCGACCACACTGCTTTTATTGTTAGTGTTAGGAAATATGGAGGGTCAAGGGGAATCTGTGCAGATGGTGCAGATTAGATGTTAAAAGTAGGTTTTAACTAGCTTAAGCTTATTTAGTAATGATGCTTGAGTACTGCAATTGCTTATAAATGTGCTTAACTTTTCACGTGTGATTAGAGATACTAATTCTGGTGTGCTACTTGGGTCCATTTTTGTCAAACTATTTGTAAATATTGCATCTGAGTAACATGAGTCTTGAAAATCCTCAGAGTAAAAGAATGTATAAACACTGTATAGAATTAGTCTCAATTTCTGGGAGCTTAAAGCCTGTAACAAAAAGAAACTTATAATTTTTTTAAAATAATCTCTTCCTGCTATTTCTTTTCCATTTAAGAACTTCTTATATTAGTGCTAAGGTGCTGCATAATTGTGCAGAGTCTCCACTTGCATTTGTAAATGGAGGATGCGTGCTTTGTGAAGGTAAAAAAGCCACGTGGAAACATTGGTTTAGATAAGTGAAGTACTTTTTTTGAAAATATAATCTTTTTTTGTCCTTACGGCACCAAAACATTGTGTTGTTGTTTTTGCCAATATCATCTGTAGTTAACCTGCAATTAAATGTTTAATTTTTACCTAATGTTATCAGATTATTGGAATTAAATCAAACCCATTATGTGAGTAGGTTTAGCTCTTTCATGTCTTCTGTTGTACTCTTCTATGCTTTGCTAATTTGAATAATGGGAAACTACAGTTGCAGAATGTATGGTGTGAACAAAGTAGGAAATAAGTTCATGCAAGAGACAAGTGCATTTTAAAAATAAAGGAAGAGGCAATTAGTACTGGGGAAAGTGGGTGAAGAAGTTGCAGCTCATTTTAAGTACCAGCACTGTCAGTAAATGACAATTGCTTTGGTTGCTTTGATCTCTGAAGACCCAGTGTAGGGCTTTATTGGCACAGTTTTGCACCATTACAACCCTACAGAGTGTAATGGAGTCGGTGTTGCCAGGCAGCTGGAGCAATGGACAGTAAGTTGGGGGCTGTTGTATTAACAGATCCTTCAGGACTTCAGCAGTTAACATGTGTACGTGTGTCTTTGTTCTGTTTCATGTCCTTCCAGAGTGCTTTCTGAGTTAAATCTAGTTTCCAGGAGACACTTAATAATCCACCTAGGTAACCAGCCCTTTTCCCTAAGTGAAGACACAATTTTAACCCTTTAGATCCACCTCAAGCGTAAGTAAGAGGGTTTAGGTACAGCAAAGGCATTTTAGAAGTCTGGTGCTCAGGTTTACCACTCTAAGAAAGTAGAACTGTGTGATGTTAGCCAGCTACCATGAGGTGATTCTTCACATGACTCAGAAAAAGGTAAAAGCAAAGAAATTATTCTTTGTTTGCGAAGCCCAGCCATGATGATGATGATGTATTGACAATATCCCATGTAATCAGATAGTTGAGTTACAAGTGTTTACAGAGACAAAGGGGACAGAATGCAACAGGAAACATGAGTGTTTTAAGGTGATTTTTTTGGTGATTTTTTTTTTAAATAGTATCAAGGGTTGGCCGGAAGAAGCACTAATGAAGTATTGCAGCTCTATGCTGCTCGTGGCGGGCAGCAGAAATTGCAGAGGAGTTCTCTTGTAACCCAGCTGCACAGAGCAATAAAGGTAAAGACATTTATTAATAATGTAGGCATAATCTATGCCCTAAACATTTACATGCTTATCAAATACAGTAAAACACAGAAAATGGTTAGATATGAACCTGATCTGTGGCTTTACTCTATTCACAGCAGAGCTTGCAGTGAGATGTAGCCATTGTTCAGTGGTTTTGCTGCAATAGGCTGCAAAGTCACCTGAGTCACCTGAGAGACTGCTGAAAGTGGCTGCTCCTGAGCTCCAGGATTTTACACACAGGCTGCTGTCAATACCCAAGCTAGATATTTTTGTAATCAAAGCATTTCAGTTCCTAATTTGATTATCATGTTGACATCCCCTAAAAAACAATAATTGTGATATACTTTAACCAGATAGGCCGATCCTTTAAAAACACATTGGAGAGTTCCATTGATCACTAAGAGTTCTGATCTGGCAGACTTCACAAGAGGTCTCACAAGAGACACCCACAAGAGTTTGCTGTATGCTTACTCAGGTTTTCTTAATTTTGCATCAAAGAGGCTGAAACTGTTCTCCCAATGCCAGTGCTGTAATATTTTCCTTTATTGAAGTACTTATTCATTATGTTACTGCATAGGATAGTGAGTTCCTTTTAGAGACACAAACAAATGTCAGCTTTTCTCAGGGCAGCACTGACTGGCTGCATAAAATGACTGAAAAGTCTCTCAGGAAAAAATCTGATTCTTAACAGGCAGAAGGATGCAGCTTAATTGTATCATAGTTGGGTTAGGTGATCGTTGTAGGTCCCTTCCAACTGAACTATTCTGTTCTGTTCTAAATATAGTGATTCTGCTCAGTAAATTTTGTGATAGTGTTTTACATTTTAGGTTAGTTAGAACTGCCTGTGATGCAATACCAATGGATTGCGATGGTTTACTATTAGACGTCAGCGAATGCTAGGAAAGAGCAAAGCTCTCCAGATAAAAGTCTAGATGAATGTTAATCCTATACCTGTAATAACAAAAAAATACTTATTCCCAGTTACATTCTGTGGCATTTGAGAGTAAGAAATACAGTGATTTTGTCCCTTAAGATTGCCTTTTTATCATTGAAACTAGTTGATTAATTAGAGGTCAGTACCATAGTTGGAAAAATAAAATTTGTCACAGAATATGTGATACTTTGTACCAGGCTGACTAATGAAAGATCACAGTACTTCTGTTGGATAAGGTATTGTTAAGTTCATCTTACAAATGGTTTTACACGTTAGTTTCAAGACTTAGATGTTAAGAAGTCTACTAATCCTAAAATCAGGTCAATTTGGTTTTATTTATTTGGACTTGTAAGTGAATATAAGCCCATCTTATAAACATTTAAAAGTCTTATAATGTATCTTATGCTGAGTTATGTCCATAGTACAAATAATTTTCTGAACAATAAAGGTTTCTGATCTTTTCAAAATACACCTGTTCTCATAAGAAGGCAAAGAACTAGCTTACTTAAGAAATGACTTAGACTGAATCTTAAGTATCTCCTGATCAAAGTGTGGAAAATGAATGCAGGAAGGGATATACAGATCACAACTTTTCATTGCTAATTCTGAATACGTCCTATAAGTGAACAGAACACCCACTCACACACACTTATTTTTGTCTGATGAAATAAGAAAGAGATTTGGTGTACACCTGAAACTGAGTAACAGTCAGAATATGTAGGATAAGATCCATATAGTCTTGCTGAAATTTTTTAGGAAATTACATTGCTAAATGTCTCGCAGGATCCTTCTCTAAACATGCTGAAAGACATACTCCTGAAGACTTCCTTTCGTCAAGTAGAGGGTTCTTCCTGCCTGTGATATCTCACCCTAATTATTTGTGTTGTTATATTGATTCTTCTTAACTGCTGGTTTTGTGTCTTTATAACATATTTTTCTTCTTGCTGAGAAGAGGCTTAAGCAAGACCTGAAGAGCCTCCATTCATTTGCTCTTGAGCTTTCAAAAGAGTTTCGGCGTCAAAGCAAGACTTGTCTTTACCAAGTTTTGGCAGCAGTCCAAGGGGTACAGCTGCAAAATGAAGCAATGCAAAGTAAGGCTCATTGCACTTACATTTTGAACATGTAACATCAACAATATATTTGCTAAATGTTACTAACATTAAAAGGTTGAGTTTGATCTTTTGAAATGTGTCACTGAAATTGTAGCACTTGTTTCTTGTTTGACATTAGATTGTCAAGGAGTTCTGTCGAGTTAGAAGGACTGCAAATACTCTGCAGAGATTTAGCTTTTTTTAGGATTGCAGCTGCTATTAGACTGTTGCTGAGTTGGCTCAGCTGTAACATTTTTAAACTGCAGTTCTTAATGCATGATATCTCGACTACTTTAGAATAGTCAAATAAAGAATGTGTTGCTTTATAAAGCTGAAATTTGTCTCCTTTTGACTGTATCGGAAGAGGACTAAGGTGATTTCAGAGATTTCTGAAAACACTGCCTGAAATTAGGATAGACTGGATTTTTAATATTTGTGTATTTACAGAAAAAAAAAATACTTCCAAATCAAAACCCAATTCCACTTGCTAGACTGTAGATAATAACACCACATGGACTACTGTTTCGGAATTCAGGTGCCTCTTTGTTCTTGGAGGAGACGCAACAGGCACTGGTGCTCTCTGCCCTCCTCGCTGAGGGCTACATGCATTGGTCCGACACCTGGATCTCATGATATGGATCTCTGCACTTGCTTTCAGTATCCTTGATTCTGGTGGAACTCCTACCAGGGCTGAGAAGCACATGACACATACAGAGCTTATATTGAAGCTTAGCAGCCTGATGAACAAAGAACAAATAAATAATATACTCAGAGACCCTGTGTGATATCCATGTGTTGCCATTTAAAAGATTTGGTTTTTTCCTGCTTTACTTTTTGGTTGAAACACTCCATTTTTGGACTGATTTGATTCTCATGGGACTCCTCAAGTCAATATCAACAAACAGCATTCTTGGTGATAGATGCTTACAGAACTTGGCCCTGTAATGTACTAAGTTATGATTAAAATTGATTTGTTTATTGTATTATCTGTGTACAGAAAATGCTCCATCAAGGCATCTTTAAAACAGAAAAAAAACAAAGAGGAAAATGAACTCTATCTAAAGGTGAATGTTTCCCTTATTGAAGCAAGAGGCTAAATGAACAGATAGCAGATTGGTTTTGGCACTTGAGCTGTTGTGGTGTAAATAACTAGTTATTCCTGTTGACTGTTCTCAGTTTGCACTTCATGATGCATTGTTCTATGGAATCATAAGCAGGGAAGCTTCCCTGCCTGTTACAAAATAGTGTGTTGGCACTTAGGTGGATGACTTTTGTTTTGAAATTTCACTGGTTTTCAGTTCTCTGTCAAATGTTTAAGATGGAGATTCTATTGTTAAGGTTAAATATGACAGTAGGAATTGCCATCCTTTAATTACATAGAATCTTTTGTAGACAGAAAGCCCTAAGTATATATTCTGGAGATCATATATATTACTAGTTTAATCTTAAAACAGAGATTGAAAATGAAGGGGGAGAATTATAGAAGAAACATTTGAATAGGTTAATTCTAAGACTGTAGTTGACATGCAGCAAACTAGAAAACTTCCCTGTAATAACTGAGTAGTCCCTTACCTAGAAATATTTATTCACACTCTGAAAACCAGGCTACTGCCACCTTTCCCACTGAAATTTAAATAGTAGCAATTAATAGCAGAGAGAAGTACCTATTATTTTATTGTTATAGGCCTGTTTCCTTCATAAACAAGGCTGCTATCACTTTTGCCAAAAATACTGGCCCCCCAAATCAAATGATACTACTGAGACAGATGCAGTAATTCAGCAGATTTTGGGAAGAGTAGGTATTTATAAAAATTTAAGATTACTTTTTAGATTGCTTCACCATGCAGATATTGTCAGAAAGAGGAAATTACAGTATCTGTGCTGCTGCAGCCCAGTGACTTAGATATACTTTGCAATTCCAGGACACTTTCTCTCTGGGCTGGAGAAGAGGGCAAACTGGGTAAGGAACTTATTTCCCACTTTACCCATATCCTAGCACCTATGTGCTTTGCTACTGTTGGAGAAGGCTGAGCTCTGCTCTGTGCAGATGTGTTTGTGGAACATGAACTGACAGCATCTTTTATTTTCAACTCAGCAGGCGAGTCTCAACAGCTCAACTGCCTGTTGAAAGCATTTTCTTCTTAGTGTGGAGTATCTGAGGAGGGGAGGGACCTTGGATCCAGCGACAGAAATATTGTAGAAGCCCAAAGAATAATCACAGAATCATAGAATGGTTTGGGTTGGAAGGGACCTTGAAAGGTCATCTAGTTCCAGCCCCCCTGCAGTGAGCAGAGACATCTTCAACTAGACCAAGTCCTCAGAGCCCCATCCAATCTGACCTTGAAAGTTTCTAGGGATGGGGTATGCACCACCTCTCTGGGCAGCCTGTTCCAGTGTTTGACCACCCTCGTTGTAAAAACTGCCTTTTTTATATCTAATTTAAATCAACCCTTTTTTAGTTATAAGATCATTACCCCTTGTTTTTGCAATAGGCCCTGATGAAAATAATGTTATAGCCCAGGATATAAAACAACTGAATTCAAAAGAAGTTTTGGAATTAAGTCTATTACATCATAGCTGCTTGTCCTAGAAGACATGATCAGATTGGTCTCCTTTTTAAACTGGAATCTGGTATGGCAAGAAACATTAAAAACCTCAGGGAGCTATGGGGACAGCTACACATCCAAATCTCAGTTGTGGCTGTGCTGTTATGCTGCTCCAGTTTTTCATGTCCCTTTCATGGAACTTTCTGTTATGCTTGTGTAACTGTTTGTGTAACCACATGCAAAACAGATCAGGGAGCTGATCCAGGACAGAAACTGCTCAGAAAGATGGATTGCTTTTAGACCTCCATGAAACTGTGGAAACAGGTGTGCAAGCACGTTAAAAGATCTGGTGCTGCACTGAATGGGAGGGAATGAAAAACTTCCTAACCAGGACTGTCAGTTAAAGGAACATTACAATCCTGACTATGCTTGCAAGACATCACAACTGTTAGTCTGATTATTAATGAAGATCCTAACTATGATCAGTAATGTTTAAACAAAAAAATCAGCATTCCCAGCTCCCAGAGAATTTCCGTCTAGGTCAATGAGATGGGCAAAGCATGGAGGAAAGCACTGCAGGCATGTAGTAACTACTTGCATAATGAGGATTAAGTAAAATTAGTATTTTCAAACAGATGTACCCAATGGCTGCCCCTAGGTTAAGGATGAAAATGTAACTCCTAAATAGCTTGCAGCTAATGCCAAGCAGACAACTAGGAAAGTGTTAAGTAAGTGTTTGTAACTATATGGCTCTACTTTCAGAAAAAAAATAAAAGTTCAGAAATAAATTATGCATTAGGAAACTTGCTCTGTGAAGCTTCAAGAAGTTTTTTTGTGCTGCATATAAAGCTTTACAAAAAATGGACATTAAAACTGATGGATCAGTCTTACAAATATCAAGGTACCATCTGCTAAATGCAACAACTTGACTCATTTTCTAGGGAATGTTGCTCAAAAGCCCTAGTGTCAAATTAGGAAACCCAGGGTTGATTTCTGTTTTCAGTTATATTCACCATAGAAGGGGTGGTCAGAAAAAGATTAAAAAAAAGAGTAATTAGGGCGTAAGTTAACTGAAACTGGATCTGTAATGTCCAATTGGCTTCTCAAAATCCTCAAGAAGAGACCACTTAAATATTGAAAAAAATTAGCAATTTTTTTTTCCTTTCAAAACTGGAATAATGGAAGACTATCCTTAGCACCTATTGCTTTGCCTTACTGCTTAGTCAAGAGACTTGGGGAACTCAAATTGTGTACAAAAATTTGTTAATAAAAGATACTTATTATGGAGATTACTTAAATAATCAATGAATTCTAATCTTGTGTTTTGAAAAATACAGTATGATTAGGGGTCAGTGACTATAAGAGGCCCTTTTGGCAATTTATGGTAACATACTTGCATGGGATTCTCCAAACAAAAACATGCTAGTATTATCACTCCAAGGATTTTTTATAGTGAAACTTTCATACTTTGTTTCCCCAGCTATTAACATAATGGTTTCCCTGCATGCATGCACTTGTGGAAGAACATTATGAACTAGAGGTGAACAGCATGGGTATTAGAGAAAACTGACACATATGAACTGCCTTTAACCATTTTATATTTTTAGTTGTTTTTCAAGTCTTTGTATGTATAGTTGTGGTAATTATCTGTAGCTTCACAAAGCAAGAGCTATGATGGGATTTTTCAGAGGTGTCTAGTAAATCAAGAACTAACTCTCCTAACTGAAATTTGGTCGAAAAAGTTCATGCTTGTATTTCATGAGGTGCTGCTAGAAAATTAATTTTGTAAAGTCACAGAGTTTATTTCTTTGAAACTGCTTTCTTCTAGTGTTTCAGATAAAAGCTTTTGATCTTGAGCAGTCTCTACAAGAAGTGACAGAGAGATATGAGAAAGAAAAGCAGAAGAGGAGGGCTCTACATAACAGCTTGGTTGTAAGTACATTTAATGACAGAACATTTTCTTATTTTGTTGAAATTATTCGCATAATTTCCTCTTTACCTGGATATATCACCTTCCCCAATTGTCAGTATATGACACGTCTGTTTGCTGAGACACATTTGTCTTACAGTAAACCCCACCACCCCTTTCTTTGTACACAAGGATCTTTCAAATGCACTCATGCAACATAATGCTCTGAGTACCATCCATTTTGAATAGTGGACAAAACTTGAGTTTTTTCATCTTCTTCTCTAAATTTGAAGCTTCCGAAATAGTTTTTAAAACTCTAAAAATATTAACTTGAAATTGCAAAATAGCTGTGTTTTATTTTTTCAAATATGTCTAGATGTATCCTGCTCAGCCGTTAGTGATGGTTCATTTGGGATTAATTTTTTCCTTTATGAACTTTAACTTTACTCTTCCTCCCCACCCCCACAAATCAGGGTTGCCTGATTCAGGACCTGATTTTTAGAAACACAAGCCACCTTTAAACAACATTCTTTAAAGACTTTCTATCTGGGAAAATGAAGCTCTTTGTTAAAAAGTGCTTACCTTCCAAACTCTGCCTTATGTTGCAGTTTATTGAAAGGATATTCCTCAGGGCAGTGGGGCATTAATGACAGTGGTCACTAGTCATCACAAGGCTAGCTGTTTTCAGTCATACGAAACAGGAAGAAATGACCACCAGCAAAAAGGAAGAGATAAACTGAAGTCTAAAACTTCAGAGAAAAAAGCCTGCAGAGAAAAATCAGTTGCTGGCTTTTTAATCATGTAGGAACACACAGTGGAGAGGAAAATGTACAACATGTTTTATATTCCACATCTTGCTCAGGACTGGAGGAAGAGAAATGGAGTGTGTAATCTTGTCTGTTGAGTTAACATAGGTATCTGAAGAAGCTCAGGTAAGGAGGAAGGAGAAAAAGGAAGGGAAGGGAAGAATGTCTTAGAGTGAAAGCCTTTTTTTTTTTCCATATAAACTGAAGAGGGCTGCACAATTCCAGATCTCTGAAGTGCTCGTACTTCCTCAAGTACTTTTTCCTACCTTACCAAGACAAATTATATTGATTCTATTTTTCTTCCCACAGCGTCTAGGGCTATGATGTTGTAAACACTTGCTTTCTTAAACGTGTTCATGTCTGTTTGGCAAATTCTAGTGTATTTGTCCTCTACAGCAGCTTGTGTTAAATACAGCTCAATACTCTAACCCTAGGAATTGAGAGGAAATATCAGAGTCCACTGCAGGATTCGACCATTACTACCTTTTGATGATGCTGCTGGACATTTGATATCACAAGATAGGTAATTTATTTTGGTTGTTTTAGATCTTATGTGACTCATAATTAATATACAGTGAAAATGATACTTAAAATTATATGAAAACAACTGTGTCCTTGATTTTTCTGTTTTTATGTGTGTGTGGAGACAATATAGTATCATAAAAACTAATTACTGTTTTCTTTCTCTTGCTAAATTGGCTTTAGCCAATCTCAGCCCCCTGTCTAAAAGTATATCCACCTCAGTAGAAAGCCATAACTGTTCTGCCAAGCCAGGATTATCCCTGTCTTGGCAGAAGAAACACAGCTGCAGTCAGTTTAGAGTGTATTCTCTATCCTATACAAATTCTGGGATGCAGTAATGTAATAGCTGCCAGAAACTGTGGATAGAGAAACACACTCAGCATTACAGTTGGTTTGTAATGCTGTAGAACACACTGGCTGTTAGCATACACACTGGTAATTCTATTTCAGTATAATTTGGCTCTGCATCCCTAATTTATAATATGTTTACTGTAACCAAAGTGTCAAAACATTCCAAGATCCAAAAGGCAAAGAGAGATTAGATGAGCTTAACAAGCCAAATTCTCCATAGATGACTAACGTGAAAGAAAATAGAGATTGAAACATGCACACAAAGAAAGAAAGGAGAAAACTTGGTGGGTGGCTAGAAACCAGTAACATTATAATTTGCTCTGTCAGTAAATAACTGATTTGGAGCTTTATTTTACTGTTACTGTGTGGTAATTCTAAAAAAAATACATTCAATGTTTTAAAGTTTATTAATTTTTGGCAAATCTTAAAAAAAATAGAACTGTCTTAATTAAAATAATGTCAAAAATTACAGACAGAATATTTCAAGGAGCCTGAAGGAGAAACTTGCATTAACTTGTGCTTGATATAGCTGAGAAGGAACCCACTCGCTGTTTTCATTGCAGTATGATATATTGCAATCAAGTGATGACTTGTAGTGTAAAACAGGATGGATTGGGCCAAAAAAAATTGTTAAGAGTAACTTTTCTTAATGTATCAAAAGTAATTTAAATAAAACTTTTTAAAATAAAACTGTAAAACTGGGGACTGACTCTCCAAACACATACACCAATGAATAAATTTATACACCTCAGCATTCCCAGTCAGTGTTTAGACTAGTAATGGATACAAGATTAGGGACAAATACCTAAAAAGAGGGTACTTTTCACTTTAATGTTCTAAAGTGAAAGCCTCTTGTTACAAGCTCACGTTACAATCTAAAAATAATAGAATAGCTTGCATGTGAATTAGTGTTAATTTGGTTTGTTCTAAATGTCTTTTCTAAAGCAGATTATTTTGCTTGGTTGCACTTATTTTTATTCATAATTAACTGTGGTGTTACTAGGTACATGGGATACTTGGCAATTCTGAAAGGTACTCTTCAGGCACTTTGAACATGGGCTTTCCTCAGCTGCCTGGAACACTTATTGTTTGAATGGTACCTTTTTTTTTTTCCCCATTGGCTTTTTTTTTCTCCTTACAGGCAAAGAAACTTTTCAGAAAAAGTGGCATATGCAGCTGATGATGTAAGTATTTGATGGTGAAATTCAAAAGTAGATTCATGGATACTAGAAGAAGAAACAAGAGGGACATGTGAACCATGAGTTAAAAAAAATATATAGGTACTTTCTTGTCAGTTGGAGCCCAGCTTTGATCACCCATGGGTGATTTGTGCTATTTTCATCCTGACTGTAGTGGTAATAGGTTGGAGCTTCTGCTGGTGCAGCCATCCATTAAACAGAGATTGTATGTTTGCAGTAGTCCTGCAGTCAGTCCCTTTGCAGACTTTCTGCAGTCAGTCCCTTTGAGCCACTTGTATTTGCTGTAACTATTTCTAAAATTATGTCAGGCTTTTTTAAATTTTATTATTGCAACACAGCTAATGCACTAGGAGAGAAATATGATCCCACATGAAACACAGCAGCCTAGGTGGTACTGCAGTCAAGCATGTTAGATTGTCCTGGCTTAGATCATTGGAGGAAGAAGAATGAGTTGAGGCTGCAAATCTAAATGACATTCTAACATTAATTGAGGCCATTACCAAGATAAAAAAAATTTAAAAAGGCTCAGTAGTGCGAGCTAAGGTTAAAGTATTAACTTGGGGCTTAATTTGCTTAGCTGCCATGGTTCTTAGTTGGCTGCTCACTGTTACTTACATGGTGATTAGCCAAATTCTCTTTTACAGTGTAGTGCTTAAAATATTGCTGAAGTGACCTACAGTGTGTTATGCATTTAAATCTCCCAAATTATAGCTTCATTAGGCAGATCTCACTTGCATAATGTGGATAATTATATCTATATGTATATATGCAATTAGATAACTAATGGAGCACATGAAGAGACTAAGAAAGAGTAAATATGTCAGGAGATAAAAAGCAGGGACCTGTAATGGTAGACATAGTGTTCTGGATGCTCACAGCCCATTCACTGTACTATAAAATACCACAACCATCTCTGACCTGTTAAATTTTATTGCATTAAGATGAAATTAGACAATATTTAGGTTTTGGATTATTTAATATAGATACCTGATTTATTAAATATCTGTATGTTTACAAGCAAAGCAATATCTGCTTACTTATGTGAGCTTATGAATTTTAGTTTGTGTGAGACTCACCCGGTAACCTTCAATATGCTAACCTTATTGAATATTTCAGGAATATATATATAAGCATAGACTTGATTGTCAAATGCAATTTGCAAAGTATTAACTTCCTGGGTTTGGAAAACACAACACAGACTTCAAATGTTTTATTGGTTTGCCTTGACATTTATTTGGTTAAAGTACTTTCCAGTTTTGATCAAACACCTTAAGTCTTTGTATTAGTTTCTTAATACAAATTTATCTTTTTAAAAAAAAAATTTGTTGTAAGAATCCTTCTTACAAAAATCAGTCAATTTAGACTAATTTAACAAAAATAGAGGAAAATAATGTTTATTTTCTGTTTATTTTGATTTCAACAACTGAAGGTGTTATGTTTGTGGCTAGGATAAATACACAATTTTCAGATTAAATTATGGGGCTTTATTTGTTATCAAGCTTTTAGTTGCAACACAGGCAAAGTTTGTATTTTGTTTGTATTTCTAGAAACAAGTTAACCATTTTGCAGACAAATACTTATGATTTAAAGGAATTTTTAGATCAAGGTGAAGGAGGTTTCTCAGTGATAGAGGTGCTGAGTTTATTAGTTTTGCTTTTTAGATCATGCCTGTCTTTCCGGGTTTTTTCCTGAAAATACTCTATGTGTCTAACATAACCAGGCAGTTATCTGCCATGATCATTTTAGAGCTAGTGTGTGTTAGAAAACAGAGCCACATTTTAGAATCAGATTCACAACGCAGTCCAGCATACATATCGGAAACTACGCTTGGATCTTTTGGACAAGCTTCAACTTGACATTGTTCCTGCATTGAACCACAGCTCTAGTAATATGCTAATCTGTGTCATCTATGCTACAGCTTTGTCTTGTAACTACAATAGGGAAGACCATGACAGAAGTTGCAGTATAACTTAGCTTTGCTTCTCTTCTGCCAGGAGCTGTGGTAAGACTTCCTTCAAACTGTCTGTAGACAGGCAGAATTGACACTTGGACAGAATGGTTGTGTATCTTTTTGTGAGACTGAGATTACACAAATTCCATTTAATCTTTGAGTGTTTTGTCTTTTGTTTATTTAGATATTTGTATCATTCTTCGAAAGACGCATGCAGTCTTTTCTATAATCTTGCTCGTCTTGTTTAGAGAAAAATTCCCATTCTAAGTCTAAAAAAAAGCTTAGGATTTTATTGGATGTACAGAAGAATATTTCATTTCAGTTTTTGAAGTTTTCCTTTTGCAAAAAACCTGCTTAAAACCTGACTGGACACAGTCCTGGGCAGCCTCTGTAGGTCACTGTGCTCTGAGCAGGGGTTGGTCTCAATGATCTCTGTAAGTCCCTTCCCATCTCAAACATTCTGTAATTCTGATCCAGGATTCTGCCTTCTTTTTTTCTGTAATTCTGATCCAGGATTCTGCCTTCTTTTTTTCTGTAGTTCTGTCAGTCTCTGGAGGTTGTGCTGTGTGCACTAGTGAACACAGGTGCCATGTTTGAATGAGTAGCTCTGAATTCACCTGGATTCACAGCACTAAATGTAGACACTTAAATGAGATGCCTAATTGCTGAAGTGATGTTGGAATTCAACTTCCTTTGGCAGAGAAAAGAAGGTGTCTGCCTCTACCTTACAGAATCACAGAATCATCTATGTTGGAAAAGACCTCTGAGATCAAATCCAACCTATGGCTGAATGCCACCAGGTCAACTAGATCAGGGCACTAAGTGCCACATCCAGTCTTTCCTTAAACAGCTCCAGGGACAGTGACTCCACCACCTTCCTGGGCAGCCCATTCCAGTATCTAATCATCCTAATATCCTCCCCAGCACAGCTTAAGACTCTGTCCTCTCATCCTGTTGCTTCTCACCTGGGAGAAAAGGCTGACCCTCACCTGGCTACAACCTCCTTTCAGGTAGTTATAGAGATCAATAAGGTCACCCTGGAGCCTTCTCCAGACCAAACATCCGCGGTTCCCTCAGGTACTCCTCACAGGACTTGTGCTCTGGACTCTTCACCAGCTCCATTGCTGCCCTTCTCTGCACCCCTGATTAATTCCTTTCAAATGGACGGCTAACAGGCTGCTCTGAGTATCAAGGAAGGCACAAAATTCTGCTGTTTATTAAAGATAGGACTGTGGAAACATGAATTAACACAGCCAAGACCCTTCTTTCCTTGGGAGATAATTTTGTAATAGATCAGATGGATGGAGCAGTTGAAGACATTTTGATTCCCCAGTTGCTTATCACTATCCCCAGCTAGAATTTTCTTCCTGTGGTGCTTCCCCAGTATGGGGAATCCTTTAAGCTGTCCATGTCAGCCTTAGTTGCACTGAAGTTGACAGTGACACATGAGGAGCAGTCACAGGCTCCCTTACATTGTCTGTGCTGTGGAACAGCAGTCATGGAACAGGGGGTGCAGCATTCAGCAGATACAGAGTAACAAGTGATGAGAAATTATAATTACCCCAACTAGATTCTGTGATCATGGCTGTATCTGGTATTCCATATAACTAATTTGAAATTATTTCTCTGCCTTACTTAATTTCACTTACTGATCTGTTCACCAGGCTTGAGGAGTCATTCTTGGGTGTCAGGACAGATAGTGAATATTTATGATTGTGGATATTTCTGAAGTATCCTTTTGTCATTTTCATGATCCTTATGGCACTGAAAGAACTCAGACTGAGAGTATTCTGTAACTCTGGGGTGCAAAAAAAGGTTCTTTGGTGTTCATGTGAGACAGCAGTATGGATTTCACAAACTCTATTGACAGGGAAACTTGATGAGATTCTGTAGGCCTGCAGCTGTGGTGGATATGTTAGGCCATACTGAGCTCCTGAGAAAGGAAGGTCATTACAAATGCTCATATGAAACTTCTGCCTATTAACAGTTAATTCTTTTGTTTCTGTGTTACGCAAAATAGAGTTTTTTTCTGTCTCATTTTTCACCTTAGAGAAAGCTGCTCTGCAAGTAAATTTGATATCTGAATCAGAAATATCTTCCATAACTCTATATGCTTTTCGGGTTTTTTTTTCCTTTTTCCCTTCCCCTCTAGCCTGTTGGTTGCTGATCCTATTAGAATTTCTGTGTCAGGCCATTTTGTAGCAAAGTGTTTTACTGAGATCTGTACTCTGCTAATTTTGGCACTACTGGGGGAGGTAACATACCTCATTATGTAGAGTAAGTGTTTCTGTCATCATTACTTTGATAATGATACATTTTCTTTCTCCTAAGAGGAAGAAATACTTGTAAACTCAAAGCAAGAAATTTGATGTTTATTAGCCATTTACCTGCTGGACATACTGCTATGCAATCATTATTTGCTCAGCTCTTTACGACTTCAGTCTGTGGCACTACTCATTGGAAGGCCACTAATTCAGCATTCCAAGCTACTTGCCTGAAGCACATTATGAATTTCAGCACTGCCATCAAATGCAGTTCTGTAACCACAAGTTAGTAAGGTAGGAAACCTCCTTGAATGGGATGAAGTATTTTGTGTGCTAGCGAGCTTCCATCCAAATTGTTGTAAACCCCCACATAATTTTTCTTTGCTTTTTGCAGCAGTTAGGCAACTTCAGCCATGAGGGGCAGAAGGGCACAGAATTTGCTACAAAAGGCATGTCAGGCTGCTGTGATTGTACTCCGCTAATAGTTTAAAGAGCTGCCTACATATTTGCCGGACTTACAAAGCTACTGTATAATTCATCTGGAAAGTGGATTCCACTAAAACCTCATGGAATTCTACCAATTGTACTAGTGCAGCTCTTTCTTACAGTTGTGAACTAGCTTGTTATTTAATGAAATGTGCATCTTGTGCTTAGTTCTAGACATAACTATATATGAAATCAGTCTAAAAAGGCACTATGAAAATTTGCCAAGTAAGAAAAAAGAGCTCTTTTTGCAATTTTTTCTACCTGTGGTGGCAGTTAGGAAGGTTGGTTTTACTTGCCTGTGACCTTCTAGGTACAAAAGAAGTTCGTGTAAGGGTTTGTATCTTTTTGTCGAACTTAAGTGTATGTTTTGTGTCGGTTGTTATTTAATAACCTCTGTGGGATTTTAAATCCTTTCTTCTGGTCTTGCTAGTTCACTGCAGTGTACAGGCTCTAAAGCCTTGTGTGTTGGTGGCTGAAGGGCCTTGGACTTCCTGATCATTAATTACTGCTGTCACGTGGAACATTAGAATTGATACATATTTCTTGTTATGTGTGTGCCTGTCATATTAACTATAAATATTTTGTTTTTTTTTTTTCTCTTAGGAAACTGTCCTTGTCAAGTGTAGCCGTCCTGGTCACGCATCAATAAACAAGACTTTTCAGTTTGAAAGGTGGGTAGTCCTGTGCAGCAATCTGGAAATCTGGATTGATGGAATATTTGTATAGTGAAGACTGATTTTTTTAGTAGGCATTGGCTAGAAGGTAATGTGGTTTTTTTTTTTGGTTGGGATTTTGGGTGAGGTGGCTGGGGGGTTAGGAGAGGGAGGTTGTTGGGGGTTTTTTAGTGTGATATATATGTTCTTCCCAGGGCAGAATAGTGCACTTGGGGTATAGATGACAGTGCTCCCTCTCAATAAAGACTGCTGATATGCCTAAATTCGAAACCTGTATAGACTTATTTGACTCTTTTCACAATCTGAGTAGCTGTCATGATCCTTGCAACATGTTGCGAGGTAGCAAAATATTTTAAAGGTAAGGAAAGAATGTTTGTCTCTCAGTACTTAAAGAGGGCCCATAAGAAAATGGGGCCAAACTTTTTAGCAGGGCCTGTTGCAATAGGAAAAGGGGTAATAGTTTTAAACTAAAAGAAGGTCGATTGAGAATAGATATAAGGAAGAATTATTTTACAATGAAAGTAGTGAAATAGTGGAACAGGTTACCCAGGGAGGGAATAGATGCCACATCCCTGGAAACATCCAAGGTCAGGTGGAATGGAGTTCTAAGCAACCTGATCTAGTTGAAGATGTCCCTGCTCAGTGCAGCAGGGTTATACTCGGTGACCTTTAAAGGTTCCTTCAAACCAAAACCATTCAATGATTCTATGAATTGAGGTGGATTGCATGACTTCAGCATTAGACATACAGCATGACTGAGCCAGAAACTGGACTGAGCACTTGTAAGAGTTGATGTCCAAACAGCCTGAACACAGACATCAGGGTAGAGTAGTGGCATGTAAATCAGTGCTGCCCAAGGGAAAGGCTATAGTGTGATTACTTTCCATGTTAGGTGCTCAAAAATCCGCATAGATGAGTGTGATTTGGAATGTACCAGTTGTGATAAGGGTTTTGGTGGCACCAGAGTCAGTCTGAGACAGAAAAATGCAGGGAGTCAGGCTTGAAGGGTGCCTTCTGTTCTTTCAGAATGGTGCTGACCTGAATCTCTGAAAACAGGAATGAAGAGTTAAATTAATACAAATGAGATTTCTGTAAACGAAAAAAAATACAAAATTTTACCCCAGTGCCTTTTTTCTAATGCAAACTTTGTATCTATATATTCCAATGACTCAGTAGGCTCTCAACCTCCAACCATGTTTCAAAACCTTCCGGAAACAGAACATATGAGGACAGTTTCATGCTTCCTTGCTTGAAGGCAAAACGTTATTTAAAGTCAAATGTATGCAAAATGAATTATCTGTCCTGGTTTAAACTTAAGATTTAGCCTGAATAGCCATAGGTTTGCTAAAGATTGCTAGTCATTCACCCTTTCCTTGAGGTTCCTTCTAAAATGCTGCCTTTTTCTATTCACAGAGACTCTCCTGTAGGCCACCAGTCACTTGAAAATTCCTGAGATAATGCAAATCCTGGGGAAGCTTTACTGACTCCCTAGGTTATAGGACTCCTTTGATTCAAGGCATATGAGATCTCTTAGGGTACATGGCCCCCTCACATGTCTGCTAAGCTACTCAAAGTAAATCCTTTCACCTTTCAGCTGTACCTAACACAGCCATGCTAGTTGAAATAAATACAGAATAATGCTGGAATTCAACTCTGTAGAGCAATACAGTTAATGATATTGACACAGGACTCCAGAGTGCTGTGACTCTGGAAATGTGGTGTAGATCCTGATAATCAGGAAAAGGGTTAAAAAAATGTAAATCCCCCAAAGAATGCAGTTCTTGGGGAATGTTTTTTTAATGTCCCAGTACAACTCTTTTTTATAAACAGAGGAGCATATGGTTCTTATGAACTCAAAAATGTTTATTTTTTTAGCAACATTTTATGGAACTAATAAATGTCAAAATATTTGATTTCAGCTCAGGAAGAAAATTCCAGCTTTCAGCATGTTATGCTTTTACGATTTTATTGGCAAATCAATTAGGAAAATAAAAAAGAAGCTCAGAATTTTCAAGGTGAAATTAACATTAATCAGTATACAGGGACGAATCTATCATCATTCTGGTAAAAATACATGGGGTTAAAAAGAAAGAGAGTCTTTGGATTTGCGGCATCTTTCATGGTTTCAGATAGCTAGTGAAGTGGGTGTCCATACTTCAGCTGGTGCTGTGGTTATAGTGTAGCATAAACTAGTTCAAGATTACTTTATAAACCATTTTATTTGGGTAGGAGTAGCATTTGAACCACAGCAGCTAAGTAGTGGCAGTAAAACTCCTTTAGGAAGTTGAGTAAATATTTGGAGTAGTTACTGTAACATGGAGCCCTGTGCCTTTCCTCTGATCGGCTACCAGAGCCTGACCCTGACATAGCTGTCTGAGGCTGTACTACTTGGAGGTAATGGCCTCAAGCTGCACTACACTCAATTTCTTCACAGAAAGGGTGGTTAAGCATTGGAATGGGCTGCCTAGGGAGGTGGTGGAGTCACCATCCCTGGAAGTGTTCAAGAAACGACTCGACATGGCACTTAGTGCTTATGGTTTAGTTGACAGGGTGTTTGGTCAAAGGTTGGACTTGATGATCTTGGAGGTCTTTTCCAGCCTTAATGATTCTGTGATTCTAATTTGCAGTGCAAATGAACTGCTAAGACTGGCTGACTCTAGCCTGGGTTGTGGCCGCTAGCAATCTGTTTGCTGTCTTAGTCCACAAAAGTCATCAATGGCATCTGAAGACACGGTGAATGTTTTAGTCTTTAAAATACCTTTCTAAATTTATTTTTTCTTTTTTCTTTTCCCTTTTTAAATTTACGTATTAGCTCTGAGATGTTTTGATATGTTAAGAAAAAATATTTCAACACATACTGAGTTAGAAGCCTAGCTGGTTAAGATGGAGGTGCTAATGAATATTTCATCAAGTGCAGATAATAGATGAAGCAGAGAAAAGTGTTTGGAAGTGCTTTTGCACTCTTGTATTGGCCTTGCAGATTTGATGTGCAAAGTTAACTGAAGCATATGCTCATATGCATGCAAAGCAAGGATGGAGTATTGCTATTGTGTCTGTGTCTTCCTGGTATAAACTGTGCCACATCTCTGCATATTTGTTGGTTTCTCTGTGTACTATAAGGGCACACCAGAGAAATGGCAGTACAACCAGTATGTGTCCTTCAAGCCAGACAAGTGCTCCTTTCCTGATTAAAGAGAGTACATTTTCATGGAACTTACAATTAGTCTGTGGAACACGTTGCCACAGGATGTTACTTCAAGCCAAGAATTCAACAAGATGCAAAAAGAAACTGAATGCTAATTCTAATAATATTTTTTTTGAAACAGAGATTCAACTCATATTTCAATTTTGAGGCCAGTTTACAGCTTTCAAGGATTAGGATGAGGCACAGAGATGAATTATTGTGTCTCCAGCCACCATAGTGTTTCTTGCTCCTTCCTCTGTCTATTGTCAGGAAAAATGCAGAACTCAGAGTATTGGCTCCAGTTCTGTATCTGTTTATCAGTGATCCCTCTGCACAGTCTTATTTATGGAGAACATGAATACAAAAAACTATATTTGTGGAGTCTATAGACTGTAGCAGACAGATCATAGTCAGATATACAAAGAGGGTTGAGTAAATGCTAAAGAGCACACCTTGTCTTCATTCAGTTAAACCTGTAGTATCATACACAAGCTGTGGGATACTGCTAGGTGAAGTCTACTAGTGCACTGTGTACACAGTGAAGTGCCTATGTTTTGTAATGTTTGCTGCTACCAAAATTCCTGTTTCTAATTAGCCATTTTGCTGTGAGCTATAAGGAACACGTATCACTCATTGGAAAACAGAGCTAGCTAAACAAAAAAATAAAAAAAAATCACCACAGAAAGATACCAGAAAGGGAGCTTTTGACAAAAATAGGCATTCATACCTCAAGTATTTAAGGGTGGCTAATGACATTCATGTTTTAGATTATGTTCATCTTGTATAAACACTGCGCGCTGCAGGCTGTAATCTTGGGGAGGATACATTTTTGGTGCACTAGAGAAGAAATGAATAAGTTAGCATGTCCATATTTTATGATCAGAATTTCTTCTCTCTGATGATTTCCTATTTTCAGGTCTTGAGTTCATGTTGTTACAAACTTGAAAGGAGGAAAGATTTCTTTGAATATCCTGTGTTTGGTTCTTTACTCCTTGCATTTGAAAAAGTATTGGGATTGTTTCAGACATCATAGTTTTGGCCTAAGGATTGAACTGTCATTGCTCTTTTCTAAGAGGCGGAATAACTCATTAAATTTAATTGTCTTTCATTCTCTTTGAAAATTAATCTGCAATCCATATTACAATGTAATAGAAAGTCTTCCCTTGAGTGAGAAGTGTTGATTTCAGAGTAGATAGTTCATGGGGGTGAGGATGGAAATACCTTAGGCTGATACTGCCCACAAAGACAGTGCATCTTTAAACATGACCCTCAGGTGCATTCTGATTTCTGCTCTGCCACTGAGTCTTCTGAGGCAAATCCCCAGGCAAGTTTGCAGCCTGTGTACCTCTTACAAGTGTACACCTCTAGCTTGTTCCCTCCAGCACACACAACAGCTGCTCCCAAAAAGTGAGAACCTTGGAGTTCTAATTTTCAGTTCCCTGACATAAAAATGTCAGCAGGCTCCATGTTTTATGTCACTGGCCTACATTTTCCATAGTTTGCATTCTTGTATTGTGACAACATATTTATATTTTAATTTGGTTAATCACTGCACTTTTTTCCTCAGAGTTTACAATGATTCAGAGTCTCAAGATGCAGTGTTTGCAGATGTGGCCCCTTTGCTAACATCTCTTCTGGATGGGTGAGTTAAAAGGTGGGAGTAAGAAAGCTAAAGCACAATAATCTGCTGAAATCCATAAATTAAAAAAGAAAATTACTTAATAGTGGTGATCCAGTCAAGTTTTGTGGCTTTGCAGTTCCATTTTCCTGTTTTCTTTCTACTCAACACCAAGTGAATGTTGTTTCCCTGTATAAACAGTGAAAATGCTTTACAAAATTTAGCAGAGCAGATGAATTTGTAAAAATAAAAAAAGTTTTTTCCTCTGGTCTGCTTCTGGCAAACTGAAGAATCGCTTCTAATGGGGGATTTGTAGGTTATGTTTCATAACCATTTTCCAGTTGCAGAAATGGTGTGATACATCTTGTCCAACAGTTCACATATGAAAGGCCTGCCAGGGCCACTCTTAGTTCTGGTTATGCACGAGCACAGGCCATTGCATGTGGTGTGATCGATTCCTGGTTGAACCAGAATGGAGCATCCTCAGTCACAGTTCTACTGCTTCTTCAGGCACAGGGGTAAAACAGCATTCTAGTTTGAATACAAGACTGATCAGTAACAAGCACCAGCGAGTATATGAAATTACTTCTAGCCACTTAAGTTTATAAAGTGATTTCTCATTTATACTAGATCCAACTTAAGCTATTCTTGCAAAGAAGCCTTAAAGTGCATACTGTTATAAACCTTCAGGCTTGAACTGAGATTTGTACATAACTTCTTTTCTGCTCCTTTTTCATCCCTGCTCCAATGTCACTTGATTATATGGTAAAGCTGTCATGTAGCTTTCCCTCCCTGTAGAGGAAAAAGTTCCTTTCCCTCCACAGTGGCAGAGTTGAACTGTCGCAGTCCTTGTTCCTGGCAGTCTGAAGTTTCCAAGTCTCCATTTCTTAAAAGCGGCCTAAAAGAGGTATATCAGGATACTGTGGATATTGGGAAATACCAGACATCCCTTTGCATCCCTTTGCATATGCCCAAGGGCTACCTGGGCTGAGGGAAGTCATATACCACATTATTCTTGTTTACCAGTGATAAGTAACCACAGCTTCTGTAGCTAAGCAACCTAGGGACCCCTAGGTTGGAGGAGTTTAAAGAAGTCTTAAAACTACTGTTTTCTCCCCCTGTTTTTCCTTTTGCAGTGAACATAATTTTGCTTTGGCTCAGTATGTCACTTAAGTGTCTTCAGATATACGCTCTTTGTACCTTGATCTGCTGTACTTCCCACTTTCTAATTTTCACATTGGGAGAATCCTGTCCCAGAATCCAGCATTTTTGTTTTCAGTTAGGAAATGTTATTAAAAACAAATGACCTGTCTTGTTCTTCCAGAAGTGCTGTTTAAACAGGAGCAGATTTTCAGGGAAGGTAAGTCTGTGCATATGAGCACAGCAGCCTTCCTATTGTAAATGGGAAACAGACATACTTAGTCTGAGCCTTGAACCTCTTTGCTGCTCCTGATTGTTTTAGTCTGGGTTCCAAAGTGGTCTGTAACAACTTTTAGGTTAAGTGGAAAGGAGTGTTCTGCTCCTTTTCCTTATTTTTTCTTTATTTTTCTTTCTTAATGAATTGTTTCATTTTTCAGTATAAATATACAGGAAGAAAAGATTTTTCCATATGCAAAACAAAGTACAGCAGGCTTCAAAGTTTACAGTGAGTCATACAGGACCAGCAAGGGAGTAAAATAGCATTTCTTTACAGCATTGAAGAATCAAACTTTTTTGTTTATTTTAAAGAGGAAAATACATTTCTCCTCCTTTTCATTTTCTTAAACAGTGTTTCTCCTAGTCATAACTTTGCTATAGTGAACACCCACACTCTTTTCAGGAGAGTGCTACAAAACTACTGGTATTCTAGCTTGACAGTAAGAATTTTCTAAACAAGAATATAACTGTTATATACAGTAAGAAGCAGAGGAGAAGGAAAAATATCTGGTGAATCGTAGTAAAAAATTTTTATTTGAAACCTTTATGTTGGAACCAGAACATCAATGAAGTAAACTATTATATAGGTAAATGTATAGTAATCTGGTGCTTGTTGAATCCCCCAACAATTCATTCTCTCCTGTACCTACTTAGATATAATACTGCTTTGGCCAGTTTTAGCTCATTTGAGCTTACTGAAATCATGGCTGGGCTTCGCGAATGAAGATTTGGGGAGCTTACTGAAATACTGTTTTGGCTTTGGCAGAGAAATTTTCACTGATTGATACCCAGTTTGCATCTGTCTCTTCAATGTTCCAATCACCTGTCTACTTAACTTTTAATCATATCATTTATATCCTGTCAGAAGTATTTTGTCCATGATGTTTACTGTCTTCTAACAAGCAACAATTAAGGAAAATTTGATTAGCTGGACTATGGGAAAGTCTGATAGACTTCTAAGAAGACTTTAATTCTGTTTTTCCTGAGGAAAACTACAACCTGCAAATTTTTGGCTCCCATTTTGGTTCCAAAGATCTCTTTGATATTGAAGCAGAGCTAGAAGTCTCAATAAGCTACAGGTGGCCAGGCAGTGTGCATGAGGGGAATTGGGAAAATTGGTCATTATTAGTCTAGCTGAAAACTACTAAAGTTAGTGTGATGTTTTCTACTGACATAAATACAAGTAGAGTCATGTCAGCAGTGAATACTTCAAGAAGTCCTCTTTTCAGATTTACAGCCCTAATATCCATCACATTTAATTTTGCTGCAGTGTTATTTGTTTTCAGTTACAGTTATCTCCTTTACTTCATCAAATCTGTGATTAGACTCCTATTTTATACTCTGTATCCTAAAATCTGGAGGGACCTTACTATAAGTTTACTGTCTGCAACTTTGATTTCACATCCCCAGAAAGGTCACCCAGGTATTTGCTGTGTGGCTTATCAGCCCACATTTCTTTCTAGCAAGAGAAAGCTTTCTAAATAATCCTCCCAAAATAATTGCTTCTAGGCATGTTTAATATGCAAAAGATTGCTGCAGTGGCCATGTAAATATTTCATGACTTGAAGCCATACATTTAAAACAATTAGATGAGGGGTGTTCATTGAAATATGGCATGTGCTTGAAATAACATTTTTGATATGAGGAAAAGCATTGCATAACCAGAAGCAGCTGTTTCAGGTCTGCCCACAGAGGACGTAGCTTAGGCAGTGAAATTTTACTCCCTGGCAGAACAGGAGCAAGTCCATTCTTGAGACTCTCTAATAGAGCAGAAATTTCAGCAAACAGCAAAGTGCTCCTCGTGTATGGAGATTCTGCTAATGTTGTGTCTCTGAACAAACAAGATAGTCCAGGGAGGGAGTGGTCCTACCAGCATAACTACATGTCTTCCAAGGGTTTTGCTGGCACAGTTCTATGGTCAACACCAAGATTCTGGCAGGTGCTGCAGAGCAGATGCAGCCAAGGAGTACAATACAGTATCGGTCCTCCCTACAAAGCAGTCCTGTGGCTAGATGCATCTGTGCCCTCCCACTTGTTTTGTTTAAGGTGTTGACTTTGATCTGGTTAGAAACACACTTTCTAGATAGGAATCATACCTCTAAGTTCAGATCCCTGAACAGCACAGACATCTACAACTGAGCTCACAACTGTGGACTATTTTTTTTATTATTTTCAGTGCAGTGAAAAAGGCAGTTTCAGGGCTCTGTGCATTAGATGTATTTACTTGTCTACTTCAGAAGATGGTGAATTGTGTTTCATAGATGCCTGTACCTCTGCACTAATGTTGTACACTTTTCATCTTCGACTTGTCCATATCAGAGCAGTTCCTGCCGCCTTTATTCCAGAGTAGTCATTGTGTGCATGCTCGTACTGAACTAATGCTTTTGGTATAAAATTTGTGCCTCTTATTATTAGGGCTGTCTTCTCTGACTGAGGGCTGTGACTGATGAGCCTGCCTGAAAAAGGCTATGAGAGATGAAGAGTTCCCAGCTGTTAAGACACTAGTGCAGTGGTTTGCAGCACAGCACTGTAAGACAAATGAAACCCACTGATGGTTTACTTTAAAATGCTGTCCGGTAAACTGCAGTGCTTCACAAGCTGATTTACAAGCAGCTCAGTAGTGCACTTACTGGAAGTTGGGCAGACAGGACATCTAACCTCATCAGTCATTCCAAGCTAAGCATCCCTGAAACAACTTCTTAAAAGCATCCCTTCAACTCTGCTTAAAAAATAAAATCTGTTTGGGTGATGTTATGGGCAATACTTTAGTTACTTTCAGATTTTGAGATCTCCAGAAAGAAATCAGGGGCAGTGTATTTATTTTTTTGTTTCAGTTTGTGTTCCCAAATCGTTTGGGTTTTGACTTGCCACCTAACAAACACATTTGGTAACAGTAAAATAAATGAAAGCCCTTTTAATTTTCAGATACAATGTGTGTATCATGGCTTACGGGCAAACTGGAAGTGGGAAGACATACACAATGTTGGGACCACAGGTAGAGGGGAACTTTGCATTCACTACAGAAGATGAATCAGAACTTGGAATTATTCCTCGAGCTACCCAAGAAGTGTTCAGGTAAAAACTAAGTAAAGGCTTGTTGTCAGTGGTAGTCACCTTAAATTTTATAGAAAGAATGAAATAATGTTTGTAATGTATTTATCATTACAGATTTCAGCTTCAGAATGATTAATATTTATATCTTCTCTGACTGCCATTTGATTTTTTAGTTTTTATATGGATTTCTAGTCTCTCTCCTGCTTAATCTGATTTTCTAAAACAATAAGATTATGCAGTCTTGCTGTGTGTTATCTGTCCATCTGTCTTTCCGACTCCTAATTAGCTTTTGAAAATGTTTCAACCATAGTTGTGGAGTCCAAAAGATAATTAAGTTCTTACAAGTTTAGTGAAAATTGGCAATTGAATAGATGAAGAGGATCCAGATTAGATCTAAGTCCCAAAGGATAGCAGAATTTTTAACCACAATCTGCTTCTGCTTTGAGAATTTTTTTACTTGAACCTAATACAAGATCGAACTGATGTGCTGCTATGTTATAACAGAAGAGCCATTAGAGGTTTTTCCAGCTAAGCCTGTTTCTTTTGGAGAAGTGTATAAGCTAAATTAAAGATCCAGTTTTGTGTGAGAATAACTGTCTAACTGTAAATACTCACCTGAATAGACAAGCCCTTAATTTATTACTTTTCCCAGGCTGTGGACAGATAACTTCTTACAGATCTAGTTTGCCATCTCTGTCTGTTCATTGCTTGCACTCTGCCAGATTTTATACCCTGAGCTCTGAATGCAATAACAACCAGCAGAGAAATGATATAAAAGAACTCTTGAGGCAGGAGGCTAGTGGAGAAAAACAATTTAAGTCAGTACAGCTGTTTGGAAAGTTAAATTTTATATACTGCTTCATGTATAACTTAACTGTATATTCTGATTCTTCATCTTAACATTATCATATGGATGAGACAAAGCCACAGCTGCAGATACTTAATAAGCACTTTTATCAGATTATAATTAGATTACAATTAAAGAATAAATCTTTATTTACATGTTGCTTACTTGGGGTTTGACTTGAACATTTTTTGGCTTTTTTCTTCTTTTTTTTTTCCCTTATTTTTATTTTCCAGGCTTATTTCAGAAAAGCCACCAGGAAGTTACTGGGTTGAGGTTTCTGTTGTAGAAGTGTATAATAATGAAATTTTTGATCTTCTGGCCAAAGATAGTTATGGAAAAGTATTTAGCATCAAGCGTGATGTTGTCACAACCAGAGAAGGAAAGAGTGATGTTCCACTGCTTACGCATGAGTAAGTACATGACTTGATCCTTGCCATCCAAACATGATCTGGTGTTAATGCAATGCATAGCTGTCACAAAATTGCATTATAAGCACGAGATTGCTTCTAAACAATGAGTCCTTATCATGTGCAAAAGAACAGTTCTGTTTCTGTTGGCTCAGTCTATTAGACTACAGTTCACTGCAAATGTCAAAATACTTCCAGAAATAACTGTACAATTAGTTTGAGTTATACTCCTATGTTAAGTGCCTTCTACTCAGAATGCCTGAAGATTGCTGCATATTTTCTTGTTGCTGGGTCTATGGCTCTTCTTGTCAGCTGTAGAATAAGAGTCACAAAGCACTTTCCATTTAGTCTTACTAAATGATAAAATTTACACATTATAATAGAAATTGATGTACTCTTTGTAAATTTTTAAGCAGCTGTAGAATGTTAGCCTTCCGTACATGCGTTGGAGTTAAAAAAATGTAAAAATAATTAGATTTTAAGTGATCTTTTAATACAAATATCCATTTTACTACTGTTTAGTGTTCTGTTTTCATAACTGGAGGTGTTAAAGTTGGAATTGATACGTTGGCATGTTAGCAAACCATTGATATGGTTTGAACCCATAGTTCTTGAAAATGGAGGTTCTTCAAACTAAAAGCTAAGAAGCAGCTAAGCTTCTAACCATCCACTTTTAAGATGTATACTTTCCCACCATCAGTGTATGATAAGTTGGATTCTTATTTACACAATTTGACACTGTAGGAAGAGCTAGGGTATTTAGGGCTACTACTTACTGTAATGCCTTCTTTTACTTACTAAGCGTTACAGACTTGGTCTAGTACTCATGGGAGTGATTCTTGGCATTATGTATGTGTGGTATACAACGCAAATGTATAGTACTTTCTTGTTATATGTAAGACAGCTTGGGTAATTAGACATTCAAAATCATGTGTTCATAAAAATTCCTCTATTAACAAGAGGGAATCTGTTTCAGATGCTTCATTTTACTAGTGTTTATCATAGAATGTCCTGAGTTGGAATGGACCCACAAGATCATTGAGTCCAACCCCAGGCCCTGCACAGGACAGCCCCAAGATTCGCTATTGCAGGGTCCAACCACCTCCTGGGTGAAGAACCTTTTCCCAATATCCAATGTAAATCCCTCTGACACAGCTTTATGCTCTTCTCTCGTGTCCTGTCACTGGTCACCAGAGGGAAGAGTTTGGTTCCTGCCCCTCTCCTTCCCCTCATGAAGAAGTTGTAAACTGCAATGAGGTCTCCCCTCAGTCTCCTTCTCCAGGCTGAACAGACCAAGTGACCTCAGCTGCTCCTTGTGCGGCTTCCCCTCAAACCCCTTCACCACTTTTGTGGCCCTCCTTTGGGCCTTATGGTAGTAGTATCAACATCAGAAAGAAAAAAATCAGGTATCCACTGGAATTAAACTACTGGACATCTCTCTGTGAGCACCCAGCATGAGAACAGTTTCCAAAGGGAAACATTTCTGCTTGTGTGTTACAGGGATGTCTAGAAACATAAAAAAATGTCCTGCTTCTTGAGCAAATAATCTTTGTGAAAAGAAACATCTTGCTCTACTGAAATGTTTAGAGCAGCATTATAGTTTTCTAGGTTTCTGGGGGAAACATGATGTTTTTCTTCACTTCTCTGTAATAATTCTTTGTCATGGTCCAATCCCTACTTTTCCAAGGGAGGTTAGCAGTCATATTTGAAATGCATCCCTCCTCCATGCCAATTAAAATAAAATGCACCCTCAGTGGAAATAATTTTGTCTTGTGGGACTTAGTCACATAAGCAGACCAGTAGTTGTTTGTTTATATGGGTTTATGCTATTGCCAGAAAACCTTGATAAAAATACAAGAATGTACTGGAGGATTGAGCAAACATACTTTTATTCTACCTAGTGAGACACATTTATTGACTTATGTTTTCTACCCATTTAATTGCTCATGGAAAAGTGGGACCCCAGAGAAATTGTCAGGTGGCTTTCTTTCCTATGGGAGCTATAGAACTCTTCTTTCTTTCTATGAAACAATAAGCACTGTAATATTCTAGGAAGGATTAACCTTTGTATCCAGGGTATGCCTGCTCTTTGGTCTTGAGGTTAAATACGATTTCCAGAGAAATTCTGCATGCTTCATTGCACTCTGCATGCTCCATAAGAGCACGGAATGAGTGAAAAGTGACCAGAGTTTGAAGTGATGAATCCTTTTGCCCTTTCTGTCTGTATTACACTGACTGGTGGATTTTTCTTTGTCCCTGTTCTTGGATTTCCCCAACTGTGACTCTACTCCAACCTTTAGCATCTTCTTAAGGCTATGCTGTTAAGGGAATGAAAAACTCCAGAAGAGGCTGGGAGCAGAGCCTAACCTGTGTGTGCTGAATCTTTCTTGGAGGAGCTAATCTTTTTCCTTTGACTAGAGAGGAAAAGAACCGTATGACATAAGAAATGAAGATGGGTGCATGTAGTGTGGGCATGAGGGGAGTTGAATTTTCCTGTTTCATCAGAACTTCTAAGTAATTTTTAATTATGGTACTTCAGTAACTAGGATGTTGGCCTGGCTTCAATTCATTCCTGGAAAGTGCCTACTCCACTTCCCAAGGGAGCTTTGTATAGTTAGTGGGTGACTCATACCTTTTTGTAGGTTTTGGAGAGGGGAGAGGGGAGATGTAGTGGGACTTGTGCCACAGAGAAAAGAAGGAGAAGCTGCAATAAGGTTTCATTTGTCCTTCTAGTTAATAAAATGGCTGCTCTGTTTATTTCTGTAAATTTTAATTTATGTTAAAGGAACCTGGCACCTTGAATTAAACCTCTTAAAAACCACTTATCTCAATCAGTTAATACTAAATTCTAATGCAAACATAAATAAAAACAGGGACTTGTACTTCAATTACAATGCAAGCAGTGAAAAAATTCCAATTCATAAACAGGTTATATTAATAATTACACAGAAAGGTTAATAAGAAAAAGCAAACCCAAACAAAGTAAGGGAACCATTGAATGAGGCCACCCAGCTGCCCAAAATCTAAAGTAAACAGCTGGTGCTTTGAATAAAAACACATCCTCATTTATGATAATATTTCATCTAGAATATATTGGCCTGCTGGGTCTCACTGGCTTCTCCATATATCCATTAAAGTACAGTAGTCTCTTTCCTGCTAACATGTTCATCCTAGTGAATCACAAAAACCTCAAGTCTTTTTCTTCTTTTATAGTTTGGTTGACTTTGGAGAACATTCAGCATCAAATTCATAACCTAACCACAACAGGGCTTCTCTTTGTAGAATCTGGTCCTGGAACGTGCGGCATATAGAGCATCATAAAGTCGTAGAGATTATACTTAAATATTATTTCTGTCAGTCCTGCTGAGGAGCTACTGTGCCAAGCTCACAACACTGGGGATGCTGCTTCCCTCCAAAGCCAGCTGCAGCTGTCCAGGAGGTGACAAGCACTGACAGCACACCCTGAGGCCTGTCTTCTGCAAATGCTTATTGTAGGGTGGCAGCTCATGGCACTGACCCCTTTGATAGGGCACAGCAGCACCTTGCAGAACCCAACAGTCTGGTGCTGCATCCCAGCCAAGGCTGCTTCCCTTTCAGGGCATCCAGTCCTGGCTGACTAGCCACTGGAAGATGCAGTTCAAGACTTGGGAAGGCAGGATATGTGCCTCCTTTGACTGGAGGCAATACTCAGATCACCCCAGTATGAGGCTCTGACTGTAGGAACTAGAGCCACTGCTTCCCTGCTGTTGCCAGGTCAACCAAACAGGGAGACATCACCAGTGGTACCTCTACCAAGAGGTGTTACGAGGGAGGCCAACGTGTGGCTCAGGATTGACAGGAGAAGTCTGTAGTGATTATTTACTTCATGCAGTCCTGGATACACAAAGAACTGCTTTTAGGTGGCCGCTTCTCTTAAGTGGCTATAAATATGGTGTGGCCAAGTGCTTTTCTGTTCTTCAGGTGCCCTTGCTTTATTTTCTAAGGAAATTGCTTTAGTTGGGCATAGTTTGTTTTCTTTTGCTCTTCTGTCTCTAAACTCTTCAAGTATGGCTCTTAACATAAAATAAGTTTCTGCCCGGTGTGACCTTTAATAAAATCAGCCAAATCTAAATAATGAAGACCTTGCCTTTTATCACATGCTTGCTTTTGCTGACTGCAGCATTGTGGAACCAAGCCTGTGGCCTGTCAGGAGTGTTATTTATGATTCTGCTATTACAGGACATTCAGTCACCAGGCAGTCCTAACTCGTATCCCCACCTAAAAACTAATGTTTAGGTGTTGTATCTTGAATGATTATTGAAGAAGGCAATGCGGTGAAAGGAAAGGGTAGGCAATCTTTCCTCATTTGTTTTAAACATTGCAAACCTAGGGAAAATCATAGTGATTTTCTTCTTTAGCTAATCAGTTTATTTCACTTCCTGTATTAATTTCACTTTCTGTATTAATTTCACTTTCTGTGTTAGGTCTTTGCCCTTTGACTGATAATATTTGCAGTACTTCCTTTAACTGGAAAAGTAAACAGATAGTACAAGATAAAATGGTCTATAGGAACTTATGCCTATCTATTCTGACACTGAACAGTGGAATTGAACTTTTTTCCAGGGATTCTGGTTTTCATTCCAAATGTGAAATATGATTTCCAGAGGCCCAGAGAAATTTTGGGGGGTTTTGCCTCATACTACCTAAGAAAAGGAGCTACCTCAACATAAACTGGACAAATCCATCTCTGTAAGACCAGAGATTCCAGCGATGTCTAAACCTATGTCTTCTCTTCCAAAGTGTGGAGATGTAGAAATTTCAGTTTCTTCAAGAGCTGAGCTACAGTAACTATGGACCTGCAAGGCTAACAGGCCACTTCTGCAGCACTTTCAGGACTACATCACAGCTTTTGTCTTGAATTTTCATCTTGGACTATATCCCACCTGGAAAAATCTATATAGAGTTGTTTGTGCAGCTCAAAACTGAGATCAGTATAAGGAGAAGAGCAGGGACGTGGAAATGCTGAGATTCTCACCTAAATTGTCAGCTTTCTCATGTGATTTTTCCTGTGAGTCAGTTAAATATCCTTCTTGTTTCTTAGGACCGTTGAAAATGCATCCGAATTTTTACATCTAGTCAAGAAAGGCCTACAGCTGAGAGTCAGGCACCCAACACTGGTGCATGCTCACTCCTCTCGTTCTCATCTGGTAGTGACATTGACCATAACCACAATTGTCTTTGGAGATAACTTTGGTAAGTAGGATGTTACTAAAATGCATCTAGAGCCAGTCTGTGGACTGTGAGATTTTCATACTGTTTTTTCTTCCTTTTTCCAATGTTTGATACATTCCCTCAGTTCTTTTCCATTTTTCTAACTTCTACATACCTTCTTAAATAACAGACCACTTGGATGTTTGAATGCTACTGAAACTTTGAGTTTCATAAAAACTTACCACTTTTCTTTACATGTCTTGACTTACAGAGTTCTTGGAGTTTTATAGCATGGAGCAACTAATGAATAACTGTTGTCAGTAAGTCATAAGAGAGTTAAGATCTCAGTAAGATAGATAAAGTAGTTAAATCACTTAGAATGAATAATTACATGTCATACAAAGTTTGTGGTAAAGCTAACCATGCATTATAGGGATTGGATACGCTTTTGGGTGAGAAATAATCAAATTGTTTTACCTCCTACCTTGCAAAAAAGTCCGTTAAATTCAGTCTCTTGAACTGTTAGTAATAGGTCACTGCATGAAAAGACAATATAGTTGTCTTATATATGGTGGCAACATCTCTATTTCTACTTTTCATTACCACACCAAGACTTACCTGTTTATTGCTTTTGGGATTTTTGGAGTTAACTTTATTTTCTTTTGCTTATGTTATAATTAGGCTCTCTGTTTCCAGCGCTCTTCATACTCTGCAACAACAGTATGATTTTAGAAAGTGGGAAATATTTCACATTTTTTCCCTTAGATTGCTATCAGAAATTAAACCACCAGTATCAGCAAAGCAGAACAAACAGTGCCCTTACTTACCTACAGGCCTTGCCAAAAGACACAGTTACTTCAGAAGTTGCAGCTCCAGTGTTTCAGATGTTAGCTCTAGGCAGCTCCAGATTCTTGTCAGTCAGGCAGATGTTACAATTTTCAAAACTCAGTGTTGCACTGTTAGGTACCAGCCATCTTGTCTAGTCCAGAATTCTCTTTGCCACTTCTAATTGCAGTCACTCCACTGTGGCATGTTGTCTGGCAGCAAAGCTCTGTAGAAATGTGTAATTGTTGAATGCAGACTCGGGCTTTCAGCTCACAGCGCATGGATGAAGATGTGCCCTGTAGGGGGACGGAGCAACACTGCAACACTGCACTGCAACAGTGTGACAGCATGTGTGATAGCGCATTCTGTCTTGTGTAAAAGGAGAAGATCCTGATTTAAAAGCCAGGTGCAATTGTCAAATACCACACCACCAGATATCTGTCACTAAATAAAAGGTTGTAAAATCTGTGGTGAGTTCAGCACCTAAAGCCAGGGTTGACAAGCCAGCACTTTTTCAGGTTTGATTAAGGTGTTTTAGCATGTATTATCTGTCTTTTGAAGAGAGCTGTTTCTTAATTTTGTTGTCTAAAACTAAAGAAGAGACCACTTAGTTGACACTGTATGGCCTGAAGCCATTTATTCTGTGTAAACCAACACAGCTGCTCTGTCTACACTGTGAACATCCAGCTTGGGTTTTAGCAGCAGCCTACTTGGAGAAGTACAGAGCTCTGCAACACAAGTCATCTGCTCTTTACTCAAGTTTTGCAGCTGGAAACTTTGTACTATTCCACCTAGACTCTTTAAACACCCAAGAAAGTCTGTTGTCTCTATGACCTGTAGCAGAGTATGTGTCTTTTATTCCTTTATGTCTTTCAGAGAGAGAAAGAGAGAGATGGATGAAAACCAAAACACTAATTAAAAAGCAAAACTGCATTGGGAAATCCCTTTTAAATATATTCCTGCTAAGCTAATGTGAAAGCAGATTTCCAAGAGAATCTGTCTTTGTCTTCCTTCTCAGCAGAGAGTGAAAGCCAGATGCTGCTGCTGAGGAAGACGAAGGATAGTAGTAGGTAACCAACCTGGACAAATGGGAGTAATACTATTTAGGCTAATAGCTTATCATTTGTAGATCCAGCAGTGGGATATGAGGGCTGAAGGAAGTCTAGGGGGAACAGCAGGAAAGGACGAAATAGAAAAGGCAGGATGAGGATTTTTTTTTTTTTTGCCAGAGCATCAGCAAGTTATGTTTCTAATACACAGAATCAGACTTCAGAGCCTACTGCTCCCAAAGATCCAAAATCTCACTTTGGTTACAGTCAGTCTAAAACTTGAAAAAAATACCTCCTTAAAGGCCTTACTGAACTCCTCTTTCTTGCTTTCCACATTGTATACAACACAACCTACACCAGAACTTGTTACCAATCGGTACAATCAGTTTGATAAGTAAAACCTTAAATAAGATAGAAAAAGTGATTCAGCCTGCCTTGCCATGGATTCTGACTTGTATATTGCTTCTGTTAGAATAGTCTTAAACAGCAGATACTGTATATCCCCTATTGATGTCCCATTTTCCCCCTATCTCAATTACCAGTGTCAGTGAGAAGCTCTCCTTATTTGCTTTTTCCATTAAACAGGTACTTCATGGGAAGATGAACAAGCCAGTCAGAGACTAAATAAAGAGGTTTCCTGCACCTTTCCACAAAAAACGAGAGATAGTAAATCTACCTCTTCCTCTGGAACCTCTTCACCAGTGCAAGTCGAAGCAACTGAGAAAATTAAGCAAGTCAAAACTAGACTGCAGCTGGTGGACCTTGCTGGTAGTGAGTGTGTCGGTAAGGGAATGTACCTGCTTGTGGGCATGGATCGTCCCAGATCTAGGTTACAACAGTTGCCTTTAGTTCTTTATGGAGGGGTACATGCTACCCTGCTCACATACCAGGCTCATTTAAACCCACAGATCCTGCCATAAAAAAAATTTTGAGGGCTGATTATTCCAGTTTTACACTGGTACAGTATAACTGAAAATCTGACTGCATAAGCTTTAAATAAGCCCAGGGTATTTACCCATAAGTATATTATTTGTTTAAACTGGTTTTATTAGGCCTGTTTTTCTGCTCTGGAAAGTAGCATGTTTTTGTACAGAAATGTTTTAAGTGCATAAATTATTTAAGTATTACAAATATCTGTAATAATTGATATCACCATGTGTAGGGTTTTCTGCCTTTTTGTGGAAATTAGTGTTGAAAAGATAATATTGTTTTTGTTGTTTCTTCAAAGCATTTTCCTCCTCCTGCCTCCTCTATGCACACAATAATTTAAAAAACTTGATTATTTCCTAAAGGACAAGCTTTCTTACCAAGAAAAACCATGCAGCCAGATGTACCATTCCAGAAATAATGTTTTGAAAACTGAACCAGTATTATGAAAGAGTCTTTTACTTTACTGCCAAGAATTCTTGCTGTTGCTCACTGTTAAACTTTTGTTCTACAGAGAAACCTAATATAATACATTATTTTTTTTCATTTGCTCTAAATGCTGAAAACATGTAATTTTGCAACAGGGTGTGTGTTTGTTCTCTCAGTTAAACCAGGACAAGCATTTCCTTGGGTTGGGGCTCGGCAGGCCAGATCCTTCAGTGAAGCCAGAAGAGCTGTGCTAACATCAGTGTTAGATGTGGCCCAGCACACACAGCAGACTGCCCTCTGCCATCAGCTGCGCTGGTGAATTTACCCTGGTAAAAGTGAGGGCAGCTGTTAACTCATAACTCTTTTAAAATGTCAGCAAATCTAAGGGAGCAGCAGTACATCAGGCTTCTCACACACTTCAGCACCCTGCCTTGTTAGCTCTACAGCCATCCTGAGTCATTTACAGGCCAAGTGGTGCCTTTCTGGCAAACTAGGTTTCAGTTTGAAAACTCAGCTACATGCTTCCGTGGAAGTTCATCTAACCAAATGCAGATAATGAGCAGTTTAAACAAGTACCCCCTCACCTATTTGCAGTTTTCTGCTTTAGGGTGATGTCCGTTGTCTCAGGAGTCCACCTTTCCTTGAATAAAAGAAGTCTGGGGATGTTTGTATACACAATGGCCCCAGTAATGTTAGCCTGAGATTCATCCTGTCACAGATTGTTGTCCACCCTTTGGCAAGTCTTCCAAACTCTTTTGCTCCATGTCTCTCTGACAAGAGACTCTACCACTCTAACCTCATCCTCTCCCACAGTCGCATTTCTCCTCATTGTCCAGACTTCAGGGGTTTTTGCTATTACTGTGCCTTTTCACATTTGCCTCTTGAACTCCTCGTTTGTCCTCCCAGTTTGGAAAATGCTGCCCTATGGGAAAGACAGGATCTCTAGCAGCTCCCTGTACCTGTCTAGAGGTGGGAGAGTAGGCAGAAGAGGAAACTGTTAGCCCTATCTGATCAGCCCACTACTGTGAGCTCTGCCTAACATGGATCATGTGCTCTGGATAAGGAGAAGTGATTGCAGATCACTTCTGTACCTCATCCACTGTCCTGAACAAAACTCAAATTTGAATAATGTGATACTAAATGCTAATAGCAAATTTCTCTTCCTCAAATGGGCAGGAGGAATTAATTACTCTTAACTGCACACTCATCCAGACTGATCAGAGTTGAGCTTGGAGCACCTCTTTGAGTTGGTGCAATGTGTTGCATAGAACAAACCTTTCCAGTGTTGCTCAGGGGCAGCATAGCTACATACCACCATGCTGCTTGGGTGGCAGAAGGGCATAATTTTCCTTTATCCATTTCCTTATAGCAAATCATGCCATAAACCACCACCTCACAGCCTTGGGTGAGCACAAACCCCTCACGCTTGTGTCTGCTATACAGTTTTGCTTCTGCAGCTTGTGCCATCAGTGCCTCCCCTCTTTTTCCTAAGGGATACAGATGGGGCAGTTACCTATTATAAAAAATGGTGAAACAAAACAGACTTCTTTCTGGGGATATTGTGGACTGGTGTTTTGTCTTGTCTGATCTTAAGGTGTTCCTATGTTCTCGATTCCTTGTTCTTAATACATATGAAGCCAAAGTGCATTGTACAGATGAAGAGATCAACTTTAACATGAGATGCTTCAGACCATCTGTAGACACTGAACCTTCTTTAAGAAGGTTCTTCAAAAGAGTGTGTAGAGTATTAAACAATTTATTGGCATTCCAGACTGAAAAACCACTGCATCTTGCTTTTGGCATGGGTCGGCTGGAAGTCGTCGTTCAGAATTTGTGTTTAAAAATGTTGAGTCAAAAGCAGATGATACAGCAACAGAATTTTCCCCACATTACAGTTTGAAGCAGCTTAGTGTTACCATTGCCTTTGTCTACACTGTACCAGGTATGTCTGGAGTGACAGGGGCAGCACTGAGAGAGACATCGTTTATTAACCGCAGCTTGTCCGCCCTGGCCGACGTTCTTGGAGCAATAGCAGAGCAACGGTCTCATGTCCCATATCGGAACAGCAAACTTACCCATCTGCTTCAGGACTCCGTAGGTGAGGGATTATTCTGATTTCTGTTTAACTATAGATTTCTCCTCCTAGAATTTTTACCTTCCTTTGTTGTGTAAAACTAGAGGATGATCTTGTACTCCTTGCTTGTATGTGGCCTCTGTTCAAAGACTCTGGTCCTGGAGCCAGTGTGTGAGTACACAGTGCGGGTTCTGAACTCTTCCTGAATTTGGCTAAACCTTGCTGTTTCCAAGGTTCATTTGAGGAACATCTCAATAGGATCATTTAAAGGTTAAAAATTGCATTTCACTGGTGTTTCATGTCAGGTACAGTTGACAAGTTAAACTTCAGTCTTTATTACTACAGGGTATAATCAAGTAATTGCACATTCCTTAATATTGTGCCCTGTAGCAGTGAGACAAAGGAGAAAGACAGGACATGGTACCGTGCTACAACTTCTTTCTGTGTTTGGGACACTTCCTCTTCTTTAGCTCCTCATCAATGCAGAAGCAGTTTTAAAGCAAGTGTTACTCCTGCAGTAATGTCAGATTTGTGTCCATTTTTATAGTATATTAGTCCATTTTTCTTCAGCCAGAAAATATTAGCCCTCATGCTTTTAATCTCCAAGGCACTGACAGTGAATGAGGTAATAGTTCTTCAGAGCTTCTGAAATACTATTAAGTTTTGCTTAAACTTTGAATTTCACCTACTGCTGGAGTCTCTACTGTGAAAAGGGAAAGCCAAAAAGAGAAGTGAGTTTAGAGGCTGTATGTAGGCTCTGAGCTTGGTTTTAACCACGCCTGGTGTATGACTTTGGTGACACTGTTTATATCAAATGTTGAAAATGACAATTTCCTCCTTTGTTAGATCATTCCTGGTAAACATTCTGAGTCTGTTTTGTTTTATTGTCACACAAATAAGCTATTTTGCCATTGCCCCAAAACGTTTGGTAAAACTTAATGAAGTGCTCAGGCCCACAACATACGTGCTGATTAACTGATGAAGTTATAAGGAGAAAAAAATCTAAGTTACAAACTGTAAAACACTTGGGGGTAAATATCATACTGTTAGATATAGACTCCCCTTGAAGGGGCTGTCTGTTTTCAACAGCTTTCTTCACGAGCAGTCTTCTGCTTCATAAAAGCAATGGTAACCTATGCTTACTGTTGTGTAGATCAATACGTTACCAGTGTATAACTTACTGAAAATGAGGTAAATAAGTATGTTTTGCCTTTTCCCTGCTTTTAGGAGGCGATGCTAAACTGTTGGTTATGCTGTGCATCTCTCCTGGCCAGAAGTACTTAACAGAATCAATGCAGTCTCTGGGATTTGGGACTCGTGCTCGGCAAGTTCAGAGAGGACAAGCCAAGAAAAAAAATTTCCCAATGCCTAGTAAAGCAAAATAAAACTTAAGACTCCTGTGGATTAAAGTATTATTAATGAGTTCCTCAGACTGAAATGTATATTGTTGTCCTAAAGCCATTCTTTTAGATATCATCTGCCAGATAAAATAAACAATCCTCAACATGGCATTAGTAAGCAATAAACCTGCTGATACTGTTCTTTCTTCTAACATAATAGTAAGTATTGACTACAGCTACCAACCATGGTGGAATGGCAGAGAAATAAACTGGGCTTTCAGACATGGCTTTGCCTGTGTGTTACCTTTGGGCAAGTAGAACTGAGTCAACAGAGCCCTGATTTAGGATGGTTCACTTCTGAAAGGCCAAGGGTGCATTCTGTTTTCTCAGTAGACGACAAGAGTCTAAAGCACTCCAGTGCTTCAAAACAGCAAGTGAAATACTTCCTCCCAGCTTGGATTAAGATGAGACGTCATTTTGGATTGCTCTTCTATCTAGCACGGATGGGGTCATTCCTAATGCACTATCAACAGGCAGGAGTGTAAAGCAGTCTGTGAGCCGTATTGAATGGAGTTCTGTTCTCTGGTTTTAGGTGGGAAATAATGGCATTAGTGAGCTGGAGAAAAATGAGTAAGGCTATATCTGTTATCCCTCTGGAATGTAGTTTAGGAAGCAAATGAGGGATTACACAACTTTCTGAAAACACACTTAGGTTAAATGGTTGGAACAAATCCCAGCTCTGCTGAGTTCACTAAAACCACAGCTTTGCCTAGTTTGGGGGTATTTTTGCTTCATGAGTGCTGAGAGGCCCTGAACTAAGGATCCTAATGGGACCCACCTTGTACAACTGTTTTAGTAGTACTCTGGCCTCTTGTTTCTCTTGCATTTCTGAAGCAAGTTAAACACATCACAACCTTTAAGCTGTGCCTGCAGATTAGAAGAGGATAACCGTCCATCACACAAATAAAACACCAAGTAGCAGCTTGTCATATGCTATTTGTAATCCACAAGTGGCTTTCACCCTCTTATACCAGTGCTGAGACAACATCATGCAGGGTTTGTGAATGAAGTTACACTGGAAGAAGTTTCAAGGAAGTTTAAACAGTGTTAGAGATGAGAAGTGGTTCCGAGATGAGCAGTTGGGTTCAAATAACATCTGATGTGTTTTACCCACTACGTTATTGCTCAGCAGAGGCCTCAAGATCCAGTCCTAATTTTTTCCACCAGCAGTTACTCTGCCCCTAGACTGGGAGAGAGGTCATTGTTAGGTCACTGCAAGAAGGCTTAAATTGCAGTGGCCTACCCAGAAGTCCGGAGTTTACAGTACTCCAAGTCACTTAACCTTCACAAACATAAATATTTATCCAGAGATTATGTAGCATACTATTATTGGAATTTCATCCTTGAATATGTAACAGCTGCTGTGTTGCATGCAGTGCTCTGGTGCTCAGAAATTACTATCCAACCAAGTAGTAACACTTGCTTTCCTAAATAATGTCATGAGGGTAAAAAATGCCTTAATTTTACCTGATTCCGACAGTAACAGATGGTTACAAAAAGAATTTGGCCACTGGAACTTATGAAGCTGAGTGGTGGTAAAGCAATCTCAGGTGAGAAAGTGTCAGAGCGAAGAGTGTTAGCCTGGTAAGTGAAATGCAGGAGCAGCCAACTTCAAGCTCATTGTAGTCTCTGGACAGCTAGGCTACTAAAGCAGCCTGGATTACAGCTCAAAGAGAGGTTGAGTGACAAGGGCTAGCCGATTCCACCAGCATCTGTAAGTAAGTTCCTCAAGTACTTTAGGGATTTGACATTTCTAAGTGTTAAACAGAAATGCAACTTGTCACGAGCTGCACTTTTCTCCAGAAAAACTGTTCTTCAAAACTTTGCATTTGTTTACAATCTGTATGGTAGGGGAAAAGCAGCAATACTTATTGTTAGAGCAGAGAAATAAACCCCTCAAATATGAGCAAGTACCAACAGGTTAAGTTTGTACATTGAGATTAACTCTGCCAAATTCTGAGTATGCAACATTCCCTATTCCTGTTTTCCTTGTCAGTGTAGCCTATTGCTCAGTGTATGACCTGCACAACAGAGCGTACAGGATATGCAGGGCAGGAAGGTTAACATTTTGTTCTAAGAACTTTCAGGTTTGGAATTTCCTGGGTTATAGAGATGTGATTGCTCAATCCCAGTGTCAGATGCGATGCACTGAAGGGAAGAAGGGTAAAGGTTGTAAGGGTACACAAGCAAGTAAGAGTGAAAGCTACCTAAGTCAGGAGAAGTTACTTTCAATGAAGTCCATGAGTGCATGGTGCAGCATTCAGCTGGTGTCTTGGTGTACTGAAACAAGAGCACTCCCAACTACCTTCTGCCTGCTCAAGCTGGTCACTGGGTCACCGTTCTGGAGGCAGTGCTGCTCCATATAAGGAGGTGCTCTCTCCTGTCCATGATCCTTGGTGCATGGACCTTGGTGACAGTCAACACATTAACCTTCCACTGCTGGGCTCTCATGCTCCTCCCCTAGACTCCAACTATCTCCTGTGGCCATTCAGTCAGTGCTCAGCTATATCACCTTCCTCTGCACCCTAGCTGGCCGTAGGAAGCTCCACACAGTGATGTAAGGCATCACAAACCCCAGCTACCCATGGGACTGGCCTCCTTCAGCACCCCTCTCGAGTTTATGCTGCTGCCTTCATGGCTCCACAGAGCAGCTGAGCAAACCATTTTACCAACAGTAGCCAGAAGCCTCCACCTCTTCCTCAAAAAGCCTACCCATTATAGAAACCAGCAAATACCAGAGAATTTGCTCTTGTGAATAGTTCAGTATTCAGCATCCTGGTTTAGTGAACAGCTGGTCAAGGAGTCAATGGCATCAAGCTTGACCAGCACGGCAGCTGCCTGAGAGGCCTAGGGTCTCATACTCCTGCCAGTGTACCCCGAACATGTTATGTAAAGCTGGAGGCAGCTTTCAAACTCCACGCACCCCTTGCCCCTGCCACCCTACTCACACATCCTCCAACCTACAGGCCAAGCACACTCCGAGAAAGCAGAAAATTTGGATTCAGTTCAACGATGAATGTTTGAGCTCCTGTCTCTCCCAGCACATGTGAATGCTCTGGCTTTTCAGGACATCCAGCAGATCTGGAGATAGGTCAGGTAAAATGGGACTCTGTCAGACCAATCCCCAAGTCCTAATAGCAGCAAGTGCTTATCTAAGGTAAAATACACACATACATGTACACACAGACTACACAAAGGTAGCAGAAGCCTAGACTTCTGTAGAATCACAAAAACCTTCAACGTACCAGTCCAAAATTTAGCCCAAAAGTACAGTTTGGTGCCCACATTTCACTGTCAGTTTATCATTACACATGGAATTTATCAACTGTGGTTGGTGGTTCCCTTGCAGCCAAAGGAAAGGGATGAACAGGATAGATCCACTTTCAGCAATGCCTCTGCCTCCCTAGTCTAGCAAGGGAGTCCAGGCACAGGGTTTAGAGCCCCAACTCTGTTTGCCACAGCCAGGGAAACTGATTGCTCAAGGACCTGATTCTGAAGAACATACAGCTGCTGTGGAGGTTCTTCACTCATTTTTTTCAACCTCAATCCCTACCATACCTGCCCAGCTGTAACCTTAAGCTCTGTGGTACTAGTCCAACCCGTGTCTTTCAGCATTTGCAAATCTGTCCCCAATTCACTTGCAGCATCCAGGTTTTTGAACAGGGGAAGGCAGCATGCAGTGAGGCAGAACAGACATATGGCATAGGAGCAGCTCCCCATCAGTTCCCTGCAGAAAAAATTCCTCACACTGCACCATTTGCAGTGAATAAATTCAAATGGGACAGACTTTTGTCCCGGCAGAACTCACTTGTAACTTTATTACCCCATATCTATCTACACCGACTCTGGGTCCAAGCTCTCCAGCCAGCCAGATGCTTCTTATCCACCCACACACCATACACACCCATGTGACTGCTTCCAGAGAACAGCCATGCTTCAAGCGGCTTTCCAGCTTGACCTTGTGATTCTTTTCACGCATACACTAATCTTAGCTCTGGCTAGCTCAAGACCACAACATCCTTGCTTCAGTATTTTCTTCTTCTTCTTTTATCATCCAGGTGGCTGGTGTTGTCCGTCCAGCTGCTCCTACAGTTCCCTCAGAATGTTTTACTCAGTATCCACAGGGAACACCTCTGCTCTGAGTGGTAACACTGCAGCTCACAGCACTCTGGACCCCCTCCAGACAAGCCTCTAATCTTCCTCATCACCCAGGAACACTCTTATCAGCTGAGCCCAAGGAAGCGATGTGATTCACAACTGCTTAGGAGTGCTGTATCTCATCATGGGGTTAAAAAAAGAAGTAATTAAACCACCCACTGCCTTTTGCCCACTCTTAAACAAAGCCTTGACCTATGCTGACATTTGAAAACTATATATTTAATTTCCACGTGGCTTCATGTCTCGGCAGCAGCCACACCACAAAGAGAGGCCGCTCTTGGTTTTAGCCAGGCTAGAAAAACCATAATCAGCATTGGAAGGTTCACAAAAATGTTTAATTTGTTATTAAATTGCTGATTCCATTTTATGAAGCACTTTTCCAAACCTTTGCAAAACGCAAGGAACAGGCCGAACGAAGTGGTTACTGGAAAGGGCTTTTGGCTCCTGCTATGGAGAAGCAGTTGCAAGCTGATGGGCTTGCAAGTCCCTTCCAACTAGATGAAGAAGCAGCAGCATCTGCTCATGAAGGAGCAAACATGCCCAGAGTGAGAAATGCCAAAGGTTCTGCAGCCTTTCACAAAACCAACTTGGCATTTGAGCACTCCTCTCTGCCTGTGTTCTTACCCAAGATCTCAGATGGAAAAAAACCACAGTTGAGCTCTCTTCTCCATACCCAAGAGTCTGACATTGATTTAACAAAGCATTTTGAAGAGGAGTCCAAAACTCAGTACTAGATTAAGATGATGCAATGCTCAAAATTCACCTGGTTTGTTCAGTACATGACACATCTCTAATGATTTGGAGATCAGTCTTAGAAAACCTGCTGAAATGCCAGTCAAGTGACCAGACACATTCAGATGTTGCAGCTCAAACACCAGGACCTAAATTCAGCAACAAAGAAGAGATAGGTGCTACTCCAGCTATCTGGACCAAATATTTAGCATCAGCTTTGATGGAAACAACACAGGGGAAAAAAATCCATAGTTGTCAAACTCCAGGAGCATGGGATTGGCATAAAGTTGTATCTCTGCTCATTTTCCTGGGGAACCACAGTTAAGTCAAATTATCATCCCTTTTTCTCCCAGCTCCTCTGGCTTCATCCTTGCAAGTATCCCCTCTGACACATGTTCTCTCTTGCCCTTCTTCAGGAACATGAAATTACTATCCTGGCTGGGATGAGTCAGTGCCCAGTAGTTTTAAAGGCAAGCACCAGAAGGAGTGGTTTTTTCTCTCATTTTCCTCTGGACTTTACTAATCAGTTCCTTCCCTCCTCTAAATTTAAAAAAAAAGCCAAAAGACAAAAAACCACAAAAAAACCCCCACCAAACACACCAGACCAAACCAAATAAACCAAAACCACTACAACCAAAAAAGAAAAAAAAAAATCAAAAAACAAAAGCCACTAAAAAAATCCCCCACCCCATTACTGTAAGAAGTTTTGGAAGCCACACCAGAAGCTTTGAAGTTCCAAAGACAGAAGATGATTGCTCCTCCCTCACTTCAGATGTCTGGGCTTCTGCAGCATGAGCCTACTCCACCTCCTTCTGAGCACATACACGTGCACACAGACTCTGCCCACTACATGTTCTGGTCTGGCATTTTGAATTACACAAGCGCCAGGATAAACACACAACCCAATTCAGAAATGGGAGCATTTTGCAGGCAGTCGACACACTAGGGAGCAGTCCTCCTCTATGCCTTACCTGTGAGCCTCCAATACTTCCAGCTCTATGTGCTTTGGCCAGGCAGCACCAATGTTCCCAGCATAATATGCATTACATGTGCTCCGACAAGTGTTTGCATTTGAGGTCCAGGTGTCCAGGCTCCTTTTCTCCTGACCCGTGTCCCAAGCCCTCCCGGAGGGGCATGGCTCAGCATGGGTGGATGCATGCACACATTCAGGGGCTACTTCAAAAGGAGCTGGGGGAGGAGCCCATGCTGCTTCGGCTGGGTTTGCTGCCAAGGCTGAATCCATAAAGAACGGCTAGCTGGTGTTTAACATGCCTCCTAACACAACCAAGCTTATGCAGTCAGACCTGACAAGTTATTTCATGGTGTCTGGTTTGCACAAAGCACTTCCCAACAGAGACAGGACAAAGTTCACCACAGGCAATTCAATACTGCAGTGTCCAAACAGGGACATCTCATGGAGATGGCACACAGCTCAACACAGAGGGATGACAAACTGGGTTTTGGGAAGGTGTCAGGCAGCGCAACAGCCACTGCTGGGCTGCTTCCAGCGAGGGCGTCCGTAAAGGGCATCACACCTGTGGACAGCCCCTACTGATGCTGCCTTATGGAGAAACATGTGCCCAGTCCACTGCCCTCCCAGTTTCCATCCAGAAGATAGACTTTATGCCTCTTTGTGCAAAGCTGTTGTAGATTCACCATGGGCACGTGCCAGCTGGAAATTACAGCAGCGTCTTTTGCTGCTGCTGGCTCCCTGATTCCACGAGACCCCAGAAAGACCTTGTGGTAGCAAGCCCATTACATCAGCCAAAACACTACGGCGACATACTTCTTGAACTCTTTAACTCCCCCCTTGGTTTGTGAAGACTCTGAAACTGCCCGTACCAGATACCAGACCAGCAGCTGTGTTGTGAAGAATGGCCAGTTCAAAGGGAAGTAAAGGGTGCCCATAGTCAGATCTGAGCCTGATTTTTGTTTCCTTGCCAGAATCTGGTTTATCTGCTAAATTCAGCATAACATTTGCAACAGCAATGGGCAGGATGTGACTGTGATGCCAGAACACATGTACGTGCACATTCACCAGCATTAGCTCTTTTGTTTGCCCATGTGAAGGAGAGAGGACTTAGAATGGACACACTGATGTAGGCAGCATGTGATTGAAACCAACTCGCAACAGCCACTTTCAGGCTGCAAGAAACAGGCCAACAGTTTTTCAGCACAGGTAGGTCTAAGTTAAACTGTTCTACCTTAGTCCCATGAAATCATCCTTTGCAATCCCAGCTGCAAGTCATTAGCTCAGCTCCTGTGGCATACAGACAAAAAGTGGAAGAATTGGTGAATAACAAAAACGTAGAAATGTGCAGTTGCATGGGGACATGGAGCAGAGAAAGATAAGAAAACTATCTGCACAGTCATTGTGCAGGTCCTGGGAGGGGTCCTGAAATCCAGATAAAAACCTTCTCTGGTCAAGTTACATAGCAGGGAAATGCAACACCTGGAGAAGCTGGGAACACAGGTACTGCCTCCTGACTCTCATATCACCAGGACTGCATCCAGATAGAATAAGCCCTGTCCTAATGATGCAGTGAGAACAGAAGACTTAACAAGGTCCTGATGGGTTACTACTGCCCTTACCCATGTCATTGCTGCCTGCAGTCCTTGCAAGTTATTCCTTACACCATGAGCAGCACCAACTGCCTTCAGCCAGGTCACCTTTTTGGGGAGGCCAGCCAAGCACTCAGGATACCAACACCCCCAAGTGCTCTGTGAGAGCCAGAGAGGGTTACACACTACCAGGCAGGCCTCACCAGGACCTGTGTACATGGCCAGGCATGGATGCCTGCAGCCAGCTGTGCTCTGGGCCACACACAGCGTCACAGTCACAGGGCAGTGTGGTGATGGGAAGCCTGAAGGCAAGGAGACACCCCATCACAGGCACAAGAAAGCAAAAGAATCCAGCCTCCAAGAAGGCCAGTGACTTTTGGACACCATCTACCTCCCAGAAGGGGTGGAAAGAGAAAAAGAGAAAAGGGCACAGAGTCTTGAGGGAGCTCTGATAAAGGTCTGACAGGCACAGAGATAGGGGAGATGTGGTGACACTGACTCATAAAATGTTAACTCATTGAAGCCGTGGAAACAACCCTGGGAGTTCAGATTTCATTGGCACTTTGCACGAGGCAGCTCAAGTCCCATTTCTAGCACTAGATTTTGCCAGACCATGGCAAGAGTTTCAGCTAAAGCACCTGTTTTTGACAGAGCAGGTCTGAGAGTCTCCTGGGGAAGTCCTGTGGTGTCTCTCACTCGCTCTCACCAAGTGGCACTGCCACCAGGTCAGTCCCTGCAGATGTCCCACTGCCACATCCCAAGCAGCCACCTTAACTCTGCTGCTCACACTGCCAGGCATCTGGGGCCCACAGCCAGACGTCACTGCTCCCAGGAGGTCAGACTAGCAATCACAGCACATGTGCCCCTGGAGAGGATACTGTTGGACAACTGACACGTGTGAAGCCAAGATATTCTCCAGCTTGAGAGACCAGGAGTGCAGAGCTGTTCTCCCAGGAGAACACCAAGCTCCAGGTAAGATGAGGGACACAGATGAAATAAAATAAGGGCAGCCAGAGATAGAATAAGCCCTGTCCTAATGATGCAGTGAGAACAGAAGACTTAACAAGGTCCTGATGGGTTACTACTGCCCTTACCCATGTCATTGCTGCCTGCAGTCCTTGCAAGTTATTCCTTACACCAGCACATTACAGGGAAAAGACAGCAGCTTCAACATTAGGATGCATCAGACAGGAGGAAGGTAGAAGCAATTTCCATCCCAGCAACTTGTAGGTTATGGCTCCTACAGTGAACATTTGGGAAAGACTGAGAGGCAAACAAGCCCTGCCCCATTACCCCAGCAAGGCTTTCCTTACTTCTCTCCCGGGTAGCTCATCCATAGGATGACATCCAAGCCTTCTGGTAACTTCTTCCAGAGCATCTGTTGAAACCTTCTCCTCAGAAGAGAATTGATTTCCTACACTTTGATTGCCCTCCTCTGTAGCACTCTCCACATGGACCTGCTACCAGCTGCAGCAAGGTAAACACCTGATCCACCCTTTAAGGGCCCTGCCCTGAGGCAGAGGAGACCAGCTTAGGGACACCATAAACCACCTCATGCTCCTCCACACCTAAGATGTCACCACTGAAGCAGCTGTCCCTGCTGTCACTGACTTGTGGGGCTCTCCATTTTATCCATTCATCCTCAAATGGTAAGAAATTGTACTTGGAGCTTTGCAGGCACTTGCCTGGAGTTAGAGAGGCAACTCTGGGCCTCAGTACTGCCTTGATGAAGCAGACCCAGATTCAGGCAGTAGCAGTCTGGAGTAGCAGCTTTGAGGAGTCTTTAAAGGTTGTTAACCTTAAAGATTCTCAGTTGTCTGAAAGCTCAGCTACTGCCCGGGCAGTGTCCTTGAGAAAAGCAGCCTGCAAGGGCTCCTACCCGCCTGTGTTCATTCTGAAAACAGGATAAAAACAGCATTGTGGCTGTGGCAACATGCTTGCCCTATATTTTTCAGCAGCAATTCTGAAAATGTTTGATCTCAATTTGGTTTGTGTTGAAGCAGATTGGAAAGCAACAGTTTGTACTCTCTCTGTTATTTGCAGAGCACATGTTAAGCAAAACCATACCCAGTTGCTCCCACAGCAAACCCTGCCACTCATCCTCTTGCAAGACGTGGCCAGCTGAATGCCAGTGCTGGCAGCCAGGCTGGGTTGGGACTGGCTGGGGCACAGCTTCTCCAGAGGTGGTGTCCACACTCTCAGCCTCAAGGCATTGCATAAGCATGAGTTTGGATCTAGATGTTCAAAAACTCACCTGTACTTGGGGCTCTCTATTGCCCTTCTGGCCTGGGCCCTTTAAGCACTCCTACTGCCAAATTTTCCCTTCATCAGGTATGCTAAGAAGCTTTATCTGTTTTTCGTATTACAAGGTGTGTGTGAGCTTTATGCAAAAGCATGACTCAGGAAGCTGGGCTTTACAAAGAAAACCTAGAACACTGCAACACCTGCAAGAAATGCAGTCAAACTTGGCAATACTAACATAATCCCCCTGCCCCCAGGTGCTTCACCTACCTTAATGCACCCATTCTGGGGACTGGCATGTCCTTCCTGACCATCCCAAGAACAGGAGTTCCCAAAAATGCATTGCATAATCCATTAGCACTTTAACATAGGAATTATGGGAGTCCTCTGTTCATGTCTGATTAAAAAGACAATAGGCAGAAAGTTTGCATTAGCCACAGAAAGACCATATGGGCTGAAAACCCTCCCTGATTGCTGCAGCAGTGAACCGTGTGTGCCAGAGAAGAAAGAGGAGCAGGACACTGCTGGTTTTGCTGGTCCTGCAAACACAGAAAGCTAAGGATCCACTTCAGGGGACAATACAGATAAAACCCAGGCTAGCTTCCCATGCTTCCTCCACACACAGTGAGTCATTTAACCCAAAATATAGGAGCACAGCTTACAAGCCAGGCAAGAAAGATTTCAATACCACTGCCAGGAACAAAAATATACTGTAGCACAGACCTTATTTCCTGTGGTGGGTACCCCAGAACAGGGCAAAAAGCCTCCTCGCTCTCATCCCCTGAAGTTACACAGGGAGCAGAGAGAAGTACCGGCTTTGTACAGCACATGATTTTGCTCAGGAATCTCCATCCCAATAGCCAGAGCTCTTTTGAATGCACTTGTGTCTGAGAGGGTGCAGAAGGGAGGGTAACCCCAGAGCCTGTATCCAGCAGAAGAGCAGGGAGGGGCTGCCTCAATGCAAGTCTTCCAGCCTGAAAGCCTTTGATTAGAGAGCGAGCCACAGTCAAGGCTTCATTCTCTATAAGGGAATGTGGATGTGGGAATCATTATTCTCTGTTGCCATGATTGTCAACCAGCTCAGGGTATTTGTTAGCTGGTTGTAGAAAAGGGGTTGAGTACTTTCTGTGGCTAATGCAAAGTAATTTTTCCTACACTGAATATTCTGCTTCTTCTAAAGTGGTATTTTCCACATGGTGGCTTGAGATTGAAGGCTTCTAGCATATGCCATATTCAATTATCTCATTACATATTGAGAACATCAGTGACTGGAGAAAGAAAAATAAAGATTGGTATAGACATATTTATGAGATTTAAAATAAAAATGTGAGGTTTCTATTTCCAGGAATAAAAATAAAGCAGAATTTTAAAATACCACAGCTATGCTCTTCAATGGCCCATACTCAGCTGCTCCTGCAGTCTAGCAGAAAGGATAAATATGATTTTTGATCATTACATGTCTGTGGTAGAACAACAGACTTTTCATGCAGGGTTGCTACCTGGATCTTACTCTAACAACTACAATCTCCTCCTTGCAGAGCCAAATTCAGGGTTCAGAAGGACAGATACAGCCAGTATCTGGCTGGCCAGGAGCATGAAAATGCAGCATGGCTATGGGCTGGAGTGTGACCCCAAAAAACAAGCCTGAGGAACATGCCAGCAAAGGAAGGATGGGAACTACTCTGCAGTGGGTTTACTCTATAAAATGTTTGCATGAGAGAAGTGAAATCATCCATGGGGAAGGAAAATCCTTCACATACATTTCTCTATCATTCCATCACTTCCTCCAGTCCATCCCTGCTGACCAAAGGCACCTTGCTGAAACCAGATTCACCCTTTCCTCTGTTTCCCTCCTGGTGAAGCCCAGCACCAGCCACGGCTACCACAGAATGTGCCATGCCAGGAATGTGCTGTGCAAGAGGTACCCAGTACCTGTGCAGTGCCTTGCCAAGCTGTGGGCTCAGCCACTCTGGCGGCTGCCCCAGCTGCAACTGGGCTGAAGGTAAGGACAAAAGGGCCCAATTGTGACAAGACAGCAGCCCCAAACTAATATTCAGCTCCCCAAGGGGGTCGTGGAAGTGGAGCTGGGCAGTGGGCAAGTGGTTGCAAACATGCTCAGATGTCATTAAAAATTCAGCACAGAATTAAAAATTCAGTACCTCTAACTTCTCGGGTGCAGCTAGGGGAAATACCCAGTGATGCTGCTCTGACACCACAGAGGTTCTGCAGAAGAGACGCTCACCCTGAGCACAGACGGCTCGATGAGGAAAGAAAAACTGCCTCACTGAGTAGTACCCAAGGCTCGTCTACCCCATCTCCCCATCCTGCCTCCAGCGATGGCCCCACGCATGACACTGAAGGCAACTACAGCCACAGAGCTGGTACAACACACACAGAGCCATGCTGCCTCAGCTATCACCTCTCAGGCTACAACTGCCCCGGCCTCTGGGACTTACCATCCCATTGAATGAGCGTGTCTTCCATAAACCAAGTTGCTTGGGGTGGTTCTGAACTTACATCGACATTTTACAGCTGGAGCATCCCATGCCAAGGATTACCAGAGGCTTTCTCCCCAGTGCAGTTTAGGCATACTGCCCTGCACGCAGGAGCTGGACGACACGCTGCCCCCGTGACCTGGAAGCACTTCATACACTTTTTGTGCGGGACTCGGGCACACCTGCTGGCCACCGCCAGCTTTGGACTCTGCTTGCCCGACTCCCGATCCCTCGGTGCCCCCCGTCCCACAGCCGTGCCCCGGGGGCGGCAGGCAGTCTGGGCCCGCAGTGTGTTGGCAGAGGCTGCCCGAGGGGGTGTCCCCCGGCTCCAGGCAGGCGCACCCCGGCACCCCTCGGCCGCCCGGAGCCCCGGCGGGCAGCGCGGCCCCGGGGCCGCCGCGCTCCTCGGGCGCCGCCCCGCGGCCCGGCCCGGCAGTGCCGCCACACGGCCGCGCCCGCCGCAGCCCGGGAGCAACGGCGCGGGCACCTTGTCGTGCCCCGTTTCACCCCGCTGCCGCCAAGGGAAGCCTCGAGGGGGCTATATCGGCCTTCAGTGTCTCAGGCCCCACTGCCAAGAACTCCACTGAGGAACTGCTCTCCCTTCACCCAGAATACCTGGGTTGTCTTACCCGTCAGCTTTCGCACCGTACCCCCATGCAGTTCCCACACCTGGCATTCCTCACAGATCCAGTGCAGTAACCACGCCGCCCCACTCCCACGCCGTACCGCTTTACTGAACCCACACAAGATTTGTCGGTACCATGAGAAGCCCCACCTTCAGAAACAGAGTCATTCCATGAATTCTGGTCAGCAGCGTTCCGCCTAGTGGGCAAGAAAGTGCTATAACTTGCCAAGCAAAGAAACAAAGAGAAGTGACAAAGCCCTTCAAATTCAGGTGACTTAATATTTGCCTGTTATTTTTACCTCCACAGAAAGCTCCATGAGTTATCAAACCACCTCCTTCCAGCATCCCCAAACCAAAGATGGATGAGTCTTTAGTCCTTGAAAATCTATTTACTGGAAACATAGCAGGTGCTGGACAGAAATATGAAGTACAAGAAGGGATGTCATAAGAATAAGGGCAACACAATAACACAGTCTATAAAAAGCAATTTTTTTTTCAGAATGCTAGCTTTGATGGTCTATAACATATTCAGAGGAAAGTAAGAAAACAAACAACAAACAAGTGACCCCCCAGCCATCAAGCTTCTTCAAGAAGAGATCCAAATAGTCATACTATGGCACTCGTTCATAGATTTACAATGCAAGAAAAGAAAACTTTCCTTTATCCCTGCCAGACTCCAGACCAGCAGGTTACGTGACTTTGGCAGAGTGCTGCTTTTCAGCAGCACTTCGAATCATGTGGGCTAGTGTGCCTGTCCTTGGAGGCAGCTCACAGATGATGCTGACAGGATCTCTCTACACCCTTGAGAGTTCACACGCTTAGTTTTCTTGAATAACCACCACAAGCAGCTTAACTTGTCTCTTCAGTTAGATTCAGCTCCCATTAGTGTCCCACTGACTCCAACCTGCTCAACTGGGTTCTTAATACCTGACAGAGGCCCCTTTGGCATTGTACTACTGAGAATGGCAGGGAGGAACAAGAGTTGTTCCAGTGACTACAGTGCCTCTGGGTTTGTCATCACAAGCAAAGCTCATATGGATTACAGTCTGGCAGCAAATTAATTTCTACAACCTATCTCGAATCGAAGACATCATTGGACACCACCCTCCTAGGACGCAAAAAAAAAAAAAAGCTACACAACCACCTTTTTCTATCCATACTTTATTGCAGGTGTACATATTTTTATTTTAAACAAGAAATTCCTTTCATGGAAAGGAGAAACTTTTACCATTAAAATAGAGTGATTATAACACGAGTATTTTACAAATATGTACAAATATTGGCAGCTAGTTTCTAACTGATAAATGTTTACACACTAACGTCTACCAAACTATCAAACCCAAAAATAAAAAGAGACCTTCTAAATCCAAATCCAAACAAACAAACAAACAAAAAAAATCTACTACTAGCAGAAACAGGTGTGGGGGTTTTTTGATATGAATACAAAAAATTGCATAATAGATATTCACAGTGCTTGGAAGATATTCATTCTCAGTCTATACACAAAAACGTCTGGTCTCCCCTTCATATGCATATATCACTTATAGTACCGGAGGAGTCTGCACACACCACTGAGAGAAGATGGCCAGACCTGTAGAATTTGCCTTCCCCACCAGCCATGAATAAATACAGGTACATACAAGGCAGTGGATGCTCATGCAAGTCAATTACACTGTTTTCAGGCATTGGTGTATTTTGTAACCAGTGGCAGCAGCATTACAGCACTTCACCAAATCCTTTGGAAGCCTGGTAACTGTAAAATGAGAATACCAAGCTGCCTGGTGACAATAAACACTTCAGTGGTTAGGTTGAAGGAAGTGTGAGCGTGATTGTCTTTGAGACAAGTGTGCACACAGTGCACATGCATTTTATGACAGTTTTCCAAACAACTACGCGCACTGATTTTTGACCTTTTTGTCTTGTGAACGACCACTGCCAGAACCACAAGTAACCATAGGAGAGTTTAGCATGGCTGTTGCTCCAGACCCCACCCCCCCACTTTTTCCACAGACAGACGGGCATTGCTGCAGTAAGACCCACCGCTCCAGCTCTGCAGCGGCTGCAAAAGCAAGACTCTTGCACTGCTGCAAGGCTGCTCCCTGCAGTGCAGCCACTGGCCTCCTGGACCCTGGCTGTGCCCATCCCCCATGGCTTACAGCCAAACAGGACCCAGGTAACAGGGAGCAACAGACAGCGGGAGGCTTGACTGGACTGTTCAAGAGCAGACAGCCAGATTTACTTTATCCATTTAGATCCATTTAGGAGAGTTTATTTTGGATGCAGTAAGCATACCTCAAGTACTTTGTAAAGGCATTTTGGCTTTGTTTGGAAGAAAGGAAAAGAGGCTACAGTGAACACACAATTCCTAATTGTTCATTACAAAAAGAAAGAACAGCATGATCAAAGAGGGCACAGTCAATTAAGTCATGGCTGCAGTGAGTCTGTACCCACCGTTCATTCCCCAAGCGCACAGCTAGGGTTTAGTGCTGGATTCATCTCAGAAGAAGTACAGCCCTCGATGCCACTTCAGCAAATGCAGAGGCACCTGTGTGCTCTGTCTCTACAACACACTTGCATAGAAATAGTGAGATGATGACAGCTTATGGGAATGCAATTTACCATACAACTACTCAGTTTGCAAGCCCACCATCAAAGCAGCAGCTCAAACCTTCCTCATCGTGGTCTGGCTTTCCTATCCCTCCTCTGCACAACACACACTTTCTCAACCAGCAGAATAGCATCCCTTGGCTTTTAGAATTTGCCAAAACACACCTGCAAGGTTGTCAAAAGCTGGGCAGAGGTTACATATACCTTCAAGTACAAGCTTCTGAAATGCTGTGAATTGATGAGGGGAGGAGGTACTGGGGAAAGATAGGGGAGGAAATCAAACATATGTTTATTTGTATCTAACAAGGTAGCAGGATATTTTCCACACCAAATGCCTGAATCAAGCGTCATTATTACTATTTTCCTAGTGAGAGCCAGCACAGCCAGCTCCACCACTCTCAATATCACCAAACAAGTACCCTTAGTCTGGCACACAAACAGCCTACACTTCCACCATCATCAGCCCTGCAGCACCACACACACATATTTGCATGACCTATCCATGACTAAGTGGGACACAGTCACTCTGTCTGTCCTTACAAAGAAACTTTCTCCAGTCCATACTTGTCTTCTAAGCAGAGGAAAAAATTCTAAGGAACAGATTTATTAAAAACAACAACATAAAATAACATAAAAGTATGAATCAAAGTAAGGAGTGATCATGTCTGGACAAATTCTCCAGTCACACTCCTGTCTTCAAAAGCCAGTCAATTAACACTCTTAACTTGTCTTCTGTACTCTCAGAAGCAGCCAAGTCATTTGTTTTATCCTCTCCCCATCTCCCCAAGGATATAAGCATTTATTTATCAATCTGCATCACAGCAATACTAGACAGCTGAGAGATAGTTCCATTTGTTGCAGTAAATTTAAAAAAAAAAAGGCCGTACATTGTATTTGGCTGGATGCTTACAACAAAACAAAACAACAACAACAAAGAAAAGAGGAATAAACTCCTGGCAGAGCAGGTCTTGCTCCCAGTGAAGCAAATAGGCAACGTGCATTCATTATAACAGAAACAGGCCAGACACTTCCATACACAGCCCTCCAAATGTGCTCAGAGTATATCCTGGCCTGACAGCTGTTGGCAGTGTTGCAGCACCACGAACTCAAGACAGCCAAACTATCTGTACACTAGCATTAACAGACATGGACCACAAGAGAAAGGCAGGAAGATAAACTGACATAGACTTTAAATTTCTTTCTGATTAATCCATTTAGACAGAGTTTGCTTTACTAGCTCAGCATCAGTTTTGGTCCACTGTTTTTTGGTTTTTATGTTGGTTGTGTCACTGCTAATAGTGCAAGCCACTTCCATTTTCTGCTCAGACAGACACTTCCAATGTCAATGTTAAGTGCTACACTCGTTGATTTGCCCTGTAGTCAGGTCTGCAGAAGTGATGTCACTTCCTGACACGAAGCTGAATAACAAAACCGTTCACAATCTTCTGCAAGAACCAGAGTGACATCACATGTGTTAATGAGGTATATATTTCCATAATGAGCTGTTTCCTGGTATGGAAGAGCTCCAATCTCATTATACCACAAACTCCTCTGGGAGCTGATCCTCTCCCAGAAGATCTAAGGAGAGGCAGTTCATGGACCGCTTCCCATAAAGGGCAGACTTGGTTTTGCAGTCCGCTGTGGAATAAACACAGCCATAGATAGACAGCTTATCCTCCAGGCTGCAGCCAAACGTGTAGCTGTGGGACGTGTCTGAAGACAATGTGGCACTTAGTGGCGGGTGCTGGTGCTTGTAAAGGCGGATGTCATCCAAACTCTGGCTGTGCTGGTCCATGCAGCTCCTGCTTTTGGGCGATCTGACCTGCCAGTTCAGCGAGACATACACAAATAAAAACAATGAACTCATGTACAGACTAAGGACACTATGCATGCTACAAATTTTCCAAAATTGTTCTTCCATTTTGTCAAAAGAGCCCCACCAGCCTTCTGAAAGATGTTGGCTTAATGAAGAAACCGTGAATCATTAAAAAATTACAAGTGCATTAAGCTGCCTTATCATGTTGAGCCAGATTCTGATCTGTTTGCACTGTGTTCTCAGTGTCCAATACAATGGATGAAACACTTGACAGATACTGACACCTGAATGACCTGACACTTCTTGGCAGATCCATGCAGTCATCCTCAAATGGACAAACTGCACTTAAAACAAAACTACCCCAAGCGCTTGAACACACTGAGTTAAGTCTATTGAGCTGAAAGGAAGGTTCAAAAGGCAACCATGCAAACCAATGGGTTACCTTGTCCAGTAACTGCAACAGAGTTTCACTACATAACATCATTCTGCAAACAGGAGCAACAAATCAGCAGTAATTCCTAGAGGCAGCATCTTGCTATACAAGCTGTAATGAGTCAGCCTCTGTGAAGGAATTATTGACCATTTGAGACATTTCCAACTTCACCACTTGTTTCTTGTCTTGCTCTGCCTCTTTAATAGTCACCTCTTAAATGCTGATAATAAGGCTGATTTCAGGAGTATCATTTTGAAACCAAGACACTTCTTTTGCACCACAGAAAACTTCCTCCCAGTATCATTTCTCTCACCGCAATAGGAAGGCCATTAAAAAACCACCCCGAAGGAAACCCTGTGCTGGCTCAGCTGTACTCCCAGAAACAGGATTATGTTGCATGGTTCTGTTAATGCTAAGGAAACCCTGCAGCATTTAGTTACATGGCCTTGTAAGAAAGGTTTTGGTGGTTTTGTAAGGAGGCACCTAATATTTGATGCATAAAAGTGGCAGCCAGGTCTTTGCAATTGTATAAAAGTGTTGATCAGAAACATTTTTATAAAACAGGTGCCTCCCAATCAAGTAACGGAGTAAGCATGTGTTGGTAACAGCAGTAACTTTAAAAATATTATTTTAAGCAAGATGCCTACTTCCCACCTTGAGCTCTTAAGCCGTCAACTCAAATATAGGCATAAGTTCACTATGATTTGTACTGCATGGTCTTTAGCTTTGGAAAAAATAACCAAGATTTTATTCAAATCTACTATAGCACTTTACAGACTATTTTGCTGATAAGTGAAAATTTCTTATTACTTTTGACTGGGTCCAGGAAGAAACATGAAATACTAAAAAAAAAAGTCCTAAGAAGTGATTGAAATCCTTGTTCAGATATTTACAATTCTTTCAACAGATAATGCCAATTTGGATTCAGAGAGAAAAGAAAATGTGGAGGCTTTTTTTTTGTTTGTTTTCCAAATCTCCACAACATTTCTACCCCAGTGGATGCAGCTATACTTTGAAAAGAGGCCTTCAAAAGACATTTTAATAAGACTTTTCCAAACAAAACTTATTAAACTATGTACTTTACTATATATAATTGCCCTTTCTCAAATGTTTGATGGAAAGAAAACTTCGACAACAAAGACTTCAGCACACACAGAGTATAATCACACAAATGATATAATAATTAGAGCCTGAACATCTGGTTTTGCCCCAATGTGATTTACTTCTGGCTTCAGGAGCAGGAAGATGATTAAGTTTGCAACCCACACCCAAACTGCATGGATGGTCTTTGCTCTGTAATCCATTGAAAATCTGGAAGTGGTTGATTTTCCATTTCCCATCCAGAAACCTAAGGTAGACAATAACTGGCTTGCAAGATTTCCTCGCTGATTGTTCCAAACCTCTCTATAGTATTCTGAACCCAATGCTGCTCTCATCCTATACCTGAGAGCAGTAGCAGGCCAACAGCTGGTTTTGATTACACCACTTAAAAATGAGTCAAATCCAGACCAATTCAGGTCACCTGATTTACAGCTGTCTCCATTACACTAGACCTTGGTTCAATGCCCACGCACATGCCAGACTCTCCTGCTGAGCACCCTCCTCCCTTACCTGGTGAAGGGATTCCACGCTTTGGCCTCTCATTTTGATTAGCGTGACTTGCACCACAGACAGCGATCCATGATTTATAGCTGTAAAGGAGAAGGAGAAAGGGAAAAGCAATGCAAGTTTGAGGTTTCGTGGGCTGCAGAAAAGGGAAGTTGTTCTCACAGGCCACATTCAATCCCTGCTATCCTCTAAATATAAATATGCATCAGTAAGCACCCTCAGTGCTCCAGGAATTTTGCTCACAAGTGCTCCTTTTCACCCCTAAAGATCAATATTTAAAAAGTTTCAAGAAAATAGTTTCTCACCAACATGTCCCATTTTCATCCATCTTGCTTTACTATAAAGGCTGTACATCTTAAGGCCAGACAGCTCCTATGTGATCCTATTGTCTAGCATTCCCTGTATCACAAGCCACAAAACTTTACCTATGAATTCCTGTAACTAGCCCATTTTTCTGTGGTTGAATCCCTTGGCTGTTTTGTGGTAATCAACATTTTAAAGCAAATTACTTCACTAAAAAAGATTTACCTCAGTTATCTTTTGGTCATTAACTGAATACAAACTCGGCACATTTGGAGAAGGGAGACTTTGAGGAGCACAAAGAAGAGCAGCACTGTACAACAAGGAGTGCTGCCCTTTAACCTCTAGATGAGCTGACTGCAAATCCCGTTGCAGAAGGCAGTAAGTAGCACTGGCAGTTGTTTGGAAGAAGGTAACAGTTTTCTTAGGTCCCTCAGATTATGCCTGTTGCTAGAGCCTTAAAGAACAGCACTGAGCAGTACCAGAACGCCATCTCACCTTGGCAGCTAGCAGCATCTAGAGGCAGAGATTCAACAGATTCTCCCACAGTGGCCTCCTCTAACTGGTCTCCCTCTAAAGGCTCATCTACAGGCATCTCCTCTGGCTCATCTACTGCCAGCTCAAGCTCTAGGAGAAAGAGAGCAGCAGGAGAATGGTTAGCATTACACTTGTGCTCCAAGCTGCTGTACAGACTCTTAACTCCCCATTCTCCTGCAGGAGAAGACAAAAGTGGGCTTAGAAGTTGCTCCACGTCTCCAAATTCTTTACCATCATCCCGAGTGTCATCATCAGCCCGCTGTTTGCTGCCAATGTCAATGCCAGAGCTACCATAGCTGATGGTTGAGCTGCAAGATTTCTCTTTCCTATGCACCCGGTCAATGCTGAAGGGCTCATCCACCGACATTTCCACTGACACCCGGTGCCTGGAGTCAGCCTCGATGCCCGATGTGTGAGAGCTGCCATGGCTCCCTGTGGACTGGCGTGAGAGACGGTTATCCCTCTGGCTGCCCCCGCTGCTCCCACTGCCACGGGAGTTCTTGTCACATGGGTCCAGGTCCATGTCTAGTGTGTCACTGATGTAGGACTCTCGGTAGCGCTTCTTCTCTGGGGAAGAAAGAAGAGAGAAACCAGTGGGAACTTTATGCAAAGGAAGGGCAGCAAAAATATTCAGTAAGTTCTGGGACTGGCACAGCCTCATAACTAAGGAACAACTCCTGCAGCTACTGAACAAATAGAGGGACAGTTTTGTATTTTGTTTGCTCAGCAGATACTGGGATGCCCAGCTGGTTGTAAAAGAATTAGTCATATTCGCAGTAAACCAGCAAGTTCTGAATTAGAACAGGCAGGTAGAGGCGGTTATGATACAGAAACCAGCAGGTTCCACAGTGAAGAAAAGGTCAACTAAAAATAAACAAACAAACAAACAAAAAAGAGAGTGGCTTACTTAGCTAACTTAAGTGCTCAGTCTTTAAAACCAGATGCATTGGTTGATTCTTGAAATAGTCACCAACATGTGGAATCAGCGAAGAACAGAATCCCCATAGCTGGTGTTAATTAATGATTTATTATTTCTCCCATGGTTTATGGGAGGTGGTCAAAAAGTCCATGAGACCCTAAGAGACACAAAACCACCTTTTGCCCAGAGGCACACATGATCAATGAGCCTTTCTACAGGTGACTTGCACATGCCACTGCTTCCGCCTGCACAGCTCAAGGCTACTGTTGTTACCCCACTGAAGGGAAAAAGAAAGAACCAAGTTAGATGAGACCAAGGGCTGCCTTGCCCTGTACACTGATTCCATACAACCAGCGATCACCATTTCAGAGATTGATGTAAGCTCCTTAGAATTAGTTGAGATGAGCAAGAACCAGAAAATTTCTTCCTGAGATCTACCTGGAAGGAGTCAGCCTATGTCCCTGGACAAGAGGACCAGCTACTCTTTGACTGACCTTGAAGGTAACAATACAAGGCTTACAATTCAGAGAAGACAAAGTATCAATGGACAATACTAGGAACAGCAGTCAGAAAAGAAATAGGAGAAAAAAGCATTCAGGTGAAGGGTAGAGGGAAGGGGACACAATCGTATGAAAGAAGGGCTCTGTAATGCATTTAAAACAGTCACCAGGAAGAGAGAGGTAGGCTGAGAAGCTGTAGGAAACCCAGCTTGCAGAGCTGGAAAATGAAAGGGGGTGAGCTGAGAGGTGATGAGGTGAATGAAGTTTGCCTGCAAGGATACTAGGGAGTATTCTTTCGTGTCAAATCACCATTCCTACACTTACCCTACAGGGACCCCATCAGAAAAGACAAATTCTGGGAACCCTGATCTGCTCTCAGGCTGTTTCTGGCACCTGCAACTCCTAGCTTTTAACTGGATGACACTACAGACTAAATCGTGTGCAGTGTTTAGCAAAGGGCTCTAAAAAAATTAAGACACAGGCTTCTGCTTGAACACAAGATGATTTCATTCCAATGGAAAGCTTTTTATTTAAAATTATTTCCACTCAGAAGCATGCATCATATCCACAAATTGGAAACACAGAGAGTAAGGATCTTCTCTTACTTAAAAGGAGATATTCCCCCTCTACTACTCTCACACACTCATGCTTTCTGATCACAGTCTACAACGTGGGAGCCATAAACATTTCTCAGGAACAGACTTGAAACATATCTAACACCTCTGTTTCTCTCACTGGGTCCCTGATAAGTCAGAAACACCATTAATTAGATACAGAGCAGCCACTGTGAAGCAACAGCAGAGCCTAATATGCTCTTCCTCTTACCAAAGTCACCTGGTTGTTCCTTAACATACCTTCAGCCTCCTCCAGTTTTTGGATTTGCTTCAACACTGGCTGAATATTCAGAAAGAGCCGGTGACTGTTGCTGAGCAGCTGCAGCAAATGCCGTGACCTGAAGGGGCAGCCTGTGTAGTAAACCAGTTTCCTTGCAGAGGGCAAGCCATCTGGCTGGATCTCGAATTTTTTCCCCTGCATATAGAGGAGAGATGCCAGAGAAATGAGCAAAAGCATGTTTCCAGCCACACAGCTACCAGAGATAGCTGTGGTTTTGTGCATGCAAGTGACAGGATTTGACATGGCAGCGCAGGCAGGCTGACAGCTTTGCCACATCCCAGGTTGACAGCCACTGCCAGATGGCCTCCATTCCGTCATACTCACCAGAAAGGCCAGCTTCCCAATGTGCGACCACGGAAAGTCATAGAGGAGCTGGCGAACGTGATTCACCTCCTGCAACACATCAAACTCAGAGTGACACAGGGACTGGCAGGTACAGGGTGGAGTCAGCGATGTGCAAAGAATTTGCAAACAACCAAGAATTTGAGATATGTGGAGCCTGGTGTTCACAGGGGAGGCAGAGGAGCCACAGTGAGGGGGGAGGACGGAGAACTGGGCAGAGTTAATGCTACACCAGAAGGCTTTCACAGCAGTCTGTTACCTGATAGATGTGCATTCCTCTCAGGGTCAGGCCCAGGATAACTGTTGGTCGATCCTCCTTCTTATCCTAAAAGAATAGAAGAGCCTGGAGTCAAAGGTTAATCTACAAAGACCATGCCCCTGTTCTGGCACCTACTGCAGGAGAGGTAGCAGGACTCCTCATCAGGCAGATGCCATCAGCTCATTTGGTTTTTATTATGTTTGTAAAGAGCACCTTACCTTGTTGACCCCTGAAATATCTACACCTAAAATCCCCTTGTGCTGGGAGACTCAGGCATTTCACCAGCCCATGTCCTAGCTGCCCTGGACAGGGAATCCTGTAGCTTTAGTGATTTGAGGGCATGGACAATTACTGCTCTCAGAGGTACCTTGTAACCTCTCATACTGCCATGTGCTGTCTCTGCTATCCCCACAAACATGGGCTATTCTCTCTCCCCAGGTAACAGAGAGCCCAAAACAAAGGGACACCCATCCCCCTCTCCTTGCCGTGGCACTGCTGTTCCCATCTAGGGACTTCGTAGATCTTAGGTGTCCCTTGGCTGGGGGGGGGGGGGCTAATCAATACTTAGAGTTATGGGACTTTCCTTCTAGCCTTTTAATCTGGGTTTTGAGAGCAGCTGATTTTACATGTTTGCATCTGGGCTGGAATTCTGCCTTGCTTTTAGCTCATGCTGTATCTTGCTATGACACACTTCGTCTCTGATAAGATTCCTCTGCTTGAAGACCAAAAAAAATATCATAAACTAATTCTTTCAGCCTCTCCTAGCACAGCAGAGTTAGGGAAAGGAAGACATGTTTTTGTTAGGAGGAGAGGAGGAAGAAAATTTTGGGGTAAAAATTTATGGGCTCACAGAGCTCAAACTTTGCATCACAACCATCTCTCCTTATCTGTCTTGCAAGATGCAAGCCTTGTGCCATTACATTGCCTAATACTAGGCACAAGAAACAATCCAGGAATCCAAAACTGACGTATAAGTGAAAAAACAACAACCAGTCTGACACGGTTGGAGAAGGAAGGGGATAAGAAAGTCGGAATGACTCAGTGTCACCTTCAGTTATTACATGACATTTGTGTGAAAGCTGGCTGACCTCTTGTCATTATTTCAATGAACTTCAACAAGAAAAAAAAAGGCTTCTCTGATTTTCCTGGTGCAATTCTACCAACAGGCGTGGACAAAAATTAAGTTTTGCCATTCCTGTGGCCAGTTTCTTGGCCAAGAAACAAAACTAAATTCCAGCTATATCTGTATATTGGTAACGGATTTGTTTGTGGGGACAGGCCTCATTGGCTGAGCATTTTAGATTTGTTTGGCCTCTATGAATCAGAGGCAACCATCCCTCAAAAAAACAGAAAGAGAAAAATGCAATGGTGTACTCAATTAATGATGCGAGAGAAGTTCAAAATAAGAAGCTCTTTGTTTAACCTTCTGCAGCCTGTAGAAGTGGACTGGCACATCTTCCAGTAGGCAAGACTCCTTAATGAACTTCAGAACTGCTTCCTTAGTGCTCAGCCCTTGCTGTTCTCGGTGCATCTCTGGGGCATGTTTCAAGATGTAGTCACTCCCCCTCTTTGCAATTATCTAAACCAGAAAGAAAACAAACAGGTCAGCAACTCTTCAGCGATCCACATGGGAGGCAGTTGTGATCAACAGCAAAGCAGAGACTGGAGGTGGAGGAGGCTCATATATTCCCTCAAAATGTTAGCCCATGTTCACTTCTACCTCCCTGGAGGATAAGCATTTAAACCAGCCCAGATGACACTGATGTCTCCAAACAGATCCTAGATGGCAAAATTGTAACAGACGAAGCCCACAGAGGTTGGGTCAGCTCTTCTCACTTTTAAGTATTGGAATTAGTTTTCCTAACTCTTGGCATCCATAAATGTTTATGGGCAGATAACAAATACTGCTCTGCATGCCAACACAATCAGCAGCAACATCTCCAAACAGGGCAGAAATACTAGGTTTTCCTTTTAAGACCTGAAACTACACATTAGGCTTATTTAGCATTTCCATTCTCAACGGGACAGATAACACTATCTCAAGGTATTTTTTTTATCTATTGGGAGTGGTTGGCAGGCACGTGGCTCTACTAGGCAGTACAAAAATCTGCACTGGGCCTTTTGCTCCTGCCCTGTGGGTGCCCAGTTCCCCGGCTTGCACACATGCTCTCTCCATACAAGCTTACAGGGTGGCCCTGACCCCTCTCATGCCTGACTGGCCCCTTTCAGGCTGTAAGCAGCAGTGACGGATAATTCACAACATACCTGACCACTGGGGACATTTAAAACTAGATTGCACCAGGCACCTGAGAATATCCTGCTAAAAACAACCCGTCCTGGCTCAAAACAACCAGACTCCATCACCACCCCGGTCCCACTTCCATTTTATATTAAAACCCTTGTTTACTCTGTTCAGTAACACCTTTGCCCTCCTCTGCATGCCTTGACAGATTAGTTGCCCTCCCACGAGGAAGGCTGGCCCCGATGGCAGCATTGCCATCAGCTGTAAACGTCAGCAGAAAGAGACGTGCCAGCTCCACAGTTCAAAGCTGGGTGGGTCAGCCCAGGGCAGCACTGCCTCTCCTCACTTGCACGAGACTTGGGGCAGCCCTTGGCCAAATGATATGAAGCACGTGTTGGAGGAAGAGATTGCGTTGGAGGAGGAGGAGATCTCTCACTATCTCCCCATGGGAGCCCAGAGGCAGGGAGAGAAGCGTCCCCATGCCTGCCAGATCTCAGTGTTTATAATGATGTAATAAATCACCCACGTACTCGCTTGGGGTTGTGGCTCAGCACAGGTGAGCCTGGCTTTGCCCAGGCCTTTGCAGTGTTTGCCAAATGAGCAATAGTCTGTGATAAGCCCTCTAACTGCCTCAGAAACAGCACACAAGAGACCCACCTTTTCCAGCACTTCATTAGCTACCTCCTGACAGGCAACCCATAACAAAGAATGGCATGGGATGAGGGCCTGTTGTCTAGGACAAAGGGGCATTTCTACACAGCAAGGCAGGCAAGCCAGGATTTGTGCATAAAGGAGACTATCAGCCTTGCTTCCCCAAGACAATCCCTGTCACTGTTCTAAATCTTCTTCCCAAAGCAGGTGACAGTGTCGTCTTTCAGGGGAGATGCAGCTTGCACTAATAGAGCCTTAGATAGTTTGCCTTCATTTGACAACTAAATCAGCTCTTGGCTTGAAGGGCACAAGTCATGTGCACATGCTTATAAACAAACATGCAAACCCGTTTCCAGGCCTTTCCCTTTCCTCTTACTGCAGTTGAGCCAGAGATTAATGACAAAACAAGCACAAGAGGCACTGCACAGCAGTACTACCCCTTAGGGTTTGGATTTATTCATCCCTGAGGCGAGTATTACAGAGATGGGAACAAAGGACAATGGACTTGGCTTCCAGGCCCGGAGGTTTTCTGGAGAGCTTAGGTTGTGCAGATCTTGCTGATGTACCACTACAAACACACAACCCTTTAAGCCATAGAAGAATTAAACAAAGACAGCTGCACTGTCAGAGTTATTCATGTAACACCAGCACATTCCCTCACCAAGGAAGGATGTAGCATCCGCCTCACTGATGAATGAGTCCAGGAAGAACAGGCACTTACCTCCAGCGGACAGACAGGAGATATCTCCCGAGGGAAACTCACGATGATACTCTACCCCTGTGCCTGACCATTGCAGTGGGAGTTGGGGAAGTTGCATGGCTGCATTAGGTACCACCCTGACACAGCTCCTGCTGTGTGTACAATCTGTTGACAGAAATATTCCCCCCAAACTTACCCATTGTGGGAAATAAGCCTGAGGTTCAAAATATTTGCCAGCATGGACCTTCTCTCTGTAGTTGCCCAAGTCTGCCTGTAAGCTGTAGGCAGCCAGCAAGAAGTAGATTTCTTCTTTGTGATTGCAATGAGACATAAGTACTTGCTCTTTGAGATGGCAGTAGTAGAGCTGCCGAGCCACCTTATCGCTGCAAAACACAAAGGCAAATTTACCTGAAGAAGAAAGTTCAGATAAGGCCCCTCAAAAACATCATCCTACTGAGAAGAGGGATTCAACTTTGACATGTCTGGTGTGTGCCAATGCCACCCTGATACCAGTTATGTGTGCGTAGGGAGCACCAAACCAAGATCAAGGTCTTCTCCCACTAAGTGTTGTACAAACATGGGAAATGGTAGCTTCTACCTTGAGAAGCATGAGATCTAAGAAGTTAGTGCAGAAGGTAGATGAAAGAAAAATCACGCCACACCTGTTTTGGAGACTGACTACAATCAAGCACTTCTGTTTCTCTGAAAAGCCTGTAGGAGCCAGGAGAGTCAACTCCCTTGAATTCCCAGTCCTGTTGCTTGCACACCTGTCCTCCTTTCCCCTCTAAACTTGGCACTGCTTTATTATTTCACCTTGCCTTAGGCTCAAGATACTTTTCAGCAGCTAATTCCCTGCAAGGTAGATCAGAAGGTACAGGAGCCTTGGGTTTATTTTTGTCTTCTTCCTCAAACTGCTAAATCGGGATAAGGCATAATAACTGTAGTGCAACATTGATAACCCACACACCCCCTGCTCTTAGAGTTCATGGAAAGCAGGCTGCTGACATGTACATATAGGTGAGGTGCTGGGCACTACTGACTGCTTGTAAAAGTGTGTGTGCATAGTTTGAAGGGGCCAGGTAACTACCTCTGCACGGCTCCACACACCTCTCCAATTAAACTACTAGTGCAAGAAAAGTTGCTTGTCATGCTGAAGGACATGTACATCAGGAGCGGCAAAATAATATGTAATCTCCCTTTGTACATAAGAGCAAAATGAAGTAAGAAGCACTTATCAGCCAAACAGAGTCCAGAAGAAAGACTCCCCTGTATCTAAGAAAGAAAGACTATGGAGAGAGAAAACATAGAAAACCGCAAGCTTTGTTCAAGATGAGAACAAATGCCAAAAATTTGGTAAAGATTTTAATCCACCTAAATGATCCCAACTCTTGGCTTGCCCCAGGGTCAGAGCCACACCAGAAGTGCTGATGCAAATTAACTCTGTCAGTTGTTCATTTTTAACTACCTCATCCTTTGTTCTGTACCGTGGGTGAGGGTGGTGCTGTTTTAAGTGCAGCCCATATTCCATGTGAATGGACTCCAAATGCAAAACTCTCTAACTTATGAAGTAATTTCTTTTGTCCATTTACAAAGGTCCATTTCCAGGAGCAGACTGAACAGAGAACTGCTCAGATACAAAAAGCAGATCCAAAATTGTTAGCAAGTGCTTTAGAGTATAAGTAACTATTTTTGGTATATCCATCTGATGCTTTTCATACAACCAAAAGACACAAGCAAAAGAGTGCTAATCGTGTTTTGATAATGTCGTCATTCAACCTGCTCTTAAACACAGATGGAAATGCAATCACAATTTTCCTAGGGATATGGAGTATGCTTCAGGCAGAAAACACTCATAGCTGGGTGAGGAAGTCTGTGAAGGTCTTAAAAAAAAACTCTTAAACAGATTTTTTAAGGTTATTTCTGTGAGCTCACAGAGATGAGCTTAACAAAGAAACTTTATTTTTCTTGCCTTTTAAGAACACAATGACTAATTCAAAACACAGTAGCTACTGCAGAAGGGAACTTACCCTATTACTCTTCCATTTTCTACATAGTATTGTACTCTAAAGAACGCAACGAAAGGAGGGCTGAATTTCTCTGTTCCCTGGAGCAAAGACAGAAGACAAGTTAAATTATGAACAGCATCCAAAATTCCTGTTCCCCTGTCTGGTAATGTTCTCTTCTCCCAAGCTCACTACCCACACTGCTTTTTGTTTTCTACTCTTCGCTCTTGGCAAGTTCTAGGGGGGAATTTGACTGTCTTGGAGGCTCACAACAATGAGGCATCACAAAACATTCAGACAGGCTGAATCACAAAATATCCTATGAAGTGAAGATGATTTTTGGATAGGAGGGATGAGTCCCAGTGTAGCCTGGGGACACCCAGCCTGGCTCAGAGTTACCTAGCTCAGCACCTGGCAGCACCAGATGCATTAGTGCTGAACACAGCAACTCTAAATCGGCCTCCCTCAAAGCACCAGGCAAGGCAGCAGGGCAGCATGCCATGCTGGCATGGCTGTGGCGTTTACAGGGCACACCTAGGAGTAACCAGCCATCCCTGTGCTGCACCACATCACTTATCGAGGACACATGTGCTGCCGTGTTCAGCATTTACTGCCCGAGGCTGAGACACACCAGCCTGATATCAACTCTGAGCCTTTCGTTTGGCAGGGCTTGTGTTTAGTTATTCACATGTTCCTGCAGCCACAGACCAGAAGGCAATGTTGATGTCTGCTTCACTCTGGGGATGTCTGTTAGAAGAAAGCCAGCATGAGTTCTGATGTTTTAACTACAGCCTATCTTTCAGACTTACGGCCTTGTTTAAAAAGGAGAAAAAAAAAAGAAGAAAAAGGGGAAAATAAAAAAGGAACATCTTACTACCTCATTCTTTCATCTTTCCTACTTTGCCACTTGACTGCTCACACAGGTAACTTTGCTCCTACAGGCAGTTCCAAGGTTTTGCCGGTCGGACCCATTTCACTGGGACAAGTTACGTGGCATGCTCAGCACATCTGATGCAGACAGCTTCTTGATCATCATGCAAATATTTCCATTTTATTTCTGGAACTTTTTTATTGTCACCCTATTTTATCAGCTGGACTTTCAGCTTTCCACCTGAAACCTCTTCATAGGAATTAATTCCTTGTCAACTAACCCAGTCTGATAGGCTAACTCCTCTCAGACTGCAGTACTGCCAACAGCAAGTCATTCAGTCTTTTATGATTCACATCACACCAGAGGTTCAACACTTATCCTGACTTGGAAAGTGCTGCAAGAATCCAACCACAAAGCAATCACAAAGCGTACCCCATCCAGAGGTGACCAAAAACACCTGCCTCTGCTGAAAGGATGGGCCTCTGCATGACTGCAGTTGTCTTTGAAGTAATTCTCACTCATTTGGGAAAAGCAGAGCACTTGTTTGGGGGTAAGGGAGATCTCCAACCTCACTAGTCATCTACAAATTTCTCTGAGCAGCAAAAACGGCAAGCATGCCTACTCTGCAAAAGAAAACCCTTATGGGAAGATGGAAAAAGTCATAATGAGCCAATTAAGGTATCTGAATCCAATTGCTTGTTATACTTTGTTCTAGACTATGGCTCCTCTAATAATGACATACACAAACAGGCATTAATGATGTCTTAATGACCAGCGTTAAACAATTACATAGGCTTGTCTTTATTTCATGTAGCTTTTCCCTCCCTTGACAGGGCTGGCTAGCATTAAAGAACTAGGACTCTTCTCAAACAAAATATCCTTCTTCTTCCTCCACTGTCCTTTTGCATGTACTCTGGAAGAGTCACAGCTCCAGTCATCTCCCTTTTATCAGGTTCAAGTCACAAAAGGTCATTTTAGGCTGTTTTGCTTAAGGATAACAATGAGGTCTCAAGACTAAGTTCTAGACTAAGTTCAAATGGAAAACTGACCCACTGACCTTCTCCACTTCTGTAGCAGCTAAGCAGCAACCATGTGGTTACTATTGCTCAGGTAAAGTTGTTTAAGGGGCTGTTTCAACTCTTCTAATTAATTTTACAGCTGTGCACAAGTCACTGCATTGCTACTGAAAAAGTATTCTGCAGACCATCTTCAAGATGGTTTATGGACCTTAGTTTAAGAGTTTTCATTTCACTGTTTAGTTCAATAAAAAAGCAGCAGCCTCCAAAATAAAACATCCTTCTTACTTTGGTGGTCTCTTTCTTCCACTCCTTTGAAAAGTATTTGCTAAGCTTCTGCTCCAGGTCTATAAAAACATATTCATTATCTGAAAGATAGGAGGAAAGGGATTTCATGTTAAATAATTAGAGATTTTTATTCATTAAATATTTAGACGACTCTACAAGTTATTTCCAAACAATACATTTTAAAACATAGCTGACCAGGGACTAGACAGGGCAGGAAAAAGAGAGTATTCTTAAGTTCATACACTACTCCAGACAGTACGGAAGGAAGGTCAGTCATGCCTTGATTCAAGAGATGCTGAGCTAAAGTTTCCCAAACACCTTGGCCAGAAACATAAAATTCTTACTTTATAATCCAGAAACCATTTACAAAAGGGAAACATCTTAGTAAGCTACTTGTGCTGTCAGTTTAGCAGATTCAGTTTTTTATTATTATTAAACAAGCAAATCCTACCCAAACTTCCTATTCTGCCATCATGTAGCACCATGCTCCAACATGGCATAAGTAATTGCACAGAGTGGGGTTTGACAGGTTTCATCATCTATGTGTGAATTGGATCCCCTGAGAGAGTGAGAAATAGGAGGACCAAAGGGAAATGCCCTCCTCAGAAGGTCTTGTTTCTTCTGCTCACACCCAACTTCTTTCATACAGAAAAAAGATGAAGAAAAGGAAGAGAAACCTGGCTTCTCTCAAAAGACCAAAGGACCAGGGCTTGCTCTCCACCCTAGTGAGGGTGAACAAGATGGTGTGCCTGAATGGCACATCATCTTGAAAAAGCTTTGTGCTGCTTTCAAAGCTGATATTTTGTAACACTGTTTCCCAATTATCAAATATGAACAACTCAGCCAGTGAACAATTTTTTCCCGGGTCTTCAAGTCTCTTAAAAAAAAAAAAAAAGAAAAGACCTGATGGGTGTTTTAAGCTTCAGCAGCAATGCCAGCTGAGCACATTCACCTGACAAGTCCCTCTACTCTTTGATCTTGCCCAGGACAGCATTTTCACAGGTAACATAAGTGCCAAGATGAAGAGCTTGTTCCTTAGACATGAAAGGTGCAGGGGGAAAAAAAAAAAGAAAGAAGAGCCCTTCACAAAACAATCTGCCCATGAAGACCAGCTCGGACTTCCAAACTTTGGCTTTTGCTTTCTGATGTCAAAAAAAAAGGAAAAGAAAAAGAAAAAAAAAGAAAAAAAAAGAAAATATGAGAATAGAGGTTAAAATTTTCAAAATTTTCTAATGGAGATTTACAACTGAATGAGAGCCTGCACTTGTGCTTGTATGGCAGATGCAGGACTGGCAGCAGCCAGTGTTATAGCAGGTGTTGAAGGGGGCTCTGAGCTACCTTGCAGCCATCCTCCCAAAGCATTACAGGAGCAGATATAGCAAATACGTTCTTTGCTAGCTTTCAAAAAACAAGCAAGCAAAACAACCTCCTATTGCCAACCCCTTCAGCTCCCACCTCAAGGGAAAGAAACCACGCCCGGTGCTATCTCAAACTGGTCCACATCCCACCCTAATAGGAAACCTTGTGTAAAATACAGTAACACTGGACATGAAGAAGACAATCCCCAAAAGTCCTGTTTCCATTTTTATCCTCTTTCCTGCACTGTACTGATTGAAGCTATAATTTTAATACAATTACATTTCTGTTACGGAAACAGCACAGTATTTAACAGCACTATTGAAACTGTATAGAATTTCTGAAAGTGTTGGTGGTGAGAATTTAAGTGCTGTAGCATACAAGATGATATAAAAGTTGTTTGGCTATTTGGACAAGGAGAGGAAGAAATTTTATCATCACAGACATTGCATCTTGTACCTGCCTCTTCACTTATGCCTGTAAGATAGGGCGGCAGGGCGGCTATGCCGGCCCCAGCCCTTACTTCTCTAAGTCCATTAAGATCAGATAATGTGCCTTGAAGAGGCTGGTAAAAGTCCTAGTCAGTGAAAGAGAAGGGTTTGTTCATCTGTTAGACTTGCCTCTGTCCCTTAGCTGCCAAGCTGGTAAGCATCTCTCTGCAAAGCTTTTATTAAAAAGGTAAGTAAAACTTGTTTAGGAAGCAATTGCACAGCAAGTGGCGGGAGTGGGATAACATAAGCATGGCACCCCATCCCTCCCTGGGCTTTGGCAGTCCCAGGGCAGGGCACTTACTCCACTACAGTCTCCCACAACAGGCCCAGCGCTGCTCCTGATGGCACAGCACTGCCAGGTAAAGCCTGTATCGGCTCTGCCAGCACCGTGGTGTTTAGCTACCATTCGCAAAGAGGGTAGGGAACCCGCACAGCTGTAGCAAGTTGAGGGGTCAGTTTTCCTTTCTCACTCAGGAATGATCCCATGCACAGAGGTGTTTAGAGAAACAGGTGAATTACTCCTCAGCCTGAAGGGAAAGACAGCAATAGCAAGAGCAGTGGCATATCCTGAACCATCCCATCACAGCTGAATACAAGGTCAGAAAGGAAAAGTATGACAGAACAGTTACACTGTAATAAAGTAATTTGTTGTCAAAGTTACCCATACCCCACAGCCCCTATTTATCCGTCACATTACACAGGTTAGAGAGATCACTCTGTGAGGGCCCAGATGCCAAGCCTGAGGACTCCAGGTTATTGTTAGGCTTACTGAGAGGTGTCCACAGACCCCAAGAATAAGCCAGGCTCCAGGAGGACACCCCAATGTATCAGCTCTCCCTGGGGGTCCCACTCCTCCCCAGCCCAGTCCAGTGTCCTCCCTCCCATCCAAGAATGCAGCACTGCATTCCTGTCTTAATGAAGTTAATATTGCTGGAATGTCAACCTGCAGTGTAAGCCTCCATCTACAAAAACAAAGAGGTATTCCCCTCTGCAGCCCTACTGGTTGTGATTTTTTTTCCCCTTAAACTGGATTAGTGATGAAACTTAAGAGATCTTTTGACTCAAGTCAAAACTGTGTCTGGTTTGAAAACAAGCATCTCTAACAGATATTAGGGCACCAAACTGCAGCACCTCTGAGCAGTGCTGTAAAGGACAGTATAGAAATGCACAGATGGCCATCTTTCCAGGGAAGAATACGTTTGATCTGTCGATCCAAACAGGGCTGGATACTCAGCAGGTGCAAGCTGCCATTGCTTCACTGGCCTCAGCTGAAGGACAGCTGAAAGGTACTTAAAAGCATGCACACATGAAAGGTACTTAGAAGCATGCACACATGCAAATACACACTCATCCATCTGCAGACACCGAGTTTATGAATTTCATCTCAGCGCTGTCAGTGACCTTATGAAATACCTCAGCTTCTCTTAAAAGGTTCCCTCATGTATGTGTGTACAGACACCAGACCTGGCACAACACACCAGTGCACTGCACTGCGACCCCAAGAAATGCCTCTGGACAGTCAGCTAGTTAACAGTAATGCAATTTACACATTTCTCCCAATTTCAACTTTTAAGAGCTCTCAAATGAAATTGAAAGTTTATGCTGTAAAAATCACATTTCAAATTAAGGAGTTACCAGAAATGCAAACATTCACCGCTCCTACTCTGCAAAATTAGCTTAGCACATTTACATATTTGAGAAAATGTAGGACGCGTGTTGTTGCAAAAAAATAATGGGTCAGGTCTCCAGTCAGAAAAAAAAGTGACACAGTTCCAGTGCGTGATGTACGTTTACAATAGGCATTATTTACACTGCAAGAAAAATGGGAATATGATGAAAATGATGGCTGTAATACAGGGTCAAATCAGTTGAGTCATTGTTACTCTAAAAGCCATTATTTTGCATTAACCAGTTCCTCCTCATCTCATTTTTTATGAAAGGTAAGTTCTCTGCATAAAAGCTAAGTAATGGTGAATAACAAAAAACCTGTTCTCCTGTGCCCATTTTGGCTAGAAGCACTGAGAAATTCCACAGAGGTGTTCCACCAAGAGAAACGCTTAGGCCCTGTAGGCAGCCAGGAACATCCCATTAACTAACTTGGTTATATTTTAGTAATAGAGCCAGACACTCCCAAAGAATAGGATTCAAATAAAATATAATTTAGTGCAAAGCCAAACTTCCACATAGCATGCATTTTCTGCCTTAAAGAGAAGGGAAAAAATTATCCTTAAGTTCTCCCAGACGCTGCAAAAAGCCTCATAGTAACACCTTTATGTCCCTTGAGGCGCAACATGAAAGAGCAGAAGCAGGACAGAAGGATGCTGGAGTTAGGGGAGAGCTGAAGCTTAAACACTCCCGCTCCACCTCAGAAAAAATACCTCACAATACATACTGTAGAGCTCACATAACCTGTTTAGCTTCCCTGAATACCAGCATGGATTTTTTTTTTTTAATTGAAGAGCTGGCTACACACTCCTTTTGCATGTAGAGCTCCCCAGGCTTTCAAGTGCTAGTGGTCTTGGAACATCACTATCCAAATGGCATCCGCTCCCATCACCTCTACACAACTTCTCAATGCTCCTGGTGTTACCCTTCAAGCCAATAGAAAGAAACATTGTCTACTCTCCAGTACCTGGCTGATTAGTTTACAAAGGGGTCTAAAATAACTTGGCTCAGGATAACCTTGTGGTTTTAGCTTTAGTTGGAAATACATGTAAAACAAGTGAAGAAGGGAAGAATCTCAACAGAGGCTGGGAGTAAAGCAAGAGAGGTCCTGGCTGAGGTCTCTTTACCTGGGATGGACACAAGGCACATGGAGATTAATATGAAAGGAGACAATATAAAGAAGCCTGAGGTCCTGCAGCTGCTAGGAACTGCAGAGGTCTGAACATAGACTGAGATAAAGGCTCAGTCATTCCTGGTAATGAAAAGGCACCACAGGAATTTTATGCTGGCATCTTACAGTTAGTAACAAGGCAAGCCCAGGCACAGATTTTCAGACTTTGGCAGTGTCATGAGTGATTCTTCTGCACAAGAAGAGCTGCTGAACCATTTCTAGTACTGCTCATCCAGGAGCAAACAAACTCCTTGCAGTTCTCAGGCAGGAGAGCCCTTGGCTGGATGCTGTACTGATGCTGAAGGAGAAACAATTTACAGCAGGTACAGGTAAAAAAATGTCTTCATAGAAAGAGACTGCATAAGTAAAGAAGTACTATATACTCTCTGAACAACTGAACTCCCACAATTCCCTCTAGGTGGTACATTTCTGTACATGTTTTTCTTATCTTGCACTTAACTCATTTGAGGTATCAAAGTCACCGTAATAGAGTTGTACCTTAGGTTAGAATACAGACAAAATTCATAAAGGAGATGCAACTATCCAAGCAGATTTAAGAGGACAGGCAGAAGCAGGGAGAGTGGGGAAGGACTGGGGTGTAGAAATTATCAGAAGGTATTTTGGAGAATTTCTTTTGTCATCTGTCTCTTAAGAGACCCTTTGTTGTAAGAGACATCCACATAATATAAAGATTATATGGTGGCATATTCTGTCCATGAACTTCGGTTCTCAAGGATATACAGATGCAGAAGAATTAACTGGAGACAGAGTGGTCTTGGCAGAGTTAATCACTGAGCTCCTTGCTAAGTGTATGCTGGGAAGCATGGGCCTAGCAAGGTGAACAGCCATAGCTGTAATAACCAAAGGATGATCCTCGAGGCAGGGGAGCTGAAGCAAAGGGATTTGGTTTTGTTAGAAAGCCAGCGTGACAAATCGGTAAGAGGGCATGGAGAGACAGCAGCAGGGTATAGGAGCTGCAGTCTTGCTCCTTCCCAGTCGAAGGTTTCCATCTGCTTGGGTCAAGCAAGGTTTGCTCCTAGAAAGGAAAAGCCTCAGGATCGAGGGATCTGTGTTATAACTACAAAGGAGGCCAGTCTGTTGGCCGGCTGTTCTCTGTCTGCTGACAATCAGTTTTGTTTTGGAAGACTGAATGTGTCGCTGCACACACCTTCTGATAACAAGAGAGAAACCTCCCACAGGATACTAGATAAGGTTGACCCCTCAGGAGGATTTGCCACATAAGACCCAGTTGCTGATGCCTGTGGAGCCAGACTGAGTCTGGCAGGGTGGCAGGGTCTTTTACTGAGTAAACTACAAGGAAAAAATGCACTTTAGCAGCAGCAGCAGCACACAAGGTATAGCCTGCCTGACAATTCGTGATGAAACTAGAAGAGCAACATGTCCCAGGGTTTGTGCTGGTGTGGCCTCTTATTAATGTACACTCCTGAACTTTATAATCAAAGTGATCAGCTTCTTATAGACAGAAGTTTTTTTTCCCACCGAATATATTTGGTTGAAGTGTTTTTTCTCTTGAGAATAAAAGTTTAAGAGCAGAAGAGGCTAAAAATTCTGTCCTGCCACCAATACTGCGTCCTTTAATCCTGAACCTTCCCTCAGCATCTGCAACAGTCAGAAGAGAAGGCAACAAATTTAGGCAATGAATGCTGGAAAACATGCTCCATGACCTAGAACTCAGATCTTACAGCATTCATGGTTTGCAGTTTGCATGGTGCTTTGTGGTGCTGTTTTCATTTTTGCCACACTTACGGGTTAAACTTCTGTTCATGATTAAGGACCCCAACCTCTCCCCCTCACACACATACTTACTATGAGACCAAGTGAGCATTAGTGTATCTGTACATCTGCAGGTCAAATGGGCTCCTAATCCAGATAATCCGTGAAGTGTGATTGGCTACAGTGCTGTAGAAATCCTTTAATTTTCATTCTCTTGCTACTGCTGACAGTCAGGGTTTTGTTGATAAATTAGCAGGAAAGTAATGGATGCAGGTGGATTAGAATACCTAGTTTTGCATGTGGCAGCATCAGACTCTCAAAAATAAATACACATTAAGAAAGCAGGAAATATATAATTATTAAAACAGGGCAGCTGTTTTTTAAAAAAATGGTGTCTTAGAGCTGCAGCATAGAGGCAAAAGCATGATACAGAAGAGGAATACTTTTGTTCTCAAATGTGGATGATTCCTCTCCATTTTTTGGACATCTAACCCAGCCTTTCCTCACACACCAGCCCCATGCCTCCCCTTCATAGTCTCTGTGGGACGTACACTGACTTGCTCCCCAGCCGAGGCAGCTGACTTAAGTAACCTCAAGACAACCCTGGGCAATGCAAAAATTACACAAGGCCTCCCCACAACCTGACCTGAGCGCTTCCCTTTCTTGAGGTGATAGCTTGTTATGAAGCCAAAAATCCCTGAAAAGCAGGTAATGCCCTAAAGGCTACTTCCAAATGTCAGATTCAGAGTGCTACCTTTGCTATAGAAACAAGACCTCAGCCACCATGGGCAGCAAGGGAGATAATCGCCAGTCTGTTGGCCAAAACAAGATGGGGGGAAGAAATCAAGTTGTGGAACAGAAAAAGTATTTCTCCTGCTACAGCTCTACAGTAATAAACCTGGAGCTATTTTAAAAATAAAATAAAGGAAACCTTAAACTCCGCCCCCCACCAGACTCCAGGCTACAGCTTATTGGACTTTGACAGACTAAAGCTGTAGACCAGAGAAAGCAATAAACTGAGCAGGTTTGCTCCCTCTCTCAAGAGCTTGCTGCAGCCTTTCTGATGGCTATGCCCATTCAGGCTGAGAAACTCACTGCTGACACTCATCTGTCATCTGGCCCCAACAGTTTCTTAAACAGGGACACAAATAAAACCAAAATCTTGTATCCAAAATTCTGGCACCCGCCTGGGTGGCAGAGGGAGACGGCTGTCAGGAGGATCCAGGCTAAGCATGAGAAGCCTTCAATTAAGCAGCTTTACAAACTGAGCTACAGCAAGCAGGAATGAGGAACAGCGAGGAAAGCAAAACCAAAAAAAAAGGTTAATTCAGCCTCATGGACTCCTGCAACTCTTTTCCTTTACTTCTGTGTAGTGAGAAGACAGTTTCCATTTAAAGCTGTGGACAGTATACTTTAAGGTCTAGTCAACACAGCTTTATTATGCTCTTTGGGATGGGGTGGTTACACAGCATTTCCAACAGACTGAAAGAGATCTCCCATAATAGGGTATTTTGGGGTCAGAGCCCCTGTGTTTCACAGGGTGAAGGAAACTGCACCACATGACAGTTGGGAGGGAAGGAAAAAGTAGAGTACAGAAAATATGAAGCAAAAAACATGTGAAGGGAGGGAAAAAGTGAAAAAAATACAGGAAGAACTCGAGAAGAGTACCTAATTCAAAGAAAATAGGAATGAAATTGCCCTGTCTTACAGGGGAGGACAGGAGTTCCAATTTCAGCTAAGATGTCCTCCAAGCGTAATAGGCAAAAACTGGTGCTAAAAAAGTGAGGCAAAGGGGAGGACTCAGTGACACAGTTGTTCGTGAAAAAAGTTAAAAGCATTCAGGTGTTCCTCACATTAAAAAAAACTGAATTGGTTTAAAAACACAGGTATATTTGTTAGCTACTGGTTTAGTTATTTTGATGGAATCTCTTGGAGACTCTACGAACCTTATGGAGATAAAAAGCTTATGTTGGTCTCAGTTTGACTGCTATATTCAAAAAAAGCAAAAATTCTTAAGAGAACGAGAGCAAAAAGGAAATGAGACAATTAAACTTAAAAAGACTCTATTTTATCCCACATATTTGTAAGGGGGAAAAGAAACCTTATTTAGAAGGACTCATAAAAGCCTACTCTCATTTCAATGAAATATCTCGAATTACAGTAGTAAATAACATACTTGAGAAAATTTTTGGAGGAGAGAAAAGTCTTTCAGTGCTTTTGAAAATGTGGGGAGGCAGCTAAGCAGGACAACAGATCCATTTCTAATTACTAAGAGTTGGAGGGGTGCCAATGCTCACAGCATCTTAGAAATGTAATCTCTCATATCAGTTTGCTTCTTTAAGGCATCATCTTAACACAATTTCCTGGGCAATACTAAGCTGCAGGACCAGCAGACTCGCCTTTAACCTACAGACTAAGAAGTTTTGTATTTCCCATGTGGTATTTCAAAACCCAAGGTGTCCCACATGTGCATTCAGTCCCCTAAAATAATTTCAGTTTCCTCCCCAGTGCTACATTCTTCACGTGTGGCTTCAGAAGATAAGTAACACTTTCAGTCTCAAAGTCCTTTTTAAAATTCACCTCTTGTTCAATACTTACAGCATTATACATAGTGAAAAATATGTTGATTAGCAACTCCTGCTACAGGAGAGAAAGCCCCTAAAGAGGTGGAACCTAAGAACAAAGGTGGAGAACAAAAGGCCCCCCTTCTCCCAATTTGTCTGCCCACATACCAAAGATCAAAAGAGCTCTGGGAAGCTTGTGCATAATCTACATACTTTGTGACCTTATTACAATCAAATTCCCCCTGCAGGCATGGCCGCTGTGTATATATGCACACACTGTAAATACACAAGTGAGTCTGTGGATGTTTGCCAAGTCACTTGCTCGTGCACTGAGTTTGCTTACTTTTAACAATGCTGAGGCCAAAGAAGTGAGGCTCTTTAATCTTCACTAAATCACAAACTTGCTGAAAGAGCTCCTGTCCAGTGGCTTTGACCTGAAAGACACAACAAATCCAACATTACAGATGGCTCATGCACCTGGATAGAGCAACTCTTCTTTACGTTGGCCAATACATTTTTGGGTACCCTAGCAAAAAACCCAAATACAACCACCCCACAGAACATGCTTTGTTTTCAGTATTATTACAGAATAATAATCAGTAATAACTACAGAAATGAAAATACTGCTCTCTTGCACATTTTGTTTTGAGAGGTTAAGAGAAAAAAAATTGAAAATTTTCATTCAGGTCTAGAAACAAAAGTACACAAAGAAACACAATACTGTGGTTTGAGATGAAATTGCTCGTAGGTTAGAGATGAGGTTGCTCTGTAACCCACACAGAAGAGCTTGTTCTGTCTCCTGCTGACTTCTGGTTACACAGTCATTAACATCTTCATCTTCTGCTGCTGTCACAAACAGCCTTTAAGCCCTTGCCCATTTCTATGCACATTGAGACTTTCCAATACCCCTGCCTCCCATAATGCTGTGCATGCACTGAGAAAGTGCTGGGAAAACAGAGCTGCCAGCACACACTCCTGCAGGGGACCAGAGGCTGGGCAGTACTTGTAACCAAGGCATAGGCCATGGGAGCACCATGGCACTGCAGCATGGCTCCTGAGTAAATCTGCTAGCTGGGCTGCTTGGAGCACAGGCTCCCCCAGAAAGAGTGAGATTGTGGCTAACTGCATGTGCAGACCTGGATATGTACTATGATTGGAAGGTTCCCCCACTAAACATCCCCTCATCTGTAGCCTCATTTCTCCCTGCCCCACTGCACCAACCCAGAAGCACTGACAAACCAGAGGCACAAACAGAACCCCCCCAGCCCCCAGAGGCCTAGGGGAAGGAGGTCTGAGCAACACTGACAGACAACCTCAGCTAAGGCCACGGTGCAGCCAGCTGCAAAATGGGCCGGGCCCTCAATTTCATTATCCACTGCTCGATCATGCTGATTAGCAGCAGCAGGAGCAGCGATCCTGAGGGGTATAGTGCAGGGCTACCTTCACAGAAACAAAGATGACAGGGCAGAAGTTGACTGCTTAACTCTCCTACAAACCAAACACCATCCTAATTCTTCAAACTCTTTTAGGGTAGGTGTGCCACACTCCCCAGAAACTGGCTTGCGCTCCCCTCCCTGCCCCAGGATGTACCATGTCACTAGAAAAGGACAATGGGAAACAGGAGGTCATTTAACTACTCATTTTCTTCTACTTGACAAGGCATCACTAGCCAGACACTCACTACTGTTTCATCAGGGGCTTTGAAGCCTGCACTACACCAATGCAAACACGTGTGTGCTTTGTGAAGGGAGGAGGTAGGGCACAGTTCCAATAAGACCCAAACCCACATCTAGGTCTTATCACAACTCTCCACATGAGACTGCACCCTTACAGTCTCACTCCTAAACGCAGTATTTGCTCAGCTGCCAAGTACACACATTTGGAAGGGAAAGTTAGGCACAGATCAGTCTCCTTTCCCAAGAAAGCAAGCTCTGAGCACATTGTTCAACCTGGGAAGGACTTGCTAAGAAAGACCTACCTCTAGCCAGAATACTTAATGGGCATACAAGAGTCACTGGCAGCACAGGACTGTCTCTGTAAATGCTATATGATGAGATGAATTTTCTAAGTGGCATGCTTTCACACCTAAGGAAAGAAAAACCTGCTTTATGATACTTAGTTCTAGGGAATAAGCACTTCAATGTTTTGTGACATTCAGCTCTAAACAGTGATTTAAGCAGATTTCTTGAACAGCAGGTATGTGACTACCACCTTGTCCATTCTCCTCTTAGCACTTGCTTTTTGTATCAAGTTTTACTCCCAGCCTTCAAGGCTATGCAATACCAATTACATTTGAAATTGTTGTTCCCTCCTCCTGCTTTTCCCTCTGCTCAAAGCAACTAATATTTCCCTTTGCATTTTTCATCTGGACGCTTCTCTTTGGACTTTCCTCATTTGCATGGGATTCCCATGCCAGCCTCCATCCCAGAAATGCCATGAATCATTCCTTCCACTGATACTCAGCTTTACCCCATGTCAAACTCAGGGCTTCTTTTCACATAAAATTTAGTCCAAAGTGAAGTCAAGTGCAAGTTTACAGAAGGCAACTGCTACTCCAAGGTCATTCTGTGTACATTCATATGCATTAGTTATCTATCTCTATTCTTCTTGGTCCATATGCTTTGAAACATCAGCTCTTCTGCTCACAGAACCACTGAAAGACTTCAGAGCTATGCTTGCCATTTACCAACATACAGGACCTCACCAGACTTCCTCCCCTCCAAAAATTTGTTCATGCTCCCACCCTTACTCTGTCAGCTAGGCAAGGTACAGCATCTGCTGTGGCTGCTCCTGAACTACCCAAACACAAGTGGAGTGGTTGCCTGCCCTGCTCCCCTCACTGGCAGCTGAACCTTTGCTGCATACATCTCTCCTTCCTTCAGCTGCTACCATCCCAAAAAAATTTAAGAAATCTACTCGATACTGATCATAAAAACTAGTTGATATTGACCAACAGGTTCAAAAGTGTCGATGAGATAAGCCACAATGCTGTCAAGACAAACAAAACTGAACTAATTGGATACCAGTACAAGATCTTTGGTACAACCGATACGACTTTTGGTTGCACCATTCTCACTCACAGCCTCCTCAAGCTCCCTGGTGCTCACATGTCATGTCCCCACTGGGGCTGCCTGGAACAAGGCAGACTGCTTTGATCTGTGCTCTGATGTCTATTCTCCTAAGCAGAAATCTCTCACTTTGCCTTGTCATCCTCAGGGCAGCTGGTCAGCTGCAGCACTCAGTAGTGGGTGCCCACTAGAGGCACTGCTCTGCCTCTCCTCATGTTCACAGTTGGCCCCAGGAAAACCCTCCTCACCATCCCCTCAAATTCACTGTGCTTTCAGAAAGGTGGATGCAAAAGTTAATTAAGAGATACTTGATTTAGAAGGAAGAGAATTCAAAATGGCTCCTGCTCTTCTCTCTTCAACAACACTATCTGTGAAGGGCGTAAGACAAATTCATTTTAAAGAGCAGGCTTCAGTCTCTATGTGACCACATAAAACACATAGGTAAACTCTTATCTGGAAGGGTGGAATTTATATGGCAGAGGGGAGAGAGGAATTACCTGCATAAACACTGTGCTTATCAGGGGAAGGATCTATAATTTATTCTGCTGGAAGGATAACCATTCCTACCTACCTCACTGAGCTGCAAGCTTGTTTAGTATTTGCATTCCACTCCGAAGAGGTTAAAAGGCTTTGGAAATCTTTAGTAGTGTCATTATTATTCTAATAAATGCACAAAGTATCATCTGTGGTTGTGCTAATTAAATTTGGGTTCTACCAACATCACTAGAAAATTGCCTTGATGTTTCTTTAAAAAAGAAAGATCTCTCCAGCTGTGAAATCTTAATTTTTGTTGTTGTTTTGAAGGGGTGTTGTGGTAAAGTCAGAAGCCAAGTGAAAAGCTGTTTTTGGTGACTTGCCCAGCTGTAACAGGTCATGTTTCACTCTCTATGCAATTAGGACACAACTGTGTGTTGAGGTATCATGTTTTGGCCCAGGCAGCTACTCCCTCTCACATGCAGGCATCTCCAAGTACACACTTTCCCAACTTCCCAGCCACAAAAGAAAAGGGCACCATGATGGTGCATGTCTTTAAAAAGGAATACAAAGGAGTGCCGTGGCAGGGATGCCTCTGTGGGACAAAATGGTGATGCTCAACGTGCTCTAGCTCTTTGGAGGGGCAGGCACTCAATGCAACACACCATTTCTTATGCTTATTAAATAACCTGGGGGTATTAAAAAACACATGTAGATGTAGCATTTAGGGACCTGGTTTAGTGGTGGACTTGGCAGCGCCATGTTCACGGTCAGACTCGATCTTAAGGGCCTTTCTCACTCTAAATTGATTTGATGATAAACTGCAGGTATTTGGGGTTTACCAGAGCACAAGCCAGTGGTGAAGGAACAGCTGCATGCTCAGTCTGGGCACAGGCACAGAGAGAAGCAGTGACAATATCAGCCCTGCTGGCACACTGCCCTCCTGCATGCCAGTCTGCAGCTTCCCCACAGCAAGACAGCTCCACTATCTCACATCTTCAGTCCCTGATAAAAGCTGTTAGAAAGTGAGATTTAGGGTCAGCTGCAACAGACCATTACCCAGGCCTGTGCACCTGCCACCAGGAACTTAATTAAATCATCATTTTGTGGCTTGCACAAAAGCCAGCAGATTGCAAAAGCCTTCTGGGACAGTGGATGGGCTGGATTTGAACCAGTAACCTAGAAGCAGAGTGTCCCAGATTTTGCTGTTAAAGCTTTATTCCATCCAGCCCTTGAGGCTGTTTCAGTTAAGGACACTACACTTACACACAGCAGGTAGGAAAATTCCGACACGGATTTTGAAGATTGGCATGCATAATTTCAAAAGCTGCTGTTTCAATCAAGTGCTTAAAATAACAGTTCACCTCAACTGTCTTCTCCCCCTCCTCATCCCAGAGTGGGGGAGGAAAACCTACCCAAAACAAAGCAAAATCTCCCCAGCTCACACACAGGTGCAAGCACACGCTCACAAGAGAGTACTTATCTTTGAGGCTACCTTGTCCTCTGAACGTGAAGTGCCTCTTGTCAGCTCAGTTTCTCACAAGTTCAAGGAGCAGCCAGCAGTGCACAAAGTGGCACCGTGCTGTGGCAGACACCATGCCACCCTAGGCTGCCAGCTCATCCACCTCTGCTATCACTTGTGCACACTCTGAGACATTGGAAGCAGCAATCAAAGAAGTGAAGAAACTTACCTCTAGTTTTTTGTGTGCACAGTACTCAAAGGAGGCAAAAAAAGCCCACCTTCAGTGGCTGTTTACTCTGCCTTGGAGGCTTTGAAGGGATCTGTGGGCTATCAAAACCAGTGATAGCTAAAATGCCAGAGTAAACAGTCATGTGTTGGGCACACTTGCCAAGTCATCAAGGCATTTCGGGTTTAATTTTTCAAAAACTGCTGGAGTATTATGAGTGGCAAAAACACTTAGAGATAATAAAAAGTAAATAACAACAGAAAAAGTGCAGAGGGGACCCCCCATCCTGTAACACAGTTGTGACTTTTAAGGAGTTCTGCAAATAAGTTGAAGCTGCCCAATTAGAAAATGGAGCACCAATTACCCTAAGCAGGCTAATAGCCTTTCGGTCAGCAGACCAGCACCAAGCTTTTGGGAGAACAATGGGAGCTAACAAAACTGAACCGTGGCCACAATGCAGTGACCTCCCAGTCTCCCTCCTGGCCACTCACCCCGACGGCTAGGCTGAGCTGCTCACGGGTGGGCAGGAAGACGCAGACACTCCGGATCTCTGGCTGCATCCTGCCTGTCAGCAGTGCCCTGCTCATGGTGGGCAACTCCACAGGGACCACGGTCTCCTCTCCAGATGGGTCTCAGGCTCCCTTCATCCCATACACCTGTTGAAAAGGCGAGAGCATCAGTGCCGTGCTTCTGTCGGCACTGGAAGCAGCTCACAGCATGCATGTGATGGGATGTTTTTCTTCTTGCTGTTTAAAAACAAACAAACATAACAACAGTCATCCATTTTCCAGGGCCAGCCAACATTTCCACCAGCATCATAGCACAGACCAGGCAGCGTCAACCTTTAAATAGCTTGAAAGTCCCAGGAGAGTGCCATAAAGCAATGAGGTCTCTCTGGAATAACAAACCAGACTCAAGGTTTCCAGACGCATGAAAATGATAAGGCAGGTGACTGCTTCCTGAAAACACCCATGACATGGGGGAGCATCATGTTCTTCGACCAGGTACCTCACTCTCAGCCAAAGCAGAGATTTCAGTGGGCTATCAGCAGGCATGAATCAGTGCAGAAGACTTCATCTGATCTGTCTTCCCCATCACTCCATCCCTAGTCCCTGGGAAACCGCTGTCTCAAATCCTCTATACCTCAACTCAGAAGAGGAGGTAGAACACAAACTCCTAAGGCTGAGTCACTGTTAAACACTTCTTGTGAGATAAGCACTACCAACTTCCTCTTGAGGGCTGAGCCCAGACTGCACTGAGTATCTTAGAGCTGAAATGAAGATATTAACAGAAATAAGAGATGGAAGTTCTGTTAGCAGCCCTAAGTACATAGCCAACATCCTCTTCTCATTACAGCTAGGTTAGACACAGTCTCCTCAGCAATTTGTGACATTTTATGTACAGTCCTCTCCTCTAAATGCTCTCCAGCATTCCACTCGAGGAAGTATCCTGTGGTACCTGACAAATTCATCGGGAAAGGGAGAGGCTCCTCGAGAGTGGGTTAGGTATGAATGGCAGCAGAGACCTGAGCCAGCAAGATATCAATCATGGGGTCCACTCCATTGCTGTGCAAGATTTGATGCAAGTCAAACCCCAACCACCCTGAACAAAGCCACCCCAGCATGATTCCCTTTCAACACCTGGACACTCATCACCACCACAGCAGAGGTGCTGCTGGCTGACATCTGCCCACAAATCCCCCCTGCATCCAGGGACAGGCACAGACCCCAGAAAGGGCAGCCAAACGCACTGGCAGTGCCACCCTCTCCCATAACCCACAGCACAGCCCACCTTCAGGGAACAGGCTGTGAAGGGAGGCATGGGCTTTTCCTCCACTCTCCACAATGGATTCAAAGATGAGGGATCATAAGCAGCAAGGAAGCAGGTAATATTATGCTAACACACAACATACATACACATAAATGTACATGCACATATGCATTACACATAAGTTTTAAAATTATTTTGTATTTAAAATCATGTCTGTCCTGGTTCAGAAGGAAAACACGGCAGAAACAAATTCTTGTGTGGGAGGTGGGGAAAGCAAACTGTCATGGGAAAACAAAGTACAGTACAGAAAACAGAACTTGGTTTTATCCCTCTCCCTTCAACTTTGTGTTCAAGCCTTCTTTTTTTTAAAATCAAATACAGGAAAGATCTACAAGTGTCCTTTCACAAGTATAGAAGCTGTTCCATGCACCTCCTTCCCTGAGCCAGCATATATAATGCTTCTTAATACAGCAATTTTTGATTCAATTTATGTAGAGCATTCCTTATGAGACAGAAGTACACAAAAAAAATTGCAGAAGAGGGGATTATTAAAGGCTATAATTATTACTTTTTTCAAAACTGGTATTTAGTTAAACATGAACTAGGAGTTTTAAAAAGATTGCTCTAAATTATAAGCAAGTGACAAAAATACATTTGACTTTCTGGGACAGGTGACAGCTGTTATTAAATGAAATATTAAGAGAAAAACTCTGATTTATCTTCTCTTATTGATATAATTATACTGGCATGTTCTCTTAGGCTCTGGACTATGCATTATTAATGGCTGTATATAAAGTACAGATGTCTACAGAATAACTTGAGGGCAACAAGTCACCATTATTATTGCCAACTGATGTCATACATGCCATAAACTTTATCAACAGCATAAAGACCTCAGAAAATGAACTCAAGCTTTTCAACATAAGGAGGTTTACCTTAATTGTCAAACTGCTGCACTGGCCAGTACACATTCCCACTTGCAAGGGGAAATCACGGCCAGACGCTCATGGGGCTCATACCAGAACTGAAAACAGGACCAAAACAGTGACCATGGAAAACATATGCACACAGTTTCCTGGGGACAACTGAAGAAACTGAATCCCACTTCCCCATAACCTCTATAAAACAAAGCTTCTGGAAAACTTGTTCTCTGGTCTCATACCTGCTTTGTCCACTTCAATTTTTAAGAGGCCAGCTGTGGACCCTCAGAACAGGGAAGTGAGAAAAGCAGGAGAGAAGGTGTTTTTCTTTTTTTGTTTTAAAACAAATGAGCTTGTGGACCCTGCCACAACAGGTAAGAGGTTAAAAAAGAAATGTCCTTAATCTGAAGGGGGAGGTCAAACACAAACTCAGCTCAACCTCTTCCTAGAGGTATGTTAGGGTGTGATAAAACACAATGAATCATTAACTTGCTATTATTGTGTGTTTACACCTTTAAAAAAAAAAAAAAAAGAGTTGTGAGTCAAGAGTAACTGCCCAATGAAAACAATTGGCCAGAAGGAATGCTCTTACTTAAACATACACAATTTCAGACTGCCCATATGCCATTCTTTTGTTTACCACTGATTCCAACCTCTTAACCTCAATTAAACCCTAAAAGCTCCAGCAAATGCACTGCAGATGAATTAATAAAAGCTGAAGTCAATCATCGGCCTCTGGGACACCCCACAGGTGGTTTGGTTTTGTTGTGTTGTTTTTTTTTTTTTTTTTCCCAAACTAGCATCACTTCATGTTTTAGCTCCTGCAGAAGTACATTTTGAGAGGTAATTGCTTGCTCAAAGGCCCAGCAAGTCTATCAATTACAACAGTCAAAAGCAGTATTTATTTGTATTCTTCTGGTATCAGACAGGGGGCTTATTAATGCCCAAAGTGGTAGCACAGCTTATTTAGCAATGTTTATTTTACCTAAACACACATGCAGTGGAGCTTTGGAAAACATGCCTGTCATTAATTTCAAGCCTTCTCTCGCTAAGCGGTTGAAACACAGCCATAAAAACTCAATTAAATCTTCCTCTCTTCTCTCCACAGACCCTCAAGTTGTCCCCCCGCACAGGGACAGAACCTCAGCATTCACCAGGTCAAAGCAAGACTGGATGAGGTTTCCTCCAGCAAGACAGATAAGAGCAGCAAAGTCCTCCACAGGAGGAAGAATAGGAGAAGAACAAGGAGAAAGGAACCTGTTTGCTTTGGATATCAGCAAGATGGATCACAAAACCACTTCATACCCCCTATATACACAATGACACAAGGCTAACCTGCCATAACTGAATTTGGGGCCACACCACAGCCAATCTCTCTGGAAGGTCTCATCCAGACAGCATGTGGGTTCATGTAACCTTATGAACGTCACTGTATTTTACACATTATTTCATGGGACCACAGTGAATTGGGTCCTAATTCTGATTTCAGCCTTTAGGTACTGCCACAGCCACATCTCAAGGGGATAAAGGGAACAGATGAACGAGTCATCACCTACCAGCTCAGAACAGCAAAACAAGAAAAAACAACAGATAACTCCATGCTTCTCTCACAAACACCTTGAAACATGCTTTGTAAGGTTTATTACAGTAAAATACCTGCTTTTCCTAGAGCGGATAGAGAATGAGCACTGAGCATCTTCCTGATGAAACCTGAGCACAGGGACCCTACAGCACTCCAACAAAAACTGTCCAGAAACATTAAGATTCTTCTTAACATTTTCCAGCCATTATCCAGAGATGTCTTAGGCTTCTAAAACAACTAGACTCCCAGGCTGCAGTTTCACAATCAGCTTAGGCAGCTTTAATCAAGGCAGTCCCGCAGCAAGACAGACAGACAACTGCCTGGAAACAAATCTGCCCTTGGCAGCAACCCACATGTGGCCTACTTTGTACTCATGATGAAACACAGATTTAACACCAAGAAGCCCCCTCACCTTCCAGGTATTTTGTCCCCTCAGACACACACTGAAGGGCACCAGTACTGTCTGCAAAACAGAGTAATAAAGAGCCTGAGTAAATAAAAGATGTCATGATGGCATATATTAGCCTTTCCCAGCAACTTTAAGACCCCACCCACCTCTTTTGACTACCCTGTGCAATGATGAAAGTTTCTCTGAGAAGATGCTTCAGTAAGGAGGGAGGGGGCAAAAAAAGTTGTTTGTCAGGGCAGAAAACAAGACTGAAGCTAAACAGCTTTACATCATGGCTGCAGATGATGTGACAAGTGACCAAGAGTCAGGACAACTAGGTCACATCCTGCAGCATATTCCCAGAAACACACTGACTTTTCAAATGCGTCTGTCTCAGCATCGTTCCAGGACTAGCATAACACATCCAAGGGCAAAGATGCCACAAGGAGGTAAGGTACCAAATTTGGTATCCACAAACCACTTGGGACACACACCTGCCTTCAAACACTGAGAGCTACTTAGTAGGAAGCCCCTATTCAAGCCACTGAACAAGGCACCTCCCAGTCACTTGAGTGCTCTGAAGGACTGGATCCCAGAACTGATGCACTTGCCTATGGACAGATGCAACACTGGCAGCAGGGACAACCGGCTTCAGCCTCCTAATGTGGGAGATACAATTGCAGCAAGGTTTCTGCATCTGCTAACCACAAGTAGGTTAGGTCTGAGCATGGTCCTCTTGCAGGGATGGGATATGGGTCTGGCTCCCACCTTTCCTTCAGGATTTTCAAGAGGTGCAATGCAAGATGCCTTCAAAAACTTCAGGGCTGTGAACCTAAGCAGGTGGGACAGATGGGGAAATCGCTGAGCATTGGTCTTAGGTACCAACCAACCTATTTTTTTCTTTCTTCCTGTACAAGCAGCACTCCCTGGCGACATTGAGCTTTAACAATAGCAAGGCAAATGCTTTCTCGTTAGTCTTCTTTGCAGGATTAGACACAGCTCTTAGTTAGGCATGACTGCTCACACTCCCCACCTTTGTGCTATGAAGTTTTCCTGCCTCACATCAAGCAGCGCATGCGAGTGCTAGAACACGAAACATGTTCTTGAGCTCATAACTCTTCTGCTCTGCATCCCCCACAATGTGGCCGTTGGAAAGAAGGGATATCCCAAAATCCCTGGACACCCATTCCTGGGATGATGCTGCTATGCTACTCTGTAGGCTGCCCTAGTCCTTAAGTTTAAAGACAGGGACAACTCTCCTTACGTAGGGATGGTAGCATTCTCTGGTAGCCAAGTAAAAGTGACTCACGTTTCTGGGCACACTAACTAGTCCTCAAGGAGAGGAAAAATGCTTACCGGAGGACAGAGCATCAAAGGAGGTGCTCCTGCAGAGCATGGAAGTGCAAGGGCAGGGCAGCACTGGCAGGACCATGGTGGGTGGCTGCCACGCTTCCATCCAGCTCTCCCATGGGATGAAAAAAAGCTCCTTAGCAGTTTGCTCCCTTTGAGGACAGCCTAGTATGACTCACTTGAACTTAATATTTTCCTGAAACCAAAACTGAATTCAGGAATCCTTTGAGAGAAATAGACAAATGAGTATTAAAGACTCTAGGCATAAAAGAACAAATTAGGATCTCACAGAGATTATGTTTTTCCATCACTTCCAAGTGATGGAAAGTGGCTTTGAATTTTTGTACACAAAAACAGGCAGCCTTTTAAAATATATTATTTTATCAGAAGCATATGCAGAACTTAGCAATGTACATATTTCAAAGAATGCCCAAATAGTAAAGTCTGCAGCTAGAGCATGCAATTCAGGTAAAAGTAGTAGTATGTATCCTATTGCATCTGACTACTGACATGTAGTTTCTCATCATCATGAATCTCTTTACTTCTGCATAACCTATTAATGGACTTGTCTATTGAATACCAATCACTTATAAGACTTCCTCATACGTCATAAATCAAGCACAGTAATTGAAATTTAAGAGTAAGTAGCATTTTGAGGTATCAACTGGCCCAGGGAAATGCAGAAACATAAGAAAAAACAGCAGAAATACAGGATAGGGTGTGAGCCAGCCTCAGTATCCATTACACCTCAAGTGGAGCAGCTGCAGAGGAAGCCTGCTCAAAAGTGCCAAGCTCCATTTTCTCAGCTGGATCACCAACACAGCATCGCATGAGATCTTGCGAAGGTTAAGGGAAGTGAATTGCTTGAAGAGCCATTCCGGAACAGCAAGCTTGCCTCGTCTCAGACACACAGACATGTCTCTTTTGAGATGGAGCCTTAGGGAAATCTCATTTAAGTGCACACATATGCAGAGCCAGGAGTGCTGTAAAGACAACGCCAGTCCGGTACAGTATGAAGAACACAAACAGAAGATACTTCTGTTTAGCACTCCAGTGCTTGGCAATTCTGCCATGTAGTGCAATCTTTAGTACAGAACATTCATCTTTTCTATCTATGGGAAACAGGAAAGCAAAAGTAGAGACACAGTGTTGCTCCAAGTTCTTTAAAATAAGGGAAAGTGAGGTTTCCTTCACAGCCACTGCAACTGTTGGGAAGCTTAGGAAGAGCAGTGAGAGCAGCAGCAAGACCTGTCTCTCTACTGGCAACTCAGAAGAGAAGCAGCTTTCTATATCATGCAAATCGCAAATGCACGAGGTCTCCTGACCCAAAAGCCTATCAGTTAATTCTCCAGCTGGAAACATACTCCTTTTTTTTTTTTTTTTCAGTCTACCAAGGCTATAAACAGGGTATCTCCCAAGGGGTTCTAATATACTCTTGCCCCAAGCACAACAGCTGAGAGATAATCTTCTAAAAGCCTGTCTTTGCACAAGTTATTTCACAGTGATAGTATTTTTTTATACTTGACCTAGGCTGGATCAATTTGGAATGGATCTCCAAGACTCCAGAAGTATTTTGCAGAGCCATCTAAAAACGTATAAATAAACTCTTCCTTCACTTTCTGTTCTCACCAAGATCTTGTAATAGTTCTACAAGTAAGCAGACTATGAAGCCTTTATTTAAAAAAAAAAAAAAGTAATACCTTGAGTTACAGGACCAATAAAGACAGACACACTTTTTTTATCACAATATATCACATAACAAACTCTTCTGAGCAGGAATAGCTTTACTACCAGCAATAACCAGTAAAAAAAAAATTGGCTTACTTCCCCAGAGGAAGGAGAAAGTCCACTGGTGATTTCATGGCTTTTGAATCACCACCTAAATATTCAGACCACCTAGGCAGCTTCTGCATCAGTTTGCTTCTAACTTTTTCCCCCTGAAGTGCACAGCTAGTCTTGAACATATTCAGAGCAGAGAGGAATACTGATTTACGTAAAGTGGACAAAAAGAATAGACAAAACTCCACCTGGAACACAGTTTGCCTCTATTACAAGTGTTAAAATGCCAATCTGCCAATACCTTGATAAAATTAACAGCAGGGTCTTTACGATTATACGCGGTTTCAGAGACTGCACACAGCACTGCCGGACATCAACTTCACCAAAGCAATGGGGAAATGGGAAGACACAGACCAAAAAGAAACAGAACGAAAAAAAAAGCAAACCACCTTTACAGAGAGTGCTGCATTTTTGAAGTGATACAGAATTGTGAAAAAGAGGAAATAGAGGGGAAAAAAAAGAAAAAGCAAGCATAAAGAATGGTTTAACAAGAAGCAAATTATCTCCTCCTGAAATTCTCCAGGGAGCAGGTCCTCCTTGTCAGAGGATTTTGTTTGGGCCAAGCCCACCGTCTGTCCATGCTCAGGTACTAGCCACACACGAAGAATTAAGGTATCACTGCTAAACACCAACAAGATAATCAAGGAGCAGTGCAGTATTACAGGGCTTTCTGCAAGAAAAGAAGTGTAACCCTGGAGCACAGTAAGCATGCAAGTCATTTACATTGTCTTGTGTTGGAGGAACAGTAGGGCAACAACTTTACTACAAAAGCTATCTGATACAGAGCTAACCAGTGGATTCATCTGCTTTTTACCTGCAGCGTTGGGAACAGCAAAGAGTGCTGTAGCCTGAAGGCACTATCAACTTTGCCTTTTATAAAAAAACCCAACCAAACGAAAAAACTAACAAAAAAATCCACAAAAAAAAATCACCCACAAAACCCCTAATGACATGGCCCTTACCTGATATCTAAAAACTTCTCCGATTAAAAAAAGACTTAGAATGGAAAACCGCATGTAAATATAAATGGTGTTTTGTGTCACTGGTGTCTACCCCAGTTTATCATGCCCATATAAACAACAATAATGAAAATTCTAAGGGAAAAAAACCTCTCCAAAGAGCACAGACAGTATTTTTTGGTAAATCACTGAAAAGAATCACTACAACTTATGTTCTTCAATAGCATTGTTTGGACTTTGCTTATATTTGTCTTACTCTTTTTTGTTTTATTCCCGTTCTTTTCCTTAAGGTGATCTCTGCAAGAAAACTTCTCCTGTTCTTCCCCCCCCTTTAGATTCCAGTTTCTTCTGATGTGGCATTCCTCATCTGAAGCCAAATCACTGACTACTACACAGACTGTCAACATTACCAGTGCTGAAAACAGAACACTTTGATAAAGAATGTACAACAACTAAATGGAAGGAACAAACAACAGTGAGGCCCGGACACTGTTGTCATTCCAAGTTTAATTTTTATTTTGTTCGTGGTAAAGAAGTTAAATAAATGAATGGGACACCAATGTCCGAACAGTTGTGGTTTGTTGCTTTGGGTTGGGTTTTTTTTAACATTTTTGAAGTATTTATTGTCAGGGCCTGGGCATCATGGCAGTACTCTGAAGAAGGGACAAGATTCAGAAAACACGTTAGTTTCCTGGTGTGGCGGAAAACCGCAGATGTGCATTTTAAATGCCACAGGGGAGTTAACCTGAAAGCCTGTCACTGCCGAACAGCAGGAGAAACATCTCTTGGTGCAGATGATGACGATTTCTCAGCACAGGAAACCCAGAGCCTTTCCCTGCAAATCGTTACCAAAAATTCCAAAAGGTGCAGAAACAAAAACGTATGGAGACTTTTTCACTTCTGACGCCCACTCACTTCTGCGCGCACACACCTGCTGGGACACTCATCTCCTCCCCTGTCCCGCCCAGAGCGGGCAGACCAAAGTCCCTGGCGGCTGTCAGACCACTCAGACCAGCCCCGCGAGATGCCTCCAGCCCCTCGCCCCCGAGGCTGCCCCCGCGGAGGTGCCGGCCCAGTGCTGGACCCACGCGGCTCACCTGCCCCAGGTGCTGCAGCACGGGGGTACCCGCGGGGCCGTGGCCCTGTCACTCTCTCGCACCTGCGAGGCAGGTGGCAGCCATCCAAGCGCCAGCTGGGACGCGTCCCACACTCGTGCCATCGCGTGGCCCACGGGAGCTCCCTGGGGCCGCAGCCGGCCCCGGGTGCCTCCCGTCGCGCAGCCGGTGTACTGCTGGTCCCGCTCAAGCATCACCCCACCACCTAGCACCGGCGAGACCCACCGGCGGCGCCCAGTCCACGACACAGAGGGACTGATGAGTTGTCACGACTCCAAACTCCTCCAGAGCCCCGTCCCCTCCAGTCCTCAGTCTGTGCCTGCCCGCCCCCGCTGCCTCCGTTCGGGAGCCGCAGCCACCATCGCAAAGGGACACCCACGGCGGCGGCTCTGACGGGAAAATCCCCTGATAACGTAACACAACTGGAGACCACTCCGGCCGCAGCTCGCACCGCCCTTCAGCCGCAAAGTTGTAAATACACTTTCGCAGCCGCTGCCGCGCGTTGGGACCGACTGCCGCCCGGCGGAGCACGGAGCCTCTCCCGGCTCGGCGGGCAGCGCACATCCGTCCGAGCGCCCTCGCCCGCACCATCCCCTCGCCCCGGGCGGCGGGCGCAGCCAGGCGCTCCGCGGGTCCCGCAGCCGCACCGCGCCCACGGGCTCCACCGGGACCGCTCCCCGCACCCGGGACCCATCTCCGCCTCCTTTGTCCCCCTGCAGCTCACCGGGACCGCGCCCGCCTCCCTGCTGCCGCAGGGACCTCGGAGGGACGCGGGCGCCCCAGGACCCCTCTGCGCCGCTGTCCCGACGGCGGAGCCCGTGCACTTACCGTGGGGTGGCCCCGGCCGCGGAGCTCCGCCGTCCCCTCCGATGCAGCATCCAGCGCACGCCGGAGCCCTGGAGGAGGACCGGCGGTGGGGCGGACCCAGGCGGGGCGGGACACGGGGAGGGGAAAAGAGAGGGCGGGACGGGCGGTGTGTTTGTGTGTAGGGGCAGCCACGGGGTTAGCCCGCGTGTGGGCTGGTGAGGGGAAGATGCTGCTGGGGCAGACGCGGGGTTTGAAGGCGATGTTCTCGGCGGGTAATCAGTGCGCCGCACTGACAGCGATGAAGTCTGCGTAGAGGAAATTGTAATTAAGAGTGATCACAGCAAGTCGCTGGAACTCGGTCCGAACGGCTCTGCCGCGGGCAGGTTGGCTGGGCGGTGCTGGCAGGGGGAGATGGCACAAAGCGTAAGAAGATACAATCGAAGACTTGGGATCAGATCTGGGAAAGCGAGGCGCCCTGAGGGGCACGGGAGTCACCGTGCTCGGGAAGGAGGTGCTTGTGCTGCACACATAGCATAAACCCTCTGGCTTCCCTTGCTTCCCTCCCTCTTCTGTGATATAATTTGTTTGATTTAATGTAGTAATTTTCTGAAAGAAGGCTGACATCATCTCAAGTTCTGTAGTGTTGCTCCCTGTTCCTCACGAATAGGCCATAGCTCAATTTCCCCACATATCCACTTGCATGTGAGAGTGCAGCTGGTGTGGGAACTGGGGTGGCAGGGGTCTGTAAGGGTAGCAGGTGGGAAGGCTTTCACGCAGTGTTGCACTACTCTGTAGGAAAAGAGTTGAGATTTGCCCATGAGGGACGACAAGAGCAAGCCTGACTTGCTGGAGTGATGTGGCCACCTGACAGAGTGAGGGGAAGCAGGGCACCAGATCACTTGTATTTGCTCCCAGTTTTAATTTTGCATTTTAAATTGGACACGAGACTGGCTAAAATCTCAGCCTTGCTGGTGTGGCTTACCTTTGCCTCCTTTGCCTTTTCCCAGCTGGACTGTAGCAGTGAGGCTGCTCTGTGAGCATGGGGGGGGAGGGGGGCGCGTCTCGTCACCAAGCCTTCTCTTCTCCCAACAGTCTTCTGGGAGAAAATACCAGTGTCTTAGTCATTATCTGAGCAAATAGGTAGGCACCTCCTTTCAGCAATGGTTCCAGGGCTGTAGGTCCTAGATGAACAGAGTTGACTCCCAGTGGCCAAAGTTAAATCTTTCGTGGTTTGTCCTTTTGTTAAGCCCAGCCTGATTTATGCAGTTACCCTCTCAGCATGCCAGCGGTTTCTAATGCTATTCTGAGCTGCCTAACACACGGTTTCATGGGCAGCTGCGCTGTCATGACAGCTTCCCTCTGTCCATAGAAAGATGTCTCACTGTCCTCTTGTTTTTATTTCTTGCTGTCTTTTGTCTCCTTCACTCCCTTTGCTCATGGCTGTAGCACCTTCTTTGAGCCAGTGCTGGAGCATTTCAGACTGCTAAACTGGTCAGTCTCACTAAATGGACTGAAAATTCCAGATTTTTTTGCTGGAAGAGTGGTCCGTCATATTGGTGAATTAGATTGTCTTATGGAGTGGTCCAGCCAGTGCTGGAGTTAGCATCTTGTAATAGCACCTACATTTCCTCACTTACTTTCTGGCATGGATTGCCGGATTAAATGCAAGGGCATAGAATCTAGTGCCCAAGTGTAGGCTCTGTCGTTGAACATGTTCTTATTTAACCTGCCCAGCAGAGCCTCCATAAAGCCTCCAGCAGAGCCAGCATAGTACTCTGGTCACGGCAGGACTTTCTGTCATGCTCTGACAGCTAGTGGAGAACTCGAAATGTTAGCAAACAGCTCTGAACAGTTGCTGCGTGCTTCTGGGTTTTGATCATTTGAAAAAGAAAATGTTAGAGTAGCTTAAAAACTCATGGCTCGAGTTTCTGTGATAGGGTCCTTTAGCTATGACAAGAGGAAAGCACCACATCTAGGCTGCTAAGACAGGGGTGTGCTTTGCGGCATGCCACATTTACCTTCTGTCCTCATCATTTGCACCAGAAACCTTAGGGCTGTTACCTTAGGGCTATTTCCTTCCCACAGAACCTGAGTTGGAGAGTGAGAAAAGTGTGGGTCATGCGCAGGTGATGCTCCCAGTGCAGACATGATCAGAAGGGAATATAGTACAGAATGTCAGGTCTGATTACCTTAATTGGAAGTATAGTAATTATCCTGCATAGCTGGTCTCGTAGGATTGGCAGACCTTGTGTGTCACCCTGGAGAAAACAAACTGCATTTTGAGAAACATCAGAACTGCAGGAAAATGGAGATAATGTCAGCCTGTTTGTTTTGGAAGAAGACATCAAAGTGTTGGAGACTGAAGATATCTGTGTTCCAAGGAAATACCGCTGCAAGTTTTCAAAGGGTCAGCTTCAGCTCTCCTTCTTGCAGTGCAGATAAGCAGTTTCATCCAGCTTGCTCTGTAAAGTGGAAGCTGGAGAGGAGGATTTGTGAAATAGTTCTTATAAACCAGGTGTCTTTAGAAAATAGAGTCCCTTTTGTAAACTCTCATGCAGAGTTATGCTGGAGTCAGAGGGACCCCATGCAAAAATAAAAGTTTGCATAAGCAGATGTCTTTACTCATGATCTTGTCTGCATTGCACATAAAGATTTTCTAGTGCAAAAGGGAAAGCTGGGGTTTACCTTCTCTGCTTAGAAAAAGTATCCCTTTCCTTTTCTTACAATAATTATCGCAATGTGTATAGGAGATAATTTTGTTGCTAGTATTTATTGTCTAGTTCACAGGCAGCACCTAAGCTTGGAGAGAAATGGGTTGTTTGTAGAGTTTGCAAACAAAAGGAGTTTTCACTAATGATGTCGGGGAGCTGAAGCTGGCTTCAAGCTGTTCAAGTCATGAGAGGATGACTCAGAAGTCAGAAATTTGAGGCATTCCTATGTCTAGCATTTAATCAACAGGCAAAGCGTTGGGAGGTAAGCAGAGGAAATCAATGGCAAATCAAAGAAGAATAGGTCAGCTATTCATTAGAGAAAGGATTGATCTCAGGGATATTAACAGAAAGAAGGGCATGAAATGAATCCTAAAGAAAGTTTGAACTAACTGTGGCTGCCATAAGCTGGCTGTCAGGGAGCCTTAAAAAATTACTTGACTATCTTGCATAAAAGGCTATTTGCAGAACTCTGCATTCTCAAAGTGAGATTTAACCAGCTGCACATGCTACAGAGACCTTCCAGCCATAGTGCAGCTCTTGCAGGAGTAATAATTATTTGTGTATATTTGTCATTGTTTATACAGTCATCATAGGTATTACACATGAAATGATAATAATCTGCTTTCTGTTAGCATACATGCTGAAGCAAAATCTTATTTGGTGATGTTTTCAGTGCATGTTTGAGCTTGATTTTGCTGGCTCTTGCCTTGTTCCTAGAAAATCATTGATAGCCTCAGTGGGACTATTCATCATCCTAGGGCTTTTATGTTTATAGCATGTTGCAAAAGTGGGTTTAATTTTGAGCTCTGGGGTAGTGATTTTTTTTTTTTAAATCTTTAAAATAAACTTATCTAAAATAGCGTGCAAACAATAAAAAATACTTATAAAGTTGTAGGGTGGTTTACATGCTATTAACAGTATTGGTTACATTATTGATAATAATTAGCCATTATTGTACCAAAAGCCATATACAAGGTATAGATATAATTGGTGAGGCAAGTGAGGCCAAGGTACAGATCTGAAGCCATAAAGTGCTTGTGGGCACTTGAGCGATGGCTCCTCTGCCAAGGATGTGCCAGGTACTGCAAAGATGTGGAAGACTTGACTTTATACCCTATTTTCTCTGGTGCCATATATGTCACTGTGTATTATATCTTTCATTCCAGAGGATCCTGGTGTGCTTCTTTGATAAGTTTTTTCATTTCACATTAAAACAGAGACACCTTCAGGTAGTAAGGGAACAGCTGCATAATGCTCCATCAGCAACCTTTGGAAACCAGGTGGGGAATCTGGGTAGGGAAAATGTGTTCATAAATCAAATTTGGCCCTAGAGCACAGAGGCTGTAATTCGTACCCTTGGCAGAGTTTCTGTGGGACTGCATTTACTAAAATGGTCACAAGCTTCATTTTACTTCTAAAGAGAAACAGAAAAACTCTCAGTAACACTAAACTATTTAGAATCATTATAGGCTCATGATTTTATTCTAACTCTGACCAAATTCCTGGGGCCCTTGGTTTCAAAATTTCCTAGCCCAAGCTGTAGTCAAGCCCAAACCTGCATTCATTACAGAGCCTCCTGAGACCCCAGCTAGTGGTGGCACAGTGCTGGCTACGAGTTTAAGTCACGTCCTCTCTGACAGGACCCATTTGACATACGTTTGCCTGTACAAGTGCTCTGGCAGCTTGGTATCTGTAGCTAAGTACACAAAGTGCATAAGGTGCTGGTATGTCCCTTTCTGAGGACAGGAGTTGTGTGCTGGTTTCACCATACACTGCAGTTCAAACTGTGAAGGTTTGATTACTTTCAGACAACTTTGAAACCATGCCAGAGCTGTTAAATCCCTGCCCAGGGTTTCTCAGTGCTTATCATGTCTGTGCTAGGCTTCGATCACAATACTAAAATAATGTAATGTCCTCTGCATGGCAAACATATTCATTCAAACATTGTCATTCACTGCTTAATAAAGAATTCTCTTCGGCTGTCTGTTCCCTGCAAGTTTTCCTCTCTCAGCCTCTAAGGACAACAGTCCTGCCAAAGCGGTACCTTGCAAAGGAGTGAATGGCCTCTGCTGTCTCTGAAGATGGGTTTCACAAGGGTTTTTCACTTCATTTTACTTCCTTTCAGCTATGTGTTTATTTTTGCTCTGATTAGAATTACTGTCTGTAATATAACTTTCCTATTTTTAACTTTTTCTCTCTAGCTGACTTACATATTTTAAATCTAAAATGAAGAATAACAGCAATAGGTGATGGGGAAGGGTAGGTTTTGGTTACAAAAACTAATCAATTTTGGAAATATTTGGAACAATATTCCATGGTTAAGATTTTTTTTTTTAAATATCGAATGCAGATTTTCTTTTTCCTTTTTTTTTTTTTTCAATCTGCATTTTTGTGTTCTTCTCTAGATCTTGTAACAGAAATGTCTGCAATTATAACATGTTAGAGTATTAGTAAAAGGGCAGTAGAGTCAGGAAAGATTCATCTACAAAGGCAGTAGAGCCAGGAAAGATTCTTCTATAAAACCATAGATTTTTTTTCATGCCAAAAGCATTGCCCTTTCCTGTTTTTTGAAAATTCTGTGTTCCCTCTGATTCCCACCCCCCAGCAAACTGAGAGTGAAAGAAATGTAATCTTGGCTGCTGGGGTCCTGCCTGCAGCCTCCTGCCTGGGGAGCACCTTGCCCTACCACACAAAGGAGAGCTGGTGTTTCTGGTGGGGGAATGTGAAGGGGGGCTGGAGTGTATGGGGAGGGAAACGTGCCTGGGAGCAGCTCCACCAGCTCCGAAATCCTACGTGCAAGAAACAATTGGCTGAACAGAGGCCACTGCTTCCAAATGCCCCGGCCCTTTCTCTATCTCCTGCTACCAGGCAGCATTGCAGATTTCCCCACCTTGGGAAATCTTATGCCTAGATAAGAAACACTGGAAAAAAATGGGGAGAAAGCAAAAAATGAGGATACAATACAAGTTTAAGGGAAGAGAATGGATACCCTTATGGGCTGTGTCATCCTGCTTATTAAATGGGAAATGGAGGATGAAAGGAGAAAAAAAAGGTGTATTTAGGCCGAACATTTCCATGAAGTAATGGCACTAAGATGATTTGAATTACCCAGAGGATGAATTTATCCTGATGTGTAAAATCTATTTCTACCATTATCACCACTAACCTAAGCCTATTCACAGATAATTACAGTCAAGTGCTTACGCTGCTCTTACTCATCTGTTTTTCCCTCCTGCCCATTTAGTAAGTGCATCAGTTATGTATTAACACTGGTATGCTGTGTCAAAGAAGCAAGAGCTTTGAAATTAGGCAGCAGGAGCAGAATGTAATATGACAAGAAAGAACCACGGAAATCTGTAAACAAAGGGTTGTAAAAATAGTAATTAGAAGTAGTTATGTTCTAGCAAATTAAGATCTTAGAGTGAAATAATTCGAAATTACAACAATGTGAATACAAATGAAGGCCAAATATGGTAACTTTGGCTAATGCATGTTTCTAATTTTTGCGTTGCTTGGAGCAAAACTGATCCAAACATGAAGAAAAGGCACTGCCCGTACCTGACTTAAGATGCTACTGAAATTTACAAAAAGTTACCTTCTGCTGTACTGTGTGCACCTCCTGCACAGACACATTCCATAAATATTCTTCCCTCAAGCATGTTCTGGATAAAATTACTAATGTGTAGGTCCCATCTGCTTCGTTCCTCATCACATTACCTGGACACTGAGCAAGGGGTTCAGATGAATTCTCAGCTTCTGTGCAAAGCCAAGAGAGATCACTGGGAAGAATGTTATGATATCTGTCCAAACAGATATCTCTTGCCTCTGACAATGGGGTTCAGGTTTAAAAGTGCTCCACGAGTTCCACCACAGCCTCCCTCTTTCTTACAGACAGGGCTCTGCCCCTACCCTTCTGAGTAGCACCACTGCACCTGAGTAGCACCTTTGGCTGTCATAATAGCTCTTGCCTATTTGGGGTTTTGTCTTGTCTCTGGAGGGGGTGGTTATTCTTCCAGTACCTGAACAAAACAATGTACTCAGAATTGAGTGTTTCAATCTGTCATTCTTCAGGAAGAAAAAAATATCTTGTTCCTGAAAATAAACAGAGATAATTTGAAAGCTTATATCAAGAAATAATAATCACATTTCACCAAACTGCAATAGTTCTAGAGGCTACCTGGAGGTGTTAAAATGTCTGCTGTAACTCTCCTCACTGAACTGTTTCTGAATTGAAAGCTTTTTCATCACATTATAAACATTTCATCAAGTTATAAAAACAACTGAGGTATCTCATAAGTGTAAAAAGTCTTGAATACTGAAACCCCCTTGTAAATAAAGAATGTGGCTGTGAAATATAATCCTTGGTGGGATTGGTTTCTCTCTTTTAGAAAGGACATTACTTCGAGACTGGCAAAAACAAAGTCAAAGCTGGAGATGAAGGGTGGTAAGCGGAGAAAAGACGAAAGTAATAAAAAATGTATACACAGGGGTTACTAATCTGCAATGACTGCAAGAATGTCTCACTGACTTCAGTTCTGAATTAATCATGCTATCTATACCAAGGTTATCTCCTTTTGTCATCACACATCAAGTAAAGATGAGAAACACAAGTCAACCCGGTTCACCTAAAGTTGCTTCCAAATGTATTTAAAATCTTTAAAAGGTAGGAAGTGTTCTCTAATTCTTTGTATTTATCAGTTATGTCCCATAAAAAATGTTACTGCTATTGATTTTTTAATCCTCTAATTCAAAGTTGAGGACTGAGTTTTGGGGTTTTGTATGTTTGTTTTTTCCATGGGGAAGATGTCCACAGCCTCTTGGAAATGATCCCATAAAGAACTGAGTGCTACTTTTTAAAAATAGCTGGTTCTATTCCTTCCATTAAAATGACAGAAGAAATACTCATCTTGTAACAGTGAAAGCAATTTTTAGAGTTATCCTTTGCCATCTCCAGTGGTAAAGCTGAGCTCTAGCAGAGGGAAGTCCTGCTAGCACAGAAGAGAGTTCTTTTGGGGGTGAGTCTCATACTCAGGATGTGCAGTGGGCTCTGGACACTGCCCCAAACATAGCACTTGGTCATGTAAATATGAGCAAGTAAGCAAGCTGCTGAAAGAGGTTATTTCTGCAGTGGTCAAAGCACATTCAACTAGGCATCTTATGCTGCAGGCTCTTCCTTTTCAGGGCATGGAGCAATTTCATATTAAGGTACATAACACATTATAATGCCCATCCCATGTTTCTTTCAGTTGACTTGCTTTTAGACAAATACTTTTTTTTATCAGTTTTTGTGTTGAATTACAAGAAAATTAGAAATAAGTAGTAGTTTCCAATCACCATACATATGCCAGTTGTGTGGCCATCTATGCTTATCAGATATTTTATTTACTTTATTGCAACTCTGAAGGGTAAAAATAAGTAGGGTGCGTACTTTTAAGTAGATAGAGGTACCTTTGTCACGTTTGCAGTCAGGTGCCAGGTGTAGAGAGCCAGTCCAGAGTCCCTGGACTAACAGATATAAAGTTGTTTCATATATCAACAGCATTTTTGTTATCTAGCTGTTTAGCTCTCCCCCCTGCAAGCTCACCTCTCTGAAACAAAACATAGTATTTCCAATATGATTTGGACTTATCACCTCATTTTACTTCATCCATAAATATCCATGTGTGTGCATCCAGGCCTATCATACCTTGCAAGGGAGGGGAGCATCACTGGCACTGATATACTGGGGATGCACATGGTAAAGATTTGCTCTTCTGTGTGCCCACACAGAACCTGAGAGCAGGGATGTCATGACCTGCTGAGGAGGCAAACAGATAGCATGGCTCATGGCTGACTGTGTCACTGCCATGTGCTCCTGGATGGCAAAGAGCAAATTCCTGCTATTTGTGTTTAAGTAACCTAATTTATGGTATGGTTTCAGGTTACAGCTAAAACTGGTCCAGCCAAAAGGAATGTTCTGCTCCTTTTCTTCTCTCTGCCTTCTGCTGCTGCTTCTTTGGGGTGCAGCCTAGTGATGGTACAGCTGCAGGGTGAATTGGTCTATTTGGCTCACCCCAGAAGACTAATCTACTGGAAAAATTGATCTAGGTTTATAACTCTGGGACAGCTGAATGGAACCATCTTGCTCCAGCAAGATACAGGGAGGGATGGCAGGGACACTGCACTTGGAGATGCTGCAGTGGCAAACAACCTTTCCAGCAGAAACCTGCTGTTTAATAGGGTTTACTAAAATGTCAAGTGGCACCTAACCCACAGAAAGAAAAGGCCTAAATCTTAAAATTTCATGCTTGTTTGATCTGATGGGAATCAGGAGACTGGGAGTGGATATCTAGGATAGTTGCAACTGGGAGATAGTCTATCTGTGTTTCTAACAGAGATACTACTTAGCAGAGGGGATTCTCAAACTTCCCATACCATGCTTCTCTTCTAGAAGAGTTTTGAGGCTTCATATGTACCTGCCTTTTCCAGTGTACCTTCTCTTCCCCTCTCCCCTGGACAGGGCACATCAGCCAGTTTAAGAAAGAAACAAAAAAACCTACTTCTGACTAGCCCTGGGAGGCCTCTCTCCCTTCTGTGACTGTACAGGTTATCTCACCTAAAATTAGGCAGCATAAATAGCTCTCGATAGTCCAGGTCTGCATTACTGTGTAGGCATCTGACTTCAATGATTTGAATTAATTTGGGCATATAAATAAGACCTCAGTGATCTAGGCCTTAAGTATTTGATTGCACTGCTAGGAAAGAAAATTTGGAGTCTCTTGGTTAATTGTAGGTAGAATGAGACAGAGGTTTGGATATGGAACACTGTCTGTGACACCTTCAATTTGAGGGACAAGAAGCTTGCCTGAGTCCAAGAAGCCATGTCTACATTTGGGTAAGACTTGGGGCTGTAGGTAGCACTTGTGGATGTTTGCAAGGATTTGATCTACGGAATTTCCCCTGCCTGGGACACAAGTCTTCATGAGGACAGATATATTTCCTTACTGAAATTGTCAGTAACTGATTATTCATGCTAATTTACAAAAGATGAGTGTTGTACTATCACTATAGGTGCTCAAGCAAAGTGCAACCTCTTCTTTGTTGAGAGAAAAGCTAAATAGCATTATCCATCCTGTATTAACCTACCCTTAGTCTTACATGGGATAAACTGATGAATAAAGCCAAATACAGTGAGATAGCCAACAAAAAACAATGTCAGAATTTTTTTGCATTTAGTCAGTAGCCCAGGAATGAGAGCTGTGGTGGTTGTGGTGATGAGCCAGAGGAATGCTGCTGGTATTAAAAGCACTTTTCTGTGTCACACATTCCTGTATTTTGCAGGATCTGAAGGAATTAGCCTCAGGAAAGCTGAGAGTTTATTTCAGGTGGGTAAACTCTGTTTTCTGGTCTTTTGGTCTGTGGTGGGAAACACTCATAGCAATTGAAGGAAAGATCAATGAGCTAGATAAGAATTTGTTATCTTCCAGATGGCAGGTTATGGAAGCAAAGAGGGCTGTGTCTGTCAGGTGTAGGCTAGGAATGACAAAGAAATTTAACTCCATTCCAAAAATGTTAACCATATTGTTCACGCTCAGCAGTACGAGGGCCTGTGACTGCTGTGAGATTAACCTTGTGACCCTGACAAGAGTTTAGACCAGCCTGTCAAAAGCATTATGCTTGAAGACAGTAATCGTTCTTTATTAGAACAGTTACTTTGCCTGGTTTCTACTGCCCACCTATGAATTGCATTTTGACTGCAGCACCACCTTTAGGAAATGGTGTGTAGTTTAATTATTAACCACAGCAGATTCCTAAAGGCTGTGCACAGCCTCTTTGGTGTGGTTTAATTTGCCCTTAAGAAGTAGCTTGAGTAAAAATGTCCTTATCTGGTAAAGCAGTGATTTTCCATAGGGCTGTTATGGGGTTGGTAGTAGACTGTAAATTATTTCATAGCATATAAATATTTTTATTAAAGGAAATTGGGAAAGTTTTACTTGTTATAGCTAAGTTTTTAGAATGGCTGTGCTTCTATTTATGGCCATCAGTTTCAGATCAGGCTGTTGGTACATCCCATGAAAGACACTGGTTTGAAGAGCTGCAGCACTGAAACCAGCTACCTCGGTGGTCCGGAGAGGGGCTATTAGGTGGCAGTAAGAGCTCATACAACTGTAAAAAGTGGGTGAATTTTTGGGCCCACAGGCTCTTCAGGAGGTTTGCAGAGTCATAAGCTGCTCCAGAGTGCTCAGCTTCCATAGCTGGATGGAGCTGTGGCTTCTCTAAGTATACAGCAAAAGTTACAGTAGTAATTGTTTCCCATTGTTGTGGTTTTTTTTTCACATTTTCTGTTGACAAATTCTCTCAAAGATAAAGTGTGAAGTGATTTAGTATTTCATTCAGTAGGCTGATTCACTAGAGTATTGTCTCACAATCATATTACAGCATGTACTTGTAATGAATATACACTGAACACTGAACAAGAAAATAATTTAGGCCATAGGATATATTCATTGTGGTCATAAAAAACAATATCAAAATATATGAAAAGCATTTTTTAAACAAGAAATACTTATTTAATAATATCATTTCATATAGAAACCGATGCAGAATCCTTACAGCTGCATCAGACCACTTATATAGTTTCCTGCTATAAGTAAGCAGTATTTAATAAGTAATGGATCCTTATTGCATCCACTTTTGTAACTTTTAATCTTTCTGACTGCTCAGGCTATGTGGATACTGAGAGTTACGTTTGGCAACATCGTGACTGAACACACCTCCTGCTTCTTTTTTTTACCTTTATAACATAAAGGAGAAATACAAAGGACGTAATTTCTACTTCTCATGAGCACTGTGGTTGTTCATTCTAGTAAAGCAGTCTACTTTACCACTGCTGAAACAGTGGTATTCCTCTAAGTTCCTCTTTCCTGATTACCATGCCGTCCACTTTGAGGTGTTTGATTTATCCCCGTGTTTATTTTGATGGGGATGCTGTCACCTGCTTTTTGCAATCAATAGGTGCTGCCAGCATGATAGTAATAGGGCATGTTCAGCTGCAGTCTCCCTTGGGACTGGCAAGTATCTCTCTCCTAGCTTTTCCGTACAAAAAGCTGCAGCAAAGCCATTCATCTCAGGGTACAGGCATTACACCACAGGGGGAGGTGCGGAGTTTTTAATGCATGAAGTCACTGCCATTCACAATGAACTAATGAAAACACTGTCTTTAGCTATGTTTAAAATCCCTTGGATGCCTGTGTGTGTGCGTGCGCGCTGAGAGACAGATAATTGATACTGTGAGGTCTTTGATACCTTTTTTCAATGAGGCTAATTGTCTCTGCATAATTTTTGGACAGGCCTGCAATAGCGATATTTGGTTGCTGCCCAGGATTAGCATGTTTAGCAATAGGAGAAGGAGAAAAAGAGAGAGATGGCATCCAGTACCTAGGTGATGGGCCCGGCTCAGTGACATGCATCTGAATAAGACATGCCTATTTAACCCTAGAATCATTTTTCTAGCTAATCATGGAATGTGCATGACATTTGTTATTACTGACATTATAATGCATCCATTCACACTACGAGAACTGCTAAGCTGTTCCCACTGAAAGTAATGGAAGCTTTGTATAAGCTGAAGAGAAGCAGAGTTGGGTCGCACTAGAGTAGGTCAGGAAGTTTCTCTACTCAGCTTCATTTTTAGAGAACTGGATAACTGAAGCAGAAGCCGTTCCGATGCAGTTTTGGTAGGGACATGTTGGGCAGACTTAAAGTTATATGCTTTATATTCATCTCTATTTCCATATTATAAGGTTGCTTTAAGAGTATTTTGAATTTCTTGGCTTTCAATAATGTAGTTTTATTTGATTTTGCTTTAATTTTATTATGGAGAACACTGTAATTCAGTTTTCATTCCCATCAGAAGCACTGTGTAATCACGAAATCACCTCAGTGCATGGCAGGTAAGCTAGAAGGGTGAGGGAGCAACATTGGCCCTCATCCTCTTGGAATTAAGAAGAGTTCTTCCATCTGCATCCGTAAGCTTCTTGTCCCAGTTTTGTCACCGACAGTGACCAAAGTGCTAGCCATTTAGCTTACTGATTTTGCACTAGGTAAAAAACATCTTTGGTGCACTTGACTTGCCTGCCTCTTAGAAGTGCTACAGAAATGCCTGAGATAATTTGACAAGGTCCCAGTACTGAAAGACACAAATGGGAAGACACATGGTCCAAAACATTAGACACTTAACTCACTGATGCATATATGCATGTTCTGGCACCCTTTATATATTTGAAAAACTGGGCCAAAATGTGCTAGGACAAGATGTCAGTATTAAAGCACTCTGTAGTTTGCAAATAGGTGTGGAACTGGGATGCCTTTGGTTCCCAGGCAGGAGTTTTCTCAGTCCTAGTTGGAGTTACATATTAGTTTGCTGTTGTACAACCAAAGAGCACTGTAAAGATTGTTTTGAACACTTCATATTTTCCACTTGCCTTTTTTTTTAAATATTCTTTGAAATACCTCCATCAGTTTCTTGTTGAGAACAGAAACTAGGCTCACAGAACAGGCACATTTCTGTTGTTTCTCAATCAATCTGGCACATGAATGATCTGATGCTGAAATTTTCATTAAATTCAAGGTGGTGTTAAGGAATTGATTAGTCCCTGCAATGCCCTGATGAGTTCTATTTCTGCGCATTATGTAACTCAATTTAGACATCCATCTAATAAATGGATTTTAAATGTAGCAATAACATTGCCATCTCTTGTTTTTATCTGGTGGCAACCCTCCAATTCCTCTCTCAATATTCATTACCTGTAGAATGCAGCAAAGCTCTGGGGACAAGAATAATGTTTCTTAACATTTACACAGTGTTAGGTTTATATCAACTCATGACACCCTGGAGCCTAAACCTCTAATCAATATGAACTCATATCTCTCAGTTCTACAGTGTGGTAGAATTAGTTGAATTATTGAAGACAGTGGGTAAGAGTTCAGATGTGTGCATAGCTGGGATATGGATCTGAGAGTTCTTCTTTCATACTGTGCAGCACTCTTTTCAGTCCCATACTCAAGCATCAAGAAATAAAAATATTCTGAATAAAGCCTCTTGACTGTATGCCAGAGGTCCATGTGAGTAAGGCTGACAAACTGATAGGAACACCTGAGTCCTGTCCAGTGAAGAGCTCCTGCCACACTTCAGGCAGGGCTGTTGTAGAACAGAATAGTTTGGGTTGGAAAGAACCTTAAAGGTCATCTAGTCCAACCCCCCTGCAATGAGCAGGGACATTTTCAACTAGATCAGGTTGCCCAGAACCCCATCCAATCTGACCTTGGATGTTTCCAGGGTTGGGGCATCTGCCACCTCTCTTGACAACCTGTTCCAGTTTCTCACCACTTGTACTGTAAAAAAAAATCTTCCTTAGATCTTACCTGAACCTACCCTCCTTCAGCTTAAAGCCATTCTCCCTTGTCCTATCGCTAATGCCCTTGTGAAAAGTCCCTCTTCAGTGTTCGTATAATCGCCTTTAGGTACTGGAAGGTTGCTATAAGGTCTCCCTGGAGCCTTCTCTTCTCCATACTGAACAACTCCATCTCTTTCAGCCTGTCTTCACAGGGAAGGTGCTCCAGTCCTATGATCAACTTAGTGGCCATTCTCTGGGCTTGCTTCAACAGGTCCACGTCCTTTTTGTGTTGGGGGCCCCAGAGTTGGATGCGGTATTCCAGGTGGGCTCTCAGCAGAGTGGAGTAGACAGAGAGAATCATCTCCCTCAATCTGCTGGTCACACTTCTTTTCATAGAACTATTAAGGATGGAAAAGATATCCTAGATCATCAAGTCCAACCTTCCACCAAATACCACCATACCCACTAAACCATGTCATGAAGGATATGATGCAGCCCAGGATACTGTCTCTGGAGTAGTAGCATCGGGGAAGGAGAGGAGGTGAAATATGGCAGTGGAGGTGCAGGCCAGAATGAGGTAACCTTTGTAGGGGCCAGGCAGCCTGCCCTTTGAAGTCATGGAACAGTTTCCAAATGGCATTTGTGCCCCTGGCTTGGTTTGCATACACATGGCATTACCTCATCCAACAAAGCCGTCGTCAGCCAGGGCTGCACAATGGTGGGGGCTGGCTGTGCCCCATGGGGGGCTCCCAGTTGCCCTGGGAACGCCGCATTCCAGCATCAGCTGCTAATGTGCAAAGCATGCTGCTGGGGGCTGGCCCAGGCAGAGCATGGGAACATTCTTGCATACTTTATGAGACAGAAACAAACCGACTTTCAACAGAACAACAGCCAGGCATAATCCCCCCACCCCTCACCCCACTGCCTTCGCCCACCCCTCTGAAACCAAAGCACTCTGAACCTTTGTGTGAGAACTAGGAGGTTCATTTCCAGGGTGTTTTGCCAATAAAACAAACCAAAGATATGTTCTGATCCAAGAGTGAAATTTCCATTTCTCCGGAGATGAATGGTCTTAGCGTTGAATGTCCAAAGTGTCATTTCCTGCAGTCTTTTAAGCCAGGGCACCCAGGCATCCTTGGCCAGACCCTCCTGTGGAAAGTTAACACCTGGGACAATTGGAACACTGTCTGACCTAACTCCATGAATCAGCTTTCTGCCTTTCTCAAGCCCCTTTCTATTTCTCTGCAAGGACAGCTTGCTACAGGGAAAAATAGCATCAAAACATGACTCGGTTGTCCCCAGAGCCCCTATCCATGTTGAAGCAGCCTGCTTATTTACCACAAGAAAATACTTCTGGATATCACCACAAAGCTTCTGTGGGGGAAAAATAAGCGAGATCATGGAAGGCAAAATGGCACTGAGGACAACTTCTCACTGCAGGGTTCACTAGGTGTAAGTGCATCAGTATGCGTGTGTGTGGGGTTCTCACCTTACCCCCCACTTATGGGCAAAGCTGGCTTCAGCAGAGGCAAAAGTGGTTCATCTTTGTTTAAGAAGATGTTAAACAGTAACTTTATTAAGTAATTCAAGGCACAACCTCCATGTCTCTCTAGCACACTGATGTAACAGAAGGAACACTGATGTGGAGATCTTGTTAGCAGAATGCATTAGAGAGCCCAGTTTTTATGCTGTTCGTGGGCCTCTAACTATTGAAAGTGTCCACATGCAGCAGAGTTACTTGTGTTTTTTTTCTTCTGCATGCAGAAAAACATACAATATCACCTGTGTAAGGCAAGCTCAGATGCCCAGTGCAGCTCGCATCCTTTCGCACTGAATTACTTCAGATCCCCACTGTGCTTGCTTCAAAAAGCGTGTTTAGGAGAAGTGATGGGCAGGGTCTGTCTGTACAGCTGGTTTGTAGTTGATGGCCATTGGGGATGCAGGTTCAGTCCGCCACTGACAGGTTCTCAGATGCTGCAAATCAATGCTTGTTGATGTGACTACTGGAAATAAATTTAGTGACAGGCTTTTGCTTGCTGGTAATCCAGTAAATAGTGTTTGTTCCTAAACCAGGATTTTAAGAGACAGCTAATTCTGCAGCAGTACATGGCAAGCTCTTTAAAGGAACATCAGTTTCAAATCTTTCTGTCTCATCTATGCTGCGCTGGTGCTAATAGCTGCATGCTGTACACAAGGCTCTTTTAACTAAAGATTTGAGAGAAGGTTTGCTTTTGTCTCCCCAGTTTGTTTACTTTGTAAACATGGTGTTATGCACTGTCAGTTCAGCTATTTCCCCCCCTGCAGTCTTCTTCTGGAGATTCTTTATATCTTGCTTTCACATGGCATCTGAGGAGAGAAACTGCTGTGCCGTATGTCTGTAAAACTACTGTTACAGTAGGCTGGATAGTAGATAGAGCACTTACTGCTACTTCACTTTTTTAAAAAGAAAAAACCTATGTGGTGTGAAAGTGCAGTATTTTTGATCTAATAAGAGCTCTAAAGCTGGATTTACAACATCATCAACTATGGCCTGGATTCTTCTTAGGGCCCTGAAGAATCTGGGGACACGTGTAGTAAATCTCTTCCATCTCTAGTTCAGTGCTTTCAAACCATGTTGGTCACGACTGAATACTGCTATTGTTCTTCGCCTTCTGACACGTCTTCATCCAGTTGATCCTCATTTGAGTGGTTGCACATGTCTTTGCAGGCTGCCTTCCCCATGATGGAAGGATTCCTGAGCTGTGAGAGACCAAGCCTGGCCATTTGTAGCAGTAGACAGATGTCCTATAACGAGTCTGGAAGCAGTCCAGCGATGTTTATACTGAACTGAATTTGAGTTGGCAGTTTCAGATGTCCTTGCATCATGTTCCCCATCGTGTCTGATTCTGTTCCCACGGGTGAAGGCAGACCCAAAATTTATCTTGCAGTGTTCACAGCACTCCCCAAAGAAAAAGGACAAGTAGCACGGAAGGTGAGCAAGTCCAGCAGGTTGTCTGCCCCCAAGCACATTCAGCCTCAAGAATTTATCCTGTTCCAAATACAAAGAGTGACCAAAGTCTCCATCTGCCAGTCCCACTCCCTGACTTCACAGGGATATCTCCATACCCACCACCTAAGACACAATCAACAAAAACATGGTGTCTTTCAAAGAACGAGTGTATGTTTGCATTAAGAAAAAGGAAATGCCTGGAGACATCTCCCTGATTCTTACCATCAGGCAAAATCTGTTCCTAGGCCAAAAAGAGGGAAACATACTGAAGAACACGTTTTCTTCACAAAGCGTCTTTATGATAAGCATCCCTTCCACACTGACTGCGGGAAAGCACACTGGGGTTTTCAGCTTGAAGCTCTTCTGCTCACCATGACTTTTTGTCTGTCCATTGCTGCAGGAACAGCTACTACTGTTCAGAGCTGACCAACCTGTGCAGCCCACCCCAGAGCTGGATCTGCTGGCTGTGGCAGCTGTTGCATTTGTGAAGTCCAGCTTTGACTAAAGTGCTGCAAGGAGTAGTGACAGATAGCCAGAGAAAGCCCACCAAAATTTAGAAGCTGGTTTGCTTAATCATGTGTGTAAATGTCACAGCATTTCTCTGCATGGAGAGATTGGGCTGGGCCATTGCTGAGCTCTTTACTTTATGGCAAAGTTATTACTAAAGGGCTTGGCACTGGGCTGAAGGGCTCAGTAAAGGAGGCAATCCCACCAATTCTGGGAAAAGCACCACTCCACAGGTGAGGGTAAATGCACTGTTGCTGAAAGCATTGCACAAGCACATCTCTTCTTGGCAAATAAAAGTCCATGTTTATCGCACTCTCTGGAATTTTGTAATATTTAAATCTCCAGTTCATGTAGCAGGGTCTCTGATATTCCTGAGCTGCTGACTAAAGTAAATCCCAAACAGATTTTGTTTGGCTTTCCCATGGCTCAGTAGTCCCCAAAAGGTGTTTTTATTATTTTAAGTATTAGGCATGTGCATGGGAAAGAATTTTGTTAGTTTAGCTCTACCACTCCCTAGGAGTTTTCTTGTCTCTCTCAGCGTCTCCTTACCCTCAGGCTGCTCACATCTTTCAGCAGATCTCACTACTGGACTCAGCAGCTCTGCTCTTCATTCCCTAGCTTTCCATGCAAATCCTGGCAGGGCTAGGCACCCACCACTCTCACCAGGCAGGGGGAACCCATGGCCTTTCACAGGGAAGGGGTTGCTCTTTTCAAGGGCAGAGACTGTAAGGGTGAAACTCGTGGTCAAACGTAAAAGCCAGTACAAAGTTGTACACTACCTGGATGCCAAACAGATTTCAGACTCTATCTCAACTAGCATGTAATTAATAAATAAGACTTATGCTGGCCTTCTGCATAGTAGTGAAATCCATTACTTGTCCTTCATTCCAATCCACTGCTTCTTGCTTGTTCTGTCTCTTGTCTGAATAACAACAGTACAGTGTAGTGCTTTTCTCTGTCTAAACAGCAGGAAGACTATGCTGCATTTTACATCATGTGAAATTTTTCCCCAGGTTCTGAACAGAGTGGGAGGTAAGCTGCAATGAAAGGAGCAATCAGACCAATTCAAATTGGAAATAAGGAGCATGTTTGAACATTCAAGCACATTCAGGGTAAAGCTGTCAAATACTTCTGCAGCAGAAAATGTTGTTCAGGAGTTCCTTAAGGTCTGCAGGAGTCTAATATACTGAAATTGTTTGTGAATAATGTAAGAAGAGATGACATAGGCAAACGGAATATTGCAAACAAATTCCTTCCCGTTTGCATTTAATACTGTTTGTATTACTTGAAAGTTATACCTCAATTCAGCAGAAAGTATCCTGCTGATTTTCTCCTGGGCTTCAATAGCTTGTCAGTCATTACACAGGAAGCCAGAAGCTGCCCTCAGTCCTACTGTCCTTTGTTGGAGCTAGCCAGGTTCACAAGATGGGCACAAAGATGAGGCTACTGTCTTTTGTTGAGTATGTCCAGGTGCTCTTTTCTCACCAGACTACTGCTGTGACTTTGTCTTCTGTTAGCTGGAAGTGCAGGCTCTCACAAGGCTGAACTGATCAGGTCAGGCAGAACAAAGAGTAAATGTGGGTGAAGTGATTAGATGCAAGAGACAGCAGAAAAGAGGTGGATCTGTGGAAACACTGGTCCTCAAGTGTCACTAGTCAGTGTCTGCAAGATTATTTGCAAAAGGTGAAAGAGGCAAAGAAAGAAAATGCCACTTGTATGGTATTACTGGCAAAACAGCCTCAGATCAGGGAATTTCTACTTACTTTAGTTTATTGCCAATTAACAGAAGCTTCTAATAATTGATTTGGATACTGAGAATAAGAAACCATGAATAATTAAGCAAACACTTGGGTAAGCAGCTTTCTTGACTTTTTCCCAGGCACAGCTTCAGCTAAACACCTTTTCTCTCTCCTTCCTAGTCTCGCCTCCCCTTGTTTTTGATGTTGGTTACACTGAGTAATCCCAGAGGCTGGGGCTGTACACGTGCTGGTTTTAGTCTGCTGCTTTACCATGCTTCTCACTGGTATTCCATCTGTCGTTTTTACTGGTTTTCCACTCTTCTTCATGCTTCTTACTGTTTTGCCTGATGGCCACAGTCCCTCAGACTTGTCCTTTCCCTGGTGTTGATCAGCCGTAGACACAGTCCCACATGGGTCTCCCTTGCCCACTCTGGGTTGCCCGTGGTCTATAGGGTGCTTCCTTTTAACATGGAGCTCTTTCTTCCAAGAGTGTATCCCCAGCTCCATGTCTCCACAATTATCTCTCTCTTCATTTGTCTTCCTAAAAATGTTCTCTGCATAACTTCCACTGCAATGGCTGCTGGTCTTCCTGAAATACATCTGAGCTGGGATACTGTGGAATCCCCTGCCTCCCTGGCTGCAGCTCTGCTGTGTAGTGGCCACCCATACTGGTTTCAGAAGTGGCTGGACCCAGTTGTGACTGTCACTGGGCAGCTCATGGCTTTTCTCCACATGGGTCCCCACCACAGCCCCGCTGCTGAAACCCAGCCATGCATGCTTCGTGCATGGGGAAACATATCTTCAGTGAGACTGAGAGATAAACTACTTTTTTTTCCCAGGGAATGGACAGACAGTGGAAAAGGAATGCAGCATGCAAAGAAGACATGCAATGAGTGAAGGTATAGTTGAAATTAATCTCTTCTTGTATGTATAAACATTTACTCCTCCTTGTATAATATAGTAATATTCAGTAAAATGGAAAAGTAGCACTTTGAAAAGGCTACCCCAGAATTCTTGTTGTAAAGTATGAGGCTTATGTGGTATTAGGGAACAATAAAAGAACAGGAAGTAGATCTCTTCCTTCCAGTGGTGGTCCCTCTTTCTCCTGCCAATTTTTATTTTCCATGCATTTTCTATACTGATTCAAACACCAAAGATCCTACTGCAAATGATTCTAATGTCATGTGCCATTTATGTTTACCTCCTGACAGGGATGCAAAGGCAAAGAACACCTTGGGCCTGCTGCAGGAATCCCAGATATCCCTGCTCTGGTCTCCACCTTTTGCAGAGGGATTGCCAAGGTTTCTCATGGTCCTGAGGGGAAGGAGAGGGAGGATCCATCACAGGCTTGATCCAGACTTTTAATTCCTCACCTGAGTGAACAAGTTTGACCTGTCTTCCTAGCAAATTTCCTACGTGAATGATAGTTTTTGTGACTATTGCCAAAGTCCTAATTTTGCAGTGCAGAATTGCTTTCTAGGACTAAAAGACCTGTAGGGATTGTTAGCACAGGATCAGTACCCTCCCGGAATAGGAGCATCTGACCAGGTTCCTCAAAATAGCTCTAAAAAGTGATTTTGTTCCTACAAATCATCATCCATGCATAAAAAGCCACATCATCAAAGCCAGAATATCGTCAATGAAGTGGCTACAGCAATCCCAGCTGATATGGTAGAGGGCTTTTACAATAAGACTTGCAGTAATCTCTGTCGCATTTCTCCCATTTCACTGCTCTCATACTAGCTTGTGAAAAACAGTCCACGTCAGCTTAAAAGCCTTTCCTACATCACAGGATTGCTTTTCCAATTCTTTTTTGAAGGATTAATTTAAGAAGTTGTCTATGATTGCCATAAAAATAATGGAATGAGAGAAAGGTGTTGTTACCTTGGCTGTAAATCATCGCAGGGATGCTGATGTAATTACCTGCCTTTTAGACTTTCCTTCCAGGGTTTGTGATACAATCAGAGGGCCTGGACTTGCTCAATCCGCACCTGGTACAACCTAGCTATGCTTGTGATTGGGTTAGTTCACCACAGAGCAAAGCTGCAAATCATAGATCCAAACTGCCATTGCATTCTCTGTTGGGAAAATAGAACACAAAGCCCCAGAGAGTATGGAGCAGCCCTGGGATGGGCTTTCAGTGAGCTCTGCAGACCTCTCTGATGCAGAGATCAGAAATGTCCAAGGAAGTTGGGTGCTTATCTTGGTCTGCAAATTTTATTGCAAGTTGAGCTTCTCATGAAAGTCAAGGCTGCTTTTTATTCACTCTTGGCTCAGGAAGGACAGCATCAAACAAATTTATTCTTGCAATTTTGCTTTTTTTTTTTTTAATTATACCTCAGAGTTTTAATCTGTCCTTTTATAGGGATCCTTCTCTGCATCTTCCCTCAGGTAACAAAATATATGATCAAGGGTAAGTGTTACTTAGCTTTAGCCCTCTAAAATGTAAGCACTTAGTCTGTGCTACTTATCTGCATTTTTAATCAATGAAGACAAAAACCTCCTCCAAAGAGCAACTGATCCTATGCTAAAATAGCATGTCTAACATATGTGGGAAGAGCCATCCTTTTGAGATGCCTTTAATGTTGTATCCACTGACTGTAGATGAAGCTCAGATAACTAGATTAACTGGAGAGTAAGATGTGTGGAGCAATTGTTACTGACCTGAAGCTGAAGGATGCTTAGGGATACAGCAGCACTTTAAGTCAAGGATTTCACCTTATATAAAACATTATAATAAACCATTGCTTTCAAGCCTAGTGCTTAGTATTTATGAAAACTTAATCATTTTATGAAGCTTAAAAACTAGTATCACTCGGTTGCTTTTTAAAGATTTTTGTATAAAGTTTAGATTTTGCAGAGGTGGGAGAAAACAGTTATTTTTATAGTTGCAGACCTGAAAAAAAGCCAGGTAGGTATTTCTTCCTGCTTCATTATGATTCATACTTTATCAGTGGAGCTGAAGAGAGTCACAACTGTTCCTGGCTGGAGAGAACATCTGTTGCTCAAAGCCCACAGTATGGTCTGTATATTATTTATGTATTCACATACTTAAGTAGAGTTGTAAGTTTTAATGAATTAAAACCTGTGGTATGACCACTGGGAACATGGCCAATATCTATACAAATCACTGCTGTCCCTAAACCGTCTTTGCATTCAATGTACAAGTTAACCTTTTCTTGCCTCACAAGGAGAGATAAGTCTTAAGCTACACATCCTGTTTAATGGAGAAGTTTCAAGACTTTCTGTTCCCCTGTCTTTTGTTCGTTCTTCAAAGCCTAAGATGAAAGCCTCCAGCACAAGTTGCCCGCTGTGCTCAGCCCCAGTACCTGTTCAGTGAGGTCAGGGCTACGTGTGGTCGGGAGCAGCGCTGCTGGGCACTGGCATCCTGCCAGCAGAAAATAGACATATCTCAAGTAAGCTGAGTGTGAGAGGCTTTGTCACAGCTGTGGGATGTCCCCTGAGTGAAATCCTGCCTTGCTCAGTCTGGAAAATCTTACTGATGGCAGATGGGCCAATGAGGCCTCGAAGGCTATAGCTTTTCTTGCAAATTAAGGATGTCCAGGGCTGTCTTCTGCCCCTGGAACTGACTGGCACAGTCTGGAGATGCCCAAACTGCTCAGCTCCTTGCATGCTAGACTCAAGTTGCCTAGGAGAGTGCTTATAAGCCCACAGTGCCGGCAGCAGAGCTGCAGCTCTGAGCCTTGCACCAGTGTTGGTAGCCTGACTGAAGTTGAAATTTAAAAATAATAAGGAAGTAGACAAAAAGACATGTAAGAAAAACACCCCATCAACTTTCTGATTTTCTTTGGAGATGATCAGATAATAGACAAGACGACTAAGTTGTGATACTGAAGTTTTGGTTGCCTTTGTTGAGAATTGAACTCCTTAGTTATCTCTAGTGCTTCAAAAGAACCTCCATGATTCCCAGGTCTACACGTGTGTTGAAGCACACAGTTTTCAAGCTTCTGAGTATTTATATCTAAATCCTTAGAGCCTCACTGGATTTATGCATTTGCTAATATGACAATTATTTGGATTGGGGTTATCTCAGCTGCTTGTCATCTGAGAGGTGTGAAAGCTCCTGTTACTAACATTGCGATAACTTTTCAGATACCAAGCAGTATAAAAACACTGAGGCTGCAGTCAGAACAGTTTCTGAGCAAGTTATGCTCAAGGGCTGGTGCATCACATCCTGTGAATCCAGCATTTGAGATGGTGCAGATGCTCAATCAGAAGGAGGAGGAAGATGAGAGCAGCATCTGAATGTGCTGGTCAGGAGAAGCCAAATGAGGTGTGAAACTTGGCTTCAAGCTTTTACTGTCTCGTTATATTTGGGAATGGGCTGAGGTCCATGGCCAGGCAGGGCAGGACTGAGAGGAGCTGGAGACTAGTCCTGCTGCAGGAACTGAGAGCCCTTGAGGGGACTGACATGGGGTCCATTGCCACGGACAGGGTGGGGAAGACCTGGGAGGGCTGAAATGAGATCTGAATGTGTGTTGTGGCTTAACCCCAGCCAGCAATCAAGCACCACACAGCTGCTTGCTCACTCACCCACCAGCAGGATCAGGGAAAGAATAGAAATAGTAAGAGAACTCATGGGTTGAGATAAAGACAATTTAATAGGGAAAGCAAAAGCCATGCACGCAAGCAAAGCAAAACAAGAAATTAATCCACTGCTTCCCAAGGGCAGGCAGGTTTCAGCCATCTCCAGGAGAGCAGGGCCCCATGATGTGTAACTGTTACTTGGGAAGTCAAATGCCATCACTGCAAACATCCCTCCCTTCCTCCTTCTTCCCCACGCTTCATATACTGAGCTTGATGTCATATGGTGTGGGATATCCCTTTGGTCAGTTTGGTTCACCTGTCCCAGCTGTGTCTGCTCCCAAACTCCTATGTGGCCCCAACTTCCTTGCCAGTGTGACAGTATGAAAAACAGAAGAGGTCTTGACTCTGTGTAAGCCCTGCTCAGCAATAACAAAAACATCTCTATATTATCAACCCTGTGTTCCTCACAAATCCGAACACATCCCCATACTAGCCACTGCGAAGAAAATTAACGCTACCCCAGCCAAACCCAGCACACTGGGATAAGTAGAACTGGCAGTGCCCCAGCTCTACATCCCTCAAACCTGCACTCTCTCAGTCCCTCATGACAGATGGTGAAGAAAACACTAAAAAGCCATTGCAATGGTCATTGCAGGTGCTGCAGGTTACACCTTAAAGCAGGTCCTTGGCATATACAGTTCTCCCACCTGGTTGTATGCTGTGTAGGTGTAAATAAATTCTCTCTATATATTTAAATTTCCTATAAATTCTCTTCTTGGTTACACATGACCTCTTCACAGATGCAGCTACAGGACCATAACTGACAAAGAAATAACTAAAAAATATTGTGTTTAAATATGTTAGAAAAGTCACACAATTTAGAAGCCAGAGACAGAGTCTCTTTAATTTTTGTCTACTGAGGAAATTGCACTGCTAAATTCCTCTGGGAGTCTTACAGGTGTGAGACCCACAGATTTCAACTCTAGTCTAAGGAGTTCAGAAAGATGTGTAAGAAGTCTGAGCAAGAAGCTCAGACCTGAATTTTGTCACAATTGTAGTCTTCTTCTCCTCCCGTCCCCTTTTTTTACAGCACAGCTGAAGATACAAATATTTTTCCAGTGCCTTCACTGAAGGCTTTTCTGTTCCACTTCTCCCCACAGACATCTGTGATTTGTGCCCGGCACAGGGCTGACGCATTTCACAGTGAACAACACTCTCTGGGGCTGCAGTGGAAGAGAAGGAGAGAAAAAAAAGTAGCTTCTGCGGAATGAAGAGAGATTGCTGACAGCTGGTGAGATCTGTGTGAGCAAGGATTGGGCTTTGTAAACCTGTGAGCCAGCCAGTCACCCCGATGTGCCTGTGCATGCTGTCAAGGAGGAGGACGTATTGACTCAGAAGTACACCCTGTCTTTGGTGCCATCCTAGTCTCTCAACACAGGTCTCCTCTGTCTTCATTCCCACAGATGTCTACACAGAATAGCACAAATACTTTCTCTTCAAAGGCTCACAGGGAGAGGTATGGGAGCTGAGCATCCCACCTTCTCCAAACACCCAACCCCAGGCTTGCTGTAGGAGTCAACACCATCATGCCAGGGCCAACACCATGCTCTGATGGCACTACACTGGGGTGATAGCCTCCTAAGCTCTCCTGGCAAATCTAGTCAAAAGACCAGTACTTTAAAACACTAATACACATCCAATTTAGTCAGAAACTCTGTTGTTATAATTAGAGAGAGAGAGTGCAGATTCCGTAATACAGCCATGCCTGCATAGGAGTTCTTGGCCAGCACAGTTGTGTCTGTCAGGGAAAACTGTTCTTCACACCTTTGACAGATGTATCATTGCCAAGCAGAAGTCTGTTTTGTAGACCTGGCCTTGCTCTGTCCTTCGTGTTTGAAATGTGCTCTGAGAACCACAGGTATTTTTCACACAAGATAAGAAAGTAGAGGAGGAGACTGAAACAATGGCCAGTTGTTTTCCACTCAGGACAGTATTGTTCAGCGGGTTTATCTTATTGGTATTTTTATCACATCACCTCTCAGATGTATCTGTACTACTTGCAATATCTCAGGAAAAAATAGAAGAGGCGAATTTGAAAAAAGGAAGGTTGGAGTCAATTAACCCATTCATCTATGGGACCGGGTGGCCCAGCTCCTGCTCCAGCAACTCTGTTCTCAATGATAAACTCCCCAGCATTGAATGAACGATGGGCGGATGAGCTGTGCTGCAGTGCTGGGGTTGGCAGAGAGTGTCCCAAAGCAGTGCTCCAGCCTTGGCAACGACAAGTACACAATTGGTGTTCTGTGAGGATGAGCACTGAAGCAAACTTGCCTCTCACTGGCACTCTGAATGCTGTTCCATCTTTAAATAACTGATGGACCAACAAGAGGAAACAAATCCCAATTATTCTGCATTGCCTCTGCTGTTTGTGCTATGCCTGATATCCATTTCAGCTATTGGAGGTGGAGGGAAGGAAGAAGATAATAAGAAATAAAGAAGTGTAATAAAATGCCAGACAGGCACATTACAGAAAGAGAACAGGGAAAGCATAGCCACCTTGGGTACAATAAATCTTATCTTTAAATACTTTAAGCAGCTTTCTCACAATGATGGATTCCTTGGAGAGACTTAAACTAGAATAGATAGTTAGGGAAGTACAATCCTAATTTTAAATGAGCTCTTAAAAGCAGACTAAAGCCCTATCTGTATCAAAATTCAAACTGAACCTGGGAAGGCAATGATATATGTCTCTAGGGTGACTTGGTAGCCATATATTTCCAACAATACTGTAAGCAGCAGAAAGTTAGAATGAAGTAGCCTCTGATGGTGTTGGCATGCTGGCAACAGGTAGAATTATAGGAAATCTGATGCCAATGCTTGTCAGTCTTTGGGAGCAAAATATATGTATATACTTCAAGACAAAAAAAAATACAAAAAGGAGACGTCTAATAGACACAGTCCCATACTTCCCTGAGGTGAATTCTGATACAGAATACATTCTCTGTCTTACATATACACAATCATAATGCTCAAATCATGTCTGTGTCTGATTGTATGTTGTGACCTTTCCTATTCCAGTAACAAACTTAAAGGAAAGCCATGAAAAACATTAGACAGGTGAGCCAGCACACTACTGTGCTAGGAGAAACCATCTCTGCTGCAATCATACAGAGTTAAAAGTTCCCTCTGTGAGATCTGGGCTGGGTCTGACCTTGGGAGCCCAAATTCATCACTCCCACCAGCACTGGCAGTGGCACCTGTTACAGCTGTTCCTAGCTTCAGCTGTCTGCTCCCACTTTTACTGGGGAACATCCCTTCCTCTAGGGCAGTGGCAGGACAGATACTGTGCTGGTTCCTCAGCTGGCACTGCTCAATCTCTTTTAATAATGATTGACTGAATTTTGATTGATGAAAAGGGCAGTTCAGCCAAGGACAGGCTACCTGTTCTGCCAGCTCTCCTTCTATGGGAACTTTGATCATCAAGAGATTGGGACAGGCTCTGACAGCTTTTATCGTCGTATCTAACAACAATGTTATGAATGAGAGGTCAAACTCTCTGATTAGGCCACTATGAAGGGTATTGAACTTTACATGTGATCGCAGCAGTGGGGCTGGAAAAGAGCTACAGGTGGTTACATCTTGAACTATAGCAGTTTTATCTGACAGTGGGTGCAAATCTGAGCTATAAGTCCCACTCCAGGTAATGCATTTTTTTGTTATAGGCTTTAACTGAAATATGGGTAAAACTCATGAGGTGTGACTTTTGAATGCTTCAAAATATTTTCCTTCTCAAACTACAAAAACAAACAAACAAACAAACAAACAAAAAATCCTGTGTGCTTAGGGCTACTTTTTTTATGAGATCTGCAGATCTGCATCAGATGTCACAGGTGCCGGCTTGTATGGGGTCTTTAGTTGATTCACAGTTCAAAGACACATAGTTCTCTTTCACAACTATGCAAGAAGTTTGTGAAATTTCTATTTGGGGCTCAGAAGGAGGTTTTGCCACAATATGGGCAACTTGTGGGCAACTTTTCCAGCACTCTTCACACCTGCATTGTCATTGCCAGTACATCTGAACAACTGTTCCATCCTCAACAAAGGCGTGTTGGGAGGCAAGGGGGAATGGTTTTAAACTGAAAGACAGCAGGTTTAGATTAAATATTACGAAGAAATTCTTTACTGTGAGGGCAGTGAGGCACTGAAACAGGTTGCCCAGAGAAGTTGTGGATGTTCAAGGCCAGGTTGGATGGAGCTCTGAGCAACCTGTCTACTGGAAGGTGTCCCTGCCCATGGCAGGGGAGTTGGAACTAGATTATCTTTAAGGTCCCTTCAAACCCAGGCCATTCTATGATTCTATGACCTGTGAGGAAATTCTCCCCATCAAATGTAATGTGTCCAGAGATTAATGAATTACAGCAGCACATCCTTTGAGGCACAAAATTCCTGCTGAAACGATATTTGCACCCATATCTCTAATTCACCTACCTGATTATTTTTGTACTACCTCACAACGTGGCACATACATGTGCAGCTATATATTCTGCAAATGACGTGTCTGGCTTGGTAAAACAAATAAGGCAGCTCTTTTCTATATCTTAGTGGAGTTATATTTTGCTAGTATTTTTTATGTCTTAAGAAAAACATCTCTGATTCATTATGGAGCAAGATTAACCAGGAACATTAAAACACTACCTCCCACTGACATGACTGAAGCTGAATGACTAAAAGTAGGTATGTTGAAAGAGAAACTTTGTGGGAGAAAAAGAGAGTTGTTATTGGCCTCCAGAACTCAAAAGCAAATGTTCTTTATTTTGTTGCAACAGCAAAATGTAAATGGTGTGCCTTCCAGTGCCATGTGGCAACTGCCCGGAGGGCTCTACTCATGGGTTCCAGCTGCATGGTGTGAAAAGTAGCTCACCCAGATTTAAAACTAGCAGATTTGTTCAAAGGTTACAACTTTGCACACAGAACAGTGTGAGGCTTTTTTCCCCAAAGAGGGCTGGAACTCAAAGTTTAAAGCAAAAAACATGCAAGGGCAGCTTAGTTCGAGTGTGCTTGATCTGTTTTTTGCTCTTCCTCAGGCAAGATGAGTTAGCTCAGAAGCAAAATTCATTATCATCGCAAGCTGGTGGTGAAATGCGCTAGAGATATATTTATTTGTTAAATAAATGCAGGCAGTATGCTTCACTGCTTCACCACACCCACATGAAGCTCTGAATAATTACAGGCTTGTTGCCAGACAAGCTAGGGTTGTTGGATTTTTTGGTTGTTTTTTGCAAACAGAGTTCTTATTCATAAGTCATAAATAACTGGCTTTGATGGAGAAGATAAATTCTCACAGAAATGCTTAATGATTATTTTAAGTAGACTTCTGCAACCAAAAGAGGGGTTGCATTTAGTTATTGCTAATAGTCATTCCATGTTAAACATCAAAAGATAAGTTTTCTACCAGATATAAACCAGACTGAGATAGTAGAACATTATGTAGAATAGGAATTCTCTTTCCAAGCACCAGTTGTTTCCAAGCATCAAGCACAACATGTTAAGAAAAATTGGCTTTAGTAATTTTAAAATGGCTATTGTAGGTGCAAAGCTTATATACTCTTCAGTGTGTCTACCTCCTATCTCAGAAACACTCAGAATTTTGTCTTGGAGTGCATGTTGTGCCATCTAGGATTGTATCAGTCCAATATTATTTAATTGTATCACTCTGGTGGAGTTCTGGCTCTGGGTATCTTCATCTTCTGGTGGCTATCAGCAGTCTGATTTTTCTTGCTTCCTTGCCCATTTTGTGGGCCTGCAAAGGGCAGTGTGAATATCAGGCTTTGCTGCTGACTGCATCCATTCCTTATAAATGTCTAAGTGGATGAGTGTGACTCATTGCTCTTTAAACCTGGTCACTTTGTGGCATAGAGGGAGAATATTATGGGGAGTCATATCTCCACAGTTTTCCAGCTGGCATCTTTCACCACATTTACACAAAAACTAAAGGAGAGGGAGGGATTGCTTGCTCTAGATATCCTTTCCTGATTAATGTTCTTAGTCACATCTTAAGCTGTCCTTAATGGCTAGTCAGCAGTAAGAGACTCAACTACTAGCAGAGCTCCAAACATCATGTGGCCATGTTGCTGTGGTAATTACAACATAGCTAGTGGCCAAGAAAGTGGTATCGTATACAACTAGTTGACACCTTCAATTTGCTTACCTTCTACTTCCAACAAATCTGCAGGAATGTGGCCTTGAGGCAGGAGTGGGAGAAGGAGCACGTTGTACACTGGGAGGACACATGGTGGGCATCCATTGCTGCTCAGGTGCCCTCTGCGCTGTGGGACTGCAAGTGAGAACCACAGCCCAGTTCTGCTGTCTTATGCTCTCTTTTCACCTGTCATTGCTCTCGTTTAGAATTTAGGCAAGTAACAAAAGTCTTGGCAATTCTCTGTGAATGCCACGAGGTCTGTGGAGGTCTGCCCACATATTGGTAGTGCTGGTGGGAATAACTATGGCTAACAAGCCTTGAGTATAAAAGCAGCTGCTAAACAGTGGGGCAGAGTACTTGTCTCTCAGATTTTTCTCCCTATGATAAATTGCCCCTTTGGGAATCAAAGGGGTCATTTACTATTTCTTAATCCCCTTTCCTCTCCCATACCACCTTTGCTTGTTTTCCTATTAATCTTTTCCCCTATCTTAATAAAAAAGGCATATAAATATGTCAAAACATTCCAAAGTATTAATACACTTTCTACACAAATTTTCTACACTTTTTCCTACAACTCTGCTAAGGATGGATACACTGTGCAGTGAGTCTGAGTCTCATAAACATTCACTTCTGACTCCATGTCTGGATTCTCTTGTTTTAGAAGTTTTCCAGGCTATTTGATTGGGATTTATTCCTCCCATAGTTTCCTTATTCTCAGTCTACTCTCTCTGACATTTCATTATGGTAAATAAGAAAAGGCTGTCACTACTGTACAATGACTATTGTTTCAAGCACCCTTGATCTCTGGCTGATTTATATTTCTAAAAGTCGGGGCGGGGAGAATGGTTGCAACAATGTGTGAGGAACAATGGCATCCTCTGTCTTACACAGAGAGGCCAGAACACAGTCAAGAGAGTTGGAGGTAAGCCACTCAGTAGATTAGAACTGCAAAGTCTACAGTAGGTTGAATGGGAGAGGTGGAGGGGAAGCTGTGAAGAAATCTTTTTCGAAACCTTTAATGCGTGGCATTTTTGTGGCTTTCCCTCTCCAGGAGCTGATATTGCTAATCCCTTTCTAAATGGTGTTTGAACACTGCTGTCCTCAGGGGTCCACCCATCTCTCAGCTCCACCTCCTTATTCCCTGCTCCTTTGTTTATGCATCCTGGTCTAAATCCTCATGGGATTGATAAGGAAAATAACTGCCTTGGCATTACACACTGCAGGACCAGAATGCTTGCTAAAGTTGATTAACAGCGGTCAAAGAATATTTTAGGTTGACTACTTGCCTGGCTCTGGAAGTGATGGAGAAGAAGTTTGCATAAGAAATTAAGGTATTCCTTTTCACTCGCTTGAGAAACTGGTCCAAGAAAGCTTTATAGAGAGAGACGTTGGAAAAGAGTACAGAATACAGTGCTTGTCATAGCAGCATTGTCAATTATTCCCAGACTAGTGAGGGCCCATCATTTTGGAGGAATAATTGGGGAAGATTGACCATAACCCATGGTTATATCTAGCTGTTGGAGATTAGTGATTTGCAGCCTGATATAACTGTTCTATTTCTGGAAGTGACCTTTTGTCCAAGGGGACAGAGGTTCCTTTTTGCTCAAGTTATTGGAGTTGACCCCAGCTGAAGGTGTGACTTAAAGGCTATGATCTCAAAATCTATCTTGACTTTTTCCTGTTTATTGACTTTTTCCTGTTATTTACTAGTAGAAAATTGATCCTCACTAGGATATAAACACTGTGCTGATATAATTCACCCTGAAATTTCAATGGGATGTGATGTTCCCCCTCTCTTTCCTGTTATCTATCCTATTGTGTACCCTAGTTACATTTGAGAGATTATTAACCAAATACACATTGTCCACCCTCAGTAGAGAATAGTCACAAATAAATAAATAGATTACTAATTATTGGCTTTTTATTATCATCTTGCTACTCTTACAAGTTTTGTTTACTAAGTGGAAACATGCTAAGAAGATACAGAAGTGTGATGGAAATCAGACAAGTCAGATAATAAATATGTTTGCTTTGTGATAACCAGTGGGAGAATATTGTGTAGACAAGAAGAGTGCTCTTCAAAACAGGATATGGGCATCTCCAGAGATTTACAAAAGGAGTGGTCAGATGCTGGACCACTGTCTTTAGCTGTAAAGGTGGTTAAAGGTATACATTCATTTTAGTTTCCTTTTATTTTATAGCATCACTCAAGCAAATGAGAAGAGAACAAATAGCGAAGTCAGTCAATAAAGCTAATTGTACCTGACAATCTGGATAAAAGCATCATTAGCCAGTTGTCAGGACTACTCCTGCTCCAGTCAACAGACAACCACTAGATATATCACACTTGGACATTTCTAAAGTTTAGGGATAGCTCTGGTCCTTCAAAGCTGCAGACCTCTTTCAAATGAACTAAAGCAGGCTGGCCTGTGCTGTTTGCAGATGTGTGCTCTGCAGGGACAGGCACCCTTGTTAAAACTAATGACAGTAAAAATAGTGATGTTAGTAATAACAGTACCAACATACTGAAATGTGAAATAACAGGGCCCTAAGCAAAAAGTTACACTAGTCAGATAAGTGTAATGGATGTGGGTTTGTTTGCCAGATCCAGACAATGCTAACCATTTTTTAAATAGTCCTCACTGGAGGTAACCTGCCATTTTTGTCTCATTAAGGCCTGTGTGAAATGGAGAGACTGATTATGGATAATAATATTATTGAGGGTTATAGTTATTGATAATACTACCATGAAGGAGGCACTGGAACAAATTGCAACACGGTGTGGATGTCCAATCCCTGGAAGTGTTCAGGGTCAAGTTGGATGGAGCTTTGCACAACCTAGTCTAGTGGAAGGTGTCCCTGCCCATGGCAGAGGGATTGGAACTAGAAGATCTTATAAGGTCACACCCAAACCGTTCTATGATTCTATGAGTCTGTGATTCTATGATTCTATGATAAGGATTGTTTTAGAAGAGATATGGCAAAAGAGATATATCTTCAGGGGATGCCACTTTTTCAGCCAGAGGTTGGATGGGGAATAGAGGGCAGTGTGTCTGCTTACTGAGGTCTCCCACACACTCCTTTGGGATGTCTTCTTCTGGGTCTTCTCTGAGGTGCCACTGAACACTGCATCTGCAGCTTGACATAGTCAATCAGTCCCTACTTAACAGTAGTTTATTACCAGTAAATTGCTGAAGCTGTTTCCTTCAGGCTTGGCTTTAACCCCATAATCTGTTTAAAGAGTTGAAGGGTAGAGACGACAGAGAAGTAGAGCAGCACTAAACTGGAGATGCTATCAACAGCACCAAATAAAGTCATCACCTGCACTGGGAGGCAGCACAACTGCATAGTTTCATATTCAGGCTAGTCTGGAGGGGGTCTCCTGCTGCCACTTTTCCTTTGTAGGCAAATTCTGTCCCCTTTGCTTTCTGAGGTCTACCGAAGTACTCAGAAATGATCCAGCTGTGCGATAATGTAATGAGAGCTGCTGCCCTGGCTGTCAGCTCTTGTGGCTAGGGATACAGGAGTGACATGCAGTCTGCTGGCATGCAGCCAGGCAGCTGGGGCTGCTACTAGTTTTGTCTTGAAGGCCAAAGGAAATTTTAAATAAATATTCTCTTCAGGAGGGCAAATGCCAAGGCTTGGATTTAATGGAAATATTATTCCCAGAGGGAAGTGTACATCATGTGGGGCTCTCACAATGAGATGCAGACTTCTGAAGATATTTCTTGATGACATTATTTATGTTTATTTTTCAGTGCTGTGGTAGGTCCCAGGAGCTATGAACCAAGTGCCTCTTAACCTTGGGACTTTATAAACATAGGCTGAAAGGGTGATCTTGTTCAGGAAAGCTTTCTCTCTTTGGTAAGCTGACATTTGAGCTGATACTGTTTTACTTAAATCAAGCTAAGAAAATGAGTGCCTGTTTTTCCAGCTGGGTGCTTACCTGTCTCTCTTTCTCTCTCTCCCTGTCCTTTGCTTGACCATGTCTCTCACCTTTATGCACTGTGGTATTCCTTGTGCGGCTTCATCATTTCCATTTTCAAGTGTGTTCTCTGATTCAGTCATTTCTAATAATCACTTGGGATACTGTAAATAATTTACAAAGGAAAAAAAATTCTTCCCCCCCCCAGTTTTCCTGATTTTATTTCATCATGTTAGGAGCTTTCTGATAGGGATAATGATGATCTGTGAAGGAAGGTATAAAGCATTACTCTGAGCCCTGTTCAGCCCAATCCCTGCCCTAACTTGAAATAGGGGAAAAATGAGGAGCTTATACAGCATCTTATTCTGACTGGACACATCTTGCTTTGTATGATGGGCAACTGGCAGGTTCCAATCTGCTTTCCACATTGTTTATCACTCATTTTCCCTGCTGCACACACTAAAAGATATGAACATTTAAGAGGAAACTTCTGCTTTGGTCAAAGTTACATCTAAGTGTAATTTAATATTCCTTAGGGAAATAAGAAGCCACACAATTCTGATGAAATTAGGTTCCTTCTCTGTATAAGTTAGGTCCAAACTATTTTTTATATGGTGGCTGGAAGCACCATGGTCACTAATAGAGACATAGAGAAAAGGTATTTAATTTATCTCAGTTTATTATGTATGCAATTACTATAGCCTAGTTTACCTTGTTAAAGTTAACCTGGAATTAGTACTTTAGATGTTAGGCTCTAAATTAGTGGTTTCAGACAGCTGTTCCATGAGTGTCTGAGCAGTGCTTGTGGCCCAGCTGATGATTTTAAAAGCAGAGCTGGGCTCGAGCATTAAAGGTAGGAACTGTTTCAGCCATTCTCACCAAGGCAGACCCTTCTGGTGGCATAAGGGACTCCCACTAGCAGATCTGTGAGGACCACTATTCTCACGTGCAGTATTCTGCCATGCACCTCCATGCATCTCTGCCCTCCTGACTGGTGCTTCTCTGCCCTCTTAGTGGCTTAGCTTGGAAACTTGAACAGGCTAAAAAATAACGCACAAATAAAAGCAAATAGTCTGCAGTTGGTTAAGATCCCTGAGCAGATGGCAACAGACGGCGTGGCCTCATGATGAGGAAACAGCAAAAGAAAGGCAGTGACAGAGTGAGAGATTACATCAGGGCAGACTTGGATCAGCTGCAGGTGCTGCGGAACAGCACCCTTGGAGATCCAGGGATGAGAAATATGGAGAAGAAAGACAGTATTGCACCCACCATGAGTTGGAAATGTGAATCATAATTTAACTACATGTGGAATGGGAATTCACCTGAGTCTTGGCCATACTGATCAATAATACTTACGATGCATTCAGCTCTTCACAAATCTCATGGGCTATTAAAAAAAGATGATCAAGAAGGAAATACAACAAAAATGTAAAGCGCCATGAGAGGTATACAGAAGAGAACAATTATGTTCCTACTAATTACATTAGGCACTAAGAGGCACCCACTGAAATGATCAGTGAATTAAAAAGAAATGGAAGGAAATTCTTTTTCTCACTATGCAGAACAAAGCTGGTTGGCAAGGGACCACGGAACTCAGATGTCCAGAGTCATGGAGTGTTGCTCCATACACCAAACTACGCTGCTCAAGCCCAAAGGACACTCATCAGCAAAAATAGTAAGAAAAATCTTTATATATCATAACATACTTTGGCTTGGAGAGTGTCTCAGAGGTCACCCGGTCCCAGCCCTGCTCAAAGCAGGACTAATGGTGATGATAAGTTACATTGTTACATGATCAAGTATAATCAAAATGTCCACGTTGTATTGGTCTAGATGTGTATAGGCCACTTTTGATCCCACCTTTCCTAACTTTTGAGTGCTTTTTGCAGTGCACTAGAGAATTTCCTGGTGGAAGACTTGGAGAGGCAGTTGGGTAGTTTGCTGTGTAAGAGTTGCGACTTGTCTTAGCAATTATAAACCCCACCTGCAATTATTTTTAGGCATAAAAGAGTAAGCTAGCTTTAAAAAGCATGTCTTAAGAGCTGTATGAATGTAACAAAGTTGCAACACTGCCATGAAGAAATGTGCTGAGGCATGTGAGCCTTCAGCAGATTTAGTCTACTGACAAGCTGGATCTTGAGTGGCATCATCTTGGTGAACCAATTAAATAACGGGCGCTAGTTTCCTAAGGTATGACCTGAGGGAATTTTGCATTGTTCAGCTGAAAGTTGGAATTAGTGAGTCAAAGTCTTCCCTGAATTAGACTAGTTAAATAGTGACCTCAGCTTTGTTACCCCAGATTTCCATTTGATAAGCACAGGGTCTTATACCGCAAATGTACTGCAAAAGTAGAAGGCATTAAATTTCCATCCAGTTTTGGAATTAAATCTTTCTCATTTTCTCTGAAATGAAGTAGCTACATTGTGCTTTCAGTATATGATAAGAAAAAAGTTTGGCTTAATCAGGAATAAAAAGGAAAAATTATGGGATAGGATAGCCTGCATGAAGGAATGCTTCATGCAGGTCATGAAATTAAAAACTTAGGAAAGTTTGAAATTATGGATTCATGAATAAGCAGGAAATTAAATTAGGACATAACCTTACATTTCAGTCTCTGATCTAGCTTCAGATGTAAAGGACAAGGGATGTGGTTGCATGTAAAAGGCTACATCCCATCGGTCAGTGGAACTGACTGAAATGTTGGCTGATGCCTTCACAGTCGTATGACAGGTAGCCCACATTAATCTAGGAGCTCTGGGAGCTCCAGAGCACTTCTACCTCAACTGTCTGTGCATGCACTGGGACTCTGAGGTCTTTGCAAGGCAGCCTACTACAGCATGAAAAAAAGATAATTTGGGGAAGGACTGCAACAAGCACATCCAAGCGGTAGACAACAAATGAATGGGATCAAACTAAAGAAACCATGAGGCAGAAGAGAGGTGGATCAACAGAAATTGACTGTAGAAAACAATGCTTGCATATACAGTATATAAGCTGTGAAAATCAGTTCAGTAACAAAGTGTAAACAGTGAAATGAAACTTTACAGCTTCGTACAGAGCAAAATAAACCAATGCCATCTTAATGGCAAAACCATCATGGTCATAGTTCATCTCTAGGAAGGCAATTCTCTGGTGGGTACCCACTGAAAAGCTGCGATCAGGAAGCAGAAATTCTGCTTTGTAGTATCTGGGGGAGCTTATGGGCTACATCGAGGTCACAAACCACCTATGAATCGATATGATTCAACAGTAAATCGCATGAAGGAAAGATGCTTCCCCATGAGGACTCCCAAAGCAATGAGGAGTGCAGGCAAGAAAGGGTTTCACAGCAAAAGCAAAGCAGGGGTATTTTCCTGCCAGTGTTACTCCATTCCTGTTGGCTACATGTAATCTACTATCTTCTTGCAATGTGCTAGGCTTTGATGGGCTGGGTGGCCAAGACGTTGCTTTCTCAATGAATTTGCCTACTGTAGCCTTCAAGGGCATGACATCCCACAGGACACAGAAACCAAGAGATTATCAGTCTTTGGTCAGGCAGTAAAAAGGTAAATGGGAGCAAAGAAAATGAAGAATAGAGCCTGCAGACCCTTGGGGAGGTCAGAGTCCCATTGATTAACAATCCAGTGAGGCAATAACAAAGGCAGGAGCCCTGGTAAAGCACAAGTCATGCGAGATGGCAAGGGACTGGGAACAGCAGTGACAAGATCAGTAACACAGTGGTGTCTGCTAGCCAGAAACTTGGGAAAGGTCCAGAATGTGCAGAACTTCAAGCCATCTGCTGATGGGGGAGAGCCACAAGCAAGGTAGACGGGTAACCAAAAGCCAGACCCTGCCCCGCAGAAGGAAAGCAGCATGAAGACGAAGCAACAAAATACGAGGTGGATTCAATGGGCATCCCAGGGCTTTGAGGTGCATCTTTCTGCAGTGGGAGTTCACTGAACGACGTCCTCAGAAAGAGTTACATTCCAGTAAAATCCTGCCAAAATGAGTCAGAAAACTCTAAGTAATATGCAGAAAATAAGACTTGGAGAAAGTCCTCCAGAGGCTGGAGAAGAAGGAATTTGCATGCAGCAGCACAATGCTTGTTTTTGCACATCATTTCACAGGCTACAAGGATAAAATGCCTGTAGGGAGTTACTGAGCTACTCAGGTTTCACTGCCTGGAAACCTTTGCATCGATGTCCAGCATCCAGCAGGTCAAACAGCAGCACCCTGCCACAGAAGCTCATGCTGGTTTTGGAGCTGGTGCTGACCTGATCAGCCACCTTCTGTATTCCTGCTTTTGCCACAAGTAGGAAAAAAAGTATCTAACCAGTCTAAATTATTTACCCAAAACTTTTGGGTTTTACCTCGTGCCTGTGCTAGAAAAAAACCCAACCAACCAACCAACTGAAAAAACTAGAAACAAAACAAAAAACAACAGAAAGTGTTTGTTATCATTTTACAGTGGGCTTCATTCGCTTTGACACCAGCAGCGAAAGGACTGCCCTTGTGCTGGCGTACTCTGCTCAGAGCAGGGCTCCGCAAGCTGCCCGGGAATGTCAGAGCGCGGCTGGGTGATCTCCCTCTCCCAGGGAAGCGGCTTCGTTCGGGTGCCCAAGGCACCGCGCCCGGGTGGTAGATCTGGGAGCGCGGAGCCGCAGCACCACCTCTCGGCAGACTCCGGATCATGATTTCAGCTGGGATAGAGTTGATTTTCTTTGCGGTAGCTGGTGGAGTACTGTGTTTTGGATTCAGTATGAGAATAATGTTGATAACACAGTGATGTTTTAGTTGTTGCTAAGTAGTGCTTGCCCCAAGTCAAGGACCTTAGAGTTTCCCATGCTCTGCCGAAGAGCAGGTGCACAAGAAGCTGGGAGGGAGAGCGGCCAGGATAGCTAACTGGCCACAGGGACATTCCCCAACGAAGAACATAATGTCCAGTATATAAACAGGAGTAACTGCCCGGGAGGGGCTAATTGCTGCTTGGGGACAGGTTGGGCATCAGTCAGTGGGTGGTGAACAACTATATTGTGCATAATTTCTCTCTGTTGTGTTTTGATCATCTCTGTCCTTTTCATCATCATCATTGTTGTTGTTATTATTCATTTATTTATTTATTTTTGTTTCAATTATTAAACCATTAAACCATCTCGATGCATGAATTTTGCTTTTTTTTTCCGATTCTTGTCCCCTCAGGGAAAGGGGTGAAGGGTGAGCAAGCAGCTGTGTGGTGCTTAGCTGCTGTCAGGGCTTAAATCATGACATACCATGTACGTTTTTCCCCTTGAAATTCTGTTGCTGCTGAGGTCTTGACAGCACACATCTTTGGAGGAAATGTATTTTGTTTTCTGTCATAGAGCTCACAGAAATACCGTGTGAATTTGGTTTGTAGATTAAGAGGGGATGGGCTGTGTGACAAATTTCTCCAAGACCTACCCTTTTTGTTTGCTGAATTTCATCTAGCTGTGGTAGTTCTCTGCTAGCCCTGGGTTTGGACACAGTTGTTTTTCTGTCTTTCAGGTCCAATGAGATCCTACTAAGAGAGAAGAAGCTTGTCACCCATAAGTTAGTCATTTCATAATCCTAATGTTCCAGAGTGTTTCATGAATTATGTTAAAGTGCTGGATGTGGATTTTTTTTTTTAAATCCTGCTTTGAGTAATTGCCCCATTTCATAATTTATAGATATAGATGTCAGTCCACCTGGGAAAGAGCTTCTGGGCACTACCTCATTCCCTGCTCTACCGCATTCCCTGCTCAAACACATTAATTCCAGCCTTGCTTGTTACTGGGACGGGCCTTCTGTGGTTACAGGTCTGATCTCCTGCAGTGGCAGGCAACCGTGACTGTGTAATTGCTTTCCTTTGCCCATGTGGTCAGAGAAGTCTGGAAAATCAATAATAGGGTAAATGCCCCAGAGAAAGCAATATTTCAAAGCCTGAGTAAAGCAATGAGCTGGGAAATTTATTTACCCAGAGTTGTTAGTTTTGATTTATTTGCCTCTACTGAACATACTGACCACCACTGAATGGTTTTCTCAAATAATTTCAACAATGCTGGATAGCAGTTGAGCAAAAGACATACACATCCTCTCCCAGCTGGTTAGAGAAATACATGATTTGGAGTCTCTCCCATCCTCAGGATTTGCTCTGCATTGTTCAGACTTTACCACACTGGATTATATGGACAGCATCATTTATATGCTCTAAATTGCTGTATATTACCACGTTGTCTCCTCTTTTTCATTTATAATGCATCCACAGTGAAAGAGCACTGGAACTGGACACTGATTTCTTTCGTCCCTGGCTCTTTCTAGGAAGCACAGTCTGGATCTCTTGGGCCTCTGGTTTGATTGCCACCTATAGGCATGTGTGTTGCAATGGCTTGTGCAGGATGCTTTGATATCTGTCCTCAACTAGGCTGAGAATTCAAACCCAAAATCTTTCATGAGTTTCTGGATAAAGCCTTCCAAAAGGGAGGTATTTAATATGAAATCAGTTTAGATGACAACTCTGCTTAGAATAACTCAGACTTTGAACTAGATTTGCAGACATTTGACTTTCTGCAAGCCTCTTGGTGGGACCTGAGCCAGTCTTTACATTTTTCTGACTGCAAGTTTTAGTGGCTAATATCTTTTTAATGACACTTTTATATGTACTATAAAGGCCTTGCCATAGACCACTCTTACTGAAACCAAATAAAAATAAAAGTCCAAGTGCTACATGGAGTTCAGATTCTGAATGCTTCACAGAAATGTTGATAATTGCTACTCCCTTTTCCTGAAGCTGCCCAAGCAAAATCATTTTCTGTGTCATTGGTGTTTCTAGAAACTCACATCACAACACTTGAAAATTATTTGAATGCAATAGCTATACCCACGTGTATAAAAATTATATGTACATGTATGTATACACATACACACACAAACACGTATTTACCAGTCAGGAGGAGGGGACAGGCGGTATACTCCTCTGAGAACAGACTTTCTGATGATTCATGTCTCTCCGTGTCAGTATTTTGGATCCATAAAAGCCAGTCTCAGTGGAATTTCCACGCACTGTATTTTGTTTGATCCACATCTCAGAGCTTGACTAGTAAGAGATATTGTGGTTAGAGGTCTAATTGCTCAAATAAACCCAAAAGGTGTACATAGGTGAAAGCCCAAGTCCGAGCTCTGCCTGTGTGTGTGTTGCAGCCCCACTGGTGGGTGTGCAAGGGAAAACTGGACCACTTTGTAAGTGTAAGTGTAGTTAGATAAACATCAACAATGGTCAAAATGGTGCATTAAGGTTCAGTAAAGTGTGCAAATAGGAAACAAAAGTCAATATTGTGCCAGAAACTGGCCACACTTTTTGCTGCCCGTGTTAGATAAATGGCCCTAGTAGTTGCTTAGTGTGTTAGGCTATCCCAGGCTGTGTTCTGCAAGGTGGAGGGAGTACTTGCATATCTGCTGCCATCTCCTTCCCATGCTGGTTGCGGGTAGTCGGAGCCTGGTCTTTGCAGCCAGAGTTTCCAAAAATTAGCATGTTGATGAGGAGTTTTTGGTGAAGTTTCTGTTCGGTGACTGGAGTTTGTGTTTTATTTGTTGGAACATGTTACTCTTTGAGAGCCTCACTTGGGGTTCTGCTGCATGCTGGAGGTAGTCATTGATAAGGGGGATTTAAAAATGGATAAATGATAAAAAGCCATTCACTGTAAAATACTCTTAGTGTACTTTCTGCCACTTCAGGCATCAGTGCATACAGGTCAAACAAGGCAAGAGGTGATGAAGTGTATGGATTTTACTGATGTGCATATACAACGACTTAGGTTGCTCAGTTGAGATTTCTGTGCTTGTGAGTTACGTAGATCTTTGGAGCAATTATTTCTAAAGCTTTGACACTTCACAGAGATATTGCTAAGCCTAAAATGACCATCAACAGCAAAACTGAAGAAAGAAAAAGAATGGCTTAGGTATGAAGGGAAGAAATAATTCCAGAGAAATGAAACAAATGAAGGGATAAGGTGGATGGGCTTTGGTGGAGGAGGGGGAAATTGGCAGAAGCAATATTTGTTTTGAGATAAAAAGTAAAACGGAGCTAGAAAGCTCTTAGCAAATGGTTGATATTGCTGATTTAATCCGCTGTGACACAGAGATCCATGTATTCATGTAGGAGTTTTATTAAATAAAAAAAAAGCCCTACAGTTTAAATGCTGTGCTTTTGGTAATGAGCTGTTCTATCATATGGCTGATTTAGACAAACAAATTACAGTTCTTTTAATGCCAATTTTATAATGGCAATTAACTGGTTACATTGAAGACTATGTGACTGCTTGGCTGAGATGACCACTCCAAGTCTATAAAGCTCAGAGCTGCTAATCTGAGTCATGGCTTGAAGTTGCTATCAGTCATCCACATCATCCAGGCTTCTTCAGGTCATTTGCCTTAGACCCACACACATCGTATGGCATGCTCATTTGTATGCAGTGGGGCAGATGTATCAAGGCTCCTGCAGGAAAAGTGAGCTTAAATGATATTGCATTCACAGGTCTTCCTTCTTTGCTCAGAATGAAATTCAGTCCTTCCCATTAAGATTTAGCTTTGGCTCTGAGTCAGTTCCTCAAGCATTTCCTAGGAAAGTGTTGCTATGTGAAGCATGGACAGAAGTGTCAGCTGAGCCTTTTTTAACAGAAGGTGACCACCTTCACATGTAGTTATCCCTGCTCAAAGGACGTGCTGTATAGAAAGTAAATTTTCTGTCTAGTTAAGTCTTTTCCAGACTTAATCTTACAGGAGTGCAGCAGAAGACACTAGAAAGATGTCAAGACAGAAGGAGTTTGCCTCCTACACAGCCAGCCTACAATACTACTCTTTTAGTTAGAGATGCCATCAGGTGCAAGTAGAGCTAAGTTGCTAACTAGTTACTTTAATCCTCAGTGCTAAGGACAGACATTCTTGCAAATCTCATGGAAGTCAAAAGAATCTGCACAGGGTGAAGGGAGGCTACAGTGGCTGTGCTGTGTATTAAGCCACTAAACTTGTATTGTGTGCATACTGCATTACAGATGGAATGAAGACAGTAGTGCAAATCTCCCACTTGGGCCTGCCCATGGTAGGTAGGAAACACCAAGACAATGGAGATATTCCAGTTCACCAATTTTCGCCAGTTTAGAGGTTTCTGATCTGCCTTTTGGCACTCTCAGCGACTGAACTGGTTCAGCAAGCAAGATGTCATCTGAGTTCAGAGAATCTAATAAAAAAAGTCATTCCTGTCAAGATCTTTTTTTTCCAAAAGGCTGCTCTGAATCAATACACTAGAGATAACAGCCTTGAACAAGACTAGCTGGAGCAAGGGTTGTTTTGACAGTTATGAATTCATGAACTTCTCCCTCAGCAACACTGTGACTTGAAGCTGAAATATTCTTAGTGACTGGAACACTAAATCTCAGAAATGGGGAGGGAGGAAGGGAGTCACAGAGGGGAGGGAGCAGATGAAAGGCCATGGGTTACAGCAGGGAGTGCACAGTGCCAGCAGGATTAAATTTCCCTAGACCTGTTGTAGCCACTTTCCATGATCCTATGGGATCCTTTGTTGATCATATAACAGAGCACAGCTGTTATTTTTTTCTGTGGCCAAGTAAATCCCAACTATCTCTCCCTACCAGAATGGGTCACCACACCTTTTTTTTTCAGCTTTTTTTCCCTTCTGCTCATACGTGTTTCAGACTGAGAATCCCACTGAGTAAAAGCATGAAAAAGTCATCAGTATGAAAAAGTCATCAGAAGAGAAGCGTGATTATTTTCTAAGCATGATAAGTGGAGGATGAAATTGTCTTAAAATAGCAAGTCTTGACTAGATCTTCCTTGTGAATTACCTTATTACTTAAAATTTATTACTCAGGAAAAGGAATAATTTCCAACTAAGGACTTCACTACAAAGAGAACTACAGATGACAAACGCATAACAGGTTGTCAAGACCTCAGCACCTGAGAAGACAGATAACAGGCTGGATAACTTGTCTCTCCAAGGTTACTGGTTCCAATCCAGATGTTGTCATAGCTGAGTCTCCCAAATGTAGACAAGCACTTATTCCTGAGGACTTTTCATTTGCCTCTATTCTGGGATGTGAGGGTTTTGATCCAGTCTCTGGATGACCTCCTAGATATGGAATAGAGGCTTTTCCTGTGGCTGAATTAGCACAGAAAATGGCAGCTGGGACAATCAATGACTTTCAGCCATTGTACATTTCCCATGAGTCAGCACAGCAGCTGAGACAGAAGTTGCCAGTACTGTTTCAAAGTGCTTTGGAAAGAGATGTGCTTATTTATTTGAAACCTTCTACAAGTCCCAAAGAAATAAAAAGGGAGGAAAGCTAGAGAGGTAGCTGCTGCTTATAGCAAAGAGGTCATTCTGATGTAAAAAGGATTTGGGTAGAGTTGTTTCTTCAGACTGACACAACAAAAGGAAGGATGTACATGCAACTGATGGCCTTCTCTCTGACTGAATTATCTCCTATGAGTTAATCCTGAGAGTTCTTGACAATGTCATCATTTTCACTGTTTCTCAGACAAGAAAGAAAAATATGCTAAACAGTATAAAACTGTTCCAAGTATAGAAGATCATGTCATGCTAGCAGATCAATCTAGTTTTTCCTTTCTCCAAAAGTGCTCTGGAAGACATACAGCAACCTTTAATTCTAGCACTTTTATATCTGCATTTTCAAGCAATTGTATTCTAATGGTTCTTTAGCTTGCTTTTTTTTTTTTGTCCACCCTGGTTAAACTCATGATATTGCTGGATATATGTTTAATTGACCCTTCAGGGCATTAAACTGTCTAAACATTTAGGAAAAGCAGCCAAGTCTGACATTGTGCCATAAAATAAAGGAGCTTGCCAGACCCTGGACACAGAAGCCTTGTGCATGAGAGCTTGACCAAAGGACAAGCAGAAATCTGATAGCTGAAGAAATACCCTGTAGTTAACGGGCATGTAAACCAAAGAACCACTGTGAGATTAAGTATCAGGTACTATTACACTCTGGTGCGCTAGGACATCTTTTTGACTCAAAGACCTATTTATACTAGAGCCCTTTACCGAGCCTGAGCTGAGTGTATAAATGCAGACCCTCTCTATGCATAAGGAGGCCTTTATTTTCTAGTAGTGAAACAGAGGTTCAGCTGTGACCCTTGCTAGTCCTGGCTCCCACCTCTTCCCAGGACTCTCATCAAGAAACTACGTGACTGTTTGAAGTTCAGCAGACCAGCAACAAGGGGAAGTTGTATTTGGTTCCACTGAGTCTTAATGAGACCTTTATTATAGCTTGTCACTGCCTCTACTGATGCTGGAGCTCAGGGAGTTTTTTAAACAGATCAAGACACACTTTAAACTCCTACCCCAAGGCAAATTGGCCACTTTGTCTGATCACAGCCTCGGTGCTGATATAAAGGTCCATCTGTGAGATTGCACAGGCAGCTCTAGTAAAAGCCCCACTGACCTTGATATATGCTTCAAATGTTATGTACTTAGTACCACTCAACTCTCAGCTGCTAGAGTTTTCTTAGGGCTGTGTGTTTGTGTGTGTTTTTATCACCATAAGGGCAATATGTATTCTTTGAAACAGCTAAGTAGCTTTTAGCAAGATATTGGAAAGGTGAGGTGGTAATAATAGTTGCAGAGTGGCAATTTGTTAGTCAAAGTACTGTTGGAAGGATCTTGGCATTTTACACCATACAACTGCTGTGTTTGGAATAGGAGGGCTTAGAAACCTTAAGGTGCTATGTCTGCAGTAAAGCTGTACAAATAAGTGATTTGCAGTTTACCGTCTGTGCTAAAAAAAACAAAGCAAAAAAAAAGAAAACAAATAATTTAAATTGACTTGACTTTAAAAAAATTTGAAAACAAACAAATATTTTTGTATAGTTTTCAAGACTGTTTTTATCTTTATCAAACAAGAAAGCATTTTAGATGCATTTTGTAACAAGCTGGTTTAAAATAAAAAGCAAAATAATGGTTTGAAAAATCAGTTCACAATTATGGGAGCTAAGACTATTGGGCATTTGTAGTTGTGTAACAATAAATGCAATAGCATGTGTTTGCATATCACTTCTCATCTTCCAGTGGATGAATCAGTATTTACTAGAATCTTGTTTAATAACATTAAAAAATGTTCTGGTCATGGTTCATTGCTTTGGGAGAAATGCTTTTTGGTTTCCATTTTAAATTCTTTTTCACTCAGATGTGTTTAAAAGTCCTTAGTACACTGAGGTTGCATGTTTTCACAGAGCTAGGTACATCACTTGCTTTTGTATACTCCACCAACTTCCATATTTTATAGCTTGCGGTGCTTAACTAAGGTTTTAAGTCACATATTCAAAACATAGCATCTAGGAGACCCTATATTTTGAATCAAATGAAGTCTCCAAGTGATTCAGAAGCTTTGATTTTTCCCCAACACATCTGATTATAGAAGGAAAAATAAAATTGTAAAATACTCTTTGCACATCAAAAACTGAAATAATGGAATAAAACCTCAAATCACATGAAATACAAAATAACCCCATTCATGGAGGCACTGTGAGTTAGCAAGATAGTAGGGAATAGCTCTGATACACATCTATTGTGTATTTTAATATCTTTTCTTGATGCTTCAATTCTGCTTTTGACAATAACTTCACACATTTGTAAAATACTTTGAGCTTTAGCTGTAAGCATATAATATAGAGCTATAACATCTTGTCATTCCCACCAGCATTACTGTGACACATACTTCTGCTGTTTTAGAGCCTAAACATCTTGTATCACTTGTATCACTTGCCTTCACTGAGCATGGAAATTGCTTCTTCCTCCTGGAAAGACTTTGCTGTGAGGACAACTAAATACCAGCTGAAGCTTGTGCATTGCAGGCACACCACACATTTTAACTTTCTGTAGCTGTTGGCATTTAGCTGCCCCTCAGAGTAAAATGCACACAACCAATGTATATAAAAACAAAGGGGCAGCTGCATTCTGTTCTTAGACTGAGCTCTGAGTTTTAACAACTGCTGTAGCATTTTAACATTGTAAATGAAAGCAAATCACAGTCCAAGCTGCTGCTTCTTGTAGTTCAATCTCCAGCTTGTTGCTGTAGCTTTTTTTTCATGAGAGGGCTCCCATTACAGTAGGACATCTGTCCAGCTAGAGAGCCTGGTGCCCTTAACAGCTTGAAACATTTTGGGGTTTGGACCTTTACAGATGGGGTAGATTAAAACTGGATTGTGGATCAAAAACAGTTGCTGTGTTGTCCTGTGATCTCAGTGACCCTTGGCTGGGATCTTACATCCTCAGGAAGGGGCACCACTATCGCTGTCATTAGGTGGAATCATATATTTTATTAGTTTCAAGAAGCCTGATTTCAAACAGCACATAAAAAAGTGAGTAAATCGATATAAAATATTCACACCTTATTTTTATTTTAAACTATTTCTTCCATTTGTCTGTGGTCTAAGCAACTTTATGTATCTGTACACAAGGTATAACAGCACAGCAGATGTTGTCATCAGGAAGCAATTTCCCCTCTAGCTATGAGGGCAGGGTCCCTCACCCCTTCTGGGGTGACGAGCAGCCAGTGAAGGAGAGTGAATTTTTCTTTCTTTATCAAACAGGCTTAATGGATACTGTATATTTATAAAATTGTAATATAAAAATATAGTTAAAAATATAAAAATTATATATAGATATCAACTAGAATTTCAACTGCATTGCTTAGTGGGCACTGTTATGTGGGATAGGTCTTCAAAAGTGTAAAAGTGTTGGAAGATGTGGGATTTGTATGAGCTTGTAAGTAGATTTTGTTCTTCACTTTCATTGTCTGCTTTAGGAGATTTTGAAAGTCTTGATGGGCACCTCTTGCAGCTCCCAGGCAGCTAAATAACTTTGAAAACCTTCTCCCTGATGACTGGAAGAGGCTGAGAGTACATGGAAGACTAGCAGTGAATTGTAGCCTTCACCTTTTGCTCCAGTAGTGTGGCCAGCAAAACGGGGTGGGCAGACTGCTCTCAAGAAAGGAACAGGCTTTTGTGCACTCTCCCCACCACGCAGGCTGAGCACTCCATCTAACTAATCTTATATCGGCCCCTTTGTGAGGCAAATCTGACATGAGAAATCAGAACTGATGAGAATACCAGCTTGTTAGTTTTACCCTGAAAGACTGCTGCTTAGGGATTGATGTTCTGTCCTGTCCCATGGGGTGCTGCTCTCCTGGCAGTGTGTTTGCAGTTTTTCGTGGGGAACAGCTGTCTTTTCAGCATGAATGAGAACAACAAAATTAGGCCTTACATTTTTCCTCGATCCTATTTCAAGCTAAACTAAGAGCCCTCTTCCTAATGAGGGTGGTAAGGACTTCAGAGTTCAGCCTATAATTAGGTCTGCTGTAGATCAGAGGGTGTCAGAGCAGATGGTTTTGTTCCCCCACAGTGGCTGATAGAAAAAGATGATCCAGGTTTATACAATATGGGGGAAACTGCTTTGCTAGGGCTGTCTCAAGAAAACATGGCAAACCCCCCAACTTATTTCCCTCCATATTTGCATGATTTTCTTGGTATATGTCTGTTTTATTATTTCAAGTATAGGGGTATTCCACTGAAGTTGCAGACAGTGAATTGAAAGTCTCTTAGGTGATTAGAAACTTGGAGGAGTTAGGCTGGGTAATGGGGACAGGGAAAAGACATTTGCTTTTCAGTGAGGAGTGGTGTCATGGCTCATCCTGATGGTGTCTGGGTCCTCTGATGCAGTGGGACTTGCTGCAGCTGCTATGAGGGAACATCTCTTCTCAAGGCATGTGCTGCTGTCGAAGTATAACACCTATTTCCTGCTCTGGGGCACACGGGGTGGTCATCTGCACTGGCACACAGGTGCTGCAGCAGAGAAGGCACTGATGCTGCTCTGCAAAGCAGAGGAGAGCTACCCTGCAGGGAGGCAACAAGAGGGGAAGAGACTAACTCAGAGTCTTGTGCTCAGAGCTGACATAACAGATATGGATTTCCCCATGGAAAGGTATTGAGATCTCTGTAGCTTGGGGATAGTATTAGGATACTTTCTCACTCAGCTTGCCAGTCACAACTGGTAACTGAGGATGGCAACACATGAGAGTGACAGGTCCATTTCCCATTTGCAGCATAGCTCCTGGCAAGAGAATCTCTAAAGTCCTGGCTGAAACAGGATTTTGTTAAACAATCAAAAAGTCTCAGCAGTGGGTTTATAGGTATTTTCAACAGTAACTAACGTGCACATAGGTGGCTCAGGTGAATTTGATGCTCCAGCTAAAAATCTGATTGAAGGCTGAAATAGCCATTAAGTTATTCTTTTATTTCTGTTCATGGTGAGACAACAAATAGATCTGGAGTTCTTCCAGTCTGTTTCTGATTCAGAATTATTCTTTGGATTTCTTCAAGTAATTGACTTTGCAAATTTTTGCATGTTCACAATACCACAATTGCATATCACAATACATGCTGTGATAGTTAATAGATATAAAGCTCTGATCCTACTAAGTATGAAATCCCGGCATTAGTAAAAGCAAACAGGAGTTTTAACATTAAATTGAGACTAGGACTGAATCCTGATGCAGTCCTTCCAAAGATTTCTTTACACTTTCTTATTCATAGCAGAGATGAAGTTTAAATGCATATGTTGACTGCGTAACACTTGCAGCCAGATCAGTTTGAAAGAGAAGTCAAACATCTGTGCCACATCAGTTGATTAGTGAATTCTAAGAACTCATACATGAATCAGTAAATTAGAAGATAAGGCCTCCTTTCCTGCTAACAGGTAATTGCTGGCATTTTCCCTGAACTGCATGTTGCTGACAAGGTTTGGCAGATGGTGAATTGTTTTGTTTTTCATGAATATTTTTCAATGGCTGATTGACAGCTGACAGGCACTTTTTCTTTAGACAATAATAAACCAATTTTCCCCATCATTGTGTATATGAAAGGATTGCTCTGCTCCTTTCCAAATGTGATGTGGATTTATATGGTTGTATGGGAACCTCACAATCACACACTTACTCATGAGACTATGCAGGGCTGGGGCACCGTGCCCAACATCCCAGGACTTGGGGCTGCCAGAAGCTAACGCAGGAGGAATAGCCAGCAAGGAAAATGCAGGTAGCTGTTGGCAGTTTTCCTATTTACATAGGCCAGGACTGATGTTATTGGGCTTCGCACCAGGAGATGGCAGGGTCGTGCTGTCCATGCAGCCTTTACACAGCGCTAGTTACCCATCCCGCGCCTTTCTAGTACGGGATTTTAGAGCTCTCCCATGAGTTACTTTATTTTGTTTAAAAAATATCAAACCTGTGACCCGCATTCGTGGAATATATACTGTCTGTGGTCAGGAGTATAATTAAAGTCTTGAGACTGACCTGAGTTAAATGCACCACATTCAGACAACCACAAGCTTTCTGAGACTGCAGATGAAGGACAGAAATTTCAGTTCAGGTTATTTCTCTAGACACTTCTGTTTCACTAGCTGTTCTTCAGACACCTAGAAAACTGTGCAATAAGTAATGCCAACCCAACTTTTATCCTGACCTTTTATGCTGCCTCCTCCCTTCCTGTCAGTTCTCTTTTATTAAGGGTACTCTGAAAGTGAATTTGATTTTGGTGTTGGGTTTTTTTCTTCCTTTTTTGTTTCATTTTTTCTTTTTTCTCTGTTATGGTCATCTTCAGCACAGTTTCTGTTTTTCAGGCTCTGAAAGCTAGAAGAATGATTGTTTCATGCATAGTGTATGGGGGTAATCCTTAACTTGTTCTACTCACTAAGCTCATCTTCTTATTCAGCAGTCACAAAATATTGCTGCCTGTTGCCATTAAGAGAAGAGTTTATTTTGGCTTGGGGTAAAAGACAAAACAAGATAATTTTCACTGATCTCTCGGTTAATATAATAGCTTTCCACTGCTAAATTTTATAGCCACAGACTAAGTGTGAATTTTGTGGTAGGGAATTTTTGGACTTGTTTTATGTAGTGGCTGAGGTCACGCAAGCTGCCTGGAAAGCTGCATTTTTGCTATCTATGTTACCTGTTATGTATGCATAAGAGGCTTGCAATAAAATTGGAATTGTGTTTTGCAGTTCATTAATCATAGCAATAGCAATGGTAGTGATTAATTGATCAGACAGAAAGCATGTACTTGATCCATGACATTCACTGGAAACATGGTCTGACTTTTTAGTCAATGGCAACTTGTTGCTTTAAGCCTGGGAGACCACAGTCTGTGTCACCTCTGCGGATAGTGCCCAGGCCAGCACAAATATCCTCAGACCCCATCCATCTTTCAGTGCTAACTCATTTCTGACTGCCTTCAGCTGTGTCCGTGGGGTATTTCAGCATAAGAAAACTCCAGTTCACCAGCTAACCCATCTCACCACCAACCCTCATGGCCTGGTACCATAGGTGCTCTTGTTGGCTGCCTGCACTGTTTCAGGCAGCCCATGGGGAAAGGTTAGTGGCATCTATGCTGTCCCAAAATATGCCTGGGCATTGCTTGGAGAGACCCAAACCCACATCAGAAACTAGGCTGACTCTGTCACGTTTTAGAGGGCCATGGCCAGCGCATGAAGCCATGCTTGGGGAGTGCTGTGCACTGCTGGTGGGGAAGTGTGATGTGCCTGTGGCTGATGGCCTGGCAGGACATGCAAAAGTTTGAAGGATCTGCTGGGTGACTAGCTGAGGAGTGTAGGAGATTTGGCTAGAGGCCAAATTGCTGCTGCATGCAGGAGAGCCAGCCAGGCTTGTGCCAGACATGACCCCTTGCTAAACCCACATGTAGGCAGGGCAGCTGGCTCACCACCCAGTGACCAATGCCCAGCCTGCCCCTGAAGAGTGATCAGCCTCCCATGTTCAAGTCCCTCCAGTTTATATACTGGGCATGACATTCTGTGGCAAGGAACATCCTTTTGGTCAATTTGGATCAGCTGTCCTGGCTGTGCTCCCTCTCAGCTTTTTGTATACCTGCTCTTTGGCAGAGCATTGGAAACTGAAAAGTTCTTGACTTGGGGTAAGCACTACTGAGCAACAACTAACACATCAGTGTGTTATCAACATTATTCTCATACTGAATCCAGAACAAAGCACTCTACCAGCTACTGGGAAGAAAATTACTCTTTCACAGCTGAAACCAGGACACAGGGCAGGCTTTCTCACCTCTCCCTCCTCCGTGGTGCCAAAGGGCTTTAATGGTGATGGCTGTCTCATAGTTTGGCTGTGTGGACAACATAACACTGTCAGGACAGGAACAACAAGTAGACAGTGTTAAGTCTCTCTTTGTCAAGCACTCTGGGTTGTTATTACAGTACATACTCTGACTCTGACATGGGTCATCAGGCACAAGCAGGACTTTAGTCCTGGGCAGCATGCATGATTTACAGCTGTCACCTTTATATTATCCTCCTACCAGAGCCTCAGCACCCCATGCTGTTCCAGGCTGTATTATGGTAGCATTGATTGTGGCAAATGAAACATAGGGCACAGCTGAACTGCTCTGCAGTATGACAGACACCAGGGAAAGAGATCTGTGTCAATGCTGAAAGCAAGTGGGTTTCCTAGTTTAAAGGTTGTTCTGAAAAAACCTGACCAGACAGGTTTAGTCTGGTACCACTAGAAGCATCACTCAAGGGAGGCAATTCACAGCATTGGGGAAAAAAAATGCATTCAAGCAAATTTTCCCTTCTCAAAGATCCTCATTGAAAGCTCCCATGTAAAATAGTGCTTTGGTACCATAAGACTCAGACAAACCAGCCACAGTTATGACCATTTTGCTTCCAAGTTACTGTCTGAGACATTTTGAAATCCCTCTAATTCACTGCTATGTGTGCCCAGACTACTTCAGGAAGAGGATGAGGTTGGTGTCCATTGCATGAGTTATTTGTCCCGACACAAAAAAAAAAAGGGGACCGTATTCCACACCAGGCCTGGAAATCAGTTCATTAACATTATCTCTGACTTTTTTCTCAGCTGCCATTTCTTTTGTTCTGGTGTAGATCCCTTTTTCTCAGCTTGTTCCCATGTAATTCAGAGGACTAGCTGGTGTCTGCACTTCTGAAAAGGGCCTTGCAGTGTCCTCCAGTAATTGCCTTGCATGCCCTTGCAGACAACTGGGGGAAGGCATTGCTCCAGTCATTTGTGTTTTTTACAAACTCAGGGGAGGTTTCAGACAGCCTGCAGAGGCATCCGACTTTTATTTGGTTGCCTGATCATTTTATAAATGCTTTCAGCCAAATGATAAGTAGGAGGAAGTCTTTGCATGTGGAAGTTTTAATAGGCAAAGACAGCTAAACAGGGGACTGCACTCTTGGTCCACCATGTGTGTTTAGCAGCCACCACTCCTGCAGCCCAGGTATGTTCACAGTAGGTGGTTTATCAGTGCAGGGTCACCTGGCAATGGCCTGGGTCAGGCACACTAAATGGCACTGTGTGGGAAGGAGTGTTACAGAATTACCCTGTAGACTTGCTTAAGCATCATATTTTTTCAAGCAACTTCTCAAGTCTTTTTAGTTTGTTTTCTCCTCTTAAAACCATGTAGTTTCTTTTTTTTCCTGAGGTTTTAAAGACTGGGTCTTCACTGCTCCATATATCTGTATGAAACCTGGAGTGACTGTTCTAGAGAAAATACCACATATCCTGGCTATGCTTTCTATGTAGAATATAGATATGTATCAGAAAGACTAGGTCAGCTTGGGGACTGGCAGTGCCAAGTATCATGGTACAGAGAAAAAACTGAGCATCATGAGCACTACAGAGCATCCCTGTGGTATGGGACTAGCAGTGGTGGATCAGCTAGTGGTATCAGGAAGAAAAGCACCCAGTCGTAGCCCTATAAGGTCATGTTCAAGTGCTTCCTAAATATTGTAGGATTTAAAAGGGCATTTATTACCGGACAAAATCTGAGCAAAGGATTTTTGGAGAAATTTCAGGTAAGGACTGTCCCTTTGCCCCTCTTGAAACTCTTGGACACCAAAATACTTTAAAAAGTCAGACCTAATTCCCTTTCAAAGCAGAAAGCTTATGCCAAGCCCTTTTCCTTTGAATTTCTGGTGACTAACCTAAGAAACCCTTAGCATAGCAACTACCGTGAGTTGAATTAGGTGCCTGAAGTATCCATGAGCCTAAATCCAAAACTTACCACTTGGTTTCCTTTGTGCATTGCACCCTAAGTGCTACCCCCAGCAATTGCCTGGCTATCTCCAGAGTTGCTGCCAGGGGGTGCTTGTTCAAAGCCTGCTCCCTTGTTCCTTGGGCCCAGGGTTCAGGAGAGACCTGGGGAGGAAAAAAGTGTGTTCAACAAACAATTTCAGTGCTGTCATGTTCAAGTTTTGCTTTCATTTTGAAATCCAGCCAGGATGTTTGAAGTCCCCTGTGTGCAGGGATGATGCCCTGGCCTTGCCAGAGCCTTGATAGGTGATTGCATCAGAGTTGAAGACCCCAGGGATCTCAGGGAGCAGGGACACCACATGACAGCAGGCCACATGTGAGCCTGGTATGGGGCATACCCACGGGGGGCCGAGACAGTGTGCCAATGTGGGACTGTCTACATGAAACTTCTCTGCTTCAGTGTCTTTGCTGACATCCTGGTAAAGCAAGAAGAGATCATTTTGGACTACACCTGTAAGGCAGGTCTGGGAAGCTGTTGAAATCCTTCTGGCTGCATAGGGGAACTTTAGTGCTAATTTGGCAACATTCCATTTCTAGAGGCTCTTCTCTCATAAACACCTGTCCTTCATGTCCTCCTTGGCTAATTTCCTCTGTTCCTCACTGCAGCCAAGGTGTCATTTACTTTTGAAGTATTAGGAGCTGCCACTTCCAAGCAATATCTGGAAGAAATTACTTCAGCAGCAAAAGATCCTCAAACAGAGTTGCTGGAAACATTACCTCAGAGCAACTCAGAAACAACTTGACATGGCAGAGGTGCCCACGGTGCAGCCTGAAGGCGGAATACACCCTGTAATGTCCTCGTGCATGGGCCAGGGCTGCCTTCCTACTGTCTGGAGTCAGGGTAGGGTTAGGTACCAAGTTTCTAAATTTTTTTTCACTTTGAAATCCTCTTTTTCACCAGATAACCATCGCTTCAAACCCAGATCTTTACATTTCCTGAAATGGGACCACAGCTTGGCCCATTTGTTTGACCACTTTCCTTGGACCACTATATGAATTCAATTTTGGAAACTGCTGTTCATGACAGTATTTGAATGTGTGGGGTGAGATTTATCAAACCACCTTCAGGACACAGGGACACAGAGATTGTGCCTCAGTAACCAGTTTTCTCATGAAGCACATGCTGAAGTCTCATCCTATCTGCATGATGACAGCAGAGAAATTATCAGTATGGCTAATCTCTGCTAGATTCAAAAGGAGGTACTGAGTCTACTTCTACCCCAGATGTTAAACCATTTATTACAAAATGAAGTATCAAGAAGAAGTCAATAGATGTGAAGGACCAAGGGTACTGAGAAGACTTTCTTGACAGAGAGTACAAGATAGTTACTATTCCTAGAAGAACAGATGGAGACACCAGGAAAAGACAGAGGAATAGAAAGGAGAAACAACAAAGTTAGACTGTGAAAGGTTATGTCAAGTCCCACACAAGAAGAGAAAACACATGCTTTAGTGCTGTCTTGGATGGGACCCAAAATGTCAAACAAACATGTAACTAACATAAAATAGTCAAGTTCTGTTCTGTTTTAATTTTGGTATATCATGTTTAAATTAGTGTGCTAGCTCACGTCAAGTACATGCTTTGTAATTAAATTTTGAAATGACATTTTCCTTTCTGAGAATAATTTTAAAAATGAATTGGTTATACTTCAACTTTGTTGACAAAGATGGTTTCAGTTAATGAAAGATGAAACTGGATGCATTAAGAATTAAAGGAATATAAACCATATGCTGTTATATTTGATGCACTCAAAATGGTTCTTCTTTCTACTCAGTTCCCTGGGGCTGTTTTCAGACTGGTGGTAATATGTGTATTTCATTTTGTGCTTTAGCACTAGATAACCAAAATAGGTACAAGTTGGAAGAATTGAATGTTCTTGGTCCACTTGAAAGTGTCTTTCTGCTAAAAAATTGAGAGGACTAAGTCTGAATGTCTCATTCTTCACAAGTCAAATCCTAAAACTAGAATAGTTTATTTTCGAGGTTGAAACTTGCTCTGTCTTGCTGGTTTTCTGTATTTTCTCTGAAATTTATAGAATGCATCAAGCCCAGAGTGCATTCTTTTTGAATAAAGAACATCTTGTACTTTACACTGAAGACTTTGGTATTCTCTTCATGGAAAGCTGCAAACCACTCTTTGGAAGGAGAGTTTGTGTTGTTTTCAACAGTTGCCTATTAACAAGAAGTTGAAGACATTCAACAAACTGCATGAACATGTCTCTTATAACCAATTTTAATACTTTCGGTTTAGGATATTTCATTTTAAAAACAAATGTTGGCCTTGGCTTCAAGAACCACCAGTCCTTGAAAGCTAAATTATTATCTGCAGGGAGTACATATGGTTACAATAAAAAGAAATATGCACAAAGTTTATTGTAAGGAAAAGCATACCATTCAGTCTGATGTTATTCTTATCCTAGTTTTATGAGATTCTGGACAAGTGATGGGTAGTTGTGAATATGTTTATGAATCCCAATTCTATTTTCTTAGAAAAAACTCCTTTGTTCTCTTTGTATTCAAAACGCATTATGTGTCCTCCAGTTCTGGAAAGGCTTTGAGCAATTGCGCCGGCAAGAGAGCTGTCTTCTGTTTAATACATTCTTGATTGACTGTTAAAATCAACATTGTAGTTCTTGTAAAGCTTGCAATAGGTACAATCCTGGTTTTGTTTGAGATAGTGGGAGTATTTTAATATACTTAAATGAGAATTTTTATGTATGTTAATAGAACAGATGAATTCCCTTTGTCACAGATAATGAGCGTGCCCAATTTCTCCTAGTGAAGTACCTTATTTAGCATCTCAGCATCCAGGTTGTCCTGGTGAGGTCTGCAGGCTCAGTCTTGCGTGTCTCTAAAGAATGGTGGGACATCAAATAGGGAAATGAAAAGCCTCACCCCTATGAGAAAGCATACCTACACGAAAAGTTAATAAAGTCTGTTGCCCAGAACTGAAATGGAGAAAGCTGTTTACCTACAGCTGTACCACTGCTTTTGGATGAATCCCTTCTGCTTTGTCAAACACTGCTTGGGAAACAAGAAAGTTTGCATAGTTCCGGGCAGTCACAAATGCCTTGCTTATCCAGATCTGTCCTACCTTCCTTTTCTACCACGTCTGATGCATTGGCAGAACCCCACTGGGGCACACTGTCTCAGCCCCCTGTGGGTATGCCCCATACCAGGCTCACACGTGGCCTGTTGTCATGTGGTGTCCCTGCTCCCTGAGATCCCTGGGGTCTTCAACTCTGATGCAATCACCCATCAAGCCCCTGGTAAGGCCAGGGCATCATCCCTGCACACAAGGGACTTCAAACAGAGAAAGGTATGGTGTATTGATAGGGACATCTTGAGTCTTGGGTATTCTGAAATTAACTTTGAAATCCCTGCTGTTGTGTTCGCCTACTAGCCTTTTGCTGCTGTTGTATTTGATGATCTTTGGGATTTTTGTTGTTGTGTGATACTTTTCACTCTTCTGATTTGTAGATCACTGGTTGTATCTGCAACAGGGCCATCACGTGGACATGAGTACTGGTTTCTGATGACTCTCCCAAGCAACAGCAAGCTCCTTTAGGGAGGTGTCTGTGTTTATTTCAGTGGGAAACTGGGGCACAAGGAATACTGGAGAAGACCTCTTGTAGGTTAGTCTTTTGTCTGCGCTTTAAAGTGAGGTATATAATGACTTCTCATTGCTCTTTGTTGAAGATTTGATCTCCCTTCTCTGAGTCAGTGTGAACTCTATCTTAGCTGGGTAGTTTTTGGCTTCTCTGCTAGACTTTCAAATATATTCCTTAGCACTGCAGTTTAGCATTGTCAGCTCAGATTTCAGGCTCTTGACCTTACTCGGGATTCCTTTGTGAATCAGGGTGTTATACCTGCTTGTATCATCATCTCATCAATGTCTTTAATCTTCTGAAATGAATTCAATATGAAAGCACACTGTACAAGTGGAGACTGCCTTTTGTATTCCTTAAGAAGCAAAACAAAAGCCCAGTAACATCAAATAAGTGGAGCTTGTGCTGTTCATCCTGTGGTGTCCACACATCCACTTTATAAGCCTCTGTGAAATTTTACAAAAAGGATAGAACACTTTTCTTCCATGCTTCCCTGCTTTCTCACTTTCTCTCTCTCTATAGGCAATGACATATGTCTAAGAAACATTTCCCTAGAGCTTGTTGTGTATACAAAGAACAGTCTTCATAGAAGTGAGCTGAGAACTGAGCCTGAGTCTTAAGTTTCCACAGAAAACCTTTTTGTCAACTATAAAATCTGTTTCCCTCTATCACTGACACGATGCCAACAACTGAACAAGGTGTTTACATCTGCCTACATCCATGTGTATATATATATATAATGTGTGTGTGTGTGTACACCATATATGTTTACATCTGTGTATGGTATATGTCTACAACTCAAAGGCATTTATCTTCCATAGCTCCCAGTAAACTCAGCAGATGTTGCTTTTAGAGAGAAATGGACCTTTTCATTTTTCCTTCACAAAGGTGTTTTCTTATAAGCCACAGTCATGAAGAACAGACAAATGCATTAAACATTATCCACTGTTTTAAAATAAACTATCATTATTGAGAGCACTACTCTGTTACACTTATGAACCCCAAATATCTATGTATGAAAAGATATTTTCAGAGTGGTTAACCCGAGCAAAATCAGAAGGAAGAAAATTGTCATAAGAAAGTGCTTTTGTTCAGCTGAGTAATTGAGTCAGATGAAAAATGTGTGGTGGTGATGTTCCCAGATTCCAAAATGCATAGTATAACAGGCATCTCTCCAACTGCCAGCAGCTTATAGATTGGTTAGTGCTTGAGTTTTTGCTCATTTTCTTCTTTTGAATGTAGAACAGCAACTAGGAAGAAAAGGGAGAATTTTGTCATTTTACAGGCTTCCAAACAGTAGTTGACCAAGACCATTTCAGCCTGAGCTTGTCTTCGGCTGCTAGGGTGGTGTTCATACATGATTTTCTGAACAATGAACTACTAATAGTGACATTTAGTATCACACAGAGCCATCATGAGATAATTTTACATCTGAAGAAAAGTAAGTATCAAACAGCCTTACTCTTGAAATTATTTATTTCTATTTCAGAACAGCTGATCCTAACTTAATTAAATAATAGATATCTCAAATAGTAAATCTGATTATATTTCTGTTAAAGAGAATAATGCCTGTTCCCCTTTGGCAGGATCCCTTTTCCCTTTAGAAGTCTCCGGGTTTAAATAAACTTCTGAATCCGATGATTTAACTTTGATACATTGATGCATGGATAACCATAACTTTCCTTTTACATAATTAGCATCTTTTAGTGGAAACTGCAAAATTACTTATGCTTTCATGTCTAAATTGTTCTGCTATAAAACTCAACTTCTTTCCCTGCTTCAGTGATTGTGTTTTTTTAATATTTGTGTGGTTTAGCTGCATGGGCTTATATAAAAATAAAATATGATAAACTATGGATTCGAATTGAATAAATGAAGCAGCTCCTGGCATTGATCATAGAATCAGCCAGGTTGGAAGGGACCTCTGAGATCATCAAGTCCAACCCTTAATCCACTACTGCCATGGTTACTAGACCATAGCACTAAGTGCCACATCCAGTCTCATCTTAAAAACCTCCAGGGATGGTGAATACACCACTTCCCTGGGCAGCCCATTCCGATGTCTGGTTACCCTCTCTGTAAAGAATTTCTTCCTAATATCTAACCTAAACCTCCCCTGGCACAGCTGAAGACCATGCCCTCTTGTCTTACTGATAGCAGCCTGGGAGAAGAGACCAACCCCTACCGGGCTACAACCTCCTTTCAGGGAGTTGTAGACAGTGATGAGGTCTCACCTGAGCCTCCTTTTCTCCAGGCTGAACAACCCCAGCTCCCTCAGCCTTTCCTCATAGGACTTATGTTCAAGTTCCTTCACCAGCCTTGTTGCTCTTCTCTGGACCTGCTCCAGCACCTCAATATCCTTCCTGAACTGAGGGGCCCAGAACTGGACACAGTACTCGAGGTGTGGCCTCACCAGCGCTGAGTACAGGGGAAGAATCACTTCCCTGGACCTGTTGGTCACACTGTTCCTGATACAGACCAGGATGCCATTGGCCTTCTTGGCCACCTGGGCACACTGCTGGCTCATGTTCAGCTTCCTGTCAATCCAAACTCCCAGGTCCATTTCTGCTTGGTTGCTCTCCAGTCATTCTGTCCCCAGCCTGTAGTGCTGCATGGGGTTGTTGTGGCCAAAGAGCAGGACCCGGCACTTGGCCTTGCTGAACCTCATCCCGTTAGAATCAGCCCAACTTTCCAGTCTGTCCGGGTCTCTCTGAAGAGCCCTCCTGCCTTCCAGCAGATTAATACTCCCCCCCCAGCTTGGTGTCATCTGCAAATTTGCTAATGGTACACTTGATCCCCTCATCCAGATCATCAATAAAGATATTGAACAGAACTGATCCCAACACTGATCCCTGGGGGACACCACTAATGGATGCAGCACCATTCACCACCACTCTCTGGGCCCAGCCCTCCAGCCGGTTCCTAACCCAGCACAGAGTGCCCCTGTCCAAGCTGTGGACTGCTAGATTTTCAGGAGAATGTTATGGGAGATAGTGTCAAAGGCTTTCCTGAAGTTCAGGTAGACTACATCCGCAGCCTTCCCCTCATCTACCAGACAGGTCCCCTGATCATAAAAGGAGATCAGGTTGGTCAGACAGGACCTGCCCCTCCTAAACCCGTGCTGGCTGGGTCTGATCCCTTGTCCATCCTGTAGGTGCTGTGTGATTACACTTAGGATGATCTGCTCCATAACCTTGCCAGGCACTGAAGTCAGGCTGACAGGCCTGTAGTTTCCCAGATCCTCCTTTGGGCCCTTTTTGTGGATGGGTGTGACATTCGCCAAATTCCAATCATCTGGGGCCTCCCCCGTGAGCCAGGACTGTTGGTAGATGATGGAGAGCGGCTTGACGAGCTCTTCCGCCAGCTCCCTCATCACCCTGGGGTGGATCCCATCTGGTCCCATAGACTTGTGGGGATCCAAGTGGCTCAGCAGGTCGTTAACTGTTTCCTCCTGGGTTACAGGGGAGGAATTCAGCTTCTTATCTCTGTCTACAAGCTCCAGAAGCCAGCTGTCCTCAGGACAACCTGTCTTACTGTTGAAAACTGAGGTAAAGAAGGTGTTAAATACCTCAGCCTTTTCCTCATCTTTGATAACTATATTCCCACCCATGTCCAAAAAGAATGGAGGTTTTCCTTGCCCCTCCTTTTGCTATTGATGTATCTGTAGAAGGCCTTTTTGTTATCCTTCACAGAGGTGGCAAGATTAAGTTCAAGTTGTGCCTTCGTCTCTCCAATTTATTTCTACATGACCTAACTATATTCCTAAACTCTTTCTGAGTAGCCAGTCCTTTTTTCTATAATCGGTAGGCTCTCTTTTTTACCCTAGTTTCCTTCAAAATCTCCCTGTTCAGCCAGATCGGTCTTCTTCCCCACCAGCTTGCCTTTCAGCAAACTGGGACAGCCTGCTCCTGTGCTTTCAAGACTTCCTTCTTGAAGCATGTCCATCCCTCCTGGACCCTTTTGTTTTCAAGGGTTGTTTCCCAGGGTACACTCTGAATAGGCTGAAATCCACCCTCCAGAAGTCCAGCGTAGAGGTTTTATTGATGACCCTCCTTGCATCCCTGAGTATTGAAAACTCTATTATTTCATGGTCACTGTGTCCCAGACAGCCTCTGATGACCACATCTCCCACCAGCCCCTCTCTGTTTGTGAACAGCAGGTCTAGCAGGGCCCCATCCCTGGTAGGCTCACTTACCAGTTGGAGCAGGAAATTATCCTCTATATGCTCTAGGAATCTCCTAGACTGCCTCTTCTCCACTGTGTGGAGTTCCCAGCAGACATCCGGCAGGTTAAAGTTGCCCACAAGAACAAGTGCTAGCTATTTTGAGACATCTGCCAGCTGCTTGTAGAATAATTCATCACCCTCATCATCCTGGTTGGGTGGTCTGTAACAAACTCCCACCAGGATGTCAGCCTTGTTGGCCTTCCTCCTGATTTTGATCCACAGGCACTCAACCTTATTGTTACTGACTTCAAGTTCTACAGATTCAAGAGACTCTCTAACATATAGAGCCACCTGTCCACCTCTCCTACCTTGCCTGTCCCTTCTGAAGAGCTTGTAGCCACCCATGGCAACACTCCAGTCATGTGAGTCATTCCACTGCGTTTCTGTGATGGTGACTACATCACAGCTTTCGTACTGCACGATGACTTCCAGCTCCTCTGGTTTGTTACCCATGCTGTGTGCATTGGTGTACATACATTTCAGCTGGGCTGCTGATTTCACTCTTAACTTGGGCTTTCCACCCTTAGGCTCCCTCTGGAGAGCCCGGTTTCAATCTCTTCCCCCTTCAAACCTAGTTTAAAGCCCTCCTGATCAGCCCCGCCCACTTATGGCTAGATAGATGAAGCTCATCTGATTAGAAGAGATTAGGTACCACGGAATTTGCCCCATGGTCAAAAAACCAATATTCCACCGGTGGCACCAATCCTTCAGCCACATATTGATAAGTTTTCCTACTCTTCTCCTCGTTCATCCCTGCTACTGCAGGAATTGAGGCAAACACCACCTGTGCTCCTGTCCCATTAACTAATCAACGCAGCTCCTTGAAGTCCTTTTTATTTGTCCTGATACTTCTTCCATTAACATCATTAATGGCATCGCTGCCAACCTATTATCCACTACCCACAGTGGATAATAATCTAAGGGCCAAATTAGCTCAGGGAGTCTCCTACTAATATCCCTCACCTGGACCCCGGGAAGGCAGCAGACCTCCCTGTGGGATGGGTCTGGTCAAAATATAGGGCCCTCAGTTCCCCTCAGAAGGGAGTCACCAACTACAATCACTCTTCTTTTTTTCTTTATAGCTATGGTTGTAATCTGTCTGGTAGACAGGGTGCAACCAGGAGACCCTCCAGACAGATCTTCCTCTTGACTGTCCTCTACCTGATTCTCTGGGTCCAGGGCCTCATACCTGTTCTTTAAGGGCACCCGGGGAGGTGATGGTGGTCTGGAGGGGATTCTTTTACCTCTCCAGCCAGGGACCTGTTTCTATTCCCCCCCATCTACGTGATTTGTTCCAACTACCTGATGGCAGGAGGGGCAGGACTTCACCATCTCCTGCTGGACTTTTAGGGGTGAAAGGGTGCGACTCCACAAGTCAATTTCCCTTTCACTTTCCCTAATGCTTCTTAGCCTCTCCACCTCTTCCTTGAGCTCTGCTACCAGGCACAGCAAATCATTCACCTGCTCGCATTGTACACAGACGCCACTCACACTGTCGTCTGGTACTAAAGCCAGGCTCAAACACTCTGCACAGCCAGAGACCTGAATAGTTGCGTCTGCCTTGGTGTCCTTCTTGGGGGGTTCTGTCTGTATGAACACACCCCTTGTCATAACAGGATATTCAGGTGATATTCACCTGTATTCTGTCATCCAGACTAATTATGATCATAACTTCCTTTAAAGGAGGAGGTTATATATTGCTTTATAATTTCTAGCAGAAAATTCTAATAATGTTCCAAAGATGTCATATTTTGGAAGACTTAAAGAAAACATGCTTACATGAGGAAATCAGAAAAACAGTCATTCTATGTTTTTCCAGATCTAAGGAATTTTTATTTGAGGTGCTTTACTGAAGGTGAGATTCTATTCTGCTTGATTTTCCCCTATAGACTTAGCCAGAAAGAGAGTTTAGCCTTTAACTTGATACCATTTGAAAAGCCAGAATCTATAGTTACAGGTACATTTTGGGGCCTCCTGCCCTCATTACAAGGAGCTCCCATCTATGATGTCTTTCATGGCCCCTGCCATACCCGTGTTTGGGGAGTTGCTATGATGCTTGAGGCAATTGACAATACAGCCCAGTCCTCCCAGCACAGCTGTGGCACCACTGTTATTCTACCACCCCCAGATCCTTAATAATGCCCTGGACAAGTGGAGCAAGTTGTTTGCTTAGTAGTAGATGAAGCTCAAAATATTCCTTTGACATATGTTTAACTGCAGATTCTAAATTGCTTTTTCTGTGCATTGGTATGAGTAGCTTAGGAAACAAGGGTTGGTCTAAAAGTATATGTAGGAAAATACTTCCATATAGAAATGACAAGGTGGAGAATGCATTTCTTTAAAAAGAACTTGTGAGTCTTCTCAAGCCCAATGCCTTCTAATTCTCTTAAACTTTGATAAGAAAAACCCAATGCTCTCCGAATCATTCCCTCATCCATTCCCTTCCCCCCGCTCCAGCTAAAAACATAGCTAATGATTTGAAATGTATGAATATGTATGTGTAAAGCTGAACTTGGAATTATAAACATTTAGATATTGACCATTTAACTATGTCACCTTTTTTTGCTGGTGTCCTTTGAGGTTATTTGAAATTCAAAGGAACTGACAAATGTGGGGATTGCAGGTTCATTTCAGGAAAAACTGTCTCTGACATATGTGTGTTTGTACGCTTCTGTATTTTAACACAGCGTAGGAAGATGAAAGCAAGGGTAGCAGCAGATAAAGCATGTTTTCTTCTTCAGCTGTAGACTGTAGTTTCATAGCAGTTATTTCTAACTATTGGAGAAACTCCCTGATGGCGTGTTAGAAATCTCACAGAGAAACAGACTGCTCACATAACAAACAAAAAATATTGGATGCTGAGGAAGGGGAGTCTACCAGCATGCCCTCACTCTCCAGTGGAGAGCTGGGGTCTTACAAAGTCAGCAACTGTGTCTCTAGATACCAGCATTTTTGCTTTTAACAAATCTCTTAATCAATTAGCAATTACCGAGTGGTTGCATGTTGCGGTGGTGTGAACCTGTTCAGTGTTTCTTCCCAGAATCACTCATGAGCACAGCTGGGAGAGACAGGGGCCCTTGGGGGTAGAAGACCTCCAAGCAGCAGTCCTTAACTACCAGGATATATGAAAGGTAGCATCCTTCTCACACGTAGCTGGGAAGAACAGCTGACACATAAGCAAGGAACCTGGGATGCTGAGAATTGAGAAAGGAGCAGAGAAACAACCTCCTTCTTTAGGATGAGATAGATTGATGAGATAAAAATACTGAAGGTATTGTTGGGTTATTATTTTTGTTATCTCCAGGGGCAGATCATCAGAGTTAGAAGATAAATGCTCTGTGAGCATCTTCTGAGATATCTAGGCACTAGTCCTCCTGAATTTTGTAGTTCTTAAGAATTATAACCTTTTGGCTCAATCAGAGAAAAATTCAAGTAATGAATCTCTGTAGAAAAGTACTAGGAGAGCAAAGTCATGTTACAGACCTTGAGTTGCATGATCCAAAGCAGCACATTCTCAGTGTTCTTACTCAAGGGACTAGTTAAAAAAATCTGTGTATTTTCAGCAAATAATGCTACTGAACAACATTTTTAAAATGAAAATACCTTTCTGAAAACAAATGCATGTGTAAAAGGAAGCAAATTAAGTCTTGGAGAGAATCATCCCTGAGGTTGATTAGTAAATACAACCACAAAGAAACTTTTATCCTCTTTTTCCACGCCAAAAAGATTTTTACCATTTCTTTTAATGGTAGAGACTTCAGCCTACAAAGATCTTCTATATGAAAATAGTGATTTTTCTTTTCTTTACTCTAAATTTAATTTATACCTAGACCTACATCTGGCCTAACTTGTTTATGTACAGAAGCCCATACCTCTTTCCTCGCTGCAGACCTCTTTCTTTCTTTGCAGACCTCTTTCTTGCTACGCTTCCCCATCTCATAAGAAATATAGGAGGTTTGGAATTTCTGTTATTTGTTGGTTTAGACGTGATAAGTAATCCTTAAAAGATGCTTTTACATGACTTGACTGTGTTAAAATCTAGCAACATGCCATAAGCATTAAAACCAAACTTTTGGACAAACAGCATAATTATCCTCAATACAGTCCTTGAATTAGCTACAAAGCCAGCTTCTTGCTATCCACATTCACAGGAATATCTCTTCACTTCCCCGCAAAAATTTCATCAAATAGGCAGCCTTGCGATGTGCTGGTGAGGTCATGACTGCTGGGATAGTCTAGAGAGACATCAAGTACATGGTTCCCTGCTGGGATTCTCCTTCTTCCCTTTCAGAGCAGGGAACATCCACTTTGAAGATTCACTTGCCAAAACTATGGCCATCTGTCTAAAAGCATGCATGCCTTTCTTCTTGCTGCTGCTGTCCTCACTCTTCCCACTCTTTCCATATTTACTTACAAACACTTCCCTGACTTCTTTTTTGGCTCCTATCTCTTTCTTGGACATTTTTTTCCCGCATCTCATGGCAATACTGTGTCTGATCATGACTCACTCCATGAACTTTTGCTACTGATCAGTCTGTGAGAATGCACCGGGGTGAAATTTGTCGGGAGGTCAGCGTCTGATGGTGCTGTTACCCCTGACAGAAGAGAAAGCCAAAGGAATTATGACACAAATCTTGGAATATGAGTTGAGAGAATAAAGCCCATAATACAGACAGAGAAGTCAGTGATTGAATGAATACTGGAGACATACCCTCATACACAACAGCACCGTGTTTACACAAAAACCTGTCAGCACATTACTGCATCCAGAGCATTAGTAGAGGAGTTTCTTATTAGCATCTGGTTTAGGTCTGTGTAGTAGTTGACTGTTTTGTCTGACCTGACTGAGCGAAAAAAAAGAAAAAAAAAGCCTGTGTTCACCTGAAACAAAATATGTTTATTTTTCTTAGGAAATTGAAATGGAAGCAAAAGAAATTACCCAGGTAGGACCAACAAATTTCTTTCATGCCTAAATAATACCTTTTGTATAGTCATTAAGCTTGGAGGTTAAAGGGCAAAAAAGAAAATATGTTTTGTAGTCTGTATAAAATATTACATGTTTTTCACTGTTGAAGTTGAAAAGTCAAGATAAATTTTTCAAATTTTTTTGTTTTGCTTACATTATGTATGTATATTGCTGAAACAGTATTTTTCAGGAAACTATTCTCTGCAAAAAACCCCTCACCTAGTTCTTTCAGTAGAACATAACAGAGTCTTTCCTCACAACTTGTTCTCCAGTTAGAGCCTGACTCATGACCAGTGCCACAGACTTCAAAGGGACTGTGTGCTTCAGTGGGGGGTTGCATATTTAAATCAGGCAATCTAATGTTTCCAATTATAGGAAATGTATTTGGAAGGGTGCCAAAATGCTAAATAGCTTGATAAAAAAGAAAGGTTCTTTGTTTCAATTATTTCTTATTCCACTACATGCTTCCCCTACCACCACTTAATTAGAGACAAGAACTCCACAGGAGATCCTGTTCTTTATTAATTCATTTAAAAGTTAATAACTGTATTTGCAAGAGCAACACCAAAGCTTGAATTTGATGGCAAGCTCTGGGTAAGGAAAGACAGTCCAGTGGTTATGTGACTAAATTGGAACTGGAGTGGCCATTTCCCTGCTTTGGACAAGGCCTCTTCATGCAATCAAATCACTTGGACACAGACGACTAAAGGTGTTTAATTTTGCTTCTGTGGAAAATCATGCAAGTCAGGAACATCTAGTGTTCTGATGCTTTGTCTCTCTCTGTGACAGTTCCTGCTTTTGGAAGGGTTTGTGAGGATAGCTATGTGAAGAATTGCTCAGTGATTATTTAAGAAGTCCTGAAAGTGTTGTAACATCCATTTTTTGGCTTAATGACCACATTTTCTTTCACTTTGTGGTAACTTGTGGGAATGGGATTAACTTTGTACCGTGTTGGATGTTAAAACTTCGACCAAGTGTCAAACAAACATCCTCTTCCACCAGGCAGAAGGAGTGGGACATATTCTTTTCTGTAGCTCCTGTGTCTGAAAGCTGAGATCAGGATTTTTAATCCATCAATACAATTACAATTAAAAAAAAGAGGCCTTCTGAGCAAATGCAGCAGAGGAGTTTGGTACTCTCCTAAGGATTACAGAGTTTAGTGTCGCAGCTTCTTGTACCAACTAGTAGATAACATTAGGAGCTTAATGTTTGTTTGGATTTTGCTAACAAAATGTAGGTAAGATAAGAAAAAGAACCTACAGCAAAATTTACAAACCAATTAGTCAGCATTATAACAAGTCACTTCACAAATGAGAACACCAACAGGAATGTTTATGTTAGGGATTTATTTAGCCCTTTGAGCTATCTTGTTTCTAATTTAAAATACTTGGGTTTGCTCACTGAAATATTTTGCTTGCAACAGCATTGGGTTAAATACAATAGAACAACATGTTGAATTGTTTGTTTGTATAACGACTTGTGGAACAGGTGATCACTCCTCACTTGGTGCAATTTGACAGGGATTATGAGCTCAAGAGCTGTCGCTACGTAATTAGTTGTCAACTAATTTGTTCTAAGGCAGGATCACTTGAGGAACATTTTCACTAGTGATAGTTACTGAAATGTGTATTTTGCTGCTTGTTATTCGATCGCTGACATTCATGTTTTTCCTTGGAACACATGCTAGTGAACTTTACAAACTACAACATCCATATTACTCTGTGGCTCTGGAAGTTTATGTTGCTGCCTAGGACATCTGTGACACAGCTGTCTGTCTATCCTTCCCTGCTTTGCTGCATAACACAACAAATTCTTGTCGGAAAAACTGTAGCCTGTGTTGGCTCTTTCACAGCATCACAATGAATGGTGAAATGAAAATTGGTGGAGTTGGGTTGAGCAAACCTGGCCACGCTTGCACCATGCCAATATGTTGGACTGTCTGAGAGCTCACAGGTAATCCTGAATTAATACCCTAACTAATTCTGTTCAGGCTCAGGATTTCTTCTTAGCTGTACTCCAGAACTTACTCAAAAAATTATTCAGAGTACTGTGTCTTAACCTTGTTTGACCTTGTTAGAAGGTTAGGAACTATCTCTAGAGTACAGAGCAGGTTTAGACATTTTTAGAGATGCTAAGAAACTGCAGAGCTCGCATCTTATGTGGGGCATTATCACCTTTGAGCCCTGGGTCATCCAAGCAAGATGCTTATGCCAAGGAGCCAAGACTGAGCTTCTCAAGGAAACTGATGGTCCAGGTGCATTCATTTTGAGTATCTGGGGTTGAATCTAACACAGAACTTCTTAGGGAGGAGTTAAAACAGAGAACTGGCTTTCAAAGGCCAGTTGCTACAAATATAGTGATATTGTCAGAAATCCAAAATTAGTGGACCTAAATTTAAATTAAATAGTCATCAGTATAAAATATTACACTGCTCACTTGTATTTACATGCAACAATTGCATTTCATTATTTTTATTAACCATTCAGTAGTTACAAAGACACATTTATGACCACTTAACAGCCAGGCTCTTAATATTTGTAGTGCAATTAGCCTGAAGCAGTCTTGAATAATGTCCTGTTTACAACTGAAGTAATAAAACAAGAGCACCAGGGGACAGAAAGGCTAATTAAAGAGGACAATTGGAGAACCAATCCAGAGTTGGATGGCTGGAAACATGCTGTTATTGTTCCTGTATGGGGTAGATTATGCTAAAGGTGATTAAACCTTGAAAGTATTTGGTTTCTTTTTGCATTTTTGTTTGGACTCACTGGACCTGATTCTCATTTACAGCCAGACTCCTTTACACTTGCAGGGGCAGTATAAAAAGTCTTTGGAAGGATATTTACTGCCAAAGTGGTCTAAAAAGGCAATAAAAATCAGACTGGACAAAGAAATTAATGGGAACAGTTTTCCTACCCCTAAGTGCTCAATATTTTATACGGTCTATGGGATCTTAGGGAATTAATATCACTCCTGTATAATGAACACAGACTGACTGTATTCAGATATGTTGTTTAATTACTACTAACATCCAAACCTCCCAAAGCCTACTGTGACTGACCAAAATGCTTGACCACCATTCATGAGCTGAATTGGGTAGCAGTGATTAGGGGACTCTCGTCATGCTTCTAAAATCAGCATTTTCTTAGGAAAACTATTCCCTGAGTGTCTACCACACTCATATATACTAGAAACACAGTTTTGTAGTTCTATGTGTGGACTCTTAATGAGACAGATAAAAATCAAGACATTGGAAAAATAGGATGTTTTATGATTGTTGTCACCTAGTTTACAGCCTTATGCTTTCAAACTTTCCTCTGCAAACTGGAAAGTCAAGATTATTTTTCTGTTTAATTTTTTTAAACAAAAACTATTCTCCTCCTCTGTTCATGTATGTCTAAGAGCTTTAGCTTTCTTTCTTAAACGTACTGAGATTTGCAACAGAGATGCAAGACTTGGTAATGCTGGAAGTTTGAGACCAGCAGTCCTTTTTTTTTTCTTTTTTACTTGTGGGCCACATGAGTACACTGTACTTTTCACTGAAATCAGTAGGAGTTTTGCTACTATTAGCTTCAGTGGTGAAAAAAATCAGACCTGAGTAACATTGTTGTATCCATTACTGTACAACTATCAGATTAGAAAATATGGTAGGGATTGTAATAACTTGATAATTGATATTATGTTCCTTGGTTGTCTTATATGTGATGTCTTTGTCCTATATTTGATTTTAAAGATAGTATAAGAGACTATATTTTTATACCTGAGATTAGTGGTTATGTGCACAAAGAGGAACTCAGGAGGACTCTAGATATGTTCCTCTTTCTTCAATCGTTTGTTTTTATCAGCTGCATACAATACAGAAGATGGACTGCACTAGCTCCACTCTTGTACAGATCAGCCTCACACCAGGCTGGTAGTATACACCAACCATATGTATACCTGCCATTTCATTTCTGCTCCAACTTCATTAAAGCTGGAAAATCTAACTGCAGAGTTTTCCAAGATTTCTTTCCATTCTTTTCAACTCAATAGTGAACTGGGGGAATAATGTGACAAATATTGCTTTGTCTGTATTTCAGGCAGTATCAATCAGGGTGTTTCAAGAGGATGCAGATACACTGTCTGAAGAAAAGGTCTTTGAAACCCCATAAGCTTCTAAGTTACCAAAAGACTGCAGTTCAGGTGAGCTGGGAGGTCTAAATGGGAATGGGGATGAGTCTGCAGATGCATAAAGGGACACACTGTCTTTGGTGAATTTTGTTCAGCATGATGGTTAAGGACTAGATACTGATAGTATAAAGTTGAGAGGTATGGCAAAAAGAAAGAAAAAAAAAGTTGGATGTGAAAACTGAAGTAACCTGATCAGCCAGGCTACTTGAAACCTTGGCTGAACTGATGGGACAGTTTTATACAGAAAACAGTCATGTCAAAAGAAATTAACAGGTAATGATCAGACTAAAATTGACTATTAATTCTCAGTACATTTTTTTTCCATAATAAGTCAGTGCTCTTTTAATCAAGTTATATAAAGGAAAAAGGTTTCTTAAAAGGCAGAAGAAGTCATATTATTTATTCATTATTTGACAGTAAGAACTGTATAATTTTTAAAAGGATGCTTGAATGACAGAAAATTGAAATGATGGGGAAGGGAAGCTGGGAAGAAGCCTGTCTTCTGAGGAAACTGGAGTGCAGAATTTATACATTGTGTGTGATGGATCTCATTCCCAAAGTCTCTCCTGCCAAAGATCTTTGGATCTGGGAATTGTCTTACAGTATTTATTGATCTCATGGTTCAGATTCCAGGCTTGTCAATAGTGCAAGGGCTGAAGAAATGTGTGTTTGAGCCAAATTCAGTTACTTGTAGGGGTATCTTGTTAAAAATTATTTCCATGGTACATTCCTCTGTTTGCTTTCAATATCAAGGTCATAAAGAGGCTGGTTAACTAGGACAGTGCTGGTAATTTGCCTCTACATAAGCAGCACTAAATACCTCTATGCCTCTTTTTTTTTTTTTTAATGAAACCCTATGGAAGCTGTGACTGAGGAAGGCTCATAAAAAACCACCAGAGGCACAACACTTTAAAACTCATTTAGGAGTGTAACAATCCACAAGAAGCGGTGTGAAAAACATTACCAGGCTTAGATGTAGGCTTGGCAAAACTTCACAGATGACAGTGGCTTCTGGGGACTTAGTCCTATAAATTAGAAGAGGATTTTATCACAGGATGGATTTATGAATGTAATATTTATGTCAGGGAGGGACAGGAGAGAAGAAAGATTTTTAAAACTGCTTAAAATGTTCCTGGTAAAAAAAAAGTCTCGTTAATTTTTATGTACCAGCTGGCTAAATCAGTAGAGAGTAAATTTAACCGCTTTAAGATTTTGGGAAGGATATTTGCATCTTCTTTTTTTTTTTTTTTCCGTGGCTAAAATAGATTTCCTGTTTCTGGAAATCCCTGGTGTTGGAATTTTTACTGACTCTTCTCTTATACAGGTCTATGCATTTCTTTGCATCCCAGGCTTTGCTGGGCACTCACACGTGGGAACAGTATTAAATAACAGTGTTTCTAAATAGGTGTTGGGTGTTCAGGGAATAAGTAAATATAAACAGGTAGGCCCCAGATATTTTCACTTTAAAATCATTCTGGAGAATCCAGATTTTGAGTGACAGAGAAAAATGATGGCACTTGTAACCCCCAGTCTTCTGAAATACTGTGATTTTCGTGTAATGAGCCCCCTTGCCTTCAACATCATTTCTGGATCTTGAAACATAAGCCCCTGACAACTGCTGTAGACTGGTTAGCTTCCTCCACTCTGCTAAAGAAAAGAAGAGATCCTATTTCTAAACCATGTGGCTGTATGGTTTAGGCTGCTCAGTAAGGATGAGGAACAGTACTGTGTTCAGACCCTTAGCCCACAGAAGAACCATTTAGCTCTTTTGGCCCTTTGACAGAAGGGGTTTAAATCTCAGAAGACTGTGGAACCTATCACATTTCTCTGCATGATAAGGACCCTGCTATGAGAGCAGGAAAGGTGGCCTTTCTACCCCTCCTTATAGTCATCAGGGTCAAGATCTTACTCTCCAAGGTCATTTCTGCCCCTGCCTTGCTTCCGTGGAGACAGAGGCAGGGACTAGCACCATTTATGATCCAGAGCTGAGGACTAGTTACTGGTCCTGTGCACAGGAAACCTGCTATGTTCTCTATGGTGATGGTTCCATGTCCTTTGTATATCCTCCATGAATGATCAGTTAGCAGCAGCCTCAGTCCCACTGTGGCTGTTTGTCTATTCCCTCTAGGCACCTAAGACCAGTGCTACTTTTTTACATCCAGTTAAAAAGAGCTGGGCTTTGCTTTCTTCTTGAGGCCCCTAGTCAAACACAAAAGTCATATGCAGACGTGGGCTCTTCCTGGCCCCTGGAATGTGAATAGTTACTAGTCACAGGTCAACCATGTTGGTATTTGCTAGTGAGCATTAGTAGTTTCTTTAAGTGTCTTAAAGGGTTGCCCACCAACTACCTCTCAGGACCAGATGATCCTTGAGATCACTTCCATCCTGGTGTTCTACGATTCTATGATTGGTATGCCACAGGACTGAAATTAGAGCTCTAGCATCTTCAAACCCTATTGAATTTTCAGGATAAGATCCTTCCTGCAGGAAAGGATAGGATATGGCCATACAAATGACCTCTTCTCCCACAGTCAAGAGCAGTGTGGTTGCCTGCTCGATGTCCCTCATGTAGCAGAGCAGGGCTGCCACATTCTGCTTTCTCTGCCATCAGCAGGAGCTGCTAGCACTGTTCACCAGGAAAAATCTGGCCTGTGAGGAGAAGCGCCTGTGCAATTATGCTGTACATCAGCACATCTACCCATAAAGAGATTTATGATTCATGTCAATGCAGTGGATAGCAAGGTAGATATAACTGCACCAGTAAAAGAGAATTCACCTGGGGTGGGGAGGATTGTCTAATGTTGCCAGTTCCAAAGGGTTGCAATGACGTACTAGTCCAGGTCCAGACATGCTTTAATCTGCTCCATCTTTATTATATGACAAACAACCTCTTATGCTAAAGCAGAGAAAAAACATGCAAATAGGTAAGCCCTGTGACCTGCAGCTCCTGAGGGGAGAGGTTTTCTGTCCCATCTGAAGACTGAACAGAAATACATGTAAGGACCAAGATTATGAATTTACGGAGTTCCTGTCACAATGCACATGGAGCCAACTGGAACTGCTCTCTCAGTGATGAGCTAACTGACCAACAAAGACCAGTGGTGGAAAAAAGGGTCTCAGGTAAGAGCAAGAATGTGTCACTACTGAGGTCAAGCACTTTCCTGGAGGATTTCTGTGTCCTCCTTCCCTCCTTTCCTCAAAGCCCATGTCTACGGAAGAGGTATAATAGCTCTGCCATCATGTCAAACTGTGGGTCATGACTGGTTACCCATTTCAATTCTCTCTCTGGCCCTTTCCAGTGATGACTTGAGAGGCCCATGTATTTGGCTATGGAGGGGTACAAAGGCCATAGATGACCTTTGCCATCACAGTCAGGATGACTGCAGCCAGAGCAAGGCACTTGTCTGAGCAGATGGCACCCCGCCCATGGCTATGAATGCTGATATAGACAAGAACTCTGGGGACAAATGGAGCCTGCAGAATGGCAGAGTTTAGCAGCAGGGGTGAATCAGATCTTGCCAACCTCTTCCTATTAATGTCACTCATTAAGCTGATGCATCCATAGATGAATTAAGTGGTGCAGACGAAGACTAGGACAAGAGATCCTCCCCAGACACTGAGCAAAGCCCTGCCAAAGTGCCCTTCAAGGGTCTGGGAAAATGCTACCCACTGATGACAAACTGTGAAAAGATGTAGTGGATAGAGAAGGTGATGTGATAGAGGATATTTGTATGTGTGAGATGCTTGCACTTATGGGCAGGGAGGGAGCTTTTAGTTGTAGTGGCTGCAGATGCGGAGGAAGGGGCAGGGAACAAAACCATTTTGTTCGTTCTTGCTGTGGGTAGATTGTTGCTCTGCTTTTTCCAAATGAAAATTAATTCCTCATGTTTTCTAGTGATCTCCCTGTGCTTCCCTTGTCTTGTGATCAGGGGAGTATCACTGTCAGTGGTCCCAGGCTAGGAAATTCCTTATTAAATATTTCAAATGGGGAAGTAAGAGAGACAAGTTCAGTAATGTTGGTTAGTTACAGAAAGGATCTGTATTGGTATTACTGGAGGTTACTGACAATGGCTTTTCACACAGGCTGATATGACGTAATGGTAAGGCTGTGCTGTAGCCCATTGTGAACCTGTAGGCTGACCCCTCTTCAAGTTAAAAGCTACAAAAATAGCCAATCCCTCTTGGAAATTCTGGACTCAATAGCTAAGAGCTTACAATTTGAACAAACAAACTGGAGATAAGATGTGAGAATGGGCATAACATTAAAGAAATGCCATTTATTATGATAAATTACTTAGCAGTTGTTTAAAGTATTGAAGTATTATCATACAAATAAATACTTGATGAAAGCAGAAAGAGAAGTGCCTGAGGTAATAAAGATTTATGGATTCCTGGTTGAACCACAAGGATTTAGATCAGGATGGGAGTAAAAAAAAAAACCAAAATCAAAAAACAAGCTTGTTGAAGTAAAGATCACTTTTGAAAGAAATTAAAAGGAACTAACCCCTGCTTAAGCAAAGGGAAGCAGCAGCTGCTGAGGGTTGGAACACTTTTCTGCTTATAGCCATTATATTTCTAATCACGATATATTACTCCTTGAAAAAAGCCAGTCGTTGCCCCATTTGATCTGTTGATATCAGAACGATGCTGGTGGTGAGAGTGGTCATGAAAGAACCACAAAACTGAGAAAAAGATGTCTAGATGTCACTGAACAGGTCTTGGGAGCACCTGCACTCAGATATAGGGGACTCACTATTCATGAGTGAAAACTGAAGCTTATACTGATGTCATGCAAGTACTTTATTTTTCTCACACTGATAGTGAGCCACAGATAGAGGGGAAAAAAGAATGAAAAGGTAAAATATTAAGCACATAGTGAAAATTAGGCAAGGAAGTGCCATCATACTAATCAATGTAGATACTCTTATGGGGAAGAGCAAGGTCACAAGAGACAAACTCCAGTAATGCTAACAACTTAGTACAAAAATAAGGACTTTTCTGGCTCACTACCTAACAGAATTGCAAATGTGCAAAACAAAACTGATATTCAAAGTAACTGAAAACTCATTTGAAACTTTTAACCTATCTGCATTAGACAGAGCATGCGGCATACATATTTAGGATGAATTGATTCACTGAATAAATTCTGTAAATGATAGTAGATAATTTCTTAAGGGTGAAATTTTTCCCTTTACTGTGTAACTACATAAATTCCAGGCACTGTTCAAATTCCCCATCATTTCTGAAATAGGATTAAAGAGTATGTCAACGCTTCACAAAGTCTTGTCTATGCAGAATTATCTGAATGCATACACAGGGAGACCACTGAATTAAGAAAACGCAGTAACCATGTTAAGCACATTTACTCAAGAGAAAGTAATAAAGTCTCATAGATATATTTCTTAGTAAAGAAGATCTGTGTGGAAAGGGCTAATATGTAGTGAACACCTGTACAGAGTCAGTAAAGGGAAGCTGTCATCGTGACTGATTCCTCCAAGCATGAGCTAAATGACCGCATTAGTGTTATGTATAGGCAGATATATAACTGTTCACTGTCAGTACTAAATGCAAGGGTTGCTCAAGCCTACCTGCAGCCCCAGAAATGGCATGAAGAACCAGGCTATTCTGTGCCCTTTGGTTAAAATTTTGCTTGACTTCATATTGGAAATTTGAGCTTGTTGTGGAACAGGAGTAAGATTGGGTGCCTAATTTTTTTCTCCTTGTGTAATGCTCTGATGGATAGTGAGCTGTTTCCTCTCAGGATCCAGTGTTCCCAAAATATTACCTATCATTTACCTTGAAGAGTTTTCATAATTTATCATAGGGGCATGGTTTCAGGGTTCTTCTCCCCAGTCACAGGCATAGAGCATCTTTATGACAGTTACAGGAACAGCTTACCTGGTACCACTGGTATTGGAATATCAGATTGACTCCCCAACACAATAAATATGCAGAACCAGGTCCAAACAGCATGTAATGAAGGATACAGACTGATGAACATAAGCCATCAGAGTATGGGCCACAGCTGACTCCAGCCAAATCAGCTGACATTGGTTTCCTTCTGACTCACCAGATAATTTTCTTTCGTGGGGAAGAGCCTAGAAGTCAAATACTCTCCCTCAAACACTTTCAGTGGGGCACTAGCATGCCTGTAGGGTTTCCTGCTTGACAGTGCAGCATTCAGTATGCCATAATCTCATGGCTATTGATTTGGCCTGATGCTGTGACCTTGTAGCCCACTGTAGAAACTTTTTTGGTAGATGTTGTATCAGTGGTGATATCAAACATTTGCACTACTATCTACCAACTTGTTCAGTGGAGAATGTTCTGACTGGATCAAGTTTATTCTTTGCTTAACCCCAGGCCCCAAGCTTTCATGGGTGAGTAAATGCTTGGGTGCTTTCACCTTCCTGACATTCAGATCTAGTTAGGACTGAGATGTAGAAATACATTCTGATAGATGAGTCTAGGACCAGATACTTCAGCTCAGCTTCTTTTTCTTTCAGAGGCAACTTATAATGAGTAACAAATCAAGGAGATCGTGGTAGGACCTGGGGACTCGAGTTGCTTCCTGGATCCATTAATCCTATGTCTCACCTTCCCATGGTACTATAGCCACTATCCAGGTGTTTGACTGGGAGTTTGAACAATACAGGGAAGAGGGGAATGGAAGGTGGCATGGCAGCTAAACCTGTCTGTGTCTCTCCTCCCTAGCTCCACTGACCACGGTGGGGTCCCTGACAGGTCTGTGGGGCAAGCTGGGGACTCTGCTATCCCCAGGTGGTGTGAGCACCAGTCCCAGTGCACAGCCCATGTGCAAGGGAGGGTTCCATTCAATTACCTATTATGGTAAATGAATTAACTAGATAATTCCTGGCAGAGAGTGGGAAGCGTCCAGGAATCCTTTTGTAAACTTCTTTCACCCAGTCTGGGAGAAACTCTGGTTCAACACTCCTGAAACAATCAAATAGTTTTTCTGCCATTGTTTCTGCATAGTGAACCTACTGATTTTCTTAAACAAATCAAGAAATACATCAGCCTTTAGGCCAACCTTTTTCAAGTTCAGATGCCTACAGTTATGTTCCTCAGTGTGAACTGAGATACTTAAAAAAGAAGTTAGACATTTCAGTCATATATGTGCTAATCAGAAGTGAATACCAGCCCAGAATTGGAAGAATACTTCCTCCAAGGAAGTAGAGTGGAAACAAGTCTGGACAATTGATTAATGTGGAAAAGCTGACACAGAAATAAGAACCCAACTTTTATAACACCCGCTGTTTAAATTTTTATTTTTCAAGTTTCATAAACAGCAGAAGTTTCATCTGAATGGAAATTTGAATAGAATTACACACTAAATATCAATTACATTTGTTTTAAACATGGTCATACATTTTATTCATAGCATAATCAGATAGATGAGATTTTTTTTTTATTACACTATTGTTTTATGACAGGTACATATTTTGTGCATTGTCCCAGGATGTAACTTCACCAGTTACGAATTCTTTAGCTTTATTTAAAAAAAAAATTAATCTTAGAAAACAGATGACAGCTCAGCATACTGGGGAAGAATCAGTAAGAACTCTCTAGAGTGTAAGGACAGGACTGACCTCACAAACCTTACACTTTGTATTTTATATGATTTGCAGGGTAGTCAAACATTGTGATTATATTCTCTTTTATAGGTGAAAAATTGAGGCAACCTTTTGAAAAGTCCTTATTAAAAAAATAGGAAAAGAATTGGTTTCCTTACATATGTCTTTTCTTAGTTCTTTTGTTGTACCATAAGCCTGATGTAGATAAAACCCTTACGTGGTTAACAAGGTGGGATCTGGTTTGCTGTCTGAAACCTGCTGGGGTAAATGTGCTGTTTCTTCACCTGTAGAATCAAGATCACAATACTTGACAGGCAAGGGTGCTATGAAGATCTGTTCATGTGTTCATCCCAGTTGCAACATGCAAAATACTTTCCCTCATAAATGCAGAGGGTTAATTATGATTATTATGACCAAAATTGGTTTGCCAAGAGCAGAAATTGCGTTGGAGGTGGTGGTAGTTACTCACCTTCACTCATGGCTGTGAAAAATAGCTTGTAAAGAGCAAGAAAACACCTTGAGAGCTGGCTGAGGTTTATCTTTTAACCTTCACCTTCGAAAGGTCACTTAAGAAATGAAACTTCTTCCATTGCAACATTGACCTGTTAAAGATAATCAAATCATGGTCTTTTGAATCTGTATCAAAATTTCACAAGGAGCTGTGAGTGACATCCTATCTCTGACCCATTTCCTGCTACTCGTGTCTGAGCTCCCTAGCTGGACCCTAGACCTGGCTCATCCCTTCACCATGCTTGGGGCTTCTCCCCAGTTCTGTTACCAGCCTCATCTCTGCTCCTTCATTCAGCCCCTGGGGACCATCCCCATGGTGAGGGCATGGTCCATGCTCGGCTCACCTCTGGTCCAGGCTCACCTGTCCTGCAGGAGCAACTTCTGCAGCCTGACAGACATGAGAAAGACGACTAGGACCATGAGAGGTTATTGGATCTACCAGTTTGAGAGGCGTACGGTCTGCCTAGGCCTCTGTCACCGTCAGTCATAGATAATCCTTGAAGGAAAGTCATCTCTGCTCTGGTGTATTGGACTCCTCCCAAAGAGTGGAGTGGATTAAAAGGGTGGATGCTCAGAAACCCTAAAAATCAGGCGTTGGTTCTGGTGGCTACATTTGAATGATGTGCTCATAATACAGCCTTTTTGGTCACTTTGAAAATGGGTTGATCTGCCTTATTCTGCACTTATTATTTTGATGTAACGTAGAAACACCCTGCTGGGAAAGTCCAGCCAAAAATAAAGTCATGCATCTGTGACCTTCCTTTTAATTCCCAGTCAGCCTTCACTATTGGTCTGACCTAGTCATGCCTGCTGGCTTCTTAAATTAGCTTTGTGGATCTAAGAGACGCTGTACTTATTTCAAGAGCATTTTTATTTGATCTAAGTTGTAATTAACTGATGTACAACTCTCTCAGGTAGAAAGAGTGTATGTATTCGTTGATATGTATGTATCTGAAAGTATGCAAAATGAACCCAGGAATTTGTGAACTACAAGAAGAATCATGTTGCTTATACTGTTGATTACATATTATTAGGACTTAAAAGATATGCAATGGAAAGGCAAACAACCTAGGAACTCAGCTAGGATTGAAATTACTCATAGCTTTCAGTCATTTCCACAGAAAGCATCAAGTGTCAAGGGCTGCTTTATGTTTCTATTTAAATGCCCACTCAGACATGAGAAATATTTTGATTAGATTGTGGTATGGCAACACATCTTCCTCAGTGTGGTCTTGTCTATGCAGAACCAATTAGTCCATCATTTTACCACAGCTTAGGAGAAGGGTGTAGATGTGCGAAGAGAGGGAGAAAAGGGAAAGCAGATGTGGTTCAGAGATTTTTTCCATCTGATCTACAAAACAATTTCCCACCACCCTAATTCTGCTCCTGCTGGTGTCAATTGGAGCTTTGCCACAGACTGCAGTGGAAGTAGGGCTAGGTCAGCACATGAAACCTTTTGAAACCACATCCTCATTTCTTACATAAGTGAAAACTCCATGAATAATTTTTGCTCACTGTTATGGTTTTTGAAATGGTCAGGGATGGAGGAACACCATGGGTTTTGAAGTGGACAACACAAATCTCAGCATAGGTGTGTTTTAGAGATGGGTCTTCAGATACTGGAGTTTGTTGCCCTGTGCAGAGTGTTGTTGGTGCTCATGCCAAGTCATCAGGGTCCTTTCTCTCAGAGGGTTGAGACACCACAGGTCCTACAATCTCTTACATGGTGAGGTCAGAAGACCTTGTGAAACTGTGAGGAAGTGTGAGAATGTGCTGGTAATTTGCTAGATAGAGGTAGCAAGTAATCCTTTGTGCCAGAACCCTCTACTGAGCCATGCCAGGCCAAGATTCGGAAGAAGTGAGATTTATTTTCTTCCAGCTATCATAGGCTCCCTCCTTGGAAATCGAGGAGGGAGATTTTTCATTCCTTTTGTGACAGTTTTGTTCTGTGTGAGGGGAACATTGCATTGCAGAAGGATGAAGGAGAATGAGTCAAGTGGGTAAGAAAACTAGGTAGCCCTTCTCGCTTTCTTTGAGACAGAGGTGTTTGACCATGGAGGACAGGGTAGTTCAGAACCTTTCTTAATGAATTTTTGTACCCAATGGCTATATGACTTCTTTTCCAAGTCTACAGTGTGGAACAGTAAGTGCTATCATGGGTTCTGTAATAGTACAGCTTCCTAAGGGGTGTACTCAGGGCACACCTTGTACTAAGGCTTGGCGCAGAAAAGCAGCCCTTACATGTTCCTTTGGCTTGTTACATACAAGAGCAGGCAGTTGGGAAGATCAAATGACTAACTTTCCTGACTGCTTCTTAAAGAGGTGGTTTTATACATATATATAAAAAACATAAACATTTACTTATATGTGTGGTCACTGGTGAACCTCTTTGAATTTCTGTACTTTCTGTGACACTGTTTTTATCTATAAAAGTTCTGAACATTTTGGGGGGTTTACTGTACTGTACTACTGTACAGCTCCTTGCACTGATGAGGACTTTTATTTGTGAGCAGCTCCTGAGGAGTGATTCTTTGAATAAACTAACAAATAGAAAAGTGTTGCATTCAGAGGAAAGAGAGAAAATTGCTTATATCACAAAAGTACTAAACACTATTATTAAGGGGGAGAAACCCCTCAAACCATGTTGTCTGTGAGCAAAATACCTAAGCAGAAGGTTTACTAGCACGTGCTTTTGAAAACCTCAAGGATTCTGTATAGATGGCAAGTGTAATACATCCTGAAAAACCTAACCAGTTTTAGAGGTTAACCTAAGACCCACTGAAACCAGTGAAATTATTGTCTTGGGCTTCAGCCCAGACTCTCATTATGGTAGCAGACACTTTCAAACAAATGTAAATGGTATCTTTAGTAGAGGTGTTAGGCTGAGATTCACAGTTTTGGTCTCTCTATCAGCCTTGACTCCACTCTAAAGAAGGTAGTGGAAATCATTTAGTCCCCCCACAGCCTTATTCTCATATCTGTAGTAGTGTGCCACTAAAAACATAACTCCTTAACTTTAATGATCTCTATGAGATCCTCAAGCAGAAGATGCTGTAGAAGTGCAGAGTATAATTTTATTTCAAGGCATAAAAGAATTTACAGAATAAAAGGTGGAAGGATTTAACACAGTTTTCCCACAGTTGCTTGGAAACAGGACTTCAGAAGAACCAGAAGAAATATTAAACTAAATAATCTGTGGCTATCTCACAGTGTTGGTTATTTAAAAGAAGAGCTGGAGAAACCATGGTTTTGCCCAAAGAGAGACTAGATATCTGCACAGGGGATTGAAAACTGGATTACAATAATTCATTGTCTTTATTGGGATGCTCCTTAGGATAAGAAAATGTGACAAGTTAAGGACACTGTACACAGTTTGAATTCGGCAATGCTGTGTTTGTTCCTACAGGTCATTTGCCTGAATACCTTTGAATTCTTTTTTGGAAGAAGAAAACTTGCTTTAAGTGATTAGGTGGTTGCTCTGTCCATTTTGAGTTATGCAGGAACCTGACACATGGAAAGACATTTCAATCTGAAAATTTCACCCAGCACATCCAGGTGATATGCTAATGTGCTGGTTTTGGCTAAGACAGAGTTAATTTTCTTCACAGTAGCTAGTATGGGGCTCTGTTTTGGATTTGAGCTGGAAACACTGTTGATAACACAGGGATGCTGTCATTCTTGCTGAGCAGCATTTACACAGCATCAAGGCATTTTCTGCTTCTCATTGAACCTCAACAGCGAGTGGACTGGGGATGCACAGGGTACTGGGAGGGGACACAGCCAGAACAGCTGACCCCAACTGAACTTGAGGATGTTCTATACCATATGGCACCATGGTCAACATACACAGGTGGGAGAAGTGGCATCTGTCTTCCGAAGTAACAGTAACAGACGATAGAGCCCTGCTTATATGGAGGGGCTGCACACCTGACTGCCCATAGGAAGTGGTGAATGAATTCCTTGTTTTGTTTGCTTATGCATGCAGCTTTTGCTTTTCCTAATAAACTACCTTTATCTCAACTCACAAGTTTTTTCACTTTTACTCTTCTGATTCTCTCTCCCATTCCACCAGAGAAGGAGTGAGCGAATGGCCTGGTGGGGCTCCGTTCTGTCTAGGGTTTAAGAGTGACAGCTAATTTGCATGTTCAGTTAATACATCATGGCCTCAGAATAATGATCTTAATAATAAATGGCCTCAAGAGTTTGAAAGACTGCAATTCTACTAGGTCTCAGCTTTGGAGTACATATGGTAATTGACTGGTTCTTTCTCTCAGCTTTTAAGGACATGTGTGAAGTTTCTGTGAAGCTAAATGCATAAGTCGTAAAACAATATTCTTGAAATAACATTGCCATATGTTGAGAAACAGACAGTGTTTGCTGATATCTACCACTTTCTATAGTGAATCATGGTTCTCAGACAGAAAGTACCTTGCATATTGTCAAGTCCCTTTCCATGCTGGTATGCCTCCTCTTGCCAGAGTTTAATGATGTTTCTCTGTATCTTTGTCCAGTCTAGTGCCTGTATAAAGATGTTGGAGGCTTTAATGCTGAGAATCACTGTGAATACACACAATATACAACTGTGAATACATACAACATGCAACTGTTGTATGTATATAACAATTAGTTTTTCACGGTGTTACTTTGCAACCTTCATTAAATATGGTCATCTTAATCTTCTCCATATTGGACTTTTTAGGTGGCTTGTTTCTGCCCTGCTGTAATTTTTACCTCAAATGATAACACTTGCTTTGTGGGTGTGCACACACTGGAAATTACAAGCACAACTATAGGACTGAATAATACAGATGGGGTTTTCTCTCCCATATTGTCATCTAACACCCTACTGCAAGCTCGGGGAAGGTAAGTCCCTGGAGTTGGCCAGGTGATGCTTCTGGAAAGCACTGGAAAGGTGGGGTATGAAGCTCAGCTCTGGCAGAGGGGCAGCCCCAGATGTTTCACTGACAGTCATAGGCTGTCAAGAGCTTAATGGAGATGTATCACAGAAACAAATAAGGCCATCACATTCTGTTTTGTATTGATCCACTTTCAAGCCCTGACAAAAAGGACATGCCAGAGATGGGTAGGGCTGCGTTCATGATCTCAGCTTTGGGAGCTCTCTGGTGCTGCTGTGTTTACAGATAATCTGCAAGTAAGATCTGTGGTGTTTGGATGGGGTGGTTTATTCCCCGTTCGTGTCATACTCTGGAGATGTCCCAAATCCATGAGACATGATGGCAGATGAAAACCACTGTTTCTCTCCTCTTTCTGGGTGGTTACATTTGTGTTTCTGGGACTATAGCAGAAAGCTTCGCGCAGATGCTCTGATACATATGTCATTAAAAAAGTATTTTGAATACTTCCTCAAATTTTTCCCTTTTTTTCTAGGCAAGGAACAACAGCTTGAAGAGGAGTCATAAATATTTTTTTATAACAAGAGCACAAATGTGAAAAAATGAAAGGTAAAAGCTATTGGAAGAGAGAAGCAACAGTACTTAATCACACTTCGGCCTTGCCGTGGGGCTGTTTAATTAATTACTGTCTACTCTTACCAGTTTATTTCTATTCAAATATTTTCTTGTGTTAGCTCTAGGCAGGATATGCACCCAAGCGGAAATCTGTGTGAAAGAGACTAAACCTGTAAACAGTACTTACATTCTAACTGGGAGCACATGTGCTATAATAAAACAACTTTAATTAGAGGCAACTTAGAAAAGATACCATCACTGCAACAGCAACTACTGTGTACTGAACAAGATGAAACTCAATCCCTTGGAACCAAAACAAACAGGCCATCACAAGACGCTGAGGTTTTAAAACATGGGATTTCACTTTGGAAGGAAATTCCAGAAAATATGATATCAGAAAAGCATTTTCTGGGTCACTAGCCAAATCCAAAGGTTTTTAAAGGGTCTGGGGTCTAATAAATCCCTATTTTATTATATTAATAATATTATCTATTCAAAAGCTGTATCTGTTTTATGTTTTTCCCTCAGCTCACAAGACAGAGAGTCTTATCTCAAAGTTTTAATAGTCAAAATCACAGAACCACAAGGAAGTTTAGGTTCAGTTGGACTTTCCATCTGTTATTTATTGCCTCCTGTTGCACCCTGGTGACAGATCAAGTCACCAGAGTGCATCAGGTGCTGTCTGGGCAGGGAGAGAAGCCTCTTTCCAGCCTATGGATTTACAATGTCATTTGGAATAGGAGGCAATGGACAGGATCCTCAAAACCGGATGAAAAAGGACAAATAAGAAAAACGTGCCATGGTACAATCATGTGGGCAACTCATTAGACAGGTGCATGTACAATAAGTGCATATATGTACTACAAATGTAACGATCGTGGGCAGCTCTGATCAAAATCAGGAGTCAGTATCCATATTTGGAAATTAGTGGAAAGAACCCCAGCACAGCTTCCGTTTGCCCTGGCTCACTTGTTTCAGCAAACATGGACCAGCATGTGCTTGTGCTTCTGAGCATGATGACTTCCACTAAGAGATGAAGTGAGCAGGAAGCCAGCTGGAGCCCTACTCTGTCGTCTTTCTTACAGCCCTAAGGCTGCTTGGAGGGCCAGAGCCTCTGTGAGATGTTCAGGGTTGGTGTGAATGGGGGAAAATCCTGATGGTGATCATCTATTGGAAGTTGACATATGCCCTTGAACTTAAGACTAAGCATTAGGAAAAGGGAATCACATGGCACAGTTTTAAATGACTTTGCTAGTGTTACACCAAACTTACCTTTGGTCCTTAAACCTTGCTAGTTTATTTAAAAAACTCCACCAACTGCATTGCAACATGTTTTTGATTTAGGTAACTGGACATCAAGATTTGACAAGCACCAAGGAAATGTGTGATGCCTGGAAGACTTTGGAAGACCTTTCTCAGTTTTTTGTACTGCCCCATTCAATTGGCTATGTGCCTGGCAGGCAACTGGGAGCTGAGAACTGGCATTGGGAATAGTTTTTGGGCACTGGGAATATTTTGCTACAACAGAGGATGATAAATACACTCTGAAGAGTGGCCAGTAAGCCAATTTCACTTCTAAACTGAAAGGCTTTGAGGGAGATTAGAAGGGAACTTGTCAATCCTGTGTAGAATTTTTAATAATGGGTCCAAATCTAATATTTTTACTACAAAGAACTGACTGTCCTGTGAGGGCATGGACTACAATGTAATGATGCTGGCATGTGGTTGTTGTGCTAATGCTCAAAACAAGATGCACATATTTTTTCCTTGGAAATTACAAATCTGTATGTCAGGATTTTTCCAAGAGCAGTGAGGACCAGCCCCCATAGGGGGCCGCCCATAGGGACCCACCAGGCAGAGTTTGTCCCACTGCCCCAGGAACTGCAGGGCAGCCACTAGTCCTGAACGTCAGCATAATTTTGATGATGATGGGGCTGGGCTGAGGTGCAGGCAGGAAGTCAGTCTGTGGGTCAGGGTGAGCAAAATACATGGCCACATATAAGCACATTTGCAGTGTACCTCAGGAAGCTTCACCAAAGGCGAAGTGAGCTAAAATGAACTCTGAAGCAAAAGGAGAAAAGCCCTGAGAAGCCTCCTCACACAAATCTCCAAGCACCTTGATCAGAGATCCCAGAGCTGCACTGTCTTAGGGCCAGGTAGGAGCACAGGAGAGCAAAAGAGTGTGCTCAGGGCTCTGATGGGATTTTTAGGAAAAGAATCAGCATATATTGGTTCTGCTGAAACAAAATATCAGTGTGAATAACATCCCTCATTTTAAAACCCCATTTTAACCTCCAAATGAAATAATTTATAACTATGTTTATTTACTGTCACATAATGCTTTACAGGCCAAGTGTATTTTAAACACAGTTTCTGCACATCAGTGTATTAGGAATTAATTTAACACTTTATATCTATCTCATTTGATTTCCTTCAGCTTTACTTAAACAATTAATTGCTGAGCATATAGGCCCTGCTGTGGTCAGTACTCTTGAGCTGGAACTCTTCCTCCCTCTCAAGTGGGCTTATGACAAGCCCTTATGCAAGCTAAGTAGTACAGGTTGTTCTGGTGGCCAGGGATGGACTTGGAAGAAAGCAGGTTGCCAAAAAGTTGACCTTGAAGAAACAGGATGAGGCCATTGCAGAGCAATGAGATGAACTGTGGAAATCCCATGTGGTAGGGTACACCCACCTGCAGGATCCCTGGGTCCATCTTCTGCCACTTCTTTCCCTACCTCTTCTTTGTTTTTGCTCTGCAAAGTAAACCACCTCCAATTTTGATTAAAGTGTCTATCATGCACACTTTGCAATGGCTATAGAGTTCAAGATAAATAAAAAACCAAGGGAAGAGTGTGATGATGTGAAATACTCTAGTTTTCTGAAACAGTGTGACCACAGGTTAATTTTACTTTCACATCAAATAACCTGCCTTTGTGTGCAGGTGCAAGTATGTGCATGTTGTGGCATATACAGGGTCAAATTAATCATAGGTCCCATCCATTTCTCAGTGGTGTTGTCCTGAGAATGAGCTTTGTGCACAATATGTAGCAAAACGCCAGCTATATGTATGTGTTTCAAAAAAAACTGGAACAAGCAAGTGCAGTTATTGGTGACTCTAGATCTTACTGATTTTAGTGTCCATGCTGTGTGACTGCATACTTAATTGTGGAACTACTGATTTGGAGACAATCATCCAAATGACTTGTTTGAATATTGAAAATGAAACCATTCTAGGATACATTACCTTTATTTACCCTTTGCTGTTTGGATCCAATTTTTACCTCTGATGATCAATACCAGCTATGGTTGCTTTAGTAAGCTCAGGGGAAAGGAACTCTAAATGTATTATTTATCAAGTTGATACTTTTCCTTTAATAAATTTTCCTGTTACATTGCAAATCTTATACAGCTCACTGGATTTACCCTTTTTCAATTAGCAATCAAAACTCTCCATATACATGAGTGTTGCGAATCAATACCCACTGAGCCAATTGCTCTTTATAGTGATAAGAATAAAATAACTGGGAGTTCATTTCAAAAAATTTATATGCAATTGGAAAAGGCACATGGCTTTAGACTAGCTATCAGTCCATGTGCTGATAAAACTCGGGTAAGCCATTCTGAAGGGTTTTGGTGCTGAACCACACCACTGCATGTCTCAGAAAGACATATGGGAGCACACTGAAAGGGGCTGTCACCGTCTTCATGCAACAAGATTTGTTGCAGCCCTCAATTGTTCCTGAGACCCTGATGCAACTGTCACTACACATCTTCTATGGACAAAACTCAGCAAGGCTTCCCTTTCTGAAATGTGTCAAGCTCATGTGTGCTGAAGAAATACTGAGAAAATTTCCAGAAAGCATATATTTATTTCAGCATCTTGTTTTCCAGATGATAGTTAAAACAGGATTTTAAACAGCTAAAACAGCATTTCTGTCTTTATAGTCAAAGTCTGTGTCCTTCAGTCCTATTTGTCTGACTAAGAAGTATCCTACTTTTTTCAGCCTACTCATCAGAGAGCAGCAATCCATTTCTCTGAAAGGTTTGAATCTTGTCCTGTCTATTGCCTAGAGCTTGCTTATATTAAATGTTTCATTATGTTTGATTAACTCTCTCTATAATGACTAATGGTAAAGCAGACTGATCACCTACCTGCTTTTCAGAGTAGGAATATAATGGATAGCCCTGGGAGTTAACAAAACTGCTATGCCTGATATCAGTTGGTCAAGCAGACCATTATATCTTCAACTTGTCTTGGACTTTTATCACACAGAATAAGACAAATCATGTAAGGCTTATGAATTTCTTGGCCAGGTCTGTTGATGATTTAACTCTTGCCAGTGAACTCCCTAACTTTCTCTGGATTCAGAGCTATTAAAGAGAAGTAAACACACGGATGTTCAAAGGCTTTCTCTTCCCTCTGTGGCTCTTCCCATGTTGTTCCTAACTGGAGATGAAAAGGAGAGGGCAAAGATTGCTCTGTCCCAACAGGCATTCCAACTAATGAAATAATTATCTTACAATGTGGTTTAGTATGGGGTAATTGTAAAAGAAAGCTTCTTGGCAGCGTTTCTCAGGGCGGGCAGCTCCCGTGATGTTTCCAGTCCTTCACCCAGGGAGAAGTTCAGCAGGAGGGATGGGATTATGAAACACAGCATGTTTTGGAAGTCCCGTCACTGGGCTTTGCACAGGGTGGTGCTAGTGTGTGTTTTTCAAGCCTGTAGTTTCTCACTCAAGTTTGTGAAGACTCGAGGAGCATCTAGTGCTCCATCTTCTTCAGTAGGTAAAGATCCATTAAAATGCTTAGCCTGTATCATATATAACATCTCCAAATCCAGTAACATTTTGACAGTCTCTCAATGGATGCCTCAGACAGAGATTGAGCTATTCCCTTGTATGCTTTAAAAATGAGTTGCTTCAGAGCAAGGTAGAGAATTGATGGCTAGGCTGCACAGGGTAGCCCATGCTAACTCTGGCAGCACATCACATAGGTCCTCTTGGGACTGGCAGTCTAAAAGCCAATGGTCTTCAGGAACAATAACATCAAATTGTAAAGAATGGACTAGGAGGCAGCCCAAATGTCACTTGACTGTTCAGTCAGACCCATGTACTTATACTCTCTTCGATGTAATCAATGGTTGCCTCTGGACAGATTTCTGAGCTTTAGGTAACAGGAGAGATTTAGTGGGGAGAGAATGTCCCAATCTTCATGAAGACACACATATAATGATGAAGAATGAACTGAGCAGGGACAAGTTTGCTGTCAGTTTATGAATTCTGAAAGGCTCATAAATCACAGAACCACAAGCCAGGCAAACAGTTTATTAGACATGCAACCCCATTAAACTGTGCTATAAAAGCATAGCATACTTGGGCAAAATGTTTTATCACTTGTCCTGAAGAAGCTGAGAGAAATATGTTTTGCAACTCCAGAGAAAGAATTTTCTCTTAAAAGTAGAATACTATAATCACAGAGGGAGGAAATATTAATCCATCAGGAACTCAGGGTCCCAGATTTACTCATGTATTTGAAAAATAAGAGTGGTGTTGAAGTAAAAATTAACAGATCTGTAGAAAGCTTGGCCCTGATTAGTCTATCTGTTCAGCACTGCCTCAATACACTGCTTTGTAAGAGGAAAACAAAACAAAAAAAAAGAAAATCAGTAAGGTAACATGCATGGTGGAGACAAATGGTCTTTATAGAAATTAATTTAGTGTAATTATTCAGACACTTTTTCCAGCACAACTCCAAACACAATCACTCTTAAGCTAGTGCTGTCAAGTAACTGGAAGCGCAATGGTTTCAAAAAGGAACTAAATTATTTACACTGTTGGACTTTTCTGGTTTTCCTGAGGTTTGCCTGCTTGTCAGTTGGCCCATCCGTCCAAAGGTCTGTCAGACCTCTGTGCCATGGCAACATTTTAATTACTCTCCAGTTCTAAAGTAAGTCTCCAAGATGCTTAATTCTTACAGTTATTAAAAACATAGGTTTTTTAAAATAGTGCCCCAGAAAAGGCTCAGTTTGTCTGCACAGGTCTTTGTCAATACTGTCAGTCTCACATTCTCCCACCATATCTTTGTGGAAGAGGCTTTGTTTGGGGGGATCAGCCAGCTGCAGCTGCAGTGGGGTGAGGGTGCTGCTCCTTGCCCAGCCCCATCTGTGGCTGATCCCACAGTGCTGCTGCCATGGTCAGAGCCCTGAGCTCCCTGGGGCAGCCAGGAGCACTGGGATGAGGGCTTTGGCTGCTTGGGTGTTTGCAGGTAGAGCGGATGGCTGCTGGATGTGATTAGCAAGCCAACCAACTGCTTATTTTTGGCACTAACAGTTCTAATAGATGTCACTGTCATATTGTCCATCCGAAGACATCCATTAAAAAAAAAAGAATTACATATCTATAATAGCAAAAAATCCGGCTTGTAAGATGCAATTGACCTGCATGGGATAGGGAAAAAGGGAGTAGGTGTCCAGTCTCCAGCATTGTGGCATAAGCCAGAACCAGGATGTTTTGTGCTGTGAAGAAATCACTCAAAGCAGTGGGTGCAATTCCCTATTAGGGGATTACATCTCTCTGCAGCATCTGATATGTTTATTTTGAAATCAAAATGCAACATTAGATGGGTCATTAAACTTCTGCAGTGTGACTGTTCCTGTCCCTCAGCTTCCTGTATATCTGCTCCATTAATGGGTTTCAAATCTTCTGGACATAACTGCGGGGAGCATGTACTAGATTTAGTGAAGCAAGTTCTCAGAACCTGAAAGAGTAGCTTTTTAAACAAAGAAGCTATTCTTTAACTCTCCTACTCTCCTTTTTTTTTTTTTTTTTTTTTTTGAGTTACAAAAGCTTTTATTTATAAAGACCTGGAGCCATTCTGAGACAAGAAAGTGTTAGTTGGTACATTAGGAAAAAAAATCACAATTTCTTCTGCATATGTGTTTTTCTACAAAGAAAAAAGATCCATCACTAATGAGTAATGAAAGATGAACCTGAAATGAATCAGCACATTGCTACTGAAGATCCAGATGGGCCGGAAGACCTGTTTAACGTACCCAGCAATAAAAGCGCCCATTGTCTCTACACTCCAATATTGACATAATTTCCTTTAGTCTTTCAGGTCCTGGAAATGACAACATAAAAGTAAATATTTAACTCTGAATTTATATAGGAGTTCCCTGTCCTGATCAGGTTCTGCTGCCTTCTCTTTCTCCAGATTTTGTAAGGGTTTCTCGGATGCCACTGACATTACTGAAGAGCCCCCAAGGAAATGCTAGCCCCCATGTCAGCGCAGTCATCCCTTCAATCAGTGTTCAGCACAGTGAGAGAGCTATACCACTTATTTAGACTTCTAAATATGAACTCAGATTAGATGCTTATTGATTACATCCATGCTGTCACCATATCCTTCCAGTCCCACCAGCATAACAGCTGAGGGTCTGTACATGGTGGTCCAGCCCAGGAGAGAACCAGGAGAGCTGAGTTGAACTGAGGGTTCAGAGCTGCAGTCAGAGCATTTGCTGTCAGCAGTCAGGCCATTCAACAGGGCTGCTAGATTTTTATGACAAGAGCATGTAAAAGCCCTGGATCATTGTTCAGACAGGGAAGTTGGCCAATTTATCAGGTAAGTGTGGTGCTCAGATGCAGCACTGCAGGAAAACAATGAAGCAAACCAAGGTAGGCATCGATCCCACACACTTCTTCTGGTATTAAGGAATTGGCAAAAGGTGTCCCAACGTGAAGAGAAGATCATGCTTGTTTTTCCTTCTGTTTCCAAATGAATGCTGAGAAATTTATGCTTTGGTCAACCACAATCCCATTCTCTGACCAAAACAGTGACCCCGGTCACTGCTAACGCCAAAGACCTATACAAAATTGTAACTTGCAATCTAGTAGGGATGTTCTGAACATATAATTCAATGATTACACCGATTAAATATCAGTTAAAGTACTAAAATCTGATTGCAAATTCAGTCCTTAAAAAACAAAAGATGCTTCTGAGAAAAACTGATCTGAAAATCTATTCTTTGAATTTATCCAAAATGTTAAATAAACAGCAACCCCCCACATTTTCTATATATTATGCTTTTCAAAATAAGAACAGGTTCAACAAATGGGTAAATTGAGACTAGGGACTGCTTTTTAACAGGTGACAGCTGAGGTCTGCAGAGGTTCAGTCTACTATATTATGGTCAGAGAAAGTTTCAGAATAATTATACTTGGCATGTTTTTGCTTTAACAAAACTGGTAAAGTTTATCTGCTTTGCTGCAACAGTACTTCTGTTCAGCTTTTTTTCTTGAGACACTGAAATGTACAGGATAGCGAATAAAAATATTTCATTTGTTTTACTGGTATTCAAAACAGAATTTTGTCATAAATGTGTACAAGCCTTATTTTGCTATAGTGTTCATACAAATGTTTACAAAAGTACATTTTAGGATCTCAAAAAAAGTTTCTTTACCTTCTACAAATCTTGTCTTTCAAAAAAAAAAAGAAAATTAAAAACAAGGGATTAGAATTGTGTATGCAACCCAGAGCTTCAATTTCCTTCTCTTGAAACTAAAAACTGGTAAAAAATGTACCTTAAATAAATAACTTTGCAATTTCAAACATTAAATTTCATATGTAGTGATAAACAAACCACTGGACACATAAGGCAGTGAATTGTGACTATGCAGTGCTGAAAGAAATATATACAGAAAGTAACTTGTGAGCTATTCAAATTTTTTAAAACATTAAACCTATTTGTAAAAGTGAATACTTCTCATTACAGTTTGTACTTAGTATTCACAAAAAGGATCAAAAAGCTAAATTAATAATTTGTGTGATTGTATTTTTGGCTAATATTCTATTGCTCTGTTACAGTAGGACTTTGAATCTCCAGCTATGAATCATCATCCATTTTATGAGGGACTGTTCAATAAAGGAAAATCAATCCTTGCCCAGAGTGCTTGGAAGTCTAAGTTTCTGAGAGCTGAGGTTACATTACACAAGAACTGGACAGAGAGATGGTGTTTTAGGACTGAAAATGGGGTTTGAGAAAATAAGGAAACAACAAACGAACTATTCCTGTTTAAAGCAAGACTTTAGAAACAGGTATAACTGGAGGAGCTACAGTGAGTTACATGTTAACTCATATGCATATATTAACCCAAGGACTGTCTGTAACAGGTCCTGAGGATGTTGAAAGTGCAGGGAAACATCTGAGATTGGGTTTATATGGCCAACTGAAACCAAAGGTAATGTAAGAAGTTGTCCCCTGGGGAAGATGTGTGAGGGCGTGGAGCAGATTTGTGTCTGCCTTGTGCTTCCTGGACACATTTAATTTGCTAATTTAGACATGACTTTTGGTTCTTTCTGTGGATGCCTGTCTGAACTGAGCTGAGTAGTGACTGATGCTTTCCTGTGCATTTTTGGGATTGGGCACATCTTCCAGATCTGTCATTGCCTCTCCAGAGACTTTGCACACCTCTTCCCCAGTGCCTCATTCCTGTTACTGCACTGGGTAACTGGTAGACTAATTTTTAGTCTCAGGAAAGTTTAAGCCTATCCACACAATAGATGAACCCAGACTGACAAAAGTTTCCTATTATCAAGTCAGCACGGCTGCTATGTGAGTCCTGAGAAATGAGGGGACCATCCTCTTTTCCCACCCAGACGGTGTCAATGACCTCTGTTCAAGAGCCTGAGAAATTTCTGACTATAATAGGCCATTGTACTAGTTGCCACCTGTCACACCACTGCCCACTCTACTGACATTACTACCTTTATACAGGTTGAGGAAAGCCCTGTGAGATCCACAGATGGTACCCACACCTCCTTCGTGTCAGAGACCAACCAGTCAACTTAGCAACAGCTTCAGGTGAAAAGGAAGAAAAATTGAGGAAGAAAAATATGTAGCCTACACGGGTGAGCCAGTAGAAAATAGCTTATACTTTAGGTGGCATGTGGGTGTCAGTGTTTGGGTCTTGTAGGAACATGCATGGCATATCTTGGACATGATTCATCAATGTCCAAGAAAACACTATTAAACAAACCTGGTTAATCATGGAAAAAAATGCATCTCTATACTCAGTTAGTGCATAGGTTGTGTGGCAGCCAACCAGTTCTCATTCCAAGCTGTTTAGTATAGCAGTGGTGACTGAAGTCACCATCCCCTCCCCAGTATTACTTGAAGTGGGCATGAACATAAGCAGGAAGGAAAAAGAATAGAAAGGGTAGGAGGAAGGAGTGGGGACATCTCAAAACAACCCAAAAATTTAAGCAGAGGCAGCTGGGAGAGCAAGGGATGACATGATACAAAAGCAAAGGAGGACCTCAGAGAAGAGGCTACAGAAGATAAAATAAAAGGCGTACTTGGAAGAAATATGAGAAGACAACAAGGGCACTTATTGATGAAGTCACACAGAGACCCAGAGGGGTGACAGAGGCAATCTGAGCACTACTTACATGAGGCCTGGCTGGAGAGAATGAAAGACCTGGCCTTAGAAGGTGAGGGATAAGAGTGAAGTGCACAAAGGCATCAGAGAGGTTAAAAAGCATATCTGGGTGGTAGGAGGAAGGTGGAGTCATTGGACGACCTCTCACAATGGCAAATATTAATGAGATGACAAAAACTAATAAATAACTGGCTGGTATTTTTCTTTAGCTATTACTGGAGAAAAATAGCTTACAATTAATTTTCAATCTCTTCTTTCATCTAATACACTCTATGTCTTTTACAAATTTTTAGTTATGATGGGGAAACATTTGTGTTGAGCAAAAAATTTTTACATTGAAACTTTGGACAGCTTTGGCCATTATTTTAATGACATACCTTGGAGAGTATTTCATGGTTCCCTTAAGTGTATTCATTATTTGCTCAGCACATTTTCATAGATCTATAATTAATATTCATACTCTAGTGTCAACAATGCCAAGATGGTAATGTGAATCTTGTTATTAAGTGATTTGCATAACTCTTCAACTGAAGAGATCAGATGATTGTAAAATCTTCGCCTTTCAGTAATAACCTGCAGTTCTCCCAACTGCGGAACAAATTTTTAAAATTTTTAAGACATGTAAAGGGTTAGAAATAAAAATAAATTAGAGCTCCAAATACATTGCTTGATGTATTTTGAGATTTGGAAGTCATTATTCAATATTTAACCCAATATTTAGCATGTAAAACATTACAGATTTTTAAATTTGCTATTGCACATATTTACACAGTGGATTTTACACCTTGCCATCAGCGAATGTTAGTAGTCATAAAATTTAAGAGAAATAATCTCTATCTGAAAAGCAACTAAAGATGGTAAAACCAATTGGAGCAAAGGTCAGAATAATGTTCATGAGTGATCAAATAATCAAAATTTCTTAAAATGTTTGTTTGAAAGACATTTGAACTAAAATGTCATTCAAATACAGCAAAGGGGACTGTAACTGATGCAGTTGGGTCACTCAGAAGTGAGAAAATCAGCTTGATGTAAAAATATTCGCAATCCATTAAGCAGGAAAACTGAGGGACAGGGTGGATGATGTACATGAGAGTAGGAAATAGAAATGAAATACTGAAAAATATGACTGAACTTGCTGCAGGCTCCACTGACATTTACAAATGCAGTCTCAACTGTCAATTTAAAACAGGAATGGATGAGTAAAATAATCCAGAGAAAAGGGCATCCATCAAGCACACTCAGCCCAGCCACGTGAAGCTGCTTTGCTGCTCTCCCAGTCCAGCTGGTGTGCTGTCTGCACGCACAGTCTGACTAATCTGCTGCCTGAGTGGGCTGCTGCTGCTTGTTAAGCCAATTCTTAAAATAATGGCTGACCTAATTATGTAGCATGGATCTTTACCTTAAACGTATATGATAACTGTTTACATGAAATGCATACTGGATATTTTGTAATAATTTCTTTTCACGTCTTATCCATCTTCCCGTCCTGAGTACAATTAAAGTGATGTGTACTTATGCTGCAAACTTTACAGCACAGATTTAGAAAGCAAAAAAGTGTCAAACTGCTCACATTTTACTAGTAGGCACTGAGGAGGTAGATAAAAGGGGAGGAATAGTGATAGCGTCCTTATCTGGCTTTAATAATTTCTCTGACATAGGGTTGAAAGTTTCTAGACAGCTTAAACTGTCAGTACAGTAATACTACCAACATGTTTTGATTACTGTGTTCATCATATAGCTTGCTAAGTTTTAGATCAGAATCATTAATTATTCACAGAACTATTGTAAAAGCGTTGGACATTGCGTGGATTCTCTTGATATGGAGTCTACTTAGCATCTTTTCTACTACAATGAAAAAGCAGCGTATTTTCCAGGTGAAATCAAGGGAGACAAACTACTTAATCACCATCTATAGATTAATAGATTGTGGGGTAAAATTATGACCAGTACTAGAAATGGATTTGCAGATGGGTGCTACCTATTTTCTCTGTACAGAAAAATGGTTCATAGGCTATAAGCAGTAGCTGCATGCTATTGTTACAGATGGTTTCTGCAGCTCTTGTTCTCTGCTGTCTTTATTGCAGCCACCTTGGATGTTCCTAGAAAAGCTGTAGTCACAGCTTCAAGTGCACTGTAGACATGGTTAAATCAAGGTTTAGACTTTCCCTACTTATCTTTAGGCTCATGCTGGAGCAGTTGTTGCACAGTTGTTTTTAAATGCTGCTGGAAAAGTAATGAATTTTCTTTAACATGACATCTTTTTTAGAGTGTTTGAATTTAAGGACACTTAAATGGGTTGCATCAGTATTTTAACAATGCAAGTTCAGATTTTAATTTCGAAATAGTCATTTTCAACTAAAGTTGAACAACTGATATTAAGAGATAGAAGAAAAGTAATTAAATATTACAGGGCAGTTTAATACTGTGAAAATTAACTTAGTTTAGTGAAATAGGATGCCTTGGATTTACCCAAACAATTTTTTCTTCTTTTAAAAGTCCTCTCAAAGTTTTATATTGCATTACCATAAGACATTCATCTCACAGATTTATTATTTATTTCAGCACTCAATTAGAAGACCAAAGGCTTTATTTATCCAGGATAGTTCACCTCTGATGTTCCCCAGGCTTTCTACCCTCCCTGACCCTATGTACTTTGACAAATCTGAGAAGATAACAGACTGACAAAGGTAAAATGATACAGCTCGAATCTACAGTTAGCCATTAGTATTATAGACATTGTGATAGGCAGCTAAGGTACATTGGGATCTATACATAGAATAAACACAAGCAAAGTCTCTTGAGTATCATAGGCTCCTTGGTTTTATCCTATATGACAAGTGACAAGTGCAGGGCCACGTTACACCCCCAAAAAGTAGAACTGTGAGAAAGCAGTGAAATTTGTGTATCATGCAAAAGAACTTGAGGATAAAGGCACTTCTACGAGTCAAAAAGAAGCAAAAAAACCCACAGAACTCAACACAAACTGGTTCTGGGGGGAATGAATTTGTGTCACAGGTCTATGTTAGCATGTGCACAGCAGATCCCACCTGTCAGCCAAGTCAGTGGTGAATCCCGTGGGGGAGTCATCAGTGCTGTTCATCTGCAGCTCCAGTGCCTGCGTGCCTGTGCACATGTTGGGATTAGATAGTTCCTCTGAGCTTCACAGGTAATTAATTCTCTGCTGGGGCCTTGGGGAATGATAAATTTGGTCCAGTGGTTTGATTGCAGGTAAGAGAAATGGCCTAATTTCAGGTCACTCCCTGTGGTAGAAAATGGGGTCTTGTCTCTCAGATGATGATTGGGTAATGTCCACATTGCATACACAAGATTGCCAAAGTGGGAGAGAAACTTCAGGCTAGGATATAACTACTAAATGTTGCTGAACATCTTAAGCAAGTACAAAAAATATCAAATAAGAAAGGTCATTCCTGGCTACTGACTCAGCCTGTCTTCCAGTCTTATAAGGTGGACTGACTCTTCATGACCCTTTCATGAGGAGAGCCCTGGAAAGGAATGGAAACTAGAAGGCTTAGAATACACTTTTCTCAAAATTACAACAGATTAGTCCTCTTGAAGGCAACAGTTCCTAGCTTTTGTATGGTGAATATGTGTGATATGAAAGAACAGAGTTTTTATCCGGTTTATAACATAAGGCTTAAATGCCCTATTCCAGTGGTTCCAACTTTATACAATTTATAAATATACTCAGCATATTGTGCCTAAAAATAATCTGGGCACATGTGAATATATGCAAATAATTGCCCTCCCTTCACAAACATTATGCTGAAGAGAATTTAAATTGTAGTGTTGAAAAAGCATCAGAACTACTAGAACTGGTCTTTGAAAGCAGATATATGCTCCTCAAAAAATAAAAATTAATGTTGCTGAGTCTGGATGACTGGGACACTCAAACCTAAGGTTAAAATCCCAAAAGACTTCTTTCTTTAAAAATTTTTTTATTAGTCATACAAGCGACTAACATGATTCCTGGATGACAGAGAAGTTCATACATTCACGAGATTTATGCTTAGAGTCAAAGGGGCTAGGTTTTGCCTAGGTTTTTCTTTTCCTTTTTAAAGGATGTTCCCAGCTCAGTGAAGCACTTGGGCATGTAAGCTAGATCCTGAAGTTGAAATTGGTGTCAGCAGTGTTTGGGAACATGTTTAAATTGTCTGCTGAACTGGAGACTCTGGAGAAAGTAACTTTATAGGGACCAGAAGAAATTCTGAGGTGACACAACAGCAGGACAAACTCACTGCCAGCAATAGTATAACACTGAGAATGTGTGTGGCCATATTCATGACAGGCAACACAACAAGAAGCTAAATGAGATATTAAGTGTATATTAGCCTCTCCTGCACTTACATGCTGTAGAGGCATGTTGATAAGGATCAGTATATTTTGCCACAACTTTCAAACTCCTTGCTGTCATGGACTCACTGCCGGCTCAGTGGCTGAGGAACTGTGAACTCCCTACAGGTAACTTTCAGCCTTTCTCCAGGCAATGAATCAAAAATAATTTGGAAAAGTTCAACAAGTCACTCTGTACCATTTAGAAGTGAACTAAGTGAAAACCACTACAAATGAAGAGATGCTAGTGAGGTGTTTGGGTTTGGGTTTGGGGTTTTTTGCTTTTTTGTTTGTGTGCATTCTGATGAGGCAAGATTTTTTTCCCAAGTGAGCACTTTTCATCACATTGTCCATATTATTTAAAATGAATAGGCAAGAGACTTTTCCTCAAGAGGCTATTTCACAGTCTAATAGATCTGATCCTTCCATTTTTTAATAGTTGAGCTAATGTTTTCTTTTTGCTACTTCAACCCTGTGCTGCTAGCCATGTCCCACAATGTCTTTTGGTTGTTTTATGCTCTGAAAAGAATTAGAGTTTTATTATCCTCTTTCTTTCTCATTTAGCAATGTTAAACATATTCAACCCCTATTATCACTTTTTATGAATTGTCTTCAATCATTTCAGACGTTTTAATTTCACTTCACTTAATTTTCTCCTGAATAGTGTTTCTTAAGTCATTCTGTTTCTAGACTTCCTCTCACTATAAGTGCTGCCAATATCCATAACAGAGTATATGAGCTGTAGCATAGCCCATGACCACTGCTTAAATATGTGTCCTTATTATGCTGCCTGTTTTTGTATTATTTATTGAGTGTTGTGATAAGGAAAAAAGGTACTGTGATACATGGAGCCTAATGCACAGTTCCTTCCTGAACTGCTGCTCCTAGTATAGACTATTATTACCATCTTGCACAGTGCAAAGATATTTTTATTTATCTCTTCCTTTTTGTACCATGCACTGGAGTCACAAAGAAGTACACTCTTTTCCTTTCCCTTGGCATATGCATTTAAATGTCTTAGTTATCTGCCTTTCCTCACATGCACTGGTGATAGATAGCTTTTCTTCTGTACAACTGTAAGCAGTACTGTACCTGAAAACAGCTGACATACTTCTAATGAGAAGAGTTGCCCAAGTCTGAAGGTTCACCTCACCAAGAAACTGGTCTCTGAAGGTGGCCTAATTTCATAATTTCCACTCTCCTGAAATGCTGTTCTGTGGGTGGCTGTCCACCATGAACCCTGTAGTGCTCTGGTTTTGGGAATAATCCCAAAGATTAAAAAACCCTTCAACTTAATTTACTAAGAGAGCTGCTATTCTTTATGCTTGTAATTGCATTCATCAAACCTTAGGACAAAAAATACTTGGTTGTATTTTCAATAAGCCTATAGTCCATCAAAACGGATCATATCTGGAGAGACAGAAGTGTTGATTCCAAGCCAAATTATCTGTTCTTCCTAGAAATGTCTACTGACAAATTAGCTTGGCATCCAGAGACCTCAGAGGCTTTCAGATTTAGACTGCAGCTGAGCAGAGGTGTTGAAGGCCAACATTTTGGTCATAGGCTGTCTCCATCCCCTGCTGAATATGGTGCAAAGATGCTCAAATACTTGTACTGTGATGGTGCAGGGAGTGATGCAGAGTAAGAAATCCAGTTGGAGGTGGCCTCTAGAGGGGTGACAGGTGCCATCTAAGCCTGATTAGTGTAGACACTAAAAAGTGGCATTTTGAGGATGAAATTTCATAGGTCTTCAGTGCAGCTCTCTCAGTCCTTCTCCTTATTTGTATTATGGCAGCACTTAGGAGGCTCTTGGCATTTTTCATGAGCAGAAAAAGAGATAATGTAGACAATGATCAAAATCCTGACTCTGAAGGTGCTGCAGGGCTCTGCAGTCTTACTGCCTCCCAGGGAGGGCTGTATCTGGCAGCCAGGGGTGCAGCAGCATACCCTACGTCCCTGTATAGGCAGGGAAGGGGTGGGAGATGTGCCAGAATCAATTAAGGTGATTTAAGGGCAACATAATAATGGTGGTGTTTTGATGTAACATGATCATGAGTGCAAAGGAAGAAGGAAGGCAGCATTACTTAATAATAATAAATTTGTAGTATAAGAGGTTAACATTTAAATAAGCCCTAAATCTAAGCCTTGGATATGGTCTCTGGAGGTGCAGTGGAAATGCAGGAAAGGGGAAGCTTGAGCTACTGATCACTGTACTTTTCCCTACCTGAGCAGAAGCTATTACCCCATTTCTCCAACTTCCCAGAAACTCAGTGTAGTTAAGCCTTTGTGGCTATGGGTGCTGTTGCAGTTGAGACCCATCCCTCTCACCAGGAATGATGGCAGGAATGACTCTGTACAAGTACAGTCCTGCTACTGTTTTCCTTCAGGCTGTTGTATTAGCCATCCTCCCAATGCCTTGATCCTGTTTTTTCAAGCCTCCTGAAAACAGGCATCCCAGAGGGCTGAAACAGTTCAGTAGGTCAATACAATAGCAGGGCAAATACAGAGCCTCATGGATGTTCAGAGCCTCTGATGTGTGGCACTGCAACTAACAGCTGATCAAAGAGCTGTATATCACTGGGGCAAGGAGCGGGGGAGGCAGCAGGCATCTTATTACCATCTTCTTTTTGCTTGTTGCTTTTGGACTGACCCTCCCAATGACAGACCCAGAGTTAGAGGGGTTAGGGAGCCCAGAGGGTGTGAGGGTCCCTGCCTGTGGCTGGATATTCAGACTTGCCCTTTGCAATTTGCACTGAAACCCTATTTGACTTTTCCCTTTGTGGAGAGGCAGACTAAGTGGTAAGTTAAACTGGAAGGAGAAGGAGCAGCCTTCTGTGATCCCTGCCGCTGCTGGGGATGATGGTCTCCTCTTGGAGAGAGGGTCAGAGGGATTCTGTCAAAACAGGGTAGGCTGTGGGGAATCTGTGGGACAAAGGAGATGGCATCAGAGGTCACTGTTCAGTGCTATAAAATGTGACACACAGGGAGACACAGGGAGACGTCATGCATTGTGTTTGTGTCCTTGCCAGCTGGTGTCTTTTGGAAGGAACAGCTTGTCTGAATTAGCCATGGTCTTCACTAACAAGGCTTGGAATAGCCAGGCACTACAATAGACCTTCACTCATCTCAAAAGACTTGGCAGGGAGAGTGCAGGTCCGCTTTAGCTGGGGAGGGAAATCCCTTGCTGCAGGCTGGATGGCAAGGCAGGAGGAAGTATGCGACAGCAACAAGAGCCAGAGCTGGTGACCCCAGTGCCTACCTATGCTGAGGCCAACACACTCCTCACTGCACAGGTAGGGAACAACTCATCCTCCAGGTTGTGAGCAATAAGGGAAGGGCTAAGCAGATTTAGGGGAGAGAGGGGACAAAACACCTATGAGAGCAGGAAAAGTTGTTCGATTGTATAAATGATATGAGGGTAAAGCAATTCTGCTGGAGAAGCAATTGTGCCCTATCTTTAGAGGGAAGCGTTGAAAGGAAGTGGCTGAAACAGAGTGGTGTCGTTCATGCATTTGAACCTAAGATAAAAAGACAGAGTTTCCTCATTACCTTCAGTATGCCCTTGTTCAGCACTTCCCTGTATTTACTGTAGGAAATACCTTCAGTATCTCAAATGGTGAGGTTATCTGACAGCAAACACTTATTTAATCATCTAAGTAACTTGCATCAAGGAAGAAAATAGGTAGTTTAAGTAATGTTGGTCACAGAGTCCCTTGGGGGCTGCATTACATTTGCTGACAGACTCAGTCCTGTGCACGTTTGCATCACTTACCCCGTTACTTATGACCCCAAGGACCACTGGGATTCACTGAAATCTCTGTTCTGCTCACTTCCTTTTCGTGTTGTGAAGTTTTAATGAGTCACCTACTTTTAAGAGAGACCTCACCAACATTGCTTTTGAGCGTCTTCCACCTTCAGCCTTATCATACAGCCTTTGAAATACGCCTTTTTTCTCAAACCTCTTTACTGCCAGGGCAAAAGGGCATCAGAAGTGCAGTAGCACCCAAGTGGTCAGAAAGTTGTATTTTTAATGAAGTGTTTTAGGAAGTGTAGATGGCTTTAACCTGTAGCTATCTAGTAAACACATAGACATGGAGTGCAAAATCCCTGCAAGCCAGAGACATCAGTCAGAGGAGGACACACAGGTGGCAACTTGTCACAGTGCATGTCTCCCAGGCAGACAGCTTACTGCGGTGGTGCCTGGAATGACCACTGCAGCCATGGCCAAAGAGTCTGGTGTAGAGGCTCTGGTGAGGGATAAGTGCAGCATTGACAGATACCATTGTGGTAGGAACGTCTCCACTTTTGCCTCAGACACAGGTTAAAAATTCCCCTCTCTTTTCTTCAAACATGAACGTAAAACTGCAGCCAGATTTTGGGACATAGCCAAATTATTCTGAGAAACGTCACCCCAGCATAGTGCTAATTGTAGCATTTGAAGTATTCCTAATGACTCTAATAGCAGCATTGTTTGATCTTCACCTTTTAATAAGTACGAAAGAATCCTGGTTAGAGTTCTCTGCAGCAAGACAAGTTGTAATGTCTATTTATTACAAATGTGTACAAAATGTCAATGGCACATCGTATCCAGTAGAAAAAAGGTGGTGAATCTCTCTGGTCTTACAGACAAATTGAGAACAAAGTATTAATAAAAAAATAAATGATTGAACAGTGCTGTTAAATTTCTGCCTTTTATTTTTTTAAAAATGCACAGAGCAGTAACAGCTTACAGTTCAGGAAGGACACGGTTTTCCCCTGTGCTGACAACCACTTATGGTCTATTTAACATGTGGAATTTAAGTGGTGCAGAAAGTACACTTGGCCAGGAATTGCTATCTAAAGCCTCTGCAAAGGAAAATGCAAAAAATTAGTTTTCAGTAGGAAATTTCTTAATATTCTGCAGTCATAGACTTTACTCCTCTTTTGCACTTAGACATGCAAGGAAAGTCTGTCATTTAAATTAAAATACATCGGCTGAGATTCTTTGAAACAAGCAGCATGCTGAATATAAATAATTAGTCATATTTCTGTTTATTTTAATCTCACGAAACTACTGTTGAAAGCCATTGTTAAGCATGTAGTCTGTCATTGGAAAGGTTCCTATTAACTTTCACAGGCCGTGGGATAGGCTCCAGCACTTAACAGGTTGTGTAGATGAAATAGCACTCATAATCTGCATTACATGCATTTGTCCATGGCTAGATCAGACAGGTTGTGTTTATTTTGCTTTATGCGTGGCGACTGGATAAAAATGAATGGCCCTTACTATGTGGGAGGTCAGAGCAGATATCTTAATTATGCCTCCCAGACTTGTGCTCTGTGCATTTACAGGCTAGTGAGGGTACACACATGGGGTGGGGGAATTAGGAGACCCTTGTCAGGAAAGATGTGCTAGTGAAGGCTAGAGGCATGCAAAACATGGTCAGTTCTCTCCTGTTTTCTTCCCTAGCTTTCCAGTAGAAAATTCTGAATCAAGGAGGCGTAATGATCAGCTGGGCAATTTATATCACCTGAGGAATACTTGCCTCATAAGAGAGAGTTTGCACAAAGCAAATGTCACTTCAGATTGAGCAGCAACAGACTGTTTCAGAAAGCAGAGGCACAGCTCTAGGAGTGACATGTTTGGGGATGAATCCATGTGCCTGCTGGCAAAGGCTGTCTCAGCACCTACCTTTCCATCTTTCCTACTCCAGAGAAAGAAATAAGCTCGCATCAGTGGTAAAAGCAGAGATGGCAATTCAGGACCTTTATAGCTGAACCATTGTTATTTTGGGGTTCAGTTGCTTAACCTTTGTTGGTACAAGAAGATTAATGCCAAAAATGGTTGTGAACAAACAAACCAGAAGAAGGGACAGTGCCTAACTAGTAATCAGGGGTGCGGTAACTGGATGCAGATAAAGTAAAAAATGACAGGAAATGCGTAAGTCCTAAGTATTGTTATCCAGTCTATTTTCCTTTCAAAAAGACTGTCTAACAAAGATACAGCTTAAAGTATAATAACCTATTTTGCTGTGACTGAATATATCAGTTAAAAGATTCCCAGCTGCATTACTGAAATGCTTCAGACACCAGTCATTACTGTTTGTATTTGGCATTGAATTGATGTCAATTGTTCACACAGTTCAGCGCTGGGTGTTTGATGTATGTGGAAAAACAAAGAAAACTATAGAATAGTCTGTTCGTTACTGACACTCCTACTCAAAGATGATAACAGAGGTTTTTTCCTAATACTTTGCCTTTCTTTCACCTTGTCACCTAACCAAGATCAACAGAACAAAGTAAAAATTAAAGGTAGTAAAAGGAAAATTTCAGTTATACCTAGTAAGATAATCTTAAACTCTCATGAAAAAAGTAAAATAGCATAAATACCAATGTATTTACTCAGTCACTCGCAATTATAGAAAGTGGTTCCTAAGCATCTTTTGATATTTCTTGAAGTTCCTTTGTATTACAGTAGCAGTGGGAGACCAGAGCCCTGTTTTATTAGCCTTGAAAAAAACCCAAAATAAAACAAAATTCCCACCAAAAACCAGGGTAAAATCTGTTTCTACTAAAATTGCTTCTAATGCAAACCTCATATATGAGGCAACAGATGAATGCAGCAGCAAGCTGCAGGGTATCAAAACAACTTATCTGCAGAAATCACAATCCCTTTTAAGACAGCATCCATACTTCTTACAGGTATATTGACTGACCAGTTGTCAACAGTGCATTCTATAGGATGGTTGCTCATTTAGGGATTTCTCCATTTACCACCACTTTAAAAATAAAAGAATCTCAAAAGCTCACTCATTGTCCTATCTTTTTGATGAATTCTTCTACTCCAGACAGATTTCCAAAAAAACTATTATACCAAGTTCCCTGTATCTGTGCACCTGCAGCACAATGCAAGCTGTCTATATTAACATCAGAATCAGGTTCTCTTGGAGTGTTTTTGACTGTAAAAATAATTAATTAATTTTGTAAACGTATTTTAAAATGAAATATCAGACTAGCCAGTTTCCTACCAATCTCACAGTAGAAATCTTTGAAACAGGAGTGCTGCATGTAATATGCAGCAATTGTCCATTATTTCAACATGCCTTGTTCATCAAAGTCCTGAGAAGAAATCTGCCATGGCTGGACTCTCTGTTTCTGAGGCTGTTAATGATGTTAGCCCTGTGCTGATGATGAGGACCAGTCAGCACTTATTTGCTGTGATTTACCTGAGGCAGCGGGAAGTTTCTTAGCACTCCTCTGCAAGGATATGCACCAACCACATTTACTGTGTGTATGGTCAATTGTCTGTTTGGGATCCATGGGAGAGGTCCTTTAAGTCGATTCTGGTCCTTACTTCCCTTCCCAAGTGAGCACCTACCAAAACATAGGCTGGAGTGCTCCAGTTAGCCTATGGGCTTTGCATTGAGCTGTACTCAGCACATGCTCAGATAACCCAGCTAACTGCAAACACGGCCACCCTGTGATGCTGCCCTGCTATATGAAACCAGTGCTTGCAATCTCTGGGTACCTTATCTAGATTTTTGCAACAGAGCTTGGATTTGAAGGTTATGGCTTTTCCAGGCATGAAATCTGGATGAAGTTGCTGTTTTTGAAAAGCCAAGAACATTCTTGTGCTTGATGGCATGAGGTACTTGGGTAAATGTAGAGGGAGATAGCTTTAAATAATGTCTTTTTCACGGAGTTGTTGCAGAAGTTCTTTTACCCCCTCCTGTCCACCCAAGCCACTGCAACAACGTATTAGCACCTCAGGCACCTAATGCTGATTTCTCCAGCATAAAACCCAGAAGAAAGCTGCCAAGAGCAAGGGATATGCTGATTGCAACCTGGTTTCAATGTGCAATGAATCCTTAACAGGTTATATCCTTAACAGCAGGACAAAGCAGTGCTTGAAGGTGCTGCTGGACCATGATTACCTGCCTTGCACCTTGCACTCGAGTGGCCAGAGGCGGGAGGTACCTTTGCCTCTTTTTTCATGTCAAGTTCTCAGACAGGCTGGCATTTATTCCTCTTTGGTATCTTAGGTCCTGCAGAGCCAGGATGTGTTCTCCTCTCTGAGGAGTTCCTTATCCTGAACAGGCCTTTAGGCACTGCTGTAGTTAAGGCAGTTTTACTCCTTTCTATGCCGCAATATGAGTAAGGGGGGAGCAAATGCAGTGACTCCTTACTGAAGGAGGCTGGCAGTGACAGCCACGCCATGAACACATGTGAGAGACCAAGGGAATGATGTCTCTCACCCATCTGGCTGAATTTCTCTACATATGCATACATATATCTCATGTTAATTTTAGTATAAGCTGAAAGAAGGGGGTTGAAATATAGAAATTATACAAGTACTCTTTGAGATTTAAACTGTGCTTATGCCTCCAAATGCCTATTCAACCCTAGGCTTATCTTACCAGCTGCTTACCAACCTGTGCTTCAAGTTCCCATTTGGTGCCAGGATGGCTCTGCAAGAGCTGAGACTTGTTTTGAATGATGGTCCCTGCACAAAGAGAAGTCAAAAGGCACAGCACAGTAGCCCAAAAACTGAGACGGTCTTTTGTACTTTCAGAGGGAGGAGTGGAAGTTGAAACAATTTACAATGAGAGGTGACTCAATGGGATTTTCAGAACTGGTCCGCATGGATGGGTGCAAACAGGTCCAAGTTCCTTTGCTCTGACTGTGTCTGGTTCAGCAACTGTGGAGCTGTGCTAATGGTGTGCTTGAGTTGACTTGCCTTGTTGAGAAGCTAATAGAGTTGTGTGGCTTTCAAACCAAAGCTGGCTCATGGCCAAGCAGCCTTGAGCACAGGCAGAGTGAGCTCATGAGCTCATGTCTGCCTGCATCCACACATGGAGACAGGGCATAAAGGTTATGTTTAATATAACCACAATGATACTGTTCATATACAAGAGGCATCAGAACAAGTAAAGAGATACATTTAGCATATCTAAAATAGCAATAAGATGTATGAGGGGAGAGAGATCTTCATACCTATCAGGGTGCTTTCCAACAGAGTCCACCAGCAAGACAACTGAGCCCTCAACATGCAAACAGCATACTTGAGCAGACATGAGCAAAGTGAACAGGAGGAAATTCCAAGCCTCAGTGAGCATGACACTTGTGAACTAGGGCTTTGGTTTTGCCTTGACCAGAAAGAATAACTGAAGTGTAGGATGTTGCAGGGAATGTGAGCTGAAGGCAATGGAGAAAAAGAAGACACTTGAATTTCTGAAGCCCTTTGAAAACCTGGGGTAAACTGCTTTCTAAGTATAGCTTATTGGATGACAGTGCTACCTCAACTGAAGATACAATTTTGTTGAAATTTTAAATGTTCTGAATTTTTCCAAAATTAACTCTAAATTAGTTATGGAATTGTTTTGTTTTCTTCCAGTATCTTCTGCATTTGTTTCTCTCTCTTATGCCAATTTGAGGATTCTAACTGGAGTTTCAAACATTTCAAAATTTGTCATTTAAGACTTTGTACAATCAATCTGGTTAGACAGAGTCTGTTTATATACACTCAGAGAGCAATTACAGTTTGCTATAGTTCTAACATGACAAAAAAGAAATTCAAAGGAATAATTGCTTTTCATATTATACTAGTTTTAATAAAGCAGCCAAAGAACAAATTGGCATCTGTTTCCTGGCATTTTTTCCATTACTTAATCATAATCTTTTTTGAAATCATGAAGTTTCTCTCAAATGCTAAAGTGTGATTAGGTTGCGAAATCTGAATCCAATTAAAGAAGATCCTGTGCTTGAAGCATTCACTGCTGTCATAAAGCTACCAATCAGATTTCCAAAAATGAATGCTTAAAAAAATGGTATGAATTTACTTGCGAATTTTCGTGCAATTAGATTGAGTACAACAGCCTTGTAAATATAGAGACGTTATAAAACGTCTTTTAAGTGGGAAAACTAAGTTGATTTCAAAATGGGAAGAACAGTAAGATTTTAATTTCATAATGAATTCTTCTTTAAAGTTCCCAAAGTATTAATAAAGCAATAGCATTGACTCAGTTTGGACACAGGACTGTCCTATTATCAGGTAACAAGTGTCACACTTCTCCTGTAGAGAGTGACACCAAGGCGCAAAGTTGGCTTAGGGGCATGTGGCTGCTGCCTGCCTGAGAGGTCTGAAACTCAGAGCAAATTGAAAAGTGTCAAGTCCTGGGTTCCAAGGGTTTCTGAGATGTTTTGTTCCAGATTAGGAGTCAATGAATTTTTATCACACAGACTCCCCCAGACCTCCCTTGCTTTATAGTAGGTTTTCACCCTTGCTGTCATAACTTCTTCTCTTAGTTGCTCAATATTAATATTCTTTTCTGAACTCTGTTAAATCTTTACACACACAGTGAGGCCTTGAAATAGGAAGTATCTGTAGTAAGTGTTTTCTAGAGAGTCTACTCTATTAGTATATTGTTTTTTAAAGTTCTTTCAGCCTTGATTTACACAGGAAGGGCAGGTAATGTATTAATCATTCTGAACCATTAATTTTTTGTTACCTCTATCATGTCCGATATACATCTCTTAAAAATAAGGAGTATCATACTTCTCAAACTCACATCTTGGCCAGGCTCTCTTAATTTCTTCCCCCCAAAAAAAACTCTCAAATTTTTTTTTATATACTGACTAGAACAGGATGTTCACAGTGAGTGCTTATGTTCTCAGAACAGTAGCATGTTTTCATCATTGCATTATGGCAACACAGTATTTTATTTATTTACCAGAGTGCAGTTGAGGAGTGATCAGGGACACTGTTCCTATGAGCACTGGAACAGGTTTCCAGTCTCTTCATCCTCACACATTAACAAGATTTCATCAGAGCTAGTTGTGATTCTACCATGCAGTTAGTATTAAAATGAATACTTTATTCATTTATATGAAAAGAATGCAGATCCTTATAGGAATACTTTTACAACAAAGATTCTAGTGACTTTTTGAAGTCGACGTCACACCTTTCAAGGGCTGGACTTGCCTGTGTTTGTGAGGCTTGTCCGAACAATGGTTAGTAAATATGGGTGTTCTATTGTATACAAACATATATCAGTACCTCCTTCAGGCAGCTATGATGAGCATTATAGGTCATAACAAGCACCTTACATTTGAGATCAGACATAAGGTTCCACAGTAATAATAACAGGTCTCCATTGTCTTTTTCTGGGTTAAGCCAGGATTTGGTCCTGGATGTTGGAACAGGGTAAGAAGATGCCAAATCAGCAACCTTTAAGAAGGTCTGTTCTTAACTACAGAGGGCATTTAGAGTAGCCTAAAAACATATGGCTCACTTGCAGAGCATTCCTGTTTTATACACTGGAGAACTAAATATATTCCACATACATGGATAACCCCATTAGCATGGAAGAAGAGCAAACAGGCATGGATATGGATGAAACAGATCCTAACTCCACTATTTCCTAATATTGTCAGTGAAATATGACTAGAAAAATCATGCTTTTTTGTGTTGCTATAGTAGTCAAGCTCCCAACAGCACCAGGAACAACTAAGAGCTAAAGGCTGACAATGTCCTTAAAGCCAGACTCTGAAGATTAAGATTAGGCAGTGGCTGCCTTTTATGGAAGACAAATAGTGCCCCTGGAAGTGTGCCACTTACACTGGCACATCTTCTGCTCTGTGCCCAGACAGCTCCTTGGATGCTCCAAGGAAGCCACTTTGGAGGCTGGCCACTCTAAGAGCCAGAAGAAACATAGGCAGATGGCATGGCACTTCACAGAATCACAGAATCATAGAATAATTTAGGTTGAAAGAGACCTCTAAGGTCATTGAGTTCAACCATTAACTGGGCATTGCCATGTTCACCACTAAAGCAGATTCCCAAGTGCCCCATCTACACATCTTTTAAATACCTCCAGGGATGGTGACAAAACTAGTTCCCTGTACAGCCTGTTCCAATACTTGACAACCCTTTCAGTGAAGAAATTTTCCTAATATCTAACCTAAACCTCTCCTGGAGCAACTTCAGGCCATTTCCTCTTGTTCACTTCGCTCAGGTCAGCTCAGGTCAGCTCAAGTGTGCTGTTTGCATGTTGAGGGCTCAGTCGTCTTGCTGGTGGACTCTGTTGGAAAGCACCCTGACAGGTATGAAGATCTCTCTCCCCTCATACATTTTATTGCTCACATATCTCTTTACTTGTTCTGATGCCTCCTGTATTTATTGTGCAGGCCCCTGGTCAGCTTAACCATGAGTAAAGCCTCTGTAGCCTTTAGAGTGGCTCTGTTGCTGGCCTGGGTATCTCCCAGTCAATCTGGTAGAAACTTTATATTCTGCCATATTCTCCAACTGCTCCAAAAATATTTGAGAGTAGCAAGGAAAGATGATCCACAACCATGTTTCACCCAGTGAGGTAAGTTGGTCTAATTTAAAATTGTCTCTAGAAAATTTGTCCTTATAATGTCTGTTTTACCTGTAAAGGAGATGTGACTGTGCTGCTGTAGTTGTTAGTTGTACCTGGGAAGCAGTGGAGTCTTGTTTGTCCAGAAGATAATGTCATATAGGACCCTGAAAAAGGACATTTAAAAGCTGAAAACATTTCTAGTAGAATATCTACATGTGTCTTCTGATCTCCAATCATAATTTACCCATTAGTTCAATAGGATGACCCAAATTAATGAGTATTTGGGCTGGTGATTTTAAAAGGGATATGGTTACAGGGGACTGACAAAATCAACTCAAGAGTTTTATGAGTAACTTTATTTTCCTCCATGCTGCTGAAGAAAAGGTTGCAACTGCACTTTTGACTAGTGAACAGCTGCACGGGAAGTGACATTGCTCTTGCTTTTCTCTCTAGATGAATGAATCAACTGTTATTTTATAACTGCTACCTGTCCAACAATATCAATATTACATGGTAACACTTAGAGAAAACTGTTGTCAGCCGCTGACATCACAAAAATTGAATTTTGTGCCTAATTTCTAGTTGAAAAAAGCATGCTGCATGATTGGTAACAAAGTGGGGAGCTACCACATTACTAGTCATATGATTAAGCTCCTGAGCTTCCAAAGTTGTTTTCATTAGGAAATCTGGAATTAAAAAGCTGAAGTGAAGAATACATCCCAGCAGTCATCAGACAGCTGCAGAATATAAGATCATTTTAGTCCTAAGCTCCCATACATGGCTTTACAAAGTGCAGTCAAAAGTGACAGCAGACAAGGAATGGACAGCAGGGAAAGAAGTGTGATCTCGAAAGGAATGGTCAGAACAGTTCAGCAGACACTCAAAGGGAATAAGTAGTCTGAGGTGTGCTATAGGGATGGTACTATAAAATCATACAAAAATCAGTATTGGGCCAGATCAGATGTCTGAGTCTCCTATATGGCCAATGAGAGCCATGAACACAGGTAAGCAGATAACAGGCATCTGCAGTTTTCCCCCAACTATCCTTCTGTCTCCAGCTGTTGTCATCTCAGGAACTTACCAAGTTTGATTCCCAGCACCCTGCCAAGCTGTTCATGCCACAAACTCACAGGAACCAGGAAACCAGGGAACCTGGTAAAGAGGCATATTCTCCTTAACTCTTCCTTAGCAATTATTTTCCTGTCTTCATTTATTATCACAGGTATTGTTTAAATTTAGTTTAATTGATAATATCGTATTTTGCTCTGGGTTTTGTGTACGCACATAATGTCTACACCAAGTGCTAGTTAGATATAGATATATATATACACTTATGGATATGAATATATGTATGAAGAAACTAAAAATGCCATCGAATAAAGTTCCTTGAACAGCCTATAACTGAGTTAAAAGAAAAAAAAAGCAGAAGAACAAACCCAAATAATATTCAAGTCAAGACTCAAACTAAACAGAGCCAAAAATGTCAGAATTTTAAATCTTATCCTGAACACATGCTGCTCTGAGAGTATATACAGCTGGAGAGATTCAGAGAATGCCAACTAAGATTATTTCTATTTGTGTAATGCAATATTGAATACATTTACATTACAGATGATTGCTATTGTTACAGAATGCAAGTAATCATGTTAAGTTCAATAACATCCAATATCACAGTCCTGTATAAGGGAGGATTTTAATCTTGTCAGGAGGGTGAATTCATTGATTTTCCAGGTTTCCTTACCACTATTAAGAAAACAAAGTTTTATAAGACTCTCAGCATATCCTTTTTCTTACATTGATTTGTTCTTTTCTATAAGCTAGGAAGATGTGAAACATTTTTAAACCCATTTCTTTTCATATGCCCATTGGTGAATAAAAAATCAGCTTTTTGGCTGAAATTTACTGGCATGAAGCAAAGGAACATAGCTCATCTCATTTCATAAGATGCGTACTTCAGTTCAAAGCATCTCTTTCCTGAGTGAATTCAACAAGTTTAAAAAGTAATGAAGCATTTGTGTTCAAAGTGTCTTCTCTGAGGAATACCATGTCTCTAAGACTACTTGATAGCATTTGAAAGAAGTATAGTTTCAATGAGCCAGATTTTAGCAATGTTATCTGGCAGAAAGAGATCAATGTTTGCACATGAAGTGGCCAGAAAATGTCATCAGGAGATAAAATCAGAAAATTATCCACAGGTTCATACATACTCTGTTACAGTATAAAATACCTATGAATAATATGCAGTAGCCCTTTAAGAAGGAGTGTTTAGGCAAGTGAAATGAATTAGAAGATATATTAAAAATGTGATATTCTTCATAGACAAGTTAAAATTTTGTGGCATCTCCGGTCACTGATTAAATTTTCTTCTGAAGGGTGTTGTGTAAGCAGTAAATGGGGCCATTTTCAACCCTGGGAGAATCAATGCCAATCTCACATTAAAAAAGAAGAGCAGGCAAAGAAACAGTAGCAGAGATCAGATGAGGAAGGCTTACTAGAACTAAAGAAAGAAAGACTCATTTATAATGCATGAAGCCCCTTGGCCCTCATTAAAGGATAAGTATGCTGTCTTGGATACTGTCTTACCCCAGCATCCAAAGTCCTTGGTTTTGGAAAATGTCCAGATGAAGGCCATAAGGATAGGTAAGAGTAAAACGGAATGTGATAATGGATTTGAGGTTGTAATTTTCTCAGCCTATGGGACGTGCAAAGAGAATCCAGTTGGGATACACAAGTACCCATGAGAGAAGTAAGAACTAAAATCTCCTGAATTTACATCATGTGCTGACACCACAAAGCCCATGGTGGGTGTGTGTGTGCAGTCAGCAATGAAGGTGACTGAGGACAGAGAAATCTTCTCTGACAGAAAAACAAGAACAGGAAAAGAGATGGTCTTCAGGCAGACTGTCTGCTCAGGGGTGTGCAGCAGGGATGTGTGTTGAAAAGCAATTGTTGGCTGCTACGTGTCCCTGCAGAAGAGTTTTGAGGTGAAAAACTCTGGGGAACATCTGTCTAGCCAGTTGGCTTTGCTGCCTGACTGGTCATTGCAAGGTAGAGGGTAGGGAAAGGGCAAAGAGAAATTGTGGAAGCTTGCTGTTTTGAATAAAATCTGCAGAATCTTAAACCGAAGAAGTCAAAGGATGTTAAAACTGAACCTGTCCAAGACCCAGGGAAGAATGTCATGATTCAGGGCCTGACCCAAAGCCAACTGAAACCTGTGGGTTATGGAGCGAGTGTGCTATTGTAAGCAACAAACAGGATGTTACCATATCCCTTAGGGTTGCAGAAACTTTAAATATTGGACTGGAAGAAATATCTTAGCTCATCACTTCCCATCCCCTTTCTATATAGTCAGTCATGAAATATAACCCCATTTACAAGTGCATCAAATGAGTTTTTAGGCTGGTTCGGTAACTTCATTGCTATGTACAATATGAAATCAGCTGAGCTATAATATGAAATCAGCTGAGCTATGCTGGGAGGCGTGGGGGGGTGTTAAGTTGAATTAGACAAAAAACCACTAGATATAACTGTCAGTTACAGAAAAAGCCTGCAGTTAAGGTAGAAGGTGTTCAACAGATTATTCAGAATAATTTTTCAACTGTTTATGGACATAGCATTGAATGCATAGGATTGTGTGGGAATTTCCATGCATCAATATATACATGAAAAAAGGGCATCATGAAGGATAGGAGTTTAATTCTTATACTGACAAGCTGAAACTAATGTGACTAGAAATATCACCATCTAGGAATGCAGAGGATGTTGTAAAAGAAGTTGTCAAGCTTCTAAAAAAAAGGAATATTAAAATCAATTGCTAAACTGCAGGCCTAGAGAGCAATGAACTTGAAATTGAAATTTGTGGGGTAGTTGGAGCTATTATAGACTAATGAGTTTTCAGTGGGAGGCATGCTATTTTAAGTAGCTCTTATAAAACAATCTAGATGAAAATTAGATCATTACAGAAATGGTACCGGTTTATGCCAAAGGAAAACCTTGCTTCCAACTATAAGGATCTGTTAAAGTGTCAACAAATTAGTGGGTAAAGAAGCACTGGCAGATATAATTATTCAGATTTTTTAAAATCCCTCAATGATATTATTAAAGAAAACCAGGCACCTAGAGGGTAAAAGATAATATTCTTCTGTGCAGTGGAAATGGGCTGGGAAACAGTGAAATACAAAGGATAAAGAGCCAGCTTTCATCTAGAAGTGAGGTTAATAGTGAAGTCTTTGCAATGCATCTGCTGTAACTGAGGCTGTTTATTAATAATCTGACAGCAGGGCATAGTAGTAAAATCTGCAGATGATGATAGGTGATTTAGATCAGTCAGGGATTGAGATATGCAGATATGACAAAATGAAGCCATCAGGCAGTGTATTATGAGTTTGATGCTTGTTCTGGGGCTGTTGATTCTTTTCTTTTTTTTTTTTTTTTAAATCAAAAGCAAAGTCATAAACATTAAAAGAAACTGTTGAGTTCCTTGCAACACCAGACTGTATTCTAAATGAAATGAACACATTTTCAGTGCAAGATTTGCAAGTTATTACAGATGGTCCAGAAGAACCCTCTGCTTAATACCAATGAAAGAAAAGGGGTTGATTAAGAAAGTGACAACAAGAACAGAGCAGAATTCTATATGGCTGTTGTATCTCAGTCCTTATCACCCCCTGACTTCTAATACTGTTTGCATTTGTAGTCTGCCAGTCCTGATCAAACTGTAGCCAGTGAAGGAAATCAGTTCCACGTAAAGAGCAACAGATATGACCTCCAACAAGGAAATATTTCCAGAGACTGAGAAAGATCAATGAAGACATTAATAAGACGGAACAGAAGCTGAGAGGCTCATGAGAAAGAAAGGAATGCTCATCATTTTTAAAACAGTTTTAATACAAGAAAGAGCAGAAACTGGTGAAGTCTAACAGTTTTGAAATAGAAAAATAGATATTCATGCACAGTATGTAATGAACTTGCAGAACTTGCTGCAGGAAATGTTAAAGCAAATAGTTCATGAAGACTGTCAAACTGAAAAATAAGCGTGTCATCAAAATTCAGTATAATACTCAATGGATAAAAATTGGGAAAGAACTGCATCTTTACAACAATGCTGACTCTGAGATATGAGCTTCCCTTGTATAGGGTTAGAAAAATTATTTCCACTGTAGATCTTTTTTATATCCTTGTACAATAATAGTTATGGCTGTAGTGGGGGACACATTTTGTCATAGACCTTTATTGAGCTTTTATTTTCCTCCAATGAAAGACTCAGAGGCCTATGGTACCTTCTAGCCTTGGATATCTATATTTTTATTTAATTATTTCAGAAAAAATTCTAAACAGTAATTGACGCTCTTCAGTGTTCAAAAGATTTGCCCTAAATATGCCATATGAATGGCACTTAAGCTGCCATCTGCTTTCTTGGCAGAGGTAATTTTGGAAAGACTGGATGGTGCCTAATATGGAAACATTAATTTTACAGTTATTAGCATCAGTAACTTAGAATTAAGTGCTAAGGAAAAGAAATAGAAAGAAGCTCCAAAATTAAATACAGGAGTGTAAGTGTTCCGAAGACACAAAATTGATATAAAGGTCAAGAGGATGAAAATGAGACATTTGGAAATTAAGAAATGCCTTGTATTAGTGTATTATCACAATTCCATTGACAATCCAGTAAGCTCTGCTTTCTGCCTTCTTCTTCTGACTCCAAATTATTGAAAAACAGACACCTATTTCTCAGTGATTTCTCTTCCCAACTGTTCCAGACAACCCTGCCTCCCACCAAATGTAGCAGGAGGCATCTTGTGCTGCATCTGGTGCATTGGAAGGTCATGTAATGCTTCTGCAGAAGAAGAATCAGATGTTCTTTGTTACACCCTATCACCATCCACTCTCCTTTATGGATGTAGTGGCTCCATGTGGAGATAGGCACTGTAATTTCTATTTTGCAGGCAGAGACCTGACAGCAAGGTTACTTATCCAAGGTGGTACAGCCTGTGGAAGCCAAGGATGCAAACCAGACACTGGATGCCTTAGGTCAGGCTCAGCTGTTGCATGCCTGGAGAGTTACCTGGATTTGAGTGGGAGAGAGGGGTAAGGAATGAATCCTGGGCTCATGTTTCTGAGACAGAGTTGTGTTGTTCTCCCCATCCTTCAACATTTGGAGCAGAGGAAGAAGAAGCCCCCGTATGCCAGTAAAAGCATGGTTAGAGCTTGCTGAGCTCACTGTATGAAGATTATATTGCTTTATGTTTTTTGTCATGGTGTTTAATTAATGCAATGCCATATCAGTACAATTTCAAGATATTTATAAACTGGAGTGGGCATTTATAAACTGAATCAGGGGGATTTACAAACTGAAGTGCCTATTAAGTACTCTGCTCTGAATGTACAGTAATGAAGCCAGGGAGAGAAGCATTTCCTACACTAAGGTAAAGACCTCTGACTAAATAACCTGGCAAATAAGGAACTGTTCCTAGTGCCGAGGTGCAGGCAATTACACATGGCCAATATCCCTCCCTTCCTAGGGTAGGTCAGGGCACATCTCACCTCTCTTCTTTCTCTTCTCCGCAGAACACCTTCCCCACGCTGAGGAACTTGCCTATGCTTGGAAAGCAAGGGGACAGCAACACCCTCTGACTGCAATTCAAGAGAACCCCAAATAGGCACAAGACACTTGTTTTCCATTAGTTAGGGTTATCCTCCTGCTTTCTGAAGTCTAAATGGATAGCAGACTACAGAAATCCTAAGTGAAATGTGGTTTTGAGAGGTTGTGCTGGGTGCACACTTGTCCTTTTTCTCTCCCTGTCTCTGAGTTTTCCACTGGAGACCTCACTGAATCTTTCATTTTGCACAAAGATTGCTCTGAAGTTGCTCAACCTGCACAGTCCTCCCAGAGGTGTACCAGGGCCTGGAGAGGCTGCATCAGAGGCCGTGTCCTCGACACCGGTGCAGGGGAGGGGAGAGGATGTGAGATGCTTCCCTTCACAAACCCTAACTCCCCTGGGCTGCCTTGCGCACTTCAGAGAGAACCGAGATCTGCTTTTGGGGAGGAATGTAAAAATACAGCTCTGAGTGCCCTCCTACTGTAGTTTTGATTTGTCTGCTGAGAAGCCATCAGACTCCATTCAGTTGAAGCCAGCTTTATGCTTATTTATAAGCAGGCTTCTAAAAACAAAAGGTTTTTCTTTAAATTACTACTACTGAACTTTAAAAGTCCATAAGGCCCTTGAAGATACCAAATGGCACAGAACAATATAATCATCTAGTAATACTCACCTGCAGACTCATTATGTTTTTCAGATCTGCTCATTCCTCATCACAAGTATTGAGATGCAAGAGAGCCAGCCAGGTTCAGATGTCACCGACAGAACCATTACTAGGGAATGTGGTGTGAGGAGGAGCAGGATTCATGTCCCAGTCTGAGGTTTTAAGGTTTTAATGACCATTATAGGAGATAGGTTCATATTTTGAACTGCGATAAATTAGGATAGTTCTGCATATTTCCAAATAGTTAGGACAATTTATATCACCTACCTGTAATTAGCTGAAGTTGAAAGGCAGGGCTGTGATTCAGTAATAACAACATGAATTTTGCCATTGAGGTCAATGGGATCCCACCATCAAGACTTCAAAGCAGCAAAACAGCACAGAATTGATTTCAATGTGCTGTTCTCTCCTTCCTAAGGGCAAGTTGTTCCTTTGATGTTATATTCGAGGTGTTTGTAGAAACCTGTAGGTAGCAGAAAAATTTAAATTTGAAGTTTGCTTCAATTTGACCTCACCATGGGGACAGAAAAGTCACAGTGGGAAATATCAGTAGCATTTTGTGACACAAATGATAAATCATTTTTCTGAGTTAACGTGACCAAGCACACGGGTCTTACTCTTTTGGCAGCAAGGAAAAGACTCTCAACCAGACTACCTTCACAGAGAATTAGAGTTCTTTCCTAAAATACGAGAGAATATAATTTCCTTTTGTGTTAGAAACTAGCTAGCACCGAGGTTCTGGAGAGAATGAAACTGAATTTAGCTGATCAATACACAAAGCTTATGTAAGCATGTTTTCTTCTGGGTGAGGGAAATTCTTCGATCAATCGTTATTCAGCTTCATTCTTCAGTGAATTAACATCTCAAATAACTATTCAGGTCACATAGGTTCAAGTCGCTAAGGCAAAAGCAGCTTTGCCTCCCGAGGACTATCAGGCAGCAGGAAAGGTAAATAAAGGGGTTTGTTTAATGTTTAAAAGACCGTACTAATGGACAATTAGCCAGAGGATTTGAGAGTAGTTTTTAAATCTACAAAAAAGCAAAGCTTCAAACACTCAGCAAACTCTAGGCTGTGTTTTGGGCTAACGCCACAGTACACATCTCAGACCCGCAGCACTGATGGTGACGGGAACCCACGGTTGTCACAGCTTCTGCCGGGAAGCGGTGACAAAAGTTCGCAGATGTCTCGAACAGAGTAGTAGATAATCTAAAGCGAAGTAAATTTGCAGGGCAAGGACACATCTAGGCTAAAGTATTTGCCTCAAGCTTCAGACTTCAACTGAACCGCATCTTTAGACAGTCATGGCTGCGATGTCACTGTTTATAATATAAATGACGTGGGAAGAAACACCGAGTCATCTGGTTCAATGAAATCAATATAGTCATGCAATACTTCGAGGACTGTTAAGGTCTTCAGAGAGAGTAGATCATATTTTCAAGAACAGGGCTCGCAGTTATTTCTTATTTAGAGAAGGCTGAGAAACAGTCCACACATGTTGGTCACAGCACCCCTGCTGTGAACAAAAAAATCGAAAAGACAGAATGTAATTTTAGAGAAACGGTTTATTTTTGAGGTGTTTCAGTGAAATTCTGCCTCTGAAAACAAGGTGCGGCGGTACAATAGGAACTGTCTTTTCACTGTGTCCAAATTTAGATGGTATCCTCACTACTGAAATGAAAAGTAGAAGAAAAAATTGAAAAAGATGGCACACATGCTTGAAAAAAAATCGACTATATTATAAGGTATTATTTTTTTTGTTTTAAGTTACTTTTACAGACCAGGCTATTCAGGCACTAGCATGGGGCTGGGGATTGTGTTTGCTGGCTGAGGACAGGGGACGGCAATACCTGTACCCCAGGAGAAGCCTTTAGTCCAGTTTGGATGAAAAACAGAGTAGTCTGTTAGCAGCATGAAGGCAGCAGGAGAGGGTGCAGATAAGGTAATGCTGTGTCCCATGAAAGCAGAGCCAGTGCTGGGAATCTGTGCCACCAGTAACCTCTGATTTTCTCCACTTCATCTTCCTTTGGTGGGAGGAATAATGGGCTCATGCTGCTGTCATGAACTTCTTAGCTGCTGCTGCACTTCCAGGATGCAATGCATCCTCTATTGTCTAACACTTAATTTTTTATAATCAACTCTAACTGCCACTTAATCAGAACAAAAGTCTGATTGTAACATAGACGGGAGCAGAACAGATGTTTGGAAACAGACTTTTTTTCCTTAATAGCTGTGGCTATGCCTCAGACAATCTCAACACACCCTTTTCCATACTCTCTGGTTTTTTTGTATGATGGTAGCCAGGTGTAAATGGATGCTTCACATCTGTAGTGCTTCTAACCCAGTCTCATGTCCATAGGAGCCTTTTCTAAGCTGAAAACTCATTCTTGTTCCAAGGGTGACTTGAAGCTCCTGAGGGAGACCAGACCACCCCTCTGCTCACTGCTGTGCCCTGGAGAAAGAGTCAGCATTTTGTGGAAAGAGTAGTCAGCCTAACTTAAAGCCAGTAGGTGAGTAACAACGGAGAAACAAACCTGAGTAATTTTTGGTGAATTACGTAAACAAAATCAGCAAGTCAGATGCTATATTATTGCTAAGGTTTATGTGGATTTTTCAGAAAGTTAATTTAGTGTCTGATGCTCAGAGAACGGCAAAAGACAGTTTACAGTAAGGTTCTTTTCAAAGAACTAGTGTTTGAAGTATTAGAAATAGTTAAAATTAAGTAGTAAGAAAGTTCAGTGCCTTTGTAGCCCTGGACAACTAATTTCTCACTTGGAATATTATGGGAAATAAAAACTGTTCAGAAATAAGGAATTAAAACTGAGATGATGAACTAGAGTGATGATGAACTGGAAGTGAGGGTTTCCAGCACACCTACCTTGGGCCAAGGGCTTAGCTGGCCTGTAGGTATGCAACTCAATTAACAGCTTTATCATTCTTTTACACCTGATTTGCCTTGTTATGTAGCTATGTACCATACACATTCAAAGAGTACTTGAGATTTAAGGAAGTTTGCCAATTTAGAGGGCTTTCAATTCTACCATTATCTTGCTTAGTTTACACTTCCTCCCTTTATCCCTGAGCTGATCCGAGTGTCTGCTTTCTATCCTGCGTGAGTACTTTCTCCAAACACATCACTAACTTCAGTCATTTTTGCCTCACAGTGCAGCCTGTGAGCCAACATTATCTCTATTGCATACGTGCAGAATAAGGGAAGAACAGGATCAAAATAATCTGCCTGAAGATTATTTTTATTTCCATTATCTTGGAAACTGGTTTCAGACCCAGCAGCAGACTCACAGGGGTGAGCCAGAGAGGGTTGGTATTTGTAAAACATCGCAAGAACCTCCAACCATAGACTCTGGAAAAAGAGGAAGGATCCAGGTGAAACCACTTTGCTAAGGGGACATCAGACCAGCTTTCTGCTCTGCCTCATTCCCGAAGGGATACCTGGCCAACTAGCTAGATCGTCCGCAGCCACCTCTCTTGTAACATATGTAGGGGATGGTAGTACAGGTCTGTGGCTACTGCCCATCTCATAACTGCTGCAATACCAAAGGGTATGAAATGGCCTGACAGCAACTGTAATCCTTGTGAACTCTCCAGCTGGTCTGCCACAGCCTACCCTCTGTCTCTAGGATTAGTTCTCACAGAACAAGGCTGCATTGTACTAGCAAGTGTCTTGCAAGCCCACAGCTCATTTGAATCCACACAGGTCCCACACTCACAAGAGAGAAAAAAAAAATTTAGGGCTGTCAGTCTAGAATCTTTCATAAGAAAAACTCTCTACCCAACTGACCCCCCCCCAAATCCTAAGACTGAGTCTTTTTTTTATTGAATCATTTAAAAATTAATCAACACTGAGAATACTACACAACCTAGAAACCCTCTGTACCTGTAACTCACAGAAGATGGGTTAATATTTCAGTACTCAGCATCAAGAACTGTGGAGTAGCGTACAAAACAGGCAAAACCTCATTTTCCCAAAGGTACAGCTGCAGACTAGCATGGCAGAAGCAGGTTCATCTTCTAGTGTTTGGACCTGTGTCAAAAAGAGGAAATCAGTAGAATCACAATTTCAGATGATAAAACTCAAACTATTGGATTTCATGGATGTTTTTGTTCTTCTTTTCTTTTGTTGAAGAAGCACCACTACCCAAGTGACAATTAGGAATGAAGCTGTGGCCTAGAACAGTAGAGTCATGCCATCTGGCTGGGGTGACTAGGGCCGGGACTAATTATTTGCTTCCTGACTGCAGGCTTGTGTCTCTACTGGGTCAGGTCTGGGCTCGGTAAACCTGTCCCATAGGCTGGGTTTTACTCACTGGCAGTAGTAAAGGGCAGGATTTGTACAGTTAGTGAAGAGGCTTGTAAGGAAGCATGTTACTTGCTATGAACATTTGCCTTTTGTTTAATATGTTTGTTTAATCCTGAAGGATATAGCCTGTCACTGAAAAATCTAATATATGAGATTTGACTTTGAAAATACAGCACCATGCTCTGTAAATTCCAGCCAGGTGTATTTGGCTACATTTCATTCATTGTTCCCTATGAGAATTCTCTTTCATATTTTCCACAGGCAAAATTGTGAGCTACAGTTTACTGTATTATTCTAACATTCAACTGTGGTAAAGCTTGAATGACTTTGATCATAGACCAGGAAACATTTCTCAGACCTCAGACAAACTTCACCGCATGAAAAATGTTATAGAAAGAAAAATACCTAAAAAACCTGCAGCTGACCTGATGGAAGAAGGTTACTGATACATGCCTTGAACATTCTTTTCCATGTGCATTGGACATCAGTTGATGGCACTTAATAATTCATTTTTCTACCTCGACATTTATTTTCTGGATGATTATCACGCATTTTTTGTGTTTTATGACTATTTACCTTCACAGTCTGCTAAAAAATAATATACTTGTTCCTTTTTTGTTCAAAGATGTATTGATTTATAAACAACTTCTTTGACAGCTGACAGTTTTTTCTCAGAGCTTAATATAGATGGTGTGTGAAGAATCAACTGTTGACTGCCGGACTGGCATTTTATTTTTAGAGTCTACCACATAAAGATGTCCACGATTCACAATTAGGGACTTTCAAAAACCAGGACTTTTCATTGTGAAAAACAAGGTGAGTTAGACGTTGATGGGAGAAAACTCATTAAAATATAGTCAGGATAAGAAAACAAAGGGGCAAACCACATCAATTTGATAGTTGGTCTCTTGCAAGACTGAATTGCTATTACTCAGTTATTACCTGTGCAAACACATGGTTTTCTCCCCTAGTCCACATTGACCATCCAGACAGACTTTTCCCTTGAGGAATGCTGTGTAGCCTTGGTTGTGCTACAGATAAGCACCAAAACCACACAAAGAACAAGTGTATGTGATGGGATTCAATTTTCTGAGTGTAGACATGGATCTGTTCTGTACTTGGGATTACAGAAGAAGGCAACCTCTCTTGTCTTCTGTGACTGTGACTAAACAATTTAAGTAGCAACATTTAGAGAAGAAAGAGGCAAGCAAGTCTTTGTCACCAGAGTTTCATTTTCAGAAATGAAGGTACTGTGGTAAGGGGCTGGCATGAAGCACTGCTTATGTTGCTCATTCTAGAGTACCTTCTGGGGCAGAAACCGTAATGAGGGAGAATTAAGCCTACACATGGTTCACAGTAACCCAGTTTAATTTTATGCCTCTAAAGAGGATTCCTCACAAGATAATTTCTGAACAAAGTGCTAAAATCAGTACTTCCATATCACACTTTTTAATCCTGAGAGCTTCAATGTACTTAGAAGACAAGTAAGTCATTTATCTTTACACTACCTAAGCACCTGGCCTGTTGAGAGCTCATGCGAGAGCTAGTTCATTCACATGAATGCTAGCTCATTGCTAACCCTGCCAAATATCAAAATGATGCCAGTCCTGCACAGTGTCATTGTGACAGAGAAAGGTGTCCTCTTCATGTGCATTAGCAGCCCTTGCGTGGTGAGAACAAAAGATCTGTAGCACAGAATGAACAATCCAATTGGCCAGGTGACTTAGTCTAGCTGCTCTGCACCTTCTCTTTGCTCAGCATCAGGTAGTCTCCCTGTTTTGTTCTAAGAAATACTGAAAACAGAGCCCTACTGCTCTTTTCTTTTCATGTAGAGGCCTGAGGACTGCTTTAACAATTCAACACTATGAAATGTTGAATTACATTGCTCAGGAATGTTACCTGGCACTGTTTAATTTACTAACATAGGCATAGCCCAAGTCCTCCTCTATGGAAATAGACCTTGAAAGGTTGCGTAGTTGTAAGTGGTGAAATCTGAGCAGAATGGAGTGCTGCAGTACATGTGGGGGAAGGGGGAGTCCTCTACCACTCCAGGGTTGATTTCCTGGGCATTTTAAGTGTTCTCTGGTTGTTTCAACTGTAGAAAGGGATGGCCAAAGCTTTTGACACACACACACAAGATGTCATCTCTTCTCCTTTCATTTTCACCCTTTACAAATGAAAGCCTTTCTTGAAGTTCATAACTCTGTCTGGAAAGACTCAAAGGGACGACTGGAGAGAAATGTGCCTGAGAATCCTTTTTTCTAGTTCCTGGTAATGGCAAAATTCCCACTGATGTGAATGAAATTCTACTGTTATAGATTTACTGTACATTCTTAATTCCAACTGCCCTGAGGCAAGAACATCCTCAAATACTTGCATGTTTTCCATTTCCTAACAAGCAATACTTTTTCTGATTTAAAAGTAAAAATCTGTAAGGGATGACTTTTTGACCCAAGTCGGCTGAAGAGAATGTTTTTTCCCAGCTTTCATGCAGATCCAAGTTCTGCACTGCACTAGTTTTTTATTAATATTCTGCTCTCACCTTTATCGATCTCCTCACCAGCACAAAAGCTCGTCTGCAAACTATTACTGTCCCACCTTTAGAGCTCAGATCAGCACATCTGTTGCTTATAAGTGGGGTTTGACATCAGTGAGAGATGACTCCATTGTCCATCAGATTTCTCATTTTGAGGGGGAGAAAACCTGCCCAGCTGAATACGCTGCTAGAAAGCATATCTGTCCCTTAAGTAAACAGACTTCTATTTGAATTTCTATCAGTCTGGAGATAAACAAAATAAAAAACATGGGCTTTCATTGCTACCGATAAATCTCCATGCACTGCTGTTATCAAGGTGGGCAGGTAATATAATTTCAACACTTCTGAAAAGGATATACGGGAAACAAATAATTTTTTCTTATATCTTTTCAGTCATTATTTGCATCTGTTATTTGATTAATTATTAAAGCATATTACAGTTTTGTTTAGAGTTCATTTCATACTTTGGAATACAGAGGTGATATTTCTAGGTAAAGTATTTGGCATGTTCTTCTACCATATGTTGCATTATTCCAATTCTTTGTTATAGAATTGGTTTTGGTGAGAATATTTGGTGTTCACAAGCCAAAATCTGCCCACTGGACAATATTTTAAGAAGTAGGTGAATCTATATTGAGTGTGATCGCAACAACTTTTTCTCCCTTTCCTCTTACAGAAATAGGTTATGTTTGCTACAATGGTCAACAAAAAAAATACGGTGCCAAGTATTTCTTTAGGTGACTAGTGCCAAGGCTTCATTTAAGAAAGCAAATAGAAGCCCCAGTTTCACAGTTCTAGCAGTCGTGATAACAGATAGACAAGGATATATCTGCTCACAAAAAATGCAACCACATCCTCCCAGTCCTTCCAAGACTGTTAGAAGTGTTGCAAGCACTTGTGTTGGCACACTTGACAGAATTTGACTACCTGAAGTCTTTTTTTTATAGAAGTCCTTGGTATTTTGTGGCCAGCTGTCAGCCTGCCTTGTTCAGACTTCAACTTGGCACATTAGCTGAGTCTGGCTAGAGATGCCCAGTCTCACAGAAAGGCTTGCCGGTCCTGGCTCACCGTGCTACTTGTGTTTCAAAGCTTCTGCTCAGCTGAGAGCACTGGCAGCCCTCACTCGCTCCTGGCTGCAGGAAACACTGTACCTGATAGCCTCAAAAATTTTTGGCAGCAAAATTTAGTCAGCTTCAACTGCAGAGCACCACTGGATGCTGGACAACAGTGAAAATCATTGAAGAGCTTGCTTGCAAAATTATTGACTGAACTTGTTCTGCATGAAAAGGTACTCGAGTAATGTTTTATGGATTTCCACACACAAACAATAAAGTCTGTTTTCAGATGATTTGTAAGAGGAAGAAGCTACTTTTGTTAAAGCAGTTATTGCAAATGCAGAATTAGCAGTACAATAAAACTTCCTTAGTTCTTTCAGAACTGGTCAAGAAATTGTCAAGAGAAATGGAGGCAAAAGTGAAAAATGAGGTCATTCAGGGGCATGAAGATGTATGACTTTCTTGTAGTCAAAATCTCCCTCCATTTTAAGGACGGATTACTCTGAGGTAGAGGAATGTGCAGTATATAGCTTGTATATGCACCCAAGAACCCCCAAACTCCTCAATTTTTTTCTCTGATTCAATGATTAGAAGATAGATAAAATGCACACTCACATTCAGACTTCAGTGGTGTCTATTCCAGGGACTGATTGACTAGAGACCAAAAAAAGTCTGTGGCGACATATGTCTCTCATTTGTTTGCCCTGATGTGTATGAGTGTGCGCTCAAGGGTTCTCTATAGTGTCCAGTATGTTAAACAGCTTAAGAAAAATATAATTTTCCCTTGCCAACCTTGTCTTGCTTATGAACAAAGGTACAGAGGGGGAAAAATTTGGGAGAATTACAACAAATATAACTGTTGAGAACACCATAGTGTAAATACCCAGTAGAGACCTATCATGGCCTTATGCAAGCTGAGTTAGCACAAAGTCTTATTTCATTCACGAAAAGAAATAAACTTAGGTACCTCAGTTATTGCTGTTCAGTAACTGATTAGTTTGCAATATAAAATAAGTGCAGCTCCTGGGACGCTTTGTTCTGGCTGCTCCCATCATGCTTTCACTTTACTTCTATTTTCACTATAATATGTTCCTTTTACTTGCCGTTACAGATGAATGAAAGCTCAGTTATCAGCACAGGAGTTACCTCTGGTGAGGAAACGTGCACTCAGAATAGAAGTATTGTGCCACCAGCTGTGTTAAATTGCTGCCTTTAAGCTACTGCGGAACAACTCAAGCCTGTTGTAAAATAGATAGCAGGAAGTCGTGTGTGTTGCCAAGGAAACCCTTGGCTGCAAGTTTATTGTGTAAATAACACTGGGGTGCGGAAGATGTGGCTAACGAAGAGTAGGGGAAAAAAATGAAGTGTCTGGCATGTCTCGGTGCCTGGGGGAGGGTCGTAAGCAGAAGCAGTGAAACAGATTTACCAGTACAAGTAGTTGATCTTTCTTCAGCTGGGGAAAGCAAGGAAAGCAGGTAATCTGTAATCCAGAAGTGATTGGGGAAGAAAATAGAGGCTGGAGGTAGAAATATGACCATGATGAGCAAGTCCATGCCTATGGGTGGAGAAGTAAGAGTGATCCCTGCACCTTCTCATACTCACTAGAGAAAGAGACACCGGTGCTCAGAGCTATGCAAGAGAAGAGGCAGATGAGGGTTGTAGCGGCAAGTAAAAAAGTGAGCGAAATATGAAAGAGGGTAGCCACCACAGTAATATACCTAAGCATTGGGACAGATTCAAAACAAACATCAAGACATTTATGTTCTCCAAAGATTATCTGAGTATAGCTTCTTTAAGGTTTGTGGACAAGATGCTACTAGAATGCAAAGGAACATGGCAGGCAAATCCAATTCACTGCATGTCAGATGTGCCAACAGTAGTGTGTGCTGAAAGCTTGTCTCTTCTTCTAGACCTTACAGAAATGGTCTATAATTCATCAGCATTTTCAACAGTCATTTGTGAAGTATTCATTTTAGCATTCATGCATTTTAAGAACTTCACTGATTCAGATAGAATCTGAGCACTGCGGTGCTGTGAGAAGTACAGCTTGGGTAGTGGTGTCTTTCAGAGAAAGCAAAGGGCTTACAGCTTAGGAGAAGGGCTGATTTCCTTCCTAACAGTAACAGGAATAGGTCATTTCACCTCCTCATATCTTACACACCTCATTCAGTAAAATGGGATAACATTGCTGTATCTGTAAAGCAGTCTGAGCTACAGGTCAGAAGAATGCTTTGTTAGTTGACAGTATGATTAACTTCAGTGCAAATCAGTGCATGAGCAAGAGTACTTCATAAGTACTTCAGGGCAGATGAGCAGCAGAAGTACCCACTGGGCTGTAGCACCTGGCATGCTCCAGCATGTGGTGTCGCAGTGACCAGAAAGATCTTGTTGACCTGGACTCCTTTCTGATTGCAGATGCTTACAGACTGGGTGGGATGCAGCAAGAACTTGACTCTTGGAATAACTGCTGTTCACCTTAGGCAACTGGCTTTGGCAGCTGAGGGAACTTGGTGTTGCTCCTAACTGTACTATCTGCCCAGGTCTGCCAGCTACCACTTGCACTTAGTGAAACCCCATTGCTTTTCAGTTTGATGATCTCCCAGATTCTCTGACATTGTGCTATCACAGCTGATGGACATCCAACAGCCTGGACTGATGAACAAATCTGTGTGATGTGTTGTTGCTCTGTATGCATGGTCCAGGCTGTGCCAGTTGGGTATGTCCCACTCAGCTGCCATGGGATGCAGATAAATTGCTTCTGGACTTGCTGATGCTGATGGTTATGAAAGAGAGAGATAAAAGCTGCTGCAGGCATAACAGCCCGCTTGGCTGGTCTCTTCTGGTGTGTTCTCTTGCTACTGAACAAAAAGGCTCAGAGTAAGGGAGGAAAACAATTCAGTTTACAACCTCAGTCTTTAACAGGAATGTAGCCATGGACTGTGATCACAGTTCAAGTCCTATGATATTTGTACTCATTGCAATTGATATTATCTTATATTCATTTATATGGGGTTATTTTTTCAACTTAACCAATGCTTCCCATTTTCTTCTCCTTTAGCTTTTTTGTATGAAAAGAGCTCACAGTTCTCATTAACATCCTTGCATGAGGATTGTTGGTCCCTTTGGAAGCATTGTAGAACAGGACTTTAGCATGGGAAAACCTCTTCTGACTGTGGAAGGGCTACTGAGATCTGCTCTGGACAACTTGCAGGATTGAACCTCTGATGACCACAAATATTGTGAAACATAGTAGGTCCAGGCATTTGGAAACATCTTCCAAATGCCTCTAACCAAGATAGGAAACATCTAGTTTAACAAAAGTGGTCCAAAATACAATCTCCCATTCAGGAACTTCATCAGGTCTCCGCAGAGTCCATGGCAAATGGATGAGCCCTAAAGGTATTTTGCTTTTGGAAAATGCACCATACAGTGCCTTCATATTTAATGCTTATACAACAGCATTTCCTTGAAGTGGAAATAAAAGTTGCTGGATTTATTATACAATTTCATGAACTGGGCAAACTCTGGAATATATTTTAAAGTGACTTGGAAGAAAAATAATCTCTCATACTTGATTCATTAAATGAGTGAATTACTAATAAACCTATTCTCTTTCTTCAGTGAGTTGCTTTAATTTTTCAATTAAGCTGGAAATCATTCACCCAATTTTACCTTAATGAATGAACACCTCAAATGAGCATCCATTTTAAAAAAAATATTTCAGAACAAGTTATTTTTGCTAAAAGAGATTGTGGCTATTTTCCTCTTTCAGGCATGCCATTGGTCTCAGAGGTATAAGATGGAGAATCTGGGATGAAATAGATACTGTGATGAAAAGTGTATGTCATTGCCAGAAGATCTTGGAGGATTTCTTGCCTTTCCAGACTGTCTGTCCCTATTTTAACAGAATATTTATGCCTAGGTGATACTATACTGTTCCATCCATTTCTCTGGAATTTTAATAAATACATACTTCATTCCATTTCATTTCAGTCTTCAATACTGTCAGACTCTGTAAAATATTAAGTTGAATTGCAGCTAGAAATCCTATATTTTTAAACATTAGACTGAGCTGTTCCTTTAACTCAGTTCCATTTTTCTGTCTCTATACAGATAATAAATATCAGTTTTACAGGAAGAGTTCTTTCATATACTTTATAGACATATGGGATTGTAAGATTTGGTGGTTTTAGGATTTCTCAGAAGAAAAAATATCAGAATAATTCTCAATGGAGAAGCTGGTAGGACATATATTTGCTGAAAAATCAAGGATTTTTTCTCAGTTTTAGTATGATGAAAAGAAACAGATTTTTCTTACAGTTTATTTGGATTCCTGTTTCATGAGAACTTTTAATATTTCAGACAAATCACTACCCCTTCGTCCGTCTATAAAACACATTCCAATTTTTAATATGAATTTTGGTAAGGTTTCAGATGCTCTATTCCAGACAATAGGAAAGCCAGACATTTCACGTTTTCTCCCCTAAATGTGTGATTCATATTTATTTCCTCTAATATCAGCAAACCTGTTAAATACTGAGGTTTCAGACTCTGATATGGATTTTGTCCCTGCTCAGATGATTGCTGAATGGTGAAGTATAACCTGATATATGATACAGGACTGGCTGTCAGGAAAGTGGGATGCTGAGTGAAATCCAGGTCACGATCGCTAGGTCACAATCACTCTCTACCCTGTTTTGTTGTTGATTTGAGTAGGACCAGAACTTTACCTCTGTTCTCAACCCTAAGTTTTATCTGAATTTGTGGAAAGAGTTCTGATGAATTAAGATGGCTGAGGCTGAATTCAGGTACCTGGAGTCAAGAGACTTATAGCCAAAACTGCTACTCATTCCTAGAACAGTTTTGCTGCAAAAATGGTGACGGTGCAGTGTGCTTAAGTGCTTGGTGCTGTGGAATTTTCCACTCCTGCTGTACAAATCTTCTGATTTATACAGAATATCTATATTGTTGTACTGGTGAAGAGCAATAGAAAGCATAGCATTTGGCCCTGGTTCCTGTTCCCAGGGCATTTACCATCGATGTGAACACTCAACCCAAGTGAAGACTGTAATAGAAATACCTATATATGAAGAGGGCTATTGTTTCAGATTGGCTTTGTCTTGTTTTTAGAGGCTGTGTGTTCTGACAGGGGCCACATATCCGATATAATGCTGCTAGTGGGCTTCATGGAGTGACATCAGTTATTCGTGACATGTTTTTATTTTCTCCTGACATTCTGCTTGCTGAAAAACACTTTCCTGAAGTTAAAAAAAAAGTCAAATAATCTTCGTGGAAAGGCAGTAGAGAAATCAGAGTGATTATATAGGCAAACAAAGCCCTAACGACTTCTTAAGGACTCTCATTATCAAAGTGCATTACAAAACACAAAGAGATCACCGTTGTGGTGTGCCGACTGCCAGAGCTCTCTTCCACCAAAGAGGCATAGTCAAATTCCTCTTTTCTTTGTCCAGTCAATTTTTGTATCATTTCTGAAAAGCATTCTCAAGTGCATCTCTCAAAATCGTTTCAGGCAACTGCTCCAGCTTTCCTTTGCCTATCAGGAGTTGTGCTGGCACATTAGCCTCCTTGCCTTCAGAAGAAGTGAAAGGCCAAAAGTCCACAGAATAAACTGCAGATGAGGCAGACTAATTGGTCTCAAAACCGAAACATATGGTTTCTTTCAGAATCTTGACTTTTAAAATACTTGTTTAAAGCAAACATTTGCAATTCCTCATGAAAGGCACTTTCGTCCCGGAATCCTCTTGACCCTCAGTGACCTTTCTTACCAGTTGCACACTGCTTTACCCTTGGGGATGATTAAATCTTGAGAGGCTTTTTTTTTCCTTTTCTTTTATTCCTCACATTTGTCTCTGAGGACTAACTTAAGAACTGGCTTGAAGAAAGCTAACCTGGGTCAGAAGGACAGAAACATGCCAGATGCCCACCTGAGCACTCCACAGGGGTGCCTGAGGCTGAGGCCGGATGGGAAGGTTTCCATAGATCATCACAGCACTTTGTATTCAAAAAAATGGACTACAAAAAGTAATCACTAAACACTCATTCACCAAAGCTGAGTTTTTGAGTTAAACTTCGAACTGAAAGCTAATTCTTGTGTCCTATGTGTAGAAGGGGAACACGGGATGGGGGGAGGGGGGTGGGGAGGAAAGATGGCCTGAGGCAAAGTCATCACTGAGACAAGATATTTTAAAACTATGGCCTGTGGCTGTTGTCTCCTCCTTCAGAAAAAGGCTGACAAAAGTGATTGACTCCAGGCTGTAATCGTTGGCAAAGGCAGACAAACCCTCCCAGTTTGTCTCCAGGGTGTCAGTACATGTAAGTTGATCGAAATCTCTCTAAAGTCACTTTATTTATAATTTATGTTCCAGTCTCAAAGGCACTCCCAAACCCTCGTTAGGCAGTGTCAGAGCTTGTGCGAGGCCAGGCATTGCACCTGCTCACGTCCTGGCACAAAGGGCCCGATGCTTGCTAACAGGACCAGGAGGAGTTGTTGTCCCAGCGCGGGCAACAATTGTTCCAGCTTTTCTTTACATACTTGTTTGCCAAGAACCTGGAAGAAGATTAGTTCTTCATTTTCAAAATCTCTTCTGCCTAACACCTCTGTCTGCCAAGTTAGATGCCAGCCTGCTCCTGTGATCCCCAATGCATAAACAGAAATGTGCTGGCGGGGCAGCAGCCTGTGACAAGCAGCACCCACTGTCCAGAGCCATGCAGATGCAGCAGGAGCATTCCCACATCTCTGTAAAGAATGAGTGAAAACCACGAAGGCAACAAAACACAGTGCTGCCACAGTCAAATAGCCACGTGGAGGAGAGGACTGGTAAACCAGCTGGACCTGGAGAGATCTGCATTTGCAGCCAGTTCATGCAGTCCTGTGTGACATTGTGATGCCTCATGCCTGACACTCTGGAAAATCCCTAGCCCTGTACCTTCCTGTATTCTGTACAGAGGGAGACCAACTGTCTGCACTGCACCTGACAGTGCTGCACATACACTTACCTGAGCTGGCTGCAGCCTGCCTGCTGAGTAGGTCTGCTTTATGCAAACTGAATAGATATCTTGCCTAAACAAAGAGTATTTTGCTAGGTTTCATTCTCTGCTGAGAGCTGCAGCTTGACTGCTATTGCAGTCTTCCAGAGTTCTCTGTACCAGAGCAGAAGTCCTACTCTGAGACCCTACTCTGAACAAGGTGGGCAAGAACCTGCAAGGCCTTGTCAAGAAGGTAGTTGATGCCTAGGTATGGGCACAGACTATATGTGGGAGGCACCTGCTTTCACCAGCGATTCTTCAACCCAGTTCCAGTGAAGGGTTCAAACAGAAAAGAGACATCATTGCTACAGAGAGAGGGCTCTACTTCACAAAGACCTGTGCTGTGCAAAAATTCCCTATTCCATCCACTTTGAACTAGGACCTTGATACTAGATTTCACATGTTGACAGAGAGTACCCTCACTTCTGTGTGCTGGATACTCTGTCCTCTTGGTTGAACTTGTTTCCAGTTTGTGTAACTCAAGATTCAGGGAAGATACTTGGCTTGTCCTGTTGCATTTCTGCCAAGTGCTTTAAACACTGATCTGATTAATGTTTATTTTTCTTGAATAGTGGACTCACTTCAAAGGAAGACCTCTCCTCTGATTCCCATGGCCTAAATGCTAGATATCCCTACATATCCCTAAATGCTACATATCCCACCAGATCTGGCTTTCGGCCCTTTTCCGAGCAAGGTAAAATGTGGTATCCTAGGTCACAGGAGAGTGCCTTAACTTAGGAGGGAAAAAAATGTCAACAGTTGTTTTGTTATTAGGAAGACGATCTGAGCAGATGAAGTAGAGCACGGTCTTTCAAGCAACTGACAGGGGAAGCAAAGTCTGAGCATCCTTCCAGTCTTTAGGTATTTGTCAGGTCTCTGCAAAGCTTCGCAGTGTCACAACGTAACTTGTCCATGTCGATGGAGAAAGTATTGGGAGTTTAGGGACATTCAGGAGTCAATTGATCACAAAGAATCTGAGCAAATGTCTAAAGCCGGATCCAACAGAGATATTGATTTAAGGCACGAGACTGATCTTTTTGTGGACCTCCTCTGTCACACCTGTGACCGGGTGTGGATTTCTGTTCGAAACATATGCTCATTTCTGTTTTCTCTCTTTCTGAAATATTCTTGTATGTCAGTGCTGGATAGTCTTAGGAAGGGATAGTCTTATACCACACACTGGGAGAGTTTGCTGACACTGGGAGAGTTTAAATGTATGTGATACTTGAAATGGATTCAGTCTTCAGGAAAAATAATATTTGGACAAGAAATAATTAGGAGACAGTTCAGCGAGAACCGTATTTAGGATTTAGAGCTAGAAATTTAACCCATAGTTATCAGACTCCTTTAGGACATGCTCTGATGTCTCATTTCTCCTCCATCTGTAGAATAAGGGATTGTCTCTCAGCTGTTCCCTAGGCATGACCACAGCAGAGCCCTAGAAGTGATATAGTCAACCTGATAGCAAGCAGGGTTTTATCTGATCTTAAAAGCAAGAATCAAAGTACTAGCATGACCAAATGTAAGGGCTTGCTGAGACTTAACTGAATACATTTATAAGCTTATTTGTCAATTTCTTTGATTTGCAAAGTCTCAAATGTGGTGCATACAGCCACACCAACTAGCAAAAGTATCCAAAAAGTGTTCAACATAATATGCCAGAGAGCTGCACAGCCATTTCACAGGGAACATTGCTTTGCAGAGCTGAATGTATGCATGCCTACACTTACCTACTATCTTTGTTGATGAAGTCATCCCTTGAATTTTTTTTTAACTTAAAGGATCCAGCATTTTATCTCACATTAATATAAGTCCTGGAACTAGGTGGGAAAGTTCTTTCCTGCATGCTGATAATGAGGCTCCACAGCTCTCTTTTTCAGTTGATATGGAGATATGCATAAACTTGTCTCTGACCATAGCTAGTCTGCAGATCTCTCTTAGTCTTTTATCTATATCTTGGTATGACTGGAGTGTGTTTTAACTCCTTGTAGTCTGCATGCCTGGGTTTTCTGCTCAGACATTTGGGAAAAATTGTGTAAGCCCAAGACCTCCAAGTCAGGCTCTGAGTCAAGAGCCTGGGTGAGGCTGGAACATCCTCTCATAGCCTTGCAGTTCGGGGAGGGAGCTGATGAAGATCTGCACAGCAGGAAGAGCATCCTGAAGCTTTACAGGGCAGTACAGGAGAGAGTTATTATTCTGAAAGTTTTTATAGAAAATGCTACAGTTTCGATCTGAATGGAGGTTGCATTACTCCGTGGAGTATTGAGGCTGCCACTGTATTTGTTGGATGAAGAAGTTGTAAAAATAAACTACAAACTACCTTGGAAGTAACACACTACAGATGTGCGAAGAGGTTTTTTCATCTAAGTTATCTCTTCAGTTGCAGATAAGAAATTCCTTCTTCTCCACTCCTACCCAAAACCTCATCGTAAACCCTCGGTGAAAACAACTCTCCCAGTCTCCCAAGAGGTGAGGCAACTCCCTGCACTCCACTTGCTAGCAGTGACATTAACATATTTTTACACATATTCTCAAATCAGCATGGTTCAGGTAGTAGTGAATGAGGAGAGCATCCACCTCTGGGACTGTCCCTGAGCCTCCAGGCTTCCCTGTGGTCATAACACTGACCTTTAAGAGAATTCTTTTAATCTCAGAGGACCATGCTGGGAGTAGGCTGTCCTGATAGATGTCACACATACACACAATTTCTCTGACATAATTTGGCAATACAATATAAACAAAAGACACACTTCATGGAAAAGGCATGAGGCACACCCTGACCCAGTTGCTCTGCACACTCACCACCCTGCATACAGAAAGGTTGCATAGCTAGACTACTTCCATTAGCTGAAGTAAACATCACTTGAGTGAAAGTGGGAGGGAGACATGTCTCCTACTGAAATATTTGAGTACTTTCTGAAATGGAGGTCTTTCAAATGTTTACTGTCTTTTTCCTAAGACCCTGTTTATAGTTACTATTAGTACCACACAGTAGCAGTGCCACCAGCACCTCTGTTTTCTCGTGAATGAGATTTTCAGATTTTCACTGGATTGGTTTAGATTCTCTTGCTGGGGGAACATACCTCACAGAGAAGACAAATAGCAGTTTTGCTTATAACTTGAGATTTTCATTTTAGTGTTAATAAAACTTCATGTTTAAAATTGATCCTGTTATAGTTTTCCCTTTGTATCAGCTTTTTCATCTCCCTTAAAAGAAAAATGAAACATGTTTTGACTATTCTGATAGTCAGAGAATCAATATGAAGATTGACTTCTCCAAACTGTGTATCAGCCAGAGCTCAGGGGCTGATTCCTGGGCTGAGAAAGAGATGTCTAGAAGGTGCCTTCTCACCTTTCATTGCCCTTTGAATTTCCAGTCCCTGTTGTTATCTGCACCACTGACTGCAGCCTATAAACCTCTTCACAGAATAGGATTAGCAGGAATGCTCATCACTTCTAACATTTTTTTTTGACATTAAGGTGGGAAGAGCATGCATATGATCCTGAGCCCATGCAATGTTAAGCAATACAGAGTCAATAATCTTGCTGCCTTTTTCAGCAGCAGCACTAACTAGGGCTCTTTTAAACTGCTGTAAAACACATTCTACCTTACCAGAGGTGGAGTTTTTACTCTGGTTTTCTCACTGGTAGTCTGTGAATGTATCGCATCTGTAGAAGCTTTCCCAGCAGTCAGTGGCAGTCATTCCTGTAGCTGTGCTGTTGGCTCTGAATGGCGCAGAGTGGTTGAGTAGAAATTAAATGAGTAATGATGCAGGTAATTCACAGTGAGAATTTCTCCATATGGAAAATCAACAGTGAGCAGTCTTCAATATAAAATCTATATTAATATATGTCTGCCTGAAGATTACAGTTAAATAAGGAATATTCATTTTACTGATTGACTTTTAGATGGCCACTAAGGGCTTGGGCTTCTTGGGATCTTGCTGGCAAAGAAAGCAGCACAGAGAGCCTGGCTTTTCTGTACCAGCCTTCTGTGCAGGTGTGCTTTGCCCTGTGCTCCACAGGGCACTGGCTCAAGCCTTTACCCAGGCCAGGGTGGGTTTTGCTGCAGCAAGGACAGGGAGCTGAGGCAAAGGGACAGTGAAGAAGAGGACCTTCAGGTGTTTCCCAGATGCTGAGTTGTGCTCTGTTCCCAGCAAGCTGAGCAATTGCCACGAGTTTCTGATCTGAGCAACGTCATGACTTCATTCCCGGGTACTTTTTTCTTTCAGACAACACTACTCTGTTGTCATTTTAACTCCCATGTCTGCTCCCATGATACTCACATGCTTTCCACTTTGTTGACATGTGGGAAACATAAATTTGTGGATGACTAAATACTCCAAACTCTGCTTTGATATTCTGGCCATCTACAGCCAACATTATCCCTAGTTATGCACAAATGGAGTAGCTGCCTACTACCACAGCCTGAGCTGACCCTTGCATCCCTCTGCATGTCTGTGTTACACTCTCAGTCCATAACAACAACTCTGAGCTTAAAGAAACACAAAAAGTGTATTAATAAAGAGTCTTTTCTGGGTGATGGAAGCCTCCCTAAACCCAAAGCTGTGGAACTGCCGATAGGATGCTGCTGAGGGCACCCCAAATCATTCCCATCCATGTTGAATTAGAGGCTATTAAACCTGGGCCTGGAGCTATATTAATGCAATTGAACTGCATCAGTCTATTTTGTAGTGTGGACACAGAGAAACTTCTGCCATTGACACTGTGAACATGCCTCAGGGCATTTTATTTCTAAAACAGGATAATCCCTTCTGAAAAACTGGGATGTTGCAAGTAACATTTGCAAGGCTTTAAGATGCAGTTCTGATTGGGGGCAGATCAGCAATAAAATTTCAGATAAGTAGATTACAAGGTGATGACTGAGTTTGTGAACATCTAGCTTACCTTGACTAATCTCTATACGTAAAGTATTAAAGAATTTTGCTACTGAAAATTTGCAAAAACATTCATGTCTCAAATGAAGATCTATCTTGTTACAGCAGAGGGAAAAAACATTAGAAATATTAGAATGACTGATTTCACTAGAACAAGCACAAACTATTGCTGTGTGCAACTAGCAGCAAAATTCAGCAGTGCAGAGGGATCGATGGCAGAAGATGAGAATATAAAGTGGATAAAATCTATATCACTAGGGCTGTGTACCACAAATACATGCACATGAATTATGTGATGCAATGAACACCCAACTGAAGATTTCATCCATAATTTGATAAGCTTTGAGTAGTTCTAAATAAAGGTGAACAGAAGAGCAGCGCCAACAAATTGCAGTCATATTTCAGATTAGTTTCTCTTAATATATATACATACTTTTAAAAAGCATGAGTGCTATTATATAGAAAGAGAAGAATGAAGAGTGACTTTATGCTGTCTGTGAAGAATAATTTTGGCTGAAGATGTTAACAAATTACTGTTGTTTTAAGTTTGCCTCTGAGCTATCTGTTAATTGTTGCACCCTTAGCACTGTAACATGGCCTGTTTTGGTTTTTTACAGATTTACATAGCACAAGAAGGCAGCACACTCCAGAGTGACCTCTGAAAATAGCTTTGCAAATTCATGTTCCACATCTCTGCCTGCCATTAGACACTGGTAACCACAAATTAACCTTTCAGGGCAGTTTCATACTTTACAAAACTCACATGGTTGCAAAAGTGATGTGCCCAAGCAATAAATACATTTCTGGCATTCACAAGCTGTTGCACCTGTGGAATCAGGCAGCTGTTTTCAAAACTTTGGTCATAAATGAGAAAAGAATGACTTTCTTAGCTGATGCAACAAATGTTGACTTAGTTGAATGTAGTATCTATAGTTCAAAGGTGAATTAAACAGACCAGGGAAGGGGCACATGGCTTGGAGCCATATGGCTGAACTCCTCTATCCTTAAGATGTTGTTCAAGTCTAATTTTCTGTTTGGAACAAGCTTCTGGCCTATTCTGTCTCCCCAAAATATGTCCATCCCTGTTCTGGGAGAGGCTGATCACCATGACACCAAGCCTAACTGGGAAGCCTAATATGCACACATGCCACTGCCTGAGCCAGTGCCCTGGTCCTGTTTGGCTCACTGGTGTAAATGCAGACACCAGTGACAAGAGATGATGCAATAGTAAATCATGGCTGCATCACACAGCTCCAGCAACATGAGGCATACATTCAGTGGTGCCAGGAAACCAGAGCCTGCCCTGTAAACTGTTATAGAGCAGCGTGGGGCATATAAGGGAAATGTCTTAAAGCCCTTTCTCCTTTCCTTGGTACTGACTTGCTTTCAAAGGGAGAAAGGGAAAAAAGGCATCATGTAACAGCTGAAATACTGACCTTGCAATGTCTATACACAGTCTTAACTTAGTATATAGGGTATAGTCTGACCTGACCTAAATGTGATATTAGAAACACTTAATTGGCCATGTAAGAGTTTATCATTGATGCAGGAAAGTCTCCTTCTGTGTGTGCTTTCAAAGATAACCATGTTATTGATTCAGGCTATTTTTAATAAGACTTCCACAGTCATCTCTTTTCTTCAAAGAAAGCTGAGAGACTGACCAAATCTTAGAAATGATCCCTCTAAGCCTTTAAACAAAAGGGCAATATTGACACAAGGACATGTGTGTACAAACCAGGTAAGTAGTGATAAGGGGGTACCCAGGGTGGAACAGCTTTGTGTGGAAGTAGCAGGGTAAAACACTGCATGGCACTGGGGGTGATATGGTTGCAATAGCCAGGGACTGGACTTTGAATTTCCAAGGAATATTGCCCTGATCCTGTGAGATCATTCTGTAAATAACTTCAAATTCCACACACAAGTTTTTATTGTCCTGAGGCGTTAGACCACCCAGTCTTTGCTGCTCTGCATCTTCTCTGTACAGAGAGAGAAAAAAATAAGAAAGAACTTTCTTTCTTTAAGAGCTGTAGTGTTATTATAGGAAATATAAGTTACCCAGTTTACATATTCAGTCTCACACTGGCCTTGTAGGTTGATTTGAGATATAGAGGACTAATATCACAGTTGTTAAAATTCAAGGTAGAAGGAAATTGCAATTTCTGCTCACTAAACATTCGTGGCGGAAAGAAAAAAAACCAGGAAAGTAAAAAAATATTAAACATATAAATTCCCCAGAAGAATGAAGTGTCACCACAGGTCATAGCTACTGTGCTCCCTCCCAGTGAGCACTCTGGGTGCAGTTCACAGGCTTTTCAAGGTCTGAGACCATTACTGAAGATAGCCTTAATATATCAAGAACATTTCTCATCTTTATAATCTCTTAATAACAGGCTACAGTCTCATAGGATATGCTAGCGACATTATCTTCTGCTATAAATTGCAGGAATTGTATCATTATTTTCTTGTGCTCTGAGCACCTAATTACTCCCAAGGAAGAAGATGAGAGCTATCCATGGTTAGTGATGGCCAAGGCATTTGCATCTATGTGGGTCATCTTAGAAAGCATTACTAAAAATAAGGACAAAATCAGACATTTTAATTGTAGGTGTTCCTAAGGGTAAAAGCCTTTCAAAAACACACAGGCAACTCCATTAATGAGATATGTAAAGGAAGCACAGTACTGCTGTGAAATTACTGCACACTCCCTCTTGAGTGACCAACCCACCTGAAAAGCAACTGAGTATTCAATTAAAGTACAGTCAAAAGCATTATTTTCCAAAGACAATTAGTGCCTTAGGCAAGGCACTTTTTCTGTTCAAACCAGAGAAAAGAATTTATATGCATCCCAGCACAGCCTCGATTCTGTAGTAAGGATCAAGGGACACTACAAATGCCAAGAAAGAACAAAGAAAAGAGGTTACCTTGTGCACTACCACAATACTTTGGCCCACACTTGCATTTAGCAGGATCTCTTCTCACCATAAATGACAATGGCACTTTTTTTTTCACTGAAAAATGCCAGCTTATACAAAACAGAATTTCTGTGGTAACGCACTCATGTTAGCTAAATTTCTTCAGGATGTTGAGCACAGGAACGTACTTCCAGCTCAAACAAGGAAGGCAGGAGAAACATTCTAGAAGACCCAAGCACATGGGAGTGACAGTGCTCACCTTGGCTGAGAGCAGAGTGGTTCAGTGAATTCAATTATTCAAAACAAATAATTATTGATGTTTGGCCTGGGGCTGAGTACCCTTCAGACCAGAATATGTCTGGAGAGGAGGAGCCAGGAGGAGATACAACACACTAACACTACAGTGCATGTTTGATCAAGCAAACCTAACAGATTAATTTATTTCAGGACTGGATTCAAAAAAGGGCAGACCATGTCATGGGTAGCTTCCAGGTTGCAGGGAAGGGCTGAGACCCAACAGTTGCACACCTGCTCTACACCTTTCTCAGACACCACTTCTTCACAGTCAGTATTTCACTAGCAAAGGAGAGCAGCCCTGTGTAGCTTTCTCCAAAACTTTGGTTCCAAGGGCAGCCTTAGACAGTAGAATTTCAGAAGGAGAACTAAAGGCAGGAAATGCAAAACAAGTGATGTTATTTGTTTACAGAGGAAAAGCATCTGATTGATCTGGGAGAAGAATTTCTAAAAAATGAAATGTAGGCACTAGTCTCTTGTGACCCTCAGGACAGCCTATTACAGATATTTGGCTACACTAGATTTAAAAAAAAAAAGAAATAAGAAAAAAAGAGAGGACTGTGAATTTAATATCATATTAATTAACTGATGTAGTTCATTCTAAATTCAGGAGCCCTGTGTAGCATAATGAGCACAATGATTTCTTAATAGGCCAAGTCAAACCCCATAATCTCCCTTTCTGGTCCGTAGGAGGCGTGTCCAAAGAAACAGGGGACGCACCGAGGGGAGGAAAGGCAAGAGACATGCGCCAAAATAGACAACCCCATTGGTCACAAGGTCACATGGTTTTAAGGGATAAAAAGGGTGCTGAGTTTGAAATAAAGCTCTTTGATTACCATCTCATTGGAGAGCTGAGTGCATCTCTTTATTATATAAAGACCACCACGTAACACTGATCCTTACCTATTTCCTTTCGATGGCCTAATGGCTTCCCCTTGAAAGGTGTGACAACATCGTCCCTTTCTATTTCAGAAAGCACCTTTTGTTTATGAGTTAATAATTTACTAGGAGCCTCAGGTAGTTCTTCTTTGTAAAAAATGCACGGGCAGTCCCAGCTGCAAAGTCAGCCCTGGCACTGTTACACATCCACACCATCATTAAATCACCTTACAGCTGCTCAATACAAGGTAAAAGAGCCTGGCCACTGCATCCCTGCTTTATCAGCACTTGTTATTAAAATAATCTGCCTCTATTTACAGGCATCCTAAGGTGCGTGAAACACTCATCTAACTTTTGTACCAGGACGTGGAAAGCAGGTCTAAAATGGCTGACAGTCTCTCTGCTTTTGCAGCTTCTGCTCAGAGGATCCACACCGTTTGTAGAAAAAGTAGACCTTGGTGTATTTACCATCAAAGTACGTGGAAATACAAGTGGATGTGCCCTTGCCAGGCCATGTGAATGAGAGGTGGGACTGTACTGTTATATCATATACCTATGAAAGAAAAGGGCTGAAGCCCAGGTGAGCCATCCTGCTGAGCAAGCTCTTGGGGGTCTTCAGTGTGGAGAGTAAAAGAGGCCAATTTGCAGAGCAGGTTTCCAGCCACAAATCCCATTTGGAACACACAAGGATGGTTTCTGATATAAAAATGCGTGTCAATGATGGGCTAAGGAGAAGGAATGTGAAACTTTGAGAGCTGAAAAGAAATAGGTAAGGACTGCTAAGAAAATGGGTAGTCATAGATATGGATTGCATATGTCAGGCCTATTTTCATGTGAGAGTTGAGGAATTGCTACTTATATTTAAGTATCAACTCTTTTGAAGGGCAAGTTCTTTGCTCCCTAAAATTGGCATCCTGATACTTATTTAGTTGGGGGGTTTTTTTGCATGTCTTTTCCTGAGGTAGATCAAGTGTTTTCTTTCAAGCTGGAAATTATTTAATGATAGAATTATTAGCTTGGGTACATTTTACTGAAACATAATTACAAAGGATATTCTTCAGGGAGTACATTTTATAGGAAGCCTGACTATTAATATCACATACTATGCATCACAGAAAGGCCTGTTACTAGAAATTATGTAGGAAAAATCTCATTGATGTGATTTACATATTCAAATATAGAGGCAAAATACAATAAATGAAACCAAATTCACATGCAGCTTTACTGAGATGAAGATTTTGGTATGAAATACACAGTTTGAATGCTCTAAACACTCTATTTTTCTTCATAGTTACATCAAATGCTTCCTCCCCTATGTCCACTACATGGGGAGAACAAATGTTGTGTAAATAAACAAAATTCAGTTTGTGTCTATAAACTTGCCTTATATGTCCAACACTCTGAAAACATAAATAGTCTCATACAAATTTTGTGGGGGTCATTGAATATTAAGTATTAAAATTCAGAACCCACGTACATGTATGTGTATATATGTGCATATAACTGTTCTAAGCTAGAAATGAGTGATAGCTCTGGTCCAGGATGGGCAGTATATTATCTAGAGGAGAGTTTCAGTGTTTAATAAAAGCTTTTTTTCTGTCAAGTTGATTTAAAAACTGCAGCTGCTGCATTTCTTGAGAACTCATTATAATACCAACAGTATGTTTTATATTTGAACAACAGCAGTGCATTCTAACACCTTTTTGCTTACTTTATTTTACATTACACAAAATACAACAGATTTTTGCTAGAATTTGGAACTCACAAAAAGGGACAGATGTCTCAAAGAACTTGTAGGTACCTAGAACATTTATAAAAATCCTTAATAAACTATATTTCTGTGCAATATTCCCACAAGAGCCAGATTTTTTTAATAGTCTCGGTTGAGCTTTAGATGAGTCCATCAGTCTCCTAGATGATGTGTAAACCTGAACCCAATTTGCAAGGGCTGTTTTCTGTAAATTAATTTTTTTGTAGCTATTCCTTTTGTAGGTCATTATGAAAGAAAAAAAATGGTGTGACTGTTTTTATTTTGACAAGTTCTACTCTATAACATTTTCTAAATTAAACTATGTCTTTCCTCTCCTACACTTTTCTTTCCCATCTTCCTACCATATATCCTTTTTACCAGGTGTAATGTATTAATTGATATCTTAATGAAATTTTCCTATTACTTCTCCTCAGTCATGTAGTTTATAACTTTTCTTGTTATTTACACCCCCAGGACACACACTTTACTCACATTTTTTTCATGGCACAAATATAATACATTGAGAGGACAAGAAAATGAAGCCTACTAGTCTTTGCCAAATCCCCAGACCCAGACATCTGAAACAAATTTAAGCTTTCACAAAATAAGAGGCTCTTTAAAGACAGAATTACAGTCTGTATAATCTATATTTTGCCATACACAAGATACAATAGGTCCTGTGACCATAGCTGATAGAAATAAGAAGTCTTAATGCTACACATGAACTGGTAATGTACCTAGAACTGCCCTGACAGATGTAGCATTAAATTGCATTTTTAATGTACTCAAATAAGCTATACATAATTAGGATTAACATTTCTATCCCCTGACTGATTAATGATTACTATATGTGGGCTTTAATATTGCTTAGGAAAAGGATCAAATGACCCTAATTTTATCCATCTTGCCTGCTTAAGTGCTTCATTTTTTTCTGAAAGAGTTGTTTATATAAATAACACAATGAAGGGAAGCTGATCTTGTTCTGATTAAGTTTCTTTCAAACATGGTGTAAATTACAATTTCAGTTTTTAATGTATTTTGTAGACTTGTACTTCAAAACATTTCACATTAAAATTAATAGAGGCGAGGAGGCAACGCATGAAAAAATAGGAAATGATGTTCTGAAACCTTACTTATATTCATCAGTATAATTAGTCCAGCATGTAGAAGTGTTTCTTTCTCTTTGAGCTAAATATTTTCTTTTCCAGTTCACTGTTAAAGCAAACAGAATATGTATGGTTTTGATCTTATTGTTGATTAAGACAACCCTCCTACAAACCCTGCACCAGACCTCAGAAGCATCATTGTGCAGCGACAAAAGCTTTTTATTGCTAATTGTAAAAGCAGGGCAGTCTCCAGCAGAGAGTTGCTGGGTTGCTGACTGATGCCTTGACAGATAACAGACAAACAGTGCGACACTCCAAGATTCCCGGTGGAAAAACAAAAGACGCTTAATTTACGAACAACCAGGCATCCATTTAGGGATACCATTATGCACTGGAAAAGACTCCGTGCCACGCAAACATACAATGAGCTTGTTACGAAGCAGGGAAAGTGTTGGGTTTGCCTGTGAAGGAATGGCCGTGACACTCATTAAAAGCCCTGAACCTTCCTTTCCCAGCTCGGGTGGGGCTGTCTAGTATTTACACAGCAGGTCTCGGCAACAGTATAAGGGTAGACTGTGTTCACTTGCAGATTCAGACTTATTTTAAGGGATTTTCTATCCCTCAGTTTGTCTGAATGGGGTAACTGGGGATTTCAGCCCTCTACCTCACTGTAGCAGGGGGGTGGCAGCAAGGAGGACTTCATAGGTGAGGCATGAACCACCAGGACACTGGGGACATGGAACAAAAGTCCAGTGATTGATGGAGTTTCCAAAGCTTCCCAGTAGCTTATTACGAACAGGCTATGGCTGCATTCTTTTTCCTTTGAGTTTAAATCTCACAGAAAATGCAGTGCAGGAGCGTAGTATGTAATACAGAGTAGTGTCACTAGCAAAGAGCACATTTTCCTGAAGCAGCAAGGCTGATCTAAGTTTGTTACGTTTGCTTACTCTGTTAACAGCCCCTTTTCACCCTTCATCAGATCCTTGTTGTTGTTGTTATTATTATTATGTGGATGCTCACTGGGATGGCATGAATGTGTCAGCCACAGGCAAGAGGACGCTGAGGAAAATGCAGGCAAAGAGGCAGAGGGAGTCCCTGCCCCACAGCACCTACCACGTGTGACAAGATGCCTTGGGCAGATGCCAGGGAAATGTATGAGAAAAGTCGAGGATGCCAAAAATTTAGCAAACATCTGAGGGAGGTTGAGATCTACAGATCTTTTAGAGCAGGAGCTGGCTCATTCATAGTGCGTGAAAAATTCTGAGTAGGGCAGAGCTATCAAGGCAACCCTGAAAATGCAGGGTCTCTGTGCACAGCAGTTTGGCTGCTGTCATTTGTTTTATTAGGTCTTTTGCTTTCAATTTCACTCCAACCTTTCTAAATTCTGTTGTCTCATTGAGCACTGAGCTGAGTGTCAAGACTTTTGCCTTGTGGAATTATTTGTGGCTACAGAGCATGGGAAGAGGAAGTGAGGGATAAAGTGCATCTAAGCCCTGACTGGTTACAGGAAGGACTTGCTCCCACACCTGCTGACTATGCAATTAAAGCCACATATAGTCTGCTAGTGCATTATGAAGCACTAGGATGGAGGCTGACATATCCAACAGCTTTAAACCAAAGGTAGATTTCTCCAGACATGGGAAAGTGGGTGTGCGGAGAAACAAACCGGTCAAATCCTCAGCATAGAATCACACAAGCTGAGAAATTTCTGTAGAAAAACAGGGGCTTTACCAACACATAGCCAAAAAAAGCCACTTGAGAAATAATTATAAAGTGACTGAGGTTTGATTATACCAGGCACTCTCCATCTGGTGTAATGGCAAATCTGACTAGAAAACTCCTCCTCCCCAATATTCCCATGCAAGTACATGCAGCTTCTTTATCATGTTTTAGATGCTCTGCAGGACACTTGAGAGAAATTGCAGTTTTTGAACTGTCCTTGGAGTGGAACTGAGACACAAGCAGTGACCTTTTGACCATGTTTGGTGGTTTTTAACACTGTGCTGGAATGTACACTGAACAAAGAGAGCAGTTTCTATGAAAACAGGTGCATTTGAACTGGTCAACCAAATGCTGCTGAACAAAATGGAAATGCTGCTGAGATTCCTGCCAGACCCCCTGGGTTGGAGCTTTCAGTTAAGACCAGAGGAAGCTATCTCTTGCATAAGATACAGTTAATTCCTGTGGCACCCTATAGCTGAATGACCTACCATGAAAAGCTGCCCTTCTCCTCTGGCATGCAGGAATATTGTCCCTTCCCATTCATATGTACACTAGGAGCTCATGGAGCTTGCAGGAACTTGCTCTGAAGTTGTTGTAATTTTTTTTTTTTTTAACTCTCAAACAATATCCAAATTACATTCCAGAGTTGAAACAAACACAGCAGTGCAACTCCCAAAACTATTCAGCAGTTTCCCTTACTGAGTTACGAAAGCGCACCTCTTACTAAAGGAAAAAGAATGCCTATTACCTTTATTCAGCCTACCCAAAGGAACATCCTGCTGGTAAAATCCCTGTCTCTGGGCCCATAAGCTTTTCCCCTTTAAACTCCTTTTCTTCAAAATTTGGTTTTCTGTTTTTACTGTAAATTACATCACAGGGCTTAAAAAACTGAGTATGTGTGCAAGTCTGAGTAGATTTTACTGTGAATTTATTTACACATTTAGTATCAGCAAATGGAATGAGATGCAGTACTTCATGCTTAGAGTTCCCTTTTCACATTGATATTTGCGATAGGAAATCTGAGTTCATTACATGAAACTGTGTGTTTGGGTAAATCTGCAGAGGTTTGATGGTAATTCAGACTACTGCAAACTGTATGAAGACAGGTCAGATATATGAAGGAATTAGAATAGCCATAGCTGTGGGGAGGTCCTTGTGAAATAGGCATATTTCCTGTTGATAGAGTATATATAGGACTAGTAGGCATCCAGGCTACCAAAGACACACTTTCTGTTTCCACTGAACAGTTTAATATAAGTCCAGAATGGAACTTTGGTCATGCCTTGGATTTTGGACAATGACAAATACAGAGAATTTTTTAATTATTTTTTTTATTTCTTTTACCCAGAATTGAAGAATGTTTGGTCATTTAACTGTCATTCAGAGAGAAAGTCTGTTTTACCTTTTTTTTTCCCTATCAAAAGAATGTAAGTTTTCATTCCTTTGCTTTTGGAACAGCGTAAAGTCATATGAAAAAATATCCATGTTAAAAATCAGCTGAGCTTTTCAAAGCCTGTGAAAACCAATTATGTGCAAATTCCCTTTGATTTAAGTGACTACATAAGGTGCACAGGAATGGTAATCTTGCCTATTTGATTCTTAAACAGATTACTGAGCAGAACTGTAACTGAAGAAAGAGGGACACAGCACTATGTGCTAAAGTCTAAAAGGGTAGATGCTGCGACTTTCTGGACATTATTAGGTAATACTGAGTTTTTGCAAGTCTGTTCAAGATTTAGTATCCTCTGGAGTAAAAAATAATTCATCACCTCTGCAGAAGTAGAAGAGGAAAGAAAAGCATAGGTCCAAGGGATTTTTAACGTAACAATTTTGGATTGGTAGATTCTTATTTCATTTCTTTATTCTTAGATTAATCTAGGGTTTAGACACAATTTACAATGTTACAACTCTATGCTGTGTACATGCTATGGCTTGCTCTTACTTGTATCATCTGTACATTTATGTGACGTGCCTACCATGAAACTTATTACCGGCATTGCCAGCACTTTCTAAAATAGCTCCTTTATAAAAAATCCAAAACATATTAATCCTCTTCCATTTCTTCTAATAATTCCTTAGCTAGCTCAGTGACAGCCACATACAACAACAAGCAGCTACCTACACCCTCAGAAATCACATGTCTAGTCTGATGTTACTGATGCAAAAGCCAGGTATTGCTGAACTGAGTAATTTTGGCTTCTTACAGTCCTTCCTGAAAATGATACAGCCCACCTATCTGTGAGACTTTGTTTGGAATGAGGTAATTTCGTTGCTGGTGTCTGTGCTACTCACTCTCTGCTGGCAATACAAGGTGACTAAGAGACTGGTTTAGCCCAGATTCCTAAATTTTAGATGCCTTAAGACAGAAGTAACAAATTCCTTCCTAAATCCATTGATATCTGCCTTTAAGGCATTGGAAGAGACTTTTCCTCCTAGCTTGCTGGGAAAGTTTTAAAACTGCTTTGTGATCTAAGTGTTGCTCTCCCCTAAAAACGGAAATACTTTATAGGAAACAGAATAAAAGTTCATAGACTAAGGCTCAAAAGGATTATAGAAGGATTTAGTCTGACCTCCTGCACATCATAAGCCACAGACTACAGATGAGAGAATAGAGAAAAATATTTTTTTTTCCAAATGACAACATGGCAAGTGTTACTTTTAGAGAAAAAAGGTCCTTTAATGAAATGGAATAATTTCCATTGAAGGCAAATTTCTGGCAACATACAACTTCACTTTATAATCTTCTTTCTAATGTTTATCTGGAAAAAGCAGCATATTCTTCTAGAGATCTGGTTTAATCTACCTTGAATTCACAAATGCTTACTGAAATGCTAGAGGTGAGTTTAAAAAAACAGAAATAATTTTGGCTCTTAGTCCCTTTAAAAATCAGGTTTGTTTCAGGAAAGATTTAATTATCTGTTTGGTTCTTTAAACATAGTTTTATAACTTCTCGGATGAATATTCAAAGAAAACCGCAATTATTATCCAGAGCTTTTTACTAAAGGAAGCCAAGTAAATCATAGATAGGAGATTTTGTATCTCAAAGACAGACCTCTAGCTTTACAGGAACAAGATGTTTTTCCTACAGGCATGTGAATAAGTGAGAGCAATTAAAACTGACGTGGCATTGTGTAGCTACTCAGGCCAAACATACAATGACTTTATTATATATTACAATAGACAATTTATTTGTTGTATTCCTGCTGTGGATTTCTCTTAGCAATACATGTCTAGTGAAGAAGTAATTATCCTAACTGCTTCCTTACAGTCTTGTATAAGTGTGTATAGTCATAGTATACACAGTAAATACTTTTATATATATATATATATATATATATATATGTATGTATATAGTATACTCTTTATAGTCTGCATACAGACTTGGCCTCCTTATACTTGAAAAGCGGATGTGATCTAAATCCATAGGGAAATATAAACAGTGGCCCTTTTTTGCAAACCACATTATCACACTGAATTTTATTATAAAAGGTGATTTTATTCAGGGCAATTTGGGCTCAAATTGGTCTTTGTATACACAAAAAATAGCACTCTTCATCAGAGAATCAGGCAGTGTCAACTTCAAATTTAGAGAGAGGCATCTCAGGAAGCAAAGTCTGCTGTCATAAAGGAAACTGCAGGTCATGTCTCTGCTTCTCAGCACATGTTGGAACAGACAGACACCAAAAGGTGTGGATCCTGGCTTCCACAGCTTATGCTCTTACCTCAGCAGGCTGGGGTGGCCATCTCAGAAAAGGCAAGGAGAGCATTGTGTAAGGGGGAAAGTGGGAGAAATTAGCTCTGTAATTAGAGTATGTAATCACAGGTGGTGGTATAGAGAACAGTTTGTATAAAACAGATGAATTTTGTTTCTAAATAAGCCTGTGGAGCTTTCAGTACACACCAACAACAATGAGCTTGATCTTCCTGCAAAAAGGTGCCAAGGAGCTAAACTGATGTGATGAGTGAGGACACTGAGGGGTAGTATGTTGAGTGGGGTCATTCTCCCCTGTATAACATGGTCCCAACGTGCAACCCAAGATGCGTGGTAGCTGCTTTGCATAAAATGTGTAGTTGCACCTGAAAAAAGGACAATGGAGGGTCTGGTTGTTGCCTTTTCAGTTTTAATTTCTAGCCTGAGCTGCATTCTTCTCTGCAGTAGCTTCCCTTGCCATCTAGAGCAGTTAACATCCAGTGTGCCCAAATTACATACTCCAGAGACATCCATATGAATGCACATGAGCCATGAGAGTAAGTTTCTGAAGGCTGGTTGTGGTGAGATGGCCAAACATTCTCTTTTTAAAAGTTCTCTGCATGCTCTGAGGCTAATTTTTATAACTTGATGATTCTTCTAGAAAAAAAAAAAAAAGGAGAAATTCCTCTGGAGAAAGGTTCTTGGCTGCAGGCACAGGACACAGCAGCCAGAGAAGTGACAGAGGCTGGGTGGAGGGGATGGGGTGCAGGAGAAGCCCGGAGGGAAGGTGACCCCCAAGCAGTTGACGCCCAGGCTGGGCTTGGGAGGGTGCCTTTGGCTGCAGATGATGCAAGTGCATTTGGGATACTTGGCTCCTAACCCCATGAGTTTCTGTTACTTAATGTGGGAGGCTGCTCTGATTATATACCGACCACAGTGCTAGAAAATTATTAACCCTCCTATAATAACAGAGCTTTAATGTCCCTTTTTATCACTCTGCCTGCCTGTCTTGCAGCCTGTGTCAGTCCTCTGCACTTATTTAACACCATCTGTGGAGAGCTTTTCCCTTTGATTTGTATTAACATATTATAAGACTGTGAAATTCTTTTCCTCTCATCTCCGCTCTCCTGGAATTCTTCCTATTTTTGCTTCTATAGATTTATTCTGAAGTCCTCTTCATCTTGGGCACCTAGGAGACAACATGTGGACTTTCAGCTTTTTTCAATTTGTGAGATCCTAAAAAATTTGGAATGAAAGTTCACACTGTGGTAGAGTATAGTTAAGCCTGCTGGCATTAGGCTTGCTGTTCATAGTTACCTTTCTCTGACCTCCTAGATGCAGTCTATGTGCTATAAATACTGGTTATAAAGCTGTGGTTGTAGGCATACCAGTATTGTATCAATTTCAGTGCCCCAGTGACAACAAAGGAGACCCAGGATGAAACAATCAAAGTCATAGAACCTACATGTAGTGTGAAGAGATAGAAAAGCCATTATACAATCATATTAATTTTATTAGAGGTAATTTGTACATGTGCAACATAAGTCCACTTTTTTGATAGAGGGAGTAAAAGGATCAGAAATTTCTAGTAGATAGCTATGAATGTATTTCAGATGATTCAGTGTTCAGGTATAAATCAGGTAAGCACACAGGAAGCCTTCCTGAACATCTTGGTTTAACAAAAAAATCACCAAATTATTTTCAAGAAATTTAGCCCGCTCTAAAATCATATTTGTTAGAACCATCGCCAAACTCATTAGCTTCAAGGGATGTGATGAAAACAAAATAGGGAAATGTTCACAGTACTAATTTTAATCAGCAATATCTCATTCTCACTACCTTTCCAGTTCTGAGACCTTGTTTTTTTTGAAAGTAGACTCAGAGTCAGTGACAAGATAAAGTAGTCCCAAACCCTTTCTGCTTTGATTCCAGTGCAGAATTCCAATTCCATTATGTCTGTGGACATAATCACACTCACCCATTCACAGAACTTCCTCTTCCCAAATATCTCTATATACATCTAATGCTAAGAAGGTGTACAGCAAATTTTCACTCCAAGCAGTAACTTCATAAACCTTAGTCCTTACGAAGTATAGAGAGTTCTATGCCAAGGTGAAATTCTCATCAGTCAGAGGCCACAGCGTAGCTGACAAGCACCCTATTCCCCAGTGCCACAGTGGAATAGAAATATTGGCAAGACAAGAGATACTGATTTGGTTATGCACAGAAGGATGGTGAGCCACACAGTTAGCGAGCACATTCAGTACAGAATCAGGAAAATCTCCTTCCCTTTGGGCATAATTTATCTTCATGTAGTCCTTTGCCGTAACTTGCATCTGAGATAAGGAATTTGTTTAACTCCAGTAATCTAAGCATAGGAAAACTTGGGTATACCCTAGCCATTAACTTCTTCCACATTCTTGCCATTGGATAGGTTAAAAAATGGTTTTCTGCACTGCATTTTTAAGATACAACCAATTTTCATCCTGACGACATATGTTTTTGGTCTTGCCCTTTTGTGTGTCAAGTCAGATGACCCTCCTAATGAAAATCATGAAAAAGAACTTCTGCTTCCCTTCTTTTCATTGTATTCTTAAGGGAAGGTTAAGTAGAAACCAGGGAAAGATGGATAAAAAGCCATACTATTGGCATTTTCTGCAAAATACTGTATACTCAAACAGTGGTTAAACTATTTTCATAGTCGAACTTCTTGGCTTTCATGAATGAATGAGCTAATAATCTTAGAAGATGTAAGATTTTATTTGTGTTTTAGCATTGCAGTGGTCCAGACAAAGTCTTGAAGTTTTATATGTTAAATAGCAAAGATCTTGTTGATGCTAAAACTTGTCTTGTGGGGTGCAAGTTTCATTTCTGGATTCCTGCTGAAGCATACTTGTTGTTTAGAATGTCATTGTCCATATCATTCCATCTTGTAAATTGTAGAAGAGTTTGGTAGAGTCTTAAACATAATGATGTATTGCATGAGTTAGAACCTTTAGGTTTTTTAAAGTCACTTTTGAGGCACTGCAAAGGTGAGAAAATATTACATGTAAATGTAGGACTGAAGGTTTGAAGTAATGTATATTTCTCAGAGCAACTTGCTAGACTGACATCTCAATCCTGGGCTGAAGACTAGGCATCCAGAGTAATTTGACAGAGCTTTTGAGCACATCCAGTTGTTCAACTCTGCTGAAACTTAGATTCTTCTTTTGGGGCTTGTAAGTCTAGTTTGGGTTCAGCGTTGCCTGATCAGTGCTGCCTGGTCATTGTGATCCATGGCCTTTCTCCTCCCGATTTGCAGCTTTACAGAATCAGCAGACTGCTGACACTCTTTCAGTTTGTTTTGAAAACCAGAATAAACATGAAATGCCATCACTGTGCAAAGCCCTAACCATCTCCCCTGATCCATTACTAACACGGATGTGACATGGCAGCAGCATTCTCCCCAGCCAAACGAGCCATAAACACAGCTATTTCCAGAGCCTGCAGCCCAATCAAGAATGAAAGCAAGGTCTGAAATCCTCCTACTTTTCCATCTGTCATGCCAATCAACCCACTTGCTGACATCTTGACAACAGCATGAGGGGGCATAATGCGGGGTAGCTCCAGTGACATACCAGGAATTGTGTCATGGGTAAATTCGATCCCCTTGATCTCTAGTTACAAATGCTGAAAGAGGAAAAGAAAGGAAAAACATTGGAATGCTTGAAAAAAAATATCAGTATTAGCTAACAACAGTCTCCAGGCTTGATTATAATGATAACACATGGAATTAGTAGAATTGATGGAGCTTGGACTTCTGCTCATTTCAGCTGTTATTCTGCTAATGTTCTACATTGCAGTATAACTAGGCATACTATGATGGCTTCAAACCCGAAAAGTATAAACACCAAAAAACTGACCTTAGTTGAGCATTTTCCTGTTCATCACTCTTCATCCATAGTTGAAGTATCGCAGTAGCTGTCCATGCAGAGTAGCAGCTAATGTTGGAATTACAGGTCTCCTTAACATCCATAAAAGACATGGGAAACTGCTTAAATGCTGTATTGGTGTAACTGTATATTTGTATTCCTCAGAGGCAAGTTTCAGACATAGGACTCCTTGTATTCCAGGTTAACATATGTTTCTTCCCTTTGCACAGACATTCCAGCTTCTCATCTTGGGGCAACTTCCTGGGGTGGGTGTTGAGTGAGGAGGACTGAATTAATGGTTAAGGAGCAATAGGTACTACAGCTCTCCACAGGAGTCAAAGGGTTTGCTGTGGTGTGCAGGGTAGAGGGGCTGCTGTAGTTGAAAACAGAGCTACTCTTTTCTACTGAGCACAGCTGGGGTGATCCCTTGAGCCTCAGTAGGGTTGAGGAGGTCTCAAAAGGGGCTGGCAAATGAAAGCCACTGTTAATGCTTCAGAATTGCAGCTATAAGATAATGCTTCTGTGGCATGCTGTTCTTCTTATTCCCTGTCAGAGATAGCAGTCACACGTGCCTTATTTTGCTGCATACTTCTTTTGAGCAATCTTGGCCTAACTGGGGATTTTGCACTTGGTAGTCTGGAGGGACTCTAGGTTGGGACACTCCCTGACTCAGGAGGGATTGGCTTGTGGCTTTGGGTGATGGTGGACTGTATTTCAAATGTAGCATCCAAATCCCAGCACTGCAGTGTGGGGCTGGGTTACAGTCCTATCAGGATTGTAAAAACGCTAGCAAAGGCTGGTGGGGCTGGAACTACCAGAGCCCTTCGGTGTCATCCTCAGCCTGCCTTGTTCTGCTGGAAGCAACTCACTCTCCAAAGAGCCATTACTATTGCCCACCTTTCAGCAGCTCCTGCAGCACCTCTCACCTTCAGCTCCCACCCCTTCAGAACTTCTGAGAATTTTCTAGGATGGGGAAGAAAACACAAAGCAGACTCCAGTACAAACTTAAAGTGTCCACTGGGATCAAGTTCACCAGTGTGAGAATCAGTCATAGCTGGTTTTGAGATGTACCTCATGATAACTGCCTTTCTTTTGACCAGTGCCCTGCTAGAGCAGAACTCACTCCAAACAAAGGTCTGGTCTGAAGGATGGTGCCTCCAACAAAACATCAGTTCTCTGACTCTGTCCTGTGGTTTAGGTAATGGATGTGGACTTGAATATTTAAGATTGTGTCATGGCCAAGAAGGCTAGTAATTATCCAGTTCCAAAATTGTTTGAGCAATAAAAGGATTAACGAAGTTTTTAAAATCATAATTATGATCTATTCTGCAAATTGCTCTTAAAGCTTCCTTAATTCCCTTTCTGTTCTCTCTTTTAACTTTCTTTTCTTTCCTTTGTGGTTTAGGAGCAATTTGCTCCTACACTTAAGTGTAAATGTCTGCTAATGACAGAGGGAAACTGCTGATCTGGCACACAGATTTCAGCAGTGGATGATTTTGATTCATTAGAGCTTGGAGCAATGATGACAGATGTTAGCTACTGCAACAGAGAGAGACACTTCATAAAGCTGCTCTGAAGTGGCCATACACTTGCTAATCAAATCACAGTGAAAGTGCTAAACTTCTGGCTCCTGAAGTGTATCAGGTTTGGTGCTAGACTTCTAACTGAGTCACCAACTGACATTTTTTGCATTCTCTTGGGCCTTTTAAGGTACTGCGAGGTAAAAAGATTTTGTGGATTCCTTCTGGAAGGGAAAATAGACAGTGAATATTTCTATTTTGTATGGCCATGAGTAAGGCTAGGCAACCCTTATTTTCACGATGAGGCTTCATATGAACCTGAAAGATGTTTTTATGATGTTTAGTACATACACACGAAAGAATAGTGCATCAGAGTATTTACTGACATTTTTTGGTTTTAAGTATGTTCCAGATATATTTGCTTAGGTGGTATTCTGGGGTGCTATCAGCTCAATCTCTGATGGACAGAGGCATCACATGCATACCCAGTAGTTATCAAAATTCTCAGTGTACTTGCCAACAAAATATATTACAGTGTACTGAACTATTATCACATTTTTTGTTCTAGGATATCTGGACTATCAGCCACCCGTATCTCCTGCCCTGCTTTGCATTGTTCTATTTCTTCCCTCCAGAGCTCTGGTCCCAGTGTAGTTTCTGCTGCAGCAGAGGAAAGCAGTGTTTCTGAAGTGCAGTGCTAGGAGGAAGGTTCAATGTCCCAGAGTACAGAAAGGTAACACTACCAGTTCTGCCCTTGCCAAAATGTCAGAACTCAGTAGCATCACATGGTGATGCCTCAGCATCTAAGAGCAGGTTCTCTGCATTGCTGGAGTTCTCCAGCACCACAGGTTTCCCCTCGGTCAAGTGTGGGCACATAATCATGTTTCTGTCAAATTAGCCAAGGCATGGGATGACGTTTGTGTCAGATTTATCCTTTTATGTTGGCTTTTTATGCTGGCACTGGGAGAAGAGATGGTATCTGACCTGGCAGAAAGTGTGAGTTGTAGAAGTACTGATACCTCATCTGGCATAAAACCTGTCAGTACAAAATTAAGTCATCATTTTTCTTTATTTGAATTGGCAGTGTGAGTTTATTCTGGATCAGCACTTTCTTCATGTGTCTGGCAACATTTCTGACGGAGTATTAAGAACCCTAAAGCAGGATTTACTGAGTTGTGGGACCACAAACTTATTGTTTGAGCTTACTCTGATAAATGGGCAGGGACCTACTGGGCGGCAGTTTTTACCAGGTTTCAGAATGCTACTACCCAGAGCAGTTTTCTACTTAGGAACAATTTCCTCCTTCATGAAAAGAACACCCTCAAAATTCCTATGTAACTAATAAACCCCACCCCAACACAGAAAAATCCATGGATTAAAGGATCATATGTAACTTCTGACACACTGCTCCAAATGAAACCTTTTGTGTAAATGGAAAAAAGAATCCTTTTGTGGTGTAAAAAGTCAACAAAGCATAAATCACTATTTTGTTTGTTCTGTTGCTAGACATGCTGAACAAGAAACCACTGCCAGACCTGTGAAATTCTTCCATTAATCCTACTCGGGTGATTATGTCCAATACTCTTGGAACCATGAAAAAATGTTTAAACATATTTCTCTAAAACATAATATTTTCCTAGTTACACTAAGCACTAGCTAGAATACTTGACTTAAATCACCTTACATAACTTTTAGTGTTCTTATTTTCCAAAAATTATTTGAAAACTGAGTGATTTAAAACCATAACATAGCTTCCAAAGAATAGAAGACATTGGGTAAAAGTTTAGTCTTTCAATACTTCTGTTTGCTAACGAATCCTTGGAGTAAACAAGCACTCTTTTACCCAGTTTCTGCAAAGTATTTGCCTTTTGTTTCAGACCCAAAACAGGCAGCTGAATGAGGTAATGCCTGTATCTCCTAAGCCAGGAATGTATTCAGATTGGGCACTGAAATAGGATAGGAGGATAATACCTGCTATTTTATAAATTCAGGGTGAACTTCAGCTCAGCTTCCAGATTGCTGTACTCAGAGGAAAGAACTAGGACTGCTTATCTGAACACAAAAAATTGACTTCTTAAGACACTGACACAAAGGTTCACATTGGTGTCCTAAAATGCATTCAAAACACATTAAGTTACATAAATACATGTTTTAAATTAAGAGTGTCTTGTGACAAAATTGCATCAATTTAAGTGAGTCACTTAAACACTACCTTGTCTTCAACAAAAATGCTGCTTTCAAATTCTCTCATTTAGAAGCAGGTGTTTTAACCTTACGTTTCCTGAGGTAGAGGGTGAATAGACGCTTTTCTGAGTGAGCTACAGAGATCCTCTGAAAATATAAATGAACACCTCTGCAGTGATCATAAAAACACAGATCTGTTTCACCAAAAAAAGCTCTTCTGCATTCCTGATACGACATTAGAGAATAATCTTCTTTAGATATCAAATTCAGACAAACACAACTTTCAGAAGTACATTAAATAATATTTATTGAGTTTGCAATTTCAGGGGGAAAGCTACAATTTCAGTCCCAGCTATTCATATACTGTGACACAGAGCCCTCATGTTCTTTCATCCATTCAACAAATGAACAATAACATGGAAAATAAAGAGGGGGTTGAAAAAAACAACCCTATACTCTCAGTTTTGAAAAAAGGAAACAAACTGAAGTCCTGTTCTCATTCACAAATACACTTGTCTTCTTGATTAAACATACTATATTTTTATAGAAGAACAGACTCATCCTCCTGATGTTTGGGAGAAGGTATGGGATGGTTGATCTGAAAGAAAGCAAAACTATGTCAAACACAGAGCTTTTCCATATGAACACAATGAGAGCTAGATGGTTAATGCAGACTTCAGACTGCAAAGAATTTCTGACAAGAGGTAAGTACACTTTCCTCTTAGAAAGCCTTTGTGTCTGGGACTGATTCAGTGGGTGTATATAGTTAACAAACCACCAAGGTTTGCCTGTAAAATCTTATGGCAGAGGATGTTTTTATTTTCACCATGGTGACCCTTCTGGATAGTAAAAAAAGGCATCACATAATATACAGAGATTCATATTTACAGAAATGGCAAAAGAGGGAACTGGATACAGTGACATTTCTGTCCAGGCATTAACAAAATCCCTTGTGTATATTCAGGGATTGTTCACAGTTCCTTTAAGCAAGTCCTTTTCTCTGCACATAAGTTCTCTTGTTTTGCAAATGAGACCCAGCAGGATACCTCACTGTAAGAAACAGATGCTTGCTCTCCCTTAAACCATGGTCATGACTTTCAGAGAGGCAGGTTGGAATCTCCTTATCTTCTTCTTTAGTGCCTTTGAAGCTTTGATGCGACAGATTTTGGGCACAGGGGGAAGAGGCTTGGAAGAGGCCTGGACAGTCCCTGATTGTCTGACTGAACCTTCAGGCCAAATCAGTTCACTTTCATCCCCCTCATCATAGTCAAGGGCAAGACTGCTACTGTTACTGCTGCCATCCAAATCGCTTTCACTGGACTCACTGTCCCCAAAACGGTTAGTTGTGAAATCGCTGACCTCCCCTTCGCTAGTCTCTGCGATTGTGGAGTGAAAGAGGGAAGCGCACTCTGCAGAGTACTCTGAGTGGTCTGACTCGCTTTTGGCATAATCTCCGTGGCGCTGATTCTTGGAGCGAGCCCTCATACTGACAGTGCGCAGGACACCGGCTCTCCTTGCTGGCTGCCTTGGCGCTCCCAGGCCAAAGCTATGAGACACACTGGCCAGGTTGGCCTTGGCAGAGATCTCCACTGTGGACTGCCACTTGCGCTGCTTCTTCTTGTTGGCTGTGTCTACACAAGCTGCTTCGAGGGAATGCAGTGCACTGGCAGAGGCTCCGTAGAGCTCTGGCCTGGATGACACGGTGGGGAGCCTGACTTGCACAGGGAACAGACTAGACTCTGAGCATGACCTGCCAGTCACGTCACCAGAATAAGAAGGTCTCCGCACAAGATTCTTCACTCCTTGTGGCCTTTGGGGCTGATTCCACTCAGCAGGCAGCCTGGTGGCCCCATGGGACCCTCTTGCCTTCTCCATGCAGAAGGCTTGCTTCCCAGGCCGTAGTACCTTTTCACTGTTCCTCCTCTTTATCTTCACTGCCTTTGTTTTGGAGCTGGCAAACTTTACCCGGATTTGGTGGGATTCTGCAGGGACAAACTGAGCATGAACAAACTCAGTGCCTGCCATTCGCTCATGACCCCCAGTGCTAGTCGATTTGGCATTGTCACACCTTTTGAGGGGCAGCTTTCTGGGTGGGACGGCTTTAGCATTCCAGGTCTCTGGGCTAGAGTCCTCCTGGCACAGCTGTGAGTAGGATGAACTGTGCTCTATGCTGCTATCCATTGCTTCTGCCAGAGGAGAACCCCTTGCTGCTGATTTGGCAGGGTAACAACTATTCACAGCTGATGGCTCTGTATCAGGCCGAGTGAATGGCTGCTCCTCATTCACACAGCGCATGGTCTCATGCTGCTTGGCACATTCCCCCTCTGACACCTCTCTCGACAGCTTCCCTTCAGCTTTGTTACTTTCCAGAGAACTCTCCTGTTTTTCCAGCTGGCTACTGCTGCTGTTAATTTTCACTCCGCCGGCGCTGGGGGTTATAATGAGTCTCTGGTGCATTGCGGCTGGCTGGTTCTTTGTTGGAACCCATTCACTGGCATCAGCCTGACTGTTCCCTTTGCATCTCGTCAGCTGCAGTAATTTATTGATGTAACCCCCCGGCTTGGCCTCAGTGGTTGGCCTAGTCCTAATCAAGCTGGGACCTGTCACACTAGGCATAGGTTTGTTGGGAGGAGCCTGGAAGTCCAGTTCTGGGGATGTGCCCACCAGGGAGAAAAGGGGACTTTGTAAAGCCACAGCATGAAGGGGGCTTGGGTAAGGATACACATCAATGCCATTCTTGGAGACCAAGTCATTCTGGAATTTGGGGTCCACACTGAGCAAGTGCATGTCTCCGTTACGGCACAGAGGCAATATGGATTTGGGATCCGTCTCTTTCTGAAATCTAGCGTCTGCTGGAGTGAGTCTTTCCAAGTCACCTACACGGTGGATGAAAATAAACAACCTAATTAAATCACAGACAATTACATTCAAACTGGCTCATGCTAAAAGTGCTATCTCAGGGATGTGATGGCTTTTACTAAAATCAGCAGCATGAATAAAGGAAGTAATTTCATTCTTCCAAGGTCAGTGAATTACTTTAAAGCTTTTATTCACCTAAGCATAACAGAGATTAGAACGCCTTTTAATGCCAAATAATAAAACTCTCACCTTTGCAAGAAATTTAAACTGTGCTACTCGGATGAAAGTAAACCTGTGCATATATAAAAATGTTCTAAAATGTCACACATAATGGGAATGCGACTAAACAAAAATAAGGGATTACTTTTATTTCTAAGCAGAGAAGCCATAGAAGAATGAATTAAAGAACCTTTGACAGAGGAAAAAATATCTAAGGTTAACTACTCGGGCAGGTGGAAAGAGCAGTCCCTGAAGATGACATTTATGGCCACCAATTCAGACCTCTTTAATCCTGGAGTACTGTCAAGGTTGCTGTAAGTTACTCTTGACTGCTGCACCTTTCCCTCAGAAGCGCTCTCTGTGTACATAGAGGCTGTGTTTTTGTGTGAAGAAAGGTTATTCCATTCAGACGCATCATCCAGTAGAGCATTATGATGCTGTGTTACCTCTGGGACTAAGCATACCGGAATCAGTTATCTTGGATTGTTTTCAGTGCCAACAAATCCTCACCTAACCACTTTCCTGGATGCTTCATGCTAACATGAAACTCAACCATCAAACTCAACCATGTAATTCCCAAACAGTGGCTATTTATGTCCTGTGACAGGAAGTTTTGGAAAGACTCCAAAATTTGGGGTTGTCTGCAGTGTCCTACCTGAGGCACTCACAGACCTGCTACAGCAAAGATTAGGAAGATGGTTTCTCAAACAATTTCATAATGACAATTCTTTAGGAAATTGTTGGCAGCACGTAATGGTGCTCTCTCATACAAACAAACCAGGAAGCTGTCAGAAGAAAGCTGTGCTTCTGCTTGCCACTGAAAGAAATAGCAGTTGGTTTGTACCTGCAGTTACCTGTGGGGACAAGCTAAGGAGTGGAAAAGAGAAATTTCCTCCCCTCTCCAAATGATGATTTTCTGAAGTAACATCTTGCTTCACTTCTTGCAGTGTGGTCAACTTCGTAAGAACTGTTCCTTCAAGACTACACTCACTACTACCCCACTACTTATGTTTCTCATATGGAAGGAAGTAAGAGGTTGTAGCCAGGAAGAAGGGAGATGGTGGTGGAAAAAGAAAGGATGTCTGAAGGAGGTCTGTAGCCTCTCTCCCACACCCCTCAATATCAGCTATTCCTTTTTTTGCTAGTCTATCTCTAGATCCAAAAATCCATAAAGTCCCTGGGGTCTCAGGAAAATGTTGCAAGGCAGGAAAGTTTCTGATTGAGCAAAAGATCTGTAATCTGAACGTCGAAGTCATGGATCATTAAGCTCAGCTTAATCCCCAGCCTTTGACAAGCCTTGAGAAGACTTTGCTTTTATGCTATAATTTACCGCCGTCTCTTCAGGTGTGTCTGCACACAAAGGTATAGAACAGGTCTTTGTTTCTATTCCAAGCAAGCCAGAGGTGAGTTAGCTCACATCAAATAGGTGTGGGAATGATTCCACAGTGACACGGTACTTGGAATGATGTTCCCTGTGTCTTCTCTGTTTCTATAATGGAACTGTCACACATCTCACTGGATCACTATAAGAATTGTACTAACAAAAGATTGCTTTGAGGCCATGGAAGAATCCATAATAAGAAGTGATATGATGTCACTTCACAGATGGTAAACAAGAGATCTGGAATGTTAATGGACTTGTACATTTTGTCTAAAGGTATGATGCAAACTCGTGGTTGATCCACTATTAGGCTCATGACTGCTTTCTAGATAATTAACTTTTGGCCTCTGTTGTCCCTAACTGTACATAATAAATTACGAAAAAGAGTTATTGTTTGAGTCCACATTAATTAGAATAAATAGGAAATTTTGAGTTTACTTTAGATCTTTCATACATTCCTTCACCTTCATACAAGGTACTTCAAATATTGAAAATTTTCTGATTTCACATGCAGGTCAATTAAAAAAAATATGTCAACATTCATTACAATTTTATCTCATACACTAATATGCATTTCTAAATGCAGAGGCCTCACATTTGTTCTTGTATCATCCATGTATTTGTTACTGTTTCATCCTTTTATTTGATATTGTTTAAAAATATCTGAGTATGGAGACAAGTGAAAGTTGGACAGTAAACAGTTTGGCTCTGTGGTTTTGATCAATTCTCTTTTTGTGTATTGAAAAGGAGAGTTATATATTGATTAAACATCGGTATACAAGGTCCTAAAAGGAATAACCAGGAATCTGCTCTTCTCTTGAATGAAGTATCCAGTTCTGCCATCAATTACCTGTGGAAACTGGCCTTGGTCTGGACCTGGCAGGAGCTGCAGAAACATCTCTGCTAGCTGTAATCTGACATCCATCGCTGACATAGGTCCCCTGCTGTTGGAAGCTGGTGGTGTGCACAGTACTTTCATCTGCAGACTTGGGTCGGTAATCAAACACACTGAGCCTTGCTTTAGGGTGTTGAGAGCTGGGCAAGAGACTGGTGTGGGAGGAGCAGATGGATTCACTGTACACAGAGGTACAGGAATTGGATAGTGAGCAAGAACCACCGTCGCTCAGGTCATAGAATCCTGCAGAGTTAAAATAAATAGGCTATTTCATACTTACAGCAACTAAACATGCTCTGTAGAAGAAAAATGCAGAGAATACAATAAATCTTCATTTGCTATGTGCCACAAGCCTAAATTTATGATCATTTATTTAGGTAACATTAGCAGAGGTATACTCTAATTCAACCAAACTTTACTGGGCTTCTGCATATTTACTTAGGCCCTGAGCCAGCTTGGCACACACATGCCTGCTTAGTTCTGAGGGTGGGATGGGGTGAAGTGTAGCACCATCACGCCCAGTTCTTCACTGGAGAACGACTTTGGGGACTATTATGCAACTGGTGTAAAATAGGGCCGTCTCACACTGTTGTAACTTGTGCTGGGTGAATAGAAACACATATTGGATGGGAAAGTAGAGTAAAACTAGCCTGTGACCAGAGCTGCCAAGCCTATGATAGATGGAATGTCTAAGAGCAGAGAATGGAAGCTATCTTCCCTCTCCAGATCTTGAGATCATTGCCAGGTAATTATGGAAGTATTAAAAAAGGTTCTGTATAAATTCAAGACAGGAATTTTTATTATTCCTCTCTATAACAGAAAAGAAGCTGTTTCCTTTTGAACTATGTGCATGTGCCTAAGTGCACAAATCCTGAACTTAAATGCTCAACAGAAACTTGCACATTTTATGTCCCCTTTAAGTACTAGGCTGCAAATCTGGATGCTGTATAAAAAGAAAATAAATCTTCCCTTGTCTCACTGAAGACTCGAGGCTTTCCAAAATTCTGTTTATAAAGAACTACTCTCATTGTCTCAGACTAGATAACAGAAACCGGTTTTAACAGACACCCTAGCTATAAAAGTCTGCAATACAACTTTCTCTGTGAATCACACCAGTAACCTAATACCCAGTATTTTTCTGTTTGTGAGATCTTTACTCAGCAAACTTTTGGGGTGTTTTTTCTCAGTGTCTTTTAATAGAGCTGTTTTGTTTCTACATAAATGATCAAACATTGATTTGGCTGGAGCACTCCAATACTAGTGATCTTCAAAGCCTTAGTGAGGCTCAGAACCCTCCTGGATTCAAGCAGAGCATTGATATGGATGTTGGTCTCCTTCACTTCTTTTAAGTACTCTAGCCACTTTGCCAATGGTCATTCTACACTGGATAGTTAATTTAGGTAATTAATAACTAAGGTATATAATAATATAAGGTAATAAGTAATTAAGGTAATTAATAAGTATGTCTCTTCCTCCTTCCATGTGTGGCTACAAGGTTAATTTTAAAATAAAATTAAAAAAATCCAGAAAAAATACTGTTTGAGTGAACAAATGCTTTCCAACTAAATCAGCTTCTCAGCAGAATTCCTATCAGCTCTGTGAGTTAGCTCTGTGCCAAATGACTACTCTCTACCTCAGCCATGGGACACTATTTCTGACCAAACAATACAGGGAGTTTTGTTTAGCAGTTGACGCTCTTCAGTTCTCCCAGCACCACACCCCATGAAATAAATAGCCAAGTGCATATTACCTGAGCTGGGCCGGCTGTCACTATCCAAGTATTCACTGGAGGTCTTACTGACATCCAATTTCAGCTCACTTATTCGCTGGTCTAGCTGATCCAGGTGGCTTTTCAAGCCGACATCCTGTCTCCTCAAACGAGACTAAATCACAAGTCGAGGGAAGAAGGAGGAAATGAAGAATAATCACAGTCAGAATCTCAGCAACAATGCATGAATTCAGGCCACCTGTGCCAGCCAGATTCTGCTCTCATTAAGTGTTTTGCTTAGTTAGGGACTGTTGCAATTGGGTCTCTCTAATGACATTGACATAAGACAAGGACAAAACATTTTGTTTCTCAGTATATATTGTCTTCTGCCCAGCTGAACATGTTCTCAAATTTTAAGCTTTGGGTTTATTGTTACACTTATGGCAGGAACTCTATCTCTAAATAGAATAGCAATCTTTTAACTAATTAACATTTTCTTATATGTACTGCACTCTGCCTCTGAGCAGAGAAGGAGATAAACGTTATGGATTGTCTGCCTGATGAAAGCAAACTCCTGTATGTAGAGGTACCTTAATGCCACACAAAGTTAAGGCAGCATACTCAATGCAGTAAAACCCTTGGCTTTGATGACGTGTTTATAGTTGAAAGGATACACTGCAAGAATTGTGATATCTATTTTGCTGCAAGTTTTCCTTGCATGTCTAATGGCTAGATATTTCCACCCGTTTCGCGCGAGAAGCAGCTAGCATTTGAATACTGATGGGAAAATTACTGTAGTTAAAATAAAAGGTGTCTCAAGTTTGTCAATAATCTTTCAGAAGCCAGCAACAATGTCTGTTGTCTACTGCAAGCAGTTACCAGGCTGATCTGAGGTAACAGCTCCCGCAGTTGCTCCCCCAGTATTTGTGCCGTCAGCTTGGAGAGGCAGATGGCCAGGCGTTAGGTACCAGCCAAAGAACCACAGTTGGTTTCTGTGACAAACTTCTCACATAGTACTTGGCAAATTATCTAAAGCCCAGTCACTATTTAGGCAGCTTCTAATTATATCTCACCTCACCATGCATCCTACAGTACTTTACAGTAAGGTTATAGAGAAAGGTGGTCTCTTGAAGCTGGTTGAAAAGTTGTGCTCAAAGCCCTTGCGGGTATGGGTTTCCACTCAGTAATTGTAAGAAAAACAGGATAAAGATTCTTCTTTATGTGTACAGCTCACATTTAAAAATACAAGTTCTAGCAGCATTTCCAACCTCAAATACGAAAACCAAAAAATCTAGGTCTCTCGAACCAATTAAAGTATCTGCAAAATTAAATGATGTGCAGAAAATCAAAATCAGTATGTACGCATTTTCAACTTCACTTTCCTTTTGTATGGATTATTCAGCTTTTAATATTTGCATTTTTAGGTTTCTCCATAGCTATAAATACTAAAAGAAAAGAAAGATCCTAAGATCCTAAAGTAATCAGTAAATGATTAGGAACTGTGATGGAAGGAAAACAGAAAAAACAGACAAAAGACAGATGTCCCAAGTTTCACAAAACAACTGTTAGGGCTGGTGATGCTGCTGAGAACTAAAAAAAAAAGGTATTCTATTATGCTTTTACAGACAGCTGGAAGAATATATAAGACACAAGAAACAAAGTCCCTTTTTGTTAGCATCACACTTCTAGAAAGGTTTAAGATCAAGTGGCTCATCACTGCTTCCTAGGAAAACCCATGGTGATTTTCCCTTTTCTTGTTTCATATAACCAAAAGGAAGAGAAAAACTGGATAATAAAGGAGATTTTCTATCCCATCTGAATGATGAATGTATGACCTTGTCAGTACTTCTTTATTTCCTGACAAAAAAGCAAAACCATGCCATGCCTTCTTCAATCCCACCTACTCAGGAAATCACAAAGTTTTGTTTTCATGGCTGGAATTAATTGCTTAATGATTAATGTTTTGCCAGCCAATCCCTCAGCCTGTGGTTTCTGATTAATGACAGAGAGGCCACAAAGCTCTCAGGTATTCAAACATTATTTATTATACCTCCAGGTTCTGTCTGCGCTCACAGCATTTTAACCAACACACATGATTTACATCATCGTTTTTAACTCTTTTATGGTGTCTCACACCATTGGGTTTCCAGCAGACTCCACAGCTTTGATCTTTCAGCTAACTACTTCTGCACTCAGGGAGGAGAAGCATTCCTCTAACCATTTGGATAAGAATGACTTTTCCGGTGTGTTTGTTTGAGGCTGTTATTGCTCCAATACCCACGTTAAGCAGCACTCAAAAACACACTCTTTCTCAACTCACAACATGAATTTTACAAGTGACAAAACCTCACAGGTAAACCCATCTGTTTGCGTTGGGCAATGCAGCTGTGAAGACTTTTGTACACTGCACAGCGTGGGACCAAACTTTCCAAAACAACTTGTACTATGAATGGACTACAGTCTTGGAGAGCCAAATCTGGCATATCACCATACCACACATTTTTCAGAATAAAGAACACTCTCTGAAAAGCAGGTTCCTTTACAGCAACACAAGCTGACACCTCAAATTAAGGCACCAAACCCCACTGGTCATACTTGACTATTCTCAACTATTAATGTGTTATAAAGGGGGGGGGGTGTGACACTTAGTGTAGTCAGCACCTGATAGTTCTGTTACTCTGACTGTATTTTGGAATGCACAAAAGATAGAATTCGTAACTGGTTTTGCCCATCTAAAAGACCTTTGGGTCTTTTTGTAACTGATGGTGCAAAGCAGCCAATTTCAGAGGAAAATTAATATCACCTATCCTAGACCTGTATCCTAGAGTGTGATGAATTCCTTCTGGAAGCATCTCTTTCTCTCAAATTGACAAAACTTGAAGTTAGTTTATTAAAAAAAAGATAATAACTCTGGTTTAAAAGATGTCTTCTCCTATATAAAATTATCTAAAGGGGAAAAAAATTCTGTGTAAAACGCTGGGTATCAAGTGTTTGGTTTTTTCTCTTCAATATAATGTGTCCCTTCTCACATTTTTATAACATCATAAATCATCTGAAAGCTTCCAAAAACAAAATCATCAGATTCAAATCAAATAAACGGTTTATAAACATGTCCTCTGAGGAAAGAGCTGAGAAAATACTGGGTGTTGTAGCCTTTGATATCCACCTACTTGAAAAGTGATCATAGGTTTCTTTCTTTGCATTAGCCTGAATTTGCATCTCTTCTTTTTTCTCTATATCACCATGATACTGTTTGGCTAAGAGAAGTTTAGTAGCTTTGGGATCTCTGACAGTGGGCAGCATCACTTAACTCTGCTCCTCTTGTACTACATAGTCGACCCTCGCTGGCACTGTAGTAATTTGCAGCTGCCAGAAGACCCTGGCCACCAAAAAGAGCCACTGGCTGGGCCAACACAGGATGTGACTGTTAGGGGCAGCAGACTGCCTACATCAGAATGTAGGTTGTTAGAGTACAGGCCAGCTGCTGTCTGTCTCTGGTAAATGCTGTTAGGGAGAAGACTGGAATTCTGTAATGGCATCTGCACCTAGTCCCCACAGCACTTGATGGCTTTGTTTCGCTCGTTTCCACTACTGGGACTTGAGTCAGTCCTTGAGGGTACTGACTCTGCTCTTACCCTACCATTATAGGAGAAGCCTAGTTTGACTTTTTATCTGCCTTCTTTCCATCACTGAGATGCCCTGAGCCAGCTCCAGCTGACACAGCTTCCTGATTTAATGTTGCAAGGACCAAACTTTTTATGAATTAACCCACGACCATGCTAAAGCCCAGAGCTACAGCCCTCCTTGAAACTTGGATCAAGATACACTGCAAGGCAAAGTTACATTTACATTGTTAATGAGTTTCTCAATCTGAAAGCTTACAGAGCAGCAATCACATACTCTTATCATCCATGGGCCAACAACAACAATGAAGACGTAACATTCCTTGAGCAATGCTGTGCTTTGCACTTTCTGTTGTTTTCAGTTTTAACCTAATTTCCTGCAATCATGAACAGAATTGTCATGGGTTTTGAGTGCAATACACTGCTTACGAGTCACCAAGAAAGTTTTCCACCTGTGGTCGCTGAGATCCTAGGACCTGTGGACTACTTCTAATGGGATGGTGAAAAGCCTGTTTTCAACTGGGTTTACTTTGCTATTAAGCAGCTTTGAGGTCTGCACCTCTACTCAAATATATGTCTGCAGTTTGCAGGGGGAAAAAACCAATAAAGGTAACAAGTATGCCTGAGCAGCAGAGTCTGCAAAGCTTCCAGAGCCATGGGTCAATTAGAAGAGCTTTATATCACTACTTTAAGCATTCACAGAACTGTATTTTTGCTGAAGAACCTACCCCTGGATTTATGTAGTCATCCCTCTCAAGCTTTATGAACACTTCCCTTCCAGGCACCCTAAGAAACACGTTTCCCATAATTGCACTGGCACCTACTGGTGAAATCCATCCCTCTCCAGAGGTGTACAGAGTCACTTTTGTCCACTCAGCTCCCACATTTCTAAGGGAAGCAATTAAAGTCTGGTTTTTCCTTCTGTTTTAACGGCTAGTTTCTCCCACGTGCTTGGAAAGCCTTGAAAGGCAGCAGTAAGGTCCTGAAAAGCCAACCTTCAATTTAATATTTTATTTGAAAAATATATAAACAAATGAGTAATTAAAGCACAACAGCTGACATGAAAAAAGTACAGTCACTACGGTCAGAGGTCAATGAGTGATTCTGTTACCCCAGAAGCCCCAGACAGGCAATAAATGCCTTAAATTCTTTTGTTTAGTTAAAAAAAAAAAAAAAAAGAAAAAATGTAGAGTAATTTCTTAAAATTATCAATGACAGGTAATCAAGCGGCTGACAGTCCACTTGTCCTGTGTCTTCTTAATCAAGATATGCCTGCTGCCGTGTTTCACAGAGTGGTGGCTAGGTTTCCCTAAAGGTTAAAGTCAGTTTTATTCTGAGATGCTGCCTGATAAAGATGCCTATGGGGAGCGAATAACCACACTGTTTTCACACCTGATTGATAACTGATGGCTGAGCCTTCCACTAGTACAGGAAAGGAAAAAATTCTGAATTAAGTCTGAGTTTACTGAAGTGTGTAATTGCCCACACTAGAGATTAACGCCCTTTACCCTTTGATTGTTGTCTCACCTATGAAACTCGTTTCAGCTTCAATTCAGTTTTTTTCAGTTTCACAAAAAAAGCTGTGCAAGCTGCCAACGTAACGCTTTAAATACAAGGCCTGGCATTCAGTTATTCTTCCCTTTTGATCATGCAATCCGTGGAAAGAACAAAGTGCTCCCGGCCCATGAAGCCTTTCCTGGCGGATCGACTCCCACGGGCGCACACCCGCGCGGGCACACATAGGTGTGCGCGCACACGCCCACCCGAACCCCTGGGCGCTTAGTCTGTGCCTGTGTATCTCCCTCCGTGTGCCTTTTGATCTCCTATGCAAACGGCTGCTGCCACTGAGAGCCGAGCGCTGTACTGCTGAAGTTAATCATCACCTACTCCTCGGCTCCGGTGAATGAGCGGTGCTGGATTAACAACTTCTCCCGAGCGCTTCTCCTGGCACGGAGCCCGCTACCAGCGCTGTCTTGCTTCGGGCCGCCCAGGTGAGCCCCGCCTGAGGAAAGGAAGCTCCCGCCTGCTATAGCGGGGCTGCAGCCGCGACTCGCACCTGCCCGCGGGGGGAGCTGCGGCTGGCGGGGCGGGGGCAGCGCAGGGGCCGCGGCTGCAGCGCCTGCCTGCTCCCGGACCCGTCACGGCGCCGGCGGCTGCAGAGGCGGGGCCGGGTGTCCGGCAGCCCGGCGGCGCTCCCCTCCGCTCGCCCTCAGCACCGCGGCTGGACTCACGAAGCCGGGTAACGGGGCAGCGGGGCGCCCCGTGCCGTACCGTCCCTTACCAGCTGCTCCTTCAGGGCGGAGAGGGTGGCCTCCAGACGGTGCTCCTTGCTGTGGGCAGACAGGGGCTGCTCTTCTTCGCCCGCCGCCGGCCGCTGCGGCATAGCCAGGGCGGCCCGCACCAGCTCCCGCTGCTTCTCCCGCAGCACCTGGAGCTCCTGGAGGCCGGCCAGGGCCGCCTGCAGCCTTTCTCCCACCCGGCCGCGATCCCAGCCTCCCGGCCGCGGGGCGCCCAGCAGCATCGTCAGCGCTGGGCCGTGGCTCCGGCCATGGCAGCGGGGCGGCGGGGAGGCGGCGGGGCTGCTCCCGCCCCGGGCCGTGCCGTGCCTGCGGCGGGGTCTGACCGCCCCGCTCCGCCTCTGGCAGTCGAGCGAGTGAAGCAGAGCTGCAGCGGCTCCTGCGGTTTTGGAGAAGAGGTGGGGACAGGGGAGGGAGAGAGGGAGGGCGGGAGCGAAGGGAAGAGGCTGCGGCTCCAGGCAGTGCCGGGGCCGCTTCTCGGGTGGATACGCGAGGAGAGCAGCCGGTGCCCGGCGCTCCCCCCGCCCCGCGCAGGGGGCGGCTCCCGCCTGCCCCGTTCCTGCCCCTGCCCGGGGGGCTGCTCTCGCCTCTTCCCCCGTCCCGGGGGTGAAGAGGGGTCGGGTACCCGCCTTCTCCGGACAGAGACAGGTCCTGGGGGGCCAGCAGGCAGGTCCGGGGCGAGAGCGCCGGTCCCGGCCGGCAGCGAGCCCCCGGCATGCTGCGGAGATCGGAGCTGAGCCCAGCGTCGTGCTGCAGCCGCGTGCAAATGGAAGTGATGCGAGGGTATGGTGCTGTGAGTTCCCAGGTATAACAGTGCTTCTTTCACAAAAACGTGGCGTTTGTAACTCCAACGCTTCTCCTCCTGGCTGGTGGTGCCCCCAGCTAGGCACAGCACTGGCACTCCTTATCTTGCTCTCCAGGAACCGACCCAACTGGGATCTCACTGCACAAGTTCACTGTCATATACTGAATTGTTGATTCTCACTTTGGAAGCAAGGCAGAGTCCTGTCTTGAGGTCAAGGTGTGGCTCAGCCCTCTCCCCCGCCCCAAGGTAATATGAAGGGCTTAGGATTTGCTTTAAATGGGACGTGAAAACACAGCCGTGGAAATTCAGTGCTACGGTGCCTGTTGCTACCAGATAATGTCAGCATTTAAAGCTCCCAAGACAGGCAGCTGCAGCTTCTTCAGAGGTAGCTGGTTAGCAGGCAGCAAAACCATAATGTGTAGTCTGTAGTGATGCAGTGGGGGAGAGGAAGCCCTGATACCAAGAGCCTAATGAACACAGTGGAGATCATGGTAAGGAGACTTAATTTTTCTACTGCCTGCACTGAACTAGGAAGCATTTGGATCCTACAGATCCCAGGATAACTCTGCGCCACACTCTTGATTTACATAATTTCGGGAAGGGTTTATGATTCCCCATAAGGCAGTAAGCACATGCACAGCCCATCTGTCTGTGGTTATGTTCTGTTCACCCTGTGGCATATCTTTAAAAGCTGTCATACTTTAATTTGAATGTTACTTAACTTTGTGCTGGGATACAGGACTTTGGTGGGCAGGAACCAGTTGCTCTGTCATCTATTCTTCAAGGAGCCTCTTCTCAACACCATGTGTGGGTGGCTGTGCCCACCACTTAGCACTGTAGCCAGGCTAACTTTCCTTGTAGCAGTCCCTAACTTTACAAATGTTAAAAGCAGTAGAGTCATGTCAAATCCAGCTCTTGCTGGGGGGCAGAGAGGCAAATTATTCCTGTGTTTGTTCACCAGGTGCCATGCAACACATTATTTGATAGTCTCAGTAGAACCCAAGCTTTGCTTTCGTAATGTCACTTTCAACAGTTTTTATGTAGCTTGAAGATTTGAGAATGATGTTTACCTTGCAAAGTTGAACTATGTCAGAAGGGGTCCAGAGAGGCCCTGTGCACATATTGTGCACAACTAATAACGGATGTCTCCATCTGCAGAATGAACAGGAATGACTGATGGTTGTACAGTGCTTAGTTCAAGTATGTGAGATATGACTTGTATGACATCACCTAAGACATGTTTTGTTGGTTTTTTTTGGTTTTTTTTTGTTTTTTTTTGTTAATGAATATACCTCTACTCTTCTTCCTTCCCCATTCATCTCACAGAACTTCCCTGTGCAGAGCAATGCTTCAGTGCCAGGATGACTGAACTATTCATTTACAAGGTGGAAAGAAAAACTGGGTTCAACACCAAGATGCTCTTGAAGGTGCTGACAAAAGACAGCATGAAATTCTACCACCTCTCAGATGGAATGTGGTGAAGAACCAAACAACCATCACTGTATGGCATGTGGCAAGAATCTTGCAAAATGCTGTTGCAGGTATAAGGAGTGAAGCGTTTTTGTAAATCACTTGGCTTGGCACTTGTTAAAACAGACATACAGTGCAGTTCCTTATTTTATTCAAACCATGTTCTAACATGACCAAATACAAGTCACTGACAGAACTACCATTTAGTATATACTTGGTAGAAGAATTAGATATTATAAGGTCATATATTTTTCTTTTTTCCCTTCTCTTTCCCTTGCATGGAACTGTTATCCCTTGCTCTTTATTTTTCCTCTTCTTTCATCATTTTATCTTTTCATACATGAATTCTCAAATGGGCTATATCACAGCAGTATCTTTATTCTAATCAGCTTCCTTATTATCCCCTCTGTTGTACTGATTACTTTCTTCCCCAGAACCCTTATGATGTCACTTAATCTTTTCAGATAACTCAACAAATATCTTGTGTTATCTGATTTCTGGGGGAAAGAATAAAAGGTGTGAATCGCACCCAAATTTAAAACCATGAGATTATGTGGAGGAGGGGTAGCAGTAAAAGTGAAATTTGCATGGTAGGGACTTAGAAAACTTCTGCTATTCTTAATGACTTACAGATAAGAATGTTCAATATTGATACTCTGTAAAGTTTCACTAGACTTTAAGAATTACTTAAAAAAAGTGAGCAGTCTGTAGATAACACCTTATTTTGCTGTCTAGCTTTAGCACACTGAATTAGAATGCTTAAACTTTGCTTGCACTTTTCATGAGCCAAAAGGTTTGACTTTTCATTTATGTTACCTTTATTCCATTGATTTCTAAAACATTGCTCTGGATTTATGCAAGAATTGGAATAAGATTTCTGTTTTCCACCTGCAGATCCTGAGGTAAATGAAATTTTGCAAAAAGCTGTAGTGAAGGAACAATATGGTTACAAAATCAGACAACAAAACAGTAGGAAATAAAACAATTTGTTTACATAATGTTATTTTACATTCTGATTTGTATTATATAATTGCGTAGTGTTATTCCATGGGTATGTTCCTCAATATGGGAACAGTGTGGCCAGCAGGACCAGGGAAGTGATTCTTCCCCTGGACTCAGTGCTGGTGAGGCCACACCTGGAGTACTGTGTCCAGTTCTGGGCCCCTCAGTTCAGGAAGGACATTGAGGTGCTGGAGCAGGTCCAGAGAAGAGCAACAAGGCTGGTGAAGGGACTTGAACACAAGTCCTGTGAGGAGAGGCTGAGGGAGCTGGGGTTGTTCAGCCTGGAGAAGAGGAGGCTCAGGGGAGACCTCATCACTCTCTACAACTACCTGAGAGGAGGTTGTACGCAGGTGGGCATCAGTCTCTTCTCCCAGGCAGCTATCAGTAAGACAAGAGGGCACGGTCTTAAGCCCTGTCAGGGGAGGTTTAGGTTGGACAACAGGAAGAAATTTTTTGCGGAGAGAGTGATCAGACATTAGAATGGGCTGCCCAGGGAGGTGGTGGATTCACCATCCCTGGAGGTTTTTAAGATGAGACTGGATGTGGCACTTAGTGCCATGGTCTGGTAACCATGGTGGTAGTGGATCAAGGGTTGGACTTGATGATCTCAGAGGTCTTTTCCAACCTGCTTGATTTTATGATTCTATTCTATGATTCTATAAGTGTATAGAATGAAAGATACTACTCAATGCCCTCTGTCCTCGCTCTCCAGCCCATACCTTATTTACTGCAGATCACTTAAATTGTGCACTAGAGATAGAATTTTTTGCTTTTTAAAACTAAGCATTCTAGCTATTAAGTGCCTTACAGTATGAGTGAATGATGTCTTTACAACATCCCAAAAGGTATAAAGCTGGTTTTGTTTAATAAGGGAGGACCTGAGGCACTGAATTTTCTTTCAGACGTGCTTGTTCATTTTGGGTGCCCACTGGAGATGCCTTTGGCCTGATTTTTCTGTGTACTTACTATTATACAGTTAATATATGTCCATTTTATTGTTCCAAGCAGAATTCCCTTTAACTTCAGTTGTAGTTCTGAGTACTCAGCACTTTGGTAAATTGAATACTGGGTATTCTAATTTGAATCACTAGAAAAATGAGAAATACAATTAGTCCTCCTCATATGGAGCCAGCTTGGGTGTGCCTGCACCTGTGGTAGAGATGTGCCCTCAGAGCCTCATAAACTACCAGAAAGGAGGCAGGTGTTATTTACCCTCTTTGGCAGATGGAGATGTAAAAAGAGGTTAACTCTTTTACATAGAATCGAAGAGGAAATCTGTGGTAGGACTTGAAAGTGAAGCCAGATCATTCATGTGATCACAGAAATTACTTTGCTCTCTATTTTTCGTATGCATATTAGCCGGTTTGTGTGAGACTACTGTTAGGGGAAGGACAATATTTATTGATCTCCAGATGTGTTAAAAGAAAAGTAGTTGAATGTTTGCTTTGGATGAAGTCCAGAGTACACAAAATACTTTGGTATACCAGACAACTTCAAGACCTAATTGCAGTTTGCTTCCCACGTTTACTTATGTTTTGTTGTGAAAAATAATTCACAGGGTGTTTTGGTAACATTAACTTGTGTAGGAATGTGAAGTTCTCCCTGCATAGGTTTCAGCCTGTATTTTAGTTGGGTCTTTAGACTGTATTGATATCAGCATGTGTGGCAGTAGGTGAGAAAGGATCTCTTGACATGACAGAAGTACAGTGCGTGCACCAGTATCCTTACTTTGCCAGCCAACCACTCTGTCCTCTGTGTTGTCCTGTTGTTCTACTCTACAAGCCTTTTGCCATTGATCCTGTTGCAGATCTCATGCAGAGACACTGCCTAAGGCAGTCTTCTGAGCTGTTGACATCTCGATGATGTTTAGAAGGTTAGTTGGAGGATGCAGTCACATGTGCATTGAGTCAAGTCTAACACAAGCCTGGCAGTTTTTGGAAATGTTAAGTTCGACCATTAGGAATATACTGAAAATGTACTAAACCCTTATGTTGCCTGCACAGAATAGTGTAGGTTCTGTGCTAGCACTGTTTGCCAGAGAACGCATAGTAGTGTGCGTGTCCCTCTGTGAGCTGACTCTAAGTAAATTGCCATCATCCAGGCATTTCGTCTAATTAGCAGAACAGCTGCCTTTGAAAACATTCTTCTTAAGATCTGATGTCTTGAGGATTATTTAATTAGAAATAAGCAAATCACTGGTGGGAATGGGTCTTTGTAGAGTTCAGACAATTTATTTTGAATGGAAAAAAATTACTTTTTGAACTATAGCTTACATGGTAATGGATAGGTAAAAGGAAGAGAGAGCACAGCTCTCAAATACAGCTTCTACAAACTCAGATTTGAGGTGGTGGAATTCTTTTAGAAGGAGAAAACTTCTAAAAACATGGCTAAAATCCTGTCTTCAGCTACCAGGGATTAAGAGATGTCCATCTGTTTTTGTGCTTGTTTCTGTTTATTTTTCATGGGGTTGCAGGTTGTGCTGGGAGTGTCACAGGAGAATCAATGGTGGGGGTTGCAGGGGAGGGAGAAGGCTTTGATGAGGACTGTCACAAGCTTAGTATTAAAGTGCTTATTTTTGTCTCTCTTCAGTTTATGCCCTCCAACTGAAATCTTTGTAACTAAAAGTCTGTATTTTGAATCATGTAAAAATATGTACCTATACATAAATCCGTGGATAGACAGGCAAACTGGGTAGTCACATGAACAAGTGTTGCACAGATGGGGACCTCAAGAAGCACAGAATATGCAGGAGTGGAGGGGACCAGAAATCCAGGTAGGCAGAAAGGGTGTCAAGCAGTAGCCAGGATGAGTCTGGGGACCAAAGTCCAAGACTTAAGCCAGAAAACAGTCAAGGGTATCAGTATTCAGAAAAAAAGACAGATGTGAGAGCCTAATAGAAAATGGAAAGAAAAGTTATACAATTTGGTATGGCTGTAAAAGCTTGCCTCCTAATTAGCAGGGAAAAAGTTGAAGCTCAAGGAAATAATTTGAACTGCAAGAGGTCTAAGTTTACAACAGATCGTAACTAAAGGTGTCCGGGGGAGCACATGGGGTGTGTATGGTTGGCCTGGGGCCAGCACTTAGAGAGTCGCTGCACGTGTTCAGGGACACAGAGTTAGTGTAAGGCTCTTTGGAAATAAAGGAAACATTCAATTTTGGCATCCCTAAGAATGAGATGCCAAATGTTGATGCTACGTGCTTCTGCCATGTGATGCCAGAGTTCTAAAGGAAAGGGAGGAGTGGACCAGAAGGCTGTCCCACAGTGACAGAAGTAAGGCAGTTTTTGAAGAGGAGCTATCACTAACTTGCTGCCAAGAGGGCCAACAGTCTTATCTCATCACTTCAAAACCTCTTCTCTGTTATGATGGAAGGAACCAGGCTGGCTGCTTGGGGCAGGGCACAGGCAAAGAGGAAACGGAGGCATGGTCATTCTGCTGCCCCTGCGGGCTTGGCTTACTTAGTCGAGCCCTCCTCTAATGTGGCTTGTAGCCTTGCTCTGTATTGTGCTCACTCGATGCTGATGGTCCTTTTCTGCCTCAGCTTCTGCTAAGAACAATGTGCAGGTGAATGCTTGCCTGAAATCAGGCACACAAAGCCCGGACACAGTCTGCCTTGTGCTGTTACATCAGAAGCCAAGGAGAATAGTGGTTGTTTCTCCACATCAAGCGATACCTTCTTTTACACCTATTGGTCACACTCATTGTCATCCTGATGAAAATTCACGTTTCCTTCCACCAGTTGTAGCTTGTATTTTTTCCCCAGAAAACTTCACTTTCTTCCAGTCCTCCTGATTTCTGTTGGCTCTGCAGCAATATTTTTCTGCCCTCATTATAATTCATAATGTTTAGCAAGTTCACATCACATGGAGATTTCATTATAATCTTGTTTAAAATCTTCTTCTTGATCATTAATATTAAATGTGAATTCCATCAACATTACAATACAGTTGCAGACACTCCTACCAGTTTGATTCTTGGTCTTCATTATTGCTTTCCTTTTACTTAATTCCCTTCAACAGCTTTTCAATATAGGTGATCATTTTTGCATATCCAAGCAGCCACCTTTTTCTGTTTTTATGCCAGATTACACTGGGTGACTTGTAATCGCTCATTCCTGGAACTGCTCTCATTCTTACCTAGGCAGTTATTTTTACTTGTGTACTTTTCTGCTAATATTGGAAATATTTTTGGATTTCACAGTTATCCTCTAAAAATATTTTGAATGATATTCTCTATTGTTTGGTTGATTTAACCATTTATCATTTTTATTTTCCTTGTAGTCCAAGAGACCATGATTTTCTTCTTCTTCCAGCATTAATAAGAAATTAATCCATCAAAGCCTAAGTTACACCAATTGAAGAATTTTTGTTCCATTGCTTTGTTTCACATTGTACATTTCACATCAGATTCTTAACCAGCATTTACGTGTGGATTTATCTTTTCACCATTCTTTGTGCGTATGTCTGTGCATGTGTAACACTTTATGATATTTCTGTTTTCAAAGTTCTACACTTCTCTGAAAAACAAAGCAAATCCTGGTATGTGTGAGGTCTGAGCCTACTTCCTCAAAAAAGGAATGTGTTTTCAACAGAAACAGCTACATGACAGTGTGCGGTTCCAGAGTATAAAGTATTCCTCCTCCCCTAATGCAGGATTCCACTGATTAACTTTGAGGCCTTATAAGGGAAGGGCACTATCTTTTTTTCTGGACAGATGTAACTTAAAGTTTAGTTAGTGAAAAAACCCCCAACCCTGCAATAGTTTTTTCCAATGAGAACAAAACACAATGCGAGAAAAAAGAGGGAGAAAAAAAGGTCCTTTCATGGTGCTGTATCGACTAGCTTAGTTAAGGATGGCAAAAGTTTTCAGGACATAAGGTTAGAAAGCCCCAGGGCACCTATTCAGCAAGATGTGTAAACACTCACCTAACTCTAAATAGGTGAGTGGTCCCACTGAAGTAAAAAACACTACTTCTATTCTCAAAGTTCAACATAGGCTTTAGTATCTTGCTAAAGCGAAGCCTAAAGACCCATTACTTTTAATCTTGCAAATACATCTGCAAATTCTGGGTCTGTGGAGCATTCAGAGCTAAACATCTTTTGTTAAAAGTAGTTAGCTAAGGAAGGAAAGAGGAATTCTTCTTACAGTTTCACAGCATGCTGATTTAGCTGCTGTTCATATTTATTTGCACTGGAGATCTGTGCAGGTAGCGGGGGTTAGACTGCAATGCAGAGGATTGCATGGTAATGTACTTTTATTGACTAACAGGCATTGAATGCATTCAGATAATGCACCCTTAACTTTCTGGATGCTCATAGGCCTGCTTTTTGGATTCTTTTGCTCAAAAGCAGAAGAAAATAAAGTCAAAAACCTGCTGGCTTGTAAGGACTGTGATTTTATTGGGCGTGCTTTAAAATGCATTCTCTTTTCTAGGAAGGATAGAGTGAGACTGATCCAGTTTTGACCACTGACCTGAATGGTTAGTGAGAGTATTTTTGTGAGTTTTGTGAGCTAAGAAAGTTTATATGAGGGTGTATAAGAATCACACAGCACTGTGGTGACTGAGAAATGTTTTCACTTAAATGACTTGTTATAGGAAGTACTGATGTGTGCATCCCCACAGATGCACATCAATGTCAGCAACATCTGAGATGGGAGAAGAAGCCTTATCAGATTTTTTTTTCTGATAATGTTAAATCCTTTTTCGTTCACTACAATGGATACGTATGAGACCCCATACACTGTAGCCTGTGTTTTGCTTCTATGTATAAGAAAGAACAGATATACGCAAAACATGCCTTGGGGAGTATGCTTTCCTGCTGAGTCTACCCTGAAAGAACTAATCACAGGGCTTCAATTGTGTCTCTGTTTCCTAAAACTGGGGCCTGCCTGGGCCCCATAGCTAACTCAGTGAGAAAACCTTAGTAGAGATTGCTTCGGTATTATAAATTGACAAAATTTACTGTTGTACATCACACCGCTGCAGTATTGCTAAATATGATGGCAAAGTTTTCTCATCAGTAAAGCCTTTGCTTCGTATTGTCATGTCTAAAAAGAACAGTGGCAAACTAGAATTTGTTTCTTTTTCACTTCTTTCTTTCCTGTAAAGGTTAACTACACTAGCTACTGAATAAAACTGAATTACTTTACAGACAATGATTCTTTGCTCTTAGGCATACAGCAGAAGAACTGTGCTGGCAGGAAGATGGTGCTTATTTTCTGACACTATATTTTCAGCATGTTATGCAACACCGAGAGGTTTGCAAAACTCCAGTTGCATATTGGTACCAACAGTTAGTGTTTTGTATGCTTTTCCATTTGCATGTTGGGTCTGCTGAATTCATTATCGTCTTTGCAGCAGGGTGATGATCAGGCAACTATAAGTCATTAGTGAGCTATGGAAAAACAAATGGAAAACTTAGAAGCACGCTGAGACACTGACTGTGTGCTCAGCAATAGGATGGGCTAAAGCACATATTGCACGTTGCACATATTGCACGTTCCAGGATGGGGAAGATGAGTGGGAGATGCATATCTGATCTCTAATTCCTCTGACACTGGGGCTGGGGAGTTTGTGCTTTGTTTAACATTTCTGTTCACAATTTTTTGTCTGAATAGGCTGTGAACAAACACACACATATATACATGTGTATATGGCCCGACTTTGCCATGTCACCCTCTCTAAAACTTATTCCTCTTCAGCAAATTTGTCAGGTGCCTGTGAAGATTCCTTGGTTACATTCTTAATTGTAGTTTTTATTAGACTAGTCTGATTGCAAAGTACATGGCCATGTGAATACCTGGGAAAGATAGGAAACAGGAAATTGTAACGAGAATTTTTTATAAAATACTGGGTACTTAAAGTGTTATAAGTTTATATAAGCAACCCATGCCCAAGTAACCCTTAATCATAATTTGATTGCAAAAAACCCATACCGTTAATTGGACATGAGATGTTTTGGTATTGTGTGAAATATATACTGCTATGTTCTGTACAAACCACCGTAGGTAATATCTCATTCCTCACCACAGGAGGCTCATGTGGCCTCATTCTCTTTCCACGTGTCTTTCTGATGTAAGAATGTGAGCACTCAAGGCCTTTCTTACTTGTCTTACTGTCCTTTTGGCTGCAGTGATACAAAGTACTCTTCCTATAAAATCTTGAGTCTGACCTCTTGCTGAATGTTCTTGTACTCAACCTCAGACAGGGAGAGTTTGCTTGGATAGACAGGAGTAGAGGAGCTTATGGAATTGACAGAAGCCTATGAGAAGAGTGTGCTGGGTTAAACTGTCATCAAGATTGAGACAGCAGAGAAATTCTCTAATTCCTGGAGAAGCACAGGTTATACTAGAGTGTATTTCAGTTATGGCACTGCTAGAAAATTTCATGTGGTAACGACTCTACTCCCTACATATAAATTATCTGTCTACTAAAGTTATTGAGACAGGTCCTCTTTGAGCATACCTGAATCCAGCTTGAAAAATTAAGTTTGGTCTGAGCTTGACCTACTGGATGTAAAACAGTCTCCTGATGTGCTGGTTTGACCCTGTCTGGGTGCCACGTGCCCACCAAAGCCCTTCTTAAATATGTTATTACAGAGGTGTTAACTACAATCTCTAATTTACTCAGCCTTCAGCAACGGTGTGTCTGTCTTAGAGGTTGGCATTGGCTGTGTCAAATATAGGGGAATCATAGAATCCGAGTTGGAAAAGACCTCCAAGATCATCAAGTCCAACCCTTGATCCAACACCGCCATGGTTAATAGACAGTGGCAGTAAGTGCCACATCCAGCCTCATCTTAAAAACCTCCAGGGATGGTGAATCCACCACCTCCCTGGGCAGCCCATTCCAATGTCTGATTACTCTCTCTGTAAAAAATTTCTTCCTGATGTCCAACCTAAACCTCCGCTGGCAGAGCTTAAGACCATGCCCTCTTGTCCTACTGCTGATTGCCTGGGAGCTTCAAGCTTCTCAGAGAAGCCACCCTATAGGCCCCCCAGCCTCCAAAAGGTTGCCACATAAACCCAAACCCCTGATAATAGGTTTTCTGGTCAACAGACGTGCTGCCATTGGGAGTGGGTGCAGCACAACTGTGGGAATTGCTGCTTCTCTTGTTCCACTGGCTGTGGTAATTGTGCTTTGGTGTTGTGGGCATGTGTTCTCTCAAGTACCAGTGGCAAAGGAATTTCAGAGGAGCATTTACTCCTCCCATAGGGGCTTTTGTGATTGTTACATTTATAAAACACTGTAGGCCATGATGTGCTGGTACACAGTTACTGCCAAATGTATTGATGTGAGAACCACTACCACAATTATGACTTTTAGGTCAGCGAGGGACAGGCATTTCTAGATCTCAGTCAAAACTTTGCCTGACTGTCTGCCCCACTATATAAATTTAACCTGGAGCTTGGAGAAGGAGTTTGAAGTTACAGTGTCTCTTTGAAAGTATTTCCACAGCTAGATATTTAAGAACAATTATTGAAAAAAAAATCAGTAACACTATCAGGAATCCAGAACGACCTGGAGAGAAACAGAAGAGATTAAGTGAAGAGATTAAGTGAACTGAAGAGATTAAGTGAACCTCCAAAAATTATTCAGCTCAAGTTTGGATTTGGTAATTTGTCCTTCTCCTATCTGCACATTTATTCTTCATCTCTCAGATCTGAGATTCCTCACTCTCAGGAGAGACTACTGTATTTCTGTTCTCACTAACCATGGAAGCACTGCTGTTTTGGAGATCTGGAGCCAGCTGCTACATTAGCGCAGTATGTGTCTACAGATACCTTTTCAGGTCCTAGCAGGACTGTGTGAGTTTTCTTTGTGTTGGAGTCCCTGAGCTCCTTTGTGCCCTAGCACTGCTCTGGCACAGCCAGTTTGTAGTTGCAGTGCTAGCTCATGGCCCCATGCCACGGCTTGAGCGTCCCCCGAGAGCATTGTGCAACCCTGCCCGAGAGACGCCATAGTTCTCTCACATCCATGCCTTCTGAAGCAGCTTGAGTAAAGCAGAATCAGTATGGACTCTTTTCTTCCCTTTCACTGAGCTGAAATTATCCATGAGATTGTTTCCATTCCTGCTTCCCAGGTTCCTCTTCCCTTCTGTATGTAGTTTTTCATTAGCTATTTCTTAATAGAGTAGATACACGGCAGAAATCCTTACCCAGAATTTGCTTTGCAAAGGTGGAGAAGTTAGTGCCCAGACCCACGTTAGCAGCAAGGTAGATACTTTTTTCCATCTTCTTCTGACCTTAAGTGAGATACTAGTGTTTTTTTTTTAAACTTGGAAGGTATGCCAGAAGCCCTAAGATCAACTCTCTCCAAACACTAGGGTGGATCAAGTTCTTCATTCTCTCTTCCAAAACAGAGGCAGCTGCTATCCTCATTGCTACCATGAAGAACATCTGCTATCTGTTATCAAGAGTGTGAAACCTTAACTAACAACTACCCTGCTGAATGTTTTTAAAGCTGTAAAATAACACTGATGCACCAGCTGGAGTAGAATTTAAGGACAAACACAGAAGCACTTGCAAGAAACCAAAGCATCTCCACATGTGTGGACACCCAAAGAAATATTTCATCTTCATGGAACAGGATGTTTTAAATTAGATGCTCAAATATCTTTTCCTGCAAGCAAATTCTTGTGAAAATACTGTAAAGCTGTTCCTAGAGAAAATTCAGAAAGCAAGATTTTGTATTTGCTAATTTGCATATTTTGTTGCAGATGTATCCTGGCTAGAAGACAGTAATCCAACCCTCTCAGGACATCAAAATAAGATAGCAAAAGGAAGTCTTTGTCTTTTTAGTCTTCTGGAGGCAATGTTGAAATGAACAGCATTGTCTCTTCTCTCCACCATATAAGGTGAAATGCAGAGGAGATGGCAAGCTTTACTATCTACTGCTTTACTATCCTATGATGGAGATTCGGGATATGTTTCTGTTTGTCCCTTGATGAATGTGGAAAAATGAGAAAAGTTGAGACTAAGGAGGGTGTAATCAGGGAGAAAATGCTCACTTTCTTTCCTCATGATGCTGAAGGGAATGAGGGTGAGACAAAAGATGTGCTTGCTGTCTTGCAGGCTGAGAAGCAACTGTCTCAGACAAACCGTCAGAGCCTTCAAGAACACCATGGGAATCCTGCAGGAGGTTTTCAGGAGAACAATTGTGTTGTAAAATTAGCAATTCTTTTTTCCAGAATTCAGAGCAGCAGCTTGCCCCTTGTAATGGTGAAGGTGATGGTGACAGTCAAAAGTTGAAAGGTTTTGGTTTCCTGCCACTTCAGTTTGAAATGCCTCAGTTTGAAATGCTTTACTCCTACCTAAAGAACACTCCTCACCTGATGCTGATATCAGGTCAACATTTACACACCAGGCTGGACTTGGAACACTGGTAATTTTTGCAGCACTCTTGCATCCTTGGTGTTTGTGCTCAGGCTTGTCACTTTGTCTGTCTTAGTCATACTGGGAACCCTCTAAAACAGCATAGCCATGTGATATGACCTCATCTCTGGAGGAGGAATAAGAATTGTTGGTTTCTGGGCTAAGTTCTCCAATGAAGGCTGTAATTTCTGATGTATGAGCTCTCAGTCTGACAGTCCTGTGCTTCTCACTTGATTCAAAGTGAATTTTGCATACATGGCTGTCAGAACTTATATCCACAACCCCTGTTCTTTTGGCTTTCCGCTGGTGTGTGTGTATGCAGCATGGTTTCTAGGACAGTATAATGCTTCTGCCATTGGAAAGCAGAACCTTTAATAACCTGTGGGGTTTTATAATCCTTTCTTTAATTTCCTTTTAAATTAATCCAGCCCTGTCTTGCTGTGACATATGAGGTGCTCTGCTTAAAAAGACATAAATATGATTAGATTACAAGGTACTTCAAAGATGCCCCACCTTTGGCTGTTTATGAGCTGCTTAGAATTAGTGGAATGATGTGGCAATGGGCAAAAGTCTTGTCCCAAGCAGTACTTTTGCCTTTGGCTGAAATTCCAGGATGCACCCAAAACTCCACAGCTGTTGTCAGCAATACAGTCATGTCAACAGGAACTCTGGGGACTTTTAAAATTTGTCCTGTTTTGACATGGCAGCTCTGCTCCTTGCAGTTTATGTATAAAATGCAAGGAGCAGAGCTGTTTGTTACATTCCCAACCTCCCATACCCTAGCCTGGGAGGTTGGGAATGTAAAAAACACCATAAGTGCAGTTAGACTGTGATCCTGCTGCTACAAGAAGTCAATATGTAGGGGTTTTTTCCCCTCAGGATTTCAGCATCTGCAGAATCCACCTGACAAATGTAGGAGTGCCTTGCCACTGCTATTGCTTCCCCAGAGATTAAAGTTACTATCAGTCACCCCTGAGGGAGCTGCAACAAACTGATGAAATTCTTCACTGAGAACAACTCAGTCAGGATAAAACTGCAAACTAACCAAGCAACCAAGCAACCAACCCACTCACCAACCAACCAACCAAAAAGACTAAAGGAAGTAGAGCCCGTAAGAAACAGTGCAGCAATAGAGTGGTTAGTCAGTTGGCTTCAGGTCCAACCCACCAGATATCTCATTTTTACTACCTTACTTAAGCTCAGACAGCATACTCATCATTGCCCTTTGGCCCTCTCAGAGGCACTGCACAGCTGTGCTTCTTCATGGTTCTGCGGACCTTGGAAATTGTTCCTTCCTGAAATGAAAGGAGGATGAGACTGAGTTTTTGCTCTATGGTGCCTGACTTGCTTTCCAGTGTGTGCTGTTGTGTCAGCACAGCCAGCAGCCACAGAGGAACGTAGTGGTGGAGGCCAGGGTGTACATACTGGAGAGGGCAGATGGGTAAGATGCAGTCTTGGAAGAGGTATCTCCTTGTTTTGAAACTGGGGTTATTGTTTGCAGATGGGAAGATGCTAGTTCATGCTTTGATCTTCTTTTGTATGGTCCAGAGTGACATCTAATGGCACAGCACCAGACTGCACCATGTCTGGGGAGTGCTAAGTGGACAAAAAGCTGGAGTTGCCAACCATTTATCAAGTGACAGGACAAGGTAAATTCTGTCAGGAGTGAAAAACCAAATAGACTGTATTAAACTAAACTACAACACCATCTATAGCCATAATTTGATATATATTACCTGAATAAAGCTGGAAAATTAAACAGTCTAAAGGTAGGTAGTGGTAGAGTTAAGCTTCTTCTTAAAATGTAAAATATTTCACATGATATGTTAGGTTATGTTAGGTTAATCAGTAAGTTTAAATGATATTAAAGGAGGAAGTCAGAACAATATTCCAAAAAGGATTCAATCCCAAATATTCTATTTTGAGTTTAATGTGATGTGCATCTTTCATATATAACTGCTTTTATTAAAAAATTACAGTATCCTACAAGACTGTTTTGCCAGAAATAGCATACTCTAATAAAATATGTTCCATCAAATATTTTCCACCACTAGTGTGTTAGGACATTATTTTTTTGAACTGTGCAAATTGTAGATCAGAAATCTGTCCAGTCTCTTTTAGGCACCAGTAAAGGCAATTTTGCACCATTAGTTAATGTTGCAAAAAAATACTTTCTGTGTTGTGTTCAAGTGTAAGACACCAGCATTTAAAATATGTAATCCCAAATAATGGATAAAAATAGCAAGAAAAACTTTGGAGTTATTCAAGACAACTTTTTAGGAAAATAGCAGTTTCCCTGTTTACCTTAAGTTGATTGACTTTCATTTGTAGTAATGGACATTGAATGTTCTTCCATTTAAATTAATTTCAGAATTTCCAAATTAAAAGGAAAAAATGTAACTGTTATAATTGTATGCATATATGTGTGTGTGTTGGTGTATAAAATGCAGTTAGTAGGTTGTGCATAGTACACTTAAAGAGTGCCAATGTCTAAAATGCATTAGAGCACATACAATTTTAAGGTAAGGTTTTCATCTCTGCTGTGAATTCATAAAATGAACCCACATCTACTTGCACTTAAGACATGTGAATTGGTTCTCACCTTGAGGCTGAGCAGCATGTGGTGAACGCAGGGAGAAAGGGACTTTGTTGTGTTTTATGTCTATTCAGTCATGACCTCCTGATACCGTGTTCCTCCTGTGATCCTTTAGATTTGCAAATTCATGATAAATATAATTTATGAGGGAAAATGGAATGAGTTTTTCCCTTTTAAAAAAGAGGTTTCTAAAAGGCATATATACTATTTTTAAAGGTTTATTTTCTTTATGGTTTTACATTAAGAAATTGAGTTTCTAGTTACCTTTTGCCTCAAAGTCTTTATAGGATGATAACGTTATGATTATAGGGGGAAATATCATGCTTGTGATAGGGCAGAAGCAGTACAAGAAAAATCCTTTTTGCACCACACTAAGTTCAGTTGAGGAAGTTATTGCTACAGGATGCTGTGGAGACTAAAGTTCACATAGCTAGACAAAAGAAGATTAGGAAAAATCATGAAGGATTGGTCCACTGGTGGCTGTTAAATGTATTTGGAGTACGTCCATCAGCTCAGGAACTCACAGCTGCTGATTGTTGAAGAATGGGTGGATAAACAGGGGAAACGAATACTCTCTGACTCTGCCCCATTACATATATTATTTCTCTTAGCATCCAGTATTAGTTACTGTCAGAAATGTATTTCAGCTAGCTGCACTTTTGGTCTCTCCCCTATGGCTGTGCTAATGGCTGATTTTCGTTACATGAAACTCCAGTAACAGCTTTCTCTTTTTTTTTTCCTCTTCCATCAGAAGCAACAAGCTGAACATAAGCTAGTGGTTTTTTTGTTGTATTGACTATATGAATTCAGATTGGAAAAGCTTTTGCTTATCTTGATAAGTGGGCTGTATTTTAAAGGTAAATTTGTTACTGTTGTGGCCATGTCATCTTAACCTAATATCCAATATCTTAGATAGTTATTAAGCTGGCATATCTGGAAAAGGAATGGTTTTGGTAACCTAAAGCTTCCTTTTGCTGATTATTGATTGTGCTCAGAAGAAGCTTTCAGCTGAACATCTCCAGCCTTCAGGCAAAGAACCTTTCTCTCACAAAGTATTTGGTATCCAGCAGCTGGAGGTGACATTTTTAGACACTGGTCCTTTCTTTGGCTCTGAGGAAGGTGTTTAGTTATATATTGTTTCACATCCAGGAAGTAGCCTGGGAATGCATGAACTATTCTGTAAGCTCTCTTTGTGTAAAGACAAAGAATGTTATGTTTTCATTGTGCTGGCTTCTTAAAAGACTCCTTTCCATCTCAGAGGAAAAACCATACCTTATTTGGGGATAAAAGTTATTAGAAACAGGGCATCTTTTTGAAGCTGAGGTAATTAAGTATTGGAACATTTTAAAACCAAAAGAAGATGACTTATTAAAGGGTTGGAAATAGTTTGGAGAAATCCTGAATAGACTGTGACCTGTTGGAGGTCAGTCTGACTGTGATAATAGGAAAAAGGTGAGTTGGGATTCTGAGCAAATATCATCTCCAAGGGACAAGACAATACAATTATAATCAGTGTTTCTATAAAAACATCTAATCAGTACTCTGTGTGATTAAAAAAAAGTGTGATTTGACTACTAAGATCTGTGGAAGACAGTAGATGGCGCAAAGATGTCAGGCAACCTCCTGGCTTTTCAGGTTCGGGTTAGTGATCAGATTCCAGAAGGTTTTAGGGTAAGTGTGCCAAGAGGAATAGTATCTGAATGTGTGGGAGGAAATTAAAGAATGCAGTCTATATGGGTGCCACATATAGCAGCTTTAAAGTGAATTGTCTGCAAATGCTACTGCTAAAATTTTTCAATTACAGTGTTTTACAAACATTACACCCCCACCTACACCTTTGTAGCTTTTCCCAATGTGTTTATTTTTAGCTGTTGTGTCCTTCAAATCTGAACCTTTCCACTCCACCTTGAGAGAAAACAAAGCCCTCAGAGCTTTCCAAAATAATTAATACATTGCCATGCAGTGCTCCCTCACACCTAGATTATAGGAGAGGCATGTTAAACTCCTTTCTTTCTGATCTCCCTGATATCCTTATTCCAGGCTCTATACCTTGGCTAGTTATATTCTGTTTAGGGTGGGATAGTCTCTTTCTTCCCATTAAAAGTTTCATTCTGAAGCTGGGAAACTTTACCCAAAAAAAATTATGTGTGGATATTTTGGTCGAGGAAGTGAATTCTCATGAAAAGTGATGATGATGCAACATTTCCTGACAAAACCTCCCCTACAGCTTTCAGAGCACTGTGGTATTCCCCTACTTTTGTGGGACATAGGAGTCAACACTCCAGCCCTGCTCCTATTATGATTGTGGAACTGGGGGTAAGCAGAAGTCACACAGGGTCTACTCATGTCTCAAGTACATGGAGCTGGTGAGTTTGCCAGCTATTATTAGCATCTCTGTACCTCTCCATACAGCTGTTGCCATCTCACAGCCTTACACATGTCAGTCTGAAGGATTCACCAGCCTCCCCAAATGATCTCTCACCACTGTGTACCTGGGAGAAGAAAACAGCTCAAATGAAGGGTATTAAAAATTTTCTGCTCTAGGTCAAAACACAGTCCCCAAATTTATCCTAGCTCTTCTTAATTCTCTGAAATCACTTAGCATCCTCTACTGTGTTTGAGGGGTTGGCAACAGCTCTGAGGTAGGAGACTTGCAGTGAAGTGCAAGGGAATAGCAGGTGTACTATGTAAAGGGCTTTTCTGGAGTGCAGGAAGGAAGGTAGGAATGGGCAGATATGGCGATAGTGACTGGTGGAAATCAGGAACAAAGCCGTATCTATATATAAGGCTAGCTTGACGGGACAAGGAGGAGAGAAAAACTTTGGTAAATTGCCTACTTTAGAAAGTCAAGAGTAGGCATTGCCTCTGGGATAGATAGAAGTGCTTCCAGAAAAGGCAACTGCAGAGATTGTGGAGCGCTCAAAATGGAGCCAAAGTAGGGATCAGTTGTAAATATGGTTGTAAAGAACTGAAGAGGCATGTTTCCTGCAGAGGAAGATGGGATCTTGGCAGTTAATAGTAGTTACGGAAGGATGACTAGGCATGCTAGGGATGTTGCTTGCACACAGAACAGTGGGTACCTTTTAAGGTGGTGGCACCTTAAGAAGAGAGGTCAGGCATTACAAAGACTCTAGCTGGGAGTAAGAAAATCAGCTTTGAGGATATCAAATACCCTGGGCTGCAGACAGGCATGGAAAGGAGAGGGGCTTGAAGAAGCAGGTATCTGGGCAGTACTTTGACAGAGGAGCTGGTAACTGTCAAGCAATCAGAGAATGTTTGTTGAAACAAATTTAATTTAAAAACCAACCACTTTTCCAATAGAAACGTTTTCTGGTAATGTGTTAGTTTCAACAAGCTTCTGGTAAGATGCAGGTAGTTTCTTTTTAGCCCACCTGGAGGAAAACTTATGGCTGTTGGACAGCTCTGCTATCCATATGTTTCCAGAGCTTTTAGGCTTCTTGTTATATTCATAATATGCCATAGTTTGATTCCAGCCTCATTTACATTGAGCAAAGGAGATCTGTGGAAAGAAACTGCAAGTAGTTCTAACCCAAGCTAGGGCATCCATCTGATGGTGTGGTGTTGTGCAGAGACAACAGACTGTGGCCCAAGGCATTAGTACAGGGTCATATCTGAGGTGATAAATTTACCCTTTGGTTCTCCTGGTTGCACAACTGGTTGGGAAGTCACTGCACCATTAAGTGGGATAGATATCTTCCTCAGCATTTGCTGACACCTCCTTGCATGGCCACATGCAAACAGTGCAATGGTACAATGTGCCATTGCCAACACTTCTGATACAGGGGTAAAAATCACATTAATTTGTTGCACGTCATCATTTTATTAATTAGTGTTATCTTTATAAACATGTAATACAAGCTTTCTATGTAATTACTGAGAAACAAATAACCTAACTGCCTCCTTATATCTCTGCTTGCACAGATTTACGTAGCCATAGGAAAAAAAAAAGGCCAACAAGAAGTTCAGTGGTCAAGGTTATAACTTTCCCTGCTAATCTGTCCCCAGAGAAGCTGATGTTCTCCTTTCAGAGAGTTTTGTACCCTGCTGTGATAAGCAGCCAGAAATTTTTAAAGCTCTTAAATCCTTTGAAGTCAGGAATGATGATGAGTTATTAGCAGAATATCCTAAATCTGGTGAATAATTTTTCTCAACTTCAAGTGAAAGTATTATAAGATGATCAGGAAGTATTTTAAATGAATTTGAATGGAAAGGAGTGAAATAAAAATGAAATTAAATGAAATTAAAAAAAAATCTTAATCTGCTGCTAAGTGACCACTAATAAGAAGTAAGTGCATTGAACTTGTGTATGTGTGTTTGGATAATATATTTTCTTTAATTCATAATTAAGATATTGGAAATTAAAAAATAAACAATAGAAAGTTACTGTGCCCAAAGCAGTCTTAGCAGACCTAGTATGCCCTAAGCATACTTAGTCATAGTATGGGTGGTACTCAGTAACTTCTTCAAAAGTTAGTATGGCCCAAATCCACCTCCAGTGAAAGGGAAGAGCTTTGGAGTTGGAAGGGGTATGGGAAGCATGACCATCGAGGAGCTCAATTCTTCTTTTCCACTACACCCATCACGCGCCAGGGCTATGTCAGGAAGAGTTTTCACTGACTGCTGAACCTGTTCATCTTTCCTTCATGTCAGATTCCTGGGCAGGGAGAGCTGGAACAGTGACGGACTGGGTCAAGTAACATTGTTGTGGGCTGCAAATGGAAGACACTGAGATGTCGTCACTATTCTTGAAACAGTTATTTCCCCATGGTTTGTGTGAGAGATCTGTACTGAGATTTTGTTATTAATTAGTGGTTGGGGTGAATAAGTTTATCTACAAAATGTAGATCCAAATGAGAAATATAGAAGCTTCTTCAGCACATTTCTTTCAATAAAGGATTTTACTTTCAGTTGTAATATTTTTCATTGCAATTGCATGGTTTTGTTTTAAACAGAACTTGCACTTTGTTTTTCTGAAGCATTTAGAAGGAAATGTGAATAATGTAGCTGCTTATAATCAATAGTTTTCTATATGCTATACTTGAAAACTGAGAAGCAGGAAGAATTACATGCACTTTAATTGCAAGTACATCCATCCTCAGGTAATGTTAATGCTACCTCTCAAGCACTGGTACAGAACTGCCAAATAAGGGAGGAGAGTAACTAAAGTCCAGTGCAGTGAAGTCCAGAAATAGATCTTGAAAACTGAACTTTGGTGAAATTAAGTTAAAAGAAGGCAACCACTGCTGGTAGTTCAGTTCAAAGTGAATTGTCTTAACACAGGAAACTGGAAAATGTCACATTCTCCCAGTGTGGTCAAACCAGATAATTAATTGTTCCTTTTGGACTTAAATCTGTATTTTGGGTACCGATGGAACTAGATTAATTGTGGAAATGCTTTCTGCAGAAGATGGGTAGGTAGCAGGGAGTCTTCACACAAATAAATAGACTTACTAGGAACAAGGGACAATAAAGCATACCCAAAACAGTGGAAAGTTTGAGATGAAACTGAGGGCAAGGCAGTGCTAAATGCAGGCAGGGAGATGATTTTCATTGAATGGCAGAGTTATCCTGCCTATGTACCCTTGCTTGCAGACCTACACGCTACTGAATTTAGTACTATGGACTTAAAAGCTTAATCTCCATGGATGTGGGGTCGTCTGCCCTGTCCTTCATTGCACCCCTTGATCTACTGCATATGTATGCTTGAAGAATTTCCTAGCATTTCTCTCCTCAGTGATCACTGCTGCTGGTTGAAAAAAGGTGTTGATTAAGAACTTTTTTTGCTCATTTGTTGAATACAATTCAGTAGTAATTAGGAATGAGAGGCCAGAATTCTCCCCCTTAAAAGCAGTTGTTAGGACAAGTGCACAGAAATGTAGAAGACTGCAATTTGGTTTCAGAATGGTTGTGTGACTGAAGAGCATTCTTCACACCTTGAAATACTTGTAGAAATGGAGTCTTGAGATTTCATGAAACAAAGGCAAGTTTTCAAATATTACTGCTTGCTTAATGCAAATTTAAAATCAATATTAAACACTAACTTGCACAGATTTTTAGGTAACAGCACAAACATTAATGATCCTCTTTCTCCTTAAGAAAACAAAATCAAGATGTCAGGTGTTAACAATTGTCAAAATATGGATTATCCAGTGTGACATAAAACTGAAAGAGCAGTGAGTTCTAAAACAAAACACAGAGAAAGGTAGTATAATGCTGTGATTAGGAACCTGTACGCCTAAGAGGTTTAAGAAAAGAACAGACGAATCCAGTATGAAAAATAATATAAAGTGACTCTCATTATACAACATTTGCACAAGTAGTGAAAATTATATCGTCCGTAAAACGGGAGATACACTTTTCTTGGATTTATTTTACAGGAGTTTTTCACTGTCTTTCTTTGGGCTTTTCAAAAATATTTCTTTTGGGGTTTGACATCTAAAAACTTAAGTTGTCAGCAGGAGAAGGGCTGTTCTTTGGGTCTCATGCTATGCTTCTTGGCATGATAGCTGAGTGTCTTTCAAAATGAGCAGTAAATGAGGTAACTAATAACAGTTGGTTTAGGGTTTTTCACATTACCATATGGAGAGGAAATGTTTGGGTGTGTGCTGATTATAAAGAAAATCTGTCTGCTAAACAGCACAATGCACATCTGAACATCAAAATAACAGCCCCCAGATATTTGGCTGGTGTCCATATGTGAAATTAAAAAAGCAAAATAAAACCTATCTTTGTATTCCAGGCTTAAATACAATGAGAGCTCCAAAATATGAAGGATGGAAATGGGGGGTTGATGCAATTGTAATAGTCAGCCCTAGAGCTGTCTGTTTTGTGTGACACCATGGGAAAGTGAACATGTCGCTGTGTTAATTTTTGGTTTGATTGTTTTTGAAAATAATTATTCTTGCATTTGAAGGTCCTGCTCATCAGGAGTTTCAAAACATTGCATCTGAACCTGCTTAAAGGTTAAGCAAGACTTGTCCTGAGGGGGAAAAACCAGAAACAGTTCTTCACTGGAGGCAGCAGCAGCAGATACAGAAATGTAATGTTAGCCAGAGCACTGTGTCATCGTGGTGCAAGAAATTCAGAAAAATGGAGGACACTAAATAGAAATAATAATGCAAAAATTGGTAACTTTAATGGATGACATTGTCCTTGAAGGCATTCTACATTTGACAAAAGAGCCAGCTTATATTTGAAATAGTCTGCAGAGTCATGTCCTCCTTTATTACATAGAGCCATCACTGTCAATAATGCAAAATTCAGCCTCCCTCTGTGCTTAGTACAGTGTGAAAAGTTCACTCATAGGAAGTTCATTAATTCCAAAGAAAGGCAAGTGCTCTCGTGAGCTTACTTACTACAGTTCTGCACAGCAGGAAGAGACCTCTTCTCAGCAGATGAAAGCATTATTGCAAAGACTCAAAATCTGTTCCAGTGTTGTCCACATTTGTTTTTCCTTCTTTTGTTGTTTTCTCCTAATTCATCAATCTTTCAAACTTTGCAACTACTTTTGAGACAGATGAGATTATACTCTCCAGGTAGCAACAGCCAAGATTATTCTTCTTTCCACCATTTTTATACTTCTTTCATAGTTTCTCATTTTTTTTATAATGCATTTATATAGAAAAATTGACAGATATTTTTCTCTTTCCTGTGGAGACTGTTTAAAAAGTTTAGCACAAGGTGATGCAGTTGCTCAATGGTGTTTTTCTAAAGCCGTTTCTTACCTATTTCATTGCACATTCCAAATATTGTGGGATATACCTGCAACAGATGCAAAGAAAAACAAAGAGGTGGCAGGTGAAAAATGAAATATGATGAAGAAAAAATGGATTATTCATATCTTGAACTGGGAAACTCAGGTAAGTCCCACATTATTACAAGCATTCTGCCTTTCTTTGAACCTCCTCACCCACTATACCACCAAGAACAAGAGCTGCTTCAGCACTCCTTGAGCACAAATGAAAGCAACTGTGCCCCTTTGCCAGCCCTGAGACAGGCTGGTAGTGGTGGCTGAAAGCTCTTCAACTGGAGAGATGCTCTTGAGTGGGTAATGGCTATTCTGTTCCATAAGTGTGCCAAGAGACATTGGTACTTCAGGGAGGCAATTCATGACTCATTTTAGTTATCTGTTTAGGATGAGAAGAATGATGCCCTGACAGGGATTACATCTCTTCACTGACTGTAATGGAGTCCGTGGGGAACTAACTCACATACAGAGCTGTGGCTGTGCTGCAGCTATTCATAAAGACATCAGCTGAAATGCCTTGCTTTTTAAAGCTGGAATAAATAGCAACTTATACAGTACAGAGAAAGCCTCAAGTTTCATGGGTCCAACTTACTATGGAGGGAAAACTTGCGCTTTTGTGGCAGCTCTGGCCATTTATTCATAGACTACCAGACACAACAGTATTAACGAATTGATAATTCCCACAGATCAACATAGCCATTTTTGCTGATAGCAAAATCTTTATTAAGAAGTTGTTTCACTGCTCCTGTTCCATTTCTTCCTTCCTGCAGTCACCAGTCTCGGTGTTTGTTCTGTAGTATCTGTGGTTTCCCAAACTGATCTTGAAAGCTCACCATCTCTGTCTCCATTACTACTCTCAGCTATTCTCTTCCTTGCTTCAGTTCTTGAGTTCGGTTTCACAGATGCAGTTATTCTCTGCACCCTCTTAACTCTCAAGACAAATCCAGGCTGCTACAGAGGGATTATCTTTTCCACTTCCAACTTAGATGACACCAGAAAATTAAAAAAAAACAAGGCAGCCATTCATTTAATTATTGGAAGAAAGAGGAGACTGAAGTTTCTCTGGATGTCCAAAACCCTTGGTTTTTTTCCTGAAGAAGTTGGGTTAAAATGGAATAAGCTTTGAAAGTTCCTGAAAGACACATGAGAAATTTCATGAGAAAAGAGGAGACTGAAGTTTCTCTGGATGTCCAAAACCCTTGTTTTTTTTTTCCTGAAGAAGTTGGGTTAAAATGGGATAAGCTTTGAAAGTTCCTGAAAGACACATGAGAAATTTCATGAGAACTGTGCTGGCACTCTGTGATTTCCAGTGAGCAAACAAACACTCTGAGAGCTCCACAGTTCTGAGCTGCAGTCTGGTTAATATCTTGGAGCTTCTGTTTGCACAGTTAGGAAAGCAGGGAGTAAAATAAGAACATTCAAACTACTGGAAAATGTTTTGGGAAGTCTAACTGAACTTCCCATAACTCTGTTAAATATATTTCCAGCATCAAGCCTGTCCAAAGACCAAGAAAAAATATGTTCAATGCCAGTAACTTGCAGTGTATCACCTATTATTTTTCAGAACCAGATTCTGGGCATAAAAAAAATTACTTTTTTTTTTTTTCTAGATCTAAGTAACAGGAAAGGGTGTTCAAACAATTGTTGAAAATAGTAAATTCTGGTCTTGGGAAAAAATGCCAAGAAAAGTCATGGAGAATGAGAATGTTCTCTCTTCTGCAAAGACATGTTACCAAAAATACAAAGGACAGCAGGTAGATTTGCCTGTCAGAATACAAGATTCATGTAAAGTGTTATCCGTAATCTGCTTTTCCCTTTTAGGTATCAGCAGTACAGCTGATGAGAACTTTTCTCATGAAACAAAGTTTGATCAGAAAATATTCTGAAAGGCTCTGGAGCAGTTTTATAAGAATACTATTTCCTTTATCTTTACATACAAATTCACCAATACCATGTCATTAGTTTTATTCCGAATTCTTTCTGTTTTCCAAACTGGATTCTCAGAAGTTATATGTATATACATTCTATATTGTCTATAAATATTAAGTAATTCTTCAGTGCCCCATGCCAGTAAGACTACATAAGCATCAAGGTAGTGTTCATCCTGTGATATTTCAAGTATGCTTTATATGTATCAAATAGTGAAGATCTGATCTGGGAAATCTCTGTCCTTGGCGATATTCGAAAGCCATCTGTGCACAATCTGGCTCAACCTGGTGCCAAAGTCACCAAATGTAACTGCTTTGGCAGTGGAATTGGACTAAATGATCTCCATGGGCCTTCTCCAATCTCAGGCATGCTGTGTTTGTGTGATACGATGTGGGCAAAGCTGGCTAAACAAAATCTCTATTGAATGGGCTCAAATATCTGTCATAAAAAAAACCAGGCTGGATCACTGCTTCCAAATTGCTGCTACTTGGCTATTTCAGCAGCTGAACTGTTGAAAAAATGTTTCCTTTTTGATGCTAAGAACCAAGGATGTGACAAGAGGTTTTACTTCTGATTGGATTGCAACTCTGCCCAACATTATCAGGAGACGGGACTCAGCTCTTCTGTGCCTTACTGCTCTCATGATCTGGGCTTTTATGCAGGGCCCTGTGTTGAATGACAAGTATCAAAGTCAAATTTCTGCTCCTTACCCTCAGCTACCTATTTAAATAAGGCAACAGTGGGCTGGTGGTAGCTGTAGTTTCCATTCTGCTAAATTTGTGTCCTTTATATAATAATTAATGATAACATTTTATGTAGAGGAAAATATTTATGTTATTTTACTGTTAAGCATGGAGAAGAAAATAAAACTGGATAAAATTCACATGATTTATACTATGCTTATTAAAGCTCTAACTAGGGTAAGGCTTGAAAATTTTTGTTATCTTAATCTTTTGAACATGCAGAAGAAAACAAACTGGATAAAACTCATATGAATTATACCATGCCTATTAAAATTCTAACTAAGGCAAGGCTTCAGTCATGATTTCAGTAATTAAGTACTACTCATAGTAGCCATAAAAAGAAGAAAACCATTTTTTCACATACTTAAAAATGGCAAGATCATTTTTGCTCAAATTCTCATAAAAATATAGCCTTTGGCAAAAAGTCAAGTTCTTGGTCTTAAAGGCTTTGGAATGATTGACAGAATTGACATGATCCATTCTTCATAAAATAATATGAAACAGTACTCACAGACCCTACAAGTACATCCACCTAGAGCAGGCTAAACCCCTCTATTTTTAAGTATAATTGTCAGCTAAGCAAACAGAACAGTGAAATAAAATCCTGAAAACCGATCCTTTCACCAACTGTAATCTGAGAATGAGATTAATTGTGTACTTTAAACAAACATTGCATAATATAACATATTGAAGCTCAAGCCATATTTTAGATCAGATATTTTATTTATGCATTACAGGATAAATATTGATTCTGGCTAGACTCCTGTGACATGAGGCCAAGTTAAAATGAGTCTTTAAGGAATATGGGACCCTAATATCAGTCATAGAATGGAGTAAAGTAGCATTTAGCCATGTGTCCTAGGTACAAGTGTGGACAACAGAATATCCAGCCTATAATAATAATTCCTCAGAATTGCTTCCCAGTCTCCAACAATGTGTCACCTAAAGACAGTTTAAATCTTGAAGTCCTTGTATTTAACAACCCTCTGAGAATTTCTCTTCCATAAGGTTGTTGCTGCCCTTTGAAATCTTCTTGGCTTTCAGTAACACAGTGTCCTGCGGCAGGGTTTTCTTTAATTGGTTGCATACTTCTATGATGAATCGAGCTATGGCTACTCTTACTTCTAGCATGGAAGCTCTTCATTTATGTAATACTTGAAATTATAAAATTCTAGTCTAGATTGTAGCTCACCATTTAAAACACATATGGACCATTGGTTACAGAACATAAACATCTTAGTTTACCTTTTAGAATAAAATATTGCTGATACACTTACCCCATCCTTGTGTATCAGACCTGCTATCACCTTTCTATTGCCTAAAATGACAATAAAATAACGACTGGTTCTTAGGATGGTTTGGGTTAGAAGGGACCATTAAAGATCATCTAGTTCAACTCCCACGTTCTTCAAGCTGATCATACTTTTTAGGGAAAGGCAGATGCCTGAAAAAGCACAGTGAACACTTTTCTTAGAACCTGTTGCTCTGCTGCCTTTATCACACTGAGCCCATTGATCTGACCCTCAGTGACACTGCAATGAGTGTCCAGTCTGTCAGCCATCAAATCTCTTTTCAGGGCCCTGTCATCATGCTGATATTCCTGCTGGCTTCCCCCTTCTTCTGGACCCTCTATACCTTGATCTACATACCCAGGTCAAAGCTCTGGTGTTACTGAAGTAAACTGAAAATGGACCATCACAGATAGTCTTGCATTGTTTCCAAATTTGTGTGTTCTAAATCTCCTCCCTCAGAATATTTGAAAAACAAACAAAACAAAACCACATTCTTCTGTGAATGTTGTCGTATTCATTTATAGGCCAAGTATAAAGCCTAATTTCTCTTAATTATCTCATGTCCAATGAAAATATGCCAGAGGCCAGGTTAACAATGATGAAATTGGAATAAATACCTGATGATATATGTTGCATGTTAGCTGTCCTTTGAGTCATCATTAAAAACAGATAGATTCCTTTATATTTCCTGTGGAGTCTATGGATTTCTCAGTGAGGTCAGTGAGACAGTTTTGAGTGACTGAGCTGCAGCTCATTTGGATCTTTTTCTCTGTGAAGGGCTGTAAAGGGCTGTTCTTTACCTTACCTGGGAAGGCCCTTTTAATTAGGAAGCGCTCACGGATACAAATAATCCATAAATAAGTAACCTGTGTCTTCCTCTGCTGCCCATGATTGTTACACATCAACATGGAATTTTGGAAAGCAAAAGAGAAGAGAAAGGAATAGAGAAGTCTAAACCTGACTAAGCTGATGTGTTGGAAAAATCAGTGATTGCTGCTGACAGACTGGAACATAAAGACCTGTTTTTTACTTACAAGGAGACTGCCTACCCCACTACTCCTTGCACTCTTGAAGTATTTAAAGCTATGATGTCCTCTGAAGCCAGAAGAGATGATGTTATTCTAGCAAGCTTTCCTAAATCAGGTATGTTTTTCTCGCTGCACAAAGAGGGTTGCCATAATAATGCTGATAATCAGAACATATATATCTATAGCAAATAATGACAGTAACAATAACAATAATAATAGTAATTACTACTACTAATGTCATTATGATGTTGCATTTGCAACTATGAAGTATTTATTTCAGGTTTTATTTGAGATGAGTGAGAAAGGACAATGGCCTTCTAATTTGAAAATTAAAAAAGATCCCACCATAAACTTTGTCATAAAGCTGTCTAATTTCTTTTCATGTGTAATACTGTATGTTGTAGACTTCTCCCTTCCAATAAACTATATCCTATGTAGAGGGATGTGAGTAATGTTTCCTGAGAAAGTAAAAAAAAAATTCTTTGCATTAATCTTACAGTGTCAATAAGGGTTCTTTTTAAGTGATGTTAGCTATTGGAGGAAGCTTTTTGAGGGAAAGCATAGTTTGGAAATGGAGAAAGTGTGTAAGGAATGGTTAATAGCAAGTACTCCACATTAAAATATAATGTGTGTTGCAAATCCTGAGAGATAAAAGAGAGCTGTTAAAGCAATCATTTCCTGAACTCTAATCATGAATGCAGTTGCACAATACGCAGGACAAAAGTCGATGCTCCAGATAGGTGTTGTAATATTTGGACTACAGCTGCCTGTTTAGTGGCTGCAGTGTATGTCAGGTGTTAATGCTAAATGTAAGACCTTCGATATACTGAGTAGTTGTTAATTTACTGAACAGTATTATAATTGATCACATACAGAGGAATCTAATAGCTGTGCTTCATGCTATGCCTTCTTAATGGAAGAATATATTTTCTGTTTTATTATTGAAATCCTCAGTCTTTTTAGAGTAGTGAAGTGTATTATATACCTAGAGACCTTTCTAAAGACTAAATTCAGGTAACTTCTTGGCTTACTGGCAAAAAGTTTCTGCCACAGTTAGGCTTTCATCCAGTTGTATTTCAAATAAATGGAAATTTTTCATTGACTTAATTGAAATCTGAATTAAATCTGCATTAAACATTACTAAGAAAGAAGATCATTACACATTAGTAGCTCAATCTGTTTCAAGTATAGTTATCTTTTTGAAGACAGAATATCAACATCTGTCTCCATAGCTTTGGGTAATGCTGATGCATATCTACTTACAAAGGTTGCTTTGTTAATTCTCTGCCAGGCTTTATGCTTCTTTGCAAGTCTGCATCAACCAAAATCTGAATCATATAAAGATGTATCATGGCTGCTTGAGCCTCCTGATTTATTATTTTAGCCTAATAAAAATGGTTGTCATAAGGCAAACAGATGATGTTTATATGTGTCATTCCTAGATGCTGCTTTTGTTGTTGGTTTCATCACTATACAGTAAAGCTACAGTTTAGAGCTGCCTTTGCCTTTGTTTCATGGATTTCTAACACGCCCCCCGACCTGTCTTGCTCTGAGATTCATTCCTGCTCACAGAAGCAGGAGGTGGACCCTTAACCATAATTTCACTGTTGACATCACTCAGTGGTGTCATTTAGTCACCTACAGGTAACATCTTTTTTGATGGGAATATTTGGGATCATCAGTGGTGGCTCTATGCGTTAAGACAGTACTGCAAGGAACAGACATTTACCTGACTGGCATGAATGTGGAAAAGTGATGGGTAGATGTTCCTGCCCTGAACTTGAGTCTTGGCTACTTTTTCCCTCCCCTCAGGTCTGCTCTGAAGTCAAAAGTGAAGCACTAGTCCCAAACTTTGAGACTTTCCCCTGAATGCTGATGGAGCTCAAGGCAACTCACTATGCTGTGTGTATGGTAGATATTTTCTGTGGGAGGGATATGTCTTTTCTCTGACTATGAAAGTCTACTGAGGTCTGCTCAGGGCCTTAGCCTCTTGGGCTTTTATAGAAGCTCAGAAGAAACTTCCCAGCTAACCTTTAGCTACTCTTTCACAAGCACGCCCTGCCTGACCACAAAAGGACTTGTAACAGCCGCTTGTACCATGAGGTCAGTGTGCTGACATAAAGGACACCTCTGTCTTCACCAGAGTCTGTGTGCATGCCTTCCCTGGGGAGTGAAGGACCATCTCTGCAGCCTTATACACCTGGCAGAACTCAGCATGTACAAAGCTCGTGCAGTGACCGAGCAGCAACATTTCCCTCCTTTTTGTTGTCTTGTTGCACTGCCTTCTAGATCCTGGCAACTAGATCCTGGCAATTCTGATAAAGTCAGCAGTTGCAGCTGTTATAAAATTGCTGTATAAAATGGGAAACATAGGTTTCAAGCCATATGGTGAGACAGATTTGAAACTGGACTGGCCTCAGGTGTCTGTGCTGTCTTACCATCATGGAGGACTCCTCCATCACTGGCTGGAGGAGAAAGGCCTGGTGGACTGAACTTCAAAAGCAGTTCCTGAATGGTATCCCTGGTACATCAAGGAAAATGAACATCAGTTTAAGAATACTTTAAAATGGAATGGTAAAAGCTGAGGGTATTTAGGACTTTTGTCATTAACTATCTGTATTTACTCTTCAAAGGCAGCAGCTGTGGAGTTACTGTGATGCAGAACAGCCATAACTATTGGCAGAGAATTACTTAAATGAGATAAATTGCTCACTTACAGTAAAAGGAGACAGAAATTTTACCTTTTCTGAATGATATGTGGAAATATATTTCACGAACAGATTAGTCAGTCTGGTGACCTGTGCTACTGCCGACTATTATAACCTTACCCAGTGAAGCAAATCTTAATACAGGGAATGGACTCGACCTAGGCAATGTGTAAAGAAAGATGAAAGCTGAAAGATCATATTAGGATCAAAAAGGGGAATGGTGAAGATGAGGGAGTCTTGAGACTAAGAAAGAAGTAGGGTAAAATAGAAAGAGGGAGAAGCTTTCATGTTTTTGTATCTCTGTTTTTCCTGACATCAAAGGATACTTGGTATTTTGATTAAGTCTAAGCTATAAAAGTTCCTCTGAAGATTTGAAGAGACAGTTGTCCAGTATCAGGTACATCAAGTAGAATATGAATTCCCCTTTCCCCTCTAGGAATGAATTTGGAGGCATTGAATGGAATCTAATTAGGGAAGATGAGAGCCATGCAGTCCTGATTGAGCTCAAAATAATTAATTTATGAAATGAATCAAACCTGCTGACCATATAAAAGAAGAGAAAATCATGAGAGGATAAAAAAAGTGGGTTTTTAATTAAAGAAAAACAAACCTTTTGATGGACCAGGAGAGTAAGAAAATGGTAGAACATATAAAAAGGACGATGAGGAGGAACTTTATGGTGAGCACTTGACATTTGGGTCATGGTGAATTCACTTGAGTAGAGTCTCTCGGTAGAAAGCAGAGCACTCATGGGAAGCAGGCCAAGAGCTAAGCAGGCACACAAATGTACTCACTGCCTTGTCTCTGGGGTTTACTTCTGTTTATGAAGAATGCATTCTTCAGGAATGCATTCCCCTGGGCATTGCAGGGGAATTTCAGATAGTCTGACATATATCTTTGCAGAAATAATCTTCTGAATTCATTAGCAATGGGTTTCCTCAGGAAGAAAATGCAGCGCAGGAATTTTGTAATTTGTTAATGATGACATGCTGCATGAAGCAGGGAAAGACAGATGGGCAATTTGAGATACCTGTGTTCAGACTTGGGAAGTCTGATTATATGACTACCAGAAGACCTGCTGGGAAGCCAAATACTGTGGCTTTGTTAGCCTGTGTCTTGCAGGGTTTGAATTGCCTGTTTGGCATCAGCTTTGTCCCTGTGGAAGTGTAGATGTCTTTGCATTGGGCTTTCCATGTGCTGCTTCTAGGAAAAATTGTTTGCTAAGGCTCAGTGCTGTGCAAACACTGGAGCAAGGTTGGATACAGCACTCACCCAGAGCACTAGGAAATGCAGTACAGACATCTGGAGAAGCTTTGCATGGAACTATGTCTTGTTTCTCAGGGTTTATTAGAAGCAATGCTACCAAAAAGAGCTATGCTGCGAAGTTTACCCTGGAAGCAGCAGAAAAGCACTTATCACAGAGTTCTGTCTGAACTTTTGACTCTTGTTCCTCTGCTAGCTGTTAATCTTCAGTTTGGCTAAACTGCCCATAGAGAGTGGTGAACTGGGTATTTCAAGGGAAGAGATGCTCAGAGTATTGTTTCCTTCTCTATTTGTTTACATCAACTCATGTTGCTATTCCCTCATCTCCATACCCTATGAGGGTAGGAGGGAATGGACACGAAGCTCTATGTCCTCCCATGTCCCACCTTTGCTTCCAGCCCTTTTCTTTCTCCACAATACACCATGTGGAACTCAGTTAGCTCCCTTGGTCCTTCAGAGGGCAGCAGGAGCTGAAAGAATTACGGGGTCATGGGCAAAGATCATTGGGTGTTATTGATGGTGCCCATCTTGGCCTGGTAGCCAGGTAATCAGCATCTGAATTAGCCCACAGGCCATTAGCCGTCAGTTCTTCTTTGAACTTCCTAAAGGATTAATTTACAGTCATGGACTGGGACTCAACAAAATCCACAGAGAAACACTTTGAAATAAATTAAAGAAAAACACCCTGTAGTTCTTTTGCATGACTTTCTGCTCTTAATACCATGATATTTGAACAAAACTAAATGTCTTTGATAAATTAAATGGAAAAAACCCCAGTTCAAATACGGGTTTCAGAAAAAGAATTAAATTAAATACACAATTTTTACTTCGTGCTTAAGACCAGAGCTGCACACTTCCAGCTCCTGTACCACTATATCCACTGATGTCTCATATACTCTACTGAGCTAGTCACACTGATAATACTGATTTGTGCATTCAAATTCCTATACTGAAAATTAAAATGGCATTTTTTTTTTTTGCATGGAATGCAAAAATGTGACACAACTAATTTTTTAATGCACCTTTCAATTTTCAAATGCCTCTTTAATCAGCTTTATTTAGCATATTTTACATTTGCATTTTATATTCAGCCTCATTTGTATTGCACTCTGTATGACATAATAACTTCTCTCCTAAAGGCTCCAGGGCTTTGATTATTTCAGGGGCATAGACCAGAAGGAGATTAATGACAGGTTTGGAGGAAATAGGACATTTAGTGCATTAGCAAGAATCAGAAAGTCCTCCAAAACACCAGTGAGTGTTTTCTGACATTCTTTGCTCCTTCCTTCCTGTTTCTTCCTCTTCCTCTTCCTCTTTTAATGTCAAGTTGTGTAGATGCACAATGAGGCAACAGAAGACTTCTTGAGGTCACTGGCCTGGCTCCTGACATTTATATAGTAATAAAGTTCTAGTCAGAGAATGTCAACTTTTTACAGTAATTTGACCAGTATAGTTGGGAGACATCACATAAAACAAACAAGCAAGGAAATTTGTTTTGGTGTATTGTGATTTAACCCTAGCCAGCAATTAAGTACCACACAACTACTCTCTCACTTCCCCACCGTCCACTGCCCCTGGTGGGATAGGGAGGACAATCAGAAAGAGATAAAACCTGAGGAACCTGAGGATTGAGAAAAGAACAATTTAATAACAGAAATAAATTATAATAACAGTAACTGTAATAATAATTAATAATAACTAATAATTATTCAAAAAGGAAAAAGAGAATTAAAGCCAGGACCAACAAGTGATGCACAGTACAATTGCTCACCATCTGCTGACCAATGCAACAGCCCATGCCTGAGCAGTGGATGACCCCTCTAGGCTAACTCCTCCCCATTTATATACTAAGCACGATGTTCTGTGGTATGGAATATCCCTTTGACCAGTTTGGATCAGCTGTCCTGGCCATGCTCTCTCCTAACTTCTTGTGCGCCTACCGCCTGGCAGAGCATGGGAAACTGAAAAGTCCCTGACATGGGATAAGCACTAATAGCAACAAGCAAAACAACAGTGTGTTATCAAAATTATTTTCATTCCGAATCAAAAACATAGCTCTGTACCAGCTGCTGGGAAGAAAATTAACTCCATACCCTCTGAAACCAGATGGTTGGGCAGTCTGTTAACACACATCTGACATCTTCAAGTTAGTGTAAGAAGATTATTTCTCCATCATTGTGTGCCGTAACATTCTCTGTGTTTAATGGCTTGTTCTTTCATATTATCTAGTGGAGTATTAACAGGAGGGAGAGGGTAGGTAACCATTGCAACTTTGGGAACTAGCCAGTACATTAATAAAGATGATGAAAGCCGTGGAAAATTGCTTATTTCTTACTTTGTTCCAGAGTGGGGATTACAAGAATGGAAACTCTCCAGAGATAGCAAAGCTGAGGCTGAAAAAAAGCTGTGAGAAGAAAGTTTAGAAGAGATGTGGAAAGTTTTGGGTAGCAGAAAGACCGAGAAGGGTATACTTCTGTAGACAAGGGATAGTGGTCTAATCTGATGTTGTCATGAGCTTCATCCTGGTTAGAGAAGGTGACCATCATGAAAAAGGCTGTGCATTTCAAGAGGGGAAAAAAAAGGAGAATCCAAGAAAATTTTACGACAGATTAGTCTGCAGCCCAAACAGTATTTTAGAGTAGTCAAGAAAATGAACCCTCATGTACTGAGGATTAGTTATATTTTCTCTATTTCAGTACTTCCTATATTGTAAATGCTAATAGTGTCATGCAAGCTGGTAAATAATTTGTTTGCTGGTAGTTGTCTCATACCTGTCATGTAATCCTTACATAGTAAGTCATGTGCAATCATGAAAGGCTCTTACCTGGCATTCTTTCATGTGCCTATACCCTGAGACAGCAGTCTCTGCCAGTCTTCAAAATATTCTCAAGCACTGATCATTTTGATGGGTCACCTTCACACCAGTATGATGGGGCTAAAGCTTACCTGGGATGTAGAAGGGACCTGGACAAGGTGTCCCTTTGTAAAAGTCCTTAACTTGGTCTCTGGCCTACCTGAGCTCCTCTGAGGTTGTGTAGACAGGCCTTTGATGAGCCAATGGCATGGGAGTATCTGGTCAGGGTATTATTTGGGCTCCCTCTCCATTGTTTTGCTGTGCTTCCTTGTGGATGTGCAGACAAGCTTTTATCACATAACCTAAGACACCCTACTACCCTGGGCTCTGTTTGGAGGCTTTGACTCCACTCTGATCGGCCACATACTAAATTATTCAAAGGAGAAAATGCCACATATGGTATTTTCATTATAGAGCCAATTCTGCTTCAAGCCCTACTTTTCATGGGCTCATTCGTAGAAGCCCAGAGAATGTCCTTACTCCTTCAAGCTTTTCTGTTTTTGCAGATGAATGATCAGGGAAGTTTTAAAGTACCTTCTTGAATGGATCAATCTTAATGGATCCATCTTAAAACTTATTAGATTATTTTAGAGGAATAATTTATGGAAGACCCCTCCAGAGTTTTACTGAGATTAATGCACATCATAGGAATCATTATAAAACCCCATCTCTCCTCATTTACCACATGAAAGCACAAGTTTTGAGACTATGCTTTGTTGTTTCATTTAACAGGGAATGGATCTGCATAAGCAGATCAGTCCACTACTCAAGGGCCAGATGGCAGTGTCCTGTAGCTATCACAGAAAAGTCACCATCCTCCTTCTGTAAAGCTCCACAGTCTGGAAAGACCAGGTCTGGTAAGCATGGTGTGGTGGTTTGGAAAAACCTTTCCCCCCTGGGGCTGGTGATAGTCTGCCCTAGGGGGTAGTATTTTTGATACTGGACCAATTAAAATTTGATGCACCCTGCGGAAATTACATACAAAACTGGAAGAGAAGGCATTAATTTTAACTGTGTAGCTGGAAGCAGAAGCAGCCATGCCTTGAAACTCCACGTGTTAGAGGGGGGCCGGGGGACCAGGAGCAGCACAGCCACTGAGTGAAGCCCCCCCTGAAGCTGGTAATCGAGGGGGACCCTGAAAGATCGGGAAGACCCCCTGGGTTGCATCTTCTTCCCCCCCTTGCAGTGTGGGGGAGAGAAAAGCAGCGGCAAAAGCAGCACAACAGAGAGCTGTGGCCGTGAGCCAAGACAGGCTTCTGGCCAAAAGACTGTGCAAAGGAACTCTAGGAGCAAGAGAAAATAGCAGACGAGCAGCAAATATGGCATGGACCAGACTGAGAGACGCAGAGACATCCAACAGAAAGAGAGAGAGAGAGAGAGAGAGAGAGAGAGAGAGTGAGTTGGTTGGAATCAGTTCTAGGGTAAGGACTAAACTAAAAGCCCTTAGAACTCTTTGACTCCAGGGAGAAGGGGTGGAAATCCCCAAAGAAGTCTCCCGAGAGCTCGTCCCCAGGGACCATAACCTTCACGGAGCAAGAGCAGGGGATAAAGACTTTAAACTTCAACTCCTTGCACTTCGTGCTGCAGACGTGGTGACATGGGTGTTCCCCTGAAATCCATGGTAACACCCTTGGACGAGGTGGCCGAGGAGCGAGAAGTAGGGACAGACCCCCCACACCCCTTAGAAGAAAGAAGAATTCTAGCTATGACAAATTGAAACTGCTGCCTTAAAGATAAGAGACTTCCAAGTGCCACAGAAATTAATTTGGAAGAGCTGTGGCCTGAAAGTGAAAAGAAGACTTCTTCTTCTTTCTTTCTGGACTTTTTTTTGAAGGAAAGGAGAGATGGTCTATGTATATATATTGTTTCACCATAGAAGAGATAGTTAAAATTGTTATATATATGTATATATATGTATTATAGTATTTATTGTGTAAGTAATAACTTGTAATATAATTCCCTTCCCCCATACTGAGTTGTGCCTGTCTGAAAACTTCTCTACACACATTAGAACAAATTGTAGAAAACCTTTTGAAATTAGCTTTTTAGAATTGTTTTTCCAAACCTCCACACATGGGAAGCCAGAAACCTTTAGAGGAACTGTGGTGGCTTGAACAACAAATACCATTAATCTGGAGATTATAAAATCTTTTAATCTGTTTTTAATCTCTGTGTTTTTTAAGCTGCTTCTTAGAAACTTTAAATCAACTGATACTTTCCGTCAGTCTCTTGGTTCAATATTAGACAGGATCAGAGAGTCTTGTGTAATGCATACGGGGTGAGGTACACTGCTCCCATCTCCCAGCTCAGCTGTCATGGCAGGTACCTGTATCAAAGGCTCATATTTGTAAATCTTGGTGCTGCTACTTTTTTTGCCAAGAAATTTAACTCTTCTCAATATCACTCCTCATGACTTATGTCTTCTAATTGTTTTTTTCTCCATTAATACATTTCTTGGGTTTTTTTGGTCTTTTGGTTGGTTGGTTGGGTTTTTTTTTGTTTGTCTGTTTGTTTTTGGTTTTGGGTTTTTTTTGTTTGTTTCTTTTTTTTGTTTTGTTTTGGTTTTGGTTTTGGTTTTTTTTGGTTCCTAGGGATAAAACGTGCCTCCAGGGAATAATTGGCCTGACTACCTTCTCTTGCAAAAAGACACAGGAAACCCTCTGCATTTTTGCTATCAAAATTTCGTTAGATTATTCTGTGATAAGTGAAGTTTAGGATTGAAATGAGCTGTCTTTCTGTTATGGAAATCCTACTCCAACGCTATGCTACTGCATGAGATACATTAATAATTTACATACCATTTTCTCTCTTTTTCCATCCTGAGGGAGGACTGTCCCAGCTAATTTTTTTTTTTTTGCTAGCAGGTAAAAATACCAATTAAACACATTTTCTTAGTTTCAGTCCACAACAGTTTAATGCCAAGGGAATGTAAGGCAAAAAAATAAGCAAGCTGTTTTTTGTTTTGCTAGAGTGGCTGGTTATACCTCAAGAATCGCAAAGGTGCTATTTCGTGGTTCAGCAATTCTTAGCTACCATCAGTGCAGTGATGCAGGTGGGGCCAACTGGCTGCCCTTTGGCCCAGATCTCGTTCAGCAGATGGATCCAGGAAGAGCCATGTGTTATCCACTTGTTTCAGATCATACCTGTACATAGGTAGTCTATGTTGATACAGCCGTACAGAGAATAGGAGATGAAGGGAAAAGCAAAAGATTTTGTATGGATTGAACAAAATTGAAGTAAAAATGTAGGGCTACGTCATCCCATGCCTCAGGTGTGAATCCCTCAGAGAGAGCAAATGGCAAAAGTACACAGGTAGGTAGTTGCTGGTCCTCGTGCTTCAAGTGCCTAACAACCAGCATTCAAAAGCTGGAGTTAAGAAAGCATGCTATTTTAGTGCTTGGCATAAATTTTTTGGAGGAGCTATTTTCTTGTTCCTTGTGACCCATCCATCCTTTTGACAGAGACTTGAGTATTAAAACCTAACACCAGTTTTTCTACTGAGGTCAGTGCACTCAGAAGCTCATCACCTTAAGTACATTATAAATGCTAATCATTGTAGCTGAGGTTATATTATTACCAACTGAGGAATGACTGATCAATTGTTAAACAATGATCGAGCTCATTAAGGAAGTGTATAAATAAGTTATTTCCGTGTAACCACCAGAAAAATAGAACTCTGTACCACAGTCTGACCAGTGGCCAAGGACTGCATGTGCCCCTGTGCCCTCCTGGGCACCAGCTGGAGGGAGCAGTCTGCCACCCTCACAGGACTGCCCACAGCTCAGTCTCTAGCACACTGAACATTTCCTCTCCCAGTCTCAACAAGTTTGATCTAACTTTGTTGAGATAATAAAAAAAAAAGAAAATCCCAGCAGACTGAGTACTGGAAAGAGATTAATTGCCTTTAGGATTTTGATTTTGACGTTTAAGTTCCAGTCTGCAATTCATGTAATTCTATTTTGTTATATTTTTTTTACAAACTCTGTGTTGTAATCACGGATTTTTGTTGGAAGTATAAGGTGATAGGTAAGGCCACACAAAAGAAGAAAAAGGCTCCTGATGGTTTCCTGGAAAAACCCATCACCAGGGGAGACATTCCCAGGAACTGATAAAAGGGTTAAAATCAAGAAAGGAGTGATATGGAGATAACACGGCCTTTCTTCCTGAACATCCTGGCCCCCAAACTTGGGAAGTGGACCCTTGGGCCTATTTCATCTGTCTATCACCCCAAAAATTAGTTTATTGAGTATAGCCACTCAAACTGCCTAAAGAAAAACGTATAAAGAGATATTGGACATAAGCAAAAATCAGGGAGAAGTTCCATCAATGCCGCGGAGGTAACCGAAGGGCTACCTTTCCTCCCTCCACCTTCTTGGAATGCTGTGAGGTTAGCGATTGCTTTATACATATGCACTAATTTTACTTTTGTTCCATTCAACTTTAAAATTTTTACTTATTACTTCATTGTAAGTTGCTTTTGCTTCAGCGTGTGGGCCTATGCTTTGTATTATTGTTATTACTAGATACTATGCTTTTTTTGCAGTTGGACCCTATTCCAGGCACAGCAAACCCCATATATCACAGATATGTATTAATAAACATGTTATTTTGTGAACTGTTGGAGTGAGTTCATTTTCAGGTGCCGACAGTTTTGTCGACAGTGAAATAACTCATAGGAGAAACCTGCTGAGGAGTTTTTCTACCGCTATTAAGTGCAGTCCCCATATAAAAGGTATCAAATGTCCTATCCATCTTGGTGAATCTGTTAAGCCAAGGGTCTCATTAGATGAGACGCTAAAAGACTGTTTTGGACGTTAAAAGGCTGTGATCTCCTGGGGGACAGTGATAGCCAAAAAAATAAATTAGTACAGGTTGGACAGAAAATGCTTCTTTTCTGCCCCTTTTCATGTGACAGGCATGGTATTTTGAAATTATCTAAGCCCTTTTTCCTAGAATGCAATTGCATTTGGTTGTTTATCTTGTTTGTTTATGTTCAACTTTTATTGATTTCAAAAGGTTCAAATTACTCTTTGGAGTGGCACATTTCAGAAAGAGTAGTAAATTATTATCATAGGGTCCAAAAAACCTCCAAACAAACAAAGCTCAAAAAAACCCCAACAAAACAAGCACCTATAAAAAGGTAACTTGTGGGTTTCTTTTTCTACATAGCATTTCACACTGTGTCAGAGCCTGTGTGTGTGAGAGGGAAGTAGAATGGATAAGTCAAGGAAACATTTTACTGATCTTATAGATAAAGGAATAGCGGCTGCCAGTTTACTGCCTCGTGATGAACTGCTGTTTTCTTACAATGGAACTCTCTACCCTGTCACTATTTGTAGTCCTGAAACATTCAGAGCCTTGGAGTCCTTTGAATCCAGAAGTGATGATGTAATTTTGGCAGGATACCTTAAATCTGGTGAATATATTTTGCTTTTTTGTTAAATAAGGTCATATAATTGCAAATAGGTGGATTTGTATTAATATATGCAATATATATGATATAATATATATTATATTAAATAATTGTATTTAAAATGTTCACAAAATTTTGTGAAATGTATTTTGTTCTGAAAAAGCACAAGATAGTTAATTATGAGGATTTTATGTAGGAAATTTTCCAAAAGACTGAGAAAAACAATCTGATTTCTTTTCTATAACATGTAAAGGTTTTTGTTATCTGTACTTTTCATAGTTATGAAGTTAAATGCATGAATTGGAGAGAATTAAAATACACTGATTTACACCACACATAATGAGATCTCTTGATATTACAGGATCTGCTGTCACATTTATCTTTGTAAAGTTAACAGCTTTGTAGTTTTACACAGAATTGAGCTTTCCGTACCTTCCCATGCCATGCTGCATTTTCTTTAGTTTGTTTCATATAGATGTCAGGAAATAGCTATCAGAAATATTTTTTAGCACTTGAAATGATCACATTGTTCAATACTTATTAGGAAATCAGGAGGGGATCTTTGCTAGGAATGTAAGTTTACAACCTTTGCTCCTTTGCTCCTTTCTGCCTGAGAGCACCCTGTGCTGCCCCTTATCAGAGCCACAGGTTTGGGTCAAATGTGTCTCATATTCATTTTAATCTAGTAGTTTCTCTCCTCCAGCTGGGTTCGCACTGTCTTAGAACTGAAAGGATTGCAAGATTTTTGATTTTTTATCATATTTTCTTTTTGAAGAAATGCTTGCACCAGACTGCAGTTGTTAAGACTGTAGTGAGAAAGATGTAGGAACCCAGTATCCAGAAGTCAGGAAATGGTAGACTAAAGATGGGAGTTCGCTACAGACTCTTTGGTATGTTTTGAGAAAAATATAATAAGTGTATAGGAAATGTCACTTCAGAGAATTTTTTTCTTATTGGCAAAGCAAATGAGTACATACAGCACAGAGGACTAAAAGTAGGACCCTGACAGGTGATTGTTCAGATAGTCAGCTGTGATTGTATCACATGAGAGGAGACCAGGTAACTCACCTAGTAGTACTACCTTCCTCCTGGCTTTCCTGGAAAATCCATTTCTGTTACTTCTAAAACTTTTACAAGAAATTCTGTATTTTTCCTCTTTCAGGCACAAACTGGCTAAGTCAAATCTTAACTGACCTGATAAACATATCTGAAAAGAAAACACAGAATAGAGAAAGTGGTGTGAATGATGAAGAACTAGAATTCCCCTACCTTGAAGTTGGAGATGCCGAGAAATATGAGGTGGGAACAGAATATGTATAAAATTATTGAAATTATGTGCTTCAAATACTGAATATATGGAGTGTGAAATATTCCACTGTTTGAAAAGAACTCTCCTGCTTTTCTGTATATGGCATCTGGTCAGGATGAATCTTGTCTAGATTGCCAAATGGTGAGGAATAAATGAACACTTCAGTGAGAGTGACAGGAGCACTTACCCATTAGATGCACAAGAACTGGAGAAATTCAACATAGCATCTTCTGTGTTTAAGAAGAGCTTCAAGAAATATCAAATAATGAAATACTAGCTTTTGTGTCTTTTACTAGCTCTTCCTCCTCAACCCTGCATCCTTGAGATCCTTCAGCTTTCACATATACCCAGTTAGAGTCTGTATCTTACCTTCAGATTTGATCCCTCGTCTAACAGAACATGTCAAATTCATTATCACTAAAGAGAATTAACAATGGATAATCTTTCTCTAGTCACTCATTCTCAGAGGTTTTTGAAGATTAGAGCTACTCACAGCAGCCCACTAATATCGCAGGGTAAAACATACAAACACAGAAAAGTACTTTTATTGGCCAATAACTTGATAAGTTTAGCAAGGCAACATTTTAGAATAGGCTGTTGGAAAGAATATTTGTACTAATTGTAGTGAACTGTCCACTCTCCTCCTTCCAATTCCTAAAGCGAATGACCAAATTACCTTCTCCAAGATTTATGGTTACTCATCTCCGTCCTGAAAACCTTCCCAAGTCTATCTTCAAAAATAAAGTCAAGGTGAGTGCTGATTTTAATGTCTTGAAAGCAAACGCTTCAACAGCTTTTTTTTTTTTTTTATACCAACGAAGTACTTTTCTGCCAATTTTCAGAATCACTCTTATACTTAAGTGTTTAGCCTGGCCATTGCTACATGCCTGTTTAAGTACTGCCATTCATCTCACTTCACCTCTGTTCGTCTTTATGGGCACCTTTGTGACAGTCTCCATAAGGGAATTGCAGGGCTTGAACAAATCCTCCAGAGGCAAAATGCATTTTGACACAGTTTCCCATGGGAGACATTTTGTGGTGTTGTCACAAGTGAGGGCTTCAGAGAGAATTTGTATTTTTGTGATTTTTTCTCTGCTACCTAAATGATGAATTATGCTTGTATTGAGCAAAACATATTTAGATTCTGCATAATTAATTTGGTTAATCTGTATAAAGTACTTTAATAATTAAAGGCAATCATCTTCACATGGTTCCAAAGCAAAGTTAAATACTTCATCTTCTTAATTTGGAATGAAATTGCTATGTCTGCAAGTAGCATACAAGATATTAGAAATTCCCCAACTGCAATTATAAAGTATATTATTATTGTTTTCATGCTATAGCTTGTTACATCTTTCTGTACAAATAATTAATTTTTTTTTCTAGATATTGTTATTGATTCGTAACCCAAAAGATGTAGCTACATCTTTTTACCATTTTTCCAAAGGCCTGGCTATTCTTCCCTCCTATGAGACCTGGGATGATTTCTTCACAGATTTCATGACAAAGAAAGGTACAGTATATTATTCTGGCTGTGTCAATTATTCAAGGCTTTGTCTTTGTCTAAAAAAGCTTTACTTCATTAAATCAGCTTCACTAGGAATTTTTGGTTTACAGTACAAAAGCAGAGATTAAAGAAAGAAAGACATTTGCACTAAAGTTTACCATACTTGTCTTACTGCTTGAGGATAAGTCCCTGTCAAAACTGCAGTTCCACAAGCTGCTTTAACTTGTCTAAACTGATATTTTTTCTGGAAGAAGTAGTTCTTCCTTATCTCTGTCTTGGATCCCCTTCACCCCTCCTCTCCAGTGTCCATCATCTTGTGTCCGTACAGGCATATAAACACCTACATGCTAAATAGGATGAAAGGAATTATTTGGACTAAGTCTAATGCATTAAAAAGGAGAGAAAATAGTAACACTAGTTTAAATTGCATAAGTTTAGCATAGCATACAGCCAGCTGAAGGGAGGATTACACAAGGTTTCAAAGTGGATTAAGGGAGTCTGCAAGATGGTTTGAGTACTGATAGCTCTTTGGTGCAGAGTCCCATCTGCCCTGAGATACAAGTTTTACTGTTCCAACTTACGAATTGTATCATATCCTTGAGACTTGTGCATATGCCAGAACAGCCTGGAGCAAAACCTATAATTTCCACAGAAGGGTGTAAACTCTGCCATAGACATGATTAATATTGCCCGTGGCTGAGAGATCAACTTAATGAATAAAATTTAGTTTATTTTTTAAGGAGCTTGTCTAATGTTCATTTATGACATATCTTAGGATTCTTTTGTTCTATTTAGTGGCCTGGGGATCCTACCTCGAATACCTTTCCAAATGGAACAAATATGCTGATGAAGAAAATGTTATGACAATAACTTATGAAGAGCTAAAAGAGGTGAGGATATCAATAATTACAAATATTTTATACTTCAAAGAGCATTTTTTCCTAAACCAAGTCACCATTATATTCATGTAGGGTATGCAAACTGTGTGGGATAGATTCTTGTTTTACGTAAAGAAAAGGTAAAATGCAAACTCAAAAACCTTTTAAAATTTCGCTTGAGAAAATTATTATTGTTTTTTATTTAGCTGTGCTATAAGCCCAAATAATTGTAAATCAAAATTCCCAATAATTTTCTGGGAGGAGCTTTTATATATTCAACAGTGTAGATTTTCTTCAGCTGTAAATCGTGCACAATCTTTTGTAATCTATAGGGAAACAGCTCATATCTCCTCTAAAATAATTATGGAGAAGAGAAACACTATGCATTACTCTAGTCCTACTGAACTCTATGAATATTCCATATATGTAGCTAGCAGAGAGATGTAGGGAATTGTAAACGCCTTGGAAAGCAGTGTAATTTGCTTGAATGTCATGTGGTATGTTACCTTCCTCTTTCCAGAATCCTGTCGTGGGTGTGAAAAACATAGCTGCTTTCTTAGGGATTTCAGTGACTGAGGAGGAGCTTCAGTTTGTGGTAGAGAGGAGCAGCTTTCAGTCAATGAAGAAGAACTCACAGAAGACCCATGGGGCATTAGGCAACATTCTCTTTCGCAAAGGTAGGAAGCTCCAAGTGGTTCAGAGGTAGAAATGTCACATTCTCAAGAACTTGGGCCATTCTTTGCTTCTTTTTTTTGCACACATATTAGCATTGCAAGTTAGTATCAAGCAGGTTATCACTATTTCACTTGAGAAAGCTATTCAAGGAGCACTGGTGAGAAAGATACCCAGCAAGGCTTTGGCAACAGAGCAAATTTTATAGGCTGTCAGATGGCTGTCAGGAAGGAGGAACTGTCATGTGTCTGAACTCCTCTTCACCTCTGTGCCTATGTCACTGATTGTTCAACCATTAGAGGCTTATCCGAGCAGGCAGCACTGGGCCAAACTCAACCCGAGTGGCACGATCACACTTTTTAGGAGGGCCACTGCCAAACCCCTGTTCACTCTTACAGGTTAGGAGGAAGTCAAGCATGCAAGAATCAGGTACACGGAGGAGGGGCAACAAAAGGGAACTATTTTTGCAGCATAGTGTAGGGGACACAGAAATGGGAAGGCCAACTGGCTGTCAATCTATTTATGCACTTTACGTTAAAGAAGTCATTAGATAAAAACTCTATCTGCCAAAGGAGCAGAAACCCAGCTCTGCCTCCTGCGAGGTAATTCTTAACCAATTCTTCATGGTCTTTCGCTTTGTCAGTCATAACTGACTGGAGTAGAGAGCTGTAGGGGACCAGGATTTTGGCTGCCTTTTTGAACACAATCATTGGAAGAGAAGTATTCTCTTTTGCATTACAGCAGTTTCGCAGATATGCAGCTCCATTGATTTCACAAAATTATATTGGTGCAGAAATGAGTAAAGTTTTATCTGGAAAAATAGATCAACAGTATTTAGTGCACAATGGAATAAGAATGGCAGATGTATAGAAAATTTTTCTTGATTTTCAAGTTTCTTTACTTCTCTGAAGGTGCTGTAAGTGACTGGAAGAATCTTTTCAGTGAAGATCAGAATGAGAAAATGGACAAAGCATTTGAAGAATATGTAGGAGGAACTAAACTCGGAACAAAGTTAAAGTATGAAGTGTACTGTAAAGCCTGAAGAGTAATAAAATGTGGTCAGAACAAGAACTTCACAAGGCACACGCTGATAATCTGAATACTATATACTGGAAAATTAGATCAAATTATCAAAGCACCTTAGAATTACTGTAATAAACAGACTGCAGCAGCCTTTATAGTGACAATGATGAATAGTAGGCATTTGTTTTATGGTGAGATCTTTGGCTTGCTTTGACTACACCCATTTGCTGAAAGACATGTCAACTAATCATATTCACAAAAATTCAACAGCCCTGTTCCAGTAGCTGGCACCTGGAAGGAAATGCCCCTTTTCTTTCTAGCCAAACCCCATCTTTCTAGACTATTTTGTAGTTATTTACTATGCAGATAATTTTTTCTTCAAAAACATTTCAAATCAAGCAACATCTTCACAGAAAAGATTACTAGCAAAAATATGGATCTGACACAAACCTAATGACAAAGGATGTCTTCCATGACTTCAGCACAAACCGAATCAGAGCTAGAGAGAGAAGAAAGAAAGGGAATGAGGATCTGCATTCTTAAGGATTTTAATCTCACTGAATGCAAAGTGTCAGGATGGATTTCAGATTATAGGCTGGTGTCAACCAGAAAAATTCACTCAGAGGCACTGCTTTTATAGGAACATAGAACAGCCCAGGATGGAAGAGATCTTGAAAAATGATACAATCCAACCTTTCATGAGAAATGGAGTCTAGATGAAATTATTGCATCTTGAAGACCTCCAGTGATGGAGGACAGACTTTACCACATTTCTGGAGAGGTTGTTCCAGTGAATGATTGTTCTCACTGTAAAAAATTTTTTCTTATATTAAGATGAAACCCCTCCTCACGTGAACCCACTGCCTGTTACCTTCTCCATATGGCTCCTTGTGAATAGAGAACCTCTGTCCTCTTTGTTGCTGCCCTTTAACTACTGAAATACTGTGATGAGGTTGTCCCTGAGCCTTCTCATCTTTGTGGTCCTCCTTTGGAACCCCTCCAGTTTGACAGTGTCTTGAAAATGGTTCTGTTGAGAGAGTGGGAGTGCCAAGAGTGATGGTGTGAGATATTACTATACTCAGCTATATTGTACTGCCATTGCTATTTGGCACTGTGGACACAGTATTTCAGACCTGTCCGGGGACTAATTGCACTTCAGCCACCTGTTCTGGGAAAAGAAGCAAAATTAAGTTCTTTAAGTACAGTTGAATTAAAAACAGGAAAAAGCACACCCAATTTATAGATTCACCACTAAGCAGATAAGAAATAAAAATAAAATATACGCTAGGGAATAATAAAGTATTCTTTGTCTTTATGCTTCACTCTTTTAAAGCTTGTTGGTTCTGCCTGGACATATGTAGACATGTAGAGTTTTGCAAAGAAATAGGAATGCTTAATATTTAGAAAAAATGAATTCAAAAGCAGAGCAGCTGAAAATCCTGATGCAAGTCATCTTTGAACAACTACAAATTATCGGTAAGAACCCAGAAATGTACCAGATGCCTTGGAGAACATATGTAATAGCTGTGTTAAAAACTTGAGAAAGAATCAAAATAGAGCAGTCACCTTAACTTGATACCTGGAAATGCACTAGCAAAAATGACCAAGCAGCCCCCCATGAAACATTTTGAGGATAATAAGGTAGTAAGTATAAATCATGTCAAAGCTGTTTGTGTTCCTCCTTTAAAAGATAACTCACATCTTGAATAAGCCATAGACAAAAGATACAATAGGTGACAGCATCAGAAAGGGTCTGAAATTATATGACAGAAGAGACACAATGTAAATCCAGAAATGTATGGCCTTGTATGTGGAGATGGCAATGTGCAAATGTCGTTATAGAAATGAAACTGAAGTACTGAAAGTAGATTTGTGTTCCAATCAATTCATACAACAGCTGCAAAAGGCATTCAGAAGCAGGGTCACCAGCAGCAATACCTTCAGGAATATCCACTTGTTTACATGGATGTTATGAACTCGGTTGCATGCTCGTGGTCCAACTGCATATACTGGATGACAGCAAAACTGGGAGGTCAATTAAAGCAGTATCCCCTAGTGGTGAGTCCTGGTCATATTCAACATTGTTCTTAGCGCTACTGGACAAACTAATATCACATACTGTGTCATAAATGGTTGACTTTTAAGTCTGGAGATCAGAATAGATGGCTGAAAGTACTTGAGAAAATGGGGAAACAATTTGAAACAACATAGCAAATTGAAAAGACTAGCAAACACAAAGATCAGTAAAAGTAAGTGTAAAACACTACATTTAGAAAAGAGAAAGCAAAGGCACAAGTACTCAATGGGGGAAACCAGTGATGCAGCAGTTGTCATGAAAAGACCTGAGGAATCACACTCAGCAGGAACTAACATGGTGACAGTGCTGGAAAAAAATGGCCAAATCTTATTCAGGTCTACTGTAACAGGAGTACCATACCTAAAACACAGGCAATAATTATTACAACCTCTGTTTGCAGGTCTTAACTGGAGAATGATGCTCTGCACAGACTGCAAAGAAATTTCATCTGTCAGGGAAAAGATAATCATGCTTGATACTTTAGCAGTACAAGGTGAGGACTAGAAATTCACATAAAGTCCCTTCTAGATCTATACTTGTAGGCAATGTGTAATATAGCAGACCAGCTTTCTCTGTTCTTACTGATCCCCTACCTGTGCCCCTTCTTGCATGAATTATATTTTCACCAAACACCTCAGTTTATGGAACAGGCAAAAGTCTATCAAGTCTGACTTCTTATGTGATAATTTCCCCCCGATTAGATCCACACCAGATTTTAGAGTTGCATTCTGGGTTCTCACTGGCTGAATCCCATTGCAGCTTCATGGAAGCTTTTGGGTTTTCAGACACTGATACCACACAAGAGCCTTCCCTTGCAGTGAGGCTTTCCAGGCACAATGGACTTTGAGAAGTAAATCTGCGTATTGCATTTATTTTAGTTAAGAAGGTGAAATCATTAATCTTAAAAAACTGTTACCTTTGTAGCATTTTTGGGTGAGAGATTATGTAGGTAGTTGTTACTGAGTCTGGAAACAATCTTTGCAAACACCGGATGCTACACGGCTTCCAGGGGAAAGACAAGCTCTCTGGGTAATTCCTCAAATAATAATACATCACCATTACTCTACTGAACTAGATTAAAATTAGTTGGACAACACCTAAAATAAAATAAAACATAGACATGTCCTCACTGATCTGGCAGAAAACCAGACCATGACCTGTTTCTGCAGTTTATCCTCTCCTGTGTCATCCCAAGGCTTGGGTTTAGTCTCTTTGTGCCCTTACAGTCTCACTCTGAAGGACTGAGCTATTCAAGCAGTAAGACCTCACGTGCTTTTGGCCTGTTGAAGATGCACTGCATTTAGTGGAGTAAGGAGGTGGGAGAGGGGAGGATAGAGAAGGCAAGCTGCCATGTTAGAAAATTAATGTAGGCAAGGAAACTTGATGGATGACTAACATTATGAGAGAGTGAAACGTCAGCAGAGGTGAAGTCAGTGAGTGTGAGAATCAATTCAGAAAAATTTGGGAATCTCTTTTCAAGGTAAGATATAATTGTCTAACACAATAGGAGTGGCTTTCAAATGTTATTACTGCTAGATCCTTACCAATCTTCAAAATAAAAAAAAAAAAAAATCTTTCTTTTTGGTCTAGTCTTTTTTGTTACTTATGATTCCTGAAATGATATATTTCTACTGAAGGGGATGCTTACATTGTATTTTTTGCTGTTTGCTTTAAGGAGATGAACGAACCAGAAAAATTATATTAACCCATCTCCTACTTCATGTCTTTTCCCCAATCCATTTTTCAAAACAAGGCTAAGGTAAATCTTTGGCTAAGGTGAATTTTCTCTTTATGTTGTACTGCAAATGCTTCTGATACCAGCATTTCTATCCAAGGCAGATTTTCCTGTAGGTAACTGAGCAATTCAGAGTTTTGCCTGGTGACCATATGAGCTGTGCCATATGAGTCAGTCACCTGCTTACCCTGAGACGCTGGCTGTCGGACAGACAGCGCTGGGACTGGGACTCCTGGCATCCTCAGGGCACCTGGTTACCACTAGTCTCTCCAGAGAGACAGGGCTGCTCTGAGCCCTCACCTCTGCAGCTCCAGAGCAGACTGACAGGTGACTGTGACAGCATCGAGCACCCTGCTGATAAGCAGAGATCAGAGTCTAAGGGTTAAAGGGTCTGGAGGCACCTCTGTCCCCAGTAGCTCAGGTTGTTAAATTTCGTGTCGAGGTCTTATCTGGCTCCCTCAGGATTCAGGTGGCTGGCTCCAAAGACAGGAGAAAAAAAGTTTTAATTTCTTGATGCTCTTTAGTATTGGCAAGGGGAAGGAAATTTTCCTTTGCAACTCAGAGTAAACACATGGACAGAAAACTGAAAACAATAACAAAAACAAAGCTGGCAGAGAATATAATGTATGAACACTGTCCCAAACTTTTATGAGTAAAATAGCACTGCTAGAGAAAATATTTCCAATAAAATGGTCCGTTTTGATGGTTCTGCATTTTGAGAGAAAAATAATTTTAAATTATTGTTTGTAAGTGACTTTTATCAATCTTCCAAGTCTTACAGTTATGCTTTTGATTTAACACCTCCTCATGCTTAATTAAGCTTGTGTTTAGATTTACTAAGTGTCTAACAGCCATTTATGACGAAAGAGACGAGTATGTGATGCAAGGGTTTGATATATGGATAGTGAACAGGACTCATACTATATTCAAGGGCATGAAAAGAAGAGTGAAAGGCCCTCCACAGGAGAATTAAGCTTTTCTATATTGTCTGTCTGTTTGGCTGATCTGTGGAGATATCTATTTTTGCACCTCAATACTATTTATCTTCTGAAAAGGTATCAGCTAGAATACAAATAACAGCCACATAAAGAACAATTTCACCCAAAGATTAAATTATGGATGTTAGGAGAGAGAAATGGAACTGAAGTAATACAGGTGGAATTTGATTCACATTAATGCAGAACCTAAGTATTGATCTTCACATGAAAGTGACCCTCCTGTAGGATTCGGTGACGTAAAAGTCTCAAATGTGAGTATTTCATCATGAGAATTCTGGCTTAAATGGTACTTGTCCTTAGCTCTGGAGATACTACCTGAAGTGATGATGTTACAGGGACTGGCTTCAGGACAGAGCCACCATCTGTAAGGAAGCCGTGGTGGATGTGTATCCACCAATGTAGTCAATAAGCCAGGTTGAGATTCACTGTCCACATGTGCACTACATGCCACTTATCCAGTTTGAAAATTGCATTGCAGTGCTCAACAGTTAAAAATATTTCAGGGAATACCTTTTATAGGTCTTTCTTTTGTTTCATTTAACATTTTGAATGTTATTAGTTGTTGCCCCAGTATATCCCCTTCCTAGTATCGGCTGCAGCAAAGGCCCTATGCCTCCATTGTCAGTCTGCAGTCCTGTAATGTACAAAGAGGTTAACAGGGTACAGAGTTAATCAGTGACTTGTACCTTCAACCCTGAGTGAACACCCGGTCTGATTTGCTAAGGTGTTGCATAAAGCTTTCCTGCATTGTGGAAAGACAGTCTGTATTTGTTTTGGAAGAGTTACAGAAGGATACAAACATGACCAGAAATACTGAAAGAAACATTGAATTAATGGAAAAATATTTTTCAGAGGGTGAAAAGATTGCCCCAGAGGACATGCTGTTTTCCTACAGAGATATTTTATTCCCTGCTTCAGTTAGTAGCCCAGAGACTTTGGAAGCTCTGAAATCCTTTGAAGCCAGGAGCGATGATGTGATTCTAGTAGGCTATCCTAAATCAGGTGAGTCTTGTTTTTTTTATCAGTAGTCAAATACAAAGTGCTGCAATCTAGAAGTTTGAACCATCATTTAGCACAGTAGTAATTCCCAAGAAAAGCTTATGGTAACATCAGAGTTCACAGGATCATGAATTGAAGTTGTAAGGCATATCTGGAGGTCAAATAATACAACCTCCTGTTCAAAGCCAGGGAAAGAGCTAACCTTCAAAGTTAGTTTTGGTTGTTCAAGACCTTGTCCAGAAGAGTTTTGAAACATTTGAGGGTGGAGATTCACCACCCGCTGAAATATTTTACAGTGCTTTCCTATGACAGTGGGTTTTTGGGGGGGGAGTGGGGGGTTGGGATTTAGTTTGTTTGCTTGTTTTTACATCAATGCATTCATACATCCTTTTGTTGTGAAAAAGGCACTGTCTTCATTATAAGAGCAATGGAGGTGTACTTCTGCTTCTACTGAGGGATAGGATGTGTTTCTGAAGCAAGCAGGGTGGCACTTCACGGTATCTGCTTGACAGCTCTGTCCCTGTTGGCTTTTGTCATACCCTTGTTGATTATTGCCCAGTGTCGTAATTTAACCTCAGCTGGCAACTCAGCCGCACGGGGGCCACTCACTCATTCACTCCTGACGGGATGGGGGAGAGAAACAGAATGGTAAAAGTGAGAGAAGTCATGAGTTGAAATACAGGCAGTTTAACAGGTCAAACAAGAGCTGTGTGTGCAAGCAAAGCAAAATAAGGAATTATCTCTTAGTGGCAGACAGATGTTCAGCCATCTCCAGGGCTCCATCACATGTGACGGTGACTTGGTAAGACAAGTACCATGACTCTCAACATACCTCTTTGGGGAATATTCTTTAGGTCAGTTGGGGTCAGCTGTCCCAGCAGTGTCCTCTTTTAATTTCTTGTGCACCTTCAAGCTACTCTCTAGTGGCTCATTGTGAGAAGGTCTTGGTGCTGTGTAAGCACTCCCTGGCATAACTAAAATGTCTCTGTGTTATCAACACTGTTTTCAGCACAAATCCAAAACATAGCCCCATACCAGCTACTATGGGAAAAATTAATTCCGTTGTAGCCAAAACCAGCACACATACTTGTTGAAAGGCTAAAGTACAATATAGAACAAAACTGGTTCACATGGAACCAGATTGAAAATATATCCTGTCAGCCAGGTTTACATGGAAAAGTGGAGTTGAATGAATGCACTTCTGGTGTCCCTATCCTTTCAGGAACCAACTGGCTTGAACAAATGGTGCAGGAGTTAGCAGATGTCAAATATACAGAAGAGGAAAGAAAAGAGAGAATAAATACTGAAAAGAAGCTAGAGACATTTCAGCGTCTAGAATTTGGAGATCCTGGAATATATGAGGTAAGCAGGAAATGAAAATATTGGCACTGCTCTACTTACAAGTAGTAATAGCTGAAAGACAATGGCTGATCTCAGAAGTAATGAAGAGCCTAGAGCCTTAACAACAGCTATGTTCTACACAAGTAGCATGTGCTATTGCCCTTGGTGTCTCAATACAAAGGCATTCAGAGGGCACACAGGGTTGAGAAGCCACAGGGTGCTCCTGCCCTGGAACCAGTGGATTTGATAAGTAAGACCTTTCTTTTGAGTGTCCTGTCCTCAGGCCTGTCTCGTGCGAAATGATGTTTGGTGGCAGAGGCTGGCAGAAGCCTACACCACCAGTGCATGCATTCCTGTGAGTTTTCCAAGGGATAAGATCCTTATTCTCTGGACCCACAGTTCCTGAAAAGGCACATCACTGAATAAGCTACTTCTGTCTTGTCACATTTCTCCCTACTTTCTTTAAGAGGATGAAGAAACTGCCTTCCAGAAGAATTATAGTAACCCATCTGACACCTCAGCTCTTGCCTCCATCCATTTTCCAAAACAAGGCCAAGGTGAGTCTTCTCTTTTGCAGCACACTGCAAAAGCTTTTTCACCTCAAATTAACTTCCCTCTGTGTGAGATGGGTTTTCTGTTTTTTCACCTGAGCTGGTCAATACGCAGGTAGATTTCCAAGGTTGGAGGGACAGCTCTGTGAGCTAAGGCTGTGAAAAAACATCCTCTCCCAGCAGCAGCTTTGCTGACTATTATGGCTTGACCCTGGCCAGATACCAGGGGCCTATTAAAACCACTCCACTACCCTTCCTCCTCTCCCTGCAGCTGGACAAGGAGAGAGGAAGAAAAAAACAGCAAAGGAATTTCATGAGTAGAGATAAGGATTGAGAGAAGGCAGTGTTAACAGGCAAAACAAACTCAGAGTGAGGATAAAACTTAAATTTTTTACTAACAGAATAAGAGCTAAAGAGTAAGAAATAAAACAGTCTTAAACACACTTTGCAGCCACCTCTCCTTCCTTCCATGTTCTCCCTCCTCCCCCTGCATCAGTGCAGGAAGAGAAGTCTACCTATATGGCAACAGGTCTTCCAAGTCTGCTGCACCTGTGGGTCACCCTTCCGTGGGCTGCAGGGAGCAGCCTGCTCCACCATGGTCTTCACCACGGACTACGAGGGGGTTAAAGCTCTGAGTCCTTCCCCTGTCCCGTGGGGTCCTTCCCACGAGAGACAGTCCTTGATGAACCTCTCCAGCGTGAGTCCATCCACCCCTCGGGCAACAGTTCTTTACAATCTGTTGTCCTGTGGACTACTTCCCCAAGGGAGTGCAGTTCTTCATGGGTTGAGCTGTACCGACGTGGGTCTCCCATGGGGGCCACAAGTCCTACCCAGAAAAAACTGCTCTGGCGTGGGCTTCCCTCTCCATGGGCCACAGATCTTCAGCAGGACCTTGCTCCATTTTGGGCCTCCCACAGGGGGTCAGAGCCTCCTTCATGTATCTTCCTGCTCCAGCATGGACTCCTCCATAGGCTGCAGGAGGGTTTCTGCACTCCAATGGTTCTTTATGGGCTGCAGGGCCTTCAGCTCTAAGTCTTTGCCCTGCTTCTTGTGGAGGGGGGGGAGACCTCCCCTTCTGGCTGCACTGACCTTGGTGACTGCTCATTCTCCCACACTGGAACTTCTTCTACCCAAGAACCTTTTCCTCCCCGATTCTTAAATATGTTATCACAGAAGTGCATCTCATTGACTCAGCCTTGGCCAGCAGCAGGAAATCCCTCCCAGAACTGACTACCATTGGCTTTTCATAGGACACTGAAAACTTCTAGTAGCTTCTAACAGAAGCCACCCTATACCTCTCCCGCTACTAAAACCCAGCCACAGGTTAAACCTATGACACTGGCTTGAGAGGTTGCTGTTGGTGGGTTTGTCTCTGGGTTAACTGTCCCTTCAAATCTCCTTCAGAAAGGTACTTCCAGGTTTGTGTCAGACAACTGAGCAAGGTGAGGAGTTACTCTGTTTGTTTTAACTTGCTTCCAAGACCAGGGTACTTGTGGAAAAGCCACCACAGGCTGGGACTAAGATAATCTTAAATGGGAGTTGTTGCAGAGTGAAGCCAGGGAACTTCTACAGCCTACTCGTGGCTCTCTTGTTCAGTAGCCCATGAGCTCGTTTTTCTGGAGTGGAACTAGGTCAGAACTGTCTCAAGGGAATCACTGGAAAGCTTCGTTTTCAACCTGAAGCTCACATTAGTGGCAAGTAACCTGCCAAAGCTCTGATTTCTTCTCAAGAAAATGAAATTAGACCAGTATTATATGGTCTGGTGGGCAAGTAAATTTGCAGACGACAGCAATTTGGGTGGGAGTGTTGTTTTACTGGTGGGTAGCAAGTCTCTGTAGAGGGATTTGGACAGATAATGGGCAGAAGCCAATTTCATGGGGTTCATTATGTTAAGTATTGGGTCCTACCCCATAACAACCCCATGAAGCACTACAGGCTTGGTGAAGAGTGGCTAGAAAGTTGCCTGGTGAAAAAGGACCTGGGGGAGCTTGCTGACAGCCAGCTGAACATGAGCCAGCAGTGTGCCCAGGTGGCTAGGAGAGCGAATGGCATCCTGGCTTTTATCAGAAATAGTGTAGCCAACAGGACAAGAGAAGTGATTATCCCTCTGTATTTGGCACTGGTGAGGCTGCACCTTGAATACTGTGTTCAGTTTTGGGCCTCTCACTATCCTATAAGAAGGATATTGAGGCGCTGGAGTGTGTCCAAAGAAGGCAACGGAGCTGGTTAAGGGTCTGGAGCACAAAGCTTATGAGGAGCAGCTGAGGGAGCTGGGTTTGTTTAGCCCGGAGAAAAGGAGTGTCAGGGAAGACCTTATTGCTTTCTACAACTGCCTGAAAGGAGGTTGCAGCCAGGTGTGGGTTAGTCTCTTACAAGTAACAAGTGACAGGACAAAAGGAAATGGTCTCAAGTTGCACCAGGGGAGGATTAGATTGGATATTAGAAAAAATTTATTCATGGAAGGTTGTCGAGCATTGGAACTGGCTGCCAGGGAAGTGCTTGAGTCACCATCCCTGGAGGTATGTAAAAGATGTGTAGATATGGTGCTTAGGGACATGGTTTAGTGGTGAACTTGGCAGTGCTTAGTTAATGGTTGGATTCAATGATCTTAGAGGTCTTTTCCAACCTAAATGATTCTGTGATACTATGACTCTATTTGATGTGTTGAGAAGATGGTGTTTTGGTCAGCCATCAAATCATAACCACATTATGTGTTTTCTTCCTCTAGATCCTTGTGTTAGTTCGGAACCCCAAGGACTCAGCAGTCTCCTATTACCACTTCTACAACAACCTGCCACTTCTGCCATCCTTTGCCTCCTGGGATGAATACTTTCCAGACTTCATGAATGGGAAATGTACTTTGCCCTGCATCCTCTGGCATTCCTCCTTACATGAGGGACATACACAGAGACCTGTGCATGGAAATCCTACTCTAACATACCTTGCCAAGGCACTCCCAGAACAGACAGACAGGCCCATATTATAGCAGAAACAGGGAGTACGAGAGAATCAGAGTTTTGCCTTCAACTCAGAACAGAGATCATGAGAAAGTTTTAACTTAACTTTTCCATTCCCACAACAGAGCTTGTGGTTTGGTGCTACCGAATGGCCATAGGTGGGGCATTCTGCACTGACCTTAGGAGAAAGAACAGACATGTTGAGCTGGTCACTACTTCACCATCCCAGTGCCATGCTTAGAGAGCTGTCTTGACTGACTGATTTGATTTAGGGCCTGTTTTGGGGAGTACTCCACACAGCTATACCTCTTCTTTCTCTGCAGTGGCCTGGGGATCCTACTTTGACCACCTAGTGGAATGGAACAAATACATCGACAATGAGAGGATCATGACAATAAGCTACGAGGAACTCAAAGAGGTGTGACATTTCATCCAACTCTTCCTTGATGAGTGTACTATGCAACCCTTCTGGTATATATGTGTGTGGGGAAGTAGAAACTCTTGAGTCGAGCCTGTCAGCCCGTTTGGAAGGGTGTGCCTTTCTGAGCTACTCTTTTATGTTTGGGGGAGGCCTATGTGGGTTAAAAGGAGGATATTCTTGCCTGTTTGTGAAAGGAGTCATATCTACCAGAGGCACAGCTGCTTTGAGGAAAGAAGAAAAAGCCTTGAAGCTGAGGGCAGTATGTGTGGATTTCCTCTCTGTTAGAGCTCTTAGAATTCCTTGGTGACTTATGTGGGAGACAGCCTCCTCTGCTGCACTTCCCACTGGATTCTGGCTCCATGCCACAGCCACACTGTCAAATCTTTTGTTTTCAACTCTGTGTTATGTGCCTTTGGGCAGGACCAGGTACAGGGGATGAAAAAGATTGCTGCCTTCTTTGGATTCTCTCTCTGTGAGGAAGATTTTTTGAGAATTGCCGAGAAGACCAGTTTCAAAGCTATGAAAGAGAAATCCAGTGAAACTCATGGAAAGTTTGGGGATGCCCTCTTCAGGAAAGGTAAGTCTCTACAAATGGAGAATCTACCTTCTGAAGTATAACTCTAGAAGGAGTTTTGAATATGTTTCCTCACTTAGCCATGAACTCACTGGACTGTGTAAATTCTCTCCTGTGGCATCCTGTACAAGTTTCTACCAGTGATGGGATTTGGGGGCTGTTTGTGAGAAATTTATCAGAGTGCCAGGCTTAGTGTTCTCAATCATTGCTTCCATGTTGCTCTTTTTTTGTGTAGCCCTGGTTAGTTAGGCAAGTGAGGTGCGAAGGTGCAGGTCAACGCTGGTGAGGTTATGCCAACAACTATGCACCAAGTCTGCCTGGGCTCTATGGTTACTCTGTGCAGAGGGGTTGTGATGCGGCCTTTGCCTGTTGATCAGGTGATAAGGCTGCACATGTCACTTCATAGAAGTCCCCTTCGGGAAGAGGTGTGCTAATGGGCCAAGAGTCTCTTGAACCTCAAGGGAATGCATTGCTTACTGCTCTGCTGGCCTCATAGGCATCTTGTTGTTACCTATTCAGTGAGAGCTTAATGTCTCCTCTCAATGGATGTGTCAGTGGTGACCCCAGAGATGGTCCCTCACAGACCTGGGGCCAGTGTCGGAGCTCTGGCAGCCCACCTGCTCCCCATGGCATCAGGAGTCTTTGGCTTCTGAATACTCTGGGTATGGGCTTGCTTTAATCCCTTTCCTTCACCCCTCCTTGGAGGAAGAGGGATTTAGCCACTCTCCTCTCTACCACCTACCACATGAAACTTCCCTCTTCAGAGGAAGCCATTGATGAATGAGCTTTCTGTTGTGACGAAAGCAGATTCTCCTCTCTTCTGTGAAAAGATTCATGAAGCCATCATGGAAACCCCTCTGGAGGGGGAGGGTTGGCATGCAGGCAGCCCACCAGCAGTGCTCCCTGTGATCTGGCTGTAGCCTTTCATTCTGATCTTTGCTACCTTGCTTCTCCCAGGCAATCAGACTTCTCAGGGGAATAAATCAGATCCTGCCTTGTGTAGGTAATGACTCTGTCCTGTTGCTGTGTAGGTATTATCTTCTCTCAGGAGCATCTTCCTTCAGTTTTTGTACTTGTTTTACACAGGGGTTGTTGGGAGCTGGAAAGATCTCTTCTCTAAGGCTCAGAATGAAGAAATGTACCGGAAATTTGAAGATACCCTAGGAGGAACAAAGATGGCAGCAAAGATAAAATATGATGTGTACTGCAAGGCCTGAAAATAAGCAGATGAGTAGCATGACAGCAAGTCATGTTCCAAAGATGTTCCTCCAAACGTGGATAGTCCCCATTTTTCCTTCCCATGAGAGAACAGAAAAACCCCTTTAAGGACTATCTGGTATCTCCAAGAATTTGAGTGGTGATTCTTAGGTGAGTCCTAGCTCTAGGGCATGTGCTTTGCTTGATGCAACCAAATAAAATGTGTGTATACCTTGAGTGAATGCCTGGTGTTCTTCCAGGAGGGATATGGTGCACAAACATCATAGCACCAGTCTAGTGGCCTCCCTGTGTCTGCTTCATGGCCTGAAATGGTTAATAAGGCCCCTGCAGTGCTCAGTGGTGAGGCAGAGGGACCAACACAGAGTCTCTCCTTCTGACACACAGTGGACTTTACATGGATATAAGGTGTGGATCTAAACCCACAAATGTCTGTGTACAGGAGAACATGATAGTCTGGTTTTAGATCTGACATGGCTACTATGGTGTTGACAGGTCAGAAAAGCCTTTGGCACTTTGGCAAACTCCACACATTGATGAAGGGTGGGACTTCTTGAGCTCTTACAGTCACGAACTCTTAAGCAACAAACAGCTGTATGTTTTCTGAAGTGTTTTACTTCCATTGGCCTCTCTGGGAAAGTAAGTGGCAAGCAGGAAGGACCATGACATTCAAATGAGAGGATCAGGAGAAAGAAGCCCCTTGATGATCCTGTAACTAAATTAGCGCGAAGTGGCTTTATTCAACAATAAATACATTTATACTACATAGTTATGTTTTCCACACCCTCCTTGCTCATGTCAGTGTCCTTGCTTACATCTATGAAAAACTTGCTGGATGACCTCTTGTCACAACCATTCTTTTGGGAAACCAGAAAAACTAAGGAAATGTCTGTCTGGCAAAGGGAATTCAGTTCCTTGGAAGAGGGATTTCTCTGACATATTCCCAGACAGATCTATCTGTCAGACACTTACACTGAACTAAGATTAAAAACAGAGCAATCAGCAACCAAAAATATAATTAAAAAAATTGGAAAATTGTTAAGTCCCCGTCCAAGTGGTCCTCAGGACTGCCCCCACCGTGCCCATGACCCAGGATCCCATATCAGCCCCTGGGGCTGCCATCCCCTGCTCCAGTGATGCCTCAGCAGAATCGGACTTCAGCTCCTCACGGTCTATGCTGTCTGGCCACCAGCCCTGCCAAGCTGAACCCATCCACAGACCCATATGCCAGCCAATCCTCAGTCCATCACTTTTTCCCAGGAAAGTGTTCGATGCCTGTGGCTGAGGCTTGCTGCCCTGGTGCTCCCGGCTGCCCTGCACCCAGCTGGAGGATGGGATGGGCACTAAGTGCTGGGCCCTGCCTCATGCCTCCCTGGCAGGAATAATGAGAAGTGCTGTAGATTCATCTTTGATGGGCCACTCACAACCTGCTTCGCAGTCAGATTTTCTAAATGTCTGTGCAAGAGCTGCCCATTTGAAATTGCTTTGCTTGGAGAGGTATGTTTGAACTTGATGATTCTGGGTTTGTAGGTTTTCATTTCCAGAAGAGAAGGAATTCATCTTACTCTGGGCTTCCGTGGATAAAAAGAGACAAGCCACCATGACCCATAATTTTGGAATTAATAACATTTTGACCTAATACTTAGTACATGTCCTTTGCTATTTACTATATGGTGATATCAAGAGCTATCTAGATAACAAAAAGCAGTGTGCAATCTCAATGTCTTCAAGGAGTTGGACAAGGAGTCAAACAAAGGGAAAAGACTGACAAAAAATGGGAAACCATCACTGAAATATTCAAAAGGCTTTTACTAAAATGAAAAGGGGACATCTCGAGATCTATTGGGTTTTTTCCCTGCAAAGACATTTTGCAGCCTGAGGGGCCTTAGCAGCCCAGAAACTTTGGAAGCTCTGAAATGCTTTTAAACCAGGAGTGATGATGTGATTCTCACCAGCTTTCCTAAAATAAATCTTTCTTACTTGATGAAGTGTCCACTGCTGCAGTCCAGAAGTGTGTAACTGCACATGACAGAACAATAATGCCCATGACAGGTTAATGATGACTTCAGGCTGCTGCGAAGGCACAGGATCAGGAGTTGTTCCATGAAGGAGGGCAGAAGGACTTGTGTTTCCCTAGACTTCCTCTTGCAGGATGTAGGTCTTTCCTGGGTGCTGGCTGGAGGTACAGGCACACCTGCCACCCAGACTCTTGGACCCTTTTCCTCTCATTTCCGATGCCTTTCAATCCCAACATTTGGGATTACTGGTTACCTTCATGTTTTCTCCCAGTCACTTAGAGGAAAAACTTAACAGGTCATTTGAAGAAAAAATAAAAAAGAGGAGTTTATGTTTGATCTGCATTGCATCCACTTGATGCTCAACTTGAAATTTTTTTCTCACACAGGAAAGGTATAAAATTGTGAGGTCTTATGTAAATATCAAAAGTGTTTTAAAGATAATTTGATCTCTGAGTTGTAACATCTCAAAGTTTCAACCAATCTTAAAAGAACTGTGTTAGAAAATGCTTTATGTGACTCATTTTAAATGTAACATGGCCAGCATTCAACTCACTTAATTAGATGATGTGATGGTGAATGATGACTAAGCTTAGAGAGATGCAGCCTAACTTTTAGCTCAACAGAGGGAAAGGACTTCTGGCTTCTAAAACAACATTTTTCACAGAAATTATTGCAATATGACTTGGAGAGATGAGGTCAGACTCTCCTGATTGTTAAAAGGCCAGAACTGGTTTTGGTTATTAGGAGATAATGTTTGCACAGAAATACCTCTGAAAAGCAGTAAAAGCTTTGGATGGGACTTGAATTATTTAACCTGTGAAGACTGTCACTTTTAACTGATTCCTCCAATTTTTAAAATATTTTCTTTTCAGAAACTGATAAATTATACTTTCTTTTGACTAAGTTGTCATTCCAGGCTACTATCCATTTGTTTCTAGGCATATAGTAATCAGTCTTTTCTGATTTGTGAGATCTTCTAGTTTCTCAGCTGATGTTACCCGACCCTACTTAAAGGATTTCCTTCTTCTGACCTCTCAGCCTATTTGTGCTTCTGGGTGTACATGCTGGAAACCTTGACTATAATAAAAGTCCCTTCCTGAGACACACAATTCTTAATATTTTTCCTTGCTTGGTTTTTTTAATTTCATTTATAGTTCATGGAACTATCTGTTTCTAGTAAAATGTTTATTTTGTATTTGCTTCCAATCCCATTAAAGAAAAGGAAAAAATTATCTTCCAGAAGATTGATATCAACCTCATGTCCTGCCCCATTTGTACCTTTTCAAACCTAGGCTAAGGGGAAAACTTTTTACTTTAATCTGAAACTAGTTATTTATAGCATTTTCATACAGATTAGTTTTCAGTTTCCTGTGTGTCTTTTCTGAGTCTGTATGTAGGCTTTAGAGTGGTAATTATACATTTCTGAATGTGAAGTGATAATTGCTGTTTATAAGGATTAGGGACGCACATTCTCTTTAGGCACCATAGGTTATTGTTGCCTTCACTCATCTCTACCAAAGACAAATGTTCCCTTAAATTTCCTTGGGGAGCTGCTCCCTGGCCTTTTTCATCCCAAATAATCCAGACTAGGATATCTTTAAGATAACTGTGAAAGGATCTTGAGTTGTTCATAGCTTAGAGGCAAGCCTAACTAGACTGTTTCTTTACAGCTTACGCACCATAATCGCCTAGAGGGCTATAAACTTCTAAAGGCTACATTTACCTTTAGCTAAACTAGGGCAATCAATATTTAAGATACAGAAACTCAGTTTCAACTGAGTGAGAACATAATAATATAACAGACCTTTCTACTCACAGTTCTTTGTCTCAGTCCAGCAACATTTTGTGGCAGTTTGGGTTGCATCAGGCCCCACACAGGCTGAATATTCCTGAAAAATTTGAGCTCATGGCTGCTCCAAAGGCTAGGCTTACTTCCCTTTTCTGACTGCAGTTGTCTGCTCTTTCTTTTGCATGAGCTCTTGTGTTTGTCTGACCCCCCCAGCTTTTTGAAGCAGCACAAAATACACACTTTCAGTGGCAGCAAGCTGTCAGATTGTCCCAGATGTCTTGCACAACCTCACCCTTGGTGTCTCTGAGTCACTAAGAAAGAAATTTTTCTATTACCTCAGAGACTTGGATCTGTCATTTTCTGCTTCTTTCAGGCATCTCCTAATATCTGCCCTCGCCGCAGGCTTCCTCCCCATGCGGTCATGCCCGCATGCTCCAGAAAATTCAGAAGACTTTCCCAGCTCAGGGCTCTCTTTCACCCAGAGCAGGGCAGGCACAGCAAGGCAAACAGGCAACCCCCTGGCTGGCCACTGAAAGGGAACAGGGTAGACACAGCACTCTGTGCATGCACTGACATACAACCTCCCTCTCCCTCATGCCTGGACAGGGGCAGCAGTGGTTGTAGATATCCTGGAAGTCGTAGTATTTTGGCTAGAAGGGAAACTGGACTTGTTTCTCTAAGAGGAACTTTGGACCTAAAATCCAATGGTGATCATTTCATGTTTATTGCATTCCCTTTGTTTTTTTAGCAAGAAACATATTCAATAATTGAAAAATATAGAATTTGTATCTTTGCTGTCATGAAACAGCTTACTAGCAAAGGTGTACATTAATTATTTTTCAAAACAGTATTGACAATTTAAAAAAAATGTTAAAAATATATATTTTCTGAGTATTTAACATATTTTTTCTAGCCACTGAGTTGCATAATTAAGTTTTGTTTTCACATCCAGAACATCAAAGATAAAGCCATTTTTACATCTGCTTTTACTTGTGCTGCTAGGATGAGTACTTCACATCCTTATGTGAGAAGGTACTTCGTGGGAGGGGTACTTTCCATTGTCTGGAAAGATATTCTGATTATTAGTGTGTACAGGTAAAAATTGTTGTAGCTAAAGTGAGCCTAGTTTTTTTTGGCAATTAACAGAAAATTAGGATTTGACCTTCTGTTTGGCAGAAACTCTGTTTTTTGACATGGTGTTATTTATGTCTTTCCAATAGAAAAGTGTGCAAATACTTCATGTATTATTTTTAAGACTCCAAAGGCAGAGAGGTGATGAGGTTCTGCAGCGAACCTCTCCTAGCAAGTGACTGAGCCAGTGTTTAATGACAGGGGCTAGTTTTGTGCATTTGGCTTCTTCACTTCCACTAATGCAGTACATGTTGGCTGCTGCACCTGGAAGCTGATGAAGGGAATTGTGGAGGGAGGCCATGTACCCTCTTCAGTGATTCCTCTGTGCCTCACTACCTCTGTCCAACATTCTGATGGCTGATAAGAAGCAAATCTGGGCTGCCTGAGCAATGTTCATTTATCAGAGAACTGCTCTGCCTGGGACCCAAGGGAAAAGGGAAGGATAGACTGAAACAGGTTGGATGTAGTCCTCAGACTTCTTGTTGGACAGTTGATGAGTAGGACTTATTTTTTGCAGACATGTAACTGTTTACAACCTGTGCAAAGCACAACATCACAGCAATCAGACTGGTGTAATTGCCTGGACATTTGCTTATATTAATAGAAACAAAAACAAACAAACCAACCCCATAAAAAAAATGTTAGTTATGTATGATTCAGTAAAAGTTTATTAAAGTCTTGGGTTCTTAAGAAAAATTTTCACAAGCTAAGACTGGTTTGTGGTATGGACAGTTTCATTCATTCATTTTCATTGCTTGTAATAAAATATCAATTACCTATTTTTGGGGCTTTGTTGTTACTATCTGTAAAAATTCCACGGACAAGACATGTTGAGTACTATAACCTGCATAAAATGGAGCAGTAAAATTCTTGAGTGGCAATTTTTTTAAGAGGAATAAAGTGTAACATGACAGTGAGAAAGACTGTTATCAGGAAAAAACTCGCGCTACATTCAAATATATAGAGATGGAAGGTTCTGAGAGAAAATGTTCTTACAGGTACAGATGATGTTAATTATTTCACAGACATACATGCTAAAATATTTGAAGTATGCTTTTGGAAGGTTCTTCCTGAATTGAAATCTAATAAAGCACCTCCTGAGTATCCTTCTGCTGGAGGAGGAGAAGAAAAAGAAGGAGAAGGAGAAGGAGAAGGAGAAGGAGAAGGAGAAGGAGAAGGAGAAGGAGAAGGAGAAGAGGAAGAAGATTGAACCTTTTCTTTACATAATGCATCTATGCTTTCACTGTTGCTTAATACTTTTTTCTCTTCTACAGTGGCTGTGGATTTGATTTCACTGTGCAATTGAGTGAAACAGTCATTTCAGTAATAAATATCTAAAGTCAATAAGCTATGAGGAATCAAATGTAGTGGGGTTAATTATTTGAACTAAAACATATTTCAAATTTTAATCAGAGTATTACTAAAATCATGTACTGCAGGGTCATAATGACCCATTAAGATCAGTTCAATGATGCTGCAAAATAGAAATAGTCAGGAAATTGTTGTTCCTGCAAGTGACATTAAAAGAATGTATATTTATGCAATATACATGTATACTTATGCTGGCTTTTATTGAAACTTGAAATAATTTGAAATAACAAATTTTGGGGAAAAAAATGAAAAACTTTGCATAAAATTTCTATTCAGTCAAAAAGCCTTTTTCTTCTTGGAAAACATTTTGGCAGGAGCTCTTACCATATACATTGAAATGCATTTTGAAACACTAAAAATTAGGTTTGGATATGACATAATTCTAATGAAATCCTTTGGAAAAAGAGGAATTTTGCCAACAAAAATGTAATAAAGAAGTTAGGCTTTACAAACAAAAGCACTTTATATTACAAGCCATATGTCCAGTGCCCTCTCTGATGATTCTTGGCATCCAAAGTATGCATACCTACACATAGATGTAAATCCCCAGTCTTTTGACAGAATCAGAACAACACTTAGAGGTTCACTTTTATTCCTAAATTGTCTGGAATAGGTTGACCATGTATGAATACAGTCAGTGACCTCATTTTAAAAATTACAGAGCATTTATTTTCCATGGGTATCAGTAGATGGTGATAGCACAGAATAGCTCTTAAAATCACACCCAATAACATCATCATAAAGATACATAAAGATACTTTGGACAGAAATTTTGCCCAGTACAGTGTTATTTTTTTTAAAGTTCCAGTATGTTGTCATGGAATTTAAATTACAGGACTGAATTGAAGAGTTAACTATAAAATACATATCCTATAGATGGAGTTGAAAACTGCATTGCAGTAGCATGAAATATTATACATTTGGCAAAAGTGCTTAGCTACTGCTTGCATGTGTCCTCTCCTATTGGTCTTACTCCAGATGAAAAATGTCTTCTAAGTATTTCTTCAAGAAGTCTGAAATAGATAGACATATAGGGGATGCTACCCTGCCATCAGATAGCCTGCTTCCTGAGAAGTGTGCTTTCAGCTCATACCCTATATCATCCTAGAAAACTCATTGTTACAAAAATGGAGTCATAAGCTGTGTCAATGAGTCTACCAGTTCCCTGGAAGTTAGTAGTAGTACAGTGTTTCCCACTTGCATCATTTTGTATGGACAATATAGCCTTGCATGAGGGGAAACGTCTGCCCACTGCTTCCCTCTATATTTTGCCTCTTAGATTTCCTCAGTGGAGCTGAGAGACCCAAAACCTGTTCACAGCAAGCCCAGGGAAAACTGTGAAGCCTACAGTAACACTGCTGGAACTCTGCCAAATGTAGAGCTAAAATATAATTCTGTATAAATTCTGTATCAGAATAAAATGCTGGGAATCAGAAGGGTAGCTAAATTCCCCGTTTTCCTTGACTAGTGGAGATTGAAGCAGCTGCAAAGAAGATCAATTTCAAAGCTATAAAAGAGAAACCCTCAGAAACCCAAAAAGCATTTGGGAATATTTTTTTTTCAGAAAAGGTGAGCTCACAATTCTTTGTAGGCAGCTGTTCTATTTCTTAGTACTAATATATCTCACAATTGTGTTTATATAACTCATGTTACACAGAAAAATATGTGTATTCATTTACAAAATTATACCAAGTACCATTGAGGTTACCTAGGTTCAGCTACTTAAAAGTTAGATATCTATGCTACTTATTTATGTGTCTTCCTAATGGAAAGAGGGAAATGCTTGCAGCAGAAAGTTCATTACTCTATTGTTAGACATCAGTGTTGGGGTATTGCCTCATGGAGGCACCCACTCTTCCCTGAGACTGTTTTGGTCTCTGAGGAAGTCTCATCCAAAATTACAATAATTTCTGTATCACTTATTTAAGAGCAATCTATTGAAGGATTATGTTATGGAAAAATAGGCCATATTTAAAAATAAAAAGTCAGCTGAGCAATACAGATCAGTTACTGCAGATTCCTAGTGATATTAATTCTAGGTTTTCCTCACCAAGGCTAAGCACCACCTGCTCTATTTGACCTTGGTGCAACAAGCTGGAATCTTACCATTTTGTCTACTGGTAAATATGACATAAAGTTTCTGTGAACTAGAAGAAAAATCACTTGGATTTTTATATCCTGTTGAGAAATTCCATTTACTCCATGAACATTATGTTTACTTTTAGATGAAGCTCAGACACATGGTGTGACTATTGGGGATGGTCCTATGCAGGGCTAAGGGCTGGACTCAATGATCCTTGTGGGTCCTTTCCGACTCAGCATATTCTGTGATTCTGTATGTGCCTTATTGGATGAGAAGAAGTATTTATTATCTTGAATGGAGTCTAAGCAAGAATTAAAGTACACAAGTGTAATATTTTTCATCCTGTAAACCACAGCTCAGGTGCTGCCTAACCCCAGAGGTGATACAACTCCATTTTTGTCTTAAAGGTCTCTAGACACCCAAACTCTTCTTCAAGATGTGCCCCAGAACTCTTCTGTCTTAACAGGCTCTGAGCCCTGGGGTTTCTTGAAATCATATACAACTCATTTGAACTTCACAGTTAGATCTCATCTTTCCCTTATACTCAGCACTTTTGAAATATGAGTGCTCTTTATGAGTCTCCATCTGGACCTCTCCAGATGGAAACAGTTGAAAACGCTAACCATTTTTACAAACCTTTTGCAAAGCATGTAGTGTTGATTCTCCAGAACAGCGTTCAATACAATAAAATGCTTGCTAATTCTAGTCTGCCTACACAAGCCCAGAAGAACAATCTTTATTTTGCTAAAATTGTATATTTAGCCTGTCACTTTTCAAATGCTTTCTTCACCTCGGGATTACTTGGAGGCTGAAAGGCCTCCAACAGCTCTTCTAGTAATTGCAACCTGGCTCAAAGTCCTTGGCACTGGGCTGAGGAGAAATGTGCCAACCTGGGAAGCAGGGTCTTCTGGTGGCCTGAAGGGAAACATTGGGAGAAGGCTAAGGCACTATGGGGAAAACATTTGAAAGCTGATGGCATATGAAACAGTGCTTTATGTGTTGGTTAATATAGCACAGCATAATTTCAGTTTTCTCTGCAAAAATATTCAAGGGGAAAAAAAAAGAAATTCCCATTTTCTTCCCTGAACTTAAGTTTACAGACTTCCCACAGAAACTTAATTTAAAGGCCAGTTATGAAAGCCAGCCTATGTTTTCCACAAAGTTGTGTCTGAGTACAATTTTTCAGCTGCTGCTTGTCTGGCATGCTGAGAAGAGCTGGGCAGTTCTAGACAGGAGTTGCAGTTTCATCTCATTTAAAGATTGTTTGAGTAACATGCACTTGGGGCAGCATCTTAAGCCCTCTCTATAGGTACTGTAAAGCAGTAAATCCCATTGAGTCGCAAAGGGTGAGTCTGAATTTAGAAGCATCGAATCAACTTCTGGCCTCCACTGGCACTACAGCAACTATGTTTCTACTTGACATCCTGCAGATGCAGATGAAGATGGAAATGAATTCTGCCAACTGTGCCCAGTACCAGCACTGGGCTCACCATATCATCATACCACTAGGATTCTGAAGTGAGTGGGTTTAAACTACTGGGATGAAAGGGAAAGCAGTCAGGCTCCACATGTATGAGAAGGCAGATCATTAGGAATTTTGTTGTCAGGAGACCAGAAGTCCAAAGTGTTTCTAGCTGTAAAGGCTACACCCCCTAATACATTTTTTTTCCCATCTTCCTGTGTGCCTTTTAATGCCACTTATCTCCAAAAACACATTGCTTAGAGTAAATCTTATCATTAATTTGCTTATTTTCAACTTTCTGGGCAGTATGGACCTTTCTCCATTAGCACAGACTCACTCTTTCACCAAGATATTTTCAGCTTACCATTAGAAATGTTATTGCCTAGTTTTCTGCTAGTTTGGAAGGAAGAAAGGAGCAGGTGAAACATCCTTCAGGCTTCAGTAGATGGTCAACAATGGCTTCCAGCTGCATGAGGAGTCACAGTTTAACCTGTGTGATATACATATACACAAATGTGGAGTAAAAAGACTGTCAGACAAGTAAACTCAGCCGAAGAATCAGCTGGAACATATTACTTGAAGACTTTTCTTTTGAAATGCACAGGTTTTGCACCACTGCAAAACCATCCCAGTAAATCATCTTTGAAAACACAGAGGGTATATCCAGATGTGTGTACATTGTCAGATTTTGCAGTTTGTTTGTGCTTCATTCTACTTTAGGGGCATTTAATCTGTACATTCTCTGAAAGTCTTCTTGTTGTGCATGCCCACACCTCTAGCTAACAGGGGGCATGAGGACCTTAGAGGCAGTGTATTCTGAGAGGATGACTTGCTCCTTGTCTTAGACACAGAAAATATATGCTGCTATAGCATCACTATGCCATGGGCAAGATAACTTACCCCAGGATGTAGATCTCCCTGGATATCACTGAACAATATTTGACAAGTTGAATTGTGCTGGGGTTTATGCTGGAAGCAGTTTGGTAACTTAATTTTGTGCAGCTGAAGACATCACTTGAGACTCCTAGTGGGAATCAAAAGCTTGGGAAGGGTCTCCTAGCCCCACATGACTGTTTTAACCTGTTCTAGAATCCCACACAAGCAAAGATAGGATAATGGTACTACATAGTCTCTATCCAAAAGGACTGTGATATTAACATTTGCAAACTAGTTTTAAAAATATCTTTGATACCATATCTTTTACATTTTTATGTGGGGGGTTTTTTTTTGTTGGTGCTATAACTAAATTTATCAGATGGGAGTTTTCATGGTATTAATAAATCCATTTTATTAGCAAATATTGATAGAATATTTAGGCAATGCAGCTTTCATTTTATCCCAGTTTTAAAAGATGATAGTATTCACTGAATATGGAAAGTGTTCCTAGAATTTTATAGAGATGAAAATAAAAGAGTTCCATAAAGTAAACAGGAGAGTCATATGAGTTATTGTAAAAACAGAGGGAAATGTATCCTCTCCAGAGTCTTTGACTGTTTTTTAAAAAGTCAGCCCTGTTGAGTTCTGTAATGAGAACAGATATTTCTTGTTAAATATTTGCAGAAAAAAAATATGTAGAACACAGAAAATTAGAAGAATTTTCAGCTGTGCTGTGAATACACAACTTCCACCAGCACTGATGGTAATGAGGGCACTAGCACACTGGGGAAGCAAGCCACTGAAATAGCTAGCCAAGCTCCCAGTCAGGCAATAGCGAATCTAGTGGGTAATGCTCTTGTTTCTACTCTACCAATAGGCAACACCCGTTTGTGTCTCAGGGATCTGCATTAGTTTCAAAAGGGAGAGGCAGAGGCCTTTAGTGTCACTTCCATATCCTTTGATAACCTGCTGGCATTTTGATTTCAATAAAGGCTTGTCTTCTCTGTGCTCTAGCAGTAGCAAAATAACCTGCACATTTGTCAATGCTTTTAAGAGATATCCTGTGCTCCTAAATTGTTCCCTGCGATGTCTCAAAAGGGACACCAGAGGGCAGAAATGATTGACTGCTTTCCAGAGCCAGACTGGCAGGGATGCGGAGCCCAGCGTGCCCCTTTGTCGAGGCGTGAGCTATGTTTGGATGAGGCTGATGTGGCCAGTGGGGTGACTCTGCACGGACAGACCTCTTCCAGGCTGGTACACTGAGCTGCTTCTCTACCGTTGCACTGGAGACAGGTCCTCCCTCACCTCCTCGTGACTAAACTCAAACCAGATGTTACCTCCCAAACTGAACAGACACTTCTTTCTTCATTTAGTGCAAGAGTAATAGATACAAAATCTTAAAACTACAAAATACAACAAGTGGTATGATAAATGTTGTTCTGTGTCAAAGAGTCACTCAAGTATGAAAAGAATTGTTAGATACATCTTGATAAACAATCAGGTAGCTTTAAATAGCCTTACAAGGAAAAAAGAAATTAGTACATTTTCCCTTTGAAGTTTTGACAAGGGTAGCAATCACAGATTGTACTATTTTTACTAACCTCACTAAGTATTTACATGCCTTTTTTCCAAATGTTTACTTTTTTTTTTTCTTTATCCAAGACAGCTATGAGCAGACACTTAGTTACTCGCACTTTTGGGTACTCTGCAAAAAGAGATGTTGGAGAGCCTTTTGGGTATATTCTTGCATTGTCTTCTGCGTCACAGTGCAACATGTGGGCGGGATTTGCTGTGCCAAAAGGACCAAGAAGATTCTTCTGTGCTATTATTGTCACCAAGAATAACTGATTCTGTTGGCAAAGGAAAATGTAGAATTTCAGCCACGATAGGTCTGATTTTTTTAATCTCATATGTACAAGTATGGATGTATGGAGGGTACATGTGAGGAAAAATTGTAGCCACATCTGATTATCTTATGTACCATTAGATAACAGAAAATACAGTGCTTTATAAATCCAAAATACCTAAACCAGAGTTTTTGTAGGGCAAAATGAGTTTTCTCCAAGCCAGACTTGTACCATTGGCAGCTGGTGGCTCTCACTCCGTAGATGAAGCCTGCCATTTGTACAGCCTGTTCAGCCAAGAGCTGAGAAAGTATATCATGGATGTTGTTTCATCTCCAGTTGTTCTGTGTGACAAGTCCTTGCCACAGCTCAGCTGAAACCCTTTGAGGTCAAAGCAAGACAATCTAAAAGAGTGCTGCCAGTTGTATGAAAAATGCTCGACGTATTTTACATAAATTTGAACATCTGTGATGCTCAGGGAAGATTTCATGGAGTTCTGTAAATCATAGAATTGTAAAATCATTTAGGCTGGAACATATAATTAGCTTCACAACATTATTGCATTTTTATCCACGGTTTAAATCTAAGGAGGTTGGCACAGGAAAGATAAGCAATTAGCCCTTGGGAAAAAAATATTTTATGCCCAAGAGGGAAGCAGAACCCAAGCAAGTCAAGCAGTAAACCTGCCTGTATCTTATTTTCTGTAACATCATTTTGTGGAATTACTGTTTCCAATTTTGAAAATTTGCCAACAGTAGTTGGCAAACAACAGTTCAGGGTTACAGAGGTGTTGTGCTTTACAGCAGTAAAATGAGAAGGGAAATACATTTCTTCTCAGATCTCCTTCTTATAGGTGTCTAATAGCAATTGACAATTCCAATAACACAAAGCATAATTTCATGAAATTCATTTTTCAGGCTTCAAAAAGAAGGAGATTGTTTTAAAGACTGTGTTCTTCTTTTTAAAAGGGTATTTACATCTTTCAATTTTTGATCCTGTATGATACACTTAAAACATACTTTTAGCTTTTCTCCACAACCACTAGAATTAGAAGCATCGCTATTGTTGAGAATGAGAGCTGAAATCCCTTTCAGAAAGGAAGTAGGGTTTTCTGGAAAAGGCAATTTCTATGAGGATTGTCACAGCCACCTGGCTCAGTATCATTTTTACTTCCCTAGATTAGTGGAATAAAGTTTTAAAATGTCCCCATCTCTTCATGGGCAACACGGAAACTAAACAGGATCTTCCTGCTGCTTTCAGATCACATAGCTTCTAGCTTGGATGTTCAGTGCAGGTGTCTGGGTTCTAGCTGGATGACTGACCGGGTTGGAGACATCTTCCATATACACGGCAGTCCCTCCTGGCCCTGGCAGACACTGCAATGCTCAGGGGCAGTGGCAACTGGAAGAAAAGCATCCCTCTGATATGGCTTGAGGATCCCATTCAGGATGTCCTAAGTTTTGTAGTACCACAATTTAGGTGTCGTTTACATGACTTTGGTGAAGCAATTGGTGCTGCTCCTTATTAGAAGTTGTGCCTTATCACACCTGTTTCAATCTTTGCTGTTGCCTGGAAATGCACAGAAGCAACTGGGCTCTGAGCAGTAGAGGTTAACACAAAAGCAGCAAGTACCCTGCCAAACATTAAGACAGTTGTCCCAAGCTCAGGGGAATGTGGCTTTGTTTCCAGATCCTAGGCTGAGCTTTGAGGCTGTTAACAAGAAACAGATTTTTTACAAGTGTCGTAATAGTAAAAAGGCTTTCAAATTTGTTTTGAAACTTTTGACACCCACCTGAAACAGCATAAACCACCTAAGAACAGATGTGTAAGTCTTCCTGCGTTAGAAGAAGTGGTCCCAATGAGATGGTTTATCAGTTGAAGGTGAAAGATGTCTGGATTAGCTGTCTGCTTCACACAGCTGTACTCAATTTTACCCTTGCTGCAAGGATGAAAAGTGGTGAGGCAGAGCAGTGGGTATTTCTGTCTGAATTCAGATGCTTCTACACACTTGTGTGGTAGGGGAATGGGTAGTGTGGGTGAGAGGTCCTACAGACAGGACCAGGAGTATCATGATAGTGGTGGATGGGCTCCAGGGCCCTTCTGAGACTCCAGAATTGCCATGATGGGCCAACAGCCCCACACATCATTCTCACTCTCACCAATGGCAAATGGCACCATCTCAACCTAGCTGAAAGAAGGTGATTACAAACTCAGACTAACTTTCTGGAGCCAGTGGTCAAGGAGTGTGGGACAAAAGCCCTCTTGGAAGGTTGAGTCCCATTTTGGATGTGAGGTAGTGTGTACCCTTCTCAGACTGTTTGGGATGTGAGCTAACGATCTGAGCACAGGTGAGTTTTACAAAAAATGTCAGGCAACAGACAAGCATGGTTGCTTCTGTGAAGTTTGTGCAGGTAATGCAAGAGCCCATACTAGGTTCACAATCAATTCACAGTCTATTTGAAAGCATACTACCCAGTTTCAATAGTTGATAACTACTCTGTTATCAAAAATTACTAATGAACTAACAATACTTTGGGGGAATTTTGCGGGAAGGGAGTGATTGTAATTCAAAAAATCCAAAAGAATCAGAAGAAATGGCACCTAACGATTGGAGATAACGTTGCACTGAGATTTTGTTTCTATGGAAGGGAGAGAAGCAGAGCTTAGTGAGGTAAATGCATGCAGTCTCACCAAGAGTTCCTCTGCAGGGTGACTTTCCAGCTCTGTCAGATAGAAGATGCTTTCTATGGGATATCTGTAGTTATATGGTTTTTTTATACAGGATACACTTCTGCCTTCCTCATCTTTAAGATACCAGCCACCTATTAATAGCAGGAAACAGAGGTGAAAAGGTAGAAGTCCTGATTTTGTTTGTGATGTTTTTTTGGAAGAAGAGTAGAAGCCCTGCTGTTTTTTACCTGCTCTGGGCAGATTCCTGGTAACTTACACACCACTGCATGATGGAGATAGACAGAAAAGAAATTGCGGAAATGTATGCACTGGTCTGGAGAGGTGAAAACGTTGGTTTTACAGCACTGAGGACAGTGGTTGCAAACATACAGAGATGCAAGCTAGAAGAGACCAGCTGGTTAGTGGTGTCCTGCTTTTTCTGAGGCTCATTCTGACTAGCTGGTGTCCAATATACACAGTGGCAGCAAAGTCATGACCAAGAACATAATGAATTCCACTGGAGCTACTACTTTGTAGACTACATGATAAATTGAATTAGAGATACTCCAAAATTTTCATTTTTTGTTATTAAAGATTGGATACTCCTTGAGATGTGGCAGCCTTTGGACGTTATAAGCCCTGCATTCAGGGCTTAATTCATAGCCATTTGGAAGGCCAGACCTTGGCAATGCTGTTTGAAAAGCCTCCCTAAGCCAGGAACCCAAGTGTTGCTTTCACGTTCAGATGAGATGTGGGCAAATCCCATCTGCGTGACAAAGATGCTGTTGCCCCTGTCCTTTCTTTGGCCAGTACTGCCTCAACAGAGACTATCATACAAATGTTCACATTAGAGGAACTTCCCAACCCCCCGCAGACCTAAACCACTGTAAGTAAAGTGGTGTGACTGTATTAACGATTTTGACACTGTTGTTTGGCAGTGTGTAATAACGAGAAAACATTTGAAACCTGACAAGCCAAAAGCACAGAATGTTCTTGCCTTAAGGGTGTAAGCGCTAGGTGTCACTGCAGCCCAAGGAAAAGGCAGCATCTCAAGGGTCCCAGAAACTGCCAGGAAAGAAGTAGTTTTTTTACATTTCAGAAAAAGTTGATTTTGATGATGGCAAAGAAATAAAAGAAAAAGAAGACCATGTTATAAATACTAATTTAAGTATAAATATATGATTTTTATGTGAATAGCATCTTTTATTCAGAAGAGAAACAGATGATTTATATAGTAAATTGCTGTCTATTCTGTGATCGTATTTTTTAGCATACAGTGATAGACCCCTCATCTCGTTTCAGCTGAAGACTCCCATCTTGAAAAGGTCTGCTGTACTGAAACTGGTCAGTATTATTTCCCTAATTAGCAGCAATTTTGGATAACTAATATAACACAACTGATACAACTTAAGACAAGTGGAGCACAAATTAAGGAACACCATTATGTAAGTACAGAGCATACTAAACCATAAACAAACCTAAGGGAAAACAGCCATACAACTCCAACACCTCAAATTTCCTTGTTCACTCATATTTCTTAAACTTTTTAACCTTTTTCCCCCTATTACTTTCCCTCTACATCCTAAATATCCTTATTTCTTCTACTGTCACAATCTAAATGTGTTCTGAAATAATTGCAGACATTGTGACTTGCAAAATTGAGAGTGACAAGTAAGCAATACAAATTTATACTCACAACCAGTGAATCTTTGTGTTTCTTTATGTCTGGATTTTATTCTTTGCTGATTTGTAATGTAGAAGAGCAGTGTGAATGAGAAACAAAGTTCTGGCAATGGGTTTGGGGTTTTTTCTGTCTTTTGGTAAACGTTGGCTTCTGTCAAAAGAACCTCCCATAAAACCTTACATAGCTCCCTTTGGAGTCCTTCCTGTGCCAATTAAGTTCAAATGAAATGTCGTGGCTTTTTATTTACTTTTTTAAAAATTTATTAAATGTGTCCAGACAGTCTCTGGCTACCATTAGAAATATAACAGACAGCTTATTGGTCTGTGTCAACTCAGTTCAGAGTCCCCTCCAGGATAAACTAGACATGTTCAGTACCATGTCCTTAGGCAAGGGCCTGAGCTAACAGATGAACCATACATCCTGCCCAAAAAAATCAACAGTCTGGGATACTGGCAGAGCAATGGAGGAAATGATATTCAGAGGTAGACATGTCCTACTGCTGAATAGGTAGGAGGCATTTCCATGCTCAAACGTTCCCGCTAAAAATGACAGGTAAAGGACTATCCCTGCTGATCTTCTGCAAAGAAAGGGAGGGGAATTGTGAGGAAGTTTGGTATCTGTCATGCTTTCTCCCAGCAGTGGGCTCAAAGATGAGTTCTGCATTCACCCACTGATAGGAGTACTTTCCACTGGAATGGGTGGGTAATTATGCATCCACAAAGGTTCCTTGCAGAGGTGAATCACAGGATTGGGGTGTTGATTTTGCAGTTGCAAGGAAAGGATACAGATTTGAGGTGCTGGGTGAGTTGCTCTTGACCCTGCTTTGAGTAGGGGAGCTGAACTACGGACATCTGCAACTCCCTATCTCAGCTATGCTGGGATCCGGAAAGTTTTTCCATTTCTAATTCCTAGGTTCATAGGTTATGTTACAGAGAAAAGACAGAGAAATTGGGATTCTGGTTTAAACCTTTGCAGAGGAGAAAAAACAGTGACTTCAAAGATGCTGTAGTAGGATCAAAGCACTCTAAGAAAAGAATGTGACCTCATGATGGCCTACCAAATTTGCTCTAGTTTAGTTTAGAAACTTTGTCTTTTTTCACCCAGTTACTTCAAGTGTAAAATTATCCTCTTAAGAATGGGTGTTAGCAGGTTGAAGAGCTGCAGATTGATAAATGCAGATGTCCTCAGTCAAGCCTGATGAGAAGCATTTACATGCCACATGGGCTGCCAACAGGACAATCTATCAACTCTGTAGGTGTCCAGACCATAACTGAAGTAAGCTGGCAGATGACAGGCAATTTTTCATAAGCTGTGAATAACAGGATCTGTGACACACAGCTAATACCAGATGATGCATTTTCCTTATTGATGTTGTAAAAAAAAGAAATAAAAATTTAAAAGTGAGTGGAAAGTTTGAGGTAGCTGGAATTTTTTAGGGTTTAACAACTGTGTGCATAATTATTGAGAGAGAAGTTCATATAGTTAACATTAATTTAGCTTAAACCAATGTTTTTCATAATAGGTTGTGGTCTTTTATGTCAAGGACTACAATCAGGGTCCGATTCCCTAAGTAAGATAAATGTTTCACAGACAACTTGAAACAGATTAATTCTCCTTCTGACATTCTTACTATAGAGTAGAGTATAGAGTAGTGTGTTTGATGCCATCCCATCATTCTCCTTTCTTCTCGTTTCTGTCCTGTACTTCCTCTTTTCTCAGCTTATTTTCTTTCCTCTGGTCATGTTCATGTCTTTTCCATAAAATTCATGTTCTTTCCTCATTTTTCTTCTCTCCTTAAACATAAGCTCTCCCTCACCAGACCCAATTCTGTAAGAGTCTGAGTCTTGCTGAATCACTGATTAATATCCCCACAGACTTTTCTTGAACAATCATTTCCAACAGCACATCAGCACATCCTGACTGCCAAAGAAGCCATTTGAATGGAAACAGACTTAACATGCCCAGCATGACACCAAACACATGTGATGTCATTCCACAACCACAGGACTTAGTGTTATTTTATTTTGATTTTCCCCAACCACTGGTACTGGACTAGCAACTTCACAAAGAACAGTTATTTAATGTCAGTTATGTCAGCCAGAGTGTCTTACCTAGTAGCTTGAGAAGTTGTGATTTGATTTCACCCTGGCCAGCCTGAAAGTCAGTGTCAAAGTATCTGACATTACACGTGCCCAGACAAACAGAAAACATAAGACAGTGATTTCATAAGAAACACTGAACTGTTATAATAAGCTTAGGGACCAAAAGATGAACAGCAAAGGTTAAAGAGAGCATGTGGAAAGACACTGTCTACTTCTCTTCCAGGATAAGAGGGAAAATATTTGTCTTTCCTCTAGTTTGGAGTAAAACAGAGCTCTCTCCTTACTAGGTAGGAGGATCATATAATGACTCAAAATATGGAGCTTGATTTTAGCTATAAAGTAGCAATCCAGATGTATAGTCTCTTTCTAGCCCTTGGCCAGCAGTCACTTGAGCACTATCATGTACTGTGTATCATAGAGTATTTAACCTATTCCTTTTCAGTAACATACAGCACAGCAACTGAGAAGATATAGGTCAAAGTGCAGTGAGACAGACATGATTCTGTCTTCTAATGGCTGCATATCTGAAAGAAGGAATTAATAGACCCTACCATGCTAACTTTTCCAAGAAAAATAGACACTGTCATTGAGAATAAGTGGGTGAGCTAAGGTTAAGGAAAATAAAATTGCTATATCAACACATTCTTCTCTGTGAAGAAAACCCAAAAAGAGCAGGCACAAGCACATACATGTACCATCTTTCCATTGACTTCCTGTCAGGACACAACTCCTTCCAGAGTCATCCCCGTTTCTTTTTTGTCTACCCATCAGGTCACCAGGCATACATATTTGTCTTGCTTGCTTAGATCCATTTTAATTAATACATAGAAAGTTTCTTCTGAGGTTCCTAGGTCAATAAAACATCTAATGAAAATATGACAGGAAATGTTTAGCTTCTCTTATTCAGCAAATCGTAGTCCTCTTTAATAAAAGCACAGAAGCTTTATTTGTTGTAAATGCTGTTCCATAAGGCTTCCCCTGCTTTTAGTCACAGAAATTCTATCTGCTGCCTTGTCTTGCTGTGCCAACTCTATGCCTCTGCCATGGCCAAACATGATATTCCCAATATTTATGATAGATTGAAACTACAGTGACAATAAGTTCAGACGTGCTCCAGGCATGCCTATACAAACATCATGGAAAGGCTTTGAGAAAAATTCCTTTTAAATGTTTCCTCTGTCACTCTGTGTTTTAGATCATTGCTAACAAGTCAGGATATAAAGTATTTATTGTTCTGGACATGTTCTCTTATTGTCAGGCCATCCACAGAAATATTGAAGTTTTCACACTGATAATTCCCACTGAATATACTTGCTTCAAAATTTGTATTCCATAAGCTGCCTATCTGCAAAGTTTGAGCCTGATTGTGACAGTCTTCTGGCATCATATGATATCATTGCTGTTATCTGGGTTTGATAAACAGGAAAGCATTTCCTGCAAGAACTGTTGCACAGGCATTTTTCAGAGTAGTCTCATGGGAGAATATTCAACCAGCTTTACTAATTCCTTTTCTCTGGTATTCGTGCCAGTGAAATGCAATCACTTCCATGTTTAAGAAAAGATTGAAATGTCAAAGGGAAATAGAAAATGGCATTGCAGTTATAAAAGATTCTTGGATTATTTTTTCAGTTCTGATTTTCTGGAATTCAAAATAGATTAATGAATTGGTTCATGCCCACAAAGAAAAAAATCTCATTTTAGTTGCTCACAAAACTGTAATATACCCTCACAGATTTAATTGGTGTTTCATATTTCATCTCAGGTTATCAACACTAGAATCTGTAGGACGGAAATAGGAATGCCCTGGGTTTTTTTAAAGACCGATAGGTTTTCTGCTGAGTTCACTAGATGTACAAAGAAATATGCCAAACATCTCTGTATTTAAACCACAGATTTGCATTTTATCATTACCTCATTCCAATTTGCTTGTTTCCCTTTCTTTCTAGAGGCCAAATGAAAATTTTCTCTTGTAAAGAAAACATACTTCTCATCAGAACCTTTTAAAAGCCATCAAAAGAAAGTGCTATAATGACAATTTAAAAATACCTGCTTTGGTTAGGGAATGGACTATAATCTGTAAAAAGGAATTAATTGAATTATGAACCAAAATAAATAATGAATAAAAATACATTTTAAAGGTTCACATGAATTTGACAGCAATTTTCTATCCAGGTCAACATGTAAGACACTTGCAGTGTTGCCAGTTCACATAAATTAAGCTTTAAAGTTTCAAAAGTTGGTGTTCTGCTATGAAGCTTGAAACTGACCTATTTGCAAGCCTTAAGCTGAAATATCACCAACATATTGAGAAGTGTCCACTGAGTGTGCAAGCACAAAGTGTACAAGTTCTTCAGGGACAGAAATCATGCAATTGAGAATAGAAATAGTATCAGATGAATCAGTTTCAAACCAAAGTAACCCAACAGCAAGTATTTACAAATTCCTAAGTGGAGAACATGTAACATATTAACATTGAAAGCAGGAGTGTTAAAATCACTGGGTACAACACTTGCCCCAAAATATGAAAGACTGGTGCATAAAAGAGTTAAAAAACATCAGAAAAGTGTGTGTCTTTCCCTTCTACAAGTCAGAACCAAGGGAGGAGAGAAGTTAGTACAGGGCTATTACCATCCTATAGTATAAAGACACTGATCTCTCTGTCCGATAGAACGTCCATCACTAGAGCATGACAACAGCTAATGCACCTCTACGTTGGAAGTTGTGTTATTAATGGCCCTGCTAATAGCTGGTGACAGTAAGAGAGTGAATTTCCACAGTTCACAGCCCTATGTAAGTCTTCTTCTGGAACATTTCTCTCCACTATCATCACCCAGACTCCCCCTCTGACCTCTTTATCAGTCAGTGAGTGGTACCAGAGGCTTAAGACACATAATCACTGCAGTGTGCCATGTGTGCTCTGCAGAGCAGCAAAACACAGAGGGAAAAATTAGAGGGAAAAAAATCCCAAACAAAACAAAGCCCATTGCTTTTAAAAATGCAAGTTCCTGTTAATACTTTATGAGGTAGTGATAATATTTAGTTTCTCTTTCTCCTTTTGTACTTACTTACTTCACATGAATTTTCATATTTCACCTTCAAGTGAATCTTCTTATTTACAGCTATGCAACCTGATCTGGAATTCACCATGGGCAGTGGAAATGCTGCCATTGACTTCAGTGAACTTCAGACCAAGCCCTTATCTACCTTAGAACTCTGTCTCCCTTGACTCCTAGCCATGAAATCAAAGTCCAAGCCTGGCTTATCTATATAGTAGAAATACAAAAGTAACATTAAAAGAAAACATTATTATGTTTGCTTCCATTTTTCCCTTCCTTTCAAGAGGAAGAGAACTAGTTGCTCATTTCAGCACATCTGCAATTAAAAGCAGTATTGCCAGCGACAGGTTACAGTTTATTTCAAGCATGTGTTGTATTCAGCAAACCTTAGAAAACAAGCTTTCTGCCCCTGCTTTTTGCTTCACAGCCCAAGTGGTTGAATGAACCCCCATTGTTTGGTACAGGTAATGTTATAGAGATGTTGCTAAAGACAGTACTGGCTCTTGGACTGCACTTGGTGTCTGCAGGAGCACCTGTAGCCTTCCAGGGCCTTTGGAGCCTTGCACCTGACTTTTCACAGAAACATATCTAAATACAGTGATGCTGCTGGTGTCTGTAACTGGAAAGGTGGCTGTAATGTTGTAATGTCCTGCTCCATGTGAGACAGCAGAGGCATCAGCTCTCACTACTCCAACTCTTGAAATTGTCAAAGCTTCTTTGAGACATTTTGTTTACCATTTTCACTATTAAAAGTTTCTGTACTTCCACGGAACCCTAAGTTATGAGGTTCACAAAACCATCCTGAGTATCTTCTCTCTAAGAAGAGACAATATGAGAACAATATAAGTACTTGACTATCAATTCCTCGAGTAACATAGACTTTGAGTTTGCATTTGATCTGTTCAAAGAGGTTTAAAACACTTCTCTTTTTTTCTTTTTTCTTTTTTTTTTTTTCAGTAACATGCAGGAATTTGTATTGCATAGAAATTTCTATAATTTCTATAATTAAAAGATCAGTGACGCTATTTTCAAGACTACTTTACTGTAGAAGTAACTTCAGTCTTTCTGTTACTCTTGGTGTTTTTCAGCCTTGAGCACTTGAGTACTTGAATGAAATTTATATATAATTCAAATTCAGAAAAACTGTTCAATTAGCACAATGCAAAGAACTGTCTGCAGAATATTGCTGAGCAGTGGTCAAACAGGAATAATTTATATACTTTCCCCGTCTTTGTTTTGCTTTGATTATTAATCCTAGTGGTTTCTTTCAGCTTTGTTGGGAGCCCTGGGGAATCAAGGAAGTACCTTTTTCTTAGTTTTATTTTCCCCAAGAGTCCCAGGTTTAAGAATCAAGTCAATATATAATGTACTCTAATAAAAGACACACAGTACCTAGAAGTTGTTCTGGAAGTACTAAGACTGGCTGTCTTCCCGAGAACATGTCATATAATCGAAGATGATTTAAATATTTCAGCAGTTGGAGGATCCCTTGGCCCTTTCTCCATCTTAGCATATATTTCTGGCCATCTACTTTTATGAAATTTGGAAGATCTTCATTTTTTCAGTGATTGTTTTTACCCTATCAATTTCATCAATGGATTCAAAGGAGATAGGGCAGGAGGAGTGGTGAGACACAATCAGAGACATGCAGATCATAACAAATGTCTCATTTCTCTAAGACATAGTAGAGAAAGTCATCTATCATGTTATATTTTAAAGGAGTTTAGATTTCTGCAGATTCTGCATGGGTAGGATACAGCTCCTTGGACAGGGCTGGCAGCAAGAAGCCCAAGATAAATGGTGGTTTTCAAGCCCAGTTTCTAAGCAGCTTCATGGGGAGACACAGGCAGCTGCTCTGAACCAGCCCCTCCTTTGCCCGGGACTAGACCTTTCCAGGTGCTGCACATGCTGGCCCCACTCCAGCAAAGCACTTAAGCACATGCTTAACTTTCAACACATCAATTACTCATGGAGAAGTCAAGCCCAGAGAAGCTGCTGCAGAGATAGTGGTGAAAAGGAAATGTGGAGGTGGTGACCTTATTGCCTCTCTTTCCCAGTGGACCTGCCTGCAGACATCATTCAGGGCCTGGGGTAAAATGATCGCAGAGGCTAATAGGTCAATGACCTGCTACTCTGTTGTTAGCCTAGCCCCAGCCTTTACAAAAGAGAGGGGAAGGGAGAGGGGAAGATCTGTACAGTTTGTCAGATGTTATCGCACTTGATAAGACAAAGCTTTCCTTTCAGGAATTTTTTCTTCTCTGGTTTGCTATGAAAAAAGATGGCAACGTGTGGTGGCAAAGAGGAAATTCACAGTCTTTTGTTCTTCCTCTGCCACTCACATCTGTGACAGGTTTCCTTTCTCCCTTAAGCTATTCCAATTTCTGGTTCTGTGTGTGTCAAAATAAGCTTCCAAAACAAATCACGAATGTATGGGGTAATTAAAGCTGTCATTTTGTGTCAGGGGAAGGCACTCCCCTTCCCCAAGAAGAGTACACCTCCTTGACAACAGCATATTGTAGTGAGATTGAAGAATTTCACACTTATTTCTTTGATTAATTATTTTTTTTTTCTTTTCACTTGAGGGATGGGATAAGGAAAAAAGGAGAATTACCTTATGCTGCTGCCATATGAGCCCTTCTCTTTTTAAAAAACTCTTGGAAAATGGTGTTGAGAGGTAGACAACTTTCCATAAGCACTAAAACACACAAAAGTGACCCTAGAGTCACCTCTTCAGGTATGTGATCTACCTGAATTGAAAGAAAATTAAAAAAAAAAAAATATTCAAAAGTAACTTTCAGAAAAATTGAAATACAGAAAATCAAAAGATAAGATTTGTTCCTTAAGATCTCCAACAACATGAAAAAGTTTTTTCAAAAGTTTGGAGGAGTGTCTTTAAAAAGGCACACAGGCCAGATCCTCACTTTTCCTCAGGGACACATCTGAAGCTTCCTTCACAAGACTGACACAGTAATGGCATGCTCACATATTCTCAGCTGTTCTGATAGATTTTTTTTAATGTGAGCATTCTGTAATAATGGCAACATATACAGAGACAAGTATTTCAAAAACTTCATTGTGAGAGTTTAAGTGCACTCAAAAAGAAATTTTTCAATCAAACTGCCCATCCTTTGTTTCATACTGCTGTGCCATACATGACTCGCCAATTTTTGTAAGTCAGTTTTCTCCAGGGCACATGCACACTTCGCTCATGGGAAATTTAAATTAAAATGGAGTCAAAGCTGTGTTTTAGATGCAAAAAGAGCAAAATAGTTGGATAGGTATCTAAAATGTGTACTGCAGCATGAAAATGAGCTTTCTAATCAAGGTACAGGACACCTGCACTCAGATTTGCTCTCTTACTGCTGCCCAATCCACTTTCGGTGAGTGATTTACTTCTAGTCCCTCTAGGTTCCCAGCTCCACAGTGGGAATCACTCTGACTCCTTACTCCCATCTTTCCTGCATATTTTGCAATGTGACATTTTATTATTGTGCTGGGAGTAACTACTGTGGAGCACCAGCCACGGTGGGAGGGCCTCTCTGAGATGCAGTTCAGTGGAGGGATTTGCTGGTGAACTCAGTTTGAGGACTTCTGCCCATTTCGCCTGCTTGTCCCTGCCTGTGTGCTGCATTTCACTGCCCTGCCAGTTGTTCCATGCTGAATTTTTCTAGATGATGCTGAAAGCATATCAGGAAACTTATCTAGTTAAAAATAAGTCTCTCCTCTCCAACATAATTTCTTGTTCACGTCAGTGTACTGATAAGGACAGTGTGGTCCCAACAACAGATCCTAACACAAGTAAGTGGACTGTGAGATGTAGCACAGGGGTGGAAACAAAGACTTTGAGATATCTTAAATTAGTTTAGCCATCATTTCATTTCACTGCAGCCTGAGTACAATTTTTAGACTGGAGAAACATAAAGTGTGGTTATATATGAGTCTCTGCTGCAAGTCCACTGTGAAATTCTGCCCTTCTGCAGGATTTCAATTCAAGTACCACGATAGCTCTTTGCAAACAGTGTGTCCCTACAACACACCTGGCAGGTAAATACAGTATCCTCTTATCAGATGGACAAAATGAGCTGCACGGTGATCATGACTGGCTCAGACATGTAGCATGAGCCAACATGAGAGGCAGCAAGAAGCAGAAAGTCCTAATTGGCTGGACTGGTGTTTGAACTACTGGGCTTCTGCTGGAAACTGATGGCCATTCATGGTAACTGCCAATACAAAGAAGCTTCAAGCAGCAATAGGAATGGGTGAGGAGTAGTAATGATACAACTTGCAGATGGCTTTCATTAAATGAGTTTTTATTGGATTAAAGACACAATTTAGAGACTACAGTAAAACTGCTTGAAATAGTTTAATCTAATCTTGAAGAGGCTTTTTGACCAAATCAAACATTTTGCTGTGAATTTTTCAACTCCACTGAAATTTCCTGGGGTATTCTGGTTTTGAGATGAACAATAAAAAATGTAATTTCAAAACAGTCATGTTTCTTAGTTTTATCACTGAAAATGAGATATATTTTATAGAAACTGTATGTTTATGCTTCTAAGAATAGCTGCTATTTTTGCTAGTTCTTATCAGCAGAAGCCTTGTCATCGACTATCATGAGTGACTGACCGAACTACACATAATGTAAGAAGCAAAATGGTTTTCTGTGTTACAGTAGTCACAAGAAAATACTTATTCCAGTAATGAAACTAGTGGTGATCAACTTTTCCTGAAAGAAAGCTTCTTTCATGCTATATTTGCTCTCTTCAACCTTTAAAAATATTCTTGTTTTCATAGTAAAAATTATTATGCATAATCCAAATAAGATAATATACAAGATTACAGCTCTATTTCCTGCTATATTCTTAGATGTTCACGTAAGTTTTCTGAAGCTTTTCTTTTTGGGGATAAATCCACATAGGTAATCTCATGGATAGACACTGAAGCTATGACTGAACAAGGTAATTAAAAGTTTGCCTTCTTTGAATAGTCAAAAGAAGGAATTGCCTTACTAGGTTTTTGAGCTTGTCTGTGATTGCTTCAAAACCCAAACCAATTGAAATTTTAGTTGCACTTTCCTTCTAAGTTCCAACTGTTCAAAATTAGCTGGGTATCTCAGGCTCCAAAACCCATCTCGAAGGCCAGACAAATACTTTCTGATTATGGTTCATAAAAAAAAAAATTGTTTATAAGCATGGAAAATAATATTCATATTTTAATAAATCATGAAAACAAGTTGTGAGGAAGGTTAATGGAAGGGATGGAGCTTGCAATTCTAAAGCAAAGAACAAAAAGCAAACCAACAACACTACAAAAGATTCAGAAGTCCCATCAGACCAAAACCAAATGTTTTCAAAATCTGCTGAAACCTTCTGGTATAAAATAATTTCAAGTTTCAATGACAGTGTGGTTGGCAATAAACTGTAAATCATTGCACACAGAGGTTTCTAACTGGCAAGTGACAAACACATGAATGCTGTTTCTACATGCTTTTGGCTTATTTGAATACAATTTTTGAAGTTACTCATAAGAAAACAAGATTTATATAATATTACTGTTTTTCTCAGCCCTTTCAATCTCTGTTTTCCACTGGATAACTCCAGCCCAAGCTAACAGAGTGCTAGAGGCTTGAACTGATTGCGGTCCTAAATGGCCTGTGAATGTCACTGCCCAGGTACTGGAGAGAGGCTCAAACAGAGGCACAGAAGAGCTGTGGTGGGAGATTGACTGCATCACCTGCCACTAGGAACATTGGAGAGGTGAGACCTGTGGTGCCTGCAGGGAAAGCTGTGGCTGGAGCTCACAGATGACCAGACATGGGGTGTTTCAGCTGCAGAATTGAGGCCAGAGGCAGAGTCTGCTGCTTACTAAACAAAATCAGTCACTTATTTGGGGAAAGAATGTCTGCTCGCTGTCAGGTCTCCTTTTACTCTGTTGGTTTATTTTTTCACTTTTCCCTCCTTTAGCTTCATCTTGATTGAAAAGTTAAAGAACAGGAGCTAAGCAAATGTACCTGTGGGTACAAGGATGTGGGCAGTCAGATGGTTTTGTAACAGCTGTTGTATTGCTTTCTCCTTCACCTTCCAGGAATTCTTTATTCCTCAGTATTTCTACCAACAAAGTAAAAAATTAAAGTATATTCCCCCTATCTGCAGCAGTCACTGCTCCAGTGTAAGCCCCTAGTGGGGCAGAACCCTCCCAGAGATTCCTCCTGGCGATAAGAAGATGCTTGGCAAAATGTTTTTCATAATCTTCCTCTCTCTTAATCTCCTGTGACAACATTTCAGCCACAGGCAAGAAAAGACTTGTCCTCTAGCAGTGGATCTGTATCTGATAGGGACAGGAATGGAGAAAGGTGAAAACATGAAGGGCAGTAATTACCTGCATTACACAAGCCTCTGAGGACTCTTCCATAAGGGCCCATGAAAGTCAGAGTTCCCCATCATACCTGGTGAATCAATTTTCAGACACAATCTGTACATCTACATCACCAACACTCCAATATAAATGTGTTTTGGTTGCTACCTGCTGTATGGTGCAGAACCATCTGCAGACAGGACAACATTCAGCACTGGCAAGTCATCTGAGTGTTTAACAGCTTCTCAGCAGATTTTGAAAAAATCTGATTCAGGTTCAGCCTGCAGCCAGTGATATTCCTCCTAACTCCTGACTCCAGCTGGTCAGGAGCTTCCTGCAATCTCACTGCCACATGCAATGAGTGTGTGGTCAGGTGTGACTTTGAGGTACTAGTAGTCATGGGCAGGCATGGCAAATACCAGGAGCCTGAACCTTGCTTCAACCCATAGTGAACTCTATGCTCTAACAGGCTGTTCAGAAAGTGTATTTATTGTTTCGGAGTGGGAATAATTATCACAGAGAAAAAAAAAGATGACTGTGTACACTGATGCAGAATTAAATGTAGGCAAAGAGACAAGCAAGAGAGAAGGGATACTCCCCAGGAGCATTCAACTGAAGCTCTACATTAGGGGACAAAAAGAAAGTAGCCAGCTGAGATTGATGTTGGAGAATGAATGTGGTTCGTATTTTATTAATAAAAGAGGTCTCCCCACAAAGGAAATTCCCAACTTGGCCTGGTGATGTAGCACTAAGTGGTAATTGATACATGAAATGACAAAACCCATAGAGCTCTGGTTACACCAGAGTAGACACTCTTTGGGGCTTGTAATTACAGGGAGCTGGCAGACATTCAGATTTCATCTTTGAGTGAGAAAAGGACTTTCTGCTCTCCTGCCAACTGAGTTGACTAAGCTCAGTGCCAGGCTGGACATACCTTCCAGAGTATTTGCAAAGTAGTGTTCAGCTCTACCTCAGATTCTTTCGCTCTCCAGGTTTCTGGAAATGGACAAATAAAATATTTGTAATGGCACCTGCAGCAGTGAGGCATCTTGGAGAGAAAAGCCAAGTCTTGCCTCCCAGCCAGAAGAAGGTACAGTCGAGAAAAAGCAATACCTCAGAGCTGTGTAGGAGGGAAACAGGAAAAATTTCATCATGACTGGGGAACAAATGATGTCTCAAGGACAGAAGATATTCCTGGACACAAGTTTGCTCTCTGGACCCATCCTAATGATGTGGATTAGGCACTGATGTACTAAACCATGGGGCAAACATAGTTTCCCAGACAGAAGGCAAATTGACCATGCTGTCAGGGGACATCTATATAGTCAAGACCTGTTGTTGCAAGACCTGGAAAGCCAGACCTGCCCTCTGTTGCTCTCTTCAGATTATTCCTGTACATTTTCCCTCTGATTTGTTGTACCAGCAGTACTAGGTCTGGCCTTGGAGGCCTGTGCTGACTGCCAAGGTAGCAGATGATGAACTATCTGATATTAAGTTTCTCCACATGAAATATGTAAAACCTGTGGGCAAAAGAGCAGTATCAATACTTCTTGGCCAAATTCTGCTCTCGGTTACACCAGAGGAATGTAAATGATGTCAATATGATTTACAGGAATTAAGGATAGTACATGGCTTGGGGTTTTTTTGAGAAGATACTTAGATTTTCCTTGTATCTAAAAGGACTGACCATAGACAAATCTCAAAGAAAAGTAACACTGTTGTTTGTTTTTCTTCCCTAACTTCAGTGTCAGCCCCAGCCTAACAAAGCACCCTATAATATTTGCTTAGGCACTGAATTTGTTAGCTTAACTTATTTTTACTGTTTATCCCACATTTCTGTAAAAATGTGCTAAAAAAATAATCTGTTAATGCCAAAAGTTCTCAAATACTCTTTTTCACAGGCATAGTGTACACTAGAAGGAGCTTGCAAGGATAGCTGTGCTGGAATTTTTATATCAATAAACCCCGGAGGGGTGGTGCAACTCCTGACGGTGCACTGGTTCCAAGGATGAAATAACACATCCTGGCAATCCGAGCAGTTTTCACCAGTAGAGCTGCAAGGCTTTTTTTTCTTTTTTTTTTTTTTTCTGAGACAGGATACCAGTAAAAACTTCTCCAGAGAAACCAAGCAGTGACTCTACGTTAGCCAGCTTCTTGGGATGCTCACCCGGCACACAGGAGACAAAGGTGTGCATCCCCACTCTGCTCAAATCAGCTACATCAAATTTTAATCCCTCTCCTAGTGAAACATCTTCCCAGCTCTGGGCCTGCTGACTGCCAAAAGATCCTAATGTCCCTCTGCGCTTGTCTGTCAGAGCTGCTCCAGAAAGGTTTGATCCGCTTGTGGTTAGGATGGAAGGTGGGAGATGTGGGTGTCATTCAGGCAACACAGGGTGTCGAAGAGGGGGTGTCCTGTATCTCTGGACATCTCAAGCAGCAGTGTTTTGGCTGGCCTTAGGGGCAGAGTTCTCTGGTTTTCAGCCGAAGTGCTTGCTGGGGGATCAAGGAATCTTTCCTGACAAGGATATCGTTGTGACTGATGTGCCCCCCATGAAAAGCACAGCTTTTTAAAAGTTTGTGTGTACTGACACAAACACATTCACGTTGTGCTTCACTGAAGAACTTCTGATCGACTCTTGTGAGCTCAGGAAAGGCCAAATGACCTAAGGGTTATAAGGTGCCAGTTACAGATACTGTTTCACATTCTTTCTTAGAAAAATAGTTAGGAAACTACTGGATTTTCTTTCCCTACTTTTTTTTTTGTATCTCTTCCAATGCAAAATACTTTACTCTTCCAGTGGAAACCAATCATTTACTAAATATTTAGTATAATTCCTATCTCTGTCTCTCACATAGGCCAGTGTTTACACTTCAAAAGCAAGAATTTTTTTCTCATGCCATAGTCACTCCATAGAAATAAATATAAGCTGCAGAACCTGCACAAATCTCTGCTGAGACACAAAAGTTTAAACACCTTATGGATTAATGTTTATGGAGCCTGTCAGAGATTTAAAACCACAAAGAGAAAGAAAGGTTTTCTTCAGCTCTAAGAAATGAACTTTTTGTCTAACGCCAGCCCTACACTGAAAAAGCCTTGGTAGGTTGTTTGTCTAAGCAGACAGGTCCTTATTAAATTGTTTATGATGTCTTTCCACTTAATTCTTGCTATAAATTTGCCTCTTTGCCACACTCTTTACACTTTAGCTCAGTGTGCCCCAGAGACTTGCAGACCCAGCAGCTTACCACTAACTCAGCCTAAGGAGAAATGCTAGCAACAAAGACCAACCTGCCAAAACGCATAAAACTTGCTGCTTTTTGCCTCACTTTAAAACAAAAAAATAATATTGTCTTTTCTCTAAAGTGGTAAAGCAACACACGTCCAAATGAGTTCTTGACATTACTCTACAGGATTTTTTAAGGGTTTTGAAGAAACCTTGGCACTTACCAACATGTTCTCCAAAATGTATGGTTGTTAATTAGTTTAGTAGTCAGCATAAGGAAAAACAAACTGATGGCAGGAGGTGTAACTAGTGGCTTTTGGTAAGGCAATGGGAATTCTGTGAAAATCACAGCTTCTGAAATAGTGAATAAAGCCTGAAGGAAAGAATTGATTAAAAGATGAGAGGTAGTCATGTCCATTGCCATGTTAACCTACTGTTTTGCTGGCACCGTGACTATGAGAATGTACCTGCACTTACCAGCTGGGCAAAAACAGTTAATGAAAATCAAAACCATGAAGAGAAATGGGCATTTTCCTGACATGTGGTGCTTTTTTTTTTCTTTCTTTAAGGTTTAACTGAGCTTCTTGCATTATTTGTCAATTTTTTACTCTTTCTGAAGGGAGCTCGGTAAGAAAAGATGACTATCAATAGACTAAAGGCCGTTTCTACCCATTGCAAAGCAGAATTTGGCTAGGTCAAGCACAGAAATTTTTGCACGGCTTGCTGTTAGTACCACTTTCCCACCAGAAATGCCTGCTCCTCTGCACACCCTTAGGAACACTCAAAAACCGACTGCAGAAATCTGCTGCAGACTCGCACCCTCCCTAAGGTCAGTTGGGTAGCCGTTCCTGCTTTCCACCAGTTGTGAGGTCCTTTGCACCCTCTTGTTTATATTTCCAGTATTTCACCTCTGCAGATGGGACTGTTGTTCGTAGTCATGAGTTATGTTTTCCCACCTAGAACAGAAGATTGTTCTGGCTTTCCTTGGACAGTCATTGAGAGCAGAAAGGAGAAAATGCACTTTTCTTCCCTGTTTGCCCATTATAAGGAGGGGTAGGAGGGAAGGAACAACTAGAGTATACCTGTTTGTTTTCTACTTCCTCATTTCATGTCATTGCAAGGTGCCACAGTAACAGCCCCAGAGATGGAAGCCCTCTCTTTATGTAGGAGGCAAGAATGGTGTGGGAAGGGACAAGGATGGCTGCCCTGCATGCTCAGGCATCTTCACCTCCATCCTGTCCTGGGTTGATCTCCACCAGTGGCGATGGTGTGCCTCTGGCCCATTTGGGCCTTTGCATCTGGGCTGAGATTGCTCGGTGTGGTGAAGGCTTCACAAACACCTCATGCCCACAGACAGCTGGCTTGGGACCACGGAGCTCTCTTTACATAGGGCTAAGGAAGAGGAATGAGAATGTAATGGGTTTTGGGTTACAACAGGCTTACAAACCTGAAATAGCAAGCTGTTACACAATATCAATGCTAGGGGCTGGAAACAAAAAAATATTCATGAAATTTTGCCTAGTTTTTTATTCCACATTTAGGACTGCATGAAATTTCCACTGGTAAAATACCACACTTTTCCTGTGAAAACATTTCCATTTAACCTCTAAGGATTAGATGAATAGGACCTCTTCCTATTCTTTCGAGAAGCAGTGCATATGGGATGCTGAAGTAGCACATCTCTGAGCGTTGCTCAGGATCTTCCCAGTAAGAAGACGTCCTACATTTTCACATTAAAACTGCTTACTCCTTCTTTTATTTGTGTATATAAAAAACTGCCTCCAAAAGATGATAAGCCATATAGCAAACAGGTAGTGATAGCAAAATAAGTTTGTCTAAGGAAAGGGAATAATAATAATATGAGATAAATACATACTACTTCTGTATCCAATGATTTAGAAGCTATTTTATGACTTAGACCTTCTGGTATTATTTTGTGGTCTTATTTTCTACTGCATCTTATGTCATCTATGTCAGCTACTCCCCTGGCTCTCAGAAAAGCATTTCACAGCCAGTATTTCACTTCATGTAATAGCTCTTCTCCTGTATGATTTTCATGGTTGGTGCAAATCTAGATGAAAGGTAGGGGATGAATTTACCCCTCCCCAGACAGAGCTCCTCCAGCTGACATTCTCCACACTATGGTTTGTTTCCAAGAATCCTGAAGAATTTCTGCTCCAAGAATCATGCAGAATCCCATGGTTGTTTCCAGATAATCAAGTAGTAGACTAGGTTTGTCAGCAACGTTTCCAAAAGGCTATTTTTTTCTCTTTTTCCTTCTTGACTCTGTTGGTGTTCACATCCTTCTTGCCAACCCAGGTGCTCCTTTAACTCAGCAGCCAGATGGCTTTTCAGGGTTTGGTCCTGATCCCAAGCATACCATCCCAGATCACTGCACTTCTGACCACAGAGTTGTGGTGATCTAGGAGGGTGATTTAATGCATGGTAAGTGAGGCAGCAGCAATGCCTTTCTCTACATTGCAACAAGAAGCCTTCTGAGAAGTCTAAAGAGTGTGGTGGCATTGGTTGGTGGGGATGGCATAGAACTGTGTCTCTGGCAGGTGGAAAAGGTACTAGCACTGTTCTCATCACACAAGATGCAGACAGGGTTTTTTTTGCTGTTGTTGTTGCCCTGAAGAGGTTTAAGGCCTCTTCCTCATACTGACTGCTCACTAAGGTGTAATAAAACTCCACAAAGCAAGCTCTAATAATAAAAAATACAGCATGCTGAAACTAGGAAGTCTAACTGAAGGATGATGCTTTTCAAAGCTGTCTGTTTCCCCAAAGAACAAAGTAACACACACTAGTTTGTTCCTTCGCAGTTTTGACTTCTACAGTCTATCTCCTCTCTAAAAGATTGGTTTGCTGACTTTATTTTTAATGATCAAATAATCTGTGGACCTTGGTGTTTTGGGATGAGGGTTTGGCTCACCTGTGCAGCTCTCAAAAAACCAGATTTCAGCCCCCGGTTCCCATAAACATTTAAAAATTTCACTCCAAGTTCCTTGTGACACAGAACACAGCTCAGTCATCAGCTGCTTGCTCATAGCTGTGTTAAAACTTAAAGAGGTTTGCAAAGACCATTTTCTACTTAAAAAATTACTTAAGTTATTGAGCGATTTCTAACTTTTTTAAGAAGTCCCACAAACTCCTATTTATCTCTTAGAGTCCATCTTCCCTACTCCTCACAGCAAACACAAAGTAAGACAGCAGATGATTTTATTATTCCTTTAAACTAAACATATGGTATATGTGGGATATCACCCGTATCAAGTATGAAAAACTATGGATACAGCTTGATGATACCACAAGTACAGTAGGGCTGGAGTTACTCAGGTTTCTATTTGTGAGCTTTTAATTCAGGTTCATTTTAAAGACATGGGACACTTGTCATTGATGTCAGTTGGGTTTGATACAGTATCTTTGTTTAAAGGAAGCTAAGTAATAATGCTTTGCAAGTAAAAAAAATTAATTACTACTATTTTGTTATTATTTACTACAGGTGCAGTCTCTGTCACTGACTGGGATTTCATGGTGCTCAATAACGTAGAAAACTAGAAGAGAAAGGTAGATCCTAGAGACACAATGTATAAATAACTGTTCTGTACTTGTTTGCATGTTTGTAAGTGCCTGTGTATTCTCTAAGTATTGCAACAACTGCTTACTTGAGTTTTAATATAATTTCCCATCATTTTTCCAAACTTTAAAAATTAATCAAGTTTTTGGTACACCTCAAGTGAAACGACAGAATGCATTTGCATCTTGAGAAGTAGCAAACTTGAAAAGCAGGTGAGAGCAGAGAATCTGCTTGGTAATTCTTTGAAGGAGGGTACCAGAAATTCATAAGGGAAAAAGAATCTCTGTCTAAGAATTGCATTATCCTCTACCAAACAACATCTGATCCTGCTATGAAAAGCAGACTCCTGAATGCTTACATACCCCCACTAAGTAACTTGGCTTGGATCTAGTAGTCCATCCCTGTTGTTACAGTACTATATTGAAACCTAAAAGGATATACTTTCTGTAGCCTTAACAGTCAAGAGACTGATAAGTCTTCCTTTCTCACAGTTAGAGTTTCCAAGATTCTTAATGGAACAATCCTGTTGAATTTAATGCAGGATGGTCAACCATACACAGGATTCTAAAGCAGCCTGCACAGTTCTACAGAAGAAAGATGATTTTTGCTTTTTCTGACACAATTAAAAACAAGAAAAGAAAGCATTCATACTTTAGTAAATTCTGCTGAATATTTCCTGTGTGTTTGGATCCACTGCTGTTAAATTATATAGGACTGCTTCATGAGACTCCCTCATCTAAGGAATGAATTGCTTTACTCAGCAACTCTAGAAAGACTCATGTGAAGAGATGAATATGTTGACCTCAATACAAAAGTAGAAGTGTAGGACCTCAGGAAACTTTTGTACAAGGCATAATGTACCACAGATCAAGTCTGGACATGGTCCTGGTGTGAGGTGAGAGGTGGGTCATAACTGACCCCAGTGCATGACTCAGAACGTGTCTCCTATTTTCCTCTAAAAATACCTACTTTAGGCTGAATTATCTTCTGGGATGGGGGGCAAAGAAAAGAAAGAACAGATTTTAAGTGGCATTTTCAAGTTTCTTTTGAAAAAAAAAAGCCAGGAAAATTAGAGTAGAGAAAATAATAGTTATTTTAAACATAATGCCAACAGTTTCTGGGCTCTAGGCTTGCCTTTTTGCAGAATTTTGGCCTTTTGGCTATTACTAACTCTGTGGAAATCCACCCAAATTCAAGCGAGTGATAAACCCTCAAAAACCTGCAGCTTGTTTTTATTAGACATATTTCTTATCAATTCTGAGCATGGATTTTTTCCTACAATGTCAAATCCAAACTGCTGTGTCATTAAGAAGGTCTTGATAGATAAACCAAGTTGAGCATGAATTGCATTTGCCCTGCTGCATGCCAGCAGTGCACAGGAGGACACTGAGCTGAAGGCAAAGGGACTGAGGGGCCAGCAAGCTACTAAGATCATGGCAGAAGGGAGAGCAGTCACGAGCTTCTGATGAGGGGGACCAGACCTGAACTGGGAAAACAAACTGAGATGGACTGGAGGAGGTGGAACAGGACTGGAAAGATGATTCTAGGGATCTGAGACTGACTGCATTGACAAGGCAATGGTAATTAGAGACTTGATGGGGGAAACAGCATTCTCTACATATGGTGAATAACTTTGAGGTAGGAAAGAGGCTAGTCATGGTCACAAGAAAAAAAGCTCCTTCTGCCTCTGACAGAGATGTGAACATTGCCAAGTTTCACCCAGCTGAGAGGAAAGGGCTGTGAAGAACCAGGCTAGCAAAATATACTAGACTGCCTATTACAGCAACTGGCAATCTGCTATCTCTGTGTGAGATGCTGCTAGTTTGAGATCTGGTGCACTGAAGGGCCTCAAACATGCTCTGACCTGGGCAGTACCATATGATAGCTTTATTTTCTTTTTCACATTTAAAAAGCCCTGAAGATATTGCAGGCCATGCACACATAGATGTGTGTGAATACTTCTTTGATAATTGCATCCTATAGAACAAAACCGTTTGAAAAGGGGGCTTTTCAAATTCTTTTGAGTGTGGACACTCACTGAGACCTAGAGGTGTTGCAACTACTTTGTTGACTGCATGCATTGAACATTGTAGAACCTGGAAAAGTCAGCAGTAGGTAGGTCAGTAGGTCAGCAGTAGGTCAGTCTCAAGTAGGGCACTCAACTCTGGCTGTAATCAATACTTGTCTTCACCTTGGTTCACCGTGCATGCAGCTAGTTCTCCAGAGAGCATGCTCTATCCTAAGTCCTGGCTGAGCCACATGTGACCATCAGAATCACAGAATCACAGAATATGCTGAGTTGAAAGAGACCCACAGGGATCGTAAAGTCCAAGGATCATCAACTCCTGGCCCTGAACAGGACCATTTCTAAGCCTACAGGGATGTCAGATCTGAATGCTTGAGGAAATTGCCACTTGTGTGCTGGGAGCATGCTACTTTGCAGCCTCCCTAAAGCCCTTTCGTGCCAGAGTCCTCTCCCGCAAAGACGCATACACGGAGAATAAAGCAAGCCCTGACAGCTTCAGCGTCCCTGGTAGTAGAGACTACTTAACCGTGGGGATCTCTGCAGGCTGGCAGTGAGCCGCGGTTCCCTGAGGAGGAGAGGGAGACTCCAGAGACAGAATTGCAGTTAAAGGGTTTCTTTCGGGCAGCCGGGGAGAGGAGATCCTTCACAGTAAGGGAATACTAACATACCTCTATTTGGCTCCTAAGAGAAGGGCAAAAGGAGCGCAGAACTGTGGGATGGAAGGTTTCGCCTGACACTGACTGCACGTGTAGCGGCAGCCCCGCAGCCACCGGCATCTGACCGGGGTGCCCCAGTGCCAGCAGTGCGCGCTCCCCGCAGTGCCGGAGCGCCTGGCTCAGCCCCCAGCGCTGTCCGGCTGCCCCATGGGGGAGCTGCTGCCTGGCTTTTGCCCCAGCCAGAAACTTGGATGCCGTGGCCCTGGCTCCCGCCCCGTGTGGTGCCCGACGGGTGGCGAGGCGGGGCCAGGGCAGGGGCGCTCCGGGAGGAGCTCGGGGCTCACCAGGAGGGGGGTCGGGACCACCAGGGGCTGCTGGTATTTGTACGTGTTGATTTAGCGTGAGGGGGTGTGCGGGGAACGAACCTTGCAGGGAAAGCAAGCGGCGTCCCCCCGGCAGCATCGGGGAGGGTTAATCAGCGAGGATCTGTGGGTCTGGGAGGAGAAAGGGGAGGCCGGGTTGGGGAGGGGGCAGGATAAGAGGAAAAGGGGCAGAGCGGCTCGATGAGGTCCACACCGTCAGCCTTCTTAGCCGAGGTAGTGCCTTCACGGGTGCTCCCGGTGTTGGTGGTGGGTCCTTCCTTCCCGTCCCAATCGTTTCCTCCCGCTTCCCCTGCCAAAGAGGAGTCGGGGCTGGAAGGGAGAGAAAGGGACCCCCAGGGCTAGACAGCTGCCCACCCGAGGCGGAGGCAGGCGCGGCGCCCCAGGGGAGGCGGCGGCGTCCGGCACATTCCCCGGCAGTCGGAGGGCGCCGGGAGAGGAGAAGCTGGAGAGCATCTCCGAGCCGGGGCTGACTCCCGAGGAGCGAGGGAGGGACACAGAGAGCGGGAGAAACCGCCGCCTCTCAGTTATACACCCATCCCCAAATTTTAAGGACTAGGGCGGGGAAAAAGAAAACTGAGGACCTGAGCTGGGACTTCCCAGCCGGAGCGATTGAAAAGGAGCCAAAGCAGGCATCGGGGGGGGGGGGGGGGGGGCAGTGACATCCCAAGGAGAGTCCCCCTGCTTCGCTCCCCGCAGTCGCTGCGTGCCCGCCGCCGCCTCAGGATGTGGGTGCCGCTGCTGCTGCTGCTGCTGCCGGAGCTGCTCCCCGCCGTGCCGGCACAGAAGCTCTCCGCCCTCACGGTAAGGACGCCCCGCCGCTGGGCTCTGGGCGCCCAGCGCCCGCCGGGTCGGTGCCCGGGGCTCACCTGAGCGGGCTGATGCACCCGCCCGGGCAGCGAGAGGGCATCCCGCGGCTGCCGGGCCCCGCTTCGGGCGGGGGACGGATCCCATCCCTGGCGGGAGTTCTGCCGCGGCTTGTCCGGCAGCGTGGGGAGCAGCCGGCACCGCCGCCCCGCCGGGCGCTGCCAGGGGAGAACTGCCAGAGGCAGCCAAATGGAAGCTTAATGTGGGACCCCGCACTGCTTCGGTGTAGCGTCAGTGCCCGTATTAATGCTTTTGTTTTCCCGAAGAGGAATAATGCTGAAGTGAGGTCTGCTTTTGGACCGTCTTGGGTTGACGGATTTTACTTTATTTTTAATTATAAAGCGACGTGAAACAAACCTCTCTGGCTATTCCAGGCTCCACGATGCTAAACACGGAATTCTGTGTAGAGATGGGTGAGCCAATTCATTAGGCTTGCTAAATAAACCATAACCACTTTTCTAGCCAAGACCTGAGGTTTGCAGCTAATAGCTCAGTTCAATCTTCTTGTAGAGTTTGCAGTGTTTGCAAAGCTATAATTAATGCAATGTGTAGAAATAAAAACATTTTCCTTAAATGTGTTTTTAAACAAGTGCTTGAGTAAACATAACGGGCAGCAAGTACCTCTTTCAAGCTGTTTTTAAGTGTTTTGGTAAAGGCTGTGCCCTTAGAGTTTATTATGCCAAAGTTACAGGCAGTTGCAAAGTGAAATAGACCCTATTTTTGTCTCAGTCTTTCAGAAAATTTCTGTAAAATACTTAGAGTTAGGATTTTATTTGTTTCCCTTTTCTTTTCTTTTTGAATAAGGTGCTATAGGGACAGCTCAAGGAGAGATGGCAGTGAGGGATAGTTGAGCTGTTCATACCTGAAATTCTTCAGAAGAAGTTTTGCCTCTTTGTCTAGTTTTTTTCCTCCTAAATGATTTGTAGATTAGAAGCTGCTAACTGAAAACCTTAAAGTAATGAGTTTACTCCATGAATTTTATTGTGTATAACATCTGAAAGAGTGGGACAGGTAAAGTCAATTAATGTTCCTATTTTATTTTTTTAAGACCCTAATTGAAGCACCCTTAGACTGTCAGGTAATATATACTATTCTAGTTAACAGATTAACATTACAATTTACTTTCAAGTTTGCTTTCACAAATATATAAACAGAATTTACAAGACAGTACGTGTTATATTCTCTTTTCTGTACATAAAAAGAGTTTTAAACAATAGCATAGAAGTAAACTGAAAATGCTACCAAAACTTAGTTTGCCCAAATGTAAAATAAGAATGACTGGCATTGTTGTATCATCTTTAGATGATACATAACCCAAATGTTGTCAAAGTCTTTTAACATATGTATATAAATCAATGCTGAATTAACTGTCATTCAGTGAGGGGTTGTCTGCCTTACAAAAGGGAACAAAAATCTGGCCAAGGGCACTTTGGCAAACTCTTTAAAAATTAAATGTCATAGATTCATGAGGATGTATTTGACTTCACTGTTATCTGAGTGATATCTGAAGTCCCTCTCTTCCTTCTTTCACCCATCCAGAGTGTATAATTATTAATTTCTGTATCTTATGGTAGTGTGCATCTTTATGAACCATGACCAGAAAAGTCAATCCTGTTGAAATCCCCACCCTCTGCTACCAAAAAGGTAATGGTTTTGAAGACTTTAAGCATTCAGACTGAATTAAACTTGGACATTTCAGTAGGCGTAGCTAGTCTTGTCAGTAGAGGACTGTAGTAAGTGAGCCCATGCTAGTTTTTCTGTTGCCTATGCTCTTCTTACAGAAATGGCTCACCCATACAAATACTAGACTACATTAGAAATCCTTCCATAAAACAAGTAATGAACAGGTAGACACTCATAGGAAGAAAACAACACACATGCACACAAATGCACATATACGTTCTACATCTTTCCACAAGACTACACTTTGAATGAGGCAGGTTTATTTCTACTATTTCTGTCCTTACCTATTTAAACAACAACAAAAAAGCAGTGCTATTACAGCCACAAATACCCCTGAATAGTTCTTTACTCCTGTAGCCATTTTGCTTATAGCTCACAGACTGTATAACCCCTGTCCCCATGTACCTTTCTCAAATATCCATGGATATGTGCTTCATAATTATAAGGAACAACAAACCCAGGCTGTGTGGAAAGACCAAGAAAATGTATACTGTTTTTTCACCTGCTGTGCCAGTGCGTGATGACTGAGAATGGCCATTCTTTTCTACACAACGGGTGAAGGTTTTATTTTTATTTGTGGTGTGAAGAATAACAAATAAAGGCTGATATTTTCATAAATAACCAGAGGCCATGGGAACAGACTGTGCTTCACTGTGAACCTGAGTTTCATAAAAACTACGGGATGATTACAGGGAAGGAACGCTCATTCCTAATGATAGCACACTGTCACGGGTGTACTAATCTTTCCTGGTGGTGGCAATATCAAAGGCGCAGTCTCCTTTACTGCAGTGGAAAATCTGACATTAGATGAACCTTAGCAGTGACATGATAATAAAATTAAAGTTCCCTCTAGCAAAGGCAACTTTAAAGTGAACATCATTTTCCAAAAGGTAACTACATGGATGAGACGTTTTTTTCCTTGTCTGGGTGTTGAACAGCTCTGGGCTCTAAGCAACAAACTGCATGATGGTTTGGGAGGGAGGGTATCAGTCTTTATGTTTTTATGTTTTTCATCTGTCTAAACAGATCTCTGGCCTGTTTTAACTTTATGTCCTTGCTAGCTCCAGAAGAAAATCAGGTAGTACTTTCAGAGAAGACTTTCAGTAGTTTAAAGAGCTGTATCTCCATTTAATTAGGAGTAATATTTTTGCATTTTGCTTGGGCAGAAATGGCACAACAACCACCCATGTCTGTAGTCCAGGTGAATATGTAATTTTCAGATGTTGGAAGCTTTACAAAAGTCCAATAGCAAGAAATTACAGAGTTTTCACAAAAATAACAGCTTTGAGAGATTTCTGATTGCCATCTTATCAATGCAGTCTTATTTGACTGCAGGTTTGCAAGGAAAGATGAGCATATGGCTTCCTACAGCCTTGATAATAGCCATCAGGACAATTTCTTGCAGGCAGATGCATCACAGTAGTCAGCAGGTAGTTGAAATGCACCAGCAGTCGAGAGTCTGGTGGTCTTTATGGCTATATCTAAAGTAAATGTGAATGTTGTAACATGTCCATTTCTGCCAAAACTCTGGACCCAGCCAGAACTCACCTGGCTCCCTGTCTGTGTGCCAAGGTAGAGAAGGAACATGAGAAGTGGGTAGATGCACACCTGAGTCTTTACTGGGGAGCCATGATATGCACAAGAGTCTAAAAGTTTCAGAGTTTCTGTCGTTCATTGGGTTTGAGATAGGACACAACTACTTGGAATTTGTACCAATCTTGGCCTCTTGTCATCAAAAATTACTTTGCTGAAGCTGTTTCTGGACTCTCATCTCCTGAGTAGGACCATATTGCAATAATAGACAAATTGAAGGGAAACGTAATATTCCTGTTATGAATTTCTAACTGAGCCATAGGGATGCATGTGAGAGGAGAGCATTATTTAGTGTTATATTTATTGTTATTTCAAATGAACAAATATTGGCAACAGAACAATGGTTTTCATTCCGGAAAGGTAGGCTGGGAGCTGTCTCTTAAGAAACTATGAGATCTGGAGGGACTGTAGCCAATTTGGCTGCTCCTGTTTTTTTCTCCCCTTGTGTCAAATACTAATCTTATGTTCCAGAAACTATCTCAAGCCAGGTAACACTCTGCAATTCTTGTAACACATTGTAGGAACATTTTTGCAATGCTGTATTTTTATTCTGCTCTTTGAGATGCACCCATTCTTTCTGGATGTATGAAACCAATGAGAGCTGAACCTTGTTGACATATTGTATTAGGACAATGGGCATATCAAGGATATAGGTACTTTTGTTTTGAAACACAGTGCTTTGAAGAAAGCTCATTTTGTTCCTTCAGTAAGTATGTTTATGATCACTGCACTTACCAACACACTTACTTTGGCATTGTTAATACTGCATTTTTGAAACCATCAACTTAGCTTTTATCTCAGTTGCAGTGTTGTGTGTGTGGATGTACTTGTATAAACAATAGGACACAAGTGTTTCTTATTTTAAAATCTTGATGACTTATAACATACCACAAACTATTTATTCTTTCAAAGCCTTGCTGAACATGTGTTTCCCTCAATACAATCAATAGATCTTAAAAAGGAAAAAAGTTTGCTTGAAATCACCTCTTGAAATGAACACCTCTGCCTGTTAATAGTTCCTTTCATCAAAACCTGAATATTTCTGGGAACAATTGTTTTCTTTTTCTCCCTTGGCACATGCTTATGAGTATTCAATAGCATTTAATGCACTGGATAGCTTCCACAACACTCATCAATATAAGATGGACCACTAAGGTAGTTCAGTAAAGGGATCACGGCTTTCCAAGTTAAGGACCCATTTGGATGGCGTCTGCAAACCAAAACATTTGGAAAAGTTGTTCTAATTGTGACTGAAAAACCAAGACCATAAATAAAACTGTAAGTGGCTCCAGATCCCAACAACATTGTTACTGCAAACGGGCATTGGTACAACCAAGGATACATCAGCTCTGAAAATAAAACACTTTCAACAATGCTTCCTTGCAGTAAACTCTCAAGACATTTCTCACTAAAGAAACAAAACCAAAACCTGTGGGAGTTGTTATTGAAAAAGTCAGCAAACTTTTGATCAGGGGTCAGAAGTAATTTTTGTGCATGCAGCCAACATAAGCTGCGTCTTATAATGTAGGAGACATTAATGGAGATGGCAAGTTGACTGCACACTCATAAGATTTTAAAACCAGAAGTGGAGAGTAGAAATGAATGTGAGTGGGGAGGGAAGAGCAGGACAGAAGAAACAAAACGAAGTAGATCATGCATATTGTGGCCAGTTTTGATGCTTTCATCCATTCCCTATTACCTACCGAATACCTCGAGGAACATCTGTGTGTATTCCTTGACAGCTGGCAAACCTCAGTGTTTGGTTCCTTTTGAGAAGCCTCCAAAGGTTCAGCTGCTATCCAAAACCTATCTGAACCCTGTTGGTTTGGAAATTGGGCTACGGATCTTTTCAAGATCTGGTTTGTTCAGGACTTTGCTCATGTTTCCATTTCTTCAGCCAGACCAGCTTCACCACTGGCACAGCCATTTTCATGGTATTTTGGTACTTCCATTTCCTGTCAGGCCTGAGACCAGGAAGTGCAGAGGTGCCTGAAAATTAAAAACTGAGTAAGAAAGAGTTGGAATCAAAGACCTGTTTTTGAACAGCAAATGAAGGTCTGAGTTTGGTTCAGGAGTGACATTTTTTATCAGAACAAATTCCAATGTTCTTGGACAATCTGCAGAGGCTACCCTTGCAAAAGACTCAGGGATTTCCAAACATTTTGTGTTTTCTTTAGAATCAAAATTCAACTGTGTCTTAATTTTCTGGTTGATTCAATATTGTTATGTGAGGCAGATTTTTAAAGAGTTGCCATAATAGATTCACAATAAAAACCATTTCACAATGAAAATTTGGAATGCCTTCTTCAGAATTTATGAAGTCAAAATAGATTTGACTGTGTGAATACTGCCCGGGTGATGCCAATCATTTTGGTCTCAATAGCCCTCTGTAGTCTCATGGGATATACTTCTGTTGACATTTCTTTATCCACTTCTGGTTATTAATTGCTAATCACCGCCTTAATATTATCTACAGTGAGAGATAAAGCGCTTTCCAGTGCAACATTGGAGGTGAGCCTGAAAAGAAGAAGTGCTTCAGGAAAAATTTACACTTCACAGTATGCTAATGTTACACAGAATAGTTTATGACAAAAGATTAGGAGGGATAACTTAAGATGTAGCGAGATATTGCCATAAGCAAATAAACTAAGCAGAGAAGAGCAGGTATAGCACAAATACCTGCATTTTGTTCCTTCACTTTTTCAGTCTTTGTCTAGCTACCCCATGTACAGAGCGAATTTGTCTGAATTACAGCTGTTGCTGTAGTGAGGGTGTTCATGGAACACGATGACACAAATTTTGGTTATGGGGAGGTGAAAGCCACCCAAAAGCATATGGACTGTTTTTTGTATCAGTGTGGTAATGCTCAGTATCACAGGGTTTCTTAATATTACTTTACCAAATTATCAGTGGTCACCAAGCAGCAAAGTTAATGTAGTGTCACTTCTTACCACAGAACCTGTGAAGTTGCTTGTGTGTCAGTGTCCCAAATGGAAGTTTTAGCAGTCCTCGCAGAAGAAATCACTTTGATGAGTTAGTAACTGCCCCTCAGTGATTTTTTTCCCCTGTCTAATTTATTACCTTTTAAAAATGACTACTAAGTGTTTCATCAGCTGTTGAAAATCCAGGCTAATAGAGAATGCAACCTAGAATTCTTGTTGGGACGGAAAGACAAACCATTTCCTGAAGGCAGTCCTTTCCAACTCTCTCCCTGGCTTGCTCAGTGTGCTGCTAGAAAACTCACTCAAGAATGTTTACCTCATACTTATCCAAAACCTAGCTTTTTTTTCTTCTTTTACTTTAGGCTGCTTCTTCTGTCATCTTCTGAGTCACTGAGTAAAGATCTTCTTTTCTTTTGCGTTACCTTAAATTTATTCTGAGGATGTAATAATATATTTTCCTGTCTTTTAGGTGTTCATTTTTTAAACTGTATACAAATTAGCTGTCATACATATACTATAAATCTTTTGCTCTGTCCTAGAACACCTAAAGAGTACTTACATGAAAGAAAAATTCCATTGTTCTGGAATGTTCTTTCTTTATTTATGTCATGGCTGCATGCTGTATTTTACAGATTTTTTTAGGATAAAATTGCTGCTATAAAGTACTCACAATTGTTTTATTTGGGCTAGATTTATCATACATTTGTCAATATCCTTTTTTTTTTTTTGAATTAAAGCAAGATGCTGGCAGTGAATAAGCAGTGTAAGAGCTCAGGGGACATCTTTTTGAAGGGGACATCAGGTACATTTTTTGAAATGAAAGTAGTGACAGATAAAGAATAATTTTAATGGTAATCAGGATGGACTCACTATGATCCAAGTAGCAAGCTGCAGTACAGAGAAAACCTGCAGACTGTAGGCACTGTAGATGTCAGGATGGGAAAGCAATTACTCAGTTTCATTATCTTTCTGTTGCTTTTATCTGGAGTAAAGCAGAAGAGTGGTGGAGTTTAGCTTGAGTAAAAGTCTGCCATTGAGTGTCATTACTAATTTGAAGTAGGGTTAGAAGGGATGATGACATTTTGGTGAATACACAGACCGTAACCACACAGACTATATTTTAACTGTAACATGTTTACTTGAACAGAATTGCTGTAAAATCAGATCACATGTTCTGAAGTATCACAGAGCAAAAAGTACGTGATTTGTTTGGGATCTAGATCATGCAAAGTAGAGAATTGCTTCCCAAACCTTTTTCTTTGCTAGGTGCTGCTCTCCGCAGTGGCATCTTTCTGTTAAAGGTAAATATTAGAGTCTGTTTGGAGAACACAAGGTGGACATATGGCATTGACAGCATCTCAGAAAGATGGTGATATTAAAACGTGAGAATCTCTTCTCAGTGAGGCTGATACGTGTATGCCATGCTGATATCAGTGCACTTGACTTCATCCTGACTTTCTATAGGCATCCAAGCACACTGGATTCCTTCTTGGGACTGTGAGGTGAATCTCATGGTCTTAAAAAGAGAGTTATTATTAGAAACAGGAAAACACTTTGAACCCGCCTTACAACTGCTTCAGTTGTCCCAGTTAATGTATTTGTCCTCATGCCCATCTGCGTAGGTGAAGAATTATTTAATGCATTTAGTCTCAGTGTTTTAATCAGTTCTCCTTCACTTTAGAATCCATATTGATGCCACTTAGTGGAGACAAAGGGGTGTCAGTGAAGCTGACCCAAGCACTGTAAGGTTGTATTTGTCAAGTGCTGTGGTTACTATTTGCCACCTTTTTATGCCAATAGTGCTGTGTAATACTGCTCATGTCCATAGAGCTGTCTTCCTGTGTGCCTGCTAGAATGAAAAATCACTGAAGTAAATGTCACTTTTTAAAATAAAAATTTCTACCAAAGAAATGAAATCAAATAAGTGAAACCTGGTCCTGAAATAAGTATGCTACATTGTAGTGGAGAATAACACATATTGAAAGATACCTTGAAGAGAGTACAGGAATAAAAAAATGATTGACAACAAAGAAACTAAATAAGGCTTTGAGTTGATCTTAGACTTATTTGTTTTGTAAATTAACTCTGTTGTGTAGGCTGTTTTTTTGGGGGTAGAGAGCCACCGAAGACTGTAACACGAAATAAAAAGCGATGGTGGAAGAGGGAGGGATCTCTACAGATAATTCTCCATTTCCCCCCCCCTCTACATTCCCTCGCAAATATAAAGGAGTGGTATCACTTGCGCAGCATCTTGGCAAGAAGCTCACCTTGTCTTCTTCCACGGCACTTCAGGGATCCACCACGGGAGGGAGTGCAAGAGCAGCGCGATCTGCACCGTCTTGTCTGGGAAGGGCTGAAAGGAGGGAAAGCCCTTGTTTCCCCGCCCAGCGGCGTTAGAGCGGAGGGGAGGAGGGAGAGAGCTGGGGACCTTGATTTTTCAGCACTTGACATTCAGTTGCCCGTCAGATAGGCACTCAAAAGGGAAAAATCTCAAATGGAAAAATTCTCCATAGAAACTATTGAAAGGTAGAATGCAGTTCTCTAAAAAGAAAGTGTCTTTAATGATATGGCTTGCCTTAACGTTAATTAACCCTTTGCATTTGTAAGAGCTCAGAGCAGGTTGGTGTGGGCAAGAGGGAATATATGGCCTAACATATGAGCTGCTCTTGGCCGTGGAACACCAGGACGGGGGTTCAGTCTGCAGGAAGCATATGGCCTGTAATTCCTTTGCATGCATCCATAGTGTTTCTTTTCACAGCATTCATTACATGGATTCTGGTGAGCAAGACAAAACAAAGTGAACAACTTACTTTTCACACTGTATTTAATGGGATTGTATTTCAGACTGTGTCCTCCTGGGAAGGCATTTTTCAAGTATGCCAAATTTTTGATAGATTTCAGCCTAAGTGGATTTAGTTGCAAATCTGAACTTTAAACAGGAGGTTTTATCTTTCCATCATGTTTCCTCCTTGAAATGTTCCATAAACTCCATTTCTGAGAAAAAGGGAAAGTCTGTTTCTGAGGAAAAGGGAAAGATTTTTTGAAAGAAGGGTCCATTTGGTAAATTGCTCTTCTGTTTTAATTTTCCCTGTTCCAGGTGCTGAATGACTTCAAGAGCTAAAGTTCTGCCATTGCTTTGTGATGGACTTCCATCAATTTGCAATAAAATTACGAGGCAATACTCATGCACAGATAATTGATTTCATTCTGGAGGAAAAATGGCAAAAAGAAGAGCTCAAATCTCTACTTATCTGCAATTAGTGCAGCAATTTTCTCCAGTGCAAAATAGGTATCAAATACTGCTCTTATGATGTATCAGTGTTTACGTTCATTAGATGCAAGACCAGGAGAGATGTATGGCAATAAGAGAGTTGGAGTATTTTTTACTAGATAGCAAAGCCAGATTTGACACCAAGACTCAATGGCTGACAGAGATTGCTTTATGCATCTTTGTGGCTGATGACAAACTCACAGAAGCTCAGTAGACACAACCCTGCTGCTCTAATAGAGTGACTGGTGAGATAATCTCAGATTCACAATACATGTAGTACTGAGGTGAAACCAAAGAAAAGAGCTAGCTGCAACCCTGCTGGTAGGAGAAAGCCCAGAGGACCTGGAAGCTGATGTCCTTTGGAACTTGTAGTTGTGATTGGGCTCCCTCTGGCCTCTGCAGATTTTTCTCCAATATTCTTCTTCTCCATATAGTTGATCTTTCCTTAGTACATCTTTTTCCCCAGTGTTTGCATGCCTTATCTGTGTATAGACTGTAAGCTCTTTAGGTTTGTACAGTGTTTTGGGCAAAAGAACCTCCTTCCTGGTTAGCCTTCTTGGTCTACTATCATTATCAAATTCAGTAATAAACAAGAGTAAATCTTGAATGACGCTTGCAGGCGAGGCTGAACACAAATAATGGATGATATACAAATAGTAGAGTTCATCAGGCAGTTGTGGCTGCAGTCTAGTTTTTTTACATCCTCTACATAGTATCCAAGCTGGCTGTTCTGTATAGATTTTCATATACAAATATATATATATATATATATATATATATATAATCGAAGGAATTAATTCAACACTACAGGAAGCAATTAGCAAAATTGTCTATTCCCTGGCCTTGTCATGCTGCTGGTAAAAGGGCTCTGCACACTGCAGAGGGCCAAGTGTCATCTGGTTGGTATTTCCTGACTTATGAGAGCTTAGTGTTTCAACCTTATCATTGCACTAAAGCTGGGATTGTCAGGCTGTGGTATGTGTTTCCTTTCATACTGCAAAACTCTTTTCTCCTCTAAAGAAAAAAAGAAACCTGAATCAATGCAGCCTGCTCTTTCCTGCAAAGAATAACGGGAATGTTTGGATGCCTCTTCCCAGTTTTTCACATAGGTCAGCATGGAGCTTGAAGCTTCTCTAACCAGTGCCCTTCTCTTCCTTTTCTTGAAGGAGAAAAGAAGGTGGGTCTGGATGCAAGATGCTTCCTTCTTGTGAAAGAACTGAGGGCTGTTCTCACTGTTACATTCACCATCTCTTGAATATACTCTTTTTTTCTATAGCAGCAGCATCAAGGACCCTTTGGGAAACCTGGCCCAAAGGTTCTCTTGACAAACTCGAAGAGGTGCCAAGGATTATCAAGAAGCACAGATCTTCTTCCTGTAGGTTTCCTGGGGCTTCAAAATGTTATCCGTCAGCTGCAATAAATTCCCTAGATTGCCATCTTCTGTCTTAAGACTACTCATGTCAGTCATATATGCCTATGTAGGGGTAGACTCTATGAAAAGCTTTTCTTCCTTTTATTTTCCAACAAAGCCTCCATAAGAGCTTAAAGTTCCTTTGGGCTTTTAATAACCAGAGCATGAGATTTTTTTCCCCTGAAATTTAGGTAAGTTGATCTGATCACTTTTATCTGCTGTTCTTTTATGTGTTTTGCTCTAAAACAGGAAATGATGCATAGGAGTTTCACATTAGTTTTCATTTGACAAGATTTCTAAATTGTTAGGTTTTTACTTAACTTTTTTGTGTTGGAGGTGCTGCAGGACAGCTGTGTTTGTTAGTTGATGAATTTGTGTTATCTCAAGACTGAAAAGAACAAGAAGAACACCATTTCCCTTCAAATCTTAAGTCGCTTCAGGAACTGCCACAGACAATATTTGGTCTTATTTTAGTAGCTCTCTTGATTGTCATCCTAAACAATGAGAAGAGAATAGAGAGAGCTTTTACTGTCCGAATTGCTTATTATGACAGGAGCAATCAAAAAGTCACACAGTATCTCTACTTGTTGCAAAAGCAAATTATTCCTTTAAAACTGCTGTCCTGTCTTCTCAGCACACCTGAGGGTGAGGAAACTTCCAGGTGAGATTCATTTTACAAGCATGTCAGGAAATCACAGTCTTTTCATATAAGTAAGAAGCAACCAGAAATGTCCAATGAAATTAGGTGGTTAGGAATAGGACTAATCACTTGTAAAAACTATTTCCACCTGACAGCAATTAAAGCAGTGTCAGAAACGCAATGAAATTCCCTCCAGGGATCTTCATAAAATTGAGTTAAACACTAGAATGAGTGTTCATGATGGATGGAAAAGTTTGAGAGAAATGACAAGTCTATCAAAGCTGAAGGGGGTCAGAGTTCATGTTCTGCAGCTATTTTGTGGTATGCAGAATGTCTTTCAGGAAGAGCCCCGCAGCTATCTGCTGTCAGCAACAGCAAAGCAGGTGTGCGAGTGTGTCTGAGAGAGGCAGAACTACATGCTTTCTCTTTCTCATACCTGATGTTTCTTGCTTGAATATCGGTCAACATCTTTTAAAACGTTTTGATTATTTTTTAATGTGTCTCATTTTGCTAGAAAACCACTGTTTAATGGAGTGAGATTTAGAAGTTGTTGTCAAAGTATAACTGGAGATGATTACTTAATTTCCTATCAGTTCCTCTGTGACTTTGAAATGGCCTGAGGGCTTCATATGTCATATGTACACATTCTGTGTCCTGCATTGATTAAAAAGGGGTGTGATGCATGCCAGGTGTCTGCAAGGCGAAGTAGCATGGATGAGGGGAAATGAGAGGGTTTGCCCCCCCTAGCACACTGTTTTGAGAAATCAGAAATGATTCTGCCTCACCATGCTTCAGTCCTTCTTGATAAATAGGGTTATCGCAACTGCAGCTTCTGTCTTGGCCCTCTGGAATATCGGTTTGCTTTTATGCACCCTCATGTGACTTGGACAGCAGAAACGCCTGAGACAGAGACTCAACTGAAGGGGAGATTTGTAGTCATGTCATGTGTGTCATGGATATAGGAGGCTGCAGGTTCAGCTGCACGTAGGTGCCAGAGTGTTTGTACAATGGCAATTCTAACATTCCACAGTCTTTATAATGGGTGTGTCAGCTTTCTCCACAACATCCTCCTCAGTGCAGTGGGAGTTTAAACAAGGCGAATTTGGGCATGTCTCTGTCCTCTTGGGTCTGGAACAAGAGAAACTATTTGTTCTCTTGAAAGTAATTAAGAAGAATAAACTTGACTGTGGATCTACTCCATAAGGGCAGGAGTGTGCAGAGAAGCTTGGATATAATGGAAGCACCTGAAACTGATGTTGTCAATGAGCACGTTTGCATATGTAAGCCTTGGAGATGTGATAAAATCTGTTAGTCTGTATGTGTCTGGGTGGTGAGACTGTTCATAACAGAAACATGTTGGCAGCTTTATGTACATATAGATAGAAGTTGATCAGCAGGATACCACTGGGCATATACTGTATAGAGTACATCTCTTCCTAGTCTATGCTGCTACCAGATGCTACTTCACCATTACTTTCTTGAATTAACCCTGTCATCATATTTGTCCTTCTTACATATAATTGGAAAACGCATTGATTACAGAACTCAAAGAACTTAAAGTTCTGCTGAAATAGCCATCAATCTGTGGAATTAAACTTGTTAAAATCCTATCTTTCACTCTGCAGGGCAAATATAGCTCACTTTCTTAATAGGAGGTTGATAAATTGGAGCTAAATCCCAAAGCTACTATTTTAAGACTGCCAGTCCAGTTGGTTTTTTTTTGTTTTTTTTTTTTTTTTTGTTTTTTTTTTTTTGTTTTTTTTGTTTTTTTTTTTTTTTTTGGTGAAAATGATTGTTTCGATCTTGGCTGCAAAGGGAGAATCTCTTCATAGACACAGCCATTCTTAAATGACTTGTTCTATGAAGGCTCCAAAGACTTCTGGGAGCCAAAGATTGGCTGAACATGGTGGAAGCACTGGCTCAGGTGAAATAGAGGTGGAAGAAGTTGGAAAAGACACTAGTCAAAGTCAACAGAATTAGAAGCTGTACTCATGCCAAAAATGAATGAAGAAAAAAGCTCGTGTCTCAATGTTTTTTCTTTTTCTCCCCCCCCCCAAAAACAGTGGATTTGTTTCAAAACAAAATGGGTTATAAATAAAATGGGCTGTAAAAAACATGGACAAATTTTTATTAAATTCTTTTCTTGTAAACAAGCTATAAGGCAATCTCAAAAGGATTCATATTACATCAGTCACATTGACTATCTGCACATACAGCTCTTGCTAAATTAGAGCTATGTATGTGTATGGTTCATCAACACGATCATTAAGAAAAGCTCATAGAACTGGGAGTGCTAAGATATCTGTTATTCATTCTGACTGCATTATATAGGCAAGCCCATTCAGTGTGTGTTGGTTTCACAATACACTTTTTTTTCCAAGCTCATACCTCTCAATCCGTCCTGCTGTCCCCCCATGGCCTGAAATCCTGCCTGAGCTTGATTGCAGTATATTGGGTGAGGCTCCTGCCGCTTACCTGCTGCTACCATAGTTGAGAAACTCCCCTGTTGTCCAGTAATGTTTACTCATTGTGTTAGAACTCCTACAGATGGCATATGAAAGCATGGAATGTGGAAGTTTGTGTTTTCAACAGACAGCCTCTATCTTAGCAGCTATATGATACACAAAACAGGTTAATACTGTATTTCAGTTAAATGTGGCCAGTACTCCCCCATGTCCATTAACCCAAAGCTGTGAATGATGCTATGAGAAGAAGGGCTGGTCTTTCAGTGTGCAGGTCACTTGTATTGTTACAGCACATTGATCAAGGTTTAAGCCTTTTGTAGCTCAGAGATCTCTGCTGCTCACTGTTTTGCTTTCTTAAATAGTTGTTGACTATATGCTGTCTCTCAGATAGGCTTTTTTCTTCATCGTGTTTTGTATGTCAAAGGTAAACACCATTGTATTATTGCTATTTAATTTTCCAGATTGCATTAGGATCTGTGCCATGGGAATCCATTTAACTGTTATGGTATTGTTCAAATACACTATAGCTTGAATTGAACACTTGGCAGGTTCAGTTCGATGGCCTGTGAGTCCAGATGTTATCCTTCTTCTATGCGTCACCTAATAAAATACATATCCAGTACTTGTTACCCTGGGGATAATTTATCAGCAGCACTCAACTTCATTATAGACCCTTGTCTTACCCTGCAGAGAGTGACTGATCTGTCTGGTGAAGTGCAGTCCCACTGTATGTAGTAGGTTGTTTAGGAATTTGTCTGGATATCCCCTCCTCCTAGAAAATATATATTAGGGATTGGGAGCTAGTCCTGAAGTTATGATAAAGGCCAGACTGGTGACAATGTGCCTACAGTATCTCTCAGAACTAGAGGAGACAAGCTGGTTCAAAAAAATTTGAGCAAATATTTCTGCTTTATAATCCTAGGTGACTAGCAAATCACTGCTGTGTTTCTGACTGATGGTTGAGTCTAGGAGCAAGCTCACACAGGAGGCACAGTTACAGTTGCCCAGTTATTGCTGTTTAGTTGCCATTTTCTCTGTAAAGCCTAGTTCGTTAGGAGCCATTGGAAACTGAGTTGGGGAAAAGGATGATTTCCTCACCTAGTCAAAGAGCATTTGTGAAAGGCCAAAAGTGGTATCAGCTGTAAGATGGGTTGAAAAAATAGAAAGAGAAGAGTTACATATATCCAAAGATAGGTAGATATATATTTGAAAGATCAAAAAAGAAAATCACAAAAGAAGAAGGTTTTAGTCGGTATCATGCACAAGATAAGCATCTACCTCCTGGCAGCCTAGAGAAACTGCTCCCCTTTTGCCCCAGTAATGTACCTGCATTTACCGATTCCTCTGTTTATTTGTTTGTTTGTTTTTTTGGTTTGTTTTGTTTTTAACTAATTTCCTTATTTATGAATAGATGGCTTCTCATCTGAGATTTAAAAGAAATTGTTATCAATAACAAAACAAGTGAAATCTTTGGTAGCCAATCTGATTAGCTGAATGACTAAATGTTTTCTATTATGATAAGAATTATGTAAGCAAAGCTACAAGTGATTAAAAATGATGTTAGCATAAAGAGAGAAGCAACAAGAAATGTAGCCATTTTTTTGCAAGTTTTTTAAAGGGCAATTTGCCTACGAAATGTTGCATTTTTTGAGAGAACATTTCTTAACAAACATCTCTTCTTTTTTAAAGTTGTCTGTAAACTTTGTGGATTTTATTGAAATCCTGTGTTTATAATGCTAATGTTTTTAAAGAGATGGAGAAGCAGTCACTGTATTGTGTTCTAGAGATATGTAGTAATGCAAAAGAATTTTGTTTCCTAAAAGAGCTAGCAGAAGACAAAAATGCAGGAAATCTAGCAATTTTTTAGTAGAAGGGGTCTTTAATTGGAAGGAACTTCTAGCAGCTGCAGTATTTCATTTGCAGTGTAACATAAATGCATTTACAGGTTACCATAGTTATAGTTTTGTGGTGTATCAGTAACACGATATCTGCTAAACAGCAGATAAAAGTTTCATGAACTGATTCTACTTCTGTGAACCTTTTCTAACATGAAAGATATTCTGCAAAATTAGCAAACTCTTCAGCTTCTCAGACTGAGCTCCTTGTTAATGATCACACCATCTTATTTCAGTATTGAAGACAACACAGAAGTACTCACTGTTACCTTTTTTCTGTTGAGAATTACCTTTCTTCTCTTGAGAATTTCTTCTATGATTTTTAGTATGAGAATATCTATTTCTGATGAAAGATTTGATGTGCATTGACAATGTGGCTCATTTAAAAAACGGTGTATTAAGCCCACCGTTCATAAAACCATAGCTTTAATAAAAAGTAGCAAAAACAGTCAAGGATTTTGCAGATTTTACAGAATACTTTTCAGCCTTGAAATAGCTTATAAAACCAGGCTCTAGTCAGGAAATACTTGAAGACGTAATGAGTGCTGTTTAATTGTCATGCAAATGAAGGAAAATCTCCTAGGTACATCTGAAATATGGGCAAAATTGATATTTGAATTTTGAATCGTTATTGACAAGAGACTGAGATAAGACAGGTCAAGTTGTTGTTACTTTTGCTAAATTTGTTTCTGACCAGGCATATTAAATTGTTCACAGACAGCTGCAGATTTACCCTTGCAGAAACAGGAAAAAAAAAGCCTTATCCAAACATGCCTTTGAAAAATCTCAAGCTATTTAATTTAAGTATTTTTAAAGATATCTTTGGTGTTATATAGAAAATTGCTTCTTTTTCAGTGGACAAGCACTGTTCCTTTACATTTCTATCACTTGCATGATCTTAGTGTCACAGTGACCTTATCCATATAAAAATCTTTAGTGTCAAAATAGTCCAATAGTCTTCTCCAATTACCCTAATTACCCAATGTCAAAACATCCCTGTAATCCAGTCTAAACATATTTGAATCCAACAAATTAGCACATGTAAGACTTTTTTCTCATATTATTCAATTAAAAATGAACTCCCCTTCCTCAGTCCAAAGCAAATCATTACACATCCCTCCCAGGGGACCAATTCCTTTCTACTGGAACCACTATGAATGCCTCTTAATATGGTAAAAAATGTAATGTAAAAGGCAAGAAGTCTACATTAGAGTGGTCAGGTGCTGCAATGACCAGGGAGTGGGAACAGTGGGGGCTCTCTGTGGGCAGACAGAGCCTGTCAGGAGCATGGCAGGCATGGGAGCCTGGGACTGCCCCAGCCCTAGGCATCAGGCACCTCTCTGGGTATGGGCTGGTCTTAAGGTGGGAAGTCACCTATAATTTGGGGTCTGAGTCTGAATGAGCAGAGCCTATGGTGAAGATGGAATGTGGCAGGAGCTTTGGATTAGGTAGAGGCCAAGCAGCAAGGTTTTAGCTGTAAAGCAGGTCCCATGGGTGGAGAAAACCCCAGCTGGGTTGTCCCCTCTCCAGCGGTGCATAGGGGCCTCTCTGCAGGGACACCAGGGAAGAGGGGCTGCCTATGGACTGTGCTTTCTCTCCACTGATCCTAAACCCAGATATCCAAACCTTTATGAAGGGCATGGTCTCAGAACCTGTACATGGAGATCCAACATTATGTTTAAGTGCTAAAATTCAAAATACATCCTGAAAAAAACTGTATAATCTGTGAAGTGGTACTTCTGGTGGAAAATCCTAGCAACCAGATTTTTGGTCTGGGAAAGGTTACAGAAACCAACTTAACGCAAGCACAGGGCAAGCTTTTGTTTCCAGTTTTGCTGAACAGGAACTGTGTTGGTTGGTGGCTGCATAAGAGCCCTAGTAAACCACCTCTACGTTCTAGTTGATGTTGTGTAGCATTGTCCTTTGTATAGAACAGCTTATACAGCTTTAAATTGCTATGAAATACCAGACAATAGAGACAAGTAACCTCTGATTTGATCACATATGCTATGCTGAAGTTGCTTTGCTATTTGTGAATGAAGACTTTTCCCTTGGAGAAGGAGAATTAAAAAAAGAAGCTAGCCCAATACAAAACCTAAGGGTCTCATCATCCCCTAAGTCGTAAAAAGACTGAATGGAGAATCTGGGGGAAACTAAAGAAAAATGCAGCTCTCTGAATAGAGTACTGTTTCAGACAGACTGTGGAAGCAATGTGTGTCCTGCAGTCTTATAGCTAATCGCTTGGTATGTCTAGGGAACACTAGGCTTTGTAGGTTCCCACATCATATTGACTATTTTTTGCAAGACATCAGTAACCAGACTGTTAGCAACTCATGTTAATATATCTGACATGACAGCCAGCATGTAGACAAAGTTCCCCCATCCACAATCTCCTCAGGTGTGAGGAGCAAGCTATTACAAGAAATTAATAAATTATTTTCCATGTTGCTTTCCCTGCTTTCCATGCCATATAAACCGGGAAGTGTAAGTAAACCTTGTGGGAGCATGGGTAGGCTACCAGAGACAGAAGCTGCAGGGGGATATGTCTGTGTGCATGCCTGTGTGCATGTGTACAAGTGAAGTAAGCAGGATGGGTGTTTTGTAACTATTTCTCCACTGCACAACTAAGTATTGGTCAAACACTCCTGATTGTAGGAGACCACGTAGCTCACTGTAACTATGTTATCATGGCACAGTGCCCAAGCTACTATGGCTTTCAGAGCCATGCAACATTGAGTAAACACACCCACCTGCATCAACACTAATGTGGCAGTACAGTTCTCCACCAGACAGGGTAGGGGTGCCACAGATTACCAAGGTTGTAAGTGTCAGACACATTTTTCACTGTTTTCAAATTTCGGAAGACTAAACTGAATTAGCAAGTTGCAGGTAACTAACAGACATGTGGCTTGCGTTCAAATGTTCAGACCAGAAATGCCTTAATGAAATCATTTTCTATTATATTACGAGGTTTGGTCAAAAATAGCTTTGGACCACAAGAACTGATCTCATGTTGACGAAAGATCAAATTTCATGCCTGGTGTTTGCAGTTATGAAACTAAAGGCACTTGCCAGCATCAGCTTTTCTGAGACAACAAGAAAACTCTGAAAAACATTTTCTCCTTACTGAAGAAAGAAAAAAAAGAAAGAAGTCTTCATTTCTCATTTCTTGCTGTAACAGAAATGATATTTTTACTTTATTGTATCAGGATTTTTTTCTGAACTTTGGGAAAAACCTGTACTCTGAAAGCACTTGCAAAGTAATTTATTTTACTGTTATATCTGATCATAAGGGTGGACACTAAACCAAACTCAGTTACAGGATTTGGAGATGATTTTCCATTCATAGTTAATATCTTTGACTAACTTGAATGAATAAAATGATAGAAAGAATTTTACAGTCTTACAGTTTTCTTGGAAATTTCAATTACTAAGTGCTTGGTTTTGGGGCAGAAGGCTTGTCTGACTTCCTTTGACTTCTTTGTTCAGCATAGGCATTAGCTCATGAAATGATTAAAATTTTATACTGGAACTACTTATTAAGAGTATATGTGGGGGAAAAATGGCATCAGTAAGTCCTATTTGCCATCACAATAAATGTGTTAACTTTGAGTAATCTATCCAGTTACTCACTGAGATTCTCTTTAAGCAGTGGAGATTTTGTCACCTCATTGCAATAGTTTTGTTTTTTGACATAATATAGTTAGAGGTACACATTTTACCAACATAAACTTCAGGGTAGCACATCAAATGGAGTGATGACATGGATTTAATGGGGGAAAGGAAGAATAAAACCTATTTTCCATTTTACACCAGTTGTATTTAATGGAGATGTGTTGCAGCTGGGCATTTAGCTAGCTCTCTCCCTGGCTCTTTTATAGCTGATGGTGTCAGGGAATCTGATATGTTAAACTGGGAAGAGTCTGAGTGAGCTGTTGGTGGAGCTGAGGTGTAGGAAAGGGTGTAGACTATCAATGCCTGTTTGCCTAAATACTGTGTGGGGTATTGGCTCTCAGCTGGTATTTTTCACAGTGCTGCTGCTGACAACAGACTGGGATTTCTCAGGTAGACTTTTAATGAGTTGTTTCTCTGTGAATGATAGGTTACCTCTGCTAAGGGGGCAGCTTCTTATGGTTCCAACAGCAGTGTGTAATGCTTGCTACCTAAACCGTCAAGGCAATATTAGATATGTTCTGGTTTGAACTAAGTGTTTGGGCTAGACATGAAATCTAGTAGAGAGACCATCCCTAATGAGGGCTCTTCTTGAGGTGACTTCAAAGTAATTCTTTGCCTAATGGGAAAGGAGCATGAGCTCTCCCTCTGCTCACCAGAGCTGAAAGCAGCCTCGGTACTACAGTGCTGAATAGGAGTAGTTTCTGTTCCTTCCATACTTATTATGCTTTTTGTAGGTGTGGTCTATAATCTGTTGCACAACACCGATGAACTGTAATTTAGGAAACAGTTTAATTCGTCAGGGAGGGAATCCTGAGGGTCAAAATAGCTTTTGTGTTTTTATAGTGCAGGAGCCTTGAAAATTTACATCGATATCCTGCCTGAGAATTAAACTCTTCTCATGATGCCAGCCAGTGTCTTTCTGTCCCCTTACTGTGCAGAAGTCTCCCTGAGAGGAATGTCCATTCTGTTAGGCTCAGTCTATTCTTTGCTTCTGTTACTACACAAGCATTGAGTAGCTGTTTGAGCAGTGACATCTCAGAGGGAGCAGCTCACTTTGCAGTACCGCTGAAGTAGCCTCCACGCCCAGTCCAGTTCACATCTAGTGTCTTCAGAGTAAAGATCTGTGGGTCTATTTGTGAGGTAGGACTCTCAAATATGAGATTGTGAACTGTGAAACTCCTAGAAGTGCTGCTGTGGAGTGGTTTGTGTACCCCTTTTATGGCAGCAGTGGTGTCAAGGATCCTGGTAAACTGTGTTGTTGATCTATTTTAACCTGGTGGAGGGAGCTGTTGTAATCCTGCTTGTGGGACATGGAGGAGACGTGAATTCATTGGAAAGAAGAACTGAGAAACATCCCATCTTCCCAGGCACTTCCAAACGAACTGCTTCTGTCAAGCTGTTTTTGCCTAGAGGTAGTAGAAACCTGTAGCTGTTTGGCAGGAACAACTGAGGATTTCTCCAGAGGAAATTGAAATCCTTCAACCTTGACTTTTTGGTTTGAATTATTCTGAAGGTAAAGCTCTGCTGCCTATGTAGTCCTCCCTCAGGGGGAAAGTGGGAGGGAGGAGAGGATTTATTAGGCAGGTTGTGTCACTCAATTTGAGCAACCACCAGGAAAATCTTACATGGCGGTGAACTCTTACATGAACTGAATTTTAGGTTGGATTTGATGCCAACTCGCATGCCATAACATAAGCTTGGTGCTCAGAGCTCTGTGGTTGCTCTCAGAAAAAGTAATTTTCCTGCAGTAGCTCTGTATATGATTCATTCCACAAGTTCATGGCTGGAGAACCAAATGTTACCCCCATTTTGGGGGATGGTGGGAAGGGGAGCATGTGAAGAATGTTGAAAAGTTGTTCTCTAAACCACATAAGAGAAACAGTGGAGAAAGGAAGAGTTACTTCTCAAGCCATTATATGCCCTATGTATGTTTCTGTGAGTTCACTCAAAATTGCTGTGGACACACTGCCAATATTCTTAACTTACGGTAGTGCTGTGTATCTAAGTTACACAGTCTTTGTTGAATACTGCAGAATCTTGCATCAGTGAATTTGCAGCACATCTCCCAAAAGGAATTCTGGGGAATTCTGCTGAATGCCAGCCCCACACACCCCTCAAGCCCTCCACCTTCTATTTTACTGTTGTAATAAAAGCTATTGGATATGTACATTTGACAGCATGAGGAAAATTTTTCTTTGCTATAGCAATGAATCCTTATTCAAATGCAAGTTTTTGCAAAGTTGTAACTTGGCAGAGCTTGACCTGTAGTATTTACAGAGGGGAACATAGTGATGGATCAGTGACATCTGCCATTTATTTTGTTTTGTGTGAGATACTGCTGTGTTTAGTGATGATAAACAGCATTCCTCAGGGACTCTTGATGTGCCCATATTATTCAGCTAGTAGTGAAGCTGTTCAGTTACAAGAGTGAATCTAAAATAATTAAACACCTTAGAAGATCCTGTATGAAATGGTGGCTTTCATTATAAGAAAAATTTCAAAATATTCTAAGGTATCTGCAGATGAAGCTCACATCTTTTCCAAAAGGAAAAGACAGATAACACCAGTCTGTGCTCACTTCAGGATGGGAAGAATAAACTCTACTGAAGGTTTTATTACAAATAGGTCCTTGCAAGAGTTCATCAGCTCCTTTTTTTTGTCTCACATCCAACAGGCTTCTGAAACCATGAAGAGCTTACCTGTTTGAGAAGAAAAACACCATAGTTAGCAACACTTTAGTGACTCCTGTAAACTGGATTGAGTTTACTAGTTTAGAAAAACTAAGATTGTAACCTTGGAGCTTTTCAATTAATAGAATCTAAAAGGGATAAAACACAGGATAAAGTAATAAATTGTTTCTTAGCCTGCTGGGAAAATTCCTGAAGCTGAATATTTTCACACAAAGTCGATTACCTGTACTATAACACATCAATTGAAATGCTGTAATAGAGTTTAAGTAATTTTCAGTTTTCCTGGATAGGCTTACAGTTAATGAAAATTCCAGGTGCTGCCTGGATCTTAGAAATAACAAATTGCAAAATAAAGGCAAAGAGGATTTTATTATGAGTTGTTAGAAGTTCAGCCAAAAATATATGAAGATGTCTTTCCGTGCTGAATCTACGGATCAGAGAAGGTTTCAATCTCAGAGTGAAATGATGCATAATTTATTGCGTCCGGGTCTGGTTTTCTGCAAGCGTACTGTGTCTTGCTAGTGCTTTTCCCTTTTAGATACAACAGTTAGCCACTGGCTGGGCCAAAAAACCTTGGACTCTTATCTTACCTGGTAACTTTCAGGTCTTGGTCTCATAAGGAAATGTCCTCAATTTACCATGCCAAAAAAGGGATGTTTGTTTAGTTTTTATTTGTCCCAATTAATATGGCCCGTAAATGTACTGATCAATCTAGCTAATGATTTACTCTTTAGGGAGCCAAATGAGCTTAAAACATAAACTGCAAATCTGTCTAACCTGTAACCTGTAGGTAGGTATATTTCTATTGAGACAATATGTGTGGGGAAGGTTATCAACTTACTAGTGGAAAATAATAATTAGAGGAAAAAATGCTCTGGACTCAAGCATTTTAAGTACAGTTAATCTAAATTGTATAACTTACAAGAAAAAGACATAGCTGTGTATGCTGACGGTAGTTTACAATCACTTCTTACAGAGTCCAAAAACCAAAATTAAAAGACAAGATGAAATTAGTCAGTCACTTGGAAAAATAATTTCAAGTGTATTAAAACATTTTACTTGCACAAGTTATCTTGTTTATTGACAAATAGCCAAAAAAATATTTAGATAGAGTTGGGTCTTCCAAATATAACAGGTAGCTGTGGTGTATAAAACTCTTCTCCGCTCACATGGGTAACACACACGGACTATTCCACTCCTCGGTTGTGTTTTTGCAGATGGCACAATGACAGTGTGGAAAAATTGTTTTGTACCCATCAGACACAGACATAACTGGGACTCCATTTCTCTGGTCCTCTGAGCCACAATAAAAGACCACAGAAATTTTCATTCAATCAGTTACTGTTAGCGTGTGAACTTGTCACTGTAGCTTTATTCACACAAAAGCAGTTGAGTCTCCTGTCTGTGTCAGAGAGAAGAATGTTTGCAGACATGCTTGGGTTTTCATAACGAATGCTTATCACCCTTAAACGTAGAAGGAAAATCTCAAGCAGCCAGAGATCAGAAAAATCAAAATCAACTTCCTGAAACCTGTATTTTGTCTGTGTGTATTCTCTTAAGATATAGCTGGGCTGACAAAGGGACAGCTGGGCTGACAGAGGATCACTTGGTATTTTTGGAAACAGTTGACATTTTCTCACTTATTTCAGTATTGACCTGAAGTTTTTAATTAAGCTATAAGTGTCACTTGCCGCTGTGGACCAAATATAGGTGAATTTTCCCACTCCTGTCTAATGGAGAAAAAGTTGCTTTCTACTTTCTAGTTACAAGATTGAAGAAAAATACTAATAATTCTGTTTACTGAACTTTACCCAGTCTTTGGGTAAAACAATAACTGCCGTCCTTGTTGCCATATGTTCTTTACTGGGACTGAATCTCAGCATACTAAGTCAGTGAAATAATATAATTTGTTTCTATAAATCCAACTTTGTATGTTTTTCTTGTATTTAACATAAGAATTACAGTATGATCAATAGTAAGGTAAATTTCTCATGCACTACATTGGCAATGTGACCTTGACTCAGTTACCCTTTAACTGAAATAGTTTTATTTCTAAATTTTTCCAGGCTTAGAGTTTTTCTGAGATACTCAAAAAGGTGGCTGTAGTGGGGCATATTGTTTGTATAAAGAAAAGAAACAATGCCCAATCCCACAAAGCTACCAACAAACTTCTGATTTCACATGTAAACTAATTCTGAACAGGCAGATAAGAATGAAGATATGTGCATAAACGGACTTGCATCGAAAGTCCCCATTTAACCAAAAACACCAGAAGTTTTCCCCTCTTGTGAAAACATTGAGTTTGTTGCTACAGAAGCTGTGACAGGTGTTGCAATATGGATCACTCCGAGGCAGTGGAGTTAATTTATGGATGTTTGGAAACAAGTACAGCTTTGGTAACTTTCTTTTGATGAATGGTGTCACTGTTGATGTGGAGACTCAAGAAACCACATTTCTGTTTACGCATTTCATGCTTTGTGCTTAGATGACTGTAATAGGTATATCACTACTTGTTTTTAACCAAAATACATAGTTTTGTCTTATCTGATGGTTCAGATGGGGCTGACAAAATCAGCTCATGTTCTTGTAAGTGATTCTGTTTTTCTGGCTGACATATGGCTAGAGATCTGCTTTGAAGGTTGCTGTTGTACCCCCAGACACTTATTGCTTTTGTTATCCAAGCAAAATCTATGGAAACGGTGAAAGCAGTTGAGTGGGAGCAAGTAGGCAGGGTATTCTGACATTGGGAAAAGATAAAATACTGATTAGTTGTGAAAAACTTGTGTTGCGAATAAGGGTGGCATCTAGTAATGATAAGTATTAACATCTGGCATAGAACTTCAGTTTTGGATTTTTGTTCTTCAGTACTGCCTGATAAAGAAGAGAATCTGAAGCTGTCTGACTACAGTACTTTGAAAACTTCAGATTACTGGGTTGTCATAGCTTAGAGTGAAAGGGAAAATGAAGGCTTATTCTGCATATTCCCAATATTTCTGAATTGTCAACTTGGTTGGCAGCATACACCACCTCTGAGAGAAAACATCTGTGGCTGGAGTCAGTAGACCTTTAACTTCATTTGAAAGCACTTTCTCAAACTTGAAATTACTGGCCTAGGCTCTAGGAAAGAAACCTTTTTCCCACAATTGACTCATAGTTAACATATTTTGGCTGGGATACTGATTCTCAAGAGTGGGAAGATTATTTAATTTTATTACTGGGTTAATTACTTCTTATACAACCATTTTCAGTATATACATGTAAAAAATGAATACTTCCAAATTCACAAAAATTAGGCTATTAGGGAAGTAAGCATTAAGCATGAACATATTCATAGATGGGCCACTCCTATTCTCATTCATACTGAAGTGTATGTAAATCCATCTGATAAATAAGATTCAGCTTTTAAAAATAAAAGTAGTTTGTGTTTTCAATTTTCCTAACTTCAGCTTCAAGTTATTGGTTCTTTGCTGGAAGTTAAGGCAGATCTCTTGAATAAGAAAGTTATTTTTTTTGTTTATTACTTCCTGTAAAGTTTTCTTGCCTTGAAATATTTTCATAATGGGTGAGTTCTGCTTTCTAATATATAAGCATTCAATAACTTGTCCTATGGAAGGAAATGGGATTACTGCAGCTAATGACATTAAAAAGAGTTCAATACCCCCCACAAATATCTGAGTAAGGAAACAGCTGAGGCTGATGGGTAATCTTCATAGAAACTTCAAGCAAAAACTGGTTTTGGAACCATAAAAAAATTTTTCATGCTGGAAATTGTTGGGTTGTCTCATAAGTGTCCCTACAGCTTAACTTGGAGTGAGTTCTTCTAATGATCAGGTATTTGTTGATACAGTAAATTAATGTTCACATCTGACTTATGGTCAATGGAATTTACAATTTCAATGGAACATCAAGTTGGCACTTGCCTGTTAATGTTTATTTTCTGTGTTTCTGTTTTAGACCAGTACTCATTACTGTTCATGTTCCACAACTTAATTTACCAGTTGCCACAAAGCCTTTAAAATCCAAAGTAGGTGCCGATGTATTCGGCGTGATCTATTAGCTAAAATTACAGCAAATTATGAATTGCTACAATTTATATAGACAAGAGTCTGAATCAAAATCTTGGATCTAAAACACACCAAACTTGAGGAGGATTTGGATTCAGTTCTAAACTCTGTGGTTTGGGTTTTTCTTTAATCACATGGTGTTACAAACATCTATTTCATGTTTCTAAACTCTCCCAGCTGTGTAGAGTATTTGCTTGAGCACATTGGACTTATTTTTGCACAGATGTAAATCAGGAGTAACTTTGCTAAAGTCAGTGAAACTGGTGCCAGTAGATGATGTGTAACGAAAGGTCTGTGCCGTTCATATGATGTGTCTCTATGCTACTAATATAGAAATTACATGTATTTATTGCATCAACTTTGGGAAGAAACTGTCTGCAAGTCTTTGCATGTGCAAGAGCACAATGCAGATGTGCTAGCAAACACAAAACACAAATGGGTTGGAATGGCAGCTCTCTACAATGGACATTTGAGACCTTTTTTTTTAGGTAGTTCTCAGTGCCATTCCTGCATCCTCCTTGCTGTCTTTCTCCCACCTCACTGGTTTCTTCCAGGCTCTGCTACAACCAATCCATTCTCTTCACATGTTTTATAGCCATGTCCTGCTGCATCCTGTCAGATCACTGGATTTGCCATTGTGCTGTTTGCCTCTCATCTTTAAGGCTATCACTCATCAGCTATTTGGAACCAGCATTACACAAGCATTTGAGGTGAAGAGAATATAAGAGCTGGATCAAGTCTTGATTTTCACTCCAGTTTTTCCTATTGAATTACATAAAGGTTTCAACTGAACTTGAGCTGTAGAGAAACCCAAGCTTTTCTTTAGGTTGGACAGGGCTTGCAAAAGTCCTGTGTTTTTGTGTCTGTCATTCCCTATCCCTCCATCTTCATTATTCTTGCATGCATATCCAATTTCGGATTAAACTGTGGCTGTTCATGTGGTATTTCTTGTCCTGGCCAGAGATAGGAACTAGGGGAAGCATTAGTGAAAAATCCTCTTGTTGAGTGTTCTCCTGTAGATTTCCTGACTTGCTTAATCTAATCTTTGTTTTTAGATTCACATTGCATGAAAATAAATTACCATTCCTTTAACTACAGCTTTATTTGGACGCAATTGCTATTTTTCTGTTTCATCAAAGGAGGGGACGTGACTTACCTGTGCTAGTGAAAGTGGTCTGACTCGTATCATATTATGCCAGCAAGGAAAAGCTGCCTTACAGATTTTTATTTTCCAAAGATGACATGTGGTCTCTCCACAGCTGCAATCCCCCTGGAGGAAGATGGTCAGACTTCTCATTGGGGGTTGTTCATTCTTGCTTCTTCTAGCCAAGAACAATATAAACCAGGGTCAATCAAGGGTAAGATCCATGCAGTTACCAGTTCAGTAATGCTTAGCACGAAAATATAATCCACTAAGGGAGCAAGAGAGAAAACAATGAGTTCCATAAAATGTCGCATTGCATATTCTATCAGATAGAAGAAACTGGTACTTTGGGCAAATAATAAATTAGAGTGCAGGAAGATGATTAGATCTACAAGCTCTTCTTCAGCGAAGTACTGGGTCTTGGCTAAGGAACATACAAATCCTGACACTTTCTTTTAAGTTGCCACTCAAGTTTGTAACTTTGAGGGAGGCAAAGATGAGCAATAATAGACTGCCTCCCCTTGAGAATAGCAGTATTTCAAAGCTTGCAAACTGTGTGAATCCTTGAATGAACAGTGGAGATCTTATTTTTGTGTACAAAAATACGTGATTAGGTAAAGCCTTTTGAGAGCATAGGTGAATTTTGTAACAGTTATTGGTTGTTCTTTCAACCTCTTAAAAGCAGCTCAAACATACATCATAGAAAAACCAAGTCTGTTTTAGCACTGGTTTTTTGATATTCACAATACATCATGAATGATTTATCAGAGGTGGATTGACACCACAATATAAGAAGGATATAAAGGTGTTAGAAAGTGTCCAAAGGAGGGCTGTGAAGATGGTGAAGGGTCTAGAGGGGAAGCCATGCAAGGAGCATCTGAAGTCACTTGGTCTGTTCAAGCCTGGAGAAGAGGAGATTTGAGGAGAGACCTCATAACAGTCTACAACTTCCTCAGGAGGGGAAGAAGAGGGGCAGGTACTGATCTCTTCCCTGTAGTGACTAGTGACAGAACTCGAGGGAATGGCCTGAAATTGTGTTAGGGAGCTTTAGATTGGATATTTGAAAAAGGTTCTTCACCCAGAGGGTGGATGGGACAGGCTTCCCAGGGAAGTGGTCACAGCATCAAGCCTGCTGTGAGTTACAGAAGCGTTTGGACAACACTCTCAGGTACATGATATGACTCTTGGGGATAGTCCTGTACAGGTCCAGGAACTGGACTTGATGATCCTTGTGTGTTTCTTCCAACTCAGGACATTCTAGTGTTCTATGATATTCAAGCTGACAATCCATTTAAGCTGTGCCAGAACACAACTTTATATAAAATGTTCAGCTTACACATTACATGTAAACAAAAGGAGAACAGAACTAGGAAAATCTCAAAGGTAAAAGTCAACCTACATGGTGATTAGGGAAACTTGTACGACCCCAAAACTTTAAAGACAGACACTTTTATAGTTAGAGAACAGTGTATATTCTCTCCCACTGACAACTGAGGCAGACCAAGTTTAAGGGTAAAGGCATAATCTTTGTTACTGAGAATCGAGTTTTCCCCAGACTTCCTACTCACTCTACTACAATTTTATATATGCTTAACAGTAGATAACTTCTGGACTCCATCTCCCTTCTGTTGTCCGCAACAGATCATCTGCTCCTTTTTCTGGAGTTCAAGATTCATCTTAAAACCTGACATTTGTCTGTACTACTTCTGCAGGAATTGTTAGATATAGTCTTAAAATTTACTGGTTAAATTTATTCATACTATTTTTTCTCTTTTTAAATAGTTTCTGTCACTTCCAGTGCTTCTCTTAATATTTTTTGTGTGTGACATTACTATTGCCAAAGAACAAGATCTTTGTTGGATTCTTGTTCAGGGTTATGTCAACTGTGCTGAGAGATCTCAGAATGTCTCTTGGTTGACATGATTTTTAGATTTAGAAATGGGAAGAAAGAAGAATGTTTAGTAATGGGAAGCAACAATTTATGAAGCTATGTATGCAACACATCTACCATATGAAAAAATACTGCATTTGTCTATTGTTTCTTTGGGTGTTCTGTGCACATGAAAACGTGATATTATGTTTCACTTCCAACTGTACAAGGCTATTGTGCTTTTGAGCTAGGGAGAAAGAAATTGTGTGATAAATGGAACTTACTCTTTGGATTTGCCTTTTCTGAAAGGCTAGGACTGGAACATTTTTGCAAGAAGCAAAGCTTTGACTGGACTAACTTAAGCAATAAGAGTGAGCTGTTCTTTATCATATTAATTACAGTTGACTTATGTCATTTCACCTCCCAAAACCAATGATGGTTGGTTAAGATTATATCCAAACCAGTCATAAGTTACCAATGAATCAGTAACAGGGTATTTTGGGCTGGTATACGAAAACATGTCTTGCTCCATATTTAGTTAACTTGGATCCTCTTGTGGTTCAACAATATTTTAGAGAAACAAAACATTTTCAACTTCAAGCAGAGTCCAGTTTCCTTAATAAAACTTTTAGTGCAAGGAGAGCAAAGAATTTAGTCAATTTACAGCTTCATTCCTTTAAGAGCAGCTAACATACATACATCTTATCTACTCTGTGTCAAGACTTTCCACCGTCATTTATTTTGATTATCTAATAACTGTTATGATATTAAAAGCATGGTGTGCAGCAGATGAATCATGATATCAGCTCCTTGTCGTGCTAATCGTTTCTGCTTTTCCAACTGTGAGCAAAAAAGATTGAGGTGTTAAGGTATGGAAACCTTGTTAAGAAACATATCCTTCTTGGTTGGAATATTTTCTATTTTTCTCAAGTAAGTTTGCAACTTGGTTGAAATATTGCTGTGGAGAAACATTACGGTACGGCTTTTAAAAAATTAGTGGTAAGGAAAAATGTTTAGATAAACCTTGAAAAATACACCTCTGCCTTAACAGTGTTGGTTTGCTATAGAAATATTAATGTATCATATCTATTCTGTGTTTTCATGGATATATTAACAGTGATGTCATTGTTTCTATATGTCTGACAGCTACTTAAAGAAGTATCTGGAAACTGAGGTGCTCCTAAAGCTAAATATCCCATAAATAAATAAAATGCTATGCTAAGCTGACATAGAAAATACAAGTAATCAGTGCTCAGCAATAAATAAGCCCAAGTGAACTAAAGTGAAAGTCAAGTTTGTGGCCTCATTTAGAGCCTGATTTTGTGACTTTGGCATTTATTTAATGTTTTACTCTTATTGCATTTATCATTCGTGGTTTAGGAAATGCTTTACAAAGTCTGTGATTCAGTCAGTTCATTGTAGGTAGAAAGTGTCCTGACTACAAATATTGCCTTGATTTTTAGGAAGACATGGCTATTTTGAAAAGGAACATTGCAGTTATATACCTCTTACAACTGAATGTATTATTGTTCTCCTCTGCTCTTCTAGGGTCAGAAGTGGAGGAGAACTGTGTGAGTACCTTGAATTCAGGACTTGCCCTGAAAGAGCTAAAAAATCAATCAGTACCACGCTGTCGGGAGAACTAATAGTGTGCTGAGCCAAGGCAGCTCAACCCATGGTTTTTCCTTGGAACATCATCCTAGATTGCATTAAAAATGACCTTCAGTGAAGATTTTTTTTAAATGGAAACAAAAAAAGGTCATAATTTAGTTTACAAAACATCCTCAAATGTTTTTAACAGGAAAATCCGCATACCAGTTTTGAAGGATTTGTACCGTTTCTCTTGCTGGGTTCTCGCTTTGTTAATGAATTGGGCCTATTTCAGCCATGACTAAATCTTATGTAGGAAAGAACATTTGGAAGGATGACATATGTGGTTAGAAAAACAGGAATGAGTTTCTGGAGTCCTGTGTTTAATTCCCAGCATTGCCACAGACTTCCTCTGTGACTTTGAACAAGCCACCACATCTCTGTGACTAAATTCACTGTCTGTAAATTGATGCTAGTAGAATTTCTCTCTTTTAATGGCAAGTTGTGAGGAGAACATATATTTGGGTAGCAACTGCAGCTACAGAGGACTTAGATTTTTAACTTTCTAAAACATGTGAATCCAAAAGAATTATTTAAAGGTGTAGCCAGTTTCTATGGGTTGTTTTGATAATGGGAAAATGACGCAGAGTATTTGGAGTTGTTTGCATCAGCAGTCTGTGGTACTTTGGCACCTCTTCCTGTCAGACGGCTTCACAGCACAACATACTTTCCTACCTGTGAACCTGAGTCCTAGCCAGTGATAATAAACCTATGACAGAAGTGTCAGTCAGCTAATAATGCTGCTCTGAATACATTGTGGATGGAGCTGTGGTGTAGATTGCAGTAGTGATGGACCTCAGGGAACTTTAATTAACAGAGAGGCCTGGCCCTCAGGTGCTGTAAGAGGTAACTAGGGATACAAGTGTAGTGGATGACATCCAACAGGTCAAGTGACAGACCGTGCAATGACAGAAGGATAACGTAGTCCAGGTATCAAAGGCAATCTGTTCTGGGTCTGACACGGGACAGATTTTTTATGTCCCCAAGCCTACATTTTAAAGAGAAGAAGGCCTCTCCAGTACTAAATATGGGCACACCGAATTTGCATAAAACTTTTGCTCTCCTGTTTTCTGAACAGTTAAACAGTGAGTTACGTTTACCAAGGTGTCTGAAAAATACCCTTGTTTGTCTATTCCAAGCCATATTCATGGCTGAATATATTTGCACTGACATTTGTCATACTTATCCAGATTGTTTTTTAATGTGGTCAAACACTGTCCACAGAGAGCATCAGTAGACTGTGGTGGGCAGCTTGTAATTCTCCTTAGGTTGCTGGCCAGACTCTCCCTACAAAGAGGGGTGGGGAATGACAATTGCCCTCAATCCGGTCACCTAGTGCTCTTTTTCCTCAGGCAACAACACAAAGGGAGATAAAAATGCATCTGCTGTGGAATATATTCTTCTTCCTCTCTGTGAGACAGTGGACAAGGAGAAAAGATTAAACTTTTTGTAAAATAGCTTCACTATTTCTTTTCTTCCTCCCATGTCAGTGAAACTTGGGCTGGGTAATCTTTTAGGACATATTTAAAAGCCAGCTGGTGTGGAAGGCAAAGAACAGCAAAGAACATGTGTTCTGCTACAAAGAAAGAAGAGGCCACTTAAAATGTGACACAGAACTTGGAAAAATTCTGTTTTATTCTTGTAAATTGTCTGGTTTGGATCATGGTTTGTTGACCCCTTCTATCCACTACTAGATAAACACAGAATTTTTTTTCAGATTCAAGGGTTTTTTGTTTTGAAAAAGTCCTCATAATAATTAGAATTAAATGGCTTCCTAATGTCTTTTTTTCCTTGGAAAACAATGGTTTAAATTAAAGGAAAACTGTTTTTGCTCAACATACAAACAAACATACAAGAGTTCCATAAAACCCCAAATTTGGGAGGAAATAGAACTACCAGTGGTTTGAGAAAACCACTTACCAGTTCTTATGTCCCTATGGAAAGTGTTTTTTTCTCATTAGACTAGCTTGTTAAACGCTTATATATTCCAAATATGTACTATTTAACTTTTTGCTTTTAGCATGATTCCTCTTTTTAAAGATGACAGTATTTAAAGCTAGCAACATGTTGTTTTAAGATCAACAGTTTCACAAGAGCAAAATCTGCCTCCCAGACTCAGCTGCCTGCCTTCCTTCCCAAATACTTTGTTCTGAAGGAGTTGATGGCAGTGATAAATGTAAGAGAGTTAGAGCTCTGTAGTTATTGTCAGCAAGTTAGCTTTATGGCTTGGGGATTAGACCTTTGATGTCTTATCGAGTTTCTGCACTGCGTGAATCAGTTGCTTACTTGATTTAAATTCTAAAAAGAAATACTCTGTTGTGATATTGTCTCATACTGTGTCTTCGTTATTTGAGATGCCCTCTGTGTTCTTTAGTTCCCTAGGAAGAGAAGGCAACAAGCCATATGGAGGGTGGCCAGTTGCTTGCCAATCGTGATAGGCATTAAATAGAGTTGCACAGAAACTCAGCCTGTTTAGCTGAACCTTTCTGTCCCCCACAAAGGGAGATTTTACCCTAGAAGTCTGCAACACAACGTCCAGTACTGTTTAACTTTAGCTTTTGAGGGGGTCCCCCTATTCCTTTAATAAACTATTTCCTTTTTACTGAGGTAAGTGGTTCTTATGAAGTTTTCTTTTTGACATCCCCCAGTGCAGCTGGACTGGGGTGGAGAGCTGGTAGCTGCTTCAGCAGGTGGTGGAGGGAGATCAGAGGTGAGCTGGAAAGGAGGTCCCCCTTTCATGATTCCAGGGATAGGAATTTTACCCTGGAGATGACTGTTTCAGACCATCTAGAAGCTCATATTCAGAGTTTTGCATGTCCTATGTGCTGATTGAGGAGGTTTCTGGCCTTTGTTACAGAGGTTCAACCTAATGCTTCTTGTTTTGAGTTATAGATCATTGCCTTTAGTTTTACGGTTTTAAGCTACCTCAGACACTTTAAAGGGTGTGTGCTGATATCCTTTAATCCTAAAATAAACCCCTCAAATATAGAAATGTTGATCTGATTTAGATTTTATTTGCATTTTAAAATAGTTTTTCAACATTTTGGAAGCCAAAATATTTTTCAAATAAGCAGTCTTTGAACTACATTGAAAAGTAAATATGTCTATTTTCCCAAATTGTAGCTGAGGTTATAAAAGACACCAACCAGACAGATTAGCTGTGTGTAAGGAAACTAGCTAACAGGATGGTTGTGCTAGTCCACTTGTATTCTGAAAGATGGGTCAGTACTTATGAAAAACTTAAGTAAACTAGAGGATAATTCAATACATAGACAATGCATCCCACTGTTTCTCTGTTTATTTTCTCCCTGTGTGACTTCTGGCAACCGAGAAGAAACACTATAAATGACAGCAACCCGCCAAAGAAAAGATTATGAATAACAATACCACAAGAATGAAGGGCATAAAGTTACCAGTGACTTGGGAAAAATGCAGAACACTGGACTCATGACACACTTAGCAACTAGTGGATTGCAGTACATGCAGAGCAGAATACCTTCAGATTAGAAACCCTTTCAATTTGAGTTTCAATTTAAATTCATGCAAGTTTGTCTTGTTTCTGGTAACCAAAAGTGTGTATATCTGTAGGTGTTTGACTCTGCTGAACCACTGTACTTTGCTGGTAATACTCCAAAACCAAGAGAAGTAATGTCACTGGACACTGACAAAATAAAATGGCTGAGATCTGTCTAGTTAGCAGTGGTGCGCACCTTGTTGCTTTCAGGACTGTACCAAGACTGTCATGTTTTCCATCCCAATCTACAGTTCAATTTTCAGGCAATGCATAGCCTTAGTTTAGATACCGTTTAACTTTTTTGATGTTGTAAAATGAAAGAAAACAGCTTTTTATGTTAACCTGGAGTTCAAAATTATTATAATAAATATCACATGAAGATTTTTTTTTAATCCCTGAAAAATCAGATAAACTGTTCTTTTGAAAGAAAAAAAAAATTGCAGTCTATTTGCCCTATGGTGCACTTTTATTACTCCTGAATATCTACAATATTAAATATGTTGGCTGTTTTCTTCTACAGTGACTACCCTAGGCTCTGTTTGCAAAAATAAGCGGTTTCATGAAATATGGAGGAGCCCTCATCTTCGAGGGGAATGAATGTAGTCAGATAAAGGGTGTTTTAGTGTCACTGATGGTCTTTGTCAAGGTTTGAAAGTTAAGACTATTACTTTATTTTTAGTTATATAGGGTCAATGACAAGAAGTTATTCATACATTTTTTCCAATGCTCAGACTTTGCAAGCACAAAGTACTCACTTGAAATGAGTCATGCCAGAAGCTGCAAAGACTATATTGTAGAAGCAGTCAAATGAATCAGTGAAAGGTTCTTCTGAAAGGGTAATTCACCAGGGCTGAGTGCTACTAAATAGGACCCAAACCTGCTCCTATTGCTGTCTGTGTATTTACCTCAGTAGGGATGGAACCAGATCCTAGAATTGAGCTACTCAAGGGAATAGCCCTTCAAGAGATAGGGTGCACTACCTTTAAATTTCTTTTTAAGACAAAGGGAGAGAAAAACCAGTAGATTTTGACTGCTTGTTCTTGTAGCATTTTCTGGCATTCACATGTAATAAATTGATGTCCATCCTTTTGTTAGAGCAAGAAAGAACATGTGTCACAGTTTGGTTCGATCTCAGCTCAGTCCTTTCTAGTTTACATGGCTGAGCAACTTAGAAGTTTTGCCTTTTTTAGTAATTTGTGAAGCAGCAGTAAAAAGAAATGATGGATGTGCTGGCATTCATTCCCCTCCATCCCTCCATCAATACAGCAAAGTAGAGGTCACTTAAAAAAACACCTGTTAAAGCAATAAACATTTAAAAAATAACATGCCAAAGTAAAACATATCAATCAAAGCACAACTCTGTTTAACAATTTTCTGTGCTGGTCATAACAAGAGGAGACTGTAGTTTTGGCAGTGAGGCTCCAAAAGCTCTGGAGCACTCTAGGGCACTAAGTAAAGCACAACACTGTTCTAATTGATAGGTAGGTAACTAGAAGCTGACTTTGAGTACTGATCCATGAGTGATTAAAAAAAAATAAAAACCACCACTACATCAGGAACAACAAACTCAAACCCCACCTTCCCACTCAGCGAAACTGCATACTCTAGTTGTTGATTTCAACCATCCTTGTTAAAGTTTATAGGGAAAGAGGTCTGATATCATAAGTTACACATGAAAAGTTACATGAAATATAATGAGGCAAAGGTGGTGGTGGTGGATGTCTGTTCAAAGGTTTAACAGGGTCCTTTTCAATAAAACAGTGTCTCAGAAAGGTATTTAAGGAAGCTTAACCTTAGTGGTGATGTCCTGTATGTTTGTAAAAAGAAGGAAGTCCCAATTTGAAGTAGGCAGGTCTGGGTTTGTCATGAAACAGTCATGAAGGACTGTATTGCTTCAGTGGGACAGTACAAGATGAACTAATCTGTTAAAAATAGGTTAAATACAGCAGTTATACAAAGTTGTCATTTTGAAGGTATCTACTGGTACCGTTGTAAATAACAGCAAGGATAAGGAGAACTTAGGTTTTCCATACCTTTCAGTGCTAGGGTTGAATGCTTTCCCATGGCATTGGGATGAGGGTGGAGTTTGTTCTGTAAACGTACCTTGAAATCAGAATATGCTGGGTTTGAAGGAACTCATCAGGACCACCTTCTGCTTCATTCCTAGGGAGAAGAGTGATGAAATAACTATTGAAAAAATTAGTGGTGTTTTAATGAAGCAGAGTAACCAAGGCAGACTAGCTGATTTGCGTGCTCTCTAAGGCAGACTATAACTTGTGGATATTTAAACATCATTGCCTTTGTTTGAAATACACATGGGAATATGACTTTGCATATTAGAACCTACATGTGTGGATATATATATACACAGTGGTATGTATATATATATATATATATATATATATATATATATATACACACATACATATGTATTATTATTGTCTAACTCATTTTCCCATTGTAGATAAGCCTGGAGGGAACAAAATATTCCTAGCTTGGAGGTTTCTACATCTGCCTTTCAAGCCACTCTCAGACAGAAACAGCATGGCTACATAAATCGTTATAGATCAGCACATTTTTCAACAACAAAAAGCTCTTAGCACAGAGCCACTTCAGAACACACTGCTCCACAGTTTGTTCGCAGACCTCCCATGCCAGCAGCAGGGAAGTCAGACTGTTGTATTCAACAACTCACAGTAACCAGATGCAGAATAAAGAAATTGCCTTTCAAAGCTATAGTCTTAACTAGGCTTTTCAGAGCCAAACAGTGACGTCTAACATCCATCTTTTCTCTTCTGCTTATTTTTCAGGCCTTTTTGGCCTTCAGCACTCCAAGATGAAGTGTTAGTCTCCTGTTTTGCAAGCAGTCTTGAGTTTCATTTTATATTCTGAAAGAGTAGTTTAACTTCATCAGAGGGACACTCTTCATATATAAGGGGTCCACAAAAAGTAACAAATTAAAAACCTGTTGTCACTGTGCTTAAATATCTAGTGTCAGTAGAGGGTATATAGGTTAAGGAAAATTGAAGGAGTCTATGAATTGAAGAAAGGTTGAAAACCTCTGAAGAACTGTCCAAATCCATGAACCTTAAGGTCCGTCTTCTTCCTAGTGTACAGACTTCAAACTGGTCCCACAGAAGAGGATGGAGTTTCTATCCACAGACAGAAAAAGCAGTTTCTTGGTCTTTAGCTTTAGTAAGAGAACTTAGATTAGGGCAAAGAAAAATAGGTTTAGCATAGTTATGAGTTATGCTTTGTGTGCAGCCTGTTTGTATTAAGGATATCTCTAAAGAACTGCAAGAATTAGAGACAAGCTGGCCTGAATTAAAAAAAAAAATATTAAAAAAAAAGAAATTGGGGAACACTGCCCTGCCTTGCTCAGATTAATCAGACAGTAGCTTCTGACCAAAGACAATCCACAGCTGTGCATTGTACTGTGAAATGTAGAATAGAACATTACTGCTTTAAAGGCTTTGAGCCAGATTCAATAACTAATCTCTACCCCCTCAGCCTAAGTGCATCTGTTGTCAGCTTTTCTTCCAATGGAGAGAGACATCAATGCTCCCCATGACCAGACTGTAAGACTGGTCTTGACTCTTCTTTCTCTGACTGGCGGTTTAGCCTGTAGATGTATCCAGTTTTTGGCTCTCTAGCCAAGCACCTTTTTTCTTGCAGTACATTTGATCTGCTTAGGTGGAAGAAGAGTTTCTCTGTGCTACACAGTGTGGGTTCACAGAGTTGTGCATTTCCAATGCACAAAAGTGCATATGTCTCAGGTTTATCTGAAGACCTTTTCTGTCCTAGTAATGATGTAGCTGCAGGATGTAGACCAGAGGGAATGGCACTGAATCCTTGCATAAAAGTGGATAATGTAAGGTAAAGAGGAGATAAGTGTTATGCCATAGCAGTGAATAAACTTATATATGCATATAATCTTGGTAAATAGTTTAATATCACAGTAAGAAAACGATCGAATATCTACTCTTGAGGTATTGGAAAAGCTTTCTCATTAACTGCAACACGTTGTTTGTGGTTGAAGAAATAAGCTGTCCACAGCCCAGATGTGGGACCAGTGACAAAAACAAAGCTGAAAGATAAACCAAGCAGAAAACAGAGCAAAAATGGAGCATAAATGTTTTCGTCCACTTTAAGCAAGGTTTCAGATATCCACTACTTCATATTCTGAACTTCAGTAACAGAGGGATGAAAGATCACTGGGACCATTGGTGGTACAGGGAGGCACAATTCAACCAGTATTGAGTCTTTGGGGAGTGAGACACTGAAGGAAAATACTGACATTCTATGATGCCTGAAACATATGAAAGTAAATAATATTTCATCAATGCTTATACCTGTCAAGTGGGTACACATATCTAATTATTTTGGTTTTATTAATGAGTTAAACTAAATAATCAAAATTTTTTCTGATATGGTCCCATTTTCATTCTTCTCAGAAATACTACATAAGAATATAAAGCACTGTCAAGTAGAGAATAGGAAACCCTTTGGAAGTTGTGTATTGTCAAGTATAGTGCTTGGGAAAGGCTAAAATAAATGTTATTAAAATGTAAAGCAGACGATAAGTTAAAGCAACTGGAGTTAAGGAGTCATTCCTGTTGATCTATGGTATAATTTGTAGTTGAAACCAATTTTTGAAACTGGACTAGGCTGGTTTCTGTGTTATTAGGGCAAAAACACATCTCTGTTAAAGTGGTTTGCTTTTTAATAGGATTTAACCATAATTGTCCAGTTTGAACTTCTAGTTCAAAATAGTTCCACCTCAGGTTGGTAGGCTATTGTTGGCTTAATTTCAGTTGCTAGCAGCATTCAACAGAAATGCTTCTTTAACCTTGTCTTTCAGTGAATCACATGTTTGTACCATAACAGATTTGTTTGTTAAATGAATTCAAAGACAGAATTAGGTGAGCCAATATTGAAGGTGAGTCACTTTCTGGTCTGTACTGAACCATCTTTCTCTCTAAACTGTCCTATTTTGATCTAAGGGAATATTTTCACTGGAAACTACAGTTCTAAGATGTGCATCAGTATGATCCCAGTTTTCGTGTCACTGACTCTGCTTATTCCTGTTTAAACAAATAGCAAATCTCACAAGAAATTTCATAGCCCTTGCTTGTTTCAGCATTAGTTTTGATGTATTTGTTGATTCCTTTGGTTATGTGAGCAAGCAATACTGATTTGCACTTTTATCATCTTATACTGCTGTAGTAAAGATGATAAGAAGTATTTTCCAAGTGTCAATCACATACTTTCTATCTGTTTTTTTTCTAAGTACATTTGCTAGTCTCTCTTGCATGTTAGCATTCCTCACAGTTGCTTGCCTTTTTGTCCTTCCTGCTCTTAAATCCCGCAGTTACATTAGGTTGATGGAAATTGTTTAAATGTATAACCCAAATTCTCCAGTGAGGTTTGGCTAACCAGCAAGTTATTCAAGTGGTTTTGTCTCCCGGGTATGTCTTCATCTTCTGCTTTTCCAGGTTGCTTGAATATCCTTGAACCCATAATTTGCCCTAATCTCCTCTAAGGCTTTGAAATAATAAAATACTTAAATAAAACTCTTTGGATAAATGCCCTTTAAAATATAGCTTTATCTATGAACTATCATACTCTCAAGGGAGTGGACTTTGTTCCTCAGACGATTAAGGGGATTTTCTGTCCAGTGTCTTACTGTGGTTTGTCCATCGTGATCAGACATACCCATCTTAGCTCCTGCAGCAACTCAAAACAGAACAGATGAGGAAACTCTGGGAGAAAAATGCTGCAGAGACTAGACTGTTGTGGTATGTGATTTTTTTTCTGCTGCCTGAGTTTGGTTCCCCGGTCTACTACATGATTTTCTGTGGGTCACAAAGCCTTCCTGTGCTTTTGAAAAAATAATTCTCTGCTCAACAGGGATGTTGCTGAGGATAAATTAAGGGTGACAAAGTGCCTAGCCGCTACAGAGGGGTAGTCGTATACATACAGAAAGGCTCTACTCAGCTCCTGACTTCATAAAACAGAAAGAGAGAGATCACTTGACTTGCCATCACCAAATCCACTGGGGAAATCCAAGGCAAACAGAGGACTGCCAGGGGCCCCATGTGGTCCTTTTTTTGTTGAAAAGTCCTTTTTGTAGTCCTAGCTAGGCCTAAACCTGGAGTCCTGCAGATGCCTCCCAGGCAAGAATGAGAGGGTTGGAGGATCTCACCAGGGCTCCCACACTGCAGCTCATAAGGACACCCACGCAGGCCCTGGAGACCAACATGATTTGTAGGTTGTTGAGAGTCATGGGTGCCTGTCTTTACTGTTGCTCATTTTGTGGGTAAAGGGAAATGACTTTAGTTTTTCTCCCTTCCCGTGCTGCTCAGCTAATTATTAATTTCTGTCAGCAAGAAGGATCTGCAAAATAACACCAAAATGGGGAAAAGGAGCATCTATCCTGCACTTCTGGAACTCTGTAGCTAAATTCCGTGAAGAAAGATTTGGGGTTTGTGTGTAATTTCTGAGTAATTTGCTTCTGAAGCTAATTATTCTTAAAAATGAAAAATTGCTCAAAAACATTGGGAAAAGGAAGCTTCCTTTTTTATCTTAGTATACCACTAAAATATAAAAATTCTGGTAAAAATCCTGAATGACTATTATTTTAAGATGATACCTTTGAGATAATCTCTCCATTTTGAGGCATGCTCTCCAGAAAGACATCTGTATTTTCTCATGTTAAGTGATAGGAAATGCAAATAGACCATGGCTTAAGTATGAAGAGTATGGAGATTTATAACTCTCATTATACATTTTTTGTGTGTAATAAAATTCAGGAAAACTATACATAGCAATTTTTTTTACTATTTTTTTAACCCAGTTACTGCTCTTTGTCCTCTTTTTTTTTTTTCTTGAAATTTTCCACCTACTTGTCTTAGTTTCTTATCTGAAGTTCAAAATATTCTGTGTCTGAGGTTTATGATGATGAAGTAGCACCAATGAAAACAGTGCTTCAACTGGGTGAAGACCTTTTCTTGGGCACCTTTTAAGGCTCAGGAGAATGATTGCCTCCTGGTAGCTATATGCCATGCTTGTTCAGAAAAAGCAAAAGGATAGAGAAATTCATCTGAGGACTTGCTTGAGTTCACCTTTTTTCCTAATCCCTGCTTTTCAAGAGCTCAGAAGATAAAGTACTATCTTTGCTTTTGTCTGTCTTTGCATTTGGCTGGCACATAACGGCATCAGAACCAAATAGTTCTTCTGGCAGCATGTTTCAGGGTGAGGAGCTCCTGCTTTTCACAGTGCCAAGGATGATACCAAATTCACAAGCCTTGTCTGCAGTCTTGGCAGTGGAGAAATGAACAGTTAGGCTGGGTTCAATGTGGCTTATAGGCAGAACTAGAAAGAGGAGCATTGAAATTCGCAATGAGAATATTTATGTTAAATCTTATTTGAGTCTTAGAACAGACTTTTCAGGTTTTTATTGTAGAATAGTTAATACATATCTAATAAAGTAGACAAGTTTCCATTGCTCTCTCATTTTTGTTGTGAAGAATGTTTCTACCATAACCATTTTTGTTGTTGTTTTGAGCTTAATACTGATTGAAGGAGATTCAGAGACTTCCTAATTGTGATACTGCATTTCTTGTATGTTATGGAAATGTTGCAGTAACTGCCATTTCAAAGCAGCAGCTGAACAACCTCAGATATAATGAATCAGCTACTATTTGAATAGACTAAAAAGGCAGAGCTTTCTTTTCAGTTTTGGGTAATATTTGTGTCTTCCCTGGGGAAGGAAGTCACAGAACAGTTTTCACATTGGAATAGCATTCCTACAGCATTAATTTTTTATTTTTCTAGTTTTTGAGAGTGGACCAAGATAAAGACAGAGAATGCAGCCTGGACTGTGCAGGTTCCCCTCAGAAATCACTCTGTGCATCTGATGGAAGAACTTTTCTGTCCCGGTGTGAATTTCAACGAGCAAAATGCAAAGATCCTCAGCTGGAAATAGCCTACCGAGGCAATTGCAAAGGTGAGGAAATCAAAGTTTCTCTTGATCATAATGAAAAATAATAGATGCTAAATTTGTTTTTGGAAATATCTGTGTATTGAAGACTAGGAGTGTTGGACTTGAAGATTTTTCTTAAACAAGTAGGTTGAAATCCATCCTGTTATTTCTATAACACTACTCTATGTAAAGATAAATTAATCTTGAGTCTTCATCAAAATTATGACGCCCACATCCATTTATACTATAGTAAGTCACTATTAAGGAAACTGCGTGGTTAGGTCCTTGTTCTGAAGTACCATATTACCGGCAAACTCAGAGAAACTCTTAAGATTGTTATCTTGCAAGGTGTCGGCACTTCGGTATTTTGTGTTAGAGATAGTCAAATTAAGTCTTGCATTTCCAAACTACAATCTTTTAGAGGGGGGGGTCGTGGTGAGGAGATTTCAATTAAAAGAAGGAGAAAAAAAAGCTTTGTAATGGATAGAGCTCTCACAGGCCATTCCTACATTCCTATCATCCATTCTTTTACTTCTGATCTCTGTTTAGAGAAATTGTATGACACGCAAACCTACAAAATATCCGTTGTCAAATCATTTCACTTTTAGAGTAGCGTGGTGCTAGAGAATGCATTTCCTTACTGAAGTGTAAGGTGATTCCCACCACAATGATCTTCTTTCTAAAATGTAATAATAGCAGTGATCATAAAGATTTACTTTCCCTTTCTCTCCGTCTAAAGAGAGGGGCAGGGTGTGGACGTGGGGGCTGGGGGGAAGAAAACCCCAGAGACCACACCAATTCAACCTGTAGGAGGCAATTTTCCACATCATCTCTCTCCATTAGCTCCAGAAAACCTCTGAAGCATCAAGACTGCTTCAAAGAGACATTCTGTCTCATCTTCTGCCTAGATGAAATAGTATCCTCATTCTTCAGCCCTTTCATAGTAAACCATTGTATTACCTGATGGATCTATTTACTTTGGTGAACAAGGATAACATAATGAAGCTACCTGAGCCAAAGCTTTTATTACACTCATGAATGACAGAGAGAATTATTGTGCACTTTGTATTTGTTCATTTTATACATTAGAGCATTATACATCTTTATGGAAATTAGTTTTGAGAGTTTTTCTTTATTTTTTTTATACTGTATTGAAAATATCATCTGCAAGAATTTTTTTCATAAAGATGTGAATTGCTCTACTAAATGTGTCCTCAGTGGTGCAGTCAAATTTTTCCGCAGTCAGTAACTACAATTTGGAGAACTGCTCTTTTGCTGTTTATTGTTAATGAATAGAGTGCCAGTACAACTGTAGAACTTGAATTAGACACCATAGGCAGTGCATTGTTAATAGCAAATACTCATTGTGTTCTCCTCAATCAAATATTTTTAATCTTACAATTAAATTAATACAAACATCACCCTAATATTTAAATATTTTTCCTTTGTGTGGTAATAGACACATATTTGCCAATAATATACTTGGTCAATATCAGCAAGAGACTGGTTTTCTTTTAATTCTACATTTTCATGGTATTTCTTATTCAGTCAAAGCAGTCTTAAATTTCGAAGTGACCAATATCTTTATTTCTACCCATGGCTGCAATCATCAGAAGTATTTCAAGCTGTAAAAACAAGTTTTAGAGAAGAGAAAGATGATTTGTTGGCCAAGCTGCAGTTTCAGTTTTAGCATTACTAGAGCTACTTCTGATAGTCTCATCAAACATTCTGAAAGAGCTAAATCCTCAGATTAAAACCTCTTTTGAGCCAGTTACTTTTGAGTGGTGAAATTTGTTGTTGCAGGTGATGCTTGATGAAAAAGCAGAGGGCTGTTTTAGTAGAGCTAACCAAAAAGTGATGATTTCATTTCAGAACAACTTTCAAGGTTTCAGAATTTGCTTTCATTCCATGTTGGAATGCAAACAGATTCTACTGGAAGTGTTCATCTGTCCCCCTAAAAAAACAGACACCCACCCTAACTCCCCAATAAAACATTGGTTTTGAAGTAGATTTCGAGGTTACTGGTGCAGGAAAAAGGGAAAGAAACACACCTTTGCATGAGTAAGTTCTGAAGGGAGAAAAGAGATTATTCCTGGTATAGGTTTCATAACTTTAAATGCGTGTCTGATATTCATCCAGTATTGTTCAGAAAAGGCAGAAAAGGCAGTCTTAAATCTGTGTCTGTCTCCTCCTTTCTTCTTTTGAGGTAAAAATCATAATTAAGTTCACAAAAATCTTCCCTGAAAATTAAATATTTCCAGGTTCCATTTTAATTAGTTGAAATATGGTGTCTAGCTCTTTGTTTGGTTCAGTCTATTCAAAAGAAATCTAAAGACCTTGACAGTTTATGTTGACAACCTTTTGGAATAATTTTGAGTCCATCATTTCTTGTTTATATATACAGAACTGTGGTTTGTTTTTATATCCATAAGGAAGTTTGAACAGGCACCAGACTGATGTGTGCTTTCTCTGTTTCTTTTTTGCCTAGAAAGCCAAATTTAGATTGACTTTCTCCTCTTTCTCACCTGTTCTCAACATTTTTCTCATCTGTTTGGTTTTGATCACTTAAACACTAAAATCACAAAGGGATAGTTTGCTTTATGTGTGCTTGCTTTCCCCTTTAATTCAAGTTTCATTCGCAGTAAGAGTGCTCAGCATTGCAAAGGAAACAATTTTAAGATCCTAGATCTTAAAAGATCACAATAAACTAGTAACATTTAAACCATTTTCCCCCTTGCACTTCTGTTTTAGTTCTTGATGTCTATAGCAGAGATCAAAACAGTTTAAACAAACCTGAAAATGCATGAACTGTGAAACCTTCCACTCAGTTCTGAAAAACTCACTTTTGACAAAAAAAACATCAAAATAGACTGTTCTGATAGTGCTTTTTTCTGAAGACATTAGTTTAGTAATTTTTTTTTTGAACTCCACTTCCAGGCAATGCTGGAATCCATTGGTAAGCTTGGAAATGCTATAAGAAGTTAAAATCTTATAAAATTTCTAGCTTGCTTTTGCAGTTTCTAAGGTCTCAAATACTCTGTGTGCGCTGTAGATGAATATACACATTTTTGGATACTTTTCCAAAAAAAATCTTAACTCTGAAGTTCTGGAGTTTTGCCACTTGCTCGACACAGACATTTACTGTGCAACAAGATTATGAATCTAAAAAATAAATGTATGTTGACAGCTGAGAAATACTATTTGTGTTAGGTGGACTGTGAAAATATCACCTGTGTTGGGGATCAACTACATCCACACACAAATGCTTCACAGTCCAAATCTGGACCAGCATAGCCAAGGAAACAAAACATACAAGAAGTGGAAAAGCAATATGATTGCTTTTAAACTGCTCATAAAAACACAGGCACTATGTCTAAGAAATTAATTAAACAGTGCAAGAACACAGTAGAAGCACCCACACATGTAAGAGTACTCACTGTTGCGCTTTGAGACCTGGCCAGGTAGCGCTTTCCTGAGGACTGTATCTGTCTGGCTCAGCAAAAAGATGGGTGAAGGACTGTTACCAGCAGACAGCATGCACAGAAGTGCCTTCTTTCAGGGACTTCAGACTGTTCAACCTGAGAACTGAGCCTAGGTACTCTTACTGGACTGTCCTGATGCATGCCAGGGAGGATTTATTCCTATGAGTAATATAAACTCAGGGAAGAGTCCTTTAGCACTTACCCTTATTCCTACCACTACAGCTGGTGAGGATGGGACTGGAGAGCTCTGAATGTCACAAAAGGAAGGCTTTGTAACCTATAGAATAGATCCTTTGATATTCTTTGTTATTCCTTTGATATTCTTTTGCATTTTTGCATGCAAAAAGTACATCTTTGAGTTCCTTAGTCTTGAAAATAGGACCAACCATGCAGAAGTGTCATGTCTACAAAAAAACCCCAAATGAGGCAGTTGGTCGTTATGAGTAGGAAGTGTTACCCATCAATCTGTTCTTCCATAGGGTCAGTAGCTGGGGGGATTTTACATGATTTGGAACATAGTATGGATTACTCCAAAATACTGTGCTTGTATTGAAACTGGAATGGACAAAGCATCAGCTAAAATTATCTTCCTCAGGGGAAAGGCAGGGGAAAGGCATTGTTAAGTGAAGATCTGCCTCTTTATTTTACAAAGTAAGGCTGAATATGTCACAAATTGCTATAGATAAGACTACTTGAAACAAGTAGTTTGGTCTTTTTCATTGTGCATTTGTACAAGGATTTGGGATTTTTTCCCCTCTTTTTCTTTGTTAACTGTTCAAAATAACTGTAAAAATTGCTTATATCACTGTAAGAATTTTCTATTGTTGTGAAAATTTTGCATTATCTATACAAAAGAAAAAGAGAGAATGCTTCAACTGAAAATGACAATGTAGGAGCTGTACGCAGTGATATTTAATTTCTGAGGGGTTTGGAATTTAGCCTGGCTGACACTCAGAGTATGTATTCAGTATTTGCAGAGGTGGCCCCAACAGTGACTTACTGCTTTGTGAGTACACTAAGGAAAGCCATCATGCAGAGTAGTATCATTGTTATTCCATAACTATGTAGATCCCCTTTCTGTATTGGAAACCCCAGATAGCTCATGTGTAATTTAATTCATTTATAGTATGTTAAAGAGCCTCACTGTTTAAAAATGCTGTACTTTTATGGGCTATCATAAACGTAATGAAAGGTACTATCTACAATCTCACAGTTCACATAAAGAACTGAAACACATCAAAATATGAGTGAGATTTCTCATAAAATAGGTATTTTACTATTTGTTTTCCTAAAAGAAAAAAATGCTCAGCATTTGTTTCTTTAAAGTAGGGCCTTCAGAAATAGGGAGAAGTTTAACCCATTTGAATTATGGGTACAATGATTTGATGAATGGATTAAGAACATGCTCAAACAAATTGAAATTATCTGAATTAGGGTACCTTTCTGTCCTTGGACAAACAAGCTGATACGATTTTCCCTTTGTGAAGAGAAAGGAGGCATTGCTGGGCAGTAGTTGTTTTGAGCTCACAAATTAAGTTTGGTCCCATAATTCATGAATCCAAACATAATTTGGGGAAACATTACTGTTGCCTTTCAGCTAAAGAACTGGTTTGTAAATTCTGGACATAGCTTCTGAGTGCACACCTTATCTAGTATTCCCATGGAGTCTGCCATCCAGCTGAGGTTTACCTGTGAGCCAACCAGGTGTGAGCTTGGCATTTGCTTGCAGTACTTGAGAATGTCCCTTAGCTCAGTGTGTGGGCAGGGACATTGTCTTGGCCAGTGCACTTGCTGCCTGGAAGGCAACCTTATGGGTTGTGTTTAGGAGGCAGAATATGATCCCAGGATGTTTCGTCTGGAGAGAGAAAAATGTTATGATTAGGTTTGGTTCTTTTTCTAGCTGAAATGACAGTTGGACTGAGCCAAGGTGTCATTCTAAAACATAATCCTGAACACACTGAGACCTTGCGCAGTCTGCAGATTGAAAGCAGAACATGTCTTCATATCTTCTCACCTCTCCTTTTTCTCCTCTCCCTTTTCTTTTTGTTCTCATAGTTTATGAGGGAAAAAAAAAAAGAGTCATGCTTTTTTTTTTCATTATTTTGGAAAAAAAAGTATTGAAAAGAGAATATATTGAGAAGTGGTACTGTTTTTTTTTTTTTTTTAAATAAACCATATGGGGGAAAATTGATTATAGGGCAGATTTTTGTCTTAAAATGCTTTTATCTGGGAGCTGTCTCCTCCTTTTTCAGGCATATTTTCTCACTGTAGACACTGTGTTTAGTATACATGAAGACTGCAAGTTTCCAGACTGTGACACTGGCAATCGTGAGAGAAACACTTGTCAGCTCCAACATCATTTTGGTTTTGAGTCTTCATTTAAATCACATGTCAAGCTGTTACATACACATCAAGCTACTCTACTAAAATTGTTGAGAAACAAAATATCCAACAACTCAGTGAATAAAATTAAAATTTATGTTTCTCTGAAAGCAAGTGGAATTTAAAATACTCAGTTTTTCTGGGTAATATTTCACCAAGTACAATTTGCTAAGTAAGGCATATGAGAAGTAAGGACAGAAGTAAGGCATATAAGAACATTCTTAGGCACAAAAAAATGTAGCTTGTTAAAATCAAATATGCACTACTGCAATTGTAAGAAAGTAATCTTTTTGTTTTGTTTTGTGAAATTTTCATTTCTGCTCTTGTATTTTCCATTTAAGTTTCAGATAACATGAAAAGGAACTTAAAAGAAGTGAAGTAGAAAGTGCTAAAAAAGCAGTACTGCGCTGAAGATTAGGAACCACCAACAGTTGCAAGCCTTCTCAGACTTTCAGTAAAAGAATTAGTAAGCTGGCTCATATTAGACTTCTCTAAGCTATTAGCAAATCTCTGCTCTGCTCTGCTCAGAAAGTCTAGTGTAGCCTTTGGTACTCAAAAAATCAGAAAGCTGTAACTTTACTTTCTCTTGCAAGCATTTGATTCAGTTCTAGTCAGACTGTATCTCTCCAAATGTGACTGTCAGAAAACTGAGAGAAATAGTGTGCCAAGAGGAAATCCAGCACAGCATTCCTTATTTTATCTTAGAGCTTAGCTATCTAAATTGCTGTGTGGCTGCAAAATGTGGGGGGAAAGAAAAAAAAGAAAAAAAAAAGAAAACAACAAAGAAACCTCACACTGCTTGGGTCTGTTAGATGCCAACAGAGGAGAGTTTAGGCTAAGATTGCTCTGCTGTTTTGGTCAAATCCAGAAAGCAGCAATAAAAATAAATAGTGAAGGAGTTGGCCAACCCTTGTCACGAAGCAGCAAGTCTTTGTTTTATGGCTCTGTCAGGCTAAATGTCTGTGCTGACATCCTTTCCAACCCAAGAGACTAATATCTCTACATCTTTAAAACTGACACTTTCACCATTTATCTATCACTAGAGGGTACAGCTATTTATCTGCTTTGTTTTTAAACATGATCAGTTCTGCAGAATGTACACTGACCTGGGAAATTATCATGTTGTGAGTAGTGTATGACTTATAAACCAAATGGTGTCTTGTGTTCTGAATTAAACTTCTTTGTGCTAAATTAACTACAAGTTAAGACCATTTGACTTATGTCACATCACTACAAGGGTATAGCAGTGGGAAAGAAGCACAAAAGTAGAAATGAATTCTGTTTCATTGTTAGGACAATTCTGTAAAGTGCTCAGGTGGACAGCTAACTTTAAACAGCTTGTTACACTTCATGTTTCGAAGTGTAAGGACAAGTAAGTGTATAAAGGTGTTCTGGCATAATCGAGGTGCAACAAGGGAAACCTACAGAGAAACAGGGAGAAGGTTTTGGATTATGTTTGTCTATACAAGGTCTGCTTGTTCACGTCAATGTGACTTTAGAAAAGCTTTCTCTTTAGCGTAAGAACTGAGTGCCTGTAGAAAGCTGTCAAGGGAACTTTTTCTTCAAATGAATAAGTTAACCAGTTTATATGTAATTTTTACAAAGTAGTAAATATTTCTTATCTGTTCAGCAGAATATTTAATCTATAATAAAATACTAAACTGTGGAGTGCATTTTATGCATAAATACATAGCAAGGTCATGTCACACACTTTGCTCTTTGAAAGCAAACAAAGTTTGCTCCATGAATTGAGACTGAGAAAGGTACTTTTATTCTTACTGAGATACATAGCAAACCAAGAAATACCAGATGAACTAAACTGAAACTCTTGCAGGAGATTTATCTATTCTTTTGGCAAGCTGTTTACTTTCTCAGAGAGAATCTGGGTTAAATCTCCCTGTAGAGCCCCAAAATTGCTGTAAATTCAATAGTATCGAATGTCACTTTAGAGATGGTGCTTACACCTTTGATGAGTTGGTGTCATTGTTTTAAAGATAAACTTCTACTTTGCAGTAGTAAATTTCTCTCTATATGATATATTATTCAAGGATTAGCCAGCAGAGTTGAATTTGATGGATGTTTTTTCCCCGAAGCTCAGTGTTTTTGGTACTGTACTGTTGGAAATAGTACCAATAAAATGAGATTGGTTCCAAGTCAGTCTGGTGCTATTTGTGAGGTTAATTCTGTTTCCAAAATTTCCTATTGACTTCAGTGCTATCTCGGGAAGATTCTACAGTAATGTACCAGCATTCACTTCATTTCATAAGTGAAAGTCTTCCCTGTTGCATATAGAATCTTAGCACAAAATTAAGATGTCTTTATATTTTATTTGTGCTTTCTCTTCAGTGGTCTCCCCTGGAAGCCAAAATTGTCACCAGGGCAATTCAGAAAGACCTGCCCAAACAGCTATAACTCTGTACTCTCCTCGGCTCTGTGTATTTCTGTCCACTCCCATACAACTATTTTTGTCTTCAGTTATATACTCCAAGATGTGTTTGTCTTATCAAACCTTTGGCTGCCTTTGCAGTCCTGGTGCTAAGTCACAGAGGGTACAGTCAACACATTAACCATCATACTGTGCTTCAGTGCATTGAGCTTTGTACCAACCAGTCTGATAGCTAAAACCATCCCGGAGAGCTGATTTAATTTTTGCTTAATTTCTATGCCATAAGAGGTTTTTTTGTTTGTTTGGTTTGGTTTTCTGTTTGTTTTGTTTTGTTTTTGTTTTTGTTCCCCCCCCCCATTCCTCACAAGGTTCTGGGATGTAAAAACCCATTTACCTGGAGTTTAGAGGATAAAGGCTCACTGAGTTGCCGTAATTCCAAATTACAGCTGGACATACATTATATATCTTCAAAATTAGTTCTTCACATTGTATAACTATAAGCAAATAAGGCCTCATTTCAGCCAGCTTTTAACAGGTCTTAGAACTTAATGGTCTTTTCACAAGGTCACGGACCAGATTCCAGCTTAAGCCTACTAGCTCCCTTATTTAATACTTTAGCTAGGGAGTGAAATAAAGTGGGAATTCTAGTAACAGATTCAAGGCCCTTATTTTTCCACTAGACAGTTCCAAAGATTTAAACAAAAACAGATTTTAAAAAAAATATGTTTATAGCATTGCACAGTGCTTGTCAACCTTCCAACACCTTGCAACGTTGGAGTTCCCTCTACTCACAGGTTCTTACCAGAGGGACATTGCTCACCTCAAAAGAGTTTAGCTTGCTTTGGTCAAGGTCCATGAAGAAAAATCAAAATCTGTGGGCTGATTAATCAGCACAGAGGTACCAGGTAAATCCTACCATTTTTCATTCTCAGTCTTCATTTTAAAATAATCAGGGTCCATCCTGATCTGAATGATTCCTGTTCTAGATAAAGAGTGAAGTTGAATTCATATGTGAGAGAGTTTCCTGGTATCCCCTTAGATGTATATATATATGTTTATTTATTTATTTAGATAAATCCCATTCTGACAAACCATATAGGCCTAGACTCATCCTACTAATTTGAGATTCGTGTGAGTCATCTTCATTAGTTAGACTACTGCAAGGTGCACAGAGGGGCCTGTAGACAAGAATTATCTGGGTGCACTCAAAAGACTTTGCACAAGTCCCAGATTTGGCTTTGCTGAATGATCACAAGCAATGGTCATATGAAAGGTTTGTTTCCCTGTGGATTAGGATCTTGCCCGTGACTTATGTGTGTTAAAAGCTACAAGATTTCCCTACAGCTATCTCTTTTCTGGTATTTTGATGCGAGCTTATGTTTCAGCTTTTCTCCCAGGCATGTCACAAATTTATTTTCTCATCCTTTTTCAGCTCTTATTTGTACAACTGTCTAGTCCTTAAACATCTTGAATTCTTTTTCTTTGGAAAATTTGTCTGTAATTATACAGTAGATTTCGAAGATATTGCAACCAGGACACAGAGGCAGATGCTCAGATGTTGTAATCTTAAAAATTTGTTATAAAAAATATTATAACTTCTTTTGTCTTCAGTGATTTACTTTATTTGGAAGGGATTTAGCCCCTCTGAATTAATAATTTAATTGGTCATTAATATTTTGAGTATCAATGTTTTTATATGTCTTCTTATCTTAATCACCCTATTACTGTTTCCTCTGTCAGGTTTGGGCCTCATTTCTGTGCCATAGTTATTTTCCTGTGGTAATATCTTGGTAAAATAAAAAATGGAACTGGAAATAATATTTTGACTTTACACAGTTTCAGATGGTTAACTTGATAAGAAATTTTCCTCATGGTTTTTTTTCGGTATACTGAAGTATAGTAATGCCCAACAGCTTTAAAACGTTTCCATGGTTATAAAATACAAAGTGAGACTTCAAATGTGAATTTTATATTCCAATAAATTTGGTAATTGTTGATTTTAAAGCATATTAGATCATCCACGAATAGGAGGCCTTTAGAGCATCGGGCTGTTTAGGAACAAGTTTGTAGACAGTTTTGGAGAACTTCTCTTTCTCCTTGGCATGTTTTCATGACAATTCAAATGTTGGAGATAATTTACAACCCTGCTGGTACTGTACCAGAGACCTTATGTGATGGAATTTATATCACTTTTCCTTTTAGACATTTAAACCACATGTCATTCTAGAAAAACGAGGACAGAGGTCCAACAAAGGAGTGATTTATTTTCAGTTAAAATACTAGCTACATTAAAACCACATGTTATTAAGTACTGTATAACCAAACCATACTCAGAAGAAGGCTTACAACACCAAACCTTGCATAAAATATTTCTTTTTTTTTACCCAAAAAACTTCGGCAGTGAACACATTAACAGACTTTACCTGAACCGCACAGTACATTGGCTGTACTTTTCCCCTGATGAAACAAGCTATTAAAGTACCAGAGTACAAGTTAATTCAGTTCCTCATTATTTTTCTTTCTCACATTTCTGGATGCTTGAAGTTTTCTGATCATTTTAGGTATCATTGCATCTCTGTGAGCATCCCTCCTGAAAGAGCATAATACAATTAAGATTGCTAAAACTGAAATATAGTTTTTCACTTTTTCAAAATGAAACAATTTGTATTTTGGATGTATTACCAACATGAACTCTCTAATGCTCCTGTGAGAAGAGTAAAGTAATGCACAGACGTAATGCACATGAATCCGAGACCAGGAGGGAAATATGAAGATTAGAATTAAGGGGCCCCAATTTTGTTTTCAGAATGTAGATGTTGAGGACCAGTTTCTGTCCTCATTATGCTACACTTCCACACCAGATTGCCTATGACTTGAAGGGATTTTTAAATGCTAATGTTACCAGGTGAGTTGTCAAAAGCTAGTAGAGATGACCAGTGAAGGATTTATCCTGTAAAAAACATCTCTGCTGTTCCAACAAGTTTCTGTGCTGGTTCTGTGAATGTATGTCTGGATCATACTGGCACAGAGAGGGTGCTTGGGGGATGGGAATTTAGCTGGCTCAGCTGTGTGCTCCTGGGAATGCCAAAACCCTGTCAAGTGTTGTTGCCTCACTGTTCAGATTCTTTTCAATGTGCATCTTGCATAGACTAGAAAACCTGTCCCTGTGCTTTCAAAGAACTTCATAAGCATTAACGAATCACCCCAATACTCCTGTCTCACAGATATTCACTGGGTAGTTTCTGTCAAACAGTCTTTAAACAAAACAAGAATCAGAAGCAGCAAATTTCTCTGCTTGTATGTTTGAGATCATTCTAATTTGGATGTTACAGTCACATCTTGAAATCATTAATACTACCTTAAGCTCACTTACTATTCTCATTTTTCCTGAAATTGCTTAGCTCAAGCAATTTTGCATCAGCAGTTCTGATTCTGCGTCAGCAACATGCTAAAATTTTTAGTGTCTTTAAACATAAAAAAGGTACAAAAGCTTATGTTATGTGTCTTTTTCAGCCCTTGGCTGCCTAATTGAAATAAAGTACATGTAATAGACAATATAATTTATTAGACAATAGAAACCCCACTGAATTAAATCTGGCTAGTTTGCTAACTTGTCTTGGGTGGACACCAGTACCAGATAATGAAGGAGATGGTGCAAGAAATCACACAGTGGACAAAAAGGACCATGTGTTAGACTTGACTTGAGCCATGCTTAAATCATAAACTGTTACATCAAATTTTAGCATATTATGAATTAATCATGTCCAGAATTATTATTGAATCACCATCCCAAAAAGTCCCTGTGCTGTACAGTATAATTTATTTTTTTTTTTACCACTTTGGTAGGGTCATCTGTAGTCATAGCTGAGGTTGCTGCCTGTTGTATGGCCAGTCTTCACGAACGAAGATTTGGGAAAGGTCTTTACCCTTCGAGCCTGCGCAGTGGATTTTTTAGCAGTGTGTAAATTCTCAGTAGGAAATACAAGGAAGCTATGCTCTTGCTGCCTCCTTTACCTTTCCTGAAGCACCAGAAAGCCAGTACTGCCATCAGCTCTGAAAGAATATTGTGCAATGGGTGCAATGTGGCAGCTATTGATGTGTTAAATTGAGAGGAGAAACCCTGTTTGGGCTTCTGCTCTTTGGCAGCATTTAGAACCGAAAGGTTATATCTCTAGACATCTTTCCATTTTGTTTCCCAGTTATGGATTATTGTCCAGAAATTATTGTCCTTCACTGGTTTTCTTCCCTAAAAACAATGCAAGTGTTGGTACATTTTCACTGATTAAAATTCTGTTTCTCTTTACATGAATCTCTTAGCCCTCTTCCTTTTTCAGAATATAGATGGTCAGCCATCTTTTCTTCATATTGCATCATTCAACTGACTTGTCTTTTTCTTTTCTTTAGATGTTTCCAGATGTGTGGCTGAGAGGAAGTATACCCAGGAACAAGCTCGTAAAGAATTTCAACAAGTGTTTATCCCAGAATGCAATGATGATGGCACATATAGTCAGGTTGAAAATTTTTCATTTAGTATCTTGCATGGCTGTAAAGTCAGAACATGTGTGTTTGAAAAGGGTAAAGAAGAGACAAATGCAATGAAGAGAAAAGTAATTTCAATTTAAATGTAATTTGTGCTAACACTGACATAAAAAAAAATTGAAGGAAAATCCATGTTATGTGCAGAGTCCTTGTTCTTTTTTTCAGAGTTGGCCAGCAAAAGAGCCAAACATTACTATTGTTTGTGTAATACCTTCCCTGTTCTTCTAGGATGAGGCAACTGAGTCATTCTTGCAGCCCCCTGAATACACATTAGATGGGAAAATACTTGGAATTTCTGATCTGTTCCTGATTTGAACCAGAAATCTTGCGACCAGAGTCCATGTCTTAGTGCTAAAGCATGAATCACAAGATTCTTCCCTATTCTCAACTGAATTTCTTTCCAAGCACATGTTCTGAGACTAATTTACTTAGCTTAGATCATGGAATTCAGAAGGGACACAGTTAGAAGCTTAACCTGTGATACATATTCCAGTTAAGATCACCTTCTGCCACCTCTGTACTGCATTTCAGTTGTGGATTTGTGCAGAAGACAGTGAGGGAAGTGATGTTGGCCCTTAGGAAATATAATGCAATTGATTTCTAAGTGGAATTCCAAGAGTTTCCTTTCTGACAGCTTGAGACATGAATAATGCTGGCAGAAGCACTCTGTCGTGCTCCTTCAGTGGGTGGAACAATATGTTCTTTATGCGGAAAAAAACGCAAGATTGCTTGTTTCAGGAACAGTTTTTGTGTCCCTTGAGAAACTTCCTTGTGAGGTCTTTATAACACCTGTACCTCACTGATTTAAGATAGGGTGTAAACAACCACATATTTCAATAGTTTTCTCTTCAATTTGATTCTGAAGGACCTACCACACTTTGCTTGAAATATGTTGTATGCTAAAAAAATCATATGTAGGACTGAGATAAGGTCCAATTTGGTTTCCTGTTTTAGATTTCGTCAACATAGTTTGCTGGATTAGTCTTTTGTACTCACATGTATGATTGCTGTGGGATATCTGATGAGCTGCACATGGTTCATGTTGTTTCTGACAGGTTCAGTGCCATAGTTACACTGGATACTGCTGGTGTGTCACTCCCAATGGTCGTCCTATCAGTGGTACTGCTGTGGCCCACAAAACTCCCCGCTGCCCAGGTAAATCTTGTTTGGCTGGACAGGATATGACAGTGTGTCGTGAATAGCAGAGTTTATCTGTAGTGTCTTACTAGACTTAAAGAAAAGAATTCTTCATTGGAAGAATGGTTAAGCACAGAAACAGGTGCTGGTGAATGGCCCATCTCTAGTGGCAAAATTCAGCTGGATGAGGCTCTGAGAAAGTTGGTCTGGCTTTTCATGTAGACCTGCATGAAATCTAAGGTCACCGTCACCCTAAACCTCGCTATGATTTGTACCATATTTATGTGTCCATATATGAAATCATGCAACTGACTTATGGGTACAGTACTTTACGTTGAAACTCTCTTGCACATAAACTCATTGCAAAAAAATTTCAGAGGAATTTGCCTTTTTCAGATATTTAGAGTACAGGAAAAAAACCCGTGCCAACAAAAAATACAGAGTGGGAATATGTGTTTGTAGCACAGCCCAGTGAAAGAACTCCTACAACAGGTTCCATGAATGACCAAATCCAGAGGAGAAATTAGAACAATAACAAAAAAAGCATTAAGAACATAGTGAAATCACTGTCTTATGAATGCATAATGAAAGCACTGCCTTCGTGCTGCCTTTTGTCTTTCCTCAGGGCAGACAGGTTCAGTCTTTTAGGGATTTGTTTCTGACCCTATTTCATTAAAACTGAAAATAAATATAAATCCCAAGAGTATGAACAGTTGCCAAATTGCTGTTGACCTCTTTTGAGATTGACAGAATTGCACAAAAATAGCTCTACAAATATTTGCTCTCTATCTATTGCATTACTGCTTGTCCTGCAGCACCATTCTCTGTCAGAAGGCCAGAGAAATAGCTTGAAAAAGTCAATCCTGTAATGAGAATGACACTGAAAAAGAGGGTGGATTAGGGCCTTTAAGGGAATTCATTTGGCCTGATCTACTTCAATCATTCATTGAGGTTTTAAATAAATAGATGGAGGAAGGTAGAGACCATTGAGAAAGTTTTAATAAAGTTTATAAAATGTTAGTTTCACTTTTAAGGTCTTTCTTGTTTAAATGACTTGCTGAATCTTCCATGCATTTTGCCTGAAAGAATACTCTTCAGAATATTCCTTTTGATCCAGTCTGAAAAGTCACTGTGGAATGATAGTCAATTGTGAAAAATAATATAAAATATTCAGAAACCTTAAAATAGAGGTAAATGCACATTCATTTTAGTGTAATTATTGCTTATGACTGGTTTGCATCTTCAGAAGACACATGGATATGTCTTCTTTAGTTGTGGGTGCCCCAGTCCTGGAAATGTTCAAGGCCAGGTTGGATGGGGCTCCAAGAAACCTGCTGTAATGGAAGGCATCCCTGCCCATGGCAGGGAGGCTGGAAAGAAATAAGCTTTAAAGTCTCTTCCCAGCTATTCTATAAGTCTTTGATTCTATAGCTAGAGTAATGCTTTTGTGCTTCAATGTAATTTTGAGTAGAGGTGCTTTTACATGCCCATAGCCAGGGCTTTCTGAAAGCAGGCCTTCAGTGCTTTCTCTGCAAAATCCATTTGTAGCTTCCTTCCTTCCTGTCCTTTCACTGACATCAGTGAAAAAAGGTCTATGCTGATGCTGAAAGTTCAATAAATACTTGTTTTTCAGATGTTTCATAACACATGCTGCTATTTTTGGCTCAAAATGTTGTTGAGTTACTATACTTTCACTTTTTCTATTTGTACCTGATATTATTGAGGAGAAGCTGCAGCGTAGTTCCAATCTAATTAATAGATTAATATGAGAATTATTCTATCTCTACATTTTACAGAAATGCTAAGGTGAAGGTCATAGTAGCACTCAAATTGAATTTAGTAACTCAGAGATAAATAAACTGCTTCAGGGCCCAGGTGAGTATGCAGAGTCTGATTTTGCTCCATGGAAGACTGTGGGTAATTTTTCAGTTTTTATGACACCCTGTGGGATTACCTCTGCACATTTCCTCCCCTTCTTGTATCAGTGTTTTACTGTTCACTACTTCTCCTTTGTCCCTCAGGAAAGAAGTCCAGCTACAGCAGAGTTTGGAAGTAAGACTTGAAATGCTAGGGGATTTTGCAGTGGTATTGGCTAAGAAATCAGTTTTGAGAGATCTGGAAAAACCTTCTCATTCAGCAGAGAAGACAGCTACAGATTTTCTCAGAAAGAACCTTATTATGGTATAATAAGGCAAAACTTTGTTCTTATATTGCAGAATGAAAGTTCTGATACACAATTGCACCCTTCTCCCATTTCCCTCTATATATTCAAAATTGCCATCTGTTTAGGATAAGGAATTTTCAGGTTTTTTTCCCCGAAGAATGTTGATGTTTTCCAGATCACCACTGATTCCCATTCCTGTATTTAGTACGACTACGCACAGGAATTACGATCAAAACTTCAGTGGTTCAACTGAAGTTAAGTAGATGTACTCCTGTTTTAACTAGTATTTTAGGAATGCCATTTCTTCTAATACTGTTGTCCCTAGTCAGTCCAACACACTGCATCATTTCTAGCCTTGATGAAGGAATTGCCTTGCTATTTTTGATGGTGCAGGTAGACCTCCTGCAATGATGACATCCTGACACCAGCATGTTTCTGCATTTTCACATGCTTCCATGTATTCTGTAGGCTTGATGCTATAGTTATTTTAAAAACTTTTATGCAAATATTTCAATTTACATGCACCATACCTTTTTCTCCCAGGATCACTTTTACCACCTCTACCCTTAAGAGGAGAATGTGTACAGACATTCAAGAAGTTTTTGTAATTATCTTCTCATTGGTAATGTGCTACCATGGAATGTGGGAAAATTCCTTGTTTTAATGAAAATGTTGAGTTAATTTTCAGTTCTAGGTTAGTTCTTCAGTAACTTCAGATAAGGTTCAAATATACATCCAATCAACTGTGCTATTCCTAAATTATGGGATAATTTTTGCCTTTCATTTTCTCCCAGTGGAACTACCTTTGACTTTGGTGAATACCCAGAAATAAGAAAGAAGATCATGGCAGCCTGTAAGAGTTTGGATTTTAATAGAGGAAATACGCAGCAGAATTTAGGTTGGGCAGTTAAGACTTTGGTTTACTAGTTCCATCTCTTATCCATGCTTCACATTTACGGTGTGATACCAGATATGTGAAGCAGTCTCTACGTTTCTCTAACTGCTAGTATTGGTTAGCTGCATAATGTGATGGTTCCTAAAGTTTGGTGAAGTCTGAAAAGTATCGTATATTTTTTATGAATCAACAATAGCTGTACGAGCCATTTTTTGCTCATTGGTTTGTTTTGGTTACTCTTATTTAAGCTGTCTTTTCTGCTAGAGACAAAATATGTGGAAGGATGAAAGTCGTAAGCAGCATTAAAAAATTCAGGACTCTTCAACTGTTTTATGTGAACCTTTGCTTTAATTACATCTTTACCTGAAAGAGGCTCTTCTTCCATACTTTCCAGTTTTTCCCACAGCAACACTTGGTACTGCTAAGACGCACATGATAAATCCCAGAATGCCATTCTACTCCATGGAAATAATCTTCACTATTGCAGGAGCAATGGGGAGAAGGAGAGTAAATCAAACACATTCCCATGACAGCATTTAAAAGAAAACTCCTTAAAAATGATGAATGTCTCCTAGTACTTTCACTAAAGAACACCAGACATAAAAAAAGACATTTTTACAGCTCTCCATCTCTGTTATCAGCACTTCAGGGAACTACAGAAATTCCATAGTCACTGAGTCCTGGGAAATGGGGCAGAAGTTGAGAAGCAGGTGTTAAATTATCATTGGAAAATACAGTGTTTGCCTATTGTTGGGGTTTTATGCCTTATTAACTATTTTGAGCTTCTACCAGTGAGATTGCAGAGGTATGGAGACATGTTTATTTCCCTGTAAAAAAGTTTTGCTACCTTTTGATTATGACATCATCATGTTTTATGGCCTGAATTTCCCTTTAGAAATTCAGAACTCTTCCAGCTTGTATAGTATTATGATCAGATAATATGATGAAAACAAATATATTTGGGAAGGAAATGAACTTTTAAAATATACATTATATTGTTTTTGTTAGCTGGAGAAAAATATCCATCCTTGGATCATTCTTTCCCCATACACAGTACTTTGTCTATACATACACATTCAGACACACCTATAGGTGAGATAAAGGATAGCATGGGAAGTTTACTTATCTTGATATCTTCATTCAGTTATTACATATCAAATATTCCTTGGTAGGAGATCAGAAATCATTATCTAAACTAGAGAATAATAGACTTTCACCTTCTCTTTTAAAGCCCAGTCTTGTGTGCTCAGAACAACTGAAAATAGATATGCTAAAATCACAAACCACAAAACTCATATCATGTTCCCTGGAAGGGAGTTGTGCCTCAGAAGCTGTTAGAGCGAAACTGCGTGGAACTGTGGGGTTTGCAATAAACTAAGGCATGAATATATCTTCTTTTTAAAAAGGAAATTAAATTAATCATGGTCATAAATGGATAGATGGCTAAGCAAATTACAAGCTGGAATGATACTAAATTCTTCATTAAAGTAATGTTGCTGAATCTAATACCTCTCCTTGCCCTCTCCCACTCCATAGCATATTTATTTATGTGGTAGTTTGGTTGCTTACAATGTACTGAAAACTTGGAAGCCAATTGCATAGCCCAACTTTTAGATAAGTTAGAAATTGCCTTTGTTTCTTGCCTTGCGGCAAATGTGAGGATTTGTCAAGAGTATTGAAGATATAATTTCCCAAAAACTTGCAAATGCAACTTCCTAGAAGCTAGGAAGTATTTCTAGCTAGAAGTATTTCTACCATAAATATATTCAGAAAATGGTTAAAAAAAAGATAAAAATGCAATAGCTCCTCCTTACCTTGATTTTGGAGACAACAAGAACTGTTTATGCTGCATAAATTGAAAATTTCAGGTGAAACTATGTGAAGGGCACATGTTTTCCTTTGTAGGAAATTCTGTGAATATTTTTGTTAACTTCCTAAGACTTAAAAAAATGTTAGCCCAGTAAACCTAATTTACTTAGCATTAGTCTAATTTTTTAATGAAATTAGATTCACTATGATAAAGTTAGTCTTTGTAAATGCCACTCTCTTCCCCATTTATTAATTTTCCATGAAAATTTAGGGTAAAAAATGCAAGCCCAGAAAAAAGAACTTAATTCTCCCTGACTGTACATGAATATTGCATAGTCATTCTCACCATTTCACATAAAGAGGGAGAAACCTGAATGTATCTGGAAAGATTTTTCTCCTTTTGGTTTAAGATGTGGAATATTATGTATGTTTCACCAATGTGTTAAATTACTTAGGCATGAACTGAATTTAGAGTTCAGCTTACACTAGTAGTTCTGAATGTACATAGAGAGACAACACTGGTGCCAAACTGGGGCTTTACTTAACATGCTGTTTTTGGTGCAGGGGGCTATTAGTGGCATTCATCACACATATTCCCCACTGCTGAGACCTCATTTCTAGTCAACAAACTCAAAAGTAGTTTAAATGCTTTAGTGTGGGTGAGAATCAGGCCTAAAATCTCTGGATTTACAAGAAAATTATAATTATAAGCCTGTGAATCAAAACGAAATTCAGATACTACAGAGTCAATTGTAGCTGGATGAAATTTGAGGAAAGATTGGATCACTGGTATTTAGTGTAATTAGAAAAACCTGTAATTTTGTACGTAGTACTTCCGAAAACTGGAACATCTTATTTGAATTCAAGCTGAACCTTTTATCAAATACAAGCCAAGCACCAAAAAACTCAGATCTACTGGCTTCAGCATAAATGGAAAAATCCACCTCTTCTTCAGAGTAAATAATAGGGATTAGTATTGCAATCTCTTCTGAGCAAACTATCCCAAACACCTTTGGATATAATTCCTACAAGACAGCAATTTTATTTTTCCTGCCTGAGTTGATACTGATGCATCCCTAAGTATATTGAATTTCTGGTGACTCAAAGATAATATAATAAAAATACACTATTGACACAAAAGGAAACACATCTAAACAAGAATATTTTTTATATGGTGAATCCTTCAGAAGGTAATATCAACTTGGCTGCATTGCCAATATTCTTTTATAGAGGCTTTAAAATCATCAGAGCAGATTTGTGACTTTAGGCATCTACCCTCTGGCAGATTCCTTGTCTAAATTTCCTGCTGAAGTAACCATTGGTTCAGCATGGTAGGCAAAACCTGTGATTTAGTGGGTTCTCTTGTTTAAATTGTCCTTTTAGAACAGATTTATTGTGCTACAAGGTTTGGGATTTTTTTTTACTTTGTTTTAAACACAGTGAATGTAATTATTTCAAAGGGAATAAATTAGGAAAATTAAGGCAACCAAATTATTTCACATACAAGCATGTGCCAGATGTTTGGGTTTTTTATCGTTTCATTAAAGCAGGTGTATGTAAGAAGAGACTATGTGTTAAGAATTTATAGACTTCACGCTTTTTAAATTTTGATTACTCCACGTGGGCTCTTCAGAGAGAAAAATACCACTTTTAAAGGTGATTTTTAATGTAACAGAGACAAATAAATTGTTAAAAAGTGTCTAGAAGTTAGAATCATAAAAACAGGTGTAATAATGACACATAAGCCAGAAATAAGGAAGTATTTCTGTTTTAAAACCTAAAGCCTCCTGAAAAAAACTACTAAGAAAACTAGTAGATTCTCCATTTTTTGATGACCTGAAAACAAGAATGGATTCTTGGTTGGAGTCCAGGCTGGTAGAATAAGCTGTTAAAACCCATCTCTTCTAATCTTCTTGACTCCCTTCTCACATCTGCTGTCTCTTTTCCTAAGGGCCACAGCTCTGGGGATGTGTCTGAAAACAGCTCAGGTTCAAACTCAGAATAAGGTGCTGTGTTTGTGCTGCCCCAGCAAACACACGTACTTACCCACATCAACACAGGATTTCCACAAGGCTTTGTTTGAGGTGTTTAAGGCAGAAAGGGGCGGTTTTTAATCTGAGCCAGGACCGGGCTAGAGGCTGAAGAAGCCCCTCAGAGCAGCTGAGGTGTGTGATCAAGACTTTGAGGGAGCATGAGGGGGTGGTTCTGGGGTGATGCTTCTTACTGCAGAACCTGTCCTTGCTGGGGCAGTGGGGAAGGGAAATGGTGACTCTGCAGCATGTGAGCACGTTCTGCACTTGTCTATGTAGTGTTTAACGTTATCTCTTTCTCAAGTCCTGTGGTGGCCAAGAAGTAGAGTCTGACAGTGTATGGATCGTACACAAATGTAGAAGTCAGGCAAAGCTAAAACCTCTAGTGTGCAAGGGAAGAATTTGCTGATATTTATTGCTGTAATATACAAAAATGAATCATTAGAACTGAACTGTGTTTCTTAAATAACATATTAAAAGAAAAAGTAATATTTTTCGATTAATTCCCTTTTCCAATTGCAGGTTCAGTGAGTGAGAAACTGCCACAACGAGAAGGTGCAGGCAAAACAGGTAAATATCTTAGTTGGCCGTTAAACAAAAGCTAAAATAGCTTTTGGGTAAACTACTGTGATTTTCCATAGATCTAAATTATCAATACATATTTGTGATGTATTATAACTGCATATATAATATATATATATGCATATATGTTATTCATTTTACTTTTGCATTGTAGAAATTTAGTAAACTTATGAGTATAAACATATATATATGTGTGCATGTATTTATATATATACATAGACACTATATTTTTCTAGTTTCAGTCCTATGGAATTTTCACTTCTCTACTGTTTGGAAGGTAACTTTCCTTCCCATAACTATACTCTGAAATATTTTCCCATACTGTTTTCTTGTTCTGGAGGAGAGATTATTCTGTCTGTTTGATAAAGATAATATTTGCAGTATCAAAATCTTGGGAAATGGAGTCCTCAGTGTATTTCCATATCAATTGGTGCTCGAGTCATCTTGGACCCAGCACTTTTTTCTATATTGTGATTAATTAATCTGATGTCTTGTCTTTATGGCCAGATAATTGTTGTTGTTAGATACAGATCATGGTGTATATCTTGTTGGAAGGACAAAAATCTAATGTGCATCCAACATAGCTGGTAGATTTAAATGAGGGAACTGTCTATGCTTTAAACAAAATTAAAGCTTACACTCTCCAAACACTTGAAACAATTTTAAATACTAAATAGTTCTGTCAGTTACACTGCATAAATTAATTTTAAAGAAGCTACTCATTTTTGTTCTAATGTTAATGTCTATCTGTTTGGCACAGTGTAAATATAATTGCAGTATCTTTTTACAGGAACTTTTGCAGTATTGCAATATACCCAACATTTAAATAAACTATAGTGCTGTTAGGTTAAAAAAATGAGTACTTCTTTAAAGGCTAATAATTACAAAATACGGGAAAATTGTTCCTTCATGTATTTCCAGACACACTGTAGGGTCCACTACCCTTAGGCTACCTATTTACTTTAGGTCAGAACTTTCATTTTCAGCTTTGAACTGAATGAACTATTCCATATATAAAACTTGTCTGGAATCCTTTATTTTTGTTTGTGACCATGACAGCTGAGTTGCTGAACCCTGAATGAACAGTCACAGAACAAGGAAATGAACACAATTTATCAAATCTCCCTTCTCACCACATATTTTTGTGTCTCAAGTGACACGATTGCATTTTACTCATGCCCTGTTTTTATTGTCCAGCACAAGCCTGCAGCACAAAGGGCCTCTGACCGGGTTCCCAGGTGGTCCCTGGTTCTTCTCAAATGCTGCTGTCTTCCTCTCTCCACCCTTCTTCCACTGCCTTATGCTTTAAATAAAGTCATGCTGTCAGAGACATCTCAAACTCTTTAGAGACTGTCACAGAGTAGAGACCAGGATCATCTGTCTACCTGTGCTTCAGCTTCACAATCAGTGTAGTAAAACATATTTTGTAGCTCAGCTTGCAAGGGTATAAATAACCATGAAACTCTCTGCTTGTCTTTCCTCTGCATGTTCCGGTGGACTAACCAGGGGTGCCTATGTGGGAGTACCTGCCCATATTGTAGCCCAGCAAACTTAGGCAGGTTCACAGTGTTCTCACTGCTCCCAAAGACATGCTCCAGACCTCCAAGGTGTGGTCTGGAGAACTCTACTCAAGAGACTGAATAGACTTTACGTGACAGTCTCATGCACCAAGATGTCTCATAGATATGGACCTGGTGAGCCACATCTGTTACAGTTGTGCACCTTACTTTCTCTGGATATTCCAATACTGAAAGAAAATTTCCAGCTACAGATATTAGAGCTCAGGAGCTTTCTTTGCATGTTTGTAAATTTAAACATTAAACTGAACAGAAATGAAACTTAAAAGCTAATTCCTCACGTATCTCCTCTGGCCCCACAATTCTCTCCTCTATCCATGGAAAATATTCAGACTCTGAAAAGCATAGGTGTCAGAGTTGGGATCACATCCCTGTTTTCTGATTCTTTGCTGACTGCAGGACTATGTTCTTGGTAACTGAACACCAACAGCAAACAGAATTTAGTCAGGTTTCTGTTTGAATACATGCATATATGGACTGGTATGCTTGTGCAAGCCAGGAAGGCCTATGCAATTAGTCTGTGAGATCTCTGGTTCATATAAATCATGGAATATCTGTTGAGTTAAAAAAAAATAAAATTGATAAACTGTTTTAAATGCTCCTTGAACAAAGTTCAGGAGGCCAATTTTGATTGGCCTGATAATAGTTGAAGTTGCACATTATGTCTGAATTTCAGGTAATAACATAAGACCAAATGTGTCACAATCTGAAATTGTGTACCAAAAGGTGATTTGAAAAATGTCATTTAAATGCAGGTCTGAGTTTCTGGCTTGGCTCTTGGTAATATCTACCTACCATAAATTACCCTTTGGAATTCTGGGTTTTCTGAATCACATACTGATTGATGATTTAAATATATGTCTTCATTTTCAGTATATTAGGATACTCGATGGCCTCTCTGAAATTAATCAATGGTCTTATTCCACCACCCAGAGGACACCACAAAAATGCCAGCAAAACTACTGAGAAGTGTCAGTCTTTTATGGCATTGGAGCAAAGAACCCTGCCATTGCGTGGACATGAAGAACGAGCACTCTTAAAAGAAATGTTTTTATGCCTTGGTTGAATCATTTTACACTGAAAATAAGTTCTTGTTGCTGCTGCTTTGGTTTTGTGAGAAACATGGAGGTCACTATTCCTTGGATGGAAATTCAGTTTTACCTGCTATCAATATTTACTTGGTATCTATATTTGCTGTGTACTAGGCTGTGACCTCTAGAGGTGAAGGTCAGAGTGCCTCCAAATCCTCTGAATGATTTGTATAAGGACAACACAGACTTAAGAAAACAGAAATGCAGACAGCAAAGAGAACAGTAGGCTCTTCTGAACGGCAGTAGCAAGAAGAAATTGAAAGAGCTAGTGTGTTAGCCTTAAAGCTGCTGCTCTCTTTTACCCTGGTAAGGCTATATGACAGAAGAAGCTTCTCAGTTGCCTTTGATTCTACCTTCTATGAAAATGACAGGAAAATAACCTCATAACTATTTTGGTCCAAGATCCAATTGTGAACTTGCAAGAAATAGTAATAAAATCTTTGCATTTGCTGTTTACCTTAGTCTTGGAGTTAGCTTCATGCTACAGGAAACAGTAATGACTGGAAAATCTGTACTAGCATGGCCTCCAGAGTCATATTGACCCAATATTGTCTATGATTTTAAACAGCAATAACATAATAAGGTAAAGATGGATCTTTGGTACTGTTCTTCCTAGCAAATGTTAATTTAAATAATTTTTTGGTTGATTTTTTCTTTTCCAGCACTATGTCCACTGTGTTTTACTGACCTTAAGATTTCTCACATCTTCTTGTCATTTTTGTAATTTCTCCTCCCTCTTTTCTTGCAGTAATTGTTGGTAGTGGATGGATGGAGAAGGATGACCAGAGGATAACGGTTGTGCAAACAATAGTCGGGTTATATAATCTGTGAACCTTACTTAAAAAATCTGCGAATCCTGCTTATAGAATCTGCTTGACTCTTAAAATAGATCCTTCTGTGCTAAAAAACCCTTTTATTTTAAGGCATCCAGTGGTCTGCAGCCACTCATTCTCCCCAGACTGTTTTTGCTTTCACAGGTTTTACTTCTTCTATACATTTATCTAATTACTTCTTTATAAATGGTGATTTATCACTAAAATCTATAGGTATCAATGTGCAGTATTAGAAATGAAGAATTACTGTCCAGAGAGCAACTTGATCACGTCATGCATCACAAAAGACCCTGCAATAAATTCATCAGCCACAACCTAAAAACCCATCCATTTGTAAAATGTAGTCTATATATGTAATAAATCTATGCTGTGTAGTGCCTATAAAAAATGTTTAAATTATTGTTTATTTACTGGCCGGGGCTATGTGCAAATCATTATTATCAATCATGTATGTACACTTATTTAGCTTACTCTCATAATTGTAGTCTCCTTGCAAATCTTTTCCATTCTGAATTCAGATGATGCCTCAGCTCCTGCACTGGAGACTCAGCCTCAAGGTGATGAAGAAGGTGAGCAAACTTAACAATGTGGTACTAAACTATGTAATTAGGGACTATATTCCACAACACCGAATGCTACCTTAAGAGTATTTACAATTGCTGGGGTCGTTGCAAGAAATTGCAAGCATCTGTACCTTTTTCAGGAACGGTAAAGACAACAAGCACAATAGAATCTTTACTTACAAGCAATGAATTTTGTGAGATTGATTTGAGATGACACTTTAGCTGTGGAGACCAGCATCAGCAAATTTAGTTTTCACTGCTGAGGGCAGATACAGGTTTTAAAATTGAGCCAAAGTGCAGGTTAAAACTGTATGTTCAAATAAAGAAATTAAAGGGTAAATTCTACTCTCAACATATTGCCTAGTAGTATTACTGTTAAGGTTGATGTTTTGTCAGGCTTACTTGCCTCTTCAGAATTTTGGTGCTCAGTAAATGTAAAGCTCAAGGTCTAAATGCAATAATAGTTTTAATGTTATGGCTGCCTTACCACGTTCTGCAAATCTTACAGAATCTGAATTTATTATATATTTTGGTTCCACACTAGGAGATTTTTATTCTAATTAACATAATTTTAGTCTAAAAGTGTTTCTTTCAACCTTTTGTACAAACAGGATAAGGAAGGGACTATTCATGCCTTTGTATGTATGAAAGTTTTGACTGTCCTAATACAAACCAGTGTACCTTTTCTTTTAGACCTATGTATCTATAAAACTAGCCACTTATTCAGTTGCTAGTAACCTTTAAAAAATGTTAACATTTATAAGTTATTTTCTATTACCTTTTTTTTCTAGATATAGCTTCTCGTTATCCTACACTGTGGACTGAACAAGTAAAGAGTAGACAAAACAAAACCAATAAAAGCTCAGGTAAGAAACTTTTGTTGCCCTTACTTTGTAAAGCTCCTGTGAAGACCTGCATGAAGCCATTTTAATAACAATTATGCTTCCACTCTCATTGTAGGACAGTGACTTAATGATTTGCGTGATGATGACTTAGTAAGCATTATAACTTCTTTTTAGAGAGGAGTGTTTTTGTCCGCACTTTATTTGCCTAAAATGATACTAGTCCACTAAAGTCTCTGGCTTACATCTATTTGCACCTGTTAGTGGGTTTGACATTTAATTTTTGCATCCTCTTTAGTTCCCTGCCTCTTTGTTATCTCCTTTTTTTTGGGTGATGTGTAGTAAGAATGTGTTTGTAAAATGACAGTGTGGGTTACATTTGTTTGGCGGTAAATCTTAGGAGGCAAACTGGAAAAAAACAAACTCCATCAGAAACCAGCTACCAGCAAACAGGATTTGGAAGGTCAGTGTTATCAGCTTTTTGCTACATCAGTCACCTGTTATTTACAGATGGATCACCAGCTTAGAGTGAATTACTGATGTTGCTTTTTAAAAATAATTGCTGAATTCTGGTTTTACTTATTTTCACCACTCTTCATAATTGAGCTTTGTAGACCTGGACTAGGAAAGTCAGGTGAACGTCCTAAGACTGAAGTCTCTATAATATTCAGATACATTCAGTACTTTGGTGGATTATAAATTTTGATGCCTTCATCACTGTTTCTTCCTTTCAGTGGGATAAACTTTAGAGAATCTTCCTTGTTTCTTTTTCTCTGGAAAAATATTGAGTTTGAAAAGAAACATTAATGATGCAGGCTAATATTCAATAAATCACCGAAAACCATGCTTGAAATCCAGTAGAAATTGAAGTTATACTTTACACTAAGTACTACACTTAAGTATTTTACTGAATTGAGGCCTAAAAGGATTTAAGAAAAGACAGTCATCATAAGAAAGAAAGCAAGGCAAATCCTTACTAAGACGTTTACGGATTCCTTTATAAACACTATTTTTAACATGAGAGCAATAATTATTAATACTTGTTCCTCTCTTTGATTCTTCAGAAGGTACTTAAAAGAAGGTACTTAAACACAGTAGACAACAGTTTGAAGCAAATACTTTTCATGCTGGAGATTTATTCTGTCATTTCTTTAGCCAGAGTAAAGAAGAATATAATTCTTTTGGGATTTCTGTTGTGTAAAATTCATGCATAGAAATTAGTCACTTTCAGGAGTGTTTACTTTTTACAGTGCTAGATACTTGATCTAAAGCAAGAATTCTTGAGTTTGCACTGCAGCTGCTGGAAGCCAAATCTTCAAAACACACACACATGCACACAAACACACACAAAATAAAAGATGGGTTTATTTCTGGGAACTTGTTACCTCCAGTCCATCTGAAGACATATTCACAAAAGAAGACAAACCAGAAGCATAGTTTATCTGTCTTATGACTGCTAGCCCATGGTGCATTAGCATCAAAAGCATCGTGTTGGACTTGCTAACAGGACTTGCTCACAACTGTAGTGCCATACCTAGATTAGCAGAAGTAAGTAAAGAGACACTATGTAGCCAAACTTGCTGTAATTTGTAGGTGTACCTGATGTGCCAGAAGGGACTACTGCACTCTCTGCTGTATCTTCTCTTGTATATGTAAAATGACATAATCAATCTAGGTGCTAAAAACATTGTTTTCAACAGTTGTGGTAGACAGTATCTCTCTTCCAGACTCCCAGGTATAATGTGTGTCAGTGACCGTATATTTACAAGTAGTTTTTGCTGGCTGAACAGCACTGATATTCAGTAAACATGTTTTTAAGGTCTTCAAAAAACCAAGATTTTTCCTTTATTACCTCTGAGAGTTGTACCAAGGGTTTTGGGTTCACAGGGAATGAACTCCCGACTGTTATGTGTACATAACAGGAAAGACTTTGTCACTGAATCCAGTGGCTTGTAAACTAACTACCTTCCCACTTCCAAGCTTCAATATAAAGGATAAATATAGATGTCTTCTTTATTCAGTTTGCTTAGCAAACTCTGATTCAGGCTTGGTCATACAAACACCAGAAAGTTTATTGGAAAGTATTTGTCTGAGTAAAATGAGCAGAATTTATCTCTGCATAGGAACTGTGTTTATAAGACAAAAAAAATGAAGCCAAATTTAGTTATAATAGACTACATTTTCTTTTGTTGTTTTGTAGTATCCCAAGTGCTTTCAAAGAAATTCTTGATCTGCAAATAACACTATCACCTAGCCCTGACTGTAGAACATAACTTTAACTAAAAAAGCAAACCCTAACAATTTCGAGCAGACTACAAATATCCTTCTTAAAAGCTGTCTCTTTTAGTCTGTATTGCTTTTTTTTTTCTCTAGTTTTTACCTGAATATATTATCTAGTATGTCATGATCAATATACCATGGTTACAAAGAAACTTTTCTTGACCTGAGAAAGTTTTTTGCAAGCTAAATATCACAGATGAATACATTAAATTTATTGTACCCATCCTGAAGTGGTTTGCTTTTGCTACACTACAAATGACCTGCCAGTTACAAGTAGCCAGTAAAATCAGCGTAAGCTTTCAGGCTTTTGAAAACAGAAGGTAATGGTTCAGGAAATTCTAGTTTATATTAGTTATCCAGTGCATTCATTTGATTAAATCAGCCTAAATTAATTTAACATGGAGTAATGGCATTTGCAAGACTTACATATGCAAGTCAAGGAATTAGTGTATTATATATCCATTTTTTATAATGACTTCCTAGTGTGTATTCTTTTTGTTGGTTCAGAGAAATAAACCTTTGCTGCTCACTAAAGGCACTTGTGGAGTGGTATTTAATCTATTAGTTTTTGAGGACAAAATGTCACTCCTGGCAAAAACCCCATCAACTTTGGGTCATGGTACAATAACTCTGTTTAGAGTGGTTTATCTCCATTTTTGCTCTTTTTGTACATTGAAGATGATTTTCAGAATACTTTTTCTTTCCCTAATTAGGAAAAAGTATGCACCTCATTGCTAAAATAATGTAGTTTTTGCTGAGATTGTGTTTTATACATATGCATTAGTGCCTTTGCAAATATTTTGTAAGCATGTCACAAATAGGTGCTTAAGGACTTTAGAGATTCTGGTGATAATGTAATCCAAGATAAAGAAACAAGGTTGAATAATGTATTATTGGCTAAGACAAGGTACAGTTTCGCCTATTTATTAATAAGTTCTATTCTCTTATTGTTAACACTTTAGTATTCTGTTTCCTTAAAAATTTAATAGTATGTCATTCTTAGCACTAATGATTCATATGTTCATTGATCATATAATAAGTGATTGTATATTTAATGAGCATTTTAAAGTGATTGTAAAATTGGTATTTGTTTTGTGGATAATCTAGTATGAGCAGCAAAATAGAAGAGAGGAAGAAATTGTTGAATTTCTTTGTAGTTTACTGTACTTGATTGGATTCATGTGTTAAATTTTAAATACATTAAATGAGTGGGGAGAAATTGAATGTCCATGTCAGTCAAGGGCAGAACTCCCAGATCATGTTTGAACCATTCATACTCTGACTATATGCTACTAGTTCACCTGATAGATCACATTTCATCTGGATCAGGCATAGACACGTGATACAGTGTTTGTGCAAGCTTCATGCTTTCTGCTATCTTTATGCTTATGTGCTTTAAGCATGTGCTAGAGGGCAAGCCATACATGATCCAACACAAAATAAGGTCAACTCAGAGGAAAACCTGGTCTGCCATTAAGATTTCTGAGGCAAGGTCAGGTTGTAAAAATTCTGCACACATCTATGCAAAGAGCAGTGGATTCAGAATTCAATGTCTCCTCAAACTATGGCTTTAGTGACTTCACAGATGTCCAAATTTCAGCCACTGCATCTGGATATTTTGGTAATGTAAAATCATCATCATTTTTACTTCAGCTGTGCACACATGAAAGGAACACTTAGCTTTTTGTTTAATTTTCTGACACAATGGATTGTTTGTTGCTACCTTTTTAATGCAAACTATCAGTTTCAGGGCTTTAAAAATCTGTTACAAGATTTTATCAGTTAGTCCCAGTGAGCTTGATCCAATAGGAGTTTCATTCTCAAAATACCATCTGGGAAAACACTGACATGCACATACATTAATATAGTATGGACTGCCTACAAATGCAAACAAAAACAGTTGGTATAATGTCTATTGAGAATACCTTAATAGACTAAAACTGTGAAATTTAAAGTGATACTGTAAATAACAATTATGTCTATATGTATACCAAATAGCTGCTTGCATTTATCTGTCTGTATAGTCTGAATCTGTTGGCAAAACCTGCAAGTGAGACTGACTAATATTATTCATTACTAGAATGACATTCTGAGAGTTGAATGCTGGTTTTTTGCCTTGTCATCTGACAGCTTTAAAGCATTTGTACATAAGACTTTTTCTCACATGGAAACTATGTTGGTTGTCAATGAGGTTTCTGTCTTGGTATCTTGCTATGTTTTGTTTCTCAGAGGCAATTGTTCCAGTGGGATCCCCGTGCACCGATCATTCCCTGAAAGTTACCTTCTTATAAAGGACCAAGAAAAACCTTGTTCCATACTCCAAACTGAACCTGAACCTGACTAACTTCCTCCTGCTATGCCTATCCTGACAGAAGTCAGTCTTGGAGTTAAAAAAATCTTCATTAAAAAAACCCAAACCAACATTTTCTTTCAAAGGAAATAAATGTAAGAGTTTGTGTGTCTGCCCAATTACATCAATTCTAATAACCATTCCTTTCTGGACATAGGAAAATTAATAACTTAGAGACAGAACACTGAGTAACAGCCCAGTGACTGTATTTATTCTCATTAATTGTTGCATTTTCCAGATGTTGCTTTTAGTATTGACTGAAGATAAACTACATGCAGTTGAAGTTGTGTGAGCTAGCAAGAAAAAAATAAGATCCAATTGTGTGTTTCCACTTAAGTATTTATTACAAAATAGTTAAAGTGTTCTTGAAGTATTTTGAATGAGGCTTATTTTGCAATGTAAAGATTTGAGATATGAAACCAGTTATAACAGAAGGAAATCAAAATGGATATCATAATTAAGTGAGGAAAGAATACAGGCAAGAGGGGGAAGAAAATATTTTAAAAGCTTGTTGCCTCTCTGTTTAGCAGGGTTTCCTAGGAAGTCGTGTGTTGGCCTGCAGAACCCTGGCTAATCTTCCGTCCTCAAATTTGATTATATTCAGCATAAAAGGAGGGACAGACAAGGACAAGTCCTACTTGCTCGTGCATTATGCATATGTTGGACACTCAGAAATTTAGTTAAAATTAATATATAAAATATATTTGCATAGGAGAAGAGCCTGAGTAAAAGTGGTCCATTAGTTGCAAACCACTGATTTACCTAGGAAAACCAGAATTTTTTCCCTGTTATTACCTCATTTTAGCCGTAAAGACAGTGTTTCCTTCCAGCAATTAGTGAGGTGTGAGCCACACTCAAACATGGGATTTGCATTCCCAAACTTGTATTGTAAGGGCAGCTACTAGCTGTAGCTGGAGAAGTAGAAGTATGGTAATAAGCTGTTGAAATATATCCATCTCATGCCTTCGTAGGGCCTAGTGTATCTGATATCATCATGGTCTAAAAGTTACAACAGACTACTGTAAATCTGTGATATTCTGGCATGGAGGTTTAATAATCCAGAGCACCTGAAACGGAATTGACTTGAGCTCTAAAAACCTCAGTTCCAGTCATGAAAGGAAAGAAGTATTGATTTTAAATGTCTTCAAACATATCAAATGGTTAAGTTCACACACGGGTTTTGTCAATGGGAACTCAGTCCATTACAGATGGGCAGTCAATCTCTACCAAATTTTAGATGAGGTCAAGTCCATATATTATTGTTGTGAACTTCATAACTTGGACTCATCTGCAGGTCAACTCTCTACACAAGAAAAGGCACTAGCATTTTTCCATGACATCTACAGCAAGTCTGAATGTTTTGTGATAACCACAGATCTGGCTTTTGGGCCTTGTAAAATCTGCAGGTGCTGAAAGACGTCAGCTGGTGACAGAACATTTGTTTTTTGGCCTGTTGCCTCAGCAACCTGTACATGGAAGTCAAAGAGAAAAGCATTATGAGGGAGTTTAGTAAGAAAAACTGATAAAGAGGAAGACTGGAAGCTTCCAGAACAACAGTCTTATCGCCTTCTCAGACTCTATGGGTTGGCTCTGCTTGCTAATTCACTAGATGTTCACTTTAGAGTTCATGAATGAGCTCAACTATTTGGACTGAATGATAATTTCTGATTTGTATTTTGCTCTTAAACCAGTACTGTTAAGAAACTGTTGGGGAGGGAGATGTGTAAGGCACTGTCACAACTTATATCCGCTACAGTCTTATTTTTAAATATTTTTAAGAGTAGGAGGTAGCTCTCTTTCTTCTCTTTCATTTGTTGTTGTTTTCCTGGCAAGTACCACAATAGTTTCAGAGTAGAATTATTTTTGAATATTGGTGGCAGGATACCCTTTGGCAGCTGAAAAACTCAAGGCTTTGAAACTACTAATTCACACCATTAAGGCCAATCAGTAAATGATTGACTTTGTTCGTAATAGAGAACTTTGTCTTACTTTTCAGCAGCAATTTTTGATAATATCCTATTCTTGATTTAGGTATTACACAAAGACAGAACATTACTCTTCACCCTCTTCACCTTCTTCACCTGTGAACAACGTTACTCGTCATACTCTGGTTCTCTTTCTTTTCCTTGCCTTGCTTTGCTTTGCCTGTCCTGAATTGGTAAAAGAAAATTACTGTTTTCTTTCAGTTCTTTCAGCCTCTTCCAAGAAGGTAAAACTTTCCAGACCTCCTGACCTCCTTGCAGTGCTTGTATATTATGATTCATTCTTAATTTGTAGGTTGCTAGGTCATACTTATTATAGAACTGTCCTATCTTTAATAATCCTTTTCACAAGAATTTCCATTTATCTTCATTTACTTTCACATATTAGTTCAAAACTTTTAGAAAGATCAAGCAGTGACATTTCCAGGTTTTTCCTTCCACTACAGGGGAAGATCCTCCCATCCTAAACCATTAAAAAATAGAGCTCTGTTTTACATCCAATCGATGTTCTTTATGCTCAGGATGTTCCAGGGTTTTATTAGACCCCCACCGTGGGGAAGAAAAAAAATCTGTTTTATGCAAGGTTGATAATTTCTATTTTACTGTGTGTGTTAAAATTTGATGCCAAAAGATAGTAATCTTTCCTAACCATTTTTAATTATATCACATTACTTTCTGCAGCAAGTAAATGACATAAAAGTCCTCCTTGAAGTTCTTCTTTAGTTTTCAGACATTCACTCCCCCACCTACCCTCAGCTTTCTATGGTTTGCCAGACATTAGATTGCATAATCAGAAAAGCATAAATAAGCTCCATAAATCCTAAGAAGGATGTCAGCCTAACTGTCTATATTTTAATGACAGATGCAAAAAAAAATCACATAAATCATGTCAATGCACAGAAATATATTACACTTATATGTCATATATCTAATGCCATAATCTTTCTGGGAAATACATAAAACTTTCAGTCAAGACAGTCTGGATCTGGCTATGGCTATACTATGATTGTTGGGTGGTATATAGAAGATAGATCTTCCAACAAGGTAAACAGTAAGAGCTGCCAGACCTTCTGTCATCATCCCAAAGAACTGATAGTTAGGAGAAAATGTCTGTGTTCCATGCAGAGATGCAGTTTTCTCTTCTATAAGTCAAAAAACTGATTGTGCACCCTTCCAATAATTAAGCAAGTAGTGTTTGAAAAAGAAGCCAAAACCAGTTATGTGAACTGTGGAATTCTACTGCTTGATCTGCACAAAAAATCTCTGACTGCTGTTAATGGAAATTCAGACCATGAGAGGACCAGTAGTTACGTAACATATTGCTTGGTAGATCAGCTTATGGTTAGTCACAGTGGCTTAAATTTGGAGGGAATTTTACTTGAATGATTTATCATGTATGACTTCCAACATTCTTATTTGCCAAATAATGTATCTCTGAACAGAATTCCTGAAGAGACTGACAGCTCATGCTACAGTTCATGCACTGCTTAATTATTTTCAAAAAAATTCTTGTCTTTTTCCTTAAATCTTGAAAAAATTTCCACATCATGCAGAAACTTACAAGGTTTCATCATTAATTTTAGTGTTTTCCACTTGGTACAAAAATAAGAGAAATTCAATTCCTACAGGCACTTACTTTTGTGCAATGAGTGTGCATTGGCCACCTGTCTGCAATGAAGCTATTGCATCAGTCCAACTCTTTACAGCAGTATCTGCTTTTATGAACTGCTAAGGTCCCAGGTTAATGCTGTCTTCCAGGGATCCTTTACCCTTGCCTGCCTTTAATTTAATGCAGTGGGTTTTTTGTTTGTTTCCGGCGTAGAGTCTCCTTTCCATGAAAAGCCACACTAAAAGTCATAATCAGAGCAAGAGAACTCGCTCTAGTCAAATTACATTGCTCAAGTACATAAACCCACTTTGAGATCTTTTCATCTGCAAGGTCTGTCTATACCTCAAGTACTGTACTATTACTGGCTTGCTTTTCATTTTCACCGCACTCTGTCCATCATGCTCTGTCCTGTCTCAAATCGGATTGTTACAGATAAATGCTAGACGCTACCTTTTCCCTGCACTCTGTACTGCCTAGGAATAACTGTTTAGGAGTAACATTGTTGTATTGTTACACTGCATAGTATTGTTGCCATAATTCTATGTTACTGGAGAAGAAGCAGTGATTTAAAAGACATCGCTGTTTTTCATTCAGCTATTTTTAATACCTGTTTTAGTTTAAAAACAGCAGGTCAAGTGTCTGCATTCAGCCACAAATAAAATTATGTTTAAATAAGATTAAGACTTTAAATTAAATTTCAGATCTTAAATTCTCTTGGTGTGTTGAAAACACAAGAAAAAAGGGAGGACTAAGCTTAATATACTGAACTAGTTGAAAATGCAGCCTTCCATGGAACCATGAGATTTAATAGGGAACTTTTTAAAAAAAGTTAAGCATGTTCACTTAAAAAAAAAGTATCTTCAAGACAAAAAATTAAAGAACAAAAGAGTAGTTCCTAAAGCTTAGTGGTTTTGGTTCAAAACTCAAAATCTTGATTGTTCACTGTAATGTCTTATGAGATCAGTAATTTTGAAACCTCATTAGTTCCTTCTTTTTCAAAGGCTGGGGTCCTTAACCTGACAGTACATGCAGGACGTAAAGGGGTCCCCTTTTGTATAATCTCAGAGATACTTCAGTCAATTTGTAGGCATCTTGGATTTTGTGATTCTCTGTGAAGTTCAACACAGAGAAACAGCTTATTGTGGGGGTTTTTTTGTTCTCATTTAAAAAATCACCTTTTTATCAAAACCAAACACTTTGAATGAAAAAAGTCTTTTCATTTAAAGACTTGATTTTCTGGTAAAGATAGTCACAAGGAAATTTTTCGATCAACTATATTATAGTCATAACAAGCAGTGAAAAAATTTGTATTTTTGCCACTTAAACTGTGTTACCTTGTCCCATTGTTTTCCAGTGAGATCTTAGTGTTATTTAAACTTACCACTTCTGTTCTTCAGTGAATAAAGACAACCTATGAAAGGACTTTTATTTCCTCTATTTGAATTAATGCTTAGGTGCAGTTTTTGTTGCACTAAAATGCATTATAAATACATAAATTCCTCAAATGTGAGTGACCTGTACTGCCCTTGACATTTTTCCAGTGCACCCGATTAGACCAGGGCAGCAAACTGGTTGAGGTTAGGTCAGGAAGCAGAGGAGTAAAAAGTCAAATTAATGCCTCTAGTGCCCCCGAAAGTTGAGACACAGTTTTAGCAAGAAAGACAGAAAATAGTTCAGAATTGCATTATCTGTTCAGGTTGAAACTGTAGGAAGGGTTGAGTGTCTTTCTCAGTCACTTGGCCAAATTTTCACATCTGTATTGATGTGAATTCTAAAAGATATAAGAGCTGACAAAGCTGATGGTCATGTTTACTAGTCGTTTAGTTTATTCATCCACATACTCTGTAACCATGGAGACTCTCAACAGAGTCAGGGGTGTGATTAACTGCGGAAGCTCAGGACCAACACACTGTCATGTGCAGTTTACCCTTCTTTCAGGGCAGCACTCTCTGCCCATTTATTCTACCTGGAAAGAAGGTAGGGACCCTTTCTGTTTGTTTACTTGCCTGACTGCTTTGGGAAGCAGACCTGTAAGTAAATTCTGATCTTGTTTCCTCTCTGACTTTCCCAAAACTCCCACCACGTAGCTAAAGTCAAACTATCAGAAGGTAATGAGAAAATTGTTAATCTTGTTGCTCTCCTGTTTGGCTGAATAAAGGTCCTTCAGCTTAAGTGACTTACAAATTTAGTGTTCTAGCAATTTCTAATCAGGTTTAAAAAGCAATCTAAGATCATTTTTAGGTCATGATTTTTAGTTCCTATGAGCTGACACAACAGAGAACCAGCAAAGCCAAAAATAACGGTATAAATGTCAGTGGTTTGAAAGGTCAGTTCTCTCCATTTCCCTACCAACCTGTCTAGTAAAAAACAGTGACTTTTAACATAGTGACACATCCTGTAGTTCATCCCTTTAACTAAACAATCCAATACAGTAATGACTGTAGGAGAAGATGGTTTAGTTTCCGCAGACATGAAACCTCATTTTATTCAGAGCAGTGCAAATAGGATAACTCTGCTGCAGTTAGAAGGCCAGTACCACTGGAAGTCTTATGAGGAGAGATGCAAATCTGGCCTGGAGGGTTTGTTTTAATTTTCATTTAATTTTCCCTTAAATGGGAACATTAGTGGTACAGCACCAATGATTGTGCCATTGCCTCTCTTGGAAGCACACTCATTTCTTAAGGTAGTAGTTATATAGTTAGTACGTAGTTAGTAGGAATCAGTGATAATAGGACAGTCCACATCAATCCAGCTCCTATTGCATAGTTGGAATACTTTGATGAATGTACTGTCAGCACAAGGGCTTCTCTACTCCACTTGTATTGCCAGCTGAAAAGAGGAACAAAGTATTTTCTCTTTATTAGTTTACATACAACTTAATTGTCTCCAGATGATGTGTTTTGCACATTGAAACATATTTATATTCAGAAACATTGAATATTCATGAATACCTTCACACATGTCTGAGAATACGTCAGATAACTAGTCACACTGTTAGCTGTAAGGATGTCAATACACTTGTCAAAATGAGCCTCTTTGACTTCAGTTTGTGACTGTAGAGCATCCCCTGTCCACAGAAAGGCTAGAGGAAAAATGCCTTCAGATCTTTTTATTCCTCATATAATTGAGTAAGAAAGTTTGTGAGTCAGAACTCTATATTTAAACAGTTTACCTTTTTTTAATACGTACTTTTATTGAAGCCTTGTGCTATGTTATTATAGTCTCTGTTATTCATCCTTAATGTTGGTTGCACATACAGTCCATATTCTGTTTCCAGTCCTTTCTTTGCAGTCTTTCTCTTCTGTCAATTGCTGATCTTGACTGCATGTTTCTCAATTTTTTTCCTAGATATCATTTTTCAATCTCAAATGCTGGTGGACTTTTCTTTGTAGTGCCGATTTCTCATCTCTCTTTTCTTACACCTTCTCTTTTTAATTATAGCAGCCAGAGGCATAAAGTGGAAGCTTTATGAGGAGAATAATCAAGGAATAAAGGCTGTAGATCCTGCTATGACTTTGCAGGCTGCACTCTGAAAATACAGTGGCTCCAAACCCCAGCTGAGAGTTCTTAGGAGCACCCAACTGAACAGTGCAATGAATGGGAGAGAGAGTTTGATTCCTAGATTGAGTAAGCTAGGAAAGGTGTCATGTCTTATCTGTGTGGGATTTCAGAGACCATTTCAGGGGTAATTTGTCCAGTTGTGGCATCCATACTGCAGGATACTGAAGGATACCAAAATGCAGGAGCAACTTGCTGTTTGATCCTAAAGATAGTAGAGTACATTTTCAGTATTAATTCAGTGCTTTTCTAACTAAGAAGGTTTCCTTAGTCAAGGCTATAAGTTTTCTTTGTGGAAATTCATTTGAGTTTTTAAAATAAAACTTAATACAAGTGTCATAACACCAATGTTGTTGGTCTGATTGAGCAGTGCTCAGTCTCTTTTTTGGTCTGTATTTTGTGCCAATATTATTTCCTCAAGATGTCATTGTGGAGACTTAAGCAACCTGCACATTATTGTATATGAAAGTGCCTGACGTCAGCTAGTGGAGGGAGACAGCGTGGTTTCATTGCTTGCATTCAGGGAAGCTAGCCAGGAACTCCACGGCTCAAACCCCGGCTCTGCTTCTGGGAGGGCTGTTGCAGTCTGGACAGATCAATGCAAGCAGAACAAAAGGCTTCATCAGAGAGGTAGTTGACATAGTGTCTAGTAGAGGACTATAGAATACAATAATGAGCTTTACAGACTTATATAGTACGGGAGGTGGAACTGAAGAAAAAGGTGTTGCACTAACCACTTGGAATAGTTGCATTTTTCTAAATGAAAAGACACAACCTAAACCCTTTTTATCAGTTTCAATTTTGCATGTAGACTTTTTGTCTTTTGTTTTGTTCATTGGTCTCTGTGTTTTAGTCATGGAAATCCTGACACTGGATTAACACTCCTTTTCCTTGCAACTGATTGACAACTTCAAAGATTCCTCCTCTTCATTCTGCAAACTGTACTTACCATTTTGTGATTGTGAAGTACATATGTAGAACACAAACAAAAAGAGGATACCCATTGGTGCAAGGGAGAACATGTGTCTTCTCTTCTGTGTTATTTTTATCAAAATGAACACACATGTATGAGGCAAAATTATTGGTATTTCAAGGGTACTTGTTATGGGACTGCACTGCAGTTATTCTCAAATGTGACCCAAGGCAAGCAGGTTTGTAAATACAAAGGCTTTCCCACTCTTCTTTAGCCTGCATTTGCTCCTTATGACTGTTGAAAACAAGTACAACTAAAGGCCCTTGTGGACTTCATTAATTATGCCAGTGGTTGATTGGTTTGTCACAGCAGGCTTTATAACAATAGGCAGATTTAATCGACAACAGCTCTGGTTGCAATAGCTTCACAACCTCCTGGGAGCATCATGCACTGAGCTTCCTTTTGCATTATTTTCAAGTCATCAAACAACATTTAATCTTCCCAAATTAAAAAAACCCAAAGCATACAATGTATTATATGTAGAAACAATAACAGAACTGTCTTCACATAAACAATAATAAGAATGTTTCCATATTAGGTGACTGAATGCCAACATTACCCTTTCCTGTGATGCTCATTTTCTGGTGAAGTTAAATACTGAGAATCTGTTTTATTTGAATTGTACTGACAAAAACAATATTTTGAATTTTATCCCTTAGTTGTAGAGAGCTTCAACATAAATAAGACCTGAGGTAGATGTGCATGTCTGTGTGGAGAGACAAGATAGGAGCAGGTCTGAAAGGCAAACAAGCTAAGCAAACACCTTGAAAAATAAAACTTTCTAAAACCTGTTCTTTACTCACACAATAGATTGTTGGGAAGTATTGGTGCAAGGCCTGTTCCATTCATACAGGTCATTTGTGTGACGTTAAACAATTAAAACTAATAATCTTCTAAAAACTTAAAGAAATCATGCCTTGTAAAGGATTAAGGATAGCCAGTCACACTTTAAAACTCTCATTTTACTCATTCAAAAGTCTGAGTTTGCTACCACGCTTCATCTAAGAAGCCTTTACAATTGTTCTGAATATTCTTGGGACTGAGTTTTCTGCTGGTGATCCCTACTGGATCCCTACTTTGATCTGGAATTTTAATGATAGTGGGTCTTCATTCTTCAAAAGCATAGGGATGTTTCACTATCACACCATATTTAGCATTATCTACACTTCAGAGAACTGCTTCTTTTTGAAAACAGAGATGAAAATGGAGTGGAATTGGCATTTTTATTTTTAGTTCAGATTGCACTTGTTTTTCTCCAAAGTTTGAAGGTAAAGCCAAGTCAATGATTTGGCTTTGTTCTTGAAAGCAAAGCATCAACTGAGCTGTTTAACCATGGTCATATGAGAAAAGAGCATCGTAAAGCTATATTAAAAGTTGTTGGAGCCAAAAGAATTAGTATTAGAATATTTTCACTGGTTTTTACTCTTCTTTGGCTCATCCGCTTTATTGAACACTAAACTTTGCCAAAATCAGTAAACACGCTTCTGTCTCATTCCTTTGCCTCTCCTGTTATGAATACTGACATCCTATATGCTTCATAAATAGTGTGCTTTGGATATAATGTACTAGGGAGCAAAGACCTGTACAAAATCAAAGATGAGCCTTTGGATTTGTGCAGGGTTAAGCAGTGCAGTTCTCTTTTGGCTAGGCTTCATGTTCATATAGTTGAATCTCATACTGAGGACAAGAGCTAATGCATTCTGGGAGCAGTGTGACTCAACAGATGATAGTACTTTACCAAATCTGCTTGTTGCTCTGTTAAAAGACTTTTCATTGCATAACAAAATTCTTGTAATTAGAGACAGAAGCAACAATACGCATACTCATTTTACACCTGCTTCTTGCCTTCTCTTTGACAAGAAATACAAGATCAAGCCAGTATAAAAGTGGCCAATTTTGATTCATCTGTAATAAATTAGCTTTTAAGTGTGTAACTATGTTCTTAGTATTACTACAATTTTTAAATGTTGAGATTGTTTAAACCACATAGGTTTTAAGGATGAGAGGCAGTGATGGTAGCATAAACTTTTGCATTATGGCTATCAGAGTAACAGTCCTTGAAACACTGAGGAAAAAAGGAGGATTTCTGTTTCTGCAGCCTGTTAATGTCTGTATTCCTGCTCAGCATCAGAGGGCCAAATCCTTACCATTCTGTAATGCCCATCCAGTCTGCTGTGAACTAGTGAACTAGACAGAGCTGCATACAATACTGACCATTTTGTAAGACACTCTGAGACACGTGAAGGAGAACTACCTAAACGCAAAGTAACATATTCTTATTTTTTTGAACATATCTGCACATTTTTTTAACTGTGCCCCTCAGATCACATTCCCATAAAACAGTCAGAAGTCCTCCTGGCTCCTGCTGTCTTCTGCAGCTGTAGTCAGGGTTCTTTCTGTAAGGTTGTTGGAAAAGAGTTGATACTCAGAAAATCAAGTGTATGTGGAGTACAGTCACCTCACGCAGGAGTTAAGCAATAAGGTTGGAAAACTCATGGTGCCAACATCATTAGCAGTGTGGGCTAGTGGCAGGAACAAGACAGAGGTTGCAGCCAGAGATGCCACTGTAAACCTCTGAAAGGAAAATTAGTTGGGTGCCTAGGGTCAAGTATTCAAAGTCATATCCACGCACTGATGTAAATATTTCAGTTTCCCAAATGGTGAAGAGAGACATCTTCTGTTTTACTTTGGGGAAGTGTCGCATTGATAAACATCCCTGTAAGCTGGCTGGGTTATTTAAGTGTCAAAGCATGAATTTAGGTAGCTGTTGGCCCATTTTGTTGTTTTTTTTTTTTTTTTTAATTTTTAGTAGAGCTATTCAAACAAATACTCTCAGCTAACCTGGCAAAGACTTTCATTTTCACAGCTCTCTGGAAAAAGTGAACCAGCTTTCTTTTCATTTCAAATCTTTCTTTAAAAATGAGAGATTTTTCCACTGGCAGGAGACTAACATTTGCTGGTCAACATACTCATAAAGCAAGAATGGTAGATTTGCGCAATTTTGTTTAATGAATGAGCTTTCAGGTTGCTATAACAAGCTGGCCAACTAGCCACTGTGTTTGGGAAAAGTCAGTGATTTTCATTTGCTGTAATTTTAGGTGGTGGTTTTTTCGTTTGGTTGATTTTGCAGTTTGAACACAATGGTGCTGCTCTGCTCTGGCAGAGTGAAGGCAGCCATATGTGGCAATAATAGGTACCGATATTTCTTCTTATGTAGGAAAATCAGATTTCATCCCGTTTGGCAAATAATTGCTTTCAGATGTATCCTAACAGGAGGGGACAGTCTTTTGCACAGTATCCCTGCTGACTTTAGGGAAGTCAAGTTAACAAAGTCAAGCAAGAGCACTCGCAGGTGATAATCCATGCTCTTACCATTAATTGAACAAAAGGGGGATAAGGGACCTCATCTACTCAGAAGACCAGGTTTTTCACTCTCCTTGTGAAGCCTGATGTCATGTGACTGACCAGTTGTCTTTAAATGATTTTTATTTTGTGTAAAGGTCGTATTTAAAGAGCCATTGTAGAGAGTAGGGTGTAAACAGTCCTTGGATCATGTTTGGCACTTTGCAAAGGCTTGCTGTCACTTTCACACACTGCTGTTAATGATTAACAAAAATATGCTGCTCTCCGTTCACTCCTCTCTCACATTTCATAGATGGTATTATAAAACATTCGACTTGGGATGTTCAGGATACAAATTTTGTCTCTAATGCAAAATTTACCTTTGAAATAACATAGATCTATGACCTAATATATACTAACTTAATGTTTCTCTGTTACTTATCTACAGTAGCATTAAATGCTAATATTGTAACATTTTGAATCAGATTGTATCATATTTGTAAATGAAGACTAATTTTTCTGTGAGTTTTCATCAAGTCAGTGGACAGATCTCACACTACTGTTTTATTCAATTTAAATAAGAATGGCAAAATATGGAATTATATTTTGTTTAAAAGAAGTAGCTAGTTTGATCCCTTAATCTGTTGAATGACCATGTGAGAACTCAGTGAAGAGAAAAAGGATCATAAATGAATAACTGAGTAACTTAAAACAATTATAATTCTGAGAGAAGAGAAATTTGAATACTTGCATAATATTTCTCATCTCTTTAACCAAGAAGTCGGGCTAAAATAAGCAAATATGCAGCAAAGAAACAGCAAAACAATGCTAAAATAGCAATTTTTTTGTGGCAAAACAGTTGGGGTTTTTTTACAGTATTGTGATTACAGCGTTTCTTACAGTATTCCTAGTATTTCAAATTCTAAGAAAATAATTAGAGGTATGTGTAAAACTTTCCCTAAACCAGAAACTTCAAAAAAAATTCCATTAATTGGATTCAGATTAAAGAGCAAGTCATCCCATTCCATTTCAGACCTCTGTCTTACAGTCCCCCAAAATTTCTCCTGTTTTTAGAACCAGAATTTGTTTATTACAGAAATCTTGATTTGACATAGGGCTACTTGGTTACTCAAACCCAGGGTAAAAGTTGAGAAAATCTTGGTATATGCTGGTAGATTAAATTGACTGTGATAATATTCTTTTCAGGTAAAGCTAAATGGGAACTGGTGGTCTCTGTGTTTTGGATCTTTTTTCGACAGGCTGAGTGCATTTCCAGATGGTTTTCCTTGTGTCCTGCAATATCTTTGCATATGAAACCACATAGATAAATGAGAGCATCTGTCTGTGTTTTTTCCTGCTTTGGTCAGTGGAGTAAAGTACATAAATTAATTATTAAGGCTGTGTTGAAATTTTGAGCTTTTTGTTTAGCCACAATCATCTACCCAAGCTCCAAAAGTCCAAAATAGCGTACAGCTATACATCGAGAACTCTCTGAAAATGCACATAAGGGGCCTGCAATATTTGGTTCCCACAAGTTTTTTTCACAAACAAGAAAAAATATGGGTGGGATAGTTGCCAGCTTTCCCCAGTCCTTGAGAACCCTTATGCTGATGCGTATCTGAACCTAATGTAAATCAAAACACATGGCGCCAGATGCATATTAGAACTGTAATTTAGTCCTAGGTTTTGGTTGCCATTTAGATGTTGGGTCTAAGGTTGAGTGTTTATTAATATTACCTATATGCTTACAAGCAGGACTTGGTCCATGAAGAGGTATTAGGTTTAACTGGAAATATATATGCACGTGAATATATTCAGCTGAGACAACGTATTGTCCATTGAATTTAGTGGCTATTTTTCCATGGATTTCTACTGAGGGAGGACTGGGCCACATAAATACTCCTTGTTTGATTCAGGTTAATGAATGGTCTTTATAAGAAGCTAGTAGCATGAGCAAATTACTTCTTGCATTTTTTTTGTAACATTGAGCTGCACTTGATTCCTGTCAGAGTCGAGCTTACTTGAAACTGTCAAGAGGGGGCAGGCAGACAAATTCTTGTAAAAACAAGTCTTAAGAAAGATTGGTGTGAGGTGTCCATACCCTGGCCATAAGGGGTGACAAAATAACTTTGTGTACACAAAGGGTAGGAAGTTAGTATCTTAAGCAGCATTATACCACCTCATCTATCTCTTCAGAGAAGGAATCTGTCATGCTAGAGAACATCTCAAAACCTGGAAAACCTGAAAGAATATGAAGCCATGGAATTACGCCTCTCCTTCAGTAGAACAAAATAGTTTAGGGATTTTTTTGTCATTTTTATTAGCTGTGCTTATAGGAGGAACAGACATGATGGATTCTGGGTGATGAAATTGGTCAGCTGCAGGTAAAGAGCCTTCTAGTTTACCTTGAAGGTGCATGTTTTTTGGAGTTAGGGATAATGGGATCACTTCTCTAATGGACCATTTTGCCATTCAGTCAACATAAACTCCTCTGCAGGGAGAGCATACCTTGAATAGAAATTATCCCTCTTCCCGCTGCCTTTCTAAAGGGAACGTTTTGGTCATATTTGGAAATACAATTTGGCTTAATCTAAGTGGAAATCCATACAATGAAACTTGAAGACTATGAAAACTAGTTAAAAATGTAAAAACATATTGTGATCAGTTTCCTTGGGGCATACTAACTTTACTGGTTCAAGGAGGGTTCATCCTAAGCAAATTAATCAAACTCTCATTCTCATGAGATGTGATTTCTTGGAGGGTTTTATGGCTGTCAATAGGATGACTATTTAGCCATACTAATTATGATGGTATTGAAATTAACTAGCACAAAGCTTCTGTAAATCAGTATTTGAAGTGTTCTAAAGAGGTGCTTAATTTAGGCTTCATTAATTAGGACAGAGAGATAACATTCTGACTAGCAGAAATTGTCATACAATTTAAGTCTCTGTATAGTGAAATTTGGACATGATTATATTCTGTCTGTATATCCTCCTAGAAATGTGGTAGAACTGCAATATTAACTGTCTGTAATGTTACACTCCATTCCTCTAGAACACACTTATCATTTTTTGAAGTATTTTTGTTCACAGGTTTCTTGTTACCTGATTTCTTTAGAAGACACTGAGCTTCAAGCCATAATAAAAGATCCATTTACCCTGAAAAACAGGCTTCCTATATTGTTCTTTCGTGGCCTATTTATCGTAATGAGAAAAAGAGGGAGAAGGAACCAACTGAAAACAGAATTTCTTGGAATGGATTCTGTTTGTCATATACACATTGTAGGGTTAAGGAAATTGGAAGGAAATGTTTGTATAATGGCAGGAAATGTTAAAGTACCATACAGATGCCTTTGTAATTTTCTGCAGATTTGACAAGTTGTTTCTGCAGAACACACTGAAATTTAGACATAAATACAGCGATTTATATTTACACAAAAAACACCAACTCAAATCATTTGTAATCATGAAAGTCCACATTTTGGGAGAAGTTGTGATAAGACACAGCAGAAAAACTGTCAGAATTTCTGAAACAAGGGGCCAAAACATCTCCTGTTACAAGACTAACAAGGTGATTATCATAACGTACATAACACAGTACTTGGTGTTTTAGATGTGCAACAGAAAAATGCAGTTTCATACATTATTCAGGATGACTTTTCCAGAAAAGTCACTGCATTTCTCCTCTAGGATATTCCCTAATAAACATTAATTAACAGTTTAGGTAGTCCATCAAAGATGAATAAATGGAGCCTTTCATAAATAAGGATCTACGGTGTTATTACTACTGAGGTATTTTTCTGTTCGTGTAAATGAACCTGATTCATTGAAAGGCAGACTGTCTTAGGAATAACTGACAAAAAAGAACTGACTGCAGATTTTACACAAAATATGAAACTTTGATCCACAGAGTTTTTCATTAACTGAAGTATGTTTCTCATTGACAGAAGATGCAGCATTTCAGCTGGTTGTTTGTAATGGACTATAAAGGAATCTTGAACCAGAACACCAAAAAAAAAGAATTTAGGAATTAACCTTTAAAGTAAAAAGGGAAGAAACAGAATAGCACTGTGATATAGAAAGAGTAACATACATTATATCTTAAGTAGTTTTTAAAATTCAGTCTTAGCTGTGAGCAAGAGTTTTATTTTTTCATTCAAAAATGGTGGTACAAAGGCTCTTGGTGTAAAACAGGGCAAAAAGATATACTTCATTACATGATCAAAATGTCTGTGTTGAATCACCAATGCTTATGAACTTAAATAAAATGTAGTTTTGGGTAGAAACTGCAGAAATGCTTATTAACCTGAAATAAATTATCCCAACTGAGCTACAGTATGGCTGATTAACATGGTAGGCTATGCAGAAAGGATTTTTCAGCCATTTCTAATTATTTTTTTCACTAAGATGCTTGGAAACCATTTTTTATTTTCCAGCAAGACAAAACCGAAGGAACTAAGTGAAATAACAATAGTGTAAACACATTACTTGAGAAGAAGAAGCTGGAGTCAGTGCTTTTCTGTTCCCAGAGGGAGTGTTATTGTAGTAATACATGCCATAGAAAGTCGATGTATTTTAATAAGTCAGGTACTTATGCTACTTTTATTGTGGCATAGATCTTTTTCCATACTGTTCACTTTATGAACTTCTGGCATCCATCTGTTATGATTCCAGTTCATAGTTGTCATCAGATTGTTTGGACAAACTGTCAGGCGTTTTCTAAGTTAATGACATTTATCACTGGTTCTCCTGGGAAATGAACATTTGTTGACCGTGACTCCTCTGACATTACAAAGACAATTATTTGCAGCGATATGGTAGTTCTTGTGATAAGGGCTCTTAGCATCACAGGACTATAATTGCATCTTTCCACTACTCCTGTTGTAAATAATTGAACAAAAAGTTTGAAAGGGAATGAATGGTTCCCTCAGAAAGGAAATTACACAGAGAACGAATATTCTGGCTCTGGCAGGTAGGATTATAGATAAGCACTTTAGAGTAGTTTTGTTTGAGGTAGGAACAGTGTTCTAGTGGGGAAAACAAACAAAGAAGTAGTAATGGTGACACAAATGGTCATGTGAAAAGTGTACAAAATCATTAGACTTCAGAAATTGCTCTCTTGGGCAGTCACAAGGCACATTGCCTGGTAGCTGATCTGAAGCTAATTAGCCATTGTAGAAGGGAGAAAAATGATAAGCTATTCTGCACTTTTGTTGGATAAAGTGAATGAACTGGGTTCAGCAGATTTGTAATAAGACTTAGCAATTTGGCTCATAGAGAACTGACAAGCATGGTGTCCATCATACTAATTTATTTTTTTCTAATTTTTCAAAAATAATCTAGATTTTATCTGACAACTAATTTAAGCCTAATGAGAAGTTCTTTTTCTTGTTACAATTTCCCATATGTAGGGGAAGGCTAAGAAATTCAAAGTTCCAAGAAGGTGAAAGTCCTTCCTTTTTATCTTTAAACTTTCCTTTGATTACTGTCACTGTCTGCTCTGTTTCCAGTCTCACTTGCAATGTTAAGTTCAACCAGTCTTCTGACTGTCCCTCCTAAAGCCATAAGTCACATTTGCAGCCGTCCTGTGACATGTTTCCCATAGTGCTTCTTTTCTATACTTGTGAGATTTAAAACCAGACATAAGGGAGAAAAAGGACCGGTACAAACCTAACCGAGTGCAAAAGATACAAATTTCTAGCTTGAGCCGCAGCTTGTGGAAAACCTTACCTCAGCAAGTCCATCAGTACAGACCATTTATGTAAGTCTATTACACTAGCTCCTAAATCACCAGAACTCAGGCGACTGGACTGGTCCGTGAGTCAGCATTGCAGTCCTCTGTTGCTTGTTTCAATCAGTAGAAATTAGAACTTTACAGAAATTAGGGAGTGTATCTTATGCTCACAGCTGAAACAGTCCATATCTGCTCCTGAGCAGGGAATTTTCCATCACACCCTCTCCATTCTGCTACATTTTGTCTGCCTGGATGACCTGACTATGTAGTCTTTATACACCAATGTATTTTCTAAACAAAGCTGGAAGCATGAAAACGTATTGCACCTCTGGGTTTGGAAGAGATAATAATACCTGCACATCTGTGAGATTGCGTTGCTGGTTACAAGGATGTAAAACAAAAGAAGGTCATAGTGGCTAATGGCATGGTCCCAAGGTTTATCAGTATGAAAAAGAAATTAATTTAGCAGAGTTTAAAGACAAGTAATGATTTCTTCCCTCTCACTGCAGTTACTTCACCCAGGTTGCTCCTTTTTACTTGATTATATACAAAACGCTAAAAGTGAACAACTAAGTTAAGTGATGTGTTTTCCAGGGTTGTCATACCTTGTTACTGTGTTATCATCACAATCCAGACAGTGAGAGAAAGATTTATTTTGGTTACTCCGAGACGATATTGGTGATGTCCTGTTCAAATACTATGTGAAACAAAAGAGGAAAAGAAGTCAGCCAAACATGTCTATCTGTGCCTTATAATCAAGTTAGCATATGCTAAATATGCTTAGTTTTTAAACCTTTTACATGGATTGGAACAAAACATACTGATTTGTAAACCAGGACATTGTATAGATGGAATTATGTGCCATTTAAAATATGAACATGTCTAACTTCCTGCTACCTTTTCCCCTGCAGCAGAAGTTTTACTGATTCTGGACATCTGAATTTGCAAAAAGCTAGCAAGGAGTAGTAGTATTCTGGACATAACTTGTGAATTTCTGTCAGCTGATGCCTACAATTTGCAAAGCATTTTCTGAACCCTGTGGATAAAAGTAAATGAGATTATACTGAAGCTGAAATTTGTTAAAATGTACTAGAAAATTCACTCAGGATTCATCTTGTTCTTCTGTGGGTTGAACTGTGAAAAGTCAAGAAGCAAATCCTTTAACCGACATGAAAGAAAAGCAGATATTACCCACAGATTGTTTTTATTATTGTAACATTAAAATTACTTTTCTTTATCTGAAGAGAATATTTTATTGATTGCAATTCTAGTAACTTCAGATTTTCCTATGAGCAATTTGTGTGTTTGTAGAGTGCTTAACATTCTTGTTTTTCAAATACTTCAATTTTTTTTCCCCACTGGATAGTTTGGGAATTATACAGAAGCTATATTATTAACCATCTAAATTTCATATGGTAAGAGACTGACTCTAAAATCCCTAGAGAAACAATGGCTTGACTAAATAGCCTGTCTCATTTATTATCTCTACATGGTCACACATACCAGTTAAGTAGTGACCAAAAGTCCTCAGCAGAGGTGTTATTTTACTGATGTTATTTTACCGGTGTAAACTGACAGGTATTCTCAGTTCACTGCTGTCTCATAGTTTCATATAAAGGCTGGGAATGTGTAGATGCATAAGTTTTTTGCACCTTCAGAAAGATCTAGGACATATTGATAGTATGAGATAAAAATGTATTACTTTTTCTTGTGGGTCTTTTCTCTCCAGAGCAAATGATACGCTGCCAGTACCAGAAACACCAGTAAAGAATGTGGAAGAATTTTCACTATGTTAAGAGGTTGTTCTAAAACTGGAAAGAAAGAGCAAAATATAAAAATCTAAATGAATATCTAGATGAACAATCCGATTAAGGAATCCTAAGATGTTGGATTTTTACTGTTCCCTCTGAAAAGAATCAGTAGTTTAGGAACTGTGGAGTGGAGGAGGATTTTTTAAGGTCACAGAGAAAGTATTTGTTTATCCATAGATCAAGTATAGGAAAAGGGGTGTTCAAAATATTATTAGGACTATAATATGGAATAGCTGCATGAAAAGGAAACTAAAGCTTTTAACAGTATACAGCCTAAACCAACATAGCTGGTATTTGAGCTGTAGCACACCTCTTCAAACACAATCCTTATATGCAATCAAAGATATAAAAACTGTTTGATAAATCTAGTAGGCTCTTCCAGTCTAGCTTATTCAGTACTTTTTCTTTTCTGTCCAAAAGCATCGTCATGTGATCAAGAACTTCAGTCAGCCCTGGAGGAAGCTAAACAGCCCCAGAAAGACAATGTGTTCATACCGGAGTGTGCTCAGGGCGGCCTCTACAAACCAGTGCAGTGCCATCCTTCCACAGGCTACTGCTGGTGTGTTCTGGTGGATACGGGACGTCCCATCCCTGGTACATCAACAAGGTAAGAGACTACACATTCATTCTCAAAAGTTGCAATGAGAAGATGCCTTGGTGTCTGTGTACTAACATGTAGATTTCTATTGCTGGTGGAATTATGTCATATAGGTTTTTTCCACTATAAAGTGAAATATTTTAAGAGATATCAAAAGTTAAGGCCAGATGGCCATGGACCCTTTCACTGCAATGTCACAGGCAATTTTCTGTCCTAGTCAACTTCTTTACTTCTATTTTGTGCTGGGAAACCAAGACTTGGAGCAGATAATGAATAATCCCAGAGGAAATCTCACACTTAGCCTGAATATAAAAGAACCAAGTAAGATAGTCTATGACATAAACTACTCCAGCCTCTGAAATGTTCAGTTACTTTTCCAGCAACCTCTTCAACTATTTCATGTGACAGGCTTTGATGGAACAACTGCTCAGGAACCCACAGAGAGGAAATATCATTTTAGTGTGTTATTAATAGAAGCTTGGAGTTCAGTCATCTCAGCTGAGCCAGATACATGATAAAGTGTTGTAAGCCACATAGAGCAGATGTAGGCAAGGCACATATCAGATTCCAGAGGATGTTATTTAGGTTGGTTATTGTGGTTTGGCCCTTGTAGAAATGCTATTGATACTCATACAAAACTAGCAGGCAGTATGGGTATCTTGATGTGATCATCTTTTCAAGCTTAAGCAAAATCATTTTTTATCATTTATATAAGGTTTGTGAAAGAAACACACATTATAAGCCACTTGCTGTAAAATATTATATTACTGGGGAGAGTTTTTTCACATATTCTTCAAGTGCTGGTTTACTGCTACTGTTTATACCACAGTCTAGACCATGACAATTACAATACCATCTGAAGTGGACTCAATGAGCCTAGATGTCTTTTCCAACCTTAAGCATTCTATAACACTGTGACTTGAGTTACTGTTGATCTACTGTTTCTGGCAAGTTGAAGCCCATAAACTGTCAAAACAAAATAGTCCAAATTTGCTCCTGAAACTGCAGGATGAGTACACATATTGTGTTAGGATCTAGAGATGTTCTCTAGAGATTCCAGAGGCTCTCTTTTATGCTCCTGCTCTGTTCTCCATCCCTAGGTTTGTTCGCTGTTTCTTCCTTTTAGTGCTAATCCTTCTTTGAATTATAGTTTAAATAATTTTATTTCCTATTCCCTAATTTGAGTCCAAATCATCTTCTTGTGCTCATCAAGCAATGAGGCTTCCACTTTAGTTTTGGTTTTGTTGAGTTTTGTTAATTGGTGGGCTTTTCTTGTCATTGGTTTTATTTTGTTTTGTTTTTATTTTAATTTTTTTTGTAGTTCTTATTAGTATAATTTTATTATAGAGTCACAGAATAGCTGAGATAGGCAGGGACCCCTGATGATCCTCTGGTCCAACCCTTCTACTCAAGGCAAGGTCATCTGGAGTCGATTGCTCAGGATTATGTCCAGTTAGTTCTGAGTATCTCTAAGTATGGAGAATCCACAGCCTCTCTGGGCAGCCTGTTTTAGTGTTTGATCATCATTATGGTTAAAAAAAAATTTTTTTCTTACAATTACACAAAATTTCCTCTATTTCATTTTATGCCCATTGCCTCGATTCTTGACACTGGACATCACCAAGAAGAGTCTGACTACGTTTTCTTTATTTTCCTCCCTTTTGGGTATTTATAGAAAATAATAAGATCCTCCCTGAGCCTTCTCTTCCCCAGGGTGATCAGTGTCAGTACCCTTTCCTTGTTATGTCAAATGTTTCAGTCCCTTGACCATATTAATGGCCCTTTGCTAGGCTCACTTCCAGTATATGCACATCTCCCTTGTTTGGAGAGCTCAGAGCTGCACACAACATTGCAGATATGTCTCCTTCTCTCGGTGTGAATGAGAGGGGAAGGATCACCTCCCTTGACCTAATGGCAGTACTCTTTCTAATGCAGCCGTGGAGGCTGTTGGCCTTCTTTGCTGCAAGGGCACATTGCTGCCTCATGCACAGGTTAGCGTCCATCAGAAATACCAGGTTCTTGGTTCAAATTTGCTTTCCAGCTGATTTGCCCTGTCCCATACTGATGCAGGGGACTAATCTTCTCCAGGTGCAAGAATTTTGCATTTGCCTTTTTTTGAAGTTCATGAGATTCCTGCCAGCTCATTTCTGCAACCTATTGAAGTCCCTCTAAATGGCAGCACAATTGTCTTACGCATCAGTCACTAGTCCCAATTATGTATCATCTGCAAATTGCTAAAGTTCTTCTGTCTCCCAGCATCCTGGTCATTAATGAAGAGGTTAAAGAATATTGCCTCTATGAGCTTTGGGGAACTCCACTGGTGACTGGCTTCCAGCTGAAATTTTGCTGCTGATCCCAACTATTTGAGGTTGGCTGTTCAGCTAGTTTTCAATACACATCCCTGTTCTTTTATCTAGCACATACTTCATCAGTTTATCTATGAGAATGTGATCAGACACAATGTCAAAAGCCTCGCTAAGATTAAGATAAATAATATCTACCCTTCTCATCTTATCCACTGAGCAAGTTAGAGAATTGTAGAAAGCGGCAGTGCTGGCCAAGTAGTTTCCTCTTCATAGTTCTGTGCTGGCTGATCTCAATCACTACATTCTTCTCCTTCATATGTTTTGAACTACCTTGTAGGAAGATTTGCTTCATCACCTTCTCAGGAACTGACATAAGCCTGGATGGTTTATTATTTGGCTCTTCCTTGCCCTTAAGGAAGGCAGAAGTTACATTTGCTTTCTTCCAGTCTCCTTGTACAGTCAGTACAACTTTTCAGATATAATTGAGGCTGCCCCACAATGACATCAGCTGGCTCCCTCACCAATGGTGGGTGCATCCCATCAAGTCCCGTGTGTATGTCCAGTTTGTTCAAATAACCCCTTCTCGACCCAGGGTAAATCCTCCTTGCTCTAGACTTTACTATTGGTCTCAGTGACATGGAATTCCTGAAGACTGGTCTTAAAAATAAAGACCAAGGAGAAGGTGGCATTAAGTACTTCTCTATGTCCTTTGTTACAAGTTCTCCTGTCCCACCTAGCAGTAGGCCCACACTTCCTTAGTCTTCTTTTTGCTGCTGATACACATGTAAGAAGTCCTTCTCGTCACCCTTCATGCTCCTTACTAGATTTGCCTCCAAAGGGCTGTAGCTTTCCTAACCCCATCCCTGAATACCTGAAGACTGTCTGTATCACCTCTTGCGTCATCTGACCCAATTTCTACCATTTGTATCCTTCCTTTTTAAATCTACATTTTGTTAGGTGTTCTTTGTTCATCTGTGCAGGCTTCCTGTCACATCCTGCACATTGCGATAATCTATTTATGAAACTGGAGGTGGTCATCCTTGAAAATCAAACAGCTCACTTTCCTATTCTTATGCATAGTGTGAATGCACTGTGTGCCATGTGACTCTTCCTGTCATATAGGCTGGAATTCTAGGTCTTCCCAACCCCTTGATGAATCCCCTATGGACCTTGAATCAGTCTCTGTCTTCTCTTTTTTTCCTGTTTGGTCTGCTGACCTCCTGTATTTCTCAACTACACAGTCACTCAGCTGTGGGAGAAGAGGCAGCAGGAGTGTTTTCACTGTGCTGCATGCCTCCAAAGCTGGAAGGCTGGAAAATTGGACTCAATCATTCCCTGCATATGGTTCAGACACAAAAGTGTTCTCCTTGATGACTTATACTAAAAAGATCAGCTGCTGTGGTCTTGACCATTCCTAATTTGTTCATCTTTATTGGACTTATAGGCAGTTTTCAATAAAGCTCTGAGGAAGTAATATTTAATAATATCCCCTGAGAGGACATTTCTGAGCACAGATGGGTAAGTAGAGTACTCAGTTTTAGGAATTTCATACTAAATAAAGAATGACTGGTGTATTTAGGAATCTACAGTCTTGGTAAACAAGCAGGTGGAATTACTGCCGGGAGTTTAAGAGGAATGTCTAGACCTCATTTCTGAGAAAGATTTAGGTGGGCTGGAATCCCATAAATTATTTCTTTTTTATTTTTCTGTATTGATAAAATTAAACTTTTTTTCTCTGGCAGAGGGAAGTAAAGGGGGATCAGAATATGACAAGGATTATACAGTTGTCTTTTTGCAATTCTTTTTTATAGAATGGAAAGAGTGAACATGTAAGTCTTTTCTAGTTTAAAGAACCAGGAGCTTGTGCAAAACTGGGTGTACTATCTTTCAGTTTTCCACTGCAAAATAGAAATTAAAAGGTGTTAAAATGGTACTGCAGGAACTGATAGCATAAACACTCCTGGTAACAATATGGATGCATAGCATACTGGAATCTCTGTTCTGCAACTATCGATTAAATCACTAAGGGACAACAATAAAAGACAAATCTGGGAAGCTATTGCCAGAACAGCTTAGCATTTTGCATGTTGTTTCTTTTGAAAGTATTCATGAGGATATTTGTCAAATCATAAGGCTCTGAATAGCACAATAAATAAAGTTAGTCACATTAAATAAGACCCCCAAAATGAAGAGATGTTATTAATACTCATTCAACTTCTAATACACTGTCATCTGAAAAAAAGACAAATAATTATTTTTCAGAAAAAATAATCTCATCCTAGAGTTAAAATAAAGATATGTCAATGAAGAACCACTCTAGGACATTTAAAACAGTAAAGCTCAAAAGAAATAGGTGAAGTTGTGGTATAAGTCTGGATTTTATGAAAACCTAGGGAAAATATCCATCTAATTAAAAGGAAGTAATGCATTTAAAGGGTAAAAACAACTATCCTCCCAAAAGGCTTATCAGTATGATCCTCACCAGCTGGCTCTGAATGCCTCTTGGGTATCACAGCATGATTCTCAGCCTTTTTTGTTCAGTGGGGGCCATGAGGCTGTGTTCTCATATGGGACTTTTTAGCAATTAGGACCATATGAAAAGTAATCCCCAATCCACTTGCACAAGATTCTCTAAACTTAAAAAAAGATCGTAAATCATCTGTTTTGTGAGGCTACCTACACTGTAGAATCCCTGTGAAAGCCTCCATCCTGTGCTACTTTTACACATCAGTAAATCTCAATGCTTCCCAGCAGACTGATCAGAGGTACAAAACACCCTTCGTAAGTCCTTGCCAATACCAGATATACATTCACTTGTAGGGATTCTTTCCCCTTTAAAATTCAAAAGAGTAACTTGGGATGTCTTTTGACTACATTATTTTTAACCTGACAGTGCTCCATTCTGACATGCTATCCCTTTCCCATTCTTTCTCCATGAAAACTGGGGCAAGTCTGTTTTTCTTATCTGTTTTTACTATGGCTGTTACTGCACGGTAAATTTCTAATGACTCATTTTCTTTCTTCAGTTGCTTTAAAGACTTAAACATAGATCTTTGACATTTAAGTATTTAACACCTATTGGGCTTTAATAAATTTAGTTTGTATATTATGAACTACACTTGTATTTAACAAAAATGTAAGCCAAAAGAGTAGAAGAGTAGAGGCCAAAAAATAAAATGTAGGCACAGAGCAGAAACACTAATGGAAGAGGATGGGGGGAATGTAGTCAGGTATCAGATTAATCGGGGACCAGGCTGTTTGCCAGATACTGCATTAGTGAGTATTGCTCACTAATTTCCCTTTCACTGTTTCCTTGGCTGATTGGTCATCCATCAGGTATCTGAATTCAACCCACGCTATCAAAGCACCTTCTATGCCTACCATTCTTGAGGTAAAAAAAAGAGTCTCTAGCGCTCCCATGACCCTAAAAACAGCACTGTACCTTCTTACAGCAGATAGAATTTGATGAACCAGTGGTCAGTTTCATCAGATGATGTAGAAATATATTAAACCCTCAACGGAAAAATAATATTGTTTTTTTTTTATGCTGCCTGATAATTAAGATCAAAATATTTAGGCATTGCTCTTAGGAGCAGTCTGGCCTGGACCCAGGACATAGCTACCATTTAATGTTTTTAGAAAGAATATTATGTTCTAAAAAGTTTGGATTAGTATATTTTAATTAGACATTTTAGTGTCCCACTCAGTAAATGTCATTTTGATAGACTTAGAACAGTGGAATTTTGGTTATATAAAACATGAAAGAATCTAGAATCAGTGAACAGGCATGTATGTGCACACACATGCACGTGGACGCAATTCATATTAGTAAGTGTGTTTATCTCAGAATTGAAACTTTGTCTGAAATGCTGCATGCTAAATTCTGCAACTTCCAGCCAGAATAGGAGAATATGACAGTAAAATTTTTCAGAAAGGGATTCTGTTGATCTGACTTAAAAACTGCGATGCAATGACAGTGAGACATAAAAAAAAGGTGAGATTCAGCATCAGATGCTCCCATGTCCCCCGGTCTTGCATAAAAGATATTCCAAGTGGTGTTGCATAAGTCAACGTTTATTGGAAGTACAAATAGCACAGTTTCTTGTTACCAATTCAATGAACAAAGTGACTTTAAGTAAACTAAGCGTAGAAGAATCAGAATATTTCAGTAGCAGGTGGAGATTTAGTGTTTTTCACCATTCATTTGAGCAGTTTCAGACCAATTCCCTTCTGGTAGAAATCCTATCAATTCTTCACTCTTGTTCGAAAAGTTAGCTGTTTATGGCTAGTCTTTCTTACTTAATTTTTTTTTTATTTTTTTTGAGAGGATACAGTAGCACATGGTTTTAGAGCTGCAGTAGTATCTAAGTAGAGTACTTGCCTTGCTGTGATTTTGAAATTGCTTTTCTGGTGTTTCCCAGCATGAATACTGTTTGTCATATTGTTTACGTCTTTTTGGTTTTGTAGGTGGGGGAGACAGCCTTACCTTTTTTTGATTTTTTTGTTTTCTTTGGTGTATTTTTCAAAATAATTTTTTATTATAAATTAATTTGTAACAGTTCTTTAGTTTTCTGCCCTGTAGAATGACCTTTGGAATAGATAATATTTTTTTACTTTGACATCAACCCTGGGAGAACAAAGATGTGGTGGTTTCTTTGAGGTAAGTGAAAAATAGGTAGATAAGTTTGCATCACCCTTCTGAGTGAAAAGCAGGATAATTCCCTGAATATAAGAAGGTACGAGTTTTGTTTGGACTACAAATTTGGAAGTAAATTCCTCCTGAATCAAATTAACCTTGGCCGGTTTTATTCTCTCCCTGTTTGTTCTTTAGGTATGAACAACCTAAATGTGATAATGGTGCCAGAGCTCACCCAACAAAAACAAAGGATTTGTACAGAGGACGCCAGCTTCAAGGTCAGTGAAATCGATTTAGGTTTGTGCACTCAATACTTTGTTTATTCACTGTAGCAAATTAAAAAACAATTTCTTATCCTATATCAAAACAGTGTATCTTTTAGATATCACTATATTGATTTGCCACTGACTGAAGTCTTTGACTTTGGAGCAAAGTGTGTCAGTATGGGTCTTGGGATGTTGTCGGAGAAAGTAAGGCTCATTTTTCTCTAGTTTAGTGGCAGTCACATTTACTTTCTGGAATTATTCCTTGCTGTTGTTGTATTAGGGAAATCAGCAAATACATCTAGAATAACCTGGACCACAATTCATAATCCTTGTTCTAGCAAAATTCATGGGAAATTGGCCTCTGTCTTCAAATCAGTCAAAAACATGTATCATTTTCCTTACTTTTTTCTAAGAGTATCCTTGTTAGTTTACCTTGGAATAATATATTTTTATTCTTCTCTGTTGTAAAAGAAAACCTTTTTGTTTATTAGCATTTTTATAAATGTTACACTTTTTATAAGCACGGAGTTCAGCGATATATGTGCCACATAAATCCTCAGACATGTGAAACTTAGTGGCAGATGCATATTTGGTGACAGTCAGAGTGATGATGTTTATCCATCATTTTGCCAGTTGGTACTTGCTTACTGAAGTTACTTACTGCTGTTGTAACTTCATGGAAGTTAGCAGGAGTTTCAGTAATAATTTGAGAAAATATTTTGGACCTTATTGCAGCCTTTCAATACTTAAAGAGGGCTTATAGGTAAGATGAAACCAAACTTCTTAGCAGGGCCTCTTGTGATAGGAAAAGGGGTAACGGTTTTAAACCAAAAGAGAGTGATTCAGATTAGATATAAGGATGAAATATTTTATGATGGGGGTCGTGAAACATTGCCCAGAGAAATGTTGGATGCCCTCTCCCTGGAGACATTCATGATCAGGCTGGAGCATTCTGATCTAGTTGAAGATGACCTGCTTCTTGTAGGGGGGTTGGACAAGATGACCTTCAAGGGTCCTTTCCAACCTAAATTATTTTATGCTATTTTACAATCCTTACTCCATGGAAACCGATGGAAAGTTAACCATCTTTGACAATTTATTTCACACAGCACTTGCATAGTTACAGGCTTGGATAATTACTTTATTTTATGTATTTTTTTCTGAGTGAAAAGAGCTTGACTCAGAAGAGACTATAGCAGAGCAGAAGCTGAAGAAACAAGTTTTGTAGTAAAAGATATCACTTTCTGAACACTCCTACCTTTTGCTAAAAATTTTGAAGAGCATTTGCTAGATGGAATCTTAGAGAGAGGATGGGCAGGTGAAGGTTTTTAAGATTTCACATTTCTATTTCTTATCTAAATTGGTAATGCTTTTGTACAGCACAGTAATAAATATTTATCCAAAATCAAGATACAGTGCCAACTTTTTAGTAGAAATGAACCAGTGTTACTCAAAGTTTCTATTGTAAACAGTCTTGTAAAAGCATATTTGCATCGTCTATATTTAAATATAACATATAATTTCTCAGTGGTGCCAGGACTGAATAAAGAATAAAGTAGGTTAATTGCATGCTTATTTTTAAGGAATTATACATTTTTGAAAGGATGGGTTTGCTTGTTTTGAAGACTATAGCCACAAAAAATGTAGTAGCCCTGGGTGAAACCGCTGTGACTGCCTGCTGTGTAAAACAAGGAAGATTTTAAAATTAATTACTTTACTGCTATGAGTGATCTTAAATGGGATAAACCCCACCAGAAGATCCTCAAGTGGGTTAAATTGGCATAGTTCTCGAACTACACTGGTTTATACCACCTGAAAGTTTGAACCCATTACATATTAAGACAAATGTTTTTAGAAATATTTTGCAAATAAATCAAGATACAATTTTTGGCAAGCACTGATATCTTGTTAAGGCAGAATTGTGGAAGGTAAGGGTACCTTGGAGTCTACAACAAAATTCCCACTGATTTAAACTGAGCTAAGAATATGTCTTCAAATCCTAAGGCTAACCTAATATAAAACATCTGAAACTGAAGGCTAATCTGATGTTTGTAAGGACGATCCAAGCCACCTGTATCTCTTAGTTTGGGCTGGAAATTACACAATAATAATTCTTCCCATTAGATTTCTAGTTGTTTTTTTAAAGCCAAAGCATTTTTCTGAGGTTACTTGTGTTTATGATCCTTCTCAGAAACTAGTTATTGCAAGATAATGAAAATGAACTCAAAAAGGAGTCTAGAGAACGTCACATACTGGGGAAACGGAAGGGTTTTTTACTTTTCTCATAGTCAGAGTTTTCAAACACTCGTATTTTGACCTTTTGTTCTCCTCTGTGTTATACAGTAAAATGGGAGCCCTGTGATGAACTGACATATTCTGTAAAGAGTCTTGAATTTTTTTTCCTCATAGTTTTGGATTACTGGTTTCAGTAATCAGCTTTATACACAAGCTGATCAAGAGCATTTAGAAAGGTATAGCATGAAGGCTACTAAACATATAGTATGATGGAATGAGGTGTAGATGCTGCTGTATTTTCCTAAAATCAGGAGTGGTGATAGGTCAAATTCAACCAAGCTTAAGAAACATCAGTTGCTGAAACTGTAATTTTTCAGGCTGGGTCTGTGGATGAAGGTATTCTCAAGCATTATATGTATTCGCTACTTTTTAATAATCAGTAAAATATTTTTAAACACATGTCCGCAATAAGTGTATATCTATTAGTAAATTATATATATATGTACTACTGTAATAATAAATTAAGTACATTGTAAAACATGTGCAAATACAGAAGTTGAAAAAAGGATGAAATAACCATAACTTTTTTTTTTTAATGTAATCTATTAATAGTGCAAAAAATATTTTCTTCCTGCACTTCAGCTGTGCCTTTCCTGGGGTACATGCACCCCAGTTTGATACAGTGGGTAGGCTACCTGTTCATAAAGCTAGTCTGGCCTCTGCTGTAAGCAATCTGGATAAAGGGACTTTGATATGTAGGAGAGCAAGACATGCTAGCATACTGAGTGCAGACTACTCAGATAATTTGCCTCATGGGCAAATCTTCTTGTTTAAAAAGTATGCATTGAATGCAAGAAGTCTCTGTTTTAGGCTCCTCTATGTGTGAGGGCTGGATAAACTTTGGATAATCCTTTGTATGGTTTAAGATTTTTGTATTCTTATTTAACCTGGGAATTTATCTGTTTTTCCTGTAATATAATTTTCATTACTCAGACCTGAAATTCGAAAAGTAATTGAAAAATTTTTTCAAGTATTATGGGAAAAGTCATTTTGCTCACACAATATTTTTTAATTAGAAGTACCCTTATCTTTTGTGAAGGAAAGAAAACCAAAACCCAATAAAAAATGAGTAAATGGCTCAAAAGTTTCAGTGGGGGACACAATGCCGAGCTGGCATTTCAGACTTTCAGACTTTACTGTGTTGTTATAGTTTTGTGGCTTTGAATAAGATTGCTAATTTTGTTTACATTTCATTTTGGTTTGTTTAAGTTTCTCCTTTTCTTTAACATAATATGTTTTTTTTAAGTCCCTACAGTTGTGATAGTTCCTTTCATATAAAGGGATAATTTGGCAGGGGAAACTATAGTCTGGAAATGACAGTGCCTCATAAACTGTAACAGTAATACAATCTACTGACTTGGTTGTAGATTCATTGTCAATCTACTAAAACCCTGAAAGTCTCCCTTTTCTATTTTCTCTAAATAGCATAGCTCTTCACTGTTGAATATTTAGTTTTCCTTAATGCTGATCTCATTTACCAAGCTGGAATCCAGTAGAATGCATCTGCTGCATTAAAAGTTACTGTAGATTTCTACTGCTGAAATAAAATCAGCATTTCACTCCTATTTTTGTCCTTTCTGGCAATTCCTTATTTCAGATGCTTCTCATTACAATTTTTGATTCTAGAGCATTTCTCAAAACAAGATGTAGTATTTTGGGGTTTTGATAGCACTGAGTTAATAAGCGTCTGAAAGGATTCATTTTTTACTGTCTAGGGTTTAGTCAATGGCACAAGAAGGATCCAAATTAGTTTGCACAGCCTTTATGAGGACAGATTTTGAATCTTATATTTGGACAAGAGTATAGACCATGCCCCTCCTCCCCACGGCACAAACCCAAAACTCAGTGCTTTGCATGAAGGGCCTAAACTCTGCTAATCATTGTGTTGGTACTGTGGTGGTCTACAATTTAGGACAAGCTTAGAACATTAAAAAACATTACTAAGTTGAAATGACTTAATGCAAGTCCCCTGCATAGTGAATCAACTTACTTAACAACAAAAAAACCCAAAAAAACAACTCTTAAACCCCTTCCTTTAATGTGACCTGCAGATTGTTTTCTAATTTCATAGCCTACTAATGAGTCAGCTACTGTTTTGTCCTAGGGGCTTTTGTAAGCTTAGTTTAACCTTGTCATTCAAGCAGTTAATATTTTCTGCTGCAAATCATGCATGAGAGCTGTTTAATTCATCTGTTTATTTCATATTTGTGTTACTTAAGAGAAACAAATGTATTCTAACTGCCCAGTTTTCTTCCTGTTGTAATGGCTTTATTTATTGTTTCTGATTGGGTAATCCTGCACTGACTCTGAACAGTTTATGTTTCGTGGAGCAAAACTCATGATTTAAGGTATGGGTGAATTATGTATGGATAAATACTGTTTACTTTTGGTTGTTGGCAGTGCATCTTCTTTTTCCAAAGTTAAAGACAAATAGTTGGAAACACTCAAACCACGATGATGCAAGACCCACAGTCAAACAACCATCATGTGAAGTATTTCACTTAAAGGCACCTTTAAAAAAAAAGAAAGTGATAGAAGCTTAACTGCTTTTCCTTTTGAGGTACATTCTGTTATATAGTGGTTCCAGTTTTGACCATTAACATGTCAGATTTCATAAGGTGCCAGACTATTTCTCAGCTAAAATGGTAAGGTACCTCTACTGTCCTGCCTCATCTTGCTTTCTCTGTTTCCTCTGTGTAGTCTGGTACCAGTACCAAGTAGAAACTAATCTTACCTACTTCACATTTCTTAAACATTTGAATGACTGAAAACTTTGTGCTTTTTTAAAGGTATCGGTTAAGGTATAATGCAGGTTATATACACATGCCTGCCTTCCCATGAGCTTCAAATTGTTAGGTCAATTGGCATGTAACTGTCTCCGCTGAGCTGTGATTTAAAAGAATTATATTTTTATAATGTAACCAGCTTTTTGGCTGCATGAGTTAATATTCAAAATACCCCTTTCTGCTATTGAATCTTAAAGCTCCAAGTTGTCAACCAATAATTTCAAGTTTGCAGCTGTTTTGAATGAGTCTATAACCATCATCCTGAGCCCTGCGCTGCTTTATGTACCAAAAGGTTCTTGGCAAAAAGACTCTTTATGGAGCAGACTTGCCTAGTGAAGTGCTTAAACTACGACCAAAAAATGGAGCAAAGCTGGTGTGAACTTTCATGGCAGGGATGGCAGAACTGAACAGCTGCATGACAAGTTGGTGGAGGGGACCTGCCTGGAGCATGGTGAGGTCTGCAGAGAGGACATGAGGCTCAACAGCAAGGGGCAACTCCCAGAGCTAGAAGTTAGCAATGGAAGCTGAAGGAAGCCCCTATAATCCACGAGGGATTGGTGACCTGCTTTGCCAATTAGACACCCATAATTCTGTGGGCCCAGAAAGGATGCACCTGACAGTAACGAGAGACCTGGCAAGAGAGCTTGTAAAGTCCTTTTCAATCATTTACTTGCAGTTGTGGTTAACTGGAGAAGTCCCAGTTGAGTGGTAATTTGGAAATGTAACACCCATCTTCAAGAACAGTCGGAAGGATGATCTGGGGAGCTACAGGCCTGTCAGCCTAACTTTTGCAACAGGGAAGGTCATGGAGCAGATTGTCATGAGTGCCATCACACAGCACATGCAGGACAACTAGGAGGCCAGGCCCAGCCAGCTTGTGTTTATGAAAGCACACACTGCTTGAGCAACCTGATCACCTTCTATGAGAAGGTGACCTGCTTAGTAGATGAGGGAAAGGCTATGACTGTTGAGTATTTAGACCTCAATAAAGCCTTTGACACCATCTTCCACAGAATTCTCCTGGATAAATTGAGGCTTTTCATGGCTTGGACAGGTGCAGTCTTCACTAGGTTAAAAGCTCTCTGGATGACTGGGCCCAGAGAGTAGTAGACAATGAAACTAAATCCAGTTGGTGACTGGTCACTAGTGTGTTCTCCAGGGCTCAATACTGGGGTCAGTCCTGTTTAACATCTCTATCTATGATTTGGATGAGAGAATCGAGTACATCCTCAGTAAGTTCCCAGATGCCACCAAATTAGGTGCGAGTGCTGATCTGATGAAGCATAGGAAGGCTCTGCAGAGGGATCTAGACATGCTGGATCCATGGGCTGTGGACAACTGCATGGGATTCAAAAAGGCAAAGTGCCAGGTCCTGCACTTGTGTCGCAACAACCCTGTGCATCGATATAAGCTTGGGGAAGAGTGGCTTGAGACCTGCTCAGCAGAAAGGGACTTGGGGGTGCTGTTTGACAGCTGGCTGGATATAAGTCAGCAGTATACCCAGATGGTCAAGAAGGCCAATGACATCTTGGCCTGTATGAAGAATAATGCGGCCAGCAGGACTAGAGAAATGATAGTCCCATTGTACTCAGCACTAGTGAGACAACACCTCAAGTCCTATGTGCAGTTCTGGTCCCCTCACAACAAGAAAGAGTTTGAGGTGCTGGAGTGTGCCCACTCTGTTCCTCAGAGAAGAGGAACAAAGTTGGTGAAGGGTCTGGAGCACAAGTCTTGTGAGGAGCAGCTGAGGGAGCTGGGGATGTTTAGCCTGAAGAAGAGGAGTCTCAGGGAAGACCTCATTGCTCTCTACAACTACCTGAAAGGAAGCTCTAGTGAGGTGGAGGTCAGTCTCTTCTGTTGTGTCTCAAGCGAGAGGATGAGAGGAAATGGCCTGATGTTGCATCTGGGGAATTTCAGATTAAATATTTGAAAAAAATTTGCACTGAAAGACTGTTTTGGCATTGAAGTAAGCTGCCCAGGGAGGTGGTGGAGTCACTGTCTCTGGAAGTGTTAAGAAATGTCTGGATGTGGCACTTAGGCATACGGTTTGTGGATGGTTAGGTTGGTGATAAATTGATGATTGGACTAGATGGTTTTGAAGGTCTCTTTCGACTTCGATGGTGCTGTGGTTCTGTGCAGAGGGGTGCTGGAGGGCCAGGAATGCTCCTTCTCAGTTCTGTGGTGCTAGAGGAGGAAGGGAAATTGCTACTTCCCCTCCTAAAACAGTTGCTATCTCCTCTAGTGTATGTAGTGGTGGCCTGAGGAGGGGGTAGGGCAGAGGCAGTACTCCTCACCACTACATAGCTCTATGGGTCAAGCCTCCATACAAAGAGGGAGATCTGCAGCAGTAAGTACTGAACCACTAGTATGGCTTCAGAGCAGTTGAAATTCAAAAGAGGACTCTGTCTCTTAAACCTGCAAGAGTTTCCTTGGGCTTTTGCATTTAGTAACTTCAATATTATTACCCTATTGTCTGGCTGTATGAGCATATTTTAGTCTCCTGGTGGGCATTTTGCTCCAGAGGGCCTGCTCCAGTCCTGAAAGTTATTTTTCAAGGCTATGTGGATCATATTTATTTCCTTCACATCCTCTTCTGTCCATCTTCCCATCGTGATTTAACAACTAATGGTCTGGCCACTGTTGCTTTATTTTTGCCTCAGTTTGTAGTAATTTCTTATCAAAATGATTAAGCCCCCCCCAAACCCAAGCAGAAATATTAATATCTGAAACAAGAAAAAATCTCAAGCATACAGCCTAAGAGCTGCTGTATCTTTCAGCTGTGTGTGAATTTGTCTATAAAAATTACAGTAAAAGCATCTGTGCTGCTAGTAAAATGCCAGTGAAAGACACAGCTGTTTCATAGCTAACAAGAGAAAAGCTTGCTAATTAAAGGTGATACTACTGGCTCAGCAGTAGCATTTCATTCATCACTCTAGTTTGTATTAACCAAAAACTTAATGTTTATTTTAAAGGGCTGTATCAGGACTAATAAATACTGACGTAATTTGCTTCTCAGCATTTGACTATGCCAAAGAATATAAATTCTGTTTCTCATGATGCCTTTAGGCATCACTCACCTCACTGGTTACTGTCCTCCTTTTCCAGACAAACGCATTTTTAAAGACAGCAGCCCTACCTGTTGTGCTGCTCTTTTCCATTGGGTCCGTTACTGTCAGCGTGAGCAGTGGGGCACCTCCCAGAGAACATGCCCAGAAAGGGAGAACATTTTCCTGTGTCTGGCTGGCTTCCCAGGAACTTGACACACAAGAGTCATACCATGGCTGTGTCTGCTCCAGCGTTTTTGAATTGAGTTTCTTATTGTGTTTTATGCCTTCTTGGCCAGAGAGTGAATAAGTGAGAGGATGCTTTCCCCCATCTAAGCCTTTCCTAAGTCTGAGTGTATGTCAGAAAGTTCCACTGACCCTCATGAAGGTGTTTTGGTTCACTTGTCAGTGATGCAAACATGCAGAGAAATGCTGCCCTCCACACTTTATGATTTTGCCATTGATTCTGATAAAGATGGACCCTTTTCTTCCATCTTTACCAGGGAAATTATTATTTTAGATGGAATACATACATATATTATATATATATGTAGAAATACATATGCATAAAAATATTTGATTTCCCATCAACAAGAAGCAATAAACTGTGAAAGATTTTTTACCATAAAGCTTTGGTGAAGCTAAAAATTGCATTTCAGAAAGATATTTTATTTCCTACTTTTAATTTCTCTATACATTTAAATTCATACATTTAATCCATAATATTATATTTACTCCCCTTTTATCTTTGATTTTCTTTTAATACCAAAAAAAAAAAGAAGTGAATTTATGTGAAATGTTTCAATGCAGAGATTAACCAAATCAAGAAATCCAAAAAACAGAGCAAAACAGTACATGTTAAATGGCTTTGTTTCTTTTAACAAGAACTCTGCAGAAAATACATGTGACTACTAAGAAAATCAAGATACTTACTCTCCTCCAAAAGAAATCTAAGGTTTACAGTGAAAATACCACAGATTCTTTTAAAAGAGCTCTCATGACTGTAGATACTGAGGTATTCTCTGTGTGCAGCATAAAATCGTAGCATAAGCAGAGTAAAACTTTGATCACATTGAAACCTAAAAGGGATTAAAATATTTGTCCTAACTGAATAAACTTTGATGCTGCATTCTTAAAGTTACTAATCTTCAAGAAATGTTTTTGAAAAATCTTGAAATAATCTCTGGTACAGTGAAGATGTAGGAGAGATATCTCATAATAACTTGAAGCAACTGGATTGCAGCTCTTGGGTGAGCAGTAGAAAAAAAACAGCATGAGAGGGGAAGATTGATATAGAATAACCTCAGTGTTTTCTGCCAGAATGCCTACAATCATTATCGTCTTGCAATCTGAAAGCTGTCAGGGAAAACTCATATGACTGAATGGAAAAGGCAAAAACCTTTTAGTCTGCCAGGGCTGTAATCATAATGAAAAATGACACCTGAACCTTATCATGACAGTGAGTGGGAGTCGCATAATAAGACAGTATTTCCTCAAAGGCACATGGTATAGGGCGTCTCCTTTATAATCTGATATAAAAACATCTGAATAAAAACATGTGGTGGATTTGTAACACTGTTCCCTTCAAAATGAATGTCTTGTTTTGTTGTGTTTTCATACCTGGATACAAGTTCTCCTTTATTATGTGGCAGAAACAGCTCTCATGTTTAATTTCTGGACAGGGAAAAATAAATATTTTCATTTCAGATTGAACATATATCTGCAGCTATATTTTGAGAGGGAACAGCAATGGTTAGGCATTTATTCCTTGTGTTTAGTCACTTGGAGAAGTGTTCCAATTTTCACAGTGAGTTCAATGGGATTTTCTGTTCCCATCAACTTTGAAAATATCCTGTACTTATAATAAACCACCATAGAAATTTTGTGTTTTGTATCAAATAGTGACTTTTTGAAATGCAGTGTTATGAGGGTAGGGCTTGTGAAAAATTAAGCCACTGCAAGACTTCACACTTCCTAATGTTTTGAGTAACTTAATGCGTAATACAGAAATAACATCAATTTTGGCTGATGAGTAGTGACTGAAAGTGTCAAGCAATGAGTCTAGTTCATTTGCCAAGGAAAATTATCAAGGTGTAGTCAAAATTGTTGATTCTCTGATCTCTCATCAGTAGGTATATTTTTCTGAAGAAAATATTTTTATTTTAGCCTATTGCAAAAGGCTAAAAAATTTCTCCCTCATGAGCTCTCAGTTGTGAAGGCCTAGATGTACTATTAAACTAAGGAATAACATCATGTACTTGAAGACCACTGAAAGAGTCTCGCATGCACTGTCATGCAAAATATTTAGCCGTCTGCAAAAAAAAAGAGATTACTTTGTTCATCTCTTTTGAGAAAAAGGCTGTCTCTGACAATCACAGTTTCCATTCAATGCTCACATTTTCTAAATATCAGCACGGCTTACCTAAAAAGACCAGTGGAACTGATCACCAGTCTAAGAGGCAAAGTCAGTGTTGCATGGTCTCACTGAGGTTAGCTTTATTTTACAAAGTAAAATATCATTATTGAACTTAATTTCCAAGTGAGGCTCAAAGATAATGCCCGATTATGTCCCCCTAGTAATACTAGATCAAAAACATGATTAACTTTGCATGCTATGCCTTTGTGAGAAACTGCTGCAGCCTTGGTGCAGCCACAGATAGAGGATGCCATCCCTGCTACTATTAACATGGAGAACCTGGAACCAGAGATGAGCTTGGGAAGTCTCTGTGGTTAATATTGTTAATTTTTTGTATCTTGGTAGTTTATAGTTGTACAGTCTGGGATCCCGGCATTCTGGGCACTGTGCAAACACAAAATAACAAAATGATGCCTGGAAAATTTGCAGCCTAGCTGACTGTAAAGCCACTTGGACAATGGGTGGATAGATGCCATCAACTGGAGAGGCAGTGAAAGTTTCTTCCAATTCCTCAAAGTGCTTCAGTCTGCCAGCATGTGTCACCTCCATTTCATACTGGCTGAGCCTATGCCAGCTGGCTTTCCTCCAGGTCCTTTTTCGCATCAGGTATTTAGACAGCAGAGAATGCATTTTTCTGTACTCAGTGAAGAGATGTAGAACAAATATTGTTGTTCACAACAATGACAGTGTATACTAGACTACCTCAGTGGTTTTTAAATGATGTTATTCCTTGGTTAAATACAAATTCTAGGCCTTCACAACTGAGACCCCCAAGGAGGAAATGAAATTACTCCATACAAACATCTGGGAATTCTTTCAAAGGATTCAGAATGCTTCACAAGGTTCAGAAAGTTTCTTCTCTATAGCTCAGCAGGAGTGCTACTGTTCATAGATTCCTGATGTTAGCATATGGCAAAAATCCATGAGTAATTTCGGGACATGAATTAATCACAAATTTTGCCCTTTACACTTACGATGTTCTTGAATTTCTTTGCTATCTAGAAATGTCTTCTGGTAAAGCCTCTTACTCTGTAAGTCATCCACAAGCAATTCATTGTAAATATTCCTAAAATACAATCCATGACCTGCTGAACCCTGATCCTGCAAACAGTTACTCACATTCTTGTGCTTAGTTCCATTAAAATCAAAGAAACTTTTACATGTGGTTGTAAAGTTAAGCCCAGGCATAACTGTTTGTAGGACGAAGGTTTAGGTTGTTCCATAACCCTTGATATTCTACGTGATATGTAGTCTCTGTTTGTTAAATGAGACTCAGGCACTCAAAACCAGAGCAAAGTCAGGGTTTTTCAGTCCCGGGGTATTACTCCTGTTCCCTAACTGGAGAGTTACAGAATCCATCCTTACGAGTCTGAATTTTGGGTTATTTGAGTACATAATCCAGATTTGCTGGTAGTGATCCAATTTGAAACTAGCATTGGAGCACAGTTAAATACAAAGAAAAGGTTATTGAATCAAGTTCATTTAAGGAACAGAGTGAATATTCATCAGCTTTTTTGATGATTTCTTGATCACTACAGAGCCTTCTGTGTTGTGAACATTATAATGGGGAAAAGTACTGATAAGCAGAGTTTCTAGGCTTTTTAGCCACCAGGAGTTCTAATGGAAAATGTTTACTAGAGCTGGACAGATTTGTTTGCAGAAAATAAACCCGGAGTTTGAAAATTTGCCTAGCTCACTGAAGAGAAAAACAGAGTCTAGGAACAGCTGTTGACTGGCATGTTCAACTATGTAGTTAGCTGTATGTTGTCTACTATACATCCAGTGGTGAAAAGAATATACAGCATTTTGAATTTAACACATAAATTACATTTGGCATTTGTTTCTACAATCTCACTTACTACTATTGCTGTGTCTCTCTTATTTTCACCATTTCAAGCAGGAAGGCATCATAAAAAGTTCCATTGGCTGCGTACCTATTTGTATATATATGAATCTAAATATGATCACCAGTGACTCAAAAGAGTGACTCCTTCATATATGCTGGAGATTTCCATCCTGTGATTTCAGTTCAGAGAAGTGGTATTTAAATGGTCACGAAACAGGATCTCTGAACTACCGAAAATAAAAGATTCCTGATTTTCCATTAGGATATGTAACACATGTTTATACACTATGTTTTTCAATATATATGGTAACTGATCTTTTAGGCCTTAAATGTAGAAAGTCAATTTGAAGTTAATTAGTGAAGGATTTTATTAGTTAGAATTTTTATCTCCTGCTGAAATCTGTATAGCTGAATTCACAGTATCAAAGAAAGAGCTGGAAGGATACAAAAATATTCCTAATAAAAAGTTTACAAACTCTCTAAAATATTTATACAAGAGAGTTTTGGATTCTTTATTCCCCAAATAATGTGTACTTGTACAAGGTTTGTGATGGTATGTTGTAGAATAGTTTCTACTGGTGCTTGCTTGGGGGAAATGTGTGCTTTTAATTTCACCCACAACCCACAATTTTCACACAGGAATAATGTGTGTCTGATTCCTGTAGATTAAAATTGTCTATATGATAGCTAACATAGCCCTAAATTTGAATCTGTGTTTGTACTAACATGCACATATACACACAGAGATCCTCTTATGCCTCTCAACTTACCCTCCTATGAAAGGATCATAAAAAGGTTCTACTTATGAAAATATTCCATATATATTCTCAATAGTTTTCTCAGGTATTGAATTGAACTGAACCCACTCTGCAAGCTGTATCCTATCTATGTTTGTAATGAATTGCTGTGATGTAACTTAGAGAAAGAAATCACAATTTTCCTGAGCCTCTCTCAAGTTTACTGCACTATACAAATTTAAGAAAATAGTGATTTTTCTATGAGAAATTTAAAATTAATTGTGTCATTGTATTAAGGGAAAAAAAAGTAAATACATATTATGTCAATGCTTCCAATAGTTGATATCATCCAGATGATTATATAGATAACTGCTTGAAAGTAGCTTTATAATTGTATGCATGACAGTTACTTGCTCTAAAGATTTTTATTTTACTTCATCTATAAAACTGTATTTCAAATTCTGCTTCTAATTCATTGCTTTGAATTGAAAATAATCTCTCTGTAACCAGGCTTGAATTAGTACAAAGGACACTGATAACTAGGACAGGATGCCTACCAATCCCTACAAAGAGCTCAATACAGAGAACTCTGATATTTTCATTAGTATTTTTATTGCTTTTTATTTTACAGAAGGGAAGAAATAAGTGAGATTCGGTAGCAGGTATTGTTAGAAGGTTTCATGTAGTGTCAGTATTTCAATCTATCGTGAATACTAACTTATCCTGGGGACCTGGAGTGAAGATGTCACATTCTCTGCTCTCAAAACTCCTTTGAGTGGAGATTTGTTCCTTTGCCTCTGCTCTCCTGCTCCAGAGTGAGACAGCTCAGATCCCAGATTCTGGTGGGGTTGCAGGAGTTTGGGATGACACTCTCTGTGTGCACCACTGTGCTGAGATGATTTGAGACTATCAACTCCTTCCACACATGGCAGAGGCTGGCTTGCTCAGGCATGAGTGTGGGCTGGGGCCGAGATGTGATGAATAAGCTCTTTTTATATTTTCCTGTCCGTGAGACCTAGCAGGGGTTTTGAACTATTTCCCCAACAGAAGTGGAATGAACTGCTCTGACCAGCCCACTTTTCGTGTTGGCACATGTATGTGCCTCCATTATTTGCCTAGAGTTTACTGTGTGACACATTCCTCTGCGGGAGTAGAGTTACTCCAGGCTGTGTCGATGAGCTCAACAGCTTCACACCATGCTGGGTTCACTGCACATACCATGTGACTCCTTGAGCATATCCACACTCTCCATTTATCAATGATTTCCATGCATCTTAAAGCTACTGAGTGGTAGATTACCATGTACAGCAGTAGAAATGGCCGTATTTTTCACCTCTTTGTCTCTGCTCTGTGTACTTACCTTTCCGATTTCTCAAGCAGACCCTATTAACAAATTGGAGTGTACTTAAGCGCGAGAGAAAATTTAACTTTACAGCCATTACAACTGTGTCTCAGCATCTTTTGTCTTAGAAAAATGGGAAGATTGCTTCTGAAAAAATGTAATTGATGCATCTTATGCTGTATGTATATCAAAGGACTTCTTTCTGTATACCGTGTGAGGTTTTTTACCCCCTGGCAAGCCAGGACACTTAGTTAATTAGGAACTTTTGGTAAATCTCTCCTTTCCTCCTTAATAGTCGAGCTGGATCCAAGTTTTCCTATCAGGTTTGTGTAAAGCATACTTCAGCATAATTAGAACACCAGCTGGGCTGTAGAGCTTGGGGGTCATCTAAACTGCATAAACAGCACCTACAGGGAGTTCGTGCTCTAGGTGTCATTGATATTGTCATATCAATTTGAACCAAAGTAACGAATAAAATCAATTAATGCTATATATACAATCCTAATGTCAGATTTTAAAAAGAAGCATATTTCTCTGACTGAACTTAGTCTGGTTCCTACTGAATCAGAGGAAGCTAGTCTCTTTTATACAAAAACACTTTGTCCTCTAAATACCTTGAAGTTTTACTAATTTTTCCATGAAACCTTAATGCTTTCCTATTGCAAGTTTTTTTTTTTTCCAAACACTAAAATGCCAGTATGTTATGAGTTATTTGAAATCATGTGTTCTGTTTTGACTGTCCACTTTCTTTGACACAAATGACGATTTCATCCTTTGTCTGCTGTGTGTTTGTTCCTGCTTCTTGATTAAAAAAAATGAAGGCAAACAGAGCCACAGCATCTGTGTCTCACATGTTTACAAGCCCATTTCATTAATTCCATGAGCTGTCCAGGATTATTTGTAGCATTTTGTTCACTACATAGGTGTACATGCAATTAGGTGTGATTGTCAACAGGAAAAGTTTAATCCATAAGGGATTACCAAAAACATAACTTAATTGAAGTTCCGATAAAAAGTTGATTTCTTAAGATGGGTATTTTGACTCCTGCATTAACAGGGTACATGGTTCTGTTGGACCAGCCCACTTTTTGTGTTGGCACATGTGGTTGGCTCGTGGTTCCAGGCATGTGTCACACAACCTTATTACAAACTTGGCAACCAAATTGAGGAAAGAGATTAATGTGTAGTGCAGTGGTGGGACATGTAAGGTCCAGGAATCGGCCTTTAATTTACAGTTCCCTGGATGGCTTGGCAAAAAAAGAAGGTACACTGCTACAGTGCTGGCATTTCTGATGTTTAGAAAAACAGGGCTCACTGTTCATCATGAGTCGTTTTTACTTTTGAAGTTCATTGATTTCCCTGACATAGGCAGGTGGCTTGGTGAAACAAGGATTATTTGGGAAGGCAGGATTCTTCTGGGAGAGTGAAAATTGTATGGTTTATTCTACAGTGAAACCTTGTTTTGTCAAATTCCTTAGCTGCTTGAGCCTTAAGCTTGGAGGCCTAGCTAAGCATTTGGGTGAATGCTTTGTTGTTGCTAGCTCTCATTCATATCTGGCTGTAGGGCATCTTGCAGACAGGCTTCACTTGATAGTCACTTCATGTGGAAGGCAGAGAGGGAAGGAGGAATGTGAACAGATATACACTGCTCTAATTCTTTACAATCTGGCCAAGAAAAGTTGCCCTGGGAAACAGGTCAGAAAACTCTGGTTTAATATGAAAGGAGAGGCATGCATTTCATATCATAAAACAGTTACCTGACTGAGTCTATTAAACCTGGACCCCTCATTTCAAATCAAACCTGGTAGTCTGGAGGGAATGTGAAAAAAAAAAACCCCAACAGATTAGACCCACTGGATCTTACTCTAACTGTAATGATATAGCTGATACACAGAAAGTGAGTTGATTGTGGGGTACAGTGAATGTCTTGCTGCTGAAGTTTTTCCTTCTTCTACATTGAATTTCAGAAGCTGTTCAACTGTGAAGTAAGAAAAGGGTGCCTTGTATGCCTTGTATCTTAGATGGAACTTGTAGGTTGGTCTGTTTTCAGTCCTAACATTGAGGAATACTTTTTTTTTTTGAAGTATTTCTTTACAAATGAATTTTATATCAAAGTAAGGATTGTGCATAGGCTGAAGTTAAGTTTCTCCTCACAGATTTTTTTTCTCTCAGGTGTTTAGCTTCAGCACTTTCCTTTAGTAACATTTTTAATTTGGAGACAGGTAGGAATTAATTGGATTAATTTGCTTGTAACCAACCCAAAATTTGTACTTCTTTCTTCAACAGCAAAAGACTAATTTCCCAAGCCCCAGTTTCCTTTTTAGTGATTTATCTCTGTTTACAGATAAAGCAGAAGGCTGTAAAACAGGACAGATAAAGTGAGGGCGTTCTATGTTCATTATATTTTCATTAGAGTCAACAGAAAAATGCCTGTCATAAAAGAAGAGCAATTTATTCTTAAAATGTGTTTTGATAGGCAGGCATTTATATTCTTTTTTAGTGTTTCTTGATAATAATTTCCAAACACATCAGTGACATTAATGGAATCTCTCAAATATTTGACAGATGAAAAGTGATTCTTTTCATGTAGAAAAACCAGAAAACAAATTAACTAAGGATCACTAAAAAAGGATTTTAAAACTTGAATTTGGAACTCCCATCCTCTCCTCTTTCCTTGATAGATATTTATATCTTTAAATATTCATGAAATTTATAGATCATATTGATTCTGCTCCATCAGAACAACCCAAAATACACTTGATATTACAGACAAACCTAGATGCTTTACTGAGTTGAGTCATTAAGCATAAAGTTTGGGATGTTTCTGAAGGTACTGTGTGAGAAATCTGAGTTTCCTTCCTATTAAAAATTTAGACAACTGAATTAAACCTTTCTCATGAAAATAAAAAGTGACAGAAATTAAGCTTGTGAATGGAAATATAGCTGTCAGATTGAGATAGAACCACTGAAGTACCCTATGCTTTTTGTTGCCCCTATAAATGATCTTTTTTTGTTTTTTTCACTTTGCCATGATGTCTGAACATTTGATTCCCTCCAGCTACCCTATTTTTTCCACTGTGCTCTGAATTCAACATTATTCCACTGGAAGTTGCATTGTCTACCCTTTTTATGTCTCCTAAGTGAAACACTTATATTGAATAACAGAGAAGCTAAAGATTCAGTTTTCAATAGAATGGATTTAAAGTTAGAAAATAAAATCCAACAGACTTAATGAGTTTCTGTATCAAACAACAGGCTTCTCTTGTGTACATGCACTGCTGAAAAAAAATTTAAACAGTGGCTTATAGTATGGCAGAATGATAAAGTGCTGCTTAAACATCAGTTCCCACAACTCTGTTGTTTCATAAGGCAGAAAGCCTCGAGTCCAAAACATGCAAGGCAAAATACCTTTTTAGTGAGAATTCCACTCTTCGGTGTGCAAAGTGCAGTGGCCTTTATCCAGCAAAGCACCGAAGCCCGTGTTTTTCTTTAAGCCTATGAATTCATTTGATCTAGTGAGAGCACTCTGTTGACACACTTGCCAGACTTTTTGGAAGATGTTTTTTGCGTTTCTATATGACATGTGGGATTAAGCCCTGTCCTAAAGAACATGCTGTCCAGTCTGATGCTATTGTTATTCTTCTGAAGAAAAATGTTTTGATGTAGAAACAGAAGTGGTTTCTGACACTCTCTTTGTTCTTAAGAGCTTACTTACAACAAAAGGAACCCTTCTGTGGACACACAATAGTTCGCTGATTAGAGTACTCAGCTGAAGAGGAAAGAACCTGGGTTCAAATCCTTGATCTAAACCAGACAGAGCAGGGAATTGAACCTAAATTCTCTAGTGTGAGAGATTAGGATATTCCACAGAGATAACAGCAAGCCAGGTTTCAACTCCCTGCTCTGTCTGGTTTGGATCAGGGAGTTGAACCTCAGTCTCCTCCATCTCAGCTGCGTGCCCTCATCACCAAGCTATTTGGGTGTTATGTTCCCATCACCAAGATGGGATGGGTGTTGTGTTCTTAAAGAAAACCCCAAACAACAAACCCAACAACAGCAAACAAAAAAAAAACACAAAAAACCCCCCAAAAAACCCAAAAACAACCAAAGAAAAAGCATTAAAAAGCTCATTTTGCACCAGAGTAAAATCTAAACTACCCAATCCTGACTATTTCCACATGACAGAATTGTTGTTTCCTGGCCAGTCCTAGGGAGAGCTACTTCGTGGTCACATACTGAGAGTGCCAGAAGCAATAGGAAGATATAAAACCCCTTTGTCCCTGCAAATGCAGCTAAAGATGAAGAGGTTCAGCCATGTTATCCACATGACTTTGGCAGAAACAGAGAAAACAAAACCACCAGAAGCCAGTTCATGTGAATACCAGAGCTATCTCAGTGAACCACAGCTTTGTTTGGAGGAAAATGGGGGAGGAAGATTAATATTCTGTCAGTGCTGTCAGAGGTGTCTGTGTCAGAGCACAGGCTGTCCCTGTGAGTTTACTTGAAACTTCAAGCAGCTTTCTCCACTGATTTCCATGCCTCTCTTCTCTCCCTTGATTTTCTACCTGCTTCTCTCTAATTTCCATACTTTTCTTCTCCTTTCATTGCCTTTACCATATATTCATGTCCTTCTGCTTTCTACAAAGAAATTGTACCGGCTTAAGCTTTAGTCTTTGCAGTGGCACACATAGTTGAACCTTGCTACAAAATCCTCTGCGAATGTGCTTATATCAGTTGACAGAAACGAATGGGTTTTAGCTGTTTATCTTGTCTTTGTAATCCACACACATATGTTGAATTTCTTAATCTAATCCCAGGCATTTTTAAAGGTTTAAGTGGATTTCTTTGCTCATTACCTTCTCTTTCGCCTCCTGATTTTAGCTAGCAGTAGACCACCTATTGATTTTTGACAATCTAGCATGTGAACCCTTTGTAGAGGGCTTGTTTACTTCAGTCATGTGAAGCTCATGGATTGAAAGTCTGTGTCTGTTGGAATTTGCACTGCTGAGTATCTCCAGGTATGAAGCGTGGACCTCTACTTCAGAATAAGAGTCTTTTACATTCATTCACTTGTAATGGAAAATGACCACTGTTTACTGAATCATTAAAGTCTGCATATTTATACCAAAGAATTATTCACAGTAGAGTTAGAGTGGAAATGTGGGGTGTATGAATTATAATTAGAGTCATTATTTCAGTTCCATTCACCAACATGCAAGCACTGTTGCAAAACGCATGCCTGGAAATCAGGTTATTATACATGCCCAAGATGGACTCAGTTTTGCTGGATATGAGCATTTGGGATGCTGCTGTTGTATACTCAGATTGCATTTTTCCCTGTCCCCTGCAACACCCAGGGCACAAGGATATAATTTGATGCCTTCTTCCCATCTCTCTCCATTCACTCAGCAGCACAGAGTAAGATGCATGAGAACTTCCCTCATGTGTTTGTGTTGCTGTGTTATCAACAAATGAGATTCCATGGCCTGCTCCAGAAATTGTGCTCATGCACATACTCCCATAATTGCATACACGTGCTCAGTCTTGTAGCATGTCATGTCATGTCAGCCTGTGTATAAAATGGGGTCATGTTTTTTTGCATACCATGCCAGACTGCTGGAGAAGTATGATAGGGTGTTTCTCTGTCTCTTTATTTCCTCTCAAGTCCCATGGTCAGTAAGCTTGAGATGGTTTTCATGTTTCAATAGCCTCTCAGCCCTTTCTGATGTCACCTGTTAATACCAAGTGACCGACTCTGCTGAATCTGGTTAGCATTTAACTTCATGATGTCTGCTGAAGTTGACAGGGTGGGCTTCTGCACAAATGCAAGGAAATCCAGACCTCTGCATGGCTGCAGGATGTTCTTATTGGGTCCCTGACCAAATACTGGATGTGCAACACACAAGGGAAACAGAGCACATTGAACACAATGAAACTAGCATACAGTGTAGTGATCCAGTGAGGAAACTGCCCTCATAATCCTTAATGGAGTGCTATCATGGAATTGGATCTCCCTAGTGTAAAACGACCCAAGGTACTTTGTAATCAAACCGCACACTGTAAACTGCATTACAGGAAGTCAGCTGCATTGCATCCTTCCTGGCAGACACTGTGGAACCATAATTACATTAATCTCCATCTTTAATTTGCTCCATTGTTCTTCTGTCATTGCAGGATCTTTGCTACCAAGAGAGATGTGTTCATTTCTTCAGTGTTTACTGTAAATTGCAAATTAAGGGTGACATGATTAACTCCCAATTGCCCTGTTTTTTGTGGGATTAAGTCAAACTCATAATTACTTGAACATTAGTTTATTGTGGTTTAATGAGATACACAGTACTATATTTGGCTTGGGGCATCTGTTCCAAATAGAGGTCTATTTGCAAAGAAAGTTGGTTTGAGAACCTGCTGTAGCTACAGAGATCTCTGTCGACTCTGGGAAAGTGAGCTGGGTAATGGCGAATTAGGAATGGACCTTCATCTTTAATTTAAATGAATAGTATCTAATTATTAAGGCCTGTGCCTTATCAGTCTGTCATAGTATGCTCACCTCCTTCAGCAGGAACTAAGGGCATTTAATTCTTACATAATGTCATATCTTGTAAGAGCAATTGTAAGGCTGTATTTATGTTTTTATATTAGTCATGTTACAGGTTTTTTAATTAGCAGAGGATGAGTCAGTGAGATCTGAAATGCCATTTGCAGAGGAAATCTATCATGTATAGTGGAAAGTGTCCTGGAAGGCAAAACAACTGCAGATCCCAGATTAAATACTGCATAAAGAGAAAGGGAGATTTCTGTGATGCCAGGTTTCCAAGGACTGGTTCATTCCATAGTGTTCAAGTAATGTTTTAGTGGTTCTTTCTGATTCTTGTTTAACTTCAGTTGCTTCCAAGATTTACATTTTATAAACTTTTAATCACTGTTGTAAAAATCCATTCTGAGTTAAAATTCAGTATACAGTTTATGTTCCAAGAAATAGACGTGCCTGCCTGGCATTAATTCTAACTTCCCTCTGTGTTGGAAATCCAATTTCCAAATCATTCACTTGCCAGTTATGAAAGGGAGGAAGAAAAAAAAATCAGATAAAACTGATGAAAATGTGTCTCCTAATTCAAGTTCACTACTTATAGGTATCTGTATAAGCAAAACAAAAGCATGGGTAAAGATTCTGATGCTTCACCTGACTGCTTCCAGTGTAACTAGATCTTCTGCTTCCTTTCTACTCCTTCCTTCTCCCCATCTTTTTTTTCCATCTCATCCTTTACCATCCAACAACATGCTTTGGGCCCTGGTAGCAGTGACTTAGATTTGCAGTTGATGATTCTGCCACTGCTTTTATTCCCAAGATCAAGAGACACCAAGTCACTGTATCTGTAGAATGCTCCATTTTTTGTGCCGCAGTTCGAAGTTGCTCTGTACCATCTATATTTAAACAAAAAAATCAACAAATATGCAGTGTTTCAAAGATGTATTTGAAAAAAATCCATCATGTATATAATGCTCTTTGAGGTACTGAAAGGTGTCTTTAAGGAGTGCTGGTCTTAGATTTCCATCCGTCCTGTGTTATGACTGTGGACTAGCATGAAGGTAACACCCTGTGCACAGGAACTCTTCGAAAACTGCCCTCACATAAATATGTGCTGTTGACCCGACAGCTCTGAATTTCCTTCATCTTTTTGATTTAATGACCATTGGTTCTTCGTGTCTAAATAGAGACTTTTTTTGTGGTTTTAGATGAAGTGGATGCTTTTGGGATTTTCAGTTGATACTTCCATTGGTAAAAGGCTCAGTAAGAGATATCCATAAAGGTTAAAATCAACATCAGTTTGTAGAAGAGGCTGTTTTTCATGAACGTTTCCAAGGACCAGGCTGCTTAGATTAATTAAATAATGTAAAAAACATCCCCACTAAGGCAAGTCCCCACAGTTCAATTTTTCCATCAGGAGACCAGAATTATGCACCTTATTTCTGAGGTCATTTCCATAATTGCAACAACATACATTTTTTTAATAGCTTTTCCTTTTTAATGGATATTTAAATGGAGGTAATTAAATATTTTTTTTTCATGCCCATCTCCTGAGAGGAACCATAACAACATGATGAAAACAAAACTAAATGGGAAGTAATAAATGTCTACTAAAAATAAATGCATTTTTACTCCCTAAGCAGTACTGCTTGCTAATTGTTAAGACTCTCAGAGTGATAATGTGGAGATTCAGATGCCTGTAATACAGTATAAAGCTGGATTTGAAAATATTTCAGTTTAATAAGCTATTGTTGAAAGTGTTACTGCGGTCAGAAGTACCAGCTGTATATCTCAGGGTCAGGCAGTCATGAAATATGATATGTAAAGCAGATGTATAACCTTTTGAAAATCAGACCCAGTTGCTTTTCTCTTCTAGACATTTTTGGGCCCCTTTCTAATTTTGAAACTCTTCTCTCTGTGTCCTAATCAGTCGGATGATTGACTTCTGTCACTGGGCCAACACTTCAGTCAAATATATTGTGTCTCTTTCACTGGAACTGGACCCACATGACTGTATTGTAGGTCATGGTAAACATAAGGCGACAAGCCTCTGAAGGTTAGAAGTTTGCATTGGCACAGACTGAACCTAAATGCTCAGAATTTCAGATCCTTCTCAACATACTGAAATGTCTCTGGCTTCCAAAAGTGGATTAGATATTGTGTAGGTACTGACTGACTAATAAAAACATCAGCTGCCTTGTGTCCATTAGAGAGCAAAGAGGCAAGACCTTATCATCTGAGTTTTTAGACCTTTTTCCTGTTCCCACTCAAAACTAGAATGGTAAAGGTCTACAAGAGAATGTTTAAGAATGACAAGTAAGATCCAAAGACTTTCTCAAGTTCAGTTTTTATTTTTGGATGGCCCCTGAAAGGATTACAGTGTTCTAGCTGGTTCATCCCTGCCTGTTCTCACAATGGCATCTCTGAGCTGTTAGTAGCAAGACTTTCACTTCTCAAAAGCCTTTCAAACTCTCATTGAGGGAAAAGCAAACTAAGTGGTAATCAGAAGTTAGCCATTTCACATTGCCTATCTTATACTTTGATGTTCTGATTTTCCTTCTCTTGTTTAGCAATAATATTACTGGAACTGAAATAAATGTAATGGATTGCTTTTCCTATGAACAAATGTCCTAGTCTAACTTTGTCACTCAGTTGCCAGCAAAAACTATTTGTAGGGTCATGTGTTTCTGCTATGAATATTATCCCTTCTTTCCTCCACATTTACCCAAATAATAAAAGAGTAATTTAAGCCTAAATGTATTTACAGAACGTACACATATAGAATTAATCACAAGTGGGTTTACACCAATTGGGAATATAAATTAGCTATCTGGGCTTCCTTTGTTAATGGGGAAGAAGAGAAACATTTAAAGGGAGATCCTATTCTATTCCCAGAAAAAAGATCTCAGGTAGTTGGGATGAATGCCTTCTGAATGGTTTCCTTTATACTGAGCTTAAATAACTATTATGGGTGAGACATCTCATTTCAGCAGGCTCAAGTTCAACAAATCCCACTCAATGCACTTTGGTATGATATAAATGCCTTGGATTGAAGGGTAGGGCCTGGGGAGAGCACACTTTTGTTAACTCTTTAGTATGTGTATGTGTGTGTGTGTGTGTGTGTGTGTATGTCCTGACATTGGAACAGAAAGATAATTTTAAAACGTTAACAAAAATAAAGTTAAATATATGTTTGGAACTGAAATCTGCTTCCTACCCTTCTCAAGAAATAGTACTTCTTCCCTGTTAGACATAGAGGTCAGGGGCTCAAGGCAATGGATCTGTAGCTCCCCTACAGCTAATATCTGTTCTATTCCATTTCATTATTTCTGCAACTGGGGTAAGGACATATAAAAGAGAATTTGGTTCTGAGCTTATTATATATTTTTTTTAAAAAAGGTAATATCCGAGGAATGAAAACACAGAGAAATGATAATGTCCTCAACCCTTTTAGAATCGAGACTAAGAGGTTTTGTCTGTGAGAGGTTACCAGGAGCTGTAGTGAGGAGAAAATTGCAACGAGCCATAGAACCACAGAATCATAGAATTGTAAAGACTGGAAAAGACCTCTAAGGTCATGGAGTCTAATAATTAAATAAAACTATAAAAGCACTGACTCTGTTGAAACCGTGATTTTTAGTCATCAGCAGTTAAAAATTTCACTTCCCAGGCTCATCTGTTGAGTTTTGTTTGTTTTTTTTTTTTCCTGGAAAGGGAGTCAGGAAAAGCTCAGGAAGTCCTCCAAAAAATGAAGAGACCTCTCAACATGTCTAGACAAACACAAACTTGTGGTTCATATGGATCAACAGAAATAAACTCATGAACTGTACATATATGTGCGTATAGAATAAAAGTCCAAGAAAAAATATTTTCCTTGTATTGTCTATTCTCCCAGGATAACCAGTAGCACTGAAACCCTTCGTTAAATTCTTTTTTTTCTGTGTACCACTATTTTTCAGTGAAGTCAAAGGTACAAAAGAAGCATGAATATGAATAGTTCTGATCATTCGGTTTTTTAGCAAACCAAAGGTTTATTTACAGTTTTCAGAGGTATTTCATGGTCATTGTATTTAAGATCACTGCTAAGCCTCATGTTCATATTAACAAATAGGGAATAAAAAAGAAGCTTTAGATTTGCTAATTGGAAGTTGTCATGTCTTTAGTAACTTGAGTGACTGACTGAAGACAATTTCCTCTCTTGCAGGAAGATTGATGTAAAATCCCTTTTAAAGTGCTTAATCTTATCTATTGTATTCCCATTTTTACAGAAATGAACTAAATGCTCTTCTAGTCATGGCTTCAGATGTGCTGTAAAAGATAATCTTCCAAGACTGACAGTAATAGATTGTTATGGACAAAGCAGGGAGCTCCAAGGCACTTGGGTGCATATTTTAAAAGGTTTATGGAAAGCCTCCCCACAGATTTAACCTTAAAAGTCCATTCTTAGTACTAAAAGTAGTTATATGTATAGTGAGATGTGTATATTTGAGATATATAATGCAAAATGATGATTCTTTGAATTGCTTTATGTTATAGTTTAAATGAGATGTTCGTGTATTCCTGTCATGTGTTGTATGTATTTGTTGGTCTAAGGTTTACTCTGAGTAAAACTATCCTTAGAGCAAACACTCAGCTCTACATCTCTGAAACTGCAGGTTAACTCCATGTGATTTCAACTTCCATTCTTTAACAACAAATTGCTATTTATGTAAACTGTCAAATCCACATAGGACAGGCAGCCGCAGAAGAAACTGAAGTGTATAAACCATAGAGAGAAGCATAAGGCTCCCATAAGAGAGCCATTTTCTGTATTTAGCCCAGCAAGAGTGAATTATTCATTACAATCAAGCTAAAGCTCCTCCAGTCTTACCAGTTCATCCACAGATTTGTTGAAAATTAAAGCTCAGTGTGAAACCTCTGGAGAATTAGTCTGAGTTAATAACACCTGTAAAGAACAGAGATTTCACTGTGAGGTAAATTGCTGTGTGATTGCCCACACATCAGCAAAAATTGTAATTGGGAGAAACTGAATATTTTCTCTGTTTTTAACTGGTGAGGATTTTGTGGGGTGTCATTTTACATTAAGTCGTACAGTTATAATTTAGAATGTTTCACAGCAACTGATTGTGTTTATTTTAACAGCAATTTTTCTTTTCTATGAGAAGATTTCTATTACTGTTAGCTACTATTGCAACTTTATGCAATACACGTTTAGAAACCTTTCTTATTCTTAGGGAAAATTGTCAGAGACAGGCTTTAAACTGTGGAATTTTCTTCCCATGATTTCTTGTGAATTTAGAAGTTGATACTTTCCCCTACCTAACTGTATCTCATAAAGAGTAAGCTAAGTCAGTATTTTGATCTCTACATCTGTACCATATGTACACTCAGGAGCTCCCTGGAGAGCAGTAGAAACTACCTAAAGCATAGGTTTTTCTTTCTTCCAGATGTGTCAGAAATACACTCATAAATAACATGAAAAATTCAGATGGAGCTCCTAAATCAAATAGGATATTAATATTATTATCTATCAAAAAAAAAAAGATAGAGAAAGAAAAACTCAAATTTCCTTTTCTCAATGTTGTGCTACATTGTTACATGCTGAGGTCTTATTTCCTGCATTTTCCATGAATCCTGTATTAATTCACAACTAATGTTTGTGGCAGAATTCAGGCTTCTGACTGATGATGGTAACACAGCTCCAATATGAAATGGCTAAAACTTATGTCATTCAAGATAGGTCTACATGGGAGAGCCTCCGATAGACTTCTTTTTGCCTGTCTTTTGAAGAGAACCAGCTCCGGTCCACAGTGCTATCCTTGGTAGCAAGATGTAGCACTGAGCTCAGTAGGTTGCTCAGAGACTTAGTTGCTTGTTTCATGCAAGCTAACACAACTGAATGTGCCTTCTGTGTTGGAACGTCTTGGCATCTGCCTGCTTGTCTCTGGACAAATGTGCTTTTGTGGCTTGCAAAGCTATACAACCTCATTTAAATCATAATGCACAATTTATTTATACGGTTGCAGTGCCTGAACCTTATTTAACAGCAAACTCTTTGCAGTAGAGAATATGCTTTTAAATTATGCACTGAATGCTGCCAGGAACCTGTTGGTATAGTCTTTTGTCTTTACCTATTAATCTCTTGCCACCTTTCTCATTTTTCTTCCTTACAAAGATCAAGTGCTTGCCTCACTGAACTTGAACTCATAGTCATAGCTGTTGGGTTTTTGTTTTGGTTTGTTTTTTTCCTTTCTTTTTTCTCTTTTTTCCAGTTGTGACAGGAAAAAAACCCACACTAGTTAAAGACAAAGGGAAGAGGAATATATCTAAGAGACGGACAACTAGTTTCGTGTGTGTACTTTTAGTACAGTGAAACTTGCTTCAATAAATTCCATATACCTTTCACAGTTATTGGAATAAAATGTCTCTGGTGTGAAAAGCAAACACATAAGAGACAGGGAACTCATAACTACATGAATGTGCTAGACAATAATATGTAGTGGTTGCTCCTGCTGTACATAACAGCTGAGCTATTCTTACTGCAACACAACTAAGGGCTAATATAAAACAGGTTTATTTCCTTGGATTAACATGGGATATATTAAAAAATAATTTTCTGGCCAAGGAGGCTTTTCAGGCTCATATAGTCCTGCTGCTTGCTCCAGAGGTTTCTGAGAAGTGTAATAAAATAACAAATCCCTACTGGCTGACTAATCTTTATCCACAACACTTCAAAGTATTTCCCTTGTTCACTTTAGAACAGAACTGTGGGTAAGTGGCTGCCAGCATAGAATTTTCTCTGAAAGTCCTACCATGGACTCCAGCTTCAAGTTCCTAATCTCTATGTCACTGATCATGGATCATCCTAGAGTTTAACTCAGCTAATAGAGAGGGCTAGGGGAGGACCTGGTGTTTGGCTCAGGGCTCTAGGGAAGAGGAAACAGGTGTATTGTATAAGCAAACCTCCATGTGCCAACATTCATGCACTTGTCAGAGGAATTTATGTGCTCCAGCTGTGCTGCTTGAAGAGGGGATCTTTCAGTATATATATATCTGATGTATTAGGTATCTGAAACGTGCTGTCAGTTTCTTTCAGAGAAAAACTTTGTAGCATTGGGAATGTAGTCATGAAGATGATCGAGCATCACCATAGGATCCCTTGGTATTAACAAAAGTAGTACAGCTGATTGGGCTAGGTGCCATGTAGTGGTAGTTAACCCTTGTCTAAGAGAAAAGGGAATGAGGCAAGGAGTTGACTGTCATTTTACAGAGAGGGAAAACAATGCACTGAAAGAATGTGTGTTGAGAAAGCCAATGCAAATTCCGAGGAGCAAAAGTAGAAATCTGAAAGAAGTCTTGTGCTGTGAGCTTCTAGACCATGTTTCAAACAGTTTCTAGACCATGTTTCGACAGTCTGTGCTAGGTACAAACTTCTGTTGTTTCAAAGTTTTTATTTTCAAAATATGACATCCGCGTTAAAGATATATCAATAAAAGGAAAAATAATGGCCAAAATTTAAAGAAAGGAACTCCAGCTATGCAAAACAGACTCCCGCTTGCTTGAGTTCAAATGGTTGTTTGTTTATTCCTGCTCTGTTACAGATATATACCTGAATTTAGATGTGTATATTTGAATCATGAACTTGTCCACAATTTATGGAAATTTGTGTACATGGAGTCACATCTATCTCTAAGTTTGAAATATTCTTGGAATATAAATCTTGTAAAAACAGTTAACAAGAAAAGAAAAAAATTCTGGTTTTCTAGGTTGTCCTGGGGCCAAGAAGAATGAGTTCCTGACTAGTGTTTTGGATGCATTGTCCACAGACATGGTGCACGCAGTCTCTGATCCATCCTTGTCTTCTAGCCGGTGGGTTTCAGATCCTTTTTATGAGTCTTTAAAAGGATTCTGGCAGTGGTGAATGAATTGTTGATGGGCTTGAGAAGCCTTCGCAAAGGGTAAATTTCCCGGAACTAGGAGACTTTACTTCAAAGTTATCACTGTAGACTATATCCACTAAACAGAGATGCACTTGATAGATGAATTCTCAGCAGCACAGATTAGAGTTTATCTGTAGCTGCTGGTGCAACTGTCTGTCAGGTTTTTTTCTCCTCTTAGGCTTTATTTGAGGAATGTGTTTTACTTTCCTGATTCGTATTTTGCCTAGTTGTTTGCAAAACAAGCCCATGCTATCAACAGTCACAGGTAGCATTAAAAATGCATTAGTGCTGTCAAAATTTGGGCATCTGCAGGTCAGGTGTTTATCATCTGAAGAGGAGATGGCATTTATTGTAATAACTTATCCTGTAATTCAATACCTTCAGGTGTTTCATCTCTAAGAGCATCCATCATGGGTTGTAATTGGAGTCTAGGTACTTGGCGATGCTGATTGTTGACTTCAGTTGATTACTTTACACATTTAATGCATCTGCTGTCTGTGCAACTGCCTTTTTCTTTTTTTATTTCTCTCTTCATTTTTCTCTTTTTCAGGAAATTAAAGGGGAAAGCACTGTTTGCCAATGTGGTGCTGATCTCAACAGGGTTTCAGAGAGTTAACCAATATTCCAGCCCTTAGTGTAAAATTTAGGGTACAGTTGGCCAAAGAGAAAAAAGAGGGATTTACTACAAGAAGTTAATATCCAAAAGCAGGGAGGTTTGTGTAACAATACATCTGATGGTGATGTAACTATTCTGAAATAAAGGCACAAACTGAGGTTTATGTATCTTAGAATTAAGACTAAACTCTCTTTTTTTCCTGTTTCAGGGTTTCAGAGCCTGATCCAAATCATACTCTGGAAGAGAGAGTGGTCCATTGGTATTTCAAACAGCTAGATAAAAATTCCAGTGGGGATATTGGCAAGAAAGAAATCAAGCCCTTTAAGAGATTCCTGAGAAAGAAATCAAAGCCCAAAAAGTGTGTGAAGAAGTTTGTGGAATACTGTGATCTGAACAACGATAAGTCCCTGTCAGTTCAAGAATTAATGGGCTGCTTGGGAGTAACAAAAGAAGAAGGTAAAACAGAAACAAAGAAACGCCATAGTAAGAAACTTTTCTATATGTCTTTTTCACTAAATGCTTCAAAGCTGATGAATCCTGATATTTATAAGTGCCAGAATCATAAAAAATAAAAGAATACACCCGTCTGTAGCTAATGCAGCTGTTGCTAAGGGCAGATGGCAGGAAAGTTGCTTCTGTGTAGGCGAATCATCACTTTGCTCCAGCAGAATCAAAAACTTCCTGTTGATTCTGACCATTAAATGTATTACAGTAGGAAACCTCAGAGGATATGATAACATTAACAGTCATCAAAAAGCCAGTTTAATGTTATTACAGTACTATGTTCTGAATGAATGGAAGTATCACACCTGTGCTTTTTGGATTCCTGGAAGGAAGCATGTCGTTGAACTTTCTAATGACTTCTCATTTCTCAAATGTGGTTTAGAGATAAAGCAAGGAATGCAGTCATCTGCCAAACAGGTGGAACAACTGCTGATACATAGCCACCTTACCTTGCTACCAAAGTGGTAGAAAGGGGAACAACTAACTACAGAGTATAATAGGCCCTGCAGAGTTCAGTCATGCAATTCCTGAAAACGAAGAAGAATCTAAAAAAAATTTATAAACAACAGCAGTAGATCCTCATACTTTAAGAATTTGTAGAACAATTAATATAGGCAAATTGGTTTGTCTGGTACCTTAAAATGAAGGGAGGACAGTAAAACAAAGATGTCATTGGTTTTATTCAAGTCCAGAAAGGGAATACTGCAGAAAGACAGAAAAGCTCTACATTTTACTACTAAATTGTAAAACAAATCTCTCAAAACAAGTGTCAATCAAATCTGGAATTTTTTTTTTCTGATGCTTTTTTTTTTTGTGGACCTAATAATAATACCTTACAATTTTCACATAGGTGATGGACCTAATAATAATAATAATACCTTGCAATTTTCACTTAGATGATGGAGGTTAAAAAAATGCATATGAAGTGGATGACTGTTGTTATCTTTATGCTAAAAATGTGGAAAGTAAAATGCTTCTGTCCTGCTGCAACAGGCACTCCTTGGGCTTATTTTAAATAAAATTTGGGTCCAAAATCACTACCCAGAAGGTAAAGGAAAGTCATAGCAAGACTGAAGGCAAACCCCAGTCTTTTTGGTGCACATTCCAGAGGAAAAAACCCTCAAAGATTAGGATAAACTGCCTGTTTTAGAAAGGAAAGTTGTAAGATGCATGAAATCATATAAAGATTACACAGAGATTTGGCCAAAGTAAAAGTTATGTTCACTATAACAGGAGTTTTTTAACAGATCTTCTCCAAAAAAATCCATTCAATAATGAGAACATTCAACTTTGGAATGAAAAAAATATCTCAGAACTTTGACATTGAAAAACTAACGGCATTCATGAGAACCATTTGAAGCAATATAAAAACCATACAATTGCAAAGCATGCTTTCTGAGCAGAGTACTAGTTGCTGCAGTATTTCTCAAGGTCCAGTTTTGTTCCCCCTTGTCCCACTACAGCTTGATTGACTCACAAACTGACATGGAAAACCAAAAGTGCGAGCTCCTCCCTAGCCTCACAAATTTGCTTGTGAAGTTGAATGGGCCAACAGATTCATGAAGCTTATTGGTTTTTTTTTTCCCCATTTTGAGTACTGTCTTGGACTTTGACACTAAGAAACTCAAAAAAACCAGTGATAATCTTGTAGTTTTACAGTTTAAATATGAACAATGTCTTTGGCTTATAGAACTGTTTCTTTACACTATCTTTAAGCAAAATGAATGCTTTCCAGACAGTCTGCTTATCCACGCTTCTTTCTCACCAGGGATAATAGACTGTATTTACTACTAAAGATTTAACAAGTTTGTAATGCTCAGCAATGACTAGATGTAATCTCCTAAGCAAATGTCACATATTACCTGGCAAGAAATGTTGTCATTTAACTTTCATATAACTCCATGAAAGAAGCAACACCTTGAAAGAAGCACTCCATGAAAGAAAAAGGTGGACATTTCAATGAAAGATCTGAAATATTTTATTTCGTTTATTGAAAGCTACTCTTAAAAAATACCTTTTCATAATGAGATCTTAAGTTCTTGGGAATGTTGCATACAACTTGCAAACCACACTTATAATGTTTTATTTTCCCTCCTTTAGCAGCCCCTAAAACCAACACTGAGAGCACTTCATCCAGCAGGCAGGTGAGTACTGGGGAAAGATCTCCATTTTTGCCTTGACCAGCTGACTTTTTTGGGGTTTTAGCAGTGAGCATTTCAGCTTCAAACTACATTAATCTGCCATTCTGCAGACTTGCCAGAAAAATGTAGACCAGCATCCCAATTAACAAATTTTGGCTTAAGTTCTATCTGGGGAAGGTTGAATCAGTCAATTCCAGGTGCAAGTAAATGTACATAATGTGCACAGTGGATTAGGCTTGCATTTGAAAGCTCATAGGAAAGTGTAAGTTGACAAATAGGTTATGATAATTTGATGACTGTAACTGAGCCCTCATGAAGCTTCTGCATTCCTGAATGACAGCATTCCAATACACTTTTAAAAGTGCACTGCTTTATCTCCATTTATCTTTTGCTTTAACTGAATTTTGTCAAATTTTCTTTGTGCCACACTGTAGACACAAACTTACATTCACTGAAATTACTATTTGTGAACAAAGCCGTGGATTTCCCATGCCCTGTGAAAATCTGTACATTTCATAAACCCCACTGAATTACTAAATGATGGCTTTAAACACCTTTTAAAATCTTAGGGCAGAGAAAAGAGCTGTCACTTTCAAATGCCTTTGCTACCTGAGCAAAAGAATGCTGAAGAACTAGGATTTTTATCAGTCTGCTAGTGTACATTTAAACTAAAATTGGCTTGGTCTGCAGAATGATTGGAGCAAATAAAATGTCAGATGCCCTGACAACATAATCTGTGATTTGGGTTTGTATCAATTTTCTGCAAATACTTGATTGTGTTTTTTGAAATAACACCAGTGTATGTCATCCATGGAGGTTTGGCTAGTCAAGGCATTCAGAGCTGCAAAAGTCACAGAAGTGGAGTTTTTAAGTGAAGGACAGGTACATTTTGAAAAGTTCAGGAAAATAGGTTAAAAATGGGTTTCTCATTTGTATGTGTCTATTTTTAGAATCATTAATTCTAAAGATTCAATTTTCTGGGCTACATAGGCATACCTTCCTAGTACTTTTGCATGGTTCTGAAGAAAGACTTGTAAGTTATTTGAATGGTCTAGTAAAAGAGTCATCTTCACACTGTTCTTACCTCACCATTGTGTTAGTTAGAGGAATTGAATTATTAATTCCCACGAAAGCATGAGTAAATTATGAACTGGTTTAAAAAACATTCATGTAAACATAAGTACAGCTCAGGCAATCCTGCACCCGTAAAAAGAGGAACTTAGCTAAAAATATAGTTTACCAAAACCGTAGTTGTGGTAAATGTTGTCCCATCTATTGTAAAGCTAGATTAGTTTGTTAGAAATTAAACTCAAGGTGAACCTCCCCACAAACCAAGAGAAATCTTCCTCTCATCGTTGCTCATCACTTTGTTCCATTTTTCATCTCTCATTTGTTTGATGTTAGGTTCACACTTCCTAAGGCAAGCTCAACATTGGTTGTGGGTTTTACCAGAGACCTCCTACAAAACTTTGATGGAATATAAAATATTCTCACAGCTACAAGGATGTGATAAGTTTCTGTTTGTTTAAACAAATATTTGTGGTCTTAATTTTTCCAGCTTTCCCCACAAATTACTTATGCCTTTAAACAAGGCAGCCTGTAAGCTATTATCCTGTCGGAACTCAAAAACATGCAAAGGGGTTATTTTAATTATATTACTGGTACACGTGCATTTCACTTGAAGTATGACAAGCCCTCTCCCCTTTCTTGTAATCTGATCCTGAGTTGCAGAATCTGTAATAAAAGTATCCTTAGAACAGCTATGGTTTTTAATTTTGACCAATAATTTTGCTGACTCAGCATCAATTGTTTTAAGAGCTGTTGCTGACAAATGATAGCCTTAAATTAAGGCTGGCTAAGCAAAGCATCTGTTGGCGGTTTCATACTTGAACAATACATGACTGCAAATGCAGAAGGTAGTTTTTATCACAGAAGTTCTCACTTGAAAAGAGGTTATTGAGCCACTCAAAGGAAACCACCCATCTGAGGGCATGATAAGATTTGCACCGCTCAGGAGACACACACTCAAAAGCTCATTTTCTACTAGCTTATTGCAGCAGTTTAGTTATATATATGCTTATGTGTGCTTAGGGGTGTATTCCTGAATATATTTTTTCGCTATATGCACATCTGTGTGCGTACAGGCACATACAAGCTTACTGAAAGAAAGCAGATAGAGAAACGTATACTAATATGCTAACTGAATATCAGCTGGGGTTGTTCCAAAAGAACAACGTGATGGGTCTGACAGAACTAAGGTGGTGGCCAGGTATGTTTCCCTTGCTCAGCTCTGCCCTGTGCAACAAACATACACATACATGCATACCTGCTGTCAGTGAGACCCAGAGGGTGTTTTGCAGCCTAGCAAACAGTTTACAGGGAAACTATATGTTGTTCATGAGACTTTGGCCAGCAGCCCATTCCTTATACATCACGTGCTATAGAAAGGTATATTGCACCAGGGACTTACCCAGGCAGTTGCTCAAACTCTGTGTTCAACAGTAATAGATTTAAAGGGACCATAGGTAAGAAAGAGTAAAGATGTTGCTCATACCCTTGCTCATAGATGCCACGAAGGGAAGGGACTTTTTTTATTCCCCATATATATTTGTGCAGAACTCGCCTTCTGATAGCGCCATGTGGACACTGTTGAGAAATAGAGATAGATAGTTATACTGTATTAACGAAAAATATCATTAATGACACAAATTTTTCCAACTTCTTTCAGCAAGTTTCTAAGAAGCAAGGGTGAACATCTTACCAATCCAAGGCAGATCTCTTTGACATGTGGGAGATTTCCTCACCAAAAGGCAATAAAAACAACTGTAGTATTTGCACTTTGTACTTAAAATGTAAATTCACTTTGTAGAAATGAAATATTTAAGCAGACTTTTTTTTAATCTGTGAAAATGTAATGACTAGTTTTGAAAAATTATCACATACAATGTATGTGTATTCTTTTGTTGTCTGAAATATGTAAAACATGTTGGAGATGTAAAAGTTTGCATTTAAATCATTTTTTAGAAAATAACTTTTTGGTAAAAAGTAGCACAGAAACCTGATTCTATGTATTTTGGTTTCGATAGTATGCCTCGTTTTTCTTAAAAATGTCATTTAAGTAATGTTATGCTGAAAAGTCTACTGTATTCTCAATTTTTTTCCAAGCAGTGTTGAAAATTTCAGGTTTGTAGGACTGAGAGAATTATGTAAATTGCTGTTTACTTAGTTTTTCAGTTTTTTCGTCGGTGGCAATATTTTATTTCGTTTTGTTTTTATTGTAATTATTAGGCTTTCCAAAGATCATGCAATGAGAATACTACCACTAATGGATTAAAAAAACAGTTATTCTACTTGGGATGTTTATAGAAAAATGTATCCTTTTATCCATTTTTAAAATTCCTTTTATTATAAATTTTAGTAGGATTTTTCTCCTGTTTGCTTTCACTTGGGATATTAGTACAGCAAATCAAAAAGGAGTAAAGTGGGTTGGATTGTAATGTCACTCCTGTCTGGTTCAGCATGGGCCTAAAAGCATGTTTCTGTGGTCAGTGCAAAGCAGCAGCAGAGTTTATATGGGTCAGAATTTAAATCTTGCTATAGAGATGGGGAATGTCAAGCAGATGGTTCAGTCTTTTTTCACCCTACACCCTATCAACTCTTTAGCTTACCTCAGGGTCCACTAGAGGTAAAGCTGAACAGCAGTTACCCTCAGGAGGGGCTACTCACATCACCCCTGCCTGAGACTTTTTCCTTGCTGTCTGAAAGAAGTTTTCGTAAGTTCTCATACCTTCTCTGTCATTTTTTCCCCGTGATGCTTTTTTTTTTTGGTATTTGTGTCTGAGGGGAATAAGAACTTGCAGATATAAATTTAGGGCAGGGTACCCAAGTGAAAAAAAGCACTGCTTTTGAACAATTGTGAGTTACAAGTAGCTGAATTGATCAATGCAGTGGTAAAAGGACTGCTGGTATCTACGAGCTGACGAGGGAAGGTAGGAATGTTGCAACAAGCAGCGATTTCATTCTGGTTTGTTTAAACAATGTATGGGATTTCACATGTGACTAGCTAATCATAATAGCACCCTGGCTTGAACTTGTACCTGGTGAAGCTTTTTTGCTAATAAAAATGTTTCATTTCAATTCTGACATATACTGAAGTGACAGGAAACACTGTAAGAAATGGAATCGTACCCCAGAAATTATGTACTCTAAGCTTTGGCAGCAGGAGAAACCAAGATGCACCTGCGTGTTATCTTGTATTTTTGTTTTAAAAAGTATTTGTTATTCTTTGATACTGTTAAACTTTGAATTTAATCTTCTTTATAGATTAAAGGTCAGTATGCTATCAAACTGTGCTGGTGATTTTTGTTTTGCAACGTAGCGAGCCATGTTGGGAAAAAAATACACACAGTGGTGACTTCGCCACTGCATCGAGTTTACAAGAAACCTCCTGAGTGCACATTGTGTCAATCTTCTTTCTTTGTCCCTTTGTGGAATTCTCTTCATGCCTTATTCATACCACTGCTTTCTCAAAATAGTAATTTTGAGGCCATACCCTTTGATACTACTGCCTCCATATAGCTTCAGTTTAGTCTCTTGCCTTTTCTCAGCAAAGTGAGAGATGACACCTTTTCCCCATGATGACACTGTGAGCTGCTGGGCAACATTCAGCCTGGCTTGAAACACTGAGGAGAGAGAGGCAAACCCTGAGAATTCTCAGTGCCTGGTTAGGTGGTCACAGTATGATTAACAGTAGCATTTTGTAAGAAGAATCTAATTCCACCACTGTGGCCTTTGGAGACAATATAAATGTAGGTTATCAAATATTTTGCCATGTTCATGGTTTGAAAGTGCACCCCATTTAAACTAAGAGGGTGGGTGGGGTGGCAGATTTGGACTAGCCATGTGATTGTATAATGAGTAGCTTCAAACACTGATGGAAACACAAGTGTTTGGATGGAAACACAAGACACTCTTAGGTATTCAAAGACTTCTATAGCATAGAGTCATTTAATAACTCTACAATGACTGAAACATGAGGTGTTCCCTTTTCATACCTATTTCTGTCTCGTCGCTTTTATAGTTTATTTCAATTACCAGCAATTACACCACTTGAATATAAGTAGTACTGATTCTCATAGTTCCAGTTAGAGGCCATATCCCTGATGAGATCACACTTGAAAGCCTGCTAAATTCACTTTGGGTTCCTGTATCTTTCATATATCCACAGGAAAGTTAAACTTGGATCAATTTGGTTTTCTAGTTGTAACCAAGCATGGCCTTGATACGAAAAAGGAATCCATGTGAATAAGCCTTTAGGCTCACACTGCAGTACCAGTGTTTATTTAGTTACACAGTAATTAATTAGTTCTAGTTTTTATCCTATTCCATGTGCAACAGTTTAGTTTCAATTTTAATTATGTTCTTATTGAAAACACAAATTATATTCTGCTTCTCATTGACCAATATTTGTTCTAGTTCCAGCTATTGCTGAGCATATTTGTTTAGAGCTTTTATAAGGTTGTAAATAGAAGACTATAAGGTTTGAAAAATACATATTTATTCAGTGATTTGTCCAGCCTGTTGCAAGGTCCATTTGTCAACAGGCCACACAGCGAGAAATGTTCTGTGTTTTGTCAACACTTTGAAAAACTTTCTCATTTTGTTTCCATCCCCAAATATAGGCCAATTTCATAGTTCAAGTTTTACCAAAACTACTTAATTCTCAGTCTTCTCCCAGTCTAACAAAATGCCTAGCTTTCAGGTACTCGTTTTGTAGAACTGGGACCTAGATGATGGCTCTGAATGAAAATTTTTCTTGCTAATGTCATTTCAGATATTGAAAGAGTGAAAGAGAGAAGACTTTAACAATACTCACTGCATATAAATAGAGGAATACACTGTAGTTTTTTTATTTGAACCAGGCTTTTGCCCTTCATAAATGCCATAAGCTATGGAGAAAGGAGGCATTCCTAGAAAGCTGGAAGGAAAACAAAAATATAGATTAAATCATTAAAAACATTTAACTGTGTCCAAGATTTGATATATTTAACTAATATTTTCCTTTTATAGTAGTAATAAAAGATGGATTAATGGAAGTTAAGAAATCTTTGCTCACAAAGATAACACAGTTGTCCCTTTTAAATATTTACACTAGTGTATTACATAGCTAAGTTACAGAAACTAATGGGAAGACTCTTTAGTACAAAAAGTGAAATGTTTATTACTTTTGTTTCTTTATGATGGCAAATTGATGTAATTCTGGGGTAATTACTTTGACATTAAATCAGAACCAACTAAGTTTATTGATGTCTTAAACATTAGAATGATTGTAATAAATTATTGATACAAACTGTACTCTTTGTCCCATTTAATTGTTCCAGTTCAAGTTTTATAAGTGAAAATATACCCTTTGTTTAAAAGGCATAAATAATACATTTTATTTTTTTCTTTAAGCAAAAACTCATGTAGAAAGCATTCAGAAAAACACATTTCTCTAGAACATCCAATGGGGGGGATAACAGGGAGACAATTCTATTTTTATCTAGGTTAACAATAGAAGTGTATGTATATACATCCACTTTCCCTTTTTCATCATGTACTTTGTCCTCTCACTGCTGGTATACAAAGCTTTTTGGAAGGGAATATAGTGAAATGAGAGTCCATTCTGTGCATGTGTATAATCTTTTCCATAAAATAGAGTCATCTGAGTTGTCCTTTCCCTAGATACTCTCTTTACTCGTTATCAATTCAATGCATAGGATTGCTTGCTTCATATCAAATACAGAACCCTTCTCTGCACAGGCATGTAATCCATTCGTGTCTAAATGGGTAGAAGAAAATCACTCATAAATGATCAGCACAGTCTATGAGATTGCAGGTGGACAGCTCTAAGTTTTTATTAAGCCACAAAAAACAGTTTATAAAGATTTACAAAGCCCACTCAGTATATGAAGTGCATCCATGAAGATGCCTATATTCAATCAGGAAAAAAAAAAAGAAAAAAGTGGTGAATGAAGTTTCCATTGAGAAACATTGTTTCACTTAAACCATGACTGACTAATTTCATGTAATTGAGCTTTTCTACGAAACTTCACTTTTAAAGGATTTTTGATGGCTATTTTTATGTTGAAACTTCTTTTCCGTTGTCTAACAAGCATGAAGTGTCAACACAGAAAAGGCACATTTGAACACCAGTTTTGTCCCAAAATTAGATATTTTGAAAAGCAGCAGCATTCTTGCTCTTCCACAAATTAAAAAAAAAAAAAATCATATTTGTTTAAAAGAAGTCAGATCTCCAAACATTAATTTGCCATGCTTCATCTGAGTTTTTGAGTGCCTTGCTATACCTGTATGAGGCAAAGAAATGCTAAATTTTCATTTAACAGGACTGGTGCTTGATGAACTGATGGATTTAGCACTGTATGCATAAGAAACATGAAGATAACTTCAATATGGATAAGGGTACTTAGTTTGTATCTATACAGCACAGTTGAAGAAGTGTGGATTAGTGACCCTCAAAAATATAAAGGACAAACTTTTTTTCCAACTTGCAAAATAAGCCTGCCATGGGTCTGATTGCAAACACCCTCAAACCTAAAATAATCTAGCATATCTCATTTCACTCAAAGGCTGATGTGAACCACACTCCACTTTCAGCACTACCTAAGGAACATCTCTAGCTCTGTTGGTGTGCAGTTTCCCAGGTAGTCTTCCTGATCCACAGCTCAGGTACAGTCTTCTGAGACCCTCAGACTGTGATACTAGTGGGACCAAGACCCAGAACAGAGGACACAAGAAAAACCATGATGAGAGATACTGTAAAGTACAGTATATTACTCCATAGCTCAGATTTTTTGCCCTGGTTGGCTGTGTTCCACTGAGAACTCCTGCCCTGTGTCATAAACAACAAACTTTAAGAACTTGCTTCTTATTCCATCAAATCCATACTCAGAGTGACAGAACATCATGCTTCAACTGAGTGAGAGTCAATGTCAGTCTCAGCTGAAGGGCATTCGAGAAATACTGTGGCCTCTCAATGGTTTCATGTGCTCAGTTAACTCCCACTGACCAATTCCTCTTTCTGCTCAGCACCATATGATAGAGCAGTGCCTGCACACATCCATTCGTTAGTGCTCTGCAGATGAGAGGTGTGCTTCTCCTTCTGTAGCATATTTCTTTGTGTTGAATGCTCAGCATTGAGGAGGGAAGTTTGTTCTCTATTTGTCTCTTGCTGTTGTCCCAGGAACCTGAATTGCATCATTGCTTCTTTGTAGAGGTTTCAAAAAATGTTTCGCAACACAAAATACGGGACGAAAGAGGTGCTGAAGTGAAAAAAAAAGAATATGCAATTTAAAAAAGGATAATTAAAAAAAAAAGCAGAGAGAAGAAAAAAAATTGAGCAAAGGAAGAGAGAGAAGAGAGAAGTGAAAGGAGGATCAAGGAGACACCACTGAGTGGTGAACCGAGGAAGACGGCCAGAACTCTTTGCTGAATCCAGATGTGGGAATGAAGGAGGAGCAGACAAAGAGAGAGAACAAGTAAGGAAGGAGAAATAGCAGGTAGAAATGGGTGGAATGGAAACAAAGTAAGGATAATAATGGCAAAGATAGAAAGAAATAGAATGTTCAATAAGGCCTCCATGAGGAGGAGAAGTCAGAGAGGTCCAGGGGAGAAAGAGAAGAGAAGGGACACAGATGAAACGGAGACTGCAGATTTCCTCTTCCTGGGCACAGCATCTCTCTCACAGCATCACTTTCTGACCAGTACAAGAGGTCCATATTGCCTTTGGATTGTTTCCTTGTCCATTCACAAGGTCTGAATTTGGTCCTCAGTATCGCAGTGACTCCAGTGCTTTGTTCTAAAAGACATTGTTTTCATGGCCAATCTCAAGGCTTCCTTTAGATCCAGGAAGTCTGAGCAACATTTAATGAAAATGTGAAAGAGGAAACCAGCATATTTCTAAATTAAGAGCAGATTTTAAAAGGATGAGGAAATCTGAACCACAACAAAGATAAATTTCCTTTTGTATTTCTTATTCAGTAAAGATGCAAGCAAAGGGTAATCAGATAATTTTTTTTTTAGCTTTTTATTTCATTCATTGTATCAGTAGATCTTCTACAGGCTTGGATGATACCCTAGAGTTTAACATTTTCTTTAATCAACATATTGGTGGCAAAGGATTACAATAGAGTTCTGGCTTCTCCTCTTTTTTTTTTTTTGTAGTTGCCTTTATGTTCAATCTTGAGGTGGCTAAAAGCTAATTATTTAAATATTTCTCAAAATCTTTACTCTTTAAAGGTTTGAGTCTCTGTGAGAGAGGAAAAGGCAGACAAACAGAGTGCAAGAAAGATGCTCAAGAAAATTCTGGAGCCCACAGAAAATATTACAGGTTCAGATTAGAAGTACTATAAAGGTACCAAATGTTTCCATGACCTGATGACAAGGAGTTTAACTTAATTAGCTTTGAATAGTCATCTGGAAAATTACTTGGAAAATAGTTAATGACACAAAATGTCTCACACTTCAGATTTTCAGCAGTGCAGTGAAGAAGATGGAGGAACAAGTCACACAGTGTCCTAATGCAAATAGCAAATTGGCATAGCCTGGGAGGGCTCTAGAGAGAGGCTGGGAAGGGACTTCACCTGGGTGCAGCTGGGATCGAGGGAGAGAGCCAGCTACATGCCCACAAACAGCTTTGAGGAGGATGGGGAAAAGGGACCAGGTGAACAAGAGGAGGCTCTAAGTATGACCAAAATCCTTACAACCAGCGTCTGCCGGTCCACTTAAAGCCCAGAGTCTTTTAACTGTACAGAACCTGTGACTGAGCAGTAGGTAGCATAGCCAGTCTGTATTGATTTCTGGCTGGAATGCTTACACATTAAGCAGGCAGTACAACTGAAAAATGGAAAACAACAACAATGGGCACAGATTTGATGTTACTTTCAGTGTTCACAGATGGGAAGAGGGTGGAGTGACAGAAAGATTGCTTTAGACTCTAGTACCTCTGCTCCATTTTAACTTTTTAATATAGAAAGTTTCATTCTCTTCTGAAATCCATGAGATGCAACTTCCCAGGATTAAGTGTCGTCTTCACAGTGAGAAACAGGGATCATGACAGCACTATAAGTAAGATGTCTTTGAAAAGAGATGGTCGAAATGCTATGGCTTTCTAGTCAGAAACATTGAACATTGCTTTTAATTAGAAGCTAAATGTATAAATGAATACTAGAGCATAGAGACTCAATCATCATATACCCTGTCCCCTCCCCCCCCTTCTTCCTTTTAATTTTCAGCATCACTTTTGATGGATTTTGCTTAAGAAATTGTTTATCACAGCCTGAACTATAGAAATGAAACAGTAAGTTTCAGATTAATTTTCCCTGATAAGTCTTGTTTTAGTTTGTATTGTTGGTATATAGGCCCTGTCACAGAAAGAAGTCAGTAATGGGTACTTTAGCAACTTTGGTCGATTACAACTGTTAGTGTGTATTTTATTTTATTATTTTATTGTGTTTTTTCCTTTGGGGCTTGAAACAGTCTTTTGCATCATGAAGCACCACATCTGTACCTGTTGATCTCTATACTGTGTAGTGTTGTTAATCTTCTTCTGGACAATAGAAAACACAGTTGAAAGAAAACTAAGAGGACAAATCATGCAACATCAGTATATTGGTGACAATGCTTTGCTGATGGTATTTTCACATTTTGCTCTTCATGAATTTAGATTATAATTATCTTTCAACATAATTTGTTTAATCAATACTTTTTAAATAAGAAACAATGAAAACAGTCAAAAATTCACCTATTTAAGTGATGCCTTAAAATCTAGGTTATATTTTAGGCAACATTAGGAAAAGCAAAATTAAATTCTGCCAGGAAATTCATTGTATCTGAAATTTATTAAAGTTTGTCATCATTTATATACATTTCCATTAGCAAAATTCGGCTCATGTTGATCTACTACTTGGTTTCATCACGCTACAGGATTTCACAGAAGAGTTCTCTGTTGTTTGAGTGTCTGCCATAAATATAAGAGAGTTGACTATTTTTGTCCTAAACCCCCTGTGTTTGTAGTCTATCATAAAATCATGAGATATATATGTGGCTGACAGCCTTTGTTTCAAAGTCAGCAAGAAGTGGAATGAAAATGATTGAAGTGGAAGTGCAAAGGCAAAACTACATGTGGAAATTTGTAAAATGCCTTTTTGGACTACTTGTTAGCTTGCCTTTTAGTGAATTTTTGACTCAGTTTTTGAAAAACAATACTTAATAGGTAGCAAAGTAGGATATGTTTGCTACAGGAAAATGTGTACAGATGTTTCTGCATATAATGTCCTCTGTCTAATAGCCTTTGAGAATTGCCTCCAATAAACAGTCTTGTAGTTAATAGCAAAACTTTTGTTTATTCAGACAACCTAACATTCAGGCAGATTTCTATTCCCACATAAAGAAACCTACCTTTCTCTAAAACACTGTGCAGACCAGCTGTGCTCTGGTTCCCTGGGAACGTTAAAGCAGCATTCAGGATCAGAGTCTGGAACTCTAATGAGCACAGCGTGGATTTAAAGAGTAAGCCAGATTTGAGAGGGTAATGGAAGCATCACTTTATCACATCCTGTTCCTATGAGAGCCAACATACAAATGCTCTCACAAGTAGTGAGTTAAGATATTCTGAAATATGTGTGCCCAGTTCCCTGGAACCAGGAGCTGCCAGTGAAGTGAGTGCAGGCTGGGAGTTAACCTGCTTGCAAAGTGCTGCTGCCATTTCCCTTTCCACCTCAGCCTACAGCATGGTGAGTGTGTTACGTTCTGATACTCCATTCACTGTGCAGTTTCTCATGCTCTTTGCCTTAAAAACCTGTCGGGAGGGTGCTGCTAGATGGACTAAATGCATATCTGGTTAGGTGCTAGGTTTAAGTGTGGTGCTTTCAAAGCAGGACTCCAGCACCAACCCTTCAGCTTTGTGGGCTCAGACACAGAGTGAGACTCCAGACAAGCCCCAGCATGAGCCATCCCTACAAATGGTGCCTGGCTCAGAGCAGCCTTCCCATTAGGCTTAATAAGTACAGGCATAAATAAACAGATGAAACAGATGGGACATACTCTGAATTGCAGAAGTGCTTAAGGGTTGGCTTTCATGAGTGGGGAGGAGAAATGATCGTTTGCCAGGACTAAGTTAGGGCAACCAATAGTTCAAATTTAATTCACAATAAGACCTCAGACAAGGGCATAGTTAGCCCCAAATGCAAAGGAATATATCTGTGCTTGTTGGCTGACTTTCTGAGCAATGAGTAGCATGAATCCAAGATGGGGATTTCAAGAACAAGGCAATGCTGTTTTTATGGACCAGATATATTTTGTTAAGTTTAATTTTATTTTTTCTCATGGGTGAAGCTAGGATCAAAGTACCTAATGTGTAATACAGACATCTGTACTGATGTAATGGTTTAGACCATGATCGGAAGGAAAAAAAAAATGATCCACATATTGAGAAAAGTCAGCAAATTATAAGTTTTACAGTGAGGGAATCTAAAGAAAGTTGAGTTAGGAACAAATGCATAATATAAAATTTAGTAGTTAATCAGGAAATTAGCTTTATGCACTGTTTCTAATAGTGGATAAAATCTGTCCTGCTAAACAGAATCACAGAAGTTAGATGCAATGATTATATGCTAGTTGAGTTTCACCATCCTTGTACAAGTCTTCTGAGAACCTATTTTCGGTAATAGAACAAGTTTGGCAGCCCAGACTATTCACACATCTGCTTCCAGGAGCGTGGCAAATCTGTAGTTTGCATCAGAAACTGGATTGCACATGTTCTAGAAAGTCTTGAGCACTGACTCTGAAAAAAAAAAATGAATATGGATTGTTTTAGAATGATTTACAGGTTTAATTTAGTTAGTTACTCTGAAAACAGAAACTTAATTAAATTCTCAGCAAAAGCGGAGAGACTGAAGTCTTACCATAAAGCTTATTGACTGCATAGAGTGATGGTGAAGTTTGTGGTGAATAGTTCTGTGCAAAAGTTATGGTCAGGTTTGACAAAGCCTGTTGGCCACCGGAAGATAGAAAACAAAAATGGATCACTAACTTAAGTCTCAGTTGACTTGAAGCAAGTCTTGTTGCCTGCCTGACAAGCACATGCATCACACAGAAGATTCATGTTTAGTTATATTCTCTTTTTGTGGTCTGGTAAAAACCGAAATACAAGATGTATAGCAGCAAGTTCTCAGTAACTTTCCAGGTTGCAAACGGGTGTGAAACCTTAGGTGGTGTGCAAAACACTAGAAATTATTTCAAACAGGATTATGAGTGTAGTCAAGACATGTAAAAAGAGAAGTAAAACCAAGTCATTGCAGTGAAAATGCATTTTCTTTGCAGGTTTAGAAGTTACACCTGCATTTCTATTGCTCTGGGAAACATACTGGCACCCTCAGTGTTAATCTATTGTTCTTCTAATTTAAGGCTATAATCTGTATTTCAAAAGTGTATAGAAACTCCCACCTACCGTGGTCACTAGGGCCACCAAGCATGGGAAATAATATAGTTAATTCCAACACTTTCAACATTACACAAGCCATTCACTAGATTGGAGTCAAATGTCTTGGCACCAGCAGGTGTCAAAAAATGTTATAGACTTGTGACTTGATAGCAATTCCGTATGCTTCATCAGGTTGGTAACTTAAATATGGATTCAGGTGGTACCAATTTTCCTGAAAACATAGGGAATGAAATTTAATTTCACTGTAACATTCTTACGACAAATGCTATTTTTTCGTAATCATTTTATGGGACTATTTTTGAAATGTCTTTGTTAGAACAACATCAATTACTCTGTCTTTTTTCTCAGCTTGTCTTCTCTTTTAGAAATCAACTGTCCTATCAATTTGCTAATGCAGGGAACAGGATAAGAGACTCGTAAAGTAATAGTTCCTAACCTTTTTCGGTTTGTAAATCTATTCTTTTCTCAAAGGAGTTGATTTCTCTTGTTGAGTAAATACAAGGTACTATCAGTAGATCTTTCTTGACCATGTTTTGCAGATTTCTTAGAAACAGTCCATGGACCATCAGAAGATACAGTTCACAGTTTGAGACTATCACTGTAGTGAGAGAATATTGATAGTATGTATAATATTACATATGAATCCACTACCACTTAGTTTCATCTGCTAATACTTGTTCTTGCACCTCGGGAAAAAATCAGTTCTGCAATGACGTCAACTGGAAAATCTGATTTCTCCCAGTTTGCAACTGATATTACAGCCTGGCATATTTGCTCATTTGTGTTTTGGTATCTGTAGCAGTGCTGCTGATTGCCTGGATTACACTGTGTTTGTATGTCCTTTTGAATCTGTCTCTGGTCACATGTAATGAATTGAAGAATTCCTCAGAGCTCTAGAGACCAACCGCTTCATCAAATAACATTACTGCAGATCCCAAACACAGAGATGCACAAAGCAAATATCACCAGGTTCCTCAGGTGATTTTTCTCCATGTTCACTAAAAGTTTATCATATCCAAATGTTTAGCTGGTAATTATATAGGTGGGATGTGGGGAAGACTTTCCATGTGCTTCTGTGGGGACAGAATTTCACTTCTTAAATCATGGGTGGTGTATCCCTGAAGATATTCACTGACTCATACAGAATTCTGAGCCTGAAGGAATAGTGACTGAGTGAGGGTCTATGTAGATAGATGCCTGTGACAGAAAGTCAGACTGTGGATCATGTGGCTCTTCTTAGATTTCACAGCTTCTGAATTTCAAAATAGATGTGCAATACAGAGGAAGAAAGTTGAAGTACCTTTAATGCCACTCATTTAAAAGAATTTTTCAACATAACATTTCATTAGAATTGAGATTAACTTGTAGTACTTGAATCTGTCAAACTTTACTGATGCTTGTTTTCCAGGAGAAAACACTGGCTCCAATATCTAATTTCAGACATGCTACTTTAGATTTCAAGTTTGTTCTATCCTCTCTTTAAAGTAAATAAAGATTAAAAATTTTCACAACATTGAGCCATTTGGTTGTTACCAAAGCCCAATGGCACTTTTCTTTCTTGTTCATTAAAAAGTAGAAGTGGGAGAAAAAAGTACTAGCCACTCTTGTCTTGACTGCTACTGTGAATCTTAAGTCTGTTTCTCATTTTATCTGTCTTTGCACAATGAAATGTAACTGTGTTGGGATGAAAGCTTTGAGAGACTGTCCTGGGACCCACTGTCTTACAGAAATTGAGTTGGTCAGGGAAACTTTGCTTGTCCCCTTGCTCCCTGTTCATAAGAAGTCAAACTTCCCCTTGATCCTACCGAGAGTTACCTATCAATGAAACTCAGCAAACCAAACAGAAATTTATTGAAGCACTTTCTATGTGAGACTCTCTTGGGAAAGTCTTGCAGGTTCAAACAGTAGAGAGCCTAGATCTGGACTCACCCAAGCATGTCTAACTGGGAATCTCAGCCCTCATGTTACATTAACTTATTCAAGCATTTTCCAGGAATGCAAAGAAGTCCTGACATTTGATGGAGAAGTTTAAATGAGTTTCATGAAGCTAATATAAATAGACATAGAGAGAAGTAAGTACTGGAAGCAGGCATAAAAAAAATATTTCTATTAGCAGTGGATGGGGATTGATTTCTGATGGTTTGATATGTATGATTTAATTTCCTGTTATCTAATAAGATACAATAGACTTGTGGAAACAATATCTTGAAGATCCTCACTCCTTTGCTCTGAAATTGTCTAGAGAGTTCAAAATTTATTAGAAATACATATAAACACATCACACTTGCTTAGGAGTCCTGGGTAACAACACATAGGAAGGGACAAAAAGTTTCAGACTTAGACACTTTAAAATAACTGTCTAAAAACATGCTCTGATGCTCTAATCATTTGTACATGAAGGCATGATTGAGTACTCTGAATAAAACAGATCTCCTTTTGTGGTGTCTACCACCACAAATATGAAATCTTTGTCCCAAAGCATAACTCACATTCACAGATTGATTTTATAACAAAATATCAAAGCTCAGCTTGCCAGAGAATGCTGATAATAGCATCTTTCAAAGCTTTCCTCCAGATGAAGCATCTGTCCTCCTGCTGCTGTGCCAGTGTCTATAAAATACACTATCACTAGCTCACAAATGATTTTTATTGTGTTAACTGAAACCAGAAGTCTGTTTAGGTTAAGTTATTGTTTCATTTATTAATATTAAGTACAATTTCTCAAACAGACTAATAAATGAGAACTAGCTTGTGCATTATATTTGAGCTTACTGTTAGTGCTGTAGGGGAACAGTAACACAACAGTTCTTCAAAATTCACTCAGTTCAAACTGCTTAGGATCTTTATTAGAGTAAAAAATCAGCATTGCAGAGGTGTTTGTAATGATTACTTAGCAACTCTGGTGGAAGAAATATGTTGTTCTAAAGTAAAACTTTATTATTTTTCTCTGGCTATGAGTAATCATATACTTTTGAAGTGCCTACATATTTTTCCTAACCAATACTAACCTATAATTACACAATTTAGTTGAAAGATATCTTTCAACTAAAAGAGAAAAATAAAATAGAAAACCAGTATCTTTTCTGTGTTTCTCTTTTCCTTCCCCATTTTGACATACAGTGATGAGTTTAGGTTAGTAAAATATGCATTCCTGCTCTGTTCAATGCACCATCTGCAAAATTATTACACGGTTATTTTGGAACATTCATTTTTCTCTTTCTTACCCTAAAAATAGAGAAACTGTCACTAGTATGGGTTTCTTCAGTGTTAAAACTCCAACAATGAATGTGTAAAAGATGTGTACTTTCTATATACATAACCCGAAGGGACATCCTTATATCCAGATGTTTGATGGAATATCGCGTTCTCTTCCCATGACAGCAGTGGAGCCATGGCACAGGACTTTATTGAGAAGCTGTGAAGAACATTGTGAATTACATGAGGAGCATGAGGTGGTTAACTTTCCTAAATTTCATGTAGCCGTGTCTGGCTCATGTCTACAAATTTATGCTGTGTTACACCTAGGAGAGTCAAAATTATTCTCTGTCTGAGGCTTAAGGATTTCAGGACTGACAGGAGGTATATGAACAACTTTGATCTCATGAAAATCCATAAGGGTTTAATGAGGGCTCAAACACAGCTTTTACCTGTCCAAGCAGAGAACTGAGTTTCAACTTGTGTGCTAAATGCCTTGATCTTGGACTATTCATCTTGCTCAGTAGAGAAAAGGTTCACTGCTTTCAGCAGGAGTAAGATCTAGTTTCTAATCCTGCTTGTGTTAACTATGAAATCAAGTAATCAAGGAGTTGGCTGGATGTAGCATTTTTGTGCTTCAGCTACAGCACCTCACAAACAGATTCCATGTTTACATCTGATATACTAATCTGTAAACAGTTCCAGATAACAAATCTCTTCTTAAATCTTGTTAAGCTGGTGGAAATGACTGTTTTCCTACCACCCCACAGGTGTGAAAAATCAGTGAGCATTTAGACTATAAAAGATATATAGAAGATCACTACCACTGATACCTTTCCTAATAGCTTACGAGAAGTTTGTCAAATCAGAGTGAAGGGAATCTGCTCAGCTAAATTATAAGAAACATCACCAATGCCACTATAGTTTTGGTTAAAGGTACTGAGCCAGTGACATGAGAAACTTTTTAACTTGAAATGGTCCATTGTCTTCTACTCTAGAAAACAGCAGAACTCTGCTGTTCAGCTAAGCCTTACCCTAGGTTTAATTTGAATACCTGATCACTCTTCTGTGTCTAATTCAATTTGTGAAGAAAATATCTCAACCCTCCATGACTACTAAGGACAGATCCTATGCCTGGTATCCACTCTAGCAATATGTTTGTTCCAGTGAAGAGAAGCCTCTACATAACAATAAGTAATTTTCTTTAAATGACAGTGTCTGCACTTTATGTATGTCCCTTCAGTAAGGACTATGCAAGAACACAGTCGCTTGAGAAGAAAAGGAAGCTAGACAGAATTAGGAATTTCAAGTCAATTCATAGAATGACTTTCTGGACAAGGAAGTGTCAATTTGGGCTCCAAAGGTGAGTATTTTATAACAATTTGGAACAAACCCACTTTAATGCTTGACTTGGTCAATGAGTGGTTTTCTTGCTACAAATAAATCATACTTGTGATTCTCATTTTCTTTTTCAAGCTTCATTTCATCACTGAACACTAAGGAAAACTTATACCACAAAGCTTCCAGGTTTAAAAGAAAGAGAAGGGGAACAAGACTGACCCAGAGGAAAGGGAGAATGAGGTTTTAGTTCATAGTGAGACATGTTTATCTGTGTTAGATGTGTCTGGCCAGACCTCAAACAAAATTTGATGGCATGGCTCATCAACCCCTAACATGGGAAAGGTGAGTGTATTCTGCATTACAGAATACACAGGTAGGGTGCTGTTCTTATGATTTTGTAATATAATTAGCCAAGTGTACCAAAGGTCTCTACATATCTGACCACATTCAGACATGACATTAACTGGCACAACTTAAATGGAGTCTGCCAAGAGATGGGTCTACCTCACTTCCAGTCTTCGCTCAGCCTTAAGGCACTTGAGAACAAGTTGAAAGCATGTATTTATGTGCACTTCCAAACCAAGTTTAATGCATGCCCTTCTGCAATATCATCAGCAAATCTGAATGCATTTTGAAACAAATTATGCTTTGTAGCACCTCAGCAGAATTAAGTGAAAATCACAGCTATGTTCTGCATGGAAGGAGAGAATAAGTTGTCATGGAATTTGCCCAGTACCATAAAATGGAAGCCTGGCTTTCTTTTGTCCACTTTGACTTCCTCCCTACCTGCACTTAAATAATTAAGTGGAGCTAGAAAACATCATCTTTATTCTTGGATAAATTCTAATTTATAGATTTTGTATGTGGTTTGCTTAATTCCTGTAAATAGATTTGCTTAGGGAGCAGTAAACACATGAAAACTAATTTGAAAGCATAATCAGACTATGGAGAACGCACTACAATTATTCTTTCCCAGACAAAACAAGCTTCAAGAAATTTCATGCTAGCCGCCTTCTGATGGGACAGACTGTTGTTGAACAAAAGGATTCTTTCTAAGATCTTCATATTTTCTTTCATATCTTGTTTTGAACAGTTGCCCTGATTCTTCTGTTGCTGTTCTGTTTGGAATTTTGTAAGATAAATTTTAGAAATGCAATGAATTAACTGCTCAGGAGCCTTTTTTCATTTGTACCATGAGGAGCATAGTATTTTCTCAAATACACTGGTATTATAGTGATAGCAATCTTTTCCTCTTGTGTGTTTGCCTCTAACTACCAGATCTTCTCCCAAGATGCATTTAAAGAAGTATTCCTGCACAGTGTGTTTTTTTTATTACTAATCTGCAAAGAATTTTTATGTTGTTATGGGGATACAATATGCATATATGAGGAACAGAGAGCCAGTCTAATCTGAAACCTGTGGTTCAGATCTAGCACAGAAATTGACAATTTCCACTTCAATCAGACTCGGGTTTGGTACAATAATCACAGAAACCAAATGTGTATGGAGCCGAATACAGACTTGTATGAGACAAATACTGCTTCATGTTTGTTCTCAAAGGAGAAAAGCCTGTCACTTGCAAACAATTCTCTGCTGAAGTTCTGGCAGGTTTATTTTAACTGGGACAATACTGAACTCCAGCTCCACAAACTTTTGTCAGAATAAGTAATTTCATACTTAAACAGGAACAAAACTCCATTGTAATAATAAGATTCTTTAATTCTTGTGTAACAATCAACACATATTATATTTTACTATAACAATTAGGACTAGAGAAATATGCTCTAGCCAAAATAAAAGCCAATTAGGTATTATTGTTATTAATACTATCTGATTATGTGATCTGCAAAAATAATGGGTACATTATAAATGCCTTGGATGAAAATATCGAAACTTGAAGGCATAAAGTTAGAGTCGAAGTTAACGGCCTGATTTTTTTTTTGTAGAATACCAAGCTGTTAAACAAAGCCAAACGCAGTGTCATGCCAGTAAGCTAACAACCTACCACCACAAGAACAACTTCAGAGAGATTTATTGTCCCTCTCTCTGAACCTTTTGTCTTTGAAGACGCATAACTTAACTCTGCACCACGGGTGGCAGGAGCGTGAGAGGGGGTGAAGGCTGCAGTCACTTTCCTGGTCTCTCTTGCAAGGCAATGGCACAAGAGCATCGGTAGCCTATAAGAACTCTCTTCATGTTACGAAGAAGGAGACAAACTGTCTCCTCTTGTTCTAGTCACAGCATTGCTTTCTTAGGGAGTTGTTTTTTCTCAACTTGAAATGTTACAAATAATAAAATGGAGCATTTTTTTTCTAATCTGAAGTTCTTTGGGAGTGGAGGTGATGTAAAAAGTCTTTCTGACTCTAAAGAATTATTCTCTTTTTTTTGTTTTAACTATTAGAACACAAGAAAGGGGGAATCACACTGAAGGAAAAAATAAAGTGCAAGATAGGGAAAAAAACCCTCAAGCATTTTACTGAACAAGTAAACAATAAAAAAAGTCAATCCTACCAAACCAAAACAACTTCTACTTTTGGCGTCTATGTGAGTTAATTCGGTGTTTTGTTTTTCTGCTGGAGACCTTAAAAATATAACGAGGCAATTTTTCATGGTAACTGTTGGACAAAATCCCCTTTACTAGCAGAAAGATCACACTTGAGCTTTTTGACTAGTTCTGCTTCACATTCTGAAGATATAGCCAAGCCCTCCTGCCTATATTTCATACTTGCCAGGAGCACAGGCACTCAAGGAAGAAATATTCTATAGTGTACTCTTTTTCTGGAAGTCATTCAAAACTGGTAGGAGGAAAACAGGCATCCTGCCATGAGCCAACATTGTCCTCTCTCTGCTTTCCACATCTGGCAGAAGTCTCTTCTACCACTCCCACCCCATCCTTTTTTATGTTCCCATAGAACCTATGTGGAGGGTTGTTTTCTTATCATCATTACTGTAATCAGTAATATGAACTTCCTCTCTCTGCCCAGATTTCTCCTCTGAATACGTTTCCTAGTCCAAAGGTGTTTTCTGTGCCCATTCTTTTATACCACTGAGATGATTGCATTTATACTGTCTCGTGGGGGGTCAGAAACATAATAAAGTCATGATTGTACATTGCATTGACACACTGAGAGAAAAATCAATAATAAAAACATGCTGTATTAGCATGTGCATTGTAGTTTATAATATTCCCGAACAGCAAAATTAATGGGATGAACAAGAAATACTGTACTGAATCCATTTAAAGGGGGAAATCCTGGACTTTCTCATAGCTAATATAATTCATTTTTTGCACAGCTGTTCTGTAGTGTTTAGAAATTTGTTTTAGTTAATTCAAACACAGAATAGACAGAGTACCTACAAATCTTCTTTAATTTGCACCACCTGCCTTATTTCCCTTGCCTGTGTCTAGCTCCCCATAAACCTCCAGAAGATGTTTGAAAGTTGAGCTCTGGGTGGTTGACTAGACAATCTCAGTTGTGTGGGATGTCCTTGAATCTCAGTCTGCCTCAGCATGTTCAGGAAAGGTTTTGGGAACTATTTTTTGTCCCCTCTCTTAGGAACTTCATGCAATAAAAATATGTTTCTTGTCGGCATATATGATGTGCTCTGACTCCCCATCTCAAGCTATGGCCCTGGCAAATAATCTGTACTAGTGCCAAAAGGGATTAATCAATTGAATAATCAACAATATTGATAACAAAAATAACGACATGATCACTTCAAACTCTGGTCTCCGTTCAAAAGGATTATTCCTTTTCAGAATAATCAGAGAATTAAAAATACTCTAATTAGACAAAAACCATGGAAGAGGACAAAGTATGGGAAACAATTTCTCTTTGTGGAAAAAAATAGAAATTTTTCAAATACCGTTAGCAGGTTTTTTTAGTAAATAATTCCTTAAAGCTGAACTTAATTTCACTGCAGAAGGAGGCATCTACTAAGAAATACAATTTTTCTTTACAAAAGTTAGATTTATTTGAGTTTCTAAATTGTTTAAAGCAGAAAACTTGTCTCTTTTGAATGATGCCTTAAGGAGTTGAGGAAAAAAAACTCCAGAGCAATTTAAATAGAGGTGAGATAAGAAAAGGATTTAATCGTGCCTCCAAAGCACAGAAGTTACAAAATGCACGTGCCCCTCTGCCTCAGGTGCTTACAATTTATAATACTGTTTGTCCAATCCCAGGTTTTTCCACCCTCTGGCTTTTGCCCTGGTCCACCCTCTATCTGCCCCTTGGTAATTGGGTCTGGGGTCGTTTTCTTCATCATCTTCATCTTCCTTGGAGCACAAAGGGCACATGTTCACCCAGTTCTTGGCTGTATCTTGCGGTTTAGGTCAGAGTACAAGTGTTCTTAAACAGAATAGGCCTATCTGTAACAGCAGACTAAATATTCTAATGGAATTTAGGAGAATTGATATGGAGAATTGGGGTAAAAGGGTTGGGATATGTGTGTAGTTACTGTGTTAAGGGTAAGGGAATAAATTCTGCTGCTTCTAAAACCTGCATTTTCTACATAGCTACTTATAAAACTTATAAAAATTAGAAAAATCAAAAAGACTCTAAGGCATCATGAAGAATAATATGACTTGCTTCTACTTACCTCAGGACAGTCTTTTTTTTTTTTTTTTCCATAAGGTGGTCAGGTGTTTACCTTATATTATAAATCATTCCTTTTACTCCACAAATATTTCTCTAATTCTGTCTTTGGCTATCAGAAAATCATAATCAATCTAACAAGTCAATCTCTTGTCTAACAAGTCAATCGCTTTCAACCATTTCAGTGCCATAAGCTTAAGATAATATGGTGTCCTAGACCTAATTCCCATGATTTCTGTCCTGTTTTATTATTAAATATTAAGTTCCTCTTATTTAGCCAAACTTTTTTAAGAGACTTCATATCCATTGAATTTTTTTTTCTATTAAGGGTAAGCCACCTGTTATATAAACTTCTCTGTCTTCTTGCTTTGTCATATCATTTCTGATTTCTGAGTTCTATATCTTAGGAAGAAACCAAACATAAGTTAGGTCTGTGACTTGAATCTTTTCAGATGTTGAAACTAGCCAATAAATTCCTCTTCACTCAGACCTGCTATATTTGTTATTCTAGAAAAGGATTAGTCACATGTAACTTGTATGTGTGATATTCCGTAGCAGAGTCGTATTTGATAGAATTTACATTTATACTAAACAGTAATACTGAGGAAGTTTCAGATTTATGATTGTTGTTTTATGTACAACCAGAACAGTACAACAGAAACAAGCCATTGTATTGGAATGGTAAAATTTATTATGATTTTTTCATCATGTTTAGATGTTGTAAGTGGTTCCATGGCTGTAGGTAAGGTAATTAGATGAGTATAGTTTTAATGTCACTGTGTGTTGTAGCAGCCTGGAAAACATTTGACTTATATAATGCTTTCATCAATCTTTAAATAAACTTCAGTTTTACTCGGGATATGAGTCAAACCTGACACCCTGATGCACTGATGCAAATGCTCCCATTTTCAGTTGTGCTTCTTCAGTTAATTGGGGTTCTATAGGTGACCTTTCTCTACATCTTGGCAGTTAGTGAGACTGACAAATGAATGTACTTTTTGTACCATTTTTGGCTTAAATATGAAAAATGTATTCCTCAGGACATCACCTCTCACTGTACTCTTCAGTTTCAAGTAAGTGTTTTTTGTTTGGAGCTATTATGAGAACACTACTCCTTCTCAATCCTTCCAAATGAGAACCACATGCTGGTGACTTGGGATCTCTTGGAGAACAGCAACGCAGTTTCTGCTACATGATTTTGGCTGTTTGCATTAAGTATCTCAAGGGAAGTAATGAAAAGCTCAGAATGACAACTGTTCTACTACAAATATTATCAACTTGGGAAACAGGTTGGAGGAGAACATAATGAACAAAAGTAATATTACCTAGCCTTCTATAAAAGGACCCTTTATATCAGGAACAACCTAAATATATTAAGCCAACATAAGCTGTGACAATAATTTATATTCCCAAGTAGACAGAGTATGCAGCTAGAGGTGAGACTTACATTTGTTTCATAAATAGAAAAGGGACAGGATGATTAAGATGCATGTATTTTATTTCCATTCTGACCTGCAGTGGGACTCAGAACTTCTCATTTTTACGTTCCTGAATTTGAATTTGCACACCTGTTGCCAAAATTCTGTCTCCCAAAATTTCTTCCTCCTTCCCACCTTCCCCAAAATCATGCAAAAATGCCTAGCATTGGTATCATGCACAGATTGCCAAAAACGGGAAATACTGTGGTTGAGGTTGGTACTCAACATGTTACTTTGATATCCTCAAACGATGGCCTTCTTATAGCCTTGCTAAACAGGACATTTGTGGGAGTGCCAGAAGGAGAGCACAAGTCATCTAAGTATAAAAGCCATGCTTTAAAATAGAAATATTTATATGCTATATAAAAATATAATTTTATTACGTTCTCCTCTGCCCTATGTCTGCGCAGTGGATAATACCAGTTGTCCAAGAAGCAAATGTGTCTCACTACATTATTGCGCATGTGTGCACACAAGTACATGTTTTGGTCCCACAGTCAAGACATGAGAGCAATTAATTCTAATTTACAATACCCTTCGAGTACCTTTTTTTTTCTTTCCAAATGGATCTCTTGCTTTGTCTTTTTAGTCATTAAAAAATGAGTGGAAAACAGCACTTCCACTTGGGAAAAAATTTGCTGAATCCAACTTGAACAGTATTAGAAGAAAGAATGTAAGACCTTTAAATCCGTAGCATAAACTGGAACCACTTGAACTATTAAGCAGTTGGTAGAAGTGGTGTGTTAATACATATAGCATGGACCACTGCTGGACAGCACAACCTGGGGATTTTGTTAAACAACAGAAGAGTCAAAAAGTAATAATAGTTTCTATTCTCGCCTCTTGAAATGTCTTTCTAGCTCATTCTGTTTTGTTTTGTTTTAGCAGTTTTCTTTTCATAAGTGGGAATAATTTCTATTGAAATGAATTAAAAGAAATTTTAGTAATAATAGTTTAACTACCCAAGATCTAAGATAACTGGAATAATTAATTTAGCTTAATAAAGTCTTGTTAGACCCCCCATTGGAACAATATTATAAGTAGGAATGCAGAATAAAAAATAAGAAAATGAAATGAAAAGAAATAGCACATAAATTTTAACAGACGAAAGGGAATGGGAAAAAATTTATTCACTGTATTTGCCAGAAAAGAGTAAGATTAAGTATTCTTAAAGCTTTTGCAAAATGTAGAGGCTATCTGAAAATGTTCTGTTTGAATTAATTGAGGGGAGAAAAGAAAAGGTGATCTGGAGCAGATGAAGCAAAAGCATCTGTTTTTAACGGAAAAATGAATTTTCTAGTAAAAAAAAATCTTATAAGATTAGATTTGGAGTTGTCGCCATGGAGGTGGTGTGGTTCAGCTACTTCTTATTTTCTGGCCAACATTAGGTCTGCAGCACGAGGGATGGACCCTGTATGAAGCATACCACTTATGTTTTGAGAGATCTAATCTAGCCACTAAAGATGAAAGCAAATGAAATATTGAAAGTAATGCATCAAGATGAAATTTCCCCAAAAAAACCAGTATACAGGTTCATTATGGGTTTTTCACCTAGAATGAACATCAAAGCTTTGAGTAACACTTTTTTTTGTCTCTTTTCACCTACAACATAACACTTGTATCAGAAAGGCCCTAGAAATGAGCACAGACTTGAGGGTCTCTTTTGATACTTTCTCAGTAAAGGCAACGTCAGTGCTTTCAAACTTCTGTCAGAGACTCGAAGACTATAAATGAGATGCTCAGGAAACTCTATATAGGACAAAAGCATGTTCTTGAAACAGTTCAGCTCTTCTTTAAAGGGTGGAAAGGTCATGACCAAGAAAAAAATGACTCTGAGCCTTTCTTTAAACACTATCTACTACAACTGGGATTGGATGTATGTTTCTTGGCTACTTTAAACTGTTCCAGTAATAAACCTCAGTCAACACTGTTTGCAAGTAGGCTGCAAGGTACTTTTAATTGGCAGTCTTGTCCAGGATGCAGAAAAGACAATGTGAATGGAATAGCAAGATGCAACGGACCCAGGGGAAGGCGCAACAGACCCAGGGCACAGGGAAGGTTACAGTTGCCTTGGCATCCACTACGCTGGCTGCTCCTACTGCTGACACTCCAAATATTTTCCCCCATTTTTCCCTCTCTCTTTTATTTTGGAAATATTTCTTTGCAAATCTGAAACAGCTAATGAATAGAGGCACCCACAAATATTTACTAGGGCTGATAAACAATGGAAAACTCAGTGAACAATCTCAGCTTATTTCTACAAAGATGAAAAGCTGTTCATGTTTGCCAGGTCTAGAAGCCTCAGGCCATCACCATTAAAATAGTAACGGCATCATCAGAATAAAAGGGACTCAAAAATTGAGCTCTGGACCTTGTATCCACTGTAAAATTCACCTTTTTAAAGTGAAAATATGGGTTTCAAACCACATTGCTCAAACATACACAAATGCCACAGGGTAGGCTTTCAGTATATCTGTCTAACAGGCAAATATAAGCCTCCGGTTAAAGTCATTTTGAAAATGACCTTTGGCTTCTTTCCTGTGAAGACAAACAGAGAGGTAATACTACCTCTTTTTCTGATATGAACATAGTTTGTAGGAAAGCAGGGCTGTGCACGAGTATTCACAGCTTTGAAAAGATTTTCCAGAACGTGCAGAAAAAGGTTTGAGGTGAGTGCTTACAAAATTACCATGCAAGGACAGAAGTAAACAATACAATATCATAGAATATCACAGAATATGCCAAGTTGGAAGGGGTCCACGCTGACCATGGAGTTCAACTCCTGGCCCTGCACAGGACCATCCTCAAGAGTCACACCATGTGCCTGAGAGTATTGTCCAAATGCTTCTTGAAATTTGTCAGGCTTGGTGAAATCTGTCAGGCCTTCCCTGCATCAGAAACAAATAAAAGATATCTTCTCTTGGTAACAAGTCAGTATGGACAGTTACCTAAGTTCAACTAAATCCAAGTAAATTTTTGTGGATCTATTGGCTTATGTTTGGGCTTTAACCTGAATTTAGGATATTTTCAGATATAGTCTTGTCCATGGTATCAGATCAGAAAACCCTAAATTAACACATAGTGTCTTCTAATACCATTTTTCCTCAAGTGCCAAGTAAAGACATCACCACCTTTGTTTGTGTGCTTCATTTGAACAGCCTCATGAAGGAAATCAAGCAACAGCACTTACCAGCTGCCTGTAGGAGGTCTGGCTCAAAGGGGAATAGGAGTTAGGGAGATTAACAGAGGAGCTTCCTCTTGACCACTGCATTACAAGGTGATCCTGGCCAGGGTATGATACAGCAGAAAAGACTTTTTTCAAATGAATATGATGTCGGGCTCTGACTTGTCATGATGGCAAAATTTGTGTGCGTTTCTGCCCAAGCTTGGATAGAGAAATTATAGGCACTTAATAAAGCAGTATCTTATGAAGCCAAGTATTTTTGAGAGCTGGTAAGCACAATTACTGTACTGCAGCAAGGTCCCTGGCACTTGCCACAAGCTGCTCTTCAACTGACTTCTGTGTTAGCAGACTGCCAACTGGGTTAATGGGACCAGGAGCTGGAGGGTTTGAAAGCTTTCTGGCCAGTCTTTCGGCAGCAATCAGGAAAGTTGGAATTGTCACTGCCTTTTGCACTATGGTAAATTGTTGCGTTACTACAAAACTTCCACTACTGTTAACATCTATTTTGAAATGCTACAATGGCTTCAGAGTTAATTTTGGGAGTTTTTAGGATTTGCATAATCATTTGACAATTTGCAAAATGGTAGATAGATACTTGTGAAAGGTAATAGGAGGAATAGGGCATGCTGTTTAAGGGTTGGACCAGAAAAGCTTTCAAGGTTCTTTCTGTCCTGAGTTGTTCAATAATTGTTTCTAAAAGGAAACAGAAGATTGTTGGCAAAACCCTGCAAAAACCTGGGATTGATGATGTTTGAAATAGAATCATAAAATGGCAAAAAAAGCCACAAACTTACTTGCTCTGCTGTGCTGGTACATATGGACCCTGAGGGAGAAAGTAGGTTTTGAAAAATAGGTTCTTAAAGGCCTGAAATGGAGAATTTTGTAATTCATACGGTACCAGAGTAACGTATGAGACCCAGACAGTTTAAATACCACAGTGGTAGCATATTTTTCCCATGGCCCAGAGACTCTGCCTATCTGCAAAGTTCAAAATTTCATGCTGTTGCCCTGGGCATTTCTAGCTTGAACTGTCAAAGGGGTATGAAAGGACACCTTCATCTGCTGTGCCTGGCAGCAACAAAGCTGCCCATTGCAACACAGTCAGTCTTGGAGGCAACAGGACTACAGCTGTCCAGCCTTGTGCATGAGAGACCTGGGAAGTCACTACTTGAAGCCCACTTTAAACAATTTAATGATGTAAAAGGCTTTTAAGGAGTTTTCCCAGTTTCAACATCTCGACAGTACAGAATGAGTCAACTGAACTTTTTTTTTTTTTGGTGAATAATTAGTTAGTTGCCTCTTTTGTTTGGGTCTGCCAAACTGCAAGGATAGAGGAGTTTGTTATTTTTGTATTATTTTTAATATAGAAAATGTGAATGTAAAACCAGCAGATAAAAACCTGTCACACTGTATCTATGTAGTACCTGAAATTACTTATAGTTCATTAAATGAAAATGAATAGGTTGCACATTGACTGCAAGGTTGTTAGAATTGTGTGTATTTATTGTCTGTGAGACTAGAAAAAAACCTGAAGGGAAACCCTGTAATGATGTTCACATTCTTAAAATGTTACCGTGGAGAAAAATAATGCTTTTGTCTTCTACCAAGGAGAGGAACAGAAATGATGAACTGGATCTGTAGCAGGAAAGATTCAGGCTTGACACCACAAAAGCCTCTCCATTAGCACGGACAGTTAAGTGCTAAAGATTGCAGAAGAGGCTAGTGTATAGGGTCTTAATGAGCAGACTGTACATATTGTAGACAAAGTCAGTCGTGAGTGATTCTCAGCTGGGCAAGAGGATGTAGCAAACATCATCTCACGTTCTCTTTTATCCTCTTTTTCTACCACTTTATGAATCTTTTTTCTTCAAACTTTCAGACTGTTAGACTTTAAATTCTGAGGCCTGCTAAAATTGTTATTTCTCCACCCTATCTCCCAAACAAGCGTATCTAGCTCCAACCACAATCTCTAGGTCCTGGTACTTATTGCTTATTGGTATATCATCTTGTTCCAGAATGGCACTGCTGACTTTGTCTCCTGAATAACAAATAAATGTCATCATTGCAGAACTCACCAAAGGTTTGTGAAAACAAAGGGGGTTTTATGCCAATAATTTTTTCTCTTTCCTATCATAGAGCTTCCATTAGAGTGTTAGTGTAGATGCAGCACAGGCTGGGGTTGGAACTTTAACATCTATATATTTTTTTTTCCTCCAAGTGTACCTAGATAATGTTGCATATAGTGTAACCTGGTATTATATCCTTTCCAGAGCTCCTATCAGAGGAGTTGAACCATCAGTAGTAATGATTTTTTTTTTATAAAGGCATGTGGCAATAGGACAAGGAAAACAGTCTTAAATTGAAGGAGGATAGATTTAGATTAGATGTTAGGAAGAGACTCTTTACTGTGAGGGTGGTGAGACACTGGAACAGGTTGCCCAGAGTAGCTGTGGATGCCCCATCCCTCGAAATGTTCAAGGCCAGGTTGGATGGGGGACTGAGCAACCTGACCTAGTAGAAGGAGTCCCTGCCCATGGCAGAGGGGTTGGAGCTAGACGATCTTTAAGGTCCCTCCCAACATAAAGCATTCTATTATTCTATGATGGGAAAAATGCTGGGAAGACTAAGTTCATTCCAACAACTGTTATAATTAGGGTCATTTTACTTGAGTTGTAGTTGGTGTTATCCGGTCAGCTAAAATATTGCATTCCGTGTTCCCACCCCACCCCACAAATACAAACCAAATCAAAACACAAACTAAACCAAACAGAAAACTCCCCCACAACCTCCTCCCCCCCCCCAAAAAAAAAATAAACCCAGAAAAAAACTAAACCCCAAATTTAACAAACAACACTCTCCCTGCCCAAAAGCTACCCTTGAATATACTTACAATAAAATAGGAATGTCTCATCTCTATTCTCCCTTCCTTTGCCCAATCTTAACTTTTCAGAGGGTAGTTTAATGTGTGACCTCTATGTTTTGGGAACTTGTCCACATCACTGAAATTACCTGGGGAAATTTAATCCAGAATTACAGAAACTATGCCAGCACTGTGGCTTTACACAAAATAGATCTGTCTCTTTTAGCCAACTTAACTCTGGTTTTGAGACAGGAAGAAGCAGAATTTGTCCTTGATTTGTGAACTGTGGCATCTCCATTACAGTCTACCTTTTTATCCCAAAGATTATTGTGAATGAATCAGGTGGATTCATTTCACTCCTCCTCATCATTCACAAGCCTGCCCTCTTTCAGAATATCTACATGTACAGCTTAGTATTTACGCATTGTTAAAGAAACTTATGAAGATAAAGGACTCAGAAAAGTTCTGATGGCATTTTGATGCCTGCAGATGGCATAAACACATAATTATCACAGAATATTCGAAGTTGGGAGGGATTCCACAAGGATCATTGAGTCCAGCTCTTAAGTGAATGGCCCACGTGGGGATTGAACACATGGCTTTGGCATTATTAGCACCAAGTTTTAGCCAACTGAGCTAATCTAAACGCACTCCACTTTGAAAACCGATGGGGTTTGCCACCATTTTTTATGTGGCTCATAAGAATTTCCACCCTCCTCCTCACTTTCTAATCTGGATCCTGAATGACTGCTTATATGGCAAAGCTTGCTTCTGCTTTGGTTGTTTGAAAAAATAACATCTTGGCATTTTTCTACTTTCATATAGATAAATTAGTTAAAACCATGACTACCAGATACCCTAGGTGCTGACTTCTAACACTTTCATTAATAGCTCACTTGAACACTTAAAATTTCTGCCAACCACTTTTTTTTCCATCACCAGCACCTGCTTATCTACTTAGTGTATTGTCAGAAATAATAACTACATATTCCTCTTCCACCTTGTGTTTTCTTCTCCTTACTTGCTTCTAACTCTGTCTCCTCAAAATTTACTTCCCATTTCCTCTCATCTTACCCTCCTTCTACTTTCAGCAAGACTAGAAGTTTTGTAATGAGAAAAGACAGGCTTTTTATTCAAGTATTCCTTACATGCCCACGTGATTTGCACTTTAGAAGAGGGGGAAGAGTGCTTTGGATGAAATGCAAGCCCATAGAAGACAATATGAGTTTTGTTATTACTTTCAATATAGCCAAAATTAGTGTTGTTTGTCCAAAACATGGTCATTTCCCTCTTATTTTTCTAAGTGGTTTCTCTTCTTAGGGATGAATAATCTTAGATGCTGCTCTCTGAGTATTCTTTTTATCATGGCATAGTGAAGAGGGCATAAGATAGGCTCCTCTGTCTCTTCCTTTTGGATTTTTTGCTTTCTGTCATCATCTGGTAGTTTATCAGCACAATATATTCCAGTCTTTTACTAGAACTATATTATTTCATTGCATTTCCCTGGATAGTTCTGGTCCCACTGCAAAAGATATCAGTAGTCTTTTTGACTGTTATTTGTAATTACTTTGAAGTCTTGGGACACAAGGGTGCAGCAAATATTTGTTCCAAAACCTACATGCAAGATATTTGTCCTTCAGGTACAACCTAGACCTTGCAGTTTTAAATTCAGGCTCTGCATTACACAGCATCACTTTTCGGTGAATTCAGCACATTCCTGTCTGCAAAAATATTTTCCTTGACATCTATACACAAAAAAATAAGTGAATGAACAGAAAGGCAGTACCTCTATAAAATGATAGTGGAAAGGTTATCTGACGGGGAAGGACAGGGCGTGTCCTTTTTCTTCTTTCCTCTAATTTCTTGGTGGTTTTTATAATTCAGAACCCATCTCCATAAATACATCAATTACAGGAAACTGTGGATAGAGGTGATGTGAACATGGGTCCCAGTGGTTCACATCGCAGAGACAAACATGTATATGCCCAGTGTTATGTTATAAGGTATTTTAGACCAGGTTAAATTCTTTTCCTCCTCTCCTGCATTTATTATTATCTGGTCTTTGACATGACTTGACCTACAGTCCATTGTCTGTGCCTGGCTTTGTTTATCCCTGGCTCACAGCCTCCTTTGTTTTGTTTCAAGGTAACATTGAAACAGAAATGCTGAGAAAAGCATGGCTAAGAAATTTTTTGCTCCCTCCCAACACCCCTGTGTAATAGTAAGAAGCAATCACAGTACTCTTAGGATATTTGCCTAGGCTATAACTAAGAGAAGATTTTATAATATGGACTACCTTGTCCTATTGCAATATTTTTCCTACAGCAACTTTAAACTACTGCATACAGTTAAGTTCATTCTTATGAAACAGGAGTAGAGATATGAAGTCCAAGGTTGAAGAACAAATCAGCTGAAGCAGCAAGAGCAGAATAGAAACAGTGAGATATTTCCTAACACAGCTGCAACCATTCTTATGCACAGTTTCAGAACTGGTTTAATTCCTTTGGTGGTGTTAGTTTAAGCTGTTCCCTGTTATGGGTGCGCATTCTCTGACTCTTGTCATAATTTTATGTGTTAGAAGGAAAGTAGTTTAGGCTCAGTATTAAAAACTAAGAAGTGCACATTTCCATCTCAATATCAATTCCGTATAGCCACAGCTATTAAAATATAGCATATTTTTAATGACTGTGATACTTTTATACACAATTAGATGTTAACAAGCATATAAAGATTGATGTCTGCAATTTGTCTTGAATCTTCAGCAATAAACCACTCCTCTCCATTCACATCTCTTGCACATTACAAAGCAAGGTTTTTCAGGTGCTTTTTGTCACTGAGGAATGTGAGTAGAATGCTTCATTTCAATAGCATCCAAATGATTGTGGAATAAAGAGGCTTTTATTTCAGAATAGCATTTCTAATGGAAATTATTCCAGAATAGGTTTTCCTACAGTATCTGTTTGATTCACTTTTCTCATACAAACTCTAGCCTGAATGAGTTAAATCAGTATTCAGACTTTATGTATGCCAAATCCCAGACTTCTATTCTGAAAATATAATGTATTCTGGAAAAAAAAATGAACTGACTAGGTTACATTGCCCAGGACATTTTAGTCTTTATGTATTTCTATTTCACCTTTCATTTATTTTAACAGATTGCCTATTTGTAATTAGGACATCACTTAGCCAATTCTGAAAATATTTTTTATTTTAAGAATAAATACAAAATCTCTTAGCAGAAATATATAGCAATTCTCCCTCTTTTTTTTCTTTTTTTTTTTTTTCTTGGTAATCAGTCCTGCATTTGTCTAGCTGATTCAGGAATCCTGTGGGATAACCTTCTTTACAAAGTTTGATCTGTGACTTCTCTTAGCTCCAGAGGTGTGCTTTGGAGAAGAAACAACTCAGCTTTTCCAGACCTCCAAATCTGACTTATTCTGTACTTTGCGTAAGTGGTCATGTAGGCATTTATTTTATTAGACCTTGTTTATCTATTATTAACTGTTAACCATAGATGAGCACAGGACTGTGGTTTTGGTCTGTTGCTTTGTTGTTGTTTTTTAATATAAACAGCCTTTTGAACATCATACTTTGCCTTCCATGGGCTGGGGGTACAGAAGAAAATTAAACAAAACAAAAAATCAAAACAAAGAAACCACACCAATGAACAAAAAATAATGAAACACATGATGTTTTCTGTATGGAACTAACTGCAAACAAGTTCATTAATTAAATCATCCAACATGAAATTTAGTGGATAGTAAAATTCAGGCTACTGGTAGTTTTTCACATTACTTGTCTTTTATTTAAAATATTTAAGCATTCTCAGACTCCCTTTCTTTCAGACTAGTGATATTTTCAATAACACGTTCCAAATGACATGAAGTTAACTTTGGAAAACAAGCCTGGATGAGTCTGGAAAACAAACCTATGAGCCAGACATCCCTCCTAAATCTGACTCCAAGTTAAAAACAGACTTCTGCAAGGCCTTCATCTACCAGAGCACAAAGAGGCATTTAGCAGGGACCAGAATGTCCAGCACCTTACTGGAGTAAAGTTTTATGTCAAATTAAGTATTACTGTCCCTCAGGTACCTCCACATTTCTTGCCATTGAGAGTTAAATACCAACGGCAATGACAACCTATCCTGGAGGCTTGCTCAGGAGCAGTTGGATGTGTAAGATTTCCATACCACTTGCCAACCACAACATGAAGGAAAAAGTGTCCACTTGTATGGTTGAGATAGTGGAGCAGGGGAGAATCTAAAACAGCTTGGAAAAAAAGCAAACAGAAAATAACATTAATCTGAATGAACTGGGCATTGGTGCAGACAAGTTGTGCTTACCAAATGGATGAATGGCTGAAGACAGTGGGAAGTTAGGCTTCATCGGGTAGATAATTTAGGTTGAAATCTGCAGGTTTTTATCCTCTATCCTTACGATTTTTTCCCCAAACCAATATGAGCTACTGAGGTTTGGAGGCATTTGACACATGCAAGAGTACTGTTTTTTGAGGCAACATCATGTTATATGCAGACCTATGGGAAGCAAGAATCCCCAAGAATTTAAAGAAAAAAAAAAAGGTATGATTAGCTTCCCATACCAGTTTTGCAGACACAAAAGTGTTAGACCTTTCAGAAGAGTTTCAGATAGGAATACAGTTCTTCAGATGAATACCGAATCTTGTATTCTCTTCTATAAGGGACTTTCAACAGCTGACTTTTTCCTCATTGTCTTTGGAAACTGATATTTGCTCTAACATAGAAGAAGCCAAAAATTGCTGCTGGCTCTCAGAAATGCATGGAGATAGACACCAGCTGCTGGGCCTCACCGGCTCAGGCTGGTGATTGAGGAACATATTCTTCCTTTGAAACTCTCTGTCCCTCCAGGACATTCCCTCAGTATTTTTGCACCCTTTTTGAGCCCCTTTGTGGCCTCTCAGGGAAGGCAGCACACACACACTCACCGACACACAGGCACACACAAAAAGAGTATTCCAGGGATAGGTCAGCATAACACTCATAGTCTGTACGGGGAGAGGCTTAAACATACCCTCCAGCACATACAGAATCTTGCAGGCCTGAGCATGTTGATCAGGTTAGCATGCCAATAGGGATGCTTGGCAAACTCTCTGCAGCCTGTTTGCAAGAAGGGAGCTCACCATGCTAAAAGGCGCTCTTAATTTTTTTGCCAATGTTGCCACTTTTTTCGCAGCTACCAGACAAAATCCTCGGTGCCAACTGGGACTGAAGTTCAGATGCCTGTGGAGATATTCAGTGTCCAACTGGGTACAAGTTCAGTGGGACTTGTAGGAACTTCCCCCCTTATTCAATGAATCCCTTCAGTCTGGAGCTTTGAATATTGTCTACCCTTCTTTCAAAGGGTCACTGCAAGGTGACACTGGTGTAAAGTCCCTCTAGCTACCTCTAACCTGCAGAGAAGACAGTTGTTCTTTGTATCTTCCCTGCAGCTGATAATATACAGGTAATTTAGGGAGTCAGGTTCAGTTATGCGTCTTTTGTAACAGAGTGCAGAAGTAAGGGTTAACAAAACCACACTAAAATGTTTGCAGTTTTTCAGCAGTTCTACATTTGAATTATTAAGTGCAGAGATTTACAAAACAGCAGTTAGCTTGTCAGTTCTATTTGTGCCCTTACTCTTTCTGAGTCTTTAGACCCTTTCTTTTACTCTCTCTGTATTTTTGTTCTTAATGGTTTCTTCATGTTGTTATTATTGTTACATTGGCTCAAAGGTAATTTTTCCTGGCAACACAACCTTTTATTTGGGGGCTTATACTATTGTTGTCTTTTGAAAGGATTTTCCATTCTGCTTGGTAATTTTAATATCTTTCAATTTTTTCTCCTTTTCATCAAGCAAAGACCATTCTGTTGTGGCTAACTCTCCTGACTATTGTACTGAAAAAAACATTAATATACATATATATATATATATATATAATATATATATATATATAAACACACATGTATATCTTATATATATGATACACACACGTATATATGTGGAAAATACCTACATGTATTCTATGATTCTATGATTCTGTGTAAAGTATATACATTTGAAAAGCACAGACAACCAGGCTAGGGAAGTATAAAGGGAAAGGTGACCTGCAGCTGATTTTGTGCAAACCATAAAAATTACTGCCTCCAGTCCATTATTCCACCATTGTGTCGACAGCATGGTTGTAAATGCTCTGTTCCTTGTTTGAGCCAGGGACTAGCAAAGAACAGCTGTGTACAGAACTGCTCATTTTCCTTGAAAAGGTCACTACTTGTTGAAACAGTTCAAGGGAACAGTTAGATGTAGCAGTAACCTCTAGCTGGGAGTATGTGGTATGGGAAGCACTGAAGGAATGGAGTGAGCTGACATCTGTGAGTGGGATAAGTCGACTCATGTAGCTAATATAGATGCAGCCAGATGTGGAAGGATGACCATCACCAAAATATCCTATCTGTAGTACTGGGCAGAGAAGAGACATGGGATGACTAGATGCTACTGCAAAAGTGCAAGACAAAGCTGACTCCCAGTTTCATGGGAAGTGGGTCAGAGCTAATGCTTTCAAGTCCTAGAAAAGATTACAACTTAAGTACTTTAATAAGAGCTTAGATTTTCCCTGGAGTCTGAGCCACCCAGCTCCCACTGAAAACCCTAGCCAAAGCTAAATGGATTTTTTTTTTTGCCAGACTGATCACTCAGACATTACAACGACAGTTGGAATAAATCCTAATAACATTGGGGTGGGGTGGGGAAGGGTAATGTGGTTTTTCAGAAATCACTATTTAGTACCTCTGAAAAAACAAATCATATCTACACTACTCACACAAAACAACGTAATTGCAATAAATGATTCATGCTCTTCCACCTCATACTCAATCATGGGTGGCTTTTCTGCACTCAAATGGCAGAAAAGCATTTATGAGGACGGCTTTCAAATTCCAGTAGATCTTTCACATCTCACTTTCTGAGTCACTTCAGAAATACTTGAATGCCATTGTAAGCAGAGCTACAAGAATAATATTCCTCATTTACACACTGACTTAGCTTGAAGCATGAAACACCCTAATAAAATCTTTATGACTCCTCGTGTATTAGATTATTCATAATAATCTAAGAATCAGGGCCTAAGAGTAAGGAAAGGCATAACTTGGGTCTCTCCACTTTCAGTGTCTCTGTAACTGTTGTTTTCTTTCACACACAGATTTTGAAAAAACTAAGTAAAACACGTTCACAACTGCTGATTGAAAGCAATTCTGGTGACATAAATGAGTCTCTATGATGCACAGAATGAAATTATTATGAGTGCAATGGGTTTTCTGGTATATTTGAAGGCAGAAACTATGACTCCACACCTGAATAGCTTTGCAAAGCTCCCCCAATGCACTGGAGAAGGGCACATCAGGCTCAGGTTGCCTGGGATTTATTCCTGAATAGACTACTGACTTTTCATTTTGTACTATTACATCTCAGTGTACATTGGTTTCCCACATTGTAAAAAAGGGTGAAGATATGGCTCTCCCTTTTTAAAGCCACTCAAGATGCACTGCTGAAAAGTATGCTTTAAGAATGAGGCCTTATTACTGAGTTCCATTCATGTGGTGGAAATTGCAGGACTGGGATTACAGATTCTTTACCAGGTATTTCAATAACCATAAAAGCCTGAACTGGTCCTGACTGCTCCTGCCCTTATCTACAAACAGCTTCTGACTGTATTTGCAAGGATTAGTATTGCCTGTGTGGGATTGGACCCATTTTCAGCAAGGCCCTCCACTACCCAGGAAATAACTGATTATTAGACATCCGCATGCTCTCTTGCTGTCTTGTGATATATTATTAGAGGCTGGTGCTTAAGGAAGGGGTGCAGTGTACAAAACAACATTTAACCAGCATTTCTGATATTGCCCTGTATATCTACTACGGAGCCAACACTAATAATTTCATCACAGGTCATACCTTTTTATGTATTTCTTATAGCATTGGGGGATGCAGCTCTGTGATTACAGTAAAATTGTTGCTGTCAGCCTTAAAACCAGCAAATTCATTTGCAAATAAAAGCTTACTAATATGAATTTGAAAGATCAGAAGCTGGGAACAACGAACATATCCCACTGCTGAGATTGTTCCATCTGGACTTGGAAAATCTGGGAACTATTCCAAGGTGTCCCAGTAGCTTTCTGTGTGATTCCCAGCCCATCACTCAAGTTTCAGAGATATATAAGAACCTAACAGCCAATGGAATGAGATACCTAATCCAGTTTCAAAATCTGGGCTTTGTTTCTGGGGTGCAATTCCTTTTCTGCAAAGTGAGGATTCCAGGCCATTCATGTTTCATATAGTTTGGGAAAGGTTTAGGTATGAAGCCTAGCAGTGCAGAAATCTTCCGGTAATAGAAATTATATGCAAATTATGGATATTATTTGGAAATTATATCCAAAGGTTATTAACTTAATTGGCAAAAATGCATTCACCAGTATATGCTTGTAAATGTAAAGGTCACTGTCAGTATATGCTGGTAAATATGAAGGTCACTGTCTCCAGGGTGAGGAGCAGTCATGTGAGGAGGCACAGATTCCATGTTTACCAAAGGATGGCATTTTTCTGCAAGTGCTTCTGCATATGAGGAAGTGGGAGATGCCCCAGATCCTGTTCTGTTGGAGGACAAGTCAGGGTCAATTGGATCCAAATCTTGGCCAAATACTGTTCACAAGCATTCTTTCCTCTTACATTTTCATGTGTTTTTCTTTACCAGTTGTATAATAGATCTGAGCCCTCTTTCTGCTGTTCTCATTTTATGGGCAGTGAAAGATCTGGCTCCCCTCCATTTTCAATTCCACAGAACTGTAACCATAACCAAGGACAAGTATGTCTTCCGCTATACTATGATGTATTGTGTATCATATCATTATCTTTTGGGTTTTTCTAGCTAGCAAAATAATAATAATCCTTAGCACTGACATTGCAATTACCTCTCCTAGTCCTTTGTAACCATTGGCTAGTTCAGTGCTTCCCAAACTGCAGCCCACGCCCCGGGAGTGGTCTGCTGAAAGCTGTTGCCTCATACTGTTGAATACCCATGTTTACCACTGGTGCACTGCTGATGACAGCTACATACCTGTTCAATTCAGTGATGCAGAATAGCAGACAGGAACCCCGGTCCATGGAAACCAGCTGGGGCCACCTGCCAAATTGCACTATGTGGATAACTTGACACCTGGACCTGTAACACTTCTTTCTTACACCACAGTAAAGGCATATTGGTTCTCACAAGAACAAGTGTTCTAGTGGCTTCAGTAATGTTGTGTGACCAGGAAAGTGAAGAGAAATGGTCTCTAAGATGGCATGCTGGAGAGTTTTTATTGCTGATGCTATCTTCAGAAGAAATTGGAATAAGAAGAAATGTATTAAATCTAGAAAAGCATTTCATGTAAATGCAAAATTGTTGAATTAAAGTATTATTAGTAATCCATTTTTAAAGGGCTTACACCTGTAAAAATAACTATTTTAGGTTTCTGTATATCCATCTAGAACAAAGACTCCAAACTGGGCCTTCTTAACATCAGTCTGTTCTAACAACCAGAACACAGTTGCTCAGAGTCACCTTGACCTAAACAAGACATCTCAATGCTGTATATAAGTGGAATAGCTTCAACAGCCTGGGATAAAGGCTCTCTACTGTCACGTGACAAACCTGGATTAAAAATTATCACTCTTCTTGATTTACAGAACACAAAAAGATCGACCCGAGTCTTCTTAACTGTGGCTATATAAGGAAGGCATAGACAAGGATGGGCACAAGCTACGAACCTTGATCATCTGTCCTGAGAAATTGTTAGAACAGCTCCTGGGATATAACTAGGCACAATCAGGAGCAAGCACAGGTCAGCAACCACTAGAAACAACCAGGCTGGATGTGGCCAGCCTATTTTGGGAAGTAGGAGTGGGTTAGTCTAGCATAATTACTCTCAGGGCCAAAGAACGGGACCTAGCTGGTTTTAAAATTTTAATGCACATATAGCCACAAGAGTTTTGTGAGTCCAGGAAAGAGGAAGCTCTTCAAATCTCTGTCATCTAGATGTACAAACATCTCAAAGTAGGCTGTGTCAAACCAGGCAGGGCTCTGGACAAAAAGGCTGAGTTATGCCCTCAAGTCCTGTAATGACAATGCTAATCAAGAAATTAAGACCAGAGGAAGAAAAGAAGTGTATGAAAATGAGAACTTAGGTTGTGGATTTCAACATATCTTAGGAAGAGATGTGCTCAGGAAAACTTTTATGCATATGCCCTTGAAATTCATTCTTTTCCACACGGTTCTTGATATTTTCCAACAACTGAGTGCTGCATGGTACAGGCATGACCCAGGGATTAAAAGAAACAATTGGGTCAAATAAGTATTATTGCAGAAAAAGAAGTTCCAAATCTCTTCCAGTCTCAAGGATGAAAAATTTCTGCAGAGTTTATCTTTTAGTAGTAATTCATTTAGGACCCTGTGAAACTTGATCATCTTTTTGCAGTCCTGAATATGTTCTGCAGGCATCTGCTCTCAAATTAAAGTTCTAAGATGTGACCTCTCAGAGTTTTGCCAAATAACAGCCACATTTCCCTTGATACATATGAACATACACATTTGCATTGTTCTTATGCAAAACTGCATTGCTTTACCTTGCAATATGAAGTAATCTTTTGATAGTCTTGTTGTATATCTTCAAGTTGGAAAGAATATAGCATTTTGAAGCTATAAAATTAAGCTGGAAGTCCCAGGAGAAAAGACTGTTTTGTGAGGTTATTAATCCTTCCTGTTTCCACTCTATCCAAAAATACCACAATTTCAGTTTTGATCATGGCATTTCAACACTTCTTTCCCAATCAAAATCTTAAAGTACTCAAATGCAAGTAAAGGAAAATAATCAGGGGTGATCTCAAACTTGTATCCTCTTTTTCCCTCTACCCCCGCCTCAGGTCTTCGTACTGACCCTAGCCCTCTCCAATTTAACAAAAGAATATTTTATTAGTTGCAAATTAAATTGATCCAGTAGTTCTAAACCTTTATAATTCTGAGGGGAGGGGAGGGGAGGGGAGGGGAGGGGAGGGGAGGGGAGGGGAGGGGAGGGGAGGGGAGGGGAGGGGAGGGAAGGGGAGGGGAGGGGAGGGGAGGGGAGGGGAGGGGAGGGGAGGGAGGGAGGGGAGGGGAGGGGAGGGGAGGGGAGGAATAGAATGAATAACTATGCAATCTAGAGGGGACAAACCAAACTGGGGTGCCATGTAAACTGAGTAAACAGCAAAAATTCAAATGTTCTCCTTGCAGAAGAAGGAGGGCATGGCAGTAGCAGTGGAAGTCATCTGCCACCTGCATTGTTTCTCTGTTCTCTTTGTAAGTTGTTCTCTTGTCTGCAGAGACAGCTCAGCAAAGCAGGAAAAGGCTGTTTGGTCCCCTTCTGTTTCCCTAAAACAAACTAAGTTCTTTTAAAAAAAAGAAAAATTTCTCATAAAAGTGGAAGGTCTCAAAGGGATGGGTGTGGGTTATAAACCCATTGCACAGCTGGGTGACCTGCAGTCTGACATTAGTGAGGCTTGGAGACTGATGAACACTGGACTGGGAGAAACCTTTCTGATCAGGTTAAGTCATTAGCTGTGTGTGAAATAAAAGTTGTCTGTATCACTCTTACTGCTGACATTTGTTAATCTCCTTGTTGTTAAGTATAAGACCAAGCTTAAACTCTCAAAGTTAACTTCTTTTCTGATCGCTTCCAGAGACAAAACATGGTAACAGATTTGTGTTTTACAAAACCTCAAGGCGGCAGCAGCAAAAGAGTGAGAATCCAAAAATACTAAATTGAATGGAGAGTACTAAGGAATGGTACAGACTGACAACAGCTGCAAGTGATATATCCACATGACATATTGTGAAGGTATGACCCTAGGGACGGACCAAAAGCAACATGGTCAAGTTAGTAGTATTACTGTGGACATACATGTTACATATTGATTTTAATTGCATGGAAACACATTTATGTGCCTCACATGCAATTAAAAGTGATTAAGTCCTATGAATATGTGTAAATTTTCTTTTTTTCTTGGCTTCCTAGCATTTAACTTTTCAATCTAAGTTGTAAGCTACTAGCAATATTTTTTTTAAAAAATCTAACACAGTATACCTTGGATGTTCCAGTATAGGCATGTGTATGCACTATTTCCCCAAACAACAGACATATAATGAGACCTCTCATCTGCTAAAGCAGTCAGGCTTTTGGGAGTAACCAAACAGGGCATACCACGATATAAATGTAGATTTAAATGACCTGGGTGCATGTTCATTCACTTTAAATATTTGGAACATCTCAAATGTACCAAAGGTTAGACCACCAGATTTTTAAGCATATTTTTAGTGGTGAATTTTAGCTCCTGGATAAAAATTAAGAGATCTCCTGTCAAATCCTCTAGTGTGTTCTAGGGCTTTTGTGCTGATGGATTTCAGTTTTTAAATGGATGATCATTTGTTAAGAACAGACTCCATAAAGTACTAGCTGCAGCAGGATTTGCCTAACTCAAGGCATGTATTTGGCACTCTGTTTTCATTTATACTACAAACATATTACTAGAGGCATCCCAAGGTTAACATTACAGCTATGGGATACTATTCAAGCAGCATAGGAAATTCTGTCATTTGTCAGTATTCCAATCCTGCATTTTCCTTTCATCTCCTTTGCAGCTGTCCATGATTCACAGAAATGTATTATTTCTGTTGTAAAAAAAGATATCATTGGTCTTTTGGATTAATCATTAAATGATATCTCCTGTTCCCAGAGCTACAGCTGACTCAGAAGCCTTTGGGAGTTCTTAAAGAACCAGTGCCTCTAGTCTTTTGGCTTTAAAGCTCTCTGTAACTGAGAAAAGTATCTTTTGGGTATATAATGTCTTATGAGTACACTGATGAGATGAAAGCCGTAAAAATTGATTTCTAAAATTATCAAAAGTCTCAAAAATCCTTTGCACATTGTAAGTGTTTATAAAAATAAGCCTTAAAAATAAACCTTGCATGAGCAGAACATCAAACTGTATATCAATGTGGGATTTTTTCAATACTGGCAGTTTAAAAATCCCTTTACACTAATTTAGTTCACCTTAATGATGAAAGCATGCTGTACATATATAATTATGACAGATTACAGGAAAATCTCAGAAAGTGACTAATGTTTGTGTCTGAAAAAGTTTAGAAAAAAAACACTGCAAGTTCATTTTTGATTCCAAAGAATGTACTTTTCTGCATGACTTATTGTGGTATATTTAAATAAATGGGCTGCACTAATTGTGGTTTCATCAGAGATGGTGTTATTGTTCATTCTTGTCTGGAAGATCCAACAGGCTGAGCAAAAATACCATCTCTATTCATCCGTATAGTTATTTTTTCATGGGTAGGTATGAAATTAGTTCCTGAGGGACCTCAGAAGTCAACTTAAGAGTGATTGGTCACCCTGTATGAGATTGCGCAATACATGTGTTAGTCACATACAAAAACAACAAAACAAAAAAACCCTGTGTTAATTTATTTATGTGAAAAGTAAAAGAGAATCCCAGAAAGCAGGTAAGAATATGTAGCAAAATTAATTGAAAAAAGGGAAGGCCACATGAAGAAAAATGGTGGGAATTAAAGGTTAATTTTAGAGTTTACAGAGACTGAAATCCAGACATTTCTTATTACACATTGTCTAACAAAATATGAAAGTTGACGTAATATAAATGTAATTATTTTTTTAATTTTCCTCACTTTCTTCCAGTTCTCTAAACCAATGAAAAAGTTTCCCCTTAGTATGTAGACACACTATTTACATATTTACATTTTAGATGCTTACACATTTTCATTTTTCCTTCTGCCATTTGCAATCCTTGAAATATGACAAAGCTGTCCAAATAATCATCATCATCATCATCATTGTCATCATCTTGAAATCCCCACTGTATACAGGTGAGGACTTTTTTTAACATTTTGCTCCAGTCAAGTGACTTAGCTATCTCTTTGTAAAAATAAATCTTGAGACTTTAAGAACAAGGCATGCTTCCCCATGTTTTAACCAACCTTGTAATGACCAGAATCAGACTCTCTATTTTTAGAACTGTGTCAAATGCAGGAATTCATTTAACAGAAATAATAACCTCCTTATTTCAGTTCAATATATTCTTATTCATGCAGTTATAGAACATGCCATTCTTTATCCATAGTCTTGCAATATGATCCATTTACCATCATGGCTTGCTGCTAGTCAAAGTCAGGGATTTATGACTTTTGACATATAATTCTGAGATATGTATTTTTGCTTTTAAATATAATATTTTATAGGTTATATCTTTAAAAGATGTTATGGTTTCTTTGTACCCAGCTTATAGTAAATTTCTCTTTCTTATCAGTATTTCCATTATCATTTTGTTATCTTAAAAATTGTCAGAAATAACTTCACATATTTTCCCAGAAAGGTAATACAAATAGAAAAAAATTTAGTGCTAGATATTCCTCTCTGGACCTCCTCAGAAACCTACCCACTCAGAGGTGACCTCCTGTGAACAATTACATTTCAATTACTGCTCATTTAACTAGTTTTCTATTATGGTTTTCTTTTTTTGATGTTGTTTATTTGTTGGGTATTTTTATGAAGTGGAACCATTAGCATGACAAATATTTCACAAAAGTTTGGCAATATTGTATGAATTCTTGCATTTTAATCCACCGAAATGCAAAGTGTTTTGTGACAATACAATTTCCTGTAAAGACCATCTTAATTGACTTCTATCACTTTCTCCTGATCTTTCTTAATGAACTTCTTCATCAGTTGTTTAGATAGGCAGACTAGTGTTTAGGAAGGCAAGGATTATAACCGGTTCATTTTATTTGTCTTTTATGAATATTGGCATGACATTAGGATTTTTCTGTTCTATTCAAACTTCCCTACCCTTTCCAAACTTACTGGAAAATAATATTCACAATTTAAACAGACACTCAACCAGCTCTTTTTAAAATCTTGATGCAAGTTAACCTTTATTCACTGGTTAAAATGTCAAGTTTTAGTAGTTTTTGTTTAGTATCTTCTGTCAAAGTGGAAACTATTTCACCAGACTGAGACCTAATAGAAATCTGCCAAGAACAAATCATGCTTAATCTATTTCTCTAACACAATAACTGAGCAGCAAATACATTGATGACATTGTATATTCTCGTTTTAATGAAGTTTTTGATCTTCTTTTGAGGTTTCTAAGGAAATCTTGTGTGGACTATAAACTACATGCAAAATCAAAAATATATCAGTTCCAGAGAGTTGCTAGCAATGGTCCACAGTCAGTGACCAAACATACCCATTTGCATACTGCCCTGAATCTAGGTGTGTTTAATATTTTCATGATTGACTGACTCTCAGAAGGGAAGAGAGATTGTGTTGATCAAATTTACAGTTGATTGGAGACAAGAAGAGTAGAAAGAGAAATCAAAAGTACCTTAGCCACCTGAAGAAATGATCTGAGAAAAAGTCTGGATAGAATTCAGTAGTTATAAGTTTAAGAAAAATCAGCCACACAGGTACAGGATGGAAAAAAACCGCACCAAATAAAACAAGAAAGTAGCCATTTTTTCGAAGCCTATCTTAGGATTTGACTGAATCATTGTTGAACATAAGTCAGAAATGTTCTGATGTTGTGGAAAGGCTAACATCACAGTGGGATGTATAAACTAGACAAGACATAGGAAATAATCCTGCTCTTCTTAGTACTGCAAAAGCCTCATCTGTTTGTGTCTATAAGATATTGGGTGCTTGGGTTAGCACAACATTTTTAAGTACTGTAATAATTTATTTCTGTTTTTTTATCCAGAACTTTGACCTGAGAATTGTTATAGGTGCTGGTGGAGCATTCTAAAGACACTTTTTTAATAGCTGCATGACCAATTTCACTTGGCTCAAACCAAAGACCTTCCTCCTTCTTTTAATTATACTCTCATTTTAATTACACTCTCATTTTAATTATGATCTCTTTTTCCTACACAGTACATATTTGTCCTTAAAGCATTGGTATCAATAGAAAAGATATTCTTTGGGCAACAGGGACTGCAAATGATTGAAGTAAACAAGTTCCATTGCAAAGTAGAGAACCAGAATCCAGAGTCATACTGTGGAAATGTCATTAGTGAATGTGTGGTGAGAGCAGCATCAAAATGACCCTCAGGTTACACTATATTTTACTGAAGAGAAGAAGGCAAGAACACCGTGGCCAGACAGGAAAACAACAGAAATTGAGGTTGTTCCTCTAATCCAATGCACATGCAACTGCAGAGACTTTAGACATAAAGTCTAGAGGAAGCCACCTGAATGCACTGGTATTGCTTCTTGAAGAAATTCTGACTATACTTCACAATGCACTAATATGTAAGTAATGTCATGTGTGGATCAGAAATTAAATTCAAAGTGGAAAGCCTCTGATAGTCCTGAAAGGAGTTATATATAAATTAAGTGTAAGAATGAGCATAGTTACATACTTTCTCCTCTGCATGCTGGAACATTTGCCCCAATACAGACTGTTCCTACAGATGCTGTCAACTCTTTAATAGTTATTGTAATAGAGTCATGCAAAGATTTTTAAGGCTACCTTGTAGTTGTTGTAATACCCCATTCAGCCATCAAAGCAGTCACAGTACTACAGTTATTGCCAGGATACACATACAATACAGGGAGAATGAACCATGGGTAATTTTTAATTCTATTGTTCAAGGGCTCAGAAGCAGCTAATTATTTCTTTTTTTGCATATTTTTGCAAAATTTTTACTCTGTAGCTATGCAATGCTTGACCTAAACTCCAGTACCAGGCAGAAGGGGTATGACTCAGTCTGAGCCCTCAATGCCAGGAAGGCTGTGGGGGTCTGTGACCCAGAGGGAGCCCACCTGCCCAGTGATATGATTTGGCTCCAATTTTTTTTTAAATATGTTGTATTTGAAAGAACCAAAATTGGAGGGGGGTAGGGGGGAGAAAAGGGAAAGGCCTAATTTGTTTAAAATTCTCCAAGAAAGAGAAAAATTATAAACCAGAATGTCACCAAAACCTGACTGGCCTCATAAAAGTATAGGTATGATTGAATCTCTAATGGAGAGAGAGGTAAGGTGGGCTTGAACTCTAGATTGTGTCTTCCCAGCAAGATGCATTACTTCACTGAAATACTTTGCAACAGAGGGGCCACAACAAACTTAAGACCAATCTAAAGTCCAAAGACAGGAGAAAGAGAGAGATAGTGTGCAGGTCTTCTCTGCACATATGTATAAGTACCAGCTTAAACCCTTCATTCCTCCAGCAAGAAATATATCTGGAAAAAAATAGTGACTGCTGTGCAACAGGTCATGTGAATCAGTGTGTCAGTCTTTTTTGTTCTACATTTGCACATTCTGAAAAAAGATCCCAGCCCTCAAAAAATCTTCTTTCCTAACTACGTAAGAGATACTCCAATTATTTTCTAAATTTCAGTCCTTTGCAAGAAACCCCTCACAAATATCAGTTTTCATACCCTTATGTTTTCAAAACATAATCAAATGTGCCCATTTCCTCCTTGTAATCATTCTGCAGTCGGTTTTTACAGCTGACACAATTTATTTGCACTCAGTCAGAAAAAAACCCAAAACAAACCACCAACAAAAAAGCCTTTCTTTTGGAAATGTATGGCTAAGACATTTAGAGGTGACTGACAATTCTCAGCACTGAATTTATTACATTGCCATACGGCCTTTAACAGTGAATGCTCAGCATTTTCTGAAAATGAGGTATGTGGAAAGTGTCATAAATTAAACTCCCCCAAATAAGTAGTTATTTGATAATGTACTGGTCAATTGCTGAAAGCACTGGAATATATAAGTACATACACACATCCATTCATATGAATAAAATATATAGACAGATTATGATGACATGGGGAAGAAGAAAACTTTTATGAACATTTATTTAGAGTGTTTTATAGACAGCAACTGAGAACTAACATACTGTCACATATCCTATATTAGATACAGCAAGTTAAAAATATCCTAATTAAATGTGTTTTCCATATTTCTTTCCCACAGAATAGAACATCATTATGCTAGAACTATTGCCCTTGGTCTTGCTCTTAGACAGAAGAGAACATTGCTACTCAGCAATTCCAGGAAAATAACCCTGACTGTGATCTAGAGAAAGGAATGAAGTAATTAACTCTCTTTGCATAAAATGGAAATGGAGATGACTGTGTGTTTCGTGGAAGCTGAGCATCAGAGTTGAAGAACCCTATCTACCCATACTTTGTCAAAAAATGAAGCCCATTGACTAAGTATTTTGGTTGCTTACATTTATTTACCTCACAGATTCTGGAGGAGGCTTGTATTACTGTAGGTTCTTTCTACCTATCATGGGAGTAGAGCAGTAGCAAATATCTAGAGCATCAGTGAATTTGCAACTGACACAATATTCCTCTGCACTAATGGAACAGCATACTCTTTCTTTTACATATTTCCAAAGTAAATTAATCACAAGGAAACTCATTGCTTTCCAAACATTAGCATAGGCTTGACACTAACAAAAAAACAAGAGAAAAATTGCGTCTCCCTAATAAAATGTGTTTTGCTATCTCAGTTCAGAGAAAAACCTACTGAATCAACAGGATTTGACAAATATATTTAGTTAACATAATTATGCAAATACTCCATCCTGTACTTCTGTACTGTACTGCAAGGAGCTTGCAGGTCAGGCCAGTGGAATGAAAAATAACTTTAGATCCTCCCTGTGATCCCTGGTTCCTGACCTCTCCCCCAGGCCGACTGAGCTAAAGCATCCTTCTGGGGTTATGTCATCCCACATGTTGCTGAGATTTGCTGTGTATGCCTGGTTTCATGCTTCTCCAGATCATGCTTGCTCTCACCTCCCCAGGTTTGTCATTCAGTGACAGTGCCTGTCTCACATTTTCTTTGGCAAGGGGATCCTCACACAGCCAGAGACAGAGCATTTATACCATCACAGCTCTTTCACAGCATGAAAAAAACTAAAATGTAGTATGTGTTTATTTCTGTCTCAGTACTGTAACCCTTTTAAAGCAAGTAGTCAGTTTCCAGCTTTCCTTCTCCTTCTATGGCTACATCAGGTTTTGTAACCTTTTCTTGGCTTCTTTGTTTCATGAAATCTGATGTGTAGTTTCTTCCCAATTCTTTTCAGCTTTCCAGTCTACCTGAATTGGCTTGGTCATCCAGCTCTTTTTCCTTCACAGCGACAAGATCTTTTTTACAGAATGATATTTTGAACACACACTTAATTGTTTCGACAAAAATGAAGAAACATCCCCTCCCCTCCCAAAATAATAATAAAAAAAATAAAAAAAGAGAGGAACGCACACATTGCTGATTTTATGAAAAGGAATGATGTGACATTATTTGAACAATCAAGTCATATTCATGTTTCCAACCCACCAGTTTTTAGGATGACCCATATGCAAACTCTGTTAGAACTGTCTGATTGAAGGCACTGACCTGAAACACAAAGAAAAAAATGGTTTGAATAAACACGGCACTCATACATGGATGGAAATCTTCCACTCCTTCCATCTTCAGGAGATAGGAGTGCATTTGAAGTAGATCTTCACAATTTCATTTTATTTTGGTTTTTTTTTGTTTCGTTTTCTCTAATAGAAATGGAAGCAAGTAAAGACAGAAATGACAACAGAAACAAACAAACAAACAAATATTTTTCTGCTGAGGTTATAGTAGCTCTTTTCAATTAGAATATTTTCAAAAGGAGTTCATGAAAAATTTCATTAAAACAAAATCCCTGTATAATTGTGTCTCTACCCCATATACCTGAAAAGCAGGATTGCTTTCATTCAAATATGAATATTTGAATATGTCTATTTTAGTTTTATAACCATGAATGCTGTGAATTCTATAATTTCTCTGAGTCTATCTGTCCAATAGATGTCCTTGTTACAGTAATCATCCCACCCCACATACTCTACATTTTTTTAAAAATCATTGACAGAACAGACACAAAAGAACCCTAATGGAGATATTCTCACTTAAAAATGCCTACATAGAAAAAACAGAGGAAAATGAAGTGCTGCATTTTTGGCAGTGGCACAGAAAGACATAATTGCTTCACCGCGTTTTGCAAAAATAAGGAATTAATTTTTGCAAATAATCATAAAACCAGTTTTCTATTCTGTTTCAAGGAAATCTGATCCAAACTTTGCTTTGCCACAGTCTTTTGTGGCAGAAGAACAAAGGTTGTTAAATGCTTAATTACCAGGACAGTACACGTGACTGATGGATTGAGTTGGATCAATGAAGCTGCAATTATTTCTCCAGTGTGTGGCTGACTAAGATTGATACTTGGCCTTCGGTCAATGGTTTTCATCATTCCACCAGAAATAAACAGAGCTCAGACTAATCTCAATGTGTTTGTGCATCGGTAACTTATATTGCATTTGGAAACTGTTAAATTTATGCCAGTTGGTTGTAAAAGAGGGAACAGTTTTGATTTTTTTTTCCCTCTTGTTCTGCAACTTCGAATCAATGTGTGAACAATTTTCATCCTCCTTACAATGCATGCTAATCCTAAGAGTTGAGACCAAGAAATATATGAACATCCTTTCCTTCATCAAAATCCTACTCTATTCTGTCCCTTTTGCAAGGATTAGAAATGGGACATGCAGAAAAATTAAGACATGAGTCCAGGTTTCATTTTCTCTGAACAAATACATTCAGAGACAAGAATTTGGTTAAGACCAAAGCAAGTTACTCTGTCACAAAATTTGGATCTGTATGCTAAACCTCCTACAAAGTCAGTGGAGACACATGCAACCACCAGCCCCAGTGCTGTGACAGTGTCTGACTGCAGGATGGTTCAGAGTAACAGTGTCATAGTGATGAGGCTATATATCTCCCAGTTTAGAAAGGTGCATGTTCAGCCAGCTCAGAGGTCCGGCAAAAGATATGGCCCTTATACCTGAACATCCTTGTCTGCTTTTTAGTTCTCTACCCAATTTAGAAATACAACACTCCCTGCAGAAACAATTGTGGAAATACTGTCAAGAACATAAAAACTGCGACCTTTGTTCCTCCTTCCCGCTGTGTCATCCAGTCTTGTTCCAAGAAGGATGAGACGAAGAGATGATGAAAGTCTAGTTGCCTTTGATATACCAATGTGGCTAATAGCATAGCAGTTGTAGAAGTGCTGTTTCAATGACAAAACTCTTACAGAAGATGCTCATCATGGACATGACTACAGAGATACAGCAAGATGTGAAATAACAAACAGAATTCATTAAACTGTCTTTTTTTTCAGATGTGCACAATATCTTTTGTAAAGAAGGTCATAGAGTTAGAGTCAGAATTAATTAATTTTAGGTCTTCTTAGTGTGGCTTACATGTGTTAATTCAAGCAAGGACAAGCAGAAGTCTTCTGAAGCACATCTCTGACTTCCAGACATAGGAAACCAAATCATCTGTCTTGTGAATAGTCTACATTTTTTATTGACTGATTTTCTATAATCTGAATGAAGCCTAGCATAACTGTCACATCTATTAGCCACTCCATAAAAGGCTGTTGTTTAATGTCACATGACTAAATAATTTCCATATAACGGAATATTTATTTACCGTGTTCCAAAAGACATCTTGTTTATGTGTATTGGGTTAGTTCTGAATCTGCTCTGAGTTAGCAATATCATGTGCTCCATATGTTTTTATGACATTTTTGTTCAGTTTGGGATTTATTTTTTTTTACGATTAAGATTAATTCAAGAAGGGTTTGGTATGCAGGAAGCTAAAGAATACCATCTCAACTGGTTTATACTCTAGCTCTCAGTCATCAGTGGTCTACTCAAACAAGTTCAAACAGGCCTGAAGGCAAAAGAGGACTTTCTGATTTTAGCAATGAAATACTATTTCTTACATACAGAATACAAATCATGGGGCTAAGGATAAGTCAAACTACAGAACAGGGCGAGGCAAGGTAGGAGTGACCTAGGAAAAGAAGGACGATAGATGTGTAAAACCTTAGATATATTGGAACTAATATTTTAAATTTATTCACTACATTCATTCAAGACATTTCTTACAAGGCCAGATTGGATGGGCTTCTGAGCAACCTGGTCAAGTTACTTTTTGAGGAAGATAATGCAGATATTAAACAGCCAAACTTCATTTAGAATGAACTTCCAACATTTTAGATTTGCTCTTCCACATCTTCAAAACTTCTTATAATTTCTGATTTACAATGTGCCTGCCTTCCACATAATCCCCTTCCCAATGACTTTATGTTTCTCAACTACTTGCAATCTCCCTTTATTTCTCATGAGAACTGGTTAGATAACATATTAAGAGATATCAATCTAATGTAAAACAGATGACATGAATGGCCAAAAAAAAAAGGAGGATAGGGGAGACAAAAAGAAAAATTACTATTGAGTTTTCTTCCCCTTAATTTTCCTTTTCTCTCCCTTAATTTTAATTTTCTCTGATAAAAAGAAAGAAATGGGGAAGATATTTTTGTTTAAACATTATTATATTTAGTCAGTCTTTCTCTGCAGATTACTTGTTTGGAAATTGTAATTTATAGTATAAATATAATCTATATTACATGTCCTATATGGGTTATTTTAAAAGTTACTAAAATTAAATTTTCAATGTCTTTCCTCTAGCAATCAACTATTCAATTCTGAAAAACATAAACCTGGAAATGTGAAGAGTAGTATACAAATTAAGTCTCAATTTCTAGACCTTCAGAGCAACTTTCCTGGAAATACTTTGAACATAGTCCCTTATATAAATGTAAAGTAACTTGATTTATGACTGAACCATCTATGTTATTTGCAATATTCTTTATTTCTTTGCTTTTATTTCTATTCATTTCAACCACTGAAAAGAGATAGTCAAATACAAGAAGACTTAATAGATGTCTTTAAATTCATGTTACTTCACTTTACCCTGGCCTTCTATCACTTCAAGATACTCAGAAACTCCTTAGTAAATAACTTTCTATAGTATAAATTTTCTTTCATATCTATTACTATGATAATAGGATGTACATTTCGCATAACTATAGGCGTTTTCTGTGGATTAAAATTTCCCTGTTCAGAAAAAGCAAAGACATCTCCTGCGTTAATATACCATAATATGTTATTATATATATTTCAAAGAATAAATATTTTCAGAGGTATTCTTTCTTATTAGCAAAATTCTATGATCTACACAGATTTGAATTTTACCCTTAAGAAGCAGAATGAAAGCCAAGTAACACTTGAACAAGCAACTGTAGAGACTAAAACAGTCAAATTGAAATTACACTAGATGATTACAGAGCTTTCCTCTGACTTCATCCACCTTTTTGTGCTTACACTGGGCAGCAAGTGAGCCTGGTTGCTACCATCAAGACGAGACAAAGTCAGGCTTCAGTTAAAAGAAGTGTTCAATTACGAGCATGAAGTGGAACAGAATTTGAGAATTTACTCACTGTGGTAGTGTTCAGAACAAGTTGTAACTTCCTTGTCTCAATAAGAGCAGCAATGTAAATCCTAAAACCTTACACAGTGTGCAAGATTGGAAATACCAGGGGGAGATTACTTTGTTGTTTCTTTTTTCTCATTATTTCCTTGCATTATCAGTATGAATCAAATAATCTAGCTCTGAATTTGCCTTTCTAACTCATATAAGGTTGTGTACTGAATTAGCCAAACAACTAATATCATCAAGGTTTTCTTTTAGGATGAGAAGAGTGCAGTACTGAACCTCCATAACTGTTATATTTAGATTACTTATTATTATCTGAATTTTCAATCCCATAATTTCCATTTTGTGTTTTGTGGAAATCCTGCAAGCAGTTTACCTGAGAGTTAGTCGTAGAGATACCATGTACTGTGAGACACTGAAGTGATGCTAAATCCATTGGAGCTTTTCTTTTTTTTTAAATGAGAGGAGTCTTCCTAATAGAGGATATTTGCTGAAAGTGAATAATGTAAAAGTAAAGCTGATATGGAAGATGTTTATTTGTTTCATGGTCTCTTGAACTTCCATATCCTTATTTTGCTACTTGTTGGTATAAGATTTAACCACAGACTAAAGTAGTATTAATTTCCAGGTTATCCAAAGCAGATGCAAAAAAGAGAATGAAGAAGCAGCCATTATCACCTACATGATGCCCAAGACAGCCTGGAATTTTTACAGTGATTGTATCAGTGTACAAACATAATAAGTGCTACAGAACAAACCAGAGGACCATCTAAATTGACCTTCTGTTTTCAACTGTGCTGGTGCCATCCATCTCAAATGTAGACATAAAACCCTCTAATATAAAAAATTGTGCAATGTTCTGTCATAGAGAAAATTGTTTCTGACTCCAGCTGTTGCTCAATTATGTCCTGAAGTGTGAGGATTAATGGTTTTTGTGACTTTTGTCCCAGTATGATTAATTGTAGATGCCATTCTTATTCAGATCAATGGGTAATTCTGCTCTGAAGCTTCTTCAGTACTTTTCCTTGTACTAATCTGTGGCCTTAAATGGCAGAAGGTGTCACACCATTTTAGAAACACATCCTAGACATACCCTACCATGCACCAAAGAAGTAGATTCTATCTTGGTGTGAAACTAAATTTATCTGCAGAGAAATAGTGACTAAGATGATGAGTTATGCAATCATTTGGCTGCTGTTCCTACCTACATTTCACTCAGAATAATGCATTTATTATCTTTATTAATATCCTAGTATCTTTGTTGGTGATCTGAATGAGAAGATTGAGTGCACCCTCAGGAAGTTTGTGGACAACACTTGGGTGGGTTGGAGTGTTGATCTACTGGAGGTTTGGAAGGCTGGGCAGAGGGACCTAGACAGTCTGGATTGGTGGGCCAAGGACAATTGTATGGGGTTCAATAAGGCAGAGCACCAGGTCCTGCACTTCAATCACAACAATTCCATGCAATGCTGAAGACTGAGGGAAGAGTGGCTGGAAAGTGGCCCAGTGGAGAAGGACCTGGGGATACTGGTTGACAGCAGATAAACACAAGCCAGCAGTGTGCCCAGGTGGCCAAGAAGGCCAATGCCATCCTGGCCTGTATCAGAAATAGCGTGGCCAGCAGGACCAGGGCAGTGATTGTCCCCATCTCAACACTGGTGAGGCCACATCTTAAGTATTATATCCAGCTTTTTGGGCTCTTCAGTTCAGAAAGGACATTGAGGTGCTAGAGTGAGTTCAGAGAAGGGCAGCAAAGCTGGTGAAGGTGAGTAAGTCCCCTGAGGAGAAGCTGAGGGAGCTGGGGTTTTTTAGCCTGGAGAAAAGGGGGTTCAGGGGACATCTTTATCGCTCTCTACAACTGCCTGAAAGGAGGTTGTAGCCAGGTGAAGGTCAAACTCTTCTCCCAGGCAACTGTGACAGGATGAAAGGACATATCCTCAAGCTGCACCAAGGGAAGTTCAGGCTGGACATTAGGAAGATATTCTTCATTAAAAGGGTTGTTAAGCATTGGAACAGACTGCCAAGGCAGGTGGTTGACTCACCATCCCTGGAGGTGTTCAAAAAAAGGCTGGACATGGCATGTAATGCCACAGTCTAGTTGACAAGGTGGTGATTGGTCAAAGGTTGACTCGATGAATCTTTCATGCCTTTTCCAAGCTAAATGATTCTGATTCTGCTGTCAGCCACCCTTGTCACGTTCCATTATGGCTGAGGGGTTGAAATAGGGTGAGTGGGAGAAGATGTTGGCCCAGGTAAGCTGTTAGCTCCTGTCTGGAAATTGCATTAGATATCCATAACCTCACAGATACTATCAGCACATTTAACCAGTTAGGTGAGCAGGTAGTTCCAGGAGTGCCGAGATGGTCTTCTGTACATTTGTTGATAAGTCATGCCTAATCAGGATAGACAGCTCTCACCTGAAGAAGCATTCTGCGGCATCTGGTATTTTGTTTCCACTGCTAGTTATTTGCAATATCCATTATAATATTATAAAAGTATCCACTAATAAGCTAAAAATATGTTCATCTGATGATTTAATCTAATGATACGCTCCCTGAAAGGGGAAGGAGAAAAAACCCCTACAAATTACAGGGTGTCTTTGTGTCACCAAGGAAACTTTCAGCAAAGTGTTTACTGAGCCAATTTTTACTAGGAGCACATGACTCCTACCTTGAATAAAATTATTTTGGTTTTAAGCTGAAGCAAAAGAAATGAGCACACTTTGTTCAAGAGTCATTAAAATGACTGGGAGAATTAGCCAAACAGGCACACTAAATGGTCGTGGTAGAAAGAAAAGACGAAGACTTTTTTATGGACAGACAAAAGAAATTAAGGAGCTCTCTGTAAAGGCAACATTTCTCACTACCCGTGAAATTACCATTGCCACCTATTTTCCTACACATGATGCATCAGCAGGTTTCTGGCAGGTACCTTAAGGAAACATTTCTGCATTCTCTATTATTGTTAGAAGTCACTATTCTTCAAACTGCCATTTGGGTTGTATTTGGCAGCCACAGTGATTCACCAGAAAATGAAACACATTTCTGACTGTATAGAATACACTCAGGTCTACACACATGATGATTTGATCAGGAGAAAAATGGTACCAAAGTGAGGCCAGATGTTCTGAACCTCTTCTGGAGGAGCCAGACTTCTGACCTAAAACAAACAAATGAAACCCCCATAGTATAAATGTCACATCAGAGAAAGAAAGCACCTGGGGAAAAAAGTTTACATGCATAGAAAAATCACACTTGTTTTAAAAGTATCATCACATACCTCTATTAGACACATGGAAGAAACCAGCCATCTGAGAGCTAATTGGCAAAACTATCTTATGCAAACACATGAAAATCTGAAGAAGAAACTGCAAGATAGAATAGCTTGTTAATCATTCACCAACAAGTATAGTTGTGACTTCTTCACTCAAAAGTGGATTTTGGCACAGTCTTCATCTAAAAATATAGTCAAAATTGGAAAGCAAAGTGAATGTGTGGAAGGTGCTAGCAAAAATCAGGCATCTTTGCTCTTGGATATAGAAGCTTAATTTAGTCATACACATTGGGCAGAGAAAGGAGTTTTTCTTCTGTTTTGAAATAGGAGGCCAGTATTAACTGTACCTGGAGGACGAAAAAAATATCCAAATGGATTTAAAAAAATTAACTTATTCACTTATTTGTTAAGTGATTTCCCAACAATATTTAAGCTTACTTTCTCCCACGGTCAAAACCTGAACATTTGCTTTATATTCCTTCCAATGCTCGTTTTGAGCAGTTGCTGTTTGTGAGTGGTATTTTCTACATGGGTTGAAAAAGGCTCCAGTCGTGTACAAATACAAAGATGTTAGTTGACAAGCCACACTAGTATGATATGGGCTAAGATAGTTTGTAAGTGACTTTAAAATCCTCTGTCAAAAGTCTTCTGTCTGCTTCCTTGCCAAAAGATAAAATGTTTGAGTAGGATCCTGCTTACATTTTTTCTAATGATTCTCAGCCCAGTGAGCACTTTCTCTTTTCCCATTTGACATCTTTTCAACATCTTTCGAATTTTATGTTTTTAGAAGCCCTCCTCAACTTTGCCATCTTGCATGCTAAATGCTCCCATTACAGATTCCAATGCTAAGACAACCACAACCACAAACACTATCCTTACTTCTCCCTTTCTCCTACCAAGAGTCTTTCAGTAATACTTTAGGCAGGGCTAGAACTGGCACTTAATTTCTATTCCTTAAACAAACTTTAAAGAGATGGTACTCAGTTAAAATACCCAGCATATGGATGTGTAAGTTTTTTATAACCTGACTTCTTTCTGATCTCATGAGTTAACGTTACCTTCTGTCAGTGGAGTTTCAGAGAATAACACTAGTCATAGTTTGCTCAAGCTGGATACATACATCTGGATTTGAAAATTCTTGCACAGACTGAAAGACTAGGTAAAATTTGAGCTACATCAATAGGTGGTAATGGCATAGAAAGGATTATTTACTATCAATAGTTCAAAAATAGCATAATAGCTGAATCTAAATTGCAGATTTCAACTTTCTAAGTACTGTGTAAGTCCAGATATAAATAAATGCAGTTTATACAGAAAACTGTCTTAACCTGATTGTATCAATTTGACATGCATATAATGCAGTTATTGTCAATGGAATTAGTTTTGAGCAGTTCTAATTTTGTTAAAATGGTTTGTAGCAGATATCACCTGGCTAAAGTATAATAACAGGTAGTCCATAAAGAAGATTATATTTGAAAGACAGAAGGGAGGAGATATTATTTAACATGGGCTAGAACACTTTTTTTCCAAATAAGGATTATTTTCTATATAGCAAAAATTAAGCTTTTATCAGGAAAATTATCCTAATTATCATTTGTTCATTTACTTCAGTCAGCATGTATTGGTATAGTCTATATAATAGATACACCGTATACTTCACTGTAGTAAATTGTTCACCTAAGCGTAGACAATGTTGCAGCAAATGGAAGGAAGTTAAAATTTGAGGTTTATAAAGCTAAATGAGAAAAATACTAAAAAGCAATCTGAACTAATTTGCTTAAAGTATCTGCTTACTGTGAAGTGTCATATGAGGTGTCACACCAGCTTGAATGTATTAGCTTCTGTCTGCTCTTGCTGTTCTGATGGAATATTGTGGAGCCCTTGGCACAGCTGAAAGCTTGTAGAACAGCCACTTAAACATTTTAATTCTTTCCTCTGTAAATCGGTAATGGTGGTCATGAACACATGGTAAATCACATTTCTGGAACACTCAAAAATGTGGATGTTTATGAAAAACCTTTTCTGCCTGTTAACGAAGGGCACTGAGATAACACTATAAGGGGAGAAACTCTAGCAACATGCTTAAATCTCATTTTCATGTCCTGCAATATGTTATCTTGAGGGATTCTCAGCAGCATCAACTCCACCAAATAATTGTTCTGTGCCTAACCTAGTTAATTTAGATCATTATGTCAGCAGCCAGCCACAGTCACGTGGGACATTTTATTAGGAAGTTTCATTTGCCTGCTGAAATCTCTGCATGTTCCAACCACTACTAGTATAATGTGGAAAAGAGGAGGAGGGAAAAAATAACCCAGACATATATCTGTCCTGGATACTCGGATGAGGGATGCATGAGAAAGCACAGTTTTCTGCTTACCATAAAGATGGTTCTGCAAATCAAGGTCTCAGTTACGGATGTGTCTTTCAAAGCCTATTTATGGGAAAAAAAATTAAAATAATTGGTAAACCAGCTATTGCTGCGGTTTACATGTGGAACAAGGAGGCCAACTATACGAAAAAGGCCTAAAACATGCAGGAATTGGTCTGCAAGGCCACACAGTCAAAAAACTTAAATGTGTGTGGGTAAACCAAAGTCGAGCTTGTTTACACATGAATAAATTCTAATTAGAGAAATGGAAAAATGTCTGAATCTAAATTTAAAGTGGAGTCTGTTCATGAGAGTCATGGGTGACTAAAAGTAATTAAGGCCATCACTTAACTAAACAGATGTGACTGATTAACCATGTGTTTCTATGTTTGATGTAGATTTTTTGTTTTGGATACACTGTAGTTTAAAGCCCTTTCATGCTGCCTGAGATACATCTGCCATTATTTTGATTTGGTATATTTCTTGTTGCAAATACATTTAGCACCAGTTGACATTTAGTTTGTCTAAACAATCAAAAGTGTTTACAAGAAAAAGTACTTGTTCAAGCTAGCTACAGTACAGAGAAAAATATACAAAATGTAAAACAAAAACGCTCAGAAAATAAAATACATTTTAATTCTTCCATTTGCACTGATTTTTGCTAGAGATGGATTTAGACAAAGTTAAAAAAGGAAGCACGTTTTCATCCAACAACACTCAAAAAAATTTCACTTTTCCTCCAAAATAATACTGTATTTTTTAATGGTTGAGAACTCTTATTTTTGTTATTTCCAGCCCTGTAGAGCTCAGATGTGCTAAGTTCCTATCATCATACTCCACCAATACTCTACCCAAAATGGAAGGAGCTGGAATAAATGTTGTTTAGAATAAATATTGTTTAACACAGTTTGTTCTCCTGAGCTTTACACTCTGATAACACAAAATTGCACATGATAAACAAACTCAGGTAATTACATGTTCAGATGCAGCTCTATGAATTAGATTACGTTTCACACATACATTAAAATTGGAGCATTTATGCAAGGCTGAATTCCCTTCCTATTACAGGAGAGAGGAATTTTATGTATTTAATATCGTGTTGCTCAATTTACAGGCATGTGCACGAGAGACACCCCAGGTACATGCCTCTGTGGGTCTCTGGTTTCACACTTGCTGAGACAATGGCAGACCTACCGTACACACAGTTGTGAAAGAATAAGTTAAAGATGGAGAGTGTCATTCAGAATTGCCCAGTCTCATTTTATGTTAATTGGACTTAAATATTGTGTTGCAAGTTCTCTGCATGCATCAACTGGAAGAAGAAATTGGTGAACTCAGCTTGCTTTTATAGACAGTTATGACTAATGTTGCTGTCTGGCTCCAGGCTGACTAACCTAGCATAGGATACTCCTGATCTGAAACATTAAGTTGCCCATGAGACTGGAGATGACTTAATTCCCTACCTTTCACAGTTTTGTTTAGAAGGGCCTTATTATCAACAACTAGGTTGCACTGTCACAATGGGCCTCAAAATTTCTGAATTTACACCTGCTCATCCAGAAGCTATGTTTAATAAGTTAATCTCTGCATCAGCGTATTTTGGTTTTCATTTCTTTTAAACAATGAACATAACTAACATTTTAATGATTTAAAAGGAAATATATTTTTGGATATTTATGAGGAGTGCAGTTCCTGCATGCTCTTGAAATTTCCATGGGATTTACAGCACTTGTCTGCTAGAGAGTCACTCTCTAACCTTAGGTCATGCAGTCTTCACCCATCTAGAGTCCTTAAATCAGTAGTTTTTTGAAGGCTAGACACCTGCGGTTTTCTTTGGACTGAAATATTCCTGTGAATCACAATAACTGAAAACAACAATTCATTTTAGCCATCAGAGTTGAACTCAATGATCCTTGTGGGTCCCTTCCAACTCAGGATATTCTGATTCTATGAATTCTCACCCTGGGAACCTTTTCTCCCTAGGTTTACTCCCTAAGGGCAGTAAAGTTCCAGAGGACAGCTGTCTACTTCAAATAACCCCCATAGGAGCCTTTCACCTTCTCCATGGACTACTTAGAGAGCCTAAGGATGCAAACTTCAGCTATTGTTAGCTTTTGTGTTTTGTGCACTCATTTATCTCTCAAATGTAGAGAGTCTGGAATTCAGAGACATACAACAAATAATGTTCTAGCACAGCTAGAACAAAAAGGCCTAGGTCGTCTTGTCTATCTTCTGCTTCTGCTTGCATGGGATTGTTTCCCACACAGTGCTTGAATATGTCACCCATAAGGGCAGCTGGTAAGAGCAGCAACTGAGTCTGAATCACACAAACAAGGGGGGAGGGAAACAGTGTAAACTTTGTAGTATAAGAAGAGGACATTTTCCCCAGTGTTTTAAGGACACATCTTCAATATGGTGGTTCCTAGCAACTGTAAATCTTGCAAATTTGACCTCAGTGACCGAGAATTTTCCAGGTAACACTGTAGATTTATGCTCACAGAAGATGGAGTATCTTCAAGGAAAATACAGGTTAGGCAAAATTCCTTATGCTTAGCATAAAGTGAGCATACAGTAACAAAACCAGCCAGCCTACAGAAATGTTAGGTCTGGAATGACTTCTCTCCATTTTGCTGAGATCAAGAATGCCCATTTAAACAGCCTTACACTGTTTGGACAAGAAGCAATAGATTCAAGCATGATGTTGAGTGACAGGCATCAGTAAAGTCAGAATCCTGGAATCAAAGAACTAACTATTTAAAGCCACATCTTGGCTTTCAACTTACACATGACAGGCCAAATGAACTTCAGCAATTTTTGTGATCTTCAAGCCATTCAACACCTATATAACATCTGGGCATCATTATCATTACATAATTCTTATTTTCTGTCTTCTATCTCTCTTTTGGCTATATGAATGGTTCCTTAAATGTTTGTGAAGACATGTGCTTTCATAGAACCTGAGGACTGTATTAGCCTCTGGATAGTCTATAACCTGACAAAATTGATCGAAATCAGCAAGTGGATTTTTCAAGATATGAAGCTATTCTATGTGTTAGAAGCTTTTAAGACTGATGCACTTATACACAGCCATGAAATACTTTTTTTCTAATATGAATTTGAGTTAAAAAGAAGATAGAATGATTATGTTTTGCAATGTATTAATGTTTTAATACTGCAACTGTGTCTAACACACAAGTGTTAGACAAAGTTCTCATTTCTTCTCATTAGAAATGCAGGGCCAAAATTAACTCTAATTTATATGTAAAATTTTCTAGATAAGGGTTGCAGTATTTGAATCTTCTGTCATGATTGATAGCTGCCTTTCTGTCATTTGCTAAATGAGTGGTCAACACTTAATATGATGCAGTGAAGTACATCTTCTGACCATGTCTGAGTCTGGAAATGTAAATGTCAGCCCATTAGGAATGTCAGAACTAATTTTGCATTACCAGGCTTGTCAAAAGAGGCATGAAAGTACAACGCATTTATATGTACATAGTACAAAATGGTGATACAAATGTTAACAGTTTAAAAAAAATTCAGCTAATTGTTTATAATTTTGTTGATCTTAGGTTTCAGTATAGTGACCTATCTGCATAATTTTCAAAAACTGTTGTTTTTAAATAGGTTGATATTCACAAACCCCTAAAGATTTATAAACCCTAATGCTCTTGCTATTTCACCTCCAGTTTCTGATTACAGTAGCTTTTTTTTTCAGGATGGGTGGAAAACATTGGGATCAGGAAAGAAGAAGACCTTTTTTAAATTTTTGTGAAGAAAATTACTTGATAACTTCACCTGAGTTACCTATGGTATAAATGCTTTACTCTTGTCAGACCATCATTCTTTGTCATGTTACAGTTGATATTAGGGAATTTTTCTGCATTTAGTCTTTTTTATCTCTTAGGTTGTAAGTTCTCTGCAGCATAGTCTTTCTGGGGTGTTATGAGATCCTTTCAGCTCTACAAGAACACATCATAATATTAGCAATTAGCAAAATAGTCTTATCTTCTTTCTCCATCTCGCTTAAGAAGTAATTTGGTTTTGAATGATGACCCAGATCTTCTTGTGTCCAGTTCCATTCATTTCTGTGAAAATATTTACTTGTCCTCTAGAAAAGAATGGCCCCCGATATAAAAACAGAGTTGATTTCTGAGCCAAATCTGAGGTCAGCTGTCTCTTTCTCCTGAAATCCATGAGAATTGATCCCAACATTAATCTCAAGCATAAAGAAGTGGAAAGTTTTCTACAAATGACCGTGTGTGCCATGGGGTTTGGGCTTTCCATGTAACACATCACAAATTCTGGTAAAGGACTGTGGCCAAAAATCCAATAATATTCCTTACACTGTTCTGTTTGACGGTTCATCCACTTTTGGGAGATTATATAACATATTACTAGAACTGTCTATCTCTAGTATTTAACCCAAGTATCTGAGATTTTTTTCTTTCCTTGCTAAGAATATAATTAAGATTGCTGAAGAGTTTCCATATTATGAATTTAAAATATAAAACCAAACTACATTAATTTGCCAGGAAATTATCATGCCTGTTTTCTGGCTTTCTGGTCATGAAACTCTCCCATGTTTGTCTTCCACACAAAAGCTGCAATAAAGTGTTCATTTTTGTGTAATGTTTAGAAATTGGTATCTTAGTGGGCAAAAATTAGCTATAGACAAAGCCACTTGCAGGGGCTTCTGCCTCACGTATCCTTGGGTGTTAACAAAGGGAAATCTGGGATTATTATCATGTTAGAGAAGGAAATAGCAAAACATGATTTTGATTTTCTGGAAGAGAAGTTCTGAACAGTAAACTATCTTCTGAAATATCAAAGGACCTTGAAAATAAAGGTATAAGTATAATCTCCATTGACTTCAGTACAGCTGGGCTAAAGAGTATTTTGACTTAACAGGGTTAAATCTTGATGTGTGTCTAATACCACTTTTGCCAACAAAACTAGAAGAGAACGCTTTTGAAACTTACATGGAAAGCACTGGCATGTTGCCTGCACAGTAAAAACAATTCTGCATATGCATTATGTTTTTATGTAAAATGTATTGTTTATGCTTTGTGATGTGATTTAAGTTAGGAGAAGTACAGAAAAAGAACACTGTACATGAAACACTTGTACGTTATTGAAACAGCAATGGAAGAATTTTTTTAATTATTTGTTTCTTTTCTACAACTTACTATGTGTTAGAAAATTTCTTCCATGTTTAAGTGCTTTGTGGGTGTCTGTACATTAATAGAACCAAGTGAAAAACATTCCTTTCAAACAGCAATATAGTGTGATCTGTTTCTAATTATTTCATTATGCATTCATTTGTCTTTGTTTTTAACATGTCTTCTTTACACATTTGTATTTGTGCGTGAAAGCCATTTATGATTGCTCTGTTCTGTAGACATATATTTCATAGCAGCTGAGGAGATGCATAACTAAAACTATGCTGAAAATCTCTATGTAGTGGGAGCTGCTTGCTGTTAGCCAGCTCAGACTATTTGCTCCTTGCAGAGCTATTAAGAAACCCTTCAGTGAAATAACTTTTCAGTGTACCATGTTTATGTGAGATGCAGATACCAATGGTGGGCTTCACCCAAAAGGGGCTTCCAGTTTCCGTTAGTTGTGTAGAATTCCCTTAAAAATTAAGGAGAGACATAAAGATATTGTAAGGACCGTGTATTTTAGCTGTTCAGCTTATTGTGAAACTATTTGCAGAAAGTAAAGTCTTTCCTTTGATGAGAGAAGGGGTTAAGATTGACTAATTTAGACCAGACACCTAAATTTTAGGCTGTCAGATTAAGGAGGGATGGATCCTGTCCCATCTGTTTACAATTAGTTGTGATTTTTGCCCTTTCTTCCTAACACAGTCAATGAGTGTTTCTGGCTAAGGCGCTGTTAGTTGTGCTTTAGCTTCCTAACAGGAGACCTGAAATGGCTGCCCTGAAAATAGATAAATAATAAAAAGAAAAGACCATGTTCCAGTGTAGATCAGCAAGTGCTACAAAAACAAAGAAAAGAAAACTTAGGAAAGTAATGAAAGCTTAAACTCATGCTTAAATTATTGACATACTGGAACTATGTTCTATCCCAGTAAAAAGCAAAGCTGCATGGGGCAGACTCACACTGCTCCGAGGACATGTGCCAAGAGCAAGTCTGTACTTCTCAGCGAGCAGCTGACTGAGATAAACAACTAGCAAGCAGAAGGCTTACTTGTACATATATTTTTTTCCTTTAGAGCACCTGCTACTTTGGCCAGGCACTGTAACAAAGCCAGCTTTTACCTCAGATTTGGAAGGACCAGCCGTGATTTGGGCTGACCTCCCTACCCAGCAGCCCAGGGTGGTGGTGAGCCCAGACAGGCAGTCTGAACATTGTACCCTGTGCCAAAAGGCTACACTGCTGACAGTCCCCTGGGATCCTGCTCCTATGGCAGCGTAAGTGCACTGGAGCTATGGGAGCATCCAGAACTGCAGGCTTGGAGACATTTTTTTACTTGGAAGAAGCTGGGAACTTGAAGGCATTCACTGTGCTGCTGGGATGCTGTGAAGAGCAGAATAAATTTTACTGTAAAGGGGGCCATTTGGGTAAATTCATCTCCTTCCCAAGTAAGTTTTGAAAAGTCCTGTACACCTGCACCACAGTGGATTTTCTGAATATTAAGTAAAGACTTTCTATTTCATATAGACATATGAAAAATGTATAAATATATATTTTAGAAATATTTCTTCTAAAAGCACTTGTTCTTTGAATGGCTAGACCTAAAAAAATAACTTAAGTGTTTTTCTTTAAAACAAGCCAAATATTTTCAAAGCATCTGGTTTTGGTGAGAGCACACTGATCATTTTGTAGAATATTTATATACATCTTGACGCTTATAGATTTTTTTTAAAGAAAATATTTATATTGTGGTTTCTGAATCAAACAACATTAAGTATGTAAATAATGAAAGACTGAACATTTCTCTTTCAGTTTTGTTTTTGTTTTTTTTTTAAACTTAGGTAAATTTCTTTAAGATCTGGACTTAACTGTAAATGGAATGGGTTCATATGTAGGTAGCTGCCTTCAGATATGAAAAAAATAAAGACTCATTTGTTTGAGAGGGATTTCATATACTTTGATTGACATTGAATTATAGGCCTGAATTTCTTTAAAGTAAGCATAACTTAGAAGAATTTCAGCTGAATGTGGAACAAATGCAACAGCTGAACTGTAAAGAGCATACAAATAATTAACCCTTTCTCATATGAATGAATTGTGTACATCTTTTTACGAAGTTCACAGTCATGTGAAATTCCCTTTTTTCTATAGTAACTGGTATGGAGGATAAAGGAGACACAGGAGGGATTACCTGCCTTTATTTTTGAGATGAGTGTGTTTTGAATTGTCTTCATAATCTTCAATTTGTTCCAGATTTGTCAAAAAGATTTTCCAAGTTTTGCTGATCCTTGAAATGAGCTTAGTCTGAATTCATTAAGTATAGACTGACTGTCAAGTTAATCTTGTCTCTGAGCTACACAGAAAGTTTACTGTTTTGTTCCAAACTATAGAAAACTCATGATGATGATAGAGTATTGCTTTGAGTTTTAGGGCTTGCATGAGCCCAGAAACCTAAAGTTAAACTCAGCAAGTGTGTGAACCCCAGTACCTGAAACAAAAAGAAAAAAAGAAAAATATATTGAACCCTGTGGATGTGAAAGTGCCAAAGTTCTCAGAGGTACAGTATATGAAAAAGAATGTTATTGCAGTACCAGAAATATTCATGTCAGGAGAATACCACTATTTTTAAAAGCATTGAACTGTCACATTACTCTTGGAAAAGATTTCATGAATTGGTCACTCTAATCTCTTATTCACATACCGTTCAAATATTTAAACTCAATTAAAAGGAAAAAAAAGAAGAAGACAAAAAATGTATTTTTTCTGATCTATATGGAATCTAAATAAGGTAACTAATGGCACATAATTAAAGGCATGGAAAAATGTTGTACTTGGATACGTTAAAAAGCTGCTTTACACAGACACTTCATCCCTTTTTGATGCATATAACTGAGAATTTTTCAGCTCCAACACTAGTTCCTGAATTCCCACATGAAGTGACAACTATAGTCATTTTCATATCTGCATTATCTTTTACAGGAGAGTGCAGATGAAAATATAAGCCTGATGGGTGGCTTAGTCTCTTGGGGTACTTTAATGGTTTGCCAATTTCTTTTCAGTATTTTGTACCCTTCAACTGTGAAATGAAAATGTCCATCCTCTAGCAATGGTTTGAAAACAAGAAAGTACATTTCAGTCTGAATAAGTCTACTTGGATATCAATACACTTTGAGTTGTTTCCTTCAATTTTCTTATCTCTGAGAATGAAACAGTAATAATAATTAATTAATAATGGAATTTCTAGGGAAAGCAGATGACCATTATATCTGTAAGAGAGTGAAAAGAGTCTGCAAGATAAAAGTAGGGTTATCTTTCTGAAATAATGTTACTTGTATTGAAATAGGTGCCATTTGGATGACTAGCAAACACTTCTGCAGTAGACTGTATGTACCTTTCTGTGAGGCAGCTGACAGACCATAGCTTTTCTTTGATTAGCAAGTTGCTCATTGCGATGGTTAAAATTTGCAAACACAAATGCAAACCCAAAAACAATGTACAAAACCAAGTAGATCAAGCCACTGGGAAGGTGTTGGCAAATACTTTTATCAGTAGTATCAGATGCTTGAATGAGCACTATTTGCATTCAGATATCACAGTCTATTCTCCACATTAGCTGAATTCAATGGGAATTTTGCCTGCATCTTTTGAAATATTGTACAACTTGTCTTTCTTCATTTTCCTATGATATTTACTATGGAAAGAACCTCTCAAATAAAAAGAGCACAAAAAAATCTACATCAGTAAAAAAGTCTTTGTATTTGATTTAAGAGAATCCTTCTGTAGAACTGAATAGTACGCAGTAAATTTTGGGAGTAACACTCTCCACATTTTCAAAAAAGAAATAAACCCTAAACAGATTAGAACCATCTCTTTTTGTTTTGAAAACACATCAACCGTTTGCCATCCTTCAGGTAACATTCCTCATCTTTCTTGACAGCTATAGTGTTCTCACTTTTCTTTATGGCACATAATACAGTATACATGACAAACATGAGTGATGGTGGCATCCAACTCACTCAACTTTCATTGACTGAAAACATAGGCTTCAAGTCAAAGCCACTTCCTTGCACTCCTAAGGTGAAAGAGAGAGGTGGACATCTGCCAAGGGTGATTTTTAGGCTTTCTTACATTTAAATGGGTGGGTCCTGACAAAACACCTCTTTGTGTCTCCTCTGTTATAAAGAGAGCCTAGTTGACTAGCTTAGGCTAAATATTTCAAATTCAGCTAATTAATCATGTCCTGTCAGCCTAAAAGTGTAAGTGGCTGAGACTGAGTTTTCTCCCCTGTCCTGAGACACCAACTTGAAGCCACCTCACTGTCGATTTGCTTGTTCCTCTTGCCAGTGCTCTACAGTATCTCTGGTGCCTCTAAGCACGCAGACAGAAGGAGCTTTCACCATAAAATATCATATGATTGTTAGCAGCCATCTGTACCTAAATGGGACACTGACAATTTAGCTGCCAGGCACCTATTCACAGACATTTCATGTTTCATGTCTTCAAAATTGTTTAGAAATTGCCATGTTTTCATTCTTTTTTTTTTTATAGGAAACTTGTTCTTCATCTAAATGATCTTTGTACATATAAAAACATAAGCATAAAAAGCAGATAGCGTTTTGATTTAGTGGGTATTTGTGATAAAATTGTATTTGTACCATAGGGGCATAAAAGACAATGTGGAGTTCAGGAGAATGGAAGATTTTCTTGCATGATTTTATGGAAGTTTGTTACAAGTTACTGAAATCCGTAGAATATGCATTTCAATAGCCCTTACAAAGAGAAATACACATGAAATGTAGCCCACTTATTACCGTGCCAAAAAAAAAAACCCACCCACAAAAAACCCTCCCAAAAAACTGTGGGATAAGCAGTCAACTAGTCAGCTTGTGTTTATCAGCACAAACCACTGGAGTCAGTAGATTTACTCAAATGTGACCACTGTTCTCATTTGGTTTGAGGTTCAAGTAAAAGACTGATTTCAATTTTTTAATCCTAGTTAATTAATTTCAGCTATCAGTACCTGCGACTAATGAGATACATCTGCAATAGATGGTGTTCTGCTTTGTGTGAGTATATATTTCCATATATCTTTCCATGCCTACTTTGTTCTCCATGGGTGTATAAAAACCACCCACAAATAAAGCCTGATTGAGATACCTCCAACGGCTTATGACAGCTCAGTTTTGATTTAGTGTGTTACTTATTTTGTAGTGTGAAGTTTACTACTTCTGTTTCATGCTCAAAAAAAGAAATGTCACAAGTCTTGCTTTCTTAACCAAAATCAAAGTCATCGTAATAATAATAATAATAATAATAATAATAATAATAGTAATAATAACAACCTCTCCCTACTTCTCCCTTAAAATTTTCCCTGTATCTCTCCTTTGTCTCTCATGACCTGGAACAGCATCTCTGCCACTTGCAACAGCAATGCAATGGTCCTGTTCCACCTTTCTCTGGGAGTAGGCAGCAGACAAGTGACTTCAACAACTGCTTATTCGCTTGTGCCCATGCATCCTTACAAGACCAGACATACAATTTCCTAGATGAGTATTTTATGAATATCATGTATGTAATGCAAATCAGTTTAGTCTTTCCAATTTATTTAATGAGTGAAAAGCATCCCCTTAGAAGCCAAGCACTACCTCTTATCCTTCTACTAGAGGCTGCACTGTCTTTTAAATGACAACCTGATTGCGGTTACAGCAAAATGAGATTTAACACCTCTCTCCTACATTTTCATATGTAATTTATCTTTACATTTAATGTATTATATATAATTATATGTATTTCTTTGCAATGTTTATGTATACAACTTTATAAATTATGCCATCTTTTATAATTCTCTCACCTTTTCTCACATATATTGACTTTAATTGAATAGAGATAGTCCAAAGAGAAACAGATTTTTTTTCCCATCTGGTGAAAAATATTACAGGTAAACTTTGTATGAAATGTTTAGATTACAGATTAAAGACCATGGATTTTTTTTTTAATTTTTTTTTTTATTTATTTTGCAGAAGTAGAAAGGACTAAGAGGACTCTTCCAAAGATAAAGAATATTGACATTATTTCTCAAAAGTCCCATTTTCATAACCATGTTGCCCTTCACACATATATTACATGACTAAAAGAACATTAAATAGCCAATGATATATTTTTTATATATATGGTGTGAAAAATTTAAGTATTTTGTTTTCTGGTAAATCAAATAAATCCATGGATAAGTTCATATGAAAAGGTTCATAAACCAGATGAACAATGTTTACTAAAGCAAAAGAAGACAGAGAAAAAACTAGCAAAAACTCAGTAAAAGAAGTCCCTTTGAATGTTTTGGAAAAAATTATATGTTGAGTGTTTAAGTAAAAGCAGAGTATTGATTTTTCAGTAAATTTAATAAAAAAAAATCAGTGTTTGCATTGCCAAGGTACATCAAATTAATACACATGCACAATGTTAAGGCTGCCCTGCTTAAAAAATATTTAATAATTACAAGGTGTGAGAGGCTGAGAGTAACAAATTATTACTGCATTACATATGGCATTTTCAACTGTATACTGTTTAATTCTCCTCTTGGAGTAAAGTGTACATTCAACAGGAAAATGGTATTTAGGGTTTTTTATGCCTGAGAAAAAATCTATTTTATTGGAACACCTTTGTCATGAAGCTCAATTAACATAATTGAAAATCCCAAAGGACCATTTTTAAAATCAGAAAAATTGCTTCTAAACTTTGTTATTTGGCTATTAATTTGGAATCTGGTGGATTTTTCCAGCCAGTATGATTTCTTTATTATTTAAAAAGACATGTCAAGAGTAGTGGGATTGCATGATGCATGATTTTGTAACAAAACTAGCTGTAGAAATCTTTCATTTCAGTTTTGCAGAATTGCTGCTTTATGCTGATTGAAACAGTTTTTCTTTTCTGTCACAGCATATTCTGTGTTTGAATTATGTTTAAACCATTTGCATTTTAACACAGGTGATATATGAGTGGAAATGGCCTTCAAAAGAGCAAAACCTCCCACAGAGTGGGAAAGATTCCAGCTTTCATTGATGGTACAGCCAAATGTCAGTGTGACACACCACATTAACTCCAAATTAATCCAAAATTTGATGTAGGATATTACAAAATCGCTGGTCATAATTCTGTAGTCAAGGCTGAGTGTCATATTTATGTTTTCTTTATACTCGCAGTCTTAAAACTCACTAAGATCTGAAAAGAAAACACTGGGGACAGGAAAGTATATATTATAAATATCACTTAAATAAATACTGACTGCTTAAGCTAATACATACATTATAGAGTGTTAAGATTACCCTGCGACTGAGGTAAGGACAGGTGGTCTGGAGATGTTCTGTATTCTCCCAAGCCCTACTGCAGAATTGCAACTCTGCAGCTCATGCCCATGTGGGTAGCAATATCTCATAACAGCTGACTTTGGCACAAATTGAAGTGTTCCCACAATCCCATGCAACGACCAGAGCACACAGGGAGATAGTAAGGCCACCAAAGCAGGGATAAACAGGTGAACACTCAGCTGATTGAGAGGGGTCCCTACATTGCCTCTCTACAGTAGCAGGGTGGGAAAGCATCAGTGCCTGAAGGAAGGACGCCCAAGAGTGCGGTATACAGTAATCAAAACCTCTCACTTCTGTCAAGAAAGTTTTTTGGTGACCTGCCCTTATTCCATGCATGAACTCATCTGCGGGGGCTGTTCCTTCCGTGGCGGTTAACAAAATCATCATTAGTGGTACCGGCTGATAGTAGCGACTTTATCCTCGCATATATTGAAAGTCATACTCTACCTGAGCTAAAGACAAACGAAACAGAAAACCAGTCTCTCTAAGCATACAGTTTATAACAGGGTACAAGAAGTAGATTTGGGATAGAAATAAATGTTAGGTTGAGATACCTGAGCAATGAGTTACCTTTATGGGATAAGTTCTAATGATAGCTCTTCATGAGTCAGAAGGCAAATGTGGGTGTTTTCTTTACATAGAAGTGCTGCATACCTAAATATATAGATTATAGATATAATTAAATCTTTTCTGCATTTATGCATTAAAGAATATAGAAAGGAACACAAACATTCTATCCAACTTCCTACTCCTATAAGATTTTAATATCATTTACAGTCCTCTAATATTTTATTGTTTGCTCAGAACTTTTCAACAAGTAGATTTCTACCTTCAAGGTATAAATAACTGCAGGGGAAGTAGATAGGCGTTTAAAAAAATTCAGAGTTGAAACTCTTCAAACAAAAAAGTGTCTCTGATGAGAAAGAAACTTTTGTTTGCTTTATGGCTTTATCCTGAAAGAGATTCGAACGCTGTTGTGGGTTGTAAAGTATATATACATAAGATCGTTCCATTTGATTTAGCATTTTACAGGGTGTATAGACATTTTAAATCCCTCTATATCCTTAAACTCCTAACTGAAATTCTTCTCTTTCAGGTATAGTTGCTTAGCTTACATTAAAGAATTCAACAGATTCAGTAATGCGGAATAATATTTTGGCTTTTTTAATCACAATGTGCCCAGTCACTAGTCCCAACCTAAAAAAAAAAAATAGCTCACAGCAAATGTAAGTTTATGATGATTGGAAAATGGATCATATAAGGAACTTCTTGTCTGAGTTTTCTTGAACCTGATATGCCAAAATGAATGAAGTATTTAAGCTCTGTCAAAAGTGATACATCAAGCCCTTGTCACATATGTAATATCAATATTTTAAGGTGCAAGTTGACAGAGTTCTTGTATATGTTAGTATCTCCATAACAAATATTACTGATCTGAATGCTCTAGCTAATTGAAGATTCAAGTCTGGGTCAGAATTACATGGCTTGGATTATGTAGTAACATGTAGGATGACTTGGATCCTGAAGTAATTTTGTCCTGTTTCTCTGAGAAAGCAATTTGTTTTGACTTAGTAGCTCAGTTCTTAGTTTGAACGAAGCAACTTGTTCACAGCCTGCTTTTTCTTTTCAAAAGATATTGAATAGTTTTTCACATGATCTGTATTTTGGCCAAGTCAGTCTATGCCTAGTAGGGTTTCTCTTTTACTTAACGCTTTAAAAGAATAATTCAGAAGTCACTGACATAGACAGGGAAACATACTCCCTTGTCATTGCTGTAAATCCGTTTTTTTCATGCCTTTGTAGTTAGCCTCAATTTGCCCCATGAGTTTCTACTGAGACTCCCTTCAGACAGGAAGAATTCGCTCACTATTGTCTGTTAGTAACAGACAGGACTTCCTGTATCTAGTTGAAAAGGGAAACTGCATCCTTAATCTTTTCCTATGATGTCTAAGATCTTTTTGTATGCCTCTTATGATATGTCCTTCTGTCAGGGCGTCATTTACACTAATAATACATCTAAAAGTTTGATGGTTAATGAAGCACCAACCCAGAAAACCACTGATATTTTTCTCCCATGCATGGTGAAAACTCAGACTAACACATTAGGATCAGTAAGTAGATTTATCAAAACTCATGCTCTACAGAAACATCTCACATTAGCCTAAACTTTATCACCCTAAACACTGTAACCCCTGAGCCTCTTTCATGCTCTGAGATTAGAGGCAGGACTAAGGATCTATCTAGCTGTGAGACACCGGTTTGGGTTTACCTGGCATAGAGGATCACAACAAGGAGAAGAGGATGTCATATCATATGGCTGCTGGGAGTAGAGTACATACATGTCCTCTAACAGAGTTAGAGGCTTGATGGAGTTTTTCTTAGAAACCATACATCTGTGGTTACATGCTGAAGGCTTTCCATACCAAATATGCAGTTATTACACGTGTGTGGAGGAATGCACAGATGATTACATGCCCCAGGCAGTGTGATCCCATAGCTTTGTCTAGGAAACACAGAATAGTCAGTTTAAATGAACAATAAAAATTACTGTTAAATCACAGAACTTTCTTACTTCTGAAGAACATGAAGCCAGCCTCAGGACTGACTCTGTTAGCTGATGAATTAATCTATCTTTTTCTACTTATTCTTCTGCCTTGGAAACAACCACCCCCATTCAGTTGATATTGCCACATCAGCAATTCCCTAACCTGCTGTAACCAACAGTAGATGATCTAAACTGAAAGTTGTGTTGACTTAGGTGTTGACTTTTTGGACTTAGGCATGTCAGAAGTACTCATGCAAACAGCTTGCTACGCAGATAGCAGGAAGCAGAAATCTAGAGTTAGGGGTAGTGCACAGCTTTTGGGGGAGCTTAGGGAAGTAGCCTGCTCAACTAGCACAGATTAGGATGGAGAAGACCACAGCTCCACCAAGTGAGGTTAATGCCTCTGCAGTGCCTTGTATGATCAACTGAAATGCAACCCCCTGCACAGGACATTCAAAATGTAAACGCTTGGTTTGAATCAGAAAGTGAAGCCACCCAGCACAAGATTGCAGTGTATTTCATCAAGGAGTTAGAATGAATGGACAAAAGAAAAAAAAAAATAAAGAAAGGGTATACTGTAAGAGCTGCTGTGTTGTGAAGAAGACAGCCCTGATCACAGCCTGTGTCACCTTCTGGGAAGGAAATACACCCCAAAATAGACAAGAAGTACGCAGCAGAAATGAGGGGAAATTGTCCATGAGGATTAGCAATCAGATGGATTTCTCTTTGACAGGTTAGTAGCTCAGTAGAAGCATGGATGGGTGGACAGGCATGCAGGCATGCACGTACACATAAATCTGTAAGCCACAAAACAACAGCCAAGGCTCAGCAGCTGTCGGTGTCCTAATAGAAACATTTTAAAATGAGGTGTGTGAAATGATTATGTCCCTCCTGAGGATCAACGTGTTCTGCCATGAACAGCTTGGTGCTATGCAGGCACTGTGGTGAAGGACACTCATCATTACACTGAGAAAATGCCTTCCCTCTGTAACCTCCCTTCCTCTTCCCACACTCCCAAATCTTTTCCCAGGCAGGATAAAATTTGCTGCAGTTGGGTCTTACAGGCTTTTCTTGTCCCTGTAAGCATACATGGAGGTAAGAGCTCTTCTAAACAAGCAGCAAGCTCCTCTGTATTTCTGTCATTTACCATGTGGGATTAGAGACATGCTAAACAGCTCTTTTACTCCTCTCTTTTAGTATCAAGCTCTCAGGCTAAACATCTCAGCTCTAGATCACTCTTGAAGAGTAAAGGTCAGCCCAAATCAGTATTTTGCTGGTACTTTAAAGAGTACTTATGCAGAGAGCTGTTGACTTTGCTGACACGTTGCCATTAGAAACATCCTTGATTTTTCATGTCAGCCACCCCTCAGGTGTCACATTACCCTTCTCCAGCCTTCGGGGAAAATTATAAGTTATGAAATCTCTTCAGGTCACATCCTGACTGTACCCACTTGCTCTACTGCATACAAGATAGCTTTGACATACTCACGCTGATTTCTTTGCTTTTCTGTGCAGTGGTGGGCTCTTCCTCCAGGGAGTTCAGAATTAAAAAAAGCAAACAAACAGGAAGCAGGGTCACCAGAAGAGGTTTGATGGGAATTGAGAAGACAGCCTACATGTGAAATGTGAACTCCGGAAATCTAAATGTGACAAAGACTGAGCAGTAGTACTATCCAACCTATCCAGCCTACATTTTTCATGTTATGTCTTTATAATCCTCAAGATAAAAATCAGAAATAATAGGCTACAGAAAAATTTGTATGTTGTGTGACTTAGTAGTGCTGACCAACCCTGAACTGTCTCACTACCTGGCCAGTTCTGTTCAACCATGGCCTATTAGGTTGTACATAAACCCACTATGTGCCATGGTGTCATCACGTAGTTATGGCTTATTTGCATATCTCCAGGAAGATGTATTTTGAAGAGTGAAAAAGAAGTAAAAAAACAAAGAATTAAAAGTAGGAAAGAAGCAAAGAAATGAAGTAAGGAAGTTTGGTGGTAGCTTTCTGTTATGATTGAGATTTCTAAAACTGGATGCAGATTTGATTGATAGTGCTGACTTCTTTTGTACCTGAATTATAAATGGAAAAATTAAAGGATGTTCGGATTATTCTTCATTCTTTGTTTTCCTATATTTTCTTCCTCAAAGTCATTCAGGCAGGGGCTCCCTCCTGCTTTGTCTCTAGAGTGGTTGGCCCAGGTTGGGCCCATGTTTGATCTAGGAGTGTAAATAACTTCACCTGTGCAAATGCTGACTGGAGCTATACATGGGGCAGGCTATCTGCCCTAATTTGGCCTTAATTAGTCGGAATTTTATTCCCACCCTTCTAGAAGGGAAGGGAATAGGACATCTTTTCCCTTCCCAACAGGTTCCAGGACTGTGATATATCTCTTTAGTAGAACAATTGCTTTTATAGGCATTGACACCCATTTCACAGCCTTTCTCCTGTGCCTAATTTGGTGCCAATCCAAGTAACTTAAAAGTGAACCTTCATAGCTTTTCCCTTCTGTTAAGGAACACTTAGAGAGCTATGCAAAGAAATAACAAGAACTAAAGTTCTTTCATGGCTGCAGTTATTTTAGTCTGCCCATTTTAAGTGTCTTCTAAAAGATGGGTATAGGAGAAAATATGTTCTTTCCTTGACTATATGAGATGTTCTATAAAAAATAAAAATTCATTTTATTTAAAATGTCAAAGGGTTTTCCTTTGATTCTTGTGCACTGAATGCACTGTGAATAAATGGTAATTATGTGACCAAACAAACACACAATGCAATGGGTAATATCACAGTTCGGAGAAACAGAATATGCATGGTCTGTAGATATTGATTACCAGGGTTTCTCTGTCTCGTTGTCTTTCTCTTCTGGTTTTTTTTTTGTTTGGTTGGTTGGTTGGTTGGTTTTGGATTTTTTTTTTTGGTTTGGTTTTTTTGGGGCTTTTTTAGCTTTTTTATTTTTTTTATTTGTTTTTGCTCATTTGTGTGCTTGTGTGTTTTTATTTTTTTTTTTTTTTTCAAGTAAGGCTTGCAAGACGAACTCAAAAAAAACCTTTCAAAACAATCCCAGAAAATCCCCAAATTTTTATTTTACTGTTGAAAGCAGTACTGTTGTCATGTTCCTCAGACAGTCTCGGTCAGAGCTATTCTTGAGGTCAATTAGTAAAATGCCTGTATAGTTTAAAAGGTGGTGCACTGGGGATAGAGCAGTCTTTTAGCATTCAATCTGGATTGTCTAGTAAAAATTGAGAGTCCCAGAGGGTTTCCATATATCATCTCAGGAATTCTGCCTGCAGTAAAGTAGAGCTGTTAATCATTATATCAGTTTCTCTTAAAGATTATTTTTCTCTTAATAATACTTTCCTGTTTATTTTTTGGACTTCATAGGGCTTCTTTCAACTAACCTGCTTTCTATGGGAATGTCATTAATTTTTCCAGAGACAAAAAGTTTATTTTTAAGTCTGGTCAGCAGGGACTACTGGAGTGACAGAAAGCAGAAAAGAATTAACAGCTGAAATAAAATGTCAGCTGAATTTGTCACTGATTCTTGTGTCCTAAGGATCTTGCTTTGCAAAGTTGGGCTGTTTTTCAAGTGTTTGTTCAACCTCAGACAGCCACTGTCCTGGCTGAGCCTACAGCAGGGTAAATTTGGAGCTCTTTTATGCTCAGTGGATTTGGGCATTCCAGTATCCCAGCCACTCTCTATGGTCTTTTCAGTAGTTGCAGGTGAGACCTCTGGCCAAGAAGAACTCCAGTAGTAAAAGAAAGAGGTAAGTCAGCTCCTGCAGTGGTAGGTTGGTCTTATTTGGGTTACAGGTACAAGAAACTAATTTTCAGACTCAAAAAGCCTACGGCCAGGCATCTTACAAGTTCATGTCAGCCACTCCCCAGGGTGGGAATCCATCCTTCAGATACCTTCCCAATACCAGGACCTCCCTCCTTCTCTTTCTGACATTTCCAACTCTCCAATGTGAGTGAGGTAGGAGGATTTAAAGTCTCAGGCCAGAGGGATGCTACTGATACGAGTACCCCACTTCTTTCCTGAACCCTGGTAACAATGAAGTGTCTGAGATCAACACTTTCCTCTACCCCAAGACTGCACACCCGAACAGGCATAGGGAAGCAATCACAGCAAATGAAACATTCCTCACACAGAGGATTTTCCGTTAATTTTAGTTCAAATGGGCTGGAACCAGTCCCAGCAGTCACTACTTCTCCCCTCTGTATTTTTTTTTTAAATAAAATAAGATATACTATGGCCTGAGTCAAACTGTATGTTAACTTCGATATCAAAGTACTCTTGGATCTTTGCACTTAGACAACATGTTTACCAGAAGTGTAGCAATGGATCAGCTAAGGGTTTAGCCTGCTAGAACATACCTGCTGGAGAGCTGGGGCCCTTGAGATAAATATGTCTCAAGCAGGTAGAGTTTGCAGGTTGAAGTCTGTGAGTTCAGGTTGTTTTTATCATGGATCTATTATACTGGGATTAAAATTGACTGAAACATTTTCCGTTGTGTTTTCAACTGTTTTCAGTTGTGGTTTTTTGTTCTCCTTTCATTCTAATTCTTTGAAACATCTCCACTTTATGGACAATGAAAATACACAGAAAGAAATGATGAGAACTCCATGTTTTGATAGTATAAATTTAAAAGAAATGGAAGTGATGGAGATACAAAAATTAAAGAGTAAATATATCTAAACAGTATGTATTCTTAACATATCTAATAGAAAAGTTAAAAAAAATACAAAAGAGCTAAATATATTTTAAAGTTGATTCTAATTAACACAGGCCTCAGAAAAAGGAAGTTTCACCATTTGGTACCACTTACCACACTGTACCGCAGGGATTTCATACTTCTCTATACCTCTTTCCAAAGATGACCTTTTCTTTTTTTTTCTTCTTTTTTTCTTTTTCTTTGTTTTTTCTTTGTTTTTCTTTCTTTATTTTTTTTCTGCTAAAGAATAATAACAAGCTGTGATTATGTTGATTTCATCATGGAGGAAGTGAGGGAACACCACTGTTTCTGGCTAAATTCTTGGAGCTTCATGACTGGATTTTCAAGAAGGCATTGCTTCCTGCTGGCTCGTATAAATTTAACATTTCCCTACCGTTGTTCCCTATATCTTCTGTTTCATGTATTCTCATTGACACTGGCCTTTCTGGCAGTGACCACCTCTTTCTGGATATGAAAGCATGTAATTACACTATGTCAGGTCCCAGAATTACTATTAAGTCTCCTTTAAACGAAATTCCACACTCAGCTTATTTTTACATAAAATAGATGGTCTTTGCCGTATTTTTCACCCGATATTTGCTGATGAAACAGAAAAGAATGCCCTTCTTTTGTATTAAAAATCCATAGTTACCATTAAAGCAGCATAGGAAACCTCTCCAGGATGTACTACAGCAAACTTTATATGTGATGCCTCCAGCAAGTCAGTTTATAGGAGGACAAAAGTTAGCTGTCAGACTCCTAAAGATTTCTAGAGAAGCACAGTAGCAAAAAAAGCTCCTTTTTGATGTATCGGTGAGTTCAGAATGCAACAGAAAAGTTTTCCAACAGTAATATTCAAATAACTCATAAAAACTGGAATTTTCTTAAAGCTTAAGAATTAAATTCCTGCAAAATAACTGGTTGAAATTAAAACAATACCTGCAAGTGTAGATAACGAAAAGTTTGACATTGTCAGTTCGAAGCGGATTATTATCGATGGGGAGGCACGAACATAAGCTCACAGACCCTTAGGATTGGCATATGTCAATTTATTATTTAAATCAGTTAACTTTTATACAGTTTAGTTTGCTCAGGGTACATGCTCATAACAAGATGATTGGATAGCTCAGTCTGCGCACGCGACTCATGTCCCCAGTTCATTGGACCTGATGTTCTGTCCACATGATCTGAAATCATCCTTGGCATAGAAGCCTCTTTCTAATTAATCTGCTTTTAGGGTTTTACTAAATTTGCAGGTGTTTCATTATCTTCAGTTTCTCAAGGTTTTCTTTCTATAAACATATTATGTTCTCAAATCTTATAATTAGACACACAGCTAACAAGTATAAGCATCACATATTTTCACACAGTCTATAAGTATAAACAATACACGCTTGACACTTCCATGGCAAACAAGGCCTACAGAGTGCAGGAAAAATTGTTCAGAGAAATCTCTCTGTCCCGGCGACAGATTATCACTGTGGATCATGCCTGTCAGAAGCAGCAAGTACTCTGGAAAGTATCTACTACTTTTTTGTTTGGGTCTTTGTTGTTTTTTTGTGTTTGTTTTGCTTTTTGTTGGTTTGGTTTGGTTTTTGGTTTTGTTCTTTTGTTTTTTATAATGGTACAAGAGTTCTAAAATCACAGGGAGAAGTAGGTAGTTCAGTGCTGAATAACTAAGAAGAGAGAGCAAAATGTCAGTCTTTTTCTTTCCAGGCTACATATACATTGCCTAAGGCAACATCAATATAAAATTAGGATACAATAAGATTTATTTCCTACCTGCACAGTTTAAATTGAATTTTATCTTATCATCACATGAATTATAATAGTAATAGTCTAAATTACAAAGCATCTGCTCAAATTCTAGTATCATTTACTTCAAAATAAGTGAGCACTTTTCCCAGTGCTCTGGAAATTGGTTAGATAATATTGATTGAACATATCAGGGTATCTGCACAACCTTCCCCTTTAAGCTTCCCCTTTAACTTCTCTCTTTGTGCAATAAAGTCCTTCTCTTTTAACACACCCAATGCATGAAGGGATACATCATTTTAATTGTTCTGCTGTGTTAAGTAGCATGCTTCACGCTGACCAAACTTGGCTGTAAAGACTTGCTCTGTTCAGAGCAACTAAGATGGATAGAAGAGTGGCAATATTTGCTGATCTGGTTAAACAGATTTTTTTCTTTTTTTTAACAAACCTTCTTTTATTTATGTTCATGAATTTAGGAATACCAAGCTTCACTAAGCAGTGAGAATTTACATGTATAGTCATTTGTACATCACATAACTTTGGGATCTGCCTTAGTTCATACAGGGGTTGGGTATAAATCCCATGTTTGCTACTGAATCTCTTGACTCTGGATCACGAAAATATTAAATTTGCAACAGTGCAGAGGCAAAGGAAAAAAAAAGATATGATATTCAGGACTAGTGGAGGAGTTCCTATAGTCCACCTTGCAAAATTCAAAATACACCTAGACTCTTAAAGTTTTTGAGCTTCAGATAAGGACTCTGGAGAGTCTGGCCCCTCAAGACTAAGCAGTTTTGAGTAGGAGCTAACAGAGAAGCATCAGGGAGCAATTACAAAGGCAGAGGATAGATGACTATTCACAAGTCTAACACATCAGAAAGAAGAAAATGGATGTCAGGAAGATGATCACAGGGCTTGAACACCTCTTCTATGAAGACAGGCTGAGACAGTTGAGGCTGTTCAGTCTGGAGAAGAGAAGGCTCTGGGAAGACCTTACAGCAATGTTCCAGTACCTGAACAGAGGTACAAGAGAGTTGGAGAGAGACTTTTTAAAAGGGCATGTAGTGATAGAACAAGGAGGAATAGTCTTAAGCTGAAGAAGGGTAGGATTAGATTAGATATTAGGAAGAAATTTACTGTGAGAGTGGTGAGGCAGTGTAGCAGGTTGCCCAGAGAGATTGTGGACTACCCATCCCTGGAGGTGTTCAAGACCAGGCTGGATGTGGCTCTGAGTAGACTTGTCTAGTGGAGTGTTCCCTGCCAAAGGCAGAGCTTTTGGAACTAGAAGATTTTTAAGGTGTCTTCCAACATTAACTGTTTTGTAATTCTATTAAAGTCTTAAGAAGACTAATTATGACTTCAGTGGAAGAGAGGATGGTGTCTCAAGGAAGCTCGGAACAACCAACAGGAAAGGAGGTCTTCAACTTAAAAGACTTTCAGGATCTCAGGGAGTCTGACAGGAAGCATTTACATTTACTGTGCTCTTACATGTGAAAGTACTGTAAATATATAATTGAACAGTGAAGAGTCTGAAAATGTTTAGTATCAACATGTGTGTAAAGTTGGTCTGAGAACAGAAGACAGCTTGGTCTGCAATTTTTCTGCAAGCCACTGAAGTAGTAAGTTCTTAAAGTAAAATTGATAAAGAGAGTGAAATCTTCTAGGCTAAATTGTCCTCAGTTACATAAGCATACTGTCAGTGCCTCAAAAAATCTGAAAAAATGTCAGCCTAACTTTTGAAAAGAGAATCATGAAATGAGATTTTCACAGAATCCTTATACCAGAGCCCAAGAGGATTTTCTTTAGATGGAATAACTCACAGTTGCTGAAATAAGTTTATTTTCTTATCTGACAAGCTCTGGCAAATTGGTAATGTGAAGGTCTTCGTGCGTGGCTGCTGCTGACATCAGAGAGTTGGAACGTGTCTGTAGCACATCCACTGAGAAGAGTTACCAGTCATTCCCTGAAAGCAGACGAGGTGTGAGAAACTACTGCACTTCTAAATGAGGCCACTTCTATCTTCGTTAAATATACTGTTTATGTTGAAGATGTTTTATAATCATTTAAAGTCAAACCAGGGTGTGAATTCACCTGACATGAGAAAGCACAGCTGGAAGAAAGACTTCCTTCTCAGCAGTTTTTTTCTCCTTAATACCTTCACTCTGGGAATTTTAAACGTCTTCGTTTATTTGCCTTAGTCCAACTTCCTCATCTAAATTTTGTTTTAAAACTTTAAATCATTAATTCTGTCTTCAATAAATACTGAAGAGTGAATAGATAGCTAGAGACACTAAGCCCCAAACACCTCTCCAGCTCTGAAGAGGTGAGTAAGAGGTATATCTAGCTCCACTTCACACTCTCTTGACACTACTTATCAATAGTAAAACACTGGGACAAATTTCATTTGGCTTCACAACATCCCTTTTCCACTGAAGAACTTAATGTACATTCTGCAGAAAGAAGAATTGCAGCAAAGACCAGCTGAAAAATGTGTCAGCACTTACACAGCAAGATAGTATAGGATGGAGAATTAGATACTGGCCTTCTAGCAAAATCTGTGAGCTAAACACTAGGTTGAGGATTGCTAAAATCATCCTTCTTGAGAGGCAGCAGATCCTGAATGCATTTAAGGCTTCACAAGTGCCCAGTGAGGGGGTAAGGACTGTGTTCCAACATGCCATCTGTGGCTTAAAAAGTTATCCATGGTCCTTCTGTATCAATATGCTCTAACTCCTCTTCCTCCCTCTTCAAACACTAGTAGTCATTTTCTCAAAGCTATCACTAGAGCCTTGGATATTGCAACACAAAATTCATAAGCTGCAATTGTTCACGGGTTTCATACCGACGTGTTTCATACTCATCTGTTCCAGCAATGAATGTAGCAAAAGTATCCACACAAATACATATATGTAAGTCCTGGTCTGAAGCTCACTTTGATGATCCTGCAAATATATCACAGTATAGCACTACCATTTCATGGAAGGTTATATCCAATAGTTGAGATATGGTAGTCTCTCAGGCCAAGTCATAGTTTTATCTGAGACTTTATTGTTCATTCTGTTCAGTGCAAAGTGAAATAAGCCAGTTTAAATGAATAGGAGGTCAAGCAAATCTTTTTGATTTGCTCTCAAAAATGCATGGGTGTTTTTAAATACAACTGAGAAAAGCTGCTTAACTGATATTTGAATGTCCTGTTATTCATCCATGAAAATTATTAGTTTTAATGTGTTGTTTGTTTCTTTCTTTCTTTCTCTTCCTAAGTGTTGCAAAGAGCAGATATAGCTAAGGTAGTTTAGGGAGCTTTGAGCTCTGTAGGATACTTGAAGGTACAGCTGCAAGCTGTTAAACAGCTTAGCTAAAACAGTAGGAAAGGTATAGCCTCTCTGATGACATTTCAGTTATAAATTTTTGAACTAAATAGTGATGCTGCTCTTTCTACATTCATACAGTCTGTGTACCAGGATTTCTTTTGAGAGATCCTCAACCCAGGAGGAAGGTACCCTTTGGATGTTTTCTGCATGAATACTCAGGCAGCTACAGGCTCTGCGCTGCAGTGATAGGACCATGCAGAACTACTTGTGAGGTAGGTAATTATGTGGAAATGACAAAAGATCATTTGTTCTGGAACAGAAGTGCAGTGTCTGCTGCAAAACCTGGAAGATCAGCCGTGAATTTCTCTAAAACTATTGCTCAGTATCTGAATTGAGCCATGGAGCCAGTGTGAGTTCAAGGTCCATACTGAAGGAATTCATGGACTTTTTGGCAGTGGAGTTAATTTCGCTTTTTTTCTCTTTAGATCCCTCTGAAGGCTGCATAAAACATTTTAATATAGAAAACCAAAGTTATGCAAAATGTTTACAATGAAACCCAAACCATATTACAAATTTGGAATCCAGCATGGGGTTGGTCAACTCTTTCATGCCTTTTGTGAAAACTGCTTTGAGAGAAGTTAGGCTGATATATGGTTTTGAGCTGGAATTATGAGAAGCAAAATTCTTGGCTGAGTTTCATATTGCATGCTCCGAGTTAATTTCAACCTGAGAATTATGCAAAATAAAAAGCATGAAAATTCATATGGATCAATACTGGGAAATGCACTAAAGAACTGTTTCCGTGATTCCTTAGAGCTTCAGGACTAGCATTTGGTGTTGTTTAGTGCACAGAAGCTGTTTATGATTTTCATTACTTAGGTCTTCAAGAAAACTCTATTTTGATGAATTGCTCAGATCATTTTGAGATAACTTCTCTGTGTTTATTTTCTTCCTACCAATATATTACAGAAATGAAAGACTTAGCATAAACATTGGCCTAAGTATGTATAGATGATTTATAGGAATTCTAAAATGTAGATGTATATTTCTAGATTTGAGATGCAAACTGTATTTTAAAGTACCTTTTGGAGAGTCCCAGAAATAGAAAAGAGAAATTAACCCTCTGGTATATAATCATGTTCAGGATCAATCATGAAAAAAACTAAAAAGATTTAGACATTCCAAGGGATGGTGGGAGTGAGAAAAGACTAGATAATTCTATGCAAATTCACATGGCTAGCATCAATTTGCAAGGGGAAAGAGCAAGAGTAATACAGAAAACTTATATTCTGTGAAGAAATGGAGAAGACCGAAAATAATTTAGGACCTGGACAGAAAGAGTTGAGGTATTATGTTTTGCAAAGGCATAGAGTGTAAAAAGAAAAAAATAAAAACACAGACAAAACCAAACCACTATAAAAATAAATGAAACTGAAAGAACTACATGTTTTTTTGTGAAAAAGGTAGTTCAGTGTCACCTCAAAAACTCTTCTTTAGCACTAACCATGTAAGTTTATAAATTCCATCTATAACTGGTCTCAGTACTTCATGAAGCCAGTGAAAGTTCCTTCAAAGTGCCAGAAGCTCCAACTTCCTGTCGAATAAAAGCTTGTTAGCAGAACCGTATGCTGCTTATTGGAGAACTCTGTCTGTGAGGAAGAATAATAGATAAGGGTCTAATGTAAACAACTCCCTTCACCTTTTTACTCAGAGGTTGACCTGCTAGCGGACATCAGGGGGTAGAAAGAAAAGACCGGGAAAGAATATGAGTCCTTTATCCCTTGAAGATGGCAGGTAGGAGAAAGAGAGGAAGCCCAAGTTCTACCAGCACCTTCAAGCTCACAGCAAAAGCCGTGAACACCTTCTGGGAGCCACAAGTCCCAGTTACCTAAAACAGAAGTACAAAAAAGGCATAGTAGGTAGAGGTACCATAATGAAAATAATGAGGAATTTACCTTAATACAAATAGACAAAGAGCTACTTGGGCACTGAAAAAAATAAACAAAAAAAGATTTTAATCTCTTCTGAATAATTTACTGGCCTGGATAATTGTATCATTGAGGGTTTCCGTTTGCCCATTTAACCTAATTTTGAGTCTTAGTCTTTGCTTTCCATTTACAGATGCATATATTTGTGAAGTCTGATCATATACTTAGTGAGGGAAAATAATTTCTCTTCATGAACATCTCCACAGCCTCTGCTTCCTTTTTTTTTTCATACAACCATGGTTCCATATCCTTAATTGTTTCTGAAGTAGTTTTGCAGTAGTCTTTTCAAGTCTGTACTATTCTAGCCTGTTGGAGGTCGTCATCATTAAAGGAATTACATTGTTTTGAATTTACTAGTGATTTAATAAGAATAATGATTCTATTGGTGATGAAGATTTAGGATAAATGTTCTATTTCTAATCCAGAGGTTTACCTGAAATCTGTAACAACCAATGAAGGACTCTTACCTTTCAGTGACCAGATTTGGTGTTGTTTAGTACATGGAAATTGTCCAGGAGCAATAGGTAACTTACTGCTTTTGCTTACATTCCGCCACTGTGGAGGATGTCATTGCCATTATACAGATTGAATGTAGATAGCTGTAAATCTGAGTTCTGACACTAAATTACATTAGTTTACAATACCTTTCCCTGTCATCAAGAAAGGAAGGGACCCTTTGCTAAGAGCAGATATGTATAGTAAGAGCAGGTGTTCTTGATGCAGGAGTACAACATCTTTTAAGGTGTTATCACACTTATTTTTCTTTAGGGTATACACTTGGAAAGGCAGTAACTCTAGGAGGCAATATTTTGAAACAAATGTATCTCAAGTTCCTTATAAGAGCAGTGTAATAAATATTGCAGAAAATAATCTGATTTTTGCCTTTAACAAAAAAAACAAACCCAAACTGGTCAATGTTCTAGCAAATATAAGACTGAAATCAGAATGTGCATGTATTTTAATTGAATTGATGAACTAGTATACTGGGAATCTGGAGATAGTAGTAGAGGATAATATTAGTGGAAATTCATGGTTTGAGTTAAATTTACCAAGAAGATGGGAGTCTTTTGGCTTGAAGTCATTCTTAGTTTTCCAGCCCACCTAGTAATAACACACACAAAAGTGTCTTTTCTCTTTCTTATTAAATCTATCTGTTGTAAGTATCACCTAGCAGCTCTAGAGTGCACTTTATCAGGAAATGTGCTTGAGTTCAGATAAAGTTTGTTATCTCTTGACCTCCCTGTTAGATAATAGCAGCCCTGTAGGTTTGCATAACTCAGAAAATATCTTCTTCAGCACATAATCCCTCTGATCTTTTCAAAGTTAGGGCAGAAAATCTTTTTTCCAGTGAAACATCTCAAAGCTAACTGAATTTACACTCTGGCTGCAGCATCCCATACCCAGAAACTGTAAACATGCCAAGCAACCTTGTTCATAGCCCTAAAGCAGCAGCAGGATGTGTCTCAGCTACTTGTCTTGCACTGCTACTTTTATTTGTCTGATAAAAATATCTGCAAGAGTATCAGTCAAAACTAGACAAGAACCAATACGTTCTGAACAAGGTGACTAGCTACCTTTCTGGTCAGATTTGCATCTCAGTATCTCAGTACTGTCCATACAGTACTGATTTCTAAACAGAGCAAAACACAAGAAAATTTTTCAGGGTATAGGGGAATGGCACTGCAGATACCTGATTAAAAAGCCCATGTAATGGAGAAATTCCTTAACTAATCTGAGTTCTGGTCTGAGTTCTTTCAAGCTCCATTTCAGCACACAGATCTGTGAAGGCTTCAGCTCCTGATAAGTAAGAACTCTTAGCTTGTGGTTTTCATAAATCTTGCCTGTTTTGCAGTCTTTTTTGGAGTCAACTTTTGATAAAGTTTATTATTTGATTCGTATTTTTTATATTTTGTCTTATATTTCACCTTTAAAAAGAAGTCTACAACCCACCCCACCAAACAAAAGACTAAACCAACCAACCAAAAAAACCCCCACCACAACAAAAAAAACCCAAACAACAAGAAATGAAAGATGGGTGTGCCAATAATTTAAACTAGAGAAGGAAAGAGGAAGAAGAGAAAATTATCTCTACTAGTAGCTACTCACAACTGGTCAAAACACTCTATGCAGTACCTCTTTCCTATCTGCCTTTGTCTTCATGGCATGGTTGAGGAAGAATGGGAACTCTAATCACCAAATTCTAATACCAGTTTAGATCAGAGAGAATTATGTACTCTTTTCAGTGTAAGAACTCAGTGTACAAATGGCTGAATTCCTTACCAAGTCTATTAGTTCATGATGACTCTGGCATGTCTTCTTCAGAAGCAATGTCTCCAAGAATATTTGAGTATAAGAAAGGAAAATGAGTTATTTTACAAACCGAGAGAAAGTTTACTTTTCAGGATGGTGTTCTCTTAAAACCCACATTAAATTCTGAAATGAAGTATACTGTCACAGTATTTCTCAAAACAACTGTCATGTCAGGTGAGCTCAGAGAGCACAGAAACTTAGGCGTTTTAGGGTTATAAAGGGCTGGCAGAATTAAAGTGAATCACAGACAAAGGGGCCAAATGTTTTTTAGACATGTCAGCACGTAACTGATGAACAGTTAATCCTTCAGTAACAAGTTAACCTGCTGCTCTCTTCTAGCCATGAGAAATGTTACCATGAGGAGTTCCCTCACTTGTCATTTGGACAGTGTCAACCTGTGCTAATGAATTTACTTCAAAGCCCAAGCTAGTTTACATACTGAGCACTAAACCAGCTAATTTTCTCTCTCTTCTGCAGACATTTTATTCTCAAATCATTCTTCCCTTATCACCTCTCTTTCTCAAATACTTTCCCAGAGACTGATGGCTAGTGGAAAAATTTTACATTGGGAAAACTACTAATGGGTGAAGGAGGGGAAAGAGTCAGATTTGAAAAAGAATGAAAATACTTTCATAGCTTAACGTTTTGGATTCAGACACTTGCTAGCATCTTTTTATTACTGTTTTATTTTTTCATTAAACTCTAATGTAGTTCAAATTGTTGTGTACTATGCTTCATCTTCAGATTCGTGTGTTTAAATCTTTCAGATAGAATCACATAAAACAGTGGTTAAACTACTCTTCCCAGAGCTGAGAAACTGAGAAGGTGTAGAAGCCCAGAAGATAAGGGGCTAATGTCTATGTCTCAAACACTGATAGCCAGATAGCTATGGAGCCAGCCAAGGACTGTTCGTAAAAACAGCCAAGGATTGTTGTTAATAACATGCTGTGAGAAAGAACGGTAGGTGGCTGGAGAAGGGGGCTATATAGAGGTAGGGTAGCACTTTCCAGGGACAAATGTCATTGTTCTAGTTCCTGAAGATAAACACAGCACAGTACAGTGCTAGTGCATGAATGAGATTGAGAAGTAGGCATGGACTGGGGTGAGGATCGCATTGACCAAAGACCCCTTTAAAGGCCTCAACCCATTTCCAGAAACATCTAGAAGAATGGGCTGCGCATAATTTGCATAGGAAGGAAGAAACTTAGCTCCAGAATGGGGAAAACTTATCAATAAAAAGGTAGCCCCATGAAGCTCCATCCAACCCCCAGCTGGATCAACACTGCAGCCAGATCTGGTGATGCCTCTTTCTCTCTTTCTTTCTTTCTTTCTCTCTCCCCCTCTTTAATTTATCTCTCTTTTTCTCTCTTCCCTTTCACCCTACTCTTCTATCCAAAGCCCACTGTTACATGCTTATACTAGGAGGTCAGGGACTAATATATCAATTTCCATGCCAGGTGTGTAATTTACTAAAAGAACTTTGCAAGCTGTTGCAGGCCCTCTGACTTTTGTTGTTTCTTGTAAACCACAAGTATCTACAAATCTTGGGTGCTCCATTCCCCTTAAGAGTGGAACATCACAGAAAGGTGGTATAGAGCACACATTCTAAATTATTTGCCTGACTACTGAAGGAATAGGATGTCCAAACTCTAAGTCTGTACTTCCCATAACTTTGAGTAGATCAAGCATGTACTTGTTTGCCTTCAATTTGCTCATGGGAAACATGAAGGTGACAAAAAGTATTCCCCCAACTCCTTGGTAAGTGACTGCTGTGTTGCAAACAACTCAAAGCTGACTTGAGTCACCAAAACAATGATGGAGTACAGCTGTCATAGCAGTGGAGTATAGTTCTTCTTTTTCCTTTCAAACAATAGACCCAAATGCTGGAGGAGGTATGTTTTTGAGAGCTTCCATCACAGCTTTCAGATCAGGCACTGCAGCATGTTTGCATACATTGTAATTGGCTATAGTCATAGTAGAAGGGAGTGTGATACACAACTGTGTGTGCTGCACTGACGATACAAGCAAGTAAAAGCAGATTCATAAACATCAATGACCAGCCTTCTGAAGTACATGTTCATTTGTACTTTAGCCTAGAAGGCATGTCTTATGTTTGATTTATGGATATTTCTTGACAACATATTCTCACAATCTAGCAGAATTTGGTGTTTCATCTTTTCATCATGGCTAGGTTTCATGAACGAAGATTTGGGAAGGACTCTACCCGTATTTGCTACCAGCATGCTGATGGCTAAAAAGGCCAGTGTGAGATAGACAAGTCCGGTTGCAAAAGGTACAGTGGAAAGACTCCTTAGGTGATATCAACAAGACATAGTTCTTTCTGCGTTGTCTTCTCTCCTCGAGGGTGATCCTGAGTGTGTTCTCAAAAGAAGCAGCAGCGTTAAAGATAGTGTGTTTCCAGACCTTCCAATTGGAGGTCAGAGTAGACCAGTTATGATGATCAATATGGCCAAGGCTGAGATGTTGTTTCAGGGAGTCCTTGTATCTCCTCTTTGGGGCTCCTCTCTCGCAGCAGCCAGTGGCAAGTTCACCATAGAGCACAATCTTAGAGACGCAGTAGTCCTTCATCCTGGAGACGTGTCCTGCCCAACGCAACTGTGCTCTCAGTAACATGGCCTCAATACTTGTGATTTCTGTTTATTCTAGAACAGATGTATTAGTCACGTAATCTGACCAGTGGATGTTTAGTGTTGTACGGAGACAGTGTTGATGGAAGCATTCTAAGAGTTGCAGATGGTAGCAATAAATTACCCATGATTCAGAACCATATAAGAGAGTAGACAGCACAGTGGCTCTGTAAACACTGATCTTTGTACTTTTCTTCAGGTGTTTATTTCACCAAACTCTTTTATGGAGTTTTCTGAAAGCTCTATATGCCTTTGCTGACCTGTTGTCTATCTCTCTGTCAATCTTACCGTCCAAGGAGATGAGGCTACCTAGGTAATTAAACTCTGGACTGATTTGAGCTCTGATTGGCCAATGGTGATATGGGGATGATGGAAGACTTCCTGAGGTGCAGGTTGATAGAAAACTTCTGCCTTCTTCAAGCTAACTTCCAGCCCAAAAAGCTCAGCAGCCTCTACAAAGCAGGATGTTAAACTCTGCAGAGCTACTTCTGTGTGGGCAATGAGGGTGGCAGCATCAGTGTAGAGCAGCTCCCGGACAAGATGGTTTAAGGTCTTAGTGTGGGCCTTCAGTCACCTTAGGTTGAATAGGCTTCCATCGGTATGATATTGAATGTAGATACCATCTTCTTCATCGAGGTCTGCCATGGCCCTTTGGAACATCCTGCTGAAAAAGATTGTGAATAGGGTTGGTGCAAGAACACAGCCTTGTTTTACACCATTCTTTATTAGAAAGGGCTCAGAAAGTGCATTGCCATATCTGACTTGACCCTTTTGATCCTCATGAAGTAAGATGATCATTTTGAGGAACTTGGGGAAACATCCTAAACATTCCAAAATCTACCATGGACCTTTTGGAGGTCAGAGTATCGAAAGCCTTGGTGAGATCAACAAAGGTTACATAGAGACCTTTGTTCTATTCCCTACACTTCTCTTGCAGTTGTCTGAGAACAAATACTGTGTCTGTGGTACTCCTGTTGGCTCTGAAACCACATTGGCTTTCCAGTAGAAGTTCTTCTGCTATAGCAGATATTAGTCTATTCAAGAGTATTCTTGCAAGGATTTTGCCAGCAATGGAGAGCAGAGTGATACCTTGGTAATTTGAACAGTTTGATTTAACTCCTTTCTTCTTATACAAAGTGATGATGACTGCATCACAAAGGTCTGATGGTAGTTCACCTTGTTCCCAACAGTGCACCACAAACTCGTGAAATTTAGCATGGAGTGCTTGGCCTCCATGATTCCAGACTTCAGGTGGAATTCCATCAACTCCAGCTGCCTTGCCAGTTTTCACCTGCTGTATGGCCTTAAGAGTTTCTTCCATAGTAGGGGCAATATCCAATTCATTTTTTCACCAGTTCTTGTGTGTTGTACTGAATTGCTGAGTCTTGAACTACACAGCTAGTATTGAAAAGAGTCTGAAAGTGTTCAGACCATCGATTAAGAATGCAGGTTTTATCTGTCAGAAGCATTTGACCATCTGCGCTGAGTAGAGGGCTTTGGACCTGGTATGAAGGCCCATATGCTGTTTTCAAGGCCTTATAAAATCCTCTGTAATCACCTGTATCTGCGCATAATTGAATCTTTTCTGCTAGATTGATCCACTACTTGTTCTGAGTGTCACGAAATTTCTGTTGGAGCTTGCTGCATGCAAGACGAAAGGTTGCTTTTCTTACATGAGAAGATGGTTGACCAAGGTGTGCCTGGTGAGCAGTTCTCTTCTTCCTCAACAGTTCCTGGATCTCTTGATTGTTTTCATCAAACCAGTCCCAATTCTTCTTGAAGGAGAACCCTAAAGATTCTTCAGAGGACTGCAGGATGCTATTTTTAATATGGTTTTTTGTGTTTTGTTTTGGGTTTTTTCCATAAGAGATGTTGTTTCCCAAGTCCATGGATTTTCAGCCAAAATTGCCCTTCCCCTGTTGATTCCTTTCTGTTCTTTGCCAACTGTCTTCTTGTATCCCAACCTCCAGCTGAGACATGGAGGTATTTCAAGGATGGGCAGAGTAACTCTTTTACGAATATTATTTTTAAATTGCTCTGGGATGGCAGGCACTATATAAATTGAAGATATCATTACTATTAAACTGTCATTCAACAGCATCCTCTATTAATTTCTTTCTCTTGGAGATAAGATGGAAATAATATTCACCATAAAAACTGGTTGATAACATCTAACAGCTGGTATCCTGACTTGTTTGACAGAAGTGGGTTCTTATATGAAGCTTGACAAATGAAAATGACAATGAACATTGCTTATGTTTCTGAACATGTAGTTTAGCCATATTTCGTCAAAAGAATTTTTGAATCCCTGTCTCACATCTTACTGGTCATCAAGAGCTCTTGATTTTATCAGAACAAGTGTTTGGGGTAGTGCCTACATAGAGCAGGTAACATATTCAGTCTTACTCATGCAGTCACCTGAATATTTAAACATTTGTGTAGAGACCTTGTGAGTATGTATTGTGGGTAAAAACGGTTTGACTATACCAAGAGAGAAGCCATTATTTTGCCAGCTGTTTCTTTCTGGAAGGAATGAAGTAGGAGGTAATGGTTTGAGTAAGTACAGGGCAAGCCAGCACTATACATATGAACTGCCAGAAACTCAATATGAACAGGGTTGGGAAGGCAGTGTATACAAGGTGTTAAAGGAATCTGTTTCTCTCAGAAAAAAAAATAAATTGTTCAAGACATCCATCATTAACAAGGTTCCTTTTGGATAACATAGCTGTAGAGCTCCTGAGCGTCTCCACTGGTAAGATGTGTATGTGTGTGTGTACATGTTGGTCTTCCGGTAGGAAAACCGAGGCTTCCTATGGTAAGAAGCACAGCAAATAAAGTATTTCTTTCCAGAATATGTCCCATCCCAGCCAAAATCTGAGTGGGGAGGTGGAGGGAAACAGAGATGGAGGGAAGATTTCAATTTGGAACTCGATTGATCACAGTTCACCTGTTTTTATCCCAAAGAAGAACTGTCTACACAATCCAGCTGTTACTGAATGGACTCTGTTACAAATCCAGATTTGGCTAGTAAAATCTCTGCAATAAAAACATGTCTTTGATGTCCAGCCCAGTGCATAAAAACCAAAAGTATGCTGTTACCAAGGTGAATGGGTGAATGGTTTGGGTTAACATCTGAGCAGCTACAAATGTCACAAGCTTGGAGAGATTTTAAAAAAACAATTGAAACATCCACTGAAGCCAGGTTTCTGGTTTAAATTTAAAAGAAATGAAAATATCTAATATATTTTATGGAGTTGTCAGGCATGAAATTGCATCTTTGAGAGTCTGAAACGCACTGAGAATTTAATACATATATTTTAAGTAATGACATACAAATAAAAGAGATAGCAAATGATTCATGATGTAATATACTAAATACCAGACTATGCAGCAGGGGTGATATAGGTCTGAAGATAGCATGTGACACAATTATGATACTTTCCTTCTTCTGGTAAGTGCATATTAAGAGAAAAATACACCTGGCAAGCTTTATCCTCATGTGATGTGAGAATGATACCCAAAAAAAGATAATCACAAGCTTTAATCTAGAGGAAAAATCTGCAAGCAAGGTTGTTTTTTTATGGGATAAACACCTTTCCTAGGAAAAATTAGAGGTTGTTGCTTTTGTCCTTTTATACTCATGAAGAAAAGCAAAACTTGGTTGGACATGGCCATTTCCAGTGTCTTCTAGAAGCTCAGTATATGTCCTGTTTGCATGCGTCATTCCTTTGAAGAAGAGGGAATGAGAATGGGAGGGAAGTTGAACCCTGTACATTGAAGGGGGGGGTGGGAGGGTTAAAATAAAAAGAAGAAAGAGAGGAAGAAACAGCAGTGCACTTCTGAAGGGTGAAACTCTGTTTCCATCAAATCTGTATTCACGGGGGCTATAAAATTGCAAACCATAAATTAATATATAACTTCATACTTTTCTGCATGAGAAGAATGTTTTCCTTGCATTAGAGTTTTCCAATAACAGTTTCTCCTCCTTGAACCTCCGCAAGAAGGTACTAATGGATCATCATGTACTCTTTGCTTCATGACCCTAATATACAGCCCAATGGTCCCAACTGGTCAAAATAATTTTTTTGCACAGAAAAGTTAAATAAGGAAAGAAGACCAACTTAATAATTCAATACTGTAAAACAAAGGTCAGGTAAAGAACAACTGTACTGAAAGAGCTCAGTAAAGCTTAGGGAAATCTTTCTTTGGCAATATCTAAACTTTTCATGAAATGCCAATGGCTGTAGCAGGAAGCCATGAGTGAGTTATAAGACCACTTGGATAGCAATATGTCCATCTAGAAAGACAAAATCATAAGGAGTGGTGTTAGTGGGAGGAATATAAGGAAACCTCAATCTCTTATTCCATCATGAAGGTTGAATTTTGTTGGCTTTATGCACTTCTGAAATCTAGGATACATCTCTATGTTACAGCAACTAAAAGGGCATACCAAATCATAAAAGAAAAGAGCATGAATGTGAGCCAGGATCTGAGAAGACAGGGAAATGAAAGGTTTGTGGATTTAGGCAAATTAAAACATAATCAAGTCTTCAGCATTATTAGTCTTTGCTCCCCTCTGGTGACTGCAAAGCTACAGAGATCTGTGAAGTATTTAGGCTGAAAAGGAAGGCGGTTGTTATTGTTGTTGCTATTACATCTATTTTGTTTTAAATCCAGACAAGTGCAACTAATTCTGGACTAATCTTGCTACTTCGCTGCTAACAAGCCATACATGAGTCCCTTATTTCATTAATTATACCTGATAAACCTAGTCACAGAGCATTTCTAGATGTGAGTTGTCTTCTGTGCCTAATAGGTTTTAATGGAGGTAGAAGCAGGTAGAATCTGCTTCATGTGGCTAAATGATTTGCTCCAAATAGCCTTTTCTTGGATTATGAGGGCAGCAGATATTGGGATTTCAAAATCATAGAGATGCTTTTTCAAAGACAGTTGTGTCTGTGTTCACACTCACACGTGCGTGTTCGTGGGGTACAGAGTGGTATGGCACTTTGTGCCTGTTCACATTATGATTCAGGAGGAGGATGAAGGATATCAGACCTTTTCCATGGTGTAGCTCTATTGCATCCTCTTGCTGAAACCCCAGTTATTCTTAGCTGCTTTTTAAAAGCTACCTAAAAAGTATAGGAAATGAGTATGTTAATTCACAGCAGTACAGATCTGAGTAAGCAGTCAGAGTAAGCATTTATAAGGGGTAGCTGCAGTGAAATACAGGGCTGAAGTCACTGAAGATGTGCCTGAATTCAAGATGTCTGTACACTATTGACCACTGCATTGATTTTATTCACCCAAGTATTCTAAAAACTGCAAAGAGGCAGAAAGTGCTACAGAAAAAGAAACATCAAAAGGAAGCACAAAAAGTGGGAAGTTGGAAAAATGGTAAGAAACGCTGAGGACAGATGTGATAGTCAAGATCTGCTTTCCTCTCTTGCTGTGCTCTTTCATCTAATATAAAAATGAAAGGTTGGACAAATTGCTCCTGATCAGAAGTAGTAATGGTGGTATCACCCTTTTCTCCCCAGGACTACTATCTAACCAGAGACTTTGCTTGGGAAAAGCACAGATGTGAACGGTACATCCTTGGCCTTGTGAACTTTGATACTTCAGAGTAAGGAAGGATTTTTTTCTTTTCCTTGGTGGAACGGCACATTGGGCACATGAGCTTGAAGTGGCTGTTATGACCCTTTTTCCCTTGGGAATCTAAGCTGAAAAATCCACTACAAATTGTATTCCAGCTGGCATCAACTGAAATAATAGGTGACTTTTCACCACTGGTGCTACGTTAGTCAGCAGATAATTTCATCTGGATCTCGAATGCTAACCACAGACACTGGCTGGAAATTTTCTTGACCTGCTTCTTTACAGCTTAAACTGAATTGCTAGAGTGATACATAATTGCATTGTTTTATTACCCATCTCTTGACTATGTGAATATTTATACAGAACTCATCCTTCAAAGCATCTCTCTTTGTATCTATTTTTTTCACTGTAACCACTCTAAATCACTTTTAGGATCTGATATTCCTTCAATATTTTGTGTGCACTGGATCTAGTCAAAAGTCCATGAAAGTCAGAATAAATCCATGAATTTAGTGGACTCTGGAAAATATTTCTTCTGTCTACCATCCTAGGGTAAGAGTTGCTTTTTCCAAAATACATAAACATTTCTAATATTCTTATGCTTATTTTTATGCATTATCCCATCACCACTGAGATCACCTACTTTGCAGCAATGTATATGCCATGAGCACGGTATAATTAGATAAAGGGACCCATGCTTGAAGCTAAAACTATAATTTTGGAAAACACTTGTAGATCCCAGCTTATGTCACAGAGAGAAATACAAAATATGAACCCTTAGAGCTTTTGTTATGTTCACTAACTCACTGACTTAGCAAAAATCTGTACTAGAAAGGACTACTGGATTATTGCTAATGTATCAAGGGGTATACTATTCTACCAATTTATCTTCTCATCGAGCCTAATAGGACGCAGAATTGTACTTTCTACATAACTCTGAAGTGCTGCTGAAGGTCTGTTTGCCTGTCTGTCTGTGACAGCTGTAGCTTCTGAAATGACTGAAATCCCCCCAAACACATAATTTCAAAGCATCTAAATATGGAGAAAAGTGAGAACTGATAATATCAAGATCCTTATGTCTAATTACTAAGTCCAGGAACATCCTTCAGATGTTCAATTTGTGACTGGTCAGGAAGAGTTAAATCTTCAGGAATGTTAGAATGATATATCTTTGCACACTCTTTGTGACAGCTTTGTCTTTTATTTATGGTAATTGGGAAGTAATGGTATTCTGTCAGGTCACCTGTGAAACATCTGGCTTCACTTTTGGTAAAGCAGTGCATCAAAGGAGTTAAAATTTATTTGACTGTGTTTGGTACAGGTCAGAAAACATTTGGTTGTCAATACACCAGGTAGATTTATGGCTATGCATGGACAGAAAGAAAGAATTGAACAAATTTCAGAGAAATAACAATGCTCTTTTCCTTTGATAAATATATTGGAATTTCATTTTTGTTCAAGTCAACTGCCAGCAACAGATGCAAAATGCATCTGGTTTTGATAGTACAGTATAGGATAATATGAACAGTGAAAAAAACAAAAGACTTCTCTTCTGTCACCAGAGGGACAATTTTTGTTTTGATCACCCCCCCATATAGTAGATAAATCAAAAATATTTCATGTCAGTGTAGTGACTGAGCTTGAAGTTGTCTTATCCAAGCCTCTTTCTAAGTACAGTATTAATTTACTGTAACTTACTCTAATTGTAGTCAGCAATTACAGAATCATGAAATGGTTGAAGTTGGAAGGGAAATGTGAAGGTTACCTGGCCCAACTCTCCTGCTCAAGAGGATCACCTAGAGCTGGTTGCCCAGGGTCAGGTCTAGATGATTTTTTAATATCTTCAAGAGTGGAGACTCCACAACCTCTTCAGGTAACTTGTTCCACTGCTGTCACCTTCACAGTACAAAAGTGTTTTCTCATGAATGAAGCCTTCTATATTTCAGTTTGTGCCCATTACCAGCGTTCCTGACACTGGGCACCACTGGAAATAACCGGGCTCCATCTTTACTTTTCCTTAGGATATTTAATTCATTGATGAGATGTCTTTGAGCTTTCTGCAGGCTAAACAGTCCCAGCTCTCTCAGCATTTTGTCATATGAGAGATGTTGCAGTCACTTTACCAGCTTAGTGGTCATTTGCTGGACTTTCTTCAGTATGTCCATATCTCTTTTGTACTAAAGAACCCAGAAATGGACCCAAAACTCCAGAGGTGACCTCACCAGTACTGAGTATTCAGAGAACACTTAACCCACTAATAACACTCCTGTTAATGCAGCCCAGAATACCATTAGCCTTCTTTGCTGCAAAGGCATGTTGCTGATTCATGTTCACCTCGATCAGTTTTGCAAATAGGCATCAGATCCCTTACTTTATCCAGTTTCCCCCATTTTCTTTCATCCACCACTTTTCCCTGTGATATTCAGAGTAAATTTAGGTAAGAACTTTTTTATACGTTTGAGTGTGTTTATTCCAGGTGATAACTTTCCATTCTGCTGCATCAAATAATAAAGGATTCCTTCTACAGGAAATACACATTTCCCAGTTCTACTGCATGCTCAGAGCTGTACCACACTGCACTTTCAGCAGTACCTTCACACTGACACACGTACAACTCTTACAGACTGATTATGATACAGGTACCAAACAGTGTTTCTAATCTGCTTCCTCATTAGTGCAGACGGTTTTGGGTGTTTGCAAGAAGATATTAATGGGAAGTTACTAAAGTCAAACGTAGGTGTCTCCTGACAAAAATAATTTAGCAGGTGTTTCCCTTTTGTGCATCTGCAACTCTAGACTCACAAATATGAAGAATCATAAAAATATTTTGAATCTAGGAATTGTTCTGTGAAGTGGCACTATCTGTGTTGCATCAGAAAACAAGATGACTGTTCTGACCCTTCATTACTTTAAAAATTTGTTTACTAACGCAAGTGTAAGGGCATGGCAGGCAAGGCTGCAGAATGCTGTCTGGATGATAGATGATGGGGTCTCTTTGGAGCTGATCTGCTGAAAAGAGCGAAAGAACAGAGCTGGAGTCTGGACTAGGTATGCTTTCTACCAGAGGACTATGAGGCAGTGCTGGCAATTGATGCCTGCTTCAGAGAGGACATCTTTGCACATTGATGCCTGGCTGGCAGCAGGAATAGCCACCTTGACTCTCTGGAGGTTTGTGCATACACAAGCTGAGCAGCAGTACATGGCTATACAGAAGCACATATAAAGGTTTTGCTCCTTCTGCAAGTGGGACCATCCTGAAACAATACAATGTTACCAATAGCTCAAACAGTCACGAAGTATGAGACATGAAGGAAGACTTTAGCCTAAAATGAAGAAAATTGCTCTAACATATTCAAAATCCTTCAGCTTTTTCAGTGCATGTGAGGACTGATTTTTAAGCAAGTCTTACACTAACTGTGTAATAATAGTCTTAGACTATTCTGGAACTCAGTACTTCAGTATTGTCTGATGGCAGCGAGAATTCAGCAGCTAAGGCAAAGTTTTCCTGGTAGCGATTTCATTTGTACCATCTCAAGTTTGTATTGAGGCTCAAAGTATGCATTTGGTACTTGATGGGAACTGTTTGTCTCATTTCATCAAGTTCGCTTGACAAACATGGACCATGAAAACTAACTCAAAATTTTATGGGGTTATTTGAACTATAGTTTGAAGTCCAGTTTACAGCAGAAGCAAGCAGAAAAAAAACTTCATAAATGTTCAACAGAAATTCTAAAGCAGAGAACTTGTAAACTGAAAATAGGTGATGGTGCAAGACTACTGCAATTGCTAGTTTGCTCTCTGAATACATCCCAAAATATTTTCATTCAATATTTTCACTTGTTTTTGTTACAGTGTAAAGGCTTAGGCAGAAACCTCCTTCTTGCACACTGGGAAAGAATATACCACATGGCAATTCCTACAAAGTTAGGCTGGAGAAAAACTGGGAAAAAAGGTATGAAGGGTCCAATGAAAAAAGGATTGAAGAATGGAAGACCCAAATCCAAGATTATTAAATAGTTCAGAATGATGATCTTAAAACTTATTTCTTCACAGAACTATAGGTATTCAGAGGTGTGAAACACAGCTTTGTGTTTTCCAGGATAAATGCATAGGGAATTGATAGAGGGTAGCTCTAGGCAAAGCAGAAATTACACTAAGAATATTCCATGGAGGCCAAACCCAAAACTTTACAACCTACAAAGGAGGGCATAAGACTTCCTAAACACCCTGGCTAGAAAAAACTGTAGCTGGAAACATAAGCTGACAAACAGGTTTTTTGCATTAAATCTTAAGCTATTTGAAAGAGGGTGGTATGAGAATTAAAGCTAGACAAATTCCCCTAAGGGAGAACACTGAGGGAAGAAAAGACAATACTACAATTACTTGAAAGAGGAAAGTAATAGAATTCAAAAGTGGAATTCTTTCTTTGAAAGGAATCTGCTTTGGTCAGGGGTTGATGGAAAGGACTGTAGCTGGAGGGAAAGAGGTGGCAGCAGGGTGAGAGGGGGTAAAAGAAGAGGGAAGATACCTGGAGAGACTAATAGGAAATGGTGCCAGAAGGCACTATTTTCTCTGGGTTTAATTTCAGTGTATTCTGTACTGCAACACATTTACATTCGACCTGCCAGCACAGTGGTTACCAGCTGTACTGTGTTTCTGGGTCATAAGAAGAGAATGAAACACATTCCGTATTTGCAACACTCTTCCATAGAACAGACTGGACCAGATGATCTTTAACTCACCTCACAGACAGTCTTTGTAGGATCATAGGCTGATCTGTGTTGGAAAGGACCTCAGAAGATCTCTAGTTCAAACTCCTTCTCAAAGCATGATCAGGCATCAAGTCAGATCAGATTACTTTGGATCTTGCCAGCTGCCAGTTGGGTATCAAAAATCTCTAAGGACAGAGATAGCAAGGCATCTCTGGCCAGCCTCCTCCACTTCCTGACAGTACTCACACCATAAAAGTTTTTTTTTTAAATCCAGCATGAATCTCTCATTTCAGCTTATGTCTGTTATTCCTCATCCTTCCACTGTGTACTGGCGGGTCCATCTCATCAACGGCCTCCCTGTGGGTACTCGGATGCTGTTGTTGTATTCCCCAAGCCACCATCCAAAGATAACACTGTCAATATCCTACCCTTACTATGTTACAACACCTAAATGTTAAAGGGTACTATTATCTGTGGTACAACTTTCTTCATCAGAGCAAGAATTTTCTGAAATGGAGACATAGAGAAATCACTGCAAAAAAAGCCAGAGATTTGGTCTTGCTAAACCATGGTTGCTTTTCCAGTTTTCATGGTGCTGAAATTAAGATATCACAAGAACTTCTGAAATTTCTGCTGCTTCCTTATTTTCCCCTTTGGAATCCCAGCACTTAAGTAAAACCAACTCTGTAATGAGATATGTATAATTTAATAAGATTTTAAGAAATTAATTTTTTTAAGGCTTGTGTAGATTTCTGAGACTTCTTTAAAAAAGTATTCAGGGTGCCTAATAGTACCTATCAAAGATGATATGAAGAGGTGTGTGAAACAAAACAAGCACTAGGTTTAGCAATTATTCCTACAAGATTCTCAGAGAGACATTGTATCTTTATTTTTAACACCTTCAGAAACTTTCAAAGTCACTTGTCAAGTTTATTAGTTCCTTGAACAGTCTTTTAAACCAAAACCAGAAAACTTCTGTAAATTTTTATCAGGCTTATATTTTCCCAATAAAATACATACTGAAAAAGATAAAATATCAAGCCTTAAGTCTTGGGAAACTATATGAAAATGTTTACAGTAGGTTCAACACAGAATTATTTAAGCAAATCAAAGGCTGAAGAAAATAAGTCTTACATACAAACCTTTATCCAAAACTTCACACTTTGATAACCTTTATAGAAAGACCAAACCAGAAACTCAAGTCTAGGGTTCCTTAAGGACTCCCTGGAAAAAGGGACCTGAAGGGTCACAAACGTTTGAATGCCCAGCTCATAGGCCAAAACTCCTATCTGATATAAATAGGAAGAAAACTACAGCTAAAGCCAGTGTGAACTACAAGACGAAACAGGCAGTGACCCAGGTCCCATCAGGCATTCAGTGGGCTCTAAAAAAAAAAAAAATAAAAAATGCCCAAAATTCTTTGTAGCAAAGGTATTTTAGCTTTTGCCAAAAATGCTTAAATTTTCCTAGATCCTATCTGTGAGACAAGGACAGAACATAAGGCAAGGACAGAACTCGGTCAGGATCTCTAAAGTTATTCACTGCCTTGTAGTGTATTTCACTGATAAGTTTGAATGTAAGTTGCTGGCAGGCAAGCTGGAAAAAGTATTTCCTAGGCTGATAAATACCTAAAATACAGGGCCTATCTCAGACTGCATAGATGAACTGATTCCAACCATTCTTATGAAAGCAGAATGAAAAATAATGTTTTCTAATCATAAAAGAAAACAGGAAAAAAAATCTCTGATACTGGAGAAAAACAAGGTCAACTTTTCTAAAGAACAGATTTTGGGGGAAAGGTGTTTTTTTTATTCTCCACCATATAGTACTGACACATAAGACAGGATACAAACAAATACTGTCAAGATCATACTTATTTTTAAATATTTGCAAGGTCATTAGACATTTTGAAGTTCAAGGGAGTTCACTGAATGAAAGATATGCAAGGAATAATGTTGGATTTCCATCCTTAGAACAGTTGGAACAGGAGCTACAGATATATTTAATTATTGTTACATAAATATTAAATAATATCCTCTTCAGATTTCTTTCTAAGTCCAGGTTAATAAAGAAAAATGCTGAAGTTACAAATACTCCTTTTGTAAAATCTACAATAATGTGAACAATATATATACAGGATATAAATGCATATTTGCTTGATTTCTTTGGCAATTTAACATTTTATATGTATTTATTCTAATTTTAATTAGATATGAACATATATATGAACCTAAACCCATGGCCCCATTCCAGCAGAAAGTTAAAAAAAATTCTGAATGAGAAACACCAGTATTTTATCTGCTGCTCCTGATTAAATGCACAGGAGCCTTTGGTAAGATGACAAGCCCTCATGTTTGATGTAAGTGCTTTTTACTTTTTTAGTAATAAGTGTTTGAGTGCACTTGATCGATACTTTACTGACTGACAGAAATAAAATTATATCTCCCAGAAAAAGAGTGAGCATTCATTAATGTGGATACATCTTATCAGTGATAAGAGTTTTTCCTTCTGTAGTTTTTTATTCTCTCTAAAATAACTTTAGCAGTCTCTGATGTGATTTAGATTGAGGTAAGGATGTTTTCAAAAGCAATTGCAATGTTTAACATGAAAACTATTGATTATTTAAATACCTTTATAAATCATGCAAAGGAAATTCCAAAAGAATTTTCAAATTATTTTATCAGGTAGTGTTATGGTCAATAGGCTTGTTATCAAACATAAAATCTATTTGTCTGTAGAAATCAAACATGAACAAGGTTATGAAAAATCTGATTAGAAGAGTGTGAGGGTATTTTGTCCCCTTTATCACAAATAAATGGGAAGTATGTGTGTACTAACCTGAACTTCATCTTTGTCTGTGGTGCCATAATACACTCATCAAGTCTCTGCAGTCAGTATCATGCAGTCCATTGCCACCTCTGACTCTGCATAGCTCAGCTATGTACAGCAGGAGAAATGCCCCTGGTATGCCGTGAGTACAGCAGCAATACTGGGGCATATCCAGCCTTCTTTATTCTTTGTGCTCTGTTCCAGCCTTGTCCCATACAGATGATCTGAATGGGTGTGCAAGGTGGATTTGCTGATGAAGTGTGGCAAGAGCAGTACCTTCTGCTTGTGCGGAACTCACTATGTGCATACAGCAGTTCCCTGACTACACAGACTTCATTTGTTGGGGCTGTGGGATGTCAAGAAGCCCTGCTGGAGGTGATGCCACAGCCAGGTTTTTCCAAAGGACCTGGACAAGTGATTGAATCCCATTGAAATAACTACCCCTGGAGACAGAAGAGATTACGTAGCGACAAAAAAACCAAAAACCCTAAGTGTGTTTAGTCCTGTTTCTGCTTTCAAGTCACTGTTGTTGTCTCATCCATCACAGACACCCTTTCTTCTGGATCAAGTCTCTGCCTTCAGCTCTTTCAGCTCATTAGTGAACAATTCAATGTGTCTTTCTATTATAATGCCAGTATTTATTACTCCAATATGGGAAAAAATATGCATGAGAGAAGGAAAAGATTGTAGATTATAAATACATTTTCTTAGCTTTTTGCAGTTAGTCTGTCAAAAAGATTCATAACTGAACAGTATAACAGTAGGATAATTAAAAAGCCATTCTTCTGTAATGTCTACAGAAGTCCCTGTTTTTGGCACACTGCTAAAATAAAAGTCAGCATGAAAGTTACAAAAGATTCTATTTTTATTTTCACTCCAGTGATTTTTCCCCCCTGCTATCCCGACTCAGATTTCTTTCTTCTTTATGTGCAAAACTGAAGTAAATGAAGCACACATCAAAATACTTCAACTAAAAGAGGAATCATTGCAAGGATCATTGCTTTAACAAGGATCACTGACTTTCCTTCCGTATTTTCTACAATGACCATTTTTATTCTGATATCAGATGCCCCCAGGCAAAATTTAACTAAGAAAAAAAAAAATGCTTCAGGTCCCTGCAGCCTGTATACAATTAAGCTTGTATTATTTCTTGACAATTTTGGATAAAATTGTAAATTATTTTTGTTTACATTTATGTTGTAAATAGACTTCCTAGATTCATCAGGTAACTCATTTCTAGTTTTATAAACATATACCCAGCTCATCGTTTAGAATAGCCTGTGGTCTGGCCATTTTCAGCTCTGACCTTTTATCACAAAAGCCAGATTGAGGAATTAAGTAGTCTTTTTGATTGCCACTTTAGTAGTCTGAACAACCCCACAAAATTAAAGCAGCTCAGATCCTGGAAGCTTCTTTTGGTTTAGGTGGGTGGTTGTGTTCAAATAGCCTCATGCTTGCCTTGAAATTCTACAAACTCTCAGTTGAATTTAAAGGAAACGTGTTGTGATTTTCTTCTTATCTGTTTACTATATGAGGAGCTGAGATTTCCTCAGTGTTAGAATCTAAAACAGGTCACTGAATACAAATACAGATTCATTTTTTTTTAGTACTCAGATCAGCTCTGACTTTGACCTACATCTGAGACAGAATTAAAAGAATGTGGATGCAGATTCATGACATTTATAGGGCTGGATGTTATCGTATGCTCTTAGTTTATGACCTCCATGTATGACGCTTCATAAACATCTTTTGTGAAATTGTGTCTTCGCTCACGATAATGTCAAAATTCCCATGGATGTCAATGGAGCCAGGCAGTTGCTGCTTAGCTTTCTCAGGGGCTTGTTGGTAGGTTTTCCGTCCTTCTCTGCACTGTAGACTTTCTGTTATCATGGTTGTGTTGGTAAAACTCCGTAGTGCAACTACAGCACACATGCAGTGTCTGCTGGTTGGAAAAGTGCTTTGTAGATGTCCTTAAACTCCCTCCTTGAAAGTCATAACCAAAACCCACTAGAACTCCCTTCTGGCACTATAACAATATTCATGTCAATTTGAAGAGAATGCATATCAGTTTTTCATATAATGCAAACATAGTTATGTCAGGGCAACTTTGTAAGATAGGTATGGCTCACTTGAGGGGCTTACAAAATACCTGTATTTTAAAATCTGCTGTCATGGAAAACTTAAACATGTAAATAGGAGAGGGAAAAATCTTCATTACTTTGATTTGTGTTATTGGATCACTCAATTTTTTTTTATGTTCTAGGTCCCTTCACTGGCAAAACTTCCTAGTACAGGAACTTCATAAAACACCAACAATGTATACATAAGACAGGACATAAGTGAGGGATGCAGACACTATGGGCCTGCATAAAGAGTATTGGCACATCAGCATTAAAGCATTTTTCAATATTTTTGTAAAAAAAAACTTTAAGCAAAGACTCAAAAGAGAACTAATAAATGACTGTCACAGCTAAAAAGTCTTTCCTAGCTGTAAGGGGCCACTTGAAATCAAGTGCTAAAATGGTCTTGTTTGAAAATGCAGCAAGCAGCCATAAAGGTTAACACTACAGAGGTGGATGCTGATGTCTTGGTAATGAATAAGAAATAAGTGGAAGAAAGCCATGAATGGTTTTGGAAGTGAAATCACTTTTGTTTGAGGGGGAGATGAGGACCCAGTTGTGCACTCAAAGAAGGGGTATCAAGATCAAAGCAACGGGCTGGGAAAATGATCACTAAAACAGCATTCTCAAAGGCTCTGACCAGACAAGACTGCATTTGTCAAGGTCAGGGGAAAGGATGTTTAAGATATGAGTGTCTGTGTGACTTGAACTGCCTGTTACAAATCTTGTTGAAAGATAAGATTCCTTGAAAATGTAGGATGTCAGGAAATGTCTGGTAAGACATGTAATGGATTATGCGCATTTGTGTGGGCATAAACAGAGCATTTCAGCTCTCATTCATGAGTATGACATTATACAAAAGTGATCATGAGTGTGAATAGCTGCCTCAAATATAGTCCAAAATTTCATTTAGTGAACATGAAATGTAAAGTACCTGCAATCTAAATTTTGTTTTCTTCCTTGTTATGGCAGTGGGATCTATTCACTTTCATAATAAGGTGCAGTTAACACAGTGGTCCTTGGGTTGTAACAGAAGAAATCCTGGTAAAAGATGTAAAAGCATCTAAAACCATTAAAGAACAAGAAAATTCTAAAACCTACTTAGTTTGGCTTACAAAAAGAGAGATTATTTATGAATCTGTGGTGCTACTGAAATGTATGCTAGTAAAATATGCATGCTGAGCAATATGCACACCATTAAGGACACAACATGTGTCTACAGATCTAAGCCTTGGTCAGGAAAAGGTCAATAGCCTACCAGATATGATGCTGATTTTTAGTGCTGAGTTTCTCATTGAGAAAGTGCTCAAATCAATTGTACCAACTGGGAAAAAAAAGAGTTAGCTCTAGCAAAGAGCTACTAGTACTGCATGCATTTTTGCAGGCAATAGTGAATAGATACCTTTTGCTGAGGTCTTCCATTAAGCTTTTGTCAGCACTATACTTGGTTCAACCCTATATACACGAACTGCAACATTTTAAACCGATTTTAAACCGTGGTTTTCGTACGCAGGTGGAAACATGGTTTTAGCACTGTGGCACAGATCTTGGGTAAAGCAAATAAAGAACAAAATAAATCTGAAACTGTTGTTCATAACAGAGTTGGCATCCAGAGCTGGCTTTTCTGAACTGTAAACCGTGAAGTTGGACTGTTCCATTTGCTACTGCAGTGCTGTTTATTTAAACCCAAATATGCAAATATGATTGAAGTTTTGCTTAGATTCAACAATTTGATACGGTATTTAAAGAGACAGTTCTATGTTTTGAATCACAGACTATTTTGCTTCTTTCAGGCTTTTTGTTACATTATTAGGCAATTTCTCCTTTGACTTACTTTAAAATAATTTAAAAAAGGTATTAAAAGTAGAACTGTGGGAAACTCTGCAGGAAAGCAAAAAACCACACCCGAGCCTTGTCTGCTCAATAGAATCTGGGCCTCAGAGGCTCTTGCTGAGTTTCAAAGATTTCCAAGAGTTTGCTCCAGGATCATCTTGGAGTTTCTGGCTAGGGTGAAAATATAATGAGAATTTTCAAAGAATTTTAGGTGCTAGGAAACCATGAATAAAAAGTCATCCTAAGATCTGTAAGCCCTGGTGGAGTAAACAGTCTTTGGAACCTGATGCACTTCAAAGCAAAAGGATTTTTTAAAATACATCAGCAACATTTAATAACTCCTTACTCTTAGATAGACTGATAAAACAGGCTGAATTTAGCAGAAAGCTTTCAGCTGAGGTCAATACTCCCTAGATTGCAACCACATAGTATTCTTAATTGAAAAATATTTAAAGACTGAACAAAGAAAACAAAATGTCATTATCTCCTATTTCCATGAAGTATAATTAAAGAATTGCATAAATAACACAGCTCCCCTAAGGTCATACCAAAGGATCAGTAGCAATGTGGGAAGTGAGTAAGGACTTCACATGGCAGATCTCAAGCTTTGTCCCAAAAGCAGCACTGTTCTTCTAATTATGAGAAGCCTACAATCAGGAGTGTCAGACAGTCACTGAATTCCTACTCGTTCTGCTACTTATTCAAAGGAGAAGGCTGTAGTTTAGCTGGATACTTGGAAACAAGGAGAAAATGCATAAACTATTTGCACTGATAGAAAACAAAGGCAATTTCTGAACTTCTGCTGTCTTCAGGAGGTGATGATCATATCTTTTTATTACAACTGAATCGAAAGTATTTTTATAGTACTTGCTCTTAAAAGTAGTTATCTAACTGGACCACAGGACATGCTTCACATTGACTAAGCAATACTGAGTCTTTCTCTTTTTAAATCCAGGTATGAGCTTCAGTAAACCATATCAGCAAACACTTGGGAGACCTGCACAGTCAGACCTAAATTCTGGCAAGAATACTGGACAACTTTTCTCTTACACAGAATTTTTTTTCTTCTCCTCCCTTGATTACGCATGCTGTTTCCAAAACAGTGACTTGTCAGATATGCCCCTAGCATGGTATTTCCTACTTCTGTGATGGAAAGTTACAAGTTAGCATCTGCACAGAGGCTATTGCAAGGAATTGAAGGCATTTTTACCAAACGCTTAAGGATTGTAATTTACCCAGAACATTCACTAGCAAGTTTTTCTTCATTGGAAAGTGGAAATGTGGCTTTTCCACGTGGGAGCTTCATGCCAAGTAGAAATTTCCCCAGTTTACCACATACCCAGAATTGTTCAAAGGATCTGCAGTCAGGCATTATGGTATGTGTTAACGGTATGTCCTAAATGGTGGGTCAAATACAAGCCATGGATTTGCATGTACTTCAGCATGGCAAAGCTGAAGTCAGCACTACACCATTTACCCCAGCTGAGAATGTGGACTTCAGTTTACATCTGGACATTTTTCATCTTCACAAGACACCACTGTCTAGGAATTCGTGAAAATTGTCTTTGCCTGCCAGAAAAGAGTCTATACAGAAAGAAGATCACAGCTGCCTCACAGAGTCTGTAAGTGCCGGAACATTCAGCAGCTAGATGGGCCTTGGCTGATGGATTCAAAGAAAATATTAACCTCAGAAAAATTAATATTAAGCCAGCACCATACATCAACCGTATGACAGCAATGGCTGGAAACAAGAATTCCAATGCATGTGCTTATACAGCATACATGCATAGTCACACCAAGTTTCAACATTTGTTATCATTTTGTGCAAGGAAGAATCTGGGATATCTTGAAATCCTCATTTTTTTTCCTCTGAAATTCAGTAAAATAGAGAAGCCTCACAATGAAAAACTGCCACCTTAAGCTCCTGGAACCTCACCACCAGCAGCCTGAGAACCACAAATCACTCTGTAGCATGGATACAGCATGTTCTCTCTCCTTCCCTCACCAGAAATGTCATCCTAGACCTGAGACTCTCCACTACAAAAAATTTGAAAAAATTATTTTTCTTTCCTGAAAAGTTACAGTTTCAAGAGATCACCATTTTCAAGGGAAGAGATGTTTAATGAAAAAAAAAAGCATCCTGACCAGCTTGTGTGTGGAAAATCCGTTGAGAACACATTGAGCAACCTGATGCTTTATGCATGCCTGCTTCACCAGACCATATCCTTAATATTATACACATGTAAGACTATCATGTCTTTCATCCTAAAAAAATGTAAAAGCAGTCCTAGAGCAGCACAGACATGATGAAAATGTTTCAGTTCTGTCCTGGAAATCTCTGAATTCCACTTGCCCTTCAAATGAGTGTAACAGGGGTTTGTCCTATGTGAAACTGATTCTCCAAATTAACTGCAAATTTTATTGATCCAGGTCAGAAAGACAGCAGTACATATGGGACAAAGCCTACAGATGGGGAATTGCCTTAGATTTGGACTGCAGTTTTTGGTCTCATAACATAAGCTTGTGCAGTTACATGATATTTGTCTTTTTATTTTTTTTGGCATATGGCTGCATGCGTATGCCAGTGAATATTGTGATCTTTCCTGAAAACATGTACTACATCTCTCCAGACCCAACTACTTTAAATAAACCTATGTTTATAAATGAGCACACCCATGTCAACACTGATACATAACATACACCTTGCAGCAAACTTCATCAGAGTTAGAGCCCGGGTTTAGTTGTAGCAGTCTGGCAAATGTCTCACTGGAATACTCTACTCTAATAGTTAAGTATAGAAGTGGCTATTCCAGGAACTCTGAGAGACACATGCTTGGCTCATTTTTATTAGGTATATCCGTGAACAGTGGAGCTGTACTGGCTGGCACCAGAACAGGCTTTGGCCCTCAGCATTGCATAGGGAACAAAAACTTGGCGAGTCTGCCTTATAAATCATGTATAAATCAGAACTGCCCAGCAAACTGGTCCTATTGCTAGAGTTTCTATTCCCACACACAGGATTACTCTTTGAAGCCAAGTGCCTTAAAGATGTTTTTGTTTAAACTGTGGCAATGTAAACATTAATGTTTCAAGAAGTTTATTCCTTCAGTAAATATTTTTACAAGACAAATAACAATTCTCCTATTTTTATATTGCTTCTCATTTTCTTTGTGGAACCATAAAATTTAGTCTATAATAATCTAATGAGAAAAGAATATATATCTGCACTAAATTTTTTCATTCCAGCCACTGTTTCACAATTCCTCTCATCCCACACGGTTGTGGATATTTGTTTTTCTCTCTAACATACATATATGCATATTATTTTATATGTGCCTTGAGATATGTGTACAGAAAGTTAAACCGGAATGTTAAACTTTTATCTTGTTGGGACAGAATATGAAGTACTGTAGGACTAAAATATATTGTGAAAAGGACACATTCTGGTCTACGTATCATATGTTAATTGTTTCCAAGGAGGCTTGTCATTAATAAAGCGGGCTTAATTTTTCTGCTCCATAGAAGATTTTGAAATGAGAGGATTTCTGGATCTGTTCATGCTATTTCTGAACACAAAAAAAGTGTAGGGATTCACACTTTTGAGTGAAGTCAATGGGCACAATGTTCAGCAGTCTCAACTAACAGTCACAGCATGAAGTCATAAATCACTTCTGAAAAATATTAACTTTATGTTCAAGTTCAAAGTAGATAGTGGCTCAAATAAGGCTGATTTTCTTAGCTCTAATTAGTATGGCTAAATATTTAAGTATTTTAGCCCTTATCTTTGTGCTTTACCCATGAGAGACAGACTGAAACCCAAGCAGAAACCACTAGTCCTTGAAGTAATGTATAAAGTTGCCTCAAAAGATTTCTGGACTTTAGCCAAAATGAATTATTTGCAGAAGAGACTGATGTTTAAATAAATATGCATGTATGTATGTATATATCACATCATGTAGCTAGATGCTCGTAAGGCAAAGTAGTACTTCTCCACAGACTATAATGTTTCCTCTTTAGATTGGAAGCAGTTTTATTGGCTTGAAAAGTAGATCTCTTAAGAAAAATATCTACAGAGAAAGAAGTTGTATTTGACAAGCATGTTCCAAAGTAATACTCCTATCACTAGTAATAGCTTTTACAATTAGAACAAACAGATGCATCAGTTATAAATTTATTTGAGCTACAAAGGCTGTAGCTGCTGCCATTAACAATTATATTTGCTACAGTTGTGTGGGAGTAACTTGTACTACTGAGAGTATCATTTAATTTCATTTCTTGTGCAGACAGAGTTTAGCTGTCAAACAAAGCCAGTATAGTGATAACGTTCTCAAATAACTGTACAAGTTCATCAGTGACTAATACTTAATACTGCCTATTTCCCCAAATTGTGTAAATATCAAATATACACATCTGATTCTGTGTGTTTTTGAAAGGAAAAGCATTAGTATTTATTCTTAGGAAACTACTGCTGAATGTAAAAGAGGTGAATACTAAGCATTCACTGTATTTTCTCTGCCATACATTCTTCCTCAAACAACTTGTACATACAAGGTGCACAATTTCTACAGCAGTGAAACTTCAGAAACCTTCTTCCCAAGCCTTTTGGAAAGGTGCTTGCCAGATTTCTATTTATATTTTCAACTAAGGATGCACTTAGAAACCTGGTGGAGTACTTGCAAAACAGAAGATTGGAACATGCATGGATGGAATGGAGAAGAGTCACTCTGGATGCTGTGATCCCCCAGGAGGATGAAGAGAAATATTTGTTGTTCTTGGCATCTCACTAATAATAATTCTGACTGCAGATTAGCCATGTGAGTACCCAATACACATTAACTGATAAAACACAGTTCTTGTGCCATAATACCCGTTTCAGAGAAAGAGGATACAATTTAAACTGAAGAAATAAAGACAAAGATAAACTGAATGATATCAAACCCTAAGCTTAAAGTCATCTAATTACTGATATGGAGAAGCATGTACTCTTCCAGTGGGAAACAGTAAGCAGCACATTAGGAGAAAATACTGGGGTAAAAAAACAGCAAAGGTGACATGTCAGCAAAGATTTAAGTGAAAGAAATGGGTAGTTTGCACACCGGAAGAAGCATGGTACAAATTCAAAATGAAAGGATGGGAAGGGAGGATACAGCAACAAAACAAGAGTGGGAAGGGCAAACAATTATGACAGGATCCAAGACAGGAGAGTACAGCAGAAACAAAACTACTGTCAGTGCTTATAAACTGGATATAGAAAGAGTGTGAGAAAAAAAGAACTTAAGAGAGCAACACTGATTTAGCTGAGGAAGAAGAAATTATTTTAGATTATGATTATTGGGTAGGTTGCACTGGGGAAGCTGAGTATAAGGGAATGCACACAAAAGGAGGCTGAAGTAAGCCACGAGAGCAAAATGATGAGTGACACAGAAGAAAAACAGGCGGGTTTAGAAGATTATAGAAGCAAAGAAGACAAAATTGGATGGGGACCTGAATATTAGGAAGTGAGGAGTGAAAGGTAGTTTCATGGTTGTCAATCTGAGTGCCTGGCAAGATGGAAGAGTCGTCAACAGTGACGAAAGAAAAGGCATAGGGAATTGGCTTGGAGGAAAGACAAGAATTTTCCTTCTTTCTGATTAGTTAATCTGAGGTAGGGAGTGATAGGGAAGAGGGTGGAGAAAAAATCTGCACAGAGGAAGATATTGAATTTGAAGTATTAGATTGCAAAACTGCCGCATAGGCATCAGACAGGACATCAAGACGACAGTGAGCTCACCCAGGAGAACAGTACATAGCATGAGAAAATTAGGGAAAAGCACCAAGGAATATGTGAGTTCACATGTGCCAGCAAAAGATGTTCAGTTTAGAAACCTGCACCTAGGCATCAAGCCAGCAAGCTACAACTGCCACATCAGCAAGACTGACAACATCTGAGGAAGATTTTGAGTTAGCAGTTTCACTGAAGTCTGCACTTGACACTGGTCCAACAAACACATGTTGAGCCACAAACCTTCCATATGTTGAAACTACAGATCCCCCAGAAAGCTCTGCACATCTCATGGAGGCCTGAAATTATATTTTCTGAGAGTATTTAGACGTGGCACCTAAGGCAATTTAACTAAGAGTTAAAGTTCACTATCTGCAATAAAGAGAAATGTTAAAACGGGTCCTGGTCTGACAAGAGTTATTCTGTTAAAACAGAGCAGACTTTTCACAAAGAAACAACATCTCTGTGTCATCTGTCCTGCAATAACTTACATGGAAACCTCTGTATTTCTGGTCCACAGATGTTATAATACAGTGATCGTTTTATTTAGGAGAGAAAAATCTATGTAATATAGGTGAACCAAGAATTTGTTTGAATCATCTTGAGCATTTCCATGAACCAGAAGAACAACTGGAATAAATAGAATCAAAGTTAAAAAAATATGGAAGAGACATTAAGCCTCACACTTCCAGGCTCAATACATGCTGTGACTATATAACCTCAGGAGAACTTTCCACACCTTCCTGCTGATGCTGGTTGCCATCAGAGACAGAATACAGGGCCACATTTCACTGTAGGTGCCATGGCAGGTTCCTGTGCTCTTACCTGTGCCTGCTGCAGGAAGCAACCACCCAAATAGGCAGTTCCAGAAACGTCCAAAATAAAGACCTTTTGATCACCCTTAGGTTGCTCACTGCCAGTGTTGCTTTTTTCTCTCTTCTCATTCTCTTTTACTTTTTTTAAATACCTATAGAAATCTACTGTTACAAGAAAATTGTAAAGTTGAGCTTTTCAGAGTCAAGTTGTAGAGTCAGTTTGTAAACACAGCTGAAAACGACAGTTTGCTGAACCACAGCAGAGCAGACCTTATGTTTGCCATGTGGAATCTTAACTCTTGTTAAAATGACATTTGCAGTGTCATTTTCTAATTTTTAAAGGATGAAGTCATTAGTGCAAGTCTCAAAACACACAGCACCAATCATCTGCCTCTCTTTAGTCCTATGAAAAACAATTTATAGAATTTCCAGTTAATTTTATAGCCAATTCTCCTTTCCACTCATCTCCACTCCTCTAGAAAAAATCAAATTGTTCAGGAAGGAGGTTCATCACCAAATCCTCCCTGGGAAAAGCATGAGATGGAAGAGAACAAACTGTTCAACCCTGATCTGTGTTACCATGTTCGATGGAGTGGAGGGATAGGTGCTCAGTTGTTCCACCAGTGGAGGGGAGTGGAAAGAATTGCCTCTCAGTGGGGTAGCGTTCCTGCCTGACACCTCTACCGCCCAATAACACAGTTTAAATCCGACATCAAACAGACAATGTCAATTTAGCCTTCAACTTCCTACTGCCATTCAGCTGGCTGATGATGTACACCCTTAACATTCCTCTTACAGAAGAAAAAATGCCTGACTGGAGACTTTGCAGGACACCTGAATGGGGCACCGATACTGCCCCACTGAGAAGATCAGGTTGTCTCTTTAACCTGGCCATTTAATCTATACAGGAACGTTACATTGTATTGCAATGATTCAAGAGTGTGCACATCCACATAATCCTACTGATGGGTGTCCCTTCTGGTTCACTTATTTCTAGCATTGCACTCTCAGCATCCCTATGGCCTTCTTCTGTATTAAACAAGAAAATTCCCTGACCCCACATGACAGCTGCAGCCACCAGATGAAGGAAAATCACCTGAAATCTACATTAAAGGGCACAGGAAAGGAAAAGCCTTCTTTATATTTAGTACAGAATGTAAGACGAGAAAATAAGAAAAGACCAGAAAATAAGAAAAGCTGGAAAAATATTCCTTGAGAAATACAAAGTTTAGGAAAGCTTGGTGAAATCAGACCATTTGTCAGAGGTAAAGAGGTAAGAGAAATCATGAAGCCTGCACACACAAAAAGAAAAATTTTCAGAAAATAGGAAATTATTCAAGTATTTAACTTGCTTGTTCTGGGAGAAGAAAATGGACATGAGGAGTAACTCCTTAGGTGCTGAGGAGATCATGAATCATGCTTAAATATGAAAGAACTTGCAAAACAAAGGAAAAATGAAGGAATAAAGGAAATTGGCAGCCAGAGAGATGATAGGAGTCTGAAGCACTTTGGATTTCAGAGGATTAACAGAGAACAGGGAAAAAGAATAAAGGACAGAGAGTTTTTCTAGAAAATGTCATCCTGGCCTTTAAACAAATACTGTCAAAATACTGAATGGGGGAAACAAATGAACAGAAGGGAGAAATCTCAGTCAGACCATGACAGCAAAGAGTATGATGGTAAATGAGAAAGAAGTAAACTCATCTAGGGAAAAAAAAAGCTGCAAATGCATAGACGTTTCCAAAATCATGGTAAGTCAAACTTCCTCCAGAGATGATGCACAGGGTAAATTCAGGAGCAAGAAAGCCAAGATGAGAAGAGAGCCAAGAAAGCATACAATGCGTCAGAGGGACAGACAAATAATTTGGAGGTAGATAAAAAGTCTGCCAACCATGAAACTAAGTATAGAGCTGAGGCTGGCATGTAATACAACGAAGAAATTTCTCCCAGCTCTCTGACAACCTGGTTAATTAGAGTTTTATAATGTTTGCAATTTGACTTAGCATTTCTGAGGAAATACCTCCATGACTATGCTATCAATCTGATTCCCTGCCTTCTCTGTTTTGAATTCTTCCATCTTACAGTGGTTGCAATACTCGTTCTTGACTGGTGGTAGAGGTGTGGGGGGGTTACTATAGGATTTTCATTTAAAAACAGCTGAAAAATTGCTCTGTTATGTCTGAAGGTAAAAATCGCTTTTCAGACTGTTGCTGATACAACAGATATTTCTTTGAAAAACAAACAAAAATTACCATTTTTCCCCATATTCCCTAATTTTTTCACTATAATTTATGTAGTAAGTCTCAGAATTGTCCCTTGGTAATCTAAATTAAGCTGAATAAGTTTTTCCCTTCAACTACAGTATTGACTTACTGCACAGAGGGTAAAGCTAGTCTGACGACCTTTGGCATTGAAAATGCTAATTGAATCCTAGCTTTGACAAGAATGTTTGGATTTGGTATAAAAGAGACTTAGTCACGGTACATTTCCAGCTCCTGATTATGCCAAAGCAGGAGGGCTGAGTGAGTGCCAAGAAACAGTGGTTGCCACTCCCCCCCTGAGGGAAGGAAAAATGGATAGCCCACTCCTGGCCCACACGCACTTTCTGTATTTCGGTCTTGCAAGCTGCCTGAAAAGACACTACAAAACAGGAGATACATGGAATTTCGAATTGTGTGTTTACTTTTGTTTCTGGTATTTGTGCAGAGGAGACTTGCAGAAGGAAAGTCCTCCACTACTTACTCAACAAGCACTTCATTAGCACCAAATGGCTTCCAGAGTTTCTAAAAAGCACATTTCAAATAAAACCATTTATGGGTCTTCCTGCATTTATGCACAGATACAACAGTTCTTACCACACTGTAATATGGGTTATATTAATTTAGGTGGAGGACTTCTCAGTTCTTACACAAAACTCAAGTTCCTGTGACTCTTTCTAAGGACTTCAGCTTCATCTACAGGATGGACATGCTGCTGTGTCCTGCAAAATTTCTCCTGCATACTTTCTGGTTTATAAGGCAATGATGGGTGAGCCTTTGCAGGTCTTCAGGTGAAAGGACCGATAGCAACATTAACCATCCTTATAAAAATAAAAATCTAGAATATCCATTCAAAAAAAGCAATCCCAATTCATCTTAATAAAACAGTTGCAGACAGTGCATTTCTTCTTTGTTGTATTTACATTCTGGTTCACAAAAAACATATTCTAGAACATAAAGATGACTATTAAATTGAAACAGTCTCAAATAACATAGATTTAATAATCTATGATAAATCTTAACTTCCAGGAGAAAAAAACGATAAGGCAAATGAGTATCACTCAGTCTCCCATATATAAGAAGTGTATCTGAATAAATTTAGTGTTTATCAACTAAGGGAGGGGAGAAGGAATTGTGTATTGCCACCTTCTTTTTCTGATTAATTAAGACTCATGGGAAACACCTAGCTCAATTGTATTTAATGTTTGAAGGAGTTACATTGTTCATTAGGATGTGAATAACCTCTTTTGCAGCCTTCCCATCAATGAAGGCTGGGCACTCCCCTTCCTTATCCACAAAGCCTTCCTTTTGAATGAAAGTACATTCACCATCCAGATGGATAATAAGAGAGATGCAACACTGCATTGCTTCCTTTAAGTAATTCTGAGATTACTAAAAATAGGGAGGAAGATTTTTGTCTTCCAAATGCTCATCAATAAAGCTAACTTCAACCTCCTGATTGGCTTTTCAGGAAGTCTTTTATGTGAAGGACAGCTAACCTTTCCAAATTGCTGAGGAAGTACTTTCTCTAAGGGGAGCACTTGTGGACTGAGCTGGCTTTTCAATCTGAGGAATGTTACTTTTCAATTTTATAAAGCTGACAAAGAACATTTTCATATCCACTGTTTTCTGAATGTATTTACTTAGTGAATCACCATAAATATTCACTAACATTTGAAAAAGAGAATGCTTAATGTAATGGCACTACAATGAGATGCAGAGGAGTGTTCTGGATAGTACTAATCAAGTCACTGAAGCCCTCTTGGTTTCAAATTCCTTTCCCTGTAAATATTTTTCTCAATATTTTTCCTGTGTTGTGTAACAACACAGGAAATCCCCAGATGTCCTACTTCCTTCCCAGCTTACTACTTCTGGAAAAACTTAGGTATTTTTGAAGGTAAGACATTTGTGAATTTTTTTTCTTATTTTTAATTTTTTGGGAGTCTGTCTGTCTTGTAATTGAACTTGGATTCCTTGAGATTTAACAACTGCAGTTATTCATGTTTGAAAAAGTGAAACATATGGATTTGTGAAGATAAAACAGCATAGCAACTGGCAAAATCAGAACTGAATAGAGTGTTGAACTAAAGGATTTTGAAGTGTCATGCTGACAAACTTTGATGTAACAAGCCAAATTCAAGTTATGGGAACTGAATTAATGTGGGAACTCCCTGCTCCTCTCCATCCACAACAGAACTTGCCTTCTCATGCCATAAAATTGAGGGTTCTGGTCTTCATTAGGTGCATCAATGCTTCATGGGGGGACCTTGCAATTCCAACTTTCATTTTCCTTATCCTCCTCTCCTTTTTTTTTCCACCCTTTTTACTTGAATTTTTGGGTGTAGCTCTTCTAAGAGTTAGTCACCCTCAATTCCCTTCCTACCTAACGGAAAGAAATGGGTATTTCAAGGGTGTGATTCATCAGGGACCTTTAAAATATCTGACTGAGGTTTAGATGAATCAGGACTGAACTTAACTGACCAGGACATTGTTGACTGTAGCGGGAATATGGAATTGCTAATTGTGTCCAAATTGCAGACATCACCTTTTAACAAGTTGAAATTCACCCTTTGTCTTTTTCTTCACAGAAGTATTTAATGCTGATATTAAAGAGACATTCCTGTGGCACTCTAGGAAGTTTACTGGGGACTTTTGAGTCTTCTGTGATTCAGGCCATCTGTCAGCTCAGGAGCTGCATATGAGTTCATCTGAAATTTGCAGTTAGAAGTTTTCAGCCTATCTGAGAAGGTGAGACATTTCTCTAACTTTCTTGCTTTCAAAGGAGAACTTAATCTGGCTGTATTATGCAAGCCCCATAAATTTAGTTGGTGGAGTGCAACAGGTGTGTCCCATTTTAGGCTTTCCCACAGTTCTTGTTTCCTTTTCTTCATCTCTTCCTCTCCCCATGAAGTTCACACAGATCTCCATCTCCTGACTACTTTGAAGAAAATTCCCATACCCCATTAGGGACACACAACTGATCAAGCAATCTCACACTGTCAGCTTGGAAGTCCTTACACAAACCCACTTCCCTGCAACAGACCCTTGCTGGGCATCTGAGCCAGCTCTCTCCTTGCCTGAGGAGTGGTTCAGCAGCCAAAGTTAAATCCAAAGCCTTTATATTTTTCGTGGGTTGTCTTCCCACTCTCCTGAATCTCCCCACCTCTCTCCTCCTTCTTGGTGTTTCATAAGATCAACACTCCCTTTATTTTCTGTCTTCATTTGCTTGTTACACCAACTAGTACTCTAACATCCCATAGTTAGTACAGCTGTTGAGAGGACTGCGCAACATGGTCCATGATCCTTCTCTGGCTCTTCCTGACCATGGTTCAATCTCAGCGCACTTTTCCTGAAGCAGAGCCAGATGTCCATGGCTAGGATGTGACAAGGCTGTTGACAGGATTAACTCACTTCCTACTATGTCCATCTGAGCTGAATTCTCTGTCACTTTGGCTTTTTACAAGAAGAATCAGATCATCTCTGAACAATCCACTCAGTATCAGGTCTGTAAACTTATGGTCTTAAACTTGAAGTCTCGTGAGTGAACCACATAAATGAACTTCTTGATTTTTTATGTCTGCTACTGCTTTTCCTGTAAACACTATTTAGAGAGTATCACACTGCTTTCTGAAGAAACGGAGCTAAAAACAAAAAAGCAGGCTTTGGAGACCCTGCACAGACACTGGATCTCCACCTTCCACAGCAGAAAGCAAATAATTTCAGATTACTCCATGCTAGTAAATACATTATAGTCAGCTAAAGAATTTTGTGGAGACACAAAACATGCACAGTACAAGCCACTACAAATGAACTTCCACCACTAAAGGAAAACAGCCTTGCAGTCAAACACTCTGTGGGGAAATGTTCTTCTCATGCATGGGGTGTTCGCAGTGGTAATGTTTCAATCTAGGATAGCATACAATTATCTTGGGAAAAAAAGTACTGCATTTTAACATAATCTTTGACTTCAATTGACCCCAAAGTCTATGTAGATAATTAGGAGACTGTTTTGAGACATAGGAGATGGGATCTTCTGAATCCAGATTTTTTCTTTAAAAGAAAACAAACTTAGTTCTACATAGTCATCTAGCTTCCTTCAATCAATGACATGAGCAGAGAACACAGCACAACCTAATTTTTCAGTTGAAGACTTTTTACTATTATATCATTAGTTTAATTATTGGTGATTCAGAATAGGTCCACTGAAGGTGAGAGAATTAATCCTGGTTTACACCAGGAGAGTTGAATTTAGCTCCCTCTTTCTGACAGTGAGTATTTCACAAGTAGCACAGCACTTTGAGATTTGAGGTAGGTCCTTTCTGCTTATTTTGTGTGTGTGTCCATACCTGTTTTGAGAGCCTACAGTAATCTTGCTATAATCTGAAGTTCCAAAATACTACAAGAAAGACTATCTTACAGCGTCTTCGGTCAAGCCAACAATAAATAATTCCTAGGAATACCACGAGAAAGTTGATTTATGGTTTGAATTCTCAAACAAAGAGCTCTGGACAAGGTTCAGATAAGAAAGCAATCTTATGGATGTTTATGCGTAATAAACTGGTATATCTCTGGGTCTTCACTCAAGACCAAAATGACCACAAGATAGAAAGCAGAGAAATTGAGAAATGTATCTCGTATGAAAGTACTGAAAGTGTTTAGAAACAGGCATACTTCTCTTCTGGTCACCAGAACATTTTAAAAAAAACCTAATTTATTTCAGTGTGTTTAATTGTTGTCTGTTTCCCTCCCTCTCATTTTTAATTTCCCCTTTACATAGCTTACGAGCCAAGAGTTTTTTAAGACTGCAAGGTTAACCCTGAGTGGATAGAATTTATAAACCAACTTTTCAGCAGTAGGATTTATATGAGGGGGAGAATACAGGATTTGCCAAGTGCAGACAGATGTAGATGATGTCTGCAGAGCTTTAATACCCTGATGATGATAACTGTAAACCTGAGAATTAGGAGAGACAGTGAGAAGGGGCAGAGCACAGCACCAATATGAGCCTTGCAGCATTCCTGAGTTGCAGGACAATTCTCCTCATGTTGTGACAAGCTACTTTGTTATCCTCTGGTTCTGAGTAGGCATAAAAGGAAAATAGTTCTTGTTTGCCCGTGAAGCTGAGTTCTGCTTAGTTCTGCCTCAGCTAACCCAGGTGCCGTCAACTATTTTTAAACTGGTTTCATTTTTTGGCCTAACCACACCCCATTGTTTTCCAAGGATAACAATGACTAGCTTGATTCTGAGTAATCTTATGGCACCTGAGGGCAGGAATTAAATGATTTAGTTGTGTTTGGTTGCTGTGCTATAGGGCAAATCCCAGGGAGTGTTGGGAGTTCTACTGATCTGCTGCAGGGGCTGAGGAGGTTGAGGGAGCAGCTGGGCTAGAGACTGGGCAAAATCACTGTGACTCTTAAAGGGCATATCATAGCAGTTTTTCCTGAAAATCTGTGCTTGACAACCTGGTTGCTGAATTCTTGTTCCTAAGCCACTATATAAGATATATTATACTTTGTATGTATACTTACCTGTACTAAGCATGTAGTAAAGTAGAGAAAAAAACAGAATGTTTTGACTTAGTGCTGGTTCAGATGTATGGCATTTTGATCAAATTCCTAACAACACATTTGGGTGTGTTCATCCCAGGGACACCTTTATAATTAAGGGGAAGCTTTGGATGCTCTCATCTAGGCAACAAACTGGATCGTATGCCAGCTACTCATATTATTATTCTACCTGAAACCACAGCACTTGAGGCTTAATATCTTACTAGATAAAACAAGAAAAACTAATCCTGGTTTTCCAAGAGGGATTGAAAAATAGTTTCTTAAAAATTACCACATTTATTCAAAAATTTACAAGTAATCTATGCAGTATGCTGTACAGGGAGTGAAGAGTGGTATGGTGGAAAGGTTTCGCTTCCATTTATTTGATATGATCTATGTAATTCACTTAGAGTTGTGCTTCCTGTGATTAATCCCATGATCCAGTATGAATGACTGCAAAAATCTTTTGCTGTATGACATACACTCATGTATGTCATGCACTTCATAGTACAAATGAAAATAAAGGTCATTTGATTGTGCTAAAAACAGTAAGATGATGTTAAAATATCAGTCCAAAATTGAAAAATTAAAAAAAAAAATTAAAGTTGGAGAAAACCACCATAGTTCAGTGTTCTTTAATATTTACATTATAATATAATTTTTAATTTCGTGACTGCACAGCCTTTTTTCCATCCAATGCAAAGAACAGGCAGTTCTTATTTATTTAGCAGCTATTTCAGTGGTAGTTTTATTTCCCACTGTGTCTATTATTTATGTTCTCCTAGGCTTTTCTATGCACTCATAACTCTAAAACATGCAATTACTTTACAAATACTGTTTAGGGTATCTGCAGAACTACCCTGAGGTATGGTATATATTGTCCCTGTTTCACATACAAGGATATGAGACTTGCACAGAGTAAAGTTGGAATTGCTAATTTCAGATGCCAAGTTTGAGTTATTAAGGACCTAAATTTTTTTATGTTTATTGCAGCATTTTCTATGTTTGAGAGCTCCAGCTGATACACACAGTTATTGGGAATGCACAGACCTTTGCCTTCAGATGTAACTCTTAAATAGGTGTATTTGTATACAGCGCCTAATTGATGACCAACACTGATTATTTTTATTTAAGAGATTGTATTGGATGCTCCCAGCTGAGGCAAGGGTAAGAACTGTTCCCCATAACAACATCAGCTACCTTAGCTGGATCCATCTTAGTGATAGCCAACTTGTAATTCTGAGCAGAAGAAGGAAGCTTTCAAGATGCTTTTCTTCATTATGTAGTTATAATACATTACTGGTGCAAGTCCTTCCTGTGCCCCGATTTATTTTGTTTTTGAAAATAAAAAATAGTCAGATCATAAAGTTATTTCTATCATCGTACTGACTTCCACATTAATTCTGATCAGAAGAAACCTTTGGATAATTTTCAGCGCATTTTTTATATTTAAACCATTGACACAAAAGTTAACAAAACTGTCACCAATGGGTAACAGCATTTTGATGGTAGGAAAATAGTAAGACTTGAGGAGGGATTATGATTTCCTAACTACAGTGCTGTTTGTCAGTGTTCAAGCTTTTGTCCAACCCCCTTTGTCGTGGTTTAACCCCAGTAGGCAGCTAAACACCCCACAGCCTCTCACTCATACACACCCCTCAACCCTGCTCAGTGGGTTGGGGTAGAGAATCAGAAGGGTAAAAGTGTAAAAACTTGTGGGTTGAGATAAAGAAAGTTTAACAATTAAAAAGAAAAAAAAAAGGCACAAGAAGCCCCAACAATGAGAAAGGGGGCTAAAATAAAAGCAAACCCAAGAAAAACAAGAAATGCAAAACAATGTAATTGCTCACCACCAACCAAGCAATGCCCAACCAGTCCAGGCTGGGTACCAGGAGCCACTGCCAACTTCCACCACCAGCTTTATATGCTGAGCATGTTGCCATATGATATGGAATATCCCTTTGGTCAGCTAGTGTCAACTATTCTGTCTGTGTCCCCTCCTAAATCCTTGTGCACCCCCAGCCCACTCTCTGGTGAGCAATAACTCAGCAATAACTCAAACATCCTAGTGTTATCAGCTAGTTAATTTTCTTCATTAACCCTCTCCCAGGCAAAACCAGTACACATTCCTCCTATTCTGTCACTTTCCTGCCTTTAGTTCTGCCTTAGGCAAACAGGGTTTTGGATTATGTGATTTCTCAAGATTCCTCCCAACTTTACATTTATATGATTTAACATTTTCAATACTGATAGTAAATTAAGATTAATAAGTTAAAACTGATAGTAGATATTGCATATTTTTAACATATAGAGAGACATATAAAAAGCTATCCTTGGGTTTCAGTGGGAGATGTGAGTGGATTTAACTTACTTTTCCAGACAAAATAATAAGCTCATTTCCTTCTTTATTTGACATCCAGAACTTGGATTTGAGGGTGTATATTTCATAGGGCACAAATAACATAACAACTGAAGTGAGAGGTTCTGGGATTCTCTTTGTGTGCTATTATAAAATACATAACATTAGATAAGTTTCAGTTGCTATAAGATAAAAATAACAGAAGTCTGAATTCAGGTTTTGAAAGGAACTTACAATATTTTCAGATCAATTTTATGGTTTTTAATTACATATTTAATTAACTCAATATTTAATTGTTAACTTCGTCTGGAGGGGTTATGGCTTGATAAATGAGTGTAATACAGACAAGGAGAATTTCAGGCCAAAATTCGGCAACTGTTTAATAACTGCAGAAATGATTGGAGAATGCTTTCTATGAAAAAATGTTCTACATGATATATAAATGGATGAAGCAGAAAGAACAACAAAATCTGGGCTTTTATAGTTCTTGGCAGTGAAGGTGAACTGGATAGAACAAGAGATTTCTGAACACCTTATCTAAACTTTTAAAAGCTTGTCTGATTTCCAAGTATTTTGAAAACATTTTTTCTCAGATTCTTAATTTTTCATGACCTTTTATATCAGTACAATAAACAGTAAATGACTGATGATTGAAATAACAGCCATAAGATTCTTCCAACACAGAAAAGCCTAAAACTTATGTTTATATTAAGATATGGGACCAATAAAAAAAGTAACCATGAGAGTTAGATGGAAATTAAATTTCACTGAAGTATTCTACTTCAGTATAACTATGAACTCATTATCTTACCATCAGGGAAAGATTTTATTGTTATCATACCTGGAAGCAATTCTTATCTCTAATGTACCAGGTTTCAGCATCAATACCAGTACAGCCACATGCTGGTCATTCTACCTAACAAACAAAAGATTTCTCATTTTAAGATCTATTGCAGTTGTGAAAACAGGAAAGCATGCAATGTAGCATAGGAAGAAAGTGTGGGGCCTTTTTAAAGTAATTGACTTGGCTAAGCCAGAATACGTATATTGCGTGATCCTGCACCCACTGAAATTCAGCTACAAAAGAATTGAAAATCCAGATGTGGCCATAGCAACTACTCTTTCAAAAAGAAAAAAAATAAATCCATCCCTCAGGGCAGAAATGAGCCCTGAACCACTTTGAAGTCCCATATCTCAAGCAGGTACTTGATTTCAGATTGGAACCAGAAAAAGGACATCTCTGACAGTGATACTATGGTGTCCCCTGAAGTTAAAACAGACATACAATATTGTAGTTACCTGCTTCTAGTATATGAAACAATGATGACCGAAATGTGTTCTGAAGAAGATTAATAGCTAAAGTGGAGCAGGAGCTTTCAATCAGTGTGGAAGATCAGTTGTTAAAACTAGGTTTACTGTAAAAAAATCTTATACTGAATGAAATGTGACTCCTGTGCCAAGGACCAGTACAAGGTCTAAGCATCTCTTAAGTCTTTAAATTTCTACTGCAGGGCATGATTGTTTCTTAAGTATCTCATAGGCTTTCAGAACAAGGGTGAGTTTTACGAGGAGCGAACAGACCAGTCTTTAACAGTACTGCAGAGAGCAGCAGATAGTGTGAGAGGTAGCGATCTGTCCTCAGGCTTGTATTTCTAGAACATGAGCCTAATTTGTAGTGCAGTGCAGGAAATCTGCTCTATGCTGGCTTTTCAGCATAGTGAAATTAATATCTTTGCAATTTCTAAGGGAGCAGCCAAAAAGGTGAAAACAGCACAACTTTTCAATCAACTTCAATAAGAAAAACAAAAAACAGAATAGAAAATGAATATTGTTTTTTGCTCATTGTTTTCTTTACAGATCATATCTGCAATGCAGAAAAGTTTGCAGAAAGAACCACTCTCCACTCAAGTGGGTCAACTCAGCATAAAATACGTTGCCAGGAGAGTATGGCTACTGTAACGAAGAAGCTTGAAATCGTGCAATATCTAATATAACTACGCTGAGAAGAAAGATAGAACAAGACAGCATATTTTATGAGACATCAGCTCCTTCTACTTCATTGGATATTCTAGTGTCTTACAGGGTAAAGAGAATAAGACAATATACAGCTTTACAAAAGCACACTACTCACAGTGAATATCTTAGTTGTCCAGAAGATAAATTCTGAACTACATTCACTCTTTCTGTATCGTCTTGAATCCCTCCTTTCCTCTTTAGTAATGCCTAGTTTATGACAGAAAAAGTGAACAGAGGAGGTATCTCTTGTTTTTGTTTTTTTTTTTATTGCTGCACTTAATGATGTTCATAGTTGCCTTTGACTTTGTCTTGGATGAACACAGGAGGTCACACAACTCAACTGAGATAAAAGACTGTTAGCAGAGAGACATTGATGAATTCTGGGAAAGTTTAGCATAAAGAAAACAGGTCAGGTCAGATGCAGGGTTAAAAGGACTGTTTGAATAATCAATTTTGGGCTTTCAGATGCAGAGCCCCAGTTCAGTGTCAAAGGAATTGAACACATCATCCTGAGAGGAAGCAGAGAAATTCTTCAACCCAGGACTTCTGGGAAAACTTTTGATTTTATATGACTTCTTACATACTCTGAGAAAATAATCTGCCTGCTTTTAATTTTTACACTGTTTAGGGAAATAGGATTATGTATAACTTGTTTGTACATAAACATCATTATGATTTTCCTAAACCTGTAAGATCCTGATCTTTGGCTAACCACTTGGCTCAGGATGCAAAAAAAAAAAAACCCATCACAGGTAAAAGCAATGGCCAAATGAAAACTAATACTAACAGAGGTAGTTAATTGGAATGTGGTCAATTGGGCTCCAATTGTATCGTGGAAAAGGGGATTTTCTGCAGCTGAATAACCACAGATGAGATAATACAACTGCAAACTCTCCTTGATGTCTGTGTAGACAGAAAATACAACATTTCTTCAAATATACTGGTAGGTCACAATACAAGCAAAGGAAGGCTATTAAGGATGCCCACAGTATTAATTTACATTTGGGGGTCAAAAAATTATGCAGACAGACAGACTTCTGTGGACAGACTATGGAAAAGGCTAGGGTCCAGATAGTCAATTAAGTTGTGGGTGTCATTTTAAGGACACAGCTGGAATATAGCATCCATGCAGCCAGCATGTTTAATCACACATAAAACTCAGTGCAGTGTGGTGGTAAGAGGCACACTGAAACTTCTAAAGCTGAAAGCAGAAGAACAGTCGACAAATTGGTCCTTCTTCTGCAAGACTAATTGAAGAGACTCAGTGTGACATTTTTTAACAGCTTGAGTCTAGAAGCAGAGTCTGTTCAGTCCAGTTATTCTAAAAAACAAGATTTTCCCCCCACTGTTCTGTTGCTTCTATTTTAACTTTGGCCAAACACAAAAAGTACAAATTTTGGGGCTTGTGCTTTGTTTTGTTGTGAAATGCTTATTTAAAACAAAAATAGTAGATTTTATCTTTTCCCACCATCTATTTTCCCATTTGGGATGGTTTGAGTTTTATAGGGTGATTGCATTGGTGCTTGTTCATTCAAACTTGTTCACATCTCTAATTTTCCATCAGACTTTGGAGACGTCAGTCTTGCGGCCTCAAGCTGAATCTATGCATTCATGCTAGCTGACCATGCAAAATGGGTAACTGTAATCCACAAACCTTGTTTGTGTTTGCAATTACTCATTTTGTAGATGTAGATTTTGACTGGCTCACCTCCAATACCTACACTAGAAATTTCAATTTTTTTTCAAATTTTAAAAACTATTATATGATTTAAAAAGTAATGGTTAAAGGTTAATAAATTATTGTCTGGATGTACTTTACATAGCTTATTTAAGTTAATCTGCATTTTATTTGCCGGTCACCTGTGTCCAAAATATAGTCATCAAAACTTTGTAAGTATCTTTTTTTAACTGTGTTCAATGGGCCTGATCTATAAGATCACTATATAATGAACAAAATAGACTGTTGACAAGACACAATTGATGTATATGTTTTGTGTTTGTGTCATGATAAACAGCCTCATGACCAAAAATGAAGAACCAAGGAATTTCCTAATAAGTCAATTCCCCCTAGAAGTTGGTGATTCCCTCCTTCAAACACCACATTCTACAGATTGTGTCACTTTACCCTCTGAATTAATCAGAACAATAGAAACCACAGTTAAGTGTTCCCCATCAGGGATCTACATGTGGTATCCAGAGTTCCTATTAATTTAAAGTCCTGTATTCCTGATTGACATGTAAAACTATCATAAATAAAAACAGTTATAAATGCATAGCTCTAGTATGTGCATATACGATGTTCTCAATCTCATTGCCTTGCTAATAGACTTATATCTAATAATTTCATGCTGAGAACACTTCTCATTTCTCAATGGCCTGGACCTTCAGGTCCCAATCAAAGGCCTCTGAGACTTGAATGCAAGAAATGCTTCAGTGCAAAGATCCAGTTGCTCACTAATGTTTTGCTTAAGTGTTGCAGTACTGGTCCCAAGGCTTAATTATACATATGTCACTGATTAGTGCAATCTTGAAATAGCCACACAATATTATTTCTCTCTTAAAGTAGAAAAGCTCTCTCTAAGAAGGCTGGAAACACTAAAATAAAAGGGAAGAATATGAGTATCCCAAATAATTCCCTGTTTTGACATGACTTTGCAACCAGGTTTCTAAGAAAACGAAATAGTGCCCTCTGGTGTTCTCTTTCTCGTTCTCCCTCAGAGGAAAGTGATTTCCACAAAACAGCAGTGGCTTTCATTGCACTTCTGTACTTCAACCTTCTTGCAGTGTTCAGAGTAATGTAGTCACGTACTCTCTGTAGCCTGGGTATCAGACAAGTGATATGTCTTCCTTTATATTTCTGACATAAGACATATACAGCTTCCTTCTCTCTGGTTGAATCTAAACTGGGATTTTGTCCCTTAAAGCCCAGAAGTCTGTCCGGGGACACACTGTTCATCACATCTTCCTGGAGTTGGAACAGGGTCACTGACAGAAGGGCAAATACACCGTGGCTTGATCAATGCTGTTTGTTTGCATGTGCATCTGCCTGACTTCTTTAAGCAGAAGTATTCCTGGCAGGAAACACTACACTATCACTACTTAGAGGAAATCCGTACTTTTACACTGCATTGCACATTTTCTACGTACTTTGCATATTATCTACCTTTATCTTATAGTGCTGGCTATGTTAGCTGAGTAACAAAGATACAAATGACCGGAGCGACAAGATTTCCCATTTTTGGAGGAAAATATCTGACTGTTATCAGACAACCACAGTTAAAGCTGTCATTATTTATCGATCACTCTGGGGTTGACACAAAATGTGGGACTTCTATTTCCAGTAAGTATCTAAGAGAACATAAGTAGGGTCACTGCATTAAGGTGTCTATGGACAAGTCATAAATGACTAGTTATGACCAGGGTGTCCCATTGCTATTATGAGATACAGACTGACATTCTGTGGCTTGACTGACCTTGTCAACCATTTTCAAGATTTACGACATGATAGAAATTCTGACTGACAAATTCTAGAACTAATTTACCTTCTCTTTTATTAGCTGTGTGGTATCACAGTGGATCTTTAAATAACCTGACTAAATCCATATCTTTACTTTCTTACTTGTCAGTGAGAGATTATCTTGGTCATGTCCTTTTCTCAGTTATGAGAAACCATAAAGCCAAGAGGTTAATGGATAAAAAAAACCCTGCAAATGTCTGAAAATATTTCAGAACTTGCAGATCTGTCCTGTGCCATGTCACAGAGATCCTAACAAGTTATCATGACTTCTGGTTTGCCTGAAACTTGGCTGAAGTGAGCTGGTGCCCAGTGGAGCCCACCAGACAGTAATGTGTGGCCTCAAGGACACAATGCTTAGTACCCGCTGGCCTCATGCTGACTGAGGGCTGGTAGGGCCATACCCTGTTAGCATGTGATATCCTCACTTATAAAGAGTTAAGCATGACCTGTGTCAGGACTGAAAATGAGTAACTTTCAGACAAATTCATGGAAGGGTCTGCTGCATAGCTTCCCAAAGGTCTCCACCTATGCTTTCCCCATTTGAATGACCACTGTTGTCTCACCACAGACACCTATCACATTACCTCAGTTCCCTGTCTCTCTGTTTCAGTCTCTGATCTCATCCTTTCAGGTTTTGCCTGGTTTGGCTTAAGCTGATGCCACCCACTCCTATCATTGACATCTGCTGCCGTCTTGTCTGGAGGCTGCTGCTGGCCATCCTGTTGTGCTTCTTCCACAACTGATGGTCCCAGCCCCTCAGGTAGGGGTCCAGGACGCAGAAAGCAAACAAACAGGCCAACATCAAACAGCCCTTGGCAGTCTGATCCCACCCCCAGTTTACCCTTCCCATCTGCTGACAATGAAAGAAGTTTCCTCCAGGGAAAGCAAGGGCTTCTGAGCTTTACACCCCCATGGTTGGGTAGCTGCACTCTGAGCTCCTGTTTTGTATTCCTTACTTTCCTGTCAAGGAAAACAGAAGGAAAAGGAAGGTTGGAGACATTTTGTTGGAAAACCGGGCCCAAGCCTAGGACAACCCCAGGACACTCTATGAAAAATCACGGCACTTAAAATTCCCGCTTGCTGCAACGTGAAGGCACCACAAACACAGCCTTATGAAAGGTGTCTGCCTGGTAGAACAACAGCTCTAAGAGGCCCCTGACCCACTTTGTGGTTTGGCCTGGCTGAAAGCTAGGAAACATGTTTTGCCCAAGGCTAGGGAATTCAACACACCCAAAAACATTTCCAGACACTGTGGCAAACCAACAGAGGGTAGCCTACAGCTCATGTTGAAGCTCATAAACCTTCCAGGATCCAAAGCCCCTTGGAGGTAGGAAAGCGGCATGTTGGAAATGGCCCGTCAAATGCTCGCATTCCCGAGCTGTGCATGGGGATATTTCTACCCTTCCCAGGCCACAGCTGTGGTAGAGATTGTTTTAACAGTCTAACTGTCCATGTAGGTGACTGGGACCATTTCACAGCTTGTTTCATTTTTTAATGCAGAGGTGGCAAATGCCTTCTAGACCCCAGGTCTCCTGTTCGCCTTGACTTGGTACCCACCCAGGAACAGACTAAACAAAACATCTAGTCATGGGAGATGTTCTTGTCTTTGTTAATTTCTTTTTGATAGAGTAGTCTGGTTTTGTGTAACAATACTATGTGTAATCACAGTGTTGTACAAGTATATGTGCAGATATATTCTATTTCCCATCTCTAGGACAAGTCCTTCTGTCTGAGAGAGTTAGGATTGTTCAGCTTGAAAAAGAGAAGGCTCCAGGGAGACCTTTTAGTAGCCTTTGAGTATCTAAAGAGGACCTACGAGAAAGCTGTAAAGTGACTTTTCACAAGGGCAAGGAGGAATGGCTTTAAACTAAAAGAGTGTAGGTTTAAATTCAGTATTGTGAAGAAATTCTTTACTATGAGAGTGGTGAGGCACTGGAACAGGTTGCTCAGAGTGGTTGTGGATGCCCCATCTCTGGAAGTGCACAAGGCCAGGTTGGACTTCAAAAAACCTGATCTTGCGAATGGTGCCCCTGTCCATGGTTGGAGAGTGCAACAAGATGATCTTCAAAGTACCTACCAACCAAAACCATTCTATGATTCCGCAGTTCTTCGGGTTAAGTGGGAATGGTACTGGGAGGTAGACCTTATAAACATTCTTGGAGAAATTTTTTTATGGTAAGAAAAAAAAATAATGCTCAATTCAATAGAAAGGGTCGAGAAAGAAGAAAGCAAAAGAATATGACAGGTGAAATCCTTGTGTTCTCCTTCCTGCTGCCCATATAATTTCTGCATTTAGCTTTAAGCAAAACTGACTTTTCCACACCATACTTTACAGGAAAAGGTATAAGGCATGGCTGCAACTCTTAAGAGTTGAGAGGCATCCCCATGCAGCTTTCAGGATGCTCCTGCTTATTGGGATTTTAATATATCCTATCTTAAGTATTTGGTGAGCCTGTGCCTGCCTAATTTGACTGGTGACTTAACTGCCTGTTTCAAACCCACTGGGGATTGTCAGAGTCTATTTAAATTCTGTAGGAAGATAAGTGCTGATCTAATTTCTATTATGTTGCTGTAGTCTTTATTAAGTGCTCAGATATTAAGCATTACAACCAAGTAGGTCCTTGGTGAATCTAGCCTGCAATACATAATAGATTTTGGGGGAGGGGAGGGGGAGAGGGGGCACAGATTCTGATCTCATTTAATTTTTGAATAGCATCAGTTTCTTTTAATTTAATGAGATTGTAATCTGGCCTCCTGTCTTTTCCTGGCCCTATCATACTGCATGTTTCAATTTTCACTCATTAGGCTTAAATAAACATCAACTTAATACTTAGTAAATAGCACTGATTTGAAACCCGGCTCATGGCTTTAATCTCTATGTACTTGGCACCTCACCAAGCCTTGGGAGCTATAGTTAAAACAAATGTAAGGAAAGAAAAAATTTCAAGAGTGAAAAAATGAGAGGTCCTATAACACAGCTCTTAAAAAATATCCTATGTTTTAATGGTAGCTTTTCTCTCAAAAGTGTATAAATGAATAAACCTACTCTTTCATTCTGCTAAGATTAAATGATACAACACATGGTATTTTTAAAGCAGAATTTCTGGGATTACACGCAAAAGTTTGGCTGTTGCTCCTTGGAAAAGAAAAATGCAACAATGTTTATGTGATAACCTCAGACATAAAGAGAGGACTTTTCTCTCCTTAGTTCTCTACTGTGAATCTTTTAACAGATCAGCCTCAGTCAGTGGTATAGCAAGCACCACATAAGATTTTCAAACCTCAAAGTGTTAATTTCAGGCCTGTACCAATTTCACCGGTATTTTTAGCTGGCAATGATTTTTACAGACAGGCTGCAATCTCACATGGAAACATAAGACAAAGCATGACAAACCCAGCGCAGCATGACTGAAAGCCAAGTATGTCAGAGAGAACAGGAACATGCATTTATTAGGTCTTCCAACCCTACATGCTATGCTTCAGCCCCAGGGCTAACACCCATAGGAGAGGGCTACTTTCTAGCTTCCTCATTTTTTAATTGATCTTGACAGCTTTCTAAAAGTTTTGGGTTTATCCCATTGTAGAAGGAACAAAACCAGTGTCTCAAAAAATCAATAAACATTTCTTTTTGAAATAGGATGCTTGTACCAGGGCAGCTTCCAGAAATCAGCTTCCAAACATGATACAAACCTATTCAACCAGTGTATGCCAACAAGAATTGTGGCTAGAGGTAAGGCTGGAAGTCAGGCAAAATGGGATTTCCCTACAAATTTCTGTTAAGTCTGCAGAGGGTCAGTATTGTTCTCCCTAACATTTTTATGTTCTTCTTACACTACTATACTTGAAGTAAGCAAAAACAAACAAACCCCAAAACCAAACCCTATAGCATGTCAGTATTTTATCTTTCCATAATTCAATGGAAAAGATAAAAACTGTAATACAAATGGACATGTGGTCAGCTTGAGCCACACAGTAGACCATAACTCAAACATATTTTTTCTCTATAGGGTTTTAATTCTCTAAATGAGCAGTGGTAGCTGGGCTCAGCTTAACAATAAATAAACACATTCTGCCATCTACTGGCTGTTCAATATCAACTTGGTGAAAACCTGGTTAATTACAAATGCAATAAAAATGAATCAGAATGTGCCCCAAAGTATTCACAAATTACATAAGGATTATTAGTAAAAAGAATTGTTCTTAGTGTGTCAACCTATTTTGTTTTGCTATAACTTTAACAAAAAGAAAATTCAATCTTACTTCAGGTGTCACATGACTTTTTTTAAGGAAAAGCTGGTAAAAAAAATCAGTTTGATTGCATTAAAATACTTAGGTCTGAAAAAAAGTTTGCTTATAATTCTTACAATTTTATGGTTCAGCTACCAAGTTTCCAACCCCCTTTAATCATAAAACTCTCTCCTCTCAATGTTCCTTAGATTTTATTCCTAACTTCTAGCAATTTCTGGTTTATTTATCAGGTTAAAAGTTGTACTACATTTTCTTTAACAGAAGTTTCTCTGCAAAACATAGGACAGCCATTGACAACACTTTCTTAGCTCACTGTCAGGAACAATGATGCCCTTAGATTTACTTTTAAATGAAGACTAACTTTTCTATTTAGATTTTGCTAGACTTTTATACAAGATGAATGCAGGTTAAAGTAAATCTCAGGGTCACTGATTCAATTTGTAGCAGTTCTTGCTAATGGTGTTCTCAGGACCACTTTACAGTCTTGTTTCCTCGACAGCAAAGGCTTTTACATTAGCCTGGAATAGTTTGGGAGATTTTTGGCAGTGTATGGTAGCATTTTTGCTGATGCAAACCAGCAAAGATGGCTTTGGTCCATGGTAGTTTTCTTCTCACAGACACACAAAACTTGTGGGTGGAAGGTCTGAGGTTTAATCTAATATTTACTGGTGAGTGCTTACTGAAATCAAATCATGGATATACTGTAGCAATAATTTATTTTAAGATACTAAAAGTTAAGTTCCAAAAGCTGCAGGCATCAGTTTTGGGTTTAAGATTGAACTATTTTGGCTCTTTTAACAACAAAGAGACCCTCTGATTCCTGTATAACTTATGACTCCTCTTTCATATAAGAAATAGATGGGACCACCCATCTTGCTGGCAGTGATTTTTCTCCAGAGCCCACGTAAGCATAACTGTCCATATAAGAGTAGTGAATAGGAGATTTAGTTGGACTGACTTACATTGGGTGAAATCCAGTACAACAAGATTTTTCAGATAACCAGAGACTGTTTGCTGGATAAAACAGCAGCTATTTCCCCATAATTTTCTTTTGTGTAGGTCTATAAGGTTTTAGTAGTGGGAGGGGTTCAGAGGTGGCTTCTGTAAGGAGCTGCTAGAAGATTCCCCAAGCTGGAATTCTGGCTGGTCAAGGCTGAGGACAAAAGCAACAGTGGTAGTGTCTCTGCAATAGCATAGTTAAGAAGCTGGGGAAGGGAGAAAGACCCCTGCACAGCAGCAAGTGCAGACAGAGAAGGGAGGAGTGACACTATGTGGTAGAGAAATACTCTGCAGATACCCGGTTCAAGGAAGAAGGAGGGGGAGAAGATGCTCCAGGCACCAGAACTAAGATTCCCCTGCAGACCATGGTGAGGCAGGCTGTCCTCCTGCAGATCATGGAGGTTCACAGCAGAGCAGAGATCCACCTGCAGCCTCTGGAGAACCCCATGCCACAGCAGGTGGATGCCCAAAGGAGGCTGCAACCCTATGGAAGCTTGCACTGGAGCAGGTTTGCTGGTAGGACTTGAGACCCCTAGGGGCACCACACTGGAGCAGTCTCTGAAGAACTGCAACCCATGGAAAAGTTCATGGAGGACTGTCTCCCATGGGAGGGACCCCACAGTGGGGTAGGGAAAGAGTGTGAGGAATTCTTCTCCCAAGGAGGAAGGAATGGCAGAGACAACCTATGATGAACTGACCGCAACCACCATTCCCCACTGCCTTGCACTTGCTGGTGGGAGGAGGCATAAAATATTTGGAATGGAGTCGAGCCTGGGTTGAAAGAAAGGGTGAGGGAATGGTGTTTTTAAAATTTGGGTTTATATCTCATTATCCTACTCTGATTTAATTTGTAAAAAATTAATTTTTTTCTCTAATCTATTTTACCCATGATGCTAACTGGTGGGTGATCTCTGCTCGTCCTTATCTTAATTCACAAACCTGTCAAGTTAAGGAGGGGCAGTGATAGAGTAGCTTTGCTGGGCACTTATTATCTAGCCAGGGTCAACCGTCCATAGTAGGGAACACCCTGGATGGAGAGGAAAGAAACGGATTCCTCAGTATCCTACAGCTGCATGCAATGCAATGATCCATTAGACTGGGACTACAGGCAAAGATCTCTTCTGACATCACTGGTACGCCGAAGGTCCTGGAGGACTTAAACTGGGATGTTCTGGGATTGTTACACACAATGTAAATAACATTTGGCCCTCGGAGGACGGAGTCTGAAAGATTTCCTCTTGTCATGTATCTCATATTTTCCCTCAACAAGGAACTCGGCACAGAATTCAACAATGGAAAAACAAATATGAAAGTTCATCATAAGAAATGGTGAAGAGAAAGTGCATGCAAGTGTGGGGAATAAAAACCTTCAAAGATTTCCATCAAAAGCTAGTGCTGAAATGTAGGACCCCAAATTCCATTCCTTTGAAGCTGCATATAAGATTTCTTTCTTAGTCCCTAGGACAGCTCTAACCTTGGTGGTTGAAGATTATTCTAGTGCACTCAAATATAGGCGTCAATCACACAATTCAGACTGGAAGTTGCCAAGGGAAGAAAACCACCATTTCATCAGATCTGCATGCAATGTGAATTGACTCCCTTTATTTCTTCTGTTTACTGAAATACATTTGACAGTGTCTGCCCATCATCATTATACTCCCTACAAGCAAATCTTGATATGACCTCCTAAAGTGCCTTGTCACACAATTAGCCTTGAATATGTCATTCTAACACTATAGTCTTAATGAATTCAACAGATCCAGATAAGATAGCTTCAGGACAACTAGCTTGTTTCTGCCTATTGTCTTTTACTATCAGGTCTTCAGCATAAAACTTCAATGCATTGTCATGTTCTCCTCTAACCTTTATCTAAAAAAGAAATCAGAGGTTAAAAGTTAACACATTAGTAGTGAAAAACCAAGCTTGTATCGACTTATCACACACAGAATAGAGACCTACAAGGTGACATCTATTTATCCTGCCACATTAGTACAGGGAAAGTCAAGACCTTTCCAGTATGCTGAGTGCATTCACCTAAAACTGACAACTCTTAGGCAGATCCAGGCCACTTGCAAGTGCAGTTGGATCAACTGGGGTTTTAAACACTGAGCCTCAGTGAGAAGAGATGAAAAAGGAACTACAGCAATGAGATAGAGATCGCAACATGTTTACAACAGCTGTTTTGAGAGTAGGCTGGGCTGCTTCAATTAGTCTACAACAAAGCTTTTGGGAATAACAGCAGTATACTAAGTCTGTCGTCTGTGTTACTTTAATATGTCATCTATGATCTCAATGAAGGCTAAAATGCAAACCAGGGATGTTGAACTTGATATAAGATACATTAACACAAACATTTCTCATATGACATGATCTTTACCATTCTAAAACAACCTTGGGAATGGTGGAAAAGGCAAGTAGGGCAATTTAATCAGAAGAGAATATGGCAAGCAATGAGTATGCACTAAGATTATAGAAATGGGTAAGCCACAAAATCAGCTGAAAGAGAAAAATTCCTTTTTAATTACAGACTTACACATAATAATGCACATACGTTATTACATTGATTTTTGCAACTGTTTCTAATTTGCTAACCAAAATTTTAACTTTGCCTTTTCAGGAGTGAATTTATTTTCTTTTACAAATTGATTCCATTTGAAATATGAGTACTGGCAGCTTTAGAAAACAAGAAATAAGTTTTTCATTGATAAACAGGACAGCCAGAGCCCTTTCTGTAGTCTTGTGGCCAACTGGCAGAATTTGATTGTCTCCGTACTGCTAAATGCTTTTAGTATCTGTCCAAACAGGGCTAGATGCACGAAAGTAAATGTTGGAAATGGTCCGTAAACCATATCCATTACCAGCTTTCTGGGAATCGCTTCTTACCTTGACTCAGAGCTGAGACAAAGACTATCCTGTTAGTTCAAATACAGATAATCAAATTACTCAAGAGGCTTTCTGACATTGTTTAATTAACTACAATAGGCTGTGCCCTCAGAATTCCCAAATCCATGAGCAATACTACTTTTCTGAAACATTTTGAGGTCCCCACTATCAAGTAAAGGATTAGAAATCCCAGGATTTTTATCCTCTTTTCTTTTTCCAGGTTGCAGGAAGTGAAGACAGCAACCACCCAGCACTTCATGAATCTCCCTTTTGACACAGCATGTCCCTGTCTTTTAAGCACTACAGTATTCAAACAGTGACATTGCTCCCACATGACTATTTTTCACAGAAAGAGCACCCATCATCATAAGCTTGAATGCAAATGGGCAATGCCTGCATAATTATATAATCAGAGAAAAGTGACTGTAGAAGTCTTCTCAAATATTAACCAAAGAACATGAATAGGAGGCATCTCTACTCTTAGAAATAAGATTTATTACGTAGTCACAACAGATTTACAAGACCTTTCCTGTGATGAATATTTGTCTGCATGAGGAATAGTAGCATTCCAGTCAAAGTGTCCATGTTAACGGATCTGATGCCAAAGCTTATTTCAAGTCATTTCAAGTAATTAACTCATAAAAGCTACCTGGTACACAAACTATCAATAGGGACATAAAAGGCTTGCTGAATATGTGACTGGCTGGGGCAGATGGCTCAGCAGAGAACGAATGAAAATGAGATTGCATTATGTGTCAATGTTGTCTACATATTGCTCTAAAGGCATATCTGGAGAAGGAGCCAAAACTTCATGTGCTTCCTAGAAGCAAATCCAGACTTCTTAATTCATTATCTAATAACCTTATACTGATTTCATCACAGTATCATATATTCTTGAAAAAGTTCCCAGGTCCTATTGAATCAGAAATTATTGGCATCAGATATAATTAGCTACTTCTTTTTAGAAGTTGAGCTGAAATAAAGGGATAAAGAGAAGAAGAATAACAATAAAGAAAATAACGGAATATTTTTAACTGCAAGGGAAGTTTAGCCCTAGTTTGGAACATGGTTTCATTTAGTTTTGAAGCATTTTTCAGCCAAATTGAATGAAAAGAGAGTTTATTTGGGTAGCATTTGCACAGAATTTTGCACCATATCTAGCCATCAGACAATTGTTTTCTCATCTGGCTTACATTTGGGATTTGAGGAGGACACATACAGCCTCTGCTGATGGTGCTTTGTATTGTAAAATCTTCCTCAGTCCCTTTATTTAGAAGTAACTTCCATCATCATCATCTTGTTATAAGTGCTTTCTAGAATCCGCTGTTACCAAGGCAGTGAGTTCAAGCTGGGGAACATTTGAGAGCTACTTGACCCGTGTAGTGAACGCAAAGAACCATCTCTAATAGCGGACAGATAGATGTGGGTTGTAACATGAGCCCCTCAGAAAACCATGTTACTTTCTTTCATTTCTATGAAATGCCTGAAATAGTCCTCTGACAGTTCATGAAGACCTTGCAGTATGAAGCAAGGTTTTGTGGTTACTAAATAGAGAAAAAGCTGTTACACAAATAAATGTCCTCATTATTTTTTAACAATTTTTGTACCTGGATTGTTAACTCACTGTCTGGAAGAAAATTCTGATGTATTTAACTGGACAACCAAAATATTTTGCCTGGCAATTCAAATTGTTTCCCAACACCTCATAAACACTTTAAAGGTAGTAAGTGAGCACAAGTGCCACGTCTCTCTTAAAAACCTGTCTGGTATAAGACAACACCTATCTCGATATGGCACTTTAGTTTTGTATTTCGAGAGATATAAAAGTAAGTTGTCAAACCGACGTATGATTTATTTTTTGAATGTAAAGCACCTCCACTAGATGGTGCCAGAACTTCACAGTAGTGGCCTCAACGGGCATTTAGGTTGATCAGGAGGGCTACAGGATGGCATCTCCTTACTGTACAAACTCGAGCATACATATTCCGTCAAGGTTATGATGCCAATTCTTGAAAAAAAAATGAATGATACAAAAAAAAATTTTAAACTAGAAGAACAAAGTTATCAAAGTCACAGACAGTGCCCTGAAATAGGCAAGCTGAACAGGACAAGCAGGACTGAGCCTCAATATGTGACATACTACTATGATATATAAGTGATATATCTAGATATGATTTATAAGTGTGGCATAGAAGCTGATATTAACCCATTCAATTTGTATTTTGACTATTATAGTCATTTGTATATTTTCAAGTTAAAACAATAGTAGGTTTTTTCTATTTAGTCTTTTTCAACTTATTATTCCTACTTCTCTTCCAGGGTCCAATACATTTTTTTTTCAACTCCTTTATCGTAAAACTGAAATTATTCCATTCGACTTGACAGAATTGAAATTGATGTGTCCCAAAATGAGATCAGATTCGGGACCCAGCTGCCAAATCTGTTCACTGAAGATTGTTGAGTATCTGCATTCTCTAAAAAAAAAAAAAAAAATAAAAAAACAAAAACACACATGCACAAAAAGAAAACCATAAAAAACCCCAAAAACAAACCAAACAAAAAGCAACAACAAAACCCCAACAAAAACCCCAAAACAAACAAACAAAACACAAAACCAAAAACAAAGACAACCCCCCAAACAAAACAAACAAACCAAACCAAACAAAACAAAACCACACACAAAATCAACCAACCAAACAAAAAAAAAAAAACAAACTCACAAACTACTGATAATCGTGGTTACTCTCAAACTTTTTAGATCAAATCCTCCACTCTGCAGTGCATTCTTTTCTGTGAAGTGGATGAAACACTTCAAGAGGACTTCTGTAGTCTCCTCTCCTCTTTCAATCTTCCTACAAAAGTGTGAGGAGAGGTGTTTCTTTTCAGCCTGTTCAGAGCAACTAAATATCTCCATGGTCACAATTAAGATAGTGTTTTCCGCCTCAGCCAGTACATATGCTCACTTGACAAGGCGAGACTGAGTGCATGAAAACACCACAGCATTGTGTGCTACAAAGCAACCTTAGGCAGCCTTCTTCACTACAGGGTACTTCTGTCCTGAACTCCCAGACTGAGAAGCTGGTATTTCACTTACCAAGAAATTAAAGTATGGAGAAAATTTATTTTCCACTGTTATTTGACCAACAAGAGACGGGCCATTGTTCAAATACATCACCCACATTGATGTTTTCTCTCAGACTTCATAGTATAAGACACATATAATTGCATAAATTTCCTTATTTCATCTCATCCACCAAAGAACTAAATAAATGCACCCTTCCTACTCCAGCTCTGCTGGCTGAAGACATTATTATATTGTTAATAGTCCGATGTCAGCTACACAGCATCACTTAAAATCATCATGCCCGCAAATCTACCAATCAATTATCAAGTGTGATGACTCTCTGATCTACTTCAGACCAAATAAACCAACTGACAGAGACACTATATTGAAATAGCTTCAGCACTTCCGACTTATTTTGACTGGAAAAAGCTAGTGAACAGTTATAAGAGTTAATTTATTGAAAGAGCAGAAGAAGTGGCAGGGGTCCTAACGAACAGTTTAAAGTAGTCTGATAGTGCAGCTTCACAGTTGCAACTAGAAAAAGACATGAGTCAGGAGACACGGAACTTGCAAAGCCCAAGTACAATGTTAATCTGAGGGAAAAAGCAAAAAAAGGTATATTTTTATTAAAAAAAAAATCCAGCATGTATTAGTCTTGCATTTAGTGGTGAGGTAAAAAAAAAGAACCTTTATTATTTTGCTGAGGTTTCAGAGTTCAGAGTAGATATTTTCTTTTTGTGCTCTTTCCTGAACTCATACTACAGGCAAAAGAATCAGGTTTCTCAGGAATAGCCAAAGAGGGGTTTCCAAAGACTTAACAAAACTGAAGTCACTTGGCCACCATATATCAGTTCATACTGCCAAGAAACATAAGTCTTTTTCAGTCAAGAAGAATAACTTCAAAGTTTGGATTAAGCAGGGAGTAGCCTTTCTCTAGTTTTAGGGAAAAAGACCCCTAAGATAATTAGTTGTCCTATAGAAGTCAATATCAGATGTGTTATGAATAATTTAATTTAGGGATTATGATTGTTGAAACTAGTTTATTAGTAGAGTTAGTAGTGAGTTTCTGCTTCTTATTTGTTCTGAAAATAAATAATAATAATTTTTTTAAAAACTTTCCCTTCTGAATACTGAAACGTTCAGTTTGTGTTCATGAACTTCTTTAAAGTCTGCAGTACACTCACATGATTACAGAAAGAAAAAAAAGAGAAAAACTCGAACTCGAACAACCAATCCCCCAAAAAACCCCACCAACTTAAAACTTACATGTCAAATTAACATTATTTTTGTCTCTATTTAACTCAATCTGGAACTGTAAAAAATATTGTGGTCAAATGACTATTAAAAGGTATTGTTGCGGGGCACCACTAATTGTATGCTCTGCAGGACAAATTCTGTATCTAAAATTGTCTGACTCTGAAACATAATGTGAACTTCTGGCATTTATGATGTTAGTTCTTATTTGAGCACTTTTGTATACTTCATGCTGCATATGACATTACCCAGATAACCTAAAAATATTGTCATATGTTACTACATCCTAAAACACCTTCCAAATAACAATATGACAACTTTTACAACAGAAGTTAGGCAGGTACTAAAACTACAGAGAACTTTAATCTGGTCCACTCAATCCTGTATTTCTATGCTATTTTACATGGGATTTTCTTTTTTTCATAATGGATTATATTAGTAATTTGGCACACAGAACAAAAACAATCAAAAGTTTTCTTCAGCCTTTGAAGGTTATGCTTTCCCCCATGTTAAGCATTTCCACAAAGAAAAGGAACAGTAGCTTACAATTATTGGAGTTGAAAACTGAACTATTCCAGGAGATAAGATATATTGGACTTTCAAAAAATAGTGTAATGCATTGAAGGAATGTCCTGAAAACATTGTGGAAATGACTTCGCCCATGTGAGGACATGGCATATTTGGCTTTTATCAGTTGATGGCAAGCCTGCATTTGAGTCAAAATCTGAGTTGCTCTGTCCCTGCTCTCCTATAACCTCATCAATTTGTTTCTGTATGCATGTGCTCCTCTAAACAGAAATTAACAAAATTTTTTGACCACATCTTTAGACCAACCAAGAGATTCAAAATGGGACTGTAAGAGCATTAGATTGGTTAGAGAATTGGGAGAAAAGATCATTCTTCAGCTCCCACTCACTGGAGCACATTTTCAAATTAATGCTGAGCAGAAACTCGAGGGGAACAAAAGGACTATCGGCTGATGTAATGAGACAAGCCCATCACTTGCTGCAACTAAAAGACACTCCAAACTTTTCCTCACACTGGCTTTAGCTCCCAAACACTTGCCTCATGTTGATCCTTGGCACCATCTCACCCTACAGGCAGATGTTGAAGGGAGTAACTCAGAAAAATGTTTTCCTTTCTATTGGTGTAACAAGGGTCCCTGCAGAGCCAGAGAAGTGTGGGTGCCTGCTAAGGGAGACCAGAGGACAGATAATCGGGCAGGTTGTCAAAATGAGCTTGGTCACAAGTAAACATGTGGGTTGGTGTAGCTCAGTCTTCCAACAGCACCCGGAAATGTAGAAGAGCAAGAGTTAAGACTGTGAACCTAATTTTCTACAGCCGCTGTGGAATAAATCCAAATCTTGCCCCTTGTAAATCCTATGACTTCAATCATTAAAACCTTTATAATCACTCAACTTCTTCCTCTGGAAGAGCTGTACAGGTAAGTCTTGGGACTTTGGAGCATTTAAGAGACTTTCATTTTAAAGGAGCTAAATCAGAGTACTGACTTCTATAGCTCCTTCTGGTTCTGGTCTCAGGAGGTAGTTTTTCATTTCAAGAGTATTTCAGTGTTACGAATAAACACACATTTAACAGAAAATTAGGGCAAATTTAGTGAGCCCTTAAGGGATGAGGAAAGGGAGTTCTCAAATTGTCTAGAGCTAGATTTTGATTAAAGCTCAATGAAGCTTTCCAGAATAAGTTCAAACTGAGTTCAAGAACATTTTTTTAATAATTAATATGAATGATTTTGGAGATAGTTAAATTGCAACTAGGTCTAGGCACTCGGTCATCATATTAATCCTTAGTGAAATCTTGATGAAAAAAGGAACTTAGAGGGTCCGTGGGATCCTCAACAGAGTGTCAAAGTGACCTGTGTAATTTTTGTTTGTGGGATGGAAATCCACTTGAGGCCAGAATATGAGTGGAAATGGTATTTTTCTCTTTTTATTGATGCTGAAATTCAGAATCCCTAGTGATCAAAATATTTTGTGAGTTTGATGATTAAACAGGAGCTCAAGTCTTTTGTGGAAAAAAGTTTTAATAAAAAAGAAGTAGGATATAGGCTGAGCACTAACTCAGATTGGTCTAGAAAAACATAATGGCTAAAGAGGTTTCTCTTCTACAGTATTTTCCAAAATTTTGAGAGGCTGAACTTTGGAACTGTTCAAGGTGAATCAAGGAAAGGCTTTGAAATGAGAAGGGTAAAGATGAAATCTATACTGAGATCAGTACCTGAAACAACCTGAATAATAGTGTACATCTCTGTGAACTTTTGAGTTCCCTCTCTTCTTTACGGGAAAGAAGATGAATTTGTAGACAAACATGATTTTAAGGAGCTTGTGAAATTAAAATCATTGCATGCTGATGAGGAATTATGGCAATTCGCACACAGTAGAAGAAAAAGGGAAGTTGAGAGGAAAAGACAGGGAACCGTCAAACTCCCTAAGACGACATTGAGCAAAACCAGAGAAAATCCATCTGTGAGGTCAGAATTTGGTTATGGATACCGAAGGTAGGATGCAGAGAGCTTCAGAGCTCAGGATGATAGCTGTTGTGAATCTCACTGTTAGACTCCATGTTATCCCTCTGAAACACAGAGGGACAGCTTGTCACCTAGTTCAGGGCTGTGTGTTTTTCTCTGGATGGATAGACACTGGAAAAGTTAATTATTAAAGTACCTTGTTTTTATTTTTTCCTAGGTCTCTCTTTCCCTGAAACAACCTCAGGAAATGCTCTTTTCTGCATCTGAGCCATTTTTGCATAGTTGTGCAGATAAGAATAATGTCAAGAAGCTGCTTCATGCATCCGTGCCTAACTGGAATATTTTCTTAACTTTTATATGCTTGCCAAGTGGTTTCCATTCTGATTTTCTGTCCTGTGTCCTCCAGTAGACCTCAGCTTGAACTTCGGTCTCAACTTAACATACTTTATTTTTTTGTTTTATATAGACCTTCCAGGATGCATTCATAGCAAATTCTAGTAGACTATATGGTTCCTTCTCAAAACAGTGTTCAGTGAGAAATATAAATGATCATAAATGTTTACTTATGGAAAAACAGCAAAATGTGGGAAACTGGTTTGCTCGGAGAAACCTGCTATAGCTTCATTATTCTATTTCACTTGTTCAATTATTTTGGCAAGTACTTTAGATGTGAGTAATGATCAGCATATGTTACCAACTGATGAAAAACAATTAAACCCTAAATACTTACACTTCCCTTAAGACCTTGAAAATGCAAGTGTACTGCATTTTGGATCAAGAAGAACAACACATCTTGGGACATAAAGTCTGTGATTATTGGTAGAACATATTGTTCGTAGAGACATCCTATGAAAAGTGCACTGTATAGGCTGATCCTTGATAATGATTTGATTTGACTGGTGCAACCTCCCTCTTGAATACTGTGTGCAGTTTTGGGCATCTCAAATAAGGACATCAGGCTGTGTCAGAGGAGTGTCTAGAGGACATCAGAGTGTGTCTAGAGGAGTGTGACCAAGGCAGTGGAAGGAGTCAAGTGCCTGCAAGACTGAGGGGGAGTGTGTAAGTATACTTAGTTTGCTCAGCTTGAAGAAGAGAAAGCTGAGTGGTGAGCAGTCTACAGCTGCAGTGGGGAGGTGGTGATCTCCTGTCTCTGGTGTCCAGCCATAGGACATGAGAAAATGAAATGAAGCTGCATCAGGGGAAGTTCAGATTTAACATTAAGAAAAGGTTCTTCACTGAGAGGGTGATTGATCACTGGAACAGACTCCTAAGAAAAGTGGTAGCAAGCACCAAACTTGTTGGAATTCTAGGAGTGTCTGAACAATGCTGTTAGTGATATGATTTAATTTTAGGTATTCCTGTGAGAAGCAGCGATTTGGATTTGATGATGGGTCCCTTCCAACCTGAGATATTCTATGATTCTGTGATTCTCATGAACATCCTAATTTAATACCTCAGTTGTTTACAAATTTTGTAATCCATAACTTTTCTCTGGTATTTTCTCTGGTATTTTCTAAATAAGATCTTTTGTGAGCAGCTATATTATTAGGAAATATGAAAGCCTTAGGTCCACAAATGAAGCTGTTCATTCCATAAAAAGTATGCAGTACTCAGTTCCAACTTACCTCTACTTAGAAGCAATCCTTCTAAGTCACAGCTATTGAGAAGAGCAAGGAACCATAAAAGAATGGTAAATAGCAGCCCATTTTTGCATCCTGATTTACCTTTTCCCATTAAGCAAAAATAAGGAGGGAATCTGGTAACAGAACAATCCGACAGAAATAACTGTGAATATTTTTCATTAAACTCTTCAGCAAATATGATTTACGGCATTTACTGCTATTCAGTGTACTGCTTTTGCCTCAGGCATATTTTTTTGAGACTGTTGGCTATATATCCAAATGGTAGTTCAAGAACCTTTCAATTTTTGCAATGGGATTATAAAAGCAACTAATCCTCAGCCTAGAATCAGTGACTGAAATCAGGAAAATCTTTTCATCAAGGCACTATATAACACTACCCCTTCCAGACAATTATATAACCCAACCTAGGGAAAGCAGAAAACACTGGGAACTTTTGCTTAAAAACATGCAGACTCCATCTGTTTTGAAAATCAGTTTTTTGAAGCAGTCATTTCATCAAGAACTTACTGGGACAATAGGACTAACAACTACAGAGCATATACATGTGATTTACCTTTCTTCAGGATGAAAATATTAAAGAACTGTGCCATTGCAAAATATAGTTTAGCAGCAAATAAATTATCACATTTCTCATCACCCGTGGTGCTATTTTCTCAGATATTTGCAATTATGCGCTGTATTAATTCAGTTTTGAATTGAAACCTATTCCCTTTGAATGGCATAAATGAAAGCAATGAAAAAATTCTACTGGTAGTTGAGTCGAGGGTAAAAAATAGAATTTTTTTTATCATTTTCTATTAGGACTATACTGAATTTATCCACCTCTGGTACATCAGTTAATTTACCAACCTTTTAATTTACCAACCTTAAAATTTACTATTATGCCACCAGATTACAGTGGCTTTATTCTAACTCCACCCCACTCTTCTCCCAAGGTAAAGTTGGTTCTGAAAATAATGGAAAATTTTTCCTGTTGTTGTAACTGATAGGAATCTCCTACACAGAAAGTTTCCACTTTTCTCTCTGTTTGAGACTTATATTCAGTTGTGAAGATATCACAGAGCAGATAAAATTAACTTAGCAACTGTTACTAGAATCTTGCTCTCTCTGTTAGGTTAGCAGGTTTAGTCAGACTTCTTTTCAGTATCTGGACATTCTCACAATTCCTTTTCCTTTAGGAGACTAATCTTGAGTTCTCATCTGCCTTTTTGAGGGATATCTTTGTCCTTTTTCTCTGAACTTATGCACTTCAATAATTGAATTATTGAAGTCTTTTACAAGGAAGAATATATTAAATTTTCTTTCTCTCAAATATCTCTCTCAATTGCCTAGGGACAGCATTTTATGGATAGGTATGGAAGGATTTCCTATGAACAATAATATAATTGTTCTCTTTCTTCCCATTATACTTATTTCTGATTCAACTTTGTATCCAGTATCTAGATTTTAGTCTTTCAGTGATGAGCAGAAGACTCTAACTTATCAATCACTCTTGTAGGTGCAGATGATCTTGATGATTCATGCTGTGCTGCAAGTCGCAAAGACATGAGTTTGTAGGATGCAAAAATAGAGGGTTATTGCACTCCAGCTACTATGATTTTCAAAGACAATATTATAAAACCTAGCCAGTCTCCAGAGTCCAAGGTGAATGTAGTTATGCAGTTTATTTTTCTCTTTCACTTAACTTAGAGAACTGGTTAAACTAATTGTTAATGAGAATTCATGTATGGCTAACTTTAGGACAGATTCAGAGTCAGCTAAGTAAGATTATTAAAAGCCTGTCTCCCTTCATTGATTTAGAGGTCCCCTTGAGAACACTTTTTCTCACTTAAGTTGCCCTTTATCAGCAAATTCCTTGGGTTGTTTTTTTATGTCAGAAATGTTACTGACGTAACAACTTCAATCAATTTTCGTCTTTCTGCTTGCTGCATACACAACGATATATATTTTGAAAGCTTGCCATGTCTTTTGCCAAATATCGATTTTTTCTTCATATTTCTGGTAGAGGATTTTCAAGTCTAGATTTCAAAGGATTACTAGGTAGAAGTATTTCCTTTATAGAAATTCTTCTCCTTGTTCATCAATACTGTTCTCAGACTTTGACCTTCGAGCAGAAGAATTAAATAAATTAGAGTTTGTCAGACATCAAGTTTTTGTATCTCTGTGCCTTAAGTGGCCATCCACTTTTTCTTGTGAATAAACTCCAATTCCACTGCAGGATATTCTAGAAATTTCCTAGTAATTCCAGAAACTGATCTTCTATCCATGTTACCCTACCATTTGTATGACTCATGAGCATTCACATTACCTACTGCATGACAGTACCAGAGAAAAAATGGAAAATTGAAGACTCAATGACTGGTTGTGTACAATGACTACTCATTTACTCAATGACTACTGATTTACACTAGTAGAATACTCCATCAGCTGATTCCTGGTCCCCATACAGATAACTGCTTCAGCTGAGCTCCCAGTGAATTGGAACTGCAGAACATAGTGTAAGCCATCTGAGCTGATTAGATGCCTTTACACAATCAGTGTGATACTGGTTTGTAGTCTGTAAGCTGTAATGGTCTTCACTGGAGATATGATTTATGCAGGACTTATTGGAGCTGAATTCAGTTCCTTGCTAAACTTTGCATTTGTTTCCTTTCTGACTGTTTTTTTATGTGGCAAAATTTTCTTCCTATGGCACCTTGATGTGGCAGTTAGTGAGTTCTTCCTGGGTATCCTGATGAGACTCTATATTTTCTGTCTTCAAGAAGTAAGATTTCATAGAATCATAGAATGGTCTGGGTTGGAAGGTACCTCCAAAGATCATCCAGTCCAATCCCCCCATTATGGGCAGAGACATCTTTCACTATGTCAGGTTGCTCAAAGCTCCAACCAACTTGAAATTGAACCCTTCCAATGACGGGAGATCCAGAACTGCTCTATATGTTTCAGTGCCTCACTATTCTCATTGTAAAAAAAAAAATCCTTCCTTATGTCCAATTTAAACCTATCCTCATTGAGTTCAAAACTATTTCCCCCTGTTCTGTCACTACAGAACCTTGGTAAAAAGTTTCTCTCCATCTTTCTTATGAACCCCCTTTATACAGTCAAAGACTACAATAAGGCCTTTCTGGAGTCTTTTCTTCTGGTTGAACAACCAGAATCCTCTCAGCCTTTTTTCATAGGAAATGTGTTCCAGCACTCGGACAATTTTTGTGGTCCTCCTCAGGATCCACTCTAACACATCCAGATCTTTCTTCCAGTGGAGAACCCAGAGCTGGACTCAGTACTCCAGGTGAAGTCTCACATGACAACTTGGGTGGTTTAAACCTTCCTTTAAACATAGATTTGTGTGTCCAAAGTTATTTTTCTGCAACAGTATTGAAAGCTGTCTTGAATTGATTCAGAAATAATTGAAATATGAAGTTGAGGGAGTACAAAAATGAAAATAGACCATCTGCCATTTTGTCAAAATTTGCAGGCTACAATCTTTGTATGTCATTCAGATGTACATTACTCATTCTTTTAGTAGGACAGCTTTGCTGAATAAGGTATTCTTTATTGTGCTTGAGTGAATGTGTAATGAACTTTAAAATCCAATCTTTTTGCTGTGCAAGCTTTCTTTAGGCCAGCTTTATCCTCTGAATCTTTTTAATTTCTCAGATTTAAAACTTAGTTCTCCAAAAAAAAATCTTCTATCAGTAATTATCTCTTAAATGAAAAAATAAATTAGTATTCAATTTTTGATAAAATAACAGAAATAAAAATGTCTCTAAAATAAAACACTTCCTCTTTGATATACAGTCTGGGTTAAATCTGAGTCTAGATCTAAACTTCATAGAAATATATTGAATTATTTTAATTAGAATGCTTGGGTTTTGGATTGGGCACTGTAAAAGTCTGGAACGGTTTAATTAAGACTGCCTAATGAAGAACTGAAATAGATCTCCATTGTAATATTTTGGAAAAATCACAAGCATTTTAATAAATGTTGATTTTTCTTGGCATATAATTCACTTTTTGAACATACAAGCACTGCGGGTTCAGTGATTTTGACAGTACAGATACACAATGCATCATACAAGACAGAATTACTAGTTTCAGTCAAGATCCATTTCAAACCTAAGTAGCCAGTAGAGGCTGCTATTTCAAAACACAAACTCCGATTAGTTTCACTAAGGATTTGAAAAGCAGATGTGAGATTCTAACCAAATATATTAAGGTAAGTGTGACTTTGTTCAGACAACAATTAGATAAACAGCAAAAATCTTCACACTTTTCAGTACATGGACACAAATATATATATAAAATATATGTAAACATATATTTCTATATACAAGCTAAATCCCCTCAAAGTGATCTTAGAGTTCCCATTCACTGCAGTGAATTATCCTGACTGGTTGTCATTCTCCTGCTCTGGGCAAGGGATCCTTCAAATCACATTCCATAAGGAAAGTCATGAAAGAGATACATCAACAGCTTAAAAATTAGTTTTTCTGGCAGAAATTGGTATGTTTTCTGGCTTGTCAATTGCTAATGATTTTTCACGAAGAGTAATAAACACTCCCCACCACTGTCTGAGACAGTGAGGACTAGAAATGCCTTTTCCATGTAGGCTTTTCTGCTTTATATTCTACAGATGTGTCACTAAAAGAATCTTAAGAGTAGCTATAGATTTTGGCACTAATTTCTGAAGCCGCATGATCTGTCATTTATTACTTTACTTTTTTACATTTACATTAATTTATGACATTACTTTTTCCACACATCTCGTCTGAATTCTTATGACTTTTTCAATGACAGTATGCATGAATAGTACTTTGTATACATTTGCTTTATTTAAGAATGTGGAAGGATCTAGTGGATTAATGGAACAATTCCTGTTCCTTGAATTAAGTAATATGTGTCAGATGTGAGAACCAGGAACTTAACAGAAAACCCCAAATGTAAATTCTATCATCGCTTCATATGAGATGCCAATTTTATAACTACTTCTATATGAATGCTAAAAGTCTAAACACCAAGATGAGAGGATTAGGATGTCTACTTTTAAGTGACAGAACAGACAACTCAGAAACTCAATGGAAAGAGGACAATTAATAGAGCACCATAATACCAGTGTTTAAATGACAAAACAGTAACAACCAAGATTTTGCCAGAGAAGGAATAATACTGTAGTTAAACACAGGTTAAAGTCATTAAAAATTAGCCTTGTCAACAAACAACACAGAATCCTTACATCCATATTTACATAAATAGGGAAATTATAGTGGGATGTGATATCAGGTATATGAATGGGACGGCAGGATTGAAAGGGAAGCACTGGAATCAGAAGACTTCAAGGGTGTCAAAGGTAGAATAGTTGAAGGTTATGAGAGCGTGACACAAACAATAAATTTTGATTTATCATTTCTAACTACTTTCAGAGACAAATAGTCAAAGAATACACAGAGGCAGAAGAAATTCGGAAAGCAGACCTGAGTACTGGTCAGGTCAACCAGACAGACTCTCTGTCAGGATATTACTATAAAGAGCTTCTCTGTAGCAGCAATTGTAACATACAGATATTAAAAATCTTTAGGAAAATGAAGTGTCCTCCAACTAGCAAGAAATCACTACAGTAACATCAGTTTTTAAAAGATCATCATAAATACGTGAAAACATTAAAAGAAAATTCAAGAAGCAGTTGAAAGAGTGAAACATTTGAAGTGATATGGAGTTTATTAATCTCAAGGTAAATGTGTAATCCTGACAAAAAAAGTATGGTAATAAAATGAAGGAGTTGTGGTAAAGTTGAACTTTAGGGTAAAGGAAGCTGTAAGAAATACAAAAAAAAAGGAAAAAGGAAAAAGAAAAGAAAAAAATTCTGAACTTTATTACAAATGAAGAAAATAAAAACAAAACCAAAAACCAGAAATTCACCAAAACCTTTAGCAAGTTAAACATAAAACTCTACGCAGTTATGTAAAAAAAAAAAAGTTTTGAGGAACAATCTACTAAAGGCAAAAAAATTGGAATAATGTTTTTTCTTAAATACAGAAGAGAAAATGTCTTGCCACAGAGTCATAAGGACCAGTAAATGATTGAGATGTCAGTAAAAGATTCACAAATGGTAAGACCATTTGAGGAAATATGGCTAGGTTATTGTTATTACTTACGGTGAAGCAATTTAGAGACATTCCTACACTGAAACCTTCCTTCAACAAAGTGACTGTGAGGAACCATCTGAAATTACAGTGTTGGTAGAATGGCCTTTCAAAAATTCAATTAGGTAAATGGCAATAGCTGTTCAAGACTGGAGTTTGAGAAATAAGGGAAGTAAGAATGAATGAATACATTCCACTTTTTCACTGGAGGAATGAAAAGTGATACCCTTTTTATAAGTGGTTTTAGGGAATGACAGAGCAGTAAACTGACTTCTATATCAATAAGCAAATGCAAAATAAAGTTTATGCTAATATAGAGATATATATAAACTCGAAGGGAAAGAATCAACATGTCTTATGGAAGGCAATTATGTTTCAACGTCTATTAAAACTGAATAATTATCATGAAGGATAGCCAGTTTGATAAAATGCACCTGTGATTTTTAAACCACTTTTGATCTTCACAAGTCTTAAAACCTGAGTTAAACTGTTGGAGATGAATCCCAAAGATCTGACTGAGTTGAACTGGGTTTATTTCACGTGTTCTCATCTAATGGATGAGAAGAGGTGAAAAAAGGAAAAAAAAAAAAAAAAAAAAAAAGAAGAGGTCTGGAAAGGATAGTTTTTTTCTTGTAATTCATACCAGAAAGGAAAAAAGATATTATGATGTACAAGAAGATCTGATTTTGGATTTATAATTAATGAAAAGAAGGAGTAGAAGGTATAGAGAAATCACTAATTTTACCATTAGACACATTTTATATGTATAATGTTATAGGAAATCAGTGAGACTTGTATTGTTGGACATGTTAACAAACAATCAGGAAAAGCAGATACATAGTAAGGTTTTACTGGCATTAATCAGTAATATTTTGCTGATGAGACACTGCATCAGGAAGAGTCCACAAAAAATATGGAACAAAAATGATCCAAGGGTTTATTGCACAGAAGTTGCAGACACAAACTACAGATGAAGAAATTCCTAAAAACCAACCTACTGCAGTGTCACTGTTTTAAAACTTGTGTTTTTCTTGTATGTGGCTTTGGAAGAATTTATATTTGACTGTCATTTGACAGGGGATACTGTACTGAGTGGGAAACTGGTCTGTCCTAAGACCTTGGCTGTTATTCCTATGTTCTGCAAAAAGGACAGATTTCCAGAGGAGAAAGACAAACTAGCATCTTCTCACAAAATAAAATCCACCCGCATGGTCACCAAAGTGTGATAATGTTCCCAAAAGGTCATTGTATTATTGAGAAAACAGTTCTGTAGTCTTTTTGAAATTGCTTGCTCTTCAGGAATTGTGAACATAAACTCAAGATCTGCAGAACTCAGGATTAAAGTTGATATGTTGTAAATACTGATTTACTTATGCTGCTGAAGTCACTAATCACTGTTCATGACATTTGTGGGTTTTAGACTCTCCTTCCTTGCCTCAAGGGGACAATGGATAGTTGGTCATACTTTCATATCAGTTTTCATAATGTCTTTCTAAAGTGAACATAGCAGTGCCTGGGAAGTCTGTGCAGCATGAAAGATACAGTCCTGCTTGTCTTAAGGAAATTTCTAATACTAATAAACCAAGAAAACACATTGTTAACACTTTAGAATTTGTGAAATGTACCTTGTCTCATTTGATTTACTGGTATCTCCCCTAACTTTAATAGCTGCAGATGTTCTAGTGTTCCATTATCATTTTTTTCTGACTGATGAGCTTTTAAGGACTGAAATAGCAGCTGCAAGGATTTGATGTGTTGTTACAAGGCCTGAGAAGAACTGTTTATTTTAAAATAATATAAATCAGAAGCTCAAATTATCACCCTGTTGACAAATTCTGTTTTAGGTAAAACTATCTAAATGTAATTGATCTTTACAGTTTCAAGGTGAAGAATTCAGACCATTTGAATTTTCTGAGATTCTGATACCAAGAAAATATATTTTTGGACACTTTTGGAGGAAGGTAATTGTAAATAGTGTTCTGACTCACTCCCTCCTTCTGTCAGTAGCTAATCACATCTTGACAGCTTGGTTAATTTGATTTTACTGAGAGGCTGCTCTCTCCCCCTGTGAGGTGCAATGAAGGGTGATATTGGATGTTCAAGGTGCTCTTTTTCCCTCCACCACCCCTGTCATGACACTCAATTGTGCCATCTCTGGCTCCCACTAGCTCCATGGAAGTTGCAGTTCTTTTCCTACAGATATGAACAGAGTATGTGTAAAATTAAAGAAGTGTTTTAAATGTGAATATACTGATATGGTGAAATATCTGTTGCATAATGTTCTTTCTAAATCTGTAGGCTGGATTATAACATTCAGACCATGTATTCTGTAGTTTAAACACCCATTGAGATACAAAATGATTGCTGTTGATATTAAAAATTTAATGGATTTTTTGTGGAATGCCTAACGACTTACACAGTGGCCCCAGGGAACAATGACAGTGAACTCACTGCTCATCATCAAGCACAGCTTTTGTTCTACTCCTTTAGCAACCAAAAAAGGAACTTATTTTTCCTTACTGCATTTTACCCAAGAACAGAAATATTTTGTGAATCTCAACAAAGAAAGAAAATGGTGTTTCAAAGTAGTAGTGCATGTAACATGACATAGAAGTTTACATTTGATAAAAATCAAAATTTTGCTGCTCAGAGCTTAAAATCAAATGCACTGGATTAACATTCTTTGAATTTCAAGAAGAGTATTTTTTTCCTGAGCTTCTATGTGATTTTCATGGTCAATGTGTACTTCCTCATTGGAGATGTATCAGAAATATTAGTGTAACTGAGATTTGCCTTCTCTTAGATTAATATGAACTAAACGTGCTGCCTTGAAGGTATCCAACTGACATCACTTGGCTATACCATAGAACAACAATATAAGAAAGATATTAAGTTATTAGAAAGTGTTCAAAGGAGGGCAATGAAGACGATGAAGGGCCTTGAGGGGAAGCTGTATGAGGAGCAGCTGAGGTCATTTGGTCTTTTCGGCCTGGAGAAGAGGAGACTGAGGGGAGACCTCATTGCAGTTTACAACTTCCTCGTGAAGGAAGAGGAGGAGCAGGCACTGATCTCTCTATGGTGACCAGCAACAGGACCTGAGGGAACAGCCTGAAGTTGTGTCAAGGTAGTTTTAGGTTGGATATTGGAAAAAGGCTCTTCACCCAGAGAGAGACTGGTCACTGGAACAGGCTTCCCAGGGAAGTGGTCACAGCACCAAGCCTGACAGAGTTCAAGAAATGTTTGGATGATATTCTCAGGCACATGGTGTGGCTCTTGGGGATGGTCCTGTGCAGGGCCAGGAGTTGGACTTGATGATCCTTGTAGGTCCCTTCCAACTCGGCATATTCTGTGATTCTGTGAACATCCATGTGGCTCATGCAATATTCTGTAATTCTAGAACAGGTTGTTGTTCTTTCTAAACATATGTGACCCCATCCTTAGATGCAATGTATTTTCCCTCCCAAAAAGCATGCATATTCATTAGTCCTGCTTATTTGAGGTTTCTTCCCAGATACTGTATTTCATTTGTGGTAAATAAGCCTGTCCAGGACATTGCTGTTTTTCAACCATAATCCTGTTACTTATTCTCTCTTAGATATTAAGACAATGCACCTGGTATGTATTACTGCTTTTCTGAGACTAACTCGAGACAGAAATATTACAGGAATGTCATAAGTTCAGGGAAGACTGTTTTTCAGAGAACACTAAAGTTGAGAAACTAGACTGGTGAGAAGATTGTTTTTGAGGGGATAAAGAAATGGGATTAATTGTGGTGTCAGGTCAAAATGATTTCCTTATTAGTACAAGGGCAGACCTGCTGTTAAAGTTTAAACTTTATGTAGATTCTGTTACTGACTTCTGTCATAAGTTTCTTGTATGGCCTATAGCAGCAACCATCCATGTCTTCTGAGTCAAACATGACCTTTAAGAATCCTCTGTGCTGCTTTATCCTTTCTGTGCTGTTTCCACCATGAACAGCAGATTTCCATTGCAACCTATATATATCAAATATTGTATGATCTGACTTATTAGTAATATTTGGGACTCTTGAAAAGACTGAGTTACTGAAGCACAAATAGTATTGAGTTTACAGTGATCATCTGCATGGTATAACCAAGACATATGCACTGAAGTAAATTTTCAAAAATCTCTACAAAAATATCTAGAATTTAAGCAGATAACTTTTAATTTTCAATTATTTTCCAGTTTTTAATTTCCAGTCTTGAAATTGTACAAAACCCATAAGAAAACATAATTGCCCTAAAATTGTTGGCCTGGGTCAGACAATGGTCTAACCCAGTTTTCACAATCATGGCCAACAAATGAGACAAAGGGAAGAATGGATCAATAAAATTATGCATAGATCCTTAGTTTTGACCTTTATCTCCAACAATTTATAGCTTAACACTTCCAAATAACTATTCTACAAAGTTCAATCAGCTTGCAGATGACACCAAGTTGGACAGAAGTGTTGCTGTGCAGGAGGTTTGAAAGGCTCTGGAGAGGGATCTGGACAGGCTGGATTGATAGGATGGGGCCAGTATTCTGAGGTTCACTAAGGTGAAGTGCTTGGTCCTGCACTTGGGTCACAAGAAACCCATGCAACCCTACAGGCTGAGGGAACAGTGACTGGAAAAGGGCGTCAGGGTGCTGGTCAACAATTGCCTGAACATGAGCCAGCAGTACGCCCAGGTGTCCAAGAATGCCAGTGGCATTCTAGCCTGTACCAAAAATAGTGTGATCAGCAGGACCAGGGAAGTGATTGTTCCCCTGTACTCAGCACTGGTGAGGCCTCACCTCTCATACTGTGTCCAGTTCTGGGCCCCTGATTTAAGAAAGGATACTGAGGTGCTGGAGAATGTCCAGAAAGGGCAACAAAGCTGGTGACAAGTCTAGAAAATGTGCCTTATGACTAGTGGCTGAGGGAGCTGAGGGTATTTAGCCTGGAGAAAAGAAGGCTCAGAAGGGAGTTCATTGCTCTCTGCAACTACATGAAAGGAGGTTGTAGTCAGGTGGGTGTTGGTTTCTTCTACCATGTCTCAAGTGAAAGGACAAGGAGAAATGGCCTCAACTTGCACCATGGGAGGTTAAGGTTGGACAACAGGAAGAATTTCTTCACGGGAAGAGAAGGGAAGTGAAGGGAAGGGAAAGGAAGGGAAAAGGGAAAAGGGAAAAGGGAAAAGGGAAGAAGGAAAAGGGAAGAAGGAAAAGGGAAAAATGAAAAGGGAAAAAGGGAAAAGGAGAACGAAGAAGAGTTAGTACCTGGGATATCTTTGACAAAGGTAGGAGCTTAGGTGCTAGAAAGTGTATTTAATGTCTGGTTTTAAAATTCTCACTCTGATGGAACAGATTCAGGTATTTACATTTTTAATAGCATGAGAAATTCAATATCAAGGTATGCAATATGGTGCATATGGGACAAACACATCATTAAGAGTCTTCTGGAAATATCATCCCCACATTCAATGAAGCAAAAAATGCAAACAGAAATCTTTAGGAAACAAAGGAGAACAAAACAGAAAATATCATCCTGCCAGTAAACAAAACTATGGTGTGCCTATGTGTTGACTAATGCACACTCAGTGTATATTGTAATAACAAAGGAGAAAAAATAATTGGCTAGAACTTTGAAAACTGCAGGTAAGTGCCAAGGACCAAGATATGAATGCCTTCGGTAGATTTCACACATAGAAGGAGACTGTTTGTTTGTAGAATACATGACTGCAGAAGAATAATCATGAAGGCTGCAGAGAAAAGGAATGAAGAATTCTTGTCTTAAAAGATCAGGACTCAAATTTAAATGAAACAGAAAGAGTACCTTTTCACATGGTATTTAACTAACTGAGGTACTTTTGGCTACAGAATGTGGCTGAAGCCAAAATTATCAAGAAGGGGATTAGAGGTTAAACTCATTGGGGAATATTAAACGTGTTAGTTTAGATCCAACCTCTGTCTCAGGAAGTCTATATATCACTAATTGCCAGAAGCTGGGTGTACAGGGAAAAGATTATTGCTTTCTTGCCCTCTATTTAGGAAATGATTTTTCTGCTCCAGACTGAAATTTCTGATTAAATTTGGAGGGAACAGGAGGGCACCTTGCAGCTGAATGTGCCAACAGATTGGGCTGTAGTCCAGCTATGTATTTCAAAGGATTTGTATTTAGTGAAATAGCAGAATTGTAACTTTCTGTGGTCAAAAACATTCATAACATAAGAAAAAATTTTTCTGGATAGCTCTAGCCTTGATGCGTAACTAGTGATCATAGCATTAGGAGCAACTGTGTATGTTTGCAGATGAGCTATGTGGTTGCAAATGCTTTCTCATCTCTAATTTATGGCTGCAAATTATTATGATTACTTTGCCATTTTTTTATGCTGTTTGGTATTTTAGGGTTTTTTTATGGCAAGAGTGAATACTTGTTCTCGATGCCATGTTATTATTGGCAGGGTTGATTCATAATGCATGGTGTTCACAATAATGGTCTCATTCTGTGGTCTCAAAAACTGGTATCAAATTTGCTGGGTCTGTACTGTTATTTGCTTTATAAAATATACATGCCTGTGTAAGGACCTTGTATTCCTCCATCTGTCCTGTTTCCCCAGCTGGCCTGGCCAAGTGCTGGAAGGCTATAAAATTCTATCTTTTCTTTCAAATGATAAACTGTGTGCTATTAATCTCTCTCATCATTGTTTAGTGATTTAGAAAACACTGTAGAGTCTTTTTTCTTGTGAAGTTTCCATCTAATCCCTTAGACACAGTCACAACCATGTCATCATCATCATGGCCAGGCTTTGCAAACGAAGATTTGGGAAGGGCTCTACCCACGTTTGTTGCAAGCGCGTTGGTGGCTAAAAAGGCATGTCTGGTTGCAAAAGGCACAGCAGAAAGACTTCTTAGATGGTGTATTCTGCAAGGCACGATTCTTTCTGCATTGTCTTTTCTCCTCAAGGGTGATCCTGCGTGCTTTCTCAAAAGCACCAGCAGCCTTATAGATAGTGTGTCTCCAGACCTCTCGACTGGAGGCCAGAGTAGACCAGTTATGATGATCAATATGGTCAAGGCTGAGATATTGTTTCAGGGAGTCCTTGTATCTTCTCTTTGGGGCTCCTCTTTTGCGGTAGCCAATGGCAAGTTCACCATAGAGCAGGATCTTAGGGAGGTGGTGGTCCTTCATCCTTGAGACGTGCCCTGCCCAACGCAGCTGTGTTCTCAGTAACATGGCCTCAATGCTTGTGACTGCTGTTTGTTCTAGAACAGATGTATCCGTCACATAATCTGACTAGGAGGGAATATTTAGGATTGTGTGGAGACAGCGTTGATGGAAGCGTTCTAGGAGATGCAGATGGTAGCAGTAAATTACCCATGATTCAGATCCGTATAAGAGAGTAGACAGCACAATGGCTTTGTAAACACTGATCTTTGTACTTTTCTTCAGGTGTTTATTTCACCAAACTCTTTTATGAAGCTTTCCGAAAGCTCTACATGCCTTTGCTAACCTGTTGTCCATCTCTGTCAATCTTACCATTGGAGGAGATGAGGCTACCTAGGTAATTAAACTGCTGGACTGATCTGAGCTCTGATTCACCAATGGTGATATGGGGATGAAGGAAGACCATAAACATGTAACCATCAGACCAACTCCCTCTGTCTGCTCTAAAGTAAAAATTTCCTCTTAGTCTGACAGGAGGAGAGAGGAAGTCACAATATTTTCATCACTGTCACTTCAATGATGAGAATCAATTTCCCAAATGCCAGAATGCAAGTCTTTTTGTCCCATGACTGGGAGAAACTTTGCTTGTAATTTATATTTCTCAGTGCTCTTCCCTATCTGGGAAATTTACTTGAGATGATTAAACCGAGCTCTGGGCCCCTTGGTAGCTTTTGCTTCCCATCCCTCCATTCATGTTAGTCTCTCAGGCAAAGGAGCTGTTATGGGTGGCATGACATGAGATAGTCCAATCTTCAGCATCAACACTGACTCTGCACTGGCGGAGGAACATCCAGGGAGGTGGGCGAGACTGTGCCAGACAGTTGTCCTCGGTCCTGTAGCAACTTGGTCTCTGAGCTACTTTGTGGTCTCCATCATGATCTGAAACAGAATGAATGGGACTTGTCTCACCCATCTTTGACAGTGCCACTGCAGAGAGTACAGCTCAGGGAAGACACCCTCTGCTCTCCTTACAGTGAGTAGGTAACAAAAGGTACCATTTGAACATGAATCAGCTGCCCTGCTTTAGATCTGTACTTTGGAATGAAACAAAGAATGCCCTGGAACTGCCTATTTCTTTGCTTCAGGTTACCTGTAGAGACAGGTTGGGACATAGAAGGAATGTCCCCAAGGGAGCAGAGTTTCATGACATAACTTCGCTAAGTTACCTTAGCTTCTGTCAAATGAACAAGCCTCATTCCTTCCTCTACTGCTCTGTGTTTCCCCCACACTTTTGCTTTGGGTAGTGATTTGTCTGATCCCACAATGATCCAGTTTCTGGGCCATAACTGGCAGAAGGGCACATACCTTATTTTTCAGGGCTAACTTCATACTAATTTGGTTTTTGGAACCAGCTAAAATGGTCCAACAAATGCCCACACCAGATCAAAAAAATTGGTGGGAGCACCCTGTCAGGGATAAAGAGGAGGACTCAGTTTCAGCAAGAGATGGTAGTTAGACTTTTCTGTATCATCTTTTTCCATACATCATGGTTTCAGTTACAATGGTCACTGTGGAATATATTGGTCATATCAGTCTTACAAATAAACACTTCAGTGTAAACACTTTCCCAACCTCTAGCACAGTTATAGTCCAAAAAGTTCAATGCTGGAGAAAAGCTCTGCAGAGTAGCTACCTCCCAGGCTGGGCTGGGGAAGAGAGATGAGGAAATGAAGGTTTAGGTTTGGGTGCCATCAGACTCACCATTCTCAAGAAAAGGCAAAGGAAATAAAAATGGATCTCAGTGAGGTTCCACTAAATATGCCTCTTTACGACCTAGCTGTAGCTCTCTGTTTAGCTTTGCCATTTTAGCAGCTGGTCTCAACTGTTGCTGTTATAAGAAACAGTATTTCACTGACTTTTTGTTTTTACAATTATTTTTGAGCTGTTAAAAAGTCTAGTTTGGATAAAGGACAAAGATTTGAAAAGAGATAATGTTTTCCACTGAGAATTGTACAAGAAACTGTGAAGACTATATGAAGTCACAATGCCATATGGATTTGCTTTGACTGAAGGAATAATAATTCACATGTACACTTTATAGTCTGTGTGCTAAAGCTTAGCACAGCCTTCCTTTAAATCCTGACGTGTTTTTTTTCCTAGTAGAACAGAACCTAAATACTTGGTAAGTGGTGTAATGCAGTGGTAAAATGATAAAACTCATATTCAGCTAAAATTGTGCTTTACTGCGCTCTTGTTTCTTTTGGCTCAAGTAAGAAGAACAAAGGAAAAAATGGAAAAGAAAGTCCTAATGAAAGTAGAGAATAGTGGTGCCAGATGGAGGATGTGACCTGTCAGAACACTGATCCTGGGAGATTGCTGTAGGAATCCCAGCCAGGTTGGCAGCTACTGTTTGCAGCTTCTTGCTCCAACATCACAAAGAGGTTCCTAAAGACAAGCAGTCACAGATTTTCTTCACTGAGTTTTAACTGACAGGATCCTGGGTCCTTTTAAACAAAGTGTGTTTTCCAGCAGTTTCCAGGCACAATCTTATTTTCTTTCCTAGTACATGGCGTATCATTGATGAAGATTGAAAGGATGTTGGTTTAATTTAGCTTAAGAAATGCACGTCTGTTTTGTGTGTATTATTATACAGATGCCTTAGCTATTTCAAACTGGATTGGGCAAAAGTTTCAAGGAAAACTCTAAGGACTGGCAGACAGATGTGGAATTAAAAACTACTCTAAAACCTGAGGAAGTCATAGTGATTTTGTTAGGCTGTTGTTCAGACCTTCACTGACTAACCTGGTCTTTTCCATCATTAAGTGGACGTGTATGAAAGAAGAGGGATACAAAGGGGGTAGCAAAGTCTTGTTAGTGTGGCTTCGCATTGCAAATAAGCCTCAGGGCTCATGACACATTTCTAGTTCTGTGAAGCCCTATTCACGGTAGACTAGACTCCTCTCATTAGAGATCCAATCCTACGTCTAAACTTGAAAAACACATCTTCTCCCAGGCATTGATAATACTTTCATAGGTAACAGCTGTGAAGTGTACATGTTCTCCCCTACTCTGAATGCCACTTCCAAGAAAACCAAGTTTCAGTACCGCAGTTCCAAAAACTATTTAAACACTCATTCAGAAATTAGCATTTAGATCCTCAGCCCTTTATGAAACATCCAGCCACTTAAGAAAACCTAGGGAACAGAGATATTTTGGGGGAGATAGTATGGAAGAGGAGATTTTAAAATAATCTGGAAAACAGATTCTCCACGTTCCTTTGTTAAGAATAATAATAGCTACCTCCTGAGGCTTAATAATAAACAAAACAGTATTGCACTAAATTTTGTAGAAAAATGCCCTTGAGGTGCTCTGGTCTGGAAACTGAGCAGAAATCTCGTGAGAATGGAAGTCTTTCTCTCATGTCTAATACAGACATATTTAAATTATCATGAGTGCTATGCAGTGATTTAGAGAAGAACCACTTCCATAGAGGTTAGGGAGTAATAAATTGAAAAACACGAAATAGATATAACTAATTTTGAACCTCAGAAGTGGTAATAAGACTCACTGAATAACATATGCAACTTCAAAGGGTTTGCTTTTAGGCCAATTATTTTATCATACACATAATTTATTCATTGTACATAAAGTAGTCTGAAATTACATTCACTCATCTCTGAACCAATAAAAAAAAGACTGTACATGATCAGTGGTTTCAAGGAATGGCATGTTTTGGTGCACCTTTTCTTTTTCTGTGTTAAGCATTAAAACACATAAGTATTAACAGTGGCTGTCGGGGAAGAGAGGAGACATGCTGGGCTAAGCTATGTAGCAGCAACTGCGTGTAAGCGCAAGTCAACATTTAAACCTCTGCTTTGACCCCCCTCAGCTCTACCATGAGCTCTGCGGCTAAGCTGTCCCTTTCCTATTGTAAAAGAAACCCACTTAGTTCTATTAGCTTTGGAGAGAAATTCTTTGACTGACCTTGTTCTTTTGATAGATTTTATTCTGTGAGGGAAGAAGAAAAAGAAAGTAATTAAATTAGCAAGTTGGCCAGCTGCAGTGGAAAGAAAATAATGATGGGCTGTGCCCAAGATAGAACAACACACCTATTTCATATGTGCCTATTTTTGAACTGTCATTTACTTTGATTTATAACCATGGTTTTGAAATATTTTAATAACGAGACTGTAGCTTTCTCCAAGATTTGATATAGCACAAATGTCAAAGTCAATAAATATAACACTTTGAAACCAGACAATAAACCACACACACCAAGAAAGGGGCGGTCTTCACTAAAATGCTGTCCTCTGGCCTGCGACACAGGATGCCACTGTTCCATGGACCCTATTAGGAAAGATACCCTGTTTAGATTTGACATGATAATCCATATTCTGGTGCACTGTGGTATGTGTTTAAGTTCGTACCAAAACCAATTGCCAGACTTCTTGGCACATACGGTAAACTTATGCACAACGTACGAGCACCAGATCTGCTACGAGAAAGTGTCCAAAAGAATCTTCTGCTTATTTGTGTTAAATAAACAGAAAATTTTCAGTGATCTTTGAAATCAGGAAGCAATTCTACTGTAGAGACTTAAGAGATTAAGTTGCTGATTATCCTGGTAAATGGACAGAGTATTTTTCATATGCAGATCACTGGATCAGATGTATCTAACTGATACTACACGTAAGTCACTATTGTCTCCTGTTGTTTGAAGAGCAGCTGCTATAAGAAAGTTTAGGTAATTTCTATTGAACTCTTACTGGGCAGATAAGCATAAGTGCCAATAGACACTCTCTTGGTAAAATAGACAATCTACTGGTAAAATAGACCCTCTATTGATAAAAGAGGGCAAGCCAAGCTGAACAGCCCATATCCATGCCCCGTTCATTACCACTGTTGAAGAAAACATCTCTTTGTATTACTGGAATGTTTGCATAAGTTTTATTACTTTCCCATTTCCAGAGAGCGCTCCAACCCGAGCTGAAGAAATACCACAAGAAAATCTGTTGTTACTGAATTTCCAGATGCTTGTATCAGGTTGGCCTGTGGATTGCAGTGTATTCCCCAGACCTCCTCCCTTCTTTTCTCTTTGCAACCTCGTGATCCTGGTAGATAACCATCTTCCACATGTGGTAAGCAACATGGATATCGTCTTCCACAGCTACACTGTCTTTTGCCTATTACCTAGCAAGAGAGAGGGAGGGAAGACTCAAGGGCTATGTAGTAAAAAGATGGTAGATACTGCCCTTCCCTTCCTTTATCTCACACATTACGTTCACATTCACAGATGCACAGAAGTTTCCAGCTTTCAGACTAAGTGGACAGAGAGATTTTGCTGGAATGAGAAGAGCTTCCTGACATATTAGAAATGAAAAATGTAGTTCCCAGAAAAGGCGTCAGAACAGGTGATGGAAAGTATGGCTTAAACAACAGGGTAGAGCAGCCTGGTGTAAGCTGGTTAAAACAAGAAGTTTGGGAATTGGCTTTAGTTTCAACAGCCATGCACCTTAGGTCCTCCAGCTCAACCTTCTCAGGAGGTATCTGTTTATTCTTTTTTTCTTTCCCCAGGCAAAATCATGTAATGTTATCAACTATCAGCCCAGAATACCAAGCAAGTCCATGGAGATGAATCAGGTGTTCCATGGTGATGACTGTGGTCACTCTGGGAAGTCAGCCCCTGGGTCTGGGTCAGGATCATCAGGCTACATGGACCAGCAGGGTCAAGATTGCAGTTTATCCCAGTGAGGCCAATGGTGGGAGATGGTTAATTAGCTCCATAGGAAAGCTAGGTCATCCCTGCTGAGGCCTCTACATAGCACTGCATGGACACTGTCTTTCAGGGTCATCATCTTGCTATACGCACATGTGAGAGAAAGCAAGATTCATGCATGCTGCTGCAAAAAATGGAAAAATCTTCAGTGTTCTATGATGTGAGGGTGATGGTTCCACTATTTCTTAGTATCTCAACTAATCCACTATTGCCAAGGACAGGTCCACCTATGTTCTCTCTGCCAAGAGATTTTTGTATACCTGAAAGAAGGCAAACAAAAGCCATTTAAAAATTAAAAAAAAAAAAAATATTTAAATATTTCTTTTGTCTGCAACCTCTCCAGAGAATGGGCAACCTCTCCAGAGGGTGGGTGGGCAGAATCATTCCCTGCTTTTCCTTAATGCTCAAATGCCATAGTACTTTGTTTTGCATTATTCCTGGATATTTTGGTAATAGAAGGATTCTGCTCAGTCACTCCTAGATATGCACTTGGTGCTGTAATGTCTAATTTAGGGTCAACGAGTAGCATATAAAGCATGCATGACCTATAGACTTACAGGTAACGTGGATCATACTCAAATTAAAGCTGTGATATGTTAGTGAATAAGTGTTGTGAAACCCTGACTCCAGCCATACAAAGATTGTTTCAGAGCAAATGAATCTTCAGGTGGTGCAAGCAGCTGCTGTCTGGAAGGCTGCAGTAAAAAATGCTCAGAGTATAACTCCATTACACTTCACAACCCTCCCCACTGCACTGACTCATCATTATGATTCAGAACAGCCCTGATAAAGTGCCCTAAAACTCTCCTTTGCCCACCTGCACAGCTGCCTCAAGTTGTGTAAGCTTTTACTACCTGTCAACAAGTATTATTCAGAACTGTTGACAAATCACAATAGGAATTACCTATTACTTAAAAAAAAAAAAAGGTTATTCATACAACTTGGCACTTACTTTTGCATTATTTCAGGAGTTCCACCTCTAGTTACAACTTAAAACCAAGAAAAGCAGAAGTAGAAATATTTTTAATGGTTGATCAAGAATTTTCAGACCTTAACATGGCTTAAGATTCAATTTATCTTGCCAAACTTGGGAGGAACATTTAAAGCTGTTTAAAAGTTTCCCAGGAATGAAAGACATCACAGACCAGTAGTTAGAGTAGAGAATATAAAGTAAATGATCTAAATTATTTTTCAGACACCATTCTCGGATAGCTGTGCATCCACAGAAAAGCTCTGAATCTCCACATCTCTGTTTTTAAGCAGGTATACAGGAAATAATAGCTGTAGTTATTCCTTTTATAATAAATGCAGTATGTTAAAATGATTATTTAATACAACTCCTTTAATACTATTATTTAGTACTGCTCTGAAAGGCAATATAACAATAGTTGCACAGTAAACAAAAGAAAAGTTACAGTGAAATTGCATCAAGGCCCAAATCCAGCTAAGCACTTAAACATATGCATAATTTTAAGCAATGAGTATTAATGTCTCTCACATAATGTTATGCTGAAGTGCTTAACTGGACTGGAGCCTAAATTCACAAAAGCGACAAGGACTACATCACTTAATTTTACACCTCTGTCTAATACTCACTTTCTTACTCTTTACATTCATAATTTTCTTTATAATTACAGGAATAAATATTCTGCTTTATTACAGCACTTGTGAGTATGTACCTGTGCTCATGTGCATGTGTATATTTGCGTGTCTGTGTCTGTAGCTTACACACCCTTTTTAAAATGCTTTCTGTCCTTCTGGATGTAAATATTTCCATCATCAAAATTTACTGCACTTACATAAATACCAAAAATATTTTATTAGAATTTTCCCACCAAATAGAGTGCACTACCGCATTTGCAAGACACTGTACAACCTTACAGCCTCTAAGAGAGCAAAATGATACCAGTCGGCCCTGATGGGAAAGTTGTGCAGGTTTGTTAATGTGAGACTGTGTTTCCATCTGGGCTTATACTGCTACTTGCACTTGTCATGGTGCTTAATGAAACAAATCACCCTTTAAATCACTTTTGGCTGGTGTTTAGCCACCTGAGAGGGCGCATGGAAGTAACAGAAGATTCTTGACCAGTGGACATGGAGCCATAGCAGCAGTTTGACATCATTAACACTAGGAAGCCTAAATGTGAATTTCTAAAATTCTTGAGTTGTTATATACAGAGCTACTATATGTAGGTGTAGCTTTTATCCAAACAAATATTTTGAAACTGTATTTCAGTTTCAAGTGTTCCTGTAGCAGCATTCACAGTATGTTGTGGATCCAGGTCAGTTTAGGAGCCGTAGGGTAATGGGAACACCTCCCTGGGCTTGGTAGCTCCCTTTCAAGTAACAAGTCACTTTAAGCTTATACAAAATTTGTGTTACAGATTCAGTATTGAGAAACTGGACTAAAATATGGAAAGAAGTAAGATTTTTCATCATATTTAAATACTGTATGCTCTGGTTTGGATCATGGTTGTAAAATTTGTTGTCATGTTTTCTGTTAGTTCTTTTAGTCTGGCTCTTTTTTATTTTTCTGAAGTCTGATTATATTCTGATTTTTTTTCCATTCCATTTATGACATTATTTTATGCCTCTGTCCAAAAACACCATTAAGAAAAATGAGATGTGTTAGATAGTCTAAGATGAACCTGGAAAATGATTGTCATAATAAATCTATTGCTACAGACAGATGTTATTTGGGCTTTGTCTTGAGGGCATGACAACAGTAAGTCATGCTAACACTTGTAGAGGATGTTCTTGTTGAAATACACATATTTTAACCCAACTCCCACCCATGCTGTGCATGTAGATATTGAGAAACACTAGTATCTTTCATAACAGTAAAGTTTCTGTCCCAAATGTCTCAAGAGCATAGAAATTTAGAGGTAGGAAAATGCAGAAAACAAGAATGAGATGCCTCAGAGATACTGGAGAAGACCAGACAGAAAAAAATTAAAAGTTATTATTTCTACTGAAAAAGTTACCTGAACAACTGGTTAGCACCCATATAACATCAATATATGATGAGTGCCCAATGGCTTGACTGCTCAGAAATGCCCTGTTTTTCTTGCATAATTTCCTCTTTTTAAGCCAAGGAAATAATAAAGGTCACAGATAACATATTATCATGCCTGAACTCTGAAAAGGGTGACACTCCTAAAAATTGATGTATAAACAAAAGCAAATTTGTAACTACTGAAGAGTTGAGCAGGAAGCATTTCCACAAACCTTGAAAACATGACAGATCTTTGGAATTTTTATATGAAACATTTTGCTCACCAGTTGCAGTGATAACAATGCACTCCTACAAAATCTTGGTATCAAAATATTTATTTTGGAAGAGAACAGTACAAGCTTATTCAAACTAAATCTGTAGCAAAATATAAGAATGTCTGTCTTTGCAGTCTGAGTAACATTATCAAATAAACAGGTAAATGGATCACTGAAGAAGAAAAACACTTTTGGGTAAAACAAAGCTTTCTGATTTTTCGGTATCCAAGAAAAATGACTGAAATTTGCCAACGTGTTTATCACTATTGCAAGTAGGAACTGCTTTACTTCTACATGTTGAATTTACATCCAGACCAAGCAACAGTCTGCTCACACTGTTTGTACAAAGAGGTTCAAAAGCCATTTCTCATGCGGAAAATAATGTAATTTAGTATCTTCCAGAGGTATTTGACATAAAAGATTTTTTTTCTGTATTTACTGATATTCATTTGACTGAATTAAGATAAAAGCCAACAGGACATGTCTTGTCTGGATGTTTTTATTTATCCATTGGTTGGAACAGGATGAGAAGCAGTTGATAGTTTTCTCAGTTTCGTATCCTAACTCATCTCAGAGTTTCTTCTGTTCTCTGAAAACTAAACAATGTCTCTCTGATAGAGTTCTCATGTATTTTCCCTAAACAACTTGCCAATTATTTTGCCCACTACAGAGATCCTATTCAACTTAATATACCATAAATGTGCCATTCCCCAACTCTGATAGGAACTTCTACCCAACTGATGTTCTGAAAAAAGAGAGGAATAAAAATTGCCCTATAACTTTTATTTATTTTTTTCTTTCCCTTTTTCTTCATGAATCTCTTCACAAGCCTACAGATGGTAAGAAATAAGTGGCTGCTGGTATAAACCTACATGAATGTAGGTGTATGTTTTTATTTAAAACAAAATAAAATATTTTCTCATAATTCAAATGTTGTGCTAACAGCAGGATTGCTCTAATTCACTCTCTTTATAAACTAGTATACAGTAGTGACACCTAGTATATAGTAGTGGCATAAAGTAAAAGAGGATTTGCAGATAGATGATGAGGAAGAAAAATTAAACAAGAAAAATGAACAATAAAAATATCGATATGATTATTACTGATAAGTGATAATTATTTAAATGTAATTGATCTGCAGATGATATATCTCCAAGGATCAATTATAACAATTTAAAATTGCCAAGATAATTCAAAATCAAAATGTAACATTCACCCTGAAAACTCTTCAATATTTCAGATCCTATACAAGTATATATTTTCTTGAAACATATAAATTCATGCAAATCAGATTAAATACCAGAACACAGAAATTTACTATACATGTGATTAAGTTATAAGGCAGAAAAATTAACAAAACCCATCACTGGTAGTACCAGTACCATCACTGAGTATTGCAGAGATGTTCAGTTTACATATACTGACATGAAAAATCACAGTTAACTCATCACTGAACAAAAAATGTCCTGAACTGAAATCATAATCCGTTTTGGTTTTACATATCAATGTGTCATTATTAGAATATTAAAATTTGAATCCATGTTTGCCATACGTACATATAATATATATGTATGTGGTGCAGACTTATCATCTGCAAAATTATTTCAAGATTTAAGTAATATTTTGCGTTGCAAATGTAGTCTTGGAAAAATACCCTAATTGCTTCCTTCTTTAGTAAGTTCCAATAGATAATGTTGAGTAATGGAACAAAAGTCCATGGGAAAAAGTGTTATCCTCAGACTTTCCTTGTATTCCGTGAGAATCGAATCATCATGTCAAAAAGTTGGCTCCCACATAATGTTATATAGAAGAAAAGAGGGGTTTGAGGAGACAGGGTGAGGCTGGGATTGCTGGCAGCATGGAGCTTCTTCTCCTTGGGCAGTTGTTCATCGCATTTTTTCACCTGCTGTGAAAAATGTTGTGAAAGAACGTGATATGTTGAAAAGATGCTAACCTCAGAGATGATATCTAAGCAACTGTCAGTGTGCTTTCAAGAGCATTGTAATCAACAAAGATTTGTTTTAGAGACATAATAAGAGTGGAGTTAGCTACAGCTTTTTGTTTATAATGGTCAGAAGATTGCTATGGCAATGACTAGAGTAACAGCAAAAACAAGGAAGCAGACAACATAGCATATACATATATTACATATACATTAGCTGATATGTCAGGGTTTCAACACCCGAACAACTCTTCCATTTGGCTAATGGAAACTTAGTCACCACTAACTTCAGATTTTCAAGGGTTCAATTCAATTGCCACAAGTAGTCTACTGCAAAGGAGATTTACAATATGTCCAAACTCCATAATATTCCTGCAAACTCAAGCTAATGTCTATAACTAAAGGGGTAATATTTCAGATTTTTAGTGCAATTTTCAGTTCAGGAGGTGCCCAAAACTTTAACACTCTCAAAAACAATAAACATAGTGAGAATCCCACTGAAGTTCTGAATATCTCTCTCCTCTACCCACACTTTTATTCTTTTCTTTCCATATTTATCTATTTTTTGTTGAAGAAAACACAGTAACTAAATATACACTCTGAATAGGAATCCTACTGTTGGACAAAATTAGCCTACTTAGCAGGCTTTTTAAAGACATCGCAATGTTCAACTCTAATAACTCATTTTTTACTTGCCAGATAATTTTTTGTTTCCTATTGTTCAGAGTTCTGGAACCACACCCCCCAATTTATCTTTATCCAATTCTAAAGAATCATTTTATTTTCCATTAATTTGGTGGAAAATGATGCTTTCTACATACTGTTGTTCAGAATATTGATTATTTTTGAGGGTTCATCAGAAGCCAATAAAAGGACAGAATAAATCACACATAAGTTTTGTAAAGTTCAGTGAAGTAAAACAAAAGCTAAGAAAAATGAGAAGATCTGGATTCACTGAGAACCAGTGTCTTTCGAGAGCATTTAGTTTTAGTATATCAGTGTGCTGGTCCACATGCGTTTACCAGAATGGAATTCTCTTACCTAGTGATGGAAAAACCTACAATGGAAGATTTGTGACAGGTATATGTTCCAGCTTGTGCCCACATAAATAATGACACTGGCTTTCCACCAACAAAGTATCTTACTATGAGAGGGACAGGATTCCCAAACCTGTTGAATTTTGCTTAACTGAAATTTTGTTTAACTGAAATTTAACTGTGAAATTTGAAGGCAGTCTGTATTACATTTCAGTAAGAAATACAAATATTTTCAGACAGCTAACTTGTGTTTTTCACAGAAATTAATAAGTCTGTAATTTGGAAACACTGCTTGCTTTCATCTTTCTCCCACTCTCAAATGTAACTTTAAACATTTGTGGAAAAGGGTCAGTGGCTGAAATGTAATAGTTTTGCCAAAGGTAGAAGTCAAACAAGGAAGACAGATTAAGTGCAAATTCCTGGGAGCTGGCAGAATTAACTAGAATTCTGTTTAACAACTCAATTCTGAAATTATTAATGACTTTTCCTTGCCAATCTAAAAAAAAAAGTTTTTAGCTGTGGGTTTCTCCTAAACCCATATATCTTATTAATTTTAATACAGTTTCAGCATAATCAGTCATAATACAATGGAAACCTCATTGAACATAAAATAATCCATAAGGTGTTACACGGATTTCATTTCTTGAGAGACAAAAGGAGGCTACCCTTTCAAATTAACTGTTCCATAAGGATGGAATCATCACTTTAGAACAAGGACAAAAATCAAAGAATGTCTTATTTTATCAAATAGCAATTTGGGATTAATTTTTACTCCCACTGAAGTCAACAGCAGACTGTTGTTGATGTCAGCAAGAGCCCAATCAATCTCTGAATTGTCTGTAGAGAACAATACACCTGGACATGGAGCATCACCTTGTATTTTCCCTGGACTGAGATCCTTTGGCTTTATAGAGACAGTTAGCTGTTTAAATAATGCTGGATCTGTGCGCTACATTTGAACATACTTAAAATTTGTGTTACTAGTTTTGAATATGTGTTGCCTGGTCTAGCAGTCTAGATTTTCAGAATCTTGTCACTTTTGTCTTCAGCAATCACATTTTTCAAGGGAGTGTTTGTGATTAATTTTGCACCTATAATAAGTTACTTTGGTACTGTCAATACATTCAGCTGAGAGAAAATGTTTGTCTCTATTTTTTAAGAAACCAACTATATCCCAGTCTGAAAATACACATTAATCTGTGTCAGACATATTTTTATATTAAAATTCATATTATACAAAGATTAATATAAAAATAATTTTAGACATGTAGAATCATATAATAGTTTTGGTTGGAAGGGACCTCTAAAGGTCCTTCCTGCCATGATCAGGGACATTCTCAGCTAGATCAGGTTGTTTAGAACCCTGTCCAACCCGACAGTGAATATTTCCAGGGACAGGTCATCTACCATGTCTCTGGCCAACCTGACACAGTGTTTTACCACCCACATTGTAAAAAATGTCCTCCTTATATCTAGATGAATCTACTCTTTTTTAGTTTAAAATAATTGCCCCTTGTCCTATTGCAAAAGGCTCTAGTGAGAAGTTTTCCCATCTTTATTCTAAATCCCCTTTTAGTACCAGAAGGTTGCAGTAAGACCTTGGGGACTTCTGTTCTCCAAACTTAACAGCCTCAACTCTCTCAATCATTTCCCATAGGAGAGGTGTTCCATCTCTTCAGTCATCTTTGTGGCCCTCATCTTGACCCAGTCCAACAGTTCCATGTAATTTCTGAGCTGAGGACCCCAGAGCTGGATGCAGTAATCCAGATGGGGTCTCACCAGAGTGGAGTAGAGGGGCAGAATCCCTTCCCTCCACCTGCTGGCCGCGTTTCTTTTGAAGCACCTATTATGTGTCCCAGTCCGTTCAGCAGCTTAAGGGTAAGGTTGGTTGATTTGCTCTGGGCAGTGCGCAGGAGAAACAACAAAATTCTCTAAAGGTTCAATAACAAACCTTTACTTGCAAACTTTAGAACCTTAGTGTAGAATAAGACACTTATTCTACATTATATTCTACATTTTAAATTGTAGCCATTTTGATTAGAAATGTAACAATATAAAAGCATAAAAATAACACATGGATAAGGAAAAGGAAGAGAAAGAAAGGACAAGAGTAGAAAGGTATATAGTTACCACCCATGGATAGATTGTTTGAGCCATTAACCACTAACATTCCAGTCTCTCACAGCACCCCAGGATACAGTTGACTTTCTGGGGTGCAAGTGCACATTGCTGGCTTATGTCCAGCTTTTCATTCACCAGTACCCTCAAGCCCTTCTTGGCAGAGCTTCTCTCAGCCTCTTCATCTTCCGCTCAGTATTGATCCAAGTGGTTGCCCTGACCCAGGTGTTGGACCTTGCACTTGGTCTGGTTGAATCTCTTCACAGTGTGAAGTCATAATAATATTGTCTAAATATCTATAATCAGAAGTTCAAAGAACTTCTTTGACTAAGTTAGAATTTGTAAATATTATTTTATTACTTGGCTGTGTGCTCGTTTCTAGTACTTTTTTGATTCACAGTTCAATTCTGCAAAATTTCAGAAACAGTTGTTTGAAACTTAAATTGCAAATTACTGAAATGAAATTTGCCTTTTAACAACAACATACCATCAAAACCAATAAAGAAACTTAAATAATTCCTTGTCTCAAAAAGTGTTTTTTTAAATCAATAACTCATTATGAGAAGACAGTACTTTTTGACCTGAGTGCTAATGTGACCAGAATGTTTTGACACATTCTTCTTCCAGAAGTTCCCTCAGAAAAAAAAAAAAATCATGTATGAAACTCATTACTCTTCCAATGATTTAGAAAGTATTAATTTCATTGCATCTTACCTATGCTACCATATGTTATCCCTCATGAAATGGATATTGTAGGATATTTTGGAATAATTCTTTCTAAAATTTCTTTTTATTACAGTTGTTTATTAAGTCTGGGTTGTTTACTCTTTTCCTTTTTCAGCAACTTTCAGTAAAGACTCATTGATAATGAGAAATTTTTATTGTCACAAGATAACAATACTACTTCACTGAAAAATTTTCATCACAATATATTTTCAAACTGGTAAACCAAAAGGGCTTCTTGGTAACAATGAAAAGTTATAAAATTAAGATGCTTTGAAGGAAAAACCTGGGGACCAAGAAAGATAAAAAGCAAGATTCACCTTTTTGTAAAAGAATTAGATTAGCATAGCATACTCAGATAGCATGTAAAAACTGTGGTCCAGCAGTAAAGGCAAACTAGTACAACGATCCAGAAAACGTTTTCTCATAGAATTATTTCCTATTCAGCAGGTAATCTCCTAGAAATAAGAGCTAGTTGAATAGAAACAAAACGCAGAAAAGGAAAGATAACTTTTTTCTTTATTTTACATTTTGGGGCTTCTGTAAAAGTATTCAGCAACTTGTGTTGGAAATTTTAAAATCTTTGTCTTTATTTTTTCTCTAAAAAGGAAAATTTAATTTTCAACCAGAGAGTTCATAAAATTTTTTATAGAAAGCCTTTTATAGAATCAAATTCTAAGCTTCCTTTATAGAAGAAAATCTTAAGAAACTTAGGACAGTTTTCCAGTTTGAGTTAATTTCTTATGCTGCTGTTCAGTAAGAGTAGCAGTCTAAGAAAATAACCACTAAACCCTTTCTCACATGAATGAGTCTCAACAAGTTATGGTTATACAAGCTTCCTGAATGCCTCAGTTTTTATTCTGCAGAATAACCTTTTGAGAACGGAAACACATTCCTTTGGTAACATTTAAGTCCTGCAAAGAGTCTCAGTTACAAGTAGCCCTACTGACAGCAGATCTTTTCACTGTTCACTAGATTCAGGGATCATAACTGTGCAGGATGACTTGGCTACAACACATGTTTGAAGAAGCATGCCTCCCAGGAACCCTATGGCCTGGCACTGTGTGAACTACCTGGCAGCCCAATCCAGTCACAGAATGATCAAATCACAGAATATGCCAAGTTGGAAGGGACCCACAAGGATCATCAAGTCCAACTCCTGCCCCTGCACAGGACCATCCCCAGGAGTCACACTATGTGTCCAAGAGTATTGTCCAAATGCTTCTTGAACTCTGTCAGGCTTGGTGCTGTGACCACTTCCCTGGGAAGCCTGTTACACTGCCCAACCACTCTCTGGGGGAAGAACCTCTTTCTAATATTTAACCTAAACCTTCCCTCACACAGCTTCAGGCCATTCCCTCAGGTTCTACCAATGGTCACCACAGAGAAGAGATCAGTTCCTGTCCCTCCTCTTCCCCTCAGAAGGAAGCTATAGACTGCAATGAGGTCTCCCCTCAGTCTCCTCTTCTCCAGGCTGAACAGGTCAGGCGACCTCAGCCTCTCCTCATACAGCTTCCCCTCCAGGCCCTTTGTCATCTTCATTGCCCTCCTTTGAACGCTCTCTAAGGGCCTAATGTCTTTCTTACATTGCAGTGTCCAAAACTCCACACACTATTCAAGGTAAGGCCACACCAGTGCAGAGCAGAGAGGGACAATCCCCTCCCTTGACTGGCTGGCGATGCTTTGCCTGATGCCCCCCAGGACACGGTTGGCCCTCCTGGCTGCCAGGGCACTGCTGACTCCTATTCAACTCATATTCAACTTTCTGCCACCAGGACCCCCAGGTCCCTTTCCACAGCACTGCTTTCCTGGTTTCTAACCCTGATGCAGAAATCCCAAAGAGATCACGCTCTTAATCTTCACGTTGTTTTCACTCTTCAAAGTCACAATTTCTTCTTCTCATCAGTTCGTTGTTTTTTCATGTCCATCTCTTACCTCATTGATTACTTGACACTGTCTAGTTTCAGTTCCAACATGCAGTTCCCATGAACATAGGGGAAACAAGCAGAGTCAGTTAAAAGGCTTTTTTTCTGCTGGTTTGTTATCTTATAGCAATTTTGATAGATGTTTCACTGCAGAGATAGATTCTGCTAATAACGGAAATAGAATTAATTATCCAAAGTCATAAATTAAAAAGAATTTATTAAGGGTGTGAAGGCACTTGAGAGAAAAAAAAACAAACCAACAAAATCCAAGGTAGTAAGAAAGATAGAAAACACTAAGCATTCACAAATTCAGTTTACTTTCTTTCTTCATTCCCTTCTAAAAGAATCATGATTGTGTTAGAAAGTTGTTTTTCAAAATTTCAAGTATAACAGAATGCTCAATATTTTAATTTTTAATTAATTTTTCAAGCAATACAGGCCTCTTTCTTGTCAATGAATTGTCCATGAACATAATATTTTTAGAATGATTTCTTAATAATTGTTTTATTCCTGATATTGTGTAAACCCAACATTTGTGAAGATATCAGATTGCTTATGAACTCTGTATTTTCACTTTTCTCTTTTAATTTACATGACAGTTTTTAATATCTGTACCCAGCTTGTACCTTCTCTTTCCTGAGAAAATACCCTGGAAGAGATTTCAAGGTAACTCAACATAATGATAAGATTTTTTTCTGTCATAAATAAGGTTTTGCTAGAAATTAATATGCTGAAAACTCAAATAATTTTCAGTTCATGTTTTCTTTACAAGGAATTTTCCCGATGTACTTCCATAACTCTGGTAGAAGTCTCTACAAGCAAGAATGGTTTTCTTATCTGTTAGCACTTACAGGGACTTAAACATAGAATAGTTTGGTTTTTAAGGTAGGCATGACTTATACACCCAGAATATAATTTTTTAACAAAAAGTCCACTAGAAATCCCTGTAGAATTCTCATTAAGATTGATCATGTATCATTTTAATTCTATATTAATTTCCAAATAGTTCAAATTAGCTATAGATTTAAAACTTATTTTAGAGAAAGGTTTCTTTGCCTAGCCTTGGTTTTAGCTAAGAAATCTTGAAAATCCAGTTTATAAAGATATAAATACTAGTTAAAAAAGACATGTTATGTTTTTTTTCTTTAGGATCTGAATGGCAATGGATGGTGCCTACATTATACTTTTCATAAATTAACCTTAAGGTTCCACCTCAAGATCAGCATACAACTCATCAATGCAGTGCAAAATGAAAATATTATGGTCCTTTATGCTCCTAGAGTGGCTGTACGTTAATTCACTAATATTCAGTTAATAAAAATTAAGTAGTCTCAAATGTTTCTGTTTTATCTCTGAGTTATTTACAATTTGGACGATATTCTGATACAAAACTTTCTACTGAAGAACTTTGAGCAAAAACCTCTGTAGTTTTATAATTCCTTAAAATGACATTTTCAACTAATAAAAGAACTACTTTTATCACCTACATTACAAATGGATTTTTCATCTGCACTTTTGGCAAAGGAACTTTTGAACTTTGCACATCTGTTGTCTAGTTCATCCGACAACTGAAGGTGAATAGATCTGCTACCTGTCTATATAGCATGTATGTCTGTCTGTCTATTAAAAATTCCCCCCCAAAATTTGTAGACCTTTTGTTCAAACACTCAGGGTTGAAGTGGCCTTGCATCTAATAAAAAATCAAATTAGAAGGAGAGATATTTCAATCCCAGTCTTAGTTTTTTTTCTCCTCAGTCTGGCAGAAGTTGGGACAATATACACTCAGTTCCAGAAAAAAAAGCCCACATTTGAAACTCCTGCTCGCAGTTCTGGTTTTGTCAAAGTATGCACTGTCAATTATTTTCTTCTCAAGAGTTGCTGACAAAGCATTAGCCATATTTAACACAGGATAGTGGAGCCACATTTTCTTTGGCTAGCTTTATGCCATCCTATCCATGAGCCAGTCATCTTACTTTGGGATGTAGAGAACAAGCAAAGATAAACTGTATCATCTATAGTTTAAACCAGCCTTTCACTATCTTGTCAAACAAGGTTTTCCTAACTTCTTAAGCATAGTTTCTTTTAAATGAGAAAAACTCTTTTCTTAAGACTGCATAGCTCTATTGAACAAGGGCTTGCAATCTCCCCTCTCACCCCCTTCAGTTCATCCTCTATGTTGTTTTTCCTCCAGTCTCTTGCTCCATCCCAGTGTGCATCCTTTATTCCTAACTCATGCCAAGCCTCCAGATGAGATGGGCTCAGCCCTTTCCACTGTGCTTCCTGGGGACCATAGTGAGAACTTTTGTTCTTCAAAAGTCCACCTACGCTGATGCAAGGTGTGCTTGCAGCAGGAGGTAGAAAGCACGAGGGGGTTGTTGTTTTTTATTTCCTCAGCAGAAAGCCAAAAGATTTTTCTCCCCAACACTGAAATACAAAGAGAATCCTGCTGAGCAGCTGTGAATTATATACAGCACTGGATCTAGATTTCAGCCTGAGGTACTACTAGGATTTATGAAGGGTCTGTAGATGCCACAAAAGTTAGTACTGGATATATTGCTAGTAGCCAGAGAAAAAGGTTTTTAGGAGTCTGTGGTCTATAAGACTTACTAAGGACTACCCACACTGGATGTTATTATTTGCCTGACCACTGTGTTATGTAGTCATTAACATGGGCCAGTGCACTGGATGCTGTACAAAGACAGATCCAAAAGATGAATCCTGCTTTAAAGAATTTCTCCCAGGAAAGTCATGGTGGAATGGGGCTCATAAGCTCCATTCAATAAAGAAACCAGGAGACAATATACCTCAGCGGAATACGCCAATGCTCTCAGATGCTTAATCACTGCCAGTTCTGGGAGGAGCACTGAAAGGTTTTGTCCTCAAGTTCAGCACAACTTGTAATGCAAGAAAGAGTTTTCTCCCCTTCTCCCCTGGGGCATGTATTTATTCTGTGCCAGTCGGTGTTAACTTAAAAACTGAAGATCCTCAAATACCCTAGTAAACCTGCCCCCTTTCCCTCATTCAGTCAATGATTATAGCTCATTTTAAAGTATTATTTACTAAAATAAAATAAAACAAAATGTTCCAGTCGGTTGGCAGCACACACTTCATGCACTTAGACTCCCATCCAAGCATGAGCGTGGGTATGCACTGGGTTCAGCATGCACTTGGACTCAAAAGCCCAAATGCTTTTGTCTGCTTTTTATTCAGCATGGAGAGGGCCACAGACACACACCAGCTAACTCCCAGTAGCACCTGCTGTAAGTCATGAAGTCCAGCAGGAGGGAAGAACAGCAATTGCACAAGATTTGTCTCTTGTTTTTGCTTTATTGTAGCAGCAACAAAAAAATGAAACTGCAAAGTTTTTTTGTCAATCTCAAATTTTGTTTAGAAATAATGTTCCAACCAAATGGATTGTTATACAGGTGTAAACTGATTTAATAGTTTAATTATATACACAATTCTTTAACACTAGATGTTGCACATAAGATTAGCTGCAAAACAGGTGAAAACCCAAAAAAAAAAGCTATGGAGGAGAAATAGTAAATGGAGATCACACTACTTTTCCCCTCTCCATTTATTTGTATCTTTTTATATAAAGATTTTGAAACGCTTAACTAAGTTGTCTGTTGAACATATTTATGCTTTTGTTAATTTACTGCACATGCTTAGCACTACATACTTTAAAATCTTTCCATGTACTCTCTTCTTGTTTTCAATTTCATCCTTTTTAAATTATACCTTTTTTCCTTGTTGGGATTAAGTTCATCCTATTCCCTTTCAGAACACTAAAACATATTTTTCTTTTTTTTCTTGTCTTTTTTTTTTTCATTTCACTCTCTTCTCCTTTGCAAAGTATTCCTTGTAATGTATTGTCTTGCTTACCGGATTTCTCTTTTTTCCCTCAAGCTTAAAAGAAAGGTTAATTCCATTTTGCTCAATTTAGCTTTCTGAAAATTCAATAGCACATGATAAAATATCTGGATTTTCAGGAGTCCCTTGCCTTTCATTTTGATGGATCTCATAGGCACAGCGCTGAGAGAGCCTCTTGGCAAGAAGACCTGGCTTGTGCCCATCTCTCTTGTTCAGGTAGAAATTTAATATTTTTGTTCAAATAGATGAAAATTTTGTCCAGACTGTGCATTTACTGCCACAATTCTTCAAAAATTGTAATCTGAAAAATTAGTTTCTTTGCATAAGAAGGCATCAATATAATATCCCAGGGGCTCATCTCCTTCTATCACAGATGTTAAGAGATTTGGTTTTAATTGAAACGTTCTTCTGCACAGATAGAAACCCTGCTCTTGTCAACAGGGGTTACAACAAGGGTAGTTCTGAGTTGTCAATAATTCACAGATGGCCAGCTTGATCCTAAATCTGACAGACTTAACTTTGGTTTTGTACTATAACAGCAAACAGATTTTTCAGAATGGTCCTGTGATTTAGCTAGATGGGACAATTTAGGCCTATGACTGAACTCGGAGTCCATGTATACCTGATCTAGCAGTTACAAAAAAGAGACAACTTTCAATGGAGCCCTAATTCCTGGGGAAAAAACGGTTTTCCTGTCCCTGTATCCTCACTCCACTGACAGTTGTTTGGCTGTCTTCCTCTCCTCCCCTCTGCAAGTAATCATTAATCTTCTGAGAGAAATTCATTTTGATAGGAGAAGCAGAGCCCTGTTAAGTACTAAGCATTTAAAGATCTACTGAAGAGCAGAAGAGCTGAGTTAGTGAGCCCGCTCAAAACGACTGCACGGTCTGAACAATTCCCTCTCCAGTGCTCTCTAGCTGCCACTCAACCATACAAGACAGTATCCAACCTGCAACAAGGTGAGGCATGAGGAAAAGGCAAGGAGGTATTTCTTTGGTCAAGTACCATTAGGACAACTCATTTTATAGTCACAGCTGGGACCACAACTTGCTATACATGCCATGTAACAACTGGTTATACCAAATCAAAATGAATCTCCTCCATATTGCTGAATAAGCAAGACATACAAATGCATTGAGGCTTCAAAAAAGGCTGAAGAACTTTATTAAAATCAGCTCTTACCCAACCTCTCAATATTTTGTTTTTCACATAGTAGAATTTAGAATCCTGTTAAATGTCTTTCTCATAATATTGAGAAATGCACTACAATGACATCCACAAAGGGAATCTCTAACACAATTGAGTCCAGCTTTTTCATGAGACATCTGGTAGTTCATATTTTCACTAGCCAGTTTTCCCTGTCTACTTTGACTCAGTAAGTCCCTGCAAACAATCAAATTTGCAGGAGGGAGTCAGGCTAAAATTTGTACATATGATTTTTCTATGCTTGTTTTTTCTCTTTTTCTTCAACCTTCAGTTCTATTCTTATTTCTGACAATGCCAAATGCCACCAAATTCAGATGGTGTTGCCTGTGTTCTCCATCCCTGTAATTCTTTGGTTCATTTTCTACTTTTGACACCTGTTCCAGAAATGACATTATGGACAAGTCATTCATGTTGGCGCTGTTAGAGAGACAGGGTCTATCAAAGACAGGTCTGAAACTCAGATAAGAAACTGGGTTTATTGTGAGTCTGCAGAAAAATACAGTGCCAGCATCTAAAATACTCCATGATCTCTTCTGGAAGAGCCAGTAACTCATTGGTTTCAAAAGTAACAATCTTGTAGTACAATCCTGGATAGGATAAAAAACCCAACTGGACAGGTATTGATCACATGCATTAAAAATGTGAGGTCAGAGCAGCAGCAAAACTGTAAGGCTAAGTTCATTTAAGTTCAGTAGAACTTATACCAACTAGGATTCCTGTACTTCTAATAAGTATCTAAACTGTCACCTTCAGCTGTCTTTTAAATAAGTAATTAATCCTCTCCAGCAGAAAAATTCCACTGAAGACTATCAGCTGCCAGTTAACTACTCACTTTTGCTCCAGGTTAATTGAATGATTAATACTTGCAAATTACATCAAAAGGAATAAAATTCTGGCATACAAACTTTTTATTATTGAGCTCAACCATGCCAGAATTTTATTAGTAATCTCTGTTCAGTTCCCAACACAACTAGAAAAATGTCCATTAAGACTTGTCTTGGTAGATTGGATGTGGCACTCTAGTTTGCAATCTTGCCAAGAATCACAGAGTCATAGAATTGTTGAATAGTTTGCATTGGAAGGGACCCTAAAGATCATCTAGTTTCAACTCCACTGCAGTGGAAAGGGACACCTTCCACTAGACCAGGTTGCTCAAAGCCCCATCCAGCTTGGTCTTGTATTCAGAAACATATCTATGCTGGAGAGGATTGACTGCCTCTGACATAACAAAAGCCACTCACATCCTGTCAAAATGAGGTCCATGTCAGGGGTAAAAGACAAGCCTCACATATGAATATCTAAGAAAGTTTGAGAACAAAAGCAAAAAAAAAAAAAAGGCGGCTACATGTATAATGATTTTTTCCCCTTGGCTGCTTATGTTAGACAGGGAATAACTGGTGAAACAGTGTCAAGATTATTACCACTAGGATCCTATCCTGATCTGTTATAAAACTATACTGCAGAACCAAATTCAGTCTTCTGAATGGCAAGTTAAAAAAATATATATGCCACTTGAGGAGTCACACCAAACCTTACACGACATAAATGAAAATTCCAGTTAAATAGTGGATAGTACTTCTTATTTCCGCAGATATCTTTCTCCCAGAAAAACTGTGAAGTCTCATTGCTGTCATTCATGAAGTACTCTTTGCTACTTCTAAGTGTGGGTTCTACAAATGAAATAAACCTCGGACACTGATTTCTTTGTATATCATAGAACAATAGAATCATTAAGGCTGGAAAAACACCTATAAGATCATCAAGTCCAACTGTTGAAATTATCCTATCTTTATTGTCCCACAAAGTAACCCCGATTTCTCAATGTCAATGTGGTTTCAGAAGTTTTGTAATTGTGTAGGAGGATGAATAAAAAAATACAGCAATCTGATTCAGTCTTTGTCACCTATATCTTAATATATATACATATATAAAATACATTAAAAATATAATGCATGTTATTTACTAGATATGGTTTAAGCAATCCCACAGTGAAAGCAAATTCAGTGAACTTGGAAAGTCTAAATACATGTGAAATTAATTACTTAAACTCTTCAGAAATCTAATATTTTTGCCAAAATAGCTGAAAATTTTGTCCAGAATATGCACTTGCTGTCAAATTTCTTAAAAATTTGTAATCTGAAAAATTAGTTTCTTTCCATAAGAAGACATCAACGTAATAGCAGCAGATACATAAACATTTCACTAGGGATACCTAAAGAGAAAGTATAGTCTAATTTCTACAATGAAATTCATCTTGTTTCAAAAGGACAAAAAAAATAGGGATTCTATTCATTGATGTAAGTCTTGTTAAAGATGGATTAAAATGGCTTGTGAGAAAAATTGTGTTGTTTAGAGAGAAACATTGCCTAGAGCAACATGTGACTAACACCTATACAACACAGACAGCACCCAACACAGGCATAGCAGCAAGACACAATGAGTTGCAGAGCTGTGCTCCAAGTTCACTGAGGAAAAATACGAGAGTAAATTTTCTTCAGGCCTGTAAGATTAAGTCTTTTATGTTTTTACTGCATTTTTTCATTTTGAGGTTATTATCTGAGTTGTTGATGGGGTGCATTTCTATGTCTTTTCTGCCAATATTCTTACTCACTGGAGGAAATGGGGCCAGAGGAGACTTTGCAGGTCAAAAGGGGTGACAAGACTCAATGTCAATAAAATTAGAAATTCTTCTTTTGGAAGAATAAGATTAAGAGGAAGAATGTGTCTTTGTTACTACTGAAAGTGTTACCTCCCTGATGAGTGCCTGCTGCTTCTCTATGCTCTTATATTTCATCTGTGCTCCTTCTTTCTACCTGGTTTTTTGGCACAGTGAACGTGTAGTTGCACATCTTCTGAACAAAATAAGTCCTGAATTTTTTTACAGAGTCACGTAAAGCATGCCATGGCCATGTTATCCAGCGGACAGTGGTTCAAAACCTGCTGGGAAATGCCAGTCTGAATCATACAGCCTTCTGTGTCTCACCACTGAACCTCGCAGATATAGTTGCTGGACCCAAGGGGGATGTTTTAACATCAGTCTAGTACCCCGCTGACACGGCTACATGGTGTAGGAGTCTGCTCTGTTCTCAGCCTGAGCTTGATGTGTATGATACCACACTGCAAATTTCTCTCACAATGTTAGATGGTTTGCAAACTGAAGTTCTGCATAAAAGCAGAGGAAGACTTGACTCACAACATTTTAAAAGCAAGAGCACACCGAGGCAGCACGTTCCCAAGAAGAATCTGCTTCACAGAAAGTCAGATGGTCAATCTGCACACACAACTTGTTCTCTTGATGTAGAGAATGTACACAGCAGCTGAATAGCATATATTGTCATTGAAAACTCATTTTACATAGTTTGATCAATACCATTTTCTAAAATTCTTTCTATTATAAGATCAGTAAAAATATTAAGTAAAAATATTAAGTAAAAATATTTTAAGGACATGATACTAATATGCAGCTATTATATTTTAAAAATAATTTCTGACCCTAGTCTTTCAATCATAATGGGCTTAGGACCTCTCTGTGGCTGTCTTCAAGTGTAAGAGAGCATCTACATATTATATTTGTTTAAGAGCTGAATTACTAAAAAATGGGTATTAGGCTAAGAATTAATAATTACAATGATAAGCAACATAATACAGAAGGGAGATAATGTTGAATTTCTTGATGTAAAGAGGATTATTTATATTGCCAAAATGGATTGCTGCTACAGTTATCAAAATATATAGTTGCAATGTTACATTCTTTGTAATGTTTCAGTAAAAACTAAACAAAATCCAAATGAACCAAAAATAAACCCACTGAAACCGAGGGGAAAAAAATCAACCGGTGTAATTGGTGTAATTTCAAAAAGCTCCAAGATCAAAGGAATGGAAAACTAAGCACATAAAGGGACACTGAGCTACTAATTCACCTATTTTTTTCCTAATCTTTCTGTCAGCTCAGCATTTGAATTGGACAGAAGTATTAGTATTAACTCAGTGTTTATATTGGATTAGAACATTCTTGACTTTTACAGAGTCCAAGGTAAATATTTCAAACAGGTCCTTATCAGAATCAATTTTCTTGATGACATTGCTATTTGCACTTTTTTTTTCTGCTAACCAAAATGCATCTGATTACCTAATCCACCCAGGAAGGAAGAAAAACACATTCTTTAAATCTGTGTACCTTTTTATGGGTATTTTAGCCTAGTTTCCTGTGTCTATGTGGTAGTAATTCAGAAGCACCTCGAGGTGCAACTGACCGAGCATTCATTTCACAAGACTACATTTCTGCTTAAAAAAAGTCATCAAAAGGACAAAGGATCTCTTGCTAAACACATCTTAATACTACACTGACCAGCATTAAAGGCTGACTTTCAGTATTCTAGGTAACAATGTGCAGAATCAAGTGGAAATATTTCCTGAAAAAAAATTTGGAAGTCTAGAAGTCTGATTTCCATTAAACTAGCTGTTGTTTCTATTATTATTGAGGGAATGACCTCGTGAGGGCTGTGACAGGGGAGTAGACTCACTTAGGTGTCCAGGAATGAGGTTTTATATCTTATATGAGACATTGTGTTGTCTTCTTTGTCCAAAATATATGGAATATTTGGCAAAAGTTCTGTTTTGCTCGGGTCCCAGAGGGTGAGCATTTAAAGCAGCTCGCAAACCTGCAGTTGATCTCCTTACCCAGAGCCTTTGAGAAAGATGTTGTTTGGAAATGTTTCATAAAATAAAGGTAAGAATCAGGTCATAGACTGTATGATGTAATCCTGATGTAACTTAGACTGGCAATGGCATATGGAAAGTCTTCTTTTCCTACTGACATAAAGGAAAAATAGTTCTCAGAAAAGTCTGATAATCATACATTTTTTTTATTTTTTTTCCCCAGTAACTAGTCTGTAATATATTTTACTGATAGAGTCAGAAAATCCAATTCTTTTCCTACAGAAGTGACCTCGGTAAAAAATGTCAATGAAGATTCATTCTAATTGGTATTCAGACAGAAGAACTTCACTGGGAGAAGATGGGAAGCAGCACTTTCTCCAATATACAACTGCCATGTAAATTCTGAGAAAGCAACATCCTCTTTATTCAAGTAACACCAGTGAATTTCCTCACTTCATGGTTTAGGATAGGTGCTGGAAAACTTGTCTCATGTGCACTTCAAATGTTTAACATCTGGAAAGCAAACAGAGGCAATGCAAAATATATTTTTATCAATTTTTTTTTAATGCTGTGGGTTTTTTAAGTCAATGTGATATTTATAGGGGAGGAACAGAGCCATCTCACAATTTTCAGGAATTTGCATTTCTTAAGATCTTCTTATACACTGCAAGGTGTTATTTCTACATTTTAATTTAAACAATTTATAGGCATTATTGTGCATTTGTGTATGTTTATATATATATAGTTACTGCACTAAATTCATTCATTACTGTTGTGATGCTGTTTTGAGACCTCATTTACTATAGAGAAAGAAGGACTAGGCCTGAATCAAAGAGTTTGCACATAACACAAGGTATTAACCTACTGCATAGCAAAAAAAAAAAAAAAAAATAGGACTGGAGATAGACAAAAGAGAAGAGAAGAGAAAATGTAAAGGAAAGAAAGATTAACTGTCTCATTCCGAGACGCTGCAGATTGTTTTTTTCTCTCAACATAGAAGAATTTTTATTTTTAGTTCTTCTTTCAGAGTCTAAATAATTTTCAATCAGCTGCCAGTGAGATGTGGATTTTTTGCAGTCTTGATTGCTGTATGAAAGGGGTCAATGTCACAAAGAAATCCCTCTACCTTTGATATTATAGGACAAACACAAAAATGTCAGATTTTATCTTGATAAATGGAAAAATGCAGAAAAATAAGCTCCAATTCATTTCACTGTTTGCCTCCTATAGAATTAAAGATGTATTGGGAGAGAAATGTGATCTGGCTCACATAGCTGCTGGACTTCCTCAGTCTTTTCTGGGACAAGATACTGAATCTCATCTGTAAAGCTGGCATATTTCTTGAGCACTGTTTTGACTTTTTAAAAATCTCCTTCTGATCTAATGAAGATTTAGTTATAGCATAGACCTCAGAATAGACTAAGGACTGCATCAAGACAAGTCTTATGGGTAGAGATAATATTGTTTACTATAAAGTAATTGTAGATGCAAAATCATGCAAATTTTTAAGCACACAGGGCTTTCTTAGGTCATTTAATTATTTTAGCAAATATCGTTGTAGTAACAGAACTTTATTGCACATTTAATTCAGCTTTTTTTCAGATGCCAAGATATTAGGCATGGCAGTGCCAAATTAATCCTTTATTACAAAGTAGAAAACGTTCTTTATATCAAAAGCATTTTTTGCTTGCTTTCCAGAGTCTTGGATACTACTTCACATACCCTTTCACAATACTTTGTGTAAGATCCAAACTTGAATTTCAATGACATTGCTCATGAGCAAGTATGTTATTTTTTTGTAGTCTTTTGAAAACTCAGCAACTAATACAAATACAACTATTTCTAATAAACAAATAAAAATATTTCAGACCTATCCATATAATAATTATCAGATTATTTTAGAGACAGAAGGTTTTTTAACCAGGAGTACCCAGAGAGCATGTCAAATAACACACTATGAAAAAAATATTGAGGAACGAGCTACAAACCACAGTTGAGCCTGATCATATTCAACTCCGTAGCTTAAAAAACAGCAATAGCAAGAAAAATGACACATCTAAAAGGCATGTTTGTTTCAAGGAAAATGCAATAAGTCTTTAAGACCATAAGAACACTTAAATATGATCACAGTGGGATAAAACTGTGGAAAAGTCTGGAAACTACCCTAGAATGTTTTTAATAGGATTACTTTCAAATTTTTATGGGTGGTGAAAAAATGAAAGCTTCATCTTTGTGTTACAATTTAAACTGTGTCACCAGTGATGTTTGGAAAAAAAGATTGCCCAGGTAAAATTAATGAGCTGAAGAGACATATTCAGAACTACTGAAGTAGCACGGAATTTGGGCTATCTCTGATTTTTATCACACCAATGAAATTTTTTTCCAAGGCAGATGTTTAACTTTCAAAAAGGGACTAGGACAGTGCCAGAAACTTAATACAGGACATCCCAGAAATGTTTAACTCTTCTTTGAGTCAATAGGGCTAATACCATAGAGTTAAAAAAAACTGAATCAGAACTTTTGCAGGATGATGTATTTTTACAATGTAGTAAAATGACACATCAAGTTATATATAAATTGATTTAAAACAGTTGTTTAAGGAAAGGTATAGTCCAACACGATGAAGTCTCCCTAGGCATCTATCAAGGTAAATTTCAGTCTTACTGTGTTCTAAGCTGTCCCAGTCTTCTAGTAATCAGGTTTTAGGTGGGGAGGATTTAAAAGAAAAATATAGTTTCTTTAGAGCCTATGCAGTTAGTGGATTTGGAATTATTTTGTCACACAGTTTTGACCCACATCAGAAAGATTAAAAGTATTATGCAAAGCTCTCCTGAGAAAAGCATCCCAGAGATGTCAAAATGAACCACTTTACAACAGTCCACTTACTTTCATTTTTGAATAATTAAAAGAAGAGCCAATGAAATGAAGGACAAGACCAAAAAAAAACCCCACAATTTTTCTTTTGACCAGGCTAACAGTGCCACACTTATTTATCTAAAAGAATTATTTACAGATCATTTATGTCACTAAAACAACTAACCTACCTGCAAGAGTACTTGACGGCTTTTTTTTCCCTCCAAAACTGTGTTGAGAAAGTTATAACTTGACAAGTCCTAAGTTTTCAGCTGACCTTCCTTTTCTGTAATGTTCTACAATATCTAAACCATTGCAATTAATTGCATAGCTTCCTATTTCCATTTCCACTATGCACTTTGTTTCTGAGCTGTGGAATGTGAGTTGTGAGATCCACTCAAGTTGTAATGTTAGACATCTAAGTGACGATTGTGAGATAGTCACATGTAAATTAGGTCAAAGAGAAAGATAAATAATTCTGCTGTGAATTCATCTGATGTAGTAGATATCTCTGTCAAAATGTGATGAATTGCACCCAGCTAATGCCTGCTTTTCTACTCTGGTTGTAAAAGGATCCCAAAAGTTAGCTCAGATATAAGTATCTATACTGAAGTAAATCAACCTTGATATTTATGAAAATCTATGGGACTTTTTTGAACCAATCTAATCAGGTCAGTGCAGTGAAAACAAAGCACACTTTTTTTGTTTAGTAACAATTGAGAAAGTAAATGAACAAACCACCAGAAAAGAAGAAGAAGAAAAATAGAGTCAGCAGGGAAATTGTGAATACTTAAATAATTTTGTTGTCTATTTCTGAACGACCTGGAACCAAAGTGAAGGCATATGTGTTTGAGTGTTTCTGGGTATAGAGATGGTACTGGGAAGAGTGGAATAAGTACAGCAAAATCACTAAATCACTGTGGTCGGTATCAGTCATTCCAGTGGATTTGGCAATATTGCTTGGAAATTTACGTAGCACTTAGTTTTCCATACTGGTATGTTGCCTCAGCTAACAAGATCTGTCTTACACCAATTTAATTGAAAAACTAATGCATCTCATACTGAGATGGTTTATAAGTCTTTCTGTGCAAGTGCAGGGCAGAAGCTATACGTACTTCATGCATTTGGATCACACAGAAGTAAAAATATCCCGCTTCTGGAAATCCAAAGACTCGGTACTTTCTGGGATTTGAATAACCTGGTAAGAAAGGTATAGCAACAGAGATGTCTGAATATCTTGGAGACTGGCTAATGGGAAATAGTGACAGGAGGCTAGGGAGGATTTTACGATATATCTTCCTTGGGCATTCATGTTCCCAATCATTTTTTGCTATCCCTCTGCACTTCACATTGAGTTAGCTCTGAAATGGAGACCAAACAAGCAACTGACTGGTCAAAAGACAGGAAGGTTTTCATTTCAAAGATTCACAAAGAAAAGTCCCAAAAAGGCTAGGAAACAAGAGATAATTAATGGAAAATTCCAGGGAAATTTCAGTGGTTAAGTGACAGCAACGTGAACTGAAACACAAAGACATGTCTTTTTGAATGCTAAAGAGCACTAACATCATGGTTATAATGTAAAATTAATGGAAATGTAAACTCTAAAAAATCATTGGAAATTAAAAATACTTGAATAATGAACTTATAATTAATACAAAAATAATTGAAAAAATACATAATAAGAAATTTTACCAGGACAAACCTGTATAATAACAGATTGAAGTTTCCCACTTAATTTACCTGTTTTATCTTTATACTTGTGGGACTGTTCATTGTCAGCAAACCTCACTATCCACATATTTTGACTCAAAGGTTCTTGATTTCAGGCAAAAGCACTACTGTGCTGAGCAAGTATATTGCAAGTTATTATGCTGTTGTGTGTATGCAGCCTATTGTGCTGCTAGTCTATAGCTCTAATGACACGTTACCTGAATGTTTTGATCTAAGGAAGGAAAAAGAAGGGAATCAGTGGAACAAACCCAAAATACTTCTGTCTTTGGGAGGGAAACCAGCATTACACCGCTTAAGTAATTTTGCATTTAAACATCTCCTTGAGGCATTTGCCTGAAGATTACATGAGGAAGAAGCATATGGCTCTGAATCTGCATCCTGATTTAAATCCCTTCTGCACAAGAAACCAAATCTGTGCTCCTTGATTGAGCCATGAAATTCTGGAGTTAATGCTGTCCTTAGACTTCAGGCTTCTGATGATCTCAGATGGTAGTGGTTTCTGGGATTGAGGTACTACTGTTTAGACAGTAGTGCACAGCGTCCAGTATCATTCCGGAATGAAACAAGATTGGTTCAATTATGTTGCCTATTTGTTGGTATGTTATAAAAATTCATTTCAGAGGCCGAATTCTTGCTAACTTCAACCTTTTCCATAATTCCCTCCTTTCATATCATTTGTTGTTTTCCTGTAATTAACATACAACAGGTGGATAAAAATTATATTCTGGACATGGCATGTTTACCTTTCTTGGCAAACCCTAGTAGTTGCCACTAATCCTCACGTTTGTGTCCTAGAGGTGTTTATGGAAAATTCACTAATGCTAAAAAAACCCCAACCAAATAGTGCTAGGACTGAGTTATAAAAGATTGAGTAAGATTGTCTCAAAAAGTATTGGTGTTCTGTTGAGGTTCCCCGCTTCAGAAAGCTATGGTGATCATGGCAAATATATTATTGTGCTTTGCATTTTACTAAAAGTAACAACTTTTGAAGTAATAAACTTCTCATGGTGCGGGATTGGAAATAGATTATTTTTATGGTCCCTTCCAACACAAACCATTCTAAAATTCTAATATATTCTAATATATTATTCTAAATGAGTTAACATAAATCATACCTGAGGATGAGAAGAAAGCAAATGTCACCCCAGTCTTCAAAAAGGGCAAGAAGTAGGACCTGGGAACTATTGACCAGTCAACCTCACCTCAATACCTGGAAAGGAGTTAGAGTGTCACATTCTGGAGGCCATCTCTAGACACATGGATGACAAGAAGGTAATCAGGAGTAGTCAGCATGGATTCACTAAAGGTACATCATGCTTGACCAATCGGCAAATGCATGATTCTGCACCTGAGGAATACTAACCCCATACACCAGTATAGGATGAAGGCTGATGTGCTGGAAAGCAGCTCTGCGGAGAAGAATCTGTGGGTCCTGGGGGACAACAAGCTGTTCATGAACCAGCAGAGAGCCCTTGTGACCAAGAAGGCCAATGGTTTTCTGGAGTGCATTAGGAAAAGCATTGCCTGTAGGTTGAGGGAGGTAATTCTGCCCCTCTGCACAGCCCTGATGAGGCTGCACCTGGAGTACTGCATCCAGTTCTGGGCTCCTCAGTTCAAGAGAGATGTGTTGCTCCTGGAGCAGATCAAGTAGAGATTTACAGAGATGATTAGGGGACTGGAGCATCTCTCTTACAAGGACAGGTTGGGGGAGTTGGGCCTTTTCAACCTTGAGAAGAGATGACTGAGAGGGCACATCACCATTGTCTATAAGTATCTAAAAGGGGGATGCCATGAGGATGAAACCAGGTTTTCTCGGTAGTGATGATCAATAGGACATGAGGCAATGAAAAGAAACCAATGTACAGAAAGTTCCACCTGAATATGAGGAAGAATTTCTTTACTGTGTGGGTGACTGTGCACTAGAATAGATTGGCCAGAGCGGTTCTGGAGAACCCCGCACTGGATATATCCAAGAACCATCTAGATGAAAATATGTGCCATGTGATCTAGGATGACCCTGCTTGAACAGAGAGGTTGGACCAGATGATCCACTGTGGTCCCTTCCAACCTGACTGATTCTGTGATTCTGTGGATCTGTAATGCTGTAATTCTGTGAATATATAGTGTGGCACATGCATTTTGGATGTATGCAGTTTCTTATGAGTTTTTTTGGCTGGAAATTATGTTTGCTTTTTTAATAACAGAAAAGAAGAGAAAATAAAGAAATACCATTTCACCTCTGCCACAATATTAGTATTATCATTATTATTATTTATGGAGTTTGGGGGTATCTTAATTTTTAAATTTATATTATGAACATTCACTCAAGATTTTTGGATGCTACAGTTAACCTATAGTTAACAGTCACTTCTCAGGATGTGGTTAAAAGCACTAATAGGCACTGGGATGCTTGATAGAAACAAAAAGAGTACACTTTAAGTTCATTGTGTTTTTATCTTAGTATATTCCAGATATAAGTAGTGTATTTCAGTTATTAATTAACAGGAAGCAGAGAAGATTTAGACATGGGAAATATAAATACTTTCTAGTTCTATTTTGCCTGTAACAGGAGATTCAATGTTTGTTAGAACAATGCATTGTTTTCCAAGCAAGTTGTGTTGCTGCACTTTGCTCTAACAAAGGCTTTACTATTTCATAAATTCTGCCACACACATCTGTTTTGGCCATGGCTCTAGACACTTGCTGCCTGCTGCTGCTATCTCAAATAAGCCTGGACTGCTCTTTCAGACACAAATCTACACAATATATAAAGTCTGGAGAGATATTGTTCGCCAGGCTCAGGGAAAGACTATTACAAGCATGGTGTGGTCTTTGTAAACTCAGCCCACACCGAGGCAAATCCTGCTCGGCTGAATAAAACACAGGTTCTACCTCTGTCACTGCAGTTCTGCTGTCCCATTACAAGTGGCTGGCATCTGTATGGGATGTTCAGTGTGGGCAGGGGCTCAAACACAGGCATTTACAGGATCAGTTTTCATCACTTGCACATAACCAGCAGTGAGGACTGCAATATCCTCACTGCTCACACAGCTGCCTAAAGTCACAGGCTGGAGGAACCACACAGGAAGTATTAGACCGAGAGATGGATAACATCTTTGGAAGGGTAACGCAGCTTAATTCTCTCTTGTGCAGCAGTTCCAAAATAGATCCCCAAGTTAGCGGAGTTTGACAAAGAATTAAAAAATAAAAAAGAGATTGTGATTTTTTTAAATCATCATGTAGGAAGACATTGTCATTCTGATCTCTCATACCAGAAGTGGGTGCATGCACGGAAGCATTAACAGTCAGTGAAACAGGTCACAAGGCATGGTCCCATCTTCCAGACAGTGCTTTCTTCACTACGTGCAATATCCATGGTCTTATCTTCTTCCCCTCATACTTTACTGATGATCTGATTTAATTGGAATGTGCAAGGAACCTGGCAGGGAAGAAGGTTAAGCTTTGCAGGAAAAACCTTCTTTTAGAAAGCACAAAGAAAGCTAACAAATAATGGAGACCACCTTTTTAGGCAAAAATTTCCTGAAGCTCTTTCAGAAAAGGCAATACATACCATTCTTTTCCAGGAATTATGAAGCCTTTGGCTATTTTTGAGTGTTCTTAAGCTGTCAGCAGCTGGGAGAAAAAAAACCAGAATCAAATACAATATACAAATATAATTTGTATGGTTTACATTTGATTCTCAGCAAGCAGCTGTGCATTTGGGAGTTTTTCCATGAGAGACAGAGAGGACTTCTTTGTCAGGGGCCAATATTTCCATTGATTGTATCACAGGAGAAACCATGACATCACCATTCGATTATGTGGATATGAGGTTATTTTTGTAGAGTTCAAAGTATGATTTCATTGCTACATATGTATAGCTTAAGCCTAGTTGAGTGATAAGCAGCTATTTCCTAACAAAAAAGATAATAAAAATTGAAGTAATATACAATTCAGTGGAAGTTTTCTTTTGAAATGTTGACTTCTCTTGTTCGTCCAAAGTCTGTCTAAATTCTGAAACTAAAGGATCAATCAGTTGATATAACTAAACATATTGTGTATGTGCTTGCCATATTTTCTCTGACACTTCTTCAGAGTTTTCTTTTTTCTTTTATTTTAAATGCATGTGAAAGAAACTGACAACTTTTTTATTACCTCAGTTATACCTTGTTTAGTTTGATGTTTTATGGTTTAACAGAAATCTTCTGCTTTCACTTTGTGTGCATTGACAAACTTAAAAAGACATGAAAGCAGGTATGATAGGAGACATTATTACTGACTGTTATTACATTGGCAACAGATGTCAATTTTACCTGTCAGTTTTTCATTTCAGGAGTTACAGGTTTTTGGTGGTCATCTTACTAGGAAAATGTAATATCTTCTGAAACAACAGAGGGAAGGAGAGCTTATAGATGCAGATAGAAACTCTGCCATTCAGGTTGTCATCATGTCAGCTGTGAATATTTCTTTTAATGATATTGTGATGCCATGATGTAAATCATTATTTCAGTTATTCGATATCCTGCTGAAATGTTCTGAGCATTAACTTTGTCCATGCCTCTGGAAATCTCTCTCTTTCTTGCCCACTTAAGCACTAAATAAATAAATTCACTTTCTTCTTTTACATCTGGAGTAACAATAATAGCCATAATTGATAGGCAGCACAGACTTACACATCAGGTAACTTACCAAACAGTCCTCAAACTTTTCACAAGAGAGTGGCTTTTAAAGATGAGATCGCTACAAAAACCTTTACTATTTTTTATGGAACCATAGAGCTTAAGTGAGATTGCTTTTTACTGAGTTCCAACATATATCTCCAAAACAGTTTATAAATCAATGTCAATCTGATGATTTCAGGCAAACTTTAATACCCAGACAGAGTTACAGAGACCACTGCAGTGAGATTTCTGTGATCTATACAGCATTGCTAGGTAGTCACTGGCTGGGGTACACTAATGCCTCTGCCTTAAACTGTCAAATCAAAATGGGTTGTTGTCATGATTTAACCCCAGCCAGCAACTCAATTCCAGGCAGCTGCTCATTCACTATCTCTTGGTGGAATGGGGAGAAAATTGGAAGAATAAAAACAAAAAATATCATGGGTTGAGATTAAGACAGTTTAATAGGTAAAGCAAAAATTTTGTGCACAAGCAAATCAAAACAAGGAATTCATTCACCACTTCCCATCATTGGGTGGGTGTTCAGCCGCTTCCAGGTAAGTCAGGCTCCACTACCCATAGTAGTGACCTGAGCAGATGAATGCCACCACTCTGAACATTTCCTCCTTTCTCCTTCTCCCCCATACTGAGCATGAGGCCATGTGGTATGGAACATCCCTTGGGTCAGTTGTGGTCAACTGTCCCAGCTATGTCCTCTCCTAGCTTCTTGTTCACCCCCAGACTATGTGCTACTGGGTTGGGGCGAGAGGCAGAAAAGGCCTTGGTGCTCTGTAAGCACTGCTTAGCAATTATGAAAACATGCTATCATCACTGCTTCCAGCACAAATCCAAAGCAGAGCTCCATGCCAGCTACTAAGAAAATTAACATTATCCCAGATGGAACCACATTGAGGTGCTGCCTCTTCTCACATCTTAACCACTGCTTCAGTCATCCGCATGAATCTCAAAACTTTCCTTTACCTCATTATGTTTAAAGCGTTCAGAGACTGGTTAAAACCTAGGGAGTGTTTGGTTTCTCAAATGCAGCTTCCCAGTACAGGACGTGAAGAGCCCCACAACTGTACAAATTTTCATTTGAGAACTAAATACTGACGTTGTTGAATTTAATGTTAAAATTCCCGTTGATTTTAATGAGATGAAAAATGAATCCTCAAGGCTTAAAAAACCCCAACAAACAACAACAAAAAACCCCTAATCACCCTTAATCTCTCATATACCTTGGAAGGTAAGGTTTTTATAGGATTCTGCAAAGCACTGATCTAACAGCACCTTATCCCATAGTAGAGCTTATGTCAGTCAATGCAGCTGTACAAAGACCAGTATGAGTTAGATGCCAAGAATTAACTGAAAATGAGGTGTCACTCAGCTAACTCTGTCACTTGTTCAACCTGCAAACCAAAAAAATATTCTGATGCTGTTCACAGAAGGGGAATAATATTTTGCACGCAGTTCACATTTTGTTCTCTTCCTTGTCACAGCAGCTGAATCTAAATGGCATCTTGTTTAATTGTTCTGCACAATTTCTGAACTTATAGCTTTTTTCCCTATACATCATTACTCCAAGATTTAGAAAACAAATTTTGAGGTGGGGCAGGTACCATTGTAGCTAAATTTTAAGCAAACAAAGTATGTTTTCAACTAGAATCAGTTCCTTACCATCCAACTTCATTCAGCTGTCATCTGTGGTATGCTTTGATGTGTTTAACAAGATGCGTCTGTCATAACCACAATACCTTGGAATATTACCATTTTTACGTTTATCAGTACATTGAACTTAACTCAATTTTTTCCTGTAGGAGCAAGAATAGGCATACTTTCTCCATCTAGCACAAACAGCTGTGGGCTTTCAGAGCTTTAGAACTGCGTTTGTTTGTTATAAAGGAAAATGTGTATTAGGAATTGTGAAAAAGGAGCTAAAAGTTACATTTAATTCATAGCAGATGCTATATACAATAATATCATATTTTCTCAAGCAGAAAAGCTGAAGAAATCAACAATACAAGTTTGTTTCATTGCTTCATGAAATAGTTTTTATAATCCTTATAAGCACCTAAAATTTGGCTAACATAACAAACACGCCATTTTAGGGTCACACCTCTAAACCAGAATGCAATGCTTAAGTGTTTCAGGCACTTCAAAATATGGGGTTCTTGCTATCAGCCCTTTCCAAAGGCAAGAAATAATTTTTCATTGACTTGTATTAATTTTTAGTGGACCACACAGGAGTGGTTAATGAGTTCTCATGCAGTTAATCAGAACCCATAGAAAAACCTCTGCAAGACTGATATGTGCAATCCTTGCAGACAGATATAACATCAACTAGCTTTTCCATTTGACTGATTACAACTGAAAATACTAACTTGAGCAGTTGTCTTCCTCTCTTTGTAGTGATCCTGAAAGAAAAAAAAAAAAAAACCAACCACAAAAGAACATAACTAAGTCTTGCACCCCTCTGCACCCCAGGGTAATTGACAGGGAGAAAAGGGGAAGAAAAATGATTACCAAATTTTTCCCTTGTCATTTTGAATTTCACCACTTAGTATGAAATAATCAGAGAATAAAATCTAAATAGAATTGAACTTAGTGATAATGAAATCTATGACAGAAAAAAAAACGTATAAAGGAGAAAACCTCACTATGTGAGAAAATAAAGAAAAAACCTAGCTATAAAAGCTAACAAGAAGAAAGGAAGAGTGAGAACAAAGAGGTGGAATCTGAACTAATATTAGTTATCCTCTAGTTATCCATAGACTGGCACTGCAGTCCACAAGACTTTTGAGAGTCATTTGCTAACAGGAGGGAGGGAGGAAGGGACGAAGGGAGGAAAGAAGGAAGGAAGGAAGGAAAGAAGGAAGGAAGGTAGGCAAATTCTGTGGTACCTCGCCTGTTGGGGCAGTTTGAGCCACATTAGAAATCTAAAATCCAATTTCCAGGCTTCCCCCCACCCCTTCCCACAATTTATCCTAACACCAGAGAGAAACTTTCAGGCCAGAGGCTTCTGTAGGGGAAGGGAGAAGTATATACATTTATTTACACAAATAAATGCTATACAAACTAAAGGTAACTATATATATATAACATTTCTATCAGTCAGTCCTTTCAAGCCCCTCCTTTAACTTTAGTCCAGGAGCAGCCTTTAAGGTTGATATGTAACACAGTCTTTTGCTGTGGGAGTGTTCTGGGCTCCTGAACACTCCCTCCTCACCAAGTTCCAGTTGGTTGTTGTAGTTTCTCTCCTCACGAAGTCCAAGAAGATAGCTTTGAGTCCTTGCTCTTCTGCTGCTGGTGATTTCTCCCTCTCAGTGTCTCGCTTCGGTTCATAGGCTGCTACAGTGTTGCTTATCAAGAGTCTGTGTCCTGAAATCTTCATTCCTCCACGCCTGTTCTCAGCTGCCTGATCAAGAGGGCTTTAAGGTTTGAAGGGGGAAAAGTTTGAAACCAGGCTCTCCAGGGATGAACCTAAGGGTGGAAAGCCCGAGTTAGAAGTGATATCAGCAGCCCAGCTGAAGTGCATGTACACCAATGCACACAGCACGGGTAACAAACAAGAGGAGCTGGAAGCCATCGTGCAGTAGGAAAGCTGTGATGTAGTTGCCATTACAGAAATGCAGTGGAATGACTCACATGACTGGAGTGTTGCCATAGGTGGCTACAAGTTCTTAAGAAGAGATATTCAAGGTAGGAGAGATGGACGGGTAGCTCTATATGTTAGAGAGTCTCTTGACTCTGTAGAACTTGAAGTCAGTAACAATAAGGCTGAGTGCCTGTGGATCAGAACTGGGGGAAGGCCAACAAGGTTGACATCCTGGTGAGAGTCTGTTACAGACCACCCAACCAGTATGATGAGGGTGATGAATTATTCTACAAGCAGCTGGCAGATGTCTCAAAATCGCTAGCCCTTGTTCTCGTGGACAACTTTAACCTGACGGATGTCTGCTGGGAACTCAACACAAAAGAGAAGAGGCGGTCTAGGATACTCTTAGAGCGTATAATTTCCTGCTCCAGCTGGTAAATGAGCCTACTAGGGATGGGGCCCCACTAGACCTGCTGTTCTCAAACAGAGAGGGGCTGGTGGGAGATGTGGTGGTTGGAGGCTATCTGGGACACAGTGACCATGAAATAATAGAGTTTTCAATACATAGGGTCACAAAGAGGGCTATCAATAAGACTTCAACCCTGGACTTTCACAGGGTGTATTTTGGCCTACTCAAAAGACTGATTCAGAGGGTACCTTGGGAACAGCACTTGAAAACAAAGGGGTCCAGGAAGGATGGACATGCTTCAAGAAGAAAGTCTTGAATGCACAGGAGTAGGCTGTCCCAGTGTGCCAAAAGGCAAGCCAGCAGGGAAGATGATCAGCCTAGCTGAACAGGAAGATTTTGAAGGAAATTAGGGGAAAAAAGAGAGCCTACCGATTATGGAAGAAAGGGCTGGCTACTCAGGAAGAGTTTAGAAATATAAATATGTAGAAAAAAAATTAGAGAGACAAAGGCAAAATTTGAACTCAATCTAACCACTTCTGTTAGGGATAAAAAGAAGTGCTTCTACAAATACCTCTATGTCACGGGGTATCTATCGTATTGTAACAATGTTTGGTCAGTAGAAAAAGCAGACACACTTACACACAGAGTTGAGACCAGAGTAGTCTACTGCCTAAGCGCAGCAGCCTGCTTTATTGAGGCAGCTAATCCACACTTTCCCACACACTTTCTGTAAACATAATTTCTACAAAACACCATAGCACTAACACCTGCAATCGTGAAACACAGCCAGCATCTCTGTCCCTGCACTGCTTATCATCTTTCCAGTCAACCCCCGTTTTCTCAAGGCTACACTGTCCATGGGAACAGTTAAATAACTTCACTGCTCTCATGGGAATGGCCTTATACCATCCAATATTTCAAGTTCGTCAACTTCCAGGGGCTCAGCGGACCCGCCGCCTCCCCCCCTCACATCAATAGCAAAAGGAGGGGCAAGGAAAACCTCCATCCTTTGTTGGACATGGGGGAGAACATAGCCACCAAAGATAAGGAAAAGGCTGAGGTACTTAACACTTTCATTACCTCAGTTTTCAATAGTAAGACAGGTTGTCCTCAGGAAAACCGGCCTCCAAAGCTGGTAGACAGAGACAGGAAGCCAAATAGCCCCCCTGTAATCCAGGAGGAAAGAGTTAGCCACCTGCTGAGCCATTTAGATCCTCACAAGTCTATGGGACCAGACGGGATCCACCCCAGGGTGATGAGGGAGCTGGCAGAAGAGCTCACCAAGCTGCTCTCCATCATCTACCAACAGTCCTGGCTCATGGGGGAGGACCCAGATGATTGGAATTTGGCAAATGTCACACCCATCCACAAAAAGGGCCCAAAGGAGGATCCAGGAAACTACAGGCCCGTCAGCCTGACCTCAGTGCCTGGCAAGGTTATGGAGCAGATCATCCTAAGTGCAATCACACAGCGTCTGCAGGATGGACAAGGGATCAGACCCAGCCAGCACGAGTTTAGGAAGGGCAGGTCCTGTCTGACTAACCTGATCTCCTTTTATGATCAGGGGACCTGTCTGGTGGACGAGGGGAAGGCTGTGGATGTAGTCTACCTGAACTTCAGGAAAGCCTTTGACACCATCTCCCATAACATTCTCCTGAAAATCTAGCAGTCCACAGCTTGGACAGGGGCACTCTGTGATGGATTAGGAGCTGGCTGGAGGGCTGGGCCCAGAGAGTGGTGGTGAATGGTGCTGCATCCAGTTGCTGCATTCACTAGTGGTGTCGCCCAGGGATCAGTGCTGGGCCCAGTTCTGTTTAATATCTTTATTGATGATCTGGATGAGGGAATAAAGTGTACCATTAGCAAATTTGCAGATGACACAAGCTGGGGGGGAGTATTGATCTGCTAGAAGGCAGGAGGGCTCTTCAGAGGGACCTGGACAAGCTGGTCTGATTCCAACGGGATGAGATTCAACAAGACCAAGTGCCAGGTCCTGCACTTTGGCCATAATAACTCCATGCAGTGCTACAGGCCACAGAGTGGTTGGAGAGCAACCAGGCAGAAAAGGACCTGGGAGTTTGAATTGACAGGAAGCTGAACATGACCCAGCAGTGTGCCCAGGTGGCCAAGAAGGCCAATGGCATCCTGGCCTGTATCAGGAACAGCGTGGCCAACAGGTCCAGGGAAGTGATTCTTCCGCTGGACTCAGCACTGGTGGGGCCACACCTGGAGTACTGTGTCCAGTGCTGGGCCCTTCAGTTCAAGAAGGATATTGAGGTGCTGGACAGGTCCAGAGAAGAGCAACGAGGCTGGCGAAGGGACTTGAACACAAGTCCTATGAGGAGAGGCTGAGGAAGCTGGGGTTGTTCAGCCTGGAGAAGAGGAGGCTCAGGTGAGACCTCATCACTATCTTCAACTCCCTGAAAGGAGGTTGTAGCCCGGTAGGGGTTGGCCTCTTCTCCCAGGCAACCAATAGTAGGGCAAGAGGGCATGGTCTTCAGCTGTACCAGGGGAGGCTTAGGTTGGATATCAGGAAGAAATTCTTTACAGAGAGGGTAATCAGGTATTGGAATGGATTGCCCGAGGAAGTGGTGGACTCACTGTTTCTGGAGGTTTTCAAGATGAGACTGGATGTAGCACTTAGTGCCATGGTCTAGTAACCGTGGCGGTGTTGGATCAAGGGTTGAACTTGATGATCTCAGAGGTCTTTTCCAACCCAGTTGATTCTATGATTCTATGATTCGTGTGAGTTGTAGTAGATGAAGCAATTGACACAGGACCTGGCAGAACTGAGGTTATGGGTATAAAAATACTCAGAGATTTTACTGTAGAATAATCTTGAGCATGGAGACACCTTTGTGCCTACCTGCTTCTCGCTTTAGTGGAATCTGGAGGTGGCAATTTAAACACATTCTTTTGAAAATATTCCCCAATGTGTCAGATTTCCAATTGTTATATTTCTTTTCTGATGCTAAATTAACACCTTTCTCCATGGATCCTAAGGGCTGTCCAAACTCTTCGACTTAAGTCTGTGGAACTGTTTCTTTATCATATGATAAAATCCCAAAATTCAAAAATTATGCAAGTTGGTTTGGTTTGTTTTTTTTTTTTTTGGTTCTTTTTACTAACTGCTGAGAATTTCAGTTAACATTCTGCTTTTTAAGTATGACCATATGACACATTTCCTCAAGTCCAGCATGAGATGCACTCTCCCCCCTTGGCGAGTCCTTCATGCTCACAGTGCTTTGCACCTGCTTTTCCAGGAACCCTTATCCTACAAAAGCTTGCTTTTCTGCAAGGCCATAGTATTGCTTAATTTCTGTTTTGGTTACATGTATGTAGAGAAAATACTGGTTGACATGGCATGTTTATTAATTTGAGATTTTTTCACCTCTCCTGGTTACAATTTTACAGTATGAGAAAGGTCCCTAGTTAATTTCAGATTTAGGAAAAATCCCACCATATAATAATTTGTATATGTTAGTTGCAAATTACCATCTCAGAGCTCATTAAACTGGGACAAATCAAAATGGTTTCCAAACAACTTAAATAGTCTGAGATTTTGCTTTCTGGAGAACTGTCCATTTTTGAACTGGAATAAAAAGACAGATGATCAGGAAAATCTAATTTATTTTTGCTCAGTCTAATCTACTTACCAATCTTGTGTATTTGCCAAATGTAAATAAACACTTCATTCTACTCTTTTTTTATTTTCTCTCTCTACAGCATACTCCAAAATAGTAACGTATATGCCTGTTGAAACATAATTTCTTTGCATAGATTTTTAGACCTTTGATTCAGAAAATGATGCCTTTGTTGAACAGCCAAATAATAGGTAGATTGGCAGAGGACTTGGTCCTCAAATGACCAAGTTAAGCGTATGCTGATGCTTGGAAACTATGCACTCTTGCTCTGGGGAAAGTAGGAAATATGAAAGGTGAAACATACTGGTTCTCAGAAAAAATTCTAATGGGGCACTTATTACATTATTTGCTTGAAAAAATTCTAATGGAGCACTTATTACATTATTTGCTTGTATTTTACTTTATTTGTGTTCAGTTGTGTTCATGTTATGCTATATATAATTACTGCTATGAAGGATTTACGTTATAAAATACTATTAACATTTATACATAATTTTTGCAGATACAGTGGGGGTTTTACTGCAATTAGATAGCTCATGGTCTCAAATATTCATTAAAAACAAGCAAATGACATCTCTTCTGTTCTATCATGGAATAAACCTCTAGCAATAGCACATGGAGCAGGTTGTTCAGATAATCCTGACATACTTGTGTCTGAAGTTAGTTAACTACTGTCCCACATTAATTAATTTAGGGGAATGAGAAGTTGGTTTGAAATAAAAATGGAATATTTGTATTTAAAAATGTTAAGCCAAAAATTTTTTGGCAGTGTCAGGACTTTTTTTTTCAAGAATCAAAAGGTTTTTGAAAGGAACTCATTCTTAAAAAAAACTCTATTTCATCAGCTTGCCATTTTCCAAAGGAAAGTGTTTCATCCCAGGGTTCTCCAACAGCTCTAAACATTTCTCTAGTGTTAGGCCAGCACACATGGGAAGTGTTCATTTCCACTGGCTGCATGTAAAATTGGTTTCAGGACACAGATGTTTGCAGTACAACGAAACTACTCATTTGTATTTGAGTATTAACTTTTCAGATCTTCCATTATGGAAAAGTACGATTTCTCCAATTTTCCATCTTCCCTCTTTGTAACAACCTCAGTTTGCTTTTCGTGCCAGATTTGTAGGATCATTAAGAACCCAAGTAAAACAAATTCTAGGCTTTTCAGAACTTTTATTAAAAAACCAACTTTTCTGTATAGCCAAAAAAGAAGAACTCAGGACTCCATTCATTCAATAAATTATATTCTAGTTTGTGAGTACCCATTTAGTAATAAATTGAAAGAAAAAGAAGTCATAGCACAGGTCAATTCTGTATTCTGTGTAGTTCATAATGCTCCTGGGCATTTCACACTTCGTCTCATTAATAGCCTGCACTGTCTATTACTTAAACAACAATCCCAGCTTCAGTAGTAGCTGCACTTTTCTCAAGGAAGATGTTGTGACTTTCTTTTTTCTGTCTTTTATATGGCAAAGACCTTAAAGACAATGATTTAACATTTACTTCAGTTAATTTTGAATGTATTTGAACTGGGGTTTTTAGGTCATTCCACCTTGGCATTTAATGCTTGAAGATAGCTACTTAGGGTGAAACTTTTGATACGCAGGTGCCACTAGAAAATTTTTCATAGATTCATTGAAGTTGGGATGTCAGATTCTGGCCAGACAGACTCCCAGGTCAGAGTAAAGGCTTCAACATTCTGCACATGGAAGACGTCATTGGAATACGTAGCTCTGCTGGACTGAGCACGGTTCTGAATGGAAGTGATCTTATTACTTTCTTTTGACAAAGAGGTCAAATAAGGGGTTCAACAAATGGAAAATTATTTCCTCCATTGAGAACAGCAATTTTCCACTTGTTGAGGGTAAAAAAATTGAATAAAAATCTATCAAAAAGAAAATTTAACTTTTTTTCACACCATTACCTTATGTCCTTCCTAATCTCTAACAGTTAATTTTCCCATTGTAAAGTTTCATGAAGGTGTGCAACTGTTTTTTAATTTCTACTAGTTAGAACTTTTTCCATTTTTTTCCAGGAACTCCTCACATAGAAACATAATATTACCAAGTAGTTTTAATTCTGATACGGGGTGGAACCTCCGAGGTTCTGGTGAGTTCAGAAATCATGCTTTTTACTCAGGTCTCTTATGCTGAAGTGAGAACTTCATCTGCTGTCATTTCTGAGGAACATCAGTGACTAGGCCAGGATGTCCTGTTAGTTCTGTTAGATTTTGTTAATGGTTCTGTTAGTTCTGTTGACTTCTCTAAGACAATTTCAGACCTCTTTCTGCAGTGAACAACAACAACTCTGATTTTCAGGATAAGTTTCAATACATGGAATCAGCAGTTTTTGGAAGATGCCTCTCTGCACTGTACTCGTAAGACCTTCTTTACCTATAAATTTGTCCAATGTCTCATGCAGACATTACATCAACACTCACAGAAATGAATCCTTTCTAAGAGTTGTTAATTCTGAGAGTTACTGCAGCATTTACATCTTTGCCTGTCAGATCAAGTCCCTTCAGTTCTGAGGGATAAACCTCTAGTCCAAGCAAAAATAACATCACTGCTAGACAAACTCAGTTAAGTTTTCTCATCAAAGTCAATTGCTTCAAAGATTGCTTTGGCAGACAGTGGAAAACAATAGGAACTTTCAAAAGTGATCCTTGCTATCTGACACTGGTCTTCAGGGACAGCAATTCATCCTTTGGAGGGAATCGTGAACTAGAGTCAGCAAAATCAGGTAAAATGAATTTGGATATCTAACTTTTAAGAAGCTCTGCATATACGGTGTATACTGTTATTTCCTTCTCACATACAGTCTATTAGTAAAGACAACATGTCATGTAAGCATGATGACCCTTATCATGTCAAGTTTATATAGGCAATTGCAGAAATTTTCACTGCTCCAAATGATCCTAGAAATATTTCATGGTGACATCAGATGCACTATTACAAGCTACCTACACTAGTGTACACATTAAGACTTCAACAGATATTAACAAAGTTGTAGCTTTACTGAATGCAGCGTAATGCATCTCTTTTACCTTTGCTACAATCTCATCCCTTGCACAGATATTTTTCCCTATTAAAAGATAGAAATTTTATAGTTAGTTACAGAACAAATCTATTTATTTCTGAAAGAAAGACCAGAACAGGTTTTATCTTGTGGCCTTCCATGGGAAAATGAGTCCCCAGTTGCAAAGAATCACTCCTGAAAGTTACAGGTGTAGTTGCTTTCAGAATGGTATCAAGAATATACAAAACAATCTCTTCCAAATAACAAGTATTGGGACAAGAGGAAATGGCTTCAAGTTGTATCAGTGGAGGTTTAGATGGGATATTAGGAAAATTTCCTCATGAAAAGGCTTGTCAAGATTTGGAGCAGGTTGCCCAGGAAACCAGTTGAGTCACCATTCCTGGATGTATTTAACGTATACCTGGTGTAGACATAGGGACATGGTTTAGTGGTGAACTTAGCAGTCTTTGTTTAATAGTTGGACTTGATGATCTAAAAGGTCTTTTCCAACCTGATTGATTCTATGATTGCATGATTCTCGATTTCTCACATTTAAGGTACAGGTAGAAATCATTAGAACAAATCAGAAAATTATCTAAGACGTGTGTAATATAAGACAAGGTTTCCTTCTCAGGTCTTCTATATGCATTCCAATACTGTTGAGGGAGGTAATTTTCCCTTAATTTTCAAGTACACAAAGAAATTAGGCTTACTGTGAATGAAGTCCAAATATAAAACCAGTGGGAAGGTTGCAATCACAAAACAATCAGACATGATTCCATTATGATCCTGCAGTTAATACTGCACTGATTCATTTCATCCTGATTGAAGATATTTCCACAGATGTTTTGAGCAATGAGGAAAAAAGCCCCACTGGAGCTCAGGAGGTGAGTGGCCAGGTTGTTGGGCTGGCAGCTGTTACACCAGTGCTGTGTGGACACCTTCAGCCAATAGATGGTTCCTCAGAGGCTTTTTCCCCCTCCAAGCTGTTCTGGCCCCTTCATCTAGTCTCTTGTGAACCCTCTTTCCTCTCTTGTTTTCTACAGTCTTACTATGACTTATATAAGCAGTAATCTCTGTTGACTGCATTTACAGGTGAATTATAATCCTCAACTCTAATTAGGTTCCACATAATCATCACAGATCTAATATCTGGTTAAATGGTTCCATTCAGCTTTCTCAAACATTGACTTTGATGCACATCTACTATTTTTCAACTCACCCTATTTATGAATCATCTACTGCTGTAAATGGAAAAAAAAAAAACCAACAACCTCAGAAAACAACTATTTTGTAAACTCTTTTCCTGGCTGACCTAGAGCAAGAAAATTTCTTGCCAAAAGTCTTTCTCCAGGGCATCTATAAAAGAATTAGGAGCCAATTTTATTTATATGTATGTATCTCCTATATTGTCTGCCAGATCTTACCATCACCTCTCACACTATATGGACCTTTGCCTGTTACAAGCTGTACTAAACCCAAAGATTCACTCCAAAATGTTCTGAAGCTTCAATTTATTTCTTATTGGATGAACATTAATACACTATTTTACTCCTACCCTCAGATTTAACTTGAATTGCCTAAACCTTGTAATCTGTCATGCTCTATCACCTGTAAGGTAGGACTCTAGTTTCAACCGCATTCTCTTCATTTCAGTGGAACATCTCATTTCAAGGTCTGATTTTGTTTGACACATTTTTTACATTAAAATATTTGATTTTTCCAAGATCCTTATGGTGTGAGAACCAGAAAACTGTTCAGATATAAAGTCGCAATATGTGCTTTCATGCCATACAGTGTTTACTGAAGATAATAGTTTATAAACTACAATATTGCTTATCCTAAAACAACAACAACAACAAAAAGACAGGAAAAGCACTTGAACTCCACTAAAAGTTTTGGCAAATGCAGGGGGAAAAAAGCTGCACTCATAATGTTTGGGAGTTTATCTTTTTAATTAGTAAAAGAACATTATGAAACATACATGCATATGTAAATAGCTTCTGACCACACGGTTCATTTTATCTGTGGTATATTTGTCTTCTAATGAGTTAAGGTCTAGATTCAGGAAGGCATCAAACACCTTGATTTCACTTTTAGGGAAACAGATACAAGATGATAACTTGATGAATAAGAAACACCCTACTTATGCACCAGTTAGTTATCTAGTAAAAGAGGTCTGTAAGAGGTCTTAGTAGAGATGTCCTTCAGTAACATGAATAAAAATAAAAAATGGTACTGTATCAAATTTTAAATTCAGATAAAACCCCATATTTCCCAATACAGGAAGAAAAGTGAAGGTTACTTTCAAATTAGCTTTTATTTTTACTTTCCTTCCTATTAAAAAATGAAATTATATTGTCTCTCTATAGCACCATCATTAAACTTGTTTTATCACTGAAAAATATTTAAAAAAACCAACACAGCTCCCCTTCAACCACTCTGCCCTCCCCCCAGCACTTACAGTCAGCCAAATATGCGTCCATTTTCCAGTTTGTTATCCATGGGTAGGTTTTTTGTTATTGGATACAAACCTGTAATAGAAAACAGACAGATGTACTGCTAAAGCTTTTCACATGCTAATAAACATAATTCAAGCTGCCATTGCATCACTTCCCAACAATATAAACATTTCTTATTTCAAGAATCAGAGTCTGGCACTCTATGTACACTAAATACTATCCACTCTACAAGCAAGCTCATTCATTTTGAAGCAGTAAGACATAAATCAGGATTAGTAGCATCTGAATCAGTAACTGCATCACACTGGTTGAGGATGATGATTGCTGTTTAAAGGGTAAACTATTCTGCCACACAGTTTTGTCTAATAAATTTATTTCTGGACAAAATCTAAATAACACTTTTCATGATACTCAGAAACAATTCCCAAGGCTTTGATATATTGGGACCACCAGGCAAGAGAGAAGGCTCTGTAGCCTTGAAGTGTACAGAAAACTGAGACTGTTGAGGGCTTGCCTCTGTATTACTACAGTGAATGGTCCATCTAAACACCAAGAGCAAAACGTGAAACACGATCATTCGTCTACAGTAGATTTTAACCCACCCGTGTGGGAACAGCTACTGCAGGTTTGACAGGCGGCCAGCCCACACCAAGCCACCAGAACAGGCTCGTACCCTGGCAGTCAACATTATAAAAGGAACCAGGTGAATACTTGCTTTCCCCAAGTAGCTCGTTCACTGAAATCAGCAATTGTGTGACCACTGAGACTCTTCACAAATTCATATCTAATTTGGTAATAAGATCTGAATGAGGGTAAGAAACATTGTTTGTTTCCAAGTGTATTAAGACCACAAAGGTATGTTTGATTTTTTAATATTTTCAGAAGAAAAAAAACCCAAATAAGCAATTTTGTTTCAGCCAAAGAGAACGTTTTGTTAAGCTGGAACAAAAGTGTTGAGGGTCTCTATTTTATAAAGGAATTGGAAACTTTTTCATTCTGGATCAGCGGAAATTACATGTTGAGTGTGTTTGGGTATCTAATGGAAAAATCAGTTGTTTGCACAGCTGCATACTAGGAGCTCTAGAAGGGCTGCTGGTAAATTCAAAGAAAATTGTCTACACCTTCATCCTTCACCCTTTCTTACATCTCAGCAAAACCTCCTTCTCCACCCCCAACACATCACCCATTGCTCAGAATGTAGTCCTTGCTATAGGTGATTGCATTTTAGCTATATCTAAATATTGCAAATCCTCTATGCCCAATGTGTGACATCCAAATGGGGACTTCCCTATTAATCCAGAGAAGTAAAAATCTTGCAGAAGTTCTTCTCATCTCTCAGGCATTGTCTAAAATAACCCTTGCTAAGGTAAGGCAGTTGCAGGTGTTGATTTGATCTTTGAGGGTTTACTCCTCTCCATCGAATACCCTGATCAAAGTATCAAATACCCACTGTTTGGCTGTACTTTGAAAACTGTTCAGAGGAAGAAAACCTATTGCTTATGCTTTGTTACTTGTAACACCAATCTTCTTTCTATGACCAGTAGTGATTGCAGCACTTTTGTGCTTATTCTGGGTGACCCATCCCACTGGAAACTACCTCCCCAGTAATACCCAATCTCCTTAAAGACACTCGGATTTCTTTATACAAATCTTTATTATGGGTTTATGGAAAAAAAAAATAAAACATCCACCCTGACAACTGCCTGTGCAGTGATATCCTTGCATTTTCTACTTTGAGCGTCTTCTGATGTTCTCTTGAATTTAGCTACTGTTTCTCACCTCTTGTTTAGGTTTCAGGTATTTGGACTTTTGTGTTCAATGATCTCGTATATTGCAGTCTCTTGGGTATTCTGATAGCAGTAATTGTCATTATCATCATTATACATAAAATGTCTGTGTCATCCCCCATCGTTCTAGGTACCAGTCCTCTACAAAAATAGTCACCTATATCTACTCTTTGTCATTGTCCTTCCCATCCTGTCTCCTTTACTCACTTTTCAACATGTTAAGAATGGATAACAAAAAGTGACCAGGTCATTCCTATCTCCTCATTATGATCTCCATTTACCATCACCAGAGACTGAATAAGGGCAGATGGACCATTTGTCTGGGCCAATGGGACCTTTCTTATGTTCTTAATTCTCCTATCCACCAGCAACTAACAGGAAATAGGTTTCAAAAATCATTAGGAAAGCAAGCATCAAAATTAGGCTTCCTCTGTCCAGTAGTACAGGTGATTCTTTGCTGCAGTTTTGATGGTAAAATATACGTTTTGCATATTCTCTGAAACTTGAGAATAGCAGGGACCAACCATGAATTTACGTCTTTCAGAACTGTGTACTTGAAGTCCTACATTTCATTGGCATAAATGGAAGTACACCAAAGCTTGATTTTGTCTCACTGTTTACATTGGAAAAAAAATCAAGAAAAATTGTATTTAAAGCAAAAAAAGTTAACTACCTAGATACACACACACATACATATAATAAAACAAAAAAACTGATTTCAACATCTAATATCTCTTCTTTTTAGCCAGGTCTCAGGTCTTATTCCTACTGAATGCGCATGCACGTCTTCCATAAGGAGATCAGGTGTTAATTATTTCCTCCTGTCTGCCCACTGTTGGCTCTTTTGCTCTTTCCTCTGAAGCTTTTCATGGGGTCTAACGTCAATCTTACAGGACCATCTCACAATCCTGCTGGGTGGACACAGCCCTGTGCCAGGGTTCCCTTCAGCTGCAGTGCCATAGCACCCAGGAATCTCCATGTTTCCCCAGCTTTTTTTCTCATGTGCTTGTGTATACTAACCTGTTCTTATTCCCCTTGGTTTTAAATTCTCCCAGATTTTTTTGTTTGGTTTTTTGGTTGGTATTGTTGGTATTTTAAATTTTTTTCACAGACTTTGGTTTTCACAAATATTAGTCTATAACTACTGTTTGGAACCAGTGTTTACAATACCCAAGAGAGCTTCGTATTGTATGCAATTATATTTCCCAGACAAAAGAATGTATTTCCCTGAACAATGTAAAACGAAATATTTTTTCATTACCTTAACATAAAAAATCTATACATTCTTAGTGGGACAGAAGGTAATAGAAAATTCAGAATTTAATCATAAAAGCTACATTTCCTAAGGATAGTTCTGCCTTCAGCCTCCCAGTTTCATTGCAAGACAGAAGGAAATTTTACCAAGGTTGTCTTTGCCTGAGGGGAGCATGCAAGTAACTACACAAATGCCCAGTGAGTGAACAACTAAATAAAGTTACTGTTGTAACAATAAGAAAAATTAAGTACTGATATAAAGAATATAGAAGTTTTAGGTTTATTTTTAAAGAAATTAATATTAAAAAAAGGTTCTCTACACATAGAAATGCCCCTTCTGATATGCCCCTGGTTAGATTTTTGTAGTGATGTATGATTTATGAAGCTGCATACCAAAATAATGGCAAAGCAAAACAACCAGGCTCAGGTTTGACTAAAAATTAATTTCAAGTTGTTATTTCTTTGTTATAAAGAGATTGGTAGACAGAAACTAAACAATGGATTTATGACTGCATAAAATCCAATGATAATAAAAATAAGTGGATCAAACAGTATTATCCTTACCACAGCAGACAAAAATTTATTACATATCTGAACTCCATATGGGACTAAATCTAGCCCTAGAAATAATAATAACATGCATGCTGCTCAAATTACATTTTGCTAAGGATTCAGAGTACAAATTGCCCAATTCAAATCCAGACATGTAAAAATAAAATCTGCAAACAGATTTATTTTAAATTCATTTAACACTACCAGGAAAATAAAATTGATTAACTGTCTACTGTAAATTTTCCAACCTTCAGGCTCTCAGGCAGCCATCAATATAAATCTCTGACATTTAAAGCATTCATAGACATCAGAATTGTACATATACGCTAAATCAGACTGGTACACAAGGCTCAGAATTTTTTTGCTATGTGTATGTTGTTGTGCAAGTCCACCTGGTTTTGCTTGTATATTATAAATTTGAGATATAGACACAAATAAGAAAACGGAAAAATCTAAATAACCATGGGAGTTATTAAATACTGTGAAATCACAAATTTTCTTAGGTAAAAAAAAAAAAGTAAGATTTTTCTTACTGGACATCTCTAAAATCACTGTTCAGACGAATCAAATAATATAAACAGAGGTATCATTTTTGATAATAATTGCAATATGTATATGTATGGAATTTGTAATACTTCTCTCTCAAAATACTGAAAACACTGAGAATGAATGAAAGGTACCTATTTTGAAAGTCAGACTCCACTGATAACCCAAATACCCATTATAGGGAAAGAATGGGCTTAGTTTCTACTGATAAGCTTTGAAAGACAAAAAGAAAGCAGAAGCAGGTGACATTCTGTTATCTGAACACATGTAACAGACCATTATCTTTTAATGTCACCTTAACTTCCTTTGGACCAAAGTTACAAACATGCAGATAATACTGTGTAATCTCATCTTCTAAAGTAGCTCTAACAAATCAGATTTGTTAGGCATCCTGGCCTGTATCAGGAGTAGTGTGACCAGCAGGTCCAGGCAAGCGATCCTGCCCCTGTAGTCAGCACTAGTTAGGATGCACCTTGAGTACTGCGTCCAGTTCTGGGTTCCTCAGCTCAAGAAAAATATTGAGGTGCTGGAGCATGTCCAAAGAAGAGCAACGAGGCTAGTGAAGGGACTAGAGCACAACGCCTATGAGGAGAGGCTGAGGGAGCTGGGGTTGTTCAGCCTGGAGAAGAGAAGGCTCAGGGGAGACCTCATCACTCTCTACGACTCCCTGAAAGGAGATTGTAGCCAGGTGGGGGTTGGCCTCTTCTCCCAGGCAACCAGCAGTAGGACAAGAGGGCATAGTCTTAAGCTGTGCCAGGGAAGTTTTAAGTTAGACATTAGGAAGAAATTCTTTACAGGCATTGTAATGGACTGCCCAGGGAGGTGGTGAATTAGCCATCCCTGGAGGCATTTAGGAAGAGACTGGATATGGCACTTAGTGTCATGGTCTAGTTGAAAAGATGGTGTTGGGTCATAAGTTGGACTTGATGATCTCAGAGGTCTTTTTGAACCTGGTTGATTCTGTGATCTTCCAAAACTTAAGTTATCAAATCAATCTCAGTCTCAAAGGCACTTCAAAACCAATTGTTTCAGCTCTGAATTTTCCATCTCATCTACCTACTGTATTCCTATCAACCTTTCAGCATTTTGGTTGACTGGCAATTAACTCATGTTGTCTGCTCTTCCTGTACAACCTGTTAACCTCACCTAGTGAAAATATTCAAACAAATACCTTCCCAGTCATTTCCGATATCGATTACTACAGTTACTAGAGAGATCAGTAAGCTACTTTCCATTAAGTTCCCTTCTCAGTAACATCCTTGTAAATGGTTCTATTAGAAATGCATTGATAAATATTGTGCAGCTTGATTTTTTATTAATTTAAAATTGAATTAAATATCCTCAAATATCCCTTATCCTACCTGGGAGAGAAACGCTTATGTAAATGGTGACATAGCTGTCTGATAGCAAAAACATGTCTAGAAAGAGTTAATGTTAGAAAAATTATCATCCAGTGATCTGAGTATTTATTCATGAGACAGTATGTAGTATCATCTTCCATTTTTCTATGTACCAAATTTTAGGTAAATTCTGTCTGATCTTTGTTTTCCTAAACACTGTGGTAATTCTAGCTTAAAATTATCAAAATTTAGCCACACATATAAGGGAAGCAAATGGCCTATGCATGGAACAAGGGCTGAGGGGCTTCTTGGGAGTAGTTTTCCACAAGATGCAGCATCTCTTAGCTGTGATAGAAGGATCTAGAAGACTCCCTAAAGTGGCTTGTAAAACTCTCTGAGCTTTGATGCAATATGTCTTCCATACTCTGTATTTGAGACATTTGTTTCAGTGCCTAGCTCTGAAGTTCACTCCATGTGCTGGGAAATATAAAACGGAAAAGCATTAAGAATAATTGAATAAGTAAATTACTGGAAGATTTTGAGTGTGGAAAAAAAGACAATATGTATATAATTGTTTCAATGTACCATGTAATTAGCATACATCGAGTATCTGTAATTGCTTGTCAGTTCAAAGAAGAAACATTTTCTATAATGCTGTCTGCTTTTCAAAATGAAGAACATGTTTCACTGAGAGCAAGAAATCCAAAATGGAAATTTTATTATTATAGGGGAAAAAATTTGTTTTGGATTTCTCAATTTTATTGGCCATTTGTCATGGTTGGTTTTTTTCCCCCAAAATTAACTATCTCAAAGCTAAGAACAAACAAACTTTTCAGTTTCACACTAAAACAGACATTCACTTCAGATGTAATACTGATGTGTTTCTTTTCAGGTGAACAAAGGAAATTTTTCCTATTTTTGCACTTACCTTAAAAATCAGAGAAGAAAAGTTAAAATGACTTCTTACTTAGAACAACTAGATATTTATTTCTACCTGCAGCAAATAAGTAAAATTTTTCCTTATTGTTTGAAAAAATCTATGTTCCTCAGTCAGAGACAAAGTATTATGATAGTAAACAAGACCCAAAAGGACGTTGAGTCTAGCTGGAAGTAATGGTAGATTTTCCTTTTTTGATGAGCGTAGAAAATGAGCCAAAAAAAATTACCATTTTTCCTCCTTAAATCTTGGGCTAAAAGGACTGAAAATTCTTTTAATTGTGAAACAGAGAAACTTGATATTAGTCTTAAAGTAGATAAAGTAAAAGGGACACCATGGGATGAGCTGTAAAAGAAAACTGAAGAGGGACATGTTAAACCAAATACACAAAAAAGCTGGGTTTTGGCAAGTTGTTCTTGCATAAATTGAGTCAAGAGATGGTTTCAGATGAATCCTGGGAACTACAAGGTAATATTTCCAAAATGAAGTGTTACAAGATGAGACAAATAAGTGTACCAGAGACTCCAAATGAAGAGACAGCACTGATGTCTTTGAACACAAAGTTCAAAACCAGCTAAATCTTACCTGAAAAACCTGAAACACAAAGAATTTTGGAGCACCTCATCATGAAAGGTTTACCTTTCACAAAGACTGGAACTAGTTAAAAAAAGTGTATCTCAGCAATTTCTTTATCAATAATGAGCATTTCCAGAATACACATTGTACCCATAAGGGTATCCTTAAGACCCTGTCCCCATGTACAAGTTTCATTCCAGAGCCCAGATGTGGGATAGGCTGATGTAACCAGGCATCAGCCCGAGGCTTTAGCTTGAAAGGAAATACATGATATGGAGAGTCTACTCTGCCAGATTCTACAAAAACAATGTTCTTAATTCAGGACTGAAGGATTATCCAATTCTAATACTAAAATCAAGTAATTAGAATTTTCTTGCCAACAGATTTTCTCTACCATCAGTTTTATCTTACATGAGAAAGAATGCAAATCTCTGGAGAAAATGTACGAGCCTGAGAATATTGGAACTGTTTGTTTACACTACTTTGAAGCTATTGAGACATATTTTGTCATTTTTTTTATTGCTTCAAGATGGAGTAGTATCATATGGTTTGTAAGCAGCAAGCTTTGTGCACTTATTGAAAAGGCCTGTTTGCTAAAGTCTTCATAGCATATCAGGTTTGGAGACAAATATTCTGGAAATAATTAAATATAAGGAGATAGAAATAGGGAAAATTATGATATGGGTTTATAAGAGGTAAAATACATAACACTAGATTGATGTCTTTCTTTTGATCAAATAATTGATTGTCTAAACAAAGGCAATAACACAGATCTCATTTTTCTGGACTACTGGCATCTGATATTAATATGGGAAGTCATTAATTAAACTGGAGATTAGTAGGTTCTCTGATGAAAAATGGACTGATGAGGGGAACATGAAAAGAGCAGTGCTGAATCCAGCTGGAGGAGTTTACCAGGAAAGGTCCCCCACGACTACACTGAAAATTAATCTTGAAATTTTTCATTAGTGAAGTTTCCTCAATGACAGTAGCAACGAGCTTATGATTTGCAGATGAACCATAGTCAGGAAGCATCACTAGTCTGGAGGAGGCAAGGAAGGACCTGAGTACAAGAATGATGGAAAGGGGATGAAAAAAATATTAGCTGAACATGAGTCACCAGTGTGCCCAGCTGGCCAAGAAGGCCAATGGCATCCTGGCCTGTATCAAAAATACTGCAGCCAGCAGACCTAGGAAGTGATTGTTCCCCTGTATTCAGCCCTGGTGAGGCTACACGTTGAGTCCTCTGTCCAGTTTTAGGTTAGTCACTACAAAAATGACATTGAGGTGCTGAAGTGTGTCCAGAGGACAGCAGAGTTGGGTTAGGGTTTGGAGCACAAGCCTGATGAGGAGTAGATGAGGGAGCTGGGGTTGTTTAGCCTGGAGGAAAGAAGGTTCAGGGGAGACATTATCACTCTCTACAACTACCTGAAAGCCAGGTGGAGGAAGGCCTTTTCTGACAGGCAGCTAGTGATAGGAAAAGAGGACGTAGCCTCAAGCTGCAGCAAGGGAGATTCAGGCTGGGCTTTAGGAAAAATTTCTTCAGTGAAAGGGTAGTTAAAGACTGAGATAGGTTGCCCAGGGAATTGATGGAATCACCATCCCTGGAAGTGTTCAAGAAATAACTGGATATGGCACTTAGTACTATGGTTTAGTTGACACGGTGGTGTTCAGTAGAAGGTTGGACTTGGTGATCTTGGAGGTCTTTTCCAACATTAATGATTCTGTGATTCTATGTGCAGTAGTAAAGTTAATGAAAAAACAACAAATAAGAATTTATCTAGTAAACTGGATAATCATAAGTTGAAAGTGACCACAGAGAATAAGGTCCATGCAGTACTGACTGGTTGCAGAATGAGAGGAGTCTTCTATTCATGCTATAGTGCAGCTGCAGGTGGGAAACCAGGATAAGCAGTCATTCATTGCCACAGGAACACACCCCCAGTGAGAGTAGCTTTCTTATTTTGCTACAAACGTACAGTTTTCTTACTTCTATTACACTTATCAGGGTAGGGTTTGCCAAAAAAAAATATAGATCAGAGATCACATTGAAAAGGACTTCAGTGAACATCATGTTGAGAGTGTGTGTGTGTACATGTGCACAGAATCATATACAGATATATCCAGAAGGTACACCATAACTTGGTTTAAATAAAGTATTACCAAATAGGTACTTATATGAACTTGGCAATTTAGATGATATTTAGAAGGCATCTGATTCTCTCCCTATGGTATTTCTGGTAAAAGAACTATTACTCCTCATATAATATACATCATATTTCTGCTATTCACATAGATACCATGTTTAATGTCTTTAAGGTAATTTGGACATCAAATCCAGTAGCATGTTTGTCTTGTTACTGAACTATGGGAAACCACAGGGAACATAAACATGCAATTATAGATGAAAGAGCTCTTATGTCATCGCATCCTATCTGGCCAATGTATGACTCTTCCCTCAAATATATGCCTGAATCCTTCAGATGGGGTGATATTTTACATAATTTAAGTGATAGGTCTTCCACCACTTCCCTTAAAATATTATTATTCTATCCTCTATATTTTTATGTCCGTATGAATTTTAAATCATATATTTGGAAGCAAACATATATCATACAATTAACTGACCTGCAAACACTGGAATGCTGGCATGACTTCCTTACTTTTAAAGAATATTTCTGGATGCAAAGATTAAGTAATACTAAAAATAAACAAAAGGGAAGGAAAATAGGAATAAACTGTCTGAGAAACCTTGTTTTGTGAGGCAATCTTTTGTAATAAGAAGCAATCAGGCAGTTCTAGAAAGCCACCATACAGCTCCTCTGCACTTTTCTCTACACCCCAAACCTCAATGCACATCTCAGGAGTCTACAATAAACTCAGAGACTGCAACTAAAGACCAAATGCTACAACAGGATACAGAAGAGTCGAGGATATCCTCATTGTCATAGGCCCTTGTAGTAAGGTAGTCTAAATAAAATTCATAGGTCTCAAGAATCAGACCTATTCCATACAACAAGCAAGACAATCTATCTCCCTCTCTCAAAATCTACTACGAACATTTCCTCGAAACTCTTTAAACCTTCATTGATTTTTCCTCCCTTAGAGCACTCAAGTCCTCATTTTTTACGCATTTTTGGTCACTAGAATTAGTCACCTGGATTTTCTTTTCCATTGAATTGGTCACCTGTCAGAGATCAAGAAACATTTGGACAATGCTGTCAGGCACATGGTGTGAGTATTTGGGCTGTCCCATGAAAGGCCAAGAGTTGGACTCAATGATCCTTGTGAGTCTCTTCCAACCTAGGACATTCAATGTTTCTGTGATATTCACAATATAAACCCACTGAGTCTCAAGCTGAGCATCTGTTTTCCAGAGCTTCCTACGCAGCTGTTTCATATTCTTTTTGTACCTACATCCTCAGTCAGGCAGATTTAATTCTTATTGGTGAGGATTTACTTTCTGGTCTTCTTTTGTCTAGCTTGTCTTCTCCCTGGACATTATTCTGATGTATCTAAAGGACATGAACACCATTCCTCCTTTAATTCAAATATAACTCTTTGAATTGGTGGTCTTCCTTTTTGGGTAATTAAGCATCATCTGATGCTGCTTGCTTTAACCTCTAACCCGACCAAAATTCATCACTACTCATTACCTTTACTGATGTTGCTCACTCTGTAGCTAACTGTCACACAGACATTTTTTCACAGATGTAATTTCCAGATTTGCAATTTTATGCTTAACCTCAGAGTTGTTTACTCCATCATCACCCCAAAGCCCTATACAGATATCTTGGTTTCTTTCAGCTGTATTGCCAGTCCTCCGTGATCCCAACATCCTATCATCTTCATTTCCCACAACTAGTCTGATATTCCAGGTGTCGTTGGCATGGTTGCCATTTCAGTCTTCCTAATTTTCACCATAAGCAAAGCAAAACAAAAGCTAGTTCCGCATATTTGTCTCTACAGGTTCTCACTTCTCTATGCTATTACATTTGCTAAATTCACATTTCTTTCACTTTTACAGATTCCCGCCTTAGGCAATGGTTCTCTGTTACAATTGTTTTATTGGCAAACCCACATTAAGTGGTTTTTAAATGTGATTCATCTTTCTAATCAAATTTAAAATTCAGATGCACAAAAAACACCAGCAAATCAGGGAAGGAGCTAAAGGAGTTCGCCAGGATTAAGGGATTTGACCAAGTTGCTCATCACCAGGAAAACTGCAGGATTTTGCTAGAGCTTGCTTCCAACACAACTCTGCAGGAAAACAGTCTATAAGAGAAGTTGTTCTTTGAAGGACAGACATCCAAAAGACTGACCAAGCCATGTCTGGTTTGATATGCTGAGCTTTGTTAAGAGGGAGCAGAATTGCTGACCCTTGTATTCACCAAATTTTGAAAATCTAATAAAGATGGCACAACAAAGGTATACTTGCTGGTCTTTGGGGAGATTAATTCTTTATTACTTATCACTCTTCAGAAAAGGTAGCTCACTATGGCTCAGGAAGCCTGTAAGAGGCTCTAAGCATTATTTGTCTAAGGATAGGATACATGTGCTCCCGTATATCTCACCCTCACATCAACCAATTCAAGGACAGCTGGACACACTTAGACAGAAGATGGCTTACCAGTGTTTTTAATGCATCCTCCAGTCCAAGAACTGGAAGTCATCAAAAGTGATTATCTAGAGAATTAGTCAAAATAAAACCAAAAGAGGTTTTTCTTTACATAATGAATACTTTAGATGTATGATTATTTTTTTTTTACCACAGTACACTTAAATGCTAAAAGTTTATGTGTTTAAAAATTAAATTAGTGGAGGAAAAACATACTACATTTACCACAACAATTTCTATCTTAAGGAGTCCTATTGTCACAAATCACCTGAACAGGATAAAAAATTAGAGCCTAAATACCAGTGATTTCAGAACAATGCACTTTAAAAATTGTAACTCACCAGAATATTAAGCAACATGTTCATAAACAACATCTGAACAGACAAACAGACATACCAATGATTAAATTATTCCAGAAAAGAACTGTCTCAGCACAAGCTAAATCTGTTACAATACTCATGATCTACAAGAGTAGGGTTGCTAAACAGCAGAAAATTGCCTGGAAAAGGATTTCATTCTTAACACTTAGAGAAGATGAAAATTACTCTCTTCTGTACAAAGCACAATAAGAATTCTGTACAATATAAACTGTACTTTTTTCTGTGCAGTAAATGTCTATATTGCCAAAGAAGAAGGACTAGGTTCTTGAATTGTTTCCATTGTCTTTATCTAACAGTCTAGTTTGTCTAATGAAGGACTGAGCAGTGAGTAAGCACACTTCGTGGTGTGAGGTGATACTGTATGTTCTTAGTAGCATAGGTAGTATGGCTACACTGAATGTGATGGAACTGCCAGCCTGCTGAGATAAAGTGTTCCTCTTCGCTGATATGGCCACACTTTGAAACCAACTCAAAACTGAATCATCATTTAAGGAGAAGGACTTCCCACCTCCTGCAAAAGAAAGGCAAACTGTATACTGACCATTCTGTGTGACAGCAGATCACAGCTTTAGCCAGAACACAGCACACAGAATTGGACATCATCTGTGGTGAAAAGCTAGCTAAGCTCCTGGGAATGTTCCAAACACAACGTGAACAGTAAATGATTTCCCAGCACATTTTGGTAAGAACTGAGTGCACTGGCAGAGCAGTTTATAGAGTCTTGTATTGCAACTATTCTGACTATAATTTCCAGTGTTTCAAAAAATGCTGCTTGGGCACAGTTCTTAAATCCTACCAGCACATTAGCTTTCATAGGAAAGTCAGTACTTTAGTAAAAACTCTTCTTCTTTAGAATTAATGATATTATTTAACACAGGGATAGTGATTCACTTTCATAGATAAATTAATCCAAACTGAGAATCTATTTTGGTATTAGACTATTTATTTTTATAGTACATGACTCCAAAAGTGCACCTCAGATTCTACTGCTTGAGCTGCAAATTAAAAAATAATTTGCTCAGAATTTTATGGTAAAAATTGTATATTAATGTATGTCTTAGGTGCTCATTTTGGGCTGAAGGTCAAACACTGTTGTATAGATTTTCTCAAAACCACATTTCCCAGCAAATCAAGGCAACTCAGTTTTCCCAAGGCAGATCCAAGTTGTAGAGTTCAGTGGGGATGTTTGTGTGTGTGCGTCTGTGTGTGCATATGCCAGCCCTGGCAATTCTAGCTTGACCTGTTTCAAACTCTGACAGAAGACTCTCAAGCTGACACATTGGCTTCTTTGCTAATACAGAGTCAAGTCCAAATTACTGCAGATTTTAAGAGAGACATTCAAGCCTAGCATCCCATTGCAGACCTCTCTGCAACCATTCACTCTGAAACTATAAACTCTCTCAACAAACTAAAATATAATTTTCACACTCTCAGTCATTATGGTCTATGTATTACTGAACTACAAATGTCTGACTAGTTCCACACCATGATTAATGAGTTTCTTAAGTACTTTCTATCTCAGAGGAAACCAGAGAAATGTAATGCTGGTCCTCTTCCTTCTTCCATTCACTCAGACTCGGTGAGAGCCAGTAAGGCCAAGCATCCTGGGCTACCATCCATCTGAAGCGTAGGCCTCTTGGAGGAAAACCCTACATCGTAAGATGCTACAAAACAAAGCAACCTTCAGCACATCACAGCCATACTTAAGAAAAAAAGAGCAGACAGACTAAAACGAATGGCATACATTATTAAACACAGTATATTAATTTCTAACAAAAGCATAACCACTGAAAGAAATTTAGATCAATTCTGAGGATGAAGCAGAACTTAACAGAGACCAAACAACCACAATTTTATAATTGTAAAGATGTGAAGCAACAGAGTTTCAAGCACCATTTCCACACAAAGACCAATTTCCATTTTGGAACTTAGACCAACAAACTAGAACCCAAAAAACTGTTTGAGTCATGCTAGGTCCTATAGAGATAAGGCACAGTTCATTGTTCTAATTGGTTTATTATTACAAGAAAGATATCTGCTGGCTGCCTACAATGTGAAGACCATGGGTCAGCACTTAGAGAGTGTTTCAGGAGTGGCCACAGCTACTCGTGTTTAAACAAATTACCTCAGCTTGCAGTGGACTATCACTCTCTGCACTGGTTTCAAAATAGAGATTGACTTTTGAGTAAGTAAGAGAGAGTATGGGAGAGAGGCAGATATGCTTTAATCTAAGCACAATTTCATTTAGGGAAGAATTACGGTGTGTTTTATAAAGGAGATCAGGTAAGATGAGTCAAATACTCCCTTGTAGATTTGGGATCTATGGTTTTACAAAATAGATCTATTGCGCATTACAACTAGTCTTATAAGATTTTTTTTTTAAATAATTTTGTGAAAAATACCATGACAGAAATTCCCCAAATCCTGCTCAGCTCCCTGGGCAGCAACCTCTTCAGCCTGTGGTGTAGGTACAACAGACCCATATTACTCTCATCACCAGTCTTTTTACCTTTGCAGTTTTACTTTGTCTGAATTGTTTTGCAAAACAACGATGCTGCAATCAGATTCTTTTCTTGGATGTTTGACAACCACTGCATGCTTACTGGTAGCCCTGCACCCCTGACAGTCAAGTGTGAGGAGCAATCACCACAGTTTCTCAGTACCTTTTCTTTTCCCGACTAATTTATTGCATCCCTCTTAAACCACAACCTTTTATTCCACTCTATGAGAGCCTTATGCACAGGATCCACAGCATGCATCTACTGCAGCACTATTGCTAGGAACATTTTGGTCAAACAGAAAACATGGTTTTTGAAGCAAGAGCACCATTTGGTTTAAGGGTGCATGGCACATTGATTACCTCTTTTTCTTGTATTAAAGCAGGAAAATTATACTTCTCCCTCCCACTTCCCCCTCCTCTCCCCCCAGCTCCACCCCTCACCCCCAATATCTAGTACAAAAAACTTCCTATTCTGGAGCATGAGGTAATTTAGAGCCAGAATTACTAGATCTATCCCAGCGGATATTTAGATTGCCAGCTTTGCAGCAAGATGTAACAATGGTTATCCCAGACAAATAGCAAACTAGTGGTGATTGATATCACAAAAGTAAATCTTGAATGTGCTAAAAAAGAAAATAAGAGTAAAAGCCATCAGAATTTAGAGGGAGAAGGATGCTGTAAAATAAAACCACACAAATTTTAAAAACCTATAGTGTGTTACGAAATATTTCTAAATCAGAGTCTAATATACAAACATGATAGGCCATGTTGTAAAAATGTTTTATTGTATTCATAACAAGGTGCTGTCGAGCACATTCTTGGCACTTTATAAATAATAAACAGTGATAAGGAAATACTCATGACTTCACCACATATGAGCAATGCAGTCAGTACAACCTAATGCAAATAAAATCTTTATATCTCAACCTGTCGTCATGTATTCTCTCTACATATTATGTCAGCATTTTTTAACAGGAACTAAAACATTGATCAGATTACTATACACTGGATGTTTTAAAATCTCTGACATCTGGAATGTTTAAGTTTCTAAGAAAAGAAAATGTTAAAAGGCTCCAGAAAGTCAGAGGCAACTTGCTTACTGAAAAGTCAGGCTGTAAAAGAATAAGCAGAAAGCAGAGTTTGTCAGTGGAAAGTAAAATGTTTTCTCTTGGTTTAAAGTGAAAAACATAGAGAAAACACTTAAGTTTCTTAAATAGGGAGAACTCTGTGATAAAAATAAAAAAATTTGCAAACAGTAGGCAAAGGACAAAACCCAGATGATTTTGATTTTGTAGATTATACAATGACTCAGTTAAATAGTGTTCGTTTGACTTGTAATAGCTTCTGTTCTTCTCTTGCTTTCCCTCGTCTTTTCTATGTTCTTGATTTCCAGGAAAGAGCTGAGATATTTTAGTCCATCCAAACCCATGGATGCTTTAGAAAATTAAAGCTGTTGGCTTTTTATAGCTTCTTTTTCTGAGGACTTATATTACTTTTTCAGGTCTTAGGTTTCAGGCTTTTCTGTCTGAAGCAGATACTTTTCGTGATATGGGTTAGATTGATGAAATGGTTTCTTTTCTCCAGGGTTTGCCAGCTGAAAGCTTTACTGTAAATGATGGCACCCTCTCCACTCTCTAAATATATCTTAAAAGACAGCAGCATACTGGAGGTGTTGCTAAAAAAGCTGCAGCACTACCTCCCTTGATTTCAATTCTAAGTAACCTCCTTAACAGGAAAATGCACAGCCACGCTCTACATTAGACATGTTTCTGTGAAAATAGATTGCTTGATCAATCTACTTCTGATGGAAGAAAAAAAGAGAGAAATTAAATGCAACACAAAAGTTGAAACACCACAACATAATGGTACAATACAAAAGCATAGATAAAATCCTCAAGAATTTTACCTAAGGGCATAAAATTTGTTCAGATTATACTTCCATTATAAGAGTGTGTGAGCATAAGAGCATATGAGACCTGGAACCAGGTCTCTGACATTAGCCAATTATGCTGTTTAGAGGAAGTGAAAAATTCTCATTATGCATCTCTTTCCATCAGGCTGACCTAGTGTACTCTATTTTTTACACATGCTTACAGATTTTAGGACTTTAGAGCATCTTTACCACCAAAGTGCTGGAATCTTAATATCTGGGCAAAATTATTTCACAGTTATTGCAGTAAAGAATTAATAGTTCTTTCTCATTAGATATGCACTCCTCTAATATCACTGCTTCCCAAATACCCAGTCCTGTTAGAAATTCCTACCCCACTATCAACTATTCACTATAAGCAAAAGAAATTAATCGTTCTTCATTGGGCAACTGACGTCTGATGTTTGATTTTGCTCAGGAAGTAACCTTTTCCCTTTGGGTAGCCAACAATGAACTTTTTGAGAAATCTTACAGAAAATTCAGGACATGAAGTTTGTGTCTATATTAATAAATCAAACAGAGTTAGTGAGTATTACCAGAAAGTGAAACACGATCCTCTCGACCATTAACACTGGAACAGGCCCCAGCATGGTTTTGACCTGGTTTTCTCCTAAATCTATAGGCCTGGTGTGGGGTTTAGCATAAACAGGGACCTATTACCCAGTTTGGACGCAACTGGCCAGTTTTGGATCTGGAGAGAATAATTTAAGGATATTCCCAGACTGGGTCAATCATCCTCAAGGCCAGAGAATGAACATTTCCAGACACTGTTCTATTTACTAGCAAGAATGCATCCACCAAGAAAAGTTTTCAGATAAGTATAAGGGCTAGTGATGCATTTGTCTGAGCATTTCAAAATGCTCATCATACTAAACTGCCAGAGGAATCAATGGTAAGTCATGGTTTATTCAATCAGTCCAGGAGTCACGCTTAGCTTTAAGTATATTCTCAAATCTCATTTTTTCAGATTAAACATGTACACAGTCATCACACTAAGTCCCTTTTTTTTTAAGGAGTAGAACAGAGATGCATAGATTATTTAACTCTAGTTTGGTTTAATACACTGGGTGACAAACACTGGTAAATTTGGTGACAAACACCAACATCTCAGGCACTCTGTTTACTTAGTCCATTCTCAATAAATGATTACTGAGTTAATTACCAGAGAGTTACAGGTGATCTAACAATCTTCTATTGACATGACTTCGAAATATTTAACAAATATGCTAAACTTAGACATGTGTGTTTTATTCTTGCTAATTTTCTTACCAACCAAAAGAGTTTTAGTTTTATATTTATTTCTCATGTCCTGCCATAAATACCAATGTGCAACTCCCATGGTCAAGAAAGAAAAAGCTTTTGGATAAAAGCTTTGGATATTTATGTGATCCCAGGGTTGAGAGAGATTAGCAGAGGAGTGGAGGACTTGCAGAAGAGAAACAGAATTAGTTATTATTTGTAACACTGATGAGACATCTTTCCTGAAGAAAGAGCTACAACATATACAGTAAAAATTGATGTACTATCACTATCTTGTCTTCATGTTGTTTGTTTGGGTTTTTTATTGCAAACTTATTTTTCCAGCAGTGTTCTGTTTACAGAACATAAATGAGTTTAGGCAGTATAAAAACTCCTTTAATATCTCCTTTGATATGCAGTGGTTTGTTGTCTATCAGGATAACAAGCAAGGGAAGCTTTCTGCTAGGCAACTAAGTGCTTTTATACTGGATATCAGTTAATTATTAATTTTTATGCTAATTTATTTAATTTGTGTCAACAGACAATTAACAATGGCATTTTTTCACTGGAAAAAACCTTAGTCTGAGGCTAAGGAGATATTTTCTATTATGTCTTTAGAAATTATGTCAAAAGTTTGATTGGTTACAGGAAATATATATTAGCAGATGTTTTCTAAAATGTAGATAATACAGGTTTTTTTCCCGTAGAAAGTTTTACACAGAAATTTCAGTTTCTTATGTGCATATCCTTGTTCATTTATTATATGAAAAAGGAGATAAGTTTTGTAGTCAAGTTATTTGAAAAGGTATTACTTTTCTCATCCATAGGGTAAAATTTTACATGGTTACATTAATTTATTTTAAAATTTTGTTCTCATTTAATTAAGGTTAAATTTTAGAAGCAGGCACTGCTCATGATTAGAAAAAAAGCTTCACCTTAAGTAAAATACTGACATATCTGAAAAAAATATAATTGAGACACTGTAGAAGTTCCTATTCAAAATAGGAGGAGCCACATGTCAAAATATCATATGGATGAAAGCCATTAACCACAGTCCCTCAGACAGCAAAGTAGGAGGACATAGGGAGGTGCTGGGAGGAGTACACAGGCAGAAGACTAAATATGGAAAATTTATATGAAACAAATGTCTGAATTAATTACATCAACTATTCTATTATATTTGGCTATTTTTCAGATATTTCTATCTGAATTTCACCCTTTCTAAATGTTTTTGGTGCACACTGTTTTGCTAAAACATTTTAGCAAAAAAAAAATAGGCTGGAAAATTAGAACATTTTGCTTACAAAAGGTCAAAATATTCTGGCAACTTGAAATATATACTGAGTGTCAAAATTAACTTTTCTGCATATTTCTCTTCTGACTAATCAGTATTTTCTCCAGTCAAAAAATATTTCATCAAAATATGTAAGGCAACTCTAAGGACTCTGACTATGAGCAATTTTTGCCCAGCTGGTGACAGTCCTGTAGTAACAGAGAAAACTACATCCAAATCTGATGCAGCCACATCTTGACCATGTAGCAAAAGCATGTGTATGGGTGGTACAGCCATCAGTCCTTCAGTCATTTTCTCAGAGTATGCTCTCTGGGGAAGGTGACAACTCCCCAGGCATCCCATGGCTTGGCTACCTGCTACCTGCAGATCTGATTTGTTTCCCTTCCCCAAGAGTCTGTACTGCCTTTATACTGGTATGGTTGAGCTGTATCTATGCCAGGTAAGCCTACGAAAGGCTCATATTTCAAGAGCCTGAGGTTGCCAAGCCTGACATCAGGTTGCAGCCCCCATCAGGTTGCAGCCCCCTTCCTAGGGGTGAGGGGGACTTCGCCCCCTGACTCCCAACCCTATGTGGACTTGGGTGAATTGCCAGCCAGCTCGTGACTGGACCACTGGACTTTCTTGTCACCAAATTGGCATATTTCACAAAATCTTTTGTTGATTTATCTATCTTCTTATCTTCTTAAAAAGGATGTCACAGATTAGCAACAAAAATGCCCTTTGCTGTTTGTGATGTTGTGTAACCAAGTATATCTGAGCAGTGTGTTTACAGTCACCACAAAACTATAACATTATAAAATTGGGTTTCCCCAGGATGTAGTACATCTTTGAAAACAGCCAGACCTCCAAACCTAGAAATGGATTAGGTGCATGTTTTGAGTCCATTGCAGAAAAAAAATTGACCATACACTGTCTATATACATGTGCATATACAAGCATATAAGGTGCTTGTAATTACTTTTGCATTTATATGTATATTATAAACAAAAATACATAAGCCTGAAAGAGATGAAACCTAACAAAAACACTAGGGGTCCCTCTTGGCAGTGAAGCATTCAACAGTGTTGAAAAGAACAGAGCCAAATTCTGAGACAAATTTAGCTTTTACTGGAAATGCCTTCTCCTAAGAAGGGGGAAAGAATGGAAAAAAAGGAAAAGATAATTTATGGTTTGCTGTTCAAAACCTTCCTGGATCAACTTCACTTTTGCACTTTTTGTCACCTTCCAGCTCTGAAATAGAGACTGGCCTGAGCAGTATTAGGGCTCATCTATCCTGTCCTGAACTTCCCTGCTGAAATTGAAGGCATCAGCAAAAAAGAACCCGAATACGGTTTGAACCTGGATCTCACAGGGGGATGGGGATCTGCCAAGACTGAACTCAGTGCTCAAGCTTCAATAGCTCTGTAAGAATGTGGTTGAGAAAGGGAAAGGAGATTCATTTCTAATGAATGCAGTTTGAAATATATATTTCAAGACTTAAATGAATAGGTTTTTAGTTACAGTGTTGTGCAGAAAAGAGTAGAATTGGAACAACTGCTTACACAGACACAAAGCAGTCTCTCATTCTCTCACACTCTCTGGGTCCCTTAGGATGCAGTTGGACAGATGGATGCAAAAAAAGCCTAAGAAGACAGACAGAGAAATGCTCTTATGTAACATAAATGTAATTAAATTCTCTGGTAATGAGGACAAGAGTTTGTAATTGCATGTTTTCTGGGTATGCTATTTACACCAATTATAGTGTTACTACTTTAAAAATATTTATCAGGGGCATCTTTCCAGTTCTATTCTTCCAGGGATTAGTACTCCCAATATTTCTACATAAAACAATCTGGGAGAAAAATTGTAAAGTCTTTCAATTCATTTTAAATTCATTAAATTTCATTAAGTTTGCAGCAGATCGTTTTCAATGAAAGCATTTGGCAGTAGATACTGTTGTGACTTTTTTTTCTAGTACACTTACTATTACACTGTGTCTGTTGTATCTTGTATTTCTCATTAATATTTGTGACAAAGGAAACAACAGACAGCTCAGAAATACAGTACTGGGTAGTTTTTATGGCCTTTACTTGTACCTATGCAGTGTTTCCAAATATGAAATACACAGAAGGCTATAAAAAGCTACAAAGACAGCATTTCCAAGAACCATAGACTCATTTTCACAGAACCATGGAATAATAGAATGGGTTGGGTCGGAGGGGACCTTAAAGATCATCTAGTTCCAGCCCCTCTGCCATGGGCAGGGACATCTTCTACTACATTAAGATGCTCAAAGCCCCATCCATCATGGCCTGGAACAATTCCAGGACTGTGGCAGCCACAACTTCTCTGGGCAACTTGTTCCTCCCCAACCTTACAATAAAGAATTTCTTCCTAATATCTAATCTAAACCTGTTCTTTTTCAGTTTAAAGCCATTCCTCCTTGTCCTATCACTTGAAGTAAGTTAGGTGCTTGTCATTTCCCACTGGATTTCAATGAGAGTTGGAGACCTGGTTCCTTTCAATATTTTAGGAAATCTCATCTAAGAGATGAGTTATAAGTTCTGTTGCTGTTACATTGTATTTAATTAGGTTCCTAATAAGCACAAAGTTAGGGAAGTACAGTATATTTTGCTGGAAATTCATGGAAAACAAGCCTGTGGCCTGAGGCAGCCACTGAGTTGGTGTGCGGGTTGTAGCCTGACAGAAGTGGATGTTATCTGCCTCACTCAAGCAAGAAGCAGCACTTAGGTACAACTTCTCTGACAGCAAAGGCTGACAGCAGTGTCAGGGCCTGGTGGGGGAACAGATGTCCTAGTGTCTGTATCAGGAGACTGAGCCTTGACCAACATGCTACACTGGAGTCCACTCTTCGTCCTGCCTAGACAGAGTCTTTTCGGTTTTCTCCTATGCAGAACAGAGCAGAACGTAGCAGGACGGGACATAACTTTATCTGGGAGTTTTTGAGGCTGCAGTCATGATCATGAGACACCATTCATCAAAAGTGTCAACATCCAGAGTTATCACTTGGGCCTTGAGAAAACTTTAGCATTAAAAAGATTTATGCCAGAGAACATATGATTTGATTTACAATGCATCATTATATCTGATAAAAAGAAGTGCAGAACAGTTGCCAAGAAAAGAGCAACAAGGAAAAAAAACAATGCAAGAAAACTGGTTTCATTTAGTTCACCTTTAAGAAATTGGCTAAATATCTAGAAATAATTCCCACATATATTTATCCCAAGCATGTAAAATGTTCCTTTCTGATCACTACAGAGCCTTTGCAGAATTTGCCCAGGTTTTCTTAGAGTGTTTTTCCCTATATGAAATGTCATGGTTTCAAGTACTTCCAAACAGTTTCAAATTCCAAATTATTAACTAGAGAATGAACAAATTTCAAATCTTAATCGTGCAAGGTTAACTCGGACAAAAAAATACAGTAAAATACAGTGAGATTAATAAAACAAGAGCTTTATGGGATATCACAGAGCAAAAATATCAGAATATTTGGGAAAAAAACAGATTAAAAACCCTTTTAGGTTTAGCTCAAGAGGACTTCCTAGAAAGATACAATTTATGAAACAGAGAGTAAGTTGCATCTTCATCTAATGAAAAAATATAGCTGTTCTGCATGTGTTCTGGACAAACATAACTGAATGGAGAAGCAATTCTCTCTTAGGACAAAAACGAAACCTCTGGTTTCAGCAGAGGATTTCCCATCCAAGAACAGCTGAACCAAGTCTGCCTGTGTAAACCATGACTGTAGCAATTAGTGACTACTACAGATCATGTCAACAGCTAGCAGTGATGCTATTCAAAGTTTTTTTTATAATCCCTGCATCTGATATGGTGCAGCGTTCTCTCAACAGTAAGAAGAGGTTTTGTAAGCAACCACACTGAAAAGTAAAGCTCTATTGCAATGGATCACTTTCCTTTCTTTTTGTTTCTAGTCCATTTTCTACAGTTTTATTTCACTTTATTGCACAAAATATGTCCTTCTAAAATAAAAGCATATAGAATGAGACATTTTACTCATTCTCTGTAAGTGGCATGACTACAGCTTACAAGGACAAGTGAAAGTTTGACTCTTAAATGTGCCCTGACAACAAAAAATTAAGGCACTGGCATAGATGTAATCTGTCTGTCATACTTAAAATTTTCTATTAAATGGGAAATGGTTTTCCGCATCTGCATATCACACAATATATGAAACTTAAATTTTTGGTTGTTGCTTTCCTAGGAAAGCATTATTTTATAGTGTTAGAACTGAGTAAAAATGTGAATTATGTCTACTAATTGACATAAATTTTAAGATAATTTGCTAGAATTACTGATTATCAAAACCTTACATTAGAACTAGAGATCAAAAGATCTCATATCATAAAATAGGAAAGTACAGTTTATCTCGTTGTAAAGAGCCAGTGAAGTTCAGATTTACTCTGGGTTTGAAATACCATAATTATTAGGTTTCCAAATCTGGGTATCAATTTGAGTTTTTCTGTTTTTCAACAGTATAACTTACCATCAGAAACTTTTGTATTACATTTCCTAAGGGATCAGAAGCCAGGATCATTAACCTGGAATACTGGGATGAGGTGAAAATTCATTTCACTAAATAACTGACTAACCTATGTTAAGATGCAGGTAATAGTAATATCAGAGCATCATAAAAGTATCTAAGCAACTATTGCAATATGAATGTAAAGAGAGACATGAAACACATGATTCAACTGTCTGAAAAATGGACAGCAATGAGACAAAGGAATAAGATCAGGCTAAAATGCTTCAGAACTCCACAGAGGACAAACTCTATGGTGAATGTTATGTTTTTTGAACCACAGAACCATCTATGAAATTTGAAAAATTTAACAGATGATGAAATTGTGCACAAATGACACCAGTGCAGAAAAGCTGACATTTATCTAAGCAATTTACCAAATTAATAAGTGAACATGCCCTTATTTAGGTTTGTTTTGTTTTTCTTATCACATATTATTTAAATGGTAATGGTATCCTACCTACACAATAATCAAAAAAGGAATAATGAAAGCAATTTGATTCTATAGAATTATATTTGCTTCTAAAAATAACATTAATAAAACTCTCCTCCCATTTTTTTACTTCCTCCCCTCAGTTGTGATTGAACTTTTTCTCCAGGGTTTAACTGGTTCATTCTTACATGCAACAGATTTCAACTGAGCACATGGCAGCCTAACGTGTATTGTCCCTGGCACTGCCAGGGACCATGACAATATGTACAGACTTGTTGAAACAGAAATTCCCTTTAATCATATCATCTGCTCTCGCATAATCACTCTGGCCGTTCTTCCACTAAATTATGTTATTACTAGATAATAAATGGAGAAGAGAGGCCTAGCTCAGCTTCTGTACAAAGATGTATCTGTTCAAACAGGTCTACCCTTCTGTCCTTTGTTCACTTTAATGTAAGCCCTGTAAATCAACAATGTAGTCAGGACTAAAAGAATTTTCTCCTATCTATTTATCAGCTGTCACTGCTTTGACACTGATACCATCCCAAAGCACTAGGAAAGGAGTAATTTAAGAAGGAACTGAGTGTGCTTGCCTAGAAGTGGCTCAGCATTGGCAGGATAGAGGACTAATAAGGGTACTACAGTAAGTTCTCCAATCATTAGGAAGAGTAAACATGTTCTTCTGGAGCAGTGGAAAGTATTCATAGCACAATTACAGTTACAAACATTTAGTATAATTTTTGAAAATTAATTCCCCATTTACTTCTCTCTGTGTTGTATTTTCAAAGTAGGAATTTCAAACACTGTAAGATCACCTATATAAATCTGAAACACACCTTTACATTTTGTTTTGACTATATCGTACAATTCACCACAGACAGCATTTCTCTCAATTTAATCCTGTGTTGGATCTGTCTGGGATGGAGTTAATTTTCTTAACAGCGTGGTAGTGTGTTCTAAATTTGTGACTAAAACAGCATTGATGACACAAACTGCTGAGCAGTTGTTGCACAACATCATGGTTTTGCCTTTTTCTAACTCAGCACCTCAATGAGTAGGTTTGGGATGCACAAGAAGTTGAGAGGTAATGCAAGCAGGACAGACGACCCTAACTGACAAAGGCGTATTCCATGCCATATAGCATCATGCTCAGCAATTGCTCAGTAATAAAACAAAATGGGGAGATTCTGGGATTATAGACCATGCTTGGACATTGTCTGGGCATCAATTTACTTGAGGGAAGTGATGAATGATTTGCATATGCATTACTTGTTTTGTTTTCTTTCTTCTTCCTATTTCCTTTGCTTACTTAACTTTCTACCTCTATCTCAACCTATTAGTTTTCTTAGTTTTGTTCTTCCTATAATTTCTCCTGTCCCACTGGAGAAGGAGAGAGGGAGAAGGTGGTTGAATGGTGCTTAGTTGCCTACTAGAGTTAATCTATAGCAGATCCTTAAAATGCTCACCCCATCTGACTTCAGCTATCAACAGTCATGGTTCAGATAGCAAAGCTAACTGATGTTACTTCCCCAAGTAACTGGGCTCATTTGCCCGGTTAGTTATTCCTGAACCTCTGTCGTAAACGTAGTCTTCTATGCTAGTCCAAGGCCATGTCGTTTTTGGAAAGTATAATATGCTGTACGCAGTAAGATGTAAGGAAACAAATGAAACAACCCGTCTATGAGAATCAGACCTGCTGGGCATTTTTTCTGAGCATGAGTAATAAATTTGACGTGTGCATGAGGCATTTAAGTTCTGCTGCATGTGCAGCCCACATGAGAAGAGCAGGTTCAAGAGGTTCAGCCAGTGCTTCCCAGAACTTGTGCAGTTGGGCTGACTGCATGTGGTAATCCACTGCAGCGTGCAGGAACAGCACTTCCAACCAAGGCACGCAGCAGTCTGGAATCCTGGGACATATGACTGAGAGAATGCCTAGGGTCTGCAGATGAAAAGTCTAATAAAACCATCTGCCCTGCAAAGGCCACCAGTCAGCCTAGGCACGTCCTATTTTTCCATTTCACAAAGAGATTCAAGGTGAGAAATAAATACGCCCAGGAAATCCCAGACACCTGATAGGCATTCCCACATTGGCTTCTGTGGTATCACAGCTCTCTTGCTAGCATTACCCATCAGCCTGCTGAAATCTTAGAGAGGTTTGTCTACACAAGGCTCAAACACAGTATTGAGTGCAGTGTGCAGACAGTAATTTTATTAATGTTATGACTGGAACAATAGAAAGAGGTGTGCTGCCAAGCACTCTTCTGAGTTGCAAAGAAAAGCAATGGAAGCGTGAGGCAAAATATTATTTTTGGATATTGGAGAATGCATAGTATGGAATATTTTGGAATTCATTTGTATTTGGTCAGTGGCTTGTTTGTTTGGGACAGATAGCATTTGGATTTTGTTTTGTGTTTTTTCTTCTTACTACATTTTTTGACTTTTAGACATGAAACAGTATGAATGGAAAATTAGGAGGAAAAAATTATTTCCATACTCTGAGAGCTCTTCTTTCCCTCTTATGTCTCTTTCTTTGCTCTTCAGGTTTTGTGACACACCTGTGTTAAAAACTCAGTGCTGAGCATGGAAGATAATACAATCTCCTCAAACTGCACAAGAATGTCTCTTAGATATCACTACTGACTGTTTGGATTGAAAGTGCATGAATAAGAAGAACATAGGGGATATGCTGAACTTAAAAAAAAAAAAAAAGGAAAAAAACCTCACACAAAAATGACTGATGAGTAGGAAAAAAAGATTAAAAAAATTATTTGCCATGAAGGTTCCTGCTGTGCCTTTGATGCTCATCAGTAGCATTTCAGAGTGATAATCTCTAAACTATCCCTATGAGGGGTGCAAATGGAGCGGTGAGTGAGTACTATGAATTAGTAGTGATAGCTGTGTATCAGTTGCTAAACTTTGAACTCAGGTCCTAAAATCAATCATCGTGGTGCACATCCAAACGAATCATCTTCCCTGCAAAAAAACATCGGGTTGTAAGTATGAGTAGCTAATATTCTCTGAATATGTCATGCTCTTTTAGACCACTTTTCTGTTTCAAATCCCCAGGAAAGTGACACCATGAGCCACTCTCTGCTCTGTTCATATACATGACATAGTTGGGTCTTTCAGATATTTTTCTTATCAGAGATTGTGCTGGTAAAATATGTGTATTAAGAGTAAAATTTCTGCCCTCAGAATTATCATATCTGGCACAGTAAAGAATTTTTTTTCTTAGAACATAGATTGCGACCATACACAGTGCAGCTCTTTTCCTCTTTTAACTGTTCCTGCTTTGTTTTCTGTCTCTTAGACAGTTCCCATACTGGAGAGCTCCTGGAAATAATTTTGGAGTCCGAAATTCTTTCTGTGTAAAAAATTTGAAACTTCCTCCAGCTGCGGGATATAAGCCAGCAGACAGGAGATTTGGACTTGCTTGCCAAGTCTTGCACAGTGCATGGCAGAAGAAAGGTCCATAATATCATCAAAGTTTAATGTGGAGGTTTTTCACTTCAAAAACAAGGTGGGAATGAGTGTTTAACACTAGAACAGAAAGAGAAATAAAAGTGTGATCTGGTTATTCAGGGCAGTTATGTATGTAGCTTTTTCACACTGATTTCCATGAAGAGTTAACAGCATCAGATGTGGCACATGGCCCACTTACTCCTCTCTCTGGCATGTCTCTTCCCTTTATTCACTCCACAGCCTGGACCTGGACCACACATAAGGGTTTATCAGATTAATGGTACCACATGAGAATCCCAAGTCCCCATTCCAGACAGAAGGGAGAACTGTTCCCAGAATGACTCCTCCCAGAACAACCTCAGGGGGACATGGTCTGCCCTGGAGATGGGAAAATATGCCAGTGGAGTCATAGGGGGCTAACACTTCTGTTTGCAAGATTGGAAAAAAGCGTACTCATTATGAGTGAAATTTGAGCTCTAGGAAAAGTCAAGAAGAGGTTGATATTAGTTTCAGTGATGGCAGGATTTAACTCTGTGTCTTTATTGTCAAATTTAAAGTTTTTTTAGGTAAGTACTGTAAAACATTATAAACATAATTGAAATCAAAATAACTCTGATTTCCCTAGTAAAACTTCCAACCAACCATGAACTGGTAAATTGACACCAGGTTATTATTTTTTATCGGTGACCTGGGCCAGCCCCGGAACGCGTCCGGTGTGGCAGTGTGGCCCGGCCAGCCCCGGACGCACGTGCAGCAGCCCGGCCCTGGGTGCTGCGACCCGGCCCCAGGTGTGGAAAGGAAGGAGAAAATGGGAGCTTCGCCTGTGCAGACAGTGCCATCGTGGGAGAGGAGAGGGGAGCCCCGGAACACACAGAAGAGAAGGACAACTCTAAACCCGGGTAGATGGAGCTCGTCAGCCCTGTAAGGCCATCCATCTAGGAGAAGGTCACTCTAAACAAATCTACATCCTGAGGACCTCACTGCCACCATCCAAGCTCGCTTGGCCCCAGCAGATGAACCTTAGGATTAAAGGGTGGGCTCAGTTCAGCACACACTGTGTCTCACCTAAAAAATCCATTACGCAGGCTCGAAGGCTTTACCCGCATTTGCAAAGCCCTGTATCACCAGCACACTTGTAACCAATGTGGGTGGAGACCTTTCCCAGATCTTTGTTCGCGAAGATGGGCCATGATGATGATTATTTTTTATCTGGAAATATTAACTGAGGTTACTATTAGTTCAGGAGTCTCTTCATGTCCTGTCGCTTTACTCATTCTAGGTTTCCCTAAGACATGTATTTTAAATGCATTTAAAATTAATTTAAAATGCAAATACAAAACTGGACAGAGACAAGGCCAAGGGTAGTGGTATCCAAGCTCGAAAATGTATGAGGAGAAGAGTATTTATGATTAAGAGGTGCAAAAATACATGTGTAAAAGGAAACAAAATCTTTAGGTATTGGACTGGAGTAGTAATTTATCCTTTGCCAGTTCCATCATGGACTTTTGACTATGGACCTCAAATGGGTCTGGCACCAGGGCTCTGATAAAGCAAATGAGGACCAAACTTCAGTGGCTGGCTTGATAGGACAGGCAACTGGACTTTTTCCTTTCTTTAATGAGATCTGCTCCAGCCATACTTCACCACAGCTCATGTTGCTACTGCTGTGCCATGTCCCATGCCATCTACCAAATGCCATGAGAACGAGCAGCAGAAGCAAACACAAACATTTATTCCTTGCCTCATAACAAATTCACGGTGTTTAGCTATGGTTAAAATGCTTAGGTATATGCTTGTCGTCTGTTTATTGCTGTGGCTTTGTTTTATGCTAAATAATATTTTTATCTACCTTGAAGTTCAGAAGTGGATTTAAGGGAGGGGAGGAGACTGATCTAATGCACCTCATGAGGGACAAATTTCTCATTTCCTCAAGGAAGGAGAAAACGCAGTGAATTTTTTAAAAATGTCTTTCATTACAGAAGCCAGCTACTAAGGAAAGAGTCTGCTGGGCCTCAGGAGCCTGAGTGAATCATAGTATTTAATATTTAGCCCTTACCTAAGCACTTTGCTAATACATGCTATTTAGTGTAGTGCTTTCTGAAGTGAGGTAGAGGCTAACCTAGCCATTCAGCATCCAAAGACACAGTACCAGAAAGTTTTGGTCAACAGCTGCCTAGCATCTGCTACACCTACTTAAAGGCACCTACTCCTCCTTGCTGATGCTTAGGTGTTATGGTCAACAGCGTTTAGTCTGTACAATCGAGAAAGCTTTATTCTGCTGCCCCTACACAGGCTGCTTCATTGGAAATGTACTGGGTGTCCAGGGGATCCACACGGGGCTGGCAAATATGTATAGGACCTGCGGGAGATCAGTGACTTGCTGGGGGTTAGATGGATGCCTTGGGGCATTAAATGCCCATGTGCAAGCAGCTGTATGGATGTTGATGAAATCTGGAAAGGTATTTAGCTAACTGTTGCCAAGTATCTGCCATAGGGTCAGGTTAATTATTCCCTATAGGTTCCATTGATTTTATTGGCTGGACTGCAGTGAGTGCTCAGATTTTAGTTCAGGTACAGAAACCTGAATAAAGCTGGAGCTGAATCCCACCCTCACTGAGCATAGCCTGGAATGGTTTATTCAGACCTTTTTTGATCTTAACACTGCTTTATTGCAATGGAGACAAGGATTCTCTTTCCTACTTAGAAAACAGAGGCAAGATCTCAGTTTTTCAGTTTTCTGTGCTTTTGATCACTGAGGTATTAAGTATCTAAGAATTTGTTTTTACCTTAGAATGTCTAGAAGCAGAGCTGGCCTAATTCCAATTGCCATGTTTGACCTCTTTAATTTGGGAAAATTCAGATCTCTAAATAGGCACAATTTCTTTGAGCATATGTCCACACATGGGCTTCAGCCTCCATATCCACATACCACAGGCTGGATTCCTCTGGCCAGGACGTGCCCAGGCTGTGTATGCAAGCTCAGCACTTCCTGGCCAAGAGAATGCTGACTGCCATGACCAAACCTCTGCTCCCTTCCCCCTTGCTGTCTGAGCTATATCCTGACATCTCCTTGTATGTAATTAACTGTCTCAGCTACAGTGTTTTCCAGCTGCAGGATTTTTACCCAATGACTCATTAACCCCCCTGCCAAAAAAGCTTTGGTTTTTTCCTTCTTTTTTTGTTTTGCTTTGCTTTGTTTTGTTTCTGTGTAACAGACAGCCAAACATGTTAGCCTTTCTTTACAGATTCCCATATTCTGGGGAACTGTACCAGATTCAAATCTTTCTCAAAGAAATTATCAAGACAAAGAAACATCAATTATACACATTTTTATTTTGTGACTAGGCAAGACCGCCTTCCCAGATTTTGGTATTCCTGGTCCATGACTCAGTCCATATTCTTCCAAAGTGTGCTTTCCTCAGCTGTGGATCACACACTTAGTTTAGACAGTCTTACACTCCCTTGCCACAGGCCATTTCTGCACCATTGTTTAAAAATCTCCCTGGTAGACATTGATAATGCAAACAGTTGGGAATCAAATGCATAGCTTTACAGAGAAGCATCAAGATAGATCATTTGATTGGCAGAGGTGTGCAGCAGTCTCATCTTACTTAGATTTCAGGCTTTGTTTGCCTTGGATGAACTAACTGTTCCTAAATCCCCCAAAGTGACATGTATGCATGAACAAAGCAGCCTAAGGTACTTCACTTAATTCTAGTTCTTTGAGAGGTGAGCAGGCAGACAGGCAGTGACCTGAAACTTGTGATGAAATCACATCTGAATGAAGGATCTGTGGCCATCATCTCCTTCATAGCATCCTTCACACGGAACAGAATCCACAGATAAAATTTGTCCAAAGGATCTGACTTCAAACTTGTGCAGTGCATAGTTACCTAAAGTAGAACATATTTCAGGGCAATATGTGGATAAATGTTAAACTTACTATACAAACACTTGGTATAAACACCATTTTCCAAAGAACTTTTTTTTTTTAATTGAATATTTCACTAGAGAATATATGTATTCACATGTGGGTTTTTGCCAGCTACTTTCAAGATAAACCTACCTAAGTAACATTAAAATCACCAGTGGCTTTAGCCACTGTCAGTGACTTGAAAACATATTGCAATCCAAGACAAATAGGAAGCACAGAGAAAAAGTTATAGTGGACGTGACAGAATTTTTGCAGTGCTGAGAGAACAGAACTTGTTTCACAAATAGCATTTTTTTAACCTACAAAACCAAACAATTTAAAAAACCACATGATGTGTCCTTGAATGACTCTTTTATAGAAATTGGAAACAGCAAAAGGAACTACACAGTAAAATGTGGTGCAACTCTGAATATGGAAAATGCTGTTGTGAATCAGAAGGGGGGTAGTTTCAAACAGACCTCCTTAGTTCTTTCACATGGCTGAAAATCATGAAATTATTTTTTGACCAATCATGAAATCTTTCTCTGTTGGTTGAAATGAAGTTTTTATTTCTGATCATTTCACACACATCAGGACAGAAGATTTTTTAACAGAGTTGAGATTGGAGTGTTTTTAATTGTTTTAAGGGCTGATGCAGATATTATGAAACAACAGATACATTTACACTTTACAAGATTAAGAATAATCTATTCCTTAAAGTCAGGATTTTTTTCCCCTACAAGACAAAATAGGACATAACAGATCAGGGAACAAACAGAAACAATTTTGCCCTGGTTGATTTAACACAGCGCATAAATGAGTTTCTGGGCACTGTAACACACTTTCTTTCTACGCCGACTTGGCTGAGAAAATATTTTAATTTTTTCTCTCAATTAATCTTTTACTCTGAAGTTCAACTAAGCAAAATTGACACCGTTCTACTCAAGATACCTGCTTTTTCCCCTCTAACAGCTTCCGAACTTCTAAATTTAGTGATTAAAAAAGCATTTTCTCTTCTCTATTCCAGGCCACACTGTACAATCTCTTCAGTATGATTTTACATAAATTGTGATTACAGAAGATTTATTGCTAACCCTGGAGCTAGAAAGAGCTCAGATAGACTTTTCAATTTTGTGATTAATTTTTCAAGGTTCTTAGCCAGTTAAGACACAATCTTTTAGTCATAATCTGAATAGATTTTATATGGAACTCCCGAAAGACAATATATACATATACACTAAAGACATACTCAGGCAGAATATTCAAACCATTCTAAAGTTCTACTGACATAAAATTATTAAAGTTTCCAAAAGGACACTACTGGTCTTTCATCTTTAATATCCAGGCAGAACTTCTGTCAGAACTTAAGTTACAGGTTTTTTTGTGAAATGAATATAAAATGGACTGAATCATGCAATGCACTTATACTTCTCTTAGTCAAAATGACACTTGTAACGTTGGCAGGCTACAGAGTAGCTGGTACTATTCAAACAATTATCTCTGTGATCTTAGCACCAGTGCAGAGAGATGGACGGAAGATGGTAAAATGTTTCTCTTTGGAATATTGGTAGCGTCTGTACAAACCTGGTCATTCAGATTATAGTTTAGTAGAGCTAATGCAGTATACTTAAATATTTCCAAAATTGCTAGTAAATCTCTATTAGGACCTCCCCAGGCTTATCTTCTAACCAGTTCTAATGTTCAAGTCCAAGCTGTTTTAAAAATGCCTATATATTGTCAGTGGAATCTGATTTTTTTTTTTTTATTTCTTAGGAGGCCTCATTTACATGGCTTCCTTGCTACAAAATTGATAATTCTGGATCTTAAGTGCAGAAGTGCAAAAACCATTCTTACTGAAGAGATAATACTCTGTTGATAGATCTATGGCAACTGAAGAAAACAATACACTGTCCACTGTAAAGCCACTCACACAGCTCCTGATGCTTCATCCTTTCTTTAGAACAACAACAAGCAAAAGCCAGGTGACTTGATCTTTTTCTTGAGCAGGTCATTCACTTCTTAATCTTCCTAAGGTGAAATCCATCCTGTTGGAATGGGATATATATTCGGTTTACATGCTACTTAGTCCTGCCTAAGTCCCACTTGTGTTTAGGAACATAAGTGACTCAGTGTTTGCACATGCCTTGTGCGGCCCACCAGAAATAAGCAGTGGTTAGAGATCATAGATAGTGATCTCTGTCCTAATACAGGCAAAAATTCACAGAATATGTACTGAGGGGTTTTTCCCTCTCCTGAAATTCATGGCTCCTCCTTATGTCTGACCCAAGTACACCACGTTATTTCAGGCTTCAGCAAAACTCCTCCTTCCTCCTTCTTCCTCACTTCCACCAGGCTTACAAATTGTCCTCATTCCAGTAGGGCAGCCACTGCTGGAAAAATTCATTTGGCTAATTCATTTGGCTAATTTCAATCTCGAAAGCTGAAAGCTGGAAACCTACTTTAAAATTAATAGAATTTAAATTTTCTCACAGCTTATCTGATTTGATCACATAACTTAGCAACGCAGACTGTATAACCAAGATACAATGTATCCCTAGTGAATTTCTACTTGGTTACCCATTTCACAAATCAACTACAGTGTGATCCAGTAAAGATATCAATTAGCTTATTTTGATAAATTTTTAAAAAGTTAAAATGACCAAATGTTTTCAGCAGCTTGACGTAAGCATAAACAGAAATTTTTCTGACAAACTTTAAGGAGTGCACAAAAATATATCATGGGGTAAGATTCAATGGAAAACCAGAGCATAAATATATGCACTAGAGAAAGAAAAGAGTCCGGAAAAAAACTGCATTTGTTGAATACTTACCAGTTGAACCCTGCTCCAAGAGTCAAGGCCAAATGCTTTTGGAACAATAGGCTAGGGCTAAAACCCATTTTGCAGTTGCTACTGTTTTGCTTGTAGTTGTTTGAGGTCCTTTTTTAAAATCTCCTTTTGCACATAAAAGAATCACGTGACTCCTTTACTAAATTGCATATTTGTAGTGAAATAGTTTGACATATAGACTCACAGAGAAGCAGTGACTAATACAATTTCTGTTTGATTGTTTTTCACATGTTTTTCAAAACTTACCTGGATTATTTGGATGCTGCCTTGTATAACTGAGTAAGCTTACATTTTTTCCAGGTCATTCATAAGTTTTACTGTAAAAGAGAAAGATAATGTCATTGCAGTAACCAAGACAGGAGAGGAGAAAAAAAATATGCAAAATCTTGTCTCCATACAGCTTCAACTCTACAGAGGAACCTCTCAGGGGAGAATAATTAGTTTTTAGTAAATTTCATATCAACTAGAATTTTGAACTGTATTCCAATGATAACTTATTCATTCATTGAAGTTTATTTAAGCTTTTGCGGTTTTTCTGATGGATGGACTTGGAAAGTGCCATGACACTTTTCGGCATCATGTCACAGCTAAACCAGAAAGATGATGTGGGTACTATTTTATCAGCTCTGCACTTTTCTGTATTTTTACTTTCATTTCCTCTAAGTATCAAACAGTTATATTGGCTTGGTGTGAGACACACAAACATTTTAGCCAGTAGCAATCAGGAGCAACAATGGGCTGTCATCTGGGCACTTCAGACTACCCAACTTGAAAACCAGGTGACCAGGAGTTAGCTCACAGCATGAAACCAAAGCAAGATTTGAGTTAAGCCCCAGTGGACCTTCAGAGAAACACCTCTGTTTGGAATGTTAAAGGCAGGAAAAAAAGTGGATGAAGGGCAGGCAGATCTGCCACTTCAGGGAGGGACACATTACTCCGTTGGTTTCAAGGATGGCAGACAGAATACTCTAGTTTTTGGCTGTCCTGTGGTCTGACATCTCATTGGCAGCAGCAAGTCATGGGGTTTTCTTCTGGAGTGCATTTGCTGATTTCATTTCATTCAAAAAACATCAGGTTCACGCACTCCAGGATGACTCTGCAGCAAGAATCACAATGTGAATAGTGAGAGTGATCAGGAGATTCCCATCAAAAGCACACATATCTACAACACTAAAATCCATCTGAGTTCATTTCCTAGGGTTTTCAATTAGACCTTGGAAAATTCCACAGATAGGGTCAGGAGGGAATAAAGTGATCTAAAACAATAGTCTCTCTCTCCTTCACTCACTGAAGCTGTACAGGGAAGGCTAACGATAGGATTAGGCATTATTCTACTCTTCCCGTCTCAAGGAGTTGCACAATAGAAAGAAAAATCTGTGTTACAACTGTACTGAGGATTGGTTCTAGCACTAAATATTTTCTCAGGGATCTTCAGGAATTGACATGGTTGTGAAAATATGCTCTCTACCTAGTTAATTTTTCCTTCTGTTCCTGAGCAAGGTCACCTGTCTGACTGAAGAGAAAGTTCATTCAGTTCACCGTCGTCCCTCATGTCTTTTCTTTTTCCTTTCATACCCACCATTGCTCTAGCTTACATTTGATATACTGTCTGAGATACAGTAAATAAAATTTTAGCCAATATATCACTGGATAAAAGCTGGAATAACTAAAAAAAAAAATAATTTTGAAACAACAGATTTGCAAATAATCGTGTGTCTTATGCCCTTCTATCCTTTCCTGAGCCTGTTTTTTAACACTGCAGGACCTTTCAAGAGAAGACTATCTCTTACCCTCTATTTACAGAATCAGCCCTTATGGTTACTGGAACCTCCAAGGACTACTGCATTTTAAACAAAAAGCAAAACAATAATGCACAAAAGAGAAGAATGTGTCTATCAGGCAGAATTATTTAGTTCTTCTATCTCTATTGCATAAATTTAATCAGATATGACCAAAATTTTTCATTCAAGTTTTCATTGCCAAGGAAGCTTTGATAGATCATTTTGACCCAGACAAAACAATTACAGAATTGTCTGAACTATAAATATTCCTGTTTCCTTCTTTAACCTTGGCTTGCATTTCATCTTCCTCTGCTTAAGAGATACTATTTCATTCTAAAAGGTTTAAGGAGAGTGAATAAAAAAATTAATAAATAAAACAAATAAAAGATAGATACATAACAGAACCCCTCTATGGTTTATCTAACCTTCTCTAGTCATGAGAAAAGAGCTCTGAGGTCTTCCAAGGGTTATACCCCTTGGGCAGATTTCCAAAGATTTGGAAAGATTTCCAAAGATTGAGACTACAGAGTTACCATGAATTAATAGCTGGTGTTCTCCAATCCCCTCCAAATATGATGTATTTGTGTGCTTATGAAGCAACTTGGGAGGTTAATGAGTAGAAGTACTTATTCCACATAATCATTTAAATTAATTATATTTGCAAAAAAGAATTAACACATTGTCTGCATCTTTGGTTTTGGGTATCTAATAAAATATGTTAAATGTTTCCTGATTACTATTATCTACTTATGTCTAAATAATATCAAACACTAGGTATTCCACGACACTTTTTTCTAACAGATTTTTCTGTTACTCAATTCCCTACATCCCCAATCCCACCTGCAGAGTTCTTCGGTTACAGGTCCATAACTTGAGGCCAGGTGATTTATCTACCAGTGCTTATATTAAGCACTTCTCTTGCCATATCAAATGTGATATGGCACCTTGTGAAACCATAAGTGTCACTGATAGGTAGGAACTATCTCACAGCAATTAAGCATGACAGAACTGTCCTAGGCCACAAGTTCATAGAACCATATATTCAGTACTTACTAACAATGTAAATATATACAACTACAAAATTAGTCATATTTTACAGTGGGAAGAGGCTATTACAAAGACTTTTTGCACTCTTAAAAACACAGTTAGACCACTGATGTGCAGCTGCACCTGGTTGCTGTGGAGTCCTTAGTTCATGCTCAACCCTTTCTGTTGAGGTACAGAGTGGTACTGTGTGGGGTACAGAGTGGTTCCTCCATCCATCTAAACAGTGCTGCAGGGCTGAAGTTTCATTTTGGAGTGTGCACCAGTAAGAGCAGAGATGAGCGCCATGAAAATGAGGAAACAATTTTATGACTTTTTAAACAAAACACTAGTGTTTCTCCATTACAGAACTTCTTGAAAGAGAAAGATGAAGCCTCCTCTACTATCACATCCTGAGTCAATATCATAACTTCTCTGAAAAAGCTGAAGGTCATTTCCAGTGGGATGCCAGCAAAGATGAAGCTCCATTTCAGTACAGCATCCCAGTTAATTCCCTAGTGAAGAAGCAGCAGAAATTTATGCAGTGAGATGACTGCTGTCCTGCTGGAAGGTAAAGCGTGGTATTGGAAAAGCAGAGGGAGTGGAGGGAGGAGGCGGGGAAATAGCTCTAGGGAACACATTCTGGCTCTAATTCCTATGTGGGATTAAGCATTTTATGTTCTGGTTTCTGACAAAGAGAGCATGAAAGCAATTGTAACTGATCTATACGGCTTAAAGAAACCTTTCACACAGTTTACAGCTCTGAACCACCTGGTCTGGCAGGCAGGACTGCTTTTTTGCTTCACTAAAAGACCACCAAACCTGGTATGAACCACAAATTATCTCAAATTTTACAAAAGATGCAGCCCTGCCAAGACTTTCAGACCAGAGAAATTCAGAATAACATTTGTGTGCATCTGAATATCAATTTCTCAGGACCCTGTGTGGCCTGCCCCCTTCCTTCCCTTCCTCTGTCTCCCTCCCTCTCTCCTAGAGGTTTAGCTGACCGCAGGCAGGGCTGTTGCCCACAGCAGAAGCTGCTGTGAGGGAAGAACTGGCAAATGCCCTATCCAAGGCTGTATAACCTTTATTTGGGGGCTGCCTCAGATGAGGCTCCCACCCTCAGTCTCACCATGTTTTCCTGCAGTCATGTCTGACCCTGGCTCGCCCCACCAGGCCCATATTCTGACTCCCACCTGCCGGCCCATGTCTTGGCCCATTCTCAGCCCATCACCGTCTCCAGGGACGTGACTTGATGCCTGGTGCTGGGGCTGCCCTGGTGTTCCCAGCTGCCCTGCTCCTTGCTGGGGGATAGGATGGACCCTGGCTCCTTAGTCATGCCCCAATGGACCCACATGGTCAGACCCACATCTCTCAGGGACCACAGAATCACAGAATACGCCGGGGTGGAAGGGACCCACAAGGATCATCGAGTGCAACTCCTAGCACTGCACCCATTCCCAAATCTGTGAGCCCTGGCCCTGAGTTCAGGACCCAGCCTTCAGCTCCTGACAAAAATTTGGACCACAAGCATTAGGACTGCAAGATAACCATGAATTTTTTAAGATGGGATTTAGCTTTTGAAGAGTTTCACTTTTCTGAAGAAATCTAGCCTAACAGATTTTGAGGAGAGTAGCATTAAAAAAACATGTCCCTTTCATCAAGTTGCACAATACCTTAGCTAGTAGTAAAAATGAAAATATCCTGTACACACTGCCATTGGCTACGGGATTTAAAATACTAAAAGTAATCCCATTATTATAGCCCTGGCCTCAGTAAACATTTGTTATACACCAGAAGGAACCCAGAACAACTAATATCAATACGCATTCAGAAAGAACAACAACCTTAAAACTTTCTTATGGGCAAAACTGCCTCATTATTTACTGTACAATCTTCAGGACTAGGATTTCTGAAGCTCTTTTTCAGTCCACTTTTAAAGTGAGAACGCATCCCATCTTTCCTGCAGGACTTCCCTATTTTTCAAGGCCTCATCACCTTACGCTTGTACATAATAGAGCTGTTTAACTGTGGCAATAGGAGGTCTAATGAAATATTACCACTCCATTTCTTCAAGGATTCCTTTGGATTCTTGTGTCATTTATCCTTCTCTGAATCATACTGTTTACTTTGGACTCTTTTTCTGGAATTGGTCTTCACTGTGTCTGATTGATTTGATGAATCACTGAGCTGCCAGTGACCTTTGACCCCACTCAAGAACAGAAATGTTTCTCTGAGGCTGGCAGCCTGTGCTCACTCTTGGCACTGCTCCAGGTTTCCTCTGAGGAGCAGCTCTTTGATGACACGTAGTCTGCTTGGAGGAGGCCTATTGACATCACTGGAATTGGCTTCCCTTGCACACTGGGGGTAGGAGATACAATTCAAGGAGATTTGAAAGGCACAGGAGGATGGGGGAAGGGATGGTCTTCTGCGAGTCACTGATCAAATGGCTTGTTTCTTCTCCAGAGTCAGAAACAGTTCTCTTCGAAGTGGTGCAAGGGATTTGAGGCCATTGGCCTGTGTGCAGCTGAGACTCCAGCTGAGTTGCTGCTGTCTGCTTAGTGACAACAATTTTTCTCAGTTAGAAACTTCAGAAAACAGCATGTGTTTGGAGAGGCAGGACAATACTGTTGCTGTTGCAAAGTATGGGGTATCCTCATCTCCCTACTCTGACTGCAGTGGAATCTGAGAGCTCTCAGCGCTTTGTTGGCAGTGATCATCACCTCGTGATTAGGTCCATGGACAATTAAGGCTTTCAGATATTCCCACACAGAAGTGATGAAGAGTTGCAAACATGAGGTTCTGATTCTCACTACTGTTATGAAGTGTGGCTGTTGAAACATTTATTTCCACTTCCAGTATTTGTCCATATGTATTCTCCACTATGGGTATGAGGACACAGTGTGGGGTTGCAATTTGAAATCTGACAAACAGGATCTGCTGGGGACATTCCTATTTCTCATATGTCCACCTCCTGTGATACCAAAAGTGTCAAGGGCAGTTCAGGTATAATAGCAGTTTCTTCTCAGCATTCATGTTCTCCCTGGATAATCACTGGTATTATAGTCTGCCACAGCTCGTGGGTTGTAAGGGAAAGGATAGGGCACTGCAAAAAGGACTAGGACACAGCTGAGGGTGAAGGAAGCAATGCCAAATTTATTGGGGGAAACACAGACTTATATAGGGTAGCTTCAGGGGTTGGACTCAAGCAAGGGGAGGAGGGAAGGATTGACAGGTCAGGAAAGATAGGGATTGGATATTATAACTAGGAGGGGTGGTAACATTGGGTCTCCAGGGGAAAGGACCAACGGGAGCTACCTCTGCACTGCGGCAAACTGTAGCCAATCACAGGCAGAGGAGCGGGAAAGCAGGGGAGAACAACAAGTTCTGGCGGGAAAACTGTGAGGGGAGGAAGAAGACAATATGGTGGGCAGGATTTTAAAACAACAACCAGGGGTACAAACACATTAATAACTCTGCAACAACAAACTGGGGTAAACTGGAAGCAACTGGGGGAAACAGGGGTATAACTGTCTAGTCCGGATACAGTCTTTTCAGACTGTAAATGTCCATTCCAGTGGTGAAAAGTCCTTTTATGAATTGTAAACTCTCCTCCACGCTTGGTATCTTTCCCATTCCTCTCGCTGATTCTCCTCTTCGTCCCCAACAATAGTCAGTAGGTGCAATAATGTTAGCTTAACAGTGCTGATTAGGTAGCTGTTCCCTGAAAGTTCTTTAATCAGATTTAGTTTGTAGTCAGAAATCAAATGAGATTCCTCCTTTGGGATAAGATGGATTGAAACAATGCCCATCTTTTAAGACAGAATCACTTCTTGCAACTAACCCCACCTGAATTCTCAGAGTTTAGAGTAACAATTCCTCCACAGTTCTGTGTTCCCAGGATTCATACTCACTCCCCCTGGTCCAGGAGGCTCTGCTCACCCTTATCATTTTTATCCTGAAGGAAATATCACTCTTGAAGGGTGTGTTTTTAGGACAATGGTAACTGAATATACAATCTAGATGAAAGAGGTCTCTTCAATCAACTTTTGCTAAAGAAATCTAATTGTTTTATTCAATCTTGTCCCAAAGGGCCTCTGCACAGAGAAGTATGGACTTCAGGAAATGGAAGAGACCTAGTCAGCATCTGTAACCATGTCCTTACCTAATTATCCACGTGGAGACTAGAATAACTGCTAGCATTGCTTACAGAGATCAGTGACTTTGTTAGGTTCATTAACACTATATGCTTTTGTTTCTTTAACCTATGTCCGTGCTGGTCCAGAATGAAATGCACAGCACTAAGTTCACAGTGGCAAAGGACATCCAGATTTTGAAAGAACAAGCTACTTCTGCCCTCAAATGTGTTGACCATTCCTCTAGTACACATGTAACAGGGGACAGCCTGATACAGACAAGTGGAAAAGCAACCAACTGTCCAAACAGAAAGTAGGTTGCACAAAATTTGGGCAGAATTGTAGAGAAAAGCACCTTACATGGGAGGTGATCACAAAATAAACTTTTGAAAAAAATAAAAACTTCATACTGGATATTTATAAACTGGAGTGTGGTTTTGCAAGACATATGATGCAATCCTTCTGCTCTGCTTGTAGTCAGATTTGAGTCCCATGCATGTAAGAAATACAGAACACCTGAAAACAGTCCAGTGAAAAACAAGAAAAGTATTTTGAGCCCTAGAATGTGTAACTTATGAGAAGAGATTGATACCGGCTTGCTTGGGAGGAAGGGATTTAGAAAAAAAATAGGTTAGCTTTCATAAACCATATTTCTGACTTACCTTTTACTTATAGTAGGAAAAATCACAGACAATGTATTAGAAGCCAAAAATCCAGGACATTATTTCACTGCCAACTATAATTACAGTAAAAGATCAGTCAGGGGAATATTAACAGAGGTATATAAAATGAGAAATTAGGAAATATGTTCAGCTCCTTTTGTAGAATGAAATGAATGAAGAGTCACTGTGTGCTTCAACAATTCATGTACCAGTGAGAAGTGGAAAAATTCAGCTAGGCCATTCAGGTAAAATAAGTGCTAATCTGGGATAAAAAAGTTTCTTATCCAACTAAATTATCTAAGTTTAAGTGCATGTAAATACTGGAATAGACACAGAGTCAGACAGGATTAGTTTCCTTAGTTCTGGATTAAAATGCTTTGTCAAGGCATGAACCAAAGTTGAATTGATCAAAATATTTGAAGGTTCTGGGGACGCAAAAATCAGTCAACAATTATGCAATTCCATATATTTATGGTTGGTTGATTCATTGGTTGGAGTGTGGTGTACATGTTTTCTTCTGTATGTCAAGAAGGAAGATAAAAATACCATGATCTTCTAAGAGGCTGTAAAGAGCAAAAGTGGCATGAAAGACGTTATAAAGTCTGCCAGGGAACTACCATACTGTTTTACTACTTCAAACTATTTTTTGTTGAAATACAAGTAGCAGGGCATTGAATGGCATGATTTTTTTCCCTAAGTCTTTCCTAGATGCATACCTGTTACTTTTATCCATTTTATCATAGACAACAATGTCTGTGTCCAACAAAATGGAGGAAGACAATTAAAGATCTTACCTACTAGAGGACAAACTAAACTCATTTCTCTTGCCTTTTCAAATCCTGACTAAGACTTCACATTAGATGCTAATGAGAAAAAACAAAAACTGGCATTTTTGAAAATTGTGTTTTGTTCTCAGTTCCTCAATGACCTTCTGTGGAAATCTGGAGAAACCCCCTTACCAATCTATTATACCATTCTCCATCTGTCCTTCCCTCCATTTATGGCTTCCATACAGGCTTGCACCTGTGTACCACACAGGTCACTTAACAGGTTTTCCAGGACAACAAAATACATCTTAAACTGTGCTTGTACAGTACCTAGCAAGTTATCCATGAAGCTTGATTAGAGCTTTCAGTACTGATACAGAACAAATAATGATGACTTGGTTTTGTTTGTTTCAAATTCATGTAAATGGGCCACTCATGAGGGGTCTCCAGGGACACAAGCAAGTCCATGGGCACTGGAACTAGTGACTCACTTTTAGTCCATTTATGTTTTTTAGCTGAATTTTGCCCCATGAGATTTATACTTCTAACACATGAAAGAGATTAGAGATCTAATTATAAGAAAAGATTTCAGTGTTTTTGTGACTTACTAGTAAAAAGAGAATCCACATGGAAATCTTAATCAATCGTATTGGCACAAATCTTATGTACTTAATAAACTTTGAAATGTCTGTCAAATTCAGCTCTGTCAAGTCAATTAAAACTGGCCAATGAACGTAAAACTTCTGTTAGTCATTTACTAGCAGATGATAGACAGATAGTTGTACCAGCTTCATTTCTTTGAGAAACCAGGATTAGTAAAAACCCTACTTTGAGTACTAGTTAATTTTTCACTGTCAGTACCTTATCTTCCTTCAGGATCTGTGTAATTTGATAGTCTGCATGTGATACCAAATACTGGTTAAATATAAGATAACTGTACAGCCTCACACATATCCCTGTTTCAAAGTCAGATCTAAGTCCAAAACTGAAATCCCAACCTACTTACAGATATTCTTATTCAGTCTAATTTGCTGTTGAAGCTTTGCCACTAACAAGGAAGCACCTGAATCCAGTGCTTCTAGCAGTTTATATAAGAGTTCATTTATTTTTCCATCATTTGCTATAAAATCATGTAGTGGCTGAAGTGGGAATGGACTGCTGGAAAACATCTAGCCCAAACCCCCTTCCCCAAGTAGAGCCAGTTGGAACAGTTGCTCAAAACTGATTTTTGGTTTAGTGATGAGGTTTCTCATATCCAAACAGTGACCTATATATCACAGGACCTTTACTTAATGTTTAGAGGAGGACTTGTATCTATTCCAATATTGTTAACATCTCTAAAAGTAGCAACCTCAAGTGAATGCAGCTGCTATGATCCAAAATCACAGTCCTTTGGGTCCTTCTGTCTGGTCAGAGTCTTTTTGCTTAAGCTCAGAAATAGGTCATTATTGAGTGATTCTATTTAAATGCCCCAGTGCAGTGATGTGAATAAAGCAAAGGTCACCTTTGATGAAGTCAGTCCAGTGAACACAGGTAATGAATGCTTCTGAATCAGCATGTTCAATCAAACACTTGCTCCCATTTGCCTGGATAAAATTAAGTGCGCCTTGAAAAACCTTTATGGAATGATTTTTGTTATACGCCACTAAGAGTGTGTAAGAGAAATGTTCTCACTTAAAGGCCATACCAGAAAAATATAGAATATCTATAGTGTTATATTCACTTATGAGTGAAACAGGAATGATGATTTCCTTCTGCATCCTGAAGAATAGGTTTTATAAATGCATACCGCTTTTGTCTTGGACTTGAACTTTTTAGCTTTACTTGTCTTATTTTATACATCTAAATTAAAATAAAAATTTTGTTCTTAGAATGCCTGTTTTTCTTTACTAACTGAGAAGAAAGCATAGGTGTAGATATCCTGTTAAGCCTGTTGACACCTGTTAAGCCAGGTGTAGATATCTACTCAGATGGTTAAATACCATTTCTGGTTGGGTTTGGTGGATGGTATTCTTGCTTTTTTTTTTTCTCCCATTTATTTACCATAATATCCTCTGTCTCACACATGTGGAAATGGACCTTTTATTACAGTTATATCTGCAAATGGGGCATTTTGAAACACAGACCAAATGGAATGGCCGATCCTTTATGGTCAGTATTCCTTTGGGAAACATAATTCAACAGTTGCCCTCGGCTCACCATTTACAATCTCAAACAATTTCTGTTTTCATCTTGAAAAACCTTTGGTATTTCTTAGTTATGAACATGGGTCAGTGGCCTTCAATCTCCTGAAAATATTAAGAAAACAGAAAAAGAGAAAAATCTCCCCAGCAAAAGGCATGTAAGTGAAAAATGCCACCTCTGTAAACTCAGTCTGAGGAAGATCTGTATTTTATCATACATCAAACTCTTCAGCCTCCCTTTGCACAAGTGAAGCAAGAATTTGGCTCTCTGGTTTTACAATTATTTAATAAAAAATACACAGCTATGAAGAAAGCATAGCAGCTGGCTTCTGATGCACACCATACTGCAGTTCCCCAGGGTATCCTGCCAGGCATCTCAGGTGGTTCAGATAGTGGCTGATGGTCTGTGCAGACTAAACCCTACATTTCTGCAAGTACTGACTATGACTTGAGCAGAGTATTTTATTTCCTCTGCCTACCTTTTTCGTATGGTTTGTCAGTCGCTATAAAATTTTGTGTGATTTTATTGTTGCTGCTTTCCCTGCACTCATTTCTCTAAGCCACATCTGGAATGTTACAGATTTCCCTCTGACAGATTTCTGCTGGCTTTTCAATAGTTTCAGTAAAGTGATATTGGCATAGATACTGTAAAAAAGTGGAGGCCCCTTTGCAGCACAAATCATCACAATATGTCTCCATCTGCCACTGAGCCTTTAAGTTTAGTACTGATATTTTTGTCCAAGACTATTTTGAGTTAGCAGCTATGCTTTTGTTAACAGGAATTGTGAAAGAACTGCATTTTTCATTGTGATTTGCATTCAAAACCCTGTGCACATGAGCATTTACTTTGTCTTTTTACAGGTTTGTCTATATGAAAGTGTACTTACAAATTGATACAGGCACAGGTGCATTTTGACTGATCCAGGGTGAGCAAAATTAACATCCTTGACCGTTAACTAGCAGAAAGCTTCTATTAATAAACTTTACTAATAGAGTGTCCAAAAGTTTTGTGTCTCACAGTTGAACCACACAAATTCAGATGCACTCCCCTCTCCTCCTCACCACACAATATCTCTGTCTCATCACAAGGGTCAGATTTTTCCCTTCCTCCCCTGGCAGTATCTCTGGCACGCATGAGCCTCCATAACACTTTCTGAATAAGAGCTCTCTTTGACAGTTGAATGGTTCTCTTTATAGTATACAAAATGTGTTTCATTTAATATGAAAAGAAGGAGGATTTTTTTTTGCAATGTGCCCCCTGAAGTGAAGTATCATCGATGCAAGAGAATGAAAACAAACTTTAGATAAATCAGGTGACAGATACATTTGGCATTCAAAGTTATGTATAAGACAAGTTTTTAAAAACAATCCCTTTGGCTTAATACACTTCAGGAAATTAATATTTAACCTGAAGAAAATTTAGAAATCCCTAAGAGCCCCCATCAGGAACTGCTATTTGATGTTGTCGGACCTGGAAAATAGCTGTACAGATTCCTCCCATCAACCTTTTTGTCTTCATTTTTCTCTGGTTTCATTCTCAGTACCTGCTGGACTGTGATGGTGGGAGACCGACTCCCACAAACTTAGCATTGCTACATTCTTCTGAGTGCTGTGGCAGGTAAAATGGGGAGGATATTCTACTTTTCCTGTAGGCTATCCCTGCTTATATCAGGAAATTAAAATGCTCTGAGAGCGTTTCCTTTTGAATTAATAACTCTTTCCACAACTTCAGTTTTATTTGACATTTCAAATGCAAAACACTTTCAACATAAGAAGTGTCAGGCTTTTTGCTAAAAGATGATTTATGTACTTCTAAATTATGAAGCAGTGTATGAAAAACTAGTAGTCCTAATAAGGCAAATTGACAACATTAGCTTATCCCACATGGACATATCTATGCAGTGTTTAATGACCAGTAGAAAAGGTAAAGATGTCTCAGGTACTTCCATTTCTTACTTATTATTCACAGTGAAATATTTACAGTTCCTTGCAAAAATTAATCTTTCTTCTTGAGAAATACAAGTTCAGTATCTTGAATTGTTTTGACATCAGAGCCCAAAGGTTTTCTAAGCCACTTTTCAGTGTTAAAACTTTTCAACAATGTGAAAACACAGCATTCATTTGTTTTGAAAACATAGATATTACTGCAGAAGTTTTTCAAGTAATCTTTTACTTCTGAAAGTACTGCAAAAACTATAGTGGCTCTCCTCTGTTTTGGGATGTGAGCATGACCTAAGAAGTTGATATGAAGTAACAGCTGATATGAAATAGGTTGTGATTTACCAAAAGCAGTGTTAAATTGCAATATTTCATGCTCTCTTGGTAGAAACAACACAGGGAGGAAAGTATGTATGTAATTATGGAGCTAAACAATGCACACTTTTTGAGAAATAGTAGCCATCACATTATGAACTTGTTCTGCGCAGGAATGAAAATGCACAAGTATCCTTCCAGTGTTACAACACTACAATGTTTTGCACTGGAGTTTTTTTAAGAATGCTTTCTAATCATTATTTCATGCTCTAGGACATACAGGAGCATTATTAAACCCCAGTTCATAGAAGAAAAAAGTCACACTGGCTTTTTCCAGAATATTCCAGAAATAAGTAAGACTGTTTAATTTTAGTATATATGCATCATTAAGAAAAAAAATGAATCTTAAGTGCAGTATTTGGGTGTTAAATCTGGAACTACATTGTACACAGATGCATTGGCATAAGGATAGGGGAAAATATTTTTAGTATAGGCAACACAGCAGCCATGGAGCCAATCTCCAAACTCCAGTGCTCAGGGGCTTAGCATATATCCCCCCTCTTCTCTGTAGGTGACTGCACACAAGGTAGGTGCATGCAGGATTTCTTACTGTGGCTATTTCTTTGGCTGTCAAAATACATTGAGTGGATTCGTGCCACAGGTGTGAGGTTCTGTTTCAATAACTCAGTTGTACTATCTCTCTCGAAGGTAGTCAACACCTTCTGGAAAAGAACTGAAAGAAAACAGTTCTTCCTCTCTGCAGAAAAGTGAAATGGTTCTGAATAGAACCTTCCTTTCCAGAACATGTGATTTCCATAAAAACTTAACCAGACTTCAGGTCTTCCATGTAATTAGAATGATTGCTAATAACAAAAATCATCTTCTCATTTTTATTCACAAAAAGTTACCACATATGGAAACAGAAAAAAAACCCTAATAACTGAAAAGATTTTACATGAAAGACCCTTCAATCACTACAAAAAACTGGATATTATCCACACGTATTCAAATGTAATATATTAAATATTTTCCCCCTTTGAAAATATTCCATAAATATTATTTGTCTTATTAAACTCAGATAATATATTAAATATCAGGATCATTTGTTAAAGTAGGCATTAGTTCTGAAACATTTTTCTTTACTCAAAAGAAGATATGTTTGAAATTCTGGGCCTTCCAGTGTATAGGTCTCATTCAAGTTAGCAGAAGAGCATTCTTTTGATCTACCGCTCCAGCACAATACCCCATGGTTGGATGAATAATTAGAACTTTCATAGGTAAACAAGGGAATATGGAAGCATTCAAATAAAATTGCCTATCTTAATTATTCTTAAAGGGAGATTAAATCATTTTTAGAGGAAATTCCAAACAGGAAATAACAAGAGCTGATTTTTTTTCATATTGCTGCCATAATGACTTGTGCTTGTTTCAAAATGGATGGCCTTGTGATAAAGACATTGACCAAGTTTTCAGAAGCCCTCTGCTTCATTTCTCTTCAGCCACAGCTTCTCTTTCCCTCATGTTTAAGAGTGGGAGCATATTATCTTCTCACACCACAGGGATGGCTGATGCTACACATGAAGAACAATAGGTTTCTTGATTGTCCAGTGATGACAACACATTTTCTCTGCAAGGTTGGGCAATCTTCCTATCTATAATCATGAATGGCTTAATTTCTTTCCATTTAATGAATAATACTGATTTTAGGTCTATTTCAAGCTCAGATACCAGTCTTTGGTGGAGGCATCAAGTAAGCTGATCCAATAAAGTAATTTATCACTGTTGACAATTTTAATATTGTTGGTTAAACTAAGAAAACTATAAAATCTTCAACCAAAAGCAAGCAATTAGATCCTATAGATTGATTTGGAACTATATAAATACCAAACATTGCAGTCCCCTCCATGTACAACTGAGTGTGCTTCCTTCTCAAATAAGTGGGAGTTTTACATTGACATATTAATGAAAAATCTGGAAGAGAAGTGACTCTTTATTTCTGTCTTTCTTTTAATGACTTAAAAAGAAGACTTTCAAAGAAGAAAAAGAACAAAAAAAGAATGTGTTTTCTTGCCATTTTACTGCTTGTGTATGCTCCATTTAACTGAAAATTGTGCAAATCTTAACAATGTTCTGGTTTTCCTCCTGTTCCTTTACAAACATTGGAACTTTTCTCTTTAAATGGAGAACTGCTCTTCTCTAGAACAGTAATTGACAGTATCTTCGGAACTTAATCTCACTTGAGAAAGCAAGTGATCTTCCAAGTGTCACTGGTTTCAGCTTGAGACACTGTTGCCATTTCTTCAGGCTGAGCTACTGCATGTAGTAAAACCCACTGGATTACATCCACAGCCAGTTGGGTGGTCCTTCACTTCTGACTGCAAAATTCTAGACACTGCAGCTGAATCTTCATAAATCAGGACAGGCCAATTTGCTTGGGCTTCATGTTCCAACTCTTAAGTACTCCAGTTTCACCACCAAGGAATGTCTTAACAACGTCTTTCTACTGGAGGTTGTTGCTACTTACAAGAAGGCAGCAGAGCAACTCCAGGAAGAAAACTAGATTGAATGATCAATCAGAAGAGTGAGAGAAATCTGCCTTGCATGAAATTGAAAACATTAAGTTTCATTTCCTTCACATGTATAAAAAAGCATTGGTCAAAAAATATCCATTGCAGCTGTTGACAGTGCCTGCAGCTTGCCATCCTCTCCCTTCTTTTTCCTGTCAACATTATTTAAAGAGAGAAAATCAGCTTACAGAGGGGGTGTAAAAACTATATCTGCTAGAAGTTACCAAAAGACTAGGTAATCTCAATGACTAAAAACAATTTGTAAATTACGAGATACCTTCTTAACAGCTGTTCCTAAGATTTGAAGTGTGATTTGCAATGCAGCCCTCCAGCTTCCATAGACTGGTGCATTTAGCAGTGCTGAAAAGAGTCCAGGAATGTAAGCAGGTGTCTGAAAAGAAATTCACAGAATCAAAGAATATGCCAAGTTGGAAGGGACCCACAAGGACTGAGTCCAATCCTTAGCCCTGCGCAGGACCATCCCTAAGAGTCACATCATGTGACTGACAGAATCATCCAAACACTTCTTGAACTCTGTCAGGCTTGACAGAGTCACAGTGCTGTGACCACTTCCCTGGGGAGCCTGTTTCAGCCCTCAACCACCCTCTGAGTGAAGAACCTCTTTCTAATATCCAACCTAACACCCTCTGAGTGAAGAACCTCTTTCTAATATCCAACCTAACACCCTCTGAGTGAAGAACCTCTTTCTAATATCCAACCTAAATATCCTCTGACACAACTGTGAGTTGTGCCCCTTGTGTTCTTTCACTGGTCACCACAGAGAAGAGATCAGTGCCTGCCTCTCCTCTTCCCCTCACAAGGAAGTTGAAGACTGTGATGATGCAGTTGCTTCTAAAGGAGCAACACCAAACATATTCATATTATCTCTAAAAATATCAAGAAGAACAGATAATGATTAACAACAATTGACAGGAGAAAAGGTTGTGAAAGATCTGTCCAACTTATCTGCACAAGAGCTAGACTGAGACTTGGAGAAGGCCATAAACATGGCCTGTACCAGAACAGAATTTCAAAAACATAGCAGCTGATCTTTTTATCAAGCAGAGTAAATTCTTCTACCTTTAATGTGCTGCATGAACCCGTTATAGACATATGCACATGAGCAGTAAAAGTAAAGTAGAATATTATTTTTCTAACATGCAATTTTATAATGAAATATATACTATTCATTCCTTTCTAAAGTCTGTGAGAAATAAAGCCTGTCAATGAAATTAAACAGTAACAGATCTGAAATCGGTAAAAGGAAATTTGTGCCGTGTATAGTATATAATCAATCTCCAGAGTTCTCAATAGGTGGAGAAGTGGGATTAAATATCTGAGATATTTATATGAATAAAAATATTTGCAGTTATATGAGTGTAAAAAAGGTCATGCAGGCACAAAGGCAGAACCCACCCATTAACTGCTGGGGCTAAGAATGATGTTTCCCTTCTAGGAGTGCTAATGTATCATTTTTAATGATAAATATTTGACACCTTCCTCTTGTGAATTTGGTACTGGTAGATTTCAAGAAGAAGGATAATGGATTAGAAGAACCTTTGTTTTCATCAGCACCAGGTTTCTTTTTCTTCGAAGTCTCCCTTCCTGATCTACAGGGGTGGTCTTCTCCACAATGGAAACAATGTGGTGCCAAGTTATTACATAGTTATATATTTTCTTCAAATGGCTTTAGAGAGCAGATGTTCTCATGCAAACATTATAGCTCTTCCTCTATGGAACTCTGCAGGACAAGCCGAACCCTGAATCTCATCCAGCTATCACTCAACTCCATAGCAAAACTCCCAGTGAGCCAACCAAGATGAAGGTTTGGCCCGCTGACTATGATAGTCTGTTCAGCTCCTGCCCCCATTGTGTAGCTAGCAAGCAGCAGACACAGATGTCAGCATTCATGATGCTAATATCTGGGCTGCCTGATGTGTGAAATCACAGGTATAATACTTGGGTAGAATTTTTTCCTTCCTTTCTGGAAGAAATTATGGCAGATGCATTACTCTTATAATGGACAAATCCTTAAATGCTGTGAGTTCAGCTTAATTTTTCAGAAGTCAGTGATTTATCCAAAGTTTATCCAAAACACCCATATTTTAAAAATTGTCAAGAAGTCTCATCAGAACTTAACTTCCAGGGGATTTCAGGATTTCAGTATTTCCTGGGTTTATGGCTGGCCCAGAAACAGTAAGATATGTAAAACATATCAAAAGCATTTTAAAGGGGAAGAAATTTACCCCTGACCTTTAGTAGATGGGAGCCTGACGCTCAAGGAAATGAAAAAAAAAGAAAAAAAGTTTTGCCTAGTATCACTCATGAGTGAGTGGCAGAATCCACACCTGCTCTACTCAGTTTCCCCTTGTGAGAAAGAACAGCCTCTCCTCAGAGATTTCAGACCTTCTTCTTCCATATCCGTATCTCTCTGGTGACCAGAAGTGCAGATGCCACAAAATGTTTAAATACGTATTTTTCCCAGATTATGTAAATACTCCTAAATATCTTCAAAAGACTTAAAAAAAGTAATTAGAAGAACTGACATAGGTCAGAGGATGCCTACTGCTATAGTGACCCTGCTCATTCACAGCATATTTTTTTTGGTCCATCCCTCCCTGTTTTTCTGAGAGACCCTGTACTAGTACTGAAATGCTGCTGTTATATTTCCACACATTTCCAGTCATTTTATGTCCCTGTGTTTAGTTTTGCGGGGTTTTGTTTGGTTGCCATCAAGAGATATTTTCCCTTAGAATCATAACTAAGTGTCCATGCTCATAACTCTCTTGCAGATTCATATCAGAGTTTTAAAAAAGCTGTTGAGAAAGTGGATAACAAGTTCTTGATCACTCTGTGAATAACGTCAATCATTGATGATCTTGCACCTCTTTACATGAATGAACATTTGTTTTGGTTTAAAGGATTCATAAAAAATTGTACTGAAGACTACATGGCTTTCTTGTATAATGTTCCAAGTACTCATACAGGAACAAAAAGCCAAGGAAACCAAATAGCTGGGATATTTGTAAGGCCAAGAAAAGTTAGAACTTGTGTCCATACCTCAAAATTTGCATTTTGACATGCTAGGCATCCTTACTTTTCCTAATTGCACTCAAATTCCCCTCCCTGCAAGCAGTTTATACGTGTAGGAAAGATCTCTCGTGCTAAGAATTTTTTCTTATATTTTATTCTGTTTGGTTTATAATGACTCACTCATTCCTGAAAATCTCCAGCTGGAAGGCAATCCCCATTCACACCAATAAATCCCAATGACTGAGATGGGACCCTCAGAAGCAGCAATTACAGAATGAGATATATTTGTTCAAACACATCGGCCAAGACAAATACAGAGAAGCAGGATCAATATTTCTCAGTAACAATGCTATAAATAAAATTTGTGATAGTTTGCCAGATAAAGACTTCATGGGGAATGATGTCTTGTCAGAGATACTGAGAAACCTGCTGCTTACAACTTAGAAGACACTGGTGATTTGTAACAAAGCAACAGATTTACTGGTTTGCTTGAAATGAACTGGCTTACAGCAAGGCAAGAGGCTTAAGTGAGGGCTTTGGAGAATGGTATATTTTCTTTAAAAAAACATTTTAACTATAAAAAAGGTAAAGAGATTTTGGTTTATAAAACCTTTTTACAGTTTATTTCCTATTATTAATTTCTTAATATATATATATATAAAATGAGGATCTGACTAAATGAATCAGGACGTTAATTGATAAAGTTCCGTCCATGTAAACAAATAAATAATTATTTACAATCTTTGGCAAAACAAAAGGAAATTTCATCACTCTCACTCTCTGACACACTCGCAAGGAAAAAAAAGAAATAAAAAAAATCATAAATAATTTACATAGAATAGGAAAATTATGATACAGTCCAAATATTAACATCTTCATCCCCACACTGATGTCTCTCTCTGACAAAACAAAAACCCTACACAGCTATTACTCATTACATTTAATGAAGTCACCCTACCTTCTGCTTGGAACTTGGGGATGCCACTTGAAACACCAAAAGAAACTGAAATATTTAAAAACCTCATAAAGAAGATTTGGGGGAAAAAAAGCCCAACTCAACCAAAACCAAAAATAAAATTAAAAAAAATTTGATAATATGAATACTACAAAATGTGCAATAAAGCCAGCAACTGTTGATTCCTTTCTAATGAATGTAGCAACAAAATCTATTTCAAGGGAGAAAAAGTTGATTCAACATTTAGCTCACTGTGCCATAGAAGGCGGCAGAGGTACTGTATTCTTCCATTACTTAACTCATCTATGAATAAAATTACACCAGCGTGCGTTTTTTTTTGTGAACAAAGCTCGTACAACTTAAACAAAACAAAACAAAAATGTTAAACATGTCTATACTATTGTATATCTGAGTAAATGTTGTATCTGTTTAGAATAAACACTGGTATCCTTTCAGCATTATTTAAGAAGTTCTATATACAGCAGACATAGGTAACAATACAAAAATATTAAAATCAGGGTAACTGGATATATATTAAGGTTCCATTTGTAAATTCCTTATTATTCATTTAATTTTAAAGTATACATGACTATAAACCATGAAACTATACTTAAGTGTAGGCCATGCTTTGACAATATCTACATATTGTGATATGCTTTCAAAAATAGCTTTAAAATATCATTATTTGTGAATGTATTACTGATGCATTATATGACATGCTTTAAAATAAATTATCAGAGAAGGTAGCTCCATGTGATAATCATAATAAATACTAACAAAATATTTATAAATGGAACCTTAAATTCATGTTACCAAATTAAGTAATAGTGGCGTTGCCACCTTTTCAAAAACCCACATCAGGATTCAGGATGTCAAAGTGCTTTTTGCAGCAGAGGTGGAAAAGTGGTTCTGGTTCATTTTGCTCCACATAGTCATGGTATGTTCTTTATTACAAGGCAATGCAGAATATAATGAAAACAGAGCAACTGAAAGTAATTTTTTGAAAGTCAAACAATAGTGATAGCTTTGGATGTTTAAATGAATCACTCTTCCCTTTCACATGAGAGTTTCTAGTTCAATTCCATTTGGCCTGAATTAAGCCTCTACTAGAGAATGCTCTGAGTTACAAATTTGACAATTCTACCACCTGTAATTTTAATGGATGTTATTAAGAGCATCCTCATTGGTTAAACCCCTTTTTGAATCAAGAAATGTTTAAAATTGATTTTTACTGTAATATCCAAAGCAATTTTCACTGTTGGTGTGGCCCGCCATTATTTTGCTAAAATTACACCCAGAGGCTTTGTGTTACTAAAGTCCAGTCCAGAGTAGAGCAAGGAAGTGTCAACCATATACCCAAAAAATTCAAACACATTTTTCCTCACTTAAACACAATGACTGATAATTATCACCCCCCCTCTTTTTCTCCATATATATAAATACATTAAGTAATTACATTTTTATATGTAAACGTCATTCTTTAAAAAAGACACATAAACAAACAAACAGGTTTTGCTAAGTTTTCACTCTACAAAAGTGTTCTAATGTATCAATCTGCTTTTGCTTCAGTGGTGGGTTGGACGTTCACGTTTAGGTTTCATTAGTCCTGGCTGTGAGAAGGCACTTGGGTGGAGGGATGGCTGAAGCACTCCTGGCAGCAGGGAGGTACCTGGTGAGTGGAGCATGAGGACAGAGGGCAGAAGGTACACAAATAGAAACTGGGAGTACAAGGATGTACTGAGGTGTCTAGGTTGCATAGCATCTACAGTACTTTGCTGGTAATGCAGCAACCATTGCTCAAGCATCTGAAAGAAATGGGAAAAAAAGATATTAATTGTGGTTGGGCTTTTTTTTTTGGTTAGGAAGTCATTCACACAAGAACAGAGCTCCACCATGGTACGCTATAGAGATGCAGCACAATACTTTCTGTTCTGAATTTTCCTACAAATGGGAGGATGTTTATATAAAAATACATATATGCCTATATATATAGAAAGAGAGACACACACATGTATGTGCAGCTATGCATCTAAATGTATATAAAAATAATATATAAGAAAACCTGGGAAAGCATTTTCTGAATTCCAAAACATTTCAGACAAGGCACTAGAGACAGATGTGCTCATTAAAGATATCTGCTCTCTCCTTTATGCCTCTTGAAAAAGGGGTAATCCAGAAGTAGCGCTCTGCCTGCAGAACACACTGAAATAGAATACAGAGGACAGTGCATATACAGAGAGAATTCTAAGCACCGTTCTCTCTCAGAGATTTTTACCTCATTTTTTCCATGTGGACAGTATTAAACATCTGGGTTTTACTATTCAAACTGAGTTTACTATAAGGGCAAGGGGTATTCATGCCATTTCACCAAATCAAGGTTTACGCCATGCTATGATATTACAGATTGCTTTCAGTAACTGGAGGATACTTTTCATTTCCACATTTTGTGTTTGCTCATCAAGTTATTAAAGGCTTCAGCATTTTTCAGACATTTTCTGTAACTAACCTCTGCATTCATACTTGAGGTCAGAGAAATAGACCATCTCTTGAGAGAAGACAAAAAGACCTAATCGTCCACCAGCAAAGGTTGTGTCATAGATCGGTCCAGAATCCACCATGACTTGTTTCCCTTCATACACTAAAACTCTGTAAAGAACATATTTTAAATTAGACAAGGAGGATAATGCAGTGTCTAGTGTAAGAGCTGAAACAGAATTAATTTTAACAAAGCACCAGAAAACCCAACTTAATTGTAGAAATCACTTCTTATCTCTCTCTCACACCCACCTGGCTGGCAGCCATAACACATTTATCAGAAAGAGCGGGCTGTTCCAGAAGTAATTTTATGCACACCATCTGCAAAATATTTCCCAGTTCTTTATTTAGAACATTTGTGTCTCCTAGAATGAACTATGTCATGTACTAGAATTCACTGATAAGCCCCTGTCCCTGTGAACTCAGAGGTTAGCACACGGCCTTGTCACATCACTGAGCAAAGCTGTCTTTACAGCTGTGTGAATGCTTGATTTATTTATCTTTAGTGCAAGGGCCAACATCAGAAATTGGAAGAACCATTCCTTTAGAGTCAAACAAAAAATTAATTGGAGACATGCTGAATCTCAATTTCAGACATTTTAAGAGCTTAATGAAAGCTGGACGGATTTGGATACAAATAGCTAGACTAATAATAAACTGGAAAAGAAGGAGAATTTGATTTTTTTCCTCTCTCTCTCTTTTTCTTTTTAGCATTTCAGGCATCCTCCCTAGAGACAAAAGACCTCTAAAGACATCTCTTCATTTCCTTCTCTATCAGAGAGACTGCATTTCTTTGAACTTGGATTCTCCACTTTTCATGGGAGACCTTGAAACTGTCAAGGTTCTTAGGCTCTCAGCCTCTTGGGCCAAATGAAGTTACTCTGTAGTTTGTTAATTAGAGCAGTCTCTGGAGTGAGGGCTTATGATCCTGCTTCAGTCAACAGTACATTAGTTATACACAGCAAAATGCCTTCACAAAAGGATGAAAACACTTGAGCGGCTTCTTATAACTCAGGGGTTAGGGACAGATTTCTGCTTAGGCAAAAATATTTTCCCAGCACTTGCTCTGTCTTGAAGTGTTTTATTTCCTGTGAGGTGCACAAAGACAAGTATGAAACTGCTCCCTGAAATCAGTATTTAAAGGACGGTAAAAAGAACAGCAAAAAGGAGTGATGGGTTTAATATACTTCTCAAAATATCAAGAACCCAAACAGTTTAATGGAAAGAGTTTAATATTCATCCCACCAAAAAAATTACATAGCTCTAATCATGTTCATATGAAATTGATATTTCTGTATAAATAAAATTGTTTCATGACCACATTAGGAAAATAATTCATTTATTTTCTATAACAACACCCTGAAGTTAAATGAAGGAATTTAATGCCCTGGACCACAGAATTTGTCATGCTAGATTAATCTAATGAGATACCAATGGAATCATGCTTTGTCTGACACTACATAGATCCTGCAAAGGAAGTTACAGGTAACAGTAACATGAATCAAGTTTCCTTTTGACCTGTATCAGTCAATGCTTTGCACTGCAAGAATTTGATGCATAAAGAAGCTCTTTCCAGTAAACAGGTAGCAGTCTGTCCAAATTTGTCTACACTTTGTCTTTCACAGACAAATGAAAATCCCCTGCTCATAAGCACAAAGAAACCTTTAGAAGTAAGGTCTGACTCTGTCCCATGAAAAATGTTCTTCAGTTCCAGTAGTTAGTAGAAGATAAAACTGACATGGACAGTTAATGCTTAATCTTTGCAACATCAGATAAACAGCTGGGCTCTAAAGAAAGTCATATGCCATAGCTCCTTGTTGCGTGCATTACAGATGTGCTCATGGCCACTTCTGCAGTGTCTTGTATAAGACACTACAGGAGACAGGATGCTGAAGTAGACAGGCTGTTGGCCTTCTTCCCTGTGGCGATGCTAATGTTTCTAATTAATTTCATTCACTGAAATTCCAGAGGCTGGAGAGCAATCTCATGTTTTAATCTTGCTTTGAGTTTTGATGGGGAATTTTTGGTATCTTTACAGAAAAGCTATTGAGAAAGCTTTTTAACTTAAGAGTATTTAGCTGATGTAAATATTGAACAATCCAGACTAAATTAAATACATATGAAAAGTAAAATAACTTATTCTGAACACAACAAAATGTCCCCCAAAATGTCACAAGTATCACAATTATCAGAACTAACAAAGAAACTGATAACATAGTTTTTATATCAGAGACAAAAGTTTTGCTACTAGAAAATATAGAGATGCAGAAATATTTCTTACTTTATTAGTCCTGTTTTAGGCCTATGAATCAAATGCCACCTGTAAGCCGTATAATCTTTCCAGCCAATGTTCTTGGGATCATGCCACAAAGTACGCACCTACAGTAGGAATAAAAATGCCTTAGTAGAAACAGACCATGCTCCACTAGCTGTACAGCCACTATAGTAACTGTACATGAAGCCAAAGCTTATTTTCTGCAGAGCATGAAACTGAAAACAGAGTTTAATATTTGACGGTATGATCAGAAGACTTCTTTTTAGAGTCAGAGTAACGGAAAGTTCTGTCTTAAACTGATGGTCATTTACTCATTTGCAGTTCCATAGCTAAGAGTCACTGCAGCATTGAACCTGACTTCCCTTATGAAGTCCTTCAGGTTTGCAAATACACACCCATGCTGACAGACTGGATTCTATTTTTTCTATCTGTACAAGTGTCTTCAATGACGGAGAGGGACTGCAGCTTGCACAGATGTTACTGCCTGTGACTCACATTCAGTCATGGTCCATGATCAATTCCTATCCATATGTGAATCCCCACTAATTTCATTTCCAAATGGCACAAGTTCCTTCCACGGTTGGACATTATTAGGAACAGCAGCAGTTTTTCTCTCTAATTTCTTTTTCTCTTTTTCTGTCATTGGTTACTGTACTCTAAACCATGTATAAGTCAAACAAGCTGGAACACCAAAGAAGCAAGTGCCAATACAGAAGTAACAAAGGATTTGTGGATAACTGAGACTTCTCACTCCTTTCCTTTGGATCACCTCATCTTCCTTTTGTACATGCAGTATTCTTTGTTATTATTGACACTACTAATATGGGAATTGAAGAAAAGCTGATAAACATCTGCAAAAAATTGAGGTCTGAAAGGAAATTCTTTTTGAGACATCTCCCTTATTTTTCAAATATTAGTCATGCACTGTTGGTCTGAGGTTTTAAATCTCTCACCTGTCCAGGGGTGTTTCCTGTGTGCCAGAGAGCATTTCGTAAGTGTTCACCGGTACCAGTTGTTGAATTCACTACTTTGAGTGACACACCAGAATAGCCATAAGCCCTGGTGGGTTTGTCCTCCCAGTAGGTCTGAGTGACTTGCTTCCACATCAGAACATAAAACCGACTGCTGGACTGGTAACCAAACACAAAACCAGCATAGTCATCATCGCGGTCTGTGTTAACATAGAATGTCCCACTGAAGTCAACAGAGCTGAACTCATCGTAGCCTGGGAGAGTACAAAACAGACAAACCATTGAGTTACAATCCTGTATCCAGTTGTCCACACCCAAGAGTCCCAGTTACATCCTGAATTTTGGCAGGAGTGGTAAACAGCCTTTCTCAGTTTCCTTACCTATAGAAGAGGTAATTACACTTGCCCACCTATCACAGGGAGACTTCTGGAGAGAAATAATCTTTTCAGTTGTGTATATTATGAATGTTACAGTCAGTGATGAGATGAGTGGACAACAAACGCAAACAGCATTGAGCTGTTTTTACTTTGGGCATATACACTGTCCTTGTGCTTAGTCCAAAGTTTGCAACAAGTGCATTTATCTACCTTTTTTTCCCTTTCCTTATCACAGGATCACTCGTTACTTTTCCAAAGATGATGACTGACATGTGATACTCACCTACAGCTATTCCAGGATCAGAGTTGGCAGTCTGCACCAGTTCCTTCCCTTGGTGGCGAATAACCCAGTTGGGATCAATCTGAGCTGTTCCCTTGGGGTCCAGGGGGACCATCTGGAACTTTCTGAAATCAGTTTCACTGATGGCATTGTTTTCAGGGCATACATCATAAATATCTGGAACATTGTCATTGTCAAAATCATCTTTGCAAATATCACCTCTGCCATCACCTGTAAGCAATATGAATAACCAAATGTAACTTTTAGCAATTTATCCAGCCTAGTCTGCACACCACTTTGGAATTAGGGTGGGAAAAGTTGGATATTTGCTATATCAATGTAGTTCACTAATGTTTGCATTGCATTTTCAGTTTGATTTGTCCTGGATGTGGATACAAAACCACATTTTAATATATGCTGTGCAAATTAATTCAAACAATAGCATTAAAATCTTTATCTTTCCACACATTACTACATCTTTATATATTGTTGATCATATTAAATTTTTTCAGACTCTTTTATCACTGTCTCAAGATTCTTTCTGCAACAAACCATCTAAGGTGCTTCAGATTGCAAAAGTGTCACCTTTATTTCAAAAAAAAGTGGGGAGAATGTTGCAGTAAAATATGCATAGATGCTTAGTTGCTCTTTCACTCATAGGTAAAACAATTTGACTTATAAAAAATACAATGCTTCAGAAAAATGTATGAGAAAAGAACGCAGCACTATATCCAATACGACTAACCTCGGAGGAATGAAAAAATTAAGTTTTGTTACATGAATTGCAACAAGTTTTTTAGAGAACCAAAAAAATACATCCTTACAGCTAATCTACACTTGTGCTTCTGCTCAACGCTTTTACTACACTCAATATTTTAAAAAACCCACAAATTATTTCCTTTGTTAATTTACCCATACTATTGATGGAAACCAGGAGATGTGACTTGCCTCAAACAGCAGGCAGTGAAAGGAGGTAACTATAAAAAAATATCTCATTGCCAATGCCACTGTTATTGCAAGGCATACAAAAGTACAAAGACTAGAAAATAAGGCAGAAAAACTTGGCTAGACAAGGATGGAACCACAAATGGTTCCAACTTTTACAACAGAAACCACTGGATATTGCACTGGGTAGTAACGTAAAAGCAGTACTGTCAGCTAATTCTGTTTCTATCCTCATGTAGCTGAGCATTTATTATTGCTCTAAGAACATGGGAATTAACACAATGGGAAATAGCAACGATGGAGTTCATTCCATATTGGCCTACTACTAGATGCTTCACAGAAAAATGGAAAGCTCCATTACCGTGACTAACTAACACAGCATTACCCAAGTATGGAGCTTTCAGAGAGAAAACAGAATGAGTTTTAGGCAAGAACCAAAAAGAAAAGAGCAGTTAGAGACAGCTGAAGCATCTAATATCTCAAAGACTTTCTGCAGTTCAGATACGTGATAAAATGGTCCCATTTTCCACCCTGGATATCTGCCATGGAGAACTCCAAATCCTGACCAGCTGTGTGCTCCTCCACCTGTTTGTCTTGGAGAAAAGGGAATGAATTTCCTATCTTGTTTCCTTTGCCAAATCATAGAGCTAATTCACAGAAGAATCTAATTATTCACTGCAAGTCCAGCTGATGTTCATTTGGCAGTGAGCTGCTGCTGACAACATTGATTCCCTGTCAAGGAAAGTTATAAAGTGTTTGTTTACCCAGTCACATTGAACAGCTCTCTCCACAGTCTCATCTTCACATGCTACAGCTCACATTTTCAAGAGCGTGGGAGCAATTTTTGCCTTTACTTACCCCTTTTCCAAGACTTGTTGGACCTGCCACTAAAGACAGTGATGAGCTGGCTAAACCAATTAAATATATGCTTTTTGTGAATTGTTAATCCATACATAAATGTAGTCTTCCTTACAAGATCCAGGTGACAGACGACTATAACAAACTATCTCAGCTTGGGGTCACCTTTATTCTGGATTTATGAAATAAAGGGGCTATTCCAGAGTCTGGCAAGTACGAAGATATTCCAGATATATATTACAGGACTGAAAGGTTAAATAATTTAAGAACTACTACTGACTACCAATGAGAAACTACCTACTGCCAGCAGCTGTCTTACCAGGAAATCAGTCAGGGCTCAGTATTTTATCTTTCTAAATGTATGTAAAACTGTATTGTGCAGATACTAAATTCTGCTTTCACTTTCAACAGCATAACCATGGAATGACTCCAGCAAGTTGTATAAATTCGAAGAGAAATTGCTCACCTGTATTTATTGCAAGGGCCATTACTTGTAAACATATTTTGTAGTTTTCAAAGGATAATAACTGTTTTCTAAATTAAATTCATGAGAGTGAAACTGTCACTGTTTCATTATTTAAATAATGCCAAGCATAAAGAAGGACTGTTTGAGAGTAACCAGCAACACTTTACCACAGAACTGGAAAAAAGAACAATTATGTATCCATTTTTTTAACACTGACACATCCATCCATCAAGTAACTTAAAGCAACCTATGCGGGAAATTTGAGAAAAGCTGCTCAGGAGTCTTTTTTACAAAAATAGTTAAAAATTAACATGACTTTGTTAAAGGTGTTCTTCTATAATTTGTGCATATTTGGTCTCCAGTCAAAGATGATTCCTAATGCCCTAACCCTGGACCAAGCTGGCCAGTTCAGTTCCATTGAAGTCTGTGGTGTCTAAAACAGCAAAAGCAGCTCAGTTTGATCTGCAGCCATTATCTTCACCAGATATTAATATTCCAAGATCAAAATTGGATACTAAGAACTAAATGAAATTCATATGATCTTGTTCTTACCATCTGAGTCCTCCTGCTCAGGGTTGTATCTGAGGCGACAGTTGTCCCTGTCATCTGGGACACCATCATTGTCATCATCAGGATCACAGGCATCACCTTTACCATCTTGATCATGGTCAGCCTGGTTAGCATTGGGGATGTAAGGGCAGTTATCCTGGTTGTTCTGGTGACCATCTTCATCTATGTCCTCATTATTGTCACACTGGTCACCAACAAGGTCATTGTCTGCATCAGTCTACCCCAAAAAAATTGTAAAGAGTAATTTTATTATTTTTATTAAACACAGAACTACAGCCTGATACTTAACTGCTCAACACTTCTCTTCAAGGACTTCTGTAGACAAGTGATACCACAATGACAGCCATGCCTAAAGCACGAACATAATTTCAAACTAGCGTGGCTACTTAATTCTTCTAGACAAGACAAGATCTGGTCCCCAAGATATTTCCAGGGCAGGGCTTTGACAGTTTTCACTGTTGCCATTCTAGAGATGACAGGGTGGTGTCAGTATGGGCAGCACATTTTCTGATTGCTTCTGTGTATGTGATGTTACTTATCTGCACATGAACCAAAACACTCAGGCACGACAAATGCAGCCCTGAAGCTGTACTCACTTGCCATAGGGGAAGAAAACAGTTCACCAAAGTGTTGCAGATGGAATGAAGGCATCATCACTCTACTTCCCTTTTATCTGATACTAAGAGATCTCACAGCCTGATACTAAGAGATCTCACAGATGTGAAAGTGAGCAATACAGATCCACCTCTTCAGCTGTCCAGTAAACAAGGACTGATAGCAATTCCTGTGCTCTTTTCTCTGCCCTTTTTCTAACGTTACCATTAAGGAAACTTTTCATCATTTACCTGGTCTGGATTATGCATCAGTGGACAATTATCACACTGATCACCAACTCCGTCACCATCTGTATCACTCTGGTCTGTGTTATAGACGTAAGGACAATTATCTCGTTCATTAAAAATGTCTATGAGGAAAAAAAAAACAACAAAAAATTGAAGAAATCAGAATTATGTAACATTCAAAACAGACAGCCATAAACTATAGGACTCACCAGTAAAGAAGTAAGGCTCTTAAGGGGTTCATTGGCTTTCTGATTGCTACATCATTACTACCACACGAAACAGTTAGGATGTATTATAAAGAAAAATTATGGTATTAATTCCATTTTTATTGCTATGATAAAGTCTTCTATATGTATTTTCTAATGAATTTTGCTAGAGTAAGGGCTCATTATGTCTTAAGAATTTACTCCTTTTTTAAAGAATGACAGATAAAAATTTTAAATAATTTGGTTTGGATTTTTTGCCCACGCTCTAAGAAATGGCATAGAATGCATAGCTATATCAGGTTTGAATTTCTGAAATTTTGTATAGTAACAACTGTATTAATGTTCAACTGTCTCAGCATTAAATAATTTAATTTTACCAGAACATGTTCATCATTTATTGCATAGCATGCCAAAGTTTCAAAAGAAACTGCTCTTCCTCTGGAAACTTTATTAAAAAACCAACAATCTCCTTCAGAATTATAGTAAGATTAAAAAAAATGAACACATATTGGTATATCTGTCTGGAAAAGATACAGGGACCCTTTCCTATTTTATATGGTCCCTGGATATTTATGTAACCTTTCAGCCAATAACAATATGATTTCATTTTTCTTCAAATGCAGAACTACCATCAATACTATTATGACCTTGATGATCAGAAGAAGAAAATGTTCAGAAGCTGAAGTCAGATAGGTGTCCAAAAGTTTAAAACATTACTGAAGGAAACTCAAAACTAGATTTCTTCAACTTTTAGTATTTATGGATTCTCATACACTTTAAATGCTGCAGGGATATGATTTTTGAGAGATATTTAAGTGTTTTTCTCCCTTTTTAATTCTCATTAAATTAGGGTCATATAGGCATGAAAAGGTAGATGAAATAAATACCTTTAATAATATTTTAAGACATACAAAACATGTGTATTTGGATTCCTGTGAGCTTTGCATACATTCATAGAAAAGCTGATTACTTTCCTATGGATATTGTCTTAACCACATGAATGTTCTGATGTTCTTATCCCTCCCTCAAAGGAAAATGAAAAGTCAACAGAAGTGTTATATTAGACCCTGATTACTTTGGAACACAGATAAATGAAAGATTTTTTTTTTTTTTAAGACTACACTGATAAAAGACTTGCTGTGATTTATTCTTCAACAATATCCTTTATAGTCATTTAGGGACTATATGGGCAAATATACTACACAGGACAGATGAACCTCAGTCTTCTCTTTTTTCCCCTGCGTTTTTGAGCTGCTAGACACAATTTTATTCCATGTATAAAAGCAGGTAGTCAATCTTACTGGCCATAAAGCAAAGTGCACTTTTGGAACAGTAGTCAATTCTCAAAACTGAAAGCATACCATCTCCGTCAATATCCACAGCACATGAGTCGCCCTCCCCATTATTATCTGTGTCAATCTGAGCGGGGTTGTGCACATAGGGGCAGTTATCACAACGGTCACCAACTTCATCCTTGTCATAATCAAACTGACGAGGGTTGAACAGAAGAGGGCAATTGTCCTAGTAAAAAGAAAGAAGATTCCACAATATAAATCACAGCTCATGAGAGAATACGACGAAGTGGTAACTCTCCTGTTCATCTTCGACAGAGGTCAAGAATCAGAATATTAACCCATTATTTTTTCAATGGACAAGCTGTACCTACACTGAAGATCTTGGTGGTAACAGAATGGCATGTGGACAGCCTGGCTCACTGTCTGGTTTTGTGGTTTTGCACAAAGCATGTGAATTGTGCTCCACATCTCACAAGGAGAGCAACAGGGATTTTAAACTGGATCTGTACTCAGATACTTAAATAAAGGTGCATCACTGGTACATGTCTTTAAAAAAAAAAATCAGAATATGTTGCAAAATCAGGCCAAATTTAGCTGCATTTTATAATTTTTGGAACACAAAAAAGACAACTAGAACTGTTATTCTGACTTTTTTTGGAACAAAGTAGTGTCAGTATTTTCAATTTCATATCACATATTTTGATTTTTCCATTTAAACAAGGATTGACTTTTTTGTTGGTTGTGTTCTTCTGCACATGATAATAAAATTTTAAAAGCTTTATAAAAATTAAAATTAAATACTCTCATTTACCAAAAATATTTTTTCCCTGAGACCATTCCTTTTAATGGACTTGTGAAAATTTAGTCTATAATTTCAAACTCTGCCAGAAGAAGAATGCTTATGTTTCACAAATCCCCAAATTACAGATGCTCTTTTGCACAGGCACAAGAAACTACTCAGTGTGAAAAGCAAAGAACAAAATCAAATCAAAGCAGTGGGAATGAGGGCTACATCAGCATCATCAAATTTGAGAGAGGTCATAAAGAATAAGTCTTTAAATTACTTTTTCTCTGCTAGCACAAAAAAAAATTACTAGGAAATATATTTTTTTTAGCACAATATTTAAAATTCCCCAGGAATACATTTTATATAATCAATGACAAGATATAGAGGCAAATCAAAATTTTATACTGCTCACAAAAGAAGTTCTGGCTACAATTTTAAAAAAATACATACTAAATCATATCACTTTATAAAATTATTCTTTGGATTATTTTTTTCTAATATTCCAAATAGAGAACCCATGAGCATAACTCTAAGCCAGCTTTAACCATCTGAAACTCTAGAGCATCTAGGCTCCCTCTGAAGGGAACAAAGAGGAACAGTAAAATTCTAAAACCAATTCACTCATCCTCACTCAGAGGATGAGTCATTTTCATTCAGAAAAGTCAGAGTGAAGCCCACTCTGGAAGCGCCTCTGTCTTTTTACCAGACATACAGGAACAACAGTTTTAGATTAACTGGCTATCTTTTAGGCTCTGCAGGTAATCGAATTTTAATCTTCTGGGAAAATCTGAAGGAAAGTATGAACTAGGCTAGGTATTTTCCTCCTGTCATTTCCCCTTGATGCTGGCTGTGTTTATTTTTATTCATCATAACATGTTTCTAACACATCTCATATATAACACTTACCAGCTTTTCAAATACAATAGATCTGTCATTCTCCCATTACAACATAAAAAATCCAGTGCCACTTTCCATTAAACTGTTTTCGTGTACATAACTGAACTCAAATCTGATATAGAGAACATAATTCATCCCCAGGTTCCCCAGGCTGCTTTGCTCTGCACAGTGCTCCTCTCCTTTGACTGAACACAGATTTACTCTGCACTACATATCTTTCAGTGCAGAATAATTCAGCTGAAGCTCTGAACAGTAAAGTTCACATCTATTGTAATGGTTTTCCTTAAAACCAGATGTTTAAGCCAAATGTATTACAGACAGACACACATCTTACTTTGTCATCTTCAACACCATCATTGTCGTCATCCTCATCACAGGCATCTCCTTTACCATCTTTATCAAAGTCTTCTTGGCCAGAGTTAGGCAGAAGGGGGCAGTTATCCTAGCCAAAATAAATAATCAATACATTATGTTTACATTATGTCAGAATAACTTGCCTGGGTAGAAGAGTAGATATGGTACACCAGAGACTATAAAACAAAAGCAATCAGTCACAAACACTTTTTAAAGTGCCTGTTTGTTTGCTGCCAGAGATAGTAGTTCATTTGCTGTTTTCATATTGTAAAGTTATTGATATGCATCTGCAAATCATTCTATTTCTCAGCTCCTATTAAAATAATGTTTCCAGTAAATTTTAGAAGAAACTAACAGAGAACATACACACCACATGCACAGACATGCACTCTTACGTCAACTTTTTATAGATAATTCCTGAAATATGCTTGAAGATTACATAAAAAATGTGCAGGTTTGGTTGCCAGAAAAATAAAGATAAAAGCCAGGAGAAGGTCTTCAGAAATAGCTGTTCATATGGAAAGTTACTGGAACGGAGCAGTACACAGCAATGAAGGGGAACACTGTAAGAAAGGGTTTTGAAAAAAGTGTCTTTATACTGTTCTGCGAAACAGTAACTTTGCACTCCCATGGCTTTGAAACCAAAAGGCAAATGTATCTCTTTATTTTTATCAGCTTTGTAAAGAATGACTATTTTAAATGAGCAAGTCTTATGATATACTGAAAAAACTAAGTAAAGTAGCTTGCTCAACTTTAAAATGCATTTCTTTTTAAAATAATGAAATCAGTTAAAATGGATTGCAATTCTACCACTTGCTATGAATAAATACACCTAGAAAAACACACCATTATTCTCATTTTTACTCACATTCCAGATATACCTCAGCCCAAAACTGAATCTGCCAATAAATTGCAGAAATATCTTCTTTGTAACACATATTCTAAAAAATGAATATTATAAGAAGATTACTAGTCCTGTTTTCAATCTCGGTGGTTCTAACAGAATAGATAATTTAAGAAAAAGAGAACTGGAAAATCTGTGATAATTACCAAACCCCCAAAATTTTTACCAAATATCTGTGAACAGTCTTAACTGTCCAGCTCAACACTGCTTACCAGTGATAAAAAAAAAAATTGAAATTATGAAACAAATTAATCAAGATGGTAAGTTAATTTTCAATCATCATCAGCTCAAGGAAAAAAGCTTTTTTAAAATCAAAGTACTCAACTAGGATATTTATATATCTTTATATTTAAGGATATATAAGAACCTGAAAAATGTGGTATTTTTGGGGAGTTTGGAGGCGTCCCCTTAAATGAGGTACTTGTGTCTATGAGATCAACACACATAATATAGAAAACATGAATCAGTATTTGGAAACAGGTTTTTTTCTGAATGGGTTCAGCATGTTGGATTTAATAAAAGCTAATCCTTTGTGTCACATCATGGGTCAACATGTTGCAGATTCTGATGACAGGAACCAAAAAAAAAGGATGTATGAACTGCAATAGCCAAATTGGCTGAATCCACAATAAACAGACACCAGCTAGAGTGCGGAAGATCAACATTTTGGACTCAAATTTCCATCCATATCTGAAACTCTTCGGCTGATAAAGTCCAGATTCACACCTTCAAGTGGATTACATGAGTAACATATTCTCTCAAAGAGCCCAATTTCAAACTTTCCTAGTCTCTTGCTCTGTATTTGTTTTAACCACCGTAGTGGGCTAGAACACATTTATTTTTGCATTCCTTTCCTCATTTTTAAAGCAAAAGTTATTGTGTTAGAACTTCGTGAGATCACTTTAACATGGAGAAAGAGGAACCAAGGAACGTACCACAATGGGCACGCATTGCTAAACCTACATGCCACCATTTTTAGGCTCCCTGCTGCTTATTTTCTCCTTGGCGTAGTAATATTTCATTTTTCACTACAGTTGCACAGCTGCACAAGATCTAGGTGTAGAACCAGTGGTGGTAGGCAGGTCATTCTCTAGGGGAAGGTGAGAGTTGGGACTTCACATCTCTGAAGGGTGAAAGAGGCTGAATCCCCCATCCTCTCCCCCTGAGCTTTTGCAATAAAGAGAACTCTTCTGTCCAATTATTCATATTCATTCCTCTCTTACAGTCCTATTGTCAAAAATTATCTCACGCTCTGAATCCAGTCTTCACAGAGTGTGGTCTGCTTAACTCTTTTAAAAGGAAGGGGTAGTTCAAGAAAGGATTTCGAAGTGTAGCCCTTACATGGCTGTGTCTTGTTAAAAGCCTTGCAGGTGGGATTTCACAACAACCTGGGGCCCTGAGATTCCTGTTTGGTGTTCACTAGCTGTGTGCTCCATGCCCATGCTTTAGGCAGCTCCTGCTCATTGTGCTAACTCTATTCACAAGCATCCCAGTCTTCCATGTATTCTGAGTAGGAAGAAATTCAAAGCAGAGGACTCCTGATTTAATTTTGAGAATCCCTTACTAGATCTCACTGGATTAAGTGAATACACATTTCACAGCATCTCCTAGAAAATGAGCATGCTGTAACAGTCAAAAGTCAACAAAAGCAACCACCGGCTTCATGAATTAAAAGCATTACTCACAATTGTTTAGGACAAAGAAAATATTGTTATCACATGGCATTTTATCAACCTTTTTCACTTACCTTCACACAGTGGTATGTTGCATTAGCAGCACAGACCAAGTTATTATTAGGCCAGCCATCCAAATCCGAATCCTCACCACAGATGCGTCCATCACCAGCATAACCTGTCCTACATTCACATTTGTACATTGGATCACTGAAATGGCCCAGATAGATGCACTCGGCAGACTTATGGCAGCTGTGTGTCTTGTCCTTGCATGGATTCTCAGGTTCACAGACCTATAAAAGATAGAGCATATTCACTGAAGTTTGATATTCACAGCCAGCTGTGTGTGCCTCACCTTTGTCAAAATCAAGCCAGTTATTTAGAGGCCTGAAGACAGCAATTTTGTTTTAATTGCGATTAGTAAATCATACTGCTCTGTCAGTTCACAATTCAAGCAAATGTGTACAATGAAAATAATTTAAAAAAAAAAACCACAGGAAAATGTGGACATTATTAAAAAAGCAATTAAAATGATTAACACTTTCAGAACTCTATCTGCCTTCTTCCAGATGTCGTTAATCCCCAGAAATGAACTGCGACAGAAAGTACACAGTTCTCACCTCTTTCCTTTAGTGTTCTGCCTGACAGTATGCAAGGACTCTTATTTTCTTAAATCAAAGAGACCCTAAGGAATTATCATGTTCACCTCCACTAAGTTTTTGTTACCTCTTTCCTATCACTGCTTATTTTCTTGACAGTATCTGTGAATCTTACACAGATGTTTCATATGTAGACTTCATACGTTGCACAAACCACAGACTGATTCAACAGCAACAAAGAGAAGGCATCCCATCATATCCATTTTAATGTTTTTGTTTCGTCTATCTAACTGCAGTCTTCAATGTCACTTCCTCTTCTTACTGTCTTTCACCACTGACAGGATTTGGCCCAATGGAATTGAGGGAGTGAGAATGTCAGACATATATGTCTGATGACATCGACATTAACGGTAGTACAGTTATGAAGACAATCCTAATTCTTTAGTTTCCAATCTCCAGAATAGGTATACACACCCCAGTGAAAGAAGTGCAAAGCAGGGAAATGTTTGCTCCTGAAATTTTAAACTCATTTGGTGAAACTGTGCAGATGTCTAGAGAAAACAAAATCCTTAAAAAGTCCAACCCCAAATTCAGTGTTTTGTTACTCAAATCAAAAATACTCTGGAACAGCAGTTATCTATCTCAGGTTCTTTTTGTCTGGTATTCAAGTTTATCATATGCTGTCATTAACAGATATATTCAGTTGAGAATTACTCAGTTTCAAAGCCATTAAATTCTCTTCAACATCACTTACTTGCTTCTCCGTCTTGGCTACTTCCAGCCCTACTCCATAAGGCTGACTTCCTTTATAGCGTGGAGGACATGGCAAGCAGTGGAAACCTGGATTTGTGTTAACACAACGATGGACCTGATTCACTTTAAAGCAGACATCTGACACAGCTATACACTGCAAGTAAGGAAAGAAAGAGGAAAACAATTAGATGTCTGCGTAATTCCTAGATAATGAAAATTTCATGGTGATTTCCTAATGTTAATGGAAACAAGTCCATACCTCATCAAGATCCTCACAGACAGTACCATTGCCAAGATATCCTGCTGGGCATGGCCCACATGACCAAGACCCATCTGGGTAACTGCTGCATTCTGCTCCAGGAAAACAAGGATTTGACAAACACCCATCTGGCAAAGACACACAAAAGTGTAAATTAAGTAAGGAGCATAAAATGCATTTAAAACTTCATTTAAGAAACAGATATTCTCTGTTCACTAGCTTAAATGACACCTGATGCAACAGACTCTTACAAAAACCCTTAGAATTAGGGTTATTAAGTGCATTTAATATACTACTGATTTAATATGAAAAGTCTACAGATTGCTACATCCAGCTGAATACATTAGAGCATATTGAATTCCTATTGCAGAAATGAACACTTGTTCAGGAAAAGTCAGTATCAAGAATATATATAAAATTCCACTAAACAGCACCCAAAATAGTTAAATATCCTGTACTGAAACAAAGGTATAATTAGTGGATTTCTGTAGTGTCAATTCATAATTGCCTGTTATAAAAATAACAGCATCAATAACTATTCAGACTGAACAACGAATGACTAAATACCAACCAATTGGGCAATCCTTCTTATTGCACATATCATGTTGCTTGGTATCTCCCACACATGGCTTTCCTCCATACTGTGGCTCTGGACTGTTACAGAGGCGAGACCTCTCCCGAATTCCTCCTCCACAGGTAACAGTGCAGGCAGACCACGGAGACCAAGGACCCCACTGGCCATTCACTAAGAGATGCAGAAGAGAAGAGCATCACAGGCAATATAGCGGGGACAACATTTGATGCCAATGACAACAACCCTTTCTTCAGATCCCTGGAGAAATTCGAGACAGTTTCTCACTATGTACATAGAAAGATGCTGGCAGAGCTTTGCACTGAGATAGCAATATTTCAGAAACAAACAAATAAATGAAAAATACCCAACTGCTTTATAGGCATTTTTTGGCCAATAAATAAAGACAGCATGCCATGCCAACTGGCATGGTGTATTTCTATTTAAGTTGATCAGAACCAGTATGATGCCTTTAAAGCTCCCTGCTAAGTTTTCATTTTGTACAGAAAGCAAGGTGTGACCACAGGATAAAACTTCTGCCAAGTCAAATATGAGATCTATGGCTTTTTTTTTACGGCAACAGTAGGGTTTATGCTCAGTAAGGTTGCAACTATTATTCTTGTTTTGTAATACATTCATCAGTGTATCTTCAATAGTACTTCTTGATTCAGTATAAATAATTAATTTCAATGATGCTTCTGCATGTTTTATATTGGTAAAAATCTACTGATCCTGTTGTCATCAATTCTGAATTTTCTTGAAATACAAACATCTTTGAATCAAATTGTTTGTGCTTGGTACTGATAAAAACCCCAAACATAAAGACAATAGTGTACATCCTTAACTAAATAAACTTTCACTAACTTCACATGCATAGATAGATCAAAAAATAGATGAAGTGTTTTTAGCTATTCAAATACTATTGGGTTTGAAGCCTGACATCAGTTTCAAGCTCATATCCTGTTAGTAGAAAGGAAAGGCTGAAGAAAGGAAGGACTGAAGGTAGATATACAAAGAGAAAAAAGTGAGGAAAAATGACATGAAAGAAAAGTGAAAATGAGTGGAATGAATGGTCTCTAAAAAGGTTTAAAAGTGTAGATGAGTAAGAAAGAATTATAATAACAACTGAATGTGGTGACTACATGTAAAATATATATGCATACTTTCAAAGAAGCCTGACTATTGGGGGACTCTGTGGCTGTTCTTAACAAGTACAGTGACAGCTTCCTTTTAGATAGAAAGTGGAGGTTTTTTGGATATGCAGAGATAAATTGCTAAAATGAAAATTTCTCAAACTCTTACTATTTAAAGCCAAATTGTAGCTTGGAACATTTACAAAATTTCTGACTGCACTGTTGTCTTCATTTTCAAAGCACCCTTTTGTACTATTTAACTCAAAAGCCAGAATTAAATTTTCTGTTACAGAAAATCACTGTAATTTAGATCTGAATAAAGAAGAAATTCAGCTGGAATATTATTGTATCATTTTTGATTCAAAACCACAGACATACCTGGACATGGAACCTTCTCACACTTCTCTGTTTCACGCCCATTTCCCATACAGTTTTTCCCACCCATCTGGGGAATAGGAGAATTGCAGAGGCGGATGCGGGTGATATTTCCTACTCCACAGGTAACTGAACAGGAAGACCAGGGAGACCAGTGACTCCAGCCACCATCTTGACGTACTGTCAGAGAAAAGTGCAAAACTCAAGGAAACAGCCCACTTGCAGCTCTAGTAAAAACTCACTTGTGAAGTTAACCTTCTAATGAGCCTCTCGCTACATCTGATGTATGTCCAATCCCTTTCCCATCACTGTCATTTACAAAGCCCAGAATGCCAGTTCAGGCATTCAAGTAAAGCTTTCTTAGGAATTTCAGTGACCAACAAATGACTAAAATTGATGTTAGATATTTAACACAAAAAATAACTCATTTCAATGAAACAAACACTTGTTTAAAATGCACATTTGGATATCGAGCAGCTTCAGCTGTTAGATACTGTCATGGGTACTGTATTAGCCTCAATATAGCAGGTACCTGCAATAGCATTAACTACATTTCTGGAGTATAATCCCTCTAAGTGCCTTAAATATAAAAGCAGTTTGATATTTTGCAAAAGTCTTCCATGATTATCGCATTCCTAAACACAACTAAGCTAATGGAATGGGCCAATAACCATGAATGAATGCCAGATCTAAATGTGGTCCCATATATCATGATTTTTGTTTCTAAACTGAATTTGAACAAGAGACTCCAGTTCATAATGCTGAAGAAAGGATCACTCACTATCTGTTTGTTTAACAGAGCTGAGCCCAAAATGAACATACCCATTAAATTGTCAGGAAAAAGGATGATTATATGAAAGGGGGAAGATGACACAGAATCTAAACATAGCTACTTTAACTATGCATATATGAGTGTTTAAGTACATACTGTCCTGTCTAAGCTTGGTTTTGCTTGTCCAAAAAAGCTTTTAAAAAGGGAGAAATTTTATTACTTACTTCGATGGTCACATTTCTTAAAGCTGCACATCCTTGTCTGGATGTGTGGACCTGTACATGCACTCCTGGTGACATCACATGACCTTCCTCGCATCTGAGTCCCAGAGCCACAGGTAACTGAGCACTTTGTCCAATCTGACCACGGTGACCAGCCTTCCTCACTGTCATCAGCTGCAGAGCAAAAGGTAAGAAAAAGTGCTTAGTTTCAAAAGTTGCTCTATTATCCTATTCAGAAGATTTTCACTTCTCTTTTTCTGTAGAATATGGACTTTAGCATTTAGATCTCTCCATTTCCACTTTTGCTTTCCCAAGCTGCCACTGAAGTTAGGGAATTATGATTTAATATAATGAGAGGTTAGTTCAGATAAGAATCCTGAATCTTTATGAACTTGCGTGCAGTGTGTTTGCACAAGGCACTGATCTCTAGAGGAAGAATATTTTATCTCTAGAATGGACTGAGCCAAAAACTCAAGTCCCAGCTGCCTTTGACTTCAGGAGATAGGTCAGTATGATCAGATGTGGCCCCACCTTTGAACACTAGATAACAGTGAACATGATTAAGAGCTCATTGTAAGAATATGCCTTATACTCTGAATGGGGAAAAAAATCTTCCAAGTATATTACAATGCATTTTTATTTAGAACTTCTAAGCAACCATTTTCTTCTGTAACAGACCTGTCTGGCACAAAGTGAAACATAATGTACCCACACTGAAGTCAATTAATTAGTGAAGTTCTTAAAACTACTGTCAGTCCAAAGTCTAATTCATGGTCTGTGATGCTGTCACAAATGTGGAGCACACTGTCCAGGTAGTCTAGATTTATACATAAAGCAATGCACCAAAAAGAGAATATATGACAGAGAAGAAATAAAACAGAGTAACAGAATGACAGTAGAGAGAAAAAATAATTTGCACTCAATAAATATTGCATCAAACTGCATAAAACTTCTGGTCTGAAACTTAAACATCCTCCATAAGGAGTTAAGAAGACGTCCTAACATGTTAGTCTGTTTTAATTAGGTAGTATGGAAAAGAAACAGTAGGAGACAGTGCTACTACAAACCAACAAAAATCAGAATGTCCACCCTTGGAAAACACGAGTGGGGAGAAGGATGCTTTTACTGTTTTGTGTCCAAAACAGCTAAGCAGGTTATCAGCTTAATTCTAAGCAACCAATATAATCACTGAAGAGAGAGCAACTCTTCCAGAAGGTAACTTCAAGAAGCCAAGTTATTTCATCTGATCTTTGTTTACATAAATGTTTTATATTTGATCTCACCTGCCTTGGCCTCTTACTTGTTTTGACTTTTCCAAAACACTACTAATGATTTTAACTATTGTCAAAGACTATTTTTCTCTTTGGCTAAATACTCACAGTGAGAGCAGACTGGGCAGCATTCACCTTCAACAAAAGATGGATCAGCACAGGAGACTGCTGGGCAGGTGATTTGATGGCACACAATTTTAGAATCCTACAAGCAAAGAAATCAACTTACTGACTTATGCTTACATACAGAGGGCAAATGAAGGTGGGTATCTGAGAAAGTTTCGTGTGTGGAAATTCTCTGATTTGTTTTAACTGTCGTGGACATGGAGACTACTTTTTATAAATATCAGTAAGTCCAGGACAAGATCTGAGTAAATATGACCTGACCTGCACAGCTGAGCTGGATTACATCTGCTATCCATTTCTACAGAGAAGACGACTATTTCCAAAACCTTACCTGGCAGGTGCACTTGGTGCAGCTATCTACAATCCAGCTTTCATTATCTGCAAAGACACGGCCATCTTGCCAGCAAACCGACTGGTTCTTCAGTGTTTTGTTAGGCCCAATCAATTCCCACATAATTTGGTTCTCTTCAGACTAGAAGATGAAGTAAATGAAAACAAATTGTGTATTTTGTAAGTAAATTGTTTTAACTAAACAAATTGAGACACCATTGGATTTAATTCTTCCATTTTCACATATTTCTGTACATAAAGAAGATGATCTCAAGTATCGTAATACTGCATAGCAATCCCTCTAGTAATGGTACAAACACAATATTAAGGGAAATCTGTTCTTAGAAGTTTTGCTTTCCTCTAGTATATCTCGTTTTTAGATGAGAAGATTTTAGTCCTGAGACATATGGCATAGTAATAAAATTCCTTCAGAAATTATTAACTGATTCAGAATAAGAGGGGCAGACTCTTCTTCAACTATGAAAAACCCATGCATTTACTTACAGTTCAGGTACTCTGTGTAGCCACTTACTGATGTAATCATAAATGGTATAAGCATGGTAACAATGCTTTAACACTACACAGGTAAGGCTGGGATTGCTTGCTTTAAATTTCCAGACCTGCAGTAACCTTTAAGAGGATTGATTTCCCCTGTGTACGAGTGCACGTGTGTGTGCTCTTTTAAATCCAGTCCACGAAAACCAAGCCTTCATTAAAGTGCTATACTCAAGAACTGCATAACCACTCACAATGAAAACAGGACTCCTCTACATCATGTAGGTATACCAACATGTAATATTAACTGTCTCTGGCGTAAAAGCAAGAGGAAAGAGCACTTCACAGCAGACCTCTTTCAGTTTTTCAGACTTACAGGTACCTACCACTTTTTGGAGATTATCAGCTAAGTTGTTCACCACAATGCGCAGGCCAGTGAGCTCCGTGAACATTGATCCCAGCTCCTCACAAGAGCGGTCACAGAACTCAGCCTTTCCTGGTTTCTCACCCACATACTCCGTTGTGATCGCAGGGCTCAAGTGAAGGATTTCAGTGCTCTCATTGATGGTGTTCACTTCAGCTGGTAGCAAGAGAAGGAAAGGGAAGAGCAGCATATACAAAGTTCTTCCACAGATTATAGATTCCTGCTGAAATCACAGATTGGCACCCATGGGTAGGATTTAAACACATCTATTTTGGCACAGCTTCATGCTTATTATACCCATGAATAAAAGAGAGGGGTTAGATGTCAGCTGGTTCCAATTACAAGCTTTCTCTTTTCAAAATTAAGAGCCAAGCTGTGTCTCACATGGCCTTCACTTTAAAACTGTTGGCACTGCAACACATTCATTTAAGAAGAAGGCTAACGAAAGAACACAGTATCAAAAAATCAAACCCATTTTATCTACTCAAGAGATGTGAAACGTTTCGGATTTTTTCATGACCTATCACATTTTCTTGATGCAAAAAACGTGGGAGAAAGTTTTCTTGCAGAAAGGTATTGTCCTTGTTCCGTCCATAAACTCCATAGTGACCCAGATGACATTTGGGCCATTATCCAATTTATACCAGACTTTGGGCTGCTCTATATTGCACTGCCTGGTGCTCTTATAATAATAGTTTAATTCTGAAGTGAAATGGAGGTCAAGCTAAGATCAGACAGAATATTTGATCTATCACTCCAAACACTCCTCCAACAGGCAAACTGTAATTAAAACAGGACCTTGCATGCATTATATAGGGAGAACTGGACATTTTCTAATACTATTTTAAAAGACATCCTTGTCTACAGCAAATTTCTGAAAAATAGTATCACAGAAAGCATAATTTTTAATTAATAAAAAATCACATAGATAACCAAATAAAACAGTCTGTGCTCTGTTGTACATTCAAATTTGGTATCAGCTACACTGAAATTCACACTACCCCATCTCTCAGTAAAGACTTATTTACCAGATTTAGCGATGTTGGAATGGCTCGAGGTTACCAACAAGAAAAGGTAAGCAAAGGATATAGCAAGTTAAAAAGAAAGCATCAGCACAGAAATGTGTGTCATAAAACACATGGTTCAAAACACCCCAATACCATTCTGTATTGATAAGTCACAGAAGGTGGCAAGGCTTCAAAATTTTAAGGGCTTGATTTGGTGCTTTACCATGGAATGTAAAGTGCATATTTAAATACAAAAGGAAATGAAAATGGGAGCAAAGTACTCTTCATTCATTTAGAAGGCTAGAAATAAAAGAACAAAGGACTAACCCATAATATGACATTAAATGATTACTTCTCAACCATAGTTAAAATTATTGGCTTGATGTGCTTTTAAACTAGCTATGAAGCATCTACCACTAGCCAAGGTCTACAAAAAATTATTCGCAGTTTTCCAAAGTTGAAATAATTGTCCAGCTTCATTTACAGGATGGGAGAAAACCACATAGCAGACCAGAATTCTGTGTCATAACAGTTTACTTCAGCTGCTTTTTGATTCCCTGGAAAGAATGCAATTTTCCTACCACACTGAAACACTAGATTTCTCAGATCCTCCCATAGCACTTCTCAGGTCATTAGTTTCATATTTTTCAAGCCAACATGGAGTGTGCCTTGACCGGAACATTCTGAGGACATTAATAAAGCTGCAATCTCAGCAGGAAACATAAACCAAAACTATGTTAGAAGAACTAAATCCACACTTCCTACTGGTACTTGGCAGTGACTGAAATAAGATGCCTGAGGAACACTGGGAAATCAGTTCTCTGCTGCTGGCTTCCTGCTAATTTCCTAAGGACCATATGATTATCTTTAAAATGAGAAACCAGAAGAGCAAAATGTGAATCCTTTCACATATGTAAATGACATTCTGTTGATATAGCTCAAGAAGGGATTTTATTGATGTTTTTAGGCATGTTTTTGTCATCTCTCCTATCCAGTGCTGCACATAAATCCTGCCTAAAGGATTTGCTGCCACCACACTACAGACATACTTTCCTACCCTCAACCCAACAGCAATCCCAAGCTACCATTTCACCATACCTCACATTCTCGTATTAGGATGAAAGATACATTGGAAAAACACAGTCCTACCCCTTTTTTGTGTCCTTGAAGCTGAGGGCACTTCACTGGTAACATCTGCCTTGCTGTTACAGGACATTCACACATAAATATGGCATCTTTGGGCTCAACGAGTGGCCCATCAAAATGGGGAAATATGTACCTTGTGGTCAGTAACACAGCACCCATGGTTTTTCACCTGTGGTAATTGTCACAAGCAGTGTCCCCCAAGGTTCAAAACTGGGCACAGTATCATTTAACTCATTCATCAATGACTTGGATGAAGAGGCAGATGCCTCCTCACCAAGTGTGCTGACAACACAAAGCTGGGACAAGTGGCTGATACCCCAGAGAGTTGTGCAGCCCTTCAGAGGGACATCAACAGGTTGGAGAGACAGACAGACAAGAACTGTCCTGCCCATCTACCCAGCCATGGTGAGGCCACATCTGGAGTCCTATGTCCAGTTCTGGGCTCCTCAGTACAAGAGAGACACGGAGCTCCTGGAGCAGTTCCAGCAGAGGGTTACAAAGATAGTTAAGGGACTCAAGCATCTCCCTTACAAGGACAGGCTGAGGGATCTGAGCCTGTTGTCTTGTGAAGACATGGCTGAGAGGGATCTCATCAATGTCTATAAGTATCTAAAAGGTGGGTGTCAACATCTAAAAGGTGGGTGTCAAGAGGATGGAGCCAGGCTCTTCTTGGCAGTGCCAAGCAATAGGACAAGAGGCAGCAGGCAGAAACGGATGCACAGGAAGTTCCACTGGGATATGAGGAAGAACTTCTTTATTGTGCGGGTGACTGTGAACTGGAATAGATTGCCCAGAGAGGTTGTGGTGTCTCCCTCACCGGAGATACTCCATGTGCTCTAGAATGACTCTGATGGAGCAAGGACACTGGACCAGAAGACCCACTGTGGTGCCTTCCAAACTTACCCATTCTTGATTCCGTAATTAAGCTGGATAGGAAATGTCAGAAAATCAGACATGCACATAACAATCCTCTCAAGTAATTTTGATGGCCTCAAGCCAGTGTGCTTTCTTTTTGTTGCTGCACAAGAACTTTCCATCTTGTAATGTTCTCTTCGTGTTGCAAAGCAAAAATAAAAATACTGTGAATTGAACTATTTGCTAAATACTTTCCAGGAAGGATAAAACAAAAAATCCAAATCTGTATCATTTATAGGACCTGAAAATTCGATAGCTGACAAATGTGATAAAAAATACATTAAGAAAATATTATCTGTTGGTTATAGCTGCAACAGCTAAATGGTATAAGAATTCCCCCTAAGGTATGTATCAGAACTCAAATTATTCTTTTAGGCTCCCATAGGCTTCCTCTTCATAGTAGAAGTATAGTGGTATCTCATTTCTGCTTAGTGATATTTCAAAACATTGGTCACACTATTTCCCTTTGCGGTAATCAACCAATAATAATATAAAAGATTTGCAGACACTGACTTTCACCGGCTTTCCTGTTGCAAACCATTTACACCTAGGGACCCCATCCACTTGACTGAGACTGTTCTGCCTCTGACTGCTGGATGTGTCCTCAAAGTTCTACCTTGACTTCTAGGGTTTTTGTTTCCTCTGATAAATGTCAAAGGATATCTTAACTGTATCCTTTGTGAAACCATCCTTTTATTCAGACTACAATTAGACCTAAATTTTCCCACAGCAGTTCTGCTTCTTAAGCATTTACTTCCACTAACAAAGTTGAAAACTAGTAATCAGTAGTTCCAAGTAATTTCTGAGTACAGAAAGCAGCTTGGCTGGGAAAGATGACAGCCACCAATATCAGGCCATGTCTTCTTGCCTGTGCCATTTAAGGCCACTTCCATTCTAGCCCACTTGACTCATTTCTAACACACCATCACACTTGTGACTAAGATCCTGCACCAGGACACACCTCTGAAACATATGAAATATTTAAGATTCTTTATCAACATTTAAAAACTGACTAGAGAGCCCAGTTAATTTTTCTAGGCATACACACTCCTATAGATACATATATATATATATATACACATACACACATTTATATACCTTCTAGAGTGTTTTTATTACAAAATCTCAATACTCTGTCCCCCTTTGAAGGAGTAAAGACCTGCTATGGATTAATTTCTGGGTTCTGCATAAACAATGAAAAAAATTGAGCTCACTCTGCTTAACTGATTGGCTCTTTGTCACATGTTTTAACAAAGTGACAAAAATCATGGCATTTCAGATGGCAGGAGTTTCAAACAAAACCCTGAAGTCCTGAGTGGCTTGTGCACCCACCACATTCCTCTGATAGATTGAGTTAGCTCTGATTCTTGCCAGTTACAGATAATGGGAAGTAAAACAGACAGAACCTTCCACGAGCTCGAGTACAAACCTTAGTGCATACTTGACAATTAATCACAATTCTTTCATGAGGAATCCAGTACACTCCTACACACAGAGTGCTCCCCTCCTGGTGAGGTCAGCATGAATTGGACTAAAAAGAACATGTCAGCCTATCATATACATGCTTTCCATATCTCTTCCTTTTATTTCTTATTTTCCTGAGGTTGTTTTGATTAACAATACTTCAGGATTCAAACCCAAAGCCTCTTCCAGTCAATGAAGTTATTGCCAAGGAATTCAGTGTCTCTAAGACTGGCAGACTAGTTCATGTGCCCACTGACAGTCAGAAGCAGAATTCAGAAGCAACATTACTTGTCTCGTGCTCAAAGAATCACAGAAAACTCATTGAAGAATGTAGATATTTTTACACATACGCTTTTTTCCTTCTATTTCTGTTAATTTCTTGCTCGACAGCTTATCTCTCAAAAACAAGAGGTTCAAAGTTGTAAACCTAAGCAACATGATAAAAACAGTAGTCTAGAGAGTAGAAATGGTATCTCAAGATAGCTAAAAATATGCTTCTATTACCACCACAAAGCAATTAATTCTTTTTTTCATTTCAAAGGGATCTGTTTTAGGATAATACGTCATCACTGACATTTCAAATTTTCAGAGTCAACTGAACAGTATAATAAGATAAAAAAAAGCCTTACTTGACTGGCTTCTCTGGCATCCTCTTTTATGCAGAACATCCTCTATTGAAGTATCAAAGATTAACTGAATATTTTGCAAAAGACCCTGTAATAATAATTTAAAAAACAATTAAAAACAGTATGATCAATTTGGGAGTAACTGATAACTGATCTGTCTCACTCCCATGCTACTGACTGGATTCAGCTATAAGTAAATATATTAAAACCAGTCTAGAAGGCATTAAACCTCACACACACAGAAAAAAGTGTTTATGGTTCTGTTATATACAATTTCAGAACTAAAAGCAACAAAACTAGGTACGTTCTGAAATAAGTTCTTATAAAAGTTATTAATCTGCTATGAGCTCAAATCTCCATTTTCACAGTGAATTTTAGACTGTAGTTCTACAAGACATTAATCATAAGGTCAGAGCCAACTTTCCTTCACCACTGCACTTCCATCCTTAGCCAGTTATTCCCAGGCATCATAGTTCACTGCTTCCTCAATTGTGCTAACACTACTCAGAGACAACACTATAAAACCAGACTGTATCCATTTCACTTAAAAAAAAAAATCAAAAAAAACCCCAAAACCCTAAAAAACAGATTGTTTCAGCAACCAACTTAACAGTACAGCTTCAGAGTCAACTCTATAAGCACAACTGATGGAGAAATTTAGTCACAGAAGCTGTGGCAACAACTTCTGATGTCCTTGCCAGAACTGGTCACCCCATGGAACCACTCCAGCATGTCATGCTCTGGCTGAAAGCTAGAGGGCACATGATGAGAAAGCAAGCCTTTTTGACATTTTTGAAGCCATGAGTTCAAGTTTGATTTCAGCTGCCAGCGAAAAGATGTCATCCTTAAAGCACTTGAGCCAGATCACATCACTATATGAGGCAGAAGGTAACTTTCATTTGACAGGAAAACCAGAAAGTTTATAATTGCTTCATTTTAAATGCTTTCCACAAAAGGAAAAAAATCTTCATTCACAGGGCTGATCAAAACATTTTATTCTATTTATTTTGTCTTCTTTTTAAATTTTTTTTTCAATTTAAATTGAAATTAAATGTTCAAAATGCCAAACCAGGATGTTCTGTTAGGGAATGGACCAACACCACAAACTTCAGCTCCATTAAAAATTCATTTTTTTCTTCTTCTTTCAAATAAGAAGTAAAAATATTGATGTGCTTTTATGATTGGAATAGATAGATTTCAATGGAAAAACAGTTCTTCAAAAAATTTCCAAAGAATTCTACAAATCACCACAAAAATGCAATATGTCTAGGAGTCTTACATCTGGAAAAGAAAATGGAAGGTTGCATAGGAAAGCCCAAAAATTGGTTTTGCACACTTTTCCTGGACTTTGACTTTGCTTTACCAGTTCTTTGCTTTCAGGAACCCCAAATTCACAGAATACAGACCCAGCAATTAATGAAAACACACTCTGAAGAAAGTCTGCTTGAGAACACCTGCGACCCCACCAAATCCAGGAGGTGCTAGAAAAAAACTGCACCTATTGCATCTTCTCAAACTACTTGCAGTTACCTTCTTACCTCACTAGAGACCTAAGCTTCTGCAGGTCACCTACCCTGAAATGATTCTCCCGAATGGATCCTTTTGCCACGTACAGTCTACTGTTCTCTGCTTTCAGCTGTTCATAGAAAGGCTCCTCCAGGATGAAGCTGTCAATAAGGTCACAGCCAACATAGAGGTTGTAGTTCTCCCCTGTTATTTGCATGGTGAGGTTCTTCCACTGTGAGTCAGCAAGGTCCACATCTTCCAGGGAAATCACATTCTGGAAGCCATCCACCCAGTAGATAAGGTCCAGGGTGTTGGCCCGGCCATTGGAAATTATCTCAAATTGCCTCTCACTGATGCCAGGACCCTCTAAAGCAAGGATAGTGCCTCTGGATTGCCTGTCCTGCCTCAGGGTGGCTGAAAGGATAAAGCCCTCATTCTGTCGTATTAGTCTGACAATCTTTTTTAATTTCTCTGGCTTACATGGAGGTATATGGTCAAACCGAATGAAACGATATGCTGGGACAGTGGGGTCTGGACCCCGAAACACTTTTGCTCCGACTGTTTTTCGGTTTATGTTACTGACTTGAAGTAAATCAAAGGTAGTCTCCTCTTCCTTGTCACCATCTGAAAAAAGTTAACAGCATGTGACAATGTGGCTACAAAAAGTTTTACAAGAAACAACTCTGCACACTATACTCAGTAACTGCAATCATATGACAGATGAAAGGACCAGCAGAGTAAACATAGTACTTTCCTACTTCCACAAATAGAACTTTTTCTACTAGCACGCAAGTGAATCATATTTTCTACCTGTCACTTTCATCTACATGACAATTCTCTCCTTCTATAAGTACAGATAAAAATACTTTTGATTATATAATCAAACGTGGCTTTATATTTTATAGCACTATATAGTACACACTTGTAGATATATATATATACATGCTGCATACCATGGATATGCCTACACATGGATGCGTGCAGCAATTTATTCATTAAATATTTTTAATATATATGAATGGATAAGGAAGATGAGGCAATTTCTATGTTTTGCCTATCAGCTAATAAAAATAAAATTATGGGAATCCATGTGGCTATGTGACAACAGGAAGCAAGGAATTTGTTTTAAAGATTCCAACCAAGAAGTCAGACATAAATGAGGGTCTGGCACTCTGCCAATTTTCATTCTACTTATATTTGGTCTGTAGATGTCTATTTCTCTACCTCTGTCTTTTTAAAATGTCCATCCTACTCAGTGATTCTGTTTATGTTGCTTTCACCATACGTTTCCACTGCACAGGAAAGTGTAATAGCAATTATTTCTGAGACTATATATATTTTGATCAATAATTTTTAAAGACAGCAATTTTTGGATATTTATTGTGGAACTTTCATTGGTAGGATACGCCTACCAAAACTAATCCAGGCACTTCTAAAAAAATCCTCTATGATTACTTTGCCCATTCTAGCTCAGGTAAGCCAACATTTTACACCAACTTTTAGCTTTGAAAGTTACTCTATATCTTCTAGTTAAGAAGTGTCAGAACTTACCCTGAGCATTTGAGGAAACCCACAGGGTTATCGAGACAGCAAGCCACAACAGCCCTCTCCTCTGCAGCATTACTCCTATGAATAAACCAAAATGCAGTACGTATTAGAGAAATATTATTTATCAAATTCAAATATTTTAATTTACCTCATGAAATGCCATAAACAGCAACTATACATATAAAATCACAATTTTTATCTTGTCTGATTCTTGTAATACTAATTTTGGGGCTATTCTTGATGCTAGAAATAAAATGACATCAAGTGAAGGGAAGAGGAATTACAGATGATAAAGCTCCATTTTATCTAAATGCCTTTAATTAAAAAAAAAGGAAAGAAGCACAGAAATATACATTATTATTTTCTCCACAAAATTTCAGTAGCTGGCAGAGACCAGATGATACTACAGGAGATACAGCATATTGCTAGCTTTGGAGCACAACATTCAGGTAAAAATCCTTGTAGGATAATGGGATCTCACTAGATGTTGGTTCTGAGTAATAGGGGTACTTTTCAGTACCAGCATAAAAACTTCTCTTTCTTGTGTGTGTGTATATATATATGTCCATATATAATTTATTCATTCATACAATTCTCCATACTCATCCATAGCTGGACAAAGTGACTTTTAACGTGACGCTGTTTTTGCCGTCTGGCACTATGCAGTTATAAGCCACATAATTGCATTTCCATATGTGTCTGCACTCACAATGAATGGAGCAGAAGTATTCCCCGGAATGCGCAGGCATCCAGTCCTCCAGATACAGCCAAATCACTTCAGCACTGCCAACTCCACAAATTTTTGTAAGGACGCAGGGATACCGCCACCTCTTACTGTCTGCATTCTCTTTGTCCTACGGGGAATCCTTATTACCTGTCACCCCCAGGGTACCACCGCTACACCCAACTACCGTCAGGCGCCAAGACGCCTCCCTCCCCTCTCGCACTCAGCGGTTCCACGTCGGTCCCTGCCCGGACGGGGGGCACGGAGGGGGGCAGGGCTGCTGCGGGCAGCGGGGGTGCCGCACACGGCCCCCCGGCCCCTTGTCCCGCGGCCGCTCCTTTCATCCCGCTCCCCGAACATCCGCGGGGGTGGCAGCGCGGGCGGCTGCCCACGGCGAGCTCCGACCGGGCGGCGGGCGGAGTAGTCCCCGCCGCCTTCCCCGGCCCCCCCGGGCGGCAGCCGCCCCCCAGGGACTTTCGCGGCGGGGCACGGCACCTCCCCGCCTTGCTCCTCACCTGGCATGGGGGAGCCGACGGTGCGCTGGGGCTCTGCCGGGGTGAGGCCGCTGGGGAGTGAAGCGCGATGCGATGCGATGCGATGCTGATGCTGATGCTACTGCTGCCGCCCTCGCAAGTCCCTCCGCGGCCCCGCGCCCCGCGCCGCTGCCTTTATGGACTGCGGGCTGGGCCCCGCTGTCAATCAGCGGCGCCGGGGCGCGCCCCAGGCTCGCCCCTCCGCGGCGGTGACATAACCCCCCACCGCCCCCTCCCCACCTCGGCTACCTGCGGGGCCATCGCGGGCCCGGGCCCGCCCTCGGCGGGCGGTGCAGGGGCGGTGCGGGAGGCCGGCAGAGCGGCCGTGGCCTCCCCCCGGGGAGCGGAGCGGCGCGGAGGGGCGGGAGTGGCCCGAGTCGTTGTGGCGGGGGCCCGAGCGCGGCCGCCCCGGCGCGGAGCAGCCCCCGGGAGGCGGCGCCAGGCCCCGGCAGCGGGGACGTGAGCGCGGGCGGGACCCGCCGTCGGAGCGTCCGATCCCGGTTCCCGCGGGCGGGAAGCCCGTCCTCGGCCCCTCTGTCCTGGCTCCCCCTGGGGCTTAGCGGCACCTGGACGGCTGAAAGCTCGGTGCTCCTGCCGCCACCGCAACAAAACTCAGCCTTCCCGAGGGCTCAATTCCCTATCACTTTAATCCTTTTTATTTGTAAATTGCACGGCTGCTGAAATAAACACAGCCCCATGCAGCGCTACAGGCTGGGCACATAGTGTCTGGAGAGTAGCCAGGCAGAAAGGGACCTGGGAGTTTGAATTGACAGGAAGCTGAACATGAGCCAGCAGTGTGCCCAGGTGGCCAAGAAGGCCAATGGCATCCTGGCCTGGATCAGGAACAGTGTGGCCAACAGGTCCAGGGAAGTGATTCTTCCCCTGTACTCAGCACTGGTGAGGCCACACCTGGAGTACTGTGTCCAGTTCTGGGCCCCTCAGTTCAGGAAGGATGTCGAGATGCTGGAGCAAGTCCAGAGAAAAGCAACAAGGCTGGTGAAGGGACTTGAACACAAGTCCTATGAGGAGAGACTGAAGGAGCTGGGGTTATTCAGCCTGGAGAAGAGGAGGCTCAGGGGACACCTCATCACTATCTTCAACTCCCTGAAAGGAGGCTGTCACCAGGTGGGGGGTTGGTCTCTTCTCCCAGGCAGCTATCAGTAAGACAAGAGGGTACGGTCTTAAGCTGTGCCAGGGGAGGTCTAGGTTAGATATTAAGAAGAAATTCCTTGCAGAAAGGGTAATCAGGCATTGGAATGGGCTGTCCAGGGAAGTGGTGGATTCTCTGTCCCTGGAGATTTTTAAGATGAGACTGGATGTGGCACTTAGTGCCATGGTCTAGCAACCACGGTGATAGTGGATCAAGGGTTGGACTTGATGATCTCCGAGGTCTTTTCCAACCTGGCTGATTCTATGATTCTATGAAAGGCGAGACTTGTCCCAGTCACCCCCACACACTCCATTGGTAAAGTGCTCAGTGGAGGTCAGTCAGCAGCTCCTCAAGTGAGCCCAGCACCTTGGTCCTGCTATTCTCCACAAGAAGCCTTTGATTCCAAGGAAGGTGTTCTGGGCTTACTGAAGCATGCTCCTCTTGGAGGGAATCTTGCTTTGGGGTAATGCAAGTGGCACACAAGAAACCTCACTGTTAGGCTGATCCCACTTACATTGGGAGGAGTGGGAAGTATCTCCAAAAGCAAGGACTGCAGTAACAACTCTTGAATTAAATGGTCACCGTACTGAGGAGTAGCCAGCGCAGCTGCCAGCACTATACTCTGCATGGAACAGGAGAATGGATCCCTATCGTGGGTCCACAGAACCTGCCCTGACGTGGAAACATTTCAGAAGTCAAACGAGAAGACCAGGATCCCATCTACTGAGTCCTGAACTGGGATTGCAGAATATCCATGGAAGGATCCTTCAGCCAATTTAAAGAGGCATGGATTTGGCTCATTTACCCTCAGAATCCAAGAAATGGAGCCCTACCAAATGTATAGGTGGACAAATTTCACTAATGTTAACACAAAAAAAAAAAAGGAAAGAAGAAAGAGCATAGGAGGTCACCAACTTTGCTCATCACAATTTGAAATTCCAGTAGAAAAAGTTGTTGAAGTTTCAAAACTCAGAAGACTTCAAAAATTTCAATCTGTCACTAGAGCAGAAAATGCCAACGCAAGCACTGCTCCCTTTCCTTTTGCCATGGAATCTCCTTCCAACTTGGCTGGCCTTGGCCCTGCAGGGGAGCAAGAGCCAAGGAGCCTTCCCCATTCTCACAAGGTCCAGGGGACTGAGCCAAGCTAGGAGGGAGAGGGCATTTTGTCTTCCCAAGACATTTGGTTTTCAGTTTTGCAAAACCTCAAGAATTTTAAAAAATAGCTAATGATGTTCACAAAACCTCAAATTCTACTAAGTTTGCTCACTCTCCCTGCTATAGTAAGAGTCTTTATATCTATATATGTAGCTGTATGGTGTGTTTTCCACAAGATTTGAACAGCACTGGCACAACTCTCATCAGGAAGCTACTCTGGGATTATAGTTGGAGAAGAGAGTGCAGCAAAGTGTTTAAGAGACCAGGAAAGTATCTTTGAGATAATGTGGTGCATTATTTGTACGTGCATATGTGAAGTGCTTTTACATTTTTAAGTCAGTAAAATGATAATAAAGAGACATTTTATTGTGACTGCTTTTAACCAGTTACCTCATAGCAAAACTCTTGTTTCCATCTGTGTGGGTGTTACAGGAATGAAGGATTGATAGCATATTGTTTCAAGCTTAGTTGCTTATGTACAGGACAATGACCTTTGAGAGGACAGATTTGGTTGTGTTTTTTCCAAAACTGTGAAAATGCTCACTGCTCACTTTCCTCCGGCCACCTCAGAAGAGGTAATAATCTTCTTTCCAAGATTCCTGATGGAAAGTCTCAAGGAACAAATATGCGCTTTGCTTTCCTCAGCTAGCCAATGTGCACATGCAAACATTGGAATTACGTTCACATTTCTCAATCTACCTGATTTTTCAGTACAAAGTGAAAGTGAACAATGATAATTAAAGAGATTTTTATAAAGTCAGATTTACTAACATCTAGGAACACAATTGAGGTAACAGTAGATCTCATAGTAATGTTTTTCTGTAGTGTTTTACCTTCCATTGTATTTTGCTTCAGACTGGCACATCAGGCACAAGCAGAGTTTCTTAAGTTCTCATTTCTTTATGCACCTCCCTTTGCCTTTTTCATTCTACTATTTTCCTTCTGCACCAGCCCTAGGGGCCCTCCATGTTGGATCATGTGAGCATTTTGCGAGGTGACATGCGTTACTGAAAATCAGTGTGGGGAATGTCATGACTCTGGTATGGCACTGTCTCAGAAAGAACTGTGATTTGATGGATCTCCACCAAATATTCCGTGGTTTTGCCTAGGAGTTATCACTGACATTCTGACTTAGCTTGACTTCAGGTAAGGCTTGAACTCTTCTACATTAGAAGAAATCCCAATAAAGTCGAATATGCTATACATGCTAAAAATTTTGTTTTACTGCTTTTCTGATAGAATTGAAGCTTCATGCTTTTGGCATGATCCAAAAGACAAAGTCAGTGACTTTACCTGAGTGAAATTCTTATCTATTTTTTTTTCTTTTTTCCCACAAAAGCATCCCTACTAATTGAAATGGATCTAATTGCATGAACATGATGAGGAGTCCATCAGGTTTTATCCTTCAGTCCTGGATGTTCACCTGATGCTGGTAAACATTCTTTGTGAAATGCTGTCCCATAGTCCTGAAGACTTTTTCATTTTCTTCTTCCTGTGGTGAAGTTTGATTCTCATAATTCACTATAGCGAGGATCCAAAACTGAAACCGATGACTTGAGATGAGCACGTGACCAAGTCATTCAGTTTTTTGAGTCAGCTAGTAGGGACAGGGAGAGAGCTGGGTGTTTCCTCAGACATCATGTTGTAAGTACTTCAGCTAAATGCAGCTTTTAAGTCCTGGTAGAGAATACACAAGGGAGAGTGAATTCATCTATGATAAAGGAGAAAGTTATTTTTGACAAAGCTTTATGTATGCTTTAGTTTAAGTTCTGATGCTAGTTAAAAATGTGCATCATAATCAGGTACTTAGTTTTCTGCTCTTTGATTCAGAGGGAGAAATACTTTGGTTTGTTGGGTTTTTTTAAACCTTTCTAAAGTAATTTCTAGGTATAAAATATATCCATATCCCAGGTATAAAATATATCCAAAATGCCAACACATTCTATCAGAACAAATGGCCATAGGCTGCACAAGCACAATTGCTGTACTTTTACAACAAACTTGTCAAAGAGGGAAGTCTTGCTACCACGCATTTACAAACTTCATCTTTACTCAACAAAGTGCTGTATACAAAAGCTCATGCAGTGGTTTTGGCAGGACAACATTGAGTTTAAAGGTAAGGGCACGTTTGAGTGTTTTGCTAAATTGGTTCCTACATGATTTAACTGGTGTCACACAGTAACTTATGGAAAGAGCTGTAAGTTGGAACTCAAGGCTTCCAACTCATGGCTGGAAACTTTAATCTGGAAACTTTTGTTCCCTGTTCTTACAGTACATATGACAAAGCAAATATCCATCTACAGACAGTTGACTTTGTCCTTAACCATTTTATAGAATTTTTGTATTTTGTCCCCACATGTGAGCTGCTGAATATATTAGGACTGCCAAGTAGTTTCAGCCTCCAAAAAGGAACATTCCCCTACCAAGTGCAATGCAAATGAGCACTGAAAATGTTCAGTAAATCCCACATTGTTGCTCTGGATTCCAAAAAAACCCTTTTACCAGATTCAGAACAGATTTATTACCCAAAGACCTGCTTTTATAATGACATTTTTACATAGTTTCACATTCTATTACAGAAGTATTGATATTTTCACTTATAAAAGAATACATCACTATAGCACTGATTTTTAAATAACAAAGACTATCCTTATTGTTGAGGCTGTAACATTGTAATTTTTATTTATTTGCAGTACTGTGGTTTTTGTCTGTCAAATGGGATTTGGTCTGTTGTATTTATATATGTTCAAAGGCAACCCAAATCTTGAAGCTTTTAGATGAATGGGATTCAATCCTTACTTACAAGGAAAACATACTGAAATAGATTGTGGTTTTAGCAGAGGAGCAAATGAATATAACTAAAATTATAACTTGAGTAATCCAGCTGGATTCTAAAAGTTGTTCATGGGACCGGATGCCATTCATTTCAGAAGGAGGTAGAGGCAAACTACTTTTTAAGGCTTGGGCCTAATTTGGTTTTATTTAGTCAGGTGAAATAAAGTAGTAAATGCTTACTGAGAGCTTAACAAGTTATACCAAATGTTTGAATGATCTCAGCCTAAAAAAGAATTTTTTTATTGCAATGAGACCCTCATTTTTGTTTCACCAGTATCATGATGGGTCCCTGCCTTACCTGAACAACTGACCTGTGAAATGTGGGTTATTTCCACTGTTGCATGTGTGCTGAGGGGGCCCATTCTGACAGGACTTTAGGTGCAAACACAGGACAGGAGTCCCTTTCCTTGACTGACATGCAGTCCCATGCCTGAGAGTGATGCCTCTGCTATGCTTTCTTCGCCCTCCTAGCAAGGGCCCTGGGCATCTGAACCCTTCACTTTGACCCCCATTTTTCTATAGGTACAGCAGGGTCGCTAGCTGACAGCAAAGTATGGACTCGCCAGGTAGTGTGTCTCTGAAACATGGGATTCATTGAGTTTGAAGAGATCAGGAGGCACAACTGGGCAGAGAAACTGAATGAATGAAGGTTCCAACAGACCAAGAAAAAAAAACCTCAAAAGAATTTAAATTGATTGCAAAAAAACTTTAGAGACCACAGAGAACAGTCTGGGGTTTTGATATCTCTCCATATGTTCAAAACTCCCATAGATGGAGTCATGAATCCCACAGGATCAAGTGAAGAGATGAAAGAAGGCAATTCATGAAACTACTACAGCTGGCTATGTGTCTCTAACTGGGAGAAGGAGTGTCACTGAGCTGTGGCCTGATAATAATTACGAAGAATAAAGCTAACAAATAATTCCTATATTATTTTTTTTAATTTAATATATGTTTTGTCTCTTTTTCCCCTCATAAGAACATCCACACTCAGACCACAGCTTCCCCTAGCACATTAATTATTCGAGTGTGCTCATATAACTATTACTTGCGTTGTTGATGAATATTTAAAATCCAAATCATCTTGCTTATCTGTGAATGCTCAGAGGACTCAGATGGCACCATTTCAGCTCCATAGTTAGCACACCATCACTTCAAAACAAATATTTGGCCATATGTATTAAAAGTGGGGCCTTTTATTGTACTTGTGCTTATAAACATCCCTTTTACTCTGAAATGGCTCTGAAAGACATCATTCACTTAGAACTAAGTAATTTCAACCTCTCCTCTGGCATAGTTAAAGGTGAGGAAAATCAGTTTTGCTGCTATATTCTCTGTTCCACTAGTTCTCTTGCAAAGTGAAAAGGGAGAAATTTGCTCTGATGATAACCATAGAATAATCAATTTGGTATAGTCATATAATGAGATGCTGGAAAAATATTTATTAAAGCATACATCAGAAACAAAGCCATTTGTCTCCACACAGTGACTTGCCACTTCTTGCCTTTAATTTATTCATTAATTTGTAATTAGCTCTCTGTTTTCCTCTATTCAAGAAGTAATTGGCTTCATATCAATGACTAGACTATAAGAAAACTGCAATTTGTTCCCCTTCAGGACATTTATTCCTCTTTTTATGTTTTTTCTCTGGCAACAAAAAATGACAAGCTAAACAAGAGTGATAAAATTCAACCTATGCATGGTTTACTAATTTTAGTATTTTTGCTTGTTTACTTACCTGACAGGAATTAACTGCATTTCTCCTGCAACACTACTTTCTTAAAATTACATCACTTTCCTTTCCATGAATGCTTGTATGATGTGTTGGACACAGGCGCAAGGGAGTGGACTGATACTCAGCCAAATGAAGAGAGACATTAATATTCATTATTGTCTTACATTTATTTAGTTACTTATTTTATGTTGTGATAATGTTCACTTCTGTGAAACCACAAAGAACAAAGCTGGTTTTAGTTCAAGAAAAGCTCTGCTGAGCATAAAGCTTCTAATTTTTCTCTCAACTAACCACATACTACATTTTAAATTTCCATGGCAATTTATGTGGTTCAGAACATTAAGGAAAAGAGAAGGAGCTGATGATTGTGGCATTTTTGCAATTGTATGAATGTTTTTGCAGAGGTGGGGATGAGCCTGTGTGCATGTCGCTGGTGGTGGAATCCAACATGTTGGTGAGTTTTGCATGGTGTTCTGTTACTGCATTTGTGAAAGCATAAGTGTGTGACTGCTCAAAGGTGACTCCTTTGTTGCATTATCCCTGTAAGCTACCTGTGTTATGCTAGATTGAAGCCACTGAAGTTCAGCCCCAGCTTGGGTAAAAATATGTAGCTTTACTTCTCTTTGTTTTGGTTAAATATATTCTATGTGTTAATCCTGTCATCAGACACCCTTTGTTCAAATACAGCAGAAAACCTTTCATTTGCCTTTAATTTAAATTTAATACATTTTTCTTAAAAATAAAATAGCAAACAAGCCAATTATTTGCTTAATTTGAATTGTGCTTACTGTTATTCCTCATTTTTCTGCCCCCAGTCACAGGTCTAACCACTTGCATATTTATAAAACTCCATCCAAAACCCATCTAGAAACCAGCTCAATATCAACCTTCAGAAAAAGTCCTGGCCAAGGCACTTTTTTAGCTACTTATCTGCCAACCTGGATGACTCCATTCAAAAGTCCAGCTCTTGTAGCAGTCTTTGTTTCCTGAAATTTAATGGATAATTCTCCATTTGCCACTAGGGCTTAATGTTTTGCTAACAATTACAAAATTAGATATTTTGCATTTTCCTTCTCTAAAAGGTCTTCAACATTTTGCATTTTCCTTCTACAAAAGGTACCATGGGCTTCCTTTGGTAAATACATCTTGCTTTTATCCAGTTTTTCTTCCTATCTTCATTTACTCTGTTTCAGTATTTAAGTTCATTGCGCTTTACTGAGATCTGATTTGCTCTCTCTTCTCCTTTATGAAATATATATTAATTTTACCCATTTCCTGTGAGACTGTCCCAGATGAGATAGATTCACTCAAATTACTTGCTTCTGGGTTTGGAGCCTTCTGGGCCAGTTAATACCCTTTATTCATTTTTGCTTTTTTCACTCTTTTTTTTTCCCCTCCCTTTTTTTCTTTTATTTTTCCTTGTATTCAAAATCAAAGTATAATTCTTGAAATATGAACACCAGAAATGCATGTAGCTTTGCAGTCAAAGAAGTGATAACAATATTTTCCCTGTTATAGTCAGTATTCTCCTATGTACGTGTCCAAGACTTATGTGTTTTTCATAATCTTATCACAGTGCTGGATGAATTGTTCAATTAATTATCACATCATGACCCTTTGCAAATCTTGATTAGAATTACTGCATCTATATTCTCCTATTTCACTGAATTAAAGTATGTGTTCTTAAGGGAGACCACCTCCAATTTTTGTGTAATCTGAAGACGTCAGCAGTTTTGGTATTTTGTTTCAGGTATGTAGAACTATTGAACATAGCTGCATTGAGAAGAGCCCCTTACAGGACCTCTCTGCATTGCTAACTCTTCAGCCACCCATAGTGAAGATCTTTCATTTACAACTACTACTACAATTAAAACAGCTACTATACTCTGTTTACAACTGCTTTTTATCTATGGTGGATCTATGTTGAAAATATTCTGGGGACAATAACTGACAAACTCCTCATATACATGTTAGGAAAAGAAATAAAATTTTGTTCAGAAAAGCTTTTCATTATTTTCTTGATCCTGTTCTCAAGGAAAATTAAATTTCTGTCCTTGAGTTAAAAACAAAATTCTAAAACATACAACATTGATGAAGTTTTATGTTAGAATCTGAAAGAAATTTTTTGTTAAAAATCTTCCTAGTAGTTGGCAAGATATACTCCTCTATATCATGTCTATAATAGCTCTTCCTCACTGAACTGTTTATTTCATAGGTTAGTCATGTCTAAGGTGTTTTTGTATTTTAAAGTGGAAGATGTCCTGAAAATCTGAATAATTTTAATTAGGTAGTGTTACATCTGTTACATTTATCAGGAGAAGATATCAATGACTCTGTGTACATATGTATATTCTTGTCTCTGACTGCAGTGGAATCTGTTGTATAGGTAAGGCTATGGGCTTGCATGAGAAATACCTATATAGAAAATAAGATAACATTTTTGCACTAGCTTTCCTCCTAAATTTCTTATTAAATGCTTTCAGTACTGAGATGGAAAAAGTCAACCATCTTTTTCTTCCCAAGTAAATAATGTAATTTTGATCAATTATTTTGTTAAATTATACAAGTGCTTTCTCCTTTCTTTGGGCCCCAGAATTACTGTGGCAATTTGATATACTTGAGGATGGCAGGGGAAGGTACCCAAATACCACTTTCTGTGTCTCAGAAGTGTTGAAGTCCTTTTTACGTGAAGCTGGCTATATATCTTCATTTATTCTTTCAGACATCCAAAATCATACAGTGGCTCCCACATTCAAAAGCAGCTAGTAACTGAGCCTCCATTTTTTTAGCAACTCAGCACACCTTCAGAGCGACTTGTTACTATAGTATAAGTCTATGGACATGTAATCCAATAATTCATTAGAAGTAGGCTTCTATGTGGGCTTGTTTTTCAATTTCTTTATAGAACATGGGAGAGAAACTGATATTCCTGCCACTGAATTTTGGATACTAGGTGAAAAATAGCATGGCTGTTTGAAAGGACTTAAAGGTCTTAAAGACTTTTAGATGTAGTTTGAAATTTCAGGTTTTTGTATGGCTTGCATAATATTACTATGTGTTAAGAGGATGTTAATAGATAGTCTGTAGTCCTGTTCAGATTTGATCTCCAAAAAGCATTCCTGAACAACTGTGATTAATTTCTCTTCAGAGAAGAAGTAAAGTATGCAGTAAGGCAGATTCCGTGCATCAACATCTTTGGCTAAGAACTGTAGCTACAACTTTCATATATGCATGAGTCCCCTTGAGACCACATTCTTACATGTAATGAGGAGCAATTTTCAAAATAATAAAGTTTGTGTTTTCAAATTCCGTTAAAGTTTATTAGATATCTAAGGGTTGGTTATTTTTCACACCATCACGGATGGTTAGTGAACTCCTGATTTGTGTCCTTTATTAATTCACTGCTCTCTTGTTATGATTTTCTCAGATTCATTTCACTGTAAGTAAATTAGTGCAATAGTTGGAGCCTAAATAATTATGTCTACATTTTATGTGCCAAAATTAGATTGAAGTTCTTTGTTTGTTAGAAATGAAGTTTTTGGTAATTAATGAAAACCTAATTCCCTGGCCTTCATTTAGAATTACTATTTCAGCTTCTTGGGTTGAGAAGTAAAGCTAGACACTATGTCTAAAATAGTGCATTTCACTCTGTAAATGGAAGGGCTGCAATCTCTTTAGCCAGCCTAGGGTTCCTTGTAGGAATATATGAACTATGGAGTAGGATATATTCAGCCAAATACTGCTCCTAGTGTCTTAAACCACCTTCTGAAGGGAACTAATGGATGACACATAACCAGAGGATGAGGTTCTTTGCACCAAATGCCCTAATTGGCTCTTACAGAGCCGCTTTTTTATGCTGAAGTATAAACTTGTCTTTCCACCCTGCTTTCTCCTCAGAGGTGTGCATCACTCCAGTATGAATAGGATGTAAATTTGAGTTATGTGTGTGCCTCTGTTGTTGTCACTTAAAAGACTACTGTGAGATGATCAGTAGATTGACGGCTTTAACATGTCATGGAGAAACTGTAACAATTAAACTTACCACGCTGTAGTTCAAACAAGCTTGAGAGACATCTGGCTAATCAGGTGAGTGGTGTAGCCATAGGTGCACAAGTTGCTCATGGACCGTTGCTCCTATCTCAGTTAAGGAGGTGTCTATCGTCTTTTAAACATACAGTAGTGACTTCTGCTCCTGGTAGGACACAGTCTGACTTTATCCTATAAATCTGCAGTGATTAGTTCTGCCAGGAAAATCACCGGCTTCCAACTGCCTTACACATGTGGCCTCCAAAAATCAGATCTGCAGAAGAGCGCAAAATAAAATTTTCTCAAATTATTGTTGGAAAAAAGACAGTGGAAGCTCTTTTCTGAGAGTTGGCCTGGTTAGAATGCTGATTTTCTTAGAAATTCAGTCCCAGATATAATTAAAACATCATCAGACTTCTGCATCATTGAAATCTGTGTTAGGTTGAACACACAGCCAAAAGGAAATGTGGTTTAGAACTTTCATAACACAAGGCAAGACTGAGATCTTCTTTGATCTTTACTGGATTGCTCTATAGGCAACCTATTTCACAACTGCATTTAGTCATCTGTCTTCATGATAGAAAGCAGATTTTATGTACATTTACGCATTGTAAAAGCGGTAAGCGGGTCATGGCACAGGATCATGGAACAGTGTCATCTCCTGGATATTCCCTGTTGAGATCTGTTCTACAGCTTCATGACAACTTAGAAAGATGTCAAAGAGCATTTGTACCTAGGTAAATAGTAGTAGTAATAATAATAATAATAAAGTTGTTTTTCTTTTTTCTCTTATTTCCATGAGGAAAAATAGAAGGTCCAGAAGGAGAATTTTAAAACAAATGGGATTGTGCTTGCTAAGAAACTAAAAATGTCAAGTAGAAAACTGAGATTTTGGAAAATTCCAATTGTGATGGGTTGAGAGTTGCCCTAACTATAAAAAATATATTTTTTTTTCTCTTAACTCAGAATATAGTTATACAGCTCTTAGCTAGTCTTTCTGTGACCGACAGAGAGACACAGACATTTCCAGAGGATGACCCCTCCCCTCTTAAAAGTAGGTCTAAAATGAAAAAGATCCAAAGTTTAAAAGCTTACCAAAGACCAAAATGAACAAAACATGACTTTAAAGGTTACAGTGACAGTAAATGAATGAGTTGTCAGAGTTCACGCATTGTTCTGATAAGCCTGAACACATTTTTTTCCCTTATGTGTTGCCATCTATTCAAACTTTTGAATATCCCTTGAGTCTTTCCTGTTTAGTCTCTGTGAGTTAATTGTTCTGTGACTGGCAAGTTTTTACCTGCCCTCACAATTCAAGATGTAGCTAAAAAAACAAATGTGAAAAATGCAGATACTGAAAATTAACAGTGAAGACAAAGAAGAATGAGTACTGAAAGTCCTAGAGTGAGTGAATGAGGGCATTGAGCCCATCACACAGAAAAAGGAAGGTAAATGTGCTAAATTCAGGTATAGATCTGGATGTTTAAGTCAATGCTGGACTCAGATTCTGAAGGGGAGTTTATTTCCCACTGACCTTCTAAGCTCTGTAAGAGCAAAATAAACCCTTGAGACATTCAGGCTGGTAGGGTAAAAAGTACAAATTATTCCAGCTCTTGTGTCAACTCATTATTTAGAGTTTCAAAAAGTGATACAAGACCCAGTGAAAATACCCAGGAACTCCTTCATGTCAAACCACATTTGCCCACAGGTTGGATAATCAGTATGGAATTCTGTCAAAAATTGTAGATACTAAAGAGTGGGAAATGCAGTGCCTGAGTAATGATGCAGGCTTTGGAGAAGGATGGTCCTATCCTTTCCTGAAGGTTTCACACATTCCTCTTGGGAGCCATGAACTCAGGATTTATATGTTCAATTCTGCAGTGAGGGTACTAAAACTATAAGAATTCTCTATGAAGTCAGTATTTCTCTTGGACATCAATTTCTTACTCTCTTGCTACTATACTCCAGTGCTTATCTTAAGGGAGTGCCATTATCTGTCCCCTGTATGTGACACCAATCACACGATGCCCTTCCAGCCTTTATCTTTGTTGTCTAGTTCCCAAATCTATTGTCCTTTTGCTGTCTCCTGAACAACATTACTTTCCCCCACTCCTGACTTGTTTGGTCTGCTTTTCAAAGTAACTCCCAAACTACTTTCTTGACATTTACAAGTCAGGCTACTTCTCTTTTAATTGAATTTTGAAATTTTATTTCAAAAATGAGGCCACAAAGCTGCTTCTAAATCATTTTTTTTTCTTTGTATGAGCAGAGTATATCAGATGTAAGATGGGTTCATTCAAACCTTAGAACAACCTTACTAAATATCTTTTTCTGAAAATTCCTAAAAATTTTTCTCTGAGACAGCCTCAAACTCAGAAAATTTTAGTTGAGAGTATTATCATGGGAAAAACTTACAAGCTAATAAAAAAAGACTCAGATACCCATACTACAGAAATGTTGTTATCTGCACTGTCTGTGACATTTCTGTCACATATATAGCAGTTGTTACTGGATGCCTTGGGGTAATCCACAAGTATCAGATTGTCTACACTACCAAATATTAAGCAAACAGAAGAGATTTATGTCAGTAGGAAATAGAAGTTGACCCTCACTATGTAGGAATGTTCCTAGGAAGGGAGGATCAAGGAACTTTTTCTAGCCAGATCATGATCTGTTGAGTGATTATTCTAATATGAAATATATCTCTAAAACTCTGCCTAGTCCAAAAGGTTGAAGTTAAGTATGGTTGAAAAAAAAAATAAAATTCCTTGAATCCTATTAAAAAATTCGTTTGAACTTACTTTATGGACAGACACAAACTGAACTGGCATCAATACAGTTTTCTAAAGCTTAAAGCGTGAAAGAAAATTCTCAGGAAATAAACAGTTCATGTTTCAAGCAGGCAACATGAAGATAAAAAGTGATCCGTATTGTATTAACCTCTGGAAGTAGAAAGGAGTCTTGCAAGAAAACTTAGATCTCCCAGAAAAGAGGCATATACTTCTCACAAAGTCATAAAAAACTACTCACAAAATGTAGCTTATCCTTTATATTTTTCATGAAAATTTTGCATGCCTGACATATTTTCATGTCAGTTCTGTGTATTCAGTTTGCATAAAAATGTTCAGCTAAGAGTAAAATCTACAGGGGAAAGGTCTGGTGGTTCTTGCACCACAAACATATAAGATTTTTTTTGTTGGTTTTTTTACCCATGAAACTTCGGAAATCTCAAATGGTAACTACTAAATTGCATACTAGAGACAGGCATGAAAACAACCTCTCAACTTAAATGGATGTCCATAAGTAACTCCTCATTACAGCTGCATTTGGCAGGGAGTGTGAAGAGGTCACTAAACTATACATCAAACTGGGAAGTCGTGCCAGGAAAACTTGCATTTCTGGAGTTGACATAGCAGTGTGCAGTGCCTCAGAATTATAGTATATGGAACAAATTCTGATGTCCCTACTCAGTTTTTAATCATTCTTTACTCAAAAAATGTCACAGAATGAAACAGGAACAGTGCCAGAATAAAGACTGCGTTATAGTTGGGATTAGCAATGGTTTGCTGTTTCAAAGATGACTATTCCAAGTACTCCACAACTCACATATAACCCTGACTTTTTGGAAAATTGTTGGTCTCCTGAGGCTGCAAGGTATAGTTAGCGTCCCAGGTTCACGGTTATTTAAGCAATTGATTCCAAAGTGCTCTTCTCCCTTACCTGTAGAGCAGTACACAAAGCCACTTAATTCTTCATTTTCTATGTACAACTAAGGCCGAAACCTTGGCCCAACCTTTCTCAAAATGAACCAGAACCTTGTGGGTATGTCTCAGGCACATAACAGCCATGGCCTTTTAGGCAAACAGATAGTGGAAAGGGGTAGAAAAACTTTCTCACGGTTTAAATTAGCAACTCAAAGCCAGACGGGAAAATGAGCCGAAAGAAACAACACAGGAACATTGAGGCTTAGTGTCTGTTGAGGAGCAAATAAGCTCCACGCATACACTATCTCAGTGGCTGGGAGGCTCAAAGAGACAGGCTGATGGTAAGCTAAACTTTACATTTGGCACCTCTGGAGAACCTACAGGTTTCCGGACACCTGCCTAATGGGTGTCTTCTGGGAAGTTTCACACGGGCATGTATGATGGTACAGAACACGTGTACCTCTGTGTCATGAGCCACAGGTCATGCAGTGTGGGCAACGACAGAAATGTGCAATGTTTATGTTCTGCCTGTAAGCTGGATTTCTCTTCCAAGAAAATGAGAAAAAGAGAATACAGGAGATCATAAGGAAGGGCCTAGAATTTGCGTGGATTTTATCCTGATGCTGTGTTGAACCATGAATTATGTAGAATCATAGAATATTTTGAGTTGGAAGGGACCCACAAGGATCGTTGAAGTCCACCTCCTGGCCCTGCACAGGACAACCCCAAGAGTCACACCATGTGCCTGAGAGCATTGTCCAAATGCTTCTTGAACTCTGTATGGCTTGGTGCTGTGATCAGTTCCCTCGGGGACCTGTTCCAGTGCCCGACCACCCTCTGGGTGAAGAACCTTTCTCTAATATCCTACCTAAACATCCCCTGATACAACTTCAAGCCATTCCCTCTTGTTCTGTCACTGGTCACCATAGAGAAGAGATCTGCCCCTCCTCTTCCCCTCATGAGGAAGTTGTAAACTGCAACTTTCAGTCTTCTCTTCTCCAGGCTGAACAGAACAAGTGACCTCAGCTACTCCTCATACGGCTTCCCCTCATGGCCCTTCACCATCTCTATTGCCCCCCTTTGGACACTCTCTAAGAGCTTGATATCTTTCTTACATTGTGGTGCCCAAAACTGCACACAGGATTCAAGATGAGGCCACACCAGTGCAGAGCAGAGTGGGACAATCCCCTCCCTCAACCGCCTGGTGATGCTTTTACTTGATGCCCCCCAGGACATGATTGGCCCTCCTGGCTACGAGGGCACTGCTGACTCATGTTCAAGTTGCCATCAACCAGGATCCCCCAGGTCCCTTTCTGTGGCACTGCTTTCCAGCATCTCATTCCCCAGTCTTTATATACATCCAGGGTTGCCCCATCCCAGGTGCAGAATCCTGCACTTCCCCTTGTTAAAATTCATACAGTTGGTATGTGCACGCAGAGCTGAAAACTTGGAGCATACAAAGATGTCATAGTGTAGCTATAACCCAATACATATAAAATCAATGGGTTTGGATGCCAAAGACTTTTTCAAAGTGTTTGAAGATCTATATACAAATTCCAGATTCATTTTCAGAATGCTTTCCAAGAAAATTAATGCTGATCTCCTAACTAGGATTATACTGGTATGCTTCCTGACAAGTAAACAAGGCACAAGTCATTAGGTAGTGTGGGCAAGGGATCCATCATACAGATCCTGTAGAATAAGCTCTTTGTAACTCTTCCAGAGCTTCTTAGATATTTTCTTCTTAGATGTTTTTTTTAGATGTACAGTGCAAGAGAAGAGAAGGAGAGTGGGTACATTAATTGCATTTCCTTGTTTTCAGAGTGTGAAGTTTGTATTACATTGAGTAGTAGCTTTTGTGCCCTAAGCTCTGTAATTCAGAGAATTTTCATTAAAATATAGTCAAGGCCATAAAATTTTAACACTGTACCTGCTCCAAGCTTTTTTAGAAGTGTCTTGAAAGAAATTTGATATTCTAAGACATTTCAAAAAAACTTATAATTTGTTTCTGAGTTCTAACCAGCCAGACAATCACTGAAGAACTCCCATAGCTCTTTCAAGTCCATGTCATTTAAAAATTATGAACCATGAAAAGTTAAAAGTCTGCAAATAGTGTGAATACATCAGTCCCCTGGTTATGTAATGCATATTTTAATTGAGAAAAAAAATGGTATTTATATTTATCATAACTGTATGTTTATATGTTGTGGTTAGCCAACTCTGAAAAATATCTCCATCAGCTATTTCCCTTCTCTATCATGGTTTGCAAAAAGCCTTCTGGAATATTTTAGACACGAAATATGAAACTACTTTTTTACATATTCCATTAGGACTATTTCCCCAGTCCAAGAAAGTGGTAGAGAAAAAGTTGAGCAAAGAGTAGACTCATCTAGTCAGATGTTCGCTGGCTTGCATGAGGTATCTTGGATAAAATCTTGACAACTTTACAGAAACAAAAAAAAAAAAGCATATCTGAAAAAAATTGACTGCGGAAAGAATTAAAGATGTGAAGCATTCTCCATAGTATATAACAGTACACAAGGAGTTCTTTGGCCAACAAAGAAGAAAGTGCATAGTACAAGCAAATTTTTTCATGGACTAGCTTTTTGGTTTTGACACAAAGAAGTCTTTACTGACATGCAGTGATTGATGCTGTACGTGACGACAATAAAACTCCCTTCACTTTCTCTCTCTGCATGAGTGATGACTGTAATGACTTTCTCTGTTCTTTTGTTCCCTCCTTGAATTGCTCCTTGCAGTTGCCAAGTTGCCTTGCACCTGATTTATCATAAGAAAATCTTCTCTCTAGCTCTCAAATCTAGCAAAAGAAATCGTCTGAGGTTGGTTCAGTGGTTTCCAGAACAATGAAGAGTCCTCATAGGTTATGTGTTATTTCCTTGCCTTTTTCTCTTACTTGTTCTATGTTTTTGATTGCTTCTGATTCCTTTTCTTCTCTCGTCCTGATTCTCTTTTCTTCTTTGTCATGGTGGTAGATGTAATTAAATTTTTGAAATGAGAGGGATTTGCCTGCCATGAAGTAAAATAATGCTTTTGGACCTGAATGGCTGGAACGCAGCATTTATTTTACTTCCCATTAAACACGTCAGAGTCTGAAAAGTGAATTGTTTGATGCTGAGAGGAATTCCCTGCTGGGAAAATGACTATATGCAGAAATGACACTTGCAGCTTTTTAGCTCTTCCCAGATGAGATCCTTCTCACAGTAACACAAGGGGCAGAATTTCCAGATGTCACTGTCTCCAAAGGAAATAAGAACTTCTGCTTTACATGACCTACAAAACATGTTTCACTTCAGTGCACACTACTATGCCAGGAGTGCAGGATCTCATCAGTTCTGTGTCCCATAGCCTTAGGGGGTGACAAAATTTAGGACTGCAAAGAAAATCTGTAGTGGGTGAGGTACAGTTCAGTGTTCAATTCATGTTATGTTGAATCTCAGTATTTGAAATCAGTTGAGGAGGGTTGATTATATTTAAACCCTGGATACCCTTTCCAAGAAAAAACCAAAATCATTCATTAGGAAAAAAAACCCCACCTGTGCTCTCTGAATCTAGCAAATGAAAAAGTGCTCCTTGATACAGCCAATGCAAGACATGTGACTGCCATCTACTAGATGGCCTGAAGGGTGTTGCAAAAAAGCACAGTTAGTTCTCTGGATGAGCTCAGCTAAGACTGTCTACACTAACTTACATGTCAAATGAGACATATGCACATTCAAGTGCTATTTTGCTGAAAAAAAATACTGTGAATGCATGCAGGCATTTTTTGTTCTAGTAACTGATTTTGCAAACAGCTAGGAGAAGATGAATCTTCTCATTTAAAACATTCAGTACAACTTTATTTGACTTTTCTCTAGTGACTGTGTCAAGGCTGTGTTGGTTTATTGCAACTGAGGAATGAACCTGATGTTCATTACAGAAAAAGTACAGATTTCTTTCTTAAAAAACACTACACAGTTTCAATTAAGACACCATTGTATCTCTATTCCACTTGGGATGATATAAATATTTATTCTACACATCTGTCTGAGTGCATTTCAAGAGTTAGCCCCCAAACATGGTCTTTAGAGGGCAGATTTTCTCCATTCCCTGCCCAGATTCAGGGGTAGTTTGGTCACTTAGCAAAAGGTTTCCTGGCTTTTGAAAGACGGAGGGTTTAGATGTGTACAAAACTCATTTTACCTTCTTTCTGGGTCAGACACTGAAATGAGATCGAATCCATGATGCTGGCATGCACTTCATAGTGAATACTGAGACCCCTCTGGGACATGAACAGGAACCAGCATGCTGTAGGTGCAGGGCCTAGAGTAACCGTAGTGCTTTCTGTGATATTGGATACTGTTACCTCTGTATTTCCAGCTGTTTGTCCAAGTTTTGTGCATAGAATATTTTTAAAGGCTATACAGAGCTGTGGAAAGTACATTAAGAAAGTAGCTTCTCCTTAAGTACCTTCTCTGACTATGCAGTAGTGAAAAGACCATTGCTATACTTTTCTCTATTTTCTTTCCTTCATTTACTCTTAGTTCTTCTATCTGTAGTTACCACATTGCCCTGCACATGATTTACACCTAAATCCTGTCTTGTCCAAACATAACAAAGCAAAACATTATGGGTTGGGGCTGTTGTTTCAGGAGGAGTCAAAGAAACGTGCAGAATTGTATTGGTTTTCAGAAGCTTGCAAAGGGAGAGGAATATGCAGGAGAGAAGGAAGGATCCAAGTTATGAGGAGACTGTACATGTGAGAAAGGTACAGTGTCTAGGTCATTCTTTCCCAGGAACAGAAATTTCCCTGCTGGTTTCCTGAAGAAGCTGTTCTGGTTGCTGCAGTCCTGGGATGCAACCGGTTGTGACCTAGTAGTTTCCTTCCCAGTCAGATGGAAAGCCTAGGACTGGCATTCCTCAGTAGTGATGATGGTGACTGAAAGGGGAGTTACAGAAATTTCTTTCTTTATATAATTGTAAGATTTGCAGCACAAAAGCCATGAGGTCATCTGTTCAGAGTGAACTCAGCACAAAGAGCATGTGATGTTTCCTTGAAGTGATGATCTACAGTAGAAACCAAAAAAAAAAAAAATTAGGCAGAAAAAGAAAAGTTGAGAAGATGGAGATAGAAAAATGCAGAGAGAAAAAGTAAGCCACTAGAAGTAGAAAAAACCCCAAACATCAATAAAATAAGTGTTATAGAGAGATTTCTTTTGCTGTCCTTTACTCAAGAATTATTTCTCTGGCCTACTGGAAAAGCAATATCATTTTTGGATGGTGGTGATGTTCTACTTGAGTCAATCTGGTATGTACTATAACCCCATATTTTGAGAAATACCATGTGAGAAAGCAAAGACTTCATTTATGTAGACATGGAAAGGAAATCATAAAAACCATTCTTTCCACTCATATTTTTGCTGAATTGAATAAGGCTCCCTGTATCTTACCTTCTCAGCCAGATAAACATTCAGCTGAAATCATGTTACTTCACAGACTCGACTCTCAACAGAAGCCAATCTCCTCATGGCCCATTTGCCACACTGTCTGACAGTATAATCCAAATAAGCCACAAATACTAAACAGTGATAAAATAGAGAAAAGGATTCAGTGGAAGATAGTGAAATAGGTAACTGTATCCTATTTTGAGGAGTTATCAGCATAGTTTCTCAGCACAGTGCTAGTGACATTACTATACTATAAAAGATAGATTCTACCAATTGAAGAACTTAGCCTGGTATTTTAGTAATTACATGGTAGCACCACTTCCTATAAATTTCAGTGGAAAGGACAGAAGAAAAGTATAGATCAATCTTTCCACTTAGATTTAGAAAGGTGGACTTACAGAGGTCCTCCAGTTCTAGGTATGACAGGCACAGTCTTCACTGTCATAATAGAAAATGCCTCTAGAACAAAAAGGGTTTTCAAGCAAATGAAATGGTCAGTCATTATATACCAACTTAAATTTCCCCAGAGATCAAAGTAACTTACTAGTTCGGGGTTTTTTCTCTGTTGTATTAAGAGATTCAGTTTCTGAGGCTTTGGAGAAGAGGGGAGAGAGATTTGTTTCTTTTTTTCCTGCTGTTCTTCAGGGACTTGTGAGGTTCTTCAATGGGAAGAAGGGGCTAGTAGCTCTTTCTGAGAATATTTCTGTATTTTATGTGGATCAATAAATGAAACAACACAGTAGAATAAATAAAAATATTTAAAAGGGATAAAAAAACATTTAAAAGGGATAAAGTCCCTCACACTACACTAGATTATACTGAGTGATAGTGCAGGGGGTAAGTGCATGTCTTTGTAAAGGGCTTAGTCTTTTATAGGCTCTCACGCGGGGTCGGAGGGCATGTTGTGTGCCGGAGAGGTACAGGGGCTGGCAACTGCAAGAGAAATGTAGGGAACAGAACAAAGGTCTTTATGTAACCTTTGTCGACCTCACCAAGGCTTTTGATACTGTGAGCAGAAAAGGTCTATGGCAGATTTTGGAACGTTTAGGTTGTCCCCCCAAGTTCCTTAAAATGATCATCTCACTTCATGAGGATCAGCATGGCCAAGTCAGGTATGGCAATACACTTTCTGAGCCCTTTTTAATTAAGAATGGTGTGAAACAAGGCTGCGTTCTCGCTCCTACCTTATTCACAATCTTTTTTAGCATGATGCTCCAAAGGGCCACAGCAGACCTCGACGATCAGGACGGTATCTACATTCGATATCGTACTGATGGAAGCCTGTTCAATCTAAGGCGTCTGAAGGCCCACACCAAGACCCTAAACCATCTTGTCCGGGAGCTGCTTTATGCTGATGATGCCGCCCTTGTTGCCCACACAGAAGCAGCTCTGCAACATTTAACATCCTGCTTTGCAGATGCTGCTGAGCTCTTTGGGCTGGAAGTCAGCCTAAAGAAGACAGAAGTTCTCCATCAACCTGCACCTCAGGAAGTCTTCCATCATCCCCATATCACCATTGGCGAATCAGAGCTCAAATCAGTCCAACAGTTTAATTACCTAGGTAGCCTCATCTCCTCGGATGGCAAGATTGACGGGGAGATAGACAACAGGTTGGCAAAGGCATACAGTGCTTTCGGAAAACTCCACAAAAGAGTATGGCGTAATAAACACTTGAAGAAAAGCACCAAGATCAGTGTTTACAAAGCCATAGTGCTGTCTACTCTCTTGTATGGTTCCGAATCATGGGTCATCTACCGCCACCACCTGCGTCTCCTAGAACGCTTCCATCAGCGCTGCCTCCGTACAATCTTAAACATCCACTGGTCAGATTATGTGACCAATACATCTGTTCTTGAGCAAGCAGCAGTCACAAGTGTAGAGGCCATGCTGATGAGAACACAGCTGCGTTGGGCAGGGCACGTCTCAAGGATGAAGGACCACCGCCTCCCTAAGATCTTGCTCTATGGTGAACTTGCCACTGGCTGCCGCAAGAGAGGAGCCCCGAAGAAAAGATACAAGGACTCCCTGAAACAACATCTCAGCCTTGGCCATATTGATCACCATAATTGGTCCACTCTGGCCTCAAATCGGGAGGCTTGGAGACACAGCATCTATAACGCAGCGGAAGCCTTTGAGAACACACGCAGGATCTCTCTCGAGGAGAAAAGGCAACGCAGGAAGAACCGTGTCTTGCTGAATACTTCATCTAAGGAGTCTTTCTGTTGTGCCTTTTGCAACCGGATATGTCTGTCACGTATTGGCCTCATAAGTCACCAACGTGCCTGTAACAAATGTGGATAAAGCCTTCCCAAATCTTCGTTCGCGAAGCCCAGCCATGACGAGTCTTTTATAACATAATTTTCTTAAAAATGTTAGCCTAGCCTGAAAGTGAGGCAGAGTGGGTGGGATAGAGTTTTTGTGTATGTGTGCATGTATATAGAACAAAAGATAAAATTAATACAAACTAATTGAAGCCTACTTGTGGAATTTCTTATTGTTAAAAAAAAAAAAAAAGTCCTTATGCTTGAGGGAAAACAGTAATTAAATGCAGCTTTTCACAGCAATAGCCATACAGACCAAATACTCATATAGGTCAGGGCCACTACACATTGTTAAAATGGTCAGGTCAGCAGTACTGTGCCTGTGGCTTCCCTCATGTGTCTAACATGAAATAACAGGAACACAAATGGTGTCATAAAGTGTGTAAAGTGAAGAAATAAAAAACAAGTATTTTCAGTTCTGAGAACTACATTTTGGAGAGGAAAAACAAAAAGATTTCTTGCATAACTGTAATATGTCTTGGGAAAAAATCCTCTTGAAACCACAGGTTTTTTCCTCTCAGAAACCTTTTACTAAAAGTAATAATAATAATAAAAAAGGCCATTCTTAAGTCTGGAAAAAAACATTTAGCCTTTCTAAACATAAATCATCATGTCCCCCCACTTTGTTCGTCTAGCACAGAGCACCTGCTTTTGCTTTGTCCAACTCTGGCTGCATATTAAATCTCCTGAATTTTCCTAGAGAAGGAATGTGTCTTCTGTGCAAACTGCCCTGCAGTCAGTACTTGGTTTGGAAGTGAAACCTAATCTCTGAGAATCTTCAGAGGGCAAACCAATTTCCTAAATCGCGTAGGTCTAAGTAGTGGAATTGCTTTGAAATCCAGTTGGTTTTTGTGTTTGGTTTGTTTGGATTTTTTTACTCTAAGTTGCATTGAGTAAATTCCTCACCTCCTCACTGTGAGTTTGCTTTTAAACAAAGTGCAAAATGGGAGCATGCTGCCATCCTCAATAACACATTTGTGCTGCCTATAAAACCAGATGGGAGTTTGATGAATCTTGTTATTCCTATAGCTCTGTGCTGTCTATAAAATCTGTCTGGATACAGGTTAAAGGTGTTTTTTTTGATGTGACTCTTCCAAAATAGCTGTTGTGCTTGAACATCACAAATTTTCTCATCCTCCATACCCTACAGACAAGCCTCAGGACCTTACACATTTCCAATCCAGTTGTCTTCCAGAGAGGAGGATATGGCAACAAACACAGAGCCCAGGAAATAGAGTTTGATCTTTTCTTTCTTCCTGTTCATGAAGATTTGCTCATAAATTTCTCCAGTACTTTTTATTTTTTAGTATGTAATTACAGAAAGGAGAAACACCAGCTGATCTGTGTGCACTTGTGTACACACAATTTCGTTACTCAAAGCAAGAGCAGAGCTCTGGAGCAGCACAGCTGTCTCCATCCTCCCTCCCTCGGCTTTGTAATGGACCTTTCTTTTTGTTCCCTCCACTTCCCAAGCCACTCTTCATATGACTGCAATGTTCCACCCCAAAGTTACATGCTAGCAACGGAGGGCAGATACCCCAATATGAACAGTATTTCATGCTCTTAGCTATAAAATTAGTGTTTAAGTGACATGATAGACTACAGTAACTTTGAGTGATGAGTTTCTGTTAGTTTAATTATACTATATCTCCATTTTTACCCCTTTTTTCTCCCACCTTATGTTCTATTTCAGGAAAGTACATTAGCCAATAAATAACAAACTGACTAGATTTATTCTTTTCAACATGACTACACATGTGCATGAAATTTAACATATGCTCAAGCACTTAGCTAAGCAGCTTTAACAGCAAAATCATAATTACTGTCAAAACCCTGTATTTTACTTAGAAGTGTGTAGTTTTAACTGTGATTCTTTTACTTGACAGTTAACATTTCCTAGGGGAAAGGACAAATATCTGTGTAATTTCTAAACATATTTCATGTCTGCCCACAAACAAAAAGCAGTGTGCTTGGAGAAAATTCTTCTAAGTGGGTGTTTCCTCACCTCAAACCTCACAAATTGCTGCTGTATAAGGTAGGTAGAGCTTTGGCAACTCAGTACATTGATCCATACACCTTCGTCCACTGTTTGTAGTATTACAATCCATTCTCCCATCAGATGTACATCTGCTCAGTCAGATGCAGCACCGCAATTCCAACACATGCAAAAATGTGTGGTGGCTGATACCTCTGAGCAGGTACAGGAGTACACATTCCTGTAGGTCACTACTGTTTACTTAAAAGAAAAAGTTCCAAGAAAATCCCTTGTCCTATGTGTCTTTTTCTTTGTGACACTATTCAGTGTGTTGGTGTTTCCTTATGTGTATAAAGAGGGAAGAAAGTGGCCCAGCTAAAATTAATAAGAGAACTGCCAAACTGCCTTGCATTTAGTACAGCTAGGAATGCAAGCAATATTTATAATGCGAATGCAAAATAACTTCCAAAGTTGATAGTGCTATTCTAATGTTTCAAGTTAAAAGGCATAAGCCACATCATGCATTCTTTGCTGCTTTTAATCAGTCATGTTAAAAAAGGCAATTGCTAAAACAAAAGAAGATTAAAGGCATCTGACTGAACTCTTTTGTCATTTGCTTTTGTTAATGTGTATGCTCTATCAAGCCTCCAGGTCGTGTGTTCATTTTCACCATACAGTGTATTGCATTTTATACTGCCTGAACTTTAGTTCTCATATTCTGCAAGCTAATAGCAATGATGTCATTACACATTTCCTTGTGCTTTTACATACAGATTGCAAAAAATGTTCTGCTATATTTTTCTGTTTCAGTTGGTGACATAATAACCTCCTCCCATAGTTTTTTTATATACCTGGTAATTGAAATAGCAGATTAAGTTTTCTCATACTGTAAGGTCTTCTCAGTCTTATTTACCACGAGCCTTTTCAAGAAAAGAAAGAAAGGGAAAACAAGCTGCTGTTTGATCTGTTTCCCAGACGTATTTTTTCCCAAATGGACTCCAAATGTTTTATGGCTATTGTGTCAGCCCATCACTTTGCTTTGTGGGTAATTAAGTCATTACAATAACACTTTATATTACTGCACACCAAGGCAAAAATGCCTGCCTTCTGTCAGGAAACTGTAAAAGGCCAGATGTTTCTAAGAGTTCAAGCAAAATCAGAGAGCTATCACTAATCACTGGGCTTGTTTGTGTAGGAGAAACTGAACCCATGAAGTCAATGTGAAACTTCCTATATAGTTAATCCAACTCCATGAATTAAACTATAGCTTATCTTTTGAATGTAAAGTGTCAGAACCTAGAGCTAGGCAGAGATCTGAGGTATCTGTACCTTTCAAGTCACATCAGATCTGTGTACTGCCAGATCACTGAGACATATATATTCAATGAAAAATCAATCCGGGGTACAAAATTTCAGCCCAAGTATTCAGGACACAGGATGTAAATTGCATGCCAGCTTTATGATTTTAAGCCATCAGTGTGCCAGTTGTGGAAGATAGATGATATTTGTTTTGGCATAAAACTTAAATGATTTAGACAGGCAACGATTGATTCAATGTTAAACTTGGAAGGACAAAGTTAACAGTCTGAAAGTTTTTTGATTCATTTGAATTAGAAAAATGCACATGTATCAGGCTATTACTTTGCATCCTATGGTCTCAGCACTTATTAATTAGAAACCCTAGAGGCAGCTTATCACTGACCAGAAAGATTGTGAATTCTAAAGGGAACAAGGAGTAGAACATCTGAGCTTTGGAGCAGGGGTTGCTTACCACCTCAGAGGTAGAACTTGGAAAGGCTTTTTGGAAAGTCATAAGAAATGAGGTTCTCACTCATTTCCACTGTAGTTTAGGATTAATATTACCACACAAATCCCAACACTGATCTACCATTTGTGTTCCTGTTTAAGTAATTTCTTTTTTAAACTGTATATTATGATGTTGGGCAAAGAGCATCAAGGATATAGTGACATGAATTTTAAGTATCATAGTGAAACATCACAAAAAGAATTGGTTTCTACATTGTTGTTAACAGGTATGTGTTTACACCAGGGAAACAGTTTACTCTAGATCCTCAAGTACTTTGGTTTAAGTTCTGCAGAACTTATGAAACAAACTAAAAAGCTACATGGTGATACGTAAATATCTCAAGTATACATATTTATCAGGTGAAGAGAAGGAAAGGGAAGGGATGTTCTGAAAACAGCTGCTTCTCAAAAAGGTGCAAGTTCCCAAGTCAGAGCTCTAAAATAGTTGCTCGGAAGCCATTTCTCTTCATACATGTTTATGTGGTTACTAATGCACAGTATTTCCATATGACTAAAAAATATTTATTATTTTATTTTATGCAGTAAATATTTCCATGTGGACCAGAATATATTAAATTTCCAAACATTCAGTTGAGTCAATCTACTGTAATTAATTCAAGAATACAGGATGCTAAAATTATGAACATTCTCATTTTTCCCAATTGTGTTTTTTGTTGATTTGCTTTCACTTAAATTAATGTGAAAATTATAGTTACACCTGGATTGCAGTAGCTTCTCTGATTTTGGGTAAAACAGTGTTTTTCAATCTGTATCAATTGCTGCTCTTTTCCGTTGCAAAGTAGGCTTTGACAGTAGGCAAGAGCTCTTGAATGAGAGCTGTCTTTGGGTGTGAATATAACTGAAACTGCTACCAATAGGGAAAATGTCTTTTCCCTATCAACTGGATTGCTGTTTCTGATTTCTGACCAAATCAAAGACTCCTGTAATATAGTAGTAGGTGCCATTGGAGGAGCTCAGATTTTATCTTCTTGTGTGGCAGGATGTTCCACTTTTAGAGATGCTATACAGGAGCAGGAGCTGTGAATTCCTAGGGAGCTCAGAAGCACACCTTCACTTTTTTCCCTTTACATATTATGCACTGGACACAACAGTACCACTAGTGGAACCATAATATTCAAGTAAGGCAGTGGGTTTTACTTTCTAAACAGATGATTTTATTAGTGAGATGTCCCTCTTGTTTCTACTTCATCTATGTTGCCATCTTCCCCTTAATACCCAAAACCCTGTCCAAATGGGTCACTGATGCTGCAAGGCAGTTAGCAATGGCTGGAGCAGGAAGCTGAGGACCAAGCAGCTCCTGCATTACACAGGCACCAGAAGCTTTAGGCAGCACTTAGGAAGAAAATTGAAAGACACGTGAGGTACGCTACCTCCAGCCTCCTCTGTCCATCTGAATACCCACATAACCTGGCTCTGGATGACATCTTAAGAGTAGGATCATGGAGTAAGTCAGGAAATCAGTATCAGATGCAGATGAGACAATCGCACAGGAACTTCAGGAGAGCTGACCTTAAGGGGGTAGTGACCTTTTCCTCTCCATGCCTATTTGGTGGTTTCTGTGGCATGACGCTACTTGGTTGGGCCTTGCAGATGGAGCTGGCCACAGACCTCTGGTTTGAGGAGCCCTACCAAGAGCACTCAGCTACAGGAAACTACCTACCTTGCGCATTGCACCTAAATTTATCTCATTCTTTACCAATAAAATGCCTCACATACTTAAGCCATTGCAGAAGCAGTAATACTATATACATGTTCCTGTTGCTAGAGACACTTCTATTAGCTGTTCAAGGAGACCTTACTGGGACTTGTCCTGAGCACACCTCTGCCAGGGGTTCAGCTGGCAGCAGACAGGGCTGGCTTGTCCATGGTCGGAGCCGTTCTCCTGCAAAGGAAGAGCTGGAAAACACCCTGGCTAGGGTTGTACCCCCTTTCCTTGGGGCTGCCTCAGATGAGGTCCCATCCTCAGCCTTGCTGGGTCTTTCTGCAACCATGTCTGACCCTGCTTCCCTTCACTGGACCAAAATCTCAACCCCAGTCTGGACATCTGACTGCAGTCACATGTCCAGGCTGGTCCTCAGCCCATCACCGTCCCCAGAGAAGCACCGATGCCTCAGGGGTGGGGCAACCCCAGTGCCCCTAGCTGCCCTACTCTTGCCTGGGGGCTAGGATGGGCTCTGGCTGCTGAGTCCTGCTGCAGTGGGCGTCCATGAGGAGCTCCCACTGCCCTCAGAAAGCCCCTGGTCCTGACTGTCCTCTGTCACTCAGCTGCACTTCTGCTTTGGCTGCAGCTGTTACCTCGTATCTTACTGGCAATTTCAGACCATTTTTCACTGGCACCCATTATCATTCTGCCATGCAGGATCGAATAGCACATATCTACCCTATTGTCCTAATAAAAGAACAGCATTATGTATTCATCTTTATATAGAGATATCTTTCAGGGAAGAAACACAAAACCAAAAACCATCACAGATCGCATTGGCAGTGCCACATATAATATTGTGCTTATCAGAGAGTTCTTTCAAGATGTGATTTGCAAAGCAGAGACAGACAGAAGAAATCAGGAAGGGGAGTACTATGTTTCTCAGGAGATAAATGACAAGCAGATCTCGACTAGCCTCAGAAAATGAAAAGTGTTTACTGCTTACAAAGCACACTTCATTCACTGTGACCAATTGCACTGTGTCACCGTTTGAATTAGGTGAGCAGGAATGCAAGACTGGCCTAAAATCTTTTTAGTCATCTTGGAAAAAATGTGCATAACGATGAATATTAACCACACATATCTGGAAACTTTTTTCAACATCCTCAGATTACTTGAATTGCAAGCTTTTGAGCAACTTGTGGTCCTCCCATGATTTTTCCAAAGCATTCCAGGCAATGCTTGTGTTCATAATTTATTGGTAGATAAAAAGGTAGCTACATATTCAGGTCAGCTATCTTGAAATCCTGTAGCAGCAAGGAAGAAGGACTTAAGAAAGCAGCATTGATGTCCCAGGTCTCATTAAACACCATCAGTATGCTGAGTTCCACTGTTGTTTGAGGACTTTGCAGGCCTAATATGGGATATAAATCCAAAACTGTAATCCTGAAAATCTTTGCTCCAGCTGTTACCCAAACTTGTGAGCAGTCAAACTACCAAAGTTGACTCTAAAACTCCCTAGGTATCTCACATTTTCTTGAGAAAGGGTGGAAGGGTGTCAAGGTACCTCAGTGCCTGGCTCACAGCGATCAGAATTAAAGTTATAGATGTTTCTTTGTCTAAAAAGCTTAAGAACCTTAAGACTCAACTCTATTAGTTTTCTAGTGCACACATCACAAATACCTAGATGTTCCTTAAAATAAAGTGGCTGCTACTTTTTTTAAAAAACAGTCTTTTTTATATAATGCAATGAGTATTTTAAAAAAGGCAAATAAGCCACAAACAAACAATTAAAACAAAACAAAACGCCCAGAAAGCCAAAGCACAGTATGTAGAAAGTGTGGGTTTACTCTCTTCCAGTACAAATAAAGAGAGAAATCTTACAGCAAGGATCCTAACCACTGACACAGGACAGTAGGTGTGCAAGAGGTGGAATGTGGTGGCTGTGGAGGGGAAAAGAATCCTCTACTACCTATCAACTTCCCCCTCTTTCCTTCAGAACCTGTTTTCCCAACAATATGCATCTTCATGCCAAAACCGAAGCACACAAAAGGGACATAGTTCTGCACCCCAGCAAATGAGGAACTCATCAATGAAATAGGACTTGTAGTCTGGTTCTTATTGCAGAAATTGTTTATTAGACATTTGAGAAGACAATTCTCTGATGGCATGAACAAAAAAATGTCTCTCAGCACCAGGGAACAAGGCACTTCACAGTATAAAAGGAGGCTGTGGACCTGTCACACTATGGGACGGTGTGTTGTTTTGTCGCTTAACTTTGAGGTAAGAGATCTGCCTTTTAAGTAAGAGCTGCCATAAAGATACAGGCAAAGGAATATCAAAATTTCTATAAATGTAACAAATACCCAGAACATCAACTCATCTTCCAGTACAGTAGAATTGGCACAGTAGGGGCTGAAAGGATACCATACTGACTTGTTCTTGGGATGATATTGTGTAATGAAATTCTGAGATAAAAGTGAGTCTGTTTCATTTATTTTTATTTCTCAAACTATTAAAATTTCACAGAGTGAACAACTAGCATTATTGGAGCAATTATAAACGATAAATGGAACAATAAAGTTGACATCCATGCTCTTATCACAGTTTAGATATCAATTTCATACGCAATGTTTGGTACTGTTATTTTCTAGTGTGAAAAGCAAATAATAATAAAAATAATAAATGTTTGAAAATAAAATCAAATAGCAGAAAGCAGAGAGAAATAAACAAGAGAACCTTGTGTCCTTTCTCACAGAGCATGCCAACATGACAGGTGTAATGTGCCATGCATCACCTAACAGAATTGTATTTTAGAGTTCAAGAAAGAAAGGGTAATGGCTTCCTCAGAAGAAGATTCTTGCATAGATTTTACTGCTGTTGCTGAACTATCCACAAAATAAAAGTTGAAATACATTGTATTTTCTCTGTGACTGTAACAAATCCTTAGGGAAAGATGAGTGTTATAAGGTCTGTTAATGTAGGCTAAGAGAGTGAAACTTATCTGACTGACTTAACTGTCTAAAGGTGAACACTTGCACTACAGGAGATAAAGTGTGACACCTCCAAAGGATAACTGTTCTCACTTTTTTCAGACATCAAATTCAGAACAGGTTCCAGAATCATATTCTGGAGATATTTATCTGTTGCACTGACAGTATGGAGATCTTATACAAGTAGTTTGGGCCAGACATTTATTTTCAAATGGGTTAAGCTATATTCAACTAATCCCGTCCAAAATGTCTATCAATTGTATTTGGCATCAAATCAGGGTCACGCTTGTGTATCTGTAAAAACAGTATCTATATAATATTTCAACATATCTAGCATACACCTTTCTTTTTTTATCAAAACGAAAGTGAAATACTTCTCAAAGGAATTTAAGCATTTCCAATAATACATCTTTTCTTGCAGTTGCTACCATGACAAAGTCAAAGGACACAAGTCAGGAGAGGTCTTCGTTGATTTAAAAATAATTTCAGTAAAATGTCACCTCAAGTTTTTAATAATGTTTGGAGTTTTTTTTCCCTTGGAAATTTTTTTGTCTTAACTTCTACTCTGAGTACCTTCATTTCATATGTTCCATTTTATGTTGTTCTTTCCCAAATCATAGATGAATGCACCTCCCCCCCAGCTTTTTCTTTCTTCAAGGATCTTAAATCATAATTTAAGTCAGTTTAGTAGCTTCTTACTCAACAGCTCTGATCCCTATGTGTGTCCTATATTATATTTGCTTACTTTACTGGAAAAATACATGTTTTACCACTCTGAGAAAGATTACTGAAAGATTTTATAGGTCTATAAGAGTAGTGAACCACTTTTCCAGCAGCAATCCATGAAGTTTCTATAAAAGGTAGTGTGAAAGAAGTTCTTTTAAGATTTTCTTTCCCTGGAAATGATGAAATAGAAATCAAGAGGAGCCAACAGGAATAAAAAGCTGTAAAGTAGCAATTTGAAATGCATATTTTCTCTTAGGAATAGCGCAGGAAAAGGAGCAAATGAGGGTTCTTCAATGTTGTACATACATTGTGTGTACCTACATTATTCAGAACTCAGTGCAAGTTTGCATGTCTTTAAGAACATACAAACCCTCCTTGAGGTCAATAAAACTACTCATGTTCCGGCCTTAAATACATACTGTGGAGTGGATGCTTTTGTTTTGTGTTATTTATGCTCAGCACAAGTTGCTCTGACCTCTTCAGGGATCGCCATGTGATGAGTTAATGAATGTATCATTCACAAATATTTTTTGTTTAGAAGAGAAAAAAATTTTGTTCCACAATAACTTGTTGATAGATTTGATTTGCATATTTGACTTGTGGTCATTTTGGAAAACATTACAGGCATATGAAGACTCTTGATAGTAGCTAAATAGCTGGAAAGCCAGAGGCACAAGTGAGGTAGTGACACAAGAAGTGAAAAAACATTTTCAATGGTACTAGTCATAGATAACCAAATTTGTTTCTTGTAATTTTTCAAGCCACTAATCTGTGACAGATGTCAGCAACACTACTCAATTTTGCTGTCAGCCAAAATAAATATTTTTGGGATGAGCTTCACGGAAGAGAGTAACAGAAAATTGTTTGGAAATATTATGAAACTAGAGACTAAAAGATAATTAAACAAATCTTGGGCCTTTGTAATGTGTTCAAGGGTAAGATCCAAAAAAAGTATGTAAGCATACAAATTATCATTGATGTTCTTAACTCCAAGATAAAGAAACAAATACCCCTTCTAGCTTTCTAAGGTTCCTAGAGGCCACAGATGCCTACATTTTTTTCACAGATCTTCCTTAAGTACCTCACTTGGTGCTGCCTTCTCTGTGCAGAAGGGGTGCCCTTTTTGCCTGGGCTGAGCACGAAGGCAGCTCTCCTGCTGTAGGGATTATGACACGCTGGCAAAGTGTCCTACCTCATCCAATACACAATGACTCAAAGAATTCTAGAGAAACACAGAGGAGATTGGGAGGGAAGTGGTGTAGCCATGGACATTTTGACTATAAAACACTCCTGGAAGGAATATTCTTATGGTTATGATACTTCCCAGGGTATGGGGAGAACTATGGTTCATCCCAAGTGAAATAGATTAATATCTCTTGTTGCTAAGGGAAGTGCTCTGACTAGCTGGGCACACAGCTCTTTTGATGTTTGAGATTATACTGTTCCCAGAGCTTCTGTCAAAACCTGTGACCACAAGAGTTATGTGACAAGGAGAGCAATCAGAAGAGAACCCTACCCCAAAGCCTAGCATGGCCAGAGTACTCACCTGGGATCAAGAGACCAGGGTGGAATTATGTGTTTTGAAAGAGAGAGTAGAGAGGACTGACAAATGTCTACCTTTAGCTTGACTGTTGTAAAGGCGAATTGTTACTGGTATTTCTAAGATTTTTTTTCACTGCCCTTAGTCCAGGCAATCATTTCCAAAGAGGAAGAGTACAAATAACAAGTAAAATTAATGTAATCATAAAGTAATATCTCATGATTGCCAGTGAAAAACAGGAGGAAGCTGATAACACATGGATCTATATTTAATGCGTGCAGTGACGCAGAGCAAATACTTTCTTGACATGTTACAGGTAATTAATGCATTTTGCAGTACTGATCTGGCTTTGAAGAATTTTTCCTGAATATATTTTGGCCTAAGAGTATCAGCTGATATATCATTTATTTTCTTTGGCTCCCTAATGATGCTGTCAATTACATCATGGTGGAACTTGTACTATATTATGCTTATGAAGTTGAATGTTAGGGCACTCAGGTTCATTGACTTAGTATTTGACCTACCCACACATACAACTGCTCTTTGGAGAATAGTTATGAGGCATGACTGAAGTGCCAGCAGTAAATAAAAATAGTGGTGATTTATCTGGCTCCTTTAGTGATAAGGAAAATAAAAAAAAATTAAAATGAGAGTTTACTCGTACCTGTATAGACCTATTCTTCTGTTTTGATTATTTGTTCTTTTTATTTCTTCTGCTTCCATCCCATAAGATCTGGCACTGTCTAAACTTGTGAATGTAAATCATTTAAATCATAGTCTCACAAACCTTCCTTTTCAAGTCTGCAAAGCTGATATTTCTCAGCGTTGAAATTTTTCATGCCACATTCAAAACCAAACTTCCAAGACTAGTAGAAATGCTAATAAATTCCTACATGAAAAAGGGAATGCGTGTGTTTCTGTATTTAATTAATTTTGGTTTATAATTTTCTTGCTTATTTCTGTCTATTTTTGGAATTATGATCTTGATCATAGCCAGTTAACCAGAAAAAGAACGAGATGCCAAAGAAAGATGCATAATATTTAACATTGCAATGACAGATAAGTTAGATATAGGAGAGCTTAAGAGAATAAGATGACATTAATCACCCTGTTGGCTAAGGAGGTGTCAAGTTTTCTGCAGATGTTAACACAAAGGAGAATCCCAAGGAGGCACTTAAAGGAAAGCAATGATTTGACTTTTAGGGAGGTCCTTCCAAGGAAAAGCACTAACATGAAAAAACAGGAAGAATTAACATACTGTTGGAAATAAACCTAACAGGTAATGAGTCCAGGGCTCATTAGAAGGAGGAATAGAACTTTCCAGTAACGAATCAAAAATGACAAGAGGAATGAAGATTGGCCATGAAGGGCCTGAAAAGAGAAGATACATAAGCTACATCTGCTAGAATACAGAAACAGAAGCCAGTAAAGGGATTCAAAAGGAGAGATAACAGAGTGGTGTAAGAAAATGGGAATTTGCAATAGTTATCCTGAAGCAGCATTAATAGGAAAATATTCCATTTGTCTAGGAGGAAAAAAAAGATATTGTATTAATTTAGGTGGGAAATCAATTCTTAGTTTGAGGGAAAGAAATCTCATAAAAATGCATATCTTAGAAAAGATAAGCAGAAAGAAACTGCAAGGTTTAGATGAATCTGAATACAAGGAACCAAGAAACTGCCTGAATAAAAATAAAATCTGATGTTTGGGAGACAGCAAGAAAGGTATAGCTTTTATAAGAAGCATTCCAGGTAAATGGTTTTATTCCTATTTTCTGAAAATATGAAGGTATATGTTTAATGGAAGTTGGAAAATATATTGTCCTGGAAATCTTTTTATACTAAAACAATAGATGGCAAGGAGATATTTTATGACAATATTCATCAAAATAAAATGTTACATAATTTTCGTTTTATAGTCTGATCATTCCAAACCCATTAATCTCCTGTTCTGCTGCTAAACACTATTACTGTCTCAAGAGAAGTAATTTGAACAAAATGTTCTGATAGATGTCTACTAATCCTGTCCAGATTCACAGAATCATAGGATATCCTGAGTTGGAAGGGACCCACAAGGATCATGGAGTCCAACTCCTGGCCCGGCACAGGATCATCCCCAAGAGTCACAACATGTGCCTGAGAGTATCATCCAAACACTTCTTGAACTCTGTCAGGCTTGGTGCTGTGACCTCTTCCGTGGAAGCCTGTTCCAGTGCCCAACCACCCTCTGGGTGAAGAACCTTTCTCTAATATTCAACCTAAACCTCCCCTGACACAACTTCAGGCCATTCCCTTGGGTCCTGTCACTGGTCACCACAAAGAAGAGATCAGTGCCTGTCCTTCTTCTTCCCCTAACAAGGAAATTGCAGACTGCAATGAGGTCTCCCCTCAGTCTTCTCTTCTCCAGGCTGAATAGATTAAGTGACCTCAGCCGCTCTTCATACGGCTTCCTATCCAGTCCCTTCACCATCTCTATTGCCCTCTTTTTGACACTCCCTAACAACTAATATCTTTCTTACACTGTGGTGTCCAAAACTGCCACAATATTCAAGATGAGGCCACACCAGTGCACAGCAGAGCGGGACAATCCTCTCCCTCGACTGACTGGCGATGCTTTGCCTGATGCCCCCCAGGACATAGTTCATGCTCCTGGCTGCCAGGGCACTGCTGACTCATATTCAACTTGCCATCCACCAGGATCCCTGGGTCCCTTTCTAGCATCTCATTCTCCAGTTTGTACGTGCATCCAGGGTTGCCCCATTCCAGGTGCAGAATCTGTCATTTTCCCTTGTTGAACTTCATACGACTGGTGATTGCCCAGTCCTCTATTTTGTTGAGGTCTCCCTTCAGGGCCTCCTGGACTTTGAGGGAGCCAACAGCTCCTCCCAGTTTTGTGCCATTGGCAGACTTGCTTAGTATCCCTTCCAGGCCTGCATCCAAGTCATTTATGGAGATGTTGAAGAGCACAGGCCTAAGATGGAGCCCTGTGGAACCCCACTAGTGTCAGGTCACCAGTCTGATATCACCCCATTCACTATTATCCTCTGTGCTCGACCCATGGGCCAATGGTTCCCCTACCACATGAGGCATTCTTCCAGCTGTGTGATGGTCACTGTGTCCAGAACAGAAAAAAGTTATTTTCATAATGCAGGTGAAAATGTCAATTGTTCTTCAGTGTTCTTCTCATTTTTTCTCACAGGGTCACCTCCTCCAGATGCGACCTGCACGAGAATGTTTTTGTGCCTGATCTCACTTGCTTTCCTGTGCAGGTTTTTTAACTTTTTAAGCCCATTGCCAATGTTTGGATCATAAATATTAAATGTTACATTTAAACTTTAAACTTTGTCTTGTGCTACAGGGCATTCCAGAACATGTGTTAAGCCTAATTATAAACCTGAATCTCCAAACTCCTCCAAAGTCTTTTGAGATTAATTCCAGTATTTCACCTCACTTTCTAAATCAGTGCAAGCAAAACATTTCACATTTTACTTTCCTTTTTTAGTAACATCTCTTCAATAAGAAGTACAATATGATAGACTGATTTATTTGTCAAAGAAAATGGATTATTTTCCCCAAAGTTCTTTCAGAGTGCCAGATAGCTACAATCTTGAAGCTTCATCCAAGCCCAAAATGTTGCCCATGAAGAAATACTGACACCCTGAATTAGTCTAAGCCTGAATCAAACTTATACTCAGACTCACTTCTTTGTATACCACCTGCCACATTTCTCACACTAAAAAAAGAAAAAGAAAAAAAGGCAAACCTTACACATCAGGGAAACCCTCTAATCCATGCATTGAATATTCAAAGGCATCCATGCGTCTTTTATGTCCAGCCAAGCTGCAACAGTAGATAAGTATGAGGAATGCCTCCGGATAACTTAAAACTTAAATCCACAGTTGTTTCTTATACTGAATTCCAAATTTATATGTGAACAAACTATTCTAAGACTGCAATTACTTTAGAAGGAATCTAGCAATAGTTCATGTGGTTTGTACTCTTTCAGAATAATACTGAGTGACAGATTCTAAAGCTAAGGACAAAAAAATGAGTAGAGTTATTTTGAGTTCTATATGTATTATAAATTTTTGACTTAAACATGTATTATATAGTACAGAATTTTTGGGGTATATATACTCATAAAAGTCCACTATTCACCTTTTTAATTAGCCAAGAGGTAGGTATTCTAAAGATTAACATATATTTGAGTGTTGGCGACTGTCATCACAAAAAAGTAATTTTGCCAGGAAGGGCTAAAAATCAAAGATTTCTTCCTATTGGTTTAAACCAATGCAAGAATGATAGTTTTCCCTTAAACCAAGGGTAGTTCAGCCCACAACCCTGTCTCCAACAGTGGCCATCTTGCAAGCAAGGAAGAGTAAGAGCAAGTTAAGCATATATGCCAGTTCCTTCTAATACTTCCCAGGCCTCCAGTGAGGGTCAGATCATTGGCTTCTTTAACCAAATATAATTATACTTTTTTAGTTACCATGAGCGGATATATCTTTCAATATGTATATCTTTCAATATGTCTCTGTAAGCTAAGTTTTTCACATTTACTGCGTGATTTATCATAGTTCCACACATCTGTTGTCTGCTCCCTGAAGACCTGTCTCCTATTCATTTTAATGATGGCAGCATGCATTTAATGTCAGATCCTACCCCCCTTTTAGAGTGAAAAAGACAGTGAAACAGTTGACCCTCCATCCACCCTCTATAAGCTATTGATGACTTACAGTATCTCCCAGATGTGTCTCTAAGTTGAAGAGACCAAATTTACCTTTCTTATCTTCATGCAGATGCTATTTCCTATCTTTCATCACAGAATAACTACAGTTGCAGATGACCTTTAGATGGGTCCAAAATCCTGCTCAAGACAGGGTCACCTTCAGTGTTAAACTCAAGTTGACATTTGAATACCTCCAGGAGTGGAGTTTCCACAGCTTCTCTATGCAGCCTTGTGACCCTCTAACAACATTCCCCATTCTAACATACCCACTTTGATGAGGGCACTGAAACCTAACACCACAAACAGGATGCAAACGAACACTAAATTTACAGAGTAGCATCATGATATTCTTTACCTTGTCCTCTTCACTGCTGAGTACTCACAAGACCTGATGCACTTCTCTCTTTGTTTCTGATATTTCCACTGGAATATCTGTCATAACCTCAAGACCATATTTGTGAGAAGAAAATTCAGGTCTGTCAGAGCCTATCTGTGACTACTGCAAGGTGCAAGTTCTGACCTGATACTTAACATGTCGGGTTGATCTGAACAGGAGGGTCTGCCCAAAGTTGTCAGAGGTAGTTCTCAAGCTTTACCCTGTAGTCAGGAGAGAGATTAGCACCTCAGGGAAGTGATTTATCCCAAATCATTGAGAGATCTAGTCACACATGCTGAATTGCTTTCTGTGCCTCCCTGTTGATTTCTAGGAAAACCTAGTCACACTGCTTTTCAAAAGAAAGTATTGGATGAAAAAAAACCCCAACAAACCAACAAAATTCCTCAACTGGGAACACATACTTAGTTTTGGATAAATTAGAGGCAGTGTTCAACTACTGAAAAATATATAGCAATCTCTTATGCAGGAACTTTATTTTCACCATGTTGACTGTGGACCCACTGCTAAAGATGTACATGCACTGTGAAAGGATGTAGTGAAAAAAAATTGTGTAATGATGTGGTATGTCTAGCATGAGGAAGGGAAAAATATGGCATTGGAAAATTATAGAAGCCAGGGTCTTCAAGCATCTGGCAAGTTTGCTATCCTGCATTCTCTAAGAATGAGCTGAGTATTTTCCATTTTTAAAATGTTAAGTCTACAAGTTAATTGAGTAAGTAACTTCAAGTACTATAAAATAAAATTAATAATTCCACCTTGATGTTCCAAGTCCCAGCAGAGATCAGGTTGTTAAGTATTCATGTAAGCTAAAAGTGTCATTCAGATGCTAAAAATTTCAATCAGTTTGCTTCCACTTACTTCACAAAAATTTACAGTTAATAATAACAACATGTTATGTAGATTTATGATGTGATAATTTATCTAGGTCTCAACTTCTAAATAATTAGCAGCTATCACAAACTGCACAAAGGAAAATTTCCCATTCAAGCATTTTTAGTGCAATTCCACAGTCTGAATTATCTATTTTACAACCACAGCTCTCTATAGCTGGAAAATCTGTTCTACAATAATCTTCATTATTCTGTTGCTTAAAATGCTGAATCTTATATCACTGGCTGTCCACTCATATATGTATGTCTAGCAGGAAAATAATGAGTAGTTCTGGATTGGATCTCAGTCTTGATTCATTAAGTTTGTTCCAGCTCTTGGCAGTCATTTTGTTCACATTGCACACACAAGCTGAATCTGTCAAACCAAGTCTTTGGACAACAGTACTTTTTAACTGGAATGCATTTAGATGCTTCACCAACCAATTAGAGGATATATTGCAAACCCCACTGTGGACATTTATTAAGGGATTCATTTAATTCACTGATAATTTTCTGCTATAAAGCCATTGGTGTTTGCCCTAATAACTGCTTCAACAAACTGCTGTTTTAGTAAAGCTGTGACAGAATTCAAAAGTTTGAGTTTCTGTGTTAACAGTAGGAAAGAAGAGGAATTGACTAATTTTTCTAAAAACACCAAGCTGTAGGCTCTGGAAAGGAATGCTTGAAGTGTGTTTCTTTTGCTGCATTAATTATTTATGTAGAATTTCTAGCCTTGGCTAGAAATTGGTTATTTCTCATTTGCAGATCTTTTGGGATGCTGATTTTCAGATAGTACTTTCACAAAATAGCTCTAGACTCCACGGTTTTCTGGTTGTTTTTGTTTGTTTGTTTTGGAGATTTTTTGGGAAGAGTTATTTAACTTTTCATAGTACAGCATAAACATTGGTGAGTTGGAATAGTGTCAGAAGTTATAGTGACTAACCTGAGGCACATCCACTCAAGACAATGGTACTCTAGTCAACTTCTTGGAAGGCAGTACTTAGATTTGTGCAACAAAAAAAGAAAATAAAGATCTATGCTCTTCCAGGGGGAAAAAAAAGTATATATTCAAAAGATTCAAAGCTAGATGCAGGACTCAATGATCCCTGTATGTCCCTTCCACCTTGACATACTCCATGATTCAATGATTCTGTGAACTAATAATGCTCTTAATGTGACGTGAAAAAAATAGCAAATTCCACCCAATCAGTATTATGTATGGACTGTGCTTTTGAGAAGGATACCTGTATCCTCTCTGAACCTCAGTGACTGGATTGAATGGATCTATGCATGAGCCAGGTAGAGAATACGCAAGTCTCCTACATCATTCCAAAGTAAAACAGCTTCCTCTAGTTATTTTTATTTTGACCTGAAAATGAAAAACCTGACCTGTATTGAAAAACATTCCTTCACAAGCTAACAGAATGAAGAGTGTACAGGTGCTGCAAATCACTAGTGTCAGGTTATATGCACATGAGGTCCAGGAGAAGCCAAGCACACAGAAATGAGCATGAGCTCTCTCTCATAGTGTTAAGATCTGGAATGCTCAGTCTGATTTTGTTTTTAAAAACAGAGCTCAACTAATAAATGCCATGAGAAGTTGTTTTCTCTACAACCACTAACTACATTCTGGGACTGAGGTTCGTCTTTCATAGAAGACAGCATCACTTTGAAAAAAAGAAGAAGGAACACCTAATCCTTAGTGGTCTAGACAACAGTATCTTTATACATAGGCTGGGCTTTATTTGCAACATTCCCTGGTATTCTTCCAAGAAATATAATTTCTTGAAGATTCATCTCAGTAGACTAACTACTCCCTTCTCCCCATGCATTCCATATGGTGTTTTCTGGGCTGCCTGGGACATGTTAGTGATTCAACATCAAAACAAAACACAAATATAAATGTATGTGTGGCCTCCACCATCATTTTTTTTTGACTCTTGGTTGAAACAAACTGCTGTTAGGTACAGCTAGCTGACCTAATTGTCTCACAAAATGAGCTTTTACTTTGGTGGAATGACAGTGAAATTGTTGCAGAAGTTAACTTATTCAGCTTTTAGAAATCTGTGCATATTTAAATACAGCCATAAAAAGAATGTTGGAGGAGACTTCTGAGCATCATCTTGTCCAGTCCTTCCTGCTCAAGCAGGGCCTCCTACAACCAGTTGCCCAGGACCAAGGATGAAGACTCCACAATCTCTCTGGGCAGCCTGTGCCAGCACTCAGTAACGCAGAAAATGAAAAAAATTTTCCTGATGTTCTGCTTTTTCTTCTTCTTCTCTTTCTTAATCTTCTTTTTCTTCTTCTTCTATTTTAAAAAGAGGCTCTTAATGACTCTTACTAAGTTGTGTGGGCAAAAAATTCCCTGTAAAATCAAAGTTTTCACAATAGGTTGAATTTAAAATTCCTCATGAATTTCTAACAAAGCTGAGATCAATATAAGTCACAAGATAAATATATCCTATGGGTCTTGAATATATAGTACCTCTGACAGGGCAATGTTTCCTTTACAGTATTACTACAGTGAAGTAGAATTTGTTGCTTCATTTGCATAAATAGTGGAGAAAACTGCAAACAAAATGGCTTAAAGCAGCAACAGAGAAGCCTTTCCTAGATCCCTAGGTGAAGTAAAGAAACAGTCTTCATATTGTGTTTTGGTGTATTTGAATTTATGTCAAGTAAATAAATTACTCTAGCAATTTTTCTAACCTCTATAAATTTATCACCAAAAAGAATTTTGGGGCATTTATAGGTGAGCTAGATATTCAGAGTCCTAGAAACACATGGAAATCAAGACACACAGTGTACTGTACTCCTTCAAGAAGGTTTTTACTTAAGAAGACATTTTATTATTAACAAAATGTGTTTGATGTGTGGACCTTGAACAGATGCACACTTTTCAAAACTTAATAAATCATACAGACTCTGGTTTTCCAAAAATGCTGTTCCACCTACTCTCCTGTTCAGAGAAGACTGCAACAAATGATATACCTTTCTTTTAAGGTTCCTTGATTCATGGTCTGTCAAAACAAAGGATAAAAAATTCCACAGCTGAGGATCTTTTTTTTGAGACTGCTCTGCCTCTGATTTTCTTTGAGAAGAGTCAAAGGAATGCAGGAAGATAGAGGTGCAAATTCATCAAGAAGTAGGTTCTAAAGGCCAACATCAACTACTTGAATTGGATGCAGGAATGAAGGAAATGTCATACAGCTAGCAAGGCAATTTTCTAAAAATTAACAAAACTTTCCTGGAAGATCCTTTTCTTTAGAGAAGATGAAACTGTTGAACATTTTCCTTATCAAATGAAAAGATGATGCCTTTGTTTTAGAGAATATGCTATTTGTAGACATGAAACTATAAGTGTGTATAGGAACAATGGCAGAGGTATATGGTATAAAAGATTTTCTACAAGTCATACACATATCCTGGACCATGATCAATTAGTGTAATTAATTTTAAAACAATATTAATTAAAGACTAGTTGGTATATAACTAAAAGCAACAGGTGCACTCTTAGCTGGGTCAAAATCTGGCTGGATGGCTAGGCACAGAGAGTGGTGGTAAATGGTGCCAGATCTAGTTGGGATTCCCTAAGGTTCAGTATTGAGTGTATATATTTTTTGACTCAGTCTTATTCAATATTCAATTATTGATGATCTGGACGAGGACTGAAAGCACACTCTCAGTAAGTCAGCAGACAACACTAAGTTGGGCAGGAGCACTGACCTACTGGAAGGTTAGAAGAGGGATTTGGACAGACTGGATCGATGGGTTGAGGCCAACAGTATGAAGTGCAGTAACACCAACTGTTGAGTCCTACACTTTGGCCACAACAACCCCCCCTACAGCACTACAGGCTGGGGGAAGACTGGCTGGAAAGCTGCCAGGTGAAAAAGGACCTGGAGGTGCTGGTCGACAGCAGCTGAACACGAGCCAGCAGTGTACCCAGATGGCCAAGAAGGCCAAAGACATCCTGGCTTATATCAGAAATAGTGTGGCCAGCAGGACCAGAGAAGTAATTGTCCCACTGTACTCAGCACTGGTGAGGCTGACCCTGAAGTGCTGTGTCCAGTTCTGGGCCCCTCAGTTAAGGAAGGACATTGAGGTACTGAGGCATGTCCAGAGAAGGGAAATGGAGCTGGTGAAGGGTCTAGAGAATAAGTCATATGAGGAGTGGCTGTAAGGAGTAAGTCATATGAGTAGTGTTCCTCTCTACAACTACCTGAAAGGTAGGGGTAAGTCAGCCTCTTCTTGCAGGCAACTAATGATAGAACAAGAGAACACAGCCCCAAGTTGCACCAGGGGAGATTCAAGCTGGACATCAGGGAGAATTTCTTTAATGAAAGGGTGAAGTCCATTCCAAGTATTGGAATACTTAGAATGAATTGCCCAGGAAGGTGGTGGAGTCACCATCCCCAGAAGTGTTCAGGAAACGACTGGACATGGCACTTAGTGCCATGGTCTAGTTGACAAAGTAGTGATTGGTCAAAGATTGGACTCGATGACCTTTGAGGTGTTTTCCAACCTCAATGATTCTATGATTCTATGCAGTACAGTACATAAGAAACAAATGTTTCACCACAGTTTTGAGCATCTTAGACTGAAAAAGACTGAATGACTAGAGAAGGGCTTACCTGAGGGCTAAAGAAGGCTGTTTTAAGCCTTCAGAGTCAATGTCTTCATTTTATGAAGTATGTGACTCTATCACTTGGTGGGGAAAATACTGTGGCTGCCTGTCCTGAGCAGCACTACCAACAACGTACTGCCCTGACTCTTTTTTTGGGTCTTTGCTCTAGCCTTTCTGGATGCATTAGCAGAAAATAGTACTGCTGCCATGGATGAATCCTGAATTCTGCAGGACCTCTGCTTCACAGTCATTTAAGAATGCTAACTGTCAAGCAAGGAAAAAAAATCAATGCTAAAGGTCAAAAAAGGCATTTGGAAAAGTATGGTATTACGTTCTAAAATAATCAGCATTTGCTTTCTTATTTTTTTTGTGAAGCACTTTTACTAGTATTGCTGCTAATATCAACAAAGCCTTAGCCTTTTAAATCTGTTCTTCTTAAATCTGTTTTTTGATTTGTGGAACAGAACCTTCCACAACCTTAGTGAATCATCCTCATACACAGAGCTATTATGTCATTTTGGATTGATATTAAGGTAACCCACACCAGAACATGGCACATAACATAAAGACTTAACCCATGCCAAACCAAGACACCTCTAAACAGTTCTGCTGGGCTTGCATATAAATACCAAAAAAAAGTATGTTTTTGGAGAAAGATGGTTCATAACTCACTTCAACTGTAATTCCTTGTAGAAAATATTACTGGCAGACAGCAAGGCCAGAATATCTGTGCACAGTGCGTGGTCCTTGGCTGTCCTAATATAAGCACAGAGAGCACACCAAGTCACTTCACACCCTCCAGTAACTTCAAAAGCAAGTGTCCTTTGAAAAGTCAGTCACTCAGCCTAGTAATGAAGAATGAGTGTTCCCAGGTCTTCCTACCTAAATATGTTTAAAACAGAAGAGCATAGCAAAGCAGAAAATGAATGAAAGACTAGAGTGCAGGAACAGGTAAGAGCTGTTATCACAGGGAATTTGAGTGTCTTGAAAGTGATGGGCCAGCAAGAAGAATTCTACTTGAATCCAAAGTTCAATAGAGGGCCTGGTTCAAGTACCAAAAGTTCTCAGTATGCAGGACTTGCTGTTAGTAGTATCAGGGTCCCTGTACTATTCCAATTTGGCTGCCTCAACAGTGTCTTTGATTTTGTCTCAGAAAAGCAGTTTCCCTCCAAACATTTTTTTCTCCAGCTGCAAGCTAAGCCTGCTGATTTAATTTTTCCAGAGATGGCATATCTTCCTAGTCACTCATATGAACTACTATTTCAACAGACATTTTTTGGACAAAATGCACCCTGTACTGCCTTTCTGTAGAAGAATACAAAAAAATCATAGGGGGGAAAAAAATCATAGAGCTTACAAAATCCAAGTCCAAAGAGTCATACTCGGGGGGGGCATGGGAATCCACAGGATTTTTGAGTCTGCTTACCTACAAAAGCAGAAAACATGAAAAGGAGCTTTATCATGCTGCACAAAGTGAATAGTTCTTAAAGCAGTGTAAGACGAGAACAAAGGTAGCAGCCTCATGGCCCAACACTTCAGACAGAAATGCAATGAAGTTTGGCAGGAAGCTGAGGCACTTTCCACTTAATGCCTAACAGAAGTGATCTCTGGCTACTTCCAGAAAACCTTCTAAGGGACTCTCCTTTCAGTAGCTTCAAGAAATGTATCAACGGCTTTCAATGTTGGACTGCATTGCAAGTCCAATTTATTTTTAGCTAATACTTAGTTTCTTTGCCTTACATCCCTTTTATAAGGAAAGTTCTGTGGAGGTACAATCGTTGACATCCTTTAGACTGTTAGAGTTACTAAGAAAAGCATGCTATATATTTCTAATTATGCAACTGCTTTACATTAAAAGGATGTGGACTTGGCACTTTTTAACACCAGGATTCCATAACTGCTAAATGAATTTTGTGTTATAGTAACTAACAGAAGAAGAGACCAGGATAAAAAAATTTCCTTGACTTAATGTTTTCTTTTTGATCTTATTATAAGAATGAAACTTGCAAAAATCTAAATAATATCATGTGCAGAAATGATTGTGTGCAGGCTTGATCTAGATGCATTAATGCACAGGTAGGTATAGAATAACTGTGCACCTTCATGTCTAAAAACATCTCCTTTGCAAACATGCAATTACTAGTGTGCATATAAGCAAGTGACTGCATATCTCTTTGTTTCCCAGCAAAACGAGTTTCTGCTTATTATATATGCTGTGCTAGCTTTGCAAACCCTATACAGCTTTAATTTCCCTCACACATGGTAAATATAATTACATATTCTGTCAACACACACAGATTTACCTGTATATGTTATGCTTTTACCTGCCATTCCTCAGAAGAAAAGTTGTCCTAAAAATTTCTTGAGTCTAAAAGCAAAACAGAATAAAAGCTGCATACAAAAATAGTTAGAAAAAAGAAGCTTATTTGTTAAATAAGCAAATTTGAACCAGTAAACTTTTTAAATATAAGAACAATCCTGTGATACCAAAATAGCATATGCCTAACCTATTAGGCACTGATGGAGACTGCTGACACAACACTTAAAGTATGGTTATGGACATTTTCTTTTTCCTTTCCTGTAGACTACACAATTATGGAGATATTAAATTTCAAAAATATTTACTGCCATGAGAATGTCTCTCTCCCACTGTTCCTCTGGCAAACTAGAAGTGGCAGAAAGAAAATAGCTTGCTGGCAGTATTAGTGCAGTCTTCATTTATAGAAGAATAATTTAGAACATTTGTCACATGTAAAAGGGAATATTTAAAGACAAATCAATGATGATCTGAATTATGTTCTCAATTTCACTGACGTAAGTCAGAAGAATTTCTGTTTGTTGTAATGAAGTTACTCCTCCTTTACATCCTATAGTTGCTTGCTGAATTGCGTGTTTAGGTTGCAAAGCGTAGATAAAGGAAAAAAAAATAAAAGAAAAAGAAAAAAGAGAAATCATATAAAAGTAAAGAGTAGTTAGTCCCATTTTTAGTTTCTAGCACAAAGCTCAACTTCTGCAATTGTCTCATAAGCAGCCCTCTATATTGTCAGAAAACCTGAATAACTGAGAACAGCAGATTTTGTCAGTTTCCACCATTTTATCAAAGATATGTTGATAAAAAAGTCCAACTAAAATGACTCCAGAAGATATATTTATCCAAATGTTAATCTTTACTATTTATAGTCAAAAAACTGCTGAAATCTAGATGAATAATGAAAGGACAGATAATTCCACTACAGTAACTACTGATTCAAGAAGAATTCTGCTTATGTTTTCTTTAGCCAGAAAAGTCTCCATTTGAAAATTTATAACCAACCTTCTCCCTTCCTTTCACTCCATTCACTGCATGTGGTCCATGTCTTATTCCTCAGAAAACCCATCAGACTGCAATTGTGCTAACACTGGGCCAGTACTCACAGAGAGGCAAGAAAATGATCAGCTAATATGACAACAATCATAGGCACAAAAAAAGGAAAAATCTTATAAAACCTGTTGAAAAGGACCTTGGATGGTCTATTCCGCTGCCTTTGGGCAAGATGAAAAATTTAGAAACAAGGCCACTTATTATAGTATCATCTTTCATGCACAAAGTTTAATACATCAAAAGTATGTGCAAACGTATGGGTTTCTGCTGATATTTTCCTCAAGTTTAAGGCTGGGAACCCAGGTGAGCGGTTTTAAAACATGTTTGGTGGCAGTACAATCCAAAAAGCTAAAGAGTAGGAACTGAACCAATACTGTGGTTCAGAATTGAGAAGAGGTAGTTCAGTTAAAAGTCATAGAAGAAGGTTAAGGGATAAAAAAACCTGATTATAGGAGATAAGAAGCATTTAATAAATTTGTCTTTCAAAAAGAAACCTGACAGATGCCTTGTTTGTACTAGGTATAGATTAAACGAGGAGAACGTATGAAGTAGAAGAATATAACATGGGAGAGAAAGCAATGACAGAAAAACAATGTCTGATGACTGAGGTCAGCGAAGTGCAGTTGAGAAAGAAGCTGTAGCTGCTCTGGTTTTAGCAACTGGAACAAAGCACCAAGGAATTCATGACTCTTCATGCTTCCAGCTTCAAACTTTCCATCTTTATAAAAACCTCTTTAACCAAACATTAGTCTCAGCTCAAGGCAGCAGAAAGTGATATGATGAAATTTGATATACCATGGTCTTACGCTGAGACCTAGCTGCTCAACTTCCATTAAATTCTGTGGCTCTCAAAAATAATAAAAGGAATGGATAGCATTTAGATTGAGTGCCTCCAAGGGAAATCAGATGCCACAGACAATACTACTGGTAATCCTTTCTGGTCCTAAAACAACTTCTACTGCACACCATGCTGTCCTGGGATGTGCTATCCCTAAGACTTCAATTTTATAAAATAGAACTTTGATCTATGTTGTATCTGACATTATTCCAATTATCTTGCCAAATTCCAAGTGTGAGTAAACACAGCCTTGACCTTTATCCTCACAGCTTCTGCTAGAAAAGATTTCCTCACTTCTTGTCATATACAGCATTCTATGAGGAAATGCATATGTAAAACCATGCAAAACACAGAAGAAATGGTAAGTTTTATATAGCATAGATCTATCCTGAGCAGGAGAGGTATAATTCTGACATTAAATTATTTTTGAAATAAAAATATGCCCTCTCAACATACAGTCAGACATTAAACTAAAAACAGTGGAAAGATTTCCACTAACTTTCCTGAGCACAGGATCAAACTCTCCATATGTATATGTCATATGTCATATACATATACATACAGTATTTGACAAATACGTATGTCAAATACTGACCACGTAGCACTGACACGTTGTGCATGCTATGTACTCACTATTTTAGATTTATTCAGATTTTAGCTTTCTATTCAGCTATTAACATTATCTGGAAATTTCCTTCACAACTGAGTCATACTGATAAAGAGCCACCTACTGGATTTAAGGACAATCATCCACTGCTGTTTGTGGGCACTGCTTTAACTTTTTGTGGATGTTGCATGGATTACAGAAACGTAAATAACACCAATTAAACAAATTCAAATAATGGGGAGGGTTGATCGATAAAGTCAGAGTCGCAATCGTATGCAACCTCAGCTGAGTAGGGATATGACAGTGAGGATCAGAAACAGTTACTGAAACATGTCTAGGGTGAGGATCCACTTTAAGACCACTTGGAAATAGACTTGTTTTCCACATGACACGCGTGAAATATTCCCCAGGGGGATGGAGTGGGGGAGGAGTGGAGGGAGAAGTTAATATGGCAGCATTGTGGTTTGTTCAGTTTCAAACACCACCACCACGACCACCACCACCTTATATGCTACAGTCCAAAATTAGTCTTGCTACTCTGTACTAGTAAACTATGGAGAGAAATGAGAACCCAGTGAGCACTGTAAAATTTTTCACAACTCCTAGGTCTCACACAGTAGTGTCTTAATAGTGTTCTTGATTGATAATAACCCCCTTTACAAACTTTCAACTACCTTGTTCTACCCTGCTCCCAGCAGCAGCAGCATTAAGGCAGCTACATGGAAAGAGAAAAGGTTGAAGCTGGAGGTGCAGGCAGGTGAGAGTAGTCAGGGACGCATGCCTTTGAGGAAGGAAGTGGAATTAATGTAACTTTTGGTCACTTAAAAGTTCAAGCACTGTAATGCTAAAGGCAGGATAGTTCTGGTGTCCCCAGCATAACAAGGACATGGGACTATTGGAGCAAGTCCAGAGGAGGGCCATGAAGTCAATAAGAGGACTGGAGCACCTCCCCTATGAATTCCTTATGAAGACAGGCTGAGAAAATTAGGTCTGTTCAACCTGGGGAAGGGAAGGTTGCTTAGAGACCTCATAGCAGCCTTCTGAAGGGGGTCTCCAGGGAAGCTGGAGAGGGACTCTTCATGAGGAATTGTGATTCCTGAAGTAACCGAAGTAACTGAAGTAATGGGTACAAACTGAAAGATGGGAAATTTAGGGTAGATATTAAGATGAAATTCTTTACTGTGATGGTGGTGAGGCACAGGAACAAGTTGACCAGGGAGGTTGTGGATGCCCCAGCCCTGGCACTGTTGAAAGCCAGGTGGGATAAGGCCTTGAGCAACCTGGTCTAGTGGGAGGTGGAGGTTTGAACTAGATGATCTTTAGAGTCCATTCCAACTGCTGAATATTCTATGATTCTATAACAAGACATGATAACTCCCTACTCACCTACAGCTGTAATACATGAGAGACATTTTTCTCCACGTTGCCATTAAGAGCTATGCTGGCCATGAGACTTCAGAGGTAGGAGCAACTCTGATTGCTGATGTAGTTACAGTCAGGTGCCATAGACATACCCCCAGCAAGATGCTCAGTGGGTTTGAATTTTCGGGATTCTTTTTTGTTAGTATATACACTTCTACCCTGAGTCTCATCCCAGAGAGGAAATAATTGACATTCTCTTGCCAAGAGTATGAGTGAGGGGGAGAGAGTGTTTTGAAACTGTCTTCAATTGTGGTGTTTGATCCAGTTGCTTCTGTTCAAAGAACTGTAAAAAGCATAATATAAGATGCTCCAGAATTTTACCAGGCTAGACATTGCAATAAAAGGCAATTTCACAGGTAATAGAAACCTCAGCCAGGAAATTTCAGAGCTGTAGTACCCCAATGCCCTCCCCTTTCTGTTTAGCTGCGTAGAACCTTTAGCTGCATAACCCTTTTTCTCTTGAAACTCAGGGTTAAAGTATGCAAATGGTCATAACCACTGGTAACAATGGTTTACAGAGCTGCTTACCTGAAAAAAAAAAAAAGAAAAAAAAGAAAATGATTCATCAAACCCTTTAGGACACCCTTGAATATTGCCTGATGCAGATTTCAGGGCTGGTTGAACTTGAGCCATTCATTTTTAAACATTGCTAGTGAAACTCTTTGCCTAAGGGGGGGAAAAGTTTTCACTTATTTTTGCAGTAGGGATTTAGAGGTGTTCCTGATGTGGTGAAACAGCCAGTTTTAGACAGCAACACTCTTAATCTGTCAAGAATTATGCATAATTTCTCTGCATGCATCAGAAACCTAACACCTCTCTCCTGACCTCTACAACAGCCCTCTGAACCTGTTCCCAAGGCATTCCAGAGGAGATAGCCAACCATGATGTATTATGTGCATTTGTAAAGGACCAGATTGATGTGACCACCAAAGGAATGTTTCCTTTGCTAGAAGAACTGTCTTTCACAAGAGTTTCTGTTCCTTTTCAAGTCATTTTTCAAGCATTATTATTATCATTAGCATTTAATGAATGTTCTACATGTTCACATATGCACCATATTTATTAGTTTCTGGATAAGATTGTTTTGAATTCTTTGAACTTCCTGTAATGTTTCATCTACTCATTGTAAAAAGGCAGATGCAGGTTTATGCACAGGAAAATCCTAAATTTATTTCCCTGGAGTAGAAGATTCTTCATACCTGGGATAAAGCACAAGTAGAAAAAAATGTAATTTTTTTTCAGTCTGCCAAAAAATTGTAAAATATAGTCATTAGAAACAATATTATTCTTATGTTAAGATATAAACCATTGCTGTTACTCTGGAGAAACTGAGTCATGAGACTTACACTGTTCCATTCTTCCACGTAAACATCCAACAACGTAAGTAATTAAATTTTTTCAAATGAATCTTTAAACAAAAGTTTTCAAAACTTTTTGGTTTGTTTTGTACAAAACAAAGTACCAAGAAAAGAGCACAAACTCAATTTTCATCTGTGCGTACATTAAAGATTAGCACACGATCTACTCCACCCTCATCTGGCTCACACACAAGTCTCTTGATTCTCAGTTTACATTAGATATAGCTAAAACTTAAGGTGGGGCTGCAAGTTTGGCCATAGCCACGTAAGTGCTCTTCTGACTTTGAAATTTGAGTAACTGTATATATTACTCTTTAATTTCAAATATATTTAATTTCATGTTTAAAAGAACAAAAGAAGTTTGTGCAATTAAGGTGTGTTTGAGGGGATCTTGATACGTCATCAGTACCAAAGATCAGATTCAGGAATATCATGGCAAAGATGGCATCCTTCAACCAATTTGTAAGTCATTGCACCTGGTTTGATTTAGAGTTATCCAGACCAAGACGTTAAAGACTCTTGCAAGGAGATCCTGGTTCCTTGTAAGAGGGGATGTGAACAAAGTGAAGGAACTGTAATACACTCACCTCCATGAATATCCATTTCTATGCAACAAGAACAAAAAAAATATTATGACAGTCATTCTCTGAAGCTACTGAGTATTAAAAGTAATTAATTCCTGACTTTATTTTTCCGTAAAGAATCTACAAATCTCAAAGAGGAAGGGAAACCCATAAGTATGAAAGAAAGGTGTCAACAGAGGGACCTTTCTATGATTGCTCTGTTGTGGAGAAAAAAATTGCAAACTTAAAAGTTTAGCTAGAAAGAAAAAGAATAAAAAAAATTCTGAAGGTAATACTGTGAAGTTGGATTTTCATCCACTTATTCATAACATTTTCTAAATTCTATGTATCTACAGTGTGATCTGTCAGGCCAAGCATATGCCTGCCTATCAGCATTATATTTTCATGCCCTCTGTAAGATTTCTAGGTGCTATATAGACAAATAACAGGCACAAATCCTTTCACTTTCCTCTATTACAACTTTTTCCCCAACTCAACCAGATAAGTGACTGGCACCGTAAATAGAAATGGTCACAAATAGAAAATGATGGTGTATGAATATTTTGTGGAAAGCTGATTGGAAAAGGACATTTTCCTTCTAACAATACTCATACCTCTGGGTAATTTGGAACAACACTTTTTTTGGCATACCACATTAGACATTTTGTTTTTTATTATATTTTTCACTGAAACTAGAAACAGCTGCTGTCTGATGTCGTCTGGTATACGTGGTATTAGTGTGGGTGGAGGAAGAGATTTCTTTTCCCTCACAAGAAAGACGCTGCTATGGAAAGTATGAGGTTACAGAAAAGCGTTAGCAGGTGATATAAAACATTTCAGTGGTTTACATAGGTTGGAGAACATAGATCCAAATTGCCTCTGAATGATTGCAGTTGTTACATCTTTAAAGTACAAGGACTGGATAACCGCAACAGTGATTAGCAAAGCAAAGAATCTATTTTCTTTTAAATTATAATCCCCAGGGAAGGATGCTTGGCAAACATTTTTTTGGGCTAAGACAGGCAACACTTGCCCCTCTGATATATTCCAAAGCCACCGGGTGGAATAGGAGAATAAAAGTAGCAAGAGCTTAGCTGTCCATCACTCCCTTGTAATTATACCTCTGTCTTTTTCATTTCTCTTCTCAAAGCAGGAATATTTTTAGAAGTGCCACTTAGTTATTTTGAAGTATTTTTGAGCACCGTACCACAATACAAGCTTACCCTGAGTTTGTTAATCCTATATAATGTTTCTTCAGAAACTTACTGAAAATCATAAATGGAAGTTTACCAATCTAAGCAGAAACAGGCGACAGTGCCTTCCAAGCGCCTACTCCTCAGTTCCAACGTCCACATACTCAAGTACACAGCCTCAGCAATTCAGGCTGAGACTTTACAGTACCTGCACAGTCACACAGCTGCACCCCAGTCAGCTGTAAGAACATGTACCACAAAAGTCAATAAAACCATGCCATAGAGTGGTGAGCAGGGAGCAACTTCTCACTCTTTCTCCCACTGCAAGAAAATCTAAGTGACAGGCCCAGTAAAACCAAAGAAAGGGCGAGGTTTTTTCATACAATGTTTATTTATACTGTGGAATTGTTGGTCGTTCCAAAGTTTACATGAGTTCAAAGTTGATCAAACTAATGAAAGAAAAAGATGTCAAGGATGATCAAATACAAAGACTCCATCTACAAGTAGGAGGTTTGTAAGCCACAAGCTGTTGGGGGGTTAGAAGAGGGATTTAGGGAAAATTTAGGGAAAGTATGACTACATTTATATTTTATACTCTTCACTGCACATTCATCCTTATGGTCTTACATCATTTAACGTAGACATAGGTTTTGGAAAGATCTATGTAGATCAACGTAGGAGTAGGCCACTGGGATAGCTGTCCTAACAAGGTCTAAGAACTCAAATTTGGAAAAAAAATTGAAAGAAGGGTAGATGTTTGGGATAAGACGGCTGGTGAATACTTTCTCTCTTTCTTTCTTTGCCTTTGGAGGGATAGGCTTGCCACTTCTCCATGTGCCTTGGCAGGCAGACAGTCTTATTTTGCAAGGCAGCCCTTCAGGGCAGACTAGTCTGTGGCCTTTTCATGTTAATTGGAATCAAATGTTACAAGGAGGGAGACATAGGAAATTTAGAAATCTTCTGTGGAAGTGTCAGCATGGTTTTCTTGATGCTTCTTGTCTTTTGCTCAGACTGTCCAAGTGTTGAGGCAGACTAGATCTAACTACCAGTCTCAGAGCACCTGGTTTCAGAGGAGTGTAAGTGGATTAAAACGGGTTCCCTTCAGTATGACTCCTGGATGCTTTACAAGGCACCACAGACACAGGAGTGCTGCTCTCTGGGTTGGATATGAGGACCCACTCTTTTCATAAGTAGGTAAAGAAGGCAAATTACTATTTTTCTGTCTTAAACAACCATGAAAGTCCAACTCCTGCTGGGACTGGAGTTCTGCATTGCAGGCTGTTATATGTCCTATATGATGATTAATTCTCCTTAGGGACTTAGCCCTTAGGTACTTACACTATGGTCCCTCTCCACGGATATCCACAAGAGCCTTGAAATAGATGGCATTATGCCTCATAGGTACAACTGAGTTCAACTGGGATCACCCCAGACTTGTGACCTCTCTTGGAAGGAGGGGCTTGTTGTTTCAGTGCCAGGAGATAATGTAAGGAGACCAGGGACACACCGCTCTGTGCAAGTGTCTGGACAGGCAGGTACCACCACATAGGCTGTGAATTACAGGTTGTAGCCCAGGTTGGCCTTGGGGAAACAGCATGGAGGACTGCAAAAACCCAGCCCCTGGGCAGCCTTCCCTCCTGCATTTTGCCAAGAGCTGTGGAAAGCACAAGGCAGACCATTCAGTCTATGAAGAGCTACACAACATGGCTATGAGGTCTGAAGCAAGCAAATGGCGTCTACATGAGTCTTTTAGGAAATCTGGGTGATTGTACAACCTCAGTTCAACAGCTGTATATCTCACACATATTTGTGTATTTATTCTAGTTAGTTTTCCCCTAAGGAAAAGCAATCTTTTTTAATCTGTACCCTACAATTTCTTGTGTCAAGCTCTCCTGAAGCAAATATACAACTGCATGCCAGTGACTAAAGGCTAAGTAGAAACTAATTTCAGGGTTTGGCTTATGGTGATTTTAAGAAGTCGCACCTGGGCTGGGACTTTGGGTGCCAAGATTTTATCCTGGAGCAAAGTTTTACAGCCAAGTTTGAAACCCCTGAAAATGAGAAGAGAGGGGAATGTTATAATGGAAATGTTGGCATAATTTCAACTACTGTAGAGCAGCCCAAGAAGCTGATGAGGCCAAGAGTTAAAAGCCAATCTGCCAACTTTCACTCTGCTCAAATAAGGTAAGTCATGCTAAAACGTTTGACTGTTTTTAAAAAAATAAAATATAAAGTTGCCTTCACCTCTTCAGAAAGCTACCAGTTACAAAAAAAAAAATAATTCAAAAATAACGCAAATACACTTCCAATCAAATTCTGCTTTGTTTTCTCTACACAGCGTGATTTTTCTGCTCAGTAAAATGAGATGTGGGAAACTACCTTTAAAATGAATTTGACTATTCCTGGCTTGAAATTTGGACTCTACCTATCCAGAAAAAGGCAGTATAGTCTGGGCCATTCCCCAACAATAGAGTGGTGACAGGCTAAATATAACCACACTTACAGTCTCAGAACTGGCATCTAACACCAGGGGCTTACAATAATACCGAAGCTGCTGCTACTCCAGCAACAGCAGAGGCAAAGGGAGGGAAGGCTCTGTTTGTTTTTCAGCCGGGAACCTCATTCTTCACTCAGCTGTTTGCTATTAGGACTGGAGCAGTAGCAGTGAGAAATTCATTGCTGCTTGCTCTCTGAATCCTGACACAGTAACAGCACAGATCCAACTAGCCAAATCCACAAAGGATCAAGGGAAGGGGAAAAAGAGAGCAACAAACTATTACACGCTTGTCGTCTCACTTTTACAGAACCTTTCATCCCCAAGGAACCTATTTATTGAGGGTCAGACTCTGTCCCATTCCTGCAGAGATGTGTGTTAGTGAGTTCTGGAAACAGGACAAGGAATTTCCTCTCACCCTGCTCCTCCACCCTGCCAGTGCAACCTGAGTGACTGGGAGGTATTCCCACCAGCATGAGGACTGTGGTGTCCCTACAGCTGTCACCTGTGCTGTGCCTTGTGCCAGGTCCTCTCCCATGCCTGGCTGAGAGGAGAGACAAGGGACAAAGTGGAGTGAAACAGTGGGGGAACAGGGGTGTTCCTGGTACAGAGTTGCAGCCCTCTGCTCCTTAGAAGGGCACAAAATCAAGTACTAACTCAGTTAAACTCATCCTGATGCTTTGACAATATTAGACACAATTCTGCTTGCCCTGACAGAGGTGTAAATTGAGGTGAATATCACTGTAAATATTTCCTTTATCTTGTTTTGGAGGAAAAAAAGAAGCTTTGGAGTCATCTTACCAGCACATCTCTATTTAGATCAGTGGAGTGATTAAGACTGTGCCCCAATGCTGCAGGTGAAGCCTCAGCTCCATTGGTATTTAGTGGAGAATACAGACTCCATAAGGGTGACACAGGCTGGGTAAAAAGCAGAGTCTCCTTTCCAACTCGACTGCTGCAGAGCATTTGCTACTTGGGAAAGCTACCATTGCTATCCGTGACTCCGTTTTGGTGCTGTAGGTAAGTGCTAAGAAACTGAATTGCTACATTTCAGAGCAGGCTTCCTGGCAGCTGCAGAGAGCAGAGTTCTCAGCTTCTCACAGAGAGCTCTGGAGGAGGAGCCCTGACTTGGGGTCCCTGGGTACAAAGGGTGATTTCTGCTAGTCCTACTCTAAAGCACTGCAGCTGAATGACGGCTGCTGGATGTAGACAGGATGGGCGAGAGTGCGTAGAAGCTGGTCACAGCAGTGGAGCTGATTTGTGTTCATTTTTCTGCAGTCTATTTATGTTTGAAAATGAAAATGGTATGTAAGTACAGAGGCACTTTTTTGCCAGTACTTTGCTTCCCCTTCTGGGGACTCCATGAGGTCTGGCTTGTGAGCTAAGCGATAACATTCCCAGGACTGAGAATTTTGTTTTGCATTTCACTACATCCTTGTCCTATTGACATAATGATCTCATATGCAAAAACAAATCACTCTAGTACCTCAGCATAACAAATTGAATGTGATACTTGACACGTGTTCTGAGACTGCTTTCTTCTGCTGCCTGAGAGTAAAAGGGTCCTCTTCCCACTATCTGCAGCCTGCAAACCCCAGTACAGTTGGGGCTATTGCCAGCTGTCACCTGTGAGCGTATCCCTCCCAGCCATGCTTTCTGATTACAGTGTGAGTCAAGTATGTCCCCAGAGACTGAAAAACTAGACATGAAGGAATTCCTGAGTACATTTTAAAAAAAAATGAGGCAGCAAATGATTGCCTTTATACAGAGAAAATCTGTATTACTCACCAAGAAGCAAAGCCATCGCTAGATCTGTGTCAGTATACATAACCAAGGCTGACTGTAAAGATCACACTTGCAGTGTAAGCAGTATGAACAGAAACATCTTGATATTCAACACATTTGGGGGAGAGCTCCATGTGTTCTGTGCCGCCACCTTAAAACAGGTCTTGTGCTTATACTGAAATCTGAACTCCCTGCTAAGTCAAACTGTGCATGCTACGTGTTGGCTTGCATCCTAGCCCAGATTTGGATGGATCTAGCTGGCTTAGCTGATGAGGAAAATCAACTGGGGACAAGCTTCAGCTTGACCTTTTCCCTCACAGGCAGAGGCGCCTTTCATTGATACCAAAAGAGGCAGAAGAAAAAAAAAAAAAAGATTCACAGCTGTGAAAGCGGTAGTCACCCCCAGGAGGTGGGGTGCTCCACTTTGTTTCTAACCTATGTCACATCATGTCTACTTCATCTTCTTTGTAAGTATCTGTTAAACAGGTAGCTGTTCAGGGCTGGCTATTCTCTGAAGCACACCTGGTACATACAGGATAACTAATACACTTGGCTGGACCAGTTGAAACCAGAAGGTTTTGATCTGATGTCTGCAGACAATTTGCAATGGGTATCTGAAAAGTAATTAAGAAATGCATGGCTGTTTACAGGCTTCCACTACACAGCATTGGCAGAGAGGGACTCTACTTTCACCAGAAAATTTCAGTAGCACATCTGCTGAAGAACCAGGGCTGCAATCCTGACCTGTAGACATACAAGTTGTGAGATGCATCTAATCCTTTTAGGTACTTAATTGCATGGACTGGTGTCAGCCTGGTTTGTGACACCCTTATTCACAGTAAAGAAAAAAGCAACCTGACCAGCGAGAAAGGGGAGCAGAAGAGAGCTCACACTCTGTGTCACACTCTATATATAGTATTAGTACATAAATACAGTGAATAAGAGCCCTAAGTAATCAGTTATTCTGTCACTGTCAGAAGCAGTTACATTTGAATTTCTGTTAACAAGCCCAGTGTGCATCTGCCAATTATGTGTAGTTCAGATCATCTGACACTCATCTGTCCCATGTCCTGTGTGAATTTTTGGCATGAAACCATGCAAACTCTGGTCAGCTGACCCAGAGGTTTCTTCATGTGGAGTTACCTTTATTTTGTCCTGGACACCTGGATTTCTCAGTACTGAATCAACATCTCAATAGACTTTTATTCCCTTTTATTCCAAAAGTATCCATTTCACCTCTGAGAAATAACTGAAGGTCACAGTCCTGAGGCGGCACATCTGCTAAGACACTCATTAATCTTGAAGAGGTGTGGTATATGTCTAGCACATACCATACATTGGCACTGTGAAAGAAGGAAATAAAATCGTTCCTTCAGAATATGCAAACAGCTGGTGTTCTACAGAGGTTGCTAGAGAAAGTATAATCCACCTTAGCAGTACACTTACAGACAGATCATCATAGAAGTCATCTTCACTTTTCTTACATGGAAAAAAAGATTTGTCCATCTGTTGGATGATGTGTCTTCACTGGTCTTCAGCTAGTTCTGTGTGGTATGTACAAGCGCAGTCTTCCGTGAAGGCTCTGCCTAGGTGACAAATTACTGACTCCATGAAATCAGCTGCAAACATTGAAGAATTCATTTCAAATATAGAAAGACTTCACAGGACCTTCGGAGACATGTTCACTGAATTTTCCTTCAGCAGCTTCTGTATCTAACACAACCATACAACCAGATGTCAGCATTCTTTCTTTGCTCACTACATGACAAAAATCAAATCTTATCTTCATCCTTCCACTACAGTAAAAGTAGCTTCCACCTTTTTAGAATATGAAAACCAGAGAAGTAAAATGCCTCTGCAAACTTTTGAAACTACTGCTGTCTTCATTAGAGAGAAAGTAAAATCTGTGCTTTTAAAAACACCATTTGAAACTTTGAATTTCTTCAAAGACTTTAATTAATTAATTAATTTCTCTGCAGGTCTTTATACCAGAACAAGTGAAGTTAGAAGGAAGCTCATATGTGATCTTGTCACTTCAGCTTTGTCCTCTTAGCCTCCTGTCATTCTTTGTTTGACTGTGAGTTGAATACAGTCCTAAATCATGTCTTTAATGTTTGGGAGACGTGCAACCATCAGGGTTCAGTTGTGTCATCTAGTTGTATCTTACAACCTAGGAGTGCCATTTAAACTTCCAGTGCTATGTGTGAGTAAAGAAAGGACAGTTTAGGTTAAAGAACATGCTATACACTTGAACTCGAAGCGTGTGCTTATACAAAACAGTCCCTTTTATATCAATGAGATGTGCTTGGGAAGTTTTTCTTTCAAATTTCATTTAGGGATGATAGAAACACACTCCCTGCTCCCAAGCACATCTCAATCCATCTGGGGAAAATGTTTAAGCTGCTCAGACTCCAGCCAGGCCCTTTTGTGGATTAAACATCACAGTGCCCCATCACAGGGAAAACCTCCCTTGATCTTTCTCCCTGTCAAAGACGGCCCGAATCGCTGCCAGGTTGTTCTGCAGTGCCATCTAGTGAGGCAGGCACAGTTCCACAGAGCTCCTCACTGAGCCCGGCAAGGGTACATCAAACATTCCTAAAACACTTTTTATTTTTTCACCAGGGCTTCTCTTTCCTTCTCATATAAACCCCCTCCCACCTCTTTTGGTGCTCAGAGTCCAGCCAGATCAGCTCTTTTCTCCTAAGGTGAGGCCAAAGTCTTGACTCTGGAGCAGTTTACCAGCTTACCAAGTGTAACACTGCTAAACACACACAGCAACTTCACAGTCTGCTACAGATTCAATGGGTGTAGATGGTTTCTTCTGACCTTTAAGGAAACCTGGAAATATTGAGCTGGGATATATGCGAATGCAGTCTTCTGTGCTGGGGTGGTGTGCAGGTGGGAAGGAGACAGACATCAGTTGATGAAGAGAATGACCAGTTGGGTAAGGGACTTAGGCAGGGAGGTGGGAAGAGGTCAAGGGACACAGGAAGGGAAAGCTGAGGTTGCAAAGAGAATGGAGCTGAGGAACAAGAGGACCAGAGATGTGGCAGAAGAGAACATGGGGACAGAGCTAAGCAAGGTGTGGGGACCATGTTATGGGTGCCTACTCAGGGAGGGAGGTTGAAGAGAAAGGAATTAAATTAGCAGAAGAGCTTAATAAAGAACAGTAAGACTGTAGCAGCAGTCATAGATGATATAGTGAGGCAGTGGGAGACAAAAGCAGTGGAAACACATCTGCTGTGGCTACTCTGGGAAGTTATGACAGAAAATGGAAATGATGAGGCCTGAATAGCAGCACTGAGAAGCTGGGATTAAGCTAGTATCAGACTGGAACAGGGGTTTGTGGAGTTTTACTGAGGATGGAGTCTGTGGCAAGTGGCAAAGGTAAGCATCAAACAATGATTATGCATGTGTCAATATTCCGGTTTTCAGTTGGATTATTTCAAGATTTAAGAAATTACACGCAAAGTATACATGCAAAGTGCATTCATGCACAAACCTTACACTACTTTATTAATATATAATCTAAACTCTATCTTACTGTAGGATTAAAGATCCAGGTCTGAGCTCTCCAAAATTAGTAACTATTGCGTAGGGTTGCCTACACCTCCTAATTCACCACATGCCTTCTCTCTTCCCTTGAGAGAAGTAAAAAGGGTGCAGTAGGGAACTGTTCCTGCCTTTTTATAGACAGGAGATTGCAGGAGACAATGAGCTCATGGCTAAGGCAGATGAATGATGCCACAGAGCCAGACTTTATCTCTTCCCTTCCCCAGCGTGCCCAGGGGACATATCTAGACTTCTAAGCCAGACTTTTCTCAAGTGGTGGTCAATGTGTAATCTTTGCTTTGGGGGTTCCAGACTGGAGATCTCTGAATGTGGTTTGCAGAAAGGCAGAGACATAAAGCTATAAATAGCATCATGAAGAATTCCCACACTGAATCACTGCTCAAGACTATAGCATAAAACCATCCTGTCTGGAGGGCACATACATGCCAAGAAAACCATCATCTTGCACAATGGCAGTTTATGGCTTTCTTATGTGTTGCCAAACAATTTCCACATGCCCAAGTACAGCTCTACTCTTTCAGAAGGTAGATGTCCCTGTGGTCTGACTGCCATGACTTTTCATGTAGTTTTATGGGGCTAGGAGTCAACGTACTAATAAATGTAGCAGCATGTAAACTGATCTTTTAATAAAACTGCAGTTACTGGGAGGAAAAAAAATCTTTTTCAGATTTCAGAATAGTCTATGTTGCATTTTCCATTTTACTTGGACAGAAATGTGAAGTGGTGGCTACACTGAGGAAGAAGAAAATAGCCCCTTACAGCCCTTAACTATATCTCCAAGCACCTGAAAGAATACCACAATCACTCCCTGTTTTCAGTTCAGTAAAGAAAGAGCTTCATGTACTTCTAAGCAGCAAAAGGAAAAAAATTCGAAAGGCACAAAAGCCACAATAAACTCATGGGGTATTTTCCATCCTGCGGGGCTGGTTTTTCAGTATTTACATTACATAATATACAGCTACTAGAATTACTGTGTTCTAATCCAGAGAAGCTTCCGGAAACCAAATTACTTAGTGGCTAGGCATGAATGCTAATGCCATCATTTGAAACACAGGCTAATAATATAGAAGTTTATTCTACCCAAGAGTATGTATATTCATCATACTTGAGATGTGTTCTTCTGTATGATAGATTCAGCTTGATGGGTATATTTACAGAGACTTTCTTCCTAGGATAATTGGACAATTTAGGTTTAGGGAATAGAGACATTTGAAAAGTATCCTAGCACAGCGTAAAACACTCCAGAGATCCGGCTACAAAGAGCTGAGGCCTGAGGAAATGAGCAAAATTCAGAAATGAGAAATGAAATCATCAGTCTCCAATGGGCAAGAGGCCAGCTTGGGTAGGCTGTGGTTTTCACTAGAAGAGCCACGGTCAACATAGTTGCCCCTTCCTGCCTACAATATACAGGGCTCAAGATGACTGGTCATTTGCAATGCATGAACTCACCAGGCTTCCTTTTGATTTTCCCAAGAAATCCTTCCCATGGAGCAGTAAAGACCTGTCAGTGAGATCCCTGGAGCTTGCGAAGTCTTTACAGCTGACGTGGCATCCAACAGCCTGAAGCACAGCATGAAACCCGTGGACAGTAGACTTTGCTATTGCAATATAACACTTAACTCTTCAGCTTCAAAACATAACTCACCACCCACATAAGAGGTCAAGCATGACGTGTTTATGCAACAGTGGAGATTCACTGCTGCCTGTATGTTCCCCTCTCCCAGCTGTCTGTAATGACAAGCCAGTATCTTTACCAGTTCCCAAATATGTCACTACCTTGTCCTCAATTTAAAACTATGAAAAGATGTATTTTTTTCTCAGAAATATGTTGAAGGTTTCTACTCACAAGCTACCATTAATCTGTTACGCACTACTAGCCAAAACCAGAGACATTGTGTGGACTAGTTTTAGCAGAAAGTCAGGGGTCAGCTTGGATTGCACCACCAAGCTGTTACTTTGTTGTAGCTGCCAGACTGAGCTGTTTTACAAATAAAATAATACTTAAAAAAAAAAAAAACAAAACCAAAACAAAACAAAAAAACAGCTGTATAAAGTCCATTTCCAGAAGAGGTGAGGAGTCCCAGCTTGCAAGAGTTTTCTTTCATGCTATGCCTGGTTTCGACTGACTCTTCATGACAACAGAGGGAGTGTCATAGTGCCTTATCTACCTATATCCTGCCTGAGAAACTCAGCCTGTCCCTAAGGGGTCTGGTCCCCAAACCACTCTTAGAACATATGAGGAATCTAGGTCAACATGTTTCACATCCAAACTTCTTAGAAGAAAGTCATTTTTTTGTGTAATCATAAACCTGGGGGAAATGGAAACAATGATCAGAGCCAAGTCATAGGAAATAAAAACATCATTTCAGTGGGAGAAGACAGGGAAGAAGCAGGGAGAGGCAATGGGCAGTGGGAGGTGGACTGTAAGAACTGTAAGGACTCCTCCTTGGTTTGGAGGAACAATGAAAAAATTTTTTAAAATGCAGGAAAGTTTTAAAGAGTTCCTTCCAAGTGGGCAATAGCACTAGACTAACAGTCACTAACTCCAGCAGAAGAACAGATCTAGTACTCATGGGCCAAGCATATCCCCCAACTTCAATCATGGAGATGCAAGTGTCCACTCTGAAACAGGCTATGGATAAAATTGTCAAAGAGGAAACCGGACCTGGCATACCAACCAGTGAAAATATCTTTGGAACACTGCGGAGACATGTTCCTGATGAGGCTCTAGTGCTACTTCAAGGGCAAGAATTCCCATGGATTCAAAGACTCCAATTTGGCACTAAGAAGAAAAATAGCACTTTTGCAAAGGCAGAACACATGTAACAGCTTGTTTTGTGATGGAAAGTGGGCTGTACCAGCAAAGAGGGGCAAAAGGGGAGACAAGCCTGCTGCAAAACCTCATCATGCATCTCATCACTTTCTGAAAGGTAGATTTTTGAATAAAACAAAAAAGCTGATGACAGACTGTGAGTTTAGCAAGTGAGTCTTGTATCAGTAAAAAGCTTTTTTCTAAGATCACCTGTCACATGAGGAGTCAAATACCTCAAAGTCTGAGAAGAAAATGTTAGCAGACAAAAACACTATCAGCACTAGAATTTCATCAGCTATATTGACAATAAAATTCCAGACAGACAGTAGTTTTATTACATGATGAGTTGTCTCTTAGCATCACATTACTATCTTCTAGATGATTTATGCTGTCCTAGGAAAACTCTGGTGTGCAAAATGTTCAGTGAAAAGACGAGTTCAGTCATCTCTCTAAGCCTGGCATAAACAAAAGTGTTTTAAGCCAAATGAACATAACCAGGCAAGTTCTTTGACATTCCTACTGCAACAAGTAATTGTTATTACTCCAGCTTTAGATATGACAATAGCTTTCTTGTCTCCTTACATAAGAAAGGGCCATCATTTGCTTTGGTAGGTCTGGAAGGGAGCACTTTGTACCTCAGAGAAGAATGATTTAATAGAATTGATTTTAGCTCACGTGCTTCAGAGTTTGGTCTGCACAACAGTATGCTCATTTAACCTCACAATGAGAATGAATCCTCAGTGCAATAAACTTGTTTTAAAGCAAAATTTTCAATCTACTGAAACCTCACATTGGGTTTTATTGCAGTTATTACTATTTTGCGAGTAAAGCCAGAGGTTACAAGTGACTCCAGCCTATGTGAGATGTCCAAATAAACAAAGAAATGGAGAAAAGTAGCAGAGAAAACACTCAGACTCATATGAAGACAGTAATGGCAGCCTGGAGCAATAGCGTTGCTACTCCAAAATAATTTGACAGGTTTCATATATATTGTTGTGTCACTACAGCAGAGCCTAGTAACAGAGTATTTCAGTGCACAAGAAATGAATCCTTGGCTGAGCAGCTTCCATTACACAGATTCTTTTTACCTTTCTTCAGAGATGCACTAGCAATTGTGCTGCCTAAAGTAGCTCTCTGAAATGCAGCAAGTTTGCCTTTGACTTAATTTTGCCTTTGATTTGTGGAGGACTTTTCACATCCAAGAGAAGGAAAGAAATAGTAAGACAGAAGGGTTTTTTTAACTCTTCAAAGATATTTGTTGTCTAAAGCTGGACTGCTGGAACAAGGCTGTAGAAGAAGGATTAACAAGCTTGGTGTTGCAGAGGTAATCACAGACTTGCAGTCTATCAACAGCCTGATAGACTTATCTTGAATTATTTTTTAGAACATGTCTTCTTGGGGAAGCAACATTTACACATTTCTTCCATGTGAAATTACATTTTTAGGACTGTTCTAGCTGTGACCATCCAAAATTTCCTGTAGTAGCTAAACAGGAAAGTAAGGGGGGATTCACCCTAACATCCATGGGAGCAGGAAAGCTATATTCCTGTCCAAGAACCACAATATGTTTTCTGGTGACAGAAAAATTTACCACAGTTTGTATTTTGCCTGATCTCCAATGAGACATTCAAATGAGTTATGAGAATATATTGAAACTACTACTACAAAGAAGGTAAAAGTTAAAACATAGATGGTTTAGGTCTTAGCCACCTTTCAACTCCTAGAGATGACTAACCTCCACCTGTCTTCCCCAAGGCTATTTGTGACCTTCTCTGGACCATTTGGTGCTGGCCATGGACGGAAACTATATGTAGTATTACCTGAATTTGGGACGTAGTTCAGTTCAGCAAGGTTTCATTTAGAAATGTCATTAGTTCCTTCAGTTGTGCAAGTATTTGTCAATCACAGAAGGGAGACTGGCCCCTGAAAAAAAAAAATACTTCAATCTCCATTTTCTTACACCTGATTTTAGCACCCCAGTGTGATGGATGAAAAGATAGAATGGGAGAGATATGTTGCCTGGAGAAGCATTAATGGAATCTGAATGGACTTTTTGCTCACTGAACAATCCACCCAGCAGACTGACAGTTTTTCCCCAGTTTACTGTTGTGTGCTTATGAATCCTTGTGCACCCCGGTTTATTGTCAAAATTTATGAATCCTGCTGTACCTCCATATTGTCCCCATTTCTCTCTCAGACTTCCCCTTTGAAAGTTGTTTGTCTCTTTGTCTCCCCTATTTTCCCGCTCATCTGCCACTGATTGGCTGTAGCTACCACAGTGCAGGGAGAGCTACCATTAGCCAGCTCCCTCAGAGACCTGGGACTTCCACCCATCTTTCCCCTGTCCCCCTATCACATCTTTCCCTGAGCTGTCAATCTCTTGCGCCTCCCTGGTTTGGAATCCGCCCCTCAAACCTCGTTTAAACCCTTGTACCCCTGAATAAACCAGCATTGCTACACGAGACCTCAACTGTGTCAGAACCCTAATTGCAGTGCCTGGTCCCATCCCCCATACCCCCGCGGACCGTGGCACCCCAGTTTTGAAAGCGGACCATCTGAACACTGGTGCTATTGAAAGAAGAAACATCAGTGCACTAAGTTATCCAATAATCAGAGGAACTGAGAACTCTTCCCCAGAGACCACCTTTGCTGAGAGACACTGCCTACAAGAGTATCTGAGGCTTTAACCCCAGCTTCAAATGGCATCCACAACAGCAGATCTTCAACTTGAATCTATCCCATCTTTATGCAATACAGAAGTTTGACCATCAGCAAAGTAAATAACTAGTCCACCAAAGGAGTCTCTCTTGCAATTATGAGAAATAGATAATACTTCTTAGGAATAAAATGCTTCCTTTCAACAGATATGGGCATAATTGTCCAAGCATGTTTTACCTGGAAGGCACTTTTTTTTTTTCTTTCTTTTTTTTTTTTCTTTTTTTTCCTATTTCTGTCAGAACAATACATTTAGATTCTTTAGCCTCCTGTTTTAAGAAAATTGCATGTCTGTGGAAAGTGTCTCAACAAGCTGGAAAGATAGAGTTTCCATCAGCCCAACGGCATGGTAAGGTCTGCAGTTTGCCAAATAAAAGAATTCACTAGAAACAAACCATCTTCATCCTCTAAATGCTGGGTATTTCAAATATCTTGCAAATTCACGTTTCTCTTTCTTTTCTCCTTCCAGGAAAAAAAAATTAAAGCAAAAACAGAATCCCAGACCCAGTAAGAAAAATATGGCTAAAAGCAGCAGCTATATGTATAATTGAGATCACCCTCTTCCAAGTGAGGCATGAGCACATGCAGCTGTGGCTGCTTTTACAGCTCACCTGCAGGACTCATCAGTGTTCCTCTTCCCTCCCAGCTGCCAATGTAGGGCCTCTCAAATAGAAGGGCCTCTCCCAAAATAGAGGAGTTAAGGAGATGTGCAGGAGGGGAGGAGGCAGAGAGGTTTGTCTGACAGCACTGCAGCCCAGCAGGCTCAATGGGCCTGCCGGAAGCTCCCACAAGTAACCTGTGGTCTTGTATGCCACGGGAGGTACAGGAAAGCCTGTGTCCTCCTGCCATGCAGAGAAGCAACCATCTCCCATTTTACAAATGCCACCATTGCTATTAAGACAGAGTCTGCTTCTGAAGTACAGGCTTATTCCTGGCTGTAAAGTTGCATGGCATGATTATGATTTCTATACTATTTCTATACTAGTTAGGTATTTATATATTTTCCCATTACCTTATTAAAATTATCATTCTAGAGGATCTTTTTCACTTTTCTCCTCATATGTGTGATTGTCACAAGCAATCCTATGCAAAATTATGAATGTGTCAGAGGGACTTGAGAATGGAGAAGAAAATTAAAGCCAGAACACTTTGCATTCAGACTCATCTTTCTCCAGCAAAAAAAACCCCATAGTGAATACACAGCTTCAAGACCCTCATACTTAGTCCTACACTGTTACAATCCAAAAGTGGGTGCTCTGCAAATGTCACCTGTGAAAGGAGCATCATAAGTCAGCCCAGAGAATGATATGGGCTTTTTGTTACTTGTCCCCTACAACACACTAGCTCTTCTGCACAAGTCTGCCTGAGATTTAGACCTCTGAGTTTCCCTGGTAGGACCAAGTTTGATCTCCCATGTGCAGAGATGTGGTGCATAAAAGAGCCACTGCCAGATTGCCTGGTATTAATTTTTGACAGTACAGCTTTTTTGCGTATGTGTGTTTATTTCTGTTTGAATCCTTTCAACTGCTGTTTCTAGCAACACCCACGCAGGATGAGGGTGATAATTTTTCTCACGTGACTGGTGTGTTGTACTTTCTGCAGCTCTCTGGTGCAGTATTTTTTTTTTTTTTTTTAGGACTTTAGCCCTTCTTGGTCCTTTTACGTCCCATTGCAAAGGAGAGTAGAGGTTCACTGCTGGGTTTCCTACAGAGCGGACAAATTTATTACTAATAATAATATTTTCAGCTACAAAATTAAATCAGCTGAGCAGCCAAAGCTTCTGACTGAAGTAGGAGGATCCCACATTTGGGACTATCCTCTTGCTCTGTCTAACACATCAGCAGTCCCCAGTCAGAACTCAGTCTCCTCTGGCCACAAACTTGAGAGGGGGAACGTGCAGATCACTCCACAGGCTGGCTCCTTGCAGGTGTTTAGGACTCCCCTGACATCTGAGAGTCCACAAGGAGGGCAAGGCAAGGGGGAAAAAACTGTGTGGGAGAAACAAATCTTAGTTCCCTTGACACCATGAGCAATAAGGATGGGGGGGAAGTTGGACCATCTGAGAGGACAACCAGCTGTGCTGGCTCAGGGTGGAAACAGGCTGATACTTGGGGCAGAAGCGATTTCCAGGGTAACGTGGCTGTGGTGTCACAGCATGCTCTTGCCCTGTTTTGTTCATCATGTCTTTCTTTGCTTCCCCTGCAACACTGAGTACTGGCAACTGCTTACAGATGAGGAAGGTTTCCTGCAATGGCAAAAATGGCTAACATTCTTGTTCCCCTCTCCATCATTAATCACTCCCACCTTTTCCCAGGCTGTAGCTCACCAACACTAAAGTTTTACCCCTCCACATCTCTTCTGAAAGCAAAAGCTTCTTTTTGATTGGGGGTATGTCAGTGTCACAACCAGAAGGACATCCCACAGATAGCTCAATCTGGCAAGCTGTGGCACAAGAGTGGAAATGAACCTTCTATGATGGGGTAGAGCCAAGGGATCATCTTATGTTGTCTTTATACCAGCAGAAAATTTAACATGTAACAATACCTGAGATGGGAAATTCTGGTTTTCTCTACCAGGGTGTGAACACAGGACTCATCCGCTTCAGAAATGTCATCCTTATGTGCATCTTCCACCAAAAGCCATTTCTGGCAAAGCATGCATTGTCTTGCCACACCACTGGCTCTGGCAAGATTTTAATATTATGCTTTCATAAATGTAATTAATTGGAATTTTTTTTTCTGCCCTCTCAGTTTCAGTACATTTTACATTACTTTTAAATATTTTAAAAATTATCCTTATTGTAGGAGTACACAATGGTTTTAAATAAAACTTTTGTGATGTCATGCAGCAGATGACTGGTCCATTAGAGAATACGGGATATTATTAGTCTCTGTCAGTTAAATGTACCCAGTGATGGTTCATCACTTAAGTGAAAAAGAAGCTTTAAGCCAAAGAACATTCACTGTGAAATTCAGGGTGGTTTTCATTTCATTCTTACCAGAGTGTGAAAGTATTTAAAACCAATTAAAGATCAAGTTTTTTAATGGGAACGTTATAGTTTTATTGTGGTCCTGGAAGGAGATAGGAGTCAGGCTAAATCCAGAGTATCAGTAGCAATTCTGGATTAATTCCAGCTCCTGTAGATCTTGAGAGTCTATCTGTCTTGAGATGGGTAATGTTCATGGCTTAATCATAGACATTTGCTATTAATATTAATCTGTTTCTTCTTATGACTCAGAGTGCTTTGCTGCCAGAACACACTGAAAAACCCCAAAAGACAGTGAAAATGAGTGCATTTATTACATCAAGAAGACATGGAAGGGGGGGAATGGTAAACTCATTTTACAAATTGAAGTTATGGCTATTTATTATGAGTCATTTTATTGTTTGTCTCACTGCATTACCTGGCTGGAATCTCTGCTGAGCTTCATGCTGAGAGATAGCCCATGACCTTGGGATGCTTCCCAGCACAGCCAGGCACAGACTGCCTCTGGCCGAGACATGCAAATCCTGGGACTGTTTCTATGGTGCTCAGACAGGGCAGTGGGGTCTAGGCAGGAGCCCCAGCTCAGTCCAAGAGCACACAAACAGTGTTCTCATGTCCCCCATGTCTCTGCTTCAAAGGAGAAGATGGCCCAGACTGATACCTTTCAGAATCAAAAAAAGGGAAATAGAATGGAGCCTCCTACTCCTGCTATAAGCCTCATCATCCTCCCTAGAGAACTATTCCCTCATTTACTTGTTAGGGACAACTCCAGATCTGTCGCTGCAGTAAGCATAAAGGAAAAACGAAAATAAAACTGTTGGACATCAGCAAATAATGTCTCCTTTTCTGGTCATACCTCATTTAAAGGAGCAGTATCTCTCAAGGAAACTGCAAAACATTACAGACATTAGGAGAAGCAAAGGAAAGTCATTTCTACCTTTTAGTGACAGAGTGGATTGCCTGAGACTCTGTTTCCCATTCTTCTGAGGTAGGATTTATTTTATTCACCCCAAGGGCAAGGGCACAGCACAGCCACATGCAGCAAGAGAGTTACTGGATGTTGAGCTCTGACAGGATTTCTACAGTGTCTGTTTCTACAGTGTCTGTTTCTACAGCCTGTTTTCCCCATCCCAAACAGTGATTCCTGAATGCCCTGAAATAAAAAATCTGCCCCCACGCCTACACGACCAAAGCTACCTTCTGCACCCTCTTTCTCAGTTGCTTTCCACCCTGGCCTTTACAGACTTGGAACTTTGATCTCTCCTTCAAGCCTTGTGGAGTGGCAAGTACTGCCTAACTGGAATTTCCTCAGCTGAAGTACTTCTAAGATTAAAACACAAATACTTAAGAAAGAAAATCAAAGAGGTCCAAACAAATACCAAAATAAAGCACAGAATCATTCAGATATTACTGAAATATATGCAAATAAAGCAAGTAAATGTGTCCAATTGACTGAAGTGGCCTGTTGGTTACACAACCTTTAAAATAACGATTGGGCTGAGGATTTCAACATGTTTGTTACTCTGAGTCATAAGTGTATCAGACTCTCTGGTCAAAGGAGATCACTATCTTCCCTTCTTCTTCATTCCATTGATCATAAACAATTCCTATACATGTTCTTAAATGGTACAAAATAACAGCAATTGGATCTGGTTCGCAGGGAGAGCACAACGCCCCATAATTCTCATTACTGTCTCCCTCCTGTCAAGTACATTATTTCAGCTTTGCTGTTATGCTGTCTTCTGTTTCTATTTACGTGACTTCTTTTTTTTTTCTCACTTAAATCACTCCTTGCATTGATCCAGACATTTGGATATATAAATGAAAGGCCTCAGACACAGAAATAAACACAAAATATGATATAATATTTTATTGTTTGTGTAGAATATTAAATAAAAAAAGTCCTCTTCAAGACAGCATGAAATTTGCAAACTCCTTCTGTCTCCGTCTTTTAGCTGACTGATTAGGGTTCCCAGAGGATATCAGGAAAGGCAAGGCTGGGTACTGGAAGTCTGTCGTCCTTGAAGTTAGGCTTTGCACATGTCAGATCCTTGTGGCTGGGACAGAGAGCACCTAGTAACCAAACTGTAGCTCGTGGATCAACCACAAAGTTGCTGAAAATGTTGAAAACGTTTTGATTACAAAGATCATCTGAACCTCTCTTTACTTCCAATTTCTAGATCTCACTGAAACTAGAAATAACATTATTTATTAAATGCCTACATTATATTGATTATCTATAATAGCTATACTTTGAGGTTTTAATACCAAAAAGACTAAAAACATTCACATCACAGTCTGCCTGCAGTTCAAAATTTAGACATGAAAGTGTATGCTGGAAACATACACATGTGAGCACAGGAACGTGAGCATGCATGCATAGGTGAAGAACTAAAGGCTAACAGACAAGCAGAGAGATAAGCAGTTGAGAACATACTCTGCACGTTTTCAAATAGATCTGACACCAGTTCAGGCTATAAATTCCTTTATGCTACAAAATGCACATGGACATGAATAATTTTCTTAGTGATCAGCATCTTTTTTTAATTGGAAATGTGTATTATGATGTTATACTGGCTAAAAAGATCTCATAGCAATTTTTGTGAAGGAGTCAGTCTTTCCTGATTAAAAACCTTGCCTATTGAAACTTTATTTACTGGTTTCAGCCACTGATCCAAATCGGTCTGAGCTCTCTGTCTGATGTGCCTTAAATTTTGGAAGAGGCTAAAAAGAAGTCAATATAGCAGCTTTCTCCATTTCTGCTCTGAAAAAAAAATAAGCAGCATGTAGTGCCATTATAGTGCTTGCACTGTATGATGCTGATAAAATACTGCACTTGTAAGCCCCTCTCTGAGGAGGACAGCCAGCCTCATTTTGTGCAAAGTGTTTCATCAGCATCACAGTGTGCCTGGCTGTGCCCATGCCTCCCACAAGGCTCATGGCAAGGATCTCATGTTGTTTCCATCTTCTCACATGCCAGAACTTCCACCTGGACAGTGGGTTTCCTGCAGAAAATGAAATACACATTTCCCAGATACCCTGTTGCAAAGTCAACCAGGACAAGACTGATCAATCACTGTGTCCAGTCTGGGGAATGCAAGTCCAATCCGTTCTCAGCCACAACGCCCAGGTAAGGAATGAGGTGGTTTGCTTGACTATACACCCCGATCTAAAATAGATACCACCTCCCACTTTTAGGATCAGTGCTCCTTCATGATGTGAGGCTGGAACTGCATTTGCATTTGTTGCACACCATCATTGCAAGCATTGCATGGCTGAGGTTTCTGTGGCTCTTGCTTTTCAGTGGAATAATTCCTTAAGCCACTGATGAGATTGGAGACTGTTCACTGTATCTCTATACAGCAAGTAATGTAGCCTTTCAAAAGCTAACAGCACTGTTCAGTGTAAAGATTTCTTTACACTACTTCATTTGTATGAGCTCTCCTTGAGCTGCAGCTGCCACACCTGCTGTGCTTACAACATACTTTTTCACTTCCTGTGGTGAATCTGAAGATCTGCAGAGGCAGTAATCATGCCATAAGGACACATACATCCATCCACCCTATACAAGTAATTCCCAAATTCAGGTGCATCTCCTGACTGTAGGATCTTTGTTCTGAGTTCGGCTCTATTTCCACATCCACAGAGCATTTTGTGGTAAAGGAAAGTCTGGAGTAAAGTTATCACCCCAGACTCACTGGATTTATTTTTATTACAGCTTATACAGAGCCACTGATCTGTCAGGCATCCCTCTTCTGAGAAGAGGAGAGAATAGGGATGGTACATATCCATAGCTCTTACAGCAACAGACCCTAAGCAGCAAAATCTAGACTAGAAATAACTCCTGCTTTCTAGCGAGTGTCTCAGGGACAAACAGGAAAGTTGAATGATCAGTTTCCATTTTTCATGGTGTCTCTACAGCAAGAAGGAAAGTAGAAACCTTCATTGCACACATGAATGCAATGAGAGCAGAGGTCAGCTCTCGCACTTTATGTGGTTTCAAAACTGCAGAAGCAGTTCCTCAAGGCCTATTCTACTTGGCAAGCAATATATTTTTCCTGTATGAAATAAAACCAGATACAAAGATGGGACTTGTAGTTGCTGCACAAGAGAAACAGTGGTTTCATTATTTGTGGTTGATCAAGATTCACTCACCTGGTGTTCTGACTAACCTTCAGACAGTTTTTCCCCATCTTGACTAGCAAAACGAAACATCAAAAATCACTCCTGAAATGGTCTTCTCACAAGATTCCCAATTCATTTGCACAAACTCTAGTAGTTTGGATGATTCAAATAAAGGTCAGTTGAGCATTTGACTCAAATCAATGAGTCTTGCCCCACCACACTATCATCCAGCATTGACCAATCAGTGATCACATCAAATTAATTACCCTACAGTAGTGGTATTTGCAGGTGGAGCAGTAAAAATCAGGGTTCAATGGGAAACAATAGGAACTTTCACTATGAGCAATATGCACATAAAACCTGACTATTTCGGACAAATTTTCTTGGAGGTTTTGTGACTGGTTTGAATTCTTTTTTATTTTTTATTTTAGAAAATACTTTCTCAACTTACTGAAACATAAAATATTTTTAATTCATTTTTCAGTAAACTCTAGATTCAAGTATGTTATTAGAATGGAATTAGGCAATACAAAAGAAATCTGTACTGTGCTCGTTTCAGAAATTTAAAGTGATAAAGATTAAAAATAAGCAATGTTTTTTAAGTGGAGCACTTGGATGATTACCAAAAAGGAACCACTACATCACTGCAGTTGACAGAAGACACTAAACCTCTGTGCAGCTTCTAGATGTTCAGAGGCTTTCTTCAGTTGCAGAACAGTCTTCAAATATGGATTAAAAATGTTCATTCCAAATTGACTAAGAAGGGGATTATGAACAACCCATTCCTCTTCAGACTGCCTCAACCTGTTCAGATATGTAGCACAGAAAGAATCTCATGCAGATCTCTGAGCTTTGGCATGTTCCCTAGTAGCTGTCTGTACAAGGTGCTCTCACATCATCCAAGGTAGAAGAGTTTCAAGGGGCAGAAACTCTCAGCTTTGCTATTTTCCTGGAAAACACAAACTTCTATTTGCACTGTTACCAAAGATGAAAAAACAAAAGAAATTCCATCCCACGTTGAACTGAAAACAACCCATGATTTCTGCCTGAATTTCTTTAGCTCCATCTGATTTGTGTCTTGATAATATTATGAAGTCTTTCTGGTTTTAGATGTCCATGGTATCTTTCATCCCAGAACCTGTTGTTGTGTGCTCTGAAAGATCAGCCAACAGTGATAGCCATAATGCTATAATGCATAATTCTTCAAGGAACAGCACACACATACCCCTCCAGGATTTTTCTTGAAGAAGTTGCAGCTGGACATTCCTGATGCATATGATTTGTCAAGTAGACAGAGGTATCTAGAGAAATAAACAAAAGTGTGGATAGTTCACAAATATTTAAAAAAAAACAAATCACTTTTGACATTGTTTTGACAGATTTCATTCTGTTTTGCAAATAGGAGATTTGAGGTTGGGGGAAACTTGAAATTTGCCTTTTGTTCTTCCAGCTCTTACAGAACCAAAGAAAACAAATACAGGGAGGGCTCTGTGATCCAGGAAGGGCTAAGATGTAAACATCCACAGGTTCTGAAAGGGAAATATATTCTAGCTTGTACATGGCCTGGAAAATAAACATATTTGACTATAGTAGTGCTCAGCAGCTGGTTGTTGGATTAGAACTGCACAGTTGGAAGCCTACAGTTAAAAAAAGTGTTACCTAGAACACAGCAGTAAACAGAAGGGTTTGCTATAAATGTCTGAGTAGATGAAAGGTCAAGAAGAAATACAGGAGCAATGAGAGACAATAAAAATATTAACTTGATTATTTACTTTATTAAGTCAGGTAGGAAAGTTTGAACCAGACCTTTGGGTTATTTATTCCTTGCTATAAAGCACATCCACAGTGAATGAAGGAGTTCTCAGCTTTGGGAGCACAATGTGTATGAGAAAAATGCCTTCTGAGATGCTGAGAAAAAGCAATACTTTTCTATATAGAGTTCCTCCTGAGGAATCCTCCAGAATTGGTCCAGTGCATTTGTCTCTGCTTAGGGCTGGATTCAGCCCACCTAGATTTCATAGAATCATAGAATCAGCTGGGTTGGAAGGGACCTCTGAGATCATCAAGTCCAACCCTTGATCCACTACCACCTTGGTTATTAGACCATGGCACTAAGTACCACATCCAGTCTTGTCTTAAAAACCTCCAGGGATGGAGAACCCACCACTTCCCTGGGCAGCCCATTCCAATGTCTGATTACCCTCTCTGTAAAGAAATTCTTTCTAATATCTAACCTAAACCTCCCCTGGCACAGCTTAACACCATGCCCTCTTGTCTGGCTGATAGTTGCCTGGGAAAAGAGACCAACCCCCACCTGGCTACAACCTCCTTTCAGGGAGTTGTAGAGAGTGATGAGGTCTCCCCTGAGCCTCCTCTTCTCCAGGCTGAACAGCCCCAGTTCCCTCAGCCTCTCCTCACAGGACTTGTGCTCGAGTCCCTTCACCAGCCTAGTTGCTCTCCTCTGGACCTGCTCCAGCACCTCAATATCCTTCCTGAACTGAGGGGCCCAGAACTGGACACAGTACTCCAGGTGTGGCCTCACCAGCACTGAGTCCAGGGGAAGAATCACTTCCTTGGACCTGTTGGCCACACTGTTCCTGAGCCAGGCCAGGATGCCATTGGCCTTCTTGGCCACCTGGGCACACTGCTGGCTCATGCTCAGCTTTCTGTCAATCTAAACTCCCAGGTCCCTCTCTGCCTGGCTGCTCTCCAACCACTCTGTCCCCAGCCTGTAGTGCTGCATGGGGTTGTTGTGACCAAAGTGCAGGACCCGGCAATTGGCCTTGTTGAACCTCATCCCGTTCCAGGACCTATCCAGGTCCCTCTGCAGAGCCGTCCTGCCTTCCAGCTGATCGACTCTCCCCCCCAGCTTAGTACCATCTGCAAATCTGAGTCTCAAAACCATAGCTAAATTATTTAGTTATCTGTACAACTACTGCAGACAATGAAGACTGCTAGACATATTCCCAGAATAGTTAATTTCACTGGTCTTAGCCATCTATCTCTGTCCAAAAAATTCACAAGATGATTTTGAGAGCCATCAGTATCATCAAGTGTTCAATATCTATTTGAGGGCAAGGAAATGCTAAATATTCCCTAGGCCATGCCTGGATACCCAGCACACTTCCTGTGAGGAGGTTGGAGGGAAACAGCAGAAGGTTTGCTGCAGAGTGACGTGAAGTCTAAGAAAACTACTATGACAGGTATTCAGAGCTGTGTATGAGTGTTTACAGTGATTTTTCTGTATAAGTCTAAATAGCATTTCTTGTACAAAGTACAAGTGGCAATCTACACAAACAGTTCAGGTTGTTTGTGTTGCCTCCAAAAGAGAGTTAAAAGCACTAACCACCTCTCTCTTCCAATACAAAACTAGAAAAAACATAGATTTTTTCTTTGATTTGTTGATTTGTTTGGCTTTTTCAAATGAAAAGATCATGAAAATTTACTATAAGAAAACTATACAAGAACTAACACCAACATTATGGAAATATACAAAAGTGAAGGCACACTGTAGTAACTGCATCCTTTTAAAGACTCTGTATTTGTTAAGCCCATTCAGTTATTTTGGTAAGTAAACCATAGAAGCATTCAGTACACTATATTCAGCTTTATTCACTTGTGGAAAAATCCTTTGGAATGTTATAAAAGTGAAGCCCAAATAGTGCAATAGAAATTTTATCCAACATCCTTCCTATACAATTATATAAATTGATTTTTGAATTCTGTAGGAATACTATCACTCTATTAAAATCTATCATATTTTTTCCATAAAGGCTATATTCCAAAGTGCTTATAGCAAATATTCTCGCTTTCTCCTGCAGCAAAAAAGCCTACAGTAAAACCTGTGACCTTCTATACATCCATTTGCTAATAACTGATGGATACTAGAGAAGAAAGAAGTTTCCTTTTCTTTGGATTTAACGGTATTTGGAAAGAGACCCCCTGCAATCCATCCAACAGGGTTCAGTGATGTGAAAAAGGAGACTACTAACACATCAGTATTCTGTAATATTGGAAGGGAGACCCCCTTTTGCACTGAATTAATGCCTGGAAAATCTGCTCCCCTCATGCTTTTTCCATGTGATTTGCTGGAGCTCATTCTTGCTCCATTACTGGGAAGGCCAGGACATATCCCCTGGCAGTTTTTAAAACTTTTATAAACTGGAAAGTATTTTGCTGGCTTGAACTTTGCTTGCCTAGAACCTGTGAAAGACGCTGCTGTTATTGTTGTGGTGTTAGTTGAGTTTAGTCGTGTCATTCATTCCTGTTAAATGAGCTGGTTTGATTTCTTTTTAAAGCTTTACTGTTTATCTCAGGATGTCAATTAATTAATTTCCCAATTACTTACTTGTGTTTCATCCCTTTGGTTCATTCCTGTATGTGAAGAAACTTACTGGGGAGGAAAGGGGAAAAATGTATTGTTCCACCTTGGTTTCCAATTTGTTATTTTTGTCTAGGTGAGAAGGCAAATCTACAGTGATTCAAATACCTTCAAGGTGAGAGAGAGAGACGAGTGTTCTGGTGCCAAGAAAGCAAGACTTTTTGCTGAGCAGAGTCTAGTGTGTGTCTTAACAGCTGAATTTTCAGCATCCTTGAAATCTGAGGAAACCATGTATGGGGATCCTCAATGTTTCAGATGAAAAAAAACCACCTGGTTTTCTGATTGGAAATTGCACATATTGAATGTTATTCCAGTGACACACCATGGTGTTTTTTCTAAGGTGATGAGCTGGGCCTCCCTGAAGTCCTATTGGCTGAAATATTTACTTGAAATCCTAGAAATGTGTGTTTGTTTGTTTGTATGTGTGTGTGTGTCTACAGAAAGTACAGTTGAAGATGAGGCATATATAACTATCCTTCCATTTTGTGTAAAAATCATGTAAAGATATGAAAATGGGAAAAGTTGAGATTTAAAGTCATTTACCATTCAGTGCACTGAAACATTTGCCAACAATTCATTCACTTACTTACTTGGCTCTTTGGCTACAAAATTCACTGTGGAAGGATCTAAACAAAGAATTTCATGGAAATGGGAGACTGAGTAAAGACTATATTCCTGTGCTTTTAAGGAAATATATCTTAAGTAAAGTGAACGTAATATTTAGTGTGCCTGGAATGGAGTTTTAAACTACAGTTCTAAGCTGGTGATTTGTGTACTTTGAACTCTATACTGGAAATAATACCAATTGCTGGTTTGGGTAAGACTAAATCCTGGGATGGCTTTTGTCTCAGTGGTTCACTCTTTTAATTAAGAGAAAGTTATCACATCTGAAAAAAATCACAGTGGAAAACTATTTGGGAAGTATAAGTAAGTCTCCTTAAATCAGACCTAAAGTTTACTGAAAGTCATAAAGGAATAGGACAACATCAGCTTGGGTGTTTCTACCTATATGCACCATTTCACTGGAGATACACAGAATGTGCTATGAAATACCATGGCTAGTTCCTACCATCAGCGTGAATAAAGACTTGAATGTAGAAAAAAAGCAATCAAACATGTAACACACATTTATCTGTGCTGCAAATTAACTTAAAACTCAGCTAAGGAAGCACCACTGGGACCTCATCAGGTCATTACACAGAAGAGCAAACAGGTCAGTGCAATCCTGATCCCAAGGCATACCTTGGTCCGTGTCAGACTGGAAATACGAATCTGCTCATGAGCAACTCCAATCTGATTGTCAACTACTCCATGGTCTTCTGCTGTCTCTTCAAAGCATGCAGCAAGTTGTTCCCAAGGCTCCATATTGATGAAGTGCTTTCCCACTGTCCTCCATCAGCTGTTGTCCAACACAAGGGTGCAATATGTGCTCAGTACCTGAGACAGCAAAGTACCTCAGGAATGATACATATAAGAAGAACCTTTAGAAAGGTCATTTTAATCTGTGTCAAAACAAAATGCCTGAAAGGGCTATGGCTTGGTGAAAAAGAGACTTCAACCGTATTCTTCAAATGTGGCATTTCAAAGAGTCCTGGACCTGAGTTACATGAGCTTGATCTCATAAAAACATAGAAAAAGTAGAGTGAATCATGGTGAAATATTTTCAGGCCTGGCCTGAAATAGCCCAGATGAGGGCCAGTGTAGCTGGAATGCATCTCAACAGGGTTTTTTTCCTCCTCAAAATGAGCATATGTGCTCAGCTCTGTATATAGCACATGGATGGTAAACCCACAATGCATGGTCAGATAGGCAAGAATACTGGGATGTCTGTGAGGAGAGAAGGGACTCATTGAATTGGCTGAATTTCTGTAGGTGTAAACAGACCTTGCTAAGCAACATAAAGTAACTAATGAGCCATAGTTGGATGAGAATCACTGACAAGATGGCATTAAGTCTGACTTCATTTTTATTATGAGATTATAGAAAATAAATAAACTTGTGTACTTCAATTTCAGTACCTTTGCTCTGGGTAGAAATTAACCCTGTTGCTGCTCTATGGACTTTGCTCCCACACAGTGCTCACTCATTTTTTATCCTGTCTAAAACTGGTATTACCTAACACTGTGCTTCTGGACAACTTTCTCATAACGTTGAAAGGAGAGCAGAAATTCAGGTGGACAGGGAGAACAGAGCTCAGTATTTTCCACAAAATATGTTGCAGAGTTAGTGCCATAGTTTTTTTTTACTTTTAGTTTTTGACACACAGTGAGGAATAGAGGATAAGTCTTGAACTGTTCCTTTCATTAGGAACAACCCTGTGAGTGGGAGGTACAGCATACTGTCTTAAAATGGTGCACGCGTGCTTATCGGCAGCAAAATGATCTGTGCTTCAAAATAAGTCTATTTATTTCTTGCATGGAAAACTGCACAATATACAACACTCCCTGATGTTGGCACACAGGCTCTGGCAGACCACCCGCTTGTTCTCTGTGATATGCCATCCACAGGACAGAAGTAAAGCCCTGCTGAGATCTGAGGCTATTGATGCACTTCTGAGAGATCATTTTGTGGAGAACAACTAGATTGTCAGCCAGAAAAAGGGTAAATCATGTCTTCACTAGCATAATTCTGAATAACAGAACAAATTCCGCAAGGACAAGTTTCATTTTTCATAGAAACAAGTAAACCCAGCATCATGTACCTAGTATTTAACAATTCCTTAAAATAACTCTGTTATTAGGAGGTGGCAAATACAGTCTGGTTCTCAGTGTCTTTTCCTAGTTCTGACCAAAAATGTCCCTGTGGGCATGCCGCACAGAGACCAAAATCCATGAAGTGCCTGTAAATTGTTAAAACAGTAGAAAAAGTGCCAGCTAACACAGCAAAATTTTTAAAATAACAGCACTTCATGAAAATATGTTGTAAGTAGCTTTAAAAACTCTGTTCCTCTTCTGTTGTCAAGAAAGCTGTAAAAATGAAATTTACTTTTCAGATACCCAACATAAGAAAAGAGTAACACAGATGACATTAGTGTCTCATCTGTGCTAGAAAAAAAGAGCAGACACCATGAGCAGAGGTCTGGTATCCCACCGTAACCCAATTAAATCCCAATCTGAGGGATATTAAAAACTTACCATTCTCCTATGGAGGGCACTGCACAAAAAAGGAGCCCAAAGCAAATATGATATCAGCATATACTGTACCCATGGCATCACGGATTGCAATACCCAATTTAAATTTGCATTTCTTCGACACCCGAAGAATGTGTTCTGCAGGAACTCCAAAACACACTCTTGAATACTCAAAAGTGTTTTACGCTAAGGCAAAACTAACCCAGACCCAAAGCTTCATAGCAAGTCTAATGCCTCCCAGCCTCTCAGAACACTCACCTTCAAATCTGTGCACAACCTCCTCTGAAGGACTTGAAGTACTGGCCATACCAAAATCGCATCTTTTCTAACTCCCCCTGAGACTCTGCATCCCTTTCTTCTGACTTTGCCCTTACAAGTAACCACAACCTCAGGTATTAGAATGGACTTCTATTACCATTCATCTCCCAAATCCAATTAGCATAGCTTATCCAGGTGAAAAACCCAGACCCGCAATTTCCCCGTAAGTCTAAATTAGCTGTCAGGCACAACTTTGGCATCTGATTCTCTGTTTAAAAGAAACTAATAGCACTGATTCAGCAATTACTCAACACTCAATAAATACTCTACTGCTTGATTTACCTTTAAGAATAAATTGCGTCTAGTTATGAGGCAACTGACCTGCAAAATGTCTATCCCAAGAGAACATTCTGAGTTTGAAACATTAGCTAACACTTGGTTCAAGCAAAATTTTTGGGTATCTCTGAACATCTAACTGACTCCCACCACTCTGTCACTTTAAGAAATTATCACCTGTATACCTGAATCAACATTTTCAGACCTACCAGCCTAGATAGGAATGTTTAATGGCGGCAAGAAAGGACCTTTTGGACTTTTTCTGCTCTCATGCAGAATTTCAGAAGATGCAATTACAAGTGGCCTTGTAACTTCTCCTGTATGACAAAAAGATTAAAATGGATACAGGTGGCTCACAACTCCATTTTCTGTCTCACCCACTGTGTTGGAATATTCTGCAGACATGGAGTTAAATGTTGGTGATGAATGTCACCAACATACATATCCTTGTCTTCTCAAATATAACTGCATTCTGTTAATGAAAACGAACAGCTAAGGAGCCAAGGATGTGGGAGCAGACCTAAGTCCTCTTGCTTGAAACTTTGTTACTAATCTACTGCTTCTACTATAATTTACAGAAGAATGAAAAACAAATTTGAGATGATTGTTTAAGGTTTTTCCAGAGTTCACTAACTACCTCCTAGAAAGGATCTGTGTGAAGGGATATGGCCAAGCACCTTTCCCATCAACATAGGGTTAGGTTGGATTTAAAGGCACTCAGGTCTCATGGCTCTGTTGTGGAGGAGGTCCTTTTCCTCCATTCTTGTTACTTTATTCATTCTCAGTACTGTCAAAGGCACCTCTATTTGGGGAAATCATGAGATGAAGAATCCACAAATTCCCTTGATATTTTTATTTGTGTAGTGCTAAAAACGCATAACTACAGATTCTTGTTATCTTTTCTTCTATGGATTAAATAAAAATTTAGTATTTGCTTTGCCCCAGACTTGAAGGTATTCAAATAGAGCAATGAAGACCCATCTTCTCTTTGATAATCTAAACAGTTGACGCAGCTTAAATACTGCAATATGAATCATTTCTCCATCTCTTCAACTGTTTCTGATATTCTTTTTTACATTCACTCTCTATTTTTTTCATCTTTCATGATGACTGGTTTGACAGCAGCATTGATCTTTGGTGTCTGATGAGTTCAAAATAAAATCAGTCTGCTACTCTCCTAAGTCTCCTCAGTCGTATTCCAGTTTCATGTTGCAGATTAATCATTAGCTATAAGTCTACTATGACTCCTTTTCCAACTGCTGTGTTCTCACTTTGGTATGGGACTTCCACTGTCAAATTTTATCTATTTTATATTTTCTCCTCCATCTTATAGATTCATTGAAGATTGCCAGCGCAACAATGGCTGTGAGATGATTAATTTGATAATAATTCTTCGGTGATGATTACTCTTTCATTATGTTATGAGATTCATCTCACACAAAACCCTTAGTCCATTTAAAATGTGTTGCTACTATGCAGTGCTAATTTCAAATACCATGCCATATTAAACAAAAAGCTTTACAAAGACTAAATACACTCCATTATGCAGTACATCAAAGATGTTATAACTTTTGTTTCACTATAATTTTTCATGTAGTATGCTGTCAGAATTTATAGCCTTGGTTTTAAACCATCATGTGACTTCTGTATCAATTTAACTATTATTTTACCCAAGACCTAATTCATATAAAGTATTTTTTTTATCTGAACACAGTGTAGCACTTTTCTTAAATATTGAACATTAGCATACTCCAGTTTTCTGGTGCATTCTCAGTTTTCAAGGACTTATTTAAAATTAGTATCAGAATGCCAAAGATATTCTCATCTTTAGAATTTCTGGACTTAATATATCTCAAACCATGACATCTGTGTTTGATGATATTAGAATACAATAAAACTATATTGACTTCTGTCTATTTTCTCCTTTTACAATTTCTGTTAGTTGCATTTTTCCTTTTTAATCCATTCTCTGAGTTTGCCACTGTATCATGGGTTTGGGCCAGAGACATCCTTTTTTTTCTGATGGTGCAAGTAAGTCATGTAGTCAACACAAATCCCTTCAGGCACTAGAAGCATCTCATTTCTAAAAGTACCCTCCTACTCAGCATCCCATATGGGTGCTGCGTATAGGACACAACAGAGAGAATGTTCCATTGTTTTAATGATGTTAAGGGTACATTTACCTATTCAAAGTTAAGGTGTGTTAGGATGGAAAAGTTCCCTTTTTACTTCTTGCCCTGTTAACACTGAGACTTCTTTTACATAACTATTAGTACAATTTTTTCAGTGTGGCCCACCTGATATATATGTATTAAATGAGTGGTGTACTCATTGCAGGTCTTATATTTGCCTGGTTGAACTGTTTTTTGTTGAGAATTTCATAGAAAGAAGGATCATTTCTTTTCAGCTCTTAAATTGTAAGTCTAATATTGAGAGGAAACAATGACTCTGAGGATCAGAGTCCCAGTCAACTTATTTTATTTATGTTTTTCTTTATTATTTTTAAATGCAACATAATATTTTAAGTAACATCTGCCTGTTTTTTGAGCCTAATTTGCTGTTGATTTATATAGTATGGCTCATCCAAGAGCATCCATTCAATAAAACTTGATTCATACTTCAGATCCCTAAAAATAATAATTTTTATCAATATTATTTTTATTATATGATTATTCCGATTATTTTGATTATTCTGATTAAAAGATGCTGTGCCATACAGGACACAGCTTGTGAGATCAGCATATGCCTTCAGTCACAAAAGGAAAACAATAAAACCCAACCTCCTTGTGAAGGCAAACATGCATTTTCAACTCACTGTCAGCATAAGGAGAAAGAGCAAAAATGCCTCAGAATGGAAAGAAACTTTCCAAAGAGAAGGGAATCATCTCAAATATGAGTTATAGAGAAATCCACTAATGAAAACCAACTGTGTCCCTGTAAAGAAACAGCTAGCTGCTCCAAGGGAATACAACAGCACATATGCTGAGGGAGCTGAGTGACAAGGTTGTCTGGAAGCGCTTAAAAAATCAAAGAAAGAAACCAAGAAAGATGAAAAAGTGATAAAAGATGGGGGGAAATTGTTCACACTATAAACTGCTGTATTTCAGAACATCATTTGCAAAGCATAATGGTGAGGGTGGTGATGACCACAGTAAAGGACACGTGTCATACTGAAGGGGTCTCTGGTGCCCTTTCCCTTGAGTGTCTCCATTTGAGCCTGGACTGGTCCCTCTCAGCCATGAAGAAAATTAATGCCATCTTCTTCTAACCCCAAAACTAGTTGTCCTCGATGCATATGCGTGTGTTTACAGCTAACATGGGCTTGACCAATGACCTGCAAAATTTGCCCTCTGTATTAAGTAACCAGTGGCAGCAGGTTTGCTTTGTTTAATATGTTGGCCAAACGCAGCCCAAAGCATGGCTTCAGGCACATGGTGTGACTCTTGGGGATGGGCCCGTGCAAGGCTAAGGGTTGGACTCTGGCATCAGTTCTGGATCTCTTTCCCTCCATGGCATGGGGCTGCCCAGTTCTAGTTCCATTTCCATCTGAAGAACCATTCCGACGTCTTGAAGGATAGGCAACTCCAGCATCAGGGATTTCTTCAGGTCCTGAGCCTGGAGGGGAGAGGTGCCTTCCCCTCCTTCCACCACCCACGTGGTTCCGTGGCCAGCACAGAGACAGCACACTGGCGTGGAGAGGAGGCAAGAGAGAGTTTATTGTTGGGGGTGTTACATTTATAGGCTTAGGAGGATTCACAGAGTAACCAATTACAGGTTGCAGGAAGGGGTTAACAACCAATAGGAAGGGGTTAAAAGGGGCCAATGAGAACACCTCAGGATATCTTCTCAGGACATTCTTGCATGGGATAACACTTGTCATGGGGAGTGTTGGGAAGAAGAAGCATGTGTTTGCAAAGAGACCACCAAAAGCCATTTTAAGACATGTTTAAACAACAGTTTTCCCATATAATGCAGATTTACTGCCACAGGACTCAATGATCCTTGTGGTTCTCTTCCAACTCAGTATATTCTGTGACTCTGTGATTCTGTGATTCCGTGATTCTGTGATTCTGTGATTCTGTGATTCTGTTATTCTGTGATTCACAGATCTTATTTAGCTCTCTTGTAAATCATATGGACTCACAAAATCTCCATGCATGGCTGTCTGCTCTATGCTTCAAAAAGACCAATGTTTCTCTTTCTCTCTTGACACTTTTGTCCCTCTTTGGAGTCCTTTGGATTTGTGCTCTCAATTCTCATTCCTCTTCTTGCATCCCCCAAGCAGAATTGGCCTTTCTTCTGAGAAATCAGCACCTGGAGACCAGTGTGGCCAACACCTTCACTCTCTCTATCACCTCTGGTAGCACTGCATGCCAGTGGCCCCTTCCTTTCGCTTATGCTTGTCCTGGTTCTGAGCCTGTGCCAGAAGCGTGGTTCTGGGAAGAACCTGGTAGCCACACAGTGCCTGATAGCTTGACAGGGCAATGTCCCCTGTAGCTTTTAGCAGTAGATGCCATGCTCTGCATGAGCAAAGACAGAATTTCTTTGTTTCAGGAGCTAAAGACTTGGCAGACAAGATAAAATATCTCAGATAAAGAAGTCTCCATTTGGCTGTTTATGAGATTTCTGAACGTTTTGGCAAACATAAACCCTCCTCTCAGGACCTGGAAAGCAGTTCCTTCACTTTGTAGTACAACCTGCTTTGTTTCCACAGATTGCCAGTGACCTAATCACGGTGCAGGCTAGTATAAATCTCTGACCTGGCCTGCACACTACTGCAGCCTGCCAGTTAGTTGTCTGCATTTCATACACAGCTTTCTACCTTAGCAGTTGAATATTTTACACTGAAATGAGATTTTACCCAGTGAACTGGAAAGTTCTCAGCACATTGATCTGTTACCTTACCTGTAGCCTTACTGTCAGAGCCAAAAGTCAGAGCTGGATTTCTGTCCATCTGATAGCTCTTAATTCAGATGATAGCCCAGAAGACATATTGCAATGCTCCTGTGGGTCAGCATGGCTGACTGCAACTGAGAGCAAAGCAGACCTTTCAGTACTTTTTAGACAATCAAATGTTTGCAGATACTCAGTTTGATTAACAGATTAACAGATTAACAGATGCAGCCACATTCAGTCCAGCTCAGTTTAGAAAAATTACACAACATATCCTGTTTACAGCTTTAGCTGAATGGAGACAGGAAAGATAAAAGATTTGCTTTATAAACTACCGATATGTTGTCTAAAACTGGCTCAGGAAGCAGAATATCAACTGTTGTGGAGCATAGGATTTTTAATTCCTGGACAAACCTTCACGGTTGTTTTCCCAGTGACATGGCCAACTCACAGCTGAGATAGCACTGAAATGAGGCAGCTTGTGACTCGGCTGGAGAGAGAACAATGAATCTGAGATTCTTCCCAACATCTACTACAGGTTTGCTGTGTAAATGAAACAGCTCTGCACCTCCACTTCCACCTCTGTGGAGGAACTAAACTGCCACAGTAAGGACAAGTAAAGGACTTTATTGATTCTCCAGGGCATTCTGAAGGTAGGTAACTGAAAGCATCAGAGCAGGCAGATTAACAGGAACATACTTAGAGAATAAGAACAAGATTTAAAAATTATAATACCTTAATCAGAAACAGTTGAGCATTTCAAAAATATTTTCGTAAACTTTAGGATTTTTGTTTTGTAACACCCATGTTTCCTCCTGGACAGTCAGCAACAGACTAACACAAATGCAGAACTTCATCTAGTACTTATTTATTCCTGCTAAAATCCATCTGTAAATCAGACAGGAAGACCTCTAAGCCAGAACAAGTATTCACTGTTTGTGCTGGAAGACGTAAAATTTACTGAAATTTAATTTTTCATCCAATCTAAGGACTGAAATAGTAACTCAGTTCTAAGTCACCTGTGCAATTCACATACTTAAACACACTGGGTTTTTTTACACACACAAGTAATGGAAAAAAAAGAAAAAAAACTTTTACAATACCTATATTTAGATAGAAACACTTCAGAATGAATAATAATAATAGAAGTGGGACAAAACTTGTGAACAAATTATTGTGTAAATCCTGCTAATCCAATTTTCATTTGAAAATATGCGGCAATGCTTCCACACTGTGCTTCAGGTGTTAAATACACCTGGAGAGGTGGAAATCTGCTGTAGGAAGGACAAAGGTGACTCCAGGTTTTGGGCACAGTAAGATGCAGAGCAGTGCACTGCAGTCAGGACTCTGGTATAGCCATCCAGACAATAACTCCCACCTCAAAGAAGGAGGCTTGGCACACTACTCTCTCTTAGTAGGAGGTTTCAGGACCTTTTTGCACTTACTAATAGCATGTTTGTCAGACCCTTGTTGTCATTGCTTCCATCCAGGAGAGATATTTGCTCCTCCTCTGCCCCCAAGGACCTCAGAGTCCTGCTTGGACCCCTGTACCAATCATATCACTTCTGCTTCTGTGCACCTCCACTCTGGTGCGAAGCAGCAGAGGTCACACATCTGCGCTAGGGTCCAGATCCCAGTAAGGGCTGCCTAGGCAGAGGAAACACATAAACAGGACTGTGGGGACCATCCCCATCCTTCTGTATCTCAAAAAATAAAAGGTTTACTAGTTTACTAGTCAATCAGGGCTAATTAGAATTATAAGAAAAAGATGTATGACATGAAAAAAAGTTAGCACCAAAGAGGGGTGTCCAAGGAAAGAGAAATAAAAAAATTACTAAAGAAGAGGCCAAAATAGTAAGAGGATGCAAAGTAAGGTTTGAAAAGACTGTGGCTAACACCAACAGTATTTCTTAGGATTTGTATGAACCAAAGCAAGCTATTCGCACCTCATTCTTTATTTATTATCTCATGAAGGAATTAAAAGTCAGAAGAAAAGCAGAATGAAAAAAATACATCTTCAAAGTTGCTGCAAAATGTCAATATCCTGTCCTTCAATCTGGCTTCTTAGATCATCAATGCAACCTGGAGTTCAAACTTACCAATATATTTTTGTGTAATTTTCCTAGCAAAGATCCTAAAGACTGCTGGCAGTAATGCATTAAGCTGAGGGAAAAAAAAATCCCATTAGGGTCATATTTGTGTATATGTCTCACTGTTCTTGAAGAGATGTTGCCAGGGAACACAAACGGGGCATCATGAGTCAACAATCTTTTATATTCACATAATATCCTTTGGGATTGTGTACTTTCTAGCACAAAACCATATGTTATGTGATCACGGAGAATAAGCATTTAATTGTTAGTTTTATATATGGCTATGATTTTGTTTTGATGGATCAACTGAGCATTGTTTGCATAGCAAGCACCATGGAGTCTACATTTCAAGCCAAGTGGCTAAACAAAGCAGTACTGTTTCCCATATGTTACGTGACCTTCATTATCACCCTTCACAATTGGAACTGGAAGTGACAATCTTTCTTTTGCATGCATTGCATTTTGGCATTTCATATTTAAATCTTCACAAAGAACATCATAGCAAAACAATTCAGCCTTTGAGGACAGAGTCTCAAGAAACAGAGAGCAAAACTCATACAGAAGCAGCGAGAGTAGAGCCCCACTATCCCAGTAAGGAGCAACACAAGAGCATCCAGATAGCAACATTGACCTATTGTGCTTTGCCTATACTTTGGGGTAAATCCTACATTACATATCAGCTCCAACTGTGCTGTGCAGAATGTTGCCTTTGAGTTTTGACACAGTGTACCCAGCCAGCCTGACTACTCAGCGTTGGACTGATTTTCACTACTAAAGTAAAAACAAATCTTTGAATCATCTTGCTATCTGGAGTTCAGACACAAAAGGAATTTAAAGCAGCTAAAACTGTCTAGGAGAGAAATTTGAAACAAAGGACAGTAAAACCTGAGGGTAACTCATGCCTCAGCAGGCTGAGTTCAACACATATAATAGGAACAGAACCCACAAGTACTGGCCTCTAGTTGCCCTGGTTACCTTGAGGCCAGTGAGTTCAACAGACCCAAGAATTTTAACTCTTTGCACCTCTGCATTTGTGCTAGTATTACAATTTGCATCACATGAGTACCTCTTTGCTATGAATGTCCCTTACTTGAAAATCATTGAGAACCACAACCCTCACACTTACACGTACTCATCCTACAGATAATACTGGAAATAGAAAATCTATGTGGTAGGAAACTTAAAACACTATCAAGAATATTGTTTCATATTTCCGATTGCATTTGAAACTCATGTCAGTAGAGGTCTAATGCTTTTATTTTCCTAACAAAGTAATATTGAATTTTTACTTCTTAATTTGGATTTCCAACAGTTCTTCAGAGACCAAATGGAAGAAATATAAGGCCGTAGGCTAGAGGGAGTTTAAATATGTTTTTTCTTCCTATTTAAAAAACATGGTAAGGGCTATGAATAAATCACTTCTGAATTTGATTGTCAATTGCTAACAAATTTGACTTCTTTGTCCAAGAAGCACATACTAGTCACAAAAACAATTTAACCGAAAGAATTAATATTCAAACCTAACTTACTTCTCTTTTTCTGGGATACAAACAAATTCCTCTCAGCCACACACTGAGCTACCCCGAAGAAGAAATGGCACTGGAATTTCTTTATTGAACTTGCAGAAACATGATATGTTTTTCTGCATACTGTATGTCTGTCAGAACTGCCACAACTCTACTCCTTAGGTGGCAGTAATTTTGCGTGTAGCTTTTCAGCTTAGCTGACAAAACCCTTAGGTAGCATTTAGGCCAGAGCAACTAAGTCAAGCTGGAGTCTGACATGCTTCCAAAAGGCTAATATTTAGTCCTCTTATCTTAGCATCACGAGTGTTTTCCAGCCTCCCTTTGACTGATTAATCATAGCAATGCTGCATATTTCATGCCTTCCTAGCTCATTATAGAACCACAGTATGACTGAGGTTGCAGATGACCTCAGGAAAGCATCTCATTCATCCCCCCATGCGCACACAAGGTTCCCTAAAGCACATTGCCCAGTACCTTGACCCGAAAGCTTTGGAATGGTTCCTGACTCCTCTCAAGGCAGAGTTCCACGCATTCCATATGCCCAGAATATTCTGAGTTGGAAGGGAACCCACAAGGATCATCAAGTCTAACTCTTAAGCAAATATCCCATTCTAGGACAGAACCTGCAACCTTAGCATTATTAGCACCATGCTCTAACCAACTGAGTTAATCTTATCTGTAAAGCAGGAAAATTTTCAGCCCCTAATGCCTGAATTTTGTTTTCCAGCCCAAAGGAACAGCCTTTGGATTTGCATACCAGAGATTCCTGAGTTGGATCTGGGAGAATGTCCACAGGGCTAGGTCTCCTACCATATTGCCTGGAAACTATGTCTAAGTAGAACTGGGGGACTTGGGATATCTAGCAGACATCCCACAAATCTGTCATAGCCTTATCCCAACTAACACGGCAGGCAGAGACCCTGTGCTTGCACAGAGCATCAGGGCAATGTGTCAGTGCTGGGACTGACTTTTCCCAAACACATGGGCTCTCCAGTGAATGAAGCATAACAATGGGCTGATCAAGCTCTGCAAATACCCTGTGGTCTGCGATCTCCAGGTATAAATGAGGGAGCAGATTACATAACATAAGTGACAGGTCTTGAATGGCAAGCAACTGATTTTAAAACTGCACTTCTTGCTTTGTTCAGTGAAACATAGTTAATACAATTTGAAGCTGTGGTTCTGCTACTGAATTTAGGCCTCTTGAACACAAAGTGATCTGCCAGGTCTAGCAGCTGACCAGGGGGTTGCACTGAGAAAATGTGTTTCTCATACCCTGGAGATCCCATGTAGTTGCTGTGCATTAGGATGCATCCTCAGCTCACTACTTTCACTGGGATTTTGCCAGTTAGTCTAGTCGTAACCTCATCTTCTGATTGAAACTTTTATTAAAATGATAAATGGTTTAACAGACAATGATTTATGAGACAAATATGTGAAAAATGTAATCCCTTGTTCTTCTGCAAATACACATTATAAGTGAGATGAGATGAGGAGTGTAGTTTATTCCCAGACTGGAAATTCAGGATTTTAGACCATCTAAGAGAACACTAGTGGAAAGGAAAGCAATTAACTTTTTAAAACAGCATATGGACCAGCAGATTTTTTACTCTGAAAGGGCAGAGTAGCAAGACTTTTTTCTAGGCTAGATTTGCAGACATATCCTGTCAGAGCAAATGGGCACTCTAAGTCCCAGTCTTGGAAACCTGTACATTTCTGGAGTTTGCTGATACAGAACAGTTAACTAACTGTAGTGGAAATTTTTCCATGGAGAGAATTTTCCATGAGAAAAAGCAGAGAACTGGTTGCTTGTTTGTCAATTCAGCCCAACTATACTTTGGACTTCTGGTTTCTCTGTACACATTCTGGTGAATGACCTGTTTGAGGTCTTCACCTCTCTGTGTTTTGCTCAGGCTCTCCAAGTTCATGCCAGGAACCTGAAGGCCTTTGGTTTATAGGTGTCAGAGGCTACTCCAAGGTGAATAAGCAGCTCACCAGTTCTCCAAGTTTTTCTCCTTTACTGTATGGGCTGGCCCGGCAGTCAAGCAGTGAACTTCACGGCAAGCTCCCTGCCCATCCAGTAATTTTGATTCTCAGGCTTCCAGACTCTGCTGTTCCCTGCACTGCTTGGGAAAAACAGCAGTTATTCACTGTCTCCTAAAGCTCACCCAGGACTTTGGGGATCTCCTTACCAGGTATCTGTCTTGTCGACTAACCACCTTCCCATGATCCATTCTATATTGAACAGCAAGGATGTGGAGACAGGCTGCTTACAAACAAGACAGGGGCAGCAAGGAAAGCAGAGCACTTAATTTTTTTCTTTCATTAAGTAGAATTTCCTGGAAATCTCCTCGTGATGGGAAATAAACCCCAAAGTCTGCCCTTTGACATTTTGTCCTCATTTAGAACAAAGCCCTTTTAACAATACAGCAATATTTCCCAAGAAGAGATTCTCATTTTGTCAGCACCACGGATGGGGCTATTTGTTAGTTCCATCCTTCAGATGGAAGCCAGAGACACATTTCCCCTCTCTCTGAAGTGTGCACACAAAGAAAGGGCGAGGGAAGCAAGAACTAAATGTGACTGGAGCTTTGAATTTCTGCAGAGCTCTACTCCTTAAGGAAAAAATGCCAAGGATGAGTTCTGGAGTCTGAGGCATTTCATATGAGGCTTTTTTTACTCAAAATTAAGGCTAGAAGAGTGCTTTTTTAGTGAATGGCAAATTGCAAAAGCAGATGCAGAGGAGGGGTCAAGAGACCAAGGAAAGCTCAGAGTGTCTTTTTCTGACATTACTTTTGAATCCAGACTTTTACATTAAGAACTTTTTCCAACTGAATATTAGTGAAGGGGGTAGGATTTGTCAGGAAGTGGCTGTAGGAACTAATTTCATTTTATTTATCCTTTTTAGAGAAATATCTCTTTTCTATCACATTGAAGGCCAATTTTATTGGGAAGACTCTTCATTGGGTTACCTGATGTGAGGGTCCCATGAACCTGGAGTCAGTATTATCAGCAAAAAATCTTTTCTATTTTGGCTATAGCTTTTGTTATCACATATGGCCTTGGTAACACCATAAGTCAAAATACATAAAATTAGTCAGTTAACCAGGCTCATTTTCTGGACATCACTTCTTCTGCTCCATTTAGAGAAAATACAAGGAGTATATGTTCCTAGGGAATCCCAGAGAAGGTTGGGAATTGAACACAATTTGGCAACCTACTGGAAAAGAGTTTGGAAAAAGCACTACAAGAGGAAACCTCACCCTTCTCCCAGGCTTCCCTTTGGGAGAAAGCTATTTCCCCTCCTAATTATATTTTATAGGTGTATTCTTAAGTAATGCATTAACTACACAATAAATATGAAATTCACAGGGATAGTGCTGCGTGTTAGTTCCAGTTGTCATATGTTACTTTCAAATGTTTTTCCAGTCTGTTTGCCAAAGAATTATGAAGGATGATGGTGGTGTGTGTGTATATTATGACATATATAATGGGTGTGCAACTTCATTATTCTTAGTGAATGTCTACACTTTGAAGAAAAATGCCTTAAATCTCCAGTTTCCTCCACCTCAACTATGTTGCTTTCGCATCATCATTACAGTCTTTATTTTAATCATTGGATATTAGATTATTCTGCCTTTTCTCAGCATGCAAATCATTTTAGTAGGTGCTTAAAAGTGAGATGATGAAGATGACTATTTCTATTAAGGTATCAACTGGGAATCTGGAAAGTGTAAAGGTATAACTATTTCTAAAGAAGAATAATAAAAGCACATTGGTATGTCTCTTCAGTGGAACCTGAAATGATTTTTTTACCACTATCTTATTACACAGCTTTGTTTTCTTTCAGTATATCTTGCTATCATGAAATAAAAAAATTAAAAAATATAATTTAGTGAATGAAAAAGTCTTTTGATGAGAGAACAAAAAAGGTAATTTTTTGCATTTACTGAATCCCATAGTTACACATCATGCTTCACTTGAATATATGCACTGTTATGACTTCATGGGTGGGAGCAAAGAGGAAGAATGGGTAAAATGAAACATACCACTCTGTCAGATCACCAAACAAAATGGTTTCAACTAGAGAAGGGAAAAAAGCTCCTTCCAATTGTATTTTTCACACCCCAGGATAACACATGGTGGAAGGTATTTCATTCATTTTTTTCAGCTTCTATTTCCTTTCCTCAAGATGTCTTTTTATCTATGATTGTGGAGGGTGTGTTTTATATTCATTAGGTCAAGTTCGCACCTGGTGTAACCCTAGCCAAGTGTGTGGCATCGGGCCAGGAACAATTTCAAACTCTGGTCTCCTTCTTGCTGGGATCATTACCACCTGAAAACGGCATCCTTCCCCAGGGTATGGCTTTCAGATCAGTTAGTCAGCGTGCACAGACGTGAGGCAATGCTTTTTGCCCAGGGATTGGCAGCTGCCTGTGATTCCTGTCTATAAATTGGTAAAACGAGACACCTCTGGGCATTGGTGGAAAGTAAACTATACACAGACATCTCTCTTCCAAAATGGGAGCTTAAATGGCAAATTTGGGACAGGTGCTGTCCTGAGAAAGCAAAAAGTGCCTCATACAGGCATTTTGGCAGAACCACAGCTACATTAGTATGGGCTGTTACTTTTCACAGCTCACATTAAAAGCTGGCTCTAGGGTAGATTTACCCTTACATACTCCACAAACAAACGGCAAATACTCAAACAATATTCCAGTGAACCCTTAATTTGAGACTGTATTTAAGCTATAGCTGCCTTTTCTTATTTACTGTTTCGTTTTTGTTTTACTGTGGCTTGAAATAATGGAATGTGTCATGAAGATCTGGCAGTGCATAAGCTTACTCCCTGTACAGCCTAACTTCCCACATTGAAGTCCCCAAGCAAAAAGATGCTGGGTGATGCTTGTAGATGATTAGAAGTCCTCTTTCAGGTAGAAACTAAAAATTTTTGAATTAACAGAGCTTTAAGTCTTATAAAGCTCAGAATTTTGAAAAACTGTCCTATTTTAAAATCAAAAAAAGTCATAGCGAAATCAGGTTAACTTTTATCCTTTGCTTTTTTGCTATTAATTGCCACATGAAAAGCCTGAAACAATGGGGAAATTGTTTATTTCACATAGTTTTCATTTTTCCTCTGGCTTTAAGAAAATTTTATAATTCCTTTCATCTGTTAATTTAACTGCCCAGAGAAATATTATGCAATAATATCCAAGCTCCCTGTACATAGGGAGCTACATAGCTAATGAGAGAAACAGCAGTCAGGAGCCTCCCGTAGGTCCAGTAGGTTCTTGAAGTGGTGCAATGTAGCCTTTACACGAAAGCTGCATAAAACATTAGAAAATGCTTTCTTGAAGATGAGAGTGGTAGCCTTTTTTTTTCCCCGTCCCTTTCCAAAAGATGCAAATTCCCTGAGGCTGCGTCAACACAGCCAAGCAGCAGCATTTAGTGCTACCTCAATACAAGGACTGTGCAGGGAAGTAAAATCAGAGATTTAACTGATCTTAATTCTATCAGTGCAAATGAGGAACAGCTCTTTGAAAATGAATGCAGAGATTACCTGTAAAACAACCACGAAGTCATTGTGGCCAACAGAGCTGGTCCAAGTGCCAATTGCCTTTCTCACGGTAGGTACACTGGAACAGGTTACCCAGAGAGGTGGTGGATGCCCCATCCCTGGTAACATCCAAGGTCAGGCTGGATGGGACTCTGAGCAATCTGATCTATTTTAAGATGTTCCTGCTTATTGTAGGAGGGTTGGCCTAGGTTACCTTTAAAGGTCCCTTCCAACCCAAGCTATTCTATAATTCTGTGAACCTCCTTGAACAGTCAGACCCACATAATGTTTCAAAGCCCACGCCTTCTGATAAGACTAAGATGTGTGCATGACTTTCTGTTTTTTACAGCAGAGGAATAATGCACCTATGCAGAGTCCTTGTCCTTGTGAAGGAAAAAGAAATCCGCACTGTGACATAGTAAAGTAACAATAACACTTGCAAAGTAACAATGACACTTACATGTTTTTGACCTCAACAACGTCAGTAAAAACTGAAGTGTCCTGACTTCCATGAAAGCAGTAATTTCAGCTAATTGTCTCACTGAATGTTTTCTCCCCCTGACCACATCTAGAGTAAGTGCAATAAAATGAACACCTTCTTTGGCAGTGAATATATAACCTAGGAACCAAATCAGCAGGGAATTCACTTCCACCACTCTCTCAAATTCTGTAAATTATCCAATTTACAGAAAATACTAATAATGGAGGTGCTGGAGGCATTTGGGAGCACAGGATCAGAATTGGAAAAATGAGCTGAAATGCAGGATCCAGCAAACACTAAGTTTCGGATGAAGATTTTTTCACTTTAAGATACTATATTCACACCAAAAAAATAAAGATTTAACATAAACCAGCTAACATAGAACTTGCTTATCATCAGTAACTTCTGTAGGCCTTCTCAGGTGTATCTAGCTTTCAGATTTTACACTGTTTTTTCACCAAAAATTTGTTATTAATACAAGTATATTGTTCTACCTTGAAAGTTATTAAAATGCCTGAGACAGAGTCCACTCCTAGCAAGACCATGTTCACAAAACCAAGCAGAATTACTCTTGCTTTACTGAAGTGCAGAATTCTGAAGAGCAGAATTTGTCTTAAGTGATCATGGGAATGCGGCTGGGTAGAAGTTCAATGTAGACAATTAGGTAAAAAGTAATATCTCCCAGAAAAATATCTTACTGTCCTTAAAAAAGATTGCACTTTTAAACCTGCAAGGATTTCAGGGAAAGCACTATTTTAGTCTTTAATTTCTGTTTGTCCATATTTTTGAACTGCTGGTCCTGCATTAAAGAAAGGCATCCTAAATTATGTTCTAAGAGAAATTCCATACTTCATTTTTATTTATTAAGCATACTCCAAAATATTTTGAAATATTTTTAAGCATTTTGATTGATATTTTCTTTTTCTGCAATAAAATACCATGAGAAAAATAGATCTATCCATCGTTCAAAAGGGAAAATATGAGTAACAACACAATATTGAAAAGATAATTGGGTATGACTAAATGAAGAAATAACGGAAGAAAGAAAAGAATAAGTGCCACTCGCTACCTCCAGATATTCCAGGAGTATATAACTTTGCATTTAAATGAAACCATCCTTTATAACTGAAAGCAATATAGTCTTGAAGTATACATCCAAAGAGCACTTCTTTCATGGTGTAAAGTAGAGTTCATATGTGGGCTTGCTCCTCCCCTCTTCTTGATAGTATAACCCAAACTCGCCCATAGCTCTCATTCTACAAAGAAAACTGAGTAGTACCTCATATTTTGCAAGCCACTTAATCTCAAAGAATTTTTAACATCCACTTCAAAACAGTGATGGCCACCCTACTGTGCTTTCTGACCTTCAGAGCACCAGAAGGTGCTGTGTAAACTGCTGTGTAAATCCATTTTAAGAATTCTGCGGCATCTGGTAGAAGATGTTCAGCTGGGAAAGTCCCTAGCATAACAGCACACAAAAAGTCACATCAGTCCTCCTCCCAGCATATAGGACATTCAGGGACAGATGACACATCAAATATTTAATGAAACTAGACTATTCTTCTACCAGTTGTTTTCCTCACATATTGCTACATATTCCTTCAAAGCAAGACTTTTAATTTTCTAAAGATATTTGGGAGTTATTTTTTTTCAAAAGCAGTCTGAAAGAATACTCAAAATTCCTCACAGTGACCTATTATATATTTACACTTACAGCTGTCTGTGTCAATTTTTTATAGCTGAGACATGCTATCCACCTTAGCTAACCAGGAACGTTTCCTATCTGCTTTTGGGACTGTCTAATTTCTAATAGTCATGTATTTATGACAGAAACTGAACATATAAACAGTCAGATTTGCCTGTTAAAAAACAAAGGTATAGATAGTGCTTCTGTGGATACACTCTTCTGTTGAAGACTAATCTTTTACAACTGTACCTCTTTAGCAAACAAGTATAGCCTCCTGTGTCTTTCTATCAAAGAGACCTCAGAAGAAAAACTTGGTGGTGATAAAAATTCTAAATATAATATTACAAGATGGTAACACTCTCCTCCTAGTTGCCATTAGAAAACCTGCTTTCAAGCATTTAATTTTGCCAAACTTGAAGTGTGTCAGCTGAAGTTTTCCATCCTCGAAACCACAAGCATTCAAGCATTTATGAGGAATCCAGGGGGGAATTTTCCTTTTTTTTTTTTTGTGAATTTCCATTTGAAAAGCTTTAGTGCCTGTGTGGAAGGGCAAATTCTCTCTATCCCCTGAGGGAAAAAGGGGTCAACAAATTCTTGGGCTGTGGAAGAGCTGCACATCTGCGAGGGCTGAACAGATGAAGGTCTCTATTCATCATGGATTGATAATGCTGTGGTCATGGCCAAAATGTTCCAAAGGGCTTTTCTGTCCAGGAAAAGTCCTTGATGAAAGTAAGCAGAAAGTACCCTACAGCTGAGTCTCACTTAAAGGAAAAAGAGATAATCCATTAGATTTGGTAGAAGAGCTCCTCCAGCAGAGATCAAACTAGCCCAGGAATAAGAGGGGTTTTGGGTATACATACTGGCTGACGCGGCACTGAGAGCAGTTAGTCCTAGAGGTAGGAGATCTAGAAAATGGAAGTCTTTCCCTTTTATTTCAGTCCCATGGAGATTGTGACAACCTCCATGTTTGAAGCAAGCAAGTTTTTCTACGTGTGTCCTCTGCCTTAAGCCTGAGAATGTTACTCTTCTGTTTAAAAAATGCGGTTCCTTAAAAAAAAAGTAATAATTACAGTTCACACCTCCTCAGCAGACGTTTCAACCTCTCTGAAGAGTCAGTCACTAGTAAGTTGCAACCCATGGCTTAGAAACACTTTACCTGCAAATACAGCTATGGACCATGCTGTTCTTCTGTATTTGAATACTGACTCTTGATGTGGAGTCCAAAGCACACAGATGAGAAAGTAAGACAACTGAAGGTTGAAAAAGACCATTCTGAGAATCCCTGTGGTGGAAATAAATATTTAAATCTTGCAGAAAATTTGTGAGTGTAGTGTACTAGTATGAAGCTGCAGCATAGAAGGTAATGTCTTGGTTAATCTGATTTTGAACTGAACAAGTATTAAAAAGTATTGAAGTGGGTTATTCCACATTTGCTTTGATCATACCAAACCTGATTCTGATATTCAGAGTCCTGCAGGGTATGATCTGGCTGCACTACACTCCTTTAGTTATTTATGAGACCATTGTGGATATGATACATACTGACAGTATATGATTTTGCTCAACAAAAAACTGCTAAAGCCTTTACCAAAGAGAGTTATAGAAACTAAACAACTTACAGAAATAACTTTATCTATTTATATTAAATATTTTATACATAAATTAGAGATGTCTATTAAATATAACATTTTTTCCAGTATTGAAAGTGATCTGGCCATACTGATTGATGTTAAAAGTGGGAGTGGTAATTTCAGTTTTTCCCTTTTTTTTAAAGAAAACTGATTAATAAATTCTCTTCTGGCAAATTTAACTGAAAAGGCAGCACAATTTTGTAAGCAAAAGAAAAAATCTGTGTCGTTTCACCAGTCAAATATATGCTCTCTGCTTTTACCTAGAGTCAACAAACATTGAGAATGTCTAGTTTTTTTTAAAAAAACCAGTTGTCTAAAAAAATCTTTTCTAAGATCGAGACAAATAAACTAGGAAAAATACCAGAAATTAATATTTTTCCCATTATTTTATTCTCATACTACTTTAACATTTCTGAAAATATTTAACATATATTTAAAAGACAGAAAAAGTTTCTTCTAAAGAGAAGATATTTGTCACATATTCCCTAATAAATTTACAGAATGTAGTGTAAATAGTAAGCCAGTAAAACTCTGCTTTCAAACAACAGCTATGCTGACTCCAGTAACCCCAAAGAAGTATAACAGAAGGACTCCCATGGCATTTCAGAAAGATATACAATCCTTCTTTCTTTCAAATTAATTTAAAAATTTTGTCACAGACAGATCTAGCTTTAAAAATGTAACACTTGTTATTTTGCTTGCATTTTCAGCCTAAAGTAGTCTCAGTCTAGCAAAGCACTACAGAATACACCTAACTATAAACATTCAGTAAGTCTTTTGAAAGCCACTTCTGAGGTGATTTGCTAGAATGAAGTCAGAATGAGTAGACTCCTTCTTTCCTTGATCTTCTGTACTTATTATTGCAATAAAGGTAACAGATTGTACAACAGAAGAACTTTGGGAACAGCTTGGGGAACTCGCAGAAAATGAAGTCAGAAGAAAATTGTAGTTTAGAGGGAACATTATGCCACTTGCTTATGGCCAATTAGCAGTCTTCTTTCTCTCAGCAAGTTGTTATTCTCGGAGTACCACGGCCAAAGCCCCACAGGTTGGCAAGTATCAGGGTAGAAACAACTGGAGTCTGCCATCCAAGGTGGCTGTGGTGAGCTGCAGTTCAAAAGAAAAGAACATATGGCTTTAATAAAGATCTTTCCAGTGAGAACAGTTTGCTTTAGAGTAACAAACCAAATGAAGATCATTAAGATATTTCTTTTATGTTAAGATGTCCAGGATTCATTTCCAAAAAAAGGAACAACTTAACCTATAGACTCTTCTCAACGAAGCTAATCTGAAAATTCCATTTTACTTAGATTTTTCTTTTCCAACTATTTTCAAATTTGTGTCAACATCCGCTAACACATCAACAGTCTGTAAAACTGAAGCATATGTTTAAACCACATAGAAAGTCAAACAGACTTCAATGTGTATGACTCAAGAAGAGAGTATGGAAGAAATAAGAAAGAGCTGGAATAAATGAAAATGGAAAATACTGTGAATTAAATCAAGCATACCAACAAATGCGGTTTTCTAATTTTTATTGGTGTTAAACGTAGAATAAGAATTTCCTTTGCAAGAAAGTATGTTGAAAAACTTCTATGAAGACGCAAGTCTCGAATACATGCATAAAGAGCCTTCAACTGCATTTAGCTTTCCTTTACCAGTCTCAGAAGATCTTAATTATAAAATAAGAGAAAATACTATTTTCTGCAATTACTTCTACCAACAAGCACTTAAAAACCTGCTGTATCTCAGAAAGGGATGATCTACAAACTGTACCACTTATTTTCCATGAAAATTTCAAGATGCTTAGTCCTTGCATATTAGAATTTACAGTTATTCATACCAGTGATAAAAGTCTGAATAGCAGGAATCAAATATGCATCTCATTCTCCAACCAGTTCATTTGGTTACCTTTGCACATCCTCATTTTTCTTGATTTGTTCTTTCTTTGATACTTTTAATAATTTGTTTTATTCCTTTGGATGAAGAGCCTCTGTGGTCAATAAGTTATCTTCTTGGGTTTGTATTCCCTCCTTCAACATCTCCAATGATCAATTCTTCTAATCTCTCATAACTCTTATCTCCCAAGACCATGACTGTTGTTCTCTTATTTTCTTCTTTCTCACTCTCATTTATGTAACATGAAAGTATAGACTACCAAAAACTGTCAGATTTAATTCCTCCAGCTCTATTTTTTACACCTATCTAAGACTATTACATATTCCCAAAGACTTCTAGTATCTCCTTATCTACCTCTGTAACTTATTATTGTGTCGTTGTTTAACCCCAGATGGCAACTGAGCACTGTGCAGCTGCTTATCCCCTCCCTCCACTCGCAGTGGGATGGGGGAGAGAATCAGAAAAGAACAAGTGAGAAAACCCATGGGTTGAGATAAAGACAGTTTAATGAGAAGGAAAAGGAAGAAAAGAAATAATGATAAAATGATTATAAGATACAAGTGATTCACAATGCTCACCACTCACTGACCAATGCCTAGCTAGTTCTCAAGTAGATGCACCAGGTCAGTTTTCCCCCGGTTTATATACTGAGCATGACATCTTATGGTATAGAATATCCCTTTGGACAGTTTGAGTCATCTGCTCTGGCTGTGTCCCCTCCCAGCCTTCTCACTGGCGGGGCATGAGCAGCTGAAAAATTCTTGACTTGGTATAAACACTACTTAGCAACAACTAAAACATCAGTGTGCTATCAACACTATTCTCATACTAAATCTGAAGCACATCAGCTACTAGGAAGAAAAATAATTCTATCACAGCTAAAACCAGGACATATTGTAAAGATGGCATATCTAAAAAATATCTAAATAATGTATAATTTCTAAATTTTTGTAGCCATTTATCTTGTGGAAGAAAAACAAAAACAGAAAATGCTTTTATTATTATTTCATGTTATCAAAAGAGAAATTATCTTACCTGAGAAATCAAGAGATGAATTCTATTCTATACTGAAGATTCATTATTACAGGAGATAATACAGAAACCTTGCTTAGCTTTCAATTTAAAACAAAATCATTTTAAACAAACTGAAGTTTTACAAGACCCAAGGAGGTCATCTTGTCCATCTTCACTCTCTAGGTGCAACCACTGGAAACATTAGAAGAGTTTAGCTATGGCTTTGTCTGGCTAAATATTGAAAATTTTCAAGAAAATTTCACAACTCATTCCAGTATTGCACTGCCCTTCCTTAATGTCCAACCTGAACCTCAAAAACTGCAATGTGTGGTCAATCCTCCGATCATATTCTCCGACAGTACTGAAACACGGCGTGGCTGCCACCTGCTAAATGTATTTGCTACACTGCTATTACATTCTTCCAGAGTCCTTCTGTTTTCACTAATCACAAAAAATTATCTTTCTACTCCATTTAACCACCTCCACAATTTTGGCAGCACCATATCAATTATTAGACAGTTGAAACAACACTCATAATCTAAAAAATTGCCTAATTATTAAAGAAATATTTCATAAAAAATAGAGTTTTCAATGGGCTTAATGAGTCATTAGCATTCTGAGTTCTTTAAATATTGGTGTGGATTTTTTTCCTTCTCTGACTCAGGTTCCCTTGAGTTACATCTAGATATTATATGGGTTAATGTAAACTAGCTCTGCTCCAGTCCAATGGATTGAAAGTCTGTTAGCACACTGAGTGCATCCCTGGAGTTCATTTTCTGGTTTGGTTTTATCAGAGACAAGCCCAAAATGCATTCTCACAAACCATACAGCAGTGAGAAGTGAAGTGGGATAAATAGGGACAACTTGTTGAATCACTTCAAAAGCACATTTCTGATCCAACTAAATTGCTAATACACGGTCACAGGAAGCCCAGTTTAGCCTTCAGATTTTAGAATAGATTTCTATGCCTGATTGCTGAAAAAGCATTTTCAATTATCTAAGTGGCGTACTTCATAGAATTATAGAATCTCTTGAGCTGCAAGGGGCTCACAAGGATCACTGAAGTCCAAGTCCTGATCCTGCACAGGACCATCCCCAAGAATAACACCATGTGCCTGAGAGCCTTGTGCAAACACTTCTTGAACTCTGTCAGGCTTGATGCTGTGACCAGTTCCCTGGGGACCCTGTTCCAGTGGCCAAACACCCTCTGGGTGAAGAATCTTTCTCTAATATCCAACCTAAACCTCCCCTGACACAACTTCAGGTCATTCCCTTGGGTCCTGTCACTGGTCACCACAGAGAAGAGATCAGTGCTTGCCCCTTCTCTTCCGCTGGTGAAGAAGCTGTAGAGGGCTATGAGATCTCCCCTAAGTCTTCCCTTCTCCTCTTTCAGAAGTGACTGAAGATAAATGTGGAATACCCATAACAACAGTTTACAGTCTGTTAAATTTCAGGCAATATAGAAATTTTAAGTAGTAGTATGATAGTAATAGGATAACAGTATAAAGTTGATTGCAACCTTTATTAATATAGATAAAAAGAGCTACTAAAAATCTAACCTGTAGGACCCCTGAAATTCCTGATTTATTACACTTAAGAGCTATTAAAATTGATGAATGAAGGATGTTCTGAGCTATATTTAGAATTTATAGAAATCTCAGTAAGATTTTAAAGAAAAGAGTAGTTTAACTTATGCCAGTATTACATTTCCCAATAATGCAAGCATGTTACTTCATTCAAACCCCTCAGCTCCCAAACATGATACTCCAAAACTGTTTTACACTATATTTGAAATCTCAGTAGGAGTTAACTCAATATACTACTTAAAAAAAAAACCCACACAAAACCAAACAAAAACCCAAACAACAAAAACAAAACAACCAACCAAAAAAAAAAACCAAAAAAAAACACAAGCAAAAAACCCAAACTAATTGTGTGAAAGAGTAGACTATTTTTTTATGTCTATGTATACATGAGGGAAGAAAAGACTTTCAAGTAGGGCAGAGAAGATTGAAATTTTGTGCATTTTAGAGCTTTTTACAGAAAATTCAAGGTTTAGAAAGCACCTCAGACACGTGGTGCCAGAATGGGGAGGAGAAAAAGTTCTTGAACACAGTTCTCCTTTACATGGGCTGCACAAGATACAAAAGTTTACCACAATATAAAAGTTTAACACAGTAAAGTTAAAACAGTGCCATGCAGTGTTGGAAGGCTGTCAGTTAACAAACAGAATGAATTTCAAGACATTGTCTACTACATTCCCTTTTATACTAACACAGTATATATATATATATTTTTTTTTTATCTTTGGTGGGTGGGAAATACATTTCTGTAGTGATGCCACACTAAAAAAAAACCCAAAAGCATGCTATAAATTAGAGACCTCAAAATTTTAAGCCACAAACATGAACAGTTGGATTTGTACAGAAATGCAGATGACCAATATTTTGTTTTAATATTTCACAAAACACGTGTATATCTATGAATACAGAGCAGGCTTCAAGACGTACTCTACTTCAGAAAATAACAAGAATCAAAGCAATTTCAGCTAATTTCACATTAGAGGTACATAATATGATTTTGCTTTCTTTTAGTTAGTATAAATATGCATAATATTCAAGTAGAGATACAAATTTTGAAAAAGTCTTCTAGCTGCACAGCAAAAAGTATCATCTTGACAAAAGTCCAGTATCTCAGCAGAAGAGATGGGAATATAAATTTTAGGAGTTTAGTATTTTCAGCTTTCATTATTCAAACTATTGTATGAAAATAAGAGGCCACAAGTAGAACCAATGCTCTTGAATCTTGCATTGGTTTCACAACTAGCAACAATCAAGAGCAACAGTAAAAGGAGACATTGTGGAACTGGCTTTTATTATATTTTTCCTTTTCAGAAAGTGGTGCCTAAGGCAATGCTTTTATTTGGAGCAGAAGAATAGATAAACTGGAGCAAAGAGCTGGAGCTATGGTCTGTCTTGGTATCTTCTCCAAAAGTGCTATAAACAAATACTTACGAAAGAGTGAGATAGCTTTTCTTAGGGAGTCTAACCTAGTGCTAGGTTAATGGTTGTACTCCATGAACTTAAGGGTCTTTTCCAAACAAAATGGCTCTATGGTTCTATGACTTCCTGAGACAAATACATTTTCTCATATTTGCTGATGTAGTCAAGGGTTGACTCTGGTGACCACCCTCAGCATGAAAGTCATTCCTAGCATCTAAAATCTGATCTCTTCATATATCCTGATATGGAAGGCTAATGGACCTTCCTGCCCTCACTGATCTATCATAACACAGACAGTGTTGCCATCCTGGCCTTGTTATTAGGGTATAAATTCACTGCTGTATTCTTCCTATACAGGACTGGAATTTCAGTCTCTACAGGACTCATTACTTGTTGAGGTTTATTAATTTGCCTCTCTTCTATGCTGTCATTAACATAAAGCATATCTCTGCTGCTGGCAAGGTGTGGTCTGTGTTCCCTGTACACTTTGCAATCATGTACTGGAGTGCCTCACTGATTACCCTTCTTCCATCAAATTTGTGATAAGCCTAACAGATCATTCAGGCTGCTTTTGCCCAGTGCTGACCACTCTGTTTTCCCATTTTATTTCTTATTATTTGTGCAAATGTATCACTAGTTTTTTTTTTGGAAGCCTTTTTCTACCTGACTATTTTTAGCCTCTGGCATACCTGTGATGCTACAGAAATTCTGTATCTTGATCTTTCACAGAAGTGTCATCCCAAACTCGACCTTCGGTTTTAAAACCTTAGTTCCATTATGACTCAGATTAATGTTTTCTGGATATATGTTCCTGGAATGTCCTGGTGAGTTTCCCTAATGTATCATATTTTTAAATGCATTACCACTTCAGCACCTGCATCTCTTTGTTGTCAGACTTTAGCAAATATTATTTATGTGCTCAATAAAAACAAAATTCTCATCTGTATTTAACATGACATTTTTATAGGCAAGTAAAACTAGTAACTCCCAGTAAGTCTTTTGATGTGTTAAAATTACTTGACCAAAATATAATATATCAAACAATCTTAAATCCATCTTAATGCTTCTATACTAATATTCAGAAATCTTTTTCACTTACATATGATGTTGATGAAGAAAACCTGATGGAATAAGCCACCTCATATAACTGCAAACTCCTATAATGGATCTGATTTGTTTGACTTAGCCTTCTCAAACATTGGTAGAAATCTGTGTAAGTATATAATAATCTTCAAGCAGCAAGATGATAAAAAAACCCACAAATTAAAGACCCTAATCTAAAAGAATATAATCTACTTCATATTCTTCTGCCACTAGAGCTAATGAAGAAACAAATACATGAGAGAAGGTAGCTATATCTTTATGCCACTCCTGAAAGACACATCAACCCCATAGTAATGCAAATGCATTGAGTATAAATGTGATGCAGGACAGGGTTTTAGGGAAAGCTCTGTACATTTTCCAGCTTTAAGATACAAGCCAATGCTTGTTAAGTCCAACAAATTTTGTTTTAAGTTTCCTCTAACTTCAAGGGGCTTTAAATAGTATCTTAAAACTGGAACAACACACTAATTCAGTTACTCTTTACAACTCACAGCAACCCAAAGAATCTCTTTTCACTTCTTGCTGCTATACTATTAATGACAACACAAACAGACCCCCAAATGCTGTTTTTCTTTTAACAGTCCATATTAAATATTTCCATTCCAGAAAGCATGCCAGTTTGGCAGTAGACTCTCATGTGTGAAGAACACTAGGACAAAGTGCTATTTGACAGGAGAACTACTGGAAAAGTGTCTCAAAATTTATACCATGAACCTAAATAAATTATTTTCTCCTTTCTTTAGTGTGAGCTTTGCTTACCACATATGTTGTCTTTCTCCAAACTTTTTAATTTTTAATGACATCATTATATTAGCTTGGGCTTTACATCATCATACCTGTTTTTATGTCAAAAACTATTATTAATTTTGTTGTTGATTTCACTACAAGCAGAAAGATGAAGAGTAAAAGAATAGTCACTTTAAAACCTCCAGACACCTTTGCAGTAAAAAGTGAACTTGGGAAAGGACTCAATAAACACAGTTGCGTTCTTTTACCAATCTTACCTTAATTAGAGGTATCATGCTAATCACCTGATGCTATTTCAATTTTATTTCTGTCACAAATAAAATAATTTCTATTCCTATGCCTCATTACAACTGTTAATTCTTCTTTCAATTTTTTCTTTCAATTACATCATCAATAAGAAATTAAGAACATATCATGAACATTTCCTCTTCTATTATAACCTTGCTTTACTGCCCTATTGGTAAAATCATGCCATACATTAACAATGCATGTTTATATGGGCATTTATGCATGAGTTTATATCCTTACATACACAGACTTTATGTTTACTTTCTTCAAACTTTAAAAGTTGTTTTATGTACTGACTGTGTTTCAGATAAAGAATACCTCAGAGCCTTTCTTACTGAACCCACAAAGGTTCAGGAAGCTGCATTTAAATAAGAGTGCTATGTTAGTATTACCATGTCTTTATAAATACACAGCAATTAACATATACAAACACACAACACAATTTAAATACAGCTGGCTTGCCTCGGGATATTACACTGAAGAAATCTAAAATGTCTTACTTTGCTGGTTCATGTACATAAAAATAGTATAAGGAATAAACTTATCCATTGTTAGAGTAACTCAACCTAAACCTATACAATTGGTTCTACATTTACAGTATTTAAACAGCCTGTAAGATGTTTATCCCCACATTTGGGATTCCCTTGGAGAGTTCATACTCAGAGTCAGTGTTTCTTTGCTTTCTGACAAAAAAGCTGAAGAATTTCCATATTCCTGCATGAAGCCCTGCTCCCACTGGGGTTGAGAGGAAAGTCACCAGCAACTACAAAGAGCTGGAAATAACCTCTAGGCGTTTGTGGTTTATACCACCAACAATGATTACCACTTCTGCTTTAGGTATTCATATTGACTGCTACGTCTGTTTTGTAGTCACAAAGAGACTCACAGAACTTAAAAATCCTGAGGAGATTGAGATGTGGAATAGGAATGCTACAAAAATATTTTCAATTGTGAGAACAATGAAGTCTTAGGAACAGATTCTCTTTGCTGACCAGATTTAAACTGGATAATTCTACTGGCTTACATGTTTTAACTTCACTTTTCCATTGTTTTGACTGATATATTTGTCAGTTACATCTCAGTTGCAAATGGTCCTTCTACCACAAAATTTGACCATGCAACTAATTCTTTAAATGATGTAGTGGGTTGACCCTGGCCAGATGCTAGGTACCCACTAAAGCCACTCTCTTGCTCTCCCTCTGCAGCTGGACAGAGGAGAGAAACAAACCAGTTAAGGATTCATGAGTGGAGAGAAAACCTGGGAGAGGTCACTTACTGATCTCCTTCACAGGCAAAACAAGACTCAAAGTGGGGATAGTACTTAAATTTATTACTAACAGGATAAGAGCAAAGGAGTGAGAAATAAAATAATCTTAAAAGCACCTTCCTACCACCCCTCCTTCCTTCCATGTTTTCCTCCTCCCTCCCAGTGGTGCAGGGGGATAGGGAATGGGAGTTATTGTCAGTTGTTGCTTCTGCTGCTGCTGCTCAGGGAGAGGAGTCCTTCCCCTGTTCTCGTGGGGTCCCTCTCACGGGAGACAGTTCTTGATGGACCTCTCCAGCATGAGTCCATCCCTCGGGTAACAGTTCTTCACAAACTGCTGTCCTGTGGGTCACTCCTCCATGGGGTGCAGTCCTTCAGGAATGAGCTGTACCGACATGGGTCCCCCACAGTGGCCGCAAGTCCTACCCAGGAAAAACCTGCTCCAGCGTGGGCTCCCCTCTCCATGGGCTGCAGGTCTCCGGCAGGACCCTGCTCCATCTTGGGCCTCCCACAGGGTCACAACCTCCTTCATGCATCTACCTGTTCCAGTATGGGTTCCTCCATGGTCTGCAGGTGGGTCTCTGCACCCCGATGGTCCTCCATGGGCTGCAGTGGCACAGCTGCTCCACCGTGGTCTGTACCACGGGCTGTAGGGGCCTCAGCTCTGGTGCCTGGAGCACCTCCTACCCCTCCTTCTGCACTGACCTTGGTGTCTACTTTGTTGTTCATATGTTCTCACTCCACTCTTCCTTGGTTGGAATTCTTTCTGTGCAACAACCTTCTGTTCTTAAATATGTTATCACAGAGGCATTACTATCACTCCTGATTGGCTTGGTCTTGGCCAGTGGCAGGAAGCCCATCCTGGAGCCGGCTGGCATTGGCTCCATCAGACATGGGAAGCTTCTAGCAGCTTCTAACAGAAGCCATCCGTGTAGCTGTCCCTTCATTACCAAAACCTAGCCACAGAAACCCACTACAGCTCTCCATAAAACAGCACAAGGAAAGGTACGCACCTCAGAATGGAATCCATAAGAGCAGCATGCTGAGTAGGGAGATATTTGCCAACACATCCAACAAAGAAATGATGAAATCAGAGATATGCCTTCCATCCTTTCCCAGGATTTGGCTCCTTACCATGAACTAGGCAGTGGGAAGCTACCTCCACTCAGGATTCACAGTCTGGAACACTTTCCTTAAAATGGTTGTTTATGGCCTGCATTGCTCTAACTATTGGCTGACTACTGCAATTCACAAGGGATTTTTTTTTTAGTTTCTGAATATTTTATTCAATGTTCACTTCAGAGATACAGAGATATAGAGATATAGATATATAAAGGTACTCCAAACAGCAAACTCTTTTAGACAAGGATCTCCACAATTTTGGGTACTATCAAAGAACTGATACCACGTAAGAGAAACTCATGCTAGGAAGGGAAACTCCACTATGTGTTATGGCATGTGGCTGCAGTTATGGGCAGGAGTTGGCAGAGTCATTCATCTCCAGATGAACTAAATAATAACCTGCACTGACATTTCCCCACAAAGTGAGTATAGGACATGGATGAAAAGAATACTCTAGCTGAAGAAACATTGATCTGTTTCATGTATCATCAAGATCCATTCTGCAATTAAAAGTTTTTCTGTCCCTCCTCTTCCAATTAGAAGTTGTTCCAGGTCCCTACTCATTTGATTATTAGGCAGGAAAATAGAAAAGAGGTTTTCAGTTTTTCCATGATTGCAGTTTCTAAGGAATACTTTTTGAAAGTTTCATGGATGGAATAAGGATTCTACTAAGAATTCCACATTCTACAATATTTCACTATTTCATGATTTCAGGCAATTCTCCCTTCCATATAGTTCCGTAGCTCAAGTTCTGTACAGCAGACACAAATCTGCACAGATCAGAGGACAGTTGCTTATCTGGTTGCTCATTTTTTCAGCCACATATCCAGACATATCTCTCACCTATTCCACTTTAAGTGTGGGGCACTGTAATAAAGCAGTTGTCATAATTACAGCATATTGAAGGCCATCTTGGAGCAGTCAGGTTACTGTCAGTTTGCCCAGAGAGATTGTGGAGTCTCCATTCTTGAAGATATTCAAAAGCTGACTGGACATGCGCCTGACCAACCTGCTGAGCAGGTCCTGCTTGAGCAAGGGTGTTGGACTGGATGACCTCCACCAATCTCTTCCAACCTCAACCATTCTGTAATTCTGTGATACTAGATTGGTGAAGCAGGGATCTGAAGATACTGCATGATGAACAACAACAAAGAGTGCAATGCAGTACAGTATGGTATTTGCCTCAATCATTATTATGCAAGAAAGAAGGTGCCAAGATTAGTCAAACTTTGGTAGAATTAAGTGAAATCCATTTAATTGGTGGCATTTTTAATACATTTTTAATGTAGAAAACACTTTTACTATATTCTTACAATAGCAATTTTTGAAAGTCTGCAAAATACACTTGGAACTCACATGGCTGGACAAATGATCAGGAATGTTTTCCAGATCATTTGCTTTAATGATGGGTTTGAAACAACTTAAATGTAATCTCAGACATTCTTCAAAAGCCTGCCACAATCTCTGAGGCTACTAATGTTTGCATGACATCATTGTCATTACAATCCTGTGTCTTCACTCAGTAACTAAAAAAACTGAGGGAAACATGAAAAAGTGTTTTACTAGGGTCCTACTCAGGTGTATAATTTCAAATTCCGCTTCAAAATCTGGACATTAGCTCACAGCAAAATACACTAAAAAACCAAAATTCTTTCATGCAAACCTAGCCACACAAGCATAGTTAGGCAGTCTCTTTCAAAGTAGTAGTTTTATACCCCTAATTATCCTTGAACCACCAGAGAAATGGATTTTCTTTCCTAAAACTGAAGTTCGTATCAGAATTTAACAGGTCCACGTTTCTTCTTTTATTAGTTCACATTCACATTTACTTAGAGTATAATGCTTTTTTTTCCCCAAAAGCGAAATATTCTCATGCAATTTCCGTATTTAAAATAGTCAATTCACCATGTATCACAAAAGACAGACAACTATCCAAAGAGTAAACCTTCTGTATGAAGGTACTTCTATTACTTCTTGCATTCAACATTCTCAAATCAAAAAGTAAGAGTAAAAGGAAATTTTCAACGTTTCATCTTGAGTAGTGTCATTTCTATCCCCATATGGTATTTACAAAATTTCTCCAAGCAGCATAAATTCTGTACAAAAGCTTTAAGAAAGAGCAACATTTTTTTTCCAAGTAGTGTTAAGTGCTGACCACATATGCAAAAAGCAGCATTCTGAAGTCATTTGTGCCTGGCAGATCTAGACCCAATAGGAAATAACTGCAAATGGATGTATTTCTTCAGGGTACCTAAATATACAGTTCAAATGATCACAATAATTTAAAAGATCTTAAAATATAAAAAGACCTCTTATTCATAGAAAATGTCTCAGACTGGTTGTTTAAAAGAAAGGGGTATAAAAGCAGACAGATCATAAAAAAATTTAGCAATTGCCACTAAATTGTGCTGCATTTTAGTTTAATTCTGGGTTAACAATTTAAATAAAGAAAATAAACAATTATTAGTTACTGATCTTCTTATATGCTTATACCAAAAAAATTACTGAGATATAGTAAGTCTGTTTAAATATATATTGTTTTTCTAAAAATACAATAAATGTAATTTTTAAAATACATTAAATTAATGGAAATGTTAAGAAAAACCTCAGTTCTGCTCTGCTCTACAAAATGCAGTATGATCTTTTTATGTGAGTTAAATTTTCTAAAGCCTCTCTATATTTACTAATGACTTTTAGGCAGACTAATACCCATATATTTTGAAATTTATTAAAGTTAATGTACAGAGATTAAATAAAAATAATTTCAGATGTCTGTGGATCTGGCCTAAAATGGTTGAAAACAAGGAAATTTATATTTACATCTTCCATAATATCTGTATGTAACAAAGTTTAACCTGAAATTAAAATATAACCTTATACATGAACTGCAGAATTGTACCTTCCTGATCAAGGTAATGGAAATGTGATTTCATAAAAAATCATTGCACTAGTACTATATTATCATTTTCCCAAAGAATGAAACAGGTTCCACTGTGTCAAAAATACATCTGGAAGCAACTGCTGAAAGTAATTCTTAAGATGAACCTTGAAGAGAAGGAGAAGCCAAGAGCGTTTTCCATATATAATGAAGTACAGTTGTTGGCAGTCAAAAACCATAAAACATAGTGAGATGTCACCACAAGAAAAAAGTACCTTCCCACTACTTTGTGACACATCACCACAGCCTGTATGTGAAAGAGTCCAGGTGACCCATTAGTAGCAATGTGTGTCTCTGTAGTCTCCCCAGGCTATGCTCTGAGAGTCATGGGCTATTGTCACTTGGAATCTAACACACTAAAAAGTATGGATGAGCCCTAAATCCCAGTGCTTTCCTACCTTAAAAATGGAATACTCTCTTGTCAAAAAATGAAAGACGATTTTTTTACAGTGCAGACAGCTAAAAGGCTACAAGACTCCATGGCAGGATCAGCTGTACAGCATGAATTTTCCATTCAGGATCACCTCAGTATGTATAATCATCTTGAGGAGAACAACATCACTAATTGCACTTTTGTCATTCAACAGACTATTATTTTAAATTTTTTCAAATAGTCTTATATTTTGAGATTATAATTGTTGACACTAGTCAACTGAGATGCAAATTTTCAATGGCAAACTATGGTACAACTGTGGACACATAAATGTACATCACTCTTTTTAAGTGGAATTTCTCAAAGAGCACATATGCCATTTATCTGAAGTCAACAAAGGCTGCCTCTGGCTTTTCTGGTAGAGAATAGCAAGTACCCATTACCTGTAAAACTCTAGACTGTTAGATGAAAACTCAGACTAATGATTCACAATTAATTTGAAAATTAAGCCCACCAGGATGGGCTGATTCATGGTGTTTACAGGCATTTTCTACATGTCATAGGCACATCTTTCTCTTGTACTGCCTCGGTGAAAAAACTTTCCAAGATGATGCATTTTCTGGGACCATACATAGGTCTTTTCCTGAACAGTGTCAAAAAGCACTTCCATTCTCAAGCACAACTCTCATGAAACCCTCCCACCACCAGCTCATGAGTGTCTTCAGGGCTGAGCTAAACTAGTCAGATTAGGAAATAGGTCTAAATACCTGTTTTAATACCACTGTGTGTACCCATGCGCATTTTGGTTCTCATCAGGAAAATCAAGTCTTCCTGGCCAAGTGCAAAAACCAGTTTCTTAGTGCCTTATCCACTTTGAAAATAGGAATAAGAAGATTTTCCCACCACCTAGAGCTAAAGTGAAAGTAGGCAGAATGAAAGAACTGGTATACCACCCAAGATCTCAGAAGCAAGAAATAGGGAGAATTTGCATGTGTTATATAGGTAAGATATTTTTAGAAGTATTGTTTTCTTGACCTTATAAATATATTCCAAGTAACACAATATGAAAAAAGATAGGTAGTCCTGTTTTGATAAAATTTAATTTTAAAAAGAAATTTTTAAGATTACTGAAATCTTGTGCAGATTCACCTTTAAATATTTGAAATGCATATTCTAAATCTTAATAGTACTTAAATATAAATGTCCTTTCAGTAGTTTCCTATTCCTGTGCAAAATATTCTATGAGGGTGTACATATTTTTTTCTTTGTAACCTTCCACTTTAACAAAGCGTAGGTCATCACATCTGGAATACTCTTCACTTCTCCACCCACAAAAGCTAGCAGGAATAGAAGAACAACATGAACTGATTTTGCTTTTCACTTTACATTTAACTTTGTTAAATTAGAAAGTTTAATCTTTCTGGTAAGCTGAAATAAACTTATCAAAGGTGTAATTTCAAAATTCGTTGCCGTTGCGATTCGACTATGCAACAGCAGGCTCCAAATGTGGAACTACTCCTTTCATGAGATGAAGATTACTGATAAACAAGTTATTTAATGTTTCTTACTGCCATTTGGGAAATAAGGACTGTATCTAAGGTGCCTACAAGTGATAAACTTTGCTGTTCATCAGTTCCTCATTAACCTGATATCTTTTGGACAGTACATATAATATAAATATGTCACAGAGGAAAGCTGAAATGAAAATATCTTTGTGCAAAAATGCAAAATAATTTATTTTTTAAATCATGTTTTAATTTATTTTCTATCATATCATTGTCAAGTATCTAGATTCCTATATATATTTTTGACTATAACCATATAAAATATGAAAGGACCTAAATATGCACCCTGATAAATATTCCTTCTAACTAGCAACACAGTGAACACACAATTTCAATAATATTCTAATTTTCAGAGCACTGAATATTGACCAATTTTTGTTAACTTTTCAAAATTGTAAATATGGAGAAATATTCTCCAGGAAAAAATGCAACACCAAATTGCAATTTGGAGCAAAATCAATTACTAAAATAATATACACTCACAAAATACTCAGAACACTGAAGACTAACCAGAGTTAGTTTCCTGGAACTTCTTAGCTCACAAAAGAAAAACAGTAGAGAAATTAGATTAATAGCTTTCTTATAATGTGTTTTTCCTAAGTGTATGATTTGTACAGCCAAATGAGAAGTTTAAATGTAGCATGTCAAGTAACAAGTTCATTCTGTGCACTGTACCTCAAATATACATATAAAAACATTTGCATTAAGTAATTGGGGGGGGGGGGAGGATTGGTTAGACTGAATACATTATGTTTAAACCCAAGCTTTAAAACAACTGTAAGTCTTATAAGGAGAAGTCTTCCATTTATATCATCACAGAAACAAAAACAAAGAACTTTCAAGGCATGAAATTTAGGGCATGTCTGTACTGTGAAATAGACCATGGTGTGGTTATCCTTGAGTCAACAGGGAATCAAGGCAGTATGTCTAAAAGGTTTAGCACAGTGCTATGCAGTCTTACTTGTGTGAGCTCATTGTCTGTGGCTACAGGCAATGTAACCACATTAGTTTGGTGTGACCTTCCAGAGATTTAGTAAGGATGGCAAGAGTCATCAGCTCATCTACAGTGCTGGAATAAAACAGTTTAACTGTCCCAGACCACAAACTGGCTTGTCAGAACTCCACTGATGAGTTTAAGTCTGGTGTGACTACAATAAGGCTGGATCCCTCATGCACACCTACATAAATATCACAGAACCACGGAACCACAGCACGGGTAAGGTTTGAAGGGACTACTGTGGGTCACGTGGTCCAACCTCCCTTCTCAAGCAGGGTCATCCTAGAGCATATGGCACAGGATTGTGTACAGACAGTTCTGGAATATTTCAGAGAGGGAGACTCCACAACCTCACAGTCACCTGCACAGTAAAGAAGTTCTTTCTTATATTCACGTGGAACTTCCTGTGCATAAGTTTCTGCCTGCTGCCTCTTGTCCTATTGATTGGCACCACTGAGAAGAGCCTGATTCCAGTCTCTTGACACCCTCCCTTCAGATACCTACAGATATTGGTGATGTCCCCTCTCAGTCATCTCTTCTCGAGACTGAACAGGCCCAGCTCCCTCAGCCTGTCCTTGTAAGAGACATGCTCCAGTCCCTTAATTATCTTTGAAGCCCTCCATTGGAACTGCTCCAGGAGCTCCATGTCTCTTGTACTGAGGACCTCAGAACTGGACACAGCACTCCAGATGTGGCTTCACCAGGGCTAAGTAGAGGGGCAGGATCACTTCTCTTGACCTGTTGGCAATGCTTTTCCTAATGCACCCCAGGATACCATTGGCATTCTTGGCCACAAGAAAACACTACTGGCTCATGGACAGCTTGTTGTCCACCAGGACCCCCAGGGCTTTCTCCACAGAGCTGCTTTCCAGCAGATCAGCCCCAAGCCTTTACTGATGCATGGGGTTATTTCTCCCCAGGTGAAGGATCCTGCATTTGCTTTTGTTGAAGTTCAGATGGTTTCTCTGTGCCCATCTCTCCAACCTGATGAGGTCCCTCTGAAGGGCTGCACAGCTTTCTGGGGTATTGGTCACTCCTCTCAGCTTTGTGCCACATCAAACTTGCTGAGGAGGCATCTGCCTCTTCATCCAAGTCATTGATGGATGGGTTAAACAATACTGGGCCCAGTACCAAACTTGAAGGTCACCACTAGTGACAGACCTTCAACAAGAGACTGTGGCACTGATTACGACCCCCTGGCATCTTCTGTTCAGCCAGATCTCAATCTGCCGCACTGTCCACTCATCCAGTCCCCACTTCCTGAGTCTACCTGTGAGGATATTGTGAGATACAGTGTCAAAAGCCTTGCCGAAGTCGAGGTAGACAATATCCACTGCTCTCCCCTCATTCATCCAGGCATTTGTTTCATCACAGAAGACCATGAGGTTGGTCAAGCATGATTTACCTTTTGTGAATCCATGCTAACTACTCCTGATCATATTCTTGTTGTCTATATGGAGAGAGACGGCCTCCAGAAAAAGGCATTTCATCACCTTTCCAAGAATTGAGGTGAGGTTGCCTGGACAGTAGTTCACTGGGTCATCCTTCTTGCCCTTTTTGAAGATGGTGACATTCGCTTTCTTCCAGTCGTCAGGCACCTCTCCTGATTGTCACATCTCAAACATGGTCATGAGCAGCCAGCCTTGCTCATGGTGTCTGCAGCTCTCTCAGCACTCATGAACGCATTCAGTTAGGGCCCATGGACTTAGCTGCACGTTAAGTTTGCCTAGGTGTTCTCTAACCCAATCCTCCTTGATGAAGGAAAAGTCTTCCTTCCAGCATTCCTTTACCCTGGACTCCTGGGTCGAGAGGGGTGGGGCTGGGGTGCCTCTGCTCTAGTATTGAGGATAAAGGGAAGCCATGTCCACTGCACTACATATTTTCAGGTTCCCTTACATTATTAATTATGCACCAAGTAAATTTGCTTTAACCCTCAGAGTTATACAATATTCCTTGGAACAGATTTATAAAGTTTGTCTGGAAGATTCATTCCAATCCATTAAACAAGTCTGTCATCAAAGCTCAAGACTGCACTGGTAAGCAGAGCAGGTCCTGAAGTCACGACTTATCTCTACCATGCATGGGAAGCAATTTTCTTGGAAACATGCTGTCTTGCTTTCGTCTGTATTTGCTAAAGGAAAAGTAGAAAAAAAACAACGTGTATTAGAGCCTCAGATAATGACAAAAGATAGATCCAACAGGGAACACTAAACTGGTTCTGGAGCAGAAAAGTTGTCATCTTCCTACAGGAGGTCCTGTTAGCAGAAGATCTAGCAATATAGGAAAAACATCAAAAGATCAATTATGCGACTTCTAGGAGAAGATAGAGAAGTCAACAGTGAAAGAAAAATTACAAAATTAAAATGTCCACTCAAGTAACATAAACCAAAACCCAGTAACTAATATAGAACATGAACATGCTGAATAAAACTAAAGCACTACATCAGAAGAACTTTAACTCTGTGGAATAGTTAAGAAGAGAGGTAGTACATTCTCTAAGAGCTTCAAACAGTAAATAACGAAAAATTAGCAACATGTCCCAAGGTATTTCAGAGGCTATAAAAGCCTGGGATCTTGTTACTGCTGAGGTTTGTGGGTCAGTTTTTAATTTTATCCTTATACATCTAAGTCCATCAAGTTAATCAGCAGACACAGAGATGTGCATGAAAACTTAGGGAAATCAGTTGCACCCACCTGTGTGAAATACTTACACAGAAAATAATTACAAAAATCTTTCTTCAGATTTTCAAGATCTAAATTTTCTTGAATAAGTTCTGAAAAAAAACCCTTTCCGCAACAAGCTGTGTTAGTTTCTGTATTTGGGTTCCTCATTTATTATGTTATATAGCATCATGACTGTGGCTGTAGGTACTACTCCAGTAGACTTAGCTACTCTTTGTTATTTCATGACAGCCTCCAGACAGGATACTGCTCCAAATGAAACAGAGGGCCGTTTCCACTAATGCCAATCAGAGAAAGGTCTATAGTTTCAATCCTGTACTTTGAGCACACAAACACAAAACAACTCTTGATTGTATTTTGAAATCACTGTCAAACTAAGTACAACTACAATGACAAACCTTTAAACAAAGTTCCCTATTTAGAAAGAGATCCTGTCCCCAAATATCAAGATTTTTCACCATGCTGTATAATGTCCTATTTAGGCTAATCAAACATCAAGTTCTTGGCCTAAAAAGCAGACTCCACAGCCAAATAAAATATCCACTGTGGATCTGTCTATAAACACTTGATGAAAAATTGTCAAACTCAGAGTTTTCAATCCTGTGAGTATATTGTATATCATAAAGGATTGAAATTCCTTGTATAATTAATTAAGCTATTTTCCAGTTTTTCTATAATTTTAACAGGTATTGGAAAGTGGCTCTGGTATAAATTAATAATATGCTATATCTTTTAAAAATAAAATACTTACTAAAACAATTTCCTTCCCAGAACACTGAGATTTAAAAATATATTTTTTAAAGTTATAAGTCTGGAAAACTGGATCTACTCAGAAAAGTATGTGTGACACTACAACTACAGTCCATCCTCATGTTCAGTGATCCAGAAAATCCTCTTCATATTACATGCAAACAATAACAAGATAATCGACTGCTGCATAGCACAAATCTTCTCCCATATGGCTGTCAGAGCAAACTATTTGTTTAATTGTTGTTTATTATTATTCTTGTTGATGATGTTAATAACAATATAAATAATATTAATAATGTAATAATAATATAATTATTTCTTATTCTTGGTGAAGTGTATTACATTTCTAATGTCACTGTCTTGCAAGTACAAGGCATATCCCTTTTTTATTCACTTCATTTTTTCTTTTTAGTATTTTTTCATTATTCTTTCTTGTTTTGAGAACTTTTTACCTTATACAAATAAATGTCAGTTCTATCCTTTAGTGCAACTTTGAAGCTTTGCACTAAAATGGTGTGAAAAAACAGTTATTCTTTTTTTCTTTCTTTCCTTCTGGATTCTGTTCTACTTCTGTTTCTCTTTTATTATGCTTGGGGGGTTTAATTGTATACAATTATTTTACATAATGTTTTAGTATTCTCATGTGATAAATTGATAATACTTCTTTTGAAGATTAAATTTTACTCAAATCACTGTCAAATATATTCCAATATAGTCCAAAGAACAAACTTGTGATCTAGATATATTTTTTTTCTGTAGTTTTTCCTGAGTAAGACTTCTCCTTTAAGCCATACACAGATAAGAAACAGGGGTAAATCTTATTACATTTTTTCCCAGTAGATGTATTTCCTTCAGGAACAAATGAATTTGCAAATGGAAACAAATAATCTTTTCTTCATTTTTTGAAGTGCCAGTACAAAGTCAAGAACATTAAACTGTCAAGGTCTGAAAGGCATGCACAGTGCTAATGCCTTACCTTTTAAAGCTACTTTTTGAATAAACATAAGCAATCAGAATAATAATATGTTCCATATAAATGTAAGGTAGGATGGTGTAATTAGCCTTCTAAGAATCTAGTATTTCAATTCATATGGGAGAATATAAAGTTTAACTATTTTGGCATGTAAATATCTAAACATTAATGCTATAAGCTAACACGAGTAAAAATTGTATCCATAAAGCAAATCTTTTCCCTTGGTTGTTTTTACAGTTGAAAACGTCAGAACTTAAAGGTGTTGTGAGACTGATGGATCACTTTGAAAGAGCATATCCTTGAGGTGCCATCATTCCTATGAAATTTAGTCCATAAAGAATACTATATTGCCCTACACAGCTAATAAAGAAACTTTTTTAAGAGACTTAAACTGATGTCAGTTAGAATTGAGAGGAAAGTGTTCTAAAGACCTTTAAAGAAAATTCTACTCCATCCTCTTCCCCAAAAGCATGAGTTTCACAGCACTTTGCATGAAGATATGTGTTACCAAAAAAGATTAAATAAAGAACCTTTGTAGAGATTTCTGCATATTCTACAAAACGTTATCTCTTCTACATTTATGAGTACAGATCTCAAAGACAAGTTCTACTGGAGATATCAGGAATTGAAATAGAAATATCCCTGCCCTAATGACAGAATAAGTTTGTTTGGTATGTATACAGATCCAGGGGCGATCTGGCTAACTGTGCTGCTTCAGCTGAGCAGATGAACTGAAAAGGTCTAACTGCAGGAACTGTCAGCAAGCATTTCAATTATGATTCTGATAATTTTCTTTCTCTGCTCTTGGTGAGGTTACTACCTTGGCTAAATAATGTTTCTTTTCTAGCATGAAATTTCATGTCTGTAATTCCCACGGTTTCTTTCCTAACCAGATTTATTTTTCCACAGTATTTTCTGACTTCTGCCTTCCTTTTCTTTTCCCCTACTGCAGTGCTTCCTTGTCAGTTGAGATATTTCTCTTCTGTTCTCCTTCCCTTTCTTCAGAGGCCCAATCTCACATATTAACTTATTTCCTTTATTCTCTCAATTAACATATCAATGTCATCTGACTCTTCCTTCTTCTAATGTAAACATTCCTTAGTTTCTGTGTCCTTAAAAGCCTGCTGTTGTCCACATTTGTTTCCCCAGTTACAGATCATCTCTCATTTACTTAACAAAAAAGCATATGCTGTTTGCAGTCAGGTTTGGTGGGGTTTTTTTCCAGTTCTCTTGCCAAATGTACCTTTTGTCCTTGATTTTCACTGAAATGATGCCTGACATTCTCTCTAATGATCTCTTCCTAGACATACGTGACAGTAAATATGTCATCCTGACTTGCTTCCATGCATCAAGCTGCTTTCAATAAAGCTAACAGTGCTTTTCCTGGATTTTAGCTCTGTTTTGGCTTCCTTGATTCTTCTCTGTTCTGATTACCTTTTATCAGTCCTTCAGAAGAGAATTCTTATTTCCCAGTCAGTTTTCAACAAAATTTCACAACAGTCTGCCCTTACTTTTCTCTTATCCTGCTTCCTCACATCTTGACTTCAGATAATGGCAAGCTATTATTTCTCTATGACTCACAGTTAAACCTCTCTTCCAGACAGATCTCCATAGCAATCTAATGATTCACCATTATTTCAAGTTCAACAAGATTAGAACAAGGATCCTTATTTCTCTTTCACTGTGATTTTTTCTCAAACCTTGTCCATCATTGTAGACAGTAACTTGTTACTGGGACAGAAAAATTGAAGATTACCTACAACTTCAGTTTCCTTCTACACCATCACCTCTAGGTTATGTGTTAGTCCTAAAAATCCTACCTGCTTCAGATCTCAAGAGTATGGTCTTCCAGACTAATTTAAACAGCTAAAATATTTATCTAAGTCTGCATAACGATTGCAACAATGTCCTTTTACCTGAGCTTGTTAATTGCTTTTATCCTTCCTTTCTTTCACTATAGTCACCCCTGATTCAAAATAAACCTGTGACTATGCCACCACCACCTTCCCTTCTTTTTTTCACTGCAGCAGACCTAAAGTAATCATTTTCACTACCAAATTTCCAAAGTTTGTTTCTGCATCCAGCTTTGAGCATCTAAGCATTGTGTGCTTACACAGGGGTACAACTCATCTGCATCAAACAGAACTGCAATAAGTAATTCCTTAGCCAGCTCTTCCATTTAAAAGAACCAAACAGTTGCTGTGGGATGCTGCAGCGTTTATTAGTACTTCAAGGATATATTTTTGCTTTCATGGATAAAAATCCACCTAATTGTTTCAAAACTAAATTAACAGCTACAATGGGAAAATCAAAAAGATTATGTTTATGTGACAAAGCAAATTACTTCTGAAAAGTTTATAAACATATTTGTAATAATCTTTGAGGTTTACTGTTATGGTAGTATAAAGTAAAAGAACGTAAGGTACACTGTTAGTCTTCCAGAGTATTATAACTTGAAGGTTATTAATAGAAAATGTCCATGTTTGATAAAGTTCTTTCACAGAATGATCAAAGATTCAGTACAGACTTACAGATGTAGAAATTCTTATATGTTTATTCTGAGCAACATAAGGAAGCCTCACATGCAAGTGGAAAAAAATAACTGTGATTTAAAAATTCAGATAGACAGCTATTATTCTTTAGTATCACAATTCTTAAAATTTAAAAGATTTACTGTTTTCAAAATATTTCATATACAGCTATATATGACATATAATCTATATAACCTCCCAGTTAAAAAAAAAGGACCATATTACATCAACTAGAATAATATTACTTGCATGTGCCCAAAAAATAGCTTAAAACGGGTATTCAATAAAAATTGTTAATGTCAAGCCCAGATTAAGCTTCTTTGGAATGCAGGATGTTTAGCTTTGGGCATGCTGAATGTTGGACTGATGTGAAATTCCAATACTCACAGTTAGCACACATTGACTGTAGAATTCTACAATTAAGTCAGGGTATGCAATCTCTGAATGCTGTAACAAGAAACTTGCTGAATCAATCAGACACACAATGGATGCTCATGTAGTCATTTCTTTAAAATATATATGTTCTTCCCTTGTTGCAAACTCTCTGGCTCACCTGCTGGAGGTTTAGAAAATTCCCTAGTGCTTATCCCAAAGAAATACATCCTTAATAAATATCTAGAATTCAGTCAAAATAGGTAATTCTGTTCATTTTTCTTCCACGTGGCTTCCTGTGTTTTCTTTTCCTTGCACTGTTTCCTTACCTACATTTAATTCACTCTCATCAACCTACTTCCTTCCCACTTCCACTCCACTGCTGACTTGGCACCCATGAAGTTTCCAAAGGGCACAGTTTCCTTGTAGATCAAATGCAATGCAGAAGACTAGATGGTGACTATATTTCTGGCAATGTCACTGCCCTTTCAATACTTTTGACAACCACCCAGTTCTTGACATATAACAATTTCTTAAGAAAATTGGCAACTTGTGAGTTTTCCATTATCATAATTTTTACATAGAAAGTCCTAAAAAAACCCCAAACCAGCAAAGAGAGAAGTAACAGTTTGGTTTTGCTACAAATACTTTTATGACTGATCTTATTCTGTCACTTGATATAAGGCAAAGAACAAAATTACAGTGTGTTGATAACATCAGGCTACCACTCATTATTCATCCTCAGCATTCACAGTCCATTAGTACGAGGCAGAGACATATGAGCTAATCTGCAGATATTTCCCTTTCTGAAAAATCTGTCAGCATGAGATCTTTTAAAACCTGCTACTGAACTGGTAAGAGATTTCACCAGCAGTTCTTAAAACACAATATTGCACCTTTCTATCAAAGGCAAGATTAATATTAAGCTGATTTTCAATAGGGACAGCTACCATCAGGATCTGTATTGTTAACCAAGCCAATACATACTTTCTTTTTAACTGTATTTGGGAGCATTTGCAATGACTTACCAAAGTAAGCCAAAATGGCATATCATCATTACCGCATTTCCAAAGCAAATGCAAAGCAACATAGTTTTCAGGCCAAGGTTATGTATTGTTAAGCACAGCCACCTACCAATAAGAGATTCCCTAAAATTACAGTGGAGCAGCTTGGATAAGGACACATGGAAATCAAAAACTGCTGTCAACAGTTCCGCAAGATTTAATTATCCTCACATGGTATCAGATCATATACGGGATCTAGCTATGTAAAAATATTTTTTCAGCTGTGCTGACAGGAAGAGATTGCTGCCTGAATTGACTCCCACTGAGAAATATTCAAACACATGTGAAAGCACAAATAGATAATTAATTTGCTTTCATTTACTGCAATCCCATGAAAGACTTCTTTGCCATTACCTATCAGAAAAAAAAGATTTTTATTTTGCCCAATGAATTAATTAACTTTTTAAAAATATCTGCATTTCTTAAATAGCATGAAGGAATAAATGTCTTCAACAACAAGTAACAATGTTTATAGCATCACAATTATAAGCAGGTTGTAATGGCAGGCACAAATGGTTCAATGTACATAAGCATGAAAGTTAAATAATTTTCCTAATGTGCTTAAATCTATGAGAATGATTTCACCACAGATCAGGTTAACACTTTCAGGATCTTGGATGGAACTGGGCCATTAATAAGGTATATAACAGGGTTTTTTCCTCCATACTACTAGTACCCCTCCTACAAAGAACGTTAGTTTACAAGACTGCATTCCCACTCCTCTTTCACCATCTTCAGAGACACATATTTTTGCTGACTAGAGACATTTAAATGCCAGGTAAGAATTCCAAACATGGCTGACCCTCTGTAGTTTGGCAACACTAGTTAGACCTGAAGCATTCTTTAGAATAGGATGGTACATTACAGGTTTTCTGGGGATCTCTACTAACATTTGTACATATGGAAAGTCTTACTTATTTGTGTGCTGAAAAACAATTATGTGAATTCAAAATCAAAAAGGGACAGTTTACTCTTTTCATCAGCACTAATATACAGAGGAGCAACCATATCATCCAATAAATCGTGAGATCAAACTGTTATGAGGCAACAGTTGGTTTCAGATTCACATTAAGAATTTTGGAAACAAAACCAAGAGCCAATTTTTCTGAATTCTTCACCAAGCAAAATTGCACTAAATTCAAACAGGTTGTCAAATTTGCGCTTACAAATTCCATGATCGATGTTGATCTTGAAACAAACTTTTAGTTCTGAAGCCTAAACTATTACGGATTTCTAAACAGCAGCTAACAAAAAAAAAAATATAAAAAAGAAGGCTAATTACAGCTAAAAAGAAGATGTCACCAGTCTGTTTCTATTCTCATACTATCAGAGAAGTAGGGGAATAAAAACAAATGGAGTTGTTACTGATTTCAATAACTGAAGAGACTGGCTTATATGCTTGCATAACTAACTATAAAATTCTGATCCTAAAGCTATTTGTGTGTCAGAATCAATCAATACTAATCCAGTGCAGTTTATTGTTTCTTTGTTTGTGATCCTTTTTTTTCCCCCAAAATTAAGTAGTGTAAAGATTCACGTCAGGTTTATTGCACAGATACAACACAATGCAGTAGAGAACTGCAACAGTGTTCTTCTCATAAACCAATGGAAAATACTTTATGAAAATATGATATCCTTCATATGATTTTAGCATCTATTTCATATTGCTGAAGAATCTGTTTTTCAAGACAGACACACACAAGTGCAAATTGTCGTTTTGCTCGCTTCTTTACTTTAAAAATAAGAAAACACTTTTTTCTTGAGAGCTGAGAAGAAAAACATGTGTTAATAATTTGCCCAAAAAGCAGAAAACATGAGAAATTAATAACCGACATGCTAAAATGAAAACATTCACAAAATTCTAGTATGATTCAACCCTAATAGCTGTTTATAGCAACATACTTTTTCTGGTTTTTCTTCATTTTTTCCGCTTAAAACAATTGGTTTTGCTATTACAGGTTTTGCATTTTATAAAAAGAAAGACATAAGACTGCATTAAATGAAGAATAAGCATATTCTTTCCCAGACTGGAAAGAAAAAAAAATGGCCACTTTGCTGATTTGTTATGGCTAAATTTCAGTTTGCCATCTCTGATATAAATAGGTTAATATAAACCACTAAGAACTGATAAATGCACTGGCAGATGGAGAATACATGGAAGACATTGAAACCATTAGTGACAGCACCACTGATTTTTAAACAAAAGGAGCTGTACTATTGGAGGTAGGGTCATTCTTAAGTAATAGTCAACAAAAAAGAAACTCTGCTGTAATAACGAGGTAATCGAAGTGATTCACTTCCATACTAGGCAAACATAATTCAGATTAACATTTCCCTACAGCATTTTGGCACACAAATTCCTTTCAGCTTGGTTTGGAAAAATTCTATGGCTTGGCAAGAGAGCAGCACAAGAGTGCAACTGTATACAGTGTTGTGTAGTAAAACTATATTCTTTTCAGAAGAATACAACTATACTAATTAATGTAACGATATTACAAGATGTGCAGTCAGATATTCTGATCTTTCACTACTTTACCACAATCCAGTAGCCACACTTGCCTCTACAGTTACAAACTGAGTTGTAAACTCTGATTTTCTTCACTGAAAAATAGAAAGCCAGTTAACCAAAGTATGCCTAAAAATGAGACTGTGACCGGTGAGACTGTTACAAATGGAGTTATTATGTATGCAGAATCTTCTTTTTCTACAATGCCTCCTTCCCATAGGAGTGGCTGTCACAAGGTTAGCCATGCTTAGCAGAATTAAACAAAGAACACATCTATAAACAGAGAGCACTACTTCCATTCAAGCCACAGTGTCTTCCTGAAACTGTCCCTCCCAGGAAACTCTTGGACCACCCATGATACATGCTATTTAGGAGCTATTTGTTATTGGTGGACTCTCCTTGACTGTCAATGTATTATGACCACCCATTGTGGGTTTGCTTGAGGAATTTGGCTCAGGCCATTCAACAACAGTAAGAGCCTCCATGAGCTGAGGGGATTAAAAGCTCAAACACTGAATAAAATATCTAACAAGTTAATAAATGATAACTAAATAACTGACTTAAGAGCAGGTTCCGATTCTATCTTCAAAAAGGATCTCTAAACTCTCAGAAGCCTAAAACACTTGAGTGTTTTTATATCCCACTATTTAGTCCATAAGCCAATATCTGTAGCAGATACCTCAGACTCTTCTGCATGAAATCCTGGAAAAGTGCAAAACCAGATTCATTAATATGGGCTGATGTTTTTGCAATCTACTTCTATTTCCAGACTCCAATATCACTATTAATAAAGAGCCACTGTTGTCTTGCGAGCATCTCTGTCATGAACATTGCTATATGATCTAGCTACAGTCCAAAATTCTATTTCCTACAGAGTATTGTCCCTCCCACCTACTGTATAAATCTCAGTCACTTTAACATTCTGTTTTAACTGTAGCAGTATTTATTTTTACTTTTAAATCTTTCCAATTTTTAAATCTAGAAACCTAGTGGAAATGAAAATGGAAGGATGCACATTGCATATGGTTTGAATATTGTCTATTAATGCCCTGTAACTTAAATTTAGCTCTTAGGAAGCCTTGCATTCTACATCTTGAGTATAACTCTGATGGACCATCTCATTTGTTCTCCTTTTGAACTGTAAGGCCATACTTGGTGTCCATCAGGCACAAAACAGCAAACATTTAATAAATCAAATAATGTCAGAAATAAAGGTATTCATAGCTAAGTTGAAGGGCACTTTGCCATCTAATATATAATATTTTACTAAATTAAAGTAAGTGATTTTCAATACTGCTTTTTAGACTCTGCTCATTGGCACCACTTCTTTGGAACCACTGCACATTTAAACTCCAAAAATAACTCAGTGCAACAGGAGATGTTTACAGAAGTGGGAGCTTAGAAACTATGACAGTTTTTCACTTCAGTTGTAAGCACTGTGACAGGCTGGCCAGCTGCAGTGATGTCAATCAAATGGATTCCAGACCTGATATAATACAGTTTATTTACAAAACCCTTTACTGAAAAAAAAAAATTTCTTGCTTTGTTACAGCTTCCCATATAATGTAATAGGTTAATGAAAAGCCTCTCCCTGTTCTAGTACAAGTCTTAACTATGTAATTAAATAAATACATTAACATTTGTTTTCTTTAAGTTGCTCCTGAAGAACAGCCTCTTTTCCTTCAGACTCCATCATGGTCTCTTTTGTTTGCATTCCCTTCTTGAAGAGGCCAGAAATGCTAGCTAATTTTATTACCTCTCCTTGCATGCAAACAGGAGATAATATGACTCATTTCACTGTATAAAACTCCATCACATTGGTCAATTTTAATTTATTGGTTATATGTTAGGCAGATTTTCCTGGAAGTTTAACAGAGATTTGCCTTTTAAAATAATGTAGCTGGAAGAAGTATTTCTGCCATTCTAACAAACCCTACAGTTCCATAACACACAACCTCATCATTCAATCTGCATGACCTAGGTAACAACTGGTTTTATTAATTCAACCTTGCTTCCTTTTTGTAAAGGTTTTGTTTTCTTCTGGACAGTACTCATCCTCTGTGGCTGAGCAATTTATAATGTGTATATGTGCCTGGATGATATAGCTCGGGACTCAAAATACATTTTTTTCATGAATTATTTCACCATATATCTATATGCCTACAGAAAGAAAGTTCATTTTATTGCTAGGTAATCCACCTTTTCCTCAGGAAACTATTTTTCAGATCATAGCAAATTCAAATGCCAAACCATGGTCTTAAATGACATATTGCATATTTAAATATTTTCAAGAGAAAAGGATATTCTGTTTAAAAATAATAAAGGCATATAACTCACACTTAAAGAAAGTGCAATCATATTTATTTCATACAGACCTTTGTATCTTGAAATATTGCACTTAACTTTCATGAAGGACCTTATTATTTATAAGATGTTTTAAAACTCTGTTTCCATATCTAAAGTAAAAGTAACAGGAGCTGTTCGAGTCATGGGATAGCAGTGCTTGCATAACACTTGGTAAGTCAATGGGAAAACTAGCCAAACCTGCCAGACTAGCAGCTTCCCAATGGAGAGTGTATCATATTCTGCAGTGCAAACAAAACATTTTGAAGTTGAGTCATTCATAGACAGAATTTGTTCCAACTTTCAAATATAGAGTAAGTCTGAAATTTGGAAAGCAAAAGTATTTGAAGTGAAAAACACTTCTCTTGATAAGTATGCCAACATTTCAGGTACTAGCTGGAACCTATACAAAACTTTCAGATCACGACTAGATTACAAGCAAAATAAAAGGTAGTCCATGTTCATATGTCACACTAAAATAATATTCTGCAAGGAAGAGAAGGGATTTTGGAAATCCTAATGAATTTTTTAACGAATCACACCTTGGATGTCCCTCATTAGGTACTTTTTAACCTTAAGATGAGGTTATAATTAATGTATTCTTACAGACTTTTGGATTGCTTCTTAAGCAAAACCAAAGAAAGACATTTCTCAATTTTGTATCAGATTTCATATTAAAACAGTCCTGAAAATAAAATGGAAGGAATTCAACTTCTAGTTAGAATCATAGGAGAAAATGTTATGGTCTCCAGATACAATAAAATGCTGCCAGACATAGTATGTCTTTTAGTTTACAGTACATCTTCTTGGAAGTCCTCAAGATTCATCTGCTGGCTCTATGCGTATTATTCTTAAGAAATTCTAATAGAAATATGTACCCTTGAAAGAGCAGCATTTATGTCATACTCTGTATAAACAGTAATCTTACTTCATGCCTTTTCTTAGAATGATAGCTCTATGATTTCCGCTTCCCTTTTTATTATTATACTATTTATTATATTTGGCATTACCCATTGATCTGAAAAAATCTTTAATATAATCTTTAATATATATCAGTTAGCTGATAACTGGAATCAGATGTTGTTTTTCACGACTGCAGGTTTCTCACCCCCAGTGTTGTGTCCAAATTCCAAAGTGGGTAATTGTTCTGCTTTACAAAGGTTCCTATACTACACTCATTATAACTCAAACCTAAAATTTTAATTGTAAAAAACATAATCTCGTTCTGCAATGGCACATATTACATTTCAGCTATTTTAAACCAGTGAAGACCAGCTGGTGACTTTTCAGGACTACTGCTGAGACAGAGCTAGTAAAGGCTAATGGACTCAAACTGCCTACATGTGATCAGCATCTGCACAAGAATCCCTTGCCTACAATAAAATGTTTCATATTATATACAATTTTTCACTGCCTGCAGTATGCCAGACCTTACAGAACCAAGGGGGAAAATGGTGGGGAAAGGCTGGATTTCAAAATTTTGAACTAAAGTAGATACACAGGAATAATTCTCCTTGCGGAGTCCATCACTCATCCTGGGTAATAGGCTATCAGCATATCAATAATTTTTCTTTCAACATTTTTACTAGTGAAAGATGTTTTCATATTGATAGTGGTCCTACTAATTTGCACCTTATCCATTAAGTTTCTGATGCTAAAATATCTCCAGCAAATCTCAATAGTCTGAAAGGCCCCTCTCTAATTTTTTTTCAAAAGGAGACAAAACTCAAAATGCAAACCAACAAAAAACTCAAAGGTAAGTGAAAACAGAACTGCATGATGGAAGATAGAAAACAAGAAGGTTCCTTAAATCCTTTGATGATCCACAGAGTTTATGCCTGAGAAAGCCATACTTGACAGACTTGTGCTGCAACTCAGGAACCTTCCTAACACATAATTACAATACAAGGTCTATATTCCTAAGAAATACTGTTGAATTTATGGCCACGAGTTCTGAGTACATACTGTGAGAACATGGATGATTCTGTCTTGATTTTAAGCAAGGAAAAAACAAATCTATTTCTGCTGAATATATAAATTTATAATTTGAGATTTAAAACTATGAGCACTTTATCTGGTTTTGGACACCCTAATGCAAAGCCTTTGCCTGAAATTTATCTCAGCATAGTAATAAGAAACAAGATTCATATTTCACTAGTCAGTTTTTAAGACCTGTGTTAGTAAAAGATGCACAAGAAAGTAATTATATTTTCCACTTCATTTCCATTTCAAAAATTCATATTTTATTAAATTTCTAAATTTGAAAGTAAAAAAATAACATATTTTAAATGTATTAATAAAAGTGTTCTCTCTAATCAAGGTCAAAATTTCTTTAGAAATAAAAACACTAACCTTTTTTTAAAAAGTTTTTCTGGCTCTAACAATTCAATGTAGAATTTCACAGATTTCACACTAACAGAAAAGTGCTTCTTTCATTATTTTTAAATGCATTATTTATATGTCTAGTTATGATGGATATGGTACATATAGATGATAAATACATATACCCATTCAGACAAATAGGGCTAGATACTTCTTTAGGATTTAGCTATCCTCGTTGTTTCTCAAAGTCTCTGCATCACAGCAATTGTACTTCCCTTGAGCAAGTAATTTTCTAAATGAAAGCTTGTGTTTCAACTTGTTAATAAGCAAGAGGTTTCACTTTGTCCCAAAAATCCTAAATAAAAAGTATAGCCCTTTCTTCGTCAAATGTTCTTGAGGCAAAAATAATTCCTTTACTTCAGTAAGACACAATGATGGCAAAAAGGCACAAAAAAAGAGTTAACAATGGTTCAGCTGGTATACCTTGTCCTGTTTGCTCTACCTGTTTTGCTAGAAGAACATTTTAGGAGCACTGGTTAATATCATGTGCTGTTCTGCTTGCTGAACCAAAGTCCTTATTACAGAAAGAATAGGAGTAGTATACACAAGGTAACAAATTAGGTAAACTAGACATTCGAATGACATATAGAAGGTCCAGAGCCAGGATTTTGCAAGCTTGAAGAATTCAGGTGACCTAACTTGAAGAGGTCAAATCGAGGAAGACTTCCATGGCAGCCACCAGAGGGATGAAGGCTTGAGGAGAAGACCCCCACAGTAGAAGACTGCGCATGTCTGGAAAGACTCTGCCCAGAGACTACTCTGCTCGTTAAAATATATGTTAAATGATGTAACCATGTATCTAAAGTGTATAAAATAGCTTGCTTTTGCACTTTCAGGTCAAGCAAGTTTGTCCGGCATGAGCTGGGTTGCTCCCAACGTTGAATAAACAAATACCTTGCTGCTTAAAGATGTAAAAGTCTCTGAGCAGATAATCGTGCCGAGGTTTTTCAGCATCACAAGAAACAGGCTTCAGGAAAGGAAAGTCTATGGAATCATGCCAATGGAAAAATTGGCTTGTAAAATAATTTTTATTGTAATTCATCATAACTAATAAATAGACCTTAACACATTATCGAGATTCAGAAAAGACCACTAAATGATAAGACTTGGCATGTCTACATTAGTTGTGAAAAAATTGAATAATCTGAAGATTGTGAGACAGTGTTAATTCTCGTGAGCATTGGCTCTGAAACAGATTCAGAAAGAATCTGATTTTTATTTGTTAATAAAAATCCTGTTTCTACTTGTAATCTTTGTGACATGTGTCCTTGAAAGTGGGTTTAGAGCTGAAAAAGCCCTTGCATTTCAGGCAAGTGGCAGTCTCATCATTATTCAATTCACAGTGAGCACAACGAATAGAATAGAATAGAATAGAATAGAATAGAATAGAATAGAATAGAATAGAATAGAATAGAATAGAATAGAATAGGAGTTATGCCTCACAAGCTATGATCTAGCATGAGGGGTCCATCCAGGAGAGCAACAATTTGCAGTGCAGGTCCCAGGCCCACCAAGGAAATGAGGTCAGAAACAGACACATCTACAACACTGCTCAGGCAGGGACTGAGAGTCCCAGCTGAGCTGAGACACATCCCCTGGGCCCTTCACAGGAGATAATGTTGGTGGAGGTCTCAGGGAATGCCAGTCCCAGCCACTGAGGCCTACAAGCACTCCCTGGCACCTGCACAGCTCATATGCTCTCCTTTAGAAAATGATGGTTGACTACTTTGGAGAGTATTGGGCCAGATGGACCTTCGCTCTGATGAGTACTACTGTTCTCAGACTCTTTTGGTTTAGCATTTTTCCCACAGAAAACAGCTCAGGTATTTCTAAAATTTATTACAAGGAGAAAAAAAAATCCACAGGGAAATGAACAGGTATTGCTCAGCTCAAAAACTTTTGCAACCATTTAGTTCAGGAGCACACTCTGCTTCAGATTGAGGGCTTAATCATTGAGCCTTTCTAGTGTCAGAGATGCAGGGGTTTGACATCCTGTTTTCACAGGAAAACTGAAAACCCAGCTAAACTGGAAGACTTCCAAAAAACACACTTCATATACGCTTTTGGCAAATTTGTTCAGTTGGTCAAATCATTGCAAGAAGATTCACAGCTCTCACACCCATCAGAAGGTACACGCCTTCTTTCCACAAAGGGGTAGAGCCAATGCCTAGGCTGGGACATGATTAGCCATTCAGTGCCCTCTGCTAATGCAGGGCTGGGAAGAAATATCAGAGATCTCCTCAGCATGTACTGCTAGGGAAAGGAGGAGATAGCAGGATGAGGGAACAAGTTGAGCCAGCAGCACCTGCATTCAGTTAATTAGGATCAAAAAGGAGCATTTTGGCCTTGACTGGTGTTTTTGATAAAGAGAGTGCAGTGTTCTCAAAGTAAAAACCACTTTGAACAGTCTGCATGATAACGTATGTTTTTCTCTCGTGGCTGAACACAGCCACATGATGTGAAGTGAATGTGTGGGATCAAGGTGCAGGTTTAGGATGATCCTGGCAATTTTGGTTAACTAAAAGACACATACCAGGTGCTGTTTATGAGGGAGCCCTAATAAAAGGGGAACGCCAGAAAGATTGAGGGACAAATCCCGAAACCTAACTCTGTGTGGTGTGCAGCCTCATTTCTTTCAGCACCCATGATCTCCATAGCAGAAACAGAATTCAGATTTGAAATTGAATTAGAATTAGAATTAAATAGAACAGAATTCAGCTGGAAGAGATCTATAAGGATCACCTAGTACAACTGCCTGACCATTTTAGGGCTGACCAAAAGTTAAGGCATGATATTAAAGCACAGGACATTGACTGCCTCTCCAGGAAGCCTGTTTCAGTGTTTCGCCACCCTCTCTGTAAAGAAATGTTTCATCGCATCACGTCCAAAGCCCCCTGATGGATACATCTTTGAGCCATTTCCACATACCCTGTCACTGGATACCAAGGAAAAGATTCTTCATGTCCCCTCCTCAAGAAGCTGTGGAGAGCAATGAGGTCACCTCTTAGCCTCTTTTCTCCAATCTAGACAAGTTCAAAGTCCTTAGCTGCTCCTCATGGGATTTGGGGGCCTCCTATTATGGAGTGAGACTGCAACAGTCAACAAGGGAAAACTGCCTGTTGTCCTCTACCCAGACTTATGTAAGATCTTACACATGGTCCCACATGGCATCCTTATCTTCAAATTGGAGATACATGGATTTGAAGGGTGAATTATTCATTGGATAAGGAATCAGCTGGATGGCCACAGCCAGAGAATTGTGGTCAATGGCTGTATGTCTAGGTGGTGGCCAGTGATGAATGGTGTCTCTCAGGTCTCCATCTTGGGACTGGTGCTCTAATAACTTTATCAATTAAAAGACAGTGGGATTGAGTGCACCCTCAGCAAGTTTACAGATGACACAAAACTGAGTGGTGCTGATGACTCAACAGAAGGAAGGGATGCCATCCATAGGCACCTGGGAAAACTTGGTAAGTGGGCCCACGAGAACCCAATGAGGTTCAATGAGTCCAACAGCAAGGTACTGGACTTGGGTCGAGGAAATCCCAGCTGCAAGTATGAACTAGAAGAAGAACTCATTGAGAGTTGCCCTGTGGAGAAGGACTTGAGGTTCCTGTAGATGAAAAGCTGGACATGAAACAACAGTGTGTGCTCATAGCCCAGAAGGCAAACTACATCCCGGGCTGCATCAAAAGTGTGGCCATCAGGTCAAGGGATACGATTCTCCAGTTTTACTCTGCTCTTGTGAGACCCCACCTGGAGTACTGCACTCAGCTCTGGGGTTCTCAGCACAAGAAAGATGTGGACCTGTTGGAGCATGTCCACAAAATGATCAGAGGAGTGGGCACCTCTCCTAAGACAAGCAGAGAGTTGACATTGTTCAACCTGGAGAAGAGAAGGCTCCAGGAAGACCTTACTGTGTTCTTTCTGTACTTGAAAGGGGTTTATAAACAAGGAGAGTGTCTTTTACACAGGAAAATAGTGATAGGACATGGGGGAAATGGTTTTAAACTAAGAGAAGAGAGATTTAGATTAGATGTTTGGAAGAAATTCTTTACTCGGAGGGTAGTTATGCACTGAAACAAGTTGCCCAGGGAGGTTGTGGTTGCCCCATCCCTGGAAAGGTTCAAGACCAGGTTGGATAAAGCCCCTGAGCAACCTGGTCTAGTGGGTGGTATTCCTTCCCAGGGCAGGGTCATTGAAAATAGATGGTATTTAATGTCCCTCCCACCCCAAGATATTCTATGCTTCAGGTTAAAGAATGATGCACATACTGAGGTGACATTTTAAAAGATAGTCTTCATCATTGTCATTTGTCTTTCTCTAGATCTAACTTCCCTCTTTAATGAACAATGTAGGTCACCCACTTCCTGGTCAGAGAAGTAAAATGTAGTGGCAGAGTCAGAATCATTCTCTCCAGACATTAGCAGAGAAGGTGAAATGAAGGTAGCAAACGCTGGAATAAGTCCCAAATGTGGGTTTGTAGTGTAGTGTGGTATGGTACTGTATGGTATGGCATGGCATGGCATGGTATATCAGTGGGGAATCATCTATTTCTTTCTAGAAATGTTCTTACATTAGTAAGCAACTAGCTGGATAGAATACAGCTACAGTTCTGTAAAAAAACATGTCACAGTGTGTCTCAACTACTGTGATATTCCAGACAAAGTAGATACAATGTGAATGACTTAACAAAAAGCATAGATGAACCAATCCCTTCAGATGACAATGCCAACATTCTAATGCATGCATTACCATAATTTTTAAACACATCAAATACCACTCTTCAGAAGCACAGTGGCTGGGTGATTGCAGATGTTGAATGTTTCTATGAGATAAGGAAAAGGGGCACAGGATCCCTTTATCAACAGGTACTCTTGCCTGCCTACTCCACCACACACTATAGGCCTGAAAGGAAAAAGGCAAAGCAGAAGTCTCTCTCCGCTGCCAGATCAGCTCACAGGAAAAACTTGTTAGGGAGGGCAGCATCAAGTACTTCTGAGGCTGCTGTACTTTATGCAGTGGACTGGAAGAAAAAAGGTACAACAGGCAGCTTTAAAGAATTCTGCTTTCCACTTTCCCCTACTATGCTCTACACAGTTCAGATACAGCCAGGAGCTCGGCCAAAATGTTTGGCGTGGCTATATCATACTCCATCAGACAGCTGGAATCACTTTATGTTGCTATTTTAATTTAAGACAGAAGTTGAGTCTGTTTTTCTTTTCATATTTAATCTGTTAGCTAAGATTTAGCTTTCCCTTTTCCAAAAAGCTCATTCAGAATGCACTTTATTTCACACTTCATTTTCCTTGTATTTCATCTAAATATGTTTTTAATGTCTGAATTCTGATTTGTTATACATCCCCTATACATTTGTATCATGACTGCCAATTGATTTGGCTTTAAATTTCCCAAAAACCAGGTAAGAAGAGAGAATCTTCTTGGAATACAAATGCTGGATTCTTAATTGAAGTGGGGAAAGAAGCTTTGTACCTGTTTCACATGAAAAGCTCGGTAATTTTAGAACTGAATCTTCCTCCAGAATGGTTTTTAATATCAGCAAATGTTCAACTGCATTCTGTGAATACTGTTTGTTGAGTGAGTTAAATACATGATAGCAACACTTTTCAAGATGGCAAGAAAAAGAAATAAGATACCTTGACAGCTTCCTAGAGAGCTATGTAAGATAATTAAATTCTAATTCTTATAGAATAACTTCTGTATAAAAAATGTAGCTGAACAAACTCCTAATCATTAGTCCTTTAGTTCTTCCTATTTGGTAAAGCTTCCTCATTTCAGCTTGCCTGGACAGAGAAGGAGACTGTATTTTGTGAAAGTACACTTCACAAAATATTTTTCTACATGCTCCTTCATGGAGCATGAAAAGTAGACACTCAGTTACTTATTCCTTTCAATATTGCATTATTGGCTCCTGAAGACAGTTGTGTAGTGTGTGAAGGGAGCAAGAGAGGCTGATTTCATCTGGAAACTTCCCCTTATGTTCTTTGAAAAGCAGCTTTTTTTCTTAGGCATTGAGCACACTGATTCTCAGAACTGTTAGGTCAAGAGTAACCTCTGGTTCTCAGCAACTCTGAAAACCAGTCCACCGGCATCTCCTTTTCCTATCTTTTTCAGAAAAAAAGGCTTAACTAGAAGTGCAGAAACTGTAAGTCTTAACCTTGCAGCTATCATCTCTTACTTCTCTCCTCAGGGCTTTCATTCCCTCTCTCTAGGCACTCTCTTCATGTCTCCAATATCATCACTTCCCCATACATATGTTCTTTCCCTCCAGTTCTTAGAGTTGTCTCCAGCACTCCCTCTTCACTCTCGCTTTCTATCTGACAGGTTCCAAGAACCTGTCTGTTCTCCAAATTATCCCTATCCCTACAGTCAGTGTCTTTCCTTCCCACTCCCAGCCAATTCTCTCTCTTTCCAATCCACAGGGAATCCTGCCTAGATTCTGGTAAACAGAATTCACACTGAACAGCTCAGTAACCAATTGTTTTGTACCACCTCTTTCAACCTAGTAGTGCCATTCAGTAAAATATCTACTTGCAAGAAGTGCCATAAAGATTTTATGACAAATGTGCTATGAGCTGAGAAGCTTGCCTCTACAAGCATATTCCTCTAAAATCATGTGGTGTACAGCTGTTGTTTGCTGGCAACACAGTTAGAATGGCTGGAGTATCCAATGAGTAAACTGAATTGTATCATCCTCTCTAGCTTATAGAGGCTTTTTCTTTTTCTTTTAAAATCTGCCATCCTTCTTCAGAGTTGTCATACATACTTGAAAGAATTTCTTTGGTAGAAACAATTTTTTCCACAACATCAAACTCCTATTTTACTGTATCATTACATAGCATTATTGAGGTTTGTTAGAAACTGCAAAAGAAGTTATCTTTCTGCTATAAACAGAAACATACTTGTGCAGTAATGAACTTTAAGTCTGAATTCTCAGGGATTGGAATAAACTCAGTAGGACTATCTGCTGTGTCTCCACAGGCTCAACCGCCCTCGTAGCTGGAGTGTGGTACAACCCAGAGCTCTATGTTCTTTACCATCAAAGCAGTTTTTAAAATGACAAGGGCCAAGATTTGCAAATGTAACCAGAGTTAAAGGCAGTAGCCAAACATGGCACTGTAGGAAACCAAGCCCACATTGAGAATCTCCCAAAGGCACCTAAAGCTGAAGTTCCTCTTTTCCCCCAAGCCACTTAGACTAGCACTTCTGTGCTTTGGCTCCATTTCTAAATCCATTTAACTGTTGAAAGTTTGGAAGTTGAACGGTTATGCAATTCTCTACATCTGAAGATTATCTCAAAATTTTTAACAAGTTGTAGGCTTGTAAACTACACAGCTACATCAGTCAATGACGGCAAATAATTTTTTTAAAAAGCACCATCTTACATAAAAAAACCCAAAGGTTTTACTCACTGTCACAATGATTTGTTTGCTCAACAATACTCCAGCTGCTGTTACCTTTTGAAATGATCTTTTCACCCCAGCTTCTCCCTCTCACAAGTCTTAGAGTCTTATAAGAAAAAGAAAGGGTACATGCAGCTGCCTTGGACTACTTTACATGAATACTGCTTTATTTGGTACCATTTACAAGTTGATCATGGAACAGCCCATGAAAGATTAAGACTAATTGCATTAATTGCCATCACTTTTTTTTCAATTAATACCATGATAATAAATCTTAAATCTGAGGATAAAAGAAGAAGGATATTGTAATAAAATATTAATAAAATTTCATCAGACTGATACTTTGATAATTTCGAAAAATTAAACTTATATGTTCATTAAATTTAAGAAATATCCACTCCAAATTCTCATTCAATTCACTGAGTGGCTGAGGTCCCTTGGTCTGTTCAGCCTGGAGAAGAAGAGACTAAGGGGAGATCTCATTGCAGTCTACAACATCCTCATGAGAGGAAGAGAAGGGGCAGGCACTGATCTCTTCTCTGTGGTGACCAGTGAAGAACCCAAGAGAATGGCCTGAAGTTGTGTCAGGGGAGGTTTAGGCTGGATATTAGAAAGAGCTTCTTCACCCAGAGGGTGGTTGGGCACTGGAACAGGCTCTCCAGGGAAGTGGTCACAGTGACAAGCCTGACAGAGTTCAAGAAGTGTTTCGGTGATACTCTCAGGCCCATGGTGTGACTCTTGGGGATGGTCCTGTGCAGGACTGAGGGCTGGACTCAATGATTCCAACTCAGCATATTCTGTGATTCTGTGAGATTACACATCTGTGTGTACACAGATTTAGCTAACAGTTCAAGAAGACAAGGAGAAAAATACATTCAAACTCAGAAATCTCATATATGAAGTCAGCAGCAGACTCTTTTTTTTTCTTTTTAATAAAACTATCTTTTTTGGCTGGATATAAAGGAAATATCTTCTTACCAGACATAAACTGCTGAACAGTCTTTGACAAAGACAGTCTTCATACAAAGACTACATTACTGCACACTACTGCTTGTAAAGAAAACTTGTGAAATTTCTTCCTCAGCAGATTAAACCAGTATAAGAAAAGAGAACAGGTTTGTGAAATGAGTAAAGAATTGAAGACTTGGTATTGAGATACATGAGAACATGCTGGAAAAATATTAAATAGTCTCTCTCTTTCTTCTGATTTGTCACCCAATTTTAATCACACTCTGCATCAGAAGGTTCTCAGCCAAGCCAGTTGACTGACTGCATATGTAGCCCCAGCACATCAAAGGGATGAGCTACCTCTCAGTATATCAGTAGGGTAGTAGCAATGCATGCTGATTTCAAAGTCACGATTCTGTCATGAAAAATAACTGCTATCACAGTATATACTAACATCCAACTTCACAATACCCACCAAAGACCAGCAGACAACAATGGTGTCCCCGTTTGCTTTTATCCTTGTTTGAAAAACATTTCAAAGATTATTTAATGTTCCCATATTTGGAAGATAAGACTCCTACTGTTTTTTACTTTAGACTGACTCAAATGTGTTATAGTTAATAACTATAGTTGTTATAGTTAATAACTATAGTTATTATAGTTAAACACTATAACACCCCTTAATGTATATTCCCTAAAATAAATTGAAATTCTATTAGTGGTTATGGTAAGAAAACCACTTTTCCCTACATAAGTTTTGAACAATGTCTGAAAACCAGGAAACGACAACAAGGAGCAAAAACTGAGAAATCATCTTGAAAATTAAAATAAATGCAAAGTTTCTATCTTATTTCCCTTCTCCAACTGTCCTAGTAATAATTTTATAAATCATTCCAGAGTACCATATGATGAAAGCAACTATGCCCCCCATCAATAAAAAAACCCCCCACTATTATACCCATTCAGGGGTTTTTTCTCTTTTCTAGAAGAACATTTATGCAAGTGAGAGTTATAAAATTGGTTGGAACAAGCTACCTCATGGACAGGTGCTGGGCAAGCAACGACTGAACAGGAGCGCTGCCAGTACACCTCACTTTTGGCTTCATCTTTCCAAAGCAGAAAGCTTAGCCATAATGTTTGAATTTCACTCATCGGTCACTTTCTTTTTTCTCCCCTTTCTCCTTCTCCTGCCAGTGTATCCCTTTGAATGCAATGAGGCTTTGCACAGTGGCTATTCAGAACCTAATATAACTCTTAATTGTATTCATTCAAATATTGGATGAAACAAGAATAGAGTCAATTTTAAATTCCTGACTAGTGGTAGCAGTAGGTATAAAAGTCTTCCAGTATTGGAAACTCTGGATGCCTAATATAAAGTCTCTCTTTCAAGATTTATCCTTTTATGATTCATTTGTGGTTTTCTTCTTTTCCACTATACAAGCTTATCATTGCATTGCTTCGTTTTTATTTCTAGTGCCTTTGAATGTAACTTCATGCTAAATCCTATATTGGAAAGACCAGGTAACTTTATTTTTTTTTTTTTTTTGTTCTGTGACTCCCTCAAAAATGCTTACTCAGAAAGCATTTTGAAGTGCTTACTATGCACAATGACTTGGGTAATCAAATTTATATTTTATCTGCAATACTTAAAAGGAACAGGTTTTGCACATTTCTTTCTTTTTAGTAAAATGTTCCTGATTATATCGGCTTCAAAATCTTCCCCCAGAACCATATTTTTGGGGAGATTCATTAGCTGGTTGAAATCCAACAGATCTTCTTTCTCAGGAAAGAGCTCTTCAAGAAAAGGATTTGTGGCCCGTGAACTTCAGATTTGGCTCTTAAACTGACCATGTGATGTTTCGTAAAGTTCAGAATTTGTGCCCCAAGGTACACTCTCAGAGCAGAATGGCTTAGAGCCACAGCCAATGTTTATTTTACACCATTTATGGATTCTTTCCCCCTTGATCAAGAGCTGATTTGCCTGAACTTAGTTATTTCAAAGCCTTGTTCCATAATATTGCTACAACTGAACCACTAGACTTTTAACAGATGAACTCTAATAAGACATTTCCCACCAAGCCACATTCCAACAGCTGCACCACAGATCAAGGTGCTGCCAGACTCCAGTCAGGTCTACTCTTTTAGTATATAACACCTTTTTGCAGAAATGTGTTCAGTGCTAAACACTTTATTAGTCTTAATCTGGGTGTAAAATTTAATAAAACATACCATTTGGTTGAATATAGCATTGCTGAATCCAAAACCAAGAAATACATAATGTTCACCACAAGACAGCGATCAACAATTTTGCAGTTCAAACAACATATACACAACGAATAAAACTTCCAGGAAGTCTAAAATCACTAAAAAGCTAGAACATTTATTAAAAAATGGAAGGAGATACATAAATGTGACAATAGTCCTGAATGTAAAGAAATTTTACTTACATATAAATATTTTTTAATAGTAGCACGCATAGCCAGTGGTGAGGAGATAGTGAGTAAACAGGAGCTACTGTGTACTCTTTTATGAATATATAGTGATCATTGTTGTGTCTTTTAAGTAAGGAAAAAAGTAGAAAGTATAACATTTCAATGCAGATTCAATATATTAAAACAAAGAAGGAAAATCCATAGGATTAAAAACAGTATACACATGACAAACAAGCTGCAGGGAAGCTTGGGTGTCAAGATAAAACTTAGCAAAGTCCTTTGCTTCACTATAATTAAACCATTATATTGAAATATAATGCTGTTAGCACAGTATTAATGATCAGTGAAAAAACAGAACCTGTTATTGTATAATGCCTAACTTCTTTGGAGTACTTTTTATCTATAGAGATCTGAAAGGCTCAAAGCACAACAGTAACAGTTTTTCAAAATATTGTGATAAAGCTATTTCAATATTTATTCTGACACAGTACACTTAAAATAATGCTCCTTTCTAAATCTTTCAGGCCTTTGAGTAATGACAGCAGGCCTGAGTACCTTGTCACATCCCTGTCCCTACTTATTTTTCCCTTACATACTCTGAATTAGTAGTCTATTCAGGTAATTTGATATGGATGTACATTTTCCCAACCTTCAACATATACAGGCTCAATATAGTTCCCAGGCCAGAAGTCTTCTTTATAGGCCCTTTGTCAGAGCATTTGTCTCTGTAGAATGAGGCATTTTGCATGAGTTTATACTTGGCACAATAACCACACTATAGCTGGAAGTAGATGAACAGCCTTACCTATCCGCAGCATATTGGCAATTAAAAAAAAGAGCAGTAAAAAGCAAGATTACAGTGAGGAGTTTTTTGGAAATTTTGTAACTTTAAAATTATAAAGTTACAAGATTTGACATGTTTTAATTACAGAGAGAAAAAAAAGCAATGACTTACCTGTGGAGATGAAGGACTAAAGGTGACATTGATAACAGATTCTGTGTGTCTCCCCAGTTTATGTAAGAAAGTGCTTGAACGCATTTCATATATGTAAGCCTAAAAAAAATGAGACCATATTTTCACTATAAAAAGATTTATAATGTTCTAGAAGCACTAAATTGTAGTGTAGGAAGGCTAAATATTCAGCCTACAGAGAAGTTAGAAAATTTAAATCATAGCTAAAAAGATATAAAAATCATAATCTTGGAATTATTTTCTATAATTTGAGATAATTTAGCAAATGCTTAAGTTAAATAAAAAAAAAGTATTTAGAGAGAATATTTAGAATCTTTTCCCCATAAATAACTAAACATTAGGTATATTTCAAGTAGGTAGGTAAAACAATGACTCTCTTAAAATATATTTTAAATGGTGTTCTTTGGAATTTAAATCCTTTCTTTTAAGTAGAATCAAAGACCTTTCTAAATTTGAAAACTCCTCTCTTAAAATAAATTTTTCAGTTTCAACACAGATCTTTTCAATTTCTAATTGAACAGCATAGAATTCAATAACAATTCAATAATATTACAAATGATGCAGGTATCATCAATGAGCAAAAATATACTGCCTGCCTTTGTTTCTAAAAATAAAAAGGGGAAAAGCACCTTCCAAGAAGAAAATTAAATTTTTACTGGTACAGCCTCAAATAATGAAAAAGAGCAAATGCAAAACTGCATCAAGAAACCAATCCTAAAATCAGTGAAAGTCATAAGCATACTGACGCTATGAAAATGATTGCATTGTGATTCTAAATTAGCATTATCTTACGTTAAAAAAAAAAGGTTTGAAAATAAACCCAGGAGTATAACTCCTCCACATAAGAAATACATGTGAAAGTCATGTGCAGACACATAGGATTGTTTTAGACTGTTCCTTATCTAGTAAAATAACAATTGTTTGCAGGATACACTAGGCATACACAAGGCATATTAAACAGACACATAACAGATGTAGACTTATTTGGTACATTATAAATAAAATGTGTATTTCAAAAGACAGAATGAATTGTAAAGTATGCAAAAAATATTAAAATGATAATCCAAACTTTATAGTTTCAATAAAAAAAATTAAAGTTTCATTGTCTTTACCAAATCTCTGCAGTTAATGAATGTGGAATTTAGAACACAGACTGACAAATTAAACTAAACTGTGTATAGGTGCTATTACAACAGTGTGTCACTCTGTGACTTAAGTTTTTTGCTGATAGTACCCTAAAATAAGTTAAATCATTCAGACTCAAGGCAGCTGAGCTTCCCCTAGCAGACAGCAAATGGCAAGGTATATGTCCAAAAAACTTACAGACTCAAATGACAGTCTTCCCAATATATGAAAGGACTCATGGACCAATGCAGGTCCTGAAAAACTTGTAATGTTCTACTCAGAAAACAAATCTTATGATTCAACACCTAAGATTCTGTAGTCCTAACCAGCACTGAAGCAACACTGGGTTGCCCTCAGTGTCAAGTATTCCATTCATAACCAAATTCACTGCTATGCAAACCAAGAAGCCAAATGTAAATCTACTTAATTGTATCCACTTTATAAACCTCACATATCCTGGATTCTGCCCGGGATATGGAATTAAAACCACCTACTGGCACAAATGGAGTACCTAAATACAGACAGAAATGTAGGTATGAATTTTTAAACTCTGGATCTTTGGTAGCATTCCACACAGATATTGCCATGCTAACTGGGAAAGTAGCATTGTCTCCAGCAATGTGGTAAAATCATTCTGTCCTTTCTAAATGGATACAGCAAATGCTTGTTAATTGCAAATCCTGCCTTAAAAAGTAAGACCTTTCTCCCTACTTTAAAACATCTCAGGAAACTAGTTATAATAATGAGTAGTCATTGCTAGTAGTACGAAAGCAGCAATTGTTTGTTTGTTTTAAAACACATGGCCATAACACAGCTACTGTGACTTCCACCACTTGGGACATGATCAGTTCACAAGGGAACAGATAGGTAAGGGGAATCCAAAGAAGACAAAAGTGATATAATGACACAAAGGAAAGCATTCTGATGTGTCTGTAGACATGAAAGTATTTGCTCTAATAGGAAGTACAAGACCACGTATTAGTAAAATCAGTCTGTATACAGGACTACTCAAATTCTTGCTGTACCATACAGAAATGGAAGAACGGCTCTTTATAAGTACCTCCAGTTCCAGCACCTCCAGATTCATCTTTTATTGATATAAAAGAATACAGAGGCAGTGTTGGTTATTTACATTCTCCTCCCTACATCATGGCTTTCCATTCTTCACTCTGATGATACTATACCATGACTCAAACAGTATCAAAATTATCAGATGTTGACACGTATGCGACATCTCAGTACCTGGAACATTGTGCTCCCTTCTTCTTAGCCAAGCTTTGCCACACTTTATATCGGACAGCCCTATTGTCCAGATAGGGCTGGACACAAACAGAGTGCTAGAAATTACCTTTGTACTCCAGCAAAGAAGAGGTGTAGTAGAGACTGCAGTCAGGTTGTACTATCACCATCACAGTTCCAGAGCACAATACAACAGCCATACTCACAAAATTAATTGCAATATGCATGTCTCAAGAAAATGAGAGATAAGATGGTACAGAAATCCATATTCCAGGGAGATTTCAGAAAGGAAAGGAGTGCACTGAGTGAGAGGTGAGCAAGAAGTATTACAAGCTGCACTGCACTCTCCAGAACTGGATGCTCCTCCTCATTTAACTAACTAAAGAGTATTTGCGAGAACAGGGAGAAATCGTTCTTACCAAACAGCCCTCCAAAATCTTGAGGATCTCTTGTCAAAATGGTTCAATGGTATAAAAATATTCAGTAATGTCATGACAGTTTGAAGTGTTTGTATCATAAAGGAGTCAAATCCTATTCCTCATAGCTACTGAGCACATCTATCCCCTTTAGAACTGTGGGAATGACCAAAACAGGACAAACAAATTGTGTTTTTTAACAAACTGTAGAACTTTGTTAGATATAAGAACTTAAACAGAATAGAACTGCACTGAAGATAAAATCAAAATTCAGGTGCTTGGTACACACTGTAAGTTATCTGGACTCTGCACAACTGACACATGGGTAGCTAGTAAAATAGGTTTACAAAACTTCTACTGCAAGCAATTATTTCCCTTCACAAGTTAATTACTCTGCAATTGCATCAGTTCTTCTCCATATACTCAGACCAGTCTTGGCAGGAAGGTACAGGCAGCAGACAGGACTATGTTTTCTATCACTCACCATATTTTCTCTTTCTGGCTTCAAATTGCTTTACTGCTACTTCTCCTGTTCAAGCCTATTCTCCTTCCCTTTACCGGAAGGAGGCACAAAGAAGAGGTAAAGTCAATGACAGCAAGAGTCAAGAGCACAAGATGCTCTGATTCACAGATCTACAATGCCTTCCAACAATTTCTAAGCTAAGAAGAAACATGCTCTATTTTTTAACCAAGAGAACCTATCACAGAGAGACATGGTTAGTGAAGCTGAAATTTTTCCATCATAATCTAGTAGCTTACAGAACTTTGCCAAAATTATCCAATAAAAATTAATTTTCCATTCCAGGTTCTCAGTTTAATTCAGGAAGGACCACATTCATTTTTGGCTAAATCTTTATGTTCCCATTCCACTCTGTAAAATACATGTAATAATATTTCACTATTTTTTTGAAGACAAATCCAAAGGTTGTGAAGCCCAGGTATTCTAGTAATTTTTATTCTTCCACACAGTTTCTAAATCAACCATTAGGCTCATACTTTTATTTCAAAAAATGCTATGAAGCATTTGTGCAGTTTCAGTAGAATGTAGCAAGTGTGTATTTGGTGGTCTAATCACACTTCTCAAACTAAAAAGCATCCAAACTCTTAACCCCCACCTTTCAAGAAATTATTCTAAGCCCTGAGCTAGAGATTAGGCTGGGATGCAACACTCTTCTGAATCGTCACATTGTATTACAAGATTCACTGAGCCAGAGAAAAGTAATGACAAGCAACTACAGGTAGAACCCCATCTGTAGCCAACCACCAAATCATTCAAAGACATGGGAAAGACCTTTATTCTGACCTTTACTACAAAGACTAAGTTCATACTGAACAGCTGCTAAACAAAACACACAGAACATGGCTGGGAATGCAACCTGCCCACTGTACTTCATTCTTACAATTCTATCCTAATGGAACTAGTGGTAAACATCTTTCTGATACTGTACTTCTAGCCCTATAGATCTTAAATATTTAGGTGTCACAGTTCAACTTCAACAGAAAAAGGGGCACAGTCTCTAGCTACATCCAAGAATAGTTCATTATGTTGTGGCAGCTATCATCTTCTCTTCCAATAACTGTGATTTAAGGGAAAGTAATAATAATTTTCAATCACAGTAATTTTGACATGTAAACAATGAAATGTGATTAAAAGAAAAACATCATCACATAAAACTGTATAAAACCAGCTTCTGTTTAAGTAACTAGTCACAGATATTTAAACTAGGTAATGATAGCCTAAATTCTGAGAATAAAAGTTAGCTTGGTTCAAGAGTGAAAATAAACTTTTCAGTACATTCATTTTTAACTTCAATAGTTAAAAAAAAAATAAAATTGTGTTTTAACAGAAATAACATTCATAAGAAGAGAAATAATTCCAGTATAAACATTCTTTTACCATAGTCTGCCATAATTTTAGTTTTACTGTATTTCCTGGTGTCATTCAAATTCTTTTGCTATTCTATACTTAACAGATTTTCTTCTCTACAGAAAAAAAAAACAACAAACAGCCCCAAAAAACCAGTTAGTAACTGAGTTAGAAATGATATCATAACACTAGCCATAGAATTAAAAAACCCTTGAAAATATGAAATCAATGACAGAGGAAGAACAGATTTTCAGCAAACCAAATGTAACAAAAAAGAAAACAAAACAGTCTAGGAAGTACTCAGCAATACACAAAATACATATGTGCATATAATCTGTTGTAGACTTTAGCCAAAGTCAATCCCTTTTTTATATATTAAGACCAATTTCTTCTAATAAAAATACTGATTCAGTAGATAATGGTATTTCCTTTCCATTTCTTGCTAAGGGTCAGCCAAAAGTAAAAATAATTTACCTGTACCCATTAGCTTCCAAACAAGTTTCCTGCACCCATAACCACATACTTACTTGTATTTCCTTTCACTTGTTGTTTGAAGAAAATTTGGAGTAGTCAGTTCTCATTAACCCAGAGTGTGACAGTGTATTTAGCACCTTACAAGCATATATAAGTTTGTGCTTTCTTCTTCAGATTTGTACCAAGAGACAGAAAAGAAGGGTGAAGGCCCCTCCTCGAGTGGAGGAATTCACATCCAAATGGAAAACTACTTTATTCTACTGCATTGGTAGAGTGTGCTAAATAAATTGACTCTTTATCTGCAAAGTTTCACTATAAATTCTTTCCTCTGTTTTCTCACATGCAATCTTCAAAGGAAACTTGTCCCCACCTGTTCCCACTGTTTCCTAATCCAATCCATGCCCATATGCATTTGTGTCAAACTACTTATACTCCTAGCCCCTCCTGGGATGGGAAAGAGGGGGAAGCAAATCAGAAACAGAAACACTGCAGAATAACACAAAAATTCTCCTTGTTATCGGCTTTTGGACAGGGATCAGAAAAGCAACACCAGCTTCCAGGAAAACCCTTTGTAACTGCTGTGGCCTCAAACTGGAGTACATATTTTACAAACAGATCACAGAAAGAAACCCCACTAACAAAAACCAAAAAGACATTGAAGTCTAGGATGCTTAATTTGGCCATAAGCAAATAGAGAATTTTTTTCTTCACAGGTTTTGCATAGATTGGTCAAAGTCATCCCTTTTCTGTGACTATTTTTTCTAATCTTTCAAATGAGCTACAGAAGATAGAAGTGTTAAAGCCCATTGATGGAAAAATAAATAAATAATCTTACTTATGATTTCATAAAGGGTATCTGCATTTATTAACAAGGCTTTATTCTTCATTTGTCGCCATCAGTGCCATCAAACTTGATGCATAATCTCAGAGTTTATGATATAATTGCTTGATTTGAACTCCATTGTCCCCTGTTTATACTGGGGCACATATCCCATTGAATCATGTATTTTTCCTCAATCTCAAGCTGAAAAAGCTCCTGAAATACTTATACTAAAGAAAAAAAAACAATCAGCCTGAAGCAGACACCCAACATGGAAAGTTTCAGCCCAAAACGTTCTCAGTTATAAGCAAACAAAACCAGAATTATAGTGGAAAGTGTTAGACTACCTTAACTATAGGTATCAGTGCCAAATCCACACGTAATAAAACAGATTTCACAAATATCCTAAGCACTGATTAATGCTCTTCAGTCCCAAGATTTCTTACGTATTTGCCACATGGTTACATGGAAAGTCTAATCAAGCCTGGCACCAAAATGCTGAGTACAGTATGGCCCCTCAGAGTCCCTTCCCCTTTTAATGCCACTTATGGAGGCTGCCTTTGTGCTAGTCACAGGAAATTTCCCACTACAGTAAGATTCCAGTTTCCATATGAGTTCCTTTGACATAACTACAAAAAGAGTACCAGTGAACATTAAAAATGCTCTTTATGATTAATAGTCAATATTATCAAGGTCAGTCATCTTACAGGTTGCAGAAGATACTTTTTAGATATATCAATCTGATGGCAGTTGTAGCTAACACATTTTGAATTTTCCTCACTAAAAAGAGATTACAGAAACCATATCTCTGACTTGCCTCTGTAAGCCACCCTTCTCTGAAGCATCCAAATTGTAATTTTTGCCCATTTTAGTTTCTATTTCATTTGTCAATTTCAAGGCCTTATATATATGATTGTTTTCATTTGTCTGCCTAAGAAATTTATGTAGCACCAAACACTATTGTATTTAGTTTGCTTTTACTTTTACAATATAGGTAGTATTGTCAGAGTGCAGAATTATTAATTGAAGATTTTGTTATAAGAAAATTTACCTCACCTCTCATTATGAAACATCATGGTTGAATCACACTCACTTTCAAAATGGTTCTTTTCTGACTGCTGTTAAGATCCTTCTCTATAGCAAGTCTACCAATAATCACATTCCCTGTTTATGTACTGGTGTTGACTGTTTGACAAAAGTACTGAAAGATTCAGATGGTACAGAGGATCTTTAATCAGATTTTTATGCATAAGAGGGAATTTTAGTACCTTTAGAAAGAATTACCCCATCTTAATAAATTTGCAAGCAAAATGCAATCAACTAGTAGGGTTACAGTCATACGTACCAATGATACACAAAATTCAGCTACTGTCAGAGTTGTAGACCAAGAGCTGCACATATAGAAAACATAAGCCCTGGGGGTTCAAAACTATACATATCCACTTTTAGCGCCTCACTGCTGCATACATTCCAAAATTAACCTTTGGTATTCATATCTACTTTGACTTCCTGTTTTGCCTACATTTGAACACATGTTATTTTCTATAAAGTCAGTTTTCTTTAGCAAAAAGACTAATTTCTCATACTTCCGCTCAGCTCTCAAAAACATTACCAAACTGAAATGTTAACACAGTAACACACTACAGACTAACGAAATTCAGTTTGACTGGAAAAAAAAAGGTATTCTGTACTAGTTAAATAACAACACATATATAGCCAGCAGAAAATTGTCCACTTCTCTTAAGTGCCAGTCTGATTTTGTGGTGGTCAGGTCTGAGGTGCAGCAGCCTAGACAAAGCAATAGTCCGAACTGACCAAAAAGCACACAAGAGCACTTAATCTACTCATATTCACATAATTCCACGGTTCATAAAATAATCTACCAAGGCTACGATTTTCAGTCATCTTCAAAGATACACCCAAAGAGGCAGTGAAGTAACAGCATACCCAAAATCATGGCTGTATTAATAAGAAAGTACTATTTATCTCTTCACTTCTAGGACAATCAGCCTAAGAGCCAACTACACTACCAAAGAATTCAAGACACTCAGACTCAAGAGTAACACAAATTTTTGTTTTTCTTTGGAAGGAGATAGATTTTCTCTAGCAATAGCTGACAGAGAGGCAGTGTCAGTCTGTCATTCATTCTCTGCTGTCATTATTCTCTGGATTTTGTTCTGCCAAACAATGTCATTCCTGCCTTTTCCACAGTAAACATCACTAACGGTATTTTCTCCAGATGTTTTCTCTTAAAGCCTATCTTAGTTAAACAGTCTGGACACATAAAATAAAAGTTGAGCAATATATAATTGGGATACCAATGACACTGAAAACCAAAATACTTCAGATAGTTGCTACTACTGCCTCATAGAATACATTCTGTTCTGCAAGCCCTCTGGTATGAAGCATAGACCACAACAATAAATACTATACAATAGCACTATCACACATTTCTAAAAGTAATTTTCCAGTAAAGCAGTAAAAAAATTTCTCTTATTGTTTTCAAGCCAAATATTAAAGCGTACTCTATTGTATCAAAGATACCTAATTTAAGCATCAGTGATACCTCCAAGATACACTCCTAAGAGATATAGAACTAAACATTCTAAGTTGTTAACAAATCCTGCCTCTTACATTTGCATTCATCCATACCAGAATATCTTTCCCAACCCCTTGCCTTTTCCCTCATCTGTAGTCTTTCACCTTCTATTCATTTGTACCAGAAAGTTCTAGCAAACTGGAGTCTCAAAGGGAGAACAAACAACCACATTATTTTATCATTTACATTTTGGCACTCTTGAGTTGTTTCTTCTTTGATATCTAGACCATTTTTTGCAATCCTGGACCTAATCTGATGAAATTTCAAATTTTATCACACCACAGACACACAAGGATGGAAGTATTTCATATAAATGAGATCAGATCAACTAATCACAGGAATAACAAACTGAGACAGGTCACATTTAAATTCTTCTTTTAAAGCTAAAAGGAGAGAAGAAACATATCATTGCTAATCTCCATTTCATAAGTCAGAACTCAGCCACAGAAAGACCAATGTGACTAATACTATATTTATGGGAATTAAGAAATATAACCTAAACATCTATGGAAATGATTACATTAAGAAGTAATTAAGTGCAAGATGTACAGAACAAAACAGTGCTGGCAACCCAACATCCAAATGTATTTTTCTGGTAGCAAAACACTGGAATATATTGCTCAGCAGGACTGATATTCTATTGCGCAAGAAGACTGATATTCTATTTGGAATATCAACCTCTGTAGCTATTTAAAATCAAGGTGTCAACTGTAAACAAATTCTACAGTTGGTGTTATGCCTGATGCAGAATCTTATATCAGAAAACAACCAAGTCTGCACACAATATCAGGTCTGGGTTTGCATTCAGACACCACTCACAGGTTTGCAGAACTCTTTGGATATGCCCTCAACCAGAATCACTTTTCAGCATCATTTGCATGATGGGAATTTACTCTAAAACCAATTTTGAAAAAAACAATTAGGGGATCAAGTAGTGAGGTTATGTATAATCATGAAATTGCTTTATCCTGTCTTCTGTTACATCTTTGGGTATTGATGCCCTTTGGGTAAGAAGAAACAATCTTCCTACTCTGACTTTGGTGCCTTCACAGTTAAAAGGCATAAATTTAATCCTGGATTTAACATTTCAAAGACAATGGCAGTGGGCAAAATCCTAGACTTTGTGGAAAGTGTAAATAAAAGGGAAGACAATGTCATATATTACCCATGTATTTTTGTTATTGATGTTATTGATGTAGCAACCTGTTATGCTGGAAAACTTCTGGGTTTGTAGTATGGGTCAATCCATGCTAACTGTGAACCCAGGCTTTGAGATTTGACAGAGACAGAGAGTTTTATTTCAGAAAATTCCATTTCAGCACTAAGGTCAAAATGTGCCTCTTAGAGTCTACAGATCAAAGACAGTTAGAAATACTGAGTCTGAAAACAATTAAAGAGCCAAATATTTATTTCTGCATTCCCTACTTCATTTCTGGAAACTTGAAATTTATTCAGAGAGCCCTAAGGTTTTCAAAGACAAAAATTAAGAACCTAATTAGACATAAAGTAAAACATCCAACTATAACTACATGGAGCACAGAAGAAAATTAGTTATTTTTATTATAAAAAGTAGCATTTCGCACTCTCTAGGTATTTTTTGGTTTTTTACACTAAGATTTCTTTAGTCAACAAATGTTTAGGTAAACATTTTTGTACAGAGTCCAGCAAAATGGAAATCTAAACCCAATTTAGAGTATATTTGTCCAATATCCTTAATAGTGTTGTTTGATAGTCAGAAACTTTAAACTGTCCCCTTGTAAAATAGCTAGAAATTAAAATATTAGGTATATTCAGTTGAGAAAAAGTCAACCAATTTCAGTTGTAACCCTAGACTATTTAAAATTAATAGAAAATCTGATGTTAGAGATGTTAACTTTCTATATTTTCTAATCATGATTAATTATGTAAAGGAAAATTACCATTCAAAACCAGGATACTGATTACCCACTTTGATCAGACTATCAGGTCCTATACAGGTCTTGATAAAAGTTCTCTTAAAGAAGTTGGAGTAACCAGTTAGGGAAACACTTTCAACCCTCAATTTACAGTTTCTACAAATCTCACACTAACACACACGAAAGCAGTTCAAATAAAACCAAGTGGCTACTTCACCCACACAGAAGCCAAACCAAGCTCTTCTTATATAAAATAGGTTATACACTTTCTAAGTAGAGAAAAAGGCAGATAGAATTTTCATCTCTTTATCTTACAATAACATATTTTGGTTTCCTGTTTCTATGACATGAAGGAATGTGATTTTGTTATTAATCAATGTAGACAACGTATTTCTCTCTGTCAAATACTTCAGATATTGTGAAATATAAAAGGTAGTTTAAGATTAATGTCGCTCAATTATATTCCAATTATGCCTCTTTTGGCTTTAAAATCAATCACATTTGTTAACCACAGAGTGCAAGATTTGCACTTGATAAAGTAAACTCCAAGATGATTGAAGATACAGTTACTGCTCAGTGGAAAGTTACATAACTTATTTCCAGAATGCGCTTTGTATCCACAGTGCTGATTTTTTATGCAATTTTTTTCATTCCAATGGACATTCATTCATACAATCTGCAAAACTATGTGACTTCTTGATTCCATCAAAACTGTCCCAGTTGAACATTAGCCCATCTGTCAGGATGTTTTTAATTGAACAATATGAACGGGTTATTCAATGCCACATTCAATTTTCTGTTTCAAAAGGAAACACAAAAGTATATTCAGTCTCAACGCTTCAAAAGGAAGCCTCCTAAAAATGCCCCAAACCTGCATTTTATCCTAACAGTACAGTGTAAGCATGATTTCAAAACTTGACCCAGTTTTCCTAAGGGGACAAGAAGGCCAATGAAAATTCTCTACAGACACAGGATGCAAATTATTCAAAAAATTCTAACTCAGGAGCCACACTAGAAAGTATTGACTGGCACTGTGCCCACCAGGGACCGCATGCCGAGTGGAGCAGGATGCACTCTAGCTATTCAGCTTTATTTGATGACCCACCGTGTGCCAAGACTTTGGAGTAAGGGTAAAATCATGCTGTCTTTCTTTTTTGTATATCAGCACTAATTCCAAACAAATACCTTAACACAAAAGAGAAGAGAACAGGTCTTGTGACTGTACCTCTTTTTATACAATTCAAAAGCAGCCTTAATTAGTAATCTCAAATAAATATATTTGTATCATGTACATTATGAGCTGAGATGAATATTAGATCTGTTTGTTTCACAGACAAAACAAAAAGCCCTTCTTTTGTATTGCAATTTGCATTTTGAAATGCAATTTACAAGACACTTGAAAAGTATATTTTATCATGGAAATGTCAAGAACACACTACCTGTTGCCAGACATCCAGAAATCTGCCAATAAAATCTCTAACCTTCATACATGATTTGAGCCAGTATTTCAAAACTAGCGACAACAGTAAATTTCTCTCATTCTGAATTTGACCAGAAACTGTATCATGTTTTGATGACTCACATAGAAATACCTAGAAGAAAGTTAAAACTTCCCTACCCAGCTGTATTGAAAGGCTGTGTTTGCAACAAAATCAATTCAACTTTGGTTTCAAATGCCTATAGTACAAGTTAGCAATCATCTATCTCTTAACAAACACTGTGGAAAACATTCTGCCAACAATGTAGGCACAACTGAATTAAAATTAGGTGCATACTCAAAAAGGTAGCAATACACATTTACTCAGGATTCTTTTCTAAGTGTAATAATTTAAAGATGGTTGACATTGAAAAGAGAACCTGTCTGGGGAGCAAACACACACCAAGGGTGTGGAAAGTTCTAATTCCAGTTGAATGACTTCTCATTTTGTATTCAGCTGACTGGTTCCTAAGATACCCATGAAAAAAGATTTACCACCCTGTATTTGGGAGCTTAAGTAAATTAATATGTAGTTGCTACATGGCTCCTAGTGGTCAGATATGTATAAAACAGATAAAGCTGTGCTACAGGAATGTGCTACATTCTCCTCATCTTTGATGACACATGACAATTCAGAGTCAAGCATTATGAAAACCTGTAGAAAGAAGCTTTTAACAATTACTTTGAGCACTAAGATGTAGCTGTGCAGGGCTTTTTCAGTCAAAAAGATCATGAATCATATGTAACTGCTACATATGAATTAATTACATGAAAGTATCATAGACCTCAGTTTCACACATTAAAATGAATCCTAGAAACACACTTAAAAAGACTCTTTTACATAGAATATGAGTAGTTCCTATAGTTTAGGAGGAAAATAAGCAAAAGCATTACTTACATATTTGTCATCTGATCCACTGGCTATAAACCGTCCACAAGGAGACACTGCAATTCCGCATGGATAGCAGCGGCTACTGTGCCCTTCAAAACGACGTTCACACCTACAGAGAAATTTCAGTGTTGTCAACACTAAGTAAAAATTACATTTTTTACTGCCATTTTCATGACATCCCACTGAAATCTCATCCATTTTCCTTAGTCTACAAATTGACTAAGGCAAATTCACAAATTAAGTTTTAAATATCTCTGCAGTAGGTTTTGAAAAAAACTGAAAGACATTAAAGAACATTAATGACTAAAAATAAAAAGAACACACAAAACTACCCCAGGACACTTAGTGCCATGGTCTAGCAACTGTGGTGGTAGTGGATCAAGGGTTGGACTTGATGATCTCAGAGGTCCTTTCCAACCCATCTGATTCTATGATTCTATGATTCTATGACAATGACCAAACCCATGCTTTGGCCTTGTTTATTTTACAGAGGTAGAAACAGTAATTAGAAATTAGGAGCTGTAATGCCTATCATTAAGCTACCCTAGGTAGCCATCTCAGAAGGGAAAGCTGAACTCCTGCATTAAGAGGAAGCTGTTGTAGAAGTCTGCTCAGTAAAGATTTAGAAATCTTCCTCAAGTAATTTATATCAAATGAAGATATGGTATGTGGAATCATAACATAAATATTTCTTGCTTTTCTTACAGCCAAATCTGGATATTTAAACTTTGTTTTATTTTATATGGTAATTCAAGAAAGGCAATATCAAACTGACATTCCAAACTGATAAATCTAGCTATATCTAGCCTATAACTGTAAATAAATTCTTACCTATCTGCATTAATACAGTCTAAAGGAAGGAATGCATTTAAATCTAATACAAAGAATTAATTTCCTGCTTTTCATGCTAATATTGCAAGAAGCATTGTGGAGTAGGTTTTTGGTAGCTGAGCACACGTGGACCATTTAATAATAAAAATGTTTTTAATGAGATGAAGATTAATATCCATCTAAAAGAAATACATGGTTGTAAAGAAATGTGATAGCTTTGCAGCTGATACAAAATTAAGGGGAAAAAAAGTACTATTTAGAGTTTCTTCAGTATTAAAATACATTTTAGTACAAGTTTCAATCCCATTCAGAACTGTCATTTACACATGTAGACCTCATTTCAGAGGTTTATTTTTATACCCATGAGGTATCATTTCAAAACAGACTTATAATAACATGTGTTCTTCTTTTGCCTTTATTATGAATGTTGTCAACCTACCTTTTTGTTACAAAACAAATTCACATACTTCATAATAATGCAGCTGTCACATATTCTTTTTTTTTTAACGTATGCTAGGTCCAGGAACAAATTTTGAATACTAAACTCTCCTGCCAACATCTGTGATATACACTTTTTCCTGGCCAGTGAAAGCACAGAAGCTATGTAAATTCAATTGACTGAACCCACATGCAGAAAGCTCTATATTTTTACACCACATTGTTCTGTTGTAGACACACATGTATGTGTAAGAATGCACTAAATTCCAAGTTGGTTTCATTCACCCAGATGAAACAGGCATAATTAAACAAAAACATTACTTTGTGACTGATCCACCTGCTATTACTTACTAAAGCATAAAAGAAACACTTTTGAACGTGTGAAAATACAAAATTTTACAGAGCCTAACTCCAAACCTTATAGTATGTATATGGCTGAATTTCTGTATAACAAAGCTACTGATATTAAGAGACATTTTGAGCATATAGTAACCACACTTTTCATGTCAAACTAGTTCTACCCTAAAACTGCTGTAAACAACCCAATTTAAGAGTACATTACAGTTAAAGAAAAGCAACTTATAAAGGCAGTCAATTACTGTGACTGAGATGTAAAAACATTTTTCAACTTCAGTTTTCTCTCATGAATATTCAGAGACTTTCAATAAGCAATGGCCACATTGTGAATTTGGACTATTGAATAACCTGCCTCTGTTCAAGTTCCCTATTGACAGTAAAGGGGAATACTAGCTAACTCAGTCTCCTTTCATATCCAGCATTCTAACATATATAATTCCAAAGGTTAGGCAATGGAGGACACATCATAGAACATATATTTGATTTATACTTTCAAAAAACTTTACTTTTTGGGAAGTAACCTGAAAGAAAACATGAAGGGCAGCCTATGCCTCCCATGCCGCAGCTTTCACAGAATCACATAATGACTGAGGTTGGAAGGCATCTCTGGAGGTCACCTTGTCCAGCTACTCTGCTCACCTACAGTCAGTTGCCAATGACCGTGTCTGGATGGGTTTTGAATATCTTCAAGGTGTGAAACTCCACAACCTCACTGGGAAACCTGTGCAAGAGCTCGGTCACTGGAAATGGTTTCCAGAGTTACTTGTTCTGTCACCTTTCCAGGGATCAAGGTCTCTCAGTTCCCTTGGATCTCCTTCATGCCATTTTTGAAGATGGGAGTGACATTTACTTTCCGTCAGTCTTCAGGCACCTCTCTTGATCATCATGATCTTTCCAAGATAACTGACAGTGGCCTGACAATGACATCAGCCATCGGAGAGCTGAAGGAAGACCTTAAAGAGGACAGAGCTAGACTCTTTCCAGTGCTGCTCAGTGATAGGAAAAGAGGCAATGGGCAAAAACTGAAATACAAGAGGTTCTTTATGAACACTAGGAGACACTTGTTTACTTCCCCACTTTTTTGTGAGGGTGAATGAGCATTGGCACAGGCTGCCAGAGGAGGTTGTGGTGTCTCCTTCCTTGGATATATTCAAGAGTCATTTGGACATAATGCTGGGCAACTGACTCCAGGTGACTCTGCTTGAAGTAGGGTGGATGGACAAGGTGACTTCCAAAGGCGCCTTCCAACCACAATCATGATGCAATACTGTGATTAACTGCAAAGGCACTATTGTAACTTTGAGGACATCTTTCTTTCAAATATCCTAGACAGACAGAAATAAAACATAAGCCTGATATGTCTGCTGTTCCCCTTTATGGTCAGATGTGGCATTGCAAGATTTTGCCCTCAGTTAGGCTCCTATCAAATATTATTCATTGCGTAGAGTAAATCTCTCCCAAAAATCAGCCTTAATCATGTTTTTTCTTGTCTCAGACAGAGTCCCAGTTGCACTGCTTACAAATTTCAGGGAGGTTTTTCTTTCCTTCTGAGTGCCTTCTAATAGAAAATTTGAAGAAAAAGTTTCTTTTTAATCTTATACTTGTAAGATATATCAGAATCCTATGAAAGACATTTCCTCCTGAGAAAAATAAACAAAATTCATATATCCATTGTCCTTCCTGATCGTGTCTTCAGGATGAGTATTCTTCCTTAATAAAGCACTGGTCATCTGGACTACTTCTAAGTCTTTAAGACCTCATTCTCAGGGGCTGTAAAAGATAACTTCATCAATGGGGTGTTTCTGCTTCACAGAAGAGTCTACTAAAAAAATGCTGCAAACCACTTCCTTTCAAAAGAATTTGACTCCTCTATATTTGTGACCAATAACTCAATTGCTTCACTTATAAATGGATACATAAAACTAACAGTATTCCAAGGCTTTCACTGATCTTTTCTCTGCTATACCACAGCAGTATAAAGCAATGTCTGAGTCATAGGACAGTGCCTCTTTCCTTGTGCTAGTACAGCCACAGTAATAACCCATACCCTGGATTCTATTCTCTTCATGGTTTTCCTGTTCAACTTTTCCTTTATATCAGGATATATGTTCTATTACAAGTTTAGCTACTTCCCCACCCCCTCAAAATCCCATTCTAAAAAGACATTAAAAAAAATTATTCTAATTAAACTTTCCACAGAGTTCAGTAGAATCTTTGTTATGCAATCTATTAGCTCCAGATAACTCCAAGTATCACAGCAATGGAAAAAAATGGACAAAAAAATCCTAGAATAAATAGATAGATGCTATGTGTATTCTTTTAGGGGTTTTCTTTTTTCAGGCTTTTTTATCCTTTTTTTTTTTTTTAAGTAGCAACAGGTGGTGATCAAAATTATTTTGGATATTGCAGGCTTTATGTGGCCAGCTGGCATGCTGTCCAGCCTCCTAAGAATGCTTTTCTGGTCAGAGTTTTTCAGAGGTTACCATGACAAACATCTGGTAATTGCATGGGACAGCAAACAGCCAAGTTTTCCCTATGTTCTCCATTGTACATCTTTTAGTCTACATTCCAAAATATGTATCTTTTTATGTTGCAAAAAAACCTTGGAGAATATTAGAAAAAAATGAAATATATTATCTGTCTTTATAAGCAAAAGATGCTGGAATGGTGTGTGTCTTCATGAATAAGGGGATACTTTCATAAATAAGTCTATTTAATTCTACATGATTTGTTTAAAAAAAAAAAACTGCAAACCAACATTGCCTTTTTTTTTTTTTCTAACCCCTTCTCCCTGTACTCTGTTACTTGTTCCCAGTGCTCTGGTATTTGCTTAGAGACCCTTCAGTACCAACAGATCCACTGAGGTTCTGCAGAATCCAAGTATAACTTGACAGTAGCAGTAGCTACCTTAGATGTACTATACATATGGGTTTCATTTTAAACACAAACAAAATCCTTCAAGTGGGAGCTCAGCATATTTTCACCCTAGCCTCCAGCAGCGACTACATGTTGCCCATCCTCTATACTTTCATGCATCTCCACTCTCAAACTTGGAGGAACTCCAGCCACTGCTTTATCCCTCAGAATCCATATAACTAGACACAAAGGCTCCAAGGAAAAAAAGTACGATAAATCATGAGATCCTCACATTCAGAAGAAACCAAGTAATCAAATTCTGAGTATGTGTATATGTGTATTTTGTTTAGGATGATGTCAAGCAGTTAGTTCACAGTGGAGATGCAAACTAAAAAGTATCTCAAAACTGAAGTATCTCATTCAAACCGCAATTCTGACCCTAAGGCTCTCAAAGTGCAATTGTGAGAAAATGTATAAGTTCCATGTGGCTGTGGGAATTCTTCTAAAATATGTTGCACAGGATCATAATACTAGTTGGAGATTTTACCTTAATGTCTAAAACTATCTTTTATACAATTGGCTAATCCTTTCAGAGGCTGAAAGAAGGTGAAACTGATTTTCCCTGGGATCATACATCAAAGCATTATCAGGTAGCTGAGTATTCTGCAGAAGCAATTCAGTTTGTGCAAGTAGTCCAGTAGTCCTCAAATTTTCACTGAGGTCCAATACACAACCAATGCCTTTCTTTTTTTTTTTTTTTTTTCAGAAATTGATGAGAAATGGCTACTTCAGCAGCAAACAGCATTAGAGCAGCTGAACTTCTGTTTCTCAACTGATCAGAGCGTGAGTCAGAGCAGGCTGTTCCTGTCACTTAAGATGTTAGTGTGGCAGGAGTTGGGATCTACTCCTAACACCTTGTCCCTGCTATTCTCATTACCTTCAATATTCTACAGTAATCAAAAGTTGTCTAGCAGCTATCACATCTACCTCCTCACACCTACCATGGCAGCATCCTAGACCTCTAAACTGGACTGTACTAACTTTTCCCTGCTTTCCCCATTTCTGAGTAGATAACAAGCACATCTGACAGCACAGCACAGCTGTCCCATTCCTGCCTTCTAAATTAATTTTCAATTTCATCTGTTATTGTCCATCTTGCTCTCTTATTCAATACTACATCAGTTCCCCCAGTAAGTTTTCCATACCTATATTTCTATGGCAAGTAAAGAACAAATGATAATTTCATAGAGTCACAAACTGACATCATGGCTGAGGTTGGCAGGCAGCTCTGGAGGTCATCTTATACAACCTCACTGACCACATAGAGCCACTGTGGCTTCACCAATGCTAAAGAGAGGGGAGCCATCACCTCCCACAGTCTGCTGGCAACAGTCTTCCTGATGCAGCCCAGGACATCATTAGCTTTCTTGGCCACAAAGGCACATTTTCTAGCTGATGTTCCTCTTGGTGGCCTTTTCTGCAAAGCTGTTTTCCATCTAGTTGCCCCCCCTTAGCATATATTGGTGCCTGGGGGTTGCATTTGGTGCCAGGGGTACTTTGCACTTCCCCTTGCTGAACTTCATGAGGCTCCTGTCAGCCCAGTTCTACAGACTGTTGAGGCCATTGTAGATGGCAGCACAACCCTCCACTGTATCAGACACTCCTCCTAGTTTTGTGTCACCAGCAAACTTGATTTACTCTGCTTTATCATTCAGATAGTTAATTTAGATGCTGAACAGGACTGAAACCAGTACTGATCCCTGGAGTACGCTGCTAATTACTGGCCTCCAACTAGACTTCACGTGAGTTATCATCACCCAGTGAGGTTCCCATTCGGACAGTTTTCACCCCTTCTGTAACAGGGAAAGTTCGGAAGGATGCTGAAACTGAAACCATACACTGTTGAAAGCTCAACAAAAAACAATATTTATTACCAAGAGGTGGCCAACAAAATGAGAAACCCAAGAGAGAGGAAGGAGAAAAATAAGCCCTCAGTACAATTTCCCCAGTCACCCAGGTGTTGCTTATGAAGTTATCTTACTGACCCAGAATTCCTAGAATTATCCGTAGCAGAACCTGCATTCTCAGAGAGTCGGCAGGCTCACAAGATAATGGGCGTCCCCGCAAAAGGCAACGTTGTCCTTTGATGTGACGCTTACAGCCCCCCCCAAATGAGCTCTCTGCTTTTTATACAATTAATTGGTGACATCTACCTGGGCAGGTGAGGCCAGCACCACCCAGCTAGAGGCCTTCAGTCCCACCCCCTGTTACGCAAGTGGCATCTCTTGTGCACATGCGTGGGTACCCTGAAATTCCTCCCACACTTGCGCAGGGGGTCTTTTCTAAATGAGTCTGGGAGCGTACTTCATCCTCCTCCTCTTCACTTTCTTCTTCAAATGCCCTTGGAGGACAGTCAACCAATCATGAGGTACCAAGTAATTCAGTTTATACACGATGCTTGCTTCAGGGATGAAGTTCTCATTTATCAGTGCTTGTTTTCTCATAACTTGGCAGGAAAAGAACAAACTTTCACAAGTGGCTGGGCCAAACACAAACCAAAGCAGCAGTATCTAATTGAGCACAAATACTCCTTGTCACTGTCTGCTTCTGCAGTCCATACTTCATCAGCTTCTCTATGAGAATCTTATGGGAGACAGTGTGAAAAGCCTTACTGAAGTCACAGTAGACAATATCCACTGCTCTCCCCTCACCGACCAAGCCAGTAATTTTATAATAGATGTTTATTGAACTAGTCAATCATGACTTGTTGAATCCATGCTGTAGATTTATCCAAGATAAATGCACTGTCATTTATGCTCCTGGAAACTGTTTCCACAATTAATTGCTCCATCATCTTCCCACGGATTGAGGTGACACTGACTAGCCTATAGTTCTGTGGGTCCTCCTTCTTGCCCTTTCTGAAGGGCCTTTTCATCAGAAGTTTATAGAAACTATGTCTTCTTGGTTAGCTAGAGATAGGAATGATTATTGAATGGATACTGTAAGGCAACATATAAAACCCCTAAGCTGCAGTCATAAAGACAACTTGTGCCTTGTTTCATCTCATATTCTGCCAAAAGCTGAATTTTTAAGATTAAGAAGTCTGCTTTTGATGCAAGTGTTCATCCTTCAAATGAAAGGCAATAGCTGATAAGACCAGAGTATTTTTTTGGTGTTGTAGGACATGAAGAGACCTGAGCAGCTCTTCACCCACCCAAAATATTTTTCTCTCTCTCTTACTATCCCTTTCAGAAGTGGAAGAAATTCAAGTTAGGAGCATTGCTTAGAACATTAAGCAGCTTTTGGATTCCAATTGACTACATGGATCACATGTTTGATAATCACCAGGAACAACTTAGCAGGTTTTTTTTTCTGAGCAGAAACAAGATAAAAGCATTCATCCATGTGCTTTTTGCAGACCTATGTACATTGTGTGAAAAATAAATATAATGGTGACTATACCTCTCAGAGTGCAGCAAGAGCGGGGCTGCTACAGGGGAAAATTGCTGCAAAGAGAAAATGAGTGAGAAGCCAGTGGTGGTCATGGTACAGTGTCATCACTGACCAGGGCACTGTCCCACTGTATTTGAACAGGGTAGGCAAAGTAGTGTGCTGGTAACACTGACAGTACCAGCAGAAGTGAGATGATGAACAAGATCCAGAGTCCATCCCAGTAGTCCAGTCAGGAGCAGCAGGAGATGTAGTCAGATACAGGGTTGGGGGTAATGCTGCTACATGGGTCCGTTGGAGACAGAACTCAAAGCAAACTAACTAGAAGGTAGGTCAATATCTATGCAGGAAACAAGGCTAGAGGCAGGACTTGAGACAGGTACACTGACAACATAGGATCTTGGAACATCCTGAATTGGAAGGGACATTAAGTCCAACTCCTGGCCCTGCACAGGATCATCCCCAAGAGTCACACCATGTGCCTGAGAGCATTGTCTAAATGCTTCTTGCACTCTGGCAGGTTGGTGCCGTGACCACTTCCCTGGGGAACCTGTTCCAGTGCCCACCACCCTCTGGGTGAAGAACCTTTTTCTAATATCCAACCTAAACCTCCCCTGATACAACTTCAGGTCATTCCCTTGAGTCCTGTCACTGGTCACCATAGAGAAGAGACCAGTGTCTGCCCCTCCTCTTCCTTTCACAAGGAAGTTGAAGACTACAATGAGGTCTCCCCTCAGTCTCCTCTTCTCCAGGCTGAAAAGACCAAGTGACCTCAGCCTCTCTTCATACAGCTTCCCCTCAAGGCTCTTCACCATCTTCGTTGCCCTCCTTTGGATGTTCTCTAAGAACTTAATATCTTTCTTACATTACAGTGCCCAAAACTGCCACAATATTCAAGGTGAGGCCACACCAATGCAGAGCAGAGCAGGACAATCCCCTCCCTCAACCCACTGGCGATGCTTTGCCTGATGCACCCCAGGACACAGTTGGCCCTCCTGGATGCTGACTCATATTCGACTTCCCATCAACCAGGACGCCCAGGTCCCTTTCCGTGGCATTGCTCTCCAATTACTGGCACAAAGAAAGATGAAGTTTTACTGTATTATGGCTTTAGCCATAATTTACTGATGAGCAAGGAAGAGTCACATCAGTGCCTAAAAGCTTTACAGAAGATCTGAAATCCACCTTGGGGAGGAAATGTTTACACTACTTCACATTCTGGAACCTCTCTTTAGGAAAGCAACTCTTTGGAATGAATCATGCAAGGAAAGCTGCAGAAATCTGGACTCACCGTTTTTCTCAATATCAGCCATTCATGAAGATATGGGTATTTATGAAGCTTTGCTAGTGAATGTAAGCTGGTGCTACTAAGTGTTTAGTCAATATTCTAAACGCATTTAATAAAGTGAAAAGGGCAACATTTTGAATTTATAGTTTCTTCCTAATGTAACAAATGAAAGAAATTTCCTTTCTTCTGGACATTTAATACACAGAGTTATCTAATCTACAAGTGGGAGGAAGTGAGAAATTGAATGGATCCAGATTGGTAAAGCAGGATTAAAAATCGTCATATGAAATAAGATTCTACAATATTTCATCACAAAGAACACTTCAACTCCTTCAAAAAATGTAAGAATACATTAACCTTTTGTACCTCCTACACATAAAATGTTTGCCTGAGTCTTTCTTGGGAATCCTGAAGCTGGTAATCAGATTCCACGCAGTCTAACCCCTGTGTTCACTGCTTTCACAAGAAAAAGCAATTTTACTTCTTCTGCAAGCAGCCATTCTTTTAGAAAGATAGACTTAAACTGCTCTTCAAAATGTCTTGGAAGTTGGTCAAAGGTCATTATCTTACCCTAAAGCATGTATTCATAAGGCCTCATAGTTCATTATCCTAACCTGGAAGAACAGTAGCCATAATTGGTTCTTCTTCCCCAAAAAAAACTATTCCTCTTGCTTCTTTATTCCTAAGTCTTCTTTGTAGATTGTCTGGAGCTTTTCTTCTCTTAGCTATAGTTATAAACAAGGAGCATGCAGGAGAAGTATAAAAATATTCAAAAGATTCAGATGAAACTTTACAAACCCATGCATTTCAAAGCAAATGAATCAGGACTTTGAGTAAATCCAAAAGCCACTGGCAGTGTCCAAGATTCCCTCATTTATTGGCAAGATGACCGGGCTGTGTGAGGTTGGCTGGCAACATCAGAAAGTTAAAATGCCTTTTCTTGTACCACCTTCAGAGGAACCCATAAGACTTTCTGGCACTCTCTGAAGCAATTTTGAAATGCCTCCAGACCATCAATAGTGAAAGAGACAGACAGATTCACAGCTTTATCCAGAAAAGATGATGAAAATTGAAGTTGCAAAATACTCTCACCAACTTTAGGAACAAAAGAAAAGATAAGTTAAATGAATTTTCAATGGGAAAAAAAATGTAGTTTGATAACAGAGACTGAACAGAAAAATTCTTGTGGATTCAGAACAAAAATATCAATATATTCAAAACTTATTAAGCTGTAGACCAGGTTAATATGTCTGAAGATTTAATCTAAGCAAAGATCAAAAAAGAACCTGAGCATCCTGCTACGACTCCTCAGTCAATTGTGAGAAAAGGAATGCATGTTATAAAAATAAAAAAAGGAACAATCCTCAAAGAAACTGAATAAAATAACCCCTAAGAGTCCTAGGGAAATTGTGCAGAGTTAATCTGCAAATTATTTCCCATGCTTTCAACAACAGTTTGAAAAGCACTGTATTGGAGGGTTTTTCTTCCCCCTATTTAATCAGAAATTGGTACTTTACCATATTATCACATAAAATAACAATGGATAGACTTCTTAAGGGGAAGAAGCAGATTAAATAAAAGCAAAATTTTCACTGTGGATGTCTAGGGTAGATATGTAGAACAAAATTAACAGACAGTAAAGGTGAGATCTTGCAGATAGTGTTACTATCCACAAGACTGCAAACACTATAATGAGAAGGTGGACTTACCTTTGCTATATTTCAAGAACACTGGACAAAGATTTCACTAAAGGGACCCTATTCTGGCAAACCCGAAGCAGAAACAGAGAGGTCGTTCCAGAGGAGCCATTTAAAACACAGTTGCTGATGCACCAACTTTACAAGTCAACAGTTTTAAGAGATTAAAGGTGCTGGCCCACCATAAGATTGTTTAGGAACTAATCTCTCCTGTAAGTACTCAACAGTGCAAGGGATGGACTGGATTTGATTGGACAAGACCTATGAACCGAAAAAATAAGCAAAAGTGTTCAGTCTGAGTAACTATAGTAGATCTAACACTTGAGCAGAGACTTGTTCCAAGTTCAGATAGAGCTTTCCAAACTCAGACATTTTAAATTTATTTATGTGAAAAACACCTGGTGAATGCATAGGAAAAATTGAAGAGTTTCCCTCATGAGAACTCAAGAAGAGATTTCAAAATATAGAACACTCAGTCTCTGGTCTGAGCAATGACAGAAAATTTCATTTTAAAAAATTGTTTGGTTTTTTTTTTCTTGAAAGTTGCTAGTAATGATTCATTTTCTCTATTTCTTCTCCACAACAGTTAATACCATTGATCACTGTCTAATGTGTGACAAATACACGCATATACATAATACCTAATAAGCACTCTTAAAATGTCTGTTGTTAAGGACTTGAATTACTTTTTTGAAGTTTGGTTAATAGAACACAGCAGACACTAGAATACACTGACTTAGCCAAATTAAATATAGAGCAATAACATACATAAATTAGTCCCTTCCCAAGGCATATTCATTTAATTGGTTGTCCAGATTTTACACTTTAACTATTTTATCATTCACCTACCTTACTTATACTAGTATTTAGAAACAAAGAGATAGATAAGTGATCTGTGAAAAGCTTGCTACTGTTTCATTACTCTTCAGCAACACAGTTTGAGCAGTTTATTAGAAAAACATAAGAAGGTAACAGATTCCAATCCCCAGCAGTCTCTAGTTTCATTACTCTCTGGTATTCAGTGCAACTAATACAGAAATGCTCTTGGAAAGAACATACATGCCCCCTGCAGATTTAACATATTCTTACCATAGAAAGATAGAAATAAATTAAAGGCTCATTCAGCACTGCCCAGATAGAAAATTCAGTACTAGAAAAATTATATTACATCTTTCAATAAATATAGGTTTACATTCACAGAAAACAAATATGAAATTATTCTTCAGAGCTTTAACATCCTCCTGTTCAAACCCCCCTTCTTTTACACATAATTCTTTTAGCCTGCACAAGCCCCAAGTATTTATTTTCATGAGCAATGTTCCCTCCCTGACATGCTATTCCTTTGTCCCACAGCTTTCCCCAGCATAATACTGCCAAGTGTTCAGAAATTCTGAGCTTATGATAATGTATTATGCAAATTTATAGCACTACATACATGATTTGTAGTAATATTGTTACAATCGCATTTATATTTTAAAAGACGGACCATAAATTTTACCTTTTTTAGCGGTAATGACATGCTGGTTTGGAAATACCATTAGCATTCAGTTCAGTATACTATTATAGACACACAATTAGATCTACAAAGGTAAGTTAACATGGGTGATAAATTTTAAATATTTAGTGGCTTCCACATATTATAACTATAACTGAGAAATGAGCATTCTGTTTGGTCTCTTAAAATTAGTAAATTTCAATCAGCCTTTCATTCTTTTCTTAAAGGTCTGACTGTAGACCTTATTCCACATCCAGGTTTCTACTGGTATATCACAGCAAGTATGACAAGATAAACCATGGCTTTTTATTCCAAGGTACCTAATTCATTCCTACCTCAGTGTTCTTAAATCCCACAGTTTGATGCCATCACCTGCAGCTGTGGTCATGAAAAGGTTGTAAGCTTCAGGTTGCTGAGTGCTGAAGGATGATCCCTGTAAAATAGTAAATCAGTTTCAGGTAAGTATTCTCATGGTGTTTTATAGATAGTTTTACAATTTATAGAATCATAGAAGATCTTGAGTTGGAATAGATCTATAGGGATCATGGAAGCCAACTCCCTGCTCCCTGCAGAACTACATCATATGACTAAGAGCATCGTCCAGATGCTCCTTGAACTCTTACAGGCTTTGTGCCAGGACCACTTCCCTGAGGAGTCTGGTCCAGTGACCAACCATGCTCTCAGTGAAGAATTCAGTCCACTTAAGAAATAAACAGTAAATGTTTGTTAGGTTATGTGAAAATAGCTTGTTTGCACATACACAAAGGAGTGAAGAGGAAAGTTGGTATGTGGAGGAAGTCCCATAACCCAGTCAGAGAAATGGAACACTGCCTCGACTCCTCTCAGCACTGTCCCAGGACAGCCATAAGCCCTTTGGTCCAAGGGTGACACCCACCATAATGAAAGAAAGGGAGAGGCTCTCTGGGTCATCTGGGGATTACTAAATATCAGGGCATGGGATCCATGATGTAACATAGGGGAAGATCTTTTTGTGATTGCACAAGACATTACGGGAAGTTTAGGGGAGGAAATAAGGGCAGTGAAAAGGGAGGGATCAAAGATTAGTTCAACAATTAACTATAAGACATGTTTAGTCCTGAGCTAAGTGGGCACGCTTTCCATTGACTTCAGTATCAACCGCATTTATTCATAACAGGACTAATTTTGGATTTGTTCATTTAAAATCATTAAATCCAGTCTAAAACCTATGATTTTTTAACATCCACGTTGGCAAATCCCAGCCATTTTGCTGGCTACAAACATCTTTCTCCAGGGAACTAAATATAAACAGTTGAAACTTTTTCTTTCTTTTCCTTACCATTCACATTCTTGATTTGGCTGAATACATCACAGAAACCCCAAGGTAATTTCCCGCAATCACTGTTTGACTGCCAGGAATCTTCTATTTGTTATGAAAGCTGGTGTATAGCTTGCTCTAACAGATGAATTAAAATGCACTGTGCAACAGACTTCCCAACAAAGTCTACACATTCTCACATTTAGCTGTGTATAACTATAAAAAAAAAAGAGTAATGCAAAAGACAAAGACAATAGTTGTCCAAAGGATAGCATTCATTAAAAGTTACAGAGCACCCTTTCTTCTTGTGTTTTTGGAACTTTTACTCACCACCCCTCGCTTCAGCCAGCAATGATCACAGAGCTAAATATGAAAACTTCTACAGACGCATACGCATTTACTTTGGGCACTACTCCTTTACTGCAGAATACACTAACTAATGAACTAGGTAAGAAGTGTAATACATTTGTTCCTTCCCTGCCCTGACACCATTTTCTCAGTAATACACTTTACCAATACATAGCTATACTTGTATCTTCAAAATACATATGCTACTGAATATCGATTATAGAAGACAAGAAAATATGTACTAGTTGGGATAATATAAAAGCTGAATTTTATTTATCACTTTGTGTTTTTATAGTCCCTTAATTTATGATAATCTATTATTTAGGAGAATCTGATAACAAAAGTAGCATATTCCACACACTCTTGAAACTATATTCTTTCATTCTGATAGACAAATCACTTGCCTCTGCCCCATCATCTTGCTTATCCACTACTGTAATCCCTTCTCAGCTTCTCTCTAGACTAACTACATGGTAACTTCCACATAAAATTTGGCCTCAAGGACATGGTTCAACAGAATCCCTACTTCTTTCACTAATTCCATATGAGCACCATTCATGTCATCCAAATAATCCAGCTGGCTCATGCTAAAGGCACTGATCAATAGATGTCTCAGAAAGCACTCCATATCTTCCGGGCAAGCACATACCTTTAGACAGCATTGTAACTATGGTTAGGAAGAAGTTAACTAACTGAAATTTCTGAGTTGCCTATTAATTTTTTCAGACTTCATATCAGGTGCATTTCCTAACTAATGAACCAATGAATTTTGAAATAAAAGGGTCTGAGCAGAAAACTGAAAACTTGCTGTTTCTGTGAAAATTAATATAAATGTGCTAGTAGAGCATAATACCATCCAAATGTTTGTGGTTCGCAACGACAGAGTCCTGTCCAGAAAATATTTTTTGCAGCATTATAAATGTATTATTAACACTAAAGCCATGAATCTTTGTGGCCTGATCTCAAATTGCCATCTATTTCTGTATCTCAGATGTTCCTAAACTCTATGACGGGAACATGATTTTGATATTTCAATCAATGCCTTTTACCATGTCTCTTAAAAGTTAGTATGCAAAGCAATGGAATGATATAACAAGCTTAATCAAGTACACTGCAGGCTGAGATGAATTTTACACACTGGCAATTCTTGCAATCGATAGAATAGATCAAAGGGACAATTTAAAATCAAAGTAATTACAATGCATGTTATAGGTACTTGCTTACAGCTGCCTCTGTCCAAAACCAAAAATAACGGAATGTCATGCTGAACTCCCAGGTTTCTAGGATATCCTATGTACTTAATAATTTGCTAATAGGTTTCTCCCACACTTAATTGGAACATACCTTCCCTAATGTAGAATATATATATGTGTATTTATGTGTGTGTGTGTATATATATATATATATGTATATATATATATACTGCAATTACTAATGAGTATTCAGTCCACAGGAAGAAATTAGGAATAGTCCAAAGAAAAGCCTTCATAAATTTTGGGGTGTAGACACTAAATCTTTAGCATCAATTGTTTCACTCCACAGATCTGCTTCTACGGCATCAACTCTTACCATTAGCTAACCTTAGATTCCAATGGGGTTCAGACTTTAAACAGGATGTAGTTTGCACACAGCATTCTGCATGTTTTTATAAGTTTATAATATATTTTAGCATATCATCTTAATGAAAATGCAGAGTTATGTTTACTCTAATAGCTTTAAACTATCCAATGTAATAAAATAATGGTGTTTAATTTTCCTTTTGACTTATCTAAAGTATTAATTTTATATAATGAAAAAAAAAAAAAGAGAACCTTGATATACCATTTTCCCTCAAAATGATCAATTTTCTTTGCTATACCACATACCTCTTGGTTTTTTTCCCAAGTGAATACTTGCCTGCAGCCTTAAAGTTTTTCTTGATTAAATAATCTGAAGGCACTAAGCTGACCAAGCAAAAAGAAAAGCCAGAACCTTAAGCCTATATGTGTTACAAACAGTACTGAAATAGTTAGCACAATTTTAAGTGTTTTTCCAGATCGCATCTATAAGGAAAACCCACAAAGAGTTCTACAACAGTAATAATAAGGAACAGTTTTAAATCCACAGAAGCAAGGACTTTCCAACTGGGAGAGAAGAACCACATTCAACCAGACCTAAAACAGTAGGCATTCCAGAATGTATGGTACCATAAAAACTCCAAACACTCAAATCAATCTTTAAGGAAAAAAAAGAGCAAGGATGAGAGGGTTTTAGCCATCTATTTCATTGCAATACTGAGAAATTTTTTTTGTTGCTGTTTCTGAAGTTTCAGAATAAATCAGACAATGTCAGATTGAACTTTAGAGGAGAACAGTTACATAAGGAAAAGTTTTTGCTGAACTATGGTATTACAGTCTAGCAAAAGTAAGGCAAAGGGTAATAAACACTTCTCTAATAGCAAGCTTGCTCAGTCATTCTCACTGCTCTCTCCTTTACGCTAGAGAACAAATGAAATCTGAATGCCTTTATCACACAGACTTTATCACACAGACTCCTGTCCTTTCCCACTCTCCCCAACATATAAAAAAAAACTATTACTATCTGTTATATTTTTACCCTCTAATTTTTTTGTTCATGGTGTTGTAGTGGTACTACAAATAAAATTCAATAAAGTATATACCTTATTTTGGTAGATCTGATGGACTGATCTAGTATGAACTTCTGGTATCACTGCTGTGCTGCAGCCTGCATTGAGGTCAAAAACTTCCAGTGCTCGGTTACTGCCAGCTGTAAGTACAATATCTGTTCAGATCTCTGTGTTAAAGTTAAACTGATCTAAAGGAACAAAAGCACATAGATAGACAAAAATAAAGATAAATATATAATATCAAAACTCTGTTGTATTTATTGCCCTATGAGCAGCACCAAAAATCTTAAAGCACTAAAAATTTATATCCAAGGAGGAAGTTCAACATCACAAAAAATTACAGCTTTTTTACTGTAATAGAAAAGGAGTAGTAAATAACCAGATGCTACTTACTGATGTCCATGTCATTAAGTCCAAAGAACTACAAAGAAAATACAAAATACAAAGGATACAAGAGTAAAAATCATTTACTGCTGAAAGGCTGGTAATCTCCACTGTTGAAGCCATGGGGAATTTCTGTACCAGTTTGCAAACACTCTTCTGTTTGTATCTGCAAAGAATATCAAATGAATGCTAGTGTTAATTAAATAAGTTAGGATTTGTGGTGACCAGTAAACTCCCACTGGAATCCCAAAGAAAATCAAAACGCTTTCTTTCATTATTAGAAATTAAAGCCACAGATCTTTTGACTTATTGTTGAACTCTATTAAAAAACTTGGTAACCAAAATTATTTAGATGAAAAGAAACATGATATTCATATACATACGACTGATCTTCCATCAACATGAAACACTAAAATAATCCCATATGTATACTGAAAATGTTGAACAGAAAAAAAAATCTATGAAGTACCTATGTTCAACAAGCAGTCCACTAGCTTCAGTATAGCATTTAATGTGCTAATCATAGGGCAATCAGAAAGAAAACGAGGAGCAAACAGTGAGGAAAGAATAATTTCCACTTAGGCAGGAACAGAACCAGGGGCTGATCACATACTACCAAAGAAATTTTGCTTCCCAAAATACACAGAACTCTTTAAGGTTCTGTGGGTTATCTGCCTAGGTAGAATTTCACACAGAAAGAAAAAAAGCCAACAGTAAACTGAAATTCATAATGCATTTGCTACATGTCCTATACATGTTCAATTCAAGTCAATTAAAATTAAGCCAGGCATTGTGGACACACTGAACTGGACACTACATAAGTTCTTGTCTCTTAGAGATTAAAGTTTATATAGTAATTTAGGTTACCTTTTTATTGCTTTAGTAATACCTCCATAAACTAAGAATTAACAGGCAACACAGAAAATACGTAATCAGGTTATGGAAGAAAGATACTATGTGTTTCTGTCTGACCATTTAACATTTCAGTGAAATTTCACCTACCAGGTTCATGCCTAAATCCAGGAAAGCACTCCTACTCAAAAACATATTTAAGCTTGCACTCAGTATGCTTTTCTGTTCAGCAACAACACTACCAAGGAAATAGACCAGTTTTTCCCATCTAAGGATCCAACCCAATACTGTTTAATACCATGAACAGATAGGACATGCCATTCACAATATCAACTAAGACTTCAGTGCTGTAGCCCTAATTCTTTTTGTCCTTCCACTCAGAACAAAGATATTTTGCAATTAGCTTCGACAGTTTGTTCGATTTTTTTTCTTCTGTAATACTTTTGCCCCCCAGCCCACATCACCATCAACAAAATTCCAGATCAAACAGTACAAGTACTTTCATTTGTCTGTTAAAGAGAAATTGTACTCACCGTTTGAGGTCATCCTTGGTTGTGTCTAGATGGAAATTTAATAGATGAAATTCAGCTCCACAACACAGCAATATAAATGTATCTAAAAAATAAAACTGCGCAAAGCGTACAGTCTTATCGAAGTTTTCTTTACCCTGAAATGAACAGGAATTTATTAAGAATGGATTCAAACACAACAAATATTTTTTGTCTGAGATTCCTGGTGTTAAGGCAGAGACTCCCTGTTATCCTGATCAAAGGCCAAGAGTTTAATGTACTGTAGTGATCCTTCCTATTTTTGACATCTATTAATCTAAAAATAGTTTTCATTCTACATAAATTAGTTGGCAGTAAATTTAATAGAATCTGTAGTCAATTGAACCTAATAGAATCTAGCTTCATAATCTAAATTTCTATTTGAACTGGGGAGTAGACTACAAAGTCAAGCAGAGCTGAGCCGGTGAAAACAGAATATACAGAGCAGACAACAAAACTTTCAGACATACCTACTAGTTTTTTTCTATCAAGGCTGATTTTTTTTTTTTGTAAATTACTAAGAGAAAAACTTAATTTGAAGTTAACGGAGATCACCCAGATATTAGTTGGAGTCACCACTCAGTAGCTCTAAAAATTAGGTTGTATGTTCCTTCTATAGAGTTCTTAAAATGAAAGTAGATGAAAGTCTAAAACAGTGTCCTCTGTGTCCAAACCAGTGGAAGTTTTTAATTACCATAATTAAGGCAGGTTCCTTATTGCAGACTGGCCAGACCCTTAAAGTTCTGTCTTCTGACGCAGAAACTAACCACTTCTTGTTATGACTCCAGCCAACAGAGTTAACTGCACCATCATGACCTAAAAAAAATAATCATGAAAATATCATAAAGTTCATTTCTTGCGTTCACACATTTGTCCAGAGTTAACTGTATTAATATAATTATGTATTATAATATTATAATACATTTTAAGTATAGACTTCAAATGGTTGGATTAAAACTGTAACTGTGAATTTTTCTTCCACCAAAAAACCACAGGAAAATGTCTTTCATTAATAATCAGACAATGATAATTCTGACTTTAATTTCTCAAAGTCATTGGAAGAGCATTTTCAAGAAAGATCCTTGAAATTAAGTTTAAGTAAAGATACAGTATTACTCAAAAGAGAATCTGAGTATTATAATATAATGAAATTTTATATTAAACATGACCTGGAAATCTCTTAAGACCTTACAAATAGTTGAAATTCTTTATTTTGTTCGCTAGCCTTTTATTACTGAGCTAACTGTTTTTGTAAAAACGTAATGAACACACCACTTCAACGGCTTCTGCAGGACTGTCTCATTAGATTAAAAAATGTAACTGCTTGTTTAAAAATTATAGTTTAAAGCATTATAATGTCCAGTCAATAGATTTTTGTTATTAACTTTTGCATTTTTGCATTTTGCATCTACTAGAAAGAGACTTCATATTTGGTGTGAGATAGTTAAAAACAAGATTGTAAACTTACAAAGAAAGAACTCAAAAGCCAGAAACATTATGCGAAAGCTAAAATGATTAATCTGATCTAAAATTATATTGATGCTGATCAAAAAGGTCAAGAAAGAACATATTTCAATTAAAATTAATAAATTTTGACCCATATTATTCTAATTTGTCAGATGAAGTTTGATGAATTTCATCTAGCCTTAAAACATTCAAAGTTCTTCTGCTGCCCCCTTGTGTACATTTTCTCTTTAATCAACTGAAGTTTTATATTAAAAAAATAGATTGCTTTAAATTGTAGGAAGGTTATTCAATTTATCTCAGTGATTGAGATCTTCCATGATCACATATGTCTATAAAAAGGCTTATAAATGAGATATTTTAGTTCCCAGTTACCAAACACCTGTAGAATTTTCACCAGAGAACTGTATAGGTAGTGTATAAATACATATATAAGTACTATACTTGTTTTATTCACAAGACAAAGATTTATTTAGAGGCTTTGGTTTTTTAAAAACACCACCACAACAAAATATACAAAACAGGTTTCCAAAGTGGCAAGGAACATGAGAAACTTTAGGAAAATCTGAGGTTTGGAAAATTGGAAGAGCCACACAAAAAGCTTTATAACCTCTGCACTCCAGGCCCCCTGGTCCCAAAGCACAGTGGAGGAGATGCCAGCTGGTTTGCAAGAGCCAAGTAGGTTTCAAAACTGGCATTATTCAGGGGTCCCCAGTCCTGAAGCACATTGAGAACAGCAGCTGGTTTTGTAAAAAGAGTTCTTCAAAAAGGCCATGCTGACTGTAACTCTTCACAGTTGGTCAACATTAACTTAACTTACGGGACACAGACACCTGAAGAGCCACCACTGAAAAGGAATGCAACACTACTTAAAACCATAACTGAGCACTTCAGGGAACAAAGTTGAATAAAATAGGCTTATAGAAAAAAATTCTGTTGTTATACCACTCCTTTCTGGTGCTGCATTATAAAAATATGATTTTTAATATGCAGCTATATTCAGATGCTAATGCTGCCTTGAAATTGATTTTTTTTACCAGAACTGACATAATTGCCATTTCTTGAAAAATATAGTTTTACATTACCATCAATTGCAGCTCTTAATGAGAGTAATGATCATGGGTTTTAATGAAAACACATATATTATGATAGTTTTAAACCAAGGGCACCAAAAATAAACAGGTGATTTCATGATAGTGTTAACTGCACAGAAGTGGAATATGAATTGCACTGTGTGAATGAAATAAGCAGGTAACTGATGGTTTGAGGTTCCTACTCCCCTACAGTACAGTATCTGGCAGTTTCTTATTTTATGTTGCTTTTGAAAAGAATTAGATCCACAGGTTTAATTCTTATGCTACCTAAAGAGCCTGAAGTAGAATGTGGTTTACATTGCTTTTCAGACTCTGCATCATTTAAAAAAAGACATAAGAGATTAAAGGCAACAATGGAATAAATCAGACAGTAGTGTAAAACCTAAGAAAACGAAAGAACAAAGCCACAGTCAGAAGAACAATTTAGGAATACACCAATTTTTTTTCTTTTAAAACAAGACCAAGAACTAACTCAGCATCTTAACTACTGGCACCAGAAAAATATTCTCTGTAGAAGCATGAAGTTTGATGAAGCTTATTTTACTCTTCTCATCAGAAGTTGGTCTGAATTTGCAGAGTACTGCAGTATTTTAGAGAGTTTTGAATGTTGGAAGCACCCTATAAAATCATCATATTTAATTTTATTTTATGGAAAGACAAATCCTTCTGTCAATAATGTGTCAAAACCTAACGACTGTATTCTTCATGATTTACAAGAAAGTGAGAAACATGAATTAAGGGGTTTTTTTCAATGTAGAAATCTCTCCATTCTAATCTTCTTTTTCTGCTTTCAAATATGTCTACTCAGAATATTTTTTCTTATTAAAGTCTATGTTTTCTGTTATTGCCAGTATTGAATCATTCCTTAGATATTATTTATTATGTAGCAAGTCTATGGAGGTGTTCATGTGATGAAATCAATGAAATCAATTAAATTAGTATCTTTCCTGGAGATGCAACAGAGGCAAAACTGAGCTATTACGAGTCCAAAATCAATGAAGCCTGCATAAAAACAATCTCCAGTGACAAAAATATCGAGAAGAAAGAGTCTTTAATGGAACTGAAATGTCACTTTCTGCAGCACATAATCTCTATACACATTCAAGTAAAACCAGCCTTGGTAGCATTTCACATAGACAGAAGCTGGATCTGCGATGCAAAGACAAACTGCAAAGAACAGATACAGAAGACATACTGCACAAGGAATAATCTTGCAACCGTAGCAATACTGTATCATTATTTTTAAAGATGAATGTAACAAATAAGGGAAGGAAATACAGAATTGTGATCTGTTTGGGTTAACTGCATTTTTTAAAAATCCTGATCTGTTAAATATATTCCAGATATATGAGGGCCTCTTTGGACAAAATTACTCCTTCTGTTTTGTTGCTTTTATTATGTAGTACTACCTACATAACAAAATTATGTCAATAAAACCTCCAAACACTACTCTTGATTGCAGATTATATAACTTGCATTATGAATTTGCTCAAATTAGAAGAAAAATTTTTTTTCAAGGTTTATGAACTTGCTATTGTTGAAGAAAAAGACCTTATTACTCTGCTCATAAATCATATTTTCATCAATTTCTTCACACAAGAAGGAGAATATCAGCGACATTGCCTCCTTAATGCCACAGTTTCTTTCACTAAATACTATGAATATTACTCAAAAAGAAAACTAGTTTCCAAAAATCAGTTTTCAGAGTTATTTATTAAAAATAATTTTCTAAAATAACTTAAAATAGTCTATTTTTAATACTTGTTAGGGTCTACAAGTAAAAAAGTCATCTTCCATTATGAACTTTCACAGAAAATTAATTCAGCAGGACTAATTTAAAGTCATAGCATTCAATGTTATTAAAACTTTAACAGACAGTTCTTGTAGAAATTTAGAAAAAATTTGGTTTTTAAGACTCGTCTAAAAATGCGTGTGTTCACACATGCACACACTTCTGCAGGTACGGATTTCTCCATAGGAATAGCCCTTCTTTTTTTAAATAATTCTTCTTTAGAAGGTTGGAGTTGCAAACCAAACACATCTTTTGCCAAGTCATCACAGTCAACTTCTTGGCTAATTACAATATACTACTCCAATATACGCATGCATAATCATCGCAATACATCACTTTTTTTGTTTCTATTTAATTATTGTACTATTCATACACAATGGACATTGCAAAATATATATATACATATATATATACATATATATATATATATAATGATAGATTACTACTTACCTCCCAAAAAGCTGAGAAATGGGAAAATCTGGTAGTCAGTTTAATTCTAAACAAAATTAAGCAATCAGAGAAATAATTCTAAACCTTGAATCATCAGTACTCTCTCTCCTTTGTTCTTCTCTAGGTGATGTAAGTGGAATCTTTTAGTTACTACGCCATTCTAGATCAAACTCAATCATACACTATATCTTTAATAATATAATTCATAAATTTACCTGAAAAAACATTATATGTATCGGTGAGATTGGAATTGAATATCAGTACAGTTTTGTCAGCCAGGCCACAAGCCAGCATCTCTCCATCCCCTATGAAGAAAAGTGTCTAATGATTTACATTTGAAAGCAACAAGGACCTAATATGCTGTTTCTTTTATTCATAAAAAATCACATGTCACGACAACAAAACACAAACCAGATATTCATTTCATATGTTTAACACGTATTTTGTATGAACAGCACAAATTCATGTTGGAGAATTCGTTGGAATTTGTATGCAATTAATTTCTTGTTTTAACACATTCCCTAAATGGTTTTCATCACAAGGCAGAAATTCACTTTTCACAAAAAGTATGCTACAAAATTTAAATGCAGAAATTTTTATCAGTCATTTAAATCTATTTTCTTACTCTCCTTTTTTATATCTTCCTGTTGAAGTTATATCACTTTTTATATATTAGAATAAAAAAAATGTATAATAGTCATTCTGGATCACTTCTTATAGATGATGAACTTCTTCCATAAAGTAATCCTAAAAACTATCCAAGTGAAGTTAGATTGTTTATTTATATTGGCAATCAGCAGAGGCACACAATGACAGGATAGACTCCCTAAGGTCTACATTAATGGCAGAGATTTGTGAAATTTACCTGTTCACTTAAAAGTTTTCATTGGAAAAAATTAAAGAGCAAATAAATGAACCAATGGGATAAAACAAGGGAAGGTGGAGCAAGAGAAGACAGCACAGAGAGAGATTAAGAAAACGAAGAACAGAATTCAAATTAATGTTACTAGGTTCACCATAAGCAGTGTTCTTAAGGAGGTGTAATCTGAGTGCCCCCTTCTTAAATCTCCAGAGAATCTTTACAAAGAGAGATGGAATAAAAGTCATGCTTGATTTCACCAACATTAGGCACTGCTATCCACTGTCCAAGTACCATCCACATAGCAGGTTCAGAATACTATATTCCACAATACATTTTTCCCCACATTATGGCAATATAAACAGATAAGAGATTCATATTTCTAATCTGAGAGTCACCTACGGAAAGTGAATTTTAAGTGAGAAACACACTGAGGTTGACATATTTGCTAAGAAGACGCATATCAGAATCCTTTTTTTTTCTGTTACCAGTGACTATATGCACCATTATACTCAACTGACAAAGAATTAGTCTTCAGTAAACACCTCACAAACACATTACTATTCACAAACTTGAAGATATGAAGTCTTCGGGGTAAAATGCAGTGCTCTTCTGCAGATTTCTCCCACTTTTCTTAAAGTTTTGACAGTATGGATTTTCAGCATAAGGGTTGATTGATAAGTATATCAGGTATGCATATAAAGTAAGCCATAGACACACACAAAGAATTAACAATATATAAACATTCTTGCGTATAGAGAATGAGAGACAGTAATTTTGCATAGAATCTTGGAGGCTTGTTTATTGGAATATCATCTCAAATCCTGAATAAAAGTTTATATCAAGAGAGCAACAAGTCTTAATTCTTAAATCTTAAGTCTTACTTAAATTTTTCCATTTAATTTCCCTTCTACTATGTTTGGAGATGCTAATAAATGTTAATTATTATGACTCATAATTTACAAAGACTACTTCAGGGATTGTTCCAAGGTGGAACTCAAAGTTGCAAATTTGTAGCTGAAAATATATTGTAAAACTAGGAACCATCTGGTCAATACAGACTACAACAGTAACAGAACCTCTTCTTACAAGGTTACAATAATACAATTTTTTTACTCCGAGAAAAAAAAAAATCTTTACTATTTTTGCTAAACTGTGGTGGTTTAAGCCTGTGTGTGCATGCATGTCTGGGCAAGAGACAAGGACAAAAACAGAGAAAGATGTTTCTTCCTCACATTAAAAGAAGATTTAGACTTAAAATGTACTATCAAAACTGTAGGGATGATTTTCTTTGCTAAAAATGAACTTTTCATTTTAAGTGCACAAACTTTCCTAGAATAAGCTCTCTGCAACCAATTTCTTTCAGGAGCCTTAGATAACAACTTCTTCCCATTCTATAGGGAGCAGAGAGATGGCTGGAATACATTTTAGAAAAGTTACTGATTGCACCTAGTTGCTTTTTTCCTTGAGGATGAAAGTTGTACTTGTCATCAAAATACTTATATAAAGATATAAATAGTACTTTTATGAAGATATATATTTTTAAATACTTTGAAAATATTGTGGCTTGCATGGTCTACACTGACATAATTATATACTTGGTAAAATGCTTCAGTGCTAATATAAGGAGTGGTTTCTGCTTAATCATATTTACATTGGAACTGACTTAACCCCATTGCAAGAGTCATTTATCCAAAGCAGTAAAGAAAAATGCCCTTCTTTGGATTACCCAGAAGAATTCCTTTTTTATATTTCAACATAGAAAAACTGAATAATATTTATATAAGAAATATGAGTATTCTGAGTCTTTTGAAACTCAACTTACAATACACCCCAATGACAGTAAATGTCTCAGAAAATAAATTCTTTAGTGAAAGAACTACTCATTTTCAAGTTGTAGTGGGAAAGTCATAGAATAAATTCAAACGGAAAAGACATAAAATCAGAAATAGAATCCTTTTGCATTCATGTTAACAGCTTGAATGGTTTTTCAAGACAAAAATTATGATCAAACAGTATGTGGTACTGCCAGAAAGTTTTCTGGGAATTTATCTAGTGAATCCACAGTCTTTATAAACTATGCCACACAAATTTTGGTTTTCTTTCTGCACACTGACAGAACGGCACATTTTAAAAAGCCTGTACTTACCAGAATACTGAACACAAAAAATTGGAGTTGGCTTACAAGTAACAGAAATCTGTTTCTCATATTTGATTGGAGGATCCCCGTCCAATGGATATTCTTTATTTTTACTTCAAAGAAGGAAAAAAGAAAGTACATTTTCATTTCAGTTATGAAATAAATGTTCTTTGGGAACTATTATAAACACCATTATGTAAATATTTCCTAGAAAACTTATGTTAAATTCAAGGTAAGAGCCAAATGAATTTTAAATTGTCATACTTAAATTACCCTGATCACCGTTATGAATTCATGAGATCAAGAATTAACATAGACTTGTAAAAAAATCAAGTTTCTTAAGTTCCATAGCTATCTAACAAAAGTATTTAAAAAATGCAAACTCTACCTTCTTGTGACAAAAAGTAATACTAACTAAAAAAAAAAAGGCAATTTAACTAAGAAAAAAACAACACACACACACAAAACTTACAGTACTTAGTAACTTAATCTATCATAAAACAGTGTAAACCAAAAAAGAAATTATCTGAAGTGCTCATGTAAAAGTTTACCTATGTGTGCAAGGATTAAAAAAACTTAGTCTTGAGCTATTAAGTAGTTTTTCTTAATGCTCTAACAGCTCTTTTTAAATGAGAACAATGATGGCATTAATCATTCTTTACTTTTATGTTTGTACTACATAGACAAAAAGACTGTATAATAGTAAAGAGAAAAAATGGGTGCAATATCCTCATTTAACATTCCACAAAAATTAACATGAAAGTGCCAGCTCTAAAAAAACAATCTGTTGTTTGAGTCCACGGTGATGAAGATTCCACTTCGGAATGGTCAATTTGCACCATTATGTATATTCTGTTTAAATCCATTAAATCCTTGTATTAGCTTAAGATAACATGATTTTAGGGGTGAACAAGGCACATGATCTGAAATCACTATGTCTCTCTGTGCCACATTCAGCTATTTTTCTGACTGGAACTGCAGCTTAAGAACATTCTGGGACTTCACTTCCAACCATATTTAGCATCTGTTCCTCTTTCTATCAATACAAATCTAAGAAAATAGATATGTATATTTTCTTTTATATGAAACACTCAAATTTAATTCATAGTCTGATAATCCCAATCACTTGCTGCAGTGATTTTATATCAAATTTACAAAGCCTTTTAGTTCCAGAGATACACCTAACTAAAAAATTCAAATGAAAGTAACAGAGACAAATATTTTCAATAGAATTCTAATTATCCTCATTTTAATTTGTTCCTCCTCTAATGGAGTTACTAGATTACTTACCATTTACAACTGCTCTTCCACTTTGATACCTCTTTTTTATTCAGGTTAGTATTAGGAGAAAACATGGTCTTTCTATGAGAAAGAAAATAGACTTTTCTAGATGAAACATTAAACATTGCATGAGAAAAACAACTTATTTAAAACAAAAGCAATGCTACTTCCTTCTAACTATTTATGTCTACTGCTAATGTCAGTAGGTAAGAGAATGTACTCTTTGATCACAATATAGATTTCTAATGATCTAATGCCTGAGTTTGCACTTTAATTTCTCTGAGTTGTTTGTTGAATAATGCACTCCAAAGGAAAAAATCCATTCAAATAAAGTTCTCAGACAATTCTTCCTGCAAGCTGAAGAAACAAGAGTAATCAGATGAAAGAGTCAGGATGCCTAATATGGATTTCAAAAGGAAGCTGAGTAATAACCAGAAGCTGTGAAAATTCTGTTTTGCGATATATTTTTCAATTCTTTTGTTTGATAACATCATAACTGTTTTTCACAGATGATTAATTTCACAGTCATAAGACTACATGGTTCTATTATGTGAAAAAATATCACACATCAATAAAACAGACAAAATAGTAATATATCTACTTACCGTGGTGCTGCTGTATATCCTGATGATTTAATTTTATTATGGAAAACCAATGGCTTATCTTTCACTGTGCTTTTCACTCCTATAATAATTTAATTTACATTAAAATGGGGGGGTTAACATCATATTTTTACAGTCAAGGTAGATAGGCTAGCCCACCATAAATATTGGATGTCTCCTTATGTTACAAAACACATTTCTGACCAACCACTCTACAATAATGATTACCGAGAAAGAAATATGAACTGTTGCATTGTATAGCATCCCTTCTCCAAAAATATGAACGACTAAGAACTTCTTTAAACTTTGAAGTAGCAAGGATATTGTTCTGAATCACTTTTTTCATCATTCATTCAGAAATGTGTTTTTTGGCTGCCTATTTTATGCTTAGACTTTGCATGCACTATCTATAATGTATTCACACCTTATATTTGGAATATAAAAATCATCTAAAGATCATTAACAAACTGACTGATGGGTATATGTAAGTATTTGTGCTTCTATGGGTCTTAGGTCATTGGTACTTGTCTGTATGCACACTGCCATACTAAGAAGCCTGAAGGGTAGCCTACAGTCCCAAACTTAACATGAGTATTTCATATCAGCAGAAACAAACGAAACAAATAAATGTTGTAAAGGGGAAAATCCTGTTGATATTCCCAGAGAAAAACTTCAGATGCATTGGAAGTGATCTCATGGATACATTTAGCTATGCTGAGGATGGAATTCCCTTCAACTCTCACTGTCCTTTCTCTTTATGTAGCAATGAGGCAGAAAAAGGTCCTTCCTGAGAAGGAATGACCACTTGCTTGAAGAGACCAAAGGATTTCCTTACAGCATTTATCTGATCATGAGATGTCAACAAAGGTAGCACAGGTGTCAGTGCTGGTTGTCCAAAGCAGCCTGGAATTCTAGCTAAAACACTGTAGATGCATTCTCAGAATATCATAAACCACCAAAGACATAACCTTTGACATTCTAACAGGTCCAAAAATAGATTATTTCTACATGTCTACAGCTACCAGCATTTTTACACCCTTCTTAAGTAAAAGCTGATGACGAAAACATTTTGTAAGTATTTTTTGGACTTTGCTTTATTGTTGCTAACTAAAGAAAAGCTATCAGTGCTTCAACAGCAATTGGAAGTCAGACCTCTTTTTTTAAACAGTAGGACATTGAGACAAAAATTAACTTCCTAAACTTGCAGATATTGACGAAAGACTATCCAGGACAACAAAATTTACCAAAACAGGTAACCAAAGTTAAGAAAGAAATGACAAATTATACAGAAAGACACACTGCATGATATTGAAAAAGAATGACTTATGAAAATATAAACATTCTACACTCTAATACTTAAAATACACAGCAGATTCTCAGAGAATTGCTTTTGAAAGAAGAAAAATACTTATTAAAATCATTTTCAACTAGAATACATATGTAGGATATGAAATAATGTTAGCAGTATAAAATTATTCCTACTAAAGTAAAAATATAATGTAATGTATATTTAAAACAGAAATAAATATATTGATTGTATTAGGCACAAGCCAGTTGGAAGTCAGTTACTTTTATTAAAAATATAACTTTATTAATTAATTTCAAGATTGGGTTATACTTACCAAATGTTTTACTAGAAGGTTCTTTCCTGTTTTTCTTTAAACCATTAAGCAATGGAGAATTTGTCAATAAAGAACACCTAAGTTATAAAACCAAGAACAAAACTTGATCAATGCAATGGACAAAAGTATCAGACTAGGAAAAGCTGTCAGAACACCCTTTTAGCTATTTTTCTGCATGTGGGCATGTATATGTGCAACAACAGCAATAACATTTTAATAAAAACAAACAAGGTGGCATAGTGGATTAGTTATCAGCTCAGATACCAAGCAGAACAGACAAGCCTTGGCCCTGACTGGATTCACAAATGATTGCATTCACATGTTAGATCCTATTTCATGTTGACCCGATTTTATTATAAGCACTGAAATCTGCACTTCCGTGTATATTGCAGGTTTTTTGTTGTCTTTAAGATGTCAGTATTTTCTCATAAATCATTTACAGGGACTTAAAGGACAAGAAGGTGGTAGTCAGCAGGAATTCACCAAGGGTGAACTTGATAAACTTCTATGATAAAATGAGTGGCTCAGTAGATGAGGAGAGAGCAGTGGATATTGTCTACTTTGACTTCAGTAAGGCTTTTCACACTGTTCCCCATAAGATTCTCATAGCGAAGCTGATGAAGTATGGGCTGGGTGAGTCCACACTGAGGTGGACTGAAAACCAGACAACTAGCAGAGTACGTCAGGGGTCAATATTAGGACCAATTCCATTCAACATCTGCATTAATAATCTGGATGAAGGAGCAGAGTGTACCCTCACCATGTTTTCTGATGACACAAAACTGAGAGGAGTGTCTTTAAGAGCAGAAATTTGTGCTGCCATCCAGAGAGACAATTATTGTCTGGAGAAATGGGCTGACAGCAACCTTGTGAAGTTCATCAAGGTGAAATGCAAAGTCCTGCACCAGAGGAGGAACAACCCTATGCAGCAGTATATGCTGTAAAGCAGAGTCCAGAGCTCACTGACAAGACAAGAGGCAATGCACAAAAAATGAAACACAGGAGAGTCTGCCTGAACAGCAGGAAATAATTTTGTACTGTGAGGATTATTGAGCACTGGCACAGGCTTCCCAGAGAGCCTGTGGTGTCTCCCTCCTTGGAGATATCCAAAAGTTGTTTGGAAGTTGTGGTGGTTTCACTCACCTGGTCCCACCCCCTGGGGCTGGAAATGGTTAATCCCAAGTAAGTTTCTGATGTAGGACTAATGGAGAGCTGTGTTTCACCCCTGTGAAATTAACACATCCCAACAACTGGGAAGGGAAGCTGTTGGCATAGCTGGAAAATCGGGCAGCCATGTAAGTGCCAAGGGGAGTCCCCCCTGAGTTTGGGGGAGCCCCTGGGCCCTCGCTGCCCTGGCCCAGCCAAGGCTGCGGGAGTTTTTCGCTGTTTCCCCCCCCAGCTGCCAGCGGAGGTGGCGGCACAGCCCCGAGTGGCCAGCCGGGGCTGAAGCTGGGCCCCAGCGGGCAGGCACGGCACTGGAGGGAGAGAGAAGCTCCCCAGGAGTTTCCCAACCGGCCTCACCGCCTTCCCCCACCGCGAGAGGGAGAGGTGGTGAGGAGCTGGCTGGGCCCTGCGGCAGCCACGGAGTAGCCCGGGGCAGGCTGGAGCGGCAGCCGTGACGCCGGTGCGGCGGTGATGGCCCGGGGCCGTCCAACCCTGGCCCGGAGTAAGGCCCTGTGAAGAAGTGGTGACAGCAACGCACAGAATAGAGCAGAGCAGGCCTAGAATATGGCATAGAGCCAACCGAGCAGGTTTTTCTGAGATGAAACTCTAAGGGAATTTCAAGGTATATAAAAGACTGAGCAAAACCTAGAAAAATGCTTCGACCTGAGGGGGGAGAATAGATCCAGCGTGGAGGAGTCCTTGAACCTTACTCCCCCAGGAGGAACCCCACAGGATAGGAAAAAAGTCTCAAAAACTTTAATTCCTTGACTGTGGTGAAGACCTGGTGAGACGAAAGTTCCCTGGAAACCCAGGAGGAGCTGCTCGACAGAGGCCAAGCAGTTGGTGGGGGTGCAGCCCAACCCCCAAAACTCCAATTGAGAAAGAGAGACTTTAACTATCGCCCTGAAAACTTCTCCTGAACTGATGTGGGAGGGTCTAGGGTGTGTTAATACTATGTACCTATTTATTCTTTAGTTTAAGTTTCTTTAGTTATAGTTTTCATACTTAAGATTATATATATATATATGTATATATGTATTATAATATTTATTGTGTTAGTAATTTTAATATAATTCCCTTCCCCCATGCTGAGTTGTGTCTGTCTGAAAACCTCTCTCACTCCTGAACAAATTGTGGGGAAGCTTGGAAATTGGATTTTCGGGGTGCTGGCCAACGGACTCCAAGTAGATCTGTTTGAACAAGGTAGTTGGACAAGGTGACCTGCAGAGGTGCCTTCCAAACTGAACCATTCTGTGATTCTGTGATTTCTCACACTCTATACAACTAAAGCATGACAGGAAAAGAAGTAAAATAAAACCATGTCAACAAATAGCACTGTACAATACCATGTGATGCACCTTATTTGCCAGCTAAACAAATGCCCAATCCAACACAGAGAAAAAAAACATTGAATTATTCTGTACCTGGCAATAACTGATAGACTGTTCTTATTTCCACATGGGAGAAAAACGTTGTTCGGAGTTCTCACCAATGTAGCAAGGTTAACTTCCAACACAGCAATCATATCTTCAAACATCGAGGTAATTAAGCACAAAACCTGCAGCAATTATACCATAAAATAATACTCTGTTTACAAGCTCCAACAACAAAGCATTTATAATGGAAAATCACTTTCTGTCATTTATGAAAATTAGTCAAAAATATCCATGGATTTGGTCCTGAAGAGCATTAAGCAGTAAAGAGTGGTTAATACTGTCCTTCAAAAACTATGCTTATGTTGCTTAAATAAGTGTCTTAACAGTCCTGCACACATAACAGAGAGGGGAATTCCAACAGCTTCTACACTGGACATATTTCTGCAGTAACAGTTGTGAGACAAGAAGTACACATGGAAGAAAGATTGGCTTCAGCAACATGAACAAAACATTCTAAGAGCTGAATTTAAAACAAAATCCTTCTCTAAAGCAAGACACTGGTTTTTTAAGTATACAGAAGGGCCTAGATTAAACTCAGTTCTGTAGGAAACCTGCAACATCAGAAATGGAGTATACAGACCAGAATGCCTTCCAGTTCCTTAAATCACTTTTAATGACTTTCCACAACTCAAATAGTGTTGACAGACTTCTTGGAAGGATTCAAAAGTAGTTCATCCTAACATTTGTTTGAGAAACAAGGTATAACAATGCTTATATCTTTTTTCCCCTAAAAGATTGCCTCTCCTTCCCCAGTGGTCATTCTTAACATTCAAGATACACACCAAACACTATAAAAATTCACCTTCTCCTTATTCATCCCTATAGACTATATACAAGCTGTGAGAGCTTTAAAACTATCCAGCTATTAAAACTAGTAGATCTCAGACAGTAGAACCAGTCCTCTCCAAAGAAATTACTGTGTAATTCACACCAAGTAAAACAAATGCACACATTAATCTCTAAAAAAAAATATAATTACTAGCTATTGGAAATACTGGAAGTGTAAACATTCATTAAATCAATGCTTGCTGTATACTCACCTTTCCATTAACTGTCTTCTTTGTCAGTGCACATGATCTGGCAAACCGAATGCTGAGGTCACTGTAATCTTTACCAAAGAGAACACAGAGCTATAAAATTGTATTTGCATATCAGAAGAAAAACCTAACATCTCCAAGACAGAAAAAAAAATTACTCATACTAATTTGACATGAACCTAATCCACTGTCTTCAGAATATATCCTTCTAGCCTACCCTCACATTATTAAGTAGGAGTAGAATAACATTCCTTGTATTTAACACTCATGAACTGCAAAATTGAATAAAAATTAATTGCCAGCCACTACGCAAATCTAGTGCCAACATGTCTTCTGAGACAATCAGGGCCAGGAAACCATATAAAAATTAATTGGAAGAAAGCTATTTTTAAAGAAACAGTTTTAATTGTATTCTGCTATTTCACAAACTAATTCTTGTACTATTTATGTCAGATAATGAAAGCAATCACATTATAGTGTAGCCAAATATCTCACAGAACATACCTTTGTAAGATAAAAAAGCTTCTAATTCAAAGTTTGCCAAATTAATTATTAACAAGCCAGTAGAGGTTCCTATCCAAAAATAGCTAGTATTAAGGGCAGAATACCTATTAAAAAAGGAGAAAAATATCTCTGAGTAGCATAGAGAAGCTTTTTTTATTACCACACAACACACAGCAAATGGTATTTTTAATACTTGTTACCCAGTCCCAGGACAACAATAATAAACCCCACCAAAATAAAGATTTTTCATTTACAGCATATTTTTTTAAATCTGTAGCTCAAAGTAAAAACTTTCAAACAAAACTGGTGAAGTTTTGAACAGAACACAACCCTTGATTTTACGTAAGTGCTTATGGCAAGTCTAAAACAACATAGGAAATACTTTTCTTCAAAAATTTTCTTCAAAAATGTGGTTTGTAAGAGCTGGGAGATGTTGTAAAAGCACTGTATACACAAAGAGTAAATTCAAACCACGAGGTAAATCCACATATAGTCTTACTTTTACCACTTCCACATGAACACTCAAAAGACAGTGAAATTCAAGGTATGTATGTACATAATTAAAGTATAAGAAAAAAGTCAGCACAAACTAAAAGGAAAAAAAAACCAGCCAAAACCCTGGAATGTCTGTCTCAGCCTGTGCTTAGTGGCAGCAGTACTGCAGTTAGGTAATGAAATCCAGCTTTTGGAATCACCAGAGAGTAAATCAACTGGTTACAGTTTCAGTCAACACCCTCACAGAAGAAAAATGTTATCAAGCATAAGATGATTGCAACAAAATAACAGCTGTCATTCCAAAGAACTAAAAATGTTTTGATGTCAGAATATAAAAAAATTGACATCAACATCTCAATAAATTTTCCAGATAGGAGTGAGTAGACTTATTAGTTTTATTTGTAAAATCAGACCACAAGAGTTAAAGTAAGGGAATGAAAAAGTATAAAACTGAAACTTGGTATGAAAATACTCACCACAGCGGCTTAATACCTTTTTTAATTAAAAACAAAACAAACAAACAAAAAAACCCCTCCAAACACATACAGTCAAATAGTTTAAGAAGACCTGAATAGACAGTTTATAAGCAGAACAAAACTTTCAACTGTGATGTGAGAGCTAAAAGAACAAATAATTCTTAGATGTACAATGTGAGGCAGTAACAGGTGGGTATTGGAAAGTGACATTATTTCAATTCAGAAAATTGTTTCAAATAACCTGTTACTGTGGATTCATTTCAGGCAACCATGTTTCAAAAGGAGATTGAAAAAGAAACGTTAAAATGTTAAAAATGTTACACAAAACATGCCTTATACAATGTACAAACTATTTCATCCAGAAGTGCAGAGGTAATTTGTTCATGATCTAGAATTTGCTATCCAAGGAGGGAACTTGATAGTGGTGGACCCTGGACTATAAGATTAAAAAACGTACTTAAAGCTAATAACGGTACACAAAAAGAGTGTAACTCAGAAGTAAAATGGAATCAGTCAGATCCTGGAACAACTTAACTAGGGACATGGTGGATTCTTTATCACCAGAAAACTAGTAATCTTTAAAGATGTGCTGTAGTTCAAATAAAACCTATGGGTTTTATGCAGACAAAATTTTGTTAATTTGAGAATGATATTATACAAGCAATAAGACTGAATGTAATAATTCATCATATGGCCTTAAAGTGTTATCATTACATTAAAGTATGTCTGAGATGTGCATCTTAAAAATCACCACTTCCTTCCTCTCAATGGTAGTATTTCTGAAAATGCAGGCATCCTGAAAATAATTGTTAATAATTACTTAATTTGGACATAAAGACAACCAAAATTATCCAGGACTTCTGGATATTTTTCTTCTTTGTTTACCAGAAGTTGTTTATGTATCAACCAGAGTTTAATCAGTTACATCTGTAAAACTCACCATAGGGCAAAGGTCAGGACAAGAGTTTCCTAAAACATGATATGGCTGAGAAATTTATCCAAATGACAATTACAAATAACAAAAAACCCCAAGCTGTTCTATAAGACACTTCTTGTGGCAGTGTCCTGAACAGATCCCTGGGTGCCTGATAATATGGATAAATTTCTCTTCAGGAAAGAAATGTAACGTAAGAATTAATTCATGGAAGGAGTAAAAACATCATGTTCTGAAATCTCTGTCTCTTGTACAGAAGTTTGACTGGAGTAGGTTTATGTAGTTCCAAAGTTATTAAATTTGGAATGCAAACTGACAGGCATGCAGTGGCAGCATAAGATTTATTTCTTCAGGAAAGCAAACTCAGAATAAATTTGGTTTCTTAATTACTTTTTAATTCATCTTCCCTGATCAACTGGTATCAATAGATGTTAAAATGGATATTCCCAATGACATTTTTATAAAATTATTTTTCAGAATAACAACCAGTTTTAACTTTGTGTATATTATCTTCCTAAGAGTAGGCCATCAAAACTTGCAGATCACTAAAAATACTATTTTCCTACTGTGTTTTTTAAAAAATAGTAAGTTGCAGTGAGAACAATCCAAGAACCAATAGGAACTCCTAGGAATAAATTCAAGCCAAATACTAGGTGGTATTTTAAAGGACTTACATCTTTTCTTCATTATGGAAACATACTGAAAAGTCACAATGTTCAATTAAGAGAACAGGTAATGATGTTTCCACTGATCCTTCTGGTCTCATGTTGTCTGTTTTGCAAACCTTGGAATCATTTTGCCCTTCACCTAAGAAAGACAATCAACAATACTAGATATCAAAAGACAATAAAATAAGGGAAACAGATAGGACTTAAGAGAGAATTGGAAGTAGTGAAGCATCATGAACTAAGACCACACTCAAGAAACTTCTATTTCAAAAGATGGATACCTCCTAGCCCTCTTGAAATTGCTTTCCTGATTCTTATGTGCTTTCTTCAAATGTCTTATTTCAAAAACCTAGAGATAAAACCCAAAGAGCCTACTTATGGACTGAAAAGGATTTTGCAGAATTTAGGTGTTTTCATCTCAAAAAAGTGACACGGAAAGCCATATATCCTTAAATATGCTGGGGATCCACTTAGCCTGAAAATTCCCTTGACACTAAAATTACAATGCAATCCAAAAATAAGGTGAAAATCCACTTCAGTTTCATCTTCCCAAGGAGTCTCCAACCCATCATGAATGTGCATTCACCACTAAGAACTACTAGCATTAAATTCAGCATTAGGCACAGATATTACATCACTGTCTTTCAAACATGACAGTGACATCCATATATTTTAAACAATAACAAGAAATGTAGCAGTCTTCCTCCTTTGGTTAGGAAGTTAGAATTATGGAAGCTGGACCACTAGGCAAGTAAGAATACAGCAGTCATTGATTCAGAAAAAGAGCAACCAAGGGAAAGCAGATGTCCCTTTCCCTAAGAAAGCTCTTTCTTGCTTGCCTTTAGAAGGATCTCAACCCACTTCAGCTGGTGTGCAAGTAGTCTGAATGTCTGATCCTCAGGGATCCAAGGAGGATCCGGGAATCCTCAAGGGACCACATGCCTAAGAGGTGTAAAATGTTCCAATAGTTCTCTTGTTTTGCCTTGGAGTCAGGTACCACGAGAGGTAACCCTCTCCCTGGTGCGCCCAACCCCTGGGCACTCTGTGGCAGGCAGGCTGAGCAGGTGGGTGGCACACCACGATCACGCGCCATTCACACGCCCATCATGCGGCAACCACACGGCAAATGTGCCCATCACAGGACAATCAGGTGCTCAGCACACCTGTTGCTACTACAGTTGCACTGCTCACAGTGGCCAGGGCAGGTAGCCCTAAAGGACTTACAGAATTCTGAGGAAGAATCAGAACTGGATAAGGGAATGCAGACACAGCCAGAGCAGTGCTGAGGGGATGGGTGTCTGCACTGGCACTGCCCGTGGGAAGACAGTTACCTCTCCTGGTACCAATGATGTTACCTGCTCATGGTGACCTGCTCATGAGGCAGAACAAGAGAACTATCAAATCAGTTTGATATTAGGGAATCACCCTGCTGAGGCTACCAGTGCAGCCTTTAAAGACTCAGAAGTACTTTGTGTTATACCACTAGAAATACCATAGCCAGAGAAAAATGATATCATGGAGGGACTGGTATGGATAAAGAAAAAATAAATTAAAAAAAAAAAGTAAAAAAAATAAAGAGAGTCCTAGAAACTTCAAAGGTAACTGAGAAATGTTGTTCCATTTAGACAAGGGATTAATTCTGAGGCATTGGTTCTGTTCTCACTGAAGTCTTGGGCAATGAGTTCGGTAAAAAACAAATTACTTACTAGTGCACATCATGTAACATTTTATAAGCAAATGCATTGGCCAAGATTTTATTACAGACATACATGCGTAATTCTTTCCAGATAGGCCAATACCCAACTACATATCAGCTTCAGTAAGAATTCCATGCCATAATCTGAGACTCATAACTCTATCACTTACATTAAAATCTTATGGGGTGTAAAAAGCATACACTCAGTAGCCACTAACAACTACAGAGCATTCTAGAAGCACTGTGCTACCTATTTCTTTTCCAGATTTCCACACTTTATTACAGAATTTCTCTTGCTCTTTCTTTAAGTTGATATGTGTTACACAACGATAATTATGATCACTGATTAAACTGAAGATCCAAAGCTGCAAGAAAAAGAAAAAGCAATTGCAATAACCCTTTGACACTAAATATAAAGCTTACATTAATACAAACTAAAGATCCAGTATTTAACACTTTTGATGTAACTAATGAACTTCTTTGAACTGCACATCAAATTCCCACATGTTTATGTGTTTGAAAAAAACTCCTCATAGACTATTTCCCACAATTAAAAATCACAGGTAACATGTACGTCATTGCTCACTGGGTCATGTAGGTGAATTTCATTTATACCTTTCTCTTTTAAGACAAAGGTGTAGTTAAATCTTTAATTTTCTTAAGAATTCACTGAACAGTAATCATGAAGGAAAACAGCTGAAAAATCTCATAAAAATATATAACTAACATTAAAGAGGTGAAATGCATATTCACACTTATTACATTTGTATTAGAATTCCAACATGCTGAAATCATAGTCCTATTTTTCACATTTTTTCTTTTAAAACAGGTATGTTTATAGCCTCTCAGCATACTCTTCTTACATAATCACTGATTGTGCTCTTAAAAACTTTCCTGGTTTTCAGGAAAAAGTTTGTTTTGTAATAGAAGTCTTATATACTATATATGGTTTACGGTCAAAGAATTGAATTATGATTGCTAAAATAACTGCTGCAACACTTCAAAACTTGTATGCAGTTTGTGAAGCTTTTTTATAGACAGAAACATTAATAACAGTTGACTGTTTTGACATAGAGACTAAGCTTAATGGGCAATTCTTACCTGTCCCTCAGCACATCCAGTGATAAGTTGTTTGTTTTCTTCATCAATTAGCAGACTCAGCAAAGGAAACGCTGCTTAAAAAAAAAGTATTTGATTGAAATACATTCAATTAAAACACATGATTCAAAATTGAATACCTCCTATTCATAAAAATAGGGGGAAAAAACCTTACTGCACTTCTTACAGTTGCACAATGATTTGTGTGCCTTAGTCTTTGTGCTGCTAAGGGCTTTTCACTTGCTGGTTTGTGGACTGCCTTTTACCCAAGCTGCTGTGGCATGGTTTTCAGAACCCCTGTGGTCAGTAGCTTTCCCTTGTTTCAACCATGCAGTTGTTTTCACGGTCTTGCACCTGCAAACACTGACATTGTGCTTATGGTAGGTTTTCAAGCTAAACAATTGCCACAGGCAAATGGGGGGATTCATTACTTCTCCCACTCCTTTCCTAATGTGTGTTTTTAGCTTTTAGTTTATATGAGGTCCTTCAGCAAAACGTTATGCACAAAGCTTAACAACCAGCTCCATGCAACTCACACCCCCAAAGTGTGCTCCAGTCACCACTAACAGCACCACAAGCAGGAACAACCAAAGGGAAGTTTTGAGTAGGTCCTGTTGAAACCTGTACGGTTCCTGTAGGAAAAGTGCTTTGAAGGAGGGGTCCCTGCTACACCGGAGACAATGCTTGCCCTCCTCCTCTTCTCTCCTTTTGCTCGTCTTCCCACAAAACAAGCTTTCATCTTTAAAGTCAATATATACCATCAACTGCAGACACTGTTAATAAACCTACAAATGGTGTAGTATTTCTTTTTATGTCGTGCACAAAACTTGAAGGAAAGCAAGCACACAGTACTCAGATAGTGGAATTCTGCCTACAAAACAAGAGAGCTCCATTTGTGTGTCTCAGTAAGTGGCACGTTACATACACATCCTGTACAAAAGGAGTTGTTTATGAAAGTACACTAAAACTATCCACCAGGAAGTTCATTTTAAAGGAACATACAGTTACTATTGGCTTTAAAGGATAATATATTTACTGCTCCCTAGTCTTCTAGAATTATTTTCACTAAATCAACTAAAAACTTCTACAATAATGATAGACCACTCTTTAGAGAGAAGAGGGTTTTGCTATGAAAAAATACATATAAAAATAGAAAACTTACCTGTTATTATTCCCGACTGATATATTAATTGGCCGGTAGAATAGTCCCACACCTTTGAATAAAAAAAAGACGTAGATAGGGATCTACTTAGGTCTCTAAGGAAACACAACCTTTAACGGCCATCACGTGGTGAAAACAGAGAAATGCAGCCATTGAAAGTGATGTCCTTAGATAAAGATTTTTTTCAGCACTTGCTTCCAAATACAAAGAGCTTTGTTTAATTGATAAGCATCCATGGTGTAAAAGGTGAAACTCACATAATATGATTACATGAAGTAATTAGAATTATTTGTTATCATCTTTGCTTAGTTTGATATCTTAGTGATTTTAGCTAAATTAATGAAAAGACATACATTAATGAACAAGAAAAGAAAAAAAAGAGGAAAGGAAGGGGAGAAGGGAGGGGAGAGAGGGAAGGGTCCCACAACCTTTGATATTTATTTTAGCTTGTAGAAAAAATTTTGGGCTACATTTAGAGTCATATTGAGGACAATCAGTAGTAGATTAAAGTGTATGCAATCAAGGTACCTATCCCAATATCTCCTAGAAAATAAATCTGGGTTCACTCAGGCTTCTTGTTTCCCCTTACTGTCATCATGCACAGCAGCAGCAATCCATGGTGTCATCATATAAAATGTTGTCTGTCAAAAATCCTACCAATATGCAATAACCCAACCATTGCATACAATAACCCAAGCCAATATTCCCAAAAGGGAAAATTCAAATCAATGTCAACAGACTCACAGTGAAATGTTTTCATTCAGTTCCGCATACCTAAAACACTTCAGCTACAGTGAAACTAATCAAAATATTTTACTTTATTTCTACGTGCTAGATGATAATAATCACCAAAGTTAACAATTGATGTGGAAAGTTTTGAATATACAAAATCTGCATTGTTCCTTTAAAAAAGAGAAATTAATTTTTACAGTAATTTCCCGAGCATCTCTAAGAACATGTCCTTCTCTCTATAAAGTCAAAGATGTTTTTTGCTTCATCCTCAAAAAATATTTCAAGGGGAAAAAAATTACTTCACATATTCACTAAATTATTCTTTTTTAAGTTTATCTATGCAATTTCCTTGCCTTAAAGGTTCTGTCTTCTGATACTGATATGAGCATGCTTTTCTCCCATGTGCAAAACTCAGCAGCAGTCACTGGAGCCAGGTGGCCATCCAATTTAGCTAGTATAGCTTCATTCTGTGATTAGTCAGTCAAAAACAAAAACACATTAGATTTCAAACTAAAATTGACTATTAAGTAAATATTTTAATAATAACTGCTGCTAAACATTGTCAGATTTGTTTTCAAAGTATAACTCAATAAGATTTTTCTCATGGAAACTGCAGCCCTGTATATCATCCTGCTGACAAAGCCACTACACATTACATTTGGTTCTTCAGAATGAATGATATAGGAATAATTTTTCAGATGACCTAAGAATGTTTTCTTCTTCTAAGTTATTGAGATATTGTTTCACTTCAGCTTTTTTAATCTAGTTTTCTATTTGGTATGCGTTGCATTATCAAGCATCTGTTCACACTTATTTTATGAGAGAAAATGAACACTTTTGCTTAATTATACTAACATTTCTGTATCACGATTTTATTTGAAAGTGAATCAGTTAATGAAATACCAGCACCATGGCTACAGAGAATGGTATCTCACCTTTGCACTTAACATGTAGATCCGATTTCCAGCACATACTGCCACTTGTTGATCATCTGGGCTAAATCTTACATGAAGCACCATTCCCAAAAGAGTTCTTATAACAATTCCATGAGGTGTAAACCCTGCAGCAATTGTATTGTTAATGATACGCAATGAAATATAAAACTCTGGTGCAGTGAGATTTTTAGAAACATTGCATAGTAGTTATCTAACCATAGAAGCTGCCCCAGTTTCTGTCAGAAAGATGTACAGAAGAACACACTGTTTAATTACACCAGGCTATTGAAAAGCACAGAACTATGCACCATCAGAATTCCTCCATCTGCCTTGTTGTCTAGACATGATCTGGTACTCTTTGAGATATTAAAAATTCCCATCAAGTTATGCTTCCATTGAAGATTGCCACAGACAGGATTTTTGGAGTAGGGTGATGTGCCCATGGAACCCAGCAGAGCCACATTAATTTTGGACGTAAGAAATCCTGACTGAAGCACAGCAAGACAGGGCTTTGAAAAATATTTCTTGATACTTTTTTCTTCCTCTTTCACTGTTTCTCTACTTTCCAATCTATTTAAGCTTGAAGAGGGGTTAGAACTGCTCCCTAGAATCTAACTTCATTGGTTGAGGCTCCAAATCTATATGGTGGTCAGGATACTAAAACTCCTGCTTTCTGTGTGTTATGTCACCATAACTCTCTTTCATTCGCAAACTTTCCTCACAAATCAGATACTTGCATTGCTCACACACACGTAACAGTGTTCCACAGACAGGAGAGGCAGGACCAGAAACAGCGGGATGCAAAACACTAGTTCCACAGATATTCCAGAAAAGGTAGCATTTAGTTATTTTGGCATTGCATGTTTAATTATGCAGTGCTGCTATGATTATTTTTTTTCTGTCCATTTTGTTCCACAGCGGCAGAACGTCACTGCCTTTGCAGTGCTTCCCTGCGTTTCACCCGACGTTGATGGCAGGCGCTTGTTCCCGCCCAGCACCTTGGTCAGCTCCCGGGGCTGCCCCGGAGGGGCCGCCGCTGCCGCCGCCCGCCTGCAGCCCCCGGCCCCCGGCCCAGCACGGTATCGCCGAGGAAGAAGGGCAACAGAGAAATAAAGCACCGATATCGCTGTTAGGGATGCTGAATCTGAGTGGTTTGAGGTGTGCTTCTCAGAAATAACAATCTTGTTACATAAGAAACAGTGGGAGAAAAGCAGATGTTGGGGATGGTCTTCTGAGGTGGCCACTGCTCAGTCTGCCTGGGTATTGGTCTGAGTGATTGGTGGTGAATGATTCCCTTTGTATCACTTCTTTTCATATATATGTTATACAGAGACCCTGAGATTAGCTCAGCTGGTTAGGGCGTGGTGTTCATAACCCCAAAGTTGTGGGTTTGATCCCTAGACAGGCCTTTCACTTAAGACTTGGACTCAGTGATCCTTGTGGGTTCCTTCCAACTATGATTCTTCAGCCACTCCTAAGGATATACATTACATAAATAACACACTACCTTCTTGCACCTTCTGTATACATTCATCAAGATTCCACACAATCACACGTTCATGAGAGGCAGAGCAGACAAGAGGTGGATTGATGTTACTTCCGAATGACAGCGCAGAAATCGAGTAATGATGCCCTGACAAAAATAATGACTGACAAATGTAGATAAAGAAGAGTTAAATTAATCACTTCAAACAAAGGTTATGAACAATACAAAACTACAAATGGATAATGTACATGCAATCAACAAAACACTAACTCGTTTTTATTTATTGTTTCAAAATCACTTAACTACAATGTAGCTATACTGGGCTTGTCTGGGATGGAAATAACTTTTTGCATAGCAGCACAGTGGTTTGGATTTTGTGACAAAAACAGCGATGATAATACAGCAGTGTTTTGGTTGTTGCCAAACACTGCTTGCACAGCATGAAGGCCTTCTCTTTCTCACCACATTTTCTCAGTTTCCCCATCTCAATAATAGGTTGAAGATGCACAAGAAGCTGTAAGGGGACACAGTCAGGACAACTCTTCTGAACCAGCAAAGGCATATTCCCTACCCTATCATGTGCTCAGCAACAAAACTGGGGTACTGCATGAAGAAAGTGTTGAGGGCCTGGGGGATCGTCTTCTAAGCTGGCTTTTGCTTGAAGCCTGTACTGGGGTTGTTGTGCTTATAGGGGGTGGTAAATGACTGCCTTCTTATGGCATCTTTTTGTCTTCCCTTCACTCATTAAACTATCTTTAACTCAACCTTTGACTTTTTCCTCGTTTTTGCCCATCCCATGCTCTCCCCACCCTGCTGGGAAGGAGTGATCAGGACACCGTGTGATGGTTTAGCTGTCAGCCACGTCAACCCACCACACAGCTTATATTACTCTTATCACAATAACAAAGCTCACAACAAGTGCTAATATCTTTCCAGCATTAAAGTGAAGCCTGACCCTTCTACATTACCCTCAAATATTTTATTTATATCTCCCTTACAAGCCTCAGTTTAAAGTAGAAGACTATGCAGGGATATATTGTGGCTTTACCTGAGCAGTGGCTGTGTTCCAGATGCATAACTCATTGCCATTCACAGGGAAAGCACAGTGATTGTGACTGCACGCCACCTGAACAAGGGGCTCGGGCAGTTTGGCTTTAAACAAGCGCTTTTCACAGACAACGTCAGAATCGCAGCTTCCTCCAGAGGAACAACGGGCCCCGGCGCTTTCCATCCTGCGGCTGGGAACGGACCACCGGGACCGGCTTCTCCTCTCCGGCTGCGCCCTGCCCGCGGGGGCCGAGGTTCACAGGGCCCGGGGCGGAGGACCCTCCCGCGGGGAGCCGGAGAGCCCCGCCCGGCCGGGCCCCTCCGCCTCCCGCCGCGCCTGGTGCGGCCCGTCACCAGGGCAGCGGCGCCGCCGACGGGTGGCCGGGCGGGACAGCCCTCGCTGACCGCGGAGCGCGGCGGGCCCGCGGGGGCACCGGGAGTCCCCTGATCTGCGCGACGCGCCCCGCGGCCGGCGACAGCCGCCCGGGGCTGCTCCCTCGCTCTCCAAACGCGGCGGTTCTCCGCAGCCGTGCCCTGGGCTGCACAGAAAGCAGTGTGGCCGGCAGGTCCGGGGTAGAGATTGCCCCACTCGACTCCGCTCTAGCGGGACCCCAGCTGGAGCACTGCATCCAGCATGAGACAGGCAGGACGTGTTGAGCCGGTCTGTAAGGACGGATGCCAACATCCTGTCAGAAGACAGGATGAGAGAGTTGGGGTTTTCACAGAATCAGAATGGGTCAGGTTAGAAGGCACCACAGTGGGTCATCTGGTCCAACCTCCCTGCTCAAGCAAGGTCATCCTAGAGCACATGGCACAGGATTGTGTCCAGGTAGTTCTTGAATATCTCCAGTGAGGGAGACTCCACAACCTCTTTAGGCAATCTATTCCAGTGCATGGTTACTCACGCAGCAAAGTTCTTCCTCATATTCAGGTGGAACTTTTTCAGCCTGGAAAAGAAAAGGCTCCAGGAACACCTTGTGGCAGTCTCTGAATATATACAGGGGGCATGTAAGAAAGACAGAGAGAAACTTTTTACCAAGGCCTGTAGTGTCAGGACAAGGGGCAATGGCGTTACACTAAGAGAGGGTGGATTTGGATTGGACATAAGGAGTAAACTTTTTACAGCACAGGTGGTGAGGCACTAGAACAGTGATAAGCTGGAACTTGTGAAAATCCAATTGGATGTCCACAATTTTTTTTTAATACCATGATGGTGATTGAATATCAGAACAAGTTTCTGAAGAGTCTCTATCCCTGGAGTTGTCCAGGAGTCAAATGGACATGGTCCTGAGCAACCTGATTTAACTAGAACTGTTTTGAACAGGAATTTGGACTGGAGGACTTTGGAGACCCCTTTCAACCCCCAGGTTATGATTTTATGATCAAGCGTGTGATCTGCACCAACTTAAACCATTTTGATGTAGATCAATCTGTGGACTCAATATCTACCTCAATTGCATTTCAAACAAATACCTTCTATAGGAATATCTTACTGTGTCTATAATTAGGACTATGAGCATTTTTGCCCTATATGGGCATCTAATATATATATTATCATTGAGAAAACAATCTCCTTGTGTTACTTTTGCCTGGAGAAAGTATCAGTCCAAATTCTCTTTTGTGTCTGCATGTGAATTTGGGTAAAGCCACTGTATTGAGCTTTACCTCTGTATTGAGCACCAGCTGCACAGAGGTAACTCAATGTACTGCACATGACAGTGATTTTCTGAACTGTGACTCATGGCTGGAAATACTAGAGAAAATTTTATTGCTGGTGACAATTTTTCACGAGAGATACAGTCATGAATGTGTTATGACAGTTTAGTCATCAGTAAAGAAAGACAAACGCTGACACAGAAAAAAAAGGTGTTGTTCTGCCAGGCAAACAACCCCCATGAGTATTAAAGAACTTGTTCTGAAATATGTTGTGTGTCTGTAACTGCTTTTAGGCAGTTTAGTATGCTTTTTTACAATTTTCACCACAATTCATTTGCATCTTTTAATGCTTATAGATATAATACTTCCAATATCTTACTGTCCGCAACAAGTAGGGAACTAGTAGCAATCCAAGGAAGTATCAGAGATCTTGAACTGATTTCTTGATCCAACAGCAGTTAGATCACCAACTGCTTTCCTGCAGCTGAACCCTGAGCCAGTAACATCAATCTGATGGAGTACAATTCAGACCATCACTGCTTTTCACCCTTCCAGTAGGTGCTGTTTCTTCTCAGTGGCCAAGATGCCAATCATCCAGCACCATAACAGGCAGCAGATTTCTGCCCTGTTGGAACAAGGCGACAGTTTTATGAGAACATTAATGATGTCTGAGTGTGCAAAGAGAATTTTTTACCTCACCACACCCCCATGAAACACCTCCTGGTGATGCCCTGTTTCTATGCAAAACAATGCCTAAAGGATCTTGGCTCCAGCACGTTCCCACATCCTGGGTACCGACCCATGTCAATTGGAACTGACAGCCATGTGGAAAATGAGAGACTGTTGCAATTTTAGGGCATTTTAGGGAAATAGTAGTCCTTTACCATATCATGCTTTTGTGTCCAACAGTATATTTCTATTGGTCTCAATATTCAATCATTGTAAGAAGAACTTTAAAAATTAGGGTTAGCAGCTTTAATATTTTAATGTTTTAAACAGTAGTCTGTTTATAAGATTGAAACTGATTTTTGAAAAGATGAAATTTATGAGAATCTGTATCTGGCAGGTTTATGCAGCCCATTTGTTTGAGGTAGGAAGGAACAGAACAAGTTACGTGGGTTTTATGAAATTGGAGGGCTTTGAAGACAGAACATTAACTCAGTTAATACAGGGCCCCTGGGGTACATAGACAGATTGTCTTGAATCTTCCAGAACACAAAGCACTTCATGCAGATTTTTTTTCATTTCAATCCTTCGTACTTGCTTATGATTTTAAAAACCTCAGCCAGGTCAAGGTATCTGTTGAAATCAATGAAAACAAGGGGTATTCAGTAGGACAACAGACAACAGGCAGAAACTGATGCACAGGAAGTTCCATGTCGATGTGAGGAAGACCTTTACCGTTTGGGTACCTGCACATCAGAACAGATTGCCCAGAGAAGTTGTAGAGTTTACCTCACTGGAAATATTCAAGAACCGTCTGGATGCAATTCTGTGCCATGTACTCTGGGATGACCCTGCTTGAGCAGGGAGGTTTGACCAGATGACCCACTGTGGTCCCTTCCAACTTGACCCACTCTCTGATTCTGTGAAAAGCAATATTTTGTTTTAATTTTTTTCTCTCTTCGCAGTGTTCTTCTGTTCCGTGATCTCAGGCCAGGTTTAGGCCGACGGCCAAACAAATTGCCACTAACTCCTGCAGGGACACACATGCCCCAGCAAGCACATTACATCCCATTTCAGTGCAGCTAAAGTTAATTTCTCCACTTTTAGGCTTTCACTGAAAGACCGGTGAGCGTGGCGCAGCACACCGCCCACACTCGGACACCGTCGCTGTCTCGCCGCCCGTCCCAGCCCTTCATTGAGGAGCCCCGCGTGGCCCCGCCCCACCGCCAGCTCTCGCGATAGCGGGGCGGCGGCCGGTGCCCGGGGCGGGCCCGGAGCGCCGGCGGTACTGGCGGCGATCGGGGGGCGGCGCGGAGGCTCCACCTACCCGCAGCGACCCCCGCCCGCAGCCCCGGGCCGCGCTCGCCGGGGCGCACCCGAGCGGCCCCCGAAGCGCGCAAGGGGGCGCGGCGTCCCGCCCTGCCCGCCGGCTCCTCAGCACCAGCCTCCTCCCGGCCGCCGCGCTGCCCAGGGGCCCGCCCCGGGGAGGGGCTTCCCCGCGGCGCCCCGGCCGCGCTGCGCTGCCGCACGTCCTCGGAGTCGTCGCTGCTGTTCCTCGCCTTGGCCGCGGCCTCGCCGTCGCCGGAGCCCCGCGGCAGGTCGGAGGTGAGCCGTGCCCCAGCCCCTGGCCGGCGGCGTGACGCCGAGACCACCGCCGGGGCCGCCCCGCGCCCCCCGGAGCCGCCGCTGCCCCCGGAAGGTGTCCTGCCCGCGGGGAGGCGGGGGAGAGCCGGGGCGGGCAGAGGTGCTCGTTCCTGGCTCTGTCCAAGGTCTCCTGGAATCGCCACTCCTCCCGAGCGCTGCGCCAGCGCCAGGACGCTTTCGTTCGTCCCTAGATAACTTTAATTATTTTCTGCTCAGATGTGGAGGTCCTCCTGTGCCTCCGCTCAGATATTTCATCGCTACTTTGATGTAAAAGTGGTAGAGAGTAAGCTCCGTGATACGGGGAGACAAAAGACTGTCCTTTCCTGTCGCTGTTGAGGGAGTTTTGTGAGTCTGGCAGGTTCTGCGAATGCTGCGCCTCCGTCTTTTGTGCTGGCTTTGCAGAATTGTGCCTTTGCAGTAGAGAGGCCTCTGGGGCAGAAAACTTGGAACTACAGAAATAGTTGTACATTTTTTTCCCCGTAGATCTGTTTAATAGTAAGACCTCTAAGGTTTAAGTGACATCTCAGTGGAAGTAATGCAGTTTGTTTACATGCTAGCAGGGTACAAAGCAACTTACAGGCAGCTTTCGCGTTTAAGATATTTGTAATGTCCTTATGGAAGGAACGAGGGGATGAGAATCATCCTCAAACTTGAACGTGTTCAGGATTGTGGTTCCTGTGATTTGCACACCAGATTCAGTCAGCTATATACTTTGGAAGGGAGGTTGCTGCTTTGCATGCACAGACTGACCACAGCTATTCAGAGGACTGCAGTGTGGCAGGCACACTCAGGCAGCCCAACTGGGACTGTGCAGCAAGGAGGGAAAAGGGTTTAAGAGCCTTGATCTTGCAGCAGTCATTTTCATCTTCCCCTTGCCCCAGTACTTTCAGCCTTCTCTTCTGTAAGCAAGTGCTGTAAAGGGCTGGGTGTTTGTAGGGTAACAAAATCTTGAAAGTAAATGCATTTTTTTCCAGGGACAATAAGCTGAATTTGGCCCTGGAAACAAGCTACACAGCAGAATCATAAATTAATGTATTACCTCATTAGATAATGTTTTTCTTTCTAACTCCATTCCCAGTGCAAGTCAGAATGCCTACTGCTTCATGTGCACATCCAGATTTACACCTTTTCTGTCTTTTGAAGTTGAGGTGATGAGAGGATGGAAGAAACAAATAGGATGTCCTAAATACCTCATAAAAAGTTAAGCTTCTCCAAGCATGTAAAAGCCTTCCTTTTTTTAACTGTTTTGTTTTAGTTTTTTTTAAACTGAAGTTAAAATAATTATTTGGTTTCATCCCTTCTGGTTACCTGTCAGATTTGTCAGGTATGCAGGTAGAATGAAACTAAAGTCTCTGTGTCACTTCTGTATGAAAGAGCACTGGCTTGATTAATTTCTGTTTAACTTTATGGAATTCAGGCCATTTTCAATCTGATTCAGAACTCTGAATCTTAGCACTGCTTTTTGTTACTATTAAAAAATAAAAGTTAATGAACGCACTTAATTGAAGTTGTTTAACTTGGTATGGGCTAGAGAGGATTTATAAAAATCCAAAATTAAAAAAAAAAATCAATTCTTGCCAAGAAGGGAATGTACTAAAATCTGATTTGTGTTTTGTATTCACAAGGTAGCAAACGGGACACAGGAAGAGTCCAAGTACAACTTAAGACCATGGCAGCACACTGGAGAAAAGTCCTGATAATATGTGTGACAGCTCAAGTACTACTTGTAAATGCCTTTGAGGAAGAGGATGTACCTGAGGAATGGATTCTTCTTCATGTTGTTCAAGGTCAGATTGGAGCTGGAAACTACAGCTATTTGAGACTAAATCACGAGGGAAAGATAGTCCTTCAGATGCGAAGTTTAAAAGGTGACGCAGACTTGTATGTATCTGATGTGACACTTCACCCCAGCTTTGACGAGTATGAGTTACAGTCTGTAACCTGTGGCCAAGACATGGTCCACGTGCCTGCACACTTCCGCCGCCCTGTGGGAATCGGGATTTACGGCCATCCCTCTCACCTGGAGAGCGAGTTTGAAATGAAAGTGTACTACGATCGAACAGTTGTACAGTACCCATTTGGTGAGGCTTCTTATAACCCTGAGGAGATGGAAGCGAACCAGAAATACTCACAGTCTACAGAAGATGAATCTCAGGATGAGGAGTCTGTTTTCTGGACTATACTTATTGGAATCTTGAAATTAATACTTGAAATTCTTTTTTAAATTGATACACACCGGACTAAGTCACACTTCAGCCTGTGAAACTGAGTATCAATGACATGCTGTAATATTTAATACTCTTTGTTATGTTTCCTGAAGAGGTATTCAGGTTACATTTCCTAAACCAGAAAGGAGGCGGGGAGAAAAAGCCATATTTAATTTCATATTGTAAATCCTCCCCTATATGTAAAATGAGCAGCAAGCACAGTATTTGCAGTGCTCTTCAGAGATCAGGGCTTAAAAATGAATGTATCGTTGGGATCTTGTTAACTTCACTTTTAAATAGGTGCTTAGAACGATAAACTCCAATTCAGTATTTTCTATTGTTTTTTATAAAGAAAAATGAAATAAACTCCTGCACTTCAGTTCCCCCCCCAAATATCCTCAATTTAGAGCATATTTAAAAATAAAACCTGCTGCTTTTCGAGCAAGTATCTCTACTAAAACTAACTAGCAATGGGTTTGAGCGTATTCATCAAGTTGAGGAGCCCAGGGCAAAGGAAGGAGAAAACAATCAATCACCTAAGGGGAGAGGTGGTCTGTATTTTGGCTGTGTGTGCTCTGCATCACGCCAACCATCTGTCAAGCAGAGATCTGTCCAGTCACTCATCACCACTGCAAATCCATGACCTGAATGAAGTACATGTTGCTTCTTTGCTGTTACTGTAGGGAGAGGGAGCCTTCAGCTGTTGTTACTTGTCAGTATGACATTTCCATGTCTCGTTAAAAACAACACAGCATATAGTATCTCGAACTTGAGGGGTGCTTTCTTACACTTCCCTTTATAGCTTTTTGTGACTGATCTCTTTTTTTTTAGCACATCTTTATGCATAAGTCATTAGCTTGCAAAGAAAATTTCTGCTGAAAGGAATTTGCAGTACATTGTAAGAAGGTCATGTCATACCCACTCTTCCTCTAAAGTTACTTTTCCCAGGAATATTTTTCTTTGGTTGAGTCTTTCAAAATAACCAGTTGCTATGCAAGTAGAGTATATTTAAAATGCTCTGTAGTTTTCTTTTCATGGAGCTTACTGATGAGTGCACTAAAATAAATAAGTACATTACTATAATTTTATACAAGTGGTGGATGTACAATTTAAATTTCATTACTGAAAGACTTCTCTTTCAGAGTGGAAATTTGGTTTGTCTATCTCAACATCTGACAGGACATGATTAGTGACATGTATCACAAAGAAATAATTATATAGACAAATTTAAAAGTTTATTTGGTAAAAAGAAAAAAAAAAGTGGTATTGTTCCTCTAAGAGTGGTTGATTAAATAGCACCAAAGTATCACTTTAATTTGTGCATTTAAGTTTTGGAGAGCAAGGTTTTGGGGTTTTTTTAGCCCTCTTTGCTGTTTTTCCCCCTTCTTCCTCCTCTTCTGGGTACAGGAGGGTCTTTTTGACAACAATCACAAATCCAGCGACCTAAGAAAAGAAAGTTATCAATTATTGGGAAACTAAGTTTGTTACTCATCTAATTATGCACCTTTCATTATTCTAATAGGTGCTTACCTATTTGCAGTACTTCCTTTTATGCAAAAAAATGCGTTTCTTTAAAATTAAGCATGTTTTCTATAAAGTAGCATATAGAATTCACGCTCCCTTGCAGACCCCTTACATGTAACCACTGGCTATACAAATCCTTATGGACCTCAAGAAGTGTCAGCACTGCTAAGGAGGTGGTTATTAGATAAGACTTGACAAACAATGCTCAAGTTTGCCAGTTATATTTTCAGGCGAATGACTATAGTTCAAGGTTATGGGAAGTTACCCAGAGCAGAAATTAATGGCAGTTGGGGAGGCATTTAACTGTTTATATTACAACGGCTGGAATCATAAAGGCTGCCTTGGTAATTTTACAGGATTTTAGACATATGATTTATTTTGTTTACATTCTTAGGTTAGCCTGAAAGTGAAATCAACCACAGAACCTGTACTAAAGTGACAGCTAGCACCAGTGCTTCCCAAAATGGGACTGTACAGCATTTTTGAAGTACTGTACAGGGCATACTGTCACTGCCACAGAATACTTGTTCATAAACTTACTTACCATGGATTTAGTATTACATGTAAAGCAACAATAGCACCTGTTATTTTCTTTCTACAGCCTTGAGTTAGCAAGATGATATGAGTGACTGGGTAATTTAAAAGTACAGGCTGCCTGCCTGCCATAGAGGTACTTCAGTTAGAGTTTTGATGTTTAAGTAAAAAAGGGAAGAAAGGGTTTAAAGAGGTGTTTACAAATATTGAAACTACTTTTGAATGTAGAAGCTGAAATAGCTGCACCAACAATTAATGTGAAAGCTACACACTAGCAATATGCAGCAATACAGTCTCTTTTACAAGTTTCTTTCATTAAAAGAGCTAATTACCCTCAGTGTTCTATGGATATGGAAAAAAAATAGTTCTGAGTGAGCCTGTTTGGTTTATGTTGTAAAAGCCCATTATATTTCCTATACAGGAATTGCCAGGTTAAACTGTGCACAACCAAATATACAGAAATAAAGCATATTAAAAAAAATCAGGTCCCACAGTATGAATGCTTTCCTACAGTATTTCTTACTGCTACCCTTCACACTTGTTTTAAACTATTCTTTCAAAAGCAGTGCATGGATTAATGCTGAGAGAGAGCGCCCAAGACTCAGAGGAGGCGTGAAGGGAACAAGTCACTCTTACTTTATTACCTGAAGGGATAGCGTCAAGCCCCACACAAAAAGTGTGATAACCACGGTCACATACGTCACAGAACATCATTTCTTCTTCATGGTGAGGCTGCCCACATATAATGCACGTTTTACACTCCATACATTGCCAAGGATAAGTCTTAATCATAGCAACAAGCTCCGGGGTCATATCAAGGCAAGAAGGGTGGCCTAGATTAAAACCAGTATTATTACTTTTATGTCTGAAATGAAATTTAGAATTAGTTACACTCTTTGCTTTTACCGAAGCTGAAGCTTAGCTCACCTCCTGGTGAGATCCCACCGTGCACCAAGTGTGCTAGTACATACAACATGGAAGAGAGACGGAGTCTTAATGAAGGACAGAAAAGGCAACTGAACTGTTGCTGCACATGTGTAGGACACTCAATATGTCCACAAAAAGATCTGTCAAACAAACTCCCTTAGGAATCCACTGAGTGTACGCAGATACTTACCACTGTTGTCACACTGGGAGCAATGTATAAGAGCTTCAGCTTTTCCTTTCTTGTTGGAGTCCTTACCCTTCAGACAAATTCCACATATAGCATTTGGAATGACCTTTGGCTGGAAGGGTAGAAGAGGGCTATAAATTTATTCCAGAAGAATTTACAGATTCAACAGGAAATGTCATCTATCTCCTTAACTATTAAAATTAATAAACTGTTAGGATGTGTGAACCTTAAAACACGTGACAAGCAAATAACAAATAACTGACAAGCAGCAGCACTGAAAAAAAAATCATAGATTAAGTACATAAAGTTTTCCAGTTGTCATACACAGTGAGTTATATATAAATCAAACTGTATCAAAATCATGTACTTGCTTCTTCCCAGGAATTCATCAGCTGACATGCTCCTCAATGTAAACTAAACATGACAGGATGAAAAATTTCACTAAGTTTTTTCCAATATAGAATACTACATTATGAACTTCCACGTGGATTTCCTGTTTATGGAGGAAACGATATACAATTTATTTGCATTACATTTGTCCCTAGATAGAGAAAACCAATTACAAAAGCAATAAACTTGATTTTTTTTCTATCTAGTTTAAAATTATCTGTTTAGCTATGCCATACAAAGCTCTCTCTTTTACTATTCCTTCTTGTATCCACTCATAATCACTATAAGAAACAGAGCCTTGCATTTAACTACAGATTTACATGCATTATTTTTCTAAGTGATCATGTGGAATGTGTCTGGGTCCATGAGATCCATTTAAAGGGTAAGAGAAATAGCAGGCTGTTACAATGGGGAATATTTGTCTATGTGTGTCTATTCTGTGTCCCAATTCCAGAGACACACCAACAGTTTTATCCCAGTGAAGAAGAAACATGGCAGTAGTTTCAGAAACATGGCAGTAGCTGTGTTGTTGAGCTTTGACCACTGCATAACGACATTAGTGACAAACGTAGTTTACACTTAATGCAGTGCTCACTGATGTTAAACTGACTAATGCCAGAGTTTTAAAAACAATGGTGCTGTGTAGACACAGCTAGCAGAGAGAGCTGAAGGTATATCCTCTTCTAAACAGCTTGTCAGTAAGCAAGAAGGATCCCAGTCAACTACCAAACACACATTGGGAGAAGAATGCAGTTTAAAGTAAATTTAAAAAGTGAAAACACAATATATATATATATATATATATTTAAAAATAATTACTGAGATCTTTTGCAATACAACTTATCTTAAAATGTATTTCTCAAGCCAGTTTTTCCTGGCACCTAGCGAGATAATTAAAATCTTGACTCACTGTTAGAGTAGTCAGGATAAAATGCTTCAAGTTTTCTGAAGTTTTCAATCTGATTTTTATGTCAAAACATGGCTACAGCCTACTTCTAATTGTCTGATCTAAAGAGTTTTATTCAAGAAAGCAAACTACCACACCAGATGTTTCTAGGTAACTTCCTTCAAAAGATGACAGAGGCATTCATAGACACTTTTTTTTGCTTATTTATTTTAAAAAAGCAAAGTCAACCTGTTTTATACATAAATATAATAAAACAATAAAAGAAGTCTAACATTCACAAACATCTCTACAAAATAATAAATATAATGGAGGCAAAACCACATACAAACTCTTTTACTGTTAACTATACTATGTGTCCTACATACATACCTTTATACCCTGCTCCTCCCAACAAAAGTGGCACATGCTTAAACCTCATCAGTGTGGCAGCATTTACCCTTCTATTGTTTAGGCTATATTCTATTTTTTTTAATTGTGTTTCAATCTATTTCTAGGAAAACCAAGCCTTTCTAGAATAGCAAGTTCTAATCAGACTTCTAGCTTTGTATTTTTCTAGATTTGTATTTTACTGCCTTTAATATACAACAGCACACTCCCTTGGTTCTCCAGGCAAACTAAAGTGAGCACTGTACCTGTGTTAGGGTATGTGCAGTTCACACTCTGATACACATAACTCTCAAGATAGACATTGATATAGATGCATTTATTAACAATGCTTCCATCTAGTCTTACTTCACTAAATTGTATTCATTAGATACTGTGCATGTTAGGGGGCATGAAAATCACAGCCTAGTAATAATGAAGTTCCAACAGTATGGAAGTGTATTTACAAAAAAAAAAAAAAAAAAAAAAAAAGACTATTCATATTTCAAACCAGCTCAATTCTACCACCATAAATGGCTTTTAGAAATGCTATAAAAAACATCTGTCAAATCTAAATGGGAATTCACAATATCCCATTTCATTAGGAGTAAATTTTGCTTTCTATGCCCTCAGCTTATTGGGATGAGGACGGGAGAGAAAATGAATGCAAGGTCAAAACAATGACTGCCTGTTCTGTAAGTTTTCACTTCCATGCTGCTGTGCTGCAGCTCTCAAAGTCAGCTTTCCAACTACACCATTCTTATAACATGCTATTCTGAATGCAAAGCATTACATTTTCATATGCAGTGACCCAAAACAGAAGTGTTGCAAAATATAGATTCTCAATACATTTCAGTTTTATGTGCAAAAAATCTGTACTTTTAACAGTACCCTGTGTGTGCAATTGTAGTAGTCAGTCCTGCAGCAACAAAGACTCGCTACTTGTAACAATGATAAAATGTAAAACACATGTTAATTGTTCTTTGTTAAAGAACAGACAATAAAAAAGACGCCATATAAAATACAATATTTCTTTTACTCAAAAATAACTCAGTGGAAATGTATGGAATCCTGTAATACTAATAATGTGGCTATTAATTATACATATGTATGCTGATGCCATAGCAATTATCCTTCAATTTTTACTACATGTAACCAAAAAATTAACTGTTCTACAAAAATAGTCCAATATTAGAGAACCATACAGAACAAAAGCATTATAAAGACTTAGAATTCACAGGGAAAACATTTTAAATTAGTTAAGCCTTCAGCTCAAAGTGCCTTAACATTTAGGCACATACGGTAGGTATATAGTTATCTGGTATTTTTATAGACTCACAGACAAGAATCATTCTGTCTTACCAGTTAAAACAGCTCATGTAATTCGGCTTATCGCAAGCTTTCAAACATTCCCACAAAAAAGAAAGCCAATCCTCTCACCCTTCCAACACAACATCACCACCTCTGACTTATCAGATGGCTGATGCAGGCAGGGTATGCTGACATTGCAAAGATCTGGCACTGTAAGTTTACAGTAAGACCTTGTTACTAACAGAATTGGTGATTTTGAATCAATAAATAATTGTTACGTGAATCCGTTTTCAAAATGCAATGCTGTATACTACCATTGCTCTTCTGCAACAGAAGTTCAGAACTTTGATGAAAGTTCTGCTCCATTAATTCTCTCTTTATGCATTCATAAGGCCATTAAATAGACTGGACTAATTAAACACTTGAGCATCTCACAGCTAGACGAAACTTCTGTAAATCAGTGGCACACAATCTCTAATGTCAAGTTAAACAAAGCTAAAGCAAAATTTCAGGTTCCATCTTTGGATTTCATGTTCATGGGAATATGAATATGCATTCCGTGTCTACAACATCTTGCAAAGTTACATATAAAAAAATATACATATGGGAATCACAGTCTAAATCTCCATAGTTCACATATTTCTTAGTAAAGTTCCTGAAAAGAGAAAATGCAACTGGAGCTTGCTGTCTGCTATGAACTTGTACAGATAGTGTATGTTGAGAAAATTTATCAAAGCTGTCCAATTCTTGCTGGAAATTAGCTTCTTGATGTAAGTTATAGTTTATTTACTATTAACTTGGTAAATACAGATAGTAAATATTTATAAATATAAAATGCAAGCCATCAACAGCTCACTTTTGCTGAGACAGTGTCTCCGCATGTACAAACTTGTCACTGACAAAAGTTTTCCTTGTCCTGTAAGTCTCAACAAGTATTCCTGACTGTTAAATAATCAACCCTATCTTAACGTAGTGTATTCCCTCTCAATGAGTCTATTCCTGCTCCCACATAAGTTAGTGGAAAATTCTTATTTCTCTCAGTGGAAGAGGACTAGATAATTATGTGCTTTGAAAGCGTTACAGGATTATTCAGATCCTTTCTCAATATGCAGAATAATAACATATAAATGATGCATGTCAATTCCCATTTCTCCTGAAAAGTATTTTTATTTTAACGTTAATCTTATTTTTGCCTTAATCTTATTTTTATCTTAATTTCTGAAATTATTACACAGGAATACTGGAGATTTGGGTCTTAGGTTCGACAATCACTGCTTGACAGCTGAAATGTCTTAACATCCTCACAAAGTTTTTAGCTTAGATAAAAGTATATTGCCCACAAATGTTTCTACATAGCAAAAACTACATAAAAAGCTATTTTCCATATACTGTTAAAGTGGTTACGTAGTGTTGCCTATACAACTGTAGTAAGCTTTTTGCCTTCAATGTTATACATCGTAACATCACAGGATAAAAGGCTATATTTAAAATGAATGTCACAACAATATGTTCAGCCATATAGCTGCACTTTACAGCACTGCTCTCTTGGTGTACTGCTACACTAAACAGTAGGGAAAAAAAACGGATAGTGAATGATAGTTTTAAACTGACACATACTTTTGACTGCTGTGTTAAGGCAGACAGAAAGATGTAGATTTCCAATGCAAAATCCACAATGGGTTTTTCTAGTGTTACTGCCTAGGAATCCAAGACGTTAACAGAAAAGAGAGGCCACTGTACAGCTAGGGTAACGGAAAGCCCCACATGAAATACAAGCAAAAAGGAAATAAGGAAGCCAACAGATGGAGCACACAACAGGAGAACAGCAAGTGAAGTACAGCAAGCAGAAGTTCCATATTATTGAAAAAACCAAATACTTCAGGGAGAGGCTGGTGAGTAAAGTTCAGTCAGGGGCTTTTTTCTTCTACCTTGTACCCAGGAACTGATTTGGGTAATACAGAACGTTTGGAACCATCTTTTCTTGGAGTAGCACTTTTGTCTCTTGTTTTTTGTCTTCCCTGAAAAGAATCCTCCTGGTTGTCTGTGGCGCAATCACCTTCAGATACATTGCCAGACGAATTGTCCTATAATAAAAATACCATAGCTATATTTTTTTATTTTTTGGATAGACAGACAAGTCTTTTGTATGCCCCTTAGAGCCAACTAAGGTAAGAGAAGGGTACATCATTCCTTCTGCAAAAGCATAGGGTTTATCACAATCTAGAACACCTTTGCTCACAACATTCATTATCTATTTTTTCTCATGCTAAGAGATTGGCATCAGCAACAGCAGTCCTGTTTTCCAGTTGGTCTTGGCACCAGTGTGGAGAGCACAACAGTGTAATTCTTTGAACCGTTTTCCATTAAGTCACAAGAAATCCATTATATGCAAGATGCTGTTTACAAAGTAAAGGGCCAGCAAAAAGTTAAAAGTGCCCTTGTCATGCATTTGAAGTGTACTACCAAACAGCACTGCCTTGAATTTAATATGTGAAGGTTTTTTTTCTGCCACCCTCATCTACTATTTTCACCAGGAGCAATCTAAATATTTAATTTGGACTGCAGCAGAAAAATGCCATCAAGAGCAAAACACATTTCCATATTTAATACAGAACCAAACAATAGGATTTATGTTGCAGTTAAAGGTTTTTTTTTTTTGAGGAATGACGAGGCAAGAAAGAGGGGAAGAGTTTCAAAGAGGGTGAGAGATCAATGTAAGCATAATAAAGAGCAGCAGCACAAGACTTTTCTCAGGAAAGTGTTAATAAAGGCTTCCAAAAAAGCTCCAGAAGGAAGCAGCATGATTATTCACATTTATTACCCAAGAGGCCAAATCACAATGGTGCCCTACAGTAAAACATGCTCTGTATAAACATAATAGTAATCAGCCTAAAACCAAAACAGACAAAGGGCAAATGGAGGGGTATAACACCAAAGCCAATCAAACTATGTGGCGACAAAAAATGCTCTGTTTCACCATTATTTTAGAGGAAGGGTTATTTAGGACAGACTCATTAAAACACTACAGAAAAGGAAAACTGCTACCAACTTCAAACAATGGGGAGGGTGAAAAAGGAAAAAGTATAAAGCCTAGTGTAGGACTCACCAGGGAGATCTGACAGATGGTAGGTAGCCCAAAACTTAGAGGCCTGACAACAGCCACCTCTGTGTTCAACAGATGTTTTTCCTGAACTATATGCCCATCCTCAATGATTAGCAAAGAACCCCTGCTTCCACAGCCAAACCCATTTCACAGGAATCTGATTATAAATTTTGCACATTTTTCTACACTTTTCAAACTAAAGGACATTTTTCCTTCTCCATTCTGTCACCAAAAAAGACTTCTGAACTTCTATGAAAAATCAAAGGATAGTCTGCTTGGCCCAGTTACTTTTCTTTACCATTAACACGAATGACTGTCAGTGGAAACGGAAACTGGGAAAAAATGGTTAAAGACCAACTTTAAAACAGCTGGAGTGTGATTAAACCAAAATTTTGAGCTGACATTTAACATGCTAAGTTTATATAATTTCTTCTAAAAAAAATGCAAGCAGAAGCAGTGTATTAATAGCCCTCTCTCCTCTGTTAATCTACAAGCTGACCTCTTCCCTTCTTCTTCGGTTATGAGTATCTTTACAAAATTCAAACAAAATAAATATTTACATGGCAAAACTTAGAATAATATATACCCATCATCAAACGTTCATCAATCAAGCTAGAAACTGGTAAATGCACTTGTGACATTCCATTGCTGCTAAAATTAGGGTTAAACCTCTGGGAAGTGGTTGTCACCAACATACAAACTATGCCAATACACCAACGGTTCAGTTGCACTCAACTCATTTGAAGCTCAGCTGCTCTCGAGCATTTAAAACACTAGCAAGGTAAGCATGTGGAAGTTTTCCTTAACTTTCAGCTTTGCATTTGTGTAAGTAGAGAGAACATAAATATCTGTTTAAAGATGTATTGTTAAGCAAAAAAACCAGCACTTTTTACCCTCTTTTTAAATTGAAATAAGGTCATTGTTTCTGTACTGAGTACTTCCTGCTCCTATGTCACAAAAAGTTATGAGATTATAAACACCTCTGCTTTAGGGACAGATTCTGTGGGACTCTAAACAGCAGAGTATAGTGACCTGAACTACAGTGTTCGTTCTCTTCAGAAATGCTAGCAGCAACTTCCCCTTGGGGAAAGGGGCACAATGAAGAGCTGCATTGGGAAGTTTCTTCAAGATTTCTTAAAAAAAAATAAATTTGAAGAAAGGGCCTGAAATTTCAAGTATTTGTTCCACTTACTTTAAAAATGGATCAAAGCGGAAAGCTGGAGAGCAGTGTGATAAATTAAAATACCAAAATGGTCCTCCTTTCATTTTGCAAATGTTGAAAGGTTCTACTAAGAAACTAGTGAAACTAACAAAAGTGAAGGGAAAGTATTATTTTGTTCAAGAATACTTTCAGCTTATCTCACCGAATTGCCTTTGGTTTTCCGTTTTTCATCACCTCGCCCTTCCTCTGCATCATCTGAATCTCCATCACTGTCCAATGCAGGCAGCTCTGGATCCAAAGGAGGTTCATATAAAGCTGTGTTTAATGGCAAGTAACGAAGTTCATCTGGAGAGTACCTAAAGTTAAACAAATAAAATTAATTAATTCACGTGTACTTGATGCAAAAATATTAAATGACGCGGTATACCAGGACGTCAATAAGAAAGAGTAAGAAACACTTCCTTTTTTTCAGGAAGGCACATGAAGATGTGAAGTTCTGAAAACACAGGAAACATACTAATTTGTCCTCCCAAATGTGATACCATCTAGTACTTGTCTTCTTTGTAGAGCAGATATTCAGAGAACACAGGAGAGTGTATTTGCAATGTTCCATAACTGCGTAAGGGGCCACGGAACCACCATGAATTTTTAACCAACCCATGCTACTATGCCCAACAGACCATACATTTTGTTTATAAATGTACAGTGCCCACATAGCATGTGTAGAGTTCTAACCCAGGGCACACAAATACATCCAAAGATAAGGAAAGAACACAGCTGTACATCTGAATTCCTTAATTACCGAAAGAGAATGGAAAAATACATAAAAAAAATATAATTTCAGAAGAATGCAAAGATCTAATCACATTGCTTATAGCCAGATACAGCTTAATATCCATAATCTACCCTTTTCCTTTTTAACTTAAAGACTAAGAAAAAAGTGAAAGTCGTCTTACTGCTGATAACAAGCATTGTAAGAAATAGGATACTATTCTGATGCACATTTTGAAAGGTTGTGTCTTTCACTGAGATGGATAAGCAGTTTCACTTGCAGCTTAAAAGTGCAAAATAAACATGATATAGAGTAATTTTAATTCAATTAGTTTAATAAAATTGAAGTCCTTCAAGAATGTCCTGTAGCATGCAAATTTGGGGTGGGCTGTACGAACACACACTGGAACAAGCAAGGCACTTGCAGATGAAGAGCTTCTCTAAAGAAAACCAAGCATGTACAGAACGAATACCATCTCTGTTGTACAATGGTAAGACTTGGACAAAATCTTCAAATCAGTACCTATCTGTTCAATGGTAGCATGCCACTAGTAATATCTTAAATTTATGTAAACCATCAAGGACACATTTTTCATGAAATGTAAAGATCCAGCTTGCAGTGTCTTTCTTTCTCACGAATCCAACATGAAATTTATCCCACAAGACCAATCAACATTTTTTTTTAAATTTAAGAGTTTCTAAAAATTTAAAAAAGGACAGCAAGACTGTCGCACAGAAAACATGTGATCACAAGCCAGCACTACAACACTTTGACACAGAAATATTGATCTTGGTACACATGCAGAAGCAGATGATAAGTAAATATATGAGGCTGGCAGGAGTGAAATCAATGTCTCTTTTTACCATGGTAAATATTTGAGCAGGACAAATCTTAGGCACTGCAATACATCAGGGTAGACGGTACTCTTGCAGTCATTACTGACTGCTGTTGACAGAAAATGTCACACTGTGCATCTTCCAAGATTAGCAAGTGTCTCAAATTAAATCAAAACCTTACAGTAAAGACACTGAAATGTTTTCCATCTGCTACATGGAGAGAAAAGAGATAAGTGCAAGAGAATTGGCAGTTGGCATGCTTTTAAAATACCTTTTGTAGTACTCCTGGAACTGGCCGGGTATGAGAGCCACTGGATAAGGACTAACCTTTGTTCTCTCTGTAGGTAAGATTTTGTATTTTCCTTGAGGCACCTGGATAATCTGCATTGTTTAATATAAAACAATGACATTTTTGTTTCACATACAAACTGTTGAGTCTTTCTCACCAACTATTCCCCCAAATATTTCTTAACTAGTCAGTTTTATTGAACTGGGAGAGCTACCTGAGTTCTTCCATGAGAAATTCAATTCATTAAAACAGAAGAGGTCCCACTCACAAAACAGTATTATTTATTAAATCCAATCCCTAAGTATCTAGTGAACTGAATGAACATTACGTAAGACTACTTCAAACAGTGTATTAGGAAAAATAATTTTAATATTAAAATCTAGCAACTGAAACAGTAAACGTTAACTTTTGTGCGTGGCATCCTTAGCATGAATTATCACTGTTGGCCCATACTGGTTGAAAGAACACATCCATCTAAGTCTGAAACCAGACTGCAGTATAAAAAATTCCATTAATAATACAAATACAAGGAAAGGAGAAGTGTACATAGAAGCCTTCCTTCCCTCAGAGGGAAATAAAATGAATTATCCACTATCTTGCCTCTAACGTGGGTCAATACCAGAAAGATGTAAAATTTCCACAATACCCTGCCATGTAATAATTTGCAGAGAAAATTTTTGCTGCCTGTATAGAAGCAGAACAGTACTGCTTCAAAATGCCAGCTAATTTTTTTTAATCAGTCACAGAGGCATGTAATATATGCAATACAAAAATAATGTAACATCTAATGAAAAAAAGGGCATAACACTGACAGTAACGCTCTTTCAAAGAATAAATAGTTTTCTTTTTTACTTCAGGTATTGTTCTGGCAAAATTTTGGAGGTATTCCAAAGAGGAATTAGCCGTTTATATGCATAGATATAATAGCAACAGAAGCTTCTTAGTAACCTAAACAACCCTCTTAGGTTTATTCTTCTACCATCAGATTAAAGACATAATAATAAAATAACACTGATATTTTTAGAGCTTCCTGAGACAAGTATTTTCAAGTTAAAAACGTTTTCAGATTAAATATATTTGAGATTATTTTTAGCACTATTACCCATTTAAGAGTAAAACTGTGTAAGTCCCTACATGACTGAAGCAATAATCAAAAACCTTGACAGAAGTTAAAATGGTACCAAAACCAACTTTACTAAAACAAGTAAGGAGCTACCTGTTAACATTGGTAAGAAATTTAAATCTGCCTACATGAGTCTGTAAATCAAAATAGGCTCTTCTTTCTTCCATCCGCTCTCGGTTTAAATTGCTGTTGAATTCTGCAGCTTTCTTGGCAGCTTTTTTAATGTATTCTGGAACTTTACTGGCTTCTACTTTCTGTGTGTTCTGCTGCTGCATTTGCTGGAATAAAAACAATTTTATTAATCCGCATACATTTCACTATCAGTTTGAGAACAGCCTTTTCTCACATTCAGTGTTACAGATGCTGTTCACTTCTATGCTAATTACTTACAGAGTACTCTTTATAATGATCTGTTATTCGCTGACGTTCTTTCTCTTGCAGTATAACAGAATACTCAGCATGTTTGGCAGGGTATTCCTTAATCATAAGATCAATTACTTCATCACTACGCAAAGCTGTTAGACCTAAAATAGATAAAAGCAATAATGATGCTGTCTGGCAAAAGCAACTGTAGGTTATTTATATCCCACAATAACCAACTCAAGTTTTTGAGCAGCTAAAGACAACAACCTACTTTGCCTGTACCCAATGACCCAAGGTTCATGTCATTTCTTCCTTACAGCTACAGACCCCTTCAGATTGACTTAACCAGCTACTTAGAACTCCACAGTGAGGCAGAACCTTTGTTCTAGACGGGACCTAGTAAACTGTTAGTTTCAGTTTCCAACACTGATCAAATCTTAGTTTCATTAACCTGCAGAACCTTTACTGAAATAATGAGGTTTACATAACGTCTCATACAAATCAAGAAAGAATCACCATGAGGGCAATTCAGAGCAGCAAACTGACTCCTGACTCCCAACTAAAGTATCTGAAGTTCATAAGTCAGAACTCCTCAGTTTGCAGCCACAACGCAGAACTCTTCTTTTAGAGGTTCCAATACAACTAATCTCCAAACACAGACAATGGAATGGAATGACTTATGTTACTACCACTGGTTATAAATATAACCTTAAAAATATGGATAGTTGACTCAGCACACATCTCTGTTGAATATATGAGACAGAATATAACATTTTACTTCTATTAACAAAAATTAGATATGGTCTTGTCTGTATAGTCAAGTTAAAACAAATAAATACAGAGGTGGTAGGTGAGAAATAAAGGTGATATACCAAAGGTTGTTAGTATTTAAAATGACATTACATTTAAACACTTACCCATGATATACAGAAAAAAATGTGGCAGGCATCATTTAAACTCTAACATGTTCAAGCCACATATATTAGCAGGGTAAGAAAAATATTCTTCAAACTCTTTTAATGTAAGCCTCAGTTACATCATTCCATTTCAAGTACATTAAAGTGCCTTAATATACACTCTTCTTGTCTCTAATATAGAAGTGGGACCATTTAAGAGCTCCAACCAACGCAGCAAAACAAGACTGATGTACTTTTTATTTGAAAAATTATGGTGGTCTCTTTCTTAGGAGAAAAAAGTTCTAGAAGTTAATTTACCAGCTAGCAAAATCCCTTCTAAGTAATTAGATCCAAAATATATTTTTTATAATAAATCTGGAATATTAATACTTCATGGTCAATTTACCAAATTAAAAATAAACCAGTTTTAATTTCAGAATTTATGTTTTCAGTTGAGAGTGATGCAATTCTTCTCTACCAAACTGAACCTTCTTTTTCTGTGTCCTATTTTTTATACTGTAACAAGGACTCTTAATAATTTGTTTTCTTACCTAGTGTGCATTGAGTCTCTGTGATAACATTTAGTTCTCTGAGGTAGAGTTTCTCCTTGTGAGACAGATCTCGCCTTTCTAAATCTCCAAAGAAAACAAGAAAGAGCAATAAAACTGTGTGCAGTTACTCAAACTCCTCCATAAACACTGCCAAACTATTTTGACAATTTTGTTTCCAGACAGCTAGTCTGTATTATACTACTACTTCAACAAATACTGTGATTTTATAAAATAATTTTAAATTTAATACACAGTGTAGGGACATGGTCAATTTTCTTGAGTACCCTGCCTGCAGTTATGATATACAGAAAACTAAAGAAAACTGATATATGAATTTAGAAGCAGTAATTATTAACAAGCATTAAAAGTACAGTCTTTTTTAATTTTACTATGCCTTTTAAAAATAAATTCTATGATAGAAGTTCCAGATTTAACAACTCTGAATAATGAAGACTCAAATACTAGAACCTCCACAATTAGTTTTAAAATTCTTCCAAAATGTAGGAATGTTGCCACAATTCAGGAAACAGAATATATAGTTAAATAGTAAGAAATGACCAACAAAATACTTAAAAATGAAATTGAGGTAATTTTCAAAAGGTACTTGCTGATCTAATAATCCCCAAATCAGACTTTTTTACAAATTTTTAGTGGCAATACCAAAAAATCTTATATTATTTCAAAAACCATAGGATACACTTGCAATACACCAGTAACAATAATAAAAAGTATAACATATATAATCCAGAATGCTTTTGCTTGGTCTTTTTTTAAACAGTTGGCTCATGCTATAATCAAAGAGACACAGACTGTTTAAAGACACAATTTTGTAGAAGAAAAACTTTAAAAATAAATACCTGGATATTTTCTTTTAAAGGAAGTTACACCCAAATATTCACTGACTTGCTCCTGTAGCATATAGTATTCTCCTGTTTCATCTGGTGGCCATTTGTATTCTATCAAATTTTCAGCAGGAAAATAACTATATCTAAATATAAGAACAATGTTAGAACAAATCACAAGAATCCTTAAGAGTAATACTTACATTTCAAAAAATTCAATAATTCCTATTTTTATGTCAATAAACAGTAACTATGAAGTTGGACAAGCGCTTCAGAACACTACATCTTGTTAACCCATTTCAAAGTCACTTTGTTACACCCAGTTACTCTGTTACACGCTTCACATACCATTCACCCAAATAACCACTTTAAATATCCAAATAACCATTCATCAGCATGCTAAGAGACAGAACATAAAGGAAGTGATATCCATTATAGTGGAGAGGACACCAGGAAAAGAAACTACTACAGTGTCAGAATTCATTCAAGAAGCATGCAATGTTTTAAAAACACGTCAGCTATGTTTCTGATTTTATATCGGACGCAGCACTTTTTGTAGCATTTTAAAATAAAATGCCTTAAAGTACGCTGGGAGCAAAAGACAGCCAGCTATTAATAGAACATCGCCTCAATTCAGAAAGAAGAATGTATGAAGAATATGAAAGTAAAGAAAAAAGAGCTTTACTTAAGCATATTGAACAATACCGTAAAACTTGCAATAAAAAAAGTGAGAATTGTAGAAAATGGTATTACCCAAGGTCTTGACTAGAAGTTTCACAGCTCCGAGAACTGTCCCCTGAGCCCATACGCCGTCTTTTGGATGGTTGGCTGCCATCATTGGAATTTTCTTCTGTGTCATCCTGAAATGCAAATGAAGGTAAATATTAAAAAATTAGGAGTATTCAGCAGAGGGTGTAAAACATCAAAAAATATTGCAAAGCAATCCACAATTTAAATACACCTGAACTACTGAGATGTTCTATGTACTCTTAACAAAAAACTCATAGGACAATTTATGCAGCAAATTATTTTTTGCTATAAACCAGCTGCATAAGACATGCTGGCACAGAAGCAGAGTTAGGTGGTTCCTCAGCTGTTGCACTGGTGGACTGAATAGACAGAGCTGTAGCTCTGACCACCAATAATTCCTGATATAAACTATCTCTGGAACTTAATCAGACTAGCTCTCAAAAACTGCAAGTGCAGAACAGAAACACCAAACCCTTGCTGAGAGCTGATGCTTAAAAATCAAGGAAAATATAACTGAAAGCAATGCAGGAGTTTATAGGTATACAGTTAAAATTAAAGGAATGGTTTACAAAAAGTATCATTACAGCAAGGAGCAAAGACTTGTGTTTTGTGAGGAAAAAAAAATGAAAGAAAAAAATTGACTTCATATTGCAACAGATATAGACCAAACCTATTACAACGGAACACTCAGAAGTTAAGTTACAGGTGTACAGATTTCATGACATCTACACAAAGAAAGGGAATGAAGGGTGAAAAAGAGAAAAAAGGACCAAAACAAAACAGAGTTCTGTAAAATCTAGAAGACCAGCGACTCAGCTGATCTTGAATTTTTCACTGCTTTGTTGTCCAACAATGCTATACAACTCCTACCTGCATCATCAACTCTCAAAGCATTTACTGACCAACCCTATCTGATCAAAACTGAGATACAAAAAGCAGAAAACTCCAGGTAAATTGCCTATTGTAACAGGTAGTAAAGTCAAGAACAAGACAGTTTTTTAAAGTAGTTGAATCTCTAAAGTGGAGCAGCATGAAAGAATCGCATTTTACAACTTCCATGAAAAGTTTAAGCAAGAAGAATTAACCTGTCAGAAATAAATGGATCAAGCCCAATTATACTTACTTACTTAATAATGCCAAGAATGATTATTAGGTTTATGTTTGCTAATGTCTTTCATTCTAGTAGGCTTTACATATCATAGGACTTGAAATATCAATTTAGAAATATTTCAGCAAATGAGAATACATTACTTTGTTTATGTAACGTTTAACGATGCTATAATCAAGACAGGTCATCGGGAAAAAGAATTTGTCTCCTGTATTTTTGGTTTATTACTTGTTTTTCTCAATTCTTCACAAATTTTCTTTCTTGTTAAGGAGCAAGAAGAATATCTTTCACACGATAATAAAAAGTGAAAAGCAAAATATAATTAAACTGTTTTCTTAATGCAGCCATCCTTAAAGAATTAGGCATGCAGCATCTCCACTCGTATTACTAGTAAGGTCATTTCCTAGCACTGCTGTATAAACTCAGGTAGACAAACCAAGCAACAGTCCCCAGTCAAAACAATACTGCACTATTTTTTGACACAGTTATGTCTCATCAGCAGTTCAACCCCACTTCCCACACAGAATACTAACGCACTCCAAACCTTCTGAACTGCTAGACAGGACCAAAACAATGCTCAACTATACCAAAACCACCAAGAGACTTCAAAACATCTTTAAAAGATAGATCTCAACCTGACAGTCTGGTGGAAGTGCCTCATATCAATTTCTACTTTCACTTTGTAATTTTTCTTTTATTAAATCCTGTAGTGTTAAAACAATGAGTACCATTTCCCAAATCTTCGTTCGCGAAGCCTAGCCATGACCCATACCACAGTAGAGATGAATGTCCTCCGCTTACAATTTTGCTTACTTATTTGATAAAACTTCAGCAAATTCAATCACACAAGCTCAGGAGTAAGTTTGTTGCAGAGGACTTAGCAGAAGTGAAAACACTGGCAGTGCGATCTAAGACACGCTGCTGTTCAACGACTTCTACTGTTCAAAAAAAAAAAAAAAAGAAAAAAAAAAGAAAAAGGGGACAGTCCTGTGTCTTTCTTTACATGACAAGTCAAACGCTGCCAAAAAACCGCCCCTTCCTCCCCTAAAATTTCCTTAGGAAAGGTGACGTTCCGAACTCCTGGTAAGTCTATTAATTATAAGATCGACGTAACGATCCTTTATTACGCGATTGTGAAGCCTGAACTACCCGAGATGTGTTTCAAAGAGCGATGTGTTTCGATCTGCGTCGCGAGCCCTCGGCGCCACAAGTGCCCGCGGTTCCTGAGACGCGCCGGTGCAGCCCGGCGGGGCCAACGCGGAACTGCCCGCGGCCGAACCCAAACTTTCCCGGCTGCGGCGCTGCCGCGCCGCCCCCGGAAAGGCGCCGAAGGACTTTTCGGAAGCAGGGCGGCCCCGGGCACCCAGCCCCGGACCCGCGCCCTGAGCCGAACTTCGGGCGCGGGAGGCCGCCCGGCTCCCCCGGCGGGCGTGAGGCGAGCCCGGGGCGGACGGGTAGGGGGGGGGGTTTCAGCGCCCAGGCGGGGGAGCGGCGCGAGGCCTCCCGTCTAGGCGTCTGTAGCGCCGCAGCCCCACGGCCGCCGCCGCCCGTTCTCACCTTGAGGGACTGTGCGCCGGGCGTGGCGGGGTCGCTGTCGCAGAGGCGCGGGGACAGCACGGCCGCCATGGCCGCCGCCGGCTGGGCCAGGAGCAGCGCCGCCGCCGCCGCCGCGCGACCGGGCCTCGCGCCGCGCCCGCCAGCCCCGCCCCCCCGCGCCCTGCGGGGGGCGACAGCGGCCCCTACCGGCCAGCGCGCGCACGGACGCGGTGGCTCCTGCTCCGCCCCCCTCCGGGCAGCCCGCGGCGACCCCGGCCCGCGCCGCCGGACCGGCACCCGGACCGAACCGGCGCCGCCGCGCGGGACCGTCGCCGGGCACCCGCCACCGCCACCGCCGGCGCCGCCGCCGCCACGCCCTCCTCCTCCTGCTCCCGCCGCCGCCGCTCGGGCGGCCGCGCGGCCCGGCCGCGAGCGCGGAGCCGAGCCGCCGCGGTAGCGCGTGGGCAGCAGCGCGGGGCGGAGGGGCAGCATCGCCCCGGGGGGTTGGTCAGCGCTGAGCGCGGGAGCTGGCACCCAGGAGGGCCGGGCTGCTCCGCTCCGCCGCCAGGCTCCCGTCTCCGGGAACGTCAGCCGGGGACGAGCTACGTTTGTGAACCATCAGCCCCCGCAGGAGGGGGGTACGGGGGGCGGGGGGCGCACTCGGAGGAGCCGCCACGAGCGCGCTCGCCCCTGCGAGGAGGGAGGGCGGGAGCGTGCGGCCGTTCCCCGCCGCTGCGCGGTCGTGCCGAGGCGGCTGCGCGCGGGGCAGCGCCGCGCCCCGCTCCCGGTCCCGCTCTCGCCGGAGGTGAAACACAGCCCTCCCTCCTCGCCACTGGGAAAGACCCTCGTCCCCCCGGCGCGGGGGCCGGGGCGGCGCGCGCCCCCGCCCGCCCGCGCGCAGCCGGGCCCCGTGGGCGCGCACGGCCCCCACGCCGGCGAACAAAGCGCACGGCCGCGCCCCGGCCCGGCGCCGCCCCCGCACACTGGCTCCCCCGCACCGCCGGTGGGCGACCACCCCGGGCCGCTCACCGCCCCTCGCGGCGCGCCCGTGTGCGGCTCCAAACGCGCTCGGACCCAAGCTGGGCCAAGCGGGAGGTGAGAAAAGCACGGCCGCCCCGTCCGCGTTTGTTCACAGCTCCCAGCGATACAACTGACATGGAGGAGGCACCAGCCCTCGATTTCCACGGCAGGTCCAAAAACTGATGTCTACATACTTCACAGATTTGCGCCTGTGCCTTATTTACCAATATACAATCACTGCTGCCCTTGCCAGTTATTACGGACCAGTTACCCTCGTTACTGAGCCCATCGTCAGTGCCACCGCAAGCCCCTAGACTGAAGTGCAGTACCTGTCCACCAACCTGAACCCGAGACCCAAGCTTAAGGCCTGGGCAACCTACTGACTAAACTTTCACTTCATTCAAGGCAAGACTGGAAATTTGCACAAGTTTCTAGGACTGCAAAAGTTTCCAGGCAGACTGGCATTTGATCATAGATAAAACTAGGTAAAAAATGAATACTGCCTTATTTTACAAAAAACATGCTTTTAAGAAAACTGATACCTGCAATTTCATATAAACATTCGTTAACAGTCCTAGGCACACAACAGATAAGCAACATTCAAAATTTTCCAATGTTTGGCCTTAACACCAGCTGCTTTCACTTCCACAGAGAGCATTAAACAGATGAAACCCATATGTACTCATGTACATATGTTCCAAAGTTTTTTTTGGGGGGGGTTGGTTTTTTTCTTAACAGAGAAAAAAAGAACATTATCTCAACTGTATGTCAGTTTCAATGTGCCAACAGCAACAGGATAAAAATGAATACTAAAATAATGATGCTCTGAAAATTTTCAAATGTACCATGTACTGTGATGCACGAATCCATCTGTGGCTTTCAAAGTATTAGTCGTAATAACAAGCCATTACCAAAGCCAGCGCAATAAATGTTTCAGTTTCACATTTAGCTGAAACCCAATTGTCTCTTTGAACATCCCAGAGGCATCTGCTAGCAACCTAAAGGGAAAAAAGAGAAAAAGCTATTTGTGAATATATATACAGCACGGGTTTACTATTTATTTTTTAAAGAACACACAGCATTATCTAAATGCTAATCTAATCGTATTATGAGAGTTACAACTAGTAACAACAATGCAAAAGTTGAACAATAGGAATCGAACAATTCCTATTCGATGTTAAATACATGTTCTTGCTTCACAGTAAAGCTCCCACTGATAGATCCAAAAATCTCTACACCAACCCCCAATTCTCTCTTGTGTTCACTTGTTGCACTTTAGCATACTGTTAAGAGCACCCCTTAAAAAGCAGTGGAACATGCCTATGTGAATAGACATTAGTTTTGGGAACATATCAAACTAAGAAGTCACGTCCCCCACTCCTCCACCTCCAGCTTAGTCCAGTCTTGTGACCATTTACTGGGCTCTCTCAGCTTTTTTGACAAAATTGTTTTCAAAGCTAAACTCTGTGAACTGATGGCTGGAATAAACATATTCCTTGGGAGAAAAAAGTTGACTTGGACCACTTCACTAATCTGTTTGCACCTTATTGTTTTCAATTTGCAAAACGTATTGTGAATAATGTTCACTTACAATCATTGCCTGATCTGCCTTTTCCACAATTAGCACTGATACCACATATTTATAACGGTCAAAGCCAAATTCCTTCACAGCCTTTAATATTTCTTCTGAGATTGAAGCACACAACATGGGACTAGAAACTCCATCATAGTTGGCTTGTTGAAGTTTACTCTATCAAAAACAATTTTGAAAGATCTTAGTTTTCATCCTGGTAGCCTTTTGCAAAAAAACCTTTTACAGTCATTTTCATTACAAGAACATGAAAAGAACTAATGAGTAGAATAGTCAATATAGATGATACTCCCAAACAGCAAAGGATGCGCTACTTTCACGCTAAAATGTTTTATCTGTTTTTTTGAAAGGGACACACATGTGTGTCCAGCCAATCTCAATTTAACAATGAGGAGTGTATTCTTTTCTATCATTTGGGCTCAGTTCACAGGAAAAGAGTGCTACAAATACCAGTTCCGAATATCCAAGGCGTGTCTTCCAGACAGCAAAATTAAAAAAGAGCTGGTTATAACTATTCAAAGTATCACTAACAGCTACATATTATCTCCACAGATTGTTTTCTTTCATTTTTGCTTAATTTTTGTATGTGGCAGTCTGACCATTAAGAACACCATGTATATTTTAGGCAGGTCATGTGATATTAACTAATGGAATTCCACAAACTTGAAGTCATGATCTTTGGCTAACTGGATATTTTGCAGATCAGGGTACTTTGAACTGGGCTGTAGTTCAATTTGATTTCAAAAAAAGGCAAGCATTTAAGAAGATTCAGCTCCACATAAAATGCACCTAACAAGCTCGGCAGCGACCTTGCAGAGGCCCTTCTGCACTTTGCCAAAACAGAGCACATTCACAAATGTATTTCTGTGGCAAAACTCAAAGACTGCAGAGATTTATGCATATGTTTAAGTTCATGCAATTTACCTTGTTCCATAAGTACCTTTGCGAGACAAGCTACTTTTGCAATAAAATCAGACAATTAATTTAAAAAATACTGTACCGTTAGTATTTGTTGAGCTTTGTCTCTTACTAAACAATCCCGAAATTTATTACGTGACTCCAGTCTGTATGTGTTAATGCATTTTGTCTTTGTCTTTGTCTGTTCTTCCACTGGAGCCACAACTGAATCTTCAGAAAGGGATCGTGTCTTTTTTCCTTTCATCTGAGCAAAATAATCAGAAAGTCCACAACACATGTCAATATTTTCAAATTTAACAGTCTTTTAATAATACTTTATGGTGTACAGTTAAGAGGGGAAAAAACCCCAACAATCAGTCTAGGAATACGTTAACAAAAAACCCACAGAAAGCTAGAAACTGGTTATCATCTTCTGGCTGTTTTAACACTACTACTGCTTTGACTTCTTTTCCAGCCAAATGCAACTGAAGTTTGCATTTAAACTCAATCAATCAGACACACCATATTAGTACCCTGAATCCACTCCATTTTCCAAGTAAAAATACATAGCTATTAACAGGTCCATCCAAGACTGTTAACCACGAGTTCAAGCTTTTAATTCAAACAGCCTACACAACACCCAAAATATGTACTTGGTTCATTCACTACTTCATTTTATTTATCCTCATTCCTTGTGAAATTACTAAACCAATGGCTTATGTATTGATGACATAATTTGCTCTTAAAAAAAAAAAAGAGGGGAAAAAAAAGGAAAAAATAAGCTCCAGTCTGCAAATTATTGTAATTTTGCTTGAAACTTAAATGCAGATTTCTGAAGATCCAGTTTTCTCCCCATTCAGTTGTGTATTATCTCTTCAACCATCATAACAAAATCTGTCCCTCTATGAATGCAAACAGCAACTCTGATGTTGCAGATAAAAGATGTAATCTGCTGTCCTCCAGGGCTGGTTTGAAACAGAACTGTAAAATGATAATAAGACAGAGACAGAAAAGCACAAGGAACCAAAGAGACGATAACAAATGCTACAGGCAATGGTCTTCCATACCAGCTACCTCCTCATGAACCACTTTCACATTTTGCCAACTCTTCAGTCTCTTGCTCCACTTCTTGACTACAGGTAGAACTTAGACAAGAGCAAATCATCAGTTCCTTCCCAGAAGGGCAGAAAACAGCTCAAAGGTGAATTAACGTCACAAAACAAGGCTTACATTAAGATATGGGGAAAAAAAAATCATACACTTGTGGATAATATGAAAGTGTAAAGAGAATTATTTGAAGACATGTGCTACTCAGGGGCTCACAAATCTTTCAGTCCAAGGAGTTTAAGAATAAGGGAAGAAATGCAGTTTCTTCTCTATGAAATCACTTACACGTTAGCCTTGTCAATCCTGTGGACACAACTTACATGTCTCCTCTAGTTCCTTAAAACTAGTGATTTTTGCATCCTTAGTCCTAATTGCCTGCAGGTGTTTGTTGATACAACACCAACACTGCAAACTCTGAACAGCACTTACTCAAAAAATGTATGGAGCAAACACATTTGCACTTAGGCTGTAGAGACTTACTACATTCTGACTGCAAACTCAGGTCTCGAATGACTACCACCCTGACATGCTTGTCATAGGTCTCCTAACAGAAGAAAAACCACCACAGTCTTCCAGCTGAGCTGCTCAAATGAACACTCCATTTCACGTGAGTAGAAAAGAACCTGTGAAAAAGGTCACAACCCAAACAGCGATTCTTTGCTAGCACGGTTCAGCTGGAGTCACAAGATTTTCAGCCACTTCGATTACAGATGGAAGAAAACTCATGTCTATAGCACATGACTTCTAATAATGCTCCTACTTAAAAGTTTACCTGCTATTATTAGTGACAGAAGTTTTCATAATCGTTTGTAAAAAGCTATTTACTAATGAGGCAACCAAAAACCTTATCGATTTCTCTAAACAAACAGCTAGTCAATAAACCTACTTCTGTATACCACAGTACAAACACTATGATTCCAAGTTTTAGCACAACGTTGCAATTACATTTCTATATAATATTTGCACCTCTGTGAAAAAATGTCTGTAAAATTCAAGAACTGACTTTACTTCTGATTACTTGACCAACAAAAGCCTGTCCTTATGTTACTGGCCTACTACTACATTGGCTTAACCTTGGACATGTGAAAATAAGTATGCTGAGAGAAAAAACCTTTTGCTATTTGAAAGAAATGTTGTTACTAAGCCTGTTTAAAAAAAATAGCTGTTAAAAGAAACAAGAAACGGTTCTTGTTTATTTCTTCAAAAGGGGTGCTGCTCTAAGTTAAAAGTTGGGCCCTCAAGTTGGAAAGACTGCGCCACCAAAAGAAGGACCATCCTTTCCTTCCCTTTACCTTCGAAACAGCTGGGCCTCCCAGTGCCTCAGCCAGCACGCCAGCTGCAAGGCAGGTGTGAACGTGACACCTGGCCAACCAGAAAGGGGACGAGCTATCCCAAGTCAGACGCCAATCAAGCGGGAACAGTCATCCTACAACTTTCCACAAGATCACAGACAACTTTTAACCTCACACCGAGCCCCACGTTCTCCCACGCACTGTACCGCCCTTCCGAAGGACATCCTTCCCTCCCAACTGAAGCGCTGCAGGCCCGGACCGGCGCCCCCGCCTCAGCCGGGCATCGCATCGTGCCCGCCGCCCTCGCACCACTCCCTGCCCAGGGGGCCGCCAGCCCCCGGCAGCTCAACCCCCGGCACTTCCTCTCGCCCTGCCGGCCGCTCACTGTGTCTTTATCGGCCAAGCCCTGGCGCCGCTTTCCTCCCTCCGTGGGGGCGGCGGGCTTCGTCCCCTCGGAGCGCTTATCCGTTGCTGGAAGCCGGGCGCGGAGTGGCCCCAGGGCCTTTCCCGCGCGGCCCGGGCGTGACGCAGCGCGGGCGGGGCCGGCGGTAACGGAGGTACCGGAGGTAGCGGCGCCATGGCGGGGGCGGCTCCGGCAGCGGGATCGGGGGCTCGGGGGCTCGGGGGCTCGGGGCTGGGGTGGCCGCCGCCCTCGGGGCTGCGGACGGGCCCTTCGGGGCCTGGGGCAGTGCTGCGGCCGGAGGGCGGGGAGGAGAGAGGAGGAGGCAGCCCTGCCCAGCTTCTGCCAGTGGAAGCGTGGGGCTTGGTGACCTCTCCCTCAAAAGATCACAGCCCTGACCCATGCCCGGCCTGTTTTAGATAAATAATAATAATAATAAAGGGTGGCTGCGTTAGTGCAGGATTTGCTCTGGCCTCTTGTCCTTGACAGTGAAACGGAGGGGGGAGGGAAGGACAAGGTGAAGGTCTGAATGATATTTTATCGACGTTTTTAGATTATTTTTTTTTAATAGAAGAGAGGTACTCCTGGTGGCAGCTAACACGGGTTCCCGATAGGAACTGTTACCCTTGCTCCATGCCAATATCCGTATAAATATCTCTCCTTGAAGACATGAATACAGAAATTACATATCATGAGAGTCTATCCTGCCACCTAATTAAAGAGAAAATAATGTTCTTAATGGAATTTTTTTTTATTTGTTGTGGTACTTCATTTTCAAACAATTTCTTGTCTGTTTCATTAATAGAAAGCATGACTTTTTGGGGTTTTTCTTTACTAAATCAGAAGCATTTTCTTCATTTTTAGCATGGGGAGTTATATTCTTGCAATTTTTTTAATTGAAAGTGTGCTTCTGAATCAGTTTGTCTTTCTATTTAGATTAACGTGGAAATAACATTAATGCTTAGATTGTAGCTAACATTGCTACAATGGGGAGGAATTCACATGTTCCTCCCCTACCCCCCTCCAAGGATTTTGCTGGTCGTAAGGACTGGAGCTCTTGATTGTACTTGAAGTAGCATCAGTTTCTCTGCAAGCTCAGAGATTAGACAGAACATTTATATATAAACTGAGATCTTTTGCTTCAGTCTATCTTGTTATCAGTTCAGTAGATAGCCACTCTGAAATCATCCTGGCACTATGAAAATAGAGCAGTTCTACCCCTCAGTTTTCCCAGGGTGTTTCTGGTCGAGAGTTCCTTTCATCATATGCATAATGAAACTTGTGTTGCAAACCTTAACAGCTTGTTTACAGATGCCATATTACTGTCTGTCTGTGCTGATGGGTATGTTTTAATAATTTTCTGTGTCTCGTGCTTTCTTGATACAAGAATTCTTTTTGTTTGTGTGTGTTTGTTCTAGATGGCACTGTCAGACTCGGTCACTACTTGTCTTTCTCAGCCTGTGCATTATGCAATTTGCAAACTTGGATTTGAGAGGAAAGACACATACGATATTAACAATATTTTATCTGGAAATGGTGAAGTATGTTGGCAAGCTGTTACAGAGCATGTGCATTACCTTGAATCAGGTTGGTGTTTACCTGCTGTAGTAGTGATGATACATTTAAGACTGATGCAGAATTTCAGTACATATGATAGCAATTCTAGCTGTTACAACATTTTGTTACAGTACAGCATTAGCTTTGCTACTGATTTAGAGTATCTACAGTTAATATCTACAAAGAGCTTTAAATTTTTCATCCACATTTGGTATTTGGCTTTTGCTGGCTCCTAAGGTTCATGTAATCTGTAGCTGCTACTTTGCCTTCATCTTGGTTCCCAGTTTAATGTGCCTGTAACCTAAGGGTTCAGTCCTGCTTCTTTCCAACCTCATAATTGCCGCCTTCTGTGTTCTTTATATTCCTTTTGCAGTAAACTTAAAACACTCAGGGGCCATCAGTATTCCTGCTGTTGCTTCTGGTTTTGTTTCTCCAACTCTAGCTTGTACAGAAGTACCATTTGGTTTCTCTTCTGTATGTAGAATAGTTTATAGTTGTTTTTTAACCAAAGAAAACATTTATGCCCTGATGAACTCACTGAATTTTAATTTACCAAATTGCATCATGCAAGCTCTGTTATTAATTTCTAGAGGTAGTAAAAATGATACATGTTTCTGCCTCAAGGACTATCTCTCAGTAAATGACAAGAATTTATTTTCCAATAAAAAGTGTCCCACCAAAAAGAAGCAGTGATACCACTCTGTAAGGTACCATATCCATCTGCATTCTTTAAAGAGTGTAAGTGGTGCAACTGGACTGAGCCTGCTGAGTCTGCACTAGCTTCCAACTCGATTATGTGGAATTTCTGTAGAAATTCTAGTAGATTCTTCCCATTTCAACAAAAGCAGAACATTAATGATTCTATTTACTTCCATATTTTCTTGTGTTTAGGCTTTGTTATTTTTTTTTTTAATTTTGTTTGGTTGGTTTTGTTTTGTTTTATTTGGAGAAGATGCTCAATCTTACCTGATTTTGCACTGCAGTTTTACTTTTCAATATCTGTGTTTTAGACAGTAAATTGTAGTGTATTAATTGTGCTAGAAAAGTCTGGATAAAATTCTCTGTGCTAAATATGTACACAAGCTCTAGCAGGTTTTATCCCTTATGAGTTTTAAAATATTGGACCTTTGGGAAGATTGGTACACTAATGAACTTCTCTTTTTCAATTTAAGATCAAAGTGTGGATTATATCAAAAGCATACGATCGTTAGGACCTGTATGTGAGTCTGTTAATGTGCACTTCAAATCTCTGACCAAGGAGCAATTCATAATTCAGTATGCATCATGGTTGCACTGGACAAACTGCACAGAGGTATAGAAATTTCTGTTAACGATTTGTATTTTGGCACACGATTCCTTTGTGGAAGTTTAATGTAAGAACAAAAAAGAGATATCCATGAACCAAAATGTTTAGAATTTGTGACTAATTGTCTGTCTCTGTTATGTGGTTGCTTGTAGTTTCCCTGACTTTGTAATTATATTTTATATTAGAGAACATGAGGTGCTTTGGGCCTGTTCTAACATAAGATCGTAGGATTTTGGTTTTTTAATAATCTGTGCCTAGCTTTACCTTATAAAGTTATTGTGGATAATTTTTATATATGTAGGGCACTACGTATCAAGAGGTGCTCTAGGGAAATTTCTCTCCAGGCATCTATATTTTTATCTGCTTGGCACAGTTTTCTTTCTACATTTGTATAGCAACTATCTCAGAGGAATATTTAGGTTTCTCTGTGCTTTTTAAAATTTGATTTTTCCTTCTGAATATTTAACACAACATTCTTCCTCTTCCCAACCATACAGGTATTTCTTGAAGTGTTTGATGTTTTACAATATACACAAACTACAGAAGTTGCTCTTGGCTTAATGAAACTAACATCATGTTTGGAGCGAGCCTTGGGTGATGTAAGTGCCAAGATGTGGAGTCTGTTACAGATTTGGCTTCTTATAAGATGGGAATGAGCTCTTGGATTTAATTGTATATTGAAAAAGTGAAATTAGCCTGTACTATAGTAGTACACTAATAATCCAGGTGCATTTTGCGTCAGACAGAGGTTCTTTTCTGGATCCAGTTGTGCTGGGGAAGCATCATCTGGGGCTCCTTCACCTGTGCTGGTAGCGTTGCTTGCGTGAGTGCCATTACTAACCAATTTAATTAAAAAAGAAAAGAGTTTGATTAATCAATAGGTCTATTCTACTTTGATTTTTTTAAACTGAAACAAGGAGCAACATAGCTTCCACAAAAGATCTGATGGTGTAGTAACTTCTCTGAGGAGTGGCATGCAGGTGGAAAAATGGCCTGCTAAATAACTTTTTTCCTGGGGAGAAGAGAGCAATGGCTATTCAATGAGTGTTTGCTGCTGGGCTATATTAGGCACAGTTAGTTGTTAAATATCTATGAGGAGCTCTAGAGAAGGAAATGACAGAGAAAGAACAATGGACTAACTCACAGAGAAATTTGCCCAAGAAGGGGGCTTGGTAAATTTAAAGTAACAAAAAATTACCAAAAATTGGAAAAAACTGTCAGGGAGAATACAAAGAACAGAAGGCATGATAGCAGCTGAAAATAGAGATGCTGAGATTGCCCAACAAGGATAAAACCTAGTTTAAGGAACGGCCTGAATCAGAAGATAAACCACAAGTCTCCTCCCTTTAATACTGACAGACCCTGTAGATTTCTAGCATAAGAATGAAATATCATGTCCTTGGTAGAGTTTATTCCCATAATTATGTTCTTGTTGTGCTTTACTACTTTTTGTGGTTTGGGGTTTTTTTGGAAGAGAAGAGCAATACATGTACAGACACTGTGAAAAGCCTAACTATGGAAACATTAAGAAGGATATTCACTCCTTTCTGATATGTTGCCTAAATTTTAATTTGTCATGAAATTACAGAATTTAAAGCCTTTTTAAGGACTTGCTGTGTTTTGTTCGATTAGTGTTTTTACAATCATCGTCATCATCATCATCATGGCTGGGCTTTGCGAACGAAGATTTGGGAAGGGCTCTACCCACATTTGCTACAAGCATGCTGGTGGCTAAAAAGGCCAATGAGAGATAGACAAGTCTGGTTGCAAAAGGCACAGCAGAAGGACTCCTTAGGTGGTATTGACAAGACACAGTTCTTTCTATGTTGTCTTCTCCTCAAGAGTGATCCTGCGTGCGTTCTCAAAGGAAGCAGCAGCGTTATAGATGGTGTGTCTCCAGACCTCTTGATTGGAGGCCAGAGTAGACCAATGATGATGATGTTTTTACAATAATGAAAATTGGTACTGGGTGAAATAGTCAAGTTATATGTTTGAAATACAAAGAAGTACACTAAATTATTTATATTATCTGTTTTGCTTTTTTTTTTTTTTAATAGGTATATTTACTTAAGGGTAATGATTGCCCTTTCCTTCTAAGAGACTTGCTCGCATCTGAGCAGCTAGCAGTTGTCTTTGGACAAGCTGTAGTAAGTGCACACTTTTGAAATAAGTAATAAATATTGAGCTGGTTTTCTTCTGGCCAAATGGCAGGTGTCCAAGTGTAGCCTTTACTTGTACTGAAGAAGAGGTTGCAAATTCTGTATATCATAGATTTATTTTCATTTTATACATGTTACTGTCTGGGGGGTATATGATTTAAAGAAAAAGTTAATATTGTAAAAGAAAAAGTTTTAAAGGCAAGGTCATAAGTTCTTATTTTCCTTTCTGTTTGAAAAACCTACATATGTAAAATTTCACATACCCGGCAGGCGACGAGCAGAGTTCATCTGCCTCATTCTGAGTTGCACTATTTGAAAATACACATCATGCACTGGCTGTTTCTGTTATGTTCCTCTTGACCACCAATGTAGTGACATGCTTTATAACATTTACCATATTAAAATTTTTCAAAATAGAGGAAACTAATTTGCAAAAAAAAAAAAAAAATCCACAAAAATTTGATGATATTTGCACTCTTGTGTAAACAGAGTAGGTGGATCTTCCATGTGCAGTCTTACAAGAGCACATTCTTTGCTAGAACAAAATATTGGGTGTGAACTGCGGAAGCCTGTGTTGTTAGCCAGTCTAGTAGTGTAACAAAAACTATTTCTTGAATTTTGATGGCATATGGAATACTTAAATTCTTACAATTGAAAAATAAACCAAAGTTTCCCATTTTGTTTGATAGTGATCTGGGAATACAACTTTGAATGCAAATTCTATATTTTATGCTAATTTGTATTAAATTATGTGGACTTATACTACAAGAAGAGCTATACTTTATCTCATTTTTTTGCCTGTCATAACTGCTTGGAATGTCCAATAACTAGTTTTGTTTGCCCCATATTATATTCTATAGCCTGTACAAATAAGGTGAACAATTTCCTTTCAGAGAATGCTGGGAATTGCAAATAATGAGTTTCTGTCACTGTGACAAGCTATGGCCAGTCATGTTGACAGTAGATATTATAGTTTCTCAATAACTTCTGAAGTTTTCTGTTAGGGGAAGATAATAAAATTAAGAAAGATAATAAGTAAATAATATATTTCTTCATGCAGTAATTATTTTTTTTATTAATTAGATGAATGTACTGAGGATATTCATTGGATCTCCATATGGTCTGAATCTTCGTAATGTTTTGTGGCATGGATTTGCATCCCCACAAGAAATTCCTGCCAAGTAAGTTACCAAAAAAAATCTCATTTTCTTAAGTCAGACTTATGAGTTCTTGAAAAGTGGATAGTAAAACTTACTTCTCTCATGGGGAAAAAAAAATAAATTGTCCAAAGGCCTCTGTCAGTATTCTGACAGATTTCTGCTGCTGCTGTTTCTTCTCTGGAAATGTAGAATACTTCAACCATTAGTAGGACCGGTGTTTTTTGTACTGTTAAGTTAAGTAAGAAAGCTTAACTTTTTTTTGAAATTCTATCAGGGCAGTGAGGAATAACTTGGAACAAAAGACACAGGAATAGGGTAGAAGGAGAAGCAACAGCAGCCAATAGAGAATACAGCGATGCTTTTTTCCTGATTCTAGTCTTCAATTTTTTTTCATGCTTGTGAATGTAATTAGTTATTAAGTGCCCCTGCTCACGTGGGGAGTGTAGGTTTTGGGTGTTCTTTGAAAGAGTGAAAAAAACCCTTCATCCCTAGCTCAGAAATGTTGATCTTTACAAAAGATTTCTTTGTATAAACTTTTCTAATATATTATGTTATTCTCCCTAGATATTGTGCTATGCTGCTTTTTTTAACTGCAGGGTTGGGTCAGTTGTTGCAGACTTATCTTCTGCAAAATAAATGCATTTTACTACATCGACCTTATGTGATCTTCGTTAGCTTAGAGGAGCTTGATGTATTTCCAGGCAAGTATTTAAATATTAGCAAGTTTTTTACTATCTTATATTTGCTATTGTTTGATTGTCCAAAAGCGCTGTTGAAAATAATGCATCTTCTAGAGTTCCAAGATTAAATCTTAACTAAGATACCTGTGTATAATGTCATTAGATGAATCAGTCATGATTGTAGGACAGCTTTTTAATATGTAGGCAGTTGCACTGACTATTTAATCAAAAAATACTGTGTTCTAAAATAATTGTAATACGTTGAAACATGAAACATGACTGCTTCTAAAAGAGTTCAACTGTATACTCCATTTTTTGATTATGAGAGTTCATTTCATCTAACAGTTGTCTAGTTTGCCTTTACAAAATCTAACTTCTTCCAGAAACAATGGGTTCCAGCTGCAAGGGTCCCAGCAGGAGCGCCCTCAGTCTTACAAGGAAGATAGTACTGAAACACAGTAAAGGATGATGACACATCTTCAGTATACTAATGCTTTTCTCAGGAAAGCACTTGAAGTCAGATTAAAACTCTCTCGTGTCCCTGTCTTCAGACCTTATTTTGTCTATTCCTACTATTTTTAAGGCAACAGCAGCATATGGGAAATCTTGGTGTCAGTGGTCCTCATGGTCGATTTGTGCTATATAATCAGTTTGCCAGTGGAACATCTGTCCATGGAACTGAGACAGGGCTTCTGGGAATCAAATCAAGCTGATAACATCTCAATAATGTTGTAGTATAAATGCTATAGCTGTTGATTTACTTTGAAAAAACACCAAGTGCAATCAAGTCCCACTTACCATTTTAATCTTTCTTTTGGATAAGACATTTATAATGTGAATGCATATATATGAGTTTCATTACCTGGTAGCATTGTAGTATGAAGTGTTAATTTACTATGCTACGTGTCAACACAGAAAATTGATAAAGTAGAAACAATGTGCTCATGTTCAAATATTCATGCTGCTGTACTGATTTTGGGTGAATAGAAATGATTAATTTATATTACACTTTTTAAAAGTATTTGAAGTAGGTGGAAAACAACTCCACAGAATCTAGGTCCAGTTGCTGTGTAGTGTTTTAATCTCAATAAAAAGCAAACATGACTTTTTAACTGTTTTTACTCTAGAATTTTATATTATCACCACAAATGCAATCTTACATACTCAAATTCTGATCCTAAATATGGCTACTGTTGTACCTGCATAGTTAAAATAAATTGGATAATTTAAATCTTCCTTGACAAATGTTGAAATAGTATTATATTTTCAGTGGAATATTAAGAATGCATTAGTAAACTGGAGATTATATGTAGTTTTTCAATGTTGTTTTGTTAACTTGTAGATCTTAATAATGAAACACTTTCCATAGCTGAAGAGGTTGTAAAACTGTCCAGTTTTGTATTAAAAACGATGTTGCCATTTTGGATTGCTGCTTTAACAGCTTTCAAGCAAAGCAGGTAAGTCAAATTTTTTAAATTATTTTTTAATAGAATTTATTCTATATGGAATAATATATTCTATATTTATAATCTGCATTCACAGATTCCAAAGCTTTTTACTAAGTCTGTTACTTAACTTATTCCAGCATATCATTAGGCATTGTTATGGTGATCCCTCAGAAAGTTTCTCAACTTATGACTTTGTTTGGTGCCAAATAAAGTTATAAACTATATTTTGAACCCTAAAGAGAACTGTTGGAGATGTAGCAACAAAGGAGAGATTTACAAAGCAAGGGAAACGAATCTCCGCATATTAAGATTTTGACTTTTTAAAAAAAGTGTATTGTTTTGTTTTTCTCTCCCATGCTTCACCTTTCAGTAAGTTATTCTAGCCTCTGAGCTTGTATTCAGTGATCAGTTTATGTTTGGCACAGGTAGTCATTTATTGTTTGTTTACAAAGTGCATTACAAGGGAATTTTAATCCAGGTCATTTGGCCTGAGACTTTAAGTCTGAAATGGCTGAATGGAGAAAAACCTGGATACCTCTGTTAATTTTTCAGGTATGCTGACAGTGTGATTCTCTTACTTCCTCAGCTGGAAGTTGGACTTAGATTGCTCTTCACTACAACGAATAAATGTCCAAATCGTTTGCTAACAGCTGAGGTAAAATTTCTGTCTAAAGTCAATTATGATTTAGTGCTTACAATATTTGCAAAATAGTTATTCTAGAAGAATAGTGTCTATAAACATTTACAGATTTACCAAAAAAAAATTTCAGTCAATTATGGAAAATTATTTACAAATTTCCAGTTGAGATTCACTAATGCCTTTAATTTTTTTTAAATGTCTGCCAGTATAAGGGACTGAAAAAGTAGTTGAAGGTTAGTGTTCAGAAACAGTAGTTTAGGGTGGAAAGTAGGCCGTGATATATTTATTATAAAAAAACTCAGCACAAAATCCAAAAGTCCCTTCATTTGTAAGGGGGCTTTTTTTTGCTATTCATGCACCTCTGGTATCTCATGCAAATGAATAAAGTTTGATATGCATGTCTAGTTATTTGATTTTGTTTGAAAATCAAATAATATTGTCTTTTGTTCTAGTCTGCTGCTTTCTACACCACTTTCGATGAGGTACTGTGATTTTTTTTTAAATTAATATAAATCAACATCAGAATTTAAGCACATGCATGTTTCCCATTACTAGAGTCCTGAGTGCACTTTCTTGTGTTGGATAAGACATTATTTCTAGGTTTTTTCGACATAAAAAATGATGGACAATAAACATTTTAAATTTTTAATGCTTCAGAAAATATCAAAATTAATACACATTGTAATAAATGGAATATTTTCTTCTAAATATTTTTAGCTTGAAATTCTTCACAGAAACATTCTGTCATTTTTCCTAGATTCAGTTGTTCAAAATAAATACAAATAAATATTGCAAGCAGAAATCCTCAATTTTAGAAGTTGTTTGAGTTATCTCAAATTGTCAGTAGTAATTAGGGACCTTGATTCTAGAGTGGCAGAAGGAATTGCATAAAATTAGGAAAACTAATTACTTCAGTTATGTTTCTTCTTTGATTATTTGGCTTTCAATAATATAGTAAGTTTCTGTTCAAATTACTTTTCTTCTAGATGCTAGCAAAGCATTTGGATAACAATGAAGTCAACCAGCTACCTGTAGTTCTTGAAGAGCCTGCCATGGCAAGTGTTTTGAAAGTTTTCTGTGGTTTTTTGTTGGTTGTTTTTTTTTCTTTTTTTTTTCTTGTTGTTTTCATTATTTTATTTTTTCTTAGTTTAGTAATGTCTTTATGATCATGCCTAACATTTATTTATTACATATAGCTTGTATCCAGCACCTTAGAACCAGAAGCTTGTTAACCTTTTTCATTGGGAAGGATGCAAGGTAGTGTCTCACAAGCTATACTGGGTTAGGATATAGGACTACCTTTCTTTCTGAAATATAGATGTCTTGGAGATACTTTTCTTTAGACTTCTGAAGTTCAGCTGAATGGAGCAGAAGAAGAAGCAATGCCTCATACAGGAAAATTTCAAACTTATTTCTGATTGCTTCTGGGACACATCTTCTACTGTCTGGGCAGATGGCACAAAAATGTGGCTCAAACCTGCAAAGCACATTCTGCATCTTACTACCCAAACAGATTGTGAACAGGAAAACTAGGGGTGTTGAATTTAGAGATCTAAGGTTACTGTCCTGTTGCCAGAGGCAGTGGGGCTGTGGAGAGCTTGGGGCGCAAAGTTGAAGGAAGTTGTCATGGTTTTCTGTGGCTGGTTTTTTTTAGTGGTGGTGGGGGGCTACATGGGGTGATTTCTGTTAGAAGCTGCTAGAAGTTTCCTCCCCCCCACCCCGTGGAGCCAATGACAGCTGGCTACAGGAAGGACTTCCTGCTGTTTGGCCAAGGGAGAGCCAATTGTTGCACCTCTGTGATAACATATTTAAGAAAAAAGTTTGTTGCGCAGAAGAAATTGGAGCTGGGGGGTGGCAGAGGGAAACCTCTGGGCCTAGGCCCCGTGGCCCTGGCCCAGGGCAGGTGCGGCGCTGGAGCCGAGCCAGGCCCGGCTGGGGCGACCCCTGCCGCCTCTCCCGCTACTGGCGGGGGTGGCAGCCATGGCCCGGGACCGCGCACCAGCTGCCCCAGGGCAGACACAACGCTGGAACCGTGCCAGGCCGACCCCAGCAGGCACTGCCCCCCCACCCCCGGCTGAGCTGGGACGGGCCAGGGGTGGCCCTGCCACATTGCAGCTGAGCCCATGATGGAACAAGTGGATGCATGAAAATGGAGGACTGCTACCCTCGTGGGAGGCCCAGGGGGAGTGGGGTCCTTCGGAAGATCTGTGGCCCGTGGAGAGGGAAGATCTGTGGCCCGTGGAGAGGGAAGCCCACACTGGAGCAGTATCTTCTGACTAGGACTAGTGACCCCTGTGGGGAACCCACGCCGGTACAGTATTCTGCATCAGGGACTGCATTCTATGAAAAAAACATCAGGGTGTAGAGACTCCTGCATCCCAAGACCTGTGGCCCGAGGGGCGGGTGGATCCACGTGGGTGAAGTCCACCAAAGACTTATTTCCCATGGGAGGGACCCACAGGACAGGGGAATGACTCAGAGCTTTAGCCCCTGTAGCCCATGGAGAAAGACCTTGGTGGCGCAGGCTGTCCGCTGCAGCCCATCTAAGGGTAACTCACAAGTGTAGCAGATATGGAAGACCTGTTGCCCTGGGAGTGGAGAAGGGTGACCTACAAGTGCAGCTGACTTGGAAGGAAGACCTGTTGCCTTATAGGTTTAGGTGGACTTCTCTTCCTGCACTGATGCAGGGGGAGGAGGGAGAATATGGAAGGAAGGAGGGTGGTTGAAAAGTGTGTTTAAAACTGTTTTATCTCTCACTCTTTAGCTCTTATCCTGTTAGTAATAAATTTTAGTGCTATCCTCACATTGAATCTGTCTTGCCTGTGTGACCTCTCCTAGCTCTTAGCAATTTTCGTGGGTGTTTGGAACCTGGCTAGGGTCAACCCACGACAGAAGTCTGTTGTTAGCTCTCCGAATTCAGCATGTATGTTAGTTTTGAATTTCCTCAGAAGCTACCAAGATGGATGAGTTGCACTTTTTTTTTTTTTTTGTTACAAGTATAGTTTGCATTGGTTTTTTTCTGAATATCTGAAAGCCCCTTTCCTATAGACATGATCACATACCTGTCTGTCAGGGATATTCCGTATACTGAATATATTCAATTTTGTGTTCATACACATAGAATAGAAGTCTGTACACTTGATGTATGTTTCCACAGGAATTTCTTTGGGATTTCTTGAACCACCAGGAGGGTCCACGTGTAAGAGATCGTTTAAGCCATGGAGAAATCAATCTGGAAGCATTTCCCAGAGAAGTAGCTAATCAGATAATTGCATTTGCAATTACTCTTCTCTGCAGATTCTCAGATGAGAATATGTTTTCTCTTAAGGTAGGGATCAGTATTATGTTCTCAGAAGATTTTTTTTTCAGTTACTTTGGATACCAAATATGTTTTTAGAGAGTTTGACTGAATCTTTCTTGAGAGCTGCTTTTTGTGGAAATGAAGTATTCATCCAAGTAAAAAATTGTGAAAATATGTTTTTGCCTAGTTTTGTAGTGAAATAAGTACAGAAAGTTTTCCAAAAGATTACCCTTTCTTCCTGTGCCTTAATTTGTTGGCTTAACCAGTCCTTATTCACGTGGTTAATCCATAAATTATAGTGATTCCACTTAATTTTGTAAAATTGTATTGATACCTAGCTTGTTTGTCTGCTGAATTATCCAAAAGGTATGCACAACTGCTGTAGCTCACCCACTGAGGTATGTAGTTACTGAGATTTTCTTTTTCCAAGACTTTGTAAATAATGGTGGCTTGCTAATGTTGTTTGTATCCATACTTATACTGTGAATTTGTAAACACTTTTTGTCTAGAAATATGTTTGTCAACATTAGTGATTATTGTATTTGCTCTCCCCAGTTTCCTGTTTATATTTGGGATTACTTCTTTCAATACCATACAGCAACCCGTGAGATAAATCTTTCATTCATTAGTTGCAGCTCTTTTTAGTTTCTCAAGAAGTACTGCATGCTGCTGCATTATGAGAATACTTGGTTGCTTTTCTGTCAGGTTTCATAGGTAAAATGTGTCAAATTTAACTTTAACCACTCACTGTGCTGATTACTTCTTTCAGCCCTCATGCAGTCTTGGAAGTCTTTATTGACATCAGTGCTATAGGTGGCTTGCATAAAATGAGATATAAGTCTAGGTCTGTGTATGATTATTGTATGTTGTCTGTGATTTTGTAAATCAGGAACACACGGTCATAAAACCACTGATGAACTGTGCAAGTTGCTACCAATCTCGATTTCATCCAATTTCCCGTCTCAAGAAACAGGTGGGTGTCCACATCTATGAAAGCATTTCGGTCTTTAAAATGTGAATCGTTAAAATTAGTCTAATTGTTTTCTTCATGCTTTGTTTATCCTAAAAACAGTTAAAATCTTACATATTTTTTAGTTTTTTGCTATATCTTTTAAAATGAAAGGAAATTACAGTTGCTAAAGTGAGATATAACTACGCACACTCCCGTTGATGCAATTGGTACTGTGTATGTGTTCTAGATCACTGAATAGGTTTATTCTTACTTGAATGTGTGCTGTTCTGTAATTTTTTTAATTTCCTTATGCTTTCTTAGTCAGAACCACTGGTTGGTCATGTCTCCAGGAATTTTGGATTAGGCTATTGCTAAAGTTTTTACTGTATGAAAACTAGCTAAGCTTCTGTCGTTATAGCAAAATCTACTTTCCATTGTCATGGCAGTTCTCTGCCAGTCAGTTTAATGAACTGCTTTAGGATGTTCCTCCCTTGATTTGGGTGCACAGTAGACATACTTAGTACTTCTACTTTTCCACAGTGTTCAAACAGTATGTTATAAAAGTCATGTTAGTTAACTTTTTACATCAAAAGAAATGTAGAAAGAATAGTAAAATAGTTTATTCAGATAATGTTTTAGCATGGAAGTGTGATCAAGACTTTCTGCCCTAACATAGACCTTAACAATTGAAGTTCGCTTACACAATTGTTACTTAATTTTTTTCTAAAATTGCCACTAAGCAAAGTGAAATGCATTGGCCTGTCTGTCAAAGGCTACACTTTACAAAACATTTTTTGTTATGTGTTTTTAAGGTGCTGGAATGTATGAAGAGCATTCATTTATGGTCCGGATTGCCAACAGTGTCTGAGGAACAAGTTCAAACAATTAAAGGGTATATATATGCTATATAAGGTAGTTCTCAAAATAGTTATGAAGAATGGGGTTTGAGATGGTGAAATGTCTTTCCATATATTTTACTAGAAAGATTGTAGATACCAGAGGGGTTGTGAGAAGACCCCTTTGTTCTCTTTAGCTTAATCTGTGCTGTGCACATCAGTACAAGTACTGTAAAAGCTATAAACAATGTGCTAATTTGAAGGGAGTGAGAAGATACCTGAAACACAGAGGTGTTAGTGGCTCCGTATTCTGTTTCTGAAGAAATGGTCACCAAATGTAAAACAGAAAATAATGCCTTATTTTGAAAAGGACTTGATAACCAAAATAGTGGAAGACTTTATATAAGATATTAGTTAGAAAAAGAGTGTAACGTTCTCTTGTTATTTGAAAAGGAGGAAGTCATAAATAATATCACTGGAGGAAATTGTACTTGTTTAGAGCTGAGAAATGAAAATACAATGCATCTATCACATATTCAGTATACTGCAGGATTTTGATGAAGGGAGGATTAAGAGGGGTTCTGAAGATTGCTGAGACTGAGAAAAGGTTGTATTTAGTTGGAGAAGTAAAAACATGCTTATAAAATGGAGGAAAAAGAACCGTAATATCAGAGAGTGAGAATTAAATACACTGCTATAAAAAAAAAATCTACATCTTGATCTATGCTATTTGAGAAATAAGTACTACACTTTTATCATCTCAAATGTTAATTGTTTTCTTTTTTTAAGTTTGGAAGAAAACGCTGAAGCTAGTACTTTAACTTTGATGATATCTGAAATTACATCTCAGTTGGTGCAATATATGCCCCAGAACTGCTGTAGTTCAGATGATCCAATCAATAGTGTCCTAACAGAGAGGTGAGTTTGCCTCCTGGTTCCTGCTCTCAGCTTCTACATACAAAAGAAGTCTCAAACCTGAGTTACTCACTTCCTTGTTTTCAGAGCAATGCTTGAAATGTTGTATGCACTTTTCTATTGTTGCTGCTGATTTAATCTGAAAATCTTAGAATCGCAGCTGAGCATCATCTTGAAAATTAAGATGGGACATTGTAGATTTGGGAATTACAGTAGAGATTTTACTTTGAAATTAACATGAAAAAATAACTATTTTTCTTTCAGGCTGGGAAAGCAAAATAATTAAAATGCTTATGTACTGACTAGATTAGGTTGGTTTTAATCTGTTTTGTGTGCTAAAATTGCATCAGAAATTCATTTTAATGTATTTGATGTCACAGCTGTGCGTGGCATTCAAAATGGTAATACACTACTAAATAATTATGTTTTTACATGCTTTAATATCAAGATTCAGAAATAGAAGATATGTTGTAATACATGGTATCAGACTTGGAGGTACGTTAGTTCCAATTATGTCTACTTGGAATAATGTTCAAAACAATTTGACTTTTGACTTCCACTCTTAAGGGAGCCTTAAGACTCCCATGACTGCATGAGTATGTTGAAACAAAACACTCCTAATCAAACCCATTAGGCATGAGCAGGATAGTTTAAAGAGGATTTTACCTGTTGCTTTACTTACATAATGTGTGGGCCTGCTTTTTCCCACCCACTGATCTTCAATTTTCTCAATTATGAAAAAGAAGCCTAATTACTGAAGTCATAAACTTTATTTTTGAGTTTTCTGCCTTATCACTTTTGGTCATTGATGTGTTGCTGTTTCAGAGGTGATTTGAGCATGAGGGAGATTAGGAAACACTTCTGTAAAAACAGTGTTTGAAGTGATGTGTGATACATCAGGGTAGTAGATTAGAATAGGACAGCAGGAACGTATTTGTGTGATTTAACAAAGCGTGATCTGTGTGGTGTTGATTAAAAAAATCGTCTCACCACCTGCATTTTACAAAATGTTAAGTCTGCTGCTTGTTTTGCCCAGAAGGACCACACACTAATGGAAGTACTAATTAATACCATTTGTTTCAGTGAGTTTTATTATGGTGAATGTTAATTCATTATGAGTTGAACTATGGTGGGAGGCTTCAACCACAACCCTGTTGTGATTTGATGTGTTCAGTATATCATTTCAGGCAGGCAGTTTCATTTATTGTGGTTTCGTTTCTTTGATCTGAAATGGGAAACATATTCATCACCAGCAGTTTCACATTTATATTCAGTAAAGTGATAAAGAACGCAATCACTACCCCTGCTACACAGATCCTTGCTTTTTTTCAGTCTTGAGGTAAGGGGAGTTTGTTTCCAGGTTTTCTGAGTTAAAACATTATGAGTCAAACCACACTGAATATGAAATGTATCTCATGTTAAATCCAGCTAACGAAAGATTGACATTAAAAATCCCTTCCTGTTTTGGAGGCTGTTGACTGAACTTTGTGATACGCGTATTTGCACGCTTTATTCTCCTCGACCGGTTCTGGAAATAGTGGTGATACTCCGCAAAATAAGCACGCAGTGCCATCAAGTGTCCGAACAAGTTATTGCCAGCGCTGAGGTGAGATACACGCAGTGGGTGAACAAGACTCTACGTTCTCGTCAGAGGCATAACTATCTACGGATGTTGAACAGGTTGGCTGATGGTTTTCCTTTACTTAGGGTGAGAGAGAGTGGCTGCACTCTACTGTTGCTGGCTTTCAGTGCTTTGTCTTAGAAGGTTAAAGTCAACAGTGTTCACATGTTCTCATTAACCATTTCAGAGTTAAGTGTCAAACTAGATTTCTGTTGAGCAGCAATGTTGAACTAAAAAGAAAATCTCGAACTGGAGAATAATTTAGCAGGTATTTTTTAGCATTGCTAGATTACTTCACTGTAAATTACAAGCTTTCAAATTAAGTATCATTTAAATGTTAGATTGTATTTTTGTAGATGCTAGCTTTTCCTGTTTATTAAACATATAAATGCCATTCAAGATTTATCTGAATGCAATAGGTTTAACTGATTTGAAGACTTTATCTACTTTAGTTTGCTGCTTTTTATAATTATACCTGAATCAGCATCTTTATATATAGATATATCTATATGTAGATTGTTTAATATTTCATTAAGTTTTGTTCCTATTCCTAAGTGCTTTCCTGGGTTTTATGAATCTACTTTAAAAACTGGGAAAACTGTAGATTTTGTATTATTGGCCAGGTTATGTTCCTAAAAATGTTAACCATATTATTTAAGAAACAGGTTAAACTGAAACCGATGATACATTTTGCAAATCAGTTGAAATCTGCTTTATTATCTATGGAATAGTGGATGCCCATGAGTTTTTCTTTGGAATCTTAACTTTATGAATTTCATTTTTTCCTCTTTCGGAGGTTTCATCATTTATAGTCTTCATTTCTTGTTCTGGGATTTGCACTTTTTGCTGAAGGACATTTCACAGTCCTTTCCCCCCCCCCCCCCCCCACTCTGCAATATCCAGCTGTTTAGGATTGGTGCAGAAGTCTGAAGAATTCTTCTATGTTAGTGATTTTTTTTTATTTGGTTTTTGTTTATTTTATTTTGTTTTTTTTTATTTCTAGCATTAAATTTTTGTCTCCAGTGTTGCGACTCATCTTAATATTGATTACTGTGGAAGTAGTCAGTGTTCATGCCGTTTGTAAGAAGAATCCTTTTGATTATCAGCAGTATCTAAAGTGAGTATCTAAACTTACTTTATGAAAATAGGAATTGTACATATTCCTTTCTGATCTGTAATACAAATCCTGTAGAGATTTTCTATCATTAGTCATAATTATACCTCAGACAATGTTCACTTAAGAACTAAAATAACTCAGCTGAAAATATATGGTCCAGTTATTCACATTTTTAATTTTTATTAGACTCCCCCTTAGTATAGATAGGAAACAATCATACACTCAAATAAGAATACATAAATGCTGTATTTAAGATGTTGGTGATTTTTCTCTTTGTGTGTCAATTAATAGCTGGTTGGGTATCATGTACATTGTGAAACATTTGACTGAGAAAAGAAAGGAAGCCATTTGGGGAGAATTCTGTCACCCATTTTGTCACTCTATTCTTTCTATGGAAGTGTTAATTGCAGTTCTGAAAATCTTTGCATCCTACTGTGAGAGTGAGGGAGTGGTTCTTTTCCAGAAGTAGAACAAACCTGAATGTATTGATCATCTTGAGGAAGATTTGGATATTTGAAGATGTTAGCAGCTTTAAATCAGGCATTGAGATATTTTTCTTTTTTTTTTTCTTTTTAAATCCTTTAAAAAGCTTTTCTTCTTTGGTGTTATTTCTCATAGGTTTTTGAAGTTAATCTTGCAGTATACTGAAAACTTGGTGACATACACAAGCCCTGAGAAAAACAAGTGGGATGAAACCATGGAACTTACAAACAAGGCTTTGATAAAAATAAGAAAAATCAGTGACAGAAAGCTAATGTTAATGCATCTGGCTACATGAATTAAATGGGCTTAAGATTGTTTGGACATTGTAATATCTAAAGAGTTCTGGAGTCCTCGTGTTTGGCAAGTCTAATTCAAAGACAAACTTCATCAGACATTGTCGAAGTTTGGATGCAAAATATAGTCTTTTTATTAGAAGGTAGCTGTTGAGATTGGAGATGAATGATCAAGCTTTCATAGAATGAATTGTTTACTGAATGCACTGAAAAAGATTTACTATGAACTAAATCAGGATAATGCAAGTTCTACTGTAAATATATTTTGCGTTTTGTACATTGGGGCTTTTTTTTGTAGTTTTCTATTGTATTGAAAAATAGCTAAATAAAGAGTGTGAATAAAAGATCTGAGATTTTTAAATTCAAAAAGTAATTTTTTACTTTGCAATACACTGGAATTTATGTCAGATGCTGTGTTCAACAGGTTAGGAAACGATGAGCATAGAATAGCGTTCGTTGGCACCAGTGGTTGTTGGTATTAGTTCTAAACTGTCAGATCTTGCATTGTGGTGGAGCTGATAACACAATAACCAGTTGTTGATATACCATAATTTAAAGGATACAAGGTGGAATAACTTTAGCACAACATGTGTTTATTTTGTTTAATTTCACCTGCTCATTCCCAATACATATTTAGTTAGTCAGTGGATGAACACTCACATCCACATGCTCACAGACACATATTCATTGTGGTTGAAAAAGTTATCCTCTTGTTGCACACAACATTCATTTGAATAATTTGGGGTTTTTAAGTAGATTCTCCCCCTTTTTCATCACCAAAGAATATAATTTCAAAGAACAGATTCACAGAAGACCACCAGTGTCTATCCATTTGCTTTCTCCTATGGAGAGTAAAACCAGGGGGTACTGTCTGGAGAATATTTGTCCCTACAAAGGATTAGAGATTCAAGTTACATTTTAATAAACTTCTTTGCAATGTTTCTTGACTGGAAATCACAGTGAGAGGTTTATTTGGTGTGGGGGATTGATATACACTATGATCATGTTGTTTCATTTATGTTACTCTTGAAATATATCGTATGTGTTTGAAATTTAGCTATGTCACTTTTTTTATTGCTATGAAATCTAGAGGGTGTGAAGAAGTTTGAACTAGATAAAAAAAGATTAGGAATAGAGAATAATGAATGAAATGCAGTGTATGAGCCACAGTCTAAAATTTCAGCTTTTTTTAAAACCTCCGTTGGCATATGTTAATGATATTTTTGGAGGCTTATACACTTTGCCTTTGCTCAGATATGTTAACTTCAGCTAGGTGTGACTTGATAGTGACATTTGTGATGACACTTGCTTTGATGGTGGTAAGTATTGTAAGGGGGTGGGTGATAAGTATTGTAAGGCAGAAATTATTTAGGATTTACATATTGACTGTATGAAAGAGATCAAGAAACTAAAACACAGTCATGTTTTAGAAGTACATAAATGGCTGACATGCTTTCTTCTTTTAGAAGTGTGTTCATGTACTGAAAAGCACCTTTATAGACTATGGATGTGTATTTTCAACAGCATAAGCTCTCCTTTTGTTCCTATATTTAAACTTCACTAAAATTATCTTGCGTGCTGTCCTCTTCATATACTTTTACCTAAGATACAGCACACTGACAGTTGCTTCTTGTGTAATTAGTGCCATAGATGTGATTTGCTGCTCTAAGTCCACGGTAAGAAATATGGACTTCCGGCAATTTTGTCAAAGATGCTTTTCCAGTTTGTTTTCCTGCCTCTGAAGCTCTATTATGGGAACACTGCTGCCATCTATTGTTAAACAAATCTTGAACAGGCTGGGACAATCCAGGTATTTATTCTGACTTAATGTTGTCATTTGCCAGTAGGGCTTATGGCTTATGAATTCTTCCTGCTGTTAAAAGACTTGTAGAATACAGCTGTAGAATAAGTGTATATCCTACAATGCACATTGAAGAACAAATGGCAAGAGATATGGTAGAGGTCATTGGGTTTGTCCTTTATCAGTTACTTACTTTTCCAGTTCAGTTACTCATCTTTGCCATCTCTTTGGAGTCACTTTTAAGTTATTAGAAAGAGTCTTAACTCTGAACACTCAGAGAGTATTGCTGAGAGCAAAACAAGCTTGAAATAACCTAAGAAATCCAGTGTCATGCATGAGTAACACTGACAAAACATATCACATTTAAATGCAAGTGTTCTGATTTTGTTGTCCTAAAGGAAATTAATTCAGGATCTGAGCTGTCCAAAACTGCATAGTCATCCATTAGGCATTCAAGTAGTTGTTCAGTCTTTTTTCAAAATTCTGGAAATTTCAAATATCTAGAATTGTACCAAAGAATGTTTTCTTGCAAGTGTGGCATTTCATCCAAGTGTTACTTGGATCTGCTTTAATTGTCGGCTTTGCTCCCTGAGGTCTGTGTTTTTCTTGAGGTATTCACTCAGTGAATCTATACAGATATAGACATGGAATATCCAGCATCCCCTGAGGAAAGTTGTTGAAATATGTTTTGCTGGATAATGCTGATGAGGGAGTGATGGTTCCTGTCAATTCTGAGTTCAATTAACCAATTTATATGTGGGTGTGTATTAGTTAAAAATAATGGAGAATTTTTTTCTAATACTTCCTGGTCTTAAAAGCTAATGTTAGGCATCCCAACTCAAAGAATTTATAACAGAAGTTTGGAAAATGTGGAAGGAAGTAAGGTATTCATCTTCTTGGCTATTGGAATTCATTGGAATTCCTCTGCATGTTCTTGACTGTCCCATCTAAAGAAGAGGAGCATCTCTGATCATTTTAGCTTTTCAGTAATGAGATGTAGTTCCTCTGCCTGCCTTCCATCTGAAGGAGAGTTTTCAGGTGGGAGATTTTATTAAATATTAACAAATAGAATGCTCTTAATTCAGATTGGCATGGATATAGTTTTCTGGCATGGATATAGTTTTCAAGTAAAGGTAGAAATCCGTTGTTGCTTATAGTAGAACTAGGGAAAATTAATGTTGTAGGAAGTTCTCTGAATCCATTGTCTCCATCATTATGTGAACGATTTTATTCAATATGCATAAATATTTGAAGAAAAGGCAATCTCTCAAGTAATTGCATTGTAGTTGTGTGAACATTATGATTTTTGGTACCTTCTAGGAAGCATCAAGACCAACTAGAGGTTTACCAAGGCAGGCACTGCACAAATACAGTGAAACATCTGTTATGGTAGGCATCTGTGTGTGGAAACAAAACTTGCCCTTCATGTTCTTTCTGTCATTCTCTAGTTGGTGCTCTCCACAATGATGATAGGAGGGGTTAGAAACAGAACCATGTGTTCTTATACAAATGTGACACCACTGGCTAAAAGTAATTAAAACCTTGTTGGGGTTGTCATCGCTATTACATAATACAGAAATGTTTACGTAAGAAATAGAGCAACAAATTTGATTTACTTTATCTTTTAATAATTCCCATCTAACTGTTTTGAAGCAGCCTGATGGCCTTTGAAGTGAACACATGGTGGCAGTGTTTGGTAATTCAAAATAGCGCTCCAGACTGACATTCGCTTTCTTATCTCTTTTCTTAGGATGTGTATAAAGAAATCAAGTTTTCTTTTGATTTCATCAGCTTTTTTTATATGTGTCTCTAATTGTGTCTTCTCATGAAACTTTTTTCTCTTCTCATTTGTTTCAGATCACTTTTGGAGAAATTGAACATCTCTGAAAAAAGAAGTTTTGCAAACATTTTAATAATTCGGTGGATGTTCATCACATTTACCACACTACTTGCTGAGGACTTTTTGAATTTACCAGAGGCTCATCAGCTCCCCCTTTCCTTACTCAGTTTAAGAGAATGAGTTCTTTGAATTTAAAAGGTTACTTATTCGAACAAATTATTGTTTTACAAAACATAAGTATCCAGATTGTTCCTTATCAATTGCTGTGATATCACACAAAAAAAATCTTATCTCAAAAGTAGTATGTACCTTTTGCACAAGAATAATAATTGTCAAGAAATGTGTTTATTGAGAAAATTGCACTAAGGTCTCAGTCTTATTGCTGTGGTAATGCTTTTTCAATCTATTGAAACTGAAATATGCTATTCATGTGCCACGCTGCAAAGAAGATCTAGCTGAGCATTGCTTGTTGGGTGGCCTTTGAAAACCTTGTTCACAGTAGCACTTTTAAACCATGCAGAGAGATTGCAGCTAAAAAGGATTATCATTCACATGAATTGATTTTTGTGCACTGTGAAATCTTGTGTAGAAATGTTGGAACATCCCAGAAGAGTTTGTTTTTTACTTTACAGTACATGAGTGCATCTGGTCCATGTATGGTGTATCAACTTTTCTTCATAAATTAGTCTGCAGATGCAGAACAGATTCCTGCTGGTGCAAACTATTCCTGTCCCATCTTCTTCAGTTGAGATCCTTTACTTTGCTAAGGATCTTCTCTGTGCTTTTTGGGTTTTCCTCGACGAGCGTTGGTTTCTATCTGTGCATCTTGTACGTTTTCAGCGGACTGGAAGAAAGAGCTATGTAGTTCAGATTAAATTGCTGTATAGCAAAGCCTAATTAATTTAGTGGCTTACTTTGTAGGGAAGTGGGTATCATATGGGACTTCAGAGCTACAAACCAAATTCTTACTCTTTAATGTTTTTGTGTTTGAGGAAGACCTTCACCTAAAAGTGAGTTTTCTTTTTGAGGCTTTTTTTGGGCAGTGCTATAGGTTAGAACACTTGATTTTTGCTTTTCAAAAATTTTCAAGGCTAAATGGAGATCTATCATTTAAGAAGTCTTTTAAACCATAAGATTTTCAGATTAGAAATTGAAAGGAAAATGCCGGTTGTTTGTCTTCCCCGGGTCCCTGGGCAATAGGATGTAAATATGGGTAGAAAATACTGTGTGAGATCAAACTGGCATTTTTTCTGAAGGTGAGAATCCAAGACAATATATACAATTAAAGCCAACAGCCTTGCCTACAAGAAGGAGTCCATGTCTTCTGGCATTCTCCCCTGAAACCTCTCTATTCTTCTCCCATGTATATGCATCTCATAGTTTCTTTACAAAAAAAAAAAAAAAATAGTAGAACCAGCCAGCGCCAGTTTGTTTTCCATGTTTTCTTTTCTCTGTAAGGGATTAGTTGTAGTAACAGATTTCATGTGCCAGAAAGTAGGTGAACATTAACTATTTTGTCATGCACTGATCCTTCCCACAGCCTTGCAAAATTTGAAATGCAGGAATGGTTATTCATTAACATTTCTTTGTGTCTACAGGAAGTACATTTACTATGTAAACATGTTTTATATAGAACATACAGCTGTTTTGAACGAGCACTCAATGAAATGTAAGAGTACAGTGCCTACACTGCCACTGCAGAAACTCTGAGATACCACAACATTGTGTTTTGGAAGAGTGAACACACAAAGGCTTTGCCCAGAAAAAATAATGGAGGAAGTTTCCTTAAAAAAAATTAATTCTTTAATTTTTTGATTGTTTTGTATCTGAAATGTATCTGGACACTAAACTATTGATATACAGTCAATATTTAGAAGTGGGATGGGTGGGGATGTGTTTCTTAGTGCTGATTTTAATAGAGATCCCATTGAAGAAGGAAAATTCAAGTACCATCAGATAGTCCATTTTTCATAGACTAAGTATACTGCCACTAGAAAAGAAACACAGTGTGCAGAAAATGTAACGAGAATAGCTAGAAGAACCATAGGCTGCTTGTCCTGATAATATCAGTCTCAAATCTGTGAGGAACTTTACTTGTAATACTTTTTCCTTGTGTCAGATGTGCCTCTCTGCAAGCAACTCCACTGGCTGAACTTCACATTAAGAGCGTTCTGTGGAATTGAGATGTTTTCTGAAAAGGTGAGTAACGATTCTGCTTCCCAAAAAGTCAGAGCGGTTTTGCTGGGCTGTTTGTTGCCTCTAGGTGGCTAAAGCTGTTTTACCCCTTCAGAACTAAAGGATGGTGCATTTACCAAGGTACTTCTCAAACGGGCTGTACACTGTGGGCCCTACTGTGTCAAAGGTACCATTCCTAAGGAACCACAGGGCCAAGAAGCGTAGGTGTGCTGTGGAAAGGGTTTATGAACAGCAAGCCAAGCCTTTGGACAGCTCTCCACTGCACACAGGATAGATGTTGAGGTACAAAGTTAGCATTTGGACCATGAGGTGCTATACTGTGAGTTTGTGTTTGACCTTTAGGTGAGAGAGTCACAGAATCATTAAAGCTGGAAAAGACCTCCATTATCACTGAGTCTAGCCTAACACCACTTTGTTCACCGCAAAACCACATCCTCGAGTGCTACATCTACACATTTTTTGAACAATTCCAGGGATGGTGATTTCACCACTTCCCTGGGCAGCCTGTTACAATGCCTTACCACCGTTTTGGTGAATAAATTTTTCCTCATATCCAGCCTGAACCTCCCCTGATGCAACTTGAGGCCAATTTCCTCTTGTCCTGTTATTTGTTACTTGGGAGAAAAGACTGACCGTTACCTGACTACAACCTCCTTTTAGATAGTTGTGGAGAGTGATAAGGTCCTTCCTAATACTCCTTTCTCAGAAAAACCCATGACGGGAGAATGGAATCTTGGTTGTCTAACCACTCCTACATGTACCTTATTATATGTTAAGGAAGGGGAGGGTTTCTGGTGGTTTTAATGGGAAAATAATATTACTCTTAAACTGGCAGGATACTACAATGATAGGAGATGACAATTGGATGAGCTCATAAATTTTGGATGAATGGCATCTGTGTAAAAGCGTGAGGTTAGTTCTACACAGTTGATAAAAAAAAAGTAACAACAACAACAACAAAAAAAGCTGCAGTTGACCCTTCAGGATATAATGCACTTGTGTCAACATGGACTCTGCCCAAACATTGTTCTGCTGTGGAAGCAGCTGGATGCCCTGCCCTCTGGTTTATATAGCGCCAAAGGGAAGGGGTAGGGAGAGATGAGGTGAGGGAAGAGGGAGGAGAAAAAGAGGCAGCAGGGAAGATAAAGCAAATGCAGCTCACCTCTTCAACACCACACTCTGAGCTGAAAATATCCTGTGGCTGACCCTCTCAGCGCTCATGTCTTGATATTTAGGAATCTGCATCAGCAGAGAAAGTGTCTGCCTCAAAGTCACAGGCATTGTTACAAGCAAGCAATTTTTCTGTTTCATTTACAAGTATTTTTCTTTGGGAGGCTGGGCAGTGATGGTGAAAGGGGCAGGGAGAGAGTAATAGCTATTTCTATCTTGCCTGTAATATTTGAGATCTAATTTACAGTATGCCATTCCATAGTCGCATGATGGTGTCATTTTAATGGTGTATTAACACTGAAGTCTGGAATATTTATTTGGTTGAAAATGCATCTAATACTAAATACATCTCTAGGGAGATGTCTGTGGGATGATTACAGAACTGATGGCCATCAAATTGATAGCATTTCTCTGTCCTCCTGAGTCTTCTGCTGTAAAAGTGGGACAGGGTGTTTTCTGGTAAAGAATAATGGTCTCTGTGCTATCCTCGGGGGTAGATGTGGTCCAGCACCTGCTCTCTGGATCCAGGATATAGAGCTTCTATGCAATTATCTTCCAGTTTGCTGCTAAATTTCTATTCAAATTAATCAGTAGTTGCTTGACATGAGAAATCACATTGAGAGCTTTAAAGCTTTACCACACACCATTGTTTATTTATTTACAATCTATTATTCATGCTAGAAATACTGGCCAATTTAACCTGATTTGTAACCTTTCCTTTTTTTTTTTCCTTCTTGGCTGAAGTCTCCCATGTGATTTGCATGTGTATAAAGCTGGGGGTGGGGGGTGGGGGGAAAGAGGGTGGAGGGGGGTGTTATTGTTGGGCTTTTTTTTTTTTATTTATTTTAATATCTGTACCAGGTTATATCAGATAGTGCCCAATAGAGATTCTCTAGCATTCCTGACTTTAAAGCAGGTGGACATACTGAAGCAAAAGAGACATGACTGATCTTGGGAAAGAGTAACCACATCTGCAAATATGTGTGCTTGATTCACAGAGTTTTATTCAACGTGGACTGTGTCAAAGCTAGGCTATGGATATTTTGAGAGTTTGTTTTCATTAACATTCAAGCAAGGTGCAGTCCTGTCTGTGGGAAAGAAGGAAGCGTGATGGAGAGAGCCCTGCAGCCTGGCATCTGAAGCATGATGATCTGTCGCTGTGAATTCTGCAGGCTCATGGCAAAAAGGGTGTGAACTCTTTTTGGTGGTCATGTATGTCCGTGGATCTGTGACAGTGGGGATTCACAACAGCCTTGCTGGATGGCAGGGATTGCAGCTGGTAGCAATCAAGAGGAAGCTATCATTTCCTTTTGACTTTTACAAAGTGGCCTAATATAAGTTCTATTTATTCAGGTGTTTTTATACAAATTTTCCAAAGATCCCGAGTTTGACCTTTGTGTGTGTAGTTTCCCCTTCAATTAGTGAAAACCATTTAAAAATGCCAAGGATGGGACTAGAAGGGACCTCCTAGATGCTGTATGCTGCTGGTACAGTCAACTAGATTGCAGACTTTTTCAGCTCTATCAAATACCAGAAATAATTTGTCTCTCCTACTTATCTGTTTGCTGTACTGCTGTACCAGAACCTTATTCAGGTTGCTTAGAAACCCTCTTCTAGTACCCAAGTTTTTTTTCACGGCCCATTCATATTAATTTGTTCATGTACCGGTACTGTCCCCTCGTTGGGTGGCTCTTGTCTCTATCTAATGTTTGCATATCACTTTGATGTATTTATAGTAAGGAACCATGTCCTTTCTCAGACTGCATATTTTTATGTTAAACATAAAAATGCTTTTTTAGTGTCCACTCATAAAAAAGGTTTGTTATTTTATGGACACACAGAATAACCTTTCCCTGCACCTGTTCTTGTTTTAGTTCCTCATCCATAGGACCAGTCTTGCCTAACCCTCTCAGTCTGGCAGAGGAGGTTGCACCACCATCTAGCATAACAGCAGAAGTACTTGCCTGCCTGCCTGCACTGGCTTTACTTCACATGCTATGCACTAGGACCCTTGCAACATCTCCTGTTGATGGGACTCAGTCATTCTATGATCATCTCATAAATAAAGGTCTTTTTCCTCTTGGCCTTCCTCAGGTAGGCATGCAGAGTTTGGTTTAGGGTTTTCTTGATTTTGTTTTTGGTTTTTTGTTTCTTTATTTTATTTTGGGAAGGTTGTTGTGGGTTTTTTTTTTTTTCCTCTAGAACAATACTATGCATTTATTTAGATCTCTCTTTCCTCTTTCTTGCTTGAGGTAGTTTTTTAAAATATTGTCTCTGATCTTGCAGCATCCCATGACGCTTATTTTCAGGTCTTGCTAAGTCCCTTTCTGAGTTTACATCTTTTTAGGATGCATTGGCTGCCATCCCTGCAGCTGCCTTCCTCTTAGCCATCCTGTCCTTGCCTCCACCTTTTATATCACCTTCCCTCACAAGGCCTGATGGTGAAGCCTTCATCTAGATTTCAGGTTGTGATGGAACATTTGTGATGTCTTTAACTTCAGAAGAGCCTCACTTTCTGTGGTTTCATTATATTCAGTACCTGACGGTTTTTTACTTGGTTTTTGTTGCATAAGGTTGAGGTCAGATTAACTGAAATAATTTCAACTTTGATGGCATATTTTCTCAGCCCTAACATGACTTCTTCAGATCCTAACCCAAATTTCCAGTATTAGTGTGATCTTTGCTTAATTCAGTACACTTTTAGAGGTGGTCATTCATCCACACTGGTTTGATTCCACCCTTGAAGAGTTCTTCCTTTGGTCAGAGGTTTGACATTTCACATAATTTTTTTCTTGGAAAACATGACAGTTTCATCTGAAATCCAGGTCAATGAGATCTTTAACCCAGTTCCCTAGACTAACACATCCCATGAAATTCTCAAATTCAGTTAATTTCCCCAATTTAATTCCTATCACTTTGTTCCATGGGGCAGAAGCACAAAGGACAATTGTGTGTTGTTTCTGCAAAAGCCTCTAACGCATTTTCAACTTCAGCCCAGCACCCTTCTTGTGGGTAACATGAATGAGTAATGGAGCTTGTCTGCTGTTGCCATGCGCCGGTGCCCCAATATGGGCCAGGTGTTCCTGTATGAGTCAGGATGTGCAGATGCAGAGACGAGTACTGGCTTCCAGAGGGATGGACACCCGCCTTTGGCTCCATCCTACTCCTGCAGCGGCATGTTTGAACGAGAAAAAAGAACACAGTTGGTAATGGCATGAGTAAAGTTTTACAAGGAGAGCAGGTGTGCCTGCTTGAAAGATAAACTCTTCCCCCATGCAACGATAAGATAAATGATCCGAATCTTGTGATTTAGTTAATGTTTCTGTCTTTAGCCTGCTGTGTACACAGCACCCTGCTGGATAAGCTGCCCAGAACTGCATGCCTCTGTATGCACAGAGCTATAATCGTCAGCAATATCATTCTCTCACATCGTGTCCTTAACTAAACAGCCTTTAATCATTGTACATCGTTATTATATGTTCCTTATTGTACAATGCAGCAGCTACCTTGCATTAAAAAAAGGCCATTGCCTACATTAAATATCATCATTGGCTGTGACTGGAGGATCTTGTTTCACTGCTATTTCAGGCTGTCACGCTTCTCTGGAGCAGTATTTAAACTATGACTGAATTTAGGCAAATGTTTTTTGTTCAGTTGCCTTGAGAATTAGAGTTAATCCATCTTTCTCACCAAGGGAAAATTCTTCCAGAGGCATCTCACTCTTGTTTCACTGCTTATTGATTATCACTCCCAGTTTGCACATTACTGGCTGTGGCGTTCCAGCTGCATTTGAATGAGCAAAAGAAAAGCCAGCTGGTGCTCTGTTGTTCTGATTTTTATATCAGCATTTTGGTTTCAAAGACATTTATCTAATCTTATTAACAGGCTTTACCAAGAGGATTTCCTCACAGACTTAACTGGGAGAAAACAAATAGGCAATAAGGAGGGGGTGGTGGAGGATATCTTCTGTTACTTTTCACAGAAGCACATTCTTACCTACTGGGAGAAAAATCAAGTTTGCCATTGACTCAAATGCTGGCACGTTCTGACTAAGGCAAAGCTCCTGATTTTCCCTTATGTGAATGGCCTGCAAGAAAGCAAGGCGATGGGCATTTTCCTTCCATGCAAGGGCAGAGAACAGGCCAGAAGGCACAACGTGCTTCAGAGTGAAAGGCAGGCAGTGAGCCCATGCTCCTACTCAGGGGAATGCGGCCAGGGGACCGGGGGCTGTGGTCACGATGCCAGCATCTCCCTGTGGTCACTTTCTGTTGAGAGCTCACTTGTTTTGTATGGAGCTTTTTACGTGTGACTGAGAGCCATGTGTACATTCAGAGTGCAAAAATGGAACAGATTTGGGGAAATTAGTTCTAACAGTGCCTACACAATTGGAATCTCTAAGGTTGAGGGTAACAAGCGTGCAGCCTAAGGTCCAAATTCCCAATGAGACACAGGGGCAGGTCATGGTGTTCATAAGTTCAGAGTCTTGTTTGTCATAAAGTAAAATACAGTAACATGAATGTACAAGCATTATAAGAGCATGTAGTGACAGGACAAGTGGCAATGGCATCAAATGGAAAGAGAGCAGGTTTAGATTAGATATGAGGAAGAAAATCTTTGCTGTAAGGGTGGTGAGGCAATGCAATAGATTGCCCAGAGAAGTTGTGGATGTCCCGTTATTGGAAGTGTTCAAGGCCAGGTTGGATGCAGCTCTGAGCAGCCTGGTCTAGTGAAAGGTGTGCCTGCCCATGGCAGTGGGGTTGGAACTAAATGACCTTTAAGGTCCGTTCCAACCCAAGCGATTCTATGATTTTGTTAGAGTTCCTTAAAAGTAGCTGCTGCTAAAATAGGATTTCTAATATGAACAAAGAACCATGTCTTTAGCTGACCCTTTGTTAGTTTAGCAATTCTTAACTTCATGAAATGAGCTGTACATGCAGGAATTCCTCTGACAAAGGGCACCCCAGAATCTAGATGATTATCCAGGTTAAAGAACCATACAACAAGGATGACTGACTAAAGAGACAAGTCTCTGAGAAGATTAAGAAAAGAGACAGAAAAAAAGAGTATGTGAGAAAGAGAGAGCTTCACTTTCTTATGAGTACAGTGAGGAGAAGGAGAACTGTACCTCTCTTGATGTTTTGTGACGGGTATAGTCAAGGCTCCTGGTGTTGGGTATGGGCTCACTTGCTTCCCTTCCTTTCTTCTTCTCCTCATCTCTACCTCTTTTGCTGTATGAAAAACTTTATATGAAAAACTTACGTTGATTCTTAAGGAATCCTTTTAGATTTACGTGTGTTAACAATGAGGGGTTCTTAATTTAAAAGCTCTGGTTGGGGTAGCACTGGTGGAGAATAAAGAATGGTGTGTGGTCCTGGGCTGAGTCAAGTTCTCCTGGGAACAAAAGGGAAGTTCCAGGGAGTTCTTGCCTTGAAATGCCATGCAGAGCAAGATCGTCAAGAGCTATTGGTTTTTCCTAGCATTCTCTAGGTGCTGGAAATTGTCCACAAAGGAGACTGTATTATCCTCTCTGGAAGGAGAGCTGCATGATGATCCATTCATATCCCATGCCCATCATAGGTATTGCCATCCATGAGCAAGCACAGGAGTGAATCCAATTGATTCAGAACTATTTGAGATTGACTGCAGATCAAGCCCATTCACTCTTCTTGCCTGCTAACAGCACCTGCTCAACTTACATTTTGGCGTGGCTAGGCAAACTTTACTGCATCTTCCAGCCTTCTCCAGCCACCTTCTGCCTCAGCCATCAAGGCTGTGAGGTATGGGTTGCACAAGCATAAGCTGGGAGTTCTGAGTTACACACTGTAGCCTCTCTGGGAGCTGAAGGATGGCATGCTGGAGTGCACCCACCTCCTTCCAGTCTGGAAAGCCATCCTACCGTGACTGTCACAGGGAACTTGCAGTGCCTTGTGTTCGAGTGTTTTTATAGAATGACATAAAAGGAGAAGTACTGAGGACTAGTGGAAACAGTACTCCTATTTCTGAGGGCACATGTGGTAAAATGACATCAATAAAAGAGCAAAATAGAGGATATTGGCGCATCTACCATGATGAAAAGCTGCGTTTTTCCCCAGTGAGCATATCTCCTATAGCATCTACATTTCTATAGCCTTAGCACCTGTCCTCATGGGGAGGCTGTTACAAAATAAGTGTGTGTGTGTGTGTGAGAGGGTGAATTTAAAACAATGCTCTGAATCATCTCCTTGTAGAAATGCCTTTGTCACAAAAAAATGCGTATTGGTCGCTCCTCGTAACTCACTTCCAGAACAGCTCAATGTAGGCAGCATTCAGTAGAAAAATGAGTATGTCCAAGCTAGAAGTTAACACAAAGTAGCCACTCTGGACTATCTTCCTAATGCAGCCGTGTTCTGAGATGAGAACAGCTTCTTGGTACTCCAAGTCTTGCATTGTGCACCCAAAGTGGAGGCTTTTATTAATTATGTGAATAGATTTGTCTCCTTTTCTACTCTTATTTAAAACACATTCAATCAAACAGGGGCCCTTTGAAAATCTGGATGCTCAGCATAGTGATGGCTTTTGATTTTAAGATCTGAGTCATGTCCCCATGGCCTGAATCCAAGCTATCAAAAAGACCCTAAGTGAATAAAGCAGCCAGTGGTGATTCCCCTGGTAAAATTGAGGTGCCTGTGCTGAGAATAAAGCTTGCATGTCCAGTCAGTGGAGCTTTGCTGGGACATCCTCCAAAAATATGATGAAGACCATACCAAATTTTTACTTTACCACTGAATAAGAAGAAATATTTCCCACCTGTGAGAAATGTTTCTATGTTTGAGATTCAGTGTCAGTCTAGAGTGAGCCAAAATTGCCTTTAAACAGAATTTTCTTGTCATGGGATCTCTCACAGCCCAGTGTGAGATCTCAGGAAAGGATCTTGCCTTTGCACTGTGAGCTTTGGGCCACCCACTGCTGCACATCCAGCCCTTTCCAGAGCTGCATCCTTAGGAGTGCTCTGAGACTGCAGACAGACCCAGTACGAGCATACAGAGGCACAGACAGGCTTTGTGCCAGACTCTAACATAGTGTCACAAACTGCTTAGCAGAATGTTAGAGAAAGATCTGAAGAAATAATAATAAGTACGCGCACACACACACACACATATGTATTTGTCCTATTTTTGTTTCTTAACCTTCTGAATAGGTGGTAAAGGGTGAAGCTCTCTAAATCGTTCAACTTCTTTTTCCAGTTGGCAGTTTTCATTCAGAATCATGTCTAGGTAGACTTGTTCTATCTCTCTCTGGAGGGTTCCCTGATTCAACTGAAACTCCTGCAAAAATATGTCCCTCCTATTTCCTCTTCTTCATGTGAAGCTTATTATTTAGTCATTCTTAATGCAGTTTTGCATCCTTCTTCTTACTGGCTAGCTTTACTGCTGTTAATTTTCCTCTATGTAGCTGTGCCTCTGTGGAGTTGCTGAATTATTTCCTTACCTAAGCAATCTCTAAATATTCCCTCTTTTGGATCAGTGCACAGTTAGTAAGTGACTAACTCTGCAGCAGAGAAATGTTTTGGTTTCCACAGTAAAAGAAGTATTTCTTTCTACTATCACAATATTTTATGGCTTAAGAGGGCCATCTGAACTGCCTAACTTATACCATAATGCTTAAATTACACATAGATAAATAGAGGTGTTATCTTGTGCCACCTGCAATGCTAAAACTCATTTTTCCCCACTGATAAAAATAGATGTAAATATACATATAAAAGTCACACCCACTTACTGGACATTGAAGCCCACAATAAAGATTTCCCATTTCAAATTGCACTTTGAGAACTATCAGTTAATTTTTAATAAATTTAAGAGCTTTTATCTTGTAGTGTCCTAGTTTCTTAATTAAATGCCATATGGTACCAGGTGAAATGCTTTGTGCAAGAAATCTAAATCTCCTGTGTCATTATTCTGCCCTTATTAATCAAATGTGTGGTCCAACAGCTGTTGAGCATCCTGTGTGCAATACTTCTTCTATTTTTCATCATGGCAAAGTACCCACCTTCAGGCTCGAAATAACTACAGGAGTCAGAGTTTAGAAGGCATTTTCTAGGTTTGCACACTAGAGCTATTTCTGTTCTGACTTTTTGTGCATGTTTAATCAATTTCGTGCAAGTATCCAACCAAGGGGGGTTCACAGAGAATTCATTCAAGGTTTTCCAGTCACTTGGGAAACAGACCCAAGATGACTTTGCTATCAGCATTTACAGGGATCTGTCTATGTATTAGTTTGGAAAAAGCACAAGGTCATGACTCTTTCTTTTTTTTCCCCCATGAAATATTGTATGGAATGATGACTTGGTGTAGAGGAATGCTTATGCTCCACAGCTAGGATGTGAGCTACTGATTTAATGAAGTGTTTTAATTAGTTCAGGTTCTGTAGACTTGACTGTATATCTAGACCACATATTTAATCTCATCTAGCAAAGAAGTAATGACAGAATTCAGGTCCGACTTCACTTTTGTATAAGTCTACCTTTGGTTCCAACTTAAATATCAAGTGTTGACTCCCTTCTGAAGTTGGCTACTTCTCTGAGTTTCTCTCTGGGCTGTGGATATTTATAGTGCCTTTCCTTTTCTGGAATACCTGTGTTTTAAAGAGACTCAAAGCCACCCTAGTTTCCCAGGTGTGTATTCCCTCCCTTTTTCTTCCCTTTGTTCCCTATTCCCAACCCTTCTGTCAAGCAGATACCCTGGAAGCATGGGCTGTGGTCTCCACTGGAGGGAGCTGGAGAATGAGCTGGCTCCCACCCTGCAGCAGCATTGTCCTTCCTCTGGGGTTGAGCTGGTGGAACAGGCACTTCACCCCACTGCTCAGTCTTCTTCTGGTTATTGCACTTGTGGGGAAGACAAAACCTGAAAAACAACTGGCCAAAGAACATATGTAATTGGATCAAGTATTAATGAATAAGGACAGTAAACCTTCCCAGAATTTTTCTTGGCTGTATCTCCATTGCTTCTCTTCTCTCTATAACTGTAGAGATTTGCTTCAACCTTTAACCTGTTTTTTGATGCCAAGTAAATCGTTGTCCCATCTCCTTTGGTTACTCCTCTGAAATGCCACGGTGTTGTGAGAGTCTGAGGACAGTCATTTGCCATAAGGTGAGACGAGAGCCATCACACAGGGCTGGATTAAAGAGACGAGAACCATCACACAGGGCTGGATTAAAAGGAATTCAATCAATACCTGCTTTTGAGACAGTACCATTCTTACTTCTCAGGTTATAACATCTTTGAGCTGTAATGCAGAAGCTGCAATTTTAAGGTGTTTGTTGCAGCCAGTTTATCCAGCTGCCCGTGGGTGATGCTTTTATACTCAAAGAAAAGTGGCTGTTGACTGTTATTTGTCTATGCAACTCTTGTCCATCATCACTGTGATATCTGAGGATGGCTACCACCCTGCATGAGCATTGAGAAATTTGAGCCTGTTTTAGTGAAGAATTTGCTTCCTGCTCTGTATTCTCTTGCAGGTGGAAAGCTGCAGATCCAGCTTTCTTGAAGAAAACATATAGGACCAAGCAGCAGTTTTGCATAATAAGGACCCATAATTTCTGCAAATGACTGACCTCCTGAACTTGGTTTTACAAATCACTAAATGATGACACAAGTTAATGTGCGAGGACCCACCTGAAAAACAAATGATATTGAGTATGGTGGTGATGTGCCCTTCTGTGAAGAAAAAGAAGGAAACTGCATCTGTTTACATATATGCACTCACAATTTGTAGAAACCCAGATGTTAAAACACTTGCATATCCCTGCATAAACAAATAGCAAATAAGGACAAGATTTATGAATTTAGAATGCCTTTTTAGTGCATGTTCTCGAAAAATTTTTCTTTTCTGAGTATAAAGCGCAATTTCTTTTGAAAAAAGAAAATCAACATGCACCACAAATGACAACTTGTTATGGATGTAAATATTAATTATACATTGAAATTCTGGAACTGTTTTTACTAGAAGCTTGTTAGCTTGTTAATTATCATAATTATCATACAAGGGGAAAGGGAAGAGAGAGAGAGACTGATTAGTGTTGGTAATTTGCCTCATCCTTTCTGTTCTGTTGCGTTTTTTTTTTTCATTTTGGGAAAATTAATTCTGTGAAATTATCACTAGGGTACTGTGTGCTCCAGGACACGTCTGTATGATGCGGCATTGTTCTGCCAGAATGCAGACTTAATTCATGCTTGGCACCTTTCCTGTCCCTCTCCTCCATGCAATGTTTGAGTCTGCCAGTCTTGAGCAATGCCATATCGTGCACTGTTCTTCCCTTAAAATAAAACTGAAATAAAAATAGAGGCATACACACAGTGCTCCTGAAACCTCAGACAAATATGGGCTGACAGAGGAATAAAGGAAAATGGTATTGTTTTAATTGCAATAGAATAGAGGAAAATTACTCCTAGGAGGCACAGAACTGTTAGTGGATACCACTGGAAATCATAACCATCATCAATGTTTTGGAGTGCTCTTGGGGCAAGATTCTTCCTTTTGCTGACCTTAATGGACTCTTGTTTTTTCTTTTTGCAGCTATATGGGTGGGACAGCTCTGAGTACTGAGAGAGGAGAGAAAAAACCCCAAAAACATATAATGTTTGCTCATGGAAGAGTTTTATTTAACTCTGAGGTAGAAGTAAGTTTAAGTATATATGTTTCATCATGGCAAAAATTTACCTTTCAGGTTGTTTAAGGATCCATATGGCCTCCTGGGTTGCTCAGGATATTCAGGAATGATCTGGAAAAAGGTAGTTGTGCACTCACTAAATCTGCAAAGAATACCAAATTAGTCAAATTCTGAAAAGGCTGTGAGAAACGTCAGAGGCACCTTATCGAACTAGATGAATGGGTGACACGGTGTCATAAAAGGTTCAGGTGTGTTCAGACAAAGTGTTGCGCACTGAAGAGGAGAAAAAATAGATGTGCTCAAATGCCTTACAGAACTCTCAATTACCTGCCGTGACTTGGGAAAGGCAGCTGAGTGTCACAGTGAGCATCCTAGTGATCATTTGGATGCTGACCACAGCTCTAATTTAATGGTCAGGCAAGATGTTAGGCTGCAAAAGGAATAGGATAGAGAATATGTTTAAAATACAAGCAATTAATAATGTAAGTTGATGATGCATTGGCATTTGGAATAACATACATAGGACTGTACACCCAATACTCCCAAGTTTCACAAGAAGCCTGTACCAAAGCAAGACAGAGTTCAGAGAAAGGTGACAGGAATGGAAAAGGATGTGTGAAATTTCCCGCTTGAGAAAAGACTGAAAAGACTGGATGGTTTACCTTTTCAAAAAAGATGAAAAAGTGGTGATACTGTATAAATATCAAAAAGGTGATATATAGCTAGCAAAGAGATACCCTATTTGACCTGTGTTACAATAAAGGAGTGAGAGAGGAGAGAGTGGATTGAAAAAATAGTAATTTCAGAGCTGATGAAGAACAGAAACTGTTTAGCACACTTATCACTGGCATCAGAACCACCAGACATCAGTTGCTAAACCTGTATCAGAACCACCAGACATCAGTTGCTAAACCTGTACCAGCAAGTGGTTTGTCATGATAGGAGTGGGCTTGTGGAGTGAATGGCTGGTGCTGGGAACCCACCACCCATGCCTTCAGGGCTTTTATGTGGGACTAAACTTGCTCTGATCCCACAGACCAAACATTCAGCTTGTCAGTTGTGCTCCTTGTGTCCCTACTGTAGTTTATTTTCATCCACTGGAAAGGCACTAGATAGAAATGATCCAAAGTGTGGTATATGGAGATCACAGGGAGAAACAATTCAAAAGCACATCTCAGATTCAAACTTAAATGTTAACCCAGCTATATCTTATGAGGCTCAAAGTAAGGCTTGACATTTATACTATAAAAAATTATCAGAATTATACTAAAGAAACTTGGAAACTGATAGCCATTTATTTTATTTTATTTTTATGCTTTTATTTTTCTTTTCATTAAGTGACAATGAAGATGCAACATTTTGGGTTAAGGATGAACGAAAACACCTATGGCAGAAGTCTCTGTTGTCTCTTCATAGGCAATTATGGCATGAAATTAAATATTCAAGTGTGTTTAATACAAAATATTATTAACTTGTGCATGCTTAACATGCATTTCTTTAGATAAATGTCTAGGGCGGGTTTTGTGCTGCTTTTTCTTTATCATCTATATCTTTATCTATACTATTCACAGTGCACACTCTGGAGTAGCCTTTGAAGTGAAAGCAATCATACATTACAAGAATCCAATAGATTAATATTTAAAAACAAAATTTAAAAATTATTTTCCATTTTCAGGTTGTCAGAGATATTCACATCTTTCAGAGAACAAGTAGAGCCAGGCTGGGGAGACTTTAAAGAACAAGCTGCAGGGTGATGTGTAGGACAGTGGAGGAGGCAATATGAACACATGGGGTTTTAGATGACTGCTGCCACCTAATCCAGTCCATCAAGACACACACATAAGGATTGCTCGTGTGTGGTGGGTTGACCCTGGCTGGGTGCCAGGTGCCCACCAAAGCCACTCTATCACTCCTGCCTACTAGGCTGGGCAGGGGAGAGAAAATATAACGAAAGGCTCATGGGTTGAGATAAAGGACAGGGAGCGATCACTCACCAATTACTGTCGTGGGCAAAACAGACTCGATTTGGGGAAATGAGAAATAAAATGAAATCTTAAAAGCTCTCTCCCCACACCCCTTCCTTCATCCCAGGCTCAACTTCACTTCTAGTTTTTCTCTACATCCTCCACCCCAGTGGCACAGGGGGATGGGGAATAGGGGCTGCAGTCAGTTCACCGTACATTGCTGCTGCTGCTGCACCTTCCTCCTCAGGGGGAGGACTCCTCACATTCTTCCCGTACCCCTATGTGGGCTCTCCTCTCTTTGGGGCCACAGGTCCTGCCAAGAGCCTACTTCAGCATGGGCTTCCCATGGGGTCACACCGTCTTTCAAGCATCCACCTGCTCAACTGTGGAGTCCTCCAGGTGGATATCTGCTCCCCCATGGACCTCTAGGGGCTGCAGGGGGACAGCCTGCCTCACCATGGTCTTAACCAAAGGCTGCAGGGGAATCTCTGGTCGAACAGCCAGAGCACCTCCTCCTTTCCTTTTGCACAGCCTTGTGTTTGCAGAGCCATTTCTCTTACACCTTCTCATTCCTCTGTGCTCCAGCTGCAGTTGCTGTTGTGCAGTTTTCCCCTCCCACCTCTTACCTGTGTTATCCCAGAGGTGCTAACATTGTTGCTGATGGGCTCAGCCTTGGCCAGCAATGGATTCATCTTGGAGCCAGCTGGCATTGGCAGTGTCGGACATAGGGGAAGCTTCTGGCAGCTTCTTATAGAAGTAGCCCCCTCCACCCCCCCACCCCAAACTTTGCTATGCAAACCTAATACATCTTGCAAGTGTTGCTAGAGTGGGAGCAATGCCGTGTACTGAATACCTGATGCACAACAGGCATCCTGGTATTTGCACTGTGGGGTACTCTCCAACACATTCGAAGACAGACATTGTGTTTTGAAGAGAAATGGTTGCGTTTCAGTTAACCTCACAAGCTCAAGCAGTGACAGCTCTTCCAACCTTAAGCCTTTTATCTAGTGGTAGGCATTGCTGTTATTAATGCATATGGAATCTGTTTCTTATTTAGGTTTTGCCTAAACAATACTCTGAAAATATGTACCAACTATCAACTATCGACCAGTAAGTGGGACCAGAAGAGACAAGAAGAGTTTCAGCTCTGATAGCCAAGCACAATATTCCAGATGACAAGAAGCCTTGTTGGGTCTTTAGACCTATGTTAGGATGTATGGAAATGAAAGGTTTCCACTCTGAGGAGGGCCTGGGACCTCCTGTGCTGGACTCAGCTGGGCAGTGCCACAGGGACTTTGGACAGAGGTGGGATGTGGCTATGCCCAAACCACTGGAGTAGTGAACCCAACAGCATGCCAGCATTTGTATGGCAGTGGGAGAGGGCATTTTTTTTCATGCATCTGCCCTCACTGGGGCACTGAGCTTGGCTCTAGGGATGCATGATTCTGTTACCAATATGACAGAAAGCAACCCAGTCCTGTTACCTGTGAGGTCAGGGAGGGCACATGAAGACCACTGGACTGTTTGGTTCCCAGTGAGTCTCAGCAGTTCCCCTGCACCCCCTTCCTGCAGCTGGCACATCCCTACAAAAGGTTTCGGGAAATTGCCCTGTGGAGACTGATGTGTGACATCTGGAAGATGCACCTATTTCTGGAGGAGAGTAGCTCTGCCATAATTATTCAGGTCTGATAATTAACTAGGATGTAATTAGATATAATCACCCTGACAACAGTGTGCACCTTTTTCAACAGGCCTTGTTGTCCACCTGTGTCTGATCAAAAGGGATAATAGAGGAGCAAGCCATTAGTGTGCACGTGGTAAGGGAGCTGGGCCAGTGCTCCCATTGAAGGTCTGATAAGTGATACAGCCGGGCATTGGAGAAAATAATTAATTCATGATATTTTTTTAAACTGTCTTTGCCATCATGATCTCAGTTGTCAGTAGCCAACCTGTTTCAATAATACTACACTGAAAAAAAAAAAAAAAGAAAAAAAAGAAAAAAAAAAAGGCAGAAAAAAGGCCAGGGCTGCTAAAAGAGAAGAGGAACATTTTCTACACTATCAGCAGGGTTCAGTGAAATTATCGTGTCCTTTTGTTGCAGCAAACAACAGCTGAAATGTTCTGTATCCATCTGCACATGGCATCTACCCAAAACCTGCTTAACACAAATGCTCCAAGGCCCATGACAAGGGCTCCTGTCCTCTGCTCTCCAGAATGACCAGGGTAATGCATGGAAATCCCCAATCCATGGAAGGAAGGCTTAAAAATGTGAGCTGGGAGTGCCTGGTGCCTGCATGAGTCTTACTCTGAGGGGCAGTAAAGGTATCAGGGCAACTGCACATAGGAAAGACAAGCAGTGGGGCCATGGGGCCATGCCAGGGATGTCTCTGCACCCTGGGCAGCTTTAGATGAATTACCAAAAGCAGCTGCTTTCTGGAGGATCACCACCAGCAGCCCTCTGCCCTCACCCACTGTCACAGCCATGCCACTCCCCACCAAGGCAGAAACACAAGGCTTTCCCCCTTCCCGTGGAAGGGTGTCCTATTAGGCTGTGCCAGAGGGCACCTGCAGTTATGTGCAAGAGGGTGTCCCACCACTGAAAAAGGATGTTTTACAGGGTTTCTCTTGGGAGATGCTGCTGTCAGCCTGCTCACTGAGGCTCATTCCACACATCCACAGGGACTTGGAGAGAAAACATTTCCCAGAAGGAGACAGGCACACATCTTTGCTGTACGGGACCACATGCATGCAAAAGAATTCTATCAGAGTGGAACCTTTCTTTTACAGATCCAACAACCAAATGTCTCTGAAGTAAGATGAAATTCATGCTTGGTTCCCAGATCTAAAGACTTTAGTCTACTTTTACACATGGTAAACCCAACATTTCTGGCCTTCTAATTCAGATCTGCGCATAGCACAGGTTTTTCCCTTGGCAGCTTTGAATGATCTTTCAGGATGCCAAAATGTCCCCAGTTTGTACCTGAACTGCAACTCAAGGCTTTCTAAAGAACAAGGACTCTCCAAGACCTCCTAAAGCAGAAACTTTTTCATATGCTTTATATTAGAAATAATTAGAAATTGATACATTGGTGTAGAGAATGCTGTTAACTGGCTTTGTGGTAGGTTCAGTACTATGTGTGCATACAAAAAAGCCATGCTGGAGCCAGAGCCAGAACACTGATAAAGTCAATTTTTGGAGTTGAAGAAGTCTAGCCAGAAGTTAGTCTCTGTCTAAACCACACAGCCATTGCACTGTAATTTTTCTTCTGCTCTGAGGGTTGAGCACGTGGGTCTAGTCAGGCTCAGTGATGATACCTGCCCATGCTTGATTCACCCTGTACAGGACAAGTTCAGGATTACCATCAGCTTTTCCCATCTGTGCAGAATGGCACAGAGACAAGCCTTCTACAGTCAGACATCTGCCTTTAAAACAACTAGCTCTAGGTACTCGGTTTTGCCCCATCCTCCCCTTGACATAAATTTTATTTCTTTTTTTATTATTATTTATTTATTTATTTTTATTTATTTTTCTGTTTCCTCTGGCTTCTGCTGCTTTTTCTCCCAAGGCAGATGTGGGCAAATCACATTTTTATAAACTCAAAGACAGATGTGTATTTTTGTCATTGAAATCTTGAAAACAATTGATGAGATTAGAAGCTAGTTTTTGTTACTTATAACCAAAGATCCCTTACTCCTTCTCAGATTCACCTGCCTCTTTCTGTGTTTCCACCATGCATTTGCTGTCTGACTATGGGAGCCTGACATGTACCATTGTGAAAATACTACAGACAAAGTACCCACAGGAGAGACTCCTCATCATATTAAGTAGAAATATCTCTCTGGCACAATCAGAGTTTAGAATTTTGCTCTTTCTAGGTGTTTCCTAGCATTTACTACATTTTGGTAATCAGTGCTGCATTCATGGAAAGCAGGTACTGGAGCAGCATTGATACCATTGATGTCCAGATGCTTTAAAATACTATAAACAAGTCTTCTGGAAGTTTTTTGGAGTTTGTTTGGGTTTGGTTTGGGGTTTTTTTTGTTTTTTATGTCAATACTTAATAGTTTGGTTTAAGCCTTTCTAGTACTGCTGGGGAGGCAGCCATACATGATGGGAGCAAGGCTGCTGAGCTGAAGGGCAAAGCTGGGCTGTGCATACTGGACACCCTGCAGCAACCACTGTGCCCAGCTAGGATCCCCCTGCTCCTTGTTCCCTCTTCCCACTCCCCTGCTGCTGCCCAGGCCCTTCCTGGCTCTTTGGGGCAGGGATTGTCTCTCTCCGTCCTGACTCACACTGCCACAGCTCCAAATGGAACAGCCCTGAGGGGGACTGTAGGAGCTGTTTTGACTCAAACATCAGTGTCTTTCCTTCCAGAAGCACCAAGTGGATCAGTCAAGCTTTATTTGGTAGATCTTGTGCTCACCAGAGAGTCTCCAGCTATGGTGCTTCACCCAGGATCAGGTGCCCCACACCATTTTACATTTGTAAGGCATCCTTGTCCCCTCTGAAAATGTAGCCCAGCTATTGCTGCTTTGTGGCCCTTTGGTCAAAATGCTGGAGGGGAGAGTGATTTCCACTGCTACCTCAAACATGATACAGATGCCTGATGAAGCAGGGAAAAAAGCAGGGCTAATGGCAGCCAGCCCAATTAGTGCAGCACCCTGGGCAGGGCATTTCATCTGGGCCCTCCTTACCGCCTGCCGGGACGGGTGCAGATGTGTGAGTGGTGAGTGACAGGCAGAGGAGCTGGGACCTGACTACATTAAAAATCCTTCCCTGAGATTTTCCTGCTTCCTTTTTCTCTTTCTCCCCTTTCACCACGTGAAACACGCAGTGGGCTGTATATGCAAACACTGACAGATGGTGACACTCGGCTCCAGCTCAGGCAGATTAGAAAGGGAACTCAGTGTTCAAGGGACCAATTACCACTCTGTCCCCTCAGGGAAGAGCATATCAGATGTTTACTGGGGGTTAATAATAAATGAATTGAAAAAAAAATTGCTCTTCGAACACCATATTCTGTGTATTCATGTCAGCAGGTTGTAATTAGCTAATTAAATGCTTGGACTGACAGAACGGCCCCAGTGGGGGTTGCAACGTTGCAGACCGCTCCTGAAATATGAGCAGGAAACATCTTGGAATACGTAGGCAGGAGGGCGGTTAACACCTCACATTTAACGGGACACATCTTCCTGAAAAGGTTACTGGGAGAGCTGGGAGGAGGACTTGGACAAGTCCTGTGCCTGCAGAGCTTGCTGCCAATAAGGCTGAGGACAGCATGTGAGTGGGGGGGCACGCAAGTAAGGAAGCAAGCAGACGTGTAAGGAAGCTCAGCAGCAAGCAGACATGAAGAAAAAAGGATGAAGCTTTTGAAATTAGTATACAATTCAAAATGAATATCAAGTAGCTGATTAGTCCTGGCTCCTCCTTAAAAGGGTAGATCGTTCCACAGTGCTGGGAGAGCTACCAGGAGGCACAGTCTACTCTAAATATAATGTCCAACCATGTGTGATTATTTTGAGTCATCAAAACCAAACCTACACTTAAGGAACATGAAAGGCCCACCTTTAACCTCACGAAGCAGAGGAAATGAGAAGGCACGTTCAACCTCTTGAATTAGCTCATGCCTTACGCCCCTGCCATCAGTGCTGGCCTTTGGAGATGAGAGTGTTTTGTACCACTGGTATGTCACCACTGCTGGTTTGCTTTCCTGGCTCCTTAGTAGCAGTGAGGTTGGGTTTATGAACAGCAAGGCACCTGGCACACTATACAAATAGGGGAGCAAAATCCATGCCAAATTACAGCACAAATAATGCATCCATCTGGAACGTATCAAAGGAGGCATTTGCAGCACAGGCACTGAAAATGATAGTGTGTCAGGATTTTTCAAGATATAGGTTTCTTTGGTCTCACTTTCTAGACACAGTGCTTTGCAGGTAAAAAAATGCTTACAAGGAAGCAGCCTGGAAGTATGCAAGCCAGCCCCATAAAAGGCCAAGCTCACTCTTGGCGGCCACCTTTTGATTGGGCAAAAATGATCCATAGCATTGTGCACTTGGACCTGCAGCCTGCCAGCATGTTGTAGATACGCATCCTCCCCATGGTCCTGAATGGGATAGAGTGACTTGATGCTACAAGAATTTGCCCCTTCCCTCCTCTCCCCATCCCCCTCCTACTCCTAGCGCAGCTTGGCTGAACAAGGAGAGCTACAAAAACTCTTGAAGTTTTGAACAGTGATGTCTTAGAGATGAAGGGCTGTGTAGATGAAAAAAGTGAAAAACATGCTAAAGATGCCTCCAAAACCATGAGACACCTACAGAACATGGAAAATCAAGGGAAACATATCACCTTGCACCTTTCATTCATTACTGCATCAGAAGTTCAAGGTACACAAAGCAACTCATTTGGAAAGATTTTTAAGATGTGCATTAGACCATATATCAAGGCAGAAGAGCCAGCAGATCAGGGCTGCACGTTTGGTGATGCTGCTGTATGCAGGACACAGGGAGGACCATGCTCTGCCAAATCCAGTATGTATGAGGGGTCACCTGCTGTAGATAAGAGGTGTCATCTGCCTCCCAAAATCAGGAATGCTCTGATGAACTCAGGAGGTCTAACCAAACTTTTCTTTGCTGCAGCTGTGATGCTTTCCTCATGCCCTTGGTAGTGTTCTGTGATGTAAACATGCCCACCCAAAGAGCCTGAGAGAGGATGGCTGTGATGCATTACTGCCAGACTGGGATATATGTTTGCCCTATGAAAGCTTGTTGATCTTCCATTTCCTCTCTCCCCTAATGCTTATTATGACTGCAGAGTAAAATCACTGCTGTACCATGCATGCTGACCTGAACTGCCCTTGCCCCGTGCCACCCCACTCTTCCAGGGGGCCATCCAAACTTGGGGGTCAGTCTGGAATAAACAGTATTCTTTGTCTCCTGCCCCTGCATGTGAGGAAATAAGGCAGGTTGCTTTGCCCAAGATTAATTTTTTAAAGCTTTTCCTTTGATGAGCCAGTTTCACAAAACTACAGTTGTTCAGGCTCTTTTAAGGGTTTTCTAGCACTGAGTTGTTGGGCAGATCACAGAAATAGCCTTTTTAATAGTATTTTGGCCATTTAGGACAATTTCAGGCCTCTTTTCTATGCCAGTAACCTCATGGGTGACAGAAGGGGTGTAATTGAACCTGTTAAGGTGGAGGCAAAGTCTTGGCAAATTGAAGGCTGAGTATGGGGTGTCTCTTCCACACCCATCAGAGCCTTGTCCATGGGCAGTCTTCACAGCACACAGATACTCAGGAGGAATGTTGTCTGAGTAAGATACTCCTTCACAAAGGTACCTACCCTGATGCCTGTCCTGATTGCTCCAGAGGTGGGTTTGTAGTAGTCCTCCCAAGCTCCTGCTCCCATTACCCAAAACCTGTGGAAAAGCCTCTGTCCAAAGCCTCCTCTGAACCTGCCCTGCCCTGGGTGTGCTCAGCACCTCTCCAGCTGTGCTGACTTGGCAGGATGCTCAGGTTCCTGGTAAAGCCAACAGACCTGAAATGTGCCATCAGGGCAGCCAGGCACTCAGCTGGTGACTGCTTTGCAAAGGGCTCATGACTGTGCCTTTACAGAATAACAGATTATCTTTTGGGTTTCAGTTCCCTGTGTAATCACAGTCACAACAACCATTTGCACTTTCCACTGTAGGAGTTTAGGCTGAATTTTTAAAAACCTCTGGGAGCTACACCATAAGGGCAAGAAACAGGCAGGGAGTAGACAACATCTGCAGGCTGGCTCCCAAGCACAGAGAGCAGCCATGCTGCTGCCTGCCCCCTCCCCATCACCAGTTGCCATGCTCAGCCCTGAGATACCAAGCACTATAGTTTTGATATTTTAGTTCCTCAGTTCCCCCAGTTCCCCGTGTTCTTTTTCTGAACAACAAGTAGCGCCATTTTTACATACCTACAGATCCAGAACCTTAATTTTTCTTTGTGAAGTGTTTCTGCACTCTCAGACTCTATGCTGCAAACACTTAGACTATAGCAACTTCTATACCCATTCCAATGAAGCAATTGATGCTTAAAATTCATCACATTTACAAGATCCTTATAGCTGGACCCAGGCCATATAGCTTGACTCTTTGCAGAAATGATTTCTACAGGTATATGTTGGAACGGTTGGAATTACAGGCAGTAAAATATTTTGTGCACAAACATGCATCAGAGAATGTGCTGTATAGCACACCCACCGAGTTGCCTGTGAGAATGGAAGGAAAGCAGGCACAACTCTCCGTATGGGAGGAAGGCCTGCTAAAACTGCCGTCTCCTTGTTACCAAGCTGTGACTACCTGGTGCAATCCTGCCCAACCATAATATTTCAGATCAGAGATATCCAACAACATCAGCTACACTTGTTATTGCCATATCAAATAACCACATATATTTATTATTTATCAGCACATGCTTTATTGGCCTTCATTACAAGCTGCTAATGAGGTGTCTGTTTTAATAGTAGCTGTGGAGCTAATAAGCAGGAGGTGGAAGAAACCCACCCTTTGACAATAGATATGATTTCTTCACTGGCTTTTGGGCAGCCACATATCCCTTCCACAAATGACAAGTGCAGGACTGTAGGATCTGCCTCAAAACACATCTGCGATCACCTCATTTTGGTAGGGTATGGGGAAACAGAAGGCTGTGCAGGGGCCAGTAGCTGAGGAGGAAGTGAAGGGGTAAAAGGTGTATCCACAGATATGGCCAAGAGCAACCTGCCCCACATGGAGTGATTCTCACTTAGCAGCCCTCTAGCCTGCATGGGGGCACCGTGTCCCCCCAGGAATACATGTGGCACACTGCCCCATCACTGACAGCCATGGGGCTGTGTGGGCTATGGCCAGCTGCCGGCAGCATGGCCCCCACACACAGACGGCACTCAGCTGTTTTGCATTTTGCAGAATGTTTTATGAGAAACATGTGTCTCCCCCATCACCACTGTCCCACACAGGCACAACCACGTGGGGTATGGGACCCAGCCGCCTGATGAGGGGGTGCTGCTGGGAAACCCCTCTCCCAATGCTCACCCTGGCTGGGTTGCCTGTGCATCAGGGGGGTACCTTCAGGGCCACAGTCATTGACAGGATGCTTATTCAAGCCTGCTAACTGTAGGCTTGAAGCAAATCAAGAGAAACTCTCAGCAAAATTTCAGGTGAACCCAGAAGTGCAAGTTGCGGGGGGTGAGCCCAAGCTGCATGTGCAGCCCTGCACACATCCGTGCCTCCTGCACAGCTCCTCTTCCTACCTATACACCCCCTGCAATGGCGCAAGGGATGTGGGATATCCTCTGGGCCTCCCAGCTCCTGTCCCTCATCCCCAAATGGAAAAGGAGGGCATCCCAGCCATGCCTCCTTCATTGCCCTCCTGCCAGGCTTTCCTCCTCAGGACAGGAGGAGACGGTGTTGCCGGCAAGGAATGGTCTGCATGATGAGGTCATGCATGATGCAGGCTCATGGGAGTTGGCAGCCGCTCTGCTGGGCTCTAGCCATCCCTCTCCCGGGGAGACAGAGCAAAGGATGCAAGGCAGGCACCAAGAGTGGAGGCTCCCATTATTTTGGCCTTGGGCACTTTTGGAGCTTGGCGGTCTTGAGAGTCACCCAGTGTTTGGCCAGATCCCCAGTGGCTTTGCACATTCCTTTTCTTTCCATGAATGAATGGTCTAATCTGGCTGGAGGGCATTGCAAGACCCAATAGCCAGTTTGCTGCACCTGCTCATCAGGGATTGAAACACCTGCCGTGGCTGGGGCTTAGCATTTAAGTGCTGTTATTTGAAGACAAATCTTGTCTTTTGTCTCTGCTTGAGCCTTCTCCCAGCTTTCCCCTCCCCTTAAAAGGAAAAAAAAAAAAAAGAAAAAAAAAAAGAGAAAACGGCTGTGCTGGATGGTTTTTGGACAAAGCTTATTTTTCCTCTAATTTCCAAGAGAAGCCACCCTTGCTTTCCACATTAGGTGCATTGCTGAGAAATGTTATTCACACAGACAAAGAGAATCATGAGTATTTTCATTTTGATGACAGCTGTTTAAAAGGCTTGTGCTGATGTTAAAATGTTGGAGCATTGGGTGGTTAGTCTGAAGCACTTCTGTATCATCCTGGTACCAGCAATCAGTGCTATGCAATAAACTGATGCTTTTAATGAGAAGAGATATTCTTCTACACAGCTTCCTACCTGCATTTGACCTTTAAATTTTTTCAAGTTGCTTTCTTGTGACAACAAACAAATAATATTGTCAGTAGCTAATGTGAGATTTACTTAATGGGGAATTAGAAAGCAGTTGTATCGTTTCTGCCAATAAATTAGGAAATAAAGAAGTAGATTTTATCCAAGCAGTGTGATTCTTTTAATTGAATTTATGTATTTGGGTGACTAAGGCACTTGGTCTCTGTATGGAAGCCTTGGTTTTGCAAGCTTTGTTGATGAAGAGGCTAGAAAGATATTAAATACACTAAATGGATGGGACAGGGACCAACTGATACATCTCCAAAGTTAATAGAAAGTAGAAATATATTTCTAGTGGCTCTCAATAAATGTCTTGAACCAAGTTTTTTAACACTTTTATCAGTGATCTGGAAGTAAAATAAAAGCCATGTTATGTGCAAAGATTGTCAGAGAGCAAAGTTTGCAAGGGACGTATTTAAGGAAGAGCAGGCTTCGGAGAAGGATGCTGGGCAGAGCTACAGTCTTGAGGGAAAAACGAGGAAGCATCTATCTCCACTGTAACAGTAAGGGCTCCTGCCATGGCCAGGCACCTACCCTGGGAAAGGAAATCAGCCCTCAGTCTGCCAGAACACGACAAATCCAGAGCAAGAAATTGAAACTGGGCAGATGCAAACCAAAGAGTGGGTTTGTAACAGAGGACGGCAAACCACTGAAATTACTTCATGATAGATTCTCTATCACTGGAGACTTTTAAATCACATAATTTTCTCATTTCCTCCCTAACCCCCCTAAAAAAGAGATACTTTACTTGAATAACTTGTTTTACTTCAACTTTCTGTGTTACAGGGAAGATCAGGCAGGGTAGTCACAGTGGTGTTGGCTTTATAACTTACAAATATAAAGTTTGATCAGAAAAAAATTTAACAGAAGAAAAACTCCTGAAAATCTTCAGCTTATTTCAGTTTCGTTTATCATAAAAATAAATACTGGATACTTAAGAAATATGGAGGGAAGGCTGATTCATTCCATTTACAAGAATTTCTGGAACAATTATAATAACATATTAAATAAATGAGGAGAAAAATTGGGCCCAAAATAAAAAGAGTCTCATTAATACAGTGATGGTCAACCTGCAAAGTTCTCTCCATTGAGGGCAAAACAATCAAATACACAGCTAATTTTTTGGAAATAGATCCTAATAAAAGAAAATAAGAAGATCCTGTGTTCATCTGCACAATAATCCAAAACTTGCCTTAGGGTACAGATCAATTGCTAGAAAGTCTAAAAGAAATTTCTCCCGCAGGTAGCTTAGAAAGAGGAATTCATGTGTCTCCTTGAATTCCTTGAGAGTCAGGAGAAGCTCACTTAAGTTAACTGGGAGCTTAGCTTGAGTCTGCTTCATGAAAGACACCAGGAGTTTTGTTAAGAATTTCAATCAGCTGAGTCTTCATACAGTTTTATGTAGTGGTGCCCTTGATTTCTTTGTGATCCTGGTATTTTTGCAGCTAAAGGATGAGGGACTGCCCACCGGGAGCAAGGTTTGGTTTGGCACTTTCTGTTGTTGTCTTTGCCCGGAGCATCTAGTGGGAGGCCGCTGCTGGAGGTACGATGTCAGCTGTGATGTGATCTGGCACAGGTTTTACAGTTATGAATTCCCTTGGCTGCTGCCTCTCAGAGGCTATACTAGAAAAAAACCAAAACATAAAACAAAATAAAGATCAGAGACAACTCTACTTACATGTTCTTAGCAGTACAGAGAGAATATCTTAATTATTTTTTGCCCATGAGATTAATCATACAGGACTATTGTCCTTTCCAATTGCCTGTGAATTTAAAATAGCGCTGTCTCTTAGAAAATAGTTCAAAGGAAAAGAAATTTCACTTTGCTCTACCTAAAGGTCCCTGAGTCTTTATCCTCCACATGGCATCACTCCTTCCTTTCCAGCAACATGGCACTAGGATGGGTTGTGTTCTAGATACACACCACTCGCAAAACAGTTCATAGTGCCAAACAGACATTAGCATGACATTCCAGTGTTACTCAAGTATAAATTCAAGTTACAATGTATTTATTACAGTGTGAGTCTCAGACTAAGTTGCTTCTCAATTAACAGGTAAAAAACAGCGAGAAGAAATCTCAGTTACTTTGAAGCAGAGGATGCTACTCTGGTAACATACCATAGAAAGTTAATGGTTATTTACAGTGTGGTGGATGGAAGTAAAGCCACTGCAGGTGTGCTTCCTAGTGAAGTGATAATCATTCCCCTGTTTTGGGGAGTGAAAAAGGTTCTGTGCTGGGGAGGGCAATGCTGCAGCAAAAAGAAATATGTACCTGTTTTCATCTGTTACATTATCTTCATGTAATCCGCAGAACAAGGTTACTGGCTCTAGTAACAAGGTAAGAGGTCTGTACGCTGGAGGACACTGTAGAGGGTAGCAATGTTTTAGGGAGAGCAGAGGCTATGAGACCAGACCTTGGAAGCTTGCCAAGGAATAGAAGTGAGTTATTTGCAGGGATCTTGAAAAAAAATATGTGATGCTTAAAATTTGGTGATGCGCTGCATCAACTCTCTTGTCAGGGATAGGTCTGAGCTCATCAAATTAACTGGTGTTTCTTCCCTGGAATGGAAAACTGCATAGGATAAAAGAAATACAGTGGAAAAGAGGTGGTGCTTAGAAAAAGGGAGAAGGGAGAAAAGAAAGGGACATATTCCCCGAAACTTTCAAATAGTGTGTTCTTCCTTCTCCAGAGCCAGTGAAGGTGAGGCCCTACAATATCCTCCATTTAGCTCTTTAGATCTTGATATTTCTTCACTGGTTAGAAGAAAGGGCTATTGGCTATTGGCAGCATGAGTTGAGTGTACTGTAATGCAATGCAGTCTATTACTATGGGTGCTCCAGAAGAGAGAATAGTATAAATACTATCCAGTATACAGCTTTTCTGTATTTTCAGTTGAAGTAATCCTCTTCCCTTTCATTCTTCCTTGCTAGAAGGCTCACTGGTGGACTGTGATGGCCTTTTTTCCTAGCTTAAGAAGCGATTCATAATTAGCTTTCCTCTACCATGCTCCCTCTCTGCCAAAACAAACTTGTCAATAAAATCCTGATGTTTAGATGCAAAAAAGATGTAAATTTAATTAAATACAAAGCTGGTTTGTGAGAATGGAATGTGTGGAGAAGCCACTAAAGAGCATCACACAGAGTGTAAAGAGCTGGAAGCAAATATTTGAAGAAAAGGAATAGTGTGGATATTATGCTTTCAAGCCACAAACATTGTAGCAGTGAAGCAAATTGTAAAGCAAGCAATTTCTGGATAGTTAAAAAGAATAGCTGCTAGTTGCATCAAATTAAGCCCTGAGAAAAAACTTCATAAAACTTGAGAGCACTGTGCTTGAGACATACATATAGAGAAGCAAATCTGGTGTGTGAGGTCCTTTAGGGCTCCGTGTGTGATGTGTGTTATGAAAAAGCTCAATTTTCAAGTCTTCGTTAGTTTCGCTAAACAAACATGCATTCTTGTTAAACATTTCTCCTGAAATGACAACTATTGACAATACATCTTCCTGAAGCATATGACAGTTATCAAACAAATAGTTGACAGTTTGCAAAGTTTCCATTATTCTCTAGTTGCTGAAGAAGCTTGAGGATAGGACAGGATGCTTGGCATTGGGAGTGCCTTAGCTGTTAATGTTTTTGCACAAAATTTGTTAAGTGTAGAAACTGTGCTCAAATCTCTGAAGTGTTGATTCAATGGAAACATAAGTTTGGGGCCTGCTGTTAAACAGCAGTCTGGGATATATACACTCTCTGCGAAAAACATGCACATCAGCAACAATTCAGTATCATAAAAGCTAACATTAGTAGTCACATTCACTTCAGATTGTTGAGCATTTAATTTACTTTTCGTCTCATGGTGCTAAAAGCAGAAAATGCAGACTGGGGGAAAAAAGGATTGCTCATTTCTGTACAATCTTCAAATGTGCAAACAACAACAGGCTCCGTTTTGGTCTCTATATGGAGGATGCTGCCGTTCTGAAACACTTACATGGTCCAAGGGTAGCTCTGACACGGTGTTTCATTAACCTGAAATCAGCATAGCATGTACACAACAATGAGGAGAATAAAGTTGATTTTCTTAATTTGAGAGAATCACATAAAATATCTGAAAAGTGAAGAAGCTTAAAATCCCCCTCAGAAATGCAAGAAATCATAAAGCAGTTAACAGAAAAAAAATTTGTTAATAGAGATGTTATTTGGAAAGAAAACAAAACAAGAAAACCCTAAAAAGCCCCATTAAACTCCCCCTCCAGAAAAAACCCCCAAACTAGCAGCCACTATTTTCATCTGCAGGTGGAGCACCTTATCAAAACCGTGGTGAACAGTTAATCCTGTCACAGCACCAGAGGAGATGAGGAATGGCTGATCCTACTCATTAAAACAACATCCCTCTATATAATGGGATATTCTCTTTGTAGCCCTTTTTAGTCTCCCTGCTTCCTGGGAAGGCAGACTCATTCCTGCCAATCTCTCCTTGTAGCCTTTTGTGGTGCCTCAACTCTATTTTTGGCCTGCCTTTTTGTATCAGAGCCGAAAACCAAACTCACTACCCCAGTTGAGACCTCAGAAGAATTTGAAATGAATACTTTCAATGGTTGTCATAGAACAAAAGTGTTGTCTGTTCGAGGTTGTGTTTTTTCACTTTCTGGGAAAAAATTCTCAAAGGTGACAGTGTTGCTTGCTCAGTTTGAGGTGTGCTGTAATTACCAGGTGTTTTCAGCAATGTACTGCTTACCCAGTCCATGCACTTGAACAGTTTTCTTTCCTGTTTCCAACAGACAACATGTCAAGACCATCATGGGGGGAGCTGACATGGTTTGCATGAGCCAAAGCAGGCTGGCTCACACCTCCTCTTCATTGCTGCATTTTGCATCCTGATTTGCAATGACACCATCAGCAATGACCCACTGCAGTTCTGGTTTTAGTGGGAAATCAGGACTGCCACACGGGAAGGGCTGTGTGGGCTGCGTGACTGGCCCGTGGCTGTGGCTTCCAGCTCTTGCTGACATTCAGCATGGCAGGAGCTGTAAGATGTGGGAAGCCTCGACTGCCGTGTAGCACTGGAGCAGGGTGGTAGAGCCCTCCTCCTCCCTGACCCAAGCTCATGTCTGGGAGTCGGAAGCTGTATGCGCAGCAGATTGTGCTGGCCTCTTTATGCTTGGCTTTCTCTTCATTATGTTGCTGTGTGCTGTTTGCCCCCATTCTGAGCCAGTGACAAGGTAAAGCTGGCATCACTGCTCTGTTTTCATGCTGGTAGCTGTATCTACGTGTGCAGAGAAGCCACTTTTCTCCCTTATTCTGAAATGCAGACATGACACAATGTGGTAAAAGGCAGATATAACCACAACATAGATTTTTTTCTTGTGGTCCAGAGATTAAACCACAGCTGCCAGTGGTTTTGCTGCAAGTACTGCAATTGCCAGGTGGGAGATTATGCCATGATGTTGGACTTGCACGTCTGTCTCCTCACTCAAGCTTGGAACATATTGCCAAGATCCCACAAGTGCAACTCTCCCCCTAGTCCTGGGCACCGTTGTGTCACATCCGTGATTACTGCAGAAGTTTCAGTGCCAGCCCTGTCCCACCCAGTCACTCCTGAGGCAGCAGTGGCTCAGAGTTTCAGGGCTAGGAGAAAGCATCGGCTGCAATTTCAGCCTGCTCAGGAAACTCAGAGGCACCTCGTCAAGTGCACCAACAGACACAACTGGCTGGTGTTGAGGACCCAACCACTATACACAGAATCATAGAATTATAGACTGGCTTGGGTTGAAAGGGACCTTGAAAATCACGTAGTTCCAAATCCCCTGCCGTGGACAGCAACATCTTCCAGAGACCAGGTTGCTCAAAGCCCTGTCCAACCTGGTCTTCAACACTTGCAGGGACAGGGCATCCACAACTTCTCTGGGCAACCTGTGCCAGTGTCTTACCACCCTCATAGTAAAGAATTTACTCCTAATAATCTAATCTAAACCTATTCTCTTTCAGTTTAAAGCCATTACCACTTGTTCTGTCACTGCACGCCCTTGTAAAAACTACCTCTCCAGCCTTCTTGCAGACCACATTCAGGCACTGAAAGGCTGCTATAAGGTCTCCCAGGAGCCTTATCTTAGGCTGAAAAATCTCAGCTCTCTCAACCTGTCTTCATAGAAGCCTTTGGACTCACTCTAGCAGTTCCATGTTCTTCCTATGTTGGAGGACCCAGACCTAGACTCAGTACTCAAGGTGAGGTCTCACAAGAATGGAGTAGAAGGGAGAATCACCTCCCTCAACCTACTGGTCACATCTCTCGATGCAGCTCAGGATGCAGTTGGCTTTCTGGGTGCATATTTAAGTTTCTCTTGACCCTAGCCCTCATCCAATCCCATTGACTGAATGTCCACTTACGGCCAGAGCAAATTAGGTTGGGCTCTTGTGGCACGTGTTTTTGCGGCTTATTTTTGCACAGAATAATTCCAATTTGGGATCTCTGGGACTGTTCTCTGGTGAAGCACAGTAAATGAGGAATACCACAAAATTCACTTCAGAATTGCACTACAGAATGGAAACACAAATGTGAACACACCTTAAATTGTTTCTTTTATATATTTGCTTTGTCAAGGAGAAGTTGAGGGTCAGATGGACAGCTGGGAAACCTGACTCATTACAGTTATCCTGCAAAGGTGTTAGGAGTGTGCTTCAACACTACCTCTTAGCATAGGCTCCTTACGAAATATTAGTAGTGGCCAGACACACAGCAGGTGGTGTAGAGTACAGGGATTTTGGAGAAGGTCAGTAGAAAAACAAGTATCCCATCTGTGGCAGAAGAGAGACATTGATGAAATGCCAGTTTCATGGATGTTGCTACTTTCAGTGAGGAAGTAATTACAGGTAAAATCACATGTCCTACAAAGTTTGCAATTTTCAGAACTGGATATATTTTCCTATAAAATGAATCGTAAAATACAAAATGTTTCTTAGAGTGTCATCATCAACCACCGGTTTTTGGGTTCAACCAGCCACCAGTTTTGGATTCACCACTGCCCTCCAGAGACTGGTCAGGAGCATATAATACAAACATTTTATGTACTTGTCTTCAGGAGTCAGGATTAATGTGGACCCTGAAAACCTATCAGTAATGAGAAGTTTCTAACTTAGTTTCTCGGGAAATGTCAATGGCAAGTCTAAGATGTGGTGTTTATCCTCTCACAGATTGACTTGCACCCAAACAGCTAGGCAAACACTGCCTTAAAGTGGCAAAGCATTTGCAGTTACAATCAAATTATTTTAAAAGAGAGAGCATTTCACTGGCTATCAAAGTAAAACAGAATAGATTTTTTTTTATGTCATTCATTACCAAAGGTGCTACTGCTGATTTTGCTGCAAAAGAAACAGAGAAAACTTTCTTTGCTTTCTGCACAACCATACATTAAATTATGATTCTTATTTGAAAGACTGTTTTCCATTCCTCTATTCTTTCTTCATTCCTACCTAAACCACCGCAAGACATATTGCTCAATTCGAAGGGAGCCAGTTTAGTGTCGTACCAGCCCAGAGCCCCCACAGAAGGAACTGGCAGCAAAGGCCTGAGGGTATCCAGGACAGGATGCGAAGAGCACAGCCAGCCTTTTTGTTTGCCTGTTGCTGAGCTGGTATCCAAACCCCTCCCTGGCATCAGTGTCCCTGAGCCAATCCTGCAGTCCTGAGCAGCTAGGACACGCTGATGCCTGTCAACTGAGGGTCTTCAACATACGAAGATTTTTTGTCACCAAGCTGCCATCTATTAGCATAAATGGAAGAAAATGGGACCTCTTCCTGATATCCTCTCAGGAAAGTACAGTAGATGAACGTGTCAGGTAGCATGAAGGGGTGCTTCTATACTCTCATGCCATCTATGCACAAATTTACCCTGGAAACCTCGTCCTCAGGTCTCCACACCTGCTAGTGCAGATCTGCTGCATATCAGGTGTGCAATCACCAAAATTTTTGGCCTGCTATTGTGGGGGCTGTTGCCCCTCATCCTGTCTGGGTGTCACTGATTCCACCACCTGAGAAACCACAAAGCCTAAGTACAAAGAAGGGTGGTGCTGTGGCAAGGGCTGAACCAAGAGAGAACAAAAGGGCCACCTCTACCCCCAGGAAATGGAAACTCTAACTAAAGTAGCAGCATACAGGGGCAGACAGGCAGGAGCAAAGGTGGGTCAGGTCCTCTGCTCTGTCTCCTCCTCCTCTGCCCCCACCTTGCTGAACAATGTTCCAGTGAGAGGTTAGGTATCAGGGAAGGAATAGCTCCTCAAGGTCTCCAGCACCTCTCTGCATGGCAACTTTTAAAAAGAAATGGTTTAATGCTAAAAAGCAAACAAAGAAGCCAAAAATATGTTTCATTTTCATTATTTCATGATTGAAATCTTAAACAGTATGAGCATGAGATTTGCCAAACACAGGTCTCAGCTTGGGTAGTTTTTTTTCTGTTATGCAAAGTAAAATTTATGGAATCTGGTAATCTTGCATTAAGAGCTAATTTAAAAAGCTGTATTTAAAAATTAGTTTCAAATCCTTTCATGCTATTTAAACTTATAAGTATAGATACTGCTGTTTTAAACAGAAAATTGAGTAAAGCATCAGCAGGAGATTTAGTCTGATCGCTGTGCATGTTTAAAAGAAAAACACACTTAGGCACTGTGACATTCAGTTTTTAAGAAATCCAGTTTAATTATATTTTCCCTAATTAAGGATTTCATTATAGGGGATCACATGATTTAATTATATCAATACCCCAAAGACCTGATTGTGAACATAAAATGTGGATTAAAGGGGTGCCTCATCACTTAATTACCTGCTAGATTGGAACAGATCCATGTTGTAGGTCAAAAGGGACATAAAATGCAGGCTTCTGCCTCCCTCTTTGTTGTGTGTGATGGGCTCTGTGCATGGGGAGAGAGAGAGGGGGGAGCACTCTTGTATCCATAATGGGAGTGATAATTATCAGTGAGCAGTTTTCTAAGCATATATTGAGATAGAGATAGATAGATAGATAGATAGATAGATAGATAGATAGATAGACAGATAGATTTAAAATTATTAATTTTTTAAAATTTTTTGTAAGGTGAGCTGTATATTTCAGCTTACAGTCCAGTGGATGTCTGTATATTTCTTCTCAATATACAAAGTCTTGTCTTTCAGAAGGAAAATGTCAAGTAGTGGGAAATCTTAGGCTGGGGTTTTACATCCTCCAGAAGGGAGCGGATGGATACCCAGTGCTGTAGCAGGAACTGGATCTGTCTTCCTCCTTGTCTGTTCTGCATGAGGCCTCTGGAGTGGCTACACTTCTGGAGATTCCCTGCCACTGAGTAGCTGGGGCTGGTCTGGGGGAAGGACAAAATGAAATGTTTTGGGATATCAGTATAAAGCTGAGTGATAAATTCTAACCTACCCAAACCTTGCTTACCAAACAACTCTCTTCCCCGTCCTTTAACCAGCTCCAGCTAGCACTCCCAGGAAGAGGCTTGTGGAGATCTCTTTGGCAGGGAGCATTGAGAACATGAAGGGGGAAACCCTGCATCAGTCGCCATGGTCTAGTTTTTTTTCTGTCATTTGAAATGCCTTCCCACCTCCCACAACTCTTACAAGCTCCTACCTAGTAAAAGCTAGAAATCTGGCCATTGTACCCAATGGTCCCATAATAATGAAGAGATTCTGTCAGGGAGAAAATATCCCATGGGGGCTAAGTGCAATTTGTCAGGGCCCATGGCAGCATTGCACACTGTAGGCTGAGCCTGTTGGAAAACCCCTGCAACGTAGCTCCCCACAGCTTTCTGAGGGGAGCTACTGGGCTGCAGGATATCTACATAAGGTTAGGATTTTTTCTTACTACATGCCACAAAAAGGAAATTTCCCTGCAGCACTGCCCGAGCAGGTATCCTGCTTTTTCTCAGTGACATCAGGGCCAGCAGGCTCTGGCAGGTACAAATGGAGCAGCAGGTCCGTGGTTACTTTGCTGCTTCTAACACTGCACTGTCCCAAGAGCCAGTTTGCCTGTACCCAATCCCTGCTCTGATGTGAAGAATGACTCTTGAAAGAAATATTTCACAGCCACCAGGAAGGCTGGTCAGGACAGGGTGCTCCTTTTCCTAGGGAAAGGAGCTCCTTTTCCCTCAGGCCCATGGGAGCAGGTGATCTGTTAAGCAAGAGGACAGCCTTTGAATTATCCTTTTGCTCTCTAGTTACATCCTGAATTCTCAGTCATCCTCCTGCAAATGCTGCTGCTTTGGTGGTGTTGCTTCCTGGTAGAAGCTAAGAAACCAAGTCTTGTGCCCAGTTTGGGTAACGAGGCTAGCTAAAACAAGTTCTCTTGGCTGCTCTTGAAACTATTGCTAAAAGCTGATGCTGATATGTCCCAGGTCCTTTCTATGGCTTTCCTAAAGGCACCAGGGAGGACACAGAACTGGTTGGTGCAGCTGTTTAGGGATATTCCAAACCAAGCCAGTCTGGAACCTCATCATGGGAACAAGCAAGATCTGTACCCCACAGCCAAGGCCAGCACATAGCTGTGGATACTGCTGCCCTGTCCCTCCACTACTGGGCACAGCCGCCCTGCCCTATCTGCCCCATGGGCACAGCCACCTCTTCATCCCTCCCCCTGGACATGGCCACCCCAACCTGCCTACCTCGGGGCAGATCCTGGAGGAGGCTTTGTGCACACACTGGGGCAATGTGCCTGGGTGGTGTGAAGCAAGGGAGCATACTCAGTTGTTAAATTATCATCTGCAAGTGTTGTGGGATGAAGAGCCATTTCTTTTACTTTGATTTGATCTTATTTTCCTAAGCAGGGAAATGCCCCAGTGACAGTATCACTGCAGATGGCGTCACAAAGCCCTGGCTGGCACCAACTCAGTTGGCACAGTCAGATTATCATGTTCAAGTTTGTGTCTGTCTTTTCTTTTTTTCCCTGCTTTGCTGTGCTAATAGCATTTCTATTACCATGTAAGCCTCAGTCAGCTCCTTCAAAAGGACAGAGACCAACATAAAAAGTAAATTTCATTATCACTGGCAAAAAGGAAGGGTCACAGAAAAAGCTAAATGATGCTAGTCTATCTTTATAATTCTTTCTTTTTTTTTCCTCCCTCTCTCTCTCTCTGTCTCTCTCTCATCTGGGCTTAAAGGGAGACTGGAATTGAAGTTGCAGGGTCTCCAGGGCAGTACTGCAGAGCAGTGCTGCTTAATGGGGCAGCTGGTGGAGAGAGCTGAGCACATGTTTCCTTTGCAGTTTTCATCTTCATACTTCACAGGACCCAGGGACTGATTGATGGAATTCTTTTTTTTTTTTTTAAACATAGCTTTCTTGAGGCCTAGAGGCTGCCACACTGAACATATGTCCATGTATTCCCTTGGGCAGTATTTAAATGTGTGCATCCATGTGACTGTATTTGTTTAGTGTGTGCTCCCACTGATCTAATGGGACCTTTCCCATGACCCATTGGTTCCCTAAGTTTGCCACTTGCTGCTGTCAGGCGAGAGAGGCTTTAACTTGGATGGATGTAGATGTAAATGAATGGGACTTTTTTCCACTTTTAGTCCTTTTGACTAAAAGGACTGATGGATCATCCAATGTAGTTTAGTTGAGAACCCTTCTTCATGCTGTTAAAAAAAGCTAAACCTAAACAGACCCCATCTGTTACAATCCCATGTCTATTTATGTGAATGCAAAATTTGTTGGGCTGCTTTCTGCTTGTGTTAATAAGCCACCCTCTGAGAACAAAATCCACTCCTGGAAAACGCCCAGTAAGATGTGCACTGCTTCCTACACTGGATACCTCTAATGCTAAAATTTCCTTTTCCTTTGGGAACAAGAAAAGCAGTGGTTGCACATGGCACTCACTTCCCTTCAAGGAGGCACCATGCAATTCTGCATGATATTTAATGTTCCCCAGATAGGTAGCTCAGTGACACCCAAATTAGAATGATATTATCTCTAGGATAGTTTTCCAGCATACACAACCTGCTTGAATAATACCAATACTGCTCAGAGGAGGGGACTAGAAGCAGATTATTTACATTTCCAACAGTTGCAGTTTTGTGTGAGTGCCTGATCATATCCTACCTTTACTTTGTCTTTCTTTTTCAGCTAAAAGCTTAAAGAATCTCACAGAATGACACAAGTAAAGGAGGAGTTCAAATGAGTTCAGAAACTGTGGCTGGCTACCAAAGTGAAAAACTACGTAAATATTCCACAACCAGCATTTGCACATATTTAAGACTGTTCTAGGAAATACTACAATGTATGCAAAATTTATAGAGAATGTTAATAAAAAACAGATTAATTGTATTGTCTGCTAGAGTTCTTGTTGAAGAGTGGAGCTTTCCTGTCCAGCACCGTCCCTTCCCTAGAGAGCTTAAGTGAAACATTGGAGGGCTGAGCTGAGGGGAGCTGCCCTCCCCTCCCTGCCGAGCTGCACATGGAATGCCCCTCCTCTAGTCTTCTGGCAAATACCCATAGAGTTACACCACACCAAATCCTCCTCAAGGTGAGGCTAAGAGCAAACCCTCCATCTCTGTGCCATAGGCATGGGCATGGGCACGGATTGGGCTATTTTTTTCCAGCACTCTCCACATGAGTCGGACTGGGAGCCAAGAAGAGCATACAGGAATTCATGTTGGACATCCAAATGTGAGTTGTGGAAGTTGGGGATAAAATCAGCTGAAGAACAGGAGTAAATACACAAATTCAGTGTGTTTGTTAAACATTGTAATTTCTACTAAGTAAAGAAAAGTTTTATCAGCTATATCAGTGGGAAATGTCAGGACTGAGAAACAACACCGCAGAACTCTTAGTCACCCTAAGACTAAACTGACTTTCCTTAGAAAAATTATTTGTTAAACAAGAGTGCAGCTATATTACTACACATGGATCTGGTTTCCCAGCGCTGCCTTAAGTCCCTTCCTTTCTTCAGATCTCAGATCATATCTTTCCATGGGACTTGATAGAATGGCTGCCTGGCCTGGAAACCTTATGAAAAAGTAGCTGCAGCCTGTTAAAATGGATCTAATTCTGTACTTCTTACTGGATCATACTAAGAGGCAGAGTAGAACATTTGCAGAGGGTCATTAGAATTAATGGAAACCCTAAAGTGTCCTGGACTTTTGCTGTGTATTTGTTACTTGTCCTCTTTGACTTTGTTTCACTTTACTACCACTCTCCAGCATCATGGGATGATTTGTCTTGATGTCCTTGATGTCCTCTCTCATCCTCATCCTCACAGACTACACTCTTCCCCATTCTCTTTCTAGTCTCCTCCTTTTGCTTTCTCCCTTGCTAGGATTTCAAATAACTTAGCATCTACTACCAGGGAAGGGCTGACAGTGCAATGCCTGGCACCAGTTCCTTCCTGAGGACTACTGCTTCATTTCCTGCTGGGCTGTCCATCTTTGCATTCCCCCAGTGCTGCTGAGTCACAACAGTAATTACATTAGGGTTTGGGATTTGTTGACTGCAACTATAGCACTAAATTGAACAACTCAGAGTATATGCTTAGCATGTCTCCTGGCAAGGTGTTGACCCAGTCCAGCTGGGAGGGACAGACAGCTGCTAGGCACAGCCCTGGGTTCAGTGGGGGACACAGGCCATTCCCAACCATCAGTTCAGATGCAACTGGCAGCTTTTGGCAATTCGAGAGTTTAGCTGGGTGGACTTTGCTACACTGCATTAGCTGGTCTCAGGATCAGGGAATGGGTCCCAGCACCATTTAGGTCACTAATATAGTGCAGTTCTGGTGATGCATTAAGTTCATGCATTAACACTGTGCATTATTCAGGTCTGGGGCAATCCTCAAAAAGAGAAGTAACACACGGGTGCACATTTCATAGAGGTTTTCCCCAAAGCAGTCACTCACTTCTCACCAATGAAGTCATGTTGCCTCCTGCAGGAAGAGTTCAAAAAGCTTTGCCCAGCAAGCCACCATTGAGCAGATACTGAAAACAGACACTGTATCCAAAGTGCTTTTAACAGTTGGGATAATGAGCATGATTAAAACATTAGCATATCAATTTCTAATATATCTCTATATTTTTAATGTCACATTCTGATTTTTTACTGTCTTTTTTAATGGTAAAAATTCAGAGGAAGCATAGTCACTGCCAAAAACATGAGTACCAATAACCATCAGGTTACCTTAGGGGCTGACAAATGACAACGTTATTACACATATGGTAAGTCCTGCTGTAGAGATGCTGTCATGTGATCTTGTGTTGGGTTATTAATCACCAGTATTTTTGTCACTCTCAAAAGGAAGTGTAAGGTGATGGATTAGCTTATTTACCCCTTCCAAGAAAATATTTATTTTCAAGTTGATTTTTATCTTTATTTTCTTTTAATCTACTGAAGGACGCATCTGCTAGAAAATGCTTTGGAAATGGGTGGCTAGTTTAGCATCTTGGTTTTGCTAAAATTTTGGTTTTGTTTTTGTTTGTTTTTTTTTTCAATTCTTTGTTTCTAGGATCCTGGCCCCTGCAGTTTAGCAGGCACTGTTGTATGCACAGGGTACCCGTCACCACTTCTCCACATTGCTGTCTTCAAGGAGTCAAACATGGCTGGAGATGCCAGTAGTACATTTACTTTGGAAACTGTTACTGAGAAAACTTTAAAGGCACATTACAAATACAGCTATAACGTCCTCATGAGGCAGGAAGAAAAGTTTGAGCATCTATATCCCAGCTGGATTTTGCAGACTATAACTCAGCCAAAGAAACAAAGCAGAGTCTCCTGCTAGGTGTAAAGTAAAATGAGTTAGTAACATGGAAAAGGAAACAGAGTAAAACCCCTCAGTGTGTGCTTTAGTGACTTTTTACAGTCAAAATGACATCATAAAATGAGTAAATTAATTACTGATTTCATTAACACTTTCACCCTTGTTGGTTAAATCTGAATGCTTAAAAAGTACCTAGTTGGCTACCTAAACTTTGATGTTTAAAAGTTGATTAGTTAGGTAAAACCTGTCTCCTATAAGCCCATGTTGGTTGTGTTAATGAGAGTAATGAAGTTTCAGCTCTTGCTTGCGTCTTATATGAACTACTCTGTTATCTTGCACCTGGTTATCCAATTTAGATTTTTAACGTGGAAGCAGCATGAAGGTCTATCCCAATACATCAGAGTATCACCTGTGCATCAAGATTATTTTATAAAAATCGTAGTGAATGAAGTAAAGTCATCTTGGGCCACTCCTTTGATAATCCTTGAATCCATCTGTGCTTCCAGCTGTAAGACCCACTGCTGAATAGCTTTTTTAATCACCCTTGCAACAGAAATTCACGTCAGTACATTATCTGGGTTTTTTACCAAAATAAGTCACTATTTAATAACAGAAGATGGTGAAAAGTGTTGCAATTACGGTTCTAAATTTGATGAGGGCCATTCTCAATTTGCTTGGATTATAAAGGAGAAAGTATGTTTTCAGCAGCTAGAGAAGTAGCTACCTTTTTTAATTTTAAATAATATTCACTTCCTCATCTTTGCACCGAATTATTTCAGGTACCTTTTAATTTGTAAAACAAATAGCACTGTTAAAATATGTACTGTCCATATGTACTGTCAGTGCAGCAGCGCTGCAGGATCCTGTGGGAGCCGACTTTGAGAGAAAGAATTGAGCCAGTTGTGGGTCCCAGCACCCCAGACCCTGAGCCACCCACTGCTACTCACCAGGGCACTCCTCATCTTACAGCCCCCATGACAGCCTTGTCTTTCACACAGCATGCTCTAACATTTTTTTCAGTGTGACGTGCCAATCATCTGTTTTCACTCATCTTTACTGATCCATTGAAAATGTGGTTCCATCCCACTTTCCTTGACTGTACATACATGCATTTCATTCAGACCCTTAAACTCATCCAGAACCAATAATTTTTTCCTCTATTGATAACGTGAAATCTCTTCCATGGAATTGAACGCAATTGGGATGTGGAAGCACAAGGATCCATCAGTGCTGCTGGACTCTGTGTCAGCCTCTGGTGGGGGGTTTCTGTAACTCTACCATATTTATTTCCTGGAGTGATTTCTGTGCAATGATTGGCAGGACCGGAAATAACCCTTTTTTAGGTATTTGTTTTGATGTCAAGTGACATTTACCTCTCCTCAAGTCCATTTCTTTCTGGTCCATTTCAGAAACTGGATGTCCTGGCAGATGCTATGACCCCACCATCCACTGCCCACGGCCATGTCCCTCCTCTCTGCTGAACTTGCTAGTCATTTTGGTAGCCTCAATTTTACTTCTCAACACTGTCATTGGTGTCTCTATTTAAACTGAGAAAGGATTCAGAAATGCTACCTGATCACTGTAGAGCAGGATAAGACCAAACTGCCAAGTTCAAATCCCAGTTTCATCAGAAAGTGGCTCACTAAGAGCTGTGAAGTACTCAGAACCTTAAAGTAAGCCATAGCAGAGCACAACAATTTAGTTCAGATGCAACTGGTGCGATCTTCTTTTGGCTTTCTGGAAGGAAATGGTCATTTCTGAAGCAGAGAAAGCCTGTTTCCCCTTCAGTAGTCCATAATTTTGCCGTGTTTTTGCAATGTGAAATATGAAGTATAGTGGGAGTGGTGAACATAATGAGGCAAAAAAAGTAACTCCTTTGTGCCTGAAGGTCTCAGCTGGAGTTCTGTGTCCAGGCTGGGGAACCACATTTCAAGAGGGATGTGGACCAGCTGGAATCAGTCCAGGAATACCAATAAGAGAGCTTAAAAACATAACCTACGAAGGAAGGCTGAAAGAACTGGGGTTGTTTAGAATAAAGACAGTACTAAGAGGAGATGCAATAACACAAATGCAGTTATGTAAGTGGTTGCTGCAAAGAGGGAGGAAGTAAACTCTTCTCTGTATTGATTGTGGACTGTAAAGGAACAATGGGCTACAGTGGAGAACTGCAGATGCATAAAGCCTTGACTTTCTGATGGAGCTGTGGGCTGAATTTATGGGAGACTACCTGATCAGTGGGTAAAGGAGGAAATCCACGGCTTGGATTGTCCCTCACCAGTACAGTCCACACCTGTAAAAGTAACATATTTGACCTGGAGCAGAGAAGGAGCCTGAGGCTGGAAGGAATGATGACAATCAGGCCAGCTGTGGTGAGAAACAAAATGTTTGTTTGGACAATTTGCATCTGTTGCTTTTTTTAACCGGATAAGAGAGTACACTATGTAATATACACACACCAGCCTCACTTACCGACAGAGACTTAAAATATTTATACCACAGACAAACAATGCCAAGGAACTCCCCTACAAATGCAGTGATTTAATAAACACAGTACTGTAATGTAGCATTTATCTTTTTATATATAATCAGCTGTTGCTTTTACTTGGGTAGAAATAATCTCAAACTGAGCCAAGGTAAGATGGGAAGGTTGGAAGGTTCCCATTTCCCCAGTCCCAGACATACACACCTTTTTGGCTTTTTCGAGAACATATGCAATTTAAGACTCTGTGAACAAGAAAGATTCCTGCTGCGGCCCACGAAGGACTGTACATTTCACAGACCTCTTGAGGTCTCCCCTAGCAGACAGCTCCTCTCCTCTGCTTCCAGCAATCTGATGGAATAAATATCTTCCATAACACCACTGAATAAACATGTATATATATATCTAGGCAAAAGATATGCATTGATTCCCAAGCGAAGGTCAGCAAGACATCTTGCTGAAAGCATAGGTTACCTCTACATGAAAATCTTTATTCTGGACAACATGTACCAGGCCCTCAGACAAACCCAACCCAGTTGGGTTCACGGTTCACTGCTATGCTCTATACAACATTAAAAAAAAAAAAAAGGTGTTACGCTGTGATTTTATCAACAGTTAGTTCCTAATCCCATGCTAAAATGATGGTATCTTTTTTCTGTAGTAATAGTTCTGTGGTGTTCCACCTTCATGGAAAATAGGGAATTGCCTCAAAGAACATTTAATCAAGAAACCACAGTTTGAAATTAAGCTTTGCTTCTGAAGAAAGAACTTCACAAATTGCTCCAAGGTCAGAGTAGGAGTTGGCCCGTACTGTGCAGACTTGTGAAAACACAATACCAACAGGCCCTGAGAGTGGTAAGAACAGTGTTTGTGCAGTCTGAAGATGCAAATGGAAGTAAACTTACAAATGCTACACATATGGAAAACTTTCTTCCTGGGCAACGCGATACCAAAGCTATGGTCATTAACAGATATTGTTCCATGTGACTTTATCCCAGCTCACAGTCACCACAGTGATGCCTCATTACCAGGTTCCTGTCACCATTATACTCACTCCAGCTGAGGCCTGTATTAATATACTCAAATTAGACTGGCCTGCATGATCCTTAGCTCTTTACAAGACAGGGTTGGATTTTTCTTTTTCCTTCTTATTGAACATTCATCCAGACAGCAACTTTTTTCATGTCAAAGCAAGGATATAGTTACCTAAATGGACATGACTGGGAAAGGCATCTGCTAAACAAGGCTGAATGCTTCACAAGCATAGGCGCCAGTGTAATCTCATCCCAAATTAACTTAATTGAAAGTAGAATAGCATCCTCTGAAGAGTAGTTTACTTGCTCTTACCTGATCTGTTGGGAAAGTACCTGGCTGTTGTGTCTCCTAGTGTTGGGACAATGAGATATCTGGAGTTAAGGAAGGGATATTTTGGACTGTACATGGGTTATCTGAATTTACAAACCACTCAGGAATAAGTGAGCTTCTTCAGGAGACCACTAACAAGTGCTGTCATGCTTCCCAGACAAGTAGTCTTTCCACCAGTCTCTGGCGAGTTCCCATAACAGTGTTTATATGTCACCCGGGTCTGGAAGACATAAAACCTTAAGGTATGAAATATGTCCTAAATAACACCTTTGGAGAAGTGTTGGGATGGCTTATCTGGGCTGTGCTGACAGTGTGGGACTAATATGCTTTTCAGTGCACAGCACAGGAGTGGTCTCTCACATGTCAGGCAGGAGGGACTGTAGACCTAGGTTTCCTTCCAGACTAGATGAGGATGTGCAGGGTTAAGGATGAGAGAATGCTGCACACAGTACCCTCGGAGGACTGCACCCTCTGTAGCACAGGTCTCCCGCTGCTCAGGACGCATTCACAATGCTCCTTGGTGAGGCTGCTGGCAGTAATGTGAAAGTGTTATCAGGGAACTTGAGGAAAACAGTAGTGTGTCAAAACTACAGCGCCAAGCCTTCTACAAAGCCCAAGCGCTGTTCAGCAAAGGAGGAGGTACATGATGGCCTGTTGAAGGATATTTTCTTCTTTCCCAGTATCCTAGATACCTGTAAAAATCCCTCCTGACTCCTGGCTCTTGCTCAAAGGGACCTTGGAACGTCCCATATTGCAACAGGGAAGCCAGCAAGGAATCCCTTTCTGTACTAGGTCTAAGCCCAGAGCTGGACACGTTACTCAAGGCAAAGCAAGGACCACTGAACCAGAGGCAACTCATTCTGTCTCACCAGAGAGATGGCTGAGGACCACCTCCATAACCATCATCCGTGGTCACAGGCAGGACAGAGGGAGCCTGTAGGGCAACCCTTGGCCATGTCCTTGCTGGAACGGGGCATTTAACTCCCACTGGCAGCTATCAGTAAATATCTCATTCCTCAGTTGCCCTAACAGGCAATTGCCTGTCAAGCACTGAGGTACTCATGCCATGCGGACAGACGTGTGGTGAGAAGAGGCACAACCACTGCTTAATGCAGCAGTGACTCCATAGAAGGGTTGACTTTGAGGCCAGGACACTGTGCAGGTGTTCTCAGGTGCTGGGTTGTTCCTGAAGACTAATGAATTAATCATCTTCTCTTCTGCTTTGTGCCTACATGCATTAAAGCGATAGTGCTGCAGTGGGGTTGTAGCTCTTTAAACTTATGTTGTGATCACAGGTCTCAAAGATACTTAGAATGGAGAAGAGAGCACTATCAAGGAACTGTAGGATGGAAGGCAAGGATGGAAGGCAGTCAGGAGGGCAGCAGGAGAAGTAACAGCTGTCGAAAAGCTTGGTGCCCCCAAGGCACATTCATACAGCGGCAGAGCACAGGCTGGCAATTACCTCCTGAAAAACCTTCATCTGCTGTTTGGTGTTTTTACTAGAAGTCCATTGTCATGTCTCAGCAAATCATGGGCTGTGCCTCATCAAGGCAAAAATGTGTTTCTTCCTCCTTTCTTATTTTGATGTATTTCACTTCCATATAATGTCCAGAGGGATCATTTAGCCTGTTCAAATGCCTTATTGAGGAAGGACCGCATTGTTCTTCCAGCCTTTGCAAAGCATCGGAATGTGCCTCTTCCTGAGCACCCCTGCACATGGTCAGCCCATGATAAAGCTGAGGCTGCTTTTCTCTCATTGTTTCTCCTTGCCTTTGCCTTTCTCTTCCCAGCTTCATTTGTCCGAATACTAATTTGTGTTTATAACAAGAAACGGTTCCTACACCTCCCCTTTGTCGCTTAATTGAAGGGAAACTGAGCAACAGGTGGATCTCAGGAAATATCATTAGTCTCTTTCGATTGTTTTTGGCACTTCTTTGAAAGAAAAGTTCAGCTCAATGCAACTGGTTATTTGGTGTTTCCAGGCTAATTGCTGTGGGACGCAAATGAGGAGCATATTCAAGAATGTCTAATTTAAAGAAGGTGAGCTGCTCATCCAGCTTGGGATTATTTACAGGCTTAGAGTTGGACAAGTAGTTAAGGACTTTGATGAAGCTGTTTCTTATAACCAAACCCATAAAGGAAAATAAATCCCTTGAGTATTACATAGCACAGAAGTACCATTCGTGCACAGAGACATAGGCAGCCACGAATCAGCATGTTCATGTTTATGTAAGGGCTTACTTTTAACCTAGTCTTTTGTTCACAGAGAATAGAAAGAGTGTATAAGGACAAAAGTGTTGTTGTATGTTTGATTTTGAGAGGTGCTTGTCAATGGAGCCTGGAATTGGAAAAGAAAAGCTAACCAGGGAGACTCCTACCTCAGCTCCTAGGCTTGCAGATCTGAAAAGTCACAGACAAGGGGGAAGGATGCTAAAGGAAACAAGCATCGTGATCCTTCAACGTGTGGTTTTATCCCAGCAATTCCCAGTAGGACAAAGGAGGCAAAAGCTCACAACATGCTCCTTCTATAACTTTGTAGACAAAGCTCAGATTTCTGCTATTTTTAAAACCAGAACCCTGGGGGAATATTTAACCACTGAAAATCAGCCAAATGCATTAATGAAGTGCTCCACCTGTTACAAGAATGCAGGCGAAGGTCTGGATGATGGCAGCTCTCACTTGATGGTCAGCAATCAGGACATTCCTTACATGTGATATATGGCGATTTTTGACCAGCTGAAAATCTTGCCATCTGCTTTGTGGTTTGAGGCTTGAGCAACTACGCAAGTTAGAGGAAAAGAAGAGAGGCGATAGCATCTTCTTTAATTTCAAGGGTAGGATGATAGATACTCAGAATCTAAGAATGAAAGTACTAACTTAAATTTTACTGGCTTAGTGATACTGAGCTCTCATCATTGTCTGAAATGTAGCTGCTTCTTGTTTCTTTCTGCTGAGAAACTGGGAAGTTCAGGATAGGAGTCTTCTGACATGCAACGTGTCATGGGTTGTTTGGAGTAGGAGTAATCAGAGGGTGTTGACAGCAGCAAGGCAAGAAGTGGTGCAGCAAAACACACACACTCAACTACAAAAGCCAAGAAAGCCAAGGACAGTGAAATCACGATTAAACAACCATTTCTTCACTCGACATGGGTACAGGGGTGCAAGTAGAAAAGTCTTGGCTTTTTAGCAATGATTTTATGGGTTTACAACTGTAAATACACCCTTTTTTAAAGGATGTATTTAGGAAGCAAAACAGTTCCTTTTCATGAATGATCTATTTTACAGGGCTTAAAAATATGTCAAGGTTTGCTGCAGTAAATCCTCCTCATGTTGTAACTGAGTAATGTAAGCAACTTGGGTTGCCTTTTAAACAATTCCCAGTGTGTGGCATGGCCAGTGCAGTTTGAAATGCCTCTGTCTATCTAAACAGAAACAGATGTTTGAGCAGCAGAGCTATGCAGAAGTCATTCTTCAAACAGTAGATTAAAACATCTGTCAGGACCATTGGATGGGACTAGACAGGCAGCAGCAGTATCAGCTGAGACTGCCAGTCACTTCTACCTTACCCTGGAGGTGGAAGGGAAAGGATGGGGGAATTCTGTCCGGGCTTTGCATGTGACATCCTCTTACTCTGCCGTGTTTGTCCAGCCATTCAGAAGATTACAGACCCTTCTGTGCAGAACACTCACAACCTCTCTCAGTATTGCCTCCTGTAACAGAGACCTTCTAGGTTTTCAATTTTCCTGTTAATGCCTTTTTCTGCCATTGCTGGCAGTCTGTATGAAAGCTGTGAAGTGTTGGTGACATGCCAAGATGCAGCATTTTACGGTTATTTCCGTCTGTCCTTCATGCTTCAGCATTTGACCAGTTTAGTGTCATTGCAAGCAAATTTTTTGGGCCTTATTGGGTCAAATAGATGACAGCCAACTAATCTCCTGCAACTTGCCTGCAGGAGCTGTGCCACAGGCAGGGTATTTATTTCCAGCTGAGCAAGAGGCCAAACCAAACCATTGGATTAACACCTCTTTTACACTCACCCCCACTCCAAAATCAGAGCCAAGAAACTAATAGAGAGGCAAGAAATTGTTCCAATGTTTCTGGTGAATCAAGTCAAAGCTATGAATCCAAACTGCCCCTGAAGGATACCATTTTTCCAGTCTGGATCTGAAATCTTAATCTTGAATCCAGCCTCTGTTTCCAGCCCAGATTTATTCTTACTTCTTGTTTTAGCATCCAGCGGAAAAAGAATGGACAACCTTACCCTCCAGGCTGCTCATTTTGAGGTGGAGCTGCTATGTCTGCACTCCCAGGACCTTCCTCTTTCAAGCAAGTTGTGCATGCCCAAATCAAGTTTGGGGCCAGGTCTGCCACCCTGGCTCCTTGGGTGTTCCCCAGGAAGACCCTTGCCACCATGACATGCCAGTGTCCCCTGTGGAGCTCTTCATTCCCCACTGGCAAATTGCTCTCCCATCTCATTTGTCCCCAGCACCCATTAATTGCAGGCTGTAGTGACAGCAGATTACCTCACGACAGCCTGGCAGATGTGCTCTTGCTGAATAAATAAATTCATTTATATGGCTGTAATGACTGTTGCTTCTGTGCTCTCATCATGAAAACTCCAGCCTATCTACAGCAGTTTATAAACAAAGCTGCTTTGCCTTTATGGAAAAGCAATTTGTGGCTGAGGAGCCTCAGCAGTGACTCGTGCCAAAGAGAGCTGAGGCCATTTCTTGGGGAACAGGTGTCCACATCATTAAAGCCACCACCCCCCTTGGCATTAATTGCCATTCCTGTCGGCGCACTGAAAAAAGAAATTGGGGTTTGTCTGGGTTGCGAAGACCAGCTTCCCCACTCCCTCCTTCAAGGCAGTTTCTCTGCCTCCGGCATTGCTGAGGCAGGGGGAAAGCTCAAGTGGTATGTGGTGGATGGACCTCATTCTCTGGTGGTGGGGGCAGGGAGTGCTGGGAAACTGGCACAGACTGGTGAAACAAAAGTAGGGGGAGAGAAGGAAACTGTTTATTAAAGAGAGCAGTTCATTAATTTCCCCCTTCCCCTCTTTATTTATTTTAACTGTCTCCTTCATCTCTTCTCCTGTGTTTCTTCCCTTGCTTCCTCCCACATTACATTATTACTGCAAAAAGTAAAAAAAAGCTTCACCTTGTATTTTCTTAGCCTACTTGCAGCGTTAGAGCAATAAACTGCAACTAAAAAACACGGTATGCCCCAAAACACAACAAAGCACAGGCATGCACCCTGCAGAAATAGAGGGCTACTGAGCAAAGCTCTTGGTTAGGTGGGATTCCCTTTCATCCATCTGAATGGTTGAAGGTGACCCCATCTGTCCCACCTATCCCCCTACCTGGGTAGTTTTCACCACTGCTATGACCCAAATATCCATGTGAGCCATGAGCACAGAAATAAATGGGAAGCTTGAAATGAATGGCACATCTTCCCTGCAGACAGCTGCAGCGGTTAGCACCACACACGTGGTGCCCCGGGAAGAAGAGTCACGCCACAGAGCCGCCGTGTGGTTGCAGTGACTTCACCCCACTAATTATGGCAAGGCAGGAACATGCTGGCAGCATTTAGGGGTTTAGGTTATAGCCACACTACAAAGTAAACAGGCTGTGAGTGATGTTTTAGTTTATTAGTAAAGACAGGATGACTGTCTTAGCTAAATGCACTGGTAGTCTTGAGTTGGGAGATTTTTTGGCAGGAATAGGAACTGGGTTAAAGTAAGCCAGGGTTCATCCTGAAACATGGATCTCCAAGAGGAGGCATTGCTCTCTGAGTCAGATTATTCTCAAATTCCCATTAAGCTGGAGAAACTAATGTTTTCACAAGCAATCAGAATGTTGCTGCTCCAACAAGCTCAGCCATGAAAATGAGACCTGGGGAATGTGACTCTGAAGATCTGTGAAGACAGGAGAAGCAAAGAAACCTTTCCAGGGCTGGAACCAGAGCAGCCATCCTCAGCAGCTGCTGGCCATCCATCTGCCTTACAATGCCCGTGTCCCCACAGCCCCTGTGGGTCATTAACAGAGCAGTGCTGTTTGTCAGCCTGCCTCAGTGTGGTGGCTGCCCAGTGGAGGATGCCCGTCCAGTTCTACCCACACACACTGGTGTGGGGCAGGGGCTGTCTGCCTTCTCCCTGCCCTCACCTGCATGCCATGGCTGGCACCTGCCAGGCCTGCAGTGGGCATTTGTGCAGCTACCTAAAGCATCAGGGATAACTGCCTCCCTCTCTCTGTGGATCCTCTTCAGGACTGTGCCGCAGTGACAGGGCAAACACTACTACAGGCTTGCAAGCAAGCCCAACAGCACCAGCATGCACCCATCCATGGCGAGCTTGCCCCAAGCCCCCTTGCCAGCTCTTTGAGATTGCTAAGGGAGACAGAGAAAAAGCATAAGAGGCTGAAATGGTTTTTAGAGACAAACCCAGCAAGCAATATTTTGCCTTCCATTGACTGCTGGTTTTACTCTCTGCAGAGTTAATTACGAATCAGTTTAATTGTTCTCTTGCTTGATAACTTTCTAATCTCTCAGAGACTTGCTGCACAGCAGGCTGTAAGGTTATATTTTATCACTTGTTTTTCCATTAACCCTACTATGTTAGTTTGTGGTCTGCTTCCTCCCTCTCTCCACAGAACGTTAACAATTAAATTGATGAAAACCACCTTCGGCAATGGTTCTGTTGAGAACCTTCCCTCTGCTCCCCACCAGCCACAATGGCTGCCACACTATCGGGTCATGAGCAACAATTTTTCTGCCTCCACACCTTCCCTCCGCATTACACCACCAAACAAGGCAGAAAATTTGTGCAGTGATGCATGAGTGTGCAGGGAAGTGAAGGAGAGGAACAAAAAATCCCTCCAAGGAATGTACCTTAAAAAAAACCAAAAAAACAAACGAATTAAAAACAAAATGCCTGGCAACCTGCAAGACAATTATAAAAACACTCCAAGTCTGCCAAGAATTCAGTCTTGGATAGCTTCCTACAACCACCGCTGACCAGCATTTCCCCATCACCTCCCTTTTTCTAATCAAACCATTTGGTGTAGTATTAACAATAGCTACCTTTTTTGCTGCTGTTACGGCTCGGGATACTGGATGTAACACAGAAGTGGGAGGGAAAGTTCTTTGATCATTCCCTTCTTCCTGGGTTGTGCTTGGATTGCAACATGCAACAGCATACAGGTCACACTTGCAGGATATAGAGGACCTGGAAGTCATGTAAACATTCCCAAGTAGAGTTCATTCTACTTTTGACATTCTATTGGCTGGATGTTAGAAAGGCTAATGTTTCTTTACAAAAACAAATAATGCAGAGTTCTCCCACAACGTCCTCGACCAAGGACTGAATTATTGCTCATTGTTCTGGACCATCCCAGTAGCTCATCACTGTGCTCCATGCTTAAATTTGAATGTAGTTGCATACACTGAATTTAATTTTCAAGTCTACTGAAAATCCTTCCCTCAAAATTTAATCCACAACGTTTCTTCCTTGGAAGATTTAGTTGGTTTATAGGTCTGTGTCTTGAGGAGGAAGAAATTAGGTACACTAAAAGTATGATGTTTCAAAAATTTTTTGTTTCAGTTTTTGGAAAAGAATTATTTTCTGGCTTATGGTTTTGCCTCTGATATGATATACCCTATATTCCCTAGATCTGGGATTTTTTTTCTTTGTCTTACTCAGTATATTTTCAGTAAGACAAAGCAGGCAGGGACATCCTAGAGTTAGGAGTCTATCACAAAAATACTTCAAAGAACTTGTGGTTTATATATGTAATTTAACCATTGTCTGATGTAAATCTCAGAAGAAACCTTGACATTGCAGTGAGCTTTGGATTACACCCTCAACAGAGGACAAGGAGAGTCTGTTTCACCCCCACCAAGGTGTTTCCAAGCAAGAGTAACATCCAGAAACTCCCTGACCAGATGACCTTGCTATGTGCAGGAGACCCAACCACAACGAGCCTTAACCAGGTTAGCTGTACTGTTACAGAAAGGGGAATGCTGTATGTCACCTGACTCAAGCTGCTCTGTCAGATGAGATCAACAGCTCTATTTATTAGCATCTGATAACGTTAGTTAACACCAGACATGTATTTGTTTGTCTTTCACCCTAAATATGTGTACAATCACAGAATGAGACTGCTGAGAGCTGCAGACATGGGGTGGGAAGGCATACCTTGCTATATGGCATGTAGAAGGTAAGTGTGGGCGGAGCCCAGCAGAGAAGCATAAATCCCTTGTCCATGAGGTCCCTGTTTGGGCCATAAAATCACTTAATGACACATTGGTATCAGGAAACATTTGTGTGACAGAAGCTATGTGTCCAGTGCAGAAATTAATGTCAAAACTTTTCACCCTGGAGAGTTCTCTAAAATTTCTTACTGAATGATCATAAGAAACCCTTCAGATTGCCTTGTCTGTGAGTCTGAAAATATTTTGCTGGTTGGCAATTGCATACGTATGTAGACTGTGGTAGCTTGCCAGTGCCTTTTTCTTTAAAAGCTAACGTTATTTGAATCCACGCTTTTCAGTCAAGTAAGTAATTTAAATGGGCACTTGACCTTAGGACATGCAAGATCAGAACTGTCAATGCTTTCGGGAAGTCTGGAACCAGATCCTAACCTCATAAGTCATCACGATAATTGTAAAGGATAAAAAACAGACCACTGACTTAATCACTGAAATTTGTAACGATGTTTGGATCTGAACTCTCACTGAGATTTTTCAGCAGTGTCAGATGGTTTGTTTTTCAGAGCTGCATTTCTCAGCATTTCTGAAAATCAGGCTTGAAATCAGACACTGATTTAACACACAGACACAACTCACCCCAAACCACTAGTAATTTTTGAAAGTCTAAATTTCTACTTCATTCGCAAAGCATCAAGAAAGAAACACTTGCCAACCTCCTTAGAAACAGAACGCTTCATAATAGCAAAAATTGTTTTCTTAAATGTTAACTTTATTTTTTAGGGTGATACTTTAAGTTTTCTAGTATTTCAAGCTTTTGGAGAAAATACATATGTGGCTAGTCAATCATGGTGGCCTTCAAAATCTGTGGAAAGTGCTGGATTAATGTGAAAATCTTTTCTTCCATTAAAACATAATGCACTAATATTGAAACATATCAGCTTGCACTTCACTTCGTATCAAGTAGATGTGTACATTATATCCTAGACAACATCTGTGTTTTCACACCTGAGGGAGAGTCTCCTGATCTCAGTGCATCACCAAGCCCACCCAGTGACTGTTTCCTGGTGGAGATTTGGGCACTAGCTGCCCTCCTCTGTTAGGTTTTGTTTGCCACTGTGTCCCCTGCAGAGCTGGAGGTGGCCAAGACACCAGGACACATTGTGCTGCATGTTGAACCGTAGATCTGAATGGGACAATACAGAGTAGTTCAATGTTCATTGTAAATGATTTGTATGTCTAATCAGTCTGATAGAATTGTATTTCATGAATTTCTTCAAAAAGTTGTTTGGGGGATTTTTTTGACATACTGCATTTTTGGTTGGTCTCTGGTGACAGCTTCAGTGACTATGAAGATGAAAACATCAATTTGAAGTTCTTGTTACTGTACCACACCAGTCCATGCCATATGCCAATATCAGCTTGGTTATTGGAAGATTTACTTCTGGGAATAACAGCATGAGTCATTTTCTACCTGTCTGAACTCAGCATCACTTCACCTTGTAAACCACAATCTTTTAGAAAAAAATGCAGCATGAAAGTGATCTTTACATATCAGTTGCCACTCATGCATGAGGAAAATGTAACTCATTTATCTGCTAAAAGCCGGGTTGCTTTACTTTATGTTTAAAACTGTAATTTCCACCCTAGCTAAGGGACTGGTCTTGATAACTCTGCTCTAACTGTAAAGGATTGCATTATTCTTAGAATAATCTTGTTACTATTAAAAGAATGTCAGTGTCTGAAAAATCAAAACCCAGGGGAACTTCTGCAATGAAGGACATGGAACTGAGGTGAAGAATGTTTGGAAAGGGAAGGTGAGGAAGTAGACAGTTGCAGGTACTTGGAAAGTTGACCACCACCAACACTTTCTTCATCCAGTTTGGACTAAGTGACAGCTATGGTTGTTCTGCATTCCAGAGGAGTATATTAATTGTCTGCATGTGGCAGCACACAGCTGAACCTGATGTTCAACATCTTGAAGTTTCAGCTGTTAAAATTTTCTGCACAACCTATATGCCAACACATGATTAAATGACAGAGATTTCAGCATGGCCTTAGCAACCATGGCAGCCACCTTCAACTCCAGGAAGAATACTTAAGGGAAAGAATCTGAAAAAAATGTCCCTGAAAATGTACTTTCATGGGATTGTTTTCTGATAAAACATAATTTGGGCTGACTGGCCAATGCAAATGCCAACAAGTAAATGTTCCTCATGGTGAATATCGAGTCAAGAGAATTTTTGTACTCTCAACTGGTTTTCTTTTTTTTTTTCTGTCCACCTCTATTAAAAAATAATGGTATCAGTCTAGAATAAATCCATGAATTCTACTGAGCTACACTGATTAAAATTTAAGTAGCAGAACTGGCAAAGTGCTGACCACTGTAGCACTGAGACATGGTCCCCTCAGCTGCCAGAAACAAACTCTTCATTCACACCAGCAGTGACCTTTCCTGTCCATGAAATGAAAAGTCACTGTAAACAAGCCATTTCTGTGCCTTCCATGTGTATGGGGGGCAGAGTCAGCCATGGCTCCCTCCTCCACTGCATATCTCATGGCAAGACCTGTGAAAAACAGTTGTGTTAAAGTAAAGCTGTTCTTTGCATCCCTACTTGGCCAGTTGCACGGTGTTTAACTCCACTCCCACAGTTTCAGTGTGCTATGTCCTGGTGTGTCCCTCCAGCGGCATCCCTGTTTAAGTAACTGCTGAAATGATCCCTGCCTACATTTTTTAGCCTATAGGCAATTTTGAGGGTGGTGACTTTACATCAACGACAGAGGAGGACATGTTCAATTGGTACCTCTTTATTTTCCTCAGTTGTGACTGTGGAGGGAGAGAAGGAGAGAGAGAAGGGTTGTCTTACCTTGCCATTTGTCATGTTAAGTTTTACTTGTCTTTGAGGATTATGAACTGAGGCTTGCCTCCTCTCTTTTTGGTTCACATGTTGCTGCTTTTACACAGGTCAGGTTGTGAGTTCATTCCTTTGTAAGTATTCTGTGACGCACAAAAGCCAAAAGGGGAAAGAAAAAATCCCCACCCACCCTGAGACAGTCTATTGAACTTTGTTTTCCAATTACCTAACAAATTGCTGACTAAGGACAGGATAGGGCGGTGGAAATATAAGACCTAAAGACACTGTACATTCCTCATCTGTAATGACCAGAAAAAGTGGGTGTTTGTTGGTGGTTTTAGCCAATTTGCAATTTATCTTGGTTTTAGCCCAAGCAGGCTTGAAACCAAGACAAACATTCTTTGATGTAATCTAATTGTGACTAAGACCGTTTGCATAAAGGTTTCACAGCTAGGATAGGAAGAGGAAAAAGACCTTGAAAGCATTCCAGTGGAAAAATCATGTGCACCAAGCTTCTGGCTGCACCAATGGTGCCCAACAACCCATTGTTTTAGTTGCGGCTTAAATTAATACCTGACAGCAAACGAATTAAAGCCCTGCTGAAGTCATATATTCATTTATTCTTGTTTTTTTTCCAACCATGTTTGCACAGTGATAGCTTCAGGTGAAGAATTAATAGGGAAAATGCCCTTCCCCTGTTTCTATTCCCACTCCCTTCCAAAAATATATTTAATAATTTAATTTAAACTGTCCCGGAATACGTTAGCCAGACCAGGCTAGCCTCACAAATTAATGAAACTTCACACTGTTGATGAGGCTGAAAAGAGTCTGGGGAGGAATGCAAGGTTGCACAACACCTGTACAAGCAATGCCTAATTTTTCTCAATTACACAGAGTGAGTCTTACTCTTCTGAGGCTATCCCAAAAACAAGATCAATGATCCCAACTAGATTTATCAGCAAGATGTGCATTGTAAAGATAGTGGAGGTTCCTCTTCATCTTGTCCTTGTCAAAGCCTTCAGCTGCCCAGTGTGTGGAGAGACCAAGGCCTAAGGTCAGTGAGGAGAAGCAAACCTAAGAGACATTCTGCTCTGGACAGCACTAAAGCCACAGAAAATACACAGGAGGTGGCAGCAGAGTCAGACCGCTTGGAATTAATATAGAGATGTTGTCAGAGTACATAGAAATGTTCTTTCTCACAGCACGTTAATACCAACAGTCCTTGGCTATTTACCAACAGTCCCTGGTTGGCTTCACAGCCATCGGGCCTGTTCAGCCTCAAGAGGAGGCAACTGAAAGGGGACCTCATTAATGCAAATAAGTATCTGAAGGTAGGGTGTCAAGAGGATGGAGCCAGGCTCTCCTGGGTAGTCCTAACCAATAGGACAAGAGGCAATGGACAGAAACTGATGCAAAGTTCCACCTGAACATGAGGAAGAACTTTCTTCACTGTGTGGGTGACTGCTTACTGGAACAGGTTGCCCAGAGAGGTTGTGGAGTCTCACCCACTGGAGATATCTAAGAACCATCTGGATATAATCTTGTGCAATGTGCTCTCAGATGAGCAGGGAGGTTGGACCACTGTGGTCCACTTACCTGTGATTCTGAGATTCAGTGAAAGGCATGTATGCACCAATGTGATTCATAACCTACTTCTATAGATGTCCAGTGTATGAGGCAGGAATGTCATATTTAATTCTGATTCTCCTTTCCCATTAAATCTGTCATCTCTAAATCATACCAGCATAACTCTAAAAAAAAGTCAGAGCAAAGTGTCAGCGTGACACTTTTTTTGTGTCACAGGACTGAGAACATGGTAGTGACATTCTGCTTGTCACTGTAACACATTTGCTGCTATCAAACCATTATAGTTTATTTCCCAGTCTTTAAACAGAGAGATCTTTAAATTTCCCCTAGGGACTGTGGCTAGGATGGCTCAACAAGTGATTTCTGTTCTAGGTACTGTAATTCAGCTTTCCAATTAGCCTGAAAATTTACTTGCCCAGGCATAAAATATTCTCTTCTGAGCTTTATATGTAATGATAATAAAAAAATCCAGTAATATTTTACACTCTTGCCAAAATGCCCTTTCCTCCAGGCCTGTGTTTGAGTCATAATTTGCAAGACGTCAGCTGTAATTTCCCTAAGAAAGAATCTATATGTACCTATGACTGCTATATGCTTGAAAAATTAAAGACCTGAAAAATCAAAGTATTAAGAGTCTAAAACTCATTCACACTGTTTAGAGGTGGGCCATTCTGAAATGAACAGGTGGTATTCTGTCTACAGGATAGAAATATGTCCTCACTAGGCTGCTAAATTTTACATTTCAATCCAGACCAAGAGATATGAGCCTTGGATAGTGCCTTCTTTTTTTCTGATATCTTTCATATCCTAAGTAATAACCTGGTTTTGATTTCATTTGGGAATTCATTCCCCTTGCCTTCTTCATGGAGACCTACAGATAGATAAATTATTTCCCAAGTAGTGGCTTGTTAACCAGCTGGCAGCTCAAGGAAGGTGTGTAACAGGATATCGAGATCTCCTCCTTCTTAGTTCTTAAGTCATTGTGAAATAAACCCATAATAGGCTGAGTGATTAGTCCAGGAGAATTTCTCTGGTAACCAGTAGATGGGTAATATATACACAATGTCCTCTAGGTCAACTGAAGTGATGACTGAGAGACACTATCTTAACAGCACTGAACATTACAATCCCCCAAAAATACAATACTAATTAAATCCAAGAGATTTTCTATGTGTTAGTGTTCTTGTAACATTCTCAGTAAATTCTGAAAAGCTGCTAGTTTTTGAAATAATGCCTTTATAGATTAATGCTGCTCATTAATAAGAGCAGTTAAAATCACACAACCACTGGGTCTAAATGCTTCTTTGGGGCTGAAAGCTTTCTGTACAGAAAGTTGTTGTTGGGAAACAAGGGACTGGTGTGTTACTGTAAAGGATAGGTTGTAAAAGGGATGCTTAAAAGGGGCCCAATACGGTTTGGATTGCAGCCAAGGTCTTGCATAACAGGATGCATCATAAAAGAAAGGCTTAGAGGGGTATGGTTAAAAGACAGACGTTCCTTTTGAGCAGAGATGTGCCAATGGGAGGATCACTGACAAATCTTTGTTCACCATTATGTGCGCATATAATTAAAAAATGTTGGTGTTTGCAGCCGTTCCCAGATCATGTTGACTGGTTTAGAGAATCACAGTTTAAAAAAAAATTTAAAAAATAGACGAAGATGCAATAAATGCAGTTCAGCTAGGGGTACTTTTTTGTGGGTAAACTAGTCAGATTTTAAAGACCCTCAAGGAGAAGAAGTAGGAATGACCTCAAGGTTTGTGATCAGGTGTGCAGCATTCACAGCTAGACATGGTTGCAAATCTGAGTCAACTGTCTCACAAAGGCACATGGCAGCATGATACCCAACGTTGGGTAGTCACACAGGAGTTCAAGGTCAGCCATGTGCCACTCACAGACAAGCCAAGAAGCTGCTAGGTTGGTAACAGAGGCTTCATTGAAAACTAGAGAACATTATCTTTGTAATGACAACAGAGGGGAACTTTAAACTCCAACCTAATTGCCAGGCAAGTATTTTCTTTTTCCTGCAAATTTAGAATGCACTAGGAGTATTTTAAAGCAAGCTCTATCAAAACATCATTTATGACTCCTTTTTGTTTCTAGAGGCAATGCTTGGTGTTGCTCTCCAGAAACCATTCAAACCAAGTGTGACATCAGTTCTAGTACCAGATCTCAGGGATGTGTCTATCTCTTTCTGATTTCTTCCCACTTACCATTGTAATACTTTGAATCTACTGTTGGTTTTAGAGGAATGTGTTCAGGCTTAGGGGAAGGTGTTCCTGCCCATGGCAGGGGGGTGTGAAAGAGATGATCTTTGAGGTCCTTTCCAACCCGAGCCAGTCTATAATTCTATAATTCTGTGTGTAGGGTGATGGTTGGGTCTGCAGCACCAACCACCAGTGTCTGTTGGTGCACTTGATGAAGTGCCTCTGGGATTCCTGACCAGGCTGAAACTGCCTTCAGCCTCAGTCTGGGATTTTTATCGACTTACATCTTCCAAGCCAGAGGAGCTTGGTGAGCAAAGTAAGTAATGGCATTGACATTTTCTATAATATTTCTGGCTTAATACAGATGATAGGACAAATGAGTGGGTAATGTGGCTGCAGGTGGACTATTTCCTTTTTCACTAGCCATGTCAGAGCTAAGGGAAGCCCCAGTGAAGGAGCTGGGGAAGGACAGGTGTTCTTGAGAAGAATAACACCTGCAGCAGATATACCTATTGTCAGCTCCAGGGTGGTGCCTCTCACTGCCATGAATCATAGAATGAGAGAATCATAGAGTAGTTTTGTTCAAAGATCACCTAATTCCAAGCCCCCTGCTGTGGGCAGGGATACCTTTCACTATAGCAGGTTGCTCAGAGCCCCATTCAACCTGGCCTTCAACACTTCCAGGGATGGGTCATCCATAGATTCTCTGAGAAATCCTCTGTTCTCTAAAAATTACTGTAGATGATTTGACACCTCTCTTAGAGAGGAAGTTATAAACTCATAAAAATTGTGTTTACTTTTACTGCCTGAGAAGAAATCAATTGTGAACCTAAGAGGAAGAAATTGTCATACACATTCAAGGTTCATACTCAGCATGGTTCTTCTCTGTGTGAATGTAACACGGAGATAGCACAAGACATTCTCTGGGACAATCCTTTTCTCAGTTTTAGTGTTGTAAATGTAAACCCACAGTAGATGTCCTCTTTCAACATCCTGCTCCACATTTAAACTGTCATGGCCAGACATGTCAGCAGTTTCCAATGTGTTGTCATGAAATAAAAATATAATTGCAATTTTTCAGCAGCTATCTTTTTCCTATACGTGTGCTACTGGGTGCACCAAAGGAGATGAAAAGACAGGGCCCCAGATTTAGACTGAGAAGAGGTTTGCTGAGGTGTTGTAAAGTGGGTGAGTTATTGCCCTCTGATGTTCTCATTTTGATTCTGAAAGAAGAAAAGGTTCCTCCGTGCTGCAGGAAGCAGTGGTAACCCTTTGGCAGAATAAATCAATACTTAACAAGTAACAAAAAATCCTCTGCTTGTGCTGAGAATAGCATGAACCCAGTCTTTTAAGTGCTTTCCTACTTAATACCAGCTTTTTTGTTTTACTATGGAAATGCTTATATTTAAGCAATTATAACACAGAATGCAAAACATACTTTTTCTACACAATGTTCTTCCAAAATGTTGTGCTCCCATGATGTAGTTTGTGTGGACATGTTTTTTTTATTGAACAGACAACCCTGTGATAAACTGCTTCATGAAATAACAATGTGTGATGGACAGAAAGGGTTCATTGGGCACTGCAGTAGGAAGCAGAAATCACAATAGCTGAGTAGTCACCCCTGATAGAAAGATTGGAAGCCAGATAGCCTCCAATAAACATTTTCAGACCTAGCAAGGAGTCCTTTTCAGTTAGACACCTGAACACTGATCTAAATGAGGTCTTGATCCATACGCTGTTAATTGCCCACCCTGTGCAAAGTAATTGAACACTGCAGTTACCCCACCTTTAATATATTGAGGCCTGAAGATAATCTTACTGATGTGTCATTTCATTGCATGCAATAGGTTCAAATACCAGATTAAAATAAAACAAAACAAAAAAACCAACAAAACAAAAAGCAAAAGTGGAAGTTTTAATGAGTAACAAGAGGAGAGGGAGATCCACTCTGGAGTTTATGTCAGTGGAATCAGAGTCTAAAATGCTGTCACCCAATATATCTGGCATTGGTTTGGTGCAGGCATGCTATTGTATACCACTGGTTTCATTCCACCAGAGAGCTTAAAAGTAAAATAAACCGAAAACTTGCCTGAACACAAAATGTAACTAAAATTCTGACATCGCCATATTCTTCTTTTTTTTCCTTTTTTATGTATATATTTCTGTATAGTTTGGAAAGTAACCATAGCATATTCTAGCAGGAGTCAGGCAGGTCAATCTCTGTGAATTCAAGATAAAGCTGCATGCCTTGAAAAAAAACCCCAGGTCTGGAGACCAGGCTTGAGATAAACAGCCATCTGAAAGATAATAGATTTGCCTGACATTGTTGTATCCAGTAAATCATAACAAAGCCTCAGAATGCTGGAGAAAGGCCAGGAATTGGTGACTTACATTATTGTTTTATAATCACATTTTGGAAAGGTAAAACTAATAGCACTGTTTACTTTAACGAATATTAACTAATTCTTAACTCATGACTGCCCAAAATTATCCTGCTTCAGACCACAAGCTCCAAACTTTCCAGCTAGGCTAAGAAAACTACCTGCCAGCTCTGTCAAAGAAAAAGAGAACTGGGGAAGAAGGGAAACGGCATCATGCATGAAGAGCAAAATGCATCTGCTTGGGCTCCATTTCAATCTCACTCTTCTTTGTCCTGTTCTTGTAACAGTGGGATTCGTGTAGAAGCTTTTTGCCTTGTGAAAAATGAATATAAATGATGCTGCAAAGAAAACAAAAAAGACAACGTTTTCATAGCTGTATTTCAGACCCTCTTCTATGATGTGTTTCCCAAAGGCTTTTGCCTGACACACCTGGTGAACACATGCAAAATCGGCAATGGTTAATGTGAGTGCACGTGCAGGAGCGAAGAACAAACTGTGACACCCAGTACTACTTTCTGGGGCACAGGCAGACAGAACATACCCATGGCTTCTGTTCCGCTTGCTTGGTTTCTTTGAAGACACTAAGCAGCCTGGAGAATGGGCAGCTGAGAGCATTTGGTGCATACACAGGTGGTGTTGAAAACAGAGCCTTGGACAGCAGGTGCCTATGTGGAAATTCCCTGACTGGTTTCTTCTGCTGTCGAACCACTCTCAATCCAACCACCTTTGAAAGGTAATCTCATAAAAAGGGGACCAAGGCAACTTATCAGGGTGTGTGGATTTCAGCCACAGCCAGACACTTTGAAGGATTCAGACTGTTCACATAACACTGCCTAGGATGCTAATGAGGTGGGACCTCCTTGGTGGGAACTCTACATCTCTGACCAAGTTACTCCCATGGTTAAATATACCTTACCCACAGCAAACATCAGAGAAGAAAACTCTTCTCTTGAACTCATTGCATAATTAGAGTAGGAAGAGTGACTTATTCTTGAGTGCTGATATTAGTGTATATCTAAACTCCTAAGGGGCAGATTGTAAATAGCTCTAATAGGTTTGTGTCTAAACTCCTAATGAGCAGACTGTAAATATTTACTTATAGTTTCTTGTTTTGCAGTGGTAGACAAAACTCCCTTCAAACCACTTAGTTTTTAACCATACTTTTGTTCTGATATCTTGTTTTAAAACATTTTGATCAAAGAGATACTAGAAGGGTTTGAAGAAAGCTGCTGTGTTAGTTCACAGGGTCAAATTCAGAGGTGAGCTGTGAGTTAACTCTCTGAAGCTCAGAGCTGTTAACAGCTGGTCTCTCCATGCAGAATGAGATTGCCTCTACAGGATCTCTGTAAAGAGGCAGGACTGAATTCTGCACACCATCCTCACTGATGGGATATGGAGCAGCATGGAAAGAGACCCAGTTAGGGCAGGGTTCTGTGAAAAACACGCTAGTTCTGCCCATTTCATCAGCAACCTCATACCATGCTATTAGAAAGTTCCCATTTGACTCCCACTTTGCTGGAATTCTCCATCTCATTTTGAGCCCTCTGTGCTTCTGTTTTTGACTTGAAGGAAGACCTCCAAAATTCTGGGGGAAAAAAAGGGTATTCTCACAGAATTTTCAAACTTCAGAGCAATGTTTTGGAAATCTTACTGGGTAATAGCCTTGAGAGATTCTTGGCTTGCACAACTACAGAAGTTCGCAATTTATGCTAATTCAATGAAATAAATGTGTTTGTGTCAGCTTCATCCTTAGAAGTGAAAAAGAAGGCAGTGTGTGTTGGACTTAAGGGTCTTTTCAATCCCAAATGATTCTATTATTCTAAGGGTTTTTCCTGATAAAACTTTGGAGTAATGTTACTTGGCTTTGCAATGGGTGATGACTTAGTTCTCGGTTCCTTACTTCTTTGGAAACTTGGCCCTTTTTGAGGCAATTCCTTTCCCTGGAGCACTTTATTAAGGACAGATTTAATCTCAGAAGAGCAACAAAAATCTCTGACCACAACTATAGCAAACTTACTTGACTATCTGCAACCCACTGACAGCCCCAAACTTCACACTAAAAGTACTTGCCTAGCCCACAACAATTACATCAAATAAGTGTGGACATGAATGCTGTCCAGCTTAGCAGATCACAGGACCTAGAGCCTGAACACAGCACATCGGAGTCCCTTCTGTACTCCTGTTGAACATCCCAATAAGAAAGACAAGGACAAAATTTTTAGCAGAGCCTGTTGCAATGGAACGTGGTGTAATGGTTTCAAACTAAAGGAGGTTAGATTTAGATCAGATATAAGGAAGAAATTTTTTGCAATGTGGATGGTGAAACATTGGAGCAGGTTGCCCAGAGAGGTGGTGGATACCCCATCACTGGAGTTAATCAGTACAACCAATGACTCAAAGGGAGGTAAAATTTACACAGCTGACTAATTGGCCCATTATGCCAAATCAGAGTTATACTCTTGATGTAAGCAGGCAAAAGACCATGCTGGAGGAAGGCAATCTCCTCTGAACTGTTTGCAGTCTGTGTAGGCTGTAATGCCTCAGACAGGGTCACTGTGATGAGCTCAACAGCCTTCAGTAGGTCTGAATGCCCCGAGGCAATACACCAACATCACATGGAGGTAAGCATTCAGGACAGGCTTGACTACAGTTTTCCTGAAACACTGTTGGGTTAGTGGTGACTCAGACCCACACTGTTATTTGCATTACTAATGTCAAATAAAACTGATGATTTAATCATCTGTAAAAATAGAGCCCTATGTAAGCAGTAGTATTCCTTGAACAACTTCTAATTGAAATTAACTATTTTCTGGCTCTTAAATGAGAAATCAAGCCTTTATTCAGGAGGCTAATGGGGTTGATGGTCTGTTGAAATCCTACTTTATGACCTTGGATAAATAAGCTGGGCTACACAGAGTCCAACAAGTCAATCTTTTGGGGATTTTACCTAGCAGACTGGCAGATTTTCATTCTTCATTGCAAAATGTTCCTCTTGTGCTTTTGTCAGGAGTCAAACCTACATAATTTTTAAAAGACTCAGTAATTTCATTTTCCAAATGAGGTGTTACTTGCAATAGGTAGTTATTTACAAGATGATTGCGTGTGCTCTCTACAGCTCTATTTCCATGAGCTGAAAGGAAATCTTCCTGAGATCTCCTCTTTCCTTGACTTGGCAGTGAAGGACAGAGGGCAAGTGGCTCTCAGAACAGCGTGTCTCAGGCTGGTTGTGTTTCTAGAGGTGTACTGATGTCAGGACTGGCCTGTGATGGGAGGTCAGGCATTGTCCTGGCCCTTTCTTTGTACCCCAAACTCCTCAGACTTCTCTGGTTATCATCTCCATGCTGAGAAAAGAAACATTAGGGGTGCCTGGGGTAAACCTACTCTTGGGTATCCACACTTAGGGATTTTTAGGGCAAAATGAAGAAGATTTTCTAGAATTCTAGACATATCCCCTGTTCCTTACAGTGTGTATGTGTGTGCACACCTGTGCACTTGCATGTGCTTGTGTGTATATGCACCTGCACAAATGTCCTGCTTCTACACAGGCTATGATTGATGACATTCACATATTGAAAATATTGATATGATGTGACTTGATGAAGGAATGTGGCCTCCTGTAGATTTCTTCTGCAATACAAGTTACATGTTGACATGTTACTTGTAGATCATTTGTAGATCAAAGTAAAACTGGAAAAGGAGGACATTCCATGCAAAGATTCAGTGTCTGGCATCCAGACATTTCAGATGTCATTTTATGGATGGAGACTGATTTCAGTAACCTGATGCAAGTCAAAGTTTTACGAATAAAATTTCCAGACTTATCACAAGGTGTCCTTTGCAACACACTGACTAGGCATCAATGTTTATTATTGAAAGATCCACACCAGTAATGGTATGGCAAAAGGAGATTACGCTGGGAGACAGTGACGCAGCTTTGGCCCAAAGGAATCTTCCAAATATTTCACTGAAAATGTAACAGTTTGACAAACACCACACACAGAAAAATGGACACTACTGAGGCTCCGTACTGTCTTTTTTGACCGTGAATTTTCTTCTGTGTGCTTGGCAGACCTCAAGATAAACTCTTTCACCTTCATTCTCCAAATCTGTACTTCATGCAGATGATTTAAAATGAAAGTTTTCCTGTGAAGTACAGAGACTGATTCAGACTTATCTCCATTACTGTGAAGGAAAATTAGGAAATAAAGACAGAAAATTATTCCATTTAGAAAATCATCAGATGATGCAGTGACCTTTTGTTGACAAAAACTAAAAGGCACTGAAGTATAGTAAGAAGAGCAACTCTGTAGCTTCAGTTTTGCCAAGTTTGATATGCTTTTTGGTGTGGGAGAACTGGTTGGGATTTACTACAACAATGGGAGACAGGTTAAAGCATTGTTAGGTGGTCTTAGTCGTGGTCATTCAGAAATGAGACACAGGTATAATCTAATGTCTCCCATAGGTCAAACACTCCTCACTGGGCCACATTTTGCGTCACACTCCATGTCAAGATCTATGATTGCCCCAGGAGAAGACCCCTGCATATTGGAAAAGTGACTCATCAGAGTCAAAATCTCCCCCGCAGAATGAAGAGAAGAGTTTTAGTTCAAGGGATTTGCCTTCAAACAAGGGACTCGCTGAAAGAAACAGGTCAGTGTCTAGTGAAGTTAAAAAATTCACCTGTTTAACAATGGGGCAGAACCTGATGACCTTCATCAAAACTGAAAAGACAATTGAAGACAACTTGACCCCATTGACTACTTCCATGCAAATACTATAATTAAATGCACTAGAAGACTAGCATAAAGCAACAGCAGGAGACAAATTGGCCCTTTTCAGGTGAAGCTTAGAAAAAGATGAGAAGTCAGCATGATCATGCAAAGGATATAAAGGATCATGCCCCAATGCTAGGTTTCATTATCAGCTGGATGCTTGTATGAGGACACACAGTGGGACAGGGTGAAAAGGAAGGCAAGGGTGTCTCCAAAGCCTCCAAAATCAGCTCATAAGAACAACCATGCAGGATAAGAAGAGAGGTCTATTTTCTCTGCCTTTACTAATCTATGCAGAGACACTATTTTTGTGTTCAAGCTCCAGGTATGAATATATTGCTACAGACATTTTTCAAAAATGTCTGACAGAGTTAAGAGGAATTTGACCAGTCCTGTGCTCCAAAACTGACTGATCAGGTTGTAACCCTAGCTACCTCCTCAGCTCCAAATGGGAGCTGGAAGGTCTGCATGAGCTCTGTACCTTTTCTTTTCCAGAGATTGTGAGGATCCATTGAGTGGGGTAAGTTAACAATTGACTCATCTGCACACATTGGTTGTTTTTGTTGATATAAGTCATTGTGACAGTTTTTGGTGTGAAAGTGATTACTGGGGGGGAGAGCACTCCCATGCTGGGCATTCCTATTGGTACCTGGGCAATGCTGGACTTGCGAATCAATTAGTCACCGAATCTGTCCTGAATTACAATTATATCCAGTGACTAATTGTGTGTGCTTTGGTCATCCTTCCTCTCCATTAATGTGTTCCTGCTAATTAAGGACCCTGAGAAGGTCTCTTTCAGCCTATTATGTAGATGCAGGTGGGAAGGAAGGTGCTTGTGCAGAAGTGAACAGAAAGGGAGTTAAGGGAGTTTGTAGCACAGCTAATTTTTACCATTTGTTTAATCTGTTACTAAGGGTCATTTGTCAAACTATGGCTGCTGTTCCTGACCCTCCTCCTCTTGTTCACAGTAATGAACAGCCTGGGAAAAATTATCCCCTTTCCAAAAGATCAGCAAAGAGGAAGAGTTGATGATAATGGCCCTGAGAAGTGAGGCAATTGTGCATGGATCATTTCCCAGGACATAAAGGCTGTCTGCACACTCTGCACCCAGGAAATGAGCTTAATCAACACCTGCTCACAGGACAGCAAAAAGATCTTCCTCACGATGATGTTGAGACTGGGATCTTTGCTGCTTGTTTCCTGAGGCAAGTGGCTGGGCACTAATACCTGAGCAATGTGTTGCATGACTGTTCCACAAGATTTTTTCTGAGGGTGGTAGGAGAGTTGCTCCTCTGAGGAATGAAGACTCAGGCCATGTATTGTTCGACAAAAAACTGACTTGTCTGTCAGATGAGGGGCAGGAAAATGGCAAAAAAAATGACGATGTAACATGCAAGTTGCAGGTAACATTCTCATGGTAGAATCCTCAAGTGATGGTGAATGTGGTCTGTGGGTCCTCTTGCTGAGAAAATGAATGAACTGTCCAGCTAGAAGTTTGACGGTAAAGCAAATGATGATGTATGAGATACTTGAGACTTAGCAGTCTATCTAGCAGTTTTGGAAAAAAGCTGGAGAATAGCTTTGTATATTCAGTTTGATCTTCACATTTCAGATCTGATTATTTTTTCAGTACAAGCAGGTGGGTCCATAATTTTGGAAAGAGTGGAATAACAGATGTGTCACATTAAATATCAAAACTCCAAACTCTACTTTTTAGAAGGTCTTTCATTTTTACGTGGTGCAATTTCACTTGACACAGTAGAAATTTTTGCTAACTTTTTTATATGTAACAAAAGAGTACATGAGATTAAAGAGTTTTTACTGTGACAAAATAAAAGTCAAACCAGGAAACAGAACAAACACTTCAGTAATATTATGGAATATCTTAAAAGGAAGTAGTCTTCAGAGATGGAAAGCTATATCAGTGTGCCAGTCAAAAGATCAGAGGTCCTACAGACCCAGACCCTTGTAAGGTTTGTAGACAGGTGTTCAGTTTAATAATCAACACTACTTTAACTGAAGATTAGTTATTTAGGTGTTGGAATGATCATGTCTTTCTCAGGGTGTTTGGCTTTGTGAGGACAAAGTGTTCTTAGATGATCTTGCCTTTTTTTGTGTATGAAATGCAGGGCATTTTTCTTTAAATGTAATCTAAATATAGAAAATAGGAGAGTATTAACTGATAAAAATGAATGGCTACCTTCCGATTTGATGCTGGACATTACTCCAGTTCTCCAGCATCACAAGGGGAACCTGGATGAGGGTTCACACTGTAGCATTGACTAAATTCTCAGCTTCCTGTATTTCAAGGAAAGAGACCTGACTGACTCATGCTGTGCCACCTCCTCACTTTGCTCTCTACTACTGGACTTACAGTCTTTGTTGATGTAAATTAGGTTGCAAGAAGACAGGAGAAAGAGGTTATTCACCCAAATACCAACCTAACACAGAAGTCATCTCAGGCCTTTTTGCTTAGCCACAGCAACAAGCTGAATCTCCTTATTCCCTTTCAGAGCTAGTTAAACTCTTTCTTAAAAATACTTAAGTACCACACTTGCATTTCTTCTCTTGGAAAGGTCCCTCTTCATTGTTTGGATCATTGGCAACCTGCTTCTACTTTTGCAAATTTTATTCATGACCAGTTAGCATTTGTTTGTTCATGTGCCAAAGTTACTTTTTAGCTTAAATAGCTTTTTTCACCTCTCTCAGGTTTACTGCTCCTTGATGTATTTGCACTCAGCAGTCACATCGCCTCTCAGCCATTGTTTTGCCAAGCAAAAATAGCTGATTTCTTCAGCTCTCTTATAAAATTAATTTTTTTGTAAGAACACCAAGTTATAGACTAACAGTCATAGATAATAGTAGTCAGAGTTAACCATAGAATCTCCCTGTGCTAAAAAAACTAGGTATAACAAAATTTGGCTCATAGCCAAGGCCAGAATTTTGAAACAGACACCATCTCTGGTGAGGCATGTAAGTAAACAGTCTCTTATACAATGTGATGAGAACTTTGATTGTCCATTGACTTCAATATCTAAATAAATTTCTGTTTAACTAATATCTTGAAATGCTAAGCATCAGCACCAACAATGGAATGTGTTTCTCTAATTGCCCGTGTTTTTTCTATTATATTTCATTATGTCCACACTGTCTGTTCAGAAGCACCCACATTTCACTAGAGTTACAGGTCCTGACACCTATCTGGGGTAAGTAAATGTTATTTTTCTCCCCATTTATACTAACCAGAATCAAAGAGGACATATCAATTCTCCAACATCAGAGAAAGTTGGAGGCAGGCATAGGAAATGACCAGTCAAGGACTCAGACCCCCAGACTACTTCAGTGATCTTGCTCTATCCCATTTGACATCAGAAAAGGAAGAAGACCAGAAAAGGAGTCAAAATATTTTGGCAGGTCGTTACTAATTAGGAGGTGTGGTGATGGGTTATGTTTAAGATTGTTTTTTCCCTTTTTTTCTGGGCCTGTTCCATCCAGATAAAACCATTAAATACTCTGAATATGTTTGGGAGGGTACAGTTTAGTTTTACTTTGATTTTGTAATGCTCTACACCAAAGAAACAGGAAATGTCTATATTTCTTGTCCCATTAATCATTTTTGTTTTCATCATTTTCAGTAGCTGGCATTTGACTGGCAATTCTTTGGGAAAGAATTGGTCTTTGTTTAATTTTGTCTGTGATAGCCTAGTGCAGTCCTTCTTTCGGATTTCCAAGTCTTCCCCTCTATAAATAATACAGGGGTGCTATGTCCTAGTTCTACTCTTACCTTCTTAACTTCCTTCCTGGCAATGTCTTTCCCTAATTCCTTCTTCTTTTTTATCTATTTTTATTGGATAAGATCAGAATGTATGTTCCCTGTCCTTGTTGAAATACTCTGGTTTCAGTTTCTTCAATCTGCTTTTGTATTTTGCTTTAAACTATCGTGTTATTGGGAACTCTTGGAAATTAAACATATTTATTTACTGCTTTAGATTTACTTCTGAATGCCTGATGAACACTGATCTTAGTCTATCAATCCTGGCTTCTCCAGTTACACATGTAAACATATAAAAAATTCCTTAATTTGTTGCAAAGTTTTTAGGTTGTCTTTCAAATATCTTCTTCTCAAATTTCAGAGAATGCAACAAAAATGACATGTATTTTGCTAGAAGATTTCAAGTGATGGCAAGTCCTCTGAAACTGAATTAACAATTAAGTAACCAACCTTATTTGACATAACTGTACAATTTTGCAAAGGTCTAACTTTTTCTTTACTTTGTCTTCTGTGTTTTGAGATCTAAAACACCTCTTCATGGTATAGACTTCCATCTATCCAAAGTTTCTTCTTCAAAAAATCCTCTTCTCTGGCCTGCATTTCCCTCCCCATCATCCTACCTCCCAAGGTCATCTTCATACCTGAGTGTTGTTTCCAGCCTTTTGTCACCTTGACTTGAGTGTTGACTTGTAAGAGAAGTTAATCACGGAAATAGACAACATAGAAACACTTTTGCTGAACTCGTTGGTTATGGTTTATTAAGAACAGAAGGTCAAGCTTTCAGCTGAGGTTACTTGCTCCATTTCTACTGACTTCCAAGAGACTCCAAAATCTATGCTGAACTGCTTGTGCAGGAGAATATCTCACCCACTAGAAACTTTGTGGCAGATGCTGGGACTCAGAAGGTGAAGAAGTGCTTCTTGGAGTTAGATGGCTATGAATTGACCCTTAGGTCCCAAGGACAGAGGTAAGTACCCTGACTCCATATGGCCTTCTTAACACCCCTGGCACGGTGGAATGATGATAATGCCTAAGAACTTTGTTACCTTCTGAATGTATTGCTTTGCCCTAGACCTATCTACACTTTCATCTTTCTCTATCCTCATGCCCATATCCTCACCAGAAGGCCAGCAGGCCTCAGAGCCACTGGCACACTGATGGTCAGCTTTGCCCATGCTTGAGTAGACAAAGCCAGGATGTGGACTCTGCTGCTTCAGCTTCTTCCACTGTTATTAAAGCAAACCCTTTCAATATCACTTCCACAGTAATGTGAGAGCTGATCAAAGAAATGTTTAGAGGAACTCAGAATTGAAGCTAGAACCTGAAATAAATTTAAGAAAGCAGTGGAACAAGCTTGAGAACTCATTTCCTTTGAAGAAACTTCATAGCAAGGTGATGTTAGTCCACAGTGGGAAAGTACTGTTCTTTCACAGGACTAGCGGTAAAATTAATTCTCAGTGGGTTATCAATCAGATATCTTTTGGGTGATATTTCATAATTTGTGTTTATTGGCTGGTCCTCTTGAAGCTAATAGGTATTTCTGTAAACAGCACTGGTTTGTAGATAGCATACACCTACTCAAATGCTAGCCAAAGCCCAAGAAAAGCCTGTTGTTCAGGGAGATACAAGCTTTCTCTCCAGAACTTTGGTAAAAGTAGCAGTCATCAGACAAATGGGGTAAGATCCTCCAAGTCTTGTGAGGAAAAAAGAAGCTGAAGCTGTATCTTCCTCTCCTTTGACTATGTCCATGGAGCACAGCAGTAGGAAGCATTACTATAATGAAACAAAATGAGACATGTCCTAATCCAAAACCACAAGGTGGAGCTTCCCAGGACTTGTGCTTCCACTACTGCAGGGATGCTTCAAAACACTTGGTTTCTGACTAGTCTACCTGTTCCTTTGTCTGTTTGGGTTTCCTCTTGAACAAATATTTTTGTCTTCCGCAGACTTATATGGCATAAATAACCTCTGATGAGAACAGTCACAAAAGAGAAAAAGATCTCTTTATCCAAGTCTGGGTTCTGTTTCCAGGTTAATACAAAAATGCCAGTGAGGCATATCAGCATTCTTTTAAGGAGGAATAAAACGCACGATGTTATTTCTCAGCCTTTTTTGTAGTGGGGAGATTGGTACATGCACACTCTGGAGTCACAATGTGAGGTCAGTAGGCTTCTCTGGAGCCTTAGAGCATCCTGCGGTACAAGAGGGGCATTAGAGAGAGTAAATAAAAATAGCAAATTAGTAATAAAATTTTACAGAGGCAGGTGCAAATCTGCTCATTATGGTTATGTTCTCAGGCAATATGCCAGTGGCCAAGGTAGAAACCTGATAGGTAATCCGCCTAAAAATATGGCCATTAGTACATGACACAGTCACTGCTTCTCCCACAGGCCAACTTAAATAATACATATTTAATGTGATGACATGTCCAGGGGGTTGGAGACTCAAAGAGAAAAGAGAGGCCCAGAGCATCACACTACCTGGAGAGACACTCAGATTTTATTTCAGATGTTAACAACACTTGGAGTGACTGGCATGTGATGAAAGAGAAAATTTAACCCTGCCTTGCACGGTGGCTTATTGCAGCACTGATGGGAAAAACGTCCTATTTTCCTAGCTTTAGACATTAGGGACAAAAGTCTTTTCTGCTTGCTGCTTGACAGGTCTAAATGATATCTTATCCTTGAAGCCTGCATGGAACTGAATAACTTTTATAGTTCTGCTTTAACTTTTGCCTAAACAGCATGTGCATGTGTGCATGTGCCTAAACAGCTCTGCCCTCCCCTTCTCTCACAGCTACAAACACAACCCCATCACCCAGTACCACATTTTCATTTACACTTGTGCACAACTACAGAGAGCAAAGAGCTGGGGCAGATCAGCCACTTTTTAACCCTCTCTCAATGCGACAGGTAGTTGATAAAGACTCGTCTGTGTCTGGTTGGGTCAGGAAACCAAGAGACCCTGTGAGAGCCTACAGCTGTTCTATATCCAGTACCAGGACAATGTTTTCAGAGTGGAAAAGATGAAAAAGTTCTCTGCAGGCTTCTCTAGATGAAACACAAGCCGTTACTAGATTCAACCTAAGTGGCAACAGGAAAAAATCTAATTCTTTCATACCTATTTGTACCTGTAACTTTTAAAATGCCAACGTAGTAGACAGATAGGGGATGCTGAAGTGTTCACAGAGATCCTCCTGGGTGGATTTCATATACTGGCACGCTTAGTTGATCCAAGATCTAACAGCTAACTAAAGCATGTGTAACTTTAAACCTATTTGTGATCTTTGTGGTGCTCCTTGTTTGCTCTTTAAATACCAAAGAAATGCTTAAAGTTCACTTTACATTCAGAGGTGAATGGCCCAGTATGTTTTGAATCACAAGAATGGAGCTCAGTTTCTATGTAATATCATCAACTTTTCTGTCTATTGATGCCTTGTAAGCTTAAAAGTTGAACCTTGGGCTACCTTTCACACTGAAGACAGGTTTAATTTTGCTAACATCTGATAACAATATAAACAGTAAACTTGGATCAGGTTCATTACATATTTCAGAAGTTTATGAACCTGATTTAATCTGAGGTGACTGTCTGCACCAAATAAAACTCCATTCTTTTGCCCTCTTTGCTGTGAAAGATTAAAATTTAATTTTAGGAGAAGCAATAATCTTCAAGGAAGAGTTTTTAGAAGTTCTTATGAAAGGTTTTTAAATACTCATGCATTTAAAAACTTTTATAAAGTTTGATCTCTTATAATTTTATAGATGTGCTTTCACTTTAGAGGTAATTATATGTGGAGCAATTTAGACCTCACTTACTTGATAGAATGTGAGTGAAAACACTGCATTTACAAAATGAAAGTTAAAGCCATGACAATGGACCTTGGCATGAGACAGAAAGATGTCCACAACCAGTCCAAAAGAAACTCAGTAGGTCTGAGAGTGCTCTGTCAGCGAGTTGTGTGTCTTCAGGCCAGAAATTTTACCAACTTAAGTTTTACTGGTGTTTTATATGAATTCTGGACTAGGGAACCTAAGCAGGAATGCTCATCCAAACATTTTGATCTAGTTCTTTCTGGCAATACCTTTGCCTTTTATGGGGCAGTGGAAAGAATGAAAGGAGAGTTAGCATTTTAAAAATTCATTATAAGAAAGAAAACAGGTATCTTCAAGTGTCCATGGCACTCCAGCCTGGCAGGGATTTGGGGAAAATTTGTTTAGCAATATGTCTTCTGGTAGTTTATCAGTCTGAACTCTTTTCCCATGCCCTACTTTTTGGAGACTCTGAAGCGTTTGCTTGTGCAGAAGAGGAGACATTCACAGCTGTACATGATTTTCAATCAGATTTTAATGTTTCATGCACCACTCTGAAGTCTACTTTTTAAAGTATTTTGTCCACATTTCTTTGCCCTTTGACCCACAGAAAGGCCTAACTTGTGAACCCTTGCTCCCTACAGCGCATTTCTCAGCAAAAGAAACAGAGTCACAGGTCTTACAGGGCCAGCATCATTCTGTTCAAATAAAACAAAAATCCACCCGTGATATACATAGGAAGCAGGTCAAGCTTTTAATCTTACCAGAGAGCAGGGGGCCAAGCAGAGCATCTATAAGTCATTAAATCTTCAATTTTCTGCCTCTCCTTGAGGCTTCCCTTCATTCCCCTTGGGACAGCCAGGGAAATCAGACTCACTTCAAATACTTCATACAATCAGAGTAGAAAAACTGCTTCAGAAAAGGCAACAAAACCCTGGAATAAATCCCCCTCTGAGATAGCCAGGCAAAACTCGCTGAGAGCTGTAAGTCCTACTGTAAGCTAGCTTCTTGGTACCAAGGAGAAGAGCACAGCAAAGTCATCAGCTGTGCCAGTGTCACAGCTGTGGTCCCCAAGGGTTCCAACAGCTCCTGTAATAGGCACCGCTTTTCCCTGGGGTGTCTGCCTATCACCTATGTGGTGGTGGTAGCTCACAAAGACACCTCCCAGCAAACTTTAAGTCCATTGAATACTGAAGGTCAGCCACACCAGGAGGTAGCCCTCACCACTTACCTCCCCACACATTCATCCTTGTTCATGCTAGTTGGGCATAACTAACAAGAAGGCAGTCATGGATGAAGAGTAACCCACCTGCAATATAAACTTTGAGACTGCTGCTCTGCCCTGACCTGTCAGATCAAGCATCTTTTCACCACTGGGCAGCCTTGTTGCTGCTCATCAGCTGTCCTGTGGGGTCAAGTTCAGGTAGGAAGAGAAGGAGCTGACACACCAGAGAAGGGAGAAGTGGGAAGAGTGAAAGAAGCCCAAATAAAAAAGTAGGCTGGAAACCCTCCTGCTGGCACTGCAGGGTTGGTGAGGATGAGCCTGTTGAAACAAAGCACTGCCTCCTTCTCCTGCATCTGCCCTAACTGGGAATGTGCTGTAGCTGTTGGCCCTTAATCAGAGAGGGTCCAGGCTAAGTCTCCTGTCAAGATACTGTATTATATTTGGTCAGACACATGCAAGTGGCTCACCATGGGTAGACAGGTTTAAAAGCTATAAGTTATCACAGACATATCACAGACTATTCTGAGTTGGAAGGGACCCACAAGGATCATCGAGCAACCTGTATAAAGTTCTAGTGTTTCTTAACAGTGACATACAATCTGAAGTGTTACTGTCCTTGCTCAGTGTCTACTTGGGCCACCTTTGCTTTTTTCCTATGCTGTTTTTCTACCTACCATGCTGTGTTTTGTTATCTGAGACTCCTTGTAAATCTGACTGCCTTGCTGACAGAGGCCCTGCTCTTCCAGGCAGAGGTCAGACACCCTGCTACCTCCCTTTTCATATCCCACATAAGAAAAGCTACAGTTTCGTCACACTGTGAACATGTGCTGTGACAACAAGTTGTTCTCAAATGAGTCCCAGGCCAGAATACTTCCAGCAATTTTAATTTTTTTCTCCTGCAGTTAATGTCAGAGCAGCACACCAGTGGTCTGCCAGTGAAACCAAATCCCTTGGGTTTTGGAGCATTTGTGTAGTGAGGGGAGACTATTCTGCAACTGTGTGGCAGATTTAGCTGAGAGAAACCATTTTTTGGCCATTCATCTTAGTATTTCATTTCAGGACACTGTGGTTTCACCTCCTGAGATCTTTACATTCTCTGGGATCTCCTCTTCCTTTTGCTGATTGTTGACAGACACATCTTTGCTTCTGCTTTTTTGAGTTTATTGTCAACTTGGCTTGTGATCTTTTTTTATTTCTCTACCTTCTCTAAGATGACTTCAGTTACACCTTGAGCTGTGGAAGCAACCCTATATTGACCAACTTACTTCCCTATCAAGGTTTCTCCATTTGTATTGTATTCAATATTTCTGTCTGTTCCTTCACTCTTCTGTCTAGCTGTGCAGAGCCAGAACGACAGGCACTGAATGCTGTCCTCTGCAATGCTCCATTTGCCTCTATCACTGCCACCTCCTTTTGCATCTCCACTGTCTTCTGCCTTTTCATCACCCTGGCTTGCTATTGGAAACTATCAGTTATTTTCTTCCTTTCCAACACTGTATTTGCTTTCCTTCCTGTGCTCACTGCAATATCCCTTGCGCAGACATCTATTAACTTTTGCTTTGCCATTTGCTCCTGTCTGCGGTGGAAGTACTTCACACAGATTGCCTCTACCAGCACCATCTTTTCCTTCTCCTCAGACATATGAATCTTCCAGACTCTCACTGGCACCATGAGGTAAGGTCAAGTCTCTCTTGTCTTTCTCCTTGAAGCTCCACATATTTTCCCTTCAGGCAACTTCCTTTCTTTTGGTTCATCTTATTCCTTGTCCCATTTGAATACCTCAGGGCTGATTTCTCATGGCTGTCCTCATGCACGGTACACTCTTTTACACCTCATATACTTAAAGAACTTTCAAGATTCATGTATTCAATTTTTTTTTTGGTCTTAAGGCTTGGAAGCTTACCTTCAAAAGGAAGTCAGGTATACCTACTTGTTAATATTGCTTCAGGAGAGAGACTTTGAGGCAAGATGAACCTTTAAGAAAAGTACGGAATATGGTATGACTTACAATGTAAATGCCAAACATTCAAACACACAACATCGCCATATTGAAGGTCTACACCATTTTGGTTTTGTCTCAGACACTGGGTAAACATGTGGTTCAACTTCCACTGCATCCCTTTCTTGTGCTGCTAATAATTCATAAGAGAAAAATTTCTGTGCCTCCCATCCCGTCACCTCCAGATGCTAGCACAGCCATGTCCATTGCCCTTCCAGGGGAAGGGACCCCATTCTCTTACAACTAACAGTTGGTGTTTCCCTACTGGAAAATACCATTCAGCTAACCAGAAGCCTGAGGAAAAGCAATTTTAGGTTCACTTCCTAAACAGAGAAAGAAAATTCCTTCCTGTTACTGATTCTATAAAGGAGAATGAGGTAACTGCAGAATCTGATAAAGTCAGCCCTCTATTTCAGCTCTGGCTGTGGGCTATGTTAGCACAGAAGACAGGCAGCTTATGGAAGTTTAATGTAAGAGACAGAGAAGAAAGAAAATTATTTGGTTCTTCCACTCCCCTGAGGGGAACCGTCTTTGTTTTCCAGAACGGAAACTGCAGTGATACCCTTGATGATCCCCCTGCAGCGACTGTAATTTATAACTTGCTGGTTAAGTCACTTGGGAGCAAAAATGTCTAAGATTTTGGATTCTCCTGGCCAGTCCTAAGTCTTTTTTGTCACTCGCCCGTGTTTTCCACAGCCGTAGATGTTTGCTCAGGGAAGGAGGTGGAGACGCTGGCTCATGCCTCCATTGACACCACACAGTGCTCCTCCATGGACAGGCATGCAGGCCAGAGTGGCTCCTGGCTCTTTGTCTGCCCAGCTGTGCTGATATGCACAGGCTGAAGATTTGGGTGTATGTGCCATCTGACAATCTAAATAAATACAATATTTATTCACTCATATACTTGCAAGGACCTGGACACAAATGTTACTCTCTGAGCATCCTCCTGAGTCCCTATGGGTCGCACATCATAAATGTTTTTGGAAAGCATGGATTCTGCTTTCTTGCTGTCCCTGATGCTTCAGTCAGTGTTTGTTTAACTTTGTTTTGAGCTTAATAATTGACAAATCCTGGAGTGGCAGCTGGACCACTCACTGTGCACCTAAGCAGTGTGGGGAATGCCGCAGAGCAGCAGTATGTTTCTGTCAGGGTGATGGCTTGCTTGAAAGGCGGTGACAAGTGGTACAAGAGTGGGAAATGTGTTTTCCAGATACCCAGATTTTAACCACTTTCCCTCCTTTCTCTTTCAGGTTTTCTTTCCATCTGTCTCATTGGTAAGCTGTGTACCTCAATACACACATAAACACAACAAGTGTGTTTTGTTTACCAGCCTAATCACAGGAAAACCTTCTGGTCTTTTTTTTTCATTTTTTTTTTTTATTTCAGTCACATAGATGAAGGGAAAAATGTTCCCACATACAGATTTTGCAGGAAATGGGAAGTGGGTGACAGTGACCGGGGCTGTGACCTGGCAGACCTTGCCGTCTAATGTAACATGATCTCATGGTGCTGGGAGAAAAAAGGGAAAAGAAATCTAGCCCGGGACTGCAAAATCACAGATTGTGATGACAAGAGGGGGCCTAATAAAACTCAGCACCCTTCACTTTTAAATGAAATGAGTGGGGAGGGGAGTGGAGAAAGGATAATTTATTGCCGAGAGATATCCTGGGGTATTGCTTTCCTAGAAATGCCTTTCACTGGCCTGAAGCATTTCAGTGATGGAAAATGTGAATACAGCTTTGAGGCAGTTAAGGTCTTTCTTTGAATTATTATAACAGTTATAACAACAAGATTAAGCAGTGGAGGATGGGGACAAGAAGACCTTACATTGCCAATGATCCTGTCTTATCACATTATGCTCCGACTGCCACCTTCCTGAAGAACATCAGTACTACCAGAAAGGAAAGGCTGGAACGTCCGGGTGACTGTGACGGCATGGATGACACAGGTTCATGATGCTGAGAAAACATGCCATTTTTCTGCCTCTCTTCTGACCACTGATTTCTGATTTTGTGTTCAGGAGGCCACAGGATCAAGGGAATTTTTTTCGACAGTGTTGCTATTTGTTGGTAGGCAGATCTGGTTTTGCAGTGATAGTGATCAAAATAAATTTGCATTAACATACGCTCCTGAAAGGATTGAGACTTGCTAAATTAACTCATTTGATGGGAATAGGAGTCACAGTCCAACAGCATCTTGGCATGCCGGGACATGCCAGGGCTCCTGCATCTCTCTTGGAGGAAGGGCTTAGTCACTTCTGTTTTCATTGTTTCATTTTGTTAGGCTTTGGGGTTTGTACTATAATTTTAAACAAAAACAACTCACAGCAATAGACACACTTTAGGAGCTTCAGAAATTTTGCTGACATAGGCACTTGCAGTATCACGATACTGACATATCTTTGTAACTGCAAAAACATGCTGCAAGCCACAAAAACATGAGTCTCCACACAAGGCTCCACAAATTTCTTTCTAGTTGATCTGGAAATGTATGTCTTTTCCAAAGGATTTGGAAAAATCCTCTACTTCCGGACCCAGAATATTTTAATGTAATTAAGAGAAGACAGAAAGGAAAATTAATTGAGATCTTACTAGATGGCTAAGGTCAAGTTTTATTGAATCTCTAGGCCAAGATTCTTGTTTTTTTAATCTATCTGTCTGATTATTGTTATATTTCTGGTAGGGTGAACATCAAAGAATAAATGAAATATAATTAAATAAATAGAGCCAAGTGTGACTGTGCCCTAGAGCTGTCCCATCTCAATATATGAGAATGTGTTTCATCATTCCAAAGCAGAGATTTCAGGACTCAGCTGGCACCAATAAAGAGGTATCACACTGGGAGAGAGAGCCATCGCTCCACTGTGCTGCTGTCTGTCCCCAGCCCCCCAGGCAGGGATGTGGGAGAAGAGCTGCATCTCTGCAGAGTGCTTACCTCTTGGGCATATTCAGTATCAACTCATTCACTGCATCCCATTTTCTTGAAGCTGCCAAGCTTTTTGCATGTCTCAGACATAAAAGGTGGCCATTTTCAGGGCTGTGCTTGGTACAGCAGGCGGAGCAGTTGTTTAAAGCACAACTGGTTTCTGAAGCACTTGTTAAAATCTGTGCTCTCAGTAGGCTGCCACAATATTGTTGCAGCTCTCCTCCTCCTCTTTGCTCCCTTTGGCAATGCCCCACAAGCCCTCGTGGTAGGAAATACTTGTGTATATTGCATCTATCACTCATATGGAAGTGGGAAAGTTGCTCATCCCCTCACTCATCCTGTTGTGACAAATTGCACTTGGTCAGGTTGCTTCTGCTTTCTATGTTGGGAAATCCCAGGGAGCAGGAAAGCCAGGGTATCCACCCTGCCACTCTGGTCCCTGCCAGGGCTTCCCTCTGTACTCTACATGGTTCACAAGCTGTCATTGTTTGCAAACACATCTTTGCACTCTGTTTTGGCATAGCCAGATCCTATGTTCATTGTAGTTTTCTTCAAATCCAGACTGAGGGCAAACGGTTGAAGACTATCACACCCTAAAAAAGTTCATCTCAAGTTGAGCCAAAGTTTTCAAAATCACATCTTTGTGGATTTTCTTTTATACACCAAATTTGGATTTTGTGACTCTTTGTGCTTCTGCAGTCTGAAAATAATAAATATCTTCTTTCAACTCTGAACACACTTATTCTTAATAAATCTTTTTCTCCCCAAAAATTCCTGAGAAGCAGCAGCAGAGTGAGTTACATGCATTTTACAAATGGAAGACCAGATGTAGCTGGTCCCAGATAGCCTTGATCCAGTACTGTAATTATCATATTAACTTTCCCAGCCTCCATTTAACTTAGTGATACATAAAACCCTACTCTGCTTCTCGCCAGATGAAAAGAACATTAATTTTATCCAAAACCCACACTCACATCTGGTATCCTCCTGATACCAGCTAAAAGAATAGACAGAGAACTCTGCTGTCCTGTTCATGGGCAGGGGATATTCAGGGTTAGTGGAATCATACAGATAACTAAATGCATAGAGAGAATGAAGTAACAAGGCTAAAGAATAATTTTTCAGAACACTAAAAAGTAAAAGACAATGAGGAACTGACCCAGAAAATACTTACTCATGAAGTGAATGTGATTAGGGTTGGATCCAGCCTGGAAGAGTTCCCTTGAAAGACCAGAGTTTTCTCCAGTGGATATAGCCCTTGTCACAACAGATACTTTAAGAGAAAGTATATCAGTGTAGCAAGTAGTGAGTGAATAAAGAGAGATTGGTATTCTCAGAGAATGAGCACCCAGGTGTTGTGGACCCAACATTTACTTTACTGAATTATTCAAACATCCCTAAATCTGTGACATTGCACCAGAAATCACACGAGTCAAAGACCTCTTATACAAGATCACCTTGTGATCTTCTACATCCTGTTTCAAGTCAGGACTTTAAAAATACCCCAAGAACAGCCTCTTACATAAGCTTTTTGCTTTCCGCTGCTGGCTGTAATCCAAAAGGGTAGCAGCCACTGTATGCTTGATGCTGGACCAAAGCAGAAGTTCCCATCACATTGGATTGATGCTGATCATGGATTGGTGCTGACCAGTTGTGTTGGTGTTGTTTGTGAGCAGGGCAGTATTCCTGAAACAGAAGTTTCTCTTGCATACTATATTAGTATGAAACTTCTTTGAAAATTAGCAGGATTCTTCTTGTCAGGAATATTATTTCATTTTTAGTGTTGAAATATTATTTTGTTTCAAAAGTGCTATTTGGAAATTGTGTTATTGTTATATTTTTAAGCACTTAATCGTGTACCTTGCATAGGTGAATGTATCCCCTTCTCCTCCTGGATATTCGTGCACTACAGTGGAAATACCAGAGCTGTTCAGAAGTGCAATACACCTGCAGATTTGTTAAAGAGGTGATTTCCAAGTGCTGCCAGGGTGGAGTTAAGATCTAGTTAAATTTTAACAGAAGGGCTTGGTTCCATCATTTTACAATGTGTAACCTGTTGCGAGTAAATGATAAACTGTTCTGGGTGCAGCCCTGGTTGCCAAGTACTCACATTTCATGTTGTTACCTCTCAGAGGAAAAGCAAATAACTGTCATTTGAAAGTAGGTAAGCAGAAAAGATGCTGCATATTGATCTCTTACTTTTTTAAAAGAGTCAAGAAGATAACAATTGCACTGGAAACTATATTGCTAAGTTTATTATTTTCTATATATATTTTAAGACAACAGCACAAGATGCCAAACCAGAAACAGGAGAAAGCTACCTGCCACTGTAAGACAGAGCCTATAAGGGACTTCTTATTCCTTAAATAATACTGATATTTCACTTCTTTTGCTCGCCTCTGTTTGCCCCTCAGCCAATCAAAGTGTGAAAAACTTGAGCACAAAGGCTAGAACTGCCTGGACCTCAGGCTGAATGACCCAAAGTTCCAGGCTTCCAACACAGCCACCCCCTTTCCTGCCCACACCACAGATAGGCACACCAGGTGCAGCTGGCACTGCACTTTGGGGAAACCTACATGCCTTTGGGTTGATGCAGTGGCCTATCAAATGTGCTCTGTTAAGCACTGTGGTAACTCTGACATCCTACATCCTTGCTGAGACCCTGACTTGGTCAGGGGGTAAAGACAGCCTGTGTTCTGTTTGCCTTGTGAGAAAATGAGTGTGATAAGATTCAGGAAAAGTTAAATATTCATATAGTGAAAAGGCATTTTCCAGTTATGCTGACCAGGACAAACACTACAACATCCATTAATCTCCATGTTCCAGGCTGGAAGCTCATCATGGGCTGAAGTCACTATCTAGCCCCACAGAGCCCTGTGGAGGACTATGCAATGACCAACTGTGTTCATCATCTGAGGTGAGAGGGAAGGGCGTCACCTTCCTGTGAAGCATCTGGCACTCACTCCAGTCAGTGGTAGGATGCTGGCTGCAGTGGACATGGTTGTACTCCAGTATGGCAAGAGTTACGTATCCTCCACTGAGTTAAAACAGCTGATGCAGTCAAACGTCACCTCTAGCCAGGCTGACCCGTTTCCTGTGCACATATGCCATGCTTACCAACACCTGTCACCTTCCCCAGCCCCTGAGGAGTTCAGTCTTCAGGTAATTTTTTCCCAGTGTGGGGGGCCCACTCTTCTTCCTACAGACATTGGTGTGACTTTGTTGCCATCATGTCCTGTGAGTTTGTCATCCTCAGTATTCAGAGACTTCAAGATGCAAGTACGTATAGAAAGGCAAGAGGATACAGTGGCTGCAAAGCTGCATAAAATAATGCACAACTCAACACTGCTGACAGGTGCTTGCTGTCTGACCTAAATTTGAAATGACTTCATCCTTCTTTAATATGAAGAGGTCTTACACGCTTCATTATTAGAGCTCTTCCTTTTTTTCCTATTTGTATGTGTGTATGTGCACATTTCCGCTGTCCTCTCCCCACCCCTGTTTCTCCCTCCACCTCACATCAGTGTACACTGCAGACTTCCTCTCTCACTTTTATAAGCTGCCAAAAGTAAAGTGACCTGGTTAGACGTCCAGCTCTGCAAGCTGCCTCAGCAATGCTTTTCCTCCCTCTCTGCAGCAGTCCTAGGGAAGCACACTGCCCTCAGCCTGGCAGTGCCTCTGAAGCAGGAAGGTTATGATCTGCATCACAGCTCATCACCACAGCTCACAGAGGTGACATCTGCACTCACTGTCTTGTGACAACTCTATTACAAAGACTGTAGTCACTGACTGGCAGAAGCCAGGGAATAAGGTGATGATATTATTACTATTGTTGTTATTATTATTACTATTGTAATCAGTGTGAGCTGCTGACAGAATATGCCTCTCCGGAAATAACTCATTAATTCTGAGAGTTGCCAATGGGAGGAGCTGCTCAGAACCCTGATCCGGCAGCACTTACGCAGCAGGATGCCCGTGTTATCAGTGAGGAAATCCACACGCTTGACTCTATGTATGCTAGTGTCCTCACTAGTTCCTGAAGGCAGTAAAAAGGGAAAGTCCTACCCATCCTCATTCAGTGCTCTTAGGAATGTTTGCTACAGTGAGATGTTCCTGTTTATTTCTGCCATTCTAAATAGTGAGGGAGTCAATCTGCCCTCACTGAGACTCAAATTGACCCTCCAGCAGTCCCTCACAAAACTTCTTTTGTCTCTTTTTTCAAATGTCTTTGTTGTAATAAATACCTGTAATAAACTATATTCCTAGGTCCTTATGGTTACATGTAAAACCAAAGACTTTAATGTAACGGTTCAGATTTAGGAGATTTCTTGCCACCACACTATTATCATGGATGTTAGAAAAATAAAAACTTATCATGCAATCTATTCCTTTGGCTGAGGTACCATTATATTTCCATACCAGTCTTGGTCTAACCAACTGGAGGTTAGTAAGAGTATCACTTGGGAGGACTGTCCAATAAAGTAAAAATACAGTGATTTTGCTTTCTGGACTTGTACTAAATATTTACACTGTTCAATTTTATTTCCATGCCTTCCAATATTTTCCTAAGTTTTTTCAGATTTGTAGCATGGAGCTAGGCAAGGAGATCTCTGATAAGTCCAGCTTAAGAACTCGGAGGTAAAATAGAGAAAGCTTCATGATTATCCCATTTTCATGAAACTCCTTGTTCCGTGTTAGAAGAAAGGCAGTTCCAAACATGCTTGCTCGTTTATGAGATGCTTGCAGAAGCTGACTCACTTTCAACCACTACAAACAGTAAAATACCTCCTAAGTTCAAGCAAATCCAGCAGGCTTTTGGGACTGCATCCTGACTGGGAGTCATCAGCACTGTGTCACCACTGAAAGCAGAGCCACTTCATATGGCCTCAGAATTCTGCTCTTCATTGGAGAAGCATACAAAGATCAAGAGAGATGGCAAAGTGTGAAGCAACTTCATTTCCTTAGGCAAAGGGATGTGTCAATGAAAATTGTCTGTCTATGATAAGGAACAAGACCAGAAAGAGGACTCTTTTCCAGAAATGCATTAAATATTTCACTCCCAAGTGCAAGGATATGAGCAGACATATGTATGTGAAATCAAGTACAGAAGTTTTATATTCAAGCCCTAGAAAACTTCAAGGATCCAAGATGGAACCCAAACCTGAATGTAGTCAGATGAGGCCTTTCTGGGTAAATGGGCTCTGCAGATATTTGCTGGGGAGGGGATGCTGGAGCACCACTGTTTCCCTAATCACTGTTGTGACTTCATGGGCTTGCTGCTGTCTGTCCATGCACACACACATACAGGGCAGAATGTTCCATGCTGGTCCCTGGCCCTGCTGAGATAAAACCTCACCTTCCCTCTCTCAAGCGTGAGGTCTGAACCAAAAATTGCAATAAAAAACACAGATTCATAGATTTGTTAAGGTTGGAAAAGACCTCTAAGATCATTGAGTCCAACCATTAAATAAACCTGACTGATGAAAGCACCTGGTGAACTATTACATTTGCAGCTTATTTTCACCCCAGAACCCTCTATATTCCATACTTCAGTGTGGCTAAGTATTTGAATTATTTTTTAAAATTTATTTACTTTATGTTTGTCTCCCATCTATAGGGTAATTTTGTTCCTCTCTGCTCATAGTTTTGGCTTTCTGAATCCTTGTAATCTCCCTGGTCTCATCAGGATTTTTTAGATCTTCCAGTTAGGCATAATCTGTACATTTGTTAACATGCAATTAATTAATTCCATGGGTCATTAACAGATGCTTCGAATAAAGATCAGAAGTTCACTCAAGCCAAAGTAAAATCTCTCATTGACTTCTGTGTATTCCAGATCAAACTTCAAAATGTACCCTCAAACATATCTCTTCAATTACAGTCTCTTGACAAATACTTCCCTACAGCTGTTTATACTGGGACTGTACCATCCATGCATGCTTTCCTTAATCCCACCTGGCAATATGCAGTCCCTCATTCTACAGTGCAAAGCCTACCTGGACTAATTTTATGTTCAGTGTTGCATCATGAGACTTAGCAAATCCAAATTTACTGCATACAGCCTCTATCACTGCCTTTGAAAAACCAAAGGCCCTGTATGAAACACTGATAATACTTCTCTGTCTCTTGTTGCTTCAATCTCATAAATCAGAGCTGCTCTGGGTCCAGACCCCACTCAGGAGGGGTATCAGCATTGACAGCCCTAACACCTGACTGCACCAAGCTCATTCCTGCATGCCCCCTTCTAGCTGGCACGCAGCCCAAGGCAGAGGTTCTCTACCATGCAGATAAACCCTTGGAACTGACTTCCCTCCCTCCCTCCCTGCTCTCTGCTCGCTTGGCTAATAACCTGGGTTTTGGAAAGAGATGCTCTCCCTCAGCATCCTCTTTGGGAGAAAAGTCTTCAGCTCCTTCACAGTCTGGGGTGTGCAGGGCATCTTACTGCTGTCTGCCATTTGATGCGTATCTCTGTGTGACTGTGGGAAGGGAGGAGAGAGGAAGATGGTACGGTGTTGGCAAGTAGGAAAGGTCTTCCCCAACTGTGACAGGGTAATGTGAAGCAGATAAACATTATAGCTGGAGGAATGTTGGGGGTTTTATGAATTAATTTTTAAAGGCAAAGGCTGACTGCACACATTTGCCTGCTGTGATTTGTTCTTTTGACCACGTGTTTACAGGGTGACTTTGAAAAATGTAAGAGCTTTCTCTTTCCCTGGCAGGAGGGAAGCATGGTACAGCCTAACTGCTGCTCTGCCTCTACCAGCTTTTAAACTGAAAGCAAAATAAGCAAGGAGACCATCAGACCTGGCAACTGGGGTGGAAGTGCCCATCATGGACCTCAGGGCCAGCCACAGTGAACAGCAGCCTGCCCTCTGTCACCTATCCTCTGTCCCTCGTGCCTGCCCGGATCCCTTCCCCTGCCCCACAAAATCACTCTGCCTCCAGCTTATTTACAGTCCTTGAGGAAGAGGCTTTGTCCTGCGATCTGTAATAAAGCTGAGTTTATTGTTCATTCTCAGCTCTGCATTACAATTTTCTCTGAGCCCTTGGCAGCCATATTCAATTCCCCAGAGGACTTTCCAGGTTATATTGGAAGCATACAGGCCAGCACAATATTTTTTGCTTTTAACCAAGGTAGATGCAACCTACTGACTACAGTGTGTGCTATAGTCCTCTGTAAATATCACCAAGTCATGATTTCCAACAGTATTGTACACCAAGTTAATCCACATTGGTACTGATTTTTCAGTGTGAAGGTTATTTTGCACAGTAAATGTTGCAGATGTTGTTTTTACCTTTGATGATTAAATCCACATACCATTCAACGCATCTTTTCAGACCTTCCAGAGGTCTGATTTAACATGGCTAGTTTTTCCTTTTCTTGGCATTTACATCCTACCACTGATCAAGCTCATTGGCAAATTATACAAGACATATTTTTTATTCATATTAGACCCTTTAACTTATACAGGATATTTCAGGATAAGTAATAAGGAGACTGACAATCAACTAGAATTTTTGGGATTATAAAAAGCATTATTTGGGGACTTGAATTTCTTCCAGTAGGATTCTTCCAGGCTGGATGGAGGAACAGCGCCGTGACACTATGGAGAAATTACTGTGACACACACTCGTTTCCTTTGGAAGACAAGGAGAAGGGCAGACACCACAGAATGGGAAATTTTTAATTTCCTGCAGGTTGGGGCCAAAGTCAGGAACAGAAGAGGATATGGGGTCCTGGGCCTGTCTGGTAGTAGAATTTTGGGGGGTCAAAGAGCATTAGCTTGGTGTTGAAGTGGTATTGACTCCAGACCTGTGGGTGTGCTGGCCGTCTGTGTGGTAGTATGCAAGTTACTTTCTATGCTTGTGCTGCGTGGGATGATGAGGCTTCTTACTGGACACTGTCCCTTTTTTGAATTTTCTAGTCAATAGTTGAGAAAAAAAAGTAGTTAAGTTCTAGAAGACTTTTTCTTGACAAGTCCTTGTGTACTTTTCTGCATCGTTATCTCCTAAGTTTTTAGAAGTTTATTTATTTCTTCCAATACTCTTTAAGAAGTTGAAGATGGCTAGTCTATATCCTCTTTTTTTTCTCCTGCTGTTATTATTAGAAAAACCTTTCTCCAGTTATTTGATATCCCATCTGTCTTGTTCAGGTGCTAACACACCTGAAGTGGTCCTCAGTTTAACACAGCCAATACTTCAAAGATTTTAGGATAAAGTGCAGCAGCCTCAGCCAAATAGAAAGCATTAATTTGCCAAAATATTAACTCCTCTATTCCTTCACCAGTTCAAGCTTATAATTGTGCTCACTGTCTGGAAGTTGATTTTTCATTTTTAGTGCATATAAAATAGAGTTTAATGCACCAGCTTTCTTCCCACTATTTGCCAGTAAATTCTCCTTTTACAGAATCATTTACATGGTTTCCCTTTTACAGTTAATGTGCTTTTTATGAATCTTCATTCACTAAATTTAGAATAGATTCCCTATTCTGTTTATCACCACTTTCTGAATAAGAAATGACCAGTGATGACTTACAAAAGCTCTTAGGCTGCTCCACATCCTTTCCCAAGAAACTTCTAATAAATTAAAGTCCTCCACAACAATTACTTCTGGTGTTGGGTGATTTTGTCAGTTACTAGTAAGTTCAACTATGTGATTTTCCTTGCTTGGCAGTGATATTAGACTTCTACTGTGGCCATGCCTGAAACTTTTCACCATCAAACACTAATTAGATGCCATCCTCACTTAGCTGAGTATGCAACTACATGGACAGTTACAAATGAAGCCTGGTTTCATAGGATCACAAAGTGCTTTACGTGGGAAGAGACTTTTGGAGGTCTCTACTACAACTCCCAAGGCTGAGCAGGACTTACTTCAAGACTAGACCAAGCCCTCAGGGCCTCTTCTAGCTGAGTTTTGAAATCCTCTGCGGATGGAGAGTTCACAGGATCCCTGCTTGCCTGCTTCCTCCATGAAAAGGTTTTCCTGCAGATATATTTCTCACAGTTGTTTAAAACTGGTGACTGGGAACATATCAACTGCAAACAAAGCTTTCCTGGTGCCCAGGATTAGGATAAGGCCTGCTTCCCACTTCCTCTCATGGCTTCTCTGAAGTCTGCTGGAAGCTGAACTCACTCTATGGCTTTTCTCTCCATCAAATCCCTTATGGGCTTTACATACTGGGTGTCTCTTGGGCTGTTCACTGTTGTTCTGAAATGCAGATGAAATTTATTTTCATGGTCATCTCTGTTCACTTTATCTCTCTGCTGAGTTTTGTTCCAGTAAAGTAGTGGCTTCACAGACTTCCAAGGGGAATGCACACATCTGTAGGCATACACAAACACATTCACAAACACATTTGTGCATGGAAATATCTACAGAAAACAACGGTGTGTGTATGTATGTTTATATTTTCATAGGATTTCTTGTTAAAAATCATAAACAATATACAATTTCAAGCACATTCTTATGTGCTTATTTATTAGCTCTTCATGTTCATTATATTTGCTTTGGTATGCTGCAATATTTTTCACTCAGAGACTGCTGGCAAGACATCTCGGCAGACCGGCTTGTAGCGGTACAGTGCTGTCACCAGGAGAACTCATTTCAGTCAGGGCAGTGTAGTGTAGAGATGGTTTGATGCCTGAAGGCACAGGCAGGAGCCGGTGACAAACATAACGCAGGAGAAGTTGGGTAGAGGACACCCCTTGGAGCAGTCTGGTCCCCACTGAGGCCAGCAGCACTGTCATTTTTCTGCAGCTTCCAGCTTGACCCTAGAAATGAGGAGAGCATGACAATATCTTTGCCCTCACTTTGCTCAGCTATACAGGGAAAATACTTGGGTGGAGGGGTCTGGTCTCCTCACCAAACACCCAAAAAAATCTGTGGTCTCCTTTCTGAGGCAAGAGGAATTATTTTTCTGCTCAGCAGAGCAAAACCAGGGCACAAACTAGCTCTCTGCAAGCAGAGACAGGCACTGAATTCATTGAATAATCTGCTGCAAATTATTTGCCCAGCTCTATTAATTAATGCTTGTGAAGCACTTGGAGGGTTAAATGCCCTTGAGCCGTCGTTCACCTAAGCTTTGTCCCTGAAATGACATCAATGAAAAATCCTTAATAGTGGTGGCGGTGGTGGTTAGCAGCAGCAGCAGCAGCACTGAATTTTCAAACCCTCCTGAGGCAAGAAAACATGATTTTCCCCTTCATTTTATGGTCTGTTGAATCTTCTGTTTTTCTTGTTATATAGCAGGAATAATGTTCATGGCCTTGGAGTATTCTTGTGGTTTTCCAAATGCCTCAGATTTAATTTGGCGTCTTCCACACACAGAGAAATTTATTGCCTCGTATACTATTTCGCTGTGAATGCTGTCCCTTCCCCAGTTCTGTGGAGGTGTCCTGGAGCCTAACAATGATCCCACAGAGTTGTTTCTCAGCTGGTGAGAAGCCCTGCCTGGTGCCTCAGCAGACAGGGATCGCACAAGAAGGCAGCCCCTGATGGGGAGGAGAGGTCAACCCAGACCTTTAGCATTGGTCTGAGCTCTAAACACTCATCTCAGAAAACAAATAAGAAAACATAATAAGAAGCACACACAGCCTCTTTGTTACCAAATCCAAACCCAATGTGTAAGAATAAGCTTTGTGAGCAGGGCGGTCTCCACAGTGAAAAGCGCCCAAGGGCAGGAGGCAGGGGCAGGAATTTTCTGGCTGGTGGTGCCCACTCTCTGTCTGGGGCTCAGCAGGATGGCCTGGGGTAAGGTCTTCATGTCTGAACCTCTCTGAGGGCTGGTGTTTGGGTTACCAGTTCTCCAGAAGGAACGTGCTTGTATTGCAAAGAAAAGAAATGTATTCAGGCTGTTCCAGATGTGGGGGCTCCTGCCTGTGATCCTAATGGATCAAGGTTCATAGCCCTGAGTTCAATTTCCCTCCGCAGAAATCACATCCTGTAGTTTCAGGGCTGACACAGCCCTTGTCTAAATGTAGAAGGCTTATTATGACTGTGTCTCATCCACCCAAACATATACCAGTTTGTGCGGAGAAATAGGATAATAAAGGTGTCCCCCGTTAAATCTGCCCTTGACACTCAGGTTTCTGTCCTGCCACCCCCTGCCAGTGCCATGTGAGTTGTTACAATACCTATAGCCAGAGAAGCACATGAACTGCAGCTTCATGGTGCTCTGAAACCAAAGGGAAAGTCCTTTTCTGCTTGCATAGGTGCTGCAAAAGGGCTGTAGATCATCCTACTACCATTGGTATTTCTTGCACAGAAGTATGTGATGGTTGTAGCTGCTTGCCTACCCTACATCAATGCTAGCATTTCCAGCTTGGAGTCAAAATGCTTGAAACCTACAATGGGTGAAAAGAACATCTGTGGGACCAAAGGAGGATTAATCTGTCCAAATCACTGGTTTGGTAGAAAAGCTGCTGCCTTGAAAATCCAGGCTGTGTTCACAGGAATACCTTTAAGGTCCATACTCCTAATGGAGTACATGACAGTCTTCTGTACAGGAAGCCCATGGTTCAAAGCCTTTTTGGATGCTCCAAAATCCATAGGGTTCTCCATAGCATCATACAACTGTTCTTGTAAGGCCCCAGGATGCAATGACACACTTCAGAGTAATAAAGATCTGGTCTGCAACATCTTCATGGTAGAGTGAAATTACAGCACTGAGCTAAATGGTAGATTGCATCAAAGTCCAAGTCTGTAGGAAGACACTGAACAGCTGCCAGCAGACTTCTGCCATAGGGCACAACAGTATGTGTGATACAGGTCACTGATCTAGCTATATCAATTCAGACACATACCTGAAAATCTCCAATTTTTTTATATTTTTAGCTCATTTTCTTATTAAGCATTTGAAATTAAAGGAGACTCACAGCCCTGCAAGTGCTTTGCATTAGGCCAATCCCATTTGGGCAGATTGCAAAGAGGAATAAATCAGATGATTCTATTTCCAGATTGGGATCAGGTCAGATAACTATCACCTCCCTTCCTTTCCCTGACCTCCATTAATGCCCAGCTTCACTGTCAGCTCCTGCAGTGACAAGCACTGTCCTTCACATGTTGCTGAGACATGAAATGGCAGGGGAAAGGCTTCCTGCGATGGCCTGAATTCCCATTTCCAGGTGCAGTACCCAGTGAGGATGTAGGAAGGCACACTGCGCCTCGCCTTTCCTAAGCTCCCGCCCAAGGCTACTGTTGCCAAACCTGTGCTATCATCGGATATGTGAAGGGAAAACTGGCCTCTTCCTGACCTTCAGCCACGTGGACACTAACTGCAATCTGCAGCTGTACCTGGAGGTGCAATGGGCAGGGAGTAAAGCCCTGCATCAATCCTGTCCACTACTGGCTCCAGGCTGGAAGTGCAGGGGTCTATCAGGTTTACCAGGATGGAACAGAGCAGTATGAAACTCTGTGTGCGATGGCTGTGGATGCAATCGCCCTCGGATCCATCAGGAAACTGAGGGTAGAATAGAGTGTGGGGGGGGGGGGGTGCCTGGAAAGAACATCCGTCTCAGTGGTTGGTCATCTACTGCTACTCGTGTTCATATCTCTGCTGGATGAAGAGCAGGGGCGCACCTGGAAGGCAGACATGTTTATCAAGACATGTTCTGTCTTGGAGGCAAATGACCTGTGGGAGGTGAGAAAGGACAATCATGGCTGTGGATAGCACTAATCAGTGGTTAACCTCATTGAAATGAGGAGAGAAGAGAAAGGGAGGACAGAGGGAGGGATGGATGAATGGATGGATGGATGGAAAGAAAAGAAGAAAAGGGAAGGGAATTTGGGAAGGGAAGGTTTGGGAAGGGAAGAAAAAGAGGAAAGGAAATTTCAGGAGAGGAAATTTCAGGCAAGGCAGGCAAGGCAAGGCAAGGAGAAAGAAAGAGAAGAGAAGGTGAAAGGAAGAAGAAGGAAGAGGAGAAAGGAAAGGAAAAGGAGGAAGAGAAAGAAAAAGAGGAAGGAAGAAAGAAAGAAAGAAAGGAAAGAAAGGAAGAAGGAAGGAAGAAGAAAGGAAAGGAAGGGGGGAAGGAGGGAAGGAAGGAAGGAAGGAAGCAAGGAAGCAAGGAAGGAAGAAAGAAAGAAAGAAAGTCAATTGGTCTGTTCAGCCTGGAGAAGAAGAGACTGAGAGCATATCTTATTGCAGTCTATGACTTCCTCACAAGGGAAAGAGGAGGGGCAGACCCTGATCTTCTCTGTGGTGACCAGTGACAGGACCAAAGGAATGGCCTGAAGTTGTGTCAGGGGAGGTTTAGGTTGGATATCAGAAAAACGTTCTTCACCCATAGGGTGGTTGGGAACCGGAACAGGTCCCCAGGGAAGCAGTCACAGCACCAAGCCTGCCAGAGTTCAAGAAGCATTTAGATAACATTCTCAGGCACATGGTGTGACTTTTTGGGATGGTCCTGTGAAGAGCCAGGAGCTGGACTCGAAGATCCTTGTGGGTCCCTTCCAACTTGGCATATTCTATGATTCTGTGATTCTGTGAAAATATATGCAGGTTTTTTGTCACGAAAAAGCAGCTTTCACTGATGCATGGCACTTAGAGATGTAGAACATGCAGCATCTCCTAGGCAAATAAATCATCAGTATGATATACTGACAAAAAGGATAGGAAAACAGGAATATTTTTCTCTCTGGAGAAATCTGGACTAAGTCCCTGTGGTGGTAGAAAACCGCAGTGGGATTTTCTTTCTTTGTGCAGAGCCTATGCTCTCCAGAAGGTTCAACTGAGCCCTTTCCTACCTCAAAGGCACCAAGTTCATCCTGGCACTAGGGACTGATCTGAGCCTGGGCCCAGGTCTGACCCAGGAGGTACAGGGATATGTGGGATGGGTGTGTCCACACACCACATTTGCTCAGTCTTATGACTCAGGACACTTATCAGAAGCAGCTGTTGCCAGATGGTTCATGTTACCACCATGTATCACTGCAGAGGGTTATTTCTTTCTGGTCTATGTTTACAGTTAACAAGCATGCCATGGACCTCTCCAGCATGTACAAGCTGCCAGTGTGTCCTCGCAGACCTCTGATAGGGGTGTCAATGAGGATGCACCAAAAATAGCATATCAGAAGCTGATGTAACTATAGTGCTTTATGGATCTTCATTTCTATTGTATGAAAAGTGCCCCTTTCACTAATCACCTCCTTTGAAGGTTCACCTTCCAGTACATTCTCTAAGCTGCAGCCTTATGTGCTTTCTCAACACTCCTGCCTTTTTGCTTTGCTCTACCGAGCCAGAATGGCCAGCATTGGTTGCAATGCAGAGGTGAAAGTTGGCTGGCACGCAGGGGGACAGCCTGAGATCTGCTGGGCTCAGCCACAGCAGTGCCAGCACTGCAGCCCCACTACAATCTGACGACATTCTCACCTGGGTGCCGTGAGTCCTCACAGCCTGACCAGCAACTCTAGTCCGACTAGGAGAGGAGAGCCATCTGAATCTCCTCATACTCCTCTCATTTGCACAGGAGGCTGGTGAGTGGTGTGTGTTTATTCAAGAAGGGGATCGATTAATTAGGTGATGATGGGAGCAAGAATGCTCTCCGGGCTATGGGTCTGCCCCCTACCAGATTTTACTGGCATTTTCTGAACGTCTTCTATTAGCTAAGTGGGCACAGCTTGTATGAAAACAAATACAATAATGCTCAGTTATTGTTTGGTGTGATGGGAAACTAGGATTGTTGGGGTTTTTGTTTTGGTATTTTTTTACAAGTATTGTTTCTATTTGTCATTAAGGCTCACTTTCTAATCTGCCTTTGCAAGAGTTTTGTCTTTTTTGACATTTGTCAGTTGCATGTAGCCAGAGCTCTCTTCTCTGTCCTGAAGAGTCATTTAAGGCCAACCGTTTTTTGTTTACTTTTTTGTTTTCCTTTTTCTTTTCAGAGAAGACAACTAGAAAAGGCAGGGGAAAAAGTGCTTATAAAGAAGGACAAACACATAATTAGCAAAAATAAATACATCATTATTTAATGGTTTTCATGCATGTTACTGTTTCAACTGCTCATTAATTGTTTCATCCAGATTGTAAAATATTCATATTTATATCTTACTCTGAAAGAGATATGATGCCCTGGAGAGGCTAATTTTTGGTTTGCAGATTGTTTACAAGCTGTCAATTGCAATTTGAATAATTTGCAATTCATAAGGTTGATAAATAACGTAAGTCACATGGCACAGTTTCTGCTTCTTTTCTGCTTCTGAGCTGTAGCACATCCCTGTGTAAGTAACACCAAGGTAGGCAAGCATTTGTCTCCCCATCTGCCTCTCAAATCACACATTTAATGGAGCAAGCAAACAAAATACTCAAGAGTACCTCTGGGATCTAATAGTAGTCTGTCCCACCTGACTCCCTGGAAAGCTCTGATCTTGTGGCATTGTGTGCGGCCACCTTTAGCTGAGTCATGTCTCAGTTACAACTCACACATGAGCAGGATGAGTATTCTGTACATTTTCTCTATAAGGCACCTAGAGCACTGGGAAACAGCCACCCAGAAAGGGATGAAAGGAAAACTATGCCGCGGTAACTGCAAGCTTTGTGTGGAAGGGAGTGACTGAGAACCTGGTGAATTCTGCTTCATTATTCCAGACGGGGGGACGACTGTTCTTTGAGGGATGAATAATACAATTATCAACACAACACAGTTTTCAAATTGCATTTTACAATAAAATGCCAAATACAGCATTTACTTCTGGCTCCTATTTTTCCTCTGTATTTGAAGTGAACTTTTTTAAGGGCTTCATAAATAAAGAGAAAATCTTTGATATAGGTGGTAAGGTTATATTCAAGTATTATGGCTTTTCATTTTGTTTCTCCTTGGTACCAATTTTGTTTGTTGGAATTGGCCCCATTATACACAAAGAATTATACTAGAAAGTCCTTTCACTTCATCTCTTGTGTGAAAAAAAACCTGTCTCTTTTCTCCTAAAACCATGGATACTAAATTGCATTTTGTGTGGCTTGCATGTACATATATATGAGTAACCACTCTGAGTGTCATAAATCAATAATTTCAAATAGATATATTCTCTGTCTTTGTGGTGACTGTCTGTATGGTTTGAAATTTTTTCTTAATTTTGAATACAAATCTCTTTTCTGTAGTGTACCCTCATTACTTTTATCCTTTGCACTGTAAAACACAAAGTATATCCTCTGTGGCAGCCTTCTATGTATTTGTGTCTTCTCAACTTCTTCTGAGTCCTCATTTTGACTGATCTTTCCTGATAGATTAAATTTTTATCCAAGATTCTCCTTGGGTTTTTGTGGGTGCTTTTTAGAGAGTTGACATCTTTTTGGAGGTCGGGTTCTACAAGACTTGACTCTATATCAGTTAGGATTGTGTGCTGTCTTTTGCTGTAGGGATGTTTTTGTCTTAGCTTCTATTTGTGCAGATAATTCCTTTCAAATAACAATTATTCGCCTTTGTGATTACTAAACTGCAACTATTTTTTCTTAAATTATTTAGCCAATTTCTTATTGCCAGTTTTTGGAGGAACAGATTATTTGCTGCTTTTGGGGCACCTGTATGAACCACACAGTTTTTGTTGCTCTCATAGATCTTCCCTGGATGAACCCTCTGGCCTGTATGTGGTTTTGGGCTTCAATCAAGTAGAGACAATCTGGGGTGGATTGAGATCTGGGGGTACCCTGAGGACACCCACCCTGCATCTAAAGGGTGGGATGGCATATAGCAAAGACAGACGAAGCCAAGAGACTCTGGGCACTGAGTGGGAGGGAGGTGGACTAACAGAAAAGGGATTACCCAAATTCTGACAGATTTAGGTAGCTAGAGATTTGGACTGGACGAACTCTCTAAAACTGGAGATATCCCTGCCATAGGAAGAATTATTTATTGCAATTTGTGATGCCAAATCACTTATTTTAGTAAGTGTTCTGCGTGGACACAGAACATTTTTAAGAAAAATAACCAGTTTGATACAGTATGTCCATGCAGACCATCCCCAAGTGTTTCCCACTCATAATGTGAAGCTCTTTGAACTGTGTCAACCCACTGTTAGCATTTGCCATGTGTACAGAGTCAATTGTTACCCTGAGGAATGGGATGCATGATGACATGTTTAGATAGCAATGCTTTAAATTAAGATTCCTGAATATGCCTCTGATGTATGGAGGTTAATTAAGAAGCTATTGTGAGCTGAATTAATACCATTTGCTTATTGAAAACATAAGTCATGAGAATTAACAACAAAGTCATAAATATGTTTCCCTAAGGGCCAGATCCCTCAGCTCTTACTCATTTGAGCAATCCTTACTCATATGAGTAGTCCCACGGAATTAATTGAGTCTACATGTATGAGTTCATTTATCTATATGACTAAGAAGTTGCATAGTTGGGTCCCACACAAGCATTAATCTAAAATGAATATGCTTTAATGATAAATGGGTATTAGATGGACTATAATGATTGTTTACATCCAAGCCTTGTTTTAATAAGACTGGTTTAGCCTGCCAAGTAAATAAATCCAGCTTTTTATTAATAATCATGTGACAGAGATCCAACAATTACCAATCAAAAGCAGAATTCTGACACAGAAAAAACCAAGTGTGAGGTTTCATTAGGTCCATTAGAAATACATACATTTTTACAGATAGCTGAATGGAAAGCTGGTACATCTTGACCACCAAATTGAGTGTCATGATTCCTGAGCCAGTTCTGAGTTTGCTCCAGAACCAAAAGCAGGAAAGCCATCTGGGTGAGAGGTAGGAATGTTTAGCCGGGAGCGCAACAACCTAGTCCATCCTGCTGTTGCAACCCAAGAGGGTCATTTTATGTGGTATTGCACTCTGCCATGTAAAATTACTATCTCACACCCTGCTGGATCAGGGCTCTCCTCCTGCATTGCTGCCACACCTTTATGTTGTAAGCAAGGTAAGAGTCAGTGAACTCACACCTCCTCAGCATATGCTGGCAGCACTAAGCAGAGCTGTACTCTTCCTCTGGTATTAGGAACAGGAAGAGATGGCTCCCCTGCAGCCAGTTTATCCCAAATCTGTTGACCAGCACTGAACCAGCCAGGGGTGGATGTTCAGGAAGGGAGATTTCCCTCTTCTGAAAGATCACCTTGGACTAACCTACTTCCATCTGCTCCCCTGATAAAAATCTTCTGTGGGGACACTTCAGTGTTCACAGAGAGCAAATGGTGCAAAGAAAGTAGCTGTTCCCTTCCCTGTGGTCTCAGTCATATGTGAGATGCAACCACCATTCAAAGTGAGTGGCCAGGGCTTGGTGGCTCCCAAGCAGAATAGTTGTGACATCAGCTGATCATTAAAAGTCCTATGAATCCACCTTCTGGGGCCAGACATAACACAGCTTCCTTTGTACCTCTAGCTGCACTTGAGTGTTATGTCAGTGGAGGCCCTTTTGGTAAAAAAAAACCAGTGAGACTTTCCTTTTCCAGACTTCAGCTTTCAGGGTTGTTTAGATTTTTTAGATTTTCAGGAGAGGAAGGAAATTAGAACAGAAAAACTTACTGGCTGTTGACAGAAACAGTTCAAATGTCTGTCACCAGCCAGAAGGTTTTCTTTCTTTTTCTGCTCCCTGACTATATGCATCTTCCCAAACATCATCTTGCAATCCTTTTGTGCTGTAGTCCTTCCTCCCCTTTACAGTGCTAACAACTGCCTGAGGATGTGGAGGGAAAGGTTTACTTCAAACTAGAAGGAAGCACCACAAAGAGTGTTTCTAGAAGCTGTCCTTTTAGCCCAGGGTCAGGTTCCATGGAAGACCAAGAAGTTGTATGAAGTCAAAATAAGGCCTCATTTAGAGAGCAAAACAATCTAAAGCTAATTTACTCAAACATTTAGTGATTTAACCACTGGAAATTGATATTAATGCACACTTTGACATTTGATTTTCTGCATTGGGAAATGAAATAGAATTTTTTCCTGCACATTTTGATTTTCGGATGTCCTTTAAATCCCTCAAATCCATGTCACCCACCTAATGGATACAAATTCAATACGAAGAAAAAGCTAAACAATTCCTGCCTGATTTATACGCACCTGTGATAGGAGGGACAATCATGATTTGAGAAAGACTGCTTGCTGTTGGGCCTTTGTGACATACATTTACTCACCCTCAAAAGTTATTTGCATTGCAAACACTTTCTTCCCCCATGCCACGTTAGAGGTATGTAATAAAAATAACAAATTGATACAGCAGATTAAATAAAAGTAATAAAAGTTTCCTAAGCGGCCTGGAAAGCTCTATTATGTTCTAGAATTTTGAATTTATCTCAAAGAGCATAATTTTTATTCTCTCTTTTTATTTTTACTTTCAGCTGTCACCAGTGAATATCTGGATCTATGGAGAGTGTGCCCTGCCTCGTCCATCCTTTCCCTGGGTCCCCACAGCTGTTTTAGGAGAAAACAGTCACTCAACAAGGCAAGATGGGCCATAAATGTTGTGATTGCATTCATGTGTGAGTTAAGTGCTAAGCAAAGGTTCTACCAAGGAATCTGATCTGTAGGGAGTTACTACGGGAGCCAAAGTGTTCCTCTGTACAGCTCCAGAGCCCTTTTAGTGCGCCCCCCGCCTCCCCAGGTTTGCACCTCCTTCTGGGACCTGACAAGGTAGAAGTTAATGACAGCAGTCAAGGCCCTGGATCATCAGGTCACGCTGCTTTTGCTCCCCCTTCAAGCCCCTTCACAGCAAGTAAACAGACCGGGCTGTAGACTGGAAATGTGTCCTCTGGTACTTCCGCAACACAAACAGTGTGGTAATGGAAAAACAGTCTGTTTATCTTCAGAGTGTTAGCAGATGGCAGCTCCTTCCCGCTCCTGCTCTCTGCTGCAAGCCAAAGTCCCTGGTGCATCCCTTGAGGCCTTTGCTGGAGACAGACATTCTCCAAAGCCGCTCAGCAGGATGTACACCAGGTACAAACAATTCCAAACACTCTTCTCAGGGGCTTGCAGATCGACTGCAAGGGGGAGGGCACACAGAGGTTACCTGTAGATGCACCTACTCTGGGTAGAATATTGCACAGATGCATCATGCTGCTATAAAACAGGGCACTCCGGACTTCCTTTGCAGTAAGCCAGCAGAAGGCATGTCCTTGTCCTGTCCCAGCTGGCATCAAGTGCCCTTCTGCCCTCCCAGGGACCTCAGTTAGCACAGCCTGTTGACCCTACCAGTCAACAGGCAGCTCTGTTTCAGCTGTTTCTTATAAGAGAGAGACATGAGAAAAGGTGGTCGTGATCTTCCTGCCACCCCTTTTTGCTGCATCTCCAGAGCCCACAGGTAGGTGCATGACCTCTTCCCAACCCAGCTGAGCCAGATACAAGCCCCTCTGGGGACATTTGCTGCCCCTCTCTTGTCAGGGGCTGGTGCCAGCCTCAGATATCTCAGCTGGGCCGTTTGTGGGAACACTTCTCCACTCAGTGCCTTCGAGCCATTTGTTACACTTCAACTTTTCCATCTTGTATATGTAAGGCTTAGATTCACAGTCGATTCATGAGCATTTCTGATTTTATCTGTGGATTCTCAGCATACTGTGTTGTTGTTGTGAAGGTGGGAATTGATGCATACACAAGTTAGGGGCCTCTTTTAAGGTAAAGATTGAACTACCATACTGCCCTGCTAACAGCCTTGACATTCAAATATTCACAGGGATCATTGACTGTCATCTTATTCTCTGACGGAGACCTGAGCAGGAGTTCAGAGAGAGCATGGCTGGATGAGAACTGCAGTTTGGCTTGCAAAGCACCATACTGTGCTCTGACCTCACAACTGGCCTTCATGTCACCTCACTCCAGACATTGCATCTTCTTCCAAGAGCAGTCATTCCTACAGTGAAAGGGGGGAAACATGCTTTTGTGCACAGTAGCTCATCTAACATACCTTAAATACCTCCTTTAGGAAGAGGTGAGTTGCTACAAAGTTCTTGCAATGTCCTGGCTAGAAAGCAGGTGCCCAGTTTGTTACAAAAGACCACGGCTCTGCACACTTTGCTAGCCAAATCCTGGCTATCCTGAACTGGGCACCAAAAAATCATGGATATTCAGAGAGGTTCTTATGTTTTCTCCAGCTGTGCTGTTGTGTGGTGAAGGTCACCAGTATTTGCAAGTGCTTTACCTTCTCTAGTAAATACACATTTGGTATCATCAGCCAGCACCAGACCTCTTTGGGATACATACAGCCTTTGCACCTTTGGAGCAGTATATTCTGATATTCATGTCTCCCTAGGCAGCCTGGAGACACAAGGACACCCAGTTACTCTGACTCACCTTTCTCTCTCTTTGCAGAGAGAAGGCAAGAGGCAGTGTACCTCAGTCAGCATCAGTAGCAGTGTTTAGTCAATGTTAATTTAGACTTCTGTTTTGAGTTAAGCCCCAAGATATACACACATCTGAAAAGCACCTGAAAACTAAAATATTCAGGTAGCTGCTAGCTACTGTGAAGAACCTGTAGCCTCTTCCAGATTATCTTGCTGCTGCTGCTTTTTGCACCTCTTTTCTTTGGCCTTTCAGAGAAGAAGCAATCAAGACAAGTAGAAAGGCTATGCCACTGGCCATGCAGACAAGAGAAAAGGGTACCAGTAGAGACATGGTACCCTTTCACACTTTTGTTTCAGCCATGACAATTTGTCTCTGCTCCCCTCTGGCCTGCAGCTGGGATGAGCACTGCTCTTATTCCTGTGGCTGCCTTCCTGCCGCATAGTCTTTGTGCTACCCTTAGAGATACTGTGGAAAGAGGTGAATGGAATGGAATGAAATGAAACTAATGCCAAGCCCACCTATGTGGTTTACATAATCCTGACAAGTCACAACAGAATTTGGAGGCTGCATCTTACTCAAGAGGAAGTGATGGCTCCTGCAAACCAGCATATTTCTTCAGGAGGTTTATTTGCTTTTCGCCATCGAAGTCACAATTACTCACTACAGCAGCAATGTGCTACCCCTCAGCAATGCACTTCCTCTGATGCTTGAAGGGGTGTCCTGCTTTTGGCTCCCCACAGCACACCTGACTGTGCTGCAGCCAGTCTGTGGCTATTCTCTGTCTCAACACCCTGTCAAAGGAAAGCAGCATAAGATCCCTCACAGGCACATTTTAGATGTGTAATATTGATATGCTTCATAAAAGATATCAGTACATTTCAAAAGTTATTTCTAACATTTAGGCCCATGAGTCAAAAAATACCAAGGAGTGGAAAGTATCACATATGCCAAACAAGAACCAGCACACACATGAAAGCCATGAAGGAAATCGGCAGCAGCCAGTGACACAGCAGGAGCTGGTTTTCCCCTGTCCTCCCTTGTATTCCAATGCTGTAAAATCATAAGCTCCAGTGGGAAACACAGAGGGGAAAATGCATGTCAGTATACAATGGAAGTGGGGGTGTGGGGTGTGTGTGATTGTCATGGCATTCAGGTTCATTCCAAATTTTTCATGAGCTTTGGCACCAGCCTGACTTGAACAATTCATGGCCAAGCTGAAACTGCCTTTGAGGTCTCTCAGATCATTATATAACTCATTGAGTGTTTCTGAGAACATCAAAAAAGCAAAACCCAACTTCCCTCCACCTGGTATACACACATGCTGATGGCCATCAACTTGCTAACTGCACATGACAGAATCTGGCTGTCCTGTTCACAGTTACTGTCTTTAAGATCACTTACTAAGCAGAGAATGAAGGGAGTGTCACAGAGAATCTATTAAGTTTCCTGGACCCGGGAGGGATGTGTGAGGACAAGGCAGGTCTCAGCTTCCTATGCAGAAGCTCACAGCTGCAGACCTGTGGCATTTACCCTGCTTTACCACAGCAAGGCTCCCACTGAGAAGCTGCTGTACCTAGATGTGTCCTCCTTAACTTCAAACCTCTCAGGAATGCCAGATGTATTGCCTCCAAGCCAGGATTTTCAACGTCAGCCTTCATCAGTTCTTCAGCTTGTCTGTCACAGTATGGTGCAGCTGAACCACTGACCTCATCACTGGTACTAACTGGGTCATTTATTCCACTACATCAATTTGTTCAGCTAAGTATAGGAAATAGTACATTAAAGATAGAGAATCCTGTGTTTCTTTCCTAACCTTCCAAAGTCATGTCAAAACATCGGAGAAGACAGAGAGTACCAGCAGCAGCACACTCATCAGGGAGTCTCTTGTGGCAGTAGAAACATATACTGACATAAAGAACACAATTCAAACAATTAAAACGTTTGCATAAATTGGGTTTGGATTTTTGCAAACTGAAAAATTACAAGAGCAAAACTGAAGTAGGTCAGCAGTACAAGCTCTTTGGATTTTGCCCTAAAAAATCCAGAGAAATCTCTTCCCTTTAAGGCCATGAAGAATTAATGACTTATTGGAGTGAAGGCTTTGTGTGTGGTTAAAGCTCTGTGGACATTCACATTTAGCACAGGGAAGATGTGATACCAAGATAAATAAATTCAGAGTAGGACACAACGAGTTGTAAAAAATACAGAGGTGGTTGCTGAGTAAAAAGATTTCACTTGACACTTTGCAATAACTCGTGTGAATGAACCCTAGAGATCCATTTCACAGAATAACATAGAATAGCTGACAGTGGGAAGAGACTCATGGAGACTGCCTAATCCAACACCCTATTCAAATCAGGGAGAGATAGAGCAGGTTGCCAGGACTGTATCCAGTCACATTTTTATTATGGTCAAGAATGGAGACTGCACAACCTCTCTGGGCAGGCTGTCACAGGGTTTGACTACACTAACTGCAAAAAGTTCTTTCTTATGTTTAAATGGAATTTCCTATGTCAAGTTGTGTCCACTGCCTCTTGTGCCATCACTGGACACCACTGAGAAGTCTGGCTCCTTTACCTCCTTCCCATCAGGTATCTATATACATTGATAGGATCCTCACTAAGCCTTTTCTTCTCTAGGCTGAACAGGCCCAGTGGTTCCAACATCACTCTGTGTATTTACACCGTTCATGACTAGCTTCCAGCAGTACTTCATGTCACTGATCACAGCCTACTGAGACCAACAATTCAGCCAATTTTCAATCCACCTCACTGTCCGTTTAACTAGTCTGTATTTCATCAGTTTTTCTATGAGAATTTTGCAGCAGTCGGTGTTGAAAGCCTTACTGAAGTCAAGACAAACCACTTTTACCACTTTTACGTCATCTACCAAGCCAGTCACCTCATCCACCAAGCTAATCATCTCATCATGGAATGCTATTAGATTGTTCAAACATGGTTTCCTTCTTAAAAATCCATGGTAACTTTTCCTAGTCCCCTTCTTGTCCTTAATACTTGAAAGTGACTTCCAGAAATATTCAGTTCACCTTCTCAGGGATTGAGGTAAGGTTGACCATTGAGGTAAGGTTTCTGGGTTCTTGCCCTTCTTCAAATGACATATGCTTTCTCTCATCCTTAAAAACTTCCCCCAGCAACTAGAAAAGTTTGAAGTCAGTCAAGATTGGCCTCATGATGGTGTCAGCCTTTTCCTTTTGCAGCCAATGTATCTACAGAAGCTTGTCGCATATTGTTTCACACACCTCACCAGATTCAACTCCAGATGGTCTTTGGCTTCTCTAACCCCACCCCTACACACACAACATCTCTATATTTCTGTTGGTTCACCTGAGCCTGCTTCTACATCTTGTTCAGTTCCTTTTTGTGTCAGAGTTTTGTCAGGAGCTTATTGGCCATCTATGCAAGCCTTCTGCCACATTTGCTTGATTTTCTGCCATTGGTGTGGACCATTCCTGAGCCTGGAAGAGACCGTCCTTGAAAATCAATCAGATCTCCTGGACTACTCTTCTCTCCAGTGCTGCCTCCCATGGGCTTCTTCCAAGCAGATCCCTGAAGAGGTCAAAGTCTCTTATCCTAAAGTCCATGGTGATGATCCTGCTTTTAGCCCTGCTACCTCTCCTCAGAATCCTGAACGCCATCATCCCACGATCACTGCAGCTAAGGCTGCCCCAAACCTTCATATCCTTCATAATAGTTCTTCCGTGTTTGTAGGTTTCCCCTTGTCAGGTCCTCCATCAACTGTGTCAGAAAGTTATCATCAATGAGCTCCAGAAAACTCCTGTATTCTTGTGTTTTCCTGTATTTTCATCCCAGTAGCTTTCAGATAAACAATTACCTATCCAACTGTGGAATAAAAATGACTGTAGGAACATCAAGAAAAAATATAGATCCACAGAGCAGTGAGCTAAGATGAAATGTTTGTAAATTTTAAGAGAACTTGATGAACTTGCGACTGATTTGAGCTCTGATTGGCCAATGGTGATGTGGGGATGAAGGAAGACTTCCTGAGGTGCAGGTTGATGGAGGACCTCTGTCTTCTTTAAGCTGACTTCCAGCCCAAAGAGCTCAGCAGCACCTGCAAAGCAGGATGTTAAACGCTGCAGAGCTGCTTCTGTGTGGGCAACAAGGGCAGCATCATCAGCATAAAGCAGCTCCCGGACAAGATGGTTTAAGGTCTTGGTGTGGGCCTTCAGTCGCCTTAGATTGAATAGACTTCCATCAGTACGGTATCGAATGTAGATGCCGTCCTGATCATCGAGGTCTGCTGTGGCCCTTTGGAGCATCATGCTAAAGAAGACGGTGAATAGGGTAGGAGCGAGAACGCAACCTTGTTTCACACCATTCTTAATTAAAAAGGGCTCAGAAAGTGTGTTGCCATATCTGACTTGGCCGTGCTGATCCTCATGGAGTGAGATGATCATTTTAAGGAACTTGGGGGGACAACCTAAACGTTCCAAAATCTGCCACAGACCTTTTCTGCTCACAGTATCAAAAGCCTTGGTGAGGTCGACAAAGGTTACATAGAGACCTTTATTCTGTTCCCTACACTTCTCTTGCAGTTGTCTGAGGACAAATACCATGTCTGTGGTGCTCCTGTTGGTTCTGAAACCACATTGACTTTCAGGTAGAATTCCTTCTGCTATAGTGGGTATTAGTCTGTTCAAGAGTATTCTTGCCAGGATTTTGCCAGCAATGGAGAGCAGAGTAATACCACGATAGTTTGAGCAATCTGATTTAGAACCTTTCTTCTTATACAAAGTGATGATGACAGCATCACGAAGGTCTGATGGTAGTTCACCGAGCTCCCAGCAGCGCACCACAAACTCGTGAAATTACCTTGGTAGCCTCATCTCCTCAGATGGTAAGATCGACGGAGAGATAGACAACAGGTTAGCTAAGGCATATAATGCTTTTGGAAAACTCCACAAGAGAGTATGGCGTAATAACACTTAAAGAAAAGCACCAAGATCAGTGTTTACAAAGCCATAGTCTTGTCTACTCTCCTATACGGCTCCGAATCATGGGTCATCTACCGCCACCACCTGCGTCTCCTAGAACGCTTCCATCAGCGCTGCCTCCGTACAATCCTTAACATCCACTGGTCAGATTTTGTGACCAATACATCTGTACTTGAGCAAGCAGCTGTCACAAGTATTGAGGCCATGTTACTGAGAACGCAGCTGCGATGGGCAGGGCACGTCTCGAGGATGAAGGACCACCGCCTCCCTAAGATCCTGCTCTATGGTGAACTTGCCACTGGCTGCCGCATGAGAGGAGCCCCGAAGAAAAGATTCAAGGACTCCCTGAAACAACATCTCAGCCTTGGCCATATTGATCACCATAACTGGTCTACTCTGGCCTCCAATCGGGAGGCCTGGAGACACACCATCTATAACGCTGCGGAAGCCTTTGAGAACTCACGCAGGATCACTCTCGAGGAAAAAAGGCAACGCAGAAGAACCGTGTCTTGCAAAATACACCATCTAAGGAGTCTTTCTGCTGCGCCTTTTGCAATCGGATATGTCTATCACGTATTGGCCTCATAAGCCACCAGCGTGCCTGCTGCAAATGTGGATAGTGCCTTCACAAATCTTCGTTCGCGAAGCCTAGCCATGATGATGATGATGATGATGATGAACTTGCACTGAACCTTGAGTAGATATGTACACAAATTCAAAGAGATCTTGAACTACAAATAGAAGTTGAAATGGGAATTAGGATTGCTTTTAAGGAAGAAGTAAAGAAGTAAGGCTGGTGATGATCTTCAAAGTTTAAATTCATTTTCACTAATCTCAATGGGTTGAGAATGCTGAAAGGACCAGGATCTGAAATCTTCAACACTATTGAAGACTGAAATTTAAGCATGAATGCATTCACTAGATTAAGAACCTTGACTTCAAAAGAAACTGGGGAAGTAAAATATCAGTGTTGCCTATTTCTTGAGCGTTAATCAGCTCTTAGCACCTTTAAGAAACAAACACAATAAGTCTGATTTTACAGTTTAATTCCTCTTTCTTCACATTTAGGGAAAGAGAGGTAGGGAAGTTGAGTGACTTGCAAGAACAGGTATTAGCATGTAAGAGTTACTGGCACTTCATTGAAAACTCATCTCAGATCACACTCCTCTCTGACTAGGTCTCCAGAAATCCAATTATACCTGGCAGCACTGATAGTTTTTAACATCTAATTACAATGGAAGGAATTTGGAACCATGGATGCATTTTCTTAAGCCTTTGATATCTTGCCTCATAAAATTAGCCTGCAGAAGTGAAATTCAAATTAACTCCAGCGTGGATAAAACCACCAAAATCTAGGAACTGACTGGATGACACAAACAGCGGGAAAACAGAAACAGCAATGTCCTGAGCTGGGAACGGGTCCAGCAGGATACCACCAGGACTGGATGAGATAAACTGTACATTATATCTGCAGGTTACATGCAATTTGTGGTGACACAAACACCAGTGAAGGTAGAGGAAAAACTTCAAAGATAATCTGGAAGAGTTTGTAATGTGTAGAGTGCACATTAAATCTAAATTGCATTAAATACACATTGAACATTTAGAAGAGCAGATATTGAAAAAAAAAGACAGAAAAAGAGAAAAAGCAGAAGCATCAACAGGAGCTACTAGGTGCTTAATAGCAATATCAGATAGTAAAAGCAGTGTGTGCTGGTAGCACAAGAGAATTCAAACAAACTTAAATTTGTTATGTTCTTTATGCAGAGGACCCATGTTAGGCACTCAGAAAGATGAGAATCCCTCCATGTACAGTGAGTATGAGAGACTGCTGATATCCATCTTTGAGCTGTAATTTCAAAACAGAGGAATAATCAATACTGACAGAGGAAGGACTAAAGAATGATGTTACAAAAATGAGTGAAACAAAGTATTTGTGATGGAAGTCCAGTAAAATGTCCTAGCATTGGATCCTGTGACACTGCTGAAATTTTTTCATGGGCTCCCTGGAAACATTCAGAGAGGCAGAAAAAAAGCATTCTTTTACTTGTACGGGAAGGACACTGGAGAGGGTTTCACTGTATAGATAAATATACATCATCCATACCTCTGCCATAGGCTAGATGTGAAGAGAAACTCAATCCTCACAACTGAGTAAAAGATGGATTCTGGATGGATCCTATACATAGGATTTTAATACTGTCTAGGCAGTGGCCTAGATGTTCTTGATGGAGAGTGAAGAGTATCTTTCACAAATGGTCAAGAGGGATGAGCCACCATGACAGCTGTAAATTATGGTCACCTCTGAGGAAGACATCATCTTCTAGGGATGGAGAAATGGGAGAAGCCCTGGGGGTCAGTGCTCAGTGTTAGGTCCTCCTTTCCCAGGTGGCCCCGCTCTGACCTTGCTGGAATGACAGAGCTCATCCTCCATGTGTTGGCTTCACTCAAAGAGAGCTGGTGTGACTGGGGGGAACTGCAGGAACATCTGCAGGGAGCAACATGAGACCCTGATGGCAGCTGGGGAAGGCATACCAAGGAGGGGAGAGGAGGCAGGTTCACATCAAAGCCTCACCTCCATCACTGGGAGCATAGCAGGTGCTAGAAATGAAATGTAGACCAACAGAAGGAACAGGTCAAATCAGTCATGGACCAAACCTGAGAGATGGACAGCAAATTAATATTGAAGGTACACATGAAAAGCAGCCATAAAACAGCATTACAACAATCGTGAACCTGCAGCCTATCTCATTCTTCCCACCCACCTTCCCAAACAGCTTTCTTCTTCCCAGTCCCTTCTGAAATGAACAGTGCTCAAAACGTCGGTTGTGTTGCCAGCATTTATCTGGAAAATGAAATCATGACCTGATTTCCTTTTCCAAAACCTTCCTCCTCAACAAAGGTCAGCAAAAGCAGTTATTGATACAACTGAGATAGACAGAATTTGCAGTCCAGTGCCTTTCACAGACAAATGACCAAACACGGAAGCTCAGTAACCCAAGGTGACTAGCAGAAATATTTTTATGCTAAAAGTTTCTATTTAACAGAAAGACCAGAGAGTAGAAATGTGTCTTTATGACTTCATTTCCTTGCTACAGTGACACATATTGTAATTGCCAAAAGAATGAAAAAATGAATGGCTTGCAACAACAATGCAAACCCCAGAACACAGGTGAAGTAATTTTAAGAACAGACTGGTGAACTTATGGAATTGCAGAGGTGGGTGGTTCATTAATAATAACATGTCTGTGAGGGAAGAACAAGTTTTATTCTAAGACACTGCTGGAGGGTCTGCAGGATCTACCCTGCTACAGACTTCTTTTCATCATCATGACCAGTCTTCGTGAACGAAGATTTGGGAAAGGTCTTTACCCTTTGAGCCTGCACAGTGGATTTTTTAGGTGAGACACAGTGTGCGCTGAGCTGAGCCCACCCTTTAATCCTGAGGTTCATCTACCGGGGCCGAGCAAGCTTGGACAGTGGCAGTGAGGTCCTCAGGACATAGGTTTGTTTAGAGTGACCTTCTCTTAGATGGATGGCCTTACAGGGCTGACGAGCTCCACCTGCCCGGGGGAGTTTCCCTGACCGGGAATCGAACCGGGGCTGCGGCGATGAGAGTGCTGCATCCTAACCACTAGACCACCAGGGCTCCTGGGGATGGAACTAGATAACTAATATCTGCTCAGCTCTCCACATCAAGCACTATTGACTTCCTCTCATGTCTATTCTCTAATTAGTGCCTCTTCTTGTCTTAATTTAGGTGTAATTCCCAAATTACAGAGCTGTGCTCTTGATATGTTTCGCTGTTCCTTCAGAAGACAAAAGTCACTAATATTAAGTGAAAAACCTCATGCCTCAGGCTATTAATTGATTAATGGAAATTAAAGAAAAGAGCATGCAGGCCTACTGATTATTTTTCTTTCAAGTGAGAGCACTGTTGTTTGTGTTTGTTTTCTGTTTGCCCATGAAAACTCTGTTACCAATTCCAGTGGTAAAATATTCGTGTTGAAGTTTAACTCTTAGATGGGGGCTGGGGGATGCACACACAACAGTCAGAAAAAATACTTGACAGCAAGTTCCTTATTCCTTTAAAACTCTTCAGAGAGATTCCCAAAGCTTAAATGCTTGTTACGTATTGCCCATACTCCTTTCTGAACTCAGGAGTATGAACTCAGGCAATACGCAACAAGCATTTAAGCTTTTGGGAATCTCTCTGAAAGAGTCTTAACTGAGTTTTAACTAACTTCTGAGTTCAGAAAAGGAGTTTCGTGCCTGAGTGAAAAGGTTTTATGGTGGTGCACTCCTCTAGGCTTCAAGGAGTTGTATGGTTTTAATATGTGTATTCCCACCTCGGATTGGTAGAGACCAGTAGGTGATGGTGATGCAATTTGTGATTTGTGATTGCCATATTTGTATTGTTTTTAAAGCTTTTAAAGTGTGTGAGGGAATGAGCACAGAAGATGGCCAGGCTTGTGTGCACAGTTTCACAGCTGAGCATGTTATAGAACAGTGTATTTTCTTAGCTTTGAATCTGTCACCTGCTAATGACGCTTGAGGACCCCATGTGCTTTCCCAGAGGAGACAGTGCTCAGTCCCTGGGCCAGCAGGGACAGGGAAAATGTGCATCAGTGACTGTGGAAAAACCCCAAAGGAGACTTCTTTTAGTTACATATAAACATTTTGTGGTCTTCAGTGACCCACTCCAGACATCCAGTCTTAAAGGGTTAGTGTCAGACCAGCTCCTGAGCATGACTGCAACAGGTAGGAATATACCAAGAGAGACCAGAAAAGTGGCAGAAGGCAGGATTCAGCATTTCGATGGCATACAAGATCTCACGCTGGCATTCACATCCCTACCAGATGACGATCTTGCTTGATCCATACAAGACTCTCTGCTCCAGCAGATTCACACTGGAGTCATTAACCAGCTCAAACTTGCTCCAACTCCAATTTGCTCATTCTTCAACTAAATACAATGTTGGGCTTCCCCCTCCAAGCCTATGTTCAAAATACTCAGCTCCTCCTTCCTTTTCTATGCAACCTGCTGAGGATTCTTTTAAACTCTCGACCCTCCCTCTCAGCCTTGCTTGAACTTAATCCTAAAATAAAAACACATTTGTCCAAGGGCTTAATCTGGCAACAAAGGATTTTTGCTGTTAAATTTACATTGGGAATTTGTCCCAGGCAGCACTGTGAAAAATGCACTTGGACATTCATTTTGGGCACTTTTTATTTTTTTGAGCATTTTGTTTTGTTTTAAATTGTTGGAATAATGCTGTTTCAGTCATCGGTTATCCCGATTTTAGTGGGGTAAGTAATGATAGAGAAGGTAAGATGTTTCCTTTCCTTGGTTGCTCTGTGCTAGGTCTGGATAAGAGAAGCTGAGCTCCAGGCTTATGGAAGGCAGAGGAGGGCTGGCACAGAGCATCTCACTTGCAATTAGAAAGAACCAGCCTTTATTTCTTGAATTTGTTATACCAGTAACAAGGAGGGTGAATCAATTAATCTAGCTTTAGCAGGGTGACACTAAACAATATAACCACTAATTAAACCTCATTTTTCAGTGTAGATTTTAGCCTAAAGTCACAGTCTTGTAACAAAACACTTACTACAAAGCAGGGACCAAAAAGGAATTTTCTTCTGTGATGTCCTAAAACTGCACTAAACTACACATCTGAAATGAAAATTGTGAATACAGGTTTGTATGTGAGACTTTGCCTGTTAAAACACACTTTTAACCTGATCTTCTGCTTTTTGCTTCTGCATCATATAGGAAAAGATGATGTAAGACAGGAAACTTCCGGAAAGAAACATTGACTAGTATATAACAACAATTATAGGTTGTTAGCAGCATGTTTTCTTGCAAAAGCTCAGTGAGTAGTGACTTCAGCCACTACACAGTCCCTGTATAGTGTTGCTCCTTTCCCAGACACGAGCTTTAGCCAAGATTCCTTTAAGTGGTTTGGGGGAGCTCAGAGCAGGTGTTCAGTTCAGAGGTAACTTTGCCAAAATGCACGCCTGTATTGAGGTGCTGGGAAGTCTGAAGAATTCCAAGAGGACAATTTTATACCTATGAGACAGAGTTTGGAAGAGACATGGGCCCCTTGATGGTAGGGGTAGGCCTGCTCTAATGTGTCCTTATCCAACAAAGATAATGAGTATGGGCAGAGGTCCCTCAAAAAAGGTAGAAATCCCACTGGGTTTGCAGTGAAACATCTGCTAGTGCACTAAACAGCCTGGGATAAGGAAGGTAACAAACTAGGGAATAAAGTGTAGTTTTGTGAGTCTGAGCAAATTTTCTGAATAATTTTTTCCCTAACCCTCCATTTTTTTGAGATGAAGTCTTAAGCATCATATCCCAGTCACATTAATTTGCTTCTTTAAAACTAAAGAATCCAAAATTTCGCAAAATTTTATGCAGAAATTATTTCAGATGTAATCTGAATATGCACTAAAGATCTGAGACTAGGATTATTCTTAAATTTAACATATTGGTGTCTAAAGGTCTTTTAATTTCTTAAGTTCACCATAATTTAAATGCTAGCAATAGTTGAAAAGATGTCCATAGATGCCCAACTGGAGGTGGGGACAGGACCCACGATGATCATGATCAAAGTCTGAATTTACATACTATGCCTGTATTTTCAGTTGTATAACTCTGTAAGGACTACAGTTTTAACATTGATGCAGAAAAACAAGATCCAGTCTCTAAGAAAAAGGGATCCACCCTAGGATGACCAACAAATTTATTTCATATGGATCAGAAAAATCAGTAATATTCACTATAAAATTTGCTGAAGCTGATGCAAAATTTGCCATTTACATGAGGTGGACTATTGATCAGAAGGTCTGAATAACAATTTCAATATGATTTATAATAAGAAAGGTCATAAGAAAGATGGAAACAAATAAAAACCAACGCAGACGGTGCAAAAGCAGATGTATCACTTCCAAGTTACCCATGTCTTTCATACAGATCTTTGACCTAACAGGTAATTAAATGTTGCTTTTCAAGATTCACCCACAGTTAAAGGACAAATCTTGGAAGAAACAGATCTTTGTGTCTCACCAACAATGTATTAATTCTTCTTTCATTTAGAAAACAACTATGGACTTGATTAAAAGAATGTATTTTATTCCTCTGATGTTACTGTTGTCTCATATAAGGGTTATTTGATGTTTGTTACACACAACTGAAAAGCAAATATTTTATTAACTCCTTATTTTCTAGCAGAATATGAAAATTTCTGAAAGTACAAAACAAGCAGATTGTACTTTTGGCATAATTTTTACATCAGCATCCTTAGATTGTACTTTTGGCATAATTTTTACATCAGCATCCTTAACCGAGAAGCTGATGCTGACTTTGAGGTACACATCAAGATAATAGAAACAAATTTGTGGAAATTTGTTTCCAAACTGAAGCATGAATACTTCCTTTAAGCTAATCACTCACTTGTAGCTGAAAACACAAAAAAAGTTAGTTATCATTTGATCTTTTGGCCTTTAGCCAATATTTTGGTTTTCTTCCTCCACTGGAAAAAAATCACAGTGTATCAGACATTTCATTTCATCAGTCTTGAACTTATGTAAATTCTGAGTACCTGGAGTCTAAAGTGCTTATACATGTAGTGAAAGAATCTTGAAATATTGTTGAACTATTAAAAACTATTTTTCTTCAGTAGACTCTCCAGTAGGAAATTTTAAGTTCTACAAGGATAATGGATAAAAAGATCAAAAAGAGTGACTGAATTATCTGTAGGGGTCTTCTACATTACAGTAAGTTATTTTAAAAATAATTCTTTAATTAGAACAAAGACCTGCTTATAACATAATGCATTCATTAGGAGATAAGTTACAAGCTGACAACACCTGTGGTCATTAAAGTAACTCCCTCCTAAAACAAATAATGCCAAAACAGAAGAATGGGAAAGGGAATTTGCCCCATAGCAACCAGTCTTATCTGACCTTTCAAATTCAAGAGACAAAATTGTCTTACCTTAATTCAACCTCCTTTTGTTGAAAGAATGCCAACTTTTCAGTCTACTTTAAATTTTATTAGAGAGCTCAGAATTGCAGAATGTAGTGGGGCTTATTTGGATCTGAAGAAATATCAGATACTGAGATACTTAGCAGAGTTTTTGTGCACACTTCAGAGGACAAATACTAGAAAATGATCCAATATTTTATCTTCAGATTATCATTATGTCAGTTTATTTAAACCTGTGGTATTTACTGTGTTTATTCTTAACTCAAATGCACTAATGAAAGAATATTTCCCTTGAGTAAACAAGGTTTAAATACATTAAAATAAACTGAAAAATACTGAGATTGCAGAGCTTTGGTTTTATATTAAAATTAACTACAACTGGGGAGAGTAGGTGTTTTATGAACTGATTTAAACACAAAAAATATCTCTTAGCATATTAAAATTTATGATAATCACCACTTTAAATAGTAAATATATCCTTACAAGAATAATATGTTTAATTAAACAACTGTAGAAACATACTTTTGAAAGACAATTGCATTCTGTGCCGAAAGGAATAGCATTTCTTAAAATGTCCCTGATAATATTGCCTCTGTTTTTTTGTGATGTTGTCTTTTATTGTTATGTATGGAAGATGATACTCACAATTGTTTCATCTTCATAGGAAAGGTAGTCCTTGCTTTTTCCACTGGTCCATGTAGGATGGGAATAGGTACTGTGTCCTATTAACAGTAGCACAGTCAACAACTTCTAACTTAGTGTCATGTAACACTACTTTCTGACCCAGCATCAGAGGGTAGGAGAAAATTGCAATGAAGGATTTAACATTCAGTTTTACTTGAACACCTCCAGATGTTCTATAATTTATCAGCAGGAATCCTCAGTTTAATTTTACAGTGTCTCACATATCCATGTGTGATCATTTGGTTGGCTTTTTCTGCAAGGAAATGAGGGATGCACATTATGCTTCCCTCTCTTGCCATTTCACAGGCAGTAACCACTTGAAAAGGAAGGGAATTCCTAAAACCATGGACTTTCAAGCCAGAAGGACATAACCACAGTGCTGACAACCTGAAGAGTTGTGCCACGTCTTGGGTCAGTACTGAGTTGTGTGTACAACAAAAGCTCTTCAGGTAAGGGGATGGCACTGAAATCTTCTGTTTCTCCTGGAATAATTTGCTGTGGTCTAGCTGGGATGTGAGGGAATCTGCCCTGACTTGTGCCACTCGCACGCCTCACAAATTTTTTCCTCTGGAAGTAAGGATACCACTTCTTTGCTTTTAGCAGTTTGTTACAGTTGCAAGCTCTGGCTCCACAAAAGGATGTAATAGTGATGAGCAAAAGATGATTAATATTTTACTCTTCTTGCAGTCTCAGCCAGAGGATGGGCCCCATTCATTGCAGCTGTTTTGGACTCCTTTGTTCTCCAAAGGGGTTTACCCCAGACCAACCAACACATGGTCCATAATTACTTCTAGCACCTCGTTTCCTCCAGACAATATGTTGCTCAAGATCTCTATGTTGAAAGCCTGTTCCTTTTAACTGTTCTCCAGTTCCTTCTAACTGGACTTCCTAACAGCTGATCCTCCACAGCCAGCAGATGTTGCTACTGAGCAGCAGAAAGGCCAACACATCCCCTTCCTCCAAGGCTGAGAGTAACTTGGAGCTTGGTCTGTGTCTACAAACCCAACCTCAAATGTCAGGCTTGACTCATGTGTAGTTACAGTTGCAAGAAGGAAGCAGGGAATCCTGAACCCACTGAGGCATGAAGAAGCTGAATGAACAGCAAAATAGATCTTGGAGCAGAAAATTCAGTTTAGGAATTTTCTGATAGCTTTTAGCTTTAAAATTTGTAACACCACATTAGTGCTAGACCACTGACTTCAGCTAACATATATCAGCTTTACACTAGTGTCCAATCAGTACGTTTAAGTCTGTCAGACATTCAAAAGCAAATGCTCTTTTAGGCATTTTGGAAACCATTCTAGGCACCTTTTCAAGTAATGCGCCAGAGCAGTGCATGGAGGGTCCGCTGTGAATTGTGCCAGTCAGACGGGGAACTTAATGCACAAATTACAAGTTGCTCTAGAGATCACTTTTTCTCATAGAGTGTATTGTAGGGAACACTTGAGGAAGTAAATTCAGAGGGACTTTCTTGCCTTTTACTCTTCCAGACTCTCTATATTGTTCTTGCTAGCAATGAATGATGATTTTCATAGCAAAGTCATCTTGACTCCAGTCAGGATCATTGTAGTGCAGGGACTGTGCAGGTAGATTCAGTGAGGGAATTTCCAGCTGCTGTGGAAGGGGTCAATACCATAAGGTGACATCTTCAAAAAAGGAAGTGATTGTGCAAACTCAACGGCTTCAACGTGAACATTGACCTATTTTACAAATACAGTGTCAGTGGTGGGGAGGGGAGGAGAGGTGAAGTTTCCTAGGGAATTTTTTTTGTTCATTTTCTATTGCTCATTTCTGCTAAAAAGCCATTGATACGGCATCTTTTGAGGAGGAACAGGAAACTGACACTGCAATGTAAAAAAATATTCCTGGAAAACTGAAACTTCAAAATGCAGCTCTGTCTCTTTTTTTCACATTAATTCATTCAAAATTTCCCCTGAGTCTCCCTCAGGGGAGTGAAAACACAGGAGGGAAAAATGTCTCATTATGTAACTCCATTGCTGCTTAACCACTTGTCAGCTCTCAGGATGATGTTAATGATTCTGTATTAGTCCTGTCACCGATGTACAGATTCAGAGGAGAAAATACATCATTTAACAACAAACTTTGAGTAACTTTGGACTAGAAAGCTCATCTAACTTTACAGTAATGCATGGAAAGGAATCCTGTCTAGGAATCCCTAGATACTTGCCCTATCTCCCAGCTAAAGTTTTGCCTCGAGAAAACCGTGCTCCAGACAGACAGTATAAATCTACTTGAAAACCTGACTCCTCCACATGAATAATAGAATCATAGATTCATTACATTAGAAAAGACCTTTCAGGATATCAAGTCCAACCACTAACTGAGCACTACCAAGTCCACCACTAAACCATATCCCCAGGTGCCACATCTACATGTCTTCTAAATACATCCAGGGTCGGTGACTCAAGCCACTGCCCTGGGCAGCCTGTTTCATTTTCTGACCAGCTTTTCAATGAAGAAATTTTTCCTAATACCCAATCTAAACCTCCTATGGCAAACTTGAGGTCATTTCCTCTTGTCTTGTTACTTGGGAGAAGAGACTGACCTCTACCTGGCTACAACCTCCTTTCAGGTAGTTGTAGAGAGCAATATGTCCCCCCTGAGCCTCCTTTTCTCCAGGTTAAACATCCCCAGTTCCCTCAGCTGCTCTTCAGAACACTTGTGCTCCAAGCCCTTCCTCAGCTCTGTTGCTCTTCTCTGAACACTCTCCAGCACCACAAGGTCCTTCTTGAGTGAGTGGCCCAGAACTGAACACAATCCTTAAGGTACAGCCTCACCGATGCCAAGTACGGAGGGATGGTCACTGCCCTGGTCCTGCTGGTCACACTATTGCTGATATAGGTCAGGATGCCATTGGCCTTCTTAGTCACCTGGGCAACCGCTGGATCGTGTTCAGCTGCTGGTGACCAGCGCCCCCAGGTCCTTTTCTGCCAGGCAGCTTTCCAGTCACTCTGCCCCAAGCCTGTAGTGTTCATACAATTGGCCTCAGCCCATCCATCCAGCCCGTCTGGATCCGTCTGCAGAGCCTGCCTATCCTCCAGTAGATCAATGCTCCCACCCACTTGGTGTCATCTGTGAACTGACTGAGGGTGTGCTCGATCCCTTGTCCAGATCATCAGTGAATATATTAAACAGAATTGGCACCAATACTGAGCCCTGAGGAATACCACCAGTGACTGGCTGCCAGCTGGATTTAACTCCATTCACCGACATTCTCTGGACCCAACTATCCAGCCAGTTTTTTACCCAGTGAACAGTGCACCAGTCCAAGCCATGGGCACCGGTTTTCTCCAGAAGAATGCTGTGGGAAATGGTGTCAAAGGTTTTATGAAAACCTAGGTAAACAACATCCTCAACCTTTCCCTCATCCACCAGACAGATCACCTTTTCATAGAAGGAGGTCAGGTTGGATATTTGAAAAATATTAGATATTAGATAAAAAATTAGATATTAGATATTAGGCTGGATATTAGAAAAAGGTTTTTCACCCTGGTTGGGCACTGGAACAGGCTCCCCAGGGAAGTGGTCACAACACAAAGCCTGACCGGGTTCAAGAAGCGTCTGGATGATACTCTTAGGCACATGGTGTGACTCTTGGGGATAGTCCAGTGCAGGGCTAGAAGCTAGACTTGATGATCCTTATGGGTCCCTTCCAACTTGGCATATTCTGTGATTCTGTGGTCAAGCAACACCCGCCTTTCATAAACACACACTGGCTGGCCCTAATCCCCTGATTGTCTTGCACGTGCCATGTCATGGCACTCAGGATGATCTACTCCATGATCTTCCCTGGCACTGAGGTCAAACTGTCAGAGTTGTAGTTTCCTGGATCCTCCTTCCAGTCCTTCTTGCAGATGAGCATTACATTTGCTAACTTCCAGTCAACTGGTACCTCCCCAGTGAGTCAGGACTGCTGGCAAATGATGGAAAGTGCTTGGTGAGCAACTTGAGTTAGCTCCCTCAGTACCCTTGGGTGGATCTCATCTGGCCCCATAGGCTTATCTGTATCTCAGTGGTATAGCAGGTTGCTGATGATTTTCCCTCAGATTATGGGTGCTTCATTCTGCTGCCATCCATGTCTTCCAGCTCAGAGTACCTGGAGAACAGCTGGTCTTACAGGCTGAGGCAAAGAAGGCATTGAGTACCTGAGGCTTTTCCTCATGCCTTGTCACTATATTTCCTTCCACATCCAATAAAGGATGGAGATTCTCCTTAGCCCTTCTTTTGTTGCTGATGCATTTATAAAAACACTTTTTATTGTCTTATGAAACTCTCTTCTGGAGCTTGCTGAGGAATTTTTGGCAGAGTTGGTTTTGAGTTGTCTTTTTGCATCACGAAATCTCAGAGTCTAAAGTTTTCCCACAAAAGTTTTCCTTACCCTCCTGAAGCAACATATCTCCTGCAGGACTGACTGTACACAGGATACAAGAAATATGGACAGGAAATAGGATGTATCTCATGTGTTATGTGCAGCAAGTCTCACAGGAGTGTCATTTCCAGCAATAGGTAGAATAGAGATACTGTTTTATCCGTTTTGTAAATAAATGGCCTTGATTATTACATTGCTAAATGTTGAAGCAGGTCAAACAAGAAAAATAACAGATTACATAATTTTTAAAAGGTTCGTTTATTTTCTTCACTGTTTAGACATATATAGGTTACTATTTCTCTCACAAGCTTATTTGCTAAATAAGGGTATTGATATCCTGCTTGAACTGTAAGGATAAACCCAACAGATACATGTATTCAGAGAAAAATTAGACACATTGCATTGTGAGATATTACAACACTTACAGCACCATTACCAACAATGTTAAGGGTATAACATTTACATTCAATATCTCATTATTTTTTTCTAATTTAGCCAAAGCCTGAGACAAGGGCCTAGTGAAATCCTACAGAAAAAGAACAAGGATTGCTGATGCCATGTCTCCATGGCAGCACAGCTAATTTGGCAGGACAACCCAGTGCACAGAAACAAAAAGAGGTTATTTACAAAGATATCTTTTATAAAAGGGGCTTTGGGGACAGGAAAATGGTCGGGGGGGGGGGAAGGGAAGGTCAAAGAAACATTCCAAACCTTTAAAATAAATTCTTTAAATGAGTGAGGGAAAATAAATTGAAGAAAAAATTTCTTGAGTCAGTAAGCACAGTGAGTTTCATCTTTGTTTGTTGTTGTACAATGCTATAAACCATCCTGAATGGCCCAGAATACCATTAGTGGTTCTGTGTATTGTAACCACTGCAATCAAGGCCTCTTGTTTTGAATCACCTGCCCTGCCTGCATTGGAGTCCCTTTTATAGCCCAGTTGGAGCACAGAGACCTAATTTAGCTCCACATTCAAAAAGAAGTAAGGAAGAAAAATATACCCATCTCTTACTGCTTCTTGCTTGAATCCACAAGAGAATAACTGAGACAACAAATGGACTGAAATGGTTAAGAGAATATTTTAAAATTTCCTCAGCCTATGACCCACAAGCAATTTGTAAATGATATTGTTACAGCATTCCTGAAGGATGCAGTTGCTCAGCGGGACACAGAGCTGAGGGCAGTGGGCATGCCTTTCATGCTCCCATAAAGGAAAGAGGGAGATGAGGAGGGTTCACCCTGACGCGGACACCTAGCAACAGGCATAGGGCAGTTATGAGATCCCACGGACAGATGAAGGGCAGAATGGCCTCAGTGTATTCAGTGTGGTTTATCTTCTCTAGCAGAGGGCTCACTTAATGTTGCAGGTAATGGACATGAGGGTGTGAATTGGTTAAACACAACTACAATCTTCAGAATATGCACTCATGAAACATAAGCATGAGATTCCGTTCATAGAACACCTTTTGAGCATCCTCACTTTGATTGAACCTCTCTCCTAGAGGAAATTAATTTCCAGCTATAAACAAAAGGAAAAAAACACTTTCCAAGTGACTTATCAAGGTCTCCTCATTAATTTCAAGAGTGATGTTACCGCTTACTAAAGAAACAATCCCACTGGTTTTCAGTCTGCTTGCTACTTTCTACTATGAACAATTAATGTAATAGAAATTAACTTGCAGATGAAAGAAAAGAGCAGCCTGTGGAAATAGAATAATGACCTTATTTTAAGATTTTCCCTCGAGTAACCCCCACTGTTGCCTCTTACAAAGGGAGGAAAAATTATATGTGCACATCTTTAATGTCTTTTTTGAATGCTGATGAAATGATTAGTGTTTGGGAGAAGTCTGTGCAGATGAAACAACAGCAGCAGGAGTAGCAGCCAGTGATATTAACTAGAGACTGCGATCTGGTAGCTGCTGTTCTGCAGTTCAGAAAGAGAAAAATTAGCAAGCTGGATAATAATTAATAAACTAGAGGCAAATTAAGATAATATGGGGTGGCTTTTGGAAACAAATGAGCTTAACAAGTTTAGGAAATGCAGCTTTCTTCCCAAGTTAGAAGCAATTACTTATTGTACTTATCCAACAAACACATGAGAATTGTAGAATCGTAGGATCAACCGGGTTGGAAAAGACCTCCGAGATCATCAAGTCCAACCCACCGCCATGGTTACTAGACCATGGCACTAAGTGCCACATCCAGTCTCATCTTAAAAACCTTCAGGGACGGTGAATCCACCACCTCCCTGGGCAGCCCATTCAAATGTCTGATTACTCCCTCTGTAAAAAATTTCTTCCTAATATCTAACCTAAACCTCCCCTGGCACAGCTTAAGACCATGCCCTCTTGTCCTACTATTGGTTGTCTGGGAGAAGAGACCAACCCCCACCTGTCTACAACTTCCTTTCAGGGAGTTGTAGAGAGTGATGAGGTCTCCCCTGAGCCTCCTCTTCTCCAGCCCCTCCTCATAGGACTTGTGCTCAAGTCCCTTCACCAGCCTTGTTGCTCTTCTCTGGACCTGTCCAGCACCTCAAAATCCTTCCTGAACTGAGGAACCCAGAACTGGACACAGTACTCCAGGTGTGACCCCACCAGCACTGAGTCCAGGGGAAGAATCACTTCCCTGGTCCTGTTGGCCACACTGTTCCTGATACTGGCCAGGATGCCATTGGCCTTCTTGGCCACCTGTGCACACTGCTGGCTCATGTTCAGCTTCCTGTCAATCCAAACTCCCACGTCCCTTTCTGCCTGGCTGCTCTCCAGCCACTCTGTCCCCAGCCTGTAGTGCTGCATGGGGTTGTTGTGGCCAAAGAGCAGGACCTGGCACTTGGCCTTGTTGAACTTCATCCTGTTGGAATCAGACCATCTCTCCAGCTTGTCCAGGTCCCTCTGCAGAGCCCTCCTGCCTTCCAGTAGATCAACACCCCTCCCCCCAGCTTGATGTCATCTGCAAATTTGCTAATGGTGGACTCAATCCCCTCGTCTAAATCATCGATAAAGATATTAAACAGATCTGGGCCCAACACTGATCCCTGGGGGACACCACCAGTGACCGGCCGCCAACTGGATGCAGCACCATTCACCACCACTCTCTGGGCTCGGCTCTCCAGCCACTTCCTAACCCAGCACAGAGTGCCCCTGTCCAAGCCATGGGCTGCCAGCTTTTCCAGGAGAATGCTGTGGGAGATGGTGTCAAAGGCTTTGCCAAAATCCAGGTAGACCACATGCACAGCTTTCCCCTCATCTACCAGGCAAGTCACCTGGTCATAAAAGGAGATCAGGTTGGTCAGACAAGACCTGCCCTTCCTAAACCTGTGCTGGCTGGGTCTGATCCCTTGTCCATCCTGTAGGTGCTGCGTGATTACGATGATCTGCTCCATAACCTTGCCAGGCACTGAGGTCAGGCTGATGGGTCTGTAGTTTCCCAAATACTCCATCCAGCCCTTTTTGTGGATCTGCATGGCATTCGCCAACTTCCAATCATCTGGGACCTCCCCAGTGAGCCAAGACTGTTGGTAAATGATGGAGAGCAGCTTGGTGAGCTCTTCCACCAGCTCCCTCTAGTTTAGTATCTAGTTGCTGAGGGACCAAAGAGATCTTATCATTGCATTTCACAAGGGGGAGCCTTTCTGTTTCAGTAAATTAATTCTCTGGGTCCTCTCTTACAGGTTGTCCTATTCTTCCACTTGGACTTTGCTGGATACTTTTTAGCATGGTCTATGAATGCCTATAAATGCCTCCTCTGCTGACACTGAAAGGCAGTAGAAGGCAACTCTTTCTCTGCGGGATGCATATGCCAAACATAGTCTGGGACAGCCAATAGTGCCTGCTTCAACAACATATTTCATATATGTCCTTAGACAACTTTTGTAATTTGCTTGGTTCATCACCTCTGAATCCTGTTGTCCTGATGTTTAGAGATGGTACAAATACTTCTATTTTGGTTTCTTGAGTAGAATGCAGATTTCATGGATCAGGAGGCTTGAAAAGTCACATAGCTGGTAATGGACCTTCCAGGGAACAGTCAAGAGTCATCATTCAGTGATCCTTGCACACACAAGTAATAAGGAAAAGTGATAATCCTTTTCTGCTCCCTTTTACATCTTGACCAAACACAAGGAAGAGTCACAGTCTAACTATGCAGGAAATGAAAGGATTGCTCCCTCTGTGAAATAACTCAAAACCACCACAGTCACTTTCTCATATTCCCTTAAGCTTGCCTTGAAGTTTCACAGACTGTAGGATGCATAGCTCTTTTCAAGGGCAACATTTCCAGGTGTGTCCTCCATGGTAGAAAACCTGCTGATGATGTTGATGCCTTCTCGACTAGGTTGCCTTGAACTTCTGAATTACTGTGACCTGCCCTCTGGGTAGACAAAGAACTTCATACCCAAGCCTGGTCCAGCACCAAGAAATATCCTGTACCGCTTGTCTTAAGGTATTTCTGATAATTTCCCCTTTAATATCTGCAAATGAAAATTGGAGACTAAAGACTTCACTTTGTAACTGGTCTTTCTTCTCCTTCACTCTCTGACCCTCTTGATGGCAGGTTTGGGGTGTGTGCTCTTTGTGCTTGTTCAAGAGGCAATCCTAAAACCAAATAAAATCTCAGCTACACAGTTTGGAGACAGATTCTCAGTTTACAGACAAATAATTTCAAACTGGATTTTTAAACTGTAGCTCCAGATGGTCTGTACGAGATGAGTAGCTATATCCAAGCTGAGGACCAAAGAGAGGGTGTATGAATGAATGAAATCAGTTGTCAATGAACACATTCCCTTGACGTGCTCTCTTACTCCATTAAGGTATCTTCTGTTTTCCTACAATGGTAAAACTAGCTATCAAATTAAACTATTTGTTGATCGTATAACCTACTTCTAGTGGCATATAGTTTTCCACGCTACTGGTCATGTCCAACTGATATCCTCAGCAGGACTTGTTTTTAAGCATTAATGTAGCACAAAAAGAATATGAAAAGTTAATTAATGAGAGGGAAGGAATGATATATGAAGCACCAGAGGAAGACTCAGAAGATATAGGTTGGATTTCAGGCTTCGCCATGGGTTTCCCACAAAATCTTGGTCAAAAATTGATTCATGCAAATGGTAATTAAAACAAGACCAGGGCAAGGACTCAAGCACAGGCCCACAATTGTCTACACTGTTTAATTGTTAACACACTGTCTCACATGGCTTTGGCTCATGCTGACTAGTTTCCCCCAGACAATGTCAGTGCACAGTTCAGAGGACAGCATGCAGCAGGGACAGCATGCATCCAAGTGGGCAGCTTGGATGGAGGAGTTCCCCCTTTCCCAGTCACTGTGGGGGAGTGCTTAGCCAGGTGGACACAACTCACATCATGAGTGGCCTGAAGGGCCAGAGAATAGGCCCTCTCATACTTTATTTACTTGTGTAGATGTGGTCATCTTTCCTGCATCGCTTTGTCTGCCCTAGTTAGACTGTAAATTCTTTGGAAAGAAGCAACCTTTTAATAAGTATTTGAATGATGCCTGAGACAATAAGATGCCAGCCTTTGCTGGGGGTTGCCTTTGCTACTGAAAGGCCTATTAAAGAAAAAAAAAAAAGAAAGAAAAAATAAGGAAGATTATTCAGCTCTCAAAACGTCTCTCAGTTATTCTTCTTTTAAATCCACCCATGTCAACAGCATATCTCCATCCTACAGTGGGGCTTCACAGCTGTCAGAATTTGCAGTCTAAGGATTGCAGCACATATTAACTCTCACAGGAACATACATTTTGTCTGAATACACATCAACAGGGACTGGGAAGACAAGGAAATTCTCCCTGAGGATCTCCCACAACCACGAGAATCATCCTTGTGTCTCAGTCCCTGACTATGCTACATCATGTAGTTCTCACAGGGCTCTTGGTGGTGGCCTCATGCCACCAGCAGCCTAAAAGGGCCCACATGCAGAGAAAAGCCTAAAAGCCTTTGTTTGGGACCAGACTGTTCCTGTTGCTGACCCCAGGTCAGGACAACAGCATGTTTAGTGTCCTGGTAGAAAACAGTATTAAAACAGGCATTTGCTATTTGCCTTGAATTGCCTCATGCTGTTTTTTAGCCAACCTCACAAATAGTTCATTAAGACATTCACCTGGAGCGATGGAGAAATTAAAAATATAGAGAAGAGGGCTTTGTCACTACTAAAAAGACCAAAAGCATTAAAGGACTGGCCTCTTCCTATTTAGTTCTTGCCTAAATAATTTTCAGCATCACTGTTTTGACTGTGTCCCCTCAAACTCTCCTGACTCAGGAGCCCTTACACTCTCTGTTACTCCAGCTAATTTGCTAGAGGTAAAGAGTGAAAATGTTTTCTTCTTCATTACCCATCCCTCATTGGTCTGGATCTTCCAAACATACATCTCTAGAGGTGGGCTCAGTCTCTAGAAGTGTCTTTCATTCTCAAGAGAAGGCAAGATACTACAAATGTCATCCTATATATATTCACCCTGCCTACGAGGTGGTGCTCCTCATCCTGCCCACTCCCTACCCTCTGCTGGCAGTCAATGGCAGTGGGTGGGCACAGACCTGGGGTGGAGTGGCAACAAGGGACCATGGGCCAGCTCAGGGGCAGACAAGGGCTAAAAGCCTTTTTGTGCAACAAGAATCAGTGGCTGTATATTATGCATCGAGGAGCAGTACTTGTTGTTCAGTGTAGACATAGAGGAGATTTTGTATGGCACTTCAAAGAGGAGCGGTCAGTGGTCTTCTGCCCTCCCTGGGACCTTTGATGTACCCTCACTGTGCAGTGCAGGCATGGCATTGAAAAACCTGAAAGTCTTGTTTGTCTTTTATGCCAGAGCTGATAATCCACCTGGGTATCACTCATCAGCAAGAAAGAGTCAATCAGCTTCCAGATCAGAGAGTTCCTTGGCACTCCCTATTACATCGCTGTTTTGTTGTCATTAATCACATTACAGTGTCAAATTTGCACCCTTGTTTGCAAACTCTCTGTTGCACAAATCAGCTTATCTGCACAGGATCTCCCCACAGCCACATATTGGCAAAGCAAATGCAAAAAGTCTGTACCTTTTACCTCAGATGCTGTTCTGCCCTACTTGAAGTCAACTGAATAAATTCTGAGTTGCCCCAGGAGAGTTTGAAAGGAGTTTTATTTAAGAGTTGTATATAACTCCTGATGTTCAGATTGCTTTGATATGTTTTCCAAACAAAGTAATTTTGTCAGAGAGAGTTAGAGCGCCCAATGCGTGCCAGCAACTCTTAAGTAATGCAGCACTATTGCCTTCTACAGGCTATAATATATCTGATGTTCTATAGATGAACTTGTTTTGGACCTCTGGGATCAATCATGAAAAATGCTCATCCCTCTAAATTCCCATGAGAAGCTGCCAGCTCTGCAATGGCAGATCCCAAGAACAATCCTTGCATGTCAAATTGTGCTTTGACAAAGTCAAAATATCCAATTCCAACACAGCAGCAACAGAGCAACAGCTAGTGCTCATGAAAGGACTACATTTTCTTGCTGAGCAATGCTATGTTGGAGCACACTGGGAGACCAGTGAATTGTGGCACTGAGCCATATTAACCTCTCCCTCCAAAAATTTTGCAGAAGGGAAACTCCAGCTTGTTTCAACATGTCAAAACCCAGCATAGCTTTAAAGGAAAATCCAGGGCACATGTGATCATAAAAGGGGTTGAAATGAAAATCTCTGGCAGCTGGGGATGGTAAGCTAGGGAAAAGTGGCCACTGATTTTCCTCCTACCAAAGTCTTCCAACTCTTTTCTACACACTCAACTCTGTGCTATAACCTCTCTGCTCCACAGACCATACCTGCTCCTTATTACTTCAAAAGATCTGGTGTGCTAGACTCTCACCCCATTTTTTTAGCTGTTGCTGTCAGTGTCTTAGCAATAGCATCATAGAAGCAATAGAGAATATTTCTGTCCAGATCTCTGAAGCAGTAAGTCTGTGGCATGAGGACAATGTACCATGGTCAAAGATAGTGTCCTGCCAAACTGAGTGTAAACCCTGTTGCTTCTGCTATGATGTTTGTCAGATTTTCATGCTATATCACTCTTGTGCCATTGCCTGAGTTTGCAGAGCACTGAGCTGGGTTGTTAAAGTATTTGGGGATGTTCAATGTCTTTGGAGGCTTGGTCCTCCTGCTCACCTGATGTGTTTCCTTAGCTTAGTGTCAGCACTTCTGAAAAATAAGCAGTAAAGTTGATGGCATTACTTAACTATTTTATACGCAGAAAAAAGCACCTCTTAATAGTATAGGATACACTTGGCACTTCTTACTCCTCCCTAACTATGCATTACTCCCATAGTCTCTGTCCAAAGCACAGTTTACTGTTAAGGTTCCTCCCCATATCCCACACCAAATCTCGTTTCTGTCTGATCTTAACTTTGCCAAACTTTAATAATCTGGGCTAAACCTTTTGTGTCATCTGTGTGTCCGTCTTATCTTGAATAGAATTTTTGCTTTTATGTTTAAAACATTTTAGAACAACTGCCCGGTTTCTGAGAAGGAATTTAGGAATATTGTTTTGCCCATGTTAGGGGAAAAAAAACCCCAAACAAACACAATCTTTCTTTTGAAAAGTTTAGCTACCCCTGCTTTGGATTAGAGACTTCAGATCTGGAGACAGGGAATTGAGAGGTAAGTAGTTTGTCAGTCATCCTCATAAAAGTGCTGCCCAAAGCTGGTCATCTCTTAGCAATGCAGCAACTTAATTCCTAGCAGAAATTTCTGCAGTCTTAACATTTACCTTCCCTGAAGACTCTTGACTGCACCAGCTCAAGACAGCAAAGCTCATCTGGAGGCAGAACAAGACCTTTTCCAGCACTGCAGACGAGCACCAACTGCAGCTTCAACATTTGAAATAAAAATGAAGGAAGAAAAATTCTCCCATCTGTGCTCCAAACAACATGACTGCTGGGCCAAACCTGCCTAGAAAAGAGCAGTTTGTAGCCAAACAGGATAAAAATTAGTCCTGTGGGCATAAACTGGATGAAGGAGTGTAGGAAGGGGTAAGAAGATTAGCATGGATAGAGGCTGGTAAGGAGAGGGTGCGGAAACTGGTTGGGACAAAGAGCCATGGCTGGGTGAGAGACTAGTGCTGCAGGAAGGAAAACAAGTCTTCATTCAGCACAGTAAGAACTGAGACTTCATCTTCCCAGATATACTTAAGACCTGCTCCCAAACTCCTCTTACACTGTTTAGGGCTTCTCCTTGACTGCCTGGTGCACCACTGCTAAACAGTGAGAAACCCTTCCCACTCCCCTTGGCCCATGCTGGGAGCTGTCTCTCCAGAGAGAAATGCTGCTGTATCAGAAGCTGATGGATGACAGCCAGCAGCCAGAGCTACCTGGAGTTTGTGATGCCTGGCATGCATCAGCCTACATATGGTCTGGAAACAGCGCCCACGCCAGCTAGGAACCGTCCGAAAATTGCTTCAATTGCAAGTCTTCCAAAGTAGTCTCAGCTATAATTTTCATGTCTCCACAATAAATTGTAAAATCCTACCCTTATTTCTCTCTTGTTCCTCATCAGCCATTTTCTTGTATGTTTGCCAAAGACTTGACCAAATAGATACTCTAGATAATTAAAAATATTCATGTGTATTTAAATCCATCAAAATTATTTCTTTATTCGGTGATTCTAGTGTTCATTCCAGAAGGACAGACTTAAAAGACTTCAACTCCCTTTCTAGTGTCCTGGATTTTCAGTGTGTGATTGCAGTAAAAGGGGACACAATACTGTGGTTTCAGAGCAGCTGGTTGTAAAGAACAAGGTCTTCCATATTTCTCCTGTACAGTAGCACAAGACAGACATACGGCAATAATTAAAGTTACACAGGAGTGACTACAGACATGACAGCTGTTAACTTAGATAAACTTTCTTCATGTTTGCTAATTTCAGATCAAAATATGTAACAATAAGTTTTTCTGGATGAGTCATATGGAGGTAAAAGACATCGGGCTTATTTCAAAGTCTTTTATGCATTATGGTTTAGAACTGCTTCCCAGTAAAAAACTACTTCCCACCTCTATAAACCCCACAGAAGGGTGAACTTCAGAGACTTCCTTCCATACAATGATGTTTAACTGTGACAATCATACTAAGCCTATTAAAAATGTCTTTTTTTTTTTCTGTTGTCTGACACCTGTTCTCCTACATACAGGAAAATATTTCTTACAAACATTGGATTTTATAGCCGTGTGTTTTATAGCCTCAGTTAAAACCAGCGTGGATGCTCTAACGCCAGGAAATGTCACTTCCCTGAAAGTGGTTGCAGTGGGAAGGGATTTCTGGACATCATCTGGCCCAACATCCATGATCAAGCAGGGTTGCCTAGGACTCTGTCCAGTCACGTTCTAAATATCTCTGAGTCTGGAGAGTCTACAACCTGTCTGGGCAACCTGTTCCAGGGCTCAGTCAGCCTTATACTACGAAAGTGTTTCCTGATGTTCAGACAGGGCTTCCTGTGAGTCCATTTGTGTGCATTGCCTCTGGTCCTGTCACTGGGCATACTGAGTAAAGTCTAGCTCCATCTTCTTGACTAGCCCCTCAGATATTTATAATTACTGATGAGATACCCCCAAGCCTTCCATTCTCCAAACCGAGCAGTCGCAACTCTCTCAGCCTTTCCTCATCTATCAGATGATCCACATCCATAACCACCCTAGTGAACCTTCACTGGTCTCCCTCCAGTATGTTCATGTCTTTTTTTATACTGGAGAGCTCAAATCTGAACCCAGCACTCCAGGTGTGGCATCACAACTGTTTAAGAGAGGGGGACAATCAGGTCCCTTGACCTGCTGGTAATGTTCCTCCTCTTCCATTGTCATAGAAGACAATGATTGACAGTTGCCATTATTACTATAAGTGATCACATGGTAGCTAGCATGATATCCTGTCCTGTAGGCTGGCAATCTACAGTCTGGCCATTGGGACATCCCATATGCTAGAGGAGGATGTATGTAATGGGTACACTGAGTCATGGCTAGGCTTCACAAATGAAGAGTTAAACAGATTGTGCTGGAAACTAAAGGGTGGTTTGAATGTGATAATAACCAGAAGAAACACTGGAGAGGCCGAAAGAGGCACAACAGCCATGCTAGTACTTCCACATCTTGTTTTATAGAGTGACACCTAACAGAAACTGAGAGATGAGTTTGGTCAACCATCCATGCAGGGTGAGCCTGACAATGCTTTTTATGACCACGCAAGGTGCCTGTCACTAGGATCTCAGCTTAGATAATCACCCCACTGCCCCCCTTCCGTTCCTAGGGGTGTCTCTTGCAAAATGGACTGAGAATTTCTGAATTGATTTGAAATCTGATATCTGCAGAGTGGTACTGACAGCACTTTTTCCTTGGATGTCCATGTTTGAGCTAGTTGGGAAGTCTCCTGTAGAATGCTTTGATGCATGAAGTATCACTTCCCTGAAAGCAGAATTTTGAGGAACCATCTTGCAGAAGGCAGGCATCTTTTTTGAGCCTGGCCCAACAGGTCTTTTAACCTGTCTTAGTCCCTTGGCGTCATACCACAGGGAATTAAGCTGAGAAGCCCTGGTCAAAGGCATCTGGAAATCCCAGGCGGCGAAAGAGCTAGGGCATTGTGCTTGTTTAAAAGTAAACCAGTGGGAGAAATGAACTCAACTCAAGAAATTACAAGTCAGACTTAAAATTTACTAAAAAGATCACAATAAATGCAACAATACAGAGAAAACTGGTTTGAACCCCAAAGACAGATGTATAACCTCGCACCCTGGGGCCAAGAAACAGAACAGTGTTCTTTGGCCCCTGTGCTGAGCACCACATGGCCCCCCGGGTGCAAAGTAAAAGGAAAGGAAACCTATTGATCTGGGTGATGGTCGCAGTTCTGTTGAACTGATGATCGTAGTTTTGTCGAGAGTGGCTGTCGCAGTCCTATTGAAGTTCTGGTCCTCCTCTGGATCCAACGAGTGTTACCCCAAGTCCCAAAACCCCAAGATTTTATATGCTTAGGTTCAGGTGAGAATGGCCAGTACCTCCCACAAAGCGGGGAGTTTCAAAATGGGTGATTTAACTCTGTGAGTCATGGGATATTTTTGGAATCTTTGATGGTCTAGGTGTTGCAGCTGCCTATTATGCTTTTCCATTATGGCCCATAGTCAGAGATGACCCCTTAGGCTGGGTGTGAAGGTGCAGGGCCTACCTGGAGGGGAGTTATCACAGCTGAGTCATTGGTGTGAAGACAAAGAAACACTCCTCTGCCTCTAAGGGCTTCTTTAACACCCAGCTTGGAGCCTGAGGTGTCAGATGTGCCCTGGGCAGCTGCTGCAAATGATCCATTTGTTAACAATCCATCAGAAATGACATAGAGGGTGTAGAATACGCAGTTTTGGTTATACCCAAATAGAGATAAACTGGTCCTGGCCCTTGTAACTAGGACAGGCATTCATAGAGCTTCCGGGTGGAGTTTTGTTTCTAAATTTTCTATATGCTGTTATCAGAACTGCTTTGCATTATTCTTTCTTCAGAATTTTGCACTGATAGGAAATCTCAGAGTACTCAGGTACTCCTACAGTGGAAACTCTAATTTTTGACCTGTGATCTTGGTCCAGTGGGCTTTCAACTCAAGCAACCCAGAGCACTGGGCAGTGAAAGCTCACATCTCTGTGCTGCTTATATTTGGATTGGTTTCCTCATTAGTTAGCAATGTGAACGTACAGCTCATATTCAAAGACTCCCACTAGTCTTCCCTCATTTTCACATACTTTCTTATTTTTTAATCTCCTCCCTTCCTATGTGCCAGAAAACGTCTAAAGCAAATAGACATAAGGTTGGCATTTGGGGGCTAAATCTTACACATCTTACTGCTCTCCCAGTCCACTTCCACAACACATGGGCAATGACACTAGGTGGGAGAGAGTCTACCAATTTGCTGATCCTGTCAGTGTGAGGGGTGTATTCAGTACTACTGTTAGGGAAACGATTTGGTAATTTCAGCTTGCTTCCTGTTGGCTTGACAGTAGCAGAGCTTTTACCAATTTGAAATGGAAATCTCTTCTGCTTGATGCACTCGCGTTGCTGTTCCATGTGCAATAATGCACAGGAGAATAAGCTATTCTCGAGGGTATATATACGGCTTCTCTGGCTTGGCAGCATCTCACACTTGCTTTGCACTGAGGTTAATTACCGCTATGAGGAATTGGGAGTCAGGAAAGACTGCCCCTGAAAATTGCATTATGTCCTCCCATATTTTCTGCACTACTTCTCTGTGCATCACTGGTATGTTTCTAAGAAGTAAAATTATATTTCCTTCTAGAGTTCATGGGAATCAGGCCAGAACTTCTGCTTACATCTACAGCTTTCAGCAGAGGCCCCACAGCTGCTGTGGTAGTCCCACCAGTGCAGCACGGCTGATGACCTTGAAAACAGCAGCACTGGGGTCATGAGCTGCTGATGCCTCTGCCGTGGTGCACAGCTGCTGCTGGTTGTGCTATGGGAGGAGGCAGGCATCTCAGCTTCTGCTTCACATCATGGGGTGGGGGATTATGGGCAGAGAAAGTGTCCTTTTAGTAACGCTCCTTACCATCTGTTTTACCTCAGAACCTAAAAGCTACAGTCATCAAATTCAGACTACTTGTGCAAGGAAAAGTACTAGGAGCAGGAGTCTGCTGTTTGTGCAAGATTTGCAAGCCAATAAGTCTCGAGATATTATTTTGAGTCCTTTCTCAGAGAGGAGTAATTTTTTTGAGTATAAAGCAGTAACATTTCTGCTCTGTTAGGTCAATCAAACCAGAACTTCACTGCCTTCAGTGCAGATGGTTTATTATGACCCACCCTAATGGTATTCTGGTCAAGATATTAATTATAATATCATAGAATCATGAGATGGTTTTGGTTGAGAGAGACCTTGAAGGATCATCTAGTCCAGTCCCCATGCAATAAGCAGGGACACCTTCAATTAAATCAGGTTGCTCAGAGCCCCTTATAGCCTGACCTTGAAAGTTTGCAGGGATGCAGCATCCACCACATCTCTTGGCAACCTGTTCCATATCTGAAACATCTTCATGAGATGTTTTATTTTCCAATATGTTGGACATTATCACATAGTAACCTACCTACTAAGAGTAAAACTTATGCTTTCCTGTGCAAAGCAAACCTGGCTTTCCATGTCATCTGTGTATAACGAATAGTATCCCTTTACAAACTATAGAGCTGAGGGTTAGCACAGGAGAGATACAGTCTCAGAGTGTCAAATTCTGACCCACGCCCCCAGCAGCAATGAAGAGTAACCAAACATCTCCATCTTTGGCAGGCCCTCCACCCAGGAGGCATCATGTGAGCCTGAGCCTTGTTCCCTGCACTGCTTACTGGCAACTTTATGGCTGCCCAGTTGCACCACCTGCCTCACAGGCAAAGCCCACGAATCTGCCCCTCTTCAGCCATTATCCATTGCTACATTTTCCAGCTCTCATCCCTGCTGGGGAATGGTAGCCATCAGAAAAGAAGCTGCATGCAGGAGCATCCAAGATGCCCTGCTTGCACATGTGGCGAAGGTGGGAATGCAAACAATGTGGAAAAAATGGGCTTGTATAATTTAAAAACGGGTTTACATCCTCCAGATGCTCGTGCATCCATCTCCTCAATCTTGCTTCTGAGGTGGAACATAACAGCTGATAAAGATTGTTTTGGAAGAGTCAGAAAAGACCACTATTCATGCTGTCGTTCTAGGTTTTTTGCCATGTGAGATGTACCACAGAAGAGTGTTTTCACACCCTGTCCTTGGGACACTAATGAATGTAAGAACTGGAGGTGAGAGGAGCAGAAAACATCTCTAAAAATCAGACCTATAGGCAACCTCTCCCATCCCCTGAAGAAAAACACAATGCTACAGGACTTTCTTTTGACGTAGGGAATGAAGGTGAACGGTAGTTATTGACTGAAGATACCAGCATGGTAGTGAATATTTCAGATAATTTAGCCTTTAAAATCAGTTATGCAGCCAGAGGTGGATGACTAAAATCAAATACTGATCAATCAATGTCCTTGCTGGGATGCTCCTGGTATCCTAGAGCAGAAGTAAATTTCAGAGACTGTGGAAAGACTGAAAGTTAAAACAGACAAGAGACTTCATCGCTCTGAATCACACAAGCAAGAAGACTCCAGTCTCTTGTCTCTATAAGTATGAAGCACTCAAGCTGAATCCTTTCTAGGAGAGGCTTCCTGCTTCAATGACCAAGGCACAGTTTAGATAAGTATCCTAGTGACTCTACCCAACTTTGCTACAGATTTGGTTCTAGAAGGAGGAAATAATTTTAATCTGTGGAATACTTTGCATTCTATTGATATCAAAATCCAAGGACTGTAATTATGATCCATCACAGAGAAATGTTTTAAATTTGTTTCCCGCATAAGCCAACATAATAACATCCTATTATTCTGGGCTGTTACTTCAGGTGATGGAGTGATGGCAGTTGGAAAATTCATTATTAAAATTCACTGACACTTCTTTCCCAACCCCCCCGCTTCATATCTTCCTGTATTTCCCTTGTCCTGGGATGCTGAATTTTCTGAGGAAGCTTCTCCACTCTGCATTTATCCATGAAGAAAGCTGACTGACAGAGTGGAATTCATGCTCCTGTCCAGCCCACCAGAAATGGTCCCCTTAAGGAAAGGGAATTTCCTTCTGCCTTCAGGCCAGCTCAGACCTTGCTGTCAGGGGTACCTGCAATATAACCTTCTATGGTAAGCTAGTTCTTACCAGTAATGTAAATGCTCTCCAATGCAGATGAATGCAATATGCACCCGCAGATGGGATTTTACATTTCCTCCATAGGACTAGATCTAGTCTCTTGTCCTGGTAATATCTGCATTATTCATTACCTGCAGTAACCAAAAGAGCAGAGACTGTTGGATCTGTGATTCTGTGATCTAACCACTTCATTTAACTCTGTGAGGAGGAAGATTTTTGATAAGGACGACAATGAGACCTCTGCTTTTGCTACTCTAAAAAAAGGGTTTGCTGCCCCAAATACATATGGTGAGTACTGAAAGTCTGTAGTACATTTTGCATGCCTTCCTCACGCTGACCAAGGGAGACATCAATGAAGACTGGGTGGGAGTGGGCACCTTCTGGTGCCCATGGCTGTCAGAGCTGGAATTTCTGTGTGACAGAGACCTACCTCAGATGGAAATTACCTGAAAGACTGAATTATGTATGGAGGCTCAAAAGTTGTCCCCTGTCACCAAACAAATGAAATGACTCACTATCTGGGTGTTATTAAGCTGCTTTCTCAGAGGGTTGCTTTTAGTGCATGGTCACATTATAAGACACTGAGATCGCAGGATCAGACTCTGAGGTGAAGTCTCCTAGATTAACCACGAGGTTGTGTAAGTCCAGGGCTCTCCACTGCTAGAAATGAAATCTCACTGACTTGAATCATCTGAAGAGCTGAAGTGAGAGCTCTACAGCAATCGGCACATAGTAGTTCAGGGGGAGGATGTATGACACAATAATGCACCTGGTTATAAAGCTGCAGTCATTTTGTTGCTTGGTTGCTTCTTGACACACACCCAGAAACAGTGCTGATGGCCCCTGAGCTGGGCTGGGCACAGCTGGGGAAGGAGAGTACAGTGGCTCTCAACCAGCCACGCTTTTCTCTGCTCCTGGAGGCAGGCAATGCACAACAGCATCCCAGACAGCTGGAGGCAGCTCTCACAGTTGCTTTGTGATAGCCATATGTACCTATCCATGTCACAGGGAGGAGATGGGATTGCGCTACACACCAGACCCCACCACTCCACCCTTGCATTGCTGCACACACCTGCACCCTCAAGGAGGGCAGTAGTGTTTCTGTAAAACCTTCCTCAACAGTTCTGTACCAGTTGGGGATCCCTATCAACTTTAAGGGCAGCAAATACCACTTAAACGCCAAATATTCATTTTGATAGGGCTGATTTCCAGCAGTGAGAATAACAGATCCCATCTAGAAAAAAACTCTCCTTGTCAACATGCCTGCAGCTCATTTGGCCAATGGCACTCTCCATGAAAGAGAGAAATGTGTCATTTCCCAGTCAGTGCCTCTAGGTCTGAGCAGACCTACAGGTATAGAACACGGGCCTGCCAGTCCTTTTCCAGCTCTTTGGTCTCAAGAAGCATTTCTCTGTGTGCTGTTCCCCAGACTCACAGATCACCTCCGGTCCCTAAACTCTCCTTGCTGTCCTCACTGGGAGGACAAAAAGAAAGGACTCTGGGGATCAGCATGCTTTAAAAATAGAAGTGCCAGAAAAAATGTTTACTCAGATAATCTTCCCTGTGCAGCTGCTTAAAATTACACCCAGGCATCACATACACCATGAAAGTAGAGGAAGGATGATCTTTCCTGAATTTGGCTTTTTTTGTGAATCAGGGATTCCTTTCACCCAGGAGACTGGGGAAAGGTGATTTCTGTAGTTACATCCACTTCAGAGTGTAAAACAGACCAGAGACTGTTCTCTAGTCCAGAGGTATGTCTCCACAACTGAATTGCTGAAATATCCAGTCCCGCTTCCGTTCCCTGCTTTGTATGGGTGGCCACATCCAAACTACTCCCTGGAACAGGCTCTATTAGATACCCTCTTGGAAGACTGATAAGTTGCACAGATGGAAGAAAGTGTGTGGGCAAACCTGGAGTCAGAGGTTCGATGCATATCCTGCCCTTGCCTGCTGGAGCAGGCGCAGCTATGGCTCTCTACTCTCCCAACCTTGGAACTAGCAGAAACATCGTGTGCCATATTCAGGTAGTCTAGTCTGGGTTCTCCAACAGACTTGGATACTTGGTGCAAGCATCCTAAGTCCAAAAGAGCAATGTAGAGGTTGTTTATCCACATGGAGATTACCCCAATATTTCTCCACAATCCACAGGGGACAGGAGCAGTAGTTTCACTGAGATGGGTGGACCACCTGTGATTCTGCAGCCCTCTCACAAGTGGCTTTATACCTAATGTATTTTTATGAAAAAAGGAATAAAAAATTAATTAACAAGCAAAATTCTCATCCGTGTCGCAACATCTAAAATTCCCAAGAAATGTTTCCTAGAGTCTAAATTAAAAATAAAGTGTAAAAGGTTAGAAACCTATAAATCTGAGTCTCAAGTGTAAGGAGGCCAAAAGCTAGCTCGACTAGAGTAGTCGGGAAGCCCTGCAGCCTTCGAAGAAAACAGCACAAAGCTCACATTCCCTCTACTGTACCGGAGCTGCCTTCTGACACTGTTTTCGGGAACTTGCCAGCTCATTTTCTAACTTGTTTGTGAGACATCAACAGCCTCAAATTACAGCAGTCTGAACAGCCCAGTAAATATTTACACAAACCTGCTGGTGATGGTTTGAGCTGACATGCGTTACCTTTTGTGTTGAGGGGAGGCTATATTTACAGCCAACCAGCTAATGAACATGATCCCAGCCATGGTTTAATACAGATGGCTCTTTCAGCATTTGCGGCTTTCAAGTTACAGAGAGCACAAATTCAATAGGCTTCGTTAGAAGACTGTGTCTCAGCTCTCTCCGTTTGTTTACAACCAGTCTCTCTTTGTGCAGTCAAGGGTTGACTAATGTTCAGCTGTTTGCAGCCAGCAACACGGTTGTGTAGGACAGGGCTAGTTTCTAGTCTCCTTTCTTTTTTCTTCTTTTTTCTGTCTTTTTCTTTCTCTTTTCTTTCTTTTCTTTCTTTTCTTTTCTTTTCTTTTCTTTTCTTTCTTTTCTTTTCTTTTCTTTTCTTTTCTTTTCTTTTTTTTCTTTTTTCTTTTCTTTTCTTGTCCTTTTCTTTTCTTTTCTTTTATTCTTTTCTTTTCTTTCTTTTCTTTTTCTTTTCTTTTCTTTTCTTTTCTTTTCTTTTCTTTTCTTTTCTTTTCTTTTCTTTTCTTTTCTTTTCTTTTCTTTTCTTTTCTTTTCTTTTCTTTTCTTTTCTTTTCTTTTCTTTTCTTCTTTTCTTTTCTTTTCTTTTCTTTTCTTTTCTTTTCTTTTTCTTTTCTTTTCTTTTTCTTTCTTTTCTTTTCTTTTCTTTTCTTTTCTTTTCTTTTCTTTTCTTTTCTTTCTTTTCTTTTCTTTTCTTCTTTTTTTTCTCTTTTTTTTTTTTATGTCTTTTGACACTGATGGCTTTTATTCTGAGCTTACAGTGCACACAATTTTTGCAACATAGATTTATTTTTGTTTGAGTGGCATTTTTCCAGGCTGTCTCGCAGGCCTAGAGCCTGATGTGGTGGGAGTGTGGAAGGGAACAGGAAGCAGTGCCCAGCCATGAAGTGTGGCTGTGGGACTCAGTGGAGGGCTGGAAGTCAACCCTTCCCAGGGCCACCCCTCCAAGACACATTTTGTTGACATCCAGGTCTCATTGGCACCTCTGGTTGGATTCCAGACTGCCCTAAGGAAGATGACAAAGGACCTTGTAGTTTATACTATCAGTAGTTATTGCAGCAGCACTCTTTTATATTTCTTTATTAGCCATAATCTAAACCATTGGATGAAGGTCCCTCAGTTTTTTACAGCTCTACATCATATTTAAAATAAATGAGATAGAAAAATTGGAGAGTGAGGAAACAAATGAAGGAAATTTAGACTGTTATTCTGACAATTAGTTTGCAGTGATTGGCTATGATAGAAGCATGGATAACCTTTTTCTTTGCTATTATCACACTAATGAAACCCCAGACTGTAAGAAGCTCACTGAATCAATATTACCTGTACTCAGTGAGTCAACGCTGCTCAGTAGCAGACAGTCTGACAAATTCTCTGTGGTTGAGATACACTAATTTTTGACCAGACTGCACAATGCCAAAGTAGTAAACTTACACTCCTCTAAAACTATGTGCAGGCAAGGAATTCTGAATGATAAGACATATCCAGTTTTAGAAAAATTTCTTCTTGTGCGCTGATGGAATTCAACGTGTCAGACAAAATCCCACCAAACCAAAGACAAACTCCTATTTTCAAGTCACTGCACTCATATGGAGACCTCTCTTGACAGTAGGTCTGATGAAGCATAGAAAATCTATTTGGTCAAATATGTTCCTGGAGGGAACCAGCATCCTAAAAATACCTGGCCTTTGCAAGCGTGGCCTTGGAAGTTCCCTCACAAATCTGGTGAAAATACAATAAGCAGATAGCTCAGACAGATCTATTACTCCAAATAGCTGATCTGAAATCATTAACGGAAAAGAAGGTCTTCCTTTCAGGAGGAAGAATGGTCAATTCTCAAATGGGGGGCTGCTCTTTACTTCCAAAACAAGAAGCTCTTCCCATTGACAGTGTCACCATTTCATTGCTATCATGCGATGGGAGCACCTGATATTCCCAGTGGTGGAGCAGGATCCATGATATGGTAACTGCCCTTCAGTTCTGAAGAAAAGACATCGAAAAGGCAGATGACAGTGGTTGGATTAGGAACTGGATCTCAATTTACCCTTTCTACTAAAGGTCAGATCTGTTCTTTTAAGCTCGACGCTGGACCAGACTCCAATATCTATACTGAATGTTTTGCTCCATCAAATCTCTTCCAGGGATGGTTACATAGAATGAATATCACACCTCATGAAAGCAGCACACCATTTAGTTAATATTTTCAGAGAAGAAAAGCCTTGGAAACAACAGGCTTACTTAGTAGTCCTTTGACAAATCATTTGTTACCAGAACACAGTCTGTTAAAAACTGTTCACAAAACAACAGAGTTGCTTGCAAATAGCCTAAACCAAAATTTTTTAGGGGAAAATGTTTTTGAAATTACAATATTTTAAGTGTGAGACCTGGAGTTTAAGATTCTGGTAAATTTACGGAAAGGAAAGGGGCTGATTAAAATAAAATATTACCAAATGTTGTAAGAAAACTGTCCTAAATAGAGTTGGTTATTTTTTCCCATCTTCACTTGCTTACGAGTGTTCAGCTTCGTGTTTTCATTTGCCTTGGTTAAAAAACACCGAATCTTGAGATCTCTCATGGAATAAGCTACATGTGTCTATGTATGAGATTGCCTGCTTCATGTATGCCTCTGCCCTTCGCGTGTTTTTTGCCTGCTTCAATTATAAATACTCCAGGATAGAAAACTTATTGCTCTGTACATCTGTCTGGCACCTGCCACATCCTTTTCCTTGCCTCTGGGTGTTCTTCCAGGACAGTAATTATTCAATGATATATGAGAATGAAGTATCTCTGAAAGTATGTGGTCCTAGGAGACTGTGTCACTTATGCTCACCTCTGTTTGCCAAAAGGAAGTGATTCCTGGGTTTGTTAATGAGACGGTAATTGTGGCTGCTCATCTAAATTTGGGATGGATTCAGGGATATCCTGGGAGAAGGCCTCAAAATGTTTCTGAATGATTGCATCCAGTGAGACATTGGCATAGATGGGTGCTATGGAGAGGAGAGCAGGACTGTGGGGAGGAGACAGGACTGCACTAGAAGATGCTTTTTCAGTCTTTTCTCATTTCACTGTTATTTTCCCTCTTTTGGCTGACAGTGTGGCTGGTTGAGAAATTCCCACTTTGCTTTTCTGTAGAAATGCCCCATTTTGTGAAATCTATAATCTGCTGTCACTTCTGAGGTTTGTAACTGAGGGTCTGTGGCCACTCCGTATGAGAAAACACCTTTCTCTGGACTGTTCCTGACATGGACTGCTTGTTGACCACCCAGACCAGGCGGGCCATGGCATGGAAGTGTTCGTCCAGGCTATACACAGACGTGTCACTCAGATGTATTGATTTTAGAATTACTGAAGAAATTGACTGTGATTTGGAAAGTCTCCTCTCAGTGTTTGAAGAGCCCGTGTTACTAGGCAAACAGTTCCTGGCATGAGACCAAGTAGAATTTTCCTGGGTTTGGACTAATATAATACCTTCTTTTAATCATAGAATCATAGAATCAGCTGGGTTGGAAGAGACCTCCGAGATCATCAAGTCCAACCCCTGATCCACTAGCGCCACAGTTACTAGACCATGGCACTAAGTGCCACATCCAGTCTCATCTTAGAAACCTTCAGGAATGGAGAATCCACCACCTCCCTAGGCAGCCCATTCCATTGCCTGATTACCCTCTCTGCAAAGAATTTCTTCCTAATATCTAACCTAACCTCCTCTGCACAGCTTAAGACCATGCCCTCTTGTCTTACTGCTAGCAGCCTGGGAGGAAGAGACCAACCCCCACCTGGCTACAACCTCCTTTCAGGGAGTTGTAGAGAGTAATGAGGTCTCCCCTGAGCCTCCTCTTCTCCAAGCTGAACAACCCCAGCTCCCTCAACCTCTCCTCATAGGACTTGTGCTCAAGTCCCTTCACCAGCCTTGTTGCTCTTCTCTGGACCTGCTCCAGCACCTCAATATCCTTCCTGAACTGAGGGGCCCAGAACTGGACACAGTACTCGAGGTGTGGCCTCACCAGCACTGAGTCCAGGGGAAGAATCACTTCCCTGGACCTGTTGGCCACACTGTTCTTGATACAGGCCAGGATGCCACTGGCCTTCTTGGCCACCTGTGCACACTGCTGGGTCATGTTCAGCTTCCTGTTCAGGTCCCTTTCTGCCTGGCTGCTCTCCAGCCACTCTGTCCCCAGCCTGTAGTGCTGTGTGGGGTTGTTGTGGCCAAAGTGGAGGACCCGGCACAAATGACAATGACAATGCACTAGTTCTTCTTCATGTGTCTCTGAAAGCAGTCAAAGATCATAAAGGAGATGCATCTCCTGCAAGGACCTGTGCAAGAACCAGCCTTAACCACCATAAGTCCGCTATGGAAGCCATAAGCCACTTCTGCTCCCATTCAATTGTTGCTTTGAAGGGACTTTGACCTAAACTTGCTGCATTGGGCTACTCTGTTAGCCAGGTCTGGAAGAGGAAAAGGGGAAGAAATCAGAGCCTAAAGCAGCACCACAAGCACTACTGAGCCAGGTGAAACCCAGTCTGTCCCACACAAAAGAAAGCATAAATACCTGATGACTGAGTATCACACTTTTCCCATTAACAGAATTAAAAGTTTATGCAGGGATATCAACTCCTACTTACGGTTACAGATGTGCAGCATGTTATAAAAACCTGTGGAGTAATCAAGAGTGGAAGAATTCTTCTCATAGTGTAAACCAAGAAATAACCCATATAAACAATAGATTGACCCAAAGATAAAACTCATGCAACGGTAGAACGGGGTATTGATGGAACTTACCCTAAAAATAGAGCAGCATCACTTAAAATTCAAGGATATTTTTACATTTGATTTTATTCTTTCACATAATCTCCTTCTACAGAATTTGGACAGAACTGCTTCAAATTTTTTACCAACTCTTTAATTCATCTTCATCACCATGTACAGAATAAGCCACTGAAGAGGGAACATACTGAACCACAGTGATAACAATTCTGCTTGGCTGAGCTTAAATGGACAACATGCCTGTCCCAGATGGCTTCAAAAAGAATACATTCTGATTAAGGAGCAGCGGGAACATTTTCCAAGGACATTTGGGTGCCTTTTATAGATTTATAAGGCAGATGCTGCTCCTTAAAAGCATCTGCCTCACAGACCTTTTTTTCCCCTATACTCAGTTGTACAGTACGGATTAAACTTCTGTGAAAGGGTGAGTCCATCGTGGTTTCATGTGCATGCTAAGCCCAGTTTTATCACCTTAAAATGAATGATACCCTTCATGAAAAGCTTAAAGAGAAGGGGAATGGCTCCTCACCTCACAGAGGATCTGGGAGTGGGGAAATGCCAGGAAAGAGTGAGATCTGGTAGGAAGGATTCTCCTGCAGTGCTACACAGTACGTAGGGTCCATCCCTACAGACAGGACAGGGACTGTTCAAAATTCCTCACCACTGTAGCAGGATTGCTGTTTCTCATTTCATGAGATCCATTGCCTTCTGTATCGGATCAGGCTGCATTCTTAGTCTGAGATTAAGTAACCATCCACCTAGACAGCGAGCTAGCTGCTGAAATATGTGGGCATTTAACACCACTGCAGAGTGTCTAGAGAAAGGTCTGCTGTGCGGCCACAAGTATCCTTGAAGATCAGTTAAAGCACACAGACCACAAGACTGGAGCAGTTCCTCAGGGGCTGCTTAGTGCACTGGCTTTTAAACAATGATGGAAAGCCAAGTCACAGAATCATAGAATCACAGAGTCACAGAATATGCCAAGTTGGAAGGGACACACAAGGAACATCGAGTCCAACTCCTGGCCCTGCATAGAACCATCTCCAAGAGTCACACCAAGTGCCTGAGAGCACTGGCCAAACTCTTCTTGAACTCTGTCATGCTTGGTGCTGTGACCACTTCCCTGGGGAGCCTGTTCCAGTGCCCAACCACTCTCTGGGTAAAGAACCTTTTTCTAGTATCCAATCTAAACCCCCCCTGTCGGTCTTATGAAATACTTAACTCCTGTGTAGCACAGTATATCTATAGCTGCTCAAAGAACGTAAATGCTGCTGTCTCTGTTTTCCTTGGGGACATTAACTTTTTGTTGTCTAGGGATTTACATTGCAGTGTAATGCCTTGTGAGCCCTGCACAATCAGGATGCAGTGCAGAAGGTTAGAGAGAACCAGCTTGTCACAACAACCATGGGATAAGCAAGTCTGCAACTCCCCATTTTACAGCCCAAAGCAGTTCTTACTGGTGATGAAAAAGTGATGTTTGAATCCTCCTTTGGGTACCAGAGCAGACCTGGGGTAGAACATGCTAAGTGAGGAAACTTTTCATCCCTGGGGAACCCATCTACAGCCACCCTCACTGGGGCGGCCAAGGGTCTGTCAAGCAGTGTGAGAGCATCACAGGAGTCAGGATCACAGCACACATAATTTAAGGTTTTAGGAGCCAAGAAACGAAGAGTGCAGGGTCACAGAGCAGATCAGTCTGGAAGATGAGTTAAAGATTTCCTTTTCTGCCCACCGAGACACATTACCTTGCCATTTGTGTGCTTCAGATGAGAAAATACAGCTCACAGGGCCCATGGTTTGCAGTGCAGCATGCAGCAGACTTTCATCTCCAGGACGTGGCTGCGCTTGCTGAAACTACTAAGAACTCACTGGGAACCAAGACTCAGTGACGACAGCTCCCCGCGGGCACTTGTCAGGCACAGGCACATTGCTGTGTATTTATGGACACCAGTGTGGGTCTTGTCTCAGGAAGGACTCAGAACTGCTGTGGTGGGAAAGCTAAGTGCTTGGCAGAGTGCTTTGGAGAGAGTGAAATAGTGTCTGTCAGTGCCGAGCTTCTCCCTGGCTGCAACAATTCAGCAAACGTTCCTGTTCTGAACATCAGGCACGGTCACAGAGAAGTTCCTATCCTTGGATTTCAAATAGACTGGGAGAATCAACTCTCTCAAAAGAAGGAAGTGCTGTAAATATAATAGTCTTTCTGCTCTAAAAGTCACACAGAAAACCATGCAAGCATCTGTATTTAATCTGCACATCAGTCTGACGACTGATGAAAAAAAAAAACAAACAACATAAAAATGAATAACATTGCTTTGCCTGAAGAATATTCATGTGATCAAAGAGTGGATGTTTAAGTCAAGTGCAGAGATCAAATGGTACCTAATTCCAGAGTATAACTGGCAGATTGGGATGATCCAGTTTTACTTCTTCTTTTCCCAGTCCCACCACTTAGCCAGTAGTAAAAGATGTGCAGCTCCTCTCAGTAAGAGAGCAAATTTAGCTCTTTGATCCCTCCTCAGCGTTAGGTTCATTCCCACTTCTGCAGAGACCTCCCCTGTGAGTATACATGTTCTATTTGGGCTCTGCTGCTGCTGGAGATGGTGCCCCACTGTAGTGCTTTGGAGAGGCTACATCCTGTTCAGGAGCAGCAGGTCTGGTTGTGCCACATGAGTGCTGATGTAACACTCCCTGTGCCCTGTGGTACTGTCTCCAGTTTCTCTTTGCTATAGGCGCAACACAGAGGTATGTTCCTCAGAGCAAGGCACAGCTCCACAGGAGATCAAACTGATGACTTTACCCTCAACAATACTCTTTCTTACTTCTAAAAAAGAGATGTATTTATAATTCTGTGTCCCAAGGTGGCTCTGGGACTTTTTCTGAGATGGTTGTTGGCTCTGAATGGACTGTTTCTGAATGGTCCATTAAAAATGGACACATGTAACTGTGGAAGCCCCTACTATTAATGTGCTCTAGACAAGGCTGATGGCAGCTTGCAATGGCTATCTATAGGATATGGCACAGCTCTTCCCAGAAAAATATTCCTTGCCTTTCCCAGCTTTGCGTCCTTGCCTGACCACTAACTCTTACACATGCACAAATTCCAGCTAGAGATTATTAGTTACTTTTCAAACTGCTGCCTTCAAGAGAGCGGTGAGTGCTGTTGGTAGGACACCTTGCAGCTGCCTGTGGTGCTGCTTGGTACATGCAGAAAGCCTAGGGGCACACTCAGCCTTCTGGGACAGCTGGAGGTTAGTTCTTTCCTCCTGTACAAGGCAAATGTGCTTTTTTCTTTATTGTTTGGGGTTTTTTTTAGAGTGGAGGAGGAAGTGGGGATGCCTCCTCCATTTTTTTGTCAAATAGTTGAATTTGGCACACTTGAAGGAAGAAACGTGGTTAATTTTGCAGTTCCTCTTCTTACAGCCATATCCCAGCCTTATTCCAATTACCTCACCATGTACTGTTGTTTTATTGACCCCTTCTAAGTTAAGACAACCTCTGAGGAGTTGACCTCAAAATGTGACTGCAAGGAGGTCACAACTTTTCTCTGCTCCTTTCAGTCTCACCTCTCCATAAAATAGAACCTCTGATGTTTCTTCCATAAACTCCTTGGGGCAGGAACAAGCTCCTCTTCTTTGCACAGCATTGGGCAACACAAGAACAGGGTGACCTGGGACAGCTGTCCACAACACAACACAAATAATGGAGGTTTCACTTCCAGGGCAAGAGGGCAGAATTTCCCTCTGAGCATTCAAGATCTCGGATCTGGTGTTGTAGCACCCAGCAAGCAGCTTGAAGCTGTGGGCAGTGTGATAAATCTAATTCTCTCTGAAGACAGGAGGACTGCTGCCATGGATGATAGGAGCAGGAGGAGGAACTTGCTAAGTCCAGGGGATTCCCTTCCCTTTCTGGACCTCCTTCGTCTAAGAGGCAGCACTGTATTTTTATGAATTGGAAAAGTCCCAGGGCAGTCCAATCTTCAGCTTCTGACGTCCCCATGGGTCAGCGTGCAGCATGGAGAAGGAAGAGGTCATGGAGGGGAGCGTGCCGTGGGCTGCTGACACACAAAACACTGAAGATTTCCATCCGCCCGGGGCTCGCCGAAAGGAACTGCTTAAATCAGGAAGCTGGGCAATGTGTGAAAACACGCTTCCCCTCCCTCCATGCTTCCGAATAGAGTCGTCACAACCTTTTATTTTTAAAGTCTTTCATTTTCTCCCTGTCTAAGGCACCCCTTCCCCTCCAGAAGAGAAATAGCAAGGCACGTGGGAACTCTACAACCTTGAAGCCACAAGAGCAGGCTGAATTCAGGAAAGTCAGTCATCTCTCTCCTGCAGGATGCAGAGAGCAGAGAACTGAGCTCCTATGTGCTGTTCAGGGCCCTTCTGACAGCAGAGCTGCTGTTACCACCACATATAAGAGCTACTCTTGAAAGGTACAGTCGAGCCCCTGGTCATTAATAACTGGAATGAGCTGTTTCTTGCCAACTTCAAACATTTGTATTCCATCTGCCCTGGAACAAAAGTAGAATCTTTCCCATGCATCTAGGGGAACAGGAAAATGGAAGAGTTTGGTCAGATCTGCAGAAACCAAAATTCAAATTCCTGTGCTCCTGGCTCTGGGGAAAGCTTTTTCTCAGATTACTCCTGACTGGAGAAATCAGGGATTTCTACCTGGACTTCCCACTACCACAATCAGCATCATAACCAATCACAAGCAAGCAAAATGAGAGGCTTCCTCTTCCACCCTTTCACCACAAGGGTCACAATGTCTCGTAGCTACAAGGATGGGAAAATTCCCATCTGAAGGTATTTTACAGATGAGGAAAGACAAGAGGTTGAAACAGAAAACTAAATCTTACCCTTCTTGGTTAGTTCTGTCATACTAGATGCCACTTTACAGAGGAGTGGGGGACAGGATGCTTCCACTCCTGGGAGAAAATCGGGAATATAAAACTAGCAGGAGCAATAGATTGTTTTCAAGAGCATCAGCTGGCAAGATTTGAAAGTGAACATGGATCTTGTCTCCCTCCAAATCTCTTGGAATCTTTCCTACCCACCTTCCACCCCAGATCTCAGCCCCTGCCCTCCAGAACATCCTGAGCAAACAACTGAGCTTTCCTGTGCAGTGAGTCACGGGATGGAGCACAATAGGGAACACGAAGCAATGGATCAGGAAATGTTTCGTGCAAGAAGGACAAAGGAGGAAAGCAGGGCAAAAGTGAATGGAAGGTAGAAAGAAAAGCATTGAGCAGTCTAGAGAAACTCTTACTCAATTGGAGAGTGAACAGAAGAGCCTGCACAGCGATAATAACCAAGTGCAATGAAAATGTAGTAGGCTGCAATGGTGTGACAGAGGACAGTGGGAGAGCAGTAATAAAATGCTGCGAGGTCATTGTAGACACAGGGTGAAGGCATTCTGAGCAGATACAGGGTGAGACAGGACTAGTAGCTGAGCAATTGCCGGGGTAGCAGGGCAGACAGCAGGCAGACAAGCAGATCAGCTCACCGATTGGCCTGAAGGATCATGCAATTTCCTTGGTAGGGAGTTGGTTGAGCACTACCCTTAGCAAGGATGCATATCTTTTTCTGAATACTTTCAAAAGTAGTGATTCCACTTCAGGCAATGATGGATGCTGTCAAAGAAAGGTATCAGAAGCCAGAGAAACAGAAAACTGTCCCAGCAAAAATGCCAAAGCATGTCATGTGAAGCTAGCTCTTCTTTACCATATGTGTTATGCAGTTATTTGCACCTGTTCAAAGGGGCAGCAAATATTACTAAAATCAAACAGTAATTTGGACTGGTAGCATTTTGTGTACATCCCACTTAGCCATCTGAACTAGTACAGATGACAACCCCAGACGGTGCACAATAGAGGATTAGAAGATCCCTCCTGGTTCCCAAAGCTGAGTCTCCCCAGGACAAGAGTCCTCCAGATGTGTCTGCTTACGAGATGGGGGCATTTCATGTAGTCAGGAAAAGCACAACCCATTTAACACCACTTGGTGCTGACCAAGGGAGCAGTGAACTGGACGGTGTGCCATTCTACCCTGCACTGCTGTCTCATCCTCTCAAACTACATCTGCCACATCCTATGTGTCTGTGTGCTTTATCTGCCAGATGTGTCTGGTTGCCAACAGCCAGACTTCAGCCACAGCAAATCAGCTCTACTGTGCCAAAATCCATGGGCCTAGGGAGCTGTTCCAGCTCACCCAGGATGAGGCCTCTAGAGTGGAAACTGCCAAGAGGAAGGGCTGTCTTTGTTCCATATCTATATCCTGATGAGTACACTCTGACCTGACCCCTGACTTGGTCTCTAAATGCAGCTGAAGTACAAATAATAAGTGTTGTTGGATTGGTTATATTGGTTATCAGCAGGTCACTCAGGGATGCACCAAAGTCTTCTGGACTTTGCCCTTTTGCTTTAAAACAAATGTGTGTCAAGCAGGGATAGCCAATAACCACAGTGTTACTGCTACTGCACTAATGTACTGTGCTAACGTACAGTGCTGAAATACAGCCGCAGTCACTGCAGCCCCATCATCACAACAAACACAACCCCACATAACTTCAGTCTCACCATGGGAATAAGTGGCAGAATAAACCCAAGGGAAATAACAACTTGTATAAATTAAAAGCAAAAAATAATTACAGTCCAGGACAGCAAACTTTTCACATTATCTCCTTCTCATTCATCTTTTTTTTCCTGAAATACAAATTCAAAACTACAATTTGTTGCATGTTGGCAAAGGACTATATTTGTGGATTCAGACTTTTAAGCCCAGATTTTCTGCATATTTTTTTATAATTAGTTTGTACCACAGTAGGTCCATTGACACACAGAGAGCTGCTGTCAGCTTGCACTAGGACAGTTCAAGTAGTCACCATATCCTTCTGAATCACCCGAGGCAGCCGTCACTTTTGCATCCAGACAGTGGCACAGCAGAAATCAGTGAGTGTGTAAACTGAGGGCTGCAGGAAGCGTGTAAACCGAGGGTGAGTCTGGCAGTAAGAGACAAACAACCTCAATTTACCCTTCTTTTCCTTCACTTCAGCACTGGGACTGTTCTCTAATTGTCCCCAGGGCCGTGGGCCATTCCTCAGCAAACCACTCAACCCCCAAGAGGAATTTGCAGCCCTTTGTGCTAAGACCTGATCCCCTCACTACTTTTTGGAGTATGTGGACTTTCCACAAGGCCAAAACAGAGGAAAAGGAGGGAAGGGTCCGAACTGAACTGTGTTCAAGCGATAAATCTGGCTCCATATTGCTCCAAGTGAAGGTATTTGGAACTCAGAGCTGTGGTTCAAGCCCATCTCTAATTCCCTTACAAATACGTGACACAATCTGATGAGTCTTTCATGCTAAACACCACTCTCAGGGCTTTCATTTAATGTCTTTTTTTTCCCGCTCACAGCTCCCTCTCATCTCTGCAGCTTTTCACTGTGCAGTGCCAGACCCATAAAAATCGTACTATAAAGGGGCCCCCCAGCCTTTATCTTCCATATCACGACATCATGATTCAAATGTTACAGCACTGCAACACAAATGTAACATCAATGTACATCCTATAACAGGCCCTAATCTATCCCAGATTTGGTTCAGTGCTCACTTGCTCAGATCTCCTTGGACCACACATTGTGTGCCACTGTTTGTGTTCAGCATAAACGAAGCATCAGTGTGGAAATCTCGTCAGTACAACAGTATGGTCTGACCAAGAGGAGTTAGTAGGAAGCTAATCTGTATCTTTCCAGAAGACTTGCTAATGAGCATGTTTTATACTCATGGTACCTACCTCATAGGTGCTGGAGCTCCATTCAGAAATGCATTGGGTGCACCCCCTAAGGCCAGCCCGAGCACACAGTCCGGCAGTGGTTGTATCCCCAGCCATTGCCAAGGGATGACTAGCCTTGCACGGGGTGCCAGGTCATGCCACCAGCATTAACAGCCGTTAGAAGTTCTCACAGGCTTTGCCTGAGCTGATCATACTGCTGCTTCAGCCACCTGCAAGCCCAGGGCTGGAGCCATCCCTGCAGAGCAGCAGCAGGCGCCTTGAGGCCCAGCACTGCCTTCCCAGGCACCTGGCAGTCACCCTCTATTCATCTGCCATCTGAGCCCTTTTTCAAATTGGTTACTAAACTCCTTTTGACATGAGTGAGCTGTGAGCCGTTCCCAGGTAAACTCTTTCTCTTCTCCTTACCTCTTTTATTGATTATAGCGAAATCAGTAACAGTCAGCACATCCCCTCCTGCATTCTCATGCATTGTTCATTTTACTGGGAGAAAAACTCTTCCTGTGCAAAATAGTACAAAGGCAAGATGAACATCAGGTCTATATTAATATTTAAATCAATGAGTATTACAGAGCAAGAAAATAAAATTAAAAGACAAAACAACAAACCCTCCAAACCATCTTGATCACAGCTGCTGTGAAAACCACTCAGCAGTGCTGGAAAGCTTCCTCCCATCCAAGTATTGATCACTGGAAACATCCCCTGCTCATGAAAGGATAAATGCTTTGAAAATACAATAGACTGAACAATTTTTCTTTCTTTTCTTCATCCTCCTTTTGGGCTCAATGGAATTTGACAGATTTTGTTTTTAATTAAACAACATGAAGTCCACAATATAGCTATATGTTGCAATATGTGGTTATATATTTGGTCCTCCCCTGCACGTTTAGTACTCAGACAATATGCAATATCACTAGGATAAAACCAGAGCAACCATATTATTCTCCTGTGGCTTAGAGATGACACTGTATTTGGTTTGCTCCATCTAACAAGAGAAGAAAACCATGTGTTTGAGCAAAAACATGCTGAATCAGGGAGGCTTATATTATTGTTAGTAGTAAGAAATTATGCTGTGGAAATATAGCCTGGAGATCCTCATTCCCTCCTGGAAGTTTCTTGCATCCTATACACTTGCATAACTTCTTATCTCAAAACATTGTAAGTGGTATTCCAAGGACTCCAGAAGCTTTGGGACAAACATGGGCTTGCTAATGTTAGTTTTGCAAACATCATACAAAGCTGGGGTTTTTTTCACACAAAACTGGGTAAAACAAACTAAGTTTATCGGACGTCACATATTCTCAGAATAACTACATTTTATTTAAAACTTGGTTGTCCATGTGGTAAGCTGATTGTCTGTGTTTAAACATGAGGTTCACTTGCAAACAATGCAGAAGGAGATCCCCAAAGTGAGCAATTGTGCATGTTGGTGGGCAGCACTTTGGGCATGGGATGCCAGAGGAGAACACTGTCTTTATGGATGAAAAACCATGAAAACTCTCTATTAATCAGGTACCATTGCCCGGGTGCTGTACAAGGAGAACTACCTGCTGCATTAGCAGTAAGGGCTGAAGAGAATGTTCATGGGCAACCAGGAACATCTGGTGTGTCATTTAGCATCAGCGTTTGGGCTTGCCAAATATTACTGCAGGTATACAACTGCCTGCGGAGAAGGAAGAGAGCCAAATGTTCATGGCTAATTCCACCTGCTGGAATTACCTTTCACATTGTTGTGTCTTTCACACTCATTACCTGTTCCACAGCTTTAGTTCCTCTTGGTTTTGACTTGGTTTCCTAGAGAAATTTAAATTCCTCACCTCTTTGGAACAGAAATTTTGGGTTTCCAGGATGAATCAAAACACCATATCTTGCTAGTGAAGGTTATTCTGACCAATTTGATGCAGAAATTGCATTTCTGCAGACGCAGAAATTTCAGTTCCCTTGAGGGAGTTCCCACACACTTAGAAGAGCAGCAGAGTTGGAGACAGGTTGGCCAGCTCAAGTGAGGGCCCAAGGCCACCAGCTCCAGGGAGAGCATTACCTTTGGTGTGGTCCATGCCCCTCTCTGCCAGCCAATCAAAGCCCTTGACTGGAGTGTGTCTTGGTCCAAGTTTCTGGTCAAGAAACACCAAAATCTCTCCACTGCTGTTCTCCAAAGGGAAGTGCTTCTGCTAATTTTGTCAGATATAGGTTTTTGATATACCCCTGTGTAGCTGAGAAGCATGTATAGGAAATTAGATATTACATCCTTTGAGTATTTTAAAGTCTCCTGCCACTTTTAGTTTCCATTGTCCTCTTTTTCCCTCTAGTAGGAGGATTAATCTCCCTTCCTGCAAAACTATGAGAACCAACACTCATTTTCCAAAACTGTACCCCATCCCCAGCTGGGCTTTAACAGCTATCTAAGTAATTGGGACACCAGTTTGCTAGCTCAAAAATAATTATTTTGTGCTGTATAAAAATTAAAAGTTTCCATTTTCTGAGAAAATTAAAGAAAATAGACAAAGCTGTCTTTAGGCTACAAGCTATGTGTATAGCCTATTGAAAGTTATGGAAACTTTTTAAAGGAAAGCATTGTTTCCAACTGAAAACTCAAATGTCTCATTTCAAAAAAGATCATAGATCATTTTCTCCTCGAAAAACTAGATTCTTCTCTAAAAATTCATGCAGATAAATTGAATTGAAGTTCAGCAATAGCTCCTGACCCTGTCCTCCAGCACAGCTGCCTCCATGCCTATTTTCTTGTCATCTGAAGTCTTTTTCCACCTCCAGCTCTTGGTTATACAATCCTCACCCTGATAATGCATTTCAGGGAGGTTGCATTATTGGGGTGGAGATACACATGTGTTTTGCTGTAGGTCACTCCCCAGCTCTGTGATTTACTGCTTGTATCCACCACCCAGCTCTCTTCAAGGACTCCCTGCTGCTGTGGACTGGGCAACTCCTGGTGTCTTTGCCACCATTTTGATTCCCCTTCCCGTTTGCCCATCAGGATGAGGCTGCAGGTATGAGACACAGGGAGCACATGTGGAGCAGGTACGGGCTCTGCAATCTTGCAAAGGCTGAAGGTTTCCCTTGCGCTCCTCAAGCCCACGTGCCAGAGAAAAGGGCCATCTGTGGATTTTGGCACATATTGAGTTCAGGCCTCTATTCCTTTCGGCATGAAGGTTTTTATCTAACCCAGTGCAATAAATAACTGTCAGATTAAGCATGGCCGTGAAAATGTTACTGTACTCGCATTGTAAAAGCTCCCTTTTATGTGGGCACCCTCTGAAACAAGGCAACCCTTCCTGGCCCCCAGTTACGCTCAGCCCTGCTCTAATCACCCTGTTTCGGATGTGCAGCTTGCTGTGAAAGACAAATGACTGGAGCTATTAAACTCTGTCTTGTTGTGAGCGTGCCCAGCGGTAAGATTGTAATTACAGACAGGACAGTGATTGCTGGGGACCAAGGGCTGGGCAAGGATGGCTGCTGTCTGGTAACTGAGTCTGTGTAGGTGTACAAGCCGGAGCTCTCCAGTGCTCGTGCCATGCCAGGATGGAGGGAAGCCCTGCGAAGAGCCAGGAGGCCTCACAACTGGAACAACCTCTTCGTCCATGAAGCTGAGTCAGGGTGCAGCTGGCAGGCGGAGGTGAGGAGGGATCCACAGCCTCCCTTGCTCCCTGCAGGGTATTCATCACTGCCCTATGAAGGCTTGGGTGTAGTGAGGCTGGAGAGCCAAGATGAGTCAGGCAGGCAGGAGATATAGTGGCACATTTGAACGGCATTTGAATCATGTTTTGTGAGGTGGCCACTGCCCTGTGACGGTAGATTGCACCATGACTGCACCACTCTGTACTCCCTGCACCGGTGCAGTGAGTGCCTCAGCAGACACCCAGGAACACTTAAGAGCACCCAGTGGCATCTGGAGGCATATCCAGGCTGGGTGTTCAAAGCTGCCAAAGGTATCAGGATGCCTAGTTTTCATTAGATCTCTTTCAGTTGTCTCTGGAAAGGTTTGCCATTCTGAAAAGGAGGCCTTCTGTATTGGCAAGGTGTTAGCAGAGATTCTTGAGCAAGAATAAATAAATTCTGCCAGGAACTATAAATTAAAAGTGATAATTGGAAGAGCTATATTGGAACATGTTTGTCACATACCCACTTGCTCACCTGCTCTTCATTAACACAGTTCAAAATCCCAGACTCAGTTAGGAAAGAAAAAAAAAAAGATAAAATGCTTTTTAATCCCCACTCCCAGCCCCCTGCCTGAGACTTGGATGCTAATCATGATCCAGCTATAGTAAACCAAGGGCAGCCGCTGCAGCGGGCAGATGCCTCACTCCTGGGCATGCTGCACCACATGTTCTCCTGAAACCACATCCCACCGGGCACTCAGAGTACCCTAACCACACCTGAGCCCCTTCTGCTCCCACTGCCATGCTCAGTGTCTGCCAGGGCTGCAGCCAACATATGCAACACACAAAGTGCATTCATCTTGGATTGACCACAGGGACTCATATATTTAATCTGAGGAAGTCCTTGGCCTCTGGCAATCGTAAGTGTCAAGGTTGCTCTTGCCACAGAGATGGATGCAGGTGAGCAATCTGTGTGATGGACCTGAATAAATAAAGTAATGGGAGCCTAGTTTCCATAAAATAAAGGAAAATAAAATATCAGTTAGCTTTTACAAAGGTCACAGGTTTCCAAGAAGGTAGTCTCCAGAATGGCTGTGTGGAACTTAGTAAGCACTCAATAGGATTTGGAAAAGAAATAAATTGAATAATTTCTGGCCCACTATAAGTTGAATTGTTGTAAATCTCAATGTGGCAAATCTTTCCGTGGCAGTCCACAGAGTTGTATATGCATTGACCACTAACAGATTTAATTTGTAAACTCCTTGAAGGCAGAATCTAACATCTACATTTATTTGTTCATCAAATGAGAATTTGCCTTTTTCCTCGCTTTTCTGCAGAAAATAATTTGATATTAAAAAAAGCCAATACATCTAATTTCTTTAGAAAGGGGACTGTTTATACACATAATGAAAGACAAAATGTGAATGCTTAGGAAAACAGATGGATAGATATCAGCAAAAGATAATAGCAGGGATTAAAGATGAAGACTATGAAAAATATTAATTAAATAATTTCCTCCACAAAAGAAATCAAAATGTACCAATATGGGGAGTGCAGTGTGATAATCATTTGCACTGTGATACAATCATAGTGTCCCAGTAAGGGATTAGGGCCTCACTGTGTCAGTGTTGCAAAAGCCTATATCTATGTGAGGCAGCTTCAGATTTCCTAATGAAAGGAGCTATGCAGTGATAAATGGCATTATGTGGCTGCAAGGTTATTGTTACCTCAAGGTCACCGTTGTCACTTCCCTCTCACTACCATCATGAAAGCCAGTGTTATTAAAACTCAATCACATTAATAGCAAGAGAGCTTGCTAACACACAAAACACACGCTAGAAACCCTTTACTGGGGTAAAGCCAGGATTGAGATTTTAACTTCACAAGATGTTGTGTGTGAGCACCATGGTAATGACACACACCCATAGCTTCCCTTGAAAATTTGCCACTGGATGGGTGCACATCTCACACTTGTGGCAAAGACATTTTCCCCCAGAGATTTTGTCCATCTGCTCTCAGTCTCCAGCCAGGGGATCACGGAGGCTTGTTCTGTCTCCAGGTCGATGAGTCACTCAAAGGTAAGCGCACCTTCAGGGCAGCTGTCCTGGTAATGTGCATCTCTGGCACCATATCAGGTGCACAGGGATGCTCAATGGCTCAGCCATGGCCACTGTCAGTCCAGGAAGCCCAGGAGGATTTGATGGGACAGTATGCTGTTAGAATTCTCCTCACTGTGCTGCCAGCATGTTCCCCTGATTCCCCTTTTCTGCTGAGAAAATTTCCACCTCCTGTTTTACTAGGTCACCCCACACTTGACTATTTCTTGAGACATATGGGTCAGACCCTGTCAGAGTTACACTTATCTGAGTAGTGTTGGAGCAAACAGGGTACAGAAGGAATCCTGCAGCTTGAGGCTGGAGAATGACTGAGTTCTGTCTGGAATGAAAGCACTGAGAGCCTTAAAAAATTGTAACTAATTAAAATTTAAAATTAGCTGACAATTTGACAGATACTGACACGTGGATCTCAAAGCAGGGAGTTATTTTCAGTCATTTGTGTGTCTGAATGCAGGGGCTCCTTCTCCATGTAATGCACTAACTAGTAAATCCGATTAATTAAATGATAGTAATTGAGTCTGGAAAATTAAGGCATTTATCAACAAATCTCAATGGTTTTTGTTGCACAAATGCAAAGTCAATACAAAGGCTGCTATACATTACTGATCAATATTCTAGCCACACTTTTTGTACTGAAATGGATGACTAAATGCTTTTTGTCTTAGTCTGCTTATGCTGTCACAGCAAGTAGTTTGAAGCAGTCAGACATGTTGCTGAAATTCAGAAGTCATAAAAATGCATAAGATGAAGATCAGAGGCTGCGGACCAAATTTTCACTCATGAAAATGTTAGCTACTGAATGATATCAGATGAGAATTTGGTCCACTAGAACCAGTTGGACAGAGGAGAAATTGCTGCCCTGTGGTTGCTGTAGAAGTGAGTACAAACAACTTTCACACATCTGAGGCACGTATCTCACATTCTTGTCATGTGGTAGCCCATTCTTGTGAAAGGGGAGCTTGCATTGAGGACCCTCACAGGTTTTAGGAAGTTGAGCTACCTCATATGAACCCAGCTCTGGACTCCTCCCTGGCACGGATTACTTTTGTGACACTGCAATTTTGAAGGCAGCTGCCTTAGAGGCTCCTGAGTGATGCAGCATAACCCCTCTAGAGTAAAGGATGCTTACAAGCTTGGAATGATCCAAAGCACATGTAAGTAAGGGAATGAGAGCTGAAGTGTTTTGCCAAGGTCAGCTCTAAATCTAGTGACCCTTGGCTTCCCATTACAACTGTTACACATGCAATAAAATAGAATCTAAAATTCAGTGTCCGATCTCATTACTTCTGCTCTGCTTCCAGTGACTGCTGTTCAGAACCTGCAAAGATTTTGTCATACTTTTTCCAGAAAAGAAAGCAAACAGTAGTATTCATTTTTTCCTGTGTCAGAAAAAGCAAAACGGTATTTTAATGACCATTGCTAGCTTAAAATCTTGAGGGAGTCTTTGTGCAATTAAAAAAATAAATACAGTGATAAGCAGAAGGCATTACATAAAAAATACATGTAATCTGCAACTCTCCTTCAGGAATGTGCACTATCCATACCCAAGTATTACAAATTTCCAAAATATAGAAGGTTGTACACATCAAATTGAATACACTGGAACAAATGGGTATAGCAGGAAAGGAAAGGGAAGATACATCTGTAGCTCAGTGTTTGTGGCCAGACTTCAAATAACCTCTGCACACAAAGTTTCATGACACCATTTCTTCTCCATACATGGGAGAGGAAAAGTGTTTTAAAAAATGGAAATCAAATATAATGGAGACCACTGGACCTTTAGGTGGACACATACTATATATAAGAATATTGCAACTTAATATTTAAAATTATTTGCATCGTAATAGCAGAATTTATGAGTGATAAATTCAGCTGTCAGTGTGCATAAACCTGTATTGATTAAAATAATATCTAAAATTCACTATGGAGGTGCAGTTTTACCCCTGGGGATTAATAACCATTTGAGAAGCATTGATGGCTTGAGGTGCAGTCAAGGACCATTAACTCCGCTTTGTCATTAATACCCAGAAAATGTTCTGTACCAAGGTCGTTATTGGTGTCATAAACTCTAAATGAAAACTAACATCAGTGTATGGATTTTTTGTTATAGCTGATGCATACTCAATTGGTGTGTCACCCAAAGCATGACCCAAGCACTAAGAACTTGTCCTGCTCAGGAGCCTCTCAGGTTTGCTTGAACCATTTCTCAACATTTTGCTTTGCCTTTAATTAACTGCACTATTCAGCCTCATTTCTCTACCTGTGTCATACCCAAGTGAAAGGAGTATTTATTAATAATAGCTAATATCTAAAATAATTTCTTACAACATTGAAGGTGAGATACATTTTCAGTATTCTTTTGAAAGAAAAATCTGTTGAGAATTCCTTAGTTTATTTCTTTTCAGATGCCCAGGTCTCAATTTAGAAGCTCTTCTGTTTGCTTCACGTTACAGAGAGGTGTATATTTTGCTAGCAGGAAGGATAGGATAGTCACAGCCTGTTAGCAAAATATACACCTCTTTATTAGGGAAGGCTAAATTTAAGAACTAACGGATGTTTTTTACAAGGCAGGATATAAGCAAACAAACATAAAAATGGTTCAAAAACAACTACCGATATTAAAGAGGATGTAGCAAATTTCACAGCATTCTTAGAAGATTATCCCAAGAGAAAAGATGACGCTTATATATACATAGAGCTGTGTGCATATCTGTGTTAGTGTGTAAATTTAATGTGGAGTACATTTAGTGTACGCATAAGAACAATATCCTATGGAGGTGTCCCTAGTAATTGCATAGCTGGAGCTTGATTCAGATTTTAGATAAATCAGCATTCAAATCTCTTTGTTTGAGAAGCAAATAAATACTTACTGGCTCCAAAAGACAGCATTTATTGCCAAACTATAGTTGGTTTTCTTCAAGATATTACTTAATTTAGGTATTAGCCTCTAATTTAGGTTCACACATCAAAAGATTTTACTCTTCTTTAAAGATCGGGGCAAGTTTCTAATGTTTACATTTAATATTTCATGTTTTGTTTACCATAATAGAGAAACTGGATCCCCTACTTGGGATTACATGCACACGTCAGTAGGATGCTCCATGGTGTTTGCAGAGGGAGAGAGGCAGGTATTTATCATAAGCGTATTCCTGTCCTACTTGTCCAGCTGTTTATACTTGCATCATTATGAGCACCTGGAAAGACTGCTGCTCTTCAGCATTGAGTGCCTGACTTCCCTGGGTGTTTCTCTGCTCAGAAAAATTATTATCAACAGTCTTTGTCAACTTAGAAGGGAACACAAAGGGAGAAAAGAGAACTACTATTCAAGGGGCTGTTCTGGGATGCCATCAATTCCTTCAATGGTGAGATATGGAATACACTTTAAAAATTTCAATAACCACAGATTTAGGAGGGTCTTCAATGTGTTACATTATTAAAATTTGAATTTAAAAAAAAATAAAGAAACTAAATAAGCAGAGTGGGCTCCATCAACTGACTGTCACTAAGGCCAAAGCCAAGTGCCATGCTGAGGAGGAAGGGGAGTCTAAATGTACCCAGCAGCACTGGGGAAGGGAGCTGAAGGCAGTTGGCCACCCACAAGCTAGGCATAAGTGGAGAGGAGGGTGGTACCACAAGGATGGGTCTCAAAGAGGGCATCACATCTATGACATATGTGTATGATCGTTGCCTCCTACCACCTGGCACAGTGGGGGCCAGAGCTGGAGGAATAATACTTTGAGGAAGGTGGAGGCAAAGCAGAAGGAATCTAGAGGAACAGAGAGCTAGGAAGGTAAAAATTAAGCAAACATAATCCATTTGGTATCAAAATAATTGAGTCTGTTTGGTCCAAATCCCTGTCTTCTGATATGCAGAACATTGTTCACAGCAGACAGTGGTCTGTTGTTATCCTGATACAGTGAGTCTGAACAAGAAGAAGCTGGATCAGTTTGCAACCTAGACTCTGACTTAATATTTAGGAAAACTTTTGAATGATAAGTGTATACAAGGCTACTTGGATTTTTAACCTTCTGCACTGGCATCTTTTCAAACAATAGAGATCATCTCATGTGAAGACCAGCTTTCCTTCAGACAGCACCCAGAGTAGGAAGGTGCACTCCACAACTTCTTGGGGTCCTCCCAGTCCTCCTTCCACATAGCTTCCTGACTTCATGATACAAACCCAAAAGCTCCTTTTAAAGAGTGGCGTAGGCAGACTGGTGGCTGTATTAGTGCGAGTCTCCTAAATGTAAGCTATAAACAAAGATAAGGCTGAGAATCATCTACTACTATGTGCTGTAAAAAAATGCTTTAAGATTTAAGAGATCTGTCTGAGTCATAAAGGAAAGATACTGTCCTTCCAAGCTTGATCTCAGCCTGTAGGCCTATGTGAAATACTGTAGACTGAGCAGTTGTAAATCCATCCCTTGTCAGCAGTAAAGGATGTGCTACAAATCAGCCACATTCACTCAGCTTCCCTCCACCGACACCGAGTCAAGAAAACCAGCATCCTGTCTGGTTTACAGCTCATGGTCTGAAGCAGAGAGAGAGGAACTGTTTCTTGAAGATAAGTTTCATACTAGTGTTATTCAACATAACTTTATAATTAAAATGGATTGGCTCATGGTCCATATTTGTATACCTACAAGTTTCCATTCTGTGCCACTTTCCTATTGCCTTAAATACTGTGTTTGATATGGTAGCTGAATTTCAGACTGGCAGATGATGGTGTAGTTTAAATTTACACAATTAGTATTGTAGTGAATAAATAAGTAATTCACCTACAATAGTTGCCAGTTGTATTTACACAGGTGTCGTTTTTGTGGAATTGTGACAAATATGCGTGTCATGTGATCCATCTATCATGTGTCTGCTTCAGTTTCAGTATTCCATATTTGAAGGCTTGGATTAACATATCTTGGTGTCTATCAACAAATTACCCCCTTCTCATTAAATACTGCAAGACTGTTAGACATCTGAGAGTACAGCCTTCTAAATAGGCTTTAGATGAGGGCTACCTTTAAAAAAAATTGAAAATCTGACCTCCCAAAAAACAAGGAGAAATGTTGGGTTCAATAATATACTCGAGAAACTTAGAATGTGGATATACAATTATTTTAATACGTATCTTAAGCATATGTCAGGGGAATAACTAATCCATCATTTTTAATGGGCTGTCTGTTTTTCCCCATGATTAGAATTCAGTTACTTTCTCTGCACCAAAGATCTTGTGACCTTAAAAAATCCTACATTTTGCCTCAACTGTGTGCAGTTGTTATTGCTACTTGTACCACTATTAACATATATTTCCTTGTACTGAGTACTGAGATGAGACACTTGTTACACAACATACGCCAGGTACAGAAATCAAACCACAAACAACAAGGGGGTTTTGGTAGTGTCTGCGGTATCTGCTGTAGGAAGAGAAAGTGGACATGGAGGTCTTGACACTGTTACCTGACCTCAGATGTCCCCCTGTGTGGCAGGCAATGGGTACCCAGAGCCTGCTCTACTAGCTGATGATCAGATGGAACTGCGGTGAAAAGCAGAGCTATTTAGGTGACAAAAATGTTCCAGATTTGAGTCCTGCCTGAAAGCAACATAGAGAGCCCTTCTACAACTGGGACTTCAACAGTTCATAGAAGCAAAATATCATGCCTCAGTCACCCTGCCACCCTACCTTGGGGCCAGATAAGGACAGAGTTAGAATATTCCATCCAATTTACTCAAATGCTTCTGTCACCATTTTTGGTGTGTTGCAGCTGGGAGCAACCCCAAGAGCCTGATGATAAGCCCCAATGCTCCTGCCCCAGAGACCCTGTGTCAGGTTCACTCAGCTGAGCTGCAGACCTGCACCCCTGACTCCAGGATCAGTCAGAGCGCCAAAGGAAACAGCAGGAGCATCCTGTCTGACTTCTGGGATGAAATCTGGGCTGCATGAACTGAAAGGGAAGAAACAAAAACCAGCTGGAGCCCCTGGTTGAAGGTAGTCCCCAAGCAGAGCTCTACAGCTCTGGTCCTGGGAAAGCACTGGCATTACTCTCCCAAATGACTGTCTCACTTCAATTCAAATACCAGGTTTTCATTCAGCAAAGTTCTCATACAGTTGGACCTTGATTTATTTGGTCGGGTTATTTGCCTGAAAGGAATAATTTCACATCTTCTAACAGTTGTGATTTCTCCGCTTCATTGATTAAAACACCTCTTTTCCACTATTTTCTCTCCAGCCACATACCCCACCCCCACTAATTAAATAGCTCCAACCCTCACAGCCATAATACTTCAATGGCTCAATAACATCCTGAGTCAATGTGTTCCAAAGCTGCTTTCTAATTCATTCTTCATGCAAATGATATACAATTAGACCTGGTTAATCTGCATTCCTTCTGCAAATGCTATTGTTAATAGGATTTAAGAAAAAAAAAACCTTCAGCTTAACAAATCAATGGCACATACAGGCTATCAGATCAGTTACTCCTTAAACCTTTTGGATGGCCAGGCATATGGGGCAAGCAAGCAATGATTATAACAAGGCCTTGCAAGAGTACTTTGCAGTGCTTGGGATGTCTGACTTCAGAAGCTTTCCACCCCGTTTTTTCTCCCAGCACTACTAGTCTATTCACATCAGGAAAGTAGAAGGAGGATCCCAGAGGAAAAGGTCAGACCTTTAGGAACATTTGTTAGCAACTGCCAAGGGCTGGGGTTCCCCAAGGTTTTCTTTCTAATTGAGCTGATTTTTTCAACAAATGTCCAGTCCTTAGGACAGGTTTTTTACCTGTTAGCAAAGAGCATTGCTAAAACGGAGGAAAAAACCACATCCCCTGCTCAGGCATGTCAGGCTGTCATGGAGGGCTGCTGCTTTGTGTCTTGCTAGGAAAATTCTGTATATGCTGACATACATTTTGAAGTTTCCCTTCCAGTTCAGGTATCCCAATAAGTCTCTAGAAAGAGAAAATGTGCTTCTTCTGGCCCTTGATCCAAGGTGAGACACAGGTGTCCAGGATCTCCAGGCACAGTCTCTGCCTTCCTCAACAGGCAGGGGAGGTCTTTCCTTGCAGGTGAGATACATGGGGAAGGGCTATACCTGTTACCTGTGAGAAGAGATGCCCCCAGCAGTCCCACAGCCAAGCAGCAGGGCTAGACAAGGACTGCAAAGGTAGGAAGGGTACAGGGACTGGAATAAGTTCACTCTCACACAAATATTACTGCCTGTCACTCCATCACTGAAGTGCCCATTGTTTGTGCAATGTGGCACATCAATAAAGCTGAGGAATTAAAGTTCTCCATCCACAAGGCATGAGCGAAACAAGGTACTCAGACCTTCTCCATGATGAATCTCTCACTCAGCTTTGGCCCCCCAGTCAATAAGGGCACCAACTGTGATGAGGGCCCCAGTCCATCTGGAGCTATTCATTTGGGTCACCAGATGATATGGACTTTCAATCCCTGCCAAACTTGTCCTGATTTGCACAAGAGACCAGATGCAAATAGGTTCTATATCCTAAGACAAATTCTCTCTTGTCACAACCACACCAGAAACACTAACAGGCATCTCACATTGGGATATTGCAACCTTCTGCAGCCAGAAAATATTATCTCTCATTATGCATATATCTTCCAGTACAAACACGACAACTACTGATGTGCCTTGACAGCTCTTCTCTCTTTCCTTCTCCCCTGATGCGACACTGAGCAATGAGAAGCAGGTTCTCAGGGAAAAGTTTGCATGGAAAGTGATAATATGAAAATATGTCAGCATTCCTGAAAAGCATTCGGGCAGCGTCAGTCAACAGAACTGCCTGCAGGCTTAAAAAAAGCACGAAGCACTTCTTAGACCTCACAGGCTGGCAACTGCTTCTCAATCGCACTGAGAATCTGTGGCCTCACAGAACTCAGCTGTTTCTCTTTTTCCAGGCAGGAGGTATGCAGGAGAGCAGGAGTAATAGGATGCCATTTTTCATTAATTGGATGGAAAAATGCCTAGGTTTTTTTAGGTTTTTTGGTGGTTTTTTTTTTAAGTTTTCTGCCAGCCTTCGGAACAGAGGAGAATCTGGCCCCACCAGCACTACTCCTCATGGGCTGCTCACAATAGTCCTGCATGTCCCCAGCCAAGGCAGGGCTGGCTCCCCCTGTGTGTGGGCAGCACTGTCCCACTCCAGCTGGGCAGGTCCCTCACACCCGCCCTTACCCAGAGTCCACAGGGTTGCTTATCCTAGTCCTCTCAGCCTGGAAAATGTACAGACTGAATGGACAAGACAAGGAAAGGAAGAAGGCACACAGTGGTGGGTTTTGTACAGCTCCAGTGTCAAAATAATAGTAACTCTTCATTTTGCAGTCTTGGTATCATCATGTTAACCACACCACATTAGTTCTCAACAGACCTCAAGGCTTCCTTGCTCCTCTCTGCTGTCCCTTTGTCCAATCTCCCTGTTCCTTTCACTATCCATATTTGCAAGAAATGCATGTTGATTCAGTGGGTGTTTCACATCCCCATGGAGTGTCCTGGCAAGGTTGCTGTTTTAAAGTGAGCTGTGGTGCATCTGCAGTGCCCTCAGGCACAGCATCTGGCATTACAACATCCTCTAGTGCAACTCATTATGTTATAAAGAATCATAGCAAAATCATGGTTAGCAGAATCTGTGAGCCCAAAAGATTTTACGTCGCCCTGCAATCTCCTTTGGAGTCAGAAGAGTGCTACTGATAATTGTAGTGAAGCAGATCATTATAATAACTAGTACTCTCCTGATCACAAAGGGCCTGCTCTAATTACAAACCCTAAGTGCAAACCCCAAGCAAACCCTCTAAAACCAATTGAATAACCCTGATTTTCCCTGGTGAAAGTGGCTGCAGTGATTGGCCTCAAAGTCCTTTTTTGCTCTTCCTCTTGCAGATCCTCTAGAACTTTGAACATCAAAACAGAGTAATGATGTCTGAAGACATATTAAAAGGAACCAGATTCTGAGCAGCACTAATGCAGAGCTCAAGAGCCCAGGAGTATCCAGGCTACTGTAGGTGCTCATATTCCCTTGGGGCACTTTAAGACAGACCAGCTATTTTCAAGCTGGCACTGCTCTCTGCCACTGCTCCAGGGCAGGAGGAGCTCTGTTTCCTTTATGAAAACTACTTCTACAGGGATGTCCTTTTTGTTCTGTTTTTGTACAGCAGCAAGTGATGGGACCTCACATCGCTTTAGTCAGTGAGAAGTGTGGTCTAGCTGGCTACTGAAACATCTCTATCCTCTGTAGATGGAAAGAAAGTAAGAAAAATCCCTCCAATGATCTCTATATCTGTTACTGGCTTTATTATAGGCACTTCTACCTAGGTTTTGTTACATTTTCAGTTTACTAATATTACATCTATGCACTTTCAACCCTTGATTGTTAGATATGATGGATGGATAATGGATGGATGGATGGATGGATGGATAATGTCAGACAAGTATTTCAATTAGGATCATTCAAATGAGTCCCATCACAAAGCAGAAGAGAAAAATATGTGTACAATAATCAATGTGGTTCACTAAGGATCAAAAACTGTTCAGAGACTCATTTGAAATAAGGGGCTTCTATTTCACAAACTGTTCTAATTGTCACAGGTCTGCAAAATGGGCCTCAGTATCCCATTTTCTTCTAGTTTTAGTTATTTATGTAATAAATATATTGAGGTCCTTTTCCTCCTTTGTAGCTTCCTGCAATCATCTTCCTTGGCTTGTGTCCATTTTTATTTCTTCTTTTTTTTCCCTTATGATCATGTTACCTCCAAACATCTCCATCTTCTTGCAGTTAATGCAACTACTCATGTAAACAGCAGCTCCAGGTGTGGGTGTTGCACTGACAGTCTGACAATATATTCAGGCAATTTTAGCCAATTCTATCTGCATTTTCAGTGGGAACAGCCCTCATTACTGTCATCATATTAGATATATGAGTAAATACTGAAAAAATATCAGAAACAAACCTACTTTGGGCACATCATGTTTTTCATCTCCAGTTCTACGCAGGATTCTTCAGAACAACAACAACAACAACAACAGCAACAACATCAACAAAGATTTGCCACCTTGGAAAGGCTGGCATTTGTTTTATCTGTTCCAGTTCACTTATACTACTTCTTGCATTTTTTTTTTCTGAGGTTGGGCTGCCTGATATGGTGAAGGTGACATTTATGGCATCACGAGGCGGTTTGATGATCCACTGTGGTATCCATGATCGTGCTGTAGGCTCTGGGCAATCTCTTCAGTTCTGGGCTCTGCTGTTCATCCATGGCTTGTAGCCCTCATGGTCACAAAACTTAGTGATCTCCATCAGATTCTTTTCTTCTACTGGAAAAAAACCCCAACAACACAGTATCTAGCCCCAGTTGTGACAAAATAGATCACAAGTTAAAGGATGAGAGGCCTAGGAATAGATCATTAGAGGAAACCAATCTTGGAGCCAGAAGTGACCTGAAATCGCTCTTGCATGGGAATGTCTTCCCCAGCCCATCTACTGCAATGTGTCCTCCATGCATGTCATCAGCTCTGTCACTTTCCTGCAGGGAATTACTAATGGGTTGGGATCTTTTCTTCTCCCCCCTCTGCCCTTTCAAACCGGTCACGGCCATCCTCATAAATCTGCCAGGATGCTGACAGCCAGACTGCAGCTCACAGGGGCTCAGGGGACTGTGAGTGATATTCCTTCTGTTTCAGCTCTTTCCAAGACAGTCATTGATTTAGGAGGATGCTTCCTTTTACGTGTTTAAATAAAATAATAATAAGAAGAAAGAAAAAGCAACACAGAGAGAGGAAGAAGGGAATAGGAAAAATAGTGGCACTGTGATCTTCTGTCCCGAAGTGACTGCAAGTGCAGGATGTGTCCCTGGAGAAACAGTCCTTCTAGGCAGTGGAGAAAACAAAGAGCAGAAAAAAATGGACCAGGGAACTCGACTATTTGCCTGTGTATTTGATAGTGTCACACATGCTTTATCTCTACCCAATGTCTTGTTAGTGAAAAGTCATTTATTTATTTTAGAACATGTTGATAATGAATGCTCCTAGCAGATAACATAGTCTCAAACCAAAACAAGGTTTTCTGTTAACTCTAATCCCCTTGGTTTTATTTCAGCAAAGACTAGTATTCTTTTACTTTCTTTACCAGTGAGCTGCTGCCAACCCTAATCACTCTGGCTCACACCAGGCATTATTTCTATTATCTGGCTGATTCTAAACGACCCTGTCTTCAGCACTGAAAGGCAGCTTGATGTTATCTGAGGGACCACGGAAAGCCTAGACACATAAAGGCAGGCTGAGCAAAAGCACTATGTGCCACTAAGGGCTCACTCATCACATGAAAGCAGGTTGGAAATCAGTATATGGATCTCTGGTTCTGATGTGAGTATAGGAGATCATTGCTTTGTCACCACAGTAAATATTGCGATCAATTAATCTCCACAGGCTGAGAGGTTATGTGTGGGTGAATTCTCACATGCTGGCTCCTATCCAAGTGTCTCCTGAGGGTGCAGAAATGGAATGATAACCTTCTGGAAACACACACTTTAAAGAGTACCTGGGTGCTTTAGAGATTGTCCACACTTTAACAACAGGAGTTGCAGTAAGAAGGCAACTTGAAATTGAGCATTTCTAGGCATAAAACTAGTTGGCAGAATTGAAAACGTATCAGAAGATTCATATTTAAAACATTAATACCAGGTATTATAACCTTTTTAGAAAGACTTGAATAGACGAAAGAAAATGGGAAAAGAAGCATCCTGTATTTAACAAAATGTAATTCACCATGTCAATAAGCCAATAATCTTAAATTATAAGAGATAAAGCAAAAGGGGAGCTATATGGTGACTCTTGATAGATCATTAGTTTGAATAGGTGATGAAAAAATTAGTTTTGTAAATACTATCTGTAACACATGAACATATGGGACAATCTAATTGCAACAGAACGAAGTTGTCAGGACAGTGATTCTAAAACAGCCTTTGCATTTTTAAGTGGAAGTTTCCTGACTCAGATAGTAACTAATTTAACAGGGGGGAATTTTTTTCTGGAGCTCCCCTTGACAGATAGAGGAGAACTGGGAACTAGAGAGATTGTTTAGGCAAAAGCAACAGTGATTTAGTTGCCCTAGTTTTATACAAACAACATGAAGTAAAAAAAAAAAAGAATATGGATACTTGATACTTTAAAGGGAACATTTCTCAACATTGACAATGGTTATGAGCCCAGCTGACTTGGAGAAAGAATTGAAACAGAAAATTGTTAAAAATAATCAGGAACCACTTGAGGGTATTGGCTCCAGAAACTACAGTAAACAGAGAAGTCTCTACTGCTTAAAACCCCCAATGTTACAGAAGTGAAGTGAAAGCGGATAGACTTGTACATAAACTATCTACATATAAATTAAAGGCTAGAAATGGCAAAAAATTATTAAGGAAGCAAACCAAGTCTATCACAGTTGAGGATATTGGGAAGAAACAAAGACAACATTTCAAACTCACATTTAAAAGATGGGACCCTCAAACCAGAGAAGAAATAACTCCGTAAAAGACTTGAACAGTGAGCTCTGTAACCAACTGAATGTCTGTTCCTGTTGCAGGACCATGGAAAGAGCAGTAAAGGAGGCTTTTAGACCTCTAAGAGTATGAGGGCGAAAGTGCTACCTATTTGGTACTGTTTCCACTTCTGATGTCCTCATTTCAGAGATACAGATAAACTGAAGTGACTTCACAAAACCTGTGAGTAGTTAGGAATTTGGGAAACATATTTTAATGTGAAGGACTGAGTTATTTAACTATTTAAGCTAATCATTTAGGAAGAAGGGAGGTGACAATTGATGTTACTGTTTCATCAGCAGTTATAGATACCTGCAAAAGGAAAAGCCAGAGTGACAATCATGACACTGTAGATCTAATCTTCAGTCCAGTGTATTCAATATGAACCTGTGGTGTAAATGCAAACAGTGTTAACTGAGGTAGAGTTTCTTCACTGTATGTTTTTCAATCAAACCTGGACATTTTTTCCAAGGCCTGAGAGAGAGGTCACTACTGTCAGCAAGGCACTGAACTGCATTTCAGGAGATATAGATGGAACTTTACATGTGGGAGTGAGTCACAAACACCACACTTCTTCAGTTTTAATGTGATAGTGTAAGAACCACTGTTTTTCAAACTGGACTTCAAGATCTTTTAGGCGGATCCCATCTTTGAACACACGCAATACAATACTATAGTTCAAGGAGACCATGGGTTTCACTGAGCTCTCTGAAGGCTACTGGAATGAATGTAAGTAGAAGCAACACAACAAACCATCCTTCCATTTATGCAAACACACCACTGCAGAGGTGGGAAAACCCACCTCTTCTGCAGTTCCAGCAGTCATTGCACAAGCTTAGGAGTGTGACTTCTGAGGAAGCCAGTTTTCTACAAATGTCTTGCATAGCATAAAAGCAGACAGGTAACAGCACCCTCTGCTTCAGGAGGTTCCGTGCTAAGCGGCAATCAAACTCCTTTTTTCCCATGGATATATACACACACGAGCACACACTGAACATTTTCACCAAGTTCAGCAGAGAGATGGAAATGCAGTCAAAATCCATTATGTTTTGTCAGCATGCTGTCTGCTTTGTAATGGTTTTACTCAACTTACACCATAGTAGCATAGACTGCCCTTTACAGCAGAGGGATGTTGGGCTGGGAATGGCTGCTGGAGCCAGACAGCCCCATGGTTAAAGTTCAGCACAAGTATAGCATAGAAAGGATGGGGCTGAGGGCAGGCCAGCTGCTGCACAATCCCAAGCACAAGCTGTTTATTAGGGTGAGTGTAAAGCACTCCAGAAGGGCAAGACTCTGTGTTCTTCTTCCTTTTGATCCTATTATCATATGACAACATGATTAAAGCCAGAGTAAAGGCAAGGCCCTCTTGGAAGAAGCACAGGGGTGTCAAACCACTAATGGAAACTGTCACGGAGGAGACAGAAAGTTTAAAGAAAACATGGCCCTCTCTCCCCCCAGGGCAGGGAGTGAGGGGGATCCCAGTGCCAGCAGAGGCTGCATACAAAGGCAGAGCAATAAAAACAAGAACACAGGATAGAATTTAGAAAAGTAAATGTGGTGTCAACTCCTCCTTTGTCATCTCTGTGTCCTGGGAAACCAGATGACAGCAAAGATTGGCTGCAGGGCCCTTCTGGACACTTCTCTTGCACACAGTTCTTATTTCATTGGGACCGAAACTCATTTTAGTCTCCTTTTTAAGCCTTTAAGCCCGCACCTCAACCTAAGCTCCTCTGCCTCCCTGCATAGAAGAATGGTCATGCACAAGAATGTCTGATTAAGCAGGACACTGGACACTAGACTCCATTTCCAGGATAGTGAGGAGGTCAATCCAGACCACTTAGAAACATGTTTCTCCCCGCACCAACTGGTTTGGAGCCACTCAGTGTGTGGCAGGTGATACCCTGGGATGCAGGGCTCCAAGTGTAATGCCTCTCACCACATGGCATGGGGCTGCACTGATAGGACAGTGCAGGATTTGGAGTTTCAAGCTACAGTCACTGTACTGTTACAAAGTGAAACCAGGACAGGCACACCTTACATCCTTTCTCCTTCCCCACATCAGTCCTGTCATGGAGGTACCTACTTCCCATGCTCCCTCTCCCCTCCTATGTGTGCCTATACACACCCTTGATCACTAACTAGCAATGCTTCATCCCCTCCAGCACCAAGTGCAAGGCCATGCAACACCAGGCTTCATCCAAAGGCAGGTGTGATGAATATGGGATGCTGGTCCCAGGCCCTTGCTGTGCATGGGGAAGATGAGCTGAAGGTCATCGCTCAGCATACATAGGCAGCAGGATGGGAGGAGAGGGCATTGGCTGGTCAGTGCTGATAAGACACTTAAAATCCCAAGACTGATGAGCTTAGAGTGTTAGGAGAAGCATTAGAGGGGAAACAGTACCATAAAAAATGTGTAAATTAATTACTTAGCAAGGGAGAGTGCCCAACCTTCTCTCTTTCTGTGTAATGTCTCTATAATGCCTCTCTCCTTTTTCATCTCCCATTCCCTCTGCTTCCTTTCTTTGGTTCCCTAACACTTCATTTTCCTCCCCTCCTTTCCTTTCATGTTCAAATCCCTTTCCTCTATCTCCCCACCCTCTTTCCGCTTTCTGTCCCACCTTCAGTTTCATCCTTTGTCTAAAACACTAGAGAGATTTTGTAACTTTCTGTTGTTGCTGTAATTGCTAACCCTGAGGCTGCAAAGACTCGGATAAGTTGTTTTTCCTGGCTATGGATTCAGACAACTGAAGTATAGAAAGTCACTGGGTGTTATAGGGAAAAGACCAATGCAGTGTAGTGGAATTTCAGCTGTGTTTCTGTTGCCTAAGGCCTCAAGGGAGCCGGCTCTCTCTGCAACACAGCTACCAGGACTATACCCAAGAGATCAGCTCTCAGATTCCTTCGCTGATCACAATGAGCTGAACACATCTGAGTTCAGGAGGGTTCAGACACTGACAGTGCCTTCTTCTTGGGAGCTGGATATGCACTTGTGTGACTGTGAAGAGTTGACCTTGGAATGCCTGCATTCCCGTTCCTTGCTTGCCTTAGCTTTTATATCTGAGCTGACATCATATGGTCTGGAATATCCCTTTGGTCAGTTTGGGTCAGCTGGCCTACTCAGGTCCCCTCCCAGGATCTCGCCCTCAACTGAGGAAGGAATGTTACAGTGCTGATGCTGTGCTCAGCAATAGCCAAAGCACCGGTGTGTTATCAACACCCTTCTAGTTACTGATGCAAAGCACAGCACTGCGAGGGCTACCGTGGGGAAATGAACTCCAGCTCAGCCAGACCCAATACAGTGACAAACACAGCATCACTATAAACCAGTGTTTCTTTCTATGAATTAAACAACCAGTTAGTGAAGTTTGTTATAACAACCTTGAACAACCTTGATCTGCTGCGGTAGCAGCAGTAGCAGCAGCAGCAGCAGCATGGGGAAAAAAAAAAACTGCAATGGTGGAAAGCTGTCAAAAACTGAACATTTTTAACATAAGATATTAAATCAGTATTTACTTTAACAAGTTTAATAGATTCTCCGCCATTTGCTCGCAAGAGTTCTATTTCAGCTGAGCCCTCTGGAGATGCCTAGAACATCTGGATACTCATATCCCTTTTATTTCCCACTGGAGTCTTAAAAACTCAATTTTGTTGTACAAAATACAGTCTATTTTGTTGAAATGCCAAGGCAGGACTTTCTCCATCCAGTACTCATGGAATATTTACTTCAAATTTTCTTCTGTCTGTTGTGCTTTCCAAAAGTCGGGTAGTTGAGAATGCTAGCAGTGTCTCAGACACATGGAAAACATTTGCCACAACAGCAAACACCACTGGGGTGTGGAATGGCTGTGGAGACAGAGATATTGGGAAGTCTGTGAGTGTACAAGCAGAGAGGCAGGTGGTCACTCAGGATGAAATAACTTTGTAGTGGAGTACTCCATGAACTAGGAGCATCATTCAGGATGGATCCTCTTCACAGGAAGAAGAGGACTACACCGTCCCCTTTGCCATGAGGGAAGGGCAGGTTCTGGAAGGGAAGGGAAGGTTCTGGAAGGTTCTGGAAGGGAAGGGAAGGTTCTGGAAGGTTCTGGAAGGGAAGGGAAGGTTCTGGAAGGGAAGGGAAGGTTCTGGAAGGGAAGGTTCTGGAAGGGAAGGTTCTGGAAGGGAAGGGAAGGTTCTGGAAGGGAAGGTTCTGGAAGGTTCGGGAAGGTTCTGGAAGGTTTGGGAAGGTTCTGGAAGGTTCGGGAAGGTTCTGGAAGGTTCGGGAAAGTTCTGGAAGGGAAGGGAAAGTTCTGGAAGGGAAGGTTCTGGAAGGGAAGGTTCTGGAAGGGAAGGGAAGGTTCTGGAAGGGAAGGTTCTGGAAGGGAAGGGAAGGTTCTGGAAGGGAAGGGAAGGTTCTGGAAGGGAAGGGAAGGGAAGGTTCTGGAAGGGAAGGGAAGGGAAGGGAAGGGAAGGGAAGGGAAGGGAAGGGAAGGGAAGGGAAGGGAAGGGAAGGGAAGGGAAGGGAAGGGAAGGGAAGGGAAGGGAAGGGAAGGGAAGGGAAGGGAAGGGAAGGGAAGGGAAGGGAAGGGAAGGGAAGGGAAGGGAAGGGAAGGGAAGGGAAGGGAAGGGAAGGTTCTGGAAGGGAAGGGAAGGGAAGGGAAGGGAAGGGAAGGGAAGGGAAGGGAAGGGAAGGGAAGGGAAGGGAAGGGAAGGGAAGGGAAGGGAAGGGAAGGGAAGGGAAGGGAAGGGAAGGGAAGGGAAGGGAAGGGAAGGGAAGGGAAGGGAAGGGAAGGGAAGGGAAGGGAAGGGAAGGGAAGGGAAGGGAAGGGAAGGGAAGGGAAGGGAAGGGAAGGGAAGGGAAGGGAAGGGAAGGGAAGGTTCTGGAAGGGAAGGGAAGGTTCTGGAAGGGAAGGTTCTGGAAGGGAAGGGAAGGGAAGGGAAGGTTCTGGAAGGGAAGGGAAGGGAAGGGAAGGGAAGGGAAGGGAAGGGAAGGGAAGGGAAGGGAAGGGAAGGGAAGGGAAGGGAAGGGAAGGGAAGGGAAGGGAAGGAGGAAAGGAATGCAGGAAGGAAGGAAGGCAGGAAGGAAGGAAGGAAGGAAGGCAGGAAGGAAGGAAGGCAGGAAGGAAGGAAGGAAGGCAGGAAGGAAGGAAGGAAGGATATGTCTTTCAACTTTTTATCTCTTTGGATGGAAAACCTGCTGCAGCTACAGAAAAAGCAGTCTGCACCCACTGTCTTTCATTTCCCAGGACTTGCAGGTGTGCAGCTCCAGTGAACCTTACTGAAGATCTTGTTCAGGCTTCTCATGCCATTGAAGGAAGAACAGATTTTCCATTCAGCAACCAACTTTGCAATAAAGCTGTCAGATCTGCCTGTCAGATTCATACAAGAGTTCCTTGAATTCATATGCCAAATAGATATAAATATAAATGTATTAAGGAGACATATTTCATTTTGAAAAGGCTTCATAACAAAAGAAATGCAGTGCTATGAAAACAGGTATTTCAGGAAAATCTGGTCCCAGAGTCACATGCTGTTGTAATCAACAATATGTTTCAGACTGAACATCCTGTAAGCAGTAAAGCACTTGAAAATGTACATATCTCATTTTTTGGTGTTGCTTTCTTTGATAAGATGCTGCAAGCAGGAGATTTTAGTTTCTAATACACACACCATGTAGTTCTGGCACAGGAATCTGGCATCGTGACAGAGCATAACAAATGTTACTGCCTCACTAATACCTTTTTTGCGGTGGTGTTTCTATGATTTTCTAAATTCTTCTTCAGAGGGAGCTTGGCATCTGGGACATCTCTAATGTGGTATAACATAACCACTGATAGCTAGTGAAAGCCTCCATTGAAAGCGTGACACTTCAGGTCACTCCAGCATGTTCCTCAGTAATATGGGGAAGGCTGTGGCTGACTTGATGACACAACGGTGGGAGCAGTGGCTGATTGCATAAAGCCTGGGGAGCAAATTTGGCTTTGCTTAGCAATCTGCTTGCAGCTCCTCAGGCACACAGCTCTGTGCACTTGGAGTGAGGAATCAGTGCAGGGGCATTAGGGTAACCCTTCACACACTACTTGCAGGATTAGAGGAGAGATATGATGACAGCTAGAGCTGGGATGGATATTTTTAGCAAGCTATATAGTCAACATGTTTTACTTCTATTCCTACTCACAAAGTGTTTGTGAGGATTCTTTGGCTTTTATGATTGTATCTGTTACCAGAGTCATTGAGTCATCGCTCAGAGCTCATTCTGGTCAATACGTGACTGGAAACTATAGTCTGAGCATGTACAAGTTGTTTGTTTGTTGCAACCACAGCTACATTATATTGTTCCCAAACTAGATGACTTTAGCAACTGTACAGCGGGGTGCACGTGGGTCAAAGACAGGAGGGGAAGAACAAGCAGTGAGACTAAGAGGAATTAGCCATGCAGATCCTAAAAAACTAAGCAATCTTCTTAGAGTCTGATCTGAAATTAACCTTTGGTCTTCACATTCCTGCTGGGAGTTTCTGCTCATGCAGTCTCAGCTGCAAAATGTTCTTCCTCATCTTGCATGACCCCACCAACTGCCTCCCTATGTCCTCACCAGGCAATCTGTGTCACACCTTGGCAAGGGAGCCCTAAGATACAGACTGGCTTCTCTCTCCTCTGATGATGGGTGAAGGCTCCAAGCCCAGCAAGCAGCCCACTCACTGCTTCAAGTGAGCAGGGACCCAATGCTGCCCTAAACCATTGTTCCTCATGCCTACAGTTAGCAAGCTTTTCCTAACCTACATGTCTCCTAATGCACAATAAATCAATATCTCTCCTCTATTAACCTTACATATCTGAGGGCTGCTATTATGATCTCCTTTCAAACTAGGCTTTTCTAAACCTATTCCTTTTCCTTCAGCCTGTCCTCATAGGCTGTATTTGCTTGCCTTTATCAGTCCTGCTGCTCTCCTAAGGACTTCTACTTTGGCTAGGTATTTTTTTTTAAAGCACAGTTTTATCATCTTTCTCATTTTCTTCTTCAAAAACCAGTTCCCTCCTCCCATGACCCAGATCACAGCGACCACTGCACAAGGCACTAATGGAAAGAGAGGAGAGTTTACAACCTACTACAATAAATCTGCCCTAAATACACTGTATGTATAAAATTGTGTTTATTGGATGTGTTTTGTTTTCCAGGATTTTCTATGCCCCTAAGCAACTTCTCATTTATTCCTATGTGTGATAAATATAACTCAAAATAATTGTTAATACAGAGATGTAAAACACTGAAAGTCAATTAGCAGAACCTACACATCTAAAGTCTGACTTTTAAAAGGTGTCTTTTTTCTTTTTAATAAACATGCTTGCATTTTTGCATCTCTGTTGTGGGTAACTGGCATTGAATGCATAGGTCTAATGTATAAATAACTTTAGTATATAATCCCAATTTCTTTATTCTGAGTTTGCCCCCTGCAAAAAAAGCCTTGATACAAAAATCATAAAATACCAATTATTGCAAAATTCTACCTAAAAAAAAAAAAAAAAAAAAAGCAGAAACTGGCTCTTGGTCATTCTTTTTGTTTTCATTCTTCCCTCTGCCCTCCTCTTGAACTTTACACGACTTCTTTTCCCCTCCACTTTTGTCAGTGATGGGAAATTTCTAATCCAACATACGAGATTCGTCCCTATTTGAAAAAGAAAAGGAAACACATTTGTACTGAGATACACTGAGGGGCATTTGTTAAAGCCAAGGCAGAGTGGCAAAGTTCATCTCCCAGCAGTAAGACTAGTGGCAAGAGGTAACTGCATTTGCCCCTTTTCTCCCAGTGGCTCATTATGGCTGAGCAGGTCAGACCTGTCAAACATCGCCACATTCGGCAGTGCTAGGAAAAAAAGAAGAAAGAAATAACACCCTGTACTTGGATGCAAGGGCTGTGCATCCCTTGTGCTTTGTCTGGTGCAACCCTTTCACAGAAGCACAGACATTGTGAAATGGGGTCAGGAAGGTAGCAAGCCAGCTGCCTGACATCCTTTCAACTGACTCCCGTGACCGAGGAAAAAGCAGTGACTTCAAGAACTTTGCAAATACAAGGCAAGCACCTCTCCGGAGGAAATCCCAACCACAAGCCTGATTTTGATCTTGCTGCAGGTTGGGGTTTAGGGGCTTGTTTGTTTCAGTGTCACCTTGCAGCTTCAGTGGATCTGCTGCTGTTTTCATGGCAGAATGGACAAGGGTAAACCCAAGCCCTCTCCCTTCCTTCAGAGCCAACAATCCCGACCCTCAGCTGGTATTCATCAGCCCAGTGCCACTGATCCAGCAGCACAGCACAACACAGCACATGGCCTCCCCCCAGCTGGCCGTCTGGGCCAAAACTTGCCTAGAGCCCAGCAGCTTTCAGCCCAGGGTAACTCCGCCAAAGCTGGGGGGAGCTTTATGCTGGTCAAACAAAGAACAGAGACAGGCTCGGCAGGCCTTAATGAGCTGATGCTGATCATGTAACTGTCTTATTGAATTTGCATTTCATTAGGAGACTTCATTTGAACCACAGCTGTGAATATTTGAGGGCCTGATTGTGTCTATGGATACTAATTTGTTCAAAGAAGACAAGGAGGATACTGAGCTGCAACCCTGACCCTTTTCGCATAGATCAGACAAGATAGATCCTCCTTAAAAGTTATGTCAGAGCTGTACCAATAACATGCCTTATACCCTGGTTGCTATTGAGCTGCCTAAATGCCTTTTCCTGAAACATCCCCCTCCAGGGGATGGGGAGGTAAGCTGGACCCCAGCACCCTACTCGAGCCTTTGCCTGATGAAATTTCATTTTCATGTACTGTATCTTAGTGGAGCTGATGAAACCCATGGGATGGAAATATACCATCAAGGGAAAACATCCCACCTCCAGAAGGAAATGCCATCATTCAAATACTGACTTCTTATTTGAGGCTTCACGATTATTCCTGTAGCCATGTAAATCAGATTACCATACCATAATGTTCCACAGGAATCCTACATCACTTAATGATGGAACGACTGCAGCCAGCAGGAATGAAACAGTTAAAAGCCAAGACTTGTGATAAGCAGATGGCAATTATTGCTGCTTACTGGTAAAACCTGTTTGTATTAAAAATATCTCAATGTTTCCATTGGAACCTACCAATTAAGAGATTAAACTGTGTTTCATTCACACACAAGTGAGTGTGAGCTCACACATACACGTGGCACTCTCAGCTCCAAATTCCACCTAGAGGCTGCTGAAAATGTACCCACTAGTTGTCTTCTGTTTCACGTCTGTTTATTGAGTGGGAATTCATTAGGTTTGGTTTTGGGTTATTTTATGAGCTGTCAGGAGTAAGAAATTTTCACCTTATTATCAGGAGAAACAGGAAGCTGCTGGCAAACACAGCTATTTTTCAGAGAATTATCTAACTGGGGAGTGGACCTTTAGTGATGAAGTTACTTGAAACCCAGCCAGGCCTGAAAGGTGGATGGTACGTCGCCAAGATTTAATTCTCAAGATAGCCTAAGCGACATGATCTGACTGGGAATTGCCCTAAGTAAACATGCTAATAGGATGGAAAAAGTTAGCCCCTTTACCTTCTTAGCCAAGCAGCCGTTTCCCCTCTACTGAGGAGAGTGACTGCTGGCAGTAAAGGGTTTCCTGCGTGTAACTGGTCAGTTTTTGCCACAGTCTCAGGAGCCTTTTTCTATTATAAGGGAAGCCAAATTTCCTTCGCGGATGCTGCTGTACTCCAAGTGTTGCCTCTGTCACTCAGGGGCTGTAAGGGGATCTGGACAACTCCCCAGAGGACTTCAATGTTTATAAACTAATAAAGGATCTGATGTTGCCAGTCTGGAAGCCAGATGTAGCTGCTGCTGAAATAAGAGGGTTTTCTGTCCCTTCTCACTTTTCATGCCTTGACATCCAAAAGGGTTCAGGAAAGGACCTGGTCCACACTTCTTACATTACCATTTGTGACCATTTCATAGGAAGGAGTAATGGTATGTCCACATAAATTACAAGCTGTGATTATAAACAGGCCTTGTACCAAGAAATTATGCCCCTTGCATTGTTATCAAGAACAGGGTAGTTACTCAGGTGAGTGTTGCTACCCAGCAAAGGAAAAGAGTTGGCTTCAACTAGCTCAGCTGACCAAGTGTCACAGCTGTAAACCTCTGGAGATCCTCAGTCTGAAAGCTCTTGCACAATGCACTTTCCTAGGATACTTCCAGCCCTATCTGGTACTGCAGAAATCAGTGATGGTGCAAGGACAGAGTTTGATTTAGCTTCTCAGTGCTTCCATCTCTGCTTCCCCAGCTGAAATCAGAAAGTGCAGAGACCTACTTAAACAAGCAAAAAAACCCACCAAAATACAAAAACCAAACACACAACAACCCACAACCCCCCCAAAAAAACCCACAGAAAACCAAAAAGAAACCTATTTCAGTGCTCCTAAAAAGTTCAGTTTAAGACTGATCAGGGACTTGGCAGAAGTTTGGGAATAGCTTTTGCTTTGTTTGAACCAATCCCAAAATCCACCACATAGAAAAACTTATCTTCTAATAAGTGTTATTTTCTGGTGCCTGCACATGCTCTGAGACGTAAGGATGGGGAGGGGGGAGAAGAGGTGTCTCAGTGTGTTTTCCAGCCACCCTGCTGCTGCTCACAGGGGACATTCAGCTTTCTCAGTTTGCTGTTTGCAGGAAGGGGCTGGAAGTCATCCAGAAGACCCTTGCAGAGCTCCCCTGAGATCTTCCAGAACAACCAGGCCTTTGTGGAGGCAACACTGGTGCCGTTCTCCACTGGGATCTGCAGGGGAGGCTAAAGTAGCACGACTGGCCGAAGAGGTGCACCGGCCTGAAAAGTTCCCAGATCCCTCATGGCAGCCCAACCAACAAAATAAATAAATAAACGATGCCGCACACTCACCCCCTGCCCTTTCCTTCCCCAGGTCCGGTCAGAAAGATGTCACCTCTGCTCAGGCCTGCTGCCACCAGAAGCTTGCAGAGCAGAACAAGCAAGCATTCCCCTCTCCACCAGTGCCACTCACTTTGCTCCTCTATCTTTGCAATCCACCCCAGTACCTGCCCACTCCTGGAGCCTTCATTGTAGCCAGACAGCCATGCTCATCCTCAGGGGTGAGGGAGGCTGCAGTCCCCTGGGCATTTGTGGAGGAAACCCTGGATTTTTGGAGGAACAGAGGTGCTGCCTCAGCTTCCAGAGGAGAGGACAGGTGGGAGGGCCACACCTGAGGGATACCATTGCCCTGCACGGCACCTGGCCTGCCCTGCACAGACCCTCTCTGCTGCTCCACCAGATAAAACCCCGTGAACTCCCCAGGGCTTCCCTGCAGCCCCTCAGACTAGATAGCCATCAGTCCTCAAGGGAATTTTTAACCCCTCCTCTACCATGTTTACAGTCACTTGTTCATCTCTGTGCAAACATGTTTTTCCTTCAGCGTGGTGGAAGCGGTTTGTCTAGTGTTTCTGTTTTCATTTTCCTCCCCTCTTGCCCCTTCCGAGGCAGTAAGGTGCACAAACAAGCTGCCCATATATAGGTAGCCAAGTGCAGAATGCAAGCAGTCTTTAAATAATAAAATAAAATTTAAAAAAAAAAATTTAAAAGAAGGGGAAAGAAAACCCACCCCGTGCTACCGGGGGCCCCGTTGGTTAAAGGCTACGGCGCAGTCACTCTGAAGTGAGGGTTTAATGAAGTAGCCTGTGAGAGAATGGAGGGGATGGTCCCCGCTGCACAGATGGCTCTTTGTCACCGCTGACACCTGCCATCTGCTTGTTTGTCTAAATGATGTCGGAGGGGCATCGCGAGCCTCCAATCTGCTGCGCCGCCTCCACCAGCTCGGGGTGACCCCCTGACCCGTGTGTCAGACGGGTCCGGAGAGTTTGTTCTTTCCGCTCAGTGGGCCCGTCCCCGGCCGCGCTGCCGCCTCTTCCCCGCCGGCAGCCCCGCAGCTGCCCCCGGCCGCGCTGCCGCTCGCCCCCCACGCCCGCCCCACCGCCCGCCAGCCCCTAAATCTCCTCTTCTTCATGCATATGAAAGGGGGAGGACATGGAGAGATTAACCTCCCAGGGCATGAAAGGGGTACAAAAGTTTACACCGCCGGGCAGCCATTTAGACCTTTCGGGGATGCAATTCGCACTCCTGGGCTTTTTACCATCGTCTCCACGAGATGCTCAGACTCTTTCTGAGGTAATTAAGGGGCCAAATTACCCCAGATGTAACACCGCTGATATCAGGAGAGGCAATTAAGATATTTAGAGAATTCCGCTTTGTTCTTTTTCTCTGCCATGAAGACAGACTGGTACCTTAACATCAGCTATAACGTTTGGAGGTCTCCGAAGACCTCTGGTTTAAAGGCAGGAGACAGGACCTATTTCCTGGCAGCAGTCACCAGCAGAATTTTGAGATCACATTCTGAAAAGAAAGAATATATATAACTGCAAATGCATCTAGGTAGCATTTTTTCCCAACATATCACTGAAGAAAAAGAGTATCTTAACACGTGAAAAGGGGCTTCTCAGCATACGAAAACTGACTGACAGCTGTGAAGGGGGTCATAGCTTTCAGATAAGCTTGTTGGAGCAATAAGTGTGTCCAAGAACCTAAAGTTTAATTTAAAAGCAATCATTAAAGTCTAAAACAGCCTAAAAAATCTTGACTGGTTGAGAACCCACTCCCCCTTTTTTTTTTTTCACTCTAAGCCCACAGAAACAGTATACTTTTGATATGACCTCAGGTCATTTGTGTCACCTCAAAATACTCAGGGTGAGTGCCTAAAAGGGACCTCTTACCAAGCAGAACCAACAAGCCCATGTCTAGGACGCCTCAGAAGAGGCTGAAGCTTGCTGTTCATAGCACCACATAAATTGCACTTGATGTTATCAGTGATGTCAGTGTACATGGAAGGTGTATAATGGATATTAATTATGACTGTTATCACTTATGACTTGTGTAGTGCAGCCAGGTATGCCTGAATACTTGCAAACACAGCGGCTTTTACACGTGGCAAATCATGAAATGGAAAATGGTCACTCTGCACAGCTCTAATGAGGGCAAGGGTGATTTAAGCTAGCAGAAAGAATCATAATTACTGTAGGTTCAAAGTGATCTTGAAGGAGAGGAAGTTAAAACAGGGTTGAGATTGATCTACTTTCATGCTTTACTCGGCCCATTGTTTTTAATGCCCCACTTTGAACTGTAAACAAATGGCTTCAGCTGACTTGCACAGTTTGCTGCAGATAATTCCTGAATTTTTTCTGGGCAATAGCGGAAAGTGTGCACAGTGCAAAAATAAATGGCAGGGGAAGCTGTGGCAACAGCCAGTATCCTCTGTAGTCTATCCAAAAAAAGTCCAACTTAAATCCTGGATGCAAAGCCATATCAGAGCACAGATGAGAGGAAAGGGCTCCAAGGTTTGCAGAGGACTGCATGCTTGCAGGGAAGCTGGTACCAATGTCCAGCCCCAGCCAGGCAGCTTGGATGCTGAAACCCTTCCCTCCTGGGGAAGGCCTGGCCCTGGGCCCCTCTCCTGGATCACAGACAGGGGGACCACTAGCCTTCTCACTCCTTCAGGTCTCTGCCAGCCAGGCTGCCATGGCCTCCAACTCCATGGACTCTTCCCCCTCACCACCCCCTGGCCCCCAGCACCTGGGCTGAGACCAGGCATGGCAGGGGGAAAATAAAGGCAAAACCCAGGGACTCTTCAAGAGACACAGAAAGATCTGTAGGTTGGGACTCAGCCTGGGAAGCCTCTTTTTCTCTCTCTCCTTCATGACAGTGCAATTGCTAAGCCCCCACCACAGGGCCACTACTATTACTGTTGCTCATGGAGAGAGAGGATACCTGCCCCCGGGGACCACAAGTGCCAGGGGACACAGCTCATCAGGCCAGAGAGAGCCACATCCCACACACCCACCCAGGAAACAACTCACTGCCTCAGACCCCCTCCTTTTTCCATAACATTGGATGATATTTGGGATTATATAAAGTGAGATTAAAAAGCCCCTAAAAAACACTCAGTCTTTTCCAAAATCTAACAGAGAGAAAAAGGGTGAAATCCTAGCTTAGCTGATTTCTGTGCACTTTGCTTTTAAGTTCAGCATGCAAAGGCTTTTACCCCTCCTGCATGATGATAAAATGGATTTTTTTTTTTTTACCTACGATGCTTTTAGTAAACTGGTGTGTGTAACAGTGTCTCATTGTGGAACCCATTCTTGTCATGGGTGTTAAGTGTCTGAGATCTGTCCAGCTGCCTCATGATGGGTACTTTTCTTCCTTCAAACATCCTGCTAACTCCCAGCCAACACCATGGTCAGCAGCAGAGCCAACACATCGTGTTCATCTTGGCAAAATGAGGCAGTCTGCATTAAATTGAGGGTTAATGAAAAACAAAAAGAACCAATAAAAGTCCCTTCCTTTCTTTATTTTTGACTGAAAGCTAAAATTTGCATGTTTTCATGCCTTCTGCCAGCCCACCAGCTCCAGAAAGCACCTAGACATCCCCACAACAGGGCGGTGAGATGCTTCAGGAACGTTTCCTTCAGAGGCTATGACAATAATAAGCTTTCTGTACCCAATAGTTTCAACATGATTCTATTTTAATGAGGTGAATTACAGTTAACTCCCATTAATTCCTCTCTACCAGAAACTAAGCTTCTCATCATCCTACAGAGGCTTGGTTTTCTTCAGATTTTTTAATCTAAAAAATGACTTTTCGTAGAGGAACCTACAAAATGATAAATCCCCTAAAGTGCCCCTGAGGCAACCTACTATAATTTTTCCTCCTTTAAGGGTGGAAAGGATGACAGTATGAAAAGACTGTCATCTTTATTTGTACTGAGAATACTTCTCTTACGAGAGCTGTTCAACTCCCTTTTTTAAATCAGCTGATGTCAAGAAAAAGTAACTGAAAGTGCTGCTTTATTTTGCCACATCACTGTTATGCCAAAGGCACCCCAACCTCCAGAAGGTCTGATTGTGGCACACAACCCTTAATGGCACATGAAGGGATAAAAGTTGTATCATAGCACCATATCCAGAGGCCCTGCCTACTCAGCTTAGGTGCCCATTCATATACAGATATATGTGTAGGTAGATCCACCCTGTGACAGGGCAGTGGCAGATGATGGCGGTTGTTGCTAGTGGTCAGGATCAATGATGAACCTTAAGCTGTGGAACCACAGAAGGGTAGCAAACCTGTTCTGCCATCCATAATCCCCCAAAATGCCTGGCTGATCTGAGGTGGTACATGTGTGTAAGCACTGGCTGGGAGAGAAGACAACTGGGTCCAACCTCTAGCTCTATGATGCTGATGTTGAGATCAGCCACTCTAAAATCCGGAGGTAGTTGCTCACAAAATCCCAATTTTTCTTTTTTCTTTTTTTTTTTTTACATATTTACATTTACATTTTTACAAATGGGACTTCTGAAAACATTTTTAATTTCCTAGTTGACTGAGGCTGACAGAGCTGGATGTGGATTTGTATGTACAAAGTTTCTTTTTTCTAGACTGGAGATGGAATTTTCACTGTATCCTTTCCCTCTGGAACTGGGCCTTTTAATATCAATCCCAAATAGAATCTCCTGACCATGGTCAGCTCAGTCAGCCTGTGAGCAAACTCATCAGCTCTCTACATGAAAACAAAATATTGGCATAAACCCATGTTACTCTTAAGACCGACATGGGTGGACAGGTATTGTGGCACTTGATCACTCTATGTTTCAGCATGCAAAAAATCAGAACAATATTTTAATAGGATGAGGAGACTATCCTGCATACATTTTTTTATCAATGCAAATGCCCAATCACTTAAGCAAGCTTTCACCCCGCTGTAGACATCACTTCAATGTCTAACCCTGCAAGGAGCAGCATTACTGTATCCTTTTGCTCATATGAAGCAACACTGTCTCTGGCAAGACATAGGGCTCCCCTCTGGCAAATTTCTTCATGTAACAGAGGCCAAAGTTTTTATGTGTTCTCTGAAAGCAGCTATGGCAAATAATCAATTCAGCTAAACAGTCTTGGCCACAGTACATCTGTGCTTAGTTTTGGCTTAGCAGAGCAGAGTAACACATGTACTTCTCTCTCTGTCCCACTCCTAACCTAAGATGGTGAGAAAAATAGCTGAATTACAGAAATACCTTCTGAACAGAAGTATCCTGTGACAATGCAAAATCTGCATGACTGGGTATTTCAGCCAAAATGAACTCTCAGACCCACATGATTTCCTCGTGAGCTGGCTTTGTGGGGAGATTTTTTTTTTTTGCTTAGTTCTTTTTGATGTTGTTTTGTTGACTCCTCAGACCAATACCTTTTACTGATCTCACTTCAGATATTTTTATAATCAAATATATGAGAATAAACAAGGGTCACTAACAGAAGTGAGGACATTTCTCGCAGGTCAGTGCCATATTTATAATCACAGTTCCATTCCTCTGACCCTTCCTCTCCTGCTTCTGGAAGAGATGCCAGCACCCTGTGAAACAGCAGTACCACACAGCCAGTGTCACTGTCACTGTTGCTGACAACAGCAATGGGGACATTTCTTCAGGTGTCTCAGTGCCTGAAGAGCTGAGATCCTGTTTTCCAATGGGATTGAAGGAATTTATGTGCTTTTTGTAGGCACATATTGCTTGCTGCAGTGTGCACCAAGACATCAAAAACTGCATACCTGTATTACCTTGTGCTTAAACCAGGTCAGGCAGCCCAGGTGCCTAAGTCAGACATTGCAGCTCCTTAACACAGTCACACCAGTTTGATGAGGGCTATTTCATGCCCCAGCTACTCAGTTAATAGGCACCTTGCCACCAAATGCCACAGAGATGTGCCCAGTAGACCCTGTACACCTCTGCAAAGTGGTAACTCTTGCAAAAGAGGGCAGCACAGTGATCCCCAAGGCAGCACTGCCAGTCAGGGCTTCAAAGCACAGCAGAAATACTGCCCTCAGGGCACTCTTCCCCAGCTGCTCAGCCTTGTCACACAGGTCCCAGCACCTGTGGAGCCAGTCCTAGTGTCTGCAGCACTGCAAAGCCATGACCAAGGCTCTAAACTCTCAGAGCTGGTAAACTGCACACAGTGTCTTTCAATATTTCAGTTACCTCTTTTGAGGTCAGTTACACTAAATTTGCCATCCCTTAGTTCACACTCTACAAACAAAAGGAACATTGATTAGCCTGCTCTGTGTTCTTCACTTAATTCAAATGATAATGCACATCTCCCTCACTTCCTCTGTTATTCTATAAGCTTTTGTTAACAATACTTAGCCTCTTAGCAAAAAGATAATTTTTCACAAAAACATTTTAGTTCTAGCAAACCTCTGAATTTTGATGAAAACTTCTCATTCAATAGCCTATTTCACTCTTGGCTTTCAATTAATATTTTCCAGCTTTTGTTTTCACTTTTGTTTTAAAGGTCTTTTTTCTCCTGCACTTATATTGATTAGCTTTTCTTCGCCACTCCAGGCAGGTTTTTAGAATTAAGTATTTCTGACACCGAAATGATTTCCTTTCCAAGAATGAAAAGAGTCCATAAATAAACTTCAGCAGAAAATTTAAATTTATCACCAAGAGCAAAGAAGTCACCTTCCAAGTCATAATTCTAACCACCATTTCCTGGACCAGCAGAGGCTGAAAGATGATCATATTTGACACCAGAATTTACATCAGTACCCTGGATTTGAAAGAAATTTGCTTCATTTCCCTACACTGACACAGATTTTCAGCACAACTATGGGTGAAGTCCTTAAAGCATTTAAGGTATTTGGCTTTACAAAATGAAGACCCATACAGCATTGTTTATCCAAATTACCAAATGTCTAGCAATACAGTCAAAATCTTTGAAATTAAAGGGGTAATTAGCCCAAGCAAATTGCAAGTTGCTGAAACACACAACAGTGCTTGGCGACCCAAGCTGGGTGCCATGACGAGCCACATGCACACAAGAGCATGGTGGGAAAGAGCTGGACTATCTCCTACTCAGTGCCATGTGCCAGCACCAAAGTACCCAAAAGCGGCTGCTCCTTGACTTTTAACCTACTCAAGTTCCTGACCATCTGCAAATTTAAGTCCCAACAAATGTTAGCCAATAATAAAGGTTTACTATTCCTTTGTTAATCTGACAGGGTGGAGCTGGATGCGTTTTCTTTTCCTGTCTTTAGTCATCTGGTTTTTAAACAGTTTTTACTGTCATATTTATGTTTCTCAGCTAATCTTAGAGCCAGTGACATAATTTCACTGAATTATTAATATTTCAATCACATTTGTGTCATTTGCACAGAGCTCTATGACAGGATAAATTGCGTTCTGCATTGTTCTAACTTGCTTAAAATATTTCTTTGTAGTTTAAAAAAAAAAAAAATAAGAAATTCATTCCTAGACTGTGCTTGCATCACCAAAAGTCAGTGTTTCTCCCTGATTTCCAGGTGCAGAATGTGAACAGAGCACATATGAAACCAGAGGCTGTGTGTCATTCCTCACCAGGTGGTGCAGGCACTGTGCACCCAGAAGTGCTCTGGCCCTTGGACACACAGTGGAGTAAGCCAGCCCAAGAGAGAGGGTGCACAGGCAATGTCCTTGTTGCTCTTCCCAGGCAGACTTTCCCCAGCAGGGCTGGACCCTGTGGGCACAGCTCTGCAGTGGCACTCGATGCTCAGTCTTCAACTGCAGGTCATCCCGTTTCTGCAGTGGGGACAGAGAACACACCCCTGGCTTGTGCTGACCTTGAAGGTTCCTGTGCAACCCCAGTGACCATCATGCAGCTCTAGGACCCTCCTCACCTTGCCGTTCCCCATGAGCAGTCCAGCCAGCACCCCTGTCCCATGTCCCATACGAGGCCGGTGTCCCTCTCCCAGGCCGTTAATTGGCTCGGATAAGCGTCATGCAGGCAGGCGCACACATGTGTCCCATAACCTAAACCATCTGTGAGCATTTTAATTAACCGATCCCCAGCTCCTCTGTGCCACCATTGAAAAGATCCCACCCTGGCCCCAGCCAAGCCTCCTCCATGCAGCCCTGCAGCTCCCCTCCCCACCCAGGAATTTGCAACCACAACTGTACAGCATGGGCCCCCCTGGCTCTTCGCGGCCACGCAGGAGCAGCCCTCAGCAGTCAGCGAGGAGAAGATGAAAAGGGGTCCCTCCATATGTGGCTGCCAATGCAGACCTACAGGGTAGGCTCCATGCACAATAGATAACAGGAGGCCCCTTCTTGCAGCTGTTCAGCTCTAGGGTCTTCCACGTCACATCATACATGCAGGCGTCACACACCCTTTATATGAAAAATGGCTGGAGAAAAAAATTTCCTTCTGTGAAACCACATGGATGTACATCAACACAGAATTCAGCCTACTGCTGTCAAAAATTGCTGGAAAAACGCAGCCATGTCAGGCCCCATGTTCTCATTACGCTCTGGAGAAGTGAATTTACTCTCTGGCTGGTTTTATATTGCAACAAAGTGAAGTTTTCCATGGAAGTACTCAAATTCATCTGAGTTGCTCTGGAGGCTGAAGAGAGATCCAAAGTCTCCAAGGCCTGACCAAGATCAGGCTCTAGATGAAGGAATCTGGGCACTGTAAATGCAACAAGGCTCACAAGCAATACTTTCACCAAAACAGGAAATTTACACTGGCCTGCTAGGTTTGTAACTGGTATAAATGAGCACAGCTCATTAGCAAAGAACGTGGTGTTGCCTGTCCAAAGGCAGAACACCCTCAGTGGAGGATCTGAACAGCTCTGGAAGTCACCATGACCATGGTATTTATAAATTTAAGACAGGTGGTAGTGCAAGGTAACCCCAGAAAGCAAAACCTCACAAGTTTGCTAATGTGGGGGCTGCTCATTTCACAGACTACTGCAAACTAGCTTTAATCATATGAAACTCATGCCATCAGCAGCACTGTGCTTTCTCCAGTCGTCTAGGGACAATTCTTGGCAACTTTTCTATTGCACCTTCTACTGACTCTCTCAAAATAGTTTTATGTAGGAGATCAGCAGTTTCACCATTTTATAGGCAGATAAATTACACAGAGCAGTAAGAACATTGTTCCTTAGGATGGAATATTGACAGACCAGAGTCCCAGCCTAGGGCTTGAAAAAAATTGGTGTAGATCTACTTGATCACAAGTAGGGTTTTCCTGCAGGTTTCACATGATGGAAATACCACAGTCTCTCACTGGCACCAGAGATTGCTGTTATACAAAAAGCAGGAAGGGAAATCTTCTAATAAATGAAGCTGAGATATCAATTTGTCTGGATTTCATTTGAAGTCCAGCCCTCCAACTATGACCCTGCAGTATCCATAAGGCTGTGGTGCATCAGGGCTTCAGATACCTAACAGGTACCAAAACAGGGGTCTGTGCTGTAAAGTTCATCAAACTCCTGTGCTACCTCAGCACACCCTGCCTGCAGTGAAGCAGGATGAGACCATAACCATCAGCCTCCCTACCCCATTACCATCCCACAGACTGTAAATCAGAGCAGCAATGGGGCCAAGCAAGTCCTCTTGATGGGTTCAACCACAGAACTAAAATCCCAGTTCCATTTGCTCATGCGCTGAAAGTCTCTTATGACAAAAATACTTATATTTTCCACTGTAGGGAGAGAAACAGATCAACTGTGTGAAAGTGTGTAAGACTGTCCCCACCAAACAGGTGCCTTTGATCCCTGAAAAGAATCTTAGACTGCTGAGGGTAGGCTGGGTAGGACAGTTCATTTCTCAGTGTGCTCAGCCCCCTCTGAATCATTCAACAGCCCATCTTGTAGTCCAGTTGGTCCTTTGAGTCCAAAGGTTTCTCATAAGAGATGTTTGCACATCTCTCCCCAGAATCAATGACAACAGTATACTGGTCTTACACTGAATAAGGTTATAAACATTGCCCTCAAGGAGTCAAGTCCTTAGGTTCCTGTCTGATAAACACAGGATACATTTGTAAGATCAACAATCTCAGTCATCCCGCAGCTGAGTTTTGTGTGCGTGTCTCATTTCTCTCCAGTGAAATTTCCAGATTGACTCAGAAGTACTGAGTGGAACTGCGGGGTTTTGGAAAACAAACTCATTTTCATGCTGCCACCTCATTTGCTTTGGCTTTCTGGGCTGTGCATGCAGGAACTTTGCTGTGCTGTTAAAAATGCTTCTGATTCATAACCCCTGACAAAAGCATGAGTAGAGCAACATCATGAATTGCATAGCTCACTGGCCACTGGGAAAGGTTCATTGGCCTGCTAATCTGAACTATCTGATCCTAAACTTCCACTTCCCATTGCATTCAAATGCACTGTTGAGTTATTTGACTCCAGCATAGACTCAGGGATGTTTTTCTTGTCTTATAGTTTTGCAGTAACTGAGCTAACCCACAATATAATTATTAAAGCAAAGAACATAGTAGGATCCCAGCGAGGATTAAACATTTATATGATTCATTCAAATATTTTAAGTGCCACTAGCTGGGATAAAAATGTATAAAGATTGTATTATAACAACAGGCTGCAGCCCAGAAATCTCTGTGAAAAGAATCTCTGGAAAATGCTGCTTGAGGATGCCAGAGCTCCACTCACTGGAGTGTCTGTTTCATTGGAAACCCAGCCTCAAATCCCATAGACTGGCATATCCTTGCAGTCAGGCCCATACGGAAGCAACTGGCTCTTGGAACAAGATTAGGAACACCCAAACAACCCACTGCAATATATAAACACAGCTTCAACCAATTATGGGACAAGCCTGCACCTTGGCCAAAACTGAAGGGAAAGAAAAGGGGGACAGGGTTGAGAAGATTTGGGAAAAGAAAAGGGAAAAAAAAATAAAAAAGAAGATGTAGATATTGTGCCCTTTTACCCAGTGGGTTTGAGTATCCAGTCAAACATGGGTAACATCAGTGTGAATTGCTCCATCATCCTAAAGAGTCCAATACACATTTTTTTCCTGCTGGGAGTTTCAGGCTGCAGCAGGTTCAAGAAGAAAGGTGTTCTCAGCCCCCTGCTGACTTTACTTGCTTACTCTGAATACCTGTTCAGGGCTAGGTTGAAAGTACTCATCTCTGGGTACATGTCATCACTTCTGAACTCGGAGTCTTTCTTGTTTGTCCCATTGCTAGGGAGCATTTTGTTGTGCTCTGCAGAGTGGGACTGCTCCATGTGGGAAAGTCACCTCCAGCTATTCACTATCAGATGGAGTGTCTTTGTTATAGAGAGCACATGTGGGAAGACAAACAAAAAGTACAATTATTTGCCCAGCCCTACTCTTTGGTGTCTATGCAGGAAGGGGCAGGGATAGTGAGAAATCTCCATAAACATCTCAGCTTGCAGGAGCATGCCTCCTATTACATCCCCTCCTGAGTAACTGCCTATTTTCTTCCACAGCCACACGAATCATGCTGGTGAGGAGAGTGGCAAGTACAAGGTCCACCTCATCCTAGCTTATGAAGTGCATCATGCTCATAAGGAGACCCAGGAGGAGTAACCTGTGCTGGGACCACAGTCTGTCAAGTGACAAGATAAACTAGAGAAAGCATGTGTGTGTAATGTCTCATATGCTCACCTTGCAAAGAAAAAGTAGGATTGGTTGGACTCTGAAGACCATTCTTTTGCTCAGGACATGTTCTTGTATACCAGCATTAGTAATCTTGCACAGAGAAGGATGGCACCCACAAAATCTGAAACTGAGGACTTAGCAAAAAAGAGAGTTAAGTCAGATGGGCAGGGCACAGCTCTATTTGGCTTTGTTTCAAGGAAAAGATCACACTTCTCAACAAGGCAAAAGGATGTAGAATCATATTGCTGATGTTTTGGTATATTATGGTTGCAGTTGTCACAAAGCAGAGAACAACAGCATTGGCTAGAGAGTGTATCCATTCAGTTTAGTTCAGTTTTCCAAGGAGGTAATGTGTGCAGTATCGCTCTCTGTGTATATGTGTCTGTTCACCGGTCTATCTGCACTCAGCTGTCTTTCTCCCTCACCAGTAACTTTTGAACCTGTTGGCCAATTTCAAAGAAAACTGACAGTCAATAAGAGGTCTCCAAGGTATTGAATTCCAACATGTTTTATGAAAATTGGCAGCTGGTTAGAAGGAAAAAACCCAATTAGTGCCCCCATGGAGGTGAAGGCTGCAATGTGAACATGACCATTATTAGACAGTGAAGATCCTACTGGGAAAGAGATATAATGAATGTTTACAGAGGGAAAAACAGATCAGCACTTACATCTTATTAGACACCAGAGAATCCAATGCAAGCTCCTAGTAATGTCCCAGGAAACCATCAGCTTCATCAACTCTGCTGCTCACAAAATGACATGTGCATGACCTCCAGCTGGGGCATTTGCAGCCCTCTTTACACAAAGGCAGAGATAGAACTGAGGAGGGAGGAATTGGTAAGGTTGTGGGCTAGGAGAAGGGGAAAAGCCTTCTGCCAACAGCTGCTGAATGCCTCCCCTGATCATCTCTTCCAGATTTTGGAATCTGGATCCCTCTGGATCTTGGAATCTTGGATCACTGATACCTCTCAACGTTCCTCCTCCAGCTGTCCATAGCATCCCATGGATCCTTTCAGCCCTTTCATTTCCCCATCTTTTTGATTTTCCCTAACCAATTGATTTTCCCTAACTCATCTCTAAACAGCCAAAGATCGTCACTGCTGTACCTTAGCTCTCCACCCTATCACCTCCTCAGAAATGTCTTTTGCGGTAGCCACAAAGTAAATGCATAATTTTCAGGACAGGTTGCCCTCATTTTTGAAGCAGCAGAATTTCGTTTTGCCTGCACTGCTGAGAAACCTTGTGCCAGCTCTAGAGTCATGGCACAATGAAACAGGCAAGGACATTTCATTTACGAATTGGGCTCGTCCTCAGGGACAAATTCATCCTTCTTATAACCTCCCTGAAGTCATGATAGAGAAAACATAGCCCTAATTAATCCAGCCTGCTTGCATTACAAGAGATAACACGGCCTAGAGAAAAGCATCTGACTCAGATAGTCAGGAGGTTCATGGTCTTACATCACTTTGTAACTAACTTAATCACTGCTGTTGAGCACTTCCTTTAGCTGCATTTATAAATTCAAATTGTAGGACTTATGCTTCAGGGTCCAGATTCTCAGCTCAGATGAGCAGCCACGTGCAGACTAAACTTTCAAAACTAAAGCTATGTGCATCCACACTGGCTTCACTACTTTGCTGCTGAGGAGTGGAAAGAACTTACATTGAAAGGCACTGAGCGAACTGTAGGCTCACAGTAACATAGATGTCCTCCAAAGGTTTCCTTGGCTGTCCTTCAGCTCCTATCCCTTGTCCTTCCTTGGGAAAACTGCTTCCTTGTTATAAATCATGCAGAGCTCCGGCCCTTTCCTCCATGCTCCGGTTCCAGCTTTTCCTCTCCCTTCCAATTCCTCAAACAACAAGGAAACAAACAGAAACACTAAAAACCATTTAAAATCATAATTTACCTTTTTACATGAGAGGAATATAATTGAGTTCTATGAGGACAAGAACCATAAGGGAAGGCAAGAGAGGAGCCCCACAGGAATTTATTTGGACCCTCCCTCTCCTGATCTCTGCATAAATATTTAGCTGAGTGGCATTTGCAATGGAAATTTATCTTGTAGAAGAGTTCTGATAGCTGGTCAAGCAGATAGGTAGGTAATTGATCACAGATATGTTTACATCTACTTAATTAAATATGCATCCAGTCAATTGAACAGTGAAATATCTGAAAACTCTGCAAATTGTATGAAGAAGTCACATCTGCCTAACAAAGCAATTCTGACATGCCACCAGTTTATAAACCTCTGTTTATAAACCTTTGGGAATCTCACATACTGATACGCATGTTGCACAGGAGAACCCAGTGGATCACTATAATTATCATAGGATGAAATTGCACGGATTTCAAGGAACCTTTCTCTGTGGTTCCCAGCAAACTCTGAAACACAGTTGCAGTAGTGATGTTCCTGAAGTGAACAGAGACACTTGTGTAATTCAGTTGAGAATGCTCCAAGAAAATGCTGTCACTGCACAACTCTCATGTACCCACCAGCTGTCTCCATCTGGAAAAGACAACCTTCATTTTCTAAAAGCAAAATATTTACAACTGTTCCAGTCTGTCCCTCCAGAATTCTCCCCCTGCTTGCATATGGATTTTCATGAAGCTACAACACGGGGATCTAATAATCTCTCCAACTATCTCCATAACTAGATGTCAGATGTTGGCATTCACAACAGTGCATGCTTCTAGACATAGACTGACACCAGTATTTCAGTTGATTGACTTTAAAGTCAAATACACATGGTTACATACTAAGGATTTTGTGGAGGTGTCTGATAAGCATCCTGGAAAGGCCCAGATGTCTTTACAGAACTAACATGGAAATTTCATAAGGACAGGCTCTGCAGTCCTTTTGTGGTGTGTAAAGGCCAGTGTGTTTGCTCAGGCTGTTAAAAGATGAAGTCTTATCTCAAATCAATTTTTCACTCGTGTGATCCCAGTTATTTCATTAGGGTAGTTCCTGAGTAATGACTCAAGGGCATGCCAAGGAGGAGTGGATTAGCTTCACTGAGTTTCCTCTTGGCAAAAAACAGGAACAAAGAAAACCAATGATACACATTTCAGAGCTTTAAAAACTTCTTTTTGACATTCAGTTCTGGAAGCAAGCAAAGGTTTGGGAACAAGCCTCTTTCTTCTTAGCCATTTCTAATTCCCCTTCTCATTCCCATTCCTTAGTTTTCTGGGCAATTACCTCACATTTTCTCTCAATCCCTCATCATATCTCTACCCTGCCTTACCAGTTTGCTCCTGTTTTGGCTCAGGGTTGTTTGACGTATGCCATGCCCCAGAGAGATTGTTCTGGTTTAGTCATCATTTCTACATATATCAAGCTTTGACATCCATCCAGGAAGCAGTAAGGCTGCCATATGGATTGGCTGGCTGATCACAGGCCAAAAATACCGTATGTTGTTACTGAAGAGCTCTGAGGGCCAAATGCCCAAACATATTCAGGCTCCAAGGACAGATCACATGGAAGATGATGCTACCTAAGACAAGCCTTGGGCAGACTTATGATCCTGACTTCCAAATCCATCCTCTTAATCTGACATTCAGCTCTAAAGGCACTCCTTAGTTTGACATGACATTTCCTTGTGAACACTTCTCACAGTACAGTTTTCTGTCCACACATGGCAAAGCCATCCCATATGAGTGGTCCCTGAACTTCTGACCAAGCCCAGATGGAAGCAGATTACAGGTAGACCACTGCCAACTTGCTTGGAAATCTCAGCTAGGGTAGAGGTGTAAAGGCTCTCAGAACAAGCTTTTTTTTCTCAAAAGGCATTAAATTCATAACAAAACCTTAATCTCGAGTAGGTCATGGCTACGTTCACTCAGAAACTCACGCCGAGAAGTTCCCACAATGAAATAAAAATCCACTGACTTCCATCAGTTTGGAGTAGTTACTTTGAACCCTCCAATAGTTAGAATCCAGTTCTTTCACCTAAACAAGAGACCAAATCACCTGGCTGTAATATGAAAATCAACTGTGTGGGGCTGAAGTATCCTTTGTATTTTATCAGAAGATGGTGGGACAATTTAGGTCTTCCATACTACAACAATAGGCAGACACCCTTAGATAAGGGTGCTTTCCTATCCATACTCTGAGCCAATCGCAGATGGTGTATCTCAGACAAAAAGTCACTTATGCCAAGATAACATGCTCTTGAATCTCAGAAGAACTTATTACAAGCCCTCTGATATGAGCACGGTAAACTTGAATCTTTCTCATCTGTTCACTTCTAAAGACCTTAATATATGAATAGAATGGAGGACATACACTAACCTTTATTCTTTTTCTGGACAATTCACAATGAATAAAAAACAGAAACAAGGATTGGTTGCTAAAACATTCACACAGAAAACAAACAAGAAAAATTTTCTCTGGATATTTCCACTGAAAAAAGTTGATCTTTTTCATCTGCAGTGAGAGTGGCATTTAATCTCAAACTGCAGTTGTACATTCTGTACAATATTGGGGAAGATGATGGGCAGAGAGAAGGAAGCCTGTTGATATTGACAACACAGCATTGTTGTGCTTGGGGAGGGGCAGAATTATGGACTCACCACTGGCACTGCTAGGCCTGGGCTGATTTCTGGCCTCCCAAAAAGTGCCAGCATTGTGGTGGAGCTGTCTTTTGACTGTGCACAAGGTCCTCACAAGTGGCTAATGGTTCAGCATCATCTCCTCAGATGAGTGCAAATGCATTCATTCTTCTCTGAGATGCAATAAAAGCACACACTGGCAGGGATCTATGAGAATCCCTTTTGCTCTGACACCTTCACATTTACTTTGTACCCCAGGGCAGACTGAGGGAAACATCTTCGTGCCAGTTGCAGAATTAGGAAACCTGCAGCACTGCTGGGTGTTTGCACCTCATTATGAACTTAAACAAGAGCTGGCCTTGTTTCTTATTTTACTGCAAGCTAGCAAAAATGACATGTATCTCCAGCAACCTGCAGTGTGCCCCAGCTACATGATCTCCCCAGCCAAGCACTGCTGTCAAGGCTCCCCACTGCCACACTGTGCAGCTTGGGAAAGCCATATCTTCTGGCCTTGGCAGCATGCATGGGTAGGAAAGTCTCCAGTTAAAACTTCCTCCAGCATTGCATGCTGTGCTGGTGTAATGGACTCTGTGCCAGTTTTTCTCACCTACAATATGTGACAATGTGTGGCTGCATTCAAACTATGGCTCTAACCAGTTTCCAGCCCAGTGAGCTCTGACACAGCTCAGAGCAACTGCAGGCAGCAGCTTCATCATGTTCTTGGGTTTAGGCAAAAATTTCAGTGGAAAGAAAAATTAGTTAAAATTGACCCACAGTGTTCTTCCTCACAGAATGCTCCACTCGGTGGTGCCACACTGTGTAAGGAATAGAATTCATTTCTGTATTATTACAAAAATCCAAAAAAAAGTTAACAATAGATTTTCTCTTACATGTGTGTTTAAAAAGTGTGATGAATACAGAAGGAAAAAAAACCTCAAACTTGAGCTCTGAGATAACCTTTACTTTTAGTTTTAACACCAACCCAGAAATATTTCAGCTTGAAGTGTCTGAGGGCTTAAGAGACAGCACTCATCTGCAGTAACCTCTGATCGCACCATGAAGTCAAGCAGGCTACTGTGTTTGACACCAGCTGAAAGTCTACCTCCTTGCAGGACATCTCCAGATTTCTCCCCAAAGAGGAGAATACATGAAGGCAACTGTCATCAGATATTGCACACCCCATTTGTTAAACAAAACAAATGCAAAATTCCCAGGAAAGTGCTGGCAAAGCTGTCATGACAAAGAGCATCACCCACCTGGATATGGGATTCTGTGTATGTGATACTGTGACTTAGAAGTGTGAAAATTAAGGAGTATATTTTTCCCTCACCACCTCCCTTGTCCATATGTTAATCTGCTACTAGTGTGGAGAAGAGATCCAGGTGTCCATCAAGGGGAAAGAACAGTGCTGCTGCATATAATGCAATGCTCCATGCCAAGTGCAGTTCAGCTTCATCAATCTGAAACTAATTTTTAATTCTCTTTTATTTTAGCATTCTGCTGAGAAGATGTCTCCCTCCTTCTTTCACACTTTCCTTCGAGACAACAAAATGATTTATCACTGCAACACTGTCAGCTGTAATAGCCTTATGGTAACAGTTTAAAAATTAGGTTGCAGTGACAGTTCATAGGAACTTTAATCCATTGATGAGAGGGACATTGTGCTGAGAGAATATGAAAGGTGTCCTTTATACCCTCTCAAGACAATATTCCTCAAATTCAGTCTTCCTGCCACCACTATATTTCTTGTTTTATTACCTTTCAAGGAAAGTCAAACAATTCTACCCCAATTCCTAATCATAATTTTCAAGCTAAATGATTAAAATAGTTCTTATTAGCTCTTTTATAAGAAGACTAAGCTTAATTTTTTGGCAATCACAAACTTTCTCCAAAGCTGTTAGTCTTTGCCTGTAACTTGTGGCATACCACATGAGATAACAGGCTACAGCACCAGTGGGACTGAATCAAAATTTATTGCTTTCACAGCCATGTATATAACCACCTATAGGTCATGGAATTCTCCATATGTGCATATGCTGAATGATGTGTATATGCAGCAGACTGGGACAGGAATTAACAATCTTTCAGAGAGCAGAGAGTAATTTCTATGTATCTCTATGATCTTCAGAAAGGAAGCTCTGGGCGGAGATTTAATCACATGTCATTGTCTGTTATGCATTCATAAAAAAATGAACGATTATGGCAATTGAAGGAAACCTATCATCAACTGAGAGGAAAAGACTATTTTTCTGAAGCATACAAATTCGGTCTTTTATGACAAAATGACTACTTAAGACTAAAAACTCTAATCATTACCATTTGTTTCCTAATATATCCACCTCCTTATCTGCACGTTGAACTGAAAACACAAGCTCTTGAAATGTTTCTGGTCTCTGGAGGGGTGAACGTTATTTTTGTCCTTTTCAAATCCTGCAGCCAGGTAGTGGGGGCAGCATTTCTTCTCGCTTGGTGTCAAGCAAGTCACCCTGGGCACAGCCTGACCCTGTGATCAGTTCCTGGCTGGGGTGCTGGCACAGGGGCATTGATGGGGTACCCCTGCACCCCTTCCCGGCAGGGCCATACAAACAAGCCCTCACCACAACCCGTCATCAGGAAGGTGGTGCTAATGGGAGATGGTTTTGAAGGTTTAATATAGCTTTTGCAACACCTTGCAGAAGAGGAAAGGGGTGCCCAGCTTACTACAGCTGAAAAAACAAAGAAAGGAGGGGGGAAAAAATAAGCGATTTCCTCTAAGTTCCTCATTTTCACTGTACTTGCCAGCCACAACCAAAAGGTGCCCTGTCAGAGAGTGGGAGGGAAGAAGTAATTCAGCTCCCTGCTGTTGGGACTCAGTTCGCTATGGGAATTCAAGGCTTTGGGCTCAGGGCCATTTCTACTCCTTACTCATGAAAACTGCTTTGGCAGGAGATACCTAAGATCGGCCAGGCACCCATGTAGCTTCAGAAAGGAGTTGGCAGGCTGGAAGCTCTGCCTCTGAGCTCTGCAGCCTGAGGACAATGTCAACATGTGTTTTTCTCATTTCTCCTGCCTCTTCTTCCATCCTCTACAGCATGGAGCAAGACGCATCTGCACATCTCTGTTTTGCCACTGGAATAGATGGATCCCTTCTAGACAGGACAGCTAAGGAGGCTGTATGAATATGGGTGTGAATGTGTGTGGCTCTGTGGGGGGCTGTCCAAGTGGCAACACTTTGCTTTTAATTCCCCTCCTATGGCACAGAGCAGAGCAGTTATCAGTGCACATTCCGTTTGGATTCGGCAGCAAGAAATGGTCAATACCTGTTTCACTGTGGAATCTACTATCCAGGGATGCCTCTGGACAAATCTACCAGCAGCAGGTTAAATGGGTTTGCTGTTCAGCTACGCTGAACTGCAAAGCAGCATTGAGACCACAGAGCCGGGATCAGGGATCAGCCCACACCTGTGTCTGATGAAACCCTACAGAAGCTCTCATCTGCAGTGGCAATGTGGAGCGACAGCAAACTCTTGTGCCACACAGCCCATTACACTCAGCATCCAAGGACAACACCCTCTTCCTCTCTGGATGTCAAACAGCAAAGGACCCTCAATTATTAGCTTGTTTTAGTGAAAAAAACCCCAAAACATTGAAATCATTGCACTGGGAATCCAAGCTTCATGAGGCACAATTAAAGCTTTAGCAGCTTTTTTACTAAGCTGAGGATCCTCTCAGACAGGGCACACCAGGCAACCAGGACCCTCCCTGGAAGCATGGTAAACCTTGGCATCAGAGAAACAGCAATGTCAAATCGAGCTCTCTCTTCTTGTCCATCTGAAGCTCTGCTTTCTTTTTTTTGCAGGGAGGTTGCTATTCCCCTTCTGCTCCAGCCTTGGCCGAGCAAGTCCAGTTGAGCCTCCTCAGCTGAACTTCTGGTTCAACACTTCCCTCAGGACTTTGTGTTGTAAGGTTGGAAGGGTGGGCTCAGGAGGATATGGGTGGGACGCAGTGGCAGCAAGGAAACCCTTGTTCACAGCTCATTCAGGGAGGAAATGGGCACCGATCCCAAGGAAATTGTTTTGTGTTCCTGAACAGTCGTGGGGGGAGGTGGCGGTACTGGCCAGTCCTTTCCCACTGCTCCAAACAGCCATTGCTGCAGCAGTGCACCAACACAGACACAGTCGCATGGGTGTCAGCCTTTCATGCCTGGCTACTCATGCCGTACTGGAAGTGTCCCACCAGGGACCCAGGACAAGCACCCCCTTCAAGCTCCATGGTGGCAAGTGTTGCTGCTCACCCCAACTGAGTCTCAGCACAAGGGATAACGGAAAGGGTCCCAGCCAGCCCTCCTTTACTCTGAGCATCTCCCAGAGGCACTGCCGCACACACCAAAGGCAGGAGGAAAAAAGGGGACCTGCCCTTTGTACAAACCACTCCACCAACCTGGTTGGACATACCAGCTCCAATCCCTTCTTCTCTCAGCACTATGTCCTTGCCCCTCCATGGACATGGCATGGCCATGCTCCTGGTACTGACCCAGAGACATCACTGACACCCCATGCAAGTCTGAAGGCACAGACACCTCTCAGAGTTTCTCCTGGAAATAAGCTGGGACATGTTGTCACTTGCAGCCTGAACTAGGCTACAAAGGGGCCCCGTGACTCACCCTGGGAGGCATTAAACATAACCTGCAAGCCCACAGTGTAGAGCAGGGAACAGGGTGGGAGCTCTCAAGGAAATATTTTGCTGAAAACAAAACTTTCAAAGCCTTTCAACAGCAGAGCACCGAAAATAGACTTCAGACTCCAAGGGAGGGGGAATTGGAAAAGGTTAGGAGCTGGGGAGAGACAGAAAGAGGGAAAGATCAAACGATCAACAACAACCCTGGGGAAAAAGGGGGCGCAGAGGTTGCCAAAGATTTTTTAAGTCCATTTCCTGCAGGAGCTGGGGACGAGGAGGGTCAGTTTATTGCAGTTTGGCCTGCGCAGAGAGCTCTGCAAGAGGCTTTTCAGGCTCACTCCAAACACAGCCATTCATTACCCGCTGCTGCATCCTTCAAAACAGGAAGCGTTGCCAGAGCATTAATTTATCTCTTAATCGCCGTCCTTTTGTTGCTGTGAAAAATGTTTAGTCATAGATTTAATTCCTCTCACTCCACCCCCCTACATCCCGACCACCTCTGATCACAAATACCATGAAGAGACAGGGCTTGACAGATTTCCTGATGGTTTTACTACAATTTAACTTTCAGGAGATCGGCTAACTTGCGTACAGATTCTATTGAAGAACCCTGCATAGCAACAAGAGAGCTGCCCCTGGCTCAAAGTGGGAGTGTAATTCTTTGGGATTTCGCCTTGTCATTATTATTTCTCGCTCTTGTTATTGTCTTCAGTCCATCCTCCCCAGCCCCAATTTACTTTAAACAGATGTCTTATTTGTTCATAGCATGCTGAGGATTTGCCCTGGCAGAGATTTTTTTTTGTATTTTGTTTTGCCTTTTTTTCCCTTAAATGTGTTTTAAATTTTGAGAAGAGCCCGTGAAACAATAGCAGATGTGTTGTAGCTACAATTAATTGGATAATTAACTTAATTCATGTATTACATTTTAGGTTTGTGTTTCTTGTGCAAGAGAATATGTGTGCTAGAAGCTGAGGTGGGCATGAGCAGAGGGGAGGAAGAGAAACATTTGTTAGGGAGGTACATCAGGGAGTCCCAGCTGTGGGTCCCCCAGCCAAGGTGCAAGAGCAGAGGGGAGAAGGGAGTGAGAAGAAGGGGCCACATGCTTCAGCAAGGGCTAAGTGATTAAAGATGCAACGAGTGGTGAACACATCAGTTCATCCGGCTGTTTTCCTGGGGGTCTGTCCCACTGGATATGCTCATGGGGGACTGTGCAGTGTATGGGCAAGGTACAGGGGGCAGGGATTCAGATCCCCTAAGACAGACTAAGCCTCCCCTGTTCCTCTTGGAGGTCAACAGAGGGATGCACAGATGATCAGTCCATACTACTGGGGCCATTGGGATATACCTGGGATGGAACTGCTACCCACATGGCCCCAAGCCAGCTCAGCTTCAGGCTGCCCCATGTTCACAGCTTGTGTTCCAACCTACCCAAGTCACAGCCAGGGCAGGCAGGACCTTTCTGCCTTTGTATGGCCCACCAGACGCTTCCACTTCTCCTTTAAATCCATTCATCAGTGAGTGTCTGTACCATGGTGAACAGCCTCAAAACCTCAGTGACCTCTCAGCTGTGCGCTGTTTGCAGAGCCCAGCGTGCCAGTGCTGCCACCCAGGCAGGCCAGCCATCCTTGGACATGATTATTGTTCCTTGGTATGAAGCCCTGCCAGGCGACACAGTTCCGGCTGGGCTGCATGCCCACCCACTGGGAGGGTCAGGGTCTGGCCCTGAGTGTTAACAGCCCTCCATGTCTCCTACTTGAAACGTTTTCAAAGTACTCCCGTGGCTATTTCGTGTTGGTCCTGGCTGCCGCCATTCTTGGTGTGTAAATGCTCCCAGTGCCTTCAGAAACTGCTGTGTCTACACAAGCCACCATAATACATTCTGCAACCCTGAAAGTACCGTTTGTGACTTAGCCTGCACCCTCCAGCAGCCTCAAAACATTTCACAAATACAAAGCTCTCATGACAGGTACGATGCCCATGGCCATTCAGAGCAGACTTTCTACCTGCAGTTTGGTGATTTTTCTGCTCTTGTCTTTTGCATGGGGCTCAAGAGCAGAGGCTTCCAAGCGGGCTCAAAGCAGCATGGTGTCCACTTCTAGTTCTAGCTCTGAGTAGCTGAATGACACAAGGAAGAAGAAGGCTGGTGACTCCAAGACAAATTTTGGCTGGATCCTGCATCAAGCTTTAGGCAGGCAGACAGCATCCACCCAGAGCTCCCTGACTTCCCAAGGCTGCCCACACTGTGCTCAGATCAAGACTAAGACTTTGGCTCTTGTTTATGTGACACCTGAGTTACTAACTACACTGCAAGCATTTTTGAAACAGCATTGTCCTTAGGGAACTTCACAGCATTGGTAGAAGCATCTGTCTTTTATGCGCTGTGGCTTACAGCTATCGGAACAACAACAAAAACTCATTTTTATTATAAAAATAGATATTTTTTCCAGAAAATTTGCAGTAGAAATGCATCCCAACAAGTCATTCACAAAAACACAATAAAAAAACCCTCAGACTGCTCAGATGAAAACAAATGATACTGCTAATTGCAGTGTACAAATGCCAGGTATTGGCATTTAACTCTAACTATGCTAAATGCAAATGTCAGCTGGAATGACACAGTCCGGCTTCATTACCCAAGGCATAATTTTCAAGCCAAGCTTAGATGGATCCAAATTTCCTACATTTTTTTCTTTTCTTCCATGGCAGCAGATGAGGGCAGAGAATGGAACTATTTAGCCTTCAAAAAGGCTGGGAATGGGAACCCACAGAGGTCCTGGTTCATGCTTGACTAAAAAATTACGGTAAAAACACAACATCACTAGTAGGGCTATTGGAAAGAATTATACCCAGAAGTCCTTAGAAGAGGCTAAAAAAAATCCCATTTAAAATAATATTGTTCAGTGCAGCATTTTTCTTATTTCCTTCTTTTTTTTTTCTACCATATTCATTTTCTGCTCTTCTTTTCTTGTAATTTGAGGGCTGCAAAGTTGCCAATTATTCTTTTTTCCTGTCTCCCCCCCCCATGTCAGCAATATTTGGTGCTTTTTTTGAATGCAGAGCACCTGGATCAATGGGATTAATTAATATTAGCTAAATTCAGGCAGGGCAGAAAGAGGCATTTAGTCTATGTCGTGGAGGACAGAGCTCAAACTCACTGTGTACCTCAGTGAGCTAGCTATACCAGTGAACCAAGTACAGCCTGGAAGGCTCAAGAGCCATAGGTAACTAAGAGTAATCTGAATGCTTTAATGCTTTTTTATTGCACATGATGGTTTTTAAGGCAGCTGCAGCAGCTAGAGTGGGAGAGGAAGAAGCTGAGCCATGATTTATGAATACTTTGCGCTCATGTTACTGGTATCATTAATCACAACTGCTGATAAATTAATCCACCTTCTAATTTGTGTGCAAGATGCTCAACTGAAAGTTAGAGGAATACCAGTGTTTTGGATAAGGTGCTCTTATAGCTCACTGCAAAGTGCCAGTTTTGAACCTTAAGCAACCTCGTAATTTCTCCTGACAAACAGCAGCCAATGGTGAGAACAATCTAGAAAGCAACTGCTGTCATAAAAGGGAGTCCCAGAACACGAAACCAAGGAAAAGCATGAAGCCAAACACAGTTTAGCACTATGGTGGCTAATCAAAAACTCACCTCTGACCCAGACTGAATCCTGCACTCCAAACAACCACGTTTGAACTTTTTCCAAACCAGCTTCCTCTAAATCTCTGAAGGACATTTCTTAAATTTTAATGAAGGCCACAAGTTTTGATTTCTCAAGTACTCAGAGACAGAGTGAAATGACAACATATGGGAAGGATAAAAAAAAGCAGTTACTTAGCCAGGGTGAATTTCTAATGATTAACATACACAAAATGAGAATTTAGTTCATTCACAGACCCCTAATGATAGCTGTATATATAGAAAGAGAAGCTTGAGATGGTTTTGAGAAAACCTTTCAAACCCCATTTTATTCATAAAGCTAATTTTGTATAATTTTAAAATATTTTAATGGCTCTTCCTGAGCCCTAGAAAATCACATTTGGGATATATAAACTGTCTAGCTTCATAAACAGGAGGAAATAAAAAGTGACTAGAATACATTGATTTAAAATAAAAACAAGCTTTCCGAGGCATCCTTACATAATTATTTTTCTGTTAATTTTTAGCCTATGCAGAACACCTGAAAAAAAATTCCTGTAAGCTGTAACATTGAAATAGGAATGGTCCTTTACTTAAAGGTTTCGGTGGTTTCAGACCTTAAGTCTATGGCTAATTCTGAAATTATTTTCATCCATCCTACATTTCAGAATGAGTAAGTGCTATACATGGAAAGACAGACAAAAGCATCTATTGACAGGTTGATTTGCAAAAATAATGGTGGCTGTTTGACAATGATAGGACTTTTTGATTGCTAGAAGCAGTCCCATTAGGAATGCATTAGCAGGCAGAGTGCAGCTGAGGTGGTCAAAGGTGCATATTAAATGCAATTTATCTTATCAATATCACTTTCACATATATGATGTCTAATGTTTGTATACCTGTGGGTTGTCTGGTTATGTGTGTGAGGTGTAGACAAACAAGTCCAGTTCTGCTTCAGTTTACTACTAAACAGCTATTAGGATTGCTAATTCCGTATAAACATAATTGAAAGCAGAAGTAGACAGGGCATCCGTCTATTTCAAAATATAAACTCCATTGTGTGAGTGCCATAACTTCTATGGTATCACTTTGTATTTCAAAACAGTAAGTCATAAGTTGTTATATATATAGACAGATGGATAGGTACATCGATCAATTGATCAAATGATCAATCTTGTTTCCTTTTTTATCATCCAGAAACTCAAACTGGTATTTCTCAAATATTTTCCAGTCACTGACACCCTCCATCTTGAGGATATGTTAGTGAATTGAGTCTGGTATTTCCTCATTTAAGATATCTAAAGTGAAAGCAGAGATGACCCTGATCTCACTCCCTAATTTTGACTCTGCCATCCCAACCTTTTCCCATACACCCTTCCCTCCCTGCTACGGTGGCGCCAGAATTTATAACACGCTGAAGAGGAGATGAAGCTCCTTCCTGGTCAGCTGTCCTACATTCAGGCCTAAAAACAACAAGGTGCCATTGCATTCGTGTGCTTGCGTGGGAGTGAAAACACCTTGCCTTTTCATGAGCATAAGGTTTCTCAGACTTTGTCATATCCCCTCCTCTGGTTGTGATGCACCAGGAGATTAACACAGGAATGTAAGGAGGCAAGTCCCTTCCATGAGGGTGGGATTCACCCTGGGACCCCTCTCTAATGCAAAATCTTCATTTGTCATCATTGCCAGTTAAATATTCATTCCTGTTTTCCATCAGCAAGGGAAAGCAGCATGAGGTTTCCTTTGAGCTCTGGGACAAAACAGTCATGGAAATTGTCAACACAGGGCAAGAACAGTTTTAATAACAGGCCAGGTCACAGCAATCTAAAGTGACAGTTTTCTTTTCCCCTCCTCCCTCTTCCCTTGAAAACTCTCCTCCATCCCGTTTTATCAACCCCATGCAGTTCTAGGCTGTGCTGGCCCTGCTGGGCTCTGCGGAGACAGTTACCACACACCTAGAAACTCCTTTTCAGGTTCCCATGACCTCAGCAGTTCTTTTAAAGAAGCTGCTTTTCATGACTTGAAAGTAAATAGACGTGAGTTCTAATCCCTTGAGCTGCAAAGTTATGGAGAGTTTAAAGCCTGCTGCTCCCACAGCGTGTTTTGCAGTCCATTAGAGAAGAAGGGTATCCCCAGTTATCTGACCTTTCAGAAATTGAGGCATCTGTTCTGCTGACTCTTTCATTGCCCCCAGAGAGCCACTGATGAGATCTGGACGTGAAATGAAGGAGCAGAGAAGAGCTGTGATTTAATTTTATTATTCAAGAGAGAAGAGAGACAGGCGCAGAGCTGCTGCACCTTAGAGCTCTGCGCCCATCCATGCATGCTGATGCAGCTCTGACAAGGGACCAAATCAGTGTGGCAGATCAACTGACACCAGTTCAAGCTGCTCAAGGACCTGGCCCTCTCCATGGAGCTGAGGTGGGACACTGCAACTCAAAGGGAGTAGGGAAGAAGGGAATAAATGTCAGGAGTGAATCTTTGAGGGCTGTGTGCTTTGCTCAGGCTGCAGAGGATGACATTTGGAATCTGCAAGGCAGAGGTACATTAGTTCTCCATCTGCTCCAGTCCTGGAGGCATTTTAACCTGCTGCTGTCTTCTGCCTCTTCTAAGACTCTTCCCCCAAGATGGACCAGACTGCCTTGCTGACTAATATCACCTGGCATAACTGAACTGTTCTGGTCAGAAGTGAGAGTATTCCTGTCAGTACTCCAGCTAAGCTCTGCTGTCATTATGCCCTTCATTGCCCATTCCCTCTCCTTTGCCCAGGGAGAGAAACCAGTTTCATCCACGAAACAGAACTGAATATCAGTCAGAAGACTGAAGTCAGGAAGGCTCTTACCGCACATTTCTCCTATGCTTGGCTATTCAGGCTGAGCTAAAAATCTTGCCTTCAGAAAACCTTTCTGTTGATTTGAAAGGGCTGCTCCTACCAGCGGATGTTTTATTTAAGAACAGTCTGGTACATGATAATTAATGTTGAGACCATGTTTCCCGGTTGAGCAGTAGCTTGTGTCAGGAGCAGTTCCATTTCCTGTGCTGGGAGGGCATGGGGATCAAGGCACTGTCCTCCAGGAGTAGGGACGATCAGATCCTGGCCTCACAAACACCTCTGCCAGGCTGGCAAGGAATTTGTCATGGGACAGCCTAATTGGATTAAATAAACACTAGCATCAGGGTGAGAGAGGCACGGAAGAGGACCCCAGTCACTGAGGGTGCATTTATTAAACCAAAATTGATAAAACCTCTGACCCTTGAATCTCCTAGCCTGAATAATGCCTGCTGTCCCAAGCAAGTTTGCTTCTTTGTTCCTGTCTCACTTCCCCATGAACTTCTCTCTTCTTTGTCCTTAGCTGATATTTGCTTTGCCACAGGGTTCATGTTCCTTCCTGGCTTAGGAGATGGACATGGAGTCAGTAAGCTGAATTTTATCCTTGCTACCAGTCGTGGTTCCCCTCAAGCACATCTGAGGGACAAAAATGTTGTTCTCAGGTCACATTTTAGCTATATAGGACACAGAAATCTGGCCTGAGCCCACCATGTAGTTTCCTTACAGAGCTTCTATAAAGAAAACTCTTGTCCAAAAAAAGATTCACCCATTCAAAATCAACCCTCCGGTCATGTGTACACATCAATCCGCAGTGCACCACAGAGAGCCACCCTCTGCTTGCACGCATCTGACACACCTGGGCATGCACACATCACTCCAATACCCTGCTCAAGTATTTTTGGGAGAAAAAAGATAAATGCGTTCGCAGAAGATCAGCTAGCCACTTTACGGAGTTGGGGGCTTTAGTTTTGGGGTGCTGGAGGATCTTTAAACATCTAAAGTGCAATTTTTAGCAGAATGAGCACTAGACAAATTCAAGGTAGGGATTTCAGTGCAAGTGGACTCAAATCAACATTACAAGATTATGAAAAGCTCCAACCAGTAAACACAGCATGAGAGGGCAGTAATAGCCAGAAGAAAGTATAGCTGTTGCACCTGTATTATTCTGCTGTACAAACATTTTACAAGGCCTGGTACCAAGTATATTAAAAATTATGCCAGATTCCCAGGGCCCTTTGTCCTCCCAAAGCCTCCTCCCCCCACAGCTGACTCTTTTGGCAATGCTTTCAGCCTGGGTCTTTGCAGGAGCCACAAGGAACGATGGGCTAAAACCACCCCCAAACACCCACGCTCTGCCCCACAGGGAGGGACAGGGAGCAGGCAGTGGAGGTCAGTGGGGTTTCAGCTTTACCATGCAACTGAGAGCACTACTCCTGCATTGCACTTGCCCAGAGGCATTGCCCCCTCCCAGGAGACTAGCTCAGATACAGCACTGATGATATTCAGGTCTCTGTCTCTTTTTCTCTTAGATATAAAAGCACATAGGAACCTACAGGGAGTCAGAAGTTCACAGACCGTCTGGTACTTGCTTGAATTGATGTGAACCTCTGCTGTGGAAATTTTTCTAGGACATGCTTTCTCATGAGCGTGACACACTTTCAGTCTGGGTGAAAATACCACAAGAATAACCTTTCTCATGGTATTTCAGTATTTATTTTCTGGTTCCTGTCCAACCCTAAATCAGGAAGTGCAGAAGCGTGAGAAAATTTTATAAAAAGAAAAAAAAAGTTAAATAATGGGTTTTAAGTCTAGAAAAAGTTTCTGTTCTGCTTGAGCCCAAGGCAAAAGTTTGTTCTTGTTTTATTCCAACAGGTTCATCCATTTTTAGCTGCTTCTGAAAGAGCTGTCACATCACTGTGAGGCCTTCAGCAGAGAGGCCGGGGAAGCTCTGAGCCTTGCTGTTGTCTTCTGATGTGCTACAGACTCCTCAGCCAAGTCACTTAGGCACTCTGAGTGTCTGTTCCCAGTCTCTCTATGAAGATAGCCAATATTTATCTTGCTTTGAGAAGTGCTTCAAGATTCTTGGGAGAAACCTCCTGTGCAAGTGTAGAATTTTTTCTAAAAACTAATATCCCTCTGTTTTTTACCCTGACAAATGTAACTGAGCCTGTATGTACCTCTTTAAGTCTTTAAGCAGTGGGAACCTTTCATAGTGACTTAGGATATGATGTAATGTCTATGTATTGTTAACAGGACCAAAGTGTAATAAACATTCATTTTAATGAACAAAGCAAAGAGATGTAACTCAGAAGACCCACGGGGAGATGTGTTGTGTAGAGTTGCCATGTTTGCATACATGCTTTTCTGACTGCAGTCAGTTTTAACAAGGGTAAAATACTGTTGATGTTAAATCACATGTGGTTTTTTGTTGTTGGGGGGGGTTTTGCTGTTTTGTTTTTTTTTTAAACGAGCCTCAGAATTGCAAGGGTGTTCCTGAAGACATAATGGTTACATCTGTACTAATAACGTAAATGTGTCCAGTACTGTGGGGTGGCCCCAAGGCCAACTGGCATGGAAAAGCCTACCTCCATGCTATTGAACTCTCCTTGTCTCCAGAACAGCAGGGCCACATCTAACCCACCTCCTGGGAACCAGCGCTGGCTGGCACTGGCTCCAGAGCCGTGCCAGGAATTGTTTGGGAGAGCATTAGCTGGCACCAGGCTCGGCCATGCCGGAGACCATTCTAACAATTAAGAGTGCAGACATGTGAGTGCCAGGGCCTGGCATCGTTCCCTGTCACTGCTTGATTTATTAATATCAAGTAGCCATGTGGCCTGCAGAGCCTTTATTGCTGGTGACAGTACCGGGAAAGGAGAAAGTTTGGGTTACTTTTGCAAGGCTGGCAGATAGAAAAAAAACAGGCAGCTTGGGTTCTTTTCTTGTAAACTGCACATGCTTTATATGGAAATTATTAAGAGACAATCAAAGCAGGAGCCTGCAATGCTGCCTTGGCAAAGCTTTTCAGCCTTGTTTCAGCCAGTGTTTTGAAAAAGGCTTCACACTCAAGAATGCTCAGTACTAAAGAATACCTGGTCAAAGTAATTTTACTTATTTATGTTTGTCTAAAGTGATGCAACCAGGACAACATATTGTTCTTACAAGTCCACTTGGCCCCATTAAGTCCCTGAAACCTTGTGGAACCATATTTAAAACTTGTTGCAACTAAATACCTAGGGCATCTGATGCTACCACGTGTGAATTCTTTACAAATAAAATGTCTTGACTAAACTCCTGTGCTCCACTGTTGTTTGGACAATATTAAATTAAGAGTCTTATCAAATGGTAGTCTAGAAATCTGTGTTCTTCCTTTCATGTTTTCTTAGAAAAAGTATGTAAGAAGTGGTACATGGAAATCAGGGGGAGATAATTGTGTCCTCATCTAAGTACCAAGTAGTTTTTTCCAAAAATTTCCTAGCATTAGTGAGAAATTAGCAGTACCACACATGTACAGCAGCAGCATCTGTCTTTGATGTATGATTTACATCATAGCGAGAACATTAGGTTATCAAATGTTAAACAGTCCTCAATACCTTATAAACAGTTGAGTATGAGAAACCTGCCCACTCAACCAAACACTTCACATCATTAGCATATAGGAATTTCAGCCTTTCCCTTTCTTCCTGGAAAATGAATGCTAAATCACTCAAAAGAGAAATTGCTTAACTTTCTCTTGTTGACACAGCAGTGGATTGAGAGCCTAAACAGGCTTCTGAACCCTTCCATTAAAAAATTACATCAAGAAATGATGGTCCAGGAACAGACAGCCATGACAGCAGCTTCATCTACTTATTTCAGTGTATGACTCACATCAGGAGACAGCGTAGAGTCCAGGACCCCACCAAAATAAACGTTTTTCTGATATACAACTTGCAGTTGCCCTGAGGAGCTCCTGGTGGAGCAAGGTGCTGATGCTGGTTCGAGAAGCAGGAGTTCTGCTCCTGCTATTGCTTAGTAGTTTATTTATCTTCCTCCCTACCTCTAGACTCAGTTCAGCAAAGCGGCATGTGCTTAACCTCTCTGGACTTCAACAACAATTTAGGCACCAGCGCTTATTGCTTTTCTGAATAAGCATGTGCTTATTCAAGCAGAGTTGGTCAAGCCAGAGGTTGTTCCATACCTGCTTTAAGACAGCAAGAGCTTCTCAGCTGCCTGAATGCATATCTAAGCTTGAGCATTTGGCCCTTATCTGGAAAAAGAGCAGGCTTCTAGAAACTGCAGTGAGCTCTTTTGTTGGGTTTGTTTTCCCTCTACTTTTACTCTTACCTCCTTCTGCATTTCTCCCTGAAACCTTCCTCAGCCCTGGTACAGCCGGAAGGGGAGCCTCATGAGTGGGGCTAGCTTCAGCCTCACAACCAGCCTCATGGTACTTAAGAGATCCTGGCAGTACCGAAAAGCACCTGGGCTGAACTTGGTGTTGTGTCTGAACGTCATTCTGAAACTAGTCTACTTGAGCTTGATTATCATGGTATTCATGGCATCCTTTTCCTTCTTCATCCAGGGCAGGCTGCAGGATTTTTATGTCAGCAAGCTGATGTCTGTTCAATGTCAGAAGAACACAGAAGAGAATTCTTGTGATTTAGAGCTGACCAGGATGAGCTCCTCTGCCTGGTCCCTGGATGAAGGCGGTCTTTGCAAGGACTTCCTAGATTGCCATAGAATGCACACAGCCAGCTGGTGAGCTCTGCCAAATGCTGTGTTAATTCCCGATGACGGCTGCTGCTCTACAAGGAAACAAAAGGCTGCTCATATGAAGCAGACACGCAGCCTTCTTGCAGCACTTGGTGTGCTATTTAGCTTTAAATGTGTTTTGTCCCAGCACCTTAGCAAGGTCTTGTGGTGCAAAAGGAAGCTTAGAAGCCAGAGGAATTAGTAAGGCCAGGCCTTGATTCATCCTGTAACCTAAAAATACAGACTGATTCCTGCAGCAGCTATTTTAGTACCAGACAGAAAACCGCTTCCTTGAGATGAAAAGGCTCAAACACCGGTACCCTCCTCATAAACAGGATCTTGAGATATATGGAGAAGAGTCAGACAATTTAGACTGCACGAGGCTCACACAAATGCAGACACAAAAACACACAAACATGCCAGCAAGGCGAGATAAGCAACACAGCTCTTCGCAGAAATTCCTGCATGTAATTCCTTTTGAGGTAAAATAGTAAATAATAATAATTTAGGAAAAAAATTTTTAAAAAAATAAAGCAATTAAGCAATTACACTCTCCCTCGTGTTTCTGCTAGGCTCTTCCTGCACTTGAGGGCTACCAGTCTAAACATGCTCTCCCAGCCGTTCTACTCCTGAAGGAATATGAGTTCATAAAAAGACTGCCAAGATTATGTAGCACCTTAATACAGCACCCAGTGTTCTCCTTGCCTCTTACCCCAGAGGTTGGTCCCAGCTTATATAAGAAGGGAAGAGGACAAAAGAAAACTAGAGAGAAGGCATGTTATTCACAACACACACTGTCTGTTTTCTGTCAGACAGACCAGAGAAACTCCCAAGTGTACATGTTTGAATTGCAAAGTCTTTAGGCTTTGCAGCCAACTGTGTTGGTGGAGCTTCAGCAAGGAGGGACACATCTTTGGGGAGTCCTGAAGTCATTTTAGGTACAACCCTTTGCCATTGCCCTTGTTGATCTCTTGAATCAATCAGTGCTACATTCTCTTTCTTAAATGCATAGTCTCCAGAAATATCTGTGAGTACTCCCTGAGAGGAAATTTAACTCTCCCTAGCAAACAAGTAGCCATTCCAAAAGGACTCTTCTGAAATAAACTTCTCTCAAAAGTTTAACCCCCTACTTATTTCCACTGCTGGGATTTTAAGGGCAGTCTTTGTGTGTAAGGAAGAGCCATGCATGCCTGAAACCTGGTGAATCGCCATTCAAGATAAACTTTCAAGAGTCCAGCTACCATTTTGAGGTCTGATAGCAATATAGCTGTTATGCAGGTTTCTTCAACGTAGAAGAGGGTAGTGAGAGTTTCCAGCTGAAAAAGTCCTTTCTCATCACTTTCAATATCCTTTTGATTGTGCTGCAATGAAAATGAGATGCAATGAAAATGAGGTACAGTGAATAAGCGAACTTGGAGGTGTTGAACTGGAAGCAGTTTTTATAGAGAAGTGAGAGGAGCCAGTAAGGCGAACAGCCGACCTATGTTACGGGAAGAACAGAGGTATGTTCTCCGCTGTAACACTGCTGGAGTCACCAGAGGTGCTTCAAAGAGAAACTGTGGTGGAAATCTCTATGACAAGGGGTGATATTTCAGGTGGGGATAGCTACTACTTCGGTGTTGGGTGGGAAGATGCTGTTCATTAAGCACAGACTAGCCACTGTACCTCTGGGGCAAAGGAAGATCAGCACAGTTTGGACAAGCATACGCAACTCAGGGACTCTTAGTCTCCAGTGTTGGGTCAGAAATCTCACAGGTCAATTTTCCTGTTAGCTACATTAGCCTTTCCCTCTGAGAAACACCATCATGACAACAGAAATTACCTTCCTTTACACCTTAGAAAGAGTGTGTTTGTTTTTCTCTCAGGTTTCAGGTGGGCAGATGCAAGGGTGTTGTTTCTGATTTTATCCAAGGTGGTTTATTCCTGCTTTGCTTTTGTATGCCCGTTGTCTTCAGGAGAGCATTCTCCGCAGTAACAAGGTGACGTCTCCCCAGACTGCCTCCAAGCATTCATGCCTCCACGCTGATATTCATGCTGCAACCCATCCTCCATCAGAGGGTGAGCTTTGGCTTTGGTTCTTCTCAGCTTGTGAGTACTTTTCCTTTACAATCTACACAGCACTTATCCTGTGTATTTTCCAGCACATGCATATAAAAACACATTTATGCTGATGCTGGCTTCTTTTTTCAGAGCAGAAATAGTCCATCTCCATCTCACAGACTTCCTACTGCTCTGCGTGTCGTAGAGCCAGTTCAAGTGCCTCTGCTGTGCCTTGCCAGCAAACACACTGTGCCCTGGCACTCTCTCGCTTTCCTTACCACCCTCTCCCTCATCTTAGGAAATAATTAGCAAAGAAGAAATAATAAAGCAATACAGAGTGCACTTCTGAGGCTTCCAACAGCTGTTGGCAGCTGCTGCCATGTACTCCTGGTGCTGCTTTGCTTCCCTGGAGAACCACGTAAACCTTCCCTTTTCAGGTGCCCCCAGCCTCTAAGCACCTGAGGTCAGATGAAGCTGAGGTCAGATGAAGAGGAAGGCATCCATGTAACACCAGCCTCTTGCAACAAGCAGAAATTACAGGAGTGGGGAACCTGCATTTCCCTCGGGGCAGAAAAAGCAAGCCTTTGTGGTGCCCCACTGCATAACACCCTGCCATAATGAATAGGTAGGCTGCCAATAGAAGCTATTAATAGACCCTATAAATTGCTATTAAAGCAGTATACATCTATGATGTTGCTTGCCTCAGCCAAAAGTGTCACAAATCATGAGAGCACCAGCAGAAAAGGGTATCACAGCCTGATGAGCACTTGCGAGTGATTTTGAAATTTGAGGGATAATGGAGCAACAAGTCTGCAGGTTGCAGAGCTCCCTAGCACCAAGACAGGCATCAAGCAGACATCTAGTCACTTCCCACCTCTCAAGAGAGGTGGCCAAAGAGGAAGACACAGCTCCTTTGCCATCTCCTCTCAGGCCTCAGCTGCCCTACAAAGAGCCACTAAAAAGGTGTCAGTAAATAGTAATGACAGTGACAAAATTTCCCTCATAAGTGTCCAAATAAGTATGAAGTACTCCACCACAGAAGAACAGCCAGGGAGAAAAGCAATACATTATTCTTGCACAAGGCCAGACATAAACAGGCACTCTTAATGGGTCTGGGGCAAGGGCTTTGCAGTCCATTAGCTACCTGGTGAGCATAAAAGTCTTTGGCTGCATGGATGTACTGACAGGGCATGTTTCGTATGCTCTTCCTCTGAATAATGAGAACAGACAAAAATATGGACTGCAGTAAAAGCCATGAGAGATGCCTGTAGCCGCAGTCCTGCAAGAACAGGATTTCTGGTTCTGGGTAGCTTAGAGTCTCTCTGTGGGAATAGCTGTTCAATAGCATTTCATCTAATCATCCTGTCCCACCTATGGACTTCTGCACCACGGAGACCAGGATTTTCTGACATTCCAGGAATCTATGTGTCACCTCTGCACAATCTGTAGCATTCCTTCCATGTTGCCATATACATAACATGACATATGTTCATCAGTTTTCACTGATGTCATATGATTACAGTATCCTTATCTGATTAGCAAGCTCAGGCACACTTTGCTCATATTATCTCAATTAATTTTACCCACAAACATTGATGTACTAAGTCCTGAAACAATGCCTATGTAACTCCCCAGGGCATTGTTTTGATTCCATGCTGGAACAAGGTCACTCTCCTCTTGATTGATGGTTTTTCATTCTTTATCTTTTCCTAACAGTTGTTTCTTAAACAAGATTTTCACTGGCAATAAACAGAAAAATCTTCACAAACTGTTTGAAAATTTAATGTCTCCTGCTGCTGTTGTTCAGAAGCTTAAAGTACAAATTTTAACGTTTTACTGCTTGTTGGATCCAGTAGCCAAATATGGATTTGATGTTGAAAGGCTTCTGACAACCTGAGTAACCTGCAAAACAGAAATGCACAGCCAGCAAGCACACAGTCTCAAAATAAGCCTTGTTGCATTTGCAGAGTGCCAAACTTACTGACCTGAAATTTTCTGACTGCTGTCAGTGACCAGGCCACGTCTCTCCAAAGCACTGTATTGCTCTACCCTACATGCCTCTACAGCCAGATATCTAGACTAGGTACTGGCAAGTATTTCTCACCAAGGACAACCAGGAGAATCTCTTGAGGAAAACATGCTTTCACTATTGCCTAACCTACTTACCCATACCTCCCACCTAGAGGGGAGGACCACAGATCCTTTCCATGATGTTTGTTCACTCCCTCCCTCATCAGCTCTGACAGAAAAGAGTTCTGAGCTATTTCAGGAGCCTGGCATGCTGCCTCACCTGTCCTGCCTGCTGCTTGTGGCACCACCCAGCCCACTCCACCAATATATCATTCTACAGTGAATATTACAAGCCACTTGTTCTGGAGACCATGATTCTTCATCCACTTACATCTTTTGAAGCTTTTCTCAGCATCCAGGGGACTGGAGAGGGAGCCCTGCACGCTGGGTGAGGGACTGTGGGCATCTGCTGAGCGGTTCAGTTCCAGACTTTCCTTCCAACAAGTGACCTGCAAGTGAAATGTGGGAAAAGTAATATCCAGATCATCATCTGGTATAAATCAACAAAGCCCCACTAAAGACATTAAAGCTCTACTGGTTTACACCATCTGGGAATTTGGCCACAGGGGAGGACTTCTTAATGTTGAGTTTTTACCCTTTATCACAGATATACATGTGAGTAAGGCTAGTGCCCTATCTGCTCTCAGTGAGTGTTACCAACCCCTACAGAGATCAATAGGAGCTCCCTGTTCACATCAAGAGCAGAATGAGGCCCTAAAATTAGCATGTGTTTGAATCAGTGCAGATTAGTAGCACTGAGCAGATATTGAGGGCATCGGAAAGCTAGCCGGTTTAAACAAAGTAAGAATTGACCTCAATTTCTGCTAAGCTGAAACTGATCCTTTTGGAAGGGAGAGAGAAGAAAAGGTGTCCAGAAATACTCGTGTTTTGGTTCGTTTGATATCTCATGCACCTAGCTTCAGCAGACAAGAAAGAGTAAAATTTCACATACTTTGTACTTGGGCTGACCTGGGGGCTGTTGGGCTCCTGTCCTCAGAATGGAAGGCTTCAATTCTAATTTATAGACCAAACAGATAATGGCAAATAGGCTTTGGGTGGTTTATCTAAATCCTTCAAAGCTGTGCCCATCAACTAGCTATAAGCTTGGGCAACTCCTTGGTTAGTCCAGAGTGTCTCAAACAGACAAATCATATTTGCTGTGTAGTGTTTCACATATTTCTGCATGCTGTCTGACAACCATATTCTACATAGCAAAACTGAAGGAAATCTGGAGTGAAATGAAAGAAACATGTTTATTCTTTATATTTATGATAGCAATAAATTCCCTTAAGGCATTGCCTTTTTCATTTAATGCAGTGAGTATCAAATATGGGCTGGGTAATGGATGTTTTATGAATGCAGTCTTGCCTTGAGCAATTGATTGCTTAATTTAAAAGATTAAAAGACTGAAGTGGGCAAAAATAAGAAAGTGAAAAAAAAATTGACCATGAACAGGCTATGATTATAGATCAGTTTCAGCAAGCTAGTAGATAAATTTCCATTGTAATAGTTTAAGTCTTCAATATACAGCCTTTTCTTCTAAGAACACTTTTTTATTATTTTATAACTTCTGTAGCTTACTGAAGAAAAAAGGTCCCACAGTTTACTTTGTAGTTTGTCTTTCGTTAAACCAGATGAGATTTTTTTTCTGTCATTGTGTATTTCTTTTTCTGTGGATAATATTTTTCCTGCTGGAAGAAGGTAAAGGGTGTATGCAGAGAACTGTTTCCTCTAGGTCCTAGTGCACTTTCTCCATCTACATCTAAACCAGAAGCAAAAAAAAAAGCAAACCCAAGTGAGTTGCTATTTCACAATGCAAAATTTTTCTTTCTTTTTTTCTTTCTGCTGTTTTGTCATCTAGCTGTGCCTTTTTCTCATTCATCATAAAGATATATCTCTTTTTTTAATCAAGTATAGCCCATGGGTGAATGATTAGAGATCCAGCGAAAAGAAAAATTACTCAGATGGACTAGTTACTGATGTGCAGTGGTTTTGCTAGTGTATTTATCCACTGATTCCACTGTTATGAATAATACACATATTCATCATGCCACTGCTTCAAGGGACAATGTTCTCATCCAGGCCCTCTGTGCATTTCAAGTAGCTGGGTCTTCCCCTGAGATCTGGACTAAAGGACTAAACTTATCTTTGGTGTAAACTCTATTGAGATCAGTGAAATCACTGAGACCTAGGATGAATCTGACCCACGGAGAGAGACTCTCAAGAGCTCCATTTAGTCCCTGTCACAGTATGATTTTTCCCAGGAATTGCCATAGCTATCCATCTCTCTAAGACACATAATAAATAATTTACTCGCAGATATAAGGGAGCACTTGGCTTCAACCTGCTAATGATCTTAGCTGAAAGGGGCTCCACTGTGCTTAAACCCTCTTTACATTGCCTAAGAGATTCAAAGTGCCATTATGGTAAAATGAGATGACCAGAAATAAAGAGGAGACAGTACAGTACAGTAGTTGTCAGCATGTCCATCACAATTTTCAGGTGGATCTTCAGCTATTTAAATGCCCAAGTGAGATTCATCTCAAGTCTCCTTAGCTGTCTAGTCAGCAGAGACCAACACTTCTGTGAGTATCTCTCTATGTATTACAGATGTAGCCTATATGATGCATAAAGGTTTTGACAACTAAAGCCAAGTGAGATGAACCCCATTCCTAAATATCTGTTTGAACTCAGTCCCTTGTCATCAAGCTTGGTGTCCCCCTGACACTTGCCTTGTGTACTCCCTTATGACACAGTGAAAGGGCAAGAGTACAGGGCTGCCTCCCTGCAAACACCAGACCTGGAAACAGGATACAATTGCAAATTACAAGATAGTCCTCATCTCCAGAGGCCAACTTCTGGTCTGGTATGAGACTTAAGTGTGGCAGGTGCAGCAGCAATACTCAGAGTTCATGTCTTTGTAGCTAAGAAATGTACATGCTGCAATCCTCTCCTCACTTCTACAGGGTCTGTCCTCTATTTGACTGACCCACATGTTATGTATATTTGAGGACTCTCTCCTCTTGATCAAAATTATCTGAATGCTGGCTCCTTCTATCAAATGCTGTTCCAGTCTAGAAGCTTCTGATATAAGTCTTTCATGATAGCAGTAATATCTCTGGTTAATTTCCTGTCTGATCTGCCCTTTTTTATTGCCCTAAGTAATTCATTTCCATCCCTGGCAATGCACCTTTTAAGAATTGATTTAAAATTAATACATGAATAAAACAGTATAAATAATGTATGGTTGCTGTATTTAATATTAATAGCCATTAAATGAGGAAAAAAAATTGCATACTTGCAGATGATTTGCAGAAGGACTGCGGGGCCATAATACTACATCTCAAAGACAGATATCGAGGTTGCCCAATGCACCCCTTCAAGAGATTTTTTTTATTTCAGTTGCCTGCAGATTTGTCAGGCTTCCCTCCTGCAGGGATTCTTTTGAGAACAGACTTTTGCCTCAGAGTGAATTATTCACTGCTATGCACATTGTGGAAAACATCTTCCAGATAGCTTAGACATTTCTGTGAATGAACAAGGTGGAAAAGTATGTTGTTTGCTGATGTAAGAAAGCCGAGTGAGCAGAGCCAGTAGCACTCTGCTATGGAGCAAGAACCAGCCTGAGCAATGGTGCTCCCCTTAATCTGAACTCAGTGGGTAACAGGATCAGACCAAGGAGAATCATGTGGTGGATAAGGACAGGAGCCATGGTGGAAAATAAACCACAGGCTGGTAGGGCAAGGATCAGAAAGGTAAACTAGTGATTGGAGCAGAATCCCAGTGTGGTAAGGAGACCAGGACTTAGAAAATGGGAACTAAGGAGTACAAGATGGAGAAGAAAACATTGGAGTAGGCAGTGCCATTCACAGAGTGCTGAATTTCCTAGCTCTGGGCACTTCAATGTGCATTTGCCCTTCTACTAGCACCTGTGCCTGATAGCTAATCCACATTACAGTGCACCTAGAGCTTGTGGAGAGCCATGACCTTCCCCACTGCCCTGCCAGGACCTCAAGCAAGCAGAGACCTGGAGGTTTTGTTGCAACTTTCAAACATACCTCTTTCGTATGCTTTTTTTATTCTGAAAGAGAAAGCACATGAAGGCCCTGGCATTTAGGAAACAGCTCCCCTCCAGAAAAGTTACCCTCCCTCATCTTGACCCTCCACAAGAATCACACACCACTGGCCTTGCTTACTGTGTGTCTCTGCCATCAGACAGGTCAGATGAGCTGAGCTGACTGGTAGGGATGGGTACTAAGGGGGGAAAAGGCTGAGACCAAGGAGACCAGCATCCACAGAATGTGTTTTGTTGCCAGCAAGCAACGAGTTAATGTTAGTCAGAGCCCTCACACAGGTGTAATGAGTCAGAGCCAGGACTGATGGCTGTCAAGGAGGGAATACAGGAAACTTTCACTCTTTAGGAAGGAAGACGGGAGAAAGTATTGTTTTCACACTCGATGAGCACAGAGTTTTGTCCATCAGAACAAGGATTTCACCTTGCTTTTTAATGAGTCAGTCAAAGGCTCCTTTTGTTTCACATACTTTTACACCCTGCAGACACAGTCCTGCAAGGACACCTCACTGCCCTGAAAGCTTTTCTCCTAGTGGCTTTTCCTTACATACCAGCTTGTGCAGTTTTCATCTCATCATGACCTCATGGCCCCCTTGTCAGGTTCACTGGGGAGAGGAGGAGCTTTGTGATGTTTTCACATTACAGAGGCCCTGGTCAAGCTTCAGCTGCAATGGCTGGGCTGCTAGAAGCAAAAAAAGTTGCTCAAAAGAGAATTTATGTGCCTCCAGTGACAGTTTCACGAATCTGTTAACAATTTTTCAATGTGTGATTATCAGTGAAGCTAAGAAAGGCCAGTACCAAGATGAGGTGGGTAGAGTTCAGAGGAGCTTCTTCCACAATGAGTCCCTGCAGTGCCTTATCCATGGGTGATTAATCTTCCTTCATTTTTCCTTGTCTGGAACCCTCCTCTGCACTGATCCCATTTGTTTCCATAGTCTTCCTAAGAAGAAGGGCTTCTTATTCATTTTTGGGTAATCTTCTCAGAAATAGACAATGAGGATTGCCAAATCATCCTAGTGATGGTAGTAAATTCTCAAACTCACCAGATATGTTTTGTATACTGGTCACTTGTGATAGCCGCCTAGCTTTAGAGGAAATCAACTTCTATCATTGAACAGCAATACTTCATCAAGACATAGTTTAGCTATAGGGCTCCTGTGCCACAACTCAACTCCAGCATATTCAGCTAAAGATGCAGAACTCAGCACCTCCAGATGTAAAATTGACACTCTGGCATAGGGACACGAATGGCCAGAGGCACAAGGTATGCCTGATTTATTTAAAATATTAAAATATTTAAATTATGTATATAATATTAAATAAAAACAATAATGTGCTGTATTAAAACATACAAATTATATAAATAAAATTCTAACTATCCTTAATATCTTTAATATAAATATTAAAAGATTTTAAATAACATATAGGACTTAATTAGTTGTTGTGTCAGACTCTACAAATGAGTCTGGGTGCACACTGCAGACCAATGGAACAGTCATGAAAGTACAGAAATTTTCACCAAAATCTCCTGTGCATCCAACATGGACTGAACATTAGCCCCAAACCACATTTGCAAGGTAAGCAGCTGCAGAAGGGCCAGTTCTCATTGCTAGAGAGGTTGTTGGGTTTGAAGGGAAAGGCTGGGGGTAGAGAGAGAGAAATAGCCAGACTGCAACCTATCTGGATCCACAGAGAGACACTGAAGGAGGCTGATGGATGGGCAGCTATTCCAGGAATGGAGGAGCTTATGGCTGCAACTGCTGCATCTGAAAGGCCAAGAAGCAGTCTGATGGGCCACCGACAACGGGGATCCATTTTGAACCAAGCTGAGTGTGCAGCATCAGACTGTGTATGGGGCCAGGAATATACCCAAGGAAAGTAATCTTGTGCTAGCAGAAAAGAGGCACCATCCACATCCCAGCAGTGTTCTCCCTAAAGGTAAGGCCAACAAGCTTGAATTAAAAAATGCACCAAGACCTAGCCTATTAGGGATATGTAACTTGAGTTGCTGCCTCGTGATAGGATCTGAATTTAAAGATGTAACTTCTTATTATTTACCCAAGGTCAGCATGGTTAAAATGGTGGTATTTTACCAGACAGGGAGAGAGCAGAAATGCGTCCAAAATCTGAGGTGCAGGTTTGCTTTGCAGAGAAGATCACATTCATCTCCAAACAGACGACACCTTAGCACCTTCTGCTCTCCTGAGATTTGCAAGTGGTTTCCCCCAGATCCCAGCTGTGCCAGAGCAAAGAATCCCATGTTTGCTACAGGGTTTGGACTTGGACCTCCATGGGAGTTAACTGTAGAGCTAACAGCTAAAATGCAAGGCTGGGGGAAGTCAGGCAGAATAACAGAGCGGGGATGAGCAATCACCAGTAGGATACGGCAAGGGAAATGTGAACTCCTGGGGGGCTTCCAATGGGTCTGCAGACGAGGTCTTCAAAGGGGTCAACTGGCAGACAAACCAGCATTTGTCACAAAAATTGTTAGTCGTGACCCTGCTATTTGCTGACGAATGTGGCGAAGCCAGTTCAGGTGCAGGCCAAAAAAGGTAATGCGTAAAACTGAGAGACGGACAACAGAATCTCTCTGGGCATTTCTGAGATAAAATGTTTCGATTTTTTGAGCTGAGCTGACAAAGAAACTCTATCTTTTCTCACCAAAGGGAAGAAAGGAGGAGAGCTGGGATGGGAAGAAGGAGCAAGAGTCATGCTCAGTCCAGGCTCCCATGGGAGATGGGGCAGCCTGGAGGGACAAGGCCCAGCTCACTGGAAGTTTAAAGAGCAGAGCAGTTTTGATTGCAGCTGGGCCCCATCCCTGTGTACCAGTAGAGTACCTGAGTTATCAGTCCCTACTACAAACTGAGCATCCAGAGACTTTGAACCCATGGCTCCCAAATTCCCTTTGCGTGTCCTTGCTGGTGACCTATAAGGCATACGGGTTTTGTTGCCTCCATTCAGCGAACCAAGCTTCTTCTCTCTCCAGATTTCCTTTGTTTTTATCTTAAGGGGTCTGAATCAAAACAAATGGTTTCTGCAGCCTCAAAACAAAACATAGTCTATATTTAGACATGTCAGAAATTCTGAACAGTAGACCCAAAGCACTATTGTTTCTATTTCTCAGCATTGCCAGTAAACAGAAGTGTATTATTCGCTTTTGTCTAGTCCTTCTCTCACTTGAGAAGCCAAGGTTAACACAACAGCAACAAAAAATAACGAGAGTCTGCCCACATTAGGATATCCAGGTTGGAAGTGAGCTTAAATTTATTGAATAAAAGAGAAAAAATAAATCTACTGGATAAAATAATTCTTAGTCTTTTTGCTCAGAGCTAATCTAATAGGGCAGAGCAAGGTAATCTGACTAGACCCTTCTCAGTCCATGTCTACATTCTATCTGATATCCAAGTCCAAAGCCCCCACCAGCCAGGTGGGGATGAAGTGATCACTCCCTGCATAACAGCAGTTCAAACTCATCAAAAGTCTGCTATGGTTTTTCATACCAGAGGAAAAGATATGCAGAGTGACCATCAGCAATTACTCTGTAAGCCTGAGTGCCTGAGGAAAGAAGGAGAGAGATACCCACAAGCGTTGGGTGCCCAGAGACCACTGCAGTACCGTGGATTATCTTGTGTACCTAGAGAGTGGCAAACTGTGCAGTCAGACAGAGGAGCTGAGACCCTTCGCCCAGTCCTCTCAGGGTACAGCCCTCCCCAGGCAGTCAAGGCTTCAGGGCTGAGGCCATATATGGAGCAGAGAGCAAACATGGAAAGCATAACTGTTTAAATGCCTGCAGCCTGAATCGCTGCCACTCCAGCTGCTAGGCTTTCTTGGAAGTTACGTCCTGCATTTCCTGGTGGAATAGCATGCTAACAACCAGTGCTCTTGTCAGTTCTGAGAAACAGAAGAGAATGAATTTGTAGGTTTCTGAGTTGCTCAACCATTGCTGTGGTTTGGCAACAAAAAATGTGTACAAATTTCTTACTACTTACTGCAAAGTGATGGAGAAGTTATCTTGGGAGCAAGGTATATTGGGAACACCCTAACGTGTGAAGGAAGAAGGGAGCATGGGAGACAGGTTTTAACCAGAGGCAAGAAATGTTGAAAGTCACAAAGATCAAGACAATTTTCAGGGATAGGGACTGCAAGATCTCAGCTTCCTGACAGCCTCTGAAAGTCACCCTTCTGATCATCTGCTCCACCAGTCTGCCTGACCTCACTTTCCCCTGAATGACATGTCCCTGGTGCTGTCAAATGACCACCCAGTGTCCTTCAAACCTCAGAAACTCAATGGAAGCTGCAAGAGTTAGATCTTCTCCAGCTCCAGTGAAATGTAAGAACCCCATGAGGAAGCCCTTCAATGCAGAGTCACAGCAGCCAGTCGAGACAGAGCAGGTGCGTGGCTGAGAGCAGTCGTATCTGATGACATCAAGGTAAACACAAAAGTACAAGGCACCCTCTAATTCTTCCAAACAAGGGAACTTGAAGTTTTCTCAAGAGAGAAAACAACTGACCACATCAGCAATGATAGCTGAAGTCAGACAAATGACTGCTGAAGTGGACTCCATGTTGGCATGGTACCAAAGGAGTTGTGAGTTCCAAGGCTGCACTCACCATGGCAACATCTGCCTAAGGTCTCCCTTAGAGTCATCTCTGTGTTCACCAAATGACCTGAATCAGTTGAAGAACTGTCATGCCATCGCTGAAAACTATATTCAGTCCCCAAAATGTGAGACTCTGAGAGAGATGCCCTACTCCAAGTGCAAATGTCAAAGCACACTTGCAGCTGTGGAGGCCTTCCTGGCCAGCCAGGCTGATGCCTCAGGGAAGTTTTATTCCTCTCTTTATTACGGGACAAAAGAGGCTCTTTTCGTAGCCGTCTGTGCTCCTTTCCCCAAACAGCTGTCAGTGCCTCACATTTTAGCCAACTACTTTACAGTGATAAACACCTTTCCAAGACTACCCTCTCTTCATGTATGCAGCGCCAGCTGTTATTGTCAGAGCAAAGCAAGTAGGTTTTTTTCCCCTGCCCTGTGGGCTGCGCATGTTGAGTCTAGTCCTTCCAGCCTTTTCTAGCTCCAAAAGAAAATACGATTGAATGCAAGGACACCAGGTTTTGCACTCAGGCCCAGAAACTGTCCTATTCTAGAGCTGCAGGAGCCTCTGCCTCAACATGCATATCTAACAAGTGTGTCCTGTTGAGTTCCTTCCCCAGCAGCCTTGAGGACGTGGTCTTGACTTTTACATGACCTAATCATGCCTCTTGCCTGACTGTGTTGTTTCAAAGGTAGAATCTGAAGATTTGCTGTCACTTTAAAGCATTCATCATCCTCTACAGCTCAGTCATTCTGTCATAGGGCTTGGGGGCAGCCTGAGCATGATGCAGCAGTTCGGCTGCCGCAGGGCAGCAGATGCAATCTCTCTCCAGCACATTCAGGTCTTGTTTGTGGTCAAACCTTTGCTCGTGGTGCATGCAGACGGATGGCACGCACCCACAGGAATCTGCCTAACCGATACACACCCTGCCAGCTAAGTGAGAAAGGGATTTTGGGCTGGAAAGGGATTGAACAGAAGCCATTGTGTTTCTTACTTGCTGCTCAGCAAGCTGCCCAGCTCTACAGCCACTCTCAAAGGCTGCGGGCAAAGTCAGGCAGACACTGCCTGCAGGAAACAAATCCCACTCCCCTGATCATGGCTGTTGGTACCCAGCAGAGATGCTGAGATTCACCTGGACCCCAAGTGGCTGCAGACAGCAGGGCTGCAAACACCCGAATGCAACCTGTCTGGTGACTGCCTCCATGCTGGGGTTGGGCTGGCGGAGCTGCCATGGCCAGCTCTCCATCCTCACCATGAAGGGGCCTCACACCCAGTGACCTATACTTTCCTCCCAGAAGGCCACTCTGGCTGTTTCTGAACGGCTGCCCAAGCAGCATGAGGCAAAACCATGGCAGAGATGGAGGCACAACGGCCCAATGTTATTGACTCCAGCCAGCGAGCGGGCAGTGTAATCTGTCTGCTTTTGTTCCGTTCGCTTGGTGGTGTGCTCTCATTAGCCCCCCACCAACAGTCAACCTGTCAGCAGGTCTGCGCTCCAACTGCCTGACCTCTGACTTCCACTCATTCTTCCACAAATTAATTTCCCAAATTGACAAATTAAAGTGCACAGTATGCCCAAGGTCACTAAATCACACTGGGTTCTGGTAAATGTCAACTAGCGTTGGGGAGAGAGAAAGAAAAAAAGAAAAGAGAAAAAAAAAAAGAAAAAATATGGGGAGGAAAGTAATAGAGGGTAAAAAGGGATAAAGGAAAAATAAATACCATATTTGTTTGAAAAAAATGGTCAAAAAACTCTGAACTCTAATTTCCAATTTGCAGAGGATGGTGCTATGTGAGAGCAATTAAAATGGAGGCTGAAATGTGGCTGGCCAGAGCTCTGTGCTTCATCAGGTCACCCTGATGGCTACCCAAAATGGCCTTGGCTAGCCCATGAAAGTGGTGAAATTGTGAAGCCCTGGCTGGGTCTCATTTCACTTGCAGTGCCACCACACTGACATGTTACAGTTCTTTTCCTGATTCCTGTCAGTCATGTGGGAATCCCAGCCAGGGGCTGGACACAGATGTTAGCCGAACCAGTGCACACAGGTACCCAGGGAGAGGATAGGAGGGCAAACTGGCACTGGGCAGCCCCAGGGAGTGAAAAGCATTTACCATTGCACCAAGCCCCATCCAGACTTAAAGTGCCAATAAGCAACATATGGCTGTGAGGGACCTGCAGAGATGTCAACCCTGTGACTATACTGACATCGTTGCCACATTGTATAATCTCTTCTACAGACCAAATGAAGGCCTTTCTGCCATACCCCCTGCCCATGAGGGGCCAGAAACCCTTCAATCTTCAGTGTATCCATGGTCAATTTGTATTTCTTCATGTGCCAGTATAGTCTGAACTGATGATGATCTGAACTCATTCTTTCCTCTCCGTTGTATTTACCCACTGCTGTATTTCAAGAAAGCTGCCGTGTCACCTCTCAGCTGCCACTCACTGGTGGAGACCAGAGCTGACACAATCCCCTGATGCTCCTAATAGCCTGTCTCTGCACCTGCACTGGCAGGGCTTCATCTTTCCTGACCATGGCAGGCAGCAATGCTGCAAGGGAGACCTCACTCCTTTCCAGTGGCATTAATACTTGCCTGCCTCTTGGGAAGTCTGTGGCTCATATACCCCATGCTTGCATTTGTCTTTGTGGTGGCATGATATCTCTACTTCTTAGTTACACCCATCAAGTAATACACCCAGGTCTTTCTCTTCTATGCTTGTTTTCAGCTGATAAGCTTCCAGCTTATAGTGGAAATTCATGTTATTAGTCCCTAAGTGCATGACCTTGCACTCCGTAATATTGAATTTCATCCCATTTCTATCAGTCCAGCCCTCAAGGTCAGTCAGTGCTTCCTGTATCATACCCTGATCTTGCATTATAACTATGCTCCCAAACTTGCTGTCATTTACAGATTTCATCCACACACTCCTACCTTTCATTGTGAGACCAGACTGAAAATATCAAGCAGACTCAGTCCCAAGATTACTCCTTGAGTAACTGGTCAGTCCGTCTCCAGCTTGATCATTCCCACACAAACACCACCTGTATTCATCCCTTCCTTAGCCAGACCTACTCACAATGTTCTTCTGCCTAACCCCATCATCCCCCACTGAATAAATAATTTCCCATGTGGCATGATATCAAATGCTTTGATGATAGTCAGATAGATCAGCCACGTTTCCTTTACTAGGAAAATCAATTAGCTTTCTTTGATAACATATCAGATTCTTCTGGCACAATTAACCTTTGATAAAACCAGGCAGCATACAATCTCACTTTCTATTTGTGTCCTTTATTCTTTCCTGTACAGACCCCAAAGATGTTTGCTTTGCACAGAGTGCTGATGAAAGCACACTGGCTGTGCAGACAAAAGCAGCAACTGCTGTCCCTTTAGTGGTGTTTTCACCTAGGACGACACCAGAAAGAAAATGCTGCTCTTGTAGTGATCCTTCCTCTACCCTGCTTTCTACAGCCCTTCTCCTTGTACAGTGTTGAAGTAGCAGCATTTGTCACAAGCCCTGTCCAAATCAAGGTATTGTACCTGGTGTAGAATTTGCTTATGCTACCAAAAATTGGTGCTCATTAAAAACAATAAAGAGCAAACTAAGATCAGACACTCCCATTCCATTCTCCCTGTACATGGCACTTTGCAGTCCTGCTGAAATCCATGAGACTGTTCCTGGAGTAAACTATTACTCTATAAACTGAGTTCAGTGGCTGACATCTGGAGCTTGCCTGAGTTGTTTCTAGGATCAGTATGGACAGAGGTCAGCAAGTATGAGAACCTGGCCTACATTTGTTGTCCTCATTCTTTTTGTTGTTTATCAGAGCATTCTTCTGAGGAGTTATGCTTTCAATAGGCTCTACCGTAGGGTTACCCTTTAACAGACATATAGTCATCTATATGCCATCCTATCATTCAGGAAGTCACTGAGAAGCAGAAAACTGAGGTTTTACTCTTTCTGCATCAGGACAAAACCATCAGCCTGCATTTACTTGAAACAATGTTGTGATTCTGCAGGGCTCAGTTCTGCACAGCCCACTGTACAGGGAAAGAGATATGGAACAAGACTTATAGCACTGACACCATATGCAGGATATCAAATGTTCAGATCATTGATTTGTTGTAACCCTGATTGGCAGAGCTTATTCCATGGCTGTAGCGTGGTTCTGGGAAAGGGATCCCTGTACCACTTATCATTCTGTGAGCAGAGGGCAAGGAGAAATGACAGCTGTCATCCCCTCCCATCTTCTCCTTCTCGAGTCTGTCCGAACCGCACAAGGGAAAAGTTGGGTCTTCTCCCTCCAAGGTGAAGCAATGCCTGTTGAAAGAGGGCATGGCAATGCATCCTCTTAAGTGTTAGAGGATAGCATCACTTTGAGCAAAAATCCCTCCAGATTCCCCTGCCCACCAAGCTGCTCTCTGACTTGCAGGAGGGTGGGTGATTACTGCTGCTCTGTTCTGACACTTGGAGCTCAGCAGGGAGGGAGAAGGACTCTGCCTGTCAATGCTCAACATTTGCAGCAGCAAAACAGTCAGTCAAGTAGTCCTGTATATTTTTATGTGTTTGGATAAAAATGTCATCTTCCTATTAGATGTCTGAGGGGAATTCTTATGCACCTTGACTCCCTTGCACTGGCATGTATTCTGGGTCAAAAATCAGCTGAGTAGACTCTTAGTCATAACTCATCTGAACATGGTCGGGCAGGTATGAATCTGTGCATATCACATAGAAACTGTCTGCTTTCTTATTCCCTGCCCTCACATGGTAAAACACAGCATAAAAACAAATCAGCATCTGAAGAATTTTGTTGGGTTTGAGGGGGGGAGTTCTACTATGCTTTATCTACTTCCCCGTAACAGTGACATTGCACCTCTCCAGCTAGTAGTTCAGCTCATAAAATACGCTCATCTGAGTAAAAATGATTGTCACCCAAAAGTTTAAATGTTACTTTTAAGACTGCTAATTGATTCTGCTGCTCTGATATCCTCTTGCAAGGGATTCCATAGCCTAGAAACATTAACAGGCAAATGCTCTGGCACCAGCTGTCTAAGCCTAAATCTAGTCCCCACCAAAAGGCTGGCATTAGATGTCTTCTCATTTTACATGTTTGCATTTTTACAACAACATTCCACAGTTTTAAGGCTACTGTAGGTTGGCTGAAGAATCAATTTGGTGACCTACAACCTGAGTCTTACCCTGGGAGAAGAAAAGCAACGACACCAACAGAAAAGAAAGCTCTGAGTTATTCTTTGCATCAGCTCTGGAGAGCGTGCACCTCTGAGGAGACGGACATGAACTAATGTGGCCATGTTATTTATTCTCCTGGGTCCAGGGACCTGTCCAACCTAAGTAAAGGAGTATGTTTTGTATCCATTTTGGTTGAAACACATGAAAATTCTATCCTATCTTTCTAACACTGCATGCTGCTGCCCTTATCTTGCTGCTGCTCATGAAAAAAATGTCCTCCTTCATGCTGCTTTTCCACAAACCACACTGGGCAAGCAGGTAAGGGGACAAAAAGTCTGTTACAGCAACTTAGCCAACACAGAACTCCCAGGGCATGTAGCAGAATCACTTCTCCCATCTTGTAACACCTAGTGATTTTAATTTTAAGAGAGATCAAGCCTCGCTCCTTAGTCTTGGTGTCCCTTTTCACAAAACACTGGAAGCAAAAACCACAAACCACAGAAAATGTAACAAAATTCAATCAGGCTACCGGTTTAAACCTCTAGCTTGGAGCTGGCAGGGAGACACTCTAGATTTACCCTGGTGCATGTAGATCAGTATTTCAATATGTTTCTTTCAGAGCAGTCTGCTAGTTGTGATCAGAGTCTACACATGGGATTTGCTGCTTTCAGTGCTGTAAAATAAAGCACAAAAAAAGCAAATACGTAAGTGAAACACAGGCGCAGGAAACAAAGGCAAGATCATTTATTATAACCAAAACTTTACACTTCATGTCACCAAGTGGACTTGTCAGTTTCACATGCATAGCCAAAGAAATCAACCCTAGATCCCAGAAATTATGCCGCGTATCATATGACCTGCTGGCATATTAATACCCTTCCTTTTAAAATCTTTGCTCTCCCTTTGGAGCCTGCCCTCTCAGTGGGGATCAGACTGACACATTATAGGCTCAGTTTTCTTTCTGGGCTGACAACTTGTCCAGGAAGAGCTGGCTAGGATGTCAGTCTTTGGAGGATACATAGAAAATTCCAATATGCAATTTGCATATCATCACTTTACTGGAAGGTATCATAAGAAGAAATAAATACTTTTCTCTTCTAGGGCAATACCTTAAGCTTTTAGCCAGCGTATTGCACTTGAATTTAAAAAAAAATTTACACTGATTTTCACTAGGTGAAAATCTTCTCAATAATGCTGGGCTGAGAAAAATCCAGTGCAGAAACAACCAGTCTGGGTATCTCTCTTTTCCCTTCTCCCCACATCTATTTATGGAAATATTTGGAAATAGAAATATAGTCCTTATTTTTGGTGACTCCAGTTGTTACCTTTTGAAACCTTCTTGAAAAGCTGCCTATAAAAAAAGAACTCTGTATAAAATGCAGCCTAGAAAGATAAAATAGGAAACAAAAGACCTGAGAAATGGATTAGTTGCTTCCACCATCTTCCCAACAGATAGACCTTGATCACAGAAAAATCACACCTGAAGTCAGTATTGGCTGGCCTCACTACTGAAAATTATAAATTGGGGGGGGGGGGGGGGGGGCGTGTTATAAAGAGCAGATTACATAATTATGGCAATATAATATCACCTCATCATTATACTAGAGTGATCATCTTGTAAGTATTTTTACTATGCAACAGAGGCTTCATTTCTCCAATATCACATTGTAAGTATAAACTGCATAGAAATAGAATTAAATAAATTTAGCAGAAGAACTTCACCTGGACACCAGAAGCCTCATAATCATACCAGTGAAATTCTCAAGGTAGCCCCCACATTGGAGCCCAGATTGACTGGTATCTGGGAAATATGTGCCTCTCTTCTCCACAGTTGGGTCCTCTTAACTCAGCCATGGGAGTAAAGTCCACATGCAAGTCAGCTACTGCTGGTGTCCAATTTACAAATAAATCTTTGGGTGATGTCTGTGGTCAAGAGAGGAATAAGTAAAAATCTTACCTTCAGGGCTACCAGCCGTCAGCTTGGTCCTGGGACCCCAGCAGATCTAGCGGGCAGCCCAGTAACGCATGGAGATAGGAAAAGCACTCACTAGCAGCTGCCGTGTAGCGAACATGCTCAAACACAGAAGCTTTGACACCTCTTTTTTGGGTGGTATCCACTCTGCTTAACTCAAAAAAACTAACAAGTTTTTTATTTTGTCATCTTCCACAATCCCCTACCTCATAGCACACTAAAAAGAAAAGTCTCTCGCTTGCTGAAGAACAGCTGTGAAAACAGGGGTTATTTACACCTTCTCAGTCACCACCAAGTTCCCCTGTAAAGCCTGTCAGAATACAGCCCTCAGTGACCTAGACAAATTGACAAAGGGCAGGCCATAAAAGTTTTACAAAGTGAAGAATCTGGTAAACTACCTACATCCTGTGTTTATTCTATGATCTGCTTGTACATGTTTTGGGGCTTTTTTTCACTGGAATATCACAGGAAAGGTATTACCTCACAAACACCCACCAACAAGAAAGCAAGCAATTTAAAATTAGCTCAAACTTGTATTATCAGGATAGATGAAGGATCAGAAAAGTATGAACTCTTTTCTCCCAACTTTTCTTGAGCAAATCCCTTTCTCCTTGAAGGTAATTGTAGAAGTGGCTCTGGGTGGCTGCTTGCAGGGGCCTTGCTATTTTCTCTGGAGACCAATGCCCATATGACCAGCGTGACTTATACCAAGAAGGGACAACTGTGTGACCAAGAAGAGTTTCTCGTGTTTTGCATTTGAAAAAGAAGGTCACTTTTCAAAAATGTGATGTGCTATGAGTTAAGTCCTTTTGTTTGTATCCTTTTATCCATAAAGCAGAAAGTAAGTAGGCTGTGGCTCCCAAAAGTAGCTTTAAAGACAGACAAGTCCTCCAAGCCTGGGACCACCAAGAGGTTTTCAGCCCTGCCACTACTCTGAATTCAGCTGCCTCAATGGCTTTGCCCATGCTGATCTTGACAGGTTTTTGCTGCAGTCCTTTTGTCATATTCATACTGGCCAGGTCATTGAGGGCCTAACTTGTGTTAGGCAAAAGAACTTTAAAACCTCATTCCAGATCTCTGCAGTTAACATGGTACACTGTGAACAAGGACACAGATACAAGCTGGTGATAGAACCTCTCCTTCACTGAATACCAGAAAAGTCCATGTCCAAGTCCATGTCTCTTCAGCTAGCACCCAGTTAACTTCATCTGTGAGAAGACTTTTTCTCTCAAAATTTAAACAAAGATGATGACCCCTAAGTCAGTTAACTGATTAGTAGTAGATGTACCTTCCTTCCAGTTTCTCTCCTATTATCATTTGTGGCCAAAAGAGGCCATGCAGACAGACAGATTTAAATATGGGAAATAACATGTTGTGGGAAGTTCTGTATCCATGACATTGCTGTTGTTCTCCAAGAATCCCTTTCAGAGGTTCTCTTAATGTTATGAAGTTGCATCCTTCAGGTTTAGGGGCAGGCATGTTAAGAGCACAACTTTCTCTGAGTTAATTCCTTCCTCAGACTTAATTCCTTCCTCTGACTTACATTGAGCTGAAGTTGACCAAAGAGCATGCAAGGGCCAAGATGTCAAGAGGACATCAGTCTGTGCTGTTCTGTCTGAAGGTACTCCAATAATAGGATACGGTCAACTCCCTCAGGAGAGTAGTGACTGAAGAGAGAGCCCAGAGAAGCTCTGAGGAGCAAGCCATCTATCTTGCATTTTTTTTTTACCAGGAAGCATTACAAATGCCTGCCATTTCTTATGTCCTTTTCACTCTTCCTTTGTGGGTTACTCTATCTCACCACAATGGGGAATCTCAAAGCAACCACATCAGAACCTCAGTGCACGAGCTGCTGATCTGCATGCATTGTGCCCTTTCTGCACAAGACAGGTGAGAGCTCCCATGTGTGCATGACAGTCAGCCCTACTGTCCAGCAAACACAATGCAAGTGGGACAACACACTCCCGCTGAACAAGTTCTGTAGGGATGCCGTGTTAATGGTAAAAGGCAGGTCAACTTTGATTTCCTCATACCTGGTCCAACAAGGGACCACCTTAAACTGAAGACTATCAGATTGCCACCTGCATACAGTGCTCCAACTCCAAAGCTGATAGATGTACCCAGCCTGCATTTTGTGGGTTTATTTTTTCCTAGAGGGCATAATCTGGTCCATGGTGTTTTCCCTGTACAGTAAGCTCACAACATCTTTGAGGAGCTGGGATTTCAGTCAGGAAATCTCTGAACAGTAACTAAGTACTTTTCAGCATCAGCTGTGGTTGGCTGTGTAGTTTCACCCACATGAATCGTCCTCAAGAATAAAAGCCCTGAGTGGGGCATGGATGGGTCTCCATCCTTGCCCTGACCCCCATGCTTTAGATACTGCAGTGTTTTGATTTTTAAAACATGTGTCTAACAAATGTAACAGTGATAACGAGGAACATGTCAATCTGCCATGTTTCCTGTTCAAATTTCCATTTTCATTTTTAAAGTTCAACTACATCTTGATCCCCACAAGACAAACATGAGCAAGTACAGCAGAAGTATGGAGAGAAGAGGTGAAGAGCTCAGAGCCTCAATGAAAGACAGAATCACTGCACAACACAGCTGGGCTCTTCTGGGTGATAAGACTGGCCCAGCAGCCCCATCTCACCCTGATGAACCAGTTGAAAAACCTGATCCCCACTTTTGTCAGGGCCTGTGCACTGGCCTGATGAGCCAACTGCATCTAATAGATTTTTAAACTTACTCGAGTACCAAAGACCATGTAAACTGACATTTTAAGTGCCTGAACTGCTTTGTGCTATGCTTTGCTGGCCAAAAACTTGCCTGCCTCAGTGGATGATGCTGAAACCTCACCATGAGTACAGGGTCTACCACACCTTACACAAACACAAGTGCTGTCCTTCCATGCAGGAGGGGAGATGTTTCAGGAGAGAGGTGACAGAGAGATAGTTTACTCTCTTTCAAACACAGCCTGCATACAGAAGTCTCCTCTATCACCAGCCACACAGCTAAAATTTTACCAACATAATAATACTATCCCAGTCTCTTAGCACACACTCTTCAGCTTTTTCAGTAAAAAGAGAGCACTTTGAGTCATTCTTTCAATCACAGGCCAGTTCTGGGAGTTTGTGAGTCAATTAGATCAGTCCAGCCTGATAAACTTTTTTATGGTTTCTATTCTAAGAATATCTTTACTAAGCTTAAGATTAGAAATTATAAGAAATGGAAAAACCTAGGGGGCAGGGGGAAGAGAGGGTAGATCACTATCTAGAGTTGTAAGAGATATATTCTGACGTTTCAGAAGAGTGGCAAACAGCTACAGAAAAGTTGATCGGTTTTGTCAAAAGTTCTAATGAAAAAATACAGTCCAGATATCATGGTAGTAAGGACAAGGAGATAAAATACAGAAGTGCTATAAAGAGACAACTTTTGAGATGAAATCTCGTCCTGCTTGCAATAATCATGAGTAATTAAATTAAGCAACAAAATTCTGGCTATCAACAATGGTTTGGCATTGATAAGGACAGTTCACGTAAACTATTGTTCATCTATTCATGGCAATCTTTGAGACCAGCCAACCTTCTGATAAGCAGTGTTACCTACTAGCACAAGTTATTCCTTGTTCTTCTCACAATCATTCATTTCAGAAGGACAAAGAAGGGTCCCCTTGATCACAATGTCAGCCAACATCTAGAGTTGCTTCTTCCTCCAAAGGAAGCTCAGCCGTTGTTGGTAGTTTTGGCAATCCTCTCATTTGCAGGCAATCAGAAAGGGTTTCCACTGTCCTCAGCTGTTCTTCACTGCAATCTAAGAAAGCCAAATAACTGGTCTATGAAATGGGTTAGACACATTTGTCTTCTATTTCAGCTTCACCAGTGCTGTGATTTTTTCACACCTTTTAAAATCAGACCACTAGCTTAAGTCCAACACATAGGTGTCTAGTGTCATTTTGTATGCCTTTGGGTGTCCAGGACATCTAAGGAGAGATACGCCCTTTGGGAGTGTGAGTTGGATGCTAGGTAGATACAGAGAATTGCACTCTGTGTAGGTACCCCATTTCTTCCTCCCTCGCAGCCAAACTATCAGCCTCTAAGTAACCACATTTGCTTTTCCTACTCTAAAAACACTGATATTGTCTTTTAAAAAATACAACTGTACCTCAGAATAATCTTATTTTATAGACCTTTTACAAGCCCTGATTAAGCATTTTCTCAACTGTATTACTGCAAGAAACAGTAAATACCACGAAGGCAAGGTTCAAGACAAAACCACAGAATCCAGCAATGGAGCACCCAAAATCCCCATCCATTTGACACCAGTCCTTTTTCATTAACAATGAACTTTCCTCTGTCAAATCTTTAAAATTCACAGTACTCATAATGATGATGATTATTACTTAGCAATGCATGAGGAACCAGGGATTGATTATTGCAATATAACTTATTGCCAGCTCCTTCTGCTAGGGAAAGGGAGGCATCTCTGCTAGGGAAAGGGAAGCATCACTTAAAAAGCTGAACACTGTGACATGTGGACTGGCAGGGGACAGTCTGGCTGCCTCTTGCTTAAGGTTGAGCTGACTGATCAAGTGTCACACCCAAGGTCACCCTGCAGACCCATGGCTTAGGAGGGATTACAGCACAGCGAGATCCTTAGCGACACCCGCTCTTGCCCTCTGAACTCCAGACCCTATGGCTCCTCATCAAAATGTGACCTGCTTAGATAAAAATATCCAGTATTTTTTCGCTCTGGAGCAACTGGTATAAAAAATAACTACAGCCTAGTCTTGGGGTTTTTTTCAGTGAGCAGCACAGGCTTTCTGCTCCGTCTGTGTTACTTTCAACATGCTACTACTAGTAAAATTAAATAGCTAACTTGCTAGCCAGGATCACTGGAAATGAGAATGTGTCCAATCAGTATATATTGACATAAAAACACCTCATCATATCACATTTGGTAAGATCAGACCAGTCAATCCTTTTAGTTGTATCCAGAAAAATCACCATCTCCGTGCGAGCACAGGAGGATGCAGGCAGCATGCCAGGCCCACCAGAGTTAGTGTCTCTCAAAAAGTACTGGCTGGGCATCACAACTCATGTGCGTGTGTGGTGAACAAATCAGGTTTTGTGAGCAAGCAGCTCAAGGGTTCAGACACACAGCCTGTGTGCGGGGCTTATGGAATTGCAAAATGTCAGTCAAACCTCTGTAATTGTCCATGTCTGCATTTCTAATCTGTTTCAGTTTAAGCTTCTTTCAACAAGTTTTCAGCTAAATGGCATTACCTCACATCTAAGGCAGACCAAAACCATACATGGCAAACAGCTACCAAGGTTGCCACAGCCCAGCTGAGACGTGGTGGCTTGCTGTGCCGCTGCTTGCTCATATACAAGAGCACTACATAGAGGAGACTCACACAATCAGGTGAAATGAAGAGTTACAGGTGAAAACTACCTCGGTCCTTTAACATTTTCTTTCTGAATGCACAGAAAGTTTCTTAACAAAGTAGAGTTTGGGATGGGAATCAATCCTCAGTTTGTGTTATTAAGCTGATGCCACTGAGATATATTTTCAGTGTGAAGCCTTTCACTTAAAGTTTTGCTGCCTGAAACTAAAGAAACCTAAGAACTGAGTATGAGTAGTGAGGTTTTCCCTGACTCAAAGCAAAGCACAGTTGGTGGTGTCTTTAATGATGTCATAGGTGACCCTTACAATGAAATCATAAACCTAAAGTCACTGAATATTAGGGCTGCACAGTCCTCAAGATACACTCATGGCTGATTACAGAAAAGAGCTGATGTCATGATATTTCCAAATTTCTCAATAAGATATTGAATATGCTTAGTTTTAATTAAGGCTGTAATACAGCCTATGCGTCATCAGTGACTTTCTGCAAATGAGGAATATTCATGGTAATTCAAAGCTCAAAAAAAAGCCAAGAAGTCTGTCAAGAGGAGTTCAATAGAAACATGCTGCTATCTGAGGACAAGGGAGTTGGGACAGGCCATTTAAGCTGGAAGGAGACTGACCATATTTCCAACACAAAATACCTAGGACACTCGGATGTGGAAGTCTCCTTCAGTTTCATTTCCCATCAAGTCTCACTGCAGTCACCGTTCCACAGCACAACTTCAAGCATTTGATTTTCTGTATCTTGACACCCTGTCTCTAAAGAAAAGGAGTAACTCTAGAATTCCTCACTGGAGATCTTCTGAGATTTGTTTCATAACTGGCTGGAAACTGAAGACCTTCAGAAAGAAGGTGAAAAGAAACGCAAAGGAGCTTTATTATTAACAGGTATGATCCCCAGGGATGAGAATATCTTCTACTACAGAAAAAAACTCTGCATTTTCCAACTGTTAATACTTGAACTTGCGACGTAGTGTGGAGCTGCTGGTTTTCTCAGCAATTAACAACTCAGCTGTTACCGAGGGTATTTCCAAAAATATTTCCATGATGGAAGAACGAACAAAAGCACCCAGTGCTTTACCAGCAGCGAAGGAAGCATTTGCAAGCGAGGCTTAGCACACTAGGCTGAAAATCTACTCAATTATACCAACACATAGTAGTGTGATAAAGACATGTTCAGTAACTGAAACAAATGGGCTTTTTTCCATCCCATTTAGGCCTGCCCATTCCAGTGATGAGGAAGTCACTCAGGATGAAAAGTGTCATAATTGGGCCTTCATTAATTTTGGATTGCTGACTGTTCTATCACTCTGTCTCTTCCCTAAGAGAACAATGGGGGGCTAGCCCAGACAGTGGGTTGTGTCACAAGTCAGGTGTTTGCTAGAGAACCTCAGGTTTGCTAGAGAACTCCTGCAGCATCCTGAGCTGAGGACTCTGCTGGATCTAGTTGTCCAAGGCATCAAAAAGAGATCCTTTATCAAAGCACCTGGTTAGCAGACAGGTGAACCACCTTAATTCCTCAGAAAGAGCTCTTGAACACTGTATTGGGATATCCCAGTGTAGGTTTCTATCTGGAAATGAAGTCACAGTTTCTTTATACCTCATCAGAAATGTGGCCTCGTGCCACCAACATTGTCAATTGTCCTTATCACTTCAACCAGGATGGGCTAAAACATGCAAAGAACCTCTGTTCAGCCACTCTCTCTGCCCCTCTCTGAGGTGGTCACCCACCTTTTCAAGCATTTCAGGAACACATTAAGTCATTCTAGACAAGCCTTGCTATGCAGCTAAACAAATGACCCTTTCTTAGCATCAAGCAAAATAAGGGCTTGGAAACAATTGGAGGAAGTCAACCAAGCAGACGCTCCTGCAGTGATTATCAACATTCACTTAGGGAAGAGGGGGAGCAGGAGAGCACCCAAGCTAGGACCACCCTCTCCTCTGAGGCTGGGATCTGCTCTCATTGTTCTCACCAGAAGCCATACCATCACCTCCAGTGGAAGCAGGACTGGATCATTTAATCCCCATTTCCTCTTGGCCGAATGAACTGCAGTGTATGCCAGTGACAGCTAAATGAAAGATTCCTTTTTCCAGAGAACCGGCAAAAGCTCTTAACTCGTAAACTCAAGGTAATTGACATTACAAACAAGCTTTACCCACAGGGACCCCAGAGCAGTCAACAATTGTGCTTTAATGAGTAGGAAGGGAGAAGGGGGGAAGTATTTACACACTACAGTAGGACATTCTAAGAAAAGCTCTTTCCCTTTTCCAGACAAGGCAATGATTAAAGTCTGTGCGCGAAACTCAGCAAGGAGGGAGGCCTTGCTGAAAACGCCTTTCTTCCTGGCTTTCCTGTGGAAAAACAAGGGGGATGAAAAATGGTTATTGGGACTTGAGAATGACAACAGCGGCCAGTTAACAAACCCAAACAATTAAGGAGGAAGCCAAGCTCAGATGAAAAAAGTTGAAGAACCCAGAGCTCTGGAGTTTTGCACACAGAAGACTTTTAACAGAATTCAAATACTAGGATGAACTGCAGCAGAAGGGCAGAGATTGGGGTGGAAATGCCAACCCAGGTATTACATGAACTCAACAACTTAACAAATCTAACAAACTTAAGAGTGAATCCTGCCTCATGTTCTCTCTTCTGTTCAGTAAAGCCATAGTCAGTTGGGAGGACTGCATCAGCGCTTCACAGAGTGACACTAGTCCTGATCACAGAGGTGAAATGGAGTAAAAGAGCAGTACACAAAAGCATCACTGTTTGCAGGACTGCGCTTGTCAATGCTTATACGGCACTGCTAAATATTCACGTTACCTCTTGGGCACAAAAAAGCACTCATACACCATAAATACATTTTATGTTTGAATGGTTCCTTCTTCTGAAAGTCTAAATTGAAGGCAGCTGACCCAGAAATTGATTAAACCTTTGTGCATATATTATGGACAACATAATAGCAATTTATTGGAAAAAGAATGGCATAATGAAAAATCCTATTATCAAACTCCCCTTTATCAAAATGTTAGTGTGGCTGATCATGTTTCTAATAGGAGATCACAAAGCCAATGTTCTACAAAGACAGTAAGTAAGGATGGGCCCTGCCCAGCCAGGATTTTCACTTAGATTACGAACTACAGGGAGGTACAGTCAGAGAGACAGGGAAGTAGAGAAAGTCAGGGGTAATGGACACTGGCCTCAGCCCACCAGCTGCCCAACAGGTATTGCACTCTGAAGAAAGTGTGTTTTTCTGGAGGATTAACAAATATTCAGTCAGGACAAGCTTCACTGAATAAGTTAGATCTGGTCACATCCAGGGGTTGAGGGTCAGGGACAGACCATGCACATCCAAACAGCATGGACTGTTTAAGGAAATAGGAAGCAATCCACAGCTAGTACAAATGCTGTGCAGTGGCTTATGGTCCCAGACCAATGCCAGGGAACTGTGGTCAGTAACAACAGTTTTATGGGCTGATAACTCACGGGGAAATGATTGCAAATAAGTAGCAAAGCCCTAAGATGGAAGAAAGGTGTTAGCCTGTCCCAATAAACCTCTAGCAGAGGGTCAAGAGACAGGAACAAGCAAGGGCTGGCCCTGGGAAGAGACAGAGCCAGCTGCTGTCTCAGTCCCTGTGCACCTCTGAGAGGTATCCCATCCTCAGAGTGCAGAGCAAGTGCAAGCCCTAGGAGGTCGCTCTAACAAACTCCAAATCAGGAGATTTTTAGTTTCTGTACACTGTTGTTCTTGACTGATTGGCTGTTTTTCTTTTATTGGATCTTTAATGTGGGAGAGTTTGAATCCTGCATCTTTTGCTCTATAAATCTCTGGTTTGTGATGGTCCAGGTGAAAGGGACTATCTCACCAGTGGTCCTGGCACCCAGTCGCACCATAACAAGCAAATTGTGAGGAACTCAACAGCAGAGGAGTTATCCGTGAATCCAGCAACTGAGGAGTTAACACAGTTAAGTGTAGCACAGGTAAGATATTACCTGTGGGTTTGGATTATATTAAACTATCTGTCATATCCATGCCTTTGATCTGCTTTAACAATATACACTGCCATAGCTGGATCCCAATAACACTATTAGATGATGAAACTTAATCATTTCAATTGAGTTTGAACCTTTTTCTTTCATTGCATGCAGAGTTGTCAGTTTTTGTTGGTGGCGGGACCATCATATTCACTGGAAGTAACTAGGGCTGATGTAACACCATTCCCTTGCTAGCAGTGTGCTCTTAATACAGTAAACCTGAGCAGAGCAAAACAGAGACAAATTTACAGAGCACAAACTGTTGTACAACATGAGCTGTGAATTGCCTAGACTGGAAATATCATTTTGCTTGAGACCTCAAGGTGAACCCAGACCACGTTCCCAACTTTGAAAGGCCAGTGCATTATCTGCTAAGCCACCCATCCTGCTGGAAAATCTTCTTCATGTTCATACAAAAGGAAAATAAAACCCAGGCTGCTCTGGGCTCTAAGCCAAGTCTGAACACACATACTCCCCAACAGGCAGGGAAAGTGCTGCACCAGGGCTTGGCAATTATGAACAGGCACCAACAGTTGCAAACTAGGCTTTGCCACAAAAGTCTTTATGCCGACAGCCTTGGGTATGCTCGGTTGTTTGTAACTGCAGGTACATTTCCTTACTATTGCTATTGCATTCCTCCTGGAAGGGAAGGCAAAGCTGGATTATGCTAGCCCTCAGCAAAGCAGAGCTATTTGCAAAGAGACTCTTGAAATGCAGAACATCATTCTGTTTTTTTCTTTTCTTCTCTGCCCTTCTACAATGCAAGCACCTTTGTTTCACCAGAACATGTACAGAGAACAGTTAGGCACTCAGATCAAGATTTTCTCCTATCTTTTTGTTTGCTTTGAAATGTCTGATCACTGCAGTCTTCTGTGAAACTGTGTCCTACATTCCATGATGGAAGCTTCCGTTTAGCTGATGTTCAGTCATTCTTCAAGAGTATACCCCATGTTAGGTTTCATCACAGTGTGGATCTGTTGCTACTTACATGTAATAATTTATTGTTTTGTTCCATATCAAAGCCAGGCACCACTTATTACCCTTTATCTACATGCAAAACTCCCCTTGAGATCACCAAAAATGTGCCAAAATGTGCCTGCTGATACAGCACCAATGCTTTAGTTATTGGCTAATGGTTCTGACCTGGCACTTACAGAAATGGATTCTGAAGAAGGTTCCAGGGTGTCCCAGCTAACCCTCAAATGCAAAGCTGAGAACTGACTTAATATTGAACAGTTCCTATGTTAACTGCCCAAACTGCAAGAACAAGATCAATAATGCTGATCCACCCCAGAGTTAGGGATCAGATTCATCACAGCTGGAAACATGGGTTTTAGTCTTCACATGAAGGTTAATGCAAGTATGTGAAGATGCTACTGTCTATCCCTATGAGGACAGCGAAGGAGTCCCACAGCAACATCAGGGACTAGTTTCCCCAAGGAGAGTGACAGCTTCTCAGCAGCTGTGACACACTGAAAACCTATTTCCAGGGAATATTACTGGACATTAACAAGGGATTACCACAACTTCTGCTTCAGAATAAACAGCCCCGTCAGCCTTTCTAGTGATATATTCAAGGAAAACAGCCGCAGTGCTGAGGAACGGCAACAGTCCTGTGGGATAGTGCAGTGATTGCACTAGGCTGAAGGCAGAGCTCTGAAAATGAACTGTCTCCAGCGGCACCAGGGGATACCCTCTTCAAGGTCACACAACTACTTCTGATGGGATTTTTTTTATCATGGAAAGGCTTTTCTGAAAAAGTAAATAAGATGTATACACAGTGCTGGAAGAGAGCCTGACAGCATCACAAAAGACAGGACAGAGGGGCAATTTTTTTCATCCATGAATAAAGACCAATATGGACATGGAAAGAGCAGGAGCTGTCCATATCTTTGAAAGAACTGCAATGCTATTCTAAAATAATTATTTTTACATTTATAAAGTACAGACATCCTGGGAGGCTTGAAAATTCATGTACAACATTGCACATTGCGTATCAAGAAAGCTAAGGAGCTGAAGTCAAAATGCATGCAACAGACAAGCCTGATTCAGAGAAAAGGAAATTTATGCACAGTCCTTCTGAGTAAACCCCTACTTTTATAAGAAATACCACTTCTGCATAACAAACTGCTCGGTTTATCAGTTTCAGAGTGGTGCAAGGCAGTATCAGTTCTGCCTAGATTTGTATCTGAAGTCCCAGAGTACAGAGATAAAACAAAGTTGTATTTAGACCACTAGGCCAATACTCTTACTCCCTTATTAAGGTTATTGGCTCTTTTACCACTTAGGCGTTGCATGGAAGAGATAAACTGACACTACTTCACAGAATCACAGAATCACAAAATAGGTCAGGTTGGAAGAGACCACAGTTTGGTCCAACCTCCCTGCTCAAGCAGGGTCGTTCTAGAGCACATGGCACAGGATTGTGTCCAGGTTGTTCTTGAATATCTACTGAGAGGGAAACTCCACAACCACAGTGGTTTAGAAACTATTAAAATGTACAATAGTAAACATGGTGCAGCATCACTGAGGCTGTAACTGTGGACTCCTTGGTTGCACTAAAGGAGCAATGTGGTGCTTTGAGGCTTGATAGGTGATGTGAGGTGCTTCCCAGCCACTTATACTTGGAAGGGGAGTGAGTTTGCATTTGGCAGAGTGAAAATCTTCCTAAGCCTTGGAAACATTGACCCCCAGCCAGATTTTTGCTACTCACTGGGAAATAATCCTTAGCCACAGGAATTGCCACAAATTACTCCTTGAAGCTCAGTTCCCATTGGGAGTATCTTCAAATACTACCTTATCTAAATTTCTTGCCTCCTTGGAGACCAAGTATCCTATGGCTGAAACTCACCTGGCCTAACTCTAGCCACCAAATCTGTTTCGTTTGGCCATGGGTCCAATGTGAATGCCCTGGAGTTTGAGAGAGCCCATAGCCCTTTGGCCTTGACAAATCCCCAGTCAGTGCCTCCCTCAGCCAGGCCAAGCTGCCATCCTGGTCTTGCAGAAAACAGCAAACTCTGCAAGTCGCTATGCCGCTTGCATGAATGTCCAGCCAGGCTTGAAAACAGTACCAACCCTCCCATGATGCAACAACAGACTGCTTTAGATGGGCATGATCATAAGAGAGGGCTCCCTTCCTTCTCCAAAATATGGCTTATTCCATGAAACCATATGCAGGTTCACAAGACTACATGTGAGACCACAAAGCAAGTTCTTCATCTTCATGCCCATCACTAAGTGATCCTGTGGTTACCTAAGAAAGGCTTCGATTTCCCAGACTCACTGTCTGGAATAGCCCCACTGTCTGCTCAGAATAATGGGAGCTGTAGGCACTCATCATATGAAACATATGGATTTAAGTGTCTAACCTTTATTCCCCATGATCAATCATTTTAACCCCGCCACAGTGTTTAGGCATTTAGCTGGAGGGGGGTGCAGCAACCAGTGATCAGACTTCTGTGGACTGTAGCCATGTAAATGTCTTCTCAGCTATGCAGATATGTAAAACTGATGCAGACATTTGGAGAAAAAGAGAGGAGCTTGAAATCAGCATCTTCTGCTCACCAGTCTGGACTGGCTCAGCTCTGATGCACACCCCGCTGCTGCTCCATCAGCCACGAGACACACACACTGCCTGCAGCAGCATCTGCTATTCAGAGAGATGGAAGGGGCCATTTTTTTGTCATTAACAAAAGGCAGAGTGTCTATTAAAAAATAAAAGGCATCACAAAACAAACAAAATGATTCATTGGGATTTTAGAACTCACCTCCAGACACAGCAGGAGGGGAAGAGCCTGCCATTGCCCATTCTGGCTGCAGAATGGGATCAGCCCAAGAAAAAGCATGTTCCCACAGTAGAAAGTTTGAGCTTGTTTTGTCAGACACTGAGGTTCAAATGACCTTTCTTTTTTGGCACAAGGATTTTGGCAGCCTGGAGAGTGCTGGTGCTAAATAACAGTATCACCAGCTTTTCCCTGAAACCACATACAGTAAACAATGCAAACAGTGTTTCAGGGACTTGGTGGGGCTGAGCTGCCGATTGGGATGCAGAGACAGATGAAACTTTGGTGAGAGAATGAATAGCTCTTATTTACTTGTAATCCCCACCTTGATGGGGGGCATAGACATGCATGTGAGAGCAACTCCTTTTTCAAAAAGATTTTTCACCTTTCTTGTCTCTGTGCTCTGCTTCTTCCAATACCTTCTTGGATGTCATCTCTTCACCTAATGTGTCATGCAGAAGAGGTATCCAGTCACAGGAACAATATTGAAAAACAAATGTACAGTATTAACAGCTACAGAAAAAGCCAAAATAATCCTGCTCTGCAGGTTCTCTACCTCAAGTTACCTTTTAATTCAGCTATTTGTGACTTTGTCATTTTTTTGTTTAAAAACTTTTTAATGCATAAGAAAATTTCAATGAATTTTGACAGAAGAATAGAGATATTTGGTACTTCACATTCTCACAAGGTTTGTGAATGGCTTTGTGAGGAAAAAGTCCCCCTTGAGTTCTGATACAGATGGACTCTGCTGTCTGGAGTCTCTCAGTCATTGTTAGACATAAAAGAATCCAAGCAGAGGCTTGGCCGGATTCCTTCTTTAGACCTGTCTGGTCTGCATCTTACTGAACGACACTCCACCTAAAAGAGTGAGCATGCAGGTATCTACAGCTCCCTTCAACTTACTACTAGGAGCAGACTTCTCAGAATACCAATAGAAGGCAAGAACAGACATTTCAGTTGGAAAAAAAATTTAAAAAAAGCAATCCAGAAAGCTGAGTATCACTATCTTTTGATCAGCTTAGCTTTAGAAACATTCTAGGCAGCAAGGCAGAAGGCTTGCGGGGAACTCTCAAAGACACAAGAAAGGTATTACAAGGCTCAGTATTACCTGGAAGTGTTTGATTTATTTTCTGAAGGCACTGTGCCTCTCAAATGCTCCAATAGGCTTACTTTCTGTCTGGCTGGTTTTCCTCTACTCCACTCCAGATCACGCTGTTAAAAGACATCTTTCAAATTAAGTATTTTACACATTATTACAATATTTAAATGAATCCAAGTGGTAGTTTTCAAAGGAGCTGAAGGTAGAAAGTCAGCATCTCATTTCCTTTCAGAACCTTTGAAAATCCCATTTTTAACTTCTATTCCAACTCCCTGCAGCAGTTAGTGTAGCAGTTCATGCAGGGAGAACATGCAGGGAGGGTGCAGTCACCCAAAATTCAGCTCAAAAGATGAACTAAGCTGGTGGTCATTACTCTCTTGGAAGGCGCTCAGGTATGATATCCATTTGGCAGGGACCTATGCCCTCTTCACTCACCAGAAAGGATATTGTGACACAGACTGAGCTCCCACAAAAACATGCAGCTGTCCAGGTCTCAGGCTGCAGGGAATGCCAGAATCTGGCACTGGAATTGGATAACAGGAGAGATGACAGCTACGTGACATGCAAACAGGCATATGATCTGCTCATCCTGGTGGCAGAGCTGAGAGAGGAAGTGTAAAGGTTAAGAAGCATAAGGGACCCAGAGGAGGAGATTTACTGGTGGAGCCACTCTACACCACCGCTGTGGCAAATGCATCAGCCGACTGCATCACAAGAACCATAGGATCCCCCACCATCTCACCACCAGGCAGAAGAAGGGGACCTAAGAGATAGGGGGAATGGAAATAGGTGTCTGCTCAAGGCAGCCTACCTCACCTTCTCAGGTGCCCTTATACAATAGATATGAGGCTCTGGGAACTTCAGTTCCAGGCACACGACAATCTGGATGAAAGTCCATTCAAGTTGGACGAATTGCCTAGGGCAAGTCAGCCTACCCCCCCGAATTACAACCTCCTCAATAAAGAAAAAAAGATGGATAGTTGACATCAGTGACTCCTTCTGAGTGAAACAAAGGGCCAACCAGTCCCAACCCATAGGGAAGTGTGCTGTCTCCCTGGGGCCTGTGTAAGGGCATTGCCAAGAAATTCTCTTGTCTGGTACGGTCCTCTGATTATTATGATTTTTCAGGTGAGCAATGATGAAGTCCAAGCAAGAAGTCTGAGAACAAACAAGAGGGACATCAGGGCAGCTGGTCAAGGAATTTTGAGGAGAAGTAGTATTCCCCTCTGTCTTTCCAGTTTCAGGGAATGATGGGGATAGAAACAGGAAAATCGTACAGATGAATATATTGAGGTGCTGAAGTGTGTCCAGAGAAGAGCAACAACAAAAGCTGGTGAAGGGTTTAGGGAACAAGTCAGGTGAGGAGCAGCTGAGGGAGCTGGGGTTGTTTAACCTGGAGAAAAAGAGCCTCAGGGGAGACCTTAGAGCTCTTTACAACTACTGGAAAGGATGTTTTAGCCAGGTGGGGGTCAGTGTCCTCTCCCAAGTAACAAGTGATAGAAGAGGAAATAGCCTCAAGTTTCACTAGGGAAGGTTTACACTGGATATTAGGAAAAATTTCTTCGCTGAAAGGGTGATCAGGCATTGGAATAGTCGGCCCAAGGAAGTGGTGGAACTACAATCACTGGTAGTGTTCAGAAGGCATGTGAATGTGGCACTTAGGGATATGATTTAGTGGTGAACACTGTGATGCTGGGTAAACGGTCAGACTTGGTGATCTAAGAGGTCTTTTTCAGCTTTAATGATTCTATAATTATAATGGGGATTGAGAGTTTTAAAAGTTACCAAAAAATTGCAAATAATCCAGCATACTCTCAAAAATGCTAGAGCCTAGAAGGCATATTTTCAGTACTTGAGTCCTTGACTGAGTTTAGGAAAGTGTCAGAGAACACAATGATAGCTATAGTCCGTCTGCATGTGGGTTTATATCCTGTCGTCTAAAGTTTCCACCTGGCAGAAAGATCACCATCTTGTATTTTTTGTTTGATTTTGCTATAAAGTCAGAGTGGTGTGAAAACTCAGCATCCTATGGAGTCAATCCTGGAGATGGGACCCATAAGGACATACTCAGACCTCTTCTAGAGAGACAGACTGTCATCCCCACCATAGCTATCATCTATCCTCACACTTGGTGTCAAGATAACTTGGCACCAGGCAGTGGTTGGAAGACAGGTCTACCTTTCCAACGAAAGATAATCAAGGCCCTTGCCAGCTTTGATCAGTGCTGGATCAGTGCTGACAACCTAATCTGCCAGGCAGAGTTTTCTTCCTCACACCTCACATCCTGGGACTCTGCTGCTTCAGACATACCTGCACATTTGGGTCTTCTGTGGGGCTTGGCAGACGGAGATGTTTGCTGAGTGGTTTGTGACTGAGCAGTTCTCTTTATTATACATTTTGAATTGGGAATACATAAAAGAAATTATTTCTAGTGTGTGGTACTTGGACTTCTCCACTCTGAATTAAAAACAATATGGTCCAGCACCATCTGTCTGGTTACTTCTAGGCAAAGGAGAAAGTAGAAGCAAGGAACATACCAGCGTCTTCTGCTTTCCATAGAAAAATCTGATATAAAAGTTCTTTGAAAGAGAAATTTGGGGTTGTATTGACCTGAAATATATTAAAAAACATGAGGAGGTGTTTGTCTTCCTCTGAAAATGATTTTTTTCACAGAAAGAACATATGTGTTAGTGGTTTTGGTCTGTTCAAATATAACAAATACTGACAACTTCATGGAAGCAAAAAAGTCAAAATTGAGTCAAGAAAAACTTGCACAGGATCAAACCCTACTACATGCTGATTAACATCTACTCCTAAGAAAGATATTTATCTTGCAATATGAAACTATTTCTCCTTTTCACAACACAAAATTATTTTTCTGAGAATAGTGGGTGCCTGGCACTTTTTTATAATCTGACCATAGATTATCCTTCTATATATCTTTCTGTCTGTCCATCTGCTGATCTATGTGGTTCTGTTCTCACCTCAGAGGTACCTGTAACACCTCAAATATAAACAACTTCAAAGTCCTCGGAAAGGCGAGAGCAACATGTGCTCTTTCTTCATGCAAAATACCACTTTCTCACCAAGGAGATGAGGTGGAGAGCTAAACAGAAACATCCAGGGGTCCCACCATCAGTGGGAATCAGAAGAGAACTAAATTAAATTATTTATTTTCCTATTTGTCTGAAAGAATGCAGAAGGAAAGGCCAGAGGCTACCTACAGGACCTGCATGCATCAACGCAGCTAGCAACAGGCATTTGATCACCTCAAGTAGAAATAAGTCATTTATGTTTCGAAACATAAGCAAAAGCATCATCTGTTCAGAAAATAGCTCCCGCATTTAGCTGTGGTGGAGACACAGTGTGTCCACATAGATGTCAGTGGCATAAATCCTACTTTCTTGGGTCTGGTTAGATGAGTTGGGAGTATGAACAGCAGATTTTCAGAACCAGAGGAGTATTGGAGATGGCTTGGTCAGCTACCTGGGTATAAAGCCACAGCCCATCCAAATGCCAAGAGAGTTGTTAAATATTTCTTCCATTAAACTCAACCAATGCTACCTCTGCTTTCCCCATGGGCAGATGGTCATACCGCCCAAACCCAGCTTGATCCTTCTTGTACCCCTTATACCCAGCTCTGTTTCCAGCTCTCAGGCCTTTCCTCTCCACCAAAATTAGAGTTCTGTTTCTCTGCTTCAGCCTCTGCCCAAGGCAGTCTGCCTGGTTGCTGCTAGTGATGCTCTCAGACTGGAGTGGATAGTGACCAGAGTTCCTTTCTGCTTCTGCACTCCTGGAATGAAGTGCCGCATTTTCAAATCTAGACAATGAAGTTTAGCACCCTGACCCTGCATTACGTTCCGCAAACATCTATTAGATTAGTAAAACAGGTATTTAGGGACCAGTGCACTCATTTGAATGTTCAGACACAGTAATTTGGCGCCTGATCCTGGTTTGAAAACTGGGTCAACTGTTAAGTTTCTCCTCTGATCAGCCTTCTTTCACTGGTGACAGCAAAAGCTACTTTTCTAATCTGAAACAGCCTTGCAGATTAATATGTCAGAACATTCTCAGAGAATTAGCATCTATTGGGCTGCGAAAGTATGTGGTGACTTTCTGAAAAGGTAGACTCTCACCAGCCTTTGCAGAATTACATCCTGAGAGGTAGGAAAATTCTCCCAACAAACTGATGTGTCCAATGTGAGAGAGCTCTAATGTGTCTTCAGTCCTTGAAAAGTTTTAATAGCCAGGGCCGGGTGATGCTGTGAGCGTGTTCGATAGGCATAATTTTCAGCTTCTCCTGAACAGATACTTAAGTAAAAGACTATATGAAGGACAGCTGGAAAGACTGAACAGGGGAGTGTTTGTGAAAAATATATTTTATAGGCTGAGTGGATACTGAGTTTATATCAGTTTTCATTCTGATCACCTATGTGCCAATATATTAAGGAGGGCTTGCTGATGCTTATTTCTCGATTTTATTATTTTGTTATGTCAGTCCTGTACACAAAGCTACCCACAACCTGAAAGCTTGTGGTTCTATCTGTTTCAATTTAGAAATTACCAAACTGAGAGCTGCTGACCTCAAGCTCTTTGTTTACTAGAACAAATCCAAAAATCTACAAAACCACATTAACTCACTTGGATCAACTACACAGAAAAATCATGGTCAGGCTGGGCTCAGTGTTTTACTGGGCTGTGCCAATCCTGAAACCCATCCGCTTCCATGGAGCCTGTGAGAAGGGACGACTGAGGCAGGAAAGCAAATCACAGAATCAGAGTCTTGCTGCCTTTCCGTCAGAGAGACCATTGTGCCTAACCCCCAGGCCAGCTTTTCTCACCTGAAAGTGATCCAGTCCTGGGTGAACACACAAGCACCATCACTCTTTAGCGTAATTGCTACCCAGGAATGTAAGAGGCAGCCTAGTACCCAGTGACATCTTTTCACCCTGATTCATTAATAATAACTTCCTATACACCATAATTGGTGGGAGTGACATAATTGTATCCAATCCCTCTGGTTGTTGTCTGCAACCTACCATTCCCTCTGTCATCTTATGTGAACTCCTGCCAGTTAACCTTCAGTCCAGTCCAAACCTTCTCTAAATGTTAGATCATCCTTTCTACCACACCAGCAACACCAACTGTGGTGAAAACATCCCGCTAGGTTTCAGCCCATGCTGCAGACACCACCCTTGGCGTTTCCTGGCTCATCCTCAGAGATGGGACACTTGAAACCTCTGGGATCTCCAAAGGGAAAGAGATGGAGGTGACCAGCTGTTGATTGGCTTGATTGTAGCTTTGGATCTTACCATGAGCTGCTTACAGTGACCTTGTGCTGGCCTCTGTTATTCTCAGTATGCTGGACACACTTTAATTCAGATTATCCTTTATACTTGGTGTTTCAGCATCACCCTGTAAAATTCAAGTTCCCATTTTGAGCAGCATGCTTCATGTTTATGGTGATAAGTCGCAAGACACTCATCGACAGATGCTTGTTGCTCAGGCTGGCAAATTATATCTGGGATCATGTACTGTGTTTTGGCTATGATTTTTTTTAAATCTCAATTCAAGACAATTTTTGGCCAGTTTTAAAGCATAGCTGAACTACCAGAGGGATTCATGTTTAGCTTGGATGTGTTTGCTATCAAGTGTATCATTACATCTCCCCTTTCTGTAAATTCACTCACCTTGTGCATTTCCCTTGATTAAGGAGCGCCTGACTATTTTTCTGTTTTGAAAGAGATGCTCAGGAGGAATGGGAGTTCCTCAATGCTCTAGTGAGACCTATCCATCTCCAAGCCCTGCTTAAAGAAAGTTACCCTGAATACTCTCATGGTGTTGGCAGAGGCTGGCTCCAGCGGTGTGTCACCCCGACCATCCGTTCAAATGATAGAGCCAAAGCAGGGAGTTGTGAGGGCCAGCTGCACAGCCAGGAACTTCCAACTAGTCACATCAGGATTTCTCCAGCCACACACAGAACTGGAGAGTAACAAAATACTCTGTCAGCACAGGGCATGTTTAAGTCTTCCAGAGAATTTGTTTAATTTTTACAATTCTGCTAATATGACATGGGGACTTGTTCACATTTCACATTGTTTCTTCTTTACTTTACTGCTTCTTCTATATTTTTCTTATCAGTTGTTCTTCCCATAAATGCTGCTGCTGGAGAGGTTAAGTTTCTCCATTAAAAAAATGTCATTATCATTTCTGCAGCCTGACCAGGCTCCTCTCTTTGTTACACTGTACGCCACTATGAGCTGGGAGGATGAGCTCCACGGCAGGACCCCCACTTTGAAAGCACTGGGGTGCGCACGTGCGTGAGCGTGTGCGCGTATGCAGAAAGGGAATGAGAGAGGGAGAGAATGTGTGTGTCCCTAGTTTAATTAGAAAATTTAATTGGATGGAGTTTGGGTCATTTTTCCCCCCTCCCGTTCAGAGCTGGCTGCAATAAACAGACTTTTCTCTTTCCCTTTCATCCTTCAGTGGTTTGTAGTTCTGCATCTGCTCTGCTGGCATTGTCTTTGCTAACGGCCATACCGATCAGGAAGCCAGAGCCAGGAGGCAAATGAAGGGACTGCATTGATACCACTGATCACTGAGCCCCACATAACTGGCAACTGTTTCTGTCTTTTACCTCTGGAGATGAGTTGAACAGATTGTGTAAAATTTGGTGGCTTTCGAAAAAGAAAGGGGGGTGGGGAAAGAGAGAGGGATATCTTATTGCTTCAGCCCTCTCTCTACCTGGTACCCAGGGGTCTGTTGAAACAACATTCTTAGCACAGGAAGCAAAAGTGAAAAATTCGTGGAAGTGAGCAAATCCGCTGATTTCAGGGAATGTTTGTACAAAAAGACTGAGAGACTAAACCCACTGCTCCTTTTTCTCTGTGAGCAGATGCTGCAGGCTTGAGTCCTACCACAGAACTCTCCACCTCTCAGCTTTGGCTCTGCTGTGGCAAGAGAGCAGGCAAAGCCTTGCACCATATGCTTGGGAAAGTGTTCGTCTTGGGCACAGAGGAACAAGTGCCAGGAACAGCAACTCACATTCGAGAGAGTCTGAGGATATAGGACATTTCTCACAGATGCTGTTTTCCCTTGCTCAGCAGCACCTCATCACACAGGATATGGGCCACAGTCATAAGGTGAGATGGGTATTTGCCATCTCTACCCGAAAGAAATGGCCTGAGGAAGATGACTGATGGCTTTCTTGCTCTCCTCAGTTCATCTTCCAAGCGAGACAGTGAGGATATTCTCCCTCACCATATTCTGCTACCTTTCTGCACACATCAGCAGCTCTCCTGATGTTTGCTGTGTGTTTGAGAATGCAAATGATTTACATGGAGGTGGATGTTTGCCCATCCTTGTCTAGCATTGAGGAGGACTATGAAAAATAAACCTCTATTAGAGGATAAAGTTTTGTGCAAACAGTTCCTTTCTCTGAATATGAAGACTAAAAGGACAAGGTGGGCCCCCACCATATCATCCTGTTGGTTCCTCAAGTGGATCAACTTCAAACACAGGCATTATATGGTCCACACACCCTATAATCTCTCTCTCTTTTTCTTCTTGCTCTCCCTGCCCCCTTGCCACCACATTACACAGTCAGGCTGGGATCAAATTCAGCTTACTTGAATGTATATCATTTCCAAGTTGAAGTCTAATCTGCAGCCTTGTCCCCAATGAGATACTCAATTTACTACTCCTGTAACTAAAGCTTATTGTTACGGCTATAATAATCAAATGTATCACTTTCCTAAAGGATACTTCTGGTCAACATTTTGCATTTTTTAGAAAGTTCTCTATAAAACTCTTCTCTTTGTTATGCCACACGCAGGCTTCCTGCTTCATTCAACCTTTCCTTTTCTTTCTGTGTCCTATTCATTACACCAATGTAGAGGGAAAAAATTATATTTCCCTTGGAAGAATCAAAATTGTTCATGTCTATGAGAGAATAATAGCATGACCAGGGGACTACAGATCAATGTTATCCAGATCAGCACTTAAATGGAAATCACTCTGCATGAAAAATTCACGATGCCCTCTATCCTTTACATGGATAATGGGGACATCTGGTTACAGCAGACAGAATCATTTTACGTACATATATATGTGTGTACGTCTTGTGTGCTTTTGGTGTAATCCAGACAGTGACTGACATTGCCAGAATTAGTTATTTTGTAACTATTTTGAGGAGACTAATAGACCTTTTCCTAATGAATACGAGTTCCTAGTAGAAGCATTATCAGGATAGGACAATGGGCTAGATAAGATCACTGCTGAGACCCCATGATGCCTGCAGGTTACCTGCTGCTATTTTTTAACTGATATTTTTCATATTGATAAAAGGAATGGTGGCCAATCCTCTAGCCCATTCATTTCTCCTTCTTTGATCTCAGCCCTGCTGAGGTTTCTGCAGCCCTGGAGCTCTTGGCATCACCTCCATTAAGGAGGAGGAAGTGCAGAGCCTTTCCACATTCCATGCACTTTGCACACTTTTTGCCCACCAGTGTCAAAAGCAGTTTATTCTGTGACAGCCTCATAGAGCAGCCAGGGGAAAACTGTGTCTTAAATCTCTGACCACCCTACTTAGGACTGTACAAACCACGCACTTATCTACCACACTGACTCCCCTTCTGAAGGCTCATGCCTCAATGCTTTACATCCCGGGACTGAACAGGACCCTCTTACCCTTTAAAAACAACTGGAGGACAAATGCCAAGAGCTTCTCTGGCCTTATAATGTGGTGTACTTGGGATAGAAAGTGGAAAATCCAGACTCGATCCCATGCTCCCACCAGTCTGTGGAGGGAGTGCCTTGAGGAAGAGGCTGGGAACGGCTGAGTGGAGACCCAATGCCTCCACCTCTCCTCCCAGAAGTGACCACTGCATGAAGACTTTGAGAGCCAGGAGAAGCAATGCCAAACATAGCCCTGTGCTGCAGTCTCCACATTTAAAGGCAGACACGAGTCTCAATTTCTCAGCCCTATCCCACTGTGGATTTGCACTTAACATGATCCGGTCTTTGGACAGAAGTTGCTCATTTTGATTTGTGATGGAGATATCTCTGTCTTTAGTTAGGCTTTTGAAAAGAACATTAGGCCTATATTGTATTTCTTCTCAAAAACTCTCACAGCTGCTTCAATTTTGCCTGTAAATACATCAAAAGTTTAAAAAAATCAGTGAGCTTCCCTCCTCTTTCTTGGGAAAGTCAGGGGTCAGTGTGCAGTGTTGCACAGCACCCCAGAGTCCACAGGGTGCATCTCCTGGCTATGCCCACTGGTAGCCAAGGCCAGAGGACAGGAGGGCAAGTCCAGGGTCTGCGAAGAGACAGGGCAGCACCATGCTACTCACCGATGTGCAGTAGCATAAAGGATGGAAAGGCGGGCAGCAGTGCTGCTTTTAATTGTTAGGCCTCCACATCAAATGTAAAGGAAGAGGCCAGCATGGAGAGAAGACCGACCCAAATGTTTTCATGATACACATATACAAAGGTGCACATATGTTAGCATTAGAGATTAAGAAAAAACCTGTCTTACACCTGGAGAAAAGACATGAGCAAAAGACATACAAGACCAGCAATCCAGAGATAGAAATGATAACAGATGAATCACAATTATCTCCCATCACAAAGGAAAATTGAATAGTATATTAGCTGTTCAAGTTAATGATATGTCAGCCTATGCTTTTATTATCTATATATATTTAGCTGTCTTGGATAATATAATCAGATGAGATCAGCAGAAGAGGATCCTATACTATGCACTTATATCCTAATAAATATGCACAAGAACTACTTCACACACTGCTCAGGCCAGAAGCTGCTCTCTCCATTGCCATTAATATTGATTGGTGTTTAAGTTGAATTCTCTGTCAGTCCATTGCACCAGCTCTAATGTGACAGCCATGCTTAGTGCAATTTCTGTTTCTAACACAGACCTTAATCTTTCTGCACTTTCTCATTCCCTCAGCATCTGCTGTCTCCTCAGTCGCTGCCTCAATCAAATAAAGGTCCAAGATGGGGTTTACACAGAGGAGAATTTTTCATATATTGAATATAAAATTTTTCCCCATCATTCACACAATTTTAAACATTCAAATGAGGAAATTAACTGTTGAGTGGTACAGACTAGATCTAATCTCATTAATCCTACAATAATTGAAATACAGGACTTCCCCTGAGGCCATGGATTAATGACCAGCTAGGTGGAGCTGCTGACATGAAGCACAGCCAAGTGCTATTAACCCCAGCCAGGCATTATTTGATCCCAGAGGAAACGTCCTGTGCAAAATTCGTTAACACTTGGGCGAGAGGAAGAGGGAGGAGAAGGGTGCACGTGGGCTGGGTGCACGGAGGACGCCTTTCTGGCTGTCGTGCACAGGGCATTCCTGCATGCTCCCCTCACCTCCCGACTTCCATTCATTTCTCCTGCATCTGCCCCAACCCATGCTGACCAGTGGACACATAATTAAGATGAATTAATGATCTGAAGCAGAAACTGTGTTTAATGAAGCCACACTCAGACTTGTGTGCTAATGCCAGCCCTGTTTGCCGACAAATATTTACTAACCCTCTGTGCATAAAGTGACAAGCCACCTGTTCTGCTCTCTCATTATGTCTCCCGTAGTCTAAAGGTAGCACTGTCTGGTTAGACCTGCAACTTCCAAGCCACTTGAAAGGCTCATAAATGTCTTCAACAAAGCTGAGCCAGATCTGCCAAGATCTTTTTGTTTCAGTCTCACTCTTTTTTTAACTCCAGGCGTTGTTCACTTCCTAGATGCAAACTCAAGTAAATGTTCTTGCCTCTTTTAGCATAAGAGGTAATTTCCTGGCTAAAGGTTCCCACCAAATAATTTCTGTCTTTTCAAACAGAAATTGGAAATCCTTTAGGCTGTATAGGTTGCTCCCAGCCTCAACAAAGTGCTCCAAAGGGAAAGAAATAGGCAATAAATAATATTATTAGTAATAATGATACTAGTATTACTAGTAATAGGAATAGTTGTAGAAGACATAGTAGTCATAACAGTAGTATTTAGCATCACTGTAATGTAATTAATAATAGTGGTTTAATTGTCTAGTCTTGTTTTCATTGAACTAAATGGGAGTTTTGGGATTTAATTCAATGGGAACAGGGTCAGATCCTGAACAAGCAAGGGTTATCCTACAAAAAAAAAAAAAAAAGAAAAAAGGAAGCAGTGTAGGATTAAACCTCCCTCCCCTTTCCACTCCAAGTAAAAGAAAACCAGGAAAGATTAGAAGTTGTAAGGGAGATAGACAAGCAAGGGACAAGCAGAGGTTAAAAGCAAACAGAGCTGCACAAACAGCACTGGATGGTGCCCCCATTCACACCATCAGGGGACCGTCCACCTGAGCAGTCCCTTACCAACAGGAGTGAGGGACTCCATGCACAGTTTCTCTGGAAGAATTAAAATGTGCCTCACATTTCACCTCTCTGCTCAGTGGCTTATGCTTTGCTGCTGCACTGAGGTGTTAGGTGCTCCTACATGCTCAGGCTACCATCTATCCCAATGCGTGAGTGTGGGAAGCTCTAGGATTCACGGGAGGAGACAATGTTCCCACACAGGCGGGTAACTCTCCTCCTTTGGCACGCAGGATGGAGGCTGCTGCACACAGACAAGCTGACACACTGGTGTGAACAACCACAGCTTGAACGCTCAAGTGACACTAAACGTGTCTTGCTCTATAGCAGGCCAAGTCTGAGCTCACAAGAGCCAAAGTTGAACATATCATACCCTGTCAAAGGCCAGGAAAAAGGGCCCTAGAAACAGCCCTTGCTCACTGTTCATCACAGTTTTTGGGAAGCTAAACCCAGAGGGGCAGCTCTGGCTATGGAGGTAGGCTGAATCATGCACTCCTAGTTAGAGAAGGAAGAGTGGTTGTAAGCACAGATGTACTCGACATCTTTTTTCCATCTCTACCTCCCCTGATCCTGCCATTGGCCACAAAATTTTCTGTTTCACATTCATATTTTTCTGGAAATGGCATGACACAAAGCAAAACTCTGCAGTATTACAAGGTCATGAAAAAAAGGGAAGGAAAAAAAAAAGAAGGTACTGCCTGCTTGTTCCTCCATCTCACCACAGCCAAACATTAACAACTGATTATTCCTTTGTAGATAGTTGTCTGCTTCCAGTCCTGACATGTGCAATTGCTTTCTGGTGTCCCACCTGACAAAGCACAGTGTGAAAGGATGTACACATGAAAGCTGGGATAAATTCAAAAACATCAGTCCCAGCCTGCAAGGGAGCTGAATTCAAGATCAGCAAAACATACAGGAAAGGACAATGTATAATGGAAGTAGAGGGGAACAGAGGGGAGGGTGTACAGGGGGAGGGGATAACATAAACATTCACGCATGAAAATATTAGATGATTCTTGTTGCACAGTGACTTGAATTCAAAGTATTTATGTGGTCATTTCCATTTCTTTTCCCAAGAGGGTGCTGGGACTGGCATGGCTGTCATAGGAGTGTGAGAAGATGCCAGCACAGGCAAGCAGTTTCCAAGGCAGAACTACAGCAATGCCTGATATTGTATTAATGTGAGTGCTGGCCATCTGGCCATTAGGGACAAGCTGCTGCCAGGGTGTCTCTCTTTTTCCATCTCATTTCAGAAGCTCTGGAGCCTGGGACTGAGACCCCTAGGGAGATTCTGGCTAAAGATCATTCCAGCATCCACTCAGATGTTGTAGAGAAAGGGCCAGAGAGCTGATAAGGCAGGAGAATGTGCTCACACCCACACAGAAAAAAACAACAGAGAATAACACTGAATGGGGGGTTAGAGGCAGAAAGAAAATGAGAGCAGATGAACAAGGGAATGGTTTAAACAAATAAGAGGGAGGAAGCAGGAAAAGGAAAACAAGAGGCACAGCACTTACTCAAAGAAGCCTTTAAAGGAGGAGAGAGGAACACAGAAGAAAAGGTTTAATAAGGAGAAATAGCTATCATTAAAAAGGCAGGGGCTATGAAAGGACTACTAGCACAATGCACCTTTTCGGATTTTAACTACTGAGGGCTAAAGTAAAGGCTTTCAATTTGCCCTCTTGTCCCAGGAGCCTACTGAAGCCAGTGTTTGGGCTAAGAGATTAGGGAGTGTGGGTAAAGGTGCCAAAAGTTTGTCTTGTCAAAATAAATGCTCTTCCTTATGATTATTTATCTACTTTTTAATGGCCATTGGAGCTGCTTAGTCTGGGAATTTTTTCAGTTTATAGAAAGATAAGTACAAAGCCCATAGTCACCATTTCATATCAATATGGAAAATTGCATTTCTGGAAATGTCAGTGGCTTTACTGAATTGCTGCTAAATCAGAAAACTGAAAGAAAGAAATGAGGGTATGTAATTCTTCTGTAAAAGACAGCAAAACATCTCCCTACAATATAAATCTTGGGCTAATGGGCAAGGAAGTGTCATGGAAGATCGAGAGTACTAGAAGGACAGCCTCTGAAGCCTCACTTTCCGCAAAAACTGCTCAAGAAGCAGCACTGCAGTGTGATTTCCTGAGTAAATTACTGAAAAGTAGGCATCATACACAACTGTTATTTCTGTTGCTATTATTACTATACTGTTGTTATTTGGGTCCAAGAGGATCTGTGGGCAGATCTGGAAGTCTGAAAGTAGGATCCCTTCTGAGATCTCCCATTCTTCCTCATTTTACCTAATGTGTCTCTGATGGCATTTTAGGGATGTTTTTCAAGAACATGCTTCTAGCATGAAAACTGCGGCATTAACTCCTCACAGAGGAACCTAAGTCCATCTCTGGATCATGCCAAACTAGGAGGGGGAATCTGAACTGCATTGTGACGCAAAGGACATTTGGGTCTGGGTGGTGAGTTTGGTGTGGGTCTCACAGCTTGAGGTTACCAGTAGCTCCAGAGGACATGGATTACAAGAGAGGGGAACTGGGAGAGCATTTTTCACTGATGTGGATCATCCAGGAGTGGTCAAAGAGGATACCAGTGCTCTGTGGGTTAATCTGGTTGGACAAAGCAAACAGAGAATCTGAGTCTCTGCTGCTCAGTGGGGCTAAAGATGAGAAATGAAGGTGTTCCCTTCTCACTGCAGATTACATGGAGAAGTACAATCTTCCCCAGCTCTGAGAAACCTGAGACCATTACTTCTTCCTCAGGGAGGTGACTTGGGTCACAGCCTTGTCCTGGAGCAGGAGAACAGGGGATCTCTGTATGGCTCAGAGAGGTGACACTCAGCAGAAGGCTTCCTTGGGACACCACCTGCACAGGTGCACTCATGGTGCTTCTGCTTGTTATTCTGAGGTCACCAGGCAGCCAGTACTGCTCTGTGGCAGCAGTCATTCAGTTGGGGCATGGATACAGCTTTTTTTTTTGCCAGGAGGGCATGCTCTTGCAGCTGTGGAGGATATGTCTCTTTCTCGCCTCATCTACTTGAGACAATGGAGAGAAGTAACACAGGAAAGAGTAGGAGTGAGAAGAAAAAACTGTGGGAAATCAGACCAGAACCCAGGACAGCTGGCTTCTGGAGCCTCTAAAAGGAGATAAGAATCTGAATAGCCCTCCTATAGTCCAGGAGGAAACAGTTAGTGACCTGCTGAGCCACTTGGATCCCCACAAGTCTATGGGACCAGATAGGATCTACCCAAGAGTGATGAGGGAGCTGGTGGAAGAGCTCGCCAAGCTGCTCTCCATCATCTACCAACAGTCCTGGCTCACAGGGGAGGTCCCAGATGACTGGAAGTTGGTGAATGTCACGCCAATCCACAAAAAGGGTCAGAAGGAGGATGTGGGAAACTACAGGCCTGTCAGCCTGACCTCAGTGCCTGGCAAGATTATGGAGCAGATCATCCTAAGTGCAATCACACAGCACCTGCAGGATGGACAAGGGATCAGACCCAACCAGCATGGGTTTAGGAGGGGCAGGTCCTGTCTGACCAACCTGATCTCCTTTTCTGATCAGGTGACCTGCCTGATGGATGAGGGGAAGGCTGTGGAGGTAGTCTACCCGGACTTCAGCAAAGTCTTTGACACCATCTCCCACAGCATACTCCTGGAAAAGCTGGCAGCCCATGGCTTGTACAGGGGCACTCTGTGCTGGGTTAAGAACTGGCTGGAGGGCCAGGCTCAGAGAGTGGTGATGAATGGTGCTGCATCCAGTTGGCGGCCGGTCACTGGTGGTATCCCTCAGGGATCAGTGTTGGGCCCAGTTCTGTTTAATATATTTATCGATTATTTAGATGAGGGGATTGAGTCCACCATTAGCAAATTTGCAGGTGACACTAAGTTGAGAGGGAGTGTCAATCAGCTGGAAGGCAAGAGGGCTCTGCAGAGGGACCTGGACAAGCTGGAGATTTGGTCTGATTCCAACGAGATGAGGTTCAACAAGGCCAAGTGCCGGGTCCTCCACTTTGGCCACAACAACCCCAGGCAGCACTACAGGCTGGGGACAGAATGGCTGGAGAGCAGCCAGGCAGAAAGGGATGTGGGAGTTTGGATTGACAGGAAGCTGAACATGAGCCAGCAGTGTGCCCAGGTGGCCAAGAAGGCCAATGGCATCCTGGTCTGTACCAGGCACAGTGTGGCCAACAGGACCAGGGAAGTGATTCTTTCCCTGGACTCAGTGCTGGTGGGGTCACACCTCGAGTACTGTGTCCAGTTCTGGGCCCCTCAGTTCAGGAAGGATATTGAGGTGCTGGAGCAGGTCCAGAGAAGAGCAACAAGGCTGGTGAAGGGACCCGAGCACAAGTCCTATGAGGAGAGGCTGAGGGAACTGGGGTTGTTCAGCCTGGAGAAGAGGAGGCTGAGAGGAGACCTCATCACTCTCTACAACTCCCTGAAAGGAGGTTGTAGCCAGGTGGGGGTTGGTCTCTTCTCCCAGGCTGCTAGCAGTAAAACGAAAGGACATAGTCTTAAACTGCACCAGGGGAGGTTTAGGTTAGATATTAGGAAGAAATTCTTTACAGAGAGAGTAATCAGGCATTGGAATGGGCTACCTAGGGAAGTGGTGGATTCACCCTTCCTGAAGGTTTTTAAGATGAGACTGGATGTGGCACTTAGTGCCACGGTCTAGTAACCATGGCGGTAGTGGATCAAGGGTTGGACTTGGTGATCTCAGAAGTCCCTTCCAACCTGGCTGATTCTATGATTCTATAGCCAGCACCTACCAAGACAGGAGTTTGCAATGGGCATTTCACAGAGCAACCCTAGAAATGATCATGAGACTCTATCAGTCTGGTTCAGTGATCTCAGCTGGACAGACAAGCAATGACACAGAAATCTATGTCATGTTTCCCACAGGGTCAGTTTCATCAGGCTCACAGCACATGAGAAAGCTGAAGATCATTCTGCAGGAAAGCACAAGCCTCTACATCATAAGTAGTGTTGAACACAGCTTTACAATATCGTGATTATGATATTCCCTGGTTAGAAGAAAAACTAGCTAACAATAATGGATTACACATGTTGTTTGGGATTTTACTATGTCTCATGAAGGCAGAAAAACTATGAAGGAATTATTGTTCAGAAATAATATAATTCACACTCCACAAAAATCAATCCTAATGCAAACATTTACAAATAAATATGACCTTTTTCATAAGGTGCACTTTGACGTTACAGCCTAACCTTGGCATGTCCTGATAGACCAAGTTCTTCAAAAACTAAAGGTTCTCATTATCTTTCAGGACCAGTCCTTAACCTCAGTCTCTCCTTAATGTTCATATGGAACTTTCTTCCCTTTTTAGGCTTATTTTTGTTTTTAACCAAGAGCCAATTAGACAGATTTTGAATAAGGTTGGAGGACTTTTTGTTCAAATGAGAAATTTTTAGTCCCTTGAAGTGTAATGAGTTTTCAATAGAAATCCTCTCCTGCTGTGCATTGATCAGCTATTGATTGGTGAGAGTTTAAACTAAATTATCACTGCCAAATAAAAGACTTTCAGGATGAAGGAACTGAGCTGAGCACAGTGTTATATGAAAAGTAAGCCAATCCTTTGTGACGGAATCGAAAGGCCCTGGTCACTCTTGAAGAAAAATATGTTAATTGAAAAATTCCTTAAATAGGTAACAGCTCTGAAAGTCTACTTTACATAAAAGATATGAAATCACAATCAGTTGACACAGAGAAAAGGATCCTGCAGCTCAAGTGGTTTTTCTCTCTAAATGGTGCTGATTACTTTCCCATTCATGGATGACATGGAGTGATGGAAATTAGTCATTTGAGAAGAAAGGACTAATGACAGCTGAACCTGTGGGCACTGAGGGAAGTCTGGTGATTGGCTCCTCAAGACAGAAAGTTAAAACAAAAAAACTTCCTATTGGGTGGAAAGATTTATCCCAAACCTAGCTAGAAAACAAATACACAAGCTTGGTTAGGCTTCAAAAGATCTGGTTTTTTAATTTTTGCTTTCACTAGCAATCACAAGTTTCACTAGCAATCACAAGTTTCAAACTTTGTCGAAAGAGCAATGGAAGAGAATTGTGTTGACCACACACAATTGGCTACTAACAAAAAGAAGTTCCCAAACAAGACTTTTTCTTTACAATTTGGAAATTAAAAGAATGGATCTTACTGACTATTTGAGGCAAAAGTGAGAGGTCAGACCTCTATCCAGCTGTTGGAATTTCAATCAAAGATCTGATCTACAGGGGCACTAAAAAGCTTTTGGTAATCCCCATTTAAGTTAGAAGGGAGCTCAGTATTCTTAAAGTCAGGGCAGATCTTTGAGGAGCTACCTCTAGATACCTGTATCTCAAAATGTGAAGGACTTCAGCATCTGCCAGGATTGCACCCTGCAGAAGTCCCAGTGTACTGCAGTCCAAGTTATTCCAAAGTTTCCAAAGCTGCATCCCCATATCCCTGCTGGAGCATGGAGATGTCTTGCCTTGGCCACCTCCATGCCTGCATTCAGCTCTGTCTCCATGCCACAAAGCCTACCTGCACCACCCTAGACATGGCCCTGCCTTCTCTGTTGGGAACTGTCTTTGCTGCCAGTCCTCAATATGTCTTTTTATGGACCAAGTAGCATGTATTTAATACTGAATATCTTTCTTATCACGTCAAAGAGTAATACGGAAATCAACACATTTCACCACGTCATTTTATTACAAGCAAAGAAAGTTATTTCAGGAGAACAAATCTATAACCATGTTTGAAAGATTTCAGTGTCTCAAAATTCTAGATTCAGGACAATTTTTTTCCATTTCTGAATAGCTGGCTCCACAACTCAACATGGATTTCAGAACATCATCATTCAAATTCATATTTACAGGGCTCTGTTGTCTCTGGTTCAGGGATCAGTTTAGCTTGTTATTGAGATCACTGGAAAAGAAAAGTGTGGTTTGAACTCCACAAAAATTCATTTTCAATCTGGCACCTTGCACAACAAAATCATGTGCATTTCAAGACTTTGAAGATGTCAGAGCCAATGTGGTTGCTAGGTTTCTTTTAGTCAGAGAAACCATATCTATCCAGTAAAAGTACTCCCTTTGATTACGCTACTCTGTAGACATTTAGCTGCTGGTAGTTGTAAGCTGAGTGCTTGCCCAGATTTTTATACAAATATTTCCTCCAAAAAGAGCCACTAAAGGTCTGCCATATCTTCTCAGTCAAGCAGGATATCACAGCAGTTACAAAATAAATATTTCTCTCTCATAACTTTGCCAATATCATAAATATAGAGGCCAAAGCCAGAACCTTAGAAAGAATAATAAAATGCTTCATATAATACTCAACATTGTAGCTGTAGATACCTTGGATGTTAGTGTTCCAGAAGAGCCTTATCGTTCATAATGAAAGACTGGATAGCATTCATGTGGGTAATATTTTTATCCAAGCAAATGTCTAGTGCTTTTTCTTTATTTTTTTTATTAATATCCCAAAGCTGTGAATTTCATCAGATAATTTTGTGTGCATCAGGAGAGCACAAGTTATGCTTTAGGCAAGCATGCATTCAACCAGGCATGAGAGAAAAGTAACTGGGAAAAATGTAATTTTTTCTGACAAACACGAGGTGAAACTAACTTTTCTAATTGTCCCATCTGGCTCACAGCTCTGTGAAACAATTTAGCATAAAAAATCATTCCCATCTCTTCATTTTACACCCTCTGCCTTTTAACTGAGAGAATTCATTTTCAGGAAGTAACATCTATCTCCAGTGCAATCTCCTGTTGAACACACAGATTTCCCCCATTTTTTATTAAATAATTATAACAGAAAAGTATACTGAATAATGAAAGCTCAGTCTTCTTACAATTTCAGTAGGATGAGTCACCTGGCTTTAGCAGGAGAAAGACCAAGCCGTAGACCCTGAGGCAAATGAATCTGATGATGCTGAAGATAGCAGTATGAGAGAAGGAAAACATGTTCGGAGGAGACTGCAAATATTTTCTTCCCCTGCTCTGCATAAAATACCTTCTTCATTCTTGCTTATCCTGGCATATTTATGCAACAGATAAATTTATAAATTACATAGTGACTCCCTAATCTCCAATCTACCCTCAGTGTACAGATACATTGTGCTTCAAATCATAACTCAATAATAAGCATGAATTTTAGATTAAGAATTAAAAGGAAAACCTCTAACAAGGATGTGAAAGTTAATCATCAATACAGCAAAAATTTACCAAATTATTATAATGAAGTAGAATTCAGTGGGTTTATTGGAGGATTTGACCCACAACATGTTGCCAGATTCCCTGTTATGTTTCTAGAAATCAGTGCTTTGGGTGGCCAGCAAGGTCCACTGGTCTCGAAAGTCAGGGTGCGGGGACAATGCTGGGTGTCTTCACAGAACACTCTGAACAAGCATACAACCAGAGTTTCAAAATAGAAATTCAATAAAGGAAAGTCAGCTTTCACCTCTCCTGCACTATGAGTTTCAGAACCTACATTTTATGTGTCAACAGTTCAGGTTACAACGACCTAACTGTCAGACTTTGGCATCTGACATAACATGCCTACTGGGCATGTTTTTCAGACTCTGCAAACTCACTGGGAAATGAAGAATAATTTGTTTAACCATCCACCCTACTCCTTTGATGCGGGTATAATGAAAATGTCTATTTCACAACAGAGAAAACTGAGGAATGGAAAAAATATCACCTACCTAAGATGAGGAAAACAGCATCACAGACAATGCTAAACTGCAGATCCTCCAATTACGTGACTGTGTTCTCCTAATTGCCAAATAAACCCACAACCCTAGCAGTGGAATCATTATGCCATCATCACCATCCTGTTTACTCAACAATCGAGTAATAGAGCAACAACTGGGAGAAAATACATTTTGGTTTTGAAAAATTATCTCAGAGGTTTGACAAGTCCTCACACAGAGACCTGTAATGAGTTCAAACCACTCTTAAAATAAAACTAAAATCTAAAACAAGCTTCTGAAAAGGAATCTGTGTCACTTTCTGAAATGAACTGTTCATTTACATTCCTTTAATGATCTGACTGTATTGAACCCAATGCACTGAGCAACCCATGCAAGAAAGCTCATTTACACTTCCAACTTTGTTTTTCCAAGGGAGCTGTATTATTTACCTCCTCATTTCCTTTGGAGCATTTACAACAGGAGCTATAAGCTAAATGTTTCAAGCAATAGATGGAAGATGAAAGGTGACCAAATATATTCAAGCAGATAATAAACAGAGAGCATTTGTAGGTGAAAACAACCAGCTTGGCATGAGAGAGAGAGAGATAATGCAGAGGGTTTAATAGGAGGCTTTTAACATTTCCTGTTCGGGATTGGCTGGCTTATTAATGATTTAAGCACAAATTGAATTAACCAAATATTGAACATATGTTCTTTTAAACTCTCTTAAATCTACCAGAGCCTTGCACGAGAGAGCTATACAGCCATGCTCTTCAAGTGGGGGGAGGATGACAAGGGGGTATTGAGGGTGACTGGGTAAGTAAAACATAACCTGAAGGTGGTCAATTTAATGCTGTGTTAGTGGCCTGAACTTTCAGTTCCCAAAGGGAAAGGATGATTAATGCCACTACCAAATGTATACCCATACCTGACCCTGATCTCATCAAATCCTGCTGCCACCATCTGCTGTTTTTAATTCCTCTGCAATATTTGTATTTGCTACCTCCCTCCTACAAAGGGAGGGAGGAAAAAAAAATGTTCGCTGCTTATGAATGGTGTGATCTGGTTGTACTGGCTGAACGCTGGCCAGGAGGCATCTGTTGCTTATAGTCCTGACAGCATCTGCTACTATTTCTCACTTTTCCCAGCATGCTGTGAGATATGGTTTCTCCCAAAGGTGGCCTTTGTATGCACCATTGTCAATTCCATCATTGTCTGCCGCAGTCTGTTCCCACGATGCAGTGGTAGTTATTACCACAGTGCAAAACCTTTTTTTGCAGGCTATCTGTAATCTAAGATATTATGTGATTAAGTTATGCAGTTAACCCTTTTCCTATGCATCAAATCATTAAAATAAAAAGAAACAGGCTAGACCATTTTCGGTAGGAAAACCTTCAGAGGTTGCAATGGATGGGAAAATGAAGCAATTTTTTTTTTTGTTATTTTAGTTTGTGGTTTTTGTTTTTTGTTGGGGTTTTTTTTGCTTTTAAAATAATGAGAGTGGCATTAAGTCGAGGTTTAAAAACAAAGAGACAAAAAGCAAAAAATATCCTAACTAGTGGTTTTAATTCCTTTAAAAATACTATAAAGGATGCATTGTTTTTTCTCCTGATTCCTGATGCGGCTATTAAGCATTGTAACCAAATGTGTGTGAATGCTATTATTTATGTGTCTGATCTTTAAATACCTTCTGCTAGTGGGATACAGACTGAGACTTCTGATGGACATAGGCGTCCCAAGCTGTCATTTTGCCTTGTCCTTCTGTCAAACAGTTAGTGTGTCAAGCGCTTCTCCTGGGAACTTTTAGAGTAAGAGACTGTAAGCGCAGAACAGTCCAGTCTCCAGAGAGCCACTTTTAACTCATGACAATATCCTTGGTGTCAGCTCAGAATAGCCCGCTATGGGGCAAGGAGAAAGAAAGCGCAACAGATGTTACTAGTAAAACCATGTTTACAATTCTGTAAAGTTATTGCCCTTATGTACCTTCTGACCAAAACCCAATTAAAAGATGACTAGGTTCCTAGCAGTTGGATTTTTAAGTCAATTCTGTTCACATAAATCTTCACATAGAGAATCGGTGCGATTAAAAGAGACATCACATCTCTCATATGTATGTGTCCTGCCCAGTCCCCCCAAATATTTTGTAAAACTGCGTACTTTCAAATAATATAGTTATCACTTACATCTGTATTTATGACAGTATCTATATCCATATAAGCACCGTAAATATCTCTTCCTAAAATACATAAATCACAAGTGATTTTTTATCTCCCCAAATGCATTCATGCATCTTTTACCCTCTTTTTTCCCTTTTCTTTTTAACTTTTCATTAATTTGGGTCTACTTGTTACATATCAAATCATACCTAAATCCCCTCATAGCTACTCCTACAATTTTGGAAGAGTTAAAGTAAGCAAGGTAGCTGACTCTGGAAGCAATAATGATGATTACCTGATTTTTAAAATCCATTTTAGAGCAGACCAAAATAAGGGAGAAATGAAGGGGAAAAAACAACCATGGACTGTGGAAGAAGCCTTTTAAAACTAAGCCCCCCCAACTCCCCAAATCTTCATATCTCCTTCTGCCCAGTCCTGTGGAACTGTCAGGCAGTGCAACACAGCACATGGTGACAAAGTAAATATCAGAGAAGCATTTACAAGACTACATTTGGCTACAGTTCCCATTAGTCTCACTTGTATTATATAAAAACTGTGGGTTTACCCTGTCAGCTCCAATACGGCCAACCATAGAACCAACATGGAAGGAACCTAAAGGACAAATACTGTACAAAGGTACTACGCTCTTCAGTACCAGTTTCTCTTGCCTTCACACTTTTGCTAGTTATTTAAAGTCCATTTTCGGTGTTATCATAAATTTACATGAGCACATCTGATTTAAAATTGGTTTATGTTCTCTCTGTGCATGTACAAGGGTACATGCACAATACAATACTTTACTCTCCTTTAAGGAGAGTAAAGTATTTTACAGGCTAAGCCAGGTTTGATGTTAAATCTGCTGAGTTGCTGCTGGTTAAGACCATTTCAAATATATTGCTGAATCCACGACCATGGCCCTCTCTGCACTCTGAAATCCTTTTTCCAGAGGCAATGTATAATAGAAGGAAAACCATGGCTGGGTAACTTGCAGCTTTTCTACCACAAAATGGGATTAGCTTGGAGAAGCAGAGTAACCTAGAGCTAGACCTCTGGACTTACAGCATCTAGTCTCCATGATGGCTGAAAAATTTGCCCAGGCCCACTTTCATGGAGAAATTCATTATTTCTTTTTTAAAAAATGAAGGAAGATGAAGTGTACATGTGAAGGAATACATTTGTGAAAATTGTGTGTGGTCTACTTATAAAAATTTTATACCCATAGGTAGAAATAAAATTATCCTAGCAGCCAGGTAACATGACTAGTGACAGAATCATTGAGCAGGATTATAATATACAAATGCTCTGAAGACAGATTTTCAGCCTACAGATTCCTCGCAGGTTGGCTGTGGATGCTTGGTTCCTGCAAACCTACCACAGTTTCTGAGTCTGTACTTCCCTGAGGCACCACTGTATCCTCTGTTATTTCCATTAAGATATAGGATCCTTTACTGCTATCTTTTGCAGGAGAAGTTGTGTGTTTATTATTTCCTGTAATAAGGTGAACCAAGGTAAGACCTGCTATGAAGGGCATTATGACCTTTCCGAGATCTTCAGTACAGCACCAGCAAACACCAGATGTGATGTAAGTAGGCACAAGCACAAAATCACTACTTTCAACAAAAAGAGATTTGCACATTAATGGCATAACATGGCTTCAATAAGCCTCACTGGATATTTTTTCCATTTCAATCCAACCCTAGCGACTCTGATGCTCTTTGTTTTCACCGCTCTCTGCTCATGGTCTGGCTGAAGTCAACAAATGGCTCCCGTGAGAGGTGGGGACACTTGGCCCCTCTGATGCCAGCCAGGTGCAAAAGCCTCACCCACATTAGGAACCAGAACTAGTGTCAGCCTGCCAGCAGCTTCCCTTAGTGAAGAGCAGCACTGGCATGTTTACAGACGAGCTTGTGTATAAATGTTTTCCCGAATCAGGAAATATTGCAGGGAGGCAGTAATGTTTTTTCTGTGTTGTTTCAGCAGCAGGAACAAGTATGGACAAAATTTCTTTTAGGATGGGTACGCAGTGTATTTAGGCAAAGAGCTGGTATTTAGGTGAGGAGCTGTTGTTTTTTCTCTGCTCTCCAGCATTACTGTCAGCAGATCCCTTTGCAAACCAGAAAAAATCTTCTGCTGCATGCAGGCAGGTTTGGATAGCAAGAGAGAGCTGCTGGCTATGCTTGCTCACCCACTCTCTTTTTGGTGTTGATTTAGCCAAACAGCTACAGCTCCCACCCTGTGAAATTGAGACTAAAATACAGTGCAGTAGAGGCAGGAGAGGCCTGTACTAGATCAGGAAGAGGTCACTGGAGCAGCAGATCGTGGTCCAGGGTTGATTGATCACCCCACCTCAGCACCAGTGTGCTGCTAAGGTGCTCAGCCCAGGTCTCCCAGCCGTGAGCAACCTCCTTCCCATCACCTCTGAGGCATCAACCCATGGCCTCTACCCAGCCACCCTGCATCCCCGTCCTCCTCCAGCCTCCTCTGGCCTTTCCCAGCCTTCCCCGGCCTCTCCCCAGCCTTCCTTCCCCGGCAACAGCGGGGCAGCAGCCAATGGGGCCATGCCGGGTCAGGGCGGCACGGTGGCGGCCACAGCGGTGGCAGCGGCGTGGGCCTTTGTGCAGGATGGCAGGTGACCACGGCAGGGGAACAAAGCAGGGTCAGGGCGGGAGCCGGGTCCCTTTTCTCAGGCCCATGTTCTCCACTCCTCACAATCTGTCTGAATTTAACTTGCCATTGAGGGCCCTGCCTGTAGAAAACAGCTTTATGTCGACTAATCCAGGCAGAAGTAAGGGTAGACACAGAGACAGGTTTGAAGGCGGGGACGTGGCTATTCTGCTGCCTCTTTTTTTTTCCCTCCCCCTCCCTTACCCTCTGCCTCCAGTGAAAAGTTTTCTGAACAAAAAAAAAAAAGAAAAAAATGGTGACAAGATTAATCAGCCCGTGGAGCTGAAACACATGCTTGACTTAAACAACCTCTTTGCTGTTATTAACAACTGCTCCAGCATTTCTCTTGTTATGCTAATGGTACAGATTAGAGTAAAATCTATTCCTTCTTTGCTGAACAGGCCAATTGATAGAGGCCGATCTATTTTTCTCACCCGTTTTAATTCTTTTTTTCTCCAGGCACAAGTGTTTGCAGCAGCAAGAACAACAGAACATGAGATAAAAAAAAAACCCTAAAGAGCGCATAACAGTGACTGGCCCTCACATACACTAAAATCATTAATAAATACAAATCTATATTGGTCTCCTCTACAGCCTGGAAACAATGTCTGAGTATTGTAAGATAGGCTAACCACAAAAGACAGGAAATTCAACACAGTGTCTGATGTCCTGCCTTTAGCTCATTTATTTTACTTAACACACAGACACTGAGCGCCTAGTAAAAGAGATGGCTTTGGTTAGTTCTAATACCTCACTGGGATGAGAAATGAAGGAGAAGGGAGTGTTGCTGGCAAGTCCTGGAGAGGGCAGCTTGACTCAACACCACACCATGTGCTGGAGCGTCATTTGGATGGAAGGAGACAGTCCTGTCACCAGCACAAGTTGTAAGGCCATTTGCTCTATGGCATCAGGGCGAGCAGGGTAGATGTCTGTGTGTCAGTCTGGGCTTGGTGGTTTGTGCCTCCTATTAGTTTGGGCTGGACCCTAAGAGCTCCTGAGTTTTACTATATTTCCAGTCCCCAGCTTTTAAGTAATCAAAGACTGGAACCTGTGTCACAGGTAATGGCAAAGATGACATTGCTATCTGAGTTCACAATAAGCAAAATATTTAAAAGCCTAGTATGTCTGACATGTCAGAGAGGAGCTTTACAGGTAATAGCCACTGAATGAGAACGAATGCATCATCAACTTCTATGTGCAGTGTGTGTATAATATTTACATTAAATCCTGTATCACTTCCTCTGGATTTGAACTCTTCCTATTTAAATAAGTGGAAACACCACGATTCTGGTTCTGCATAATCCTAAACCAACTTAAATCAGTGAGACTTCTGCCACTGATTTTGCTGGTTTCTAGATCTGTCTCTATCACTGTCTCTGTCATATGTATACAGTCGCTGCCAAAAGGTGAACTGCTGCTGCCTACCTCCTCCTTCAGCCTACTCAGGCCCACTCACAGCTGGTAGATACTGTAAACTTACCCAATTTCAATATTACATCGCCTCAATGAGTTCAAAATTCACTTGTGATGCCCTCAGTGACACCAGGTTGACCTGCGCGTGTCCAAAGACATTAAAGACAGTCCCAGGCAAGCCTAGATTTAGAGGTCAGCACTTTGCTAACACTAGATTTAATTGGACAGATTTCATAATTGCACAAAGACCACAGGGATTGTTAGATCATCTGCTCTGACTTTCTGCATACCATATGGCATCATATTTTTCCCAGTTATTCCCATATTGAGTTTAATAACCTGTACTTGATTAAAATAGATCACCCGTCCTGCTCTAATGAGATGAAATAAAAAAAAAAAAAGGAAACTGCTACCTCCTGCAGTAGTTTGTGCCAGTATTTTAATGACTCTTCAAAAACATGTACCTAGTTTCTCGTTTGAGTGGGCCTGGCATCAATGTCCATTTTTGCTTCATTTGTCTCTACTGGAGTAAAAAAGCCTTCCTGAACCTGATATTTTCATCTTGTGAAAGTATGTAGTTTTCTTTGCAAATGTTGTGTCTTTATGTCTTTGTTTGTTGGGTTTTTTTTACAATATAAACTGCTTAAACTCCTTCAGGTGTTCACTGAAAGCCACTTCCTTCATCTTTCTTGGCTGTTGACTGAGGACTGACTGCCTTCACTTGCTAATCCTGTGCAGGCACTCAAGGACTGCTTTGACGCCTTTGCCATAGCCATGCTCAGGAAGCTTTTCCACTGTGAGTGTCAACCCTCTCCAAAATTGCCATATTCTAGGAGGAAACCCCACTTTTTCCAGGAGTGGCCCACCTACTTTGCTCCTAAGTATTCACCATTTTGCAGTTTTAAAGACATTTTGTTTGTCTGACATATGATCACGTTGCCTCATATGACTGTTGTATCCTCAAGCATTCTACCAATCTTTTTATGTAAATTTATATTTAGAAAGGCAGTTTTTTTACTCCAAGATGAACAGGATTAGGCATGCATCTGGCTGCTATCAAGCACACTATGAACAATCTCATTGAAAGATAATTACCCAGGGACACCTTCTTTTCCATACAGGCTAGTATCTAGCTATTAATCTATTTATCACATGATCTAGTGATATTTTAAAGAACTTTAGTCTTATTTAGTGTCCCATAGCTTGAATGCTGTATGAAATATATTGTATCTTTGTAGTTATCTGTAAAAGTTGAACTCCAAATCTCTTTGAAGGAGTTGGCAGTTGTTGGACAAGATCAGCTTTCTTTGGTGCCATTAATACCAAAATATCTCAATCTTCTAATTCTTTATTGATTAAAATCTTTACCAGTCTAAGCATTATTTCCCCTCAGATAAACGGTGGGCTAACTGGGCCATTGTTATTTGGATCATCCCACTTGCCCTCTTGATTATCAGCAGGCCATTGGCACTCCGTACAGCTCAGATATCCTTGGTACTCTGAGATGAACTTAAACTGAACATCAACAAACTGGAGATTTCATCAGTCATTGGTTTCTGAACTTCCACGTATAAGTTACTGATCCCTGTTGTTTCAGAAATGATTATCACTGAAAGATGATGTCTTGTTTTTCTTCCAGTAACTCAGTGTCTGAAAGGAGCTTCTATGAAAATAGGGGTACACTGAGAACAAAAAAAACCAAACTGTGAAATACCCATTTTTCCACGTGCAAGGAATCCATTTGTGTAATCTCCATCTCTTAATATTTGAATCCTATCATTAGGATTTCTTTTGTGGCTACTGTAGATTAAAAATTCCTGTTCATTGTCTTCAGCAAATCCAGACAGGGATTTATCAAACTTTGGCTTTCCCTTATCAATTTTCTAAATTTCATCCCTTATTATATCATTTAATATTGATTTTAGCTTTTTCACTACGTTTTCTTATTTCTGACCGCTGCTTTCAATATTTTGCCAATGCTTTGTTGTTTCTTCTTTTAAGTGCATAGTTACCGTAAAACATCACTTCTATCCAGAGAAAATGTAGAAATGTACTGCATTTTGAGCATATCAACACTATGACAGACTCCCTGACAGAAACCTAAGAAATCACAAACTCTTTGTTAGTCCATGCAAAGCAGTCCTCTTTCCAAGAGGAAAGGAGATCTATACCAACATGCCAATGACTTTGATGCAGCTCCGGTCCAAAGCTGAAGGCTGCACCACTGCGTTCTCATGACTGCATCACATTGGCAAGAGCATGCACAATAGATACCAAAACAAAGAGTTCCCAGGCGGAAACATGGATGCATGTGGCATGTGGTAGGTGTGCGGTCACCTGCAGGAGTGTCACAGTATTCTGTATCCTGTGAGCAGTGGCCTGACAGCTGGCCAGAGGCACTGCTCTGCTTGGCCTGATGGACATTGGCAAGACCCTGAATTCAAAAGGGTCTGAGGGAGACAGGGCCTACGGCTGATTTAGGTGCTTCCTAACTCCTTCTTATCACCCTGCAGGTAAACTTGGGTTTCCCAGATAATTCTGTGTGAAACAAGCACAGGAGAGACAAATCCAGGCATTTTGAGACACCTACTAGGCAAAAGGATTTCTTACTGCACCGAAGAAATAGTTTCCCCTATATGAAAGTAAGAACTACACAACAAAAAGAAAACAGAACAAATATTTCTTGTTTTCACCCACATACCTGAAAGTCATGAGCTTTTTAAACAGGATTTCATACCTACTTCCAACTCAAATATATCCCTTAGTGAGAATTCATCTCTACACAACACAAGGCCTCTCAGTCCTACTCTAGGACACTTTCTCCCCCTTTCACTTGGAATATGTATGATGTCATTTTTATTTGTCACTTGGCTGGTGGGGAGCAGTAGGAGAAAAGTGAGAGGAGAAACATTTTGGGCTCTGATACCAAATGCTTGAGTTTGAGTTTCATGAAAACAATACCAAAATGTGGATTAGGCAATATAGGAGCCAGGATGCTGTACAGGAACTACCTGTCAAATTTTAAATAAAACTACTGCCCTTGGAGAGGAAGCTATTAGATTTTAAGAAGTCACCACATTGTCCAGCACTAATGCCTCTTATACCAAAAAACTGCAACCCAACATAGTATTATAAAAAGGGATGAAGACAACTATTCTTTCAAATCAATGAGGAAAGAGCAGAAGTGGTATAGTTGCATTATTATTGTTATTATTATTACTACATCATTTTTATTTCTGCTACTTCAGCCAGAGACAGTGAACTTCCTGTCACAGAAGACAGCCAAGAAAACTGAACAACACTATAATTTCAATTTACCAACATCCACAGAATTTGCTTTGGTCCAGATACCATGCAATCCCTGGTTTACCCAAAAATATCTTTGTAGACAGAACCTGTGCCTAAAAATAAGCCAACAAGGGAATTAAACTCAGTAATAAAGAGACTTTCATGATACGTGTACATTTTTCAGAGAATTGCACAACATCTAGCAATAAACACTTTTCCAAGCTTTAACTACTTCATCATTAGTTGTGTTGTGCACTGCCTCCTCTGTTGTTTATGTTTCTGTAGCATTACAGAGTCCTATTTGTGGACCCATTATATTTAGGCATCAGTACTCTGTTGAACAATACCAGATTTTGTGGTCTTGCAAAACAGCTACTGGTTGGAGAAGAAGAGATACAGACTCTGGAGATTTTCTCAGTGTGGGAGCTTTCTGGATCAGAGACTCACGATAGCCATTCACATTTCTGTCAGTCATGAGGTACCTTAAGCATTCACATTTTAGCTGAATGCACTCCAAAAGTAAGATTGTTCCATAAACCAACTCCTTGGATGGCTGATAGTGTACTGTGCTCAGGCTGGGAAGAAACTGGTTAGGCAGTATTTCGTAAAAGCTCCAGGGGACAGAGTTTTTGGAATGAATCAGAGCATATTAAAGAAATGCCTAGACTCTGCATCACTGTCTTAGGGTTTGGCTCCAAAAACCTTTGTAGGCTGACACAAGCTCACTCTGCCCACACTCCAGGCAAGCACAAACTCTTTCTACCCTAGTCAAAACCAAAGAAACTTTTTTCTAGTGGCCATGCAGCTGTATTAGTGCTGCATGGATCCAAGGTGGTTTCTCCTGCATCTCTCAACAGGACCTCTTAGCAAAGGCTCAGCATCCCTCTAGCCACAACTTTTGTTTTGAAGTTGCCATGGGTCTAGTGACCTCACTGAACAAAGCAGACTATCACACAGCATCATACAATAATTTATTCTGCATACTCTCATGAGAGTATGAGTGCATGAGAGGTGGGCAAAAAATACTCAAAAGTCCATTGCCTGAGACCTCTCAGCAAAAAATATTGCTGTACAATCCACCAGAAATCAGAAAAAATCTTGTGTCTAGAATTTGTTCTAGTTAGACAAAAACAGGGGGCAAAGTCTTCTAATATGGAAGTGAATTCTCCAGGAAAGAGACAAAAATATTTGGTCTAGCAATTATTCAAAGACAGAATAGTGTTCTTCCTAAGAAAAGCAACTGGTAAAGCCACAGGTACTGGCCCATGCCAGAACTGTACCAGACTGCCATTGTTGTACACTCTTAATGAATGATGCCACTGCTGTATTAATTTGGCTTGTATAAGAATAAATTCTATTTTCATAAATATGTATAATATTATAGTCTATCGTATATGTTATACACATGTATTGATGTTACAGCAGGTATTGTCAGTGTATTACAGTCCTATACTTAGCTCACTTTACTGGTCCTCTGTGCAAATTTGAGTCTAGCCGTTGAAGAAAGATGCACAGAAATTGGAGAAAAGCCAAAGATGAGAGAATGTTGAACAACTTAGGGTGGTCACATTCAGAAAAGTCTGAGAGATGCTAGGATTATAGTCTTCAAATATACAAAAGGTCTCCAGTAAAGAAGAAGAGAATAACCTGCTCTCCTTATCCACAAGTCAGGAATTCATTCAGACATTAGCAAAACTTTCTGACAGTCATGACAGTGAAGTACCCAACTGGATCACTGGGAGTGGTTGCAGGATCTGTGTCACTGGAGATCTAAAAGAAGCAGATAGAAAATATCTGTCAGGAAGAGGGATGATCCTGCCTTTGTGCAGTGCTATGGACTTGAAGACCTTCAAAGGTGCCTTCCAGGACTATTTTTCTGGAGTTTGTGTTTTCAGTTTCCCAAATCTTCGTTCGTGAAGCCTAGCTATGATGATGGTGTTTTCATTATTACCACCTGAATGAAAAGGGCTCACTCTCAACGAAAGAGCAAGAATTCTCCCTCTAAAGACCCAAAGACCAGTGTTAGCAAGCACCAACTTGTAAATAGTAAAACCTTCAGAATAAGGTCTAGTGCCTGCAGACTTCTGTGGGTTAAATGCAAGTGTCTGGAGGAATTAACTACTGCCTGTTCCTGATTTTCAGCCATCACCCATGGACTGGAAATGCAACTGCAGACATGACAAAGAAGCAATTTTCCCAACAAAATCAGTTATTACCAGTGATTCATATGGTAATGATGGTGGTGAGGATGATGATGGTACTGCTCAGATATAGTGAGGATGATAATGACCAGTGTTTTACGGGATGGATTACAGGTTTAATCAAAATGAATAGTTTATCACAGATAATGAATTTTACAGAGGAATATGGAATACAGGGGAAATGTCATGTTCTGAATGCCTGAAAATTACGTTGATTAAAGTAGTGGGCTACCATATTTGCACTATTCATTTAGGAGAAGAGAGAATGTAGCATTTTTATGTAGATATTCTCTGCCATCCTCAAAAAATGGGTATTTATGTCATGATCATGGTAAGGAGAGTCATTACAGAATCCCACATCCTTGCTAGTATTGCTTTTATAAGCTCTAAAATTTTGCTTGAGTCCCATTGATTTGTTTTGTCCCTGACATAGAAAGAAAAAACTATCCACATGCTAACATAAAACAAAGACTCATGAGCATCTTGTGAAATTCAAAAGCAACAAAGATCATAATTCAGGAGAATGTTAACACTCCTGTTATTACAGTGGGACTTAAACACAAGCATAGATGAGAGGGAAGCTCTCTCAAACAAAGAATAAATGAAGAAGGTCTGGAACAGTATATTATCACCAAAAAATCCCAGCACAGGTTCTTTTTCTAATAATAATTTAAAAAAAAAGGTTAGAAACTTCATATATATATACTGTAGGGGGTGGTTAAGGATCAAAAAATGAGAGACAATGGTGTGATAAGATAAAACTAAAGACTTGTCCATGTTTTAAAAATGGGTAGAGACATTTCCAAGCCAAGAGAACATTACTCAACAAACGAAGCAAATCTGGGCTACTGGTGTGTCCCCTTTCCCATTCATTTAACTTTTCCTTGTATTGCTTGAATGTTGAATTCTCTGTAAGACTGATCCTGATTCTTGTTCATGCTATTTTGCTACCACTGTTGATTTCAAACTAGGCTCTGCTTTACTTCACCAAGTGCCCTCCAAACTCAAACAAGCTGCAGAAATGCTGAAATCAATACATGCCTCTTGAAGGATAGATGTTTTGTAACACAAAGGGGAGAATGACTAATAGATTACTGGAGCCTTAACAAAACCTTAACAGATCTCCATATGGTGCATTGCAACTAAAAGAGTAGAGGATGGATTTATAATTTTTTGGGTGGAGAAAAGGAAAAGAAAAGAAAGCGTTTTAGACAAGAAAATGAGTGAGATGGAGACAGAAGTGATGTGTGACCATATACCAAATAGAAACCCTTCTTTCTGAGCCTTTCATCTCGGGTCACTGGTTCCAATCGAGCCCAGGTCGATAGCGAACAAAAATCATTTTAATCTGATGGCTATTTGCTGACCTATGTGAAATGAATTGGTTGTGTCAGTCCACTTCCCAGCTGACAGCTCTCCCCATCATCAAGGCCATTGCTACAGGTGGCAGTAATTGGTGCTTTTTTGATGCTAGCTCAGCTAAAAGGCTGAAGAATGGAAAAATCAGTAGGGCTGAACCACCTCCTCCTCTTGTTCAGCTGCTCCCTTCAGGTGAGTGCTGGGGGAAGCTGGAACTGCTGTCGCCTGCACCACATCTGCTCTTTGAGCCAACAAAAGACTTCGGGGCAAAGGGGAGCCCTCTGAAGTGGTAAAGACCTCTTGTGAACATAGATTTCTTGGGGAGGATGTGAGGTAGTAAGGCCCCAGGCCTGCAGTGCCCTGCAGGTGGATATCATTGTTTGGTGGTGGCCCTAGGGGAGAATGTCAGTGCAAGCACAGGGCTCTGAAAGGACCCATCAGGCTATTGAACCCAGTCCCCAGGGCCTAAGGGTCTATAGTTACAATTCTGACTGCAAAACAAGAGCAAGGAGGCCCAAGTCCAACTTTCACTGATGTCAGTGGAAGAACATCCGGGGCTCACTCACATGTAGATATGTCTAAAGGATTTAAAGAGCATTTTCAGAGAATAGAGTTTTTAATGAAACAAGCTCATGTGAGGGGGGATCTGAGAAAGTGAATTGAATCTAAGATGTTAAAATAATAATGAAAGAAATAAAATATGAACTTAGAGAGCTTAATAAAAAATACCTAGAGAGGACAGTTTTAATATTTAATTTTTTCAGTGTTTCACTGAACAGCTGATACCTCCCTTGTTGTGCAGAGATAATGTATTATGAAGGGGATATTATGAGGAGGACTTTGAATTACACTTCAGGCCACAGCCACCTACCCTGTGTTCCCCAGATGCCTCCTGAAAACAATGGTTTTATTATGGGACATCAGAGATGCCAGGATGGTCTGGCTAACTGGGATGCCAACAGATGCTCCAAAGTCTGCCCACATGGTGCTGACCAGTGATGTTTTCTACAAGGTAAATCTATGCCTGCCCCACTGCAGACAAGAGGGAAAGTGATGAAGGGTGTCATAACTGCCAGCAAAGTTGTGAAACAAAACCTCACAAAATGGGAAATCCACCTTCCAAGTATCTGTTTTCTCTTTCAGGGATACATACAGAACTATAAGAGGATGAGGTCCTATCATGTACTCTCCATGTGGAAGGATCCATGCTGCAAGTGGATTACATGGCATCTCCTAACATTGCACTTAACAAGAAGATTACATGATAGCACAGCTATGAGACATAAATGCATGGGATAGGCACAACGAAGGAAAGAAGCCTGAAAAGATTAGGAGGAACCTGTGTTTTGCACATTATGCCTTGTGCAAGTAAGTCTTTGCTCTTTGTGCTCCTCTCACATATACACAAATGTCCTTTTCAGCACCCACATCAAGCATCACCGTTATTTGGTAGACTGCACACTAAGGAAAGTAACACCTCAATTCTCAATGTAGATTCAAGAAAAAGACAAGATGACCCCTCATGTGGTGCCCTCCTGAGCTCTCACCATTCCTTTTCTGTCATCAGATGGACTATGGCTAGGGGCAGTCTGTGTGGAAGGCTGGAAGTGGTCCTCCCAGTCCGAAGAGGGGGAGTACTCAGGATATCTTTGAAATCTGAAAGAAAGCTGCTGCCTTACTGCTAGCTGAAATTAGTTGGAAGGCCATAGGAAGAGGTAATGCTCTAACAGGCACTGGTCTCACCTCATCCTGAGGAGGATGAAGTACAAGCACTTAGAGGACTGCAAATGAGAGATACATATTATGACAACTGAGCTAGCCGGGCTTTGGCTGGAGTCTTGTACTCGCTAGGATCCTTTGTTTAAACAAAGTTAAGCTTGCTTTGCTCAGAGGTTTACCAGTAAGGTAGGTGCAAGATCAGTTTTGCTGCCAAGGATAAAGAGTTGGAATGAATCATCTGCCATGGGCAAGGAAGAGAAATGGCAGAGCTGAGATATAGAGTTTATGGAAGAGTCCATCTCCTTAATAAGCTGTGGGATATACAGTTTGTGATTCACAGAGTGGTGAGGATTTATATGAAGATGAATGTCATTCATATGGCATCAAATGATAAACTAAAGCATCCATGTATGTTATATGATAGTCTTCATCTCAGAATACAAACCAGAACAAAATGTTCTGGGACAGGTAGAAACATCATCCAGAGGTGAATTGTACCTGTGAGGTTTCCGATCTTCCTCTGAATTATTTTATCTTTTCATAAATTGGAACAGCTACATAAACTTTTCATATATTAGATGGGCTACAAATGGAAGAATGGTGTTTCAGTTGGACACAGAGAAGTTTCCACAGTGGCTCAGACCTCTGGTCCATTTAATTCAGTACTCCAGTAGAGTCACCAGCACATGCTTCTTCAAAGCTGTTACCCCCCTGTAATAGACAGTTCTGTGAGGATATACCTGTTTTGAGCTGTTTCTGTCTAAATACTGCAATATTGTCACCTCCTCAGAACTTGGGTGAGCCTCAGTGAATATTCTTAACTTGTAAGCTCTGGGGTTTAGAGCATTGGAGTTTTGCAGTAATTGGGAATTACATGAGACCACCTACTTCATTAAAACAAAATGAAAGACAGAGTCAAAGCCAGGCCTGCAAAGGTAAACAGTGCATGAATTCACTGCCTCCATATTTAAAACCTTCAAAGCCTTTCAGTTAAAATCCTTTTCCGCTCTGGATCTCAGCATGAGTCTGGCTGCGGGGAGGTTTTTTGTGGTGGCCTGTCAGCTTCCATCTCCAACACAGTGAAATTCAACTAATTGTAAGTGCACATTGCTTCAGGCATACACTGCACACTGCCACTCGGGCCATGCACACGCACCATGACCCCGTCTACCTACTGTAGAATGTGGCATTCTCTCCCCACACACACACACTTTTCTTTTTTATTACTTGTGATCACTGAAAAGATGACAGCCAGAGCAAGGAGCAGAGATCCCTGTTGTGTTTCTGCAAAAATCAATATGGAGGGATTTATTCCCACAACTGCATATGTGCCAAGAATTGCAGCAATCATTGAATTGTGTCTCCATTAATGAAAAAGCGTTGGCTAGAGAGCACAGTGTGAGGCTGCGCCTGCCTTTGGGCTTTGATCTTACCTGCTGAAGCTGACCTCACTGCCATGTCAGGCTCTCTGCATTGCAGCTGAGGTTCAGAAATCATCAAGAGAAAAAGAGGAATAGAAAAACTGGAAAGACCTCACAGCTGAAGACCCTCCATGACCCAAAATGGCCTATTAGTACTAACCCTCAGTTACTTGTAAGGTTCTGCGAGGTTCATAGGAAACCATTCCTATGAACAGATTATTAGTAAACTGTCCCCAGTAGGCCTTTTTTCAGCACATTTTCATTCTTCAGATTTTGCCATCTGAACTTCACTGAAGTTATCTGAGCTTGTTTCTGTTTCTGTTTTGGATAGGCCAGGCTTTAGTTCTGTGTAAGAAGGGTTTCTTCCCTCACTCCTTAGTCTAGAGTCTTTTTCAGCTATTTCACTTCAGCTATCGCTTTGACCATCACAGATTAGGAGTGATTGCAAGAACGCCATCATCTTGAAGTGGACTCTCTTCCAAGGTGGGACAGTGTAAGACTATGTTTGCCTTCCTCCCCCTGAAATTTCCTAATTCTCCAGCTGAGAGGATCATTTTTATCAGTTCTGCTGCTGCCAGTTAATCAGCAGTTATGGCTGCAAATCATACATTTTATCCTTCTATGATCGCTTTTTGTACATTTGTGTGCTCAGTGAGTAGCAATCACCTGCTCCACCCCAACAAGTATCCTTTGTACTGGTCTTGGGGTGCATTAAGATCCAGAAACACTGGGAGATCAGTCTCATTAGGGTACTCAGACAGAGCACAGATGTCTCCAAAATTCAATGAGCTTGGAGTGGAGGCAAGGACCTGCCCCCAGGATCCTAAAACTCCTGTGGCAGTGGGGGATATTTAGGGAACGTTTTGATCCAAAGTTCAGAAGCTGCATGATGCTAAGTGTCTCCCAGCAATAAGCAACTGGGTTTCTGAATTAATCTCTTTGTGCCTCAGTCTTGTTTAGTTCTTGTATAAGGTCCTGGAAGGGGTCCTTTCAATCCTACCTTATGTCTTTATTGTATGTTAGTACCTGATTGTTCACTGGTGACTCAAGGTGCTACAGTTGAATAAGGCATGTAAATAAGATCAATATTTGGTTAGTTGTTATCGCAATTTTCAGGCTGATCCTCATAAAGTTAGGTTCAGTTCTGAGCAACCTTCCTGACGTGACTAGCTTTTTTTTCTGTTACTCTACTGCAGAAGTGTTTCTTGTCCTTCAGATCATCTGCTAGCTCTGCTCTCATGTTCAGTTGACCTGTGACACTCTATAATTCAATGCTTCTTCAGTGACAATAACACTGAAATTCAATCACACAAGATCAACAATTTAAATAAATAATTCTGCCTACTCTAAAAGAACTCATAATCCAAAAGGCTTTCACTGCCACTCACTGCTGAACCTCACCACTTACACTCACCTAATTATGCAACACTTTTCTTCCCAAACCATTGCACCTGAAGTGCTGATTATACTGTACTTGGAGTACTGTGTGCTCTCTGAAGGGCTGTTTGCCATCTCTGTGAGGTTGCCACTTGGTTCCCAATAGCAGTGATCCCATTGCTATTTCTGCTATGTTTTAGAGGGAATAACTGAAGTGCTAAGGTTTAGGGGTGAGTCCACAACACTGCAAGCAATTGCACTGCGAGCAAGTGCAACAATTCTCGTTTTGGAGATGGGAAATTAAAGCAAAGCAGTTATCCCAAAATCTTGTTCTCATTTCAGCCTGAGAACTATGATCCAGGTCAAGAGGACTCCTCTCCTGACTGTAAGAACACCCTTCTCCAAAAATAAATGCTAGTCATGGGAGCTCTGAGGAAGATAATAGCTGCCACTAGCTCTGTCAGGAATTCATTTGTTAAAGATAAGACAGTCTTAAAAATATTTGAAGGAAGAATTCAGTTTAATTAAATAAATTTAAAAAGACTTAGAGGAATTCATGGATACAAATATATATATGTATATAGTCTCACCCTAACTGAAGTACTCTCACTAGTTTTATTGCTTCATTTCTTTATTTCTGGGTGTTAAAAAAAAAGTCCTTCCCAATATTAGAGTCAGGGGTGACTTTTTCTTGAACCTTTTGGTGTTGATATGGAATGGACTGGATTTTTCTAATAGAGTAAAGACCGCCTCTGCACATACAGACATAAGAAACTCGTTTGCCAGTGAATTCTTGTTTTGATGACTTAAATGCTAGGGACCTATGGCTTTTTACTGGTCTTCTGCAAGACATGAGTTTCATCCACAAGGCTTCAAGAGGTAAAAAATGGCACCATAGCAAACTGGAAGCACAAGTGCACCTCACTTGGCCTTAAATGTCTTACCCATTTGAACTCACATTTCCAAGAAGAGATTACAACTAGGAAGAAGCAGATTAGACAGGATTGAGTGGCTTAGCTGATCCTCACATGTATTCTGATAGGTTTTGTGTTTCTGGAAGAAGCCATTCAAGAGAGTTAGGACTCCTTCCTTTAAAGGAGACTCTAGGTCTGTCATATCAAATGGGTTGTCTCAGAGCACCTCACCCACCTTGTGGGAAGAGTGCCAGTCTCTAACACCAAAGCATAGGGAGAAATATAAGAAGCACGGCCCAAAGCAATGAAGAAAATAAATTGCACATCCTCACACATCCTTCCTTACACAGATCCTCAACAAGGGCCAGACCCACTGTTCTCACAGTTTTCTCGGAGTCCTGACTCTTGTCTCCTGCCTTAACATTGATTTCTGCAAAAGAATATTAAATTTGACCAACCAGGAAACTCTCAGAGGATGTCATCTTCTGACAGCTGAGCCAATGCAGGGGAGCAAATGGCTTTCCACTCTTTGAATGCACAAATCTTCTGCCTATGGTCAAGCCTGGATTTTTCCTTGAGCATTCTGGATATGAAGGCAAAACATTTTCTCACAACAGGGCAAATTCACTTGCCTGTTCCCCCCTGCAGTTGCCCTATGGTTTCTCTGAGAAGTCTAAAATGCCTAGAGTGATTGCTAGTATGGTTGATTTTTTCCATGTTGGCAGTAAGTGGTAGTCATTAGAAGCAACTACTAAATCCCGTATGTTGTGTCTTTCTCCTATAGTTTAAAGATATTTTTCATCTCTGCCTTTCCTGCTATGCTTCTTCTAAGATTTCCATACAGTACAAAACTCACAATTACTCCACTACTCTTCTATTCCTAATCTTAATAAGCAGTAATGGCTGAGGTATAGGGATTACTTTTACTGACAATTCAGTAGGAGCTGTTGGTTTGAATTGCAGCAGAAAATTGTTAACCTTCAGCAAGTCATTAATCCCCAGGAAATGTCCACCCTGCAGACATTTCTGCTCTTATAATGAAAAGTGTTATATAAAATCAGAATATAATTATGAGGTGGAAAGCAGGGAAAAAATTGTTTTTCTGAGAGTAAGTGACCTCCAAATTTTATTTGGTTTTGATTTCCTTTTCTTAACAGTATTAAACATAAGCAGAATGAGCACTGGGTTGCTTTAAACTGTTGCTTCCCTCCTATGTAACTCAGTTTGTAGAGGCAAGGGGTTTTTTCTTTTTGTTTCTCTGAATACTGTTTATTTAAGTAATTGTTGGCTCTTTTCCTGTCCTTTGTTGACCCCAGGAAACAACTTTTTTTTATCTGTTTCCATTCTGGGATTTCTATTATCTACTGACTTGAGCTGGGTGTACCTCAGTGAACAGGCCCAAAAGAGAAGGAGAGAGCTGAAGTTACTCTTGAACTAAAGTCAACTTGTCTTCCACTCTGAGGCCTAAGAAAACCATCACTTGAATCAAAGCACTCAGAAGGTAGTTTACAAGTCTGCTTCCCAAGAACAAACCAGGATGCAGTGTTACCACCTTCATGAAGTTAAAGGAGGTGGTTTTATGACTTAGTGGAAAGAAGCCACGCTGTTAATTAGTCACATTTATTTGACAAAAAAGTGGAGGAGGGTGAAAAGGGGAAAGGAAGTTGGGAAAGCAAAACAGAACAGAAGGGAAAAAATCTTTATGATGAGGTACTTGGCAGGATGAAGGAACAAAAGGAAGGCTTTCTGCCTGTCTCCTGATATTTTCCAACTCAGCAAAAAAATCCATTGTGTAGCTTAAGGGGGAAAAAAAAGTTAAAGTTGAAAGCTTAGTGTGTGAAAGCAACTGCTCAACCATTGTGTAATATGGGCTAATGTAATGTCACTGTTTCCCCATGATGTAAGTAGCAATTTTTGTTCCAGTTGCTGTGGTCAATGTTATCGCTTTCACTTTTCAAAAGGGGGCAAGGGGATGCATGGAGATGGTATTTCTCCTTACCCCCACTACCCCTTCCCCACCCTGAAAGAAATACTTCTGTTAGGACATATCAGTGCTGACCAGATGTCACTGACTTTTTTTTTTTTTTTTGCATGTGTCCCTTAACAGCTGGCAAGAATATCAGCTCAAATTATTCACCACAAGCACACTCTTTCTGTTTGTCTCCAGATAAAGGGATTTGAAATCCTGGTTGTCAGAGAGGGATGCTGAAAACTGTGGAATGGATTTCTTTGGACAGAGGGAATACTTTTTGGAGAACTTTAGATTGATCAAAGAGAGTCATGACTAGCATGCAAAACCAAAGAGATCCCTCAGCATTGCTACTTCATGTTCTCAGAAAATGTTTTAGCCTGGGATGGTTTTTTGGAACCACTACGGAGTGGATTGTTCATAGCAATCAGTAATTCTAAATGTAGAGACACTCTACATTTGGTTATGTCAGATGAAAAAAATTTAATCTTAAATGTGGTTACACAGGAGAAATACAATGGGTCAATGGCAGGTAGAGTTCGCTGTGCATGGACACTCTGGAGTTGCTTGGGACTATATCCATATGTTTGCTACCTTGACCTACAATCTCTACATCTTGCAAATGGACTGAGGGCACAAGGCAGTGCTAGGTTTGCAGTGGGACCACACACAGCCCTGGTGTTGCAGGGCTCAAGAAGCAGCAGTGGTGATGCAGCAAGTGGCACCACACCCAGAACAACACTCGGTGGGTACCATGGAGCACAACACACAACAGGGGCTGATTTATCCTCATAGATCATAATCTAATGGCCCTTGTCACCTATGTCAGTGAGGATCACTACCTCCTGCCTAATTGTAACCTTCTCCCATTTCCTTCTTATTTAGAATTGTGTCTGCTTTTCTCTTCAGAACTGTCATAGGTAACTGGTGTTGTACAGCATAGTGCTGTGTTCTCCCCCAATAATGGCTCTGTTGCAAAATGAGTGTGTTTTCCTTATGTGAGCAAAGTTAGTTAAGTGGCTTGGTGTATGTAAGTCACAGCATGATAGAATTATTTTTAACATTATCTTCAGACAAGTGAAAAAAACAAGATCAGATGAAGATAACTTGGAATTTCTGAACACTCACAGGCAGTGGGGATGCAAATCAAAGCTCTTCAGCTCTTGTCTCTAAACCAAAATGAACCATGGTGTTTATTTCATACTGCATCTTGTCTTTGGTGATGGTTTTAAATAACCACTTTAAAAGAAAGAGACAAAGTATTTTAATGAACAGTAAGGACAGAAATTAGCCTCGGAAGAGTATGACATGTCCCAGCTATCGTAACGTTATGCTTCAGCTTTTATTCTATTACTTAATAAGTTAATTACTTATTATTACTTAATAAGTAATATTCTATTACTTAATAAGGCTTTTATTCTATTACTTATTGGCTCTGCTGTTGCTGTAGAGATCCTCACTATTGATATGAACAAGAATGCTTTTCTAAAGCATGCTAAGCTCTTGAAATTGTGCTTAGGTTGTTCATAGATGCTGAATTCCACAGGTGAACTACATGTTGTGTTTCAAGTCCTCTTACTTTTGTTTTTTCGAGCAAGCAAGTAGAAGCTGATTTACTGTTCCGTGTAATTATCATGTTCCATATTTACCTGCCCCTTAGTAAGGAAACCCTAGCATTTTATCACGACATGGAAGCATTTCTATATACCTCATCACCTCCATCAGTCTCTGCAGTCCATTCAATTATGAGCCTACCTGTTTCAAAATGCAGAGATGGAAACTGAGTTTGGATTCTGTCCATTTTAGGATGACAGGAGATGAGGCTCTAGAATACTGGAAAGGGAGTCTTGGGTGAGCCAGATTTCTGCAAGAAATTCTAGCTCCATCTGAGTCAATACCAGCATTACTTATTGGCTTCAAAGGGGCCAGGATAACAACACCTGTGCCTTCATTTTTGTGCTAATAATAAGATATTATGGTACTTATCATTGTTTCTGAAATGGTTTTAGATGCTTGTAAAATTAAATTATTAAGTATTAATTATAGTTATTGCTGTATTTTCCATATTATTTTCTATCACATTATTTTGTTTTCTTCTCTGATGGCCCCAGGGCACAGAACAGATGTTTTCACTGAGCTGTCCTCAGTGACTTTTAAATTACTTCATCACTGAAAAGTGGCAACAGTGCCAGTCTTTCTCCTGACATTCAGTCTCATTACCCTTCATATGCCTATAAAAAAATAGCTTCAGGGCCAATACACAGCATTGGAACCACCATCTCCAGATACCTCTGGTACAAAGAAAGAGGAACATGGAGAGGTAAAGCAGGGAAGAGGACGGGGAACAAAAAGAATGAGAGAAAACAAGAAGAAAATGGACAGAAAGAAAGAAATGAAAGAAAGCAAGTAATTCATGTAATTGAGAAGAATTATAGTTTAGATTGTCCTCAATTATTGATGGCCTGACTCTCAAATATTAATTTAGCTTGATTCTTGAATCCATTTTGCCTTGGAAATAATTGGATAGTACACTATTACAAAAGGAAAAAACATTCCTCAAATGTCTTACATTGGAGCATTACTGAAAACTTCTGATTCCCCCAACAGAAAACCTATTTAAAAAAGACAAGTCATTAATCAGTAACAGCTGCTCCCAGCACCTGTTATTTATTCCCGTCATTAACACTTCCTTTAGCATTTCTGACAGAAATGGGTATCTTTCTTAACTGATAAAAAAGTGATCTTTGGAACATCTCCAGAACTTGGTGGCTACATTTGATCTACAGCGTGTGTTTACATCTTAGCCCGGCATAGTATCGCAGCTTTTCTTTTTCACTTGTGGATTCTTTCTTTATTTTAGATGTAGGTTTAAAAGCACTGAATATCCCATATATTTTGCTGACTACTTGGGCGTCCTCTGATTTTTTTATATGCCCTGGTTAGTCAGTCACAGGGGTAGAGGCACACAGTGACTGTGGGGTGTATACAGGTGCCAAAGGATTCCCAATCAACAGGGACCCTCACTACCTAGTTCTCACAGAGGCGAATGGAAATTCAGAGGGCTTACGAATTGGTGTTTCAATGCTACAGGTGTTGTAATGTTTTTGTGTTAGTTTTGTCTTCTGTAAGAGCCTCCATCTCCCTGCTCAGATTAAGTCCAATCATAGAGCTATGAAGGAGGTTCCTCACCTGCCTTCCCCCACCCTACCCCTGTCTGGAGGAGCAGGGTTCCTCAGTCAAAACCATGCCTCGACCTACATGTTCCTGCAACAGCCCTTGTCTGCTCTTGTTCTTTCCCTGACCAGTGCAGGAGGCATCCTAACCTCTTCTCACCTAGCAGAGGAAAGCAAAGGAATGAAACAGCAACAAGCATTATTTAGAGGCATTTTTTCTTTACATCCACTACCCGTAGGCTTCCAGCACCAAGGCTAGTCGTGGGAAGTCCTACTTTCCACAATCATCCAAAACCCTCCTATGCATGTGCAGAAGTGAGCTCTGAAAGTCCAACCAGCTCTGGCAAGCCTGTTTGAAAAACCCTATGGTAAACACTAACATGTAATATAAAATAAGATATAAAAGATGTGTAGATGTGATGTCTGGAGACATGGTTTAGTGGTGGACTTGTCAGTGCTGGGTTAACAGTTGGACTCAGTGATATTAAGGGTCTTTTCCAACCTAATCAAATATGATTCTATACTTCTGTGCAGTTAAACAAAGCAGCAGTGAAGAAATGGATGCATACATGTAATATTACTGCTCTTTGACACCTTTTTCTTTTTCTAGCACTCTCTTTTTACTTTTTACTGCTTATTCGCAGTCAAAACATTGAGATTTGTAGTGGTTTCCTACTACCTTTTGATAATGCTTTTCATCTGAAAGCCACTGTTTTCACTTAAGACTGTTGAAGCTGTGACAACATTTCTGTTAGTCTTGGGGTTTATAATGTTGTTTTAGTAGAAAGTATGCATGGGGTTGGATTTAGGAGAACATTGTTTCTTTAATACAGATAGATAAAGAAAGCAGTGTATTGTATTTATCAAAAGGAAATGTCAGCAGAATTTTATAGTCTGGTAATTAGATAACATAGATAAGTCTGCTGAGTTTGTGTACTCACAACTGCCATTCCAGATAACACTTCCTGAAGTCAATTAGGAGAACTTACACAATATCATACATTTTTCATAGTTCCTGTCTTTAAACTGATGAAAGGAAAGAATGAAAGAAAGAAAAAGAAAGAAAGAGAGAAAAAAGAAAGAATTAAGATACAGGTTATGACAAGCATGATACGTGGTTGTTCCATGTTAGTTTTTACTCTGAACAATCCCACTTGCTTTTAGTGAGAGTAATGGGCATCTGACTTTTCCAAAGACGCCTACAGTCACAGAAGCAGCAGCTGTGCCAAACCATCACCACTGTAGGGCAATGGAGAATTCCAAGGGCCCTTTGATTCAAACTAAGGTAAAACCAGACTGAAGTGAGAAGCATACATTTTTCAGACAGGTGGTCTTTGTAAATACTCCCGTTCACATGTATAGAAAATCTTGTAAGGGAGAATCTCTTAGTTCCTTAAAAAGATAGACACACAACTAATTACCAAATTATCTTAAATGCAGAACTTGGATCATGTTGATCGCCTGACTCTCCTCCATACATTTTTTATTTTAATGTAGATGGGGTATTTTCACTCTATGCCTGTTGAAAACATTTTTAATTATTTATACTAGTGGTAAAGTATTATGCTAAAGGTTCATACCTCATAACACTTCTTGCCTCATATAATTAGTTGTTCTTGAGGATACCAGATTTTCCTTATCAAGGCTGCCATACCAAAAGTATTTTCTGATGTATGGCCAAAAATGCAGTTTGCTTATACTAAATACAACCTTCCTCAAGCCACCAAAGTGCTACTTAGGGCCAGAAAATGGGATAAGAGGGAGAATTTATCTTTAAAGATGTTTGTATTCTCAAGCAAAATCAAAAGTAAAATATGCAACTTTTTAGTGAGACAAAATTCCCAGATCACTTCTATTTTCAGGGGAAAAAAAAAAAGAAAAAGAAAAAGAAAGGAAGTTTTCAGATAATTTATTGTCTGCTGGGAAACACTTACTTGTCATTTTGCTATCATGCTTCATGAAGAAAGCGAAACTCATAAGAGTTTTTCAAGGGGGTATTTCAGTTTACCATAGCTGAAAAACAGTTTCTCCACCGGAAATCTCCTTTATAAAAATATTGACCTGTAAGTCTCGTGGAAAAACATAATTTACATCATTTCTGTAAAAATTTTTATTAGAAATGATCATGAACTGCCTCCAGCATGAACATCTTGGTAATGGTGGGAGCAGAAATGACTCTGCAGCAAGTGTCCTCACTGCACTAAGGGCTGTCCTTCTCTGTCCTTTCCCACAGAAAGTGCTGTCCTCACAAAGTTCCAGTTTCATGTTATGAAAAAGAACACAGTTCATCCTGGATCTGATTCTTTCTCTTGCTCAGCCTTCAGCATCCTGGGAAATTACCATGTGGAGATTACACACATTAATTTGCTGTAAGTACTCAAACCTTGTCCCAACAGCCAGGTATTTTTTGAATGATAGGCCACACAGCCATGCTCTGGAGAACACAATGGTATAAAGTTGCTTTTACTAGAGTGCTATAGATAAATAAACAAGAGAAGAGAAGGTATCTGCACTGATGTATGTGACCTTTCTTTCAATATAGCTGCATCCACACTGGCCATTCAGCTGGTATAGTTTTATACCATAAAAAAAATTGCCCCAGACATATATAACCCATGTGTAGAGCATACTTTAAAGTAGGAAATACCAGTTGATATAGTTGCCCCTAGCAGGTGACATGGGTCACTGACCCTCACAGTTACGCCCACACCTGATACACAGTGTTCCTCATCTGTGTCAAGTTGTAAGGTATTTCTGAACACAGCACTAAGATGCTCTGGATGTTCCTCTCCTGGGAAATTAAGCAGCTCTTGGTCTCTAGAGTGCAATGATTTGTATGGTTACGTTGCTGAGGTGGTCTCTGCCAAGCTTTTACCCCTACAGTTATCAGATTCCCAGGCTGTTGTTCCTAGGCACAAAGCAGGAGCCATCCCCCACAGGAAGTCAGTTTGGGGGAGTAAGGCAGTTTGACACTATGGGTGCAGACCAGTCAATACCGACTGGTTGAAGGGCCAGAGAGCAGCCCCAGCAGTGTTGAATTTATTGATGCAGGAGATGAGGCTGCAGCAGCCAGAGAAAAGGCCAAGGATGTTTCTTCCTAAGAAAAAAAGCCAACCTATCATGAGGATGCTGTGACCTCCAGTCCCATCTGCAACACCTCCCCACCCTACAGACCAGGCAGCAGACCCTACATGGTGGTGGGTCTGTTGTCCACCTCTGCTTCACTGAGAGCAGACAGATCAGCTGTCATGTTGTTACTACAGTAGGCTCCATGTTTCATCTGAAAATCTACCTCACAAGCACATTTGGTCTTTTCCGGCCCAATTCTTAATTTCTCTGATTTGTATAGTAGGTAACACAAACTCAGGTAGAAAGCCAGGTCTTAACAGCCAGGTGAAAAATGTAGCTCCCAAGGAGGGAATGGAACAGAGAGGCTCCTCATTCACCTGACACAAGTAAATGTCAGGCACCAGAAGAGATTGGTTCTCAGTTTGGGATTTGGCCTAGAAATAGTTCTCAGGTAATTTTCTTTGAAATACATGACTTTGGATGTTAAGTTATAACAATAGGGAGTTTTCCCAGGGTCTGTCAGTAAATAATTCCCATCTGTATCATTTCTGCAGCTTTCCTCCTTGACCCTCATTGTTCCAAGCTGAGTTTAATCTGTATTTCTACCTGTAAAATGGTTTTGCTGTGAGAGACTACCACAGTACAGAGACAACTACGGACCTTGATTGCAGGTGCTGATCTGCAAGAGAAGTCTGATGTCACTGTGCCCCCCCATGTTAACACTATCATGTGTGGGTGTCCTTTCTGGGCCATGGACACACAGATGTATCACATCCCCCCTGCACACACTGCACACATACTTATACCACCACAGCTGCCTCCCTCCCCCCACCAGTTTGTCTCTTCTCTGCCAGCGCAGGGTTTGCGTATCCTCTCTGAGATGATGGATGTTTCAATTGTGATAGGGGTCTCTATTCCACGCAAGCATCTGAAAGCACTTCGCAAAAATAGCTCACCACGTTGCAGACAAGCAATCTGACATGCAGAAATAGGAAGTAGCCTTACTTGCCTTGAAGGGTATTTTAACATTCCCTACCACTGTGCTATTCTCTCACAGGCACAAATGACCTTCTCCCTGTTAGAACAACCAGGAGGCCCCCATTTTCCTAAGGTCCTGGAAAGATTAAGTGACACAGGTCCAAGGTTGCACAGGAAGTCTGGAGGGAGCACTGGAAATAGAAGGGGGCCCTCCTGAGTCCCTCCACAGTGCTTTGACCATAAGACCATCCTTCCTCTCCCAAGGTTACACATCAGGTCTGTAGTAGAGCCAGGAATAGCATCCAAGTTTCCTGACACACAAGCTGTCCTTCTGTGCTGTGTACAAAGTAAGCACAAATATCAATTTATAAACGTGTGTCTTGCAATTAAACTTAATACATGCTGTGTGAACCCTAAGTTTCCTACATATCAAAAGCTGTGACACACTTCATTAGCAAATCCCCTTCCACAACCAGGGCAGCTAATACCTCCCAACAGCTAACCTCTTCTGCTGCTTCAGTACCTCTAACTTCCTGACAGGTCTTGCCTGTGCCAACAATGCAAATGCTGCTTGCCACAGAGACACACGTTTGCTGGCAGAGATGTGGACTGAGGGGTGCGCTTTCTGGTCATTCTGTTGAGATCAGGTACCGAACAAGGAGACCAAGTCCTCCCTGGCTGCTGCAGGGTGGAAGGGAGGAGATGATGCAGGCTAAGGTGGGGGCATGAAGGGATGGTGCCAGAGTGGCAGCCTGAGGAGGGATCCCAGGCCCCCAAAGTCCTGGCATAGTGCATGGGGCCGGCACCAGAGGAATGAGTTGCCCAGGGGACAGACCTGGTTAGGCCAGCCACAGGCTTTCATATTCCCCACCCTTGGGCACACACACTGCATCAGTACATGTAGCTTCCCTGGGGAGAGACAGAGATGTGCTGTGTCAGGGGGGGCACAGTGCCATGTGTCCCTGCAGTTCACTGGAGCCTTTCCATTAATTTAATGGGCTTTGGATCAGGCCCTGAATTCTCAGCTGTCCCAGCTCAATGGACTCCCCAGGCAGGCTCTCCTCTCATTTTAGATAGAGGATGCCTTTGGGAGACCCTGCTGACCAGGAGGTTCCTGCCATTCTTTGGCAGCAGAGGTCCCGTCCTGGAGTGAGCACAGCCCCGTCACTACCCCCTGCCCACAGTGTACACCACCTGCACACATGGCTCTGCACCTGCGTCTGCTACCCTCTCTCTCAAGTAAAGACATGCACAACTTCCACCCCCTGCCCAGAATCATTCATTTTGTATCCCAGGAAGGCCCAGATACAAAAGGCGAAGAGTGTGGATTCAGTGCTCCAAATTGCATACCTCAACCTTCTCCGCTAACCAAGAGCCCCGCATACACACCCAGTCAGGTTTGGGGGACATAGAAGAAATAAATCTTGCATGTGACAGTAGCCCCAACCCTGCTCAAGACAGAAATGGAAGAAGCCATTGGGCTGATCTGCGTGCCCATCATTTCAGAAGGTGCTTCAGAAGGATGGGACCATGCCTTTCCCGTTGCCCACAGTACGTTTTTGCTCACTCTCCAAGCTCAGCACTGCTGATAAATAGCACATTTGGACAAACCGAGCTTTCCAAAGCTGTTTTATTTTTAAACAAAGATAGATGGATTCCAGTGATGTGCCTCTTTGCAAAAGCAAGAAGCTGCGTGCTTTTCCAAACCTTTACCTGACACTATCTTAAAGTAGTACTTGCTGTAGCACAAAAGACCTGACACACTGACGTTACAGAGATACTCAACCACCAATGGCCTTCCTTCCATTACTGCTATTTCTACAGCATTAAGAGGGCCCAGCTGAGACTGTGGCACTGACTGTGCAAAGTGCAGTACATCATAAGAGAGGAGCCTGCTCCATAAAGCTTGAGAAGAAGAGGAAATACAGAGAAATAAAATTATTGGCCTCTGCTGATTAACATGCAGCATAACATGAAAGCAACTTAGTTAAGGCAAACTAAACTGAGAAAATTGCCTGAGCATTCAGGGGGATGGGATCACACTGTCCTACTATGAAGGCAACTGGCAGCAGGAGCAAAGCAGAAACCAAAGATGCAACTAATACTTCAGACAGGTACCATAGCAAGCAGAGTTGTGGCTACTAGTCAATTCATTGCCACTCTTTCCTGGAGAGGGAAGTGCCACTCCCTGGAAGATATGACTGAGAGAGCTCACATTCCATGGGTGCACATCAAGGACCTGAACTAGGGGCCCTCACCGGTGTGTCCCAAACTCCCCTGGACTCCAAACAAGTGTTTGAGGTTGCAAGAAATGAAGAGTTGAGTCATGACAAGCCCTATGTCTGGATTGCAATGGAGTGCATTTGACTCTTGCTCCTCCTCAAGAAGTGATGCCATATGCATTTATATACACATATAGCTCAACATAACTGAGCAAACATTACTCAAGGTTTTGACATTTGTCTTTGGGGTAAGAGTGAGCAGAACCATGGGGTTAACAGTTCAGAAGGTTAGGAGGGAAAAGAAGAGGGTCTACACAAAAGTTGTTTCCCAGCCTTTGTAATAGGTTTCAGTCCTACCCAATGCACCTGTGAGTCCACAGAAGCTTGTTGTATGCCTGGTTGCAAAATTCAGTCAGTTCATCACTGGTTATTGAATAAACATGGCACTCTGTTTATCATTAATAATATTTATTTTGGAAAAATATTTTAAAAATGAATTTCTTCATTAACAAAACGGTAAAAAAAAATCAAATAACATTTGCACAATATTCCATAAATACATTTATATACAAAAAAATATAGTCACATAGACCCGAAGTGCCTTTGTACATATTTACCAAAAATTTAAATTATAAAAAAATGAACATCACAAAATACTCAAGCTTTACAATTATCATGAAAATATTTTTACAGATTAAAAAAAATAACACACTTTTTCTCACCTAGTAAAAACACATTTTAGTATCAAAAAAGACAATAAAGGCAGTGTTTGTGTCTCTAATCCAAGAAAAGACTGGCTCATGATAATCCAAAATATACACTTCAGGCAGTGCATGCTTCTTATGTAGTAAGTAAGTCCGTTCATTTAAATATATATAGAAAAGCAACTGACCATAGTGCAATGATAAAATTCATAAAAGGCAGTGCAACAGTAATCCTTGAACACAGACCCTTGCCTGGTGTCCATCTTGTTTCTTTACTTTGCAGTCACTTTGCTAACTTCAGTAGAGAACCAGCTCAAGCCTGAATTTAGTTTCTCAGCAGCAGTCAGTGAAGGAATCTATCTCCCATTCCTCTTTCAGCAGCATTCATTGGGGCACGTCTCCTCTGAAATTGTTCTGAACAACCATTTTACCATATCACCTCTGTTTTACACCTGGCAAGAGAAAACACAAGCAGAGATTGGGAGAGGTTAATGAAAAGCACAAAGAGATTTGTAAGGTTGCAGAGGGATAGAACTCTGAATGAAGCACACTAAGAGGTAGGTCAGCAGACCACAACCACACTGTCATTGTACCCTCAACTACAAAACTTGTCAAACCCACAACATCCACAACAGCAAGTCACTGAGCTTGTCTTTACAACATCCACAGCATGGCAAACTCAAGCTGGCTGGATTTCAACAGGTACAAACCACTATGGCACCATGAAAAATTTTAGCTGCCCTGACATGTGTTGGATGACAGTTGTGAACCAGGACTTTTCTCTACTGTTCCAACCACCAGGCAGTATACTAACCTCAGTTGCTATAATGCACTCATCTTTCTCTTCTGATATGACATACACTGACTGGTATTTTGTGTCCTTTGAAGTGGAATATACTGAATCTGGTCGCTTTCTTTCAGAAGAATCACTATTGAAGACAAAAAGAATAAAAACAGGTCAGATGGCTGTTGCTTAACGCTACCCATGAGAAACACACCCCCCCTTCAAAGTCAAGCTGTGCCCCGTGCTTAGATGTGAGATACCTCTTTAGTTGTACTGCACTTTTCTCCTCTGCTTCTGAATCATACATTTCACACTTGGCTTCACATTTACTGTGCTCCTCCTTAACAGAGTCCTCATTCTTGAGTTCATGCACCAAATTGTAATCCACTGATGGGTATCTGACTTTGTAGCCATTTTTATCAGAGTTATCACTGTGAAAGTCTACTTTCTTATTTGTGTTTTTAATCTGAGTGGCACCAATTACACTTATGGAAATGTCCTTCTCGCGCTGGCAGTTCGCCAGGTTATTCATGGTCTCAGTCTCACTCCTGCAGGCATCAGGCTGGTGGTGCCTCTTCTGCACCCTGAGCCTGATGCAGACAACCACAGCAGCACACCCCAGCAGCAGCATAAGAACCAGAATAATTCCAGCGCAGACGGCAATCCAGGGGAACTGGGAGTTCTGGCCTTCCGTGTACTTCTCGGTGAAGTCAACGATGACCGGTCCCTGAGGTGGCTCAGGGAGCAAAAATTGGCAGTTGAGCCCGCCGTACCCCCGGGCACACTCGCAGACATAGCGGTTGTTTCTTTCATGGCAGGTGGCCCCATTGTGGCAAGGGTTGTGCTCGCATCTGCTCACCGGGGTGCTGCAGTTCTTCCCATTGTATCCCGGGGGGCAGGTGCAGGAATAGTCATTGACGCCATCCTGGCAGGTCCCTCCATTGACGCAGGGAAAGGAGGCGCAGTCATCCACGTTATCATCACAGTGTCTCCCAGTGAAGCCAGCCTGGCACTGGCATATATAGGAGTTCCCCAGATCGACACACTGGGCTCCTGCAAGACATCAAGGGGGACGAGCACTGAGTGGTGGGCAGCCAGATGCAACAGCCTCCCACTTGCTGTTTCAGGGCAACTGTCACAATCAGCTGAGGAAAGCTTTCTCTTTGAGAGTTAGCTCAAACTTTGCCAAATCTGATCTACCACAAAAAGTACATTTGTTTAAGGAAGATTTTTTTGCAGATTTATTTTTCATTCTCAGTCCTATTCCATTTTTAATAATTTCACTTTGTTTTGGACAACAAAGCTGGTCCAGGTCACGTTAACACCAGAGTCTCGTGTTACAGAGTTTGAGTGTCAGTGAATGAGGAGGACTATAGTAAAGTCTTCACTAGTTTAATCAAAACAGGGAGATTACTGTTTCCAGATTACAAATAATAAAATTTAGCACTAGTTTGGCATTTGCATCCACAGACCTCAAAGACTCTTAGCAAAACATTTGCAAGTATAATCTTCCATGTTTTCATGCATGAAGCTTCAGGCCAAGTTACCCAGCCACAGCCATCCCTTGAGAAAATGCAATCTGCAGCAGTGGCCCAAACCACACCACTGCTTTCTTAGTACAGATCCTCCACCAAGTCAACTACTGACATGACAAGGGTCTTTTTACAAGAACACATAGTAATAGGACAAGGGGGAATGGCTTTAACCTGAAAGAGAGCAGGTTTAGATTAGATATTAGGAAAAAATTCTTTACTATAAAGGTGGTGAGGCACTGGAGCAACTTGCCCGGAGAAGTGGTTGATGTCCCATCCCTGGAAGTGTTCAAGGCCAGGCTGGATGAGGCTATGAACAACCTGGTCTAGTGAAAGATGTCCTTGCTCATGGCAGGGGTTTGGAACTAGATGTTCTTTAAAGTCTCTTCCACACATTCTATGATTCTATGATTGATCAGCCTTCTTACGAATTTCAGAACAGAAGCCAAAGTAAATCCATACTCAAAGTATGGTCTCCTTTCAGAAGACTACTATAGCATGTTTGGCCTTACCATTAGCACAAGGGCTGGAACTGCAGTAATCGATTTTCTTTTCACAGTTGAATCCAGAATAACCCAGTGGGCAGCGGCAGCTGTAACCCCCATCAGGGTTATCAGTGCATCGCCCACCATTGAAGCATGGTCCGTCAGCACAAGTCATTGCACTCAGCTCACAGTTTTTCCCATAAAAGCCTGGGGGGCAAGTACAGGAATAGCTGTTCTCGAGATCCTGGGGAGAGGAAACGAGAAATTATCAAAATATTTATCTGAAGTTGCTCTGAAATCCAAAAAGGGATTTTGAAAATTCGTAAGGCTGCCATTAACTCCTCCCTTGGAGTTTCAGATGACACAAACTACTCAAACTTACAGTACAGCTTCCACCATTCTTGCAAGGGTTGGCGTCACACTCATTGATTTCAATCTCACAATTGGAGCCCGTGTACCCGGGGCGGCAAGAACAAGTGTAGCTCCCCTGACCAGTGTTGGTGCAAGTGGCACCATTCTTGCAGGGCTTGTGATGGGTGCAGTAGTTCAGGTCTGAAAAAGATTTTATTTTTTTTTTAAAGAAAGTAGTCAAGATAATTTCTACTTTGCAGGGCTAGCACAGGGTGGGTGAGTTGGAAATAGCCACTGGCTTTCTGGATTTTAAAACAGACACTGAGGGAAGGACTGAGAACTCACCTTGATTGCAGAAAAGGCCACCCCAGCCTTCCTGGCAATTGCACTGCCAGGGCTGCTGACATGTACCATGGAGGCAGCCTGGGTATCGGATGCACTCATCACAATATCGCCCCTGCCAACCCACTCTGCATCTGAAAAAAAAAAAAAAAAGACAACAAAGTCTGGTCAGATTTAGACTTCTCACAGTTGGAAACCCTGTCACAAACTCTGCAAACACACTGATGCCAGGGATCAAGTTTCCTAAAAGCCCTCAGTGATCCTTCATCAAGGAAAGTCACCAAGTCCAATCGTAGCATCAGCTTTCATTGGTCCCACCTATTTCTTCCACTTCCTAAGATAGAGTCATGGTTCCAGATAGTTAATTTGTTTATCTAATAACAAACAGCTAAACCTTAGGCACTGTAAACTCATTAGGTTATTATTAATAGCACTGATGTTTGACTTCTAGAATTATACTTTGATCTGGCATCCCCTGGATTTCTCAGATTTCCATTTAATATGAAGAAAGGCCTTTAAACTGACCGTTCAAGTGTTCAGTGGCTTACTTAACACTAGAGCATCAACATTAAAAGACAAAGAAGAGAGCAGGAGGGGAGCAGAAAACTTACTTGCATTCCCCAGGTTTGTCACAAAAGCCGTGTTGCTCATCACATCCAGGCAAACAAATTGCTGTAAACAAACCAAGCAGGGAAAGACATCAGCACTGGTGCCAAAACAACTCTCTTTTACAAGTCTGATTAGGAGAGCACCTTGTGGGTGGGGAGCGAGTCCCTTTTACTAGGTCGGGGCAGTTAAGCACAGCTGAATTAATCTCTGGAGTCTGCAGGAGTATTGATCTCGCCCCGTAACTGGGCACTTTACTTATTACCGGGGATGAGCATTCTTCTTAATACAGTTGCACACAGACAAAAGAGAGCTCACAATTGCTCCCTTCCCCACAGCCCCTCACCCCCCTTCCCTTCCCAGTGAGGGTCAGAAGTCCTTTTTTCCAATTCTATGCACACAGCTCCACCTCTTAATATCCCCCGAAAGTGTGTGTGCAGATAAGAGTGGACAGCTGGTGTGCAGGGTGCCAGTGCAAGACAGCTGCTCTATTGTCTATTCTCTCCCAGCAGCTGCCCCACTGCAACAATACCCCGGCCCCGGAGCCAATGGGGCCGTCGGCCGGCGACCGGGCAGCCTATCCCTGCCCACAGCTAATCTATGGCACGCGCGTGATTTCGCTGAAAAAAAAACTTTTTTTTTTCTTATTCAAATAAATAAGTCTAAAGTTCTTCCTCCCTCCTTCTCCCCTCCGCCCCACTCCGAAAGGGGGTGGGCGGGTGGGTGCAGCCCTGGTAAAAGAGGTAAGCGAGCCAGCGGGAGGGAGGATGAGAGAAGGGAAAAAAGGGACTTCTGCTCATTACTTCGCCTGGTTATGGAACTCATTAAGCAGGCACTGCAAAGTTTTAATTCAACAAAGCCAGCCGGAGACAATAGCATGCGAGGGGAAAGGCGGGGAGGGGGGGAAGAAAAAGAAAGAAAGGATCGGCGCTGATAATCAGATCGCCTCCAAGTTGGAAAGAATGGAGTTAGGGGCAAGGCAACGGGAAGCAATCTGCAACTGGCTGCTCCACTCACTAACGGCAAAACATTCTTTTTGCATGCACACATAAACACATCTCCCCTGCTAGTACGTTTGCGTCGGTGTTATAATCTGTTTTTTTCTGAGAGGGAAAACAGAGAAGAGCGTACATAATGAGTCAAGAAAGATGGACAGCCTTCTGCTTTACTATGGGAATAGCAGAGGTATAGAGGCATCTGAATGTGCTGACAGCCTCAAAAGAGCTCATTATGAAAATGCTTCCTTTTCCCCCACCCCTTGACACAACTGGGCTGGGCACTTTTGATCATGGGAAAGGTTGTAGCGCCCATTTAAAACACTATCAAAGGAAACGCAGCCCCTCTGCCTGCTGTTTATTGTGCAACATTGTACCATGAACTGCTAAAAGCATCCTAGCAGTCACTAACGGTGTGAATAATCAATCTGAGATTGTTCCATATCACAGTGTAGGTGTGTTTAAACAGAAGCAAAAAGACAAGAAAACTGAGTGGCTGCTTTACAGCCTGTAAAACTGTTTTCTTCCTCCTTGGCTGGCCCTTTGATGACTGGAGAGGAGCACTCGCCCAGTATGTCATCTGCCAGCATATTTCAGATCCACATATACACACAAACAGAGAATGCCATCGCAAGCTGCAGCAGGAGCTCTGTGTGCACATTTGGGTGTACACCTCTGTGTATCTACAAAGGGCGGTAATCTTGTACAACCTGAAAGAATCTGACATCCCTGACTATCCTCTCTGTGACCTGCCTACTGTCCCAGATTTTCCTTCTGTATCAACACACCACATTCCTCAAAAACTTCAAGCTCAGGTGTATGTTTCCTGTCCCTCACTACTTTATTAGTAGCAACGATCACGGCAATGGCAGAGAAGAGAGATGGAGAAGAAGCAGAATGGTTTTTTGGCCCCAGGTGCAACCATCTCTGTTAGTGGCAGCATATGAGTATCCTAAAAGACAAATGTACAGTCCAGAAGCCACAGGAATTATCTTGGACCTCCCAATATTTTTCTCAAAACAAAGATCAGTCTGTAACAAGCCTACCAATAAACCTGTCATATGGATATTGTCAAAGCCTACCTCCCTCCCCTGAAGCTGTGTACCCTGCAGATGGTCATATCAAAGTCGCATGGTTGAAGGGGTGGATAAGTATTAAAAGCAGTCCTGATATATTTTAATAAACCCTCAAGTAACTGCTGAACATTTTGCTGTCAAGGCTAAAGCAAATGAGCAAGAGTGTAATGTTGACACCAATATTTTTTTTGCTTGAAAAGGTGCAATGCTGAGGATCTCCCATCCCCCACACTGGTAAGGCCTGTGCACAGAACCAGACTTCAATGACCATTGCTTGATTCTCCCTCTCCTGGGAGGCCTGGGGGCCTGAAGTTAAGAGAAACATCCTCTCTCTGCCAACCCCAAGAGCTCAGGGGACACTGCTGCAACTGGCACCCAAGGAGACAAGAAAGTGGATACTCACGCTCAGTGCAGTACTGGCCTTTCCAGCCCGGGTTGCAGACTTTCTCGCCGCGTTCTCCACAAGTGAAGTGACCAAAGGCATCATCCCGGGGGCGGCAGAAGACAGAGCAGCCTTCTCCGTAGTAGTGCTCGTCGCACACAAAGCGATAGGAGTACTTGAGGTCAGTGCGGCCACTGCTGTGCAGGTCCTGGGACCACTCTTCACCCACTGCCAAGTGTCTCTGGGTGGCCAGGCGGCTGATGAGGCGCTCGGGGTTTTCTGTGTGAAAGCAGAGAGGAGATGAGAGGAATGATTAGGGAGCCCAAAGCAGGCAGGGGCATAGGAAGACACTCAAATGAGGTTGTCTGATGGGAGGGGAACTGCAGAGGCAGGATGACATTGGCTGCATGCCAACAGGTTGATCTCTCTTGCCATGGTCTACCAAAGAGGAGAATGTGCTGCACACTGCAGAGAGAGGGGCCAAATAGGGCTGCAGGGCTGGGATTTTTCTGGAGAAAAGTGTGTTTTGGGACACTTACCTGTTGTGAGGTCATCAGGTGAGTCTGTATGCAGAGCCTCAATGATGAGCGAGAAGGTGCCCTGTGGAAGGAAGGAACAGAAACAACCCACCAGGAGAGCATGAGAGCAGGTAGGCCAAAGGGGCAGCACCACCAGTCCCCAGGAGTTATTAGTCGTTGTCTCTCTTCTACCCTGACACTTCAAAGGGATTGTTAGCCCCTTGGAAAGACACTTTCCCAGCTGGGGTGGCCAGGCATGTGAGATGGGATGGGATGGGATGGGATGGGATGGGATGGGATGGGATGGGATGGGATGGGATGGGATGGGATGGGATGGGATGGGATGGGATGGGATGGGATGGGATGGGATGGGATGGGATGGATGTATGCCACCCCCTCCCACATCTCCTCCGACTTACAGGCCAGGTGAAGCCGAAGGGAAAGCGGATGGGGTTGCTGAAGGCGGGGTCGGCGCCCCCCGCGCCATCGGGAACGCTGAAGGAGTTGGCACCGAGGACAGGGGTGATGGCGCTACCGTAGGTGCAGGGTGGCTCGGGGGAGACGCTGGCCTGGTAGTGCTTGAGGCAGACGCGGAAGAAGGTCTTGCAGTCGCACTGCTGGAGCCCGCCGGCGCCGGGGCCGCCCCCGCGGCAGCAGTTGCGGTTACTGAGCAGCCCCTTCTTATTGACAAACTCCTGCAGCTTCAGCTCGAAGACCCCGGAGGAGCCGACCTGCGGGGCAGTAACAGCGGCCGTCAGCCCGCCGAGCAGCCCAGTCCCCCGTCCGACCCCGACCCTGACCGGCCGAGCAGCGGAGGGACTGGAGTCCCATGCCCCTCCCCGTTTCTCCCGGCTGCAACAGGCAGCGACAGTCCCCGGCACACCCGCGGGACCTCCCGGTGTATGAATCCCCCGGTGCAGGGAATCCCTCCCCGGTGCAAGCATTTCTGTCCTCCACCCCGCGGGCACTTACCTGGCAGCGGCTCAGCAGCACCGAGAGGAGGGCGAGCGTCAGCAGGAACCGACCTCCCATTTTGGAGGTGCAGCTCTGGTGCCCTCGCTTTCCTCCCCCTTGACTTCTCGTCAGAGAGAAAAGGGGAAAGTGTCTCTCGGAGTAAGGGAAAAAACACAGCGGCCAAAGCCGCCTGTCCCAGCAGAGCTGGAAGAGTTAGTGTCACGGTCTCCTTCTTTCAGGAGCGTCTCTGACTTTATTTTCCTCTCTGTCGATACCTCTAGGTGTAGCCTGTTGGCAACCGACAGATCTTTCGAATGGCAAAAGAAAAAGAAAGGAAAAGAGGACAAAAAATATTTTTAAAAAAGGGCTAAGATTAATCTGTTAAACTCTTTTTCTTTCGCAATCCACGATGCTCCTCCTTTTCTCCAGGAAGAAAAAATAAAAATAATAAAATAAAAGCAACTTAATTCCCAAGAGAGGCAGAGAAAAGACTTCCCAAGGAAGATTAAAAATTGGCGATCTGGAAATCCCTGCAGAGGCAGCGGCGGAGGCAGCGGCGATAATTCCCGGTGCGGTGCGATGCGGGAGCGGCTCTGCGCGGTCGCGCTCGCCCTGCGCACGTCGGGGCTGGTGGGTGTCAAACAGCAGCGGCGGCGGGTAGGTCACGTCGGAGCTTTGAACCCCTTCTTTTCTTTTCTTTTTTCTTTTTTTTTTTCAAAGGAAGCGAAGTTCTCTTTCCTTGTTGTGGGTTTACTTTTGTTTTTAGAGGAATCCCAGCCAGCAAAAATAAACTCGTGTCTCAACAGCAGCGAACAGAGCGTGTCTGGGTGTGCTCCTACGGGGGAGGGGGGTGCCTGCTCTGCTCTAGTCCGCTCCGGTCCGCTCTGTGCCGAGCGAGAGTGGGCTCGGCTCGGCTCTGCTGCTCTCTCTGAGGGTGAAGCGCTAAGGATCTGCCTCTCCTTGGGCGCCTGCCGCCCTTATATCCCGCCGGCCGCCTGCATGCCTAATGAGATGCAAATGAGCAGCCCCCCAATCTGGCTAGAGCTGTCACAAAGGAGCCACTTTTCCAAACCCTCCTCTCAATGGATCGCCAAATGGTCAGTGAGCTGTAAAATGTGCAACCCTCCTCCCCCTCCCCTCCGCACTCACAAAACGTGTTCATTTACATTCCTGCAAATTTGGTAACCGCAAGAATCCCCCTTCTGCTCCGGAGAGAGTAACACCCCCTCTGCACCGGAGAGAGGCAGTGCAACACGCTCCCGCCACAGAGCAGCCCCGGGGACGGCGGGCTGTAATTGCCTCTTGGAACGTGCAAAGCAGCCGCCGTGACCCCAAAAAGTGACTCGGTGATCGTGATCACTCCAAGGGGCATATCCGGCCTTAAAGGGACGAGGGAGGTGGACGCCAGCGAGCCACAACGAGGGGAGTCCCATCCCATGAAATTCACACCGAATCTACCCCGGTATAACCGGGGTAATTGGGGAGGGGGGCAGCGAATGTGGGCGAAGTGAACCGAGGCTCGCTCTTGCCGTCGCTCCGCTCACGGCGTGCATTCCGCCTGCGGAGGGACGGGGGATTCCCGAGGGTCCCGGCGGCGGGGGAGCGCGCGGGCGGGTTGGCGGCGGGGACCAGTGGAGGGGACCCGTCTGCGGGGCTCCGCGGGTCTTGTCCCCGCCGCCACTGCTGCCGGAGAGAGCCACTCACTCCTCCCGGGTCCCGCACTCCTCTATGATTATTATCATCACCAGCAACCTCTCCCTCTCTCTCTCTCTCTCCCTCTCTCTTTTTTTCCTCCTTCAGCTTAGTAAAAAGTGAGTTTGGTGTGTGTCGTTCGCGTGGCTGTCATTAAGGCCGTTTGTTATTGTGTGAGGGCTGAATCAGTTAGTTCTTTGTGCTCTCAGCTGTATGGTAATGTAGACAGCACCTGCTCCCTGCACAATGCGAGGGAGAGAAAGAGCTCCCCTCGGCGCACGCTACTGCCTCTACAACAATGTCCGCACATTTTTTAAAGAAATCCCTTCCAGCACTTCCCCCCTCCGTAACACACACTCACACACACACACACACACACGCGCACACACACACAAAATAAACCAGCCCAACTTTACACCAGCCATCACCTTATTATTTTTTTTACATATCCACCAGACAGTACAACTTTTGTTTTGATCTCAAAAGCATGGAAAGGAATTTACTGATGCGGTGAAAGGAGGATAGAGACTATTACCATTTGAGTAGTTTTTAAACGATGGGTGGAAGCGGGGGATAAAAGTTGGAGGGTGACTCTGGCATGTCATTCGAAGCAGAGTTTTTCACTTTGTTTAGGCCCTCTGTTTAAACACCTTTGGTAGGCGCAGGCGCATTCATTAGGATGCAAGGTGTAACTGTCTCTGTAAATGTCATTTTAATTGTAACAGATCATTTCAGCACAGATTAAGCTTGTATGCGAAAGGAAAGGATTTGGCTACAATAACCTCACTGTAGGTATGCCATGCTAAAAGCCTTATTATGGCGACTTTATTGGGTTGAAACGTGCATTTGCATGGCAAAATGTGACTTTCATTGAAGCAGATGTCTTGATCACAAATTATCTTACAATGCGCTAGAAAAAAAAATTCTTAAAGACTTCTGAAAGTAAAAGCATTGAGTAATACCAATTAAAAGAAAATCACTAATGAGTTCATTCAGCGCAGCTCTTCTCAACTGTTCCAGGACTGTAGCTGCCCACGTTCATTTACTGGGGGTTTGTGGTACCTACCCCAAACCCAGCCAGGTACCCCCGGCACTTAAACAAGCATCTAGATATTTGCAACATTTCACTACTCAACACATGTCTTTTACATATAATTGTGGTCGAACGAGCCATCCACATCCAGGTGCTGTTCTTCTCCCCTCTCCCCGCCAGTCGAAGCATAAGCAAAAGTTTAAATGTACAGGAATGTTTGAGTTTATTGGTTTTTTTTATCCGGGAGTTGTATCTGGGCAGAGAGGGGAGCAGCCATCCCGCAGGCACCGCGCAGATGTAGGGATGTACGGAAGGAGGCCCAGGAGGGAGCGGAGCCCCGGCCGTCCGCCCCCACGGTGCCCAGCCTCGGCAGCGGGAAGCGGGGAGGCGCATCCCGCAGCAGCGCCGGTTTTCACTGCACATTACTTTTGCCACCTAGCGTCAACATCTTTTCAAGTGCCTTGCCGCTGCTTCGCAAACTTTGCTGTGGTGTTATCGCCGGGAAAGGACGAGAGACAGGAGAAAAACATCACTTCATATCGAGTTTACTAAGCCAGTGGGGCGGGGAGAAGAGAGCGGCAGAATCTGTGTTGAAATTCGGGGGTGGCCCATCGGTGGAGGCGAGAAGTGATATATCACTGCGGATCTTTTAATTTGCGCGAGATAGAAACTTGGTCCACTAGCATCCCCTTGCTTAAAAAAAAAAAAATGAAAGAAAAAGTTACACACGCGAGGGCTTTAACTTCGTGATAGGGAAAAAAAAAAAAAAACACCAAACCACAAAACAACCGAAAAAACTTGCCCCCAAATCCTTAACAACCCCCCTTCGGTACCGGGTATTTGTTAAATTGACGTGGCACAGATTTCTCGATTACCGCTGCTGAGCGTGACTGAAAGGCGCCGTGAGAGCCGGCAGGATCCTGCCCACGGCGCTCATTCTTCTCCGGCTTAATTTATGCCACGCGATTCTGTATTGGGGAAATCAAGCAGAAAGCTCCTTTTTCTGCTTTTTTCCCCCCTCTCCCTCTCTCTTTCAGATGCTGGGCTAACGGGGAGACTGTTTAACTTAAGTGTTTCTATAGGAGGCTGTTGTAGTTTAACTCCTGCCCACCAGTAGCTGAGGCGAACAAAGGAGGGACTCGAGGTCTAACTATTCATCCATTCTCTGCACTTTAATTTTCATTGATTTCGAAGACAAGGGGAGCCCTTAGGGATTCTCGCTGAAGGGGGATGACACGCCTTTAGACGCGATCAGCCCCCCAGCCAGCCATCTGCTCCCAACCAAATGGCGCTTTTTCGCTCCCAACCGCGTGTCTCCGCACCGCGCTCGCCCCCGGCCCCCGCCGCCCCCGCGCTGTTAAACCGTGCCCGCGCACTGACACCGACCCCCGCTGCCGGGGATGGACGGACGAACCACCGCCCGCTCCCGTCCCGTCCCGTCCCGTCCCGTCCCGTCCCGTCCCGCCGCCCTGCCCGGCCGCACCCGCCCAGCCGGGGTGAGCCGGCAGCGGGACCCCCGAGTGGAGGGCGCGGAGCCCTGGGCCCCTCCAGGGCGCGGTGACCCCGCGCGGCCGGGACGCTGCGGGCCCGGCCCCGCCTGCTAGCGGCTCGTTGGGACTGGTGGAGCATTGTGCTTGCCCTCCCTGCCCCTAATTGTTACCCTTCCCGCAACGCCGGCCCCCCTCTCCCTCCCCGGCAAGGATTTACGGTGGCGCCGCGCAGCAGCGCTGCCTAGAGCTCCCCATCAGCCGCAGCTTTTATTTCTAAGCGAGCCAGATTATGGGAAAAGTCACTTCAAAAGGGGGAGTGTGGGGTGTGGGATATGCGGGTGTGTTAATTAGGGCTACGCGCTGCCATCGCTGGCGCGCAACCTTGATTTTTCCCCGGACGGAGGGCTCCGGGCATATGGCGAACGGTGCGTCGGCGGAGGGACGTGTACGTGTGGAGCTATGTGTAGTCGAGTGTGCATAATATTTTAATTAGGTCTATAGTCCCTACGGAGGTATGTGTGCTGCCCTCCCGCCGCAGCCCTCCCCGCACATTCCCTTCACCTGTCCCTCCGGGCCGGGCCGGGCCGAACGGGAGGGGATGGGAAGAGGGGGGAGGGCAGGCAGGGTGCCGCCGGGCCTGGGTTCTGGTTCACCCGTCGGCTCCAGGCTCGGCGGCATGATCCGGGTGCTGGCGCTGCCCCGGGCCCCGCCGCCGGGGGCCCCGACCCGAGGTGGGTGGGTGGGGGGCGCGGAGGTGCCGCGGTGCCGGAGAGGCGCTCCGCCGCCCTTGCCGTGTGCGGGGAGGAGGATTAAGAAGTTTAGCGTGTAGGTTAGCCCAAAGTTGCAAAGGCATGTGCTGATTAGAATAAGAAAGGGCAGTCGCGTGGCTCAGCTGGCACACAGCGAGGCCAGATGATAGATAAGCAGCTCTGGGTCTTCCCTTCCCCCCAGCCCCCTTTTTCAAATCGCAAATCATCTGCTCCGGCCCTATCCTAGCCCCTCATTTTCATTACAATGGTTGTGTGTTTACCTGTGATCCTGGGACGGGGCATTCCTTTGTCTCCCGAAGAGATTACCGCAGCCAGCTGCTCTCCAGCCCTTCCCTGGGCAAATCCCGAAGTGGCCCCTATATGTGTTTTACAGATTGCTCACGAGGAGAAAGCGAGCCCCCCCCAGTTCCCCCGCCTCGTTTCCCTACCATACTTGTTTGTTTGGGTTTGCTCCCTGGCTTGCTTCCGACGGGATTTTGCTTGTGGGAAACTACGATGGATAAAATTGGTCACTTGTGTGCGTGAACTGTCGTTGCTCCCGAAATGGGAAGGGTGAAGGGCTTCGTACTCCTGCCGGGGGGCAGAACCACAGGGCCTCCTGGGGATGACAGGACATTAGGGGCTTCCCCCACCTTACCTTTCCCTGGCCCTAGAGTTCCTCTCGGTCAGGGACAGTACTGTCTCCCAAACCTCCTGTGGGTGCCCTGGGCCATTCTTTCCCCCGGGCCCTGCTCTGGTACATGGAGATCCATAGGCTCTCATGCCCATGTTACTCTGGGGAGCAGCTCGGCCTCGCATTTGGAGTACTGGCATCTTGGCCCACCTTTAGACTGAAGGATTCTCACGATCTTCAACATGCTAGAAAACACAGATTTAAACTAGAAAACCTTCTGAAGTCCCTTCACACATAAAACATCCCATGATTCTGAGATTTACCCTGTGCTTCACATCCCATTCACCCTGTTAGCCAAGCCTGGTGTAACCCCATGCAGCACTGTGGCCTGGCTTGTCTTGGTAGGGGTGTCACAGACAAGGAGGGTGAGTGATAGGGCTAAGATCACGTACACAGGATAAAAAAATGTGACAGCACTTCTCAGAAAAGTGTTTTTGTATTCTGGCCATAAGATTTCACCGGATGGCTGGAAAGATTCCCTCCTGCTACCAGCTTCAGTAGAAATATTCACTGCCTTCACCTGTTCTCATAGGGAAACTCCTTCTTTTGCTCAGCTTTATTAAGCATCATCTTAAGCCAGAACTCCAAATAGTAGCTGCAAACTACCACTCCAGACAGTAGCTGCCCAGACCGCTCTCTCCCTGTGACAGTAAGCACAGCGTGTTGCTGTACTGCACTGCATTTCATGCATGAAGGGTTTTTCTGTTCCCCTGTGGCCTGCAGCCCCCTTCACACAGTGCGTGCAACTTGTGTATTGTATGCTGACTGCAGCGCAAAACCTGCTGCTAATATACTTTGGAGGACGAGAAGGGGGAGCAGTTTCATCATATGTTTTCAGGGCTTTCCAAGCCACTGCCAATTTGCACAGCTTTTATTTCTTTCTGCATTTTCTTCCATGGCAGGGAAGGCAGGGAGGAGAGAGAAGGTGGGGGCAAAAACTCCTCTGCAGAAGGTGATTATGAGAAAAAGGATGGATATGGATGGGGCGGGCCTGAGCTTTTGGAAATGCTGTCCCCTTTTCTGAGAGCATCTGCCCGGAGACGAACAGATGTGGGCACCTGCGGTGACAGGCCACATATGCTCTATCCTATTCACAGGCATTCAGACACGGCTACAATGGTGAGGCTTTGTGCACATGGAGTCACCAAATATATTAATCTGCGCTCCCCAGAGAACCGCTCTGTTTAATTTTTCACCGGCAATAACATCTGATCTAATCTTCCCATCGGCTCTCCCGTGTCCCTCTCTCCCCTCCCGGAAAGATGTGAAGTTATTCAGGTCCCCACCTGTTGCCGGCGGGGCGGGAGCGGGCCGTGCTCTCGGCGCGCCCGCAGCCGAGCCGTTATCTCTAGCCCGGGATGTGCGGCGGGTGCGCCCGGGGGAAAAACGGGAGTTCCCCTCCGCCGGCAATCGCCGGGCACAGCAAAGCGAACCCGCCCCCCCCCCCCTCCTTAGGTCGCGCTGCCAAAGAGCGACATAAATCTCCAGTGTGCGACTCGGGGGGGTTCAAGCGATTTCGGTGCGCGACGCTTTCATGTCCCCAAGGTCCCCCGTCCCCCCGCCCCGGCCAGGTTTGCTCGTGGGCACAATGGCCTCTCCGGCCCCATCGTGGCCGTACAAAGCCGGGGGACCCCATCCCGCGGGCGGGAACAGATGTGGGTCCCACCAGCCCGGCCCCCCTCCGCAGCCGGCCTGGCCCGACGGGGACCGGGACCTCCCCTGCCCGCGCCTCGGCACCGCCCCCGCCGCCGGGCGCAGGTGCGGCCCCGCCCCAAGGGAAGCGGAAGCGCCGCTCGGGTCAGTGCGGGGCGGTGGTTGGCGGGACTGGGGGGCCCGGGGGGTTGGGCGCGGACTCAGCCCCGTCCCCGTCCCCGTCCCCGTCCCCGTCCCCGTCCCCGTCCCCGTCCCCGTCCCCGTCCCCGTCCCCGTCCCCGTCCCCGTCCCCCCATTGGACCCCGGAGAGGCGGGGTCCGGCCCTGCCGGGGCTGGGCGCAGAGGCCCCCGCAGCTCGCGAGATCCTTAAAGGCCCCTTCCAACCCAAACCATTCTGCGATTAAAGAGGGTGGCATTCAAAAACTCTGTCTGGAGTGTGTTAGATCTTTAAACTCCGAGGATCCGGGAATACCTTTAAAAAGCTGTCAATTCACAATGGGGTGGGTTTTTTCCTTTTTGAATTCCATAAGCATGTTTTGAGGTTTTTTTAATAATGAGAAATCTATACTTGTTTTTCTGCCTAGGCATACTTTTCTATAGGCTATAAATCTGAAAATTTTTGTCATATTTATTTAAAGCTTTTGATATTTACTTATTTCTCTGATATAAAAACCAGAAGTGGAACGGAGAATGAATGAGTACTTATGTCTGGTTTGTTGATGGCAAGGAAACTGTTTCAAACTGTTACAAGGCCAGGACAAGGCAACAAGCTATCAGCAAAAGCAGAAAAGCAGAAGTTCAGTTTCCAGGCTGCTGTCTCTTTTTTGCTTGTAGAATTTCTTTATGTTTCTTATTATTGCATTTTAGAACGTTGTTTTTATTTTTCTTCTTTCAGACTACAGTGAGTTTTGGAGAGAACAGCCATGGGCGTTAGAGGTTTGCAGGGATTTGTGTCAAGAGTTTGCCCTGATGCGTGCAAAACAGTGGATCTGAGAGAAATGGCAGAAAAACATCGTGTCAATCATCCTGATTTCCCACCTGTTATTGTAGTAGATGCCATGAGTTGTGTTAGATACTGGTACACTCCAGAATTTTGGGTGTGTGGTGGCCAGTGGCGGGAGTACCTTGCCATTTTAGAGGATTTTGTTAACGTTTTTATGGCAGCTGGTATCAAGTTAGTGTTTTACTTTGATGGAGTGATAGAAGAGAAAAAGAGAGAGGAGTGGATCAAACGGAGGTGGAATAATACCAAGGAAATAGCCAGACTATTTCAATTTATTAAGACTCACAGGAAACAACCAGGCAGAGAAATGTTTGTTCTTCCCTCAGCTTTGCCTACTTTTACACGTTATGCCCTGAAGTCACTTGGTCAAAAAACAGTATGCACGTTGCAAGAGGCAGACTTTGAGGTGGCTGCCTATGGTTTGCAACACAACTGCATAGGAATTCTGGGGCAAGATAGTGACTACCTCATCTATAATACATGTCCCTACTTTTCCATCGAGAACCTCCGTTTGGACAGACTGGTCACTGTTATGTACTCTCGAGAGGAACTTTGCAATGTGCTGGGTATTAGTTTGACGCACCTCCCTCTCTTTGCTGCCTTGCTTGGCAATGATATTGTTCCAGAAAGCTTGTTGGAAGGCTTTTGGCACAAATGTTTAGCCACCAGTCCCCACAAGAACAACAGCTACAACAGAAGAACAAAAATACTTCTAGGTGTAGCAAATTACATCTCAAAAATTCCATGCTCGTACAGCAGCCTGAAACACTTGGAAGACATGCTACCTCTGGGATCAGACAAAACCTTGCTTTACAGAGGAGTAAAGTCCTATCTTTTGCCTGGGCAGCAGTCTCCATGGATTCCCCCCAATGTGACAAATTGTCAAATGTTATCTCTTCAGCAACAATCAGCTCTCTGTCAAGATAAAGAAATCTTTCAGGTAACTTGTTTTTTAAAGCTTAGTGATCTCTTTATTGCCATGACGACTTAGTGGAAGTTGGTAATTGGTACACTGAACCTATTGAATTAAAATTGCTTGTGCAGAATCTTTTGTCTGTTAAGTAGAGCCATGGTTAGGACTATTGCATGCATCACTATGAGGGTAGATGCAGCACATTTAGTAAAAAGTGGTTCTCTTTTTGAAGCATCAAGCAGGTCTAATAATGTGGAGCAACTGCTGTATAGGCCAATAGCTGGGCATAGAGATGTACTTCCCATGTATTACATGATGTATTGACTTCCTTTTACTTTGAGAACCCACAAGTCAGCTATAAGCTGGTCAGTGGTTTGCTTGGCTGTGCCTGGCACATGCAGTCAAGGTGCCAAAGAAAGCTGTGCTAAGAATGCAGAAGTTGAAATTGTGGTGGAAACTTCGTACAGAATTGTATCTTAGAATTGTAGAATGGCTGGGGTTGGAAGGGACCTTAAAGATCACCTAGTTCCAAACTGGACACAATACTCCAGATGGGGTCTGAACAGAGCAGAGTAGATGGGGAGAATCTCCTCTCTTGACCTGCTGGCCACACTGCTTTTGATGCAGCCCAGGATGCAGTTGGCTTTCTGGGCTGCAAGCACACATTGCTGGTCGGGTCAAGCTGCTTGTCCAGCAACACCCTAAAGTCCTTCTCTGAGCTGCTCTCAATCCATTCTCCATCCCACCTGTACTTGTGCTTGGGATTGCCCAGACCCACGTGCAGGACCTTGCACGTGGCCTTGTTGGAACTTCATGAGGTTTGCACAGGCCCACCTCTCCAGTTTCACTTATGGCTTCCCACATGGGCAGGGACATGCTGGTATTGGGGTGAGAGATGGCACGTCAGATTGAGTCACTGGGAAATTGGATATATTAACTTAGGGTAGCCTAATAGAAAATGAGCTACCTTGCATCAGAATTTATGCAATAGTAGTAAGTCTAGAGTACAATTCTGTAAATTCATGGCATTTAAGATAACATATTGAGATTTTAAAAAGGAAATCTGTACAAGGAAGTGTATTTTAGACCCTGTATTAGCCATCTGTCACTTCCTATTTTATTAGGTTCTCACAGACTTCATAGAGCCTTTTTCTCCGTCTCTCTTACTTATCTTGAGCATTTTCTTTAAAACAATTTTTCTCTTTCCTCATGTTACTTCAGAGTAATCATATAATTTATATTTTCCTTTAAAAAGACTATAAAACATTTTATAACTGCCTTGTAACCTATGCAATGCTCATTTCAGCTAATCTGCAGATATATTTGGGCTTTTTTTATTATCCACACGTAGGTACAATGCATGTCACTTTTGACCGTTGTAGTTAAATAGAAGACATTTTAAAAATCAGCAACCATACATCATAATAAAGTGTTGAAAAATACTGTTTATGCTTGAAGTGCAAGGAAAAAATAGCCAGAATGTAATTATCTACGTTGGATTATGGCCAGGACAATAGTGGCAATATCCTTATTCCTTAAGAGAATGTACCATGCAGTCTTTATGACAAGTGGTCATTATTTCTTAGCTTGATCTTTCATTTGAAGAGTTGCAGTTCTCTAGCATCATGCTGAGCTACTGCTGTAATAAAATAATAATGGTTAGAAACTCCATTTAAGAATGCCTCTTCAACGTTGCTGCATAAATCCCATGTGAAGACAGTCCCTGGGCCAAGGAAATTAAAGTCAAAATGTTAGACATGTTAACTTCTCTTTTGTTTTTGTTACAGGTGTTTAAATATTTGTATATGTAATGTGTGTGCTTTGCTTCATATTTTGAAACCCATATGTAGTTCTGCTTACATTGCACATAATCTGAACTGCATGCAAAATGAGACACACTTCTCAATTCCAACTGTGAGGACGTAGCCTCGTGTTGCTCTTTCAGAAAAAAGAGCACAACTTTCTGGCTGACTGTAGGTATGAATCAGAAATATTTTTCGAGATACAGCACTGAATACAGCAATACTTCTGAAATCAGCTTGTATTTTTTTCAGGACATGAGGATATGTAGATTATTGGCAAATTACAATAAAGCAGTATTTTTAAATGACCCCATACCTGTGACAGTGGTTTGTATGAAAAAGTTTAATGCTTCATTCAAACCATGCTTAGAAATACTTAATTCTGGTTTTTATTTTATACAGAAGTAGACTTGGGAGATTACATTGTTTACACATATTAGGAACACTAAAATATTTCTTTCAGGGCAACCATTAATTTATTGTTATAAGCAAGTGCTCTGTTGATTGGCATTGTTCACAGAAGCCTGTCATTGATTCTACGCTCATGTGAGAATTTCTTCTGAAAGTATGACATTTCAGTAGAATTGGTTTTGATCAGCAATGACCCAGTGTCTGACTGCAGCCTTGACCCGCTGAGTTCACAGGTTTGCAGATACCGGAATTCTGCAGAAATGGTGAATGGTGAACTCTGACCAGTGGTCTGCTAATTTGACAGTGAAAGAGGCGGTGATAGCTGCATGGATGGCACAACCCAAGTAATACAGATAGCGTGATACATGCAGGGAATGCCGAGCAGAGAGACGTCAGTGCCTGCTCACCATATGGCATGGGTCCTGAAGAATTTATTAGTGGCACCACATGGAAATAATTCACTCCGCTCAGCTGTTTGAACACCCCCATAGTTTTGGTCTGAGGTAGTGAAGTAGAAAGTCTGTCTGGGTCTCCACTTGGGCCAGTCCAGGTTACAAGTGTTACTGGTTGAAATTCTGCACTGCCTGGGAGCAGCTTTGTTGCTTTTGCATCTAAGCCACTCTAGACCAGCAGACCCTGTTGGTACCGAAGCTTCTGTTAGCCTACTGCTGTAGCCAGATGTATCTGCATCCAGTGCGTGGTTAATATGCAGCCTGGGTGATGCTGTTACTCTACTTTGCAGCAGCAGCCTGTAGAGCTGGGTTTCCTCACTGGGGTGGATTGCATTTCTGTACATGGGGAAGAGCTATTGCAAAGTAAATGTGTCATGAAGTTAAGTATTCTAATTTCGCCAGAATGTAAACTGCACAAAGTCAGCACAGGGAAGAAATAGAGTTGCCTTATGTAGTTCATCTTGCAATAAAATTAGAAGTTTGGGGGTTGTCATGCCTTCACTCACTATTTAAAGAGAGAAGATACATTTTCAGGTGACTAAAGGAGGACAGCTATGTCTGAATTCAGAAATCATTTTAAGAATAATTACTCTCTAAAAAACTGTCATTCAAGCTCCCAAGTTTTAAGAATTAAAAGAGGGGCTAAGAAAGACAATAACAGGTTTCCTGGGGATTCCTGTTTCCAAAAAAGATAGAGGTCTGAAACTACAGTATACTGGTGTTATTTGAAAAAGGACTTGTTCCCTCCCTGGCTATTCCGTCTATTGTCACTGATAGAAAAAGAACTATTTCTTCAAACAGTAAATACATTTTGGTACATTTTGATCCTTCTTATTTTTGGAAATAATACCACCTTCTTTCTTTGAAAAAACAGTTAGCTAAAGAACAGCATATCCAATCTGAAAATTATTCAGTCTTCAATATCCTGAGTAATGGAGTTATTGAGTGCAGCAACTCTTTGGAAGATGATTCTGATACAGAGATTCCTGGACAGTCACTTATCTACCGCCCTGCTCGTCAGCATATTTATTCTGTCTTGTTGGAATCTGGAAAAGGTAAGAATTAAACTACTTACATCGTTATTCAAGTATATGTTCAATTTTGAAATATGAAATCTTGAATTCATTGCTTCAGTGGCTACATCAGCATTTAGGATAAACGGCATTTAGGATAAAAAATGCATTTAGGATAAAAACTCTGGGCAGCTGAAGTGTACTTCTTATGGAATCAAGAGAAAATGTGACAGTGAAATTGTGGGCTTTTTTCTACATGCTGTTCCATTTCATTGCTTTTAAAGTGATTTTAAAAAGTTGGGGATTTTTTCCTTGTTAAATGGGAAGTTGTGAAAGTAGTTAATGATCAAAAGATTGAGCAAAACAATGATCTTTAGAAGATTTTTGAAGGTTTGAGAGTGTATGAAACCTTATGTTGCTTTGATAAGTGTGGCTTCTGATGAATTAGTGGGTTGTAATACGCTTTTGCAGAAACAATAATGCACTGTTAAAATTTTGCGTTCTGTTGATTTTAAGTCTGCAATTTTAAGACCAGTCAAATATAGTTACTGTAATAATGCAAATGCAGGTAGTCGTGCCAGCGATTATTAGTTCTTTCATCCAAGTGCAAAAAAATACGATTTCTTTATCCAGCGGTGTAAAAAGATTCTGTAGCAGGTACATATCTCTGTGCTTCTATTCATCTCCTCCAAGACACAGAGTTCTTTATTCACATCCTTGGAAAATTTCATGTTCTTAAGACTTCCATTAGTTAAATGTTATCTTTACAGTGTCTTTCAGGCAGTGAGTTGAAAATAAAATGTGTACTGAACTTTTGTTCTTTTGAATATGTTGATTTCTCCACAGTAATCACTTTACATTTTATTGATGAAAGTGCACCGCCACCAAACCTAATATTCAAAATATTTGCTTAGAAAGGCACAGAAAGGTAATTAAGTACATGACTTCCTTCAGCAGCCAGAGGTTGAAGTTATGCCATAATAGGAAAAAAAAATAGGAAAAACTGAATCAGAGTTTACATAGTCATTTGGAGACAGTAACAAAAATCTCAGCAGTAATCATGCATATCTGTCATTTTTCATTTTTCGGCCTGCTGCCTCTACATTTTGTAGACAATTATAACTTGATTGAGTTTTGTTTATTCCTCTAAGCAGCAGGATATTCACTGATGTTTTCAGAAACACCCAGACCAAAATTTCTAATTAACAATTTTTTACTGTGAGATGTCAGGGTAATAGGCAGATCTACATTTGTGTTACAGTGGGTTTAGAACTCCAAGATTAGAATTGAAATACAGAAACATTAATTTAGAATCATACTGAAAATTAAATTTGAATGTGAAAGATTTCTTCTTTTAAGAAAGTGATTTTAGAATAAAACCACATGTAGCATGTATTATTTATTCTTAGTTCAGGCTTCAAATATATTTCATTTTTGAGATAATTTTCTAAAATAAATAATAGTGCCCCCTCAATCCTTAACCCTTCCAGAAAGGTAGGTAGAGTGTGTCTGCATAACACGTCTATTAAATCTGCATTTTTAGTGTGTTTATTTATCTCTAATTGCTTTAACCATGTCACTTCCTAGTAGTTCATGGATTGTTTTTGTATTCCAGTGTATAGTTGCTTCTAAGTCAAGAGTGTAGATCATTAGTCAGAGTCTATATTGGAATTCATAAGTAAGTGTGTTATTTTTTTATGGATTCACTGCTAAACCTGCAAGGAAGTTTTGTTCTATACCAAGTAGGTAGAATCCTTTGCCAGTTTCCCTCTGTCAAGTTGACTGGTTTTTTGTAGTTTTGTAAGAGGTTGGATGGGAAGAAGTACTGTCTGTGGGTTGTAGCATAATGCAGAATCACTTTGGATTAGCATTAAAAAGGAGTTTACTGGAACAATGCAGCCAATTAGATTAGTCCATGTGGAGTCTGCTGCCATAATGATACAGCTGCTGATGTAGCAAATTTGAAGCTAACTTGGCTAACTCTACACAATGTTCCAGTTTGCAGTGGTGATGTATGTGTTAGTGATCCTTTTTTTTATTCCTTAATATCTGTCAATTACCCTGTGTTGGAAACTGACCTCCTTGCAGTTTGCAAATCTGCTTATTTACTGTTAACTGGCAAAGCAGTCAACATTTAGTAAAAACAGTGGTTACCGTTTTAGTAAAAACAGGTTAAATATTATGTAAACTGTTTCTTCTACTCTGAAATAAGATACTGTTAGTTTTGAACATCTAGGGTGAGATTTCCAAGGGTGCCTAAGGGACCCACAAATCCACAGGAGCAGGATGTCCTTTGAAACCTTTGATATCCTTTGAAACCGTTGGCCTATACCATGCCACTTTGCCTGAAACCATAGTGGAATAAGTGTTTCTTTTGCTGCCAGTGTAAGTAATTCTCTTGCACAGCCACTCATTTCAGTCTCTGTGCATCCTCTCAGTTGTGCTGGTGCAGCTGTTTGTGCAGCTGTGTGGTGGCCTAGTTTGAGAAACTGAAAATAGCCTCTCTCTCTCTCTCTCTCTCTCTTCCCTCCCTTTCTTGCAGTCAGGTAACTAACCTAGTTTTGTTTCCCCATCTGAATCTGTGTAGCCACATACAGCTGTGGTGAAACATCCCAAGGGAATGGCGGAGTGTTGGAATGAGCAAATCAGCGGCCTCCTGTAAAAGTTAGCAGTGCTGCTGAAAGAATTGCTCATGTCTTTGGTATAGTTTGATGTGTGGTAAGCATGCATGTATCTCTACTCATGGAAATGTTGCAGAATCACAGCCTTAATTTTGACCCTCCAAAAATAAATAGGGGGCTGATGGTGATTCTGATAACATGCCACTTGTTACCTATTTTAAAAGTACATTTATGATTAATTGAGCTATTTCTGATTATTACCTGAAATATTCCATATAGTGCTATAAATTGTCAACTTTTTAGCATCCTTCCTATAAAAAGTACTTTTGGAAAAATTCAAGTAGGAGGGCAAAATAACAATAAAAAATGCATCTTGATAGGCCAGCCAACCTCTTTCTTGTGTGTGCAAAGAGTTCAGAATAAAGCCAGCAGGTTTTGGCACTAGCACAGTCTATGGAAATATCTGCACCTGCATGACCGTTGCCAATTAGGACATTATGTAATGTAGCCTAAGCCCGTGGCCAGCTCCTGGAAGTCCTGGCATCACTCCCAGTTCTAACATTAGCAGGCTAGACTGATTCTCACTTTGACACGGTCAAAAACATTTCACTAGCAGAATTTTTACCAGTTATCACCAGTGACCGCTCAGGAGGGCTGGCATTATTGCAGGTGTAGAGAAACACATGTAACAGCATTTTCCAGCTGTCTTGTGTTTTGCACATAGTTGAAACTTTCCTTAGGCTGCCTAAGCATTGCTTCCACAGGTTATTCAGAATCTATTTAAACAAAGAAACGTTATTTCTTAAATTTCACTGGTGATACTCTTTATGTGTGCTGGGTGAAAGGGTTAGGGATTTTTTTTCCAGAGCTATTTCCATGCAGAGAGGGTTGGCATTTCACTGGTATTTAGAATTAAGACACATTTTGATAAGTTTTTCTGTGAACTGTGGAACTCACAAAGAGTGATGCTCACTGCCAGTTTCCCCTCAACAAAGCTTTTCTATTTCCGTGCTTCTTCCCAGCATCTTAATTTCTCCTCATGTCCTTGACAACTCCCTTGTGCAATATATGATGTTCCTAAGCGTGTTCTCTATTGCTCCCTGCTATTTCCAAATCCCATCTACCTTTTTTTCTCAGCTCTAGCTTTTTTACAGCTACTTGCGTATTGAGTTACCCTCTAGTCTGTTTGGATAAAACAGGTAAGTTGACTTTCTTGCCTTTCTTTCGGTTGGTGCCCTAATAGGATCCCTCTGTCATCTGAGTCACCAGTTTCACAAAATATTTAGGACTTTAATCCATTTGGAATCACTTTGTCAGATTTAGTTGAAACAGAACAGTGCATCGATGAATTAATTATAAGACAGAAGTCCCAATTTTATTAGTTTTGCTTCCTTAAGAAACTAGGCTAAAATTTAGGAGGCTGAATGAGCTGAATAAATACATACTAAATCTTAAAACAATGCTAAAACATCAGAATGTTTCTGAAAGTGACTTTGGTATATTATATTGGAGGGGTTTGTGCATGAAATAGCATTATCACAGACAATGATTTATAATCAAAATGTGAGACAATTCAGCTACTGGAATGTACAGTTTAAGGCTTTTTTTTCCCCCTAGAGTAGGCATTTTTAATTTTATACTCAATGTCATCAGTTTTTTAACAGTGAGACGTGGCAAGCCAGGTGTAATACTGTCCCCCGTAGTCCATCTGTTGGTTCTTCAGTCCCTCCTCACCTTTATTGGGAGTTTGTGCTGCAGGTCCATGGGTAAGGAAGGAAGGAAGAAGAAGCAGGGGTTGTAAAACAGATTTTGTCATGTTCTTTTCCCTGTCTCTTATCCCTGACACTAGAATTCCATCTGAGGAATTTCTGCCCTTGCACTGCAGGACACTACTCATTCATTCCTGCCAACAGCCATCTCCAGCACTGAGCTACAAACAAGATCAGGAAATTCATGTGACAAAACTTTTTTTTGGGTGGAGAATGGAAGGTCGGTGTTGGAGAGGTTTGTTCGGTTTGGTTTAATTTGGTGAAGTTTTTGATTAAGGTTCACAACATGGCATCAGAAATACTTGTGCAGTAAATTGCAGGGAGATTGGAATTGATGATAAAAAGCAGGAATTTTTAAGAACAGTGGCTTCAGCACAGGGTGAGAGCTGGAAGGAATTAGAGATGCAATTCTGTGAACCTCAAAAGGACAAGGGAAGGAAAAGAAGATCTGAAACACTACTTCAAATGCCCAGGACCAGATAAACCTGTTTAAGTTATACTGTTTACCAGACTGTAGAGAGTAGAAATTTAGGGCACTATGACATGGTTACCATAAGCAAAATCTGGACAGAATACAGAAGCACCATTTATAAAAACAGTGATTCTGGGTTTGTTTGTTTGTTGGGGTTTTTTTATGGAGACCTGCAGTGGAATGATTTTGAGCTGACTATTGTAAATTGGATAGACTGCATTTCAAAAATGGTTAAATTCTTGATTTTTATCTGAGGGTATTTTTTTGGTTTGTAGTTTTTTTCCCAAGCATCAAGTTAGATGCACAACTCAAGTACTGACATTTTTAGTTTAAGATACACCCTACTCTTTAGTGGGGGGCAGGGCAGAGTTGAGGTTAGGGACTAGGAAGCCACTTGAGCTATTATGCATAAACAATCCCTTTATACTAGATAAAAGATCTGAACAATGGGCTGTAAAAGCTCTACATCTTACGGTGGGATGGCTCTATCGTTGTCAGCTTTCAAATAGCCATCAAGGCCTACTTATAAAGATTTTGGCTCAAACCCTAACACAGGAGATGTCAGGGGAAGTTGGGAGGTGAATCGTATTAAGCACTGCCTGCATATGTGGCAGTGCGACAGTCCTGAGACTGAGGTAGCTCGTGTAGGTCCCTAAGCTATGCCAGATGCCTCCAAAGCTTCCTGAACTGCCTCATACTGGGAAGGCCCAAAGCTGTTTTCAAATGCTTTCTACAGACTCTTATAGTTATATTTTCGGCTGCAGTTCCCAACTCCAAACTCATGTTTATAGTACATGATTGATGCTCTCTTCATTTGCTCTGATTTGTCATAAAGTTGCTAAAACTTTTTTCTTCGTCACAACTGCTTACTAGTGTCAATACTATTTGACTTATTAATGCAATTCTGTCTTTTTTAGGTGGAGCCTATCCTTTGGTAAAAGAGTGGTTTGTCTATTTTGGAAATCCTCTCAAGCAGCCGGAGCTAATACAACCTGTACAACCTTCTGTTCCAGGTAGAATAAATGTGTTTAAGTCTAAACTGAAAGAATGACCTCACTAAAATGAAGTTAGACAATCCATCATCATCCTTTTGATATAGAATCTAGAATGACTGTGGAGAACAAGGAGCTAAAGTGCTACATGCCTGTAATTGCTTTTTGTAATTATAATAGGATTCAGCTTTGAGATACATGTTATTGCTGTGTTTTGTTAAACCCAGTGCTAATTTGAGCATCAGTTCTAAACTTAAAACAGTTTCTTAGAGGTTCTAAATACTGCTCTAAGGCCAGGATAGGTGGTATGTAGGGCCATATTAAAATTTATGCATTAACCTATTTGACAGAATGTGTTAATGAAAGTGATGGAAAATGTAGAGAAGAGTAATTTTTAGATCACCTATGACAACCCAAAAAGAGATTCCAGCTTTCAATAAAAAAATTAGTTAGCTTATCTGTTTCTGTGAAGCTGTTTCTATTGTCTTAAGCTTCAAGCTTTGTGTGTTTTTGTCTTCTTCCCTTTGGTAAAAAACACGTTAATGAACACTCTTAGTGAAATTAGAGTTGTGAGAAATATATTTATGAGAAAGTATAATACACTTAAGTGAAAAGATTGGGCACTGTCTATGTCACTAAATGGTATCATGCAATACAAGTCTAGGATTGGAAGTAAACAGTATTGTAACAATTTTGTTATTTCAGAGGGAAAATTGTTGGGATTGTTCATTTGTCCATGCTATTGTAGTCATCTTTACTCTCACAGCTCTCTATCTCTCTGTCTAGTCATCTGCTATCACATGGATCAGCAGCACGAAAGCTTTTTTAGTCTTTTGTATGACATGAATTTGTTCCATTGATTTACAATAACACCGATATCTTGTTAAGAAGAGTTATCTACTCAACTTTTTGAGAATAATCACCAGCACTTCTTCCCTCAGCACCAGAACTTTCTGTAGTAGTCCTTGTTCTGTCTGCTGTAAATCCAGATTCAGAAAAAGTTGAAATGCATGCACTTTTTTATAAATATATAATAAATTTTCTTTTAAAGTATCCTAAGCCATATATTTAACGAGAGTCTTCGCATTCAAGGATGAAAGAAAACCAGTTGTTCTTTAGATATCAGACTTTTCAAAATCTTTTTTAAAGGGCTGTTTGGAAAGAAATATAGACAAAGTACAAATGAGTTTTTATTTGATATACAGTGGTTTCACTGTCCAGTACCCCATATACAAAATTAGGACGGTGATTATCTAATTGGCTTTGTGATAGCATGAAATTGCTGTGAAATTTTGCAAATGGATAAGAATATGCAGGGTAAAAGTTGATGAGTCTGTCCTGCACAATTGTTTTATTTCAGCATACAATGGTCTGAGGACATGCATTTGTAAAAGAAGGAAACAAAATTTGACAAAGTATAAACCACACCTACACTTCAAATTGTCTGGCAAATATACTGTATTTATTGTTGTGAAGTTTTCAATCCCAGATATTATACTTCCTTCCTCCCTTTCTGGAGAGGAATCCACTTAATCTCATGTACTCTGGTTCTACAGCTCTGCAAACATGATACATAGAACCCATCTTTATGTTGACAATAAACAGGATTTAAAATCACTGTGTTTGTTTGTTTATAGCAACCACGTAAGTGGAGTTTATAAAAACAGAATCTTCTCAGCCATAATCTTTGCAAATTCAGTAATGAAAGGCTGTTCAAGCAGACTATTAAAAGAGGGGAGGAGGACTTTTAGTGTTTATTTTTAGTCCTCTGTTGTCATTCCTTCAGCGAACAAATATTTTTCTAAAATTTTTACAGTCCATATTTGTATGCCTTACATTCACTCATGCATCTTTGATTTTCCACAGCATGACTTTCTAATTCACCATATAAGGTCCTCAACAGCACATCACATTTTTCAGACAGGGTTCATATTTAGAGCTAAATTTAAAGAAGTTGTTATAGGAAGTTAGAGTTCAAAGCTGTCAATCAAGATCAGGTTATGCGAAAAGAGAAAAAAAACTTTACCAAAAACCTATTAGAAAATTCACAAGTATAATTAATTTTGGAAGGTTCTTTGCTTTATCTTTTTTGAAAAAACTTATAACCTTATCATCAAAACTAGTTTAGAGCTGTACTGAGAATATATGGAAAATCCTGACTCTTTTGAATTTGATTTAGATTAAAAAGTCTGAAGAAGCTATTTACTTTGAACTGTAGTTACATAACAATAAATATTTTAAATTTTGCATTGATCTCTTAAAAAAAGGTAGAATTTCCACTAACTTTTTATATAAAACAGCAGAACTGCCTTGTATCAGGAAAAGTTGCAGGTGATAGACTGAATGTTAGCTCTTTGTTTTTAAATAAAATATTGAATCTTAAAGGCAGTATGGTAAGTAAGATGATGACTTAAAATATATTTAAAATACCATACGTATTATATATATATTGTTGGGTTTTTTTGAGAGACAGTCTTCTGAATTAACATCTGTGCTTGCTCTCATTCTCTGTATCTCTTTCTTGCTTCTGGAATATTTCTTTTCAGTTGAATGAATATGATCATTGTTTCCCACACATTGACAAAGTAGCACTTAAATTGATAAAAAGTGTCATCAAGAAATTAATTTTGTTAGAAGATCTGTGATCCAGGAAAATACTGTTTAACAGCCATATCTTGTGAACATAGCAGATATATTTGATATGTGTGTGATTTATATGGAACAGAAAAAATTCTAAAGTCTTTACTGGAAATATATAGACTCTGCTGTTCATTTAATTTCTGAAAATGTGTAGGATATTGTAGCTTCATACCAAAGAGTTTGGATGTACTTTCAGTATTTTAATCATTGCCTCTTACAGGAATATGACATGAATATGCTTAGGTTCAAAATGCTGTCTCTGGAACGCTTATTTAATGGTCAGATTTAATTGGCATTTGGGTTCATGGCATCTTTAAAATTGGCCACAGTTGTTGAGAAGTACATTTTTATAAGCTTATTTTTACTGCTCGGTATTTACATGCGTGTGTAAAAATGAAGAAGTGTTAAAGTTCTATTACTGATGTTATAAACTAAAATTTCAATAGTCTATACTTCAAATATACATTAACAGTTAATATTATACATTTATATCTGTATGCACAATGATGACTTGTTTAAAGTTGGTATGATTGTATGGATCATCTTTGTAAAAGCCTTGAGTTAAACGATCTCATATAATTAATGCATTCCACAACTTTTTCATGTATTGCATATTCATAAATCAATAATTGAAATTCAAACAAATGAAATAAGTAGTTATGTATTCCCTTGAAGTGCTTTTGTTTGTCATGCTGCTTTCTGTATGACAATTTCATTAAATATATGAGTATACAGGAAAAAATATAAAAAGTAATTCAGTTCATGCTTTTTCTTTTAACTTGTTGGTTGTGTGTGTTTGTGTGTGGGCAAGTAGTATCTCTTAACCTGCATGAAGGTCTTTGTGGTGCTCCTCTTCTTGAGGTTCCTGAGGACTACAGTTTACATTGTAGTGAATATGGTTTTCACACAGTTTTTTTTGTGTTGACAATAATTGTAAGCATATACAGCATTTGAGTAATTCATAGGAACTTGTGGTTCCTACAACCAGTAGGATAGATCATTTTCTCATTACTAATCTTTACAGTAAAGATGTATCAATTGTATATACCTAAGTATGTTTTGCTGTGTTTTCCTTTTGTTATCGGTTGTTTTTTAGGTTAATTTAGTAAATATCTAGACATGTTCTGAAGGTAAATTATTTCTCCTGCCTATCCAAGTAAATTTCTCTTTCAGGAATGTTTTCTAGTTACTGTAAATTATGTAGTGAGGATGTAACTAGAGCAGAGAACAGTTTTGGGGATCTACTGTATATGAATCCTAGAATCTGCTGTGGACTTTATGTATAATGGGAAAGTCATTAAACTTCAGGGTATTTCTTTCTTTGTTTTACTTATCTTTCATTTAAGAATTAATAGATCAGTCTTGGGTACTACATGGTATTTTATTACTTGTAGAAGAGATCATCTCCGAAAAATAGCACCTTTGGTTGGTGTGTTCCAAAAGGAGAGAGCATCAAATTTTCTTTTCCAGACTAAATAACTCATAATTTATCCATACTTCTTTTTCCCAGGCGCAAGTAGATGTTTCTGAAAGTGTAAGGAATTGTTTATGGAAGAGATGTCTTGAATTTTTGTTGAGTTCTCTCAATATAGATATGTAATCCTGAATATTGACAGAGTTAATGGTTTTATTCTGAAGAAAGAAGGATTTCTATTATTAGATATAACCCTGGATGCAAAAAAGAACTTTGCTTTAACTGATTTCTGGTGTATCTCTTCGTATGCAGAAACCATGTACAAATTGTCTCGGACTTGATAGGAAAAGTTTAAAGTTTGTTCTGTTTTGGTTTCCTGCATGCTATATTTGCTTTAATTCCTGGAAGTCAGTCTCTGTGGTTCTTTTTTTTTCTTAAGGCAGCAATTACCAATATCAAAACCACTAATTTGAGTCTTTTTGGTGCTGTCTATAGCTATTTGTGTTATCTCTAACCTGCATTTCTATCTACAATCAAGCAACTGGTCCTTTTCTTAATAAGGTTAGAGACTTATAGATTTTATGATAGTAGTTCTTTACATGGTTAAAACTTTTGACAGGAGAGTTAGTCTTAAAAGTAGTAAAAAAAACATCCATCAGGGAGATAAAGAAAGAAAGTACTAACTTCTCTTCTAGTTCCCCCTCTCCAAAGAATTAGTACCATTTGGTTAATGGGCTTTCCTGGCTAAATAAACATTGTCTATGTAGATTTCAGCACCTTGTCACTTTAACCATTTATTATCACCAAGTGTTCTTAACTGGTCTGCAGCTGCTGCATGTCACATAAAAAAGGAGAAGGTGTTACCAAATGTTGCTTAATTAGTCCACATTTAAAATTCACACCTCGTTTTATTTAAATACAGAAGCAGCAGTACTTTATGGTACAATTCTTTTATTGAGATTCTCAAGCATAACCAGTTAGCTGTTCTGTTATTTCACGTGCATTAGTGTTTATTTTGATAACAGATTAAATGTAATTTAAATGAGGAGCAAATTTTGTATTCATTCACACATGTCACAAGCAGGGAGATGGCAACATGAGGTAAATATTAAGGATTTAGAAACAAGCATGAATGATAGTATAGAAATTCTTGAAAGATACATTTTTCTTAACTGATGACAGTTCTTTTGTGTGTGTTTGCAGCAGTGTTTCATACAGTAGCCTACGGAGTGCAAAATACCAGATCACCTTGGTTTTTGTTCCCAAACTGGAACCTACTGCAGAGGAGTCATACCAACACAGTGTTTTATGGACAATACCTGTTTGCCAGCAAGTGGCATAGGTGATCAGTTTGTTAATTAAAACAGGTGATTATAAGGGAGACAATGTGAGGATCCTTCAGGGATCTGGGAGAGACAGAAGAAAAAGATCTAGTTGTTTTCTGCTGAATCACTATTTATGATGAATTCATTTAATGCTCTTGATCCCCAAGGGAAAGAACACACTTGCAGGCAAACTTTGATTTTGCATAGGTTAAGTGCCTGCTATCTCAAAGTTTTCTGTGTTGTTGTAACCATTTAATTCAGTCCATTCTGCTTAAACATGCCTGTATTCAATAAATTTTGTTTAAATTACAGGCCGTATTTTTATGTAATTTTTTTTCCAATGCAAGTTTTGTCAAATACATTTTATTTTCAGCTTTGTGATCCTTGCAAGTAGCAAGAGCAGATCAGTTGTTTCCTTTCAGATTGTAATGAGGTAGACGTGTTTTATCTTGTTGCTGCCAAAATAAAATAATGGATTTCCTTTGTAGGTGGAACACCTAATTTGAAAACACTGTGGCTTGCCAAAGGACCTGATGTGGAAAAGCAACGGTATAGTACGTTTCTGGCATGCTTTCACCTTCAGGATGAGATGGAAGAACTCCAAGCTCTAGAAGCACCTGTTGCAGGATTCTGTTGCTTGCTGATCTATCTTATGATGCAGGTAACTGAGACAGTTGCTTTTTCTTCCACTGTCAGCTGATAGATGTGACTGACTAATAAACTATTTCTTGCTAGCCTGTGCTAGATTTTTGTCCTAATCTTTACTGTAGGCATAGCTGATCAAATATAACAGTACTGCATTACAGTATTTTTAATTACTCTGCTTAACATGCACCATCCTGCTCAAGAAATACTTGGGTTTTTTTGGTAGTTAATCATAACTCTCACATGCCCATGACAAAACCCCTTGGGCAGTTTAACAGAGAGAGTATAAACTGAGGGATTTCCCCGGTTTTTTGGGACCTGTTTGCAAACTAAAGCTGCTCCTTTTGTGTTTCCTTTGTGTCATCAAAAGAAGACATTCCCTCAGGTGACTATGCAGGCTATGCAAACAGCAGTATAAATATTTAGTTAGCTCTCGCTGCTTTTTCACACCATCTTGTCAATCTACTCATTTTCAAGCTAGAATTGAGAATATGGCTCTTCTCATTAAATTCTGAGTAATAGAGGATCATTAGGTAGCAGTTCTGTTATAATTCCAAATATTTGGCAGCCTGAAGACTACCTTAATTGTAATAAAAAGGGGCACAAGATTAAATACCATATTGCTTCATTGTTTACTTTTCTCTTAGGTATTTAATATGTTGTCTGTACTTGCCTGATTTCAAATGCTGATCTCACAAGCAGATTTTCCTCTCTGAGGATGAGAAAATTATAATGCTTTTATCTAATCTGATAAACTCTGCTTCACTTGTGCCTGCACTGAACTGCATTTTGTCTATTGTTCTGCTTTCTCAGACTTCACTTTCCTCAATAGCAGATTTATACTGGCATGTGATACATGAAAACAAGTTCTCCCTTACTTTTCCTTTCTTTTTGTGTTTACTCAAATTTAAATGATGCATTGAGGAAATACATGTGGGAATTATACAAGTGATTCATATAGCTCTTTTTTTTCTTCTTTAATTTTTGTATCACAGAATATAAATTGAAGGTTTTTTGAAGATGAAACTCATTAAACATCATTTCATGCCTTGCAGTTTAAATTCAGCAAGATACATATCATGTACCAAGCTTTTAACATACTTGAAGTGTTCTTCATATTTGGATATGAAATTGCAGTTTCATTTATTTATCTGTTATCACTGTTTCATTTATTTATTGTGCTATCCTGCACAATCTTTCATAGCATGATAACTAAAGTGAGAAGGATTTCTTTAGTGGGATTACAAAGAGGAGTAACAGGAGGGAACACCTACAGAAATGTGGATTTACTGACCCTTGATCACAGCATATTAGTAAAATTTAAAAAATGCTTGTCAGGGAAATGGTTTTCAGAACTCATTATCCAATGGCTTCTGTTAAAAACAGAGATGAAAGCAGTTTCACAGCTCTTCTTTTCAACAGCAGTAATAGCAGAGAGATCATGGAAAGGACTTAGTTTGATGGAAGGTTTTTCATGGTGGTGCCAGTTTCTCAACATCTGTCCTGTTTTTCTGATTCTCTTCTGGTCTCTGAGTTGTTGTGATACAATCTACTCTATGAACGAGACTAGGGAATCAATTTGGATTTAAACGTTTTTCATTGCTGAGTTTTTTTAAATGTTGCTTATTTCTCTAGTATTGTCCATTTGTTCTCCTGGGGTGTTGGAGAGGAAAACTTGAGAGCAAGAGTGTCAGCAGCCATCCTTTGAGCTGTCCATATTGCTTCCATTTGTTTTATAGCTGAGAAAACAATGCTTGTCTAACTGTGATCTAATTCTTGTCTTTACTTTACACTTTAGTCTTAAATTTCTATTAGAGAAGGAAGGTGGATTGTTTTCTCAAAAATTATTTAAGTTGACCAATTGTAGGTTGCCTTGAAGCAGGCTTCAAGCTTTCCTTCAACTCATGTGAGGGATAATAAACTTCTTAAAAATTCAATTCCTCGTTATTCAATCTAACCTAAAAATTAGGTTTTTATGGGAACCATCATATTGGCCAACCCATCTGGCTTCCTCAAAACTTATGTGCAAATATTTAGTGAAAACTTTTTTTTTTTTTAAAGTAAGAAAAAATATAATAAACAAACCTTAAATATGTAAAGAAAGTGTTGATTTGAAAAATATCTTTTTCAGTGAGGGTACTTTTCAAATATCCTCCAAATTAAGAACAAAAATTTACAAAATAATAGGTCTGTCATTAAAATTGGGAAAGGAGTGAATGAGTTCAGATATCAAAATGTGAAGTCTGCAAAGAAAGGAGAAATATCTCTTTCAATCTCTTATGGTTTTGGAATAAATCTGACAGTGGAATTGTGGTAACTCTCCAAGTTTGGTTACTGAATAAAATATTTCTCCAAAGGAGTGTTTTTACATTCGTAAGCATTTTGGCTCCTCTGCTCTCTTAGGGGCATTTTCTTGCTGTTGTACTTGCAAACAATATTTGATTTCCTTTTCTTAGCACAAAATTGTGCAAGTATTGAGAATTATTGTGTAGATGGAAGTCACTTTTCTGTTACTTCAATATATAAAATGTGCAGGTTCAGTAAAACTCTTGTTGCTGTCTACACAAAGGTGACACCTGACTTGAATTACAGGGTAAATTAAGGCCATTATCAGATCTTAGCAGACAGGTGGAATTAATGAATACCAAGGAGCATTTTGAAAGCTTAAAATTTTTCTAATATCCCTCCCATTCTTGTGCTTTATGCAAGATTTAGCAGCATCATAGAGGGGAAAGTATTTTACAGTGCAACAAACACAAGGCCTGACTTTAAAAAATTTTTTAAAATTCTCAGTAGTGGTTAGATAATTTTTATCCTGAGGAGAAAAGAATGAGTTACTCCTCCTAAGCAAATAAATGAATGACATAATTATAGATGGCTTCGTAATGTTTGGGGTTTTTTCCTGTTGATTTATATTAATACTTTTTTGTTAATTTTTCTCTCCTTCATTTTATCTGTCACTAAATAGAAGCTCTTAATGGATTGAAATAGAATGTACAAAACATTCCCCCAAAATTAAGCTGTTTAAAGAAAGGCGATGCAGAGTTTTAGGCAGCCTTTTAACATTTCTGTAAGCCCACAATGCACATTTCCACATTTTGCAAGAGAAACCTTTCCTCAAGTTCCAATTGATAAGGAATTGTAATGTTTTATGGATCTTGCTTTAAAGCCCTTTTTATAGCCTCAACAGTTGTAACAGATATGTGGTCTTGGTGTGCATAATGTTCTTATAAGAGGAAGGAAAGGATCAGAACTGAACTGGTATTGTCATAGGATCATCCCAGCTGGTCTCAAGGTACTGTCTTTCTCCTGAGGTGACCCTGTGCCTCTATAGAATGTCAGAACACCTTTTCACAGCAGAAAAAGCCCCCATTCCCCCTTCAGTCGTAGAAGTATTAGAGTGAACTGTTACATGAATTTAGAATTTTTCTTTATGTTACCCCACTTGAACATTTTAGATTTAGTTTTCTCATAGTTTTGAGTTTTCCCCACTTCAATTTGTAGCCTAAAAATCCTGAAATTCAGGTAAAAGTAGGCAATTAAATATTTTAGATTATTTTTAAAGTTTCCAACAGATGACTGTATAAGCATTTGAAAAAAAACCCAATAGTCATCACATCTGTGGCTCCGTGAAGAGGGTTTTATCCTGGATGTTAATTATAAAGCAATTTTTTTTAATCTCATTTTTTTACTATGCTTGGCGTTACAGAGATGAAGTTATTTCCTGTTACTAAGAAACTTCAAGGGAAGCAGAAAAGGGAATAAAGAGGGGTGGGCTTTTTTTTTTTGGTGTGTGGAAATCCATGTATATACACTATACACGAGTATTGAGATATGCATTTCTTTCAGGTTGTGAAAGAAAGTATTTTGTTCCCTGAAAGTGTATTTTCCTAGACAATGCATTCGTGGTGGTCATAATTCCATGAGGTCATTGATCTAAGTTTGATGTGCTTGAGCAAGAGGAGTCAATTTTCAGGAGAGTTTCTCTTCAGGGCCTTCAGATAATGTGTTATTTTTTCACCTGTTTTAGGTCAATAGCCTCTCTCTGGAGGACTTAAATGCATTTGTGGCACTCATTCTCTGCCTCAAAGGGAAGTCAGCTGCTCAACTGGCAGGTCTGCAGGTATGGACCAGAATAATTTGTTGCATAAAATGGTCATGAAAAATATTTTGGGGGAAAATTGTTTTACATTAATTTTTTGCAGATATGGGAACTAAAGATCATGGTAAATACATAGGCTTTTAATGTGCTGCATTTCATGTGAATACTTACATTTGTTAATTACGCAAAAAATTAAAATGAAAAGGACATTTTCTGGTGGTTGTGAAGTAGCATGAGCAAAGTAGTCTTAGATTTCTTGCTTACTTGGCTTCCAGACTTCAATCTGATTAAAAATTTTGTAGTGGTGAATCCTGTCTTACAACATTGCTACATTATTTTTTACTGAGGAGGATTTTGTTTTGGGACATAGGTTGTATGAAAATCGCTACATTAAATCAAATTTAAGTATACATGAGGGAGAATATAAACATAGTATAAACCTAACCAGAAAAATTTTTATGTGACCCACTGTCATCATGGCTGGACTTCGCGAATGAAGATTTGGGAAAGGTCTCTACCCACGTTTGTCACAAGCACGCTGGTGGCTAAAAAGGCCAATACGAGATAGGCATGTCCAATTGCAAAAGGCACAGCAGAAAGACTCCCTAGATGGTATATTCTGCAAGACACGATTCTTTCTGCATTGTCTTTTCTCCTCAAGGGTGATCCTGTATGCGTTCTCAAAGGCATCAGCAGCGTTATAGATGGTGTGTCTCCAGGCCTCCCGATTGGAGGCCAGAGTAGACCAGTTATGTTGATCAGTATGGCCAAGGTTGAGATGTTGTTTCAGGGAGTCCTTATAAATCCTCTTTGGGGCTCCTCACATGCAGCAACCAGTGGCAAGTTCAGCGTAAAGCAGGATCTTAGGGAGGTGGTGGCCCTTCATCCTGGAGACGTGCCCTGCCCAGTGCAGCTGTGTTCTCAGCAACATGGCCTCAATGCCTGTGACTGCTACTTGTTCAGAACAGACGTATTGGTCACATAATCTGACCAGTGGATGTTTAGGATTGTGCGGAGACAGCGTTGATGGAAGCGTTCTAGGAGTCGCAGGTGGTGGCAGTAAATGACCCGTGACTCAGATCCATATAAGAGAGCACACAGCACTATGGCTCTGTAAACACTGATCTTCGTACTTTTCTTCAAGTGTTTATTTCACCAAACTCTTTTATGAAGCTTTCCAAAGGCACTATATGCCTTTGCTAACCCGTTGTCTATCTCCCACTGTACTGAAAACTACTTGGATTACACTATTCTATAATTAGTCACGAGTTCTTTTAAATATTTTATATACACCATGCAAATCTGGCTTTTTCCTTTTCCTATCTTCTTCAATCCACATGTGGAAAGGCAGGTTGCTAGATGATTATTGCAGTAGAACCATTTAAATTTATCTTCTTGCATATGGCATTATACAAGAGTATTTTCAATGTCACAGCTTCAAATTGTATTCAAAGTATTAGTAGTGTAGAGCATAGACTGTATGTGTCAATGGCCACTTGAGTTGTGGGTTTACGTAGAAGTAGGTGGGAAAGGATTAGAAATGGTTAGAACCTTAACATATCTTCACTCTCTAAATCTCGCTTATATTTCCAGTAAATTCTCTGTTGCTTTGAACCGTCCATGTGAGAATTTTAAAAGTACTTTTTGCTGATAGCAAGGTAAACCAACCACTGCTATTACCATCCATTTGTTTCTAGTGCACAGGGACCGAATTAATAAAACCAATGTGCTTCCAGTTTCATTATTTGGTTCACTATAACAGATAAAGTCCAGTCTCCTATCATTTTTTTAAAAATTCATCACAAATTTGTTCTGCAGCTGATCAAGTGTGAGATCTGTGTAACAAAAAGGAAGCTATGAAATTAAGACCATATGGAAAACAGCAAAAATGTAGGATTTATTGCTGTCAAAGACATTATTGCACGTAGTGTTGCACTCAACATTGGGAGTATCATTACTTTATCAAATCTGTGTGGCAGTCATTCAGCAAAAGCATAAAGGAAACCAAGCTTAAGTGTTGAAACAATTTGTTTATAGGTGCACTTATATCTTACAGTGTCTACTACATATATACATTAAGATACACTTAGGTATTACTACAGAAGTTTCTGAAGTGTTTGAATGTTTATTCTGTTTGAATTAGAGGTCCTTGTGTGCTTCATTCATGTTGTGATTCTATGAAAATAGAAATCTGAGTGTTGCAAACATGTAATATTAATCAATGTATGCTACTTATCAGCATTGTAGTAATTCAGAGTTGTTCACAAAATTGTATTCTTTTCCCACAAGCTTATGGCAGAGCTTTATAGCATAAAAGTGCATGAAATGTGAAGCTGGTCTTACACTGTCTCATGAAGTGGACAGCATGTTGTTGGAATTGACTTCTGTGTGCTATTGGGAGGTCCTTTCCAAAGTTCTGTCCCTCTGCTGCGTAAGAAAACACTTCATGCACTGTCACATAATGCTGTGCTAAAAAACAACAAAAGATTGTATAATGCAGTTGAAAATTTTGTATCGAGCTATTTTGTAGAGCACTTCCTTGTCTTATTCTATTAAAATTCATAATAGTGCCTTTGGTAATAGTGTGAGTCAGAATAAATCCCTCTAAAGGGAATAGTGAGGAAAGATTTTGGTCTCTTTCCCTTCTGAGTTTGTGAATAGATTAATAACAGTTTCAAACCTTTCTCCCATTTGCCTTCAAATTAACCTCCCTTCCTGTGTTTTAATGACGTGGATTTCCTGGTGGTAAACGGTTGCTCTTTTTCAGTTTCTTGCATAGTTGTTTCTTGTCAAGGTATATCAAGAAAGATGTTATTTTGTATTAATAGCCATAAAAATACTTTTTTTCTTCATATATAAGCCGCCTGTAATTTTGGGAAAGCACTAGGATCAGTTTCAAGATTTGTATGATGTTACTCTCACTTCACAGGAAGAGTAAAAAGTGGTCTGTTTCCTGTTTCTGTGCTTCTGAAATTTGGTGTGTGGATGAATTTAATTATGTCCTGGGAATTTTCTTTTGAAAGAGCAGTACACTAAATAAATAGACTACCTTATGTAAGTACTCTAAGAATAATGATCAAAAAAACAAGCTTTCTGAGTATTATCATTCAAGAATCTAATTTTCAAGATTCCACCTCAGAACAGCCTAAGCTGGTTTTGCTCATTACTATGTTTATCTGGTCATTTTACAAATTTGAGATAGACTGTTATTTTAATAGTTAGTAAATAGGTTATCAGTAGGTATTTAACAGCTTAATGTTTGTGTTTAAAATCAAATGATCCAAGTGCAGTTAATTACACTAGTACATAACTAATTAATAAGTGGGGTTTATAGTAGGAAATCAGGAATAGAGTCTGTTTACCATACTTTTTATTCTCCACTGAAAGGTTAAAAGTGGTCCTTAGAAAGACTTACTAACAGAGCTTTGAAGGAAATTATGTTAAACTTAGTCAGCATCTGCAAAATTTTATGAAGTTGTTTGCTCATTTACCATTTTGGACTCAACACTACAGTATTATTTTAAATGTAGAAAAAAAATGTTTACTTCTTGTAAACAATTCTGTGAAATACACTAATTTAATAAAAAAAAAGTCTGTTTCTGTAAAGGACTCCATTAGCAGGTATGTTGTAGCAGAACACTGAACTTCCACTGTGAAATATGAGAGAAAATATAGAACCTGTTCTTCTGCTAGAATGAAGAGAGCCTTTCATCATTAACTTTCAAATCTGCTTTCTAATATGCTGTCCATATTTCATAGTTAATGAGATCCATAAACCCACAAATCTCTGAAACAGAAATGTCTATGGTTTGAATAAAGTGGGTTAAAGCCATAAAAAATATAGTTTATCTCATGCTGAAAGAAAGTGGGCTGTGGACATGTAACTACATTGTACATTAAATATTACTTTCTGAGAATAACATAATGTTTATACATGAAGATTTGATTATTTTTCAAGATCGATGGTCTCGTAAAACCAAAATGTGCACATGATAGAGAAGACATTTTTCTGGTAAGTTTTTTTCTAGTTTTCTTGTGCTGCCCCCCCTTATATGGTAGATTAGCATTCTGCTTTGCCCAAGCCTCCCATAGAGCTGATACCTAAGGTCAGAATTAAATTTTGGACCCCAGGTTGTCTATTTCTCTTCTTTCTATTTTAATCTGGTGTGTGGTGTTGGCAAAAAGCCCAGAGAGCCATCAGGCTAACTTTGAGGCCATTGCAGAGAAAAAGAAGCACCAGCAGTCATGCTTCCAGTCTTGATTCTTATATTGAGCTGGCCACTGGTTATTCAGTGTTTGTCAAGCACTGAAGTATATTCCTTCAATTTTTAAAGTGCTTTCAATTATTTAAAAGTATTACTGATATGAAATGAGCACAATCATTTTAGATCTTAAATTATAAGCTCCAGAGAGTCTTTGCAATTTGATTGCAAATGAATTTTCACAAAATATGTATTAAGTATTATTTAATTAGCTTTTGAAATAGTAATAATAATAATAAAAAATACTCAGCAAACTAGTTAACTAGCTTGACAGGTGGAAATAGCTTTAGCAGGAATTGTAGTTGTGCAGAACCTTTGAGTATTTTCCATTGTACACTGTCATGGAAGCAGAACTACCTTAGTAATAGTATTATACCAATATTGCACAAGATATTTTTCTCCAACTATTTTCCTGAGGAATATTCAGTCACATCCATGCAAAATAGCAGTATGTTTTAGAGTAGTAGGTAGTAGTGTAGGTAACCTGGTTAACAGTGTATAAGTATCTTGGTTAGGGTCCCTCAAATTTAAAGAAGGGCATTGCTAAATCTATTCTGTATTTTTAAACTCCATATTCATTCTTCTATGCCATGCAGACAGAATAACATAAATAATGCCTGGATTCTGAACATTCAAGAATTTTTTACCTGTTTGGCAAGCCAAACTACATTTGTCAACACCATGTGATATTTTTCAAACAGACTCCAAACAGCCTTTGTGACCTATCTATATTTTTCAAAATATATTTGTTTAAAAAAATTCTTTCTTCCCCAGAGAGTGTATGTTTATTGTGCCCCTGCAACTGTTTCCTAATAAATATTTGCTTTAAGTCTAATTAGGTTGAATGAAACATGAAATGCAAGTAAGAATATTGTAAAGATTTCACAGATAACCCCCTCTTACATACAAAGGACCTGCTTCTGTGATGTACGTTAGTATTAACCAAAGTGGAATTTGAGTGCATTCCCAAATGCTTGCTTTACTGAATTGGGATTTATATTCCCTCAAAATTTGCATCTGTCAAAACTGGTTTTAAAATGATAGGTGAGATTGTAACTGCAGGGAGTGGGGAATGGGGGGGATTGAGGTGGTTTATTAATCTTGGCATTGCTTCCCAGCCCATTCTCTTATCTGCAGTCTTTAGGTTTTCTGGAACAAAAGTGCCACAGTATGGGATGTGATTTCAAGTTGGGATTGGTTCAAACTTAGAAATATAACTTTCTTCTCATGTCCTCAAGATAGTCTGAAATGAAGTAGTTCAAATAGAAACAGTCCACTTACACAAGTCAAGCATTAGTGCAAAGACAATTATCTATCAGGAGCTGAAGTTGTTCACTGCTTACAGCACTTTTTGAAAGGCCCATCTCTAAGTCTGTTTCTATTTTCATAAGAGTCTTTTGAAGTTCTGAAGAAATTCAAGTTTTCTCAGTCCTGTTGCATTGGCAACTGGCTCTACCTTTCTTTGCTGCTCTTGTTTCATAAGCATATAAAAAAAAATCTTAAGTTAACCTTTTCAACTTGCAGACAAGATTGATATTCTGCCCCACTCTCCCCATTTTCTTCTTGACCAAATTTGGTATATTTATTAGTATTATTAGAGCCTATTTCCCTGAACATTTTTTGCATTTGACATAAGCTCTAGTATCGGAATTCACATAACTGTGGGAATTCCGTTGTGTGTCACTGGCACAAATATAAACCACAGTATAATTAGATCACAGAATCACAGAATTTTGAAGAGGTTTGAAGAGACTTTCAAGATCATCTAGTCTGACCATCAACCCAGCACCACCATATTCACACCTAAAAACATCCCCGAGTGCCAGCTCCAGATGACTCTTGAACACTTCCAAAGACGGTGACTCCACCATCTTCCTAGGCAATTTATTCCAGTGTGTAACCACACTTCCAGTGAAAAAAACTTTTCTATATCTAACCTGTACCTACCCTGTTGCAATTTAAGGCTATTTCCTCTCATCCTTTCACTTGAGACATGGCATAAAAAACAGACCCCCACCTCACTACAGCCTCCTTTCAGGTAGTTCTAGAGAGCGAGTTGTGGATCATCTCTTCTACCTTCTGGAAAACAAATGTGTTCATTTAATTGGATTCAGTTTGCACATGGAGAAAATCTTGACCCAGATTTTGAGCAAGAGCCTTAAAAAGAGGATTTATATTCCTTTGTGGAAGATGATCTTGCATTTTTCTGCACAATTGTGTAAGTTTGCTCAGCTTTTTTGTGAGTTTTCCCCTTTACTGCCCTATGGTTCATTATTAGCAAGGTTTCAACAACACAGAAATAGCAGCAGTGTTTCAGTTATAAATTGCTTTTAGAGAATATTTCAGGATGCTTAAGGTAAAAGACGCTCAGGTGTTTCAGATAACAAAATTGCTGTTAATTTTTTTAATCCATGCCTAATAATGTAGCAGGAAGTGAAACATAGTTATTAGTGAAGGTAATAAAGTTCTTGCAAAACATTAAGCAAACAGACAGCTTTGAAAAACTCAAGAGATAACCTATTACAAAGAGGGAAAACAAATATTTCTGGTATCAACTGACCTTTTCCTGCCAAGTTTCTGTTGGTCAAAGTGTACGTTTACTTCTGAGTTAAATAGTTTTCACTTCCTTGCATATTGTACGCTAGAAGGAACAAGCAGTCCATGAGGGTTGGAGGTGGTGTTTGCATGGTATAGGTGGGGTTGCTCTCCTTTGCCTTTAAGGGCTGACCTGTGTCCCCACAGGGCAGGTGACATGCAGGGGCTGGAGCCAGGGAGGGAATGGAGTGTGCTGTCAGGAAGCGGTGGCACGCGTGCACCTGCCTGTCATCTGCTCAGGGCTGCCTGCACCTGCTTGCGTGCCTCTGTCACGCCTGAGCAGGAATGCAAGCTGCACATCTGTCTAGGCTTTCCCTGGAGAAGCAGATGGCTATGTGTAACTTCAGAGAAGCAAAAATGTTTTCTGAAATGACCTAGTGAGCCATTTATAGGTGGATGCATTTACAGGCATATGGTTACAGTTCTTTGTTGAATGTACTGGAGTTTTTCAAATTACTATAGTAGAAGCGTTCCTCTGGAAGATATCAGAAACAGCCAGGATAACCAAGAACTGATTTGTTCCCTTTCTTTTCGAGTGTATTCTTGATTGACATGATCGTTGGCCAGGGGTTAAAAGTCAAGATGGTGTCCAGTTCCTATCAGTTTTACTTTGGTCAAATTGTTCAGTTCTTTCTCGTATTTAAGTTCTTGCTTGAGATACTCATGCACCAGTAGTCTCAATGATAGAAGTTCTTTAGTCAAAAATACAAATGCTGTATAAATGTGAACTTGTAATACATTAACATTATTATTGGTATTGCACATATATTCTCCTCCCCTTCACCTTTATTTTTGGGTAATTTTATTTGACGTTTACTGAACAATAGCTAAGATTTCTTTTATAAAGCAATGGAGCGGTGTTAAGAGAAAAGTGATAGAAGTATGTTATAATATCCCTTATCAGCATTATATTTTAGCATCTCAAGACATCACCACTTAAGACAATTCTAATCTATAAGTGAGGAAAAAACACACAGGGACAGTAAACACTAAATGTGTAAAGATATGTTACCTCCAAAGAAAATTAGTGATTTATGGGCAGATTTAATTGTTTAGTAATCTCGTCAGCATGTCATGTCACACCAGCATTAGTAGGAAGCATATGCACATTAACTAAAAAGGGATATTACATTCATCTAGGTTACTATATATTCCCCTGATAGATTTAAAAGAAGAGACATTCCATTGTTCCTTGCCAAATACAAAGTTATGTATGTATTGGTTTTAGCAAGGGCAGTTAATGCATACCTAAGTATTCAGCAATAGTTTTTCTATTTACTCTCTGTGTATAGAATACACAAACACATCTTGCCAGAAAATGTTTCTGTGCTAGGACTTAAGTTCCATAAGTTCCTACTAAAGTCAAGGAGAGCTTTACTTCTGAATGTAATAAAAGCAGAGCTATGCCAATACACTTTTAAAAATCCATCCCTCTCTTCTGCTCAGTGTTTTTTTACTTTTTAGCAAAATTATACAATTGTATGTTGTATTTGTACCCCGAAGCTTCAATACAGCAGGGGAATATTTCAGGTTAGCAACAATGGCAAGTAATATTTTTCAATTATAAGAGGTTGAAAGTATAGTGGTTCTGCAGGAAGTTTATTTTGGCATTGCACGACTGGAAAAAAAAAAAAAAAAAGGTACCTTTTGTTTTAAAATGGCTGTGGATCAATTCCTGAGGCTGGAACATTATCAACAAAGCACCTGCAGAGTCCAATGCTGGCTGAAGGGCTGAGATCCCAAAGTTTGGCATACATTTTCTTTTAAACGACGTTGTTCTCTGTGTTAAGTACATTGTTAAAAGTGGCCAAGTTACTCTCACAGAAACTCTTTCCCTATTTATTTCTAATTTACTCTGACATAGTGGCAGTACAAGAAAATGTAGAATATTACATGTAAGTAATTTTCTTTGAAATCTTTGTTTGTAGTCAGTTCTTTAATAGCTCAGAAGACCATCTTTATCCAACAGCTATGTGCACCAAACAAGGATTCTCTAATTTCTCTGTATGTGTTCATCTAAACCCCAGCACAAGGTTGACGTTCTTGTGCCAAAAGGCAGCAGCTTTCAAGTTGTGTGTGGCAGTTTTCCGTTTCAAAAGGAATAGGTATTCTGAAAGTGGTTACTCTATTGCACCTTAGTTACAACAAAATTCCCGATCTCTTGAACATACCTGATCACAGATTGCAGATTGTCAGTTCCTTTCATAGGTCATCTGAGATACTGCTGTGTGACTCATAGTTCAATTTGTCTTGGACCTTGGGATTGTCATGAAATAGAAGCAGACCAGTTCTTTTCTTCCTCAACCTGTGGACTTAACACCTAGAAAATTCCCTAGCTAGAACTGTTTACTTTGGACGTATCACTTCAAAGGGTGAGCCACAGTATCAACAATCTTATTGTGCAGCTACTTTGCAATACAAAGAAACCGAAGGAGAAAAAAGCTCCAACAAAACCTATATTGCGCTGGCAAACAGTATTTGTTCTCCTGGAATTCTCTACACTAACCATCATGGTTCAATGAGTGTTGTATTTGAAGAGCTTATATACCAGACATGACATCAATAACAGCTGTCATAATGTTTCTGGAAGCTGCAGTGCTTCAGACATGCTAGATTTTGCCTAATCTAATTCTACTGAAATTCAGTGGTCTTTCTGTTGGCTTCAGTGGGAAATATCAGGCCCTTAAAAAGCATAAACTCAAAACAGCTTAAGAGAGAAAATGACCATACATTAGGGCAATTGAATAGATCTTGAACATCTATTCTGCCTCTGGGGAGAAAAAATAGTAAACTAATTTTTAAGCTTGGCTAATTAAGCCTTGGAAAGTTGCAGCAGTGAACTGAGCAGTTGCAGGCCTACCCAGCTACCATTTGCCAATATATTCCACGACTGTGGAAGCACACGCTGCATTATCAAAGGCAGCCAAGCATGCTCTGCTGAGTAGTTCTGTTGCTGGCAGAATTTTTATTCCTAAAACTTTGTTCCATGGACCAGTCCTATGATTAAACAAAGGGAAAGCGCTGAGTTAAGATGTGGATAAGGACTTTAGATCAGGAATGTGGTCAAGATGCAGGTAGCAAATGAAGACCCTTGTTTTAAAGATATTGGTAAAGGAGCTAGTCAGTGTAGAATAGACTACAGAAATACGTAGTGAGTGTCAGAAAGTAAAGGAGTGGAAGAAGTTTGATGTTTGAAGGCTTACAATGGAAAGTTACTGGAAGAGAAGTGACCTTTTGCATGATTTTTAATTTTTTTCTCTGTGTCCCCTAATGACTTTTGAGTATGTTGGCTAATTTCAACCACATTTGACAAAGATGTAGGAGTCTGTGAGAGAAATATGTTAATGATGATTGCTTTAATTAGACAGCAGGGAAGATGGGGAAGGCACTCCAAATTGCCCAACAGGAGGAAACTTTAACATGATATCACCTTATTAGGGCATCTGTATGAGAGGGAGACATCACTACAGGCATGGGGAAGAAAATTCTAATAATTACTGAACCATTTCAGGTGCCAGTGACATAGCAGAGGCAGGAGCCCATCAATTCATGGTGCAGACATACCAGGAGTCTGTTGGCGGTTTGTCCCCCATAAACTTTATTAGTTGCAAGGCAAGTGAAGCTACTCATACTTCTATCTCTCATAATTCCACAACATGTAACTGTTGTATGAGAGAAAAAAAAAAAGGAAGGAAAATCAGATTACAAGAATTTTCAGAGTCCCAAACAAATAAAATATATTTTACTACCAAATAAATTCAATATTATCTGTATGATGGAAAGGAGAGGACGTTCAAAGATGTCACCAAAAACATGAGCAAGTATTTAAGACGGTAAAAATTAAAATCCAGATGAATCCATTCACTTTTATAGAAAGGATATGACTGCTGGCTGGGCTACAGTCAGACAGTCGGCCTGATGACTATAATTCAAAATTGATGTGAACATTCTGTAAATGTCCACATGTATTGTGGACTGTCATTAGCCTAGTAATTATTTAGATCAGAGTTCAGCAGTTGTGGCTAAAATAAGAGAAATAATGTTATTTCAATCTTTTTACAGGTGTTAATGCACTGTCCATTGCACAACTGTATAAATAAGCTGAGAGGGCTAAACTTTTTAACTGGTGAAACTCACTATCACAGAAATGTAATTTATGCTGGAGTTTTTTGTGAATATGATTTAAAGTTCTGATAAAAGTGGCTATATTTGAAAATTAAACCAGAAATTAAATATTATCTTTTTGTAACTGAAAGGCATTTTTTTCTGGTTGCAAATTGGTGAACAGTATTAGGGTTTTTTTATTTTATGTAGGATGCTTAATGATAAAAGCAATATTTAATTTTTTTTTTAAGTTTACTTCTGTGGTGGTTTTGGCTTAATGTAAATAACAGTGTTGTTCTGCACAGAGGTATCATTTTACATCAAAGTCCTGATAAAACCTGGTAAATAAACTTTGCTGAACATATAAATACTAAATACTTAGGTTGTTTACTGCTAAATATTTACTTCGAAGCCTTAGAAGTGTTTAAAAACTGGTTTTTCTAGTTCCTGTTGCAACAGATTCCCTCATAGGATTGCTTTTCAATCCCCATTTTCCTTTGCACACACCTTGTTTAAGCAGGAAGAGCTTAATTTAAGCTCTTTTATTCTTTATCAGAATAAACCTTAGTCTGTTTTCAAAATACTGGTGCTCCTCTCCTCCGTCAGTTTGACAGGTCAAGGAAGCAGATGATGCACTATGCTCCCAGCAGCTTATTGCTTAAAGCTGACTGATGCCAAGTAAATATATTGTTTCACCAGCCCACCTCTGTAGGGTGACACTCCTGAAATTTGTCACCATTACACCAGTTTAGGTTATCTTTGCTCAAAAACAGAAAATATAGCTTCAGTGCACAGGGGCTTTAGCATCTTTTGACAGCTCACACTAGAAATTCACACTAATGGCTGAAGGCAGGAAGATCTGGTCTCTGCCTTTTGCTTGAAATTGTTTAGTGATGCTTTCCATTGCAGAGAATTTAACTTTACTTAAGTTGTCATCAGTTGACAGTCCATCTCTCTATGTTTGGAACACAGTGTGCCTTAGCACTCTCAGGCAAAGCTAAGCCGTTCTGTTTTAATGACAAGTTCCTGAGATAGGATCTACCTGCTGCCTTTATTGCTCAAGCATAAATTGCCTATGGTTAAATATTTGATCATTTAAGGCAGAGGTGGCTCTTGGGGAGTTAATGTAAGAAGTAGCATACTGATAATACACCGAGTTCAAATGCATGTAAAAAGAACTGGTTAAACTAGGGCAGTATGATTTTAATCAGCACCACTTGAATTCCAGCAGTTTATTGCTTGGATCAAATTACATTGATTTGTAACTATTGTTATTGAATTTATTAATTTTAACTAGAAATCATCAAATACTAACCTGTCCTTGAGTATTATGTTTTCCCTTTTATAATAAAAACAGGTATGTTCTTTTGTGGGTGGGTGGGGAGGAGAAGGGAGGAGGGCGAGAAAAACCCTATATGATTTTAAAGTTATTTCTTTTTAAATTTGTATTTCAAAATGGTCGTATCTTCTGTATTCAACTTTACCACAGGAAGAAGGCAACAGATTAGGAAAAAAAGTAAATGCATAAGGACAACTTTAATGTAAATAACAATTATTAATACAAAAAGAGCATCCCCAGAATGTTGTTGAAAATCCTACTAAAGGAACCAGTTTTTAAATGAAATGTGGTATTTTATACATTGAGATACAGAGGACATTTAAAGTAGCACAAGTAAAGAATTGTAAAATTATTATTATATCTTTACTTTTCTCCTTGGTTTCTAGAAATTTAGATAGTGAGATGCCTTTGCTGGAGGGAATGGTTCTGGCCTTCATTTGTGCCTGCTGACATCTGGCACGTTCAGATACTTATCCTCACATTTCAACTGTCATAGAACCTATTTATTCTTTTAACAGAATATGAACCCTTTAAACTCCATACAGCTGAGGGGTGAAGGAGTTGTGGGGTTTTTTTAGTATATTCCTGAAAAAAGTTTGTGCAGCTTTCAAAATGCATAGTGGGAAGTTTGCACCTCTATCAAAAAATCACTTGTGAATCCACAAAAGGATTCACAAAAGTGAATCCACTACTAAGGAAATAGTAGTATTTCCTTAGAACATAATGTATTTTTACATCCTGATTAATTTTTATTATTATTTCATTAGATGAAATTCGAACTCGAAATTTACATTTCATGTACAAGATCCACGTATTTTTTTCTTCCTGTAAGTTAAAACTGTTCAGCAGGATGTACAGTCTCTAGGTCCTGTGAGCAAACACTTTCCATGTTGGAAAGCCTCTTTCTGTGGCCAATGAATAGGCACATGACCACAGAGATTGGCCTGAACCTGTGGTCCATGGGCCAGAGCCCTGTGTCCCTAGAGCAGAAAAAGGTGTGATATAGGTCTGTGATGATAGCTTTTCTAGAAAAGACATTTCTCAAATTGTTAGAAAAATATTTTATGCATAATGTTTTGGGTGCTGTAGCTTATCCAGTTCAGATCGGCATTCTAAGCATGATATCAGTAACCTCTGCTGAAGTGATGCTAGAGGACTGTGAACTTTTGAGTTCTCTTCTCAGCCTTCAGTTAATGCTGGCAAGTAGGAAAAGTAATCTTTTTCCCCAAGTGTCAAGACAGTGGGAAGCTGCTGTTGGGAGGGGCAGCAGCAGGGGCACAGCACAGGCAGCTGGTGCAGGAGGAGTAGTTCTCACGCACTCTCTGTCTCTCTTGCACAAATGTCATCAGCTGGTGGTATGAGTAGCAGCAGCGAGATCACAGGGGTGTATCTCACATGATTCACTGGGGTCCTGAGTTTGTAAACGTAGTAAAAAAAACAGACACAATTTCTGAAAGAAAGTGATCTCTAAGGTTTAATGCCCTGCAAGACAAGCCTCCTTTTCTTTTTGAATTTTGCACTTCTCATCAGGACGTCTTAACATTGCAGACACCAAGCTGTTGTGAGCATTCCCGTGGCAAAACAAGTCCATGGTTTGCCATGCACACAACCTCATTGTTACAGACTCACCGTGCTTTCATCTTCTTTGGGTTTTATTGCCAGACATGGAAAATAGAAACTACCCATTAGTGAATGTATTTCCTGTTCTATTAAAATAAAGAAATCACTGTTGATAGTTCTCACCTTGGTCTTGCCAATATTGATTTCCATTAAAAATATAAGCCTTACCTGATACCCACCACACACAGACACACACATACACACCCTACTCCACAATACTTTGGTGCTTTAGAAAAGTTCTGGATTGATATCCCAAGACAACGAAGTCTTCTACCTGTAAAACCTGTCACCAGCAACATTATTTTATCTTTCTTAACCAATAGGTCTGAATTGTAATTGAAAAGAGCATAGGTTTTGTTGGTGGCTCAGATTTCATACTCACTCAGGCAGAAGTAACAGCATCAATGCCAGTATTACACTGATCTCCATCTTGAGATGGCACTCAAAATACTCTTCTGTATTTTACTATTTTGTGCATCACCATCAAATGCAAAATTTTTCAGATTCTCACTTGGACACTTGTTCTACAAATACATATGCATTTGGTTTGCATTAACCTGAATGGCATCACCAAAGAAAGTTGGATTAATCACATTTCCGTTGGGTCTATGCTTAGAGTTTTCAGAATAAAATAAATATATAAAAGCTTTATTTTAATATTTATGGCCCAGATGGCATCCAGCATTCACACATAGTATTAGTAATCTATTATAGCAGCTGTTTTATATCCTTGATAACAGTGGGATTAAAAAGGACAGTAAAAGCATCTTACAGAAAGGTATGAAATAATAGTCATATGGTACACATCCACTAAATTAATAGACGGGAAATTGCTTGCTGCAGGTGACAGCTTTTACTCTTTCATTTTCTTAAATACTTGTTTTCATTATTCTTCATGAAAGTTTGTTTTCAGCAATTGAATCTTTTGACCTCATCAGTACCAATAATTCAGTGACAGAAGATACCAATTCATATGACTGTGAATTTCAGTTTGGTTTTGTACTGATCTATAATAAAGAGACTTATTTGTGACATAAATCATATTGATATAAATTTGGCCAAGTTTGATTCAGCTGGTTGGTGTGCTACCGTCACTCTTGACCTCTACTGCTAATTGTAGCTTACCATGTCCATTTCTGTTGTAGTGTAAGGGCAAACCACTTGTCAAAATGTTCTGAAGTGTTTTATTGAAGTTGCTTAAAGTTCAATTTATTGTTGCATTGAGAACAACACCCAGGAGTATAAAAGCTGAAATAATTCCCTAGAGTTCTGAGGATTCCCAGCAGTTCTTTTTCTTTGTACTTTCTGCTCATAAAGTCTTACTTTGTGATCACAAACCAAGCAGATTCCATTTTAAAGCTTGTAATGATGTGGACTCACTTCCTTAACAGGCGTTAGATTTTGATCAAGTGATCAGAAACAATCTGGTAAATGCAATGTAAGAACCTTTCAGCTGCAACATGGTAACTGACTGTGTGCAGTCTTGCAGTCTAGTTTAGTACAAATAATACTGGTTCACTTAAACGACATTCCTCTTCCAAGTACCTTTTAGCATTGTTAGACATTTTGCAAACCCCTGCTTTACCTGTCAGAGCAAGAGAGTTATGAGTGCGCATGTAGTTATTAGTCTCAACTGGAAAAATGATAGGTTACATCTGGAGGCAATAGCTTCCTGAAACTCAGTGGCCTGCTCCTTTACTGAAAATACTTATATTTTAAAGGGAGGGTATAAGAGAGTCTTCCTTACTCAAGTATGAAGTGTCACAGTCAGAAAAAGATGGACCTTTCATTTTCTAAATGACTGCTCAAATTCTAATGGGAAGTGTCCCTGCCCACAGCAGGGGACTCAGAACTAGATGATCTTTAAGGTCCTTTCCAATCCAAACCATTCTACAATTCTGTCCTATTCCATTTCTGGTATAATTTATACTGTAAGGACACAACAGCTGCCGTGGATTACACTATTGATGGCCACACTATTATGAATCTCTTCTGGTCCTGACAAACTGCTTCAGTACAGACTGTGAAAAAGGCATTGCTCTCTGAGGAGCTATGTACTGTTTACACAATACTTAAAATCACAGTTTTACCCATATTGGATTCAAAGCTTTTTGCTTTGAATTTTGTATTTTGCTATGCTCTGCCACAGGATGCTGTTTAATTCACCCATCAAGTTTACTTTTGCTATGAGTTTTACTTGTCTTATTGAGTTTCTCATTTTGCATTTTCTAGATGCTATCATACTATTGCAGTATATCTTCTGGAAAAATCCATGTTGAAGTGAAATAATTTGACTTTCAGACTACAGTCAGAGGAAATTTTAGAGTTTTTAAAATAAAAGTTTGGATACAATAAACTTTATTCTGTCAAATCCTATAATTTAAATGACCTCTAAATGCTGTAGCATTTCCGGGGTAATCAAACTCTGGAAGGTCAATGGATCACTGTACGCATCAATTTCTACTCCCAGTTCATGTTTTACATTCCACTAACAGAACTTTTTCTGGAGAACTGCTGATGCTTTAAAAATACAATGGAGAATAGCCACTTATTTTGTCTTTCCATTTTCATTTTGAAAGTATCTATCTTAAAAACTTGAGTGAGATGCTGTGCTTGTTAAACTTCACTTACTGAATAAAACTAGATCCAGAATCCTTTGACCAATTCTACTGTGAAAGAGAGGACTATCTTTGTCACAACTGTGAGACAGTTTATCATTTTCTCTGCTGTTCTCATGGTTATATGTGATGGTAACATTGCTCATATTCCCTGATTTGTGAGGCCTATCTTTTATGTGTGTGTGTGTGTTTACAGCTTGCAGAAGTAGACTCCAGAGCTGTACATCTTGGCGCTGTCTTGGTTCGTGGCCTTACAACGTTGCTCATGGCCAATAGCGCCTGTGGCTTTCCATTCAGAATGGATGATTTGATGCCTTGGACAGTGTTTGATGGAAAACTTTTTCAAGAAAAATACCAGCAGTCGCACCGAGGTTGCTCTGTGGAAGAGCTTTTGGAAGGCAATGTAAGTAACCACATCCTCTCAGACATTTCTGTATTCTTTGAAAAAATGTACCTGCCCATTTACTTCGTCATTTTGATATTCATGTTTACACTGTTCCCCTTTCTTTGTATTTTTCTTCTCTCTCTATTCCTTTTTCACTCTCTCCACAAAAAAATAATTAAAAAAAAAAGTAGAAATAGTGAGCCTATGAAGAAAACTGTAATTTTACCTTTATTTTTGTTTCCATTACTCAGAAAATAATATAAGGAGAATGGTTGTCAAGTTAAAAAAATTAAAATACCCATAATTTTTTCCTAGTACTGAGATATTATTGAGATCTTTTTCCTGTAATATTTTATGTAACATATTAAGAACATCTTTAAATAAGCGCACTGGATATAATTTTTAAAGTATTTAAGAGTGATATTTTTAAAGACATTAAAGAACCTAAAGTTTGAGGTGAAGGTTTGGTAAATTCAAAGAGGAACTGTAAATCAGAAGAAGGTGTATATTTAGGTATTTTTTTAAACTCTCACCAAGTACCTTCCTGGACCTCTGAGTACTTTGGTCCTCAGTCCCACTTTATCTTACAAATCTGGGGATTTGTAAGATTTACGTGCTATGTTACCAAAAAACCAATGTGACTTCAAACATGTCTGGGCAGAAAGGTACTATCACAGTCCTGCTCAACACAATGCATTGGAGTGGCGTTATGTCTAGGTTTGGAGGTAGGGTCTGCTAGACTGGGTGCAAGACTGTATTGATGTGTGAATGAAGTCTCAAACCAGACCTGGCTCATGCCCCACCAGCACAGAATTTGTGGAGAGATGGTTGGGTAGGTCTGTACTCATCAGTGAAGGTGGCTCTGAAGACCTTCAATTAATGTGCCTCTTTTCATTGTGGATTTGAAAAGCCTGTATCATTTAATTACTTTTGAAAATCTTACCTTTGAAATGTTTTAATCTGCTATTGAATATATCACTTGAGGTTAAAATAAAGTAATTAGAGAGAAAAAATATTTCAGTTTTGATTTATGTTAATCTCGTGCATTCAATGCCAGTCGTTGTATAGTTTTCTTTTATAATTTTATGTCCAATTGCACACCATGCTGGTCTGGAGTGATGAGTGGAACACTTGTGGGTGAGTGGAATGAATGTGTTTTTAGCATGAAGGCGAAGAATAATCCTTTCCATATGTATTCAATCATATGATTAGGACCATAACTTCTTTCCAAGTCCTGTGGTTCCTATTAATTGGTTGGTTGATTTTGGTAGATTTTGGATTGGGACAATGGTTCACCCAGTTTTTCATGCAAGACTTTTGCAGAACAATAGATGGTTTAGAGAATAGCTAGGAAAATATAAAAAGTATCCAGATCTATGTGAAATTGATACTTCTTTTCCATTTGGGTAGAATTCAGGTTAGTGGATAATTTTGACAATACATATCTAAATCTGTATAAGACTTATATTAATTGAGATAGGTATTTTTAAATGTGTTAGGTAATATATTTTAGCTAACATTTGAAAATCTTGATGTGGTAATGTTTTATAACAAAGATGAAGAAAGATGATTACTTCCCTAGGACAGAATTAGAAATATGCTTGATCAACTAAAATATCTAGGTTAGGGTTTTTAAAAGCCTGATGCTCTGTTTTACACAAACCCCAGATAAAGTGTTCTGTTGTGAGGAAAAAATACTCTAGCCACGTGAATTTTTAGAGTAGTTTAAATATCTTTTTCTTTTTTAGGTACGATTTTATGGTACATATATGGCAGAGATATGTACCCAGACTAACAAAATAGCTTTCCAGCTTATCAGTTTGAGGCAAGAATCTGTTTTGAGGCGAATTGCCAAGAGATGCCAGTTTAGCTGGGAACACTGGCAAGGCAGCAAGCATATGTGATTGGTTTTTCCTGTTAAGTTCAACTTTAATAAATAAAAATGGTACTTAGTTCCTGGCAGAGCTTAATGTACTGCTGGAAGCCAGGATCTTTCAGCACTTGTTTGTTAACAATCTACCCTTGAGCACCATAGATATAATCTATGGTGATATAATCTGGTGATAGTGATAGCATTGTATTCAGAAAAGAAGTTATTCTACATGGGATGTTTTGTTATAGAAAATATAAATAATAGGAAAAAGTTATTCCTTTTGTTGTTCAGTGCTTGTCTCCTAAGGTCCCTTCTCTATGATCTGGACAGTTACATTACTTTGGGAACTTCAGGCAATCTCAGAATAAGTGCTGTTTTGACTACAATGGGTTTAAAAACAGTTAATAGCTTTCTGAAAATTACGGTGGAAATACAAATATTTACATGTATATCAGAAATTTTGAACATTTTAGGATTTGCTTCCTGCAGATTCTTGTACCCAAAGAATGTATACATTAAGTACAGTTGATATATTTGTGGGCGAGTTTTTGTGTGACTCAGCTCTTTGTAACCTAGCAGCTGTTAAAGATAAAAAATGGGCAGCTTTGGATAAGAATAAAAAAACAGAGCCATCTTGCTTTTTTTAAAAAATATGCTAAGCTCACATTATACTAGTTCTCTGTTTTTCAAAACAATAATCATATTAGTTTCTTTATCCACACAGAAAATTGGATATAATAGTCTCATAAAGCAGTGAGGCAATGACATTATCACTTTATTAGCCTTTTTATTGTGCTTCTCACTAATGAGTATGTTTATAATTAAGTTTTTAAAATTAAAACCAAATTACATAATGGGGTCATCATAAGTGATATGTTTTGTTCTTTTCTGATCATGCCTTTCATCCCACCTTCATAAACATATTCTGAATTTGTTCTCCCAAGAATAAAATGAAAGGTTTTTCCCATTAGAGAGTGTTCTTCACAAACTGGACTCAGCTTGTGTGGTAAAAAAAAACCCCAAACTTGTGAGTTTAGTTTAAGTCTCTATTAACTCAAAAAATGTAGTTAGGAAGTTCACAGCAGGGTTCAGGGATTCAGACTCTACCTCTAATTTAAGAAACCTCTCTAATTGCTGCAGTCTTGCTACCTACTGGATTTTTTACCTTCTCGCATCATCTTCTTCCCTCCTGCCTGCTCCTAAAAAAGGCATTGTTATCCCGTAAAAATCTGTTCCGTTTTATGAAAATCACGAATTGCCCTATCACTCTAAAATCTCTCTTTTCGTAATTCTCTTTATTGTATACTAAAATCCCACATGCCCAGTACAAATCAGGAGAAAAGAAGTACATTCTGAGACCTGTCACTTTATCAAAGCTCACAGAAATCAGAGCAAGTTAAGGATATTTCACGTCTCTCAGTGTTGCATCTTTAAATAGTTTCAGCTTTTCCTTTTCACAGTAAAATTTTTCATCACATGACAAGGTAAACATTTTTATTTAATTCCTCCATTTCTCTTTAGACTTAGTTCTATTTTATCAGTCAGGAGTCAGTGCTGATGTATTACTGTTAAGTTTTGTTTCTAACATATGAGATTAAGAGACTTTGATTTTAATTGGTGTATTTTCCATGAGTTCATCAGTCCTTATCTGGAGTCTTTAACCATCTCTTCCTGAGGTATTGCTGATAGAAGTCTAGTTAAGTATATCTACACGTACAGGGTAATAGCATAGAAAGGCAAGTGATTTACAGACATGAGCAGAGAAGAAAAACAAACTTCACTGAGAAAGCAGGAAAACACTTCTTCTGCACCCCTACTCATCCCTCTGAGTATCCACTTTTAATGTTAAATGTTTGAAATTTACTTCCTGAAAAAATGTGAACCAGATGTACCACCTTCATGTATGCATGAGTGTGGCTAAGACAAGTCTTTTAGTTGTTGTGTATGTGTTTTGTTTGTGCTACACTTGAAGAAAGATGAGCAGAACAGTCATTGATTTTTAACCCTATTGTTTGCAGGAGTCTTTGTATACACCCTTCCAGAATCTGAAGTCTTTCATTTGCAAGGTTTGCATGGCAAAGAAAAGAGTGATACAGAGCAGACCAAGAGGGAATGGATTTAATGCAGGTTGGCATTGTGTTAATTTTCTCAGTAAAATTAATATATTGATGAGTTCAATTATCCTTCAACAGCAGCATCAATTACATAGGCATCCCATCAAGCTAAGTAAATTGTAAGGTCTTTCTCCAAGAAACCAAAGGAGAGATCTTAGAAAATATTTCCCTTTTTAACAATTCGTGTGAATATGATTAACCAAGTTTAGATAGAATAATATTTCCATCTAGCTACATAGTTAGTGAGATATATGCAACAAATATCATTCATTGACAGAAAAATCACTATTTGCTCTGAGACTAAAATTATTTTTATAGGAAGAGTTAAATGACTCAGACCTTTTTCTCCCATTCCCTCAGGGGAGCTATTTTAACATTGATAGCTGAAGGTCTGAGTAAGGCAATGAAGAGAGAATACTTTTTATTGGATTCAGTGATATGGTTCAAACTATAAGAAAGCAACCTGGAGAACTGTGTTGTTCTTTGCTTTGCTTTTCCCCCCCCAGCTTTATGGCTTGGTTTGCTAAAGACATTTGCTTTCCCTATGTGATCTACCTGACTTTCAGGGGGAAAAAAACCATCTGAAAGGCTTTTAGCATCAATCACAGATCAGCCTTAATATTGAGGCTTTTGAGACTTCAAAATAACTTACCCAAAATCTCATTGTTTATGCTTATATTATGTTTATTACTTGCTTAATACCTGATCAATTATAATGTCTGTGAGGATAAAAATTACCCCTTAAGAATTTCTTGAGCCAATTACAGCAGACAGAATGTTTTTCTGCTAGTTCAGTACTTTGTATTATACTTCTGATGTGGTACTACACTGTGCTGGTTCTGGACATTCAAAATTAAGGATATCTGTTAGTGATTTATAGTACCAGACCTTGTTAACATCTGCTTTTCTTTGAGAGCTATACTTAACCATTTTAATTATGATTTGTGATTCCAATTTGGACAGAGTTTTCTGTTTGGTTTAATGACTGCATTCTCCAAATCTATATCATAAAATTTTGATCTGGTTTCTAAATACAGCTGTTAACAGCTTGTAATCGCGATGAGCATAGATGGAAATGAGGACAAGAACCACACTTTATTAGGCTGACTTTAGTTTGGAAAAATCATAATTGTGCATGAGTATTTGGCATAAAACTAAGAAATATTGTTTCCTGAAAAATATTGTTTCTTCATTTAATCCTATATACTGTCAGAGTTGCTTAGTAAATACTGTTTTTCAGGAAGAGAACAAAGAGATTTTAATCCCAGATTCCAACAACCACGCAGAAGTCATTTTGTTTCTCCATATCATAACCAGATGAGGGGGTTCGTACAGAGAAATCCTCAATCACAAGGTAAAAAACGTGTGCACATTTGTGGTTTTGGAATTGTCTCTATCAACAATATAAAAGCTCTGTGTCTATATGCAGTTACCCTGTGGCTACAGCAGTCAATAACAAAACTTGCATCATATTTGTGTACTACCATCAGGAAAATCTAACTCTACAGGGTGAGGCAGAGTGTAGCATTATAATCTCTAGTCATCTTTTACTCACAATGTTCTGGGAAAAAAGCTTTCATGTGGTATTTATAAGTTTCATGCTTGGTCTCAGCTGAACTGTGTTTAAAATTGTAATAGTTCTAAAGCAAATTGGCACAGCTGCACAGAAATGTTTGTCTGAAGTCTTTAGCTGCAGATTTTTGTTCATACTTCAATGAAACACTTAAGCATATGAATAAAGTTAAATACATTCTTAAGTGCTTTTCTAGGTCAGGGTCTCAGCTTCCAGGTCACTCCCTGAGTGAAACAAATGGATGTTCTGTCTTGCCTTGGCATTAATCTTAAGTCATTCACCAGTCTCACTTCTTGAACAGACATTTCAATGAAGCATCACTGTGGATAGCACTGTTGAGCTGACATAATTCAGTTCTACATCCTTGTTACTGTGAGTTGAAGCACATACACATAGATTAAAGAAAATAAACAAAAGGAAGTGGAGTGTCTAAGAAACATCAATTGTTTTATTAAGTGTGCAGAGCCTGAATTTCTTTTGTGTTTCCAGGTGAAGTTTTCAAAGAAGATTGATGATATGATTAGGAAAGATAAATAATAAATAAATACAGTGAAGTCTTTAATGTGTTTCAGCTGCCACTGTTGAATACTTGCGAGTAAGATGCTACCATTTGATTCACAAATAAGATTGTTCAGTCCTGTATGTAAAATATAAAGCTAAAATATAGAGTATGTATGCTGACCATAAGCAAAACCAAAACTGGTCATGGTTATGAGTTCTCGACCATCTCAAGAAACCTAATGTTCAGAGGTCAGATCATCTCTGACCAGCTCCAGAGATCTTAGAACTAGATGGATTCCACAAAGTATGTTTCAGAGTAACTGTGCTTCAGTGTTATAAATGTCTTTCAGTAGCATTATTAAAACATCATGGCTTCTTCTACACTAGCCCTATTTCTTACCCTCAGGACGCTCTTAAAACATGATCCCATAACTGCAGTTAAATTACCTCTGTTAGAAGTTAAACAGATTTATTGGAAAAATACATCTGTCCTTACAAAAGAGCCCTGCAATGCTTTAGAGCTCCTTTTAAACTGATCTCCCAATATGATTCATTTTAACAAAATTCCTTTTTCCTAAGTTGGCTAATATTAGCACAGGTATTTGGGTTGTTTCTTTATGTAGCTGATGCCTCTGCTGTGTGTGTGTCACCAAGGAGAGAGAAAAAAGAACAAAAAAAGTGACCATTTTGTGTTCATGGTAGCTTATGTTATAAAACTTCCTACTAATATTACTTATATCTGCGTCTCCCACTCTTTATGTACCTTCCCATGGTATACTGTTATATGGTTCCTGCTGTTACATATGATATATCAATCATTGGATTAAATGCATTAAAAAGTATGGAACAGTAACCACAGGACCCATATCTTCTGTATCAGGAGAATAATAATGATTAGGCAACCTTTACTCTTTTTTATCAGTTAATGTTTAAGAATTCCATGACTGTCTCAACTTCACCAGTAAAGAGTGCTTTTACAAGAGAACATCAACCTGAGAAGCACTGGTATTTCTCTGAGATGATGGCTTGAATCCCCTCAGGCAGAACAAGAATTGCATTTAGGCATCCCTCATTGTATGGTGAATAGTAAACACTGAGCTGCTGTAATTTACAGCTCATTCTCTAGCTGTATTTTGAATGTAGGGATTTCAGCTGGGGGGGGGGTTGGGTTTTGGGCGAGTTGGGGTTTTTTTTGGTTTGGTTTGATTTTAGTCATTTAACTTCTGTCTCTAAATTTCTTGGCTGTGCCTTACAAAGGGATAAGAGCACATCCGTGTAATTCAGATCAGGACCACTAAGCCTCACAGGGAGGTAGATTTTCCCTTAGTATTTCTTGTTTGATGATTTATGGATTCTAGGTTTGTGGCTGCAACACCAGATCACAGGCCATATAGACTATTGGTAGGTAAACTTCATTAATTAGATGACCACTAAGTCATTTTTTGCATCACATTGTTATCTAATTCTACAAAAACCTAAAAATAAACTGAGCATTAAGAACTGTGGAAATCACTGTGACTTATCATGTGTCTTTGCTCTCTTCAACAGTCCAGCTGTTAAACACTGATATTTTGTGTCATAGCATACAAATTACCACTTAGATCTAAATCAGCATACAAAATATAACAAAAAAAAGAGACTGAATATGTAAATATAACCTTATCTATACTTTTATAGCTATATTTTAAAATTTCTATGATGTGTACAATGGTTCTCAACTAATATTTTGAAATCTGCCAAAAAGTGAACTGGAGGCAAGGGAATGAGATAGGGGAGAGAGTGTCTATGGGTGTAGCTGTAACAGCTACATGAATGGTTAAAATCAAGGATACCCTAATACTTTAGAAATAGTAGAAGATGTTGGAAATTATATAGAATTTCTGCCAGTGGTAAAATAAACATCATAACTCTCTGTATGAGGGGCTCAAGGGAGGGATCATAATGAGTAAGAGCTTGCAGAGTGCTAGAAGTAAGGGGTGATAATTGTAGCTACCAGTCATCTACCACCAGACTCATAAACAGTGAGATGGGGACATCATGAAGCATTCTGACAATTTCATACTTGCATTTAGACGTTGTTGGATTTTGGGAGTCAACTCTATTCTGCCTAAGAAAATTCTGTTCTTTAAAAAAAAAATTAGTTTTGCTTCTTTGTTTCCATCCATCTTTGCTGTATTTTTCTTCCATCTTTCTATTAAAAAAAAAAAAAAAAAGAAAAGTGGAATTGGGCAGCTTTTTTGTTTTTAAATAATTGAACTTAGGAAACATCACTTTTGCAAAAGTAATTTATTAAAAAAAAAAAAACAAAACAAGGTCTTGGAGAAAAGCTTTTATGGAGCATTGAAAGCAGTTTTTTGGGGGAAATGGAAGATGGGTGTCAAGGAAAGAGGGGAAAAAATTGTGAGAGGTGTGTCTCACTGAGAGAAAATCTTTTGTCCAAGACAAAAAGGAATTATCCAGATTTCCATTTCTTCACGGAATGTAATTGCATCAAGAGGGTACATTCACATCAGTCTTAGCACACTGTAAAACATGTAACAGAAGACAATACAAGCAAGCTCTCATTTGCAAGATATTTAGTCAAGGCTTCCACACTTGTGTTGCATACTCTGTGTTCAGTTATGTCTCTGATTAATAGGATTTTGATAGAACTGTAATGTAGATGGAACTTGGTAAAACTTCAGTGCTGAAAAAAAAAGATATAATTTACAGTGTGAGTACTACTTTGCTTATAGAAATCTATAGCTAAAGCAGAATTGTACACAGGCACACTTAAACCAGTATGAAAATATCTTTAAATATAGCTCTGATGTCTGGTTCTAAATAGTGTGTTTTCCTTTCCTGAATTCATACAGTCTTATCTACCAGCCACAGTGTATGACCTGTATGACTCACTATCCCAACCCATTAATTGGTCTAGATTTAAAAGTTACAGTCACCCAAGTGTTTTAAGAAAAGCAATGACATCATGGACTTTATCCTCCAACATCTCAAAATGTTAGACAGAATTATACACCAACTGGACAGAGACATGTACTTTTTTCAAGATATGTAAAAATGTAATTTTTTGGGGGGGCTACCTGAATAAACTCTTGTTTTCCTGCTTTAATGTTCGTTAAAAGTGTTTAATTCATCTCCTCCTTTCTCCAGGTGGGGGATCAGGACACCCAGACCGGAGGAGATTTCACCTTCCTCCTCGGTAAAGAATACATGTCTACAGGTGGCAAACTGAGATGATGGGATAGTTACCTTTGAGATAATTTTTGTTTACGAGAGCATCTTTTTATGAACTTTGTACAAATAACTGAACCACGTAATTGTGGAGGAAATCCCTCAAAGCTGAGGCTGTTCACCTTGTTAATCACTTTTCATGTTTGCTCTCTTTTTATGAGACCAGAATCACTAAAACTTAAGTGACGGGTACCTGAGGCACATTAACATCCCAGTACAGCTACATGGTTTTGTCCATTAGACAATAGAAAGTCTGAAGTGTTTTTTACAACACTGTTAGATATTTCTGAGTGTAAATTTAGGACCTAAACTATGATTTTTTTCATATTTTTGTTATATTTGTTTATCTTACAAGACTTTCCCCACTGTGAATAATGTGTCATGTTCGTGCTGTATGTGGTTTGTGTCTTAATTGTGGATTATACCTGTATCTTAAGGGTTATACCATTGTTACTGAAACCTGTAGAAAAGTTTGAAACATGCCATCAGGAATGTAAGCATCATCTGCCAGCGAAACAATATCACCTTTTTGTAAAAATGTAACTTTCTTACAAGAGACAAAAATTGCTATTAGATTTGGTACTTCCAGTTAAGCTACTTTTTCTATCTTTGTCAACTGAGGAGAGAAAGAATCTGTCATATTTTACTTCTGTAATGAATAATACTTATGAGAGCTCGATATTTGTTTTCTGTCCAGAATTCTAATTCGAACACCTATCTTCAGAATTATTTCTTAAAAATTGATAAATTTCACTTTGTGATTCAATTTCAGTGATATATGTATTTCTTTAATTTTAAAATTAATGCATTTAAAATATTATTAAAATGAATTAATTTTAAATAGAGTATAAACAATACTAAAGAAATGTAAAATAACAGAGCACGTGCAATTTTTATCAACATATAAGATCATAGAAAGCATGTGACACACTTAGAACTGTGTTTCTTTCTTTACTGATCTGCATCTCAGTTGAAGCACCTCCATCTACATAGACTTCAACAATTTCATGCTTTTCTTAGATTTCTAGCAAACTTTGAACAGAGTTGGTTCAAGCGGATGTTTATGGAACTGTTGGGTTTTCATCTGTGTATGTGCTTTGGAATCACAATGTCTTTAGTTTTGTATTTCAACGTTTTCAGTACATTAAATTATATAGTAACTCCTTCTCACATGGGAGGTATATGATGAAAGAAAAACAGGAACTACAAAAGACGCATGGAGCTCCTGGAGCAAGTCAAGCAAGAACTGCAAAGATGATTAAAGGATTGGAGAATCTCTCCAAATCAAAGGTTGAGAGAGTTGGACCTATTCAACCTCGAGAAGAGATGAGTGAAAGGGGACCTCATCAATGTGTATAAATATCTAAAGGGGGGGTACCAGGAGGATGGAGCCAGGCTCTTCTTGGTGGTGCCAACCAATAGGACAAGAGGCAGTGGGCAGCAACAGATGCACAGGAAGTTTGAACTGAATATGAGGAAGAACTTCCTTACTGTGCAGATGACTGAGCATTGGAACAGGTTGTCCTGAGAGGTTGTGGAGTATCCGTCATGAAATATTCAAGAATCACCTGGATGAAATCCCATGGCATGTATTCTAGGACAACCCTATTTGAGCAGGGAGGTTGAACCAAATGACCCACTGTGGTCCCTGCCAACCTGACCCATTCTATGATTCTGTGATTATTCACTTAATGTTGTTTCTTTGGCCTTGTGCAGGTAACTTCTTGAATTGACTCTCAGTGGAACTTAGTTCCTGTTTAGTATACATTAGGTCCAAGTGAATAATATTGTCAGACACATATAACTCCATGCTATGATTTCCTTGCATGTATTTTTCTGTTTGTAACCCAATAAATACATTCTTTCGTACTTAACATACAGCAGCAATCCAACTAAAAAAATAAGCAATACAGGATTTCTAGTTCTATTGAAAGTTTTAACAGACTCAATTTTTATACAACACGGTGTATAAATCCTTTGCGTTCCAAGGATCCCACCATGATGGGGTATTCCTGCTTCCTTTTTTGATTGATTTGTCACTGACTGTAATTGTACTATCATATTTTTCTTACCCCCCCACCCCCACCCCTGAATCTTTTGGAATAATGTGGTCTGAGTTTTATGGAAAGTTCTCTAGTTTCAGAGATCTCATGATGTATAATGGTGTATTTGAAAAGAACATGATTGTGTGCCAGAATTTGTTGGTAATTCCCCCTTCAGGATTTGATATGAGAAAAGTTTTCTGTTGGCCTCAATAAATGAAGTTAAATACAGCTAGAGTGGGAGTTTTGCTGTGCTAGCTGTGGTATGCTGTGAATTGTTGGTAATAATTACCCTGACTACTGAAGAATTGATAGTGTCTCTGTGAGTTTTTTTCCTTCCTAATGTTAGACCATAAGCAGAAGCTGCTTATTATTATTTCCAAGCCAAAATATTTTTTCCCACGAGGAATTGTAGAGTGAAAGCATAAGCACAAAGTCGAAACATAGAGGTGCTACTTTCCTTTCTCACTGAGCTTTGAATTGTTCAGAGTACCATAAAGCTCATGGACTCGAAGGAAATCATAGACAAGAATGTGACCTTAGAGATCCAGTCTTTATCTAGTCTAATAGGATTTCCTTAAATGTGGACTACAGAGTTGTTTTGAGTGGTTACAGGACAGGGGAAAAACAGACGTGGATTTGAAGTGATGTGTGTTTGTGAAGAAAAGCGTTCTTGTTCAGCTGTACTGCTTACAATCTTCCCTAGCCTGTGCACTGGGTAGCTATCATCCAACGTTCACTGAAATTGTGGATTGATTTATTAGCTTTATGTGTTCCCCTTCAGGGAAGGGAATCAGAGAATATCCTATAACATCAATAACTTAGTCAACTGTGACTCAGCAGAAATTGTAACATAGTCATTGTGAGAGCAAGAATGACAGGAAGACATTTATCAACTTTTCTCTTTTTATGTATTATGTATCCTTCCTCTTACACTACTTTACTCATTTGTGACACCATTCCACTGGAAATCTGAATCTAGACTGCAGAAAACATGGAAACACTGAGATAATCCTACGATGCTGTGGAACTGTAAGCCTCAAAACATAGTTTATGCCTCTTTTATAAAACAGGAAACCACAGTTTTAATTGATTTGCTACCTTAGCAAGTGTTGTGCTGAGATGGAGGGGAACATCAGTGTTAAAGCTCTGCAGATCTTTTTGTGCCGTGCTGTCTGAGCAAAATTATAAGGGTACTGAAACATATGGTATTATTTTGTAAAGGTGTTCTTTATTTAAATGTTGTGGAAGAAGATCAAAAGTTTACATATTCCTATTTAAACACTGACTCTCTCTTGTCTGCTAAGCTGGGAGGTAAGCTAGTATATGTCCTTCACTAGGAAGTTTGATGGGATATTCCTCAGCAGTGCAGAGCCTCCTTAGAGAGTATCTTTTGTTGATATAGAAGCACAGACAGCTCAGTAAAAAAGCAGAAACCTTTGGCATGTTTTTGCCATATAGGCATATCGTGCTTGAGAGTGTAGGAATACCATGGCACTTTGTGAGTCTGGTGAGGGTGCCCTTTTGGATACATCTTGATGACCTAGTAAGGTTGCTCCTGAATGTAGGTCGTTCAGACTGGCTGAGGTTGCTCAAGATAGGGCTCAGTGATGGTGAGTATACAAGCACCAGTGTTTTCTGGTGTCCCAGGTGCAGAGGTGCCTGACAGCTGAATGCCTGCACCCCTGAATGCATTACCAGGTTCTTCTCCTGTCCCTCAAGGGGTCTGGCTACCTGCAGCTGGGTAACCTTGGATCCAGCTGGTGTGTGAGAAAGACCTGTGGTAAGAGATGTGAGAAGTCTCACAGGAGTCTCATGAGACCCTTGGCTCAAGAGCCCAGGGTTCATTTAAGCCCAGGTCCTTGCCCTTGGTGCTTGGTTAATCTACTTCGCAGGTATTCCTGTGTCCTGCCCATCTGATTCCACCTTTGCCTTGCTGATTTGACTTCCTTGTTTGACCTGCATGTTCCTCATCCCCATAGACTTGTCCAGTGACCACAGGAATATTATGTGGAACTGGTTACCATCATCAGACCTGCTCTGCAGTTCTACTGTGGAACTGAACCCTCACAAGTCAGGTCAACTGCACTACATTGCCATGCCATGATTGGCTTGCCTTCCCCTGTGGAGCAGGCCACCCTTGCTGCCCTGTGAGCCCTGACAGCACAGGGGGTCAGAAAGTTCAGCTGAAACTGTCATAGTAATTGGATGATGTCAAAACAATAGATGTGGTCTGTGGGATTACTTGCTGCTGAAAACAGCTTGAAAAACTGAAAACGGCTACAACCAGCAAAGTGTCTTTGTGTATCTCTATACAATTAGGACCTTGCATTCATTGCTCTCCTAGACCTTGCTGCTGACACCCAGACCCTTCTTACCCATAATTAGGCTACTGAGTACACCATGTTTCAACATTACACACCACAAATCTGAAGCTGCTTCAGAACATGGAAGCTTATTTGTTAAAGAGTATGTTCTTGAAACTGATACTCCTAGAGCTCTGCTGGCTTGTACCGCTTTTGAAGCCCTAGGTGAAAGATCAGGTGTTAAGTTAAACCTACAGTGTCTTGGCTAGGATTTTTTACCTGGAAGTATGTAGTTGAGACAACACATGATAGCTTGAAGAGTTGTCTGTGAAAGACAAAGAGTCAGCTGGCAGGGTATTCTGTCTAAGTACTCACTAACCTAAATTTATTTAATCTTACTACAAAATTAAGGACTAGTATTTGTTTTTGATTTTGCAACTGGGAAAATAGATCTTTGTTGTATTAAAAACCCTCAGCCTCACACTCTGGAATATTTGTTTATTCAAGTAAGGAAACCAGTTACTGACACTGATCTTGTATGGAGTGCTGCTCATTACCCAGGTAGCAGTTACAGTAGTGCACAACTTAAAATTAACACACCTGAAATTAGAGTGTAGGCAGGATATCAGTTGTAGTAATTGCAACTTCTGTCTCCCATATCTCCCATATCTCTATATACTACAAATAGCGAGGTAATTGGGGCCAAAGAACTGCTCTGACTACAGAATTTCAGTTTCGTGCAGTGTTGTATTCTGCACTGCGTGTTCATGTTTGATATCAAGTTGTATCTTGTCAATAAACATCATCAAGAGAGTCTCCTCTCCTTATTGATGATATTTGTGTCTACTGCTTACCAGTCTTTTGGAGATAAAGGACTGGATTTGCTGATCAGATGCAATCACAAACCTGAAAGTTTCACAGGCCAGGGAAGCAAGGACAAAACAGAATGCTAGGGATGGATGTATACAACATTTAATATTTCAAGGCTTTTAGCTTTGTGTTGGTTCTTATTTTCCCACAGTTAACCACTTATCGAATGATCTTTTATTGGTAGTGGTCACACAGATAAACAGGGATATATTAATTCTTAATACAGTTAATTTACGCATAATATTTTATATATGTTGATACTTCAAATGTATTAATCTGCTCTTTTTCATGCCAGAAGACACAAGAAATACTAGGCACAGGAACCAATCCCAGATATAAGCTCTCTGAAAATGTTTGATAACTGCAGGCTTTTTAATAGAGTATAGTACCCCCTGTCTCAAAAATTAGGTAGCCAAGTGTGCGGCTGGCCTTTGGACTCTTATAGAGCAAAACTGTACTGAAAGAGCTGTTCTGATCTCAGATGTGTTTTCCAAATATGCTTTAGGGAGCTCAAAAATTCATTATTCAGCAAAAGCAATTATAATTTTTAGAAAAGTGATGAGAAACTTGCATGTCATTTATGGCGTTTGGAAAACATAGGTCAAGGTAACCATTCAGGAGTTACCTTCATCACATTCAGCTTTATTTTGGTCAAGGCTTTGTTTGTTGATAGCAGAGGCCTAACTGGCTCTGTTTTATTTTCTGATAACACTTTAATTTTCATTTGTGATGATGATGCAGCTCATATAAAAGGATGTAAGTGTATAATGTGCTGCCTTCTGATAATCATCTTTGCCCCCTAGTTTAATTACTCAGCAAATCTTTTAGTCCTTCTGATCTACATTCTGCTGGAGGGTTTTAAATTTCAGTGAAGTTTATCAAGGTTTGAGGCATGCTGGTGATAAAGCAAGACCTCTTGCTACATAATACACATATGAAGGATCACCACATTTAAATACCGTGATAAGGCTGCTTCCGAATCTTGACCATCTCTGGGCAAATTGCAATACTTCTCTCTTCAACAAAGCCTTCATTTTGTAGGTATGATTTAATTTCTACTCTACCTTCCCTATGCAGAGGGGGGAGACTCCACAAAGGAGCAAATGGGAGAGGCTCAAACAAATCCACTGGCAACCTTGCATTTCCAATCAAAAGCGGGCAGCTACAGAGCTGACGCACGGCAGCACAGGGTAAAGGTGGCCAATGCATCTAGACCAAAACTTCTAGGTTTTAAAAACAATTCAGAAACCTTGGGCATACTGAATGTCCGTCATGGTTGGAATACACTTAATGAAGGTTTGTTTGGGGTTTTTTATTGACTATCTGCACACCTAGGCTCATTTGGTAACTGTGTGACACCTCTGCAAGTCTTGACAGTGATTGTGGTTCATGTTTTAAATAAAGGCTACATTTTGAATGATTACTGAAGTTTTTTGAACAGAAGAAATAATAACCTGCAAATTCAGCCTTCTTTGCCTTCTTTTACTCTAATGAGGGAATTCTTTTACTTCTTTGCATTACTGATTGCTATATTAATTCTTGGCAACAAATAGTGCTGTAAGAAACTTTTGCTTCAAGCAAGTTAAAAAATAGCATCAAAGAAAAAATATTACATGCTAATAGGAGACAGTTTGCATGTCCTAACACTTACTTGTTGGAGTAGGAAAGAAATCCAAATTTGTCATTGTGCATTTGTTTACACTAACGTGTTATTGCTTGATATCTCCACCATCCCTCTCCCTGACAAACACTTCCATCTGTCTGTAGAGAGAGCCAACCTAGCAAGGCTGATAGCTTATTGTTATAGAAACTGGGGGGGGGGGAGGGTTGGGGGGAATAGAGAGGAGGGGGCAAAAAGAAGAAAAGAATTAAAGCTTTTCTTCTCTTGCTAGTGATCCAGGAGTGCAGTGATTCAGGGGGTTGTTAACTGCTCTGTGTAATGCTCACTAGAGGCTACAGCTGGTGCCACCTCACAGCATTTAGATTTTGAGAGGACAACTGTCCAGCCTGATGGAGGATAAGATGCCTTTCTGTGTGCTGGATACATCTATCCTTCCAGTTTCAACCCCAAAACAGTTGTGCTTTTAAGCATGTGAGGGTAGCATGTGTGAAGTTTCTGTAAAAAATTTTGTAACATTTTTCTCCCATACAAAGAGTTTTCTTGCTCTTATATGACTTCGGTTACATCCCTGTAGGGCCAGACAGAGGTTTTCTTCCACTGAATTATGTTGATTTTAAACTGGGCCCATCAGAACAGAAGTTATATTAGTTTAAAAGCAACTTTACAGAAGAAAAATTAAGATAATATGAGGCCAGAGTTGCTTGAAAAAAAGTAGAAATTAAAGGCTATGTTTTGTCTTAGATGGCTTGTGCAACTGACTTCAGATTAACTGCACCCTTTTATATGTGTTAGGCTGACAGTGCTGGGAAATTAGCCCAGGCCTTCTGACTTCTGGTAGCTTTCCTGACTGCTGGACTACAAACTCACATGACAGATTGCATCCAGCACAGTAGGCTGCAGAAAGTAGTTAATGGAAAAGAGACTGCTTTGATGTTCACTTCTGGTGGGCTGATCCTCGGTTTAAAGGCTAAACATCTATTGTCCTCAGTAGGAGTTTTCTTTATGAAAAAGCTTTCACAAAGTCTGTAATTTCCCATTTTGTTTTCTGAGACTGTGGTTTGCTCTATTTCTACATTCAGTAGCCAGCAAATATTTTCAAGAGTGATTTGTAACTTTTGGGTCTCTAACTTCAGATGCCACAGACATGGCCTTATTTCTCAGAAGTAAGCTAAGTATCTGTCCTCTTCTGCTAAAGCAGATGTCTTTAAATTATTTCCATCAGAGCACCAGAAATTAAGGCACCTAAACACACTGTCTACTTTGCTGAACAATGGGGCTAAGCACTGCAGAGATGCACCTTAGAAAGCAGGCTCAGCTAGAATTAAAAAGGGGGGAGGGTGAAGAGAGTGAGAGCAAATACAGTAACAGCCTGTGATTAGAAATCTTAACAATGACAGTGAGTTCTGTTTAATTTCTAACTGCTTAAAAGCAGGCCTGGGGAAATGCTCTGCTTAGAAATGTCATGGAAAGTGCAGCTGGTCCATAGGCTTTATCTTGAAAAGCAAAGGATCTTTCCCATTTTGCAGTAACACTACCATTTACTGGGCCATACCACTAGCAATTTGCAACAATGGGAGGGAAAAAAGCTGCCATTTGACCTAGAATGCAATTTTCAACTAATTAATAAAGTGACCATTAGTGCCCGAGGGGATAATAACAGGAATAAGAACAAATTACTGTGGGGTGCAAAGAAGGCTTGGGCATTGTATTGCAAATTTCTTGTGGCACTATTCTTTTTTTTTCTCACTAATACTTTTAAAGTGCCCCCACTCAACACTTGCTCCTTGTAGGACCCTTGCAAACCACATAAGAATTAGCCCTTCAAAGATCAATCAGGATCTAATTGTTGTTAACAAAGTGCCACCTGGAGAGAAATGTTACAATATACCTTCATTACAAAGCATTCAATCTCTCTCACACTCACAAGTCCTGGCTACAGTACAGACAAAAAGAAGCAGTTGCTAGCATTAAGATCAGGCACCTGCAATTGCTTGTAAGACACTGCCAGTCCCTGCACAAATATGCTACTAACATTGCATGAGCCTTGCTATAACTGCTCTGTTTATGCTTCCTCAGAGCAAATTTTGCTGGGATCTCTCTATTTGCAATGCTCTAACCTATCACTGGAGCCCTCATGTTGGTGGTGACGCTGGGCAAAGCAGCTACATCATCAGCCCTGCATTTTCAGGATATAACCTAGGATATGCTCTTAGTAAGGATTGTTCTGTATTTTGTGACCCCTGCTCTCAGTGTCCCAAAGGCAAATGTTCAGGAAGTCCCCAGTGAATTGGCCATGCCCAGATTTCATTTCTCTGCCCTCAATGAGATTTTACTTGCAGGTATATCACATCTGATATAAGTCCTGCCTGTGGTTGTACTTTGCAGCTTTGGTGGTTAAAACTCAAAATAAGGCCCATGTTGCCCAGTGTCTGTCACTTAATGCTCGAACACGCTTGTGGCTATGTGTCCACAGAAGTTGAAGTCAACTGATATTACTCTCATCTGTCCTGAAAATTTCCAGTGGACTGTTTTATAGCAAATTGAAAACTACTGTCCACAAACTTGCTTTGCTCATGCCTTGTTTACACAGTCAGGGAGTTGGCTTGACTGAAAGCTAACCTCCTCAAGAAACCAAAAATAAATGCTAGTCTTTGATTGGTTAATCAATCTGTCTGCTGTGGCCAGCACAAAGGAGGGACAGAAACTGGTAGTTTCAGAGCAGGTGAGGGAACACAAGACTTCCCTTTAGGGAAAGGACTTTCTACATATTACGGTGAAACCAGCCTCTCTTCCCAAGAGCATTTTGTAAAAATTGTTTTGGTTTTTTTTTTAAGATGTGGGGGATATGGAATCATAGAACAGCCCAGCTTTGAAGGGGCCTTATAAGATCACACCTGACTCAAGCTTCCATTGGAAAGGGAACCCAGATGAGTTTCTTTAGCACACTGTGCAATCCTCATCCAGTGATGAGGACCCTACCACATCCCTGCAGAGGGTGTTCCAGTGAATGATTTTTCTCACTGTAAAGAATTTTTTTATTATATTGAGATGAAATCCCTTGTCTTCTCCATATGACTCGTTGTGAAGAGAGAGTCTCTGTCCTCTTGTAGCTACCCTTAAAGAACTCGAATACTGTGATGAGGTTCTCTCCGAACCTTCTCTTCTGCAAAGAGAGTTCACTCCTTCAGCCTGTTCTGACAGTGCTGGTTTCCAGCCCTTTGATGAACTTCACAAACTGCTTTGGACCCTCTCCAGCCTTTCAGTGAAAGACTCTTTTTTCTCTTTCTTGAATTATGAGGACCAGAACTGGATGCAGTACTCTAGGTGTAGCCTAAAAAGTGCTGAGTAAAGTGGGATAATTATTTCTCTATCTCTGCAGGTGTAACCCAGGATCCAATTGGCCTTTGTTGCTGCAGCAGCATACTGGTGACTCCTTTTCAGCTTGTTATCCACCAGGACCCCCAGTTCCCTCTCAGCAAGATTACTCCCCAGCCACACAACTCCTGGGATGTGCTGGGTACTTGGGTTGTATTGTCACAGGTGCAGGACTTTGCTCTTGTGTTTGTTAAACTTCATATTGTTTTTGCTATCCCACCCTTCCAATCTGAAGAATGAGGGTGATGTATAGGAGAGAGAGATAACTTTTATTTCCGTAAACATTAAGGTCCTGCTCATTCTGAGGATCAGGAAGTTGGAGAGTGAAGTAGAGATGGAAACAATCTTCTCTCTTTCTGTTCCTTGCTCAGATTAGTTGTTCAAGTCCTTATCCACACTGCTTCAGAAAACTGAGGGACTCACTGGAAGAGAATACTCCAATACTTTGTCCACTTTAATTTTTTAATGGATGTACATGGAGGCAGGAACTTCTGGAGATCTAAACAATGTTAACATCCTTAGGCTTCTGGTCTTCCTAGAAAATTTACCTCTGTCCAGATATATATATGGGGAGAAATGGCACACTCAGGACCTGTCAGTAGGTAATCCAAATTACCTACTTGCCTCATATTTTAGAACAGACGTAGTGCAAATAAAGATACAGAATTTTTTTTTCTCTAAAGAGCACATTATACAAAACCAGACCAACTCTTGTGGATTCTGAAAGACTCCATTTGTTAAATGTCATTTCAAATGTTGGAGCACAACCTGCCCTCTTTAGAAGTCTCTAGGAAGCTTAGAGCCATGGGAACTGACAGCTGCAGTGCATGGCCACTAAATGTGTGGAGTATTACTCCTAATAGCTCTGCAATGCTGAGGCCAGATACTGAGCTGTGCAAAACTAGAAGCTATGTGAAAATATCGGTATTTGACTCCCTGCACAACATTTTGCTAAAAGTGGGCTGGTGTTATTCACCTCTGAGAGGGATTATAGTTTGAAGAAGGGCAGAAAATCCTTATGTGAATCAGGCTATACAATGGCGTAGTATCTGGGTAAAGCTTCAGAGAAGAAACTGTGTGAACAAACGGGAGGGCGTACAGGGGGTTATCCAGACTACAAATCTCTGATCAAATTCATGTCCTCCAAAGAAAGCCACAAGCAACAGAGATGGAAGGGTTTGCCATTTCCAGAACAGCTTGGGAGTCCCCCAGGACTGTAGACTGGTTTCACTGGAGGGTCTGTTCTGCTGACACAAGAGATGTATGTACATACAAGTCCCATTAGCATTGAAGGGAGGTGCCTGCTAAACTTTCCCACGCCTTAGCAGAGGAAAAGACTTCTGAAGGTATCTCACAAGGTAACAGAAAGCTGTTGCTGCACATGTTGCATTTCTTTAATATCTGCCTGTGATACAGCTGTACACTTACATCATTTGGATGTATCTACTTGATATCTTGCTATCTGTCACAAAGAGGCATTTTGCAGCCATGCAGCATGCTTCCCCATTATCCTCAATGCAAGTCTATAAATATACAACTTGTGTGTAACTCATTTGCATACTGATTCTCTCTGTCCCAGATCAATCTGCTGTTGATTCCAAGGACTATAGTCACCTTTGATTCCTAGTTTTTTATTCAGTGCTCATCAGAAGAATTATATGCTTTATTTTATTTTTTTTTCCTTTTGTGGCTGTTTTTCTTTCTATTGTAGAAACCACTAAAGTTTATTTGTGGGCTGAGGAAAGTTATACCCTTTGTGATAATGTGTTGTGGTGCTTTATTTAATCCTGTGGGGTATTTGGGTGCATTTTGTTGTGAGAGGGATGGAATAAGTAAAAGAAAAAGCTGTAGAAATCAGAACTGGAGATCTAGAGCCCTAGAAGGTGGCAATCTGTTAATTAGTTCTTGGGAAAACCTGTCTGTGGTGAAAATAAAGCCCCATCGTTAAAATCCACTTCATTTTCCTTTTCTGCCCCTGAATGTTTTTAACAATGTTGCACTCTGGTTAAGTAAAAATCTAAAACTGCAGTGAAGTGTTAGTAATCGGTTCCTGAGCAGATTCCCTAATGCTATTCACTTTTCCCTGCTAATCTTCCTATGTGAGTTATAACAATGCAGCACCAAATGAGAAGGAAATGTCAGGTTATGTTTCAGGGCCAGCCTCCTGCCCACCCTCCATCTGTGCTGATGTCAGTGCTTATTGGAACATATGCTGCCTGTTGCTCACTGACCATCTGTTAGCTGAGCTGATGAAGTGTTCCCGTTGCTGGGACAACCCGGCCCTTGATTGCCAGTGGCACCGCAAACATTTTCCGCTCAAGTTTCACTTTTATCTGTGCTCTGGAATGGCAGCCCTGCCGTGGTATGGGTTACCCCATCCCTGCATTTTGCCTCAATCTGGGGGGGAGCGCAATCAGAATTCAAGTACAAGTTTTAGGACAAACTAGTAAAAGGCTGCAGCAGAACTAATGTGCCCACGAATTAACTGTTGGCATTACAGGCTCAGACACAGGGGTAGGCATACTTTCCAGTGGGAGCCCAGGGATGAGAGAGCATGTCTGGTAGTGGTTAGAAAGTTTGTGTGATGAGACTGTGACTGAAACACCCATAGCCCTGAACACATGCGGGATTTCTAGATACAAGCAAAAGGCAAGAGATGGGCTACTTTTCCCTTGGTTAAGAATCACTTGTTCTGGAATTGCTGTGTGTTGTAGTTGTGCCTGACAGCCACAAATCTTTGCGACATAACTAAATCCAAATGTAACCATTTTTTTTATGGTGTAGTCCTCAGTTTGTGGAGTGAAGACAGTGTTAAGCCACAGCAGTGATACAATCATTTGCCTGCACGCAGCCATTTAGCAGCTCTGTCTGGTGAGCTTTCCCCCTCTCTTAAAAATGTCTACAGACATTAATCAATCCTCCTGACAAGCCTGTGGGGCTGGCAGGTGGTATTCCCGTTTTACAGAGGGAGAAGCAAGTCTGAGAGCTGGCACGAGACGTGTGGCATGCCCACATCCCAGCCCTCCCCTGCTGAGATCACTAGACCAGATTGCCCTTCACTACACACCAAGAGCTCCAGCTCTGCCATGGTGCCAACAGGAGCTGCATATCAGACACAAGGACTGAGTAGACCCAGTCCTGTAGTTCTTTCCATCTTCTGTGTGAAGGGAATAGAGCAGCATCTGACAAATTAATATTGTTGGTGAAGGTGACCACCATAGCTAGGGTAAAATGTGATGGCCATTAGGATACAAAAAGTCTGGATGCTCCGTAGTGTTGAATACTCTAAAGTTGTTAAACCTCTCGGTCTTTCATTTTCTGTGTTGGTATTCCTCAGTGTTTTCCCCACTGACCCTGGGGTTTTGTTTCCAGGATGACAGCATCACCTACATGATCTCTCAGCCCTAACTTCGGAACTGAGCACTATGCCATCATCCTTCAATTTCTCTCACTTCCCTTCCACTCAGCCTTGCCTCTTTCATGTTTTCCCAAAATTTTTTTTTAGGTATGTTGTCCGTTTGCAGTCCCTACATAGGAAAAGCAAACTTTTTTAGTCTTTCTCTCATCCAGCCTATCCTTTCTCTCTCCTATCACAATCCAGTTGTTCCTGCAGCCTGGCCACTCAGCTGTACTCTGATTGGCCTTTCTGCCAGCGTCCCTTGCTTCTCATGTTTCTAAAATTCTCTTTTCTTCTGTTGCTAGTACAAAAATCCTGTTCCCATTTTTTAATGCATCCTGTCAGGTATCTACACCATCTTTTCATAAAGCTAAGTTGTAAGCTTTTCAGAAAAAAGGCTCTTTATTTTTCATCCTATGCATCAATTATTGTTTTAATTAAATGACTGAATAGTACAATAATGCATGCTCAGAGACTACATGACACGTGGAAGAGCTGGATAAGATTTGATCCATACTGACGTAATCCTAGGTGTTAATAATAATGTACAATTTCAGCATATGTTGCTACTTCAGGATGTTCTGGCACAACAGGCTGGTTTTATTCACCCCAGGGATTTAAATTGCCTCATCTGCTTTGTGGTAAGTACCTGAGTGTTGGGTCTTATTTTGTGGCACGTGTGAGGTAGTGCCCTGTGCTTGTGTCGAACAGCAAGTCAGGTCTCTTACCTCGCCTTTATTGTGGTATGATAAAAGCATTTATCTGATCTTATCACAGTTACCACAACGGAGCCTGAGCACTCTAAATTCAAACTCTCTCTTGTGGCAACTTGCTCTGTGCCAGTCTGCTTTTAAATCCACATTGGTGTCCTTGTTTGTTGCCAGAACCATGCAAATGTGCTGGTATGTAGATGAAGATTGGGCTGATCTTTTCTCTCCTCCAAGAATGTCATAGAGCTTGAGGGTTTTGGTATCCTTACAGACCTGGACCACTATGCATTTTGAATCAAAACAATGCAGAATTTAACACTTTGCTTCAAGATTTGACAACTTGGTTTTCCCTCAATCAAAAAGTGTAAAGGAAAACCGGTAGCATGAGCCACCATCTGTCCAGCCTCCAGAAGGATTTGCAGTTCCCAAATGAAAGTGCTATTTTTAGGCAGGACAGGACCGCGTGTTTTGTGCAGGTTTTAGGCTCAGATTAAATGATGGCACTGCTTTCTGTATGTGGCTGAGAAGATAGATGACAGTGTGGCTTAAGTGAGTGGTATTTGAACAGTGAGACTGGTAAATTAAAGAGTTTCAACACTTTGAGATGCTAATAATAATGTGAGATGAGGCTTATAAACATACTTTACCAGAAATTTGTAATGTTTGCACATTTCTAGGGAAGTGTAGCAGGTAAAAGTCATTTTGAAATTCCAGATAGTGATGCCCTTGCTGCCATCATGGGCACCTATTGAACGATTACTGTCCTCATCTTAAGCAATGTCAGAATTCCGTACTGCTGTGCCTGTCTACAGTTCTGGAAGGCAAACTGTAGATGGCTTATTGCAAGCACATATACAGGTGTCTGAGGTGCATACACATGGCCTCGACTTGCAAAAGCAGAGGGGTGGGTATGAATTGCCTCTTCGTTGTTGCTTAGACAGAGGTATCAGAACCACTTACAGAAGCACTGTTGGGCTGCTGGGGAAGTTCCTCAGCTGGGTGGTATCTACTGACACCATTAGAGAAATGCTGAGTTTTACCAGCCAAGAACCTGATCTCTGCTGTGACTGAAGTGTTAGGCATTCAGAGCTCTGCTTCATCACAACTTTAACACATTTCCTGAGTTTGGATGGCTGGATCCTGTAAGAACAATAAATGCTTGCCCTTCTGTGCTCTAAGGTTTGCAAAGGGGGGCTGTTGTGTGTGACTTTGTGAAAAAATCCTTTCCTCACCACAGTGCTGGGAGCAGGCTGCCACTGACATCAGTCGCGTGAGGATTTGCTCTGTGCTGCACGGGTTCTGGAGATCACTCTCCACACAAATTAATTAAAAGATGCCTTAGGTAGGTGTCCAGCCGGCACAGAAGGAACCCAGCTCCGTTACTAGTCTGCAATCCCCAGTTTTCCAGCTGTCACTATGTAATATGGTCTCCCCCTCACGTAATTCCTTCCTGTAGTCCAATAGAAGTCCTTTAAAGAAGAAAAAAAGAAAGAAAGAGGAACAACAAGCAAGTAATCCTGTCATACGATCTGCCCCAGTAGTTTGGGGCCTGTTTCTCTTTCAGGGGCTGTGAGCATGCTTTGAGGTGCACAATAGAGATGCCTTCTCCATTGACTGGGGAGCTCAATGAGCCAAACTGGGCAGCAGCCCTGGTAACAGCAGCAGCAGCAGCAGTGGTGCAGCGCAGTAATGGGCCCAACTGTTAACTGATTTAACACTCTGCCAGCTGCAGTCCCTGAGCTCAGAGAGGAGCGGTGGGCCTTTGAATATTACCTTTCAGCCAATTAGACATATGTCACTTCCATAAAACCTTTCGTGTGCACTCCCGTAGAGGGGAGGATCTGCTGGGGAGAAGAAGGGAAGTGTGTTACCTGCCTCTCTCCTGAATGCACCACCTCTCCCTTGAGTAGGAATTTCTAGTTGTTTCTGGTATTATTTTCAGCACCGATGCAAGTGCCTGGATTGGGGTATGAGGGAAAGAGAATAATTCTACCAGGAGTTTTTCAGACAGTCTTATAGGCTGCCTGGGATAGTAGGCTTCTACAGCAAAGATGGGTTGGGGTCATTAGATTGAAATGAGACCTCTTTCATCACCTGAACACTGAGAAGGTTGACATCATCATCTGACTCTGCCTGAGGTTGTTGCACATGTAAAAAACTCTGATCTCAGGGACTGTGGATTCAGGTGGAGCAAATGAGTATGCAGATACCAGAGGACTGCAGGTGCTGAATGTAGAAGTTTTGGACTATCAATTCCACAAAAAAAAGTGCGCATAAAGTTTTTACTAGTGAGCTGTAGCTCAGGGAGAGCACTGCAGGCTTCGTGGCTTGTCCAAAGGAGCTGCAGCAGCAGCCACTGTACCACTGAATCAGCAAACACAGTCTAGGCTACCCGCCACAGCCAGGGTCTGGAGAGGTGGGAAGCACATGGGAAATTAATGTCATGGATGTTTCTTTTCAGAATCAGTATGCAAGGTAAAAGTGTTTATGTAGGCCAAAGAGATATGTCACTTTTTATTACTTCAGATTGATTGACTATTTTTATTTCAGTAAGGCTGAAATTCTTATTTCAGTCATGTCTGTTTCTTTATGCTTTTTATATTAAAACACACAAAAATGCAACATTAAAAGGCGTACTAAATTTTGATAAAATATGGTAGATTATAGTAACTTTTAAAAACAAAAAATTTACTAAAATGTGTTTAAAATAATTTAATTATAAAAGCCAATTTACTTTAATAACAAGTGAATTGAAGCTAAGAAGTTGTGCCAAAATTAATAAAAATGAAAGGATAAAGATTGTAGTTTTTTTCATAGCAATGTAAAAATCCAAGCATCCTGGAGATGGGGGCTCTGATGGACAGAAAAACATTTTAAAATCTTGGCCTAAAGCTTTCAAACTGACACTGTTAGTGAATAGAAATGCGTAAGCCAGATCTGTGTGAAGAATGCTTGTTTTTCCCACTGGAGATGAAAGACCTGCACGAGTTTTGCACATTGTCCGAGCTGGACAAGAAACTTCGCATGGCATGCAAAAAAAGAAGCAAGTTGGGGAATGGCTATCACTTCTGTAGCTTGGGAAAGGAGTGCTGAAACTTAGTTAGCTAGGTTGCTCTCTGAAAAAGTAAGTGTGACCAATTTATTCAGTTTTGAGTTTCCCAAGTTTATTCTGCGTTTTCCTCCTCAGTCTTTTAGATCACCTTCCCAGTAGGATGTTCTCTGTTTTAAACTTTTGGTACTCAGGACTCAGGCAGTAGTGCATGTAAAGGGCAATGAGACAAGATGTATTTTGGGTTGAAGATGATGTTCAGTTTAAATGGGGAAGAGTGGTCTCCAGGTATTCAGTCCTTTTCACAGCTGAAGAAAGGCTTGGCCTTAGTTTTTGAAAAAGAAATTTGCTTTTCCAAAACACTGTTCCCTTGCAATGTTTTGACCAGCTTTAAACAGTGATGACAAGATTATGGAGTGGAAATATATAAGCTGAAATGAGAAGCTATTTGGAAGATCTCAGGATTGTAGACAGACAAATACTTTAGGCCAGCATAAGTTGTCAGTATTGATAAAAACAGTAGTTCCACATTTCCTCTGCTACTGGCTGCTTGTTCTCTACTCTTGTACTGTTCTCTTCCTTTCACTCTATTTTTATTAGCTTAATGGTGAACCAGAGTAGATTCAGCTGCAGTTGAAAGAGGGCAAGGGTGCATCTGAATCCATTTTTCCCAGTCTAATTCATTGCATGGATACAGAAACCCTTGTTTCAGTAGACAGGGCATGGTACCACCAAGGATGGAATTGAGGATCTAGGATAGGGAGAGAGCAGGACCACTTTTCCCCTGTGTTAGCACAGGGTTTTTGTCTCCACTGAAGTTTATTTCCCCATTTAACAAGGACAGCTTGCCCATTTTTAGTAGCTGGATTACTTGCCAAAAGAAGACAGTTGATGAGATCTTACAAGGCATGAGTGTCTTGTCCAGCCAACAGCTAGTGAGTCAGGCGTTCTTCTTGCCGATGATTCCTGTGGTCAAAATTCTTCTGAAGCTCCTTGCAGGTGTTCCTATGTCTAGACATTGTTTGGATGTGATAACTTTCTCAATGGGGTAGTTCAGTGCCACTAAGCATGTTTCTGATGACAATCCTCACTTTATCAGAGTACATAGTTCTTGGATAAAAAAGAGACTCTGAACACAAGTAGGGAACTGATAATTTTAAATATACCATAAATAAACAACATGGTATTTTCCCCCTGTAGAATCATGTCAGATATTTGCTTCACAGGTCTTGTATAACATGATTATTCTCTTTTTTATCTTTCTCTGCCAAATCTTCACTGCAGTGATCTTGCAAACTCTGTTCCTTTTCACCATCAGTCATTTCCTTGATATGGCTTGGAACTTGCATGTTGTGCATTTGAATCCGTTACTAATGCATAAGCATTCATCAGTTTGGCAGGAATGGATGTTACACATCTGTAATTCATAAGTTTCAAGACAGTTTTGGGTGATGATGATTCAGGCATCCACTGAATGTCCAAATTCCCCTTGGCATCAGTTGTCCAGCCATAACTTGCTGGATCCAGCAGAGTGGGTTCGCATTGCAGGAGTCATCTCCAAATTCCTACTTAATGGTTTGCATGCAGTTCATGCTGGAATAAGGAATCTTTGCATGGGGGAAGCTGGCTGGAGTCAATTTCATCCCTTTTGGCAGAGAAGGTTTGATAATGGCATCAGTTGTTGCACTTTTAGGGACAAACAGATGGCATGTGAATTCTTGTAATTTCTGAAAGAAGCCTGATGAAAGCTCCCAGGGTTGTCCAAACACTGAAACATTATATTGATAATGGCATTTTCTTTGCATGAGTTCTAGGGCTCCCAGTTTTCTTTTGTCTGAAAAAAACACTAACAGCGTTGCATCCCCAAAAGACATGCAGGCCAATCGGTACTCTGCATGCGTCAGTCCTGGGGGAACACGCTATTATATTACTGTCAGTGAGTGATGCTTTGTGTCTGTTTTCTGACTTTCTCATGCATTAGCCAAGATCTATAATTCTGCTGGGTTTTACCCATTGTTTGAGCATGCAGTAAAACACATATCTTTCTTCTTTAATGATCCTTTGAGAAGTCCTGTTTTCCTGTGGTGGTGTCTGGTTAGGAAGAAGGAGAGGATCACAGCTGAATTGAGATGTGATATACTTTACCTTTTTGCTTTACACGCAGACACACACACACTCCATCTTTAAAGCAAGAATTCGCTGATGGGACAAGAGAAAAATTTGTCTCTTATTTGAATTTCATTTCCTGCAGTTGTGTCCTTGAAATAAATGCTGGTAGTGGATCTTCTTGGATTTCTCACTACCTTTTGTTGTTATTGTCTGATAAATGCTTAACAATATATTAACTTTATGACTTTCTGCACCTTCATATAGTTCAAATGAGTAGAGAAGCCTTGTTAACACCACTCAGCCTTTGAACAAGGCTTTGTTAATAATGCAGACAGATGGGATAGTGATGGTTTTAGGGGGGCTTTGGTGGATTGGGTTTTTTCCCCCATCTGACTAAATAAACTAAGTCTTAGTCAAAGAGGTTTATCCATTGCTCTGTTCTTGCTGATGGGCTTAAGTCTTCCTTCTATCCTGTTAGCATTGTATGAAGAAGCCATGTGCGTTTGACTTAATTCATTTCTGAGGACTGAAAGGGCCACAGCTCACTCTCACTGCATACTTTGATGTGCACTGTCCCCTGTAAAACTGCTATACACAGCACCACTTGGATGCCTATTGATTTTTATTTGGTTGCTTTCAGCTCTGTGTTCAGCACTAAATTATCTTTGGCAAGCATATCCATCAACAAGTTGTCTGGATATGCGATCTGTTTTTCCTTTGCCACTCTGGCTGATACATACCTAGTGTCTTCTTCAAACCCGGTCCTTCAAGCTCCAAAGGTTTTGTTTCTCAGTTGAACTATTATTTATTGGGTTTTACTTTTTCTATAGAACCACTCTTGCTTTGAGATAAAAGTTGCTATCATATCTGGATTGACAAAGACCCTTTATGAAAAATGCAGAGATCACTTCACATAAAAAAGGGTTTTTTCCTGCAAAATATTCAAAATTTGGATTATCCACTTGGTATTCTTCAGTGCTTTTATTTCGGCTTCTTTTGCTTGAAAGTACAAATAGCAACACCACTAGAAATTAGTGAACTCTTGCAGACACAATTTCTTTATTGAAAATGGCAAGGATCCTGGTTTTTTGCAATGTCCCTTACTTGGGCATCAGCATATGGTGTATTCCATTTTATTATTTGCTAGTCCTTTGTCTTCTCAAGTATGGGGGGGGGGGATGTTCAGGGGGGCTGTATCTTTTTGAAGTTTGAGGCTTTTTTCTGGTGGAAGACACATTCATACTCCTTGGGTCCTGTTTCTTCATCTTCCTAGAATTTTCTCCCTTTGCAACCATTGTTCCTTAATCTTTTAACCCAATGACGCCACAACAGATTTATTTTTGGCCATGGTTATTCATACTTCTCATAATTCTGAATCTGTGATGCTTCACTTTTGTTCAAGCCTTCGACAGTATCCTGAAACAGAATCTGGTTGCAGATTTAGGCAGCTTTCAGAAGAGCATTTTCAAATGAATGCAACTTTAGCTTAAAGCTTGGTATTCCAAAACTGTGTGAAGTGTGTGCACTGTCTGCTTTGTTTCAAAACCATTCACTCCTCCTCTCTTCACTGCTTATTTCCATTGATGTTACAGTGGTATTTCAAATCTGCAATAAACAATGAGTATATTGGAACAAAGTTCACCATCATGTAAACATAAAGAGAATGAACATATGTATAATGAAAACTAATATCATGACATTCAATTTTCATTTATTTGGTGACCATCTTGGAAAAGCTAACCAGATTGACAGTAGTAATTTGTCACCAAACTGCTAAACCACACAGACAAGTTCTGTAACAACAGACAAACCACAGAGACAATGAAAAGTCTGATGATTCATACAGATAAATCCATCCTAACTCAAAATTTGCCTCTTCAAATTATACCACTTAACTACCCTGTCATTAATTGAGAAGAAAAGTACTGTACTTCCACTTCAGTGAGCACTCAAATGATAACAGGAGGAGGAATACAGATATTCTTTACAGTATCCCTGACTTTCCTTAACCACACAGAGGGTGTGAAACTTTAGCAAAAAGGCAAAATTCAACAACTCAATAAGATACAATAGCAAAATAATGCAAAGATGGATTCCCATCAGAACAAATGCCTTTCATTCAATGTTTTGCATTATTCAACTCACAAAAATTTCTGATAACACTATTATTTTTCTGGCTCCTGTTTGGAACCAGATGGATAACTCCCCTGTTACTGGATTTTCATACATATAGCATTGAAAACTCAAAACTTTCCATTCATTCTCTACTCTCTGTAATAAGTGACTAGATGGATCTGAACCAGAAAATTGTTGAAATGGATATGTTCCTGGGAAGCATTTTATCCTTAGTAAAATAACATATTTGTCAAAAAATTCATGGGGTTGCAAATGCCCCCATTAGCCCCAGGCAGTAGAATTTGGTAGAGCCATAAATTAAATAAACACTACCCTCAGAAAGCAACTGCCCATACAGAACATTGTTGGTAGAATTCTTCCACTCACCTTTCTTTGATTACCTGCATTTAAGTGGTAAGTGGAAGGAGCACACAAACATACAAGTGGTAACAGACTAAACAATCTGATTAATAAAACGTAGATTGACTGCCTGTGTAACGCTTTGTATTTTGCCTTTGATTTGGATGTTTTAAATGGCCCATAATGGCCAAAGCAGGGAAACACGAGATTCGTCCATCTAAGAAAATTAATTAAAAATTTAAGACAAGAAGTTCATGGCAGGGGTAGAAGAACTGGAGGAGTACAATGTCTGCAGGATTTCTGCTTTGCATTTCTACACTCCAGTATTTAATAAAGTGTTGGCTCTAGTTGAGGGTTTTCCCAATGACTGAGACGTTCATAACATTTCCATCCAGATTCCCTGCACCTACTAAGATTAAGCATTTGCTAAGGACTTGTCTTCAATAAGGGCACAAACAGAACCACCTTCCTCAACACAGGTGTCCATTTCCATGAGACTTGCAGGAATTGCAGCATAATTTCAACCTCCATCAAACTTGGTGGAAACTGGGTAGTTAACTGGAAGGCCATTAAGAGAGCTGAGTGTACCTGAAGATAGGCAAATGTGTAGAAAATTATTGAACATTCTTTTTTCAGTAAACTTGGCTTAAAATGGTTTTGAAATATCAGGCTCTTACCTCTGTGAAGTAATATTCCATCAGCTCCTAGGGACTTCATGGCAGTTGTGAATCCTAGGTGATTTGGGCACTTTGTTATTGCTGATGTGTCCATTTAGGAGTTTGATGTGAAGGTCATTTTTCCTAACAGCTTATCTCCTTTAAAAATTTAGGGAGGTACAATGAACATGAACATAGCTCTTTGAATGTGAGGTTTTGTCCCCTTTAAAACATGCTCTGCATGCTTGAAACCACTGGATATTCTTGCCTTTTCTTTTCCCTTTTCCTTGGAAAACTTCAGAGTCAAACACAGATACCATATCTGTCTTCGAGTAGAACAAATAAGGTAATTAGCCAAAGTAATACTCAGTCTATGCAAAGCAGAGCTGAGGAAAATAGGAGGAATTTCTCACAATGAAAGAGGTACTTGAAATTACCTCCAGATTCTCAGTAACTGCTGTCAACTTGAGAATTTAGCTGGTGTGCAAACCAAAAAGAACAAAGCCTAAGCAAGAGGAAAAGGGAAAACAAGGCACTTAAGATTATCCCAGGGGAGATTAGATGAAGATCCCGCTACAGGAACTCTTGACACTCCAGACACAAGCTTAAGAAACTGTCCTGAATTAGACACACCAGAAAGCAGAGCTAACAATAGCCAGTGGGCCCAGCAGGCTGAGCCGTGGTCCCCAGGGGCTTCATTGTCCATCAGAAATTGGTCACTGGGACAGGGAAGGTGAAAGATAGGGAGAGTCAGAAACAGCTACTGTCCTCACTTGTAAGTCAAGTGAGTGACGTGAGCAGGATCATCTCTCTTATTTCAAGTTTATAGGTCATGTGGCTGGAATGGCTGTTTATCATGGCAAACTTTTCGATGCTCAGTATTTATTGTATGTAATATGATATTTAGATTAATATTGTGCCTGTTTTGAATCTCAAGTTGCATACTGCTGAATTTATTCTTCTTCTTCAAAGCCTTTTTTATTCAGCTTTTTTACAAGATGATGCTCCCAAAACCAATAACGCTAAATGATACGAAGCCTGTGGTATGTAATTTGCTTTGTCATGTCCGTTAAGATTTCATGTTCCTTGTAGACAGCTGCACTAACCCCCATTCAGAGCAGTGCTGTCAAGTAACTGCTGCTGCTAAGGTGTGCAACAGTATTTAAGATCCCATCTGCCACAAAAAAAATACAGATGTTACACCTGAAGTAAATCATCTGAGGTGCTTACAGACAATGGAATAAACGTCAAAATTGTTTGGCTGTAGAGAAGCACTATAGCAAGAGTGAAGAGTAATATCCCCAGCGATTTTGCACTTGTCTTTTTTTTTCAATTTTGCATTTTGACTTTCTGTCCCTCAATATCACTGCGGTGGCATTCAGACCATAGCAGGACATGTTGGTGTCCCTCATACTCATTCCTTTCATGGCACCCAGTGACTGGTGAGACATGGGTGTGGTGACTGTCTTGCCCCACAGCTGCTGCAGCTCAGAGAACACTTGGAACAGGGTGTGCTCCAAGCACGTCTGTCATTTCTGGGGTTGAGGAATGGTGGAGACAGTGCCTTACATTTTGATTTCAAGCTCAGGGCATTCCTGGAGAACTCCTTACAGACAGTACGGTGTAGTACTTGTAAAAGCACTTCAACCTGAGCTTGTAAGAAGAAATGAAGAAATGATTTAGAGCCGTATAATCTTTAAAAGCTCTAGCTCTTAGGTTCTGAAGCATACTCTGTGTACTGATAGCACTATGAATATAAAATTCATCAATGTGTTCTTCATCTAGGAGGATCTATACAAGGAGGCTAGGGCAGGGCTCCTGCTGGAAGGGCTTGGCAAAATGTGTAACTTAGCAGATGAATGCCATTCTGTTCAACTGGATCTATTTTGCAGAGTGTTTTGTGTCACTCTTCCTAGACATACCATGATTCAGCATTCGGGAGCATACACCTCTTGTCATTAACTCCACTAGCTACTGGTTTTCTAACCCTTCCCTTCATCTGAGTGTCAGATTTTTCACTTGCAAATATCTCCAGAACAACCCTTCTCATCCAGAGGAAGCAGAAGGAAATTGCCCTCCTTAATGAGCATGGGCTAAAAGAGGAAGAACGCTTCCTGTCTTCTATGAACAGGGTTTGGGTCTGTCATAGATACTGTTTGATGTGCCTAAACTTCTCCCTCAAACGAACTGCAAAGACAGGGTCCTGACTCTTTCTTCTGTTACTTTTCACAGCTGGCAAGTGCCAACTTACACATTGAAGCTAAAACCCAGTTTAGAGTAACTGAACTGCATCTTACTCACGTTGTTTCGGTTCTCTCCTGCAGGTGTTGACCTGAACTGTTGAGTAGCACTTCATAGGCTAAACTGCTCCCTTGTGCCACACTAGCCAAGGGCAGCTTCATTTCAGCAACTTGTTTTGCACACTGTTACCTACAGGTTGAATCCAACGAGATTCTTACTCCAGCTGGTTGTTCCCTTCCTTTCAGTAAAAATATTGTGAGGAGAAAGTCAAAGTAAGGACTGCAAAATGCTTCCAATCCTCAGTCTAAATTAAAGCAGACTCTACTGAGAATATTGGATTTAATTCCTTCATTTCAGCTCTGAGAGACTGAAAAGGCTGCTCTGTCAGCCGCCAGGTGTAGCCATGGGGTCTGAGTCTGTACTTCCTTCAAATAAAGCTGTGCTGTGGAATTCACAGAGTTAAAATAGCTTGTATATTCATATTGCCATCATTGTGTGGTATCTTTAATAGGCTAATAGCAAGGCTGATTAGAAAAATCCTGGTGTGTGTTCTTGTTGATGTTGTTGTTTTTGGTTTTAAATGACTGACAGATCAGCTTTAAAAACAAGTTTCAAGGGTTTCAGTAAGAGCTCAAAAACATGCTGGAAACAGAGGCACTTCTGAGAACTCCAAGTGTGAAGATTTAAAGTCCTCATATGCTAAAAGAAAGAATCTTTTAGCACTTTTAACACTTCAGTATTTGTCTTTTGTTCAGCTATCTTCTGTTGTTGCAAATCCAGTAAGAGCTGAAAACAGGCAGCCTCTTCACAGTGCCTTTTTTTTTTGGCTGTTTAATAAACATACACTAGATACAAATTTAGCCAATAAAAGGTTCATGTTGTATGTATGTATGTATAATACATGCACAAAAGGGCTATTCAAAATGCATAGCAACCACTCGGCAGGATTTAATTTTCCTTAACAGTTTTCCATTTTCCTTTAAATTTGAGATGGGAGTGGGGGGTAGCAATCAGAATTCTTGGCATAAATAGGATAATAATAAGGAAGTTCCTGGTATTGTTGATGTAACAGTTCTTAGCAAAGCATACAACTGAATACAGATAAAAGAAAGTTTCTGATTAAAAGGGACTGTATGAATGAAAAATGTGAAAAGTTACTGGAAATTTCTCACAGCTGTTAAACATTGTTGTGTTAATCACATGAGAAATAAAAAACTAGCTGATATTTTTGTAACATGTTTATTAGTTTGGTTAACACTTTAAAAAAACACATTTTAAAAACTATTAGCATTCTCTATGAAAGCACACATAAATTATGTCAGCCAAACAGTACAGCAGGTTACATCATTGCCTTCTGTGACATTTTGAAGCCAGCATCTGCTGTGCATGATGGGTTGGCTTTTTCCAAAGCCTATCTAAGGGATTTACAGCTGACTTTCCAAATATATGCCCTTCCATGTTCTTAAAGTGACATGCACAAAAAACACACACACTGCAGTTCATTGGCAGGTTCAGATTTCCATCCCATTTTCTTACTTAGTGGAACCTGTTGGAGTGTCAGTTCTTGTGTGTCCTGGCAGTGAAGTTCTGAATGTTAAACAGATGTTTCTGTTACAATAACATCTGGATGCCCAGAATGAGATTGTAATCCCATTGTAGTATAAGTGAAGAAGTGAAAATTTCTAGTAGTTGTTTGTAGCATAATGCAAGTTTTGAGACTGCTCAGTGCTGTAAAACTGAAGAATACAGAGGCAGGAGTAATTAAGTTTTTGATGCCTAATGATACAGATAATATTTTTTTTTTCCCTCAGAAGAATCTACCCTTCTAACTCTCACTGAAATCTGGTAGCCAGGTGCCTTCAGATATTTAATGGCCTGACGTCTAGACTCTTCTTAAGAACCTAGAAAATCTAGCTTTTGCACTGTGCAGTTGGAAGGGCTGGAAATGTGCCTGTAGGTTTTTGTGAATGTTAGAAAGATAGATTTTAAAAAACTTGGGATCTAGAAAAATGCAAAATCAGGACTGGTGATAAAAGAGCAGTAGTCCTGACAGCCTCAACTGTTCAAGTCAGACTGCCCGGTTTATTTTGAGCTGTTTTTTTGGTTTGTTTTGCTTTCTGTGTTGAACAGCACAAGCCTCCTGTGATGTATTAGTGAAATAGGTAGAAGAACCTCATGATCTTCCATTTGCTTCTTGATGTCTATTTGCTTCTTTATCTTCCTCTGCTACAAAAATAACTTTTGCCTGTCTAGATTGACAGGAAAATCTTGTGATATTTGGCTGAAGATACATGCATACATGCATATGTGCATAAGTGTTTGTGTGTGTGTGTGTGTGTGTGTGTGTGTGCATATATGTATACGAAGCATTCCACCCACAAGCCCTGAAGCAAACAAAGCCTGAGACCCCTGCAGTGCACCAAATTCTCTTGCAGTTCTGATTTGTGTGTGATGCAGACAACTTCCCCAAAAAGGTTTTCTGTGTCTCTCTGTTCATCTGGTTTTTTGGAGAAGCCAGAAGAGGTGAAAAACATGTTTCCAAGAGGCATCCCAATTTCTCCCACGTGACTGAAGTGATCAGCTTCAGATTCCCCTGCAAAAGCCACCTGCAAAACACAAAGTTGCTACTGAGCCCCCTTTTTTTTTTCTTTTTACCCTTAAGCTCTTCAGTGGCCTGAGACAACTTTTCCTTGGGGCAGCAGTTCTGCTTGCGAAAAGCCAATAATTTTATCAAAGCCCCAAACTCTGGAGAACATGGACTGTGCCATCACAGGGCTGCTTTTCAAGGAGGCATCTGTGCTTAGCATATGGCAACTATTTATTATAGCTGTTGCATTGAGAAACAACAATTCCCATGATAATTGTTTCTCGTATATCAAGATGCTTCAATCTCTGTTTCCCACAACATTCTGCTTGTCTGGTATGTGTGTGCCAATGTCACCACAGTCCTAGCAGACAGTTGTCTACGTTTTGTCATTACTGAGGGTAAACAGACATGACTTGAGTGGGAAGGAGAGCGGGGGAAGTGGACTGCTAATTTAGTCTGTCTTTAAAGCTGCACTGTGAAAGAAATACTGAATGATTTTTGGACAACATTTGCAAACCTCCCCTCTTTCAATACATTCATCCTTTTTCTTCAAGCGCACATTGTTTAAGGGCATTAACACTTATTATATGCCAGCATGCAGTACAGACAATGCTTGGTCTTGCAAGGAGATAGAGAGACTTTTCCATCCCCCCAATCAACTACTATTCTCTTCATTAGTCTAAAAGAAATACTCTTGTGTTCCCTTGAAAATATATAACATGTACGGACATTTGCTCACACGTGCATGCATATCCTTTCATCACCTATATACAATATATACTGTTTCTTCTTTCATATACAGCAATCACATATATACCTTTCATATGCTAGATGTCAAAATCCCTAGACACATACATTAATCAAATAATTAAAAAAAAAAAAGAAAGAAAGAAAAACGCGCTATAAGGTAGCCTCCCAGCGTCTTGTCACCAGCAACGCCTCGACTTTTGCTGCCTGACCTGGCTGTGTGATTCCCTTGTGGGCTATGAGTTTTGAAGAACATTACAGGGGCATATTTTAAGACTGCAGCAGTCCAGTGTCTCATCTCTTTGTTTGCCTAAATCAGTGCAACTCCATTGACTTTCAGCATCGGTGTTTTGGCCCATACCAGGTAAGATATATGACGATGCTTCCTTTTGTTCATTCTTTTTTTTGGATTTTATGGTTCTTTGGGGGAGACAAGGGAGAGAATATGCCTTTTTTGAGTCAATGAAAATATATTATACTTGGAGATGACTGAACAAAACCAGCATCTGAGAGTTCTGTGCAACAGATAAATATTATACTCATTTCCTCAGATAGCCAGAGCCACTCCTGAGAAGTTGTAAGCATTAAAAATCATGATTTAAGTTTTATAAATGAAATCCAGGATTTAAGTTATACATCAGAATTTAAGTTTGATGCAGTAATCAAGGATTAGGTAGAAAACGTGCTGACTCTTATAATGTTACAACATAGTCACGCTACAGCAAAACTCAAGCATAATCAAGGTTTGATCTCAGATCATTCTGTGCATACTAAAGGAGAGAAAAGAAAAGTCTATTAGTTTTTGAGAAATTAGGTTCTGTTCAAAACACAGCCTTACCCTCTGATGAAGGACCCAAGCTCTTCATGCTATGATGAGAGCTCTGACAATACTAGCATTTTTGAATCTGACTCTTGTTCTTTTGTGTAGCACAAATGTGTTTACATTAACCAGAGGACATTCACATGTACAGTTATTCCTTAGTTCATCTGATTGCAATAATCAACTTCTCTGATTTTATGTCAAAACCTGAGATGAAACAATTTTGGTTGTCAGTTGAGGTGGTGCAGCTCTCAGTGAAGTTACATGATTCTGCTGCTTCACACCCTGCTAACTGGATCCTGTATTTGCATATAAAAGTCTGACTTCATAATGCTGCTTTATTTTTGGCTTTGTGCAAGCTGTTTCTAGTTGAATCAATAGTAAAACTGCTCCTTAAGGCAGATAAATATGTAATTAGTAGAAATAATGGAGCAGTCAGTCAGCTGCAAAACTGATACTTCATCTAAATTTGTGTAAGGCACTTTATTTAGTTGGCATGCTGCTAACATCTATTAAGTTAAATTATGAGAAGTGTTTTGAGGCCTTTCACACAGAATGTGAAGCTTTTCATTCCTTATTTACATGTGTGAATATATATGCATGGAGTTTTCAACCCGTGAATTAACTCCAGAGGAAAACAAACCACCAGATAAACACAAAGCCTGGGTTTGTGCTTGAGTTTATTATTTTTTGCCTGTAGAAAGCAAAGAAGCATTCTTACGGAATTTTCTGATTAATTTATTCAAAGAACTTAATCGACATATCACAACACAGTGGTATCATTACATGGCATTAAAAAATGGAAGTGCTTCGTTCGTTGTACTGACAGCAGCCAGCTGAGAGAGTAAGAAGTCCATCTTTGGTCATTTTTATGACTTTGAAACATGTGCTTCTATTTAAATTGACCTCATGCTACCGGGTTTTCTAAATATTTAAATACTATACCGTGGTTTATTAACACCAGTTAACACTGGTAATTCTGGGTCAATAGATAGATGGATGGATGGATGGATGGATGGATGGATGGAAGGATGATAGATAGAGAGATAGTTCCAGATCGTATTGGAAATCACCATACATCTCAGAGTTTTAATGCAGACAAAAAGCTCATGCAAACCAACCTCCGATCTTCCCCAGCTGAAGAGATGTTTTTAACTTAGTCCACCTGATTCTTTGTGTTTGAATGTGGGGACCTCGAGACCTTTACGGGCAGGCTGTAGAATGGTGTGGAATGTAAACGGTGTAGAATGTGGCACAGCTGAGGCACAATCAAGACCTGTGAAGTGTCATCTCTCAAATTAATGGATATCTCTGCTCTGCAGCCTGAGGTCCTCTACCAGCTACTCTGTCAGGAACTGGGAAGGAGATGTGGGGTGAGAGGAGAATAGACGGGAGAGAAGAGAGTATCTCCACGTACCAGGGTGTTTTACAAGTAGCATAAGAAAAGCTGGAAAAAACTTTCAGATCTTTTGTTTTTCGTCTCCATACAAGCACAAAGTACCTTGTTACACTGCCTCATAAAGATCTTAAAGATGGTTTTGATACTTTAAACTTCCTCTGTCTTCAAAGAACAACAAGACTTTGAGACAGATATGTGGGAATTCATTTAGCCAACGCTGCAATTTTAGTTTGTCTGCAGTGATCTGCAAACCACAGACTCTGAAATGAGCAAGGGGTTATGTGAATGTTCCTTGTAAGTATTTATTTTTATTTTCTTTAGCAAAAGCTGTCAAATAAACCATCTCCTGCCCTTCAGAGCTTTTGCAGTCTGTGCAGAGCTTCTGCAAGCCACGGCTTTGCTTAGTACACTTAATTAGAGTTTGCTTATTATAACAGTGGAAAATACAAGCTGGTTTCACTCTGGGAATTAAATTTTGCTGCATTCTATTCTTGGTTACCATCAGTTGCTTCCTAGTATTGGCAAGGATGCTCATGAAATCTGGGCATGGCTGGAGCAGGAAAGGTTAGTAGACTTAACAAGGAGGCATTAAAAGTTGATTTAATAGAGCAGCAGCCTGGACTTCAGTATATAGCATAATTTCAACATTGCTCCAGGGTGAGTATTCAATTTTGACTTTTTTTTTTTTTTCATTCCAGACTAAATGAAACAGATGCCTCTCAATACTCGTCTTTGATAAACACACTCAGAGAATCCTCCATCCAATTGTAAGTGATTATATGGCTAAAAATGCAGTCTGTAATAGAGAAAACAGATGTGGTGATAATTATCCCTGTGTCCTGCATATCAAACATTAACTACTGGTGGTGGAAAAAAAGGGGCTGAAATCAAAACAAAATGGGATTTGCTGCACCAGACCAGACCATCAGTTCAGTTTGCCTGACACTACCTTCAGATATGGACTGAGCTTGATAATTTATAAAGAAATCAGAAATGCTTCTTTATAACATTGCAAAGAATGTATAATGCTTCTTTGGTTCACTATCAGTTGTTTGTATATGATTCCTCCTAGTCAGACATGGAATTTAAAGCATCTTGGGGTTTCTAATTATAATTATTTGAGTATTTTAAATCTACAATCTGAATTTTCCATACAATTTTACTATCCCCAAAATCAGTAGCCAGCTGTGCTCTGTCTTCAGTTATACGGGAATTGAAATGCCTTGATAGGAAGTTTGAGGTTGGATCACTGAAAATATATTTTGCCTTGTGGTTGTTGTGGAAAATTCCATGTAGATGTGCAAGCTTATCATCTGATCTTCCAAGATGCTGGTGAGATTAACACTAGCCAGAGTGACCAGGCTGTGTGCAAGATCTCAGCCCAGGCTGGAAGATTTAGTCCTTCAGCTGAAATCGCTGCAGCTGTTTTTGATTGCTCTTGTTTTACCATCACATAGCTGAAGATTATTCTATTTGAAAATATAAGTGTCCAATAAATAGGCTGCAATATGAATTAATCTGCCATTTTTTTCTGATTCTTTTAGAAGGGTTTCAATACCGAAAATGTGAAACTCCTCTCTGAGGCTGACAAAGGTATTTTGCCAAGATTCTCATCTAACCTATGATGTCTAAGGGCACTCAACCAGCATTAGCTGTCTGAAAGCTGCAGATCCAAACTGGTAGTCTGTCTTCCTTACTTACCAGTCCAAGACACAACAGGTATTTTCAGAGGGTAGTTCAGCCCCTCCTAAAATAGGTGGGAAAATAGTCTCCCACAGGAGTCTCTGACTTAAAGGGAGCCTATAGTGTTAACATGACCTGGAAACCTGATTTTTGGTGGCTTGGTTACCTGAAGTATATTATTCCAGTTAGCCTCATGGTTCGCTTTGCTTCTGCTCAAACTAGGAGAAAGCCAATCTCTTCCAGAGAGTCACTTATTTCACTTGAGACCCAAGTCTGCTTCTGGGAAGTGCTGTTTTTCCTTTGACTGTTAGAAATGGGCAGCTCAGAGAGATAGCATTGGGATGAAACCAGATTATCTTCCTGAAGTCTTACATTGGAGGAGAGGGAGAGAGGGCTCTTTGCAGAACCCTGGAGCTCTTCCCATTCACTTGAAATCTCTCTCTGGGACCTGTTGTTCTTCCAAATAAGGAAGACCATAAGTGTTACCATCTATGTGACAGAAGTGCCTTGTCAAAAGCTTTGGGCTTACCAAGCTGGTTTTCTTCATTAAGTGAAAATATATGCTATATTGATTAGAAAATAGTCTGCTGTGACATCTGAACACAGACACTCATGCCTGTAGGTTTAACTAAGTGGGCTGCTTTTATTTTGAAAGCTAAATGTAATAAAAAAATTGTTGCTTACCAACACATTGCTCCATAAAAGTGGCCTTGCATATAGAATCATAGAATCATAGAATCAACCGGGTTGGAAAACACCTCCAAGATCGTCAAGTCCAATCCTTGATCCAACACCATTGCGGTTATCAGACCATGGCACTAAGTGCCACATCCAGTCTCATCTTAAAAATCTGAAAAAAAAAAAAAAAAAAATAATCCCAAAACAAAACCAACAAAAAACCACAAACAAACAAACAAAAAACTGCCAGGGACAGTGAATCCACCACCTCTCTGAGTAGCCCATTCCAATATCTGATTATTCTCTCTGTAAAAAATTTCTTCCTAATATCCAACCTAAGCCTCCCCTGGCACAGCTTAAGACTGTACCCTCTTGTCCTATTGCTGGTTGCCTAAGAGAAGAGACTGATGCCCATCTGGCTACAACCTCCTCTCAGGTAGTTGTAGAGAGTGAGGAGGTCTCCCCTGAGCCTCCTCTTCTCCAGGCTGAACAACCCCAGTTCCCTCAGCCTCTCCTCACAGGACTTGTGCTCGAGTCCCTTCATCAGCCTTGTTGCTCTTCTCTGGACCTGCTCCAGCACCTCAATATCTTTCCTGAACTGAGGGGCCCAGAACTGGACACAGTGTTAGTCCTAGTCCCATTAACACAAGTTAGAAGTATGTGTCACTGTCTTCTGATGTACAGATGAATATGTTCATCTCTTTGAATTGTCCTGAATGGTTGGTCAATAAGATCAAACTACTGTGCTAGGATTATCACTTCAGCTCCTCCTCAGGACTCGCTGATCTCGGATAGAGAGGCGTGACCCTGTAACACAAGATAGCCAGAGGCTGGTGGTTAAAACAGCAAACTAATGTAAACTGTTTATCATTGACAGGTAGGTAAACCTTAGAAACTGGGTGAACTCACCTGTGTGAAATTTGTAAGAAATAGGTCAAGGGCATGCTGTCTGTTTACCTGCTTTAACCTCCTGCAAGGCACAGCAATTTATCATCATCCCGAAGTGAAAGCCCTTCTCTGCACAGAAAAATATGCTGAAGTTCCATGGCCAAGGACCCTTAGGACACACAAGTGTTCAGGTCAGAAAAATCTAATGGGCTTTCTGGCTTTGAAATATGCCTGTCTGCAGTTTGTTCTGGATCTATTTGGCTGTCACTCTATGTATGTCAAACATACAGGATGGTCTCCCAAGGGATGTTGTGGGGCTTGTTTTTTTTTGCAAAACTCTTCTAAAATTGGACAAAATGTTTAGAAATATCCCATATGCACATTCATACAGGAGAAAGGTGTGATATGTTAAGGCAAAAAGCCACATGCCCTGCTCTTATTATAGAGGGAAGACATGGGAGAGAGGGACTATTGGAAGCTGAAGGCAGTGCCCAGGACACAGCTGAGACCAGGATGGGCTGGTCCTGAACACAAGACCCTTCTCTGCATTCTCTTGAACCATGTACTGAGCAGAAGCAGGAGCAGCCACTGCTTTGGTTCAGCAGGAATCACTGTGTTAGCTTTTCATTAGCATCTGACACTAATTAGTATGCCTTGTGCTCTTTTAAGAGCACCAGATCAGTCCTCACAGCTTTTGCTAGGCAGATGGTAACTTTCATTACCTGACCATATTTCCCGATCTCCTGTTAGGTGTCTCACGCCTTGCACAGCTCTGCGGCCAGATTATATCAGGCTGCTGAGCATTCCAAGCCACAAACAAGAAGGATCCTGTTTGATTTTGAAAGCCATGGCTTGGGCAAAATCCCATTGCTCCATCTTCTACTGACATCAACTTCATGTCTGAATTTTTTCCAAGCACAGTCAGAAGAACAAACTGCAGGTTTAAGCTCACTGTGAGCAGTGAATTACCTCCCTCATCTCAAAAGCCTTTTGTTTTTCCACAACTCTGTAGCATCTTTTAGGTCTCAAAGGGGGAATTACAAGTTGTAAATTTCTTTAAGGGTCCTCCTTTCACACTCCTAGGAGTGAAAAATAAAATACTGCCCAGCATTTTATTTTTGCAGCAGGGCCATCTCTCTACCTCTGAATAAACATTTGTATGAGGGCTCTCTTTCTTGCCAAGGTGTTAGGATAACATTCTCATGCTGATTCTCCTGTCCTCCTTCAGCATCCCAGTGCTGGAGGTCTATTTCCGAGGCTTTGAAATGGCAATGCTCTCACCTCATCCCATACACATGGAAATCAGATCACCAGAAGGTCCAAGCTTGTAAATTGCATGGGCAAGCCAAGAAGGCAGGTTAGGAAATTATGACCTTCAGTGTACTGATGGTTGGGTGAAGAACTTCACATGGACAAACAGACTGAAACGAAAGTGGAGAAGACCAAGTTACCCAGGGGATGGGGGCACTGCTGAAGGGCTTGAACCTCTTTCCTTCAAATTCCACTGGCCATTGTTTCAGCAAAAGCTGGAGCTGAGCATTTGAAACTTTTAACTGTTTGCTTATTGTTATACACTGAGGACAGGGGATCTCTTGTCATTAGCAACTGTTTGTGTAAGGGTTCAGATACAACAGCTGATCGGGGAACCCTGATCGTCCTCAGTAAAAACCTGACAGAAGAGAGATGAAGGGCTTCAGCACCTAAGTAGCATAAGCATGGCAGCAACATATTTCTGGTACAACAGGCCAGTACCGTCCACCACAAATTTGTCTCCATAGCCATTGTGTTAGACACAGAGGGGCCTGACTGGGTGTCAAATATCTCCTGCTTATGACGGTTCTAATTACCCAGAGGAACACACTGCCATGTGGTGTCAGGGAGGCCTACAGCTCCTGCGACCTGTACGGTGAGGAGGACAAGGATTTCTCTGTGCTCCAGAGGGTATCTGGTAGCAGTTATTCCCTGAACTGTGTTGGCAAGCCCTCCAGTTACTGGTCATCATGTCCTCTGTTTAGTATCAATCCTATTCATTATCTGAGCAGAATTAACAATGAATCCTTCTGCTCATTTAGTTGTACCTAAACAGAGTCTTTTCCTGGCAAAGTAATGGTAGTAACAGAAGGAATTTTTTTCCAACTCTTGGCTTCTGTAGCTGGTCTGAGAGGAATTTCCAGTGTAGGCCTGGGAACAGGTCTACAGGCAGGAGGTTTATATCAGTCCTCAAGTTTCACAGCTGGGATCCAGAAACAATTTTTCTCTTTGTTGCCAAATAGCATAGCTTAATTTTGGGGGGGTGGATCTTTCTTTTGAATTTCCTTCACTATGTACTCCAGCCATGTCCAGGGAAGCCCCTAGACTTTAGTCTGGTTGCACTGTCAGTGCTGCTGTTTTGTTTGATGCAGATGGGAAGCAGTTCAGGAGGAACTTAGTTGTGAACAGGTGGCTAAACACACACCTCTGAGAGCTGAAGAGGACAGCTCTGTTCACTCCTGACCTGTCAAACAGAGTGACTAACTCAGATTAGATTTGAAGTGTCTCTGTAGTGAGATAAGATTTGTGTTGCTTGTTTAGGGAAAAACAAATTAGATGCAGTGAAAGGCCTGAAGGGAAGGAGGGAAGACTATCCTGAGAAAGACAATACATTCAGTATTGCCCTGACCCTGTAAAAGAGAAAGGGGGCAGCGACCAAAGCGCTGATCTAGATTAGATCCAGAGAGAGGGTTGGGACTTCAATAAGATCATCTTCAAAGCTTAAGCCCTGATTTCAATATTTGTTTTCTCATCTTGGGCAGTAGCTGGTTTGAGGATACTGCTTCAGGCACGCCTTGAATACAAAATAGCATGAAATTCAAAGTGATCAAAGAAATAGATAAGAATAAGTCACTCAGGAGGTGAGAACTTTAACCAACACTGAAATTATACAGAAATTCCAAGATCAGTCAAGTAGGATGTCTTAACATATTTTATCATGGCTAAATGCCTGTTACTGTGGGCCTTTCTAGCAAGTGTCTTTTGATACACTAGAAAGAATCAGCAAAAGAGCAGTTCTCATGGCTCTTTGAAAAACTCCTAGTTTTTAAAAACTGAAGTAAGAGTTGGATTCCTGCCTGAAATTCTGTATCACAGACTGTGTCTCACAGGGTGAAACCCTGTGTTCAAACATGTGCACATCTTCACTATACCCAGGCCCTTTGTTGTTATGGATTATTCTTTTTAGAGGTCCCTGAGGACTTTTAAGTAATTTTCTTATAATTAGGGGTACATGGTGAAGCATGCACAACAGCACTCAAAATGAGAATGTTCCTCATGCTGCATTAGCTGGCACACTCCTTCTAAGGGGCATCTGGTTTGGGCTGAAGGGTTTTTCTAGTTCATGTTTGTAGAGCTTGTCTTACATCAAAAGAGAACCAAGAAAAAAGGGAACAAAATCTTATAACCATTCTCTTTCCTCTGCTGCTACTGTGAAATATGTTCCCAAGAATGAGAGCAGGTCAAATTATTCAGCGTTGGTATATAAGTGCTTTGGGAAGGGTTACTAGGGCATTTCCATTATTTGCTGTGGTTGTTCAGTGGTTGTGACATTTAGAGGGTACTTTGAAGAAAATAGCCCAGCTGGTAAATGACAGCAGAGAAAGGGGAAGGAAAGCAAATGGAGAGGAGGGAAATTCACACAGATTTCCTGACAAGATGAAAGGGTAAAGAAAACTCAGTGAGTTCTTATTCAAAAACCATTTTGGTGGCCTCTGTTTGAATGGGAGAACTGTTTCTTAGCATGCTTAGCAACTACTTGGTCCTGTCCAGGAGTACACTTCACCAAATGTCTGCTGTGTTTAACACCACAGTCAACTTTGTAATGTGCGATGAGAATTATTTTTACAGCTGAGCTTCTTAAGAGAGGCCCCCGTGGTGTGTAAGTCCTGGTGGGTTTGAACACACCTCTGTTGCGCTAAAGAGGGAAACACTGATCTTCACCAGGACTTTTAAGGTACACAAAAGTATTAACATCCAATGTTTAAACCAGATGAGAAGTAGCCTGAGAACCTGGTGTCCTCCACAGGGAACCCAGTGTGTGCATGTGGGGAGACAAGGACAATGACAGTACTTTCTCTGCTGATTCTCGTCACAGTTTTGGTCATATCACCTTTCCCATATGTCCTCTGGTGTCACAACCTGCAAAGGAGACAAAATAGTGATTGCTATGCCAGATGGACACTGTGACAATGTAGCATTTGTACACAGCTTTAATAAAAGCTTCGGTAAGTCTCAGTGCTCTGATATCAGGTGATGGCATAAATATTTCTTGGTACTTAAATAAAAATGGTGAGTTTGGAGACAAAATATAAGTGTGGCATGGAAGAGATTCTTGTGGCAGGAGTGCATTCCCATTTGGAGTGTGACCTTGAGAAAATTGCTTAACCTGTCTTCTATGTGTTTATTTCCCAACTCTAAAGCCATATTGATATGTTGTTGCTTTGTTTGCTGGATTGCATGAGCTAATTAATCAACCTCTGGGAGAAATTCAAATATAACAGTGATATAAATAGAGCTGGCCAGGAAACTTCTCAAATCCTTCAACTTTATTGCACATCAAGATAAAACAATCTTTCAAAGGTTGTTTAGTGGATCGGTAATTAAAATAAATACATACATAGAACAAACATCATTTTGGCAGTAAGTATGCTCCCAAGGGATGTGGATTCATATTCAAATTGCCATTAACTCCATAGAGGGTCTTGAACCTGGGGCTTTCCTTTCCTGGAAAACTGTTCAGAGTTGGGGTACTTGGTTAACAAAAGCTGCTTGTGTTAAAATAAAAAAAAAAAAAACCAACATAAAAATCTGACTGGCTCTGAACATAGTAAGAATACAAAGAATGTTATTCAGAAGTGCAAAATTTAAATATGGACCAACCTTATAGAGAAGGCAAGGCGGGAGGAGCAAGAAGAGAAGAAAAAAAAGGAAGGGAACACAAAAGGGCCTGCATATCTATCACCAAATGTGTCTTTTCCAAAGCATATGGAAAAAAGCATCATGAAGAGTGCAACACAGCAGGCTAGGTGTAGACTGAATACATAAACCCATCCCCAAAGCACTGAATAGTGAGGTGTGAAAGAGACAAATTTAGAGAAAGGAGAGCTATGTCAGCAGTAGCATGAAAACGTAGAGACTAACATCGCCTTGTTTAAGAGAAATTAGAGGTAAGGAGAGAGGGGAGGGAGAAAGTGTTGATGCACTATAAGATTATCACACATTTCTAAAGAGGTCTGAAAGAACTGACTTCCTGCTGTGGGGTTCCTCTCATATTGGTGTGAACAAGCATCACACTATCACCTGCAAAGTCTTTAAGTGCAAGTGGTGACACTTCAGTATTCACAGCCTGCCTTAGAAAATCCAAGGGAAGCAAAAGAAAGATGAAAACCATGCAAGTCAAAAGGGTGTTGCTCCCATTGTTCTCCTTGCTGCTTGGTTAACTGGGAATCCCTTTGAGCAACAGAGAGGTCACATCTGCCCAGATGTGCTCTGCTTGCACCCCAGTGCAGGGTAGTGTGGAAGCAGCTCCCTATAAACCCCTTTCATGATAACAGTACAACAAAATCACCCTGCTTGGCAGGATGCAAGCTCTCACCACAAAAGCATGATTTTAGCAGAATATATACGTGCAAGAACAATACCTGTGGAAGATGATTACCCTGTGACATGGCAGCACAGTCCCTTTTACAGGATAGGTAGGACTGAAACTATTCAGGAATCCGTAAAGTCCTTGTTCAGTTCAAGACAGTCCTAAGACTGAACCTGAGTTACCAAAGATAAGAAAGGGTGCATCTAGACCCTCTCCAGGTAGGACCTTGGTCATGATTGATGCACCCCTGGCCATGAGCTCCTGCCAGTCCCGGCCCACTGGTGTGAGGATTGAATTTGCTATCAAGAACATGAAGATCTGAAGCTGAAGGAAGCCACTGTGGCTGTGACAGGAAGGACCCTGAGCTTCACAGTAAAACAACAATAAACAGGTCATGCACCAAAAACAGAGGGGAAAGGAAAATTAGCCTGAATTTTTGACACCAGGTAAAATAGTTTATCAATAGAGTCACTGGAAGATAATGCTGAACTCAAGAAATTAGCCATATCCATGTGTTTTGCTGCATATGTTTCATACCTTGTAGACAATGCAGGACCACTGAGCTCTCCAAAGAGAGGCTTGCCTTCTGAAGGGCACTATGCTGTCTCCAGCATGAAGCCATGGGCTGCCAGTTCAGCCCTGTTATTGTACTATGTAACAAGAACCTGGAACAAGCAGGGCTAATCAAAGTCCTTCATTTAGATGATACAATACGAATAACAAAGCCCCGCTTATTTTCCGCAAAGGGATGTGTGAGAAGATTTCTTTTGGAGGCATGGGGAGTATGCTCTGAGTATATCTTGTCTAATTTTAATGCTTATTTCTGGTTTGGATAACCTCATTCATGTGATGTCCAATCCTATAAAAAGGACAGAAGTAAGGATGAAAACTAACTTTGTGATCCACAACCCTACAATATCCCACAGGCATTTTCAACAATAAAAAAGCTGTTCATGTTCTTGATTCTTCATGGGAGACAAGATGTTGTTTATAACCACCACCAAAAAAAAAAAAGAAAAAAATCAAGCAAACTGCAAATACTTTACTTTTCACTATTATTAACTGCTCCCCAGCACGTCAGCCCATTTCTCTTTTGAAACAGTGAGATGTGCCTAGCTGACACTTAATAAAGAGATGTTTGAGCTTGCCTAGCCTACATTTTAGGAAAAAGTTATTTTCCTCAGTTTAATGAAAATTCCCTTTTTTTTGGTCCTTCTTTATTCATTTATTTTTGAGGCCTTCCACCTCTGTTAACTGTGGGAAAAGACTTCACTTTGCCAGGGTACAGCATGCATTGTAAAAGTAATTCAATTTTACACCATAGCAATGACATGATCAAGGGAACTTTGAGCAGGCTTTGTGACCAAGAGCATTTAACAAGTATGTGAAAAGCTTCCAAAGAGCCCTCATGAAAGAAAGAAAGGTTATAACAATAGGAGAGGCAGTTTGATAGTGGTAAATTAAGAGTCATAGGAGTGACTCTAATCAGGTTAAGCTTTAAAGAAAGAGAAGCACCTTTATATTTCTTGGGTATAGGCTTGAGTGCATTAAGAACTGTTGAATTTATGTTGGGAAGTACAAAAATCCCTGTGGCACTCAGCACTTGCTCCTCTTTGGGCTGAAGAATTCGGCCCTGCAAGGAGAAAGACTTTCTAGGCAAAATAAGTAAAACCTCAGAGTTGGACTGAATATCTTGGGAGAAGAATATTGAGTATTTTTTAGTTTTAGTCAATACCTAGACCTCTTTAGAAGTTATCATATTCCATTTTGTCCCCCGTGGAAACCTTCTGGCAATGCCACTGTAAGCGTGGGGACCGTCTGGTGCATAAAAGCAATGATGAACCATTCACACACATTACTAGTTTTTAAGATCTGTGCAGCCTGAGATAGATTCTACCCTGAGCTATACACCCCAGTGAAGTACATGTACCACATGCAAATGACACATATTTATACATACTGTGTGTATTCATATGCATATCAGGTAAAATGGTTCTGGACATATCATTAAAACTTAGAGTTGGTAAAGAATGTGCATAGAGATGTATGCTTTAACAGAGAAACCAACTATCTAAAAAAATAACACAGAAACAAATAGGTTATCAAGTTGCTAGGGCTAGTTTTGTTGTTTCTCACATATGGCTTAATCAACACCTTTTACATATCTACGCTGTGAAAAATGCTTAGGATTTATTTTGCCCAGGAAAATTATTATAACTTTGTTGGAAAAAAGTAAGACATTACAAAGCTGGGGCTGCCTCAGTTTTGCAATCGACAGGGACACCTACAGGAAGACAAAATTAACACATTGGCATATTGGGTGTTTTCTGCTTTATTTGTTCACAGCTTGAGCCTATTACCTAATAGAGACACGAGAAAATGGCCCATCTGTTTGCAGTGGGCAAATGTGTGAGTAGTACTCTCTGGAGCTGCATGGAAGAAGGGTTGCTTTTCAAGAACGTATTTACTTTACTCTCTGTTTTCTCAACGGTGTGTATAACTCAATACTAAAAGGCTAATTTGTTTAAGAAAACCAAACCTGACTTCTTCAGTTAATTGCTTACAGAAAAGCTGTACGTATTGCATGGATTCTGTGGGCTTTGCTGAGTGGACTGGAGTGACCTCCACTATATGACCAGTGAGGATGTGTAAAAGCCAGCTCGATGGCAGCAAACCACTCATTGTTCCTGCCCTGCTTGCTCTGGTGGGGCTGCAGCTCTTGGAAAAGTTCAAGGATCTGTAAGGAGTGGGAGAGAGATGAAAGTCTGTCTATCAAGGGATGGGGATGAAGCAGCTGGGAGGGAAAGTCTGCTCAGGGGCACATGGGATTTGGGATATGATTAATGCTTTGGCAAAATGTTAACAAGAACAGGATCTGGCAACTGAGAGGAAATGCCTATGTGTTCTCTTGCAATCAGCCTTGAGCTGGAATAGGAGCCTATGCTCATGCCAAAGTGAATTCAAGCATTTGCATGTACATGAGTGGAAACACGCTGTAATAGAAAACATGGAATTTGGAGACCTGCATCCTGCTGGACCCGTTCCTCCAGTGGGAGCTGAGTCTTCTTTGCAGCTCCTTTTATCAGGAGAGAGACAGAAGAGAGTTTTGGTAAACAGCAGCACACTCTCCAAACAATGTCAACAGTCACTGTATCTTCTTCCCAGAAACTTTGCCACTCAGGCCTTTTAAACAATTTTTAAATCTCCTTCAGCCGAAATCACTGATGCCAGAGGTAGCCTTTACTTCTCTCTAGTCTGCAGGGACAGAACTGCTTGAAGGTATTAGCTATGCTAAGCCTCTTAAATAACTATTAAACACATAAAACTCTTAAATGCACACAAATCCTGTGTAGCAAAAGGCAAACAATAAGGAAAAGCTGATCAACCATTATACAGCAATTTAATCTATGCAATTTGCATAATTTTGCCCAACAGAAGGAGGTTAGAGCAGAATTGCCTTCTGAAGAAAGACAGAAATCCTGTACCAAACAGGTAAACAATTGGGAATGAGGATTTTACAAGTCCTCAGCAAATACTTGGCATTGGACAAAGGGAGTGTGATATAATTGCAAGGAATGTGATGTAGATGAACTGGAAGAGACAAAAGACAAGTTGAGAGCATGAAAAAAAGTCATTTTGCAATCCAATTAGGGAATTTAGAACAAAGGTTGATTATGTACTTTTAACTCTGTTGCTCTGTATCATTTCAGTGGACTTATGTGTTGGCATCCTGTACCTGAGCCTCAACACTCATAACTCCAAAAGACAAACTGCAGCTACCTGCAACATCTGTGCATGTGTGGCACCTTCACATCTGGAGAGATTGAAGAATGGTGACTTCTAAACAGTCTGCTTTACAAATGGCCACAAGGCAAATGAGCCACTGGTACCAGGACTCGGGACCACTCCATGCAATAGCCTCTGGGGCTCCTACAGAAACTGTTTTCTCTGGTTTACAGTCTGTAAGGTAGGCTCATATATCTGGAAATATGCCTATCACATTGTAGACTCCATAACACTAATCTAAACTCACATACTGACCATGTAGATATGGAGCTGTACAACTTGCTTGTAAGTAGATAATTGGAGGCTGCATGTCACTGCAGAGCCACCTGCTTAGACTGAGTCCCTACACTTCATAAATTTACACCAGGAACACATTAACAATTTAGTGCTGAGCTGCAAAGCAACCTTTTCTTTTTTTTTTTTTCAGGAATATCCACTATTATGTTCCCAGCAATCTGGTGGCCGTCAATGCCTTGACGATAAACTCGAAATCTTCACCTTCTTCTGTCCTCACCCCTCAAATGACCCATGAAAGAGTCTTGGAGATCAAAGAAATCTTCTTCCATCCTTATCCTTCGGACAGAAAAACTGATGGGATTTAGCACCCATGTGGGAATATGAGCATTGGTAACTAGGGAGTGGTAGGGGTGGAAAATGGTTGGGGGAGGTGGTGGTGGAGGAGCCCAGAAGATGAATTACCTGGGGAGGAGGTACATACCGAATTGTGGTTTCCATAGCAAGTGTGAGAAGACAGAAGAGAAATTACTTCCGCTGCCCCAAATAAAGATCAAGGAGTATTTGCATTCAAAGGGGTTGGGTTGTGCACATACCTCTTCAGTCACCTTCTTTTAACTGGAAATCCTCACTAATTAATTGCTCTGTAAATTCTGCTTCTGCACATCATATAACTTGAAGGGCTTGTTTGTTTCTCCAGTACTGACCACATGTGTTCCTTGCCCTTGCGTTTTGCTCTCCAAAGCCAAATTAAAACTATAAAGGAGTTAGATGAGAAAACTAGGGGATTCTATAATATTTTTTAAAAGTCCTTCAATTCCAACATGTTAAAATACAGGCCTATGTGCTACAGACAACCAAACAAAATGTCCAGTAAGAGTTATCCATTGTTATTCCTACTTTTTTTTCATCAATTTAAGGCTTTATCTTGAATTCACTTAGTAAACTCAGCAATTTGTGGGATTTTCACAGCACCTTAAGCAGACTGAAGTGGAGCTGATGAATAATCAGTGATGCAACAGCTGTTATCCAGAGATAACAGAGGACTTCATGCTGCAGATGTGCATGGGGTCAAGAGAGACAATGTTGTGCATGAAAAAGTCATACAATGGAGTTCTGTGTATTTTCTTCAGATTTCAAGAACAAAGAAGCGATGATCTTTTGTCTGCTGCTGTCATTCCCTGCTTCACCATTAAGGTAGTTTTCTTTTTTTTTTCCTTAATGGAAGGTATTTTGAAATAGACTCCTGTCAATCATGCCCTGAAAAAGATGAGTCCAGCCTTGAGCAGAAGCCTTTTAAAAAGTTTAAAAATACTGAATGTCAAAACGTGTGGCGGTAAGGTTAACATAGCACTTTGGATGGATGTGATTTGGATATATTTGTTTCAAAGACAGGTTTGGTTTTAATCACTGAGTATGCCAAGTTTCAAAGGACAAATAAAAAATTGAGGAAAACAAGACTATACCCTTGTGTTCAGCAAAGATCTTTCCAACCTTCAACAGTGGTCAATAGCACTGTGTAAGAACATGGCTAGCAAAGAGAGACAATTCTTTCTGTATAGCCTTCTGGTGTCTGGTATTCTGTGACTTAAGGACTTCTGAGTTCAGATTGTATTCATGTGTTGAGCTGCATTTAGAGAATATTCTTATCCAGATTTGTCTCTTTGTGTTTATAATTGATACTATATAGGAGAAGATACTTCCTCTGTTTGTTTTGGCCTCGCTATCACATCGTTTCAGGTGAAGCCCATTAATATTTGTACTGTGAGAAGTGGTGAATAACTTTTCCGTTATTGCCTCTCCATATCTGTCACAATATTACATATCACTGTTGTTGCTCAGTTAGAGTCTGTCTACTTCATCTTTCCTTTCTCAAAAATCACCTCCTGCTTTTAAGCATCTTTGTGCATTATTTAGCCCAAATTCCAGCACAGCTGGGGTAGCAAGAATGGGGCAAGTGCTGTGTTGTGCCATTGTCCTCCAGGACGTGCCAAGCTTGCCTCAGCCACAAGCAGGTCCCCAGCAATCTAGAGGGGAGCAGGCAGCTCTGCCCAGCCCCTACTGCAGAAGTGCCCAAACCTCTGAAATACTGCTGTGCCAAGTGAAAGCATGCAAGGACAATTTGTACAATGGCGTAACATGGGGGCAAGCCTGCCAGGAAAGTCTGTGCACCTTGCCTGAGGCTGAGCATAAACTTCTGTCTTCCTCTTGTCAGGAAGGCGTGCAGCTGTGAGGACAGGAGCTCTGGAGCAGAGCTTTGTGCCAGCTGTGTGCCCAGGAGCAGGGCATGCTGCCGCCTGCAACCACCCCAGCCCAAACCTCTCCCTGGAACCGGCCACAGGCTGCACTGCGTGTTTGGCTGCCTCCCTGTCCCACATCCCCACCATCCTGGCATGGAGCCATTATTTATTTCTCACCTGAGAGCCTTAATGAACTAATTACATTCTAACTGTTGGGATTTTTTTTTAAGGAAGGTGAGTGTTCACAGATCATCTCCCCAGCTAGGCAGGGGTGCACTCATTCTCTATGGAGCATCTCTTATATTGAAGACAGAGAGAGAGTTGTTGGTCTTACTTGAGAAATGTGACTGAGAACACACAGCAGCTATGTTCCCAGCCCAACTTGTTATTTTTTATGGTTCCCATCCTCAGCAGAGGACAATGGCTTCTGTTGCTCTTACAGTCCATGGGAAGCTGGTGTTTGAAAGTACACTCCCAACACTTCAGTTTGGTTTTTCTGTTTGGGTTCTATTTTACTGTTGTTAGGATTTTAGCTCTTTTTTGTTGTTGTTTTGGGTTTTTTTAATTGCCTTCTCCCCTCCTTCACACTTCATTCTTTTGGTATAGGGCTGCCACTCACCAGCTGTTCACAATTCCTTCACCCCTTCTGTTTTTCAGTACCATACTACCACGACATAGACTCAAAGGACATTTTATTCCTTGCAGGAAGCTTCCCATGCCCACTGAATACATTTAATAAACATACATTTCTCTCTTTTTACTACCTTGGAGGAAAGTTATTGTATCTGTACTACTCACATAATTCAGGTTAACCAATCTATCATCCTCAGACTGCCTGAGTTTGATTTCTTGACTGTTTTTAGATCCTAGAATGACTTATTTTTCCTCCCCTTGATAGAACAAGCTCATGCACAAAGTGAATACTCTAATAAGTACTTTTCAACAAAAAGTTCACTCATCAACTCACAAAACTGATCTCTGGTCCCCTACCTTTTTCATTTAGTTTTGTGTAATTGGATATTTTTTCTAGGCTGAAACTTGACCAAAAATCCGCACATTCCCACATATCAGCAAATGGTACCCAAAAGAGGAAAACTGGGATAACATTGTGAAGCAGTTACATGAGAGTTATCTGCTGAAGGAAAGGAGAATAGCTATCACTTGGTCATGTGCAGAGCATGGCAACTCCCACTGTTGCTAATGGGAGAAGAGGCTGCTGAGCTTCTCTCAGGAATGTACTGTTCTAATTTCTAATTGAGTTATTTGTTCACTTGTTAAAAAACTCATCTCTTAGGACAGTGACTCTCAAAGACAATAATAGTGGCTGCATGCAGTCACTAGGGAACTCATTGCAACCCACAAGACAAAAACTTGCTCTGATTGTTCAATTCTGTTTTGATTTAAACTGTCAAAACTGTGGCCACCATTAATTTACTGTGATGGCACATGTCACAGCTGCTTGTCTGAGAGCCACTGGTTAGTCCTGTCTCTCTTTTAGGCTCTTGGAGCAGAAGTGTTCAAGCTGCAATCTAATGGACTGTGTCAACTAGTGTACGAAGTCATTCTAACATCACGCATTGGCATTGTCTCTCTAATGCTTCAGTTAAAAGCATTTTGAGGAGGAGCATGATGCTCCATGGCTCCAGAGGAAATGGGGACCATCAAAGTCACAGAAGAAATTTGCTCTCAGATCAAGTCTCTGTCAGTCTCCACTACCACATGATCAGTGCCTTCCGCTGTCTTGATTTCCTGTCCCTGGCTTTCATGTTCCAGACCCATCCTTTGCCTGTGGTGCAACCTCACAGGCATCAAAACAACCCTGAAACCAGTTTTTGTAAGGAACTGGCCATGCCAGATTTTGTATGTAAAAAAGACACCTCCAATGACTCCTAATCCAAGAGCCTCTCACAGCCAGATTGACTCAAACCCAATCTCCTTCAAAAAAAGATTGTACTGATGAGATGGCTTTTTTTTATTGCAGGTAGACAAGGACAAAATTAAACACCTCAAACATACTTATTTTCCAAAGGCAAAGTTGCAAAATGTCACACTATAGATGCACGCATATTAATTATTTTTACTGGTTTTACTACCTTCCTTTCTTCTCTTTTCCTTTATTCTTTATCCGTCTTCTGGAGGAGCCAGTGTGCAGGGAGAATTAGGAGCATGTTTCTGTGGTGGAAACTAAAGGGTAAAATCCTCCCTGTTTTATTGCACGATATACTGTACTGTTCCCTTAACATAACTGTTCCTCATATGAAACAGTTTTCTCTCCTGTAAATGTTTAGCTTTGTATTATTTTTTCTTATTTATCAGCATAACATCAAACCCCGTGTTTTAACAGCCTCTCTCTAAAGTCCTGCTCTATAGAAGCATTTGCTTGTATGGCTTAAGAGAGGACTTGCATATGGTTCTAGACTTGCAAAAAATAACCCAAAAGAGCAAAAGATACTTGACTGCTTTGGCTTTAAGGAAAACCATTGGCTATGGACAAATATTAGTAATATCCTAACAGTGAGAAAAGAAGTAACTGATTTGCTATTGATTGTCTGTATAAGAACTGCTTGTAAAAGGAAAATAGAGGACCCCTGAAATTCCTGAGACACAACCAAGAAGTCGGTTGGAAATTCTTATTAAGAAACTGGAGCCCAGGCAAAGTGAGGCATCCAGGAGAGGCTGCAGGTGAGTTGAGTAACTGCTGATGAAGGAAAGTCAACAACAACCTGGGTATACCAGAAGCAGAAGTGGGAAGTAGACTCTGTGTCTGGGTTTGGGACTTTTCTCAGGGGAAAGCTGGATGAGGCTCCCTGTACACCAGAGCAAAGCTCCTGGGGAAAAGAGGTGTAGCATCTATGACAGATGCCCTTTTTTGCCCGTGTTGGAGGAACATGCTGCCAGCACCAGGCTGCAGTGCCTGTCTCTGTCTTCTGACAAGAGCCCCTTGCCTGCTGCCTCTGGTTCCTCTCAGGTAGGTGGTACATGTGAGCAAAAGACACAGGTGGCATAAGTCCCTCAAAGCCTTACTTACTCCTCCTTGATGTGTAGAGGCTGAGTGCAAGAGATCCAAGAAGGCATCTGTGGCCAGCTGGGACTTGGACCCTTTCCCGAGATGGGGAAGGCAGCCCTTCTTCTTCACTCTCTCCAGTAAAACAAAAAGCAAGGCTTACTCTTTTTTAAGGGTCATCCTGGAGGTCTCACTAAGACAGCTAACCCGGTTGTGCCTGGCACTGTAAATAAGAATAAGGAAATTTAGGATCTTCTAAGATAAGGCAGAAGCTAAGCATATTGTTTTGTGGTTTTTGTTCCAGTTACTACTTTGTTTTTCTTTTAAAAAAGGAGCCTGTTTTCCTAAATCAAAACCTCTTCCAGTTCACATCCCTTCCCCACCCCAAAAAGAATGTAATTAAGTGAAGTTGGCTCAAAATACCTGTGTGATACTTCCTAAAATGCCATTAAGAACCCATGTCTTCTATGGCAAGCCACTTTCAAGGCCGAGACATATATCTGTTTTATAGGATGCTGTGGGCCAGTGCTTGATGGGTGGGTGCCTCCAAGGCCATGGAGCTGCAAGTTCAGAAACTTCTACTAAGCAAGTTCACCTCTATCAAGAACACCTCCTACTATCAGCAGTGGAGGCAGCTTACATACTCTGAAACTGCTGAAGAAAACTCAAAACCTAGAAGTTTTTTTCCCCTAATAATACTTCATTTTGAAAATGCACCAAGTCAACAGCAGCATAAGGGCACAGAGCAGCAGCACGTGAATACAATATCAGGGGTTTTCAACTGTGAAATCATCCTTTCAGAAAGGATGAAGGTTTCCGACATTTTAAGCCCAAACATGATTTTATTAAATCTGTTTCATCTCAAATTCACTGCTTTGCACCTAGCATTTTTGCTTTGCACCTATTTCTAGCAAATACATGACACACTGATTAGAAGAGAAAGCTGTGATGGAGAAACGAAGCTGGAAAGTAACCGTGTCTGCTGGCTAACACCAAGCACAGGGGAGAGGCATGGCAGCTTGTTTTCGAGCTTATCCTAAATCCTTTGCTCCCCCAGAAGTGCCAGGGTCTTGTGGTTGAAGCTGGGCTTCGTCCAGGTGAGGAGGGCATTGGGTACAAGGCCAGTTCTGAGAACTCCCCAGTGTTTGCCTGCACGAGCAGAAGGTCTGCAGTGACCCTGCCCTTTCACATGAGGGAGAAAGCTGGAGGAGTATAGCCTTAGTCCTTGTCAATCTATAGCTGTGCAACAATATTTTGTTCTTCTGTGGCACGTTTGATATGATCAGCTTTGTTTTCAAGTACTGCTGTGGAGATCTGTCATCAACTTCTTCGTCATGTTGTCACACTGTCCTCCTTTTTCCTCCCTCTCCTCCATCCCCTTACCGGTGCCCCTCCACCTTCCCCCTGCTCGCTTGCACTCACAAGTCAGTCTGAATTTTCCATATCTACTTTTTTTTTCTTTTACCCCTCTTTTGTCTTGTGGTAACAGCGTTTGGCATTTCCCGGACAGCCCGTACTCCATAAGGCCTCAGTGTCTGAATATGAGGACGGCTTGAACATTGCCTGCTGAGACTGAAGAAGAACTTGAGTTAAAATAATCCTCTCTTTTGTTCCGCTTGGGTTGCTTTTTGTTTGCCTGACAGATGTTCGGCCCCTGTGCATGTGCACAGAGCGGCTCCTCCGCCAGGCCCTCTGATCCGCCAGCTTATTGATTTCTGCCTATCTGTGCGGCTTGTCTCCAGCCCTTACAGATGCGAGGGCTGCGGCCCAGGCGGCAGCCCCTCTCCTTCACACACAAATAGGGCAATCCTCTATTGTGAGGGGGCCAGCGGAGGAGAGCCAGCTTCACTCCCTCTTGAGCCATTGTGACAAATTCGGGTGGGTTTTGGGGGGCAGAGGGGAGATACGCGTGAAGCACCAAGCCGCGGTGCTGCACTTTGACATGTTGTGATACGTTTCTACACAGGTGCCTGAGTAAACAGGAAGGAAGCGGCTGGGGGCAAAAGGCCTGAGAGCTCTGTACTGTGCTTGTGTGTCATCTCATGCATATTTCAGTTACTTGACTCAGGAAAGTAAGGATCAAAGCTGTCACCAGGGAAAACACTGAAAACCTCAGTACTTGTTATTGCTCTGCTTCTCCTAAATGGCATTGCTGTCCACTGCTCCAAGTTTCACTGACTGGCTTAACCACGCAGTCACTGCATGCAAGACTTTCTTCTTGTAACTAACAGCCTTGTAAGCCACATGTAATTATTTCCTTCCATCTTGCCTTTTTTATTTGTTTGGTTTGGTTTGATTTTCTGCCTCTTGAGTAGTGTGTCAGGGAACTCTGCAAGAGAGGCAGGTTGCAGACCTGCATGCACATTTTGGCATAGAGTTGCAGGCTCACTTTGCTGTTTACAGCAGTTCGGCTTTTATTTAATCCTTGACATAAGTCTGCAGAGATATGACCAGCCACTGGCTCTAGCGCTCTGGATGGAGTGTGGAAAATAAGGCAGCTGTTTCCCCTCATTAAGCTCACGCCCCTAGAAAGCAGTCATTGTGTGTGCTGCCCACCACATCCCTGTGACAGCAGCTCTTCACAGGTGTCTATAATGCATGTGCATAGAGGATGCTCTCCAAAGAAACATCCCTTTCTCTGGGGTTGGATAAAGGCTATAGGGCAGCTCTGAGGTGTGTATCTCCCACCTTGCCAACCTTTTGCACCTACAGTGATCTTGCTGTCTGCAGAGCAGCTTTTCTACTTCATGCCATGTTGCCCTGCCTTGTCTTTCCTCTTCTTAAAGCATATCACTTATTGCTGTGCATGTCACAGCCTCCAGAGCAATGACTAGAGTTTATGTGGTGGCTAGGAATGGGGTGTCCTTTGGTTTCAGTGATGCTACCAGGCACTAGGTTATCATTTACTGTCACAGTGGTTGGGCACCAGTTTATTGAAAACTACCTAGCTATGTGTTAATGACCTGCTGCTTGAGGGAATATTTTACCCCACAGAAACAAATACAGACATGTTTCTAGTGCTACAGAGTTCATCTATTCTCCTCCTGAAGTGTTGCTCTTTGTTCACAAGGGTTGGGGTAGTTCAGTTTGAACTTGTAAAGGCAAAACTCCCACTGACAAGTTGTGGTTTGTTGAATCTTCCCGAGAGGCTGTCAAGAGCTGGCAGCAATACTTCATATGGTGTCAAGTGATTTATACTAACATGAAAAGCAGGCAGAAAGTTTGCAATCTCTGGTGGCCTGTGCTGCAGCTCCAGCTATGTCATGGTTACTGGATCTGACTCTGAAACCACAGTACGGTGCCTCCCAGTCCTTGGTGGATGCTTCCCACCAACAGCTTACTGGGACAGGGCTCATTCAGAGCTGATGGTAAAGGAGGTGTCTTTGTGTAATACTTCTTTGAATAATGGCTGGCACTAGGCTCAGAAGACATACTTGGACAGCATCTGTAGGGCAGAACAGATGTCCCACACAGCCACGTAAGCCCCTGCTGCCTGCATCTCTCTCGGTGTACTACAGCAGCACCGCAGGGGTCTCCTTCCTTCTCATGAGTAAGACAAACAAATTGTTCTCTCAGAATCAGCTCAGTTCTTGAGATTTTCTTCTATGATGCCTGTGTCATGAGGTTCAAGCAGGGTGTGTGTATGGGTCTTTAATTTAGAGAAAATAACATTGACAAGCCACAGAGGATTCAGTAGCCAGCAACTTCCATTACATTTTTTGTTAGTCTTGGATCCTCCTTGACATAAATGTAAAAATGAGGTAAAGTGGTTCATTTGGAAAGGAGATGAACTTTGTAAAATGCTCTTTGGTTTGACAAGCAGGGCCTTGCCAAGCCTGCAGGACCTTCTACTTGGTGTGTCTTTCAGTGTCAACAGGAGAGGACTGTAACTGCTGGGAATCAATGCACACTCTGCAAAGGCAATTTTGTCTTGAGAGTGTTACTCAAACACTCCATTAGTTGGATCGTGTCTTGATGACATTTATGGTGTTGGGCCCAACATGCTAAAAACAAGTGGTTTGAGGCTAAGCATTCAGAGAGCTTGCCTGTAGCAAGCTGTGGGGGTGGTATGGCCAGACTCCGAGTTCAAACCATGAGTGATAGCAGGTGATGTATGAAGGATTCCCCACTGGAGGGGGAAGACGAGACAAAATTTTAAAATCCAGATTGATCGATCCTCTGCAGTCAGGGGGTAGGGTGATAAAAATCTTCTCTGGCTTTCGGGAATGAAACACCTTGTGGGTGTGGGAGGGTCAATGAATACAGTTGTGTGCATGGGTTGGTATCTGTAGGAAAATGTAACGCACTGCCTGCCGCAAGTGATTCTGTACATGTGCATTTTTGCAAAGGCCATGTTGTAACTCTGTAAGCACTGTTAGACCAATACAGTGGGAGTTATGTAGAGCACATAGATGGTACCTGAAACCCAAGCTATGCCCATGCTGAGTGCTAGAAAGGGAAAAATCAGTATTTGGATTAATTCCTCTGACTTGTTTCTGCCTTTAATTTCACTGCCCTTCCCTTTGCTCCACACAGCCTGTGGGTGATGTTGTTGTTTGCAGGGCTGTGTGCGAGCTATTCTGTGACTTTAATAGCGATTCTTTGAAATTCTGCTGCTTCTGTAATGGGGGTTGAGTGCAGTTGCGTCACTGTTGTGATGGTCTGTCAAGCCATCTAATTGGGTTGTCTCATTAAAACTTACAATTGGCATTTACAAGGCAGCAATCCTGTAGTCCAACACTGTAGCTAGAGCCACACTGGCTGACCAAATGCCTGCATATGGATTAGGATGTGGATGGAAAATTGTATCTCTCGTGAACTCATTCCCACAGCTTCTGAGATGAAGCTTGAATGTATCAGACCACCTCTGAATCTACCTTCTCTGTAGTGAGACTAACTGGAGCTATTCAGTTCAAATCAACAAACAGATGGTTTTTAGTCTCCAGTTCAGAGCCAAGACTACTTCTGGGACCTCAAACTGGACACTCGAGGACCATCCACTAGTTGTTGTTGGATAGCTTGGCCTCAATGTTTTTTTAGTTAGCAAGACCACGAGGAGGAAATGGTGCAAGGAAAGGGCAGATTTGTGTAGCCTCTAATAGCAACTAAATTCTTGGAGTAGCTCCAAAATGCATTTTGGCTTTGAATGGAAACAACTTACGAAAAAGCACTCTACCTGTGCAGGTCAAAATACTAGTTAAATCACTGTAAGCACATTCTCTTATGAAAAGTCTATTCTTTATTTTATTTTAATCTGAGCCAACCAGGCAAAAGGACCTCACTTACTTAGGAGTCTGATTCATTGTTGTTTTTTTTATTTTAACTGCAATGGTGACTTCTAGCACCATAGTTAAATTTATCTGGGAGCATGAATCGGAGCTCAGAGCTCTAGGTTTGTGCAGAGTGAATACAAATGCAGCTTTTCTGCCAACACCAGGTTTAAACTAAATGCAGGGTTTAAACTGAACTGCCAGAAACCTCTCTTAAATGTTTGTGCAGGAATTTTATGGGTTAAATTAAGCACGTGAATGCCTGCATATATTGACTGCATATATGCCTAACTCTATTGGCCACTGTGACTCCCCAGCTGCTCAGAGAAGAGCATCTTGGCTGTTTGGTGCTTCACTGTGTTTGACAGAGGGTGTCCCTTTGACAGAGAAGCATTTTAACAGAGGTGAAGGGCACCACAGTCACTGACTTTAAAGGCTGTAGAGCCAAACAAAATACATTGGATGGTTTAGATGCAATATCCGGCACCAAATCAAGAGCCTGTCTATTCAAGGCTGTAAGCTCAACAGCTCTGCACTGAGGGCCTGGAGAAATGAGGGGGAAATCAGGTCCTCACGTTCCTGCAGAAATGCTTTCCTCTGTGATCAAGTGCGTGCTCTAGCTGAAACAGGACAGCTGGCCAAGAGACACTGGCCACCAGGGTAATAGCTTCAAAGAGTTGAGGATTGCAGATAAACTCTGTCATCCAGTGGTCTAGCAAACGTCTAGCCCAAGATGAGCCATAGATCACAGCGACCTTCACAGGGGCTTATGCGAATTCTGCTCAGCATCACTCAACATGCCACAGAGTGTGGACACCAAGGTTTTCCTTCCCCTACCTTGCACAGCGATCCCCATGCTGGAGTTGTATGAGAAAAATCTGTCACCATTGAATTTGTTTGATAATGTTTTTTAAAAGCAGTTTAATGTAAAAAGCCCCCCTAAGTAGCAGTTGAAAACACTTTGCATCACTTTTTAAAATATTTTTACTTCAAATTTGTGAGTTAGCTAAGGGTGAGCACTTCTCCTGGATTTTGTGAAAAGCCATAAAACCCCAGACTTTGTGACTTACTGTAAACCAGAGAATGAAAACACACTGCATGGCTCATCCAGAGACAAATTTTCTTTAATTTTTAAAAATCCCATCTAATTGTCATTAATCAAGCCATCCCCTGCACTAATAAGATGGAGGCAGGGAATGGAATGCCATTCCAGCTCAGGCAGCTGTTATGCATGTCAGCCAGTTTCAAAATGCTTGGCAAAAGTTGTAAATGCAGTTCTAATGAGATCGGCTTGTCTGTAACTAGCAAACACATACCAGCCGCACCAAAATGTTTGTTTGCCGTAGGACTTAATGGAGATTGTGTTAACCATTCTACATTCAAGGGTACATAAGTTCAGATCAAGCACAAGGCAGTGACACTGGAATGCAGCTTTCTCCAAAACCGTCACTTATATAAACCCTGAAAAAAAGCCTCCCCTCCTCTTTTTTGTTGGGTTTTTTTCCCCCAAAAAAACAGGCCTCTTAACTTTCTGGTAACTCAGTGCATGAGGTTCTCTGCATTGCTGCATAAGCAAGCTACAAACAGAAGTATGTTTTCTACTGGGATGTTTGAGGAGGGGCTCCTGGTAGGGGACCAACTTTCAAGGCATTCTATAGCATCTCTCACCTCCCAGGTACCCCCAGCTGGGTATGGCTCCACCCATACTCATGGCTCCAGGTTGGTTGTGGAGAAGAGGTGCTCCGCTGAGCCACCCAGGGTCTCCAGTATGAGAGCGGTGTTGAAAGACAAATAAACAGCTCAATCATCCATCAGGCCTGACTGCCAAGCTGATTATAGGCAGTTTTCACAAAGCCTGGTTAAACAGAGAATTGGGCCTGTTCACCTAAGCCACCTCAGTGGGCCAGATACTGTAGGTGTCACACACCCACACCTGGGTGGGCACCTGTGTGGATCAGCACATCGGTGACTTCTTGTAGAACCACCAAGGAGATCACAAAACTTACGCGGCTGTAGTAAGCTAAGGAATGGAAATACCTGAGTTTCAGAGAAGTCAGGTCTCAGGAAAGACAAAAGCACTTTACCTCAACTGTGAAAAATACCTATGTAACACTGCAAACTTCCACATCTTGTTCCTCTTCTTCGGCAAAAAGGGTAATCTTGTTTTTGAACTTTCCTCTTCTGGTTCTTTGAGCTAAAGTGCAAAGAAATGGTTGAATTTCTGGTACCGTGACTACTCTCTTGCCAGTACCTCTTTAATGTGTATCTTGTGCCAAAGAATATTAATTACTGTAGGCTACAATAAAGTCCATCCCTACCCCCATTTGAGCCTCCTAAATGAACAGAAGTTGAACTTTGCCAGCAACTGTTAGGAAAAGGGCCAAGAACAGCCTAACAGGAAAGATACTCAGGATTTTTTGTTTGTTTTTCTTCTGCTAAACCATGGTTTTGTAATTATGAATACTTTGTTGAAATTGCGTGGAAAAGGAAGTACACAGAAAATGGTCCATACAATTAAACTAACTACATATTACTGTCGAAAGAATATAAGGCTGGTCTCACTCTGTTGCACTCACACAGACAAAACCCCTTCTCAGAAGGAATTTGGCTTGAGAAGACTGATCAGGAGACAAACCTTAGTTAACTTCAGGCCCGTGTGCCTTATTGTCTGGTTTACGACTGCCCCAAATGGCGTAAAAGCAAAGGACATTCACACTGAACAAAAGCATTGGCTGAAAGAAAGAGAAAAGAGGAATTTGAAAGCTGTCATTTCCAAATCCCTTCTACTCAAAAGTTAGTTCTTGAGTTGGGATCAGGAACCCTGAATACAGCAGCAGTTAGTTCATGCTCCTAAAATCTATCTTCTACTAGATTGAAAAGAAACAGAATTACTTTATTTTGCTCAGATTCATGTGAATGTTGCTTTAATCAGTCCCTATTTGTCCCTGCCACTTCTCCCCAGGCTTAGGTTTGTAAAATCCCAAATTGATAAATTGAGATCACTTGCTAAAGCAGCTTTCTCGTCCTTTCCAGGATGGATGATTACAGGGTATCCAGAAAGGCTTATCAAGTGTGAGAAATTACAACTATGTCCCCTAAGTAAATAAAAATTGTAAAGGAGTAAGGAGTAAGTTGCTGTAGGGCAACTTCAAACTTCTGTACTTCATACAGTGTTTTATAATTTCAATTTAAATGGTTTTCTCTAGTCAGCAGCCTGCTCCTGACTCCCATCACACTAAGGCATATGTAGTGTAAAAGGCATATGTCAACCTAGAGTGAGAAAGCTTGATATTTGGCTTATACAATTCATTTTACAATTCAACCTCAAGAAATTCTTGGTTTTAGTTAAAGGCAAATTAAACTTATCCTTGGATGATATAGTGAACTAAGCTTTTAGAAGCATATATGCAATATTTATGTCTTGTCAAGCGCTTTCACTTTCCATAGTAACAAACCCCCTCCTCCATACATAAAAAGGATTTGATGCATAAACAATATTGCTGAAAACATGTCCAAAAATAATAAAGTAGACTTTGCTTTAAAAATTTAGTTTTTAAGGCTGATTCTGACCTTGAACAGTCCCTTATATAAGCAAGTGTACGCAGCCATTTGGCCAAGATCAAAATAAAGCCTCCCATCTCCTCAACACACAGTACCACAAAGCACATTATAGTGGGAAACTGGTTAAGTATGTGTGACTATTTTTACCGGCCCCACGTGTAATTATGTAGAAGCCTGCGACAGCAACTAACTATTGCCATCTTAAGGCAGCCCTTAGTACTGTTGCAAGTGAAGTCGAGCTAGCTGTTCCTGCCGCTGTGCACTGCTCTTGTACACCCTGCCACTTGCAAGCTCTTGAATGAGGTGGTTACAAGTGCTTGCTCCAAGGTTATTGCAATCCTGCAGTACAGCTCTCTTTCGAAAGATACACAGAACATGTTTAAAATTAAGGAAAGGACTGAAAGATAAACATTTTCCCTCTCCCTCCTTTCTCTTAGGCAAAATTGTAATAAAGGCATCTAACCCCTGGCCAAGTAGGTCTGCCCAATCCAGACCTCTGCTTCTAGCAACCCTAAGCACTACTGTCATGTTTGCTTTGCCCAGCTGTGTACCTCTACAGCCTACCTGCCTAGACAGTTCTGTAACCAAGTAAGGCTCAAAGTGCTTCATAAACTACTCATTTACGTTGTAGATATGGTGCAAGATGAGTATTGAGCTGATTTACACATAGGAAGTACAGGCACAGAACTAAGAAGAGCTGCAGTTAGGGGATTCCTACCTTCCAGGTCGAGGATGACAAATCTCAGAGCTAAGGAACATGGTGTCTTTTATCTGTAAGACACACCTGAAATTTTGGGATATTTTAATACTAACAAGAAAGTAGCTTCTAGCTGAGCAGCCTGTGACTACTTCTGTGGTCACACATATTCTGTCATTCCTGCAATTCCTCTCTCTGAGCAGGAGCAGTGATGACATCAGGGCAGGGTACAGGGAAAGTCAGAAATGTGGAAAACAAGCCTTCCCACATCACTGGTTCCAAACCCACCCACAGAGGGAATGAATGCAGTGCTACATTCTTCTGTGAAAGAAATTTAGTATTTTCAGTCCAATGGACCTGGGGAAAAGCTTCCTGTCCCTGATGCGTTTTTCAGCCACAGGTACTTCGCAGGGAAAACCAAAAAGGAGACAAAATGGCCATCTCAGATCTGCACAAGTGCACCAACATGATTGCACTGACATACAGTGGCAGGAAAATAGGTATCTGCTGTTGTACCTCTTGTGAGACTGCAAATGAGATCTGAACACTCTAATCACAGTTTCTCCGGAAAGAACTTACAGAGATAAGCCTAGACAACTCAAACTAAAACCAGTAATTCCTAAACTCTGTCAATCTGTATTTCTTTTGGATGTAAAATTTACCCTTAAATACAAAAGCATCCAAATTTATCAAAACTTTTCAACTGAATCACTGCAACTCTCCTACACATTTGGCATCCTGCAAGAACATTTAATTAATTAATGTAAAAATTAGACAGTTCCCCTTGTTTGTTGCTCTATCCTTTTACTGTTTTACCTTTAAATATTGCAACCAGACCTGGCCCAAAGGCAGGCATGTCAACTTGTTACCCTCAGCTGCTTTTCGTTGCAACAGAAATGCTGTTTAGTTTCACTAAACTTCACCAACCTTGCATAAAGCTCTAACAATCTATTGTGAAACACTTGGGCAATTCAACACAAATCTGGCATCACAGTCGACCTTAAGGTGCTTTAATTTACTTTTACAGAAGTAGCAGAGCACGTATTTAATTTGGTATTACTGATTTGTACTTTAAATAGGCATAAGCTTTCTGTTCTTAGAATTACTGCACCATATGCTTTCTCAGTATAGACAGCATATAGCTTACACAGTCATTTATACAATCAACCTAATCCGACTTTTGCAAAAAACATTAAACATCTTCTTAAGTTACCTGAACATGTCTAGAAGTTCTGACTTGTGTGACCAAGTCACTTCAGCCCCAGTGTTCTCAGACTAAGATGCTATGTGCCTTTCTCATTGCCCAGTTCCCCACGGATGAGGAGCAATTCCCTTCTTACTCTGTCCAACAGTGGCACCCAGTGGTCAAGTGATTTCACAAACACTCTGGGAATCTGCAGTTGTTCAGTTCCCACTCAGTGGATTTCTTGAACACAGCTAGTCTGTTCAAATGCACTAGCTGTTCAATTATTGAGGTTCAAAATACTACCCATTATCTAAATGGTTTAGAAAGCCTGAGACTACCATCGCTAGTGAAGACTAGCCAGAGCTAGGAATAATGCACAGCACCCAAAATTTTGCACTGAAGGCAGCCAGTCACACCCTAACAGGAGATGAGGTTACCATAGGGTCAAGCACATCAGCAAAATTATTCTTTTAAAGAACAAGTATGCCACCTCAAGCAATGAGATATTTTATATGTCCTTTTTTAAATAGCTACAGACTGTGAAAGGACTCCTAGGCAAGAGAAAACTATTTTGCCCTTGGTGATGCAGCTCTCTTTTTCTAAAGGTCCTAGTACTCAAGCCAATTTCCAGAAGTGCGATACAGCACATCAAACAAACCACACAATGCAATTTCCCAAGAATCAAAAGCAGTACTAGGGCTAACAAAGCTCCCAAACATTAAAAAGCATTCAGGAATCTCCATTATTTTCCATCAGTAGCCAGAAAACAACGATGCTTCAAATTTGGGGCATTAACCAAACAGAAACATGTAGAAGTGAGCACGGATGCAGAGTCCAGGACTAAACTCTGAAAAATTCCACTTAACATTCTTCCCTCTTACACAGTGAAATTGGTTGCAGGTGATCCATGCAGTCTCTCTAAATAAGTACATGGAAGTCAAATGTCAGGATAGCACATCAGAGAGAAAAAGGAGAAGACAGGAAAAGCAAGCTATGAAAAGCAGAGAAGGCAGTACAAACAAAACAGATGCTTTTCTCGCTAAACCAAGGCTGAACGGAAAGCATTACCAGAATAGTCTGTGAACCTAAATTTTATTAGGTTTAAACTCTCCCATATTGCAGCATAAGAGATTGTGAGAAGGGGGGGTTAAACTCTCATTGGACTTAGAATGATCAACAGATTAAGATGAGACAAACAAAACTGACTTGTAACTTTTAGCTGCTTCCTTACCAGGAACTGCTCTGGTTTCTAAAAAACACCACCACTTCCAACAAAGAAAATACTCAGCATTACAGTAGTTGAACTTCTTCAAAAAATTTAATAAGACCAATGTCTTCATAACACAGGTAAATTGTACATTATAGAATACTTGTTTATAAGGGAACTGAATTAGTCTTTTCGCAATTGGATACTTTGCTCTTTAATTCCATCTTTTGTGACAATGCAAATCTTAAGTGCATCCCCAGTGTACACATCTCTCTCAGCAGCAGAAATAAAGACATCCTTAACCAGCTGCAAAGCCTTTTCCAGGGTCAGAGGTACATGTTCCACATTTTGCATGTTCTTGAAGCCAATCTAAGAAAAGATGAAAATGCATTTTAAAGGAAGTATGATCCATCCAGCATGAAAGCTGTTTCAGTCTCTGCACTAGAATTAACAGATTTAGACAAATTAAAAAGAAGAAAAGGCTTGCGTGTTTTAAAAACCCAAAGCTGACAAAAGTGTTCCTCCATACGGTTTACAGTTGAAAACTTTGCCAATGCTGATACTTTAGAAGAGTAACAAGAAGCAGATCCAGTATACAGCTAGCACAGCTGCTCGTGCTCATTCAGCATATACAAGATCACAAAGAACATTCAGATCTGAACTGATCTAATCCTTCAAAAACTTCTCACCGGGTTAGCAGCATCATAACTGCACACAAGCCTTTTCTCTCTAGTCACTTGTAGTACGGAACATTTCTTAAAAGCAAATACTCCTCAGCATACCTAGAATTCAAAAATAAGTCTATACTGGAGCACATCTGATCATACTAAATAGTGCATTTTACCTGATAAATCTAAGTGTCAACTTAAGCATCAGAACAGGTAAACGAGGAGAGTAGTGCACTTTGCCTGAAACTCATAAGCAATATAAAACTACTTACGAAAACTTTGTTTGTGCAGAAGATGTTTTATTTCCTTCAGTCAATAAAGTTCAAAACTAAGTCAAAGCTGAGAACATGCTGCTATTTAAATTTTAAAAAAAGGAAAGATTCTATTCCTTTCTCAGCTGATAAGAGTCAAGAGTGCTTATTCCTTTATTACTTTTTAAAGCACAAAATTTGTGTTGATATCAGGCTCAATTGACTAAATACCAACACCGATGTCAGTGAATAAAATGAGTAAAACATGCTTTGGTATTTCTCCCATTCAACCACTAACAGCATCAACTAAATATGAAAATATTCTTAGAGTATTTTTAGACAGAGTCAACTGAATAACTTTCCATTAATTTTATGTAAGAACATTCTTAGAAAATGGTATCTGAATTGTACAAAACTAAAGACTTAAAGAAGTGTATATTAAGTGATAAAATGTATGTACTAATTATACCTTCTTATTTTGGTATTATTTCATGCTAAGTAACAGGCACATTTATGTTATCAGCTAAGAAAAAACCCTAAAAAACAAAACCCAGAGAAAAATTCCTAAACAATTTCTATGAGAAACCTAACTCCCTAATTAAAATGTGTATCTGTCTTTTAAACAGGTGCTGCACTGTTAGTTACAGATTAAAAACCTGAACAGATCCCAAAGCAAAACTTTGATCTCTCCTGAGAAAGTAATGCCCCATAATTTATAAATGTATGGATTAACAGGTCATACCTGTAATAGATTTAAAATGTCTCTCAAAAGCAGTACTTCTCAGAAGTAAAGCTACATTAATTTGAATGTCACAAATGTTTACTGAGATAACAAAAGGAAAAAACCCAAACCCGATAAACTATTTTACCTGGTTATCCAGCAAAGGTTGCAGCATGGCACTTGCTGATCCACCTGCTTTGAAAGAATCCCTCTGGTATGAGCCCACTGGATCAAAGCTATATACTGCTCCCTTTCCTGGAAATCAAACAAAAAAATTAGCATCTAGTAACAATTCAGAAAGACTCTCAACACTGATAAGCATATACAACAAGAACTAGCACTCTCAGTAAGCAGTGTCTGGAACACCAGAGATCCCAGAAAACCTATACCAAACAATATTTACTGCAGTATGTTCAGACAATGCTTTGTACAGTAGGCTCACTATGGTTGTGGCCTGGTATGATTTCCAAGATTATTTTCTCTATTTAAGCTACAACCATGCTCCAACAGATGTTTTCTACAGTACTTACCACAGAAAAAGTGTTGATGTGCAATCAAAGCAGAAAAATATGCCAGAGCATAGTGCTGCAGAAGGAACCCTGGAGGTTCTAAGGCTAACACAAAGAAGCAGTTTAGACATCGTTCTTGAACACCACAGTTCTTGAATTACCTCCAGAAAGCATACTTTTATTCCTCTGCATTGCACTCCCAGAACCAGGGATGATGCTCTGGTCTCTTACACACTTCCCTCTGGAACCAGTCCAGGTTGTGCAAAGTCTGACTAACATGAGAGATGCAGACACACTGCAGCTCTGAAGCATCGGAGTATGACGAGGACACGCCAGTCAAAAGGCAGGACCTGACCAAGCCCCGCCTTTCTGTTCAGACAGGCTGCACCAGCTCCAATGAACTGGCCAGTGCACTTGGCAGCACGGCACAGGAGCTGAAGAGCCCTGAGACAGCTAGCCAAATCAAAAATCAATCTTACTGGACCCAAGCTAAGTCCATGCATGCAAACCTACACTATGAGCAACTGTTACAACACCCTCATAATCTGAAATTTACCATTATGCAAGGCAGACTAATCCCCTTCCAGACTCCACATACCGCAGACACGTCTTAGCAAGACTGGGAAAGCAGTATAACTTAATGGTAACAACAAACTGCAGGGAATGGCTGAAATTATCCAAACAAGACCACCTCGGAGCTCCTTCTCAAAGCCAGAGAACACAGTATTTCATCAACTCAACCAAATCACTGGACAAGAGCCCAGCAAGTCCTGGAAGGGCTGTACATTAAACTACAGTTTCCATGTAGAAATCATGATTTTCATCAGACGTCAGTTAACAGTTAAAAATAACTTTGTAGAAACCTGTCTCTGGAGTAAATCTTCATATATAATAACCTCTGCCACACTCAAAGGTCTGGGTAAAATATACACAATTTTACTGGTAACATCTCCTTTAAAGGTGCAATTAAGAAATCCAGAAAAGCTGTTAAAAAGTTTTCCAGTCTAAAGTATGAAAGATTTCATTTGTAGAGATTTTATTTGTAATCAAATATTTGTAACAGTTTTTAGACTTTCACACCATCAGAAATGGAAGATCAAATTAGCAGCAAAAACTAGGAAATGAGTCAGATGTATAATATGTATTTGATCTGTGTAAGTATCATAATGCCTAAAGGTAGGTGTTATGAATAGGAACACAAACTTTGTTATTCCATCAATACACCTGAGATGTAAAGGGATAGCTTTCCACTCACAGAAATTCAGCCTCTCCTTTTTAGCTTTTTTTGTGTAAATTCTTACCTTCTTCATCAAGTCCACCAATTATGTTATAAACATAGTACGGAAAGAAGCGTCGAGAATACAGGATTGTAGACAGCATTGCTGCAATAGCCCCAGTAGTCATGGTCTTGTTATTGGAATGCTTATACATCTGCCAGTGGTAGAGCACATTCAAGAAGAAAGTCAAACACTAAATCTGACATTCAATCAAAATTACATTTTCTGTAACCTCACTACAGAAGAATCTGATGTTAAGCAAGATTTTTAACTAGCATGATTACTGACAACACACCTGTCTAAAAGTTAAAGCCTTCTTACAAGACAAAAATTAAATGTCTTTAAAGTTTTACAATTAATAGATGTTACCTCATTAACACTCTCTTCTCCAGCTTCTCCATTCTTTAAGTTTCTGATGTCACACTTAGTAAGAACACAGCATCAACTTCCCCTGCCTGATCTTTCACTAGCCATACAGTTAAGATACAGACATTTGAAGAAGAACAGCAAAAACTGTATTTAAAACACATAATATTATGACTCAAGCATAATATTAAGAATGTAAGTTTCTAAATACAATAATACAAGTAGTTACCTTTAATCTCGCTTCAATAATTTTAGTAAGGGTAAGGCAATCACCATGGAAACCAGTGCATCCAATGACCGTTTGTTCTGTTCTGAAAAACGTAACATTTTGTTGTAATTTTAGATTTAGTATGAACTAGAGCATTTTCTTACACAGTAGGTTATTTTGAGAACACCAAAATGTATTTTCAGTTCTTCGAATGTTATCAAAAACAGTTGTCTAAAATATAGTAACAGATCTGTGGTGTATGAAAGGTAACTGCAACCTACATCTTGGAGATGACTTTTCAAGCACAGGACCATGCAAAGCCTGTCTTCAAACCACCTTTCTTCAACTGTCAGTAAGACCAATAAGAAGAAATTCTTAATTTCTGCATGCACTCCTCACTCTATCTATTACAATTTGGTTTTGCTAAAGGATGTGATTTACACTGGGGAGCCACAGATCCTATCACTCGGTCCAAATTTTACTCCATCGGACCTGAGGGCTGCATTAAGCTTGGACAATGGTTACATGACATTTATGGTATCAGTGCAACAGAAGTTATCTGGCTGTAGATGCATTACAAAAGCTTAGCTCTCTGCTTAGTTTCAAAATGCTTCATGAATGCTAGCCACAGTGACACACCCTTGAAATTTAAATTCTAGTAAAGAGGAGTCTACAAACATTAACACGTACAGACTAACACAAAGCAGTCCTTCAGAAAACACCTCAAAATGCAATCTTCTCTCAGCCTGTCACAAGAATTGCACAAAGCCATGGTGTGCAGTATGCAATTTCCATTTGGGCAGTATCAGAGAATCAAAGATATAGTAAGGAGTTAGCCAGGAGAAATGTAAGTTCCTTTGATCCCATGTCAACAATTTAGAAAAGAAAAAAACACAAAGAAAAAAGGAATCAAAAAATGATGGCAGCCTACTAGGTAAATACCTGCTGCAGTCGAATGAATGTAAACAATATGTAGTTTTAGACCAAGGAGATGCTATCTAGGTGAGTCAAGAAAAGCATAAAATGAGCATAAAAAGTTCAATAATGGAACTACTGACAGGTTTACCTTTCCTAAAACAAACACTTCTCCAAAGTGCCAGGTGTGTAACTAGAGAGAAACTGTACAACTGACTGCAGGGGGCACACTTGTGTACTAACACTAGGTGCCCTGATGAAGCAGAACGAGTTACCACAGGATTAAGTTTGGCTACAGCAAACACCAAAGTTCTTCTGATTATCCAGCCAAAAAAACCCACCACCTAGCTTACATTAAGCCTTGTATCATGCTAAAATAGTTCTGTTATCAGCTAACTTCGAGAACATGCAACACTAGCTACCTTTACAACATCACATCACATCTTGAATTACAGTGATGTTCAACACGACTCCAAAATCTACTTTGTTACTCTGCTTTTTGTGTAAGAATTCTTAAAGCAGGAGGCAGGTGACATGGTCAGCAATACAAAACATCTTTCATCTGTTTCAATTTTTGCAAGATCTGGACTTACAGTTTGTAGCATTTTGGGCTGTCCCGGCAGTGAATTGCATAGCCTTCACTGAGCCGCGTGTCAGAGGCAACAATAGAAAAGTCTTCCCCAGCAATCGCCAGCACAGTCCTTAATGAAGAGTATTGATATAATCATGAGTTTCAGCACAAATATTTTCTTAGGCAACACAGAAACAGACTAGATAGGAATTCTATATCCAGACTCACATTTTGTCAAGCATGTTATATTCCTTGCTATGTCCCCCTCTATGCACATCCCTACATGTAACCCAAGACCAACATAAGAAGATAACAGACTCAATGAGGAAAACATATGTACGTGACCCTCTACTTTGACTAAACATCGTATGGAAACTTGGTAAAAGAGAGTCCCTACACTAGGCAAGAAACAGACTCAACAGACTAAGTCTTTTAGATGACTGATAATGATTCACCCTTCTGAAACAAGCAAAGTACTAAGCAACAGTATCAGGACACTTAAATTATCACCACTTTTTAAATCTGATGTTATCTTACTGACTTCCAAACAACTAGCTTTGTGATTCCCACAGGTGTAGTACCATTAAGTAACAAATACCCTTTAAAAAGCAGTTAGGCACTATAAGAAAAAAACCAAATAACACTATCCTCGTCAGATCCTGCCACCACCTCAGATGTGTAAAACATCACCTGCCTTAAAAAGGTACAGCAAGGCAGCGTTCAACACAGTTACATGTTTACTAGCGACAGGACGAGGAGCAACGGCCATAAACTAAAACACAAGAAGTTCCACCTCAACATGAAGAACTTGTTTACACTGAGGGTGGCAGAGCACTGGAACCGGCTGCCCAAGTAGGCTGTGGAGTCTCCCCGCCTGGAAACATCCAAAACCCACCTGGATGGGTGGGTTCCTCTGTCACCTGCTCTAGGTGATCCTGCCTTGGCAGGAGGTTGGACCGAATGATCTCCTTCTAACTCTAGCAATTCTACGACTCTGTAATATGACCAATTCCTACGTTTCCCGAGGCACGGAAAAACGTTCCACGGGGAACAAAAGGTGCTTATTTTACGAGCACTAACTGTTTAGAGAGCCCGAGTGTGCCAAAAGCCACGCACGAACAACCCGAAGGGCTGCACGGACCCAGGGCAAGGCCGAGCCCTGCTACTCCTCGTGCTGCCCTTCTTCCTCTGCAAGAAGGAGCTCCTGAGGGGAGACAAACCCGCCCTGAGCACCGGGGGGAAGCAGGAGTAAGGCGAGGCAGCCCCAGCCCCACCGCCGCCCTCCCCCGGACGCCTCGTCCCGGCCCGCTCGCTGCCCGCGGCTGCTCACCCTCCGTTGAAGGTGTAGGGCGAGAAGCGGTAATGCTGTACGGGCCCGTCCAGCTCATAGCCCATCTCAGGCCGGGAGGGCCCGTATCCCGCGGCGGACAACATTGCCATCGCTGCTGTCTCACGGCGAAATGGCGGCACCGGAGACGGAAGCGGAGCCGCTCTGGGACGACAGCACCGCCTCCTCTCGGCTGCTCTGCCGGGCGGCGAGCGCCGTGCCCTGGCGGGCGGCCTGCGGGGCCGCTGTGGGGGGCGGCGCTCGCCCGTGCTCCGCTATCACCCGCCCCCTCCTTCCGCCCCCCGCCCCGCCAGCAGCTCGGTGTGCGCCTGGGACCTCCTGGCAGCACAGGCACCGGGTCTTGCCCTGTCCAAGCGCTGCCAGCCCCTGACATCTGCGTGCCCGCTCTTGGAAACGCGCAGGTTGATAAGCAGCTGTGGTGGAGTTATCAAAGAGCATCTAATATTTGTGTAGAGTGGCTCTGGCTCTGTAGGAGGGAGCACCTTGAGAACTGCTGTGAAGACCAAGGGTCAGGAAACACAGAGTGGCTTGGGTTGGAAGGGACCTTAAAGATCATGTAGTCCCAACCCTGCTGCCATGGACAGGGACATCTTTCACTAGACCAGGTTGCTCAGAGCTCCATCCAATCTGGCCTTGAACACTGCCAGGGATGGGTCATCCACAACTTCTCTGGACAACGTGTGCCAGTGCCTCACCATCCTCACAGCGAAGAACTTCCTCCTAGTATCTAAACTAAACTGATTCTCTCAGTTTAAAGCCCTTCCTCCTTGTCCTGTCACTACATGCTCTTGTAAAAAGTTCCTGTCTTTATTGTAGGCTCACTTCAAGTACTGGAAGGCTGCAATTAGGTCACCCCAAAGCCTCCTCTTGTCCAGGTTGAACAATCCAAACTATCTCACCCTTTTCTTGTACGAAAGGTGCTTCATCCCTCTAAGCATCTTGGTGGCCTTCCTCTGAACTCACTCCAACAGGTCCAGGTCTTTCTTGTGCTGAGGACTTCAGAGCTGGACACAGTACTCCAGATGGGGTCTCACCAGGTCCTTGAGGTGGGCCATGAGCTGCGGTGCCAGGTGCCATGGCATGAGTGAAAACGAGAGAAGAGCTGGGGTAGAAGCTTGAAGTGGTGCTAGGGGAGAAGGCCAGGGGGACAGGGAGATGCAGGGGACATGTGGTGTTCTGGAGGAGAAGCGTGTCACTCTGCCTGGGAAGCAGAGCTGCAGTGGCTGCAGCCTCCACGGGTGCTGTGCACAGACAGCAGGAAGAGCCACCAGTGCAGCACTGCAGTGTGTAAGTCTGTACAGCTATAATGTGGGGAACAACCTCCAGCACAGCCCCTGTGACCAGGTCTCATGCACTGCAGGATGGGTCAGGCTGGAAGGGACCACAGTGGGCCACCTCCCTGTTCAAGCAAGATCATCCAAGAGCACATGGTACAGGACTGTCTCCAGATGGTTCTTGAATATCTCCAACGAGGGAGACTCCACAACCTCTCTGGTCAATTTATTCTAGTGTGCAGTCACCCACAAAATACAGAAAGTGGACTTTCCTGTCCATCAGTTTCTGCCCATTGCCTCATCCTATGACTTGGCATCACCGAGAAGAGCCTGGCTCCATCCTCTTGACACCCACCCTTTAGATATTTATACACAGTCATCTCTTTTCTAGGCTGGACAGGTCCAGCTCCCTCAGTCATTTCTCATAAGAGAGATATTCCAGCGCCTTAATCCCTGGACCCGCTCCAGGAGCTCCATGTTTCTCTTGTAGTGAGGAGCCCAGAACTGGAAACAGTACTCCAGATGCGGAGTAGAGGGATAGGATAACCTCCCTCGATCTGCTGGAAGTGCTCTTCCTAATGCACCCAGGACACCATGGGCGTTCTTAGACACAAGACCACACTGCTGGCTCATGGAGAGCTCCTTGTCCACAAGGACATCCCAGGTCCTTCTCCGCAGAGCTACTTTCCAGCAGGTTGTCCCCGAGCCTGTACTGGTGCATGGGGTTATCCCTCCCCAGGTGCAGGACCCCGCATTTGCCCTTGTTGAATTTCAGAAGGTTCTTCCCAGCGAAGGTTCCTCTCCCGGTGGCGGCGGGAAGTGACGCGCTGGGCGCGCCGGCGGGGCGGGGGCGGGTCGGGCCGTGGTCCGGCGGGCACTGAGCGCGGCGGGAGCGGAGCGGGGCAGCAGGTACCGAGCCCCGCCGGGCGCCGCGGCCGCCGCACGCCCGCTGCCCGCGGAGGGGGTGGTGGCTGCCGGCGGGGCCGCGATGGTGCGGGCCGGGCCGGGCCGGGCCTGGAGGGCGGGGACGGTGCGCGGAGCCGGGCTTGCACCGCGCCTCCGCGGCGGCCTGAGCCGCGGCGGGGAAAGTGGGGAGGGACTCCTCTTTCTCAGCCGCCTTGCTCTGCCCCGCCGCGGGGCTCCGGCGTGGCTCAGGGGCGAGCGGCGACCGTGGCGGCGGGGGCGGGCTCGGCGCGGGGAGCGGCGGGACCCTGCGCGGCGCCGGGGCCGGTGCTGAATGGGGAGCGAGAGAGGTTGGAGGGCACCGGGAAGCGGTGGCCACCGGGAAGTGGTTGGGGAAAGAGCCCGAACGGGGCCTCGGGGGTGGGTCGGGGCCTCTTCCGTGGTGTCTCCTGCTTTTGGACTCTGTTCCCTCGACCAAAACGTTTCCCAGCATTTGTAGTGGCGATCCAGGCAAGCCTCGTTAGGTGGTTACAAGATGGGCCTCTGCGTAGCCGGTGTCCTCGCCGCAGGCTCTGGCATGCCTGGTATCCTGGCTTCTTACCAAACAGCTGGGCTGTCGAGGAGTTGGCTTTATTTCTTCCAGGATAATGTCTAGGCTTCTAATGTACTCCTGTCTCCAGGTCATAAAACCTGGATGCTCTGCTTGATACCTTCGGTGAGGGTAAAGATCATAATATCTTATGGTCACAGGGAAAAAAAAAGCAGACCTTTTTAGCTGCAGTGTAAATATTGTAATTCTAAGCTCTCATATCTTTAAAAAAAAAAAAAAAAGGCTGAATAAGCTTTCTTCAGATTTTGAGGTGGCCAACCTCCAGCCTGAAAATGACCTTGAGTATTTCTAGGCGATAGTTAAGAAACTTATAAATTAATGGGAAAATATTTTATATCGTTGATAACATAAAATTTAAATTCTTCACTTATCTTGTTTATTTTTGTAAGACAGCAACAGAGGTATAGTTGAAAAAATCCAATCATATGGATGTTTCACTTGTACATCTGAAATAAGTTTTCACGTATTTATTTTTGTTTCTGATAAAGCACATGTCACTGTTGTTTGAAGTCTATTGAAAGTGGATAAGAGGTTTTCCTAGTTCTGATTTGACCAGTGATGCTTTTCTCATAGAAGAAAAAAATAATTTCTGAAAGCCCAAGCCTTAAAATTGTCAGGAAGAGACTTACAAGCAATGTGTCAGTAAGCTTTTTGCTTAGTAGTCAGGGGAATTAAATTCTAAAAAAATCTGTGCTTTTCTAGCTAAAGCAAAGCTTAGAGTAGAATGAGCATTAATAGCTTGAATTGTTTGTGCAGGGAGGTTTGGTTAGACAGAAGCCTGCCCATGTGGGTCAGGTAACCTGCCAGGGACTTCAGCAGAATCACGCTGCAAAGTTTCTATGGAGTGTGCCTGAAAAAGGTTATTTTTATGGATTGTGCATGTGTGTGTGCATATGCGTGAATTTTCTTATATGTATTTATACGTGGGTGTGTGTCTTATATCTGAGTCAGCAGCTCATAGGTTTGCTTTTCATTTTATTTTTAGATATTATTCTCAAGATATTACTCTTTTTCTTTTCAGATTTTTCTTGGTGTTTTAGACTCATAACATATTTCTCTGGAGCTGATGTTTTCCTAGCACCTTTCAGCTTGGCTTTAAAAGCTACTTTGCTGGAATGTTTTAAACGGTTAAAAGTCCTCTAGGATTTGAAGTTTATTTAAATTAATTGAAGGAAATACTTCTGGCCTCACCAAAGAAATAACTGGAATCATGGATCAGAACAACAGTTTGCCACCCTACGCTCAAGGCTTAGCCTCCCCTCAGGTAAAAGCAAATGATCTAAAATGCAACTATTATCTGATTTTTTTATTTTTTTTTTTGGTGAAAGTATTTTCCATTTCTTGCATGTAACTTCAGTTTATTTCGTTTGCAGATCTGAAAAATTCTGCTAGGTATCGAATAATACTAGTATAAAGCAGAATTGTAAAACCATCAATGTAGATATCCAGAGGTATAAGAAACATGCAGATACACGGGGTTCCTCTAAGTAGAAACATGACTGACAAGTTGGAAAGATTAATTTTATTTTGGTGGTTGCCCTTAAAACTACGTGCATAATAGATTGTTGCTGGGTTAAGAATGTGTTTGGTAAAATGGGCACAGTCTGTGTTCAAACAATTGCAAATTAAATTGTGAGTCAAAGTTGAGACATGCTTGCAAGGTAGTGTGAGAAACGTGTCAGATCCCTAGGGGTGGTGTTTTATTCTATAAAATGTTTATGCTTTATTCTATAAAGCATACATTCTATAAAGCATAAAAAGGACTTTCTGTTTTTAACAAGTTACTACTGTGTGCTTCAGCTTTGAGATCATCAACTCAATTTACATAGATTTATATTTAGAAACTTTGTCTCTTAAAAACAAAATGGAATCAACATGATCTATGGTTTCTCTTTCATGTTTGCTTCTCTAGGGTGCAATGACTCCAGGAATTCCCATTTTTAGCCCAATGATGCCATATGGCACAGGACTGACACCACAGCCTGTCCAGAGCACCAACAGTCTGTCTATATTAGAGGAACAGCAGCGGCAGCAGCAGCAGCAACAAGCAGCGCAACAATCTACGTCACAGCAAGCAACACAGGGAACATCTGGTCAAACTCCCCAGCTCTTCCATTCACAGACTCTTACCACAGCCCCTTTACCAGGAACCACACCTCTGTACCCCTCTCCAATGACTCCGATGACACCAATAACTCCTGCAACACCAGCATCAGAGAGTTCTGGGATCGTGCCACAACTACAGTGAGTGCCCCATGTGTTAGTGCATTGTGTCCTTCTCAGATAGCCTTTTAAAGACTTAGGACCAAAGGCACGTCAGGAATGGGTACTGCATTTTGGTGGAAAGGGAGGATTCAGAATTTATGCGTCTCCTGTAGCAATATGAGTAATTTTTGCTTTTATTTTTAGCTTCATTACTAAACCACTTAATAATGTAAACAGTTTCTTAGTGATTTGTCAACCATACATCTTTTAAGTATAACAGTGGAGGGTGTTAGATATGTCTTCATTTAACACCATTGTAAATTTAACTCTGTGCAGTTTAGGAGTTCATCATGTTCCCTTTTCTAGTGCATGGGTAACACTGAGTTTGTAAGAAGGGAAGAAAACCCTAGAACTAGTTCTAAGTTTAGGTATGGAATTATTTTCATTGAACTTTAGTTTTAAAGAGACTTTTTCAGAAATTTATGGAAGGGACAAAGTGAAATGAATAAGGTGAATTGAAAGAGTAGTTTCTCATATTCCTCTTTCCTCACCCCCCCACCATTGAGGACCTTTAAATTTCAAGATTTTCACAGAAAACAAAATTTTATATCTGGGAACTTCTTTTAAACTTTCTAGAGACCTGCTATCCCATCTCCTGGCAAGGGATTTACCTCCTGTACCATTCCCATTTTGTTCTTCACCTTCCCCCTTGAAGGGCATAGCAAGGAAAATTTCAGATAGTACTACCTCATTTTCTCCCATTTCCAGCAGCTTCTCTGATTGTGATGAGGGCTCTCAGAATCAAGAATTTTTCCAGCCAAACTGAAATAGAGATTCTTCTCATGGGACAGTTTTCATAATAGCTGGTAGAAAAGGAGGAATCAGCAATCATGCCTTAGGAACTAGTGCCCTACAAAAGGAGGTTCCTGAGCACTGCTTGGTGCTCCTGTTAGTAGGAAAGATGTCATTCAAACTCACTTTGAGAAATAAAATAATGAAAAAGTAAAATCAATTAAGCTTTGTTAAAAATGAGGAAGACATGTGAATTTCTTATTGTCTTTTTAATATATTTCTCTCACCTATCTTCAGGAATATTGTGTCCACAGTGAATCTCGGTTGCAAACTTGACCTAAAAACTATTGCACTTCGTGCCCGAAATGCTGAATATAATCCCAAGGTAAGAGAAATGTATATCAAAGGTTGTGGCTGCAGGTTTCTGCAATAGATCAAAAAACCTTCCTGTTAGAGATGCAGTTTTATACTATAGTTTAAAAAGAAATCTTTAATAAACTTAGAACATTCTGTCAAATTAGTAAAAAGCATTTTTATACTGAGGTAGCTGTGATTTGCACCAGGTTGTAATTTGGTAGAAGAACCCAACCAACAGTGTAGTACACTGTCCAAGCTTTTTGTGGTAGCTCTGCTACTGTTCATATGGGCATGGTTGTTCTGTATACTCTGTGACTTCCTCCACCTAGCTGCTCCCTTGGAATTCTTGTGGTCACAGCGCAGTTGCTCATTTTTCAGAATCTCAATTCCCTTCTGTTCCCTTGTGTTCTCCCCCAGTACTCCTGCCATCTCATTGCTTCTGATGGCTCAGTTTGGTGAAACAGCGAAGCGAAACTGATTTTTTTGCACATCGACTTTTAAGTTGCCTGCTACTCCTAAGTGGTAGTCTGTTAAACTGTGGGGGTTTTTAGCTTCGGAAACCTTGAACAACAGCAGAGGACCTGGAGTGTGAAATCAGGAAAATTATGTCGCTTCGTTTTTCTTTTGGGTGGCTCCTCTTGGAAATGTTATCTTTGCAACCACAGTAGCTGGACACTAATAAAAGTTTAGGTGTTGTGTAGTTGAATTGGTTAACCTTGGGAAGGCTTCAGTTTTCCTGGGGCGTAGGGGTTTTTTATTTTACTATTTAGGACTTTGCTGCAGTTTACCTGCACTCTATTCTCAAAGGTTAAAGCAGGCATATGTCATAAACAGCTGTTACTGTAAGCTTATATCAGTGATGCTGTTACATAATTGTGAGTAAGATACTAATGCAGCAAAAATTTGAGCATGCCTGGTGACTCCTAAGGTAGGAGGGTAGGTGGCTGTGTAAAACTCGTAGGCTAGAATAATCAATACGAAATACTGTTTTCCATGTCAGAGAGAAAGGAGGGTTATATAACACACTCCTGACGTTTAGTCAGTACACTCATCTATCACAGAAAGATGTTGCTTGCCTGTACTATTTAAGACATATTTTGACAAGGGTGCTGTTGGGTAACCCACGCTACCGCCTTGGTTATGTCAGCAGAACAATTCATGGGACTGCATGGTGAGCTAGTCCAAGTTAAATACAACAAAGAAGGGTTTACTTGTGTGTGTGTGTGTGTGTGTGTATGCCCATATCAGTTTCCAATATCTCTAGCTTCAAGGAGTTTAAGAATTTGGAAATGCTTACTTAGAATAAAAAGGTAGAGCTAATCGGGCTGCTGTGTCCTACTGTGATAGCCAAGGTGACTTCTGTTTACACAGAACTTTGATCTTCAGCTGATCTGTTTGCTGTTATTATAACACTGTCCAATTTTTTTAAGACACAGAAACAAAACAGATCATAAAATTTTTGCAGATAGTCTTCCATCGTGCTTATAACAGATCAAATTTCAAGACCTTCGGAGGAAATCTTTTAAATTTATTTTTGAAATTGTCTGTATTGCTCTGATGCAAATGCTAGCATTATTTATATGTTGCATATACAGTAATGAGAGATTAACTTAGTAAAGTAGCAATGCAATGGTAAATATCCTTCCTACCTGGCTCTACCTCTCATTGTGTGTGTTTGAAGCTACTTATGATGTAAGCATTTCAAGAAAACTTTGAGTGATCAGTAAGTATGTTTGAACTTAGTATTTCTTTACACTACAGTGTAACTTGCTCCTTAGATGATGCAGTTTTGGTTTTAATGTAATGATTACAGCAATATATCACTAATAGTCTCAACGCTCACATTTCAGCGTTTTGCTGCTGTTATTATGAGAATAAGAGAACCACGTACTACTGCACTGATATTCAGCTCTGGAAAAATGGTGTGCACAGGAGCAAAAAGGTATGTTTAGGCACTACAAGCAAACTAATTCAGGCTGTCTCTTCTCATGTACCATGATGCTTTAGAAGTAACATTATATATATATATATATATATATATATATATATATATATATATATATATATATATATACACATCAAAGTCATACAGGTAGAACTCATGTTGCTTTTACAGTTGTTTGTGTAATACACATTTCTACGCAAACTGTCTTTTCGTGACTAAAGGGACTTCCCAACTAGAGGGGAAATGGTGGTTCTATTTCTGAAGCTCCTTCATCCAGTCTAATAAACTGGGTTGCAGAGGTTATTATATTCAGTTTTTTGGCTTTGCAGTTATCTGTGGGTTTTTTCTAATAATTTAAAAATTCAGTGACTATGCACTGGAACTGCTTAAACTGTAGGGGTGGTGGCAGACGGTTTTTATATTTGAATAGTTTCATTCATCACAGGATAAGAGCTCCAAGTCTCTGGTCCCTGTCGTCTGATCTTAGTTAGTTACCTCTTAACATGATCATTAAAGCCCAAGAATTGAAAACTAAACAAAAGTTTAACTCTGCTGGCCAGAAGAGAAATTCTGCTCTGAAGAACTCTGCTAGGAATCCAGAAGGAATAAGCTAATGAGCAGAGATGAATGAAGAGAGCTGTACAGGGAAACATTTTCTCTGTCTGGTGACACTTGAAGTTCAAGTTGTCCTACTCTGCATCAGGAACAACCAGATCCACAGCTGCTTACAAACCTGAAACAAACTGAATTCTGTAACACCATGTAAGGCTATGCAGTTTTGTTAAACCTATTCAAATTCCTGGGCTCAATCAAGCAGAGGATTTTGGCAGTTGAGAGATTTTTATAGAAACGTGTATTTTCTAGCAGTAGTAGTTCAAAGTTGTTCTATGGTGATAACTTACATAACAGTTTTCATGTCCCATTAGAGGGACTCTGGTCAATATTTTAAAAGTGTGAAATATATGGATTTATAATTTACTGTTTTGTGCCTCATAAACAGTGAGTGCAACACTAGTGGTGTCCAGGATATTACTACCAAAATTAGCATGAAAACCAGTGCTACTTGTTAATTTTAGATACCAGAATTTTGCATGTGACCTTCCCTTTTCCTCCACACAGCCATTTTTCTCCCAGTTAGATATTTGTGGTTTAATGCTGTTTGCTTCAAGTAATACACAACTGAGGCAATAATAGATATCCTTTTCTCACTTCAGTGAGGAGCAATCCAGACTGGCAGCAAGGAAGTATGCAAGAGTTGTTCAGAAACTGGGCTTTCCAGCGAAATTTTTGGATTTTAAAATTCAGAACATGGTGGGCAGCTGCGATGTGAAATTTCCCATCAGACTGGAAGGATTGGTACTCACACACCAGCAGTTCAGCAGGTAAAAGAAGGCTTGCTTGTGTTTCATTCCTGTTGCGTACTAGCTAGCTTAGAGAGTGACATCTGTTTAGATTATTCCCTTGCACCGTTCCCATCTCTGTGCTGCCTTAGGTGCAGCTGAGGCTGCCCATTATGAAACCATCAAAATGATCTTCCCTACTACCCTCTCCAAGTTTCAGTGAAGTCTACATCTGCAGAAGGTAGAGTGGAACATGTGTTTACAAGCTTACAAGTTTAAACACTGTCACTCTCTTTTCTTACAGCTACGAGCCGGAATTGTTTCCTGGATTAATCTACAGAATGATCAAGCCAAGAATTGTACTGCTTATTTTTGTTTCTGGAAAAGTGGTTTTAACTGGTAGGTCAAGACAGTGTCTTACTCCAGTAGGTGAGATTTTGACTGTATTACAGAGAACACACAGGGATACATAAGCTGGCAGGTACTTTCCTTTAGAGATGACAGTACTGAGAAAGAAGAGTTAGTAGAATGTTCAGTGGATGGTGTTAAGGAAACTTCCCTTTTCAGCCATCTAGGAGCCACTCTGGCAGTCACACCAGCACCACCTGCACCAGGACCAAAGCCTGTTTGCAGCTGATCGTGTCCAGTGAGCCAACAGATGCCCCACTTGACTTCCTACACACACCACACTCACACAGTCAGACAAGGTTTCCTTACCAGCTCCACCCCAGGTTTCCCATAGTACAGTCTAATCTTGGTGCAATAACTAAATAACAGCTGGAGCTGGGTGCCTCCCAGGAGGGACCCCAAACAAATGGTCGGCAGTTCACGGGGCCTCTTGCCTGGGGGTCCTGCCACACACAGCTCAATCTGCATCCCAACCTGCAGCTCAGCGCTGCAGCTGCATACTGAGCTACCTGCACTATATGTTACCTGCACTACGTGTATTCCTTAACAGATGAGAATGCATGAAGCAACACCACCTTTGGCTAGATCCATTTGAACAATGATCATGAATCCTAATGTAGTATGCAGGTGCCCAAAAAGCTGTAAGACTGCAGGGGATCTTTCTGGCAAAATCTGAAAGACTGTTTTTGTGGGCTGAGTATGTGTGACTGAGCCAGCTGTTCTTTGGCAGGTTGGCTGCAGGATGCTGCCATTCTCCCATGATACAGCAGACAAAGAAGGGGAGATACCTGAGCTCTAGGACCTCTTCAACCTCAGGCACTCCACCTACACCCTTCCTTTTCCCCTCATACTGCATCTTGCTATGGAGAAAAAACCACAAGACAGGCAGACAAAAGAATCATGTCCCTGCAGTGTGGGGAATGGGCAGGCAGTCTGCAGCAGTCTCCACTGCCAGACCTTCCTCCCACAGATGTTCACACTCAGAAAATCTCCATCAGTTAGGCCTTTCTGCAGAAACATCCTGCAGGGCTGTGCTTTGTAGTTGTGTCTTCTGTGGAAATTATGTATAGGATAATCCCATTTGCAAGTGTAGCATCTGCACAGAGATGCTAATGAAAGTTGTAACACTTGACAAAATAAACAGAAGGCTGGTAATGTATGCTCTCTATGAAACACGTTTTAAAAAAGATTGTAAAAATAAGGATTTATGGATATGTGTAGGTTTTATATAGAGTCACATTAAAATAAACATTCTAAAAGCTAAAATAGAGTATTAGGTGAAAGGTACAAACTAACTTAATTTCCTATCTTTTTTCAGGTGCTAAAGTACGAGCAGAAATCTATGAAGCATTTGAAAACATCTATCCTATTTTAAAGGGATTCAGAAAGACAACGTAATAGTTTCTACATGTTTCAGAGAAATCAGGGGTCTATTTTAAAAGGTATTGTGTATGGCACAGCAGTAACAAGAGACAGACTTCCAGTGCAACTGCAACACCAGGACTTGGACTATTTCCCAGTTAGTGCCTACTTCCCTGATGGACAAGGGGAACTGTATTCTTGAATATGTCTACTGAGTTACTGTGAGTTGCTTTACTGGGCTGTTCCTAGAGCAGTCCCTCCAATTTTTATTTATATCCTAGCTTTTAAATAGTTTTAATGCCAGTTCTATTAATAGGAAATCTGTAAGTTGGTTTAAAGACAAATGCAACTGTGTCACTCAGTGTATAAACCACTTAAATTGCCATGTATATATGTTTTAAGTTCCTTCCATGGTTTTATAATTTTCAGAACTTGAGCTTTTGAATTTTTTCAACTTTAAATTTCTTTGGTGCCAGTCACATTTCCTCTTTCCAGTATTAAGCAAGATAGGATAAATTTATTAATGAAAATGGCTCACTGTACATATATATATAATATATACCTTTCTTCTCTTTCCTTCTTCAACTCCACATGTACAATAAACCCTGTTTATACAACTATGGGAACTGTCTTAATAAATTTTAAAATTACCCAGTTGGTAGAGTGAAATACATTGATTTTTTTTTAATTTAATCTGGATTTTTTAATAGCACATGCACTACTGTAAGCGACTTGTTATTTTAAGAGAATCTTACCAATGTTCCGGCTTACTTACCAGCAGTCACATCCTTGGAAACATCTACCTTGAATACTTCCAATATGTTAAAACAAAAGAGATGACTGGTTAAAGAAGTTTGTGTTCAAGTATGTGTTGCCTTATGTTCAACAGATGGGATTTAGGCAAGTCTTAAATAGCTACACTTGACTGAATTGGAACAAAAGATCCCTGCTTAGCTCCTAGAATTTCTTTAAATTACTACTTTTGTATTTTACCAGCTATGACAGTCTCACTATATTAGTGTTCCTGTAAAATGTCAAAGCCCTTCTGACTAGTCAGTATGTACATAATCTTCCTTCTGAACCATGCTTGAAGCTTAACGAGCTGAGAACTAAAAATAAACTTTTTTTTTTCTTCAGTAAATTTTCAGTAATAGTAAACTCTCTCTGACTTGCACATTATTTCAAACAACTTTTATTTAAAACTAACCCAAATGTAAACCATGGTCTCTTTACTAAGTTGGTGTTTCATTCCAGACAAAATGAAGTTTTGACTGGCTTTGATATTGCTCCATTTGCAAATCCTGAGTGATGTTAATCTTCAGTCTTCACACCAGTGTTTCGCTAGGTGTTTATTAATTCATTTCATGATTCGTATCAGAAAGATGCTGTCTAATAATGTCGCTGTGCCAGGATAAATTCATGATACTCAAACACTGCCTTCAGTGCCACACCACTCTGTGCTGTGAGTTCATGAACATTCCTGAGAGCTCTTAACTGCAACTGTAGGACTGTCCCTGCTTTTGCAGGACCCTGAACTATTACCAACTTACCTGAAAAACTCTTCAACTCTTTAGGAAGGCCTGGAGCCCTAAGTAACTGTGGGACGGTTTTCAGTAAAATCAGTTGAGCTGTACTACAGTGACTTAAGATGCTGTTTGCTGTTTCATGACAAGTACCAAGGCTTAAAACTACCTTTCTAGAAATTAAGTCCTGCATCAACAAAACCACTTACAGGTACAGCATTCTCTGCCTGCTCACTTGAGTATTTTCAACATCTAAATGATTTCAAAAACCCCACAGTGGGCCTAGGACTTTCATAAAATCACTTTCAGAGTCACTGGTAAGCAGCCATGAATGGTTGGAGCAGGATAAGGGAGTATGTAACTGAAGTCAGTTCTATACTGACACACAAAAAAGCATTTTCTGCAAATGTTGCTATAACCACAGGAGTAGTTAAGCAGCTACCACAGTAACCTCAGCATTATGGTTTCACTTTTCTCTTGCCTCAGCTATAAGGCTGTCAAATAGCAGAAGGATCCCTGCAGAGGGCACTTATTTTTAAACTTTACCAAAGCTGGCAGACTTAAGGTACAATTCAGCTTGAAAATCTGCTGCTACAGGCAGTATGTAACAAGACAAATGTGTTCTGGTATGGCTCACTTTATTAAAACTGCTTCTGCACCAGATAACTGGGTTAAAACTATTAGCCCCATGCAGAAATAGTTTAAGTCAGATAAAACACTTAATTTTGTGCATTTTATCTCCACTAACCACTCAATCAGAACATGTAAGAACTGTGAAATTAGACTGAGTGCACCTGTTCAGAAAGAGAAGCGGACTTAAGTTCCACATCAAAAAGCTATGCAGCTTTGTCTTAGCTATGACTCCTGTACAGCTCCTGAGCATAAGCACTCAAGTGAGTTTACAGTAGTCTGCTTTTCTCTGAATGAATGTTAATTTTTGAGTAGCACAAAGTCCTGACAAACACCAGTCTTCAGGGTTTTGAAGTTCTATCACCAACAAAAGATAATTTCACCAAGCCAAAGCTTTTCATCTTTATTTAAACGTTGAGAAATGAGATTTGAAATGAAACTCACAGAACAAACACATCTGGCTTCATTACCAGGTTGAAGTAAAAGCTTCCCCGGAGCACAAGAGAGAGGCTGTCGAGGTCTAGTTATAGCAGTTTTATCACTGTTACAAGATCCGCTGTTAACAGTGACTTCTAGTTCAACTACCTGTTTGCATAGTGCAGAGAAGCAATGAAATAAGGCAAGTATTCCATTTAGATGACTCAACTTGGTAAAACATGGCCCACGGAATAGTCTTGTTTCCATATAAACTCTTCCAGGTATTCGTGTGCCCCACCGCAGTTGTTAGCACAAGTGTACACCACCAGTGTTCCCCAGTCAATGCTCTCTCCAAGGCTGTCAACTTGAAGGTAGTTCAGGAGCTGTGGCATAATCTTCAAAGAAAACCAAAAGGTTTAAACGCAAGCCACAGCTTTCTCCGTTCTCCCTGCTTCTCTTTCTGAAGAAGGATCCTGCATTTGGTGTAAGAGAATTTATGTCCTCTTACACCAAATCCCTTTGAAGTGACTGCATGCACCAGCTCAAATAAAATCAATTTGAAATTCCCAAAGCAGTGTAGTAGATGCCTAGAGAATCAAAGGCATGGCCCTACTTACTTCATCTATAGAAGTTTTATTTGACCTTATAAGCCTTGCCCCAGTTCTGAGCCTCACTCCATTTGAAATTACCTTCATGACTATGTTTTACCTTCACATGACATTAAGTGTATTCACCATGCATACATCACTAGCATTCAAAATTTCACAGCTGAATACTTCCAGCCAGACATATTTACAATTCACATCGTGAATTTTTTTAAATATATAATACTGGACTCCTGTTACTTAAGAGAGGGTTCCATATTCACAAGAGCACCATTTTATGGATAGTGCAAATTATTTGGTGGAAAAAACAGTTACAATAGTAAATACGGGCTCTGTGCAATCATTTAGCATAGTTAGTATGTAGCAACTTCAACTTTCTTGCTCTAACTACAAGGCAACACCTATACAATCATATCCTGTTAGTCTGAAATACAGTACCTGTATTATTTTTAAATGAGTTTACATACCTGGAATTCAAAAATCCTTTTGGCACCACATAAACAATTTGGGATATCTTTTTCTTCAGGCCTGTTTTCACCTGACACCCAGATTGGGCCTTCTCCTCCTCTGCAGTATCTAATAATCTGAAATAGAGCAGAAGTTTAAGTTCTCATTACTATCTTTTGGTTTTGGTATAAAATTGATATTTACAGCTAGACAAGCTGTAGACGGCGCAGAATAAGGTCAGATCCTTTAAGTAATAACCATGGCAAAATAGCATTTGCAAACATGGTATTCTAAATAAGATGGGTTGTTTTATATGCGTTTTCTTAACTATGCAACACTTTTTCAATGATCCAGGGATAAACTGCAATGATAAATTCCAATTATTTGTATTTCCCTAATTAAGGGACCCAGAAATGTATGTTACAGTCTTGAGATGGGGAAAGAGCAGCTTGATAATTAGCACATAGAACTGCACACAAAGTCAGGAATGCAACCCAGCTCTTCTTGTTATGCATTATTGCATTTAAATGCAACTGGATTGTCCTAATGCCCAAGAAGGAGGCATTTTCAGACATATCCTTAGTTTTTCTGTTCATAGCAAATCAGGCATTATCAACAAGAGGACATTGCACAGATCAGTCAGTACAGGGATGATCAGAGAGAGGTGATGCACATACCTAAAGCAGAGAAGGAGACGCTCAAGCCTCCTACTTTTTGTATATGTACCTTAACCCCTCGGGTACCAGGCAAAAAATTGAGAGAATTTCTTCTTCCTCCACCACTTTCATGGATTTAGGCCTGTGTTTCCTCTGAATGGAACCAGGGACCATGCTTTTGTTTGACAATGTGACTCAGCTTCTTGTAATAGCAAGAAATAGTATGAGGGGGGAATTTCTGTTTGAAATAGTAAAAATTTTAAAGCTATCACTAATTTCTTCAACCTTAAAAAAGCCAAACCACCTCCCAGTGCAGCTGGTGACAATGATAGAGCTCTTCTCTGCAGTTCTCTTTCTGCTGAGAAGGAAAGCCAACAGGGCCACAGGCTAGGGAATAATGCAGTGGTTCACCATGTCCTTTGGTTAGAACCAAAGGATGGCAGGTCACAGGATGGCAGGTCTTCCCATGCTCTGGGGGGTTCAGCACCCCTGTGCCATCTCATCTTGACCAACTTCTGTTTAAGATAGATGAGCAGGTGGTGAATTCTTAACTTCAGCATGACTTATGTTGTGCACATAAGGAAATGAGGGTGTGTTGGTTAGGTGTGTGGAGGGTGAGGAGGCATCCTCATTTCTAACTAGGTACAAAAGGCAGTGAAACATGTTGCAAGTGCAGCACGATGCTGTGCCAGAACCACGAAGTTCTAAGGCCACCCCATCTTCTGACCTGCTCTGGTTCAGCAGCTACTTTTTCTTTAAACATCTGGAAGATCTTGTCTTCTTCAGTCTCACGTTTTGCCAATGCTTCCAGTGTCTCTTCATCTAAGGACTGAAGTGCTTCACCTGAACAAGAAAAAAGAACAAAAGTTACGGGCTAGTACAAGACAGTAAAAAATTAAAAACTATATTAGCACCTGCAAATGCATTTTGCTTCACAAATCATTGGTTGCATAAATCACTCAAAGATTTCTTTCTTTTTGTGGCATGTTAAAATTTGGTCACACACAGGTTCATTTACTAGTTTTAGTTGCATTTTAAACATAGATGTCAGTACTGGAACATTGGAAAAGGGAAGGAGTTAATTGATTACAGTTTATGGCTCCCAGTGGGTATCACTAAGACTGCAGAACCTTCAGGGTATGACATCTGAAAAAGTGCAACAGTGCCGTGCATGTGCCAGACTTCAGTTTCTAGTACTGAGCAGTGTATCTGTCACACAACAAGATTCACATCAACTCAGGGCACTAAACAGTCTTGAGACAGCTTTGGACCACAGCAAGGCACAGCTGGGAACCCAGCATCCTTCCCCTGCACTACCACAAACTCTCCACCCTGGGTGTGTTCAAAGCTAGTGTTGCAAAGCTAAGTTGCTGCAAACACATCATGAATTTGGGGGGAGCAGGGAAGAAGGGGCCTGCACTTCAATTGCTTAATTCAAGGTCAATTAAAATAGCCTCAAAACATTTTTTTTTCTAGCACAGACAAGGAGATTTTAAGTATTTTCTATAAATTAAGACAAATGGAACCAAGTCAAGCCAAGACAGTCTAATTTAATCTCCCAATTCCAACAGCATCCAGCAGCTCAAGGTCCAGTCCTTCTCACTTGAATTGTTCCTTACCTATTGGAAGTATGCAGGGACACAGTGTAACTACAAGCTACCTGCAGCAACAGCTGCTTCAACAGCTTCTGGGGTCAGGGCTTAGTAAGTCTCTCCCATAAAAGCAACTTATATTACGCAACATCTACAACAAACTTGCATCATAAACGAGTGTAGAATTAGCCCTTTTTCACCAGTAGTTTACAATAAACACTTAAAAATCACAGTATTTTATATTTTAAAGATGTGATACAGGCTTCATTGTGAAGAATTACAGGCAGCATCTTATTTCTGACCTGCACTGCCTGTAGCTCCAAGTTCCTCTTGTTCTTTCAGGTCCTTTGATGTCTCTACAGCTACTTGTTCATCAGCAGGATCTATAGTGCTGTCATCAGGAAATTCTGGTTCCTCAGGTTCTATCAAAATTTCATATTCTGGAAAAAGGAATTCATTATGCTCTGGAATTGCATCCACCGAGTCATCTACAAAACAGAAAACAGGTACCACTTCACATCATCTCGTATTTCACGTCCTTCCCCCCAAAAGCCACACAGCAAACTACGCAGCAACAATACAGTACAAACATGGTATGAGCAAGAACGATTTACATCACTGCTAGATGTGACTAGAAGGTAAGAAACACACTATATATTAAGGACAGTGGAAAACTACAACAGGTAGTTTGCTTTGAACATACTGAAAACCTAAGTGATGTGGAAGGCAGACTAAACAGTGCTAGCAGCAGCATTTTACAACCCCAAACCCTGCAGTTTCGCAGCTCGGTGCATTTTTAAAACTCAAAACCTGCAGCTTGGCAGCTCAGTGCACATCTCCTTCTAACTAGCACACGCAGACAAGTGAAGCGTGCATCAGGTGCCCTGATGGCCATAACACTTCTCATACTTTTCTGTGGCATGCCCTGAGTAGCCAAAGTTTCCACGAGCGCATCAAGCACACCTCCAGCATTTAACCACCCGGTAGCACGTGGTTTCCCCCGCCTCGGAGGTCTCTGCTGCCCCGGACCCACCTCCGGCCGGGTGCTGCCCGCAGGAGCGGCGATGCCCGCTGCGCCAGTCCAGCGCCTGGTGCTCGGGTCCGCAGTAGGCGGCGCGGCGGCAGCGGCCGCAGCAGCGCGGCCCGGGGCAGCCGCACACGCGGCACAGCGCGGCGCCGCCGCTCAGCCGCCCCGGGGGCGCGGGGGCCGGGCCCGGGGGCGGCTCCTCGGGGGGCGGCTCCTCGGGGTACGTGTCGTTCCGCCGCGGCAGCTGGTTCCGGAACACTGCGGAAGACAGGCGCTGGTCAGCGCGGAGGGGGCCGGCCGCCCTCGCCCCTCCACTCCTCCCTCTCTCCCTCCCTCCCTGCGCCTCACCGCGGAAGGGCCCCCGCGGTCCCGACCCGCGGTAGCAGGCGGGGCCGCGGCAGGCGAACACGAAGAGGGTGCGGTGGAAGGCGTCGGAGCGGCCGGGCAGCGGCGCGTACAGCTGCAGCAGGAAGGCGCAGGGCCGCTGGCAGCGGCCGCAGCGAAGGGCGGCGGGGCCCGGCAGCCCGGCCTCGCCCAGCCACGCCGGCCGCCCCCCGACCTTGCTGGGGAAGTAGGCGCTGCGCAGCCGCCACGCCCCGCCCGGCCCGGCCGCCGCCGCCGCGAAACCCAGCTCCACTCCCGGAGCCATGCTGCCTCCGCCGGCCGGGCCCCGCGCACAGCGGCCGCCGCTCCCCGGAACAGCCCGGCCCGCCCCAGCCCCCGCCCCCGGCGTTCCCGTGATCCGCCCCCTCGCTCCCCTTCCCCCCGCGCCTGTCCCCGCTTTGGATGTGTAGCGGGCACCGCAGTCAGCGATGGGAAGGGGGGGAAAAGATGACAGACAGACACGTTAACGGCGCTGCTTTAATTCAGTGTTTAAATATAACATTCATGAAGTAATTAAAATAATGCCAAGTTGCCTCAAAAAAAAAACAACCCACACCCAACCCAAACAAAAAAAATACCAAAACACAAAACGCAACACAATTAGCAGTCCTGGTTATTGCCCAAGGTTTGATTTGTGCTCTTCATTCCTTATGAATGCCTTGCCTTGCATTTAGCCAGCCAGCAATGTTTTTTTTCCTAAATATTAATAGCAAGTCTTTCAACTCCCTGTTACATTTTCATATCCATGAAATATTTGAAACCAATCACATTCCTTGTTATAAGTCTAGAAAAACGTATTTAGGTAGCGATTACTGTTCACGTCTCTTTAAATACTTATCATTAAAAAAAAAGACAATGTTTAATTTGTTTTAAAAAACAAAAGATAGTGAGGATACAAATGCAACTCTAACCCTCACAGCAGCAACTCCTAATCGGTCATGGAGAGCTGCCCAGCTGTAAAACACCTCTCTGCCTCCCAGCTTGCAGGCTGGCTGGGCAAGAGGGGAACCTTGCCCACTCCCATCCCTGCTCCAGCGGGGCAGTGGTCCGTGTTCTCAGCAGGCACTTACATCCACTCACAGTATCAGGAACCACTTAGAGTCGTGCAGCCACAGGTTTCTGTACAGGTATCCGAGCATCTAACAAAAAAAAGGGTAAACACTTCTGATCAACCTGCTACAAACACCATGCCATTTAACTACTTGTTACTTCATTTCTCTTGGTCATTGGTTTGCACAGTATGCGAAATAAAGAAGGGAGATTCAAAGCTGCAGCCAATGACAGCAGAGAAAGTATTGTAAAAAAAATATTACTAGGATTTTTACACAGTTAAATCTATGGAATTACTAGGGAAAAAGCACTACACCGAATGTATGTGCATTGTCCAAAAGTAATTTATAATTTGATAAGCTCTCTTCAAATTAATTAGAGAACACTTACCAAACATGTCCAGGATTTTACTAACAGCCTCTTGATTTACATTGTAAGTGAATCCATTCGACCTACAGTTACAAGAAAAAAAAAAAGTTTTTTCAATGAATATTTCTTATTCCAGTAATTTCTACACAAATATGAATTAAACCTGAATTAAAAAATTTTCACAATTACATAGTATTTATATATTAATATTAAATTTAAGGACATCAGACTTCTACTCAAGAAGAGTTATGCTTTCTTTATCCTTTCTCTTGTTCACAGTCCCCATGCCTCCCTCTTCCCTCAATTTTAACAGGGGACAACTGCAGGAAGAGAACAATTGTTTGTTTTCAATCTTGTATTTTTCAAGACTCTCTGAAACTGAACCAAATATTCATCTGGTGTCAAATTTTGTTGCACGCAATTTATTCCTTTTACTTGAAAGTGCAATTTAGCTATACACATCTATCTAGCACAGTGCCGTGGCAGGGGACATAACAACTACAGTTATTTTGTGCACTTTTCAAGAGCATTACAAACCTTAACCTATTCATTTCCTGAACAGAGGCATAAGGAAATAGCTCAGGGTCATCACCTGACAACTATGTTCTGTGAAACACTCAAGACATTGCAGGGACTTCCATGGTCATACTTTTAAATACAGTAAGAAGCACCACAACACAAATTAATTTGATAACACAATAATGTGTATCACCATACTTTTGTATAACAAAAGTTATACAAAAAATTTTAATCTTAGGCCTAAAGACTACGAACTGTTAAAAGACTTTAATGATTAAGCTTTCAGTTAAATTGCTTTGAGATGTCAGTGCTGAACTCCCCAAAGCGGTAGCAATCCTGACTTTTGCTTACATTGCCTGACAAGGCTTATTGTAACACACAGAGTAACTCTCCTATTACAAATAAGCAGTTCTGTTCTTTCTGCTTATCAGAGCCTTGGGAGAAAATTTGAAAACCAAAAGGTAAAGGGACTCAGAAGCAGCCTACCAGGAAGTTAATGAATTTTGTTGCTAGGTCCTACAGAAGTCTTTTCACTGTGAGGATGTGCCATTCTGCTTGTATAGAAAGGAACTACCAGGTCTTCACTATGATTCCAGAAATCCAGTCAACCACTATCTGACTGGTGCTCAGGCAGTTGGGGTTCTGCTGTTTTGTTTCATACTAAGAGCTCAGACATTAAGAATTGCCACTAAGACTATACACTGACTTCTACAGATCAAAAAGCCAACATTGCTTACATTTTCTTTTTCTTCACAGCACCTAGTTGCACAAGAGCTGCTAAGGCATTTTTCTGCATGTCAGAAGACAGGGCTTCGTAACACTGCGTAACCCCTAAGGAGAGAGCAGAAACACAATTAAAATTTTTATAATTTTCTATTAACAGGCTACTCTTGTAAAATCATATTGCATAACAGCTGTACACACCCTTCTCAAGAAGCTGAAAAACAAAGTTGCGGACTCCAGGTATAAACTGCTTCTCAGTGAATGCTTCTTTCACTTCCTTTGAGAGGTATCTGAAAATTAACTAACATTTTAAAGAAAATTAGCATTCCTTTCTTTTTGATTGTCAGCTTGTTATGAATTACAAACAGACATGTCCTTGTGAGTATTACTATCCCACTTTGAAAAGTGTAGGAGAGGAACTCAAAAGGTCACTACAAGGGCATCTGAAAGTTTTACTACTGTTTTACAGGCATGAGAATCCCAATATTAAAATAAGGTTTAATATTTCTATAATAGTTACCTTAGACATTAATTTAACATTCCTGTTCTAACAATAAAAAACAGTTTAATTTTTTTAAAGCAATATGTGTTTCACAGATGGGAAAACTGGGCAAATCAGTACAGTTCGGCCCAAGTCATACATCAGATCATTAACAGATTCCACTATGTTAAACATCTACAGTCCCACTAATCCTGTGTTGACATACTTGAGATTTTAGCCTCCTGGATTTGTATACATTGCTTACTACAGGAATGTAAGTGTTTAATCTCTTTAAAACCTTGGAAAACCAGAAGAATTTAAAGAGATACAGATGTAATTAATGACTCCCATAAAAGTTATTAGATAGGAGATGTAAACTCATTTCCACACCTGGGAGGACAGCCCACATAAAATGAATTAAGCAAGAGCTCCTCATAAAAAAGAACAATGAACCTGGTAGCAGCACACTCCCCATGAAGCCTAAAAACCTACAATGAGCCATTACACTACAAGATAGTTACTGCTTTAGTAACTGGAAAAGGCTGAGTCAAAAGCTAAAATCAGGATCCCAGGGAGAGGGTGGTGTTTTACTGCTATTTCATAACTCTTGCAATCGCCCACCATGAAAACAGTCACTATTTATGCTGCAGAAGTATCACAGCTCTCCTACTTTCCCTATAAAACACAGGGGAAAAAAAAAGATAATTTTCTGAAGGACAACATACCTGGTAACCTTCCACAAAAGGTCTGAACATAGCTGACAAGAAAGACACCGTTACACTTCCTTTGTCAGTAGGGTAGATCTCCTGTTGACTCGTTTGAATGGCATCACATTTTGTGAGCAGAAAACATCCTTCCTCAAAATCCTGGGCGAGAGATGCATAACTGACATTTTAACATTTACAGGAAGTCCATTTCCCACCAAATCAACAACAGAAACCACAACAGGGCACAACTTTCATTTCTGAACTCAGTTCTCAAGAGACTTGAATCAATATTTTCCTATCTACCAGAAATAACCTTACAAAAAGGCAGTGGGAGCACGTTCTTAAACACAGCAGTATCTCAATGCACAGCAGGCCTTAGCACAAAGAAAGTGGTTGTGGCTGCTATTGCAAAATCCTCCCTCAGGATTTTGTCAAAATAGGGTCAGGTTGTCTGATTTAATTTTTTTCTGTGGGTATTTGTTTTTTGTTTATCTATTATTAAAGTACCTCATGTCCACTGTTTGCAATAACAATAACACAGTTCACTGACATGCCCTCTACCAAAGAGAAAATAAAATGGCCAAAAATTTTACAAATTATGGAAATGTCAACGACAATACCATTTTACTGCCAATATGGGCATAAGAGGGAGGGGACACACACACAAAGATAACACAACGGCATGGCACATAGACACAACAGACACATGAACAAACAGAGGAGTGGGTAAGAGATTGCTTAACATTACAGCAACTCTTTCATCTGACTCCAGTAAAGTCAGTCATAGTCAGCCACCTTCCTGCTCCCTGCTATGTTCTGCCACTTCAAAAAAGCTACAAAATAAAAAAAGCTACCAATAAAACTAAACATAACTGTGCCAATCAGCCTTTTAAAAAAGCCCAATTCTCTTCTATATAAAAATCTATGAGATTTTAATATAGCCACAAGCCTTGAATATTCTTAGAAAAACTATGCTTATCTCTTTTCTAAGGCAGGAAAGATCACAACTATCACCATCAGATATTTGGCCTTAGCATTGACAAAAACCCCATGTAATCGGTTTAAAATCCAGACAAAAAATTCTACATGGACTTAACAATCTATATTGGGTATGAGGTTGAACCAGTTTTTTTACTGATAAGCCTGTTCTCACCTGCATTTCAAGCTGGATGGACCAGAGCCAGCTCCAACTCAGCAGGTTTGTGTACAAACTAACAGAGCAAGTCCTGCAGAGAGCAAGTGCTGCCCGCACTTTTCCCGCTTAGCCTGTGTCCAGCTGTGTTAGGGGTGCACACAGGCACACTGAGCCCTACAGTAAGGCAGTACACAGGAACAGTACTACCTTTGAGTTGATGGTTGCATGGGGCAGGAGGTAGAATGAGGGGAAACTCTTTTCAAGAAAACAGGATGCAACTAAAGCTTCTGTAAGACTCTAAGAAGGACACTGCTATGCCATAGGAAAGTTCTCACTTCAAAAGACTTCACAGGCTGCATCCCTCATTGTGCTCACAATGTACTACCTGACTCTCCACGAGATAAATGCCAGTAATAAAAAGCTAAAAGGGCTCAACTATAAACCACCAAAATATTGAAAAAAAAAGTTTACTAATACACTGGAACATAGAAACCTTCAGAGTTCAAGGCCTAAGAGGAACACTAGCCATTGTATAGACACTACAGGAGCAGATACTGCCATGCTGTGCAGTCAAGGAGAGGTGGGTACAGAGGCACGCTCGAACAGCTGAGGCACTGGGTGCTATCAGGCCTTATAGTCCAGCCATCACGGACCACACACATGGAGCTATACAAAACAACTAATCACAGCAGCAGGAGAAGGGGTATAATCACCCAGAGGACAATAGGTACTTAAATTTAGAATTGCATACTCTATTTGTCAAAGATAACGGCATAAACCGGTTGGTCATCAGTTGGTATAATACCTATAGTTTCACTTTCACAAAGAGCAGCAGTGCCCCTCTGCTACAGTCTGCAAGAGCTTTCAGAAAAAATTATCCTAGTGTAACCTCAACAAGAATTCTAGTTTTGTTTCTGTGCTGACAGAACATACCCACTCTGTGACAGAATTCAATTAAATCTACATTAGCACTTTTTTTCTTCACTGCCCAAGGTCTCTTTCATAACTGCAGAGCAAGAGGACAGTATTTACACTTCATTTAAAAGACTGCGCTACATATATTTTTATACCTGTGCTGGAAAACTGGTAGCTTTATGCAAAAAAGCCAGACTTCTGCTATAGTTCATTTTAATAGTTCAGAATTGGGCAATTTCAGTGAAAAAAAGATTGCATATGCAACCTTGTGGATACAGACTGCATTTTGCAACTAACCAAATGACCCTCTTTTAAATTCTCCCTTCCACTTACAGATCAAGGTGATATCACTGTAGGTGTGTATCTCAAAGCACTTGTTTGGCAGAGCCCTGAAATCAGATGCTATTTTAGTTGGCTGCGACTAAATCAGTATTTTTGCATGAAGAATGTTTTTACCTTCAATGAAATGCCAGGAAAGAAGATAAACTCATCAGAAAAAACATCTCTCAAGAAGCTGAAGCAGCTATAGACTTCCTCTGGAAAAAAAATTGTAAAGTACTGTTGTTTAAAAGCATAATTTAAAACATGCAAGTGAAAAGCCATTTATTCCTTATTGGAGAGAATACCTACTTCAAATAAAGTATGGACTTGACATTAAAAGCATACATACATACATATACAGCAGAAACCACCACAACAGAACAGAAAGGACTCAAAGAACTTGATTCAACTGTTAACAAAAGGAAAGAGCAAGGAGTTGTAGCTTCTCAGAACATGCTTTAAATGCCACATAATCAGATGCTGCAAAAAAACTAAGGTATGAATTCTGTAAAGTTTCTTTAAGTACCAAGTATTGGAAAACACTTAATTACTTCAGAAGCAATAGCAGAAGAAAGATTGAGACCCGACTGCACTGTATAAATGCATGGGTTGCATGCAATTTGGAACCCAGGAACTGAGATCAGCTCACCTTGCCCCTGCCCTCTCAGCACAATATACCTACTCCCAAAGGTGTCAAAAGGTAAACAAACAAAAAAAGACAAGCAAATTACCCGCATGCCCCCCCAACACATCCACCTTAAGCCATGGGCCTTATCCCAAGTATAACGGTCTCAAATAGCTCCCTCTAGCAGTCACAGGAACCTCAAGCTCCTCTCACAGCTGATGGCACAAGGAGCAAAGCCAGCAGATTCTCAAGAATCCAAATGTACCTTTTCTAAAGCTGGGTGTCATCTGCAAGGCAAGTGCCACCAGAGATGGACGCACAAACACGTTCAGCAGCTGGTTTCTGTATGTGGCACACATGAGGATGGCCAGGGCACGCTTGAAGACAATCTCCCCTATAGCTCCATCCTCCACTCCTTTGTCATTCAGGACCACATGGCCATCGACAAGATGAGCAATGTTGGAATGCAGGGTGAGGCCAGACAGGACTGCTTTTTTGGCACACAGGTTATCTAACAGGAAAACACAACACTCAGGAAGATGCAAAAGGGAGAATAACTCTACTGAAACAGCCTAAAATGCATCACTCTTTCATTAAGTTTTATCACTGAAGACCAATTATTACACCAAACATTCAGTTGGAGAGATGTTCCAAAATAATCCATACCAGGAACTGGCAGCCTAATAGTATGACACGGAGAGAACTAATTCCAGACATTTCTCTAATTAAAACACTTTAAATTCAAACACTTTAATTCCTTCCACTTGCTAACAATGACAAATGCTTCCTTTGTCTCTGGAACGAGTATTCTGAGCCTTCACATAAAAAGAGGAGAGGTCGGTTTGATGGATACGTTCATCATTAAGGAAATGGAGACCATAATTCTGCTTAGGCATTTCTGACACTACAAGTTTTAAATCAGATGTACAGGTCCTTATAGCCCTTTTCATCACCTCTCATACACAAGGAAGGCCTCATCCCAAATTAAATTTATGGAAATCCTAACATAAGTATGGTAACGTAACATATCTGCTCAATGAGAAACTGGACTGTACTTAAATCTCTTCCCGTTATGTAAGATAATCCTTTCAAAACATCTAAAGTAAGGAAGTGTGCAGGTTGCAGCTTTTTTTAAAAAAAGAATTCTCCCAAGGCAGGCATGAGTATCATAAATCTGTGAGCTTTGGTAAAGTTTTTTTGTCAGTGTGACACACCACAAACTTATTCAGATAAAGAGCGGTATCTCTGCTCTTGAAAATATACTCACCCTTTTAGAATACCTTAGACTTTAAATACCACCAAAAGATTCCCTGCATCAAAATTGGAATCAATTTGGCATTCAAGGAAAGAAGTAATAAATACTTTTTACTGAATATTTTAATACATTTTGCATGTTCACAGCACCACAAGTATATCACATCAATATAGCCTCCGACAGAAAAAAACGCCTATTCTTTTCCTTTAATACAGATTTCATGCAGAGTCTCCTTGCATCTTATTTCCTCCTTCAGCCTACTTTATTCCAGTTTTGCTAAAGCTCCCAAGTTTCTCAATGCAATCGGAAGCAGAAGACTGAGCAAATAATTCTGCAGTTCCTGTTTTGAATATAAAATTTCTAACAGTCAAGCAAATGTTCTGCCTGTAACAACCAATCTGCATCACAAAGGAAGAAACAACTAGCTGTTCGGAGACAGAAGAATGGACAGGGTACACATAATTGCTGACACCACCAAATTAGCCTTTAAAATGTATTTATTCTTTCAAATTATTGACAATCCAAACCAAAACAACAAACCTTGTTTCTATGCAACTGATGCCTTGAGCACAGCCAGCACACTCCAACAATTCCCCAACTATATCACAACCCTACTAAAGCAAATGCTTATTCACTGTTGCTAGGAAAATAAACAAAATAAATAAGCTAACCTGAATATGGTATGTTGTTCAGTTTACTGTGCAGTAAGATTCTAAAAGTTGTTCAAATACTGTCATGAAATTCTTGATTTTACCAGTCTGGCAGAAGCAGAACTTGCCTGCTTCCCCTGCAGTGTGGATCCCTGAAAGAAGTGGTTTTTTACCAGAAATGACAGAGTTCTGTTATACCAGTAGCCAGCTCCTATTTCTTTACTGCAGTAGTGAAAGGGATCCTTGTTTATATACAGGACTACAAAAGCAAAGATCCATGGTTTAAGTCTACCTACAGTGAAAAGGTAAATGGTGCATTACACAATATTTTTCTTTGCTAGCTTTACTACTTACATCCTAAGGCTCTAGAATTAATTACCTGTGCCACCCTGGCTCACAGAGGGAAGTTTAAAACAGAAAATCTGAAAGGACAATCAATCTTTCAGCAGCCTGCATATATATATTAAAAAAAAGAGTGTGTGTGTATTAAGTATATAAATAAAACCACAAAAGAAGCCTTCTCTCCAAAAGTCATCACTTTCTGGAAATAAAGTGAAATTTAAAAATTAACAGACAACTGAAGAGTTTTGATTTTCTTCTCCCCCATTTGTTTCCACTAGTTCTTTGCCACAGTAACAACTTACATTACAGTCAATATCAAGCAGTAAATGTAGCATTACACCAACTTAACTGCTGCAGATCAGAAAATTGCCTGTGACTTTCATAGGGTTCAGAAAAACAGACACTAGACTAATGTCAGTACTCTAATACAAATACCTTACCATCTCCCCCTCATTTAGGATATAATAGTAAAATATCTGTTCTCCTTCCACCTAAGAATTTTTCAAAGTCGTATCTTCTAAAGGTTAAGTCAAAACCTGTCAGGTTTTAGCATAATTTTTAGCATATCCTAAAATCCATTTACAAAACATTCTATAAAGCTGTCACCATACACTGCTTCCACAGAAATCTAATTTATTCTTCATAAGCAACAAGAGGAACAGAAAACGCTTTTTGTGCATACCAGGCCATTCAATGAATCCTCCAAAAGTCCGTGTTAAGCCTTTAAGCCACAGGGTCCTTTCTAATAGAAGTTCAAATTCCATGGCTGGCAAATTTTGGAGCAGGAGAGCAGCAACTAGCACCCATGGGCTCAAAACCATGTTTTCTATTTGCAGGAGCTCCATTTTATAAGCTACGTCACTGACAAATTCTTGGATATCCTCCGATGGCTTTTGGGGAAGATGCCTGAAAAGAACAATGCAGTTCAAAGTAAAGAGCTCCAAAAACTGGAATATAAATCACATCCCCCTTCATTTCTTCCATACTGCTCCTAGACTCATAACTACTTTACAGCACCTAACATCTAGAGGGTGATTCTATCTCTGTGCTATGTAGAACAGAAGTATAGAGCAAAACATCAGTAGCTTCACGACAGTACTTGAAGCACAGAACCCTGTATTGATGCCGTACATTTGGGATCTTCAAATAAAATTCAAAAGCATTATATTTTACATAACAAATTGCAAAAGCCACCCAATTCAGTCACAGCTACAGCTCCCTGAAACGTGGTCACTTAACAGTTTGCAGGAATAAAGCAGGAAGGGAGGGAAAGGTGGAAATTTTAAAGTGGCAAAAGCACTGAATTCTCAGAACATAGAGCTTTGCCTGGATCACGCATCATCATTAAATGTTAAAATGGCATCTTCTCAACACAGGGCAAAGCCACGGAAGTAACAACCCATTTCAGAAACACCCATTCACAAGCATGATAAGCCTCTGCTAAGGCAAAACAGGTTCAGCAGTCTCAATAGTCAGATGGAGGGAGGCAAGAGAAGTTGAAAACAAAGTACAAGAGAACATCTTCATTATTTACATAGGTGAGGACTAAACAAGTGTTTTTCCTGTGCATACACCATGGAAAGATGCGGTACCTGGGAACCAAATTGTATGGGCACCGATTGATTCTCCCAGATGCCAAGGTTCTAAGGGACACCGGCTGGCCAACGTAGATATGTATGGTACCAAAATTGTCACTGAGGATTCTTCTGGCTTTTAACAACCCCTATGAAAATAAGAAGAGCAAAACTCAAATTTTGGTGCTACAGGGTGTGTATACATCCACTTACGTCCTGTTCTTAAGGAATTTACATACAGATGTAGATTCTTTGGGCTTTGGGACTCCTAGGAGTTCATATGCATACAGAGATTCTTCTAATATCCTCTCATAACTGATGCTGATGGGAACAAGGTATGTGTCGAAGACTTCACGTTTAAAAAATGGTTCCATCACAATGCTGAGAAGACCTGTAAATTGGAAAAAAAAGCAAGTGAATCACTTGTCCTTTTCAAAGAGGGAAAAGAACTGCAATTTAACTTTGAAAAGGGTATCTCTGCATTTTAGAAACTGCTAACAGGTGTGCACTGTGCCTGTTCTCTCTTCAAGCAAGCAGAAGCACAAGATATTGCCCAAGCTTTAAAACAGAAGGTAAATGGGAGCAACGCTTTTAGATAACTATTTGTGCTCTTTTCAGCAGACTGCTCTGTGGTCACACAAAGATTCCCCATTACTTTTACAGTTAGATTACAATATTTCTCTGCTGGTCAGGAGATGCCTATTTTCTAGGAAGAAAAGGGTAAAGAGTAATTGAATTAAGTACACAATGGATAAAAGGGAGCAAAAGCAGTGGACTGCAAGTGACATGTATTGCTGCTCTTTGTGTGGCCTTGGAACTCCAACCATAATATTTTCCAGTACTCTGACAGATTTCCCCAGTTTCCCATATTTTAACATCCTTTTCTGTCTGAAGAGCTTACAAAGCACATAGCTAGTAATTAAAACACTAATAATAATAAAAAGTTCCATATTTTCAATAAACCTACCAAATTTTGGAGTCAGAGTCTTGGCAGTGCGGCTTCTAGTCCCTTCAAGAAAAAATTCAATTGGGGCATAGCCACTCTTCAAAAGTAAAACAAACAAACAAGCTGGTCAGAAAAAACATTTATTCTTTATTGTCCACAAATAGTTTTAAGTACTTCAAGTGTAAGTAAGTTATTTTTTTAATGGAAGATATGCATGTCTAACTTCATTCATCTCTATGCCTATATCCATTCATTGTATTTGCCACACCATATAGTTAAATTAATGAAAATATTGTATCTGTCATGAGACATGGGCACACAATCCAAAGCAACTGAATTTGTTTATCATTTACTGCTGAACTGTAATAACAGAATAATGGTCTTCACTTACAGCAACTCTGACGTAATCAGATCACCATGAAGACTTTCAATCACATACCCATAACAGCATCCTGCATATTTCACATGAATCATTCCAACAGTCTTTCTTAAGCATACATTTTGAGAGTTTAGTAATTTATTTACCCGCAACATTGTTTTTACATATTCAGCAAACACTGCCCAGTAGAGTCTGTTCCCACCAAAGGAACGTCGCATAAAAAAGGCACCTGCCCTTCGTAGCAGCTCACCAACTATTTTCATTCCTAGGAAATCTGAAAAACAATCAAACAGAAAACATACCACACATACAAAATTTATTGATTAATAGCAGCCAGAAGAATCAACCATGTTCTCTAATACCCCAATTACCAGAATACAGAAAATCTCTTACAAGGACTCCATTGTTGCCAATATGCTTATTTGCCTTCAGATTGCCTAGCAAGACTTATGTAGACATGAATGGCATATTATAATATGGTTTCAATTTTTTGTGGTAAGCTACATTCACTTAGAGCAATTTATTTTCATAATTTAGATGGCCAGAGTTCAACCATAATAAAGACTAAATTTTTGAAGTACATCGTCTCACTCATTTGAAGAAAAAAGCAGTTACTATTGAATGTATCCTAGAAGACACAGAAATTACCTGGCTAGTTAAACTACATTAGATCATTTATGATCCTGAATCATCACTTTGAGGGACGTACATCAAACCAGCTAAAATTTTCTGTAAGTTTTTAAGGAATGATGGTCAATGCTTAACTTGTCAAAACCAGGAAACACTTAACTTTAAAAAATTTCTTAAGGAAGCATTTAAAACAAGTCTAAACAGCAGCTGGCCATGTGCCACTTCAACCTCCTTGTCACTTCAATCCATGCAATACTTGAGAACAGTTATTCACTAAGATAAATTCACATTTCCAGCTGCATTGCTGACAATTACTGCCTTGAAGACGTCATAGATGCCAGACGTGATCCTAGCACCAGTTAGATTCCTGCTAATGTACTGCATGAGGATTTACCAGTGTTACTGACAACTGTTTACCTTCTCTTAGCTAATCCCCACAGATCTATCTATATGCTACTTGAGGCCAAGTGATAATTAACAAAGCAAAAGCACCACCTATATCAGGAGAGTGTCTTTCCACTCAGCACAAGTATCAATTTGAGAGTGAGTTTGTAAACCACATCTTGTGAACCTCTCACACGATATGCAGCAAATACAACTACAACCACAGAGAACTGTATTTGCTCCAGAGGAATTTAAAATAATACACACATGCAACATCAAGCTGCAAGCCCCTAATTCTTTAGGAGAAGTTTGACCCTGAAGCACCCAAAACACTTAAAAAAATGTTAATCATTAAAAAAATCCCTGTAAGCTAAATTAATAGTATCATAAGATACCATTTTGAGGTCCAAAACTCAAAAAGAGTCTAATCCAAGTCAGCAAAGGATTACACCAATACCTATGACAGCATGTGAGCAGATTTTTAACATAATAATGTAACACCTTGATCAAGGCAGCTATGAGACACTGACTTCTGAATTCACCAGAATCTAACCTGCATCACCCAGATGCAAACTCAGAGAACAGGGGAATCTCATCTTCCATAGCAAGCACATTCTCCCAGCTTCTGCTGGTTTTCTACTGGTCTTTCCAACCTCTTGACTGGAAAAGTAGCCTACAGTAAAGCAGTAGGTTCCCAGATCTTTGCTAGCTTACCTGTACATATTACAGTGCTGCACCAGACCTTGAGGTGGTTTTCTGCCTGCTTAGAAGACCTGGTTGATACCCGAGACTTCCAAGATCAGGTTTCCCAGTTAAGTGCTTACAGAGTCCAGGTTTTCAAAACACATATTAACTCAGAACACATTTACTGTTCAAGTCTTCAAGAATTGTTTCCCACAAATATACTGGATTTGTCTGCTTTAGAACTAAGTATGTCCAAAATCCTGACCTCTGACATGAAATTTTGCTTCCCAGCCAGCTCTGCTCTCAGCATTTCACATAACAGAATTCTGCCAATGCTTCAAGGGAATCAGGCACAGTGGCAACAAACACAAGGTGGCTGGCACTTCGTATCTGGCTACTATGATTGCACTTAAAACTGTATAATGTATCACCAGAAGTTCTGCATCCACAGTAGCTCTTGGGCAAGTTTTTGCCTGTTCCCAGGCCGTAAAAGCAATAGAGAAGTTGCCTTTGCAACTCTTATATTTGCCCCAGCCTTGGGTCTACAGATGGGGTACTCCTTGGTGAACTTGCTATGAAAAACAACTCAGCACCAGTGAGAAGCTTTCAGACACTGTAAGCCTCTCACCCAAGGAGGCTTTAACAAGACATATTTGGAACAGATGTTAAAACACAAATACTTGTGCAGCTACCATGCCCCTTGCTACCGATTCTCCAAATCCTGAAAACATTGTTAAAAGAACATACTTGCCTATTCCTGCAGCAATGACAGGCAAAGCCAAGTCATACGTATATAGCAAATAAGACAGCATCAAAAAGTCTACATAGCTTCGATGACTGGGCAGCAGTACAACTGGATGCTCCTGAATGGCATGTTGCAACTAAAAAAGAACAGTGCAAACAATATTGTTCCAGTATTTACCGACTGACTGTTGAAATTTGCAAATGTAAACTTTCACTGGGCTTAAGACAAACAGAAACTGATTTGTTTGGGTGGTTTGTCCACACACTCTATACCATTTTCAGCACAGAATCCATAGGAAATTTGGAGCAATTGTTTCCAGACTAGCAACCTGTGGTTCACAGGTATCACAGGACTCAAAAACTAGGGCTACCCCATTATGTGATAGTCTAATTAAAATCCCTCTTAATGGGGATGAAAAACCAAATAGGGGCTATCAGGACTGGCATTGCTGACTTCCAGGGAATACAGTACACCCTCCAAAACAGCAGCATCCTGAAATGAAACAGGGGGACAATGGCTCCCAGGAAACTGAAGCAAACCTAAAGCATCTTCTGCCTCAGAGGTGCTGTGTTTCACTACGATTAGTCGTATGAAGGTTTTGCAAAACAGCCAGTCCACTCAGCCACGTAACATTGTTTTCATCCCCAATTCAGCTAAAAGTGTTATTATTTTATAGTATGATATAGAAAAGACTCTTTCAGTGGCTGATCTAACAGAATCATGGGTACATGGTATTCCTTACCATAGAAAGCATTTGGAAAATGTACAAAAAGTCCTAATGGCTGTTTGCCTCTAAAATACTTATATATTATGTCTCTTTCCTCACACATTTGTTAAGAAATACCAAAGGGTATTTTTCATATTTTTTACTTAAAGATTAGAGTTCTTGTCTAAGTGACTGGTATGAAAATATTGTAACTTTTTCTCCCCCACCGGTACTCACTCTCTGCATTCCTTCTTCATTCACACAAACTCTCTGGAAAAGCTGTTTAAATATTTTGCTCAGAGTAAAGGCAAAAAATCTGACAGCTCCTAACTGCATCCGGTGGCCCATCTCATCCAGGATTTCCGTGGCTTCTTCTTGAATAATATCAGGTGATTCTCCCATCTCTTTGGCTAACTAAAGAGAAACAAAACAGCAGTGAGAAGTTGTTCCCTTCCCCTTGCGCATGCACACCATTCTAATGTGCCACAACTACTATGGCAGAACTACTGCAATAGTCCACAAGACTTTATTTTATGTGATAGGCGTTTATCTAATCATACAGAATCTGTTTGGTGTCTATCAACACGAGAAAGCCAAGTGAAAGCTGTCCAAAAATCAAGAATGGGCTTAGATGTCAATGGCAGGGGGAAGGGTGTGCAATGATTTCCCCCCCACACCAAACACACCATCTCAATGTTTTAACTTGTAGCATGTTCAGAGGAGATTTAAGTTCAAAGAATATTTCCTATATTATCCGTCTAAAAAAGGCTGTGTGCATTTTCTTTGACTAGTAAAATTAACCTACATTTGCAGAGACAATCACAACGGATATATTTTAAGTGCATTTGGGTTAGAGTTTACGGAGAACCTCAGCCCTGTCACACTTCAATTTCTCAATAATGTATTACTTTGGCAATGGGTAGCTGAATTGCATACAAAGCACTGTCTCTACCAACTGTGCATATTAATGACTTTTCTTCTGTTGCCATGCACATTCCCTTTTGAAGTTTCTTAAAACAGATTTAAATAATGGTCATCCCTCCTATATGATACTTTGAATCTGGAAATATCTAATTGAAAAGTTAAGCCTTTTACTATTATGGAATAGGGAATATATAACTTCTACTGAACAGAGAGGAGAAAAGAGAAGGAATGGCAGAAGAAAAAGCCACCAAAAAAAGCACAGCTCTGTTTAGAAGCCAGCACTATTTACCTATTATTTCTGTTTTGCGACATATGTGAAAATCCATCTCCTCCATCATATCTACTGTTTCAGTTGTGTTTTCTTAAATGTGTTATCCTTCACCCTAAGTATTTCCACGTGTAGTTTTAACTGATTACTTTAAATGCTTAAAGAAGTCAAAAGCTGCTTTCACTTCAGCCTAAGAATATCAATTTCTCTTAGGAAGCCAAAAAGTTCTTCTTGTTATTCACTAGGGAGATACTGTTCTTACTCACCAGCAAAAGGAATACCACACAGATCATCCTGTGTGACTTAAGTGAACATCCACTATAGAACTAAGCACTTATTCCCCAAAATCAGGAATCAAAAAACCAGATTAGTGACATATAGCAAGCTAAAACAAAGAAATGACCTTCATTTTGAATACTGAACTTTAGTAACCTCAACAATTTGGCACAAGAACAAATTCTAGTATGCCTGTGTAAAGCCATGTAAACCTTGCTCAGGAAGGAGGGTCACTAATCGTAGACTGTTGGGCTCATTGCCCAAGACAGTCTCAGACACTTTCAGTAATCTCTGTGCAAGGCTGGTAACTAGGCTGCAATGGGAGGTCTGCTAACCCCCTTCAACCATGTGATGCTAGCCCAGAAAATATCCATCAAAATAAGTTTCCATCAAAAATGCAGCACTTCAGAAGAAAACATCATACAAATGTCTTTCGGTCAAGTCCTCTGTAAAGTATTTTCTTTCAGTAAATCTTTTAGTGTCTCTGAAGTTGAAAGACTTTTTTGGATTTCATACTACTTAGCAATCCATGATGTGCAACAGGACTACGTTGCAGGACATCGTTTACTTTGTCACATCATAACAGACACTGATACATCATTTGTAACACTGACCATTAAAATAAACAAACAGAAAAATTTTACAGCAGCCACGGACCACTCAAGACTAACCAAAACATCTTATATACTTCTATTCACTTGAAAGTATTTTTAATGAATACTGAAAATAGTTACTCTGCTAACTAGCACACACTCTTATTTCAGGCATTTCAATACAATATAAAATATCAGCCAGTCTGACCATAAAATACTTTATTCATTACAAAATAGCAGCTGCCCTTCATCTTAAAACAAAAATATGGTTACATGTTAGACAGTGTTTCAAAGAATTATCTCTGAAATGTAACTCTCATTTTAATGAAAGCAGCATTTAGGACTGGCTCATAAATACATCACTAGCCTGTAAAATTGCAATAAGACATCCCCAAAGCACAAAAATGTCTACAAAGAAGGAGAGTGCTTCTGTCTTTCACAATGCTGCTTTGTGGCAAGGACAGTGGAGTAGGAGTAGAAATTTAAAAAAAAAAAAAAGTCAGGCACATTAGATAAGTAAAGTGTTGTATATGCAAAATCAAAACACTGTTTCATGAATGAGCTATCTGACGTGGCAGCTCTATGATAAATCAGTATTTGTTTTTCCTGCCAAAAGAGCATGGCTCTTAAGCTACTCATTTACTGAACTGTCTTCCAAACTACAGCTATCATTTTGACAAGGTCTTTTTCCCTGCTGCCACACAAAGCTTGGCTGTGTCCACCCTACCTCATCTTACAGTTCAGTGTCCAGACTCACCTGTTTGATAACATATTGAACTTGCTCTGACTGGAGAACAGCACTTTTAATAGCGTTTGGCTTGCAAGGTGAAAGTCCCTTGTAGATCACAGGAGTATAACATTTCATTGCGTATCTCAAGTCACTGGACAACCGTCTTTCCTCCAAGATATCTTCAAACTCATCTCTTTTCTTTGATGTGAGCTCTTTCTGCTAGGAACATACAAATGAAGAATGAGACACTGTCTTGAACCATTTGGTGATCTGCTTGGCTACATCACCAGAATAATGGTATGCAATATGTCTGCAACATTTTGGGGTTTCTTTTTAGCTTTCAATAACATCTGTATTCCACACTCTGTGAGTGCAGGAACAAATATTACCTGCTTGAAACAGTGATTCAGAAAGAAATTAAAAAGAAAAACAAATAAAAAACCAACCAAACAACCAAAACCCCCCAAAACCCCATCCCAACCCTTTCCAACTGCAAAGATCCCCAAATCACCCTATGCCATGTTACTTAATTCTGCCCAACAGGAAGAAGTTGAGAGAACAGCTGGGCTATTAAAGCTAAAGTCCCTTGCCTCCAGGCTCTCCATGATTAATAGGTATTAACTAAAACACCTTTGATTCCAACTCTCACAGCTTGATGAAGACAATGCCATGATTGACATTAAATAAAAACACAGTCATCAACAGACAAAAAATGATCCCTGCTACTTAAAGTTGCATCTGGGACCTTGGTGACTCGTGGTGGTTTTCACAAAGCTTGGACACAAGGTACATGAAACATAGCCAAGCAGGAACAAACCAAAAAACCCAACGCCGTCAGCCATGTGAAGATCAAAATGCCGTATGGTGCACACAAAAGTAAAAAGAGAGCACAGCCTCTGAGTTACCAATACTATTGCTAAGCAGGAAAACAAATGGCACACCAAGAACTAATTGTATATCCAACCCACTGCAGAAATCTCAGAGAAAAAAATCTTCCCCTTGAGTCAGTAGATCTCTGTGCTGGAGAGAGATGTCTCCTATTATGTCCTATAACACCACAGTTTGTATGAATGACCCCTTGGTCTTTCCAAGACTGAAACTGTATTTCTCTAAACTTAAAAACAGCAGCACTAGCCACCAGATTAGTAAGATTACTGGAGTAAGTCTCTGTGAAACACAAATATAAAAGTATCACTTATGATCAAGTATATCTATTAGAAGAAGATGCTAAAAATGCTTATGTCTTCCTCCACAGTACCACCTGAAGGGTAGCAGAGGCATCCTTTTCATTCATTCCACTTCTTCTTCCTATATATGACCGGTGCAGAACCAATCTGATAATGAAGAAATAAACCACTTTGCTTCATGGGCTCTTACAGTGACCTTTTCTGGTGCTGAGAAGAAAGTCTGGCCAGCAAACATGCAGGAGAACACAAGGAACAGATAAGCAAAATGCCCTGCAGTGGCAGCTAGGTTTTCAACCCTGGGAGAAGGAGTCAGGTTCCACTGCCAGCTGCCCACAGGCCACATCAGCAACACTAACAGAGTAGCTGACATTCAAAGAAGAAAGCAAACCTTTAATCACTGTCCATTTATCAACACAAAATAATTTGGCAAAACCAAACAAAAAAATTTAAATCAGGAATATCTCCACTGAAGAACGACAAAAATTCCTTCAAAGCTTTAACTGTATCAAAAGCCAATTTTGTTTTACTGGAGGACACAAATCCTACTATAATGTTTGACCTTCTCATGTTCTTTTCACCACAAAGTATAGGCAAAAGGATGGTCTCCAAATTTGCCTGTACTGTGTGGGGAAAAGAACATAAGAAGGTCAAACATTACAGTGGGATTTGAGTCCTCCAATGAGACAATCCTTCTACTATAATCGCATTTAGTAGATTGTATAACTTTTCTTTCCACTACTGCATTTTAGAGAATTGCCTCACAGTAACAAACTCTCCAAAGACTTTCAAAACAATCCTATAGAGGGTATTAAACCCAGGCCCATACTGATGTAAAACTTTTTGGGCTTTTTTTTCCCCCTGTACAGTTTATAGCATTACAGTTTTCGACCTTTCTTCTTCCACAGCTTTAAACTGGTTGGTATTTTGCAAGAGCTAAGTAAGCTAAGAACTGTTAAGATGACTGGAAAGAGTTTGTATTAGCCATCTGTTGCTGTTGACACCTTATATCAACCCTCTTGATTAAAAATAAATCAGAAATAAATCCGTTATGCTCTGTAATGGCAAAAAAAAAGATAGCTCAGAATAGCAGCAGAAATATTATTTGGCTCTAAGTATACACCTTCTTAGACCAGTGCGTGATGAGTCAGTTCTCAGAAAATATAAGCAACATTTATGTCAATTACAAAAGTTTAAATCCTGCAATTTGCAACTATACGAAACCCAGACAAAGAAAAGCAGCACTCAGCGCGGGCATCATCAGCCACATCAGCAGTCACTGCACTGCTACAGCCATTCCCCAACACTGCTCTGGTGAGCAGAGCTTAGCAAAGGCCACAGCCCAGTGAAAAATCACCTCTCTGCCTCTGCTCCTCATTCATGTTTTCAGACTTGATATGCAACTAATTTCTCTCCATGGCAATAGTTGTTTTTACACCCTGTTCTGAAAGAGCACTGAGGGAGCCAAACCACATACTTTGCCAGCGACTTAAGATTTATAACATTGCTTTTACACGTTACAGCCAAGCCGCTGTTCCAACTTCAACTGCCAGCTGGTAGAGAGCACACTTAAAAAACACACTGTTGGAAACCTGGACATGAGAAAATTCAGTGACAGGCACAGTTACTGTGACAGTGGCAAAGTACAGAAGCAAAAGAGCGGGAGCCTGGAGCTTCTCCACTTCCGTGTAACTAGGATATGCAATGTAACGATGGTGCTTGCGATGCATTTGGTATACCAGCATACTGACAAGACGACAGAGAAGTTTGGGAATCTCTGCAGAAACAAGGAGTGATTTCTCTCTATCCCTAGTCCCCTCCTCCAAATGCTTGGGCGGAGGTGGGGGGCTTTAGCACCCCACACTCAAACCTCCTTGTCTGAAGCTGGCAAAGGAACTGTAAGGAACAAACAAGGTCAATAAAGTCATTTCGACCACGTAACACGGGAAAACCCGTTTCTGCCACTCCATGCCCATGACAATCTCCCAGCGTTGTATTCACCGCCGCTGGCACGCCAGTTTTCTGCGGAGCTGAAACCCTGCGGAGCGCCCGGACACCTGCCGCCCCAGACAGCTGCTCCGGGACACAGCCTCCGCAAGGGAAGAGCCACGTCCCACCTTCCCGAAACCGGCTGGCCTTCCACAGCCGGTCTGAGGGGAGACGCGGCGCTCGGAATCGGGAGCCCCGGCTGTCGCGACTGACACGACAGGTCCTGGAGGTGCAGCTGGGGCAGAGAAGCGGGCCCAGGAAGGTGAACCGGTGAGGGGAGAAGTCCGGCTGCCGCTCGGCCGCCACCCGACCCCGCTGAGCCCGGGAGAGGCCTCGCCCCTCCCGTCGGAGCGCGGCCCCCGCTTTCCCGGGACCCGAGTCGGGGCAGAAGAGCGGGGGGGGGATCGCACCAAACGCCGTCATTCTGCTTCGGAGTGACCGGCACCTCACAGTGGCTGAGGCTGGCAGCCCCTTCCCCCCGGCACCGCTCCCGCCGCCGCCGCTGCCTACCGAGTACATGGGCGCCCCTCGCCGCGCCCGCCCGGGCGCCGCCGCCGCTGTCGCCATGGTCCTGCGAGTTCCACCGCGCCGCCCCGCGCCCCGATCGCCTGCCCTACCCCGCCGCGGTGCCCTCCCGCCCGCCGCAGCCTCCCGCGGCACCCATGGCCCCGAGCCGCCCCGACCCGGCTGCCAAGCGCGGTGCGGCGGCGGAGGGCGGGGGCACCGCGCCATGGGCGGTGCCATCTCGGGGCCGACGGGAGCCGCCGGGGATCACACGCCGGAGCGTCCGCCGGCCGCGGCAGCCATGGGGCCGCGGGAGCCGTGCCGCCGACTGGAGGCGGTGCTCGGAGCCCTCTACGACCTGGGTGGGTGCGCGGGGCCGGGCCGGGCGCGCTGCGCCGGCACCGCGGTCCTGCCTGGGGGCCCTGGAAGGGAGGGGGCCGGGCGTGTTCGCTCCGGAGCGGGGCGACGGCGGCCGCGCGGGGCTGACCCGCGGCGTGTGCTCGGCTCGCAGGTGAGGAGCCCGGCGGCGCCCTCGGCGCCGGGCAGGACGGCGAGAGGAGCGCAGGGGCGGCGGCGGAGGAAGGAGAGGAGGAGGAGAGCCGGGGGCTGCAGCCGGCGGCGGGTGGGCGGCGCGGGGCCCGCGATTTCTTCGGGGAGCTGCGGGCCGAGCTGAGCGCCGCCGCTGCCCCGCCGGCCCCGGCCGCGCCGCCGGCCGTGGAGGTCGTGGTGTTCCACGGGAGGAAGAGGAAGGAGCGGCACAGCCCCGCGGCAGCGCCGGCCGGCGGAGCCCAGGTAGGGCCGGGAGGGTAGGGGGACTCCACTGCGCCCTCCCACAGGGCGGGAGCCGTGGGACGAGTGCGCTCCCTGGGCACGGCACCGGCCCCTTCCCGTGCCTGGGTGTGATGGGTTTGTTCCGCTTGCTGATAGAGCTGCCTGGAAATCCGTGATCTTTTGGCGATCCGCGTGTTCAGCTCGATGGCATCCAGTCCTGCTTCATCCTGCGGGGCTGCTGGATGAAGCAGGGGTGGGGTTAGGACTTGAAAACTACTTTTTTCCGGTTTCAGAAGATCTCTGGTTAAGTATCCTATATTTGAAATAGGCGTATTCCAGCAAAATAAATTGATCTGCAGACAGGACTGACGATACGTCAAGAAGGGAATGAAATGGAAAGCAAAGCCTCTTGGTTACTTCAGTGCCCGAGTGTTTTGTTTGCTGCTCTGTTCCTGTCAATAGGTGTGGATGTGAGGTGCCACATCTTTCTTCTCTTCTCTGGCATCACAGCAACACTGGGCTGTTGACAAACAGCATATGTCTTCGAGGATCAGCACTGGGTAGTTGATGGGGGAAGGCATGACAGCATTAGATCTCAGTCTTCTGGTTTGGTTTGTTGGTGCTAAATTACCTCACACTACCAAAAACTATAACTGAGTTGCTTCAGTGGGAAGGCCTGGATAGGCTTGGCTGGAAGCTGAGCAGAGGGATCCCTTGCTGGTTCATTGGTCTCCAGATTTTATTGCTTCTCTGGTTGTTTTCCTTGAGTTGCCTTTATGACCATAACATCAGAAGCCCAACTCTAAAATAAACTCTGATGGGCCAACGTATGGCTGTCTTGAATTCAGGGAGACTTACTGATATCTAGGGTTAAACTGCTTGGAACTGGGAAGTTCAAGAGATTGACCAAGCAGTTGGCTGAATCCATAAACTTTTGTGCTTTTTCCAGCATATTTTCCTCTAAAAATTGCCCTAAGTATTTATTTTCTTATGCTTTTTACAGCTTAAATTTTTATACCTGAGAAGACTGCTGTTAGGCTTGTTAGCACAATGCTCTGAAGATAACTGGCTTTATTTGTGGTTGAGAGGGACATTTTTATATAGAAACTTTTGCAGAGCTGAGAGAAGTTTGGCTGCAGTGGATGCAGAGGGAAGCCCTGGTGTAACCCTCAGGCCTGAACCCATGACTCAGTGTGGCTTAAGGTTGATGCCTTAAGCCCCTAACGGTTTTTTATTTTTCTAATATTTGTAGGACTTGTAAGTTTTATAAGTAGGTTTTAAAAGCAGCAACCTCCCTCCTTTGTCCCTTGTCCCTTATCCTTTTCTCTCTAGCACCCTTGTTTATACATTCCTTAACCCTCTTACCCCATTCTATCCTCCCTATATCACTCATAGCCCCAAATCTAATAGAAATGTTTAGTCTTTTGTCAAGGCAAGGCCTAGACAGTTGACAGAACAGCATATCTGGGCCTAAACCACAGAATGAAGTCAAGAATTAGGTAACTATGTACCCTTTGTGCTCTGATGATGATGAAGGTGATGAAGTAGGTGGTCCTGAAATGCACCCCAGACCCATTTCAAGGGGGTGGACCCAGGGCGGTCCAGAGTAAAGGCCACAGGGTGGACACATCTGGGATTGGATGGATGGTATTATAAAAATGTAACCTCTCGGGCACGGGGGGCGCGTCTTGTAACATCTTCTGCCTTGGCAAAATAAACCCTTTCTTATCTCACCCCTAATTAACTGCTCCGGGAGATTTTTTCAGCACCTAAATCCCACGGCAACAAGGTCCTGGAGAGTGAAAAGGAAACGCATGAAAAGCATTCCACTTCAGCTTTAATACTTATGTAGTATTCCTGCATCCTTAGGGGGGATAGTAGCCTTGAGAGCAAATGCGGAAAGATGAGCAGATGATACTCTTGAGCAGATGGCAGTTTCCCTGCTTGTGCTGCCTGCCCACATCAGTGGGCCTGGGAGCGGGCAGAGCTTCCACTCAGAGAGGCGGTTCGGCATATCCTCCCTTAAATCAGGAAGCAGACACAGTCTAAAATAACCTTGGGAGATTTGTTAGTGCTCCAGTAACAAGCAAGTTACTCCTGTAACAAGCAAGCATGGAGCTCTTTTCCTTGGGATTTTACACTTCTTTTTCTTCCTAGGATACAGCCTGTTCCCTCTGGAGAGTTCCCCTCCAAACTGAGAACTGCTGATGGAAGGTCTCTGTGTAAACCACTAGAAAAGATGTGGTTTTCATTGAGCTCCTTTTGAGCAAGTACTTTCTTTAAACACCGTTAAGTGGGTTCTGCCATTTGCTGACTGCACCCTTTGGAGCAGTTTGTCTTGCATTAGTGAAGCTGGATATGGGCACTAACATATATACATGCATTTGGGAATTAAGCTTGTTCTGCATGTTGCCCCAGCTGTCGGTACCTTTTACCACTGCCCTGCCTGTCTCAAACAAAATGACTTTTCTCTTATAAGATGTAATTATTCTTGAATTATTAGCTGCAATTATTAATTGCAGCTAATAATAAGTTTCTGAATTATGAAACTCTTTGTAAACGTTAGCAGATAGATGATCTAGGTAAGGAAGTGCAGGACAAAGCTATATGCATTGTGCAGTAATGGTACCCTATAAAATGTGCAAGATCATTCCAGTAAGACACTATAATATCTACACATTAAAAATGCCATTGAGACTCTCTCTTTTAATAGATCAAGGTAATAAAGCTAGGAAAAGGTAATGCTGGAAAGCTGTACCTGCAACTCAGTTTGCATTTCACTGCTTTTCAAAAAAACTATTACGATCAACATTTAGATTGGTTTTATTTGTTATATTAATTTGAAATGTTTTATTTTGTTTATAGACCCAAATAGTGAATGAAGAGAAAAATGTGAGCAAACAAGAATTTAACTTCGAAAAAGTAAGTCTACAGCACCTGTCCAATCTCTTTGTTTTAGTGTGCAGGTGTGTGTATTTATATCCTTGGGAAAGCTATGGTGGGACCAATGGGAAACTATTCCAGAAATGGGTATCTCTTATAGGTGAGGCTTTCCTAATAGGTAATTCTATCTGCATGCCATGCCAAAGGAGGAACATGCTGACTGTAATCAACTGCTCTGTGTGAAGAGAGGCTTATTACAATTCTGTAGCCTTTCTTCTGGTCTTTCAATGCAAATTTGAGGAGGAACACTGTATGTTACCTGTGTAAAGCTACCGGAGTACCCATAATGTTTAGCATAGCTCTTTCAGGCCCATGGTGTTAAATGTTGGATTTCTGATCTCATGTGGGAGGGAAAAAAAGGTGTATTGGCATCTGTTGAAACAATAGATGGCTTTTTTCCATTTGTCTTTTTATTCTCTTCTGTTCTTATATGAGCATAACTAGCATTGGCCATCTTAGATACTAATTCATTTACAGATGTGTGCAAGTTGTTCATGTGCCTAATCTTTGCTTGGGGATGTGCTATGATCCTGTGAAATATCTCACTGGAGATTCTGCACAGAGCTCTGTACTGCTAAGAAGAGTGAGGATTTAATCACTGATGCTAAAAAGATTATGAATTCAGCACTGGTTTTGCTGGAGTATTCTTGTATAGTGTTAACTATATGTATGTGTGTAGTCAAACCGCTTCACCATCTGCCCATTCATGTTTCTCACTGGTTCTCTTTTTTTTATATGGAGGAGATCCATTCCGTGTGTTGTTTTATGTGAAATGAGGAGAATTGAAAATTGTCCCCCTGGCAGTCCTCACTGTCTAGAGATTAGTTGGACAGTGGTTAACTGTTCTGCGGTACAGCTCCAAATTCAGCTAGTTTATTTTATAGCGTGCTGATTTCCAGCATTAGCCAGGATTTCTTTGGGAATATGACTTTGTTGTGGTGTGCCAAGCATTACTTTACAACAAGTTGGACAAATTATGAAACGCTTGCAATTTTCTGTGCTAGGCTCGTCTGGAAGTGCACAAGTTTGGAATCACTGGCTACAAGAAGCATGAACAACGCATATGGGAACAGGAGCGTGCTATCATGCTGGGAGCCAAGGTAATTGTCACTTGGTTTGTGCTGAGAGGTCACCCACTATTACAGTGCAGGAATGTGGTAAAGAATATGGGGGGCTTTGGTACTACTTTTTTAAAACACAAGGTCCCCTGCCCTGGCCCTTCTCCCACTTCATCCTTACTTTTACATCTTCTATTCTGTCTTGTTTATTTTCTGTAGATGAATGGAAAACTAGTATAGTTGTGTTATCAGAGAAGTAGTGACTGGTTAGGCTGAAAAACAACATGTACTAATTTTTAATCAGGCCATTCGAAACTAAATTGTTGGAGAGAGAGGCTTGCTTTTTAAAGCTTCACTCTCTCAGTGAGTTAAAGATGGAGAGGACTTTTAATTTTATCATCACTAGTGTAAAAGAAAAATTATTTTTTAGATTTTTTTATGGAGTGGGGAGAGGTATGGATGTGGAGACCTTGTAGGACTGATACAGAGCATTATCGTTTTTCTCTAGTGTCTTCACCAAGAAAAATGGGGTTTCTAGGTGTCTACCTTACATCCTCTAAGTCCCTTTCTCTCACTCAAAAGGAAATAAGGATTTCTAATGTTTCACCTTTACCACCTGAAAAGTACTGTCCATGCAAATGTGTCAATAATTTTTGAACCTATTTTAAAGTTTAATCAGTGGTATCCCTCCCAATCTTTGTTGCAGCCCCCCAAAAAGGAACATGTGAACTACAGGACTTACCAAGAGAAAATGAAAGAGAAAAAAGCAGTGAAAGATGCTGATAAGGAAAAGGTTTGTGTGAAATTTCGTGTATAAAAAGGCGGCATGTAAGAGCTAGCCCAAGAGCCTGACATATAGTGCCTCAGGTGCAGGAGGAGTGCCCAAGATTGACACCTGCTGCTCCCCATGGATTGGGTTCCTGGCTCCCACAGGACTAACCTTATTGGTGAAAGCTAGTTGTGTGCAGTATGAAGGGCACAGAGTTAATCTTGTGTTGTGGTGGGTTTCACTGCCTCATCCTTTGAGGCTTATAGACTGATGACACAACATCAGCAGCGTTTGGGTTTTTTTATCCTTTTAAGATAAAAAAAATGGCCCTCAATTAAAGTTTGTTGCATGTTGTCTAACCACAGAGAGCCGGATCTTCAGCTGCATTTATATCAGCACAATTCCATCTAGGATCTTGCTCATTATTTAAAGCAAGGGTGAGGTTTCTGTTGCATCCATACTCTAGCACAGCCCGTCTGGCTCTGAGCCTACTCCCTGCCTTCTCATGTAGGTGGGAGCAGGCTGTGGCATGGGTAATTGCTCTGGCAGCCACTTTCCTGCCACCCTCTTTCCCAGGGACCTACTTCTCCTCCTCTGTCATGTGGCTCAAAGCACATCCAGTGCATGACCAGACATGTTTGAATCCTGTTATTTGACAGATACACTCAGTTGGGGAACAGGGCACACCTGCCTGGTGGCAAGTCCATCTTTTGACCCTAGGATCTGTCATATGCCCAAGGAGCAAGCCTCTGCTTCTGCACGTGGCAAGGACAGCTTGTTGGGCATGAGTGGGCTGTAAGGTGACAGGAAAGGCTCTCGGCACTCCTAGCAGTGACTCCACAATGCGTTGCATCACTTGTTCTGTCAGGTCTCCCAGCTGGCTTTAAGTGCCTGCTGCTCTGTGAAGCAAAGGCTACAGTGTGTTTTATGTGCAGGTGGTTGTTTAATGAACATGTTCTGTTTGTTATTCGTTCATTAAAATATGTATCTTTAAAAACAGGAACATAAGGGTGATTCTCTTAAGAAAAAGAAGAAAGAACAGAAGGAGAGGTGAGCTGTTCTTAACGAGTTGAAATTAACTTGCTTTTGTATAGTCTCCCCAGTGCATATCCCCTATGTAACTGTACCAGAAGTCACGCACATCATAGTGGAATGAAATTCTCCAAATGCAGAACTCCTCAAAAAATTTTGACATTGCTCTTTGTCTAGCAGTTTCAGAGGCTTTAGTTACACAGCTTAACTGAAAACATGTCTAAGACTGCAGCTGGAGGTGAGATGGATGAAAATCCCTGTGTGCCGATGCATCACTTACTCGGAGCATTTGCCCTAAGAAATAATTTCTGCAAAACACAAGCTACAGTATACAGGGGTTTGAAAGTGAGCTGACATTCTTAATCGTAGTGTAGCAGGTTCACTCTGTGTTCTTAATGTTCCTTCTCTATCCAAAAATCTTTGTATTTCTAAACATTTAGAAATGTAAATCATGCTGTAATGTGCTGCAAATTTTGAATGTCTATGAAGGTAAAATGTTCTGGGATCATTACTTGCTATGATCTGATACTCCTTAATACCAAACAGTGACTGCATAAATAGGTGACATTTTTCACCATATTAAGTATTTTCATGTGTTTCTGCTTTTCTCTTAATTATTGTTTTTCCTCTTCCTGTTTCAGGAAGGCCAAAAGGAAGAAATCAGTGCCTAGCATTTGGCCTGCAGGACAAGTTGGAAAATTCAGAGATGGGACCTTGATTCTGCAAAGCCATGACATAAAGAAAATCAAATCATCCAAAGTCAGGAAATGAACTTAATGATAGAGTGAAATGGACAATATGGATAAGATAGAATTCATGTTGCAACACAGACTTACAGAGCCTCTCGCCTTCCCACCATGCCCTAATTTTTTAAATTTTGTTGTTGCAGCATTTTCTATGTTCCATTCTGCCTTGGGAAGAATGTGAGAATTTACCATTTTATAAATAAAAATGAGAGTTTTTATTAAGAAGGTCACACAACCTATTTTTATTAGTCAATACATGTCAAAACAAATATTTCACTTTCTAGAATCAGCTTATTGGCTGTAAGTAAAATATTCATTTAATCCATTAACTAATGGATTAAAATATATACCTCTTCGCTTTCATATGGAAGGAATATGGAAAAAGCAATACCTTACTCACTCGGAACCTGAAGTAGGTGATCTCCAAACATTTATCGAACATAAATTTGTTTCTATATTTTTATGGATTGTTAGGGGCTAGTGGAACTGCACAAGAGTTTTCTTGTCCAGCAAAACCTCAAGGTTTCAAAATTACCTGCTTTGGAATGAAAATAATATTTTTCTGAAGTTTTGTCACAGACACTCAACTTGTATATATCTGCAGAGATCTCCAAATAAGCAGTTTCAAATAGTGTTTTGGTGGCTTGGATGGTTTGTTTTTAAAAACAAAACCATGTAAGACTAAGCCAAAAGAGGCATAGACACTCTATAGCTGCTGGTTGTTCCTGGGAACTCGTGTTTGTTTTGTTGAGTGTCCCCATGCCTCTAAGGCTTTTCTATGAAATCTTTGTCAAAACTGAAGTTTTGATGCTATTTGGATTTCAGCAGTTTGGTGTTTCTGGAAGAACAGTTTTTGTCTTCTGTAGCTTTTTTAGGGTTTTTCTGTTTTTAAGGTGGTGTATCCTTTAGAACTGGCAATGGTTAGTGACCTTCCAAACTGAAAGAAATTTCTGGGTGTACTGGTACCCCTGTGGGCTGGGAGCCTGAGCTGGGTGATCTTTAACCCTGAGTGAGCAGTGAGGTCTGTGTCAGCTTGCAGTCAGCAAATAGAACAGCAGCATCGGAGGCTGTCCCTGTCACAGGATGGGAAAGTGTTCTGGGGTAGGGAGGGCCACACTGCAGAAAGGGATGCTTTCTGGCATGCTCCTTCCCTCACATCTTCCACCTTACTGAAGGTCCTGGAAAAGTGCTCTGCCACCACAGAGAGCACTAAAAGGAGGGAGAGAGCCTGTAAGGATCAAGAGTCAGGTAAAAAGTGGAAGGGAGTGTTTCTGAAGCCGTGTGGGAAGAGGAGGGTTGTGCAGAGTTGGGTTGCTAAATGCTGTTATCACATTTCATAATTGCATAATTTGATTTCTTGTTATTCTGTATTGGTTGCAGATTCAAACTGGAATTAACAATCATATCTGGTTACAGACTTAATGTCTTATTTCATGTCATAGAAATGTCAATTCACCATGGCGTGTGAAGGTGTAGTCACTAAGAAGAATTGAGTACAGAGCATCAAGACTTGTTGCGGCAACAGATGGGCCTTTGATGTTGTGGGTTAACCTGTATTTTTTAATTCCTTTTTAATCCTTTAGCTTAGTTTTCACTGCTCACTTCTTGAAGTTTTGTTCAGCTGTTTGCGTATAATGTGTTGTCAGCTTAGGTAAGTTAAAGGGTTTACTTTCCACCTCTACAGCTCCCAAAAGCTGTTTGGGAGTGAAACTTGGTCAGAATGGGGTGTCTAATTTTGCAGTCCTGGTCTCAAGCTTGTAAGCTCTGTAAAAAAGAGATGAAAAAAATCAGTTCTTAAAAGGCTGAAAACTGAAATGCTGAGTAGATAGCGGAACATTAAGGTTTTTGAGGGAAGAAAACAAAAAGTTTATTCAAAGTGTTGCATCTTCACACTCGTTTATGGTGTTGGTGTGTATGCATTATGAAAGCTTTGTTACATGGCGACAGGTTGCTTATTTATATCAAGTCTCCACGGTGATTTGAGCTGGCCATGCTACATTCTTGTAGGATGCTGTTGTCAGGTAAGCATGGTACTTCTAGTCCTGTTTTGTTACTAGATGCATCAATCACATCTGGCAAATAAAACTGTTTAGAGCGTGTTATGCACCAGTGTTTTTCTGGGCTGGCATGTGCTGGTAGTTAGCAGAGTATGTAAGTTTATGTTCAGGCAGTAAGCTCTGTTAGTTTCTAAGCACATGCTTATACACGAATGCCAATGTTGACTGAATAACTGATTATGGGAAAGGGGGAGCAGGGCCCATCTTATTTTGCCCTCTACTTGCAGTTGCATACAGGAATGAAGTATAAAGGAAGTACAGAAGGATTTTTCCTTATCTGCTTTCTCTTGCATGCCTTTTCCTATAACCGTTATCCTTATTCCCTGTTTCCCCATATGCTAAAGCCATTGTGATTGTCTTTTCTCCTAGTCAAACCCCTTTCCACAAAGGTGTTGATGCCAGGTTGTTGTCTCTTTCGGGAGAAAAAAAGAAAAGGTGTGATAGGTGGTGTCTCCACACTGTTGTCTGTAGTTACTCCTGATTGTTTTGACTGGGTTCCTGCTTCTTACCCTGGTGCTGCTGTCACTATTATCACCATGTTTTATTCTGCTTTTTTTAGCAGACATCTGTGAAGGTTGTGTGGCCTCAATGACTGTTTTTTTGCAGGGGCTGTGTGCTGTCTCTGTAGCATTGCTCAGTCTCTCATGAGCCGTCAGCTTGATAGAGGTGTGCAGCTCCAAGATGACAGGTCATTTTGAACCGTCTCACAAAGTTTTTGTCTCCCCTGCTCTGACAAGCTTTCTGCCCATTTTGACTTTTACCCAAAGGGCTTTCCAGTCAGATCCTAGTGGTGTCACAGTTCTTTCCGGGCTCTGCTTACTCCAGTGTCAGAAATTTGTGGAGTTTGGGAAATCACCCGAAGTGTCTTAGGTGGGATGCAACCAAATAATAGATCCCCTATAACCAATGTGAGCCAGAGCTAATGGAGTGGTACTGGGAAAGAGAGGTGTTTCATGCCACTGAATCCAGGGTATGTCTGAAGTTAAGGCACAGGTAGTTGCTCTGAGGGAGGACTCTCGGGTTTCTCCAGCTACTGGATTATTCTTGATTGTGGTAACAAAGCAGGTACGGACAGTTAGAGTTAGGCATGCATTCTGCATGAGTGCCTCATTTACATTATGGCATAATATTTTTTATAATAATCAGGAATAATAAATACAGTACTAATGCTGAATTTGTTGGCAATGTTATAAGAATTTATTTAGAAACTGTAAAACAGCATAAACTTATACATCAGGTTTTCCAAAAGGGGAATAATAATAATAATACACAAAGTTTTAGTTGGACCAAAAGACAAAAAGCAGTTTGTTTCTAATTCAAAAAATACAAACATTTGCTACAGGTACAAAATTATAAAAAGTTTGTATTTTCCTTTTGATCTGGAGATAGACACATATAGCAGAGACGTATATTTCACCAGCTCCAGATTAAGATAAGCTATGGGAAATGACAGTAACAAAAAAAAGTGTTGTAGTTAAGAAGAAAACACAGAAACAACTTCTTGTCTTTCATTTAACCAGAAGTGAACACCATTATCTTATTCCTTTGCACTTTTTTGGTTGCCAACATTTAAATTAGTGTTATTCATGCTTCATATGACAATCAGAAATAACAGCAGGTTTACCTCATGCATTTATTTTTAATATTCATCACATAATGTCTTCTCACCATGCTACCTGGAAAAGTTAGTGTTTTTATTGACAACATTTAAGGGAGGTGGAGGATGATGGAATGCAATCAGGATCTGGGAATATTTCTACCTACTGCTTCATAAGAATATGTTAGAAACCCTCCAATTAGCATAAAAAATAATTTTGTAATTAATTCTCCTTGGAACTCTTTGCAATAACAGATGTAACAAAAAGGTCATTTAACAGAAAGGGAAAATGCTGCTGAGTGTCTCTGTCAGTGGAACACAGGTTATCTCCTGTATTGTGCAAAGATGCAGGAACCCTACACGTTCAGTCTCTGAGGTTTGTATATGGGCTCCTGCACCTCAGAAGACCAGGTGCATCTGATTTATGGTGAATTTGTGCTTCAGGCTGCTGCTCCACCTGGCTGTGTGTGTGCAGCGTTCAGTAGAGCTGGGCAGAGGAATCACCAGAAATGTTGTCAGTAAAAACTAGAAGCAGCTCACTTTTTTATTAAAAAAACAACAAAAAAAAAGACTCCATCTTTGCCTGGTAATTTTCAGTGACAAGTGCCCTTTACATTTGCTACATGGTTGATCTGATACTGTAATCTCCCTTTCAAAGTTGATCTAGCCAAGATGCTTGATGTTTTCGTATTGTCTTCCCTGGTTCAAAGTTGAATTCTTGATTTTGCTATTTAAGCAGAATGCTGCGAAGCTGGTAAGGCCTGAGATAAGGTATAACATCCTAACTCATCTTTCTGCTTGTGAGCAAAGGACGTGCTAGATGGCACTAGAAAGCTGCTGTCACCAGGTTGTGGAATTTTGCATCCCTTCTCATCCCTTCGGGTAATCCGAATTATGGTCCAAAAATGCACTACCTCTTGTTGGCAGTTGCAAACATGGTGTTTTTCATACAGTGGTAGTGGCAGCTTAGCCTTGATCTCATCTCTCTTACCTTGTTTAAGAAATATTATCACGTAAGAAAGAAAGAAAAAAAAGCTGCATCTTGCTCCAGAACAACTCGGAAACCAGAGTATTAGGTGCTCTCTGCTACCTTTGCTAACTATACATTGAGGAAAAAAAAAACCCAAAACCCAACTTGCACAGCACTACCACAGAACTCTATCACCAGCCAAGAACAAACTACAGCAATACACTATTATGGCAATATTTACAACATGATGGAACATTATGCATATAATAAATTACATTTAATACTTTTCCTCTTAAACTCTGATATATGTAAGCTCATGCTTATTTAATTTATTTTGTTCAGTCCAATATATTTTCTTCTATGTATCTGAAGTGCATAGGCAACATAGGAGGTGACAGTGCTGTCTGCCTATCTTTTTCTGTGTTTTTAGAAGCCAAATTGCTTTCCAAATTCATGATACATCACAGTATGCTACTGTCCTCACTGACATACAAATTTATTTATAGCACATACCTTTCCACAGCAGAAGGAACAAGGGATTGTCAGCTACATCTGTGCTTATATTGACATTAAGTCTTAGTAAGAGAACTTCTTGTGAGCTCTTTTTGAGTTGAAAAGAGGGAAAAGAAGGGAGTGGAAATTTTGTAGCATTGCATGCCTTGGGAAGTCTGAGAGTGCTGGCACACTACTTCTGTTTGTTCCCACTGAAGTTGATGGAAATTTGCAGAGGAAAGAGCCAGGAAGCAAGCTCACAAAGGCTAAGGTTAGGGTTCACAGGGACAGGTGAAAACTGAGAGTCCTTTGTTGCTCTGCAGAACAGAAAGTTTACCTGCTCTATTTATTTTGTAGCTGTTCAGAGCTTCCAAATTTGTGTATGCAGAAGACAAGCTTTGTTATGTTTATTAGGGGAGGGCTTGTTTGTGTTTTGGTGGTTTTTTTAAAACATAAGTCAATTTACAGCTACCCTCTGCGGGCTCTGTACTATAGTGGATGGGATTCATCCCAGTGCAAAGGGCTTTGCTCTCCTGCTTGTAAGGAGCAGCCTGGCCTCTGGGAGCCAAAGAGTCCCATGAGAGGCAGCTTTGTGTATGTCTAGGTGCCAGAAGAGCTTGGAGTCCCAGAGAGATGCAGAAATACTCTGAGGAATGAAAAGGAAGCAAGAGCATCCCAATTGGTCCCCTTGGAAATCTATGCTGCCCTTCAGCCCTCTGGGTTCTCCCTGGACAGTCAACAACACAGTTTCTGCAAGGACTATAAGCTGACTCCCTCCTAAAGAAAGGATTTGGAGGAAACAAAAACTGGTATAAGAGATACTGTAGATGAAGAACGTGCAAACTTACTGGGTTTATAATGAGATGGACGTTGGGGAAGTTACCTGCAAAGAAAGAAACTAACTAGCCTGAGCAGAGCAATAGGACTGTCCCACTTGTCCCCAACTGATGCTGTTCTGCAAAGGGAAAATTCTATTCTACCTGTTATCAAATGACCACTGCCATTCAGATACTCTGCGTAAATATTCATGTGTGGAATAATTAGTTTCCTACAGTAATTTTAATTACTTAAGCATTATTTCTGTTAATCAAACTATGAAAATTTATGCAGCTGAAGTCACAAAAGTACGCTCTATGAGGGTAATTGGTTTATTGCTACGGACCATGCCAAAGGTAAGTCCTTGAATGTGTACACAACCAACACACACAAACACATTGTTTACTTTTTGGCCTAGGGTAAATTAGTCTTACTAATGCAGGTAGCCTACTGTAACTGTATTCCTTTTATTTTATTTGCATTTCTGCTAGGTTAAAAGCAGACTATAATGGTAGCTAATCTGTTCCCTACTTTTACGATGTTCGAATGCATAGAGGGTAAAAAAAAAGCTTCTCTACTGCTCTGAAGCACATCCTACCTATTGTCCGTATTTTCATTAGAAATTAATAACGTGTCACTCAGTGTGTTCTCCCCAAGGTATAATACACCAGGAACCGATGCCAAAGCAACTATGAAAACCAAAACTGAGTACTGCAAACACTTCTAAAACCCATTCAGAATTAATTTTATACATCTAGCAGTGGTTGAAGATTGGAAAGATGTAAATTCATGTGAGTTTCCTTTACAGAAGTTGGGAGTAAAGACAAAGGTTCAGTCCCAAAACAAACAATGCCTTCTTGCTTTTAATACATGTGAAGGTAGAGTGCCTTCCATATTCAAATTATCACAGGATGTTTCCCAATATAAAAAACTATGTGCAATTTATGTACAATATTCCCATACACTACTCTGACTGGCAACACTCAAAGCCAACACTATGACTACAACTGTTACGTTCATAGAAGAGCACACTCAAGAGGAAATTCGGGGTCTGATAGTGTTCTAGCTGAGGTAGGTTAAAACAGACCTGCTAATTAGAAAATCTTGCATGAGTTCGTATGTTATTGAATGAAACCGAAGATTATAACACAGTTGGTCTCTGATATTCTTTACAAAACCAAGACCAGCATAGCACAGTTATTCTATTCTCTACAAGTTTACTAATACAATCCATTCCAGACTTTGAAGAAAGTACTGTTGCTTTCTCACTTAAAAGCATATGTTATTCTTTTCCCTAGTTGGTTTTACTATTTCAGTCTTGACATTGCTGAAGGTGCCCTGCTGTTCTGTAGGAGAGATGGGCTACAGGGTGCTTGGTTGGTTACGGGCAACAGGATGGCAGACTGGTTTTTGTCTGTGCAATAGCCCAGGACTGTTCTGCTCCGGGCTACCTTTCCCTTCCCACAATGGCTTTGAAGTGGGATGACCCTGTGCTCTGCCACGGGGAAGCGTTGCCATCACTCAGCACTACCTGAGTGATGTGCTCCATACAGGGACCTGCAGCAGGATGCCTGGGGGCTGGCAGGTTGCCCAAGGGCAGGCCTGTGCCATATGTCCTGTGGCTGTGCTTTAATGCAAGGCAGTAAGCTGGATTTTGGTTAGAATATTTGTTTTCAGGTTTGATAATTACATGCCTGATAACGTGTGTGTGCGTATATGTATGCTTCAAGAGGAAAATTTGTATAAGCAGCAGGATTTAAAAAACCAAAATAGAACATTGACAGGATTTAGGAGTTTATGTTTCTCTTGTTTGATAGCACCACACTTACATAGGCTACAATGACAGAGTCCAAGATATCATGAGCTCACCCAGTCTGCTGCATCTTGTCCTCACGCATTGCCATTATACACACACACACTTGCATAAGTTAACTGGCTTCAGAAAAAGCACGCAGGCAAATCAGTGTATTTTCTGACAACTGCAGGCAGGTGACAGTGCCATGGCTGTGGGAAAAGTTCACTATCTCTAGTTTCACAGACTCCAGTTGTCATGGTCAGCACCTGAAATGACTGCTTGTTTTCATGGGAGATGCCAGGCACAGGTAAGTCTTGCAAAAGATTTATGTCCCAATCCAGGTTTTGCATTAATGCTAGGAATCTCTCTAAGTGCTTTATTAGGATCAAGACATTAATTAGCTCACAGTAATCTAATAGAAAATTAAGGCTTCTGATCTCAAAGCTACATTGGAACTACAGCTGCCTAGGGCTTATCAGGATCAAGGCTGGAAAGCAGCATTTTTCAACATGGGAGACTTTGCATGTGTCATATTTAAATAAATTTCTTATCAATTCAGTTGAAAGGAACCTCCCCTGCATTGTTTTTCAAGAGTTGTGCTGATAACCACAATCAAGTCTGCTGGATGTGATAGTCTTCACAGTCACGCCTAAATAACCAACATTAAAATGTTATCAAGGATGTTTTTCTCTATATTTTTTGTATCTGATTTCTGCATGTATCATGTTGTTAGCTAAAATGAGCGCAACTATTTCATGGCAGTGTTTGGAAACCGATCTTATTCTTGTCACAGACAATGAGGTAAGTTCTGCCACAGACTTCTAGAGGGACATTATCCCATAGCTTACTGCAGTCTAGAACCAGAAGGAATAATTAATAGTCGTTTGAGCCCCTGAATATAATTGACAACCAGGAATTCTTGAGCATACAGCCTCCACTTCAGCTGTCAAAACATATGCTTTCTTGATTTAAGCACTTCAGGTGGCAAGGGAATCCAGTTCACCTACTGGTAAATTGCTCCAACATCCATTGCCCCTCAGTCTCACCCATTTTTTCCAGCATCACTAATATTTAAGCATAAATCCAGCCATGAGAGGGAAAATACACTCATTTAACATTTTTCGTGCGTTTGCGTGTGTGTGCACAAGTATAGGTGTGTGTGCACAAGTATAAGTATGTGTGCAATGCATTGTAGATATGTTCAGGTACACATCTTCAGTTGAGTGCCAGTTCAGCGGATGTGCTTGCTATGGCTGTTAAATGAAAAAAGGGAGTGGTCTAGTTGTAACCAGCTGATTATTTGGTGAGCAACATGCCGCACAGTGTTTTAAGTCAAGGAAAAGAATGCTTTTTTGCTGACTTACTGAGAAGTGTCAAAACACACTGAGAAAGCTTAGAGTCTCCAACACAGTGTCAGGCAGGGGCTTCATTAGTTGTTGGGCAGCTTGGTCTGTTTTACACATTGTGGCACCTCCAATCCTGTGTGCAGAGTCACCTGCACAAAGAAGAAGTAAGAAGAATGTAGATTCAAAGTGAGACAGCCTCAGCAGAGAGCATTCATGAAAGCAAAGTGCAGACAAATGACAGGGGAAGGGCTGTGGGACTTCAGGGCCAAGTTTAAGTCAAGAATATTAATGCAGATGATATCCAGCCCCTGAAATAAACAAATCTCCTTCCCCCTTCCCTCCTGAACACTTTGGGACCTAGAAGCCAGGTGTCTGTATCTTTTCCCAAATCTAGCCACCAGTTGTAGGTCTCCAGCAGTGCTGCTTGCTAGACACAGGGTGTGAAAGGGACTCAAGTGCTTCAGGACAGAGATCACAGTGGAGCTCATGTACTAAATACAAGAAAATCTTTTTATCTTTTCTGTCCTGGCAGAACAGACTACAGGACATTTTAGTGCTCCTTCTATTACTTGACATATCTACAAGGTCAGAGTTTCCACACAGATGGACCAGAGCACCATTCAACAGCAAACACAAGCTTAGTTTCAGAGTTTTCCCCTGCCCCCTCGTCAGCCATGCTCTACCTTAATTCAGTTGTGGTAAGAAATGTAAGCCAGGTACTTAAAGGATGTAGTAGCTAAAACTGAAGATAGGCTGTGAGTAAAAATCTGTGAGGTGAGGTGCCTAGAGAAGTGCCCCTGTCATCCACGTTGGTGCATCAAATTAAATAAAACTGAGAAAGTTTCTTCAAAGATTTAGATGCCACCAGTAAAAAATGCTGGAAGTTCATGTACTAATAAGGTCATGTGAGGTTTCTGATTTCAGTTTGAGTGCTTTAAATGATGAATGTTCCACCCTGGCTGCATTGGTCCTGCCTGACCTAAGCTGACCTCCTTCAGTCTTCAGGCTCCTGGATGTTTCCATAGGTTCTTCCTTATACCACACCCCGTTTCTAGCCGTATGCAGTCGTCTTGAAGTAAAAATGCATTATATTTGAAGATAGTTCCTCCAAGAGGAAAACCTCTTGCGAACAGAGAGCAGGAATGATGTGCAGACTTGTTCTTCTCTGCACTAATTCTCTGACCTATGTTGCCTTTGCTCTCCTTACTGCTCTGCTGTTCCTGTTTCAGTCCTTTGCCAATGTTAATTATCTCTAAAGGTAAGATCTAAGAGGAATTGGGATACACATGTTTTTTAGTCAAACTGGCAGAGGAAATGTTAGTGATGCTACTTTCCAAACAGAGTGTTGCAGGAAAATAAGAGCAGGAATTAGTGGAGTAGTGTGCAGATACTTTTACTTGGTTTTATAGCACTACTCCTCGCAATGGTCAGGCAAGGCAGAAGGTCAAATGCAGTCCAAAAAGTAGTAGTAGCCTAGGTGTAAGTCTGAGAAGGAAAGAGCCCCTATCCATATTGACTACCTACAGATGCTGTTGTCAGCTCCAGCAGCTGATATGCTGGCAGTATACATTCTTCTTTAGGTGAAAAGGGTAAGTGGGACTGGACTGCAGAGGACTTACCTGGACATTTCGATTGAGGCTCAATGCAGGCATGAAGACACCCTCGATGTTTTCAAATGCTGGAGGTCCTTGCTGCTGCCCATTTATGTAAAAGGTTAGATTGTGCTTGTTCAGATCCAGGAGAACACCAACAGTGGCACCTTTAGAAACTCCTCCTTCAGTCCTAAGGTACAAAGGGACCACACTGTTGGTGAAGGCAGAGGTCCCCATTGCTGTTGCTCTCCCTAGGACAAGTCTTACTAAGGAAAGGGAGAGTGGGGCAGCACAGTGAAATGATTATCCCTGTGGCATTTGGCAATGACTGATCCACACCTTCACCTGAAATATATGTGCCACATTCATGGGAGCTTAATGGGTGGATCCTAAAGAGAAATTAGATCCATCTCTCCTGCAACTGCAATTTAAGAGCTGAAAATGGGGTCTAGAGCTAACGGGTCCACTCAGCTGAGATATGGGGAAGTGAGCCAGTGGGGACAGCAGTCCTGGAGACACAGCACTTCAGAGGTATCCCTGCTATAGTGGAGTGATGCACAGCAGGAAATGAAAAGTAGGAAGCTGGTTTCCTAGGTGTTAATTTCTAATCATTATGCCTGCTAACAGCTCAAGATCCAGACTTCAACTACTCACCTTGGCATGCTCCAAGGGGATCCAGATTTTCAGAGTCCAGGGAGCTGCACAGTTATAACAGACAGTGGTTTTGTGGAGGAAGGGAAGGTGGAGATGGTTACAAATAAGTGTAGTTCCCAGAGAGACAAGGTGCTCAGCTATCAGACTGTTTCAAGTGGGAGAGTTGAGAGCTGTTTCAAGTGTGCAGGCATGGTTATTAATGCCAGTGATAATTCGTTGTGTCAGGAGCAGCTGCTGAGATCTACTGTAGTATCAGAGCTTGCCAGGACAGACTCAGCCAGCCATTACATGCTTGAGTGATTTGACATTAATGCACTTTGACTTGGGGGTTAGTCAAACCCCGTATTACTTTAAAGAACACAGAGAAAAATATCTACTAGATATGCAGATTGGCCACAGGCACTGCTACTCTGCTAATACCATGGGGCTCTGCAATGGATTTACAGCCTGACACTATTTGTTCAGGGTAAATCAGATTTCAAGTAATTTGCAGGGGAAAAGGAAGCAGCTGTCTTTTGTCCCATGTACTTGCCTCAAGCACACAACATTCACAAGATTAATGTGATTTTAACATGAAATTTATCACAATAGGTAGGCAAAACATTAAAAAAATAGTGGGGGTAGGGATCAGAATGTGATTAGGAAGAATATAGTGCAGGGTAAGAAATTTTCCTCTTGTCCACTAGGTGTCATAAACTGTATTCCCTTAGACTAAATGTGGCACGTGGCATTTCCTCTGAAGGTAATATCATTCTGATTTCTCCATTTAAAGCTCTTCAAACAGTAATAACATAGCTATGAATCGCAGATTGGCTTTGAGATGTGTTGGATTTCAAACTTCACCATTTTGAGGTTCTTTTGATTTGCTTTTTGTTCCTATGAGCATTAGTAGATTTCTCTTTAAGCTCTTCTCCAAAACCACTAAGTAAATTTTCCATCAAAAGTTAAGATGCTTACCTCTCCTCAGTATCTCAGTATCTAGACTGTTTTTATAAAAAGAACTCAATTAAAAATCTCATTACAAGATTGTGGGAAGCAAAAGTACTATGATCTGGAGGTATTTACAAATAGATTACATTATTTTTTTTTCTGTTTAGGATCCGCTTTGATTGTAGGGCCCCACATTTTATATCCTACTTGATATAGATTTTATGACATCCTTTTCAATGACATTGATTCTCTTAGGGAAACAGAAACAGCAAATTTGCCTTTTTGATACTATTATGTTCTTTCCTATATGATAAGCTAATTTGTTTCTTGTGAGCTAATTAGCTGCATGCTGCACAATGACATTGAGTGACTCCTCTGCAGCCCCTGGGGACAGCCCCACTGAAGAGGAGATAGATGCTGCCTGCAGATTCCAGCCTAGGAAAGGGCAGTACCCAGCTGAAGCCCCTCCAGGAGCCACGGGGGCAGGGGCAGAGCAGAGTGATGGGGACCTTCTCCCTTCCTTGCTGCTCCAAATCTTGCAGGAATTCAGCAGGTAAATTGCCTCTTTCCTTGGCTGCCATCTCCCCACAGTGAGTCTGACTCTGGCAGGACTAAGCAGGGACAGAGGCAAGCAGGAGCTCCTCACCGTGCTGCTGTGAGGGAGGATAGACCTTTTCTGAGGCTGAATAGCTGCTCTTACTGAGCACCCCACACTTTCCTTGGGAAGAGGGCTTTGAGGACTCCAGTGCTTTTTGGACTACTTTCGTGGTCGCTTTCTTTAGGAGGAGAGGAGGGAGAGTCAAGGTTCATGAGTAAAATTATGCAAGGCATTTCCTCACTTCTGTACACCATTTAGACAGGATTACGGATAATTTTTCTAATAATGCCTTTGTTGTGATAAAAGAAGGCAGCTAGCTCAAGGGACAAACTGATGTTGCTCTCTCCTGGTACACTTCTGTGGCAGCATATACAAAAGCTGCTGCTTTACTGTAATGCATTTTTAAGATACTTAATGACACTTCACAAGGAAGTTGTAACTGCAATGAGGTCTCCCCTCAGTCTCCTCTTCTCCAGGCTGAACAGACCAAGTGACCTCAGCCTCTCCTCATACAGCTTCCCCTCCAGGCCATTCACCATCTTCATTGCCCTCCTTTGGACACTCTCTGGTAACTTAATATCTTTCTTATTATTGTGGTGCCCAAAACTGCACACAATATTCAAGATGAGGCCACACCAGTGCAGAGCAGAGTGGGACAATCCCCTCCGTTTACCAGCTGGCGATGCTTTGCCTGATGTCCCCCAGCACACGGTTGACCCTCCTGGCTGCCAGGGCACTGCTGACTTATGTTCATGTTGCCATCAACCAGGACTACCAGGTCCCTTTCCATGGCACTGCTTTCCAGCATTTCACTCCCCAGTCTGTCCATACATCCAGGGTTGCCCCATTCCAGGTGCAGAATCCAGCACTTTTCCTTGTTGAACTTCCTCTGGTTGGTGATTGCCCAGTCCTTCAATTTGTCGAAATCTCTCTGCAGGATTTCTCTGCCTTCCAGGGAGTCAACAGCTCCTCCCAGTTCTGTATCATCTGCAAACTTGCCTAATATCCCTTCCAGTCCTGCATCCAAGACATTTATGAAGATGCTGAAGAGCACAAGGCCCAAGATGGAGCCCTGTGGAACCCCTCTAGTGACAGGTTGCCAGTCTGATGTCACCCCATTCACTATTACCCTCTGTGCTCGACCCATGAGCCAATTGCTTACCCACCACAAGGTATGTTTATCCAGCTGTGTGCTGGACTGTTTATCCAGAAGGATCCCGTGAGAAAGAGTATCAAAAGCTTTACTGAAATCCAAAGAGGTTGCATCATCTGGTTCCTCTTGATCAGATAGGTGCGTTACCTGGTCATAAAAGGAAAGCAGGTTTGATAAGCAGGACTTTCGTCTTGTGGAGCTGTGCTGGCTGTGACCAATGACTGCATTGTCTTTCAGGTGTTCTTCGATACCTTCCAGAATAATCTTCTCCATAACTTTACCAGGCACTGAAGTGAGACTGACAGGCCTGTAGTTTCCAAAGTCCTCCTTTTTGCCCTTCTTGAAAATCAGGACAACGTTCACCAGCTTCCAGTCAGCTGGAACCTCTCTGGATTCCCAAGACTGGTCAAAAATCATTGAGAGAGGTTTTACGATGACATGAGTCATCTCTTTGAAGATTCTGGGATGAATCCCATCAGGCCACATAGATTTATAAGGATCCAGTTTGAGCAGCAGATCCTGAACAGTTTCAGGATTGACTGGGAGTTGATAATTCTCACAGCCATGGTGCTCTAACTCAGGGCACTAAGACTCCCTTGGTCTGTCATCTGTGTTGAAGATAGAGGCAAAGAAAGTGTTAAACACTCCTGCCTTGTCTCTGTCCCTGTTTGTGAGGTGACCATCCTCATCCTATAACAGGACAATGACATTTCTATACTGCCTATTGCCATTAATGTATTTGAAAAATCTCTTTTTGTTGTCATCCAGATTTCTGGCAGCTTCAACTCCAGCTGAGCTTTGGCTGCACAAATTTTCTCCCTACAACAGCAAACGGCGTCTCTGTATCCTTCCCATGTCACTTGACCTTGCTTCCACTGTGCATACACCTCACTTTTTTGCCTTATTTCCAAGAGAAGATCCCTGCTCAGCCTTCTGCTTTGCCTGCTTGACTTCCGACATTTGGAAATTACCTCCTCCTGTGCCCTTAGGAGGTGATGTTTAAGAAGTGACCAGCACTGATGGATCCCACCACCCGCAAAAAACGTTTTCCCAGGGGACCTGAATTACTAATTCCTAAGCAGCCTGAAGTCTGCTCTCCTCATGCCCAGAGCTGAGGTTTTGCTGGCACTTTTCCTCCTGTCAACAGAGATTCTAAATTTGACCACTTTGTGGTTGCTGTGGCCAAGACAGCCACCAACCTCCACTTCACTCACAAGATCCCCTCTGTTGACAAGCAGCAGACCAAGGAGGTCATCTTTCCAAGCTGGCTCCCCTAGGACCTGTTCCTTAAAGTTGTCATCCAAGTTTTTTAGGAATCTTCTGGCTCAGGTTGTAGCAGCTGTATGATGCTCCCAGGTAATTTCTGGCAAGTTGAAGTTCCCCATAAGGACAAGGACAGTTGACTGGGGAGTGTCCCTTAGTTCCTCCAAGAATAATTCATCAGTGTCATTATCCTGGCTAGGAGGTTTATAGTAGACCTATAGTAATGCTTTTTGTTAGCATTAGAGTCTTCTGTTCATGTCTCTTCCAGCATTACAGAAGTCATGCTAGTTTTTAAGAATGTAAAGAGATCCAGTTTTGCATGCTGTGAGTGAAAGGAACAGAAAAGTCCTCTAAATGTGACATGTTGCATGAATCAGTCTTTCAAGCTCTACCTTAGGTTACTCTTGAAGATGGTCATTTATTTATTGCCCTAATTTATTCTCGTGAAGCTTAGGAAGCATGAAATTATTACTAAGGTGTAACTTTCATCACACTAACATCCAAGACGCTAGAAGTCAACAATGAATATCCTTTGGACCGTGATACAGTGCTGTCATGCACTTGCATCCAGTGGGGAAAAACAACTAGGCAGCAATAACTCTTTCCAAAAGACTATTACAGCTAATGAGTTAAAAAACTGACCTAGTTGACTGTCACAGTTAAAAATATAATGCCTAGACCTAATTTCATTGAAGCGCATATGATTTCATAAGACTACATGCCCGTTGCAAGTGTACTTCACTTGAACAGATATTCCATGGGTCTGTCTATGCTTTGGATGTGCCTTTGTCTTTTTTTCAGGTAAAAACTGGGAAATTATCATTAACAGAAAGCACTTTTTTCTCGTGATTAAGAAGGATGATTGGAAATCCTAAGTGTTTCCATTGTTTGTGCTTCCTAGAAAAAAAGGTTTTGCTTAGGTTGCGTGTGGCTTGCTGGGAGGAGCATGCTGAGGACCAAATCCATAAAATAGGTTTCTGGGACAGTAGTACACAGAATGGTTGGCAGCCTTTTTCCAGAAAACATAAGCTGTTCCACAGAGCATTAAAATTAATACAGCTTAACATTACTTCCGCCCTAAACTGAATCAAGATGTTAAAGGGACAGAGAACATTTTGATTTATTTATTGTACTGATGTTATTTTATTCTATTTTGTCTTACTGATGTTATTTTAGTCTATTTTGTCATAGGACATGATCTAAGGTCTTTAGAGTCATGGAAAACAACCCAATTGACTTCAGATGGCTTTTGATCTAGCTAAAAGATTCTTCCACCTGTCTGTAATGAATTACAAAGTCAAACCATATTTCAAACAAAAATTCCCAGCAATTGCAATATATTTGCTTAAAATACAGATAAGGTGGAGAGTATAAATAACTTCAACAGAAGACATTACAACCAACCTTAGGATACAGTGCATGTTGACATGAACTTATCCCTTTAAGAAGATACCTGCATTTGAGTGTTTTAAAAATCATTACAAAACTTTCTTTTAATCATTTGGTGTAACAGAAACAACACCTGAGATAATGAGCGTGGAAGACCTGCTGGGACAGTCAGTAGAAAACTAAACCGAAATTGATTCCTGCTCTGCCATAGACCTGCTACATATCCTCGATCAGTCACTTTATTCCTACATCAATCATTGTGACAGAATAGGTATACAAATACACCATTTTTCATTTTCTCTTCAGAGAAGATCTTCTCAAGGATCTCAGTTACTGTAGTACTCAGCTGACCTTTAGCTGAGGCCTCCCCTCTCATGGGACACAGAGAGAGAGCAGTGCAGTTCTGCTCTGGTGATACCTCAGGAGCTTCACGGAAAGTTGGCCGTGTCTCCCGTACACAGTCTGGCATCACTTCAATGAAACAAAGCCAGCACTAGGCAGAAGGAACTATCCTGAGCACTGAAAGTCATGCAGCCATATCAGCACAACACAGGATCTGTGCTGACAGTCGTTTGCTCTATGTGATCCGTCCCTGGATGTGGCTTCAGCTAGAAAATGTCTCCCCACTGCTCTGTTGCATAGAAAACACAGAGCCTCTGAGAGGTGAGAGAAAGAGTTAAGAGTGGTTTGGGGGTTTTCTGAAATCCTCCTTTGTCTAAGTTGCTTGTTCTAGTTGAGATGCTTCTCAAAGCTCTTCAGTACAATGGCTCAGTTGAACGAAAGCTGTCACTTAGCCCGCACTGTCAGAGAGTCCCTTGTGTCCAGATTTGCCTAGGTGTGACCTATAGCATTACCTTTAATCAGCTTTCAGGACTAGAAATAAACACTTGCATTTGGAATAGGTGATCACCAGTGCTTTGCCTAATTGTTGTGCAAACCCACAGCCAAGATTCCTCCTACGAAAGAGAATCAACCACCTTTCTCCCTATGCTCCTCCAGCAATGAGAGACAAACCCTACATACCGTTGTGCTGTGCTCCCATTTGCTGATGTGGACGGGACACACAGTAATGCGATTAAATCACAGCAGGGGGGATTTAGGCTAGACCTGAGATAAAAACTGCTAACAGTGAGGATAACAAACACCAACACAGATTGTTAAGGTGCAATCACTGTCACTAGTGATTTTAAGAAGTAATAAAATAACTACATTTAGCCAATAGTTAGACTAGATGGCTCTCTGAGGCACTTGCCTCTGATGTACAGCAGAAAAATGAAAAATGCAGTAATGAGAAAAGCTTGCAAGCAGCACTTACCGATTGGTGTGAGAATTGCAGTGCATGAACCAGCTGCGGTTGTTGTCGACGTACATGGCCCACGCCTTGTCATCCTTGCCCAACATCATATCCTTGACAACGTTAATCCTGGCAATGCCAAAGGCTGGATCTGGATGGTTGTCATACCGGTCCACATGCAGTTCCCAGTAATGCACACCCTTGGAGAAGGCTGCTGTGCCAAGAACAACCCGGTCATCGTAGCTGTTGCAGGTGGCAGTCTGGTTGTCATTCGACAGCACTATGTCTCTGTGAGCTGAGGAGGGGTCAAAGGTGAACCACGCCACTTTGGAGGGGAAAAAGGAAAGGCAGGATTATATTAGGAGGGGCTGTGACCAAGTGGTGACTCCTTTACTTCAATAAGAAGGATGGGATTCTGCTTTCCTTTCCCCACTGCACTTCAAGATAATAAAGGCAATCTTTCCTTGGTACTGTAGGCATCTACACAAGATCTGAGCTGGTACACAGCTGTTCTTCAGCTCAGAAATGCCTTTTATTATCTATGATTGTTTCCCTGAAGTTAAGTTGCTAAGGACAGTGACTTTCTGTTCACACACAGTAACAAGAGAGTCACTGAGGAGACAAAAACTTCTTCATGATTTGGAAACTGCACACACAGGTGAATTGGTTCAACCTCACTTTTAATGGAAATAGAGATCCACTGTGCCGGTGCTGGTTAGGACTGACTTCACTATTTTATCAAAGTGAAGTTCTTTTAAAAAAAGTTAAAAAAATGAAAAAGCTTTTAAAGTATAAATATTTTATACTGGCCTATTTTGGCAACACAGCATAGAAGTGGAAGTGGTAATAGCATGCACTTCTTGATTCATTACAATATCATTAATGAAGATGAACTTCCTGTAATGTCGTTATGGATGTCAAGTATAATTATGGAGGAACAAGCATGAATTCCCATCTCTGTATTATCAAACTTTGCTGGGAAATTGAAGCAGTAGTGAAGAAAAAGGCAAATCCCAAAGATACATGGAGAAGGGGAGACAGAGTGGAACAAAAAGTACCACATGAGTTGCATAACTACTTCTATATGCTAAAGCAAGCATCTTAGTTAAATCCTAGATGTTTATAGTCAACTAAAATCACAAGATTTGAAACCCGAAGTGTGTTACTGATAATGGAAAATCACCAAAAGTGGTAGGAAGAGAGCTCAGTCCCTGTGCACACTCAGTTCCTCATCTCTTCTCTCAGATGATCCAAAATCTCCATGCCCTAAGTGTCAAACACATTAGTGGGTGTAAAGGTATGCACGTGTCATGCCACTTAGACCTGCAGCTTTTCACTTAAAAACTGGCAAAAACCCAACTCACCATCCGACGTCTGTAAAATAACTGTCTTGCTGTAAGGACCAACTCCCGAGGAGTTGAAAGCTTTGACTCTTGCATTATAAGTGCTGTTGAAATGAAGGCCATCAATGGTGCAGAGAGTCTCCTTGCCAACATATACTTCCTAAACATTCCAAAAAAAAAAAAAAAGGGAGAGAGAGAAAGAGGGACATAGTGTAACTGTTTCTCTGTGCCTCATGGTCACATGTTAGGACTTCCATAAATATAAGCCAAAAGTGAACAGCTTCTCATTTTTTCCCAGGATGTGGCAATTATACTGTTATATCACAGGCAGCCACAGCAGTGGAGACATCAAGGATTGTTAGCAGTGGAGACACTAAAGTGAAGACAAAGCTGGAAGGGTAAAGCAATATAGGGCAACAGACAAATCTTGATTTTTATCCCCTTTACCTAAATATCTACTCCAAACCACTATTTTGGATAGTAGTCCCAGTGTCTGACACATTGTGGCCATTATTATATTTATGTAAGACAGAAAGAGGGGGACATATAAAAATGAAAAAGCCAAGTAAGTGCACTTTTATTCTATTGGAAAGGTTACCTCATGCCTGAGTTAAAATATAATTTTGAAACCTCAAAACACAGAGCCAGAAGAAAACAATCTCCTAAGAATTAGGATCACACACATCACATGACTAAACAGTAACTAGACAACAGAGACATCAAAAAAGTCTGCAAAGATTTATAAAACAGCAAGCACTTGTGTAATGTGAAATATTTCAGGAAGACGAACATCTAGGCAGACCAATGAAGAGGATCAGCCAGATTATAAAGGCTATTATGAACTGAAAGAAGCCTAGAAACTTATGTTTTTTTGAAAACTGAATAGAAATTGACAGAAAAGGAAACAAATCCTGTCTTGACAGCAGGTTGAAAGACACAATTCCTTTCCCCCTCTGATTTCTCTGACTCTGTGAAGTCCATAAGTTTATGGTAGCGAAGGCCCTGAAGTGCTTAAGCCTGTCACTAAGCAGACCACTCAGGCCCCAGTTCAGTTAAGACACTTAAGTACCTGCCTAGGAGTAGTTCTGATGATTAGGGCTCTTTGCTATGAACCTATAGTGAACTAAGTATGTGATGAATAGGAAAGGGATTACTTAAGTTTACAGCAGGCCATGTGTTTGGCCGCTTTGCTACCATGGTGCCTGCTACAAACAACAAAATCTCTTGGGTCCTGGGTTAGCTGGTGATCTTTCATGGAGACAAAGAAGAGTTTTCTTAGAATAACTTAATTTATCTCCATGTCCATGCAATTGTCTGTGCAAAAAAGTTGTATTTGTAGGAAAACTCTCACATTTTCTAATCTGCTTCATTTTTACCACTGTTCACTGTTTCTGTTTATTCAGATTCTGCTCCAATGGGAGACAAAAACTGTTCTTTGAATCCACCCACCAAATACTGATAAACATTGGTCAATGTAGTTGCTTTCAGATATATAATTCTTCATTAAAAGAGTTAGCAAACCCTTGTGGAAATGGCACTGCTGAGAAGCCTGCCTTTTATCTTTTAATGGGTAAAGCTGAGGATGTTTCTACCACAGCAAGCAGAGCATTCCCCTCAGAACTTGTCACTCTATATTTTTAAGGATTGAGATGGTTCTGTAACTTTTTCAATCCAAAATCTTGACATGGCAATGCCGACAGTCCTAAAACCGTTGGCGGTTACAAAACCCATCTGAACAAATGAGCTTGGGCGCGCACCAGCCTCAAGTCTTGTTATTCACAAGTATTTATTCAGATGTGCACACTATTTGAAAACATCTATCAAAGAACTGGAATTCTAACACCTTGTCCCTAACTCTTCATTCATTGCACACTGACAACACTCTTTTCTACTAATATTAACTATATTGGCAGCTCCCAGCAGCCATTCACAAAAGTATCTTTTTACACTCTCAGTAATGGAGACCAAATCCCTGTAAAATGTTACTTGGACCAAGGAACTGAGGAGACCTTACAAAACCACAGTGCACTCTTCAAAATGCCCTGCCAATATTGCTACCTCTTCTAATGAGGGGTGTCCAAATCAGGTACCTTTACTGGCTGTGAGTGTAGTGGTTTGGCACAGGGAGGCAGTTCCTTAGGTGGATCCATGCCAGGATATTTTCAGCTTGAGAAATCTTTAAGTTTCCAGTGAGAAGCCAGTTTGCAGCTCCCAAAGGAATGCCATTGCATGGTTTTAGCAAAATTTCCCGTTTGTGAAGAGAGCAGCTGTACCCCAAAATGATCTCCAAATGCTTTCAAGGCACTAGCCCCTAGGGAAAGCACTGGGCCAGCCTGGTCCTGGAGCAACAGGAGCCTGAAGCCTGCCTGACAAGGAAGAGCCACAGCTTCTAGCAAGACATGGCTGGTGGAAAGCTGATTGAATTATTTCTGTAATTTGTTTATTAGGATATGTCAGGAAAGGATGGGAGCCTGTAAGTACCTTGCACCATCAACCAGGAGCAATTAGTTTTGACATTCACCCTGAGGTTCTTGAAGTATAGCACTTGGGATGCCTTTCTATACTTACCAACTCCATCACAGCTTGTCTGTGGAAAGCTTCCACCAGCCTGGTCTCATCCACTCCCAGGGAAAAGTTTTTCAAATCCTGTATTTTTATGCAGGATTTCATTTTCACTCAGAAAATCAAGAAAAACTGAGTTGCATTTCTGGAGCAAGAATGTCAGCTGTTGAAGTGGGATGCTATGGACAGATGAGAATAAGGGCTTCAAAGAAATCGATGTTGTGTGCATGAACCACTTCCAGCTCCTGCAGGCTAGTATGGGATTTTCTGCTTTGGTACACTTCAGGGATGCCTCAAGGCCTGCTTTGCGAGAGGCTTGAGAATAATCTCAGCCAAGTTTCTACCTAAGCCAGTGGTCCTTCTAATGCGCAGCATCTGCACTGCTTTCTACATCAACACAATGGAAAAGCAGGGATGTTTTGACAGCTTGTGTCTTACCTAACCCCTCTCCCCACCCTCAGACAGAAACAAATCCATATCCAGAAGAAACTCACATACAAAGAAACACAAATAAATGCTGAATGAAATTCTCACTCGGAATTGGCCACCATCTCCATCATCAAGTTCCAAGATATAACCCTCCACTGGGTTGTGGCTCAAAGGTGGCATCCTCCAGGCCAATGTCACACTGTTGTTTCTGGTGCAACACTTCTCCAGCTGCAGTAATGGGACGGGTGGCACTGAAACAGGAACTGGGTACAGATTAGTGTAACTCTGCCCTACCCCATTAGTCTGTGCCACAAGTAGTATGGCAATGGCTCACTTCCCTCCCCTCACAGGGGAGCCAGTATTTGTTAGGAAGAGGGTCCATTCCCTTTCTTGAAACAAAAGGCAGTAAAAATGATATAACAAGCTGTTGTTAGCCAGTTAGACAAATAATTTGGCTGAAATATGTAAACAGAAACATATCTGGACTTGCTTCTGGTGCTTCATAAGAACTGCAGTGTGGGGACTTCATGTTTGGTTTCCTTCCAAGGAGTCACTGTCTGGAAGAGTTTTTTCTCACACTAGAGCACCCACTGTCCCCAAGAGGAGGGTAGCATGGAAGATGCAGTGCTGCCAGGAAGTTCAGCGCGTTACCAAAGAATTGGTTTATGAACCAGCAGACGAGTCCTTCCTCCCAGCACAGCAGCAAGACAGAGCCTGAACTTCAACAACAGTAGGAAGATAATTCATCACTTTAATTGTGGGTCTTTTTTAAAAAAACCTAATCTAATTTTTAAAATCTAATCTAATGCACCACCCCCATTCCCCCCAGCTTTTCATTAAAACCACCTCAGATATGTTATCTTTATGGAAGCCATACTTAAAAGAAGCTGTTGAAGAAAATTGTTCCAATTGCAAACTTTAGCTAAACCCCTTGGTTTGGTGAGCAAAATGGACTCCTGCACCACAGGAGACTCCTCTTGGAAATTACAAGTGTGAAGTTATCTACCAATGTGCCTTGCTCAGGAGAAACATCAAGAGCAGCATCTTAAAAGCAAAAATAAAACATTCAGTAAAACATTCAGATGTGTTTCTGTGGGAAAGAGGCCCCTATCCCACCTCTCCTAAACACAACTAAACTCTCACTGTTCACTCTTTGCTGAAAATTATAAAGTGAAAATTTAGTCTTCTGGATAGACCAGGCATGTATCTTTTGCACTGCTGAGACCATACAGGTTAAGTAGGATGCAAGGGATGCACAGACCCTGTCTGGTCTTCTGCCCAAGACTGAATTTCACCATTCAGTATCATTTCTGCAGAGCTCAATCATATCTTACAAGGAACTGAGTGGTATGAGCATTCATTGACTTAGTTCTTAGCAATATCAGTTTGCTCTTCTTTCATCTAGTCTGCTTTGACCCTCTAGTTTATTTTTTCCCATTCTGTCTGCATGAGACATAAGCCCCTGTGCTGTTCCTTTCACCCTGTTTTACATCTCTGGATCAAACAGGACTGTTCACATTTTGTGTACCAAGCAGACTGTGGGAAAAAGGATGATACTGTGTGATGGGGCTAAGGCTTCACTCCCACTTCGGAAGTGACACGAAAGTCAACATCAGACTTGTGATAAACAGTGCAGAATATACCATGGCTTTCTGCTGGCATTATCCATCACCACAGTGAATGCAGATGGTTGGTAGCCTAGAAGAATGAAACAAAAGAGCTTTATAAATTAGCTCTTGAAGGTTTTTCTGTGAAAAGAAACCCTTGTTCCTATTCCTTGATATTTAAGGGTGATTCAGAGGGTGTCATAAATAAAAACCTGCTTGTTTTCTCACATGGGAAGTTCAGACTCTTCTCTAGGAGACACTATGTCTGGAGAAGTAACAGAAACATGACATTACAAGAGGCAAAAACCTGAAAATGAGCAATTCAGAGATAATGGGATTTTTTAAGTGAACCATTTCAACTTTAGAGTTTTTCTGTGATTGTTAGCCCATGCATTCCCAGTGACTGATAAGCCTGGGAGAAGGTAGGGCTGTGTCAGCCATCCACACTCCTGCCACTTTTGCTAAAAAGTTAACCCTTTCAGGAGGCATTCCCCAGGTCCTCCCCATTTCTAAGTCTCCTCCTGGCAAGACTGGATGAAAACCTAATTCCTGAAGTCTTTAAGATGCAAAATAGACAATGCTGCCTCACTTCTAAATAAACCACTAACCTTTCCAGCCTTGGAAAAAAACTCCTAGGAACACTGATGGGAGGCTTCCAGGGACTCTTCATGTAATGCACAATGCTGGGGGAGGGAAAAGAGCAGAATTTTTGGGAGAGAGTAACTGTTTTATGAGTCCTTTTTAATTACAGAATCAGGAATACCATTTAGGAACAGAATATGGTTTCATCCAGCAAAGTGCTCTTGTTCCCACTTCCCAGTGGAAGCGTGAATTTGACACTGAGTGCGATAGTTACACATACTGTGGGGATGTTCTGTGTCTCCTTTACCATGTTGCTGGACATTCAAGTTTTTGTGTGTAATTCATATCAGCCTCCTACTCTTTTTGAGCCAGTCAGTGGCCTGAACTGCACAACTCTCCTAAAGGAGAGGTAAGATGTTCATGCCAAGGAGCTGTGCAGCTTTGCTGGATGATGCTTTCTGTGCCTGTCCTCCTGCTTGCTCCACTGGATGCAGATGGGCAGAGATTTGCCTTGATCTTAGATTACCTTTGGGAGGAGAAAAGATGAACACTTGTAAAAGTCATAGGAAAGCACAAAGTGAGTTGCATAATTGGGACACTGTTATATACAGGGATAGGACCAAGAAAAGAAAAATATAGGCTAAGTGCCAGGAAAAAAAGACTCAGATGTTAAATTACAGTGCTGTCCCACTTCTTGTTCAATTTAAAGTCCTCTAGAGACTTTTTGAAGGAAAAGATTAAAAATATAAAAGGAAAAATGATACCACATTGGCACAGCAAGGCCTGTTAATGAGTCTGAATGATGTCCTTCTATTTTTAAAGTGCTTCATGCAGGTTACTCTTATATAAAAAATGTGATACTGATGTCTCATGTCAACTCAGCAGTCCCCAAAACACATTGCTCAATGTATCTCACAGCTGATGAGGGTAGTCCTCTCACAGCGAACAATACGGCTGCTCTAAGGTGTTGTCTGTTGTCTTCTTGACAAGCAAGTGGTGCAGTGATGCCCTCTACCTTCCCAGATTAATTTTTAAAGTACTAGCTGCAGTGAAAGAACAGGACCCTCAGAAACATGAAAACTTGGATCTTCTCCAAAACTGCAGTACAGCCCTGGAACAGCCTGAGTCACTCATGTAGCAAGTGCCCTACAAACAGTGTTACCAAGAGCAAAGGAAAACGACAGTCAAAGAGACCTGAGTCCATGGCACAGAGGAGAAAGAACCAAGGGCAAAGCCTACAATGAAACAGCTGCCCTTTAATTGTCAGAGCTGTACGGATCATGGCTGGAGAAGCAGAGATTTGTGGCATGTGATGTGTCTGGGCAATCTTCATGGACTGGTCTGCAGAAGAGGGAAGGAATCACTCCCGAGAAGGAGAAGGGGCATATGAATGAATATTCAGAGGCGGTACAGAAAAGTATTCTATTTTGTACCTAGTCTCTGTTTTACCACAAACCATGACTGCATGACAGTTCAGCTGTGTGACCAAACAAACCTGGAATACGTATTTGCCTGTTCCCGTAGCTTTAATTTAGGAAATGGGATGTATGCATTAAGCCAGTCATCAGAGGACAGGAAATTTGTGCCAAGGCACTCAGTAAAAGCAATAGAGAGAAGAAAACATGGGCAGAGAAAAGGATCTAGGAAAGCTCAAAAGGTGAGTAATTACTAGAGCTGTGTGTGTGTCTTCCCAGCTGGCCTGGGAAGAGTGAGACTCTTGTCAGAGGGTTATCAGTGAGACCCTTTGGTCAACATGATTGCTTAAGCATTACTTCTGCACCTATCACATCTCTGCACATTTGATTTGTTACCAAATTGCTTTTTCTTTCTGATTTTTATCTTTTGAGATGAGCTTTAGATTTGTGCTTACAGAGAGTCCATCGGCAAGGTACATGAACATGTCATCAAAGCAAATGTAATGTGATTTGTTCTCATTTTCGTTCTTCTTTGTCTACCACAGTGAATCAATGTTTACTTACAAGCATGCTTTCACTCTAAATGACCCATGCAAGCTCACTGAGGTTGAATGAGGCCAGAGTTTGAAAAAAAATATAGAAATTCAGTCATGCACTAAGCATTGACAACAATAGTACAGACCTTATATTGCAAAGCTTTTGGAACAAAACAATTTTCAGTTGGAAGAGCCACGCTGGCCCTGTTCCCCTAGATCTCCCCAAAACTTCCTTTACAGATTATCTCTGACATCTTTAATTCATTTGCTCTTCTCAGATCAACCACTGCAGTGACTTATTAACATTCACTCCAACACCAACATTTGGCAAATATTGATGACTTGTTGGTGTGCTGGGGCAGGTAGGATTGAATAAAGAGAAGCAGATGTGAAGAGACACATACATTTTTTTCTTTGTGAAACTGCAGGTTTCAGAAATATGCAAGTTCTCATGGTGATAAATAGCAAAACATCACCCTGCTATCCTAGGTTCTCCTCACAGTCAAAGTGATATTCCTGGTAAGTCCGGATGTTTACTCCTGAAATGCAAGACTACTACATGTGAGAAGATGCAAATCATGCATTTGAAGAAGGACAAATCATGCCTGGCAAACTTGGTATGACAGGGTTACAGCAGTGGTGGATTAAGGAAGAGTGACTGATGATACCTACTTGAAGGTGTCCCAAAGCATTTGACACTATTCTGCACAACATCCTTGTCTCTGAACTGGAGAGACATGGATTTGATGGATAGACCTCTCTGTGGATAAGGAATTGGCTGGATGGTCACACTCAAAGAGTTGCAGCCAATGGCTCAGTGTCCAAGTGGAGACCACTGAAAATTGGTGTTCCTCAGGGGTCGGTACTGGGACTGACACTGTTTAACATCCTCGTCAGTGTCCAGCTGTGTTGTGTGGTTGACACACTGGAGAGAAGGGATGCCATTCAGAGTAACCTGGACAGGCTTGAGAGGTGGGCTTGTGCGAAGCTCATGAAGTTCAACAATGCCAAATGCAAGGTCCTGCACCTGCATTGGGGCAACTCCAGGTACAGATATAGGCTGGGCAGAGAATGGAGCAAGAGCGGCCCTGGGGAGAGGGACTTGGGAGTGTTGGTGGGTGAGATGTTGGACATGATCCATCAAGGTGTATTTGCAGTCCAGAAGGCCAAACATATCCTGAGCTGAAGCCCAAAAGAGGTGTGACCAGTAGGTTGATGGAGGTGATTCTGCCCCTCTAATCTGCTCTCCTGGAACACCACCTGGAATACTGCATACAGCTTTGGGGCCCCAGCACAAGAAAGGAGTAGAATTGTTAGAGTGGGTCCAGAAGAGGGACATGAAGATGATCAGAGGGCTGGACCACCTCTCCTATGAAGACAGGCTGAGAGTTGGGGTTGCTCAGCCTGGAGAAGAGAAGGCTCCAGGGAGACCTTACTGTGGTCTTCCAGTACCTAAAGGGGACCTACAAGAGAGCTGGAAAGGGACATTTTACAGGGGCATCTAGTGATAGGACAAGGGAGAATGGCTTTAAACTGAAAGAGAGTAGGTTTAGATCAGATATTAGGAAGAAAGTCTTTACTGTGAGGTGGTGAGGCACTGGAACAGGCTGCCCAGAGAAGTTCCGGATGCCCCATCCCTGGCATTGTTCAAGACCAGGCTGGATAGGGCTTTGAGCAGCCTGGTCTGGTGGAAAGTATCCCTGCCCATGGCAGAAGGGTTGGAACTAAGTGATCTTCAATGTCCCATTCCAACCCAAACCAGTCTGATTCTAAGATAATGCAGAACTGGTTGAGAAGTCATAGAGGTAAAATTTCAGGAAAACAAAAGGCCAAAGTGTCAGACTGAGCAGTTCAAATGGAAACAAACTTCCTGTCATAAATGGAGAAATATAAATACTCTTCTATATACTAAACAATTCTCAATATCTATGAATGTTAGGTTGGAACCAGTCACTGGTTTATTCCACTTGGGCACGCAGAGGTGTGAGGAGAAGTAATGCCATCCCTCGTGCACTTTCAGGAATGGTGGCCAGGTTAGCACCCTCTTCACAATTTTTTCATGGTGTGTACAGGTCATACTGGTTGTGCTGACCAACCTGATGGGACATGCAACAGGTAATCCCTGATCAAGGCCAAGACAGCTCAAGCAAAAGCCCTTACTGAGATGCCTCTGGGGAGCAAAGCCCAAGGGTGTTGGGAAGCTCTGCACAGGTTTGGGTAGAAGCAGTCTTGTCCTCTTCTCTGCTCCTCAGACTGTGTCTAGCTACGTACTAGAGCTTCACAGTGATTTGTACAATAAATGAGAGCACAGCAGACAACACTATCTTTTGAAAAGCCCTAGTGAATTTGGCTCAGTTAAAGTCTTGTAAGTCTTCAAACTTAAAGCCAGATGAATGTCCAAAAGGCAAACACTGAAGTTGCTCTCACCTCAGATGACCTGTGGTTAATAAGCAATCTATGTGACTAGTTTAACTAAATATTACATATGTTTGTAAAGGAGAGTGGTGGAAGATTAGTATTAAATATATTTTACAATAAATATGGCCAGCATTAAATATCAACTGATTTTAAAAGACTAGCGCAGACAGAATTCAGAGGAGATTTATCAGTACTATTCTTTCTCTCTTGGCTCCACTTGCCTATCTGACAACATTTCAAGGGAGCAGTTCTCAGATGTTTTTTGAGTAACTTTAACACAGCTCAGTTATATCAAGATGCAAACCATTCTTGGTGAGCAAACTCTGGCCTTTAACTGTTTGTCCATTGTTTCTCCACATATTTAGCTTGCAAAGTATCCATCCTAATTACTTCATCTTGGGTCTCTCAGATACAGAGTTAGGCCCACATAAACTGAATAGAAATCTTTATGTTTGCTCAGATTAAAAAAAAAAAGCACATCAGACATCACAACGTGAATGTCCTTAACTCATTCACTGATTTCTGGCAACCTTTATCCAGTCATCCACATCTATAATTAAGACTTGAATCACCAATGAGGGAAGCTAATGGCGTCATTCCCAGGGACCACAGTGGCTTTCAAATTCAGCCATTCTATGGATCTATCTAATTCTGATGCAGTTCTCATCCTGCACCATATAAACAAACCTCATTACAAGCTCATGATGGTTTGGTTGTTTTGGGGGGTTTTTTTGGGTGTTTTTTTTTTTGGTTTTTTTTTTGGTTTTTGTGGCAGTGGTATCTATTGTTCATTAGCTTGTCCTTTTAAATACTTTTTCAAACCTCATTTCCCTTTAGCATGTTCCTCAGTATTACTCAGACACCTGAAACCATGGTAAAATATAGCCATGGAGCTACTTTCCCTTTGTGAATCTTTTCCTTGTGATTTTTTTTTTTTATTAAGCTGGGCACTGTTCACAGCACAGTTCAGATATAAGTCAAAAGTCAAAGGCTGGTTGGTTTTTTTTTTCCCTTTTCAAGCACATGTGTGTGTATCAGTAATATTTATTTACTACTTCAGCTGTTCCTGACAAGATAGGGGCAATCGGTATTTTGAGTTAACCATGTTAAACGTAGGAATGCTACAAAATTGCATAAAGTTTATGCAGCTCCTGTGTTAATAATCTTCAAAGCCTTACTCTGAAGAATGTATCTTTTCAAATCTTTAATTGCATCTTGTATCTCTCTCTAAGCTTGTTCAGCTCAGTATGTGTGCGTGGAGCCCACCTTTCCAGGAAACACCCAGTAATCTGAATTTGCTTAAATGCCTTTTAAAACTATCCAGCAATTTCAAGTTCTTTTTCCTCCCTCAGTGTCCTCACCCCTCCCAGCACTGTTTCAACACGTGCATGAAAAACAGAAATAGGAAAATCATAAGAGCTCACCCCTACATTTCATCTGAATAAAATCCAGCTGGTGAATTGACTGCAGTAAAGGTTCGCTATCCAGAGTCAAGTCAAACTCAGCAGACACTTTTGGCTCCAAGGCTCCTTTGACCCACTGTTCCTGAGATACCTGAACACGCTTGATTAAAGCATCCGAAATCTGAAAGAAAGTATCACGTTTATAGTGAAATGGCAGATGCACACGTTAAAAGTGACAGAATGCCTGTGAGATACAGCACAAAGGACACAGGAACGAGACAGCACAACAGATGAGATGGGATCTGATTGTTTTGGGGTGAAGTCCATTTATATTGCATTCTTTCATCTTGTCTTTTCAAAACAAATCTCATCTTAGGGTAGGAAGCTAAAAACTGTATTTATAAAGCCTTGAAAGATTACGTTGTGTGTCATGCCTTTGAATGCCACATATACTTCTGCACTCTTTTCTCTGATCTGCAGTCTACTTATGCTCTCCTGTTTAAAAAGAAGTTGCACAAAGAGAGACTTATATGTTAGAGTCTCTCCATTCAGCACAGACGATTCAGTGGAGGAAACCTAAAGGAATAAAAAAGTCAAATGGTAAGAACGGTGTATATTACTCGCAGTGGGAGTTCTAAATTGTCAGATAGGGTTTTGAAGAATCGTATGGATCTTCTGCCATTACATCCAAAGCAAATTTCATTTTTAAAGCTTTGCTCTAGCCCAGCCCACAGACAATTAGGTCAAAAGTCAGAGTAAAATTGTCACGACAAATTCTTCTGGAAGTGAAATCCTGGCTCTGTGGAAATCAATGAATTCAACTGTCCTTGAGTTCATTGAAACTGCCATTTGAATATCTGGAGACCCCACCAGTGAGCTTCCTGTAAGTTACAGGGAGTAGAATTTTCCTCTGGGTTTGTCAGAGAGAGTTTTTCTTTATTGCAGGAGTTCAGACACTTTTACTCATTACTCTTATTGGAAGACACTCCTGTCTGAGCCCCTGCATCCACAACTCCTAATCAGTCTGTGCAGTAAGTGGAGGAACACCCCATAGCCTTCCTACAACCTTGGAGTCACTGGGATGCTGAATCCCTTGGCTGTGTCTCAATGTCCTGTCTGCAGGAGTAGTTGTTCAAAGTCATGCAGCCCATCTGTGTTTGCTGGTTGTCTTGAAAACATCATTAGATAAACCAGGAAAAGGTAAAAACAAAAGTATTTATTTTATAAAAGGGGACTGCAAAGAATGAAGCCACAAAGGTTATAGAAAAAGTAAGCTGAAATGAAAACGAAACATGTATCTAGCCAGCACATAGGTAAAACCTAAAAATTTCATTTGCCCTGTAGTATCCAACCAGCAGCCTGCTAAAATCTGTGTAACCTTGAGATTAATATGCACCACACATTCCCCTCTCTTGCTTGAGACCAGACATGACAGTAACAATCAATCTGGAGTGCTAATAGGTTTAAGTTGGCTTATTCTCATCCTGTTTTTTAGGAATGCTCTGACAGTTCCCTGACAGTCATGCATTCACACGTACAGGGTGCCTTGTTCAGCTGACAGCCATGCACAGGTAATTTTGTTTGATGTGCCTTTCTTCGTAGCCAACTAATAAGGCAAAAAAACTAATAGGGCAAAATAAAATAAGTAATAAAAAATAATAGAATTAATAAGAAAAAATAATTTATGGATAATAAAACTGTTATGTTTTGCCTCATCAACAGGCACTTTCACTGCTTGCACCTAAGAAACAATATCCTGTAAACTAAGGCAATTTTCACTAGGCCATATTTTGCAAAGAAGGGGTTACCTGGAACCCCCAGCTTCAAGACAGGCCTTGCAGCCCTGCAAGGTACAACAATCCCAGTAAAGCACAGTTATATGCAAGCCCTTCAGGCTGTATTTCCTCATGGAGGAGGTGTTGAAAGGACTTTCACATGGGAAGGTAAAAGGGAGAAGCTCAAAGAGCAAATACTACTCTGCTGAGTCATAGACCTCTCTGAATTGATCAGGGAGCTCTGTGTTGCATTTCTTGCATGAGAATAAAATAATATTCTGCAGAAAGCTACCATTGACTACACAGCATCTTTACTGCAGCCCAGAAGGAAGGACTGGCAAGAGGAAAGACATCAGCAGTCAAGGGAAGTGCTGTGACTGCTAACTCCCTGCCTCGGTCAGAGTGCAGCTGTTAAAGCCATCTCTTTGCTGGGATATTCATGGAGTCACCAAGATCCCTGAGCTTTTAGACAGTACTATCAGGAGTTAAGGTGAACCTGCCTTGGAGGTGGAAGAGGCTAATAAGCAAAGCCACGCATTTTTAGATTTAGCTTCAATGTATTTTCCTTTTCTTTTTTTTTATCTCCGGACATTGGAAAGAAAAATACCTGTAAAAACCCAGAGGGATCATTTTCTTTGATAACTTCTAGGCAGTACTCCATAAGCCCCGTTGACTGGCGTAGCTTCAGCGTACAGTGATTTATCTGGTCCCAAACAACCTGGAAAACAAGCATCAGTACAGTTCTGATGAGCGCCTCAGCTTGCAGTGAATTGTATAAAATTATTTCAGAATCGACAACAAATGGAAGAGTGTGTTAAAGCTATGCTTAATTTAGCTGCCATATGGCCATTGCCTTATCTCCATCAGCTTCACTCTCTCTGTATGGTAAATACCGATAATTAGCTTGACAAAACGTTGTGCACGGGCAATCTCAATTTTCAGAGCAGATTAATTGCTCAAAGATCAGGCTTGCTCAGGGCAGAGGGAGCACAGAACATGTTTCTGCATCTGCAGTGTTCACATTTCCAATCACACTTTCAATAAAATCTAAGCTTTTAAAAAATCTTTCACTTAAAAGGCAAACTGCATGAGTGGTTTCTTGCAGATTATACTCTACCATTCTCTTCACAATTCACCTTTGTTCCTGCTCTGCTTAAGAATGCCTTCTAGGAATTAAGAAATAAAAAAAGCTCCATCTAATTTTTCCAGATTTTGGACTTGATTCTGCTGCCACATGGCTGTAGACAAGGCCTAATAGCATTTGTTCTGTTGGACAACTTGTGACAGCAATAAACTGCAGGATTTACTGTGCTGTCAGTAGTATGTCCTAAGTGTTGGTTCTTGTCAAGCAACTTAAATGCTGATCTCAGTAGATTTTAGTAGTTGCTATGTTAGATATTTCACTTCAATTTTTCCTTTTGTCTTAGATACTTTTAATGTGACTGGCACTACAGTACCTCAAAATCACATACGCAGTTCAACATTTCAAGAAATTTGTCTATTTAAATATTTCTTGACTGTCATTTTGTTCAACCATTTTAGATTTCTTTTCCCCACGTCCCTTCACTATATTTTTTAATATCTTTTGAGTGGCTCATGGATTTCTGAAGGAGGTTTGCCTGAATTTAAAGATCTGAAGTGCCATCAAAATTGCATTTTACTTGGGCAGAAAGTCCCAGAATCCAAACGACACACAAGTTTCACTGATAAGCACCTCACTGATAAGCACCTCTCAAAAGATAACCCAAAACCATCAGATAAATAAAGACCGATGGCCTGATTCAACAAACTGCTGAAGTATATGCTTTATTTTAAACATGTAAGCACAGTTCTACTAAACTGCTGAACCACAACCTGTTTCAAGACTTTAGGATTTGGTCACTAGGAAATTTCATGACATAAAGAGTTGGAGACTTGACAAATTGCACCAGGTGTCATCAGTTGTGCTGAGCTGACGAGAGGAGTGCTCACCTTCAGCTTGTGCTCACGTTCTTTGGTCACCTTTGTGAGTAATTTTGCCTTTTGTCGTGTTAACGCATCAACCAAGGCATCACACTGAGCAACAAGACAGGCTTCGTAATCCAACCCATTTTCCTAGAAGAAGGTGAGAGTCATACTTATCAAAGAAAGCATATTTTACAGCTTAAGCTATTGCTCATTCTTACCTGTTTTTCTATTCAGAAAATATTTCCTTTCAAGACCCTCAGAATTTTTGTTGCCTTTCTGATTTCGTTACAGCTGTACCAGTCATAGCTGCATGCTATAAAATGAAACAGTAAGATACTACGCCACAAATAGGCTTATTTATAACCTTGATTTACTGGCACTTTCTGGACAACAGATGTAGTACAACATAATGTAAGAGCTAAATGTAACATACACAGCGCATACATATACATAAGAGGATTCTACTCCGTTTTGTTTTAATTATCCCACTGTAGCAACTTTGAAATCACTGGCTCTACACCACACCAATTAGAACAGAATTATGGACCAGAATCTGGCTTATTACAAGGAAATTAACAAGATACAAAGCCCTGAGGTTCATGTATTGCTTCATGCACTTTTTTTAAAAATAGCTAGCACTCAGCAGTGGAGCCCTGTATTTGATTTTAAAAAAAAAATAATGACAAGTTTTTATTCACATTGTGGTAAAATACTTTGCTTGGCAGAGGCCAGCATGTGAGGTAGCCAACACTGAGCTTTTAGTAGGGGCTGGGTGCAACTTAGTTTCACATAAATCCCTGGAACTGCTGTAGTACCCATTCAAAAGAAGGCTCTCCCTCATGTCCTCTGTTCACGAGACTACAAAGAGAAAGCTTTCAAGCTCCTCTTCAGAGGAGATGTTTAGCTGTACTATTAGCTTCCCTCCCAAAGAAAAAAGCATCATTAAATGTGAGAAGATTTTAAGTGTCCTGAAGGAGAGGCACCTCTTTGGTAAATCATCATACTCTCCTAACTCATTTCTAATTCTTAGCTCTTTTGTTTTTCTCTTCTATTCATTTACTTTGTCTTCTTTCATTTGAGTTCAAAATTTTCAGCACTGTACTCTCTTCTCTCACTGGGATCCATGCATCCTATTCTCCAGCTGAGGGATGCAGGGTCAATGCTCCCCAAGAGGGCCCCGTAGCAGTCCTAGACCTGCCAGCAAGATGGGGCGTGGTGGTGGAGAGACACCAGACGGCTCAGTGATTGCTCCCAGGTTTGTCTCAGACTCTTCCTGTTTGCCTCTCTCCCTCCTCGTCTTATATCACATCAGACTCCCCCTTAAGCCCATTTCCATCCAGCTACTCTTGAAGTGCTGGTTTGTGCACAGAGCCTGAATCAGTCAGTGGCTGTAGTGCATCATTTCTCTCCTCATTTTCAGTTCACGCATCAAAGGGGGTGTTTGGCGATATGCCTCCTTCAAGTGAGAAAGTATGAAATTGTTATAGCAGATGGGAAAATGAGAAAATCAGATCATGACAGCAGCAAGGAGGAGCAAGGAAGCAACGGGAGCAATGAGGATCAGGTAGTATCTGACAAGAAGAGACCAAGAGATATAAAAATGACCACTGAAAAGAGAAATGAAGAAAAAAAGAGGGGGAAACAACAGATTTGCAAAGCAGGGGAAAAAAACCAAGATTATGAATTTGCAAACTGCCCCAAGTAATATAGCAATAATAAAAGTACAGCTTCTGGTAGCTCTGGCTAACTCAGAGAGGAGATAAAGCGTGTGGATGGCTGTCTGGCCTGCTTTACATTGAGACAGGATAATAAAATGTACATATTGCTTGCTCCTTTGTGTAAACATATTTTTAAAAGACATTTTGCTGAGGGGTAAATGTCTGTATGTGTGTGTGGCAATCATTATAAACCTTCTACTAGAATACATGATTCTGAATATAAATCTATGCACAAATGCTACATCTCTTGCCCCCCAAATAATCTGGTTTTTTGGTCCAAATCAAAAGGCACAGGTCAGCTCATGACATAATCTAAGCCCTTTCCCCTCAAAGAGTGTGTCTGTACCAAACCTGCCTACCAGGATCATTCCCTAGTATGTACTATCCTCAAATGATGCTTGAACATCGCATGAGAAGAGTGCAATTTGTCACGAGAGAAAACAATTTCAGGGACCTCCTTAAGGGTTAAAGAGTGTGTGTGATCATCTTGGACCTGTGCCCTGGCCTTGTTTTAGTTAGGAATACATATGCAGCTGATTAGTCTTGCTGTTTTGGTTTGCCAAAATTTGATGTCCTCACTCAGACTCAGGATGGAGATTGGCTCAACATGTGAGGGTCAGAGTCGGCTTTGTGCCCAGACTTGACAGGGTGACTGCTGGATACAATTTCCTCTTCTGAGCTCTCCTCTAGCATTTTAAGCAATGAGCAGCATCAAATAAATGGCTTGCTTTTTGATCCCATTGTAGCAGCTCCCTTATGCAGAGCAATTTGGCAGTGATTTTATTGAAACACATTAAAGGATTTTACAGCATAGTTGTAAATAGTCATAATAGGCCACTTTTAGGTTTCAAGAGGGGAAAAATATATTTTTAATGGAGCTAGGTGACTCAAGAAAAGATTTCTAGAGACTACTGTTTTGGATGAGTTATGCCATCCTAAAATGGCTGTTCATATCTATAGGAAGAACTACTCTCTTAGAGGTGTCTGTCTTTCTTCTTGGACAGTGAAAGAAGTCTAAATAATTAGACTAACTGACCTACCTAACCTTTAAATAGGTAAGTCAGCTGAGAGAAACCTCACACTGTAGCCAATACATAGAACATTACATGTGCCAGGCAGTGGCTTTGCACTGGTTTCTTTCAGTTAGTTATCCTTATTTTTTGCCAGTTTCTCAGTCTTGGTTTGTTCCCTGCCCCATGAGGGCATGGAAGACTATGAGGGTAGGTAGTTATGCTGCCCTGAGGCAACCAGAGAGCTTAGACAGCATTTGTGGTACAAAGTCATCATCTAGAGTTTTAAGTAGAATATTTTCATAATTAAATTATAAAAGAAATACAGATTTTTGAACTACTGCTTTTATGGTTTTCTGCTGCTAACAAGCACAGGACTTGTTGATGAAAGATGAGCAAGCAGCAGAGTGGGCTATCAAAGAGCAAATGACATATATACCATCACTGTACAGCACTGCTGCAGCAAAAAACAATTATCCCCTCCTGGGTGCTGTGTGTGTCCTCAAATTACTGTGGCACATTTTCAGGCACGGTCCGCAGAGTGAGAAAGACCTTAAGGATCACCTGACCTCCAGTACTGATGAGTCTAAATTTGGTTGAAGTAGGTACTTGTTTAATTTTGGGTTTGTAACCTCAATTACTGCACTCACCATGAGCCCTTTTCTGATTATTAAATCTGGACCATTACAGGCATGAAAATATCTTATGCTTCAATAAATGACCACATTGATTTAGCAGAAGTTCCTTTTTTTTTTTTTTGGAGTAGAATATTCCTGTATTTCTGAGTATGTATAGGGAATTCCTACAAATACTCTAATAAACAAGTTGACTGGATTTTGTCCAGAAATTAGGACATTTTTAGAAAATGTAAGATGAAAATCTAGTAGTAAATTTTGAATGTGTTAAAATGAAAACATATCCTAAATGCCTAATTCAAGCAACTGCAGTCAGGAAGGAGCCCAGAAGCATGACCAATCGATTCAAATACTAATCAACACAGCTCAGACGTCCAGTATTGAGTATCAGCTTGCAATAAACAGCCAACAGTCTAGAAGCTAAGAGGGGCTTGCAGGCATTATTTGATGAATAATTGTGCCTAGCAAATCCATTCAAGAAAGGTTAGATGATTCCAGGAAAGATAAGAATAGCACAGGAGACAAAGCCATCAAATAAATTATTCACTCAGTTCTATTGATTACTGTATTATCAAAACAGATAATATTCTACAGTTACCTGGATCTGCTGCAATAAATTTTTCAGCTGAACCAAAAATTCTTTAGCTTCCTTTGCTTTATCTGAAACACCATTTAAAGCCTGAGAGAGCTGTGCCTGCAAAGAGAAAAAAAAAGGGGAAAGAAGAAAAAGCAATAAAATGCAAATGTGTTTCTTAGTAATCCTTGGATTTGATGATTAATGATGTGTTAAAAGTCTTACTTGTTGTTGCATGTATTCTTCATGTACAAAGTGTTTGTGCTAGGAAAGAACAGTTAAAATTTTTATTGTAATAAGATTTAATAAGGGTTAAATATGCATATGGGGGCAGTCAAGTATTGTGTCTGCACATTCCACTTTATTGCAGTGACTAGGTAAGTCAAAATACCTTTTTATAAAACAGCTACCCACATATATAAGCAGATAACAGTCTTACAGAGTAGCATCTGTCATGCTGAAAAATCCCCAAGTGCTTCCCAAAATGGCACTTTTTTTTCCATCAAAGTCTGCAGTCTTTACAAACGTGGTAGACCTTACCAAACCTGAGATACACTAGGATTTCAAAGACAAATCTGATGTCTCAGACTTCTCAGTAAAGTCTCTTTGGGATTCCAGTTTTCCATGCTCCAACTCAACAAAGGAGTGAATGTTTCTGGAAAAGTTGGAAAAAACCCTTCCTCTAACTTTTGACTGGTGAGATATATGAAATATGTCTTTTGTAAGTCCATACTGAAGACCTAATCTTCCCGTTCCTCAGCTGACACCTGAGATCTCTAAGCTGAACCAGAGGCTTGTTGATGGACTTTGAGGATGAGAAGGAAACAACAGTCTGCCCCCAGCAGACACAGAATCAACATGGACCCAGGAGCAACTTCACTGGAAGCCTGGATGGTATTACAGAAACTATATTGCTCTGCTTGTGCTCCAACATTACTTCTCCATGCAGATAGGCCCATTACTTGATTAGGATGGTCACCTCACAAACAGTGACATAGACAAGGCAGAGGTGTTTAATTTTTCTTTGCTTTTGTCTTCAACACTGATGATGGGTCCTGGGGTCCCAGTGACTCGAGTTGGAGGACCATGACCATGAAAATGATAAACTCCCAGTCAACACCAAGCTTGTGCAGGATTTGTTGCAACAGCTGGATCCCAGTAAGTCGATGAGGCCTGATAGGATCATCCAAGTGTACTCAGAGCTGACTGATGTCATTGAGAGACCTCTCTCAATTATTTTTGAACAGTCTTGGGAATCAGGAGAGGTCCCAGTTAACTGGAAACTGGCAAACATTGTTCCAGTTTTCAAGAAGGGCAAGAAGGATGAACCTGGAAACTATAGGCCTGTCAGTCTCACTTCAGTGCCTAGTAAAATTACAGAGATTATTCTGGGAGTTATTGAAAAACACCTGAAGGACAAGGCAGCCATCAGTCACAGGCAGCATGGCTTCACAAGGGGAAAGTTCTGCTTGTCAAACTTGATTTGTTTTTATGACAAAGTTACCCACTTAGTTGATCAGGGGAAGCCAGTTGATGTAATCTTTTTGGATTTCAGTAAAGTTTTCAATACTGCCTCTCACAGGATCCTTCTGGATAAATAGTCCAGCACACAGGTAGATAAACATGTCATGTGATGAGTGAGCAAACAGCTCACAGGTCAAGCACAAAGGTAAAAGGGATTATCCATTCTAGGACCAATGCTCTTCAATATCTTCAAAAATGACCTGGATGCAGGACTCAAAGTTATGCTAATTATGTCTGCTGACAACACTGAATTAGGAGGAGATGTTGACTTCCTTGAAGATGGAGAGGTGCTGAACAGAGGTCTAGACAAATTATAGGGCTGGGCAAACACCAACAACATGAAGTTTAACAGGGGCAAGTGCTGGATCTGCACCTGGGATGGGACAACCCTGGGTGTACGTAAGACTGGGGAACTAGAGTCTGGAGAGCAGCCCCAAAGAAAGGGACCTGGGGGTCCTGGTTGGTGGCAACTTGAACATGAATCAGCAGTGCCCTGGCAGCCAGGAGGGCCAACCATGTCCTGGGGGGCACCAGGTAAAGCATCGCCAGCCGGTCGAGGGTGGGGATTGTCCCGCTCTTCTCTGTGCTGGTGTGGCCTCACATTGAGTCCTGTGTGCAGTTTTGGGTGCCACAATATGAGAAGGATATAAAGCTTCTAAAGAAGCATCTAGAGGAGACTACAAAGATGATGAAGTATCTAGAGGGGAAGCCATACGAGGAGCAGTTGTGGTCACTTGCTTTGTTTCAGCTTGAAAAAGAGGAGACTGAGGGGAGACCTCATTGCAGTCTACAACTTCCACACAAGGGGAAGTGGAGGGGCAGACCCTGATCTCTTCTCTGTGGTGGCCAGTGACAGGACCCAAAGGAATGGTCTAAAGTTGTGTCAGAAGAGGTTTAGGTCGGATACTAGAAAAAGGTTCTTCACCCAGAGGGTGGTTGGGCACTGGAGCAGGTTACCAAGGGAAGTGGTCACAGCACCAAGCCTGTCAGAGTTCAGGGAGCATTTAGACAATGCTCTCAGGTACATAGTGTAACTCTTGGGTATGGTCCTGTGCACAGCCAGGAGTTGGACTTGATGATCCTTGTGGGTCCCTTCCAACTCAGGATATTCTATGATTCTATAATGCAGTGACTGAATAGATCCCATCATGAGTGTCCTGTAGGTTAGACACTCTCTCTGTGGGTTTACCCTTCAGGCAGACTTGGCAACTACCAGATTGCCAGTGTCCAGTTAATTATCCTTACCAAATGTATACGGTAACCAACATCAGGAAATGGAAGGGAAAGTATCTTTGCTAACATGAGGTTTTCAGAAAGTTGGTATCTCTTGTTTCTTGGAACCAGAGTGTGCCTTGAGACAGAGCCTTGTATGCAGGATAGTACAAAGAAGCTGAACCTGGTTGAAAGTCAGTAAGTCACCACTCATTCTCTGCTTCCCTCTTACTCCTGGAGGGACGTAAATTCCTCCATCCCTGAAAAGGGCACAGCACACTTCTTCAGGCTGCCAAAGTTTTGAATGTACCTCCCACCTGAATGTCACCTGAATGTCTCCTACTCATTCTCCCCCTGTGCTTGCTTATTCACACAGGACAGCAAAGAGCAGACCCTGGCAACTCCTTGTGGCCACTCCACAGCCCAGCCCCAAGTCAGGCAGCCTGCAGCAGGCAGAAGTGCTGCCTAACTCCATACACCTCTGCAGGAAGTGGATACAAACCCTGATTGGGAGCTATGACTGAGCTACAGAAAATAAGACATCCTAGAGATTTTTTTCCTCATATTCACACAACTTTTTCCTTTTAGCCCAGTTGCAGGTATTCCATTAGTGATAAATTTTAAACTAAAATATGCTTTATAGAATTAATTTGTAACAATGTAAAGGGAAGACATATTACTGTGTATGTTTCTCCATATTTGAATATTTACTATTTTCCTGCACAAACTCTTGTCAATGCACAAAAATTTAAAATGACAATGTTTGACATTGGCACTACTTGAGGTCAAAGGAGCAAATTCCAGGTCCTTGAAAGAGACCCTACTTTCTGCTAGATCAGACAATCAGGACTTCAGGTCAGCTCTCCATGGGCTGATCATACTTGCCCAGCCTTTGAAGCCCAGCCTTTTTCGTCACCCATTCTGCTTCACCCACAAGGCACACTGAATCTTTGGTTTGTCAACCTGACACAGAACCAGGTGGAAACAGCATATGACCAAGTGGCTGGGGTAGAGGCAAGAGAGAAATAGGTGGTAAAAGAATGTTATGCTATGCCATGGACTGTTGATGCCTAAAGGAGCTGAGGAAAAAAAACTCCAGAGCAATTTAATTAGAGGTGAGATAAGAAAAGGATTTAATCGTGCCTCCAAGGCACATAGGTTACAAAATGCGCGCACTCCTTCTGCCTCGGATGTTACAATTTTATAATATTGTCTAACCAATCCCAGGATTTTCCACCCTCTGACTTTTCCCTGGCCCAGCCTCGATCTGCCCCTGGGGAATTGGGGCTGGGGTCTTTTTGAGACCACCTACTTCATCATTTGGTCTTCCTCGGAGCACAAAGGGTACACGGTTACCCAGTTCTTGAATGTACTCTGCTGTTCAGGCTAGGGTACAAGTGTTCTCAGACAGAAGAGGCCTATCTTAAAGAGAAGTCTAAATATTCTAATGGAATTCAAGGATAATTGATATGAGGAGCATGGAACAGGGTAAAAGGGTTGGGATATGTGTGTAGTTACTATGCTAAGGATAAGGGTAAAGGAATAAATGCTACAGCTTCTAAAATCTACTTCTGATGTATAACTACTTATAAAAACTAGAAAAATCAAAAAACTAAAAGGACCTTAAGGCATCACCGTCCTGACCAAATTGTCCCAGGAAGGCAAAGGCTCCTTTCTTTCACATCAAAACCAATGGTTAGTCCTGATAAAAGTAAAATTTCTACTTTTCCAACATCTGACCTAGCTCTCAAATCATCTCAAAGTCCATTTCACCAGACAAGAAGAGCTAAAAGCTGTGTGTGGGCATCACAGCAGCCATAGAAAACCACCACAGACCAATTGTAACCAGCATATGTACCCATGATAATTAGCACAAGCACTCCTGGCTCCAGGCACACTCCCACTGCAAAGAGCTGCAACAGAAACAGAGCTGTGTCATTGTTCAAAGGGCTCATAAGCGAATTGATCTGCTCATTAAAAACTGTTGTTGCATTAACGCAACTGCTACATGAAGCCGAGAAGACCAGATTTCCGTTTGTGAAACCCACTTAGAGATAATAGCCTTGTTTTTCCAAGCATTTACAAAAGATACCTTACAAAGCAGTGGAATTTAGTCATGCCCTTCCCATTAAAATCAAATGGAGCTACATGACTAATCCCTCAGTAAACCAACCAAGTCATAAAAAATGCCCTGTGCAGCCAGAGCAATCTTTCGTACTGCAGGAATATTTATTGGAAACCAAACTGAGATGTTACAAACTCCATTGACTATGGCAATTAATAACTCCTGACAAATGGTACTCTACCTGGAGTTATCTTTTCTTTAATACCTGGTCTTGCAACCAATCATGTGGGGGCTGGGGACAGATATCAAGTTTCTATTTCCATTAATTACAGGAACACAGAGATCACAAGGGTAAGTAATTAAACCCAGATGAGCACAGAAGACCGATGCTTCCTTTGATGTCAGAAGACAAACCAGATAATGCCCATGTCCTTTTTCAACCAAACAGTTCATGCTCATTTAACTTGCTTTCCCTCTGTCTCTCTTTAGCAGCAGATTAACTATTGATTAGATAAGCTTGTCCTGATGCTGAATTCTCATAAAGCTTACATGATTTTGGGAACACAACTTTTTTAGGCCAGGAAATAAAAGCAAGCGTTTGGACTCCAACACCTGCCTGCTACCCTGCTACCCAGCTGCAGCTGTTTCAGCATTTCAGTATATGCATATATTTAACCATTTAGAATGGGCAGAGCTAAAATCTGTCCCTCATAGTTCCTCATATTGATAGGCCAAAAGTCCTACCTAAATGTTATAATAGTGTCACTGTTCTTGCTATAAAGACATAAAAGGATTTAACTGCAGCAGAAGACTTAGAGTTTTACTTAACCTTGAACTGCTGGTTCAGATGCACTTTTCATGCAAGCTAATATAATAAAGTCCAGCTAAGTCAGGGGATTTTCATAGATTTATGCCATTGGGGCCCTGTTGTTATTTTACACCCATTTTACTTTCTCTGTAGGAGAAGTTACATACAGCACTGTAGTGCGGAACCTGCACCAATAACAGGGGCCAATCAGCCTAGTATAGCTTTTGTGTCAGCAATACAGCTGAGGATAAAGGCACATTTCATAGCATAGTCCACAGCACATTGTGGACAAGGTTAAACGCTCCGTAATTTGCCACTGGATTGCTATATAAGGCCAAGACAAAGGAGAAGTCAAACAGTTTGAGCAAAGAGTTAATAATACATGGAAAGCTTATTTGGCTAAGAAAAAGCCTTCCAGCTACCTCTAACAGCTATGCCTGGAGCATCTAGAGAGAACACATAAAACTTAAATTACATTTGGCGTACCACTCAATGTAAGTAATTCATGGTTTGGCCAAAGTAACTGAAGGTAATAAACTTGTAGAAATTGCTGTATCAGAGAACTCTTTCTAAGCAGAAATATCTAATTCCAGAGCAATTTATCTGAATGATTGTGAGCTGATGATTTAAGCTGTCTAGCTATATGGTTCCATTATACTTATTTTCTGACAAGCACATTGTTCTGGGAAAAATAATACTCATAAGAGCACAGGTTTAGAGTCCCCAGAATAATTAATTTTGAGGGTGGTTTTTTTTTGTTTTTTTTTTTTTTTGCTAGGATTTTGACATTGGTTGAGTCTGTAAATCAAGAAAAAAATCATAATCTGTGATACCTTAGTCACAGAAAAAATACAGTAAAAACACAAGCCACAAGGCTGTTGTTCATTCTTTAGACAATATTTGGCAGTAGGAAAGAAAGAAAATTACTGATTCTGAACTTTGATTACACAGGAGTTTATCACACTGTTCAAAAAGACATCAAACAGTTTTAACTCAAGGTAGAAAATAACACAGCACAAGCTGATCTCTCACACTCTCCAAAACATCAGCCACCTTTGAACAGTGAACTCAGACCTCACTCATTAAAACAATTCTGCTCAGAAGTGGATTCTGCCATTGGCATATGAATAGCAACTGTGAATTTTTAATCTGCTCCTTCTGAGCCAAGAGAACTTCTCTGCACAAGTACTCATCATGTTAGGGAGCAGATGGCTGAGACCTTGGCAGAGTATTCAAACTGAAACAACTACAGAAGTTTGTCTTTCTTCTTGGATGGACAAACAATGTAGATCACCCCAAGTGGCATCTTTTTTGAATCTTAAAATCGAAAGTCAATTTTTTTTTGGCAAATATCTTAGTCTAGCTTGTGCTCAACCACTCCATGGCTGAGGGATGATGAGACCAGTCTCGATTTTGACCTCTCCTACAGTGCCTGAAAGGGTCTCTCTATGCTTCCTTTACTGCTTACTGCAAACGGAGAGTGAGAAGAAGGGAATCCTATAGCCATCGGAGCTCTTTGGACACCTGTGGTAGAATTGCCTTACCCCAGTACAGAGGGAAGCTCCAAAGGACTGCTCCCAGCTCTCAGGTATTTCAGTCCACTGTGTACATTCATATGTATTAAGTAATCATTTTTCCAGGGTCCCCTGTTCTTAGAAAGAAAGAGCTAACTTGACACTTTCAACTTCTAAAGTCATGCCTTGGTCTTCATTCAAATGGTTGAAAAGTCTTATTTTTAGCAAGGAGAGCATGGCCAAGTGACCCAGCAGCTCTACCAGACCTCAGCCAACCCCATGTGTGGAAAAGTGGACAGCTCTGACATCTCCCCAGAGGGATCCAGGGAGGAATAAGGAGCAGGGAATTAGAGAAAATTTTACTTGTCCACGGTCTTTATCCATTCTACAATTTCTTATTTATCTTTTTGTCATGAAAGTCTCTCCAGCCATTACTCCTGGCTTCTTTGGGAACTGAGTGGGAGGAGACCTCTTTGAGACCCAGGGGAAACATGATGTCCATGATTCTCTGTATCATACTTTCTTGTCTAAAATATTTGGGTGGCTCTGGGCTACTCTTCCTCATTGATGTGTGGTTGTGGCAGCTTGCACTGAGTTCTGGGTGAAAGGAGGGTGGTGAAAGGAAGGAACAACTATCCCATCTCCTTATAAGCAGTTGCTGCCACTGTGAGAGGATGGGAAGGCTGAGGACGGGATGGCCAAGAACCCTGCAGAAGGCAAACAAGAAGTGAGATGGACTTGCTAATTCCAGGCCTGGTTGAGCCTAAGATTTTCTGGTTAAGGTGAGGCCAACATGGCAGGGAATCTGTGGGTTTTCTAACTCTGAGCAGGGGCTGCGGGGTCATCGGGAAGTCAGGAAGGACCAGAGACCTAAGAGCACCAGGCCAAAGGGAGAAAAGTCTAGGAGGATGATGGACACGAAGTACCTTATATCCTACAAACCCCAGTGTGTTGTTGGGGCACTGGGATGAACAAACCCCAGTGCTGAGCATCACCCCAGCTCTGGGCATCACCCAGGTCCTCCCGGCCCTCCGGGGAGACTCACCTTGTGCTGCTTCCACATGGCTCCCAGGGCCTTCACGTCGTGCTTGCTGTGCTTGCCCTCCTCCAGGCACTGGTAGCAGACGGGGCTGCGGCAGCTCACGCAGTACATGCTGTAGTTCTCCAGGTCGTGCTCGGCGCACGTCGGCAGCTTGCGGCCGCCGCCCGCCCCCTTCCCGCCGCCGCCGTCCCCTCCACCGCCGGGGGCTCCGGGGTGTGCGGGCGGCGGGGCCAGGCGGTGCTTGGCGAAGGGCCCGCGGGCCGGGTGGCAGCGGAGCTGGCAGGCTGCGCAGTACAGCACCTCGCACTGCTCGCACAGCACGGCGGCCGGCTCGGGCGGGCTGCGGTCGCACAGCTGGCACTTGGCGGCGGCGGCGGCGGCGGCGCGGCCCTGCTGGTAGCGCTGCACGATGGCCTCCAGCAGCCGGTTGCGCTGGAAGCCGCGGAGTCCGCGCTGGTCCAAGGATGCGCTCCGGTGGCACTGCGGGCAGGTGAGGGAGGAGCTGGCGGGGCCGGCGCCCCGCGGAGCCGCCGCGGCCCCCGGGGGCGCGGGCACCAGCGGCAGCACCCGCACGCCGTTGGGGGACTTCAGGCTGGGGGTGTAGGAGCCGTAGCCGCTGTCGGTCTCGCTGTGCAGGCTCAGCTTGTCCGCATGGTCCCCGCCGCCGCCCGCCGCGCACTCGGAGTCCAGGCAGGCGGCGGAGCCCGCGGCCGCCCCCGGCCCCGCTCCCGCTCCGGGCGCGGTGGCGGCAGCCGGCGGAGCGGGGACCCGCGGGTGGAGCAGGGGTGGCAAGTGCTGCTCGCTCTCCGGGGTCTGCACGGCGATGGTGCGGGCGCAGGGCAGGCAGACATTGTGCGAGCAGGGCAGGATGATGGGCTCCCGGAACAGCGAGCCGCACACCGGGCACTTCAGCTCCTCTTCCATGGCCGCGGCGCGGCTTTGTGCGCGGGCTCCTCAGGCGGGCGGCGAGGGGTCGCCACCGGTTCCCCCCATCCCCCGGCGCCCCCTTCGCCTCCTACCTCCACTCCAGGCGCTGGGCGAGGCCGGGAGGGCTCCGGCCGCAGCTCCCGCGCCGCGCGGTTCAGCACCCTCCGGGCAGAGACAGCTCCACACCGCCCGGCCGGGAGCGGGAATGGGGCCGGGGGAGCCGCCCGGCGGCCGGAGGCTGCTCTGGGCCAGGGAAAGCCTCCCCGCCGGCCGTAGCTCGGGCAGGGAGCGCGGTGGGACTGTTTTAACGTTGGTGGCATAGAGTAATAATATATGGGGAAGGGAGGCGGGGGGTGGAGAGAGGGCAGGAGTAGGAAGGGGCGGGAAGAGCCCTTTCCAGCAAATAAAGTGGTCGTGCTCTCTGCGGCTGGGGACGGCGAAAACATTTTTTAAAGGATCTCTACACAGCGATGTCTTCATATCTTTAAATAAAGCTATTGTTTGGGTAGCGGATTGAACGCAGGCGGGGTTTCGTTGTCCCTAGTAGTCCTTCCTCTCCTCCCCGAAAAAGGAGGACGCTCGCCAACAAACTGAACGCGTGCCTCTCCTTCGTAGAGCACTTACCATACTGGAGCACAACCAAGATGCACAAAATGTCAGGCACTGACAGAGGGAGGAATGAGAAAGGGGTTAAAAGGGAAGCGCGAACCCCGGCTACGAACGCCGTGGCTGGCAGGGGCGGCAGAGCGCAGCGAGCGGGGGACGTGCCGCATCGCCCCAGCGCCCAGCTCTGTGACCCCAACAGGAATCTGCTGCGAAGATAAATCAGGGATGACAGCTGAGAGTTTATGAACTGAAAATAACCATCCTTAGAAGAAAGAAACCAGCAGTGGGAAATCCCCCATCTGTTTTGGTTACTCTAGATACGCTTAGCGTGGATGTAGCAGTGGTTTATTTTCATAGTGAAGAGATTATATGTAAGAATGATTTCACTGCTTTACTACTATTATTATTGTTATTCATCTAGCTTATTTAAAATCCACTATTGTATTAACTTCAGTTCAATAAATAGATCCTAATTTTTCATTCGTTTTAAAATGCAAACTGGTCATTACAGAGCAACTATTTAAAAAAATGCAGAACTAACTGCTGTCAAATGAAAAGTAAAAAAAAAAGACGAAAAGAGAAAACCTATTAAAATCATTGAATCTCATCATAATGTTTCTTAGTAAATGACAAGGGTTTTTGTGACACTGGTTAGGAAAGGATTTTCTAGTTTCAGATTTTGCTTTCACCAGATTATTAAAACTGTTGATGCACAGAAAATGAGGAATGGGGTCAAAGAGTAGGAATATATTAAAGCTTCATTTTTTTTCTTTCTTTCCTCTCTGTAGTTCCTTTTTGTATCTTGCCTTGCTGCTCTTATGACAAGCTGAGGGGGGAAAGAGTCTGAGGGGTTTAAAGCTTTGTAGTTCCCCATTTTGAGGTGAAAAGCAGCAGGTTTGGCCTCTGGCACATAAAAGAAACAGTCCTGACCCACATAAACCTGCCTGTCTTCTGGCTTCTTTTTCCTTTTTGTGACCTCTGTGCTGAGATTGAGAGTTTATAGACTGACCGTGTGTTTGGGCTACCTCCAGCCAGAAACGTCAGCAGTGCAAGAAATGTTCTGAAACACCATTGATTTCACAGCTACCTTATGCTACTACATAGTAAGAAAAATACGTGGGTGAGATGCTGTTGTCTTCATAGTTGCTGTTCTCTGTTCTACCATCTGTCAGCAGTGAAAGCAGATGCATTCTGAAGATTTCTTGCAGACCTATAGGGGAATCCAAGTCACAAATTTCAAGTTTATGTTGGAAGCCATAATGCTAAAGTTTATCAGGAAGGCATGATAGCTTTTTCATGGACTTTTTCCTTCTTTCTTTGCCTCTCCTGTGTGTTAAGGAGACAGTGATCATAGTGTGCAAAATGGTAGCATCAGGCTTGAGACATCTGAGCAAAAGTGGACATATCAGACAGGTAAGTTGTGAAAATGCAAAGGTATGAACACCAACTGAACCAACTCCAACTTACAGCTGCTTTTTAGCTGGGGTTTGCAACTTCCAGAGTTCTAATACACTGAATTTTTAATATTTCCATTTTGAATGCTACTCTAGAGCTCATGTAAAATACTAGAATTGTTGGGAATTGACATGAGAAATGGCAAGAAAGAGACCTTTTCAGAAGTGCAACCACTTTCTTTCAAACTCAACTTTTCTTCTCCTCTCCACAAAGTTGATTTGGCCTGAGAGCATATCACTATAATAGATGACATTTGAAATGGAAATTAAAAAATGATCTGGTCTTGTCTGTTCTGTGGTATGACATTGACTTCAGTCAGGGTCTTTTTTCACCTATTGAGTGAGTTTATACCCAGGACAGCTGAGGCTTTGAGAGCAGGGAGAGAGAGCTGCATGGTGTGGTACCCCTGTTTACCTGTCCTACTGATCCCAGAACAGCTCTTGTTTCCAAGGGTTTGCAGAGTTTCAGCATGGAAACCTTCATCCCCATGGCATCAGAGACTGCTGCTGGAACTAGCACCTACTGTAACAACACTCAGTGCTCTGATAGGCTGAGGTTGCAGAGTACAGATTCTTCTCCTTATCACAAATATTTATCTATATAAACCTAAGTGCCTCTGCTGATGGAATTGAACAGTCATCACTGTCATCCTTACTACTCCAGAGGCCAGAATGGAAATTGGTCTAAGAGATGAAAAATGTCACTGAGCTTGAGCAGATTGACCTTGGACACCCTTACTCTTGCCAAGGAGCAGATCCCACTAAGTTGATTCCACTAATTTTAATGGAACTCTTCATAAAGCACTGTTCACTCTGAGCCTGATAGCATAGGGCCTTTACTATGTTTTGTAATCAAGGCATTTTTATAATGGCCACATTATAAAATCCCTATAATTTTTCATCTTTTTATATTAAAATGAGACTTTAATCTGTTAGTGCTGTAGCAGTGTATGAATAACCTAGAAACCCTATATTGGCAGTCCTTCAGTATCACTAGTATCATCCCCTTAAACTATTTACCCTTTGTAAGAACTAATTAGCAGTTTTATATCCCCCCAATGGAAAAAAAAAAACAAACTAATGAGCTTTATTTGTAAATTTGGATTTTAAAAGAAAGATAAGGCAGGTTGTGGTACAACCCCTGAGTAAGGAGAAATTTGATTCATCTTTTTACCTCTCTTGCTTTATTGCTTATGCCTTCTCATTCTGCTTGTTGTTACTTTTCCAGTTGTTTTCCCATTCCATTATTATATTTGTTTTATATTTTATGTTGCCCTCACACATTAACCCCTTTACAGTTAGTTTTCCCTCTTTCTTTTCTCATTTTTTTCCTTCAATAGCTGTCCACCAAGGTCACTTCACTGTGTTCAGTTTTCTTCTTTTACCACTGCTGTTTATCCATGGGGAATCTTTTGATTCCAGTATTCCAGCATCCCTTCCGCTAACAGGCATCACTCCAAGAACACATCCTCTCATTTGAAAAGTAAAAGAGGAAAAAAAGGGATTTTATCTCCAGGTTCTTATTCCAATGCAAAAAGGAGAACAGAGAGATAGTTCACGAGAGCAGAGAAGATAAAATGCATATATGCTAATGCCAGCAGCCTGTGTGGCAGTATGAGCTGGAAAGTCTTGCTGCCTTGTTATAAGTGCATGGTGCTCAATTATCAGCAGAGGATGCCCTCAGTAACCACTGTGGACAACACAGCTGCACTTACTAGTCATCTCTGAGTTTTAGGCTGGAGTACTAACCAGTGGTAGTACACACACCCCACATACCTTGTCATTGCTCTTACGAATAATAAACAACACAGCTCACTGTAATCTCTCCTGTCTACTTATTCTTTGTCATGTTCTTTACCCAGGCTCTTCTTCTCAACATTACAAGCTCTGGTTGATGCTGGCATTGCATGTTCTGTTTGAGAGGTGATGAGTTAAAGAGGCATGGGAGGGTAGGCTTCCACTGTGGCTTAGAGGAAAAGTTGATGTATATGGTCCATGGATCAGGGAAGCTTTGGAAATGGTAGCTACCTGCTATCTCTTTCCCTTATCTGCTTAGTTTTGTAGATTTGCATTAGGTATATTATGTAGGTGTAATATTTTTGTGGGTTTGGTTTGGGGTTTTTGGGGGGTTTTTTGTCTTGTTTTGTTTTGGGAGGTTTTTTGTTTGGTTGGTTTTTTGGGGTTTTTTTGTTTGGTTGGTTTTGTGGTTTGGTGGGTTTTTTTTGTTTGGTTTGGGTTTTTTTGAGCATGCATTCACGTAGCTATTATATTATTTAGGGCTTTCAAATGTTTGCACATTGATCTGTTCATGAAAGGAGGGACGGCAAAGCTTGGCAACAGCCCAGAAGTCTGCCAGAGAAGCATGGCTGCTGATAAAAAGCTTATCTATTGGCTAGCAGAAGACTCTATCTGTAATAGAAATGCAGCTACATAATGAATTTTCTCTGTCAGAGAAGTAAATCTGCCATAAAAATACAAGTCAAAACAGAAGACAATCCCATACAACGGAATTTTATTCAGAATGTCTGCTGAGTATATGCTTGGTTAAATGGCAAAAAATGGTGCTTGATCCTAAACATTGCTTAGCAAATACTCACACTTCTAAATCTATTTCAGCCATCTAAGAATGAAATTAGATACAAAGGAAAATACTGCTTTAAACAGTGGTATGTTGGCACAGACAAATTTCAGTAAGAGGTCAGTTTCAACACTTCTTAACAAATTTGTATTGAAAAGAAAGCACAAAAGGTACTAGACTACAATTTGGACTCTCAAAAAATAAGATCTCATATTTCTGTGGTGTTGTAAAAATACCTCGGTCTGCAAGCCTTTGGAATTACTTCAGGGACATCTTGGCTTTCCTGCTGTGCCTGGAGTCCTCTCTTTCTTGTTGTTTTTGTGCAGTGGAGTGAGATACTTTTCCTTCAATGCTACAGTTCAGCTTGCAAGCAGCATCCTAAAGGGTGCTTGCTCTTGTCTCCAGGACAAGAGCACTGGACCCTGAGCAGCTGCATGTGAGAGACAGCAGGAAATTGTGCCCTGCTTTGGACTCATTTCAGAGCACCACACAGTTAAAATCTTCACATACGATTGCTATAGAGAGATCGTGTCGCATTTGCTGCCTTTTTTTAAAGTAAGTGTGTAAAATTCTCACAGAGATTATTTGATTTCAATGGCATTATGGCAAAGAGTGGGTTATGGATCCTCAGTTGTTTCCTGTGTTCCCTCTCTTGAGAAGAGAGGGTCGTAGGAAGCTGTTCAGAGCATGGACTTAGAGTCTGTCTCCACCCCCTGAACTTGTCCTGACATGGTTCCCTCCTCACTCAGCTATCCCTACGGTCATCCCATTCATGTCTGTAAAGAAATGTTTATCTGGCTTTTTAAGAAACTAGCCAGGGATTATACTGGTCCAAATATTCTCTTTTGGTAGGAAGGCTGGAAGGAGGTAGGAAAAAGTAATGGCATCCTAAGCATTGTGAAATGGGAGGGAATAGAGAAGAGGGGCAAACATCCCAACAAAAACATTGTTAAGATGTAATCTTAACATTGAAGTGCCAGTGTTTCCTAAGAGCACAGGAAGGGTTGAAAGAAAACATATTTGGAAGAGAATCTAGACTGGGTTAGGCACTTGTATGTACAACTGTCAAGTGGAGGTAATTTGCCACCATGTGGCAATCTCTTCACATGTAAAGAAAATCCTTACATAAAGGGGGTAGTGAATTTTTGTCCCTGAAAGGGTGGGCAGTATTCTGTGAACAGGGCTAGAGAGTTGATCCATGTGTGACTAAGAAAGGCGTCTTATCAAGAAGGGAGGCCCAAGTAGCTTTTCTACAGCTTAACTATACATAAGACATAAAGTGCTATTGTTTAGCAAGAGGAAATTTCCCTGAGCCATGAAGGATCTATAAATACCATAACAGATGGACTTTACTTTTCTATTCTGCAAGTACCTCAAGATCAGAACTTCTCACATCCCGAAATGATGCCCTGAGTATGTATTTGAAAGACCAGGAGACCTGTGAAACCTGCCTTGACTGTACTGGGACAAAATTTACATGGAGTTCTAGGGGGTTTGACCAAAGCCTCCTCTATGTATTGGAATGTCACGCAGGACCATTGAAAATAAAGAAACTCGGAAGCCGCATGGAGAAATGAGGGGTGGGAGCCAAGAGAAATGTGGGAGATTATAACTGTGAGTGGTGCTAGATTGACAGGTTGCAGAAACAGAGGCTGCCTCGAGCTTCCCTTTCTCTTTTCAAATTGGTTTCTGATAAGTAAACAAGAACTCCCACATTGATATGCACCAGATAATCAAGACAGGAGAGGCCTCTTATGTGCATGGGGACTTGTGTCCTGCCAACTGGTGATGAGATGAGCACTGTAATCCAGCATAAATCTGTGTCACCTCTGTAAAGAAGGTTCTTTCTGACACCACCCCCAGCTGCCCATTCTCATCACCTCTTCTGTACTTACAGTAGCTTTCACACAGCTACAGGCAGTAATCCAGCCCAGGACAATTAGCTTTCAGCATCAGTGTCTTGATTCAGAAGTATCCATATCTACACAAGGACAGAAGTTTGAAGGAATGGCCCCTTGTAGAATCACTGAGAATTTGTACAAGATCCAAAAAGCGATGTCTGTGGCCTGAGACATCAGCATCAGTCAAATGGGGAGGCAAGTCCACCAGAGGCCAAGTTTATATACCTTTTTTCATCAACACGTCTTACCTACCCAAGATTTATGTGTCCTTCTCTTCAGCAGCTTGTTGAGCTGCCCAGCAGGAGGGAGAAAATAGACGTCAGCCAAATCAATCGCACTTGCACCAGCAATGTATCCTATTGCTTCATTTAGCATTACATTTTCTGATTTGAAAAACAACTTAGTTCTGCTTTTGTCCTCTCTTTCCCTTTGCTATATTCTCCTTTCATCTATGACAGCATCACTTAACATTCTTACATAAGTAGTGAGATTCTGCTTCCTTCTTCCTTATGTTTCTTCCCCTCACTATTCTTCACTCTCTCCTTGATGCAGAGAAACTCCCTTTCTCCTTCACCCTCTCCTCCTGACACTCATCGCAGCCTTTCTGCCCTTCTCCCCCAGCTTGTCTCAGAGATAGAGGCCTCTGCCTTCCAATACTCTGTTTCCCACCTCACACTGAGTCCAACCCTAGGTGTACCTTTATCTCCCACATGGACAAGAGGGAAGCGGTCTGGAGAACATGAATCCTACCAAAGAGGTGGGATTTATCCCATCAGTCCTCTGTACTGGCTATGGCAAGAAACTCTCACTCAAGAGAAGGAAGATTTTCCTGTCTGTCCCTCAGACACAAAGGATTGTCCTTTTCCTGCCCTCACTGCAGAAGGACTGGCCTGCCAATGGGGTACCATGCTGACCATGATGTTTTCTTTTTCACATCACTGGGATACAACAGGCAGAGGATCCTCCCTTGGGAGAACCCCTTACATAAGATGTTATTCAGCAGTGTGTATTGCCAAATGCCAGCCCAAAACAGAAGCACAGAAGAGAGGTTTGCATAAAGTAGCATTGCTTGACTCCTGTGTATCTCCAGTGTGACTCTGGGTCATTGCGGGACGTAGGAAGCTGTCACCATTTAGCCTACTGAGAAATACTAATGTAGAAGAAATGCAAGGCCCTCTCTGATCCAAAATCAGAAGGTACAAAGAGAACTATGAATCCCACAGGACACACCAGACAGTCTGGTCCATCAGAGTCTAATTCTTACCTGTGCCAGATTTTGCACTGTTGTACCGCTGATTTCAATTGCTTCAGCTGGTTTTTCACCATAGCCTGTACATAACAGGAAGCATGCATAGAATCAAGTATATACTCTGGCTAGTTCCTCTTTATGCTTCTGCTATCATCCTGTAGGAATGGATAATCCACTTTCAGGCCTCCTGTTCATTCCTTGAGCTTTGTCATTTCCCAGTACACACCACATGGGAAACCAGAATTCCATAAATTCCACTTCTCAAAAAAAACCCCAACCATTACCAGTCTGATTTCAGCTTTCTTCTTATGCTTGCTGTGATACTCACACAAACAAACAAAATGACAGTATTTGTGAAGCACCCAATCTACTGCGTGCACATTTAAAGCCAAATCTGTCAGCACATTACCCCAGCTGCAGAGACATTAGTCAGAATCTCCCTCCTCAACTTTTCACTCCTAAGTCTCTTGCTGGGCTCTTACCTCCTCTGAGTTGATTTCACTTTTAATTTTATATTTCCATCAATAGCAGAGGAGTCAAACAGCTGAAGGGGACAGATAAGGGACTTAGCCCACTACAACCACCATCCAACTCCAAATTGGATTGACTGGCTGAGTGCCCCCAAATCCTCCGTGGATACGCAATTTAATAGAAAGAAAAAACTCCACACACAAAGGAAAATATGCAGAAAATAATGAGACCACTTTATGAAACATAACACTTTCAGCAATGTGTATATGATTATATCCTTAATTCAAATGAAATGTAACATACATGCTCTTATGTTACCCAAGGAAAAAAGAACCCTAGTTGATTATTTAATTTGTCCTTTTACTAAATGATTTAATTTTTAGCAAGCCATTACTCGAGGAAGAAGATTAAAAAAGGCCATACCACATCTGGTCTACATTATCTTTGACAGCTGTCAGTAATGGATACAGAGGGAAGACTACAAAATAGGAGTGCAACAAAGCAAATGAAGAAAAAGATGCTAAGGAGAATTTTAGGAAGATGAAAAAGAGGTTAAGGTGGGTGGAGGAGCTAAAATAATTCCCTTAGTTTTGTAGACAGCTGTATATTTGTGTGAGGCTTTACTCTCATGGATGAGCACCCATGGATTTCTAGAGAGGTAGCTCCAAGCAGGATCAGTGCTCACATGGGGCAGTTCTCTGGGTTGTGCATGAGTGCTCCCTTACCTGATGGCAGCGATCGAGATCAGCTTTCCTGCCTGCATGCACAGGCAGAGCAGCAGGGATTTGGCAAGCCATTCATTTTTAATTTGCTTTTCCTTTTAACTTGAGATGTTGTGTCTAAGATTCAACCAGTTTTAACTGCAAGTCAAAATTGTGTATCATCAAACTATGTGTTGGTATCTTCTGTAATTGTTCAGTTAATGGGAAAATTAAGATTATAATAGTCCTACCAAATTCCTTTGTCCCAAACCAGGAAGATCTATGTCCTAGTAGTATGCTGTAATGTCCTCATTTCTCTCTCTCACTTCTTTAAATTATTCCATTTGGCTTCACTACTTGCCATCCCTTGATCTCCTAATAGGATGGTGACCCCCTGCTCCCTTTCTAGGAGCTCTGTTTGAAACCTAACCTTTCCAGACTGCCAAACTTCCATTTGCTCCTCATTTCCCTTCCTCTGTGCCACCAGTCTCATCAGTCCCTTTCTACCTCTTGAGCTTTCCACTTTTCTTTCATTATTTTTCTACTAGGAAATTTAGCCTATTCACTGCTCAACCACCACAGCAGCTGCTGAGTAGCAAAAAATCAGTGGACTGTTACATCGTTTGCAGTGGCTCATTTAGCAGTACCAGAAATGTTTTGTACAAGAAGAGCGCCATGATTTCTATTTGTTCCTAATATTTGGAATATCTCCAGTTTGAACACTGCTGGGTTGGGTTTATTTTTTTCTGATTTGGTAAAACTGAGCTTCCATTTGTGATCTGCGCACAGCACAGGTCCACAAGTAAGAGATGGAGGGTGGGATTTATTCCACCTGGAGAGTGCGGCTCATCCCTCCGCTGGACGGGTGTCTTTGGCTTTGGGGACCAGCTGCCCACCTCCCAGCCTGTGCCACTCCAGGCAGCCAGCAAGGTTACACCTGACACCCACCCTTCAGGTGAGTCAATCTGGGTGCAGGAAATGCTGTCTCTGGCGACTTTGCCTGCTAAAGTGACTGCAGCACCCACAGTAAGGGACTGGACAGGTACTGCAGGAGGTAACACTGGAGGAGACAAGGGCATCACTCTTTTGGCAAAAGGCCAGGTTGTACAAGAGATGCCTACTCTACCCACTGCCCTGTCCATTTTTGGGTGACAGGTTATTTCTGGCCTTGCTGACAGACGTTCCTGTTCATACAGTGACTATGGGTAGCAATGTTAGCTCAATGTTAGGTGACATTCAGACTTAATTGACTCTTATACCTCAAGGACACAGATCAGAACAAAAGGAGACTACGCTATAAATACACTGAAATAGGTCATGCATCCTTGTCTGGAGAGCTCTCTGTCTCTCCTGTCACCGTCTTGCCCAGGGGTTCAAGGAGACTGTAGGTCCTCCATGTTGCCTGCCCCAGCCACACAGCTAGGAGCAGGCACATGGCTGTGCAGCCCTCCTCCAGCACCTGGAGATGGTCCACCCCTGGCCCATTGAGGGCACTGGACCTCACTATTACCTCCTGCATGCTAAAGAACATTCCCCTGGTCTTCCTCATCTTCTCAGGAACTGTTAGTAATACCACATGGCTCACTTCGTGGCTTCTTGGAGAGTGGGGAGTGTGTTCAATCATTTCTTCAGCAGAAGCCGTAATTACAGTATTATAAGCTAAGGTGCAACTGCCACTGGCAAAAAGCCTCTGGTTAGGCAAAAGATGGGACATTCTAAACTAAAACTTGGGTGATATAGAGACTGGTCTGTATTACTACCTGTGTGTAGTGACATCATCAATGAAGTCATTATTTGAGACAACAGAGGTTGCAAACTAGTAGTAGAATTTTTTTCATACATGTAAACTTGTTCTATGGCTATATATACATAAGACATACCTGTTGATCAACTATAAGTAATTTCAGCCTGCTTTTCTGTAGTTCCACCACAACCCAGAAGAGGTATATAGGAACTAGGGGTGAATGAAGTCTGCAGGAATTCTGGAAGAGGTTTCTGAGGTGACCCCGGTGAGATTAGAATGGCATTCGCCTTCTGCCTGACTCTTCCTTTTTAATATTTAAAAATGCAAACATTTTTCCTAAGCCATCTGTCAGTCCACTACTAATATTTACAATGATAATCACAAGATCACTGTAAGTATGTAACTGTGGTTTTGTGATGTTCTAAGACACTCAGTTGAATGGTATTACATAATAAGAAATTAAAAATATTTTTCCTGTGCATTGTTTTTTAATTTTAGATCTCTGTTTAAAAAGTAAAGATAGTATGCCTTGAATCTGTAACATAAAAAAGCAGCTGCCTTCACATGTCAGCAATACAGCATGACAAACTATACACATATACACACACATACCCTTGAGCCTGCCCAGCTTTTAATACATATGTATTTTACATTTAGCTAGTAACTTCTGTTCAAGGTTTCTCTCCAGATGTTCAGGGATGAGTTAAACACCACTTTGATTACAGGGTGATGTATTCCTCGTATCAAAGGCTAGCAAAAGGAGCTTGTTTGATAGCAAAAGAAACAGCCAGTGGTGATTAAAACAAACAAATGTCCTAGGGAAGTGTTTGAAGAGAACTGCAGGCCCTGATCAAAGCACAGGTAACGTAAGCACACAAGGCTAGCAGGAAGAAATCCTGTCTTTCATTAGACCAGCACACACTATTGGAGAAAATGGGCAACTTTTCATAAAAAGGTCTTTCTTCAGGTCTGCATTTGATCTAATAAAAGCTGTTCCATCTCCCTACCAACGCTGCTTCTCTTCTGTCCACAGACCACTGCTGAGTCAATACTCCTGCTGCTACAGCAAAGCCTTGCTGGCAGATATGATTGATGCCACACTGTCTAGCACTTTAGGGGAATAATCTCATACCTTAATTATTCCAGTACAGAAATGCAGCTCCCAAGGAGAATTTATCTGAATTATTGAAAAAGAGCTCTGTCAGAGGAAGAAGAAACAAGCACTTGAAAGACATTTGTCAAAATGCAACACTTCCATTACAACAATAGCAAAAAAACTATTTTTCAACATGGTTCAAGTTACCATAGAGCAAAGCTGTCTGAGGTCTCTGTCTCTCACAATCTCTCTCTGGCTTTGTGCAACTTTATTCCAGTGACTTTGGATATTTGTTTCTTAATCTGCAGCTATGCACCCCTTTGCCCTACCTGACTGTCTGGTTGTCTGCCAGATTGAGACAAAATGAGCTCTTCTGCCACTTTCTTCTAAGAGCTGTGAGACTGACAGGAAGCACGTCTGAGAGTGAGCAGAAAGCTGAGAAGAGCCCTCTCCAGCTCACATTTCCAAGGGGTTCACTGCTTCTCAGCTCTTCCTCATCTCTCAGCAGCACCTTTCTCCACCCTGAGGATTTGTGATCTCTGCAGGGAAGGAGGCTGAAATGATAACAGCCTGAGCCACATGTGGCATGGCAGAGAGATAACAGTGAGACAGAGAGGAAGAAGGGAAAGGTGATTAACTAGGGTAAGAATTTCTGCAAAGGCAGCATTTGACATAGAGGTGGGCAACAACTTGGAGAAAAGCAAGCCTCAGATTCATATTTGGCTATATCTAGCATAGACTAGATTTTGGGATTGGAATTGATTTATCCTGAACATTAGTTGGATTCCTTGGAGAACTGTAGGATGGGACTGAACTGAGGGAGGCAGGTACAATTCCTGGGGTGGGAGTGTGGCTCTTATGTGAGAAGCTTGTTTGAAGCCACCTTCCTTTCATGGGGATTTGCATGAGGTTCATCCAGGGGAAGAAGCAAGACAAAGACAAGAGAGACAAAATGTTAAGCCAAGCTTTTATTTTTTATGCTACTAAACTGAATCCTTTGTGAAACATTTTGATTGAAGGTAACACTGACACATGCTCCAGCTGTAGATCTGCCAGCTTGCTTCCACGCTGTGATGAGAGAAACATTTTCACCAGCCTGCTCCACTGCCAAACAGGCAGGCAAGCAGGATTGAGACAGGGTGGCTGACTAATTTCCAAATGTCAAGGTTTGCCTTTAACTGTCTCCCTCCCCCCAGTTTTTCAGAGGCAGAGCTACCCATTTGTGATGGCAGTGCCTTGGGCAAGAGAACTATTATTGCTCTTGGGACACTGGCTACCAGCGCTGCATGCTGCTCTTGAAGTCTCATCACACAGTAATCCCTGAGGAATGCAACTTCATCTGTTTCTTCAGGGGCTGTTTTTTTCTCAGTCTTTGTAATATTTTGTGAGAAGCTGCTGCGAAGTCCTGTGCAAATGTCACTTGCATTTTCCTTGTCAATGAAGAGTTGAGTTCTTGCTACAGGTCTTGGCTTTATACCAGTATGTACCCATTTATTCCTCTTACAGAGAGATACAGTACACCATGTACAAGACTCTCATCAGACTGCATGTATATAGTTTGAAAATAATGCATCACCAAATGCATTCCCTCTCAGAGACAGAAGAGACAGTATTTCCCTGAATAAACATGTTACCCATCCAACCAATCCTTCCATGTTCCTGCAAAAAAAGGATCCGGGGAAAGAGATGAAATTGTAACCTTTCCCTGAAAGCTACTAACAGTCCTTGCCCGACTAGGACATGGCACAGCAGAGGTTTTCACTGGAAGTGTTGCATAGCCATAGCATATTAGACCTAGGCCATGGTTTGTAAATCCCCAACAGTTCTTAATGACAGATTTGACTCTGTAGCAGTCAAAAATATAATGCTGAAGTATATTCTCAAGAAAACCCTCCAGCAGCTGAGAATCAATGTTGGAAATGTCCATTACCTACTGCCCATCAGATTGCTCACACTGCAAACCATGAGATGGTTTGACAGCTGTGTTCTGCTGAGGCTGTAACTTCTCTGGAAACCCTCAGGGGTGATGCAAAATGGGGGTCACCCTACCTATAAATCACATATATATCTGTGAACATAGAAAAGCTATGTGGAAAGGTGCAAAGAAATATGTGAATGGAAAAATAAGAGCTCTTCACTGTGTGTATTAATAGAAGTTTAAGAAAAAACAGGGGAATCAGAATCCCCTCTCTCCTGAATACACTTCAGCATAGATGTTCTTGTTTTTCTCTCCTCCCCCTTCTTTTGGCTTCTCCTTTCCACCTTGCTGACAATTTTAGTAACTGTTTTCAGGGCACTACTTTTCTAATCACTGTTTCCAGCAAAGTTTTATTTCCTTTTGCCACATCTTTCTTTTTTTTTCTTTCTTTATTTTCTCACTTGTTACACACCTCACCATACCACTGGTGCAGTATCCCCCAAACACACACTTCAAATTTGTGAATTCCTCCCCACTATCTTTGCTCTAGCCAAAGCCCCAGCAATCTTTGAACTCAGCTCCTTCTTCCCTGCTGAGGTCTTAACCTCAAAAGAGGCTTTTCTTCTTTCTTTACCTTTTTCTTATTTCACTGTTTCTTTTTCAATGTCGTTATCTCTCTTTTCTACCACCAACACAACCCCCTCAAAGCTGCCTCTATGTTTCTTGTCTTGCAACATCTCTCAAGACTCTCTTCGCTGCATTTCCCATAAGAATCCCTGCATTGATCACAAGGCCCATAGAAACCCCTGCCAAAGTGATGAAATATGCATCAGCTCTACCTGTGCTGATAGTGGTAGCCTGTTCAAGCCTCTAACGTCAGTTATGAACTCTGCTGTTCACTTGGTATCCTGCAAAGACAGTAAACTAAGCACAGATTCCTGCAGAGCAAATAAAAGCCAGAAGGGCTCCCCTGATGCTTTACATTACACTGAAGCTTCAAAAATGTAGGAAAAAACACATTCAACCTTTGCAAGACAAGGAAGTGCAGCAAAAATGTTAGAGAATGACTCATTTAAAAGAGTTTCAGAAATGTGAAATAAATAGCGCTGGTTTAAGATGAGAGGTTGACACTGAGCAGAGTGGTATAAAACTTGAGAAATTTTACAGGAAAAAGAAGATCAGGAGGAATTAGAGCCTGTTCAAATTCAAAGTTAAGTTAACCCAACTGTTGCATATATGGAAAATCAGGACCAAGTTGGCTTAGAAAGGCTTAAATATGTCTCAGCACCTTGCTGCTCCAGGTTCTCTAGTATTCAGTGTTTGTCCCTGGACTATAAAGTATTTCACAACCTAAACGCTCTGTAGCTTTATCAGTTCTTTGGCCCATATTGCTGTCATCCTAAACTAGGTCTAGAACAATTTAAGTTGCAGAGGACATACATAAGGGAATATCCTCGCACACAAGGCTGTAGTCCTTTAGAAAATTGTAAAAGCTTAAAGAAGTTAGCAATTTCCCAACCACTGACATTAATAAATTATATGAGGAAACAGGGTTGGAAATGAACTGAATCTTTGGATGAAGTACAAGAAGAAAAAGAGGACAGGCTATTCTGCTGTCTTATTGGAACAAGGACAGGAGAAAAGTCTGATCTTCTCATGGCCCTTTGGTCAGGTTCTGAGGTACAGCCATGGCTCACTCTGGGTCTATTATGCTAAATAGACCTTTTAGCATAAGTCAGCATGGACAGGCAGCACCTCCAGCCAGATCATGGATGTGTCCCTCCTTCACTGACTAGCTGACCCGGGACTTAATAGCCTGTGACACCACCACTGACATTCGTCTGGGTAATTAACTTCACATTAACAAATTTTTCGGGTGAGGCTTTTGCTCAAAACCAATGGATTCTGCTTCAACTGTTTTACCATGTAGTTTGTTTTCTCTAAAGATCCATTACAACAGTCAGCTTTAACTTGATTTCTTTGCTGTTTTTATATAACCATTTGCTACTACACCAGAGAACAGATGATGCCAGACAAACACAAATTTATGGCTTTGGTGACTACAGTGAAGTTGAATTAAATGATGTTTTTAGCATCACTTGGTAGTGTTCCCTTCCTTCTGTTTTTGATAAATAACCAGTTGTGATCATAGAGTTTTAATAAACTGACAAGGTCTAGTTTCTTCATACAGGCCATGAGCTCCCTACCTGATAAGCATAAAAAAAGACTTACTAATACCACTATTTTTAGTTACCTTTTAATCTATGCTGTTCTTGTTTATATCTCACTTGAGTATTTAACTTATTATTTTTCTTCTTTTTTTTTCCCTAAATACCAGTAGAAATGAAGCAATGTGTGATGAGAAAAATTACCATACAAGAATGTTCTAAAGTATGCAGTTGTACAGTGCTCCCAGTGTAAACTGGGAGGAGAGGAAGAGCCAGGGGGAATAATCCTTCGTTCAGACTAGGCTGCCTCTGTCATTCAAAAGGACGAAATAAAAGACAGTAGGGCATTGCCAGGCTGCACTTCCACTGCCATCTGAAAAGTGCCCAAGGGGACTTGTGCTGTACTAGTTCAAGCTATTTTCCTTCCCATCTGCTCAAGTTGTTTTAGAGAAGTGCATTATGCAACCTAACTGCTCTGCTGTAGTCCTGCTGTGCTGAGGTTCAAATGGATGTGGCAGTGCACTTAGCACTTTTAGGAGAAGTTTTGAGGAAAAGGAGTGATTATAGCAAACCAGGCCTTTCAGTCTGCAATGGTAAAGGTATTGCTATATGGCTATTAAAAGAAATAAACAAAACCCAAACAAGAAACCCCCACAAAACAAAAAACCAAAACAAATCATAACAAACGCCTGAGGAAAGGTGAAGATTAAAACTGAGCAAGGCTGAACTACACTCAATTGTATCAGCCAGAAGGAGCAATAGTGTGAAACCAACAAGGACAAGAGTAAAAATACATTATTTGCACAGCCTGGGCGTTTGGCAGTGAAACAGAGATGTTATCATACACCTACAGTCCAGACCACGATCACCTGCAGTTCTTCAGATTGTCTCGTATCACTGCCAGTATCAGAAGTAGCACTTGTAAATCACACATTAAGTGCTTGCCCTCAGGTAAGAAAAAACAAAACATTTAATGTCTATTTGTGAAATGTGATAGAACACTCCTATTAATACTGCTTAATAAAATCCTTCTTCAGATTCCCTACATTTCCACTTATCCTTTACACAGGCTAGTATTACAAATGACACCAGTTTTCTTGATCTTTTTTATGTGATTATTATGCACCTCCCAGCTCTATTTGGTAAATCAGTGTTTCTCTGAGAACCTAGGTCCCCTAGGGAAAAGCTTGCCAGCAAGTTTGTTCGCCAGTTCTCTGAAGCATCCAACATTCAGACACCACAGACATCCAGTTGCTTTTCATGAGCAGGAAGAAGGGGTTGGTCACAACAATCTGTGTGACCAACTGTTTCCAGTTCAATCTACCCTTTTTTCTTCCAGAGGTGAAACAAGAAACTTCAAACATCACCACTGTACTGATTACAATCCTATGTCAGGCTGTTATGTCACAGGTTTGCACTAGTCCCAAAAAGCCCATTTTCCCCAACAACAGCCCAAGCTGTAGTTCAGGAAGGTGTGGACATACAGTATGAAAAGCTAAAGAGGCCATATGTCCCTTGACAAAAGAGCTGCATCTGGTGGTGTTGGCTCCAAAAATCACCTATATGCACTGATTTGGCTCTACACTGTGGTGTGTTCCTGTAACACAAACAGTTGTAAGTCATTGCTGCTCCCAGGATGCGTTTGACAACCAGTTTGCTGCCTCCACTAAAAACTGATATAAGGTTGTCCTTGAGGTTGAGTATCAATTAGCATGACATGCATAGGCTTTCTGTTATTTCAGTCCTAAGACCTAACCCAATTCTCTTTACAGTTGAAGTCAGTGGCAACACAGAAAGAACCGTGTCTTGCAGAATACACCATCTAAGGAGTCTTTCTGCTGTGCCTTTTGCAATTGGTTATGTCTATCTCGTATTGGCCTCATAAGCCACCAGCGTGCCTGTAATAAATGTGGATAGAGCCTTCCTTAATCTTCATTCATGAAGCCTAGCCATGATGAAGTCAGTGGGCAGAACGACACCGAATTCCATGCGATTTGGATCAAGCTTCCTAGACCTTATTTTAGGAATGCCACAGATCTCCAGAACATATTAGGAAGTATCTTCCTACAAAAATATTAGAAACTATCTTAAATTGCACACTTCTTGAAGCTTAAACTAGCTATGGCTTGATCGATATTTCATTAAATGAATGAGAATGAAAAGTAATTAATTGCAGAGACAGTAAAGTATTTAAGTTTTTAAATTATTAAAAAATCATGGTATTTATAAATTACTGTTTATCTTCTGACCTATGACAGTACACCAAAGTCATATAAAATTATCACTTTACCTCTCTCTCTCTCTCTGCCTCAAAGCAATATCAGAGCAAAGCATGACTCAACAAGAATATAGCTGGTAAATATAAATGTCTTCAAAAGAGTGAGCGCCACAGGATGCAAGTAACCTGTTTTCAGAGCACTGACTGAATTATGTTGACTCTATTCTAAAAATTTTCATCTTCATTGAAACATAAAAGAGATGGCTCTTGATACTTTTTGCTTACAGCTGAAAATTGAAAAGAATTGTGAGATATCTCAAAGTTATTTCAGGTTACTGGGATTCCAAAAAGTTCTGAAAACTCATAATTAATTAAAGAGCAATTGAACTCTGAAAAGTGATCGTGTAAAAACAGTAAGCTGAACTCAGAGCATGTACACCTTGTATGTTAAATCTTATTTCTCACACTGTAGGGGTTTGTGGCCTTGCATAAATTACATTCAGTTTACCCTGCCACAGTTTCTAAACAAGAAGCTAAGAGAGAAACAAGAGTGAGAAGGAACAAATTCCTTTTGCCTACCTGACCTGTAAACTCAAGAGCTTCAAAAGATATCCACCACTTCTTTCTCATTAGCACTCTTTAGGGATGCAAGTGGAAATAAAATCACTGATGGGCCTTAAAACTAACTTATTTTCACGGCAAGTGATGGACTTGTTAGCAACCCTATTTCTGATGGCTCCTATTCAGGCAGTCTCTGTAGGCTTTCATCTTCCCGGGACAATTAACAGAGAAAAGCAAAGAAGACTTTAGATTGCTTTTGCCCAGGTAGTTTTCCAGACTTACCAAAAATACTTCATAAATCCTTGTTCTTTCCTTCTAAGTCATTTGTATACCTGTTTGTTCCTGTCAACGACTGATTAGTGATCAGCTTGATCTGATGTCATTTCCAGCACCGATGTTTGGATTTTGCAGCTTCCCCTCTTTGTGGATATTTATTGTCGCATTTCCCCCCTGCAGGCGTTTTAGTCTTTTGTTTCACTTCAGGGTTTTGTTTCTTTGTGCAATCTTAACTGTAGATTGCTTTTTGGGTTAGGCCCTGTCTGTGCTATTCTCCAGATGGCACCGAGTTGTAAAATGACTAAGACATGACTGGATTATTATATGATTTGGTCCTGTCATGTGTGAGTTGTCTCCAATAATATTGCAGGTGTCTAAGGTGTGTGCAGCAATTGTTGCACGCCAGCACAATTCCTACCTGGCAGTGACAGCTGTTGGCATTACAGCTGATGCCCAATGGCTCTGCCAAGGAAGAACAATTCTGAAAAGCTGGAGGGGCTTCGGAAAGGCAAGATGAATGGAGATTTTGGATCCCACCAGTGCACTGGATGCATTTCTCTCAGTCTACGTGTTGGTCTACAGTTCATGGATGGAGTCAGAGAAGCAACGACAGTTTGCACTGCCTGAGAGAGTCTTTTCTAATAGAGAAGAAGGGACCATTACAGAAGCTGGTTGCCCATGCTAAGTAAGGCTCAAACTTGTTGCTCTTTGCGTGCTACATACTAAAATGTTGCAAGAAGCAATGATCATAGTTCAGCTAGTAGAACATCTGTCTCTGAGTCAGTAATTACTGAGTGTCCCTGCACTGAATTTAGAGGTCACTGGGCTGCTGAATGTGCTGTTCTTGTATGAAATATGAAACAAAAATTCTAATCACTTGTTGGCCATTAAACAACTGATGACAGCTTCCATCAGAGATTCACAATAGCTTTGCTTCTCTAACTGTGCCAGGTAATTACATTCTCTCTACCTAAATGAATTTTCAATTACAGAGAGTACCTTTCTCCTCTAAAGTGTTTAGAAATAATGTTATGCACTGTTAAATTATTGCCCTGTCCCACCTCAGAGGCAGCTCAATTTTAGCACAAGACAAAGAGATCCAGGTTCCTACAAGGATGCTCCACACAAGCATTGGCCCGGCCTTAATTTGGCTACTGGATGCTGCGCTTCCAGACATTGCTGTAGCCTCATCCATCCTGCGCAACCCCAACTGCTGGAAGGAAGAGGCCCTACCAAAATCTGCTCATCACTCTCCCTTTATGAGAGCCTGCAGAGGAGCACAGGCTGTTTGCACCAGCAGGCAGAACTCCAGCACAGGCGGAGGGCAGTATGGGTCAATGGCATTTGGCCCACCTGAACTGAAGTGTATGAACTAGGGTTTTTTACGGCCTCAGTTCAGAATTTGATTATTCAGCAACTCAGTTCAGGCACAACTATGTCTACTTGCATTGTGGGAGAGGAAAGGTTATTTTACAAGAACACAGGTACATCTGAATATAAAATTGTGCCCCATCTGCAAGCATTATAGCCATTCACAGCTGAAGACAAATGTTTATCTCCTGAGCAGTGTAATCTACATCTACCTTATGTTACCTAACAGGCTTCCATATTGAGTCTGGAAAAGAATCTCCTATGTACATTTTCTAAGGGAGAACACAGAAGAAAGAAACAAGAAATATGACCTGTTTGTTAACATCAGTTGATCATAACAGTACATAGAAACTTCCATGTTTGCTTACAAATCACCATTTTGGAGAGAAATAAATAATTCTTTTTTGAAAATGACCAATGACTCCTCATGCAAAAAAGCCTTCAAGGCAGATATCAAATTGCTAGAGAATCTGCAATATGCTGCACTCGGCAAGCACAAATCCTTCCTACTTCTGTACACCCGCAGCCATCCCTGTTCAGCAGCTTGCTTTCTGTTGTGCAGTTTTGCCTGCAGATTTAGAACTCCAATCATTTTTACCTCAGATGACCTTGGCCCAGCTTAGACAGCATCCTCCAGATTTGACCCCAATGTAGATCTCACTAAAGGAAAGGGTCTGCTCAGTGTCACTGGGATAATAAGACAAATACCCTTAAAGCCTGTAGCTCTGATCCCCTGGCGATCTGCTTTCAGTAATCAGATTCTGGAAAGCTGTTATTGTAAGTCAAGTCGGCACTGTTAAGAGTATAAGAAGTGCAGTGTTGTGAGGCTAACAAACTGAACTAACTGCAGAGCAGTGGTAATAAATGCCCCCTCGAGCCATCTTTTTGATGAGGCAAAGGCTTATCAGAACCATATTGAACTCATAGGAAAGGGAGGAAAAATATCAAAAGGCACTTTGAAGTCCTTTTTTTATTTTGTTTTTTTGGCACAGTAAAAAGACATGAAGGAAAGATGTTCAGAGCCATTAAAGCTGTGAGCATGATGTTAGTTTATTACACAGTTATCTCACAAAACTCTGCTGGGTTCTTTCATGGCTATGAATTTTCACATAATACTGAAATTATTAATTCCTACAGCCTACCATTGTTTCTCATTTCATTTTGAGGGATTTGCTTTTACCAACTGATGAAAAATACTAAAATGGCTTGCTTTCTTAATTACAACAGCAACCCTGAAGACAAGGACACATTATAGGGATATGAATTTGTTGTGGTCTAAATGACAACTCCTTTTTCTGGATTTCACATAAGGGAAGAATCTATGAGGCTGGAGAGGTAGGAAAAAGACTGACACCATGACATCTAATTTAATAAAGTGAGAGAACAGAATAAGGAGATTCTAAAACCAGTGTTGCAGTGAGTGATGTACATCACTGAGTGATGTACTGTGGAGAAGATTTATAATTTGATCTAAGGTTAAACAGACATGAACAAGCCATATTTTGGCATCATCAGGAAAAAAAAGCGTTGGTTACCTTAACTGGAGGTCCCATCAACTTCACTTGCAAATTAAGTCCTTATTTCTTCTAAGCACGATCCCTCCTATAATTTTTTATATGAAAGTACAGACTTTGAGTCTTTCTTTCTCCTTCACAACACAAACCAGCAGCACTTGGAACTGATGGCAGTGTAAAAAAATACAGCGAGAGAGAGAGAGGAATTAGATCACTCATCATTACAGACATGGAACTGGCTATTTGCCACATGCACATGCTCTTCAGTTTTCCATACTACTTCTCACTGCTTTAATTGCTGGTCATAAATTAGTTCAAAAATCCATACCATGCTCACTGAAAAATAGGAGAGAGGAATCAGAGTTCTTCTTTGAGCAGCTGCCACTTGCAAAAAAACCCCAACAAAACCAAACAAAACAAAAAACCCCCAAACAAATAAACAAAAAAACCCTACATGTGCGTTATCACTGGCTGGAAGATGCCATCAGTAATGGAACTGTTACTCACACATACTAACAGATCTCTATAGACCAGTCCCTCTGTGTAACCTCTGATTCCTGCTGAATGTATTGCCCTTGCTTTGCCCAGTCCTAATCACCTAATCACTTTTCTGTCATACCTAACCCCCATGTCCTACACACATTCTTTCTCTGCTGTTGTCAAAATTTGTTTCGGTTTTTTTTTGTTTCTTCATGAAAAAGGAAGAATTTGCAGTCTGACTTCACTGCAGAGGGCTAAAGGGCAGCATTAGACATGGTAGAGAAGCTGAGGAAGGAAGCACCAAGAGTACTGAAGATTAAAATAAGTTTATGTATACAATATTAGAAATTATTGTGTAGGCTTAAGTTTAATTGTAACTTGCTTAGAGCTTAGCATGAGTGGGCCCTGCTCAAAAATCAGCATAGGTGAGCCTTTGATAACATGAATGGTTAAGCAGGGAAGTAAATAGAGAAAGACTGGATATCTTCAGATAAGGGCTGAGACCCTGGAGGGCCCCAAGATAAGAAAAATGATTGGCCTGCCCACATGAGCATGAAGAAAGAATCCAGTGAAGGAGGACCCCAGACCATAAATCGCGATTGGACCAAGAGGTGTGTGAAAGGCGCACGAAGAGCAGGTGCACCGACTGAAGGGGTATAAAGTTCCCGGGATTACTTAGTCCAGGGTCCCTCTCCAGAGGCATACAGCTTAAGCATGTGTGTGTGGCAGCTGTAGTGAGAAAAGGCAGGGACAGGAACTATGGCATCAGAGACCACAGGTAGGGGACGTTGCTTTGGAACAGGGTCCATGCCAGGACAAGGACAAGGAAAAGGGCTATAACAACAGCCTGGGAGAGCAAGTGGGTTTATAACCACAGGAATACATTTCATCAAGAACTTTAAACTCAAGCCTGGATCCCCAGACCTCCATATTTCTGTGTTTCTAGCAGTTCATTCTGAACCCTGCAAAGGCTGAGGTGTCTTTCTTGGGTATCTATGAGGCAGCAGACATTAAAACGGTAAGAGGTCATTACTGCTCCTGTTTACTCAGGTATCTTAAATAGGAGGATCCCCGCTCTAGATCTAAGGATACCACTTTGCTAGGGACCTAGCTGGAAGGTCGTGTGATATGTGTTAGAATATAGTGGAGTTTCACTTTTTAGGCATTGATATGGAAATATAGCTGGGAAAAAAAAGTGTCAAAATTAGGACTCAGCCATTTTTATTTAAAACTGATGAAAAATGATGCCTAAGAATTGAATGATCTTCAGCTGAAAACCTGATTTCTGTTTCGATATGCCACTATATGGCACTGTATGTCAGGTTCCAATTGAAGCCAGCATCTTCTAAATTCTCTTTAGCCAAAGGGTTGAGTTTCACATCAGACTCGATGATCGTTGTGGGTCCCTTCCAACTCAGGATATTTTATGATTCTATGAATCCCAGAGAGCCACAGAACAGCGTGATCTCTGTTCCTCCACATCAGTGATAAAAACCATAGACCTCACGAGAAACAGAGAATGTTCAGGCACTTTGACTAGAGGAGCAAATGGAAGAGTAAAGCATGTGTCAGTAATTATTAATTTCTCTTACTTATGCTCAGTTTATGATATCTGGATCCTGACCTGTCCTTGACAAGCAATCCTGACTGTAAGTTAACCCAACAGAGACATGTTGCAAACACAAAAAGGACATTGACAGATGAACTCTGGTGCATCTTGTTTAGCAAGTCTTATGATACCCCTGATGCACAGCTGACAATATTGCTGGAATATCCGGAGTCTTACTTTAAATCTCTAATGAAGGTAGCTTTAAGCAAAGGTGCTGGTCTGTGCAGGGTAGCATGAAGCAGAGGCACACATCCTTCTGTCGGTTCTGTCAAGTGGAAAATCATCCTTAGGAACGAACCAGGCATTTAAAATTAGTAGATTTTTTTTAACATGACCTACCTTTAGCTTTCTGTTGTCCTTGCCCCACTGTGGGTAACAATATCACCTCCTATCATAATGTTGTCATAAAGAAGAATTCCATTAACGTTTGTAGATAAGTCAGTTATGAGAGGGGAAAGCATCAGAGGAAAGGCTGTAGGGAATAGTCTTAATGTATCAGTTCAAGGTACACTATAATGCATATAGATCACCACATTTGGAAAAAGGAATGTTAGTAAATGATGCACAAATGATACACAGGCATTGTGTAACCTCCTAATGAACGAGGAAAGGAAAGACATCACATATGAACACGTAAATTAAAAATACGACATAATGCATTTCCGTACGGAAACGGTATGGAACACTGCTCTTCTGCCACTTCCTAATTCTTTATGACATAACTACATGTATTTTTAACGTAGGGTTTTTTTAGGTAACGTCCTTAGCAAAGATCAGTTTAGACAAGTAACACATTTCTGTGATTCAATTCTAGGAACCAACAAAGACCAAGAGGTTTATGCATCTCGCAAACCTTACTCCATAACCAAGGGACATAACTGCAAGAGACTCCAGCTTCCATTATCACCATGTTATAACTAGGTCAGACTAAATAAAGCAGTAGATTCAGATTTTAAAGAGTAGTTACAAATTTAATATAAATGAAGGCTAGATAATGTAGCCAAGTCAGAGAAGGGTCACCGAAAACCCACAAAGTAATTTTTTTTTTATTTTTCAGATTACAAAGTTGAGTAGTAAGCCAGCATAAAGATTCCTGCAATAGTAAAGATATGGCAATAAGGTGCCTAAAGGACCCAAATGTGAACAAAATGCACTCAGAATTTCATGAGATCAGGCAAACTGAAAAAAAAAAAAGATGGTCTAGATAAAATAAGAATACACACAAGCTTTTCCAAATAGCTGACATCTGGGAAAAAAAAAGGGGGGGGTTTGGAAGGAAAACAAATAAATGTATTTGCTAATAAGCAGGAACATAATACAGTGCCTACTTCCTTAGCAAACCAAATCAGTATTTTTGCAGTCAGGCACCCTTGGCCTGGAAGGATGAGGGGTTTGTTGACACTTTTAATCTACAATAGGATGGTTTAAAATGCCTTTAGTTTCAAAAAAGCTATCAGTACAATTTTGTTTTTCACAATTAACCTGGGCAGAAGTGGCATCATGACTAACAGGGGGAAAAAAAAATCTTCTTCAATCCAGTGTACAAAGCTCTAAAAAACATATCAGGTTGTCCGAAAAATCAATCCCTAAAGTGATGTGTAAACATGAACGAAAATTGACAAAAGCTTCCTCCAGAGTAAGCAGTTTGAAAACAATTGTCACAGAGTCTGATGACATTTAAACCATGAAAAAGCCATGCAAGTCCAGGAACAAAACTGAAAATATGTAGAGGTTTAACTCAAAATCACTAAATCTGGTTATTTCTTGAAGAGAAAACCCCACAAACAAAGCAGGGCTGTGGCAATAGGAATGTACCTTTAAAGAATCAGGCTTTGCAATGGCAGCACATTCCCAGAACTCCAATTTTATACCCTGCTTTGGTTTGGATTTTGAACAATCCAAAACTGCCCTGATTTTTTCAAGAGACTCCAGAGATACAAATATGTCAAGGAAAATGTGTGGCACAAAAGCAGAGTTGTCATATTGAGGATTGTATTGCTGTAGTACCAGAGCTGTGGCTGCAATGGCAGTTTTGGGCACAGCTGCTCACTCAACCCCACTCTCTTTCCCCTCTACCCCAGTGGAATGGCTATGAGAATCAAAAGTAGAATTGGTAGGTTGAGAGAAAAACAGTTTAATAATTGAAAACAAAGTACAAATGAAAAAGGTGAATATCCCTTTGGCCAGTTCACGTCATCTGTCCTGGCTATGCTCCCTCTCAGCTTCTTTTGAGTACCTTGCCAGTGGCAGAGCATCACACACACACACACACACACACACAAAATTCTTAACTTACGATAAACACGACTTAGCAAAAACCAAAACATCGATCTGTTATCAACATTACTATCATTCTGAATGAAAAACACAGCACTGTACCAGCTACTGAGAAACAATTAACTCCATCGCAGCCCAAAACAGGATAAAAAGAAACACCTTGATGGAAGGGGAGAGCACTGTCGCGTTACATCAGGCAACTGATGTAACACCGTCACCACAGAAGAAACAGCCACCCTCCGCCTGCAGCAGTTAATCTGCTTTCATGCTAGCTTTCACTGCGTTCCATCCCTCCCCCAGCCTCTAGGCCGAGCCCGGAGGCTCAGCCCCGCTCCCGCAGGGCCCTTCTGCCTCCCATGACCCGGGGGCAGACGGTGCCGTGGGGGTGTTTCTGCGGGTCACAGGCTGAGGATTCGCCCGAAGGGACTCGCCTCGGCCCAGACAAAGCCACCGTGCTGCGACTGCCGAGCCCGAGCCCAAAGCTCGAAGCCCGATCCCGAGCCCACCAGGCACCTGCGTCCCAGCGCCCCCGTCGCCCCCACCCCGCTCCGTCCCTCCCTCCCTGCGCCGGCCCCGCTCAGCTCCCCCGCCCCCGCCCGGCCCGGAGGCGGGGCGGGCTCCGGGCGGTGCCTCCCGCGGCGGGGCGGGGGCTGCTCTTTCCGTCGGTGGCCGCCGCCGCAGCATGAGCGGTCCGGGGCTGCTGGGGCCCGGCGGCGGCGCGGGGCTGCCGCCGCTGCCCAAGAGCCTGAGCGGGCTGCTCAACTCCTCGTCCTCGGGCGGCGGCGGCGGCCAGGGCGGGCGCTGGCGGGACCTGGAGCGGCTCTACGCGCAAAAGTCCCGCATCCAGGACGAGCTGAGCGGCGGCGGCCGGGGCTCGCCGCGCCCGCCCAAGCCTCCCAACCTGGACGCGGCGCTGGCCCTGCTCCGCAAGGAGATGGTGAGCGGGGCGGGTCTCGGCGGGGCGGCGGCGGCGGACGTGGCGAGCGGCGCCGGGGGGCGCCGGCACCTCCTCGGGCCGGAAGGGCGCCCCGGCCCCGGTGGGCGCGGGCGGCCCGGGGCCGGGGGCGGTGGGGCCGCCCCGGCTGCAGATGGAGAGCCGCTTACCGCGCTCGGCGGCACCCACCGGGAGCCGGCATCCACCGGGATCTGGCATCCGCGCTACAAGGCTGTCGTTAAAAAAAACCAAACCCAAGTGTCGGCACTGATTCGGTCGGCCCGAGTGGCTGCGATTAGGCGTAGTTTTCTTCAGGACTCTGTTTTGATCCTGCAGCGCGGCGTTATTAGCAGTGAAATTCTTCCAGGCGACCTGGCACACCTTTTGATTAAACACTGATTGGGTGTTGGTGCTTTGTTGGTGCAAGCTGCAGCTGTAATGACTAATAATAGCCTCAGCCTTGCGTGCTGAGGATTCTGAAGAAACAATACAGGAAAGACAAGGAGCTGCTGGAGGGGTTCTAGCGGAGGGCCACAAAGGGTCTGGACCATCTTTTTTATGACACGAGACTGTGGGAGCTGGACCTGTTTAGTCTAGAGCAGAGAAGACTGAGAGGGGGTCTCATTAATGCATATAAATATCTCAAAGGAGGTTGTTGAGAGGATGGTCCCAGGCTCTTCTGGATGGTGCCCAGTGACAGGATGAGGAGCAATGTCTATAAACTAAAACACAAGAAGTTCTACCTTAGCATGAGGAAGAACTTCTTTACACTGAGAGTGGCAGAGCACTGGAACAGGCTGCCCAGGGAGGTCATGGAGTCTCCCTGTCTGGAGACATTCAAAACCCACCTGGACACATTCCTGTATCTCCTGCTGTAGGTGACCCTGCCTTGGCAGGGGCTTGGGCTAGATGATCTCTAGAGGCCCCTTCCAACCCTAACAATTTTGTGATTCTGTGAAGCACATAAAATATGATATTGCTGAAAATCTGCATGGTTCAAGACTTTTTTTCAGGCTAAAAAGGTGTTTGAAAGCAAGAAGTTCTGTTGGAAGTCCTTTCTGTGAATTTAGAAGGACAGTGTAGTGTGCTGAGATCTTAGTCTGCCACCAGTGTTTCAACAAGTAGTTTAAACACAGTTAGAGATAATTCTTAGAACTGCGTATTAGAATTGCCAGTTTGCGTTGAAGCTCAGGAAGGACGGGTTAGTATCGACTGCTGGGGCTTTCTTCTGCAATGCTGTAGGGGGAAATGAGGACATATGGTCTTAGTCGTCTTAAGCCTTTCCAAAAAAGCAAAGATAACTCATTATAAAACTCTAATCTATTTTTTTCCTAAGGGGAAATCAAATGAGGTGCTTCTCGAAGTCATTTGACAATTAGACTTCCCCTTTAAACGTCCTCTTTAATACTCTGTTATCCTTGATGATAATTTGATAAACTACTTCTGACGAAAAAAATGCTTCTGAACACATCAAAGACTTTCAAGACTTTTTATGGCCTGTACAAATTAGAAAGACTCTTGACTACTAATAGGTTGCCTTTCATCAAGAAGGTAATAGCACTTTATTACTGATATTGAACACACTTTCTTGCAGCACTCAAACATAGAATTTCTATTGAGTAACGAATTTGCTTTAAATTTTCCATAGTGAGCAAGGAAGAAATGCATAACAGCATCTTTCCAGCATGATCAAGCAAGTAACTGTGTATATAAGTTTTTAAAGCTGAGAAAGTGATGGACTTGGATGGTTTGGAGAAGGAGGGAGGAAAGGAGCGGTCACTTCAGGCCTGTGACTCAGGAATGCAAATTGGCTGGTGTTAAAAACTTTGGGCTAGTGCTATAATTTTGTCAGGCTTTTGCTACCTCAGGGATCATACTTGAAAGCTGTGAAGAGCTAGAGCCTGCATTTTTCTCAGTAGACTTCTTGTTTCATTGACACTAGTGCATCAACAGAAAAATAAGATATTAAACATAACCATTTGGTGTTAAGGCCTGTTATGTTAATTCTGCTGAGCAATTTCTGCCTTGAAGTTTGTGCTTGGCAATCAGTAGAACTGAACTTAACAGAAAGTGCAGAAGTCCTTTATGGAGTTGAAACAGGAATGCTGCTGGTGGAAATGCTCCCACTTTTCCTGGGAAACAAAGGTTGTCTGTCTCCAGGTTGAGTTTTTTGGCTCAACTCACTCCTAATTGCTCCTTGAACAGTTTTTCATTGCAGTTTTGTCCATCAAACATTTAGCTCTGAGGCACATCTCTCTGGTGGGTCTCATGTTCACGTGTCATAGCGTTAAGTCCAGTTTTCCCAAATCTTCCTTTGCGAAGCCTAACCATGATGATGATGAAGTCCAGTTTCACAGCATCCTTTCTTACCTGAGGTGAACATTTTTTTTAGGTTACAAAGGCAAATGGAAATGGGTAAGAAAAGTAGTGTAGATCTGAGGTGGTGGAAAGGCTTGTCTTTAACATCCTGGCAGCTAGCACAGTGTTCCATGTCTTGTCCTAAAGTCCTTGCGGTTAGTCCGTGCTTTATGTTTTGGCTTCATGACCTCACCAAGTAATTTGTGCTGTTCCTGAAAGATGCCGTATCCTTCTTTTCTGAGTTGGAGTGACATTGTGGTGTATGGGAATTTTTTTTTCCTCCTCCCACCTTCATAAAAAGGAGCTGTTAGGATAGTTCAGCAATGTCAATGGAAGATCTTCATGCTAACTTCTTGTGGTTTTCTTGTGTGCTGAGTGTATCTGTCCTTAGAATTTAGACACACAAGGACAGATTTTTGAGGTAAGAGTTCTCATTCTGGGTAAAACAGAGTCTCGTGTTCGGGCTGCAGTAAAGGCTACTAACATTATTTCTTTCTTTTTCGTCTTAACATGGGTTGTGGCAAAAACCTCTGATAAAACTGAGGCTTACTGGGAAGAGCCTGTCAGCTTAACACTTACTTGAAAAATTAGGCAGAAATGGCTGTTTCTTGAAAATGTTAAATTGGGTAGTGGCTTTAATTTACTGCAAGACAAAACCTAGATTTAATTTGATCTGACTTGTATAGGTGACAATATCAAGTGAACTCTCCATTTTGTTACCAGAGAGGGAGACTACATTGAGTTAAATGACTGGCTTTGTTTCCCTTTCCAGTGCAACATACTGGTTTTGTAGCTGACATAAAGATGCAGGCTACAAGGTAACCTTTTTTAATGGTGCTCCAAATGTTTAATTAGCTGTGGAGCTAATAACGTGAGAAGTTTGAGGACCAAAATATTAGGTGCTTAAATATAAATCAAGCCTATGCTTCAGTGGCACGTGGAAAATACTCTGAAGATTTGCAGTCTACAATATATGTCCTTGTCTCACTTCTGCTTTAGTTTTGCTGCTTTCAAGTAGTGTACTGTATTGCACTAGACAGAGCTGGTCTTGTCAAGATGCCTATGTGTGTCAATAGAGAAAAGAAAATTAGAGTAGAAATACTTAGCCAGGAAGTGGAAAACCAGTTAGAGTCCTATTTAAAACTTTTACTCCTGGCCATTTCAAACAAAAACAGAGTGCCTGTGATATGTGAGAGAGAGAGATGGTGTCAAAGACACGCAGTGTTTCTGGAAAAATACCTCTCTTGCATAATGACAAATATAGACTTCATTCATTTATCTGTAATTCTGCTGATGGGAGTGAATTGCTTATTGGAAGTTAAGCACGGTGTTGTGATACAGAAACATTTTGAAGAACGCTTTGCATGTGTTCTGCACTATTGCATCACATTGTTCCTTGCTCTTTTGTCCAGTTTATCCCATGTAAATGGGGTGTCTGTTGCCTTAGAAAATGAATTTTACTTCCATATTTCATAACTGTTCGAGGTGGAAAGAAGCTTGAACCTCTTGTTTAGCAACAAAAGATATATAGCATTATACTGCCAGTAAAAAAACAATTGTAATAATGATTGTTTGTTTATTTGTTTGAATTCTTCCCCCTTCAGGTTGGCCTTCGGCAGCTGGATATGTCATTGCTGTGTCAGCTGTACTCCCTGTATGAATCAATTCAAGAATACAAAGGTGCCTGCCAAGCTGACTCTAATGCAGACTGCTCATACGCCCTGGAAAATGGATTTTTTGATGAAGAGGAGGAATACTTCTAGAAGCAGAAAGATTGACCTCCAGGCTGACTGAACTGAGGTTCTTTTGTCCTTCTTTCCCCGTAACACACCTCAGCAAGAACAACTGGAATCTGGATCCCTCTTCCTGAGGAGAAATACCCAGCTATCTTGAGTTGTGTTAAATTCACTTATTTTAACAGGCTGTCAGTACAAGTTACTCATGCAAATACCACTTGAGGAAAGTGCTGTACTCTTAACTTTTGAAGAGTCCTCAGACATGCTTGACAAGAGTTTTCAATTTAATTTGCAAGGTGGGTGTTTTCAACTTACAAGCATTGGTAGCTTATAACTGGAATTTTAGTTGTAGAAGACAACAGTGACTTCCTGAGTTGTAATAACTTAGTAAGGGGGCAGGGAAGCCTCTGCTGTGGTGTAAATAGCTATAGGTGGTGGGGTTTTTTTTGGGGGGGGGGGGGGTCAGTGATATTGATAAATGCATTTTGAACAGGTATCTGGATGCACGCACATCCTCAGCACTACTAAGCTAGTTCTGCTCTTACCGGCTGCATCCAGTTTTGTACTGGGTGGATTGTTTACACAGTTTAAATTTTTTTTTCTCCTTAGGCTAATTTATTCTTAGCTTACGAGCTGTACATGTGATAGTGAATGTTATCAGCAGGGTTTTTTTTCTGTTGATCTAATTCACTTTCTTGGTACTGCCACTTGGCGTTAACTTTTATACTATTCTCTGGATATCTTGCATCTGCATAGCTCTTTGACCTGCTAAACACTGTTCTGAAATGGTTTGCTTAGCTTTTACTGTACTGCATAGTAAAAGCACAGATTCAAACATAGTCTGTCTGCCACTATGTGGCTTGGAATAACATGAACTCTTGTGCAAGTGTTCTCGATCATATGAAGATTAAGGAAACCTCTCATATGACACAATGGGACAAATTGCAATATTTTATACTGGGTGAACTTTGTTTCTGTAAGGTAGACAACAGCTCTTTTTAAAAATGCAAAATAAGTATTTTGAGCACATTGCATATGTTAAAACTTTTTATACTAACTTGTTCTTTGAAGTATAACTTATTTTTGTTTTCAGAACTTACTAAAGCACTTAGTTAAGTTGTTATTATTTCATAGTGTGTACATGTAATGCTTAATCAGCTGAGAGTTGCCAACTATGTGAGTCTTCACCCTTCTCTAAGTAAAATCAACTCCCAACGCGATTTTCATTTCTTAACTTTAATTCTAAAGATTGCTGTAGAGCACAGTGCCTGAATCCTGACACAAGCTAATAATTAAGGGCTTCAATCTCAAAGAGTTTTTGCATGGTTCATGTCTGGTATGTGTACATTTTACAGGAAGAATTGGAGATCACATACTGGGGTACCTCCTCTCAGTTTTTAGCAGAGGCTAGGATGTTGCAGCGATAAAAGCCAAGAGACTCCTAGGGTGCTTTTCCTCTAAAACTGGCTTATTGTAGTGGAATTCAAAGGCCACAAGAGTGAAGACTGTGCTGTAATTGTGTATGTGTACAAGTTCTTAATCTAGTCTGTGGTGATGGTTGGATTTTTTTTTAATGTTAATTCTGGTCTAATTACTTCACTCACGCAAAACTAAACTGAATGATAGGGAAAACACAGATAATCCAGATAGCTACATCTGTACTTAAAAAAGTCGTGTGCCTATGTGTGTGTACATGTATATGTACACACACATACACAACTTTTATGCTTTGACTAAAGAATGTATCAGCTTTTAATATAATTTGCTGTGCTTTTGGTATTTACATGAGGCTTTTTCTAGTTTGTTGAAGTACTGCTATTTTCTTGCTCTTTCTCCAAAAATAAAAAGCATGATGTTTAGCATAACTTTTTAATGTTGTGTGTATTTTAATTTGCCTTTTCAGTGAATCCAAACCCTACCCCCTTTCCCAACCCTCCCATAAGAAAACTAGGACTAGTCATCACCCCTGGACCAAAGCAAGCAATTTTTAAGTTACAGTGGAAAAGGTTCTACCTACCTGTATTTGGAATGGAATTTCCTACTGCTCTATCTTAATTGGATTTTACTTGTTTCTGAATTCAACAGAGAAAATTCTGTCTCTACTACTAGAATTAATGATTCTGTATTACAGATCTTTAGACAGTGCCACTCATTAATAGACTCACTGGTGAGAATAGACTTCAGCAAAATTCACAGTACTTTCTCTTACATAACGTTGAAAAGCAAAAGGATTTATCATGCTTGTGATTTGGGCAACATGGAATGTTTAGCTGGTATTCCCTGTACCAAGGGAAGCATAAAAGTCTTAAGGCATCACTCCACAACTTTTGGACTGGAAAACAGCATAGATTACTAGGACTTGCAAAGTTTTCAGTGCCTTGTCCCTTTTAATAACACCATCTTGCATGGGAGAGAAGTTGCAGTCTATACTCCTAAGGCAAATTCAAATGCCATGAAGGCTGGCTAGCCAGATGAAGGTTTTAAAATGAAGAAATTTGTTATTAAGTCTATAAGCAGTTGTTCCAGAGGCAGATTTCCATGCCTGGTGTTGCAGTTTTGAGTTGTATCTTCTTACCACATTATAATAGCACAAAGCAGGGAAATTGCTCTGAAAGAGGTGCGTGGTGGGAAAGTACAGCTTAAATACTGAGTAATTGTTACATGTTTCAAGTTACGAGCTTCAAGTCAGAGTTTGGCTTTGTGCGTGATGGAACAAAGCTGTGTTACTACAAAAGCTTGCGACCCTTGGTCCAAACCACATACCAACACACCTTTCCCATTTTTACTCCATAACCCCACTTTGTCTTACACGTAACTTTTTAAGGTACCTTTTAAGGATATAATGAAAGAAACTCTTGTTCCCTACCCAGTGAACACTGCAGAACTCCTCCAGTCCCACACAGCACAGCCAGTAATGAGCAGGCCCAGGAAAAGACAGTTTTACAAGGAAACAAAACAAGGGCAGTCAGCCTCCTCCTGCGCAGAGATGGAAAACAATTATTGAGTACAGCAGTTCAAAAGGCAATCTGCCATGGGTAACTCTTCACTGGCCTTTCTCCAAAGGGCCTACAGATATGGTAAAGCAGTTAGAAACAATTGCTAGGTCTCCATTAGCTGTATTTGAGGTTGGGTTTTTGTTTGTTTGTTTGTTTTTAACAGCATACCACCCTCATTCTATTGCTATGACAACAGCAGAGTCATGCTGCCATAATTACATTACAATCTAGTCTCCTGGAAGTAGTCTACAAAAAGAGCAGAGTCTGGAAGAAGTGCTCCACTCTGGAGAAAGTAGGTGCCAAAAAACACGGATGGCTGATACCATGGCAGATATAACCGGTGAGCATTTAGGTTCAGCTCCAGGTGAATTCACTGTCAGTCCTATTGATTTTCGTGGGGATGGACTTCCAAGCAGGGATCTTTTCCCAAAATCAGAACTGCTGTTTTGTCTTGTTTATTTCCATGACCGTGAAAGAGCTGCATGGTATCTCTGCTATGATACAAGAGAGACTCAAATACACACTAAAAATCTACTACCAAAAGGTACTGCTTTAGTGCAGTGAAACACAGTAGGCGATCATTAGAATAACTTGTAACAGTTGTAATAGTGTTGCTTCAAAGAAAGAGTTTTCCAATAAAGGCAGGTCTAAATTGCACTCTGAGTAGTTTGGATGCTTGCTGAAGTTGAGTTTTTAATACAATATTTAGTGTATTTGTGTGAAATTGGAAGACTAGGAGAATGATGCAAAAATTATTATAGTATTTGTAATTAATTTAGTTTCTAATCATAGGTAACTACATCATTTTTACATGACCTTTAAAATAAGTTGCTTTTTAAAACTATGTTTACAATTTCTTGTAAATAAGACATTTTGCAAAATTTTACATGCAAAAAAGAGAGTAGCAAAGCCCCCAGCATCTTTATGAAAAAGTTGATCCACTTAGTATCTATTGACAAACCTAAGGTTTTGTGTCATGTTTAGCCTACGTCCTAAGGAAACAATGCTTATGCAGTAACTCTGTCCAGGCATTTTCTGTCAGTCTGTTTGCTATAGACTAGATCTGATAGGACAGAAGTTGGAGAGTTGCTCTGTTTTTACAAACCTTGTAAAAATTTGGAGCCGGAGAAGGAGAGAGATTCACTACTCCTTCCATGGACAGGATGACAGCACTTTTGGTTTCTATTTGGCCACCCAGCTTCCAGAAAGTGAAGGCTGTGTGGTCAGGCAGCTGCTGACAGCATTGCAGTAGCCAGGGCACATGCTGTATCTTCCTCAGTGCTGGGTGTCAGCAGGCAGTGTGGGAAGGAGGTGAGTCTTCAGCACATCTTTTGGCCCTTGAGGATGAAAACGGGATACAGCAAGGGACCCCAGGAAGATCCCTGATGTTGCCTTCAGGACTAAATAGGATGCTGGAAGAGGAGTGTTATGGGAAGGGATATCACAGTTTCTAGAGGCTGGAGTTTGGCACAGTCTGGTAGGAGATGCTGAGATCCTGGGACACGAATTAAGATCCCTGTTTCATTAGTTCTGCTGCTGACAGCTTGGGAGAGTTTTCATGTCCTTTTTCAACCTGTTTTATGCTGCTTGTCATGTATTTTTAACGTGACAGTCATTTGTTGAAAGGTACATGCTTTTGCTTAACTGGAAAGAATGTGTTTTATTTGCTGTGCTGCCTAGCTAAAGCCATTCATTTTGATTGAGGAATGAGATTGCTCTGAGGGCAAAGGGAGCTAATTCTCCCACTGTGGTGTTCAGCTGACTGCTGGAGAGGAATATGAAATGGAAGGATTAATGCCAAAGGGAACCCTATCAACAGGTCTTTTCTCCAGTGTCAGTTCTGTGTCCTTCAGCCACTTAGAAAGAATTTGCTCTTGTTTTTGTGATGCCTGCCTGTAGAAGATACATTACCACAGCAGTTTGAGGTTCATTTTCCTTTTCGTATACCAACTTCACTTTCTCAGAAAACTTCTCAGAAGTACATTTTTCCATCCATTGTTATCTTTGGTTTATTTGAAGTTGCTATATTTAGCCCTAGACAACACTGTGCGACCTAAGGAAATAACTTGTTTGTTCTCTTAGCAAAGTAGTTAAAATGTTTTTCTTATTTGAAAAGTCATCTTCAATTGATTCAAAAATTTCCTGGGAATTTCAAAGCTCCCTGTTGCGCTAGATCTTCCTGACTGCCTGTTCTATGATCCTGGTGACTTCAACTCTGCAGGTAGCTTTACAAACACCAGGCTTGTGCTGAGGCTCAGAGAACTTGGGGGATCTATGCAGATGTGGTCTGTGCAGAGATACAAGCTCTCCTGAGCTGAGAAGGTCTGGAAGAGCAGAGGTAGCCCCACAGAATCCAGATATGCTCCAGGGCATATTAGTGTGGATTGAACCATAGGTGAGGCTGGATGTGTGCTGGACTGGCACCTGCACCTTGTGGGGCAATTGTGCCTTGTAAGGAATGAAAAGGATTAGCAAGGGGTTCTCACTCAGATGACCAGTAGTGAGTTTGGCTATTTGGTTTTAAATGACAGAGGAGCTTTGGAGGGGATGAATATTCACTGCAGAAGTCTCTTTCCTTTAGTTTTTTGGCCCCCTTTCTTTCATCCTTTCTATTTGGGAAAATTAATTAGATGAATGTGGAAACAACCAGCTCTGAGTAATGAAGACCACATCTGATTTCAGAGGAATGTGCTTTTAGCAGGAGAATTTACATTTTTCAGATAAGGTTGGTATGCAATCTAAAAAGACAAAGCCATTTGCTATTGAAATACACAGACTTGTGACTATTTCATCTCTTCTTTGAACTGTTGCCACAGGTTTTAAATGCATTTGTGCTAAGACATTATTAAGATAATGTCATCAAGAGAATGTAGTCTTTCAGAATTCCTCGATTTAATACAGGAGGAGAAATCATATGCAAATCACGGATTATTAGAATTCAGTGACCAAAGCAGACTGTTTGGAATTGTTAGCACACAGTGAGTTCAGTCCTGTGTCAAACCACTGCCTTAAATTCATGTTAGCAGTTCAATCCTCCTTGCAAATCCTCCTAACTATTCTCTTTCAGAAATCACAAGCATTTCTTCCACGAGTCCCTGTGATTATCTGGCTAGACACATGAGTAAGAGTTCGTGAGCGCCTTTTGGCTCAGAATACCAGGCACTGTCACAAACAATAAAGTTGCCTGTCTGAGCCCTACCAGCTCTTGCTTAAACTCTTCTGACTTGTCAAACAGCAGAACCATTTTAAGTCATTTACAAGAAGGCAATGTAATAAGGTTGTTACTTCAGTTATAAAAGCACCTGGATGACAAGGACATTAAATTTTATTGGTTTTTTTCTCTCAACTCAACCCTTTACAGTATCTTTGGTTTAACTGAATCTGGATTTTAATGAAGAGCTGTAGCACTAATTATTTGTATTGAAAACCCTCATGGATATTGGAAACTTCAAGCATGCAGAGGTAAGCTAACAGGGAGTGATGCAAAATTTTGAACAGGTAAAGTACAAGCTTAAACAGGACCACATTTTAACCTGTTCCATTACTACTAAACAACATCAAAGGCTGTTTGTATCATAGAATAAAATTACTTTTTTATATGCTATGTTACACAAAAGGTAAATGAATGAAATATTAAAATAATTTGGTATAGAGGAAGGACATTTTATCAGAATCAGCTGAAAGAAAAATGATACATCAAATTAGAGTGAAAATTAATTTTTCTTAGTACTAGAACATCAAAGCCCTGTTACCATTTGTTTCTTTTATCCTATATGAACACAGTATGTCTATATTCTCTCCAAGGGTCTTGATATTCCTTTTCCTTCTGTTAGTATTGTACAAAGCATACACAACCTTGGATTGTATATTTGAATTACCTTTGCTCTTTCTGACTGATACTTAGTCAGAAGTGCTCAGCTTGGAGAAGCATTTCCTTAAATACCTTGCATCATAAAATATAAGCTGTAGAGAGAACAAGATATCACCTATTCACTATAAACTGTATAGTTTATTCCTCTATTTGTGTGCATTTTTAGAAGAAGAAAGATAGTTATGAACAGAGTTCTAGTGTATTTTGGAGACCATCATTGCACAGTTGCTTGCATAAAGGATTAAACCTTAAGGATAAATGAGAGAAGTATAAATTTGCAGTAATCTCTGTGGGGAAGAAGGAATTCTGTTTTATGCATTTCTTTTATCCTGTCTCATGTCCTTTTTTATAGGATTTGCTTGAGGTCTGAGTTCTCATATGTAAATAGGTTCGTCTTGTCTCCAGTGCTTTATGTGGGTACACAATAGGACTTTTTTTCCACTTATCACTAGCCAGTCATTCAAAAAGTCCTTTCTGTTTCTGTTGCAAATGTAGGTCTGTTCTAGGCTTTCAATGTCCCTTCTTCTCATCGAGAATAAATACTCTTTTCTGTGCTTTCAAATGCGGGTGTGTGTGGACAGAACACATCAATCAGTATTAGAGAAACCAAGCTTAACTCGCTGTTACCACAGATATTAATTTGTGTAAGCATCTGCTTAAAAGTATGCTGACTATGAAAATTTACAATTTCTTTTGCGAATTAGGAGTTTGTACAGATGAGTTAATTTTCCAGCAACAGATATCTCAATTCACCATGCCCATTCTCTCATTCTCTGTATTAAAGGCTTTCATTTGTAGGCAGTAATCATATTTTTGTTTCAGCTTAATGGTGTGTAAACCAGTGTGTATGTCCTTACAAGAAGCCTGTAGTAGATCTGAAGAGGTACAGGCTGCCTTATTTAAAACTCTTAAATGCTTTGTGGTCTTGCAGCCAAGGAATTTGTCTGATGGATTTTCATTTTGCTGGCTTAGCAAGGCTGTTGCAGGGGTTAGCAGGGAATTGGAAGCATGCAACTTGGAGGATAAAAGTAGAGGACACTTTCTAAAGATCAGGTCACCATCTTCACAATGGATTCCTCACGTAAAATCTTGTATTTCCACAAAATTATATTGCTTGAATAAATAGTCATAGTTGAAAAATAACTGGGCATCAAATTGCCACTGCATGCTGTAAGAGCTGACAGGTCTCCTAATTTAGGAAAGGCAGCTTAAGTTTGGTCTCTCAGAGCCAGGATCTCTGCCTGCCAGTGAGAACATCTGTCAGGAGTGCCTATCCATCCCAGCGGCTGGCGGAAGGACCAGATGACCTCTGAGTTCACTTCTAGCCCTGTCTGATTATGTGAAAACAAAACTGTTCCCAAGGGAGTGGCAGAGGCAGCTGCCAGCTCAGGACAAAGAGCTGAGCCTTCAGCACCAGCTGCTGCAAGGAGTTTAGAGGAGACAGCACTTTCCAATATAATGGCATGAAATGACAGATGGCATCTTCCACCCTGCCATTATGGTGAGGAAGGATCTGCGTGAGAGAGCTTCCTGTTTTGCCATCTATTGGGACATGTTGTAGAGGATTAAAAACACCTCTCTGAACTTTCTATCAAAGTGCTTGTGCAGCTGAATTAGATTAGAATCACCACGATGGCATTTTGTTAAATGAAAGTAGCTGAGTAACAATGAGGGAAGAGAGCTGTGGTCTCTACATGTTTCTGATGCTGTTTTATCAGGGGCATGACTCTTTCATTTAAGCTGATACAATCTGTCCTGTTGCGCAGCAATCAAGCTATTGTGGGGAGAAGGTGCCTTTCTCCCAGGTGGCCTTTTCTTTCAGTGTAGGACCTTTAAACAGGCAGAAGCTGTGCTATTTCATACATAGATAAGAGAGAAAATGCACAGGCTGTAAGAACAGGATTGACCTTCCCTCTCCTTCCATCTACACACACACATCATTTAGATAAATTGCACAATTCATTTGACCAGTAAAGTTTTTTAGGGAAAAATCCACTTAAAATGAAAGAAGTGTAAAAATACATTTGAAAAGATGTGTTTTAATACAAACTAACTGTCTTCATGTGGTTGTGTAAAGAAATGAATACCCGCCATTGTGTTCATCCACACCAAAGTCAATTCGCTTCTCTAAAGAGAAGGTTTTGAATAATCTGTCCACCATTCCTGAAAAAATTCTTCACGAACCATCAGTATTTTATTTTCACTTTGCTCTCTCCCAGGACAAAATGAGTAAGAGATGGATTGTGCTTTGCTTACTGTGCAACCCATCAGCCATTTTCACACTACTAAATAGAGAAATGTTCTTTTAGGGAAAGAGAGATTCCTGTCGTTGGAAATATTTATTAGGAGTAGGGTCAATGTAATACATTCCCTAGCCTGCAAAATCCAAACCATTTTTTCTGGTGGTGGTATGTGGCACATTATTATCAGTGGATGCTCCCAATGGAAAGTGTTTTCTTCCTAGTTATTACTAGACTTCTGTTGGCTTTTGATTTCTGGTGATCAAAAGAACCCTGTAGTCCTACTGAGAGAAAGAGATGCTATCTCTGCTGTAGCCAAGACATGATATATATGTGGCTTTGAAAGTTAGAACCAAAGCTTTATACTGGAAGTGAAAGACCAAAGAAAGGATCAAAGTTTAGGAGTGATGCATGTATGACAGCATCAGATGGGCTGCAGCATGCCTGGCAGGGAATCACTATAAAGGTAACACCCACAGATACTTACAGAGTGAATTAGCAGTTCTGAGGAAAGAGTGCAAGGTGAGTAGAAGTGCTTCTATGTTGCTGAGGTTTTGTTTTCTTGTTTAAGTTTGTGCAATATTATTGAATTTATTTACTTTAAAGGTACCAATGGTTTGTAATTTTAATTTTATGCAAGATCTACCAGTGCTTTCTACCTCAACCGCTTAGACTGTCAAATAAGGCACCTTAATGTTTCTTTCAGATAGCTGAAAGTAAGATCAGTTAATGTGCCAGCTCCCTCTCCTCCAAGTTTTTTAACTGATTTCAGATTTATTTTGGCACACAGCAGCTGCAGTAACTTGAAATTCATGATAAGAGATTAACGATTTGCTGTATATACTCCTAAAAGTCTTCAGATGTGTATGTTATAGAACTGTGTGCCAGCAAGGGTCAGAATTAAAGCTTCCCTTAGTATAACAAAGATTTAAACATGTCACCTTTAATATTCACATTCTCTGGCTCCTGCATGTCTGTTTCATATCTGACATTCGTGGTGTTGACCTGCAGCTGAAAGGACTTAAAGCTTTTCATCTTTCTAAGCAGACATGAAGAAATTAATCCGCCCCCAAATCCTGTGATGGTGGACATACAATCATTTTATGGAGCCACGTACATGACTTGCTCAAGGTCGCCTGCTGTTGTTGGACTTACAGCCAGGATTAGGATTCAGGTCTTAATTCAGGTCCCCAGTCCTCTGCTCAGATAGCTATGGCACGCATTTCTGTGCAGCTTATGGACAATACTTCTTTTGCCTAAAAATGTCCTCAGAATTACAGTTAGAGGTTGTAAGAAATCGAGGAAGTCATCTGGATTTATTGCAACAGCAGCCAGCACAGGTACAAACTCTGCACATTCACACTCTTATGCTACAATGTAAGGGAATTTAGATCACATTTTTGCCCGGGGGGGAAAAACCCAAACAAACCCAAATAATATCTATTTTCTTTATGAATAGCAATTAATATCACTGGCAGTCTTTCCTAGCTGCTTTGCAGACCTGCCATTTGTCTATGCTCAAAAAAGCTTTACAAAGGTAGGACAGCAGATCACGTTCAGGAAAAAGATTTTACAAAGCTCCTAATGTTCAGGTCTTCCTTCTAGCCACCTCAGTAATACAGTAAGCATTATTGGAAAGACTAAGAAGGTCCAAACAGCTTTATAAGGAGAGAAAATGGGAATCTTGTTATATACAGCTTTCTGCAAATTGTAAATGCAGAAACCTGTGTTTCAAATTAATTCAGCAACAAAAATCCTATTGATTTTTAGCAGTGGAGGAATGCATTCATTCTGTGTTTTGCCACGTGAATTTTCTCAGAGCTCCACAAGGCTACTCAGAATAATCCCAGCTTCCGGGACTGTTTAGGTCTTAAAGAGATGTTGTCCTGAAAAAATTTGCATTTTATAGCTTTCATGGTTCATGTATTGAATTGACCTTGATACTGAGTCACCAGAACAAATATTTTGTGACCTGTTTTTCATCACTAATTTCATTCTGACATTTCTCTAAACTGAAAATGGATGTTCATTTTTAAATTTGTGATTTTACAAAACAAAAATTAATCAAAGAGTGCCTGTACGTTCTTTCCAGTTTTGAAAGCAATAGTGCTTTACTTTTCAACTCCAGATGGCACTGCGGTGCTTAACACCACCTCGCTGGGGAGGGCTGCTGGAATGCAAAAGCAGGCAAGCCCCTGAAAAACAAGGGCTTGCTTGTTTTATGAGAAATCAGCTAAGAGTTTTTCCATGCAGATGTCCTATTTTGCTTTCAGTTCAGTGAAGACTGGGCTAACAAATGGCAGCTTATATGCCTGAGATAGGATTTGTGGAAGAAAGGACTTACTTGTCTGTACTTGCAGGAGGTCACAAGGGTAGTAGCCCTTGCCTGCACCAGCAAAGCCTAATGCAGCCCACACTACTGCCAAATGAAGGGAGAAGCTCTGCTGTTGCACAGCGCTTTGTATTCATGGTGATTAATCCTATCGCTGTATAACTGGTAATTCTGCTTTATAAAAATGTATTTTCAAGGCTGGACTGCAAACCATTGAAGTAATGAGGTTACTAATATCTTTTTTAGGGAAAGCCATAGACTTTACTGCTTGGAAGACATCCTTTGCCATGTCATGTCATCACCTAGACTATTACAAAAATGTCTACAATAAATAATATTCTTCCTTCATGTTTATCCATTGTAAACTGGGGAATAGGATGTTCAGATATTTGCTTAATGATACACTCACACACATCTATACTGCATCTTTTCTTACATATTTTTCTACAGATTCTATCCCCCTAGTTTTATAGCCATTTTAATTTTGTAGAAGTCTGCCAGACTCCTGCCTTCTCTTTTAATGCTTCCCAGCTTTCACTGTAATTCTCAGTTTTGCAAAGAATAATTTCTAAATGCTTGTTACATGACCTATGGACCCAGATGAAGTTCCCAGCTCCCACTGTGCAATCACTAAATCATTGCTCAACCCAAGTCTCAGTAACATCACTGGTTCTTCTGTGCATTTCATATAACAGTTCTGGAATTTGCTCCATAGGCCATGATATCCTGTTCGATTCCAAGCAAAACTCAAAGAATTTACATGGGTTCATTTGCAGAATGTTGTATTTTTAACTGTAAGTAAATTCTTTCCCATTAGTTAATGAAGCAACTGAAGACATATAGAAAGGGCAGGCAATTTGTCATACATCTTCCAGCACGAATGATGGATCATTACAAAAAGTTTATGGAAAAGAGATGAGCTCGTAAGACAAAAACGAATAAAAGTGAGAGAGATATGACTGTTTTAAACAGGCAGGACCTTAAAATAGTCTTGGTTCTGTCTAAAGGACCATATGGAACACTTTTCCAAAAGCATAAAAAGTGCACACACACCTGCCCCCACACACACAGGGTGTCCTTAAGCTCCCCCTAGAGTTATGAAATATTAGTGTATTTGCCATGTTAGTTCTGGTAAATGAGTAGCTCTAACACCAAACAATCCTGAATGTCCTACATTACTAATGATGCCTCTGAAGACTGAGAACCTGTACGACACCTGCTTTTGTTCCATAGCTCTGTAGCTCTCAATTGTCTTCTCCCCATCAAAGTTGCATAAGGACAGTGGTGGCTCCTGACAGCACAGTTGATATGTTATCAGCCTGTGTGACACAACAGATAAACATTTCTTCTTTCAGAGCATGTTCATGTCCTTTCTAGCTCTTCTGAATAAAACTCAGAAAATGTCCTGAAATCAATTCTTTTAAATTCAAAATAAACTTTAATTTAAGAACACTGTCTCCAAGTAAAATTTATATACATTGTATTTATAATTTTGCTGCTGACAAGGTAACATTTACATGCAGTAACTTGCATTACTCACACTTAAATAGGATCCACTCAGCGTTAGACTGAAACCAGTGCCAGAGGAAATGTCTGGAAAAAAAAACCTTTTGTGTATAACCATGACACATATGATGAAAACAAAAAAGTATAAATATTTAACCTAAGAAGAACAAACCAAAGCACTGTTGTTACATCATTAGAAGAACAGGATTGGCAGTAGAAACAATGTATATTTTCTGAAGAGACATACAGAGTTGTGGTGGGTTGACCCTGTCTGGATGCCACTAAAGCTGCTCTATCACTCCCCTCCTCAGCTGCGCAGGAAGAGAAAATGTAAGGAAAGGCTCACGAGTCAAGATAAGGAAAGGGAGAGATCACTCACCAGTTACTTCATGGACAAAACAGGCTCAACTTCGGGAAATTAGTTTAATTTATTACCAATCAAGAGTCTCACATACTTTAAAAGGTTGCAATTTGGGGTTTTTTGCCTTCTCTTACATGCCCAGGAAGCTGTAAAGTGTGACACAAATGACACAAGTGCTGTCAGCCTCTGACCTAATAAAACAGAATCAGCAACCATTTGCTTTTCTAACCAAATAACTTATATAGCACAGGCAGTTGCATCTGACAAACATGTTTGATGTCTTCTATGGTCATAATCTAGACTTACTCTAAACCTGTCGGGAATTAGCTTGTTGCAAAACGTTTTTGATTCATTTTGCGAAACAGAGACCGAAGACAGTATCTGAGGAAAACGAAGAATGGAAGTAATATCTATGGATAGTGCAGCCTTCCAGAACTGAAGCAGGAGAAGTAAACGTTGGATGGAACGTAATGGAAACTGGTTTGCACAAAAGAAGTGGGTTTGTGCCCTAATTACTGTCCTGTGGAAACTCATTCTGCCAGCTCCTTTGTGGGCCATCTTCCCCTCTCTTTGCTTGCTGATGAAAAGGGTGCAAAACTTTGTTTCTTCACTAATTTAGGCCTAAACATTTTTGTTCATTTGTTTGTTTTTTTAAAGTACTACTCTGTTGCTGAACAGCCTAATATTTCATTTTTTGCTTCTGCTAAACCTGCTGCCAGATGAGGGCTGGGTGTGGGGGATGTGACTTAATATTAAATGCAGAAGTAGCGGTATCCTGAACAACCGTGTATGTTGGGGATCAGAGTTCTTTTATTCTCTTTTCAGCTTTCAAAACAAAGCAGCAGCATTTATGAGATCACAGAAAATTTCAAGCCAGTTACAACTATCGTTCCTAGAGATTACTCTAGAACTAGATATTTTATTATTTTGGAGTGTTACATAAACATTCCGGAGAATGCTCTTGGTTTTCCCACTGAAGTTTTATTGTGCAATACTTGCCTTTTCTCTAATAAACTGTTTGCACATGTTCACTTGTTTCTCTGAAAATCTGGTTTTGTGGAAATATAAATTTTAGCTTTTACATTTTTCCGCTGCTTCCCTTCCTCTTAAGGGAACAATTCATCCTCCTCTTAATGCCAAAATGTAGTGATTGGTAGAAGTGCTGGGTTTTTTAAGTGTACCTCTTTTCTAACAGCCATAGCTATGCAGGCTGATTTATAAAACTATTAGGATGGTGACACGTTCCTATTTTTAATGAGAAAATAAACAAGCTAAGGCTGAAGTTTTATGGCTCATCACAGTAAAGAGCCAAACTTCTGAAGTTTCTCATTTTAATTCATCCTGAAACTGTCTAAACTCACCCAAGGTTTTGTTATCTATCATCTTTTTTATCATTATGAAAATAATGTCTTTAGAGCCTGCTGGCAGAGTTAATTCTTAGAAAATGATAATCATAGTGTTGGTATTTCTTCATATCTGGGCTGACCATTTCAAACATCCCATCCCATTTTCTGGAACAAGCAGACCACACCATTTTCCAAAATTAATCCAAAGAAGATGGCAAACCAAGGGAGTATTCGATTCAAGTTCAATGTAACTGCAAAAGAAAACAGAACAAATTTATCACGTACCATTTAAGAAGATCACAGAAACCATGTGAGAATTCATATTCATTTGCATGTATAAGAAATCACACAGATCTGCATTCCAAAGCCATGCATAAAATTAACATGAAATTTTGATTTTCCAGAAACTCCAAGAATTCTATTTTATGTTTTAATGATCTATGATGAATTGTCTCAAATTCTAATTATGGACCTAATGGATATAATACAGCATATACAAAGGGATGATAGTGAGATGAGGTGCTTTTTCTTTTTTTAAATAAAGTTTTTTGTTTCGATCACTTTCTATTAAAGTCTAAAGTTTTAAGCTAGATCTATCAGTCACATATCTGATATTGATTAAAAATATAGAAAGAATAATGACTTCTGTAACATCTGCAGTCTCTCACACACATTCTATACACATAAAAATAAAAAAAAGCAAAAATGTACCTCTAATTGCCTGAGAGTTTGATATCAAGACAAACACTTTTATAAACGCAAGGCACAAAGGTGTGTAGTCATGTTCCCAAATAACAGCTGGGATTAGCAAAAGCTTTCCATAGGTGGACAACAGCAGTGCTTTGAGAAGTAAAATGAAGTCAGACTTTCTTTTCAGCATTTCAGGTGTCATCCACCATAAGGTAATAAAAATGCCAATGAAAAATGAAGTTTGTTCTAAAAGAGAATAAGAGGAGTTGGAAAGAGAGAATTAAGAACAAAATCAATACTTATCTTCTTTGAAAAGGTCACCAGCAATGAACTCTTTTCATCCAGCATAAGAAAAAATACTAAGGTGAAAATACCATTGAGCTACTAGACTTTTTTTGACACCATATTCCTGTGTTATGGTGGAATTAATGTAGATATCAAAGACCCTCTCATAACAACTGTAATAGATGAGTTACTACTGAAAAATGAGTTCAACATTTTTACTGACATGTTATAAGCAACATTAGACAATATATGATTTAAATTAAACTCTGAATGTCTAAGAGAAATACTAGTTTTAACCTGCAAGTTTGATGTAAACACTATCATCTGAAAAGTACGAGAATAAATGCATTAACCAACATAAAACAAAAACCCTCTCCTGCCCTCAAATGTAGTCTTAGAGCATACATGTGTTTACTCTTTACTGGTCTGTATTTTTGCGCATTTGTTTAAAAAAACCCCAAACCAACAGATACAGCTTTTTCCAATTGTTTACTTTTGTAAGGCTCCGTAATGTATCACCTTAATGAATAATAAACCTTGAAGTCCACATCAAATATGGAATAAGGCTGACACCTACATTGGTCTTCAAACTATGTCAATAGATTCAGGCAAAGATTTCTGAATATTGTCACTTTTCAGTGTTTTCATATCTAATGCTAATCATACCAGTCTGAACTGTAATCAGGATCAAAACAGGCATTTAATTAAATGAAGGTAAATTAGAGAGCATGTGTGTAATAGTGTAAGCACACTGGGTTTGACATAACATTGACTCTGTATGTATTTTTGCAATATGGGCTTGAAAGACTGATGAAGTTTTGCAGTGCTTAAAAAGTAGACAGTGACATATCATCAATCTTACCTAAAGAAGCTATGCCAAACATTCTATAAAAATCCCATTCTTTGGCATATCTGATTAAGTCATCAGGATCTGTATTTTGGCTTGAATCCTGTAGCTGCAACCACCTGATATAAGCTTCACAGAGCAAACAAAATATGCAGAGCTTTCCATGAATCTAGTAAATGAACAAATAATAAAAGCATTAGTATTGAAGCAGCATAAATTAAAGCATTAGTATGAAATTGATATTTAAAATATATTTCAACATCTTTACACAAACAAGCTCCATAGGTTTATTATTTTTCTTTAGAATATAATCAAAACTACTTCTGTTGAATCACTGGTTTAGTACATCATCCTTTTAATATCAGTTACGTCGACAGACAAATTACAACATGTAGAAAACTGCATGACTAGTTCAGTAGAGAAGAATGTATATAACTGTGGTTTCTAAAGCCTGATCCATACTTTTCTAAAATTGGGAAGGCTGTTTCATCTATGAATGCAAAACCAAAATTGTGCCACAGCTAGGAGAATTATACTATCCAGTTTAAGGGCAACTCTCCCATTTGGCAAACTGGTTTATATAGCCTTGTTTTTCGCTGGGACAATTTCCATTAGAAGAAACTGGTAGTGTAGTTATACCAAAATATTTCTTAGTTCGTAAAGGGTGAGACACCAAAAATAAATGGAGCAATACAACCAAACAAAAATATCCTCTGAAGTGACTGCAAAAATGATGTCGTGAGGGCCCAAAGTTAGCATGTTTCCACATTAAACAGTTTATAAACTGTGTGTATGTGAGGTGATTTCTGATTTCATAGAGATTTAAAGACATAAATGCAATTTTGTGCATGGATTCCATTTTTTCCATTAGAGGTGAGTTATGCCAATTGCATGTACATGCCCAGGCTTAGCTAGTTTAAAATTCAACTTGATTTATTTGAATAGATGACATTTCCACAGATAGAATAGTTCTTCCAGAACCCTCACAGTAAAACATCATTACCAGTCTCCAGAAGCACCGAATTAATAAAAAATATTTAGTGAGATTTATGCTTCAGAGATGAGGCGAGTATATATATCAACATTGCTTAAACTGGACTGGCCAAAAGGCATCAACATGAACGCAGCACACACTTATGCTTGGATAGTTTGCTCTAGATTAGCTGCCCTCTCGTGGGAGATCAATCCTTACAGTAAAACTACACAATTCTGTCAGAAAATATACACCTGTACACTACAGCCTGGCCAGCCCAACTAAGTTGATTATGTAACTCTGCATCAACAACATTTGAATCTTTTGCTGTAGCTTTGAGAGCATGGTTTATTAATCAGGAAGAAACTCATGAGAAATTAGTACAGTAGGTTTAATTGCCACAGTATTGTTAATATGGTATGTTCTACTCCTATAGCTCATTTCAGAAAGAATTGTTTCCAACTAAAATTTAATTTGGAGATTAATTTGAAATTAGATCTTTCTCTTACAATGTAATTTAGCACATCATCCTTTTAACATCAATTAATGTGATAAGCAAATTGGGGGGTTTAGAGAACCGTATGAACAGTTCTATACAGTTCTTCTCTTCAATGGGTAAACTGACTGCTGTATTTGCTGGTACTGTGACATCACTACTGTGAAGACAGAAACTGTCTTAGTAACAGCTGGAGCTTGAGATTTCATGTGTTCTATTCATGATATAACTGGTTCAGCTTGCTGAAATCTGTGGAAGGGCAGGAGAAGAACAATCTCTAAAATTTTATAACTATTGCAATCAACTTACCAAATCTAAATATATTTTTAACCAAAAAAGTCACAAAGTAGGGGCAGAGCAACTTACATTTATCTTTGTATTGAAAAGAATGTGCCTGTATGCTTGTGCTTTACATAAGACAGCATTAATCAAGATGATAACAGGATCATACTCAATATATTTGTCCACAGGTTTCTGGCAGGATTTCTGAAAGTTAAAAATCAAGAATTAGGGAAAAAAATAGAAAGCAAGAGTTTATGAAATGTTCCTATAATCTTAGCACAACTGCATAAATCCAAACTAGCTATTCAATTCTTTTTAGTCTTTCCTTAATTTTCAATACCTTTTGAATCCATGCAGAAAAATTGCTTCCCCTCTCTTGATACTGCAGTTGACACACAGACTTCCCATATAAAACATAAAGGTACACTATTGATTTTTACAGGCTTCAGATTAACACTGATAATAAACTATGTAAGCATGGACTTAGTTATCATTTTGTGCTCCACAGATGCAAAAAATAAAACTAGCTTCCCAAGACTCAAGAAATGCACCAGTATCTTGTTAAAGGTTAACTTATCATGCCTCATCTACTGGGTATTTCATTTGGGTTATTTTTGGTAATTTTTTGGAAAGAAAACTAATTTCTTCTATCACTTCCTTCTTTTCAGAGATGCTTTATCCTCCTATCCTACCTTCTTCTTCCTTTCAAGAAGACAGTAAATGTTTTTTGTTGTTGCATTGTTATTCCATACTGTTGTCTGGATGTTTCAACTGATTTCCCACTATTGAACAAATATCAATATATTCAGAATACTGATAATGTAGTTTTCATACACAGCTATAGCCAAAGAGTCAGAAGGTGCCACTAAACAGTGGTAGGACACTAGACCATTACTTCTTCAATACATTTGCTCGTTGCTCCTGTTCCTGCTGTAGAGGTTATTACACCTAGACCACTGGGAACTGCTTGTCATCAACCTCCTCCTGCTTTATTGAACTACCTGCACTGCTGACCACTCCTTGAGTTAAATGAGAAGGGATAACAAAAGGCTGATACGCTAACTGTGAGTAGGAAGGTTAAATAACAGTCTTACAAAAGGCTCACCTAGCAGACCTGAGGGGAGAAATAACTTTTAGCAGAGAGCCGAGGAGCAGCAGCAACCACTTCAGCTCAAACAAGTCCACTTGCAGAAGGGTGCTTGCCTGCAGGTCAGCTTTCTCCTGCTCCAGATCCTCCAGTTTGGCTTCTTGTCTCCTCCAACCTGTCCTCAGCTAATCCTGCTCCCCTGGGCCTTGGCATTAGTTGCCATGCTCAGAGTACAACAGTCCTAGAAATGATTTCTATTTCCATTTTAATGAGTGGATGGCTGTGCGCTGCCAGAAGAGACATGTATGCACACCACTTTCTGAAATACTGAACGGTCAAAAATGCAGCATCAGACAGCACACACCTACAGACAAACTCTCAGGAAAGGAAAAAAAGTTTTTTCAGTTTTATAGATTCCTTATGTCTATGGTACAAACAGCAACTAAATATCACGCAGCTGCTAGCTCACTTTTCACCCAATAGGATGAGGATGAGAATCAGAAAAAGGTAAAATGCATGGGTTGCAATAGGAACAGTTTAATAATTGAAATAAAGTAAAATATAGTAATAATAGTAATGAAATGGAAGATAAGAATAGAGAGAGAGATAATACCCAAGAGAAACAAGCGCTGCACAATACAATTTCTTATCACCCACTGATCGAAGCCCAGCCTGTCCCTGAGCAGTGATTGGTCCCTCCCAGCCAACTCCCCTCAGTTTATATACTGGGCATGACATTCTATGGTATGGAGTATCCCTTTGGTCAGTTTGGATCAGCTGTCCTGGCCATGCTCTCTCCCAGCTTCTTGTGCACCTGCTGGCTGGAAGAGCATAGGAAACTGAAAAGTTCTTGATGTGGGGTAACTACTGAGCAACAACTAACACAGCAGAGTGTTATCAGCATTATTCTCATGCTGAATCTAAAATACAGCACTGCACCAGCTACTAGGAATAAAATTAAATCAGCCAAACCCAAGAAGTGTCCAAAGTTAATTTTGCCTTGCTATTTAACAGAATTATTATTGTAGAATCTGAGAATGCAAAATTTCATGAGCAAATTGACTCAAAAGTCCAACATCTATATCAAGAAAAACAAATGCATACATTGAATAGAATGTCTAGGGAATGTTACAACCACTAATCAGTGTTTCTTGGTCCACTTCAAGGAGAAATTCAATTCATTTGGATTAAAAAAGAAAATACTGTGTATGACAGTACACAAGTTAGATATAATGAATTCAAAAATTGACTCAATTAACCAAGAGTTTGATAGGTCTAAAATTAAAGTGAGTGAGATGGAAGAAAGGACATAATTAACAGAAGACCACAGCTACAGGATTTAATAGAGTGAAAAAGAAATTGCCCCTTTAATTAAAGGCAGTGTCCTGCTTCATTTCTTTCTACTGGGAAATCATGAACAGATATTTTTATATGTGGTAATTTACATATGTCAAATCTCTGGGTTGATGGAGCATGGGAAAAGTCCAATTTTTCTAATAGGTTTATTCACACAAGCACTGGACAAGTCCATACAAAATGAGATTATTCTTCAACACAACGAGTGTCATAAAGGTTAGATGAAGGATATCTGACATACCCTTGGATTAATTATGCTCTCAAATTCTCCTACAACAGAACATCTTTTGACCAGGATCAAAAATCTTTCTGAGTAAAGAATGGTATTTTCAATTGGAGGATCCCAATTGAACACTGATCAAAAAATGTGCAGTTAAGAGGTACTGCAAATTTTCACTGACAGCTGACATGAATTTTAGACCATTAAAATATATCAGACCAACCCTCCAGGCAAAACCAATGATACAGAAATTCTACTGCAGATACGTAAGGAGATTGCTACAAATGAATACACAAATAATGGTGTCTTCTGCCCCACAGTTTCTGGCAGCCAAATACGAAATCGTCTGCAGCTATAAAAATCATGTTTAATTTAGTATTTCTGTCTTCTAGAGCTAGATGAGAACCCTATTCTTAATATATTTTACTTTATTTCTATCTGAATCTCTGTTGTAAGATGGAAAAGTCCTTTGTGCATATCCAGCCACCTAGCCAGCATGAGCTCATCCAGGGATTTGTGAGACCTGCAAACCACCTCTGCTGCAAAAGACTTGCGTACGCACTGCCACAGACTAATTGGACAAGATGATGTTTGCTATACCAATAGAATATTACAGAATTAACATGCCCTCTAGGATGAATTTTTCTCCAGACCTGGCCTTTTTGATTATTTTTCTGGCTATACTACTAAAACATCTGACGCTAATCTTAAATGCCTAGGAAGGAAACCTGTGACTAGAGCCTGACTTCAGAAATCAATGCGAGCAAGGGCCGATGCAGTTTAAGAACACATAGGTTTAACCAGATAGTTTTATCTAGTTAAAGTAATGTAACTTTATTGACACTGATAATCACTAATACTGTCAGAGAATATTGCTATGAGTAACTCAGCTCTGGAGAACTGCTTGCACACTTACTTTTAAGAATTCAGTCAGGCAATTTAGAGTGAACTGGAACACTGGTGCTCACGTCTCATTCCCAATTGCACTTCTGCACAGCTCTAGTCAATGGCCTGGGCAGCATGCGTGAAAAAGGCAATTCTTTAACAAACCTGAGTTTTTTCAGTCTTCTCTGGGCTTTCTTGAAGAAATGCCTCAGTTATCATAATCGGTTCTAAAGCAATAGAAGTAACTGGATTTCTCTATGCTTTTAGCCATTTTTCAATTTCTTCCTTAAATATGTAATTCACATCAGAAACAGGAAGTAACTGGTATTTTTTCTTGAAAAAACAGACATTACTTTGACTAAAAAGTATTTTCAAATTATGTTGCAGAAGAGGAAAGGTTAAAGCTGACACCATAAATTCTATTTATACATCTTCTGAATTCGTAAATTTAAGGAAAATTACAAGAGTTTGATACTGACACACAAAAGTCCAACAGATACCGTGGTCCCCTAAAAAAGAGTGTTGAAAGTTTTTCAATATTCTAATAAATTGAAATGGGTATTAGTTTAGGAACTGTTTGACTAATCAAATATTTGATTGTGCTTGTCCATTGTTTCAAAATAAAAAAAAAGCGCTTCCATTTTCATAGTTTAGAAATTTACTTAGTTTCTTTTCAAAAAATAAGCTAGTACAACCATGTTCTTCATAGCATAGTAGATCAGATTCTTTTTGATCAAAGCAATCCAAAACATTTAGGGAAAGCAATATATATTTTAACATTTGAGTTGTATTACATATAACCAAAAAACATACTCATACGTAAAATTACTGATGCGTAATTCTAATGTTTATGACCTTTTATAAAACACTACTCAAAAGACATAACTCTTCTTTGTTCATCAAAGATGAAAACTTGCAAACAGCATTCACAAATGTATGCCCAATACAGTAAAGTGTACAAATATTTGAGAAAATATCTACTGTCTCTGAAAGATAAAGTTCCTAAACATTACTTTTTTGGAGTCCAAGCTCCATCCTGATATAAAAATACCAGGAAAACCACACCAGGAATAGGTTTGCAAATCTCTGGACATTAGAAACATCAGTAAAACAGTTTCATTTTAGTTTGACAAAAATATGCTACAATTTTTTGCTGGACTATACATACAGCAAATTTTAATAACATTTACATAACTTCGACATGAACATAGGTACATTTACATAGGTTCACAGGGCGAATTAGCACAGAGCCATCCTCTTGTGAGAGTGCCCTTAATCCCAATTGCCCCTTTAAACAGTAAAATGTAATTAGCTGTGCTGCTTTCAGGAGAGGGTTCTTTATTAGGGATGCAATTAAGTATCATAATAGGCTGAAAAATGAAACAGCCTGGTTTCAGATTAATTCCATTTCAGAAAACAAATTAAAAATATTCTTTTATAATTTTTTCCTACATGACACATTTTCCAGTAGAGCTGGTCTGTAAACAGTTATGTAAAATTAGCATACTTTATTTTCCAGGATGATCTTTGTACTCTTGACAGATTTGTTACCTTACCATATAAATGCTTTGCATTCAAAGCATTTACAGTCTCTCCACCTTGCTGCAATAAAAGAGCTTTTCAATTATTTTTTAATTGCAGAAAAGCTAAATGAAGTGTGCACTACTCAGGCAATTTGGCTTTCTTATTACAAAACACAAGGGGGATCCTGACTGAGCTCTACATATTGCAATGAATAATTTTTTCCCCTTTGTTAGGGTCTGGAATGATTTTAACAATTTATTTTTAAATACAACAACATATACATAATTGAAAACCAAATTTTAAAAAAGTTTGCATACTTTTCCTTCTATTTCTGAGAAAGTGAAGTTTGCTAATTTCCTTCTATATTCATTGCACTTTGCAGAACTTATTCCAGGGTATCTGAATGTGTTCCCACCCCCTGACCCAGCATTAATATTATAGTAGCAATGTTATCTGAGCAGTATTTTTTTCTATCTCTTCTTAGTGGTTGGTTTGTAATATATTCAGTGAAGATTTGCTGTATTATTTATAGATGAATTAAGTTTTAAGGATTTCAAAATAATTAACAAAAACCTCACCTAGAAAGAACCATATAGGCTTACTTTCATCATCACTTCTCATTTAGAATAGGGTAAACATCGGTATGTTCACAGATTAGAACTAAAACCAGACCCATGAGCTGAAAAGTGACAGCCAAATGTCACCTTCCTTGGAGGCAATCCTAACATGTCTGCACATCCCTACACCCTCTCCTGCTACTCCCCAGTTTTCATGCTGAGAAAAAAGTACATTAAACAGGTCTTTCCGAGGAGGTGAGTTTGCTCAGGATTTTATTATCTCTTTTTAGGTGCCTTTAAGTTCTTTTTAAGGAGCAACAGTCCACCTTCTCTTGTAATGGCACTTCCACAGCCAAGGATACGTACGATGAGAAAAAGGTTCATCCACTAAATGTGAATCTTGAGCAAGAATAAACGTGCAATGCCAGAGGTCTGGGCTCGGCGTCTGCTGAAACTGGTTTTGATTAAACAAAACAGATTTAAAAAGAAGTTATGGAACTTGAGGAATTTGTAGCAGTTAGCGATCTTGCAGAGCTCTTAAAAAAATATATGGCCTTTCCAACTCAAGCTTCATGGTACTGTTTGGACTTCTATGTTTTATAGAAGAAGGTTCCTTTAGTTTCTTCAGTATCCATTGCAAATTTATTCCCAGAGTGGAATATCCAACTCCTGGCACTGCACAGGACCATCCCCAAGAATCACACTATGTGCCTTAGAGTGTTGTCCAAATGCTTCTTGAACTCTGTCAGGCTTGGTGCCGTGACCACTTCCCTGGGGAGCCTTTCCAGTGCGCAACCAACCTCTTCACAAGGGTGAAGAACCTTCTTCTAATATCCAACCAAAACCTCCCCTGACACAATTTCATTCCTTCGAGTCCTGTCACTGGCCACTACAGAGAAGAGATCAGTGCCTGCCCCTCTGCTTCCCCTCATGAGGAAGCTGTAGACTGCAATGAAGTCTCCTCTCCAAATCCTTCACTATCTTTGTTGACCTCCTTTGGACGCTCTCTAACAGCTTTATATCTTCCTTACATTACAGTGTCCAAAACTGCACACAGTATTCAAGGTGAGGCTGCACCAGTGCAGAGCAGAGCAGGACAATCCTCTCCTTCGACTGGCTGGCGATGCTTTGCCTGATGCTCCTCAGGACACAGTTGGCCTTCCTGGCTGCCAGGGCACTGCTGACTCATATTCAACTTGTCACTGACCAGGTCCCTTTGAATAATCATCAGTCAGACCATGACATTTAGGTCCAATGGTATGGGAGCTATGTCCAACCACATAGCCATGCTCAGATTCACCCTTAGCAAGAGCCAAGCCAAGCACACACAGCAGCAGACCCACTGCATGCCCTGTACAGGAGTGCACAGGACAGTTGGGACAGTGCTACCACGCAGGCGCCCTCGAGGAACTGGAGGAAATGACACTGGGAAGCGGGGCAGATGCAAGACCTACAGAATCACAGAATGGGTCAGGTTGGAAGGGACCACAATGCGTCATCTGGTTCAACCTCCCTTCTCCGGCAGGGTCATCCTAGAGCATATGGCATAGGATTGCATCCAGATGGTTCCTAAAATATCTCCAATGAGGGAGATGCCACAACCTCTCTGAACAATCTGTTCCAGTGCTTGGTCGCCTGCACAGTAAAGAAGTTCTTCCTCATATCCAGGTGGAACTTCCTGTGCATCAGTTTCTGCCCACTGCCTCTTGTGCTATTGGTTGGGACCACTGAGAAGACCACCTGGCTCCATCCTCTGGGCACCCTTCCTTTAGATACTTACATACATGGATGAGGTCCCCTCTCAATCATCTCTTCTCAAGGCTGAACAGGCCCAGCTTTCTCAGCCTTTCCTCGTAAGACACCTGGATTCAGGGAAAACGGCCACAACCCCGCCAGCAGGGGGCGCCCCAAGGGACCGCAGCGCGCTTGCAGGCGGGGCCTCCACCACGTGCCACCGCCTCCGGGCGTCGGAGCCTCCCACGCGCATCCTTCCCTATCCTTCCCGCCCCGCCCCGCTCCGCCCCGCCGCCCTGGGCGCGACATGACTCACGCAGATGGAGATGCGGAGCACCCCGCGCCGGTAGTCCCGGTACAGCTCTGCCGCCTCCCCGTTGCACTCGATGCAGCGGTAGGCACCGAGCGCCGCCATGGCGCGCAACAGCACCTCCCGGCCCTCTCAGCACTCCCAAACCGCCGCCTCGCTTCCGCGTTCGGGGGCGCGGCCGAGCCGGACCGCGCCGCCCTGCATTTCGGGAGTTGTAGTTCTCTCACCATAGCCGCCGGCTGGAGCGCTCCAGCGGAAAACTCCATGTCCCAGGGGGCAACGCGGCGGCGGCCCCGCGGGAGGGGCGGTGGGGGCGCCCCGTGTCCCCGACGGCGGCAGCGCGCATGAGCACTGTGAAGATGGCACCTGCCGGCGGGGTGGCGTGGGGTACGTGGGTGCCGGTGGCTCTGCTGGTCCTGCTGGCCCGGGCCGCTCTCGCCCTCACCGAGCGCTACCCGGCGCTGTCCCTGCTCCAGCAGGAGCGGCACCGCCAGCGCCACGGCCCCGCGGGGGAGTGGGCGGAGCAGTACTCGGCCGAGTGCGGTGAGTCTGGGGCGTCGTCGCGGTGACCGCCCGCAGTGCCGGGTCGGCGGTGACGGAGCCGCTGGACTGGCGGCGGGAGGCGGTGGGTGGTGGTGGTGGTGGGCGGCCCGGGGCGGTGCGGGGTTCCGGCGGCCCCTCGGCTGTCCACGCCGGTGCCGCTGAGCTGACTCATCCCGGAGCATCTCCCGTGCGAGCGGCACCCCCGAGTAGCGCGGAGCGGGGGCACAGGGAAGGCTCTCACCCCTTGGACGGAGAAACCGTGCGGCGTGTGGTACCACACTGGAGGATTCCTGCTCCCCCACTCACCTCCCGAGCCTGGCAGCTGGACTCTGCCTGCTTTTTAATCCCTGCACTCAGGAGCGTGGGGACATGCCAGTACTTTGTGCTGAGTTTCTTAGTACAAGAAAGACAAGGAGAGGGTCCAGTGGAGGGGTTGATGATTAGGGGTCTGGAGCATCTCTCTTATGAGGAGACACTGAGGAAGCTGGGCCTGTTTAGTCTAGAGAAGAGAAGACTGAGAGGGGATCTCATTAATGCATTTAAATATCTCAAAGGTGGGTGCCAAGAGGGTGGTGCCAGGCTCTTTTCAGCAGTGCCCAGCGGCAGGACAAGAAGGAATGGCCATAAACTAAAACAAGCAGAAGTTCCACTTCAACATGAGGAAGAACTTTTTGTTGAGGGTGGCAGAGCACTGGAATAGGCTACCCCGAGAGGTCATGGGTTCTCCCTGTCTGGAGACATTCAAAGCCCACCTGGACTTGTTCCTGCGTCACCTGCTCTAGTGATCCTGTCTTGGCAGGGGAGTTGGACTAAATGATCCCCAGAGAATTTAGTGGTTCTGTAAGTTGGATGTGGCTTGATTTATTTTTGGCCACAGTTACGTATATTTAGCTGGTGAACTGGGTGCTTCTCTTTATGAGTAGTTTGGGTAGCAGGTCTTCTGGTCTTTTTCAAGTTAATTGATGGCTTGTAATACATGCACAGTTAAAACTATTTTTATGTGTTTCAATATCTTTTGCATCAGCAGCATGTGGCTTAATCTCTTGTGATCGTTGATTGTGAGCGTGGTGTGAATGGACCGTACAAAAATACCGGTCTGAATCACAATGTACATAGTACAGATGAAGAAAAAGGTTTATCAATTCATTGGAATGTAGACACTAAATTATATATGGGGGAATAATCAGTAATGTGTCATGACTTCTTAGCTGTCAGCACCGTTTTATGATTTTCCCCCCTTTATTTCATGAAGCCTGTGCTCACATCAACAGTTCCTATGGTCCCTAAGAACTAATATACAACTAGTGTAATCCACTTGAATTACAGATTTTGTAGAAATACCTCGTTATGTATTTGCTGCATCTGTGCTTTTTCATTTCCCCCCCTTTGTGTGTGTACTTTTGTCTTCACATTATATAGTTCTTTGGTTAGTTTTTATCACTGTTTTTTTGAGGGGTGTGGGTGACTGCAGTGGCTGAGAGCCACAGAATGTAAACACTAAATCAGATTGTGAAAGTTATCTCAGATAACCATTGCTACACTTTATTCAAGTTTAAGCATAAAGCCAAGAAGACTTTCACCCAGTGTTGAGATCAAAATCTGTACACCATACAAGTTAATAAATGGCAAAGCATTTGATTACATCTGTTAGTAAATTTGACGTGAATGATTGACTCAGGATACTCCTTCAGAGGTGTATATGGAAGATTAGATTTTGATTTAATGGTGGATGTTGTTTTAAAGAGACCAGTGTATCTGGGATTGATACCAGGAATTCCGCTGAAATCATCAGGTACCTTAATTACAAAACAATATACTTATCTTAAAATAGCTGTATACCAATTCACTTCTTGCTATTTAAATAGCATGACTAAATAAATTGCTCATTATAAAATTCCTTTTAGCTCTTGGTCTTTTGTTTCAGTACAACTTTCACAGAAGCTGAGATTCTTTTTGTTTCAAGTACTTGAGGTCCCGGGTAATTGCTGTGGTTGGTGTTTCTTGTTTTTCATAAAGTTGTTAGTGTGGTACAGTTTTGATTGTATCTGACTTGCAGACAAAGGCAGATCCGTTCTTCCCTGTGAGTAAAGCAGTTTGTTGCCCCCCAAACTGCAAGATATTAGGAGTCCTTTCCGCACTATAACTTGTAACAGGTAGGCTGTTCTTATTCCCTGCCACCTTATTAAAAAATTCCATCACTGAATTTTTGCTTTTGTGCAGAACACTATTGTGGAGGTAGGCCATACTTGCACCTCTTTGTTTTGGTTTCTAAAGTGAAAATTACTCTGAGTCTGCAGCCAAAACTCTTAACTGTCACTGATTTATGAGCACCAACAAGGAAAAAGTAACATGTTAATAACGCTGCCATAGCACAGGAGGGTTTGGCCAACGTGAGGAACAAAGGGCAGTGTTGAAACCTCCTGCTGTCTTTTTGGAAACTATGGGTGGCGAGCCACTGTTCTCACAGGACTTTCTGACTTTATACTTTGACCTTCTGCTTTTTAGCACTCTTACTGCTGTTGTAAAACTTCTACTGGTTATCATTTATGGCTCAACATAGCTCCAAGTTCCTATTTACAGGAAATGATTTTAGATGCTATTTTGACTTCTCTTTATAAGGAGACTGTTTCTTTTTCTCTTTTAGCTCTGTGATTGTGAGAAATAGGGAATTAACTAACTGCAATCCTTAAGAAGTCAAAGAGCGCACTGCCCCCAGCCTTTCAAACTAAGTTTCAAGCTTATATTTACAAACATTAGGGGAGATGATAAAATTTGGTATTTGTGGCATGAATTCAAAGAGATAATACTGTATATCTGCTTCTTCTTGTTTACTCTTGAAATATTTCAAGATAATAGAAGCTTTAGGACCTGAAGATTTAGAGGTACCAATTCTGCAATTAAAGCACCATATAGAGGAAGTAGTGACTTCTGTAGTATATAAATCTGGGGGGATTGTTGAGTTTTTATTATTACAGTTTATTTGGTGTCTTAAACTTTTTCTCAACAAGCTGTGTTTGACTTTTTATAGGTTTGAATCAATCCTACCCTTTTTGTAATGCCCTTCTTATTAGCGTACCTGTGGGAACCTTTGTATATAGTCAGTCAATTACAGTTTACTATTCTGGCTACTTTTTAGTCTTTATATCTCTGTTTTCTGAATCTCCAACAGCAGCTCTTTCCCTGCCTCTGTACAGTCCATCCCATTTATTTCCTCTCTGGGATTGGAATGATAATTTTATTTATTATTTCTGGGGCCAGAGAATGGAATCATAATGCTAAAAAGGGACATGTCTACCCCAAAGTTTTGTTATTTGCTTCCAGCATCCTCCTTTTTTTACCTCCACTCCCTTTTTTAGCACCTTTTTTTTTTTCATTTATTTTCAGCCAAAACTAGAAGCACAAGTAGACAGAAAACTAACTATATAAAAGCAGTCATGTAAACTATTGCTTCCCTGGCTGTGTGGATGTAGTGCTGTGAGCAGAAAGCACTTCATGAAAATTTTGCCTAGTGGAGTGCCCAGTGGGGAAGCTGTTTAGCTGAACATGAGGAGATGTGAGATGTGATAGTAGGACATACATGTAAGGTATTCCTAAAGATATTTTCTTTCTTTTCCCCCAGATTCATCATTTTTGCACTTCCATGAATCGGATTGTGACATAGGAGGGTCATCGTCTTGTGAATCTATGCTTTCTCTGAACACGGAGAAAATTCTGGTATGCTATCAAGAATATAACGTACAGAACAGTTTTAATAGACTGTTGAAGTTGCAGATCACTTTTGCTCTTTAATCAGTTAGAATGAAGTTCAGGGAAGTAACTACAAATAGAATCTATTAATCAGTAGGTGTAGGTGCCCAAAAGATTTAAGTATGAATGAACTCACGTTGCTCATAAAAGTATTACTTTGTAGTGCTCCATCTCGAGTCTGTAGGGCTGTCAGCTAATTGAGACTGATGTTTTCACTGAAAGCTAACCTTCACCTCAATTAGTCAACTGATTAATTGTTTGCTTTTAGGGGTGCAGGGGCTATGCCTGAAATAGGGGAAGGTGCATTATATTTTACCCAGATCAGCTTCCTGAGTTTTACCACAAAAATGTGTATAATTGCAGGAATAATGACTTGCAAGCGCTACAGAAATAACATTGTGCAAAGACAAGAGTTAGAGGCTTCAGGCCATATTTCTCTAAATGTAATGCAGACATGGCATGTGGGGAATATTCTAACAGAAGAAGAGCATTTCTTGGTAGAGAGACTTCAAGAGGATTATCTTGTAATTTGAGTTTTCTTGCAACACTGCTGTTAGCCTTTTGATCTTGAACAAATCTAATCTTCAGTCTACATCAGAGCACAGGTTTGATGTTACTTCTTCAGTCCAGTGTAGTCAGAGGTATTGAAAATCTTGAAATAATTCCCATATGAATATATAAAGAAGCCTTGGCATATTTGTAGGAATTATTGGCTATAGGGGAGCATGGAAACAAAATTATAATTGGAAACAACTTCTCCAAGGGTGGCATTTGGAAATAAAACTATTCTACAGCAAATCCACCAAGCCAATTATTTAATTTGAATATTCTCCTTAGACATTACTTCATCAGATATTGACCAGATCTTCTGTCTAGTCTAGTCCAACAGCAGCAGCAATTCTTTCTAAGGCAGTGAAATGTATATTAGTTTGTAAGACATTTCCCTGTTACAAAAAAAGAAAAGTTATTTTAAAGAGAGCAACAATTCAATCTACTGGGGTCTGGTGATGTGATGAAAATTCTTCTCCGGTTTCTTGAAGGCAGCATGACTCACAGATTTTGCATGTAGAGTTGCAGAATGTCTAACCTGTACCTGAATTCAGAGTTTGTTGAAGAAGGATTTCTTTCTCTGCAACCCCAAGAACCAACCACTGTTCTGTTATTCTGTAATGACAAAAGAGGCAAGGTAGTGGTACTTCTCTTGCTGTCACATGTATGCCTCTAATCCATAGGAAATTACTGTAATGCCAGATTCTACCACTTGTAGCTTATTTTCCAATACCCAGTGTGGAATCATGCTATATCTTTGTCTGCGGACAAAGAAGTGTAGACCTTTTTTGTGAATCCGCCAAGGAAGAGGTTATACTTCAGTAAAAAGGTTGTGGAGTTTTTTCCTACTGTTAAGACAATTATAGAACAATAATGTTTTGCAGAATTAAGTGTTAAAGATCACTTTCTGAATTAGGGTTTCTGGAAATTACTGAAAGGCCATTGATGATGTAAAAAGGTTGTGTTTCGAAGTCTGTGTGATTTGTAAATGTGTATGGACTGCAACATAGATTTATTTTACTTGTTGTTATACCTGTTGAACGCTGCTCGTTCTTGTGCTGGCTTTTAATTACTTTTTTCTAAAAGGAGAAGAACTTTTCCATTCTGTTACTGTAGCGGTGCAGCAGTAGGTGGAGTAACAATTTGCAGAGTGTTATGGTGTAATGTAGAGCTCATACATTATCTTTTATTGCAGTAAAAATAAAGTTTGTAAAATCCATTTGCTAATCATTCATACCCTCCAAAATGCTCAAGTTTTTAGAGCAGACCAGACTTTCTTCTTGTTATTAGATGGCATGGCGTAGAAAATGTGAAATGGGATTTGACCAGTTACTTTTGCACCTTGTAGATAAGTGAAATATCTGTTTTGTGGACACAAGTAACGTGGCTACTTTTGGTTAGACAGGCAAAAAAACGTGAAAAGGAGATAGTAGAGAAGCTGTTTAGCTGAAGCGAAAGAAGAGAACTGAACAGAGAGAGAAGTTATATTTTTCCCCTTTTTGTTTCCTAATACAGTTTGAAAGATGTATTAATGAAATGAATATTTTTTATTTTTCTAACATAAACTACTCTCATAGGCTTACAACTGTCTATGGAAAATACTTGTGAAAATGAACAGAGTAGAGTAATTCTATATTTCTGAGGGGTTGTCTTGAACATTATTGTTTTCTGTAGGTGCATTATTTAGGGAACAGACGTCCTAGATGAGGCTACAATTGGCTGAACAAAGTCTAAAACTGATAGAAAGTAATTGTTAAAAGGACAGGCTCTTTCATATGGCATTGTGAAGTTACACTTTTCTGTATTGATGGAGTGATACTCTTTTCAGTGTTTATTTTCAGTGTTTTACTGTTCTGCAGTATCCTTCCCTTTGGAGGAGACGAAGGAATAATTAATGGGGTAAAGAGTATAAACTTTCATATGAAATAGCATGTGTCTTAGAAAGACTTCCAAAACTTCATGTTAAGCAGATGTAATACGGAAATATCAGCCACTGGTAAAATGCTGAAAATGTTCTTTCATCTGAAAGGTTTGGTTAGCCTTATGTTAGAGAGGAAAACAGGAGCATCTAACTGAAGAGTAGTTTCTCTCCCTATGGAAGACTAGGAATGAATTTGTATTGTTACTTTAATGCAACCACATTAGTCTTAACTTTGCTATTTAAGGCATTCTCTTAAGGATTTAAGACATGGATTTTCTATTAAATTCTTTATTGTTGTTTGCTGAACACTTAAAAAACATGATGTTTTACAGAGCCAAGCGAAGTTGCTTGCAGAGCAAAAACGATTTCCATTTGCTACTGATAATGACAACACAAATGAAGAATTGGGTAAGATGCCTTATATAAGATTTATGCAAGTGAATGATGTGCTGATTATTAGTACAACATTTTGAAAATAAACTGATTATTCCTTATAGATGCATTAACTTTAAAGTGTTCCAATAAGTCTGAAAATACAGTGAGTTTTCCCTGGTCATACAAAGAAAATACTTATCTTGCTAAAAGTCTTTCCTGCTTTATGCAATAGAATTTTTCACCACGTCTTCTTAAGCAGATGTTCAAAAAGCATTTTGATAAATCCTTTTAAACAGGCTCAGCTCCTGCTTTCCTTTTACTGTTGTTATTGATGACTAAAACTAATAAAACATCCAGAAAATTTTACCAATGCAATGTGCTTTTTATAAAATATAGATCTTGGATCTGTCTTCCCCTCTCCACATCTTCTACCTATCAACACTTATAGACAGCAGGAAGGCTTTTTGGATTACATCCTAGGCTACTACCTGATGTTTGTTTTTAATGCACAATCAGTGTAAAAAAAAAAAGAAGACATTTCAAATAAAGCAACAGGAAATACTTTTCTCAAAGGACTTAAGGAAGGAGTTACTTGCACTGCTTTTCCAAACTGGTATCCTGTGTAGGAAGCAGGGGTATTGTGAGACAGCATAGAGATTGTTGAGAATGTATGTCAAGGCAGGCAGCAGACAATCTTTTATATAAGAGTGAAGGGAGACTTTTTTCCTGTCTAATGAACTAAAAACAATTAAGTAGTTTTTTTCCTAACATAATTTCTGCCTTCACAGATTTATCCAGAAAAATTTGAGAGCTTAATCTTTTTTCGTATTCCTCTTGTACCTAACTACGTTCATAGAATCCTGCAAGGAATACCAAACTTCTGTTCAACTGAAAATATCTGATGCTTTTAGCAACTGTTCTGTAGACTTGGAAAACTATACCAGGTCTCTCTCCTCATGTTTGGCATGTAGGCTGGCACCTACCTACCCACTTTATTCCAAGTATGTAGTAGTGGAGCCTGGGTCCTTCTTCTTTGTGTGTGTTACTTTGAACTGTTCTGAGGAAAAGTAGTGGAAATGTACGGGGCATTCTGAAGCAATGTTGGTACCCAAATACTTTGGCTAATGGATCATTTTTAACCCTGTGATTTTTCATAATACTGTACTTACTTGCATTTTTGTAATATTTAATTAAAGATGAAAAAAAATTAAAAAGAAGCTGATACTGTATCAGCTACTAGCTGTCAACCACTTGCCATAGTTTTACATAGTGTATGATCCCCTGCATTTTGTTGAGTGTCTTTGATAAACAAAATTAAGTAATTATGAGCAGGACAATTGAGTGACAATATGAGTCTTCTTTATCTTGCTTCCTCCACTTTTTTGAGTTAATTTTGTTTTACATGCCAGCTTTTCAGTGTTCTGGGATTGAAGTCCTAAGATGATACTAATAACTGTATAGTCTTGGAGGAGAATGAAATGAGGAAAATTCAAGAACTCTTCAACCTGTTGTTCGCTCTGCCAGTTTTTTTCCCTTTTTTGGCAATGCTATGTATTTGTACCAAGTAAAGCTTTTTATGTATCGAGGAAAGAGCTTATATTTCACACAAGTATTTCCTTCTGCATGATAGAAATGCTCTGAGAATGAGACAAGCTCTGAATTAAATACATTTCTTATTTCTTTTCTTTAACTTTTTCCTTCCTTTAATGACCAGTTCTTAGCAACACTGCCAAAACAATGTGGCTCTGCCTACATGAAAGAGAAGTGTCTGGGTCCTATTAAAAATACCTTTATTCTAGCTGACTTATTTGTCTCTTCTCTTGTTTGAATAAATAATTAAGCTAACAGGTACCTCTTCCATTTTTTGGATGACTGCTAAAATGCATTATTAAGTAACGAGAAAGGTGAATCCTTGCTCTTAGTTCCACTGCCAGCTGTTTGAAAAAACTGCCTGGGGAAAAGTTCTCGTTAACTTTCATAGCTCTGGTCTTCAAGATACTTGGATTATATGGGCAGTGTAAACAGAGCTTTATCCAGAGTTAAGAACTGCAAGAGATTAAAACGTGCAAAATGAAACAATCTTGAGATATTCAACTGTCAGAACTGAACTTCAGTCATGCAAGCACAACCGCAGCTTTCCAGTCTTGTGATTTGACTGTATTTTTGTATCTTGCGGAGATTACAGGAACATGTTTCTAAAACAGTGGTCTGTTTCTTTTTCAAACACTTGGCTTCTACTTTGAAGTGGGTGGATATGCAAGATCTTTAAAGCTTTCCATAATTATAACATAGGTAAAGACACTGTACTTTTTCAGTTTTTCAGTCTCATTTTTATAAATATTGGATTCAGTTTAGTTGAGGTATTTCTAGTCAATTCAAATGAAGGAAAAACTTACTATGAGCTAATAAGGTTTAGCAAAATGTGTACAGAAAAGGGAAGTTCTCTAATGGAATTATCCAAAAAAAGTTAGTGATAGCTAAGCTGACTTTGAATTGAGAAAACATGAATTGGCTGCTGAATTGGAATCATGGTACCTTTCCTGATCCTAAGTCCTTTGGTAGCAGAGACTCTTTCCTGAAAAACCTGTAAAAATGAGAAAAAAGCCACAGAACCCCAAAACAACTCTGAAGAGCACAGTGTGAATTGAGTAAATAATGAATACTATGTAATGGTCAAGGGAAGTCATATCATTTTGGTGGAGTTCAGGAATCTTCTGTCTACTTTAATCTTCAGTGCAATACAACCATTGTAAAATATATTAAAAACAAAGACAGATTTTTTTTTTGCTGTTTTATTTACTTTTGTAATGTTTTGTTAGCAATTGCTTACGTGTTGATTGGCAACGGCTTGTATGATGAAGCTATACGACATTTTTCAACAATGCTGCAGGTAAGTTTTCTGTTTGGACCCCTAAAAAATAACTTTATCCATTGCAACATAGGGCTTTTACTGAAACAAATATTCAATTAAGGATTTTAAAATGAGAGTAATTATTCTATTTGTTCATTTTCTTTTCCATCCAAACATAAGCATAGTCTTAGAGCTGAGTGATCAGTATCTTGGTTATTTGGTGAGTATTTTCCTGATCTGTAGAAATAAAGTTTTCATGTCACTTAGAAAAAAAAGTCACACGTTTTTAGCAACCTGACCTCCGCAAAGCTCAGGTTCCTTAGATTGTCCTCTTAGTCTGTAAGCTGAGATATTTTAATGTGGATTTTTGGGGGTGACAGCATGTTGCCAATAACATCTGTCAGAAAAAAACCCTGACAGTGTGTGGCAAGGAATGCATTGCTTTCATGATGATAAATGATTTTGTACGATGGGTTTATCCTTTTTCAGTGATAAGCATTTGATTAGCTTAATATATAAATAAAACATAACTGATACTTCAACATTGTGGGGTTTTTCCTGATAAAATCTTGAAGAAGGTTTTTTTCCAAGATAAAGAATTCAAAATCTTCTGCAGTTAAGTAGGAGGTAGTCACTTTTAAAGCAAAACCAGCCCCAACAGTTTATAAACTTCAGCTAAAGCTGATATACTGTATTTTTATGGCTAAAAAGCTGAGACTGCCAGAAGCATGGACCTATTTTTCCATCTAAACTGGGTGAAGTACACAAATGCAACCTGAAAGCAATACTGCAAATAATAGCATGTGTTTCTTCTAAAAAGTCATATGGCTCATATTTAAATTGAGTGGAAGTGTGGCAGTTTAATGGAATTATTCCTGGGAATTTATCTGAGGACCAGAATATATTTTTTCTCGTGTGCTTTTGTTTTTGTTTGTTTCGTTGTTTGAAATAGGTGTTCAGTGATCTCTGATTTGTTTTTAATGTGAGGGGGTTTTTTTTACCCTAATGAGAAATCCTACTTTCAACATCACTGGATTTACATATTGTTTCCTGTCTTTATTCAGAAGAAAACTTAATATGAAGATAAGCAAGATACAGTGACTATAGCAAGATATTGTGAGAAGTGTGTATCTAATAGAGTACCTCTGCAATGCACACATCTCAGTTTAAATTAATATGATGCTCATAGTATGCCTGAAAAGCTGTGAAGTGGTCATGATTGTTCACTCTATCTTCCATAAGGCAATTTTAAATACATATAAAGTGAGTATTAGAACATTTAATAATAAAACAGCTTTGCTTACCCATGGTGTTAGAAGTAGGAAGTTACCTGATGTTGGTGTTGGCAAGCGTAGACTTGTAATCACCTCACTTCTGGCAAGCTGCCACCATTGGTATGCCATGTATTCTGTTGTTTTGTCAATGGGAAAGAGTTTGTTTCTTGGCAGTTTTCCCAGTTAAGACCAGGCCTGCACTACAAATTTTTGTAGCACAGTTGTGTTGATTGCAGGTGTGAAGATGATGTGATTCCCAACTGGTTTTCAGGGAAGCTGACTGCCCAGGCTTTGTTCTGTCGAGAAAACAGTTTTGCTGTGTAGTTCTTGAAATTCGAATGGGAAACTGTGGTTGGAGTAAATAGCATTGAACAAGAAGAGTAGATTCACTATGTAAGATGCATCCCCCTTAAGTTCCCAAGTAGGAAAGTCATGAACTTAAATCTAACTCAAGGCAGGTTGGTTTGAATTTTGCAGAACTATTTTGGTAGAATACCTCTGGTTTTAGTTGCTGCCTGAATATAAATTTCACCAAGATGTCACAATATCCTGTGTCCAAATTTTAAATCTCAAATTTAAATTACGTACAATATAAGCTTTGAATGGCTGAATTGTATGGTTGTAATCAGTTCAGTGACATTAGACAAGTTATATAATTACCAGTAAGGTTACAACTAGTGGAGTTGATGTACATATCTTCTGGTAGGTGGTCACTGGCACTATACTATAACTGTACTCTGTTTTGCTTTTTTACCAGACAAATACTCCAGAACAATTCCATTAAATTGAATTTGAAGTTGTGAACATATGAAAGTATGGACTGTAATACAATCAATTTCTTTGCCTGGCAGCTGTGATTGTTCATTGCTTACTACATTGTATCAGCTAGAATTAAATATGTATTGAAGAAAGATAGCTTTAATAAAAACCACAACAAAACAAACAAACAAACAAACAAAAACCAACAAAAAAACCCCCAAACAAAACCAAAACAACCTACACCACAATTGGATATTTTTTTTGTTTTAAATCTTCACAGGAAGAACCAGAGCTGGTTAGTGCAATTTATGGACGAGGGATAGCATATGGAAAAAAAGGACTACATGTAAGTAGATAATAATTAAATTAGTATCTGACTGAATTATTTGAATCTAAACTATAAGAGAGCCTGTAACAGGAATAGATAGACTGATTAGAACTTGATAAATACACCACAAAGTCTTTGTGCTGTCCTACTTCCATGATGTTGACAGAGTTTCACTTCATAAAAGTTTTTGTGAGTGACTTCCAAAACACAAAGGTGGTGTTAAGCACATGGAAAATTTCCGAAAAAGGAGAAAAAGATCAATGAAATCTGATACAGAACTTGCTGTATAACCACTTTGGATTTTTTTTCTAATTAAGTAACTGCTTCCATCCTACAATTTATTGAGGAAATTATAAAAATTTAGATGGGCAAGATGCTGATGGAATCAACCACCAGTACTACTTAGATTAAGTTACAGACAGTGCTGACAAAAACACTGGTGGGTGTGAGTATAACTATGTGTTGGAGTTCATGTGAGAGCTTGAGCCAGCTTTGCTGACAAGAAGGGGACTTACGGAGCCATAAATCTAATGTTTATTCACAGTTATATTAATAAATTATTAGAGGTAGAACACAAAGGAGATGTGTACAAACAAAGTTTATTTTCCTTATTTGTAGCAAATAGGTGTTATTTTTCAGCTATTTGTAGAATACTATGTCTTTATGTTAGTGTAAACTGATACAGTTTCAGAAACTTAGCCAATCTAGTTGTCTTTCGTCATGAGAGTATGTTTATCTAAGTATGCACAGTTGTTCACCTTGTTCATTTTTCTCCTTTTCAGGATATGAAAAATGCTGAACTTGCTCTGTTTGAGCTCAGTAGGGTGATTAGTTTAGAACCAGATCATCCTGAAGTATTTGAACAGCGAGCAGAAGTGAGCATTTTTTGTCTCTTTTCAGGCTTTTGGAGAATTTGCAGTTATGTAGTATTTTCAAGTATTTCTTCACTGATTTAATGACTAAAGCTCTTCTCTGCATACTTCTGTGAATATTCCTCCTTTTTTTTAAAACATATGTGTTTACTCTCACTGTAATTCGTGGAATATTTTTCAAATGAAACATAGACCATACGGAGTTACTATAGCCAACAGAATGGCATATATTACGTTTAAATTTTCAGGTTTTAACATACTGTATAGCAAGATCATACATGTTTGGGGGGTTTTTTGGTATGAAATGAATTCAAATATTGCTTGACCCCTTACTATTTGCACCTACCATCACCTTAGTAAATGTTTTATTAGTGCTAGTTGTTAAAATGCCAAACTTATAAAGTATGAGTTTTTAATGAAATGCTTTGGGTTTATATTTGTGCGTATAAGTTAAATATTGTTCAGATTCACATATATTTTTTTATTTTGAAAATCAAGTTTTGTTTTGCCAAATTAATTACAGAAGATGGATTTCAAGATGCAGCTTTGTAGACAAATCAAAAGCATAAATGTTAAAGCCAGCATACTGTATAATGATAGCTGCCATAATATTCACAGTTTTAATATTTTTAGTGTTAATCTTGATCTAAAAATGTGAAAGGCATTCAAATAATTGGAAAATAGACCATTTTCCATTGAGGGGAGTGTTTATTCAAAATTAGTTTTATGAGAGTATTTTGATTACATTTTCATTTGAGTATGTTGAAATAGCTTGAAATGGAGTATTTTGTTTTGGCCAACTTGTTTTTAATTCGCAATACTAGGTTTCTGCAAATGTTAGTGGTGGTGTTCATTTGCACTGATATATTATAAAAGTGATAAGTACTGAAATTTATAGTGGAACTTTCCAGCCTATTTTAGCAAATATGGTTACTCTTACAGCTGAACATGGAAAAGAAAAATCCTCATGTTTCTAAAACAAATCTGTTCACTCTGTTTGCTCTAAACTGTGTTGTGGTTTTATATTCTTAGATATTGTCCCCACTAGGACGAATCAGTGAAGCGTTATCTGATCTCACCAAAGCTATTCAGCTACAACCATCAGCACGGCTCTACAGGCACAGAGGTACCCTTTACTTCATATCTGAGGTTAGTGGATTTTGGGGATTCTGTTTGGGTTTGGTTGCAGGGATGTTGTTGATTATTTTGTTGTTGTTTGTGCCAGTTGTTACTTTTGTTACATTCTTTCCTAATTACTTAAAAAAAACCCCGAACAATATAACACCAAAAGCCTTGATTCTCCTGTAGTTGACTTTTTGACAGTTCAGAGGTATTCTTTCAGTATTTCGTCTGCATATCTGTTTAATGCAGAGAATCAAAGGGCAAATATCTTGCATGCACATTTCAGATTTTTTTGTGTGTTTGAGGAGTAGCGTATGGATAAAGATTTTGATTTGATTTATAACCCACAGCATTTAATTAGTATTGATGAACACCAGTCTAAAAAAGAAAAAAATTATTGCCAAGGCAGTAAGCGCTCCATATACTTAAACCCACTTCTCACAACAAACAAAACCCCTACAAAAATGCTAACATCCTATTTTGCTGTGTAATTTTTGTGTTGTTTTTAATACTTTAGTGTAAAACTTTGTCTTCAAAGATTGTGTAAATACTAAATAGCTGTTTTCCCACTTTATTCTTCTCATTTCACTGTGTTTCCAGCTGTCTTTTTCACTTACTTTACTATGTTCTATGTAGTGGTTGCTGTAAAAGTTGGAGGTGTATTCCTTATTCTTTGATGTTCTGATTAGGAGTTGATAATAATTGCTGCTTAGCCCTGAGGCTGACTTCATATATTAAACAAAGTTCTGTAGTTTGCTTTATGAAAGTAAAAGCACGTATTCCTCTTTATTTCCTCTGTCATTTAAAATCTGCTTTATCACAGGATTATGCAACAGCCCATGATGATTTTCAGCACTCGTTGGAACTGAACAAAAACCAGCCTATAGCTATGCTTTATAAAGGCTTAACGTTTTTTCACAGAGGACTTTTGAAGGTAAAGCTTTATTAACTAATAGTTCATATAGAACAATACCCTCTATTGGAAGTTACTTCCATAAAATAATAGAAATATTATAAGTTTTGATATATGTATTTTCTCTCACATAAGGAAGACTTCTTAAGGCAAAAGAGTGCAACCAAAATGAAAATGTGCCATTGCTGACTGTAATACTTCATCATATGACATGTAAATATTGCTGGTCCTACTGGACCAGTTGGATGTTAGTAAATCAGTGATAACTGACATGTTTATGGAGTGCTTTGAAAGATGTTTGTATTTGGAACCTCTGCTAATATTTGTATGGTTATGTTCAAATTTTCAATACGAAGTGGAGATTGTCTAGGTTTTGGGAAGGAGAAAGGGATGAAGAGAAAAAATAATTTTAAATTCCTCACGAAGTGGAGATTCTCTAGGTTTTGGGAAGGAGAAAGGGATGAAGAGAAAAAATAATTTTAAATTCCTCCTTGAATGAGCTAGAAGGTAATCAAGTAAACTGCTGATAGAGAGGCCTGCATTTATGCATGTTTATTTCAGTTATATCTTGTTTCTGGAATGCTGATATCTAAACTGAGGGAACAGAGGTGCTCACTCAGTTTTGAAAATCATCAAGGAAGTAAGTTCTTCCCATGCTTTTTTTACTTTTTCACCATTTTGTGACTCAAAACTTCTCTATGTTTTAGCTGTAGTAATATTGCACCCTTTTCTTGCTTGTGAAGTATTTACAGATACTGCTGCCATTTTTCAGAGGGGAGAGTAATTAGATAAGTTGTTTGAAATCCTCAGTTTGAAAAGTAAAGATGCAACTGTGTGATTCCTAAATTCCAACAGTGAATTCCAACAATGGAAGCTTTTTTTTAAACCTCTGCTAATACCTTGAGATTTTAACAGTTGTATGAAGAAATCCTGAAAGAACCCAGAGGACAGCCCAGAACTCCTGAGTTTCGGCCCACTATCTTTCATAGGCAATCACTGCTCTCTGTATTTCCCTTTTTTTTAGCAGTCTGCTTCCTCATTTTTTTAGGACCCAAGCTGGTATTTTTTCCATGCTCTCAGTGTATGCTGTGAGAAGTTCAAGCAGTCATTGAACTTACTGTCTGTATTTTATTGCAGTCACATGAGTTACTTGCTAATAACAAGTCTGAATTTCTGAGTTTTGATGTAGGCAACAGAGACCCCAGAAAGTGATGGTGAAAATACAGCTGAAAAAAATAATACTGTCTCAATTTGCAAAATAGAAGCAAAGTTTTCTTCTTTCTGATATGCACATCAACACGTTTCTGCATCACCTCCTTTCCCCCAGTTTCTCTCCTCAAAGGAAGTATCTTCCCTCTCTAATATTCAAGTTCAGAGAGATTATGACTGAGTGGCTTTTCATCCACAGGTATACCTTAGCTTCCAGTCAGGTTCAGACTTCTTATAGGAAAGTTGTACATATCTTCTGAAAACTGAGATTTAGGGTGAGAGTGGCAGAGTGAAAAGAGATTGTTTTGGGTCACTGCTTTTGGGAATAATCATCTTGGTTTTAAAACTTATCTAGAGGACATGAGCCTATTAATAATAGGTTAATTTTTATTAATAGGTTAATTAATAAGTAATAATAGGTAGGTGATTTTCTTACATTTTTTGTTGAATAGATATTTTTGTGCATGTTGTAGTGCTCAAAATATATTTGATAGTTTTTCTAAATAAGAATTTCTAAGTCTACCGAAGATACTGGTGATTCTTTCCTTACAGCATTTGAATTATTGTACTGTAGGTTTCAAGATACTTTTCAGGCATTCCTTAGTAATATAAAGTAGTTGATTTATTCCGTCCTAAATTCTAAGTCTCAGTATTGCATATGCCAATTTGTGTAGCCAGTACGGTTTGAAAAGCTGAGTTCTTAATGAAATTCTTTGAAGAAGATTTCTTTAACCATATGCATATGTTTTTAGCTTTTATTTTTATTACATTGTGTTCCTCACAGCAACAGTATGTGCTGTTGTGTGAAGGTGATCACTTACTCTGTAATCCCTCGAGAGTGTTTGCTAACTGTGCAAATAACAAAGAATGCAATAAAACAACTAAAAGCAGAGTACCGATTTGAAGGAGTCTTTTGGACTCCAAAAATAAGAGGTGTATTATGAATGAAGAAGGAAGACTGTGAGAAGAGACTGCTTTGCCATAGGGAGCTTTGAAAGCCAATTCTGAAGGGATTTTGTCTCTGAATTCTATTAAAATGCTAAAAGAACTGCTCATTCCCATGGGATATTAGACTAAGGAATTCCAGCTAAATCTGTAATTACTGTAAAGAATGTTTCAGTATTTCCTTTGTTATATGATGATTACTCTCTAGTTTTTGTAATAAATATATGCCTTGTTTGTTTCTTCCAAAGGTTTTGCTGAATAACTGTAAATCCATGGCTAGGAATTACTGAGGATGCTGAAATTTAATCAGTGTAGTAAGTGATAAATTATTTTGTTGGTCCCTTTCTGTAGGAAGCCATTGAATCATTCAAAGAAGCTCTGAAGCAGAAAGCAGACTTCATAGATGCGTATAAAAGTCTGGGGCAAGCCTACAGGTAATTGCATTCAGAAGTAGTTTTAAAGTCAGATTTCTATCTGATTGTGTTCTTTAAAAAGCGCTCTTAAAGTTTTATACACTTGTTACAAAATTATGCAGAATCAAATGTGTATTTGGTATGTCCTGCAGTTGGTACGGCTATATCAGGATATATTCAATATAAATAATTTCTAGTTTTGCTTTGTATTTTTAATTCAGTCTTCTAACCTCCTAAGGTTAGGTAAATGGCAGTTTTCATTAAGAAAATGTTTTGTTTGTGGACTTGTGCCTGACTTACCACAGTATATAATTTAAAACATAATGTAGAATCACTGATTTTCTGTGAGTTTTTCTGTGATACTTATTGTGGTTTGCGAGTACTTTCAAGGCTAAATGATAGTCAGTAATGTAGTCTGAAAGATGAGCAGTTGCTTTCTTACATTTTCAATAAATGCTTTAACTTTTTTGTTCTGTTTTTTGGATGTGGAACTGCCTCTCTAGTTGATCAGCTGTTCTATCCTGTGCCCAAGAAACCTTAATCTGAATAAGTTTTATTTTGAAGGAGAGAAAAAAGCAAGCCTTAAAATATCTCACTTTGCACTGCATTGTTGTTTTACAAACCAAAAGTTACTTAACCAGAATATCCCTGATCTAATCTGCTAAAATTTGTTGCTTTTATTCCCTCTCGATGTCCCATGCCCCCAAAGTTCTCTGATCCTCAGGAAATAATAGAGGCAGGAGTGTAGAGAAACTACCTTTTTTTTTTTAAATTTTTTTTTAAGAACTTAATGTACAAAGCACAGTTACTGCTGAGTCTTCTATAGGCTCAGCAGTTAGAGAAACCAGAATCTGAATAAGAGTATTGTTTTAATAGCTGAGTACACTGTAACTACTGACTAACTACCATGAGTCTGAATGACTTCCTCATGAACACTCTGGTCTTAAAACAGGCAGAAATAATAATCTCATTTCTCCACAGTTAACTTCAGTCGTCAAGTTCTTCTTTCTAAAATGTTTCATCTTAAGTTCATGCTCTCTTTCTTCTGTAAGTTTTAAATACAATGTGTAAAAATACCTTTTGAAGAATTGTTTCTAAGTGAAAGTAGACAATTTTTAGCCTTATTTGCCTTTCTGTGAAATATGAGTTACAAAATTTTGCCAATTAAATCCTGCCTCAAATGTAGTGACTTTAGTGTTCATGCATTCCTTTTGAACCAAAGATCTGTGGTTAATCACTATTCTGCCTAAAAATTCTTCTTGGCAAATATATTTAAAACTAGTAAATCTTGGGTTGTTTTTTTTTCAAGTATTGCTCGTTTGGATTAATTTTGTCTATTATAATTTGATGTGGAAAGAATTTTCTAACCTTAAAGTTAAAGAAGTCAGTATACTGAATTAAAAAGAAATGAAGATAATTTAAATTGTGTACTATTTCTATTTTAATTTTCTCTTGACAGTTTCTCCAAGACCATTTTTACTGTCTGTTTACATGTACAGCTGTCCTGCACATGGAGTAATTTCAGTCAATAAATTTTTAGTTAGTTTCAGTTTTCAAACACCATATGCTTTCTTCTTCAGCAGCATTTAAGTCGTTAGGAAATTTTTAAAAATGTGTTTATACTAAGAAGTTAAAAAGACCTGTCAAAGGTAGTGCTTTCCAAGGATGCTTTCTGTGGAAGTTTTATTTATTTTAGTTTCTGAAGAAATGCCATAGGTATGTGTTTTTACAGTTTTATGTCTGCTGAGGATTGTGAAGATTTGTGGTCTTGTGGGGTTGTATTTCAGAGCACATATTTCTGGGAGTCAAAACTTTGTGCAGCTGTTCTGTTATTACCACAGAAGAATGGTTGCAAAATTACTGCTTTTGTTATAGAATTTTTCTGTTAGTACTGTGTTTTTCTTCAATGATATCCCCTTTGGACACATTAAAGCAACCTTTAACAAGTAATTTTGTTGTCATTGTTGCCTTCTATATTTTTCACTTTCCACTTTATGGAATCACCTAGAGAGCTTGGCAACTTTGATGCTGCTACAGAGAACTTCCAGAAGGCTTTACTGCTAAATCAAAATCATGTTCAGACGCTACAGCTCAAAGGAATGATGCTTTATCATCATGGCAGTTTAGATGAAGCACTAAAGAATTTTAAGGTAAGCAGGCCCTAAGTAAATACCAAATTAAAATGTTTTAACAAGGACTTGTATTCAGTGAGTGCAATAAAATATACAAATTTCAAAGTTTTTCTTTCTGAATATGTGTGTGCGTTTAAACGAAAATTATTTTTGGTGAAATCTGTCGTAAATGATGTATAACACTTTACTTTTAGTTAAAAATGGAATTTTGACTAAACTAAGATCGTTTCTCTAACTGTTCGATGTATGTCTAAAACCAAGCTCTGGTTGAAATGTTTTATGTATTTTTTTTAAACTGGTAATTGTGTTCTTGCTAATATTTAAGTTCTAGTTGAAACCTAAAGCTTTTTCATATCTAGTGAAAAATGAAATGTACTAGTCTTTAGAATTTTAAATGTAAAATAAGTTTCAATGTTTATCTAATTTTTCTGGAGTATTTTCTTTTGAAAAATTCAGAATATGTTGCAATTGACTGAGCTTGCAAAAATGTGCCTGTTGCCCTAGGTAAACAAAGTCTTGCCTATCTCTGTTGGCATTCAATAACTACCTCATTTTGTAGATAGAACAATAAAGGCACATTTTAATTGTATATCGATATCCTTAAAACAAGGAGTGAAATAAGATGTAGAAACTATTCCATCCCTTTCTAAAAGAGTCTGTGTTAATCTGAAGGAGAACACTTTATGTGCATATTAAATATTCACGTGATATAATTTGTAGATACTGGTGTAATTAAAAAGACACTTCAACTTCCAAGACAGAGATGTGGACATAAAGTAAATAGTTGACTACCATAGAAGTGTACTTATGTATGAAGTAGTGAAGAGATGAATGGAAGAAATGGCACTATATATATATATATATATAAATAGCCAAAAATGACATTACTAATACTGTCAGGAGAATATTTTTTCTAATTTCATCTAGCTAACATTGACACTTCTGTAGTGCTAATATTGTTAGACCAAATATGATCTGTCTTCATAACAATTAAAGTGTGCAAAGCACATTTGCACTGGAAGGGGGTTATTTTCCCTTTAATAAAGCTGAAAATATTTTTTCTTACATTTACTCGCAGTTTAAGTGCTCAGCATCATTTGAAAGAAAATAGTGATGGAAGTGGATTTTAATAATCAGGAAATCTTTTCAGGTGGTCTTCTGACCAGACAGGTTAGATTATTTGAAGATACTCTCTCTCTCTTGATTTATGGGTATTTTGTTCCTTTAATCTCCTAGAGATGTCTACAACTAGAACCATACAATGAAGTGTGCCAGTACATGAAAGGTCTTAGCCATGTTGCAATGGGACAGTTTTATGAAGGCATAAAAGCTCAGACCAAAGTTATGTTAAATGATCCGCTACCAGGACAGAAGGCCAGCCCAGAATATCTGAAAGTGAAATACCTCCGAGGTAAGTTGGAATTGTGGGGTTTTTTTAAATTTTCCTCAATGCTTCAAGAACCTTAAAAGTGCAAGCTTGCTTTCTTGTAGTTCTGGTCATTTTAAAGAAACCAGTGTATATTCTCATGAGCACTGTTGAGTATGTATGTTAAAAAAAATTAAATACACGGGTTCTTATTGTTCGTATCGTTAAAAACTAGGACCAAAAATGAAATACACGTTTCTGTATAATGGTAAAGCATATTGTAATGGTTAGTTGAAAAAGACTAATTTCTGTTTTGGAAAATGGCTAATAGCAATATGATATTACCTGAAAATAATGACTTATTAAAGTCATGTTGTTTAACTGACAAACATATAATCTGGTTACTGGTTTTGTGTAATGACATAAGTAGATTGATTATGCAGGCAGTATTTAATTTTATTTCTTTCCTCCAGAGTATTCTAGATATTTGCATGCACATTTGGATACCCCTCTTACAGAGTATAATACTGACATAGATCTTCCTGGAAATTTCAAGGACCACTGGGCCAAAAATCTTCCTTTTCTTATAGAAAATTATGAAGAACAGCCAGGGTTACAGCCACATATAAAGTGAGAATTTTTTTTTTTTAAACCTACTCTAAATGTGATTTGTTTTTTTTCAGTTTGACTTTTTAAAGTGCCATTTTGAGCCACTCACAGCATAAATATTTAATATTGTATGAAAGTACAATTCCACTGAGTGTTTAAATCCTTCAGTAGATCATAAGAGTTGGTTTATCTCATAAAAGAGGAAGAATTAATATTAGGATGATTTTCTTCACTTCTGTCTTTACATAATAATATTCACATATTGTTCTTTTATATTCTGTGGCCTTACTGATTAACTCTTCTATTTTTTTTCTTGTAATTAATGTTAAGATGTAAGTCTGAGATGCTCAGTGTAGTGTAACATAGTACCCTTATTACAGTTTCTTGTTGTGTGTTATGTTTTTATTTTGTTATAGATGTAATTTCTAGATACTGTATCTTTAATGGCAGCTGGGTTTTGCTGGGTTGCACTGGGAAAACGTTCTCCGGAGTAACTTAGATAACCAGTATTTTAGGAGGAGGGTAACGTCAGTCAACAAAGCAGGGGATTTATTAAAACAGACTTCAAAATTATGTAACTAAAGAAAAGATAGCAATTTCTCCTGCTGTAAAACAGTTTTGAGATATATTGTCACATATTCACTCTGTCTGTGTAAAAACATTGCTCCATTAAAAATTTCTGACTTTTGTGTATGTGGAATAGTATCCCCCTTTTTAGCACAAGAAGCTTTTATGGAATTATGGGATAAGTTAACGGAGTAAGACTTCCAGGGTCTATACATATCTTTTTCTTATGTAGTTATAAGTTAATCAGGATGAGTGTAACAGTGAAGAATAATGTATTACCTGTGAACTTTATTTAGTATCACTTATTATGAACAAATCTGAAGGTGAAATACTGGTTGTGACAGTAACAGGATCTTCTTAATAATAAGATCTCAGTAAGACTGAATTAATTTGAGATATTGAGCGTAACTGCCACGTACTGTGTATGTTCAGTAGGCTGGGAGGTGGAATGAGTGTTCTTTATACTGCTTTTAAGTGTTTCTCACACAAATAGTATTGATTTGTAAAACACAGATTAGTTTGTCTAATGCTTCCAGGACTTTTGTTGCCAAGTTACGTCTGATGTATGTTTTTCTTCTCTGTAAGAGATGTGTTATTTCAGAATTTTGAAAACTATAAGCCTGATGTGCAAGAGCTGATATGTGTAGCTGATCATCTGGGTTCAATGATGCAGTATGAGACACCAGGATTTCTTCCAAATAAAAGAATACATAGAGGTATACTGAAAATTCTCTGTAAATTTGAGTGGGGAAAAAATCAATGTGGTGATAATTGAATGCTATACCTTTTGCTATCTGCAAATTAGTTTTATGCTCTGTTTAAAAAGTTTAAAATTAAAATAATCATTATGTCATCAGTTTCTTGACCTAGCTGAGGACTGGAAGTCATGATCTTCCAGAGTTTATTGATGTTGTCAATTCTTTTCCTGTAAATACATTGCTTTTCTTCTTCAGTTTTCCTATCTGTACAAAAATGAGTGGCTCTAATTGGTTTTCTGTTTCTCTTGTTGGTCCCTCTCTTCTCTTCCCTCACCTCAGCAATGGGATTGGCCACTCTAGAAGTAATGCAAGCTGTGCAGCGGACTTGGGCAAACTCAAAAGTTCGGATGAATGGGAAAACCAGACTGATGCAGTGGAGAGATATGTTTGATATTGCTGTAAAGTGGCGAAGGTAATGGTAAAAGAGCCTTATACTGTTGTAATAATGATGCATGCTCCAGCTAACCAAAGGGCTAAAGTCATGGAGGAGAAAATGAACACTTGCTACCATTCTGTAACTACAAGATGTTCTGATAGAAGACAAGGATGGTTTAGGTGCAAGGAACGTGCTTCTGAAAATACTCCATTTTTCTATAAAGGAGGGAAAGAGTTGGGAACAGCTTTTGCCGGTTGAAGGGAAGCTGTGAAAGACAGGATCCATTGCAGTTAAGGCAAACAAAAACTAAGACTTTCAAACTCCAGTAACGTAAAATCTTTGAATTGTATGGTTTTCATAAGAAAAAACCTATGTTTCAATAAAACATTCTTTTTTGTGATCTGTGAATTCTGGTTTTTTTGCCTAAAATTGTTCTGTCTGTGAAGAAAACTTTATTATAAGTACTACATGGAGTGAAATATGTGCCAGTGTTAATGTTCTTTGTCTTTGTAGGATAGCTGACCCTGACCAGCCTGTACTTTGGTTGGACCAAATGCCTGCCCGAAGCCTTAGCAGAGGTTTCAATAATCACATTAACTTAATCAGGTATGAGAGTTTTACCAAACAGCATTCCCACACTCACTAAGGGATTGTACAAAAACTTACCATCTATTCGTGAAAGAGCATCTTACAGTATTGAATGCTCATTGTTTTACTTTTATATTTATTTTATGTTTTCTAATGAAACATTTGGGGTTTGTGCACCTCAAATTTTCCCTTGGGATATTTCCTCTTTTTCCTGAATTTCACTTGTACAACTGAGTTATAGCAAGATCTAACAAGGATCCAGAATACACATATTTTTATGTGCTGTTTTTAATTCCCAAATTACTTTAAACGTAAAAATTTGATTAGGTTCATCATAGTTGTAATTTTTTCAAATGCTGCTTCTCAAAAGTAGTGGCATTGGTATTGAAACAATGCTGTTCATTACCTTTAATACCAGCTTTGAGTGGAGTGGAAAAACATAGTTCTCTTAGCTGTTTTCAGAGCAGGTCAAAGTAAAGCAAAAAATGACAAAATCAGTAAACATTGAGGGGTAACAGTTCCACTTTCAAATAAAGGAAAAATTTAAAAGATTCAACCACTGTTGTACGTTCCATCTTCTCCCATGCTGCAAGACATGTAGTCATGACAGAGAGACTCGATGTGGCAGCATCACTGTCAATCACAGGAGCAGAGTGTGTTTGTGTAAGTAAATATGTAGCCAGGTTTCATCTTATTCCACCCCCTCATGGGAAATACTTTGATCTGTCATTCTCCTTTTATCTCTTTCTTCTCTGAGAAGCTTTATTGAAAAAGGAGGGTAATGGAAGCAAAGCCTTCTCAGGAATTATTTCAGGCAGAGAAAAACAGTGATATTCTAATGTTCACATGCAGATGCAAATGAGAATTTTTCCTTGCTCTTCCTTCCACTCTGTGAAATGGACCCTAGCAGCCTCTGGTTTACTTCATAGGGTGGTTAATGTAGCATTAAACTCCAATGCAGATCAGTAGTTGCCTTGCAGGATGTGCTGCTTCTTGAACAGTCTTATGCTCAGGCTTCTCTCTTCCTTCAAGCCAAGTGTTACGTTTGGGCTTCAACCCACGTTTGTCTTTGCTGTTGCTGCGTTTGTCTCTTCTCACACATACGATGCAGCAGAAACCACAACCATCTGTACTTTGAGGCAGGGATCCATTTCATAGCTCATCTCTTTCTTCCTGGTTTTATTTTTAAATGGGGGACTAAAAACTTCATTTTTAGGTGATCTATGCTGGCAGAAAGGCATTCATGTAACAACATTTAATTAACATCCTGAAAATAACATTGAACATTTAATCTGGGGAAATTTGTCCTTGTACAAGATCTCTGTGTAAGAACTCTGTTTTGCAGTGGCCAAACACTTTACTTGTTTTCGATTCATCAGAGAATAGTAGCAAAACTCATGATGTTCCAGCTGTTTTGGTAATTTTATAGAAATCTAAAATAAACTTCATAATCATTCAGAATTGTAGGCCCACAGTGAATCTAATTCTAAACTTTTGGTTCTGGCTCAGCCTTGGATTTTGGGGATCTCATCAGCATTTTGGTTGTGCTTTCTTAATAGCTAGGTAGTGATTCTCTGAAAATTATTGACTTGGCACCTTTTTTGAAGAAACAATACATTTGAAGCAGCATAATTACTGCTGCCTTAGGAGTTGGTCATACTTTAGTACTGTATAGTGATTGCATTCTTTTTGATTCTGGAAACCCGTGCTTGTTTGATTATTCTCCATCCCAAGCAATAGCTGCTTTCCTTGGTCAGTTTTCTGTTGTGATTTGTTTCTTTTGGATTCCATCTTGATGATTTCAAGATGATGTGAGAGTTAAAAGAAATGAATATATTATGTGGTAATGAGGATTTTCTTAAATTTATTATACTTTTGAAGCATGTTCTACTTCAGTATGATTTCTAAATCACAATCTCCTTTTAATGAATTATGGAGATTTGTATAATCTCCTTACATTACTCAGCTTGTAAAATGGCTGCTGATTGAAGATGCTAATATGCTACAGAGCTAACACCTTTTTGTTGATAATTAAGATAACTTTATGGTCTTTTCCCTATCTTTCAAGAATATATATTTTGCTTTATATTTGGGTTATGATTTGAAAGTTATTCTGATACCTGTATGACTAAGGCTGAGTTCTTTCTGTAGAATGGCCACCCGAAAACCAGGTGTAACAATAGATTTAGGCTGACAAATAGCAGACTTCATGGTTATTTTGTATACAAATATAAAAGGTGTTCAGTCAAGAAGTGTAACAGTATCAGTTGGGTGTTCTTCTAGTATTTGTAACACATCTAGTGGTGTTGAGCTGAAGTTGTATCTAGGTTTTATTTGGTCTGAATTGTACAGCAGGAATTTCTGTGGACAAAAATACTTGGATTAGATATCTGCTAGCATAACCTTTTTCTTTACTCAGAATTCTTTGCACTGGAAGTTCATTATTGTTCAGTGACTCCTGTCAAGTGAGTCTTGTCATGGTGCACTAGCATTCACTGTCTGCTGAATTATTTTTTTTTTCTTTTCCAGAATGGCAGAATGTTTGGAGTGTGTCAGAAAACAAATATTTTTTGTTTGTTGGTTTTGAGTCAATTTGGGGACCATTTTATAAAGACATTTAAGAAACATCTTACACTTCACAATATTTCATAGGCTTTCAGATCTTAATGTACTCAAGACACAAGTGTATCAGCTGTCACTTTCTTTGTTGGCCTATAGACAAGGGCAACTTTGGCATATCTACTTCTGGTTTAAATGCTCAAAGCTAGCAAGTTTCATTTAAAGTAGAGAAATGTTTTTGAAAGCTTAAGCTGTTTTTATAGGCAAAGCAAGGATTTGGGATCAGCTAAACATTAATGATATACTTAATGTTTTTATAAAAAAAAAGGACACTCTGGAGCACTTCAACTTTTGAAATCTTGGTGGTAATGTTTATTAAACAAGGAGAAAGAGTAGAAATAAGCACAAATCACTTTTGACCACCTGCCAAAAGTCTTTCTTGGTACTACAGCTTCTAGTTGACCTGATAGAATGATAGGTCTGGTTTGGATGTATTTTCCAAGATGACACTAAAGGAAAATCCAGTTCCTTATACTGACACGCTACTACCTGTTGTACACTTTTTTTTCTTTTTAATACAGATGGAAAATGATGGGACGTACAACAAGGGCAAATTATATATATAGATTTGTCTTCATCCTTCCACTTTCCCTACCTCCCTTTCCTATTTGCAGATTTGTGTGTGTGTGTTCTAGTTCTGTTCAGTTTTTAAAGACTGATTCTGCTGATTTTCTGAGACTAGGCCTACTAAGGTGTGAGACTGTTGAGTGAGACATTAGAGAGGGACTTAAGCTGCCAAAAATCGCTTAGAGTGGAAAAAAAAAGGCTAGATGTACACACCTTCCTGTGATTGACAGTGGTTTTGCTTCCTCAGAGAGCGATAACGTTTACTTTATAAAATCTTGTTTTGTAGACTGGGAGAAGAGGAAGGACTCCTACAAATGCAATAAGGGTATGTAATTTTTCCTCTCAGAGTGGTTATAATCCTAACAAGTTTCTACCACACTTTAATATATTAAATTTCTTTTCCTTAGTAGTCCAAGGGAGAAAGCAACACCTTCTTAATGCTTTTGTTTTACAGTTACTACTTGTCACTGTTAAGAGTCAAAGCAAAATTACTTCAATAAAGAGGGACATAGGTGAATAAGGAGAAATGTATGTTGACTGTCAGAGCAGATCAACATATATATTGCTAAATATGTAAACTGGAGAGTGTTGGTTCTCTAAATAAATGCACAGATTGAGAATTCTTTTCTAATTCTGCAGTCTACGAGTCTAGGGAAGATTATATCGTTGTGCAAATTGATATTTATTATATAAATAAGATGTACTGCAATTAGGTACATTGAAAACAGGGAAATATGTATTGAAATGTAGTTTATCAGAGAACAACAATAGTAATGATACGTGAGGTTTTGTAAGTTCACTATGTAATCCATATTTAAAATGGGGAATTGGCAAATGACCACATAGATAAAACTCTAGTTCATTCCTTTTATTAACAGAGCATCTATGCATAAAATTATGTCAAGTATTAATGAGTAATATTTGTGGTTTAGCCCTGGAATGTTGAGTTGAAAAACAAGTCTTCAAAAAAAACTTTTCTCTTCTTTGTAGGGGGCAGGTCATTAACATGCGGTACCTGGAATACTTTGAGAAAATTCTTCATTTTATCAAAGACCGGATCCTTGTTTATCACGGGTAAATTACTGATTTTTTTTTTTTCCCCTGATTCACTCCCCTGGTAATACTGATCTGAAATTTATATCATAGTCATTTGAGAAAGTCTGAGAGATTTTTTTCCTTAATTTTAGGAAGTTCTAATTTTCTTAGTTATCTATAGAGATAATTATTTCCTATTAAAGGTGCAAAATGCTATTTTTTGCCACCTTAAGAAACTTAAACTAATAGGAAAAAAACCACTGTGCATTACAGTGTACTTAGAAACTAATGACTGTTTTGAATTTGTAGCCACAGTTTTGTCATGATCGATTTTCTCAGTTCTTTCTAAGTATATGATTTATTAAAGATGTTTGGTTTCCTTCTGGTAGTTTTAAATGAGCAGAGAATCTTTACTACGTGTTACATAGATGGGTTGGTAGATGTTGTCCTGGAACTGAAGGCAGTTATAGAATTTTGAATAAAAAAATGTGACAAAAAGTAAGGTGAAAATTGATATTGGCATCTATTTCAAACTTCAACCCTTTTAGCTTTAAACCCTCTATTTTTTCTTTGGCCTTGTAGCCCATATTAAATATGGAGCTCTATTTTTCAATCTCATTATTCTACTTAAATATAAAAAAATTTAAGTGCATAAAATCTTTATAACTATTGAAAACATCTAAATTTTAGGAAATCTATGATAGTTGCTGAAAGTACATAAGTTCTGTAGTTCCTGGGAAGTCTATCCTCTATTGGGAGTAAGTTTAAGTTTGTTCAGAGTAAGCCAGCAGCTTTTGACCTTAAACCAGAGCAATTTGTGCTGTGATTTTTAAAATAATTCTGTTCTTAAAATCTGAGTGTACAGTAATTAGTAAATATTAAAACAGTAATTCAACAGGTTTCTTCATGGTCCAGCTGTGTGTGCATCTGGAGTGTTTACTTGCCTTTGAGGCCACAGAGTTGCACATAGTTTGTGAAGAATATTTTTAACATTAACTCTATTCTTTTCCATCTTTCCTTATGTAGAAGCCCCTGTCTACACACACTCATGCAAACATTCTTTAGTGCTTTAGAGTAAGATAGAGTAGTAAATTACAGTAAGATAAACCTGAAGACTGAAGTTGAGGTTTGAAGCTGAAAAAAGTTAATTGAGCTGATATAGGAGATTACTTTTGGAAAAATAGGAGACCATGTGGCCAAGTATAAAGGAATTAATCTTCAGAAAAGAAATAATTAACTTTCAATAACTTACTTCACTATGGCTAATTAGGTTAAAAGTAGGTGAATTTCCAGAAGTGCTATGTGTTCAACTGTTGTATTCCATATTTAATTTTTTTCCAGTGCTAATAATCCAAAAGGACTGTTAGAGGTCCGAGAAGCTTTGGAAAAGGTACATAAAGTAGAAGATCTTCTTCCCATAATGAAGGTAAATTAAAGAAAAACTTGAAAATATGATAAAAATAATAAAATGTGTTCTGGGAGATATGCAGTTCCTCAGAATAAAACCATTGTGTGTAAACTTAAAATGAGTAAGTGGAAATACTAGCTCAGGTTATTCCAAATCTGCAGTATGAAGGGTTGGACCTTCCCTTTGATATATGCGGGTGGGTGATGTGTATTTGAAATCCTTGGCCTAACTGCGAACCGGTAACAAAATTATGGGGAAACAAATAGTTGAATGTAATTCTTTGAAGTCAACCTTCTCAACCGAGAGGGTTTGTGAACAGATTCACCACAGTGGACTCACTGTATGCCTGTGCAGTAGGAAGGAAAAAAATTGAACTAAGTGTCTGAAAGATTAAGAACATGGAAGCTCTTTTTTCTTTAGGTTCATTGGTGCAGGTTGGTATGTGGTGGGGCTGGCAGGGGAAATGGGGGAACAGTTGCCCTTAGTGACTGGTAGCTGAAATGAAATACTGGAATAATGTTCTTGAGCTTTGGAAGACTTGTCTGAAAAGGATTGGAGAAACTTGCAGGTTTTCTTGATGGTGGTCTTTGTAGAAAGGCCTTGGGTATATGACCTGCAAAATTATTTATACTCTTATCTCAAATTGAGTTTTATTACCCGTGAGCTGGGTTTAAGTAAAAGGTTTTCTCACTCTCCCTCTCTCCTCTAAATTAATCTAGGATGAGCAGCATGTAAATATTTGGGTTTGGGGAATGTTACAAAATATGTCTTTTTAAAGGATTGGACAGTATTTTAGAGCAGAATAAAATTTGGGAAGAAATAAGTCATTCTAAATAGAGACAAACTCCTTGCTTTCTTATCATGTGTGTCCACATTGCAGTTTTGTATCTAAGCAGAGTTGGCGGGTTGCCATAAAACAGGGCTCTCTGAAACTACATTGCTGCTGCTGCTGAAAGACTCTGGGTTTGCATTTGTTCACGGGAATAGTGCTCAGTCACTTGTGCACTACAGATATCTTTGCAGGAGCTGCATGGCTTAAGCACTAAATTTTTCTATGGGTTTTTGTAATATGTATTGTGAATATAAGTGACTTCACAGAACATATCATAATTTTGGAGGTCCTTTTTATATTACTGTCTTGTTCTTGCCCTTGAAAGATGAAGCCAAGTGGATACTAACTGAACTTAAACAAAAACTTGTGCTGAAGAGATAGTAGATGTTGGGGTGGATGGACATCTGATTGTTCCGTGCTGCCACACAAATGTGCAAGTAGGGCCCCGTAGAGGACCTGATATGGCCACTGTTGAATTGTAGGCCAGAAAAAATGCTATTAATGGAGTTAAAAGTATAGGTTACTCCAAAAGAATGATGAAAATATATAAACATAGTGGACTGTACATTACTTATTTCAAAATAAGTGCCTCAACTAGCAGCAGATGTTCTTCCTGGTTTCTATAACCTGTACATTTTGATCTGGTTTGAGTCTCCTGTATCCCATTCCAAACTGTATCAAAGTGGAATGCTGTCTCATTAGAGGCTTTTTGTTCCTTTAAAATAAATCCAGGTTCTCTTCAAACAACACATCTGGATCACAAGTTCTGTTAAAATAAATAATTGCCTGAGTAATTCATTCAACACTAGTACATAATAGTCATTAACAGTGCCTGTATAAAATGAATGTCTGCTAATAGTGATGTAGTTTGGTTATGTGGATAGCTGGGGAATGCTGTATGTCAAAAGCTGGGCTTCTGGCTTTACTTAAATGCAGTTTTGCCTGGTTTATAGTGCTCTCTGGCTACAGTGTTACTCTTAGACAATGTAGCTTTCTAAAATTCTTAAACCTAGTGGTATCTTCCTTCTGATGAGGATAAACATTAATTGAAACTGAATCACAGTTAAGAAACTGTTCCTTTGATTTGTATTCTGGAATCCACACTTAGACTAATGCAGCCACTTCTTACTGTAAACATAAAATGGGGTCTCAAATTCCTGCTTTTGTATTTACATTGTTGCACCAAAAGGTTACTGTCAGGGTGCAACTTGGGGAAAAATCTGTCCGAGTGGAACTGCTGTGTATGGTTGCTTTTCATAAACAGTGCTGCTTTCTATTCACTATATAGTTATAAATTTGAATGCCAATATGCTTCATGCAGTATTTATGATTTCCATTCAGTAGGAAATAAAGGATAAATGAAATAATGTACTCAACAGTAACTTTGTCCTGCTCCCTCAGTTTGTTCATTTTTACTTCTGCTCCTTGTATTTTAAGTGTTTGAAAACAATAGCTAGGCAGTCTGCCTCTGTTACTTCTAATATTACACTTTTTCCTTCTGAAAGCAGTTTAACAGTAAAACCAGAGATGGGTTTACCGTGAACACAAAAGTCCCCAGCCTCAAGGATCAAGGGAAAGAATATGATGGATTCACAATTACAATAACAGGAGATAAGTATGTTTGCTATTTTCAGGGGTTTGGGTACACTAAGTAACGATGAGGTATTAACAGTTAATTGTCTGAAATGCCATTTCTGCTTGCATAAAGTGGGTTTTGTTTCTCACTAGGGACATTTTTGTAAATAACTAAAATGTATTTGTTTGAGAACTTGATTCCTGTTGTGTTCCCTGACAAAAAGGGGATAGGGATAACATTAATGGAGTAGGCCTGTTTGCTTTGATTCTCTAACATATAGGGCAAACACGAAGAAAGAGCTTGTTTTTTCATCTTAGGCTATAAAATGCCTAAGGGGGAAAAATCTCAAAAATCTCAGTCTTTATCAATATCAAAATACATTTCTTCTTGTGAGACCTTGTCTCTTGTGTTGACTGAGAAGTCCTGAATGGAATGGAAATTTCTGTGGTCTAAGAATGGAAGAGACTCTTCTATTTGAATTTTTGACTTTTTTTATGTTTATTTTTGAGATGTTTGCAGACCTTCTATCTGCAAATGAAAATTTAAATAGTAACTGAATGTATGAGAATACAATCAGGGGTCTTTGGGTCACTCTCTTGGTGAGTTAGTAAATTTCTCACTTTATGGATTCTGACTCCTTGTCTTCGTGAAATATGAGCATTACTCTGAAGCTCAGATCATCTGTCCTACTATTAAATAAAAACTTCATTTTAATTTAAAAAATTTAAAATTCTCTGCATTGGAATTTTTCCCAGAATTTGTGTACTTTCAATGAATGGCATGGAAGCCAAACTTCTCTGCTAAGATGTTAATGTATCTCATGGTTTTTCATTTCGCATTGTAAATCATAGGCATATATACAGTGAAATGGCATTAAATGTATGGCCTCACTGTTTTGAGGAAAATATTTTGATGTCAGTAAAATGGTCTTTGTTCTGCACAAACTTTGTTCAGTATCACTCAGACTGTTTTGATCCACAGTTTGTAACCATGCTTTATACCAAAACAATTTCATTTTGGTGGTTTAGAAATTAATGAAATTACACTTTACATACATTCTATACAAAAGTCTTAAGCCCATGAAAATATTTTAAAATTTCATATTTCTTATTTTTTACTCACTTTAAGCAAAATGCTAATGCTTGTCAAGTATTGTTCAATGGAAATAAAATACTTCATCTGTGATTAGACAGCAATCTTTAATGTATCTTCAGACTTACAACGCGATGTAACATTTTTAATTCAGTGATTTTTGGAGTTCTTTTTAATTAAATGGGAAGCAATGCCCATAATCTTTTGCTTAAGGAAAAATGATGGAAAAAAAGTGATGTGATGTGTAACTGTAGTACATAGGTAGCTTACCCTGGATATTAGATTGTGCATCAAGTTCTGTTCAAAAAATGTATCTCCTTTTTTTTCCATCTGCTTGATAGAGTGGGGAACATACTATTTTCAGTAGAAACTCAGACAACAGAAGAGAGAACACAGCTGTATCATGCAGAAATAGATGCACTATATAAGGATCTAACAGCTAAAGGAAAAATTCTGATTCTGTCTGCAGAGCTGGGGGTAAGGCTGTTTTAGTGGAATGATTGATTCATTGGTAAAATCCTAGTATGTTTTTATACTCTGTCTAACAGTCACTGTTCTAATAATTTTTGACTGAGTTCTTCAGTAATAAAATCGACTGCTTATTTAAACCTAATTATGGACAGTATCATGAGAAGTAACTATAAATCTCTCTGTTACTTAAAAATTTGCTATGCTTTGCCTGCAGTAATAGAGGGTGTCCAGGCAAGGTCTCAACATCACAGTGTGCTCCTTTTTTTTCGTTCTTTTTTTTCTTTCTTTTTCCCTCTTGTTATTTTTTTTATTTTTCTTGTGGGTCTGTGTTCAACTTTTTCCCCATCCTTATAAGTACTGTTTAGGATTTGGCTCATGGTGGCTACCTGTAAGATAAGTAACATGAATTCATGAAAAGCACTAGCATTGTATTTATGTTGATTTGATTTGCCGTGAGAATCTGACAACATTTGAGCTTGTGCTTTTCCTTTTTCGTCCCTTAATACAAAGTAGTTGAACTATGTTTCACCTACATTTTAAAGATACAACAAAATAGTTTGTTTAAACATCCTTTAATCAGAATTCAACTTCTCAGCTTGACGTTTTTCACATTTTAAATGGTTCTTTTAAAAAAAAGATAGTAGTAGTACTGTAAGACTTTGCAATAAGTGTACCTTTAGAAGATATTACCTGGCTATTAAATTATCTTTAATTCACTTTTCTTTTTTCTTTTCCTTAGGAAGTAGATGCTGTTTGCAACTTGATCCTGTCACTAGTTTATTACTTCTATAATTTAATGCCACTTTCAAGAGGATCTAGGTTAGTGTTTGTATTCCTTGTGCCTCTTACCTTGGATGCGTGTAGTGAAATGTCCATGTGTTGCTGTATCTTAATGTATTTTTTTTAAGTATAAAAAAGCTCTGGGTTGAGCTATATGTCCTGTACAGTCTCTCCTTTTGTCCTGTCATGACAATGGGAAGTGACTTAGTACTGTTTTAAAAGCTAGTTTGTAATTTCTGATGGTAACTATGCATAGCTTCATGTATATTTGAAATTTTGAGTAGTCTGTATTTTTAGACTTCAACTCACAGATTGAAATGTGTCATTTTTAAATTGTAATGCTTGGTTTCCTAATCCATATTGTCTTACCCCACTGTATTCTCACTTAGGAGGCTTTTTTGAATCATGTATTTAAGATGAAATATACTTTGAGTTAACTTATTTTAATAAAATACACCAAAATATTATTTTAGTAATTTATTACAACTGTTAGGGTCACCAAATGAAACTGTAGTATAAAGTTCCATATGTCACAGAACTCTTTAACTGAGATTCTATTTTAATGCAAACCTCATTACATTCAAGACTATTATGAATTTCTGTTCCACTAAGCACTTAAGATCTTTAAGCTTATTACTAAACACAGTTCATTAAAAAAAAAAAAAAAACAAACTTGAGATTTTGGTTTTATAGTCAGATTTTACATTTATCTGAATGAATGAAAGAATTAACAGAAATTCTGTCTGAGATTTATAATTTAAAAAAAAAAAAATTAAAAAAAGAGTCACTCAATAGCTTAACAGTGCCTCTAGCTCTATTGCAGTAGAGTTCATAAACTCTTCTGGGCTGCAGCTAAGCTTCTTGGGAACAGGAGCTTCCTTTGTTTTCAGCTCTCTGGAGTCTTAAGAACTCCAAAGTATGAAATCATGATTGTAACTAATGTAGAAACAGTAGTTACACTCCATAGGTTCATAACTTCATTTTAGTGGTGTTGGAAAGTAACAGTGATTTCACTTTTTAAGTGTTTTGTGCTTGGTTTTGCTTCTAAAATAACTAAAACATTAGTTTTTACTAGCCTTCTATGAAACAGTACTATATTCTATTTGTTTAACATCATGGAAAGACTTCTACTTCATTTTTTGGTTTTATTTTTAATCTTTTAGTGTCATAGCTTACTCAGTGATCATGGGAGCACTAATGGCAAGTGGAAAAGAAGTGTCAGGAAAAATCCCTAAAGGAAAGGCAAGTATCAAAATATCTCAAAATACAAAAATATTGAAATACACTGGTTCAGCCTTGATGGAGGAAGTAATACTTGTAAGTGTGAGGAAGGAGCTGTAAGATTAAACAGGAACTGCATGCTTGTTTGCTGGAGATGGTTTAGCTGCAACTATAACGACTGGCAGCCTGAGAGAGTGTTGAAAATTTCATTGCTCTTCTGAGAGCAGGTGAGGTTTGGAGATAGTATATGCAATAATTTGTGTTAGTGAAATGGTAGCATTTAGTCCCACAAGCATTGCATATTTGTAACTGAAGCATTTCTGGTGTGCTGAGCTGTTCTTTTCAGCATTCTTTGAGAAGGGTTCTGAGAATACTTGGGCAGAATTAGTGACGCTTCTGGCACACAGCAGAAATTTTCTGTCTCTGCTCTCGCTGTGTTCTAGAGCATTTAGGGCTTGGTAAGTAGAAATGTATTTGCGACTTCTCTTGATTTCTCCTTCCCCTTTGTATTCTGCTTAATTCAAGGTAAGTCCTAGTTTTTAGTGACTACATTTCATTATTATACCACCTTGCTCAATAAAGGGTTTTGTTTTCTTCAGCTGTTGGGCTCTTAGCTGTGTTACCTTTTCAGCATGAAAGGAGTGAGAACACCTCTGCCTCTTTAAAGTATTGTCTAAAAAAATCAGTAAAATTGCAGTGAGAATCCAAGTTGTTGAAGAAAATATCCTGCATGGATAACTGAAGAAAGGGCGACTTTCCCTTTTGGTCTAGAAGGCCCTGAAAACAGTGAGGTTTGTGCTTTCAGTACAGTGAACTCCTAGTAGCTTTTAAGAGCAAACTGCAATTGCTTAGTAGCCAGAAAGCTTCCTTTTCACTATGCCATTAATCTGGTATCTTCCCCATTCTGCAGGCATTCAAGCTAACCTAAAACACTTATGTGGGTTTCTTAAGCATTTACTTAGGACTTGATAGGGCAGTGTATTTTGCTGACTGAGTTTAGGCAGGCAAGCAGAGTTTCAGGATTTCTGACTTACAGGAACACTTTAGACATCTTTACATTTGAGAGTTTTTCCTGAAACAGAGTGGCTGAATTGGAATAAATGCTTTTTTTTGAAAGTTTTCACCACCTGGAGGAAATTCTTTTCCCCTGTTGAATAAGCTTTTTTGCCAGATTCCTTAGAAGGGCTAGGCTGGTCCTTAGCTTATGACAACATGCATTTTCAGACTGTTCTGAAGTCAAAGATGCACAGTAGTCAAGAGTCCTGTTATTGCCTGGTAGGCAGTAGCCACAGTCAGTGTAGCTTCCAGTATTGGTTGTGATGGGGTGTGCAAACCCAGAGAGACATTTAGTGCTGACTTCCAAACTGATGATGAGGGACAAAGTAGGCTGGGCACAGACTGGTTAGTAAGCTTACTCCTGTCTTACCAAGAATATAGGTAGCATGCTCTCAGAGCTCTTCGTGAAGTTAGAGAACTTAAAAATTCTGTGATTTCTTAATATCTTTTTTATTTTGTTGCATTTTCAGCTGGTTGATTTTGAAGCAATGACAGCACCAGGGTCTGAAGCTTTTAGCAAAATAGCAAGGAGTTGGATGAATCTAAAAAGGTAAATATTTTTATTCAGATGGGGAATGGATAAATAAAACATAGAAAACTTTAAATATAAAATTTAATATGCACTAAAAATGTTATTTAGAAATTATGAGTTTAGTAAATGATTCAGTGGTTTTTTTAACACTGTTTAGGAATTAATAAGACAAGATTTGTACTTACACACACAGTAGTGTGTTTCTATTCTAGCAGAGTAGTTAGTAGTCTGCACATTCACTTATTGTGAGTGTTATCCTCTGAGAAAATTATCTGGGTTAATATTGTCTTTATTTTGTCCATTGGTTGATTTTGCCTTTTTATTATTATTTTTTAGCATTAGTAAATCTGGCAATGAATCAACAAAACAGGGGGCAATTTTGATTTTTTTCATTCTTATGAATCTCTTCAAACTAAATATCAGTCATTTACTTATCCTTTAGTGCTGATTTGATTTGGAGAATAAGTGTTTTCAAAGTAGATGGACATTTTGAATATACAGAATTACATTACTTAGTATAGCTGCATGGCTTTTGTGCAATGCTTAAAAATTTTGATTTGGATATGAATTGATTTTTGAATACTGAATACATTGACAAGGAACTAATACTATGAATCTGCTGCATTTGATTTGTCCCTTAGTCGTTATTCCCGATACAAAATCTAAAAATCTAAAAAGACAACACCAGTTCTGGTATCCTTCAAGTCAGTGTCAAGACACTTACAGGGTTCTGAGGGAATCGGGCCATCTGTAATCTCAGAAAGGTGGTGCACATCAGGGAACATTCTTGCTGATTGCAGGAAAGGAAATCTTGCATTCATCTTCAGGAAGGCCAAAAGGACAGCCTAGTGAAATTGTAGGCTGGTCAGCTTCATTTTGGTCCCTGGGAAAGTCATAAAGTGCATTTCATATACGCTTCAGTGTATATGAAGGAGAAGGTGACAGAAAACAGTCAACATGAGCTTACCAAATGTTGTGTGACTCAATATGATTGTTCTCTGATAGAAACCAACTGGATTTGGGGATGACAAGAGAGCAGTCAATGTTGTTTATTTTTACTTCAGCAAGGAGTCCCACAATACTCTCATGTCAAGATCACATATTATGGTCTGGATGAATGGACAGCTAGCTGGATTAAAAAGCTGTTTGGATAATCCCATTTTTAGGGGGTATTCAGCGCTTTAGACCACACCTAAAATACGGCTGGAGTAAAGACTGTGATAAACTGGAGCAAATTCAGTAAAGAGCCACCAAGATGGCCAGGGGGCTGGAGCACAAGCCTTAACAGGAGAGAGCTGGGCTTGTTCAACCTGGCTTTGACCGAACAGCAGCTTTACAGTACCTCTGAGAAAATGGAGCCAGGCAGTGCTTGGTGAGAGGACAAAAGACAATGTGCTTCAGTTTAGACTGAGCATAATCTTTTCATCCTCAAGGTAGTCAAGCAGTGGAACAGACTGCCCAAAGACGCTGTGCATTCTTCATCCCTGGGGATTTTCAAGATCTGACAGGATAACACCCTGGTTTGACTACTCAGTTGACCTTGTTTTGAGCAGGATGTTAGATCACAGACCTCCTGCAGTCTGGTCCAACCTGAGTTATTCTGAGAGCCTGAGGAACTCTGCAGGCTGCTCTTAGTGCCAAATAGTGCATACTGATTAGTGTTGTTTAACTTCATTATCAGGGGTTCTCAGCCTGGTGAGTTTCACTAGAATGTAGTTGGCTTTGCTTGATGCTGAGAAAAACATTTGAAGAACTACAGCCCAAAGGACTTAGTGTAATAATATGAAGGTAATTAACCTGAGTGGCTAATTTGTCTGTGGTAGATGAATTGTAGTGGGTACGGTAAATAAGGCTGGAAGACTTAAAGCAATAATTTGGTTTTTTTAACTTCTGCTACTTTTAAAAGCTCTTCCATATAGTCATTGTTTTCATTCTGTATAGTGACTGAGGAGTTACGAGAAGCAAGAGCTGGTTGTGAACAGCAGATTCTTAGAATTACAGAATCATTAAGGTTGGAAAAGACCACTGAGATCATTGAGTTCCAACTGCTAACCCAGCACCACTGTGTTCATCGCTAAACCATGTCCTCAGGTGCCACATCCACCCACCTTTCGAACACTTACAGGGGTGGTGATTCCATCACTTCTCTGGGCAGCTTATTTCAGTGTCTGACCACCCTTTTGGTGAAGAAATTTTTCCTAATATCCAATCTAAACCTTCCCTGGCACAATTTGAGGCCATTTCCTTTGGTCCTGTCGCTTGTTAGAGAAGAGACCAACCTCCACCTTGCTACAACCTTTCAGGTAGTTATAACAAGTGATAAGGTCTCCCCTGAGCCTCCTTTTCTCCAGGCTAAACATCCCAACTCCCTCAGCTGGTCCTCATAAGACTTGTGCTCCAGACCCTTCACTTGTGCTCCATTCCCTTCTCTAGACACTCTCCAGCACCTCAATGTCCTTCTTGTAGTGAGGGGCCCAAAACTGGCCACAGTACTCGATGTTCGGCCTCACCAGTGCCCAGGGGGATGATCACTGCCCTGTTCCTGCTGGCCACACTGTTTCTGATACAGGCCAGGATGTCAATGGCCTTCTTGGCCACCTGGGCACACTGCTGGCTCATGTTCAGTGGCTGTTGACCAGCACCCCCTGTTTTTCCACCAAGCAGCTTTCTAGTCACTGTGCCCCAAGCCTGTAGCATTGCTTGGGGCTGATTCTTGACTTCAGGTTCCAAATTTGTTGGAGAAGGGGATGAAATATAAGCTAATGTGTTAACTTTCTGGTAAATCATAGAACTCATCAAAAGATAAATAATTTTGTTGGGTTTTTTTTATCTCTTTCAGTATTTCACCTTCTTACAAGAGCCTGCCATCTGTATCAGAGACTTTTCCAACCCTGAGAACAATGATTGAAGTACTAAATACAGACTCATCTCACTGTCTAAAAAAAACTATAGTTGTTGTATAATTTATACAAATAAAAGGCCAAGAGGTACCGCTTCATAAATTATTTTGAATGGCAAATTATGGTTAAAAGAGTTTGATTTGTTTTTTTTTTAATATAACAAACTTACTTGACTATTTAGCACTAGAGTAAAAGGAATCTGTTTGTGACCAATAATACTGAAGAGGAAAAAAGAAGTAGAATAACTGATTTTTCATATTAAGATACACTCTAACAGAATTACAGTAGTTCAGGGCCAAACTGAAGAGCAGTAGGAAACTGGATCACAGTTATGAACCAAACATACTGCAGGTGAAAATTTATTTTAAAAAAAAAGGAAAGAAAAGTAATCTGCGTTGGAAATAGCACTCTACTACTTCCCATTGGTTTTTTTTCAAAGCCTCTGACTTCTGCGTGGAAAACTTTGAGCTGTACATATGTGAGTAATTGGTGAATACATAGGTATTTCACGTAATGCAGTCCAGTGAAGGAACAGATGTCAGCTTAAAAGAATGGGTTACAGGGAAACATCATTTGGAAACAAAACCAAACAAATTACACATTTGGAGTTAGGTTCTTGCTGAGTAAATGTCAGCAACTCAGCAGTCTCCCTTTCCAAGTACCCACTGGTGGTGGTGGTTGGCAAAAGTTATCAGCGGGTTGACAGTATATTGGGAGAGCTAGCTAGGGTTCCTTCTGTTGTTTTTGTTGGATGGGCTTGGCAGCGTTTTGGAAAGGCAGACTTCCTGTAGGGCAGGGCTCTTTCAGTCCAAATAACATGGACCATACATACTATGAACCAATTTCTGATTGTAATAGTGATTATGATATTTCTGGTGAGTCTTTACTGAATTATACACATTTTAGCTTGAGCTCCATGACTTCAGAGCTCTTTATCAGGTTTAAGTGATTTCAGGAACAGCAAGCAGGTCAAATGTCTGGTTTCCTCAGTAGCTTTGATCAACTTTTTTTTCCTGCTTGAATATTCAGTATCTCAGAAAAACCACAGAACTGTTTTGTTTTAGATACAGCTTTCAATTCTGTAATATTGATAGTCTAAACTGTGATTCTGTTGCTGTCATCTTCTACACAAATACTGTATTCTTTACTTAGCTTCTTTCAGTTTTCCAGAGGTTAGGGATTTGTTGGGCACTGTCAAATACCTGGCCTAACCGTGTAACATGAGATATACTAAAGTTATTTAGAAGGAAGAGGCAAAAACATCATACGTACCCCAAACTGTACCAGTATCAATGGTGTAGTTGCATTTCTCTGTTTACAGCACAGTGCAATCTCAATTCCCTCTTTAATAAAGAAAGAAATGCAGCAAAGCATCAAGAATGCTGATACAGGTGACTGATTATAATAGGGTGGATTTATGGAACGGAGGGTCTTTTCTTGATTATTCCACAGAAGTATTTATTGGATTCAAAGGGGGCTCTGTGTGTGTGTGTGTGTGTGTGTGTGTGTGTGTGTTTAAGTTCAGGGATTGAAGTGCCATAAAGTAAGTTAGAAGCTGCGGTGAATACTGACATCCATTATATGAAAAGCCATGTTGGTTTCAAGTTAGATTTCAGTATTTGTTACTTTATTTGCAGAGTAGGACAGCTATGGGCAGCTAGAGGCCTGAGAGTTTCTGTATGAAGGATTTTCATAGAGATAGAAAATAAATCCCAGAAGGTGGATGTGTCTTCATTGGGAAGCAGTGCATCCCACCCAATGTGAGTAGCTCAGTTCCCTCATGATATGCATTTTAGAGGTTATACATTTGTCTGCTGGTCTAGTTTATTAACTGGCTGCTCATTGGATATAGCAAGAACGTCAGCAATGCAACTTCCAGTTTGGACTTCTATTGGATGAAACTACAGGTATTCTGAAACCTACCTCTCTGCACTGGGAACCAAAATGTGGCAAGTGAAGAAAATGAGAGACTTGCTTCACAAGTGTGTTCCCAATTAAAATTAAACCAGTAGTGTGTATGTACCTCTGGGAACGTTTTTTTCGTGAATGTTCATATTCTAGGATTGTATGTTGAAAACAAAACTGTAGGGAAATAACATGCTTTCCTTTCACTTGAAACAAATGTTGCTATGTAGTAACTCTTCCTCTCTAGGAATAGACTCTTAGGGTATTAACTTCTTGCCATGCTGACCTACAGTAGTGTTACCAGACTTGTAAGCACAGCAGAAGTAACATTGTATGAAGCAGATATTTTGTTCAGTGTTTTTAGTCCTGATTCTAGTATGTCTAAGAGTAGCTCTAGAATCTATTTCAAAATTTGCATAGACTGTACTGGAGCTGCACTGATAATAACATGGTTAGATTTGATTAAAAAATAGTGACCCAACTTCCAGCCAAGGGTAGAATGATCTAATGTGCAATATCTTGAAGTGTGGAAATCAACATTTGCTTTGCAAATATCAGAAAGCAAATGCTGTGCCCATGTCTAAATGCATTTTCCCTAAAGCCTCTTTTTCTCTTCTCCTGCTTGTTTGCTTGTTAAGTTCAGGTACATATATCTGATCAGAGACGTGTAACAGATGAGTGCCCAAAACACAAGGAAATCCAGGAAACTGGGGAAACACCTGTTTGGAATCCAGGTTGTTTGCCATTAGTGAGCAGTAATGCACTTTGTAACGTTGCTATGTGTTTGGAAGGATAGGTATAATTCTGAGTAACTAAAACTCATCAGAAAAAAAAAAGGCAGAATTTCCTATGCAGACCTAAGGTTCATTAACCAAGCCATAATAAAGGCAAATTTGACCACTTGTCTGGCTGGTACTAATGAACATGCATTTTAAACTTTCCTGATCAGAATTTCTGTAAAGGACAAAAGTAGGTGTTTCATTCCAAGTAAGGATAAAGGACTATTGGGTTGCTTTCCAAATGTGAGAAAGGTATTTTTCCACCATTTTGTTGCTTGAGTACCTTCCTCTATCCCGCTAGAAATAAGCACTATTTGCTTCTTCTATTTAAAAGTCCAGAAGTTTCAGAAACCTCTACTAGACTTAATTATGGAGAAAAGGAATTGTTACTTTCTGCCTACCTAATGGAGAAATGGGTACAGTAGCCTGGAAGAGATGCCAAACTTTATGCCTTGATTGTATTCTAATGGTGTGATCTTTCTTTTAAGCCTGTAAGTTTTCTTACACCTTGTGTTACTCATTGAGAAAGGGGAAGTTGGCTTTGGCACTTGACCAGACAGTCCTTGGAACTGTAAAATAGGAGGTTTCTTGTTTCAGGGATTATAGCAGAGGAAGTGGAGAAAGGATGGTGGGGAAGAAAAAAATTGCCTGGGCAAACAAAGCGTGTACCAATGTCTGGGTTTCCTTCTCCTCATTTCTTATTCCTGTGACTGACTTCACACCCACCCCCTGATGCCAGAGGAAAAGATTGATGGGACATCAAAGAAGGGTAGGTGTAACATGGATTACACCACTGTGAGTGTGTGTGTGTGTACATACGTGTTTCAAAGGCTTGTTTCTCTGGGCGTGATGCAGATGACTAAGAAAGCGAGCTCAAGTCAAGTGCTCTCAAACAAGTATAACAAACAAAACAGGATTATATAACTGGGCTGGTATGTGATGACTTGGGGAACTAATTACCTCCTAAGAACCAAATATGTGGAAAATCTAATTATCATTTTCCATCCTCTTCTGTGTCATCTTATACAGCTGGTCTAGCGATATCATTTGAACTCTTAAATGGGAACATTAATGTATTCCAGTCCCAACCATTTATTGATTAAGAATAATGTCAAAGAAAGCTTAATGAGGAAAAAAAATTGGCTAAGCAATGAAAAACCATTAATCTAAATCACAATATTTGTGTGACTGTGTAATCTGTTTTGAAGATAGTACAAATTCACATGCAAGTACCTAGGCCAAAAATCAAAATAGATTTAGCTTCACATAAATCTTCTGGCATATTTGCCTGTCTTAGGTAAGTTTGCTTTGTTTTTGTGGAAAGAGGAACTATGTGTCCCCACCCCCGGAGACTTTGGACGTCTTTTGTGAGTTTGTGTGGTACCTCTGTGAATGCTTTGCCAAAGTTAGGACTTGTTACAGGAAAAGAGAGCATTTGTACAGTGAAGGAAGAGACCAGAAAACCTAGTTACTTCAGCCTCTAGGAAATCTGTTTTACCAGTATAACTAATGCTTACTGCATGGACTTGTTACACTTAGGCTGCAATTTTTTGTATTATCAAAATAATACAGAAGCTTTAGACCATCTTGCTCCCTAAACCTGTTGAGTTGGATAAAATAGCCCATCCCAGGCATCATGTCCCTTCTGACAGTAGCTGCTCATCCTTCTATCGTGTTAAAAAACATGTAATACTTATTTAGAAGTTAGGAAAGGCAGGTTCTTGGTTCTGGCCCACTCTGCCAGCTCGTTTCCTGGTGCTCCTGGCCCTGGCAGCGTGGGAATACTACAACTTGTCTCCTCTGGAAAGAAGGGGAAGGAAGAGCTGTGGGAGACGAGCGCTACGGTAGGAGCAGTTGAGGGCAGCGGGGCCCGGTCAGCCCCAGGCTACCGACGGTAACGAGACCGAAGCAAGCCTGGGAGGTGGCTTCCCCGCTTCCCTCTGTCCCTGGCCGGCTGCGAGGCAGACGGAGGAAGGTCGGCTCCCCCCACCCGGGAGCGGCGAGCGGCGCCGCGGGGGAGGCGGGCAGGGAATGCCGCCGGCGCTGGGCGTGCGGGGGGCGGGGAGCGCGGGGCGGTGGCCGGGCCCGGCTTTATAGGGAGCGAGGGGAGGCGGTGTCTGCAGGAGGGGAGCGGAGGAGGCGGTTCTCTTCCCGTTCCCATTCCCATTCCCGCCGTGCGAGTGCGGCGCTGGCGGCGGCGGGGTGGCCATGGCGTCCATGGCGGCGGCGATCGCCGCCTCCCGCACGGCGGTGATGAACGGGAACCGGCCGCTGGACGAGCGGGAGCGCAAGCGGTTCAGCTACTTCTCCTCGCTGAGCCCCATGGCGCGCAAGATCATGGCTGAGAAGGAGCGGATCCGCGAGCGCTACGGGCCCGAGTGGGAGCGGCTGCCGCCCCGGCAGCAGGACGAGATCATCGACAAGTGCCTGGTGGAGCCGCACGTCCAGGCCCGCTACGCCGCGCACCGCGGCGCCGCCCGCCCGCCCGCGCCGCCCGCCTCCTACCCCAGCCTGCGCCTCAACACCGGGCAGAAGGTGGTGCGCTTCGGCGACGAGGTACCGCGGGGGCCGCGCCGCGACAGGGCACCGAGGGGAGGGGGCACCGGCGGGTCTGGGGCGAGCGGCGCTCCCCACCCATGGCTCCGCCGCCCGGGCGGGGCGGCCGCAGCCTTGCCCCAGCTGCCGCTGCTCCTGCTCGCCGGTGCCGCCGGCGCTGGGCTGCGGAGGGTCGCGAGTGTTCCTCGCCGTCGGCATCACCCCCCCCTCACTGGGGGGATGAGGTTTATTCCTTTCCCGGCTCCCTGGCTGTGCGCGGGGGCGGGATGTTACCCTGCGCGCGGGGGGACTCGGTCACACTGTAAAAGCAGGGAAGGCGCCAGCGACGGTAACGCTGGAGTGGGTTTTGCAGAACGGAGACTTGGAGAAGAGGCCAGTCCCAGCTGCCCCGACAGCGGGGCATGGCCCTGGCTGGCGCTGGGCATAGTCCCTTGCTGAAAATGGGCTGTAGGGAATGTTTACATTGAATTAAGTCTCTTCCTTTTTGTTTCTAGTTTTAGACACAGTTAAAAATACAACACTGAAAACATTCCAGCTCTTGGCATGTTTGACACCTTAAAAAAATGCAGCCTGCTCCATGTCACATGCCAGGAAAAACAAGGGTGTGGAAAGATAGATGGCACAAAGTATGGATTTCGAACCTTTTGAGAGCCATCTATCTAATGGCAAAGCGTGGCAGCCCTTCTGGAAATCCATAGGTATAAAGGTACCCGGTCTGGAGCAGTGGGTCATGTTACCGAGTGCGATCCCTTAAAGAGGAAGGTCTAACAATGCTTGAAGAGACCTGACAGTGCTCTTCAGATATTGTGTCTCTTATTCTGTGTATTGTTTCCCTTTGTTTTCTTTTCTTTTACATTTCTTTACGATTACAGAGCCAGTCTCTTTCCCTATGTTCATATAATAACTTACAGCGACCTATTGTTAATTAACTCAAGTGGCTTCTACCAGAAAAAAAAACCCATAATCTGCTTCTGCGTTTGTAATCATCAATCCAATTTAAAGAGAACAGTGCTACTTTTAGCCTCGTCTCCAATATCCCTTGCAATAGGATCTATAGGAAGCATATGAGGCACATTGATTCTGGGCATCATGGTTCCCAAGGAGCTTTGTGCTAGAAGACTGCTCCCTGTGTTTCACTTGTCAGGAAGGTGTGATGTTGTGCCACACGCACATGGTATCTAAAGTTAGAGAACACAGGGGTCAAGCTCAGTTTTGTTTAGTCTGTGACACCTAAAATTCTAGGTAAATATTTGATAGTAATGGTGAAAGAGAGGTATAGAAGAACACAAGACAACAAATTTGATTGTGCAAACAAACTTCGAAGGGAAATTTAAAAGTTAGTTGTGAAAGAATTTAGGTTAATGACTGTAAATATGTTCAGCTTTCCCAGTCTCAGAGAGCTCTGGTATGCTTTCTGCTTTGAATTATGTGGATCTGGAAGGAAAGCAGGCGTGTTGTAGGCTGTCGTGCTGTACTGTATGGAAATAATAATTTCCCACTTGACAAAACAGCTAGAGAGTCCATTTGAAATTCAGCAAGCTGTTTTCTTTCCCCTCTTTTCCCCAAATGCAGTTACAAAATGCATAGTATTAGCGTTTCTGTTGCCATTAATCAAAGAATTCATCAAAATACTTGATATGTTTAATTTTGGAAGCATCTGCCTCAACTGACTTCCTCCTTGACTTCTAAGCAGAAGTTAATATAAATCGTTTCTCTGAAGAAAAGAGATTCCACTCATTTTGGCATCCGTGATTTCCATTTTAGTTCTTCCAACTGCACTGTTGAGCCTTGGAACCTTTCCTGGCTCTTCATCTGATAGCTTCCTCTCCCCTGGCTCCCTTGCTGGCATTCAACCTGATTGTTGGACCTTTGCCCTGGCTCACTAATTGTTCCTCCTTGTCCTGCTGTTGCAGAGCTACTGTTGCCAGTCTCTTGCCATTTCAGTTCAGCTTTCCAGGCTTGCAAGTGCTTGGTCTACAGAGCTTTATTATCTTCTTGTCTTCTGGTCTAACAGCTTACTGAGCTGTGCTCCTGCTATCTTTGTAAGATGTAACTGCTACATGTACTGTGGTCACCCAGCCCTTGCTCAGGGCAATTAGATTGGTCCTGGCTGCTGTCCCTGTCTATTGATGTATGGTATCCCAAGGCAAGGAAATGGAGAGTAGTCTGCATACCTCAGAATCACTTGTTGATTTTGCAGCACTTTCAGTGAGAGTGTTTTGATCTGGTGATGTTCTTGCTGACACCTGCTCCAAAGGTTTCAAGTTTCCAGCCACAGCTCATCTTCCCTGTTAACTGATGTTGAAATCTGTAGTGATCTACCTGTGCTTGCTTAAGCATGGAAATTTTATCTCTTTCACCTCATGTTCTTTAGAGGTCTAGGAAGAAAGCAAACCAAGGATGAATGATGAAGATACTGATTTACCCATCCAGGCCTCTCACCATTTCAGTCCCACTTTCATGCATTTGACCACTTTCATAAGGTGGTCCAGAGGATATATGTAGTGGTCTTGTATCTCTGGACAGTTGGTTCCCTCTTTCTCGCTCCCACCATTTCACATATATCTTTTCTAACACCAAATTTATCTCCTGAACTCATAGCCCAGGACTGTAAGTTCTCAAACTGTAAGCATCTCTTACATTTTCAAAACACCTTTCAGTATGTTGGCTGTGTGGGAAGGGTGTTAGAGAAAATAGATGTGCGGTAACAGGACCATGGCATCCTGCAGCCATGATCCAGTCATTTTATAGTGTTAGAGCACTGCAGCACCATGTGTGACTCTTAGCAAATGCCTAAAGTCACCTGAATGCCACTGCTTCAGGTCTTCCATTATCTTATGCTCATTGCAGCATCACCAGCCATGGAGTTAATAACCGAAGCTGTGCAGGCACTGTGAACGCAGGTCCCAAAGACTATTTGTGCCAGGACACCAGAGCTGCTCTTTTAATCTCCCATCTTGCTGTCAAAGAACTGAAGGTATTTTTAGAAGTCTCAAAAACCTTGATGAAAGAAACTGAAGTACAGGAGTTAGGCTCCCTGATTCCCCAAGCAGCATTTCTCTCAAGCAGAGTTGGATTGGGTGGCACCCAGTTCTGCTTGGCAGTTGTACCTGTGGGCACCACGCTGTCATGGTGAGGGTGCATGCAAGCACTAACCAGCCATTATATGTCCACCATCAGCCTCACAGTGTCAAGCTAAGACTTCCTGTTTGAGATGAACGCCAGAATACATCAGCTCAATAGCCTTGATGGGGTTGCAGGACCCGGTATTCTCTAACACCTCCTGCTAGAAAAATCCAACATCCCTTACCTCTCTGTCTTGTTCGGTTTTCTAGAGTTGGCTGGTCTAGGTCATATTTTTCATCTCTTCTAGGCTGGCAGGGTCATTTAACGCCCCCGTGAAATAAGTTTTGTTCTGTTTACTGAAGATTGACTCGCTACCATCACACATGAGCCCAGCACCAGGAGATTATTTGTTGCTTCACCATAATTTTCTGTATCTAGACAGTCTAGACCTCTTGACTGAGGGCTTTTGGAGGCTGCGACCTTCAAACAGAGCTTTCTCTTTCCTAACAAGCCTCCAATTACTGGCATTTCTCCATTCATGTATAATGCCCGCAGCGGTGGAAAAGAAGGTTAACTGAACGGAGAAAAATCTGAAAATAGAAACCAGGATTGAATATGAATGTAATATAAATTGATTATTTTTGAAATGTGTCATAAGTTATGAGAGGAACCAGTGGAAAACCAGAGTGTATAAGAGGCTACTACCCTTTGCCTGCTGTAGTGGTCGACTTTTGTTAAGCGGCTGGTTTGGTGTTAGTTGGTGCCACTGGATCCTCTGTTTGTTTCAGTGAAAGTTTAGATAGTACTTTACAACAAGTTCTCACTGTTCTCTTAATACTGTCCCTCTTTATCCATAAATGTGCGGCATACACATGGATTCGAGGTCTGATTTTTCTTTTTTTAAATTTTTTTTCTCTTTAAACGGATATTCAATATTTGAGCAGTATTCAGTAGCTCAAAGAGTTGGACTTGAAACAACTAAATTTTTCATTGAACTAAATGCCATATGCTTTAAGAAGTAGTAAGCATTTCATGTGGAACAAAGACAGGTAGGAGACTTCGATTCGCTTCATTGATCATCTTTTAATAGGGAAGCTTGACTTATCTACCTAAAGGCAGATATGGTATTTTGTTTTGCTTAGCCTTAAGAACTTTGGCACCAAACAAAGGATCAACCCTTTTACCTCCCTACTTAAAAATGCCTTAAAGCAACAAATAGTCAATAGAGCAAAAACTTTTATGTTAGAGAGTTGTGCTTTTTAAAAAACGAAAAATGCAGGGCAGCTTTTGAGTGCAGTTGAACCCCGAAAACCAGCAAGTCCTGTTCTGATAATACTTCCAAGATGCATTTGTTGGTGGGTTTGTGACTTTCCCACTTACTGACAGCTGTACTGAGCAACGGTCATGTCAGATACGCAGGCATTTTTCTACCAGTGTCTTCCATTTTGAAATTCAGATGCTGTTTTGCAACAAGCTGCCTACATTCAGCAAATGTAGTTTGTGATTCTTTATATATTTTGCAGCTGGTTGTTGAAGTCAAGTGTATGACCAGATTTTTGCCTCTCTCTCTCTTTTTTTCTTGTCTTTTTCAGCTCTGAAATATGTTGCATGAGGCCCCATTTCTTACAAATAGGTTCTTTCTTTAACACCGGTGAACAAAAGTTTATTTATTTGCCTTCTTTCTGGAAGAAGGCTTTGTTGTGTACTGGAAACAAAAGCTGATCAGATATGGATCTTTCCTAATCTATGTTGATGATAAATAGCCTTGAGGCCTTTTTCTCTATAATTTTCACTCATAATTCTCTTTCGTTAATATTGAAATAGTTTATTATTTTGCTTCCAGCTTTTTCAAATGTATAAGAATTTGTTTATTCTACATCAAAGTTATTTCTCATATTTTGTTGATGACAAACATGAATCAGGCACTTCAGGTAGGCAACTACTGAAGTGTAATCTCTGGCTTCTCACTTGTTCCTCTTCATGTCCTCTGTGTGAGGGCACAAGAGGTGGAGGCCACAAACTTCCTTCCCTTCCCTGGCAATGGACAGAACTCGTCAACTGTCTCCTTCATCCTACCCTGAAGTACACTTCAAATAACCACAGACATCACCTCCTTGAAGGTTTGTATCCTCAAACCATGTCTTATCCTATTTTATTCTTTGCTATGTCCTATGGAAGATCTCTTGTAAGTGGACAGAGCTCCTCAGACTTACTGGCTCTGAGGTGTGCTGGGCTGTGCAGTCCAAGATACAATGAGCCATCCTTTTAAGAAAAACAAATCTATGGTCCTCTTCTTTTAGGGAACTGCTCATGCCTAACAAATGTCTACTAATTCCATCTTTTGAAATAGTCTATGAAAGTCTTAGATTTTATCTCTAACCTGAACTTTTTAACAACTGGTACCAAAATACTGTTAATTCATTTCAAGAGCTTTTTGCTTGCCTATGCTGGAGGTTGAGGTTACAAGTTGAGGTTCCAACAGCTGCAATGATGGTTGAGAAGACATCAGATTCTATGAAATGGGAGGCTGACTTGCTCTGCCTTGTAGGGAATGATGTATCCTGCTGCATGATGATCTCATACCTTCACTCTGCCTTCTCCATGCTGCTTTACTATCCCTCTGTGGTCAGCCTCACAACAGTGGTGTCATCACTGAGTTGAGAGTGTGCAGAGAGCATTGGGTGAAGAGGTCCCTCCCAGTGCTGTCTACACTTGCCTCAGATACAGGAAAATAAAGAACTGGATGTCTTACATCAAGGACAAGGATGGTCTTGGCTTGCACCCAAGTTTAAAACTGGTCCACAACTGGTTTGCTTGTCCTGTAAATGGCAAGAAGACAGAGCTTCCTTTAAATTCCTAAGGTAAAACCCACTGGCAGCTCTGCCTACATGTCTGGAGCTTTAAGGTGCTGTGACAGCATGTAGGAGTGTTACAGTGTTCTCTGAACTTCGTTTGTGTCCTTTACTGCTGTGGTTGAAATCAAGTACTGATTTTTCCAGACCCCATGTGGACAGAAGGGTTATAGTCCTGCCTTGTGTGTGAGACTCAATCCAGTGGTTGGGTTGTCCCATCTGTCTTCCCTTTCAGACTGTGATTCTTGTCATATGTGCTTCAGAGGCAAATGATATAGTCTTAAAATGAGTTTGAAATAGTTTGATACACCTTCTGTGAGGGATCACACACTGAGTGGTGTGGCATGCCCATGCGGTCAGCAGCACAGTGCAAATACTGATAGATACTAAAAAGCAGACTTTTATCGCCTTTGTTTTCTTTAAATGTTAGTACATCTGAGTATCTGTTTCCTGGAATGAGAGAACCTGGTATTACATTTGTGTTCTTGGCAAAAATTTCCTTTACCAAATTTCCTTTTTGGCCAGAATGAGGGATCCAGCAGAGTCCAGGCTTTTCCTCTTAGATGATCTCTATCAGCCCAGTTCTTTCTAAGTGCATGGGATCTAAGAGCAAATGCTTTGCTGCTAGAAACCCTGTGCTTCACAGATGAGTAATAGTTGGAGAATGGCATGTTTTCGTGTTTAGGACATGGTTTCAGACATTTTTAATTGTGATCTCATAGCTCTTGGCCAGCAAAATCTGCCTAGGGTGAAATAAGATGGCAAATCAAGAGAATGCTATCAGATGTTTGAGAAATACATTTATATAAAGGCAGAGATCACAAATAAGAAGAAAAGAGCAGTCATAGTGAGATGTGGGGTTCCTGTGTTGTCTTAAAACACAGTCTGGTTCTGTTATTCTCTGAACAGCTGGAGTATGAAAGTCCTGCATGGTTACTCCTGGCCTTTCTCTTTCCATACGATATTCCAACTCCCATTCCTTTCTTATATACTGGGGTGGCCAAACAGGGATATACTCAGTATGGAGGGTGCAACTCACAACCTCTACCAGCATGACCGTCCAGTGTACCAGTGAGACCCAGCCATGACTAGGAATAGAAATGCAATAGTTTTGTTTTAAGTTTTCAAAAAATATGAAATACAGTAATTTTTTTATTATTTCACTCCTCCTTTTTTCGATGTGGGTCATGTATTTCTGGAGGGCATGCCGCGTATGAAGAGACTATTTAAATTTGTCAAATTGGGATTATTTTCAGAAATATACCTTCTTAGAAGAATTGATTTCAGATTGGGATTTTACCCTGTGGATGTCATGTGGCTCTTTCAACACCACGGAATTCTTACTTCAGACCAGCCGTCATTGAAGTGGCATGATTATGTGTTTTGTCAGGGCTGGATCCAGCTGTGGCTTGTCCTGATGGCTGCACAGCTGTTTCACTGCCACGTGACTGCCTGGTTGTGCACATGCTCTTCGGTTTGCCAAGGGGAGGAAATGGGACTTTATTTCCCTTTCTCCTTTTGTTTTTCCTATCCCTGTGTGTTGCTAGTGGCTACCAAAGAAATGCCTAGTAGAAAACTGGAAATATAATACATCTTAAAACTATTTGTTGAGAAGCCATTTCAAGTAGTTTAGACCAGGTTAAACCTTCATATATTTTGTAGATTAAATTGGTATAGTATTGATAACCTTCCCCTCAGAGAACTTGCTTTCAGTCAGTCCTAAAATGTAATCAGCGCCATCTTCAAGTAGGGCTTTCAGTTTTTAGCAAGTTGTGTGGTAGTGGTTGTTACAGTTCCAGCAGTGTAATGTAATGTCATCTGTATGATGCTTCTCAGCAGGTAAAGTTGTTGTTCTGATTTTTAGTCATTCTTGAATTTTATTTCAGGACATAACTTGGCAAGATGAACACTCAGCTCCATTCTCCTGGGAAACGAAGGTAAATATGCAGCAATTTTACTTTTAATGTTGGTCTGTCATTTTATACTTTTCCTTATGCATTTATTGTCTTCATTTTGATACTCGATAGACTATTATCACCTTTATTCTATGAGAGCTGTGTAAAGTGACTATCCTGCAAATGATACAGAACTGATGAACTTTGATTTACATCAACAGAAACACAAAATGGGACTTCATGAACTAAGCTTCTGGCTTCAAGTGCAGGTGTTAAAACTGATTAATTACAAATTATTTGATTTTTCATGGCAAACTTTTTAATCAACTTTCCATGTTTATCAGATATTGTATAAATATAACCATATTTCACTTTGGCAGGCAGGAGTAAACTAACTAGGAAACGGGGTGAGAAAGGTGCAGGTATCTAGTAACTTGATTGGATTTTTTCTTAAGACCTGTCTTATGCTTCATCTTTTTATTATGACCTAGAATGTTGTCCTACAACAAATGTAATGAAACTTGTTGACCTGAGGCTATGATACAAACATTATATTATTACATCTCCAAAAGGCATCTCCTTCAAAAAAGAATGTGGTGGGGCTTTTTTTCTTTCTGTGGTGAGTTGGTTTGGGAGTTGTTGTGTTGCTGTTTTTCACCTCTCACTTTACTGCTGGTATTTTGTTAAAGTATTATTTACGATGGGATTCTCATGCCTAACATGGAGCCAGAGTTCTCCATCTTTCTGAACGTGCAGTTTGAGAAATATGGTTGTACCATGTTTGTGGTGGAAAATCAAGCTTAATTCTTCTTGTTGAAGAAATTCTGGGAGCAAAACCACAGCTCATTGCCTTTCTCAGCTGTGTATGGGGAACATATTAATTTAATCATACATTTCAAACTTTGTGTTCTCTGTCAGAGAAAGCTGCTTCTGCCCTATTCCCTCTTTTTATTTTGTTTTGGCTTGGGGTTTTTTTGCCCTTGAACTATGTAGATAATCATGTATGAGCTTATGAATATAATCTTAGCCTAATGCAGAGTAATTATTTGGAAATGCCAGTGAACACTAAATTAATTTGGTTGACCCTCACCCTCCCTGCTCAAGGTCACTGCCTGTAGCTAGCGCCCCATCTGTGCTTTGCAGAAGCTGATTAACCTCTAACTTGATGTGGCTCCTGGGTCCCTGCAGCCGTGGTTTAAGAGAAACCAATGCCAGTCTTCACTTGCCTTAAAATTCCCTTATAAGCTGTGATGGTTCAGGAACCAGTGGAAAATTTCCTGCAGTGGAAGCCTGGTAGCTCAGGCAAGCCCTCCTGTCTTTCAGAACCTTTAGAAGAAACAGCCACTGGCTCTTAGTATAATATCAAAGAGGCTTTTGAACATGGGTGTACTTGGGTGAAGCTGCCAAGAAAGGGAAAGCTGTGAGAAAAGTGTGGACCTCATTGACAATAAGGTGTAATAAATCATATGTTGGAGACAGCACTGTTGTGTCTCCTCTATTTTTCGGTATGAATCCAAAAACTCAGATTTGGGAACATGGCAGCTGTAATCATATTTATATGCTCTGTCTTGATAATACTTTGTAAGTTCTGAATACTTGAACTTCCTGGAGGATAATGCTTCGTGTAATGCACTGACTGGTGATCCAAATTGAGATGCATCTGCATTTGAATGGATTTTCTCTTTAATTGATACTCTTTTTCTTTTTAATGCTTGTATGTCTAGTGAAGGATTTGTGAACCCAGCCTGTTGTTTCTCACTTGCTGATTAAGGTTATTTCTACTATCATCCTACTGTTTCAAACTGAGGGACCCAAGTGGATAGATGCACTAGTTTCATCCTTTACTGTAATGAATGGAGGATCATGGAATGATATGGGAATGCCCGTGTGGCTGCTGAAAAGAAGTGAGGTGGGGAGGAGGTTGCTTTAGAAGTAATCGTCATGGCTGATGAAGCTGTGCTTCCCTCTCCTCCGCTCCCTGATTGCTGACCAGGGATAAAAGCTGTGCCTCAGCTGTAGGTTGAAAAGTTGCCTGACCTTTTTCTCTAGCAAAACTCTAGGGAATCCATTTTGTCTGGCTTTACAGGCTGTGGGATGATTGTTTTCTGTGGGTGCTTCCTTTTGGTTTTAATTCAGTGCCTCATATTGTATCAGTCTTTCAGCCAAATCCTTCAGCTGCTGAGTCTTCCTTTTCTAAAGGTGGAGATCTTGCTTCACGCTTACTCTTAGATCTCTTCCCTAACCAGTACTTTAATAAGGTGATACTGGAAGGCAATTTTCCCATGAGGTACCAGCTGAGGAAAAAGTATCCTTGCTGAACTGGTCCCATGTGAGGAAACCTGAATGAGCTGTTCAGTAAGGTTGATATGTTGTAATGCACGTGCGATGTCTTGTGAGCCAAATCTGTTCCTCCTGTTATTTAAGGCCATCAGGCTCTTTCCATTCCATGAGCTCTATCCTGTGAAGGGTTAGTCTTTCCACAATATTCTTTCCCCTGATCTCACTTTAATGCCTGAATGTGCATGAATGTGATCTGTTTTACCCAAGGAAAGTAATGTGGCTTTTGCAGAGCAAAATAAAGATGTAAATAAGTAAAACCACTAGGCTTTTTTTTTTTTTTAACAGTGAGAGTCAGAAAAATAAAGCAGCAAAATCAGTATTTGTAACTAACATGAGGGAAACTAAGAGGGTAATGAGAAGAGTAGAGAGCATGTATTCTCCCAAGATGAAGCTTCTCAGGTGTTACAGTGATGCCAGTGGGGATTCTAGGTAAAGATAGGGGATTCTAGAGGATTAGGTAAGGATAAATTTTTCTTACAGGAGCTAGTGCAATGGATTCCCTAATTCCATGGCTGTCAAACTTACCCAGAGAACAGTGTACTAAATTGCAGTCATTTTGGGCAGAACATTGTTGAAGGACTTGATAACTTCACTTGTGTCAAAAATAAGCTTTCTGTGTTCTCATTTTAAACACAAATGTGAGATATGGCTTAAGTCATCTTATCACAGCAAACACTTGCATGAGTGTCTCCAGTATTTTTAGCGGTTTGATATGTATTTCTTGTCTTACCTTTTTATTTTTAAATCCTCAAACAAATCAAAGTAGAAATACCATGTAAATTGCTGAGTTAGCTGTTTGACAGCATTAAAAATAATATTTTTAGTAGATAATGATATCACTTCTCAGAAGGAAAACTACTCGGGAAGCAATGACTTCTCTTGGCACTGCAAATAGGCTGACATTTTAAAACCAGAGATTGGATTGGAGGGAGTGATTTGGTTCATGGGTGGAGCCCTCACGGACATAATGTCTTGAAATGTGGGTTACATTTTTAAATGGAGCTCTAGCCAGGTTTATGAATTCAGGGCATTCTATTTATGGCTTCAGGTTTACATGAGATGAAAGACGACATTTTGGCTGAGTTTAGCCTTTGAGGTTTCTTGGTTTGTTTGAAGTAAAAATTCAGTGAAACTCAGCATGGACCTCAAGATATAAATGGAAAACAAGAATCATGCCTGCATTTGGAAATAAAATTTCTCTGCAACTCTTCCTGAACTGAAAACTTTGTGGGTTTTGTGGTTTTGGTTTGTTTGTTGTTTTTTTTTTTTAATAATTTAATAATGGGCAGAAAATATAATTTCAGTCTGCCACCTCAGTTAACACACTGATTGCCCTGAGCAGCATGGGAGTAAATTGGAATCTATTTCTAATTCATGCTATTAATGAAAACAGGCTTTATTCCAAATGCTTGAAATTGACACATGCATATCTAAAAATTTGTTTTTCTTGATACAGGTAGAATAATTGCCAGCTCTCTTCTATTTTCAACAGACCATCAGCTATTTGTTGAAAAGAAAAGCCTTCAAGGTGTGTTTAAAACAAACAAACCAAAAAAAACAAAACAAGCAAGTGTCAAGCTTCAATCTCTTCAATAATCTGTTTGCTGCCTCCATGTCTGAATTCCCTAATTATATTGCTACAGAAGTGATCTAATCCTAGCAATGATTTAGGAAGAGAAAAATTGCATTTACAAAGAAACACGGTTTGCAAACTGTTTCCCTTATCTAAAACTAAAAGACAGACTTCAGTATCCTTCCTCATACAAGTCCTTGTTGTGGAGGATTTTGTTTTGTTTTAAATAGGAAAAAAGTTCAAGAAAAGAGGTTTTTCCTTCCTTCGCTTAGCAGCCTGATATTATAATTGTTTGTTATAAACTATAATTTGGTGTAATTATTTTTACCAAGCGAGCATAAATGGCAATACTTCCTTGGAAGGAAAGAAGCGTGACCCCTGAGGTTTTGGGATTAGCCTTCCCTTTAAAACACATTTAAAACACGGTGCTGTAAGACCACTGTTGACTATTAGTTCTTGAGCAAAAAAAACGCACCCTGTGGTAATAGAAGCTGTGTTCAATGTTTATTTTATTCGGCATGGCCAAGTGTTCTCAGCTAAGGATTCAGTTACCTGCATCACTCTTTAGACAGTTCTTTTTGGGCATAAAACCAGGCATGTACCAGATACTGTCAGCATCAGCTGGCTCAAGCTAGATGGTAGCAGTGGCAGACTAGAATGCCGTTCATATCACAAAAGAGTATATAATGTAATTTCTTCCAGAGATCCATGCTGTATATGTTTGGCATTGTCTTTCTGTAGGGACTAAAATTACTTAGATTGGTTTTGAGTACTTGGCTCTATTTTTTGCCCTTGCAATTTGCCTCTGCTGACCTAACGATTTCTTTCTGACTGAAAAGATCCTAAAAACACCCACGATGTGCACAGGAGATAAAGCAAAAACTGCAACTACTTTGAGTCCCATATTTATTTTGGTTTTGTCCATTCAGCAAAGCAAAGTCATCTTCTAAATCTTTTTAAAGTTGGCTTTCTTACCTCTGCATTTATTAGTCTGTGCTTAAAACAAGTTGCTTTTGACAGTGTTTCTGCAGTTTTTTCTCAACAATTTGGATTTTTCAGCCTGCCAAGGAAAACAATTTGTTTTGGCTGTATTTGCGTGACTGCTTAGTAAAATACTACACATTCCTGATGAGTGAATAAGATGCTTAAAAAGTTCCTGGGTTCTTTGTGGTCATCTTGTTTTTAATATAGACTTATGAACTGAGACCTGATTTTATACAGTATTATTAAATCATGACATTCTCAGTATGTGGTGCCTCTTTCAGAATACATTGTTTCTCATGAGTATGTACAACCACTAGTATGATTTGGTGGATTATTGCTGCCTTGAGACTGAAGCTTAGTCTAAATTTTTTAATCCAATAAACAAAATTCCTAAATACCTTAATATCATCTTTTTAAGGAAAGATGGATATACAGCTTCCTAAAAACTGCAATTTATAATATTATTCATATTTATTATTCAGAAAAATGATCAAGACAGGGCATCCTTTATTTGAACCCTTGCAGTGGTTTGGGAACAGAGGGATAAGACCAAAAAGAACACAGACTTCCAGGTTTACTCTGCCTCAAAATACTGCTTAGTTGCATGCTTTCACATGCTCTCTCTCCCCCCTCTCTCAATGTGTTGAGAAAGATTTGCTCTTGCAACATCTTGAAAATACTACTGCTGTTAATAGCTTTTATTTGAATTCCGATAACTTCTAGAAATTGCAGTTGGGACCTCACTAGCCTGTCTGTAAACTCTTGAGAGTTTCTGGGCTGAATAGTTCCCAGGAATACAATTTGGACAAAGGGTAGGAAAAAGAAAATAATTTTGTTTTATTCCTTAGATAGAGAATTATAAGTACAGAAACTGCAGCTCATTTAAAGTCATACAAAATCTATGAAAGCAGCGGGGGACAGAAACCCTGTCTCTAGAATCCCAAAGGGTGCCTAAATGACAATTCACTTTTGATCATGACATCATATCCCAGTGTTCAGTGTTTGCTTCCCCAAGGTGGCAGCTAGTAGAGTGCCACAGGCACCCTTCCACTGCTGTATGCCAGTGCAGCTCACAGCAACTCTGCCTCAGCCTGAGGAAAGCGAGCGCACAGTATGATCCTTGACAGGCGAGCTGCTGCCCTAATATTGACTGGGGCCAGGAGAGATGCTATTCTCATGGTTGGCAAGCCTTAAGAAAAAGGAAATGTTTTTTTCAGGGGGTAACTGTCTTTTAAATATTGTTTCCTTTTTTCTCCTGCTGACGCAACCAATTGCCAATTTGCAATCTGATGTAAGAAACTGAGAGCAGAACACTAATTAAAATCACATTTGTAGTGTCTAGTGACTCATTAGAGTGTACAGCACTATTCATTACTTAGATGTCAGCATAGGGTGTTTCACACATGGGTCTTCTCCATCTCTATGTGAAATTATCTTCCTACTTATGATGCTGTTCTGTTATTTAGTTTGTTTTATCTTGCGGGGGAGGGTGTTTTATTGCCAGTTTTTTTACTTGAAAGATGCTGCCTATTAATAATTTTCTTTCATTAGCTTAGGGGCTTAGTTGTGTTAAGTAACCTGAAAAGTCAAATAGAAGCATTATATATTTCAAGGAATACAGAATATCTTGCGGCTGGTCCACAGAAGTTCTTGGCTTCTTGAGCTAAATGCTAGAAGCAGAATTATACATCTGACCTCACGGAGCTGCATTTACATCATGCTGAGACATAGTGCTTTCAGAACCTGTCAGGGTAGTCTTATCTTCTTTACCTTCCTTGTGGGAGAACGCAAACTCCTGAAGAAAGATTTTCATTTGGATTATTCCATGTCAGATTATGAACTGTTTGATCTCCAAAGCATACCATGATACAAGTATGCAGTCTTAAATGTCAGGTGGCCCTGTCTTCTGAAATGGAAAGGTACACTCCATGATCTCCATACTAAGAGGACAAAAAGGACATCTTCTTCAGAACATGCATCCATGAGCACATTGGAAAGGCACAACTGCTTGAAGTTGTGCTGCAGTGCCACACTCTACTCTAGAAGTGATGTGCCACTTCCAAACCAGACATCTGAGTTGATATTTGGACCCATAAAAAAGAACATAAAATATATCTTTAGCTCCACAGTCTAAGAACTTCTCAGGAGGCCTGGCTTTGCTTGTCTGTCTTACTGACATTGAAATGCAGAGCCATCTTGTTGGTTTACTTTTTCTGATTTTTGTTCTAACAGACCTCTGCTTCCCTTCCATCAGTGTTTTTGCTGGGTTTTATTTCCAACACTGTCCTGGTGGATCTGGGGTTGTGATAGCCTCTCTGCCCTCTGGGCACTGACTTTCCCTCTCTCTTGGGCTGGAGGGTGAAGGAATCATTTTACTGAAAGTGACTCCTGCTGTAGTGGCCTTTAGCTACTGTCATCCCTAGTGTGAGCCCTGGGAGAGTCTACTCAGAAGGCAGCTGACTGTTGAAGGATAAAAAGTAGCACTGTTTTAATTCCTACATGACAAGTCTTACACAATTTAGGCTTTTGTCATGGTTTGAGATAGCCCCAAAATCAAGATGGATTTTTTTTTTAATCTGTCTTTTTTTTTTCTTTTGGATAGTAGAGAAGTGCAGGTCTATTTTATATTGTGTTATGGGTTTTTTAAGCTGGAATTTTATCAGTTCTAAAGTCGTAAAGCGTCTTAACTTCAGGGTGATAAATCTCTATTCAGTACTGCTGCCAAATGAGCTTAGGCAAATAAATCCCTATATTTTAATGTAAGGAATGGCAGTCACTGTAAATAATCCTCAACACCAGTGCATCTATAATTTGTTTATGCAAAATTTATCTAAGGATAAATCTTCTGCGCTTAGGTTTACGTCATGACTTTTGTTGAAAAAAAAAATTGGAGCACCACGGTTTTCCTCTTCGGTTTTTTGCAGGCAGCATGGGGTGTTGAGCTGTTTGGTAAGAGTTGTGTGTATCCTTGCACTCACCTTACTCTAGCTGAGCTATAATTACTTCCAGCTTATTTATGTTCTGCATCTTTTGATAACAGTATATTCTTAGTGAAAACATGGAGCTTGGTGCTTCCTTGCCTATAACCTTGGAAAAATAATATATCTAGTTCTTTAGAAAGGTCAGAAGTAAGTCTATGAGTCAAATTATGTGTAGGCAGCTGATGACTGTTTAAAAAAAATTGTTTTATAAATAATCAGTTGCTGGGTTAACAGTTGCTCTTGGATGAGAAGTTTTAGAATATTAATTACTAGTCGTGTGAGACCTGCTAGAACTAGAGTCCCTTTGAACTTAACATGCACAATAATGTAGGACTCAAGATCAAACATTTCTAGTGAAAATGATATGCAACTGGGACTTGTTTTAGAATCAGGCCCATACATACTATTGCAGTTTTATTCAGAAAGGTTGGGTAATGAAGTAGAATGGGAAAAAACATCACAAATCTGTAATGAAGTTCTGAAGTATCTATTAACCATTTGTAGGAAAAGCTACAACTCGTCTGAGTTTTTTCAAACCCAGTCAGGCAAACAGCATAGCTGTAACAGTAAATGCAATTTTTTTTTTTGCATTATTTGTTCCATTTTGCAAACAAAAGTCTAGACCATTAGGTTGTTCTTTCCTGGCACTTGCTATGGTGCTGTCTGTGCTCCTAAAGATGGTTACATGTTTCTCAGAGTGAAATAAGGCCTAACTTCTATTAGCCTAAAGAGTGTGCAACTAGTTGACAATCATTTTACTGAAGTGGTGGTAAGTAAAATGAACATTTTGAAGTACTGTTAGCTTTCGGGTGACTTTTGCAAGATCTGTATCATGCATTAGCTGTGGACACTTGCTTCCTTGACCCAGTGTTACGTATCAGAAAGGACTAGCTATTTGCACTGCAAGTAAAAACAAAACAAGGTTCTGGAATAGGTGAAGAACTGGTCCTGCTGGAGTTGTTTCTTTTCCTTCAGAGGTGCATTAGAATTGTAAAATGACTTGCCTGTGCATACCCACTACATCTAATCCTTTATCTTGGAAGTAGGTGGAATTGTAGCCAACTATTTCAAAGGCTGTAGTGGAAGATTGTCTTTTAAACTACACTGTAAAGCTTTTTTTGCTTAATATTTTCATGTAAAACATCTATGATTTTCAAAATACATCTGCAGCTGTTCTGATGTTTTAGTGTCGCTCTTCTAATGTTTTAGTGCTGTGCATGCACTGAGTAACTCGAATATGATTGCCTGATTGTTTTCTCTGACTAATCTGCAGCAGGTCTAGGACTCTTATATTTGCTTGCACTTCAGACTTTTAAAAATTGTTATTTTTATGAAACTACAAAAATAGACATTTATTGAGAAAATAAGTTAGCTTTGTGTACCTGTTGTCTGGGAGTTGCGTCACTGTGGGCAAAGGTGTTACCTATATGCATCAAGATCGGAAGGTCAAAACTATCTTTGTGAGGGTCTTTGAAATACTGTTTTTCTTTAACCCTGAACAGAGTCAGATGGAGTTCAGCGTTGCATCTCTATCCATACAAGAACAAGGTGGTACCCAGATGCAAAATGAACAGAGGCAACCTGTTAAAGCAGCACCTGGCGTCCAAGTCCCTAAATCTTCTCAGGCCAATAAGACCCCTGGCTCTGATGGGTTGATAGCACCCAGAAAGGAAGAGGAGTCCTCTTTCTGGAAGATAAATGCAGAGCGCTCAAAGTTTGAAGGAGACAAGTCTGAGTTCCAGTCCCTGACCCCCAGCCAGATCAAGTCCATGGAGAAAGGAGAGAAACCCCTTCCCTCTTTTTACAGACAAGAGTCTACTCCAAAGGAGATGACAAAAGCTGAGAAGCCGAGCATAACTAAATCAGAGAAGTCTGTCGCCCCCAGCCTACCTTCCGTATCTCTCGAATGGGAGAAACCTCGACCTACTCAACTCCCCACTAGTTCTCTAGATGACTTCTTTCTTCCTGACCCACCACAGGATCTGGCATCATCTAGGACAAACAAAGAAGATACTGATGGTACTATACTTACAGACCCACAAATGCCTGGACAGGTAAGTACTGCTATATCCACTGTCCTTAGATTTAAAAACTGTAAAGTACATTAAAATCTGAGAGGGCCACTCTCAAAGATCAGGGACTCCATAAAGCTTGATGGCTTTTTATCTTTCAAATGTGAAGGAGTCTATTTCACCTTTTGTTTAAAAGTTTAACACATTAACTTGAATTAAATATTTTTTAACACATAGGATAAAGGCATAATTTAAATATAACACCAGAAATGCTGACAAGGCACCCAGTGGCTAATCGACAGCAAGCTACCTAGTAACATGCTATATAAAGTAAAAGAGGTTGTGCAGGTTTTTTTTGGTTGAGTGAGGGTTTTTTTTGTTTGGTTGGTTTGGTTTGTTTTTAGGGTTTTTTTGAAACAGCAAAACACTTAATGGAAAGAATAAATTTTTAAATTGAAAAGTAGATAAGCTGGAGTCTAGGCTAGGATACTTTATTGGTACACACAGCATAGTGGTGAATGGTGAACTAGTTTCTCAGCTGTTTCAGGCAGTAGCCTGACAGCCACTTCCCAGTGCTTTGTCCCAGGCAGCTGCGCTGCTTTCAAATGTGTTTTCTCTTAAAGTCCAAAATAGAAATAGAGTGAGCTTCCAGAATTAGCTTTCTGAATGTTTTTTTAATAAAAAAACCCAAACAACCCAACAACAAAAAATAACCTTAAGCAGCTCAATAGCCAATTGAAGCTATTTTAAAAGCAGATGCTGAGATGCTGATCTGTGAGAAAAGAAAGGGATCAGCAGGATATGACATAGTGAAGGAAAGAAAAGAAAGAGATCTGAAACCTGAAAACTGTGGAGTAGGGAAGAGGAGCAGTTCTTCAAACAGAGCTGTGCAGTTCTGTTTGTAATCTGTGGCATCACTCTGGCAATAGCCTGACACATTACTGTACATCTTCAGCACATGGCATAACTTTTTCTCTACTGTATTTTCCAAACTGTGATTGTTTAAATTCTGAACAAGATTATGTAAGGTCAGAAAGATACAGAATGAGGTAGCTCGTTGCAAGAGAAGTGGCAGCACTTAGGAGAGAACAATACTTAAGCCACTTCAGTATTTGAAGCCCTATGATTAGTTATTTTTTCTGAAACTAAGAGATAATGCTTATTGAGCTGTTCTGCTGCAAATTGTGACCATGGTAGTTCTCTAATTTAATTAAAGGCTTTAGCTTGTTTTCCTACAAATTAATGATTTGCTAGTTTTATTTCCTTTGGGAATTTTTTCAAGCTAACTGAAACAGTTTGAAAAGCCTGATTTTTCCCTCTGTGGAAAAACACACTCCCCATGTCAAAATATGAACAGAGTATTAGAGAATTTTATGTATTATAGAATTTTCTTCCTTTCCCCTTCTCTGAATTATCTTCCCTGTTCTGGGAAGCCATGCTCTAGGAAGATAATGCAGAGACTCACCTGTGCCTATTGAATACTTTTCCTGAACACTAAAATCACTTCAAATGTCATGGCTAAAAGTGAAACACTGCAGGAGTGAGCATGTTCTTGATAGCCTAGTAAATAACTTGTCATCAAAGTTTAAACTGTGTAGTTTCCTGGAAACAACTGACTATAATTGCAACAGACAATCTGTTGAATTAGTGATGCTTCTCTTCTGTGTTTGTTTCATTCTCTGCAATTCCCACTCTAGTCTAAAAGATTGATCTTTATGAATTTTTCCATAAGGAAAAAAATAAGTTTTTGCCTGCAGCCCATGAAAAGAATTTTATTTTTATTTGCAATTGCCTTTAAATGGCCATTGTGAGTATTTTTCCATGTCTGGCATTTTATGGTGTAGGTTTTTAGGTGTCTAGGGCAAGGCGAAGACCTTGAAATATTGGCAGACAACATTTTAAATTTTATTTTGTAGATAGGCAGTCAAATACTGAGTTCGTAATACCATAATTAACAACTACATATTATTTCTTTCTTTTTCCCCTTCCAGACTAGTACAAGCAATGTTATCTTGAAGACTGGCTTTGATTTTCTGGACAACTGGTAAAAGATACTTCAAAACAGATCAAACTAATTTTGAGGAAGGAGTGGAATACCTTTCTCCTTGTATGTTAATTTACTAGAATTTGTGTCTTTTTCTAGAAGTAACTTTCAAACTCTTAAATGTTGCCTTTGTATACTTTTGTAACACCATATGCAGTTTTGTTTTTTAAACAGTGATAGAAGTGTGGTTTCATTTGGATATTTTTTTAATATCTCTTAAAATTTTTGGTAGCTACTGTATTGAGAGAATGGGAGAAGTTACCATACACATGTTAAAGAAACACAAATGAGAGTCTCTGTATCCTACAAATGGAACCTGCAGGACCAGACTGCTGTTTTCAATTGAAACCTTGCTAGCATGGCTTGTAAGAAATAGTGTTGCACGTGCAATGGTTCCAAGTAAGAAAATCATTCCATACTTCAGATAGCTAGCGAAAGTAGTATGAAAAACAAACATACAGAATTGCATTGATTTATAGATTTTGTTTTGTTTGAAAGTTACTTTTGTACCACTTATTGAAAACACTTTTCTTCTGAAGAGGGCAAAGGCATTGCCAAAATGATGGATCCAAAGAAGCACTGTGTTTGTACCCTACAAATCTGCTATAATAACATAAGAATGTTAGAAAAATGATATGTGGAAATGACAGGTGTTTCTGTTCTCTGGATTAAAGACTTGGGGGTGGGTAGAGGGGAATGGAACAACAACTAACGAATTGGCGAAATTCTTCAGGGAACACAAGCCTAACAATTTCACTGCCTCCTTACTAGAGCATAACTCTTCACAATACTAGTGCTGGAACTACAGCACTGGAGAATTTCTGGAGTGTAGATTACCTTTATGTCAGGAAACCACTATGTTTATGGGAGGTCATAGCAGCGTAAGGCTTTTTTGTTTTTAAGCAGCTTATCGTCTCAAGGACTCATCAACTTTGGTGCTTTTTCCTCCTTGTGGGTACATTCTCTTTAGTGTTCAACATCTGAGTTACATTTGTTCCTGAGGTGCAGAGAGGCATCTCAAGGTGGCCCTCAGCAGTCTTGCCTCCAGTTCTGCTTTTGAATGATCTTTGGTGTTTAAAATGTAGAGAACAAGAGTAGCTGTTGTTTGAATCTGTCGTCTCTGAAATGCAGCATGATTTACACACTGATTCTCACTGTGTTTACCTCACCTTGAAGCCTTAATTCCCCTACGCACAGCCAGTGACTGGTCTGCTCCAATGCCAAAGGTTTGACTTTTCCCTTTACCTCAGCAATAGTCCCATAGCATTTGTTTGGGGTAGAAGGCAAAACACAGGGCTCTAATGGGTCCCAGCCAAGGCTGTAAGAAGGTCACCATCTCCTAGACCATAGTTGTGCTAGGCTTCTCATGGATTAGCACTTGACATTTGGTTTGGTGCCAGGGGCAGTTACATGTGCAGAATTGGATGCAGCAGGACTTTTTTCTACCTGTTACAGGAAGAGTTTGAAATGTCCTGGAAGAATCTTTACCTCTAATTGGTGTGCTGCTTTCTCTGAACAAACAGAGTGTGCTGATAGAGCATTAAAACTTACTTGTTGATCAAGGAAAATGCTGTAAGTATGTGTCTCCTTCCACTCCTCCTCGAACCCCTCACTCCCCCAAAAAATTGAACCACAAAGGCCAAACCTTCCAATTTTTCTAGTGTTTTCTTAAGAGGTTTCTTAGCTAAAGGGGAAGATTGCCACAGAGTGGAAGTCATTGCATAGTCTTATTTACAGACTTCTGAAAGCATATTTACATTCTTCCTGAGTTGTACAAACTCCTGTAATTCATGGATATTATCTCTGCAGTCAGCAGTTCAGAAAGTACTTGTTACCATCCTGGACTTTTCTGCTGTTTTTTAATTAGCTGCACTTTTTTAGCATTTGCTACAAGCATCCAGCACTAATATAGCTTAGAACAACTTTAGCACAAATTCTTTAGGTGTATAATTAGCATTGACTCGCACCTTTTTTCAAAGCTGACAAATGTTAATCTTGGAGTTTACAGTTACCAGTGAATCTAGTTTTCTGTACATTGAGCTGCTGAAAAGTTCTAAATCCAAAATGAAGATGCAAATTCTAATCTTCTTGTGATTTGCGGAGATCTGAAAATGAAGTCTTCTACTGTTGGGGAGTGTTACATTAAATCTCTGCTAAATACCTTAAAGCTTCTTAGGGAAGAAACTTGACTGCCTGTCTCTTCCATTGGCTAACTCGACCCTAAGACACATTGGGACCAGCTGGTAGAACATGCTGCAGAACTTTTTACTTATCCTGGTAGGTTTTTCCTGTGCTTAACAAGAGTTGATGCTCCTTCTTTCTTGAATATGTTTTTATTAAACATTCTTACAAAAAAATTGTACTTGGTCACATTTTATATTAACAGTGTTTTAATAAAGTCACTTTAAATAAAACATTCGAGGCTATTGCGGTGCTTTGTGTGATGTCCCATATACTCTGCTTTCATCAGTGCCATTGGAGTTGTTTGGGGCATCTTGAATCTTCCTGAGAGGCAACCAAGAATGATTTGATCTAGAACTTACAAGCTGAATTTTTTAGATCAGGATAAAAGAAATCAACACACTTCAGCTATTTTTTCAAGGTGTTAAGTGAATCTTTTGGGAAACTATCCTTGCTGTATTATTTCATCTCACAGCTGGGGACAAGGTGAGATTTTGGAAAGACTAAAATCTATTTGTACTTCACTGTAATACACTTAAACCTAACACACACTCTCCCCTCAATATCTTCAGGTAATCCAAAGCAGTATCTGGATCATTATTGCAGGTGCAATTTGAAAACTCGTATCGTGGTTTAGCCCCAGCTGTCAAGTAAACACCACACAGCTGTTTCTTCACTTCCCCCAAGCAGGATGGGGGAGAGAATGGATTATGTATGGGTTTTAAAAGCATGTCACAAAAAGGAAGGTGCTAGCAGAGGCCACTGGGTAGTCTCACTTTCTGCCTTTTGTCCTATGAAGCAAGTTCTCAAAGTGTAAGAAAGCAAAATGTGCAGCTACAAGAATAGTTTTTCTTCTGCTTGCTCACATCTACAAAAATGTATTTTGAAAAACAATTTGGTTTACACTTGGGCAGAATTTCCAACAACAACTAAAAAGGAATTTGAAGAAGAATTTGGTTTGGAAAGACTCGACAGCCAATTAAGGGGTGGTATTCCAACTATATTTAGGATCTGGCCTACACATAGTTTGCTTCAATCTTGTCTAAGCTCCATCTCAGCTTTTAAAAGTTCTCTCTAATAAAGGCAAATCCACAGCATCTGCGCACTGTCTGGGCATAAGGAGCCAGCAGGTCTCATTATTGAGTGAAGACTTGTAAAGGCAGAGTAGAAAAGAAGCTTTGGCTGCCTTGTTTTATTTATTGGTGACTTTAGCCATCATTGCTGAGGGTGCTCAGACAGCACAGGGCTGTCTTTGAGGTCATGACTGTGGGTATGGAAGCAGCATCCAGCAGGCAGAGTCTTGTTGATCACTCGGCAACAGCATCCTCCAAAGAGCTCACAAGTCATTTCCCTGAGATACAAACCTGACTTTGTAGGCGTTATTTACAGACAAGGCCCCAGGCTTTGCTGTCCAGGTTTGCTCATGACCCACTTAATTCAGTATGTTCATGTTGCCGTGAGGACAAAACCATAATTTGGCTGTCCTATGTGTGAGTTAATGAGCTAATGCCTCTACAGAGCAGGTAAGCCAGGCACAACCAATTCTTCTCAACAGAGTGCTTTCTGTGTTTCTTTTGGAGGTCTCTGTTACTGTCCCCTTTCCACAAGTGGGCTTTACCCCTCAACATATAATGTAACCAAGTAGTTCACCACGAAGAGCTACATCTTCATCTGACCTCCCACCATCTAGGGAGCCTTGACAGCACCTCAAGTCAATGAATGTGGGGTGGGAGATGATCACAAGATCTGTTTGAATCCCTGATTTGCAGTTCCCCAGTGGTACTGGGGACTGCACCCAAAAGATGCTGATCTGAGACCAAGTTTATTCCATAAATGGAGCAGAGAAGAAAACCTCACCATCTCATCCTTCTCCTTCAACGGATCCTTTGGTCCCCTAAGATTTCCTTACCAGGGTCATTGCTCCTTCCTGTTCTTTTTGCTGTTCGTACTGAAGATGACAAGGGAGAAGGTGCAGCTCATCTTGCTTCTCACCAGTAGCCTGATTTTCTTTCCAGGACAAGTTCTTTACTGTGCTTAGCACAGTAAAGGTACATTCTACTAGGGCAGCTATTGGGATGAACAATCAAGCCTGGCTGAAGAATGGCAGCCATGTCTCTACTCATTTTCAACCCAACACTTTACCTTTAAAGCTTACCATTTTTCTGTAAGCATCAGTGTGGATTTTACTCTGAATGTCTTCTGGTGCAAAAGATTTCATTAGGCAACCTCTAAATCACAGCATTTATGAGCTCTGCTGCCTAATGGCTACGAAACTTGGACCTCATACAGGACCAAGATACAGGCTTAAATGCTCTTGGCAGGTCAGGACCTTACTGGGATGCCCACAAATCAAAAAGCATGTAACTGCCCTGAAAATAGCTTACTGTAGCTTTCCCGTAATGCCTGTCTCCAAAACGAACAAGGGACTGGAACAAAAAATTGCTGGGGGAAGGAAAGAGTCTTCTGTGATTTTTGGACAGTTCAACTTCAGTGATTTACCAGAGGTTTCCACAAAGGCCTGACCTCAGCCCTAGTTTCTCTTCTTACCAGAAGTGTAAAGAGTGCCAGTGATCTTGAAGTTCAGTGGGTCATTTGTCTCTTGAGCTTGTTTTCTGAAGCCCGATAACCAGAGCTGAAGGTAGTCTTTGAAAATCTCCCACTGGTAATAGGTGCTAATTATGTTATAAGGATTGTTTTTGTTGCTGTAAAATAACAGCTGCTGTGAAAAGATGTGGTGGCAGGGTAATGGGAGAAGGAGAAAAGATGACGGAAGAAGGAACAAAGTTCAGATGGGAGGAGAAAATTCACCATGTGGGTCCTCTCCACTCTGACATTTCCAAGCTATGTGAGCTGAAGCACTGGCTCCACTAAGCTTGGTGGCAAAATTTATTCTGCCTTGGAGGAAGCCCGGACTTTATTACAGCTGTTTGTTATTAAAAGCTTGACTGAACATCCTGCTCTCCTTGCCACATTTTTCAGAGCTTACATCTGCCAAGAAAGAAACTTCTGATGTGTGCCTATAAGCTTATGTTTAAGAAACCCTGCTCTGGCCTGAGTGTTGTACTGATCCCTTTCGGTTCTACCCCTGTTTGGCTGCAGCTCAGTTCCTCCAAGGCACAGAATACTGCAAATTTTGTGGTCAGTAATTACAGCTTTTTTTTAACGTCTCCATCTTGGAGAAACTGAGCTGCTGTCAGTGATTTAGGGCACCTAGGAGGGCACCTAGAAGCTCCCACCAGGCTGGCAGCAGTGCAGGCAGTGACCAGTGACCTGCAGTCTGAGACACACTGAGCTGGCTCCAGAAACTGTCTGGCCAAAGTCACTGCAAAAGTACCAAGAGGTGAGAGTTTCTTGGCCCACTGTCCTGCCAACACAGGAGTACTGCTTCTTGCTTGTCCTCTGTTTCATCCTCTCTGGCTCTCATCTCACCAAGAGAATAGTCTTGCTATCATGAAATGTCATGAAGTGTTTTGTTAGTGAGAAAATGTGAAGTTGCAAGACATTTTAATAACATAGCTAGGCATCAGGGACTTTCTTTCACTGGGGCACACCTGGCATGTTAAATTTCATGAAGACCCTGGCTGCTTTTCCTCCATAAACCTCCAAAGGAGTTGAGAAAGGGGGGAAAAAAATCCCAGATCAAGTAATTCTGAGTGCCCAATCTTTGGTCAAGTTGTACCATATCTCTACCATCAGCCTTAACACAAGCTTTGAGTCAACCCAATAACTTTGATGTCAAATCAACTGACTCTATGGAAATCCCACAACAGTCCCAAGGAAACTTTTCATCACTAGGATTTTCCCAGTAACATCTCAGGAGCACCGATGACTAGGAACAAGCTTAGCGAAGAGCAAAGTACCCTCCTGTATGTTCTTTCCACCTGCTGGTTCAAAACCAGTCCTGGCTGGGAGCAAGCAAATCTTACTTATGAGTTAGATGAACCAGCTTCTACCCTGTAACCACATGCAGTTCCGCGTTTCTGATGCATCCAGCACCTCTCTTCCAGGAATGACATTCATTCTCCCCATCCCCAACGTGGCATGAATGTGCCAAAGCACCAAGCCAGGTCCCTCAGACCTATAGCCAGTGATGGAGACCTCTCCCTGCCCAGACAGTCACTGGTCTAGGTCACTCCTAGTAGAGAGCTGTCCATTTTGGGCTATCCAGGCTCTCCAAGGCTCAAGGAGAGGGTTGGTGTTGATGGACGGAGCAGGAACCAAGAGTTGGCAAGGTGGGCACTAGCTTGCCAGCCTCCAACCCAGCCTGCTCCAGCACTGGGCTTGCCCTTTTAAAGGAAGTTTTCCCCTCCCGGGCTGCCAGGTGACTCCCCAGCAGTACAGATTGTTATTGCAGCAGCAGCTCAGCAAAAGGCCCCGTGCCAGGACAGGACACTTTTTCTTAGAGGCATTTGGCTGTCAGTAGTCATATGCCAGGCACCAGAGCTCACCTGCACCCCACTGGTGCCGTACTTGACCTTCAGAGCAGAAAACTTTTCATTTTGAGCTGTTATTGGCTCCCCTGTTTTCTGCCTTACCCCCAAAGCCCCCACCCCTGCAGCAAGCACCTCGGTGGAGAGGCCACAGGAAGGCTTCACCAGTACAGCAAAGTCTCCTAAAACTCTCAGTTTAAACCCTCCTGTGCAAGCTTCTCACATGTGCCTGGAAAATCAGGCACAGAAGTATTTGCAAAGCATGGACATTAAGAGACCACTGGATTTTTGTGGGCATTCTTCAAATATGTTATTTTCGTCTCTCCCTACATCTTTTTTTTACTCCCTAAAGGGTGCAGAGCCCTACGATGTTCAGAGCCAGCGCTCGGTCCCTCTGCTGGCATCAGCCCAACTGCCAGGTCACCAGCTTCCCTTCACTTTTTCCTCACACTGAAGCCCAGCTCTTTTCTCACTCCATTTCCTGAAGCCAAATGACTTTCACCAGTGTAGAGCCAGAAGAGTAGATGGAAAAACTGTGTTGTGATGGTAATGTCCTGGTAAGGCAAGTTACATGAAGATAAAAAACATCAAGGGTGGCTTCTGAATCTGGTCTCACAGGTTTTACCCAGCAGTTGGTGACCTCAGTTACAGAGGACTTCAACTGACATGAAAAAAACTCCAAATCCTGACTCTTTTCAGCTGTACAGATTCAGTTAAAATCCATAAAAACAACAGCACTGAGTCCTTCTTATTTCATTTGCAATGAGTCCCTCAGGGCATTACTTTTGCTAGAAATGCCATTAGCATTTACAGTTAAGTTCACTGGGAGGCTCTTCTGGTTTTAATTATATAGCCCTTATAATGCTTCCTCTGGCACTCTCTTAGTATGGAAAAAATGAGCCTAGGATGTAGAAAGATAAAAAAGCTATTAATTCTAGGGCTAACAATGCCAGATCAGTATAGCTACAAACAGATTTCTCTCTGTAACCCAGCCCAAACAGCTGGCTTTCAGTGTTCAGATAGCAATGCACCAAATATGACAAAAATGTCTTTATCTGGGAAAGCTAATTTTAGACACTTTTTTTTTTTTGGCCAGGCAGTAGAAATACTTAGAGAAGAAATTATTAAATTTCCAATTAAAAAAATGTTTTTGTAGGATATATTGCTCCCAGTGTTTCAGAAGCAACCTCCCCGCTACATCCATCACAGGGACTCTGGAGTGGTTGCTATGCTGCTGCACCCAGCCAGCAGCACCCATCCATCCTGTCCCTTCTGCAGCTTCTCCTTATCCCTGTAACACAGACCATGATGGACCAGAGCTCTGTCTCTCAGGGTACTCCTAGGACAGGCAGCCCAGACTGACCAGCACTCCGCTGAAACACCTGGACTTCAGGGAAGTTGCATTTGCCAGTGGCTTCCACGGAGCTATGAGAGGTGATTGCCACTACCCACGGTGTCTCAGCTTCCAGACCAGCACTCACCCCACATCCTCACCCACCTTGGAGAGACGAAGGTCAAGCTCTGAACCAGTGGAGGAGCAAAACAGGTTCCTGCCTCACAAAAGGGGAAGATCCAGCACTTCAGAGCTTCCCTCTGCCCCAAGATAGGGCTATTTCACAGTTTGAATGGAAAAAAAAAAGGACCCAACTGCTCCAGCATCCTCCTGGCACTCAGGTGATGGAACTCAGTCTCTGCTCTGCTCTCACAGCTGAGCTGCCTGTTCATGGCTGAGATACTTCAAACCCACCCCAGTGAGGGCAGTGACTCTTGAAACAAGAGGACCAGATTCCTGCTGTCAGACTGGCTCAAAAAAAGTGGGCAAGACATGCAAATGCATTCACCACACAGTTTTGTAAGGAGAGTGATTATAACACAGTTAAAGAAAGAGGGAAAGCACATGGCACGTAAACAACTTGTTACTGGAGAGGTGCACTGAAAGATTTTTAATTGACCCAGAGCTCCTCTGTTTAAAAATTCATGGGCTTCAAGTTACTCTTGCCACATGTAAAATTGCTTTTGAGTTTAACAGCCTCAGCACTTGCAACCAACTACCCACAGAATGTGGCCAGTTCAAAACCCCTCATGATCCATTTTTGTGTAACGTTTCCATGCCCAGTCATTGCGGGAGACAGCACAACTCAAAATCAGTGGTGGTTGTAGGGAAGGTGCATTCACACTCCTGAAGAACACCAAGTGTCAACAGGATGTGAACTAGTATATACATGTATTTTCAAACTCAAGAAACTGGGGCTTAGAAATGCTCACTCTTAATAACAGCAATTGAAACACTGAAAATCTGCCAGTGGTTCTGCCTTCAGCAAAACTCCAAGGATCAGAGTCAGCTCCGTCTGTCACATTGTTTCCAAAGCAGACTGTGGCATAGCCCAGCTCTTTACTGTCCCTTTTGGTGGTAGTGCTGGGCTTCCACCCTGAAGCACCTCCTCTTGCTCCAGTGCCGAAGGGGTGATTGGGAATGGAAACCATGGACAGCCAAGCTGCAGAGATTGAGGCAATGCTTGTGGTACACCTCTGCTCAAGTCTTTGTCTGCAACTCGGCATGACCTCAGATTGCTAGCTTCATCTAGAGAAGCCCTTACAGGTTGTCCTGAAGGGATGCTGGTCATGTGTGTGTGTAAAGCACATAAAAGCCTAAGGACAGTAACACTGACATTTGTTGTCATCTTTTGAGGACCAGCTAGATAAAGTCCTGTGAATTAGATTTTTTACATATGAAATAGAAAATGAAATTAGAATATGAAAACTTCCTGCCCAAAGCGATTGCTAATAACTATGGTAAAGACAACGTGCTTATGGCCCTCATGGCCCTCATGGCCCTCATGGCCCATCTCAGCCTCAGTGAGATAGTGATGTCAGTCTTCCCCTTCCCAAATTACTCACAGCCACAGTTCTTCACTGCAAAGAGCCAAAGAGAGCACTCGTGCCTCAGCCGACTGTATGAGGTGTAGCCCAGTAAATGAACTTGCCAATTTTATTATTACAGGACATCATTTGTTCCAGTGTTGAAATTATTCCAGAGAACTTTTCTGCACTTAAATCCTTCAGATATTCTCTTGATAATGCAAAGTACATCAAGACTCCTGTTGTGAGACTTACAGTGAAAGCAGTGGGCTCCGATCTTGGCCTCACCTCCAGCTGGATACCAGCACACAGCTCAAAGCATCATTTTAACCTCCTGAAAAGCTGCAAAAACCATCAGCTGAAGCCACTTCGAAGCAGCCTCATGGTGGGAAGTGCAAGAAACAGACCTTTGTCAGTCACTTGAGGTGGTGGCAAAGATGTCTTTCTGGACGTTAGATGAAGGTACAGGCGGAATAAATGTCCCCACGCAGTGATAGGCTCCTGTCGGCACCTGCCCAGGAATACTGCTGTGGTGTGAAATTGTGGCTGGCCAGTTTACCACTAGCAACCCAAAAGCATTTCCCACACTGAGGTGTCCTGCAGAAGTGGCACCCACTGGTATGCAATAAAGGCAAGTCTTTGCTGGAGGAATTCATTCTCAGTACAGTTTATGGAGAAACTTAAATTCAAAATACACTTAAAAACAGAAAAGGTGGCCCCCAGTTGCCAAACACACCTGAGAAAGATATTCCTATAGCCCTCGGGTGTTTCAGGACACTCACGCATAGTGGGAACAGAGTTGATGAGGGATCTGGCAAATCCCATCTGTGCATATGTGGTGGCCCTTTTTTGAGGAGGGCTTCCAAGCTCTCAGCAAGGGAACAGGGACCCTCTCTCCCTGATATCTCTATGCACTGTGTTGCTGGCAGGTGATTGCTGCCCTGAAATAGAAATGTTTTCCTGCTTGGAAAACGTGGGCTTATTGTGCCTCTAAGGGAAGGCAGACTCGGCATTTCACCCATGCTTATGCTGATGGCTGACATAAAGAGAAGTAGCACTTCCAAAATGCCTGTCATGGTGTGCACATGGGCCAGCTTTGGAGCCACTGTTGGATGCACTTCCTACTCATGGATCTATAGCTTTTTATTTTTAACCTCCTTTGCAAACACAGCTAAATATCCTGCCCCTTGCCCGGAGACACTAACAAGGTTTCTCTACTAATGATGTCCCACTGAAGGTCAGTTTTGCAGCTTTCACAGCAATCTACAGAGCAGATCCCCTTGGCTCAGGGGAGCACTGCTGGGCTCTGAGAGTCACTCCACTGCAGAGTATGTCACCCTGGTGTGACAGCTGGCAGGGCCAGCTGGAGCATCGTACACTGACAATGCCAAAGTGTAACTGGCACATCTAATTTTAGCCTCTAGAGCCCTGAAAGCCCTCTTGAGTTGCCACATACCTTGATAAATCATTTAAGTCAATGCTGCTTGGCCTAAAGCTGGCTTTCAGATGGGAAAGGCTAACTGCTGAATGTTAAAAGGAATTGTTAATATTTTTAACATTTTTTACTGGAGCTGAAAGCGTCTGCCTTCAATTGTTACCCAGGGTGTCTGAGGCTTGTAGGGACTGGGAATTAAGGGAGACACAAAAAAGAGGCAAAAATGCCTGGGATATTTTTGTTGTGCTGTCTGATGCAAACTCGACTGAGAAGAAATCTACATGTGCAATGTATATGCAGGGTGAAAGGTAAAAGCATGGAAAAAAGCAACAAATACCTGCAGGGTGCTGAGCATTCTTCAGGTGTACAGATGGAGGCCAGGAAAGCAGGTTCCTTGTTTCAAGAAGACCAAGCACCTTCTAGAGGCATTCACCATTTATACAGCAAAGGGACCAACTGGAAAAAAAAAGCATCTTACTGTGAGTTCTGTATTCACTGTTGCCTGCTTGGCCCAGCCACTTGGCTAATATTCAGAGGTTTGAAGTCAGGCTCCCATTTAGAGGCAAAACAAGTGGTGCAAGATTGATAGGTCTTTGTCATGACAGGGTTTGTTACACCGGGCACAGGGGGCTCTTCCTTACAGCCGCCTCACCAGGGTTCCCATGTGGATACACACATACAGGCCTATGTCTTTCCCTTCAGAGGTCTATGAAACGCATAGGAAATTTTTTGCCTGCCATGTTACGGAGTAATTGGAGAAACAGAATTTTGCCCTTGGGACAGAGGTGAGTCTGTGACTACAGGCAATTGTCTGTGCAGAGCCGGCTTGGGGGTTTGGTATGGTTTCCCAGTTAACTGTGAAATTGGATAATCCATGCATGGAGAACCAAAAGTTGGCTGTCAGTACCTGCAGGGGACGAGCTGCGTCACTACTGGGGTTTGTTACTGAAGCCTTGTATAGAAGCTGTCCTACATGTAGATGAAAATACATGTGTGTGTGTGTGTGTGTGTGTGTGTGTGCATATACAATTATTTATATTACATATTTTATAAAATGTATATAAACCTAACTTAGCACACATATTTATATGCCTCTGAAGCAATAGATTTTGATACCTCCCTCCCTTGTTTGTGAATCTGAGAGGTGCCCAAAAGCAAAGAGGCTACAGAGAGGAAAGAAATACTGCTCACTTAAACAATGCAGCATTAGAAAACCAATGTCAGTTCTTCAAAGGTCTCAATGACAAATTCCCACTCTTGGGGTAGTTTGGTGTTAATGCTTTTCAAGAACTGGTTGTTAGTGATCAGGAGACTACTAAATTAACAACTTTGGAGAGTTAATTGACCAAACACTCTCAATCATTTATTAGGGAAGGAAATCCCTGCCTGTAAACAAAGCCAGCACAGGGTTATTTCATGTCAGGAGCAGTAACAACACATCAAGACATTCACAAAACATGAGTTAGGGCCACTAAAATTATTAATAGGGTTTAGACTTCGAAAATAATAAATTGGGATTGATCTTTATTTGTATTCCATTTTCTGAAGCCTTAAGGCCTGCTCAAATGCCATTTTATAGATATTCTCTGTAATCACAAAAGCTGAAATTTCCAGTGAAAAAGCTGACAAATCTCACTTTCTCAGAGGCTTCTGGAGAAGATGAAATTCTATGTCTCTGGCAGCACAACTGTAAAGGATGCCAGCAGAAGGGAGCAGCACATTTGCTCCCTAGTGGTCTAGGCAAGCTATATTCCACCCAGTTAAGCCAGACTTGCAACAAAATGTTTGCGGACTGCAGTGCGAGCTGCTGAGGGAGCCATCACTGTCTCCTTGCAGACTCACCATCTCACACTCAGTTTCTTTTCCTCACACTGAATTACGTATCTTTTCCTCAGGGTTTATGCAAACTGCACAGTAAAACTTTTTCAGCTGTCCAGCCAGCCTTGCACCTGTTTTCAATCAAAATTATTCTGCTGTAGCTCTTGTTGGCTCAGAAAAGTGCTTTGACAAGCTTGAAATTTCCTGCCTCAGGAAGGAATAACATCTCTCTAAAATAGAGTGCCATGGATTCTGTTGGAGAGGTATTAAGCATGAGCTGCAGAGAAGGCTGGACTTATTATAAGGATCAGAAACTTAAACAGCCTTTGTGGTGGCAGGATTAAAGATGTCTGAGAGCTCCTGGCTCCAACATAACATGCAACTTGGCCACTGCCATTGTGGCAGCTTCCTTAAGCTTTTTTTCTTGTGCTCCAAAGTTTGCCTACCCCAGTTCAAGAAAACACAACATATATGAGGTCCCTGTAAGGAATAAAGTCAGACAGTCTCCATCTGAACCTGGTGAGGCAGAAGGCTAAACTCAGGCTGCAGCTGATTGTGACTTATCCACTCTCCTTTCCCCAGGGACATGAAGAAACCCTCCCCAAAATGGGAGAAATATTTATGCAAGCTTCAATGTTCGAGAAGGAATATGTGAGGATGTCAGTTTCTGTATGATGGCCTAGAGAGTTTTGTCTCCATTATCCTTGACCTGTATCCTGATAAAACTTGCAGTAAGCTATTTATCAGGTAAATAGATAAACCAGCCATCATCATATCAACATATGGTGACAGTGACTGAGAGCTACCCTATTAATTGCTGACCCCATTTCTATTTTAGTCACTTGGCATGTCCTCTAGGAAATGAATGGGATCAGTCATGATAAGTCCATTCTCTGTGGCACCAGATAATCTGTTTTCAAGCTGGAGCAGATGCTGAGATGCCCACACTGGCAGCCTGCTGGATGACCAAGGGGGTTGTAGTGCAATGTGACTGCATCCCTGAAGACATGTGTTGGTTCCCCCTTGTGCAATAAATGGTTCTGCTACACTGTATTGTGTCCTAAAATACCTGCTGATATATCACAGAATAGATCAGGTTGGAGGGAACCACAGTAGGTCATCTGGTCCAGCCTCCCTGCTCAAGCAGGGTCATCCCAGAGCACATGGCACAGGATTGTGTCCAGACAGTTCTTGAATATCTCCAGTGAGGGAGACTCCACAATCTGTCTGAGCAGTAAGGTCTCACACATTAATTCCTGAATGACTGACAGCCTTGGATTTTGATGCTAAACTGATGCAGAAAGGCTTAGTATCTAACAACCAGAATAGACTGGAGAAAGGTAAATGCTATCTGAATTGCTCAAGGATTTTTGAACCTTGATCTCCGATTTCTGCTCTAACCACTGGATAGGACACGTTGAGGTGTGGTGGTACGGGTCTTCTCAGCTCCCTGTGCTGGAGCTACCTGGTTTGTGCTGAAACAAAGCAGTTCTTTGAGAGGTCAAGATTGGTGAAAGGAGTCTGTAAGTATTTAAAAGTATGATTTGCTGGTCTTGCTAGTAGGACAAGGAGAACATTTGCCATAAAACTCTTAGCCATCAAGAGGCGCAGAACCTGTGTCCCAGCAGTGGGTGCCCTGAGAGCTGTCCTGGAGAACTGAACACAGCTTTGCTCTCTAGCCCCAGCAGTGCTTAATGCTGCCCTGTGCAGACACAGCCACAGCTGAGGGGCTGGAAGAGCCAGCTCTGTGCCCTCAGCCTTCTGCTGGCAGCCTAGCACTGCCACCCCCTTGAGCAGAGGCCAGCTCAGCTTGGACTCTGTCTACCAGAATCCCTTCCCAAAGCCTTGCACATGCCATCACCCTCACTCAGGCCCTGAGACAGCTCCTGGCACAGTCCCAGAAAACTGTGCACCTCTGAGTGAGGAGGGGAGAGGAAGATGTGGGTCTGAGGCATGGAGTGCCCTCCCAGAGCAGCCATTTTCCCTCGGGACATTTTGTTTTCACTTTATTTGTGTCCCTGGGACCTAGCTGCTTAGCAACTGGATAAAATTGTCACAAAATGCTGGCATTGCCCTCCTTACCAGGACAGGGGCTGGACTGTGTCCTTGGTGGGGCTGTCCGCCAGGCAAGGTGACCACATAGCACTCATGGGGGGACCCCATCCCTGTCCTTGTTCCCCATTGGGTTCTCTCAAAGTGAGAGGAAATTTGGCCCTCGTGCATGGCAAATGCCACACTGCAAGCAAGGCATGCAGGCAGTTCTGCCTGCTCTGGCTGCTTGCAACCCAGGGACAGATGAAATATGGACACTCTTCAGATCGGAGTAGATAAATGCTTTTTCCTCTCTGAAGGACCAGAGAAAAAAGCTTGAAATATTCTCCTGAATTATCTGAAAATATCCACCATTTCTGACTATATTTTTGGGGAAGATGGGGATGAATACACCATCTCACTTTGGTTCAGGGCATTTTAACTAGAAAAAACAGAAAAAATGGCAACAAAGAGTTATGGCTACATATTCTTTGGACCAGAAGAACGTGTCTGATGCCTGCTGCTGTCCTTACCCTGTTTGAGTCCTCTGCCTCTGCAGATAATACTCAAAGAGGTATCCAGGCTACCCAGGAGGCCAAATCCTGCTCAGCAGAGCTCACTTCCCTTGAAGGGTCACGCAAAGGGCAAGGGATGAAAATTAGAGATTTTAGGAGAGCAGTTGATACACACTTGCCCTTATAAGTGGTTGACATGCAAAAGATAGTTGTTGGCAATTGCTGACAGCTTGTGTGTTTACCTCAGTCAGCAAGTATTTATAATTAATTTTTAAAATGTTGAAGTTCCGGCCTTGCTGGGAACATTACAAACTGCCCTCAGCACTCTGATGTGCTTCCAAAACATTTACTGCCACAAGTCAAAAAGCTCAAAGACTCAAATATTTTGGGGGGGAGGGGGGCAAGAGGGGGCAGTGGGGAGATAATGCAGTTGAAATGAAAATTATTTAGATAACTTGGTATCTATTCACAAATATTTAATTTTCATGACTGGAAGCAACCACAACTGTTGTAAATGGGATGAACTGCCACATGACTTTTAGCATCTCCCCTTCCTGATGTCACAACACCACAATATGGAGGATGCCCAGACTTCACCTTTTTTCTCTCCCACCCTCTTGCCCCCCCACAATGCCTCATGCACCCTCTGTGCTCACACACGAGTGTGCAGGCCCCCAAAAAACCTAGAGAGGCTTAAAACAGACCTGTAAAAAAAATAAATTATTTTCTAAGCCAACTATTGCTGCCGAAGATGCAGCACTGCTGAGCCACTCCCTAGGAGTTTTTGAGGAAACATGGGGTGCTTTTGTCTAAAACGTTTATCAACAGTTTCTGTCTCTGCATGGAGAAATGGCAGAATGCAATTTCTCTGTTTTTCAGTTTCTTTACATTTTTATGGCTGTTCTTCATGGTAGTTTTCACTAACTAGATCCCTTCTGGCCTCAGCAACAGGTCAGGAAGAAAATCTACTTCAAGCGAAGAAAATGCCATTGACAAATCTACCATCAGGGTGGTTAGGGTAGTGGAGGTGGCTGAGACTGGGGCAAACTCCAAATGAATACCCTTTCAAAAGGCTTGAGTTGATGTTATTCCTATAAACTCAGAAACATGCCATGAGCACTGCCCAGCATCTTGGGGAGATGAGGTAGCTGAGAGGGCACAGACAACCCGTTCTGAGGCAGCAGCCAGCCCCTGCTAACATCTGAACTGAGGCTTTAGCAGCAGGTTTAGAGCGAGATTTTTCATTCTGTGAGGTAGTGGGAGAGCAGGCTCAGATTGCAATCCTGTAATTAAGCAATTCCTAGTTTTTTCCAGTAGTATAATTATGATGAATGACTCTCATGTTCCCCATTAATGTTGCTATTAGCAGACAGGCAGGCCTTCCCAGCATGAGCGAGTTCATGCTAACAAGGTCTGTGTGTACCACATTAGGGAATGTATCACTCACATAGCTTTCAGAGCACTGTAAATGATTTGCCGTAGCTCCTATAATGCAACAGAGCCAAACATACCTACATCTCACATCAGAGAAGGCAGCAAGATCTAGCTTTAAGTTCAAAATCCTTGATTAAAGGAAAAGAAGAACTGCAAGACCAAACTCCTGCTTCTGGGCACTGAGTTGTGCTCCTGCTCAAACACTGGGTGGGTCCTGTGCTGAAAAGACCATCAGGTTCAGATAGGGCTGTGATGTCAAATGTCTTGCTCGCCCACTCAGTCACTCATATGAACAGTATAATAGCAGACTGAAAAAAACACCTTACCAGGGATTATGTAGTCCTCCATCTTCACATGCACTTACTTCTAAGATTACTTTTTAAGGTGGGCGTCATTCCAATGCAGAAAGAAAATGGTCTAGCACACAGGACAACGAGGAGCAGTTGCTGTCGTTCACCTTGATGTTAGCAAGGGTTTCAGCACAGAGCATTCATAATATCCTTGTAGCCTATAGTTGTGGGATAGGGACTCTGCTGCAACAGACTCTTGAGTGGCCATGGGATAGTGAAGTTGTATGTATAGGTTTCAATGTGCTTAACATCCTTACATTAACTCTGCTGTGGCTATGGGTGTTGTGTAAGACCCAAGGTAGGACAGGGACTTGGTTCTCTGCAGAGAGCTAGCTGGCCAGGAAAGACACTTGATTCTTAAAGGACTCAGATATTACCTTTCAAGTTCCTTGTGATACAGTCAGCAGTCAACTACTCCAAGTGGGCAGAAAACTCTCCAGTGTGTTTTTTTTCTTAAATGCATGAGTTTTCTTTTGAACGCAGAGGAAAATTTTGCCTGTGCCTCGTTGCTTTCACCTCAGTATTTATTACATTCTTATAGCAATTCTGTTTCCACAAGACAATCCCAGCTCTGTGGAGAGGAACAGAAAGCTACTCTGGTGATGCCAGGTATTGAGACACCTCTTTTTCTGCATGCTTGTGAGTGATGCTATATTACAACAAATTTGTATCCACATCTAAGCTTGCACAATGAACCAATTATGGATCTGTGATTTTTTGTTTCAAGTATGTGCCTGAATGTTTACAGTCTAGATTTTCATCCAAACTTTCACAAATTTAGACAGCTGTCTCTGGTGCTGTCAAAAAGGCATGAAATCAGCACATCTGAAAATCAATATATCTCATGGGGCTGAGTACCTCAGTTAACCAAATACTGCAACCATCAGCTTTTGATCAGCTTCCAGAGTATTTTCTGCATAGTTACAAGATTATAATTGTTAGAAAAAAGAAAATAGGTATTTTAAACACCATGATTCCTATGTTTTTTCATTGTTTGAACTTCACCTTTACAGCAGCTTGACTTTCCTTCCTAAGAATTGCTTATTAGGTCTAAATGTAGAGAAAACAAAACCCTGCCTGTCTCAGTGATCCTGGACAGTAGGGAATGCAAGTCTAGCCTAGGGCCATCTGTTTCACTGCAAGAAAGGTTTTAGAAAACAAATCCAAACAGTTGATTCATTATAAAATAGACATAAGTTACGAAGATAATCATGGAAACAAATCCTACAAAGACCTCTTGAGTCCCTTGTTGCTCTTACTGTTATGTTTTAAGTCAGCACTGGCTACCCACATCACATGAATGACACTGCTTAAGTCACAGACGCAAAATAGCAATAGCTGCAGAGATCAGGACCTTACCAACAGGTACATTTAATTAATCTAAAATTATTATAGTTGCTCTTCTGGAGCATGATTGATGAGGGACATAGTCTCAGACTGTCTGGAGGAAAATGGCCCCATGCAAGAGCTCAGTGTCTCAGAGGCCATGTGTTTCTCTGAAGATGAAGACAATGTGTGTGCAACTCTGCAGAGATTGGCCTATGGGACATGCTCTGGCCACAGAGCAAAGTGTGAAGCAGAGAAACTTTGTTGTTAGCAGAGAAAGGACTAAGGAAAGGTGAGATGCAACAACTTTTCCCTAAATTAAATCTGTGATGAATGTCAAATCTTCGCTCCAGAGTTCTTCTAAGGAAGTGTGGACCAGGGGCTTTGGTCAAAGCTATTCAAAGGTGAGTTTTCACCCATACATTCCCTAATCTTTCTTTATACACAGTTCACCAGACTGAAATTCATATAGCTACAACAGGTTACTCATTATGCAGCCACACAGTATGCATGGAAATAAATTCCAAACTGAACAAAGTTTTGTGCAGCTTTTATTTTCAAAAGAACCTTACAGCAAACTGTAGCCAAGCAGCAATAAAGACTTTTAATCACTGTAGTCTGTGCTGTGCTGAAACTGAATACAATCCTATTTTATAAAAACTGTGGTCACTCAGGAACATCAGTTTCAGTCAGCTTGAGAAGCATGTGTGCCCTATCCCAGTGACAAATCCAGCATCAGGCTTTACCAAAAACAAAAACGTGATCTGACTGTTGAACCCATCAACAGGGCTGGAGATCAGAAAGGGTGAGCAGCATGCATGTTCCTCTGCATGAAATCTCCTGGTAAAGTTTGCATTCAATGGGGACTTCAGCTGTTGGGGCAGAAGTCTGAGCAGCAATGTTGCAAGAAACTCCCGGCATCCAAGTCAGACTTCTTCAGATGTTCATTGCCAGATTGATAAACTAGTATCAGAAGAAAGATCAATTGTACAATAAATGATTTCAGGCCCTTCTCCCTTCCCATCTCTTTCACCAAATTAGAGACATCCAAAAGCAGTGCCTTTCTCTGAATTGACCCCATGCAGGCAAAAAGAGACACCTCAGCCAGCATTTGTGTTTGGAAGGAAGAAGGCAGAGCTCTCCAACTACTAGATGCTGGTAACAGCAGTGATTTTGTTTGCATTCCAGCAGTCCACACAGGCTCCCACACTTCTTGTGCCTGGAAATCTATTGTGCCTCACCCCAGGAAGCTCTGAGTTAGTAAAATGAGAGATGGGTCATATGCAACAGGGAGACAAAGAGAGCACAAGGAAATAAAAAACCTGTGTTGAGCAGTATAAGAAGCAGATGATGGATATGCACAGGACAGGCTGATCTGAAGTCCTAGGGGATTCAGGGAGAGTGAAAAACCCCCCTTCCCCATCTGCTCCTTCCCCTTTCCCCCACTGAAACCTGGCAGCTAAGGAAGTAAAAAATGCAGAGAATCTAGAAAGGGACATGGGAAGCTGTCAATATGCCACAGGGCAAGGAAGGAAGGAAATAGCAAGGAGGAGATGTAATCAGTGTGTAGGCTGTAAAATTCCAGCCCTGCTGAAACCTATGGCTGATATCCTCTGCACTCCCACAGACATAGATGTCACCTGAAGTGTCATGCAGAAATACTCCAGTTCTTACAAGAGGACAAAGCTCTAGAGAAACCCCATCATTTTGTCAGTGTTTATGAATCTGTGCTCATACCTCGCCTATATTCAGGTTAATGAACTCCGTGTTTTTCACACTCAGTGCTTGGAATACTCCTGAAATGAAAAACAGGACACCAGTGCTATAAATACACCTCATTCATATTCATACACAAGCTCTCCATCCCACAATGACAAGTGGCCATGCCAGGGAGAGGAAAGGCCTGGCGCAAAGGCGGCTTGCTTAGGATTGCTTGGTGCTGGTAGCTGCTCTGACAAAGTAAGTGCTTGCAAGAGGAAATGTCTTGCTTACTTAAGGCCTTTGTGCAAGTCTCACCTCAGTACTTTTCTGGAAGAGGTGTCCTGATTGTGCTAAACAGTCAGATTTAGATGATTCTCCAAAATGAAGCCAAGTAATTTGCATTTCTTTATATATCTTGTTTAACTTTTATCTCTCAGTATCTTAATACTTCTATTGCTATGGATTGAACCAGAATGTAAAGAGAAGAACAAAACAAAAAAGAATCAGTCAAGAAAGTTGACTTTGCTTATCACAGAGTGAGTTGTGTTTTATTTGAATTTGGAGCTGCAATAATGATCACTTCAGCATATATCCAGCCATTTTACCTATCTCTACTACTGCTGCTCTGGAACGAGAGTGATCCTGTGCACAAATGAACTGAGACCTAGGGTGCCTTGATGTACAGGGAAACACGTCTGCAGCCAAAAGTGGACAAGTTATCTAAATGGTACAGGAGATACTTGCCCAAATGCATGCCAATTGTCTCTTTACATGAGGCACAAGAAATACTTGAACCTTGAACTTCTGTGATCCCAAATTAAGCTCCCGAGTGAGCCACAAGAAGGGCTATAACATGGACTTTACCAGCATTCTTCACATGCCTTCTACATTACTGTAGAGTTTGTGAAGCAAGCTCTATTCACATGGGGAAATTCTTCATTAGCAGCAGAACATTTTCACTTTACAGGAGAAAAGCCATCCTAAAAGCAAATGCTAAACAGAGCTCCTTTCTGTTAGTAATGTACACACTTCATCTTGGATATTTTGCAACACACTCAACAACAGCTGAAAGTGGAACTTTTTTTCTTTCAAAGGGGAGGAAATTCCAGAGGAAGAAGATACTCACGACTTGCATTCTCTAGGCGAATTAAGCAGTTCAGAAAATCATCAAATTCAATCTGGAACTGTTCATCTGAGTATCGGAGGACAATGAGTTGCAGCAGGTAGTTGTTGAGTTGGTACCCTTCCCAAAGACACACACACACAAAGAAAAAGTGAGCAATCTTGTAGGCCGGGGGGAATCAACAGATCTCTGTTAACTAATCTTGAAAACCAGTTAGTGGGAGGATACTCTGTGGCACACATCCCTCCGGAAAACAATCTGACCACAAAAGTCTTTAAGCTTGCAATGTGTAATAAACTCTGAACAAGAAATTTTGCAGTCAGTGCAGTTTCTAGTCCATTCCTGTTGTATGTATGAGACCATTCTGCCTTCTTGAAATTTGGAGGGATTTCTGCAAAACTATGTGCTTTAATAAAAATAACTTGGGATGAAATACTAATTCAGTGAGTATTCTTCATAACAAGCATCTTACTCACTATTCCTTCAACTCTTGAGTGTAGATGGACTGTGAAGTGGTTTGTTTCAGAGTATAACCCTGCACATGTTGAGTTTAGCAGAGCTCAAGATTTCCCTGATTGACTGCCCTGCAGGATTGGGGATACATGGGCTAAGATTAGTCTGCTCAATGTGCCCAGGTCCTCTCTGGAGTCTAAACCTCCCCTGTGTTCAGGAGCACTTGGCCTTGTAATTGAATTCTGTTCCCTTTACCCACAGCTGATCTGCCAGATAAAATGCAGTGCTTGTCTCACCTGCAGCTTTAAGAGCACCACGAAGCTCGTAAGAGGACATGGAGCCAGATTTATCGAAGTCAAATTGAAGAAAGATACTCTGTTATGAAAGGAGCACATGGGAAGCTCAGTATTGGAATATGAAAGGGAGCACAGATATGGCATGGAAAGGCAAGGTGTTTCTCTCTAACTGCATAGTATAAGCATTTAAGAAAGCTGACAAGACCTAGGTCTAGATCCAGTCTGATTTTATAATTGAGGAGCAAATCTCAGTCTCAATTCTCTTTGTCATATGAATAGGTCATTGTGACTTAAACGAGTTCTGACAAATCCAAAAGTTAAGAAATTATGAGTTGCTCTTCATTAAAAATTCCATTATTTAAAAAAGGTGATGTTATCTGGAAAGAATGTATTTTTCTTTGTCTTTTAACTGTAAATTGACAAATTCTCTTAATCTCCTTTTAAGTTTTTCTCCATAATTCTGAACACTGGAGACAAACTGTTTAACATGAAGCTAAGATTGTCACTTACTCATTTACTTCTAGGTATAAAAGATCTGAATAGCCACATTCATGGTACTACCAAGAAAACTAGTCAAACAGTTTGAATTTTTATCTAAATTTTAAACAATTTTTAAGCTGGAGTTAAATTACATCCTTTCAATGAGACAACAAATATGACTCTCCTCTGGAATATGAGTTATTTAAAGATGTTGTCACATTCAGCCTAAATTTTTCCAGCAAATATACTTGCAAATCTTCCTACAGGACCCAAGGATTTCCCAAGCCCCCTTGTTAAAAAACAATATGTCCTTTGTTAAAAGACATGTGGCGTTAGTACCCAGAAAAAGTGTTTGCCTTCTCTGATGGGCTAGACAAGAAACAAAGAACTGCATATTTTGAATGCTTTGGTGAAGCACGAATTCAGAAAAACCTATTAATGGCCATAAGGAAATAATTATGATGTCTGTATTTGAATATTCAGTCTGTGGCCTGATTCTGCATACTGCCTGATTACTGCCATATACAGTGAAAATGTGCTTAAAATTAGAATCAATACTTTCCCAGACTTTGGTACAGTTGACTCCTGAGAGATCAGTAATGAAAATGCAGTGACTTAGGAAATCACTGTTTCCACTAGTCATGAATCATCACTTTCTTCTTCTGTACAACAGCAGTAATGGAAACTCCTTAAGTTTCATTTTGGTTGGCTTGCTTATTAGTGTCCATTGCATTCTTTATCCCAAACATAGTTGATTTGCTTACAAAAATCTGTGTTATTTCCAGAAAACCATTATGGTTTAGCATCAGGGAAAGCTAAGAATGTCTTTGACTATCCAAAACAAGCCCCCACGCTTTTAAAACATTTGTTTTGTGTTAAAATTCATGGCTTGTAAACACTCTTGTCTCCATTTTTGTCTGCACATACATAATAAACTATGCAGGAAGTAACTCATGAAATGAAGAAACAAATACAATGAATAATGTCACCTACTATCCATTTCTTCATTTTTTCCCAGAAAACTTTGAACTCACTGAATTCCAGTTTCCCATTGCCACTGGTCTGGTAATCTGAACTAAGGAAAAGGACTTGTTATATGAAGGTCCAAATTCTGTCTGAACTTATCAACATTGTTCCTTCAAGCAGAAAACGTAAAGTTGACTGGAAAGCCTATGGTGCTGCTGAAATTGGTATTGTGATTTCTCATGAGGTACAGCTCCAGCAGCTTCAGTCATGGCTGTGGCTGTGATACTTGAGGAACATTATGTGATATAAAAACACAGCTGAGCAATTCAGACTTCATAGGAGGAAGAAAGACAGATTGTTCTAAGGCAAGAACAGCTTTGGATGTAAATGGGATATAAATGATTCAGAGAATTAAATTACCTGATTAAAACAAATTGCAACTGTACCCAAAGGAGTTAGTCAACCAATGTGCTATTCAGTATTTTTATCTAGAAACCGGACTCTGTTACAATGCCTCAACCAAAAATTAATGGGAGTGGCGGGGTACGGCTGGTGAGATCTAGTCCTTATGACCTGAAATAAATGTCTGTATAGCAGTTCTGAGAGATAGTGATTAGATCTGGCTGGCCCTTCCCCTTCCTGAAGTGTGACTTATTTTACTGAGTTACTGATGTTCCCCAAAGCACAGTTCACTTGCAAGATGGGGCACCTGCTCTGAAATGCTAAATAATGAATGGTCCCATTCCACCTCCCTTTTCCATCTTGCCAGGACAAAGCCCTCGCTCAGATGGACACTAGCTCAGCAAGCATTCACAAAAGTCAAAACATGTCAAGTGGCGTCTAGTTAATGCCTGCTGTTATTTAAGCATCTACACTAGTGACATTATTGAGGGCACCCACAGATCCCAAGAACATTATCACTTCTGCAAAGACTCTGTCTTTTTACCCAGCCAGGTTTTTCTTCTTGGAGTCATGTAGAACTCTCCCTGCTCCTCACTGCAACATGGTGACTGTTGCCAAGGAATTCAGTAGCACGTGACACAGAAGAGACTCTGCCAGCATTGACTTGGGTTTGCATTTGTCCTTGTGCTCCAAATAGCATGTCCAGAATGGGGTGGTTGTGTCTGCGTTCCTTGTGCTTCCAAAGCAGAGGAAGAGATACCTCCCCATTTGTTCAAAACTATGCAGAAATTTGCTTGGAAGCATTGCAAATCATGGAAACTATTTAGTTATATCCTAAATAGTAAACCTAGGACTCCTGCCATGCTCCTGGGTCAAGTGCAGACCCTGGCTCTGTGCCAATACCATGTAAGGGTGAGATGTGAACATGGACCAGCTCCCTACTGAGGCTTGGTTTTTAAGGGAGGAAATTTAGGACTAGTCCTCTGTTTCTCACTGCATGTGCAGGGTGACTGGTCTGCACTGAATTTTAATATTACGGACATAGCTTTAACAGGATAAAGTTTTCTCTGTTTTGATTTTCTATTAGAAATGTTTGAGAGGATGTTACCTCTGTCATGGACTGGAGCAACAAAATCAAAAGATAAGAACATCTCAGCTGAACAAGGAAGACCTAAACCAAATGTTAAATACTTGCTTTGTTAGGACTCTATCTGTTTTGTCTCACATGTAACGAAGTTGTTTATTGGGAAAGCGTACTGCAAAAATAGCTCTACCTGAGGAGAAGCCATATTAAGCAAACTCAACAGGCACCAGAACATTGCAAAGGACGAATCTGGTGGGGAAGTACCAGGGGGCTGTGATTCATCTCATCTAAAGTCTGAGTAGTCATTTAGCATCCCTCAGTTAGGTACACCCAGAACAATTAATTACACCATCCTTTTCGCTATCTACAAAGGAAGTCTAGAAAGCTAGCTTAGATGTAGACACCTACACCACAAATGCCTAAATTTGGCCAGATAACTCCCGCCCACATGTCTGTTTCCTGGAGTCCCAGAATCTAGCTGAAAGACCAGATTTTCCAGTTTTTAGACTCGTTGTCAAAAAAGCCACAGCTTTGATATCAGCAATTCTGAACACTCTGCTGAACCTTAATTTCTGACCCATAACTTACATGCACAACTCTGTCTGGTAATTTAATTCTCCAGACAACAGACTTGAATTATGTCTTCTAGGCATTTTTCAGATAAACCACAGCTTGAAAAAGTGCACTGTTCTATACAGAAGTAACTTGAGATCTACTTCTAAAGGTGCTCAGCATTAAAGCATCTGCACCTAAGTCTGCAGTAGAAAACTGTCTTGAAATTGCTAACTGCACATTTCTAAAATAAAAATCAAGATATAACTTTCACATATTTTTTTCTTTGGGTAATGTTCTGCCATGACATTACCAAATTCATCTCTGATACCCATGACAGGTAATGCTATGGACAACTATATTCAGTATTCATTTAGCCTCACAAGCACTTATTTGAAAGGATACATCCATAAGAGAAATGATATTTCGGCATGAAATGAGACTTAAGTTCTTGAATTTGATGTTCTTTGCTGAAAAAGAACAATAACAGGAAAAGAAGTCATTGGGCAAAGATGTCTTTTATGAACTGAAAGTAGAAAACAGGATTCATGAGTTGTTCAATAGCTGACTATTAGTCCTCATTGAGGGAGGACCTGTGCACTGGAAGATGAAGACAGCTCTCACTACAGAGAAGTCATAGCCCAGACAGAAGACATGACAGGAAATATCGTCCTGTCCAAATCAGGAGTTAAGGTTTAGAGAGTAACAGATTTCCCATTCTACAAAGGGCCTGTAGCAGGGTCATGAACTACATCAAGGTCTTAAAAGTTGCAGCCCAGTCAGTGCCTGTCTCTTCCCAGCAGAGTAGTAGTGCAACAGAAAGCTGGTCTCACTGAGCTGACATGGATCTTACTGGAGGCAGGGCAAGCTCGTGGTTAGATCATGGACCAGATGTTTTCGTGTCTCTGCCCTGCCTGGCTGGAGGACATCAGGCAGGGGTTGTAGCACAGCCTTTATTTTTCTATTTGTAAATTAATTTAATTATAGCTTTTATAAAGTTCTGTACAGCTCCTAACTTAGAAGTTATCAGCACTTACTTTTCTTTAGTACAGCATTCAAAACATATTCAAGTTCTTCTGCAGATATCTCCATGTCCTAACATGAAAAAAAATAAAAAATTAAGAATAAAGTGAAGCATCTGTTACTTGAATGTTTCTGTAATCAAACATACCACAAACCTCAGAAAACACAAACATCACCCATCTGTACTTCATCGTAACTCAGGAAAAGAAAACCATACAAAACCCAGAAAAGGCTAAAAACTGAAGAACTGGCAAAATACAGGGAGTGCTGCTGTGCATAAGTCTGTCTGCAGGAGATCTGCTGATTCAAAGAAAAATCAACTGCAGGAGAACATTAAAACAGGTAGGCTCCCTCAGACTTTGAGTTCTAGATTTGGTCATCCTGCTTGCTCACCAGGGACTGCACCCTTCTCCACCTAGACCTAAGGCATGATGACATCTGCTGCCCAAACAACACACTACAACTAAACATACTACTCCCAAAAAACGTCAGTTTTGTTTCACCTGGCACTATGTGGGAGCAGAAGTTTCCCCTCTTTCTACATCTTGTTCTGACCCACAAGGGTAGTGCACTCACCTTTCCTGAAATCTGCTCAAACAGTGCCCGGAACTGCTTTTCTTCTTCAGTTTCTTCCGGGCTTGGTGTTGGGTGCAGAGGCTGAAACACCAACCATGCAGGTTACTATGAGAATTGTAAAACATGAGATTTCTCCTGCACATAGCCCCTCTGTGCACTGGACCAGAGTACATCTTAAAATAAGGGTACATATGCTCCTGAACGTCTCTAGATCTGAGGCCTCCCAGTCATCTAGCTGCCCAAGAGGAGTCTCACCCCCTCGTTTCCTTCACCTGGGTGAGTGTGTAGTGTGCCATTGTCTCAGCCATATCAAAAACAAGAGCACCCATCCTGGAAAACACCTCTCCTCTCATCCCACTCCTGCACCATTCTGTTTCCCTGGTCCTCCAACAACCACAGCTCTACTGAGCTCTCTCCAGTGGCATCATCCTGGAACCCCTCACTTTTCTTGAGAGCACCAGCCAGAAAAGGCTGCACTTCAGCATATTAACCCAGCACCATCCTGAGCCTAGAAACACTAGAAACACTTTCAGCTGGCTGCCAGCTGAGTGCAGTTGTGAGAGCATAGAGTCCAAGCTTCAGTCCACACCAATGAACACAGAGGTGGAATAGTGTACAGCCACTGCTGTGATTGGGGTGACCATGTGGACAGAGAGAGGAAAAAGAAGGTAACAGCACAGCACAGGACGCAAAGAATCGAGCTTTGTTTTCTCTACCCATAGAAGATGCAACATGGGTGCTATTTAGTGCACTCTAGAACGCCCTGGTGACACTGCTTGGATGCTCACACATTTTATGACTGTATGTATGTTCCCCACTTCCTTATGCTCAAGTTAGGATGCAGTCCCTTAATGACACTGGTGCAGGTGAACAGATTTATTTTGCTACTGAACACGGCCCTGAGATCCCAGAAATGAAGATGCACTTGTTTAGCTGGTCCCTGGAGGAGAGTTTTACTAAAGAGGGACAAACGAGATCTTGGCTTAGCTTGTTTCCATGGAAAGGCACACCACAACTAATGGTTTATTTGCAGGGATACTCTTAAACAGGAGCTGACTCAGACTCAGCTGCAATTAGTGCTCAGCAGGAATACCAAGCCATTCAAAACCAAAAAGAATTTATTCATTTCAGTAGGCACGTTCATGTGTAAGCATTCCCTCTCAAGCCCTGAAGATACTGAGAAGTAAAATAAAGTTATTTGTATACAAAAGGAATGTAGTTCCAGTGCTAATGAGTGTGCTTTCACTGCACACATGGTGGCTGACACCCACCTCTAATGCTGGTTGACACCGACTGCCTTGAAGTGGGTGCAGAAGGCTACATTATGATTTTGATTGTTACAGCTCTTTTACCATATTCAGCAGAGCTGAATACTTCAGTGACATACACAAAGCTGGCAATTGTGTAACATTCCTGTGAAATGAACGTGTTTTAGCCAAAGACAGTAAAAGCAACGTATGCCGGCTTCTGCTGAGCTATTCTCTTGCTATTTTCAGTCTGTAGACTTACCTCAGGGAGATCAATGGCAACATTTTCATCTAGATCCCTGGAGAAAAAAAACCTTATTCGGTATATGAAGACATTCAACATCTGCTTGGGGTGGAAGCTTGCTTATTACATTTTCCAGAGGTAAATGATAAAACGGCTTCTTTTACTGAACAGGTTCAGTTCAGATAAAATTCATCAGACAATCAGACTTTTGCACTGTTTAAATTTTAGTGTAAACCCCTGAAACAGACTTTAAGTACGACTCCGAGAGAGCACAGCTGTGCATGTTGTCTGCTAAAGAATTCATCATCATCATGGCTAGGCTTCGCGAACGAAGATTTGGGAAGGGCGCTAAAGAATTAAAAACATTCCTTATTCATTGTGAACACACTTTTCCCTCTTAATATAAAATTGTCCTTCGGACAAACTCTGGGAGGAAACAAAGAGGAAGCAAACACTGCTGCATACACAGATTCCCAAACAGTATCAGGCAGCTAGCAATGCTTCCTTGTCAAGCTTACAGCAGATTCACCATGACACACCCTATTTCCCTACCTCCTAAACTCCTCTCAAAAAAAAAGTCAGGTTTAGGAAAAATGGGCAAATGTGGAAAACCCCCAAACCATCAGGACCTGCCATGCCAGGTCTCTGCTGTAGGACTGGGTGCCCAGCAGCCAGACTCTCCCAGCAGCCACCAATCCCATGTGCAAGGGAGCACTGGAGGGCCCAGGGCTTGTTGCTGACTTACTCAGTGATGGCCTTCTTTTCAGAGAAAATCCTCAGGCAGAAATCTGCCTCCTGGTGAGGCTCAAACGTGGTCGGAATAAGAATGTAATCACCTGGTGGCAGCTTGAATCGGTTGGATACTTCCCTTAAATTAATGTAGGTTTTGCTCCTGGCCTTGGAGGGGTGGTACCTGAAGAAGTCTTTGCCCAAGTGTCCATCTCTGCCGGGGCTCTAGGAGGAGACAACAGGCAATGCTGCACTGGCCAGGGTGTGCTGGAGGCTATACTTGCCCCTTTCCTAATCACGAAGGCAAACCCTGCCTGACACTCACCCCCCACTGTGATCCTGACTCTCATCCCCTCACCCAGGTGCTCACAGCAATGTAGCTCCCACCTTACAGCAAGGATCTATTACCAGTGTGCTTTCCCACACAGAAGGCAGTCTCAGATGACTTTGGGATGTTGTCTTTCTACTTATACATTCCCTGCCGTTAAATGTCACCATCCCAGACAGGGTGTCACAGAGCAGTAACAACAGACTTGCCAATCTCAGTCTCACTCAGTGACAGGCATCCTTGTGTGTGATGTGCCCCAAAAGGCTCAGAAGAAGCAACATCCCCTCTCTGTGAGCCAGGCAGGGAATATCAGAATCATGGGCCTGAGGAGTCTATCCTGGGAACCCATGGCCCCATACAGACTCCCAAACCCTCCTCTGAGAGGACTCCATCCTCCATGGGGCTTGACATCACTGAGAAGATTATTTTAAGAGCAAGGGCCCTAAAAATACATGATGACTGGAAGGGATAAAAACCCAGAGAAAGATTCAAATACCGATAATGCGGCTACTGCACTGTAAAAGCAATAGAGCACCTCATATATAGAGTAGCCAATGGTTAGCATTTCAGCACCAAGCTTCTTGAGTTTGCGGCGGCCCTTTTGCATCAGGGCTGCTATGAATGTGCAGTCATCTTGTCCATCGTCTTTCTCTGTCAAATGTAGCTTGATTTGTGGATTTGTCCAGAAAGTCTCTGCCAATGTAAAGAACATCAGAGAGTTTTTTGCCTCAAGAATAATAAACCACCATGACCAAAAAAAAAAAAAAAAAAAGACCAAAAAAAAGATGAAAAACGACAATTAAGCTGAGGTTTCACTCAAACTTAGTTTTTCCACTAGCTTCTTTCCACTAAGCTTTGCAGAAAATAAGCCAAATCCCAAAGTCCTTCATGGAACTAGGTGTAAAAAGATTTTATGCCCAGTGCTTTATTAAGTTACCATGGTTTAAATAACATTGTCAGATGGGATTTTGTTAAAAGTGTATAGCTACAATGATTCCACAGTGCTGCTGCCAGTCTGCAGCAACACAGTTCAGATCCATGACACTGCTTCAGAGCCACATAAACATGTTGGCTGAGCTGGATTTTTTGTCTCATTTTACACTTACTGCTGCAGTTGAACTGACTCATTTGGACCTAGTCCTGCTCCTGCAAATGTCAATGAAAGGTAAATCAGATCCAATGAATTTGAGAGCAAAGAAAGCAACTCTTGTACTGCAAAGTCTCAAGTGAGACCATATGAACATTTATCCCTCATTGCTCATTGTTGGTTTGCTCATTCAGATCACCCAGTCATAAAGCCCATGGTTTGAGTTTCCTCATTCTTGGTTTGTTCATCCAAATCATCTAATCACAGGAGGTGGAATGGTTCTGGTGACGGTGTAACTGGAGAGGTAACTGAGGGTGGGTAAAGACTTCCATGCCTGCTTCTCATTTTCAAACTAGTATCTACCTACCTAGGAAATTTCTACATCCTCCTGCAGTGGATCCTCGGACCCAGCTCCCCTGGTGGATGGTCACTTCCCACTTGTGGGCAGTGTTGTCTTCCAGGGCATCTGGAGTCAGGTTGCAGATCTCAACTTTATCAAAATGCACTTTGAAGTCTTCAAACTTCATCCTGAGCGAAAGACATGGAAAGGAACAGGCACTCATTCATTTCAGTGAAGGATGCCAGCGGAAGTATTTACTCCCCAGAGTTCTAGGGCCAGATCATCAGCTCATGTAGAGTAGTTGCGGTGACCATGGATATATGCCAGCATACAGCAGGACATAAACTAACTTTCACTCACTGTGGTGTAAAGCACAAGCACCATTTTTGTCTGCATCTCTTACACTTTTCTTTTTACACTATAACTCTGTTGACTTTATTCAGTCACAATTGAGTGTACGATGAAATGGGTGCAACACCGGCACAAGTTATTCCACCAACACCATCCTGGCCTCAGTGGCTGCACTTGTATAGTTGAGTACCCAACCAAAGGATATCAAGCATGTGCGGGAACTAAGTTTTCAAACAAGTCATCTCTGTGTTCAATGCCAGCCACAATGATAGCACGACAAGGCTCACATGGTGATGGATTAGTCAAGCCATGGTATGATTACCAGTCTGCACTGCAATTAAAGTAACGTTTGCATCTCTGCTAAGGTTCCTAGGTTCAAACTGTTCACCCTCCCCTCCTCTAGGTGCCTAGGACGTTGTCCTAGCAAAAACATACACCAAATATGACAGATAAAGTGTGTTTGGACTTTAGAAATGGCTCCAACCTGCCCTTGAAGGTGGCATAGACACTGCTGTCTGTTACTGTGTCATGTAGATTACACTACACATATTTTATGCCCAATGTAGAGACATATACATGGCCATGGGAAGGAGGAAGCAAATGTCACAATATGGGTAGTTTCGAGCTGCTAGGCTGGGCTGGTTGAAACTAGCCTGCTCAGCATGCCAAGAAGTAGATAAGTCATGCGATTTTATCTAGCAAGTAGAAGGGCAAAAAGATACCAACAGTCCTGCTGGCCAATGAGCCTGGTTCAGGACTCAGCAAACAGCCAAGAGAAGGGACAGCCAGAGCCAGGCACCACTGGGCACGGTGTACAGCCCCGAGCAAAAGGAACAGGGCAGTGAAGCTGTCTGAGAGACAGCAGATTGCATGATTTGCACTATAAGGACAGGAGGACCATAAGCTATAAGACTGAGGGCAGCCTTGGTAGGCTGAACTTCCCTTTGTAAATGAGTGGAGGTATTAGACTTTCCTGAGGGCAGTTTGGCATCCAGATGTGTTCTCTGCTCTGAATCACTATCAATAAGAACCCCTGTATCTCCATGGACTATAGAAATAACATACAGAAATCAATCTCCCCATTAACAAACTTCTATAACTACCCTTTTTGTCCTGTGGCTAGTGCCTAACAACAAAACGGAGTATCAAGAGAGCAGAAGCCCCCCAAGAGCAGAGTTTATATGCAGCAGTGGCAGATACGACCCAGCTAGCCCCCAGTGTGGCTCATCAAACATGGCTAGTTTCATTTTTCTTCCTCACAAGAAATATATGTCTGTGGTGGTATTAATTTACACCTGCTATGGGCCATTTTACAACTTTGTTTTGGTGTGGGAAGAAACAGCAGGGTTTGCTATCCTGCGCTCTGTCCTCTTTCTTGTCAGTGATTCCCATGTACTGCTGGCCTTAGGCACAGCTAATTCTCACTCTGATGCTCAGTACACTAAAGCAGGGGCAGCACAGTAAAATCTGTCTCTAAGTGGCTCCATTTCCTGGCCACACTATGCAATTCTGGGCTCTTTGGAAATGTGCTGCAAAGCAGATGAAGGAGTTGCACTCTATAGATTAGATTTGATGTCGAAGAGGTAAAACACCTGTTCTGACTTCTTTAGAGCTGTTCTGGGTTTGTACTTATGAAAGGAAGAGAAGACTCCGACCCTCTGATTTCAGGAGGGAAGGGACTAGGGTGAGTGAGAAGCTGATTTTTTAGCCAACAGCAAGATACCTCTTTGCATCTGTTTGAAGCACCTGGACAAGACTGATCAGAACTGCCAATATGTAGCCAAAATATCTTTGGGTTAGTTAATGAGCTCCGAAGGCCTTAAGCATGTTAGTATGAAGATTTTCTTCAGTTCTCACAAATCCAAACTAAAAAAGGGACAAAAGGTCTTATCAGACCATGTTTCCTGCCTTGACTGACTTATCCCATGCAAGATAAGTGTCATATTAACTGAGTGTTTTCAGTCAATGCAACAAGGCAGCACAGCTGTAAAGGAATACATGTTCATCTCTTTCCTCATTTGATAATTTTAATGTCTTTAGGGATACGACACATTATTGCTTATGGAAAGTCGTTATAGGAAGCCTGATGCAGAAACCATCAAGGTGTGGCTTAGAGAGGGCAAAGAGGCAAACACTCCTTGGAGAAATACACGGAAGTCAAAAAGCATTAAGAAAAATAAGTCTGATGGATGGGGTGGAGAGGTTAACTGGTATTGCACTTGTCTGACTGGTTTTGGAAGCATTTCTTATCTTTTGCATATGATTTTTGTCCACTTAATCCCTTCAGTGGAAATTTCAGTCCCAGTGGCTTTTGTTTCTGATCTGAATGGCTGAGGTGCAGGTTGATGAAAGCCAGCACTCGTGTGGGTAGCTCAAACTTATAAATTTTTATTTGCTTTCTGAGGACTCACTTAACTTTCAGCTTAGCTCCATTGAATAGATGACTTTTTCATGAATTTCATTGTCCATTTGATGCCTACTTGCACACTGTTACCTCCATTACAGAGTCAGGCTTTAAATTATGCTCTGTATTGAGAAACTTCCAGGAGTTACTTGGGTTCCATGTAAAGTCTTTGTCTCCTTTTCATTCACCCCACAAGCTCCGGCTGTAGCCAAGTCAAAAACAGATGAAAAAAACCCAAAACCCAAACAAACACAAAAGCTTTCTGGAGAGACTGGAAATGCCCTATTGCATTTGCAATGTCAATAACAAAATAACTCAAAATATCCTATATAAAAATACAGTAATGGAGCAGCCACCTTACCTACCTCCCTCCAGAGCTATCAAAGTTTGGGATAGCTCTTATGTGCTACAGTATAGGACTTAATGTGCTACATTGTCTATCTCAAATAACTTTTCAGGCCTGAAGTTGAACTTTGGTTTAACTTGCAGGACAAATCTGGAATAGCAGCACTGCATTCCTCTCTAGATTTACTTCTGTGTAAAAGAGATGAGCATCTGGCCCTAGAAAATGTGATAAGACACACTGTCAGTAGCGCACAGTGTGGCTGATATAGTGGGGGATCATGTGCAAGTCAGCCATCTGCTCTGTCTGAGATCATGAATTTGGCATGAAGAACACTTCACACTTCTAAAGCAATTTCCACCATGTTGTGGGGTTTTTTTCGCTTTCATTTCATCTTTTCTTCAATTTTTCCATAATTTCACACATATCTTGGTGTTCTTTTACTTTCTGCAATTAGTAGTATTGCTTCTCAGGACTTCCTTCTCTGCCAGTGTATGCCTAGCATCAACCCTGAAGGCATTTAATAGTTGATACAATACAATACAATGCTCCCTTCTTTATAGCCTGACTTTGTTCACAGGAAGGATTTAAAGGGTACTACATTCATGGGACACACAGATTATTTGAAATATACTAATGCCATTAACTAAACTGAGCTTAGAAGACTTTTGTTATTAAAATAGATACAGGCACACATGAAACACACAAAAAACCAAGTGAGCATTCTACCTGCCCTCTCTTAGACAGAAACTTAGGCAGAATTTCCTCACACAGAGACTTCTTCCTTATTGCTTGTTTTGGCCACTTGCACCTTGATTTCTGACTAGAATCACACACTTTAAAAATCTGTGGTTTACCAGAACTCTCCATCATCCTGTGCTGCCTGAGATAGGCGTCTCTGCTCTGACGGGCTGACTGAACGCCACTCTGGAGAGCTGCAAGAAAACAAAACCAAGCTTTATTACAGGTATGTGGCAATTAGTTTTCCCTGGCTCAGAATGACTGTCTGGGCATAGAACCAGGCTGTTCTTCTTCCAAATGTATTTTATTTGTACAGCTTACACAGATGCAGATGCATTTAAGAGGCTTCCCAATCCTGCTGACATTCATGGTCACAGAGACCCAACTAATGTAGCTGGAAGCAGAACCAGGTCAAAGATCTCAAAGCTTCTCCAGAATAGTCTTAACATGAGTTATTGCCTGCGTTCAGAATTGGGACTGCTGTCAGATGTTCAGGTTGGATATAATACGGCTAATCATAAACCTCAAGATTTTGGTAAGCCACACCCAACACCCCTACAACACCAGCTGTGGCAGATCAAAACCAAAAAAAACCTGATAAAGCTTTTTAAAAAAACCAAATGTGCCCTACTACATTTCCAATCTGACAAAACAAACAGAGAGTAGCAGGTACCTTGTGCTGAGGTTTTTAATTCCAGCAACCACTGCAAAATGTTAATACAGTTTCCTGTATTGACCTGCAAGCCCCTCTGCATCTTGAGCTCTAGAAAGCCTCCCAAGTGCAGAGTCAGAGCTTTGCTTTGCAGAGACAGCCTTTTCAATAAACAGCACAAATTGGCAGATGCCTGTCTTGATCATAACCTCTATGTCTTTTTCAGATTTAAGCAGTTATTATATATGCCAATTATCCATATTTTTCTTCACAATAACAAAGAATCAGAGCTGCTGTGGACATATTTCATTTATTTCTGAGTCATGCTAAGGACAGGGACATACAAAGTAGTCCCACAGATGACTGCATGTCTCAGGAATATTAAAGGGCCAGACAGGTTTATGGCTCCTCTCCTCTACATCTGTGTGAATAAAACAAACCTCAGAAGAAAATGAAACAAAATGAAACCATGTATATACTTAAAAATATATTGGAAAGTGTATGTTGGAGAGGAATTTAGTGCCCTTTTTTACTACCTTTTTTTTTATTTTGTATTGTTTGCACTTAGTTTAACTTTGGAAGTAAAACCAGACTGGTTTTCAGACTAATCCTGTTGTGTGTTTTTGTGTCCTTTCACCACTTTCGTGGGTACCACGTGGAGAGGGTCTCATTTAATGGTCACATATTATTATATATAGGTAGAAACCTTACAGGTTTCTGCTTATTCCCAATGTGTTTAGAAACCCTAAACAGTAAATGCAACTAGAGACTCATAAGCTGTTTAGAGGGGGTAATACAATATCAGTTTCAGGTTATTTGCAGTAGTACGGATGTTGTGTTACAAGTACTACAGCAGTAGGCTTGTAAAAAATAAACAAAAAGGTCACTCCAAATGTATAATTTTTAGAATTGATGTGAGGATAGAATACTCTTTTTTGGAAGATTTTGATACGAAGAGATAGAGTTTCACTTAGAAAGGTTTTCTGCCTAAAAGGTAACTTTCTCAAAGGCAGTTTCAATGCTTTCCCTTCCCCCACATTCCAAGGGAAGTTCTCAGCCCCTCTCTCTGATATGTGAGAGGAGAGAGATAATGCTTACAGAAATGCAACAGGGCTACTGCAGCCTGGGGAGAGGCGGGGGGGCCAGTGATGATAAAACTCAGGAGCGAACAGGAGGTTGGCCTTTTCTCTGAGGCCTGATGCTGTCTGTAGCACTGTGAGATTTTTGTAAGTTTTTACTGTCTTGGCCTCCAAAATAAACCTTTCCACTGCCTTGGCATTTTGGGGGAAGTATTTCGTATATTTTACCTTACAATTAGGAGTCTATTAAAATTAACTTATCTCACTTGTATTAATGTACAATTTGTGCTAATGCTAGGCTTTTGGGGCTAAACAACCTTGCCAGTATCCCTATGTTGAACTGCCTTGGAAAATGCTGAGGGAGACAAATCAGAATGGCAGTAATACTGTTATGCATGTGCAAACTCTTGATTTAATTTTCAGTGGAATAGCTGGGGCTGCAGAAAACTATCTGTGGAGCAGAAGCTGGGATTTGGCCTTCATGAGGCCAGAGTGTATGGGACAGCACACGCACTTGTCACTCCAAGGACCGTTCCACTCGACCTGTCCCCAGGGGTTCCTTATCCTTATGAGCTGCACTTGCCGGCCCCGATAGCTCACCTGAGGAAGAAGGAAATAGAGAAAATATCAAGTGTCAGTATTTGGGGAGCAGGACTTCCCCAGCGTGTAGAGGCTGGGCAAGGTGGTGTTAACAGCTGGGCAAAAGGTGCAGACTGCCACAGGATACGTGGGAGGGAAAGATGGATGGGAATTTGGGTAACTTCCCCAGCATAACTTCCCCTGTCACCTGAGGAGACACTCCTTTATTTTTTCCCTAGGTCTCTCCTTGCCCCCCACACTGCTGAACGTACCTCTTCGATGCCAGTCACAGAGTAAGCATGGCCCTTTATAAGGCCAAAGGGGGTTCGGGCTTCTGACTCGGCAGCACTGTTGGTCTGAAATATGGGAAAAATATGTGAATCTTTCTCTTCAGAGTGAGATTGCAAGTGGTGCCACCTGGTCCTTTTCAAGCAGCAGGTGGCTAACCAGTACTATGAGCAGGAAACCTTTCTGCTCAGTGCAGGGAGTGATGGTGGAATGGTGCCCTTTTAGGAAATTATATGGGGGTTTTTTAAGCATTGTTTACTCAGAGCAAAAATTAGGTGGTTCTAGGGTGGAATTCCTTCTCTGCCCCATGATTTTGTTTCAGCATTATCTACATTTCCAGGATCTCATCCTTAACTCCCATTCAAATATAGTTTGTGCCAGCTAAGGGATAGGAAAAAGTGCTCTCAGACTGAGATCAAGTGTTGATATGGTCTCAATTCTTGTAAAAAGACATTGATGGACAGTGATGGTGGTTAAGGGTCCCATCAGCCAGCCAAATATCACACTCTCTGTCTATCCCAATAAATATTTAACAAAGCTTCTTTTGGAGAAAGAGTGAAACTCAAATCGGAAAACACTGAAGCCCAAAGTTGAGGGTATAGTCTTGAGTGAAAGAGCAAGTTTGTGGAAAAGCTGTCCTTTCAATCAGGCAGACAATGGGTTTGATATAACAGGCCTCCTTCTGCCTGGCCATATTTTTAAGGATGAGGCTTTTGGTCAGAGGGCAAATGAAAGCCTCTCTCCTTCTACCCCAGCCTGGGCACTTCCCTTGCTTTTGTTACAAAGATCCAAAAGGGAAATGAAACATTTTGTGCTTGGTGGGAATTTGCCTTTGCTCAGAAACCATTTTCTCCAGTTGCTGATTCTGGTGGAGAAACCTGGCACACACTTCTTTCTGAACTGCCTTTCCTACTGAGCACAGTCAGCAAGGAACAGAAACTCTTGCTGCTAAGCAGCTCAAGCATTTTTTACCAGAAAGCCAAAGACATGTAGACAGCTCCTTTTACCCCAGGTCTGACACACTGGCAGAGCAGTGTAAGTAACCTATGTAGGTACTGCCCACCAGCAACCTTTTCTCTGTGAAAGCTGGAGGTTTTAGTCACTGGAGAGATAAAACTGAAATATCCTAAGATATAGACTCTGTTTACAAACAAACACACTGATCCCCAAAAGTCGTGGGGACTTGGGGGAACTCAAGACAAGTGTTGCAGAATTCAGGGCTGAAAAATCCCCCAATTTTGTAATCTCTGGAACCAGTAAGCCTTCAAAAAAGCTATGGCCAATTTTAATGCTAAGTGACCAAAGAAGTGAGAAAATAAAATTTACTCCCATCAAGTGCTTGTCATTATTGCTTTAAATACACTGGACATCACCTACTGAAAAGATATTAGTTTTTTCTTTCCTTTTGAAAAACTGTACTAAGGACTACATTAATATTACATATATACCAGTTCATAGCTATTATTGGAAGAGTTAAGTGCATATGCATCTACTTTTCATTCATTTTAACAGTCTTTAAAAAGTTGAGTTTTTTAACACAAAAACCCCAAAACTAAACTGAGAAATACAGAACCCATTTCTTACTTACATCAATAGAGCAGCCCACCATTGAGCCTCTTTTCAGGGCTTTTTCTAGGATTTCATAGAAATTGTCAGGAGCCGCCTTAACATCATACATTTCTCCTACACCTCCTGTGAAATCCTCCATGGCTTCTATTGTACTGCCACCTTTCAGAGCCTCATAGCTTCCGTTCAACCTGGAAAACATATGCTGACTGTGAGAATTGCTTCCAAAACCTTGAAGATATCTGTGCTTGAGAGCATTCTTGCACGTGTGTAAAATTGCAGCAATGGCATTGAAGTCAAAATAAGTACCCTAAAATGTACCCAGGATACATGGGAGGAGTATTAAGATCATTCTGATTTCCTTTTTAGATGCATTTTTAATTCATCCATTTCTCCATATCATTAAAGCCTGGGGCTTTTCTTTCTTTAGTGTGAGTTGTCTGGTTGGCCAGGACTGAATATTACTGTGTGTCAGATTTGTCAGTGGCTTGCTACCTGCCAAAGCATTTAAAAATGGAAAGTTAGCCAGAACGATCAACTGAGGTCTCAGCAGAGACTCAAATGGCAGGATTCAGGCTTTCATTCAATGCTATTGCTGTCAGCTAGATTGTATTTAATGATGTGCTGGAAGCTGGACAAGCTCACAAGAGATAGACAGCTTTAGATCAGGGCAGCAGCAAATGTAAACCACCCCTTTCAAAATAATGATAATAATAATAATAATAATAATAATAATAAAGCTGGCTAGAAACCGTTCACTAGAATTGTGAGTAGCATATGAACAAATTGTGAAGAATGTATGTACAAATACCAAAATATGTTTGTGCAGTACGACTTACTTGGCATAGGCTTTCTCTAGTAAGGCACTCCAAAATTCATTTAGATCAGCTGAGTGCAGGAAAACCAACCGGTCTTTGAAGGTGGGTAATCGGTCATCAATCACAATATCCAGCCACTCGTTGTGCTGCCAAAACTGTTTAGAAAGGATGGGGCATGAATTTGCTGACAACATGTCATTTTTCTGAGCATAAGATTCTGGTGTCTCAGTACTTCTAACTGTAAGTTAGGCTTGATTAGAAGACATACGTAAATAATCTGTTCCCACTCTACTAGGCTAGGCTGCTCTCTAGGAAGGGTAATCTATCTCAAGACAAGACTAAGATTAAAAGTGTAGACCTGTGCTGCAGCTCCCTGTCAGGATAACATCACTCATGTGGCTACAGAAGTGTTCATCACGTGATTCAAGACACCTTTAAGACACACACATATTACAGATCCTAGTTCAACTCCTTTAAGGACTTATATTCTAAGTGAGGTTTGTGTGTCCAGGAAACGTGAAATGATTTCTAAAGCCATGTGTCTCTTCACAGACCAGGAGTGTGTGTGTGTGTGTGTGTGTGCCTGTGGGAGGCTGATGTAGTCTTTAGGTTGTTTCTTGAAACATGAACAACAGCGTAAGCTCGGCAATCCATACATTTTTAATGTTTCCTCTGCAGTATCTGGCAACCCCACTGCAAAATAAACCATGACATGTAATAATGGAAATGTGTTTATGCTGTGCCAGATATTCATCCTACCTGGAAGTGAAATATTCCAGCATAATCTGGCCCAAAGTTTTGATCCAGTGGCACCACTCTTGCTAGTGTTTTTTCATTCAGTGTGAGAGAAGCTATGGCTGCTAATAGCCAGCAGTCACCTGTGAATTGAGAAGGAGAAAAAAACCCCTCATTTTCTTCCCTTCAAGAAGAGAAGGGGTAAGAGGAGATGTTACGGCAGTTAGCTACCACCCCCCTTGAAATCCAAAAGACAGCCCACTTGCCCTCAGAAGGGTGTCCCTGCCTGGTCAGGTCAGACTGTGCTTCAGTCTGGAGGTGCTGGTAGACAAAAGACTCCCTTGGCCTCACAGTACCCTCAAGTGGAGATCCTTCCCTGATCTTGAATCCCACTGCTCCAAGACAATCCCTGATAGGGATGGGAGGGAACAATCAAAAGGTAGCTGTGGGCCAGGTGAGCATGGGCAGTACCTCCAGCTTCACTGCTCCCACCAGTTCAGGAGGGACAACGTGCCCTCATGTGTGATGATATTCCTCCTGCTCCTCATGGTGGGTAGACATTCCAGGGGGAATCACTCACCAAGATCCCCTTGGCAAATGTCAGTTCTTGTGGCTCCCCCAAGGATAAACTTGGGGTCTTTGACAATGTCCTGCAACAGTGAGAGAGAGACACAGAAACTACTTAGAACGTGCCAGGAAAATAACACCATCAATCTGAGCCTAGACTTGCACCAGTGCTGACAAACCCTGCATGCCACACGAGCTATATTATCCTGTAGCAGTGTAGCCACCACAAAGAACTAGATGGGGAATCTTTGCTAATTAATTACAGTGTACAGCAATTAAAAAATCAACTATCCTCATTTTTTTATAATTAGTTGGCTGCTAATGAAAAGCTAGCAAGCTTTATTCATCTGTAGGCAATTGTTAAAATATCATAGCACAAACTGGTCCAAAAGCTTGATGTTAGGCTACAACCCTGGTTAACAGGGCTTTTTTGTTAGCTTGCTTACCCGCAATGGCTGGAAAAACTAAAACTGGCAATTTACTTTTAATCGAATTATTAAGCCTTTTATTTACTTGCCCATAATATCTGGAACATACAGTGTTTGACAACCATGAGACAATTTCCTCCTCAATAAAGGAAACAACAAAGGCAGACTTGAGCCTTGTTACTTTTTAGGAGGAGCTAATGCTACCCACCCTTGTGTGCTCAGAGGTCAGAGCGACTGGTAGTCATGGTGGCATTAAAGGAATTCTCAAGCATTCATTTGACTGTTTTAGTTCAATTACTAGCACCACAGCTGGATAGAAAAATTACAGTAATAAACCAATAAATGTGACAGGAATTCCTCTCTTCTCCCTTCTCCCATGAATTGTAAATTGAATTTAATTGATTGAACTGAATAGAAAATGGAAGAGGAGAGTACCTACTATATTACTAGAGGAATATGCCTGTAGTTAATCAGTCTGGCCTATACATTACTGCAGACCCTATGGCATGAAGCAGATCCTTCTGCCTAAGTGGTAAATAAAACAAATTAATGACAGAGGGAAAACAGAATGACACATTCAGTCATTTAATCCCTGCATTTGCCTAGATGAAACTGAGCTGCTTTTAGTTCATATCACTGTATTTTGTCTGGCTACAGGGCAGAGTATTGATAGTCTCGTTCAGCTTCCTGTACTTATTGCTGAAGCACCTACTGCTAGCCACTGCTGCAGCCAGGGCACTCTCCACAGTGAAACAGCATTGCTCCTGCAAAGGTCACTGTGCAGAGGCAATATTCAGGAGGAAGGTGGTTTGCATAGTTTTTGTTTGTCTTTGCTGGGGAGGAGGTGGTGGCCAGGTTGTGCCTCAGGCACAGGTGCCCCAGGGAGGAGGTACTACAGAATGTCATATCATCAGACTGCAGAGCAAAGGGAAATCAAACAACAGCTCCTCCTTACCTGGCCCACCTGCTTACTAAATACGCTCAGTCTTGCTGAGACTGGACATGAACAGTAAAAACCATAGCTCACTGCCTTTAGACATTAATATAGCAATGCCTGAAAAAGCAGTTAGTCTTCAATAACCTACCTTGTTTTAACACCATTGCTCCCAGGAGACATAATTCTCACTGCAAGTAATGTATTTAGCTGTTACCAAGAAACTCTGTGTGTTAGCAAAGGACAAGATAAAAAACCTTTCCACTGACATAGGTCTGAACATTAGATTTATGACTCATTGCTCATTACACATCTCTGCCACAGACATATGGAAAAAACGTTTTGAACCTCAGATGTCTAGAGCAAAGAAAAATAATTTTAAAAAATCAATAAAAAGGATTTGGAAGGATTTTAACTGGACCTGTGCCACATTCTCTACTACACAAAAGCAAACATACTCTATAGTTTTTGAGTGGATATTGGAAAAAAATATTAATTTTAAAGGGATTTTCAGACTGGATGGTTTAATAATGTATCAGGGCTTTCAATAAGCTAAAGGACAAAACCCAGAGATGGATCTTGCATTCACACACAGCATACAGTAATTCAAAGATTCACCTGTACAAGGCCATTGCCTAAAAGTAGGGACATGCAGTCCTCAGAGAGATGAAACACAGTGACCCATGACTCTCCCGATGCTACATCAAAGCTGTGTTTCTTTAAACTCAAAAGAAAAGAAACTGCATCGCCTGCTCCTGTCTCACATTGGTAGAGGGACTGCATAGAGACCTAAGACAGGCTGGGGTGAAGCTGTTTAGGTGGTTTCCTCTATTACATTTCTCTGCCTGGTTCAAAGCTGTCATACCAGTTGCCCATGGCTGTTCATATTAGGAGTATTTCTTCCTTACTTCCTCCTGTAGACCATAGACTCATTTGATATGGGTAAAACCCATTTGTCTTTCTATTTTGGGGTTGTATTTTTTTTATTCTTCAATTTACATGTGTAAATTTCCCAGACACTGAGCTGTTGAATTCATCACAGTAGCTGAATTTAGATAGAAAGTATGAAAGAAAAAAAGAAAGGGAAGGGAAGGAAAAAGGGGAAATATCATGAGAAAAGGGTCTTCTGTTCTGTAAATTATTCTAAAATTTTGATAAGGTACAGTTTCAAAGGTTTAATTTGTAATGAAAAGGGATTGCTAAATGAAATCACTAAATATCTTTCTGCATCTTACAGCACTTGAAATTTATGTCAGATTTTCATCTGGTGCAGATTTCCACAGCTTACTAGTTGCAATGGGAGATTTACAGACTAGGACTAGCTGAGGGTCTTGTTCATGCCGCATACAAACATGCATACCTAGATCTGTGCATGTCAAAATAATGAAAAAGCCTTCTCTACTCTCATTACTAAAGATTAAACTCTAACAGACTGTAGATCAGAAGATTTACACTATTTGTCCCTGCAATTACCTGCATATATTTTGCTATGCTCCACCTAAGCTGCTGTAAAATACTGGTGGGAGAGGCAGTAAAAACCAGTCACCATGAAAGGCAGTTTGAATGCAGATACCCTACACAGAGGCTCGTGTGCTCACCCTCTCCAGCACCACAGCTTCACCAGCCGAGCTGTGGCACCTAAACTGGCACAGCCTCCAGGCCTATATCTTGCAAAGTAAAATGTGTTAAATTGAAATTGTTTTTCAGTGCCTCTATTTTGGTGCTGGTCCTGATGGACAGTCGAGATGAAACTTAAATGGTTAAGGTTTACCTTAAATGCTAAGGAGCCAGAGAAGAGCATAACTAATACTCTGTCCTTACACATCCTCTCGGCCTCCCCTGAGTTTTATTTCTCACTGTGCAGCTCACAAAAGTGCACGGTAGGAACTGGAGCGTAAAGGCAGATGCCATTTCAGGTAACTTACTTGTCCTGGAAATTCTTCCAGTTCAGCATACAGAGATCCTGAAGACAGACTGTTCTCCACTACCCTTGGGTACCATACACATGGGCACACAAGCTCTCAACCACTCCTGGTCACATTTTACATAAAAGTTTAACTATTGTGAAGCCCAAATGGAAAAAAAGACAAACTAGCACCCAATGGCTGGCCAAAGGAAAAACCATTCTTTATGATTTACTGTTGCAGGTACTTGCATTTTTGATGCCCCACAGCACTCCAGAGTCGCCACATCCAAAGTATCTCACCCTCACAGCCATCTCCTTGCTGGGAGGGGCAGCCCCACAGCCCACCTGGCTTTTGGAGCACAGATAGGCAAGGCAGGCAGCAATGCCTGTGGGGGTGGCACTTGCCATGTGGAGGGATCTCGTATTTTTTTCATAACTGAAACTTGTCCAGGAGTAATAGCTTTAATTCTGCTCTGTAGTGGCACTGTGTTAACTATCAAATGCTGAGGCATTTGAATGTCTATCACTGTGGATTAATTTAAACCCTTCTTTAAGCTTATTTTGTTCTTTTTCTCCCTTGGCATCAGTGTCGCCAAAGGAAAGTTTTCTACTAAGGAAGAACCTTTCGGATTTTGAAAAAAAGAGAGAATAAACATCAGTCATTAGCAAAAAAATGAAATGTTGCCACAGATTTTCTGTGGTTATTAGTTACAGAGTGAAGTGGGGAGAAGGAACCTGGAATGATGCTGGGTTTATGATCTGAGAGCATGGGACTAGTGCAGCTTCAGGCTCTTACTGTGTTATTAATGACTGTTATGCAAGATGCATTAAGAGATACTCATTGAGCCCTTGGCTACTGCTGAATGGCTCAGTAACCATGGCATGTATTCGTAATCTCTCAGTGTTTCCTGATGGAAGTGAGTAAGTAACTGTAAGACTCATACTCTAAAAATTAAAAGGTTTGAATTTTTTTAAGTTTAACCTTAATTATGAATTTCCTACATTAACAACACTCAATTCTACAAAGTTAGAACATCATCATAACGTATTTACCCTTAATTCCTTGCATGTCCTCTTATTGTCATCTTTTGTTTGGTAATAATGCAGGAGAGAAGGCTGGCTATGAGTTGTTTATGCACGCACATAAATACACATGCATAAGTGTGTCTATACAAAGAGCTACACCTGAAAAATGGGGTAAAGCTTTCCAGCTCTCTCATCCTGCAGCTTGAGCTCTCTGTGAGTGATATCACAATGCTGTGCCAACGCCCCTGAGATGGGAAGGGTTCCCCCCCAACACTTAACCTCCACATCTCCCTGAACCTTCCACACATTTGGAGCAATCCTGAAGCACAGCGGTGCCTGACCCCTGGCCTGGTGCGAGGAGAGAACACAACGGCACACTCACCCCAGGCCTCTTCCAGATGAAGGGAATTGGTGGGTTTTCACTGAAGAAGAGCGAGGAGTTGCAGGCGGGGAAGTCGGAGTCCTCGAAGAGGACCCCCCTGCGCAGGCACTCCTGTTTCAGCTCCTCGTAGCCCTTCCCCGAGCTGTGGGTGGCACGCGCAGCCCCGGGCAGCGCCGATGGCCTCGGCTTCGAGCTCTGGTACAGGTAGGGCATGTCTCCCTCCTACCTGCCAGAGAGAGACCGGGGAGCCAAGGCTTAGCTGGTGGTGGAGACAGAATGAGGAGGCGAGCAAGAGGAGAAAGAGAGGGGAGCAAAAATACCTCAAGTGCCTCGTGAAGCGAAAGCGGGAGGAAAGGACTGTGGAGTGAAGGAGCCGGAAATATTCCCCGGTCACTCCTCCGTTGCACCTCCTTGAATTGCTGCTGTATGAGACTGACCTCCCGGCTGCTCTGAACAGCAGCAGAGACAAACACCCTGAAAGCAAACAGGGAGGGAAAGCGGCTGGTCCCGGCCACCGTGGGAGCGGCCAGGAGGTGCCCCGTCCTCCCCAGGGCAGAGCCACTGTGCCTGCCTGGCGTGGCAGGGTGGGAACGGGGTCCGGCACCACTCCCCATCCAGCACAGGCTGGATTGTCACAGGTCCGGCGATGGTTTCGAGGTATGCAGTACCTAGCCAGAGCCCTTGGGCTGTGCGGTGGGGGTGACTCTTGCGAGGGAAGCCAGAGCACCACGGCGGGGCGGGGTGTAGCTGCAGTGCGAGTTTGCCTGTTTCTCACAGGTGGGAGAGCAGCCTCGCCTTACTGGTTGGCAGGGCTGCCTTGTTGGGCAGATGTTGTCCCCACTGGATGGATGACATGCAGGACGGACAGCAGGGCCGAGAGGTGACCACAGCCACTCTGCTGGCAGGAGTCTGGGCATGGGGCAAGGGCTGGGTGTGTGCAGGAGGCGTGTTGAAAGCTAGTGGGGAGGACTCAGAGCAAGGAGTGTCCTGGGCAAACACAGGAAAAGTGTCAGAAAATGTTACCATGAGGAGGGATTCTAATGGGCTGAAGGAGTTCTGTGAGCACTGTAACATGGGATTTTAAAAACAAATGCATATGTACTTGTTGCTGATTTCCATGTTTCACGACTTTGTTCATTTGTCGCCATTAACGGTGAACGGCTGAGAGCACAAGTCTATGAGGAGAGGCTGAAGGAGCTGGGGTTGTTCAGCCTGGAGAAAAGGAGGATCAAGTGGGACCTTATGACTCTCTGTAACTACCTGAAAGGAGGTTGTAGCCAGGTGGGGGGTTCAGTATTTTCTCCCAAGTAACAAGCAATAGAGCAAGAGAAAATGGTCTCAAGTTGCACCAGAGAAGGTTTATATTAGATATTAAGAAAAATTTCTTCATGGAAATTGTTGTTAAGCACTGGAACACGCTGCCCAGAGAAGTGGTACTGTCACCATCCCCAGGGGTATTTAAAACACATGTAGATGTGGCATTTATAGATATGGTTTAGTGGTGAACTTGGCAGTACTTGGTTGGTGGTTGGACTTGATGATATTAGAAGTCTTTTCCAACCTAAAGGATTCTGTGATTCTTCTGCTAACCAGAGTTTACCTGCAGCATCATATTTCACATCAGACAGTAAAACAGTGTGCTGGAGAGGATGCCAGACAATGCGCCGTGGATGCTCTGAAGGAATAGCGCTCAGTGTCAAACAGACATGGATATTCCTCTCTGCTTGGAAAGGGTGGAGTTGCCACCCGCTTGGAACAAATTAGAGTTCCTGTAATGCAAAACACAGCCCTGAGTACAAACAGCACTCAGCCTCCCTTTGCTTTAATTGGTCCTTTGGTGGACCAGTTGAGCTTACTGCCAAGAGATGATTTATGGAGACCAATTAGGTGAAACTGAATTAGTTCCTTTCTGTTCTGTTATTTTTCGCAGGAAAGCTTTCTTTTTCAGAGCATATATTCCCATGTTTATTGCCCATAATTGCATCCATTGTTGATGTCTGCAGGCTCCCTGCTAAGACCAAGTTCCCATTGTTCGAATGTATGGATGCTGTCCAAATGTGCAAGAAGAGGCAGGCCCGGTGCTCCAAATGTGGCCATCATTTGGCAAAACTTTAGGTTTGGAGAATAGTCCAAGCTACTCACCTCAGCTTTTTCTACAATCAGTGAAAAGATCAGAACTTCCAGAAAGTGACTTACTGTGTACTCATGTGTAAGATCCCACTGGAGAGTGGGATTCATTTGCCTGTAGACAGACCCTCATGGACTAGCTTAGAGTAGATGCCCAGCTATTCAGTGCAAATGGTCCAGTGAGAAGAACCCCACCCTAAGGGGCTAAGGCAGGTGAAAAGCATTTCAGTGGCAACACAAACCTAGGCACATGAAGTTCCCAACATCCCACATTCAGCCAGTGGCAAAACCAGGAACTTACTTAATCCACAACACTTCTGTGTAGGCCAGGGCACGTTCTCGTACACCGGAGTAACAGGCTGACTGGGGAAGGAGACGTTCAGCACCCTAGACATGCGGTCTCCATACCTGCTACATCCCAAGGAGAGGAACCATATGTCACTTCAGGGAATTCTTCTTTTCAGACTTCAGTTGCATATGAAAATGTGTGAGCTGAGCTGTAGGGGTGCTTGTCCTGCTGCAGGGGAATTCATGCAGTTTCTGTCCTATGTGAACACTCTGGTATGCAATAAGGAATGTTTTCATGCTGTAGCCTTTCTCCCTGAGGGCAGGTGGAGCTTTTCCCTCTCCTTGCCCTGCTGCCTCAGGTCATGACACTGCAGGGCAGCTTCACGTCTCTGAGATTTCAGCCTTGGTGTCAAGGCACTAAAAGTGCCCAGGAGAGATGGTGCCTGGGGAGGGCAGGAGGAAAAAAGAGGAATGAGCAGAAAACACTTATAAAATGTCTCAGTTCTCATGAGAATACAATACGTTGCCTGTCAGTGTTACAAATCATGGGCTCATCTCTGAGGCTCTCAGGTCTGGAAGGGCAGAAACAAAACTTTGTTAACTTACATACTTACCCCACTCCAGAGTTCTATAAGGACTTTAAGCAGATTTGCTCTTTTACCATTAAATCCCCTTTTGAAAGCAGTGAGAGTGCATTTCTCCCCTAAGATGACTCTTGTTATTGCTGCCACTTGGTGCTCTCGGCAGATACTCAGGGTGGGAGGAAAGTGCAGCACAAGTCCTGTGATTGTTACTGATAGACACCAGTAACACGGTCCTACTTGCTCAGGAGAGTGGTGAGCAGGATTTGAGCCACTGATCTAGAACACCTTTGCTCCTTAAGCGTTGTGGTCCCCTGAGTAAAAGCAGGGTGTATTTTAACACTCGTTGGAACAGCAGGTGAACACAGACAATGAGAGGCTGCAACACCAGCCTGTGTACATTTTCACTTGGCATGCTGTTGCAGCAGACATATTGTGACATTTAAGCAATACACGACAGCCCTGAGTAAAAAAAGGCCTTCCTCCATGATTACACTGTCTTGGGAGCTGTAGGTTTCCAGCCCACTGGCCCTCTCCCAGCAGGGGCAATAGTACAGGTCTGTCCTTGGTCTGTGAAGTCAGTGAGTTGAGTGCCTGCCAGCGTGTGAAAGTGCTGCTGGCCAAGAGAGAGCTGTCAGATCGAATGCAATTAATTCCCAGCAGGCCAGCTCTGGACACCATTAGGCTCCTGCAGACTGTAGAGATCTCTCTACAGGCCATATCGTCAGGCAAGATTTCAAGGTGACAGCATAACAGCATGAGTGATGCACAGGCTAGCAACATATGTTAAAGCTGAACACTGTTTTCTTCCAGATACCGTCATTAAATGCCTGTTCTTGAAACATCAGGAGTTTTATCCATTACTTTCAGCCATGTCTCCAAAGCACTCAGAGAGCGCGAACACCAGTGCAATTGCAGCTGCCTGCAGGCATCACCTTCGTGCCTAGGCAGACTGTTGATCCCACAACACCAACAGAGGGGACCAGGGGGGCATCATACTGAAGAACTGGTGGATCTGGCAGAGAGTGAGCATCTTCTGCAAAGAGCAGAACCTCAGGCATACTTACTGCTGATAGAAACAGGAACAGAGTAATTTCTGTCTGCTATTGGGTCAGACTTCCTTGGATCTTCTTCTTTTCTTCAAAAAGGCAGAAAGTCTGATTTGGTTTTCTGTGGCTTGAACTGCTTTTACTCTAAGAGAGACTCTTATTCACTTTCCAGCAAAATCATGGGCTCTGACTTTCAGCCCCCACTGTTCAGCATCTGGCATGTGCTTTTTCTGAGTCACACTTACATAATTCCTTCCCCATTAATATCAGGTAGACTCTGGTCATTAAGGATTTAAAGTTGGTTATTCAAATGACAACAACCTGATTAAGTCTTTCATAACCCTGTTGTCGTTAAACTTCATGCCCTGTCAACAGTTTAACATTAGAGGGCTTATCTGTAGCCTTTGACCTGACTGACCCCACATTCTCCAGTGCTTGTTGCCTGCTGGCTACGCCCCTTCAGTGTCATCTAACCTTCTCTAAGGGACTGGTTTAAGTTAGAGTATTTAATTTTTGTGCTCTTTCTCCAGGGTTTTGAGGGACATGACCTGTTTTGTCTAGGTCCCTTTATACTTCTCTTATATTTGCAAAGTTTTAAGGGTAAATGTTATGTGGACTGAGGTACCATCTGTGAAGCTCAGCAGCTCTCTGTCCTTCTTTCCTCCTCTGAATCTGTATGAAGTTATATAAAACATCTTTGTTCTGTCTCTGAGATTAGTCTCATTTTCATACTGCTTGGCGCCCTCTGAACCTTGCATTGATTTGAATCCAAATGCCACAGTCACATGAAACCATGCTGTTTCTGATACTTTCCATTACTTTGGCTCTAATGCAAAGCATGGACTTTTGCCCGGTGGCTTGCAGCCTGGCAGGCTTTGCACATGCTCCTGCACACATCTTTGCTAACTGGAGACATGATCTATTGCTCTAACAACAGCTGAGACCAGATAAAATTGAGTCCAGCTTGGGGCTTGTTTTTTAAGGACATTTGTGTCATCTTCCAGCAATAAAGTAATACACACTTTCTGTGGAGTTGACAAGGGGGCTAGAGCATCCTTCTCTCCCTCATTTCCCGAGGCAGAAATGAGGCAAAGGGATGGAATGTGAGAAAGGTCAGCAGGATGGTCTGAGGACTGGATGTCCCTACAAAATATTATGGACAGCCTAATGAAAAATGCTAGAGAGCAGTGAGAAAAAGGGTACTGAAAATCAAGGGGAGGGTTTTTAAGAAGTGCTCTTTGAAAATCCTGCTGATTAGAGGAAAAAATATCTTTGATGATTTGCAGGATATCAAAATTTCACTCAAAGGAGGATCTTAAAATTACACTGAATTTTCATTATCATTTTGCATAGTGGTGAGCGGCCAGAGGCCACAGCGTGGCTGCTTTCATTGTGCTGTGCAATAGCAATGGGTTCTTCTCCTAAAGAGGCATCAATCCCAAAAGCAGTCTTAGGACTAATCTGTACTTATACTACCTACGTTTTTGCCATCACTGCCCATTGCCATGCCTAGCTATGAAATGCTGACTTGGCCCAGACACACTGCAGGGCCGAGGGTAGGAAGGTGCTGAGCTGTTGCCCTGAGTGGGGGTGATCCCATGAGGCAGCTCCCACATCACAACCCACCTTGCCCGAGTTACCCTGATGCTTACAGCACTCCAGCACCGGGAGGCAGCTCTGCTCTGCCTGCCCTCTTTCTGCCCGACATCTCTGATGGGCTACAATCCCTTTTGCACACCCAGAAAGAAATATGAAACATGTCTTCTTGTGTGCTTTGGTAAGTAATGACAACATTATCTGTGCTGGCAGCTGAAATATCATTAGGCGGCCATCTAAGTACTTTACCCAGCCGAACAGCACAGCTTTCTGAGCTGTTGTTCCAGGCTTTTGTCAGAGCTAAGCACAGACTGCTGCATTAATTCATCACTTTGGAGGAGTGGCAGTTTTACAAACAAAAGAGGGCTTTTAAGATTATTTTTATTCTTTCTCTTTAGACTGTGAAACACGAAGTGGCAGTGTGGGAGAGGAGCCAAGTTGCAGCATGTCTTCAACCCCCTGAATCAAGGCAATCCCTGAGGGAACTCAACTTTTCCTGGGAGAATAGCTGTAAGAGCACTCATTGGTTTTTTGGTTGGTTTTTTTTTTTTTTTTTTGAGGGGAGGAGTTAGGGTTTTCAGGGGCTTTCATCAGGGTGTGTTGCCAGGAGGCAATATTAATTCTTTTCTCACTAGGAATATTCTAGGCTCAACATACTGTTCCTCAGATTTATTCTTCAAGCAGTAAGCTAAGTTGTTATTTCATGGTTTTACAGTTAGCATAGAAAATGTAGAAAAATAAAGCAAAGTAAAAATAAAACGAACCCAAAACTGCAGCAAATATTTGAGCCTTTGCTTAAAAATCATCCAGTAAAAACAAAAGAGGAGGAAATTCCAATTTGCAAGAAATTTGATTTTTGCCACTTACTGAAACCCCAGAAACTTCAATTACGAGCTCTTTTATTATTTCCTGTAAAAAAAAACAAAAACAAAAACAAAAACAAAAACCAATAACAAAACAACCACATAACTGGGTATAAATTTAACTTTCCCCTCCTCTTGCTTTCAGAATTATTGGTTTGCCAAAGGGCAGTAAGGTAATAACATTTCCAAATGTTACTGGCTGGGACAGCCCCAGCCGAGCCGGGAGCAGCGATGCGGAGGCGACTCCGCACGGCGGCAGCTTTGGCTAAGGAGACAGGGATGTGCCGCGATCCCTGAGGCACTGCAGCCGGCTGGATCAGCGCCTGGCTGCACCCCATTCTCCTTTCGCTGCAAAATTTAGACTGGCCAATAGTTCCAAATGGGCGCTAGCATGGGAAGTTGATTCATGTGGCAGGGCTGGAGCTGGTCCTGAAGGAGGTGAGTCTATATAGTAGCCCCGAGAAGAGAGGTCCTGCGAGGCTCTTATAAACTGGGCAGCCTTAATGTAAGGCTGCCTGGCTCAGTCTCTCTTCTTTCTACCAGGATGTGAGAGCAGGAGTGAATCCAGTGTAGCCAAACACTTTGCTGTCGTCAGTTGTGCGCCCTTCAAATTAAAGCAAATCTGAAAGCCTCACTTTTAGGTCGCAAAAGGGTCTGTCGTTTTTTGTACTATGGATTCCATTTGGAGCAGTGGAAATTGCTACTGCTGGCCCAAGAGAGTTACAGTTTTGCCCCTGTAGCTGTCTGGCTAAGTGGGACCAGCTACAACTCCAGAAAATGGAAGAGTCCCATAATGCCTGCAGCGGGGAAGGAGACATCTGTTTCTCATTAATGAATGCATAAACTGTATATGATTAAAACCACTCCTCAAGTGAGGCAGGAGACCACCACAGACAGTCTTCTCGGAGGAACACCAAATAGCGGCCAAAATAGTGGAGTCCTTCTGTTTGCAAATATTTGCCCACCCAGGGCAAGAAGCTGCAGGCAGAGGAGTGGAAGTGTCCTGAGAGAGGCTGGGGAGAATATGAAGAGGAACCTGAGTTTGTGCAGGGAACACAGATATTCCATCTTCCAGAGGTCTTTTTATGGCTATGCTTTGAATTTCGAGGCTAGGAGACAACAACTATTGTGCAAAGTGCCCTGGGGACAATTTGGATGCGGTTGCACAGGAATGGCACATGTGGTCCTTGGGGTTTATGGGAGCCATGTCACCAAGTTTTCCATTGCTCCTTGCTGTGAGGACCCATGGCAGAAGCAGGATAATCTCTCTCTTTCATCATCTGTACTTTGAATGTTATTATTGAAAAGCTTTTTTGCAATCCTCTTTACACAAAAAATTGGGCAAGCTGAGTACATCCCTCATGCTCACCAGCAGCTTTCACAGAAAAGTGGTTTAAGCCAGCAAGGGCAGAGGTCAGGTATACAGAGAAAACACAGGAAAAATCACAGGCAAACCTATTCCTGTTTTATTAAAACAGTTTAAAAAAATTATTTCACACAGCCGTTCCCCACCAGAGATAGCAAAAATAAACAAACAAATTGTTTGTTGTGGCAGCTTGCCACAATTCTCACAGAATGGGGAGAAAATTGGTTTACTAATGTAAAGAAACTTGCCTGATGTGTTACCAGAGTTGTACTCCTTCTTCCTTACTTATTCACTCTGGAAAAAGCCACCAAATCCTCTATGTGCAGCTGAAGCGAGAACAGAGCCCATAAGTCTGGCAAGAGACAGAGAGCATTTCAGACTTCAGTGCAGTAATTCTACCACCATTTAGTACGTGTACACTGATGAAAAAAGAAAAAAAAAAGGAAAAGTGGCTAATTAATATTAAGAGCCTACCCACAGTTTTTTGAAACAATGTATTTTCCAGGGCTTATGTTGATTTTGAAGAGATAGTAGTATGTTCCTAAATGCTCTGTGCACAGGAACAGATCCCAGCAACGCTGAGGCTGAGGGTCAGGTTTGCTGAGTGCCTGGAGATTTCCCAAGTCAGCAGTCACACCTGGACTGTCATGTTCTGCAGAGGCCAGTGACCATGCCCTCTGTTATTTCATTTGATCTCTTTTTGTACCAGGACTTTTGGTCTCTGCAGCACCCTATGGCAGTGCCTTCTGCAGTTCATGCATGAAAAAGAGCCCTTCCTTTCATTTACATTTGTTGTCTGATGATTTTACTGGGAACCCACTGGTTCTGGCAATGTTACAAAAGACTGATTCAGGAGTTTCTGTTCACCTTCATCATTTTATGTTTATACTTCCCATACCAGTTCTCTTCCAAATTGAAACATCTTGGTCTCCATAGGCACTCTACTGCTCTACAAAGTTTTTTCCTGGAGGTCTCGCAAACAATGGTCCTTCCACCGTTACAACTGACTGCCACGTGTGGGGTGTGGTGCACCAGCCAATGAAGCAATAGTCCCTGATCTTCCTTTGGTCAGATCCTCCCACACAGGCATCCTCTTTTTCCTCTCCTCCCTTGTGCTTTTCCCAGTGCCTGTTTGCCCTCTCCGTTTGAAGCCTTGTTCAGACCCCAGGCTGTGTTCCCTTAACAAAGCAGATGAGAGAGGAAACTATATGGATGTTGATGGGGCATAGAGGTTTAGGATTACCAATGCCAGTCCACAAGTTGTATAAACAAACTGTTTGTGGCCTATTTCTCACTCAAGGAACTTTTAGGCTTAATAAAAGGACACCTCAAATTTAGTAATGAATTATATATGACCATATACATGGTATTATGTCTAAATTAGCCATATACTTACGCATAATCTATGTAAGTCAGACATATCAAATCAAGCTCGGAAGACCCCATGTGAAGGTCTGTAGTCAGAGGCTGTAAGCAGAGTAATTTATTATCCCTCCTCCAGGACTCCCACTTCGCAGGAGACAAGAACATCATCACAGAAGTATGTCTGGCCCTTTTGAGTTAGGTCTCAAAGCAAAATTTGGGAAAACTGGAAAACAAACTAAATGAACCCGAATAAAATATTTACTATTGTCTCCACACACTGAATGTTATATAGCTCTTCCCAGAACAATCTGGATCAATGAGAACACTTTTTGACAGAGTGGAGACGCAATGTTCTTTGGCAAAAGAATCAATCAAAATTCTAGCTCGGACAAAATAATTTTCCCATTCAAAACCAAATTACGTGCTGCTGGCTTTAGGGTTAGTGTTCCTCTGCCAGGGTTAAAATTTCTGAAGCCTATCTGGCAGTATATACAAGAAGAAGTGCTAGAGCACCATCAACGAGAAATTTTCTTGAGGCAGGGAAATGCTTCCACATCAGCACTTCAGAAAAATAAGGCTGATCAGGAGATCTGATCCCTTTGAGCATGGTTGCGAGGGAACCCATAACCACAGCACCAGTGTTTTTCCACCCCTCTTTGCTGGCTCTCAGCAGCAACCATGAATAACAAGCAGGAAAAACAGAGGCAGGTTTTGAAGAGAAATGAGGGCAGAGGAGGGGGGGAGGGAGGCGGGCCCATCTTATACAAGAGTGGGTATAAAAGGGGGAGCAGAGTACCCCTCCAAAATTGCAAAGAGTGGGGCAAAAGGAGAACACGAACCTCATCGCTGAAGAACAGGTTTGAGAGGTCTATGTTTCTTTGTACCTTTATTGTGGCTGTTGCAGGGAGAGATTCATTAGGAAATGTGTGGGCCATGAGCTAGTTTTGCACAGGGGATGCCTGTAGGAACAGCCTTTCTTTCACCTTTGGTTCCTTGTAGCCAGAAAGCTTTTTGTCCAAGTTTGGCCCAAAGCAGGTTTTCTTAGCAGCTCTCTTTAGGGGACAAAATCCTCGGACAACAGAGCTGAAGGGTAGGATAGAGACTCTTCTTTCTGAAGTCGAAGCTCTATCTTTAAGTGCACGCTCATTCCTAAAACCATGCCAACCCAATAAGAAAAAAGCCTCACAAGAGAATCCACATCCAGTAATTGGAATAATGCTCATGCACTCCTGCTTAAAAATGGCTCAGAAGTAAAATGAAAGACTAACTGTAATTACATACTACTAGGATAAAATATGTTGTGGGTGTGGCACACTATGTTCTCCATAGTCTGAAACCTTCTCCTTTGATAGAAACTGTTAGAAGATAAAAGACAAAGATCTAAGAAGTGCACTAGTGTGTGATGCATCTTAATAGGGGAATATTAATTGAGTGAGCATAAGTGATTGGCAAATGAGGGGAGATCTGTGTCTGAGCTTTGTAGTAGGGCATGAACATAAGGTGAAATCAAAGGTTCTCCCTCATTACTGAAGCCAGCCAAATTCCCGGCGGTCTGAAGCAGGAGGAGCACTGTGGTGAAACCAGGACATTGAATATTTCCTCATGAAACTTTTTTTCTGGAGAAAGCTGGGTATTATAATTTGATGACTTTATGGATGGGGGGAGGAGGGCAGGGAAGAGTGGGGAAGATAGAATTCTGTGCTTCTCAAGGGCATTGACAATTTTTTTACTGACAGAAAACAATAGAACTGAGTGTACAAACACCAGAAGAGACTCAAAGGTAACTTGTCTGAAAAACCTGAGAACATTCAACTAAACTGAACTTTGTTTTATGTGACAGAGCCACCAAACCACCATGCTGGAGTTATTGTTCAGGTACATCCTGCTCCCCCTCTTCTGCAGGGCAACATCCCCTGCAACCAGGGATGCCTGACTTAGGGCTGGTACCTATAGCAAAAGAAGACCACCAGCTGCAGCATAGCTTGGTCATGACCTGCAGGGGAGGTGGAAGTAGGAGATACCTGAACAACACTGCCCAAAGGGTGCTACAGCACAGAGGCATAATGATTTCAGGGAAAAAAAAAATACAGTGGCTGCATGTTTTGTGATTTCCCCTTCCAGGGTTTATTATCCACAGTAAACATGTAAGTCTGGCAGCTGTACTATATGTTATTAGCATCACTTGTAGCTTATTAGTCAAAGGTAATAATTCTTTTTAATAAGGATACTTTTCAGAGTTTTACAGAACACAAAGGGCCCTTCACTGAAACAGCCGTCATTTGTGTGTCCTCCATACAGAGAGTAACCTTAGTACAGAGAGTGTCCTCAGCCAGGCTGGGTTTGCTTTTTCCCTGTATTCAGACCTCATCCACACGGCAGACCAACTATAGCTCACAGACCTGGCATTGTCTGGCCATTTGTGCACGCTGCAGATGCCTAGTGCCTCATGGGAACCCGCATGGGTGGTGGTGCTGGAAATAGAGATTTGGCCTGTGCTCGTGTCCCGCCCACACCTCCCCTGACCTCTAAGGGACCAGCTGTCTCCTCCGACCTGCCTGCAGAAAGGACTCTCTAGGGGAGAGAGGAAAGAAGGGGGATTGCAACCTGAAACTTATCTTGTTCTCTTAACATTTTGCTGAACAAAATGCATTTTTCACAGAGGAACTACTTCTCCTATTATCTATATATGTAGATGAGGTGCATGCATTTTATACCTGTCTGGAGATGGTACAAATGCTCAGAGACTGTTCTGCAGCCAGAAGCTTCCTTAACTGAGATGCTCAGGCAGCAAGAGGACAAAACATCTTCAATATTTCAAGCTGTTTGTTTAAGCCTTCAGTGCATGATAGCATCTCATACAAGTCTGGGCTCAGAACCACTTTCAGACCTCAGTAGAGCAAAGCTAGTCAGTTTATTTAAATGAAAAGCAAGACTGCAGAGACTGAAATTTCCCATCTCTTTGGCATTAGGCACCTGGCATACAGCCCTTGGGCTGGCAGGACTCAGCTGTCTCTGTCTCCACCTTTATCTTCACCAGCTCCACTGGCCAGGTGCACTGAAAACATCCATCTCTAGAGCCTTTCTCCTTGAATCCAGCATGTAACTGGGCACTGCAGTACAAATCATGCCTGACTGGCCCTCTAAAATCAAAGCACAGATAACAAATCTGCCCTACTCCTGTTAGAGCCATGGGATTTTAATTACTGAGCATAACAGGGGCACTGAACGAGACCCAGTGTAACCATCTAAACATTATCCCTGTTTTGATTCAGTGTTAATTTGCTTAAAGAGGAAGAAGGGGCACACCAAAATTGGAAGATAGTTTCAAAAGCAGCAGAAAGATCTCTAAATCCCACCCTTTTTGCCAAATAGGACCTGGGAGGCTGAGACTGAGAGGGATGAAATCTCTATGATCCAGCTCTGGCAACTTTATCCATCTGGCTTTCATCTTCTCCTTTCCAACACATTTTGTTTTGAAGAGGAAAAAGGATAAAGCTTTGACATTCTGGACAGATCAAGAGGGAAAGAAAGGGTAAAAATGGAGAGCTTAGTCACTTCACTCTGTAATAACGTACATGCCTCACACACTGATGGGTACGAAAGCTGCAAGGTAGAGATTAAAGGTGCTTTATCCAAGAAGACAAAAATCTGGTCCAACTGTACAACAAATATACGTACAAAGAAATCTGCATTCCTTTCAGTCTGGCATAAAATGAGCTATTTTCAGCTCCTGTAATCAGTTATTCTGCATAGTAAAACGCTTGTGTCTGTCTTAGTAAATGTGTAACTGCAGGCTACACAGGTGTGCTGGGTCTGGTTAAAGGTTGTGTATCCATCCCTGGAACTTTCTACACAGCTGGTGTTAAGCTGGGCTCAGGTTTCATTGGGCCCTGTCTGGCCTGAGCTCACTTTTTTCAGCCCCCCAGCCTGTGATGCAAAGTAGCTTTGCGCAATGCTGCTGCAGACATGTAGAAAGGGCCCTCCGGTAGAAAGGGCATAAATCCACCTGCAGTCACACCACCCCAGGGGGAAGAGGTACCGTGGGGAGCTCGCCTGAAGAGTAACAGTATCAGAGGGGCAGCAGAAGGGCGACACACACCAGGACAGAGGCAAGTAAGCACTTGGATTTTCTTGGAATGCTAGTTTTCAACTCAGGTGTTCATGCTTTTCTGAAGGGCTTGGGGCTGTCTTCTTTAGGGAAATAAACCAGGCAGACTTCCCACAGATGGGCCTTAGCGTAAGTGCTGGCAGTGAGAACTGCTCCTCTTGCTTCTGCTCATGAGAAAAGAGCTGAACTGGGGGCTCTGGCAGCCTTAGGGAAGTAACTGCTGGGCACCAGTGGCGTGTAATGGCACAGCCTGCCTGGGTGGCACAGAGTGACCCTCCCTGCTGCTGCAGGAAGGATTAGGAAATGCCTCGAAAGAATTTTATATGGAGAGAACAGTGTGGGCAGTGCTTCTAATCTGTGGCTTTTTGGTTCATTTTCCCGAGCTGTCCCAATATCAAAAATGCATCACATAGTCTTAGAAATTCACTAGCACAGTGGATGGGCTGTCTGTGAAGATGAAGTTGGGAAGGCATCTCCAAAGATAATTTTTTAACTGGTCACCTGCTGCCAGCAGGGCTGGGGAGGCAAAGAGAGGACAGGGAGCAGAGGGAACAGCAGCAGAACTGTGCTGCCTGTAAAATAATTTAGAGGATGAGGTGGGACACAATGGGGTAGAACAATCCTTGGATGAAGGCACAGGGCCAGAGATCTACAGCAGGTCCTCCCCTTCATGCCTCTGGGGAGCAAACAGTTTCAGGCCTTATGTGCAGGCACTCTCTAGGAAGATGCTTAGACATCACAGCAGCAGAAACTCCATTTGCAAACCAAGCTGTTAGAAGAGTCTAAAGCCTGAGAATGTAGATGTGCACATGAGCAGGCATACATACTTTGCAAGGTATGTCTAGCTGTCAAACGTCTGTACATCTCAGTTTTTGGAGGAGCAAGAGAGTAGTGATACTGCAAACTGGAGTATTATTAGGTATAAAACACTTGGGGACCCCTCAAGGGAATTAATATGTTTATACATTGTAAATTAGGCTGGGAAAGTGCCGGGTCTTGAATGGCTGGATTTAAACACAAACACTTCCACCCTGTGTAAATTAAAGTGCTGGTGAGACAGACATTGCTCTGTGTCCTCTCAGAAGGCTACCAGAATTACAATATCTGACAGACTGGTGTGACTTGAAATTGCTTGGAGAACACAAGCAGAGAGCAGAGCTTTGGTGCTGACAAGGCTTATAGCATTTTGTCCATTCAATGAGCTCTGCAGAACTTGGAAAGGGCTGAAGAAGGTGAACAGAGCTGCAATGAACAAGAAATTAATAGTAGAATAAAAATACAGCTCTGGATAACATAATTTTGGCCAATGATAAGTGTTATAGATGCATAATTTTCAACATATTTGGATTTCAAATACAGTAATTAAAAGTCATATACTGGAAATCCAAGAATGCTACTGCAGAACTATTAGTTATCAAAAAATTAGATATAGGAAAAGCGAGAATTCTAAAAATGTAAAATTTGTCAGTGGGTATACCTGTGTGTCTGTTTATGTGTACCTATGACTTTCTCATTCCCAATATACACTAGATCCTTTGTGCCAAAACACCAGTGACATCCACATACAGTGAAAATCTCTGCTTCTCGTCAGGAAAAACAAGAGCAGCAGGTGCTCTTTTACCGCAGGAGAAGACTGTGTGTACAGCAGAGTTAAACTCAGCCTACCCCTTCTAACTGTACTCAGATATAGAAGGTGTTATGAAAATGGTTTCAATGTTAGCACATTTGTATAAGGGAGCCTGGAGTGTGTTTACCTAGAAGCTAGAATGAATGTTTGCACTGGGCTATGAAAATGTAACATGCTCTACTAGTGCCAAGTATTTTGCTGACTAGACATACAAAGGAGGATTGTTCCATGTTTGGACCTTAAGAGAACTGGTTTCCAAACCCACTTCCTGCATAACAGCAGGCAAATGGCCCATCCATGTGTCGGCAAGACTCAGTGTGGCAGTTTGCAGAGATAGCTCTGACCAGGTCCCAGGAACAAATGTTGTTGCATTATTATAATGTTTTGCAGAACTAGCATGCTCTAGTTGGCAGGCCTAACCAGCCTGTGCAACCATATTGCTTGCCATGCTAAATCGTTGGGGTACTGCAGTGGGTAATGGAGTCACATCTGTGCTTAGCATTTCCCCACCTGCTGTCACTGAAACTGGTGTCCGTCTCATCCTGGGCTTTTCAGGGAACAGAGTGAGACCAGCCACCATTAAATACTGAAATTCCCGCCTTTGTAACTCCAATGCAGCACTAACACCTCATCCTGCAATTAAGAGAAACTGTACTTAAAACAGGCTGACCAATCTTCTTTTCTCCCCAGTTTTTCTTTCAGCAGACACCGTGGAGGCAATTTTCCAACATGAATCTGGTAGCAGATCTTCTCTGTTTGTTGGCTTGCCTTACCCTGGTGACTTGTGACAGGGTCTACGTCCACCCTTTCAATTTGTTTTCTTTCAACGAGAGTGACTGTGACAAGCCAGAAAAATTGGTTCAGGAGGGAAAGATGAAAACTATTGTCCCCGTCTCCATTGAGTCTCAAACCACACCTGCCTACGAAGATGACTTGAATGACAAGGACACGTTGGAACCCCTGAGCCTAAATGGCTGGGGGAAGGAGGAACCAGGCTACATGAAGGACTTGGTGTACATCCTGGGAGTGCGGTTTTACAGCATGCTGCGGAAAGCGCAGCAGGGCCAAAATGTGCTTCTGTCCCCAACCAGTCTTTACAGTTCCTTGGTGTCTTTCTACCTGGGCGCCTCAAACCAAACAGCACTTGATTTGCAGGGTTTGCTGGGACTTGTTCCCCCCTCCGGAAACCCTGACTGCACTTCCAGGGCAGTCGGAAGCAATTTCCTTTCCAGCCTGAGGACAATCGAAAGCCTCGTGAAGAGTAGGGACGAGGAGCTGCTCTTTTCCAAGACACTCTGCCTGTTCTCTGCCCCTGGAATACCGCTATTTGAACTGTTCATGCAGGACTTGCTCCACTCTGCTGATGCTTTCTACGCCCGAGCTGTTGACTTTACAAATCCAAGTGAGGCAATGAAACAAATAAATGCCTTTGTGGAGGCCAAAAGCGAGGGCCAAAGCAAGTGCTTACTGACAGACATCGATCCATCTGCAGACCTGCTGTTTGCGGTGGACGTCCGCTTGGCAGGTATGAGGCAGCACTGCTTATTTTGGGAGCAGGCTGGGTGAAGGACAGGCAGTGTGGCCCTGCTGCCAGGAAGGAAGCAAGACCACTCCTGGCCAGTGGTGAAAGGGAAGGGCTCAGATGAAACGCTGGACCACTGCTTCCCACCACTGTTCTGGGGGTCCTGCCTGCACTCTGCCACAAGCCAAAGGGCAATGGGAAGGAGGTGGAGGGAGATGGCATTGCAGAAGTTTTCCTTGTCCAGGAAGCTAAGGATTAGGAAAGGTGTGGGAAGGTGCATGAGAGACAATTGCACAGCATTTCTGACTGCAAAGGAACTAAAAGTCATGAGAGACCTGCATCAAGAATGATCAGGAAGTAGCTTTAAAGGAAGCCAAAGAAATACTTTTTCTCAGAACCTGTATTTCCACAGGGGAGCTGGGGGTAGCAGGCCAGAGGTAGATACAAGAAAGGCTAAAAAATATAATGGACATGACTTGTCTAATGGCTATTAAACATAGAGGTCTGGAGGCAACATCTTGCTCAGGAAGCAACCAAACAAGCTATCAGTTATAGAAGTGGGGGAGAATATACAAATCTAGAAAAAATAAGGCAATACCTTAGTCACCTACGGTCATTCCATGCTGCTGTCCCAGAAATTTCCCTGCACTACAACTGAGCCTTCTCTTCTGAGTGTAGATGCTTTCCAACATCCTTGTGATTCAATGCAGTACCAGAGACCACACACTTTAGACAGCTTACCTACCCTGTGACAGTATTTCAAATAAACTTGCAGTGAGCCCTAAGTTTCTGAGTGGGCCTCTACTCTTAAAGGTGGAGTTGTGGTGCCCATGAAATCCTTTAATGTCTCCATCTTCCCACCTCTAAACTGGATATCAGGTTTTCTTTGCCTTTCATGGGTGCTGTCATTACTTGATCCCAGCTCCTCAGGGAGCTGTGAACATCAGCTTTGTCTTCAGTGTAAGGTCAAGCATAGAGATGATACTGCAAAAATAATTCTTGTGTTACAGATTGGAACATGGTCATAAGATCAGTTTTCCTTTAGCAGAAAAATTTTTTGTCTTCTGTATTGGAAACTTGCAATTTTTATTAGCTTAGGAACAACATGCTTGAGGGTCTGAGTCACTGGCTCAGCTCTACTACCTTCTCTCTCTGAGAAGGGTGCACTTGAGATGTACAGTCTCCACACATGGGACAGAGAAAACTGGTTCAAGAACAAATGAATTAGTTAAGCAACTCTCTTCTAATAAACACAGGAGATGACTTCAGCATTTTCTTTGTCCTTTGGTTGTGAAGGGCCTTATAAGCAATTACAGGTGAACATCTCTACTTCTTTATTCTTTGTTTTGCTTACACCTTCCCCATCTCTACCTGCTGCTTCTTTTGGTGAAGTTAGAGTAGGTAAAGTTGTCTAAATGTTCTTTTAATGAAAGCTCATTTAAGAGGCAAGTGTTCCTGTGCAAAACCACTTACTACCTATTAAATGTGTTAGGGTCCAGCATTTATCTGGATTTATTGGAGAATAGATTAGTTAACAGTACAGCTGGACCAGCTCCTATTTTAATTAATGTACCAATATTAATTACATTAATGTAAGGACTTCCTTTCTTTATTACAAAATATACATCTGTTTTCCTAATTCCCTAGTTCCACCAAACAATTTTGAGATTTCTGATCTTCGCCCCCTCGCTGACACCAGTTGTTTCTTCAATGCTAACAGGATTATCTGCCTAACTGGGCAGCAGCACAGATCTGTGGCAGTGAGCAGATATCATGTTGAAATGCAAAGCTGCATAGAAATAGTGGGAGGCGAGAGCAAGGCTTTCCATACTAGTGAACCAGGAAAGAAACTTCTGTTAAGGTTTACTAAGTGTTCAACCTCCTTGGCTCAACCAACAATTTGGTGTTATGCTTACAACCTTCACCATTGGTTTGTAAGATTGTGAAGGGTGAGACCTCAGGCAGAATTTGTGCTATCTTCCCTCTCCCAAGTCCACCGGGCTGCCTGAGGGTGCTCCTGCAGTAAGGGCTGGTCCTGATGGATGTGCTTCCAAATGTGCCATCATCACCACTTGAGGGATGGAGAGGAAATCAAGCAGACCCTCTGCACAGGCCTCTGAGCCCTCTGGGGGCCATGTGGCAGCCTGCGAGGAAGCAGACAGCCAAGCAAGCAGAAACACTGTGCCCAAGAAAGGCCACAAAGCCAGTAGAAATACAGCAGCTTTGGTCACAGGTGTCCCTGTGCTGTGATGCACCAGAAGACATATTAAAGGGAGGATACATATGTTTACAGTAGTTAAATGTGATTTTATACTCACAGTCCTTCTCTAAGGCACAGCATGTTGTTTTTAAACAAACATATATGCCAGCTAAGGGGCAGAGGGGAGGAGGGAAGAAAAAGAAGAACCAATTTCTTCTTTCTCAATCTGTTTTTCAGTGAAGTTTAAGCAAGCCTTCCAGCTGAAAGAGCCTCAGGAGTTCTGGATAGATTCAAACACAAATGTCTTGGTCCCTATGTTGTCCATCATGGGGACATTCCAGTACAAAACTGATGCCAGTGGGACTTTCTCTGTGGTGGAAGTCCCCATCAGCAAGACGGCACTGCTGGTGCTGCTGCAGCCCATCAATGGCAGTGACCTGGAGCACGTGGAGTCCGAGCTGACATGGCAGTCCTCGGCCTGGCTTCAGCGGCTGTCCCCAAGGTAGGAATGAATGGGTTTGGGATCCACCGCACAGGCCTGCCTGCTTGCTGACAGGGGTTGGATCCAGCCAGGGAGAGTTTACTACCGAACACAAAGAGAAACCCCTGCACACCCTAAGGCCGCACTTCAAGGAAGCTCAACTTTGGTGAGGCCTTTTACTTGGGGGTATTTCCAGGAAACAAGCAAGTACCTTTGCAGAGCTGACCCATGAAGTGGTATAATCTGGGGTTTAATAGAGTACCCAGGGTGAAGTCAGGGTGAGTTCACACTTGGAAATAGTAACAAGGCACCCATTGGTGTCTGTTCCCTCATACAAAGCACTTCTTGCAGGTGTTTTCACAGCTTCCACCCATTCCCCAGGACTGCCCAAACACCATGCTTTCACAGTGGAGAACAAGCACTCACTTGCCTCTCTCTTTCCCACTCTTTTCTGCAGAGAAATTAAATTAACGTTGCCGGTGTTAAGAATAGAAGACAGCTCTGACCTACAGGAGCTTCTTGCAGATATGGAACTGCCGGCACTGCTGGGGAAGGGGGCAGATTTCAGTAAAATAAGCAACACCAATCTAACAATTGGAAAGGTACAGTACCTATCACTGGCACTAAAAAAAAAGCATGCTTCCTGCACAGTTTTAGCCTCATAAACTGAATAAATTTACCTAGAACAAAGCAGTCAGACCCATGTGGGGGACATATTTAGTAGGGGACTTGCAGTATGACTGAAAGATGCAGATATTCCTTAGATTGATTTATCAGCAGCAATAGGTTTGCCCTAAACTACTTAGGGCAAACTACAGCATACGGCATATTCAAGATCTGAGTGCGCTAGGCCCTGTACATACAAATCAGACTGCATTCAGTACTACCTCCAGTTCAAACAGCTGGAGCACATAGTAGAGGATACAGCTACTGGGCTATTGAGGATAATCCTCCATCAGTTAGGGACTACTCCCAGAAATCACAAACACAGAGATGCATGCAGCCCACAGCCTCACCTGAAGAAGGCTCCAGAGTTCAAGCCTCCAGGGGAAGAAGGGAGAGCTTAATTCATAAAAAGAAGGCATATTACATTCCAGAAGTATAATTTGAGTGCCTTTAATTTTATTTTTAGAAGGTGCCCCACCCTTGGAAGTTCTGTCAGGGGCTTCAAGATGTCCTGGTTTTGGCTGGTAGTTAATTTTCTTCTGGTTAGTGCTATGTTTTGGATTTAGTATGAGGAAAGTGTTGATAATACACTGGTGTTTTAGTTGTTGCTAAGTCAGGAGAGGAATGAGTGAGCAGCTGTGTGGTACTTAGGTGGCAGCTGGGGTTAAACCATGACACAAGGGTAACAGGATTACTTACCACCCAAGTGTACAAGCAGTTGTACAGCTTTTTCTCATGTTACAAAACAAGTACTCCAGCATCTTTTTTAAGCATCCATGGAGTGTAATGTGCTGCTTACAGTTGATCTAAGTTATCGATTGCTTCATGTGCTTTATGAATTCACTCAGACTCCTATTTGTCTCTTCACTATCATACTCCGGTGACTCTAGAGTTACTTGTATGTTTTGCCTTACAGGTAATAAATAAAGCCCTTTTCAAACTGACCAGTGATGAAACAGATCAGGCGGAAGATCCTGCAGCACAGAAGGAAGATGGGGTGTACCTGGATGTAACGCTGAACAAGCCGTTCCTTTTTGCTGTTTTGGAAAAGAAGTCAAGGGCAATGCTTTTCCTTGGCAGAGTAACAAACCCTCTGCATGAGGTTTAAATGCAAACACAGGGGATAAGAAAGGAAGGGAATGATGCCATTTCCCATCACCGTTTTCTTATTCATCAGCTATTTTTGTGATGTTGTTGAGTGCTCTACTTAGAGATGAAGCAGTTAGTGTTTGAAATACAGCTTTTTGAAAGCTAACACATTGCAGCATTTCATCCTCATTCATCAGTTTCATGTGAGGTGACACACTCTTCCTCCAGCTTCTCTTTTTATTCTCACTTTGTCTCCCTTTTGCTCCCAGCTCCCTTTTTTGATGCAGTGGGGCAGGGCAGTGTTTCGATGCAAGGCGTCAACTTTAAAAAAACAGTTCTATAAGCACAAACAGCATTTACTATAGAAAGGTATAGAAAAGGACCTCTTCATTCTTTAAGAAGCTGTTTAAATTTTTTGTTTGGTCAGTTTTGCAAGAGAGACCGCCTTTTACATTACAGTGAAAATTTTGCAATTATCCACAGAAATTTCTAGCTTCATCAGCAACATTTTCCTTTAAAAAGCTGTCAACAGCACAGGCAGGCTTTGCTTGTCCCACTGAGACAAGATTTTTTGCCTTGAAAGCAAAACCACGCTTAGAAGAAGTTTCTTCTTTCTGCAGCCCAGATGGATACATTAATTTCCTAACTCTATGGAAATGCTAAAAATAGGGCTTGGTAGCATTAATGAACTGTGATGGATAAATTCTCAGAGTGGGACAGAATTATCTCTGATTTTTTTAAGGAGAAAAAAAAAAAGGCCTACTATTCCAATACAGTTGCATTCCTTAGATTACATCCTAACCTGCAAGGCATTTATTACCACTTTGTAGGAAAAAAAGACACTACTGGATAGATCCCAGTTCTGTAAACTTTAACAAATCCAAACCATATGTTCTTTAAAAATAGCACTAATGGCAGTAATATGTATTAGTATAAATGGTGGATGTGGTGCTGCTACTTGTAAATAAAATTATTACAGTGGTCAAGTACAACTCTTAACAGAGTTTGAAATATTAAAGTGGAACCACAAATTTTTAGAGGACTCGAACTAGGAACTGAGGAATTGGGAGATAAACCTTGTTACTAAGGAAAGCCTCCCAGTGAAACAAGGATTTCCACCTCTCATCTCTAGATTTGTCTTTAGCGCTGATGGCGTTTAGAAAATAACTTCTTGGGCATACGATGTTAGATGCGTCCTATAGAGCACAGCAGTTCATTATCATCCACGGTGCTCCAAATGTCTGTCTAATCTAAATGCACTAATGCCAGCAGCTTGCTATCAGTGATATATATATGACAGATCCTTCTAGCTTAATGGAAAATGCTATGACATTATAAATAAGATAAAATAACACAAATCCCAAGAATACTAGGATTTCAAGTGCTATGATATAGCATCCATGTATTTATCCAATCATACTGTATGTATTTCAGATGCTCTAACATCTAAATATTGTACTTGTATTATGTACAGAAGCAATTAACTACAAATATACAGAGATGGATAGATGCAAATAAACCCACTTCTAAGTTTCTTTGCTACAGTTCAGTTGGGATTTTGCCCCTAACTACATCCCTTGCTCTGGCTTCTGAAATCTGCTCCAAGTCAGATTTATGTTTTTAAGACAGTAAGTTGCATATTATCATGCAGTACAGCTAATGCTATAGCTTTAAGCATGAAAGTTCATGCTAACTTAAATGTTATCCCATTTACTCACTGAAGTCAGAAGGTAGCATCAGCTACAAATAAAACTTCAGACCACAAAATGTTCCATTTCTATGATAAAGACGGACAATACCGAAAGGAAGCCCCTGAAAACACTGACAGAAAGTTTGGAGCAAAATGCCATTACTCCCAGGTGTGGGCTGCATGCTCTGGGGACCCTATACCCTGTTCAGTGGTTACAGAGAGAAAAACCAACCAACCAATCCACCATCTACCAAACCAAACACAGTTTTCTGAAAACAAACTTTGTGGGGGAGAGCACCTCTCCACTGACACCCTAGAGAAGAAAAGGAAGGAGAAAAGGGCAGAAATAGGGAACTAAAAATATAGAACAGAACGAGCTCATTATTATTGATGGAAAAAGGAGAGTAAATATTCCACCATATTGAGTGATCCAGCCAAATATACATACTGCTAGTTATCTTTAGGTCATGAAGTTAAAACAGTCTGGTCTACTGCTGCTATAACTTACAAAGTTGAGAATGCAGTTACCATTTTAGAGGAAAACATGCCATTGCTTTTCCCCTCCTCAATATTATACAAAACCTCTTCCAGCTAAATTCCTTCCAGGATTAGAAAGGCATATCAAGTTTTCTAAAGGTCCTAGAATGGAAGAAGAAAAAGGCACAAAATCAAAGCTGCATTACTGTCATGAAGTGAAGTGCACTTAAAAAATTACCTAAGGAATAGAAGAAAGAGGATTAGTGGCAGAAGACACCTTCATTAGAACACACTTACTTACGTGGTAGATCGTCTCCTCCTCACTGATGCACAGTATCTGAAAAAGCTAAAATTTGTTTTACCAAAGACAAAGCCAATTCACACCTCTTCTTTCTTTCAACAGAGGTATCACATAAATTCTTAACTGATGTCATATTCCAATGAAAGAAAACTAAATGCTATTCAAGTGAACAAAAATAAAAGATGGGGAACTGACATAGAACTTGTGATGGAGACATTTACAGCAATCATAAGACCATTCAATAATTTTGATTTGCTAGACAATGTTATTTCCTGCCCAGAAACTAAAGCTGGTCTTCAATAAAAAAGAACAGAATTCAGCCTATATCCTCAGCAAGCTGATAATGACGTGTGGGAAGCATTGTTACTGCAGGACAATGTGGGAAATCTCATGCAACTTAAGGGCAAGTAACCCCTTCATGCCCTTTTGGTTTGGTACACAGACTGCATCCTTTTCCCTTATTTTGGAGGATAAGACAGCTTTGTTTGTATCTTCACTCCCTAGTATGCACAGATTTCAGAATTTGCTACTTTTGTAACAGATGTTACAGAAATTTAAATGTATAGATACATTTATGTATCTATACACACATACATGTGTGTATAGATAGACACATTCTGAAATAAAAAGTTGCATGATGCATTTACAATACTACAGTCTTAGTCTCAGCCTACAACTTGCATGTCCATTTTATAAGAAAACATTCTTGAAAACAACAGTAGCTAGTGGAAGGAAGATGTCTCTACTTTCAATTCTTAATAAAAGCAAATGAAGAGGAGTGGGGAGACCAAGCTTTCGGGTTCATCATTTAGAAACCTGGAAAAATATAATACAGAAATTCTTGTTCATAAGCAGTAAGAGTTATGTCCATTCCGTAGAGTGTGCCTAAGGCTGAAGATCTCAATGTCTCTGAAGGAAACAAACAGATCTGGGTATTTGGCAAGTTGGTTCAGTTTGCTGTTTTTCTTCAACAATAAATTTGGATGCTCCCTCAGTTGTTTATGTTGCCATGAAAAGAGAGATGCTAAGCAAATTAGAAGAGCCAACTCCTGCTCTCCATCACTGGGACTGAATCCAAGTACTACCACATAATTTTAAGCACTGATATTTTCCTCACTGCCCTCCTTATAAAATTAATTTTAGAAAAGTCATAATAGCCACCTATCCTAATTGCTTCAAAAGCACCATGATCACACAGTTGTGTCTTCTCAACTAAACTATGGTCAGTTCTCCAACAGTGAGGAATAAAAAGCCTAAATGCTGTGAAAGGTTTGCTCACTACAGCTTCAATGCTACATTGCTATGTATCTCTAAGTACTCAGAAAATTTCCATCATCTCAGCTCCTGCATCCAAGCTCTCTAAACAGTTATTTTTAATTAAGAAACATGAACTAGAATTCCAGTGCTAAACTTTCACAAGGTAAAAACACCCAAACAAACAAACAAAACAATCAACCAAAAAAACAACCAAAAAACAAACACCACAAACAAAATCTTCCTTCACTCATATGGGGCATTCTCCAATTTGAAAGCCTCAAATTCACCCCCTACTGTTCCCAGACTGTGGTACCTGTCCCTCACCTATAAAAAAGAAGCATCAATAGGCAGATCACTCCAGGTTCAAGTGAGGTCTTTGTTAAGCCTTCTACCATTTTAAACCCTGGTAACACTTTCAAATTTCCTGATGTATATAGATGGACTTTGTACCGATGTAACTAGGTTTGAAGTTATCAGAATTCTATGTGTATTCAGGTGAGTACTAATAGACAATATAACACAAATCAGAAATATGCCAGTGGCGAATAAATTCTATCTTAGTGAACTAAGTTTTAGTTTGAAGGAAAACAGGTAGCCTGAATGTAATAACCTGTAAGCTACTTATATTAAAAATTATTTTCAAAACTTCAATTATTTTATGAGCTTTTGTCATGCAGCTTCTCAACAACATGATCCATGAAAAAGCCAAATCAGTAAAATGAAAACATTCAAAAACCAAATGAGAGCTAACCATGCCCCATGATGAGGGAAAGCAAGTAAGTGCAAAGCAGTAATGAGAAACAGCAGAATCATGTTCCTGTGAGCACTTCATTCCAGAAGAGCTGGAGTAAAGTTTGAAAGTTTTTGACAGCCTGTAAGGAGTTAAAGAGCACAGTTGCCTGTCTCAAACACTGTGAAGGCCACAGAAGTGACTTACCATAAGCCACCACAGTGGAAACTTGAGATAAGTACAGAAGGGAGGAATTTGTGACACTAAGGCCCTGATTCCAGACCTGACAGAGGCAAAATCTAGTTAGTACATCCCGATTAATGCATCTGGACAAAAATTCCCACTGTGGCAAACTGGGGAAAAGGCCGCAACTGCTCATACACATATCACCAGTCAAGCAAAGATGACGTCAAGTTACGGACAAACAGCACCAACAACCCCCGAAGTGCCCCCAGCAGGATTTCCAGGGCCTTCCACCAGAGAACTGCACATGATCCAGTTGCATCAGACAGTGTAAAACCCTCACCCACCACGGGAAGTACTTGGGCGTTCCCATCTGAGCCTGAACATATAGATATATACCCATTACACTCCTTGTTTTGTGGGCTTTCGCCACCCCTGAGGGATCAAGATTGTGACCATCACTTCAACCAAGTCTTGTCGTTGGGTCCACACGTGGTGATATCTCTCCTGTCCACTATGTACTCTTATCCTTTATTTCTCTTTCTTTCTTTCCCTTATTTATTAAGTGATATCTTTATACTTTTATATTGTTATATTTCTATAGATAATAACTGAAATGGCAACACATCTCCTTTCCATTGCAACAAGACTGTTCTAAAATAATATATATATATATATATATATATATATATATATATATATATAAACACCAGTCATTCAGCATCATTTCACTCCAATCCACCCCAAGGGATCTATTAACAAGAACCTCAGTTATCCCACCTCAGGGGTGGGTTATAACACAGTCATCAATTAATACATTTGATTCAAAAAAGTATGGGACATCAAAAGTTAAGAAGACAATTTATTACATATTGTTTTCAACATATAACTTCATTCTTCTACGTTTTAAGTTGTACAACAAAAATAAGAAAAACATTTTCTTCTACTTTATTCTATAGTAGAAAGTTTAGAACTTTGCTTTCCATATAATGGATAACTATGATAAATTCTCAGTCTTTTGGTGAAACAAGTTTATCTTGACAGCAGATACACTGATTTGTTGCTTGAGATACATTAGGAAGCACTTCATTGCTACTTATTTGGTAAAATAAAGCAGAGTTAAATTCTCTGTCTTTCTTTTTGGAACGTCGTTTATCTTCAATCACATGCTTTCAAAAATTTCTAGGATTGTTCTGCTGTAGCCTGGTCCTTGGCAGTTAGAACCAACTCTGTAAGGGCTGAAAAGCTTCTTATGTTGCTTGTTTCCAGTCCCATCTTTTGTATCTAAAAAGACAGAGAAAAAGCATTAATTTTATGTAAAACATAAAAAACCTCACAAATTATTATTCTACTTCAAACGTTTAGCCAAGTATATATTTTCTCCTGCATCTATGTGAGGCAAAAACCCACAATTGCATATAGTGCAAAGTATAAAAATATTAGTCTTCAACTTTGCTTATATAAGTCTTTCTAGTTAATGTACTGTCTTGCAGGGAAATATTTCATCATCTTCTAGGCAACTTGTAACTAAAGCCAGTTGGAAGTTTTCCAGTGAAGTAGTCAAAAACAGAAACTTGGCTGTAGTTGGCTTTAATTCATTGATTTTCAACTGATTTTTTTTTTCAAACTCCAAATGAGGTTTCTGGGCAAAACTTTAAAGATAAACATGAATACATCCAAGAACAGCCAACAGCATAATGGTGAAAGCATTTCAATAGGCTGCAAGAGCCTATGGTTCTAGCCTTGAACTTCCTGGGAGATGAAAACAACTCTACAAATACAGCAGTTGCTGCTAGTAATTTCTTAGCCAGGAAATCTATTGCTCTGACAGTTAGAAAAGTATGACCATGAGAAAAATAAGAGTGCACTGAAACAAAAATCTGGATTTAACTAAAACCATAATGAAACAATTCTCAAAAGGTGTTTGCTGCTGGAACTGTTTGTAATATTCACATGTATCAAGACATCTCCTAAGCAACTATGAATAATCTATTCCAGTTCAGTTTAAATTCATAGTGCAGTGACATTTGTGCACATAACAGGAATAAAAGAACAAAAGCTCAACCCGAGGCAAAAGCTGACAAATACTAGTTCTTGTTATTAAGATTTCCCTACTTCCACCCAAATTGTCCTTGTGGTAAGTCTCATATCGGAGAAAAGCATTTGCTCACACAAAAGCAGACCTAATCTACCTGTTACAATGCATCAACAGCATGTGCTCATAAACAAGACTGATGACAGCTCCTTGGCAACTAATGATATGGACTTGCACTTAGAAGTTTATTTCTATATATGATTTTCAGAAATAAACGAGTACAAACAGTATTCAATTTCAAGTAGCTACTGCACACGCTTCCTGGAATATTTTCTTTTTTTATGTGCTTTGTTATTTAGGGTTTCATATTTGGCACTGAAAAGAACTTACAGTTGTGCAGCACAACAAATCAGGCCAACATCTTCAAAGCTCTTGGGAACAGACCTTGACCGTGCAGAAAGTCAAGGCTGGAAACACCCCGGGAAAAGGTAAACAAAAGCAGGGCCATAAAGAAGTTTCTATCTGATCTAAGGGAGGCCCCTACCCTCTGATCTGTCCACACAGTGTTTCTTCTTAAAGCTTCCAAGCACTAAGCAGTATTAGAATTTTGAACAGCAAGAAATAAAAGCTTTGCATTTGTATAAGAAAGGACAGGAAAGCATGCATTGCTCATGTGGCATCTACAATCATCAAGGTCTCAAATCACCTCCATTATACAAGTGTGGAAAAAAAAAAAGAAAAACCCAAACCACAAACCCACACCAACAAAGTCTTCAAGACCAGAATCTGAGTCTAGCTTCCCTTCCCTCTTCTATCTCACTCCCTTCCAAAACCAGTAGTAGTAATAAAAAAACCCCTTCTTTCTCATAACTTACTTGTTCTCCAAAATACTCAACATCTAGGGCCAGCTGCAGTCGGATTTTGTTATCATCACTCATGCCCCCGTTTGTACCAACAGGGTTTGAAGTCGCAGTTCTTCTGGCTTGCTTCAATCTTTTTAGGCTCTCTTCCATTTTCTTAACAGAACTGAGCACATCAGATACAGTTTCATAATACCTAAATTAAGGAAGATTAAAGAGAAAGAAAAAAATGTCCACTTTTACAGAAAAGTCTACTTCATACACAGCACTATGTCACTGAGAAAACTGCTGAACAGTGCTGGCAGGAATAGCTTTCCTTGCAAGAAAGCTACTTATGTTTTCATCATTATCAATTAATCAGTATTTCCATCATTACTTCTAGAGGTCACTCTCAAGAATACTATTCCATCTTGAAGCCGCCTTCTCATCATAACATTTTTGACCTGCTCAAGATGTTTGTACTCAATAGTGACCAAGGAATGCAATTGTTCAATTTTCAACAGCCTAAATCAGCCTCTATTGACACTGACTAAAATTGTTTTTACACACAGGACAAGAATAACATCCTTACAGTCCTATTTTTAAGAAAGTTACAGAAGTGTATATGAGAGCATGCACGTGCATACCAGTCATAAATGCCTACTTCCAAAATGAATCAGGAGTCTTAGGAAGCTGGCAGAAAAAGTCAGAAGAACACTAATCCTAAATCAAAAATGGTATAGATGAAATAAAACACCACTTCCCACATACTTGATTAAAGAAAGCATAGAATTAAAGAAGGTAAACAAATCAACTAAGTAACAAAAGTTCAAAAAGCCTTATGGACTGAAATCCCATGCCTTAGTGGGAAGGACATAATATCATATCAAGAGATGCCTGGGACAGCGAGTTGTTAAAAAAAAGTCATAGGAATAGCTAAGAGGAGAAAATAGAGTAACAGTGGGAAATTAGAGGATCCATAAGAGAAGTGACCAGACTGAGTTATGTTCTATAATTTCCTAAAATGTGTAACTTTCTAAGAGCCTAAGAAAACTACTACTGTTAGAATTAACAAAGCTGAAAGAATCTTCCCGATACTTACTTTTAAACAAGGAGGCAACACAAAGCAGGTAAACCTTTTAGAAGGATAATTAGATAGGGATAGCTAAAGAAGGCCTTTTTTTTACACCACTAAGATGTTAGATAATCATTACATACATTAAAAAAGTCAAAGGACAGCAGAACTCAAGTTTCCTGAAAATTCAACCACTGTTCATTGAAAATAACATGAGATTAAGGTCTTACACTAAGTCTGAAACAAAATGCAAATTTTTAGTTTATTGTTGCATTCCTAGAGCTAATCAATTTTTCAAATGCCCCCAAGGTCACAGTTTGCACAGATCTGAGCAGAGGCCAGGTCCTGGATTCCCTGCCCAGGTTTTCATCTGCTGAATACAAAACAACAGAGTAAGTCTGAAGAAATATACCCCAACAAAAGAGTGGTATATTCTTGTTTTGTTTACAGTTGTGTTAATTCATAGTGTTTTAGGTTTTTTTCTGTACCCATTCAATGGACACTGGAGTTTTTAATTAAAGCAAAGAATGTTCTGTATGATTCTCTTACTTTTGTGTGCTTTCAGAGAGAGCACCTTCCAACCACTGATGAATCATGGGCTGCTTCAAGGTATCTTTGTATTCATTCTGCAGTCGGTAGAAGGGCTTAAGAGCACTGTCAACATAAGGTGAAGCTTTAGTTGGCACCTCCTGGTAGATGACATGGAAACAAGTTGGGGAAAAAAGAACCAGTAATTTATTTCAAGTGTCAACACCCAATTCTAGCAGATATATAAAATGCTAAGGCTGTATCTAAGCAACGAGATACATACTCCAATCAAGACAAATCAATGAAGAGATCATTATACACAGGAAAGACAGCATCACAGTTATTCAGTAGTGTTACGCAGTGTGATATAATATAGAACAAGGTTCAAAATGACCAAAGCTTTTTGAGAGATGCACGTGCCAGCCACTCCTATTATCAGGGTATGATCGTGAATGCTCTTTCTGCTCATGCTGATTCCAGAGAAAGGTGAGCACACTCCATGCCCAAAACAGATTATTTACAGAGTTTGTTAAAATACCTACTGCTTTGTACTATACTTCACTAAATTGAAGACATGTTTCCTTCTGCTCTTACACCATTCTGCTCCCTCATTATATTTTCTAGAAGAATGCTTTGGGGATAATTAATATCCCCTCACTATCTTCTTCTCAGGTAGTTTTGGTTGTAGAATGCTTCCTCTCTCCAGGGATGATCCACGAATAGCTTGGGTGAACCTCATGCATTGCAAACCAACAGAATATATTCAGGGTACACAAAATCTTTGACACCTGAAAATATCTCAGTAACGTCTTACTTAGAACCTGGCCAAGCAAAAGTCTTTGCACGATTCCTGCAAAAGACTAATTCTCATACCAAATTCTGAATTCTGCTAAAAAAAAATCAAAGTATTAGAACATTGAAAAACGAAGTTGCCAGAACTTAACACATCTGTAATAATGTACCTTCTCTACCCAAGTGATCTCTCTCCTGTTTATCAGCTCAGGTTTTGCAATGCATAAAGCCAGTTACACTGATGGCCGAGACAGCAATGCAGTCACACTCTTGGAGTACAGAGCTCAAGCCAGTACCTCGCCTGACTTGAAGGTGGCCAGGTCCTATGTCTTTGTGTTGGCACAGCATCTGCTTCAACAGCCAATGGACAACAGAGACAATGGCAGTCCCCTAAATCACTATGCAGAGTACAGTAGGAAGAAAAAGCAAGAGGAGAGGGGTGAAATGGGAAGAGCTGTGGCCTGCCATTTCAGCCTGCCTCCTGTGTTCAAATTAGGCAAGGATGTAGTAGTCTCTGGTTCACATTACTTTAATTTTTCTCTATTGACTGAATGATACCAAGCTAACTACCAAGACGACTGTCTAGAGAGACTGGCAAAGGCATGTCACAGGAGCAACACAAGCCAAGATCAGACAATTGGTTTCAGCACCTTATTTCACCCTTACTTCTTGTTACACTCAACAAATTACTCTTATTAGCCATACTTATCTGTTTCCTTCTGTGCAAGATACTTCTTGAACCAAATCAAAGTATCTAGCTCAATGGGAGGAAGTTTCTTGACACTGCAGGCAGAAGTGTCAGACTCCTAAAATAAGTCTGGCACTCAGCAGCACTGCATCTTACAGTATATGCTGTGACATGAGGGAAACATCCCCATTAACCCTTTTTTCTTTTGCACATCTAGAGTTCTACTTCTTGGCCTTCCTTCTACTTCAGGCCCAGGTTCTCATCACTGTTACCCTACCTTAAATTTTGAAAATACCCTCTTTTTTCCCCTTCACCATGAAGTAAACAATAAATAACTAAATTATCTCAAGATATTTAATAGAGCTTTTGACTGTCAAGCAGATATGGACAGGCATATCTGAAGATAAGAACTCACAACAATCTTAGCAAAGGCCTTTCTGAGATTTACTTTTGCCTCTGCAACCATCACTGACCTTGTTGGTTCTCCTATATAATCTTGGAACTTCCAGTGCACTCTTCAGGTATGCGAAGGAGGACTCACTGAGATCCTGGATAATCCTGTTATTCAAGGTAGGCACACAGGCTGATAGAGAAGCCTTTGAATCTTCCAAGGCTCCTATTCAAGTAAAAATGCTAAAGTTTAAACTGAGCTACCCTGCCCAATCACAACACAAATTATGTGAACCCCATCACGCTTCCAATCTCACTCACTCTCTAGTGTCAAATACAGGATATGCTTACCAAATAAACACACACCAGCCATTTATAAAACATTACTAGTAACACCAACCATTCCTCAGCCAGAAACACGGATGAAGGGAAGGAAAGAAACGAGGGGCAAAGAAACATTCTCCAGGTTAAAAGTTTTTTCAGTATTACCAATGAAGCAAGGGACTTGAATCAAAAGGTTCCGAGCTTCCAAAAAAATTGTGGTTGTGAAATTCTTTCTCTCTAAATTCCTTATGGAATGACTGGACTATGTTCAACTCAAAGTTGTGATTGACAACAGACCATTTACTGAGTAGGAGATGTGCACAAACTCCTACATCTCTTATGGACTTCAACATCTACCAATAATTCTAATTCAGAGATTTAAGTGGAATTCACAACACAGAACTTTTGGCTAGGCTTGAAGACAGGGACTAATTCACTCATGCAGCTACACGCTTAGTTTTAATTACTAAAGTAAAATCAAACTCCATATTTCACATAAAGAATGATCAGATGAAAAAACAAACCAACAAAACCAGAAACAAGCCAAAACCAAAAAAAAGCAAACCGCCCCAAACAAAAAACCAAACAAAAACCCGGAAAAAAAGTGGCTAAAAGACTGAATTGCTTCTGTCCTCTGAAGTTAAGGTGTTTAACTATGATACTTTGATAACTCTCGCCCTTATATGATTCATCAGGCTTGAGAGAGAAATATCATCTTAGAAAAATATTTTAGTTTCAATTGGATAACAGAAAGCCTCTCCTTACTTCTTCCCCAATTCTTTTATATGTAGGAGTTTAAAGATATAAAATGAATCTTTTGGTATAAAGTCCTCACTTTCTGGAGAACAATCCTAAAAGCACTTTAGACTCACCCAATTTTAATCATTAAACATTTTCCAGACTCAGCATGTCTGTTCAAGATTGTTTCTATTTAACAATTTAAACATAAAGCACGTTTCATTAAGTGATAAACACATTAGTCTTTTCAAATTTTCACTGTAATAATGAAACTGTGTAAAAGTTGATTTCATTTGTTTGGCAGAGGGGATGTGGGAGAAAGGGGAAAGAACCTCTAAGCTTTACCTGCAATACAAGACATATTCTTGACACCAATCATTTCAAGCTTTGGTTTAATCATGTCTAATATGTCAGGAATCTGAAAAAAAACCCCCACCCAAAAATCAAGAGAGATAGTTATGTTATAAACATTTAATTACTTCTTCTACATCCTGCAAGTTTAAAGAGCATCAAAAGACACCTGCAATTTCTATAGTTTTGCTGCAGTTCTGAGAAACTAGTAGTAGAATATGCACAGGAATTAAGGCCTACACACTAAATCCTCTACCTTACTATTGTACTCAGAGCAAATAATTTAGAATTAACAAATTCTACCTGAAACTTACAATTTCACAAACTACAGAAATTTCAGCCTTATTGATCAAAAATACACAGAATTCGTCCCTTCTGGACAAAAATTAATACCATACAACTCTCTTCAAAATTCTGGATCATTAATCAAGTATAATCATGATGATAAAAGCTTTTTCAACCTAAAAGACTAAAACTAGTAGACATTTAAAAGAGAATATAATATTAAAGCTGAATGTTGTACCACACTCCAAGCTGCAACAGAGACTTTACTAGAAAAGGTAGGGCTGGCGGAGTGACTCTTCGCACCAAAAAACTGCAGCAACAAATTATTTTAGGGGTAAAGTCCAGCAGCTACCAATAAAAAACATTTAAATATCTGAGGTGGTTTCCCTGTAATCTGCCATTCCAAGTAAGAGTAGGCCACATATTTCAGGTGATATCTTCTATATGAGACCACCCAAGTCTTAGCATTTAAGATTTAAAAAGAACTTTATGGTACATTATTTAAACAGTTTAATGCCCTTAACAATATGCCAAACATCAAAGACTCTTTTGTAAGTAAAGTCACAAGCACAAACCTGATCTTGGAGTTTGTCCAGATCTGCAGCAACATACACCAGCTGAGTACTAGATATATAAGACACTGGTAGACTTTCTGGAGAAGACCCATTCCCTTGATCCTCACTAGGGTTGAGGCTTACAGAAGATTCCTTTCTACCAACTGGCACAGATTTTTTGCTTTCCTTTGTATTCTCACTGGAAATGGGCCTTACAGAAACCTGAAACATCAAATGGAAATGTGAACCTGAGCAATAGTGAAGGCAGTTCAAGTTGGACAAACTGAAACAGTATATAAAGGATTTGTAAGTTCTCAGCATTAGAATGCCACACTTTCAAGGGATATTACCATTCATAAATTATGTAAAAAAGTGTATTTTAAAAACATTTTGGTGCACTACAAAGTTGGATGATTTGGAGCAAATCTGTTGGTATAAGAGAGGGCAGTCTAGTCCTGCAGCAATTTTCACCTGCATGATGTTCAAATGAATTGTTGCACTGGGGGAACGTGCGAGACCAAGAATTTGATCATTACCTGCTTCGCAGAAACACAGTTTATTTACATATGCTGGAATACAAAGTCATAACTACTCACTGCTGTCATACAACTCCTTTCTCCCACCTCCTCAAGCTCTCTGTTGTCAGTCAAGTGCTTCACTTATCTGTTTTAACTGTGGTACTTATCAGTATTTTTCATGAGCTAATTTGGCTGAGAGAACTAAGTCATTGAGTTGCAAAAAATAGTATGAAGGCAGATCTTACTGCTGCCTTCAACCACCTAAGGGGCCTGTATAGAGAAGATGGAATCAGATCTTATCTTGAGGCACAGTGACAAGGTAAGAGGCAATGTATAAGTACCGTAGCACGGGAAATTCTGATCAAATAGAAGGCAAAAGCAATCAGTCACTGGACTACGGTTCCCAGGAAGGAGCAAAACTGCCATCTTTGGATATACTTGAGATTCAACTTGAGGCTCTGCACAATCTCATCTAAGCTGGCACTATTTTGAGCACGAATTTGGACCAGATGACCCTCAGAAATCTCCTCAAATTCCAATTATTCTATCATGCTCTCTTTCTATGACAGCAGAAACAGGGGCAAACGTGTACGGCCAGGACCAGGGAGTAAAAGAGCAAAGCACAATTTCTCCTGCTCAGAAGCAGGGAATCACCGATGTTGAGTCAGTTGCCCAGGAAGCTTCTGGTTTTACATTCTCAGTACCAAACAACTAATTCAGATTATCTTACCCCTTTTCACTTGCATGTTTATTTTTCACCTGGCTCTGTTTCACAACCTCATTTACTTTATCAACAGATAAACAGAAGAAAACCAAGACTGTGACTACTTCTTTCAGAGGCAGAGGCAGTATTAAGCAACATGTAAGTACAGCCTTGGCAACTATCAGATAGTAACACTGCAACAGTACTGATATTTATGGTTAATCATGTATTTTGCAGTGATACTTTTTATAAACCAAATGCATGAACTGGTTGAAAGTGTTCTTGTGAAAGAATGTTAAGTTCGAGGGGAAAAAAAAACCAACTTAAAAAGAGGTCACATACTTCACTTCAAAAGGTCTCTTACTGATGGACATACCCGATCACCAAAAGCAAAAGCATGCTGGTCTCTTACCTCACTGATGAACACAGAGTAGCGTGCCAAAATTTGCAGACTAAGTTTCCACAAACGGTGTGCTAATAATGGTAAAAACATTTGATCTGACCAGCACTTCAGAAGACTCATCCAGACCATGTGAGTGGCCAAAAGACAGTATGAGCTGCCAGCTAGAAATAATTAGGGAACAAAGGTCAAGTTCCTAAGCACATTTTTAAAAGATGTAACATCAGTGTAAGTATATTATCTAAGACTAAAACAAACAAACAAAAAAAAGTCTTGCAGAGAGACACAATCAAAAAGATAGAAATTTATTAAGCATTGTCTGAAATAAACCCTTAAAATACTAGCTCCTCAATGCTTTATATTTCAAATTCCAGTAAGTCTTGCTGTAGCTGTGCAGGCCAAAGCAATAAGTCAGAATTTGCATGCAATAAAGGGAGAAACAGCTTGGCCAAATAATCCACTTCAGGAGATAACATTTCCAGGATAATTTTTGGCAATCTTATGAAGAAGTTATATTGATATGCCTGCCAACTACAACATAATACTCCTTTAGCACTAAACTACTGCTCCTCTCACAGTTATATGAGATATTTGCTATAAATATTTATTTAAAACACAGTAGAAATATCCATATTTAAAAAAAAATACTTTAAAAGCCATTCACAGTAACATTTTATAGAATACAATTAGAAAGTTAAGGAATGTGTCTGCAAGTTCCACACCTTGAAGTGGTAAGATTTATGCATTTTGTCTCCATTAGGGTTTTTTTCTCCTTGTTTTCTTCAGAGGGCATGTGTGTGTGCATATACACACACAGAGATATTTATGTGGCTCTTAGCTGCCTTCTTAGCTGCCTTTTGCACTCTGTTAACTGAAGTTAGTATTTCTGATTAAAACATACTTCTAATGAATATACCAGATTATCCCCTTCCACTCTAATTCTTCCTGTGCATACCTCCTCATCTGCTCATAAATCAGTATATGTTTTTGGACCAGACAGCAACACTATAAACCATAGCAAGCCCAGATGCTGCCAACAGACAGTCATTTTTGCCTCTACATAGTGCTACAACAATTAAGAAAAATATGCCCAAATAACACAGCATAGCCTTTTGGTTGTTACTTAGAGGATGTGAAATGCTAATTTAGTTCCTTCTTGCACTGAGCGGATGGTTCTGTAAGTATGTCAACAACTGCTGCCAAAAGGGGTGTTTTTAATAAGTAGAGTGATCACTGAACAGTACTCCCACATTGCTATCTCTATAAAAATGTATTATATTATTTAATCAGTTAACCAGAAATCAGAAAGCTCATGTGAACCACGGGATGCATGTTACTAAATACTCAACAGACAGACAGTAACCACTGCTACTTACACCGCTGATTCCTTTACAATAAGAAAAGTATTTTTTGCCATAAAAGTTTACCTGGTGCTTCCTCTAGTGTATCTGAAAGTGCTTCTTCTAAGGCCCCTGCTATTTCTCTGAATCTAAGAGACAGAAAAGTTTTGAATATCACCATTCAACAGTTGCTTAAATTGATGCCAAGACATTTTTCAGTGCTTACTTCAGTATTATTTCATTGTGCTATCAATGTACATACACAGATTTTAAACATAGGGTTATTTTTGCCCAACTTAAATTGGGATATAAACCACACCAGCATTCAAACAGTTGAAAGAGAATCTTTGACATTTTACAGGCACATACAAAGCTTATGCTTTGGGAAACTGTTAAAAGTCATGGTTGCAAATATTATCAAAATGATAGCTAGTAGAGAGACAAGTCCTCACCCTTTTCGACGAGTGAAGTTTCTTGTTTTGTTACTGTTTTTAAACTAAAACTGAACAAATTGACTCGTACTTGCTTTAGTTGACCTTCAGATATGTCATGACACTGGGGGCTCCAGCTTTCTACATGTTTGTTAAAGAACAGAAGCATAAAGTTCTGCAAACAATTCTGTACCTAATAAAAATCAATAGTTCCTCACAGGATACCCTGACCCTCCCTTTTAAAAAATTCACCCTTTGAAGAAGAAAAAAAAATACAAAAAAAAAATCACATCTTCACAATTTTTAGGTGAATTATAACAGAAGAAGTTATTATTAAAACCTCTGATATTTTTCCATATTTAATGCATATTGGATAAACAACATAGTATTTACCTCATCTAAAAACTGCCAAGTTAGAGCTGCAAAAAATCCTTCTTTAATCAGGTTTTCCCTCCAAGCACTGAAATAACTCTATCATTTTAAGCTCCCTTACAGAAAGTTCTATTGTCATTGGTTTCCCTTTTTTTTTTGCTTTTATGTCCATCATAGTAACTCTGTAAGGCTTTCTATCAAACTTACTAATTATGAACCTGTAGGGCTTCTCTTATATCTTCTTAACTGTCATTTCTAGATCAGAACAGGGGCCCACCTGGGTTTTCTTGTTCAAACTCCTAATGGACTAAGAGTTTAGCAACTAAACATATTTGTGAAACGGCTTCAAAACCTCATTTCTGCCTATGCACTGCCTCCACCACCAGAGCAGTGTCTTTTAGTCTTATGGTGAAAAGGATTAGAGAACAGAGTAAGATTTTGAACAATGACAGAATTTTTCCTGAATGTTTCTGACATACGAAAAAGATTTCCCCAATGTGGGGTTCACTACAGCTCCACAACCAGCTGGACTGACATAACTGAAAGAAAGGCACAGGAAAGAGTTACTGGGGCTGTTTGTGCCAGCACTGCTAAAGAAGAAGTGCCTGAACATCCATCTGTTCCTCAAAGGATCATTTGTAAAGGGTTTAGTGGTGGCTGATTTTTCTGGGTAATTTCTGTAATTGAAAAAGGAAGAAAAACCCCAAAACTCCAACCATTTATCGAAATAGTGCACTATTTAGATTTACAGTAATCTTACAAGAAAATGATTTTTTAAAAGTTTTTTAATCAATCAGAGCTCAGAATGCCTAATGGGAATCATTTTTGAACAGCAAGAATATGTTGAAGCTCCATTTCAATTTTATGAACAAGAGTATAGAAGTGGGATCAAGTGGTCTCTTATTAGAAAAGTTACACTTTCAAACAAAAGGGGCAGACATACAGACCTGTTAATGACATATTTGTTAAAAGGTTCATAATGGACACTTTTAGTCTGAGCACTCCACATCGCTACTGTAGCGAGTACTGCTGCCCTTTCCCTTGGGCCAGCCTGAGTATTTGTACAATTTAATGGTTTGGGGAAATGGACTGGAGTTGAATGTCAGCCTTTTTTTGCCCAGAGTAACAGAGCCTCATCAGTTCACAGCCGTGGGAACAGATGTGCAAGCAAAAAACCAAACCAAGATATCAGGTGCTGTGACTACCATTTTACCAAACACCATGAACCACTAAAACACTAAGACCCTGCTCCCAGCCCCATGCTCCTGTCACTTAATATTAACTCCACCACTCATAAGATTCCTGGATGGAATTTTTCAGCAGAAATGTAGATTTATCCTCGATTAAAGAACCTGCATAAATGTAACTATGGTACGGTTACTGCCAATTACAGAACCATGCAATAAACAACGCCACTCAAGTGATTCAGGCTAAAAACAAGCATCAATTTCTCTTCCCTTTTTTTTTTTTTTTTTTTTTTTTAAGAGACTGTCAGAAGGCTTTGGACCAAGAGAGAACACACATGGCACACTCAAGTCATCAATGGCTGTCTTCCTTGCTTGAAGGCTTGGTATCCAGCCCTACAATCAGACATGTAGACTACACTTTCTAAAAATACAGTTTTACATTCTATTTTGTTAATTAAAATTCTAACATTACTAGAATCAAACCAGGGCTTTCTTGTGTCTCTCTACTCTCTTCTAGTTGCAAGGTCTCTAAAAGGTAGTGCTACAGCTACATCAGACCTGCTGGAAAAATAAGCTAAAAGTTATTATTTAGCTCCTCAGGAACAGGGAATAGTAGGGCAATCTTTGGGAAGGCAATGCTACAAACCCCAGCACTTTAAAGACTACATCCTGTGAGACAAAAAGGATGTCAGAAATATGGCTAGATCTGGAAAATCTACAAGTTGTCAAGTCCTTTAATTCTGTACTTCTAAGAAGAAAGACTTCTTCCCTCACAGTAAGTATTCCTCTAGATTTTGCACAAGTAGCATCTTTTAACATACGGTTTAGTTCCAGGGACACTGGTAAAAAAGAATTTGAAACAAGAGTTCAAGACTTATTTAGATCTGGTCCCCAAAGTCTTATGAGTAGAATATCAAATCTGGTGTAACAACAAGATACCTATCGAAGAACAGTAGGCTGTGATTTTGCTAAATTGCAGAAAGATATATAAAACAGTTACATGACTTAGTAATTAAATTCTTAGTTTGATTTCTACTATGATTTGTTGACAAGTGAAACTTTGAACAATGAGGAGATCTGACCGTAAGCCAGACCATCTTGCTGTGACTAAACTGTTTTTGAAAGAGAGAACAAAAAAAAAATGCATACCAACCTTATCTGAAAATATACAGGCAAATTCCATTTGTTGTTAAAGCTGTGGTAAGAGGGATGAGATCTTAACCGTTTCACACTGGCCTGGGAGCCACACTGTCGTTCAAATTTTTGTACAAAATCCATACTAGTAGTGTACTTCTGCAGAAAGAGAAAGAGTGTTCTGATCACACACGGGGTCCCAGCAACCAAGGCAGGCTACCACCCATTCAGCAGAACTCTTGCATCACGCTACAGTTAAGGTCGAGGTTAAGAGTGGGTTGACAGCCCATCACCTAATCACACAAGGCTGAAACCCTGGACTGCAACAAAACCAAAACCAGTTAACTAGTAGGTGTTTCTGTCCAGTAAGGAAAGCTAGCATGGGTCACTTTGAAAAAGCATAAAACTGTCCAAGCACATTGAACATGGATCAGAGAGATGCAGCAGTACTTCTGAGCTCAGTCACTGGGGTGGAACAACAGTGATGCACGGAACTAGGAACAGAGTCAGGTGCAGGAGATAAACAAACAGAAATAGTCAGGAATGAAACTCATGAGTACATATAGCCAAACACAGACGAGAATGGAAGCATGATATTTTTATCTGTTACACAGGACCTGTATTATAAGAATTTCTAGATCTGTTTCCTAAAAAATGTTTTGCAAATAATAAATATTTGCAGAAGAGCTTCAAACAATTTCAGACAAACTAACTTCATCTAGTGTATACTTCTAATAAGATATTTACAAATAGTATTAAGTTGGTTGCAAGCGAAAAAAAAATTACATTAATCCCCAAATACACTGTGGACTTACTCTCAACAGTAACTTATTAATGCACTGATAATAATGAAATAATAAATTAAATCATGAACAAAGAAGAAAGCCAAATATCTGAGTGAAAACCAGAATTAAAATAGTACCAAAAAAAGTTCTTTCACATAAAATAGACCTTGCTAAGAGAACACAAAGCTTATGTAAATAAATTTAAAATCAAAATACAGCTACAGTTAAAATTATTTCTGTGGAATGAAAACCAGTTTGGCTTCTGTGCAAGTTTCTTCTAGTTATAAAAATAGGAATTAGCCATAAAACCTATCACACATTCTTATTAAGCCACTGCTGAATTAATGAAATAAGCCTGACCGAATCTCTCAGTGCTTCTGACTTCACTGCAGTAAGAGCAGCAGCAGGGCTGTAGCAGCCAGGCTTTTACCACAATCCAGAGCACTATGGGAGTGATGTGATTTTGCTTCTTATGAAGCAGCAGACCATTGTAAGGAGTAGTATTCTGAAAAATCCACACAAAAGCTTCTAGGTAACTACTTTTCTGCTAACCTGGTTGTATTTATAACACAATGTACCCATAAAAGGTTCGGGAGTTAGATCCAGAATGAATGACAGATTAGTGCTCTTTCAGGCCTCCTTTTTAGATAACAAACCCAGCACTGTAAAAAGGTAAACAATCTGTTAATGCTCTGCTATCTTAAGTCAGAGATATAAATCAAATACCCTGTAAAGACCTATCACTTTCAAAATAGAAGACAACTCAAGAGACATTTATCTAGTTAATGATACAATTATATCCAGGAGATCTGCAAGATTGTTTCTGGTTTTGGCTTCTAGGATTGGATTGTTAACTGCACAGTTATTTAAATTAGGAGCCAAAATGGAGCAATATTCAAACACAGGAACTTAAACAATCTCAAATAGCTGTCAATCTACAAATCTGACTTAGAAATAAGGGTACATCAACCTGAAACAACTCAAAAAAACCCAAACCCCAACTCTGCACAAATAAATAGTTCTTTCAACATACATACTTAATGCTGCCACTCTGATTTCTAAAGGACTTAAAATAAATGTTTCCATTCCCCTCTCTCCTCTACATCTAAAAACCTAAGAGGTAATACTGCATATTCAAACTTTTCAGCATTGAACCTATACACATAAACATATGCAAACAAACCTGGTCAAAGACTTTTCTGCATTTCTATCAACATAGCAAACAGAGACAGATAACTGTCTAAAATCTCTGTTGCATTACTTGGCTCATGAGCAGTGCAAAAGCAATTTTAAAGGTTTTTTTTTCTCCCTCTTAACTCAGAACTATTAGTCTTCAGGTAGGTATAATGGCATTTTTACACTTGGCATTTCAACTTCATGTTGATTTTTAGGTAAAATATTTTAATTATTTTAATGCCTCTCAGTCATTTAAGTAGTCAAAAGCAGTCTGGAGAGTACTTTAGAGTTACTACATGACTTACCTGAAAGTCATGGGTGGATGTTGTTTTTTTTATGGGTTTTTTTTTGATAGTAGGTTGTTTTTTAAAATAATGCAATGCCATTTTTGGTCAATATTAGTGTAATAAAAGACGACAGACTTACAAGCAAACCCAGCTTTTCTGAAGCTAAAATACATTCCTGGGTAGACCATGCAGCACAGAACACCAAAAGGTTCATGACTTGCAGCATGCAGGGCATTAGGTGAAAGCTTGAATACTGACTGAAGCTTTATGGTAAACTGTTGTCACGAGGGAGGGGGAACACACTATAGTGTCACTTGCATGGCAACTTTCTTCAACATTCATTTAATTTGCTTCTTATTCAGAGCCAGCTCTGCAGACATTCACTGTCATGCCTGCCTGCTTTCAATTATTCAATCTGTACAAAAAGAGATCTTAAATTCCAAGAAAAAAATAAGTATTTAGTAAAAGCAATTTAGCATGAACACAGGAAGAATCACGTGCCTTATAAACCTGCACCAGCAAGGCTTTTCCCTAAGTCATCTGCCTAAGATGACCTCCTGCAGACAATTTATAACTGTTTCCCATCTCCATCTTGAAAATAAAATGTCTCGTGCTAATCACAAGTCAAGTTGCAAGGAAAAAAAAAAATCAATTTTTTCAGCAATCATGGTTAAATACAAGCAGACAGGACATGAGGAAAAGTAGAAAGCTCCTATTTTCTACTTGTGACGTGCTAATAAAATACTGCCGGAGCCAATATTCATACTAGACCAAGAAATCTATTTCACCATTAGTAAAAGATGATCTTTTAGAAGCAGAGCAGCATTGCCAGTGAAGAAAATACAAGAGTGACAAGTGCTTTAAATTCATTATTTAATCTAAGCTTGCTTCACAGTTGATTGTGATACCACAGAAAATACTACTTTTATGTTCCAAACCTGATGGTATGATCTCCAACTATTTTTATTTCTTTTGGGTGACTTGTATTTCTAATCACAACATAATCTGCAGTACTGTAGGAGAGCAAAAGCTAAAACAAGCAAGTGAAACAAAGTTTTTTAACTTTCCCCTAGTACAGAATAAATTGTAACCCAGGTATTTAATTAACATGACAGCCCTTGCTATACAGAAGTCCTAGACTTGGGCGAACACTGGAGTCGTCCACTCCCACCTTCAATTATGCTGCAGTTCTGCAATTATGAAAGAATATCTATTCCCAAAACAAATATTAATTCACATGACTAAATGGTTTCCAATAACTTCTCCGTGAGCTTTTCTGACAAATTTCAGGGGAGAATTACTTCCTGTAAAAACTGAGTCAAGTGATTTGAGATAACCTCTTCTTTCAAGCCATGCGACAACATGAATTTACACAAAAAAAGCAGAGGGGAAAAAACTAGAGAACACGACTCATTTAATTCTTGTGTGTGTCAAAGAAATCAGAAATGGAAAAAAATAAAATTAATTACCTCATGAAACACATCTGGGTTTCCAGGGTTAAACAGTGATGGCAATTTCTCTTCCAAACCACGTACTATTTCTGGCCACACTGAATTCACTAAGAAATCATATCCAGGAACAATATCTGCTTTTGCACTGAAAACAAATTGCAATTATTCCATGGTTATATTTTATCACCAGGCTTCTAACTGGAGGTAGGGATAACTAAAAAAATACATGCACTGAACTAGACTAAACCTAAGTTTGTTTTTTTTTTTACATAGTTATGCAGATTTCCTTAAACTATTCTTCCTGTGAGGTTTCTTATCCAATTCCACAGTCTCATCAAATCCAAAGTATTTCTTATAACTCCCAAAGTGTTTTAAAAACTTTATCAGTTATATATCTTGCAAGGGTGTTCTGGAAAATGAGCACATTTCAGCTAAGAACTCCTACAGAGTACGAGTAATGTGACCAATGTAATAAAAAGAAGCAGAACTTTTTCTTTACTGTTCTAAATAGTATTTATACGTGATATTGTGTTCAAAGCAAAAGATTAAAAGCTACCCTGATTCTGAAAACATATAAATTGAGAGCAGAAGAGATAAAAGCATTCAATACCAGTTTAGTACACCACAGTACAGAGTGGAGACATTCCATTAAGAAGAGAGATTAACACTTGCTGAGGGATTAAAAGAATTGAAATGTTACTAAAAATTAGGAGTTATAAAAAGCTCAGCAATGGATGACTAATTAGAAAAGTAATTCTGCAGTCCCTAGGGGCTACATCCATAGTTCTGCTAATTACAGCAGTCTACTATTTAACCAGCCTGCAAACAGATGAATAAATGGATACAATTCAGTAGACCTGAATTATTTAAACTTCAAAACAGGCAATTAAATTGCATAAGGAATTAAGCATTTTTGGAGAAGACAGTGTAAGCTCAAATCAATGAAACTTACAGTTTCAGTACATGCGATAAATCAGTCAAACCTTTGGGGATCATCCCCACTTTTTTGATGTGCACTAACAATTCAATAACTTTTGAACTTATATTTTTAATAGCTTTATTATGCTCTTCTCCTTGGATGAAGTGTGAAATCATATTTAATGGGTTCAAAAAACCAACTTATCTGACACACTGTATTATGAACTGGACTCACTTCTACTACTGAAATACAGGATTGTTTTTCCTTCCTCTGAAGGTCTGGGTCCCAGCACCAAGAAAGTCTGTTCACTGTTTTGTTTTGAAAAGCACAGACATGAGAGAGAAATCAAACCTGACTACAAATCTTCAGAAAAGTCCAGATAAGTCATTAGTGCGTGAAAGTTAATAATGCAAAGCATTTCAAAATTACTTGTTGTCATTTCAGTGCAACTGAGAGAAACCCCCAAGATATTCACCTCGAAATAGCTCCCCCTGTTACTTCACGCAAGAGACGGCAATGATGAGGAACAAAATCCAACAGTCTATTGTACATAGCCTGAAGGCCATTAGGATGAGATTGCACATACTCTTCCACAATCACCTGTTGGGAAGAGTTCAGTGTTAAATGTCAGAAAAGTGAACATAAAATTCTGTAACGTAAGACTCACAGTTACTCAAAACTCCTAACACTATAAACTCAAATATTTGGATAGTCAGTATATTACTTTTTTATACTATAGTTTACAAGTACAACTTGCCAGCTTGAATTATTACTTCCTTTAGTGCAGCACTCTTACTGCCAAGACTAGCCCCAAGAATGGTAACGTGCTCTTTGCTTTCGAATGTTAATCACTGTGTCTGGCTCCCAACTCACTGCCACATCACTGTCACCTAAAGCAGACTGTGAAGTTAAACAACTGACTGACAAAAGCTAATCAAACCTCAGAATAAAGTAAAAAATTTCTTCTAAATATAGAAGTTGTTGGTCCAATTCCAAATGCAGGCAAGCCAAAGCCAAGAAACTTCTGTGACAAAGCTAAGCCTGTAATGCAACTGGCAAAGTGCTTTGTCTGGACAGTACCTCATATCCAGTGAAACGGGATAATCTCTGCCATAAAGAGAAGGCAGACAGTAGTTGGACAACAAAGGAAAAGAACAATAGCTTGTTTCTTGGTATTCTTCCACCTGTCTAAACGCTTTTGCCTCTTGCTGCATAAACAAGCAGAATGGTGCAAAACTAGTGAAAGAACAGACGCTGAGAAAACCTAGAGGAAAATGACCTATCCTCCACTGTAGCAGTTGCTACAGCATTAGCAAGCACCCAATGGAAGCTTGTCCTTAAGGGGATGGGTTTGTTTTTTTCATTCCTCACCCCAAGAAAAATGTAGATAAGAAGAAGAATCCCAACTGGATATAACCTGAAATTGGTGACAGGCAGGTAAGAGAATCTTTCCATCTTTTTTTTATTAAATAGCAACAATAAACAAATTGACAATGACATTTTGTTAGAGCTCAGTTCTCCTGCTTTCTCCACAAAGGTACTTTGAAGCTGCTACTGAAAGCTAGAGGTTAACACAAAAAATAAGCACATTTGCAAATCAGTTGGGATTTTTTACTTTATCTTACCTCATCTACATAAGGTTTTACAAGCACTTGACCAACTAATGCCTCTGCATCTCGTGTTTTATCAATTGTTGCATAAGTGCGAAGACAGTGGCGTATTATGTCAACATTTGAAGTTTGAAGGCCTTCCAAGAGCAGCCCTTCCAGAGACTGCTGCAACATAGCTGTTATTCCAGCTATACGCTATGAAGAGAAACAAAATACAGCAATAAAAACAAAAGCAAAGCCTTGTCATCATTGTTGAAGTAAATCTGCCTAGAAATACCTAACTCAGCTTTCCATTTTCATTTGAAAGGTGCCAAAGTTTTGACAACTGGCAGTTAACATTAACACAGACTTAATGCACTACTGATGCTGTTTAACACGTGTTTATTATAATAAGGCTTAAGGCAATTATTTTCCTCTATATGTTGTAAGTTACATGGTAACTTATCTAAGGTCCATTTAATTTTGAGGAAATAGGTGAATAATTGTTCCTTGTTCAACTCTGAACCACTGTGTGTGACAATAAACAAAAGATTTACAATGAGTGACCAGAGATAACAACTGTAGCATTTATCCCTCACTGTCAGACTAAAAAGACAGTGTGCTCCCAACATTACTTGTCAAATTACCGCAAACCAAAGACAATGAATGACACTAGCAATAAGAAAAAAAAAAAGAAAAAAGGTTCAATCTACATACATTCTCCCTTTTGTTAACCATTTTTCCTAATCTCCTTTCCCACTAGATCCAACTCATTGCTACACTACCTGCAGATACAGTCCTGGCCCAAGACCGTCCTTACAACTCTGTATTTGAGGCAAATTCAGAAACACACATTAATGTAGTCTCAGCTGAACTATCAATTTAACCAGAAGAATTTCTTTTCTGCCTTCTTACATGCTGTGTTGTGTCCATCCATCCTAAAATGATTCCACAGAATTTGTACTGAACATGCAAAGTCAGGAACCCAATCACTGACTAGTCATAAAACCTACATTCTGATGACCCTTAACAGGTACAGGACAAAAGTCCTGCCAAACATCATTAAGGAAGCTACATGACAAATGTTCTCCCACCATGTACACTACTCTGCTGCTCGCCCTTACTCGTGTTATTATCCAAGTTTGATAACTCAATGGTCAGAACAGTCCTGTAAACTGTCCATGAATCAACATGGCAACAATGGACATCTTGAGCTGAAACAAGTTTATACTGCCAATAGGCATAGGTATATAATGGAGAAACTGGAACTATGAACTACCTTAAGCCATCAAGAATGACACCTTCATGCTAATCAGCCTAAAGCATTACCCCATCTCCATATTCCTACCTCCCTTTAAGCATCACTTTTCATTTGTTCCCTCTCTCTGTTGAATGACAGAAGAAAAAACGCCACCAAACCGTCAATTAATTTTTTACATTAGATAATTATCACAAACAGGATATTGGGGAGATTAGTATACTGATCTGAATGGTCACAGTAATTTCATGAAAAGACAAACTTGAATATATTCAAGTCAGCCACTGTGTAGGCACATTCCATTTATATTCTGGTCTGTATGCTGTAGCTAACAAAACCAACATAAATCTCCACAATGAGGCCTCAGTATCAGTCAGCAGACAAACTGCAAGATTTGTTAGGCTGACAGAAATCTCTGTCATATTTCCTACTCTTATTCTAAGTAATTTATCCTAAAGAAGTTAGCAAACAAGGAATAAATCCACAAAAAAAAAAGCAATAGCTCTAGTCAACTGATAAAAATGACCTCATGAAACCCATTTTCCCCATAAATTAATTCAATAAAACTCTGTGGAAACAGGCATTTGCCTTCCAATTATATCAGTTGTGCAGACTCTACAAGTGTTAACCTTGCTATCGTGTAATACTTACTGGTCTCACTTTGTCCAAAAGGGGCATTCCTTTGCTTTGTACTGCATGAAATTGTAGTTGATTAAATTCTGTGGCAATTCTCTCTAAAACTTGTCCAGTTAAAAGTGGACTAGAAGACAGATGATATAAAACAAGAATACACAGTTAGATCCTTTCAAATTAACTCACTTTCACCTGTAGCAGACGGATAGTGCTCTCCCTCAATTTTTGTGGTTTAACCTAAATATTTTGAATTCTGATAGGTACTACGAGACTTACTGCAATCATGCAATAATGATCTGGAACACACTACATGATTAAAGTTGTTTTGCAGCTATCAACATATGAAGTGGGTGAAGCAGAAGCTCAGAGGAACATCAGCTCTTGCCTCAGCAGTATGAAGCACTGTTTTCTATATGGTAGTTTTGTTTATCACATGAAAGTCAGCCTTAAGAGAGCTCAGAAACTGCACTAAATGACTTTCACCATCCAGATTTGCTTCTTATTTCCCTTTCTGTCATACAGTAAAATTAATGACAGTTATCTCCAGAGAAACAGTCCTACCATCTACACAGCCCCAATAATAAGCCAAATTTTCAGCCATTCAAGTTCCGTCTTGCTTACAAACATAATTCTGCAAAATGCCTCACTCTGACTGAAAACATCTGCTTATGCTTTGTCCCTCTAGGTATCAACATATTTTTCTCTACAGCTCCCCCCACCACTATGTGATCCAGCACAATAAACTGAAGTGACAGTCTTACACTGTCTCTTCCCTCCAGCTGAAGTTGCACTTGCATCTCGGTCAAGCATTTCAAGAGCATGACTGGTGCATCAATTCCAAATTGGCTAAAAGACATCTTTCATTCCTCAGCAAAGTCAGAGGGAGAGGTCTGACTGGAATTTGTACTTCCTTATACCAAAACTATTATATGTTTGCCTTGCCTGCCTTTGGCTTTCTTGCAAAAGTCCTTTTGGCTATACATAATCAGGGAAAACAAAAAAAGCTATTTTCTGTTTTGCTTACAAATGATATCGGAATAAACTGTACTGCAGAGAGTATTTCAGACATGACAAGATTAGTAATGTCCAAGAAAAAACCCTAGAATTATTGCACTAACTTCCAAAAGGTTGCTTACTGAAAGCAACACCAGTAATTTGGAACCATGGAGTCTGAGTTACATGTTCTGTGAATGATTAGTTGGCAAAAGACTAAAACCTAAAAAATTACAGTCATTTATTCCATCAGAGTTACACTTCTAAAAATATATCCTAATGCCTGGAAAGTTACCTTCAGCAACACTATGAAATTCAGTTAGTCCCATCAATTACAAATAGAACTGAACATTACATATTTTTTTACCTGTTTCCCTCTAATGAGGACAATTCTTTAGTGCCTTGGGAATGCAAAATCTTCTCAATTTTCTCAACAGACTGGATAACATGAATAAGTCTCAGGACACACATCTGTAATTAAAGAAAGATTTTCCATATCTGACCCCAATCCCAACTGACATCACCTAAAGAAGATATTTCGGACGGTTTCTTAGTTCTTTGGGTTTTTTTCCTGGTGTAAGTTTTCTCCCTTCATCTTAATACTTGAGTCATGTCTCATTTGAAGTATTGCTCACATAAGTCCATAAAACCCCACAAACGTTTGTCATGGACCAAGGACAACTTTTCTTATCCCTGATTTTTTTCAAAGTTAAGCACAAAGACAAATGTTAATGTGTCCCTCGTCCTATAAAAATTAAACAGCTGTATTTCAATTCCATTCACAATAAGTTTATATACTACTACAGTCAGAAACAAGAACTATAATTAAAAAAAAATCCAACTAAATCAAACATATATATTTTGGGAAACAAAAGTAAAATAAAGATTCATGATCAACTAGACACTGTTAAAAATTAAGTCTGTCCACCAAAATGTAAATATATTTTTACAAGTACACAATTCTACACAGTGTGCACCCAGATAGCCTAAACCTTTATAAATTTCATTTTCTCTGGGTTAATGGCAAAACCAAATTCATCCTAAGGATGACCTTCTCAAGGTAATAATTTATCTGCTGTACCTTTTTTCTTCTAATATCTTCTTGTTTAGTCATCCGGTCATCTACTGCTTGAATTCCTTCACTGACACATGACTTAAGACTCTGTGAGAGAAAAAGTCAGTATATAAAGCTATTTAACGTTTGAAGAAAACCTTAACTCAAAAACCTAAACTTAAAACAGAGCACAGATTAAGGTATTGCCACCACAAGTATAAATATTTCCTCCAGAAGTGTTCTTTTACTACCTTAGAGAGAACAAATGACCCATCACCTAAAAAAAACCAGACAATAAACCCACTGCGTTATGTCTTGAAACTGAAGATTTAAATCAGTTTTAAATAGTGTTTTTCAAATAATAAGGATTTCTCTACCCTAACTGGCCCTATTTTCTGTTTTACTCATCAAGACTGTGATATTTTGAAGGTACATTTATGCAGCAAACATCTCTTTGAAGTGGCTGCCAAGATGATCAAAAATTGGCCCTTGCTATAAAGCCCAAGTCACTGGTGGAAGAGCCAGAATAATATCCACCTTCAAGAGGGTGATGTTTTATGATCAAATCACAAGACTAAGCAAAAAAAGTCCTTAAAGGGACTGTACTACATCTGAATTATCTACTACCATTTTTAAGTTACTCAAATATTAAAAGTTTCAAGACATCACCATAGACTCGTCTTGCAAAAGTTCATTCACTTGTCATGTTTAAGGAATCCTTTATCCCTTGGATGAAATGCACTACTGAAAACATAAATTTACTGCTTGAAAACACAATGCTTCTCCTACTACCAGTCATCAATTTTTCAAAAAGAAGTTTATTATAACAAGTATTAACTTCAGTAAAAGATGTTCTGTACATGATATGAAAGTGAGCTGAAGTTTACCCAGCTGTCTACAATGATTGTTTTGAACATACCATAACTTCTTCCTTCAACTGTCCCAAGGGTACTGAAAGCTGATTAAGAGCCTTGTCCATGCCAACCTAAAGAAGTTACCATAAACACATTTATGACTTTTTCAGTGAGTTCAGACATGAATTACTGACAAAGCCTATCATTTTACAGATACTGTAAAAAGAGAACTGAGAAAACAAGCCTCCCCCTATAATCTCCAGTTTTAAATTCAATGCAAAAATATGTTGTCTCAAATACACACATAAAAATATCACACTGCCTGTCACATAAAGCCAAAAGTTAAACAAAATTTCCACCTATAGAAATTTTTCCTCCCACAAAAATGTTAAATCTCAGTTTTTGAACCTATACAACTGGAACAATTACAATGTTCAGTCAAGTAGATTGGGTTTAGGTTTTTTTTAGATATTTTGACTATACAAAAAATTTAAAGATTCCTAAAGGATCCTTCAGAACGGCCTTACTTGCATCACTGCTATTCTATTTAAACGATTTATTTCCTTTCATTTTAGAAGTGCTGACAGTTTGAAACAAAGTTTGCCCTGAATCTAACTTCCTAATGAATCAGTTTTTCAAGACAAAAAGCATACATCTAAAAGATTTATTACAGGCCAAGAGCAATTCTGTACAGTAGCTAAGTTCTACAGGAACAGTCTTTCAGTTTCTCTCAGTGCAAGGGCTCACAGTTTAAGATGTCTTAAATCTAACAATGACAAAATAAAAGCCATATACTTTGCATGTGAAAAATAAAAATCCCACTGAACCACCTTAAGTCTGAACTATGCAGTACAACTAATAACACTTACTAGATTTGTTGAGAGATTAACAAAATCTGCATAGTCCTTATTTATGAGTTCTACCATAGCAGTTTTTAGGAGTTTGTAATAGAGTTCCAGATCCTCCCTGAGCTCTTCCAGCTGCACACGTTTCCTGCAGTCTGACACAAAATGATCAACATCAAAATCCGCCTGAAAGTCAAACAGGAAAGAGAGAAGAATGTAAGCAAACAGTTCACACAGGGAACACACCCAAAATAAAGTACTCCATGTGCCAGTGAGTTGACCGAACTAAAGCTCTAGGGGGCAAAAGGCTTAACTCAGTAGTTTCCAATGTTCCAAACTCTCGGCCTTTAAGCTAATAAGCGCAGAGTATCTTGGGATAGAGTACCTAGAGACCAGCTCACCAAAATACAAGGTCCTATATTCCCTACAAATACTTTAAAAAACCCAGACAAACAAACCACAAAACAACAACCAACCAAAATTCAAAATTCAGTATTAAGAACTACTTTAACCTCTCCAAGCAATGAGGCCTCTCGGTCCCGCCAGACTCGCAGCCCAGCCCTTCATGGACACAGCCGCATCCCGGATCCCTCGTCAGTCACACACTCGGCGTTCCCGAGGCCCGAGGCCCGAGGAAGAGCTGTGGCGGACCTGTAAGATCCCGATCAAGGCTCCGCGACCCTCTCTCCCCCAGGGGACCCGCCCCCTCCTCAGGAGGCCCCTCCTCCCTCCGCAACTCGCCAGCTCCGGCGGCCCCCACCCACCTTCATGAACTCGTCCTTGTCAAAACACAGGTTCTCGGGGCCCCGCGGCAGGTTCATCTTTCTCGCCTCCATGCCCGGCCCGGCACAGGGCGGCGGCACCGCCCCCTCGGCCAGAGCGGCACCACACAGCGGCGGCGGCGGCAGCGCCCCCTGTGCGGCTCCGAGCGGCACTGCGGGAGGCAGCGGCGGGGCGGGGCGGGGCGGGCGGTGTGTGAGGCAGGCGGGGTTACAGCCGGCCCAGCCAGCCTCCTCGGGGGAAGTTACAGAATCAGGGAATCATAAAGGTTGGAAAAGACCTCTGAGGTCATCGAGTCCAACCTATGGCCGAACGCTACCTTATCAGCTAGACCATGGCACTGAGTGCGACATCCAGTCTTCCTGTAAGCACCTTCAGTGACAGTGACACAACCACCTCCCTGGGCAGACCATTCCAGTATCTGATCGCCCTTTCTGTGTAGAAACTTCTTAATGTGCAGCCTAAACCTCCCTGGCACAGCTTAAGACTACGTCCTCTCATACTGTCACTTCATGAGCCTTGTTGTCCTTCTCTGGACACACTCTAGAACCTCAATGTCCTTGAATGATTTGGGTTGGAAGGGACAATGTCCTTGAATGGTTTGGGTTGGAAGGGACCTTAAAAATCCCTTAGTTTCAACCCTTCTGCCGTGGGATACTTTCCAGGTTGCTCAGAGCTCCATCCAACCTGGCCTTGAACACTTCCAGGGACAGGGCATCCACAACTTCTCTGAGCAATCTGCTCCAGTGCCTTGCCACCTTCACAGTAAAGAATTTCTTCCTGATATCTAACCTAAACCTATGGTTCTTGTCACCCTGAGATGTCAGGGTGGCTGAGCTGTGCTGCTGAAGTGGGTGCCTGGTGGCCCCACTGTGGTCACCGAGTGCATAAAACTGACCCAAGTCATGTAAAGCTGCAGGGGCCAGCCATCAGAGCCCACAGCACGAGCCATGGAGACCTGGAGGTGGGAAGGGACTCCAAAGGATGGGACAGTGCAGCCCCCTGGCCCTGGCCCACAGAGACATCCTCTCCGGGTTTGGGTAATACCAGGGGTGGAGGCCCCTCAGCATCTATAGACAAGCAGTGCCAGGGTCTGACCACTCTTTAACAGTGAAAAAAGCCTTTTCTGTTGTTTAAATTTACTGTAGTTTGTACCCACATGGTCCTGAGTAACAGGAACTGAGTCAGAGCTTTATTTACCTCCCCCATCTTTCTTTTCAGCAGACTCTTCTCTTAGTTTCTTGTTTCCTTCAAAAGCTTTTGTTCAAGGTTGCTTATGCCTTGGCAAAGATAAATTTAGCTCTAAAAGGCCTCCCTGCTGTCACTTGCATTTCTGTTTGTCGCCTCAGGATGGAAGACAGCAAACGATCTCGTTCCTTGCATGAACATTTTATGGATTTAATTTTGTCTCAGTGAGCTCAAATAAGGAATGAGCCCAGCACCTTACCAAAAAGTTGTAAAGGTACATCCACTGTAGCTCTGCCAGTTACTCTGTGGGTAAGGGCAGAGAAGACTCCCCAGGCATGATGAACATGGGCTTGGTGGTACACTGGGCTGGAGACCCCCAGACCTCTCAGGCAGGCAACATTTTGACAGGGCCAACATGTACATCCCCTCCTAACTCCTTCAGTGCTGCAGGAGAGCCCAGCTGGTCTGTAACCAGCAAGGATTCGTGCCACTGATTTATAGCTGGCACCAAGTTTGTCCAGACTTCCCTGAATTACTAGAAGTATAAAGAGCCAAGCAGTTCAGTGATGAATGTGGTGGGCATGTGCACCTGTTAGATGGCTTCTTATGTGCTAATTGCCCCTGCTTGCTTTCACCCTGTCCCTTTGGAAAGCACTTCAAGACTGACATATTTCATGGTGTCCAACTCTTTCAGAGATCTCAGATGTTGGCAGGCGTGATTTATAGCTGTCATGTGTTGTCAGCTAGAGAGCAGAAAAGATACACCCACCACAAATCTACACTGGCACTTCTTTGCAATAGCTATGATTGTGTGTATCAGATCAAAAAGGTTTTCTTATGTTGTGGTATTTAAATGCCTATATTCTGGTACAGGAACAAAGCCCCATTACTGCTTAGCTATCTTTTTAATTTAATGAGCTGGATGCTTGAAATTAAAATTCTAACCAGCTTTCAATGTTAACTTCTCAACGAGAAGTTACACTTACTTTTTCTAAAGTCTTATGTATTAGCTAAGACAAATCTTGCTCTAAAAAGAACTACTGTTGCCCTTTATGTTTTTGCTTACAAAGCTCTAATTACAAAGTACTTTGAGGAAACAAAAAGTATGCTTCTACTTGAATTTGTTTATTGATGAGCTCTTACAGTTTTTGTATTTGTTGATGTAAATTCAAATATGAAGTTTGTGGAATTCAGTAATTTACCAGTGGAAACTGCCATATAACACTTCCAGTAAGTTAACGGTAAAACCAGAACTAGGACTCATCAGTTATTTCCACGTGCTCTCCCTGAACAGCCATCTTCATGTGAGGCAACGGTGCACAAAACAAAGTTTCTCCAAGTCAGAAGAGAGAGGCAAAACAGTTGGGGAGTTAGCCATTCCAAAGAGTCATACCAAACTCCCTTTACTTCCATTATTTTTATGCTAAGATTACTTAGCTTATTTCTACTACAATTGCCTTTGTCCCTTTCCTTTCCTAACTCTTGTCACTGTCATTCCAACACTTCCCAACTTAGAAAACACAGTTTTAAACTCTTTTTCCCAACCACAAAGACATGACACTTAATAATTTCTTGTGAAAACTTTTAATCACTATTTAATCTGCAAGTTTTGGATAACATATCATTAATGGACCCATTAGGTGAATGAAGAGAGAGCATCCGAAAGTCTGTCTCAGTATTATTGTTATTATCTGAATAGGGATGATGTAGGTGCACAAGAGTAGAAGAGCTACTTTTAGCTGTTGAGTGGGTGCTGAATTTTAAAGATTCCAGCATCCTTTCTTATTCTCAAATAAAGAACATTTCAAGGGAGGCATAATGATACAACAAATTATGTTTAGTATAATTGTATCATCATTTTACTGAGGGCTGCCAATGACTAATCCACTATCTTGGAAATACCAGTATACAAAAGATGGGGAAGGAAAGCAGTCACTTATAGCTTCCATCACATTCTTAAAAGTCTTCTCTGGTTTTATTATTTAAAAAAACTAAAGACATCACAACTTATGATAAAAAGGAAGAGTGTGACCATGTAAAACATGTAGGGACAGATATACTACAATTAATTTGGGGTAGAATGCACCAGCTACTGACTACCTTAAAAAAATGTAGATAGTATTAGGGAAACTAAGGTGCCAGGGTTGATGTGTTATTTTGAGTACCTTGCCTTCCTAAAGTGACATCTCCATCAGTGTATCTTTAGGCCCTCCAGCAAAACTGTGGAAGAAAAATTCTATTTTAACTGCTCACAGTAGACCTTCAAAACAATGAGCATCAATTAATAAATAGAAGTTCAAGGCAGAAAATATTATTTTCCTAATATTGACATTATTGAGTCCCTTTATTTTGTTTTCTTTTCAAAATGGAATTAAATACATAAATAAAGGTAGAAGAGTTTATATACGTGACTCCAGTCCTGAACACTGAAGTGAGTGATTTCTGTGGGTAGCTGTCAGTCACCTAACTCCAAAGGTGTAAATAATCCTGCTGAGCCATTGAGGCTCTAGTCATGCTTAATATCAGTAAGTAGCTTAAAAAAGCCTTAGTCCTAAGTAAACAAACTAAAGACGTTTGAAAATTCCTCAGGTGATGGGTCTTGGAAGACAACTATAATATTGTAGTAATGTCATTGGTTTGTGGTTATATCAAAATGTTAATTTATAAGTATGATATAAACATACATCTTGACATAAAAAAGAAATTTTTGAAACAATCATTTGCTGGAACAGCCTTCCCAGAGACAAGGTGGAGTCCTCATCACTGTAGGTTTTCAAGAAGCAATTGGACAGGATGCTAGATAATCTCACCTAGGCTCCCTTTCACATGAGAGGTTGAACCAGATGATCTCTGGAGGTCTCTTCCAACCTGGGCTATTCTATGAATCTGTGATACCTACTTACAAGATCTATAGTCAATGTATGTAAAATGTAGAACTGTGTTAGGAAAGTCCACCAACTTAAAACTGTTTTGAACATATATCATGTTAAAATGTTGCAGAATTGTCCCCTTTCCCTGATAGGGTAGTGCAGGCTGATACTTTACAACAAAGATATGTTGAATGCAGAGACAAGAGGAAAGAGAGAGGTAGGAGGGGTGGGAAGGAGGAGGCTTCAGCTCTCCCTTGCTCACGCTGCTATGCCCAAAAACATCAGAGCGTAAAGGAGCTGCTTAACTTAAAACATCCTGCCTCAAAGCCCCAAATAAATGAAAAAAAGGCTCTGGGTTTCCACCTCCAGCTCCTCCTGACATGCTCACAATGACAATGAGGAAAGCTTTCAAAATGGAACTTAATTATTTTGAGTTAATCCAAAAATTTCTTCTCGGTTGTTGAGTCATTAGCTGGCTAATTGGAGTTCAGTGATACCCCAGGCATCACAGACGTGGCAAAACTGGAACTGAGATAACTGCCTATATCTGATTCAGCAGACTCTTGCCCAAAATTCAGGGATTATCAACTTATTTCCATTAGGGGGAAAAACAAATGGCAGAGTTGTTTATTTCTTTGATGATGTGCTTATTACAAGAGATTACAAAAGCCTACCTTTTTAGGACAAGACTATTCAAACAACAGGACAATGTATTGGTTTGTAGAACTAGATCTCCTTTAGCCAGTGCTTAGCTCAAAAGTATCTCTTAAGCTTTTGGCCAGGATTACATTATTCACAAGGAGAGCCATGAAAATCATCATAAGGCTGGAACACCTCTCTAATGAAGAAAGGCTGAGAGAGTTGAGGATTTTCAACGTGGAGAAGAGGTCTGTGAGACCTTATTTCAACCTTTCTAGGGGGCTTGTAGAAGGATGGAGAGTGACATTTTATCAAGGCTTGTAGTGTCAGGACAAGAAACAACAGTTTTAAACTGAAAGAGGGTTGATTTAGATTAGATATAAGGAAGAAAATTTTTTACTTTGAGAGTGGTGAGACAGAGGGACAGGTTGTCCAGAGAAGTTGTGGATACCCCATCATTGGAAGTGTTGAAGGTCAAGCTTTGTGCAACCTGATCTAGTGGAAGATGTCCCTACCTATGGCAGGGGAGTTGAACTAGATGATCTTTAAAGGTCCCTTCGAACTCGAATCATTCTTTAGTTCTCTGGTTCTGCAATGCTGTGACTGTCCAGAAGATCCCTACTGTTGCTTTTCTTTCATTCTGTCCTATTTCTTCAGCACATCTCACTCTGACAGGCACATCCCTCCCTGGAACACTACCTACTGTGTATCTGGTTTATATTTCTCAGTGTTTTCATGCATTTGTTTTTTTTTTATTGTGATATGTATCTGTGTTTTGGTTGGACATGCCATGGTTTCAGCCACTTGGTTTCTTAATGGAGCTTTATAGTTACTTACCGTCATCACAAACGAAAGATAACAGTTGTATGTTGCTAGTTCATGAGGTTTAATCAAATCCACAGTAAGAATGTGTTGTGGAAGAGCCAGGGAACACAATTTTTCATCTTTCTCCTTTTTCTACTAGGTTTCTGTTAAAGAAAGAGATGGAAGATGTCCCTACACAATAGGAACTATAGATTTTTAGCATTTTAGCCACTGGATGTCAGTAATGGTTCACAGAAACATAGAAATATGTGCACTTTTTCCAAAGGGTAAAAAATTACTTGAAGAGCACAAGGTTTGAATGTAAAGCATTTCTATCTGAAATGGGAGAAAATTTTATTAGTGTGAAGTAAGCATGGATCTGGTTGGGCTTGCCAAGTTGTGTTGAACTTGATGACTTTTCAGGTAGCAAACAGATCCTCTGTTATAAGATTCTGGCGAACAAAGACAGCAAAGTTTTCTTGCACAGGTCAGTTAAGAGGTATGAGCATGACTAAGCTGGAAGAGAAACTCTCCATGGGAAAACCTGAGTATGAGTTGCAGTGTATATATAATGGGTATTGTACATCAGTGTGCATTCACGCACATGGAGTCCACATAATAAGAGCACAAGAGATGAAATAATGAAAAAGGTTCAGATGTGCCATCATTGTATAAAGCAATTAAGAGGCAAATACACATCTGAGGATTTTAATAAATGTATTTAAAATGGCAAAGCATCTTCTGGACAAGATCTCCATATAGGTGCCACCACTGCAGTGCCTTTTGCACTGGAAGTCTCAAGATGAGAACATACCAAATTGACTTAATGTTGTCATGATTTTTGCATTAAATTAGCAACCACTAGAATACCTGCTGCAGATGTGTGTAGGACTTCTAGACTTCTGTTCACGAAATCCTAGAGAGCGATTTCTATTTATGAAGCACATATGCCAGATATCAGACATACCCCAGCTGCTTCAGATTTGCTGTGAATGTACAGATCAACTGTGCAGCCGTCGTGCGAGGGATTCTGTCTGCTGCAGTCCAGGCAGGTGTTTGGTCAGGTCCACTGGCCTCAGACACATTCCTGTTGCCTGGAATGCCATGAATTTCCTGACATACCCAGTAAATCTTCTCACACACCACCAGCCATATGCCAGGGGATGCCTGATTTTTAGAAACTGCAGAAAAATAACCAGACTCTGCTTTTTCTTCTAGGACTTAAACTGAAGGAAGGAAAAGAGGGCATGCCAACCAAAAAATGGATCTATAAGCAAGAATATAGAGAGAGCAGAAGTAAAGCACCACTGTAAATACAGCATAACCATTGCAGTCTGGGGACTGACCCACATATTGAGGCAAGTTTTCCTTATTTGTAAACACATATTTGATCAAATTGTCATTTTATTCTTTGATTTTTTTGTTATCTGTGCTTTGAAAACTATTATTTTTTGCTTTGTCCACTGTCAGTTCCTTCCATTTCCGTTTTTAAGTTTCATCCTGGTTTCTAAGTTGTAGTCATATCAGTGTTTGAGTGCTTACTAAAGCCCAGGCACAACTGCAAATAATAGTGGCAGTTGTATATGTCAATTTTATGGGTATGTGTTACAAAAAAACCTCAGGCAGACTTTACTGAGGTTCGGTGTACTAACCACCATGGTATAACTCTTATGATTTTGGATGGATTATATGAATAGAATAAAAATGTAGTTTTTTAACGTGTACAAAAAGACATACTGAGCCACGAGGCACCATGGGTCAATGGGAGCTGAATACAAGAGAGACGTCTGCTCTCTTTTATCTGTGCTAAGGCCAAGGATAGATGCTTACAAGATGTGCTATCAGTTCCTTTGCGAGTCTCCATCCTGGTCTAAGGCCTTGGAGAGCTGAAACTTTAATCTCAGCTCTGACATGAGGTTTCTTTTTGATTAGAGGCAATGTGCTTAACCTTCACTTTGCTTGATTCCATTCCTGCACATTTTTTAAAATGACTCTGCAAGGCTAGAAACTTTGAGTGATACTATTTTTTAAAAAATCCTAAACTTTGTTTAAGTTAAGCTTACCCAAAAGTTCAGAAAAACCTGTCTTTTAGGAGCAAAGCTGTATTTGATTGGAATTAAGTTTGCCTGTTCTTACCAGGATGCTGTCAAGATGCATCATTTTCTTCTGAGAAGAATTCTTAATCCTCATGCAGATGGGAAGTAACAATAAACACCATCTGCTGTAAATTGGGTTACTCTCTTAGCAACGAGTGAGTTCAGGCTTCATCTGAGCCTGCCATTTTCTGTGCTGAAGTACACACTGGCACTTCAGCCTGTAACAGAGCAAGTGATCAGAAACAAAGTGGAAATAAGAAATGAAAAATCTTTCTTACTCCCATCCTGGCGAGATCCATCCTGTTCCTGCCAACCCCACAGGTTTATCGCTGTATGCCAAAGAGGCCAAGATCTGCTCCTCACACCATCTTCCTCTGGCTCCTAGCTTCTCCTGGGGGAGTGGGAGTAGCATCATGAAACAGTGGCAATCTCTCATGACTGCTAGGTGCTGGGAGCCATCCCAAAAAGTAAATAGGATCAGCAGGGAAAAGCTATGTATCAGTTGAGAGGGGATTTAAAGCTGTTTGCTGCTGGCAGAACTCACAGGGAAGAGGACCAGTGAGGCACTGCATTGCTACCTGGCTTCCCTTGGCAGAACACATTCCCTGATGCACGGCTACCCTGTGGATGCCATTTGCTTCCCCAGCCAGCCATCAGCCTTCTTCTCCCCAGCTCCACCCCAGACTGCTCAGTGATTAAAGCATGTCAACTTGTTTAGGACAGCAGGTGTCTGAGCAGACGCTTGTCATTAACTTGGCATGGCATCTCTCCACAGAAAGCTCTCCTGTGCTGCAACAAGGTGATTTTAAAAGAGAATGTTCTGGGGTTTTTCCATTCTTTTATACCATGCCTGGTTGGCTTTCTCTGTTGGTAAAGTCCGCAATGTCTTGACCAGTTTCAGGCAGCTGATTATTCAAGTGCTGTGCAGATTGCAGATTCGTGTGCACTCTCAGAATATAGAAATCCATGGTCTTCAGAAGTTATTTAAAGCATATTTCTGATGCAACTGTATAAGGAAATGCTATATTTGCCCTCAAATCACCAAAAATACACTTGTAGGTAAAGGACTTGAATTTGACTCATTGCCGGGGGAAGTGCTCTGTCTTTCTATTCAAATATTTGTGAAAAAATCTGCACATCTTGACAGTTTCAAGAAATCATAGAAATAATGTATTTGTCATTCCTTTTTCATATTTTTTCATGCTATGGTTTCCAGTTAACATGCAGGTAGATGAGTGCTAGCATAATTACTCATTGGGAACTAAACTTTTTTATCTGCTCAGAAAATTTTACTATCTTTGCATTGGATTTGTTAAATTAACATTTCCGATGCTCCATAAGTTGTAAGATTTGGCTAATTACTACAAGCCATGTAGAGTATTCAATGCTTCTGTGATATGTTACACTCTCCTAAGCGTACACATGTGCTAATCAGCTGGTGCTTCTGAGAAGGGTAGGGACCATGAGCACATGTGCTAAACCATCCTCATGTTCATGTGTTTGTCCTTCAGGTCAAGCACCATAAATCTGGTCTACTGATGCTCTGAGGAAATACCCCAGCATTCCACGTATACAATAGCTTGGTTGGACCTAGTGAGAAATAACAACAGCTGCCTAGAAATCATAGGCAAATGTGAGAGATCCTCTCATTTTTCCCAAGCAAAATTTTGTCTAGTACTTGCTGCACAGTTAGAGCTGGGGAAAAAAACCAAATCCACAAGGCTATAATCTTCAATCCTCATTCCATCCATAGGCCAGCTTTGTCAGAGTCTCACTTAGGCTACCAAATAATTTACACATGGCAATAAATGATTGGACATGAGCTCATATTTTATGTTGATTCCACCATTTTCTGCTTGTCCTCTACCGTCTAAACTTAAGGAATGGCTGTTGTCAGGACACTTGTGCAGCCATGTGCCTCTGTTAAAAAAAAAGTTTCCACTGGCCTCAGCTACAGAAAGATATTGTAATTGCAGGTGAAATTTTTGATCTACTAGTTTTATGGTGCTTTTTGTTTAGACAGTTCATAACATTTCGAAGGGACCCTATATTCAAAAGCCACGCTTGAGGCTTCTTATGAATCAGATCCCTACAAGATGGATCACATTCAGCATCTGAAAAGCAAGGCAGGCGGGATGATGAGTCATTTATTAAAAAAGTAGAATCTATCTGTGCTTTACCAGTGGTTTAATTATATGCACTAGGTTAAGAAAGCTCTTTTTATTAAAAACAATTTTTAGCATGTGTCCTCTTGAGTTATAAGCAAAGAAATTAGCAATAGAAATTACCTGATTGGTCATTAAATCTATCCCTTCCCAGCAGGATAATTGCTGTGCAATAAAGAACACAAACAGCTCAAATAAGCATAAATTTGTGGTGAAGAAGACTGAAAGCAAGATATGACTTCTTTATACAGATTAAAAAGATTTGCCTTGAGGAAGTGGTCAGCATTTTTTATTAAAAAAAAAATAAATCATTGTGCCCAGCCTGATCCACTTCTTCAAAAGCAGAAACTGTGTTTTCATCTTTTCTGATGCCTTTCACTATATGGTTCTTGTAAGATATGGAAAAGATGTGCAATGGAAATTGATTAGAAGCAGGAGTGCTAAATATCTTTTGCTGTGAAGAACTATTCCTCCCTTACTGATCAAGGTTACTGGCCATTCTCCACTTCCTGAGCAAATGTGTGTGGTCCTATTATGTAAATCTCATGTGAGGGGCACTGGATATATGGAGCTTTCTGCTGAAGTGCACCAGAGTCACCCCAGATGGAGGGCAGGGTGCTGGGGTGCACACAATATTACATGTGGCCTTTCTGTAAACTGATAGAGACAACTACCCCTGAGTCACCCCATTGTGGGGCAACTGCCAGTGTGAAAGAAACATTTTTGTCAGCTGCTCTCAGTGCTCTCACACATGCTGCTTGCTGGTAATTTTTATTGTAAGTCTCATGATACAGCACTTGTTTCCTTGAGTTCCTATTTCACTTCTCTTTGCCATAGCCAAATGGCAGAATGGACAACAACCGATTTTCAGCAGTTGGATGAATCCTTGGGGGCATGTACGGGGGACCGGGTGTAGGTGTTTGATTGACAGTTAGAGAAATTAGGAGAACTTCTCAGGCTGAGATGAGAGTTTCACACTTCCTAGATACAGAGTGCAATCCAGAGGTGGGCTGACAGGTGTTTTTGAGAGTGTTTCCCGGATTACTTTCTTTAAAAGGTTGAGGCATTGAGGAAGCCCTAGACCATACTGAGCACTGTTTTGCATTTTAGTATATTTGCATCTCAGGGAAGGAGAGCAAGAGAGCAAAGAGAGAAAGAAAGGTAATGAAGGAGCCTGAGTAGTCTGATCTTATTCGGTAAACCTATAATACTGGTGCTTCTAAGATGCCCAAGAGTGCTGCGTGAAGCATTTGAAGTAATGGAACCGCAGGAAATGAACCTGAAAGAGTTACAGGGCATCTGGGAATGCCAAAGGAAGTGCATTGAACTCAAGGGAAGGAATAGTTCCTGTCTCAATTATGGGAGAGACTCATGAGGAAAACAATGAGGCTATAATATTTTTAAGCCTTTCTGAAACTCACCTCTAAAGTGTTACCTTTGAAATTCTTGGCAGTGCTGAGTCATCTGGTGTTCTGTTATGACTATTTCCCTTACTGTTCACAGCTTGATTCTGCTTGACCAGGTACCTCTAAATGTGTCTCCATTGCCTGATGGGTTTTGTATCCATCTGAAGTCTCATAAGCTGTATTTCACATGGCCATATTAAGTGATTCCCAACTGGGTATTTAACCATCCACAGCAATGACATTATTTGATAAAGAGGAAAAAGAGCCTGAGAGAATTTTCAAGGTTGAGGTACACTTTGAGTAGGTATAAATAGACTAAAGCTATCATCACACCTGCCTCTCTTCTCTAAGAGTCCCAAAATCACAGGCTCTAAGTGTCACACTCGGCAAGGACAGGAGAAGAAAGAAAGGAGTACCGCTGGCAGTATAAAAAATACAGGGTTTAGATTTATTTCTGACTCACAGGCCCTAAACCATGACTATTTTGTGCAAGTTGTGAGTTCAACCATGAAAGCACTGTGGGTCACCTTGCTACAAATAAAACTCACTGTTATTTTCTCCCACTGTCTCATAAAATATGGCAGGTGAAATTTCGGTTCTGTTCTGCTGTTCCAGCTCTCTCCCATTCTGCAACATCCCTATCCTAAATAGTTTTCTCTAGTCCCCTCTGTAAATCAAAAATGTTTCTAATTCAAGTTTTAAGATGATAGCAGTTGCTACAGAAAGTCTGATTGCCAGCTCAGCTGGACCTACATTCTGTCTTTCACAGTGTCTAAAAAAATTAGGAATATTTATTAAATCCCTGGGAGATACTCTACAGAAATCTCTCCCTAGACAATGCTCAAAAGGACTCAGATGCCTCAAAGCAAATTAACAACCTGATATGTCAAAAAAATCTCTTCTTATGCCAAACAGTGATTCCAATGTCTCCATTAATGAAACAAAAGACCAAGACTTCAACTTACAGTTAGATCCAGCTTCAGGCATAAATAGTACAATGACTGTCATAACCATGTGCTTAGAAGGACCTTGCCCAAACCCTGCCCAGTTCTGCATCCTATCAAGCCAACTGTCTGCAGCAACTACTGCTGTGGAGGATAATTCAAGATAATTGAAGGCCTCTTTCCCTTTTGAAGGAAAGACAGCTTGATGTGGACCTTAACACAAGTTAGCAGTGATGCTGGAGCAACAGACGTGTTCTTGCAGGAGGTGATGGGTTTGCAGCTCCCAGATCTCTTCTACAGCACCCTGTGCAAACACTGAGCCAGTGTTAGGATCAGCACTGCCCTGTAAAAGCCCTAGTGAGGCTTGGGAAGAAGGTTATACTGTGGGGTGAATCACTGGAGGTGAGTAAAGAGAACACAGAAGAGGTAGAAAGAATGAAAACAGCCACGGGATGGGCTCTCACCATGTGGGGGAAGGTAAATGTGTTTATTTTAGGACAACTTGGAGCCCTGAATCCAAGTTTGGCAGGTGGCCCAGTTTTATTTCAAGCTAGGCTTTATAGCATGCATTCACTTCTCACCAGAGAAGGAAGAGAATTTTCCTTACAACATCTGAGCTGACAGGGCCAGCTGGAAGCAGATAGAGTGGAAAAGGGAAAGCAGACTTTGAACTGGTCTTCAACTGGCCTGGTTGATGGCAATAATGTAATTTGTTCCTTCAGCTCAGAGGCTTTGCAGAGAGCAGTGTCTCATCAGCATCCCAATTTGTCTTTGTGATCCTAGGGCAGAAATATGTGCTTGTGTTTTTTGCATTGATCTCTTAGATTTTATTTTTTTTTATTTTATTTTTGTTTTATTTTGTTTTCTTTTTAAAACAGGACACAGGAAAATCCACGTGCTCTAATGACATTTGCTGTTTATTATCCTCCATGTCATTCAGATTATGGCTTGCAGCTTCTGCACACTGGGGAAGTTTGCATAATAGTTTCAGTTCACTTGTTAACAGTAATTATTTTTTCCAATCTCTCATTTGATGTAAGCCGAATAGCTTGGCCTCTAAGAGATATAATTAGTGATTCCTGCAGTTTGCTATGGAATGGGGCAATTGCATCATTAAATTCAAGATAAGTCTTAACTTGGTGTTTCAGACACTCACATAACGTGTTATGCAACAAGGGAATAAAAGCTGCACAATCCTGCCCTTTAGAACTTTGCCCCAGTTATCTCTGCCTCTCCACTGCTTCAATGCAAAGAAAGAAAACACAGACTTACCATTGCAGATAAAAGGACATCCACTGCTCAGATAGCCTCACCTGGCATGTAGTTGGCTTGTGTGACATGGGATGAGGTAGCTCAGCTCCCCCCACTCCCGTCCCCCTTTTGGCCATGCAGCTAATGAACTCTGGATATAATATGTGCAGCAGCAAAGACGAGAAGTGATACTAACTCAAGAGAAACCAAAAAACCAGTGCAACCTTATTTGGATGGAATTGTATTTAGAGAATTCAGGTCATTCATTCAAGAGGCTTACCATTTACTGTTTTCTCTCAGCTTGATTTTGTCTTCTGTGGAAAACCATTTACAGTAACAACAACGCTTGAAATTTTTTTTAGCATTTCCTCTCAGTAGATCTGAAAGTTCTTAGTGTTATTTAAGTCTCATTTCACTCCTTTAAAGAAATCATGGTGTTATTAATAGGAATACCTATTCCTTATCTCATAGGGAAACCAAGGCACAGAAATTATGTGTGAAGAACTGATTTCTAGTATCATGTTACTTTATCAATTCCCTACCTCCATTTTATTTCAGTAACAAAATAATTCAGTAAAAGATCCAATCACAAGGGAAAAAAATAGAATTTTTATTTAGTAATATTGAAATCTACTATTTAAAATATTATTTACTATCTTATTTTTATTCACATCCCTTCTTTGCAGATAACTAGGGTTGATTTTAAAGTAACTATTTCTGAAGTGTATATATAATCTCCTTAAAAATATCCCTGTTTTGGCACTGTCCTTTCCTCAAAGTCATTATGGCAAACCTGTGACATGGCAGCATTGTACCTGTGTGCAGAAATCCTAACACTGCTGTGTTGATTGATAGGACACTGTGACATAGAAGACAGGAGCACATTTTTAACAAATTGCAGTCCTCTCTAGGATCAGAACTGCATAACACTCAAAAGAAGTGGCAACTGCACCAAAACTCATCACTTTTTTTTTGCTGTCTCTCCTACCCTGAAGGCTAGTACATGGCTGGATGGCTATCTCCAGTATTTCTTATCAAACAATTAGTTGTTCAAACTGTGCAAAGCCCATACAGTCAGTCATTTTTTGACTATTCCCTGAAGTGGGAACACACATGCAACATACTTCCATTCTACAACCATAAGACAGTTTTAACAGGAGTAATGCCTTGTCCCTCTGACATTATCAGAAATTATAATCAGAGGGAGAGATGAATAGAAATGTTCTCTTCTTTCATTTTGTAGCCTTTTTTCACTTATTTTTCTGTGGTGTATCTCTTGCTTACATACCTATTCTGAGATGCGTTAATTGTCTCTTTCCCCTCCTCTCTTATGCATTTTCCAACAGTTTTTTCTCCCTTTTCTCTCCACTCTTCCATTCCAGTTCTCCACTTTAACATTCTTAGGGGAATATCCTAGATATTCAAATGGATCCTGTGAATCCTGAATCAGATTTAAAATCCATTTTAACCAAGGGAAATCTCTCCATTTCAGCTATAGGCAAAAATAGCATAACAAGAACTAGAGGTTGGCATATCTGGTACCTTCTTCCACAGCACAGATCACACATTGGAATTTGGCGACTCTGTCCCATATGCTGGTTTTTAACTTTGCAGAAATATAATCCATTGGTAGACCTTGTGCATGTTTCTTAATTTCTGAATTAGCTGGAGCTCTTTTATTGTAACACCCAAACTGTCTCATAAACATGTCTTATTACAGCAGTATCAGTATTCCCTTGAAGAAAATACCCATCACAATTTTTGCTTTCTTGTACAAGCTATGTCGTGCCTAAAATCTGAAATCAATTTTTGAAGATGTCCTTTTCCACTCAATTGATTCATCCATTGTATCTAATGTATTAGGCATTTAGTCCCTTTTTCTTACTGTGGCCAACAGATAAGAGAAATTCTTCTAAAAGTTGCTACCATGGGGATCAAGCCCAGTTTCTTAGGATGACTTGTGGAATATACATGGCTGTACTCAAGTGGATGATCCTCTGTTTCTCTTCGCTGCCACTGCCTGTCCCACTGCTGGGTGCACGTTCTTGGGCTCTGTGATGTGAGAAAGACTGTGTAGTATATACATTCCCAGCTTTGTTTTTGCAAAAAAACCCCAAATCAACAAGTGAAAATCTCTGATTAAGTGGGGAGCAAGACTCTCTTAGTGATGTAAGTGAAGAGAAGCTTCCCTTGCATTCCCAGGAAGATCAGCTACCAATAAATGATAATTAGTTAATTAGCATCCCCATTAGTGTCTGACAGAATGTGATTAAGCTGCAGAAAGCACAATGTAGAAGCCTGTCAACAAGCTAGGAAGAACTCAAGTCATTCTGACAAACTCAGCCAACAACAGAGCCATTGGAGAATGCCACTCTGAGGTGTCAACACAAGTCACAATGACATCTACAGGCATAAAAGGAAATGGAGCTCCCACCATATCTGAGGAAAAAAGAAAGGTTGATTGGGTTGTTCTCGTCTTTCTCAGTCTGTTCTTTCACCACATCCCTCAATATCTTAAACCTCTCATTGATTCCCGGCATGAGGCAGTTTCATGGAGAGCATTGCTCATCTCTGGATGATAAAGTTCATGGCTAACCTCTGTCCTTTCACTCTCTCCTCTCCTTAAACTAAGGCTTAATGACTTGCAGCTCTGAGCAGAATAGCAAAGCACAAATGCAGATAGATGTTCAGCAAAGTTGGCCCACAATCTGGCCCAAGGAGAGTATCAAGGACAACGTGAGTGTGACTGACCTGTCATTTTGATGGGTTTTTTGGTCCTGTGGCTATTGTAAGCTGTCACACTACCGTAGGATGAGTGCATCACCCAGGGTAGGTTTCTATATTCTTAGAGGCTTCTGAAAAGTAAAGGGATAGGGTGTTTTTGAAAGCATAGCTGTGGGGATTATTCATCCATTCATTGCTAATACAGCACTTTCTTAGACCTGTATCTTTTATTGCATTAGCATAATTTTGTTACTACAAGACATGACTACCCAGTACTATTTCTTCTATTTTTTGTTCTCTTTTATGTGATGGACTGTGTTGCTAATGGAAAATCCATGACTCCTTATCTGTCATGCAAATTCTGTGCATTAGCTATCAGTCCTTATATTTGATATTTTTGACTATCAGACTAGAAAATAGTCTGGACTTCATTCCATTTTACAGAGAGGGAGGGGTGTATGATTGTTTGCCCTACAGTTCCTCTATTTCCTAGGACCTGCAAAGCTCCTCTCCTTGCATTGGAGGTGGGTAGGAGCATCACTTTTGCATGTGGAGGTGTTTCTGCCTTGAATGGATACTCTGTACCCAAGACTAGACAGGTGAAGGTGTGCAGAGATTGCAGATGACACCAGCAACTGGCTAGGTAGAGCCTGCTTGCACAGGCACTTACAGTAACTATGCTCTGCCCTGTCTGGTCAATTAATCCCTCACAAAACCACCAGAAAAAAGAGCTTAAGAAATACCTGAGCCCTTGTTCTGGTTGTTACCATTTCCCACTCTTCTCAAAGGCAGGGGGCATCACCTTCCAAGTCAATGCACATATAGGCCCAAATCAAAGTGCAGCATGCCAAAAACCAGAGCTGCTGCTCTTTGGTGTCCCTGTAGGACAACACAGCTCAGTTGCTAAAAAAACCTCCTCCACAATTGCTACAGATTGTTTTGTAGAAGTTATTTTATAGTCATCTAGAGAAATAGCTTCTCCACTCATTGACTATTGCAATGACTTTGCAGTTTGTGAGAAGCCCAGGCTTTACTGATTTGAGATTTGTTACAGTATCCTCACCTCTTTATTTTTAAAGAAGCAGCTTAAGAAAGTTCTGGTAGATGTGTTACAGCCATTTTTTTTCCAAGTGTGGTTTAGGCACTTTCACTGTTTTTCCTGTAGTTTCATCACTTTGATAAGAAGCATAAATCGTCAGTTGCATACTACTGTACTGGGGATACAACCTTCAAAAATGTGAGAAAGAAGCCAATTACTGTAGAAATGTTTTTGGATAGCCAAAGAAAACTGCCTTCATATGCCAAGCTCAGCTGTCTTGACAAGTCATTAATATTCTGTTGGAAAAAATCTTTCTTTTCCCTTTCAATCTATATTTTTTTAATTCAGAGGCTCCATTGATTTTACAGAAGACTAATACTGAACCAGTACAATCCAGGTAAAATCAGGGCAAAAAGTTACACACAGGAAACAATAAAAAGGAGAATAAACATGAAAGATCATATTGTGGCAGGGACTGAGTTCCTGTCACTGCCTGTAAGTAAGCCTGCTTGACACTTTCCAGATAAGACTGCTTTCTGTTGACTGTAATTATATAACTCTTTAGCTGCTTAGGATGAAACATGCCTTACTGGGTGACTGCCACAAATAGATTCTTTTTTTTTCTTTTTTTAAAACCAGCCAAATACTCAATAACAGAAAAGAAACTCCAGGAAAGCTTTCTCTAATGTTTACCATCTGGAACAGTAAATTCCAGAATGGCATCTTACAAACCAGGTCTGTCCAGAAAAGCCTTTTTAATGGATTATGATACATGTTGCTACTGCCGTAAGCAAATAAAAAAACCCGTGCCTGCTTCTTTAACCTAAGTAGCAATGCTCTGTCCTTGGAAATCTCAACCTCGCTCAGTGATCTATCCATTTTAGGAGATCACTCTTTCTGTGATGGAATGTCACAACTTCTCAGTTTCGCAAGGCAGTGCAGTACATCAGATCTATTTTTCTGAAATTGAGAAAAGCAAAGTTGAACAGCTTTGCCAGTAATGAAGAAGAGAGACTAAACCTCTACAGGTATTCTGATCCTTGCAAGAGCCAGCCGTAGGTGATGTTAGGAGCTGCAAATGCAGTGGCATGTCTTTGGGTGAGGAGGTAGCCAGGCTTTGCATGCTAACTTTACAGGGTGAATTTTCCTTTGTGCTTTGAGACCAGTGCTCCAAAAGTGCTTTCTGACTTCACCTGTCAGTGGCTCAGATCCCATGTCTCCTGTATAGAAGGATGAATTGTGTAAAAACTGTCACTCTACCCTGAGCCTCTCCGTCCCTTTCCTCAGCCATCACCCCCTTGTATGCCTAAGTTCATTGAGGCTCATTCTCATCCTTCAGTTCAGTCATGTCCACTCATGGTTAGTTGTGAAGGATGGATCATTCCTGCTTCTGTAAATGCTGCTGACATCCCTTAGCTTCAGCACATTCTGCAGAAACCGAACAACATATGACAGACTCAGACCTCATTTCCAGCGAACAGAGAGTGCCCGATGGACCAGCCAAGGCACACAATTCAGAGATAAGCCACAAAGGTTTTAGGGGCTGGTCTTCATTTCTCTGAAGTGTTTATGGATGTCATGGTTTAATCCTAGCCCGCCACCAAGCCCTATGCAGCTGCTCAGTCCCTCCCCTACCAGCAGGATCAGGGACAGAAATGAAAGGGTAAAAACCAGAAAACTCCTGGGTTGAGATAACAATAGTTTGATAGGGAAAGCCAATGCTGTGCATGCAAGTAAAGCAAAACAAGGAATTAATTCACTGCTTCCCAAGGGCAGGCAGGTGTTCAGCCATTCCCAGGAAAGCAGGGCCCCATGATGTGTAACTGTTACTTGAGAATTCAAATACCATCATTCCAAACATCCCCACTTCTTCCTCCTTCCCTCCACTTTATATTCTGAGCATAATTTCTTATGGTATGGAACATCCCTTTGGTCAGTTTGGGTCACCTATCCTGGCTGTGTCTCCTCCCAGCCTCCCATGCACCCCCAACATTCTTGCCAGCATGGCAGTTCAAGGAGCAGAAAAGGCCTTGTCTCTGTGTGAGCACTGCTCAGCAATAATAAAAACATCACTATATTATCATCACTGTGTTCGGCACAAACCCAAACACAGTCCCACACTAGCCACTGTGAAGAAAATTAACTCTACCCCAGCCAAACCCAACACTATGTTTTATGTAAGTGTATAAAGGACACACTGCCTTTGGAAGAGATGGTCACATCTCTATTTTATTAAAAGCAGAGGAAATCAGTGGTGACACAAACAAACTCACTAAAGCTGTACTTTTTCTAAGCATGACTTCTGACGCTGCAGAGGTGCTGAGCTTTTCTCTCTTTCTTTTTGCATTCTCAAAGAATCCTTCTGCAACAATTTGAAGTAAAAAGCCATCATGTTTGTCCTTGTATAATGTAGAAAATATTTTCTTCTTGAGTTCTGATATCCTGGTCAGAGTCATATTTTTAATATGACTTGCAGTGGTAAAACACTGGTTGTTTATATACCATTGCCAGTTCTACCAAATCAGCTAAACAAAGCTGAAGAATCAATCAGTCATATCTGGATTCAGAACGCTGGTCTATAAATACACCCGGAGCTGAAATTTCTGTTAGTGATAGGAATGGTAAGAGTTGTCAGATTATGAATAATTTCTGTAGCTCTTGCCTTCAAATCTTGATTTGATACTGAACTTTGAGAAGTAAAATATTTGAAATAGATAGCTTAAAATTATGAATCTGTTACTTTGATTGTCTGCATTTACATGTCACCTGTTTTGGTTTTTTATTATTGTGTGCTTAGAAATCTCATTCATTTCCAAGCTTCTGGTAACATTGCTTTCAGGAAAAGTTGTGGCTTCTTAACACTTTGGGTGAATGGAATAGAATTGAATGCTGTTTTCATAGAGGGTAGAAATTTACAGGCTGCAGAACTTCAGAGAGATTGCTCATTGTGATTCAGTACCAAAGGCGAAGATTAACATTTCCATCTGACACGACATGCCCCACCACTCAAAGTCTCATTTCGTGAACTTTCACTGCATCCTTTTGAAACACACTGTACCAGACAGTTTTGGAAAGTAGAGCCAATGCCTTCACACAAACAGTTCCTCTTGTTGGATTAAAGACATGCATGCATAATGCTGTGACTAACACTTCCCACCTTATGTCCTGAAATGCAACATCCTGTTTGGATCATATTTTACTTCCTTTTTCTTCTCCATGTAGTTATGTAAACAGCTTTTGGCCTATCTCTTATGGCAGTTTTGGCTTGTTGCATTCAGAGTGTGCCTGTGGCAACAGCTACATGTAGCTCAGATTTCCTTCTGTTGCCATCTGCTCTCTACACCTGATACAAAGCCTGGTCTGTTGGCAAAATCATCATTGTGTGGGCTCTACTTTTCCTCCACAAGAACTTGTTATTGTTCCTCAGAATTGCTAATTTCAATCACATCCATGAAGGACTTGGAAGTGCTGGTGGGTGAGAGGCTGGACATCACACAGCAATTGTGGTTGCACTCCAGAAAGCATCCTGGGTTGCATCAAAAGGAGTGTGGCCAGGAGGTTGAAGGAGGTGATTCTGCTCCTCTGCTCCATTCTCATGAAGCCCCACCTGGAGTACTGCATCCAGATCTGGGATCCTCTGCGCAACAAGGACATGGACCTGTTGGAACAGGTCCAGGAGAGGGCCACAAAAACAGTTAGAGAGATGGAACACCTCTGCCACAGATAAGGGCTGAGAGAGTTGGGGTTGTTCAGCCTCGAGAAGAGAAGGCTCAGGGGAGACTTTATAGCAGCCTTCCAGTCCCTAAAGATGGCCTACAAGAAAGATGGAGAAGGACTTTTTAGCAGGGTCTGTTGTGAATAGGACAAGAGGTAATAGTTTTAAATTAAAAGAGGGTAGATTTAGGTTAGATATAAGGAAGACTTCTTACAGTAAGGATGGTGAAACACTGGAACAAGTTGCCCAGAGAGGTGGTAGATGCCCCATCCCTGGAAACATTCAAGGTCAGATTGTAAGTGGCTGTGGGCAACCTGATCTAGTTGAAGAGATGCCCCTGGTCATTGCAGGATGGTTGGACTAGATGACCTTTAAAGGTCCCTTCCAACTAAAACTATTCTGTGATTCTGTGTGACTTCCTGTTTAATGCCCTTCAGTTTATATATAGTTCATTTGAAATCATCATCAGCTCCTCCCTCATGCGCAGAGTATTTGACCATGGAGGCTGGTTTCACCAAAATTGCCCTGAGCAGGATGGCTCACACAAGGGCTTCTGTTAACCCTGCATCCAAATATCTGCACAATGCAAGATCTAAACAAGACTCTTCCTTTGCCCTAGATTTTTCCTTGGCTGGTTCTGCACTTGAAATTCACTTTCTGCACTTACAAATATCATTGCTATCTTTGTAATCTGTTTGGGGGCTGTTTTAATTGCATATTGGAAGTACCTGAGCTGGAGATTGTGTTTACTTCTCTCCATTCTCATATTAAAGATTATTTTGGTCAACAGTTTCTGTATAACCTTTTCTCCTTAATTACAGATGGATGCCTGTAGTGGGTCAGAACAAAGACAACTCTAACTCAGCGTTGTGTCTCTGATACTGGCCAATACCAGCTACTTAGAAGAAGAAAGTAAGAAAAAGGGCAAATATAAAACAATTTTTCTTCTATTTCCAATCTTTCTTCTATTTCTTGATGCCTTAGGGTCAAGAGCTGGAGGTTTTTGGACCAGGAGATTTTCTTCATCTCAAAGACTTAACTGGTGCTTATGTTAAGCAGTTCTTGGTCAACTTCTACATTAATGAATATATCTAACTGGTTTTTTTAACCCATTCTTGCTTTTGTCTCCTCAACACCTACAACGAAGGGTTACATGGTTTAACTGCCTGCTGTGCAAAAAAGCACTTCTTTTTATTTTATTTATATTTGCTGCTGGCTATTTTGTTTTGGTGCACTTTAATTCTTTCATTATGAGAAGTGGTGATCTGTTGTTCTTTTCCAAACCATTATGATTTCACAAGCCTTGATCATATTTTCCCTCATTCATATCTTTTCCAAGTTAAAAGGCACTAAGCTATTTCCATAGCTTCGAATAGACTTTCCTTTGTCCACATTTTACAGAAAAAAATCTCTGAAAAAGCATGGGCACACAGTGTACTTATCAAATTAATTACAGTTTCTATTTGTGATTCCCATTCTTTCCTTCCCCCTGTGTCAATAGCTAAATTAGAGCCCATTCACTTAGAAGTGTTTTTCCTGTATGTGATACAATGGTCTTAACCTTATGTTTCACCTACCATTTTGTCTTGCAGCTATTCAACATCGTGAAATCCTTCAGACACTTTTTGCAGTCAGCTTTAGAACTGATCTTACTAAATCATTTTTAATCATCACAAAAAGTTTGTCAGCTAGGCATGCACCTCCTTTGCCTGTCATCTGTAGCTGCTACACAAGTCCGAGTGCACAACTTTTGCGATTATTAGTGGTAATTTCCCTTCTTTATGAAAAGTGACCATTTGTTCATTTCCCTAGGTCACTAGCAGATTTTAATTGCAAGAGTGACTTCTTTTCTGTGCCATGATGATTGTATTCCTTTATGAGCTTTCTGTGAGAGCTTATTGCAAGCTTAGAAAGAAGCAGCGGAGCAGAGGCAGCCTCTGAGAACTGGGGATTCAGATCACAGAAGCAAAGCATCTGGGTCAGCCGGAGGGAGCTAGAGCTGCTGAAGGTCACAACAGAACAGCTGGAGAAATATTAAGGAGACCTAAAACTAGGTCTGTCTGAGAGAAAACCGATTGGAGAGGCTAAAGATCAGCCCATATCAGGTCTTGCTCAGAAAGCTAAAGCTTGCCACGCTATGCGAATGCAAAGAATTATATTAAAATCAAGTCACAGAAAAAGGATTAGATGACTCAAAGGAGATGCTATATGTTTCATTTCTCTTTGATTGTCAGTTTAAATCCAGATCAAGACTGTGTTGCTTAAGACGTATTAGCATCTCGTGGCCCATCTGAGTACAGTATGAATCTCTATTTACAAGCAGTCATTCAAATAGCAGAACATAGAATTTCCTCTGTGTGGCTGCTCCATGCCTGGGCCAGTTCTCATGACGAAGCCTGTTAGTGTGTACAGTTCCTCTTTGGGTGGCAATTCAGAGGTGGAATAGCTCTTCAGAGAGATAGTGGAGGTGGGCATCTTAGTTTGCCCTACAATAAATCTTGAGGAGACAGAGCACAAAGCCAGTCTTGTTTCAGTCTGTTAGTGATGAAAGGTGCCGGCAGAGAAGCTGAAGACTGTCTGGATAGGATGAAAAACCTCATTTGCAGCCCATCAGCAAATCCATTTCGAGTGGGCTTGTACTGATGACTGAGGACATACAATTTTGGTTGGTGAGATCTTTCACTCAGCCTACTCTATTTTCTCTTTATGCCACTGCTTACCTATGATCGAGCAGATTTATGTTACATCATTTTGAGAGAGAGGTTGAAAATTTGTTTTGAAAAATATATGAAGTTGCCTCTTCCTTCCTCAGCCTTGGCTTTTTGTATGTGTTGCCTGCCCAATCCATCTTCATAAGGGCACATGGAGCCTGCAGCCACCAAATTGTCCTTCTCAGTAATAAAAATGTGGTATTTAATCAAATGTATTTTTATGCCCCAGACTTCCATTTCAAACCACTCCTTATGCAGTGTTAATATATGTTTTAAAGTAGGCAAGGAAATAAAAATACCACATGATCTATTTGAAGCAAAGTGATCGCTGACTGTGAACCTGAGTTTATTATAAAAAAACCCCCAAATATGTTTTAGTCGACGGAGGCAGGGCTTTTAATCACATATCAGAAAATTCCTTCTTTGTATGTAGTTATGTCACCAACAGAATAATAGGGTAAAGAGCTAGCATTTCTTTGCAGTCGTCTCATGTTTCATCACAGCGATGTAACTGGTTTAGCACTGAAGGAATTGTTTTGCTGCATGAAAAGACAGAGTTCATTATGATGTGTTGCAGTGCTGTGCTAGTGGTGATTTTTGTTATGCCATGCACAGAGTCAAAAACTCTTTCAATTTGGATGACTTTAATTAAAATTTCAGATAACAAAGATAAAAGAAAAATTCCATGTCAGAGAGAGTACAGTGTGTGTGTGTGTGTGTGTATGTGTTCTTCTCAGGCTATGGTAAACTCCCAGAGAGTTATTTGCTTGAAAAGTTAGACACTTGAAAAGTTAGCTCTATTTCCATGCAAAACTTTTGTCTTGGACATCCTTGTCTCCAGCTTTCCAGATAGTAAAAAGACCTTCAAAAACCTCCTTGCCATCTTTTCTACCTTTATCCCAACACATTTGCTGATCAGTTTTCATCGGGAATTTGATGGTTGGAGTTGAAGACACTCATTCTGGGAAAACCCCTTCACACCCACCCGTTGCACATTCATTCACATTTTTCAAGTAGAAAAGAAAAAAAATAGTAACTTTGTATTTGGGTGAGTGTGAGTTAGTAGAGAAGACAGAAGGTGAGGGAGCCAAACTAGCAGAGGGAAAAAAGGTGCTTGAAACAGGGGATAACCAAGGGACTATTTAAAGGGGGGAAATAAGTGCTGAGTTTAAGTGTTTGTTTGAGGAACAGAGAAAAGCAAAAATGCTAGAAATGAGAGAGAAAAGGGGGAACAGAAGGTCAATGATCAGACAGAAGGAAAGAATGAAACTGCAGGGGAAAAACAATAAAAGGGATGAAAAAGAGTATTAAAAAATCTCAATATTTTCATGATGAGAAAGCAATTTGGTTTCATACCCATGTCTTAGTGAATGAAGCTGGCTTTGGTGCCAATTAGTTTCTGAGAGCTTAGAACTTGTCCTCATTTTTCACTGCACTTTTCCTCTCATCTCAACTGCAGTTTCATTTCCTGAGCACAGCTGTAAGTCTCTTTTCTCTTGATGGAGTTTTGGGAACCATGACCTGTCATGCCACCAGCATCTCAATGATCATGCATGAAAAGCCACAGGGGCTGTCGAAGGCAGGACAGACAGCAGCTGTCTTTAGACAGAGCTTCTTCAGCACCCATACACATTACTCAGCATAAAAATCAAACTGGTCAGGCACCAATTTCATCTTTGCAACTGCTAATAGGTTCTCAAAATGGCATTGCTACATATGGGGGCTTCAGAAATCATTAATTTGGGGGATTGATTGTTGTTGCTGTCTAGACCTTTAAAAGGTGAAAATGTACAATTTTTCAGATGCGTTGATATGCTATCTGTAGCATTTTAAAGTTCTGGGGAAGGCATCATTTTTCACTAAAAGTTATGGTCGTTTTAAGATAAATTTCAGTTGTACTCCATTTAGACACTTGAGTGTTGTTCCCGGAGTCCATTCAGAGCAGAGGTCTTCCTAAGTTCATAGGATGTTGTGCAGAAAGACAATAGGAGTTCTGAAATAATTTTTTGGCATAAGGAATAAAAATAAATTTTAACCAAAGAGAAACCTCTCACATTCCAGCTGCAGAAAGCCATAGGAGTCCATTTCTAGAGCTTCCTGAAAGAAGTGGTGAGCTTCACTTCTATTTTGCATGTGCCACAGTGCTGTCTCTCAGCATTCCCTTTAATACGAAAGCAAGGTACCCTATGACTAATTTGTTTACCGTCAAAAAACTCCTTAATTCCTCATATACTGTAAAAGATCAATATTTGCAGTGGAATAACAGCACAAAAAGTATAATTAAAAAAATGGATAAGAGTGTAATAGTTTCCTTGTGCATGAATACTCCAGTAAGAAGCACTCTGGAGAGCATTTTCATTAACAACAACAACAAGAAAAGTGATAATAATAATGATGGCAAAAATGAAGAAATACATTTTGCATTTTACGAAGGAATAATTTCTCTAGAAATTTACTTCCAAAAGTGATATTCTTCCAGTTCAGGGACATGCAGTAACCATGAAATATAACCAGGAAATAAAGGCAACCATGGTCCAGTTTGAGGTATCTGATATTTTTAATAAACGGTACAAGAACAAAATCCATCTGTCAATAGCATGAAGATCTTTTCAGGGTCAGACTTTATCAAGCTTTATTCCTGCCAATGAGCCCTTAGTCACATGAGGAATCCTACTTAAATGAATGAGAAAACAGCGTAAAACTTCTGGACTTCTATAGATAATCACACATAACTTTGGGAAGAAATCTTAGCAGTGCTGTCTTTGTTCCTTCTCTAATGAAGAAAGTGACTGACCAAAACAGTCACATATATAGATTTGTAAACAGTGTCTGAAATACAGATTTTAGGGTCACTTTCTATTTGTTTTGATGCAAGTTTGGGATATGCATAGTAAACATGCATGTTAATTTAGTCCTTGTCTTGACTCCAGCACTAACAGCTTATCAATAATGAAATACTTTCTCTTGCATTAGTGGGAAACTACCATGTAATATCAGATTTGCATGGTATAATCCTGAGTCTACATTTTTCCTGTGGCTTTGAGCCCCTCAGACTTCCCTTTATGGTTCAAACAGTTGTAGATTCTGTGTTCCTTAATTTAAAAATTTTAATATAATTGCTGTTATTATTATTACCAGATATACTTCCTTCTTCAATGTGTTCCCCCATTACCAAAAAGAATGATTAGGGCAGGTTTACAAGAAAATTTCTAAAGTCCATGCTTACAGAATTATTCACATCTCTCTTCACTCCCTGTTACCCTTAGTTTTTTCAGATTCAGGAAAGGTAAATCATTAATCACAAAGTCGATTGCTAAAAACAACAATAACATCAAAATCCTTTGATTGTCTTTATCACACAACAATTTTTACATTTTGATGGTTTTTCAGTGTAACTCAAATTCTGTTCAAAACTAACTCCTTATTTCTCTTTAGATTGTGCCTTTATCTGTGCAGGTATTACACTGGGGATTTATTTCAATTCTGGAGAAGTTTAGATACCTGCATTTTCCTTCATTGATTTGCCTATGGCATTTCAGGTACTTAGCAGAATTATTGACTTAAGCTAAGTCAACCACAACAAACATATGCAAAGCTACACACCCACATAGCAACTTCTGCCTGGTATTGTATACAAATGACAAATGCTCTTTTTGCCTGTTTATGACAGTCACCTACATTCTTCTCACCAATTTGAAGTCTATCATCATTTTCCCTTTCATCAGTTAACTTTAACAACATCTCCATTGCTGCAACAATTTAAACAAGCATGCTCACCCATCAGTGCACAGACTCACTTTGAGTGGGTGCTAGTGCTCAGGTGGAGATATGAGTGGATATAAGTGTCAAAGATGATTTTTCTGGTAGCAGTTCTCCTTCATGAGTCAGATTCTACACGGGCCTTGAGAGTATAGATTGAAAGCCCCTCCTCTACCTTGATTCTCTATATTTTCCCTACTTTTCCAGCCTACAGTTGTAGGCAGGCATCATTAGCATCTACAGAGCATGACATGGATCCAAATGATGCAAAATAAAGTAGTTAGGAAAAGCATTTGAAAAACAGTTTACTGTCTCTAAAGAGAGGGTTCAAATTTCGTGACATCGACCCCTCAGCACCTACAAAGGACCTGCAAATGAACATTAGATATTTGTCTTAAAAACTAGGTAAAAAATTGCCCCAAATACCAGTTCCTTAACCATGGCTGCATGTTTTTTCTTGAAACACCCCTGGTGAGCAAAAGGAAACCTGATGAAAACATGATTTTGCCTTCTTGTTTGACTAGGCCATTACCTGTATTCAAGCCTGGGGACTGTTTGCCATCTGACTTCTTTTGCTCAAAGCCATCTCGATTTTGAATTTGAAAAACATTCACAGATGGAGCAAAGAAGCACATTTCCTCCAGCAAACACTCTTCTCCCTGTGCTACTTTCTCATTTTCTTCATGGTGATTTTTCTGTTTTTCAGGGACAGACAGTATTTAGTGCTGAACATTACCATAATGTTTTCTAAAAGCACTTTCTGTGATTGAAGAGGCCACTGCCGGATTCCTCACAGGCCTGCTTGCTAGCCTTGCAACAAGCTGAAAAAGAAAATAAATGAAGGGTAATGAGAGAAATCTGCAAACTGACATAATCCCCCACGTTAATAAATATTTCAAATCATCCCACTAATGCTGTGATTTTCTAAGAATACCCAGAACCTTTCATTAATGACCTCTGCTAATGCCTTTTACTGGCTAGAGTCGTTTCTCTCAGTCACGCTAATAGCAACATGAGAGACAGGCCAGTAATGGCATCCCGGGGGCTGCAGCCACTGCAGCTAAGCCGGGGCCTTGCATGGGGGAAACAGGCTGGAGGAAGCTATGCCATTCCCTTTGTGATGGGCAGGGGGCTGCTGTCAGAGAAGGATCTCTCTGCCAGGGTCAGACACTGAAGGAGTAGTGTCCAAAGGAGAGGTGGGGTGATCCAAAGAAGTGAAAAGGTAAGGCAGCCCATAAACTGCTCCGAATTATGTGGGGGACTGAGCTCACCCATGGCCCCTTCAGCAGCAGGGAAACAGTGGATGAAGGTTATAAAAGCCCCTTTCTCTCCACCTTAGTTACTGCAGTCGGGAAAATTGCCCAACATTTTAAGCTAGTGTTTACCTTTGATAATAATGTTTCTACAGCAACACCTTCTAAGAGTAGAAGGGACTAGGATCAAATGTTATCTATGTAACAAACGTAAAAAAAATCAATATTGTGGTAATTGTGACTCATTCGTCATTTCTGTCTCTATGTAGAGACAAGTATTCTGAACTCTTTTCATGGAATATTTCTCATGCATGTTGAAAATGTAGGTATGCTCCTGCCCCTGTGGAGGCCACTGAGGGGTTAAAACTGTCATCATCTGACTCCAGGGAAGAAAACACTGCTGCTTGGTTTGATGCTCTGGGACACATTCTTGTGGAGCAGATGGGGAGGAAAAGGCTGAGAGCTACAACAGCACCCTGAATAGGTCCATGCCTGTCCTCAAGGCTAGCTGAGACCCCCTTGCCAAGAACTTTTGATGTTTTAGGAGCTCATGCTGTCTCTGGCACAGAACTCGCTGCATGACCCAGCCTTCTCTGTGCATCTGGGAACACAAATCACCAGCATCATGTTTGAAGGTGCCTTGCCCAATTTTCAGTAGCAGACTTGCCAGGGGACATGCTGGGACCACCACTGACATCAGGACTAACAGCTCCACCAACAAACACACATATTGTCAGACATTGCCCAAGCTACTGTTTCTCAAGAGGGGCTCTTGGTTATGTGCTGTATTGTGCATGCGTGGCCATTTACAGGAGGGTTCTTGGGATCAGTGCTTGAGCTGAACGCAAGCATAAATGATATTAGGTCAGCAGACCAGTGGAGAGCAACAGTAATCTCTGAATCCTTGCTGTGTCTAAGAAATGTCTAAGCTGCCTGTATGTGCAGGAGACAAACATGACAGTGATCCTAACATTTTCCAGCACTATCTCTGTCATGCAGGAAACTATTTGACAAACAGCTCCAAGTTATGCAATACAAATCTACCTGGTGTGCATCTCGTGCTGTAATGCCTTTCGTCCATTCATCATATCAGTGTCTTGTCAGACAAATGCCAAACAGTTGTTGCAGGGGTGGTTTTTTTTCAGAGGCTTCTGGTGTGAACACCTTTTCTTGGTTCTTCAAATGAAAAAACATTGATCTATAGGTTAGCATGATCAGTTTTCTTCACCAACTTACAGTCCTCAAAATAGCTTAGAAGCAAAGAATTTAAAAGACCTAGCGAACTGCGTTTTTCCTTCATGTTTTCGAATGTGCAGAGTTAAGGTTGAAGCTGAAGAAGCAAAGTAATGGAACAGGACAGGCACTTTTGACAGAGACATCAAATATGCCTAACATCAAACAGGTGAAATCAGCTTTGCCTCTGTATGCATCTTGAAGGGAGGAAGAGTTTTCTAATCTTAAAAATGACTGAAAGACATCCTTTTTGCTTGCTCTACGCCAAATAACTTTAGTGCTTTAACATGCTTTTTGGATATAGACAGGGAGGCGGCCAGCTAAGAAACAGTAAGGGTGTGCAGTCAGAGATGCAGAGCTCACTCTCCTTACCAGCATTCAAAACAGCAGGCCACATTTGCAGCTGATAAAACTAATTTCATTGTAACCCAAGGACAACACTGGTCTATTTGCTTACAGGATATGGAAAACACTCTTTCCCACACGTTCTTGAGTAAAGCACTAGAGAGTATCACAGACTATAACTTCCACTGTGGTTTTGACTTAACACTTTACAGTATGCCACATGTGTACCTTTCAAAGAGATGAACAAAAATGTCAATACAGGAAAAGTTCTTGTTAGTGAGTTTTAAATGTTCCACTTTCAGATATATTATCTAGAAAAATATTATCTGTAAAGCCCACTGAAGTGCTAAATAAAAGTAATTTTCTTCTTCATTTTGAGATCAAAAATATTAAATGAATTGTTTTTCTTAAAATAGTGTCCTTGTTGAAGATTATGTTACCTTGCAACAACCCTTATGTGTTGTTTTTATAAAACATTGAGCCGTAGCAGTTGTTCCACTGGGGAAGTCTAAGTGTTTAGTAAATGTACATAAACTAACCTCAGCAGTTACCCGAGGAACAGAAAAATTATGTTGTGTTTCTGGTTTTACAAACAAGGATGGAATCCTGAATGTGCCATAGTCAGTGGAAGGAGCAGCTCTGATTGTGATTACCGATTGCCTCCTTTCTCTCCAGAGGCCAGGTTTGTTATGATTTGTCTTCCTGCATGCTGGTGTGATCCCAGGGACATTTTGCATCAGAAGAGGGATCACCCTCAAGCCTAGCACTTCACAGAGCAGAGTACCTGATCAGTCCAAATTTGGATCAACCTAAAATCATTAAAAAACCAGTTTTTTTCAATTGGAATGTTTCCACTGAAAACTCCTAGTATTTTCTAAAAACTGATCTAATTCACCTCAAAGTAGAATTAATAGTATAGCACTTAGAAGAGAAATTGGGACTCAGCCAAGTACAAAAAGGAAAGTTCTTTTCTGGCCACTGCTGAGTAATTCATGCATCTAATTTCTAAATTAGCTTCTCTCAAATTACATACAGCTGAAGGAATCAGAGAGCCAAAGAATTTCTGTTAAACTTAAAATCAAAAAGGCAAATTGGGATGAGACTGTAAAGATCAGATTTCAACACATCCCCACCCCCAAATTAGTTGATCCAGACTATGCTTGCTGGAATTAAATAATAAAAATGTATTTCTAACATATAATGGAGTTCCTTAGAGAGTTTTTTATCGGTGAAAATGTATGCATTTAGGTAAGGGACTACAGGGAAGTAAACTCTCCTAAAGAGTTCTGAGACCAAATTTACCCTTGGTTGAAGATGATAACTTTTGCATCAAAGAATTACAGTGGATGTCAACTGTGATGAATAATCGTCAGCTTTGAATGGAGCTTTGGACCATCAAGGTATTTTTCATCAAGCTGGTTTCCTATGGAATAATGCTGATTCATTCAAGTTAAAACCTTTTGCAACAAAGTGTCAGTTCTTCTTTTTACCATCAAAAATTTTTGAAGTGATTAAAAAAATTTCAATACACCTATTTTTGTAATTACAGCATATTTCTCTTATGTTTAGAGAATTTCCCTATGTTGAAACACTATCCATGGTTTGAGTAAGATAATTGTGAAAATTGGGTGGAAATATTTTAAAGATTTTGAAACAAAAAAATTGACAAAAATTAAATTTCTTTCTTAAATTTCTTTCTTTAAACACCAAACAAACAAACAACCCCCCAAATCCACCAAATCTCAGGATTTCACCTTGGTCTATAGAAAAATGAAATTCTTTTACTTCATTTTTTTAATTGCTTTTCCTAATAAAAAAATCTGTGTGAATATATCTACATTTAGTACATAAGTTAGTTTGAAAACACTGGCTAATATTTGTACTGTTGGTTTTTTTTTTTCAAAGGACTCTGATTAAGTTATGAAAGAAACCAATGTCTTAAAGTTCAGCACCATAAGGAAATTACAGATGGTGAATCAAGCCCATGAGAGACGCACTAACAGAGGGGAATGAGCCTGTCGCTTATGAAAACACAATAAAGGTCTAAAAATTCCAGTGTGAATTCCGTAGGCTGTTCTTAACCCTCCAGCAAAAATTAACACCAGGGAAATTCTGCAGTTGAAAGCTTCGAGACCAGCCTCAAGTTCTACTGCTAAATATTAACATCTCTGGTTATAATGTATTGTACGTCCAAAAGACCTCTCACTGAAAAAATATGATCCATTAATAACAAGTTATTTTTTATGCTGATGCACAGCCTCATCTTGGCAATTAGAAGATCAGTTTGTGTCATTCAACCGTCTTCTGTTCCAAGGTAGCATCAGGTCACTTCTGCCCCTTCACGCACATTGGCACATTAAATTCTCCATGCACTAGTTATCATAATTTGTATCTGTCTTTTAGAAGCAGAAGGTGACCTGGGGTATGTTCTTCCATCATTGTTTATTGTTTAGCATCTCTTGGTCCTGAGAGTACTAACTTTTAAAATGCATAAATGACAGTGGCATGTATGTTCCTGCTATGGCCTACAAGGGAATATTCATTTCTATTGGCTTAAAAACTAATTTTACTCTCAACTGAGCAGCTCCACTAGCATTGCAGAAGTAAGAAAGTCATAACCAAGACTGAATTAATCTTCGTTTGTAATTGTTCTTCTCACCCTGGCATTTTATGGGACTATATTTTGTGTTATGAGTATATTTGTATTCTCATCATCTTTAACAAACAGTGCCTGCATTCAACTGTTTGCCTTGTTAGAAATGGCAAGATGGCAAACAGGCACAACACGAGACCATTCCTGCAGGTGAAAAGAACTTGCCCCTTCCCAAAGGACCTTGATCCAGCCACAGTATCCTGTTAAATGTATTGATTGATGAGCTGCCACCTGGGTTTCAACATGGTCAGATACGATCCTTCCACGCTGTCCTTGCGCCAAGGTTTGATTTGGTTTCCTGAGAATACAGGTATTTCCCCACCTCCTCGGACTGTCCTCAGCAAAATGGATGATCAATGCTTGCACACTGACAGTGCAGTGACAAAATGGCCTCAACTCCCTCACTTTCCTTTGTATAATTTGTTACTGTCCTTGTCTGTTTAGCGATGCATTTTATAGCAGCAGCTGATTCATTCAAGCTTAATAACGCAGCCAAGCTGCTTTCTGACATTATCCCAGCATAATCACTATGATTTCTTCTGTTTCCAATATAGGTCAAGTTCTGCCTGATTCAATAAAGTATCATTTTTAAGTAAGCATCATTCATCTTAGGGTGCATTAGTTTATTTCATTTTGGTAATTGACCTTTATCTTTTTTTTTGCTTTTTCAGATTTTCCTTGCTCTTTAATTCTCTAATCACACTATGGATTATTAAAAAGCTGAATCCCTGTTAAATAGGATGACCATATACGGAAATTTATCCACAGTTTAATTTCCATTTTTTCAGGCTTAAGCATTCTTGAAGTTGAGCAAAGAAATGAGTTCTGATTTTCGATTATAGGCATAGAAAAGAGTAGGAAAGAAAGGGTCTAGTTGCAGTCAAATCTGAAATCGAATCGAAGTCATTTTAAAAATAGCTGGACTAACAGAGATGGTAGAGGGGGTACAGGGAACTGGAAATCTGATATTTTATTCTGTGGCATAACTTTTGGAATGTGGAAAACATCATCAGTATTAGAGAGGGAAACAGACAGCTGTAGGTGTATGGGATTGTACTTCCCTGTTATTAGATGTGTCTGAGCCCAGTCTCTGAAATGACAGACATGCAAGTCAAAGGGATCTGTAATGAACAAATTATAAAAAAATACTAACAGTTTTTGTTACTCTAAGTGCCTTCAGCCTAAAAGGGGCCTCTCAGATGCAGGCAAAGGCTCCTCACCAGATGAGGTTCCTAAATGTAAAGAGTTAGTTCAGAAGAAGCAGTTTTTTAGCAAGCTCCCAATATCTGCAGAAAGGATGAATGATAAAAATTTGGCCAGATCTTCAGCAGCTTTTCGTGGGTAATAAAACGTTGCAAAAAGAGGTTGCATTTTGTACCCAAAAATGAGATTCACTTAAAATAATAAAAACTTAAATTCTGAATTTAAATTAATTTAAATGTTAAATACTTTATTCTGATTCTACTGAAACATTTAATAAAGTGTAAACACAAAATAAAAATATATTTAGTGCGTGTACTGATAAATATAACATTCTATGTAGCATAGTATTAATATTTTAACAAGTCAAAATTATGTGAATAAGAACAATGCAATCTAAATGAAATTATCAGAACAAAACCTAGCTATTTATGACTGTCCCCTATTGAACATGGGAAAGAAATTGGCATATTTCTGTGAAATATGGGGAGGGGGAATTCACATTTTATGGGAAATGGGTATATATATGATTTGGCACCAGCAGGCACTTTTAAATAACACTCTGCTTACTGTCTGATGACAACTGAAAGTTTAGCTTATACCATCCAAACAGATGAATACTGAAAGTAATCACAAGTAATTATTATATATTATTTATTCTTACTTGTATGCCTGGTGCTCTTAGAGCTCCACAGACCCAGCAGAAGAAGTGGTACGCTCCCAGGAGAGCAGCTGGAAGGCTTTGATCTATGACGAGCTTCCTACTTCTTCCAATAAAATAAATATAGACCAGAGGTCTACCTCCTTATGTTCTCCAGAGAACTGACAAATAAAATTAATGCAACCCTTCTCTGATTTGACATTTTTGTCCAGGGTTGATCTAGAAGACACTTTTGCCACACTGAATAGCAATTCAAGATGATGTGATTTCTTACACTGATTAAGTCTTTGACAGGACTACTTCACAGAGCTACTCTTTTGAATATAATAACTATTTTATATAAGTGTGCTGTGCTTTCCAAGTGCATCCATCTGGAAAAGAAAGGCAAACTCCTTACTTTCGGGGACAGCAATCAGGGTTGTTCCTGAAACAGCAGCCACTAGCTTTTAATTGCCTTAGAAGATGACTGAAATCAGAATATGAAACAAGGTTGCTGCGCAAGAGGTGATTTTAAAAGTAGTCAAGGCACGATTCAAATAACAAGCGAAGTGGAAACAGAAGTGTCTTAAGGGAAAGAAAGCCTTGAACTTCAGATTTTCCCTAGCATTTTATTTTATGCACTCCAATTCATGGAGGCCCAAGAGACTTCATAATTTCTCCAGGGCATCAGTTCATGTAGTGGGGCTTCTGTAAGTGGTAACAGCCCCTTGGTCTGGACACAGAGTCTGACCCCAGGTACTGGAGGAGATGGAGGCAGACTTCTGCTGTTTCACCGCCATTTGTAATAGTGTGCATGCAAATAGTGCTACAAGGTATCAGAAATATTTATCTACAACATCAGTTAAATAGGGAAGCTAGCCAGGTTTCTAGATCAGACTCAACCATCATAGACATATATATATATTGGCCATATATATCCATATATATATATATATATTTATATACATATATGTGTATATATACACATATATATGTCTTGGCCTGAAAATGTCCCCTGTGGTAGGGTGACAGGGTACTCTGAACAGGAAGCAAAAATACTCAGGCTTGCTGGATGCCTTTGCCTGTACCCAACATCTCTTTTGGATTGCCTGTGTGGCCTCAAGCCTGTCAGAGCTGAGCACACACCAGCCAGGTACACCTCTCTTGTGTGGAACTCTGCTGAAGCCTGAGGAGAAGCTCCCAGCCACGGCCAGCCATGTGGACTGCTACCCTGGTGCAGACTGATGTTTCTAAAATGCTTAGGGACAAGATCCACTGAGTTGTCTTTGCTGTTTCCACCAGAGGAAAAGGAGAAAATTGCCAGCAAGGCACAATAAGTTTTCCTCTTCTAAGGTTTTCTGTCTCTGATGCCCAGGGGATATCACCAGAGGACTGTAAGGGCCATTCATTATCTCTATGTGAGACCTCTAGTGAAGTAGTGGGACAAGTCAGATACTCTCCAAACGCTGGGGAAAGCTGCTGTAATTCTGCATATTTTTCTAGATAACAGAATCTTTTTGTTTGCTTTTGTTTGGAAGAAGCTACCTCTTTCCACTCCGACCTGTTCACAAAAGGGGACAGAACGAACCAGTTTCCAAAGCTGCTATTATTTTCTTCAGTGCTGGCTTCTCTACCCCATTTAGGTCTGCTTTTAATACGCTTTTTAAGTCTGATAATGAGTACATTTATCACATTTCTTGAATATTTCTTTTGTAATTCACTGACTTGACCATTCTGAAAATTGCTACATTATGCTAAACAATTATTTTAAAGCAAAGATAACTGGGAAAAAACCCCTGTTCCATAAAACTGTTCATTTTTCTTCAGGCTTTCAAGATTTTTTTTTTCCTTAGACTTCCAAGTAACCAAGAACAACTAACTGAAGCCAAATCAATTAGTCAATTAAAAATAATAAATGAGGAAAAATCAGATTTATAACTAAATAGAGAGAAACTGTCTAGCCTTCATCCTGTCTAGTAACAATTTTTCCTAAAGTAATAAGGATAAAACAAGTGAATTTAGACTTTCTTGGGGTGAACAGAGAAGTATAAATATCACTTTGACCAATGGTTATCTCCCTGTAAGGGACTGAAATGATTAAACTATTCAGATAGTATAAAGCAAACGTGTGTGCACCATAATCCCCTAAGTGCAATAAAGAGTAATAATGCTTTGGAGCATAGGAATTTTCACATGAAATATTCTAAGTAAGACAGAACTGCCAGAAGCCTCTTAAGGCAGTAATGGCTCTGAATTCATATGCAATTTATTAACAGAGATACTATATTACATATAAGAAACCTTACTGACAATAAACAGAGGGAAATTTTAATCATAATAATTATTTTCATCTTTTCACAATTTAAAAAACAACAGAAAGGAAACTTGGGACTTGTCTGCTCATTTTGCATTCATCATTAGTGGTATTGTGCCCTGCAGCGCTCAGGCATCAGGGATTAATCGAAATGAGTCTGTTTATCCCACCGGCTGCTGAAATTCACCCCTTGCTTCCCCCATCTTCCTAGCCTGCATCTGAACCCTCTGACAACTGGTCCCTGGTGCAGTTGCCTGCTGAATAGCCACATCATTTCTTCTCTCATCTTTTCATCTTCTCCTGTCACTACCGAAATGCCATCATTTTTCCAATTGCAGCATTTCGATTACTCTCTATCCTCATCAAGAATTACACTACATGCTATTATTCCTTGCTGATGTCTCCTTCATCCAATTCTGAAAAGAGAGGTTGTATGATCCACATCTTGGTCATCTCTTATCTCTCACTGCAACTTGGTTCTCTGTAGCTTCCTCTCATCCAGCAAACTCTCCTTTCTGAAGATGGGCTGAGGAAGTAAAAGTCTGTATTATTTCTCTTCCTATGAATGCTTGTATTCTTGTTTCCTTTTCCACACTTTTGTCTCTGTCTTTGCAATAGATTAAAACATCTTCATTCTAAAGTTCTGCACCGCATTATGTTCTAATCAGTAACTATTATCCATGAAAGAGAAACTGGATTTTTCTCTGACTAGCTCCAGAAAACATCAGTTCACTATTCAGCATTCATGAAATAGAAAAAGAGAAGGGTAAAAACTAGTAAGAAAGAAGCAGAAAATAGAAAACATCAATAACTCATTGCCAAAGTCTGCAATCCACACCTAGTAAAATTTCGTACAGTTGTGATTAATCAGTGTTTAAAAGGATATGGTAAAACTTAAAAAAAGGACAAAATAATATAAAATAATATTTTTTAAATAACATGTATCTATAAATTCATGAATGCCACAGAGACAATAAATGAGGAATAATTGTTGACTGTTTCTCATAGTACAAGTACTGGGGAATATCAAATTAAGTGATTATGTGGTAGGTTAAAACCAAAGGAAATACTTCACGAACTGTTCTTAAATTGTGAAATTCATTGTCACAGCACGCTGCAAAGGGTGTTGAGAAAGCTGAAAGTACAAGTTAGCTCAAAAAAGAATTAGAAAAAGGATTGGAAATAAAGCCTACCAAGACCATTAGACAGAAAGGTGTAGTTACATCTGTCTGTGAACATTCCTAAGCATTATCATTCTTATTTTCTCTCCTTCCCTCTTGCTGGGACTATTTCTCTTTTGCTCTTCCTCTCGTACAGGCCACAATTCCCACTGTAAACCTTCTCCATCTCTTTCGCAAGAATTTCTGGGTATTGATTTGTCCTGAAAACTCATCATGATAGGCCTTATACTTTTAGTGTACGTGTCATAACCTGAACTGAAACATCAACCGATTTTCCTAAGGTGTCATTCTTTTTTAGCATTTGCAGATTGCTGAGAATGCCCTCAGGGATGAAAAAATGTCACTGTAACTTCCAGCTTCATATCATACCTACATCTCACAGACTTTCTTGTGGTAGCAGAGATCAATATGAAAACAGAAATAGGAGAAAGAAATAAGAGATGGATGGGCGCACTCTGTATTCAGCATTGATCAAGGGAATAAGTTTTGTTTCTGAGTTAATGCAGAAAAAGTAAGGTAGTTATGGAGACATCTGAAATCCTGCCCAGAAAAGCCTTCACAGAAAGGAGGCTCCATGCTCATGCCAGAGAGGGATGCTTCTGATGGAGGATGCAACAACGTGGCCCAACATCTGTCTTGCGACAGGACATTCATGTGGCATCTGAGCATGGCATCTGGCACTCTCCATCAAGCAGCCTGACATACCCATCACCCAGAGACAGCACTGATCTCTTAATTAATGTGATGGGCATATATCCAGTCACTCTGAGCTGGCTGTCACTGCTAGAACAGCTCATCCAGCCAACAGTTGGCTCTCTGCTGTGTCTGAAGTGCCTTTCTTAAAGAACATGTCAGAGCCTTCGTAAAGGAAAAAGGGGCACCAATAAGGTGGATCTTGTCCGTGTCTCATGGGATCCAACCTATGAGTCTGGTGAGCCCGCATTTTTGTTCTGTTTCCCATTCTGTGTACAGGCAGAGGAGGGGAAAAACTGACAAATGGAGGTTTCCCTGATGTGATCAGGGAAGATCACAGCCAGGTAAGAGTAATAGGGTGCAATATTATTGAATCATAGTTCCCGCCTCAGATTATCTAGCCTAACTTATTTATTGATCTTGGTACCTGCTGCAAACACATATCCTCGTGAACAAGCAACCATTCATTGACATGGCAAATTATAAATATGTTTATGTGATGGAGGAGCAGACGAACTGTCCTTAAAACATGGGTACATTGGTGCCAGACTCTTTTTGGTGGTGTCCAGCAACAGGACAAGGAGCAATGGCCACAAACTAAAACACAGGAAGTTTCACCTCAACATGAGGAAGAACTTAACATTGATGGTGGCATAGCACTGGAACAGGCTGCCCAGGGAGGTCGTGGAGTCTACCTGACTGGAGACATTCAAATTCCACCTGGACATGTTTTTGTGTAACCTGATCTAGGTGACCCTGCCTTGGAAGGGGGTTTGGACTAGATGATCTCCAGAGGTCCCTTCCAACCCTAACTATTATGTGATTCTGTGATTTTCCACAATTACAGAAATTCAAATATATGCCCTTATTCCTAAAGAAGTGCAAATATACAGTCAGCTATTTTGTTAGTAGTCTTTACTTATTATTTTCTCTCAGTGGAATCAATGTCTCTTTACTTAAACCACCAGAAAAAAGGTGCCCAGTGCTGAACGCATCTGCTTAACAAGCTCTGTGAGATAAATCTTGCAGAATATATATTTGGAAGTACATTTCCAAGACAGTTAAATGCTCAGGTTTCTCTTTTAGCTTTCAGTGTGCTTTTGTGTATTTCAAGATCAAGGAGATTTATGGGATCTGAACTCACTGAACTAGAAGAAAGGGAACAGTGTTACAGCCAGCAGATGATGATTTGACTTCTGCTCATCTTTGTAGAGTCTCTGCTTGGAAAAAAGAAGTTGAAATTAAACAAAGATTACTTAAAAGTATAAATTCAGCTACTTTCATCATACAGTACATTTGAGGCCATGAAATGACTGAACATTCAAAAATAACCCTAATAAGTGTCCTTGGAAAATAACTGTATCAAATTATTAATCTACACTAAATAAATTGGTTTGAGTTGTAATGCATCTGCCTGAAGCAAATGCCTGCTTTACTAAGAAATTCAAGACTCCAGAGAAATGTAATTGACATACCAGTCTTTAAGTACTGCTAAGACTAATTGGTTTTGGGATGGGGGTATAACAGTGTCAGTGTGTTCCTGAGGTACCAGCTTGCCAATAGGTGTTAAAGTGGTTGAAGATATCCAGGATACAAGAGCAGTTGAGAAATTTTCCTGGGAAAGACAGAGCTCAGAGGAGACACCTAGGAGCGGTAACTGAGGATGGGAAGAAATAATGAACTAGATTTTGCCTTCTTTCTGGAAGGCAATGACATGGGTTATGTGGGAAAACATAGGAATACAGAGTCCTAGGAATGGTAGGTACAGATTTAGCCAGGGATGGAGGAAGGAGAGAAGCTTCAGGGACTATGGTGGCTCCGAGGCTATTCAGTCCATGCCTGTGAGAAGGGCAAGCTGTTCCAAAGTAGAGCTTGTGAAGGAAGGCTGAGTTTACAGAGCAGCTTGATTTTCCTTCTTTAATGGGTAAGGAATTGTACTCAGAAGAGAATGTTCCCTCTGCAATTGTAGCAATCCACTAACAACGATGACCAGGGGGAAATCAAGCCGTGAAACCTTTTTTTTAGAGTAATTACTATAAATTCAAAAAACCACAAGATATTTTTGTGTCAGTTAAGTCAGTCAGTTACTAATTCCTCATTACTTCCCAAACAGATACCAGGGAGTGATATTAATTTTTAATTTCTTTTCTATATTTTGAGAATGTAGGAGAAGAGAATTAAAAAAACCCAAAACAACCAAACCCCATAAAACCTAAAACCAAAGAGAAACAACAAGCCACTGCAGGAAAGGACTCCTAAAATAAAATATGCTAATTAAATCAGTGACAAAAACCCTACCGGTCCTGATGAGACAGGTGGGCCAAATGGGAGACAGGCTGTGTTTAAGGGAAATGCAGGGAATCAGTGTGTCCTCAGCGTACGGGCAGCAAAGGAAGCTCTCATCTGTGACAGCAGACTTCCCAAAGGAAAAAACAATAGTTGTATAAAATGGAGAAGACGAAGAAAGATGAAGATGTTGTGTAAATCAGGAGAATAACACCATATTTCCTTATGTTACTTTTGCAGTCTCCTCCAGGACCAATCTTACAGGTAAAGTGCTTTGAAAAGGCAGGTGGTCCAGGCGAGGAAAAGTTAAGTGGGTACTGCAGTGTACAAATGAATGGTTTGATAGCATGTAGCTAGATTATTTTGCAAACTATCTATTTTAAGCTTCAATAACTAAACTGGCCTTAAGAAGAATTTCTCTTCTTTAACTTTCTTTTATACTAGACTCCATGTTACAGCGCAACTTTGAGGGAGTAATAATTGTCATGTGTCATGGCTGGGCTTTGCGAATGAAGATTAAGGAAGGCTCTATCCACATTTTTTACAGGCACGCTGGTGGCTAATGAGGCCAATACGAGATAGACATAACCGATTGCAAAAGTATCTGACAAATATCAATATCCCTTCAGAATTTAGTGAAGACCCGATGCCTTTGCCCACTGTGGTTTTTCATTTACTTCATGAAATTAAGCAGACTAGGACATGACGCATGAGCCACTGACAGATTTACAGTGGTAGCTGAATTACCATGAACATTCTGCTGCTTTCAGCATACATAGCTTTGCCAGGAAAACAATCTCAGAAGAACAGTGCTCACCTTGCAGGATTTTTTTAGTATATATATTAAAAAGAACATGTAAAAGTTGTGTTTTCTTGTCCCTTTTTTGAGAAAACAGACAACAGGGAAGGCTAATACTCTGATGTAGGAACAGGTGCCTGTTCAAATCCAAGCCAATGTGCTCTGCACAATTTTTGTAGAGTTTTGTTAGCTGGATGATGCTCTGATTGAAAAAGAGTGGTAAGTCTTCAGACAAACTACAACTTGAGTGTCTGACCAGTGATAGAATAAGTACAAAGACAGAATTGATCTCTACAAGCAGTCTCTGACAATTTACAAAGAGTAATCCCCAAGCAAGGCCGCTAGAAAATGTTCCAAGGTCTAAGGAATAGGCTGCCATGAAGTCCAAGTGTAGAGCAAGTAGCTCTACACCATATGATCATGTTCTGCAATAAACTGAGATACAACAAGAAACAATGGCTTTATAGCTCATGTTGGACTTAATCTCTGGGCTAGTACTGTCAGGAAGAAGACAATGCAATAGCTGGGGCACTGCTGGCAGGCCTCTGCAGTGGTGATTCATTCAGTGATCCACCATGTAGCAATGACACGGCACACATGGAAGAGCAGTGCTCTGGCTTGAGTTGCTGCATCTGGTCACTAGCATTGCTTTAATGCCTCTCAGACCGCATCATCTCCCTGCAAAAAAAAGGCTCAGAGTAGGATTCCATCACATGAGAATGTTCTCATGTTTTCTCAAATTAATTGGAACAGGCTTTTTAAAGAAAATTTTAAGCTTCTCTTGAAAAGTAATCAACACAACACAAAACAAGGTCACCTGACAATGAAAAAACAAGGGAGTTTGACAGGGCGTGCCCACCTGAATGAAAGTAACAGCCGTTAACCAAACTGTCTAAGCTACACAAAAGAAAAAACACAGAAAGGAGAACATAAATCTGACATAGAAGCTGATTTATATTATTTTTTAATTTCTGTAAAATTATTTTCAGCATTACATAGAGGGAGCTTCAAAAATTCATTTCAGTTAATAGTTTTCTGCATCTCTCAGTACCAAGAACTCTGATTTTTATTTTGACAGTGTTCTTTGGAAATGTTCCTCTTTTGTATCACGACTGCATATTTGGAGAAAAAAATGGTATGCAACTAAGCTGTTTCTGACAGAGGTTCACAAACATTTTTTTCCAGATGTCTTTTAAATATCCTATTTCTAACAACATTACAAGCTATTTAGAGACTTCATCTTCTGGAATTGGTAGCTTTCAGTGGTGCATCTCAGAATAGAAATTAAGTGTGCTGAGCCAGCAGCCAGTGACGTGTCCTGAAGGGGCCACTTGATGGGCCAAATCCTGAGAGCTGGGAAGTGTTTGTACATTTCATTCACTGCTGCAGCAGTTCAATTACCCTCAAGAGCAAAGCCCACTTATTTTCTGATGGCTGAACTTTCAGCCTCTGCTTGGAAAAAGAAATTATCTCCTATGTGGTAGCAGATGTCAAACAGAAGGTACTTTTGAGATTAACAATTCTTTTTGTTAATGAAAATAGTCTGTCTCTCCTCTTCCCTGTCCCCTTACACATTTTCAGTATTGCCCCCTTTTACAATCAGATTTTGACTTCTGAAAGACTTCTTTTGCTGCAGCTATTTGGGAACTGATCTATCTCATGTTTGTATTGATTGAACAGAGTGGGTAAGCTCTCTTAATATAATGGTGACTAACAGACATCTGCCACACTCTACAACTAGCATTATTCTGTCTTGTGAGAAGATGTGATTCCATTTCAGATCCTTAAGCAATTCAAATCACCCTATGCAGAAGATAATTTTACCTTTTCAGCCTCTTTTTTTCCCCTCTGGAGAGTAGTTGAATCCCTTGTAGTTGAATCCCTTAAAAAATGTGATCAAGGGGGCTGCTTTTAGCCAAAACATAGATGAATCTGTCTAGTATCTGATGAAATGCAACAGAGTGCAAGTTTAAACTTGCTTTGCTAACCTGTACTGCTTTGCAAGGACTACTCATTTCAGTAGGATTAAAATTGTCCCTATAGGTTACTACCACAGAAAAAAAAAAAAGGAGAAAAGAGATAATATCTTATTATAAGGTTTAGAATAGGTTATTGACAGGTTGGAGACTATTCAGATAACACTAATCAATGCATCTTGGCAACTGCCAGATGGGTAACTGTATTTCCTAATGGCTTCATAGGGCATTTTAGGAAAAGATGCTAGAAACCAAAATGCATTTTCACACAGAAAAGAAAATTATGACAGATAACAAAGATAAACAACTTGAGGAACTGTTTTTGGGCATTGTGGCTCTTCTACCTACTCATGGGTTATGTTTTCTGTCTCCCAGAAGAGGTATTCATAATGTTAATGCATATTTGAGGCCTCTCAATAGTATCTGATATTATTATATTATTATTCTAATAATAAAATATTATTAATATGATAATATTAATGATTTAGTAATAATATATATGGTAATTTAAACTAGTAATTCATTATAGAATATTTATGATCAAAGATTAGTGTAATATTTAATGATTTTACCACTCTTCTGTTGGAAAGGTAAATTTACAAGCTGGTACACAGAAAGAATGAGCACATTCTGCAGCTGAAGAACCTTCCAGTTTGCACTGCAATGGGAAGATGCCAGTGTAGTCTGTGGAGCAAACAGACAGAATATGGCTGTACCCATGCACTCAGGAAGGCAGGCAGGCAGGCACCTGGCTTGGCAGCTGAAGCATCCTTTGAGAAAGATCTCAAGAAAGTGAACTTGGAAATCTGCAGGTTCTTACAGACCTAATTGTGAAGTTGTAGGTCCTGAGGAGCAAAGTTCCCATCACTAAGAGCCTCCAGATGGTACCACACTCCCAATCCCAGGGACCTTCTAGGTTCAACTCCCATGTTGATCAAAAGCTGAACATGACTTACACTCCAGGGGGGACACAGACTTATAGAGCATTGGCTTAAGGACTGCAGCCTTTAACAGTGCTCCCCTGAAGTTCTACCTCACTGGATTAGGTCTTATTGGGAAGTGTGTGCATGGGGTCAGCCCTTTAAAAAGTGCATTTCAAAACTGCATGGTTTTCAATCGAAAAATAAGTACAGGACACCATGGCAGTGTACTTTATGGACCCTCCATAAATTATTGATGAAACAGCTAGTTTTCCATGCATGCATGAGCAACATACCTTATCTTTCCCTTTGGAGCTTAGGTGAGACTTGTTCATAATACACCTTTTGCTAAAAATGTACTGGGCATGCACAAAACATGGTTTCCAAAGGTTTTTAAGCCAAAAATCAAGTGTTCATCACTGAAACACTGAAATTGTTCTGCTAAATTTTAAATTTCAGCTTTCTCCTGCTTCAGTATTAGAAGTGTCAAAAATCACCTCTCCTTTTTATACTATGAGAAAAAAAAACATATTAATTCCCTTTCTCTCATGTGAAAACAGCAGTTTGCTTTTTTCCTTGAGTTCTGAGTTAGTGTCGTATTTTGGGGAATGTTAAATACCAATCCAAGAAATATAGGCTTCAAACACTATAAAGCTGCTGGAAAACAGAAAGCAAAAAGGAAATACCTAGGCAAGCATTTTTATTGTATCCAACATTCCATATGCTGTAAATACTTGATGAGTTTCAAATAAAAAAAATTAAACTCATCTATTATCGATGTTATTTATCAAGTTGTAGGGAGGACGAGAAAGAGCTCCACAGCAACCTGCATGGAGCAGTATATTATGCAGGGCAGTGAAGTGGCCAAGCAATCCCTACAGAGCTGCTTTTCCCTGTGTCCTGCAGCAAGGCACATAACAGAAACCTTTATGAAAGAGTGTGGAGAGCAATGTAACAGGACTGGTTGTGGTCTTATAGGTTTCTTCCCTGCGAAGTAGGGACATCACATGAGGATGTGCTTGAGAATCAGCTTGAACCAGGATCTCTCCCAGGGATGGGACAGCCCTTCCTTGCCCTTCTCTCAAGGGCTTTGAAGGAAACAGTCTGCTGGTCGAAGTCATTATTGTTTTAAGTCTTGAAGCCTTTTTCCGAAGTTTTCCTGCTCACCCAAGGCAGTGCAGTAATGGAAGAAGGAACTGGAGCCTATTGGCCTCATGCTGGATGAACAACTCGACTCTGACACTACAAACTCTTTTTAGGGGGGCATTGAGATGGAAGACAGTTTGAAATTCAGATTCTGGGCTGCACTTTCAGAGCAGAGGACTAGAAAAGAATAATTATGAAACCTGATTAAATATTATTCCATCTCAATGTATTTGTGCTACGAAAGGACCAGGCACACACTAGAGCTTAGGTCTACAAACTCTGTGAAATCAATAGGAAGTGAGGAAGCTTAAGTAGGAAACAGAAATGTCAATATTCTGTTGGACCTAGGCCATGGTTTGATAAGGTAAAATATAGTGCAAGATGGCACAAGACCCTTCCTCAAAGAGCTAACTATGAAGAATAAATTACTGAGAAGTGACAGGACTTCCCACTATCACAGTATTAACCTTACAGATCAGCAGGGCCAGAAGGAGTGTACAGAAGGCACCTTTACTGTAGCAATAAAACAGAAAACTTCAAGGAAAAAGAATCCAAACATTTTCTCTGTAGGCAAATCAAAAGTGGATCCACAGGTTGCCATGGCTACAAAAGTCCATTTACTCTAGTAGTGTTTTCTAGCAGCTAAACACAAGTTTAAGTGACTAAGGAGAAAAGAGGGCTCTGGTTATACTGTTCCATTAGGTTTATATAATTAAATCTTTCAAGTGCAAACCACCACTGGTGACCGTCATCTGAATTGTTCATAAAAACCCAATGGACTGATGAAACCATTTTTAGAACCATCTGTCATATCTCTGTGTTTCTGCAATTGTTTGGGATCAAATGACTACTAGCACGTCACACATGGCAATTTCACAATCCAGAACCCTCATTTTGGGTTACGGTAATCTAATTAGCAGTTTCCATGGCTGGTCTAAGGGGAACATGTGAAAAGCTCTGTCTTAGACCATGAGGCAAGCAAAAACCTTAGGCACCCCGCCCTATGTGGGAGCCTCCATAGTCCTATCTCAGAAAAGTGATCTTGCCTTCCCATGCATGCAGAGAGTTTCTCTGCTTGTGGAACAGGCAGAAGAGTGATTTGTCTTTGTATAGACTAAGCTGAAAGAGCGGAAAGTTCCACCAACAAAAATTGAATGTGTGTGTACGGCAGGAGACTTCATCATTAAAATGTCATGTTGGATTGGTAGATGCAAGGGTCAGTCCTGCCCCTGTCTGTCAGCGCAGTAGTCTCCTCCCAGAGCTCTTGTCTCCAATATTCTCTTAAAAATAATGAACACTTCTAATTTTGGCATGCCATTAGGAGGGAAAATCCTGGCAGCGTGCATCAGACAGCTGTGAATGGAACCTGATTTTGGTGTAAAGTGTACAAGAGTTGGGAGAAATTGTCCTCGTTGCAACAAGCAGATAGAGGTGGTTATGTGGGTTTCTCTGGTCACTGGACTGTTCCCATGAATACTTTTGCTGGGAGTCCATCGTGATAAATCTTTTTCTGTCCTGGGCTTCAGAGCACTCCTTCCAGCTGTTGTTTTTTACAGAAAAAAAACCAGCAAATTTAAAAACATCTGAGAGTCTATGGGCACTTTCATAGAATCTGGATGCCAAGGTGAATTATACGTCACCTGGATGAACACCTCCATCCTTCCACAAGCTGGTCACTCATCATTACCAGCAAGAAAAGTTTTGCATATCCAGTCTTGACTTCCCATCAGGGTATTCTGAAGGCACGGGGTGGCAAGGATCAATTAAAGTGATAGCTTGGTCTATAGAGTTGTGATTTCTGGTGACTAGTGAGATGAAACAAACCCAGTGCAATGCCAAATTACCGGCTAAGTTGGCAGAGCTTGCAATAAAAAAAAATTAAACATCCATTTGTATATAAACTTAGTAATATTTTAACGTAATGAATAAGACACTTTTGAGATTTTTCAAAGTAGAAATACAGCTCAAATCTCACCCCTCAAATTACACTGGGCTTTTCTGTTTCCTTAAGGATGCACAGGAGACGGATTCTTTTCTCTGTATTTGGCTGTATGCACTATATAGAACTTCAGAGTTTTAATGAAGTCATTGCAATTTAAAAATACCTAAATAGAACACAAGATTGGTCTTTTAAATACCTACGGAGTCCAGCTTTTATAATTTTCCATGATTGCTAGAGTCCTTCAGGACCATGAGGACATTAACCTTCCTTTTTTAAAGACAGAAACATTCAGTGCTATAAAACTTGTTAAATCTGTGGCACTACCAGATCTTCAGATCAACCTATACTGAAAGTTTGCATCAAAAAATGCAAATAATATGCCAGCCCCTGCCCCCCTGTTTGAACAGAATCTGATTACTGTTTATTTTGAAAGTGCTGCTGTGAAAGGGTGGGCTCAATAGCTGCTATCACTGTTGGCAAGAAGGGAGGCAGGGACTGTCGCCTTAATGAGTATTTGTACAGTAACCAGCACAGCAGGATGCCCAATAGCAATAATAATAAACCTTGATCAGAGATTTCATACATTCTGGTAACATCAGACAGACTGTTCTGACTCCTGCACAACCGGGGGCCTCAGCAACTGTATGAAATCCTTAGATTACTCCAGAGATACTTCTGAATCATGTTTAACTAACCCAGCTAGGGCACGGGTGTTTTCACTTTCCTCATTTTACTTGTGCCACGATATTGCTTTTAGATCAGTGGTAATTTGGGAAGAATGGTTACTTCACACTGTACTCACTTCAGAAACCAAACTACATGCCACAGGTGCTCAGCCCCACAACCTGCAGAGAGCTGGATGGGCAGGAGTATGTGTGCCACTCCAGACCAGCGCAAAGCCTCCCCGGAGCCCAAGCCCGGTGGCAGGCCCAGCAGCCAGTGAGCATCTGGTGACAGGTGTCCCACAGTCCTGTGCTCCAGCACCTTCCCCACTTTCCTTCAGGGTCCGCCCCAGCGCGGGAGCTCTGTGCCCTATTTTGGGGCAGTGACATCAGGGCCCCGACTGCTCACGCTCTCGTGCTTGAGGGGCTGTGATGAGGGGCTCGGACCCATCGGGTCAACCCCTCAGCGCCTTTCTGCTCCCAGCCCTCCGCCCCCCCCAGGACAGCGGGAGCTACTGACGGGCCCGCAGGCACCGAGGCCAGCGCTCCTGTCTCTGCCCTGCGCGGCTGCAGCACCGCGGCGGCGGCGGACAGCTCCGACCGGGAGCGGGAGCGCACCCCCCTCCCGGCGGCGGGGCGCAGCGGCGGCCCAGCGGCAGCCGGCGCTGTGGTTTTAAATGGGCGGAGCGGCGACAGGCGGCGGGCTGGGCGGTGGGCGGCCCGCGTTGGCCCGCGGCGCCCATATAACCCCACCTCCCGAGCGCAGAGTGCCGCGGCAATTGGCTGGATGTGGTACTTGGAGATGTTGAGCTGGCTCCTTCCCCCCATGTCCCTGCACACACACAGGGGCGGGTGGTGCGGGCGGGAGCGGGAGGCAGGGCTCGGCGGCGGCGGCGGGGCTTCCCCGACTCGCTGCCTGCCCGCCGCCGTGCCCGAGCCGCTCCTGCTGCTGGGCTGCTGCCTGCGGCCGCAGGAGCCGACCGAGCCGGGCCGAGGGGAGCGCGGGCGGCTGCTGGCGGCGGGCGAGATGATGGCGGAGGGCGGCGGCGGGCCGGCGCGCAGGAAGGCGCTGTCTCTGCTGGAGGCGGCCCGATCCCGCTACGAGAGCCTGCAGATCTCCGACGACGTCTTCGGGGAGTCGGGCCAAGATAGCAGCGGGAACCCCTTCTACAGCACCTCGGCCGACTCCCGCTCCGCCGCCTCTTCCCAGGACGAGGAGGACGACGAGGAGGACGAGGGGCGCCCGGGGGCGCCAAGCCCGCGGGGCAGGGCGGCCCGGCGCCGCTCTCCCCGGGCGGCGGCCACCCCCGCGGAGCGGCGGCGGCAGCGGCAGGCCTGCGGCGGCAGCGCCGTCCCGGGCGGCCCCGGCCCTATGGAGGAGGAGGAGGAGGAAGCGGAGAAGGGGGGCTGGACCCGATCGCTACGAGACGTCCCACCCCCTCCCTTCAAGGATGGCAGCGGTACGAGGAGGGCAGGCTGCCGGGGCCGGGGGCGGCGAGCCTGGGCGGCCATTGGGGTGCCCGTGCGGGGTGCCCGGAGCGCGGCCCTCGCGTTCGGGTCGCGGCGCAGCCGTGGGACGGAAAGCGCCGTGGGCCCGGCTGCCGGCCTGGGCTGCTGCCCGGCCGCTGGGACGGGAGACGGCAGGTGCCTCCTGCCCGGTCCCTTCCCGGGAGCGGCCCCCCCGTCCGGCCGCTGATGCCCACGCGAGTGGGAGGGCGAGGAGAGGCCGCGTGTGCTTAGTCACAGCTGTCCCCTCCCCGGTGGGGCTGTGGTCGTGCCCCAAGCCCGGCAGCGCTGGGTCCGCCGCGAGAAGCAGACAGTATGGGGTGCCCAGGCCCCCGCCGTGGATGTGCTCCGGTGCACGGGTGGCTCCTCGTCCCCACTCTCGGGTGGGGAAAGCCGCTGGTCAAGGCGCTGCGGCTGACCTGCCCTGCGCCGTGCAGAAGGGGCTCTGGGAATGGGACTAGGATTCCCCCTGGCTGCAAGGTGTTCTCTGCAGCCGTCCCTGACCTCAACCCTTCTAGTGTGGCTTTTGGGCAGAGCGAATACCAAGAGAGTGGTGAAATGACACGGCGTGGCGTGCAGTAGCAGTTCACAGCACGGAGATCTCCGTGGACTGGCTGGTGTGGAGAGCTGCACCACTGGTTTGCCAGGAGAGCCATTATAACATATCTCTCTGCAGGCCTCGACAGCCAAGTTGACTGTGCAGTAGAGCAGCAAGGCATTGCAAAAAAACGGTTAATGGCTATGAAGAGCTGGGATGTGAAATTCAGCATTTGCATCTGAGAATAGGATGTGATGATTGCTGTCAATTGAATCGACAGTTTGCCTGGTCTAAGGTTGCTTGTCTTTGCTTTTTTTCAGTAGTTTAATTCCCTCATTTTGCTGTTGAAAATAAATGCTGAGGAGTAGTGTGCTGAAATTTGTGCAATGAGGCAGGCAGAAACCTATCTGAGGAAGCAGCTTGGGATGAGGGAGGAAGGTGGAACTAGCGCTGGAGCCCAGAGAAAGTTCAGTTGCGTTTCTGACGAATGTGCAAATAAAAGCTATCTACCTCTAGAAATAGGTAGATTTCTGTAAAATGTTTAAAAATCAACGTTAGGTACCTCTGTAAAGAACTCCTAGGTTTTATTGAAGGTTCTTATTCATAAGCTTATCTAAGATGACGTTTTGGACCATAAGCTTCATGGTGTGATGCTATTTCAGCATCAATTTTCATTTAATTTCTCTGCCTTTGATGGCTTATTTCTTCATATCATTACTTTATAGTAATATCCTTTTTAACAGAATTGGGATTACTGTTTTAATACTGGTTTGGAAAAGAATTGAGTTGGTGACCTGTTAATCTGGGAATTCATGTTTCCTTTGAAATAAAGGAGTCAGATTTATGGTTGACAGAAATAATATAGATGTTTCGTGAGGAAGGTGTATGTATATTGCTGTGAATATTTCCCCCCGGTAATAATAGATGGAGAAGAGTTTGCTGCTACCCTTTCATTCTGTTGATCGTGATGATAGGTGCTGCTTGTTCTTCATAACATGCTGATTTGGTTTGGTGGAAGTTCAGTTAGTGTCGTGATTTGATATATGTGAAACATGTACCCTTTGTGATATTTTTGTTTTTGACTACTCATATTTTAAGCTGTGGGAACTACTGCATTGCATATAACTGAGCTCTTATAATTCTAGTTTGTAGATTGACTGCTTTAAACCATGCAGATATCATCACTGGAGTCATGCTAAACATACTTGTACTGGCACCCTTGTTGCTTCATTGGACATTGTTCTGACCCAAAAGTTTGGATTCATACATCCTGAGGAAAAGATCTCCACTGAGGTGAAGACAGCTGTCCTTTGCAGTGACAGCATGTCTTTCAGTCCCTAATGGAGTACAAGCAAGAAATACGGGGTCAGACAGAACACTGACAAGTCTGTATTCTCAGTTCAAATATGCTGGATGTAAAATGCTTTCTTTCTAGGTTCTGAGATTAAAAGGAAGAGGTTTACGTGAGACTGAGATAAAAAATATTTTTGGTTAGCATCAAAACTTCAGAGTGTGGCCTTTTGGTCAAAATCTCAAGGTTTGCATAGTAGCAAGTACTTGGTATCATCTGATGCCAGAAGACAAATGCCTCCTGAGACTTCAGCCCCACTGATGCTGGAAATAAATCCTTGAATCAGAATAGGATCAAAGCTACTGTCAACCTCTGGTTTGGGAGACTGCCCCTTCATGGAAGGGACGGTGTGGGGGAAGAAAAGATTTAAGTTAGTTAATGAGAATGAGCTAAAACTCCCATGAGAAAAAATAAAGACCCACTTAGAAAACTCGTGGTCTTTTTAACTACAAGTAGAAAATACTATAACTTCTTTTTTACCTTTTGAATAAATTACTTAATACTGCCTTTCCCTTCCAAATCTCAGTGTTAAACTTATGTCTTTAAAAAGGAGGTATCTGTCCCTAGATTTAATCTTGAGCACAGACAGGCTAACTGATACTTCATCCCAAAAATATGCTAGAGACCCAGATGTGCTGGGGGCTGCTGGCAGTGTGTTAAATGGTTCAGTATGTCCTCAATCTGCAGTCAGTCACTGCGTGTATTCATGGTGACGCCTGCCTTCCTTGTGTGGCAGGTTCTGACAAACTGGGAAAGGTCTGACCTGACTTATGTGTGAGGAGATAAGTGACTGGCATTGCAATGGAACACAGTGCTGTTTGTGTCCCAGATTTTTGTTTTCTGCCCCTTCTTCAGGGATCTCCAGTTACTGTTGTTCCCGTTCCATTTAATAAAAATAGTGGGTGCTTAGACTCCATGGGGGGAAAAAAAACCAAAACAAATCAACATTAATAGCTGTAGCTGACTTCCTTTTGTTGAAATCCAAAATAGCTGTTAACTTTAACATAGAGGTTAGAACAGATGGCTTGCTGGCACTTTGTGTTATTTCAAGTTAAGCTAGTCTGCAAAATCATTCTTTTAGTTGCTGAGAAAAATCCCAACCATATTGTAGTGCCCTGATTTTTAAACTGGTAACTTGTGGCACTGTGTAGTTCTAATTAAAACAGATTGAGGAACAATTGCCTGTCACAAATATTAAAGCAGTAATGTGAGTTCTGAAGTACTGGGATATCAGTAATGGATAGGAGATCTTGGAGGCAGTTGCTGAAATGCCTTTCCTTCACAAAGAGCTCCTGGCTACAGCAAGTCACCGTGTGTGTTTGAAAGGCTGGTGGCATCCATGATCTAATGTTGGATCCAAGGTTATTGAGCTGGTTGTAGAGTGCAAAAGAATAAGAGAACAAACTGCTGCTAGGATAGGGAAAGCATAATTGAACTAGAGAGAGAGAGAGAGCAAACAACAACTATTACAAGCTAGTGTATGCCAGCAACTCAATGCAAACACTTCATTTGTGGTCGCTCCTGCCTCAGGTTTAATTGGTGTGCTCTTCCTTCAGGAGTAGGGTGGCTCTGGGTGATGCTTTCCCTTGTTAGTTCAGTAATCTGACCAGGAACTGTTTGGTAATAGATAGAGGCAGTATTGGTTCTGGTCTCTGGTTGTGGAGGGCTTAAAAGGTGCGAATATCCTGGTATTGCTGCTCCTTGATTTTCCTGATTTGTTAACTGGTGTTTTCTTCCTAGGATCCAGTGGTTCCCGAATCCATGTAGTTCAGCGACCAGAGAATTTGACCTCAGATGTAGGAGCACTTGTTTACTGTTAGGATGTTATGTTATTGTTATGCTTTAAGGTGGCAACGGTAGCAGGGAAGCCTAAGCTAAAGTTAATTTTGAAGTCCTCAAAGTTACGGACAATTAGTTCTACTGTTTCCTTCATTTTCTATGCCCTCCAAACCCTATTCTTATGCCTATACCCAAGGACAAAATGTTAAGAATGTTCCTTGTTCAAAGACCATAGCAGCTTCTCTTTGAGTTGCATTTAGAGAGTGAAAGTAGCTTTTATGGATTTCCAAAGAATTTCTCCAAAACATTAAATGTGCCATAAGTTACCACCTTTGAAGAACGTGCTCCAGTAGAACAGCATGCTCTCAGGAAGAGGTCACATAGACCATGTTTAGCAATCTTGCCATCTTGAAGAGGTTTAAGCAAATATTTAAAGTAGATTTTAGTTCAAGGGCATGGACAGGCAGATGGGAAGGCAGCATTGCAGCAGCAAGAAACCTGGAGGAAGAGGTCTTGGGTCAGGCTAGGCCATAAAAGAGGGACTACAACGTGCTACTACCTAATAGTTGTGGTGAATTGGTTCAAGTCCAGAATAGAATCTGAAGGTTTTAGTCTTACTATATTGATGTCAATATTTAAAGATTCTAGAGGAAAAAAAGTATGAAAGCTACTTAGTCACTTACGGCAGATTCTGCTTCAGAAATATCTGGGCCAAATTCTCTGTCTGTCAGTGGATAAAGTGACATAGATGTGACTTGTTCTTGCTTAATTATGTCACAAGAGAACTTAGCTACTTTTGACTTGCGTAACCATACTGGGAAAAAAGACGTATCTGTATAATCTGTTCTTACATTCTAATTACAAATTACTTATAATGACAGTATCACAATACTTCCAGGAGGATATGATAAATATGTCACAAGGATGTACATTACTACTTTGCAAAGCCTTTATAGGATGACTTAAAGGCTTGAAGTTTTGCTAAATAAGTGAATTATGCAAAGGCTTAATATTTTCTGTGTCTTACAAAACCTAGATGTGCCTTTCAGGAAGCTTTACTGACTTTAGAGCACATTTTCCTGCTCCTTCATGACTGAAGTGAACAAAGTACACGTGACAGCCTTATTGATTCTAAAATTTAGTGCAACTTAGCTGTGTTCCCTTCTTCCTTTTGCCCATACCTCTGCCATTAAACATGCATTTGGGGAATACCCAAGTGTGTAGATAAACTTCATAGAAAAAAAACCAAACCTGTTCTTCTCTGCTTTTATGAAGAGAATGTGTTTTGGTCAGTATTTGAAAGTCTGTAAGCACTGCAGATCAAGGTCTTCTCCATAGACACCATCTAGCCTTTCACAGAGAAAAAGCATATTTACTCCTAGATCTGTTACTGCATAAAATGAGTCTTTTCTTCTTGCAGCTATTGATGGGGTCATTTAAAAGAAGTAGATCAGTTCCTGCAGCCACTCATGTCCTTTTGTCGACATCCCAGAAACCGTACAGCAAACAATTTCCTTGTCTGCATACCTTTAAGTCAATCTAGAGAGCAAGTCAGCCTCTCTGCTGAGTCTAATGAGGATGCTAATAGTGGAGTTGATTTGATAACTCTATATAGACTGCTAGGTCACAGGAAGTTGTCCTGGATGCCACACACTTAAAAGAATCTGGAAACGTCTCTTAGGTGTTCTTGTTTATATAGGTGTTTTGTTTCTCTCCTGTGTTCAAGCTTCTAAAATTTTGGAGTAGATGATTTAGCAGTTTAGAAATACAAGGTACTTCCCAAAGGGAAGGTAATCATGGAAATAATTACACATCCTAACTAGAGGTCAGTGGAGTATAATCACTGAAATACCTCTTTCTTCTGAGTACTGTTAAAAATCGGGCATGTTATTAGAAAACAGAACAGGTGGACTCAAAAGGAATGCATGGCTAAGACAAGTGCATGAGAACACTACTGTTTGATGTCTCACTTCCTTGTGGCAAGGCATCCTTTTTAGGAGCTTATCCAATATCCCACTTCATATTCCTTAAAGAACAGCATGTTAATCAGTCACTGGCTCTGTTTGAAAATGAACAAACACATAGCTGAGTAGGACTTTAAAAAATTAAGCCAGAGTTCCTTGTCAAGAGATTGTGGGGAAATAGGCTTGGAAAGCTTCTGTGCTTATTTTGGCTCTCTATAAATTACTCCTGGATTACCATTGTATTTTCTGTGAAAACAACTAATATTAATGTCATGTGATAGAAAACATGCTCTTGATTCTGCTTTCTTGGATAACATGAGGGATTCACATGACCTGTATTGACAAACTATACTTGCTATTAGGAAGGACAGAGAATAAAACCAAACAACTTCTATTCAGCAAGCAATACAAAGCTGTAACTTTGTTTGCAGCTGCAAATTGGGCAAGTTGAAGAGTAGTTGATGGGGCACACTGTAAGGATGCAAAAATCATGTCAGAGGGGGATAAACAGGAGATACAGAAGCCAAGAATATCATGTACATCTGTATGGATGGGGGAATTAGCTGTGTATTGGATGGGAAGATTACTGGACTCACATAAAAGATACAGTGGGTACAAATGGAAGTGTTATTTCTAGTGAAGAAAAAGCAGAAAAAAAGACGTAAAACAGCTGCTGTTATAACTGTGATTCATTTCTGATTACATATGGCAGGGAGGTGGGTGTGTATGAAAGATTAAACTGAAGCAAAAAATGAGAATATCTTCTTCTTCTTAAGTTGCTTGCAAAATTCACTGTTGTGGAAAGTCTGATCATCTCTGCTTGTTTTGGAAAAGGTAGATGCTGGCTAACTTCCAAGTGGGTAGCACTTGTAGGTGTGCAGTCTGGGGTCAGCATGTAGCTGTGAGTGTGTAGCTATTTCCACTGATGTCGTGGTGCAGTCAGCTCCTGGATGCACCCTACTGATACAGGGCCTTGGGAAATGGTAATCATGTCAGTTCATGCCCAGAAAAACTACTTTGAAGAGGTGGTATGTATTGAAACTCATACATGTATGCATGTAGACATATAGGATCATGGAATTGTTATGGTTGGAAATGACCTTTAAAATCGTCAAGTCCAACTGTCAACCCAGTACCACCACTACATTCACCATTAAACCATGTCCTCAAGTGCCATATTCACAAGTTTTTTGAACACTTGCAGGGATGGTGACTTCACCACTTCCCTGGGCAGTCTGTTCCAATGCTTTACAACACTTTCCATGAAAAAAAATTTCCTAGTTTCTAATTTAAACCTCCCCTGGTGCAATTTGAGGTCACTTCCTCTTATCCTGTCAGTAATTACCTGGGAAAAGAGACCAATCCCCACCTGGCTACTCCCTCCTTTCAGGTAGTTGTAGAGACTGATAAGGTCCCCCTGAGCCTTCTTTTCTCTAGGCTAAACAACTCCAGCTCCCTCAGCTGCTCCTCATAAGACTTGTGCTCCAGACCCTTCACCAGCTCCATTGCCCTTTTCTGGACCCACTCCAGCACCTCAGTGTCCTTCTTGTAGTGAGGAGACTGAAACTGAACACAGGACTTGAGGTGAGGCCTCACCAGTGCTGAGTATAGAGGGACAATCACTGCTCTGGTCCTTGATGCCTGTGCTGAGGCTAAAAGAAAAAAAACTCAGGAGCAGTTAATTGAGGGTGAGATAAGGAAAGGGTTTAATTTGTGCCAAGGCATAGATGTTACAGGACGCATGCCGGCTGTGCCTGAGATGTTACATTTTATACTACTATCTGTCCAATCCCAAGCGTTTCCACCCGGTAGCCTTTGCTCTGGTCTGCCCCAGGCCTACCTCCTGGGAATTGAGTCTGGGGTGTATTTTGGGACCCCCTCTTCATCGTTCTCATCATCCTCAGAGCACTAAGGGTACACAGTCACCTAGTTCTTGACTGTGTCCTGTTGTTCAGGCCAAGATATGAACGTTCTCTAAGCAGCATAGGCCTTGCCTTGACAAAAGACTAAACGTTTCTACTGAATTCAGGGGTAGGATTGATGTGGGGAGCATGGAATGGGGTAAGAGGGTTGAGGAATGTGTAAACTACTTGTGCTGCAGGGTGAGGGAACAAGGGCTGCTGCTTCTACTTCTTATAAAACTTCTAAAGCTTACAAAATTAGAAAAATAAGAAACTAATAGGGGCTTAAGGCATCATCCTGCTGGCAACACTATTGCTTATACAAGCCAGGATGCCATTGGTCTTCTTAGCTACCTGGACACACTGCTGGATCATGTTCAGCTGCCTCAACCCACGACATTTACTCAGCGGGTCACCTTGTCACAGGAGGAGATCAGGTTGATCAAGCAGGACCTGCTTTTCATAAAGCCTTATAACTTAGAGCGTTTGGGACGGGGATCTGGTTTTAGTTGTTCTGCCCCAGTACAGGGTAAACAGATCAACTGGACTGCAGGGCAAGAGGAGGCCAGCCCTTCCCAGAGATAGGGTGGTGGTTCATAAACCTCTTGCTGTAGCAGATGAGTGAAAATGGACCACGTTTGGTTTGGAGTGAGATATTCCCAAGATGATCTTGAAAAATGCAAGATGCTCTTACATCTGTCTTGGTGGATATGTTACATTATGTATATAGATACATATGTGGATATAAATTCTTATTTAGCTTTTCAAAGGACTTGTAGCTTGCTGGACTGTATTCCTGAACAGGATCACTAAATGAGACCTTAAACTGAAGACTTTTTCTCATTTTTTGGCCATTATAGTTACTCCTTGCTTCTAAACTTGTCCTTTTACGTAGTTTTTGGTTGGTTTGAGATGAAGCAAAATAATGTTTGAAGGTTTACACTTGTGAGATCTGCATGAATTCCCTCTTGTCACTGGCTTTGAGATGAAAAGAAATTAAGCATTAAAATTTGGGATGTGTTTAAGTGATATGTAGCTATTTTCATGGGGCTAACATTGTTGCAAATAGTTTAAGTCCTTTCTTTTAAGGGTCTTTAAAGAAGGGAGGTGGCTTTAAGCATATCAAAAACCTTCCCCATTGGGAAAAGAGTGATGGGTTTTGGAGTAAATGACATCATGCTCTTTCCACTTGATGGGATTGTAGTTGATGAATAAGGAATGACCTCTCAAAAAAGGCCTTTCTGCATCTGCTTCTGTACTACTGGGTAATGACTCACACTTAAACTGACATTAGAGGTGGTCTAAAACAGCTTGTCAAACCTCTACAGCAGCCCCCTGTCATTGTGCCCTGTGGGGCGTGGGGGCTCCCTACAGGCAGGGTGCTATGGGGGCTCCCCTGGGGGGTCTGTCAGAGCAGGGCTTGGCAGCCAGGGCCCATCCTACCACCGCAGCAGGACAATTGCAGCCAAGGGCACTGAGGCATCCCCAAGCACTGGGCGCCTCCCTGGGGACAGGCCGAGGCTGGGTCAGGATGTGAGCGGGGGTAGGCCTGGCTTGGCAGGGCCCATGGCTGCGCAGGGCTGTGCCAAACTGCAGCCTGGCCCTCATGGGGTGGGGGCTGATGCCCTACAGGGCTGACATGGGGACCTGGGCCAGGAGGGCCAGGTAGGGCCAGTCAGGCATGGTGGTGACCCTGGGGCACTGGTAGCAGCTCCTTGAAACAAACTCCTTGGCAAAAGTCATTACTTTCTATAATGTCTTTTCCACAAAAAAGATGTTCAGAAGGAATTTGTCAGTGCTCAGTTGGGCTGTCCTTCTAACCCCCTTCCCAATGGCTCTGGGTTCTCTGTGCTCTGTCTGTACAGCTCAGGCTGTTGGTAGCCAGCCATTCCCTCAACTGTGGAGAGCCTGGCTGGTTCCACAGGGTGACTGGGAGATAGTACAGTCTTTCTGTTTCATAAGTGCCCTGCAAGCTCCTTTTGGTTGAAATTACCTTTGGTGTTTATTTCTCATGTAGGAAACAAAGTACCAGCTTGTGGTGGTTTTGGTGCGCGAAGCAGTTGTGCAAAATTAGGAGCTTGCTGAGCCTTGCGGAGGCCCACCCTGGTCACTGCATTCCATGACAGACTTACTGCCTTGTTTTCTGTGCTGAATTCTTGAGGCAGGAATCATCTCTGCAGTACCAGCTCCAAGTTTCACACTGTGCTTTGTGTTACACTACAAACATTGCAGAGATTAAAACATATAGTTGGGAGGAGCAGGCAGATGCAGAAACCTCTGATTGAATAAATACCCTGTCAGGTATTCTCACTAAAATTGTCATAATGGCAAATGCCTGTTTGTCTCCATTTGAATTGGGTATGTCTGGCCTAGCATCTCCAAAAATGTGTCTCATAAGAATCTGGCAAAAGCTTAAATGTTCTGATGGAAGAATTTTTATTTTTGTTTGAGAATTTGAAAGTTCCTTCCTGAATGAAGCTGGGGTTATTGAATTTGTTTATTAATTGTTTTGATAGCATGAAGTTGGAAGTGACTCCATGTACACAGGAGAACAAGCTGGGAATTTCCAAGGTTCTTCATAGCCTGGAATAACCTGGTGTGGGGGGCATGAGGGCATGGTACAAGAGGGAAATGCTTAGTGTGAAGGCAGCAGTGACTAACAGCAGAAATGGAAAATGAAGGAGAAGAACTGTCTAGGAGAAAAAAGGACTGGATGTTGAAGCTGAACACCAGACAAGTGTGACTCAGTGTCATGTTGTGAAAAGGTGAACATCCTCCCCAGCTATTTAAACAGAGTGTACAAGACTTGAAATGAGTCTGGTTTGCCATTTAGGAGAGAGAGTGTGGGTCACCAGCCCAGGTGAGAAGCACACAGTTAACTGTGAAGAGAAAGGACTGAGAAGCAGAAACTCTACTAACCTGGCCACCTTTTAGTATTCAGGTTTTAAGCTAAGGGACTGTATGGATAAGTAAGGGCTATTATAGGAAAGGGAATTATCTACCTTACCTGCTCTGAAAACTGAATATAAGGAATAATGGGTATAAATTGATAGATAATTAAATCAGACATGATAGAAACTGTAAGACAGTGCAGGGCTGCAGAAGATGAAATGTGTCACTGAAAACCTAAGAACAAATGTCATTAACCTTTTGTATCTGTTGTAATAGGCTGACTCCAGTATGTGTGCTGAATGGGGATAGAGGCCTTGGACTGAAGGACTTCCTGAGGTCCCCTCTAGCATTCTTTTCCTTTGTTTTAGATTGGTTAAGATAAATGCAAACACTAGGGAAGCTGCTTTAGTGACAAGTTGTATGTTGGAATGTTGTAGCTTATGAGAAAGAGCTGTGTGCTTGCAAAAGGCCACCTGATCTGTTAAGATGAACCTACCTCCTTCGCTTTGCCCAGGTAAGGTGGTCCAGGCACACATGATGGTTACTTAGGGTATTGTTCCCATCCTCACTTCTATGGTATTAAGTTGTGTGTTTATTAACCTTATATCTCTACTCAAAAGACCTATTCTGAGGCTCCTTCTTTATGTTAAAAGCAGTAATCTTCTTATGATAGGGGTGCCTGATATGACACTATCCATATTTAGGAGATCAGTAATGCTACACTCTGGAAGCAGTTACTGTATCATCCACTGGGGTCTAGGTTTGTACATGTCTTTCTTTATGACACTTTTTTGAGATATAAAGAGCTTCCTTGCAGCTGAATCCCAACACAAACCTCTGTAGACCATGAGAATGGATGCATGAAGGAAGACAAGCGCAGGTCTGGAAAAGGCCCAGCTAAATCCTAGTCCAGATGCCTGCAATAACTGATGACCATGTAAGTGATGTCTTACTGAGAAAGGACAACAGAATGTCTACTCCATATTCATGTGTCTTCAGTTCATGGGCTGGGTATCAGAAGGTTGTTTCTTCACTTCTTTGTGAGCATTACAAAATTATTTCATCTTCAAAGACTACTATTGGCACTTAGGTCTTCTTTTTTTCCCTGATATTTACCTCAAATAGATTTAAAGACATTTGATTTTTGGTTTTTATTGTGGATTTTTTTTAGCTTTCTCTTTGTTTTTGTCTCTTTTTTTTTTCTTCTCCCCCTCCTAGGCTAAAAATAAGAGAGTAACAGATTTCTTCACAATCTTTCCTTGCAAGAATACACCCCTACTTCTTCTAGTAGTAGTTCTCTGTCTTTTCCAGTGTAGGATCAACTCTGTGTTGACAAATTGCACAGGTTTCTAAGTAAGGTTTTATGGTTCCTTGTTCAAAGGTACTAATATGTCACTATCTCTACAAAAGATAACTACTAACCTACTTAATGCTACTTAGAAAAACACTGTTTTAGAAGTCAATTGTGTATCACTGCTGCAGAATAAGAGATTGTGTCTGATTTGAGCAGATAATTAGAGAAAAAACTTTCAATACTGGTTTGTAAGATTTATTTTGGCCAACAAATCCAAATACTACCTAGTAGGATGATCAGCCTAGTATTCTTTGTTTGTGTTTTGAGCATATACTTGGTTCTAGTTCCATGTCCTGGTAAAAAAGGAAATAAAATCTCTCCCAAAGTCACCTACCTTTAGCCAGATAACTCCTTTAGCAGTCAAGGACCTGGATAAACAGGAGACATTAATACTCTTACTCATCCCTGCTGCTGCCAATTAACAAGTATCTAGCTAGAACAGATAAATTCAGCTTTGCTGTAAGTCATATCTCAGAAGCTTTCCCACTAAAAATGATTTTAAGGTGACCTGTGTATGATACAAATACTGTGCATTTGTTTTGATGTCCTTGATTAGTCTTCCCTCCAAAATCTACTCAGTCTTTGAGAAATATTGGGATCAGAGTAGCAAGTTAAAGTTACCAAGCTCTTATTTCTCTTCAAAAGTTTTTGTTTTCACAGCTTAACATGTTACCTTGAACATGGATTCTTTTATGTTCTTAATATGGGGCTCCAAGTATTTGAAAAACAAAAATATATACTAAACTCCAAAGATTTGAATTTTTTTATGTCCTTGTCTGTGATACAGGTATTGCAGCTTCTGATGTCCTGTCTGCAGACTCATGAAACTTAGTCTCTTATGAACCTCAGTATTTGCTTTCAGAATGAAGCCAAAATCCTTGCCCTAACAGCTGAAACACACCTAGGTCATCATGAATCTCTCTGTCATGAAAATTACTCTGGCTTCACTTCCTCGTTATTCCCCTTCATCTCCCTTTTATTTGGTTAAAGAGCATTTTCGATCTTTGTGTACAAGGCATGGCTGTTTCTGGTTAAGAGGGGTGTGAGTGCAGCCAGAAGTACCTAAACCTACAATCCCACTTAGACCTGGGTAAATTCAAAACACATTGAACTATGTCAAGTGCAAATAGTAGTGCAAGCACCTACCTGCTTTCTGGGACAGATGGTGAATGTAAAATATTCAGCTATGGATATTTTTGAATTGGTACTGTCAAAGTGGGTACTGAATATGAAATGGTTCTAGAAATACAAAATGGACTTGACACTGTTAATGCTGTTGTTGAGATTGTACCCGTTTTTAAATTTCTTTCTTTTTTTTTTTGCTGAATGAAAATAAACTAAGTGACCATTAGTTTCTTTAAAAGGAGTCATTTCTATTGTATGCTGAAACAGAAATATTTGATAGCATTGTATGGGCAGATATTGTAGTAGAGTGAGAGAGATGTTAAAATAAAAACTATGCCTTTTCTTCAAGTCTTTTGCTGAAAGGTTGACTCGGAAGGGGTCTGAGTATTGACCTGGAGCAGCTTGACATCGAGCAGTGCACTGCCAATTGTTCTAATGCCAGCTTTCTTCCTAAAATAAAAGGGAGATGGGATTCTTTCTTTTTAAGCTGAAATGGGCAGCTAAAGGGAGAATCCCTAAGCACAATACTTTAATCAGAGAAGGAGCAAGAAATAAGTGTAACAAAAGCTGTTCAAAACTTTACTTCCAAGCTTTTGGTTTCTACTGAATCCTTTTAATCTGTACGATAACCTCTTTCTAACCTGTTCTTCTCTGCTACAGCATTTAGTTTCTCTAATTGTATTTTGCTTCCTAGAATTCTCTGCTGTCATAAAAATGAACATTTCTCTTATATCTTAATACAGATTCTACCAATACTTCACATTTTAACATCATGTTCTCAGTCATTATGAAACTTCCTTTCTTTTATTCTTCTGGAATTTTACTCCTGTTAAAATTGCAGCCAGTCAGGAGCAGGGATCCATCAAATTTTGCTGCTTAGTAAGCCAAGCTTTTTACAATTTTGATCTGCCCCACATGTCCAGGAGAAGATAAAGGTCTTCCAGATTTTAAGTTCTCACCTAGCTTATGCAAAACTAACTGTTAGGGGTGACAGCCTTTTGAACTACCCTTGCTGAAAGATGGCTTGCTTGAGTTCAGTCCTTATTAGATAGCACATTTGTAGTGAGAAGAGCCTGTAGGCTCCAATGGCATTTCCTGTGATGAAAAAGCTAGTTGGTGTTGAAAAGCAAGATCATGTGAAACTAGACTCTACCTGTTCTTTCCTTCATAGTGTCACATAAAGATGACATCTGGTACTTCTAATATACCAGAATTATGGCTGGATGCCCCTGACCACACTGTTCACACTCTCCTGCTACAGCTGATGTTCCAGATCTGCTTTTGTGGGAGATACAATATGTGAACAACTGTCACACCCACTACAACATCAAACTTATCTCTGAAAAGCTGGAAGGAATGCAACATGCAGCCCAACAAAATTTGAGTTCAGTTCTAAAAGTGGTGTTTATCTATGGGTTTGGTTATCCCATGATTATTCAATTTTCTTTTTGCATGAAGATTGCACTTCATGGGTGTCAGCTACCCCTGCATAGTTTTTTGAGTTAGCATTTTGTTGGGTCCAAGATGTAAATGCATCTATGCTCCTGCTGCCTAATAGAAGAGACCAGTGGAAGTTTAGAGGCCAATGCACTGAGTAATGGGCCCAATTCTTTATAGCAAGCATTTAAGGGATATTCTCCCTTCTCCCTCACTTTTATACATGGGAGTGGAGATTGGGTTTCCTGTGTCTGGTTCTTCCCTTGCTTTGCTCAGTGTACCCCGGAGTCCCTTATTCCCCATACATTGGTTCTAGAGTCAGGGGGAAGTGGACAAAACCAAGTGATAACATTTATAAAGAAAACAAAGATGTTATATTTGTTTAAGCAGTTTTGGTGTGGCTGTTGTTTTTCTTCTCTTTTGAGACTAGCTGAACTACCTGTTCTGCATACTAACGGAGCTTGAATGCTTCCTAAAGAAAGGAGACAACACACAGATACATTTTAAGTTTTGCTTAAAACATCCATTGTAAGTTGCCTTGTCTATTATTTAGAAGAGGGAGGAGAAAGCAAGCAAGCTTTTAAACTGAAGTAAAAAAAAAAAGTTTTTTTCTAAGCAGAGTCTTTAAGCACATCTTCTGCTATGTCTTCAAGGACTCTCTACTGTACTTGTCACTACCCATTCTTTTGCAGTCTGTTTTCTGGGTTTTTTTACAGGCTGCATCACTTGGCATTATAATACTTATGTCACTAAGTCATTTCTTTGGAGCAACCCTTGGCCAGAAGTATGCTTAATCTCACTTTAAAAATTTGCACTTCAGTGTAGGGTTGCACTGATACCTAAGAATAATTTGATCATTGTAGTTTAAGGTTAAATATCTACCTCAGATGCTTTCTGCTGGGCTGGAGCTGAAAAGACCCTAGAAGAGATTACTGTTGTCAATTAACTCCCAAACTGTAGCCTCAGAAATTTCTTAGAAGAGATCCTTTTTGATGTTTATTGAAAGTACAACTTGTTTGCTTTACATCCTTATAACAGTAGAAAGTTTGGTATCAGGTCTGAGTGGTAGAAACTAACATTAAGTCCCATGATCAAAAGGAGAAATCCATGTTTCCTGAAGAACACGAGTTTCAATTTGCTTGCCAAAGTTTGCGAAGAGTGGCCATGATCTATGGAGTGGTAGTTGGAAGGCCCAGAATAGGGACAAGAGGACTGCAGGATAAGCTACAGAGCATTTTTGTAGTGAAAAGACATTCCCCTCTTTTTCTACCGCTACGCATATTGCAGCCTCAGTTTTGCTTTTAAGATTAATAATTTGCATGGCTGACTGCAAAATGAGTTTGTGCTCTGGAAACCTGTTTCCACTAGAGAAAAACACAAGGCTGTTACACGTCCTTTTGATTTGTGAGTGATGCAAATTAAAAAGGTGAATATTGAGGGACGTGAATATAGAACATTATTCTTTGAACCCAGACAAGCGTATGAGCATGTGCTTAAATAAATGCATTTGTGGTACTATTTTAGGGATAGAGTATAGTGACATGAAAACTGTTATACTAACGCAGAAGTACTTCTGACTGATAACACCACTCCCCTGTTCTTACAAGAAGTCAGTTTTCTAGTGGGACAAAGGGAAATGACTCCTTTTTGTACTGGTATAAAACCTACACTACATCAGCTGAAGCTTATAGGATTTGAGTGCACACTCAGCTCTCTGCTAAAGAGAGGGTGAACTGTATCTGCTAAGATGCTTTAGTCCTGAGTGCATTTACTGAAGAACTCCAGAGCAGTGTTCTCCAAACATTTTTGATCATTCACCCCTATTAGCAGAAGTTTTTTCATCAGGTACCCCGAATCTATGTATATTTATTTATTTCTAGATTATATACATGCACTACTGTACTATTATACTATGTGCATTATAAAGCATACACAAAAATAGAAATTAAACTGAGATGAGATAAAGTTGAAGTAAACACAATGTAATTTATTTATTTTGTATTTGTTAACAATACAAAAAAATACTTTCTTTCAGCACCCCAGTAGATTGTCTTGTGCAGCACCCCATGTTGGAAACCACTGTGCTAGAGCCTATGAAAGGATCTTGATACAAAGCTCATGCCCAAGCAGACAGTACCTGGCAAGCAGGACTGTGGTCATTTGTGTCCTACTCTGGCAAACTGCTTCAGTCCAGATTCAGAAAGATAATTTCTGTAAAGTGGCTTGAATCTCTCTGCCAGGGGTACTACTAGACCCAGATGTAGCTGTGATGAAAAGCAGTATGTTCACCTGCTTTCTCTGTCTTCTCTCTCCTTCCCAGATAAATAAGATTCTAGCTTGCCTAGCAGGCTTGGGGTTTTGATCACACAAGGTTATAAAAACTCCAGGCCCAGCTTTGCTAATAATCTGAAGGCTTTTTTATTTCCTGCTAAAACATCAGTGGGGGTTATAACATTTCAGACTTAGTAGTCTGGCCCTTAAGGGAGGAATGTAATAAGTTCTTCATGTGGAAGGTAGAATTCACCTATTCAGAACCATTCACAATAAGCAGGAAAGGAGCTGCATCAGATGATAGAAGAAACTGATGCGGTTCAATGAGATGCAGCAGGTCTCTTTTCTTAATTTTAGTTTTTGAGGCATTCAACATAAATAAAGAGTGAATTTGATAATAAAATAAAATTAAAAGAATAAAATGTTTAAATGAGAGCTTTGTGAACATAGCAACAAGTGGCCAAGGAACTGGAAGGGCCATGTAAAGGAGCAAATCTGTCTAAAACCAACTTCAGCAGTTAGGTCCAGAAGGCTTAGGAAGCGGGAGGCTCCCTGTGGAGATGTATATTCTTCTTCTGTATTTGCCTTACTGTTTCTGCATTCAGAGCCAAGAGAGCAATGAGAGACTTAGCAATGAAAACTTGAGGTTCTTGGATACTCCTTTCCCTGGGGGATTCCATATTCAAAAAGTGCTTAAAAAACCTAGAAAATGAAAGAAGGTTTGGAAACAGGTGCAGTGCAGTTATATTGACTGGAGCAGCAGCATACGCTGATCTCTCCCAGAAAGCAGGTTGACACCAGGGCTTCTGATGGATGGACACTGGCTAAGGCCTTGTCTTAGTGAGGGCATGAAAGGAGTTCTCAACTTTCTATGAAACACAGTGGTAAAGAGACAGAGATGCTTGGATATCAGTAGCAATAAAAGGAAAAAAAATTTGCCGTGTGAGAACAGTGACTTGCTTAAATAACCTTCAATTGTTACATAAGTGGAGGCTGTGAGACATCTGGAGAATTGAGTTTTCCTTGTAGAAAATGTTGTGGTACTGGATAAACACTGATGTGCTCCACACAGATATTGGGCATTTCCTTGCCAGCAGAAACTGGCCAAAGCAAGGAGGAGACTTGCAAGAGCAGCTCTATGTGAATTGTTTCCCATCTTCTGTGTAATTAAATTGATTTTGGTGGCCTGGCCGTCTGAGCTATATAGAAGATTACATTTCTGCCTTTGATCACTTACAGAAGTATGTATGTCATCTTACTGGTGTTTTGGTTTTAAGCCTATAGATTTGAATCCGTGCTTTAAGGTTTTAAGTGTTTTCATTATGTTGAGGATGACTGAAGAGAGTGTAGATGTGGCATGCTCATACCTGTGGATTGTAGGAATTGAGGCAGGGAATACAAATTTCAACACTTTCACATAACGTTACACTGTCTTCAAAATGAGAGAAGAGCAGCAGACCTCCTTCCCCAGTAGTTATGACGTTTGATCTGTGCTTACCTACTAGTTAGGTATTCCTTGACAGAAAGAGTTTAATGGAAAAATGGTTTATGAAAGTATGACTGTAGATGCCAATACTTTGTTAATTCACACAGGTCAGTGCTTGGGAGCAAGGGGGAGAAGTGAAACAGGAACCAGAAGAGGGTTGGGACATCTAATCTTTCCTTTTGAACAGCCATAGGCTGGTCAGGCACAGGTGTGGATCTTTATTCTGTGACTTAAAACTGAATATCATACAGATGGACACACTGCTAACCAATGCTGGCCCACCTGTGCTATCTGACAGCTATTCCTTGTCTCAGAACATGTGACCTTAGAAACAGCAGTTGTAGACTTGAAAAATTCATACTAACATAAACCTCATCTCATTACTTCAGTGAAATGCCAATGGAATGGGAAACTTTGAGGTATGACAGTGTCTCAAAAATGCAGGAGGAAGGGGGGAGAAAGCAGCAGAGAAGTGGAGCTGGGTGAAGGTCAGAGTCAGATAACAGCAAGCAGCTGTGAAGGCTGAGAATGTGCAGAATGGTGCAAAGGAGAGCAGGGCATAGGTTCCAGTACCAGCCTGAGACATGATAAGCCAGAAAACCAGATGATATGATTAACCAGAGGGATTAGAGCATATCAGTCACAAACTGAAACATTTATGGAGGCTCACTTCCAGTTCCTGAACTCAGGAAATATTTTCTATATCTTGATGGGCAGGCAGTTTGGAAGGGAGGCACCACTTCTGTCTGAGTGACAGTCAAAATTCACAGCCCTTATTTAAATGAAAACTTTTCCGGTTACTTGTCACTGAGTAAATACACTCACACTCCATCATATCATGAATTCATAAGCCACCCTGATACGAAAACAGCAGCTTACATCTTTTCACTTTTTAGAAAATCAATCTTTAAGTAGATAAGAGCATGCAGGGCAGGACATGGGGCCAGGATTTACAGAGCAAAAAACATACTGTAAACTTCCTTATTGCTATGTTAGTAAAACTTTACCTTAAACATGCATTTGACTCTGCATGTCTGTGTCGCTGTCTATGGCCTCTGATTGTCATTGGCTTTTGTTCCAGGTAGATAATTTTCAAACTGTGGAGGATCTAGCTCTGGTATAGTCATCCAAAAATCTGTTCTGAACCCTACTGTGAAGACTGTGTGCTTTCTTCTGTAAGAGAAATACTATAGCTAGGAAATATGAAGCCCCAGTCACTGAGGTCTCAAGCTATAAATATCCTAATCTGTGGTTACAGAGTGGGAAGCTATTATTTCTGTTGTGATAATGCCCAGAAGCCTCTGTAGGAATCCTTAATGTGAGGTGCTTGGCACTTTGCAAACAGAAGGACACCCTTTGCAGTAGTTATTCCCATGTTACTAATTTAAATTTACCTTGCAGGTGCATGCTTTATAATTATATTTGCAGATTCAAAGAACTGATGTTTGTTTCTGTTTTATATATAGCAGAAATATTTATTGGCTTTGTCTTCCACTCCACTACTTAATATGACCCAGATTTCATCACCAACAACCATTTTTTAATTTTTTTTTTAATGTCAGCACACTGTGAAGTTCTTTGAAAATCTCTGCTGTATGAAATGTCTGTTGCTGCTAGGTCCAAGATGAGAAATAGAAGCTACTTTCTCCTTTTATAAACTGAAGTATGTTCTTACAGCAATTAATTCTTATGAAATGTTTCAGCTTTTATTGTTTCACATGTTGACAACCCCCAAGAAGCCTGGACAAGATGACCTCCAAGTATAGCTGTGATCTGGGTTTCTGGATGACTACCAGTAAGCAATACCAGTCTGGTGACCTCAAATCTTTTACCTACCTAATCTCAGCGTACAGCCTACTAACACTGTGTTTGAAGAGGTAGACTTTGGCTCCAGAGTAACAAAGTATCTTGCCTGTAAGGCCTTGGGGGAAGGCATACAATGCTTTTCTTTGCAAACCTAGTTCCATGGCCTGGTTCCAGTTCCACTTGCACCCCGGGCAGCTGTATGGCGTGGTGTGGGCCGTGGTGGGAGCTGGCTGCTGGTGTGAAGCAGTTCTGCAGGCTGCACATAGCAGCTGGGCAGAGGGTGCAGGAGCGGTGCTGTGTTGCTGAAGGACTGCTGAGGATGAGTGGTGCTGTGCCACTGAGGATCCTGCTCTGACTTCATGCACTGTTTAGCTCTGAGTTGTGCTTCTGGCTCGCTCTCTGCAGATACAACTCCCTGAAAGCCTTCCCTGGGGGTGCAGTGACTTGTAAACTTGTTGGTGTCACCCCGAAGTTAACACAGGCAGTACAAGTAATAAATCCATCTCTTTCACAGGTGACTGCCTTTTTTCTTCAGTCTTCGTTGTTGAAGAAACACACTGATTTCTTAAAACTGATGAAGTGTAGATTTATAAGACTTATTAGGCACCCTAAGTTGGAGTGCTGTGGAGTGTGCCATGTGTCTCGCATGTGGTAAGAGGATTAGGGATGTTGATGTACACAGTATATAGACGTCATTTATTGAACTTTCTGGCTGCTTGCCTATTTTGACCTGAGATGTTCAGACAGCCTGTAACACTGGTCACTTCTAAGGGCAGGCAGAAAAAGAATGGAAAAAGGCAGTCTAACAACAGGGGCGGGAGTAAAAGTACAAAAATAAAACAGAAAGTACACAAAGTGATACCATGCATGTGTAAAGGAGCCCTGACTCTAGCAAGGATTGCACATGTGACCTCCACTTGCACCTTGTGTGTCCTAAGAAAATATTTAAACGTTCATCTGCCCCTAAGCCTAATGCACCAGCAGAGAGATGTGGCTTGTAATTTCTTGTTCTAAGGTTTTTGAGGGTGTTGGGGAAGAACATGGAGGATATAAAGTGAGGAAATTACAAGTTTAAAAGCAGGTGTGTAAATGCAGATGCATTTTGGAGTGACAAGAGCTCCTTTACCTCCTAGTCTGGGGTGATAGCAGCAGAGAAACCTTGTCTTACTGGTCAGTTCATGAATCATAGAATCAATTAGGTTGGAAAAGACCTTTGAGGTCCTTGAGTCCAACCTATGAACACCACTAGGCCAACTGGACCATGGCACTAAGTGCCACATCCAGTCTATCTTTAAACACCTCTGGGGATGGTGACTTTTCCACCTCCCTGGGCAGTCCATTCCAATGTTTAATCCCTTCTGTGAAGAAATTCTTCCTAATGTCCACCTAAACCTCCTCTGGCACAGCTTAAGGCTATGTGCTCTTATCCTATTGCTGGTTTTCTGTGAGAAGATGCTGACCCCCACCTGGCTACAACCTCCTTCCAGGGAGTTGTAGCTGAGCCTCATTTGCTCCAGGCTAGCTCATCTAGATGAAGCTCACTTAGAAATGCGTGTGCACACTTTCCTACAGAGAGTAGTAAAATTTGTGGGAGGCTGGTACAACCCAAAAGAAGCAGGTTTGAAAAAGAGCCTGAATATTATTCCCATGCAGCTCCTGTTATCCATCTCCTTGGCAGATTCTAGGTTTTGAGCTCTTCTAGCAGGGCAGCAGCAAGAGCACCCTGCTCATCACCCTATCCTAGGTGGGTGCAGCAGTACATGCTTAGTTCTGTTCATGGGAAGTAGCATCAAACACTTTGGGAACTATGTGCTTACCCTGACAACTACTCTCTATCTTCTCCAGGAAGAGCCTGTTGCTACTGGGAAGTAATTGCAGAGATTAGTACTGTAGCTATCTTAGCTCAGTTGGGATGGAAATGAATTGTTAGGAGGTTCTGTACTGAAATCAATGTTCTTGCATGATAAGGTTGTCTCTAATGCTTTTCTAAACTATCTGGATTTGTTGGTTGATTTTTTTTTAAATAATCAATTTTTGAGCAAAGCAGAAAAACATTTCCTCATGAGATTTGCTCAAAGCCAGGAAGTTTCAGTGGCATGTGTGTGTGTTGCATGTAAATGCAGGCGCTGATGTGAAGGCTTTCAGCATCTCATTAGTTGGGTCATTTGCTTATTGACTTTTATTTACAAAAGATAAATGAAATGTTCTGATTATTTGCTTGGAATACATACTAGGCTATTTTCCCTCCTTCAAACACAAAAGCCCTACCTTTTAAGACAGGGTCCTGACATCAAATATTGCTGATGCTTATACAGGTGGATTTTTATTTTAAATTTCTGGAAAGGAGCAAGTTGCATGCGTGAACAATGTGCACTAGAACAGACCAGGAGCCTGGGACAGAAAGATGTGATGGTGGATTGCATCTGCAAGAGTTGCCAGCGCAGCGGGGGGCTCCCCCATGGAACCATCCCAAAGCAGCCTTCTGGGATTTAGTTATGAAGGTCATCCTGCTGGTAGTGGAAGTTTTGCTGACATAAAACAATCCATTCTGCTTTGTAGAGTTATTTCATAAATGTGCACAGCTCTGTTTCCAACCAGATGTGTAGCTGCTATGTGATCTGCTAAAAGCTGTATTACAGATGATGTATGAAGTCAGCATGTTGATGGTTGTCTCTAATCTGCTAGATATGCTCAGTGTCATCTGGTCTGCCAGGAGCAGCAAGTCTGCTCTGATGGCTGAGTGCAGTAAACTGTTAATTAAAAACTACAGTGGCAAAAGAAAGTGCAGTGGACTAGTGCCAAGGGAGCTGCTGCAGCAGGAATCCCCCTGATGAGGGACAAGCATATTTAGTCTCACAGCCAAATGAATAATATGAAAAGGATTATGTAAACTAACACAATATGATACTGGTGTAGCATTGACTCTGCTGCTTAAAGGTGTTTGGCTTTTTGAAATTATTTTAACCATAAGACTTGTACCAGTGTTTTGGGAGGTTCTGTTGATAATGGTGGTTGGTAGGTTGCAAGATCTCACCAGAGAAATTAAGTATATAATTAAAGATGTCAATATTAGCTGCAGTGGGCTTTTTATTCTTTGTACTTGTTGCAACTTGAAAGCTTTGTAGCTTTAAAACGTGATGGTAAACACAAAGAAATACTTTCTTAATTAAATGGTTTTTTACCATGGCTTTAATCTACAACAAGCCACACTTCCATGGAAGACTGCCACAACATGCCTCACCTGTTCTCATTCTCAGACCAATGCTGTTGGTGGTACAACATACATGTGGTCAATGGGAAAGGTGTAAGACCTGGCTGCCTGGTCCACTGAAAATGTCCAGAAATTCAATTGTTTTCTACAGTGTCTTATCACACATGGTAATCTACTAATACCTAAAATTCTTTACCTCTGGCATCCCAGTCTTGTTCTTGGGTGCCCCATGGAAGCTCTTCACCTTTTCTGGGTTGAACTGCCAGCTAGCACACAGCACTACGAGGAAGGAGGAATGGGCAGGGTGCCTTGGTTATCACCACGGGTCTTGGGTCACCATCACATTGAGTGGGATGATTGTCTGGTGTTGGGTAAATTATTTGTCCCTGACCTATGCCAGATTGACCTGCTTAGTCTTGACTCTCAAGGGGTTTTGCTGTAGTGCTGAAGAAAGCTGGATGACAGTCTGGATTCAGTATACAGCAGGAAAACAAGCTGAATTGCAGGAAGTTCCGTGGTTTGCTAAATACTTTGTTAAATTTTACCATTTAATTTAAATGTTGCTGTTTGATTTACTAAATAAGTTCTCTATTTAATTTGTCATTAACTCAGCGGTGTCTGCTGTGGAGGCCAGGGACTCTTTTGACCAGAGTCAGCACATAGCAGCTGTGTGCTGGTTTTCAGTCCTCTTTCATTTGTCCTTGGGTTGCTTTGAGACACAGCTCTTAATGCTCTCTATGGATAGAAGTCAGACTGCAGTGTGTGGATCGCTTTATTGCTGACGCTGTGAGGAAAACAATCCTTTTTAATGCCGGGGAGGGAAGAGAAAGTGGCCTTTCACAGAAGCTGTTTGGAACAATTTTTTTGACTACGGTTATTAGGTGCAGACGTGGAGGCATTGTCAAAGGCTTACTTATAAGGTTGGAAGGGTGCAGTTAAATCACACTTTGCTAAATAGCTTGGAATAAACTTAACTGAACCCAAATGTAGAGCAGAAATGCCTCTACTGAGTGCCCACGCAAAAGTGCAAAATAAGTTTCCAGGGGAAGGTGACCTTGTAAAAACTTAACCAGAAGCATGGGCTGCTGAGAGAGTGCTCTTATGGTCTAAGAAGAGAACCATCTTCATAAGGACTATGTCCAGTTTCTTCTTTCCAAGCCAATATAGTGCCTGTTTGGGAGTTGTCGGCTTTTTTATTTCATCTTCATAGTTTGGCTCTGAGCTCTAAGCAATGCCACTGTATGGATCATGTTTTCATCATTTATACTGAATTTTTGTGCTAGGCAGTCCTAAAGGAAACTAAGATTCATCTACCAAAATAACAGATGCAGACATCTACTTGCCCTAAAATACTGATCAGAACCACAGCTGGTATAAACTAGGATGACTCCTTTGACTTAGCAAAGCAGGCTTGTCACTGAAGCTTTTGTAGCTTTTTCTAATGAAGATGAACAAAATACATGCAGCATAATATCCTGAATATCCTAAATACTGCTCTCCTGTAGGAACTGGGCAGCAAGTAGCAAGTATGAGAAATAAACTGGAATAAAACTCAGAAGAGAACTGTTACATGCACTTACTTTAAGCTGTCTTGACAGGCTTGTCATAAGGCTGTCAAACTGGCTATGGTTTGAGGATGGTCTGATACACATTTCTTCCAGGCCATTAAGAATAGAGCTTATAAGAACTGATATTCTGGAAAGTCAGATAAGCTCCAGTGCTTCCAAAGCTTACGTGAGGAAACTTAGTGTGAACAGAAATTCTGAAAAATCTCACTTGGCAAATATTAGAACGTAGTTTTTGATTTTGTTGCTATTTTTTTAGCTCTTTGTATTCCTCTCTACACACTGAAAAAGATGATAAGTTGTTTTAACTCTGTCATATTTCATCAATCAACACTTTCCATGAAGACATCATGATTTTTTTGATGAACGTGTATTTTCTGACAGAAGTCTTCTGTCAGCACTTTTTAATGTTCTCTAAATAAGACCCAAAAATCCTATTGTACTTTTGCAAAGGTAACCTCTCGGGAATATGAAACAGTCTCTAATTATCTGGACTTAGGAAGGAGAAATGAATTGTCTTTTCAAGCCTTGGTCTTTGAAAGCTGTGCCATATGTTGGAGGAGAAAGTACTTCGCTATGGCCAAAAAATAACAGTTTCTGCATCAATTTTTCTTAGGTAGGTATCTGTGTTTAATATACTTAAATGTGCTATCCTCATGAGTGACTATAAATTTTTAGATTTTTTCCTCAAAGAAGGCAATAAAATTACTTTTAGATTCTCAAACTGATGCTTCTACCCACTCCCGTGCCTGATTTGGGAGTATTGGGGTCTGCCAAGTTGCAAATGAAGTTACATTAATTTCAAAGTCAACCCTGATTAGCTCTGCACAAGGTTTGTTTCCAAGCCATGCAATTTGGATTATCATTTGTAAGGTAATACCTGGGCCTATCAACATAATGGGATATTTTATCATGAACTTCCATTACATTTTGAGTAAGAACAGAGTTTTTTGCACAACAGAGCAAAAGGAGAATTTTCTTTCACTGTGTTATCTTCTTACAAATCTGATTTATCTTGCCCAAAATGACAATGCTGTTGACCTCCTTAAGAATTATATACTATGTTGTAAGCACTGATAGGTTTCCATCTTTTATCCGTCCTTTATTCTGAGTCTGTGAACTCTGAGCTACTAAATTACAGGTTGGTAATCAGAACAGAAAAAGTGAAAAAGGATACATGAACTTCTTAAAAATGCACTCAAATTACTTAGTTCTGCAAACCAGCTAAGTAAGAAAAAACCAGTTAATTCACTTGGAGTTCTTATTTTTTTTGTAACATGTTGCTCCATGAGGAAGACTAGAAACACTGGTGGGATTGAAGTGGGGGGAAGAATGTGGCTGGTGGGGACCCACTGAAGAGAGAAAGCAGAGATTGTAGGAGGACATGGAGGGGCTGCGTGAAGGATCGTCATATGGAAGTTTCATCTGAACTTTTTCTTAAATCTTTCTGGTTTTCCTCAATGTCTTTGTTTGCTGAGAAGTTAAGCATGCAGCCTGCTCTCTTGCTGGGCATCAGACCCAGCAAGGATGCTGCAGTTTGCCCTGAGCTGAGTTGAACCAAAATGGGCTCTGCAATGCACACAGCCGAAGGGTGAGGTGCCAGCCTCTGCTTCACAGCCATATCTCCAGTATGGAAACAAAAATAGCTTTTCCTGTTTAGTTTTTTTCATTTATTTTGAGTCTATTCTTACAATTTGAAATAGCTGTGGCCCTGTGGGAGACATTCCGAGTGCAAAACAGAAGATGGAACCAACTAGTCACAGTAGCAGTAATGACTTGCAAGCTGGTTGCTGCGGATTGCACATGCAACTTTTTGCTGGCAGACAGGATGAGAAGGAAGAAGAGCTTGAGTTTGTATGTTGTATCATAGCAGAAGTTGTTTGTTATTTTCCATGTTCTACAAGGTCACATAAAGCAAGCCCAAAGTGGTAGTGCTACCGTGTGTGCTGCCCTGTCAGAGGTTACTCAGTGGAGCTCTGACCCTGAGTGTGCACAGAATACTGGGTCTAGCTGCATGTTTGGACACTCCAAGAGTGCTTTTTCACTCTTGACTCTATAACTTGTATTGAAAACCCTGATTGGCTTTTAGAGCAAAAAACCCTATGTAAGTAAATATATTCTCCATGCACACCCTTTATGGTAGAGGAGAGAGAAAAATCTGAATTTTATGTACGGTCGTAATTGTATAATTATTCTGAGAATAGACAACTAGGCAAAGCCACTCTTTCATTTGACTGAGTAAAGCTTTGAAAAGTAAACAGTGCATGTATGGAACACTGAACTCTTTTCATGTCAGTATTTTCTGGGTAAGTGTCATTTAAGTTGATGTAAAAATCCTTAAAAAGTGCAAATTTACTATTTAAGTTTCTTGTGCAGACAGTTGGCTCTCTATATGGGATATATTTGTGTACTTAGATAGAAAGTCATATTTAAATAATTTATTTTAGGCTGGTCATTAACTATGCATAACCCAATTCATGTTAAAATTCAGTTCTTTTCCTACTGAAATTCGGTGTCATTCTTGTTATATTGCTTATCAGTAGATTATGAATCAGTTGCCAATAAAGGCTGTTTTTTAAGACAATGAGATTATGCAGGGACTTTCATAATTTTATTTAATCAACAATTAGATTGACGTTTGAGTCAGAAAGTGATTCAGCTTGCTTTTTTAGAGCTGTGTGGGTTCTGCATGACCAGTGAGACACCAAGCCTGCATATTTATTTCAGGAAGGAGAGAAGGTAGCAGGTTCTGTGTGGCTGGAGCAGGACTGCTGGGTAAGAAAGGATAGTCCTATCCAGTATACTTGGCAGTTTTCCATACTCACTTATCAAGATAAACTTGTGCAGCTACTGAAAATTTAACTACACCAAACTACTTTTTTGTGCTTCTGGCTGCTCTTGTCTCCCTAAAGATGGAGTCCAGCATGTACCTATTGTCCATATCCACGTGTCTCAAGACCAGCATATTTCACTTCATAAGACTTAATGCTTTATGAATTCCTGTTTGCTGTAGACAAGATTTAAAATGTTACCCCCACTCCCAGCTTCTGTTTCTGAAGGCAGGAATTTAAAAACTATCTCTGCACTCTACCTGGAAAGTTGCCTGAGCACTGGAGTTGAATTCAATAGCTACTCAAGATTCCATAAGTAGGAATACACTCTGTGCTTCGTGTTGTTATCAGAAAGCCTTTACTACTGTAGAATATAAAAACCTGATTAAGTTGTGGGGAAGAAGGAAGTGAGGTGCTATAAGTTGTTCATACAGAATCATTTGTAGAGCATTTTATGTCAGCTATAATACTCAAGTGGGTGCTAGCGGAATATAAATCTCCTTATCAGAATAAGAGAACTTTTTGTTAAGAGGCCTTATTATTGCACTAGCAGTTGAGGTTAAGTTAGTATATCTACTCTAGCCTCATAGTTTTCACTTGTTAACGAAAACCTTTCATCATTTAAACTGAAATTTTCTTCTCTGTCCTTACTGAAACATTTTTGTGTGGGGCTCTTTACTCTGGTCTTACTGTGTAGAGGAATGTGCTTTCAGCTGAAGTGTTTCACTTCCATTTTCTCAGTCTCACTAATTAAAATTGGAAAGTAATCTTTAAATAGATATTTCTTTCACAATTTTTTACAGCTTGTAAAAAAAAAAATCCAGTTTTGTTTGCTTTTTTGGGCATTCTTTGCAATCTGAAGGTTTACTGTTTCAATGTCTTGATGCTATCTTTCCATCCTTCTAATAGCTTGAGTTCACCAGAGTGCCCCCAAACATTAAGGCTTAAGACAAGTCCAACCACAGTATTTGTGTAGTTTCATGGAAAATTTCTGCAAGCTATAGTTGTTGCTGTAACTAAGAATGTGAGCTGAGACACAGGGGTACTGGAGAATGAGACCTGACTGACATGGTAGTGGGTCTTTGGAGAGCCAGACTGTAGAATGGCAAATCCCATACTCTGATCCAGGGGGAGAGCTGATGCTGAGATCCAAGCAACCATGCAGTGCAAGGAAGACTCGCTCTTATTAGGCAGAACTTCAAGTGAGAAGCTGTGTGCCTCCTGCTTTTGATCAGGAAGGTGTTTTTCAGACAGTCCCAAGGCTGAAGGCTGCTGAACTAAGGTGCAGCATTTATTTGTCCAACTCTTGGTTTGGGATTATACACTTGTCACTGTCTTTTTCACAGGGAGGTGAAACTACTCTTAAGTACTCCCCTGTCCATTGGGTTTGTCCATGCTGCTCTTCTCAGGTGTGTTGGTTTTCACTGCTTCTCTAGGAGAATAGAGAGTGTCCCCTGCCCTTACCTGGTGACTAAGACACTGCCACGAGGTGGAAGCATAAACTACCACTTTTAAAATGGAGCTTAATTAACTTATGGAAGGGATTAGAGGAGAGAGGGTTGTAAGGACTGGTGTCTGTGTCCCTGGTATTGCAGGCTCAATGTTCCTAATTTGGCTTGATGTAATCTGGTGTCTGACTGGCTAATCTTGTTACACTGATACAGTGCTGCCAATCCTTAGAGCCTTCCACTTTTTTTTTTTTTTTTACCCCTCCTCTTATGGAATAGTTGAAACTGGCAGAGAATGTGCAAGATCAGTGAAAAGCTAGAGTAATGATAGCGTGGGACTGCAAGGCTTATTACATTATGGGAGGAAGAGGACCACGGTATATATGCATTGTACTGCTAAAAATATTCCCTGTGACGTGGGACAGAAACACTAGCCACATGGTAGCTGTGACTTGTTCTGGTAATGTGCTCTCTTGGGAGTATCAGAGTGCAGGATAAGGTTCCAGGGTAGTGGCAGAGACATAGAACTCAGAAACACATAGACATGACCCGTGTTACTCTGTGTGGAGCAGAGGCAGATTTGAGAGTTACAGAATTAATGAAAATGAACTGGGCAGGGATTAGAGCTGCAAGAGAAAAGGTAGGATCAGGTTCTAGTGCCTAGGAATCATATCATATGGGATGAGGGCAGCACTCTCTCTGGAGGACTCAGGCACTGTCCTTCTGGGACATTTTGAGGAAGGCACTGCTTCGACAACAGTATGGACAAATAAAAGACTATCCGAAAAAAGCTGCTGAGGATAAAAGGTGCAGGTAGTGTATAAGTGGAGAAATTAAATGCATGCTGCCCAAAAGGCCTGCTTGCTACAAACTAATAAGTGTGCAGAGCAGAGGAAGAAACTTTTCAGACTGTGTTGTATCATATCAGAGGAAGACACAGAATATGGGGGGAAGTTTCCTGGTGAAGTCTGTCAGACAGTGAGTACATGCCATCACTTTGGCCTTGTTTTTTCGCTCTAGGGAAGTTAATCATGCTTTAAATTTCTGGTGTTAGACATGCCTTGTGATGATCAGGAGTGTGCCTATCTTCCCTTCTTGCTTTTATCCTAGGTCCAACACGAAAAATGCCCCTGACTGCCAGTGCCATGGACTTCTTTCAGCTCTTTGTCCCTGACAATGTACTAAAGAATATGGTGGTCCAAACCAACATGTATGCCAAGAAGTACCAGGAGAGGTTTGGTAGTGATGATGCCTGGATTGACGTCACCTTGACAGAAATGAAGGCCTTCTTAGGCTACATGATATCAACCAGCATCCACCACTGTGAATCTGTTCTCAGTATCTGGAGCAGCGGCTTCTACAGCAACAAGAGCATTGCACTTATCATGACGCAATCACGGTTTGAGAAGATCCTGAAATACTTCCACATTGTGGCCTTCCGCTCGAGTCAGACAACACATGGCCTCTACAAAATCCAGCCTTTTCTGGACTCTCTGCAGAATGGCTTTGACTCTGCTTTTAGACCTTCACAAGCCCAGGTAAGAGTTAACCCGTTGGCAGGGAACATCCAGTCTGTGCACTCTTGGTTGTCTCACTATGATGGATAGTGCAGAGCACCACTGCCTGAAGAAGAGCTGGGGCTTCACAATGTGAAGCCATGCTGTGGTGCTGCCATGAAGCAAGAGAGAAAGCAGCAGTGTCCTGCGTGAGTGCTCATCAGTGTCTGACTGCAGCGCTGCAGTGCATGCACTAAGCATGTTTCAGTGGGAATAGTGCTCTATGAGCTGGAGCTGTTTGCTTTAGTGGCCTAAACATGCCTGGAAACTTCTCAATGAGGCTGACACTGCTACGTTTTTCTATCCTGAGGATGGGAGGGTGCAGGCTTTGCCTGTGAGGGAGAGTGGAAAGGGCAGAGCTGATGCAGCTGGGCTGGAAGGAAAGCTGGTAGCTGCTCCTGCTACAGGCTGAGGATTGGATGGAGGAGCTGAGTTTGCAAGGAATGACTGTCCCTGACCTTAGCAGAAAGTCCAGTAGCAGTGAGTGGTGAAAATCTTTTCTTAATATTCTTTAAACTTTGTTCCAGTATAAGTGATCTGCTTTTGGAGCTGTTGCTACTGGTCATGTTCAGAAGTCTCAAAAGAAAATGAAATAAGCATGAAATATATTACTGCTTGAAATAACTTCTCAATCAACTTTCTGTTTTCAGAATATAAATATTTCACTTAGACCTTTGGGAAGGGTATTGTGCCCATGGTCCTCTTTTTCTTCCTGTTTCCCTTCTGAAGCATCGCATTTTTGCCCACTGCACAAAATTAATGAAGCCATAGATGCATCACATCCATTAAAGTGTGCCTAAAATAAATGGGGAGTGATTACAGCTTATTTTATAGACAATAAAAATCAAACCTGTGTAACTCATGAGAACACAGCTGCCTAAAAAGCTGTTAAGGTAGAGAGGGGAGGAGCGGGTGTTCTCACTAAGCCATGCCAGCAAGGTACGTTTCCATTAAGACAAAACAGACAGTGAGAGACACGGTATTGTTGGGACTGAGCTCTCATTAAGGTATGAAATCTAATCTTTATGGCCGCTGACTTCAGTGGGCAGAAGATAAAGGCTTCAGAAATGTGATCACTGTGTCTAATGTAAATGCTTATAATGATGTGCTGTGGGACATGCTGTGAGTGAAAATCCATTAAAGGATAAATTTGATTTGCATGTATATCCTTTCTCCCATTCCCCGTCCTGAGCAAGGTTTGAGAACTGAATTGACAAAATCACAGCATCCTGTTTTCAGCGGCAAAGTATCTAAATCTCCACAAGCAAAATGTATGTTTATCCTGAGCTTGGTAAAGAGATGCTGCTTAAAAAATATGGGGGAAGAAGTAGAGACAGCCAGTTCTCTTACTTCCCCTTCCACTTCTCTGCTCCCTTGTCAGTGTTTACGTCAGTGAATTCTGTGCAGCATGTTTCAGTGGTATTGAGTGGAACAAAAAGCACTAAAATACAGCTTCAAAAATAACCCTGTGAGAAAGAATAAGGTTTTGAATTTGTTGTTAATAATACCCTAGTGTACCTCCAGTAGCCTACGGGGGGATGTTCCAGGCCTGCTCCTGAAAGGAGCCTTCTGTGTAACATCCTCCTGGGTGCCATCAATCAGGGCTGCACACTACCTATCTCAAGAGATGAGGACCCCATCTGCTTAGAACAGCAGGAAAGACCTCTCCCTGCAAATTGTCTTGAGTGCAGATTAGCAGACTGCGGTAAACATAAAACCCAGAATGTCAGGTCCAGTGAGAAATAATAGAAATAATTAAAAATAATAACCCAGTTGCACAGAAACAAATGGAAAAGATGAGGGGAAAGAGCCATTTAGATGGGCTTTTGGATGTGCTGCCTCTGAAAGCAGTTTGGAAAGAGGAGCCCAGCCTTCTGTAATCAGAGATACCCGAAATACCAAGTTCAAAATGGAATTGTTACTTAAAGTACACCTGTATCTTAAACATGAAACTTTTGGTACCTGGGTGGCTTGTGTTCAAGCTTTATGCTACCATCTTGTAAGCAGCATCAAGCAGTGGAATGACTTGTGTTCCTTGCTGTTGAATGCAGCAGGGCTGTTTGGGCTTGTAGGTAGACTTATTACTGACCTTCCTCTGGCAGTGTGGACTCACAGAAGTTAGGAAGATACCATGTTTAACTCACCCCTATGGACAGAGCAGAGACAATCTACATTCAGAGGCAGTGCGACATCTGCCTTCACAGTTGTTTCTTCTATAGATTTGATCTTTTCTTTTTGTAGAGCTAGAAAAGATTCTTCAAGTGGAATTTCTGTCAGAAAATGCTTACGGAGTTTTTTTCGCATCTGTGACCCCTCCCCCCCTCCCCAAAATGTGCCTGTAAAAATAACACCACTGTTGCTATGAAAAGAAACAGGGAGAGAGAGAACTATGCCAATATACCAAAACAAAGAAAACAATCTAGTGAATTGTAATTATTTTGCTAAATATACTGAGCAAACAAAAGAAAATAATTACACTCCAGCTTATGAAAGAATTGAAAGCCCAGAACATTATAATTGTGTATCAGCAGTGCTAGCTTCAGTTTCTGAAGTTAAAAAATGGTGTTCTGACCTAGATTGGATAAAAAAATGACAGGAATATTCTCTGCATCTTATCCTTCCTCAACATCTGTATAAATAAGTGCTACCTCTACCTGAGCAACAAGAGGTGGAGTTTTGAGTCTGTTTGTGTAATCAGTGTTGTTTCTTTGCTGCTTAGCTTGGTAGCTGTGCTGCTGCTGTCTGCAAGCCTGAAGGCAGGGAAGATGCCCTGCCTGAGCTCAGGAGGTATACTGCACCAAATTCAAGGGTACTGCCTGCCAAGGCTATACACTGAATTCCAGAAACCAGAGGAGTTCAGGGAAAATAACATTGCTGCTCAAATATCCTTCTGTGCCTGCTGAGTATTTATATGCTTGACACCAGGATGTGACTAGACAGGATTTCTGTCTTTGTCTACCCCTGACTGGTGTGGGAGGGGTCAGGAGCACAGCTCCAGGTACTCTCTCCTTCCCTATCCCTCCAAAGTACCTTCTCTTTGGCGTCTTGGAACCAAAGAGTTTTGCATCTGCCCAGTGAAATGTCAGCTGGAAACATTGGCTTAAGTTCCTGTCTCTAGATGGAGTGAAAGAGAGGTGAACTGAACCTCTTGCTCCAAGGGCATGGTGCTAAACTTTGGCTTATTACTAGGCAGCTTGTTTGTGTTTCACTCTTGGTGGTATCATAGGGTACAGCAATTTCAACATATTTCTTCCAAACAAGCTCACAGATTGGATGACAGCTTCTTTGAAAACATAGAGGGGGAAAAAACAGGCTGATCAACTTGCTTTTGTGTCCTCATGAATAAAAGTTCATTTGGCATTGAGCATTTCCAAATTATAAGATCCTGCTCATGTCCTACCTCTGTATTTCAGATTTTCTGTTTTCAAAATGATTCTGTAGGAGTTGAGGGTGCTGGTTCCAAACCAGGACCGTTCTGACTTAGGGCTTTTGTGAGTATGACACAGATACATAAATATTCAGAGAACGCTGGCCAGGCACAAGATGTGGAGCAACGGAAAGACAGACTGAGGAGCAATAAGAATATTGAACAGGAAGGTAAATTTCTGATGTTCTGTAGCTCCTGGCCAGTTGATCCTTTGGTGAAGCCAGATTTTAGGCACAGTTTGGCAAAAGAAAATGATGAAAATTTATTGCTAATTTTAAATTACCTAATGGTAATGGAGTGCTGTAAAAACTGAGTTTTTGTTTCTTAAAAGCGTTGATTGAAGACTGAACAAATGGGCAGAGGAGCATGTAATCATGGCTCCATTGGAGGTGGGAGTTAACCTTTGAATGAGGGCAAAGAGGATCCATAAAATGTGGATAGGTCAATCAAGACTTTGAAAGTGAGAAGAGAAAGAATCTTTGTGATATACTGGAGGAGAACTATCAGAGAGAATTAAAGAAAAATGATGTGGTCAGTGTGATGGCCTAGGAAAATGGCTTTCCAGCAGCAGTCTCTAGGGCAGCACTAAAACTGTTGCAGGGTGGTTGTGGGCTTGGAAGTAAAGTTGGCTGGGTGAGTGAGTTGTTACTCTAAAATGAGTAACATTTTAGAGCTCTTACTCAGAAAGAATGGAAAATATAGGCATCGCCTGGCTGAGAAGAGTTTGCAAGGAGTAGGAGGTAAAGAGTGACATTCAGATTCACTGACCAGTGAGATCTGCAGCAGGAAGAGAGGGACGTCAGCAATGACCAAAAAAGGAGATAGCAAGGGGCTTCTTAAGGGAGGGAGATGCTCTCAAATGTAGCATAATGAAATCAGAACTGATAGCTAGATGTACAAGCAGAGATGTCAGATACCAGCAAGAGAATTTAGTTTAGACAGGAGGAGCTTTGGAGCAAAGTAGAAGCGCAAGCTACTACTGCAGAAGCAGTGACTGACTCTGTGCATACAGGTGCAGTTACCCAGAGGACTGTTTGCAGCTGGATGGTACCCACCAAAAGCCAGAGATAAGGCAAGCTGAGGGAGTTTCTCCAGGAGACAGACTGAAGAGACAGCCTGTGCTGTGGATGGCCGTGGAGCTAAGGAGAAGATGAGCTACCTCAAGGATGTGTTGGTTCATTATCTAAGTAAAAGGAGTGCAGGAATTCCAAGTATAAGGCTTAGTGGTCCTGGGGCTTTGTCTACAAGCCTGTTTGGGCTGTGGTGAGAGCAAGATGGGTGGAACTTTGGCATAGCAAGAGAGTTGGAAATTATCTAAAATGGAGAAGAAAGGCACTCCTGACAGTGGCTATCTGTTTTGTTCTGTGAATGAAAGATGTTGCGAGGTGGAGCAATTGCTGGAGTCCCATCTTGGAGTCTTGCCTCTCTGTCCCTTGGAGTGTATGTACATATTAAAGGGAAAACAAAGAGTGAAAGTTTAGCAAGTAAATCTAGCAGGGATGAGGATGACCATAAAGCAGAGGGAAAAAATGAGAAACCCAGTGTGATAGCTGTGGGGAAGCAAAGCAACTGAATGAGGAGCTTCTTAGACCTAAACAGAACTGGGAATTTGAGAGAAGAAAATGGGGATGATTTGTATGAAGAAATCCACAAGATTTTCTGGCATCAAAGGAAGTCAGGAAGAGGGGAGGGCTTGGGGAGTGAGTCAAAGATGGTGAAGAGGCGGCCAGGAATATGTGTAGGAGTCAATTAAGCCTGAATGTAGATTTTTATCAAGATGAGAAGCAGGAAAGAATATGCCATGGAGGCAGTAAGCTCACTCCTGTAAAAGTGTATATTTCAGCAAGAAAGGGGAATAGGGAAGGAGCAAATATCACTTTGCATGGGGATTTGGCAAATACATGAATTTGAGATTACAGGAGGAGCAAGGAGACTGAGAATGCAGGAGAGTGAACAAACTAATAGTACTGGCCAGTGGCAACAGGGCTAACTTTTGCCATAATAAAACTATGTCAGTGCCAGAAGGAACAAATTGCTCCCTTTGAAAACAAGATGGGGATCAGCTGTTCCACCAGCAGGCACAGCCCATAGAGCACTCTGCTTGCAAAGCTCTTTACAGCTGTCGAAGCAGTGGCTGCGTATGGAGGGGTGACAAACGCTTGTCTCCCCACCCTCTCTAATGGAAGGAGGAAGAGCAAGCTTCAGGGTTTTCATTTCATTTTCCTTGCCTGTCCATATTCCTTCTTTGCAGCAACAGCAAATCTTGCCCTACTCTGTTTATATTTTTGTTCCCTCTTCACAGCCATTCAGTAGGGACTTCGGTGGAGCATTAGTCTTCTTATGGAGAAACGACTTAAATGTTCAGTACAGGGAAACAAAGGAGGGGAAGCTCTGGGTCCTAAAGGAAGGCAGGGCTGAGCATGGGCAGGGAGAAGAAGAAGATGGGGAGAGGTTTTAAAAATTCAGATTTGCTTTCTAAATTTAAGGCTGTCAGGCCTTACTGTGTCATAGAAGGCAGAAAGAGTGTGAAGGGTAAGGAGGATGCAGTAGAGCTGCTGTGAAGAGAGCTGATGCTGTGGTGCAGTTGAGGGAGAGAAGCTAGACAGAGGGTAAAAGATGTCCTAATGTGATGCTTATACAGCCTTTTCCTTAGGCTACTCTCCATCCTACAGCAGGGGAGATTAGTGGAACACCACTCAGTGGGATCTGGCAGGTAGAAGGCATTTCCAGAAGTGAGAAATTCTTAACTGTGTATCCGACTCCATCCTAAGGGATGTGCTCTCTCTCTCTGCACCAGAGAGGCAGAAAGGCAAAAATGTTGATGAGAGCATGTTTAATATTTGCAAAATGCCATCAGAATCCTCTGAGGTGGAAGTGGGAAATGCCCCAGGTGGCCTTTAGAAGGGAAGGGCCGTGTTATGTGTGAACCTTGAGAGAAGAAGATTTGGCTCCAGTGGGGAAGCGGGGCAGCTGCAGCTATGAAAACAAATAGCTTTGTGTGCAGCTCTCCTTTTTCACATCTGCGTTTTGGTGTATATATAATTTGAACATTTCACAAGAGTGCTTTCAGATGGTCCTGTGAATGTTTTATGAGTCGTTAAGAAGTGCAGTGCGTATAAATGACAGTGTGCAGCCATCAATTCGTGGGGAGGGCACGGGTGCCTATTTTGGGTTGACAATGATGTTCAACAAACATCTTGTATTCAGGAGGCCAGCAGCTGCTCATCACTGATGCTTAACTACTTACCCTTCACATCTCTCCTGAAAGCATTTCACAGGTTTAATGCAGCTCTGTTCTCATTTCTGTCACTGTGCACAGATGAGCACAAAAGCAGCGCACATGCAGGCATGGAAAGGCTTGGTCTGGGGGTGAGAGCCTCTGAGCCTGTCTCCTGGAGGGATGGTCACTGGAAAAGAATGAGCTCCTTTATATATACCCATATATACATATATATATATGTGTGTGTGTGTGTATGTATGTGGGTATATATAATCCATCTGACTTAATTTACACCCCTTTACAAGGGTATGAACTATGGCCTGCTGGGACTGCTTTCCCCTCATGTATTAGGAGGGGAGCCTGAAGTTACTTGCTCTGATTTAGATGTAGATGTCTGAATTTGGTCAGCATTCATCAGCTGAGATCTTTCAACAGTTTGCAAGCCTTTGCCTTTTCAAAAGTGACTTGCTAGACAACTTGCATGCTGTGCAGTGAGGGATGTGTATGTTATGAACAGCTGCAAGGAGGTACTAGTAATTTTCTATAGGTGAGTTCCGCAGTGTAAAACCTAACAGTTTTGCTACTGAATTAATGAAGTGTAACAAAACAGTTAGAAGGATCAGGGAACCACTTATATTATCTGGATGCAGAATGCAGATTGCTACTTGCTCCAGTTTGCCTTGTCTTTTTCTATTCCTGCCTCTGGTGCTTTATCTTTGTCTCCTTTTGTCAAATTTTTCAGCTCCTGAGGGAAGAGAGACTTTCCTGAAGCTACCACCACCAGGAGAGCACCACCTCCTTAAGTGGCAGCAGAAAATATCTTTTTCTCCCTTAACTTTTCCCTCTCTTTGATGTGTATTTTCCTTTACTGTAACCAAGGAATGTACTTTACAATATATTTTAGGGGATGTTTGGGTGGAAGACATTCTGCCAAACAAGATGAAGCTTATGATGAAACTTGGAGAAGGATGCTGTTAACAATCCATTCTCCTTGCATTGTTTTGGAGGGATGTTGAACTGTAGCTGATAGTAAGAAGTGAGAGCCATGCCTTGCAGTGTTTGCAAACCACATGTAGAGCAGCTATCCACAATGGAGTGTGCTTGGCTAGGCTTTGGTTTTCGTTGGGTGGTAGCATGGAACAAAAGTGGGTTTGCTTCTTTGTATAGGGTGATGTGCACAAGCACAGTGCAAGGGTTGTATTTCCTTGAAAGAAGTTAAAGCACCTTTTTTTTTCTGCAGTTGTGTATTCTTCTGTTTTTTCCCCATCTCTTTTCTTGTCAATGGCAGGTACTACATGAGCCCCTCATTGATGAGGATCCTGTTTTCATTGCTACCTGCACAGAGAGGGAGCTGCGCAAGAGGAAAAAGAGGAAATTCAGTCTCTGGGTTCGGCAGTGCTCATCCACTGGTTTCATCTGCCAGGTGGGTTTTACCTCTTCAAATGTCTTGATTCAGTTCCAGCAGGCCCTTAAATGTACTGCAGGACCAAAGGTAACAGTCACTTCTCTTCATTATGTTGCCGGGGGCTACAGTCTGAATGCAACCAGTCTCTGACTCCTGCAGATAGTAGATCCAATGGACAGTGATGACATGTTCCTGATGCTCTGTTTGCTGTATGATTTAACTGAGAGTGTCTGTCTCTAGTACTGTCCATCTGGCTGCCAGCCCTAGGCTAATTAAATTGAAATGCAGTTAAAAGGTCTGTGTGTTTGTACATCCTAAATTTATCTAAATGACTAGGTACTGTGACTTCTGTAATTTTTAATGAGTCAGCTTCCCTCTCTCTAACGCTGCATCTGCAATAGCCAGTGGTGTCCAGTAAACTAAATCAATATGGTATCAAGATGTCAATTTTTCTTTGAGAAACATATTAATGGGGGTTCCTATTACGTATCTTTTCACACATCTACTTCTCGATCAAAGAAATAAAATTTGATGTGACTTCGAGGTGAAATGTGAGCTGGACAGGGAGACATGCTAAAAGGCTTGTTTTTAGTGTTGTGAAGCAATGGGAACATCTTTCAAATTCTCAGATTGCCCAATTGCTTATTTATTTTCAGACCTCTTGAAAAATCTGGTCATTTATTTTGAAACCTAGAGGTCAGGGGGCAGATGTTTTCTGATACTTCTTTTTCCCAGGAGCTTTTGTGAAAAAAGTATATTTCAGAGTGGTGGTTCAGAGATGCAGGTAGCCCGTGCACATCGCTTGTTCAGGCTAAACGCATGTCAGAACTGCAGAGCCTGTGGATTTGCTACAGTTGGACATTTGTTCAGAGTAAAGCTTGGCCAGTGAGTCATTACAACTGTTTGAGTAGCTGTGCAAGAAAAGAGGCTCACTGGGAACAGGGGATTGCATTTTCAGCAGTGCTGTTCACTCTGAGAAGAAACGTAGGATCATATATCTTCCATTCATGTTTTAAAGCAGCTGTTTTGTCTGATACAAAATGGACTCACCTTGTGAAGCATCCTTTAAAGTTTCTGCTCTCAAGGCTCTTGGAAAGTCATTTTCTATACAGAGGCAGTGTTTTTGATCCCCAAGGAGAACTCCACTAGTCCCACACACAGTTTATTACTGAAGCATATTGGGTATAGCGAGCACAAAGTTTGCCCATCTCTCTTGCCGTGCACCCCCCAGCCAACTGCCACCAAACTAATGAGTCTTCAGATATGCCAGACGTTTCGGATTCTGAGCTATAATTATGTTGCACCTCCCATCCTGTCTATTGAGAGAGTAAATTATTGGAATGCAAAATTAGACAGAATAGATGCTCAGCACCACCCTAATTCTCCTGTTCCCTTAATGAATTAGATACGCACGCTTCACTTGCATCCGGATGATGTCCAGGATTATCTTACCAGCTGCCTTCTATTTCCATTCCATGACTTGGCTGTCATTATCAATATGCTAAAATGATTGGGTGAAAGGGACCTTAGAGAAGGGTGAAAAAGAATAGATGGGAACAGGAACATTCATGCTAAATGGAAAAACCTAGTCTGGGAAGGATGAGCATCTTCAACTTTATATGCTGGAAATACTATGTTCATTTTTGTGTCACACCGACGAGGGATCTTGCAGAATCCAAACCACTTATTTGATGGTTGTTTGGTTTATTTACAGTATTGAAACAGAGGGGGTTTTTCACTGTGTTTAACATATGGAGAGAATTGCTCTAAACTGGTAGAAAATCCAATGTTTTCCCCTTTGTGTGCACAGCCTCCCCTTCATCTCTTGTGAAGCTGTCATCATGAAGGAAAGACTATTTGCCTGTTAGTTAAGGACTGACTGGTCGAGCACCTGTCTGCTGTTACAAAAACCTTACAGGACCCACTTGGAAATATGCAGAAATTCTGTTATACTGCCTGGAGGAATTCCCTCCCTCATTGTTTCCACATGGTGACACTGGGGTCCTTTCATTCAAGATAAAATAGGACTATCAATACTTCAGAAATCAGGCCAATGCAGTTTCAAAAGTCTGAATAATATATATCTATAATAAAGTGAGACACCCAAGCAGACGAGAGAATTGAACTACTTATGAGTGGTTCTCAGGAATGGAAGGAACCTCAAGAGGTCTATGATGCTCCTGGCCAAAAACAAGGTCCTCTGAACCTGATTGATAAGCCTGATGTTAAAGAAATCTCCATTTGAGGAGACATCCTAGTTTTCCCAGTGTTCTGCTTTTCCTACGATGAAAAGGGTTTGTTGGTCTGTTTTGCTAATGTAAAATGGTTATCAGTGTTTTGAAGCCATATGCTGAGCTACTCTGTGAACTCTGGTTGGCAGCTCACAAGTCAGTTGTTGATGTCAGGAATTTCAGCTGTTTGATTCCCCAAATTCCTCTTTCTGCTAATTCTCATGAACAAAACTGAATCATGTTTTTGAGTGTGAGTAAATACTTCTGTTTAATGACTCATCCTTTACTTTTTTAAGCAAATGGTGTTTGGTTAAAAATCCAGCCCAATAAACCATACATGGAACAGAAGTGGCATAAAACCCAAGTGCTGCTTGTGGATATAGCAAGGTGTGTAAACTTATATATGCATAATGCAAATAATGTATATATATTAGACTACTTTTCTGTAGTACAGGTAACCTGACTCCACTCTGACAGTTAAGTCTCTGTTTTAAGATGGGTGCACAATTTCAGACCATATCTCTGCTTTGGAATTTCTCAAGCAAAGCATCTTGTTGCAGTGAATAGCTTTGTTGCTGAGTATCTTTTCACGGTCAGCTGGCCAAGTGGGAACATGCAGGAAGGACACATCATTCAGACAATGTAAATGTACGTCTACTGCAGTTGGGAACATGAACAAAACCTTTCAGAGGGTTCGAAAGGGTTCCAGGAGAGCTGACTTTGGAAAAGTAGATGGCAAAACTGCCCTGATACTGTTGCCTTTTTCACCTGCCCTTGATACTGGACATCAAGTTGTCAGCAGCTGCTGCTGCGGGAGAGGGCTTGGGCCTTTTTATTTCTTTCCTTCTACTTCAATGAGAACAACAAACTCAGCTTGCAAGACCTCAGGTGTCCCTCTCTGCTCCATCTTCTCTTTGCTTTCCTTGTTTCCCTCCAATCTATTTCCCTATATACTGGTTAGCACTTATATTTCTTTACTTACCACTAAGACACTTTTCAAACCAATATTTTTATGTCTTGATTGCAGTTTAAATGGTTGCAGTACCTAAGAAGTCTTTCTTTCTTAGAGCATTTGCTGAGTAAGTCATCCTATTTAAATCAAAACTCCAGTTGTGTCAGGTTTTTGTCAGTTTTTATTTCTCTCTTTCTCTCAAAATCTGGAACTCTTGCTTGTAAAAGATGTTCATAAATATGATTTGTAAGAATCTTTTTCATTTTATATCTAGTAATATTGCTCATCAAAAAATGATGAAGTGAGCGGCCAAATATCTAGTCAGGGCTAGTTACCTTGTCCTTTTTAGGGCACACTGTGCTCTCTCTTTGCATTTTTTGTGTGACTCAAAAGGAATGAGTGTGGTTAAGAGTAACTGTTACTAAGGGATGCCTAGTCCTTGCATAGCTCCTCTTGCACAAGAAGGTTTTCTGATTATTTTGCAGGAGAAGGAAGCACAGGATGCTGGTGAACCTCAGCACTGAACCCCATGGAGAGTCAGGCAGAACAAGCCTATTCCCATACTGCCTCATCCTGAACCACAGACACTTAGCACAAATGTAACCCTAAGACAGTTCCTGACCCAAAGAGCCATCAATCAACAAAATGGAAGGCAGTGTGTAGATGGTAGAGAGCACTGCAAAGCGACAGTCAGGCAATATTAATTACTGTGATAGGCGGTAATGGAATTAGCTCATCAACGTAATTATTAGCTTAAAAAAACTGATATCGTGGTGAGAAAGAAATTACTTTATGGATGTGTATATCCTTCTCTATTCATTGAGATGAATTTTATTCTCTGAGGCTGTACTGTACACTTTTCCCTTTCCACACCCCCTTCCCTGCCCCCATGTATATGGGCTCTGAACTTGCTTTTATTCCCTGGCAGAAAATTCTTGCAATAATGCATTTAATTTTCACTAATATCCTTGTGAAATATGTTGCTCAGATTTATGAAGTCCTTCAGGTCCTTGTGCTGGGACTGAATTTCCATATTCCACTGCTTACCCTGAAGAAGTGATGAGTCAGAACAGATTAAGGAAAAGTACTGTGTATCTGCAGCTTGAGTCTTTCCATGTTCCTGAAGGATCAGTGACTTGCATGATAGCTATGTTTAAAGAGTGAAACTTGGATCAGGGTGGCCCTTGCCTGACAGGGTAAGAAAGGGTTCTCTCACCAAAGAACAGCAGTCTCAGTAAAGGGAGATGTTTAAGGTAACTCCACAGATCAGTGGCAGAGTTCTCAGTTGCAGCAAAAAAACCCCAAACAATGAAAACACCATGCTTTTATAATAAATGCTATAGTTCATTTCAGACAGGGTAAGTACAATCAGTTTGAATACTTTGTAACCTTGTTGATTTTACAGAGTAAGAATTTACTTCCAGAATTTAGAGAAACTGAGATTGTGCCCCAAAGAATTTATAATTTCCCAATACACCACGTAAGTGTATTTAGTCAATGGGAAAGGGAGAGGTAAATAAACCTGGAGTGAGTTTTGTTTTCAAGGTCAGAGTTGCAGGAGAGTTAACCATCTGTGTATTTTTTTAATAAAGCTGCTCAGAAATGGCAGTGTTTCAGCCTATTTAAGTTCTGTTTAGAGATTAGTCTGAGCCCTTGCATTTCTTTAAACAGTGTACTGATAGTTTCTCTATTGCTGGAACAGTTGCACCTGGAACACACAGATGTAGCAGCTACTTTGAGGAGGTTCTCAAGGTCAGGCTTTGGCTGGAAGGGGATCCCAGAAAATCTGATTGCCTTCATTTGTCAGTCACTGTTAGCTGGAAAATCCTATCTGCTTTCTTCCTCTGGCACCCACCAGGCTCTGGCTTTTTATTGCATGTCGTTCTGTATCATCAGCATCTGAGAATCCTGATCTCAGTGAAAAGTCAATTATCCTCTTGATAACCAGTTTTAAGTGGGAAGGTAGTTTTGCAGATGTATGATGGGCCAGTTCTATTCGTTTTTTGGAGTTTACAATCTTACCATGTTTCTAGATGAATGGGGAAACCAAACATCTAAATGTGACCTAATGCAAAGGTCTCTCACAGAGTTTACATGCAGTCCTAGTGTCTATTTTCAGCTGGGAATGAAGGTTATTTTTCAGTTCCTGTTTGAGGTGCTTGGAGTTTATGGCAATAAAACTGCCTGTGTAGTTGTGTCCTTTCTGCAGCTCTTCTCACTCAGTGCAACTCTGCCTGGGGAAGGAGGCTAAAAGCACCAGAGCCTCCTACTCTTCTGTACGCCATAGGAATGCCCCTCATGGATCCTATCCCTTTGTGCTGGGTGCTGTAAGCAGAACAAAAAGATGATCCCTGCCCTAGCAAGTTTAGTATCTAAGTGCAAGATGGAAGCTTAAGCTTCCCACAGCAAATCACTTTAGTTCAGATACATTTTGGCTGCCCAGAGAACTCTGGAAGCAGGCTGAGTGCATCAGTATTTCTTGGCTAATGCATACAGCAGAGTTGGGACTAACGCACTGCTAGGCACCAGTATATATCCTACTCCCAATGAGCCTGCATGGGCCAGGTAGTCATCAGCCTTGTTGCTCCTCCTTGGAAATGAGCTGGGTCCTTGATGTTACTGATTTGTCATCTACTGGTTGTATCTTAAGACTTTACGCCCTTTTTATGTAAGTATATTCCTCCTTGAGCTACTATGTGTTATCCTCTCAACAGTAACAGCACTTCTGATAGTTTATACTTTACTTTACTTGCTTCACTTCTCACATCTCCTCACACACCTTCTCACAGCTCAGCAGTAATTTTCTTAGAAAAACTGAGTCAGTGTTGTGTAATTCTGTGGCACCAGAGTGAAGCCTCAACCATGGACCTGAGCTGGGCTGCCAGTTACATGGAAGGAGCCCGGAAAAGCAGCATTAAGAAGCAGCAGGACCAATGCATTGATTAGCAGTTGCCTGGTGGGGATTGCATGCTTTATAGGAAAGATTTTGAAGATCAAGAGGAAAGAGCTCTGCCAAGGTTAGTGGTGATTTCCAACCAGGCAGGAGAAGGGCAGCATGGAAAGAGGCAAATATGGGCTTCTTTGACATTACTGGTTGGATGCCTGGCTTCATGGGGCAGATGTGGGCAGGAATCAGTATACTGACAAGGTATAGGAGGAGCTCAATAGGGAACCCTAAACCGTAAAGGCTTGTCTCTATTTTTCAGCCCCATTTTCATTTAATGCTGCAAAGAAGAGGGAACTGGTGGAAGGCTGATGTGGTTGAAGCAAAGGGTTAGGCAAGTGATTTGAGGGGCAGAGCACTGTCTGGATGTCAAGATACATTTCAGCAGGGCCAACGAAAAGAAGGATGATTGCAGTAATTGAGAGGAGAGCCAGTCAGTTCTTAGGTATTTGGAAGAACAGGAAATTATTATATTCGTAATAATGAATCTGCCTGACCTAGATGTGGCTGCCTGGGAGAAGGTACAGAGAGAAATCTGTGTTTGGTGATCTATGGGTTGTTGGTCTGCCATACAGGTAAGATGTTGTAGTGCCCTCAGTGGTAAGGAAATAACATGGAAGAGGGATGTCATGGCCTTAAGCCATACTGGACTTGCATTGTTAACTCTACCAGCATCTTTTTGCCAGTCTCACTAAGATCTTTTTAAAAACTTTGAAGAACATGTGCGGGCAAAACAGACATTTGTCAGTCCTCAGCACAAAGATATTAGCTGGATTTTTACATTCATGCAGATTGAAATAATTCAAAATAGGATGCAGAGGGAGAAAAGAAGGGGACCAAGGAAAGAGCTTTTAAGGAACACCAAGAGCTAGCTGGGAACAGATTGGGAAAACTATGTCTCTCTTGCATACTATTTTGAAAGTAGTCTTTAGAATAGTAGGAACAGAATGAAGAGAGACTCAAAAAAATGAAAATATATGGTCTTGGTAGAGCACCATTACTGGTACCAACAACTGCTAGACCTAAGAGCTGTCTGGGTAGAGATGATTAAAGAAGGGGGAAATATGAACTGCAGCAGGTTTAGGGTGAGACTGGAGGGGAGAATCTCCCAGCAGTGTTGGTAATGGCAGCCGTTAGAGATGAGGTTTAGAATGAGAGGGGAAAACGGAGTGAGGCAGGATCTAGAAAGTAGTGCTAGTAATTAACAGTTGTGTATTTGGCTGTGAAGTCTATAGAAAAAAATAAAGGTTTTTTTTGATAGCTATTTAGGATCCAAAAAGTGTGACTGCTTTTCTTTGTTCTCTTGCTTTTATAATTGTGTCATCTTTCTGTTTTGTGGTTGTTTAGGATCTGCCCTTTGTGAGATATTTTTGCACAATGTAGCTTTCAAAGTCTTCCTTCTGTTTATTACTACCTCTGCCCTTTTTTTTCTTCCAAATGCCATCTATTTCATTTGAGAATTGTACCCTGGGGTGCTTCAATTATGTATGAAGGTGGAATATTTGGAATGTGCTATTCACAAGTGCTTTCAGTATGCCATCTGAACTTTGAATATGAGCAGAATCACTAATATTTTAGTTTCTAGGGCACATTCTCTTAAATGAGCAGTCAAGATGCAGCTTTTGTTCCTAAGTGCTCAGTATTTTACTCTGTCTCCGTGAGACCTTACGAACCTTCCACATGAGGATGATGAAAACATATTGGATTGAATGTGTCTGGTGCCGTAGGGCTGCCATAGATAGAGACGTGATAGAATTGACCATGTTGTTGTTCTGATAAGAAACAAATAGTTGAGGGATGACTAGATAAAGCTCCATTTCTGTCCCAGTACTGCAGGTTAAAGATCTTCAACCTGTAGCTGCCTCCTAAGATGTATGATGTCGCATTTATAGAAGTTATCCCATTTGGTGCTGTAGATAAAATGGATTGGTAGCCCCTAGAAGAAGATACACAGTGAAAGAGATCTCTGCAGATATTCAAGAAGAATTGCTTTGACTGTCACCTGCAGAAGCAGAAGATATTGGCTGCCAGAATCTCCATCTGTTATCCAGCAAGAGTTGTTCAGCCTGTACTTCCGATGATATATTGCTATTGGTGCACATGGAAAGGGCATAAAGCTCTAACGCTGTCCCAGGGCAAACCAGAAAGTCTAGTTAATGGTTTAACAAACATTTTTGAGGAGCAGCTTCTGCCTGTGACTGTGAAGGTCTTGTAGTCAATTTCTGGCAATTTGTGCTTTTTCTGCAGACTGCTGATTCTTAAATACTACTAATGTATTACAGAAAAGGAGGGAAAGCTGTGGGAGGTAGAATGAAATAATCTGGATGAGAGGACAGGGAGAGGTGAAAGTAAAGGCCATATGGGATCTTAGGCATTTGCAAAGATAATTGAAGCTATGCCTTTGTCAGTTGTCTGTACCCAGTCACTGTTTCACAGCAGCTTTTATGCCTTCCAACATTGTGCTGCTGTCATCCGTCTTCCCAATAGAGCTGGACATGATAAAGCTTTGAATGATGCTTCTCCAAAACAAGAAATACTGTGCCAAGAACAAAGGTTGTTGTTGGATAGGCAAGTAAGTGCCCAAGGAGAAAGAAAGAAGTATATTTAACATCGAAGAAAGAGGGAAGGTTTTAGCAGTGTGTATGGATGTTTGAGTAAAGGGCACTGGGGAGGTGAACAGAGTGAAGGGAGATGAGAATCACAGCCAGGTGCACAGAGAATTCTGCTAACAAAACCTTGTAGCATCCTACTATGAAAATAGGGGCACCTCAGTGGACAGTTGCATGGTGGGCATGCTCTTTAAAGTAGCTGCTTGCAGACACATACAGTGAGGGACCAGTTGGCACACCAGCAGTGCCAGAAGACTGTCTCATCCCTTAGAGGGACAACACTCTATAAGGAACATGGAGTGAGCATGGTGCAGCAGAAATTCCTGGTTGGCTAAGACTTACTGGATTAGGGGAGGTAAGGTGTAGGACACTTTTATAGACTTAGAGAGATTCCTGCTTTGTTTTCAGTTCAATTGCTAATCCAAGGTCAAAACTAATTGTCCACATCTTCTGTCTTCACTGCCTTGTCTGTAGATTTTAAGAGTTTGATGTGTGGTCTCTGTGCTGACGTACTAGTACCTTAATCTTAATTTTGTTGCCAGTAATCATGTAACACTTTCGCTGTAAATTTGGAACAATCTGCCCTTTGAATGCATTCCACTGTTAAGCTGCTCTCTGAATCCCTGATTAATAACCTAAATGACTTATCATAATTAGCTAGTCCTCAGCCTTAGAATTGGGGAACACACAAATTTGACAGCTTTCAAAAGTAAGTGGAGCAGGATCAGGGAGTCTACAAACATTTCTGCCTTTGTCCTCATCCGGAAGCTGTTTCTATCAAAAAGGGGATTTAATTTTTTTTTTTTTAAGCACTGTGTATTTAAGACTTCCTTTTAATACATACTCTGTTTGTTTTTGGAATTAGTGCACATTTGTCCTTGCACCAACTTTGTTCTTTAGCATGTCAGTACCTTCAAAATACAAATTATGTCTCATTTCTCAGAGATTTCATACGTAACAGACTCTGATGAATTCTATTCCACAATGCATGAATTGCTAGGGAATATTACATAAAATATATATAGAATGTCAGTGCTGGGAGATGCACCATCTAAAATAGGGAGAAGCTGTTTAATTGAATTTTATTCTTCTCTAAGATCATTGAGTTGCAAATTCCTGGGACCACTACTGCAAACATGAACATTTTTGTTCTCTGAGCATTGCAATGAACTTTCATTTATAACAGGGTGTGTGTAAGAGAAATAGACTATACAGGAAAGCAATGCTTCATGCTTTGCATGGTTGAAGTTTCAAACAAATTTAGCAATTTTGGATACATCACTCCAAAAAACAAGGCAAAATTCCTTTTTCCTGCCCCTGAATACTGAACAAGTTTCAGCTTTTTCTCTGACAGGTAAAATTTTCTGGAATTCATAAAACTTTTGAGTACTTCAGAGCCAAAGTCACGAAGGCAGGCCTGTGCAGTTTTTTCAGAAAATTTGCATTCGTGTTTTTTAAATCTTTCCAAGTTCCATGGTGTTAGAGTACTGTTTGAGTGACTGAGCAGTGTCTGCTTCTTCTCATTTTTCTTTCCAGCAGGTTATTTTTGCTGACTCTCAGAATAAGATGAAGGTTAGATGCCTAGTTGGCTTTTTTGGGTGTTGAACTTTGGTAAAAGTTATACTTGTAAAATACTGTCATTGAAATAGAATGGGAGTACAAATGTGTACAAATTTGTATACAAAGGAAGGGTTACACATTTTCTCCCTCTGCATGGCAACGCAGGAGACTCCTCTCCTGGAGGGGTCTCTGGTACTAATAAAGCAATAGCTTGACTTCAGTGCTCTTTCAGTTGTTGGGACTTTGTTTGGTTAATTATAGTTGCATTACTAAGGGGTCAGTGTTCCTGCACTCCAACACAAACATGTGTGTCCACCTACAGCTGATGGTGACAGCTCTTGAAATGCATAGCCCTGTGGACTGACTGTAGCAGGGTATGCACTAAAGCTCCTGCAGCCTGCTGCGAGACAGGCATTTCCCTACTAACCACAGTGTATTGTGCTGTACCCAGCCTCTGGTTCAGTCTGTTTTGGTGGGTTGTCTCCAAATCATGATCTAAGTAAAGGATCTAAGAACTAGCACTGTGCCTGGAGAGTTTGATGATGATGTTCTGGCTGGTTGGGTATGTGTTTAGCTGGCTCCTCTCATTTATGGGGGTGCAGACACACTTTCATCACAGCCTGACAGTTGCTGCCAATGGGAAATAAATCTGAATATTAATGCGGTGAAGGTAATGGGCCATTTCCTTCTGGTCATCTTGTACTGGCCTTTCGTGAAATTGAAGTTCCTATGCTCTCCTTTTGCTGACAGCATTGAAGTCTACACAGATTCAGTACAACACATAATCTCAATTATGACTGGAGTCTTTTCCTGCCAAGTAAACAATTTTCAAACTGCGCAACAGTGAGAGGAGCCTCAGGAAGTCCTTAAGATGAGGTGAAGGATGCTGTATTTATTGGTAACTGTGCCAGCTAACCCGAGGTGGTTTTAAAGCAACAGCCCCTTGAAAGGGACTTTAATCAGCATTTTATAAAAAGTGTCTGCTGCCTTGATGTTCAGCTTGTCTCACATAGAGCTGTATAAGTTGCATCTGCTCTCTCTGGATTCCTTATAACCTTCTGACTTTTCTTACCATTTCTTATTTAAGATTTATGTCCATCTCAAAGAAGGGAGTGGTGCCGATGGGCTGGATGCTTTAAAGAACAAACCGCAGCTTCACAGTATGGTGGCTAAAAGCCTTTGTCAGAACGCCTCTGGGAAGAACTACATCATCTTCACAGGCCCAAGCATTACCAGCCTGAATCTCTTTGAAGAATTTGAGAAGCAAGGTGTGTATTGGGTGACTGACTGGGTTTTAATGGTGACAGACCTAGATACCTCCTGCCAAAAAAAACTTCCTAAAACTTTCTAAAGTCTTCACTGATATTTTGATTCCTTGTATAGGTAAGTTGTTCATCACTAAGAAATGTTCTCATTCATCAGAAGGTACTATACAGAGGACTTTCTAAGTTGTTCTTTAAGTCTTATGCCTTAAGTCTTCAAAATGAGGATATAAAACACATTTTAAATAAGATTATTTAAAGCCCTTGCTCTTGTCCTTTGCCTTAGAAATGGGAGGTCAAATCTATATGACCTGGGGGACTTTTCAGGAGATCTCCTATCTGCTTGTGATTTTTCTGTTCCCGTTGTGAAAGACTATGGGTGGGATGAATCCTTAGGGATGTACCTTAGAAGTCTTTGTTGGTTTAATATCTGTTGGAGATATAACTTCTCTAGATGATATTCTGTGCCACTGCAAAAGCCCTAGAAAACTGGGGGTTTGTTTGTTTGGGGTTTTGTTTGTTTGTTTGGAGTTTTGTGTTTGTTTTTTTTTTTGGTTTTGGGGTTTTTTTGATGGTATCAACATACCTCGGTAGGACAGCTTTTAGTTTTGGAAGCATAATAAACTCTACATTAGCAAAAGCACACCTGCCAGTGGAATGATGTCTCTCCCAGCAAGTTTCATGATAGTGCAGAGTAATCCCAGGTCATCCTTTATGTCAAATCCCCCCTCACCTTGGACGTGGAAAAGCCACATGTTACTTTACTTTCAGCAATGCTGAGGACTTGTGACTCCCCTTAAATTACAGAACTACACTCTTGCCAGTCACTTATAAGTCATTCCATGTAACTCTTGGCTTGTTCTTTGGTCATCATGACCTTACAGAGTTGGTGTGATGTGTAGAATAGGCCCTTCATAGCAGTAAGGCTGGAGGCTGCCAATATGCATCACAGCAAGGCCGTTTGCTGTTTCAACACACCACTGATGTCCAAGTTTTGCTTTTGGCATTGCAGAAAATGAAACTCACGCAAACCATTATATTAATGAAACATGGCCCAAAGCAGGGGGAAGGTCTGGGAATTGAGACAATATGTTGATTCTTATTTAAAATGAGAACATCAGTGAGCTGCACCAGTGCTGTAGTTGAGCACTTCAGACTGTGCTGGCACTGAGGGCTGTCTCTGTTGAGTTCCACGCAGGGCTTAGCTCCTACATTGTTTTAGGTAAGCTGAAAGCTCACTGAGTACAGTGGAATACCTGCATATTCTTGTAAAAGAGCCATGGTTTCCCAAAGGCTGCAAACAGCCAAATGGGAAAGAAGTCAAGCATATTTGTAGCGCACTGGAGTTTTTCCTCTGAGCAGAGACTGATCTTTAGTAAATAGTTTTTTACAGCTGATTATAAGCATTACATTTTTAAAACTACTAAATCAATGATGCAAAATGTGGGTTTAAAAAAATGGAGAGAATAACACACATGCTTCTAGTACCTGAGATTAAATTTTAAGGTTTAAATACAAAGACTGACAGACAAAAACTTGATTGTTGAGTTGCATCCTTTATGCTCAGCTAGGGAAGGATAAAGACAATCTGGTGTGATCCAGTTGATCTGTAGCCCTGGTGAAAAAGATGCATGGCTACTAAACCAGCTGAGTGTTTATTACTTGCAGATAATTCAAATTGTTCACAGGCTTGAATTATTCATGGGCTTTACACTGCCCGGATCATTCAAATTAATGATTTCTAGCGGGTAACAAATTCAGTAGTCTCTTTTTAAAGCATGTAATTTTTACTTACTATCTGATCAAATATGCTAATGCAATACTGAGATTTTAGTTTGGTTCATGATTTGTTATATAGCTTCATAAGACTTTATGATCTTTGACAGCTACCTCCAAAATTAAATTTCAGATCTAGTACTATCACCTTCCTAGGGGTGAAGTTATGAGGTGGGTGGGGGGTTAACAGTAAGACAGCAGGTTTATTGACTTTGCAAAATAGCATGGCACTCCTATATCAAGAAGATCATGGGGAACAAAGCATTTCTATGTAATAAGGTGATGGGATTGTCTGCATTTACCAGGAGTTACAAGGGGCTAGCTCAGAGGCTTTGCAGGGGGATGTTGAACTGGAAAGACTGTGAGACACTGGGAGAGGTGAGATGCTTGACATGCCAAGCTGTGATGAAGTCAGTAAGAGCCTTGGAGGAGAGGGTGTTTATTGACTCTCTACAAAGCAGATAGTGTATTGCCAGCAGTTGCTGGGATTCTACTGCATTGGCAGGACACTTGGGAAGAGGCAAGCAAAGAAGCCTGGACTGTACAGAGAGATCTCTCCTGATCTATCAGAGTAAGTGAATGTTGGGGTTTTCTGGTAGGTGGCTTAGCCATCTAAATCTGAAAAGGGCCACACCGTGACCAAGATGTGTCATGAGAGCCTGTTGAAAAGCAGCTATGCTCAGGTGCTCATGACAGTTCAAGACCCATTCTTAAACTGATGAATTTACTTTTTTTGTTAAAGAAAATTTAGTTTCTGGGCTAAAGCAGGATCAGCAGTAGAAAGATCTCATGGAGAACTGAAAAAAAAAAAGATATTATCTTAAGTGCTTTATTGTTTGGGGTTTCTGTGGCTTTTTCTCGTGACTGTCAACAGAGAAATAGGGGAAGATTTAAATAAGCTCATGCTTGGAAGCTATAAACTTTCTGGGAACATAAAAGTTTAAGGGAACTAAAGGGAATTCTGGAAAATCTAGAAAGAATCACCCACTAAAACTATATTAGTTTCTCTCAAAATTCTTGATGAAAAAGAATCTGGGGTCTTGGTAGCTAGTGAACTGAACATGAGTCATCAGCATGCCCTGGCAGCAAAGTTGTCCAACACTGTCCCGGGCTCTGTTAACAGGAGTGTAGCCTATAGATCGAGGGAGCTGATTATTGTCTCCTATGATTTTGGACAACATGCCCCCCAGCAGAAGAAAGGCATTGATAAACCGGAGTAAGTTCAGCACAGGGCCACCAACCTGACCACGGGCTGTACTACAGGCTCTGCTGTGGGGAGGGAACTGTTCTTGTTCAGGTTTGGAAGGGGCTTTGTGGGAATGCAACAGCAGCCTTATGCTACTCTATTGAGAGAACAGAGCTGGCTCTTTACAGTGGTGCATTGTGGAAGGACAAAAACCAACAGACACAGGCTGAAACGAAAGATGTTCAGGCTAGATGCAAGGTTTTAACTGAGGGCAGTGAAGCAGGATGTCCAGACAGGTTGTGCAGTCTCTGTCCTTGGAGGTTTTCAAGCCCAGAAAACATAAAGCCCTGAACAGTGCTGTCTGGCCTCAGAGCTGACCCTGCTCTGACAGGGGATGGGACTAGAGACCTCCCAAGTTGCTTTTCAACCTGAATTGTGCTTTACTCGATTGGATTCTGTGATCCTATAAAAACTTTTGTGGAATCTTAACTATCATTCACTTTCCCTAACCCTAGCCCCCACATGATAAAAACACTGTTCTTTACTGAGAGCCTGCTGTGTAGCATCTTCACTGTACCACACTAGACAATAATGTGCCTAGTAATATAAAGAGATGTCACTGAACATTATTGTAAGATCTGTGAAGATACCAAGAACTGAGAAAACATCAGAAAATAAGGCAGAACACTTTGATCTTTTTCCAAATCAAAAACCTGAATAGACCTCTTTTTTGTTTTTCAAGGGATGTACAAAGAATTTCTTTCTCTGGCTGCTAAATAGAACTGGAAACCTGCACTGAAATGCCCCAGATTCTCTGTTCTGCAAGCAGACAGCTGTCACTGCTATTCACTGTGACATTCATTCATAGTGCATGTCCCTTTTTCCCTCTCTAATCATTGGTGGTGTTCTTTATAGAGGACAGAACCTCCTAAAGCCCTGTGTCCCATGTTTCCCTTAAACAAATGATTCCTGGAAGTCCCTTTTGCACATTCTGAACCATGAGAAACAGCTGGCTTTGTCCTGCAGAGGGGCCAGTGTTGGCAAAGCTGCAAGTGCTATCGTTCTGGGTGACCATGGCATTCCCACAAGCTTTGCAGGATCCTGCAACTCCAGCACATGGACTAAAGCAAGGTCATTTCTCCACCCCACAACAGCCCCCCCAGCTTCTGACTTGACCCAGTGTTTCATGCAGAATAAATGATTGCAGAATGTGTATTTTTGCCAGAATTAGCTCTAGCCTGATGTCCTTTGTGAATGGTACTAGTGAAGAAGGGGTGAAACAGGCTTCAGCACAAGCTCTCTGGGGACTGATGACTCTGGGAATGAGTTTTGGTGACTACGTCTACATTTCCTCTTCTTTGCTAAACTGTCTTAGGTTTATTCATTTATATTGCACTTCCAGTTTAAGAAGTCCAGAGAAGGACAACCTGTCTCCACTGACTCCCATGTGTGTGGCAAATACCTGTTGTGATTCTGATTTAATTACACACAAAAACTTCATTGAGCCAGATGGACATAATTTTTATTGCTTCTATTGCCATAGTAACTGGGTGGTTTTAAAAAATTCTACAGATTAAGGGTGTCATCCACGATGAGAGTTGCTAGTAAATCTGCAGAAGTGCTGCACTTTTCTAGGCTATACAGCAGGAAGGTTACACAATGTGTTCCTGAGAGAGAAAGTGGTTCCCATTATTCTGTATGAGGAGTGAAACGTCTGCTGGAGGCTTTCTGCAGGCTTATTCCTACAATAAAAGGAAAGGCTACAATTAATTATTATGGGCTCTCAGAGGTGGCTGTTGCTGTTTTGAAACTACCACAATAATGTAGTTATAGCTTGGTTTTATACCATTGCAGTCTGCTGGAGAAAGTATCACGTTTCAGTGAATCGTAAACTTTAGGCAGCTAAAGAAATGCTTCTCAGGCTCGCTTATCAGAGCAGGGAGATCTTAATATTGGCTAGAAGAAAGCTTTCTAAAAGTTAGCTATGTTAATGGCAAAGTTTGCAGGTATGTGACCTGCTTGTTCGCACACCTCAGCAACAGAAGACATTAAAAAAAACCCCCACCTTTATATTGATTGTTGTCATCAGGCTTCTCTCACTGTCTTTTGTGGAAGGAACTTACTGGTTTCCAAGGACTGATTCATTCATTAGAAATAACCAATGGAGTGCAGGTTTCCTCCTTGAGGATGAAGTTTCCCCATTGCTGTGTTAGTTACTGCCTTCTGACATAAGTGGCTTAAATTTCTGATGGAAGAGCCATAGCTCCTTGTAGATCGGCCCACAGCAACTGGACTAATTAATGAGTATTTTCAATTATTTTATTAGTATTCCTGTAGTATCTGTGAGCTCTTGAGGGAATGCTCAGCATGCCAGTCATTGTATGAACCAAGGACAAAAGCTTCACCTGCACTCAAGAGCTTAGGTGATTCCAGAAAGACAGAGGCAGAAGAGCCACATAAAAGGAAACCCAAGAACAGAGGTAATGTGGTTAGGGGAAGCCAGACACTGTATTCTGACTTTGCGTTTCCTCTGTAAGGATACCATGCAAAATTTGGCATGATGGAAAATTTGATCAAGCAGACTTAGCTGAGAGATGAGTTTTAAACCACCACAAGATGTGCACAGATGTCACCTGCTTCCATGCCCATTGTTTTTTTCCACTCAAGTGGGTTAACATAAAACTGAGGGAGATGGTGGAAATTTCCATCCAAGATTTCCTTGGAAAAATTTGATCAAGATCTGCTTCTCTTGGACAAACAGAAAGAGGCTGTTATTATTTCACAGCCTAATGACAAATTCAAGCATTGTTATTAATATTGTTTCCAAATCTTGTTTGTGCCCACCTGGCTGCACTGAGGTGTGTTTTGTGGTGTTAGATTTTATTCATTGCCTCTTTCACAGGCCAAGAAGCTGTGAGCAGCAGACTGTGTTGCCTGCAGAGCCTATGATGTCTGTGCAGGACAAGATCAGTGTTCGCTCAGCTAGGGCACTGTGTGATTTATCTCCTTTCCCTAAAATCAGTTTTCACAGAACTTGTATTTCCATCTTCTCCATCCTTCTCGCATACTCATTTTTTAAATCAGCCAGTGGTTTCAGTGTTTTTTAACTGCTTAAGCAGCATTTCCTTAGTAAACCAGATGATGCAGGCGCAAGGGGTAGTGAACTGAAAATGAGGAACTTGGCAGCACAATGAAAGCAGTAGATTAAACCAGAGTTTGTCACCTATGTATATTGTGATTAAAAGCATCATGGGAGTCATGTAGGAGAATTTATTCTAGTTATCATCTAAGATGCTATAGCTTCCCCTACCTCTCTGCTCCCTCCACAATTTATTCTCTTAGCTAAACATCAAAGACTCTCTGGGTTAATAAATTCTGATTTGTCCCATAATGCGTATCACCGTTGGAGTTTTTTTTCAGACCAATTTTAAACATGTTGTGAAGACTATTACACAGATTGTAGATGTTATTGCTAGAAAGAATTATTTTTCTTGTCATTTCATCATGACTATGCAGGAGGTGTGAATACATTTAATCAAGAGAGCAGACTTTCTCCACTTGTCTCTGTTTCCAGAGACATTAATATAGGACACAAATCTTTCGTATTACAGAAGAAAACCAGTTGGCTGACATATCTGTTCAACTAGAATGTTGTAGGGCAAGTTCTTTCTCTATTTAGGTCACTCAGACTTGCTCTTCTGTTTTTGCTCTTTGGGTCCATGCAATGAGTGAATATGTTTGTTCATATGCAGAGATTTACTGCTGTGGGTTGCTGAGCACCAGGAAGAGTGACTGCACAGGCCTACCTCCATCCATGCTGAACAATTCTGAAACTCCACAGTCCAGAGGGCAGTACAGAATACGAATGAAGGGAAACATGTCCTTGATCTGCTGGTACAATAAAGGGCACTTTCGTTTTCTGACCAATGCCTATTCACCGGTTCAACAAGGTAAGCAATATTCCTACTTCTCATCTCAAAAGTGCACATGCTTTATGTCACAAGGCAAAATGAGTCACTGAGTTTGATAATAAGCCTGAACAAAGAGCTTGATCATAATTGGTCATAACATTCTAGATAAACAGTAGCAGTAGTGATTCCCTTTTGTGTCTTCCTACAGCTGTTCTTTTTTCCTATACAAAGGTTAAAAGCCTACTGCAGCCTCCTTTGCCTGAGCTGGTGGAGGCAGTATCCTTTCAGGTAGAAAGATTATGTCTTTGGTGATGGTCAGACAAGGGAAGATGATTATATAAGACTATATAAGACTTATATAAGACTATATAAGACTATACTAGCCCCATTTGCAAAGCATCTTCTAGGATTGCTGCTAAAGAAAAATGAATACACATCATGATATACTTAGAACTCTGAGCAGATCCTACAATTAATTTATCTTACCCAGTAAAAACTTAGTCACAAACAAACATCTTTTTGCCAGAAGTAAATATGATTAAGATTTCCTGTTGTATGTTAAATTGATTTTAGCAGTTGATGAAAAGAAACCAAAACAGATAATTTGGATGGTTCAAATAATGGCAAGAGAGCTTCTTGCAACTGAAATCTTTTCCTTTTTGAAAGTATACAGATGGTATTAAGAATGTTTGGAAACTTCTGTTAAATGCAATATGACTAGCTAACTCCTTAAAACTAGTTTTTCAGTGAAAATATTGTTTCAGTTTCTTATAATTTTTATTATTCAGATTTATGTATAACTGCTAGAAACAAATAAGAATAACCTAAACCTTTAAATGTAAACCCACCAATTCAAAGGCACCTTCTACACTCATTTTCTGAATCCCAAGCAACTCTCACATGCGTGTACAGACTATGGAAGCAAAGTTAATGCCAAAAATGACTGTATGGTAAGCTGAGAAGCTGACTTAGTGTGTTGTTCAATGCCTTCCCAGGAGGCTTATTACCTTAACAAAGTGTGGCTCACCCAGAGGAATTCTGCTGGGCACCCCAGTGGAGTGACAACTTGGTGACTCAGATGGGCTGGTGTCTGAGCACAATACTGAAAATACGTGAAGGAAATACGACACTTTGGAGACCCTGCTAAAGTCAGTTCCTGGAATAGTGTTGCTTCCCATGAGGGGCATTCGCCATTAGAATTTGTGCTGTTTTCCTTGTGCATTTTGCTGATTTAGATTATTCAGCTGCACTAACTGGACAAGAGTTATCACTACATGTCACCTGTTTTTTATAGACAGTCATGGAGCATTTGGCTATAATTCATAAATATTATTAGAAAAATACTCTGTAAACATCAATGTTAAGTGGCTCATTAAAAGGGGGAGCAAAAGCAAACTGTCCTTACAAGGAGCACATGGAGGTGTGAGCTGTTGTGCTTGTGATTGACCTTGGGTCTGTTGTGGCATAGATGGGATTGTAGGCTCTATGTGTGAGGTAGTTTAACATCCACCAATTAGGACCTCTGTGTGTTGTGGACAAGGCCTGCCCAATACATTGCTCACCAAATGCTGGCTGGGACAGTTGACATAGCTCACAGTGAATCAGAGCAGAAAACAGAGACTGGCTTTTTAAAGAGTGATGCTGGGGAAAGAGAGTCTCTAGTGAAGACCTAGGAACAGATGGAGACTCAGTGGGAAGGCAAGAGACCAGATTGCCTGCCTCTGATTTGGCATCTCTAAAGTCAGTGCAGCAGAGCTAGTTTAAGCCAACTTGAAGCTGGACCACCAAAGTCTCCTCTAAAGTGTGTAAATATAGAGGAGGAAGGGGAGGAATGTATGCTCCTTGAGGCAAGCCTCTAATGTGAGCACATGTGAGCACCTGCTGAGCACATGTGTTATATGGGAGAGGAGGTGGGGACAAAGGGGATTAAAACCCATGCAGGGTAGTTGAGCTGAGAGTGGCACCAGTGGGATTGCCTCGTGATGCATGGTGTGTGTTTGCACTTGGTTGAGCATAAATGTTTGCAGGCTGCAGGAGTCTGTAAGGAGAAACCTTAAAAATAGAAGGCAAAAGATGGTCAAAAGAACACTTAGGATAAGAAAAGGGGTGGACATAGCTAATAATTAGCTATTTATTGCAATTTAGAAGAAAGTCAAGAAGGTACTTGCCTGTATTAGGAGTGCAAATCCCACCCTAGCCAGAGCCATCAGGAGGGCAGTACACTTGTCAGAGCTGATCTAGGAATACTATTCTTAGATGCAGCAGGTTATTTATTATGGATGTTTTAAACCCACATGTCATAAGGCATCATCTCAGATACTAAAGGATAAGTCTCATTCCTTTAGTCCTGCAAAAATGTCCTCCTTTCTCTGCTATCAAGTATGTAGTTTCTGCCTAGAACAAAATCTGATTGGGTTTTTAATTTCCCTTAAGCTTTAACTTGAGTTTAATTTTGAGTTGTGCCTGTATTGTAGAAAAACTGAGAAGTCAAAAGAGATTGGGACCCCTAGAGAGTAAAAAGTTACCCTTATTCTAAAGCAGGTGATCTATGTGCTGGCCCAAACCTCCCCATCTGTGGGACAAAGCTGCATTTTTGTTTTTTCACTCTAGATCTGCTGCTCACTTTCCTAGCATCTCCATTACTACCTTCTAGAAATGTCTACAATATTTTCTATTTTTCATATGTAGCAGGATGGGGCAGGTAGCAGCCTCACTTGCTGCACAGCAGGATGACCAGAATAATGTCTCTATCAAAAAACTGTTGAATCCAAGATCTTTTTAAGAAGTATCTTCTTTCTGAGAACTGTCACAGGTGCTCTTCACCAACTAGCTCTACTTAAAAGCTGAACAGACAATAATTGAGGGTAGAAAACAAAGCTTGGGCCACATATGCAAGGACTAAAGAGCTGTAAATGGAGTGTTGGCATCTTGCAAGTGACTTGTGAGAAGATGGGAGATACTGTGGAGCCATCACAGTTGTATGAAGCAGTTGTTTAAGTCCCTGTGTGGTTCTTAGCCCAGGAGAAGCTGGAGTGAGGGTTGTCTGGTGACAGTCTAGTTTCCTGAAAAAATCAGCTTTTAAGATTGACCCAGAATTGGGAAGTCTGGGGCAAGAAGTATAATGTTAAAAAGTATGTTTCAGGATGGATGAGCTTAGGGTTTCAACTTTACATTTCCATGTGCCCTTTGTAAGCCTACAGTCAGGAGGTTGTGTCCAAGTATGCTGACAGCGGGGAGGGGGCCAGAGGACCCTGATGGGAAGACCTTGAACAATCAGACATTGTGCAATGCTGACTGTCTGCAATTCTGATCAAGAACTGTAACAAATCAAAGTCCTGATAAAAAGCCACATAGCACTTGGATCACGCAGTGTTATATTGTTATGAAATCTCAGTGTTTGCCAAGTTGGATGCAAGTGCTGATATTAATGAGGCTCACATTTTAAAAAAAACAACTCATGGTTCTTGTAAAATCACAGATAGGCTTAGAAGTGTTTTGAGGAAACAAACATGTCTCAACAAACCTTTGTCTTTCTCCTTGTTTCATTTGGAGTGGTATTTCCCAAGCTTTGCTTGATGAGCATACAGTCTAAAATTTTAAATAAAAAAGGGTTTAAAAAAACCCCGAAAGGTGATGCCTTTCTAAGGTGACAGCATGGAAGCCAGAAGCCGGCAGCCCTTCCAGCATGGAGGCAAAGGCAGGCTGTAGCTGCAGCGCAGGCGGTGCATTCACTGGAGTGCTTCCAAGAATGGGAACACAGTGATGCTGGGGGAGGACCAGGAGGGGAAACAACTCATCAGATGTGCCGGTGAGTCAGCTGGCTTGGGGCTGGCTTTGGACCGCTTGCCACAGAGACCTGCAGCCAGGAAGGACCCAGCTCCAGCTGTTGTCTTCCATGGGGAGGTGGCATATGGCTAAGAAGCAAGGCTAGGAAAGGCCAAAAAATAGTGTGCCTATAAAGCTATTTATATTCTCAAAACAAAGGAATGTTATGTGGAATATAATAGAAAGTGAGAGGGAGTATACAGTACCCATATAGCTGCCACTGCAATGCATTGTTTTAAGGATTATGAATACTAAGCAAATTGCAAAGGAAATACGAATCTCCAAAGGAAGAGAAAGGAAGGAAAGAGAGGAGAGCAGGAGAAGAAAGAAGGGGATTTTATTTTTTTTTTTAAACACTGGTACCAGAACATACTTGTCCTTTCCTGAACTGCCCTGGTGGGATGGCAAGTGATTTTGTGGCACTGATGCAGCAGGCTGATGATGTATCAGTCCTCTTTACCTCATGCTGGTCAGATTTTGTAGTACTCATTAAAAGGATCAAAAACACACTATAATAATTATGTGAATGTAATGAAGGATTTATTTATTTGGTTGTTCCTCTCCCCACTCCCCTCCACTTAAGCTACATTTACACCCAGCTTGGGTGAGGCAGAGGTGAAAGGAGAGTGCATTGAACAATTTAGAGGTGATATCATTTTGGACTCTTGAAAAATCAGACTTTAAAGACCCCAAATAAGTTGCTGCATGGCTCAGCTGTAACATGACATTTAGTAAGTGTCACAAGTCTTGCTTCAAAATAGCACAGGGGGCTTGGCAGAGATAACAGATGGAATGAGACTTCCAGTTGAAGGAATGAAATGGTGAAGTCTATAATCAAAACGTGAGTAGCATTTTAGGGATGATTGTAAAAGAGTTGGCAGAAAGAAGGCAATGAAAGGTTTTTTTGAAGGCCTGAGAAATGAGAAAGCCCAGAATTGTACCTGTACTGAAACAATGCTGGAGAAAGGATGCAACGAAGCCTATGCTTCTCTAGACCAGGAAAAATTTTGCTGGTATATATAGGGAGACAGTACGGATCCTCACTAGACAGTGCCATAGAGATGGAACAAGGGTGGTCCACACCTTGGAGAGTTGACAATTGAACCCTTTGGGGACATAAGTCAAAAGTTAGGGAACAGACTCCCATACTGTAAGTTTGTTTTAATCACCCTTCCCTCCTACAAGGAGCATCCCCCAGGAGTGGGGAAGGAGGACAGGAACGGTAAATCAAAAAATACCTAGGAGAGTTTCTTAGGAGAGCTTCTGCTGTAGTGTTGAATAAGGCCAGGTCAAAGATAGACCATGTGAGGGAATGGGGCCCATTTTTGGAGTAACCTGCTCTAGGCATCACATCTTTGTCAATGCAGAGAGTGGTTCGTAGGTGGCTGAAGGTGACCTGTTGCCTTACCACGGACTTCTGCAGTAGGCAGCATAATCGTCCCCCATGATGAGCTGAATTACCAAGCCAGCTGATCAGGCAGGGAGCATCACTCGCAGGCAGAGAAATGTGTGCTTAGCTCCACTGAGCAACCTAAGTGTACATCTGAGCTCTGGCTCCCCACAGCAGGAATCAGGCTGCTTTCCATTTCAAAGATACTGCGTGGCTCCTTCAACTCACACACTAGCATCACCTCTGTCTTGACTGAGTTTATCCAGTTGACTCCTTCTTATTGTATTTTCTCTTCTGTGTCAATTAGCATCTGGAAAAGTGGAGGTCATGTTGCTCTTGGCCCCTGTGGGTGGAGACAAGCAAAGGATTTAATTTCAAGAGACTCATTTGGGACTTCAGAATTCAAAGAATATAACAGCAGGTCACCACTCTAGAGGTGACCACAACTTATAGTGAACCAAAAAAGGAGAGACTAATACTGTCTGTAAGGGGCTACTGTGGGACTACAGCTATGTATGCTTTTTTCTGAATGTATGGCAAAGATGTTTGTGGCTAACCTCTCTTCATTTCCAGCTGAAAAATGATCCCTCTTCTTCTCCTTCCACTTGCTCAAGTGAGCATCTCTGTTACAGATAACTTCCCAGTATTAGGGCAAAACCTGTCAATAAGGTTTATTTTATAAAAAACTGTATATAGAAACCATATCTTTTAATTGCTAGACTTATGCTGTTAATTTGAGACTGTTATGTTTCTAATTGATGCAGGAGTTATAATTAAGAGAAAAAGTGGAGAAATTCCATGTCCATTGGCAGTTGAAGCCTTTGCTGCTCACCTTAGCTATATCTGCAAATATGATGACAAATACAGCAAGTAAGTAAGAATATGTGCATGCATGTGTGTATTCCTTTCACACCTTCTCTCGCTGCAATATCTGAGTCCTCCATGTTGAGCTGCAGCTGAGGGCCCAATCCTGCTTTCACCGAGTCTCAGACAAAACTTCAGTTTAAGTCAAAGATCAGAAGCTGGCTCTGCACAAGGCTGTTGTTTTGGCTCTATCTCCACATCCACCAGTCAAAAAGAGATGTTGAGACATAGGTCCTTAGCATCTTGTAAATGACTTTTGAGAAGTGTTGGGAGGATAAGCCAGCAAGCCGATGCTCTTGGCCACGTCAAATTGAAGGCTAAATAAAGAATTCAGCAAGGGTCTACTAGCCCCACAAGTGTCTCAGGCTAGCTCAGCTCTCCACCTCTAGCAATAGATGGTGTTTACTTGATTATCTGTCCTGGTGATATTTGTGTCACCTGGAGCCAGAAGAAAAAAGACATTCAGTTGTGCCTCTAAACCTGATCTACATGATCTGAGAGGGCAGAATGTAGAACTTCTGTCTTCTGCATTCCAGTTGGGGTCTTCAGTGTTAGCTCTTAATGTAGTAGGGAGAAACAGAAATGAGTAAGAATAGCAGTGGTGAGGCTTGGTTTTGGGAATAGTGATGAGGTGCAGAAGATTTCAAGAACTAAAAACTGAAGAGAGAGAAAGAGCAGCATGGATTTTTAATGCCAGTTCTGGGCAAGACAGCAAGAATTCAGTAGAATATACGAAAGAGGAGGAGGTGGTTGCTGGAGAACGGTACTGGGATCTGATCTGAGGAAATCAATACGGAAAAGAGCTGAGGTAGTAGATTTAAATGATTACTAAAAAAATGAAAGTAGGAAAGTGGGAAATCTTATGACTGAAGAGTGAATATTCTGGCAGTCTTAGAATGAGTCAGAACCTAAATATAAGGATGTCAGTCCTTTCTAGTTCTGCCTTATGGAGCAGTGCTCCACATATCACCACTGTATGCTCTGGCTCTACCCCCACATCCTCCCACCTACTGTTGACAGCAGCAGAAATCATTCTTTGCTCACAATAAACATGAGGAGAAGAATCAGCAAGCTTCCCAAAACTGTAATATAATGTGCCTGAGGCTTTTTTTAGTTGCAAATTGAAGGGATTCAGACCCACAGCTCCATTCATGTGGATGTTTGTCATGGGTAAGCTCTAGGAATCTTTATCAGTACTCTTATTTAAATGGAGTGGTACAGAGGTGAGAGTGTTGCTGAAGCAAGCAACTTGCAACTTCTTCAAGCTCAGAAGAGCTTCTGAGAGCAAGGAAGTCTGTTCTTTTAAACACTACTAGAAATTTCCAAAATTGTGCGAATTAGCTGTAAATGACTGTCGAATACATTGTACAAAATTTCTTAAAAAGATACTTGAACCAGGTATGAAGTCCCAGGTCTGCTTCTCCTTTATGACTGCAGGATCTTTGTCTGAGATTATTTCTTGCATCCCAGCTGCAATTGTTTGGCTTAACAGTGCTTTTCCCTCCTCTCTTGGCTTTTTAGGTATTTCATTTCTCACAAACCAAACAAGACCTGGCAACAAGTATTCTGGTTTGCCATCAGCATCGCCATAAATAATGCCTACATCCTCTACAAAATGTCAGAGGCCTACCATGTGACAAGGTACAGCCGTGCACAGTTTGGTGAGAGACTTGTAAAGGAGCTTCTGGGCTTAGAAGACACCTCACCCTCCCATTGATGCATTGTTCCTGGTGGCGTAGGCAGAGGCTGAAGGGTAAGCAGAAGATACCACACCTGGAGCAGCAAAGCAAGGAACTTGTGACACCACCAGTGCTGTCATCCAAAAATGCCAAGTGATGCCACTAGAGAGGTGGAAACTTTGTTCCTAATAGCAGCTGGATGTAGACATGTTGTGCAGAAAGTGCCACTGGAAAAGCTGACACACAATTGCATATGTGAATGCCCTGTGGGAATCTGTACACCCAAAAAAGACTTAAACTAGTTGTCATCTCAATACTATTTGTTGAACAGGGTCATCTTGTAAAGTTACTCCTGGGCCAAGAGCTTGTCATAAGTTGGCATAGCTCAGCAGCCCTAGACAGGTATTATGGAAAACTCTATAGTGTACTTGGAGTTACTAAATTCTGGGACAAGCAATGTAAGTCTGCACCATGGGCTGTGGCTGGGAGTGCCTGCCATCCTGTAGGGCGTTGCTGCTGTCCTCCCAGTGTGATAAACAGAGCAGTTCAGATACATGAACACTGAAGCAAGCATATTGACAAACAAAACCTTCACAGGCAGGCAGCCAGGAACTGAGGACCAGTCAAGATTTTTTTCTTTCTGTGGTTTTTTTTTTCTTTTTCCTGTTTTTATTAATGTCACCTAAGGCAATTTGATCCCAGTTAGTACACAGAAAAATTAGGAGAAACCAAATACATTAGTGAATTTAAAATGAAAATACATTATATTGATTTTCTTTTTTAACCAGGACAAAACCTTTTATACACAAACACACAGTGATTAATACTGTAAGTATTAACAATGAGTAAACCATTAAGTAATACTGCCTCACATCTTAACTGCCACGGTCAGTGTACAGGTGAGAAATCAGAGTATAACATCTGTATTTTTTCTTGATTTCAACTGTATCTTAAATGTTGCTTAAAAAGCTAATCTAATGGACTGTTAAGGTTTTAGGAACAGCAGTTTCTCGCTTTTTCCTTTGTAACTGTCAAGACTTTTTTGGTCCAGTTTAGAACTCTATTTGACACACAGTTGGCAGGAAAAAAATAAGTCACTAATAGCCGTGTGTTTCCCATTATCACTGTGGTGTGTTCTGTAGGAATTCTTTTAGTTAGAATTCAGGGCTTGTTACAGTAGTTGTAATTGAGCAGATTACATGTTTAGCAAAATAACATAGCATTGCGTTTTACAAAAAGAAGTCCAGTTGCAACCAGACCGTAAACCTCACTGAAACAGAGCAAGCCCAAAGAGTTCTTCTTCTGTTCTTGGTAACACTGTAGAGGACAATCATCGTCATGAGCTGGTGGCCAAGGCTGAAATGCCACATTTTGGTGCTGGTGGAATCTGAAGGCTGCTGGAGCTTCAGAAAACAATACTGAGAGAGAGAGGTATGACTGAAACAAGGGAGAATCGATACTGAAGTGAAATGCTACCCTGCCCTCTACACTTTATTGATTTCAGTCCACAACTCAATCAGCAAAAAACTCCATGTTCTAAAGGTTAGCAGTGACAAACACAAACAGAATTGCATTATGGGGCAGAAACCATGTTGCTTAGAGGACCACCTGGTTTTAGGTCCCCAAGCCTGAAAAGTTTTACTGAAGAATGACTTGAGTTGATTCAAGAGGAATGGAGTGATCAACTAATTTATTGATTTATGATTGTAAATCTCACCAGGTTATATGTATCTAACTGGCAAGAGGCAATAGAGGGTAACCAACATGAATTTGAAAATTCCTTAGATTTCATCATTATGCGATGTGCAAATGCACAGCATGAAAATAATAACAGAGAAAGAATCGAACAGGGGTTAGTAAATTAATAGAGTATCCTTGCACTGATACCTTTCTGTTTCCACCAAAGTCTTATTTTTTGGAGCAGACTTAGAGGCAGATCTCACCTGGTTGCAGGGAGAGTAAGGGAATGGCCAACTCCACAGTGATTCTGCTTGTCATACAGCCTGGAGCCTATCTCGCATGTCCTGCTCTGCCTGCCGGCTGCACAATGTACAAGAGCGGGATTCCTAAGCATCCCTGTTCACTTCTCAGTCCACAAAGTCTCCTCCCAGGAAACATGGGAGAAAGGACAAAACCTTGTGCACTGAGGCCTCCTAGCCTCAAAAGGAGGGAGAAGGTTTGCACCACTCTAGTCCTTGGCAATGCCAAGCTGCATAGGAACCCAAGGATGAGTTCAGAACTTCTTAGCCCCACAGAGAACTGAGACCACCCCTCTTCAGACTGTGTGTGATAGCTGGTTATTGTCAGTCTTCTAAGTATTCAGAGAGAGGAGCTAGCCTGAAGCATTAAAAACAAATGTTCAGCAATATAAGCCCACAGTTTCCTTTTTTCAGGAAATTTCACAGAGGTACCAAAAGGCAAATGGTGTTCTTATTGCTCCCTGCTTCAGACAATGCCAGCTGATATTGGATTAGGAAGAGTACCTAATAGTTCATTATATCCCATAAATTTATATGGTAGTTAAAATTGGGGCAGTAAGGAAAGGTCTGGCTGGAACTTTGCTGATGGGATGGCTTGAATGAACAGTATCTGCTTCCTTGCATTCCCTTGCCATGCTGGAGCATCTGCAGGGTACCTATACCCCAGCAGAGATGGGATGGTTTGCAAGACCACCTCAGAGCCACTTGGCATTTCTTAGGAGTAGGAAGAGCACTCTCCAGCTGTATTGTGGGCCCCTGGGATAAACCTGGAGGCCTTGGCCAATTGTTAAATTACTATGTATGCTTAAAGGCCTGGATCTAGGCCACCCCATACAGAAAATGCCTTTTCTTTTTCAGGTGAAAGTAGGTCTGAGGCCTTGGAATATTTAATTTTTCACTAATGTATGCTGTTAATTATGTGGATTACTTGAGCTCAAATCATGAGGTCCTAGCTTTTTGCCTCAGGGACTGGGTCCTGAGTAGTTTTCCCTAGAATTGGTGTTGACGGGGGATTACACAGTGGCTGACTATTGCAGGGAAGATGCTTTAGAGAAAAATGAAAACAAAATTATAGCTTTGCAATGAATTTCATTTTCTTAGCCTTAACCATCCCTCATCATTTTGAACTGGTGTTCTAAACATGCACAAACATTCCATAAGTAAGCAAAAATATTTATATATATTTATATGTACAAAATGCTTGAATTTTGGCTCTTGAAGCCAACAAGCAAAAGTCACCAAAGCATAGCCTAGATCTACAGATGACTCTTCCCCCTCATCTTTTCTTTTTATTGACTGGATAGGGTTGGGGAAAGTTAGGATTTCTGCTTGTATAAAAGCATCTTGCACTTTCTCTGTTACTACAAGCAAGGCAAAGTAATTAAGGAAGAAATTGAATAATTTTTAAAAGGCTAAAGTTTGTTAACTGCAGCTCAGCCTCTGTAACATTTCGTTTACTGCAAACTGGCTTTCTCAGAGCAGGTTGGTTGCCCACCTGCTCATAATATTAAAGCTTCTCCCTAGTTAAAGGGTGGGGGAGGGAGGGGAAGTTAGTCTCAAAGTAGTGCAAGGATGCTAGCTATGATGTGTGTGTCTAATTGTGCAATGACTTGTGAAATGATAGTTTGGTTTGTGGGGGGGGTTTTTTTGTAGCCTTAAGACAATCTAGGTAAGATCGTAAAACTCAGCAGTAGATGAAATGCAGTGGAAATGCCAGCCGGGTCACAGAGAAATGTCTCTAAACTTTCTCAAAAAAAAAACCCCAAAACCCAACCAACAACAACAACAACCAAAAAAACCCAAACCAAACCAAAACAAAAAAACCCCACCACAACAACAAACTTTGATGCTGAAGAAGCCAAGGGAGCACAGCATGGCTCATTTCTCTCCTGTTGAATTGAATTTTCATTCACATGTACTTCTGAAAACTGATAAGGACTTATTTATGGTATGCAAACTTTGTTTCAAAGAACTGAGAGCATCGGTAAGACATACTGGTCACCTATGCACAGTACTTTCAAGAAATGTCTGTCATGCCACGATCCATTCTTGGAAAACATTTCTTTTCCCAGTGTGTGATATAACGCTCACTAGAGCTTGGAAGCCAGTGTGAAGTGGTTTCCACTGTTGTCTCAGTTGAAAAATGCTTCAAGGGCTTGCAGAAACTCTGCCACTTTTTACTTCAGCCCATCTGTGCACTTGACAGTAGGGCACAATATAAAGAAATCGCATCTCCATTTTCCATTTCTGTTCTCTATCCTCAGCCCTCATATATTTACAAGTAGTCCAAGAATCCAAATTTATAGAAGTACAACTTTGTTTTCTTCAGGTAATTCCTGGAGAAAAATGAATTTACCTGTTTCCAGACTGACATTAAGGACAGCAACTCAAACACAGCACTCCCATTCTTTACCTCCAGCTATGTTACTGTGGCCTTTTTTTTTTTTTTTTTGGTCTAGAGAGGGTACTTTTTACTTTTCTTCTAACATTTATTTAGGAGTCTGTCTTGAGCTGGTGAGTAGTGAAAGAAGCCTCCAATATCTTATTCTTACATGCCTTAGTCCCCTAGTCCTAGAGCTGATTTTAGGGATTATGCTGCACTGATAATTCTGCTCATCTGTGGTAGTTTCCAAGCAAGGTTTGCAAAGTGCTGTAACAACCTCAGCACTCATGAGGCATCATTAGCTTCTCAAACAGGAGCTTCCCCTTTCTTAATCAGACACCAAGGCACAGCACAGATAAAGGGGTAATGAAACTGTAAAGTGGAGTTTGCACTTCTGTGATTAAGGTCATGTTCTATGTTTTCAGCTACTTGGTTCTTGTTCAAATGTACTTTTCCAAACTAGAAATGAAAGCATGCTAAATATCATTCTCGTGCTGAAGTAAGGGCTGTGGGACTTAGCACAGGTTCCTTCATACAGGCCAGCATGAGTCAAAACCAAGTTGCACCGAAGGTAAGAAAAAATGCAATAAACATAGGAGTGCAACCAGTTCAGAGGAACTTAAAGGAGATAAATGGAAAATCTGAAGCTCTACGATAGTCCAGTAATGAGTGTGAAATTCAGGCAAAGAATTACTGAGTTGAGAAAAGTTGGTGAGACTTAGATGGAATATGAAGTCTTCCATCCATCTCTGTTGTGGAGTTTGCCATGCCACTTTCTTCTTGGTAGGACTGGTGTAAGATTGGTTGTAAAACGAACTCATCTCAGTCTGGTTGAGAAAAACATTCAAGTGTTGAAGGGCTGTTGTTTCACAGAGGCAAGGAACTCTTAAGCTCAAAACAGGTATATATTTGGCCTGCTATTAACTAGGATATCTGCATCGACAGATCACATCATCTGCTCATATGCAAGCCTGTCACCAGTGCTACTTGATATATATTCATTCTTGTAACAATTCTTCCCTAAGCTACCTTTGTTTCCAGAAGCATTATGAACTGGAAGCACCCCTGTATCATCATCATATCACTGTTGAAAACAGTTAGGAAGAGCTGTGCTTTGTTCAGAAAGGGTATCTTCCTCTTCTTTTGAGCAAAAGCTCTGTCTCTTCAGAAATGTAGCCTTGGAGAAGTTTCCTGCCCTATGCTTTCCTTTGCTTCCCTCATTCCATGCATTTAAAGCACATCCAAGTCATCCTGCAGGTTCTTGGTCAGTCTGGAAGAGTTGACAACACAGAGTTGGCCCTTCAGTTTACATTTATAGCATTGCTTTGCTGGTCCTTTTTGCTATTTTGCAAATCTCAAATGAAACAGGGTATTGTTTCTGAAGCCTGTACTGATTACAATCACTGTGAGGGTGTTGCCTGCTTTGCCCCATTAGTGCTGTGCTGTCAGGTTCCTGTGGACACAAAACAGGCATCAGCACCACCACACCCACTGCTCCAACTGGAATGGCTGTAACATTCCTCAGCTCTGGATCACTGTCAGAGAGGGGCTTTGACAGGGTCTGGGGAGTCTTTTGGGGTTTTGTTTTGTTTTTAAACCCTTCCACTTTGATGAGTCTGGTGAGCAGGTATCACAAAAAAGCCTTAAGTGGTAAACCCCTTTTGTATCACTTTGCTGAAGTAATAATTGCTTGTATGAGATGTCAAGGTGGTCCACATAATCAGTGGTGCAAAAATCTTTCCCATGAAAGCATCATTTGCTGTAACTGAACAACTCTTGAATGCCTGGGTGACCTGGATGAAGAACCCAGTGGGAGTGGACCATCATGCCATGCTGTAGGACCACAGTGTGTACAACCTGACCAGATACACAAATGGGGGAAGGGATAAGTGTAATTTAGGATCCAAGCTCCTTGGACAAACAGACTTCATAGTCAAGGTAATCTCAGATGTTTTTCTAAGGCAGGGAAGATGCCAGGCCTATGCAGTTTGCTCCCAGCCCTGGCAACTCCGTTTCAAAAATAAAGAATCTGGCAAATACTTTCACACTTCAAGTATTTACAGTGTGCTCTGGACTTCAGAGTATTTTGACCTGTTTCCAGTAGTTCCCCATAAAAGCCTAGAAAGTGAAAAGCAAAGCACCATCCAGAACCTAAACCCGCTGGTGTCAAAGTAACTTTATGGTCTTGTTCTCAATCTGTGTCAAGGTATATGCAAAACATGACTGCTGAACAGTTTGCATGTCTCTATGGAGTTACTCATTTGATGGAAAACGGTTTGCAGGTGTTTTGGACTTTCTTTTCCAACCTGGATTTTTCTTCTAGTTATAAGCCTGGCATTTCAGTACCAAAATAAAAAAAAATAGCTTGACCCCATGGTCTGGGGGTGAGATTAAAAATAACAAAACTCAGGTTTAATCCAGAGATTAATCTGATCCTGTGAGGCTAATCAGCATGGTCTGACACAAGGAGGCATTCAAGAGGAACAGTGGGTTTGAGGAGGCAGAGGAAACTTTAGAGGCTGGGTATGTGGAGGGAGAGGACCCACATGATCCCTTCAACTCTCATCATTCCAGCATGTGTGCCCCCCTCCCCTGCTACCTTTGAATTAAAAAGAAAAGGCTGATGTTTAACACATACAGTCCTGCACAGCTGCTTTAGCAACGTAAACCCTGCTTTAGCTACATCCCTGGCCTCACTCTTATGCCTTTCCTTATACTATACATGATCAGTAGTCATGAACCTTGGAGTCACAGCACTGCTGCATGTCAGCACAGCATGGAAGTAACAGACTGTGGAAGCACCACAGTAGAAACAGGAACAATGGGGATTCTGGAAAAGGAATCTCTCCCTCAACGTTTTTTTTTTCATTTATTTTCAATGTGTGCAACTTACATTCCATCAAATGCAGTGACAGTACCAAACATCAGGATGGGCCTTAGCTGGCCAAGGGCTTTCAAGACTACTGGGCTGTGCTCACACCATCAGCAACTGCAGTTCTGTTGCAAAGTTCCATATTCTTTATAATTCTAAAGATTCCTGTTGAAAGCATAAATTCCAGAGGTAAACCATACACTGCAAATTGCTTTTTTTTTTTTTTTTCTTTTTTAAAACCTTCTCAGAGCAATTTTATAACAGCCAAGTCTTTCAGGAAATGCAGGTGTGTGACCTCTTTCCAGTAAGAGATACACAACTGTATTTCTGCACAGGACAGGGAACTACTTTTGTGACACCGGTTTTGTTCTACACAAAGGCACGCTTGCAATAAATTTTTACAAGTTTTGTACACCATGAGCTAAATTCTGAGTTCCAAAAATGTGAAGTGTGGCAACAATAACAAAATGGATTTATAGTATCACTCTGATATCTTGTCATGTGATTTTATTTCTTCGACAAAGTTTGTTTACAATCAACAACTTTGAAATACAGTCAGATATATTACCGGTTGTTTTCCTGTCTTGATCTTTTCTGAAATACGTGGGGAAGATGTTTGGTTGTGCTCTGGGTGTGTAGGTGAAGGGATGTAGAGAATATACTGCAACATAAGTTATAGGTTTACACTCTAAGACCATTAGAGGCAAAAGCCAGCATCTTGATCCAGCCACTGAGTTTAGAGCCATTTTCTTTAGAAAGACCTGAATTTAAAAAGCCTTTCAATGTAGTCTGCACACAGGCGTAGGAAAGGGGACCACTGTCCCCAGCATGCCCCCCAACACTCACAAGCAATGCTCTCCAGCCACCTCAGGGCAGGGTGGGCTGGACACAAGGATATGGGTGGCTATCCCAGCTCTCAGATAACTCTGCTGAACAGTACCAGCCCTTTGTCCTTAACTGCTCTGGCTCTTCCTGGCAAGGTTTGTCTGTACCACTAGTGGTATTCACCGAAACCATGACCTGCACGCCAAATAGGTGGCATTTGCAGGCAAAACCAGGTATGTGTGATCTGTGGATGGCCACTGTTTCACAGCTCCAAGTCAGCAAGTTACTAGGACCTGGTTTAAACCTTAATCACTTAGGGAGCAGAAGTCTCACAGCAGAACATGTAAGTGGGGGTACAGTGGGTCTCTGTCAACAACCACAGTAAAGATGCCCCCCACACCTTGGGCCTGTGTCCCTCATTTCCCCGTGGCTGCAAAGCCTCTGCTGGGGACCAGGCTGCCTGGCACCTCCAGGTGTGCACAAGTGTGGCTCAACACTGACCCCTTGCCACGATCTGTTGGGCAGCTGCCATGTCTGATTTGTTCAGAGTGTTTCTTTGTATCATTTTGTGTTTTCCACAGGAAGAAATTTAGTTTGCACCTAAGTTGTCCTAAGAAAAAGCCAGGTTTTCAGGGAAAACAAAACATCAAAAGAAGCAACCAGTAGCAAACCGCTTGACCTATTTGATATCTCTATGGATCCAGTACCCAGGAGGGGACTATTTTTCTGAAGTTGCTCAGTATCAAAAAGGTGAGGTCAAGCTGTTCAACACAGCCAAGATCTCAGAAATTGTATCAGTTTGGCCTGGCTCTCCCAAGTCCAGGCTGTCTCCTTCCCCCTCCTGCTCTCCCCAAGCGAGGGAAAAAAACCCGAACAACAGAAAAAAACCTGAAAGAAGTCTGAACAAAATGGGATTGTATCAAATATATATATATTACATACATTTACAATTATGTATACAATTTGAATATATTATACACAACAGGGAGCTCCCGAGGGGGAAAAAGGGAAAAGGGAGGGGGAAACAGGGATAAAAAGAAACCTAAAAACAAATATCTTCTAAATATACACCTTCAATAGTGAGCCAGTGAATAAGTACAAAAAAAAAGTGGATTAAATATTTCTCTGAACGGGACAGCAGAACTAACTCCCCATGCCTCCCGAATGGAATGGAGATAACGGCAGGTCGGAGCAGGCAGGTTTTGGCCTGTACAAGCAAAACCGCCTGCAAGAGGGACCTGTCGTCTTCAGCCACTGGAAGAGCTAAGAGAACGAAGGCATCTTAGCTGTGCCTTTTTATATGTTGTGTTATGGAAAGAGATGATACGGAATACTTCCTTAGATCTCTGCCCTCGTTGCTAAGGAAGGCCTAAAAAATCCAAAAAACCAACCCACAACAGAAGTCTTTTCGACATGTAAGTAGCTGCATTGATAACCCTTAATATGCTGGTCTGAAAGACAGTCTGGACTTTTCATACAATCAGCTTCTTCAACAAACAGGCTCCTTTTCTCCAGATTTTTTGCACCACAACCGTGCCTGATGAGAAACCCACGGGTTTCTGCTGTGAGATATCACATCCAAGATCAAGAAGTGATCAAACCACAGTGCTTGCCTTCAGCACAGAGTGAAGGCTTGCTCATCCCAAATGAGTGCAGGGGCTGGAAACATAGATGTGCATAATCAGGGTGATGGATTGGCGTGAACGTGCCCTGGGGGGGCTGTCAGGGTTCCCTAGGAAGTGAACAGCCACACACAGCACAGCACCTGCACGGCAGGTGTCTCCACACATCACTCCATAGACACACACAGCAGGAGGGACCTGAGGACATGATTACAAGCCCTTGCAGTGAGACCAGCCACACATCAGTCGGGATGTTCAGCTGTGCCATAAACCAAATGAGAATTTCTGTGAGTTCCCTGTCATGGTTGGAGTTGCCCCCAGCAGCACAGCGCTTTGCTCCCTGGATGTGCCCATGACCAGAGCTAATGCTGTGTGTAATCAAGCCAGAGGATCAGAGTTGCAATAAGCAATGTGAATCATCTTTAACACACTAACTGAATAAAAGAAGGAATTTAATTTGTGAAATTATGAAATCCAGGATCTGATTGACACAGACACACACACACACACAGACGCATAACCTCAACGCTGTCATTGAAAACATTGCCATCCATTCAGATCAGGCCATGGCCTGCAGTAACTCAATCTCTCATGAAATTATTCTCAAGAGAATTTACAATTAATAATTCCAACAACGTGGTCTTTCTTAATTAAGCCAACCTTAACATTCCCTTTTGCAATGTTTTCTAATATCCTGTTCCACTTATCCCTCCATCCCTAGAGAGAACCAAAGAGAAAAAAAATGCCGAGTTGCAGACACTGCAGAGAAGGACATCCCCAGCTGTTACTAAGTCAAAGCAGAGGCTCTCTTAAGGCACCTTCACTCGAGCCTTGAAAAAGCACTTTACATGCAGTAATGAATGGCATCTCATCAGACCCCTGCAAAGCAAAGCCATCTCCACTCTCTTCAGAGACTGTCTCCATTCTTCAGTTTCCTTAGATTACAGCAAAGCCACAGTTTTGTTTTTAGTAATAAGAGTTTAAGAAATCAAAATGCAAAAGGTGATGAGAATTGAGGGGCCAGAAACCTCTCTCTGATGTTTGCACTTCCCCACATGAGGGATTGGGCAGGATCCTTCAGGAACACTTGCACCAGAGATACTGGCATGGGATTCATGAATTTTACCAGGGATTTTTTGTAGAATATGTTCACTGTTACAGGTTTTACCTGGGAACCTGCAGTCCTTCCTTCATACAAGAAGCAAGAGCAGCAGCAAAGCAGGTTTTCGGACTCATGGGAATTAGCAATCCACAAACTTGCATGGGAGTCACCTCCCCTGAGCAGAGAGGCTCACCTCCTGCAGTGCACTCCTTGTCCCACACTGGCCTGGAGGCAGCTGGTACCAACTGTGATGTGAACACACTGAGGTGCAACAAGCCAAAATATGCCCTTTTTTTTTTTAACTTCCATGAATCAGGGCTGGATTGCAACCTCACCCTGAGATTAGCTCAGTTGCTTAAAACTTGGTGCTAATAGTGCCAACGTCAAAGGTTCAATCCCTGTATGGGCCATTCACTTAAGAGTTAGACTTAATGATCCTTGTGGGTCCCTTCCAACTCAGAGTATTCTGTGACTCTGTAAAAGAAGGGTTAGATGCTCCTTCTGCCAGATTCAGACTCCCCAAGAACAATAAAGCAGGATTTAAGATGGCAGCATTGTATCACCCACTGTAGGGAAATGGCAAAGCAAACCTCTTCAATCTCTCCTGAACAGACACAAAATTTAAAAACAGCCAAAGACAACGATGCCAAACAGTAATCCCCAAAAATGGAAAGTTATGAAGGAAAGTAGAGGAGAGAAAAGATTTATTTGCTGTGAATAAGATAAGTATCTGCAGGCAGACACACCAGAATAAATTGCAAATCACCCTCAGGAACTGGAAAAGTTCATTGCCTACTAATCTATCTGTATCTCAAAGCCTTTTAACATTGAAACACAGGAATTACTGTACATAGTCATCTCAAACATTTGGGCTGAAAAAGCTGGTCTCTAGATATAAGCAACTGTATCTCCACACAGCCACAGAAGAGAGTCCCCATCCAACACTCACAAATTAAAATGTAGTTCTATATCTGTCAGTGTCCCTTCAGTGTGTGTGTGCTGTTCTTCTTCACATTGACTCTCCAATTCATCTTTTTTTTAGTCTTCTCCATTATTGTGCCCAACAACCCTGTGCCCAACTATCACCTGGCACAGAGCTACTTCTGAGATTGGATGGAAGAGAGACATCTCACCAAGTAGCTTAGCATAACATCAGCATAGTATTTTTGTATTCAAATAATCACCTGTTTTTTTGCTCCTATTCCATGACTAATATCAAGCATGTAGAGCACTGCTGTGTTCAGAAAAGCAATTTCAAAAGTGCCACGGCAGAGTTCCACAGTTTGTCTTTTCAGACACCAGATAATGTCAGGTATTTACTAAACTGAACACGGATGATCACCCACAGTTTGCAGCCAGACTGAGCAATCAGTGGTATTAAATACTGCATGTCAGGTTTAATAAACTTACTAATACAGGAGAAATACTTGCACTTTTAATGAAGAAAACCTGCTACTGCAGCCAGGGGGCTTGGTCTATGCGATCCTGGACTAGAGAACCGTACTCTTCTCCCCATGTGCTTTCCCTACCTGTTGTCTGCTTGGTTTTATGTCCACTGGGCCCAACCAGCTCTGCTTTTGTGCTGCAAATAACCAAATAGCTTTCATGCTACTCAAGAGGGAGAAAACTGGAGCAGAAAAGACAAAAAGAAAGAACTTCCTCTTACTGTTTCTTTTTGAACAACGAGGAGCTATTTATAACATGGTTAGGTTCATTGTTGCGTGACAGCAGTGCCCTTTCCCAGCTGACAGAGCCTCTCTAGCAATGACAGCCTCACAGTAGCCTGCAGGATTTTATTGCCTGAGGTAGCTTAACCCAGTTTCTCATGTGGATAATGAAAATCAGCAGTGGATGAGATTTAATGTGGCTGCTGTTCTTCAGGATCCTATGCAAAGGTTGAAGCAGCCAGGAACACATGAGCATCTCTATCTCCTTAGGACAGATTTACTTTAAAATGGGTGGTTGCAAAGCTCTCTTCCCTCATTGAAAACAAAGCATAACACCTTATCCGGAGTCTGGGGGATTTACAATTAAGTTCAAAAGTTGCCCTTCCCTCCTGTCAGCACCTCAGGACTGTGCGATAGAGGCAGTCAGCAGAGAGCAAACTGCTCCCTAGGCAGGTGACCTAAATCCTGCTTTGCCCAATGATGCTGCAGGGCACTGAGGGGGTGTGTGTGCTGCCTCCCCTCCCCATCAGTTAGGTGCTCTGGGATGCTTTCACCCCCAGGCAGACCATCCTCTCAATTTGGAGTAATGCAACTGTTCCACAGTCCCCAGGGCTGAGGAGAAGCCTCCCCCAGAGAGGGACAGCCTGCAGAGGCACTGGTAACATGCCCAGTGTCACACATGCCAGGCCCATATCCACATGGGTCATGTCCACACAGTATGGCTGAAGGGCCCAACTCTGCCCTTCTCGTTGACATCCACCAGAACCTCCAGGTGCTTTTCCTGGCACTGTAGAGGGCAAGTTGAATACGAGTCAGCAGTGCCCTGGCAGCCAGGAGGGCCAACCATGTCCTGGGAGGCATCAAGCAAAGCATCGCCAGCCAGTCGAGGGAGGGGATTGTCCTGCTCTGCTCTGCACTGGTGTGGCCTCACCTTGAATATTGTGTGCAGTTTTGGGTGCCACAATATAAGAAAGATATTAAGCTCTTAGAGAGTGTCCAAAGGAGGGCAACAGAGATGGTGAAGGGCCTTGAGGGGAAGTCGTACGAGGAATGGTTGAGGTCACTTGGTCTGTTCAGCCTGAAGAAGAAGAGACTGAGGGGAGATCTCATCACAGTTTACAACTTCCTTGTGAGGGGAAGAGGAGGGGCAGATACTGATCTCTTCTCTGTGGTGACCAGTGACAGGACCTGAGGGAATGACCTGAAGTTGTATCAGGGGAGGTTTAGATTGGATATTAAAGAAACATTCTTCACCCAGAGGGTGGTTGGGCACTGGAACAGGCTCTCCAGGGAAGTGGTCACAGCACCAAGACTGACAGAGTTCAAGAAGCATTTGGATGATACCTTCAGGCACATGGTGTGACTCTTGGGGATGGTCCTGGGCAGGGCTAAGGGTTGGACTCAGTGATTCTTAGGGGTTCCTTCCAAGTCAGCATATTCTGTTATTGAGTGTCCCAAAGACAGCAAATCTGTAGATCTCTGAGCTGCTCAAAGCAGTGAGGAGAAGATGGAGCAGGAGTGTTTAGGAAAAGGTGATAAAGCATCACTATTGTGAGATGTTTTAGACCTTTGGCACCTTCACACAGGCCTTGAGTTTCACAGGATGCTCCTTGGATGGACCTGAGCCTCCCAAGTCAAGCTATGGCCGAAGAATTTTGCTGTAACATTGCAGCAGTGGTTGGAAAAAGATGCAGGAGTTGTGTTTGGCATGGCTGCCAAAAGTTAATTAAAACAACAAAAACAAACTGAGGAGAGGGCTGTGTATATGACAGAGTTCATCAGTCAAATCAGGTAGAGCTTGTGCTTATTACATGCGTCAGACCAAACTCCCTGCAGTGAGCTTCCTCTACCTTACCACCTCCTCAGGGCTAATTTAAGAGCTGTTCTTTGCAGCCCATAATAACAGTGAGAAAGAAAATCAAATTCTGTTCTGCCACAAAGAAGAAACTGGAACAAGGGAACTGGCAGGAAACTTGTCTTGCTGCCATCTCTGGCTTTCCTAAAGAAACTTGTGCTCCAGGGCACCCAGTCACAGAAAACAGAGCTGCCAACATGACACACAACTCCAATTCTCCTCACGAGGGAAGCCAAGCTCATGTGCTGGGAAAGGAAATGACATTTCCCACAGATAAAAAAGCAAAGGGGTGGTATTTATAGGTGAACACAGAAATAACCATACCGTCCAGACAAGCATTTTCTCTGGGATTACCTTATGCTCAGACAGCCTCTTCTGTATGTACAACCCCACCCAAATCATTCCTGGCAAGGGGCAGGTAAACCTCCCCTGCCCTAAAAGGCCACCCATGACAACCAGAAAACATCATCATACTGACAGAGCTCTTGAGACATTACACCCCCAGCTCAACAACACACGCAATACACATTTGAGGCTACTCTTGCTCCAGCCTGTGTGGGCACAGGGAGCAAGGCTGATGTGAGTGCCATCTCCAAAGCAAATATTCAGGCAAAGCCAGAATGGAGCAGGCAGGTTAAAAGGGATTTGGGCCCACCCTTTGTGTCCCCCATGAAATGATCTTTTATTTGGCCAGATCTAAATAAGCGAGTGCTTTTCTTTAATTTTTCTGGAAAGCCATTTGATAGTGCTCGCTACAAGGGTATCACTCACTTCTGCCAGGCTCAGCTCTGCTCCATGTATGCTGGTCATGTCTTCAGCTTCATGCCAGAAAATGTTTTAATCCATACAAAATGGATCACAGAAATACAGTAGTACTGGCACTGCCAAAACAATGGGGCTGGTTCCCACTAATCCCACAGTGCAGGGGTTCTCAGGGCAAAAGCCATTTGCCCTTTTTGTCATAACATGTCTAGAAATGGAGCCCAGGGTACCCCATCTCAAACCAAGACCCCCCTTGTGCCAGGTGAAGATATTCAGAAGTTCATACAAGCCATTCTCCAGGCACTGCTAACAAAGGTCGAAATTTAGATGCAGCATGAAGATCTTTGCATCCAGGCTAATTGCAAATCCCACGGCATGCTTTCAGAACTCTACAGAACTTGTTTTCTTCAGAAGCTCTCAAAGACCATCCTTAGGGACTTGTACAATGAAGAGACACCAGAATGTCAGATGCCATCTTCTACCTAAGAGGCTACTGAGAATGTGAATACTTATGGATTTATATCTGTGGCAGTTTTGAATAGGAATAAAATTCTTAAAATGGTGTATGGAATTTGATCCCCTATTCACAACAAAATACAAAATTATTTTCCTAATCTTTTCTAGACTCATTTTTTTTTCCATATTTACTCTTTCTATGTGAAAGCCTGAAATCTAAAAACTTTCTGCAGCCATTTTCCATTATAACATAAAAAATCAACCAGAAACCTTTTCACATGTTATGCAAGAGGTTAAAGGACACCACTTTCTAAGTAAGCTGTAGCAAGAAAGGCAATTTGAAATGAGAGTTGGAGATGGGATTCTCCACCTAGCATATTAAATACCAGCTGCTTGGTTATTACCTACTGTTGTTTATGTAGCCTGTTGTCCTCCAAGGTGTTCCGTGCATCCATGTGTTTGTTCAGCCTCCAGTATGAGCTACTCAGCACACTTCAGCTGGAAACAGTTAGCCAGCATAGGCCAAAGGATGAGATAACCCCTTAACCAATTGCCTAAGGAAAAACCACAGGAATGGGATTAAGACCAAATAGTATTTCCCCCACCTGCCCTTCAAGCTCCTATCAATCTCTGACTTAGAGACTTCCTCTGGTGCATGTTTACATATTTGCATGTCTTACAGTCCTGTTTTCCACTGAAAGGGCTGTTACATCCATGGCATAATTCTCAACAATATGAAGTTCTTTTGTCCTTCAATCTCATACCTGAAAACATCTTTTTTCACCTTCTCATTCGCTATTTGCTAAGAACAGCCGTGTGTTAACTCCCTATCCATATACTCCTTTCTGTTCATGATCTAACCTCTTCTTGTCAGTCAGTATGCCTTTCCAGCTCAAATCAGATGTAGCAAGACATTTCCTGCTACTTACTGATAAAGAATTTCAAATTAACAGGGAAAGGAAGCCTGGCATCCACTCTGAGCCACTTGGCTTGTAGCTGAACTATGTCTGCCTCCCTTATTCCATTTTCCCTGTCTCTCAAGATTTACCAGCATGCTGTGCAAATACTTTGATATATTCCAGGACATAATCCTGCTCTGAAAAACAGGAATCACAACAGAGATTCTCACGTGGACAACAAATTTTTGGGATGCTCCCTGAGCAAACTGACAGAACCTCAAGAGCATTAGTTCAGAACAGCAGCCTGCAAGCACTGCTTGTGGACACCTAGCAGTGTTTTCTTTATTGATTTAATCCAGAAAAAAACCACCTATAGGCCCAGCATTGATTTAACTTGCCTTGCTGGAAGCCAAGGAAGATGTACCCCTCCTCAGGATCATTGACTCAGAGCACTGCCTGGCTGTTGTCAGAAAGCCCCAAGTACAGAGTGAGGGACAAGCATCAGCAGGAATCTTGCACAATTAACAACCACAGGGGCCTCAACCTATTTTTACTGGGTTTGAGAGGAGGACCTTCATACCTCACCATCCCTCCATCTGCCTTGAGGACAGAGCTCAGGGAACAGCTGTAGCAATGCATGGTCTGAAAAGCCTGCTTCTCACCTAGTTTAAAAGGCTCAGTCTGTAAGGGGAAAAGTAAAGAAATAACAATCATATTCCAGAAGCTCTGATTCTATGAAGAATATTTTAAGGAATCAAACATAATTAGCAGACAAAATGGCTGGGAGCTGAAGCTAGACATTCACCCTGGAACCAACTATTCATGAAAGCAAAGATATATTGGAAGAGCTAACAAAAGAATTAGATTAGCTGAAGAGTAAGATTTCCTAATTCTCAAATTCATCTGTTTCTCAAGATTTTAAATTCCTAAATTTTATTTTTGAAAACTGAATGCCCTAAAAACTTCTTAAAATTGTATCCAGGATATAAAAGCTGAGGACTTGTCACAGATATCACTATTGAAGATGTTACAGCTTATGCTGTAGAGCACAGGAGAGCCAGATCTCATTTTACCTTAAATGACGAATTTACTGACTTTGAAATACATTCTAAGCTGCACTTCTGCAGCTGCTTCTCCAGATCCTCTCAACTTTGCATCTCTTTCTCTTCCACTTCACTTTTCCCCCCCATCTTTTCTACCTAGACATAAAGCTGAGAGTATGTGTGTCATTTTCTTTTGTATCTCCTGCCATGACAGAAGCCCTGACCCTCACCAGTGACCCAAAGATGCCACCCTCTCTCAATTCATTCAACAGCGAAAAGCAAAAGAAACATCTTCATACAATTCTGAAACCAGCTGGCAGAGAACGTAACACTAGTATGGTGTGCTCCATACCACACAAACTACATGTAAGGTAGAGCATTTTCTTTCTCCAGATTGTCTAAACAAAAGCATTAAATCCCTTTCTAGTAGGAAACTCTCTATTCAACATCAGCTTGATGTTGAAACAAAGACCTTCGTGCAACTTAAAACCTTTTTGTCTCTCTTGCCCCATTTCTCCTCTCTTGACAGTATAGGTGCTGCTGGCTTTAGACTCAGATATCAGCAGAGAGGCTGTTTTGGTATAAGTAATAATAATAACTATTATTAAAGGTATCTCAACAGGAAAGCAAACTAGAACATCCCTCAGCTCAGGTTCTGGTCATGAAAACATAAGGCTTGATTTTATGGTTGAGTTAAGCCAAGCTCAAAGGGCTTTCAGCTACTGAAAGTAACACTTTCCATGTTGTTTTTTGTTGGGCTTTTTTTGCCAACCTTCCTTACAACCCCCACTGCCTCACTGCAAGGCATTCCTAGTGCTCCTTTACATGCTGCTAGCTCACAGATGAGCACATGACAGTGACAAAACTGTACCCAAAATCTCACAGTGACAAGCAGGGAGTAGCAATACCTGAAGAGATGTTATATCCCATTGCTCCACAGGATGGACAAATGGCCTTTATGTTCCACTGGTGCTACAGGGAAGGGACATTGAACATCTTCCCCCCTCAGCTACTTCTGGTTATGACACCCTGCCACTTTGTGCCAACTCCAGCTCTCTTCAAAAAGGTCACCTCAACTCTCCAAGACTGACATTTTTTTTCTGTCTACCTTAGCCTGCTGCTTTATTCACTTAATTGTCTCGTGGATTTGGCACAAACACTAGACCACGGGAGGAGGCAGGATCAGCATTCCTTTCCCTCTCAGAAGCAACAGATAGTCTGGCTCAGCTGAGCACAGAGCTGCCACCTAGGAATCTACCTCACGTTCTCTTCAAAAATAACCTGCTGGACAGGAAGAAAGGTGGCATAAAAGAAAACTCTTTTGCACAAGTGGTGCTCACCACACTACCAGAGCACAATAGACTCTTGGTAGTGGTTCTCTAACCCTCTTTTTACCAGATTACCAAAGGTGATGTTCAATTAATAGAGGTTTGGCAGAAAGCATAGCTATTTGCTACTTCCAGATCCTTTTTAATTAAATAAATAAAAAACCCCTCAAAAAATCCTTGGATTAAAAACATCTGCTGGGTAGAAACAGGAACTTGAAATCCAGCAGGTCCATCTTCCTGCATACAGAGCAACAACATGCTGCTCTGCTGCAAGAAATCAAATCAAATTAAGAGAGTATTTTGCACCCATTCAGACAACCTCTTGGAGAGCTCTACAGAGAGACCATCTGTGGACTGACTTTATTCACAATTTTTAAGCTTGATTACTAGCAGATCTTAAAATAGTTACTGGATGCTAAGCTGTAAATAAAATGTGCACTCTAACAGAAGATGCAACCCTGACATTTGTGCTCATTCTGTAATCATGGCTTATTATCCCAGACTTTTTTTCAGTGGCTTCTATTCATTTGAAATCATTCTGTACAGGAACAAGCCTCTTGCTAGAGCGTTCTGTAATGAGCTATTGCTATGAAATTATTCATTGTGTTTCAGGCATGAATGAGGACACAGGTGATGCACACATGCTTCTCAGGGCCATGTAAATTTTAGAGAGAATCTACATTTAAAATAAATATAAGTAAGGCAAAGTAGATGGTGGTATTTATATACAAAAATTAAACAAAATAACTGAGGTTATGGCTGTAACACCCCAGAAAAGAACTGAACAATGCTCTACAGAATCCACTTTAAACAAGACAACAGTCCTTACCTCAAGCAGATCACAGCCTTTTAATATCTCCCAATATTCACTTTCCTTTTCAAACACACAGAGGCATCTTCTTGAAAATTCAGGATTTAAAATATGGGGGTTTTAATCCACAAAGAGCAAAGATTAAACATGCCTTTATAAAGGGGATATAAACACATCTGCTTTTATGCACAGTGACAAGCAAGCAGAGTAAACCTATGCAGAAAACCGGCTAAGAAAAGCATGACCTGAAATTCCAGAAAACAAATGGGGAAAATTTTTTTCAGGTAAATTTACTTGGGTAAAAAGGAAACAATGGAGTTTTGGTCAGCAGTAATGCAAAATTTGCTGGATGGTTCATTCAGTCCTGCTACTATACTAAAGTTAACCGAGAACAGTAGGCACAGGAAATATGTAAAACTCTAGGCAGAGACATAAGAGATAGACTTCTACATTTAACATTGGATTAGATTAAAACCTTCTATTGCCAGAAGCCTGTTGTAATTATCTCTTAGTATCACCTGTCAGCTCCTGGGTGTCAAAGGGCATTTAAGATGGAGAATCCTCATTTGAATTCTCAGATACAATCTGCAGATGCAAAGGTGTTTCTTTTGTTTACCGCAGCTTGACAAGGCCTTTTTATTTTTGCCAACCATAAATATTAAAGACCTATTTCCTTCATTAAATTTAGATTGTGAAAGTCACTAACTTCTGCTACACAGAGAGGGTAAGTTTGTACCCAAGACCTCTCCTTTCCCACAGCTTGATAAGTAAAAATCTTCCTGTCAGTACAACTAGAAGAGTGGAAGTGTTTAAATCTCTCCTACAGATGCTTCTGCAGGTTATGCTAGCTGACCATGTCCTTGGGGCCAACTGTAAAGCTAAGTTTGTTAGACCAGAAGCAAGGATCCTAGTCCTGTATGCCACAGAGTGGGAAAGAATGATGTACCCTAAAAACTGACCTGAGGCATTTCTGAGGCTGGACAGATCACACATTTTTTTGAGCATCGTACGATTCCCATCCCCTTCAGCCTGCAGCCCACCTCTGCCAAGGTGATGCTGAGACTGAGCATCAAGCCCTGGCTGCAGCCTCACTCACTCTTACGGCAGCAGGAGAATCTCAGACTTCACAGCTGCCCATCATCTCCCGTGGAGGATTTGCTCCCTCCCCAGCTGTGCTGGTGCAGGATCATTTGCGAGGTCTAAACTAGATCTGCGGAATCACTGGCACAGTGATTTCTGGTAGCAGAGAGAGGGACAGTGGAAGTCTCAAGGAGATTAGGCCTAAAGGAGCAGGAGGGAGGAGTGCCTTGACAGTATAATTTCAGGTGACTATACAGTTGGCATTAACCCACTCTTCAATGTAACAGCTTCTAGAATAAGACAATTACCTCAAAGTTATAATATTACATACAAACGAAATCTCTTTTCATAAATAGATATATACACCCATATATACACACTTCTGGAACAGGAACTTTATGAAGCTACCAAGTGAACTGAAGCGTTTGAAAACTACTTGAATGTACAAGTTCCAGCCAGTCTTTTACTGGTTTTACTCAGTTGTATCAACTAGCACACATTTATCTATAAAGCGTTGTTCTTTATTTAAGTTAAACAAATTTTCAAGGATGGTTTCCATCTATAAAATGAACAAGTACAAGCTCTGTACAGCAGACTTTTCAAACCAACTGAAAAAAACAGTTTTCAAACTATGTTTTGAAAATCTGCAAAATAAACAATATCACCATTCTTGTTCTGAAGACGGTAAGAAAAGTTCTCAGGAGACTCCATCGCAATTTCCTTCAAGGGCTCTTAATTTATCTTGCAAATGGGTGAATTTCTTCAACATTGAAAACCCCTAAAATCACAGTAAGTAACTTTGGCACACTGTCATGTAAACATAACAAAAGGATACCTCTTCTTGTCCGTTCTCTCAAAGAAAAGCGACACACAGCTCCTATATTAAAACCCCTATGAGCAGCACCCATGGGGACTTGAAAAAAATACTGAAAAAAATATTCCTACTTTATGATTGTTGCTGTCATTAAAGATTAAAGAGATGAAATATGGATTTCTTTTTTTTTTTAAAACTAGTAATTCTGATTAAAAGATAAGAGGCAGGTCAATATTCAGAGTTGCAACTGCTCATGTCAGTTAGTGCTACCCTTACTTTGATCAAAGTTGCAAATGGAAATACCTCCATGGTTGAAGCTGAGTGGCTGGGCTGGTGTTTTTTCCTTTTAAATTCTAGTTTTAAAAGCCTGAAACAATTGACTTCTGCTGAGCCCATATTTCAGCATTTGTATTTCCAAATTATGAAGGAATCTATTGCTATGTTTATGAAACATCTTCAAGTTCTCAGCTAGGTTAAAAGGCTACAGGGAGAGACTAAACACTGAAAATAGTTTAACCACTGCCTGGCCTCTAAACAGGCAAGTTTTTGACAAAGTGGACTGTGAATGATAAGAAAAAAAAGTATTAATAATTCATAAAAAGAGTCAGATGACGGATGGGTAAAACTGGATTTAACGCCCCCATCCAAATCCAACCCCCATGCAGGTACTTGTAAGTCTTAACTTCAGACACACAAGGTGTCTGTGGGCTCACTGACTGGCACCGTTAAAGCCACGTTGCCCAGAAGAGTACCATCCCTACACCTAATGCACAGATACAGCCAAAGGAAAATGAAAAATCAGGAACTACTCTACTCCCAGGACAAAGAAAGAGGGGGACTGTACCAGCATTCTACAGTACAGCACATATTCTTCATCTCCTTACAATCAACCATTACATTTTTCCAAGATCATCGTCTTTCCAAAACCACTTCCGGGCACTTCATATCTGCACTAATTTTTGTCAATACTGTCTCACTTATTAGTACTTATTTACTTTGCCTTCTCATTTTGAAAGCTCATTGAAGCATTTGCTTTTAATAGAAAAGTATATAGTCTATGCAAACATAAGAAAGGACATGTCAAAGCTGGGGTTAACTTTGACAGTATTATTTTATAAAAATGACATCAGCTGGACTGAAGCTGCAAAATGCACAAGTTCTATGGTTAAAAACACAAAGGCTATGCAGGTATCCAGGCTGACTCCCAGAGCCAACCCTGAATCCACTCAAAAGCTCCATTTAAAGAAACAAAATGGAATAAAATTTCCCAGTAGTAGGTCTATAGATTAAGCAAGTGCAATTCAGAGATATTACATAGCTGCTCATCCTTGCAAACTAAAATTCAGATCTTGTGCTGTCATCAGTCATGTAACTTATTTCTACAGCTCAAAAGGGGAGTTTGAGACAAATTTTTCTCATTAGGGCCCAAAATAAAACTGTGCTGAACGAACACCGCTGCATAAAAGATCTGTGCGGTTTATATAATTTTATAACAAAGGAAGAAGTATTTTAAAGACTAAGTACTACAGAAATGATCAACACAAATATCAAGTACAAGTTTAACATTATCCAGAGCACATGTAATGAATTTCCAAGCTGGAATAAACAATCCAAGTGATCATCTGGGCAGAGGCATTGACTTTTTCTGCTATTTTCTTTTTCCTCCTGAGTTTCATGATCTCTCCAGTAAGGGTGAAGTGTTAAGAAGTAGATCCACTTTGCAAAGCAAAAGCATCCAGTGTTAGCACGGACATCACACCCAGTAGCACAAAATCCGCACCTTCATAAAGTTTCTCTCTCTTAGCACTCCAATCCAATTTCTGGTTATATGTATGGCAATCACTGTTGATAATTGCAGGATGATGAAAACTGATATAAATCATTGGGAGCTGACAATATATATACTTTCATATATTTATATTTAGAGTCCATCATAGAAAAGTTCATATTCAAATTACCAAGTACACACAGGAGAAAAAAAACAACTTCAAAATGACACTTCTGTTTCTGGAAATAACAAACCATGACTTCTATGCAAATGGAGTTTTCAAATGACCTTCTCCTAGTAATTTTTCCCACCCTCCCTCCCACACCCTGTTGTTCCCCACAGGTGTTTCTTCAGATCCTTTTGTTTATCATACGTCAGTTGTTCCTAGAGTTAATTATCTGCTGTGCAAGTAGTAACTGAAGACAGAAAGGAACCTTAAAGTTTGTAGCACAATTCCTTCTTGGTGCGAAGTAATGCTCAGTGCCATCTTTGCAGTGCTCTGAGTTCCCTGGATCCCTGGTGTCTGCTTCAGCGCTCTACTTTCAGATAAAGGTGGAATACTGAGGTATATAAGTTCCATGGAAAGTTTTAAGAAATACATGAGTAATTCAATCAAAACTTTGCCCAATGTTTTTCAGCTGAAACAGCATTTTGCTTGTAAGTCCTTCTACTGCTGCAGATTAAGTGTGAATTTCCACTGTTGTGACAAAGAAGGATTGCAGATCTCAACGGTGAGACCACCATTTTTGGCATTTCGGCTGTCTAGACAGAGGTTGCTGCCAACGTGTCTCAGTTTAGAATTGCTTTCAATTTGTTCCCATTTCTGGAAGAGAAAACACAGTTATTGACCTGGAAAGGCAGGAAAAGGAAGAATTCTACATCCTGTCCTTTCAAGTCTTCATAAGCTTCCCTCGCTTGTGCCTGGGAAAGCTGTGAAAACTGCAGCAATAGTAGCAGTTTAGATGATTCTTGAATAAGAGTATGTAAGTTATGGCAAGCCTTGCCAAAACAGCTGTTCATTAAGCTAACACTCTGCAAGACATGCAGAATACACCAAGCCATTCTCCTCTAATTCAGAACTTCTCAAATACCCTGTTACCTGCATGAAACCTTTGGTCTGAAGAAAAAAATAAAAATCCTAAAATCCATACACATACGACTACAATACTGAGCATAGAGAAGCAAGAAGCAGAATCAATAGACAACTTTACAGAAATCCAGAAATTTGTCAGACATCTTTCAGTTATGCAGAAGACAACCAATCAGTCAATTTGTGCTGTCAAAAGCTCTTTGCCTAACGTGATGTCAAAGGACAGAGTAAATCCCAGAAACAGGATGTTAAAAAACAAGGTTTTTCTCTTATATTTCTAACATACTGGGCCCTGTAAACCTTATCAAGAAAATCTTGCTTAGTTTCCTGTTCTGAAAAGTGGCAAGAATACTCTTCCCTCATCAAGGACAGAGTTTCAGTTATCTGTGTGCAAACAGAGATGCAGAAGCAAGGAAGCTGGCAGATGATCAGAACTGATGACTTAGCAGAAACAGATGAATTGTTACATGACTAGATCAAAAAGATGGAATGACTCTGCAAATGTGATTTTCCTCAGACATGGGAAATAGATGAAGTTACAATACTGCATAAATGAAAAAAAATTTAAGGAGTCTAATGCTGTTATAAACAGGTCACTATTGAATAGAAGGAAAGTCAAAGAACACTCCTCTGAGACACAGACTACACAATCTTCAAACTTCATTTAGTAAGACCTTTCAAAAACACACTGTGGAATATAAAATCTCATTCAGAAAACAGACATGGCAGTTGAAGACTGTTACACATCAGTGCTGTTGGGTGAAACCTTTACATAAGGCCCCTGTTGGGATAGAACCTCTATGTGACAAAAGTGACAAAAGATTATCACTGGCTATGAAAAGCTCAACACACAAGCTTATTCCTGCTGCTCTGTCTAGATATCACGCATCCTAACTTTACACACATAAACAACAGCATGAAGAGTAGAAGCTATAGATGATCACCAGTGCATGTTCTCGCATTCTCATTCACAGCCCTTGTGTTCCCCACTGTTTGCAGAGCGCAGTCACGACATACTGACCTGTCTGCTGTCATTTTCCCTACAGCCCTGAAGTTTTATTAGTGAACCAGGTGCTCTGTCCACAACAGTAAGGCACAAATCCATGTGTTTCACTGACTTGTCCTTTGTTAAGGCCCATTCCTACAAAAAGGAAGAAAAAAAAAGTGTACAAAATTGTGTACATTAACAGATGCACATGCTATCTCTGCATATACAGCAAAGGTTAAAATCCGATAAATAGGTATGTGTGAGCATTAGAATTGTTCATTGCTTCCCACAGAACAGGAGAGGAAAAATGTCCTTTCCAAACACAGTAATTCCAATTGCTTCCATGTCCCCACTTCAGCTCAGGGCTGAGCTGGCTCTCTGCTCCCTCTGCTGGCTTCACACAGCTGCAGCAGGCAGTCACACCGGGCTTCAGATGTAAAAACATTTGTCCAAATATATATTTAGCTATAAGTTTATTTATGTGTATATATACATGTGTGTGCGTGCTACACCTTCCCCATATCTTCTTTATATATGTCTATATATATTTTAAAAAAGGATGTAATTACATACATAAAACCCCTAAAAGCTTGGTCTGCAGCATCACTGGCCACCTACTCACACAGTGAACAAAGCATATGGACCACAGTGAGGAAACAGTAGTTCTTAATACAATAGAGACCACCAGAAAGCAATACACAAGAGGGCTAAACTTAAAGGTAGAAGGAAAATGTTCCTTCCTATCCAAGGTGTGAGGTACAAAAGAATTTCCGTTAAATGCATTTAAATAGGCAACTCTTAAATGAGCAAAGAAAAGCTGTTCTATATGTAACTGTTGCCCAGCTTGTTTGATCTCGGCATCCTCTTACACAGAGCCTGATCTTGCACTGATGTTTAGACTCTCTCCACATGCCTTTCTCCTTCAAATTTGATCTCCAGCATCCCCATTGGTCGTCATTTGTCTAACTATGCTTTGAGGAAAGAAGCCACTTCATGAAAGCCACACTAATTATCCAAGTCATGCTTGCAACTACTTAAAATGGCACAATTAGCTTCTCTCAAACAACTAAAGAGGATTTAGTTGTATAATACAAAATCCTAGATATATGGGGCCAAGCCTGGTTACATTTAAATGTTATTTTGCAAGCAATCAGTGTTTCAGAAATAAATTACATTACTAATCCCATCCCTTTTTTTTTAAACTTAGCCCTTCATGATATGAAACAGATACTTTCCCCTTCAGTGATCAGAAACTAAGACTAGCTATAATGGAGATAAAATGAAGCAAGTTCCACTATACCAGAGGAGAAGAAAAGTTGCAAACAGGGCACAGCCATAGGATAGCTCTAGCAACACTTTGAAAATCAGGACATCTGAGAAAGCCTTCTATACAAGTACAAAATTCCCTGGAATTTTTTTGGCCTCTAGTGTAAAAGCAAATATTAATAGTGACAAAGGAAGGGGATAATGTAATGCACACCGAATGTATCTTTGGGAGAAGCTATTTAGTCAATCTGTTATAACAACTGATCTGCTAATTTGGGATCATCCTCCTATCACCAGTACATAGTAACTGCTTGAGTTAAAAAGCTTAGGTTCACTTTCACTTCTTTTAAGACTTTTATTGTGAAAAACAAAAATTAATGGCATACAGACCTGGTTTCCCCCGGCATTATGACACTCATAAACTCCAACAACACCATCTGCAAAATGGCCCAAAGTGTCAAGGCAATTGGTACCCTGCTGCAAAGCCCCAAAAGCTATATCTTGATGATCAGGTACCCTAAAACAAAACCACAAATATCTGCTTAATTCAGTTGGGGTTTTTTTGTTGGTTTTTAAGGTTTTTTTTTAAACTCCTTGGTTTTACTCAGAGTACTTTTAAGATGAGATGTTAAGGATCAGTGATGACTATCACCTGGAAATCTCAATCATCTTTTGAGGGGAGGCAATTAAACTCACAAGTAAACTTGCAAGCTTAGGACACACTACAAAAAGACTTGTGCCAGAGAATGAGGATAAACATATGAACTCAGCATAAAAATCAAATTAAAGATGACTTATTATTTAAGGTGACTCAAAGCTTAATGCTATCATTAAGGTCATCAAAACCTTTTGTCTTTTCAGGTAAGGTAGCTTGTGGTAGAAATAGGACATTCTACATTTTTCGCAGACTATTTTTTACTGAAATATTAAAAAAGGGGTTAGGAATTTAAAAAAAAAAAAGAATCAAAGTTTTTCTGATATCTATTTTCTAACAGTTACATATAAAATACACTCATAGTATGGAAATACCTAGGTAAGCCCATTCAGCAAAGCACAGTTGTGGGGTAGAGCCCATGAGTTCACGGGCATATCAGAGCCTTTAAAAACTTCAGACTAATATGACTATAATAATTCAATCCAGCAGAATGAGCACATGAGGAATGACACAGAGTAAGATGACATTACACTTCAGCAGTACTTATGGTAGCACATTTTCCAGGAGAGCTTGCAAGACACATTTTTTCTGACAAATTAAACAAAACCAAATATCCTCTGGCACTTTTAAGAGAAAATAAAGGAAAACTTAGTTTCTCAGCATCACCCTAGTTTATGAGACTCCTTAGTATGTGTGGTACTATATATACTTCGCTGAAGCTATAATAGCTGGTGCTTTTGCATCATAGCCTATACATCTATCACTAGCAGTTACCTGAATTCACTGACGTGAAGTGCCATCAGGAAAAAACCACCACGTATTCTTACAAGTTAAGTATCTCACACACAGTATCTTGCACCATTACACTACTAACTGGTTTATGGACTCAGATCTGACCAACATACTTATTAATGGGCTATTTAACCACAACCTTTGTATCTTTTCAAAAAACGTTTCTCTTCAAGGATTTTTCACTAGTTAGGATGCATTCATGTTAGAGAAACTGTTAGCAATATTATCCCTCACTTCCCTCTTCTCACCCCTACCCAAAAGTCAGTGATTATCCACTGACAAGAGACTCAGTTTCTTAGAGTCTTGGGCATCTGCCTTTGTCTGCCAACCATACAAGGCCCTCTTGTCTGCTGACTCCTGTTACTTGTACTATACTGAGATTCAGTCTCCTTACTCAACTAGGCATGTGCTTAGGCAAAGGCACAAGCTTTAAAGAGATGACAACAGGATACAGAACAGTGTGCTTTTGAGCAAATGGCTTGTGTAGGAGACTAACTTCTAGGTAAGTTGAGTCCTTTGGACACTGTTCTCTAATATATCTGCTATTGCACCTGTAGTTGCAGTAATTAGAAAAAGAAAAAGCAGTTTACTAGGGAGAAGTTACTCTTAAGGGACAGAACTAACAAAAACAAAAAGCAAACAAGCATGCATGAGGGATTGCATTCACAGATAAATTAAAAAGCATCCTTCACATCCAAGGAAGGAGAAAGAGAAACTGATCATTTCTGGGGAGGCCAAAAAGAGAACTGCATACTAGTGTCAGCCAAAACTCACCGTAACTCAGGATAAACATTTTCAAGATACCACTTGAAGGGTTTGCAGCTAAGTCTCTTTCTGAGTTCCATTCGGCTTTGAATACTAGAGAATAAAAAAAAAAGTAGTTTTCAAAGTCAGGCTGTTGTCTTCGTATATGTTATGGAATACACAGAAAACTCAAGAACAGCTGAATTGTTGAAATAAACTGTAAAGCAACAACATGAGAGCCAGCACTGCTTTCACCTCAGAAGGTGCTGTCTCATGAAGAATAAACAAACAGGGCAAAGAAGCTCTTGTGACTTACTTGCCATAAGGTACATTCCTGGCTGAAGGCACTGCTGCATAATAGAAATTTTTATACTCATCCATCCAGACTTCTGCTGCCCTGCGTGTATTTCTAGGAGCAATCATATGAAACACATGGGTTATACTTTCTCAAAGTGCAATTAAATCATGTAATTTACCCTTGGTTTGATTTTAATCCTTCCTAGTGCTACATAGTTAGCTGCCTCAAGCCAGGCAGAATAGACCCTATAAAGGACCCAAGTAATAGAAAACCATTAGAGATTAACGTAACTGAAATAAATGCGTTTAGAACAAATTTTATGTCTTTTCCACACTCATCACCGCTTTGCGTTTTCATCCAGAATTTAATACACATCTTGGAGTTCTTTCTGCAAACTTCATGGAATTTTTTACACTGGTGTTTGGTTGGGGTTTTTTTAGTAAGAGTAACTTAATAGAAGCCAAATTTAGTGAGTGTTCACCTGGATAAAGCAAGTTAATTGGAAACATAAAAATCTCAATAATTTTTGGCAATATTTAATAATGTCTTTTACTTTTTTGAAAGCAGATATGCTAACATAGGCAAGACATTTTCAGTCTTCATCCTATTCCTACTAGCACAGCATTCAAAGTTCCAAAAAGACATAAGCTACCATGAAGTTTAAAGCTATGAACCAAACAAGTTCAAGTCTACAAGTCTGCTGTAGCTGAAGTAAGAGAAGAGAAGAAGGAATCAAAAAATATTTTTAATTCTTTAAAAGTCAAGAGAGATTATTGCAATTAATGTGAAAAAAACACTACCCCAAACACTTTACTTCTAATCATACACATCTCTAACCTAAGTTCCTTTATTTATGTAACTGGTGTCTTTAAATCTCCTTTTGGACTGCAAAAGTGCAATGGCTTTTTCCATTCCCTTGACTCCATGTAAAACTCATTTACTTTTATTGTTCATAATTTTTGCTTAGAAAATTAAGTCTCATTTCACTTGAAACTGCCATGTTCTGAAGCTTGTTTTACATTTGGCAGCAAGTTCATCTAAAGTAACGGGAGTAAACTCAGTGAGTCAACAGCTTCTTTAATATAATTTTCCAATTCAAAAGACAAAAGTAGTCAGGATAAAGTGAGGAATCTTGCAGGTTGCCGACAAAGAATAAAAATGATAGGAATAAAAATGTCACAAGACAGATCTGAATAATTTTTTTGTTTGAGGACTGATTTTTTTCTTGCAAAGATTCCTTTAAATTTCCATAAGCAAAATTCCACTCAATTTAGATAAGAAAGTAGGTCAGTTTATCTTCACCTGCAGTCTCTCAGACCTGTATCAGTGTCAACCACTCAGCACCTGCCCCTCTTGCTTGCTCAGCAAGCAGCTTGCCTGCCTACAAGCCAAACAGATTTTGGTGGTTAGAGAGGAACTATTTGGTTTGCCAGGATTTAATGACTCCAAAGGCACTTTCAAGGCCAGAATACATGCCTGTATTATGCTTCCCTACACTCAGGGATGAACAGTTCAGGCTTAGTGTGACATTAATACAGGCACTGTGTGGATGCTGAGAACTGCATGAAGTAGTAAGGCCCCAAAGAAGGCAGGGTGCTGAGGAGCACAGCATAGAGTACACTTAATGCTGAGCCACAGTTAATGAAACCGAGCACCAAGCAATGAGGTAGCTTTGCACGGAGCAGACTGGGGGGGTCAGCAAGACTTATTGGCTTGTTGAAGTGGTGTACTGAAGCAGTGCACACTGGTCTAGCAAATCCTGCCAGACACAAGCTGTATCTGCCCACACCACACAGCCAGGATGTGGTCTCCCCTTTCATGAAACAGGACTCCCAGTCTCTCATCCAGAATTACCAATTTGTTTTGGCTGCCAAAAGGGAGTGCATACTGACTAGCCAGCTAAAAATAGGATGTTACCCAGAGCAGTCCAGAATAAATTGCATACAGTCAAGGGAGAGATGATAGCATAAGCCAACAAGTCCCAACTGCAAGACCAGAACAGATTCCACGCACTAAGTTTCTTGGCAGCATGGTCCTACATATATCTGATAATACCTGTATTACAAAGATATCCCATTACCTTAGGTTTATCATTCTCTTATTGGTATAATTGATTTTAAGGCATTCTGCTTTATAGGTTTGACATCCAAAAAAGCTAAGTGAGGAGGAAACCTTCAAATATACAACCTGTAAACCTTGCTTTTAAGTGATATACAACTCTTCTAGGTCAATTCAAAAATAATTCCATTGAAACAAAGAATTTTAATGGTATTTCGGAATTTGAGATAGCTGGACAGATAAGGACAAAGGTAATAAACCACTTTCAGAGAAACACAGAACTGGAAAGGGATCTGGAAAGGGTAAGTATCCAAGACACTAGTTTGCAGGTTTCAGCTGTCCTCACCATTCAAGTACATGTGGGATCTCTTTGCAAAGTAATTTTGAACACCAATGACTTAAACTTGTCACAGTAATTGTGAAGACATTTGAGAAATCAAATTAAAATGATGATTTGACTTCACAACAAAATCAAAAAGCTGTAATCCCAATGAATGCAGAATCTTCAACCCATGCCAATATGATGCATTGCTCTACCCTGCGTGCATACAGCCTCACCTTTTTCCTATTTTTCCACAGAGCTATGTTTAAGTATCTATTTACATCACAAGAAAAGCAGCATCTTGGCAACACCTCAAAGATGGAAAAGCTGCAGGAGTGGGAAAGCTGCACATTATATATTTATTCACTTTTATTAATCGTGCTCCTTGTTATAACGTCCATTTCAAAACCTCATGAAACTAAACCAGTTTCATCCTAAGCCTATCTGATGCAGGTTAATTGGTAGATCTTTCTACCTTCTCGATGCACACGATAAATGCTGGAACGGAGATGTGATGTATTGAGGATATTTCATTGCTAGCTTTTGTTTTCCCATAAGTACTATTATTAATTTTTCACTGCAGCATAAAATACAGATCTCAAAGAATAGGGGAGCAGAAAAAACCCTACTATAACTAGTTGAAGAAAGAGGACAGTGACTTTATTTTAGCAGACTATCGAATTCACTAAAGTCACCTTGGTGGTATAATCAGCATGGAAGGGAAGAATGACACCCTAAGGAGATTCCTCAGTCTAAAGTGAATCACAAGTCCAAAAATATCAGGAACATTCTTATAAATTTAAGAACATCTGCACTCTCTGTGTTGCTTCACGTTTTATTTCCAGCTCTTAATCTACAGAATCTTTAGCAGAAACTTGTACTTCTTCACCCTCTGAGCACTGAGCATTCTCTAAACAAAAACCTACAGTGATTCTTCAGCTATAGCTGATACAGCTTTGATCAAAACGTCCACCACAGTCACATAATACTTTTATCCACATTAATTAAAAAACACTATGAACATAAATCAGCACTGCTATTCTCACTTTAAAGAAGAGAAACTGAGGAGATAGCTCAGTATTTCAGCTACTGTTGCACATTGTACCAACAGCAAAATTAACCAGTATAATAATCTAATCCCTTAAAACTGCAGTTTCTTTGGTCTATAGAAAAAGCATCTTCAAACACAGCAGCGGAAAGGCAAAAATGAGAGAGAATGAAGTTGCTAACAGACTGGCACAAATATCAGAATCAGTCTACATAATCATTTGCATCTCACATACTGACCATGCATTAACAAAAAACAAGCACATTCATAACTTATTGTATTCTGGCTATTAATGAACAATGAAACTGTTTCTATAAAATGAAGTTTTATGATACAGTTCCGAAAGTAAAGCCTTCTTTAAAACCAAATAAACAAAGTGCTCAATAGTGATGGAACACCAAGCTAAGCATTTCCTTCTTTTACAGATTCTCAGTCTGGGTCCACTAAAAGTTTCCCTCTTTCAACTCAGATTCTTCTCCCAATCTATAATAACTGCCTCAAAGTCATTAATTTATTTTTAATTAATATTTTTCTATGATAGATAATATTGCATATATTTCTAAAGACGAGATCCCTAAAATGAAATTACTGCCACCTGCTGATCATCTGAAGAAATCCAAAACATTGCTATTTAGCTGAAGCGTTAACAGTTACCTTGCAAACACGGTACCACTCCCACCAGGAAACGTGTAAGGATGCTGTTTGCGGAATACATGACCCACTCTGCTGCAAGGGATGATTTCTAGGCTCCCACCACATTGCCAAACTCTGAATGAGATCTCTGAAATAAAAACAGGAATGAAAGACCAACATCATAAAACACTGTAATTTTGTAGCATACTATTTACAGAGAAGGCTTTTAGTGACTATTGCTGAGAAGATCAGTAAGGCAGTTTTCTGATAAATTCTAGGATAAACAAAGGCATACCTGAGCATTTCTTATTCTGCAAGGTCATGAGAAATAATCATATTAACTTGGAAGCAAAACTGTATGTTTTGTCCTATCTGAAGTTACCAGAACTCCCCAAATCCATAAACCATGATGTGATTTGCCAGTGAGTTAAGTGTATGTATACTATTGCTATGCTCTGCCTGAAGGGTAAACAACAGTAGGTACACTTAACAGATAAATTAGTGATCTACCTTATAATAAAATTTTTCAGCTGAAGACAGAATAATACAGTAGACAAAAATCAAGGCATAATAAAACAATCAATAGATTCAAGCTCCTAACTTATTATAGTACATAAGCAAACACTCCCAAACATTGGCTGTAGAAGGAGTTATATCAAGTCAATCTTGACTTGAAGATAGACCAAATAAAGACAAAACAATTGTAAATTGAAGGTTATGGACAGTACGCTTCTAAGTCAATCCAGTGATCTGAACCAATTAGTGATGACAAGAAGGTCTAGAAATATTTATACACTTTTCTCAACTTTGGCCTTTGATAGCAGAAGTCACCTACTACTGGCAGAACGTTTCCTCATTCATTCCAACTAAGTGCAGTAAGAAGGGTGCTTCCAGTAGCACTGTTTCAATTTTGATGATTCCCCCTTTAGTCCAGCAGCTGTTGCTAGATAGCCTTAGTTTCAAGCCTCTTCATAATCACTGTCTTACCACAGATTTAAAAAAAAATGGTCTGCCCAAGAGAAAAATAAATAAATAAATAAATAAGGTGCTGTGATTTCAGCAGTGCAAGTTAACTGCCATTATTCTTGATGGTCTCTGCTTTCACAAGGATCATTCCTATTTGTTTTACTTCAGTGACAAATTCTGACGCATAGGGGCCAATTAGGCATATTCATGTACCTTAGACAGTCAACATAGTCCAATCTATAGATAGATTATCTTCCAAAATATGAATGACTGTACTGTCCTTGACAGTAACTTACAGTCTTGATTTTCCAGTTGAATTTATGTGGGACAACAGGCAAAACTAATTTTTAAAGCAAAGATGACATTCTCTCTGTACATTTTTCAGAGCACCTCTTGAGAATGAAAAAGAATCCCAGTAAATGACTGGTTGCTGCTAAAGAAGTTAGAAACATAAAAGTGCTTTTGCTACTACAAGATTAAATTACACATGTACAGACTTTAGGCTTTTCCATATCTAGCTCAAATTTGGTCCCATGTTGCTCAAACAGTAAAAGCAAAGGAGTAATAGCTTTCTTGTACCATTTTGAAGCATTATTTATGGAGTTCTGCTATAAAGTTCATACAGTTATTAGCCCAATATGAGGGGATACTGCACTCAGTAAGAACAGCCTAGTGAAAGAAGACACAAAGATCTGCTCAAAGACAAAGGGTTTTGCATTAGACAAGCAAGTGCAGACTAAATGCTTGAAATATAGTATCAAACTTATTTAAGTATTAGTAAATACATGCCTCTGAAAGAGATGGACTGAAATCCTAGTTAAAAATAAAGGTCAATGCAGTATGCCTCAAGCTCACATTGAAATAGTATTTTTGTTTTACAAGTAAGTTAGAAATGTTTTATGTCAATTTTTTTCATTATTCATAGCTTCCTTTACTGTGTACAATAATTTCATTAATTCTCCCTCTATAAATTCCCAGAAACGTTAGCCTACACATGTATATTTTCCAGCACCTTAAACTGGGAGGAATCTCAAAAAAGGTGAAAATTATTACAAATAGCTCTATGGGAAAGGCAGCAAAAGGACTAGCATATAGGGAGAAGCAAACTAATTCTTATTTGCACCAACATGGCTTCTAAAGCCTGCATGGATTTTTAAAGAAAAAAAGAATATACAGCATCTAAAATCCAAAACAACCCCACAATCCCAAGGCCAGACTGAATCGGGCTCTGAGCAACCTGGTCTAGTGGAAGGTGGCCCTGCCCATGGCAGGGGGGTTGAAACTAGATGATTTTCAAGGTCCCTTCCAAACCAAACCATTCCATTATTCTATGAAACTCCCTGTTATAGGTTAGAAATCCAAAGGGGGGGGAATTTTTCTTCCGAAGTTTGAATGGAAAGGGGGGCGATTAGCTTTACAAAGGACCTAGTTGGCCGAGCTGCATTCCTACCCAATGGCCCATCGGAGACTGGGGAGAGGGGGGAGGAGTTTTGGGGAGGAGCTGGTCCTCCTCACAAGGGAGGGGACAGATTGCTGGGGGTTTTTTCTCTCTGGAACGGAGATGGCGTTTGCGTGTGTGTATTTGGAGAGAAAAGCCTAGAGGTCGGTCTTTCTGGCTTCTCGTCCTGGTCAGCCCTGACCTCTGGCCTCGGCTTGCTTGCAAGCTGCCTTTGCCTCCAGCCTGAACGTGCTGTGTTTTCATCGGAAAGTTTTGTGCTCACTGGGAGAAAAGAAGGAGCCTTGAAACACCATCATCTGAGAACAACAGTAAGTTCTGTGGGGGTGGACTGTTTTCCCTTCTATCCTTCTTCCACTGGGGGAAGGGTCTCCATTTTCTTCTCGGCTTCTCCCGCGACCCGAGACCAACCCCCAGACCCCCCTCCCGCACAGTGACCGCCAGAGCCCAACAGCCCCCCCTGCAGGTCAACACAGAGAACGGCAGGCTCTGCACCTCCGGCGATCCAACAGCGCCCCCACCAACCATGATTAGAATCGCGCTAAAGGACAGAGAAGTATTCAGACTTTTTGTTTGAAGGGGACCTTTGGGTACAGGACTATTGTCTAGGGGTTTGTTTTGTGTTCTGTTACTGTTCTTGCCAACATATATATATCTTTTAATAAAGGGTTGTTATTTCTTCTTTTTCTCCACACTTCCTCGATTAGAGCCACCTTTATGTTGGATTTACAATTGCTGAGAGAGAGGAGTTTGGTCTGTCTCATAACTCATCCTCTTTAGCAAACATTCCAGTCTCATCAAACTGAGACACTCCCTTAAAGCATCTTCGTCACACTCCAATAGTGGGAGGAGAAATGCTACTATTGTAACAATTTCAATGGATGTAGTTTTTAATTGAAAAGGCAGAAAGAGCATGTAAAAAATTCTTTGATATTATATTACACCTCTCTAACAGATTTGTTCTATGTATTATAGTGTGTAATCAGTAGAGAAGGCAGGGAATGTCTTACTAAGAAAAATTAATAGGAAAATTAATAAGAAAAGTATAGATTTTCAAATTAGACCCAAACCTTCTAATGGTCCACCCAGTTCTCCAGCGTACTCTTATTCTCTAGGCTTAACGAAAAGCATCATGAAGAGGGTAAGAATTAGAGTTTATGATTTGAGACAAGCTGAACTAACCTTGATCCACATTTCATACAGAAAGCATGTGTTATCAGTCACATTTAGCAACAGTCTGAAAATGCACCTATCTTCATGGTAATGTACCCAATTTAGGCAATATACTGCAGGCCTGTGGGAGCCCAAACCCAGCTTTCAGCAAAGGAAAACAAGGGCTGACAAAAACCTCGTGATCTGAAGGAGCTGGACCCTTCTCACAAGACCTGTTAAAGTTCTACCTCATGGATCAAACCTGGCTCCAGCAGAAATCAGAAAAGACTTTTGAGATGATTGTATCAAACCATGTCTAAACCCCTGTAATTCCTCTATCCCCCATGTAATCCTACTAGAAGAAAAATTAACTATTTAGAAATTGCAGTAAAAACTTGTGTAATTCCATAATTAACATAACTCGTCCCCTTCATTAACATGTCCAGCCTCAGATGCCTTTAAAATAGTGTTCTCGTGTTCAATAAACTATTCCAGTTTCCCCATACTGGGATCGTGTCTAGCTTTTATTTTTCAGACCGCCGCTCAGGCCCATCTTGAAATTTGTCAAATTTCGACTATACTAGCATGTGAACAAAACCTCATATAAAAGCTGCTCTGTACATTCTTGGAAAAAAAGGTAACTTTTGTAAAATGAATAAAATGTGCAGAATTATTTTGCAAGTCCATTTAGCAGTTTATTTGCATGTAATACTGATCCACCGATTCAGAGAGCCTGGAAGCCTGACAAGTGTGCACGTTAAATTTTAAACTGCACATCACAGATTTCCAGTATCTGGTGTATGTGCCATTTATATCATATGCCATGTGGTTTTCACTTGTCTTCAGTTAGTCTGACAGCTAGGAAAAAAATCATTAGCTGCCTTCTGCCTGCTTTTCAGGAATCCCTAAGTCTCCATCTCCTCCTTCCTGTGGAGGAAGGGGATCAGAATGCAGCAGGAACAACATAAACAGTTTTTTGAACCCTTGAGTGAGGAACCATTGCTTGTGCCCTTTCCTGTTATCAAGGCCTCAATTATCAAAGCACAAAAGTAGTTAATAAATGTTCAGAAAAAATTCAGTTGCTCAAGCACATGTTTGTAGCTAATCAAATATTTAAGCGCTCTAGTGGCAAGAGTGGTTTACAGAGTTAATAGGAGCATTGCTGTTGGAAATTTATCCAATGACTTGGCAGGACGTTTAAAAATGACAAATTATTATACTTATATTAATACGATTTAGCAATTTACAGCCAGAATAGTGAGGAAACAGAAACATGGAATGTAATTGTTCAGAATATCTAAAAGGATTCTTCAAGTACTGCATAGGATGGTCAGAGACAGGACTGTAAGGATGCCTCTTCCAACCTTAGTGCGTTACAGTAGTGTTAAACATTTGGTTACCGTGTCTCCATACTTAGTGTGCTGCATACAGCAGAAATTTCCTTGTAGACCAAGCATATGCTTAATGCATATGCAGATTTCAGTAACTCAAAATACTCACAGGTTTTTACAAGTTAGGATTTTGTAGCTGGCACGTGCAGTAGAGCAGCTCCTATCATTAGAACTTTTCCTAAAACACACTATTTGGAACATTTGAGATGCATCTCTACCCAGAAAAACTACACTAATCACAGACTGGAAGTCTTGAGAAGTTTTAGAATTCTGCTGCTTCCAAATCTTTTTTTGTTTTCACACAATTATACCAGTCTTAACTAGAGAAAAACTTTGTTCAATACTGTAATGCAAATAGCCAAAAAAACCCCCTACTAATGCCAGATTTAACCACCAGGTCAAAGCAGAAGTGGCTAAAGCACAAGTTCTTTCAGGCCCTCCTTCCTCTTGCTTAAATCTCGCTCACTTAAACATCTGAAAATAAGGAATTACAGAAAAAGTGCCTTCTCAACCATCATTATCTCCTAGGGCTAAAGCAGCTGCATAAAACTACAAAACTCACTAAGTTTAGATGTCAGGCAATATTCTATTGCAAAAGTTAAGAAACAGAATCAGGAAAACCATGACTCCATGACAGTATAGGCAATGATGAAACCTGCTCTCTTTCAAGACTGATCAGAAGATAAACAATATACATACCTAAGTTTTCTCCACCCCAAACATCCATCATCATGTCATACTTTCCTAATTCTTCAAAATAGGATTTGTCCATCACAAATAACCCACCAGCTATCATAGGTGTCCTAAACAAATAAGAAAAATTAAATTAAATACTTACAGAACCATGAACTGGGCGTCACTATTATTTGTGCATCAAGGTTAATATCTCCTTGAAAAAACTGGCAATGCTTTTGAATGCAACTAATTTTGCATCTATCACATCAAATGTTGTCTGCACTCATTTCTATGGCATATACAGTGCTATGGCCACTTTCTGAGGCAGCTTCAAAATTCCCATTTGGTTCACAAGTTCCTTATGTAAAGGGTGGCAATTTGTGCCAACAATAAAACATTAAAACCAATGCCATATTTTTAGTCCTCAAAATATATAAACTTTAAACAAAGTGACACCTACTTTTTCTTAAGGGTAAATAATTTACCAGTGTGTTTTAAACTATTTTTTAAAATACAGTTTATTTCTGAGAGTCTCACAAGGCTCCATAAATATGAATGAAATTTCAATATTGATGAAAGCTATAATAAAGATCCTCTTTCAGATTCAGAGATGATGATTTCTAACTATCTTTAGTTGCAAAACTAGTCTAGTCGAGAAGTGGTGGTACAGACATACTTTATGGGAGCAACGGGATTTCCTTGTCGTGCTCTTCTTTGCTCTGGTGTCATGTAATCCCACTTGAATACAAGGTTCCAGTCAAAGCCTTCAAGAAGAAAAATAGGATGTTAAAAAGACTGCGGTCATCGTTCAACTTTTAGTAACAATGTTGACTGAAAACATGGGGAATTAAAAATTTAAACTTGTACAAATTTCTGGGTAGAAAACAAACAAGTAGGAAACCAGGTAAATAAGTTTACTGGACAATAAAAAAAGAATAATCTCAATTACCAAATAACTTTGTTTTCTCTTGTCATCATCTATCACACAAAACAAGAAACCCAGTTAACAAGTGACAAATAGAACATCATACGAAGATCCTCCAATCTTTACGAATGCTCCCAACAGTTTTTGGGATGCACAACTGCATTTCCACTCTTAGTAAGTGATCACATATTTATGTTTCCACAGGCTTTATGCAGTACTCTTGGTACTCTATCAGCAAGAGCACTCTATCATGAAGGTCACAACAAGTCACGTAGGTCCCACTTACCTTCTTAATATTCATTCAACTTCTTACTTTCCCACTGTCTTTTTAAGTGCATCATTTTTTAAACCTCAGGTAAGCGCTAGAGCACCAAAATCTTACTTAGCTTATAGATGTACATAAAAGTGTGTACACAGACAGCAACAGCTGGTCTGGTCCTGTCATGAGTTAAAAGCACAGAAGCCCATAAAGGTCACTAGAACAGACATGATCAGTAGGTCACCTATAGTAGCTTCCTGCCTAACAACCATTAAATTAACTCCTTTAGGCAATGATACAGAGCTGGTATAAGACAAACTTCTTACAGGAAACACTTTCATAACAGTTTTTGTGCTGGGTTATGCCCATAAGCATGAACATTTATTAAAAAAACTGCACAAGGTCCATAGCCCTCTCCCAATACACCTAGAAAAGCAGCCTTGCAGAGTCTGCCTGCTGCCAAACACATTTAGATCCTGTGAGGTCATATAATGAATGATTTCCAGATTTCTGGTGCACAGATGTCAATACTTTTCTTTCTCCAGCATAAAGATAAAGAAAGTATTTTGTGGGGAAGTGGAGAAAAAAGCTGAAGTAAACAGACAACAACTACAGTCATACAAACTATCTGTCTGCATCTGTAAAGGTGCACACTAATGACTGATGTAGAAAGTTGAAAATAAAGCAGTTTTCATTGTAACTCACAAGATACTAAAAACACACAATACAGAAATTATTCTGAACAGTCTTTACAGAATGTATGCCAGCTCTTTCTCCACATGTTTGAGTATTTCATGAAGTGTTGCACTGTAAAAATGAAAGACTGTCTAACTACTTCAAAACGCCAAGTAGCAAAACAGTAAAATGGCTACAACCTTCAGTACTGCAAAGCCTCCAGCAAGAAGAGTAAAATGAGTTCCAGTATTTCCATGTGGTTAAAAAGTCACATTTCATCACACATACCCAGCAAAATTACTTGCATCTGGGAGAACTTGAAAATCCTACTGTTCTCCAGCAAAAGCAGAGGGATAGAGTTACCATATATTCCAGTGAACACAAGGGGTCTCTTTTGGAACACAGCACTTTCACAAACTGAACAAGTGTATTAATTCTCTGCCCATTAAAAACTGTTTTTGCGTCTCCATTTTCACAGACTCTGGGAAAAATCTGCTCTCAATGAGATAGTATCAGTAACTCTGTAAAAGGAATATTTTTAAACACAAGTGCATACCCAATATGAAATTCTATCCACTGTAAACTGCATCACAGGCATACTCTAAATTATTAGATCTTGGTTAACTACAGTTTATTCCACTAATTACAGTATTTCTCAGTGTGGCATAAACGCCTTGCAAACCACCCCCCCACACCCCTCCCCCAAAAAAAAAGTGTAACATGAAATGCATGGATTTAGTATTGGCCAGACTTGGGAATTATTTCAGACATGTCCACTTAAAAAAAAAGTGTGTACCATTTGCTAGGTTGCTTGTCTTGGGTGATTAAGTCCTTTCAAAGCAGACCAGGCACAAATGCTGTCCCAGCTGTTTCAGCTCTCCATGCTTCAGCCATACAGACACTGTATCTAAGGCTGAAAGCATAGACTGGTTTCCATGTTTAGACTTGGCCTCAGTGAAAGTGTTCTATGATGCCAAATGCTGTAGTGCCTCTAACATGGCAATCTGTCCTCTGGGAACTGACAAGAAATATATTATTCATATTTCAAATGACCCTCAAATAGCTTGAAAGGTTGGTATGTGCAAAATTTCTATTAATGTTAAAAAAAAAAAAAACAACCGAGTTTCTCACTCCTCAATCCCGAAGTACATAGACTTCATTCACTTTAAAAAAAAATTCAAAACCCAATCTATTTCTATTGTGTACAAGGAGAGAAAATGAGTACTGAAAAGAAAGAGATGAATGAATTGGGAGACATCGTTTCAAAGATAAAGCGTGAAGAGCAGTAACGAGAGAAACAATCTCTCAATCTTTTCGCACTTCACTTGAGAAGAACTTAAAGAGCATGAACCCAGCAGCAATCTATCTAAGGTTTCAAGGAAAGAATTCCTCCTCCTACTGCAGACAACAGTAAAAGCCACATAATGGTATAGAGATTTCTGTACTCAAAGTTTAATGAACAGACTGGGTAAAGGCCTTAAGGTTTAGTAATGCTGGCACACAGATAATAGCACAGAACTATACATTAGCATACTGTGAATATATGCACCATATAGGTGCCATTTCAAAACATTAATAAGAAGGATATAGAACCTCCCACCTCCAGATCACTGATGAACTTGTAGCATATGCAACATTATGCAAATATTGCTTTTATTTTAGTTAACTGGAACAACACTTCATGGCCAGTTAGAGACCAGAACCTAAAAGAACAGGCTTGAAAATGGTTTTTGGCTTCCTCACTCAAGAAAGTTCATTCAGAAAAAGCTGAAACACTGTGAGAAGAGCACTCTAATCTTTATATCATGGCTCATCTCATATCTTTATGCAGACAGTTCAGTTTCCAGGGTTGTGGGAACAATTATTTACAAATAATAGAAAAAAAGGGATAAGTGGGTAGAGAACAGCTGTTTTAAATACTAGATTCTTATTAGCAGTGAAAGAAGTTTTAAAAGCCTGTAATAAGTAAGGATTTTAGCATGTAGTTGCCTTCTCCCTCTTTGGAAAAGAAGAGTGGAGGAATTTTTGGTATTTATTTTTATTTAGGGCTTTACAAGTCAACAGTTTATACTAGCTACACATATCAAAACTAGTTTTTCTAAACTCAATTTAACAGGGAATTTTTTAATGGCAAAGATATAAACACTAAAAATTTTAATGGTATGTTAGTCTCTTCACAATTACAGATCATGGCTAACAAACACTTATTTCTTTTAAACACATTCCAAAGCTTTCTGCTTATTCAGAAGAGTTGAACTTTTTAAGCAAACCAGCATCTTGAAACAAACCTCACAGACACTGCGTTGTTGATGGGCTTCTAAACTAGTGAGCAATTAAAGCCTATCTTATCTAAAATGAGAATGACAAGTTCTGACTATAAGCTTCTTCTGACATTTACACAACCCTACAAGCATTGGAGCGAGTCTTACATAGTCTTACATACTGGTAAAAGGCAGCATAAACTTACAAGAAATAGTGTAACAAAGATGAACTGTTTTAAAGCAGAGAACAATAAGGCCAATTAAAATCCAAGGCAAGAAACAAATGACCTACAGAACGTAGAACTAGATCTACCACAGCAAAGAGCGGTATGTTAATTGCCCATTCCACAACTGCAGTGATTATGAGCTTTGATTCTTGATGCTTCTTTTTAAAATCTGTATTCCAGTACAGGTACATACCGCCTTTTAAATCAGCTGACGCCCCCACGTACTGGAAGTTGTCCATATTAATTACATCAATAATAGGAGACACAACTCTGGTCTTGTCCTAAAATAAATATTAGAAAGTAATATTGAAATAATGAAATCAATATATAAAGACTCAGACAGGATGTGATGTTGAACAGTTCAGCAGGATTTAATTAGCATGTCTCCCCCAGCTCTCCCTCTACTTCAGCTTACGGCTCTGAACAGTCACTGCTGTGAACAGCATTGCTCAGCATTGCTTCAGAAATCAGAAACCATACAATATGACTGGAAATCCTCCTTCTATTCTAGGCTACTTATATTCAAGTAAGCCCCCTCTTCTGACTTGCTCTTCAAGAAGGCAGCAAACTTGTAGTTCTAAAAGGAGTCGAACAAACAGCACTTCTATTCTTACTTTTAAAACCAGCTCAAAGAAAAGAAGCATCCAGGGAATTCATATTTTCCACAGCAAGTCTCCAGCCATGCAGTGTGCTATGGTCCTATTATTTCAACCTTTAAGGGAGACTTAGGCCTTTCTGCAATCAGAAAAGTCTTAGGTTAATGCCAACCCATTTCACACTAGAAGAATTACACTTCAATACTAGAAACTCAGACAGGAAAGAGAACCTAAAAAGCACCTCAAACTAACAAATGCTGCTAATTTCCAGTAGCCAAGATTCCAGTGGTACAGATAACCGCACTCCTCTGTCCAACCGTGGTCTCGTATACTATTCTGAGCCATGTTAATTTCTTTAGCTGATGTTTTTGCCAAAATAGTTTAAGAACAAAAATCTTTCCAACAACTCCACATGCATCATCAAGTAGGATCACAAGACCTCAGTACTCTAAAAAAAGACTCATCTAATGTTAGAAATGCAGTATCATGGTTAAGCCATTTTGTCTCCATGGCTTATTGCTTGAATTCAAAACAGAAGTTTTGAGCTGCACAATTTAACATCATTCAGAGAGTAGATAACTTCAGAACAGTGTATCACCAAATCTGTGAATATAAAAAAAATTTTTTGAACAAACTGAAGATATTTTGGTAACCCCTGTTATAGAGAAAGTGTTCTCAAGTTAAAAAAACCCCAAAAAAATCACCTAAATGTCACAATTTTAAGAATTTATAAGAACTTATTTTATAAGTACATATTCAAATGACAACATATATATTCTAAACAGTGGTTCAGCAATGTATTTCCCTTGCTAATCAGTATTATACAGATCAGATTGAGTCAAACTAGCATGAGAATAATTTGAGCTCATAAGAAAAGACTTAAAAGCAAATCTTAGTCAAATGCTTTGCTTGGTCCAATAAGGATATTTAACACCCATTTTCTTTTATTGAACCTTAACTATTCAATCTGTGCTGATTTTAATAAACCTTAATTTCATAAATGGCATTTACTAGTTCATTCTGCGTGAGTAAGCAAAAGGTCATGAATTTCTTTATCAGCCAAAAGAAAAATCCAAGCAAAGTTAAGAGAATCCAAGCTGAGGAGTATACTAAAAGCTGAAGATACAGTATTCATACCTACATTCCCTTTTAGTATCACTGCAGGTATACTACCCAGGCCCAGTATCTGTTTTTACGAAGATGGAATATAACACCTAATCTGGTCTGCTACTAAGTATTAACTAGTTGGGTCTAAAGCAAAGTAGAAACACAAACAAAAAAGGCCAACCTGTCCTATTCTCCCATCGATCACATCTTTAGCTCCTGTTCCTGTTAGCAGTAGCCCAAGTCCAAGTTTGCAATGGCAAGAACACAGTATTGGTAACTGTGTTGTACTTGGGAGTCAATTACAATTTACTGCACCCTCACTGCAAAGCACTGCATATATGTACCTTCCTATATCACTGAAGTGCTTCGGGTGTACCCATGTCCTTATTTTAGGCATTCTGTATAGAGTGACAGAATTAATCAACTCCTTTAAATAAAGACTGATGAGGCAGAAGATATCCAGCCTATTCAGTTATTCACAGTATCCAAGAGCACAAAATACAAAAATGAAAGCACCCTTCCTTTTCCTTTCTTTCTCTCTTTCCTTAGCTGAAACTGAGACAGCTTATAAATCTATGCCCACCTCTAAAAACATTTTTTGACAAAAGTTTACGTTTTTCAAATGGTTCTACTTGGTGGGGTTGAACCTGATGGTAAAAGTTGCCCAAGTCATCAGGTGTCACATTAGGCAGAGATTCATTTAGGCTTCAACTTATCTCTGCTGTGCCAAGTAAGCAGGGAGCATATTGTGTCTATACATTTGGGATTTCCTCAGACTTTTACTTCTGGTCTGATTAGTTCTATCAATATCAGTGCGACAACACACTAACATTTGCTACATCTAACATTATTTAAACAACTCCCAGTTGTTTCTCTGACAGTCAAATACCCAGGTTGTGTGCATTCAGTTCCATATATAATCCTCACATTGTTGGTTTGGAACCATGCTGTTCCTTCTATGACTTGAAATTACAGATTTACTCAGTAGCGAAGCAGAGAAAAGATTTGCACATTTTTAAGTTGATGCTTTGCAGAGCATTATGAAGTTGTTAATGCAGAGATTGGTAAAAAAGAGCTTGCGGGTCTTCAAATTACAGAGTTCACTCATTTAAAACACTAAAAAGCAGCTGCTCCTTTTAATCACACCATGGATAAATAAGCACCTTGCTTTAGGATAATTTAACATAGAAATCTTTTGTCTCCTAATGGAAGACACAATTGGAAACCCACATACTTCTTGATGAGGATAATGAAAAGAAATAGCCTGCAAATACTGCAGGTCTCTAGTGCCTGAAAATTTGTAGCAAGCTATTTCATCTTAATATTTCATAAGGAAGTTATGAATGCTCTAGAGACTTAGATTTTATATATTGTTCTCAGAAACCATCAGAAATTATCCTCAAGATTCTGCATACATTGCTTCCTCCCCTCTAAAAATTTCAGGACACTTCAAAGAATAAGCTTCACAACACTCTTAACAGAAAATATAAATATTTTCCTTTTAGCATTGTGCCAGTTAAAAGTTGACTCATTCAAAGTCACAAAAATTTGAGATGGATATGAAAAAGGAAACCACAGCTCATTCCTTAATCTCAGTTATTCCTTCCTTTTAAGATCTTCTTTGTTTAAAAATATCTTCCTGGAAGTGATAAAGGATTTATAGCTGTTCTATGAAAACAGATGAGTTCAGTTCTCTACCAGAATCTTTCCATTTATTTTGTTTATATAACTGTTGTATTATTAGAAAAAAACAAAGTGTTTAGAAATCTGAAATGGAAAAAGCCAACTAGACAAGTGTCCATGAAATCACTAGCAGTTACAGATGTTTTCAGGATTGTATATATTTATTACTCAGGTTGACATTTTTGAGGAATTAAAGGGTTAACCTCCACAGTCTCATCATTTAATTGTACACACACACACACACACAAAATCTAGAGGGCATAAAAGGTAGCCTTAGGAAATCAGGCAGAAAACCATTCTCCACAAAGGAGAAAAGATGATATACCAGCTCCAGGTTACAGAAATATGTGTACACACATTGAACTCTAAAATATTCACCTTGCGTGTATGTTGTTTCTGCTTTAAGCATTTGCTCAAATTGCTGAAGGAAAATCCCTAGCAGAGTCAGACCCCTCTAGGAATGCTAAGCAAGCATGGCCCACGAAAAAAAGAAAAAAATACTCTAACCAGAAAACTATCTTATGGAAGAAAACTGTGGGATAGATCATCCTCCAACTGAAGAGGAAAGCTTGATGTCTCAGATGTATGTCAGATGCACAGCTTTCTAAAGTGGTTACAGCACATCAGATAAGAGTACTGCAGAACTGACTCAATTCAGACTGTTTCTTGGTAGTTATAAATTTTTATATTGTAACACGCACAACTAATCTCCCACAGAAAAACTCCAACAGAACTAAATGCCAAGCAGGCGATTCTGGAACAAAAGAAAAAACACACTTTCCACCAGACATATAACAGATGCAGCAGTGTATCAGAAAACATTCTATTAATGAACAGTAGCCCTGACCCGAAAAAAGTTACCTGTGAGCCCAGATCAGAAAGCAGTTCACATCTACTCAGCTTCTTGTCACTGAGACTATCAAGAAAATGCTGCCAATTAACATAAAGTAACATACTGTCTGCACTGTGAGCAAATAACAAAGAACTATCAAATGCTATATGTAAACATTATCCATGCCTTAAGTATTTGAACAAGCAGAAAGCTTAGAAGCTACTTTATCAATCCCCATACCTCTTGGTTGGCAATCTTTGCAGATGACAGTTAAGTGGAATTCTATATCAATTATTTATTTAACAGTATATCAACTTTTAAGAATGGAAAAATATATACATATAGCTGAAAACTATTCAATGACACACATGATTACTGTGTATCATGATAATTGAGAAGAGCAAGTTTTGAAAGATCTAGTAATTCATGTACTACTAAAAAATAGCTGCTGCACAAAGCAAAATACATTCCAACTTCTCCAGCTAAATATACCATATGCAATGCTGGATCTTGACAAAATTGCTGGCAATTTAATAAGAGGTTCTACATTTTGTTATGATGAAAAGATAACACTTTTTCGAATACCTTCTCAGTTTCAGAAAGACAAATGAGTATGTCCTGGAAAAAGTTAGACAAGAGAAACAGGAAAATGACAAAATAGCTGTCTTAGCAAAAGCAGGGTTTTGCTGACCAAAACTACCATTTCTCTTCTGATTTCTTGAACAGATAGATGCTTCAAACCATTTACACAAAAAGGTCTGAAAACTGTTTTCATATTCTAGAATTCATTAGTGCTTTAGCTGCAAGCATTCTCCACTTCATTTTGAGATATTTAATGCCTTCAAGTTTATTTTCCTGGTTAATAATTAAACAGAAATTCCTCTAACCCTTCTGAGGCAACACTTTAGATGTGTACAAAAACAGAAGGAATTGCTATGTTACTCACACTGAAGGGTTTTGTCGATTTTAGGTACTTTAATAGTGTCCAGGTTTGACCTGATGAAAATTATTTTTACTCCTAAACAGGATTTCAACTGCTGATGTGTCTTGGGCAACTTGCACTATTTCTGGAATACCCAGGAAATATAATGGGCTGAAGCCAATTTTATGAGGTTCAACAAGGCAAGGTGCAGGGTTCTGCAACTGGGTCACAACAACCCTGTGCAATGCTACAGGTTTGGGAATGCTGGAAAGCTGCCTGGCAGAAAAGGAGCTGGGGTTGCTGGTCAACAGTGTCTGAACATGATCCAGTAGTGTGTCCAGATGGCCAAGAACAGCACCCTGGCCTGTATCAGCAATAGTGTGGCCAGCAGGACCAGGGCAGTGATTGTCCCTCTGTACTCAGCACTGGTGAGGCCACACCTCGAGTCCTGTGTCCAGTTTTGGGACCCTCACTACAAGAAAGACCTTGAGGTGCTGGAAAGTGTCCAGAGAAGGGCAATAGAGCTGGTAAAAGGTATGGAGCACAAGTCTTCTGAGGAGCAGCTGAGGGAGCTGGGGTTGTTAGGCTGGAGAAAAGGAGGCTCAGGGGAGACCTTATTGGTCTCTACAACTATCTGAAAAGAAGGGTGCAGCCAGGTGGGGGTCGGTGTCTTCTTAAAAGTAACAAGAAATAGGACAAGAGGAAATGGCCTCAAGTTGCATCATGGAGGTTTAGACTGGTTTACTGAAAGGGCTATCAAGCACTGGAACAGGCTGCCCAGGGAAGTGGTAGAGTCACCATCTCTGGAGGTATTTGAAAGGAGGTGTAGATGTGGTACTTTGGGACATGATTTAGTGGTGGGCTTGCCAGTGCTAGGATAATGGTTGGAAACAATGATCTTAAACATCTTTTCCAACCTAAATGATTCTATGATTCTAACAAGCATCACAGAAAAAGCAGAACAAAGAATATCAGTCAATTGATATCTTCTTCATTGTCATACTGAGTATATGGGGTTTACTTTCTTCCCCCTCCCACTTCCTGTTTTTGCAGGAGAAATACAAAGGGAAGAATAGGGAGGATAAGAGAAGATCTTGGCATTAACAAAACAGAGTAGCTTAGCAAAACCATTTTGATTAGGAGCATTTTGGAACCAAGCCTCTCCTGGAAGACTAGCTTTCCAGAAAGGGAATGCAATTAAGAAAGAATAAAATCCCTGTTGTCTTGAGTGTTCCTCAGTGCTTTTTGGGATCACGGTCCATTCACTTTCCATTTCAACTGAGTGCCTCCAGAGGAAGTTAACAAGTATAACCAACCCCTAGAGAAAACAGTAGTATACTTTCATTCTCAGTCCCGTCAATTGCTTTTCCAGGGCACAGACTCAGCACTATTTTCACAGAAGCTGAGACCCTGCAGTTCCTACTAGTTTCCATGAGAATTTTGGTTTCACAGCTCATCCTCTCTCCTACTATCATACTGAATCTTAATGAGGCATAAAGACTCAGGTAAACTGAATTACACCAAGATGATATCGGTTGAAGAGAACTATACTTCACTCTAAAGATTTTCAACTTACTGAAGCATTCCCCAAAGAACCAAGGAAGCATATATATGAATGTTTGCAAAGATAATAGTAAATATTCAGATTTTCTGTTCCTGTGTTCACAGAATTAATGAACAAAAAATATATTTCAACCACAGAACATTCCAGTCACCTCCATCATCTCCAGTCAGAAAAAGCTTCCTTAGAAAAATGCATAAAATTAATCTAGTATAAACCAGATGGCTTTAAAATTTAAAACCTACTTCAGGAAATTACTTTAAAACTCTTTACTAACCTCAGCTACTCTTTCCAAAAGTGGTTCCAGCCAGTGTTCATTGCATTCACAGTGACTATCCAGGAAGGTCAGTACTTTTGCTTGTGCTGCATCTGCCCCTCTGACACGGGAGCGCATCAGGCCTGAGAAGCAAAGATAAAAAGTTTTAAGTACTTCCTGAGGAAAACAATCAACAGTATTGAGGAACTATAGCATTCTGAGTTAGTCATTAGCTAAGTTACTCCAACTCAAACAGGACAAACACAAAAGAGCCATTATCAAAAACAGATGTTAGTTAAGAACTCAGCGAAAGGACTTCACACCAAACAACCTGCAAGTGTCCAACCTTCTGCACCCTACAAGTTTTGATCTAATTTAAGCAGAAGAATCGAAGTGCCTTTTCAAAACAAGTGATACACAAGTACAAATGGGTCTGCATTACTGTAAATGGTATTGATACTGGCAAATGTTACTCAAGATCGGATCTGAAACAAACATGTCAGACAGTTCTACTACAGAACTGAGGAAAGCACCATCCTCTTCACTTTTTTGCCACCCCTCATCTTAGTTCTTACTACACTCTGTCCATTCTTCTATGAACTTCTTCCAGAAATAACCATGATTCATTAGCTTACGTCTGAGAGCCTTACTCCCACCCCTTTCAACTGTCTTTTCTCTGTGCTTATGGCAATTCTCTTCTTTTGTGGTTTGTTTGGGGTTTTTTTGAAAAGATTTCTTTAGGAAGAAACTTTTGGTAAAACCAAAGGGTTCTTCTCTTCTCTTTATCTTAATTACACACATACCCTTACTGATTTACCCTGCTCCTTTCCTTCCTTTGTTCCTTTCTTTCCTTTTAATATTCGTCCATTGGATGACCTCACCGTTCCTTAAAGTTCCTTGCTATATATACACACATAGCAAGCTTCCTATAATTTCTTTGCAAATTTTGTCCCTACTTTTTTCTACTATTAATAAATGTACTGATTCCATTGTCACTCAAGATCAAAACCAAGTAATTACTTTTTTTTCTCCCCCTTCTTTTTCTTTCTACATTGTTTCTCACCAAATTTCTTCTGGTTTGTTTGGGCATTTTTTGCCCCCTGAAACACTGCAAAAGAGTCAAGCCCATTTCTTACCACTCCCTTTACAAAATAAATACTCAAAATATGACTATGCCAAACAGAATACAAGATGCTTAAGAGGAAAAGCTTGTATGCTCTGCTCAACATTCAGTAACAGCCTCATCAAGATCCTTTTACTATTTCTTACTTCAAATGTGAGCATTTCACTGTTGTAGATATGTGCTGTGCTAAGGCTCTCTGACAGCACTATTTACACCTTCTCTGTGACACATTGGTAGCTAACTGTATCTCACTGATTTTATGCTGTTTCCCCAATTCCAGCCTTTGAATCTGTTCTGTTTAGTCTTTCCACACCAAACCTTCCTCAGGCACTCTTGCTATATGGGGTTTTTTTTAATTTTTACATTTCAATTCCTCCTTCCACAGCTTATTATTTATAATTTACATTGTTGTAGAATCTACTGTCTTGCTCTAATTCCATAGAAAAAATGCAACAGTGTTTTTAATTTTAGATTTAGTGGCAGAAAAATAGAGGTTACCATTTGGGTCATTGAGTCCTCCACGATCACATTCAGACTTACAATAAATAGAGCCGAAAAAGTTGCACTGAACATTTATTTTGTAGACTACCACACCCTTCAGAACACATCTGTTCCCATAACAAACTCTGGTCCTACAGATGAGACTAAAAACTACTAACATTTATTTCTGAATGAAAGGTAGTTAATGTCATCCCCTTCACCAACACCATCCCTTTAACTTTCATTTTAAAACACCCTGCTTTCCTCTATTGTTCATACTGCTGTGCCACTCTTAGCAGCCTACGCAGTGGTTGATTTTACCAATTTTCTTAAATTTTAATTTGTATGTGCAATATTTAATCTTAGTCTCACAAAAATACAAAGTAAACTAGTACTCTGCCTTCCATCTGCAAACACTTGTTCTTTACTGACAAAGTAATAGATTTGTCAAACTGTATTTCACTTTTAGATATACTAATGCATATTTTTAAGTACGAATCTGTATACGCACTACAAAGTTAATATTTAAAATTACTAAAAAAACAAATATCAAAAAGGTGTTCCTTCCTTCTGTTTTTTTTTCATTACTACTATCTTCATCTTTAAGTGCTGTACTGAAAAATGACATTAACTTACTCAGAACGTGACAACCACAGGAAGTCATAAAAGACCTGCATTGCTAACAAGTCTTTGTTCACAAGTATATTCCAAAGAACCCATCAGTTGTTGCAATAACGTGAATTATGGGACAACACAGGTTTTATGCACGTCATTTCCAACACCTGACAATCTAATGATTCCAGCTCCTTCCCAGGCCAGGCTGGCAGTCTAAAAGATACAGTCCTTATAAAAATTAACAAGTATATATCTGCTAAATCAGTCAGCTATTTCAGCTGTCAAATCTCAGTTATTATTTCAAACAGCTGTAGAATAACAGTTGCCTGTATCTAATACAGTAAGCTCCAGAGTCAGGAAACTGCTGACTGAAGAGTTCAGTAACATGAGACCATAATTCACAGAGCAACATAGAAGAAAACAAAAATGTAAGACAAATTTGTTACAGGGCACACTGGTTTCAGCAAAACTGGCATACTTGGTCCCAGCCCTCCTGGCTGCTCCAAACCTCTAAAGGCTGTCAAAACAAACTGTTTGTCAGGCTATCCACCAACTAAATCCTTAAAACGATATCTAAAAAGGGAACCAGAGAGCTATTTTTAAGCCGGATCATTTCAAACATAGATACATAGATACAGTGAGACCTTGCATACAATGGTAACAGCTTAACTGAGGAGTCAGTGCAGGAAGAGAAAGGAAAGGTTGAAGATTAAATGCAAATCCTAAAGGAAGTTTTCACTGTAAAAGCCAACCAATGGGCAATTGTACACACAACAATAGGACAACAATCAGAATTAATGTTTTTACCTGTATAAATACATTTTTTTTATTCCTTCCACCGGTAGATTTATAAAGTAGAATGTTCCTTTAAAAGACCTGATGAACACTAAAAGCTAAGGAAGTACAGTGGAATTTGTATCTTCCTTCCCCAGATTAAACTTACCTTCTCGGCGGTCATTTCGAAGAACTCGCACTTTTTCAATTTTTCCCAAGAGAGCACCATCCTCAGCTTTAAAAAATAAAATAATAAAAAAACATAAAAATCAAGTGATAAGAACCCATTTGATATCCAACACTGCATACCAAAAGAGGGGCTGTCTTCAAAGAAAAGTAAAAGCTTTGTAGGTGAAAATGTTTGTGGTCATAAATAGTTAAATACAAGATACACGCTTAAAAAAACCCACATATCTCAGTAGAAATAAAGAAAAGTTATCAGGTTAAGAAATTATTACTTTCATTATGTTATTTAAAGCTAACTTAATTTTACAGTCTTGAAACATTTTTATTTAACTATATTCTCTTTGTTTATTTTAGGTCATTCCTACATTGCATAGAGAAAAACACTTTTATAGGATTAAATAAACTGTTTTCTTTTCATAGAGAAGAGTTCTCTTTAATCCACATTAAGGAACAAAGCTGTATTAAACTAGCTAAAAACTAGTAATGCAAATATAGACATTAGTTTCCTTTAAGAAATGTTACTCAGAGGTCCATTTCTATCGCTCAAGTTTCTATCGTGATACTGTAGTACTTATAAAACACTGAATTATTTTAGATTCAATAAGAACTTTTCCAAGAGACCAATGGAGACCAGCATTCATTTAAAACAGTGCCACAAAAATATTTGTTGCAGGAACCATGGGTTTTTACTTAAGATAACATACTACACAAAGGCCCTTTTTAATGATACACTCTGGTCCTTCAACTAACACGAAGTAATAAAATATACCTGAAGTATTTACAGGAACTCTTCACATTTCCAAAATTACAGATATGGAAGAATTAAGACCTGGTTTTGGATCAGTCCCTGTCAACTCCTTTTCAAGTACCCTATTCTCAATCAAGTCACCTACTGACATCTACAGAAAGTCTTACCAGAATAAGCACTGTAAGTTCGGATTGTAGAAGTACTTACGATCATTACTATAGTCATCCACCAGTATGATTTCCTTAATAAGATGTGATGGACTTTTTTTAAGGACACTGCAACAGAAAAGAAAAAAAAGCATTCAGTACTAAGCATATGATGTCATAAAAGGAGTTATTTTGTTAAGCCACAGTAGAACCTAGCCCAGGATGTTATCTTCAACAGCAGCTATTGACTTACTCTTACAGAAAGAGCGAAGAGGTGCACATGTAGAATTTGGGTGTTCCTTCCTCCCCACCACCCCTACCTCCCCTGCCCCCACTACTCCAGCCCCCAGAAATCAGAACATTAGATAGACAATGTGTAACATAGAAGTTTTGCAGGTATCTTTGGCTCAAATATCCCCTAAGAATCCATCTATCTTGACTTTGGCTTGAAACAGTCAGCTTCCAAACATCATCTGGTAATTGGTTCCACACTTCATCTGTAGTTAAGGCAAGCAATTTTGTATAACATCACTATTTCAGAATGTAAGAACTGAAGACTCATCTTTTCCTCTGCACAGTTCAGAAGAGCATAACAGGTTCTTACTTTCCTTCCTTATCATAAGCCATTTTCTGACACAAATAAACGGCCTTTAGGGAAAAATTAAGCTCTCTTATATATACCTGACAACAGTTCGAAGCAAAGCAGATCTTGCCTCATTATGAAAGGTGATCACCACACTAGTAGCTGGCAAATCTATCCGCCATTGTTTCCGCTGACACCTGAAAGAGATAACACTTTGTCATTTGAACATAATTTTTACATCCTGGGCTTAGCAGACAGCCTTCATTGTGAAGTATTTATCTATTAAATTCATGTACACACTGCCTAGAAAGAATAAAATGCCTTGTTTTCAAGTGAGATTATAATCAACTTGTCTTCTCGCACTTTTGGTAGTTGTCTTAGTCTACAAAAGACTAAGAAGTCAGTGTCAAATATGGGGACGTTCAGAAAAGCCACAAGACCATCATCACTGCAGTATGTCATAAATATCTTTTTTGCAACTGAGTATGAAATCAGAGTGCTTTTTTACATTAAAAGCATTCAATACATCTAAGGAAATAGGCATATTTTCAAGGAAAATCCACATGTTCACAGGCTACCATATACTTCTTCTTTAGAATGGCATGTGTCCACTTCTCCCTTTTTTACATTTTTAAAGCTTCTGTAGCATCTCACTCATAGATAAAACCAGTTATCTATTCTAATGAGAACTGGTAAGGATCATAACATTTGGAATTTGAAAAACAAAGCTAGCTGTGACAATGCTCAGCCAACTAAACACAGAACCACATCCTTCCAAACATAAAGATAAAATATTCCATCTAATGTCAACTCATTTTTCATCACCTCTAGAAGCCTGAAATTAATATAATAAGAAAAAATAAGCAAATCCTAAAAGAATTCATGCAGGACTACACTCACTTAAGATATTCAATCCAATAAAATAAACCTAAAAAAGACACTACTCTCATTGTATTAGAAAGTAACAGTACCAGAAAACTATGCATACTGAGTTTATGCTGAAAGCATTATAGTCTGACAGGTCATGATACTGATTGCCATTCGTGCAGTGACATACACAAGTGATATCTTTCTTCCACATTCTTTAGTTATTATTAAGGGTAGAGTTTTAACCAATCTAGTTGTCTTCAGAGGGAATAAACCCAGATAGCGTACACCTGTAGCAAATTCAGCAAGTATTTTTGTACTCTGTGCAGTATTAATCAAACTAGGTTTTCAGGGAAGTTTGCCACCTACACTTCTAAAACGAGACCTCTGCCTGTATAAAAGCCCACTCCACACCTGATTAAACATCTGCAATGCACACCATAAACCACACAAACCTTCAGCTTCTTGGAATCCATGAGTGAGCAGCAATGCACTTCTTGCTCTTGCCCACTCTACAAAATCCCAGGAACCTGGAGTGTTTTCGATACAACACACCCATAATGTCACACACATTAGTTCTTGCTGTCAAACAAAATATTATTCTGCTCCAATGACCTCACTTGCTCTGAATGAAAACAAAGCCCACGCCAACCCTACAATTGCTGTCTCAGATCAGCAAGGCCATGTCTAGCTTTGTGGTGGGTGTACAAAACGGCTTTGTCGCTAGCACCCAGCACTGGAGCAATAAATCACAAATGCCTATATGTTCCTGAAAAATAAAGAATTAAGAGCTTCTCTAGTGTGAGCTTTAGGCAATTCATCTAGACAGCTAAAAGACATGCAAATGTTATACTCCAAAGCCTATGGTGCCAAAAAAGATATTCTTTTTTCTGCTTACTCTCAAATTGCCCACAGAGGACAAGGCTACTGTGCATGCAGTTATCACATGAAGCACTTGCATTAGAATAATTAAAAAGTCACATTAAACTTACACTGATATCTTTGCAGAAGAGAGCACTTGAGCCAGAGTGCATATCAGAGGGAATTACTCAAGGCAATGGAGCCTCTAAATTTTAAGAAAACTCAAGACAAGAGCACTACTGCATATTTCTGAAGGAGAAATTAAGACTTTTAGACTTTCAAATAAAACAGGAGGAACATTTCAGTGAGTATTTTTGTTCTCAGCTCTTCAAAAATCCCTTCTTTAACTGACAGACTGCAATGAAAGGAAACCCAGTGGTTTCTCAGTGTTGTTGAAAGTAGTTGTGAGCATCAGCTGGAGTGAGAATCTGCATTCCTGCTCAGAGTTCTCTCCGCTTCCTTTCTTATGTTGTATCTGCCTGTTTCTCACTTCTTCCTTTTGCTCAAAATGAAAGCAAGCAGCTTAAGTAAACGAATCAAGTGTTTTCCAGTTTTTTCAGTATTGCTGCCAGGCATTCACAAAAAGCAAGTGGAAATCTTTGGTCTTGATGCTAGTAAAAGTTTGTATGATGTAAAAAAGACTATACAATATAGTATTAAGAGGTGCATAATTATACACAATTGTTTATTAAATAAATTATATTTAGTGCAGAATCCTGATAAACTGCTTCTCAACAGACAATTTCAGCAATTAAATAATATTACCATGTAGTTATTTCAAAGTCAAACAGTCTCTTAGACACATCAGTACAATTAACAGCAAGTTGCTTAAGGAGAAAAAGTATTTCCTCATCTCAGTCACTTTTCTTAAAGAAAAAGATTGCAGCAGCTCCACAAAAGATTTTAATCTCAACCCAGTTGTCTCCAATTTTGTTGAAAATAACATGCTTCCAAGTGTCATGTGATCAGATATTCTTCTTCCTATGGCTATTGCTCTTGTTCTTGCCATCACGCAGTTCCCAAGTATTTCATTTGGCTTTTTCAGCTTCTGCAGTGAAACTTCTTGCCAAAAGAGAAGAAAACTTAATTGCAACATGGCAGGGAACTTATCATGGACAGTTTGCATGAATGATTGTTGCAGTTTGGTTTTTTGTTTGGTTGTTTTTTTCTTTTAAAAGATGATTATTTATAGTCTGATGGGCACTTAAATCTGCTCCATGGCAAAGTCAAAGTAATAATCCCAGCTCAGATACAGCCTTTCCCCAGAAATATCTCTCTCTCTCTCTCTCTCTTCTCCATTGCAGGGTTCTTTTCCAGTTTCATGTTGTGAAAAAACTTAGGCAGGTCAGCATATAATCACAAGACTGACAGTTAAAACAAGCATGTCCATTGTAATATAATTTGTCTCCTGTCATCTCTTACATTCTTCTCAAATGACAGCCTTTGTCTGTCAGACACTTCCCAACACAGAGATTATGAAATATCTAAAAACTTCCAAATTCACCATATCTGAATCATAGAAGCTTCTAGAAGCTTGTAGCTGAGTTTTGATGTCATGGAAAAGAATACCTGGTCTAAAAAGTTAGAATACATTTCTTGTGAAAAAAAAAATATACCTATGAAGAAAACTCAAAAGTCACTTCAGACTCCTCAGTACACCACGGGTAACATTCTTTTCACTGCTTTCACTCCACCAATGGAGGCTGAAATGAGGCACCAGTTTGGATATATAATAGACACTGACTGAAGTCATGGAAACAGAAGAACTCAAATAAGATTCCTTGTTCTTTAACCCAAGGATGATGGAGTTTACTGTTCCTGTCCTTTCTAAGGCTGGAAAGCTCCTGTTTCAGAAAAACCACCTGCAGCTCAAAAGCAATAAATACAGAAAGGTTAATCCAAGTCAAACAAGGCTCAGTTTGGCACTTACTGATCATGCCTAGTGTCAGGAACACTTCGGTCCATTCGCAGTTTGTCACTTTCTACCTGATTGAACTTATTGCGGGCATATGGATCCTGACCAGATCGCACCACAGTGGCACCAACATATGCGTCTTGATCAAAGTCCTGCCACCGAACTTTTCCTACAACAGAAAAACAGGAAAATATCCAGATTAATCTTCATAGTTTAAGGAACAGCATTCAGCAACCCAAACGTAATTGAGGAAATGTTTAACTTTGCAACAAAGTAATTAAACTTCAATGCTATTGTTAACTGTAACATCAAAAGTCATTTTTGCACATTAAATTCTTCTAGAATATCCTGCAAATTAATATATAATTGAACAATTTTACAGATCACAGTTTGTACAAGTAATCACTAGACAATGCTTCATCTTATCCACTTTGTGTTGGTTTTTTTTTAACCCCACAATTCCCATTTTAAAAAACAAACAAACAAACATCCACATATCAACAGGCAGTAAGATGGCAGATGATCTGGCTACAATGTTATCTTAGAAACATTTGTTTTTAAAGACCCGGTTCGAAGACATAATTTAATTTACTGTCTCATTACAGAAGCAAAAACATAGTCAGCTATAATCAAGCCATTTGAGAAACAGGCCTTCTAGAAATACAAGACAGCTTTATTCTCAAAGAACAGCATTTCCTGTAGGCAGAGCACTAGATCACTCTCCAGTATGACATAACTGCAATCTCCTTGACATTCAGAATTTATTCAGATTAATCCCTCTTTAACACGGACTGTGTTATTATGTGACGTGTTGTGACACTAACACAGAAAGGTAGATTAACATCCGGCTACCAGGAACAAAATTTCAGGACTCCCACCATTTTCAGGTGTACAACAACAGTATGGTATTTACCAGGCATCTTAAAACTACCAGTTCTCACCTCTACTTGAACATTTACTCTTTTTACTATTGACAGACAGACTTATGCCACCTATTAGCAAATTTATACCACACTTAACTCAAAATCAGAGCTCAAGTTCTAATGCAATACAGACATTCTTGATTTAAACATGGATGTGTATGAGAATCTCCTGCAAGTAAGTTGTGGTGAACCAGCATGCTATTGGTACAAAAAAAGATACAAAGCAAAAGCTGTCTTTTGTGGTCACTGTTTATTACAGATGGGAGGATTTAATATTCATTCTTTTCATAATTACCATAAAAAGTTTTTGAGGTATTTTTAGTTAAGTGCAGAAAGTAGCAGGTTGCAAAGATGTCACTCCATTCCAGTGCAGCTTTTAGAAAAATATCATAGCTCAGGCATATCCTAAATTAAGTTGATATGCATACAGGGAATACTACTCTACCAGCTATTAACAAGAGTTAGAGGTTGCTCAGATTTTCCAGGGTTTGCCTTTGCTTGTCCTCTCAACCAGCACAGCATGAAAACTAAGGCAGACAGGCCTCATTTACATTTTTCTATCCATAAGCTATGCCCCAACTACGGCGCATTATCTCCTGCCAGATTCTGCTAATGAGAGAACACTTTCCATCATTAAACAAAATAACTGTCCCTTGTTCAACCAGACAATACAACAACTTGATTAAACACTCTCTATAGTCTCAGGATCATCTAAGGAGATCATCTACAAAAACAACTTTCGCCCAAGGTGGGATCTGGTTATCACAAGGTAGTGGAGGTTGAAAGGCAAAAGTAGCAAGGTTGAGGAGGAGGTGGTTTGGGGTTGCTTGGTTTGTTTTTAAGTAAATTCCAGCAGATTAGGAGAAAAGTGCCCATACTTTTGGATTACTGGTTTAAGAGCTAGCTAGTCAACACTAAGCAACTATTTTTCATATCTGCATTACCAACCTAAGAAAGTTAAAACATGCATGCGCACACACGCACACACACACAAGCCAGAACTAGAAAGTTAAAGAAAAACAGGATGCAGAACATTTAATAGACACTTGGTGAAGCAACCCAGAAGGCAAACTATAAGAAAATAACTGGAGGCAGAAACATAGTTTTTCAAATTCCTATTACTGAAAGAACTCTAAAAAGGAGACTTTCCCTCTGCTGTTGTTAGACCACAGACTGACAAGAGCTTTTCTAAGCCATTCAAGTTCTTTCTTCAAAATATTTCCAAGAACTTACTTTGAAAACAATTTTACACCTCAGCCAGCTAACACACTACAAACAAGCCAATATAGTTATTTACAGAAATTACACCAAACCTCATTTGCAAAAAAACTATAAAAAAGGCTAGAGCAGCTTGATTCAAGAAACTGGAAGAAACATCAGAGATCACAAGATCATTTTCCCATAAAATTCTCTCCCTCAGCATTTCCCAAAGCTTTTGCAACCTCCTTGGTAACTAAACTGTATTATCACCTTTGCTTCTAATTTATAATAGAGCTTCAATCTGAATCATTTGTTGAGTATTTTCTGAAATACAGGACATGTCATGTTGACACTTTGCTGGCCTAAAAATAAAGATTTTTAGTGCATTTTACAAAGTATCATGAACACTTGAATTGCATTTATATAAGATTTTCAACTTCCAAACACTCCAGCTTTAAATTGGTTTTGAAGCTATGCGCATTTCAGGACTTCCACCCCCAGCTACTCTTCAGTTGCCTTCCATCCACTGGAAAGAGCAGCTAAAACACCAGAGGCCACAAGGGCATTCCATGAGCGATTAGGGTGATGCTGTTGCAAGTGTTCTTCTTAAACAGGTTGTGTCCTTTATGAGATACAACATGTAACATGGGCTGCCCACATGTTTATAAGTGACCATGGTTTAAGTTAACTGCTGGAAACTGAAAGGCTGATTCAAAGCTAACTATACTGTCCAGCCTTACTTTTGCTGAAAGGCTTGCCTTTCTGAATCTATCAACTAAATTTTGAAGTTAGAAGAGGTTTAGCAAACCTTTTCCAATAATAGGTACTATTTCTTTATATGCTTCCCTAGGTACACAAATCAGAGCACGTTTGATTTAATTTTTTCTGGAGAGTTAGATAGCTCTGTAGTTTCCTGCATTTCAATGACTTTGTCAGGTGGAAAGAATATCAGAAAATGCAGCTATATTATTTCAAACTTCAATAAAGTATGTAACTTCAAATTCAAGCAAATATTGAGACCTAACATGACAATAAATTAGTCTTTTAAACAACAGTAAGTGAACTGCAAAGTTTGTTACCAGAGTCAAATAGAGCCAAAAAAAAAAAAAAAACCAACCAAAAAAAAAACCCAATCACTGAACCAGCTAAGATCCTGGAGCAGGGTATGTTGTAGTGTTTATTTTACAAACAGTCCTAAGCCTGAGAAGTTGAGTAGAAGCCAGAAAAAGGTGAAATCTAGTGAAGCTGCTTCTTTTTGTCCCAGTTCCCATCAGAGCTTGATATAAACAATTTAAAATGTATCATTTACCATTTTCGAACACTTTAAAACTCGCAAATATAAAATTAGTCCAGAAAGAATAAAGTAAACTTAAGAAGAAAGGAGACCACTTTGTAGGGTTAAATTTACTGAAAAGCAGTGACAGTCCACAGAAGTAGTGAATTTGGCTTCAGAAGACACAAAGGAGGTAATGCTTGGCTCTGACTCAAGCAGAAGGCCCTGTCAGCTATGTGCAATAGGAGTCAGATCGATTAAAGATAAGTCAGATAACAGTAAAAGCAGCTAGAAGTGAGAAAAGAGAAAAAAAGCATATCAGATAAATCTGTAAGCACTCAAGCAGCAGGCAACAAAGAGTAGGCATAGATGGATACAAAATCCCCTAAATAGCTTGCATTCCCTCTTATGGACTCAATACAGCTTAAAAGCAGTTGAACATAATATAAATATGATTATTTTGATTTACATGCATTAAGGGGTCCCAGATCTTCAAAAACTAACAAAAAAAGAGTGTTTGAGTAACTGCTGAAACTCCTGTCAATACAGGCAACTACTTATGCAGTTTTGCCTTAGTTATCCATGAAGACAATTCAGGGTTGGTCTTTCTAAATACAAGAGCTAAGATCACTGTTTCTCTCCAGACAGCAGGTAAGACAAGGCAGGCCAAAGGATACAGGAAAAAAAGCCATCAATAGCAAACAGCTTGTACTGTACCTGGAGAGTCTATGACTGTAAAACAAAAATCATACCTCACACGTTACTGGGGATGGAAGTTCCAGCTGCTTAAAGCAAAGTTTACCTTGGTTAGTTCTTTCTGCAAGATCTCATAGTGTTTCAAATGTTGAGCCAAGACAAATTTGTAAGCAAAACATTAGGATTAATAGAAGAGGAGCAAAATGTCCTGTGAAGCTACCTGATCAGTAGTTGTCCTTCTTGTACAGTAAACTTTTTCAATACTGTAAAGTGTTCAAATCCGATTTTCATTTTTCTGTGTTCCTTAGTATGTCAATTGCAGCTAATATATTAAATCTCATTGACGTGAAACAGTTAAGCAGCAAAGAAATATTATGGAAGCAGTCATATGAATGCAGATTCCTTAACACTTAACTTTCTAGCTCATCCTCAAGGTATAAGGATTTCACTCAAATAGAACAAAAATCATGTTGTTCTCTTATTTGCCAGCATATGACAAGTATGAGAAAAATAAGGTACACCATCAGCAGAGTCAGGAAAATCTGCCACAACAAAAACTAGAAAAAAACTGAAGTATGAACCTTGGCTGAATCTTCAGTCAAAACAACAGTCCCACAGTGACTTGCCTGTTGCCTGTCAGCATTACCCATTGAGAGACATGGACTACTTTCATACCAGGGGCTTTTACAGTACCTCAAACCTATTGAAGGACAGTACAAATGTACTAGCAAAGAACCACACTCTCTAAAGCTTTAAACCCAAAGGAGCAATGAAGCAGGTAAGATTTAAGGAAGCTGAAGCTGTAAGAAGTCCATGTTCCTAAAACAATCCCAGTACTTCCAAACTACAAAGAATTATTAGAATCAGAACAACTGCTGTGTTTCATGGCTTTCAATGATAAACGTTTTATGGCTATGGGTCTTTTGTAATAAATGTTACTGCAATACCTGGAGGTAGCGTCTCCACACTTTGTGCTTTGTCCTCCCCATCGCTGCCACGCACTTCTTTCCTTTTGGGATCGATATCATTTGGGTCCTCCTGAAAAAAAAGTACAAAATCTTTAAAATAACATTCTTATTTAATTTTGTGTTTTCAAAGCAAACAGTAATAACTAAGTTTTGTGGATTTTAAACTCAGAGTGGTTCAAGAGAGGTAGAATTTTAAGAGAAAGTAATCAATAACATACAAATGAGCTACACAGGCAAAGAGATTAAACAAAACCTGAAGAAAGCCCTATTCTAACAAGAAACAGCCTAAACAGGAAAGTTATCTGAAAAGAGCAGTCAGGTTATCTAGCAGCTATATCCAGAATGGCAGTCTTGCTATTGGAAAGAGACTTCTGAAATATTTTTATGTGTTCATTTCAGAGGAATTTATTCCAGGCTTCACAGGCAACTCCGCTGTCTCTGTGATTCCAAGAATATTGATGATAACCATTTAGAATGGGGGAAAAAAAACCCAATTTCATCTACCTCCAAAAAAAACAACCACGCTTTTATATGGTGGTTACTACAAAAATACAAAATTCCAAGTTGGAATTATCCCATTATGCATTTGGAAGAAGTCAAGAAGAGGATAATTGGGTTTTTTTAATTTTTTTTTAGCAACTGTATGTCGATTTTGCACACTACACTTAGCCAACTGATTTAAGTTCCATCAGCTTCCGTTGTTCTTGCACACTTGCCGAAGGAAATTCAGTTTCCTTTTCTACATCTGAAGGAGTCCCATTTACAATATCAGTTATATTTGCACAAGCCTGATGAAGACAAGATCATTACTACATCATGGAAGAAGATACAATACTATGCTTATACTAATCAATAAGTGCACCTAAAAACATTACCAGGCCCTGAAGCCAAGCAGTGCAGAACAGTTCGTATCTCTTATAGGAATCTGCCAGAATCTCCAGAACAGGGTGGTGGTGTACAAACTTCATACTGTAAACTGCCTCTGCCATCCCAGCTCCTAAGCCACATCTGGGAATTCTTTGGTAGAGTAGTAAGTAGTCAGAACAGGCCAAGCTTACGTTGGAGAAGTTTCAACCACAAATTATACCATTTCAGCACACCCCCAGGCACCTCTGAATTTTCCCAATGTAAATTCAGCTTAAGCGTCTACACTAAGTAGGCACTAGGTATTTGGAAATACGTTGAAAAAAGGTAACAGATCTCCAAAACACTGAAATGAAAAACTAAATACTGATGCTTTTTTTCCCAGAGAAATACAGCCATCTAAACACTAAATGAGTTAAAAATTAAGTGCTACCAATGCATGCTTTTCATAGCATCATGTATAGGTGATACCAGAGAGAAGGAATTTTGTCCAGGTTCTTACACTACATTTCACCATGTTGGTACATGCTTTGGGCTACTGGTCCTTGAGGAGGTCAATACCTTTGCTTAAAGAAAGAATTAAAACAAAAATAACAAGAAAAACCCCACCAACACAAAAACACATTCTCAAAACAGTTCTTTAATCATGAGAGCACAAGAGGGAGATTTCATGAACAAAAAAAGAAAAGGCTAATGTATTTTTCTATATTACAATACTATTACTTTAAAATATTATTTTCTTGACATACTAAAAAAGCTGGCAATATCAGGTTATAACTTAGTACATAAATGCACCTGGACAACTAATTTGAGCCTATTAAAAAATAAAAAGGAAGCTGACCAACTAGCAGAGACACTGACCAAACATTAGATGAACATATAACACAACTAGAATAATACATTTGTGGTCACTGTTCATGCAGTTATTTTCTTAGGCCAGGACACACATATATCAACAAGAAAAAAAGTACACACCAGCTATAATGCACATGTTGCAGTGATTGGGCATACATTACTTTTATACATCACGTCACTGCTTCCTGCTAATTCCTGATTCAGTACTAGATGACATGAAAAGAAACAAAATTGCAACCTTTTGACTCCATTCAGTGGGAAATATTAGAACAGTATTTTACTAATATTTTAGACATAACAAATAAATGTACATTAAATATAATGTTTAAATTCAATTATCTAAATACCTTTGCTACTCCAAAAGCTCAGAAGTTAAGGTAATGTACATTTACTTAAAAATTTGTTAAAACATTCCTTGCAGCAATAACCACAATTCATTAATGGTAAATTGAACAAACTGAGGGTGGAGTGGATGATTTTTCAGGCTGATTAATCATTGAAGTGCAACAACTTTTTCTTTCAGGATACAGTAAATTCTCAATGCCTCAGAAAGCCTACATCTGCTTACAAACCTTGCTATTACCACTCACTTTTCCTGCTCAACTCACCCACTCCATTAAGACGACTCTGTAGACTGAATTTGAGATATATCAAAGATGTAACATTAATTTCCAGTTTTGAGAACTAGACTTAAAAAAATTGTTTCAGGAAGTGACTAGTTACACATTTGCAGCTGCTCTGAGTGATGCAGGGAAAGAATGAGGTGATTCAAATTCAAAGCAGGACTCAAACATTTTTATAGCATTTCTACACATCTACAACAAGACACAATCATATTCCACAAGAAATTTAAGAGTAGTCAATTCGAGTTTAGAAAGCTGTAATTATACACAGATGTACATTACTGGATAATTTCATTACCATTACTTAGATCTTCCAGACATTCTAGTTTGGGTATATTTTTTTGCATTGAATACTATATTCCTTACAAGCATTGCTAAGCAATTAGCATTTTGTCAATTGTTATTTCATTTGGCACCAAAACCAATTTTAAACCATTCCAAGTCCCTAGGTATTCCTTCTATATAAAAAACCACTTAAAACCAGTGCTGTTTTTCCTATCTCTGTCTCACAGTACTTTTTTTTATCTTTTAATTATAGTTTCAAGTATCACGGATTTGACATTTAACTGCTACGTAGTAGATCTCATTATAGCACAGATTTCAATCCTACACTGGCTTCCTATCAACAAGAGAACAATTTATCAACATGAAACATCTTCAGATATATTAAGATATCACACAGACCTTATAAGCGGCAAATCAACACAGATCTCTGCAAAGCTCTTGTGGTTGGAAACATCTTAAGTGTGTCTTCAATAGCAGACATTCCTCTCACAGACAACCCAGATGCTGAACAGCATCAAACATTTGGGCACAGGAGATGGCTGGGAGGTATGTGCTACCTGGACAGGTGGACACTCAGAATAATTGATAAATGTGCCTTCATGGGACAAAACACAAACTAAGGCTTAATATCTGTTTCAGGACTTGTTTTTAACATATTGGCCAGGGGCAACTGCAGACAGATTTACTTCTACTGGTGATTTTCTAAGAGCAAAGTGAATAGTGGCAGCATTTTCAAAGAGCATCATTTGAGCCAGCTGGCCTAATACTAGGCTGCATTCAGCAGTAGAGATCAGTCAAATCAGTACATGATTTTGAAATAGCGCTCTTGCTGCAAGATGACATTCCTCCTAGTACTTCATATACTTCTGTTCTGATCATATACTTGGGACCAGACACACAGAAGTACTCTGATGTTGTGTAGAGCAGTACTTGGCACTGCAACAGTTTAATGCCTGCTACAATTCAGACCTCTAAACCAAGCATGAAGGCTCCTACAAAACTTAGCTATCTAAGAAAAGGACTCAAAGCTGAGCAGAGTCAGACAGCTGACCAAGCCACTGACATAGAAAAGTCCAGACTTTTTTACTACTGCTTAGTATCTCCCTCTGTACTTAATATATCCCCTTTTCCCCCACCCCAATTCAGTTTACAATCTTTTAATTAGCTATCACATTAACTAAGCAAGCTCTGAAGCACCAGTTCCTTCTAACTCGAGAGAAGCTTCAGCACAGTCCAGCATGCTGTCGCTTGCTTTCTGATTCAACACTCACTGCCGCCTTCCAAGAGATCTTCAGAAACACAACTCCAAGTCTCTCTTGCTGCAGTAAATGAATTCAGCTTTCCTATGTGCCAGGTAAGCACTGTAGCAATTTAATATAGTTACATTAGGGGGCAGCTGTTTCTTCCCTTGTCAGCAAAAACGTTTTGTACAAAACTGAGATAAAGTATCCTCTGAAAATGCCTGGAATGCCACATCTTACAGAAAAGACAAGCAGGAAATGTCCCATAAACAAATGCTGACTTCCTTTAACTGTCAACTTGCTTGGCGTGACTAAAGCAGACATTTCTAAGCACACCAAGAAGTGAAGCATAAATAAATAAAAAGAAAAATCTGAAAATTCATATACTTTGCAATATTTGATTACCACTGTTAAGCATAATGTCTGAAATGATTACAGCAAAGATGATTTCATTTTCATTCTTACTTCTTTATCCAGTGTACGTAAATTGCTGTCAGGTATATTCCTTTCATCTGTGAGTATTCAAAACAAAAACAGAAGCTTCCAGCAGGGGGAAACAGATACACACCCCTCCCACACATACAAGAAGGCAATTTTAAATTCTCAAAAAAACTGGGGAAAAGAAATCAAGATTATACTTTGATGGCTTCATACATAGGAAATGTGTTTAGATATACTCTCAGTGAATACACTTGAAACATTTTGAAAATGCCAACTACTATAAGCTGTAGTCTCCAGAAAAACTTAAATTACTTAGTACCCAACCTTCTCTGTAATTTTTACCTTTACTTAGGGCAAAGTACATATTTTGGAGTTTTCACGCACTACTTGAAAGTACTAAAACAACTATAAAATGTGACATTTTCTAAACCTAGAATGGATTAAACAAAAATAATGCTTTATCTGAAGTTTCTGAAAAACAAGTATACATATTCTCTGAGGAAGATCTGATCCAGCTTTGCAGCAGCAGACTTATTTGTACAGCAATTGGGATCAACTGGAAGTTCTGGTTCAACTTACTTTCTGGGCACAACAAACATATTCAACTGAGAAGAGCCAAGGAGCAACAGAAGCCCCGGTGTAGGGCTGGTAGGGCTACTCAAGCAGTAAGCTTTCAAGCATAGGTAAGCTGTCAAATATGAAGATTTGCATATAAATATATGAAAATTAAATAAATGAAAATTTGAAGATAACCTAAAAGTACCAACATGACTTACCATCCAAAGACCCACATTGGTACAATATATACTGCATTAATTGATTAGCCTGCAAATGCTATACAGTTTTAGACTGTATTTCAGTATTTCACAAAAAATAGTATTTTTTCTGTAAGGACCTGTGATGTGATCCTCATGGCTGGGCTTCACAAACGAAGATTTGGGGAGGGCTCTACCCACATTTGTTACAAGCCTGTTGGTGGCTAAAAAGGCCAACACAAGATAGGCACGTCCGGCTGCAAAAGGCACAGCAGAAAGACTCCTTAGGTGGTATATGCTGCAAGACACGATTCTTTCTGCGTTGTCTTTTCTCCTCAAGAGTGATCCTGCGTGCGTTCTCAAAGGCATCAGCAGCGCTATAGATGCTGTGCCTCCAGACCTCCCGATTGGGGCCAGAGTAGACCAGTTATGTTGATCAATATGGCCAAGGCTGAGATGTTGTTTCAGGGAGTCCTTGTATCTCCTCTTCGGGGCTCCTCTCATGCGGTAACCAGTGGCAAGTTCACCATAAAGTGATCCTAAAGGCATTAAAAACCCCAAAACCATAATACTCTTACAGCTTCGTGAGAATTCGAGTATCCATCTACAGGTGACCTCTAATAAAACATGTTCCTTTTGCCTAGAAATCTCATCCATTCTAGTAATAAGGGTCAAAACTAAGTGGACAACCTTATGATCTACCAAAAAAGCTTGCCTTACAAAATTGGCAATGTAGTGTACCACTAGAAAGAGGAAACAAAAAACCCACAAAATCCACAAACCCCCAAAACTGCAACACTCCCTTCTTTTTCTTCATCTATACAATGAAAACACACTGTTAGAGTTGAAGTGATTGTCAGATCAACAGTCAGGATGACACAATAAGACGCACTCAGCTCAGATGAAGTAAGAAAACATCTTCCTGCCATGGGCTACTTCTACCTGTCTTCCATGCCGAAAGAAGCCCTCCCAACCAAAGATCTCCACAGAGGCTACCACAGACAGGATGACTGGCATCTGCTATGAAGTGTCTAAGCACCAGAAAGCAAAAAAAAAAAATCTCACTCTGACTTGACTGTCACCTCTCCACTGAAAGAGTAGAAGTGAAGGGAAGGTCTCATACACCAGAAAGAATATGAATACAAGGGAAACACTGCAGAGGAGACATTAAAAGGTTTTACTGTTTTTTCTAAGATCACTCAGTCCTCATGATTCATGAAGTTGTGTACAAGGGTGGACGACAAGAGAGGGTTTAAAAAAAAAAAAAAGGAGTAGGAGAAACACTTAAGGGTACTGGGACTGACAGAAGGGTAAAATCTCAAGCACACCAGTAGCTTTGAAAGCAAGGAATCAGCATCACTAAGTATGGCAGCAGGGAGTCACAAACAGTATCTGATATTTCCTGTTAAATTTATCACGTCTCGAAAAAATCTCACTTGTCTGTACTACCTGCCACAGACTATGAAAATAAAACATCACAAAACATTTGCAATGGTTATTTAAACTCAAGATAGCATCTAAGTCTATTATCACTCAATTTTAATTCCCAAAAGGAAAGGTTGATGGTGACAAAATAAGACATTTCTTTCAATAGTTAACTCACAGGTTTCTTTAAATAGGGTTGAAAACAGCCTTCTGTTCCAAAATTATTGTCATTGCAGACACATAGTTCCACCATTTATACAGGAAGTGCACACTCAGCAGCTATGTTGTTTACGTTGCTCTTTTAGTAGTGCTAGATTGGGAAAAAATCCAAGAATACGATAATCATAAATCATCATCAATCAAAAGGAGCTGAGTGATCTGATCTGTTATACGTATGCTCACAAAAAAAAAAAAATTCAACGACAAAATCGAAGAGTCAGTTAACAAGTTGCAAATGGTAAAGTTTTGTTAAAAGCATCTTATTGGCATATTCACCTCCAAGGATTATTTTGTCATCATGTCTCATGTAGGTTAAAATGTGTTTTGAGGTACATACTTAGGCAGCAGCAATAATTTTAGCATGGTTATCCCATACCTACTGTTTTTCTCATACTTAAAAAATTGAAATATTATTTGCAAGCATTATATTCTTTTAGTTGATCCATTTCTGGAATGGGAAAAGGTAGAAAAAGTGGTAGCAGCTCCCAAAAACATAGGGCATGGCTTGATACACAAACAGTATCTGCCCACTGTGCTTCTTTCAAAGTCCACAGCTCTTGTTTGAGAATTACTATGCATATTATTAATTTGCTCGCCTGAGTGCTTTCCAAGATGTGAAATCTGAACATTTAAGTAGCTTAATACAAGTACAGAGGCCCCAGTTCAGATCCAAGAGGTACAGTGGCCATGTTAGTCATTCAAAAACTTAATGAGATTAGATTAAATCCATTTAACAATCCCAGTTGATTCTACTTAAAGCAGATGAAAGATCCCATAGAACAACCAGTCCAGCAAGGGGAAGAAACCAGAAGGACAATATAATCTCTAACTGCAGCCAAGCTTTGCAAAGTAAGCGGGTAGCTGGTGTTGCTTACCCTGACAAGTCGGTTGCAAGGGGTTGTTCTCACTTCACCATGTCTCCATCCTGAGCTGCTGGATTGTCCCTACTTCTCCCCTAGTAGACACTGGTGTGGCAGATGATGTGACCCAATTCATTCAGCTGACTTGACAGTGAGCTGGGGAGGGGTATGGATACCTCACTTCACTGGACTTTTTTTAAACCGTAAGACCAACCACTAAATTATATGAGGTACTTGATGCAAGAGAAGCAGTATCCAGGGTAGCAGGGAAAAAAGTGCTGAAAGGGATGTTCCCATTACAAGCAGAGGACTACAAGTTTAGTTACAACATTAAACAACCCATCACTCAAAACCACTACAAATTTTTCTGCTTGAAAGGCGGCAATTACTCCAACAAACGCTCAGGCATGATTTAATGCCACCTCTTGTTAATTCTACAATATTAGTAGTGTCTGATGAATTAGCCTGCATTTCAAAGTTCTATCCCTAATCCTCTTTGAGTTTAACTCATCACTGCTTGCTCTTAGCTCTCTAAAGAATGACTCTCTAAAGAAAAAAAGGAAAAAAAAAGCTTTTGCTCAGGAAGAAAGGGGAAAGCACAGAAAGCAAAGCTTCGTTTTAATATTTACGTACATGAGAAAAATCTCATTTTCTGGAAGTCCAGGAAACTGAAGTTAGAGAATTGAAAGAAAAGTGAAGGACTGAATAAATAAGCAGAACTCAACATGTATCCAAAAACCTAAGTACACTGAAGTATTCCACTAACCCAGGTATTTGCAAGTCTCCATCCATATATTTCTGAAGGAAGCAGTAGTCAAATCCCTCACCTGTAATACGAGAACCAGATGCAGCAGAAAGGAAGAATGGAAGCAAAAAAATTCCCATGACTTTTACACACATCTTGAAATACAGAGAGCAGGGAAAACAATTGGAACTAAGCCCTTTTCAGCTTAAATTTGTTTTACAAATATTTAAACCTGCAAACGTAACTGAGATCAAAAGGATATCAGAAATGCAATTATATCTAAAGGCAAAAGTGCTGTGCCAGTCACACCCACAGTTTGCTAGTAAAGGGAAAAGGTGACTTTTATACTAAAACAATATAGAAATAGGATCCAAGAAGACTACCTTGGATTAAGGAATGAGAAAGAAAAACAAAAGATAAAAACAAGACGCAGTTAACAGGTCGAATGTTTTGCTGGATGAGATCTACAGGGTTACAATGCAACACATTACACCGCATCCTCAGCCACAACAGACAGTTACTGCAGGCATATAAGGAAACTGAAGTTAGGTTGAGGCAAGGGAATTAAAGTTGCTGTGTCTTGGATCTTTTCTGTAGAATGAAAAAGCATTGCTTTGGTCTCTAAGAAAGCAATAGGAAAACAAAAAGCAAGTCAAGAAAAAAAAAGTTAATATTTTTAAATCAAAGGAAAAAAGGTTAATCTTCAGATTCAGAAACCAAGGCACTGAAAAGCAAAGAAATAATTTCCTTCTAACTCTTTAAAGGTGGACATCTTTGAATTCAAAGAGATGGAGTAAGTCCCAGGAGCCTGAAAAATTACTTAGTAACTCCTCTAATTAAATAACCCTAAGAGATGGCTCACACTTGACAGATGACTTCTGCCTTCAATAATTCTCTGCATATTTTCCCTTCCATTCAAAGATTAGGATTTATGATCAGCTCTCTGCAGCTCTGGGCACATGACATAGTACACAGAGTATCACTTTTCAGTATCAGTGTTTAACTGCAGATTCTTACTGGAAAAAAAAAAAAAAAATATTGTTCACAGCTGATGTAAAGTTTTAGTCCAGTCCAGAAATTCTGACAGTAAGTGATATCTATTAATCCATTCAAACACTAAAGGCTCCATACTAGAAAATTCACAGTTGATTGCCAATAACATCTTCCATTTTTGCCAGAGCTAGACAGCATCATTCATCTGCAGTACTCTGGACTACTAAATCAAAATTCAATCCCATAATGAAATGAATGCCTATCACAAACCAGGCAAGACGTGTGGAAGGCATCAGCAGGAAGAAATACTAATCACGACAGAGATAACGGACATCTACACTTCCTTCAAATTTTTTCTGCCAAACGTAAGTGCTAAGGTTTGTACCTGAAGTAGGAAATGCAGATCTTCATATCTTTGCTCAACACAGAACAAAACTGTATAACATTATGCCTTTGAAAGACACTATTCTGCAACAAGACACCAACTGGAAAAGAAAAAGTTGCGCTTTTTTGTGTACTAAGGTTAACACCCAAACTGATGCTATTACAGGAAATCAATGTCAGAGCACTCTATTAGTAAAATTTCAACCATGCACAAACCTGGAGCTTCAAGGCAGGCAATTAGGCATTTTGCCTTGCTGCTATACATTCTGCTCCTAGCATACAGCACTGCTTTTCCTCTTATCTGGGCTGCATTAGTTTGTCTGTACTCTCTGAAAAAGTACAGAGTCCTTCTTGCTGGGAACCTGTTCGTTCAGTCCTGAGCAAAGGTAGATATCTAAGGTGCAGAGGAGAGCAGCAATTTTAGGCAGGTAAATTTTATATCAAGTGTAGAAATGGAGCCCTTTAGATATGATTTAGGTCTGTGTGCAAAACATTGAATATTCTCACTGTGTATCAGATATATCTATCAGACCTGGGAGTACTTAAAGCTAACACACAAACTTAATTCATGAGTTTTTCAGGATTGAGGGAGTTTAAAAAAGACTGGGCAATTTACTAAAGCATCCCAGGAATCCCGCACGCTTGCAAGCAGCAAGCTGGAAGTCGATTTCACACTATATAAGCAGGCACACTGGAGCTTGTCTCCTTCTAAAGAGAGATGGAAGGCCTGCTCCTGGATGTTAAGGTCTAACAAGAAGACGATGGGGGTTAAAGTCTGCTCAAGTTATGGCCTGCTCATCTGCAGTCTCTCAGAGGAGAGGTCACCAACTGTGCACCCTTTGTGGAGATTGCACACAACCTCCACAGAGCTCTTACAGAAACTCACATAAGCCAGAATGAGAGGCTGATCCAAGCATGGCGGCTGAACTAGCGCAGCGCAGAAAGCTTTTGTGCTGCTCCCGAACCGACCGAAATAAGGAAAAGTCTTGGAATTAAAAAATTCGAAAGACTACAACAGGGAAAAGTGACTCCAACTCAGATTCCACTTTAAGGCTAACTCATAAAACTATTAGAAAATTCTCAAAGTCAAAATCTAAACCTTTCTGCAGAATTTGATGAGCTACCATATTCTAGAATCCATTAGCTCAAATAAGGTTTTTTACTACTAACTTGGAAGTGGAATGCTAGCCTTAATGTCAAAAAATGCCAAAAGATGAGGTAAAAGCCATTATCTGGTTTGAAAGTCATGAATGGCATATAAAAGACAAGGACAAAACATCACTCCTACCATCTCCTGTTCCCACAATACATACTACCCCCACTATTTTTAACAGTGAGCTCTCCACCTCCTCTCACTAGACACACCCACACATTTATCAACATTTAAATCATAAGTCATCCCAAAATAAGTGAGGAAAAAAAGGATTTGAGGAGAAAGACTTCTTACATTCATGTGTGTGCATGCATATATACATATAAATGCACAAACAAAAATATATACACATATGCATACACACAGAGGGAAGTACCCTTTTGCATTAGCAGCCAGAAGTGAATTCAAATCATAGACTTACTTTGCAGTAGAAAAATGGGGGGAGGCACAGGATGGGAGACCAAGTACTTTCAAAAGTACAATGAAATCCCAACAAGTAATTTAAACTACCACTAGATGACAGACAGAAATAACTGGTCTCTGGTAAGTGAGAGAAGAGTTGAAATAATAATAACAAAATTAAGCGGTATATTACAAAGACAAAAACAAACCATACAAACAAACAAACCCCCCAAAAACAAAAACCCCTACCACACACAAAAAACTAAGGAGAAGCAACAAGATTTCACAAAAACTAAGGGAAAAAATAATAACTGTCTTGAAGCCAAGCCACAGCAGCATTCTCAAATTTATCTGGTAGAATAAATACATTGTCACATGGATTAGAGAAGTCCTTAAAGATGAGAGAGTAGGGAGTATATGATGCTCTGAAAGGACAATCAACGTCTATTCAACAGAAGGCAGCTCCAAATCACAAATTAGCTCCAGTAAGAATATTGTTATCAGTTCTGCTTGTAGTGACCAGCAGTCTTCATATTGAAAAAGTTGACTGCACTGTCGCAAACATTTTAACCACTCTACATGAGCATACTAAATAACACATTCATATATTGGTGGTCAATCAAGCAAGATATAGTAGGATAATGCAGTAATTACCTAACACCACAAATAATTTAAAAAAGTAAAATAGCACCACTCTCATGACCATGTTATATTACATTAATAGAATATTACTTCTTATTTTTCATCATTTTTAGTTTCATTTCCTTTAACAGTCAAAATAGTAAGCAGAACTGACAGAACAAAATAGCTGATGTGGTGGGAAAAGAGTGAGGATTATTTTAGTATTGAATATTGTACAAAATACAATCTCAGACAGTGATATTTTCTTGCCTTGCATCAGTCTGAAAACATAGTTTTTATTTATGCCCTCACACATACTGCAGATGTGGTCCTCCAATTTTCACAGCAGTAACACCACTTCACACCTGAAATCCGACTCACCCACTCTTTTCCAATTGCTATCCAACTAGAACGTCACCTCTACGGGATACCAACCTTCCTTCTAGCTGAAAAAGTGATCGCTGACTTCAAAAATCAGTCTCACACTTCATTATGAAGTGCCCTGGGTTGACTAAATTTATCAAGGATATCATCACACACAAAAAATAATTTTCAACACTAGACTGTGCAATTGGACTGATGTGGCTGTATTTTCCACTTTTACTGATTGTAGAGACTGTTAAACCTCTCCTTTATACAGAACCTCATGTTATGTGTAACTTTAAGCAGGTTCATCCTTCACAAACACATAAAACAGTTGTCCAGTCACAACAGTTCAGACAACAGGGAATGAAGGAAAGCAGTAGACGGATGCATCAGTGGCTTTTTAAACTAGTTCCTTTATTGTTGTTCTTTCAAATCACCTGTAATTCTTTATCACAGTCATACATTAGAAATGTCAAGTTTCATCAGTCAGTCCTTTCACTTCAAGGCCGACTGATAATATTTGAGAGCAACAGCCTGTAGCCAAGGACATGCAGTATCTCAAGCCTGAAAGATCCTCTAAAGCAAAACAAACAAAATCACAACCCACCCCCAAACCAAAACAACTTTTATGTCTTACAACAGTTTTATGTCTTAGAACGGTTTGTTTCACCTAAAAGATTCAGAGAATAAGAAACAAGTTGTTCATCAGCCTTGGAGAAATTCAAATTACATGAGTCAGAAGTTCTCAGATACTGTCCTATCTTCCTAATGACTTGTTTTGAATAGCATGGATAAATAAAGTGAGTACAGTCAACTGGCTTCAATTTTTAGACCAGTCACACTATCCAAAAATTACAGCCACCAGGTTTTAAAAACCCCACACACTGCTCTAATGCATTACTGCATTTTGTTTGCATTTTGGAAAGCACCAAAATATTGAGTTCCAGTGCACAAGTGCAACTTGGCTTCAGAGAGACAGTACTTAGCACAGCCATACTTCTCACTTGCATTTCTAATTAATAATTCAAAAACTATTTCTAGACTAATGATTAAATATGATCTGTCAAAATTCCTTAAATTCTGACTCACTTAGTCAGATTAACAGTTGAACTGTAGCCTAAATGCACCTTTACCATAATTTTTAAGACTTCAGTAAGACTATCATAGACTACAGAACTACGCAAGCAGCAGCATTTTTAAGTTAAGGTCATGAGAAATTAAGCTTTGTAATCTTAACCCCCAAGGAGCTACAAATATTTCAATTCACAATACAGCCTTTCCTTCAAGGAAGTCATAATCTGATCTGCCCTTATCTACTACATTGTCAAGTTTCAAACAACTTGCTGAAGATGAAATATTGAAGTCTATTCTGAATTCAACAACAGGTTCAAAAGCTGGATGAGGAAGAAGAATAAGGAAGGAAAGAATGGGATAGTACATCAAAAGAGTTTTCTGGGTCACGAAGAAGCCTTAGGAAAAAAAAAAAGACAACAGTGTCACATATGCAAAAAACCCACCAAAAACCTAGAGAAAATGAAGAAAAACCGCAGAACCACCAAGCGTTTCTTTGACATTTGATACATATGTTTCAGATAACAGCAACTTTAAAAGGTTTATTATTAAAAACATAGACCTCTTGAAAACTCATTTATTTTTCCCTTGCAGGAAAACACAGATAAAGACAGAGACATAGGTTAGGTCACCTGCTCTTAAAGTGTGTGCTGTTCTGTTGATAGATATTATTCACATGTTGAGATTAAAGTTGAAAAAAGAAGTGCTTAAGGAAAGTCCTGAAAGATAAAACCCCCTAAATTCACACAAGCACTAAAAGGAACATTCACAAATGATTCAAAAAGGGAAAGGATGAGGAGACACGTGTTAACTTCTCTAGCCATGCACTCACACTCCTTTCCTCTCAAAGGATTCATCATTCCTTAAAACCAGAGTTGAATTCTCTGATGCTCAAACTGATCAGGTGCCACTGAATCAAGCTGCAATACAAACAGGAGCAAGTTACAGCAGTTTGTTTCTTACATGGCTTCTGAAAGCCACCAACTCTATTTCCTCAACCTAACATCAAAACCTATTCTGATCCAAAAAGCTGTCCCTTTCACTGAACATTTTTAACTGTTGGTATTTAAAAAAAGGAGTTGCTGAAAAATCCATATATTACAATGTCAGATGGTCATACTTGGTTCTAAAACAGTGTTAAACACTGCTTACATGTTTTCTGCTACTGCTTCAAAGCCACACACAGCAACCACCAATTTTACAGTCTCTTATGCTTGTGACCCCTTTATCATCAGCAGTTCAGACGAAACACTTAAAACCCCACTATCAGCTACCTATATCCAGTGCCAATCATTTGTTGCAATGTGACATATTTATAAATAATGCTGAGATTATACAGAGGTAGTACCTAAACTTTCTTATACACAGAGAAATGCCCCTGATTAAAGAAAGAGTTTCCCTTCATAGGCACATGAACATAATAAATTCGTTTGGAACACTTGCCACACAAAACTGTGTTCATTCTTGTATCAGCTGCTTTTACTACCAGAGGAATTTTCTTTTCTGGCTGGAGTGGATGAAAACAACTGGCCCATTGCTAAAAATGAGATAGTTGAAGTGTAATAAGTAGTAATAATAATTGCAATAATATAGTAAGCAGTAATAATTGTAAGATGTAGTCATAAGCAGGAACTCATAACTTTAAATTCACACTTAAGTAGGTAAAAAACAATAGTATATTGAATATTTTTTAAAATCCATGACCTACAATGGGGATATAGGTTCTCTTAAGAAACACCTTTATAAGTAAATGGTTTTTTAATCAGGTTTTTAGTCTAAATGTGCTTCAGATACAGTAATAGGATCATCTTATTAAATGCATGACTACAAGCAACAACTTGGAGAATAATCTTGCTTCATTGCTTGGTTAAAGTAAGTGCACACAGACAAATTTATTGATTATTTTTGGACACAGGAAGATCTTGCATTTATGAAATCAACATACTTGAGGCAAAGATAAACTTAGAGAAACTCCTACACTGAAGTTTACATTTCACTTTAATGGAAGATATTGATTCTGTCTGAAGCATCAGTCTATTCCACTGACTACAAACCACTGCTGCCAGCATCACTGAAGAGAAATAAGGCAATTCAATTTTTAGAATTTCAAATATTCTTTTGCACTGCTTTTCAGAAGTATTTTAACTAATAGTAAAATTGTATTTATCGAATAATGAGATACTCTTGACACCACTGCAAGTAAAAAGCAGAGCAGGCTTTCTAAGCCTAGGATACACAGTCTTATAACAATTATTCAAGACTTGTCTACTGAATTTAGTATTTGGAAGTAGTTCACCGGCAACCACACTAAGCCTTGTGTATAGCAAGCAACACTTTGTATTTCTTACTGTCCCTTTATACACGGACGAACCTATGTCTCTATCTTCTCATATTCAACTTGAAAATGTTTAAGTACCACATTTTTCATATCCTGTTTAATTTATATTTTTTAGCCCGGTTTTCCTACATGTTAATAGGTTTTTACTATGATCTTGCATTCTGCTAGGTGTCTGGATTAGAATAGTTTATTGATTTTTTTTTTTTAATCCACTTTTCTATACGGAATGATTTAAAATAAAAGAGGGAGACTGTCCCCATAATAGTTTTTATTTCACGTGCTTTTTCTTCCTTGCCCATCTTCCCAACAAAAAATATACATCTCTCAAACAGTTTACATATTTGATTGAATTCTCAGGGATAATTTTGGGGAGCATCTACCTTCACCACCAATAGGATCTCGACCACATCAAGAAGGGTGAATATGTGGGGCAGGGGAATAGATACAAACAGTGATTTGGAGAACATAACCTATCAGTCCTCAGACATGATATTAAGAGGGCTCTCTTCAGAACAAAATATAATGCTTCTCATTTTTTAATCACTAAGTCATTTTTATCTACTTAGATCCATCCAGGTTAAATTACAGGAAAACTCTCTAGTGAGAACAAAGATAAAGGAATTTGAGGGGAAAAAATGCAGAACTAAGAGAAGTAGAGTCAAGAAATTTTTCAGAATAAAAGGACTCCTCTGGAACTCTCAAGAGGAGGGAAAAAGAGAAAATAATATACTGTTTACTCATAAAACTCAAACGTTTCTAAAGACAAAAAAAAAAAAGCTGCCTATTCAGGTTTAATAATGGAAAAGAAAAGAATCTTGGGATTATTTCTCCCATAAACTCTTGGAAGGCAGCAGAGATCATAAGGAATGGTTGTCCAAATGAAAAGAAACCTAGAGCTCTGCATCAGTAGGATCAAGAAAAAACAAATCTGCTCAGAAGTCCAAAATGAATCTTAATCATGAATATCTACAAGCTATATAACGGCATGAATAATACATAGTCCAGATGAGAGAAAGTAAATATTAGTTCTCTTAACAAAACCATTCCTTTGGAGATGAAATAAAATACTGGCTATTTTTACTTAGTTTAGTTCTCACATTTTCATTGCCTTAAAAGTGTAACTGCACTCCTGATGACAATGGATTTTCTCGGAAAAGTTCAGTATGACCTTATGGGTTCCCAACTTTTTTAAAACTATACTGAAATCTTACAACCTTTTGAAGGTAAGGTGTCTTTACTGCCAGTTAAACATTAAAAGCATGAATTTCTGCAGCTAGGGTAAAAAAATACAGTGTACAAAACAGGAAATACATCATGGTTCAGGAATTCAAATGAGAGATCTACTGGAAGAAAACACTATCTTACTCCTCCATGTCATTGATGAACTGGACATGTCTGCTTTTCAATGAAGGACTAGATTAAAATTAGTTTTCCTTGCTCTCATACCAGACTTTCTGCAGTTTGCATTCTTAATCCACTTTATACGTTGGTTCAGCACACGGAAGGAAGGATGTGTTACACATGCACATTGACAATATGTTTAGTTACAGCAGAAAAACTGTCCAAAAACCCCTAATGCTTAGTTCTAATGAGTTTCAGATATTTAGTTATGAATACACAGAAAAGTAAACCTGGTTTTGTCAGATGCACAATAACACCAAAAGATTAGCCCATTCCAATAGCAATTGACTCAGCTAGTGAGAACTAAGGACACATGAGAGAAAGGCAAAGGAGCAGAGCTGGTGGACACAGAAGATCATGTCTGTCCAGGTGTTCTTCATCAGGGCTCTGCAGAACAGAGAGTGAAGTAGAGCTCTGCTTTGGCAGACAGAGGTCTTCTAGTAGTAACTCAAAACTATCAAAGAATACTTTCAAGCTGTGTTTCTTATGCCTTCCATTTAGATATCTATTACTCTCTTACTGGGTGCCAACAGAGCACCACTTTTCAGCTTTTGGTTTCATTTTCCACTGAAAGCAGGCTCAGGGATGTCCAAAGGATCATCACAACACAGTCTGGAGCCCAAGCTGTGCAGCTATGCTAGCTATGACCTGGGTGAAAGTTGAGAAGCTCAAGAGCATGCATGTACTGACATGGGAACCCAGACATTCAACAAAAGGTGTTCTGCTAGATCAACTATACCACTCCTCCTCATGTGGCAGAGCCAGAAAAGCTGAGTGCACACCACAGCAGAAATGTTATAGCATATCTAGATAATGTGTTGGGAGGACAGGGCCCAGCTACGGTAGCAGGTTTGAGCCATCAAAAGGAGAATCTGGTCATGAGGACAGCTGTCTTGACTGCTCAGAGAACTTAGAACTAAAAGAGTTTGTGCCCTGCAAGGTTTTGGTTTTTTTTTGTCTCCAGTCACCAGAAGAAACACTAAATTTCATCTAGTAGGCTGACTCAGAAAAAGGATGTGCAAGACATTTTAAAAAGTACAGAAGTAAATTCAATTTTATGGTAGTAAATTCGCTTGCATTTTTGTGACTCCAAAGAAAGGATATATTTTCTCAACAGTGTTATTTTCTACGCCAAAATTGCTCTGAATGTAATTTAACAAAAAAAAAAAAAGAAGCTTTCACTCACACAAGAACAATGGAAACTGAAGGGATGAGCAAAACCAAAACACAGTACATATTTAACACTTCTAAAAGGTACAAAACTTCAAAACTTTTAAATATGCCATTTTTTATATTCATTTTCCGGGTGCCTACTGCTTAAGGCCATGTAGTGATAGAATGAGGGAGAATGGCTTTAAACTGGAAGGGGTAGGTTTAGATGAGATATTAGGAAGAAATTCATTACTGTGAGGGTGATGAAGCACTCAGCTTGCCCAGAGAAGCTGTGGATGCCCCATCCCTGGAAGTGTTCTAGGCCAACTTAGATGAGGCTTTGAGCAACCTGGTCTAGTGGGAGGTGTCCTTGTCCAGGACAGAGAGGTTAGAACTAGATTATCTTTAAGGTCGCTTCCAACCCAAACTACTCTATGACTCTACAATTCTTACAGGTAAAGTTTCAAACAGGTCTCTTTCCTTGTAAGAGCAGTAAGTAGTGAACTTCTGTAACAAAGCAAGAATTTGTTAGCAACAAACTAGATTTTCGTCACTCAATTTCTATTTAAAAGTAAAAACAGATTTCACCTCAGAAGCCTACCCTTCTGGAAGCCAACACAGACTATGAGAAATCATTCTTAATTGTTCCACAGCACCTTACACAGCAACACTGACTAATATGAAAAAAAAAAAAATCTCCTTTTCCATTCGTCTCTCATTATACCTTGATAAAGGCAAAGATCACAGCAGAAGCAGAAGAAGTCCCTGGCCAACAAAACAGATTTTTTGTTTCACAACCAGCAAACTATACAGAAACATATTCCTTCCATAGGAAGAAAATCTAAGAAGGAGAGAAGAGAAAATGAAATAACTGTTCTGGCAGTCAACACTTCTCTTACCCTAGAAAAACATACCGCATGTCATCCATCTTGAGAAATGTATTAATAAAGAAATTAAATTCTTGAATCCTCAGGCTGCCAAGTTTCACTGCAGTGCAAGAAAGCCAAACTTGGTTTTCTCTTCCTCCTACTCATGATCTTATCAAGCTCTTGTATTAGTTTTCCAATGACTCACAACCAAGCAAACAAATTTTCATCTTTTAAATGATCTTTAAGAAATTACTAGTGATAAGATTTATACAGAGGTAAACGAGAAGAAAAAGCGCTTTATCAAAATCAGATAGGGAAAGTGCAAGAAACATGCTAACCCTAAAGTTTCTGTGTGAATGCTTATCTGTGGGTTGACAGCAGTCCTATTCTGAATAAGACTCTGTTTACAAACTAAGATTTATTAGAAGTACACTAGATATATGTCTTGGTCTACCAATTAAGGTATTGTTTGCTAAGACAATTATGCTTTACAGATGATTGAAGAATAACTTGGCAAATTTGTCAGAATTTTCTAATTTAATACATTAAAATATTACCTAGTAACATTGCCTGCCATCTTAAGAGGGTGATTATAAAGAAAATGATTTTCAACTTTTGGTTTTAAACCCTTGGAGGAATGCATACTGTAGACATATTCCAACTATCTAGAAAATAAAATTAATAGAATACTACAGAACAGTCAAATACGCAGCAGTAGCTCACTTTTCCATGCAGTTTTCCATTCTGGACCATCCACTTTCTCATACTGCATTAGGGATTTAAGCACTTCTTCATAAAATGTTTCCAACGTTGAAGTCTCTACACACACACTTTATTATATTCAGTTTTCCCAGATTTTTTTAATGAAGAACAGCTATTCCGGACATCATTTTTTTGTAAGAGAAAGTTAAGACTTCAGAATGAAGGCATTACAGCCATGTCCTGCAACATAGTTCTATGCATTAACTGAAGAACAAGAGCTGAATTAAATTGTTAGACCAATCTGCCAGCACAAAAACTTGAGTGAATGGTAGTTTTCCTCTTAATTCAAAAGGTTGTGTTTTGGGCAGAATTCACTTCAGTGCCTCCACAATGACCCGCAGAACAACTATCCCCAGAGTTCATGGCTCACTGCTTGGCCACGGGCCATGCTCTGCACCATGCAGGAGTTGGCAACATCTGCCTGCTCAGAGCTGCCAGCTCAACCGTCTGCTCTGCCAGGAAGCCATTATTCTGTGCATTCATATGAGTCTAGGGGAGAGAGTAACTGATAACCAATTATTCCTTAAAATCATCTTTAAAAGCAGCAAGCACAGGGGAGTACTTGCTCTTCTTTAGCCATATTTTCTACCATTAATTTACTGTAGTCACAAGGAGTATCAGCTTTTGCTCCACTGCTACACTTAGCCTGCCCAAGTCAATTATGTGCAGTTTTGATGACATTTGACTGTTTGAAAAACCAAAGTGCCTGGACATGCTTGTCTCACCTGTGTTGGCTGTGCATCTAGTCCCACTTTTGTGAGGCCATTCATGACTAAGACAATTTCAGTCTCATCTCTGATCAGCTCCTCAGCCATATCAGCAATAGATGACTTGTTAGAAAAAATCCTTAATTGCAGTCAGTGCAACTGGATAAACATGCCTCAAAAACAAGCAACCCTTCACTTCCCCGCACTACACGACCTACAGAATCACTTTTTGGCACACAAGTGAGTATCTAATTAAATGGCATAAAAAAGCAGAAGAAAGACTAACATCCAGTTTTGCCATCCATCTTGCACTGTACAGCATGGGCTCTTGCACAGGGCTATGGCCTTACCTCAAACAAGCAGTAAAGTGTCACAGTAATGGAAGAAATATTTAATTTTTCTTAACTTGTGCAACTACAGAGTCTAAGGCACCCAGGGACATAACCAGCCCCTAGCTTCTTCAAATACTTAAATACAAAGCTACTTCACTAACCTTCTTGTTAGATTCATAGGCAGCCTTATTTTCACTTTTTAATGGGGAAACTATCCCAGAATGAGTGTGTGATAACAAAGGCAAGTCCATTTGTCAAACACCCAAAACTATTATTTTGGAAACAAAGAGATGTGAAATCTAATCTGATTTCACTTAGCAATCACTAAAAGCCAAACAATGTGATACTAATTAGTTCATGCTGACAACAAAAGGAATTTCCCAATTACTCTAAGGATGACTTTTCTGAAGCCAACCTTGATCAAAACTCTACAGAACTGAGAATTGAGTTTCTGTAAATTTAAAGGAAGATAAAATTTGCATTACAATACTTTATTTAGTACTCTAACAGCTGTACAGTACTTTTAGAAGAGGAAAGTCACCATTTCACACGACTATTAGTCCTCTGCAATAACTAACGATTTGACAAGGCAGAAAGGGTTACTGTCATTTTCATGTAGGTTGATTTAAAGCTATAGCATTTTTTGTAAGGATAGTGATTTCAAGAACAGAGAGAACTTGGACACAGTAAAGATAGCTGGCAGGTTCCCAGAAAAGAGAAAGACAAAATTAAAGTCAGTTAAGAATCTCTTCAACGTTACACAAGTGTAGACAAAATAGTTAACCAGAAGTCAATTGAGACATTTTCTTCTCACCTTAAACAAGCAATCCTCCCCAATCCTCTACCTTCCTTCCCTCCCCCACCAACAGTTTATCCATACAAAACTGAGAGTCCTAATCAAACTTTTTTTGACTGAGATTCAGTGAGAAGTTTGAAAAGACTAACCATTTGGCTAACTGTACCACAGAACAAAACAGATGAAGTAATAAAAATGCCTAAGGAATAAAGCTTTAGAAATATGCCACAGCTGGGCTCTTGATGAAGAGAAATCACTCAGGCAGAAGGTAGAAGTAAAACTAGAGCTAAACAATTCTTCCACTTTAAAATAATTAAGTTAATACTGGTAATAATTTGGGGGGTAGAGGGGAAGGGGAGGGGGAAATCAAAGCAACTTGCGTTTATAGTTACACAAACACGCACACAAACAAAATCAGTGAATTATCTTCATCAATGCCAAAAAAACTAAGATACCTTGACAGTTAGAGGAAGAAAAGAAAAATATATACACATCTCTCTCAAGTACCCCGTATATTAGGCCTATTTGTATAAGTTTAAGACAAAACTTTTACATATAGGCATTTCAAACCCTATTCTGCAAGCAGAATGGAAGTAATTCATCATGTAAAAGCAGATCTTTCGCATCAAACTCCTATCAGAGATGTATATAGCTAAAAGTCTGTCATCATTAATTGGTAAAGGGATTTTGAGTACTTAAGAGCCACCTAATTGCTAAAGCAATATTGGAGATTAGTACTATGACATTTTTAATAACTTTCAGTTCAGCAGAGTTGCTTGGGGAAAAACTGATCTCTCTCTGGTGCCTTCAGAGTAATTCAAAATTATCATGACTATGAGGAACAGAAGAAAAAAAAAATGAGACAATACCATCGATTCTTGGAAGTCACAATCTCAGTAAAAATACTGTGCAAATTAACCATGGATATTTATAAGCATGCATACTGAAGTTAGACAGAGATGTCCAGTCCAAAAATGCTATGCAGTTTTAGCTCCAGAAAGGCATTTAAGGCATCCAGTATCTAAAAAGGTACAAAATACCTTAAATATATAATTGTCATGCTTCTACAAAGAAGCTTCCAAGAGCCATTGGAATATTACAATCCTTGTCAAAGGTTTCAATACAGATCAAAAATAAGCTCCTGGTATACAATTTTTTTTCTCCTGCAGTCATGAGAGAAGAAAGTTGCAATTGAAAGGGTATTTCCTTCTCCAGATGCATTTCAAGAAACATCTTTGCAAGATGCTAACTAGAATTCCCAGACAGACATTTTACACCAGCTAAGCTGGCCCTCCCAAGTCTTCAAAAGCAACCATGCTCCTTTCCTGTTTAAACTAAGGAAGGAAGCTTTGTCTTAATTTATCACTCACACTCTGAACAAATGTTTTCATAACTAGGAATCCAAACCACTGCAGACTTCACAGCCTCAGAAGATACAAACTTCAAAAGATATCGTTAACCTAACAACTTGCAATAAAAGAACAGCAAGAAATGAGATATAACAGTTTTTCCTAGTAAACTCCTGCTCAACTGAAAATTTAAAAGTCAATCTGAAAAAGGGCTGGTCGCAACAGTGCTCTGTGCCCTCGAAGTTTTCCCTATATTTTGGTTGTAAGTGAGGGAACAAAGGGTAAAACATCAAATTCTTTTAGTCTCAGATTTGTCAAAGGACATCAACCACGAATTGCCACACCTTAGCAGAAGACATAGGTGAAGTAAAGAACAAACTCTTAAAAATAGTGCAACTTCATACAAAGGAGCAGAAAACATTTTTCTTCACTGAATAGTAAAGGAAGAAGTAATTTCTCCCCTCACTGAACTGATAGTCTGTGTGCATCTTTTTCTCTGATAACCTGAACTGTCAAACTGTGTGTTAAATATCCAGGGCCTGCTTAGAAACTGCTGAACGCTATTTATACAGTAGGAATACGCTCATGTTTCTCACACATTTGATTTTTGAAAGTTTTTTAATCCATCCAGATAATTTGAGGGTCATTAAAACTCACATCTTTTATTATTCATCTTATCCAAATTCACTTTCAAAACCATAATTATGCAGGTAACAACCTTAAAAAAACCCCTTAACTTCTTTAGAGCACCGTGGAACTGGCATCCATGCTAGTGCAAAAACAAGTATGTTCACACAAAGTTGTGATCAGGAAGACCTGCATATAATTTGTGGGAAATAAAGTATGAAAGGTTAACAACATAGGGAACCAAGACAAGAAACACCAAGTATTACCAGCATTTGCATTTTGGTATTTAATTATCTGCAGCAGGTATGTAATTTCTGTGGAAATTTCAAGTACTCAGACAAACTAAGCAGGACAGACAAGAGATTATGTAATTACTGAATTTTAGCCAAAGCAAAGATCACGTGGAAAGAAAAAAAAAAAATTTAAATTTCTGCTGATTTTTCATATTGATTTACACTGCTGACCATTTTCCTCCCTCTATTATTATCAAAGAACTTCAAATAACTCTAGAAATTTTTTTCCTACAGACCTTACTCTTCAAAGAAATTTAGAAGGTACAGAACAAGCCTTTAGCAACATCAATATAAATGGGTAAGCATGTCTATTTTAGAGTAATTTTCAGTTAGGGCTACTGTCTAGATCAGATGGTATCTTCTCTAAACTTCCTTCTAAAATAGCAACAAACCACTAGTAACAGGAGCATCACCTCAAATGAAGGTAGAGAGTCTCAGGACATCTCTCAACTTCCTTCATGATTGTCAGACATTAGATTTGTCCTTCCCTAAAGACAATCTTTCAGGAGTTAATAGAAAGCAAATTGACAGTGAAGCATCCCTGTTGAAATCCTGATATTCTTGCTCAAAACTTTCCCAAACACTACAGAAATATGAACTTAACTAATAATGGCATCTTTCCAATAATTATCTGAGAAACTATGCAACCTACAAAAATCTGGCAACTAACTCTATTTGCAAAACAGTTATAAAAACAAAGTGACAGCTTTAAATTAGAAACATTTTTGCAGCACCTCTGAAGAAAACATTAACTTCCACTGTTCAGATGGAGCAGAAGCTCAGTTGGATGCTACACTTGCTACTAGAGGTTAGAGAAACTGGGGTGACCGGGCAGCTCTTCGGAGCCTCAGCAGGTAGAACATAACAATAAAACCCATTTCTTCACAGAACAGCAGTCCAGGATCAGAACTGCTAAACCTCTGTTTAGTACTATGATTACTAACAGACTCTTCAGAAACATTAAGAACTGTGAAAGCTTCACTGGAGTTCGGGAGGCAGTGACCAGGAAACTGACTGAACACAGATGCTTGTATACCCAATGTGCTGTGCAACATAACCTATCAATCAAGGGAAGAGTGGTCTATATATATCTACCAAGCGTTTTCCTGCAGTAAAAGAGCAGAGAGGAATGGATGAAGTGGCTAAGGAGATGAGTTAAGATACCATGGAAGACAAGAAAGTAGAACAGAAATGGTTGGAATATTAATGGAAAGACAAATTACAGTACACTGCATCAATTGTAAACTTCCAGTTAAAAATCACCAAGTTCTGGGGTCTCATCCAAAACGCCTCAGCTGCATGTTCCACCCAGACTATCAGGCCCCAACTCTTGTTTTAACTGACAGTCAAGTTTCAAAAGCTCATTACTCAAGGGAGATTAGTGTGGAGAGGAAAACACAGTTTTACTTCAGTGACAGATATCAAGTTTTAATCATCAAAACCACTTTGAGAAAGCAGCAGATCTGTATGCGACTGGCTCTACTGATTGTTAACTGCAGACAGAGTGCAGTTCTGAAGCTGCAGAAACAAGATACAACCTCTCATGAAAAACTAATCTAATAGAACATTAGAGGAAGAAAATGTTATTGATATGATTATAAAAGCAAGTCGTTAAGGAACATTAGAAGCATTCATCCTTCCAGCAAGATGCTTTCTATGTCTAATAAAGGGCCATTAAAAGTTGCATTTAAATGACCGCTCACAAGTTGCAAGGTGTGGGGGGGTTGTAGTAAAGCTTCAGAGGCCATACTAGCAGGGCCCATTTCCTGGGCAGTACAGAAGGCAGGGCCGATAGCCCAGTCAGAAGGCTGTTTATAATACAAACACTAGAAAACCCCCACACCCAGAACAGGCCCAAAGATTTTATATAGTCATCACAGAAGCATGCAGCAAGCTGCACCTCTAAATCAATTTCAAGAACAATCAATACTCTTCTAACACACCAGGAAGGCTAGATAAGTAAAGTTTTATTTTCACAATTGGTTGCGAGTGTGCCTTATAGCAAAACTAAAAAGCCAGAACCAAGATCTGCTTCAGTACTAAAAATTATTTTTCTGTGGTCACTCTGCCATGAAATCACTATAATCTCTATTTTCTGAGTCAACTAAAGAAGTATGATTGCAAGAAGTGCCAAGAATATTTTGCCTTATCTAAAATTATAACCCTATATATTCACAGTAAGTAAAGAAGTATTTAAAATCTGCAAGACTGTACGTGATACTTTTTAAAAAATTGTTATAGTAATACTATGAGATACTGACTGAATTTCCATAAAACTTTGAGTTTACGAGAAATAGAGGTGCATCTTCAACAATTTATATCTTAACTCTTGAAAATGTGTGCCAAGTTGACAAATAGAACATTAGAAAAGTGTACTGACAAAAGTGGTGTCAACTTTTACCCTCTACTCCTCTATAGACTCATTTCAGATATACAACTAGTTATGCCAGCTGGTATACCAAAAAGCAAGTCTTACAATCTAAAATGCTGAAGAGCATCATCAGAACTTCAACCTCTTCTAGATTAGTGTTTGAGGACATCTTTCAGATTCCTATAATTTCCATAGGTAGCTGTTTGCTACAATAAACTGCAATGTCGCCTTGCTAACTCACAACTAGGGAGCTCATTTGTGGCTGCTCCATATTTCAGCTTTGTGCAGCACAGATTTGTATGCTGCTTTGTGAAACAAAACTGAATTTTCTATCACTGGAATTCAATTACTCAGTAAGTACCCTGTGGAAAACACAACCCTTTGATATCCTGGACTTCAGCAAAAGAAGCATGGAAGTGACTGGCAGGTATAAGAACCACTATTCTTTTAGAAAGATGTACGCAATAAGTACCACTATTTCAAGCCAGCTAATTCTACAGCTTACTGTAGTTCAAGGAGGCCAATTACACTGTGATTCAGATTGTTTTCATTTTTGCTTAGACAGTCTCCAAGGGATATTTTTGTGTGTTAAATATAGTCTTGAAGAAGAGAACCATAACTAGAACAAGAATTTGCACTTTCTAAAGTAGTTTTTTGTCAGCAAAAATCTAAAGCACTACAATTAGTCAACATTTAATTACCTCTGGCATGCAAGAAATGAAGATGTAATCAAGAATGATTAGAAAAACTGCCACTTCAAGCTGTGCAGCCTAATACTAGCAGTACCTTATAGAAATCTCAGGGTTCTAATTTCATAGAATCTAGCATTACAATTTAGTGCTAGGAATTTCTGAAGACACAAACAAACATCAAATAAAACAGGCCATACTTGTTTCTTCATGTAAATTTGCAAGGCTTATACTCATGTATGCCCTGATGGTTGATGAAAAAACATCCATATGAAGAAAAAACCATCATTGACAACATGCAAGGGCTACATTCAGGGAATTTGTTAGTCATTGAGGTATTTTAAAGACGTGTAGTTGTGATGGTGATGCTCAAGACATAGTTTTGTGGGAGATTTGGCAATGCTGGGTTAAAGGTTTGACTCAATGATCTTAAAGGTCTTTTCCAACCTAAACAATTCTACAATTCTATGAAATTAAGCATTCAGTAAACAGATTACAGCTGGTTGAAAACATTAACAATGAAGTAATAGATGTGGCTCACACCAGCTGCATCTACAACAGTAATTCAGCATGCTGAAGGGAACAAACACACAAGCAAATATTTTACAAGTAAGCTGAGGTGAAGTTTTAGATTAACATTCAGGCTTATTTACATTTCCTAAAAAGTGATGATAAAGAACAGGTGTTTAGTCTACTCACTGTCACTTTAAAGGCACAAGATCAAAAATAATATGCTTAAATTCAGTCTATGATCTACCCTCTTTTTGCTAAGACCCATCTGCTCCTTCAGCTCTACAGTGCCCACTCCCTCTGCTCTGCCAATTATTTTCTCCTAAAGCAGAGCAACTGTTCCTACTGTGCTGTGTTGATACCCTTTGGTATATATCCTTTCATATTTTTTTATTCTGCCCTTCTTCAACCCTAATGGGTTTTTTTGAACTTCTATCCTGCTCCCTTCCTCAGTTCTGCTTTCCTTCCTCTTTCCTTTATGGGTTGTATAACAGCTGAGTCTATCAGACTCTCTAGTAAAGTACTCAGTAGTATTGCCCAGTAAATTATCTGTTCCTGCTAAGTAAGTATTGATACACAGTAATTGAGATCACATACACCTATTAATGTTAATAAGCTGATTAAAAGAGGGCTCCTGCAAAAGCCAAGTCTCACACCTGAGCTAGACTGCTTTTAGTTAGACTGACATTCACAAGGTAAACAGAAAATTGTTTCCTCATCGCTACTGCTTTGCTTCTAAACAATGTACGGTCTTACCAGAATTTATAGACAAAAATAAAGGGCACTGGCTCAAAATTCTTTGAAAACACCATAGGTGTTAGTGACACATACTGTAAGGCAAGCAAACTTTAGCAGTGTGGCAAGGTAGATACAGCCAATCACCACATTCCCTTGCATGTTGTCTAACAATCCAGTTATTACATGACAGGCCTCACACACGTTTACAGGACCTCTACCAAGACTAGTAACTGGTTTATATCAATGGTTTATACCCTGTGAACTTCTATTTCCTCAAAATGTGGCAGTGAACACACCTGTTTAGATTCTACACACACACACACACACTTACTGATAATTACTGCTGTTTTATTCAGCAATCTACATGTTTTAACACATGATGATAGCATCTGCAACAAAAATGTATAAAATTGTTAGAGGTCCATGGTCATGCTATTAATGATACAAAAGCCCTTTATCCTCACTCAAAATTACTGTGTTTAAGACAAGCTGGCACATTTTACTACACTGTGAATATGCCTACAAACTATGGACTGGAATTGTTCACTCCCTTGCCTTACTACCTTTCCACATTAAGTTATGCCATGAGTTTCTACTCACTTAAAGAGTTGAACAAGCAGAAAATTAAAAAAACAATTGAGATTTACAGTATTTTTATATGACAAAAGGAAGGGAGGAGGCAGAAGAGTCAGGAATGAAGTTGAGCCTGAAAAGAAGGGAGGGGCGGAGAAAAGTGGTTTTTGTTTTTGTTCTCATTTCTCACTATCCTAATCTGTTAACCAGCAATAAATTAATTTCCTTAAGTTGAATTTGTTTTGCCAATGACAGTAATTGTTCAGTGATCTTTCTCAAGTGTCCTTATCTCAACCCACAAACTATTCATTATATTTTCTCCCCATCCTAATGAAGACAGGGAGTGGAGAGATAGAGCAGCTTGGTAGGCACCCTGTGGCCAGTTAAGGTTAACCCACCACACTGAGCACAGATGAATGAAGTGCTATAGTCATAGGCTTGACTTGAAAACAAATAGCCAAACATTCTTGTTGCTTCCAGAGTCTCCCTTCTATCCAGTGCTGCTACGTATTTTGTCTTCAACACTGTTATACTCCCACCTCTCAAAGAAGACATCTTCATAGCTGCCTGTAAAAACATACTGTCATGCACAGCTGTCTGAGCAAGACACACTAGGAAAATTAGCTAAAGTCCAACACCAGGCTTCCTTTTTAATTCAGTGACACTGCTCTTCAGACTCTTCTCCTTAAGTTCTTCCTTCTCTACAGGAAAAGCCACAAAGATTTATAGCTAAAAATCTGCTAAAAAGAAACAAATTCAATCTACCTCAAATAGGAGAGGAAGGAGATTTAGGGGAATAACAATACTGGGGGCTGGATAAGGGCACCCAAATGAAAAACTTCATTCAGACATATCACACACGGACAAATAACAGTTCTTACTGCTTAAAGGAGAACACTGAGTAAAGACAAATTTAAATAAAGTCAAAACTCTCAGTCTCTTAAAAGTTGTCAAAAATTAAAAAGCTCTTCTAAAAAAAGTAACAACAGTTAAAACTATGATAACCATTAATTTATTAAACATAGGAGCACCAATTCTGTGTTCAACACAAGAATTCCACTCCCCTCAATACATGCAGTTCCTGAGAAATTAAATTCCAAAATACAAAAAGGAAAACTTGCTTTTTCTCCTTTATAAAAAGCTTCCATGAAAGTTTGTGCAGAATTAGAAAGCTTTGGGGTTTGAAACATTTTCTCCAGAATGACTGCCTTTGGAGTTTGTGACAGCTTGAAAATTAAGAGTCCCATTTCCCAAAACTTCAAGACAAGGACCATTCCACCCATGGTTGGAGGCTAGCAGATGAGCATTCTACAGAAGTGGCCAATACTGAATTAGTCTCTCGGTTATTACAGTGAATTGGGCATATTTAAAATCTGGCCCTTAACAAAATAATTATGTCAGTTTATTTGCTTTCTGCAGAAATCGAGACCACTTATTCACTGATTTAACAGATAAGTGGTCATGCAGTACTTCATAAGACTTGCTTCCTAACAGGAAAACAAGCTACTCAACAGTATGATGATCCTACTACTACTATGGTAATGTGAAAGGAAGACTGCTTGAAAAACTTGACCTTTCCATTGGAAAACCACACTAGACTGACAAAAAACCCTTAAGAGCAGTCATATGGTTAAAGGGAGCAATGGCAGGCAAGAATTCCTGTATATTGCTGTTAAAAAAGCCAACAAATGGATTTCTTTTTTCTTACATCAGACAAATACTGGCTTCACCAAAGTACAACAGTATTGCTTACAACCAAAAATGTTAAAATTTTAAAATCCAGAAACCACTCTCATCTACTTATTATAATGTTTCAACTTCTGAATCTAGCTGTTGATATACAGCTTCAAAGGCTGAATTTGAGGGGGTTTCTGTATTGTGGTAATTTCTACCCATGTATATGTGTTGATCATCAGCACCAATAGAGCATATTTCTCTGCAGCTCACATACTGTACTCTTGTCATCAGTACCTGCTATGGACAAATGCCAGATGTGAAAAGTAGAAATGTTAATTTTTATATCCCTCTCAGTAAATACAAACTCATGGGTTTGAAAACCAGTCCTTCAAGCCAAGCAATTGACAATGTTACAAAGGCAAGGCAAGTTTCAAGGAAAAATACTGAGGGCTGTATCTATTTCATGGAATGAATATGTTAGAATGCGCAGAACAAAGATGGTTGATTTTGTATGCAACAAGAATAAAGAAACAGCTACATCACCACTCTTCAAAAACAAATTTCCAAGCCTTTGGAGATATGCCATGCCACACAAACACAGACTCCAAGACTGCTACTAGAGCAGATTTCTTTGGAAAAAGAAAGCCCACAATGAAAACAAATCCAGATCTGGCAGAAACTGTTTTTCAAAATGTCCTTGAGAAGACATCTTTAAGTTAACCTTCATTCAAAAATTTGATATAAATTCATACCCAAGATCAGTTTGAAACATAAAATTGCATGATGCAGCAAACTGAAGTACTGCCATCCACCCTTCTACCACCCAACACACACAGTCTCACCCAGGAGAACTGGGATTTTTTTTAAGATTGTTATATTCCTTGAGTTCTGGTTACCATCAGCATAGCATTGTGTCACACTTTCCCTCCAGCAGCAAAACAATTGTGTTATTTTAATTTATTTCTGAACTTCCCCCTTTCACACTGATTTGAGGATTCAAATTTCCCCCCCCAAGAGGGGGAAAAAATTATCCTTGTTTTATGGCAACGCTTTACGTAATTCCCTCCTCAGAGTGTACTAGTCTGTGCTGAGGGTCAAAAACATCAACAGTCAAAAACTCTGTTTTCTCTAAATCAGTGCCTACATGTATGGCTTTGCATCAGAAAAAGCACTACTGTGAAACAGGTAACTCCTACTGGCAGCTAAATCCTTTAAAACCTGGAACAACAAAATAGCATAACTTTGTAGGAAGATACTCAGAAAAAAACTCTGTGAGAACAGGAACTACACAGTTACTTATTTGCAGCAGTCTAGTATCAGCTGGAAGGGAGAAAGCAGAAAAGTCAGAGGGACAACACAGTTACCTGATGCAAAGAAAGCCAGTCAGCATAGGAAGAGAACCTACTCAGTGATCTTTATAAACTCAGTCAAAGCTCCCTTTCTGGATCAGAGCCGACAATGCTTCCTGGTAGAGAAATGAACTAATCATCTGAACACAGAACTGAATGTTTTTCAGTAACATGTTGAAAATAAGCATTCATTTTAACTTTTACATTTGGTAGCCCCTGTACACTTCTGTAAAATGATTCAGAGAAAGCTTACTAAACCTTTGTTGAATTTCAAGCATTGGCTACGCACCGAGATTTTTTTTTATAATGACAACTGTATGTGGAAGATGCTGTTCAGGCTCTGCAGAAGACTTTTTATACAGAACAACATGCTTCTACAAGGACTCTTGGGAGCTACTTGGTCTCCCAAAGGTTAGCACTTTCTGTAACTGTCAAGGAAAATAATAGTGTAGATTAAGATTTCATTCCTCTTAGTTAACAGTATACAATGAGGAGAACAAAAAGAGGAAAGAAAAAAAAAAAGGACTGTCAAATTTTTAATTAAGCACACTTATGCATTAATCATGACCATATGGTCATAGTATTATGCCATAAAATAGTTCAGTAACGGTGCATTTCCTCCCACAGACAAAAATAAAGTACAAATGACCTGACCACATGGATTTTACTCTATAATAATTTACTCTACAAAGGACTGAAGAAGTAAAGTCCTATCCTTGTGACATTTCAGGTCAACATTTCTCTGGTTTGGAACTCATGTTCAACTACAGCTGTTTAACAACCCAAGATGTAGAAAATAAGGTGTTGGTCTGCAGCCCCACGTAGAAAACCAAAGGCTCCGACACGACTGCTGCTTCAAACTGCAACCCAGAATAAATGGTGATATGAAAGAAGGAATCACGTATTTTGCTATTCTCAAATAGAAACAACTCCAGCATATTTAAGAAGTCTTAAACTGTAAACAGTACAACGGTAAAAATATCAGAAGCAGATTAAATTAGCCTTTATTTATAAGACATAATACTTTCCACTTGCATTCAATGCAAACAGTTTATAAAGTAAAATAGCATGCTTACATCAAATGGTAAAAATATTTTGGAAAAATGGTGCTCATTATTTCTTGTTGGAACAGTAGAAAACTCCATTCCAATTTCTTTTACAGCAACATGACAAGATGGGTTTTGTTTTAAGAAACAAAGGTGGACAGAGAGGGATGCTGAACATGCAACACATTTAGAACTAGTGCATCTCTAAAAAGGCAGATGCAAAATAGAGCCTTGGCAAACCAACACTGCTGTGAAATAAAAAGCTTCTCCCAATGAACAGCTCAAGCCTACCACTGAAGTAGAGTTTGAAAACCATATTGCAAAAATAGCAAACGAGATAAAATTTGTAGATACCCAATCCCTTTAAAAAACTAAGTTGTCACTTTCACCTCTCTTTTATAATTACAGATTGCCTCTCAAAACACCTTCTGATCTCTTTTGAAATATGCTGAAGTTGTACAACATTAAGATAGGCATTGACACCTTTATAGCTAGTGCCACTTACTAGCAGGAGCCATGGCCCAAGAAGAAAGGAAGACTAAAAAAACAAGTTCAACGCCAACTGTTCCATACCACAGAGAGGCACTGAATGCAGTGGGGGCCACAGGCATCCCATGTTCACCAGGATCTAATTCACTACCTGTCAAAACTTACTGTGAGTTCTCAAACAGCCATCCATGCAAAAAAAGGACATGTATTCTAGCTTTATAGATAACCTAAACCCAGTATTTCAATAGCTGTAATCACAGTGATGGTTACAGAGTAAACTGTGCCTTCTCTAAAGAGATTTTCAATACCTTAGTTTTGCCACAGTTCAAGCTGTAACTTCACTTGTGGGTCCTCTCAGCCAGCTAAGTATTTCCAACAGTTTTTGAAGTACAATTTGTGGCTGCAGAAAACCCAGATTTTTACAGATTACTGCAATTTGAAACCTTTTTTAAAATGTATCCATCAGAAGTGGGTACAATCAAAATCAGCTGGCATCCTAGGATGACACACCATGACTACTATATTTTTTCTTAGTTTTGAACACCCATACACAACATAATTAATTTGTCTCTATATATGACATACTTTATAGCTGCCAAAAAAGCCATCTTAGTACCACGACAGATGTGGATTCCATTTCTAGAAGCCTCTTTCTTTGCTAATGCAAATCTGAAGGGAGCTGACAGTCCATGAAAAAACCCAATTGTTATCATTAAAATCCAAATGTGACTGAAAAAGAAATAAATCAGTAAAGTCGTCAAGAAGTGACCGAAAGGTCAACTAGAGGGATACAACAGGTCAAACAACAAAACAAACATGAAGAGAACAGCTTTCCATTCATATTTGCTCTTAATGGGAAATAATTGCTTTCATCTGCAAATAAACTTAGTAAACAGGTATACTGAACAGCTCAGTCTAAAACTACTTTGTTATTCTTAGCACAGAGACTATTTATTGTTTTGTAAAACTCAAAGCTAAGAGAATGTAATAGGTTAATTAAAATTATATATTGTTACTACTAGTACAAATAAACATCAACCAAAAAAACCCCAACTCTGCAGCATGGTATTCTCCCCAGATTTTCTTCACTTCAACTGGATTTGACTTTCATGCAGAGAGTAGATAATACAGGCAGCGTTTTATACTAACGGTAAGATTAGTGAAAAACACATTTGTTCTCTTAGGGCTTGTGATGATTTTCTGAGATAGAAGACAGGGAAGTAAAAGGCTACACTTCTTTAAAATACCTTTTTTTGCTTTATGACCTGCAGCTTATCTTCAACCTGTTTCTTCCTTTTCTTACACAGAACGCTTTGTTGGCAACTGATGAAAATCATGTACAACCGATACTAAGCCTTTTAAAACAAAGTAGCAGCCTGCATAATTACCTTTCCCTTTTCCTGTTGCAGAACATAAGTAAAATGTCGGTGTGTGCCAGACACTATTAAAATTACTCGATTCCTGCAGCCCTTCTTCCTCCACAGAAACACTGGGCATGGGCATGAGAAACAGAAGCAGCCTAGTTTAAATTACTTATTGAAACAGAAACATTGAGCTTTTTCTCATATTTTACCAGTATGCAATCACTTAATGCTTAAATCTAACATCATAAAATTTCTAGTTAGTGGAAAATAACCAAGTGTACATCTAACTTTCTCTTTTTAAGCTCCTGGTTAGACAGCAGATTTCCCAGGATGTATTCACCACATATTCTTTATTGCATGGCAGGAATACTGCTGTGTCAGTATCAGTAGCTTTCTATTCTTGCAGGGAAAAGAGAATATGCAATTTATGTACACAATTTAGTACTTTTTTTCAACTATGATATAAAGAGCAAAGCACCTAGAGATTCAAATACAAAATTAAAGAGCACAGCACAGAAGCTGGGGAAATAGAACTAATATAACTTCTGCTGTACATATTCAGTCCCCAAAGGAGTAAGAGGGCAGAGTATGTTACAAGTCACCTCTATTATTTGAAGGACTATAAGAGCCTCATTAGCCACCAGCGTGCTTGTAATAAATGTGGATAGAGCCTTCCTAAATCTTCCTTCCCGAAGCCTAGCCATGAGTATGAGATGATAAGAGCTAGAACTGCTCTTCCAGAAAAACAGGCACAATCAAGTTAACAGCTGAAAAACTACCTGGTGCTACATGTGAGATAGATTAGGCTAGGCTAAAGTATTTAGGGAATTAAAGTTAATGTGGACAAATTAAGACCACACATTTATGCATGCTAGCACTCAAAGGAATAGTAGAAATACAGCCCATACCATATTATGCTCCTATTCAAAGAGTATAATTGGGTCAATTCCCATCTCAACAGTAGTTCTATCCATGCTAATATCATTGCAGTAACTGTCAAGCACTGCTGTTCACTGGCAGAGCTTGGAAAAGCTTTGTTTTCTCCCTTCCAACTCAGAATATTCTGTGATTCTGTGGAAGAAAAGAATGAAGTGTCTGGTCATTGAACTAGAGGCAAATAATAGCATTTAGGCATGCAATAACCACTGTAACTTCCAAAACTAGAAGGGAAGAGAGTACTTGCACTTCCTATCATTCCATTGCCATTTTCTTCACTATTTGTATAACAGTAAAAAGCCATTCAAATTCAAGGGAAAAAAATTACTATACAATTATTGTCTTAAACTGATAAGCCTGAAAAAGAAGCTTAAACCATGTCCCAAGAAAGCAAACATGCTGGCATCCCAGCTGCTACAGCCTACTGCCAGTAAGAGCATGAGAACAGTCTAAATGAAAACATCCCACAGTTGCCAGAACAGCAACTGACATACTTCCAAAAACTCTCCCATTGGTGACTTTTCTTCCATCAGTTGACAAAACAATTCAGCGCTAGAAAGCGGGTATCTGCAAGTCCTAGCTGATCACAGAGCTTTTTAATCATACTGATAAGATGCTTATGTAAAAGTACGTTTTCCAGACTGATCATTTAACTCCCCCTCCATCACCTTCCTCCAGGAAAGGGAGTGCATTGCTTTAGTCTACAGAAGACAAAAGGAGACAAATGCCTTCAACTCATTTGAAACTGCAGATATCAAGCTGTGTTACTGCAAAGTTCATATATCTAAGCAAAAAGATTTTCTCAAATATTATAGGAGAAATAGCAGCAAACTATCAGTGTCAACGAGAAGGCCACTGTCTTTCATTTTAAACAAAAAAAAAACAACCAAAACACCAAGAACAAAAATCACACACCCATTTTGCCAAAACAAGTTCTACATCTATCCTCACCTGTATAATAAAATAGAATCTCTACCTAAAAACCTGCCATACCTAATTATGTTTAAAAAAAAAATCCACCATTTGCCAGGATGTTCTCACAAAGCATTATGACAGTACAAGAGCAAAACAACACAGTCATATAGCTAAGGGGAATTAGGGATAAACTCAAAATAAGATGGTATATAAGACTCAAACAAAAAGTAGTAATAATCGAAACAAACTACAGACACTTGTTTTGCATACGGAAACAAGTGCTTCAAGTCTAAAACTCCAGTAACTTCAGCACTTCTATGGACTATTTTAATAGAAATTGGCATTTTACGCACAGCAGTTTTCCATAAGCTCTACCAGTCACATCTTTTTTAAAAGATGGCATGGATGACTATCAAGGACATGCATCCGCTAACATCCATCACCTTGCTTATTCAATATTATGAACTGCCTTCATCACAAACTGGGTGTACTAAACCCAATGTTTTTCATGTAGGTTTTAAAGTCTTCACAAGACTCTACCAAATCACTCCAGTAAAATTCCCCTAAAAAAAAAAAAATCTTCAAAGCAATTTACAATTGAAAAAGGAATCAGTTCAGGCATAGTAATCCATTTCAAGGAATTAACATCTAAAGTACTTCTAAACTCCAAGATTCATTGAACAACTTCCCTAACCTGCCTTTTTTTTTTTTGTTTAAATACACCAAGAACATTTCTCTAAGTTTTAAAAAAATCATTGCAGGATACATTCAGGAACTAGAAGAAAGTTTTTACATCAATTTTCTTCCATATTTTCCAGATCTGTCACTGGAAATTGGGATAACAACATCATGACGTGACAGGCACAATCACAATTAATTTGAATAAATGCCATGACATTTCCAAACCGTTGCCTGCCATCTGAGCTGTAGCTGCTCTTGGAAATAAACATTAGAATATCACAATTCTAAACCAGACTGAACATATGTGAACTGGAGGTTTCAGAAGTGGTCAACACCAACCACACTAAGATTAGACACTAGATGTGGTTCACTGCTAAGCCTGGCTATTGTGGCAGATCCAGCACACATTCTAGTAAGCTTAGCAAGCAGCATAAGGTCCCATCACACTTAAGTGCTGAAGACTGAAAAGCTTGAGCTATCCCATCCATACAATGTATAATTTGGGATAATTTCTTTAAATCCATTCAATTACTGAGATTTAATCCATAAAACCCAATAATCTAATATAATTCGCTGAGATACAGAAAAAGTTTGGTTTTGAGCAAAATGCCACACCAAGAGATAACCACATGAGAACTTCCACTATATGACCACAGGTAACATTCACACAGAGATATCTAAATCCTACTAGGAATAAACCCCTTTTCTAATTTCATAGTGTAGAAATAACCTGTTATGACCATTCAATCTTTGGCACTTTAGAACTGTGACTCTAAACAGTGCTATAATGCAAACTACATTCAAAAGTGTCCTGAACAAGTGGTCTTTTCACCTGGCTTTCCAATACTGTTGAACAGTGTTTATAGAAGCCAAGTTTATCAAGAAAAAGATTTCTTATACAGAGACAACCTAGCAAACATACTATCTGAAATCATCAAAAGTATTTTCTACATGCTTAGCTAAAAAAAAGAAAAATCATGACCAAACTTGAAACATTTGCAAACTTTAGGGAATAATAATGATAAACTGAAAAAAAAAAATTTGGAAAGTCACACTCCAGGACAATCCAAGTGTGTAAAATCAGGTTTTGCCTAAGTTTCTGGCTCCTGGAATTGCAAGCACATGAGAAAGCATTAGATGATTGCAGGCTGATTTTAACATCTTGGTTTTCTCACTATTGTTCCCAGGATGCGAGAAGTATTTTTCCTAGAACGCCACTATGATCTGCATTAGTTATCTCAGTAGGTAAGTGAAACGGATTTTTAAGCAAATAGCTTTTGCTTTGTATAAAGACAGGTATTTTAGGTCTAGGCTAACATGAACATAAAAATCAATCTCTTGCTTATTTTTGCTAGAAAATATTCAGATATTACTGGGAATAACAGAAAAATTGTACCTTAACAAGGCATAGTGCGTTTTCACCAAGTCTGTCACAAACCTGGCAGTCACTGTGGAGAAGTCCTTCAAAATTTTTTCACCTCTGATCAGTGTAAGTTAACATATCTCTAACTCTTGTGATACCAGTTCAACCTCACAACTAAGAATCTACCAGGCTAAACAACACTTGCAGTTATGCTGCTATAAAGAAAAAAAAGCTTCCTCGAAAAAGTGCCTTCAGACACACTTTTTGCTGTACAGAGAAGTCAAGTTTCTCCAGTTTTTGCACTTTAAGTATGAAACCTAAGGATGCAAAGAAATGCTGATACTTGCTAGTCTACTGCCCACTACCTTTTGTTGAAATACTTCTTTCAGACTCCAAATGCCTTTTTATTTAACTATCAAGACCTGCAAGTCCTTAAGATGTAGTAATTAACAGAAAGCATACAGCTTAGCATATGGGGTGGGGACATGGTCTTTGATCAGTATCTATCAATTTAAGAGGTAATAAGAATGGTTCTTTGAAGAGCACCAAGTGAGAGTCAAGCCCCAACTTTCTCACTGGGCCCTCAGGGCACCTGCTACAATTACTGTTCACCCACAGTACTTACAGAGAACACTGAAAGAGTTACACGCTGTGCCAGTGGAACAAAAAAAGAACATTTCCTTAATTAAACCTTTAAAAAGTATTCACTAACATAGTGTTTATGGGTTATAACTATTCCACATGGTGGAACAGTGGGTTCAACATCTGTGGAGGCTAAATGACAGCACATCTTCATTTCAGTGGCTATTGGCAAAGGAACACCTTGTGTTGTGAGAGCACTAAAGAACAGCCCCTGTTTGCTCCACACAGATAGTGCAGGAGAAAGTGAGAAGGCTGCTGTTGATGGATGGTCTGCTACAGTAACCAGAAGGACTTTCACATTCCACTGTAGCAGGAGACAAGCAACCAGCCCTAACAAGAATTTATTACACTGTCTGGACAACATACACAATTTTGCAACACACTCCAGCAGATAGATACTGCAATTCCATCGTCCCTATACTCTTGGTAGGCACACCTACCACAGCACTGGTTTTGTGATAGGGATGTTTCCCAACAGTTAACAATGCAACCTATAAGTAGAGAGGCTGCTCACCATTACTCAGGAGCAGTTCACTACCAAATGAAGTAATTTATGAGAAGAAAACTTTCCTTTTCCTTACCAAGGTCTTAAGAGAGCCAAAGTGAACAGACTTTTCCATTTCACTTAAGAGAAGCAAGAAAAAGGAAAGCCAAGCTATTTAAAAACCTTAACATTTCATGTCACTGAAGCATATATCCATATATACACACAATCATACTTATTGACCATTCGTAAACTAACAGGCCAGCTAGAGAAAATTTATTTTAGTAACCAAAACAAATTTCAGCTATGCTCATTATCTCCAGGGTGGCTAAACATTTGGAACTTAATACAAGGAGAAAACATTTTCTTCTCATCAAGTCATAGCGCTTTGAGAATTTGTACACAATAGCATTAGTTTGGTGCCAGTTCTTTGCGTAGTCTTTCCTTGGCTGAAGTTCTTTTGTTCAAGCAGACCTGTTACTCAGTACAGGCAGTCTACTGCATTTTGATAATGCTTGAACTCAGCAGAACCCCTAGTTATGCTCTGCTTCCCTTAATAAAGTGCCCAGATTCTCTGACAATTTTACAACTTCAGAAAAGTTATTAACAACTGAACTTGCAACTTTTGCAATAGGCTCTTTTTTCCATGCAAGACCATAGTTATAAAGAAGACAAATCCAAGTTATTGCCTTTGATGTTCACTACACAGCAATTTCAGGGATATATGGAATGCTCTAAAATTCAAACTTGCTGTTCTTTTACTATCTTGTTCCTTTCCCATTTGAATTTCAGAAGCAAAGCTCAAAACTAACATCTGTCCACATAGTCCCTTTACACTAATGTGCTCCTGTCAGTGGATGGAGCTATTTGAACAAGCATATTTTAACTTGTTTAAATGACAATAAAGGTACTCTGAACAATTAACAACACTAGTGTATAAAAAAGGAATAGTAGAAAAAATAAAACAGTTTAGACAGATGAAAAGTCAACTAGGGGAAAAAAAAGCATTGATAGTACTTTGCACAGGCAACACTGGAAGGTTGTCATATAAACAAGTTATTTTGTTTCTGCAAAAGAACAACAACTCTTAACACAAGGCGATATGCACCAAGAAAAACACACAAACAAACAAAAAAATAATAAAATGCCTACCTTAAAGCCAAATAGAAGTTTAAAATACACTGCATTTCAACAGGGGATACAGCAGTCACAGTTTATAGAAAGAAAACAGATGCTGATTTTTTTCACTTTCTTGATCATTAACGACTGCCAGATGACAACAAATGTTCCAGGATTGATTAATTCATGATAAGACTACATGGCAAATGAACACTTAAGAGAATTATAAGTAAACATTTACTTAGTATATATCAGTAACTTATTGGTTTCATAAAATAATTCATTCAAGGGGAGATCTCATCACAGTCTACAACTTCCTCATGAGGGGAAGAGGAGAGGCAGGCACTGATCTCTTCTCTGTGGTGGCCAGTGACAGGACCTGAGGGAATGGCCTGAAGTTGTATCAGGGGAGGTTTAGGTTGGATATTAGAAAAAGGTTCTTCATCCAGAGGGTGGTTGGGCACTGGAACAGGCTCTCCAGGGAAGTGGTCACAGCACCAAGCCTGACAGAGTTCAAGAAGTGTTTGGATGATACTGTCAGGCACATGGTGTGACTCTTGGGGATGGTCCTGGGCAGAGCCAGGAGTTGGACTCGATGATCCTTGTGGGTCCCTTCCAACTTGGCATATTCTATGGTTCTCCAGATAATGGAGGGAAAGTAAAAAAACACCACCCATTTAAGTATCTTCACTTCCACTTAGCAGGAAAGGTTCACCATACGAAGCTTTCTGTGAAAGAACCTTATGGACTTAGAGGGAATATTAAGTGGTTCCGGTTCTGGTTATATAGACTCTCTTATGCCATGACGTCAAAGTCCCAAACACATAAACCAAATATTTTTATGTGAACATTTAACTTTTTTTTATCTTCTTCCCTCCTCAATGCAGCCCTTATTCCTTTGAAAGCTTACATGAAAGGGAAAAGCAGAAGAGAAGACTCTACATATTTAAAAACAAACAGCATGAAAGACTACATCAAGGTTTTAAAATTTATACAGCTTAAGATACCATCACTTTGTATTACATGATGGCAATAAAACAACCTGCTAAGCATTTCCTTCTGTAACACCCACACTGATATTCCATTTCCACACTACCCTGATATATTTGGGCAATGACATTTAGACCCATATTCCTGAAAACATTGCAAATGCCTCACTGCTTCCTGCAGATTCATTTTTAGAATTCAAATGTATTGCCAAAACATGGCATTGCCAACACATTAGCAATACACATCTTCTCCTAAGTCCTAATAAAAATCACATTTAGTAACAATTTTATCCATGGCCAGGGAGTTGAAAAACTGTTTGTACACCAGCTGGCTTGACTGGTATTGACTTGTACCACTCCAGCTTAACTACTATAAAGCAGAGGTTATTTAAGAAAACAAAGTGGATCAAATCAACTCAAATCATTTGCACTGACTTCATTTTAGCAGCTTACATTTTTCACCTGAGCTTCACGGGATCAACTGTGTCCCAATGTTTTCTTTTCAAACAGATTTAACTTAACCAAAAGTACTGTATATTTATAAATTATAGGTAGCCCACCAAAAGCCAAGCAAAACCATTTTCTAGGCTGTCTGATGGAATTATTTTTAAACAGCTTCTATGCATGCAACAAGGGTACCCAGTACCAGTACAAAAGTCTCTCTTCTATTTTGGAGCAGAGTATCATTGTGAGCAGCTTTCCAGCAGACAATATCACATCTCTCATCTGACATACCATCATTTTAACCAAACAGTATCAGATATACACAAGCACTTGGACACCTAGAACACTGAGAAACGGAAAAGGACAGGCAAGACAAAAGAGGATAAAAAAATCAGATTTCTAAGGAAAAAATGTGGAATGATCATGTAATCTTGAAGAACAAGAATGAAGCTAAGATATGCATAAATGATTTATATTTTTTCTAGGTTGGTCTAAAGACCAAGTGAGAACAATCTCATTTCAGTAATTACCACTAAGATGGATCTTTAATATTTTTTTACTTCACATGAAGTCCTATTATGCCCTTTTCTAAATTAGAAAACAGTGCTATTGTATTACTTTTCATGCTGTATTTTGGGAAGTATCTATAACACATGGAAAGAATGACTGGCATTTATTTGCAATACACCTCAAATCAGAAGATGGACAAGACAGAACAGGTAAAGCACACACACAATTCATTAGCGAACTACCTAATTTTTAAACTGTATCTGTTAAAGGACATCACTGCAACTTACAACCTTTGTACACGGAGATCATAGCAGCAAACCACAGCAGCAATGGAATAACACTGAGAAACACAGCAAACTACTACAAAATCCACACAAAAGGGAAAAATTATGGGAAAAGCTGGTTAACTACCCCACTCTGAATGAAACTACTGAAGAAGTCATTCTTTTTCCCCAGCCCCTTTTGTCTATAGCCCTGCTCTACTCCTCCATTTAGGAAACAAACACCTAACAGTAATCCAAGAGCAATAGCATCTGTATCAAAGTTAGAGTCATCAGTTTCTAACCTGGCAGGTTGCAGGAGACAACACAAGTCTTCTAGCCAAGAACTAATTTGTCAATGTCCCGACATACCAACGTGCAAAAAAAATCCCTCAGTGAAGCATTTCAAAAAGGAAGGTAAGAAACGAGAATAGCCATATAGAACTACAGACATAAACAGACTGCACATAATTTGCATACAACTGTCTTTTCATTGCACTCAAAGTTCTATGAAGTAATCCATAAAAATAAGTGACTGAATTGCCAAGACAGTAAATTTGTTAAGTGACATGTTAGATTAAGAAAATATACATGTATGACATTTTTACATTGTGGTGAGAGAATGACAGATTTGATATTGAAGTGCCTGGGCATTTAATCTCTTTCCCATTTATTACAGAATCGTATAAAATAAAGATCTATTAAGCAAAACTGTTACCTGTTATAGGGAGGAACATCCTTTCTTGTCTCCTTGCACCTTCTAGGAAGTAAATGCCAAAGGACACATGATATTTTGACTTTTTTAACCTCTGATATCTTCACTTGTCTAAAGGTCAATGTATTATAAAATAACATCTACTGTCACATCACATAAGGGACTTAAGTTACATTTAAAAATGATGCAGCAAAGTAAACTTAATATTTAGAAATTAAAACAGGCAATGCCTTCCTCAGATGAAAGAAGCCACCAGAATTGGAGAGGTTACTTATAACCCCCTTGAAAAAAGCTCTACTTCCCATACTGAGAGAGACACTCAAGTTGCACTCCACAATTTCATTCTCTGACAGAAACAGATTAATGAAGCTAAAGTTAAGATGTATTTCCTCTCCTCCTTACTTAAACCTTCAAAAATAAACTTAGGTACACTAACACCCTAGTTTAAGTAGAAAGAGAGTAAGAGCTCTATACATGACATTATGTATAATGGCAATAAGAGCCTCATTTAATAGCAACTGAAATAGTACAGGGGTTCAAAAAAAGAGGGTGGGGGAAGAAAGATTTGTGTATGCTGAAAGGAGTTTTTCTAAAGTTTTATCCTTATAGAACAAGAACTTACAAGACTTGCTTCTTTTTTCCCTACTTTACTTAAAGTGATTGAGTCACATACTTGAGATGAAGCATCATCTTTTACCTTTGGCTTTATTTCACCTCAGCTAGCTCCATAGTACAGTCACCTATCAAAAGTCTGCTTCAAGATAAAGAAAAAAGTCTAAACAAACAAAACCAGAATATGGAAAGAAAAACCAGCACTATGTACAGGGTACTAACCAGTTCCACAGGAAAAGCCTGCCTCCTTGTGGCTCAACTAGCCGTAAATTAGATTTCTCCAATTCGCTCCATTATACCCAGTAAATCCGGTGAGCCAAGAAAGTAACAGGCTTCTAGTTGATGAAACAAGAAAGATGTTTCTAGTTTTAGGAAGTATTGGTGAAAGCTATCCAGCACTTATTAGCGAAATACTGGTTTTAGCCTCCTCCTCTAGATAGGGTGGGAGGTGACAGAGGTTCAACTTAAAAACAACTGATATTCTTTACATGGCAACAAACACAAAAGCTTGTCAGCACTCTGGTACTTAAATCCAGAAGGCTCCTAACCTTGGTTCAGATGTGGCTTAACCTAGCAGGCCTCTCTTGATGCCTCAGCTTTCAATGGTAAATCCCCATTCTGCCTACCGGTCTCCTTCTGGGAATGCCTCAGAGGATTTCACTCTTGGCAGCAGCAAAGCATTTGGCATTTTGAACAAGATGCAGACATTCCTCTGTCCAGCCTGAAGGGCTCAATTACATGGGGCTACTTTCTTGATGCCCAGAAGAGTGAGTTCTTTAGAAACCAGCTGGGGGGTTTGGCTGGGTTTGGTGCGGGGTTTGGTTTTTCTTTTTTACGTTTCTTTTTTATTTTAACTCAGTCACTCTACTGTGCAAGAGCTTAGTAGTTCAAGAACTCAAAATCTGTGTGACAATACACAAATTCAAATTCACACCAGTCTTAGGAGGGGATCACACCATCTTTCTAACCATCTTGCAGAAGTTGTTCCATTTTCATGCAAGTCTGAGGCAGAGAGCATGAACCATTTCTGCTATAGGTTAGGAAATTTAACCATGAAAAGGGAGCTTCCAGTCTCCACTCCAAAGGCTTTTTAATATAAAACACATTAAGTGAACACAAAAGTAGCCCACATTTTTTTCAGTCTCATAACTGTTGGGCTTGCTCTCTTCTATGTCGCACCATCTGTATAAGAACTATTTCTCTAACCTTTAGACATGTGAATCAGACTCACTCTTTCCAATCTACAACCCAGTGACCCAGTTGGAAAAGGAGTGAACTGAACATGGCTCTCTCATGTTTACAATAATTTTACTGGAGATTCACTGGAGAAGGGGAAAAAAAAAGACATTTCTGTGCCCTTCAAGCACATTTGGAATGACAGGCTTTGATTCTACCCTTTTCTTCTTCTCAAGAAGAAATGGAAAGAGTGAAAAAAAAAAAAAAAGCTTGTCACACCCTAAATTCCTGGCGTAGAAGATATCACCTCTTTCTACTACAGTTTTTACACCTGGGTACAGAATGAAGCATTAGCACCTTCCTCCTTTTTTTTGTTATTATTATTTAAACATTTACCAATGACACAGATTCTTCCTTGTGTGTTTTAGACCCTTTCATGCCTGCTCAGCTCCTACCAGGCCAAAGCATGGCACACAGAGCTGAGGACTTCACCACTGTTGACAGGGGCTAAAAACTTTATCAAGGCTGTACCACACAATGCAACATCCAAATAGCTTCACAGATCTCATTAGAAAGGTTGTAAATGGAGAACCAAAATAAGTAGAAGCTTAGATTAACTCTGACACTACTCTAATAAGAAGAGCAAAGGGGAAAAAAAAAAAAGAAAAAAAAAATCGCTCCTTTCTCTTCCTCAGGTACAATCCTGGCAAAGGGCAAACACCTTCAACTCTACTGAAGAAAAAGGGAATTGGTGGTGTTCAACACAGCACAGGACTCGGTGCCATATCAAACAAGTCCAGTATGTCTGGATAACACACTAGGTCTGTGTATCAGAAAAAAAAAAGATCATCCTTATGAAAAAACACATTCTATTTGTATAACTAGATCTGTAATTAACATGTAAATTACTTACTCGCACAAATGAAGAACTATCCCCTCCTGGCTTTTGTAATTTTATAGACTGAACACGGGAGAGACTTCAATTTATTAAAAGTTATGTTCTTCTGTAAGCAATTTCTGTTTCCATTATACTGAAATACTGGGCAAGTAATAAGGACTACATGAAGTCATACACATCAAGAAATTTACAACAGCAGGGTTTCTGCTCATAAGTTTAAGACAGTTTGTGTTTTTTGCTTTACACCAGTGTCTGACACCAAGTTAATAAGCCTTTTATTCCAATTCAAAAGCTATTACATTACACACATCATCTTCTACATACACTTGCTAACCTGTGCTGAAGCCCAGGATTAAATTTTATGCTTCACTGACAGAAAATAGAATCCTAAATCACCAATCCACATATAATAGTTAATTTCCCCACTTGTTACTTGTGGTCACAGGACCTATTTTCTTCGTTACCACAGCCTTAAACTTTCTCATTTTTGAACTGAACACTGAGCTTCAGCTCAGGTCTACAAAATGTCTCATTTTCTTTAAATTACCTTCACTAAACTTTACCAGTTACCCAGACCAGTAAGGTTTACTAAATTTTGTGCAGAATGATACCAAATTACACTACCAAAGCAAGTATCAGGATCATTAATCTCTTAAAACTATAATAAAAACTGCTACTAATATCAATAATAAACAGCAACAGGTTCTAGTAGATTAGGTACCAGACTCTTAGATAGAAAAACCGGCTTCTTTCCTATTTAATTCTCATCAAGTCTTCTAGGTGACCTTGGGCAAATCACTACCCCCACACTGCAGTTTCCCCAGCAGTAAAAATGAATTGAACAGAATTGCAAATTTGTCTGGAAACTCCAAATGAAACAGACCATAAGAGTTAAAAATATATTTCCCTCTCTACAGATACATTTGCCTTGATAGCTTTTCTTTATCCCATTATATATCAGCAGCAGCCTAAGATTGCTTTTACTTTCTAAATACACTCTAGTCGTTCTTCAAGAAAAGCTTTAGGCTACTGCCTTACTTTTTATCACATGCTTGATCTATTTCTGCTACTGTATCTACTTCGAAGGACCAAGAGCTTGTAGCTTGCAATACATACTTAACACTTACTTTAATATATTACATCAAAAGTTGCTGTTGAACTCATTCCTAAGCTACAGAGAGAATAAAAAACAGGACACATCAGAACAGAGAGCCAATTATCAGCAAGCAGTGACTCATTATCTAGACCCTTCCTCACGCAAGTAACCATCCAAGTATTTGCTTCCATGATCTGCCACAGGAACATCAGCTGGCTTTTAGAGGGAATACACACATTGATGAACCGAACTGCATCAAAGCAACAGGAAAATATTTCTCTTTTTATGCAGAACCAGACTTAAGAAACACTACTTTTCATTTAACAGAAGACAGCCATTATATTAGTGAATAACACCATTTAACTGTGACACACTGTTCACTTGCCCTCTTCCCATTTCCTTTTTTTTTTTTGCGAAAAATGACAGAATTATGAGATGCTTTTTCACCTTTTCTACTCCAAAACAGAAGGTTTAAACAACAGTTTCTAAAAGCTCTTCGATTTGCTAATCTTGGGGGGGGAAGCCCACTAAAGAAAAAAGCACTTATTTTTCTAAGCAGAGACAGTGGATAAAGTCGCCACTTACCACATCACACTACAACAACTTGTTTTGATTGACACAAACGTGAACTATGACGTGCCCAACTTCCAGCTGTGCTCCTGATCAATGAATTACTACAACACATTCAAAAGTCTACTTAACAACTTGGTGGCCAGAACAACGAAAAATTAATCCTCCGCTGTCCACAGGCAACTTCTTGAATATTAGAAACTGAGCTGTTACAAGACGAAGAAAGAGACAGACCTTCCACTCCACAGCCATTAAACGTGACAAATCCAGCTATTTCCCAGAATATTGCAAAACCGGTCAGAAAACGGTATCTTTAAGGCACAGCGCTAAGAAGAAACGAAACAGCTGTGCATCTAAAGGGAAAATGCGCTTGCAGCTCGGATCGTCGGCGTGTTCTCCAGGTGGGAACACGAGCTCGAACGACTCCGGCGGGGGAAAGAAGGAAGGAAGGGGCAGACGGGGAGCGCAGACAGGCGGGGCCCCCCCGCCCTTCCCTCCCACACCAACTTCCCCCCCGTTCCCGGGACGTGGCCGGCCGCAGTTGGATAGGGAGCGACGTGACGGGGCTGAAACCGGTCTGAAGTCCACAAAGAAGCCATCTCCCTCCGGGAAGAGGGCTGGGGAAGGGCGGGCGGGAAGGGGGAAGGAGCAGCCCGGGGGAGTTTCACGCCGCCTGAAAGCGAGCGGCGGTGAGGAGACCCCCCCACCCGCCGCCCCTGCTCCACTGCCCCTCGAGCACCGGGCAGCGCTGCCCCCGCCCGGCCCGAGCAGCCCCGCCGCCGGGGCACGGAGCGGGCGCACCTTCCCTGGGATGAGCTCTCACCTTCCTCCCGCCGCCGCCGGCCAGCGCGGCGCTGCCGCCCGAGTACATGTAGTAGGCGATACCCAGCACCCAGAGGAAGGCGAAGCAGAGCAGCAGCCGAGACCTGCGCCGCATCCTCCCTCCCGCGCCGCCGCCAGGCCACCAGGAAACGGCCGCCAGCAGCCGCCGCCTCCGCTCCTGCCGCTGCTGCCGCCGCCGCGCAGGGTCAGGGGGCAGAGGGCGAACGCCCGCCCCCCGACCAATCCCGCGCCGCCCGGCCCCGCGGGGGGCGGGCCGGCCCCGCCGCCGTCGCCATGGTTGCAGCACGCCGCGCCGCCGCCTCCGCCCCGCCCGGAACGGGGGCCGCGCGCCCCCCGCGGCGGCTGCGGGGCGGGCACCGGCGGGGCGGGCACCGGCACGGCCCGCACCGGTCCCGCGCCGCCCGCCCCTCCCGCCGCCGGCCACCCCCGGGCACCCCGTGCCTGAACCGGCCCGTGGCGTGGGAGCCGCGCCTCGCGGGCAGCGGGCGGGCGATGGGGGGGCGACCGCTCCCCACCCTGAGGCGGCGGGACACCGTGGTACAGCACTGCTGTGTGGGTCCCTCCTTTTCGGAGTTGTCGCACTCCCTGCCCGCTCGTGTTGAATGGTTATTAAAAAGAGACTCCCAGTACCACGGAATATCCAGACTGGCCCCGTCCCGCTGCCTCCCACCCCATACCCGCCCCAGCTCGCAGTGCCCGCGGAGCTGGGCACGGGCAGTGCCGCAGCCGCGGCTCTGACAGGACGGGTGGGCCGGGCCCGCAGCGTTTGGCAGTGGCTGTGCCCTCGCTCAATTCAGCCTCCGAGCACCGTAGTACAGCGCTGGTGTGTGGATCTCGCCCCTTTGGAGTTGTCTCACTCCCTCCCCGCTAATACTGGCTGAGTACATAGAGGCTCCCAGGTCCACAAAAACTCCAGACTGGCCACATGTCGTATCTCAGTCTCTCAAACGGTAAACATGCTTTATGAAGATGTTGTCCCTGAAGTCACTTTGGGGCAGCTAGTGAGGCAGGTGTTCATTACACCTCAAGGGGCAGAACGCAGAGTCATGTCAGTGGATGTCCACTGCCCTCTGCATGACAGGAATCTGCATCTCATTCGAAAAGTCCCTACCTTACTTACGTTATTCAAGAGATTCTTCCATGGCCTCATGGGACACATCAAGGTGCTGACAACCCCACTATCCCACAGAGGTCATGTACCTGCTCCACTTCTGAGGTCACCACTACAGTAGTGCACAGTCTGGAAGCATGGCCACTCCCTATGCAGGCCTAAAGGGAGCTCTGTGGGACCCTGCCTAGATCTTCCCAGGAGGTTGACACAGGTAGTGCTCCACGCCAGTCTGTTGATATGGGGTCATCATCTGCTAAAATTACCTTAATTTCTACATACCCAGCTCCACCCTTGAACACCCCAGGACAGACACTACAGCGCTGCTAGTTCTCACTGTGGTTCACTGACTTGTGTGTGCACAGCTCATGCTGATGTTTTTCCACACCAGTGAGTATCCTGTTGTTCAGCATTTGCTGCTATCTCATCCCACTGTGAGATATCAAGAAATGAGAACACAAAAATGAGGCAGGTTCCCTAACAATCAAAAAGCCCTTCTATTCCAGAAACATTATATCCACTCAAAGGAGAATATTCCTGATTTTGAAATGTTTTGAGGGTTCTTCTGTAGTATTACCTTGCTTTATCAGTAGGCTGTTTTGCTGCCTCATATTCTGACTGTACCCTACATTTCTGTCCTCCTTCTGTCTGTATTGATGTCAGACCTCTGCCAGTCCAGCCACACCACTGGCTACAGAGCCTCCATAGCATACTGCTCACCAAGCTGTATCAGGATGTGGCCAGGGGGTCTGGCATAAATTCTGTTGCATAAGCAGGAAAAGATCCAACAGCCAAAAGAAATGACATCAAAAGTTCACCTGCTCAACAAGCACAGTCAGTCTGCTGACAGTCTCATCAAGAAGGTGATTTGTGTCAATATTGGCACTGCCTGGGCAAAAGTTGTCTGGCATGCAAAGATTTCAGTGAATAACTGCATACCTTTCCACCTGCCAGAACACTGATGGAGAGATAGCATGGGTGAAAAGAGAAAGGAAGAAATCCCAAATAAGTTTCCATTCAAGGACTGTAAAATAAAGAGATCTCTTTCTTCAGAGCAAATGACTCTTTCAATAAACTCAGCATTATGACTTTGGTTTTGGAGGGATTTGGAGACAGACGCCCAATTTGGGCAAAATAGAAGTTTTGGAATCAAATAACTAGCATCCATTTGAAGTGAGGTATGCTGGAGAGTATGGGCTGCCAGGAGACACACAGATGTTCTGAATGAGAGTTTTTGGGTTATAGAAAGTGTGTTTGATGCAAGTGAGAGCAGTTCCTGCAAAAGCACCGACTGTGCCTGCATCTAGAAAGACACACACGCACATACACATACACACACCCCACTCCAAAGCTCAATTTTAATTAGCAGGATTTCTATATAATTCAGAGCACTCTCAGCAGCCCAAGCTTGTGAACATCCTGATAAACTCCTGCCATTTAAGCTCCACAACCAGCTAGACATGAGATGGAGAAGCAGCTTCTCTGCTGTTGGAGGATTCCTTCACTGGGCATATCTGCTGAGGGAAAGGGTGCTTTGCATGACATACTTCCCCACAGAAAACATCATATACTTTCATCTGCTAAGTGCTGAATTCTGAAACCATAATCCCATTTAACTTCACAAAATCTGCAGTCCACTTACCCTTTAAATACCCTGCAAAGCCTACAGGAACTTTTCTTGCCCTTTTCATAATCTTAAAGACCTTGGGATGGTCTTCAAAGGTCTCCATGCAGCTGCAGGTATTTTCACTGATTTTAGCAATATGCTTGGATAGATTTTTCCCTTTCCAGCAAAATTAACCAGCCATGCATGTACAGAAAATCCTTCTGTAGCTGCACACTTCACAAGCTTATTGAAATAATCCATTGCACATGCTGAACCACAGTTTTCCAAGGTTTATAACTCAGGCAAATCAAAACTAATTTCTTCTCAAACAAGCAAATACATGCCTACTTCAAGGAACGCTACTTCCATGTCAGAGTTCGTTTTTCAGCCTTCTGCTGATAAAGTTACAGAAATGCTCAAAAAAGGCTGTAAGAGTCCATTTAGCTCAAGAAATGCTGCCTTTTTTTTTTTTTCTCACTCTCCTGATATTATGAACTGGCTGAACCAGTTTTGTTCAAGTCTTTCCAAAATGTTCACATTTGGACAAAGTCCCAATCTGGCAGATTTCATCCTGAATCATTTATATTTCAGAAACCACAGAAAACAGAGGGATTTAGAATGGAAAATGTTACATCGATTTAACTCTAGGAAAAACTGCCTGTTCTATTGCAATGTATTTGCATACACATACCTCTTTATATCAAAAGTCCTAATGTGTTTAGTCAGCAAAGACAAACTGGGAAAAAACCCACTTTATTAAAGGAAAGAATTCAAGAAAATTGTAAGATATTTTTTAATTATTTTTCCAATGCATTTCAAAAGAAAATATTAACATACTTTTAAGAGCAGCATTGCTAGAATGATTCACAGAATATAAATGCTTCTGTATCAACCACATCCCTTTAAACAAAAGAGAGATCAAGCATGTGAGAGTACAAATAGGAGTGAAATTTGTAGAAGGAATCATCAAAACTTTGCCTTTGATCTGTAATGCAGACACCTAGATTTGAGGGACCAAATTCTGATCTAGTTAACTAGGGTGTAAACCAGAGGGAATTTCACTGAACTTACATGAGAGAGGTTATAAAACCAGCTGCAACCATGACCAGAGTCTAACTCAGAGACCGCAAAAATTGCTTATCCTTTTCTGGAGTTATATGATTTAGTCAGAGGTGAACAAACCCTTCAGCAGTCTGAGTGGAAAGCAGTCCTCACCTTTAGGAACAAGTGAGTCAATCTCTTACTCAATCTTGTCCTTGCAAGCAATCTTGTCCTTGAAAGACAGGAAGGGAGATTTTCAGATCAGGTCTAAAACACAGAAAATAGGTTTTGAAAACTTTAAAAGGCCAAAAAAGCGATTAAGATACCTGAACCTCTTTGATACATGGAAGCTGATATGTTGCTGACCCAGTTCAGATTGCATTCTTTCAAACCTATGCAGTTATAAGTAAATCATTTCTCCTCTCTCATGAGAAAGGTTACTTATTAGCCTAATGTAAGGTGTTTTATAACAGAAATCACACATTAACATGAAGTTTAAAATACATCTGTAGAGGATATAGGTCTACTAATGTCTTGAGAGCTTGAGTTGAGTACTCAGACCAAGCTGAGTTTGTATTTGTAGTGCTAGAATTGTGTTAGTAGTGAAGGAACCTGATCCTAAAAACACTTATGCAAATGTTTAACTTCATTCAGTGTGTATTCCCATTGGAGTCAGTTGGACTACTCAGACATTTAAAATTATATGCTCATGGCTGAGTACTTGCAGGATTAAAGGTTAAGTGCAGCTAGCAGGTCTGAAATCTATGTGGGTGTTTTGCAATTCCTCAGTGCACAGTGGTAACAATGAGAAACAGATTACCTCCTCAACTAAAGACTTGGGAGTCAACATGTCCTTTCCCATCTGTTTAGATGCCAAGAACTGTGTTTGTTTAATTTTTCAGCAGAGTTTCTGATGCTACCCAGAGTAGGCAGACGTGCTGGCAATAGCATTCAAAAGTGGCTCACTTCCAGAAAATCTTGTTACCCTCCAAGAATGTTTTCTGAGCTGTTAAAACCCCAAGTAGCAAATATTGTGTCATCGACATTTTACCTTGAGAACAGTATGCCACCATGCCTGACCACAGGATTTGTCATGCAAAGTCCAAATACATTCAGGCATTTTAGAACTAAAGCTCTCTCATCCCAGACTTTGATATTGAGAAGGTAGCATCTTCTTTTTTAAAGCATAAAATAATGGTTACTTCCTCTAATAGCAATGTTTTTATGCTGTTTCCCCATTAGAAATCGATCATTAGTTTACATCACATGATGCAGATATTGTAAACACTGCATTTTCTCACACAGGTTCAAAGTATCAGCTTAAGCCCTTATGCTTCCAAGGCAAATTATCCAAATCTGGAAACCTTTCCTCTCTGTTAAATAAAGTTTAAGGTTCAACATTCCTTGGAGTTGTTCAGTTGTACAAAGAGAGGAAACAGATTCTTTTCCTATGGGTAGTGAAGACAAAGAAAGAACAACTCAGCCTTTGGTAGGCCTCCCGCTAAAGATGGCAGAAGCCAGTACAAACTTCAATTCCATTGCCAACTATTCTTCCTGAGCCGAGTCACTTAGCATGTTGAATCGAACTTCAGCAGCACAAAACAAACCTCTTGTGGCATTCTGTAGGCTGATGATCGGATATCAAAATGTGATATGGCTCAGAAGCATGTCTCATAGGAGAGTGATGATAGATGAAAGAGAGAATCAGCCATGGAGGGAGACTTGCTGAAACGACAATCTCACCTTTGATTAAAGTAATTTGATCCTCCTTCATTGCAATTATCTGAATTCTGAAGGTCATACTCGATTCCTCATAGCTGCCAGAAGTGGTAAAGTGATGATCTATGGTCTGAGACAAGACAGGAAATTCCATCCTTTCCTCTCAAGCAACACTACGTTGCAGTGATGTGCAGCTGTAGTGCTGTAAGTCATTTGAGGCTGGGGTAAACACTATGTGCTAACGCATAATACAAAAGTCTATTTTTTAACAACAAAGACAAATGTTAACCCATCATACAATGGTGCTGTAATCTCAACTGGTACTTTGTCCGTTCAAATTTATAATCCAGATCAATAAGGCTACAGCCAACTGATTTGAGACTATCTATCCATGACACAGCTTTGCTACAGCAAAGCATAGACAATGCAGCTAAATTACCCTACAATAAGATTCCTGGAGATCAAGAAAAAGTTTATCCCTAGTCAAACTGTTCAGTTTTTTTTTATCTCTTCACATAAAGATTTTCCTAGTTAGTTGCACCATCATCAGCTCACCAGGGAACGTGAGAGAAAAAGGGGAAAAGAAAGAAAAAACCGCAAAGACTGAAGGAGGCATAGCAGGAGGGGAGATGAGAGTACAAGGAAGCATTATAGGCCTTTTCTTTCCAAAGTTACTACACCATCTGCGGTGTCTGAACTGAAAAGACTGATAAGTGGTTCAGATCGCCGGCTCCCCAGGATGTCAGACCCAGATGGCAGCGAGAACCTGATGCTTAGCAAGCGCTCAATCTAGGTATTGCAAATGCTTCTCTTTAGTGACTACGTATCATTCAGAACGGCAGAGAGAGAAAACCTTTCCTTGCTTATACAACAGATTAGTTTCAGCTGGATAGCAGAAAGCACCTCCTTACTTCTCTTCTAGCTGGAGGTAAAGTGTTTTCGGTCTGAGACATGGAAAGCAGGTCTCCAGTTTTCTGGAGAAGCAACCTAATCACTGACAATGACAAGTTACATCTAGAAGTGCCCTAGTGGACAGGCTGAATTCAGTTGTCTCTGATTTTTTTTTTTTTTTGAATATCATTCTCCATGGTCATACTATTGGCTCCCACTCAGATGCACTCAGTGGAGCCTCAAATGTTATATGCTGCCCAGAGCAACCTATTTGCACAATTCCTCCTGAACACGGAGCAGTCTACTAGTCAGCAATGCTGTACATCCCCAGAGACTCCTTTGCACCAGGTGAAGGACACGGCTCGCCACACACCTGCCCTAGCACTACATCTGCTTTTTGCATTACAACTGTGGCTAAACAAATAAACCCCAGTGATACATTTTTATCAATACTATATACTGTACTCACGGATATTGTGCAATTAAAAAGCACATATCATCAGTAAATACATTACTTGATCATGTTCTTTTGCACATTCACGACTTTGTAAAGTTTGGTGTTTGGATCCCACAATCATTGTAACAAATTACACAGATTTTCTCTATCACACTAAAGAGCACATTTCATGTAAGAGGGAAAAGAGATGTTCGCAGTTATTTCAGTTCACATACTCTCTAGAAGTCATATATTGATTTCTCCCAAGTTTAATCTTTCAGTACTTTGTAACAGACAATAAATAGGCTCACTTACCACAAGGGATGGAAATTGACCCCGTTTGTAACCTTCATGACTATTTTGGCTTCAAACCTTTATCATCATCTGTTGAAATGTTGAAAGACACCATTTCTGATAACAGGACCAAACCCAGCAAACCTGGAGAAATTAGTTTTGCACTGTTCCTCTTCCAACAGAAGTAGCCAGATCCACTCTCTGTGTAACACAATGGAACTACAATGAACTTGGCCCCAGTGCCTATCACATAAAATAATTTGAAAGAGAAACTGAGATTGCCCTGTGGAGACCATGTATTTTCCATCTCCTTTGTTCTTTCAAGAGTTTCAAGTAGAGGAGCAAGTGCTTTCTTCCAAGGAGTCAAACGTCAAATGAAAGAACTTTCTGTTCTGGCCCTGTAAGCTGAAGGTCTGTGGGTTTGTGAACTGAGGTTAAGACTCCTTTACCTTTCACATGCTACCAGAACAAGGCTTGCTGTTTTCTCTAACTTTCAAAACTATATCTGAACTGAGAGACACGCACCTTGTGGAGAGATGGTGAAATAGTGACTTTACTTTTACTTGTAAATTAGATTCTTCCAGCACATAGTGGTTTAAATGAGGCCTTCCCTCTACAAATAACATTTTTTGGCCTCAGGAATTCACCAGCAAGCTCATTCCCTCCATAAGTCCAAGAGGGAGATTCTTTGTTTAATTGTCATCTCACATGCACTGGTGTAAATTGAGAGTAACTCTGTAGAAGGCCAAGTCATTACAACAAGCTAAAACTGATGTCAGTTGGAAAAAAGAATCAGGTTCCCCATAGAACTCCTTCTCTCACTCAAAAGTGGTAATATATAGCGAAGAAAAAGAAGATGCTTGCCCGAAGTACTGCACTTCTGCATGTACTTCCCACCAAACACTCCTAAAAACTATCACCACAGGAGATGTAGTATGTGGAAATACTCGTGGGGCCACTGTCAGTCCCAAAGGCTTGTGTGCAAGGAGGAGGGATGGCAGGGGAAGCAAGGGCAAGGAAGGTGTGGGAAAACGGAAAGGGAGAGAGAGAGAGAGGGAGAGGGAGGGGGAAAAGAGGGGAGAATTATAAAAGAGAAGACATTCCTCTGCTTAGTTGTGTACAGTGATATACTAGTTGTATCAGGAAGCAAGAAGGACCTGTAGCTTTTGCACTGTAGCCTCTCACACATCACTTGTTAAGGAGGGAAACCTCCTACATTTTAGGAAATGCTTCCTGCTGTGATGCTGGGAATAGAAAACTCTGTGAAACTAAGCAAGTGAAACACTGTTTCTGGTATCATATCTTTGCAAGCAGCACTTCTACTGTATGCTTATTTTTCTTTTGTACTGTCTGAGTCATCCCCTCCAGATGGATGTCCCAGGACAATCTTACAGGAACAAATATCCTTGGCTGTACTACACAATATAAAACATTTACCAGATATTTTCTGTGTGTCCTTGTTACAGAGGAGCTCACTAAATACTTGCCTAGGGACAAAGAGGTACCTGCAGAGGTACAGAGTGACAGTGGTGAGACAAATGTGCATACAGTGTACTGACCTTGGTGGTCATACACCATGTGGAGCGCCAGCAGAAATCCTGTCTTTAACCTGTACAGCCCCTCCCAAGCCTAGCAATGCCTCACTTAAACCATTATTTGTCTGAGTTTTCTGCCCTTTCAGGATCCTGTATGTTACATACCCTGAAGCAGCAGAGACCCAGAGTCCTGCTAAGAAGAGTGCAAGGCAAATGGTGGCTCGACACTGCAGACATCGTCACACCTGAAGGCAAGGATCCTGTAAGGAACAGGGCCATGTCACTACACATTAGCCAGGCACACACCTATGCACTGCAGAGAAACCTTATATTTAAGAAATATCTCCCTGTGCTCCTACACTTCCCCTGGACTCTGTTCATCCACTGGTACAGAATTTCATCCAGAACAAAATCAACATCCTCTGTGCTTGACTGTCATAGTTTTCCCTGCATTCTAGTGGGACTCTGCTAGAAGCTGGATGCAATGGGAAGCCTTACCTGCTGCAGGACCACAGTTAGCTTTTATTTCAGTTTATCAGCTTCACAGATTTTGTCTTTTTTCCTGGTTGGTAGACTTCATTTGAATTTGATGAAGGGCAGTGCATTTTCTTGCTTCAGTTGTGAGTAAGACAACATGTGAGTAAATAACAAATGTTAACCCGGCAGCTGGAGTTACCCTGAGTTAGATCATGATGCTCTATGCTGGTTCTCCATAGCGTTTCCTTGCTGTCAATGCTGCTTTCTTGGCTAGGCTACCTCCAGGCATACCATGTGCTTGAGTAACAATAATAAACAGGAAAAATGAGGCAGTTCATAAGAGTATTATTTTAGTTTGATTTTCTGTTCTAAAAGCAAAAAAACCATCAGCAGGCCCAATACACTCAGGAGAGTTGTTTGGGTGGATTTTTTTCTCTCTGGCCACTAAAACCTTGATATAGCTGTTATATAGCTATATCAAAGAATTTGATAGGACACCAGGTTGGTTCAGGATCCCACTGGCACCTCAACTGCTGAATTTGATCAGCCGTGAGCTCATATCATCATTCATGACAAAAGAGAGAGAAAGAGAGAAAGAGAAAAGATGTGGAGTTTGTCTTTGAAGGACCTGAACAGATTCAAGATCTCAAGTGCTTGTCAGGGTCAATCTGCACATGTCATTCTATTAATTCTTGAAGAATTGTATTGTGTCACTGCATAGGAAAAAAGACTTGAAATAAAGGGCCTCCAAGAGCCAGAATAGGTCCTGACAGGATTTCCACACCCCACCCCCACAGCCAAGGGAGCAGGGTCCTAATGGGAACTTGAGGCAGTAGCTAATACATACTGAGAGGAGACAGCATGCTTCTGACGTCCCAAGAAATGTAGAATCAAAGGGCTTGTACCTGCAAACGCAGTGGAAGTCCAAATTACCAGGTGGAGAGATTTCACCTTTCAAGAAGAATAAAATCTTCAGAGAGGAACCTCTTCAATGTAGGAAACCCTGCCATAGTTGTGTTTTTATTCTGCACACCCCATGGCAAGTGACATTACTTAGAGCTGAGAAAAGTTTGAATAAATAAATCAACTGAGCCAAGGTCTCTTTTCTGTGTGTAATCAGTAACTCCCTTCTCATGTAAGTCTCTCTGCCAAGATTTCCTCTGCTTCCTTGAGAAAAGCCAAGAAGCATTCAAACTGGTCCTACCACAAGTAGGGTCTTCATGTGTCTGCTGAGAGAGCCAGCAGCCTCAGGCAGCCGGTAACAGCACAGAATTCCCAGTCTCTGCCAGAGAGAAATGGTCAGGCTGACCAGTCCTCCCCGATGCTGTTCAATAACTGTCTGGGAGATGGTCTGGTCTCAAGCCACTGATAGTGGATCAGAGTCCACAGCACATGTTATGATCAACGTTTGTACTTGTAATAGGTACCTGCGTTGTGGGTTGTTTCAGGGACCACAACCAAGCAAGTACACTGTTCTTAGTCCTTCTGGTCTGAGATACAATCCAGTAAAGAAGCTTACTAAAGCCAACACTGACCCTGTACCTGCTTTACGGAAAAGAAAGGGAACATTGGTACAGAAGCTGTTGACCCAGCATCATTCAGAACCATTAAATTTGCTAGAACCAGCCAAACAAAAAGAACAGATATTTACTGGAAGTTAGAATTTACTATACTTTTGGTTCATTGTTCCAATTAGATCTCCAGGCATGAAAACAACCCTGCATAGGAAAAACTCTCTTCAAGTGAAGGCAGGATGAATACCTTCTGGAAGCAAAGAGATATATTTTGTCAATTGATTACACAGATGGGAAAATCATAGAAACAGTGGCAAGGTTGACAGCAATTTGGGAGAACTGGCAGCATCCCAAAGGCTAAGAAAAGTATCCTCTTCATCCGATGCTTCTTGACAATTCCTCAGAGAGCAAGTTCACAAATTGTGCATTTCTGAGTTCAGACAAAACCTCCCAGGCTTGTCAAGAGTATAGATGCTGCAATTGCCAACCCAGGGCTGTAAGGTGTTGCCATTTCCTCTTTTTCTTTTTTTTTCTTTTTCTTTTTTTTTTTTTTTTTTTTTATATAGAGTTGGCTCTTGTAGCATCTTGACTCCTGAGCAAGATGAATTCTGTCACGGTGCCAATTCTTAGCACTAGGCAATGGAAGGCAAAGATAAGGCTTCAGACATGTCCCACTTATATGTCAAAATACTGCAACACTGACAAGTATTTTAGTGCTGTACAGCCCCTGAATACTAAACTTCTTCCTGGTACTATCTTGTGCTATACAATATGGCTCTTTTTATACCTTAGTTTACCAGCATTCTTTTTCATTTGCAGTTAGGCTGGTAGAGGAAAAAACCCCTCACAAAAATTTGGATTGTGTTTTTCCACAATCCAAGTATGTAGTACATGCAAACTAGTCACACAAACTGGATTTAGAAGTCCTAGAGCTGAGATATATTTACACCTTTTTCATCCTGAAGTGTTCTTTATAAGAATTTAACTCACTATTTATCTTTGCAAGGTTTTAAAATAATGTTTTATTACCTAGCTCAGTATCTTCTTGCCATCCTCAGAGATGATGGAGTGGAGAGCGCACTTATAAAATTTGCTGATGACACCAAAGCCAGAGTGGATGGAAGCACTTCAGAGGATGGGATCAGAATTCAAAATTATCTCAATATGTTGCAGTAACAGTCTAAAACTATCAAGACAGAATTTAGTAACAATGCATACAAAGCACTACATGGAGAAACAAAAGATCAAATGCACAAATACAAAATGAGAAATCATAGAAGAGGTGGAAGGACTGGAAAAAAAAGAATGTGAAAGCTAGAGTATGACTCAAAGCAAACATGAGCAAAGCAGTTAAACCTCCTGAAAGACAAATGTCATATGAAATGTATTATTACAGGAGTGTCACATGCAACAGGGAATTACTCAGCTCTGCAAGGCACTGGTGAAGACCCAGCTGGTGTATTGGATCTAGCTCTGGGTGACTTTTTAAAAGAACAATAAGAATATAAGACATTTAGAGAATGTACTCTATCAGAAACAGCTTAGATTGTTACTTTGATCACTCTCAAAGCTCCATAGGCAAGTTTGATAATAGTTTTCCAGTATATGAAAGACAGTCCAATAAAAGACAACAATCACTCCCTTTGCTCAGTTTTCAGGAAAGAGTCCACTGGAACTGCAGAAAAGTAGTTAGATATTGGAGGAAAATCCAAAGCTGGCTAATAATTCTTAGGAAGACTTGGGACTCTGTTAGAGGAAGAGATTAGGAATAGATTTGACAGCATTACAGGTATATTTGATCCCACTTGGAGCAGGGAAATTCTCTCAGTGGTTTCACATAGCTTCTCAGCATTCCCAATCCTATTTTATCTACAGCTCCATCCAGTTCCTTTTTGTTTGCAACAGCACAAAGTTGAAGTTGAGCTGCAGGTGCTTTTCAGTCACTTAAACACTTTGGCAGTTACAAATTCAGGATCAGACACCTTTCCTTTCTCATGATTTTCGTGGACAAGCAGAGGTCATTCTCTTCGTCTAACTCTGCTCCCTGCTTGCACACGTGAATTTTCCAGTAGCGAGAGTTCTGAGGGCTTTCCATTCCCTCTTCTCTCCCTGACAACCTGCATATATTCCCAGTTACATGGCATGGGTATGCTCCAGTGGTCACACATACCCACTTTCCAGTCACTTCTGGAACTTGTTCTGATGTGGGACTCTATCCATAATATTTTCTAGGTCACCCTGAATCTTTGTCCTCACTGTAGCTGAAGGTAGAGAAGGTTTATTCAGGCTTCAGCTACTCATGGTGTCCCTCAGAATTCCATCTCTACCCCACGATCAACCCTGCTAAGGGTAAAGCCTGAGCTGTAGGTCGCTGCAGCCCCTCCAGCCTACCTGTAGACTGCTGTGCAGGTGCTGTGTGATTCCCTTTAAGTCCTGCATTCTGCTCACTATGGCCCAGAAAATGAGGAATCCACAGCATTGTTCCAGTTTATCTGCTGCAGGTTAAAGAAGTGCCTGTGCAGCAAGGAAATGAAGATACTACCATCACCTCACTTCCTGTCTTAGTGGTGAGCAGTAGTATGGGCAATGCTTGTCTTGGTCTCTGCTCTGTTGTGTGCTGCAGACTGTGGTCCAGTATCAACATACGTGAGACAGCTTCAAATTACAAGGCACAGTTTAGCTGCAGGAGGATGGAGAACCATGCAGGCTGATTCACTGTGGATCTTTTTTGTTCACAGACCAAAACTCCCAGCAATGCAATAAGCTGAATGGTAACCTCAGGACTGAGACATATGCATGTCATTGACTGGAGATCTTCCTTGAATCAGCATGCAGTGTTTTCATTTTACTTGCAGAATATCCTCTCTTTGCTCCAACAGACAACCAAATATATATGAAGAGGTAGTGAAGAAAAACATGGAAGCTTTTATGCAAATAATTATTTTCTTGGAAAGTATAAAAAAGTGCAATTGCCTGTATTTTCAGAAGACTTTTTTTCCAAAAAAGATTTAAAGTCAGAATAAAGAATGGCTCCTGGTGGAGCTCTAATTTGCCCTTAACAAACTGTTGAGCTTCTGATACATCAGCATGCACCAAGAAAAGTCTCTGCATGGATACACTTAGATGACTCCTGACCACCACAGAAAAGCTCAAGAAAACTTCTGAAGCAGTAGAACACTTGCACCCAAAATTCAGAGACTTGTGTGCACATGATTCATCCACCACCAAACCTACCCAGTTCTCTTACCTCTCAGCAGTCATGCATTCCAGAAACCAAAAAATTAAAACTTGTTGCCACAACATTCTGGCATCAGCCTTTCTGCAGTCACATTGGTTTTTTTCTTTTTTTTATCTTGCCCATTCTCAGCCATCTAATTCTCCATCTACCTCATCCTCCTGCAAGATTCTTAGACCTTCTCTCACAGACAGGCCCTTTGCTCTGCAGAGCAACCCTCTGGGTTCACTGGTTTACTTATGCTGAACAGCAGGATGTTGTGTTTAAGGATAGTGAAGTCTGGTTCTGTTTGCTTTTTACTTCCTTTCACAGCCAATGTCTTCCTATCCCATAACTTCAATGTTATTGTTAACAGTCTTTATATCTCTCAGCATCTTCCCTTTTCTCCTTCCTTTCATACATCTTAGTTTTCCTATTTTCTTTCTTCCCATGCCTCAATTCCGTCTCCCAACTCCCCCTAAGAAAAATGAGCACCTGATAAAATAGTTTGTTTCATTGCTTCTCTTTTCCTTCTCTCCCAGTCCTTTTCTCTAATTCTATCCTATATTTAACTTACTTTTCTTACTACACCTGGAGACATGTTTCCTTCATCATTTATGGATTTATTTACTTATATATTTATTACTTTTGGCTATTATCCTTACAGAAGCCCTCATATTTTTCACATTTCCCATCAGTTCCCAGTTTTGACTCATGTTCCCTCAAGCTGGGATAAGTTTCTGCACTCTACCCCTCCAGCTGCGGGTACACTGCAAGCCAGAGTACAATCTCAGCTGATAGAACACCTAGTTTTACATTAGCTGAGGATGAAAAATAGTAAGAGTATAGCTATGCAGGGTTTAGTATGGACTCCAAAGTCTGTCCAGGATTTTAATAAATACATGGGAGCTTAGCTGTGGCTCCACTGTGTGCTGTAACAAATATACAAGGCTCCAGTGAGTTGTAAGCACATGCTTGCATAGTAATTTAGCTGTAACAGGAGCAGCAGGGAGCTCACAACCTCCATGAGCAGGGCATGATAGCCTTTAGCCACCTGTACTTTCCTCCATCCTGTGTTGCTTCAGAATGCTTTGAGCAATGTAGAAACCCCACTGGAGTTCAAAGGAGACTGTTCCCAAGGCTTTTTCAGGGGACATGGTCCTGTCTAGAAATGGTGGTGGAGAGAATCATCCCTTTTCCTTATGTACCCCTTCCTCACAATTCATGATACCCCAGCACATCTCTACATAGAGTTTGTCAAACGCCCAGGAATATAGTCTTTCATCTGTTCCCTGCAGAACTCACAAGGAAATAACCTTCCCAAGGAAATTACCTTCCCCCAGACAAATGGGACTTTTTGTAGACCAAGTCTAGGAGTCCAAGCTGGGAGGAAGGTAATGGAGGTCAACTTTTTGGCCGTGCAATACCTCACGTCACCAAGTGCCCTGTGTGCTATTCACATCCAGGAGAATGTTGCTTTTATGTTCAAGGGAATAGGAGAAGCCTTGTGGCATTTTCCTCTGATAAGATGCAGTACTTTTTCAGCATGCAAGAAGAGGTGTAAAAGAAATAAGAGAAACACAATGAAAGGAAAAGTAGGCTGCTGTGGTTTAGGAATGAGGCAGTGGAATTCCCACTGCAGCTGATTTAAGTCCCGGTTTCTCAGCAAGGACAGTTCCCCAGTGGTGTTTGAATGTACAGTTAGCAAATGTAACAAGCTCGGTACCTAATGCACCTGCGTGAAACCCTTCGATGGGAAGCCCTGAGGATAAGGGAGTGAGAGTCAGACTCACCAGAGCACAACATGCCAGTTTAACTTGGCTGAGAGTCAGGCTCTGCATGCTTTTCTTACATAGTGTACAAAAGTGAGCTCATTGGCAATGCTCAATAAATAAATAATGATAACAAAATCTGCAGCATAACCAAAAGGATACACGGAAATTACATGTGTGGGGAACTCCCTTGGATATGGCACATTGCCTTCAGCACAGGAAAATACACTTCCCTCCTATTGCAAGCTCATAGTACAGTGACTGTTACTTTTCACCAGTTATTCCAAGGTGATAAAAACAATAATCTGTGGCTGTGGTAGGTCAAATAGTATATAAATTATCAGTTAGACTATATTTAGGCCCATAAACCAGAAGGATGGTGTTCTGGGAACAATGACTGAAGTCTTAACTATATTTGAATTTTTTTCTTAACGTACAGTCCAACCTTTGCATCTTGATGACCTGCCAGACTTGCCTATCATCACTTATGAGAGAGGTCTGGGGGAAAATAAAAAGACTGGATGAGTGCAGAAGGCACGAAAGTGTGTGTTGATGGAGCAACATCTATCTCAGAGATTGTCCTTTCTTCTCATGTTGTTCAAAAGTGAACAACTGAAGTGAAACAAGAGATTTCTAGTCGCTGGATACTGACATGCAAAATTTTTCTGTGGGTCTGTACTATTCTTTTGAGAATGGATACAAGGCCCAAAAGAGTAAACTGCAGCAACAAAATGCTGTGCAATGGATAACAGGTAAATAATTCAGGGCTCTGGACAAGCAGATGATCACTAGCTAGTTCAAGCTGGTATTAAATGCACATAAAATTGCAATTCAGTGTTTTGGGTTGGAAGCTACTTGCTGTCAATAGGCTATTCCCATTCAGGCACTTTAGACAAACATTTAAGAGCCACTGCCTGGTGTAGTGCAACTAGAAACATTGCTGCACTGGAGCAAGTAACCAGCCATCCCTCCAGATCATCTTTGGATCTCCAGTTGTGACCAGAGCAGCACAAATCACAAGGCATCCCCATGGATCCATGCAGGCAGCTGAGCTCTCCCCTGAGCTAGCAGGTCCTCTGAGCCCCTTGGTATACACCTTGAAGGGTAATAGTGATGACTTGCAATTATAATGGACTTAAGCTTGCCCCTGCCATAGATAAGGGTGGTTATCCTTTCAGTTGAAAGGATAAAACCATAAGATCATGTCAGCCCAGCTCTAATGATGAGAAAATATTATGTGATTGTTATTAATACTAAAGCTAGACAAGAATCATGCTGTCACACAAGCTCATAGGGAAAAATACATTTAAATCATATTTTAGACGTATCATTCAGTGCCAGAAGAAGACCCATAAGGAAGAAATGGAGAAATGAATAGAAGGATTACAAATGATAAGACACTTGTGTTCTGGGCACAAGTAGCATAATTATATTCTTTAGAAGGTTCAATTAGGAAATACTGAACCATGTTATCAGTATCTAATAAATATTTATTCAAAACAGTTGTACAGTGCTTCACAAACCACATGAGATTTGCAGAAGACAATGCGGTATTTTATTAATGAGTTACAGAAGTTTGCTCTGTATAGCAGAGAGCAAAAGAAAGTGCAAAATCCATCTGCTGTCACTCGTTATCTAGTCTTGTCTTCCATCACTCTATAGAGAGGAATGTTTACCCCCTGCTGATCTCCTTTAGGTGATTTCTGACCTGTTCATTCTGCTCACATAAAAGACACAGGCTACAACACATTGATGGGTCTGGACCAGATGATGTGTATCTCAAAAATCGAGCTTCCACATCAGCAGATGACAACAGCCTCCTGGCCAACATCTGGCAGAGGAAACAAATCTTAGATCTCCTGTATGAAAACCACCAGCTCTTTCCAAAAATCCAGACACCAGCAGAGAGAGTGTCCTTTATAACCCACTCACCAGAGATGAGTCCTTCTGGTTGAGGGGTTTGCCATGACAGGAAAGCAGGGCATACCTGATATGTGTCATGGAGACATCTTTCCAGTTCAGGAGGACTGTGCAGGAGTAATACAGAGCTGAAAGTAAGTTGGATCTAGGGCTTGTGATACTTGGATTTTCAGTGTGGTGTGCAATTTCGGGAGGGAGAAAATGAAAAACAGCTCCAGGTTTAGATAAAAGTGGACCAGAATAAATCAGAGGTTTTGCGAAACCCAAAATTAATTTCCCTGAAATATTTTATTTCGAATAGTTTGTTTCCATCTCAAATGATGTTATATAATTAATAATAATGATAATAATAATAATACCAGGATTTCCATAAACAAAACAAAATCATGAATATTGTTCCTTGAAGAACTGCACCTTTTCACATATGCAACCACTCTTACATCTCATACCGACTTGCAACACATTCTTACTGCAAAGATGGTTGTCAAATGCTTCCCTGTTCTGTCCTGTGATGAGCAGTTACCGACTTCTCAGGGGATGGTATTCAAATGGCACTCTCAAACTTTAATTTAAAAGTACTTAAAATATTAGACAGGTCCCCTGCTGTGACATTCTAGATGTACAGTTTCCAACAGCAAAACTGTCATTGTTTTACCACCCTTCTAACAGTCTGCAATGAAGATTCTTCTGTCTGAATTGGCTAGGTCTGAACCTCATTAACAACAGCACAGCTGTAACAAACACTATATTCTCAATGTCATTCTATCTAAAAAAAAACCCAAATAATACAAGATTGCCAGTTTTACGATAGTACTGATATATGTTTACATTTTAGGTAAATTTGCACAGTACTTTCAGAAAGGAGTTTCAAATCTCTTTATGCTTCCAGGTCATTATGTCTCTACTGGGATTCATCCAAGTCCTACGCTATCTGATGGTCTGCCATGTCATAGTGGTAAAACACTCTAATGCAGAGGTTTAAGCACTGTTTGCAGATTGAAACCTGCAAAACAAAGCAAAAAAAGTAAACTTTCCTCATTAAACCATATCTGATTTTTGCTTAAAATTTACTACAGCTGGAAACAATGTGGGCAGAAGAATGTGGGTTTGTTCATGGTGCTGCCTTCAGCTGGAGGAATGTGCTCCAGGCGTGTGAAATGATGGAGCTGAGCGCAAGCCAACACTAGCACCCGCAGGCTTCTGGCTCTCACTCCCCTGCTGAAGCCACCAAATGCCTCAGCTGACATGGACACAGAGGTTTTCATAGGAAAGTCTTCACAGGGTTTTCAGGAAGTAGGTTACTGCCATGCCTCGTGTCTGTCTCTAGTCATGAGATGCTCCAGATGTCTTTAAACTTGGTTATCTCTCCAGCCACCTTGGACATGGAAGATAAATTTCCTCTTAGTCATGTTCAGGGCTTGTTGATACAGGGACATCCAGAATAATTAAATTGATTTATCTTTGGAAGTGGATTAGATGCTGACACATAATCAGCGGTGGATTAAACACTCTTATTCAGAAATAGAGAGTCCCTGATTCAGTTTATCTTAATTCACTATGGAAGTGAGTTAGGGCTGTGACTGAAGTGTGGGGAAGGCACAGCAGCTGCTGTACTCCCACAGCTCTCCCCCAGCCACTGAGCAGGGACTGCCATCCCACCCGAAGTGTTGGAGGACAGCTGGGATAAATCAAGCTCAATTCTTTCCTGACCACCATAGGTCACTGCCTGCATCTCAGAGCAGGTTCTAAGCAGGGTGGCTTGGAGTCTCAGCACTCTCCACACCACTGCATACTGTGTCCTGGCCTGGTTGATGAGTTCCCAGATGTATTTTTGGAAATCCTTTTCTCCATCCTTTTTAGATATTTCAAGAACTGAGGTTCTGGCAAGGCTCTTCTCCTCACCTTTATCTGTGCCCATCTCCCAGATGATGAGCATTTTTTATTAAAACTCAGGCTGTTACATGTTATGTACTCCATATTACATATAGAAAAACAAGAAAAGCGTGAGGGAGTCAGTCCTCTTCATCAGGTCTGGCTATAGCACACACATGGCTTTCTCCTAAGTGGAGGCAGCTGAGAATACAGGAGGGGAAGATATCTCTCGGGGCCTACCCTGCCAGCCATAAGAGCATGCCCTACAGTCTGAGACAACACCCTTTGCTAAAGCAGTTTCTCTTTCCCATTTCAAATCCCATGATCTGCCAGAAGTAAACTCTTTATCCCAGCTGATGCCGATGAAGTGTTCTGTTGAAAGTGGCTCGCAGTCTGGCACACACTCTCCCATGAACTGCAGTTTGTTTTCATTTCAGGTCCCCAGTTTGGGCCCGCTTTGTCACAACCAAAAATCAGCTGCTTCACTTTCAGGTGCTTGCTCATGCTCCCAGCACAAGACCAGCTCCCTTCCCTGCCTTGCCTTTTCCAGATGCTCACAGCAGTGCATTACGCTGAATAATGGCAACTTAAAAAAAATTGAAGCCTTTTCAGACTTCAATTGACCTTAAATATAGGTTCAGTTTCTAAAATCCCTTCCTCAGCAGAAGTGAATGTCTGGGAGAATGGATAATGGAATATGGAGCATTGCTACCTCTTGCTGTGCTTGGTAATTACCAAAAATTGTTACTCTTTGACAGCAACTTCTGTGTGACTGTACACCCACAGCAGTGATGATGTTGAGTCCATAACTGCTACTGTCATGCCATTAGTTAAGTAGTAATGCTCCACTCTCTGTCATGGCAGCTCATCTAAACAAGACAGCAGTTGAGTGCAGGTCCAGTTATAAGTATTTTACAATCTGGGAACTCATCGTTTGCTACAAGCAAGTTTTTATTCGTACAGATCCCAGCTACAGTCACACATGGAAGTACCACCCATAACCATTGGCAGATTATTCCTGTGACATGAATTCTCATGTTTGCTAACAGTAAAATTCCTTGCAGAAGGTTGGAGCGTGAACAGGTGACTGAGGACCATCCGCTAGCATAGAGATGCTCAGGCTGTAGTGGCAATAGGTGCTTATTTGGGGTGCCCTTACTGCTTTTGTAATATGTAAGTGTCTCTCACCTAAGTGACTGCAACTTTTCTGTGGCTGCATATCACCTATTGTACGTGAACACTCACATACATGAACAAACACCCTCACACTCTTTTCTGTAGCTGAATTCAGGAGCCCTAATATGCAACATGTTTGTTTGTTTGGTAAATCTGAAAAGAATAAATATATATCTGAAGGACAGTGAGACAAATAATCATATATCAGCCTATTTGGCAATGCTGTATAGTCTTTTTAAATCCATGTAGAATACTTAGACAGAAAAATGCACACATATATATGTGTAGAGACAGACAGGAGGATATAATTTATGCATGTGTGTATATACACATAAGTACATATATAGAGAGCATTTAAAAAGTAAAAAGAATATTTAGTCACACAGGTCCTTGATGCTAACTCATACTCTATGTCTATCTGCATACATACATGAGCACACACTGCTGGTACTGTAAAAACCATCTGCGTTTGCACTGTATAGCAATTTTAGTCATGCTTCCCAAAGAAAAACATGATTTAAGAGATCATTTTCCTTCTGCCCACTTGCTCTCCTTGCAATCTCAAACCTTTTTAGCAGCTCCAAGTTTACCTGGAAATAGCTACTTTCTCACAGAATCAACAAAAATGTGCATCCAGACATAGGAGAAAGCCTCAATCTGTATTGTGACTGAGGTAAAGGCTGTAGTGTGAACTTACCCTCACTTTAACCCACAGAATCTGCAAGAGACAAAAAATTTGAAAGTGTAGCAACCCTAGGAAAATTAAATGGGCGCTTTCATTCAAGCACCAGACCTGAGCCAATGGGAAGTCTGGTTTCATTAGTTCCAGTGCTTATGGCACTACTTTGTTTCTGTTGATCTGAAGGAGGGTGTACCTCTGTCCATTTCTAGATTGGATCTTTGGCAAATACATTCATTCTTTACAATTTTGCTGCAACCCAGCATATTCTTGTTTGTTAATGGGCTGAATGACTCACTTGCAAAAATATGATTTCCAGATTTTGAGTGAGTGACATATACTTATGTCAGAAGAAATTAGACCAGGACTTAGCTGATGGGGTTAAAAAGGGTCCAAGTATAATGATGAACTCTGGCTCTGGCAGCTGGGGAGGAATTAAACCTTAAAAGAATTTCCAATATCTGTTTTTGTTTTTCTAGATCTTCAAACTTATTCCCTTCCAAAAACATAGGGAAGGGTGAAAATGATGCACACCTTAGCAAAATTTGCCCACTAAGAATGGAAAGGGTGGTTTAGAGCCCACATAAAATAGTGGGAGTGTCTCAACTGAATGAGAGATTTATGCATCCTGGAGGTTGTTCCAGATGACAATGGGAAGAAGGTGGTATCATGTTTCCCAGACCTTTTCAGTCTCGGGACCAAAATCCAGGCCAAGCTGGGGCAGTATAGTGTGAGTTGGCTTCTGCACAACACTTTCCACCTCCCACACTCCTGGAGAGGCAGGGGCAGGAGCCCAGAGACCTGAATACAGCAAGTGGCTCTAATTGTGGATATCTAAATTTGTTAAGAGTTGGAAACCCAGATCTCCTAAGACTCCTCCTAGTGAAAGAAATCATGCACTTCCACACTGTGTAAACATACCCATATTGAGGGTTTTGTGCATGATGGCAAGATAGACCTCATTGGGATTCAAGTCACCTCATTCCCATTAATCATGTTAATAATTGAAAACATATGTTCAGCTTGAAAGCACAGCAAGAAAGCCAGGCAACCCTACGTGGAAGTGTGTTGTTACCCAATTCTAATGATACTAATTAACATACCTTTGCCAACCTCGAACAGAAAATCTTCCCAACTAAAATCAGTATCTGCTGTAAACTTCTTGTGTTCCAACCTGACAAAGCCCTTCCACAGCCACTTGTTTCATCTCCGAAAGTGTTCAGTTAGGTCTGTCCCTTCTCCCACAGCGTGAACACAGTGCTAGTGGTGAGATCTTCTACACTGTTTCCTGAACTGCTTGCACAGAAAAGCTTTGGGGTAAGGCTCCTGACTGCAGGGTTCATTTGGCCGTGGTCTGCGCCTCCCTCTCCAGCAGTCTATCCCAGGGACAGGTGCTACCCACAGCCCTGCCACCACATTTTCAGCCTGGTGCTGGGTTGTGACCCTTCAGAAAGACCTTCAGATTTCCAAAATAACCAAAATAGTCCAAACAAGCTTAAATAATCACTGGCATTGATAGTGCTCTCTCGTTGCTCCCACTAAAGTGAAGATAGTGTTCCCATTATAAACTGGTTTTGCCAGAGTTTGCATGATGGAATCACTAAAATGAATTCCAGGCGAAAACCTGCAATGCAAATTCTAACTGGAGCAGTCTGCTGAATTTCAGAGCAAAACTCACTGCCTGTAGGCAATATTCTTGATTCAATATCTCAACCTCTCCCAGCTCTCAAAGGGGGATCCTTTGCTTTGAACAATGCAAAGCTGGGCTCTTCTTGGGCATGGACACACTATCAAGTTACCATGGCAGCTCCAAAAACCACAGTAAGTCTATCGTGTGTCTGAGCCCTGAGGGAAGAAGGAAGAAAACAGAGTAAGTTTGGATACAGGTGGAAGAAAGGACAATGTTTTTTCTTTTCAGATACATTTCTTCTCCCAGTGTGCATGTAAATCAGTTCTTCTGCTATTAGTAACAGGAAAGAAATAAGCCTGTTTGGAAATGAGTTTTGCAATCCTGGAACAGGAAGGTAGGAGGAAGGGAAAAAAGGAAGGAAAAAAAAAAACCAGACCTTGTTTAAATATTAATAATATGGTTTACACAGACTTTGAAATCCTGACAAAAATTCTGGTTTAGATTACTTTGTTCTCATCATCCCTTCTCTCCTCCTACACCCTTTCTCCATTGATCCATAAACTCAGCACAAGTAAATTCCTCCTACCTCTGTAGCAATCCTCGGATGCCACCTACATTTGTGTTGTTCCTTACTCAAAGGAACACATGCCTTGCAGGGAGGTTCTGGAGGGTGATGAGGGTCAAAAGTGTGACAAGTTGGATCCCATGGCTGACCTGCTGGGGCTGTTCATATGTAAAGATGGGATTGAGGCTTCAGCAGTGCAAAAGAACATCTCCTGACCCCTCTGATCATGTCTGTTTTGCCTGTTCTCCTTTTTCCTGTCTCCTGCTAAATGGATCCCCACAGCAGGTCTGGCAAAAGCAGTGCCTGTTTCTGAGCTGCAGGAGGAGCATGCAGAATAAGTGTAGAACCAACTGTCTAGAACCATGCAGAATAAGTTTAGAACCATCTGACTTGGGGCATGGGATCTTGCAGGCTCTAATGCACTAATGCACTAATTTGTGCCACTCTCAGAGTGGCAATGGGAGGAGGATATCTCTGTGATGCTCTTGGGGGCTGAAAGAGTTAATCAGCATTGAGACTTTTAGACTTTATGACTGTTGAGGGGTGCCACACAGCTTTTGAAAGTGGGAGCTGAATGCATTACAGACGGCCTTTCAGAGGGTGTGGGAGCTAGCAGATAAACTCCCAATGCCTACAGCCCTCACCCAGCATCTCTCAGCAGACTGGAAGAGACAGTACCCAGGGCTTCCCTGGGGGAGAATGGGGAGACAGGCTCCTTGCATTCCCCAGCCTGCTCACTGATGTAACCTAACCCTGCACTGGTCAGACCACTCTGGTATTTTTCATTAGCAAATTTTGGAAAATTCTTTGGAAAATATAGGCCAAGGCCTCAGGCAGTGTAAATCAGTGTAAACCCTCCTAAAATGTATCACCAGGGATCTATCACGTGAAGTGCTCAGGATTACTATTGTATAAACAAAGTATAAAGCCTTGGGCCAGGCCCAAGAAGCTGGAATCCCAGACAACTCCATCATCCTTTCCCCAGCATTCCTATGTTCCTGTGTGCTCAGATATTTCTCCGTTTGGTTTGATCAGCTCCCACCAAATCTTTAGTGGCATGCCTGGCACAGAGGTTTCATTCTGCTTTGAAAGTAGCATGGAGATTGTGCATTGACAGTGAGATAGAATATATTCCAGCTGTCAAAACGAGTTGACAAAACACACCCTGTGTACGTATCCACCTTATCCCCTTACTGGGATAACATTTGTTTGCCAACACACCAGTAGCTACTGCTTGCAATGGGTCTCCCTTCCCTCAACGCACCCACTAGCTGGATTTTAGGGGGCATGGGGTGGGAAGGGACCATCTTCATTCAGACTGCTAATCCCAGACTCCAGCATCACGGGCAACGTGGAGTGGCAATGTGCGGCAGAGGGATGGTCCACTCCACCCTAAAACTTCTCAATGGCCCGTTATAAGTTCAAGTCTTGTTGTATAAGACCAAAAGCTATTCCCACTTAAGACCATGGGAGGAGGTCTGACATACCATCCCAAGTGGTCTAGGGGAGCAAACTGTGACAATTCTTGCAGAGGAGTGGGAAACCAAGTCAGCACAGCTGACCTGAGGGAGAAATCCCTTCTAGCCCCAAAACTGGCAACGGGTTTATCGGAGCATGTGAGCAAGGCGTACAAGCCAGGCGCTTCTGTTATCGGCTTGGAGAAAAGCCACACTAATGATCTCATGCGGGGGGGGTGAGGGGGTGGGGAGGTGGTATTTTGCCAGAAGAAGCAGAATTAAACCCAAATTGTTGTTTCCTCTCTGCTTTCCGAAACTCCTCTCCCTGATTAAAACCAAATTTTTATAGTATCCTTTTCTTCAATACTCTAAACTTTTTGGCTACATCTTTTCTTTTCCATGTCTGGCGAAGGACAGAACTGCAGAGGCCAAAATGTTTTTTCCTGAGAAACTCTCTCGCCACTGCAGCTTATCCCAAATCTATAAGCAGTTCAACAGAGTAAAATCATTGAGAGAGGTGGTGACTGAGCCACAGACACAGATCTTGGATATTATTTCCTCTAACCCTGGCCGTTCCACAATGCCGTCCACCTCCTGAAGACTCAGCCCTGAGCCAGCCAAGCATGTGAGTTTCCTCATGAAAGTCACAGGACTACACACGCCAAAAGTGAAGCGCGTATGTAGCTGCATTGCTGAGACAGAGGCCAAAGACCCCTCTTCAGCAGAATTCTTGAGTATAAATCAATGTTACCACTCACATACTTACAGTAAAGGCATATGTTTAAACACCTTGCTGGATCAAGAACTTAACCCCTCTTTCTCACGGTGAAGCAAGGTTTTAAAAGGCTTTGCATATGGTTATCATAATTTTTCCCCCTGGCATTATATGGAGCATCAAGACTAACTTAAACCAGCGTATATAAAGGACAACTGTAATGTGAATGCCACAAACCTAGGGGGATAAGTGGGATGAAAGGATAATAACTGCATTTACTAGACTTATGGCCTTCTCCATTCCTTTTCTCTTGACAGGGAGAGCTTATAATCTTCTTTTTCAATCTGATTTCTCCAACATCCTTGCGTGGCTAACACAGGAAAACAAACTCGTATCAAATCACAGAGTGATCATATGTACAAGCATTTGTCCCCAGTTTTGATCTGCCCTTCGTAAAAGTGAGCCGGATCCTGTTTCCCCTGAAGATCATAGTAAGATCCCCCACTGACATCAATGCAAGCAGGAAGACTTGTACACATTACTTCAACTATTCCAGCTCTCAGGATCCTTTCGTGCCTGACTGGCTTTCTACCTATCTACTCTCTCAACCTTGTCCAAAATGACTGCTTCTAGTCCTGAAGCTGATGGCACTTCATAGGACATGGAGGAGAGCCGATTCTAGGCAACCAAGGCCAGAGATGAGAGATTACAGGTTGCAAAGCCACAAAGCTCTCTCTCTCGATTCCTTCCAGTTGAAGGCATTTTCAAGAAATCCCATATTAATGTGACATTCAGGTTGGCATGTGTATCACTGTGAGATATCCTGCATGTTCAGAAGCTTGATGAGTTTTGTGGCAGATATGGGTCTCAGGGGCCTGAAGACACTAACACCACTCCCACCATATCCCCTCACACTTCGCTTTCTGCTCTCTCAGCTTATCCATGACTGCTACAATATTTCACGGGGACTGGGACAGAGCCATCAGGCTCAGTCAGTGCCAGCTCTTGGTGTCACCTGGAGCAAACCACAGATGGGAGTCTACCACGGGATGGAGAATGCCTTGACAGAGCCAGGCCTGGATACTTACTGCAGTCCTGTTTGTGAAGGTATAGGTGGTAGAGAAAGTTGTTTTCTAGTGTCTTTTTCTGCCCTGTCTCCATGTTATTCTATCCAATAAGTCACTCTACAGCATGTCTCGATGTAAGACCAGTTCTGTGTTTCTCTAATACATGGCACAAATCAGATTTCCTATATGAGAGCTGAGGAGCCTTTTGGATTAAATTATTTCTCTTTGCAGATACCCTTGGGATTTGCTACATTTCCTTTTGTCCCTTTTTCATTTGCTTGATTTCTTTTCTTTGTGCTGTGTCTGACATTTTATTCAGGATTGCAGTGAGGAGCAACAATTTAGGATGATGAATTATGGATTAAAAGAAAAGGCTGGGTTATTTTGGAATCACTTTTCAAAGCCTTCTGCAGGGCCAAAGGAATTCCAGAATGACAGTTTTTAAATTATCTGTGTTGAAGAAGGGGAAGAAAGAAGAGAAGGAAGAGAAAGCAAGACAGGGAGGGTGGTAAGGCAGGAGGGAAGGAAGGAAATGGAGAAATTACAGAACAAAATAAATACAATTTCTTCTGTTTGGAGTGCTGAGAAACCACTCCACTCTGTGATGAGTTTTCTCTACCAGACTTTCCAGGGTAAATTCTGAAACCCATGTGAAATTTTAGTACTGCTTACAAAAGCAGTCTCTTGAATCTACTGAGAGCTTCTCTTAGGAACATAAGCTACCCAGCAATTGATGGGTTGCAGAAGGCTGTCCCCCTCTGCTGTGGCTGATTTTCCATAAGCACTGAACTGTGAAATAACCCATGGGGAAATTTCTGCTGGAAATTTACTTAAAGCCATAAACAAACATTTTCTCAAGTACTCTGAGCAATATCTACATAAATATTCCTTCCCTTGGCTGGAAGATTAGGAGAAGAACAATTGCAATTTTGCTCACTTAACTTTGGCATTTAAAAACTATTAATAACAAGGCATGGGATAGCTTCTTCCATGGAATAGAAATTGCTGCCTATTTACACTGAAATTTATTGAGCTACAGGCATTTTTGAGGAATGCTGTACAGAAATGCCAAACTTAAGGTAAATGAAAGGACATAGTTGAATAAGGGGTGCTTCCAAGTAGATGATTTGTTGCCCATTTGGCAAGTAAGGTAGCATGGCCACTGCCCTCGCACACAAAAATCCTGTTGAAGGCCCAGCTTTGCTCTCAGGCTGTGGACACAGGCAATGGACAATTGAACTTTGCCGTCCTTGAGCTCCTGACTCCCATCTGCAAACAGAGAATGCTTAGACAAAGACATGCTTCGAGATCTTGGGAGGAAAAGTGCTTTATAGGAATATGAAGGTGACATTGCAACAGCTGGCTTTTGAAGGAAAATTGCACTCTACCTGTTAGATGGCTTAATATCAATTTGGCTTGTTAATAAACTCTCAGGAATGTACTTGTTTCATGCTTCACTCCACCTGTTTCTGTGACCCTGGCAATACAAGTGTCAGGAAGACACAGTTGTGACTAACGAATTCTTCTCTGCCTGCCCCTACAGATTTCCTCTAATCTCAGCTGAATAGTTTCATTACATGACATGTTAATGCACCAACAGAGCTGGAAAGGCTGAGTGCTTCTCTAGGTGTACACAATGTAAAATCATTAGGCTGCTTAAGAAGCTTCCCAAAAGCTTTCTGTTAGCAGTTAGATGGCAATTACAGAATTAACAGGAACAGACCACATCTTGCTGACCTGCAGCCTGCCAAGAGGGGATATCATTTCAATGGAAAAAAGGTATCACCTGTCAGAAGAACAACACAAACATCAATAGCACATGGAAACCACTTACCAGCTACCACAGTATGCACTCACTAAGCACTCTGAAAAGTCGAGTACTGCTTGGACCAAGCTGGAGTCAACAGACCTACTGATGACACTTGTGTTACCCTTTTTCTGCAAACCATGTGGTTGAATAAAACTGTGGAGAGACCAAGACTTTCAGTCCCTTGTGCTGATGGGGCAAGGGCATCAATGACTAAGGCAGGTGGGATGGTAAAGGGTGGTGTGAGGCACCCCACCAGCCTACACTCCCTGCTGCCTGGGGCTGTGTTCCTGGCAAAGCATATTGTGATGCTGGAGGGAGGAGGCAAGTCTCCCTAGTCTGCTCCTGCGCTCCATGCAGAGGAGAGAGGTCATCCAAAGAACTGCTTGGAGGTTTTGAGGGAGGACTCCACTTCAGGTTACTTGTTTCAGTCTCTATCCCTGACTCTCCCTGCATTTCATCCTCTGCCTGCCCACTGTCTTGCCCACCCTGACGGCCCAACTAATGGGGCAGCTCTGGTCATGAACATATTAATCCTAGCCAGATGTTTCTCAGAGTGATTAAAAGCCAGACACAGCTTACAGTTTCATACTAGGCCACACGCTTGCTGGGCTATTACTCTCACTTCACCCACATTTCACACAATAACCGTAATCCTTCCCCGAGCCATCAAACATATAAACCAATACAATGGATAACTTCCTTTCCTGGCTTTTCAATCTTTTCCTGTCCTCTCTGGGCCTGGTCCCTTTGCACCACCTTTCTTTCTTTCTTTCCCATATTACATCCCAAAGCTTCCTGTGGCTTCTGTTGGATCTGCCTTTCCCTGTACTTCTGCCCCATTCCTCTGTTGCTGCTTTTCCAGAAGTACATTGGCATGCTGCTTCCCACTCTGAATTGGTGACATCTGTCTAGTCTCCTCCTGCCTCTAGAACAGCTGCCTATTGAGGTCCTTAAGGTAATGGCATGAAAACCTTAAGGTCCACTAGCAAAGGCTTTCTTCCTCCACACGTCTCACCAGTGCGGGTCTTTTCCTCTCATACTATTCTTCATTACTTTTATTTGCACCTTAGTGTGTCATCTGGAGATGTGACATCCTTGAGGCATCTGCATCTGGAATACCAAACTCACAGCTCGTATATAGACTGAATACAGACCACCAGGACTATTTACCTGGTCTACAGCCTGCTCCTGGTACCTTTTCTCTTGGGAATGACCAAGGAGGAGTTGTCCCAGCAGCTGTCAAGGCAGCTACGGCAGACAGCGCACTTCTGTCTGCCTGCTCTGAAGGCATTTCTCAGAAAGAGGGTGGTAGAGATCAGGCAGCAGCAATTGTCCTGGTGATAGCCACCTCCTGGGAGCTCCCTAGGAAGGCAAGAACGTCATGAATAGGATGCACAACCATATGGTTGAAGGGACGCTGTGAGCCACCAAGCCTCATCTTATGCTAAACCTACAGCCCTCCTGACAGATGTTTGCATAATCTGCTCTTGCATACTGCTGGGGTTGGAGAATGTTCACTACCCCCAAGCAGCAGGCATAGCAAATGATCTGTGGTGTCCAATACATTGATGAGGGGTTGGGATTTACAGCAATAGACTGTATGGTGCATGGGCAGGAAACCCAGTCAAATAGAAGAGAAATGGGTCTGGCATCCAGCCCATCCTGACACCAGAATGATATCATGACCCACCACGCTGGAAAGTATCATCTACTACTCTGTATTTTTCTAGGCAAGAGCTTGTTAAGTGTTTTTACACTCTTTACTGATTGCAAAGAGGTATGTGAGTTAGGGGAATTGGTTAAAATATTCAGCTTTGGTTTGTCTGACGAGAGAAAAATACATCATTTTGCATTTTTACATCTTTCCTTTCACATTTTCTTCCTCCAAAGGAAGAAAGAAAAAGAAAAGACTACCAGTGGAGGGGCATTCAAATAAAGCAGAATTTTTTTAAAATCAAAAGCCAAAACAAAAAAAAACAAAAACAAACCCAAAAACTACTAAAGCATCTCTTTTTGGGTTTTGTTTCCCAAAGTGCACTTAGTAGTCACTGCGTGACATTCCCAATAACTATAGATTCTGCTTTGTGCTATCCGCAGACTCATTCATCAGCCAGATCATCTGGGTAGACGCACCAAACCTCACAAGAGACATTTTTTCAACAGGTGAAAGACATGACAGAGCAGAGACCACGAGCTGGGCTTAGAAAGAGGGGTAAAAAGTGCTCAAGGGGGACTGGCTAATATGTGTAGCTACTCCTTCTGCCAGCACGCATTAGTCTTGTAAATATGAAAATGAACTCTTCCATACTACAATTTTTATTCTTGCGTAGGATAAGAAGTAAAGGAAAATAAATTGTCAATCCATGAAGCTGCTGAAAGGGCAGCTGTGAAGGAGGACGGGGTTTGAACAATTCAGGGCACCTAAAATAATGAGCATCTTAGAAAAATATAACCAGCAAGAATGCAGACAGAACAGCTGTCTGGGCTGCAGCTGAGTCCTGTCTGAAGGAAAACAATGAGCATTAAGTTCACTTTTCAGTCCTCTCCATCATTGTTCCCTGTGTTAACAAAGCATCCTGGAAGGGAAAGCAGTGACGGGGAAAGTCTGACCCTACTGTCTGGCCCAGTATCCCCTGACTGCCCCAGCTGTCACCTGGCCCAGGCACTTCAAATACACGTGGGTATCTCAAACCTCTGACCTCACCAGGAGCTCAATGCCACCCAGTCAGACTCTGAAAGCCACCTATCTGGTGCTGCCCAAGGTGCCCTCTGTTTCCCAAGACATGGCTAGGTGGACCAGTGCCTTCGGGCCCTGCACCACTCCAGCTGCAGCCATGGCATGTTATCCAAGGACAGCTCAATTGTCTCTAAATGTCCATGTGGGGCTTACTGGATCAAGCCCAGTGGTTTCCCAGTCCTCTTCAACAGCATGGGCAGGTTAAGTTGGGTACCCACGTAAATCAAGGCAAAGCTGGAGATTAAGATATTTAGTTTTCACCGCGAGTTAAATTTTATTATTTCATATATAAAGTGCCCTACACACTTTTGGTGATACACAGATAATAATTTTAAGGCCAATTGATCTCCTCACTCCATGTCAGGTAACACCTTCTTGTCACCACACAAAATTTCATCCTCTGTGTATAAAAAATGTACAACAACAGACTTGCCTGCCGCATGGCTGCAGAGATAATTAAATGTTGATGCCAGAAAATATGAAGCTGGAGGTTGGCAAAATTTCTATATGCCTTTTCATCCCTGACTTTTGAGTTCATGGAGAAGGAAAATGGGAGTTTGGCAATGACAAGAGATTTAAGGGAGTCTGCAAGAACTGTTTTTTCTGTGAGCATAAAGGGAAGATTTCATTAATCTTTTTATCTGCCAAGGCACTGAACTAACTTATGCATAGCCACGAATTTTGCTCAGTGTGTGATATTATACTACACGACTGCTGATGCTTTTTTTTTGTAAAATATGTTTTAGCTTATTGAGTTGCTGTACCAAATCATTCACTTCTCCGTTTTCTTCCTTTTTTTAATAAACATCCCCTGCCATATATTATGTAAAGGCTCTCCCCATCTCACACATCACAAAGCAGTGGTGTAAATCCAAATGTGAAGAAACAGAGAAAAGAACCAAACTGGATATAAACATCAGCAGGCCTGTGTCACTAGCCATCAGCAGAAAATGTAGGATGAGGTTTAAAAAGCACAATGGTTAGAAAATGGTCTGTTTCAGGTGTGCACTTTGGGGCAGAGGTGGGTGATAAGCAGAGGCAGAAGGCCATAGCAGAACCAAGCCTTTCGCTGAACACCAGCCCCATGGCTTCTGGCCCCGGGCAACATCTTTGTTCACCATCTGCTCTGCCCAGCCTCCTTAGAAAAGACAGTGAAGCAATATTGTTGGACACAACACAGGAACCAGGGCCTGCTGTCCACACATACACACAGGGAGGTGTCAGCATGATCCTGCTCTTTATCTTTTGTTTTGCCATTTTTTCTCCCTCTTTGTGCTGATGCTCTTGATCTCTTGATGAATTTCATCAGCTCCCTTGTCAATGATATTATTGGCATCCCAATTGTTTTCTTCATGTTTCTTTTTCCATGTGCTTTTGTGACCTCAGCATCGTGCCTGGACTCCCCACACTTCCTCTTCTAATTACTGCCACTGCCCTTGGCTTCTACAAGGCTCTCCCAGCTCCCTTCTTCCTGCACTGGGCAACTGGGAAAGTGCTGAGCTCTTCAGCGGCGGTCTGAAAAATAAAAGCTAAACACGATCCCAGTATGGGGGAACTGGAATAGTTTATTGAACACGAGAACACTATTTTAAAGGCATCTGGGGCTGGACATGTTAATGAAGGGGACGAGCTATGTTAATTAGGGAATTACACAAGTTTTTACTACCGTTGCCCAATGGGTTAAACATTTCCTTCAACCAAGATTACATAGGGGGAAAGGATTAAGGGGTTTAGACATGGTTTGATACAATCATCTCAAAAGTCTTTTCTGATATCTGCTGGAGCCAGGCTTGATCCATGAGGTAGAACTTTAACAGGTCTTGTGAGAAGGGTCCAGCTCCTTCAGATCACGAGGTTTTTGTCAGCCCTTGTTTTCCTTTGCTGAAAGCTGGGTTTGGGCTCCCACATCTGCCCCTTCTTTTTTTATTTTTCTAAAAAACAAAAAACTCAGAAGAAACTTTGATCAAACATTTGCCAATGCAAGACAAAATACAAGGGAATATAAATATTACCTTAAATGTTTTCTTTTAACTTATCATGCTAACTAAACATGAAATCTAAGCTTTGATTACTATTTTTTTCTGCAACTTATCAATGCTTTGAAGTATCGGTTCAGAGTGAGCTAATAACAAATTCTATAGCTGCATTTTAGAAGCAAAGGTATACTTAAATGGATCTAACAAGAAACATTGCAGTCTTACTTTTAATACCACAAGTGAAATTAATTTTAGCAAGGAGGCTCCTTTTTCAAGGCAATGTACAGTCTTTTACATACCTGAGATGGAAAATATGATTATGCAAAGGCCTTGTGTGTCAGAATAGTTTGGGCCACAAGGTTTGGCACTATAAAGGCATGTGAAGGAATCATAGCTGTTTTAAGGCATTCTGCATATTGCTACATAAATTATTTTTTTTTTAAACTTAGCATTAACATTAAAAACATTTAACCAATCAAAAAGACTATCAGACATTTTTGGATATAGAAAAGTAAACAAGGAACAAAATGCAAAAAGGAAAAATTCCAAGCAATGTTAAACTAAATAACCCTGGATTAATATAAAACTTGTTTAAACAACTTAACTTATTCCCATTATTTCTTATTAGAAATTACTCTTATAAAATCTTGTTTAAGCTATCCTCTAAAGATCCTATTGACTTATAGGCAATTGATTTTGAACCGAACTTAATAACTTGATGACTTCAGGGTTTGTGTGCTCCTGATTTTTACTGAAAGTGTTTTTTAGTGTTTGTTTTTGAAAACTTTTATTTAACCTAAGATGTCTCTGCAAATGAAATTTTATTCAACTCAGGGTGATATGTTTTCTGTTTTTTATCTAAGAGTGTTTGTGCATATGTGAGGTAATGCGCATTTGTGTATAAATCAGAACATATTATGCATTCACACGCATGCATACATTCACACATTCACACTCGATGGCCATCGAACACACATCATACAAACATACCTTTGGGTTTCATTTTACAGTGTCTTTTGGTTATGCATTGGCATTTTTTGTTTCTCACCCTTAGATTACTAATATAACTATGTTTTCTGTTTTGATGATAGTATAACCTGTAAAAACATAATCATATTTTACTTCATGTTCAATTTAAATTTCAAATACATATAAACATTCTTATAGTTCAAAGATAAATTATATACTTCTTCTATTTTTAAGGCAAATATATGTCTTTCTGTGTTAATTTGGCTTTTGGACTTAGGGAAAACTGTTATTGCAAAGACTGAAAAATTTTCAAAAATACAGCTATGCATACATTTAAAAACTATTCTGGCTATTACTTATGGAAGGGTATCTTCATTCAGCAAGGGTTCTTTGCTTTCCCTCACTCCCCCCCCCCTTTTTTTTTTTTTTTGTTTGTTTGTTTGCGGGGTGTGGGGGGACAATCTCTCCATTGGTAGCGTTTTGTTCGCCTTATACTGTGAAACTGAAACAGGTTAATAAACAAAAAGGGTTTGCAAAAAAGATCAGTTCATAGTTCAGGCTGTAAAGAAAAAGGAAAAAATATCAAGGAAGGGGGTTTTTGCTGCTCTGATTACTGCTGAAGTCGGCAGCTTTGTGTCTGCCCCACTCCCTTTGTCTCCGGGGTCACTGTTCCTGGGTTTCTCTCGTGCTGTTACTCCCGGGCTTCCGCTCGCTCCCTCCTTCGCTGACGGTCCCGCTCGGGCTGTTTCCTCCCTCGGACCTTTCCCGGAGCCCCCCAGGGATTCTGTGGGATCCTCTCCGCCGCCCACGCTCCATAGCCCCGGTTTTTGCGTACCTCGTGCGCTGTTTGTGTTTGTCTTTCCCGGTGCCTCTTTCGTTTCCGGGTTCCTCCGGCCTTCTGAGTGGTTCCCGCTCGGGTCCCGCTGCTGCTTCCTCCGGCGCGGGTCTCTCGGTCTCGTTGTTTGCTGGGGCGCCGGAGGTGGTGGCCCTTCTTCAGGGACCTGCTCGGGGGTGTTGACCTCGCGCCTCTGGCCGCTGCTTGGCTGCTGCTGCTGAGAGCGGTAGCGGGCGGCCGAGGAACTTGCCGAGACAGCGCGGCAGTTTGCTGGCGCTGGCTCGCACCCCGACCCTGCACAGGGTGGCTGCAGCGGCGGTGGCCATGGTTCTGTCTCACACGGCTCTCTCCGGGCAGCGTGTGTCGGGCTGCAATGTGCTTGTGCGCTCAGCTCGGCGGCGGGGGTCCGTCCCGGGCAGCAGCTGCTGAGGTTTTTTCGGGCGGTTGCCGAGTCCCTCAAGCGCGTACCAAGAAGGTTGGTAATGTTCAGTTCTGACATGTGACGCTGGGCCCACAGCAACAGGTTCTGCAAGGGCCGTTCGTCGATTTTCGCGCTGTGCTGCTTAAGCTCGCGTTTTAAGATTAAATAAATGTGGTTTTGTTCAGAAGATATTTGAGTCCCCATTGTACCCTACTTATAATGTTACAAAGTCTTTAAAATAATTACCCAATCCGGAGTTCGTAGTCAGCTCGCTCAGCAGTTCCCGCCTGCTGAGGACAAGTTTCCGTGCACGTCTTCCGCTTTCTCTCAGTTCTGACTACGCACACACCACCGAAACACAAGGAGTGCTGCTTCCCTTGGTCCAGCCAGCCGATGGCCGAGGAATCTTCTAAATGTTAGAAGGTTCTCAGCCTCACGGTTGTGGCGACATTAGCGGCGGTCTGAAAAATAAAAGCTAAACACGATCCCAGTATGGGGGAACTGGAATAGTTTATTGAACACGAGAACACTATTTTAAAGGCATCTGGGGCTGGACATGTTAATGAAGGGGACGAGCTATGTTAATTAGGGAATTACACAAGTTTTTACTACCGTTGCCCAATGGGTTAAACATTTCCTTCAACCAAGATTACATAGGGGGAAAGGATTAAGGGGTTTAGACATGGTTTGATACAATCATCTCAAAAGTCTTTTCTGATATCTGCTGGAGCCAGGCTTGATCCATGAGGTAGAACTTTAACAGGTCTTGTGAGAAGGGTCCAGCTCCTTCAGATCACGAGGTTTTTGTCAGCCCTTGTTTTCCTTTGCTGAAAGCTGGGTTTGGGCTCCCACACTCTTCTAACCCCTCCTTTTCCTCTTTCCTGAACAGTCACAGCTCTCAGTCAGGAATACTGCTTTCTCTGCAGATTTCTGCTTATTCTACCTGTCTTCGAACAGCCTTTTCTGCTTTACACATGGGAACTGAGGACATGGAAATTATGTATTTTTGCTGTTCAGATATCACTAGGGACACGAGTTGGCAAGGGATTTACAGGCAAGTTGTTAATGATCTGTTCTAAATCAGGCTGCAAGACTCCACCTTCCTCCTTATCCCTTATCTTGGCCTCTCCATCACTCTCAATGCTGGCAACTGCTGCATTTCTTTCCTATCCCTCCAACTAAGAGATCTTCTCTGTACTTCCTTCATCTTTTGGGGTTTCAAGCTCTGCCCTTAGTTGCACAGTCTTTTCTTTCTGAATCATTTATTTTACAGAATATGAAGTAATTTCCCAGCAAGAATCTTACTGTGTTCTTCATCATCTCTCATCTCTGTTGGTGCAACATCCATTTCCCTGGCTTTGACTTGACTAAAACAATCCTACCATTATCCTTCCATAGGGCTAATGATGCAGAGACCCACATCTCTTGCCCATAATGCTGAAGGTTCACTATTGCTCTGATGACTATTGTCCCTTTATCTCATTCTGCTGTCTGGATGGGTTTTCATCTTGAAAAAGTAAAGCATTCAGGACAAGGACTGTCTTTTTGGTTTGTCCTTGCACAGCACGTAGCACAGTAGGGCTCCAGTCCACAGTAAGAGTCTCAAAGTGCTATTGCTAGTCAAAGAGATAAAATGATGAATACACCAAAACTGGCAGTAGGTGTAACTAGCCTGGTCTAGTTTGTTTTTCCTGCTCTCACACAGTGGTCAAAACTGACTGCCAGTGCTGTTGCCAGTGAGAAGACTTACAAGCCATAGCAACTGGCAGCAAGGACATTAAAACACCGGACACTAGTGCACCCAGACACCAAGTCTGGTATCTCTACACTTACCTGCATAATAAATTTACATAGATTTAAAAAATCCCAGGTGCCTCTCCAATAGTTATATTCAACAAGCTGCAGGCAGCTGGGTTCATAGGATCTCAAACGTCTTCTTCCTAAGGTTGTAGTCAGCGAGAAAGCCTACCTTTACTTTGGCCCCAGACCATACTTTGCCATGATAAACCTCCTCTCCTGTCAGCACTCTTACTGCACTTTTGCTAGAAATGATGAGAAACTAGAGAAATTGTTTTACAAAACAGAGTAAGGTCATGTTCATTTGACTGAGTTTGAAGTGGAGCTCTTCTGTGTTTTCCTCAAATATTTTACATTTTCCTGGATTTTACCTCAACCATTTTTCTTAACCAACCCCTTTTTCCCATTAAATCATACATTTGTAAGATTTTCATAGAGATGCCAGATGACGTAGGAAAAAAAAGTTGTAGTCTAAACATCTTCCAGAAGCAGGAAATGTGTTGCATGGCTTTTGCAGAGCCAAACACCTCTGTGCCCTGTCTTTCCTCTTTTTCCTGCTCTTGCCCAGTGGCTCAAGGGGAAGACAACAGTTCTTCATGCTCATCTAGCAGCCTTCAACATGAGTGTCAGAGGTGTTTGGTATTAAGAGCAAGAGGGTGACTGGAATCAGATGTCAGTGACGCTGCTCCGTGACACTGTCCAGGGTGCAATATGTGGCAATGTACAGTAGAAAAAAATGTATGGGGAAAAGGAGCAGAAAAAGGCAGGAGGAAGAGGAAATATGTCTTTTGACATCAGTAAATATTTGAAGCAAATACAAGATTGATTTTACAATCTATCTGCGTATGAATCGACTGCCGGATGCGGCTTGTTTGGTTTTTTTCTGCCAAATCCAACAAATGCTATCAGGGTGGAATTCGGCCATATCTCCAGTATTCCAGTAAAGAAATAATGGTCTAACTGTGGGTACAGAAAAAAATAACACCACAGAAATCTTATGAGTTTATAGGAAGAAATATGAGTAACTTTATGACATGATGAGCAAAAGGGGGAAAATGAAACCAAGAAAAAAGTGTATAAATATTTATAGAAAGGAAATGTTATCATTAAAGAAAGGAAATGTCATCAATGTAGTGGAGGAATAAAAACTGCAGAATAATAATGGGTCAATAAATAGAGCTCTTGAGGAAAAAGAAACAAAGAAACTAAATGTTTTCCTTGCTTCTCAATTAATTTAGAAAATATATTAACAATAAACCTGTGGAGGACACATGTGGGTACTGAGTCTGAACCAGAGATTACTGAGATTAATGAGAGAATGCAAAAGAGCCTCATGTGTAGGATACAGATACAAAATGCCAGGCAAGTATGAGTTAATCCACAGTTAATATTGGAGATTAGGGATCAAACAGTTGGACCATAAACTGTACATTCTGAGAGAATTATTTATTAATCATGAGTCAGGAGAGGTTTTTGAAAGGCAAATCATGTCAGACAGATGTAGGTTTTCTTTACAAAATAACTTCCTTTTGGAAAGATGTGGTAAAAAATCAAAGTGTATTTTCAATAAACTTCAGATCACATGGATGTAAGAACCAGGGGTGACCTTGAAAAGTCTGACCTGAAGGAAAGCCTCAGCTCATGTGGAAGTCAGAGTTCAATGTTATCAGTCCTGATTTTCTCGTGGGTAATGCAGAATAAATGAGGAAGCGCCAGAAGTGTAAGGTGGTTGAATTAAAAAATACAAACGTGATAAAATTTTTGGTGGGCTACAGAATTAAATTTCAGAGCAAGTTCCAGACTGTTTCTCAGAAAAAAAAAAAAAATCTTTGTAGGTAAATGGATGCTGGGATGAAACACAATTTTCTTTGCAAGAATTGGTACGGCTAAAGTCCTTTCTCTGTCAGAAAACAACTACTTTTGGAGCCACATTATTGCTGATTTTGACATAAGAATAATATGCAAAACATATTTGGAAGTGATACTAAAACAGTGTGGTTAAGAGACATTCAGTGCTGTGCATCTTAATTAGTACAGTAACATGAGCAACAATAAAAGGCTCTGAGTTACAAATTAACAGCTATAATACCAATCTTACTTTTGCTGCCATAAATTGGAACTATTTCTAATAAAATAATTAAAAAACCCCTGTTGATATAAAACATCCACATATGTGTGTATGAGGCCTGGTTTTGTATGATTATGTAATTAGGGAACATAGTATCCCCTCAAGGATGTAAAAAAGAAAATTGTAACCTTAATTATGGCATTTTTTAATTCCTTTTTGCAAACTGGATAATTATCTTCTAGTTAGTTTTGTTTTAAGGAAAAGTAATGACAGGAGCTAATGAGTTGCAGACAAGAAAAAACATACAAAATGGGGCTTGGAGAAAAGCAAGAAGGGACAAGACAAACTGCAACCCTCTCAGTGATATTGTATGTTTAAGCAAGAATTTCTAATTGAGGTCATTTCACTCACCAGAATTAGAACAGCAGCCAAGGGAAAGGTGGAATATATATCTAAATAATTTAAGGAGGATTATTTTACGGAGAGAGCAATCAGGAGGTGACACACATATACAGCAGAAATGGAGAGGTCAGACAATGCCGATGTGAGCAAAATCCTGCCATCCACATAGAGCTTTAACTGACACATATTTGAGGTTAGCCAAGAACCCAGACTACTGAGGGGAGCAAGGAATTTGTCAACCATCACATTTTTCTTGCAGGCTGGCTGTGCAGGGCTGTTTGTATTATAGCAATTTTTGGGAGTGCTTTTGCCCTTTGGCTCACGTTTTCCATGTTTACAGGCCATAAAAACCAGATAGAGTCATAAGCCATGTAAATGTGATTATATAAATTGTATTGTTTATAAAAGAGAAAAAGAGAATTCAAATTCACATTTTTCAACCAGTTTTATGCTAGAGAAATGCCGGTTCTGTCATCAAGCTCCCCTCATCAGGAAGAGAACATGGTAGAAACATTTCAAATGGCAGAAAACAGTAATTATGAAGACTTCACCTTCCACATCTAGTCCAAACACTCTGCCCAGTAGGGTTGGTGAAGTTGTATTTCTCCTTACCTGTGTGAAGTCACTGTCGAGCAATTATTGCAGAATCTTGTAAGGTTTACCTGAAAAAATTAAAAATCAAATCAGTTTGGATTAAGTTGTCTCATAGTTGGTGAAAGAAGGTCTCAGTTCGTGACTTACAAAGTCATGAAGTGATATGAAAAGCTAATATCCACCAAAATTGAGGAAAAGGATTTATGAAATTTCATAATGAAGCTTACTACTTGCTTACTTTTCAGCTTTCATTTAGACCCCTCCAACCACCCTCAACATGTTATGCATCCTGTTGCCCACATTTCACAGTGCTTAAATTTAAGCTAGGGAAGAGTTCACATGGACTGCCTTCCAACCCATCAAGAGAGTTTGGAACCTTGAACTAGCTGGGAGTGTCCTTCCCTTCGTTTCCTTACTGTGGTCTCTGGACAATGCTACCTCCTGTTAGCTCCGTACGCACACACACACAACACACACAGGTGCAAAAGCTGAAAAGAAGGATCCGCTCTCTCAAAGAATGGCCCGTTGAGCCTGACTGACTTTGCATTTAGACTTCAGCCTTCTTGGCTTCCACCCAGTGCCTGCTTCCAAAGAGCTGGGAGCCCAAATCAATATTGTCTATAACTTCTCATCTTGGCAATTGCACACACAACAGACAGGCACTCTGTGTGCTTCTGCGGAAAGAAACAATCCTGCACCACTGAAGAACGTTTCTTCTGCCTTTCATTCTTCAACTTAATTGAATCCTGGCCTTATTCCTTATTGCCGTTATGGAAATAACTGAGATAGAAGTGTTGTCTAGAAATCCAAGCAGAAAAAACAAGATAAATGCAAAACTGCAATCCTAACCCTAATATAACTTAACTTCCCTGGTCAAATCTTAATCCAGCTCCCATGAAAGTCAAAGAGTCTTTATAGGTGGTCAGGAATTAAGCTGGGCAATAAAGATCTTTGCTTATTATCAGTTTGCAAGCTAGCTGCATTTAATAGTGCATTATCTGAATTAAATTATTAAAATTATCAATGACAATATTTTAGCTGAGCCTAAAAATAAGGGAGTATGAAGTGGTGAGGGAGGTGACTCATTTATACATACCAGTCTGGGTGGTTGATAATGTAGGAGCCAGAGCGTGCCTGTAGGAACAAAGAAATGGTAACATATAAAAGCTGGACTGTAGGATACTGAAAAAGGTTGAGGATTATCAACTGATCATTCAGCTGAGCATCCCGTGCGACAGTATAGCTATGGAGGGGACATGAGGAAATACCAAGGAGGTGGAGGAACCATTTATATAAATCCAGTGAAACTATTACAGTAATACTATGCCCATTTCAGAAACTGACTTGGAAATGTGTTGGTTAGTTATGCAGAAGGGATCAATGGGCCAGTGTTGTCTCCTGAGGTGTCCATGGCTACTTCTAGGAGGTCTGTAGAAGAGCACAAAAAGAGCAGTAGGCATACGGAAATTTTTAGAAGTCCGTTTACTGAAAAAGGTGAAAATGGCTTTTCTAGTATGATCTCCCATATAAAAGAGCTTTATATGCTTTTATGGTGACAAAAAATCTGCTAGAAACCTTAGGAAGCAGTTAGATGGCTAGGAACTCCCGATGTTAAAAAGGGGGAATCTTAACTCAAAATGGAACTCTATAGCTTCAGCTCCAAGCTGTTGGGTCTTGTTATGCCTGTAGGGTGAGGAGCCCTCCTGTCCTGGTTAGAACAGCTGGGACCGATTCATCACTGAATGGGTATAGCCCAAACTGTGTATTCTATAGCCCTCCATGCCATTTCCCAGAAACTGTTGTCAGTAGAGGCCTGCGAGGTGGGGGGGGGGAATGTTCCTGAGCACCCTCATACCCTTTTATGGAATGAGCACCCTCATACCCTTTCATGGAACTCCCCGCTCTGAGGGAAGGACTAAACACCCTTTTATGGAATTCCCCGCTCTGAGGGGAGGACTGAACATTCCTACCTGAACTGGAGAGTATATAAACCTGGAGTTTCGGAACCTTTTTACCACTCGTGGGATCCAGAGGAGGACTGCAGCTCATCGCTCTCAACCAGACTGCAGCTCACCACCACCCTCGGCCGGACTACAATTACCACTTTTGGTTGGACTGCAGCAGCTCTCCCACCAGCAGGTTTTTCCCCTCTCCCTTTGCTTTGGACTCAAGGGGGGGCCCAGGTAGCACCACTTTGTTTGTGCCCCGGGGTGCTGTGTTGTACATTTGGGCTTTGTGGGTTAGTGCCTGTTGCTTGTCTGTGTGGTCGTACTTATTGTATTATTTTATTAAATTGTTATTCTGACTTGTAATCTCTCTTTGAGTTGGCTTGGTTTCCTCTGCTGGTTAACTTTCAAACCAGCACACCTCCAGAATCAGATTTCTGTTCTTAGCCAAGTCCTTTCTGGGCTTGCTGTTACCCAAAGCAGCATGCCCCTTTTTGTAAGTGCAATCTTCTCCCTACAAGAGTCACTTCACTTTTGGCTGTACTGAAGCACACAGTATTTGCAGGCTTCCATTTTAAAAAGTAAATCAGCTCAATGATGTGTCTTCTTCATTATCCTCACTCCCCAGCCTTTGACAATACTTACAGAATTGCTTTTAGGTCATTCATACTGCCAGGGGTTAAACAGCACAGGTTAAGAAAGCCAACAGTTTCCTACTGAAGATGGGCCTTGACAGCAGATTTTGGACCCAGTATGTTACCATATTTTTAATCCCATTTAATATGTCCTGTTATTTTGAAGAATTCTTAATAAAAAAATTCAGTACTATAACAAATACTTAGAGAATTATGAGTACATTACCCCCAACACTTCTGCCACAAAACAAATTGATCTGGTAACATGCTCATTATTGAATAATTTGTTTCCCTTAAGCTTAAAGTTATTCCTGTTAAGTGTAGTTTTCTTTTTGCCTTATTGTTAATGAAATCACTCTACTTTGCTCATGCTCACTATGTCAAGCTGATATGCCTAGAATTACCAATATCTGTATCAGCTTTTTCTCCAGACAAGTCTTTCTAGCATTCCTATGATTTACCAACTTTAACAGCCCACACATCTCCTCAACCAGCTCTTTAAAGCTCTTGCTGCAGACAGACCTACTGGTTAAAAACAGCCGGTTTATTAGCTCTTGCTCCGCATATTGCCAAGTTACTGTTGGAAGGGAACAGATTTCGCCTTCACCCTCTGTGAATTCTTCATGCAGACTTTTCAAAAACCCGCTTGGAAGAACAGGATATGTTGAAACTATTTGACATTTCTACATTAAAAACGTTTTTACAGACTAGAATCATTGTTAGGATTTTTTTGTACTATGAGACATATCAAAACCTTTTTTTTCCCTTCATTCACCCTCTTGCCTTAGGTTTTTTCCTTGTATCCTATCACTTCATTAAGATTTTTTCTAGTTTTCCACCAGTTTAGAATAATTTATAATTTATTATTCTAATAATAGAATTTATTATTCTATTATTTAGAATAATATTTAGAATAATAATACATATAATTATAATTTTTATATATTAATAAATTATATATTATAATTTATAACATCTTTTTCCTCTGAGTGTGTGTGCATTTGTATTCAGCTACATTTGCCTATTTCAAGCCAGCCTGGTTCTTTTTGCCAGTGCAACTTTTTTGCTCTTACTTGAGCAGCTGTATGGCTTTGGGGCATGCAATAAGCAACTGTTTAAAATTCCCGATTACACTTCCCATTTTAAGACCATGAGAACAGCAGGAAAGAGTGCAATCAAAGGCCTTCCAAAGTGACCCTCCAGCAGTGGCCAGCTTGCCTGAAGTACAAACAACCAAGCAGCTCAAACACAGCCAGTGCCTCCCAGTACCTCTCTTTCAACCACTCTGGGCCCTACATGTCCCTCAAGAGCAGTCTGAGCAGGCACTGGGGACTTTTACTGGATCTTTCATGCCTTCCTTTACCCGGTTACTTCTGGAATATACATAGACTTTTAGCAGCCACACAGCCCACATGACAGGAAACATTCAAGTTTATTAGAGGACGGATAAAGAAGCACCTCTTTTTGTTCACTCTGTCTTTTCATTCGATGCCTCCTCATCTTTGCACTCAGTCATTGCCATTCACCTTTTCTGCATGATTTTCAGTTGCACTCTGTCACCTTCCCTTCTCAATCAACTCTTTTCCAAGCTGACAAAGTCTAGTATGTTTAATCACTCCTTGAATGAAAGTATTTTTACTATATCTGTGATCAAGCCTCTTGTCCTTCTCTGAACTTTTCTACCTCTTCTTTACCGACTTTGAGCTGCAGGGAAACAAAACTACTGACATGTCTTGCATTTTAAACTCTTTCTCCAGGATGATTTGGCTTTTAAAAGTTTTCAATGTCATGAAACTGGGTTTTTAAATTACAAAGTTTTCCTGTGTTACTGGCTTGGATTTTATCTTCTTTGAATGCAATAGAGGCACTCAAGCCACCATTGCTGCACTCCAGAACGAGACAAATTTCAGCTCTGTGCTCAGTGCACCCTTCTTTCTGAGTTAATGACTAATTCACAGCTCTGTGAGGCTGGATGTAGTCCCCAGGCAGGGAACTGCCAGCTATGGGTTTTGGCAATTCTAAGGAAATTTTGTGTCTGCCTCATAAAAGCTAAAACAAGAAAAGGTTCAGGTGAAAGCAGGAAGAATAATCCAAGATGGGACAACCTGGCTGTATAGTAAAAGACTAACAAAGCTTAGTGTTTCTAGCTCATTCAAGAGAAGACAAAAGGTTACTTGATTCTCACTTACAAACCATTATGAAAGGGATTTCTGCTGGCAGATGGATCTGTAATCTTGTGGTGTAAAGGAGTAATAAGATTCCATGGCTGAAAGCTGAAAGATTAGAAACAAGACAAAAATGTTAGCAACCAGGTTAATTATCCAAACAGCTTAAAGGGATGTACCAGATTCTGTAACACATGATATTTTCAAATCATAATTAGCTGTGTTTTTAAAAGACGTGCTGTTGCCCAAGCAAAAATTGTGGTCTCCATGCAGAAATAATCAGAAGAGAGTTTTTAGCCTATATTAAGCTGCAGGTCAACCGAGCTGATCTTAATTACACCCTTGGCCTTAAGATCTATGAATCTAGGAAAATGGGGATAATGGCATGTATTTAATTATCTTGTGTTTTGAATGGAAAAATGGGAGAATTTTTCACAGTAACAATTGATTCATACATTTAGGCTATTTTTTTGCTCATAACATGTCTGGGGACAGACCATTAACTCCTAAATCTATTTTGCAAATGTGATGGACAGCTATCTTGCCCAATATTTGACTTAGACCTTGTGAGCTGTGCTGCCTAGTTGGTTAGCTAATGAGTGATGTGCCAGTTCCCCTCTGTGATTGATTAGCATGAAGGCAAAGCAGACAGGCATATTTGAACATTTCAAATTCAGTCTGGTGACAATGTATAGGAACATGATTTCGAAATCCTTTTCCTTTAATCAAGCCCCACCATGTCATGTTGACTGAGGAGTAGACAGAAAAACTTTGTTAGCATCACTTAAAGCAGATTCATTTATTTTAAATGTTAAGGTCTAGTCAAGCCATAGTTACAACATTATGTTGCTCATCAGTCATCCAGGTCTAGGTCTAAGGATGCATTTTGTTTTGAAAATTAACAAATTTCCTAGCCCCTTGCTTATACAGTAGATAGTACAGTGAGCTCGGGGCTAATGTAACTGAAATAGCAAAAACTGAAGATATCAGATATTTAAAAAAAGGACTGCATTCACTTCATGCTGGTCAATATTCATGGGAGGAAGTATAGAATCCTGCGAAAGAAAACAAGAGCAGGGAAACTCACTTGGGTTTCAGTTAAATACTACAAAACCAAGACTGGAGTAATAAGATATGATAACTACAAAGAGGAACATCTGTTAAAGAAAAAAACCTCTTTCAAAGCAGATCCTCTTCTGCTAATGAAACCCCTTTAAATGATTTTAAGACCATGGAAAGACATCTGTGGTGGTGACGAGGCACATCTGAGCATGGTCTGCTCTAGAAAGAGGAGGGCTTCTCCGGGTCCGGAGAGCCATCAAGTCATGCCTGTGATGCTGGACCACAAAGGGAAGGCACAGTAAAAGCAAAGAAGTGGCTGTTCTTTAGGAACCTGTAACACACAATGCACTTTTCAAATAAGGTTTTTACTACCAAATTCTGGCAACCTGTCCTTGTTACTCATCTGCCTCCCCATCCAGCATACATTCATCCCATTCCCATGCTGCCCACACCTCCACCTGCAGGGCTCATGCTGTAGCCAGGACCCACTTCATCAGCAGTGAGGCCAGGTTGTGGCAGGGTTGGGCATGTTCCCTCCTCACCAAACTCCAAGGGGCCTGTTAGCAGCCTGGACCATCACCATGAATCAAAAAATGACCCCACTCCAAGCCCTTGCTGTCTCAGGAGCATGCGCCCGACTGCCAGGAGGTGAAGCTGTCACATGTACAGACACAACTGAGCTGGTCATGGTCAGTTGTGAAAGCACAGGGAGGTACCCAGACTACCAGCAAGCTCCGACAGCCCACAACAAAGCCTGTTTCTGCAGCATCAGATTTTGCATCCCACCCTGGACTACAAGCAGTCTGGGTATCGCAACAGGTACTTCAATGCTGTCTTCCAGCAGCAGTGTGGAGATACCCTGCGTAGGAGCCGAACGCCTGCAGATGGTTACAGAAGCACAGTCAAGTGCTATTAACAGCTGTTTGGCCTGAAGTGAGCTTGCAAAATGAGCACAGTTTATATTACACAGAGACTTCAGGGAGCAGTGGGTAAGGTTGTGACAGGCAGGAGGGAGTAACTGCCCATGTCAGGGGCCACTTCATTTTTCACTTGTTAGATGGCTTTCCTATTACATTTCCAATCTAGCATGGAAATTATGCTTGTTCTGTGCCTCTGGTTCAATGTGAAATTGGAGAAAATATGATGTGAACATCAGTTACCAAACCACTTGTTTCTGCCAGCCCCTGAGGGGAGGGGTACCCCCTGATGCTTGGTAAAAATGTGATGGTTTGGACCAAACTAATCTTTGCTTTGTCAGTATCAAGAGCTATAAGAACATCTGTGTTTCTGGAGGCACACTGTGGTACATAAACAAGAAATAATGCAACAATTTCCTTTTTCCCCACCCATGAAAATAAACTTCTGAGTCATAAAACCTTTGAGATAACTGAGAAATACACATGTAGGGCAATGTTCAGCCAGTCAAGCACACCTCCTGCTGTCCTGCCTTCTCCACTCTCCAGTCACAGTGGCATACAGGCCACACATCTCAGATGCTCCCTGGTGTTCGGGAGATGCAACATTCAGGTGTCTGATCCATTGCTGCGGGAGTCTGTTTGTGCCCTTGCAGAAGAAGGCCGCTTTTACACCTCCTGAAAGCCACTGATGCCAGCAAAGTCCCTCCTATTGTCTCTAGTGAGGGTAGACACAGATTCTGACAAAAGGTCTGGCCTTCAGTTCTTCCCAAGCAAGGAGAGCACTTACTGGCATGTTTGCAGGCTGTTTACAGCCCATGTGAGCTTGCAGCACTGGCAAGTAAATGCCCAGGCTGTCAGGTCGTAGTTACCCTACTGCAGTCTGAGCAGTCAGGACAAAAACACTGCCTCCACAACGTACTTCCAGCCAGCAGAGCTGCTCTTCTATTTCCTTCTGGGTTTGGTGTTTGAATTAAGAGGAAGCTGGGTTAACCCCAGCTCTGGATGCTGAGCCACTAAGAAACTATTTCATTGCCAAGAGTAACGGTCAGGGCATATTCTGCCTTCACCAGTTGTGGAACAGTACTAGATTTCTTAAAACTGACCCAATCCTAGTCATGATTGGGACAATCCTATGCAATGCTGCCTCTACGGAAAGAGTCTCACTTTTCCCCATGTGTGGGCTAATCTCACAGCAGGCTGCAGATGAGGAGAGAGGACTGGGTGCCTTCATCCTAAGAATTAGTCAGGGGTGGTTATAGCAAGCAGAAATTCAAATTCATGTCTAGTCCAGGTCCATTGCAGCAACTCCTTCCTACCAGTTCTCCCCTTGCGTTCCTGAGGTTAACATGGACAGTCTAACAGGCCAGAAATGGGCGCTGGAAAAAGGCTCTTCCTCCCTCTCTCCCTTCCTTACTTCCTCCCTCCATCTCTCCCTTCCTCCCTCCCTTTCCTATCCCCCTTCCTCCCTCCCTTCCTCCCTCCATCCCTCCCTCCCTTCCCCCATGCTGAGTCAGATCTTCAAGGCCATCCCTGAGCCTTTTCTATACCACAAGGCTAGGGAGAGCTGGCGGTGCGAAAATGCGTGGAAGTTCATGGTTTCATTTTAGGGATTTTAAAGGGTTGCATATTGGTGGGCCAACAGCAATTCTCAGGTATAGCTTACCTGGGATCTGTTTATCTACAAAAACAACCATGCTATTCCCACCAGCTGCTGTGTGAAGGCCGAGGAAATGGGGGATAAGAATGCAAGACCTGTTTGTTCTTTGATTAGTGTGGTTTGTACATCAAGGTTTTATTAGCTTTTACTGCCCTACTGACTGCTGCCTGCAACTGCTTCACACTCCCCACTTTTCTAACAGCCCCTCTGCTTTCTCTGCTTTCCTTCCTTCTGGCTTTGTCCGAACCTTTTTATTGCCAACTCCAGTGAGATTATAAAATTTGGCATCTGTTGCCAGACATTTCAGGTTTATTAAATCTGTTAAAAAAATCTTTAGCTCTGTAATGTGCACAGGGCTGGGATACAACAGGGAAGCAGAAGGGGTGGCACCAGCTCCCTGTGCATGCATTATTTACACTGGATCAGTACTGGGAAGACAACTGCCATGGGATGAGCAGGAGGAGGAGCAGGGAGATTATTTACAGCCTGGCTGTACACACACATCTATCGACCTACCTGTCCATGTGTACTTGCTATGTCCGTGGATACACGTTCCAGATATGTATATTCACCTCAGAGACTTTTGCATCTAACTCAATGCCCGTGCCTCCTTTTAAGTGCTATTATTCAATGTATTACTCTTATCTTCGTTATTGTCCCAAAGCCTTTGAAAGGTGAAGGTCAGGACTAGGTCATGTTTGTGGTATTTTCCCTTTCTTCTAACCACAAGCAGCTTTTAGTCCACTGATTGTGAGCTCTGGGTACTCCAGGAGGTTTCTTGCCTTCTCCTGCTAGTCTTACATTGAGCTTTTTTCCTATTTGCCTGCATTTAGACTTCTGCCTTCTGCTGAGCTGTGGAGAGCTCTCAGCTATCCTCCACAAGAGTCTGCCTTACCTCAATGGGTGTGCAGGACCTCACCACCAAAATGAGTTAAATACTAAAATAAATACCTCCAGCTTCTGCCTGTTGGAGATCTCGGTTCTTTCTTTCCGCAGTCCCATACAAAAAGGTGTGCAAAAAGCAGGTTCATAATGTGGGAAACAAAAATTTTTCTTCTTCCTTTCCCCTCCAACAATTAAAACCTGGAAGAACTGGCATGTTTCATTCCAGAGTTCCCAGAAATTTACTACTGAACTGAAAAGCCGCATAAAACTTTTCACACTAGGAAAAGTGTGTGCTCAGAAATGTTCTGAGAATGTGGAAATGAGAGATAATCACAGAAAGTGCTTTAAACTTCACACGGAGTGGTCAATGTTGACAATTTGCATAATAACTCTGGCAAATGAGCTATTATGCTCCATGACAGCAGCAATAATTAAATGCCAGAGCTGGTCATTACAAGAGTTAACCACTGATTAATTTGTCTGTTTATATTAAAAAACAGGGTTGGCTTCACTAACTAATAAATTGCCCATGTACAGCTGTTATCAAAAAGATCGCTTGTTAGAAAATTGATTAAGTAATTTTTAAATTGTTTTAATTAAGTTTCAGTAATTAGACTCACCCGAATTTATTTTCCCCTTTTTATGGAATAGAGAAGAAATAAACAGGTACTGAGTATGTAGAGGTGATATGAGGCAAAGTCAATCATACAAAAGTGTGATTGGAAATCTATAGGAAAACAAATACCTGTTGCAATCTTCTTGCCCTCCTAAAGGCTTGTAGGAATCTAAAGAAAATTAGATTTTCATTTTATTTTATTTACTTTGCCTTGTGGAGACTTGATGCCTAGCTCACTCCACTTAGTGAATTCATAATAAGGACAGAGATGTTAAAATCGGTAAATCTTGTGTGCTCACTCCATTTATTATGCAAGATACTAACCAGCCAAGTGGTGCTATGGGGAGCAGTTTACAGCCTGATGATAAAGTCTTGCTACAGCTTCATAGTGCCAGGTTCTCTCTGGAAATTCGCCATTTGTCTTTTTCTGCCTGTTCCCTAAGGAAGGCTCACCCTATGCCTGCCCTGAGCATAGTGAGAGGCAACCATGCCCAGGGTGAGAGGCGAAAGGGGATCTGCACCAGTGGTGACAGCAACAGGTCTGTCTTCCCTAAATCAGGCTCCTAATACTGCCAATGTGAGAGATCCCACAAGACTTGGCACAAAAGAGAGAGAAAAGTTTCTTTTTTTCCTGGAAATTCAATTACAGGGGATTTGCCGTAAAGGGCCTTCTTAATTTGTTGCTGCTCTCTACATTACCAGTCATTACAGTATAGCCTGCTCTTAAAGAAAACTCTTGCACATCCATTGCACAGGGCTTCTGCATTGTCTCCCCTACCCATAAAGTCACTTCACTAATTACTTCATTGATTCATACCTTTGTGCCGTTCAATATATTATTTTCTGCCATGCTACTTCTACAGTGTGGAGTTTAGCTTTGGGACAGAGTCATCCAGGCACAACACTACATTTTACTGAACTACAGTTGTTTGACAGCTTACTGGCTAAGATTCAGTCTCTAGCATATTTCCAGGCTTCAGGTCCAGAATAGAAATAGAGTAATAAGGCCGGAAAATCAAAAAAGCAGGAATAATCACATTCTGTTATCACTTAAGCAGTGATACCTGTACCACACCTAAAATACAGACATATATATATGTACCACCCTCGCCCAGTATGCAAACAAAACCTAACATCAAAAGCTTCCTCCCATACAGAACATTCAATTACATTCAATTTATATCCGTAATCCACCTGTATGGCTTTGCTAATATTAGTTCTTAGAGCTGTTTTTCCCACCTCTTAAGAAAATGCAGTTGCTTTTTAATTGAGAAACAGTCTCACTGGGGAATGACAAGCCCAGAGTTACGTCCCCTGGAGATTTCAAAGCATGCAATACAATCACAAGCAGTGTGAGCAGTGTAAATATGGAGAAACCTTGCTGCTAATCCCTGCTTTTTTGAGCATGTTGGTGTATCCACACTTGCATCTCCCAGCTGAGGTGCCCTTGAGCAGAACAACTACAAATGCAGAAAAGATATGGGCACGTTAAGAGGGAGAAAGAATGGACACTCCAGGAGAAGAGAGGAAGGATGCCTGTACACAGGGACCAGACACTCACTCTCCTGTAAGGGGAAAATCCTCACTTGCCCTTTTCAACCACTTGTCAGAAATCACCAGCAAATGACTCCTGTTCTTTATCTTCATCCCAGTGAGAGGTCCCTCATTTTGGTGACCCCATGTCTGAGAAGATGACTTTTTTTTATTGAACTCAGCCCTTGCCTCCTGGACTAGACTGCAACTACCAGTGAGCTGGAGTGTGATGAACTGGGGTTGAATTTGATGCAATGTCTCATCAGTAACTTTGCTGCAGTTGTTTTCACCATGTGTTAGTTACCACCTGCCTGTGGGCTCTCAGCACAACTGCCCCATCATGTCCAGTTCATCCTTGTGTCCAGTGCATCTTTGTGTCCAACACATCCTCCCCTAGCAGTAGTCTGAGTGCCAAGCCCCTGACAGTCAAAGGAAGAACACTCACTGGTAATGTTCTCTTCCTCATCCCACCAGCAGAAGAGAAGAGAAGAGAAGGGAGAGTGCTGCTGTGATCTGTGATGGCATCAACAGACTTTGCAGAGCTGCTGACATGGCCGGTCAAGCCCCCTGTAGGACACCCAGGGCCAGTGGACCTGCTTACCCATAGACACTTTTGCCATCCCTCAGGCTCCTGGTTGTCCTTCTGTACACAGCATCATGGCTAATCTGTGTTTCATTTCTCCTTCATGATCAGGATGCCTTGGAAATGTTTGTTCTTACCATTCCCGCTTTCCAGCTCTTTTTCCAACACCCTTGCCTCCAGGCAGCCCTGTAAACCTCACACAGAAGCTGTCTAGACAAATTCAGAAAAACTTGGAAAGCACTTGGATGGTACCATAAGAGGTTAGGCAGGAAAGTTAATCAGGAAATTGCTGTCCATTTCCTCCACAGCACAGTTTGAATTGTGGATTGTAAATAAGGCATGAGACACACTCTGAATAATGAAGAGAAATGATGAAAAGTATGAAATGGCTGATCATGAGATCACAATTTATTTTGGATAGTGAATGTAGGAGAGGTTCCCAGGGAAAAATTAGTATGCAAGTATGTAGGTACAAGATGAAAGATGGTATCATAATACATATGAAAATGGGAATCAAATAAATATTGCCCAGACAATCCTAAGTCTAACCATTCTTATATTCCAAGAGCTTAATGTTGTTGGTTTAAAATCCTCTTACATTTAGAGGATCAAGGCCTTATTTTGTTAATCACTTGTATGGAAATGCTGCCAGTGTGGAAAAGGAATTCAGTGACCAATAAAATAGCATGTCGCTTTTTTGTCATTTCATTGAGGTTTGACTTGTCTGTATATTGAATTGTGGGGTTTCAGTAATTTCTTTACTTTACAGAAAAAGAACTTTGCTAAGCAAGAAAAAAAATCCCAGAAAAAACCTCGTCACATAAAGACAGTTCTTTACTTTTGGTATATTCAGCATTTTTTCCGGAGTAAAGTTCACAGAACACTCACATGAATAAAGTAATTTTTTTTGTTTAATTGGATTGAGTCTGGAGAGAGAGGAAACCAAATAAATCTTTAAGTGGGGGCAGGGAGGGATAAAGAAAAATTCTTCAAGGCAAAATGAGAAATGGGTAACACTCTCACAGAAGTTTCCTACAGTAGAGTATTATTTAATGCTGGGTTATTTAAAGGCAGAAAGTTCCAATCTTGTTCATAACACAGTTCATAAGATTTCATCCAGCTGGTCCTGCTTTAGGACCTGTTTTAGGACCAGACCTGAAAGTGCTGTGATTATCACAGGCACACTTTGCTCCAGCTGTTTTGAGTGGTGGGATGGAGAGGATCCTGGGACAGGTGACAAGATTTTTGTGCTGTCCCACCAGCTTGCATCCATCCTATGTCACTACCAGGGGTTTCTTGTTTGACTTGTTCATCAGCAGCGAATTCAGCACAGACAGGATCTGTTTTGGGTTTGGAGGCTCTGGGAGCTGAGAGAAGACTCAGAATGCCCCATTATGGGTACCTGCTGACTTCAGAACTGTGCTCAGTGCTGGGACACAGCTGGACACATTTCAATTACTTGCTGCTTGCCCCATCCCAACTGAAGGCAGGGACTACCTGTGTCTTTACATGCCCTCAGAATAGCTTTGACAAAGTTGCCTTGGGTATAGTTTGGGATGAAACTGTTGTGGTTCAGGCTGCAGGAGGTACTACAGTTCCAGGCACATTTTTACGTGGTATCCTGGGCTCTAAGCTGCTGTGATTTTATTGCTAGTGGTGTACAAATTAGCTGTATTAAGACTAGATCTCTCTGCTTGTCATGGCTGCAATCACAGCCCAGTAGCTTGAGTAGCTTTGCAATGATGCCTTTTGCTCCTTTAGGTTAGCAATGAAAAGGAATAGCTATCTGCTCTGTGTAGCCTTTCTCCATGATGTCCCACAGCTCAACCTCATCCAGATATACTAAAGAGAGTTGGAGAATGGCAGCCCAGTGTGTAGATGTTAAGGACCCCCACACTCCCATGTTTCTATATGGCAATTCATTTCAGGATTAGTGACTCCTGCAGGGATTTAACTTCAGGGCCAACATGAAAGTTGAATGAAAGAAACATGCACGTTGGTGTGCTCCTTTGTAGGGTTGGGAAAGGAGACAAGACTCTTTAATGATAGCGAGTATCATGACAGTGTTGACAAACCCTGCCAATCAGCAGGCAGCTTTTGGCTCCGAATGGAGCAGGGAGTGAATGTGACAGAGAGTCTTGCTTGAGTGCTCTGCACCTTTTAGTTGCTACCCAAGAACGAGGTGGTAGGTCTTGCAGACTGGTGTTCTCATTACGATGATCAGAAACTGCCAGCGTGCATGTCATGTTGGTAGTCCTGGGAGAGAAATCAGACACTCAGCTGGAATGAAAATATATCACCTTCACAAGGATGGATCCTCCAGAGCAGGATAGAAAGACACCAACATCATGCTGTGAGTTGACACAGCAAGTACAGTTACTGTCCAGGCTGGATGTGAACTGGTTGAAGAGGGAGTCAGGATGCGGATTTGTTAATCCAGCATATCTCAAAAGCACTATAAAAACAGGAGATATCTTATTTACAAATGAGATATTATTTTTGGCACCAGGAAGAAAGGAAGTGCAGAAGGCTGTGACAGTGTTGTTCACACTTGTTCATTTACCCATTCTTCCCCCAGAGAGACCAGCAGCCAGCACAGGCTTGTAGAGGAGGCTTGCAGTAGGAGAGCCAGTTTACATAATTTGCTTATGGAAAGAAGACCTTTTGTGGTGCTCAGAGCAGCAAAAAACATGTTGTTCTTCAGTATGGGGTGAGCTATCTCAGGCAAATGCTACCTATTGAACAAGGAGATGAAGAGGACCAGATGGAAAAATGAATTTCCTTCTAGGATCCAAGAGAGTGGGCTGATGCTGTTGCAAGCTGAGATGAAGGCTGAGTTGGAGAGTGAGTTTCTGGTTGCAGATCTAAAATTTGTTAGGTGGAGGGGGAGAGAAGCACTGGCCTAAATGTTCACAGAGAAACTGTAGGATGAAGAAAACTAAAGGTACTTTTAATTGTAACTCTGACCTTCAGCACAGTAACAACTGCCTTCCATCTGTGTCTTTCTTAAGTCAAGATGTTTGTGCCTTAAAAAAACATGGATGTAAACATCCCACCTCACATTACAATGAGAGGATGTTATTCACTTACTGACCATGGCAGTCCAGCTGTCAGAACATCTCCCTACTCTCCTCTCTAACCAGGTCTGTTCCTCACATGAGGACAGTCACAGCTTAAAGCCACAGAAGTCTTTTATTTGCCTGTAATGCCCTGTTTCCCCCCGTCCCTGCCTCCTTGCATATACCAGATCTTCCAACTCTGTCCAAAACCCTTGTCACTCCCCACCACTGACTGCTCCTTGCCTCTGTACCTTCCTGATATGAGTGCACCCTTGAAATCTTTCCTCACCAGCTCCTGTGTCCCCACAGGGCCATTCCTATCATTCCTTCCTTGCTGAGAAGCATTTCACTCCGAACTCTCCACGATGGGTAGTGTGCCTGTGCTACCCACCGGTCAGCACCGACACAGGTTGGTCTGCTCCCCACCCCCTCTCCCAAGACAGCTGCAATTCAGAGGCAGCTGTACAGCTTTTTATAGATGGGACTTGATGTCACTTGACGGACCACAGTGCTATTTTTGTGCCAAGTTAGCACAGGCTTAGTATTCTGCGCGTGCGAGCACTTCACCCAAGACTAGTTGCTGAAATATAAATACCACTCAACCAAAGTTATTTAGAACTTGAGTCGAATCGACCTGATCTGAGCCAATTATTTTCCCCGACAGAATTAATTAGACTGCATATAAAGTGAGTGAGATGTGAAAGACAGGTCTGCAGAATTACTTATTCCATTAACAGTTGGTTTGGAAAAAAAGAGGCTCTGTCCTTGACTTGGCTTTGCCATGTCCTCATCAAGAAAAAGGGAATCAGGGTTTTCACATGGGAAGCTGCTCTGCTGGCAAACACAGTTCACTTGGTGTTATTTTGCATCAACAAGCTCCCTGCTCTCTTATATTCATAATGATAAGGGCTGGCTGCATAAATGCTGTTGCAGAATCCAAACTCCCTCCCTGCTCAGAACAACTGTTGCTCAGACCTACTCTGTGGAGCTAATTTATTGCCAGAGAGTGAAATGTAAATAGTTTGCAGCAGGTACGCGAGCAAGCATTTCTTCACCGAGTATTACTTGGAGAGGAGCCAATCAGTGCCTGTACACGGAGCTGGGGGTAGCAGCTTTTCAAGTATGAGAGAAAAGTAGGCCTGGCTTCAAAAGCAGTGATTATTTTTTGGGAACGACTCCAGCAAGGTGGGGAGGGACTGAGAAACTCATTTTTTCAAGCTCAGAACTCAAGTTTCCTTGGGACCCTTTTCTCCTCCAGAGCTCAAAAAACAGCAAGAGCAGCTGTGCAGCTCCAGTCTTATGTGAACAGTGGATTCTGGGGTGACATATGTCCCAGACAGACAAAACCTGTTTTTCTTTAAACACAGACCATGAGCAAAAGGCACAACTGAGACATAGGGCTGGGGCCAGCTTCCTGTCCTTTGCACAGGGAGAAGAGTTCATGCCATCCCGCTGAGCCTCCCTGTGCCTGTGCCACGGCTTCTCCAGTGCAGCAGCTTTCACACACTAACAGAGGTTGCTCTTGGGTCTGCAGGGACTGGGGAACCATTCCAAACCCCAAGAACTAACAGTTTACATTTCACAGCCAGTAAGCTCTGGCCCTCTGAATTCACCATCCTCTCTGACAAAATCCACCAGGACTCTTCCTGTGTATATCACTATGTTACATTCGGACAGGGAGATTGTCCCCAACGGCAGACAAGTTGCTTGCATCCTCTTCCTTTCCAAGAAAAGTTTCTTCCACTCTCAGAGCCTAGGTGTCCAGCCTCGTGGGAAGGAAACCTGGTAAGCTGGGGAAAACACCACCTTGTCTCTGCAAACAGCTTCACCTCAGATGCACTTTCATCCCATTGTGATTCTTTCTCCACTCTTTGGATCTAACTCCTTGTGGATAGGTTAATATGAACAAAGAGATGACCTACAGAGCACCTAATAGTTGTAAAATATATTGCACATAACCCTGCAACACTAGACTGCAAGGCAGACCATTCCGCAGCACAGGACTATCACTGCCACCTCTGCCAAGGACAGACAGATTTTAGGACTCTGTTGTGGTACAACAGAAATGAAACATATTAGTTCCTATTTTGTGAGATTATTTTAAGCACTGTTATCCTCTTTCCTGAAACACAGTAATGCTTTGCAGTTAACTGTGCTTTGGAGAGGAGGAATGGACTATACAGTCTCCCAAAATCTATCCCTTGTTCCATAGCCTGGCTTGAGAAGGAGATCAAAGTGATCTTGTGAGGCGTTTGACTCCATCCCCTACACCCTCTCACCTGCTCTGGAAAGCTTTCAGTGAAGACAATTCTGCAATATTCTTCCTCTCCCCATGCCCAGGGCTTACAGCTCTCCTATAGACTGTAGGATATTACAGGAGATTACACCTAACCTAAGGGTATGTTGCTATATATTAAGCCAATTATTTCTCATCCTACCTGCAGGAGACAAGGACAAAAGTAAAAAACAGCTCTCTATGTATTGAAAGCTTTGTTATTCCGCTCAGTCATCTACTTTCTAGACAAAACCAAACCCACTTATCTTCTGCTTTCTGAAACTTTTCCTTTTTATTGCTGCTTTGCCCAGATTGTCTCTGACATGGTATCCAAATCTGGACACATTGCACCAGGTGGAATCTCAGCAGCACTGAGTGAAGTGTCACAAGTAGCTCTCATATTGTCTGCCTGCTAACACCTCCTACCCAAAGATTCACCTTTCTCAAAACACCAACATATTATTGGCTTGCTCAGTTTGCAGTACACCAAAACCCCAGCTCCAGTTCTTCCGTACTGCTCTCTCAGCACTTATTGTGCAATCTGTTTTTATGCATTTGATTTCAATGTGTAATACTTCCAACCTATCTCAAAATAATTCCATCTCACTGGGTCCAGATCATTTCTCCAGCTCATCGAGATCACTTTTTCTTATTATGTCCTCCAATTTCATTATAGCTCCTTCCCAGCTGGGTGTCTGCTGCACATGAAGTCTTTTCCATCATCCACCCTGATAATGAAGACAGTGAACAGAAATAGTCCCAAAGAAAAAATTCCCCTGCAGAATCCAACTTGAAATGCCTTCTCATTTTGGCAAGAGACAATTGCAAACCAGTCAACACATTTTTTCAGCCACTTCAATGAGACTTCATGGCGATTTCTTTTCTAATGAAGATTCACTGAAAAACAGCATTGAATACTTCAAACACCTCTTCATCATGCTTTATTTTTTCTCTGTGTCCATTAAGTAATGGAGTTACAACTCCCTTTGCCTCACACCTGCTCCTCAAACATTTAGAAGATTTGTAGAAGAATTGTTTATGTTGCATTCCTGCCTTGTTTTTACTATTTGCAGGACTTCTTTCTTTTTTTTTTTTTTTTTTTGGATTTCAAGTAATGACGTTCCTGATGCAGTTATACAGGGCTTACAGTAGATTCTGTTGCTCCTCTACACTGCTTTGCTTGTAATATAACCACCAGCTTGCTGCACTTCTTCACTTAGAGTTTCTTCCAAGAGACTCTGCCTAACTGCTCTCTGAATTTGCTGAAATCTGCTTCTTTTTTAAGACCAAGTTTTCATCTTGTCACATTTAGACCCTGAAATAGCCAGTGATTTGTTCTTCATCATCAGTTTCAGTGGAAGATGAAGCAAGACATAGAGAATGTCCAATTGTCATTTCGTAAATTGATGCCCTCCAGGACAGAGATGAATGAGCAGGGTGATCTGAATAGTGCTGCTCTCTTTCCTGTGCTTGATCTGTAGGTAAAGGACTTTGCCTTTCTGAGCTGCAAATCTAGTGGACTTTGTGAGTGCAACAAAGAAAGGTGTGGAAAATCCTGTCAATCAAGGCAGGGAGCCTTAATTGACACATGAGAGTTTATCCTAGTTTGTTCTTTGAGAGATGGACATGACTAGCAGCAATTTAGGATTACCATATAACTCGGGCAGTTGCCAGAATGCACAGAACATAATTTAGTATATTCAAATCAGCTATCAAGGGAAAGGAAGCTGGAATTAATCTAGTGGGATCAGAAATCATCCAGAGGCTTCAAAAATAGATGAGAAACACTTATTCTAACATGGTATTAAAATTAGGAATCAAATCCACAAAGGAAGTCAGGAAATTCACTTGCCAGTTTCCTTTGTCTCACTTTTCATATGAGTGCCCTTAGAGGAGGAGGCACACAGTTTTTGGTGCCTGATAACCTATCACTGTGATGATAGGTTATCCATTGTGATGGATGAGAGAAGCTCTTAGTTTGGGATTTCAGGGGAATAAGGGAATGTTGACTTTTTCATTTTCTTAATAAATAAGGGTAAAATACTTCAAAAAGAGGTTTAGAAATATTTTAAAACTTAATTATACTATTTTATCAATTTATAGAGGAAGGATTACATATGTGACTTTCTCAGGAACACTGGCAATGAGCCACATCTCAGAAATACTTCTTTGCACATACATTAAGAAGATATCAAGTGCATTTATGATACATATATTTATTCTTCCTAGACACTACAGCCACTGCTTAAGTGAGGATCACAAGCCTTACCCTGAAAGCTGTTGAGTACCTACTAATAACTTCAACAAACTTCAGGAAGACATATTCATTTAGGTCAGTGACTTAGATATGTTACCTGAGAATTTTGACAACCATTAGGCACCTGGATACCTTTATAAACCTAGCCTCTTTCTACCTGTCTCTAGCACCAAGCTTTTTTTCAGTTGATGGTATCAAACATCTGATCAGAGAAGGGTTGTTCCACTTTGGAGACGATTTCAGTAAGTGGAAATGTAGTCTCCTGCTGCTTCAGTGGTAACTGAGCACCTTGAGCAAACCTATCAGCTGAGCTACTAAAAGGTTTGTCAGGGTTTTTCAAAGCAGCTGTACTAATTTCGGGTAAGGAATAACCTTACCGCTGCTCAGGTTTTCTGAAGTAATTGCTTTTCTGTTCTCTCTCGCTATCTCTTTTTCAGAGGCCAGGTTTGCAAGCAGCTTGGCCTGTTTCTCATTTTCATGCCAAATTGCTCCTTCAGGTTCATCCCCTCCTCCAGGCTGAGAGAGGAGTATGTGGAGGAAATTGTCAGGCTGATGTTTCTTGACAGCCCTACAAAGCATTACTGCTTTCTAAGGAAAATAAAACAGAACCAGACTGCCTTTTAACCAAAGCCCTGTCTCAGGATGCTGCCTGCCCAAAGGACGGGGTAGAGCAGAACTGGATCCAGCAGCAATGTGCCGCTTCCCTGAAATGCACAGACTTACCTAGAACAACAGAAGAGGGAGGAGCTGCAAAAGCTTTGACCAGCCCCAAACCATTCAATCTTGCTGTGGTTAGGAGGCAGCAAGCCATTCCTTCAGCCCAGTTTCTCAGGCCTGCCCAGAGACAGACAGCAAGTGGAAGGGAGAATGCACTGCTCAGGACTGATCTGAGCCTGCCCTTGGCTTTACTTGCAGCTGGACCGTGCTCGGTCACCAGTCCTGCTAAATCAACTGCCAGCCACGCTCAGCCAGCACTTAATTTATAATATAGACAAGTGTGCATACACCGCGAATGCACACTGTGAGCTACAGTTCTATATTTAGATGACATCTGCAGTGGGTTAGTCTGAGGGCAAGGACCCCTAAAGAAGTTGTCAACCCATAAGATCAGAAGTGAAGTTACAGTCTTATGTGTGCTTTCAGGCTGCGGTGAGTGTGAGGAATTTACCTCGCCTGCCTTTCAGCACAGAGTAAGGGCGTGAATGTGAATTACCACACTAAAGTATCTGAAAGGCTTTAGGTTGACTCTCCAGCTTCTTCCTGGATGCTGATTTGCCCTTATCCTCTGGGTCCTTGGGTCTGATGCTTGCTTATCTTGTAGAGTAATTTGCATTTTGGTATATGATTCCAATAAATAATAATAACATTTTACATGTGTAAATGACTATGAAGTGCATGAGGGAAAGGAGAAGTAAACCCTTATCTTTTGAAAGAATATCAAAAAAACAGAGGATAATTTGGTCTGGAGCCAAAGGATATTTCCTCATTTTGAATCTAAAATGCTAAGAGAATTGTATTAAAAAGCATAATTATGGAAGAAAAAAGCTTTAGCTAAGGTTGTGTTGCTAAATATTCAAAATCACCTTCTGCACAAAATCTTACCCCTTCAAAAATCCTCTGAAATTAAGATAATGTATTCATTACAGTACTCAAAAGATTTCCATTTCAATTTATTGTCAAGGTTGAGAGGTTCTGAATAGGACTCCTGGGGAAAAGGGCAACTTTAGTATTAAAAAGATAGGACTTTACTACCTGAAAGTGATTTTCAAACACTGATTAATTCAGCCACAGAATAACAGAGAGGCACAGTGTTATTTAGGATAGCTGTGATTCCCTTGCATTTCCCATTTCATAGTGGGAAGCTGAGGCACAGGTGTTGAACAGTTTCTTCAAAGCAACAGTCAATGGTAAGGCAGGTCTTGCACGGGATTCCTATACTTCAAGTATGAGCATGCTATGAATACCCCACACAGGTTATTACGAACTTTCCTAAATACCTCCTGTGCAGTCAGAACAATATTAATTCTGCCTTCTGATGGTGAAAGGATGAATAATTGTCTCAGGGGAAGGAAGAACAGTTTCTTCATGACTCCTATGGACCATTTGGACTCAAGTGGTTTTATTTTTTTTCACATTAAGGAAAAGAAATAGTTAGCCACACAAAAGCTGTAGATGACCAAAGTATCCATTTGCCTGGCTGCTTGCCTTCCACTCATGGAGAAGACTCATCCTAGCTCCTGAGCAGAGGTTTCTGCACAATAAACTATGACTCCTCATGAGTCTTTGAGTCTAGAATTGCAAACTGGAGGGAGATTATGGCCCCAAATGCAGTTCTGTGATGAGAAAATTTTGTGAACTGCAGCACTGGGAGCTGCTGGCTCAGTCCCCTATGGACAATTTGGAGGATGCAACCAAAGTCAGACTGTGTCCAAGAATTAAACTACAGCTGAGTTTTGAGAAAAAAAATCAGCTACAGACAAGGAAAATTTGTTTTCCTTCAAAACAAGACCTGTCATTTTAGGTCAAGATGAAGTTGTGGGATGAGTGTGGCTTCACCACATAACCCTCTAGTCAAGGCAAGCCATCTGTTTAAGTTCAACTATTACTATGCCAAGCTGAAGAGACAAAATGTCCGAGAGACCCTGAACCAATCTTTAAGAATAAAGGACACTTGTGCAAGCAACTGTCACCAGGCAACAGCCTCTGTAGTAATTGGCTTGCTCCAGGAACAGGGAGGAGTTTTGAACAGAAAGGCCCAGATAAAATCTTGTTCTTGATGGATCTGAACCCCAAAAGATGGAGGATCTTGATCTGAGCCAAGGGGATGCCTTACATAATCTTACCTATGGAGAGAAAGGGGTTTTCCATCAACTAGAGTTTAAGGTTGGAATGAACTCTTCCAACTGAATCTCCTGCACATCCTGGTATATGGATTTTGCCCAGTTCCTCTCCACTCATCCTGACCATGTATATCTGACAGTGTGGACTGTGTCCAGGAAAGGCTTCAGTTGACTTTTGACATGAAGGAACTATCGGGACAGATCAGATAAAAGGTTAATTTTCTTTGTTTCCTTCCAGTTTGCGAGAGGTAAGAGGTGTGGAGAAACACTCATGGCCTAAATCAGCAGAGACTCACTAGCATCTGACATAAAATTCCACTAAGAAAATTGCTATAAACAAACACGACTAGAAGACACTGAATCGTTTTTCCACAGACATTATTATTTAGTCGGACACAGTCTGATTTTATGAGTCACTGCCACTTCCATTGTGCAAACAAATGGCCAAATAGAGCTTTTGTAGAAGTAGATGCAATTTCAGCAGCTTCCCTATGGTGAAACCTACCTACACCACACTTGGATTTGACTAAGTGCACACAACATAGATAAGTTTACAAAGAAAACTCTCAAGTATTAAACTGGTGGATGCCCCATCCCTGGAAGTGTTCAAGGCCAGGCTGGATGGGGCTTTGAGCAACCTGATCTAGTGTAAAGTTTTCTGCCCATGGGAGGGAGGGGTGGAACTTTTCCTTAAGTTCCTCAAAGATAAGATTATCCTTACCTTTAAGGTTGCTTCCAACCCAAGCCATTTTATGATTCTATGATTCTATGAAATTGTTCTGTCAGATCTATGATGAGCACTCAACCAAAGTTGTACATGCTAAAAAATCCATTAAAAGAATATTTTGTACAGGTAGACAGTGCATTAATGAAATAAAGTATTTTCCTCAGATTGTGCCCGAAGAGAAATTAATTACTGGGGAACAAGAGAAGAAAAGGATCTCTACCTTCTGCAGTCTGAGAGTACTGTGCTATTTTTGCCTCTTGAAATCTCATTTCCATGAAACATTTCTGCAGAGCGCATATTTTCTAAACACGAATTCCTTAGCAGCCTTGCTAATATAAATGCCATAATTCCAGAATAAAGAGACAGTGCCCTGATCCAAAGGTCCTTGACTAGGAAAGGCTGTATTTCAAAGGAATCCTACTGCTCATGTTATGGCATTGTAAGTAACCACTGCCCAAGTGGGAGTCAGGCTGACAGAGGGAGGCTTAAGGTAGGTGGTGGGGAGGGTGTATGTTAATTCCAGTGGTAAAGGCTTAGTCCATGCCCAGAATATAAATACAACTCCATTTTGATTTTTTTTTTGTCCCCTGCTGGCTCATGATGATGCCAAATTCTGGTGTAACATTGTGAACAGCATTTGCTTGCAGTTGGTTTCAGTCAGGGGAGTTTACAATAATAATGACGTAGCTTGCAAGGCGCTCCTAGAATTATGTATATGCTTTGAGCAGTGCCACTTGAATGCTCCCTGCTTCTTCAACTCCCCTTCAATATCCTTTTTATCCCATCTGCACCACTCTCCCACCCTTCCTGCCACCCAGCAGATATAAGAAAAACATTTGGGATTTTCCCCGTCAACCTCAAATTTTTCAGATTGGCACACATATCTGCCTGAATACACTGAGAACACTACCCCTGGCAATGGGCTGTAGGTGAAATTCTGCCCCTGAGAAGTGGGACCCAGGGTCCGTGTCTGCCCCTGAAACCATCATGGCAGAGTCACCCCTAGCAGGAGTTCTCTGGCTGCTGCTGTGGGAGATGCTGCGTCTCACCCCAGCATATCTGTGGAGTGGGCTAGCTCACTGACACCCTGGCTTTGTTCCAGGAGGATTGCTGCTAGTTATCTACAGTGAAGAACAAAATACCCAGGGATTTTATCACTGGAGAGAGATGCATGAAGAACCCTGTTTCTAGTACTTCTTTCTGTGAGACTTGAACTCACGGTCCTGTCCCACACCACCAGCCTGTGATGCCATTCCGTGCCTTCTGCTTTGGCAATGGAGGGGAAGCCAGCACAGGGGGACAGGTGTGTGCTTGAGAAATCATCTGCTCTTCACCCCAGCATCTGTCATCATTTTAATGCAGCACTCCTGCACCCACACAAGGTTTAGGCTTGTCAGCATCAGTCAGTCTTCTCCCCACAGGTGGAAGCCCTTCTTCTGGCATGCATAATACGGCAAGTGGTGTGCCAGAGGTGCCAATTTCTACAGCAGGCAGGTGAGACAGCCCTCACTCATGCCTCAGTCTCTGAGGAGCCAAAGTAGAGAGAGAAGAAAGCCTTCTCCACTGCTAGTGCAAGAATGAGAAGAAAACAGAATTTGGTGGTGTGTTTCTACAAAGTTGATATTACCCCTGGCATGAGCAACCAGACAATGCTCAGGACCCTGCAAGTTGCTTCCATTCTTAGGGGAAGTGGAGTCAGTCTTCTGTGTCTTTGATGGATCCCTGATCATTGACTAAGGCCACATAACTGTCTGGTTTTCATGGACACTGTAGGCCTTAAACAACATGAAGACCATCCTCTACCCACAGCCTTGGCTTGAATTGACAAGTCCTCCACCCCTGGAATATGTTTCAGTGCCAGACTCCCAACACCTTTTCAAGCAATGCTGAGGACTTCCTCTGCCGCCATTCCCAGTTTCTATCGGCTTCTGGCTCTCCTCTCTCAAGCATGTAAACTCCCCTTGCTCCCACTGTGCCCTTAGCATGCCCCCCATTTTGGGCAGTGAATGACCACTGTTAGTCCAGTTCTCTGTCTCTGAAGAGGCCTTACTCTCTCTATAAAGCTCTTGGAAGAATCATCTCATGCTCTTTATGCCAGAATAAAGTGTGAAATATTACATACATTGACTTAATGCCTCAGAGACTCATTTACAGACCTACTGCAAGAGCACAGTGCTAATCTAGACATACATAGCATCATGACTGTCATCATGGGCTACAATGTGCTGAACTCCTCAAACACAGCAGTTTTCTCTCTCTCCTTGAGGCATAAACCAACAGCCTCTGCACAGAACGAACTCGGTGTGCATGGCTGTACCCCAAAGCAATGCCTCTTTTCTCCTTTGGGTCAGGGGAGAGAAGACATGCAATAAAGGGATTTACCCATTCAGATCCATCTGGCTAGTGTGCCTTGTCCTCAGAAACATCCTCCTGCCAGGCTGTGCCAGCGATGTCCTGTCTGGTTCCATATCACTTGCATCCAGGATGAGTCACTAGGCCCTTTGCAGGCACATTTCCACCCTGTCAGCCAGCTGTGGCTCAGGCTCTCATTAGCACAGAACATTCCTGGATTCAAAAACAACCCTCAGAATGTGACACCACTTCCTCTCTTCAGGAACAAATAACTCAATGCGTGGGTTCAAAGTGGAACGCTTGAATGCTCTTTGGTGGCTCCACACAAGGCAGGACTGAGCCTGGAGGCTGTGACACAGGAATGGGATTGTGCAGTGGAATTTGTGCTCAGACAGTTGCGTTACTCCTCTCTGAAAGGTCCCTGTCCCCACCACAGACATCTCACGTCGCTCCAAGGTGGATCTTACACCGCCATAGTCTGCACGCCAAAGCATGTGCCAGAGTGTAAATTGAATGAGAACCACCTTGGAGAGGACTACAGGGGAAGATGGATAAGGAAAATAGATGTCCAGAGGACAGTGTCCTCACTCACAGATCAGAGATCTCATTGAGAGCAGTGATAGCAAGGTTCAAGTGAGACACTCATGAAAACATCTCTAAAGTCTTCATATGCTATGCTTTCATGGTTCAGTTTCTTACAAACTCCATTTAGAGACAGGAATTGTAAAGTGGCAGGGGATGGCTGTTGGCAAATGGGATTTTTGAATTTCAATTAACTTTCAGAGCAGACTTATTGCTCAATACAAACTTACACCTTTCCCCCATTTAAAGTTGTATTAGAATGAAATCCAGTTGTCAGATGGGCAAGTTGGTCTAAAAACGCCCTTAAACCCAGAAGCCCAGCCCTCAGTCCAAAACTACCCACAAAAGTACTTTAATTTCATCATTGTTTATCTCACCTATTAACATTCTGCTGGTATCTTCAGTAGCATAGGAACTGGCCAAGTCCCTTTTTAAAATCTCTCTGCAGAAACAAAAGCAATACTCTTGCTCTTGGTAAATACAGCAGTGCAGGTGCTCCTTGCAGATAAGGTAAAAAGGCAACTTCAAACATTAGTAAAATTTATGAGAGCCATGGCTGAATTTTTAGTACCTGAGTTCCAGAAACAAGTACTGGGATATGAGTACATGTTTAATATTTATCTTTATTTGAGCACAAAAATCCGGGTTCAGAGACAGGTTAAATGATGGGATTTCTCTATTGTAAGAAAAGATGGCATTAAGGTTATTTTCAGGTCTATCAGACGTGAGTATCTGGTTTATTTTGCATTACAGGATCAAACATTATTAAAGGAAATGCCCGTTTTGGGGCTAGCAGCTGAATTCCAGCAGTAGCAAGAGACCACAGACTAATTTCTTAAAAGATATAAAAATGATTGCTGTGAATCATTGATCACTTCAAACGAGGTGGCAGGGTACAGGTACGCCACAGCCATCAGTCAAATCATGCTCACCGAGCACGGAGGAGTAGCACCAAAACCACACCATTTCTCCATCCTACCTCCTCCCCCCCATAGTACTTTCAACCTCACTGTCAGCACTTTGTCATGTGCCACAAACACTGACAAGATTTATTCCCACTCTGCCAGCAGGTGCTGCAAAGGGGCAAGCCAGACTCCAGTCCTTCATGCCCAGCCTCTTCCCATAGCACCATTGTGGGTCTCCACATACAAAACTGTTCTATGTCCAAGGATGGAAGACCACACAGAGAGCTACCAGGTCTTATCCCCCCAGGCTGGGACCCAGACAGAGGCCACGTTTGCAGAAATTATGCTACTGTGAAAACCTAGCTTTCAAACCCCACGGCTCTGTTTTCCAGGTCCGGCGGGGGGGGGGGGGGGGGCAAAGAAGCTCACCAGGTGGTTTGGGGGATATGGAAGTTTTGTGCAAAGATGTCTGCAACAAAATATCTACCTCAGCGCAACCAGGAAGGTTGTGCCATGAATGACTACAATATTGGTTCCTGCTCTGGTCCCTAAAGGTATGTGACCAGGAATGTTTAAAACTAATTAGCTACAATTAAGTGTTTTATACTCTTGTCAGCCCCACGCGATGAATTATTTCAGTTTCCCAGATCTTTTATGTGTTGCAGTTGAATTTCTTTTTCAATATCAAAGACTGCATTCTTTTTCTCAGTAATATATTTTTAAGAGTGACAAGAGATCGATAAAAACATGTAATTTAAGGATCCATAAATCCCACATAATTTAACTTCATATACCACGCTCTAATAAAACAAGACATGCCAGTCAGGTGGTTTGCATGCAGGTATATACATCTATGTCTCTCGGTTGGCTTATGTTAGGCTCTGTGCTTATAAGCTCTGACAGCTATTTAACACTTTATTAGGAAAACCAAAATGCAATTAAATATTGTAATATGAGTCTCCATTCCTTGCGTTCAATTAAAAACAGTGGCTTGCTCCCAATTTTTATGTGGGAAAGAAAGAAAAGACAGTGTTAATCTCTCCCTATCCCTTGCATTTTTTTTATGGGCATTTGTTGCAGTTAAACAAACAAGCAGTGTTTTTCTCTAGACTTTCCTCTATAGACCTGGATGACTGTGACAGATAGTCAGCAACTAGCCTCAATAACAAATAACTTTTGGATATTTAACATGATCCTGCCTGGAAAAGAGAAAGCTGCGAAGCAGAGAGTCCTGATGCTCTCAGTGGGGACCTTCTTCCCCATATAAAGGACAGATCCACTAGCTAGACAGACAGCTCTGAGCTGCCCAGCTGCTGAGCAGCCAGTCAGTGTGAAAAGTCAAGCAGCCACACTAATACATCCCTCGATCGCAGCCAATGTCACACCAGGCCTGTAGAAGAAGCCAGGAGAAAACTTTCCTTCTGTAAAAGTGAGTGGCAAGCTGCTGAATCACTCTGGCAGGCAGGAGTCAGCATGTCTAGGGGAAGTGAAAGTCAATGTCTCCTGGAGGGAATATTAATAATAAAAACCAAGCAAGGACATTCAGGACTCGAAAAGATCTTTACATTTAGTAAAAAAAACATTCCAAATGTGACTCCATGCACAAATTAATATTTCAGGAACCATAAACCACTATTCATTTTATATTTATGATACAACATTATTCATCTACTAGTTTCAAAGTATTTTACAGCCCTGTGCTAATAAAGCATCTAATTTGCTGTGAAATGCAGCCATCTTGTTATGAGAGCACGGCAGTCGACAGGACTGTCTAGGGCACAGGGGAAAAAAAGCTGCCATCAAGGGAATTTGAGAGAGCTCAGCACTGCTGCTCTTCCTTTTACAGTCCTGGTTGGGCCCAACAATTTGCAAGAGCTGGGGCTAGGGAGACAAGGCAGGTGGAAAAAGTAGGTATAACAACCATGGTTGAATAGAGACGTTTTAGATGCGTCAGATTGAAATCTGACTGGTCCACTGCAGGTATATAAAAATGTAATAAATTATGCAAAACAGATTTTGTTGTCCTTCCTCTCAATCATGTCATAGCAGAAACTAGCATGGTCTGTCAGAAACAAACCACCTGAGATCCCCTCCTTGCTGGTGCTCATCCCCTCCTCAAAAGTGGAGAGGGAGCCACCATTTCTTCTTTCCATCCCTGACAGCCTTCCCCTATCAGAGGAAAAGAGACACAATTTAACCCCTTGTTTACTGGGGACATTCATTACTCACAAGCCCATATGTATATCCACTCATTCCATAGGTTGAATTTTTTAAACTGCTATGCAAACAGTAACAACCAGTAATACTCTTCCCCCCGCCAAAAAAAATGCAGAATGCAACACCTCTGCCACCAAACTAAATACTCCTGTGTGCATAAATATTCTTGAAACACAGAATTTGTATCAGAAGCAACAGAAGCTGTGATATGGCACGTGCTTTGTTACAGTCTAATGCAGATTAAAAGTCAAATAATGGACTCTCAGAGATAGATACAGCCTCAAATCCAATTTTCTTCTCAAATAGAAGTGCAGTAAATAAAATAGGTATCCACAACCATCTACATAACTCCAAGCAATGCCACGTGCTTGGTTTTTTATGTCTTTAGGAATATATATGTACATATGTATGTACATACACACGAATATGAATTTGTTTACTCAGGGATGGAGTTTGCTTTTGGTCTCTCTATGAAGACTGAATACTTCTAAAATAAATATTAGAAATCAAGAGTGTACATACACACGAATATGAATTTGTTTACTCAGGGATGGAGTTTGCTTTTGGTCTCTCTATGAAGACTGAATACTTCTAAAATAAATATTAGAAATCAAGAGTGAAGGGAAAGGGGAAAAGAAACCCTTCAATTTTCATTTGGAAAAAGCTCCTCCTTACTGATAGAGTTTCTGTTTGTTAAAAAATTTGCTACAAAGATGAAAAAAAATGTTAGCTGCAGCTTACCTACTGCAAATGCAAGCACAATTTGGTGGAAGTGTTTAAGTTAGCGGATACCAAGGACTGTTGATTTAGAGTATGACACTAACATGGGCCACTGGAGGGTTTTCAGTGGAGGGGTGCAGCATTTAACACGAGTCTTTCCAGCTGCATATGGTATCTCAGAGAGCACTTGTAGCTTCCTGAGAAAGACCTCCATAGGACAGCGACTCAGGTGATAGGTGTTAGCACTGTTTCACAAGACAGGGGAAACAACCACCACTGAAGGACTTGCCTTGACAAAACTTCTCAGTCAGACGCTGCCAGTGCTGGGGTCAGCAACCTGCCCTCCCAAATCCCTCCTCCTCCAGTCTAAGCACTGCCATGGGCTTGCTGCCCCTCTCAGTTCTGAAACCGCTCCTAATTTTATGGCATTTCTTCTATCTTTAAGCATATACTCAACGCAGACTTTCTGAAAGCACGTCTCCCCATGCCTCTGTGTACACTGAAGTATCAATCATGAGAGTGCTATGTAAATACTTGCTGAGTACAGTGGACCATTTGGTGTAAAAATATTTGAGTCCAAAGGTGAATCAGAAATACATCAGATGAACAATCCAGGGGAAGAGGCTAATTCAACAAAGCTTATCTGGGACCGTGCAAGCAGACCAGAAGTTTGAGTTGAAGGATGAGTCCCTGTCCTCTTTCAACATTATTAAAACTTACACTAACATGAAAACGTCTCCATCACAGGCTCCCTGGTAAAGTTGCAATGCAAGCACCATAACCTAACCCCTAAGCATCTTTCTACACGTGGCTGCTCTCAGTTGATGCCTCTTGCAGGACAGGGAAGTCTCTCTCCTGTGTCTTGCAGAGTAAGGGCAGGAAGCAGATCAGTGCTGTTCTCTTGATGATCACAGAGCCAATTAAGGACTGTCTTTCAGTGCCACAACTCAGGCAAAATCAAGAGGCCACACTTCACTCTAAGTATCTAATCATCTTTTTCTTCCACGATGCTTAACCATCAGTAAATAAAGGAAGAAAACTTTAGAAAGGACAGCTTTGACTTATCTAAATAGTACACCAGTTCCTTTGCTCTTCTCTCGCCTTGTTCAAGGCATCACCCCTTCTTTTAGAGCACAGGACCTCATGCATCCTCATCCTCCACTGTCTAGAGCTGCTCCTGATCCTGGTCCACCCAGGCATCAACACAGGCAACAGCCCACAACTCTGCTGGACTCACTGCAATCTCCCCCTCAAGCACATGATGAGTGCAGCTCGGTTAACTCATACCCCTTCAGAGGCACCCAGTGCTATCTGCTGAGCATTTATATACCCTTCAGAGGAGGGAGAAGGCTCTGTAGGATGGGCTGGGATCACAGGTGGGTTTAGCATGGAACTGGTCACAGGCAGGGCCAGATGGCTCTGCAGGACTCATCACAAACAGAGATCCCTGTATAGGCGCTGGTTATCCAACAAATAATTACCATGTCCCTTTAGAATGTGCATAGCATGTGCCAGCCCAATTACAACACATGGAGCTGGAAGGGATGGTGCCATAAAACAGCAGTCAATAATGAAAATTAGCCCCGTGGGAGGCAGGGATGGAGAGACCTTAACTCTTCCTTTTCTTTTTTTCCTTCCCCTATGTTTAGCTCCTTTCACTACTTCTCCCTCAGCTTCTTTTCTTGTTTTTGCAATCACTGCACAGTTTTTTCAGTGGTTTTGGTTCTTGATGGATGCAGGCTTCTCCTTCTGCCAGGCAGAGGTAGAAATGCTCGAGGGCAGAAGCCGGTCACCCACGAAGGCAGCTTCAGATGGCCCACGAGAACTGACACAGCCCCATCTTGAAGCGTAATGCTCTTGTAAGGCTGCTTATGGCAATAGAAACTCAGCATTCGCTATGAATAATCACAGATTTTATTTATAGTGACAAAACGAGAGAGCCTTTTATGCAGTATTGACTCAGGTTATGCAGGTCAATAGCAGCCAAGTCATAGTGACTCATACTATGGAATTAAATATTTTAAACATAGCACAGTTATAATCTGAGACTGACTTGCCTTCAGTAACTGCCTTGATCTCATTTTCCTCCTTCCCTCCCCAAAATAGACTAGGGAATTCAAAGTATCCCATGTAATAACAGCACCTGATGATCAAAGACACAGAAAGGGGTGCTCACGCTATCTTTTGGAAGAGTTTTGCCTCGTGATCTATAGAAAACAAGATGCAGCTGTGGTACCAGGACACCATTTTTGCAGGGGCATATAGTTGCTGCTCTTACAGCAAGCACAGTTTACTTGAGGACCAAGGTAGCTGAATGATTCATACAAGGTCGTTGAGAAAAACAAATAGAAGAGCTGAGGATGGAGTTTTAAAGCTCTGAGTACAAGGCCCCACCAGGGAGTTGCCTGCAAGTTTTACAGCTCAGATGACTGAAGAGAAAGTAATGCTTACTGAAGCCTTTTAACCTGTCTTCATATGCAATGAAGGACCCATATATTTGGTCCAGGCAGAGGTCCTGCTGTCCCAGCGTATCTTTAAAGAAGCTGTGCTAAAGCATCCCCCACTGGAAGTGTAAGCTGGTAAAAGGCCTACCCTAAAGTGAAGCCTGGAATAAAAGCATCAGAGAAACAGCACCATTTGGACCGAAGGACCTGAGAGTTATGCTGTGAAAAGTTCAGACCAGTCATCAGAGAGGATTCGAGTTCTGTACGGTCAAAACCTGTGCACCAATGTGTCCCAAGTCCAAGGAGAATCCACCTGGCCTTGCCCACTATCTAGGAACAGAGAAGAATCACTGCACAAATCTACCAGAAATGACAGGAAAGAAGGAATGTAATGAGGACACAGGTTTCTTTGTGATTATAAATTACCTTCCTTATAAGTTTTCATGAAATGAAAATCTCCCTTATTTTTTACCTTATGGGGTTAACTTTGGTTCTCCCTGAATACATGGACTCAAACTACAGACCTGAAACAACTTATGAGTCAGGGCAAATTGGGAACAACCCTGCTGGTGGCCACAGTGCCTCGACTGCTGGAAGGCAATTCAGACTCTGTTTGCCTTGCATCGCTTTGGGGTATTGATCGACCCCTGCACTGCCAGCACACCAACCACACTCTGGCACAGCAGGCACTGAGGCAGAAAGTTCAGTGGCTCTGCCAGCCCCAGGAGGTGATGTGTGCTCTGCAACTGGTTTTTAAATATGCCATTCAAAATGGCTTCATGAGACTATGCAGTACGCAAGCTGAAACCATTTTTCACGCTAACATATTTTCAGTGTGTCGTTTATTTTTCTCCCCAGTAAAACTGACCAGAAGAGCAAATACACTGAGACAAGGACTAAATTGCTCTGATTCAAGTCTTTCCCATTTGGAAGGGGCATTATTGGAACAATGGATGTAATAAAGCGATGCTTGTTTACATGACTTTTCCATTAGCAGAGGAGAATTTGTGGGAGATGTAAGCTTTTCCAGACATTCAATTAGAGCTGTTTAATGAAACATTATAACTAAAGCATCAGGGTATTAAAGGGTGATTTGCCACAGCTTATTGCTTAGTTAGAAGAGAACATTTTATGTAAGTGTAAGAGATCGAGCCTATAGTCTCTTTCTACACATCCCAATACTTAACAGCACATACCATCTTCCCTGCGTTATTACCCAGACCATAGTCACTATTTCCATGAGGTCCACGACAGCCGCACTAAGTCTGCTCAGGGAAGGAAAGGCTTCACTCAGCAGTCTCTAGTTACAGGGCTAGGTCCTTCAAGGGCAGCAGTGTCTGTGTTGGTGAAGGCATCATTGCTATATGTCATGTAGAACCTTTGGCCTGAGCAATGGAACGCCTTTTACTAAAAAAACAACAAATGTTCAGCTAAAAACTGAGGTAATTTCTTCCCTCTCCAGCAGAGCCACTTCTGCAGCAGGGAGGTGCGAAAGGACTATCCATTTACTCTGCAACCAAAACATGTTTACCTCTGATGGAGCAATAACTCCCTACAGCTGTCCTAATGTGGCCAAAGTGGTATGAAAACAAAACTCTGATGTAAGACTTGAATGTCACCCATCACCTGGGAACTCATCAAAGGGATTTATTGTGCTCTCTTCTGCCCAGCCAAGCCTGTTTGGCTGCTGAGTAAAGATAGCTCTTAGCATTTTTTGGGTCAATGTGATACCTGGAAAAAACTGTCTCCTACAGCACCAGCAGTCATCTTATCAGGTGTGACTGCGCTAATTGTAGGGAAGGATGCATAAAGCAGGAGGAATTTGTAGTTCATCATATCGATAAACCTGTTGACAAGCCAGCATGCTCTAGAGAAGCCCACTGCAAATGGAAATGGAGGTCAGAGTTGGTCAGGATGCTCCCCTAATGGTCTGAGTATCAGACAGCATTGATAGCCACCAGCTGCCAAGTGGAAGCATCACTTGCTCTAAGTCAGTTATTGATTCTTCGTATAACTGCTTCGTGTGTAATTAAGTCTCTAGAGAGCATAAGGGAGAAAAATAACTTTGGAAAGGAAAAGTATCAATAGCTGTGCCTGAGGTTCTGAAGAGTTTTATGGATTCAGGGTGATGGAACAAGCACGATGAGCTTCCCTAGTAGAGAAATTATGTTTTTACATAAAAAACCACGTGGAAGTCAAATTATGGTCACTGCCACTTCAAATGGAGTTATAAAAGGGAGGAATTTGTACCCCAGAGTTTGGCTTTTGGACATATTTTTATAAATAGCAAGTTCTGCTGAGGATATATTGGATACAGCAGCCCATGGCTGGTCCAGCTCTCCCTGGTAGGGCAAAGGTGTTCTGCCCTAGCACTGATACATGCTTCAGACTCTAAGCAAAAGTTCTGTGGCCTCCCTTTTTAGTAGTTTCCCACTACTGGAACTCAATTCTAGTAATGAACTTGAACTCCATCATCATTAGACAGAAAAAGTGTGCATTTCTATTCTAAAAGCCCTGGCTCTTCCACACCAATAGGCCAGGAACACTAATAGCTGCCATTAGCTGATAGCACTTGGAGCATCTTTATGGGTCAGCTGTGAGTTTGTGCATGACATCCATACGTGACACAAGGAAAGAAGTTCCCTGCACAGAAAATTAAGAAAAGAAAAAAAAAGTAAAGAAGTAAACGACATGGGAGGGAAGCCAAATACAAGAAACACAAGTGATTACATGACACCAACATGGCCAATGTAGTTTTCACTATTTTGAAGGATTTCGTGACCCCACAGTTCTTACATTCAGCGTTACAAAACTGAGAAACTCCGCCGCAGGAAAAAATGTTAAATGCACTAAGATGTTCTCAGAGTAAATGTATGAATAGCTTGATTTGTCCTGATGGATGGATAGACATTGTCACAGTTCACTTCATCTGACAGAACTAAGATTCATATATGGTACAAATTGATTCAGAAAAGAGAAGACTGTCACATGCTATTACTGCTACATTTGATCTTAATAACTATGTACTATAAACAGATTTTGGTGCATGACTGCTTCCAAGGGAAAAATTGAGTAGAAGCCCAGCAAGAATCAAAAAACTTTCCTGAGTATGTTCCCCTTTGAACACCCTGAGCATTTTGAAGGGTGAGAAGAATTAAGTTAAATCTTGTCCTGCTTTCCTCCTTTTGTCCCCCCTATCATCACTGCATTTGGTGCTCCTAAAGGCTTTGCTAAATGCCAGGGAAGGAAGGATCTGTGCTGCATGTGGCTTCCTGATGTTGAAATCAAACACTCTTACAGCTTTGAGTTCTTCTTCTCATGCCCTGTTAAGAGGAGAAATTCTGGGTTTTGTTTATCTTCTCATGCAAGACAAGCAGGGCTTTAGGGCTTTTCCTATATATTTCACCCACTTGTCACAGTTTCATTGCCTGGACATACAGAATGGCTTCAGGAAGAGGAATTTAAATTCCTTTAAAGGGGTATTACTAAAGAGTAATGCAAGGCAGTTAACCCATATCTCAAATACAAAATTAAAAAAAATAAATAAATAAAATAGTCAGTGGTAACACAGAGGCCCGGGTGACCACCTCCTTTCCCTCACCTGCTGCATGCCACAGCAAAGGCTGGACAAAGGATTCCACAGGTTCTGCAGCTGGTGACATGGCTCACTACTGGGAGATGCTCCAGCATCTCAGGACAAATGTCCAGCCTGGTTCACAAAAACCCTGCCCTGTGTCCAAGGAGATGAGACGCTGTCCTTGGCCCTACTCAGCACTTGCAAGGTGATCCTGGATGCATGACTGCCTGTCTCTTTGCCAGCAGTAGAGCAGCCTCCCATGAGGAATGGCGGGGAAAAAAAGACGTATTTGTTTATGTGTGATCAGTCACTGAATATATTTGCTTTTTTTTTTTCTCATGAATAGCCCTTATTTTTTCTTGGGCACTTCCTGCCAATGAGAACAGAGGAGAAGGGAAACAAGGTGTAATCTAGGTCTTAGCAAAACTCACCCTTTGCAGTCAGAAAAGCCCTAAACATATTCCTTTTCCTTTCTCTTCCTTTTCTCTTCTGAAGCAAACAATCAAACACAGTCCACCGGGGAGTGTGATTGATCATAAAATCTCTCTGTCTAATCAGCATGCCCAAAAAGATTTTTGTCTTCTTATAATTATGTGGAGCACAGAAGTTTTAGCAGCGTAAATTAACTGAGTGAGAAATCCCTTGGAGTCCCACAGCCCCTTATTTGATGGGCAACCTCATTCCTGGTCACAAAGCAGAAGTTAAAATTGGTTTCATTACTGTCAAGGGCAACCGGTCTGATATCAGAATATCACACTTCTTCCCACTTCCTTCTCCTCCTCCTCCCAACACTTGTGGGCATAGGCACGCGTGCACTTGCACACACTTAGCCCAGTTTCCTTATCCGTGTGGCTTATCGCTAGCGGATTTTGACAGTTATACAGGTGAAGGCTGTGAGCTGGGTATCTTTACTAAGAAAAATACTTAGCTGTAGTGTGGCAAGCTAGAAGATGAGAGAATTGGAAGGACATAACGAAGAAAGCATTGGCAAGTGAAAAGATGAAGTGGATAAGTAGAGAAGAAGGAGCCTTTAACAAAAATGCACAACAAATAGAGGAATGCAAAAGATTGTTTCTATGGCAATGTAAGTAAGACTGTGAAACTGCCGCCTGCAAGCAAATGTATTTAAAATGAAACATGAGGTAACTGAGGTAACGGAGTCTATGTCACTAATGGCAAAGCAATTTAGCAGCATCAAGTCTTCAGCATCCCCCACCCCTTCACCACCAGCTGCAATGTGACAGCACTGCCCGGATTTCAGCACTGGGAACCTTGTCCTGGTGGCCATGGTCAGGGAGCACCATTTGGGTCGCAGGGCTGTCCCTCCCCCACAGCACACAACCTTCCAGTAGAGGAGGTCCTGGCCAACACCGCAGCCAATCCTTGCTGAGAAAAGCCACCCTGTTCTGCTCCCACTTCCCCCCAGCACTGCCCTGGAGGTGTCCATGGTCCCCAGCCATGCAGGGGTATCAGGGGTATCAGCTTCAGCCAGGCCCGTCTACTCTCTGTCCCCACCAGCTTCATCCGCTGGTGACAGAGTGAGCTTCCAAGTGGGACCTGGGTTCCTCTCAGGGCCCACCAGTGGACTCCCAGCTGATGACAGATTTTTGGCAGAGAGCTTTCAGTCTGGGGAGGGGAGCTGAAAAGGGGTCAGCTGGACCAAGGAGAGGGGAAGAGCTGCTGTATTTCCTTTCAGAAACCTTTTGAAGCACAGATCTTAAGACAAGACAGCACAGGATTTGCCTGCGCTGAAATAGGGATGTCATGGACAGGCAATGATGCTTGTGGAGTTTCTCAGGCAGGTGAGCCACTGAGGTGACTTTGTAAATGGACATGAGTGAGGTCTGGGCTCAGCTCACAATAGGTCCTGTGCATGTCATGTAATGGCACCTCCTCCATCAATGTCTTCATGGCAGCACTGGTCTGCAAGGGCAGCAAGGGAAACAAGTCTCCTCACACATAGATCAGGCTTGTGGCTTGATCCAGCCTCGCTGACTTGAATAATCCTTTCCTGTACAGTCTTTGGCATTCTCAAAAATTTAGCATTTTAGACTCATGCTGAATCCCTAGTTGAGCTCTGTAAAGGAATTTGCTCTTCTCTCTCTTGCTGCTGCTTTCTTGGCCACACGGCTGCCTGCACCCTTCCTCTGAGGCCAGGGAGCCTTTCTGGAAAGGGGTGGCAGGCCAGGCAGGCAGGGACAGGTACTCAAGGTAGCCCTATTACAAACATGAGCTGCCTCCCTTCTCACATCCCCAGTGCCATCAGCTCACCAGCACCGTGTTAAGCCTTCTCCTGTTAAGCCTTTCAACTGATCCTTGCCTTGGATCAGTGACAAGAGTTTGCTAAGACCTTGAAACTGTGCACACTGTAAAATAAAATGTTACTTTGTATGTGATAAATTAGAATTAATTTTTAGGTCAAATAGACAAATAAAAGTTTAAAACGAGGGAAATAAACTCAAATACAGCTACCAGGCTGTATGAGCCTGTTCCTAATCTGCTGCAAGGAATGCAAGATTATTAACAAATTAAATCAGCCTTTCCTCCAGATGACCTTTCTCTGAGACCCTTGCTGCTCTTTTCCGGAGACATAAGAGACCTTCCTTTCCAAAACCAGGACTCAAACAAGAAACCATCCAGGTACTTACCTCCATGCACTGGGAGGCAGGTGGTCAGCTGCCAGAGCCCTGGCTCTCCTAGCCTGAGAGACCAGCCCCAGCAAGCTGTCTGTGCTATACATCAGCATCAGAAGCAACAGGCAAAAGATGATAGATACACTTGTCTAAATTAAATGTTGCCGAGTGGTTCTTAAGTAAAGGGCTCACAGGAAGAGTGTAAGATGTAAATTGAAGTGCAGAGAGAGTGCTTCAACAGGCATTCTTATCCGTTATGCTGCTAGATGCCCCTCATTCAGCTATGTGACACTTCAGTTCCCTAAATTCTATTATGCCTTATTTATTTCCATTTTCTGAATAGTAAGAGCTGTAACCTAGCACCTCAGGCACTGGGCTGAGGCTTTGGAGAGCTGGATCTGGCTTGTGGCTGTGCATGCAGCATGGCAATGCCTTTATTGAAAGCACGGGGATAATACATCCATGCTGCAACTAAATCCAGGTTGTAAGAGCCTCATATGAGGGCCCACTCAGTGCTGAGGGCTTATGCTGTTACATGTATTGCCTTTGAATTAAACTCAATCTTTTTTTTTTTTAACTTAAGTCAACCTTTTTACTCTTAGTGCTCTTATTTTCACTATGCCACTGCCATTTATCAAAATACAGTTGGTGTCAGCTATATTTCTCTGCTGTCAATCTGAGCAAAACAGCAGCAAATGAGGCCCTTTCCTTTTAATTAGTTGTCTTTGTTCCCCCCAAAAAGGTGTATCTGGATATAGTTTCCACTATACTAATCAAGGGGTATAGAGCCTTCCCACTGCAGCTCCTCTCTCCACGATGTTGCACAGACACTAGTTCTTTAGTTCTGGCTATCCCTTTCCTGCTAGTTACAGGAGAGTGCCCATGACTATAAATACACTACATATTCAAGGAATGGAAGCCATGGTGGGGCCTGAAACATTCTCAGTTCATAATACCTGCTTCTGTTTCTCAGTGATCCAGATTTCACTTCACCTATACTCTTCCCTCCCACCTTACCCTCAGCCTGCTGCTAGGATGGGCTGAAAGACACCTTTCTTGTTAGCATCAAACACTCCCAATTCTCTCTTTTCTTCTTCCCTTCAAGTTCAGGGTTTTTTTTGGTGGTTCGGGTTTTGTGTTTAAAAACAGTCCTTGTGGAAGCAGCTTGCCTGACAGCCCTGCTGGCTAAAATCTGCTGATTATCCACAGAACAGGAATGCCTTGTGCCACTGAAGCTTTCTTATTCTCATTACCTACATGCAGCTAGTTTGCTCTGCTGAAGCACCTCTAGGGGTGAATGCATACTTCTGTCTCTAAGCTAAATCCAATCCCTGATCTCTTTGCAGAGACTAACAACAAGGGAGAGATTTGGCATGATTGATGGGAACCAAATGAATAATTCATGGAAGATCATTTATTTTGATGAATTTTATCCTCTTTTTCTGTTTGCAAATTGTCTGCAAGTAGCTTATGAACATCTCAAATGTATATGGGATTTGAAATTAACTGCTGGATACTTTCCGCAAATAACTCCTAGCCTGTAGATTGCTCATGAACCATTCAGCAGAAGCATTTGAAATTTCAGGTTCTAGCCACGTCAATTAGCTCTGGTTGCTTTCATGAGCCACAAGCTTGTCCACAATGCTGGTGTAAATGCAAAGATGCTACATGGACCGTGCTGGGGCATGACTCCAGGTTGGGTTCGGTGTTACCAGCCCCAGAGTCTGCCCAGAGAACATTTTTATTCTCCAAGCAGGAAGGTAACATTTAAAATCAAGTGTCCTTGGTGACCAGGAGAAGAAAGTAAAACAAAATGATTTTATGCTTCCATTTATTTTCCACAAATCATAAAATGCTTTGTTCCAGTAACTATCCCGACTAGTAAACATCTGTATCTTTAACATGCCTGGCTATCAGTCAGAAACCTGTCATTTCTTACCTGATGCATTTCCCATCAGTTACTATGACATTCCCATTTCCAGAAATCCATTCAATGACTTTGCTAAAGCAAATGCAGGACCAGATTCACCATCAAACTCTCTCAGCTTCACATCAGTGATGCTTCACTGAAGTCAGGGGTGTAAAACCGGCAGGTTACAACAGAAGACTCTACTGGGAGAAATAACTTTTGTTTTAATATTTGTCAACAGTCTTGTAGTAAAGCAGACCAAGAGAGGGCTTTGGCTGATGGAATGCTATTTTTGGGAATCCTCAGACCTCTCCTTGAACTGCACAAATCTGGATATATGCCCATTTAGTGAATATTCATCTGAAACTAGTGCTTCTTGTGCCAAATTCCTATTGGCTTTCCAGGGACCACCATGTCTATTTTACACAATGTCATAAATGACCAAGCAGCTGGTAGACCCTGTCAGAGCCTGTCATGCTATTCGTGTGGAGTACATATGAACAAATACACCAGGAACGAAAGGCCAAGCCACTGCCTCCCAGATTCACAGCTAAGCGAACAGATAAGAGTTTGTCTTAACTTGCAGCTGAAAATCTGACTGAAAATCCTCCCCAGTCAGGTTCTCTTGCTTCAGCAAGACCCCAGCTACTCAAAAGTCAAGACACGCTAACCCATCCAAGCTCTGAACGACAGCTGGATATTGGTTTTCTCCAAACTACTCTGGCTGCAAACAACCTGCAGCACAGTGAAGGGAACAGGGAATTCTTCATCGATGGGAATTAGCAGCTGATGCTCTCTGTCTACCTTTCCACATCTCTGCACCCCTGAAATCACTGATATCAGACCTGCTGCCAGCCTCCAGGCACTTTCTCCTTTTGTCACATCTGTGTTTCACCAGGCCTGCATCATCCTTGTTTTCTTGGTCTGATTCTATTGCATCAGAAATGCAACAGGAGGAGGAGGACACAGGATGACAAACTCTAGTACCCTTTGCTGCAACACCAACAGAGGCGGAGGAAGGTGCTGTGCCAGGGTGGGGGGTGGCATTTCCTCAGAGCAGAGCGTAAATTGTGTGGCACTCCCAACGCACCCCACATTTTGTGTCAGCCTTTTGCTGAAATACTTATAAGCTTGTCATTGCCAAAGTCTTTTTGGCAGCCAAGTCTTAAATATAGACTCTGATCACAACTGCACATGCTGTACAATCAGCCTAAAAACTGATTAACTTTTGTATAAGCTTATGTTCAGGGGGCAATTCAAGATGTGGGAGCTGGTACCAGCTTAAGTTCTGAGACTGTCTCTTTGCCATGCATACCATAAAAATTGTGTTTGGTGTACTTAAAAGAGAACCATATTATATATAATAGGAAATTACGAAGGAGAACCATGGAACAGCCATTATAAATTAGGTGGACTATTGGGCTATATTACATATACAGGTATATATAATCTGATGGAATGAACTGCTGTGAAAATGTTTATTTTGCTGAGGAGTCTTCATGTGTTTTATTATTCAGTAGTTTTATTTCATCAACAGGAAGGTTTTAATTTCATTTTGAGAAAAGGACAGGAGAGAAAAATAAACCACTCCAGCTCATAACATTTCTGTAGAAGGAAAAGGATGGTGGGGGAGAAGGAGGCATTCATCAGTGTATGTATCCAAATCCATCCCTAAAGTAGCCTCTGAGTTCAGTTCAGGCACATTAGGGTAGATGTCAGTAACATGGCTAGTTCAGGACAGCAGTCATACCTCATGACACGGAGGCTGATCTACAGCAAGGTCTACAGCTGAGGTCCAGCAAAATAATTCCCCTCTGGAACTGAACTCCAGAGAAGTCTTCACCTTTGCTTGAAAGGTTTAGCACTCACCATGCTGGGAGGCAGAGTTTGACTTGATGGCCCTTTGATCTCTTCTGGTTCTTTAATTGCACACTGAATTTCTGAGCAACTGGACGTTATTTTCCATGCAATCCTCCCTACAAAAATAACCCCTTTATTGGTCCATAGTCCCCAGTGGTCATATTTCATATACCAAGTCCCCAGTGTTTCTCACTGACTCCTGGTGCACCGAAAGTGAACTGTAAAGCAGCTAGTGTTTGAACAGCTGCCAGGAAGCGCTCCTACTCGAAGGGCTTGCTTTCCCAGGCAGTGGGTGCTTCATCTTTAAAATCAATCTGATGCATTGGCACAAGCCCAGACAGTGTTAGTCCATCTGCTGCCTAACTCTCCCGGTTTGTTTGCAGAGGCTTGCTGTCAGCTGTTCAAATCTCTCTTTTTCCTCTCCAAGGAATTTCCTTTTTTTTTCCCCAAAGCCTCCACCAGGATCCCATTAATCCCCACTTTACTTTCTCTTTCTTAATCAGCTTCCCAAAAGCCATGGAAAGAAGCTTAGGAGCACACAGTGCAATTAACACTACGTCTTTTTTAGTTGGCATGGTGAGCACTGCACAATAGGGTAGGTGAGGCAGGAGAAGCTCAGGTTTCTAAGTCAGTGTTTGGCACAGTCAATCCCTGAGCCAAACACCATTTCCCTGTGGAGCTAGAGAATAGGATCCTACATCCCACACTTTCCTCCCACCTATCGCAGAAAACAGCAGACTTCCAATCACTCCTGGTAAAAGACCAGTAGAAGACCCTCACCTGCTGCCTAGTGGTGGTTTCAGACAAACTACCACCACCTAGAATCATAGAATCAGCTGGGTTGGAAGGGATCTCTGAGATCATCAAGTCCAATCCTTGATCCACTACCAACGTGGTTACTAGACCATGGCACTGAGTGCCACGTCCAGTCTCATCTTAAAAACCTCCAGGGACGGAGAATCCACCACTTCCCTGGGCAGCCCATTCCAATGTCTGATTACCCTCTCTGTAAAGAATTTCTTCCTAATATCTAACCTAAACCTCCTCGGCACAGCTTAAGACCATGTCCTCTTGTCTTACTGATAGCAGCCTGGGAGAAGAGACCAACTCCCACCTGGCTACAACCTCCTTTCAGGGAGTTGTAGAGAGTAATGAGGTCTCACCTGAGCCTCCTCTTCTCCAGGCTGAACAACCCCAGCTCCCTCAGCCTCTCCTCACAGGACTTGTGCTCGAGTCCCTTCACCAGCCTTGTTGCTCTTCTCTGGACCTGATCCAGCACCTCAATGTCCTTCCTGAAATGAGGGGCCCAGAACTGGACACAGTACTCCAGGTGTGGCCCCACCAGCGCTGAGTCCAGGGGAAGAATCACTTCCCTGGTCCTGCTGGCCACACTGTGCCTGATACAGACCAGGATGCCATTGGCTTTCTTGGCCACCTGGGCATACTGCTGGGTCATGTTCAGCTTCCTGTCAATTCAAACTCCCAGGTCCCTTTCTGCCTGGCTGCTCTCCAGCCACTCTGTTCCCAGCCTGTAGCACTGCCTGGGGTTGTTGTGGCCAAAGTGGAGGACCCGGCACTTGGCCTTGTTGAACCTCATCCCGTTGGAATCAGCCCAATTCCCCAGCCTGTCCAGGTCCCTCTGCAGAGCCCTCCTGCCTTCCAGCAGATCAACACTCCCCCCAGCTTAGTGTCATCTGCAAATTTGCTGATGGTGGACTCAATCCCCTCATCTAAATCATCAATAAAGGTATTAAGCAGAACTGGGCCCCACACTGATCCCTGGGGGACACCACTAGTGACCAGACACCAACTGGATGCAGCACCATTCATCACCACTCTCTGAGCCTGGCCCTCCAGCCAGTTCCTAACCCAGCACCAGAGTGCCCCTGTCCAAGCCGTGGGCTGCCAGCTTTTCCTGAAGTATGCTGTGGGAGATGGTGTCAAAGACTTTGCTGAAGTCCAGGTAGACACATCCACAGCCTTCCCTTCATCCACCAGGCGGGTCACCTGATCATAAAAGGAGATCAGGTTGGTCAGACAGGACCTGCCCTTCCTAAACCGTGCTGGCTGGGTACTTGCATCAGAAAGATGGCTACTGTGAGGACGTCTGGGACTGTGTGAAAGATAACACTGCTGGTGGATGCAGCAACGTGTTCTGTGGCTGCTAGCCACCAGTCTGAAGGGATATGATTTTCATAGTCCACTGAGTGCCTGGAGTCCCTGGGAGGGGCTTTCCAAGCTGCATGACAAGTTAACAGTCTGTGAATACAGCACCAAACCTGCCCCAACAGAATTTGGAGAGGCATCTACCACATAAAACCTGGCTGACCTCAGGTGTCTGCTAGAGGAACAAGGTTCTGCATCACACTTTACACCAGCTCCATGCCTACCCCCCTTCACCACCTTCTGAAGACCTCATCTAGGGAGGAGACCATGTCCCAGCCAAATAAGGTTTAGGGCTGTTCAATCTGTTGTGTGGAGCCCAATTAGCTGCAGCAGCAGGATGTGCCTTGTGCATGTCCTGGTTTACTACTGAGTGACACGACACAACAGTCCTCTGGGAAGAGCCGCAGCCAACCCCTTCTCTCCTTCTCAGTGCAGAGCAGAGGTGAGCACCAGCATGGACAGGCACTGACCATAACCTTACAGGAAAGCCACTGGAGGATGGTGCTGTTTTCGCTTTAGGGCTTCCCACCTCCCCTGGAAGAGGGGGAGAGATAGGATAGGCCTTATCAGCATCCAGTTTTTCTCTTTCCCTCCCTCCTGCTTGTGGTCACACTGTACAACACAGTGCTTTGGCCTTGATGTGCAGTGCTCCTGCTGCTCCAGCCCTGAACAAAGACAGCCATTCAGTCCAGACTGCGCAATGGCTTAGTGCTACAGATGAACATCTACCATTGTTGCCAGCACTGCAGCCCAGAGAAATTAAATGCAAATTGTCTTTGTTCCCGAGCACAGACACCCATTTCTTCAGCCCCAGCAGCCAAACAAACACCCTCTGTGCTCCCCATTTTTTCCCTGCGTATCACCTGCTTGTCAGCTAATACCCAGTTAGGCTGCAGGATTTAGCCTTGGGCACAGCCTGCTCATGTGCAACAGCATACAGATAATCTTCTAGGGCTGTAGCTGCGCATATATCTTGCATGGTGGGATGTGTCTCAAAATAAAAACATCAAAGGTTAGACAGGGGTCAGCAAGCAACACATCTAAAAGGCAGCAGGTTTCCTGCTCGTAGAGGAAAAGCATCACTGTTTCGAAAACTGGCCATCCACAAGTCCACAGCTGGGGCAACAGCAGTATCATGCCTCCAAACCTTGATGCAAGAAATCATACTTCTCCTGCCATTGTCCCTTGTATCCAGCAATAAGAGGATAAAATTGAGCCAATGAAAGTCAGGTTTGAGATCAAAGAAAAATTCCCATGACATTAATCTTTAAAGGTAGGAAATAACTTCCCGAGGACACTGAGAAAGCCCTGGTTTTGCAGTGCTTAATCCTATGACAGAAGAAAACAAACAGCATGCAAAAAACCCCAACTTTTGACAGAACAGGTGACACACCATACAATCTAAAGAGTTTGGTTTGCCAAGACACTTCTAACATAACAGAGGCACTCATCCTGTGAGACCCCTGAATACACAAATCCCTGGATCCCCACTATAAACAACTGGATTTCTGGCAGACACAGTCTAAACCCCTGCCTACTGCAGCTCTGTCTCCTTGGGACTGGATCCCAAATACTATTGAGACAGTTCAGTCTCATGATAACAACAATGTGCCCCTCCTCTCACAGTTCAGATACTTGATTAGTTGCTACAGCTCAAGAAGATGCTGCTTATCTGCCAAGCTGCAGCAACAGACTGCACACACACTTAGCCTACCACAAAAGTGAGATAAAAATGTATTTGCTTAAATCTTTTTCATTGTGGCTAACACAAGCATGCTTTACCTCATGTTTGGTCACAGTGCTCTTGCCTGCCTGAGCCTCCAGCTCATAGCAGGTTGTGCTTTTAGATCCACAAATCACAGGTTCAAGCCTGGGTGATGATGATGATGATGATTAGGCCTAAGGCCATGATGTTATAACAGTGAACACAAGATCTGCACAGAGCTGACAGCAAGACTGAGGTTTGGATTTCATATCAGGCTTATCACCATGGTATCTGATCAGCTCTATATACTACCAACTATCACCTCTGTATAGGAACAACATTCAGGTCACCAGCTTTGCAATTTGTGAGCAATAAGGCAGACAAATCTCTAGTTTAGAATAGATGAACGTCCAAATGGCTGATGCATAAAATGGGAAGCTTTATTTAAAACAGCCAAATATGAGTTTTCCCCTCACATTCAGAAATCTTCATCACCTGCACATTAGCTCACTGGCTTCTTTAAACACACACAGATATTTTCTCTCACAGTGCATCAAGGGAAAACTCCTTTTCCATGAGTCAGCTCCTGGTAGAGAGCACAGAAAGCTGGATAGTCTTCTGCCAAGAGGAAATGATTAAAGCAAAAATCAGGCAAAACCATACAGTGACAAAACGTTGGGGTTCCCCTCCCTCCTCATAAGGGCAGGGCAGAGTTCTTGCAGACATTGAGAATCTTTCCTTGGCTACCTATGGCAGTAAATCTGCATCATATGAGAAACTGTGGTTTAAACATGTTTCAAAATGGCTTTTTGTAGTTTCTTTGCAAACACATGCTTCTTCTTCCCAACACCCCCCCAAGCAACTCTTATCTCTCATGCAGGAGTGTCCTGGGAAGATGTCCTGAGGACTTCTCATTGGACCTTGTTAACCCCTTCCTATTGGTTGTTAACCCCTTCCTGCAACTGGTAATTGGTTACTCTGTGAATCCTCCTAACCCTATAAATGTAACCCCCCCAACAATAAACTCTCTCTTGCCTCCTCTCCACGCCACTGTGCTGTATCTGTGGCTACCATGGGACCACGTGGGTGGGGAGAGGGGAGAGCACCTCTCCCCTCCAGGCTCAGGACCTGAAGAAACCCCTGGCCTGGAGTTCCCCCTCCCTATCCACATTAAGCCGTCGGAAATGGTTCCTCAGATGGAAACGGAACGAGAACTGGGCCGCCCCACGCCATGGGGGGAAAGAGATCCAGAGCTACCAAAATGCAGATTAGTACATTTGATTAATTCTTAGTTGTGGAAATACCCAGTCCAAGACAGAAGAAGCAAAAGGATGAACACAGTAGCATGGCTTAATGCAGATGGCATACCATTAGACTGGCAAATGGCAGGGCTTATAATTTTCATGCTGTTGCAGAAGACCCCCAGAAGCTGTTGTCAGCAGAATAAGAGAAAGAGAAGGCATTTTGGAAGGTGCACATTGAAAACAAGAGCTGAAAAGAGAGAAGGTGAAGCTGCTCAGTGGTCTGCTATAGAGGCTGGCTTCCCCTCAAGTGGTCTTACATTCATTTTTCAGACCAGTTTAAGCTCTCAGAAGCCTGAGAGTCATGGACATAGGTACCACATCTGGCTAGGGGAATATTACATGCTCAGTATTGAGCTGCAGCTTTGCTTTTATCTAACAATCACAATAACAGCCTGCCTTTCTGGAACCCAAGGAATGCTGTCATGCAGGCAAAGATTATTTCGGTCATCACTATGCAAACAGAGGAAGTGCATGAAGGGGCAAAATACTGTACATGCTGGGACAGAGCACTTAGCAAGGAGGATAAGATGTCTGACAGAGATGACCCGGTCCAGCACCAAAGATTAGAACCTAGGCAAGATGAAGGCTCATGAGCCGAGGTATCCACAAAAGCTGAGCACAAATCCACCTCAGCCTTTGATCAGTCAAAGAGCAGTGGAAGACATCACCTTTAATAAAGTCTACAACACAAGGAGCACACACTTAACATTCCAACTTATGCTGCCACAGTTGCATGGGGCTCACATTCAGTGCTAAACACCTCAACAGGGAAAAGTAGCACATCCTGTAGGAATTCAAAGCAAGAAGAATGGAACCACCCACACTGTAACACATGCCACAAAATCTTCAAGACCTGCTTTTCAAAGCTCTGGAAATCCACCACTCCAGCTAACATCAGCTGCAAGAAGTTAGTTTCATTGTGGCCTTGCTCACCTGCAGCCTACATTGGCTCCAAAATTAAAAGATGACAGGGCTACTATAGCTTTTTTGCCTTAACCCATCCCATTCCATACTGCAATTTCTATCCCAGCTGTCTCTTGGAAAAACAAAATAAACACATTCTTGAAGTAATATAAATAGAAGCAGCGGGGCAGACCTTGCTTTGAACTGAGCTGCACTGAAGATTTTTTTTGCGAATTGGTCTTTTGACTTGAACAATTCCTATTAGCTTTGAAACAAAATGCTGAAGCAGACTTGCATCTGAACTTGTGAATGTTTCCTTTTAAGATTGTCCAAAAAGGATGGACTCCCAAGCTGCTTGGTTTGAGACAACAGGGTTGTTATCACTGTACCTTAAAGTAATGAAGCCTTAGTAGCTCATCTCATTCAATGAACCGGGCTTAAAGCTCAGTTCTAGCTATGGAGAGGAAACTGCGTCACAAGCCCTGCAACCATAAACTTAATTTTGCTCCAGCCCAGTTTCACTCCCTCCTTTCTCTCCTGCAGCAGAGTCTGAACAATTCCCATGCTGCTCTAAGAAAGAGAATCCATTCTTGTGCTGAAGTTCAAGGCAAGGCTTTGAAGCCAAGGAACGCATTTTTGCTTTACCACTAGAGGCATAACTGCAGTGCTTCTGGCTATGCTTTGGCCACCTTTAAAGAAGGTATTTGTGATGGCAGCATCTGTGGTGCCAGGGTAACAAGGGCTAAAGGGAAGACAGCACCCCCCACACCTTCAAGGCAATTAGTGACCAGGATTGAAATATCACTTTTGAGCTTTGGCAGCCTTGGGAAACCAGTTGAGAGATAGTTTGACTGCTGGTGCTGTGAGTGTCTCCATCTGCAGCACAGACATGATATAGGGCAGAGTGGGAGGTTTGTGACAGGGCTGAGCTCCACTCTGAGTGTGCAGGATCTGGGATTTCTGAGGCACCTCCTCTTAGTTGCATTGCCCTAGCTGCATGCCTTTCAGATACCCCCTTAAGTTTCATCAGCCATGGTTGTCCTGCCTATGTGCCAAAAACCACTGCCCCACAGCAGGGACCAGAGAGAGCAGAAGCGTGTTACATTCTCTGCAACTCAGCATTTTATTTTTAACCATTGTCCCCACGGGTTTGGGGTAATGGCTCAGGCTTGGAGCTGCAGGGTCTGAGGCAAGACCACATCTCTGCTCCACTGATGCTGCTGTGGGGAAAGTAGCCTTCAATAGGGTACAGTGAGATTGATACAGCCCAGCACTGCTTGGGTTAAACCAGCTGAAGCTCCTCCAACTGCCAGTGGAGGGAAGGGGGGGGCACCATTCCTGTCAAAGCAAATAAACTCTGGTCACTTCTCAGTGCATGTGTTCATCTCACCCTGTCCCTTCACAGCCTACAGGCAGTCCATGGCAAATTCTAGACAGCCAAAGGGAGCAAGGGGAAGAGATGAGCTCCTCTGACAACCGGGCAGGTGGTTAGGAAGGATCCTTGCATTCCTATCACCCTGTCCTGTCACAAACACTTCTATTTTAAGTCAAGGTTTTATTCCTTCTAGACTTCAGACTGGGTTAGCTCTCCCAGTAAAAGAGGATGCTGACAAACATCTCCCTGGTCTGACAGAGTTTGAACAAAGCTGTGTGAATGCCCTGAAAAAGTGCATACCAGAATTGAAAAGCCATGACTTAGTCTCCTTTCTGAAGGTTACAGTTCATATAGTGGCTGGCTTCACAGTCAAAAAAGAAAAAGGAAAATGAAAACAACTTTGCAAGCTTAACCTATAAAATATTAATAGATTTTATTATAAGAAACATTACAGGTCTTTCCCTTGTTGTTGGTTTTTTTGCTGTTGAAATTGGTTTAATAACACTGCTGAGAAGCTCCACTTAAAGCATGGACAAAATACAACTCCTGCCCTGAAGAGCTTAATGTCAAAAATTTGGCTTTGTTGCAACTACCCACAGGTTATTGGGTTCTCTACAGCAGTAAGTATATCACACTCAATGGACTGTCATGTGATACACTAGAGGTCTGGCAAGATGATCTAGTAGTCCCTCCTGGTCTTAAGCTCGTGAATCTAAATAAACAAGATAGGAAGAAGACAGAGGTGAAATCACTTGGCAAATGGCAGAGCACTGCAAAAATCACTAAATTCATGGTGCAGCATCCCAGCCACTAAGTCACCAAGTCTCAGAACTGTTTTGGGGGCATGTCCTTGTTCAGAGAAAATCTTTTATGTCCTCCCACCAACATTAACTGTGAGAGTACGATCAAAACTGCATCTGTATGGTGTATTTGTGTGTACTTTGAGGGAACGACGGGTAACGGTTGAAGGGTAAAGATGGAGAAGGAAAGCAAGATTTCATTTGCTCTAGATGACAGTTTTCAACAGCTTAAACTCCCTGACATAGTCTTCCATGACCTTCCTCCACCTCTGCAACTTACCCACTGTGAAACAATCTGCTAGATTATATTGGTTCTCATAAAAACACCTAAGACATAAGCATATGTAAAAGTCAAACATTCATATAGGCTTTTTCCACCTTGCAACTGCAAGCTATTTTCATGTCCTCCTTTCCTGCAGTTCCAAGTCATCCATGACCTCCTTTTTTGCATGTGTGTGTGTGCTAGCATAAATGTTACATGGATGTGCAATTCCATGTAGGTTAGGGGAGACAAGGAAGCAAGAAAGGCTGCACAGCTTTCAGCCGGGAATTGCAGGGGTAGGTGGAGTTACACCTAGAATGAAATTGTTTCGCACCTTTCATAGCAAAGCTTTATTTGCCTTGGTCTTCTGTTCTCATCATCCCTGTTCCCTTTCACGTCTTTGCTATTAAAGTTATTAGGAAAATTATTCATTCAATTGCTTGTAGAAGATAAATACATTCAGCTTAATAAACCTTGTTAGCAGGATAGAAGGGGAGAATGCCTAATTAATGTATTAATAATTATAATCCACTTTGAAGATGAAAAGTGCTGGGAGCTCTAAGGACAAGTTTCTGCCCTCCAAAGTCCCTAGAAATCATGTGCAGAAGCTAATTCTAAACATTACCACTGCTACAGTGTGGCAGGCAAAAAGATGCCCATACCACAACTACTCCTCAACACCCTAGTCTGGATGCAGAGGTTAACTTACCTTCCAGATACTGCCTGTGTTCAGACCAGACAGCTACATATTGTCCTCCAAAACCAGGAACAGAGGAGTAGTACTATTGCAGGGAAAGGGCATGTGGGTCAAAAGAAGTTTCCAGATGGTGAAGTTTCCATGGCTCAGGAACAAAAGTATTTCACCTCCCCAGGTTTCTCCTTGTCAAGACAATACAGCACAGGCTGAGATGTGAAGAATAGATTTACCTCTTGCTGCAGTAAGAAATCTTCCTTTACAGCAAGGGAAAATAAGTTACTTAGAAAGTCTCTTAGATGTCACTGCACAAACAAAATACAAGCTGCTAATAACAGGCATCTTAGTCCCACTTCCTTTGCATATGGTACCAGGAGGCACATACTGTAGGCTCTCAGTATTATGGGCTTAGGTTATGAAAACTTTCAGGAACATATTTTAGATTTCAGTCTGAAGAAATCAAGTACTAGCAGCTCACATTTGCATAGCTGTCTCCTAAAAACATTGAACAATCTCAATAAATCCTAGAAAAGAAAGTAAAATGCACATTAAACAATAGCAAGTTTCACGTATATCTGGTGAGAAGACAAAAGGAACAGAAATTATGCTGTCAGTCTGTATTTTCTGGTTATCACTGGGGATACTGTGAATCAACTAAGCAATGTTGTATCACTCACCTCTGTAGCTGTTAAAAAAAAAATCTCAGTTCACTCAGGTACCCGTAGAGCATTAAACATTCTGCAAACTGCACAGATCCCTTTCAAGGAAGACTCCTGTCGGCATCAAAGGCCAAAAAATGTAAGTGCTCAGCAAACAAAGCCACAGGTGACCCACAGCAGATGCAAGACCAAAGCCCCAAGCTTTACTCCCAGCCATTGGGTGCTTAAAATCAGCTGCACTCCTGAGCCTTGAGAATAGGAACAAGCAGCAGCCACTTGCACATGGACAGACCAGCTGTGCTCAAGTGGCAGTGTTTTTTTTCCAGTCTAAAATCAGCATATGTTTGTTCTAGTGTCTCTCCTCAAGTGATAAGCAAGGATAGCTACTTTCCCTCCAGGGGATTATGGGCTGACAATTACTGGATGAAGAACAATAAATCAGCCTTCCCTCCATGAGCTAATACACTCTCTGATAGAGCTGAGGCTTTGTTTGCGCTGACCACATAATTTACTGGTGGCAGTATTGACCAAATTGTCTATTATGGATTTGTCTGCTTGTGACCCAACAAGAAAGTTTGATATTTCTTTTGTAACATGGTCCTTTACTCTTCCTTTCTTTTCCTGGGACATTAACAAACCCTAAACCCAAGAATACTTTTCCCTGAGGTTACTGGAGGGAACTCCCACGTCCTGCTCTAAAACTGGCGTGAAAAACTAAACACAAATCAATCACTTCTTCCTACAATGTTGTTTCTTCTCCCACCCACCGTCTCTCACACCTGGCAGTGTGTTAGGACAGCGAGTGCCTGCTCACAGTTCACTCTGCTGCACACATGGTGGCCCATCGCCCAGAGAGGTTTCTAGGTGCTTGCAGCACATTAGATAAAGTAATGTGTGTTTAAGATGCACTGAAAATCAGGGACGGCCTGGTTTTCCAAACTGCTTTGCTTTCAGTAAGCTGCTGATGCCCAAAATCAAATAATTAACAAAGTCATCTCACCAGCAACGAGCCCTGGAAATAGTCTGGCTGCATCCCAGACCTCCATTCCTGCTCTTTTTCTTCTCTCCCTTCCTACAGCAGAAGCAGTCCATCATCATCATCCTTAGGACAGCGATGTGTCAGCTTTGTGCATACTCCTGAGCAGCCCCAGCACATCTCTGTAAAAGCATGGAGAACCAATCCCTCAAGTGGCAGCTGTAAAAATAAAAGTAGGGGTTCCTGAACCTAACAGCAGACTCGGATGAATTAACAGGGGACCTGTCCCCAGTTTTTCTCTCCTTTTACTCTTTACTTGCTTTCCAAATCCTCTCTTCCACCTATCAGCAGAAACACTCCTGTCCTCTCATTGTGGGGAAGAATTGAAAAGGCATTACAATGACTTCCTAGCTGGGCCCAGGCTCTGCAGGAGCCTCCAAAAGAAGATGTCTAGCTCAGAGGAGATCATCTGTGGAACTTCTTTCAAGAAGCAATTCTAAATCCAACATCTACAAAAAGTAATCAAAATAATGACAATTGCTTTGGGGCAGACATTGGTCTACATCAATCCTAAGAGAGAAGCCTCAGAACCACATGTCAAAACAAGACTCTCCTGACATAAACAACTGTACACCTAGAAAGGACCAAGCAGCCACCAGTGGAAAGTCATTGCAGGCCTGTGCCTCTTGCCACTCTATGCTTGCATTAAAAGATGGCTAAAAAGACAAAATGGATTTTGTCATTTTCGTTTGTTACCATCTTTAGAAATAGGTACAAAATGTCAGCATCCTTCTTTGGAAGGACAGGTTAACAATACAGCTTGGACACTTGGGGTGCATTTATTTATTCTTCCCAAATTCTCTCAAAGAACAGTCAATGAGTTTGCCAGAGGGCTGTCCTAGACTAAAAGCTTTGAGAAGGTCACAGGGACACACTTTCTTTCACAAATTTTCCAGACTTCAAAGTCAATTAAAGAACAAAAAACCTCCTTTCATATTTAAAAAACCAAAACAACATATGTGACCACAAATCAGTACTGCTCCATAGCAAGTCAGGTTTCACTTCCACTTGCCTGCGACATAAACATTACACGATAGGTACAATAAGAAAAAAGGAGCATCTTCCTTTTTGGAAACTTTAACCACTTGCAGAATATGTCACTGATCATTCAGCAGCAAATGTCAGCACTGCCAGCAATGATACAATGGCACTTTTGTATGTTTCTCACTGAAAAAACTCAAGCAGTCATTTTGCTGGGAAAAAAAAATATTAAAAAATTGTCCACTGTTGAAAAAGCCATTGCTTCCCCAGGGAGATTATTCCAATGGCCAATTGTTCTCACTGTGAAAAATTTTCCTCGTGTCCAATTGGAATGTCCCTAGGAGTAACTTCTACCATTACTCTTTGTCTTTTTTATGTGAATCCTTGTAAAAAGGGAGTTTCATCTTCTTTGCAACCCCCCTTTAAATTCAAGAACACAGTGATAAGGTCTCCCCCCAAAGCTTCCTTTCTCAAAGCTGAACAAGCTAAGTTCTCTCAGCCTTTCCTCCCTTGGAAAGCTTCCCAGTCCTTTGATCATCGTTGTGGCCCTTCCTTGGACCCTTTCCAGCCTGCCCACATCTTTTTTGCATAGTGGGGACCAAAACTGAACACAGTATTCCAGGTGTGGCCTGAGAAGCACCGAGTAGAGTGGGATAATGACTTCTGTATCTCTGCTAGTGATGGCCTTGATGGGATGGTGTATCCCATTGGCTTTCTTTGCCACAGCAGCACTTCTGTTCACTCATACTGAGCTTGTTGTTCATTGCAACTCCCAGGTCCCTTTCCACAGAGCTGCACCCCAGACGGGCACATCCCAGCCTGTGCTGCACTCCTGGATTATGTTTTCCCAGGTGCAAGATCTCATGCTTGTCCTTATTGAACTTCACAAGGTTTTTGTTAGTCCACTCTTCCAGCCTATCCAGGTCTTCTTACAGGTTGGCAAGTGTTCACTTCCTCATTCAGTTTGGTATTTATCAGCAAACTATTATCACTGTAGACATTTAATGGAACAGTAAATAATGGTAAAGAAATCCCTCAAAGTACTCCATTATCCATACTATTATGTTTTAACCCATAAAGGAAGCTTTGGAAGGAGCCTTCCCTTATCCAGAAGCCCCAGAGCTGCATCAAGAAGTTAACAAATAGGAACTTTCTGATTCATTTCAAATGCAAAGGAAAGTACTCAGTACATTGTCTCCTCCTAGCAGGTATGAACAGGAAAAATAACTTTCTAAACTAGCAAAATGATTTCTACCATATTACACCATCATGTTTTTTGACATTTCTATCACAACAAGAAGATATATCAAGCATTTAAGGTAAGTAGAAAAATCAGCTGATTTTCACAGCAGTTACCCAAAATAAGGAGTAAATAAACCCAGAGTGATCTTTTTTGATCTTGACTGTCCTTCTTGCCCTTCCTGTTTCTTACTTGATATTTGAGATAGTTTTGGCACAGCAGACTTGGGCACTGCCCATGCACGAGTAACAGACACCACACACAGAGTCACAGGCTGAGCCAGTGGCACAGCCAGCAGGATCCTGATAATCCCAGCCTGTTAGCTCTGCCTACAAGAGGCATTTCTGTTCGTGCAGCAGCAAGAAAAGCCCTCACAAGAGAGGCGCTGCATCAACAGTTGGAAATCTGGCCAAGAGTAACTGTTGCAGAAGCCTGTAAGGCTTTTAGGTTCACTTACACAAAGCTAATGCTCAAACTAAACAAAGGTCACAATCCTGTCCTTTATCCCTGAGACAGTGCTTCTTCCAAACCCTTTACCTTCCTGATGTTCAAAGCTCATGGACTAACCCAGCATATGAGGAAGGGCTCCAAAACTCATTTCAGATGGTGCTTTGTACCCTTGCAGGATGGCCCCATCGTGTGACAGCAGAGGAACACTGCACTCACTGGGAGTGTACTCAGGAACACAAAGCCGGCTTTCTCAGCAGGTGGTCCTCTGCCAGTGACTTAATTTATTCTTGCTAAAAAAACCTCCGGAGCAGTTCTCGGACAAAGACCTGGGATTAGCAAATGAAATACAGCCTTCTTTTTAACCCCTTTGTCACTTCTACACAGAAAAGCTGCTTTGTGCTTCAGAACTCTGCTGCTTTGCCTGGAGAAGGAGGAGGGCTGTGGAATAAGTGGCAGTCACACAGCACGTTTGAAGTAAAGGTTTAACCGTGACAGGGTTTCAAGTTTTCATTCACTCAAGTACTGCATTCTTTTTATAGTAGGAATTTGTTATTTCCATCACCCCTGCCTATGTAAGTCGGTTACAGGTTTTCATTTCCAAACCAAGAAGTTAAATTTGGTAACACTTAAAAAATCAGCATTAATGCAATAAAACTCAACTCAACTAGTTTACTTTCTTTAAAGCGATAGCTAAGATGTTATTTACTCTGTGGTCTGCACTTGGAAGCTTCTGAGCTATGTGTGTGGCTTGCAACCATATGGCTACATCAGGGGAGCCTTGACACTTACACACCAGAGATGCTTCCTCACTTCCTTCCTCCCCCACTCCAAACCTAGCTCATTTTTTCCCTGTTCTTACTGTTCTTTCCATATCCTCCCCCAGGGTTTATAACCTTCCTTCACTTAACTGACGCATTAATTGTCTTCACCCTGCAGAACTCCCCACTTTGGTGCTCATTTGGCTGCCCCCAGCTCATACATGTTTCCTTTTTGGGACCTATGTCACTGTCCCACTGCCTGGTGGGGCAGCAGTAACTGCCCCTCCCATCACTGGCCCACATGAGCTTTTCAGCTCTGAAATAAAATACAGAAGTGGCACAGTGGTGCACAGGGTCCAGTTTGGATGGAGTTAACTTGCTTTGTGACAGCCCAGAAGGTGCTGTGGTTTGCATTTGTGGCTAGAACAGTGTTGATAACATACCACTATTACTACTTCTGAGTAGTGCTTGCACAGTATCAAACTCCCCAAGATGCTTTTTCAGGATGAGGAGAGTCATCTTCAGTCCAAAGGATGAAGTTTAGCCAGCCTTCCTCACCTCCCTCATCTGAGCCATGTGGAATTTCCTGCCCCAGACAAACTTCATCCTTTGGACCTTGCCATGAGGCAGATGGACCCAGTAAAAGTGGTAAGCCACATTCCAGTCTTCCCCTGCCCACCCCCTATCTATGGATTAAAGCAGATAATCATGTGAGAGTACTGAGCTCTTTCTACTAACTCCATGTATGTGTGAAGACTGTTTTACCACTTATACAGAAATTTAGATCTTCAGTCTCTATCATTTTCATGCAAATAAATTTCTGTAGTTTAGCTAATGAAAGGGAGCTATTTGATAAAGCTTCTTAAAGGCTCAAATGTGATTAGTTTACTACAGCTTATTAAATTATTGTCAGCTGAGCTGCAATAAGTCTAGGGCTTGCTCTTAACCTAGAGTGAATGCAAAGCAACAAGGCTCAGCTTAGACCAAAAAGGTCTCAGATAGTAACAGTAGTAATTAGCATTTGTCACAAACTAAAAATGTACATTCACAGGGACCACAGCTCAGATGACTAAGTGTAATTGCTTAATAACAGTAAATCAACCAGACCTCTAAGTGGTCAGTCTTTTTGATTATCATGAGATCACAGGATAATACATTTGGGAAGGAAATTCAATAGGTCAGATCAGTAAAACCAATGATGCAAAGAGACACAAACTTTCATATTTTTTACTGTTATTTCCACAGTTTTGCACAGTAACCTACTGCACAGCTGTGTAACACTCACAGATTTCTTCAGTAACAAAATGTAAAATAATAGAGTACAAAAATAAGCACTTTAACTGCTTTAATTCTGCTTACCATGTAAGTGAAAGCAGGGCTTTTACTATCCCTCGCTGGCTTTTACACCAGACTATTGCTTCCACCGTGATGTGCCAAAGGCTGAAGCCTGCCATCTGCTGCCAAAGAGCAGTGAGCTCCCCAACGCTCCCAGAGAGTTCATCGGGGGCCAGCACAGGCACAGCAGTTCCGCCACTTGTGGCACACAGCAGGACCAGACCAAACAGCACATCCTCCCTCCTCATACTCTCTTCCTCATTATGAAGCCTGGCTGTATACAGATAAAGGCAATGTTTATGACCCTCTTCAGATTCGGTCTTACTAGTCATCCCAAACCAAACAGCGGCTGAGGATGTTCTGAGCGCTGCAAGGTCAATTCATAACTGGTCACGCAGCACCAGACAGGATTCATCATGCAGTGTACTTTTCCTCCCCCTGCTTTTTTGCTTTGTGGTAGTGGTTGTAATCATTATACAGATCCTTAAAGACCTCCCTTACACCTGCTGGTAATGATGCATTTAAGAATTTGATGTCCCGTTCAATGCAAAGGTCAAGAATGTGATATATTCCTTCTGTGAGATGTGTCTTCACAGCTGGGTGCAAAGTCACCTATAAGAAAAACAAATTGCATTAAACTTGAAGACAAAAAAGGCAAGAAAACACCATTTCCACAGTCAGTATATACTAAATGCTGACAACAATTTATTCAGTGCATCAGACCATCTGGAACACCGCCTTAGATAAAATCCAAGATTTTGACTTGTGTAGTATTGTCCTGATTTTTGCAAACATGTTTTGCAGAACAAGCACAGCCCTTGCAATAAAATCTACAAGAGTACTACTATACACATTGCCAGAGGTAAAGACACTAATCATCCTGGAATTAAAATTAAAAAACCCTGCAATACTTGCCCCGGATTACACATTTCAGTAGATCCTGTATGTCTCATACAGGCTGTACGCTACTAAGTCTCAGTTTCAAATGAGCACTTCCTTTAGGCTGCCCTATCATTTACATTGGGTAGTCAAACAATTTTAACTTATCACTTAATAATTTGATACTTATCTAACAATTTTTATCTGAAGACTTCAACGTACACGCCTTAATAAAAGAAGCTTTCAGAAAGCTCAGGAGATGTACATTTCCTTAATCTGTTTTAACACTGGGAATCAGGCATCTTGTCTGAAGTCATGCAGAAAGTTGAAGGAATACAAAAAATGACTCAAGATTCCGTGCCCTGCTCCTGACATTACCCCTGCTCAACCCCACAACCAGCAGAACTGCCACTAAAACCAGGAACATCAGTGCTGACTCTGGAGTCCTCTGGTGCTCCAGGCTAATTGAAATTTGTCCTGTGCTCACAAATCACTTCCTAAATACTTCACTGCCTGAGACAGTGCTGGCCTCTGGCATAATCACGTTATTTTTGCTGCAGAACCACGTCTTATCTTTGCTGAATCCCAAAATTAGCTTTATGCCTCCAGATGTAAGCCTCTTCACTCCAGGCCTAATGAAAATTACATAAAAAGCTGTCATTAAAATTCAGGGTTCTTTCTTCCTTAGGCAACTAATAAACTTTCTGCTAATGAAGTGCACTCCTAATCACTGTGACAGGCTCCTGCTCTCTTTCTGCCCTAAATGTGGAACAGCTAATATATTTTATTAGGCCCACTAACATGGCTAGGAAAAACATATAGCAGGCATTAAGGCATATAAGCCTTTCTTTGAATCTGTGACCCTGAAGAGTTTGCAATCTAAAAGGCTGTAATTTTTTTTGCCTCTCTGTCAGTTGATCAATTGGTTGGTTTATAATAGATGTTATTTCTCCCTACACCATGCATTAAAGTAAGGGAACAGTTGAGCATCACAGCTCTCAGTGAATGCACTAGGCTGGGCTCTCCTCTCCCAGGGTAGAGAAACGACTGCAGTGAAAAAGGACATGAAAATCCACAGCTATTGACAATATGGACCAGATGGCCCCCTTGGGATACAGAGCTACCTCAGAGCTGCAGTTAATGGAACTGCATCCCTCAGATCACAAATTCATCTGGATCCATGCCTTATTTGGGCCATTCTCACTTTGTAGTTTCCTATAAACACCAATAACACCATGGGAAGCAGAGCTAAAGATTTAAACAGCTGCCACTACTGGCTGGCAGTTAATTATACTTGTAAGAGGTTTATGGTCTATATAGTTAGCACAACCAATTTGTCAAGCATTACAGAGCTCTTGATGTGAGACATTAAATGTGTGAAGAGGTATTTCACTATTGCTGAATTAAGCTACAGCTCATAGGCAACAAGCGAAAAGCACTGTCAACAGTATGAAAGAGATGCCACCCACTCCAGCAAGGAATCTTTCTAGATTAATACAAAATAATTCATGGTATAAAGAGGAAGCACTGAGGGAGCCGTTACACAACCACTTTAGGAGTAAGTGACTATTTAGGCCAGTAGCTTTCATCAGTTCTAGTTTGCAGACCCTTAAAAGGGTTCCAGTAAGTGTGAAGATGCCCATACAGAGACTTAAATCTACAAACATGTTTTCTCAGTTATCTTTGATAGACTCCCCAGGGTCTTCAGATCACAGGCAGAAAGTCACAGATCCGGTCTCAGAAGACATGAATAGTTGAAGGAGTTTTTTTCTCCCTCTGCAGAGCAACATGAAAGATGTGTACATGCCCCACTTAAGACAGGCATGCTGAGGCTTCCCCTTCCTCTGATATTCATCAGTTCTCACCAGTCTAACGAGCAAATAATATATATCATCAATAAATCATCACCTACTTGTGATCTATCTGCTCTGTCAGACAGAAAACACTCCTTTGTCACAGCATCTGATGGCTCACTACACCAATTCCCCTTTATACACCCAAAGGTTCCACTGCATACATTACTGATCTGTGGTTTCACCTATCATCCATCACTTTCCATTTCCCAATGAAAGTATTGCACAGAACTTTCCTAGAACTCTCATGAGACTTTGTACTCCTGTTAATACTGAGGCAAGTGTCCTTTCAACTTAAAAAGGTCATTTGACGTACACTCAGTGATGAACAGATTACATAGTTCAGAGATGGTAAAGGAGAGCATTAGTAGTCTTAACAGCAATCTCCCCCTTTGCTAAACTACCATGTTCACTACGTAAACAATAACCAACTTATCAGGAACACTAAATAACATAGCTAAAAACTGACATCTCCTATTGTTTTGCTCCCAAACCTTGGAAAAAAGATAAGCAATAAAAAAGGCAAACAAGTTTAACTTCTGTAATAACCTTTATGGTTAGTTACACCGGTTACACCATAATCCTTCAGAAACATAGCACCAGTTGGAAAATATTTTTTGCAAGAGGGTGTAAAAACAAAGACTAATATTCCTTTCTGTATTTCAGCCCATGCCCAGGCTGAAGCCACAAATAATCAATTTGCAGGTACTTGTGCCACAAGCAGCATTCAAACCCTGGTGAAATCTAAATCCACCAGGCTGAAGAAAATTACAAGCTGAACTTAGGTCTGGATGTGAGAAACTACTGACCTGGCTCTGGCATCCATAGTAGCAGTAGTAGTTGCTTTCAGTAAGAATTGCAGTGACAGCTTTGGTATAGAAGAAGAATTACTGAAAAGCTAACAATTCTTGGCTTGGTAACATTTTTTCCATTCACTTAATCATTTAGATCAGATTAAAAGATATTTTCCATGAGAATTTTCCACCATTACTTTACCAGATGGGCCCCTAACTGCTATCAATCCTGCACAAATAAGACTAACTGGGAAATGAATTTAACTACCAGATGTATAAAGAAGCCACGGTTAAATTCTGGAACAGGTGGCCCAGAGAGGTAGTGGATACCTCATCCCTGGAAACATTCAAGGCCAAATCGGATGGGGCTCTGAGCAACCTGATCTAGTTGAAGATGTCCCTGCTCATTGTAGGAGGTTTAGACTAGATGACCTTTAAAGGTCATCTTTCAGCCTTTCAACGCAAGCCATTCTACGATTCTATGAAGAAAGAGCAACATCCAAAGCAGTTCTGTAACTAGGCACTGCATTGTTTAACCTTAAAACCCCACAGTCCACACCTTTAGAAAGTTTTCAGGAGTTTGGTAAGAAAGATTCTCAGGAACTCGTGCTCAAAATAACAGTCTGGATCAAACCCATATCTCCATGAACAATAGCAACTTTTGTAACTTCACAAATTTTACAAAATTTAACACGGTTGCCTTTGGAATAGGAACGCCAAAGCCAGCACAACACCATGGCACTTTCAAGATGGATGAGAACATACCTTCTGCAGTTCAGTCACATACTGAGCCACCATGAAAGCAGAAAACACAGTAAAGTCCTCCATTTCTGCAGCAATATGAGTATACATCCGTTCCACCAAGTGTGCACATTGCAGTATAACTTCAAACTCATCTGTGTTGCCTAAAACAGAAAGTGAGATGCAGCCTGGCATTTGAGGCTTAAAAACACTAGAAAAAAACCCTTGAAGAATCACCCACTCTTCCATGATTCTTGAAATACATGAGGCCAAGGACAGCTTGCCATTTTATCCTCTTTTCTTATGAAGCCACAGTTGCAATACACATCTCTCAAAATGGCTATTTTGTAAGAGCACACTGATTTTAACTCTATGTGCACTGCAAGGCAAAAACTATTTGTTATAGATGTTAAAGTGCTAAAAGCAGCAGTTATGGTCCCATCCATGATTCAGTCCCAACTAGCACTGCGGAGGAGAGAAAAGGAGACAGGAAAATTATATTCTCTACCTACAGAAAATCAGAAGACATGTCTTAGAAAGAGCATATTAAGAAAGCTTTCTGATGAAATCTATTACGTGGTATATAGCAGCAGAAGCCACACCACTGGAGATATTTAAAGTGAGACTGGTGAGATCAGCTGAGAATTTACTCCGTAGGTAGTGAATGAAGAGAGCCAACACAAATAAGGGAGAAGGGAAATCCAGAAATTACTTTCATGTTATCTCTTACAAAAACAGAAAAATCCTGCAAAGATAAACAGCACATTTTTCAACTTGACAATGCTGCATATCTGTAAATTTCCTGTGATCCTTGCCTTATGCAAACATATCGCAGAAGCAAGCAAATTCTCAAAGTTTGGCACCAGTTTAACATACCCTTTCCTTTATCACTGAGCCTTTGCTACTATATTCCTCCATGACAAATACATACACTTACATTTGTCCACAACTGTGGGCAACATATCAGCTGAGATAAATCTGAATATGGCATAGGCTGTGGGACACCAGTGGAAAGCCAGGATGCAATCAGTTGCAGGCCATAAAGTCAATTTGTCTCAACAATTCACCACTATTAATGGCAGGGTATTTGTGTCTTGACCAGTATAAAGCACATAATGATTATCTAAATCACTGTGAACATCTTTGACTTGGTTACTTTAATAACTTTCAGTAATAAGTCTTTTCTTTTTTTTGCCTTCCTTTTGGGATATTTAACTACAATAATTCCAAATCCTTAACCATACAGATATATCATCTAACCCCAACTGATGCTTCAGATATGCATAATGTTCTGGCTTTTTACTTAGCACAGAATGGTGACAATTAAGGTCTGGAGTAAACATAGTTGCAGTCTTAAGAAACTCCACTTAGTAGGATCGATTTGGGGTTATAACTCACAAATATTAGCATGTATCACCAGAGTTCACAGCCACCACGCTTTCAGGCACAGGGGTTGATCGGAAGAGCAGAAATTGGGCACAGCAAGCCTTACTGGTTCCTGTCTGCTTGCCAGCCAGTCAGTGAAGAATAACTTATTCACCAAAAGCAGTACTGCTGGCATGCAGTTCCGCAAGAGCCCCAGTTTTCTTCATAAGCCCGTGACACCACAAAGCTCATCCTCAATTTTAAAAAAAAGGACAGACAGGGCTAACAGTTTCAATGCCACAGCTAGGCTTTGAGGACTTTGATTCTGATGTGCCTTGTTTGGCATCTCCTAGTCCAGAACACATAAAATTACAGTGTATATATGTATCATAAAGGTGGAAAAAATACAGTACCTCTGTCTCCTTTCTGACGTCCCTCATGCATGACAGAAACAACCAGACGATGGAAACTGTTCAGAAAAGATGGTGCTGCTTTCAACAGCACCTGCAAAAGACATGAAATAAAACCATCAGATTACATAGTAAAGGGAGTGAGAGAGTAGAGGTAGACACTATCTTTTCATTCTGCATCCATAGAGTGTTTAGCACATGAGAATTCAGGAGTAGGACCGCATTCCTAGCCATAATCAAATATAAATAGCAACATCGTATTAGAGTTACTTCATCTCTCCAAAGCAGCACTTGATTTAACAGCCTAATGTCTAGGGCATTTGTCCTTGCTGGCAGAGAACCTGCATGGCCAGATAGATTGACAGAACAGGGGTTCCAGTGACACTACAGATCACTGTGTGAAAACAGCCTGGATAGGCAGCTTTCTACCACAGGGTTTTTGTAAGGGCATTTTAGCAATGCATACTGCCTTGCTTTTAGAATGTGCCATTTCCCCATCTTTAACTTTCCCCATTCTCGGTCCTAATACAAATGCATGAGGTCCCTTTCCTTTTTTTTTCATCTCTGCCTATGTATTCCATGTAGGAGTACCTCCATCCCCATGCAACTCCTGACACATCTTCCCTTTCCCATGCCAGAAGGCTGACAAGAATACCAGGATGGTACAATGCTTGAAGGTCACCACCTTCAACAGTGTCTAAGCCCTGTTTTCAGAGGACTGCAGAATCTTGACCTTCAGTGAGAATGAGGTCCCAGAGCCTGAGCCATTTGTGCTTCTAGAAACCAATCATAGAAAAATGAAGTTTTATTCTAATACATTGTTAGATGCTGATAAGAAATGCACTGCCAAAGAACAACGCAGGCATAAGCAAAGCAGAAGAGTGACTGAAATTATGTGATTTTGAGATTCCCAGCCTTTTAAATAAGAAGCGGTACAATGTACTTTTATACTATCAGGACAAAATATTTCAAAACAACTATTAAAAAAATTCTTATCACTGTTATGTTTGTTCTTTATACCTGTAGTGGATTGGCTTTTGGATTTTTTTAGGCCTTCCTTAGCAACGGGAGTCAGAAATCTAAGGAAGCATTCCATATCATCCTTTAGCGTAACACAATATATAAACAAGGTGGAGATAAGAGAGCTCGCGCTCTTCTCTCTTCTGGTGGCTGAAGATGACAGGTCTCTCTGCAGATGGTCTTTGCTTGCAAGGGCCAAGGCCTGCCTGCTTAGACCTGCCGTTATCTCCAGTCCGTCCGGGAGGTGTGGGGGAGTTGGTTGGTGCTTCGCAGGGTTCTGCTGTCTCATTATTCAGGGAAGTATTTAATTCGGGGTTTTTAATTTATTCACTAGCTCTCTATTAACGGTGTATATTTGGAGGATATTTGTTTTAGTTTTTTTTAATCCCTGTTTTCCCCCTCCCTTTTCCCTTTTTTCCCCTCAGGAGCTCCCTATTGTGTGTGCAATATATTCAAATTGTATATATAATTGTAAATACATGTAAATATATATTTTTTATATAATCTCATTTTGTTCGGGCTTCTTTCGGTTTTTCTGTGGTTCGGGTTTTTTTCCTCACTTGAAAGAGCGAGAGGGGGGAGGGGACATCTTGGACTTGGCAAGAAAGCCAGGTCAAACTGATACCATACCTTTTTCCTCTCCTCCCATCCCCTCACAGACATACCTTTGGATGACACTGCACAACAGAGAAGAGCACTTCATGGACTCCCAGGAAGACACCACTATAGTCTTCTAACTTCAGATGATCCAGAGGGATTGTTAAGAGAATATTGAATGCCAATGACACATGATGTGGATTCACAAGAACCCCTTCTCCTTGCCTTAGCAGAGCTGCTACAGTCTCTAGAATAGGTACAACTACGATGGAAATCAGTGATGGGTCCTGACAGGCCTCTTTGGTTTGCATCTACAAGCAGAAGAAACAGATAAGGAGGAGAACATTAGACATCTATCATAGGGGTTCGAACACCAGAGAACCATAATGCTCTGACTGGAGCCAAAGGAACTAGACTGGTGCAAGCTGGACTGGCAGGCAGACTCCTGCACCTGAGCCATTTTTGTCCAACTGCACCCTGGGCAAGGATGCCTGTGATGCACTTCAAACCAACACTGCTGTGTAACTGGAATTGCAACTATTCTCCAGTCCCTTGACAACTCCTCCCTCTTTGCACCTCCTTAAACAAATGCACTGATGCAGTTCAGTCCTTTACAAGCATGCAGACCTATCAAAAAAGGGCAGATACTGCATGCTCATGATTTCCATGCATTGCAGAGCCAACCTCTGATAAATTCTGGTCTAGAAACATCATCACCACAAGAGGAGAAAAACCTGCATCACTAGGTTTATATGCTGTACAAATGAAAGACAGGAAACTTGGGTTTGATTACTTTCCATCAAGTTTCCCTTTCATAATTCAGTGAATATTTTTTTGGTATGAGCACTTCTTTATTTTGTTTTGCTGCTGTTGGCTTCTACTGCAACACGTGGCTGACAGATACCTTCTCCTTTGTACAGGAAGAAGTTCAAGACACTCAGACTGTCTACTCTGCAGTCTAACAAGTTTCTCCCAAGCTCCATATTACATGGTGCAGTTCCATAAAATTACAATGTATAAGAAGTTAATGACTTACACACTGCACTTACAGGAGGAGATTTACTTGAGGGAGGAGGAGGTATGGATTTGTTCAGTATCCACAATGTTTTTTCGTCCTGAGGACCTCACTGCCACCGTCCAAGCTTGCTCGGCCCCGGCAGATGAACCTCAGGATTAAAGGGTGGGCTCAGCTCAGCGCACACTGTGTCTCACCTAAAAAATCCACTGCGCAGGCTCGAAGGGTAAAGACCCTTCCCAAATCTTCATTCGCGAAGACTGGCCATACATACAATGTTTTTATTCCTGTGTGCCTCTGTGCACGCTAGAAGTAACCGAAGGGATGGGTAATTAAGTTACAATGAAGAGATACTTACCGCTAAAGCTGTGATTATCTGTGGGCTGGTAAACCAGAAAGCTTTCACTTTGTCTCCACTTAATGGGCAGTTAAGCAACAATTTAGTTAGGGTAACAGCTGACAATACTTCCTGCAGAAAGCAGAGATCAGTCACTGGTACTAGGTGCACTGGCTCCTTTCAAGCACAGAAGAGCCCTTTCAAGGCCAGTGGCACTTTTGAGCATTACCAGAGCCTTGACACATGAAAGTCCTCCCACCAGTACATCTCTTAGAAAATTGTGAAGTAAGCAGCAGTTCAACAAAATTCAATATGCTGAGCAGCACTGGCCCAAATGTACTTCATGGCACATTTATTTCAGAATTAACTTGCTGTATAAAAAGGCTTACACGATTTTTAAGAAATGAAAGGCTTTTCATACAACTGCCACTAGATAACAGAGGGAGGCAGAGGGAATACAGGGATACCAGTCTACTACACACTAAGAACATTGCATTTGGCAGCAGGGCTTTTTTTACTTGCTAGTTGTTTATACAGACTGACAAAAGAAGCATATTGCAAGCTATACTCAGGTGGCAGGAATTATATGCACAGTACAGAAATTCCAGATACACTTTGAAAAAGATATATCAAGAATTGAAGCAGCATATTTGTGTCTCTTTCTGACAAATAAGACAGAGCCAGATAACCCCCCAAGCATAATTCAGGTTTCATTCTCAAGTCACTGAGCTTTCTACAGAGCATACAGCTGGTGTTTTTGCCAAAAGTGTTTCACAAGTCACCACTGCTGCTTAAGCTGCTCTGAAGAAAGGCAGAGTTTATAAAGCTACTGAGTGGCATCTGATTATTATTGAGTAGTCTTTAGAGACAACTAACAAAAGCATAGGGGTAGTTTTGGTTTTACTTAAAAACGCCAGCATTTCTAAAAGTGCCTTTAATCTTGTTAAGAAGATCCACAGACAAACACTGACTGCTAGTATCTGTTGTGAAAGAGCTTGGAGCAGAAAGTAGAAAAGAGCTTTCAGCCTGTAACATCACAGCTGTGTGATTTCTGTTGACAATACATGGAATTAAGACAGCAGAGTCCTTAAACTGGACAGAAAATTTTTCAAGTAGGTTTCCATGATCTTTCCACCTCCCTAAATTTATATCCATAATGTATTTCAGCAGTCACCAAGCCCTTATCCATACAAATTAATATGTCCTGATCACTGAACATAAAGCAGGAAGAGGAAAAAATATTTATCAAATGTCATTCAGCCAACAATTTTTTTTCAAGGTACAGCACACTGAAGAAGGAAGTTGACAATACAGTAAGCTCGTGCCTTACTTTAGCCTTCTGTTGCCAAACATGCCTCAATTCGAGTCCCTGTAGCACCAGCCGCATTATGGCATAAAACTCCTCAACAGAGCAGTTTCCCAGCAGCTGGACAAGCACCTCTGTCAACTCCATCTCCATGCTTTGGATCACCTGGGTTGTGATTGCAGGACCTGCATATTCAAGAGACAAAAGAAATCAATTCCCAACACATAGACTTCCACAGGTAAGAATAGGGCAAATTGAAAATAAAACAGCTCTTATGGGTACCTTTTTAACACTCAGATTCACAGAGGGCTCCCCACTTTACCTCTTTCCCCACTAGTGCAATGACTTGCTGACCTCAAGTATTTCCTACCCTCAGGTTCACAGAGCAGCCATCATTCCAATAAAAAAGCCTTCAGTAGTACAGAAATACCACACTAACGCAGGTGCACAAGCCAAGGGAGCAAGCTAAACAAGCCGCAGGGCTTTACTAGATGGTGGCCAGAAATCCATCACAAACCACAAAAACATTAAGCTGACAAAGTTAGGTCTCTGCTGAGCCTAACTCACACTCCCCACTTACTCAATTACTACTACATAGACAGTCTTAGACTAGCTCATAATTCAACTGATTTTGGTTCTTGAGTTCTGCAAGTATCCACAGGATCTGTGGCAACGCCAAAAATCTTCTTCAACAGGAATTAATATTTCATTTTATTGAATACTCTACTTATTCAATGGAAATTATTACAGCTTTTTGCAGTGATTCATTATGTCTCCAAGCTAAAGAACTTTACCAATCTTACACTAATAATATGAGGCACAGAATGAGACAGAGAAAAATCAGCAGAAAAATTACAAGAGTCAACACATCCTCATCTCCATTCCATGGAAAGCCGTGCTCTGTTCTTAACTACTTAATGCCAATATAAACACTGAGATCACGACTGTAGTTCACTTGAACAGTAACCTCCCCAGTAGGGTGCACTCCCTCAGGGTGTCTATGAGACAATTCACTGGCATGTGGGAATTATAAATAAAGTATCTTTAATAAAGCATTAAAAATAGTGTTTATTTCATCTTTGTCTCATGCTTTTTATACTCCTTCTATGTGTATGTTTTGTAATGTACATACTATACCACTAGAGCAGCATGTGTATATAATTTATAAGTAAATATATATTGAGGCTGCATGCTCAATCTTTAATTTTAATGATAGGTATGCACAATCAAAAATGTCTGGAGACCACTGCACTAGAGCATGTCAGTAACAAGTCGGACAAATTCCGACAGTTTGAAGAAGTCAAAGAGAACAGTTACACCTGTGCTGTGTTCAGCTCTCTTTCTGAAAGAGACACTATAAAGGAGTCATTAGGAGTCTTCTGCCACAGCCGGCAGAAGAGGTTTTTCATGTAATTTCTAGCCCTGGCTCTTTATTTAATGAGGATAAAGGGACAGACCTGCCAATTTCCCACAGACTTTGTCAGAATTACGGGCATTCAACATCCATAAGGTAGGTAACTTTCACTATTCTATAACCTCACCTACCGAAGTAGATGAGTATTTTACTGTAAGATCCTCCAAGATCCCCAGATAAGACATTTCTGATCTGACCTGGGGCACATCAGCTGCTTCAGTAGTGTCTACTACATCGACTACACAAGTAGGACACTGCATCTTCAGCCCTACATCCAGAAGCGTTATCATGTTCCAGTTACTGTCAAAATGCTCTACATAGATAAGTAATTCAGGACCTGAACTTTATTAAGATGTTTACATCTTTCAGAAGATCATGATCAAATTAGATGGTGGCTGTGGTCCATGTACCACAACATTGTCTCCTTGTAAAGCTTCCTGTTATGCATTTATAAAAGGACAGCCTGCTGCTTTAGCACAACTAAAAAATATAGACTTTTCAAAAAGCTGTATGCTTCGCTAAATGGCTTTTAACTCGCCTCTGCACTGCAAAAATTAGCAAAGGAACTGGAGAAAGAGAGTTTTCATACCAGAGAGAAGCTTTTTTATGGCAAAACCAACCATGACCGCAGCTTCTTTTCCAGGATACAGCTCTGGCACTGAGCAGAAGACTGTTAGGAACTGCAATGCAGGCTGAAGGAACTGCAGATTATGTCCTGCACATGGCAGCTCTCTCAGTATCTGAGAGTAAAACTCTTGGTACAGTTTAATACGAGGTTGCTCCAAAAACCCACTGGGCTCCTTCTGCCAGCCCCTCCTGACAGGATGGCTCAGATCTGCTTTGAGGAGAGTAGTGACAGATGGTATGAATGCTACAGGCAAAAGCTGGTTTGGTGTGTTACTCTGAAGACCATGTTGAACAGTTCTGACCATCTGCAGAACTACGGGCTCCAACAGAGCAGACAGCACATCTGCAGAATGTAGCTTCTTTTCTGGTAGCTGCTGAAGGTGGAGCGTGACAACGTGACATAGTGTGGTGAATGTCATGAGCAGTAACTGCTCAGCTGCAGGATTCCAGTTTTTCCGGTCTTTGCTTTTGGCTGCACCAGTGTCTGGCTTGCAGCTTACCAGGAAAGATATGAACTTTTCCAAGTTGAGCCTCACACTTTGTCGTCTTTCAATTACCATCTGAAGAAAGTCTTCCAGAAAAGCATGGAATTCCTGGAGATACTGTGCCCAAAGAGGAACGGTCAAAACATCAGAGAAGAATTTGCTCGCTGTAAACTGGGAGATCATGACAGCCTCAAGAACATCACTGGCATGTAACACCTTAAAAACAGAGTTGGCATTCCTGCCAGCTTGCAGGCACCTCAGGAGGTGGAGGCAAGTACTTAAAAACTTCAGCAATAACAATTTGCTGCAAGAGACACTAGCCCTGGTATTGGCTAGCAGGGACAGCAGCACCAGAAAACACCGAGTACAGTCAGAGGGAAGAAAACTGTCTAGTTTCAGAAGAGAAAAAATGTCTAGCAAACCCAGGCAGCTTTCTAGCTGACTTTCTTTCAGGGTGACAGGGCAGCCACTTTTTGCTAACAGTACTATACATTGGGCAACTTTCTCCAAAGTTTTCCAAGACAAGCTGAGCTCATCCTTCAACAGTTTGTTTTCTGATGGTACTTCCAACAGGTCAAGAGTTTTGCAAGGAGCCAGGATTTCTTCATGCCAAGGGATATTACTTGCAAACAGCTGCTGAAGTGGCAGATCTACCGGATCCCTAGTAGCAGTGGGCAGCACCGTAGAAAACTTAATAATAAGTCTGGTCAGAAAAGCACAGTGTAGGATCTTCATTTCTGGAAGAAAGGAGCTGTGCATCAAGCCAAGAGATATCTTTTCAGTGCTGATGGAAGGCTCCTGGTCCATGGCAGCCTCCTGAGCTTTGGCCAGCATTAATGTCTCCAGAAGCACATTTGCAACATACTGTACATCTTCTAAGGAAATATACGGCAACAGGATAGTCAGGTTGGACACGACGAGGTGCCAGTGTGCTGTGGGGTAAGTAAGATCACTTATAACACTGATATCTCCATCCCACGGTTCAGATTCTCCTCTGCTCATGGTGGATCTCCCAGACTCCAGGATGAAAGCTGCAGCATGCTGCAAGGTCTGTAGGTCAGCTTTGGCCTGCATTAAGATCATCTTCATTTTCTGAAGTGTGAGAAGTTCTAAGCAATATTTACTAGGGGAGGCAAAACTATTTGCAATTTCCATAACTCTCTCCCAAGACTGTTCCCTCAAACCAGGGAGGAAAGCTGAAATGCTAAAATGCCCCTGCCTTGCAGCAGGTTCAGTAACAGCACCAGCAATTTCGGCTGTTGGAGACACATATTTACTGCAGCTAACACCAAACAGAGTGTCTACCTCAACCCAAGTGTAAACAAGGAGGAGAGTAGTGTCACTGGCCTTTCTTAGCCAAAGGTCTGACTTCTCTTCCTCTCTTCTAGGAGCCTGCAGCAGCTCCATCAGTGGCTGAATTATTCCCTTCTGTATCTTTGCCAGCAGATTCTGAGTGCGAAGCACCACAGGGGAAGGAGTGACATCATCTAGGCTCCTCATGTTGAACAGAAAAGCATGCAGCACCGAGCACACTGCCATCAGCTTCAAGGCCATGTCAGTTGACCCTTCAACTGCAGGAATGATAAGGGTCTGGCATTTCTCCACAAAGAGACACAAAATGTCCAGAATCTGGTTGGGTGGAAGTTCAAGGAGGCACTCACGAAGCTTTACTGTCAGGCCAGCAGAGAAGATGGGTGGCCTCAGTTCATCCACAGCTGGGCGGCAAATGACTGTCAGCACCTCCTCAAAGAGCCGTGGGGACTGTCGCAGCTTGGAGTAAGTCTGAAACACGGTGTTGATGAGAGTCTCCTGGGGCTTCTTCGTACGTGGCTCAGAGGCCTCAGCATCAATCCAAGCTGATGACACTAAGTCATCCAGGTCTGGGTCTACTATAAGGTGGTTTAATGATATCAAGAGTTTGAGACACCTGAACCAAGCGGGGATGGAAGCTTGGGAGTGTGACAGCAACATCTGCGCCAGCTTGCGATAAAACCCAAACTGCACCTCCTTGTGCCGGATACGGTCACTGGCGACATTATAGATATCACTGCTGAGCACCAAGCTCAGAAGCTGCTCCAAAGCAAGCAGCTCTGTGCTCCAGTCCACAGGTGAGAGCATATCTTCCCTCCCTCCCTGTTGTAGGTCAGAGAGCCTGAGACAACCAAAAAGCCTGCTGAACATGTGGAAACACACAAGGTGGTTTTCTGCCTTACAGTACGAGTCCAGAAAGAGTTTATATAGCAGGGACACAGAACCAGCCACAACCGCTCCATGGAGAGCAGGTTCACAAAAGTCACTGCCCAGATTGGTCTGCACTGTGTTGACTGGTAGCAAAAGGCTTTTAAAAGCTCCTTTCTTCTTCTCCTGGACTTCCTGTTCTGGCAGCAGCTCCTCTTTGTAGGATGAGAAAAGCTCAGCCTGGAACAACCCAGCCTGCAGCAAAGTTTCTATTTGGTTTCGGATTTCCCTGCTCAGGTGCTGACGCACATGGTTATCATCTGCTTGTGTCCAACTCCTCACAGTCAGCAAGTGCCTCAGGAGCAGACATGGCTGGAGTAAGTGACCTGTCACTTGCCCAAACACACGATTTGGGTTGGTTTGCTGCCTCTGTATCAGGAGGTACTGAGCAAAGGTAAGCTGGAGGACGCTGAACAACTGACAGCCCACAGCGTCGTCAGAAGACAGCTGCTGACATGCCAGCTTGCACAGCTTGCTGAGGAGATCAACCAAAAGCTCACACTTTGCTGTGTAAATGATGCACAGTGAAGGAGTAGAAAGGATGCCACTGGAGCAGTTCAGCACTGTGCCAATGTTCTGCTGTGTTTTTTGAGAACAAGCCTCTGATAACCTTTCGTTTATGACCTGAAGTTGGGAAAAAAGAGACAAAAACAAAACCAAAAAACCAGTCAATTTTGCATACAAAGATCATAATGAACCAACAACACCTTCCATGAGCTCTGGCTGCAACAAAGAAGCACCAGGGACTTGCCACAAGCTGCTCCTGTGCTTCTCACATCACAAGTTCCAAAACAGAAGCTCTGCTGTCCCTGCATTTATTTGCAGCACCAGATGAGGGAGGAAGCCCTCACTCGGTATGTCTGCTACTGGCAACAGCATAAGACTATCCATACTGGTTCTTACAGTTGATCCTGCAGAAATGGAGTAAGGATAAATTTCTGGCCGCCTTGAATGGTGCTGAAAATTATGCTCCAAACAAACAACAAACCCACACACAATACAGGTCCCCCCTCTGATCCAGGTAGCTTATTCAGTAAGAATGTCCATGACTAAATATCATCTTTATATTTTAAAAAGAGAATTTCCTGTCCTGATATCTGGAATGCAAAGGACTGTTCTCTTTTCCCTTTGAGGGATACAGAGTTCTAAAGAAATAATGTTTACTTAAACTTGCATTTCTCTTCCTTTTTTCAAAGTTTGTGTTGATTTCCCTATTGTTTTCTCCTTTGATCCCCTTTTTATTTGCTCCCTTTCCTCACCTCCAGATAATCTTGTCTGTGAACCAATTCAGTAGCAATTTACAAATCTATGTCTATTTCAGTTAAAAAACTCACCTGCCTCCTTAGACCTTATTGTGGATGGTTCATCTCCTCAGCTGAAACTCCACTGGACTAGAACAGATCAATAAATTCTTTCCACTGGACCCTCTAACATCTCTGTCTTTGGTCTTTAGGGAACCCTGTCCTGTACCTCTGATCTAATCTTCAACCAGAAACCAGGTTTTCATACCCAGACCATGTTTAAATTTGGCACACTTTCTGCATAACATCTCTGAAGCAGAGATTTCATCCAACCATTTCTCTGTACTTCACAATTCAATTTCTGCAGGTAAAGACAATCTTCTCTTGTTTCATTTCAACCTGATCATAATTAAAAGGGTCCTTTTCCAGTTGTTTTCACTGCTTTTGCAGCACTAATTCTGCTATTTCTTTAACCAAAAAGCCAAAAAAGAAGAAAGTGTTTGGTTCAGTTCTAAACTGTAACTGAAGCCACCCCCATTCACTTTCAGCTGAGGCTAAAATAATTATATGATTAAGATGCATAATGATTTAGTGCCACCACCATTCAGAGTCATCATAAGAAGCGCAGGGTCTGCTGAACAACACATCATAGTGCACAAATACTCAAGCCAAACACATGATGAGCCCTACAGTGAGAGAAAATCTGTCTCTCCCTAAACTCCCAAGCAAAATGGTATTACAAGCAGTAAGTAATACAGGAGAACAACATATGAAACTGAGCCTTTATTTATCTATTTAAATACTTAAAGCAGTTCACTCTGCTAGTCTGAAGAAGTTAAGACAGAGAGGAAGATTATCATTAGGACGCTCTGCCATTTTTAGCCTTAGTGCTGCACTAATATAAAACTGTACTGTAGGACAGAAATAGAGGAACTTTTAGTAGAGGTCCTGCAAGCCATCAGATTAACTATTATATATTTGAAGTAACACCTGAAACTGTGAGGAAGAGTCATGTACTGTAGAAGATACACACTGTTACCCAGTATATTACCAAATATCCACAGTTTTAGTTACCTGTGCAATTGAAAAACTGAGACCAATTGTTTTCCCACTCTTTAGGAGATCCTGTAGTCTTCTACTATGGATAACATTGTCTAGGTATGTCCAGAGTTTCTCAACAACTTCATCGTCCAGTTCCAGTTTTTTGTTGTAATTTGAAACCAATGTATGGCTTACCCAATCGAGTAATACCTGTTAACAGAAGGGAAGTAACCTTTAATAACCCCCATACAAAAACAAAAGTAGTACCTTTTCACAGCTACAGTGTTTGTGTCTTGAGAACTGTGCTACTTCCAAGCAGAACAGGCTCTGAACCAGCAGAGAAGACTACCCCTGTAGCTTTCAATTCCTGAGAGCTTTCATTCTAAACCTAATGTTGATCCTGTGCTCCCCTGCACCACTCCAAAATAACTTTCAGGAGTCAACATCCTACAGTCCTTTCATCAGGGCATTATACTGACAAGTGATACCAGTTAGCAAGCGTAGTCTTTTCAATCAAAGCTTAGAGAATCAGATGGTTTTCACTTCCTGACAATTGCTATTCTGTTCACATCCTCCTCTTCATATGTCTGAATTCACCATCTAGAAATTCAGGCCTAGGAATTTAGATGTGTGCAAACTGAAAAAGGTTGAAACCTACTAATTTAAATTACTGATTTAAAAACAAAAGGATAGTATGTGGCTAGGTTTAATACTCTATGTAACTGAAATAACAAGAACCCAAAACGCAGGTCTCAGACAGTGCAAACCCTAGACCCCACAATACTACCAGGGCTGGAAGAGCAGGACAAGATATCCTTCACTTGAGGAAACATGGCACAGACCTTCGGTAAACAGAGTCAAAACAAAAGGCTTAAGGGGAGAGGGTGGGTTCCATGAAGAGAACAACAAATTACCTTACAAGGTGAACCCCAAGAATCCACTGTGTGCTCTTTGCTCACGCACAAGTTCAGAGTACCAGAGACCACACATCTAACTACAGTCAGTTCTCCCACTCTGAACTTCTTGTTCTTAACTATGATCAGAAGCATCTGACCTTGGAGTGTCCTGTACTGGATGTAATAACCAGTGGCAATGACAGTTCTGAACACAACGATTTCTTATCTTTCCGGGAGACAGAACACACAGACCACCCTCTCTATGCGAAAGCCTCTTTCATCCTGCACTAATGTAGGTCTTTTTGCTGAGGCTTCTTGAAAGATGATGTTATAAAACACATTTCATATAACTACAGAGAAATCAAGAGCTGACACAATCGCAAATCAGAGCTATATTTGCACTACTGTCTAGGGTCAAAAGCTAGATCTGGGTTTTATGAATTGATTTGCTATCGGGGTTTTCTTCTTTCACTGTCTACCATTAAAAAGTACTCACTTGCTCCTTATTAGGCAGGAAGCACTGGTGAGAAATCCACGCGAAACGAGCCAGCTTGAGTTTGTCTTCCCAAGAAGTCTTGGCGCTTTTCAGCTTCAAGTAAATCCCGGAATAGATCGCGGCCATGGCGGGGGCACGTGGGACAGACGGACAGACAGACACACCACTGGAAGAAACGCGGAGCCAGGAGAAGGCGGTAAGGCGGGCAGAGGCGGCCCCGCACCCCGGCACCCACCCACGCACCCACACACGTGGCGCCGCTCGGGGCCCAGCCGCCGCCACAACCACCAGCCCGCCGCCCGCCACGGCTCCCCCGCGCCCACTTCACCCGCACCAGTCCCCCGGGGGCACTCGCCTTTCCCTCTCCTCGCAGGGCCCTCGCCGGCCGCTCTGCGCCCTCCCGGTCCGGCCGGTCCGTCCCGCCGCCCCCCGCTCCCGCCAAGCCGCGCCAGCCGAGCGCCGAGCGCGGGAGGCGGTCCTGGGGGAGCCCGCGCCCATTGGCGGCTCGAGGGCGCCTGCGCGGCCCCGGCCCCGGTCCCGCCCGCCCCGGCGTGTGTCAGCCGGGCCATGGAGCGGCCGCCGCCGCCCGCCGGGCCCCGGGCAGCACCGGCCGCGCCACCGGCACCGGCCCGCAGGGGAGGCGGCAGCGGCGGCGCGCCCATCGGCAGCGCCTGGCGCCGCTGGGCGCAGTGACAGCGCCCTCCCGGCCGCGCCGGCCCCCGCCTCCCTCCCGCCGCCTCCCGCCGCCTGCGATGCTCAGTGAGTGGGGACCGGCCCGAGGCCGCGGCCCGGGGCCCGCGCGGGGGGTCGCGGGAGGCGGTGCCGACGGCGGGAGCGGGGCCCGGGCGTCCCGCGGCCGCCTCGTGGTGGAGGCCCCGCAGGCCCGGCCCGGCCCGGCCGGCGGCTCCCGGGAAGCCGACGGGGGCACCCCGGGCACGGGCGCGGCCCTGGGGGCAGTCCCCGGTGCGGACGGGGCCGGGCGCCTGCCCTGCGCCCGGAGGTCGCTGGGGGGGCTCTGCTCCTCATGCTCTTCTTTCCCTTGGAGAGTGCGTGGGTTTAATGAGCAGCTTCTTATCGCGCCGTCTCTCTTCCCTTTTCTTTTTTTCCTCTTTTTTTTTTTTCTTTTTCTTTTCATCCTGACAGGGGAAGGCTTTCACTTTCGCGTCCCTCCAGCGAGCGCACTTCGGCCGGCGGAGCAGCCCCGGGACCGGGCGAGGGGCCCGGCAGGCTCCCGGCCCCGGTGTCCGCCCGCGGGGCCCACATGTCCGGCAGCTCCGCTCGGCCGGGGAAGGGCTGGGTGGTGGAGCTGAGCCCAAGGTGGTGTGAAGTGGGCTGGAGTAAAGCGCCCTGCCCAGGTCGCGCAGAGGAGATCGGACCGGTGAAGCCAGGCGTTCTTTGGCACCGTCTTTGAAGCGGGGGGAAAATAGTGGAATGGGCAAAGCTAAATTCATGGACGGCGAGCTACATCTACGTCTAAATGCAAATGGATTCTTCTAAAATCACAGCTATTCCTTCTCTGCCTCTTCACCAGTGCCACTGCTCAGGCAAAAGCTTTCTCCGTAGTTCCTGCTATCCTGTTTTCCTATTTTGCACCATTCCTATGCTGTGTCTCCAAATTAACTTGTCATGTTTACTTGCCCGTTTTTTCTGAATTGCAGCCACTGCATGTGCGACATCCCTTGGCTCTAAGTTTGTGGTTATCTTCATATTAGTTTATCCTTATTGTGTTTATTCTGAAAATTTTGTAAATCTCAGCTTACCCTAATGTCACGAAGTTAGAAATTTGGAGTTAGTATTGTTGGTAGGCCCCAAATTTCACCTGTAGCAATAAAGGATAAAAGATTGTACTTCTCCATCCACAACTGAGGCCTGAGACACAGTTCTCACTGAAGAATATTCAAAAGCTGCTTCTGTTGTTTTATTTTTTATCGTTTGGGTTTTGATGGGGTTTTTTGTGGGTTTTGTTTGGGTTTTTTTAAGATTGCTTGTCCTTGGCTCTCTGATGCTCACAGGTCTTTCCACAGTCTGTTGGAAGAAAGAAACTGCTGTCCCAGACTCACAACAGGAGTACAGAGTCTTTAAAAGCAGCATTTCCAATGCTATTTTTCAAGCTCTTTTTGTAGAGTCCGTACTGGGATTTTTCCAAGGCCGTGGAATCTGCCTAAACGTGTACCTGAAATGTAGCATAGGCAGGAAGTTAATTTCCTTGGCCCGATGTTTAGTTCATTTCCAGCTTTTTTAGGAAGGAGGAACTTGTGATGTGTTTTGTATCATTAGCCTCTGCTCTGCTTCAGTGGTTTTGGTTCCTCAAAAAAAATTACCTTAATATCCTTTTTTTCTGCGCTCCAATTTGCAGTATTGCAGAAGATGCTGCCTTGTAGCTGTGCAAAGTCACAATGTGATCTTTCCTCTCTCTCCCTGTGTATTTTGCTTATCAGTAAAAATAGTTAATGTGATTAGTATTTGTTGTTCTCTCTGGCTGTTTGAGAGAAATGAGGCAGCTGAGACTTTCGAACAGTTGTTTCAAGCTTTCTGCATTTCATGGACATGGAACTCTATACAGTTTCGATTTTCATGTGCTTTTCGTATTTTGGAGATTATCTTCAGTGATGAGAGGAAGAATCTTAAAATTGATGGGAAGTTAAAACAGCAGGCTTGTCCTTTTATGCCTATAAATTCTGCATCATTGACCTGTTGTGAATTGGCTCAGCTTGAACCCAGCTGAAGGCATTTTGGCAAGCCATGCATATATTTACTTCATCATATATTCTACTTTTGATGAAGGGCTTGATAAAGAATATTTGCAGGAATGTTGATTTTGCTCTTGCACTTTTCATTAATACTTTTTCTGCTTGGGTGACATTGTTCTTTGTAACGCTGAGGGTGCGGTATAAAGGCAAAGTGAATGAAGAAGCCAAGACTGAAATTAAACTAGAGGTGATAGTGTGTCTGATGCCAACGGGTGTTTCTTGGTGAAGATGCATTTCTTGTAAAGTAGTTCCTGTGCTATCATCTGAGAATAGGGAAAGAGATCTCCATGAGATACTGCTGGTAACATGCACTACCGTGACTGCAGGGCAAGAAACTATACAGATTGCATAAATCAGTAGCAAACACCACCTTGCTAGTCTTGACTGAGGAAACTGGGGCTTCCCTGTTTTTCCCAAAGCTCCGAAGAAGCTTGGATTTGAATCAGCTGCCAGCAGCTGCTCCTTTCCCAGGCTCTTCTCTGTTGCTGCTAAAATGTCTGATCCTGATGTTAGAATTTGAGACTACTGGGTAACCTACTGCTTTTTTGCCTACCATTTTCTCTGTTGGTCATCTGCTCGTTCAGCAGCTTGAAAATGCTGATCGTGGTGCTCTTTTTGTTTGTCACTGTCATTTCAAAGGGTCTTCTGGAGTTCTGCATCTTTCACCAGTTTTTGGTTTCTCCAATCCATTATGAGTTTGGGGTATCACCTGTACACGTATGCTGTGCCATAACGAATAAGGGTTTTCTTACCAAATCTAACCTAGGGTAAAATCGATCCTGTAACTGAAGCAAAAAAAGTATGGGCAAGGATATTTCTAAATGCTCCCTCTTTGCATTTGAATCACTGGCCTGAGGCTATTTGCACAGTTCTGACTGGCCAAAACTGCTTCAGAAACATTAAGTTGATTCTGCCCTGTGCCATTTTCCTTTGGATTATAAGCTAAATACAACAGTCTAGTTGCAAACTTTCCAAAACAGTTTCTAGACTTAAAATAAACGTTTAGGAGAGCATCTCAAATACAATTAAGTTGCTACCCAATTCTAAACTGAATGCCAGAGTGCATGTGGAAGCATTTGCTTGCACCTGGGCAAGTCATTTGCACTGAGTTGGTGCTGCTGGCTGAAATGCAGGATGGTAACATAATACATTGTGAACTTTAGTTAAGAGTGAGTTTAGATGGTCCATCCTTGTCTCCATCTTTCTTTGTGGCCTTCATTAGAATTCTGTCTTTGTCATAGTTTTGTGCAGCAGAAAAGGTGTTATATTTGAGACAGTGTAAGTCTCAGATATAATTTCTTTAATTTCAGGGAAGATGAAAACAAAATTTATTTTTGGAGTGGAAAAAGGTGTGGTTGAAACTCTATTTTATTGGGTCTATCTGGAAATGCTTTGAAAGCTCCACACTTGTTGATGACTCCACCCTCAACAGTTACTTAACCTGTGAGAACAAATGGGAACCTTTTTAAGGTTTTCACCAAAGCATATGGGTTTGCAATTCCATGTATCTGTTGAAAGTAACTTTTGCTGAAACCTTGCATCCCCATCCACTTGGAACTAACTTCACAGAAGGCTTATTGTTCTAACAACTGGGATAAGCACTAAAGTGTGCATGGGTATTAGCAAAGCCTCATTTATGATCATATTTTTAAAGCTGTCCTCTTGTTAGGAATATGGTTCTTACAAGGAGGGAAGGGCATCTTTGTCTATCTCTCTCAGAAGGTTGTGTTTCATCAGATTTAGCTGCCTAAACCAGAAAGCATGTGCACTTGTGAAACACATGCAGGTCATTGGTAGCGAGACTGTAAGGTGTTGAACTCTCTCAAGGCAGGCTTTACCTAGTATTGTGACAGAAAAAAATCCCTGTTGCTTAGTTCTGCTTTATTTGAAGCCTTTTAGGTTATCTGAACTTCTGTGTAAAATCGATGGCTGTTGTGAAGGATTGGTGGCAGTCAGGGACTACTCAAATGGCAAGGGAGCTCTTGCATTCATCTTACTGAGGTTCCTTTATTACAAGCCAGGGGCTAAAAGCCAGCAGTGAACTCCTTTTACTTTTCAAATACTAAAAGTGGTGTTTGTGAGGATGGCTTTCAAAATATATATATAAGATAAACCTTCAAAAGATTCTTTTTTCTTTTTAACCTTTGTAGGAGGTAAGCCTAGATAGATGGAGCCAGGTGACAAAGGCAGAAGGTTCTGCTTTTGTTGTTATTTCCCTGGGTTTTTTTCTGGGGACTTAACCTGAGCAAAGTGCCAAAAGTCTGGCCGTAACCTTTAAGTTCAGATGATAAGCTATTGCTTCCTGGACTACACAAATAGGTTTGGTATTAAAAGCATTATGTTTATGAAATTTCCTTCTTTATATATTAATTTCTCATTCCCCTCTATCTTCTGGAGTTGTTTTGTTGATTGGTCAAGCAAAGGAACCAGAAAATGATTGAGGAATACTTAAACTGCTACTATAAAAACACAAGGAGGAAAAACATTCCCTTTTTATGAGCTGTTTTTAACAAAAACAAATGCTTCAGCTCACCACTGCAGTTTTAGTCCAGAATCCCGTTTTTGATTCCTCAGTGATATTAGCAGAATTAGGCAGCAAAATATCTTCAGGGATCTGATACAAAGTCTCTAGGTACGCCTTAGTACTGAGAGGCAAATGCCCGAAGGTTCTGTTTCATACTTCAGCAATGAAGTTGTTTGACTTCAGCAATGAAAATACTGAGCTGTTTGTTTTCTCTCAGTATTAATACAACTGTGGTGTAAGTTGATCTTAGCTTATGCTTGCACAGTAAGAACCTCATCATCTCTTCCTTTTCTTTTGAGGTCATGAAACGCGTACGCACAGAACAGATTCAGATGGCAGTGTCCTGCTACCTCAAGCGCCGTCAGTATGTGGACTCAGAAGGTCCCCTAAAACAAGGGCTGAGGCTGTGTCAGACTGCTGAAGAGATGGCAGCTAATCTCACAGGTAATTCTGTCAAATCTTCCATGAGTACTTGGCGGAGTTGTATGTATATTGGCAGCTGTGTGAATTTGTCTGCACATATGGACAGCTCTCCTTTTGAAATAAAGAAATTTCTCAGTGTGAAGTTGGCCTGAGTTATGAACTTTTGAATAATGAAAATGTGGATGAAAGTGTAACAAGGTGACATTCATAGTCAGTGAAAGAGCAGGCTGAAATATCAGGTTAGGGTAGTGGAAAATACACATGTTGTGTCCCAAAGAACATGAAGTCTGGTGAGTAGTGGTGCTTTGGGACAGAGGTGAGAAGAACCTAGATGAAGAATTAAGTAGAAGCAGGAAAATCTGTTGTACCTTTGTTATATCATGTGAAGTGGAAGAGATAAGGCTGTGTCTTTTTCTGAACTAGTCAGCTTTGTAGTGGTGAAAGCACTACTCTGTCACTTGGGGTAAAAAAATCTAAAACCTTCAGTGGAGAGACAGTTTATTTCCCTGCATGCCCTTTCTCCTCTTTCTTAAAGGCTTTTGAATCCTGCCACACTACCTGCTTTTCAAATTGTGTCTGGCAGTCTGTGTTGTAGTTATTATTTTTGTTATAAGAAATTCTGCTGCTTGAGGACGTACAAGTACCAGAAGGATGCAAGCAATGTGGAGGTTATAGAAATTAAATTTACTAGTAAAAGTAATAGAAAATGCTGGGATAACCTTTGAGTGAAAATGTTTTCTGTTAATGAAACTGCTTAGATTGTGACAGTATCCTAGGCTAAACAGAGTGGTGGAGACCTTAGTTACTTGTGGTACAACTTGTTTTGACAAAACATAAGTTGCTGTATAGCTCTCTTCTTGTGGCTACGTAAGATTGGATGCCAAAATAGCTTTTCCCACCTCTAGACTATTTTACCATAGTTAACAATCCAAAGATAAGTGACTTGTGGGTAAACGTTCAGGCTGACTCTCTCAGGGACCTGAAGGAAATTTGGTAGTATTTCCTTATTTAGAAGTGACTTAGGTCTTACTAATACTTTTCATTTCCTCGCTTTTTTCAGTGTACCTGTCAGAAGTTTGTTGCAACTCCATGAAAAAGTACTGGGGGAAATGGGGAAGGAATGAAACCTAAGTAAAATGCTGAATTGTTTTTTTAGTGGGAGATTTTAAGTGAGAAGTGGGTAGAAAGGTCAGTGTTGAAATGGGCTTAGAATGTGATACCAACCATACCAGGTGGCATCATGCAGAAAAAAAGTTTCCGTAAAGAGTGTGAATGAGTGTGTGTTTGGGTTTTGTCTTTTTACTATCTTCCACCAAATGTTATTACTAGATTTCATATTAGTCGGTATCCTCTAGCCAGGGTGCGGGTTTTGTGGATGGTGATTCAGAATTTAGTCATCAGTTTTCAATAGAACTGAAAATGGTCTGCTCTCATGTATTCAGCTGCTTACTCCTTCTTGTCAAACATGCTCGTAATTAGCTGTCAGCGAGCATGCTGCAGTTCCATGAATGACTGTTGAAAAAGCAAAACCCAGCTTCTTATTCTGACAACAGAGGCTGAAAATACTTTTTGCTGCAGTCATCTTAGTTTTGCAAACTGACTAAAAACTGAGCAGACTGTAAAGCCTGCACTGCTTTATTTTGGGGAGAGCGATCAAATATGTTTTTCTGAAAATGTTTTTGGTTTTTCCATAAGAAAACTCGCCTTGCTTTTTGTGTTCAGGTCTTTTGTTTGACTTTTAAATTAACTAACCTGTGTAAATGGGAGAGTTGCTCACTTCAGGCTTCAGTTCTGTGACTTCTCTTTCACAGTATAAAGTGTCCTCAGTTTTTGAAGTAGCTTTGTTTTTCAATTTTACTTCCACATTTCTTCCACAGTCTCTTCAGTTCAGCCCTTCTTCAGTTCTTCATATGTTTGCTATATCTGTACAGCTGTTTTCACAGAATCACAGAGCAGCCCAGGTCGGAAGGGACCTCAGAAGATCATCTGTCCCAAGCTTTTTTTGTGGGAGAGGTAGCCCAGAAGAGATTATCTAGGACCCTGCCCAATCACATCTGCAGCACAGAGCTTCCTTGTGACTATCCTGTATTTCTGTAGAAAAGTAGAATAATATTTGAGGACAGAATGAGTGACAAGGAACAGGTTCCTCTAATATTGCCCATAGGACTGTCTGAAATAATATAAAATTATACATCATCACACTCACTCAAAAGACGAATCAGTTGGTGTTAAACTGCATTTACAGTAGCCACACATTTGTTAGCTGAAAGCAAATCTGGTAGCAAACACACAAAACCAGGAGGGTACTGTCCATATCCCTGAGTTAGGAGTGAGTTCCTTTCAATCTGCTATCAGGTCACATAGCTGGCTCCACTTACTGGAAGTGAAGGAGCAGATGTTTCCAACAGATGTTCCTGTGACCACTGGAGAAGATGAAAAAGAAGCTATGGTAGGTTTATTAATGTATGAGAGGGATATAGCCAGTGTTTTATTTCTACCAGGAAGAAAATATGCTCTTGTTTTGGAATCAATTGAGCTCTTGATCCTTTTTGCAATTCTGGTTGGTGCAAAGTTTTGGGAAGGCAAAGACTTGGAATGTAACTTGTTACAACTGTCTGGTATGTAGGGCTTCAGTTACCATTTGCTGGATGGAAATGAACTCTAGCATTGTTACTGAAAGAATAGGGCATAATGATTGTCCAGTCAGAGTATTTCAGGATAGGTAGCCAAAGATGATATTTTGCTTTCTGAAGCATCAAGTACCCCTTCATTTTGGAATGAAGTTACTTATGCAGAGAAAGTTGTGGCATGGAGGGAGCACTTCATAAAGCCAAGGCCAATGAATTGTGCTTTCATGGAGTGAGCAGGGTGTCAAGTCATTCCCATTCCTGCTGAAATGAGACCACTAGAACTCTATGAGGAGTTGACCCTTGTATATAATCCTGTGACACAGCATAAAAGACAGGCTGTCATATTTCTGTTTTTCTTTGCTTTTATAGTGAATAGCATGGGTGAAATTGAAAATTGACACTAAGCATTCTTGAGTTACTACATGTGCATACTGTTTACTTTTTCACGCTGAATATTAATTACATTAAATTTTAAGTCCAAATAACAGAGCTTTTTACTTTAGCTGTTAAGTACTACCAATATGTGAGGCTGGAGTTCTTACCAACTTTGAGTTTCAGAAGCAGACAGGCTGTTGAAAGCTCAGTGTAGCTGTATCTTTCAGCAAGTTATATTTATTTATTTCCAAACTAATTTAAGATACAGTAGAGTATTGGTGCTGGAATCTGTTTGGAGTTTTTTCCCAAGAGGGAACGATGAGTACAACCCAGCTCTCTGTTTCAAAAGCTGAACTCCACTTGCCCTGGAGAGTTGGTAAACACACTTCCTATATTTACATAAGCTGAAGGAAGATAGACCTGTGTCTTACCAGAGAGAGAGGGGGAAGGGAATAGCAACAGGCTGCCCCTGTATACCATGTGCTGATGTCTTTCTAATTAGAAGCATTGAGATGAGCTGGAGGCTGGCCTATCTCTCTTTAGCATGTGAACATTTGATTATGTTGTTTATAGACTTCCAGAGATGTCAGAGCTGTGCCTGTGTGCATGAGCTAAATGCTGGAACAAAAAAAAAACCTAATCACTCAGAAGTAGAATGACAAAGAGAGGATGGAAAGTGGTGCAGGCCAGGGGAAACTGAAAGAAATTGAAGTGAAAGTAATAAAAATAGTTTGTGGAGTGAAAAACAGTTATGAATTGAAAAAAAAATATGAAAGGAAAATAGTGAAACTGCTTACCCTCTCGTGCTCTAGAAGGGAGGAACTTGTGTTTCTAATCACCGGTATTTCCATATGCTTGGGGTATGTTCGTGCATGTCTGTAGACTTGCACAAAGTCCCCTGTTGGATTCCAGGCAGTTAGCAGAACAGCAAAGGTTTACTGCCAGAGAAGGAGAAGCCAATTCCATTTCTAAATAGTTCAGAACCACTTTTACCAGAGTCAATACTGGTTCTGAAAAACAGTTTAGCACCATCTCAGGAGACCATACCAACTGGGTTTGTGGTCAGTAGCCAGCTACCCTTTAACCTAAAATCCTCAGGGATTTAATCAAAACCTTAGGGTTTTGATTAAAAACTACTAAGTGTTTGCTTAAAAATTCAGTGCATTTTTACAACCATATCCATGAGACTTAATAAATTATACTGATTATAATTTGTTGTAAACTATAATGACTGGGACAAGGAATTTGAGAATCTGAGGTAGTGTCACTGCAAACCTTCTGTTTAGGACAGTTGGTGGGACCCACTGATTAAGAAACTATGTTTTGGAGAAACATAGATTGTAGATTGCTTTCCTCATCTTTTTTGAGTGCAAAGTAGTAAAACCACTGAGTTGTAAAACTGTTAAAGGATGTGATGGTGTTAGTCTGAATTTTGTGGGAACTTAAGGTTGTATTTGAAAAGTTTACAAGGTATTCTGGGTGGAACACATGAGTTGCTGAGATTTTTGGGAGGTGGGATTTAGCTTTCATTATACTTTCTCATTCATGATCTGTCTAGGTTGTTAATAACACATTTAGATACTTTGGACTATGTCATACCTGGGTGGTTTCAAATACAAAATGTCATCTGAGTGGCTGCATATCTTGAATTTTATGAGAAGCTTTGTTTCCAGACACACATACAAAACTCCTTAAATCCCCATTTAATTTTTACTTATTTTATTTCACAGTCCAATCTGAGTCTGGTTGTGCCAACGTTGTGTCTGCAGCTCCCTGCCTGGCAGAGCCACAGCAATATGAAGTACAATTTGGACGATTGCGCAATTTTCTCACAGGTAAATATCAGGAAGCAAGGAAGAGGACAATAGCTGACTTTTTTTTTTTTGTCATTTCAATGAGTAAAGCACAATATAATAAAATTCAAAATCATGTCTCTAACAATGTTCTGACTTCTAGTTTTGATATTTCAGTTACTACAAATAGAAATATTTGATTTTTTTTCTTATTTTGGCTGTTGTCTGTGTGCTGAGTAGCCTTGAATTTTGTAGATGTCTGCTCTTTCTTGTTCAAGCATTTGGTCTTTTAGATCTTCTAGACAACAGCATACATACACAGGACAAGAAGGAAGATTAGTGTTTTATGTGAAAGGCAGGTAACTTAGAAAGGAGTGTAGTTCTCTGCTGTCTCCTAGTTTAGAAGTTTTAATTTTATCCATAATTAGCTTATTTTTATGGTGGTCTGGATTTTTAAGGGAGAATTTGTTCCCTTCAATTTGTACTGGCTTTGAGACTGGAGGGATATGACAAAGTAAAAAAATTCTCACTGTGGTGATGCCCAAAACAATAATAATTTTTATTTTTTATTATTACTCACTCTTTTTTTTGAAAAGGTTCTCTTGGGAATCTCCTTATTCTTCTACAAGTCTCCAATGTGGGAAGAAGAAAGTAGACAGAATTTTTGGAGAATAATACCAAGGAAAGTGAGGTTGTCACTCCTCCTGCCTTTGGGCACATCAACATTTGTCCAGTGTAGGGATTTGATCCCATTGTGCATAACATCAGGATTAATATTTCTGATAGTTGTTGAAGGGAAAAGAAGCACGCAGGCAGGAAGGCAGAGGCAGAAAATAATGAAGTCTTAGAGCCTTGCCGCCTGCAGCAGTTACACACCTTTACACTTGAATATTTGAGGTAAATCCCTGTGGTTTAATAGATTTTTTTGAGAAGTATGGTGGCTCTGTTCAGTCACTTAATTGCTTGAGGAAGTGCTAGGCATGGTTTTGGTGTTCAGGTTGGCTGTTTTCATCTTTTTTGTTGTTCCTCTTGCTCTGTTTTGATATCTAACATGTATGAGCTACTTCTTTCTTCAGGGGAGTAACTTGCCAGCCAGCCACAAGGCAGAGCAGGACACTTCCCATTTCTGTGATGCCTGCGCCACCGAGGAGTGGGCAGGGGATTAGGGTCATTGAAGAACTAAACTAACTAGTCTCTAGATCAACCAGCTGCTCAAAGAAGGGCAGGATAAGAGTTTGATCAGGTTGCTCAGAGCCTTTTCCAGTCAGGTTTAGAATATCAAAAGAAGGTACATATTGCTCTGCACCTCTGGGACCCGGCTGCAGGGCTGAGCAGTTTGATGAGAATTTCCCTTGCAGCAACTTGCCTAATGTCCTTCCACTGAGCACCTCCGAGGAGAGGCAGGCTCCTTTTCCTGTGTAGTGTCCCATTCTGTACTGAAGGCAGCAGTTGGATACCCCCTTGGTCTTCTCCAGGCTAGACAGACCCAGCTCCTGTAACATCTCTTCATATGTTCCTAGGGAATGTTTTCTTCATTCCTTTTTCTGCCAACTTCCCATCTTTTCCCTTTTGTCCCCACTGCAGAATAAGGTCCTTCCTCTTTTTGCATTTTTGGACTAGTGCACCTAGAGAGAAAAGACCACCTGCTGGCTGCTTAGAGGTTTTTCTACATGCAGACCACTGTTTTCACTGGCTTTGTCCCAGTTTCAGTGGGACAGGAAGGAGAATGATGCTTAAGTATACAAGCATGCCAGATCTACTCTATATTTACTCATAGAAATGAGAGAGAGAGAGGCACAGTATGGACCAGAGTAAGTCTGGAAGAGTGCTCAGCACAGAGGAAAAATAACCTAATGGAAACGGGGGAGAAAGGGTATGCATTGGTGAGTGGCAGGAAAGACGAAAAAGCTGAAAAGCAGCAATGCTTTTTCCGTTTTAAGGATCAGCAGTGCCTATTTGTTTTCCAGTAATTTGGACCATTTGGTCCTCTGGTAGTAACTCATTGCGGCCCTGTGTGTTGCCATGGTGTTCTGCAGCACGGCTCTGCTTCCTCACAGCTTCCTGTAGCTGGCAAACAGCCCCAAGAAGCTGGTGAAGGAAGGGTGGAGCTGTTGCACAGATCAATCTCTGCAAGGTACAGCACAGCCTAGTCAGGGGTTTGTTATGCTGTGTACTGGGAATTACTGCTGGGATTTGCCTTGGCAGAGAGAGAGAAAGCGTGTACATGGGCAGACACAGAAATAAAACAAGAGCATAGCATATTGCAGTACATTTTGGAAACTGTAGCTTCTTTTCCCCTGGGGACAAATTAGTTCCATCCAAAGTACCACATGCAAGTTTTATTGAAGCTAAGAGAAAAAAAGCCAACAAAGCTGAGGCCTAAACAAGCTAGGTAAATAATTTTGACTTAAACACTTAAATACTATTTTAAATATAATGAATAAATTTTCCAGTTCCTTTATCGCAATAAACAAAGGGCATGGTTTTTCCTCTTAAATAAATGGGGGAAATTCTACTGTCATGTGTTTTATGAGGTGGTATATTATTAAGTATCCCACACCTAAAAAGAGTTATGAAATCTCTGCATTTTGTTCTGACAAGGTACCTCACTGACTTGACAATCTCTATTGAGGTCTGTAATAGGTACTGTACCGCCTTTAGGTGACAGAAAAGGTTCACTTAGATGTGCCAACAAAAGTCTCCTTTTGTTTGCTCTCTGATGCCACTTTCAAGGCTTTCTCAGTAATCATCCTTGCTATGTTTTATTCCCAGTAGAAAGAGGATTGAGAAATCATTCAAAGTTTGTTGCTGTTTTTTTATATAGATTCAGATTCTCAGCACAGCCATGAAGTGATGCCTCTTCTATATCCCCTCTTCGTCTACCTCCATCTGAACATGGTCCAGAATGGCCTAAAAAGCACAGTGGACAGTTTTTACAGCCGCTTCCATGGCATGTTCTTGCAGAATGCCAGCCAGAAGGATATCATTGAACAGTTGCAGACTACCATGACTATTCAAGATATCCTGTCCAACTTGAAGCTCCGGGCTTTTCTGGACAACAAGTATGTCATCCGCCTTCAAGAGGACAGCTACAACTACCTTCTTCGCTACCTCCAAAGTGACAACAACAATGCCCTGTGCAAAGTTCTGACCTTGCACATTCACCTGGATGTGCAGCCTGCCAAGAGGACTGACTACCAGCTCTATGCTGGTGGGAGCTCCTCGCGCGGTGAGAGCAACGGCCTGGAACCCAGCGATGTGCCAGCTTCCATTCTGCAGAATGAGGCAGCGCTGGATTTATTGCAGGACAGCATTAAACGTGTCAAGGACGGGCCCCCTTCCTTAACGACCATCTGCTTCTACGCCTTCTATAACACAGAGCAGTTGCTGAACACTGCAGAGATTTCACCAAACAGCAAGCTGCTTGCTGCTGGGTTTGATAATTCATGTGTGAAGCTGTGGAGCCTGCGTTCCAGGAAGTTAAAATCTGAGCCCCACCTTGTTGATGTGTCCCGCATCCGTCTGGCTTGTGACATCCTGGATGAGGAGGTCTGGATGCCCTTTTCTTTTTCCCCTTCTACCCCTTTTGCTGGGCTATTTTGGACGTGCATTGTGAAGTATCTAGTAATGTCTTAGAGGACTATGAGGCTGTTCTACAACCTGTCTGCCTTGCTGATGCACAAATTTGATAGCCTAGTCTTGTCCCTCTTCTTTCCTGGAGTGGTTGTAAATGCTGCACTGAGGTACAGTGAGTTTGTGCATGGGTCATAGTTTGCTAGTCCTAGGTGCTGATCTCCCTCCTCCAGCTGTCCTTGAACAGATGACAGTAGACAAGCACCTAAGTAAGGACAGGTGACTAGAGAAGGCTCCCTTTCATTAGGAGCATGGAGCCTTCTTAGGGGTGGGAAGACGAGTCAAGGAGATATGGACAATAAAAACACAGCACTGAATGAAAACTAGAAGGAAAATAGCTCAGAACAACCAGGCAGAAGGGTGGAGACACGGAAAGAGGAAAATAAAGACAAAGTAAGGAAAGAGCCAAAAGTCTGCTTCAATGCCTAAGTGCAAAACTGCATTTGAGGCATCACCTTAACCAGAGGTGAAGAGTTATCATGGAAAAAGTTTGCAGAATGTCTCTGTTAAGGAATCCAAAGTGTAGAAACTTGAGAGGCTTTCTACTCTGGAGTGCTGGAGACAAGGTCAGGGATGTGTATACCTTCACTTTCAAGGCCAGATAGCATCTTCTAGTTTTCTTTTTTTTTTTGCCTTCTAGTCACGCCCTTCCTCCCCTCTTGACACAGTTGCCTAAGTAGCATCTTATATCTGGTTAGAGATCAAAATTTGTGACTCTTCTGTTTTTTAATCACTCCCCTCTTGAAAAAAAGAAAAGCCTCATTTGTTCTTGTGTTGAGCATTTAGCAGTAGAAACAGCTTTTTTTCCACTGTTTTTTCTTCTCCTAAAAATACTTAGTGTCAGGGTTCTGTTTATTTTGGAAGAGTGCAGAGAGCTTGGTGTATGCCTGTATGCAGAGATATGTGATTAGGGATGGCTTTGTTAGTCAGCTTGAGAACAAGAGGCAGGTACTGAGGTGAGACAGCACAGCAGCATGTTTGCTGCTTCCCGGGTTAACCCTTTCTGCAGAGTGAGCAGGTAAGTGGGTCAGACTAAACCAAGGTGGAACTATGGATTTGTTTTCATTATAACCTCCAAGAGTTCGTAGGACATGTGGCTATTGTCTATCTTGGAAGCCAAATGTCAATAGCCTGCAACAGAGGAGAATTTGTCTGATAAATCAGTGGGTCACCTTCTTTGGCTCTGGACTACAGAAAAGTGAGATAATGCCAGGTTATCAGTAGTGTGTGTATTAGGTTTTTTTGGCATGTAGGCACATACTTGGGTATTGTACCTGTGTTATGAAACAGCCATGGAAGCTTGAGTGCAAATGGCTTTTGTTGGCTATTTGATATTTTGTGTATCCTGCAGTTTTTGTGCACAGATCTAAAATCAAAAACTGGTCGAAGACCAGCATGGGTCAAAGTCATCATTGCCCTGAATAACTTCCACCACTAACAAAACAAATAGTGACCTGAGCAGGAGTTGAAAGTTAAGGAAGGATACCAGCCTGAACACACTGCTGGTTACCAAATGCAAATGAAACCCCTTTGACTACAAAGGAAATAAATTCCATTGTCTGGGAGCCCTAAATGAAAATACAGAGGCACCCATAGGATTGCAGGTGGGGACAGACCAGCACTTGCTTGGGTGCCATGGGAGTGCAAGACACAGATACTAAGACCAAACCAGACCACCTCCACTGGGTTGCAGTTATCAGTCATGCAGCTCAGTGTGAGCAGGGGCTGTGTTTCGGACTGTCACTGCAGTCTGATTAGCAGCAATTGAGAGGGATAAATCTGATCAAAACTTTGACAAAGAACAAAAATCTTGAATGTGCTTTGACATTACTTCAGTGAGTTCCGTAGAACAACTTGTGAGGATGTTAAAATTTGGTTTGGTTGACTTCTGTGTTGTGTAATTAGCTTTGGATATTGTATTTAAATAGTAATGCATGAAATAATTAGTCTTCATCTTGGTTTCTGATTTGCTGCAAAGAAATAGGTCCTTTTGTTTATGAAATTATAAAGGTCTAAAATTATGGTAGTTTCAGTGGATCTTGTTCAGGGTGGCACTAAAGTTATACCATTGGGTTTAGTTTATTAACTCTTTTTCTGTATGTGTGTATACACACACACACGCATATGTGAGGTCGAGACTTGGCAAAAGTGTTAAGAGAACAACATTTTTTCCTAGTCCATGTAGAGCCTTTGTGTCACTGAGGTCAAAATCATCTTCTAGGCATAGTTTTAGTGAATTTTGCTCAGTGTGATGCTGCAGTGTACTTCACCAGTGTGGTCTTTCCTCTTGGAAACAAGTGAGGCTTACTATTTTGGGATACAGTAATTCTGTTTTCTTTATAGTAGCATCTCACAAATGGCACTTTTTAGTCTCTGACTTAAGGTCCAGTATAAAAATGTAGTTTTGCAGCTGTCCAAATGGATTTATTGTCTGTCTGCTGTTTTGCCATGCTCATTGCTGGTACTACATAAATCAACAGCAGAAAATAATGCATGGTTCCAAGCTGCAAGAGTGTCATCCTTTAAATCCTGTGAATATTTAAGACTTGACCCTTTTTAGCTCTGCTTTTAAGTGGCAGTGGTCCTTCAAGTGGTAATGAGCGGGGATGATGCTGACACCTTGTTCAATGGCAGATGGGAGGGAATTCTGGAAGAGTAGAGGAGTAAGAAATGTCTTGCAATGAGAGCCATCTTTCTCTGCTAGGAGATCTCCACTGTAGGCAGGTAAGAAATCTTCCCTTTTGACATCTTAAGAGCACTGCAGGATGAGAAAGATGATGACACCCAGGGAAACCTGTTCCTAGTTACTTAAAAAAAAAAAAAAGGGAGGGGTGTGAGATTTTGGTTTGGGTTTTTTTTGAGGATGTCACTGTTGCTTTTTGAGGCTTACTCATTCCTTGGAGGCTTATGCTGGGTGAAAGACCAAGATAATTTTTGTCAGCTAGATAATGTTTGCTACTTACATGGTTAAATGTATTAACTATAAATTTTTCTAGGTCCAAGTGACTATCATGCAAAATCCATTACTGATTTAAGCAATAGCTGAGGATTTGGGCAGTCTGTCCATAGGTATGTCATTTAGAAGGTGTCCTGTGTAACAAAACATGCCAACATTTTTTCTCTTTTCAGTTTCTTATTAATATAATTTTTTGGAGTCTTGTACTTGCTCAGGAATGTTTTCTGTTCAGTGTTTAAACAGTAAATTTTTTAGCTCACTTTAGTAGTGTGGGTAGGCTTTCCAGTTATATCCTTAAAATCTGTTTTGATAGTTCTTTTCAAAATAGGTAGTTCAACTAATAAAATGTAGCTGTTTGTGTGTGTGTGTGTGTGTGTGTGTGTGTGTGTAGGTTATTGATTAACATAGACTCATTTAATTTAATTTCTTGTCCATTCCAAGGAAATACAAATAGTTCATGCTAACCTGCAGCAGCAACCACTTCAGAAGGAGCTGATGGGATCTGGGTATGCCCAGTTGTATGTTATATCCAGGAAACACATTCAAGGTGTGAAATTGAAATCCTGAAAAAATATTATGAAGAGGGATTCCCTACCTCCCTGTTGATTTATAACACAGATTGGAATCTTTCTATAGCTGCTGCAAATGCACACCACAATGGTGGTAGTAGCTGTGGGATGCAAGCGTGATTGATCTGACAAGGAAATGTAGCTTGGTTTTGCAAGGAAGTAAATTAGTGGCTGCACTTGCAGCTGCTTTTGTTAATAGGGTCAGCAGATTAACTTGGATAGGGAGGAAACAGAAAAATGTAGTGACTCAGAAGCACTATAGGTGTACTGTCTTCAGTGAGCAGTGTGCAGTTGTTGTGCTAAGTGGGTGTCAAACAGAAGTCAAAGATAAGATTTGCTGCCTGTGACCATATAGGAATGTGGGTTTGAATGCTGCAGGAGGCGTTGTCAAATCAGCTGCTACTGTAATACAAGGAAAGAAGAGGAAGTGCAAGTAAGAGAAAGAGTATATGCTTGCAGACAGCCTGAGTAGCCTTGTATTACTTCAAATGCATAAAATTAAGTACCTGGACTTGCAAAATTTACAGAAACTGTAGTGCAGTATAGGTAATGGGCTTCCACCGGTAACTTGTCCGGAATCTTATGGTCATAATTAAATAGGCTGATACCTGCAGCATTTTATACTTTCTTCTTTAATGTTCTCCTTTAATAGCCTAGAGATGCTGTAGATTCCAGCAAGCAATGCTCTATCTGAGGTAGAAAAAGCATTTTGAATATGAATGGGGCTTTGCATGCCAGAGCCTGCAGTTTATCTCTACCTCACCTCCATAGCAGAGATGAAGTTGGCTTCAAGCCACCTCATAAAACTCCCATGGGCACTGACTGCTCTGAAGAGAATTAGTATTGCTAAATGCTGCTTGCTGCCTACCATGTAACATGCCATTGAGATGGAGAAAGACAAGGAGGTAGCTCAGTCAGAGTTTGTTCACTTTTTACGTGAAGTCTGAAGCCAAAACTGTCTGTGGGTCCTGAGGTCAGAAGGATGGGAGCTGGCGTGTCGGCTGAGAGAGCTGCTCACAACATGTTGACTTCTGCTGGTCAACTGCAGTCCAGCAGCCCTGGGGAATTGAGTTTCCTCTTGGGGCAGGAAGTGCTCCTTCTGCAGGAAACAGGCCAGTTCACTCTGATAAACTTAAAGGGGCTGCTCACAAACAAAAGGGCATTGTGTTGAATTTGATGTGCAGAGATTGTCTGTGAATGAGGGTTACTGGTTCAGTACTGAGAAAAAGTGCCTGCCTGACAGCCCTGAGGAAAGGTGGTCTCAACCTACTACACACAGGTACACCCCAAGCCATGGTTATCTTGCACTGTCAGTGAGACCACAGCCTGTCAGGCAAGGACACTCTCTTGAGATTTGTTGAAACTTTTGTAGTCTGTAGCCTTTGAGTGTCAAGAGGTGCTACCTGAGTAGGCTTTCAGAGGCTCTTACCCATCATGTGGAGGTTCTTTTAGCATAGCTCACTGAACAGTCTTTAAGCATGAAAGCCTTTACTTACCTGCCCTGGTACTTGAATTAGAGAATAACAGGATAAAAAGGTTTCCAGTGCCATCATTTTTGTGATTATTCATCTTTTCCTAACCCAAAATCGATACGTTGACCTAAATAAGCTGCACACATTTGCAGTTCTTGAAGGGTGTTCTTGAATGGTGAGGATGTGAAAGTATCCTGATGGAGCTTGCACGGGGAAATAAATGTTACAGCCTTGCTGGGTTTCTATTCACATGTGGGTTTAAAAAAGAATGTCAAACTTGTCAAATACGCTTTGTGTTGCCATATCCTGCCTTTTGTTTAAGACATCTGTGATTATTTCCCTCTGCTCTGAGATTCACTTCCAATAATGACTGCACCAAAAGAGTAGATGCCAAGATCTGTTTCAACATCTTAGCCAAATGTTTAGTATAGCATGAATAGGGACTATGCATATGTTTTTAGCAAAAGGAAAAATGTCATTATATATTTATTTTTTCCCTATTTGCATACAGTCCCAGGTGAGATGCCTTCTGGATTGAGCATGAGACCACCCAAAATGAAGATAATGCCATTATAGAAAGTCTTGTCTCACCATCTCTTCCAGCTTTCACTTAGATACAGCAAATGCACCAGAAATGTTTGTGTCTCAGAGTTGCACAAACAGTGTGTACCATGTCTAAAATAACTCCTTCTGTATTAACACCCACCTGTTTTCCTGATGGTGATTCCTGTAGTTGTTGAACAGATAAACATGCTTTCCTTTCTTGTTCCTTTTTCTCCTCCATGACCAGGAGGAAGAGGATGACAGCACAGGCACAGAAATGAAGATCCTGAGAGGACATTGTGGACCTGTGTATAGCACGAGGTTCCTTTCAGACAGTTCAGGACTCTTATCTTGTTCTGAGGACATGTCCATCAGATACTGGGACCTCGGGAGTTTTACAAACACTGTGTTGTACCAAGGGCATGCCTATCCTGTCTGGGATTTGGATATTAGCCCCTGCAGCCTGTACTTTGCCAGCGGTTCCCACGATCGCACTGCGAGGCTCTGGTCGTTTGATCGGACGTACCCACTGCGAATATATGCAGGCCATTTGGCAGACGTAGACTGCGTCAAGTTCCACCCCAATTCCAACTACTTGGCGACGGGCTCCACGGACAAAACTGTGCGCTTGTGGAGCACTCAGCAGGGCAATTCAGTGCGTCTTTTCACCGGGCACCGCGGCCCTGTGCTGGCGCTTGCGTTCTCTCCCAACGGTAAGTATCTGGCATCAGCAGGCGAAGACCAGCGGCTAAAGCTGTGGGATTTGGCGTCAGGAACTCTTTACAAAGAACTGAGGGGGCACACGGACAACATAACCAGCCTTACTTTTAGCCCTGACAGTAGTTTGATTGCTTCAGCGTCGATGGACAATTCAGTTCGGGTCTGGGACATTCGGAACACGTATTGCAATGCCCCTGCGGATGGGTCTTCCAGTGAACTGGTTGGTGTATATACCGGACAAATGAATAATGTACTGAGCGTACAGTTTATGGCCTGTAATCTTCTTCTAGTGACTGGAATTGCACAAGAAAATCAGGAACATTAATTTTTTTTTTTTTTTTTTTTTTTTTTTTAGGGAAGTGGGTGGGTGTATTGAATGTCAGAGTCCATTGCAAGCTGAGATTACTGACTGTGAAACACTTTTCTTCCTTTGCCCCTTGAAAGGCATGTTCAGAGTAATGCAGATGCTTTAAGATGTCACAAAAAGGCCTGTGCTGTTGAACAGAATAAGGAAAAGAGGAGAAGTGATGAAAATACATATACGTTCTTATCTTGTACTTGTAGGAACGGGAAAAAGGGGAGTAAATCCAGTAGCTTGGGGAAACCAAAAGCTTGGTCCAGACAAGTGAAACTGCCAACCAGATAAGCTGCTGACCTGCACTTAAATATCCTGCATTGATTGATGGGCACACGTTACCTACTGTTAACTGAGGCTCAAGTGTGTGGAGAACTACTGGCCCAGTGTTTTTTGTTTTGTTTTGCTTTTGTTTTCCTGGTATTGCAGAGGACCAGCATTTTTAAGACCCTTTTATTAAAAGAACATTGCGTATATTCTACAGTGATAGTGGTCCTAAATAGTACAGCTCCTTATAGCACTTCTGGAATATTTTGGACTAAGTAAGTAGAAAATACGATTGTTCTTTTTTGTAAGGGGATGAAAATCTGACCTCAGTTGGGGCCCATCTCTGCATTGTCATTTGGGTTTGATTCCTGATACTAGCTGTGATATTTGTATTTATGTTCCATTAATTAGGAAATTTTCTGACTCTGGTTGCACTGTGTTTTGAGGATGGGAGGACAGTGGGGGCAGAGCGGTGGCTTTAAGGGTAATAAACAACTTGCCTTGTCTGGAGGGAGGGCACAGTAGAAATAAAGTGGCTAAGTTTGGACTCATTGGAAACAGGGCATGTCAATCCACCACTGCACCTCACAGAAATATTTCCTTAAATGGAAGTTGGCAGTCTAGGGAGAGGGGGATGAAGACAGACACACAAAGTGACATGGGAAAAAATAGTATTACTAAATTATTGTGTGTACACAGAGGCAGCTCTGCCAGTGTTGGATTCTTCTCAAATGTTGCAATACCGGTTTCATGAACACTTTGTGAGATAAATCATCAGCATTTACAACAAGGATCTGCGGAAAAAGCACGTTCTAGTTTGTCATTTGGAGAGATTAAATATTTCTGCTTTCTGGAAAGAGTTATTTTGTATTTTGTTTTCTATTAAAAGCATTTAGTTTAAAAAGAAAAATAAAAATGGTTTGGTCCCTTTCTGGGAAGTTCACTCCAACTTGCATGGGAAGAAGGCAGCAGCATGTTTCTACACTGCTTGAGCCAGAACCCAGTTGGCACTTGGAGGCTGAATCTGGTGGTCTCGCTCACTTGGTGCATGTTGTTTTGATGTCCCCCTACTGGCTTTCCACAGAGCTGATGTGACAGATCACAGAGTAGAGTGTTGTAGGTTGGCTGAAATCCACATGGAGGATCCAGGTACCCCCTGAGATTGACACTGTGCACCAGTAGTGCTGCATGACCTTTACTTTGTGGTTTGATGTTTTCAAGTGCCTCTTTTGAGCAAATGTCTTCTAGACAGGCTTTTAGTATTAAATGAGAATTCCCTTCAGCTTCCCTCAGATCTTCTGGATTTTCATGAGAAAATTCTCTTGAGAACACCTAAACAATCTAAGAGTTTGGACTACAACTCACAGTTGCCTTTTTATTGTGTACTTACACATTGGTAATCCAAAATATTTTATCCGAAAAGTGTTTGACCTTTCTGAGATTAATAACAGCATGGGCTGTGGCACAGCTCTGGGAGTACTAGAAACCCCTCTGTACACTTGGAGATAAATGGCACTGCTAATCTCCTGACAGCTGCACATCAAAAGTGTCAAGCATCTTAACAATCCCAGACCAGGATCAGGAGTTTTGAGAAAAAAAAAATGGTCATGGTTGTATTTCTGGTTCTTTGTGCTATGCACGTCTCCAGAGAGACCTTCATCTTCAGCTCTGTTGAGCCAATACTACTCTCCAGACCAGACACATGGTATTCTTCAACCTGCAGTAATCTTTCCAGTTGTTTTGAGTGGTTTTACTTTGTATCCCAAAGGGTTTTATTGTGAAATTACTCTTGGTTGAATGCCCATGTGAATACCTAGGAAGGATGTGGCTCACGAATGCTCTCTGGAAGTCATTTTGCTGTTTGTTGCCATATGTCCCGAGCAGTGTTTAGATTTAGAGCAGCTAGACTTTCAGTCCTGAAGTAGAGCAAACAGAAACCTGTAGTAGAGTAAAAAGGAGGGGAGAAGGGGTGGAAAGAGACGGAAATAAGAGTGAGATGGGCAGAGAACAGTTTCCCTTTAACATCTTACTTTTACAGTAGAATTGGGCTTTTTATTACTTGGATTACTGTGAAGTATTTTGCATACAGAAATGACAAGAGTAAAGATACTTGGGAAGAAAATCCTGTTATATGTACATAAGCTGAAAGATGTAAAAGTAATTTCTGAGGTGTTGGAAAAAAATCACTAATTATGAGCTTCAAGCCTGTAAATTGCTGTGTACAGTGTGGAGAGTTTTTTGGTGCTCGTGAAACATAAATGTTTGAAGGAAGGAAGCCAGGAAATAATCTAGACTATTAAGAAATGTTTGCAATTGATTGACAAGCTGAATTTTAAGGCAGAACTGGGAGAAAAGTATGACTGGGAAGAATACCATTAAGTCTAGCAAAATTTAGACTGTAGCCTCTATTAACTATGTAGTAAGCGCAATTGTGTGGAACACTTCCTTATTCTATTTTAAATGTATATCAAAAACCACAAAAGCATTTAAGCCGACATAGTTAAGCACTCAAATATTTAAGTAAGCATCGTAGCAGGGATCGTGCAGCTCATGTGTCTGTGCATAATGCTTTCTCTGTCGCTAACTGGGTCCTCCTTCCCCTGTAAAGCTCTGTTCACTTCATGTGCCTCCTGGACAATGCCCAGTGCACCGGGCACTGCATGGTATCAGCCAGTGGCTATCCGTAGATGCTGAGAAAAAGAGGACAGTGGACAGCAGTCCTTCCTTGGTTTACACATTCCTGTGTTCTCACAGTTATGGTTTGCTGAGTTTTGGGATTTGTTATAGTAGACCACCAGAACTGCAGCCTGTGTGTCTTTAATAGCTGCTGATGGATTTAGTTTCATCTAAATTAGTCTCATCTCTTTTATTAATCAGCTATATACTTGTACCTTCCACAGTTTGGTGCAGCAAGAAGTTCTGCACCTTGTTTTTATGAGGGGGAAAAATATTTCCTTGTTCTTGACATTTGTTATCTGATAATTTTGTTCTGTTCCCTAACCTCTTGAATTGATAAAGACAACGAAGAGTAAAACACCCTTTCAAAAGGTGTCAGGTAGTCCAGGCCACAGTAAATACAGACAAAGCTGAGGTAAAAGTATTTTTAGTCGCTGAATACTGATGAAAGGAAAGGGTATTTACTCTAATAAATTGCTACACCCATTCACAGGTCTATACTGAAGTTTCCCCTTCTCACTTTCAACACTGGCATCTCCCATGCAGTATGCTGCCATACTGCTCAGTCAAATGTCTTAATTTCCCAAATGGTAAAGTTCATCCTATTCTTCCCCATTCTGGTTCCGTTGTGAAAAGACTATCTCTTACAAGACTGTCTCTTAAAAGTGTCTTTTAAGTCTAAAAACATTTTAAAGAAATGGTATTACCATTAACAGATCCTTCAGGTTTGCCAAGAAAAATAAAAAGGATTTTGGGCCATTTTGTTAACCTTGTTTCAACACTTGCTGACTTTTGTTAGACCTGTGGGCTCAGTGGGTTCTTCAAGAAACTCCTGAAATGGCCTTTCTTCTGAGTGGTGTCTAGTCGCTTGTGATGAGCCAGGCTCTAAAACTGTACTGTTACAAGATGCCAACGTGACAGTTAAATTGACTGCCTGGATGTCCCTTGCCAAAGACTATATCCTGTCATGCTGCACATTAGCTATGGGGGTTTTTTTTAAGGTACTGAATAGGAGCCAAAACTGACTTAAATAACTCAACAATGCTCTCCATGCTTAAGGCATTTCAAGTACAAAATATTGATAAAATTTGTCTTTGGACTAGTAATCTTTTTTAACAATTTCAAGCGTATCTGACTTTCTGTTTCATGGACACTGCTATACAACTGCACCAGTCAGCATGTGTACAGAGGTGTTACGTTATATACAGGGATATCTTGAACACCCTGCCTCTACCTTGGAAGATGGCAGATTAGACTCCACTTTTACACTTGGGTAAGTGGGCTGCCTAGACAGCAGTGAGTGAGCGCTGTGGGTCTGTTTGGAGGTGCAGCAATACTCCTGCTGAAGCATGCAAAGGCTGGGTTGCACGTGAGTCTCAGGAAGTTTCTAAAAGTGATGGATAGAGGAGAAGCAGGTGGACACTTAAGTGGAGCAAGGCTGCTACATAACTAACTACTCCTGCCACAAGGAGTTTCTTGTTCTCTGGACAGCAGTGATAGTACCTGTCCTCTGATGTCTGCCTTAGACCAGCTCCGGGCCTGGCTCTGCAATAGCTACTGAAGCTTTGCAGTTCATGGAGAGGGACAGGGCAAATAAGGGCAGAAACTCCTGCATGCTCACTGCAGTGATAAACTGAGGTCACGCTGTAAGACAACCCCAGACAAACAAGTGCCAACTGCATGTGGAGAATGGCCATTTGTCTGGCATCCAGAAAAACATAGCAAAACTTGTGTACTGACAACTTGCCCTTTAGAACTAGCACAGATCCTTCCGGAGCTGCATGTACTTCAACACTAGGAATCGGCCAAGCCCTAAACATTTGCTCCTTAGGACTGGAGTTGTGGGTGCATATGTGACTTTGTAGTATTTTAGGTTAACACATCACAATTTCAGCACAGATTTTGTTCTTTTTTCGTTCTTTTTTTTTTTTTTTTTTTGGAGATATGTGCAGAACTGCTGTTACTTTTTGCCATTTTTGCTTAAGGCAACAGCAGAGTAATCTGCATGTGAGAGACTGGAAAAAAATAGCCAGAATTGTATGCACTCTCTTCCCTCCTGGCAACTCCACTCCACTGGTGCAAATATTTCATGACCACTTAGGATGACTGTATAACCATATGTGAGTTTGGCGGTGGTTGTGTTTTTATACGTTATTTTTTCCCCAGAAGCAAAACCTAAACCAAAGTGGAGCGTCAAGTTCTGCTGCATCTAAATTTTCTGGCACCTTTGCCAGTCAGATCTCCTTGTCCTGATGAAGGTAGGGGGTGCATGGCTTTCTCTGTTCTTTTTAAAATTATTTATCCATAATTCTTACTTCTTCAAAGTCTCTTCAAAAGAAAACATCCTGTGTTCTCAAAAGCCCTCATCCTGCAGCCAGCAGAGGAAAGACACAAGTGCTCAGAACCTGCCTTCCTGAAGCACTGTTTGTGTCTCCATAGATTGTTTTATTGCATCAAGAGGTTACTTCACAGATCTCAGTGACATCTACGTGCAGAGATGCCAGAGCCCCACCCTGCATACCTCACTGCTCAGGTGCACCTGGCAGTGGGAACTGTATGCTTCAGTCAGGTTTAATTTCACAATGTTTCATTTTCCTCCAAATAGCACTGTGGAAGAACGTGTATTGTGGGATTTCAATGCTCTGTGTTGCTTTTGTACTGCTTGCTTTCCCCCACACAAGGACTTTTGTCCTGCAGTGCCTGGCTTTTTTCTCCCTGAAGATGAAGACAGGCTACAAAACTATTTCAGTATCACACAATAACTAAATAGAAATTTAGCATTTGCTCTTTAATTTACAGTATGTAACACCATCAGCTTTTATGTACCCAGTCAGATAACATGGGGACAGCACAGCTTGGCCAGGACAACCTGCAGCACCTGAAGCTTCACTAGAAGACATAAAGTCACATCTCTGCAAACTTGCCTGAGTGTGCCACTCTTGCCATGCTTTCTCCTGTATTCACTGGGTTTCCCCTCTGCACTTTCCAGGATCCTGCTGGAGCAGGGGTCCAGCACTGCAGCAGGTTTGGCAAGACCCCGGCCCTCAGTACTGCACCCAGGCTGGAGGTTTGTTCTCTGTCCTCTGTCTCAGACCCTAATTAATCCCCAGCCCCTGGAGACAGGGGGTGGCCAGCCAGGGGCTGGTGTGGGGAATGCAGTGCTGACTCCTGGGGCGCACTATGGCACAGACTGCAGTGGCATGAAGCTACTCAGGCCACAACAGCCTAAACTAACCACCACTCTTATTAAAAAGTGCTATTTAATTGAGTGTTTCTCCCCTCTCATAGGCTATCTTGTGTCATCATCATGACTAGGGTTCACGAATGAAGATTTGGGATTTGGGATATCTTGTGTAGTGTTGCTCCAAAACTACACTAGTAGTTTGCGTATTAGTGTTTTCCAAAACCAGGTTGTTTAGGCTGGAGAAGAGGAAGCCCAGGGGTGACCTTATCACTCTCTACAAGTACCTGAAAGGAGGTTGTAGCCAGGTAGGGATCGGTCTCTTCTCTCAGGTAACCAGTGACAGGATGAGAGAATGTAGTCTAAAGCTGCAGGGAAGGTTTACAATGGATATTAGGAAGAATTTCTTCACAGAGGGGCTGATTAGACATTGGAATGGGCTGCCCAAGGAGATGGATGAGTCACCGTCCCTGGAGGTATTTAAGGAAAGACCGTATGTGGCACTGAGTGCCATGGTCTAGTTGACGTGGTAGTGTTCGGTCAAAGGTTGGACTCGATGATCCCAGAGGGTTTTTCCAACCTTTATGATTCCGTGATTCTGTGCAAACGCTCCCGTTTTTCCAGGAAAGACGGGACCGGTCAGTGCGATCCCGCCGAAGGGCGCTGCCCCGGCTCTCTCCTGGCCCGTGGGAGGTGGCCGCGCGCTGCGCTGTATTTTCCAACGGGACACAATTACCCAAAAAACGCCCCTAACACTGGGCACGAGGCGAGTGCGGGGCAACTTCCACACACACACTCCGCCTCTCACAGGGCGGGCGGGCGGCCCGCCCCGTCCCGCTCCTTGCCCGAGAGATCGATTGGTCGCGCCTCTGTTTCGAGGGCAGCCCGGGAAGAGGCGAGCGCCGCCAAGTGCACCCCGCCCCGCGTGCTCTGCGCGGGGAAGCGGCGCGAACACCCGCCCCTGGCTCGGCCCGGCGCGGCGCGGGGCCGGGCCCTGCCCCCTGGCGGCGCCCCGGCCCCGGCTCTCCGCAATCCCAGAGGTTGCGGCTCCGTGAGGCACCTCAAGCGCTGGGAAAAGGTCACGGGATTTCCATTGCAGAGACGGCTGAGAGGGGACCTCATCGATGTGTATGAATATCTAAAGGGAGGGTGCCAGGAGGATGGAGCCAGGTTCTTCTCGGTGGTGCCAAGCAATAGGACAAGAGGCAATGGACAGCAACTGATGCACAGGAAGTTCCCCCTGGATGTGAGGAAGAACTTCTTTACTGTTCAGGTGACCATGCACTGGAACAGGTTGTCCAGAGACGTGATGGAGTCTCCTTCTCTTGGAGATATTCAAGAACCATCTGGATGCAATCCTGTGCCATGTGCTCTAGGATGACCCTACAGGGAGGTTGGACCAGATGGCCCACTGTGGTCCCTTCCAACCTGACCGATTCTGTGATTAAGTATATGGTATATATATCATATCCTCCTGCGGTGCCCAATGGCGGCATTGGAGAGGGTAGGGAGGCTTCCTGTGGGAAAGGAGGAAACCCAGGCACCAGGGTGAGGTTGCTGTGCTGCTGCGCTCACACCTCAGGTCTCCAAACATTCTCGCATCACCTGAGGGCTTTGAGGAAGGTTTATGCTAATTCACTCAAATATCAAGGGAAAGGGCTCTAGTGGTTTTCCCAGGATGAGCCTCCATCCCTCAGCATGCTCACTGGGTGTGCTAACCCCTCAATTTCCCTAAATGCTGGGAATTTGGCTATATGATTTGCAGTAGCAAAAGGCTGTTCAGGTTTTCTTGTGATCTTTTAATACAAGTTTATTCATTTGCAGTCTTTAAAGCACGGTTGTTCAAACCATTCTGGCAAACTAAATCTCACGAACTGATTTTAACTAATTCAAAGAGAAGCTTGACCCAAAAATTTGAAATTGAAGTGTAAGTATCCCTATACTCAGCACTCCAGTGGGGAAAACAGGTCAGTGGGGTCAGTTCCATGCTCTGGCTCCCAGTACTGTGTGGCCTCAGAAAAGCTATGGCTCCATTTCCTTTTCTTAAATCAGGGTTAGGGGCAGCAGATTGTTTGGAAAATGGCTCATACCCCAAGAAGTAATACGTGAAGAAAATAGTAACAATGAAAAGCTGTTCGTATGGATCATAGAATCATAGATTGTTAAGGGTTGGAAGGGACCTTAAAGATCATCTCTTTCCAAACCCCCCTGCCATGGGCAGGGACACCTTCTACTATATCAGGTTGCTCAGTGCTCCATCCAAACTAGCCTTAAACACTTCCCGGGATGGGACAGGCAGAACTTCTCTGGGCAACCTGTTGCAGTATCTCGCCCGTCTCACAGTAAAGAATTTCTTACTAATATCTAACCTAAATTTCCCCTCTTTCAGTTTTTACCCATTACTCATTGTAATCCTATAGGCTCTAGCCCGAACATGGGCACAGATCCCGCAGCCACCAGCCTGAGCACGGGGTCGGGCATCTGGTGTCCCTGAAAGACAGCTCTCCAGTGGCTGGAGGTTTTCCCTTGTTCAGACCACGACCAACACCATGGACAGGCAGGATGCGCTGTGGACACGGGTGGCTAGTCTGAGATGGTCGCCCCTGGCGTGACCCTAGCGGATCTGGGACGGAGGAACCGGGGAAGGGGCGGAGTCCCTCCTTCTTTATCCCGGCTGCCTCAGCCCCCGGTCCCCCCCGAGGCGGGAGTCTGCCGGCGCTGGGCCGGCGAGGCTCACAGAATCACAGACTTGTTAGGGTTAAATGGGACCGCTGGAGATCATCTTAGTCCAAGCCCCCTGCCAAGGCAGGGTTACCCAGAGCAGGTGACACAGAAAAGCGTCCAGGTGGGCTCCCTCTCCCTCCAGACAAGGCGACTCCACGACCTCCCTAGGCAGCCTGTTCCAGTGCTCCGCCACCCTCAATGTAAAGTTCTTCCTTATGTTGAGGTGGAACTTCTTGTGTTTGGTTAGTTTATGGCCACTGCTCCTCGCCCTGTCGCTGGGCACCACCGAAAAGAGCCTGGCACCCGCCTTTGAGATATTTATACGCATCAATGAGATCCCCTCTCAGTCTCCGCGGGCGCCATTTCAGCAGGCCCCATTCCCTTCCCCAGGCCGGGCGGCGGCAGAGGGCGCTGGCCGGGGAGGCCGGGAGGAGGCCGGCAGCCGCAGCCTTATCAGCGTGCCGCAGGCCGGGCCGGGCCCGGGCGGCCGCGGGTGCCCGGCCGCCGGCCCATGGGCGGCGGCGGCGGTTCGCAGGCGCCTCCTCCTCCTCCTCCCGCCGCAGACTCGGGCTGCGGGGACCGGCGGCAGCAGCAGCTCCCGTGTCGCGCCGGCCGCATGGCGGGCTACGCGCCGCGCCTGCCCTGGCTGCTGCCGCTGCTGCGGCGGGCGGCGCCGCCCCCCTGGGCTCGGGCGGCCGCCGGGGCCGCCGCGCTCCGCGTCCCGCCGCGGCCGCTCGGCAGGTGCGGGGCGCTCCCGCTGCTGCTGCCGCTGGGCTCCCCGTCCTGCCGCCGCCTCCTCCTGCCCGTCCCAGCGCGCTCGCTGAGCACCGCGGCGGGCACGGAGCCGCCGGGGAGGGCTCCGGGCCCCCCGCCGCGGTTCGAGGCTCGGAGGCTGCTGGCCCTGGCGCACCCCGAGCGCTGGAGACTGACAGGTACCGGGGGCCGCCCCGGGGCTTGGTCCGAGCGGGAGGGGGCGGCGGGCGCCCCGCCCGGAGGGGCTGCCGGGGCCGGGGAGCGCGGCAGGGTGCGCCCCCCGAGCGGCCGCCGCCGGGACGAAGGGAAGGTCGTGTTTCCCTCGCGAACTAGCGCCGCCGGCAGCATCCGAGCACCGCGTGGAACCTCCGAGCGAGCGTTCCGTGCCTGTGAAAAGCTAAAGACATGCCTTCTCCCCTCCTCCCCTTGCCATCTCTTAATCTGTTGGTTTTTGAAGGGAAGGTAAAAACTTTTGGAACTTACAGAACTCGGTTCCGTTTGTTTAATGCCTCTGTGCATGTTCAGCATTGGCTTCACAATTAGCCTGCAGTAAATTCGGGCCCAACACTCTCTGGAATCAAGTAAAAATGGGAATCCGAAGCTTTTTTAAAAAAATTAATTAAAATTCTGTTTCCCAATAATTTTTTTGTTTAAAGCTTTTGTAAGGTGTTCTGAAAGCTATTTATTTTTAGTGGCTATATGGTGAAGTCAAACACTGTGGTTGTGTAAATTGCACCCTTAGCACTGATATTATGAACAAAGAGTAGAAACGAACTTTTCTTAACATTGCTTCTTGTGGGGTTGATAGGATAATAGCTAATAGTAAGGAAACAATATTAAATTATTATGTGGTTTGGGTTTTTTTAAGTAATCTTTTTTGGTGGACAGCACATGCACTACCATGGCTGTGTGAGGCCTGTAGTCCTTTGCAGAAACTTGGGTAGTTCCTATGGAATGGTAAATGGGTAAATGGTGTTTGAGAGAAGAGAGGTGAGATAGACTTATATAAAGAGATGGTTTCTGAGATGCAAAATACTTTGCACAAGGTTTATTCACAGGGGATATTTACAGAGTTTCATTACATGTTGGTACTACACAGCCAAAATAATTTGGATCCTAATGAATTTTTATAAATTTTAGACTACCTACTGATTTTGCAATGAAGTTCTGTGGTTTTCTCATTTAGATTTAATCAAGGAAATAAATGAGTTATTTGAAGGTTGGCTTTTAGGACCCAAGGCTCCTAACTGAGAATTTAATTTAGTTCCCTTTACTGGGCACTTGCTGTCAGCTTGTTTGTCACAGGCAGGGTACGGTATACTTGTTTGTAATTATATTTTAAATTGAGCGAAGAGTCCTTAATCTGTGCAGTCTGCTGATGGTTTTATCAAAGTAAATCAACTATCACAGTTTCTAAAAATCAGCTACATGCAGCTTTGTCTTTTGAGATAAGAAAATGGCATGAATTAAAGTTTAAACAAAACCAACACAACAACATGATGCTATCGAGTCATGCGGATGGAAAAATATGCAAATGTGACAACTGCTTTTCAATGTTCTGTTGGTCTTGGTTCTGGGAGAGGAGGGAATGTATGTAAAATTCTTATTTACTCATGCCCTACTTTAAAGAAAACTTTTGTTGTTAAGTTGTAATTAAGTGGGAGGATGGAAAAGCAAACAAGGAAAACACTTCGGGTCATTGTAGAGTGCAGGAATAACAAATATGGACAAAATGCATTGTAGGTGGTTGTAGGGAAATTGCATCTACCCATTTTATCTAAAATATGTTAAAATATGCTGCATTTTTTTCCTGTTGCAGCTTTGTACTGAGAAAGTAGTCCTTAAAAGCTCAATATCTCTGTTTTTCCTGCATTCAAAGAAAGAGGAAGGTTAATGGTTTCGCTGTATGAAAAAATGAACCAAGGATAAAACATTTTATTTCCTCTTCAAGTACCCATAACCAGTAAGCAAATGCTGTGTGATCTCTTCAGAGGCTTACAGGTGCTGTTTTGTTATACCGGAAGGTTGAGCTCTTCCAAATTTTTTGCAGTTTATAGAACCAGTGGTCGGTAACACAGGAGTGTAGCATTACCACCTTGGAGTACTGTGTGTCTTTTCTGTAATTCTACATGGCAGGACATAGTCTGCTCATTTCAGTTGTGCATTGAAATTCATGGTCACAGAAGGTGAAGTAGTGGCAGTGAGGACAGTGGAAGACAGTGGAAGCAGAGGGAGATTTATAAGGAAGTTGAGCAAGACTGGCTTCACCCGTCATGGTGTGCTGGGGAAATGGTGTCAGCTGATGAGGTGCAGGTACAGAGACAAAGGTGACCTGCTCCTGTTGTGACTGGCACCAGAGGAGATAGTTGCATCTTGCTCTGTACAGGGCCTCTTCACCATCCTCTGGCTCAGGAAGAAGTGGTGTGCTCTGCCCCGGAGTTCCAGTGCGCTGGCACTCAACACCTCTTGCAATGCTCTCCTCGCAGAAGGAGCTTCTGACCCTCTGGAGGCTCTTAGGAATGAAAATGAATGTAACAAATGTCATACAGTTCAAAAAAAATAAGAGGAAAATAAATATCAGTGTAATGTGTTCCATATCCAGTTACTTCTAGAGCAGGGTAGAGCTGCGAATATATTTTAAATGGGACATATGTGTTAAATTTTGTTGTTCCTAGTTAAAAGTGGTAAAAAGAGGACTAAACACTATAGTGGGAATTCACCCTGTCAGTGACCACAGTTTTGTGTAGTGGAATTAGGAGTTTGTAAATCCTGTAATACCTCCTGGGTTTATCAGAGGAGAGAAGAAATTGCAGGAATTATTTGGCTGATGTGATGCAATCAGACAAACCTGCATCTTCAGTTAAATTCAGTTCCTGGGGAAGAGGACAGGGCCATTGTTGAAATTATTAAATCCTGCTGTGTGTGTGAGACCACAAAAATACCTTTTCAAAATGATCCCCTTTATTTCCTCCTGCCTCCTTGTTTCTCCCTGTGAGAATCTGTCTGTTGCATTTTATCCAAACCACACTCAAAGGAAACAATAGCTCTATTGAATTTTAAGTAAAGCATAAGAAACTCTGAAATTTTGAATCCCATAGCAAAGTGTGCCCTTTCCTTGTATAAAAATTATTATACACTGAGCAGGAAGGTTTATTTTGTACACAGATATTCTCTAGAGATGTTCGAGAAATGGTATTTCATAAGTTTTATTTGGTAATAAATTTTGGGCAAATTTGTAATAGCTGCTTTCCTATGGATTAAAATTTGCCATTAAATCAAAAGAACACTGCCTTATTCATAAATTGGATTCTTCTATACTTTAAAATTATACTAGGTGATGTATTTTCTTGTCCTTCATTGAGAAATACTGGATTGTTGTAGATTCAAGGAATAAATGTCCTTGAAAACAATTCTTGGAAAAGTCAATTTAAAAAAAAAAAAATTGTACCTAAGACTACATGATTTTTTAAGGTGTATTCCTTGTAATGTAGTTCAGAAACTATTTTAGTAATTCACTTGATTGGGGTTGATTAGGGCAGCAAGCAACTCTAATGTTTTTGTACAGGATGCAGAGTGAAATGTAGAACACGTCATCTGTGAGCTACTAGAAAATCATGCTTTTGGTTATTTGTACAAGCTGATGTTTCTTAGATCAGTACTTGAGTAGGAGTATCTTGGAAAACTTCGGTTATTTTAGGAAATTAAATTGGAGAGATAACATGTGTTTATTTTGTAGTAACACTTAAATGGTTTCATGTTGAAACTGTTGCTCTTCCAAGCATTGTAGCATGAATTTGAACATCGGGAGGCTACTCACACGCTGTTAAGGGTATGGTTTCCCCCCGACACCATTTAAAAATTAATTAGAAGTCAGGCAAGTGGCATCTTTCTGAAAAACCTGGTCCATCCTTGACAGTGAGTCGAATGAATTCTTTAATGTGTATAATGGCAAGGAAGCTAGTGGGAGCAGAAGGGAAGCTTACAGGCACTAGAATGCCCATCTCTTTGGGACCTCAGTTGAACCCTAGCCTTCTAAATCTTGCTATTTCTGTGCTGTCACCCAGTAGCTGGGAAATTTCTGGCCGAAATTTACCTGGCCACTGTTTATTGTTACAGTATTAGTTAGTGTAAAGTGGTTCTGCTTGTCTTAAAGTAACTCAACCATTTCTTGATTCTTCTGAGGCCAATTCTTGTGGGTTTAAAATTCCTATTTATGTATATGCAGGGTTAAGTTACTGATTGTCTTCTCATGTGCAGTGTGCCAAAAAATGTAGGCTGCATGGTTTTTTTGTGGTTGTTTCCCACCCTTGTTTTTCATCATATTTTGTCAATGTTTGGTATGAAACTCACAAAATGTCCAGACAGCCTTGTAGCTTCATCACAGAAAGTGTGCTTTTCTCTGGCTATTCATTAACATTTTCTTATTTTAAACTGGTGGTGAACCATTAATGAAGCTACTTAGGTAAGACATTGCAGAAACAGTAGCTCCCGACCAACGTAATCAGTTAGGTGCTTAGAGATTAATTTATTTGGGGAATGTTTTTGCTGCATTATTTATGTGAATTGTGAAGATAGAAGGAATAATAGCTAGATTGATCTGACATAAAGACTATCTTCTACATGAGATAAAAATGAACCAGTTAAATGCCTTAATGTGAAATGCACAGTAAAAAAAGCAGTACAAATTCATTGTGGACCAGGATTCACTAAAAGGAAATGGACTTCACTTGACCAATAAATACAAAATTTACCAGTGCATCTTTTTCCCATAAAAGAAGAACTGAAGAGCCTGATCTTTGTTTATGCACCTGATAATGTGGTAGATTTTATTCATCACTCCAAATACCCTTGTGGAAAGCCTCAGTGTTAAGCTAAAAAAATCCCCATGTATTAAATAAAACTGCACAGATAACTGGTAAAGGATAGATATTCATGGTTCCTGGTAGAAGAACACTTCTCCCTGATCCAAAGCTTGTTTCTGACCTGCCAGCACTGCTCTTTAAATAAAACTAATACAATACTTAAAAGATTTCAGGAGGTAACATTCATAGCTTACTGAATTGTAAAAACTAGCTACTGTGCCCTGTTGCTGGGTTACTGTGCACTGCCAAGTATCATTATCTCATTTTTCTCTTTCATCCCTGATTGGCTTGAATGATCTTAATTCATCTGAGGTCAAATCTTTATGTATTTGTCTTTAAAACAGCCCATCCCCCAACAGGCTTGCAAGAAATTTTTTTGTCTTTGTGAACAGGATGCTCCGGTAAGAAGCAAAATTAGAAACGTTCACTCTCCTGTTGGTGTTCTTGCATGTAGAAATAGTTTATGTCACTTAGTGCATATTCTGAAGAGAAGTTTCTGATAGCTCTGCCTAGTTATTGCTTGTAAACATCCTGGTTTATCAGCTGGTGACCAGTTCCTTGTCCTTGAATGAAGTTATAGATCTGCTGTCAAGAAGCAAGTCCACGTTAGCCTTAACAGAGAGCATGTTGATCTTAATAGTGGTAAAGTGTCGGGTTTTGCTGCAATCTAGATTTCTGTGGAAGTAGACAAGCAAAGTGTTTGCCTAACATTTCTAAGAGGGCTGCTCAGCTGCTGCAGCCAGCTTGCCTTGTCGTTGCTTCTGTTGCTACTTCGATGTCCTTGTTTCATAAGTTCCACAGATCTGCCTCACATTTTCTTTATTGCCATCTCATAGCCTACAAAAAGAGATTTACTGTAAAAAATAAAACTTCCAAAATACACTATTTTGTTTGATGCAATTTTCTGGGTAGCAGAATAAGCTATGGGAAACTAATACTATAAAGTTTACTCTGGCCTTTTTTTCTGTCAGTAACAAACTTCAGCGTCACTGAAGTGTCTCCATATCTGGCCACTGAACACCTTGTACTCCTCCCTTTAGCCAGTTATCACAATGACAGCTCTTCTTTGAATGAGGAGATAAAACGTGTTTGCTCATTTCTATTTCTCGAATTAGGCAACATTTTAAAACAAACAAAAGCAACCACTTGACATCTGTGCAATTTTCTAGTTGTTCTGCTGGTATAATCAATGCAACAGTTTTAATTAGGGAATCTTATTTTGCATGTGATTTCTAATTAAATTAATAAATACAGGTGTATTGCTTAAGTTTTTCAGTAGTCTTCAGTTTGTTTTAGGTACTAGCATTTGCTTTTCATTCAGTTAAGGCTGTTGTAAGTAATTACAGTGAAACCCATGCTAGTTTGAATGAATAAGAGCTGAAGGTAAATCCAAGCCAGGAAGGCTGTATCATTACACAGGAGCATATGGGGGTTTTAGCCATACAGTCCTCTTCCCTCTGTGAATATTTATATCTGCAGTTCATATGTCCTGTTCCATCCATAACTGAGAAACTGCCTGGGTTAATGGAGTCTGAGCTGCCATGCAGCACTGTGTTTATAATCAGTGCTTTTGTTCATCTCCAGCTGCCTTGCAGAGTGACTAGCTTTTCCTGACAGGAAATGACCTGGCTTTTGTTGGATTTTTTCCCTGCTGTTTCACAGCTTGAATACACCAACCAGCCTGTTAATAAGGTCACTCATGAAGTTTTAGCTAGCAAATAATATGCTTATGAGATGTGCCTATGGCATGGATCACATAAGTTTGCAGCAGGAAGTTTTTCACTTTCTACTATGACTTCTTACAGTTTCTATAGCTTCAAGTTAAAGATCCTAGTCCTGTATCTTTCATATGCTTGCTGGCCTGAGTGTGACACAAGGGAAATATAGCTAATAAATCTTGAATAAGAACCACAGGCTGCAGGTTAGATGCAATGGCAGGGATAAAGCTTGTTTGGGCAGTGTGTGGAGCTCTGGGGCACTGCAGTGAAAGTGCAGAGAAATGTTTGCTTAAGGTGATGAAAGGTATGCATTTTTTGTACCCTGAATTCTCCCTTATAAATGCACAGCTGTATTTACACTTCAAGTAAAAACTGAAACAAAGTGGAGGTGGTAAGAGGCATCGAACCGTCTGTGTCAAGTGTTAGAAATATTGCTTACAGCAGTGTGCTGCTGAGAGGCTGGCTGCTGTCTTCATTGTAGAAGGTGATACAAGAAGCTTAGTAGAACAGAACTAAAATTCAGGCAGCTTCAGGACTTTCAGCACAGTGTCTTTTTTCCTTCAAAGGCGTTATCTGCTAGTAGTTTTGTAGGAATCCTATGAATGGTTGCTTTAAGTGTGGGGTTGGCTGTTGGAAAATTATGCTGTATAAATGTCATTGTTTGTTGTGGTTCAGTGGTTTTCATATCAAGTTGGTTCAGTTTTCAATTAAGATGTGGGTTTTTCCTAGCTCTCAGCCTTCCAAGCTTGGCTTGCCTTTTTAAACTGCGTTCTTGGCTCAAGAAATTTCATTGCAGATTAAAGTTCAAAAGGCCAAGTCTTGGTCCAGTGTGACTTTCATTCTCTGTGATACAGTTTCAAACAGTTACACAGGTTGTTCCATGGATGATGCTGCAACTAGAATTCAAGAGCTCTGCTCATCAGCAAATGTACTTCTAATGAAAACTTATACTGTTTTTCTTTTAGACCAACAGTAGTAAAGAGTAAAACAAAATTAATGTTGTCAGTCAAGAGAAATTAAATGGGTTTTTGTTCTTTTTTTTCCCCCTCAATAAAATTGTATGGTTTATATGATGCTCAGATCAGATCTTTACTTCAGTCCATTGTTATCTCAGAAACAGACAACTGAAAGCTTCCATAGAGTAACAAGCATAAATAATAAAACCCAAACCAAACAGGATTTGAAGGCTTGTTTGTGAGAATTTGGCAACTGTTAATGCTCTTTAAGGATGACATCTGTGAAAGGTTAACGTTGTTGGATGGTGATGTGGAAGGTTAGACAAGAAAAGTGATTCCAGGACTGTGATTGTATACAGAGGCTTTCAGGCTCTTAAAATGTACCTTGCCTAAATTAATTTATACAGTGACTTAAAACACCTTATTCAGAACTAGGCCTAAAAGATTAGCAGTTATTTCAATTGGCACTCACAAGCGTAATAGAAATTTGAAGTGAGAAATTATTTCATTTGTACTGTTAATGATCTTGCAAGTTGAGAATAATTTTCCTTTTCCTTGTTGATTTGCAGCTGCTGTTGGCTTTCTGGCAGTTTCCAGTGTCATAACAATGTCAGCCCCTTTCTTCATGGGCAAGGTTATTGACATTATTTATACAAATCCCAGTGAGGATTTCACTGACAGCCTGACCAACCTGTGTGCCTTGCTGAGTGGAATCTTTTTATGTGGTGGTGCTGCTAATGCTATTCGTGTCTACCTCATGCAGACTGCAGGTAAAAACAGAAGCAAAAAGTAGTACTGAGAGTTATCATGTCTTTTACAGAGTCATGCTATCCAATGATCTTAAATAAATTCTTAGCACTGGCTGAGAAGTCCTATTGGAATCAGTAGCTTTTTTTTACCAGATAAAAAGTAAACTAATAGTGTAAGGATAAGTATGCTGGAATAATTTTTCATTTTTAGTTACTGTTACATGACATCTTAAGGATTACTCTTTTCTGGTATATTAAAACCTTGTAATGTGACTTGTTCATTCCTGTGTAATCCTATAATTTTTATATTGTTATTGTTTATATTGTTTGTGTAAAGTCTTGTGTGACATGCTTGAATGACTTCTGTTTCTGACAGGACAAAGAATTGTGAAACGTTTGAGAGCAACCATGTTCTCCTCTATTCTGAAGCAAGAAACGGCTTTCTTTGACAAGACCAGAACAGGAGAGCTGATAAACCGCTTATCTTCAGATACAGCCCTCTTGGGCCGTTCAGTGACCGAAAACCTTTCAGATGGGCTCAGAGCAGGAGCACAAGCATCTGTTGGGGTTGCAATGATGGTATGGTGGTCTGTTCCCTGCTTGACACTTCTTGTGGTTTCACACTGGTTTCAGTGCTGTTAGGTAACGTATGAGTGTGAGTCAGTCCTGGAACAGTTGTGTGTTCTTGGACATGGGTGTATTTCACTGATTATCTAGAATAGACACATAGATTATTGCAGTAGATGATGTGCCTGTAACCAGTTGATGTTTACTCACAAGCAGAATTTGGAGGATGAAGGACTGAAATTAACTACTGTTGATGCCCAAAGTTATCAAGCAAAGTGTAGTAGGCAAATAACTTAATTGCATTTTTACTGGAGATATTAAAATCAGTGATGACATTCCCATAGTTGTAAGTAAAATAAGGTGTGAAGGGCCTGATGAAAAAGTCATTAAAGTTGGTCGATTCTAGTTAAAGCCTAGGTGAGCAAAGGCAGCACTGCATATGAAATCAGTGCTGAGGATTTTTACACGTATTAGACTTTCTGCCTTAGTCTGTCAGTAAGGAATATATTTATGAAGGAAGTGTGCTAATGAAGGCTTCAGTGAAGTGCATTAGTGCTTTCCTTGGTGGTCAGTTGGTTTACATAAAAATCTGACTTCTCTTGATGTTCTTTGTGACATGAGTATTTTTATGCTTATGCTTATTGCATTGGTTGCAATTATCTTTAATGAAGGTGGAGTAGTTTCTGCTGTCTACTTGGATTTAAAAACAGATGGCAAAAAGTCTCCTTGTAAAAATAAGCTTCCAATATTGACATTATTAGAAACTGTTAAGAGTTTCCACTATGAAACTTTAAAGCCTTAATATTTTGTCACTGATAAGAATTATGGCTTTCTGTATTTATATAAGAAAAGAGAGTCTAAGGTTAAAAGAAATAGCTTTATATGAGACATTCTGCTCCAAAATACTGCAATGATATAGTGCTAAGAGGTGGACTATAAAAGCTTGCCCAGAAAAAAGACATTATTATGAAATAATTATAAAGCCCGTCAATTATGTCAATTTTGAATTTTTCTGGAGATTTTTGTTTTCAATACAGAAAGTAAGATGAAATTAAAACATGTTAGATCTAATTTGAGTAGATCATATGAAGAGAAACTCTTTAGGAGCTTTAGTGATGATTGTTACAACTGATAAGGTTTGCAGCAGTAAATTAAATACGTTGTTCCACCCATTTGTGAGTGCTAGGGAGTACTGCTGACTCCATCTGTTCCTCAGTTACACAGAAGTAGTGTATGATATTTCTGTACTCAAACTTTCTGTATTACACAATCTATTTAAGAGTTGTGAAAGCACTTTATAAACTGTATATTATTAGCTTATGTCCTTCAGCATAAGCAAGAGATTTCCTGGTAGGCCTGTTTACTGGCAAGTTAAGAAACTTAACTAAGACCACACAGTGGACCAGTGAGAAAGCTAGAAATGAAATCCAGACCACTTTGCCTATAATCCTTTGTTCTAATCATGGGATACTTCCCAAATGCTGTGGAGGAATGGATGTTTTGCCTGGAAAAAATAAAACAAATGAAACCATGGCAGCACTAAATTACAATCCTACTAGTTTTAGAAAACTCTAGCAAGGGAATTTGTACTTCAGTACTCCAGTGATTATTTTTAATCTGATTACTAACCCCTGACACATACCTTTTTCTTCTAGTTTTTTGTGTCTCCTAGCCTTGCTGCATTTGTTCTGAGTGTTGTGCCACCCTTGGCTGTCCTGGCTGTGATTTATGGAAGATACTTGCGAAAACTTACAAAAATGACCCAAGATTCTCTTGCAGAAGCAACACAGGTAATCTTTTAACAGATGCTTTCTAGTTAACTTCAAAGTTGCTCTAGTGTATTTAGGTTAATATCTCTGAAGTTATAGATCTTCTGAAGATAATTGTACTGTTCATTGCCCTAAGCCATGCTGAGCCTGTAGTTTTGCACCTGAATATGAAAGATAAATATCAGTAACACTTATTCATAGATCTCAAAAACAACCATCTTCCATTGTCCATAACAATATCGTGTGGAGGTACTAGGCCTTGGTAATTGGAAATGTAGGAAAGGATGAGGAGGGTAGGCTTTTTAGCTTTGTGAGAGCATAAAAAAATGCTCTATTAAGCCTATTGAGTTCTGTGTAATTTGGTATCTGGGTTTGAGAAACACTTTTATTGGATTAGTTATGAGATTGAAGCCATCAGAAGCATCCTAGATGCATGCTTGCTTTGCTAGCAAATCCTTCTCTGGAGTGCATCCCTGACGTATGACCTTATTGTCATCTCTTTAACGTTTATGAGGCTTGACATTTCTTAAACTTTTCTGGGCATCTCAGCACATACCCAGATATCTGGGGGGAAAGTAGAGGAATCTGTTGTTTCTGAAGAGGCTGCTGTAGAGGACCCTTCATTGTGTTTGCTTACCACACTGAAATATTCCAAAGCACTATCAGAGAACAGTAGTGATAGTGACCTTTTCCTCAAAGGCTGAGGGTGAGCATCCATCATGAAAAAGCATAGAAATATAATTAGGAAAGATCTAGTTCAAATAGCCACAGTTGTCAGTTGTCAGCTGATATGAACTTGGAATGTCCTTTGTAGGACTTCTGCAATTTGACTGTGCAGAAGTCAAATTGTTTGTCTTCTGTTTTTCTTCCTCATACGGTGTTGAAAGGCAGCTTGTGCCTTTGTAAACCATGTGTAGGACGAGCAAGGAGCAATTCAAATTCTGAGGTTGAATGGGTGATGGAAGAAGGAGAATTATTTTTTTTTATATCATAGTTTTACTTACAAAAAGGGGCCTTGGTTTTTGTAAGACCATCACAGTGTCACAACATAGTCTAATTGATTACAATAGAGGTATTTTAGAATTACTACTTTGCTGTTTAGAAGTTAAAATAAAATACTGAGTTGAAATGAGACATTAGTAGATGGGCTAAATTAATTCCCAGCGTTGCTTTGATCAAATGAGTGGAATTGTTTTAAGAAATAACTGTAGGCTGTTTTACATGCTTTAGTATAGAATAGAATATTAATATTCTTTATTTTTCCCCTCTCCACGTTATTATTGCAAATTATTGTGAATAGTAATTTCTCCCACAGGGAAATTTTTTAACCCTGCTTTTATATTTTTCTGCCTCTGCTGGCATTTAAGACAATCCTGCAGTTCTTTATAAACTGCCTGGGCATGCAGTTTACTTTTAACCTTATAGAATTGCAAAAAAGGGGGGAGTGGGGTGTGGAGAAGAAGGCATGAGAAATTTTTCCATGGTATCCCAAGATATGGAGATTAGTGTAGTGATATTGGTTTAACTTTGACATGTTCTGTAATATGAACATTTCAAATTGTGTGTCTCTGTGTATTTGTTTTGTTCTTTGCTTTAATGTAGTTAGCCGAAGAGCGTATTGGAAACATAAGAACAGTTCGAGCTTTTGGGCAAGAAGTGGCTGAAATGGAGAAGTATACAAATAAAGTTGATTATGTGCTACAACTGGCTAAAAAAGAGGCACTAGTTCGGGCAGGATTCTTTGGAGCAGTAAGTATATTTTAATTAAAGTAAGCCAACCATGTTATGCCAAGTGCCAATTATTTTAAAATTCATGAGGATACTTCAAAATCTGCAAATAAATGGTTGAAAATAATTAGAACCTGAATAAAACTGTGGGAAGACTGGACTTAAATCAGTCTAAATTGCTGTGAAACTGCATATCAAGATACAGTGGTATGATAAAGTTACTTTAAGCATCTATTTCTGCCCCATACCCTTAGTGGGGACTACTTGTCTGAGGAGGCTACACCTCCTATTGAAGGAAGTAAACCTGTGGAAACCTTCCCCCACCCACTTTACAGGTTTGACTCCCTGATGAGATGAGCTTCAACGCATAGAAAGCTCGGGACCGTGCAGGTGTGGGAGGGAGGACAGGGAGGGTTGGACTGCTTTTTTCCATAACTTAATTGCTTAATTGTATTTCAAAACTGTAACATAACTGCAGACAATCAACTCTTCTTCTTTACTGATGGTTCAGAATAATGTCTGACATTCCATCTTGGGAATTAAAAATCAGAGTTGCTTGCTTTTTAACCACTTTTTGGATAGCACAGTGCAGTGCCACTGGATGTCTGGCTGGCTGTTGGCTGGGTTTGCTTTAGAATTGTTGAATTTAACTCAGTCCTCCAAAAGCCTAGATACCTGTAGTATGAGAGTTCTTTTTATTAGAAGGAAAATTCTGAAACAACATTTTAGAGAATGAAATTTAAAATGTATGTGACAAAATATGCCTTTTTCTCTTTTTCCTTAGACTGGTCTTTCTGGAAATTTAATTGTCCTCTCAGTCTTATACAAAGGAGGATTACTAATGGGCAATGCCTACATGACAGTTGGTGAACTCTCATCTTTCCTAATGTATGCTTTCTGGGTTGGAATAAGCATTGGAGGTATGGAATGGGAAATTAGATTTTCTTCATTTCAAAGCATTACAGTCAGTATGGGGGCAGGAGGGAAGAAGCTCTTAAAAGATCTGGCTTTCTTAAGAAGTCTCTTCCCCATGATCTTCCCAGGAAATCATGCTTTCTTTTTTCTGAAGAGTTAATGAAAATAATATTTTTTCACTTAATCTTAATATAAACCTTCTGTTTTCCAAAAAGAATACAGAGATTATTTTTTTCAATGTGTGCATGTGACAGATACATATTACTTTAATTTTGTTTAGGTCTGAATTAAGATAAATGACATATTGTGTAAAGAAATAATACTTGTATTATATTTTTTACAAAATATGTGGGTCTGCGTTAAACATACTTTATTTAGAAAGGCACATAAAATTTAGCTGTAATTCAGTATACAGTGTCCTGAACTGGAAGAGTAAACAAAGTGCCAGCAGAACACTGCACTCTGGTGCTAACCTTCTGGTTTTCCTTACCGACTGACACCTCCTTGAAGCTCACACTCTGTAATCTACTGGCCCAGAAACAAGCTGTTCATCTTTTTGACAAAGCTGTCTTCGTGGCTGCATACAGGCAAAAATTAAGATAAAGGGCTTTGAAGTTTGACAACTTATTGGAGTGTTCTTCTTTAAAATGAGCCTGTCACTTCTGATAGACAGGGAGGGCGATGGAGCTTGCCTGTATTCTTTTCTAAGACTAAGCCTGATATCATAGATGCACCTGAGGGCAAAATGTACAAAACCTGCTTCCTTGTATATAAAAATTCCAGTGGCACCCATTCCAGCTACCCAAACCATTTCTTCTCTGCTTAGCTCATCCAAGTTTGGTAAATGGACAGATACCCAGCACTTTAAAAACATGGAACAAATTAATGTTAAATAAACGAAGGTTGAAAGCACTGCTAAAAATGTCATTGAATTAACTTTTATTTCCTACAAAAACATCTTTTTGAATTCTACTAAAGATTATGGAGAATGTAGATCTGCACAGAGCTCATTCTCATGGGGACTCTGAAGCACAGGTGTCTTGCCATAAGAGGCCTGCCTTTCTCGATGCCTACAAGGCATATAAATCTTCCAAGTGCTAAGTCTGCTCAGTATATGTCATCATTAATACATATAGGAGTTCATGCAACTCCATGAGTGGTTGTGAATTTGCAAACCTCAGTCCTTGAGTTTCAAGGTGCCCTGTGAGGCTTAGGCCTTCCCTGCTGTTCTAGGACATAGATGCTTTGGCTCTTTTTCCCAAGCAGACAACTTGTCACCATGGCTAGTGCCTTGTGTTGCAAGCTTTCAGCTAGTCCTCAGCAGCAGCATGATGAAATGCCCTGCCTAAACTTATGGACTTGTGACCTTGAGCTGGACTTGTTGCTCTGCAAGCATAAACCAGTAAACCCGTTCTAATATACTCTGGGTTTTTTGCTCTGCTGAAATCACTCTCAACACTGTAAGCATTTTAAGGTGTAAGTATGTTTTTTTCTGTTCTAATTCAGAGATTTTGAAATTGGTGCCTTTTTGTTTTGAGAGACAGACAAAAAATAAAGAAATAGGACATTTTATATTTATACCTTACTCCATTTTTAGTTCTACGCCAGTTTTCTGTGTTTATTTCACCTGGAAAGCCCTTCACCCAAGCTACCTCCAAGATGATTCACACAGCTGCTAAGAGCTGGGACCCAGTACTATATGCAGGCCTTGTCCTTAGCTTTTGCTTTCTCCAGTAATGTTTGAAGCATACTGACATGGGAGCCTTTTTTTTTTCCATTGTCCGTTCTCCACATAGCTTCTCAAGTGTCAGTTCAGCCTTCAGTTTCATGCCCTCTCTCTGCTGTGGCTGACTCAGCCAGGCTCCCCTGTAGTAGCATAAACCTGTATGACAAAGAAGGGTATTCAGAGTGCTCCATTCTACTGCATGATTTGGAATGGTTGGATGCATGGTTGGATGCAAAGCTATTTCCCAAAGCTGGATGCTGTACCTCCTGACAGATGACTGAAAAAGAGCATACACATGATGCTAAGTGTATTAACATTTTCTTCACAATTATTTGTTTTACAGATATAAATAAGAATGGTGAATAAAGGTTATTGGTAGCTCTCAAATGAGACTAGATAAGATTTAAATCAACATGTTTGACAGTCTGTTGGAATAAAAGATTCCCTACAGATCTGATCCTTCAATGCTGCTGATGAAAAGTATAATGATAATTTTATGTCTCCTATGTCTTCCATTCCATATGGATGCATAATACTGTACTGTTTTTTGTTTAGGTCTAAGTTCCTTTTATTCTGAGCTAATGAAAGGACTAGGTGCTGGTGGACGTCTTTGGGAACTTATTGAAAGGAAGCCCCAACTTCCATTTGATGGTGGGTTCTTGGTTTGTTACTCTTCATAGGTTGATTTTTCTCTTATGGGTTAGGAGTACTTCAGAAGGGGGTGCACAATACTTAAAGTTAGTACTAACTTACATTCTTTTGAAAGAACCTAGATACGAGGGTAACTCTTCTGACTTTTCATAAGTAGGAAACAGATGATGAAAGTTTCCTTTAATCAAAAAATTTAGAAGCCAAAAATTTAGCTTAATTACTTTTGACTCAATTTTTCTTTAGTTAATTCAGAATATGATTTTAAACTTACTACTTTGAAAGTTATGTGATTGGGGACGTGCTGATTTCTAGCTTTTTGGAATATTTTTTGATGTCATCACCACTTCTTGGATCAGCTTTAGAGTGAAAAGACTGGAAGGAAGCAAAAAGAGAGGAGGGAGGAGCTCTGAGATGGCTGTGTCTCATATTTCCACTGAAAGGCTTACTGTGCTCATCTCTAATGGCTAAGAAATGACCAGTCTGAAAAGAGAAGCTTTTGAAACCAGGTGGTTTTCTTTAAGAGTATTTCAAGCTTAAACGTTTCATACTGATCCAGTGAAAACAGATCCTTAGTGAAACGTGTTGATTTGAAACCTAAATTGCAAACAGACAGTTTGAGGTGTTTCAGCGACATCTGCCAAACTGAATTTTCAAGTTCTTCTGCCATAGGAATGAAGGCATGATTGGGGAATAAAAGGAAGGAAAGGAGGAAGGCTGATATGGGAATCCTGCTTCTTGGGAGAGTGTGGATGTGCAGCTACAGCAGGTGTTGCTTTTGGAATGTTATGCACCTCCTTCCTCACAGTAGTACTACCCACATTTCTCCCTTACTTCGAGGGGCAATGTCTTGTTTTCACAGAACACTGGCTGTTGCTGGTGACAACAAATATCTCAGCAACAAATTATAATGTCTCTTTTTCCTGCATCTAGAATTCAAACAGGAAGCAAGTATATGGCTTTAAGATATTTCTACAGTAATATATAGAGGAAAGAGTTGTGGTAGCAGACTTCCTATATTGCGGTAGATCTCAGTGTTTCAGGCCACGGAATAGACTGGGCAATAACTGGAAATGAGACTTAAGATAAGCAACTACTTGTTACTGTGGTAATAATAAGGATTATGGTGCTAGCACAGGATTTAGCAAATACATTTCTTTTCCCAAAAGGTGGTTTACAAATCGTTGTGTAAACAATAAAGTTACAGTGTGTATGTCCATAGGTTAAAGTCAAGGAAGGAATCTGGAATTGTATGCTCTTACCCTTGCCATTTTAATGATACTACCATTAAAATGAAAACTTGGAGAAGAAATGGGAATCTAGAGGAAAAAAAGCAAAGTAAATTATCTGCTCTAGAAACAGCGGAACTAGTGAAATCTTGATTGCTGCTGGTGGGTGTCTGTGTTCCTATCCACAGTTACTGTTTAACCAAACATGGGCACGTGCTACCATGTGCCCTGGTTAGTTGGGGGTTACTTGTGTGCTGCATCTGAAAAGAATTAAGGGGTTTGAGTTGCATGTCTCTAGCATGAGCAAACACAATTCTGGTGTTGCTCTAGTCTGCCAGTTTTCACAAAACTGGTAGGAATTTCATCAGTGCGACTCAGTCCTTCGGGATTGCAGCACCACTGTTCAATTAGTTTGCTGTGTATGGATATGTATCACTGGGATTTAACAGAGCTTGGAGAAATTTTGTCTTTGTCTTACCTATTTATAAGCTTCTTTTAGTAATTATATTCTTTTAAGATAATTGTTTCAATCAAATGGTGTGCTCCAGAAAGAAGCTGGTTTTATTTAACTTTGGCAGTCTTGTTCATTCATGGTGGATTGTTATAGTATTTCACAAACTGAAATTTTCATTTCAGTGACCTGTAGCCTAAGAGTCAGGCCTCTGACTGGCATTTGAATACACTGTTGTCCTGAATTTATTAAATGTACTTTCCACTTAAGAGAAGAAATAAAACTAAAAAAAGGCTGTTAGTGCAACGAACCTAGCAGCACTTTATTTCAGTGACAACCTCTGCTTAAAAGCTACCCAGTTAAGAGGTAGTGGAGAAGGAACTGCTCTTATTCAAAGAGGAGAGTGTTTCAAGGGAGTTTTGTGGCTTGGTGAAAGGGCAATAAGTGATTTGCAATGTTTATCTTTTTGTGTTCTATGGTAACAGGACTTTGGCCTTCACCAATGCCATTTATTTAATTGCTCCTGATTGACAAAGCTTAAATCGCTTATAATATGTTTAAAAATTCAGATAATTCTAGGAGAGGTTATCGTTGTTAGTTGTTAGGTATTGCAAGACGCAAATTCTCCCTCTTGCTGTAGGTAGCCTACAGCTTCAGTGGTGGTGAGCAACCTGAAATTGCATTCAGGTACAAGTAGTGTACCACACTGATTCACTCATAGCTGAAATATAACCCCTGTGGTCCTGAATTGTGGCTTGCAGCTATTCATAGATTGAATGTGGAGGTAGATATTTCTATTAAGTGTCTGTAAAGCAAGTTCTAGGAGGGCTGAGCTAATTGTTTTTCTGTTCACGTTTCTGTACTTTATTCTTTGTCATATAGAGGGAATCACATTAGGCAAAGACACATTCAGAGGTGCTTTGGAATTCAAAGATGTCGAGTTTGCATATCCAACACGTCCAGAAACATCAATTTTCAAAGATTTCAGCCTTTCCATTCCAGCTGGCTCTGTTATGGCTCTGGTTGGCCCAAGTGGTACAGGGAAATCAACTATTGTATCCCTTCTGCTGCGGCTGTATGATCCTATCTCAGGTATGTTTTGTGTGTTGCTCTCATTTGTGACAATTAATGCCTTGCATGTCAAATACACCTTAAACAGTAGGGGTTCCTGTGCTTGAGGCCCATGTTTCCCCTTGGGGTGTATGGTTTCCCTGTGGTAGTGCCTGTGTAGCTGTACTGATCCACCAGTACAGCATTTGATTCCTCACAGGTCATCATTCTCAACTGTTCTTTGTCTCTTTTCAAAATGTGTCAAACACACTTCACTTTACTGTTTCTTAATTTAAGGTACTATCACCGTTGATGGCTTTGATATCCGCCAGTTAAATCCACTGTGGCTCAGGACAAAGATTGGAACAGTAAGTCAGGTAAGGAAGAAATAAAAAATTCCAAGTGGATGAAATAATTTTGTGTGATCAGCTAGCTTTACTTCACTTTTCTTCTTTCTAAAACTTTATATTATTGCCTCCCAGTGAAATCCCTCCATCTCACCATAACTACTGTTGCACATGCTTTGTTCTAAAAAGAATATTTAGAGCTAGTCCCATTATTCTGTAGTCTGCTTTTACATAATCATAGAGATTCAAAATGTTAGCTCAGGAGAAAAGTGCACATGGAGACTGGAAAGTATGTTGCTATAAATTGTATGAGTATGACCATGGTGATGTTTGCTATAATTTGTTGAAGAAAGTAACACAAAGCTTAACACTTAATTGCCTTTCATATGAGTGGAAGTCACACAACCATATTTTACACAACCATTTCAAAAAACTGACCTTTTATGTTCTGTGTTATTTCCAAGAAAACACAGTTCCATTAGGAAAGCATGAAAATACAGCACAGTTGGGACATACTCTTACAGTGCCACCTCCCAAACAACCTCCAAATTCTGGAAGTACAGAGAGATGTTCAGTGGTGTCTTAAAAATAAACTATTTGACCAATTAAAATGTTCATTCCCTTTCTCCCCAGATGCTTCACAGTGCAATTAACTGTTAGGCTGATGTTCTGTTTAAAAGCATATGGGTATCTGGATATTTGTTGCATTCCAAAACAACTTCTTTATGTAATAATGCCACCAAAAGCTTTTGTGCAAATATTATTTTCCTGTTTGCACATTAGCACATTTCTTTTTGACTTAATATATTCCATTTGAACTACCAGTAGGAGATTCATACTGGTATTCATACTATGTATGTCTCTACTCAGACTTACCTTGTTTCAGATGTTTTCCCAATGTACATCACTTGTCCTATCTCACAGTTCTTTGTTGCAAGCTTTAATATTAATTAAATGCACAAAATGCCATCAAATCTGTGTAGAGATTCAGAGAAGAATCATCGATGCAAATCATAGAAGAGTTTGTGTTGGAACGGACCTCTAAATGTCATCTAATCCAACCCCCCTACACTGAGCAGGGACACCTTCAACTGGATCAGGTTGCTCAGAGCCCCATCCAGCCTAACCTTGAATGTTTCCAGGGATGAGGCATCAACCACCCCTCTGGGCAACCTATTCCAGTGTTTTACCATCCCCACTGTAAAAAGCGTCTTCCTTATATCTAATCTAAATCAACCCTCCTTTAGTTTAAAACCATCACCCCTTGTCCTATCACAATAGGCCCTCCTAAAAAGTCTGTCCCAATCTTTCTCATAGCCCCCCCCCTTTACGTACTGAAACACCACAGTCTGGTCTCCCTGGAGCCTTCTCTTCTCCAGACTGAACATCCCCAACTCTCAGCCTTTCCTCACAGAAAAGGTGCTCCATCCCTCCCATGATGATGATATGTAGCAAAGTACAAAAGGAAGGTTTTCTAATGTTTGAATGTATGGCTCTTTCTAAACTCTTCCTAAAATATTAGGAATTGAGAGTTGTTTTGTCAGTTAAAAAAGCAACTAACTTTTTAATTGGTTTTCACTGCTCATGTTGGTGTTATGAAAGGGTTTTTTTTTATTTGTTTTTAATTCATATAACTCTAGTTTACATATTCTTTGTATGAATATTGTGAGTTCTTGTAAGTGGGATTTATGTTATTTGAGATACAGACAATACATGTATATAATTACAGATCTACCATATTAGTTATGTGTTTGAATTTTTCAGGAACCAATTCTCTTCTCCTGTTCTATTGCTGAAAATATTGCCTATGGTGCAGAGGATCCTTCCACTGTGACTGCAGAGGAGATTCAGAAAGTTGCTGAAATAGCTAATGCTGCTGGTTTTATCAGAGGTTTTCCAAAAGGGTTTGACACTGTAGTTGGAGAAAAAGGCATTTTGCTTTCAGGTGTGTCTTTATGTTGCTTATTTTAAAAATCTTGATGCTATAACGGGAAGCAAAAATTCTATTATTTTTTGTTACCACTTTTTTCTCCAAGTCATAACCTGCCACGAGCGTTAAAAGAATCACACCTTCATTTCCATTCCCCCCCTAAAGTACATGGGCCTAATTCTGCTGAGCCCAGTATTCAGTTAAAATTTCTTACGCGTGTTTTCCTATTTCAATGAACGGATCTTTTCCCCTAGGTGGGCAGAAGCAACGAATTGCAATTGCTCGAGCTTTGCTCAAGGTAAGCCAGCACCCAAACAGCTATTTAACCACTTTTTGGGCAGAGGCAGGAAGCATTGAAAAAGAGGAGATCTTTCAATGGGAGATGTAGAAAAATATTTTTAGAAAGAAAATTGTATCTTTTCCATTAATGAAATTGGAAAGGGCTGAGCGGCTTAACTAAAGACAACTTACTTCAGTGCTTCTTCCTATCTTTCAGTCATGTGTTTTGATAGTTCTTGCCAAGACTGATGTTCAATCACTGTGTAATGGCTCACTTTTATAAGGATGAAGGAAGGCTTTAAGAATGTGGTACTAGTAAACTCAAAAATGATGCTTCCGTGTTCAGATCTCTGTCATTCATGGGTTAGTTTTTCTGGGTGGCAGTTTACTTGTACTTTAGATGCCTTGTCTTAGCTTTGAGGGGAAGTGGCCTGGATTTGGGACAATATTTCAGGCACAATGTTGTGACACTTTTTTTCTTCAAAGATTGATATAGATCTAGCTTTAGGGCAGGCTCTGTGCTGCACAAATTTGAGAGGCTTCTGAGGATGAGAAGGACAGGGAGCTTGCAGGGAGGCAGTTTGGTGCTGATGCTCAGCTGGAAGTTTTGATCCTTGCTGAACTCAGTTTACGTTCATGCTATGCCACACAGGTCTCCATACCATCCTAGCATGCCTACTTCTAATAGATTAATAGGAATTTCATTATACCAGTTCTCTTTTACCACAAATGTTGAAAAGCTGATTGTATTTCAGGTCATGCATTTTATACAGTTCATGGGATTAGAGACTTTATTTCATGGGGAAAAAAAGGCTGTAAAAATAAATGAGTAGTAGATATACTGGGGTAGTTGGGGGTGCAGTAGAGTTCCTTCTCTCCCAGATAAAGCTTTTACTCTCAACTTTATCAGGGAAGTTTGGGTTATGTACTGTAACTCAGAAGTGAATTCTTCTAAGGGATTTGAGTGCTGGCAGTTTGGTTTTTTTTTTTTAAAAAATCACTTATTTGGGAAGAGTTCTTAAATGCTAGTTCATAACTACTACGTATTTTATCTGTGAGTGAAATACTGCTTGTTGGTAGGGTTTTGTTAACTTTTTGTTACCAGTTTTATATATCAGACTGACTGCAAGCAGAGTGTAGCTGAGCCTCTGTGAAAGGAAACTGAACTTTTGACCACAGCGCTGCCAAGTATGCATTAAAAATCATCTCCCACCTTTAGTTTGCATCTTTCAAATAGTTACCTAGGAATAGTATTCTGCTATTTTAGTTTGGAAAATTTGAAGATGAAAGAGTGTTGTTTCTGATTTGTCATCTTAGCATTTAGATATCTTAAAAGTAATGCTTTCAATTCTTTTGATGAAGTAAGTACTCTTACTTGGAGTTTTAAGCTATATGAATCCTGTTCTTTATGATATAAATATTCATATCTTGTTTAATTATTATAACCAATTTTACTTTCTTCTTCAGAATCCTAAAATTCTTCTGTTAGATGAAGCAACAAGGTAAGAAAGAAAAGAAATAGAAACTTAGAAATTATGTACCTGTAAAATTCAGATTTGAGACCCCTTCTTTCTTTCTCTGCATGCCCTTGCACAAACTCTCTAGCCCCCTTATTGTTCTCTACCCCAAAAAAAGAATGTGCCTTCTAGAATGTGTGACTTGATTAGGAGATCTATGATGAAAGCTGTTTATGCAAAGTGTAAGGCATAGCTGGTAAATCTGTAATATGTAACTTGATTTTGAAACTCTCCTTAAAGCTTTTTTGTATCTTTAATTTAAATTTAGATCTTAGTGTAAAAGAGATATAATTATTCTGCAGTACAACTGGTTTTTTCCCACTGAATCAATTTAGTGTTATTTCTCCATGCTTATTTTTGCATGTGAGAATTGTAATGCCTATAACTTGGATGTGAACACTAAGCAAATTCATGAAACTTCCCTGCAGTTCCAGTAGTTCATTTTCACCAGCAATAGAGAGGGTTTGCAATTTTGGTAAAATAAGCCTACTGCAGACAAAACTAACCTGTCTTAAAATATCAAATATCCTCCTCTGTCATGTCCCCACCCCATTTCTTACTAGTGCTTTGGATGCTGAAAATGAATATCTAGTGCAAGAAGCTCTGGACCGCCTGATGGAAGGGAGGACAGTCCTAATTATTGCTCATCGTCTGTCTACTATTCAAAATGCCGATTTTGTTGCAGTCCTTGGCCAGGGTAAAATTCTTGAATGTGGAAAACATGAGGAACTACTTGCAAATCCAAATGGACTTTTCAGGAAACTAATGCAGAAACAAGCTTTTCTTCAGAACAGTGATACTTTTGCATTAGATTTACAATCCAGAGAAGAGAATATATTAAAAGAAAATGTATGAGAATGTGTATGAATAATGGAAGCTTACAAACTACAAAGACTATAACTTATGTTTCAGTTCTGTAAAGTAAATGTTATATTTTTCGAAAATGTACAAAATATTCTTTTGAAACTTAAATGTGTTTAAACTTTTTATTGAAAGCTTTTTAATAATTATTGCAACTTTTAAAAATGTTTATCACATTGAGATAATTTCAGTGTATAGATTTTTCTGCTTTGTGTTACATTGAGAACATTTAGAGTCTTATTTGCTGTACTGCACTGTATGATTATGTGCTCCATTCTCAAGTAAGTTCAGTATTTTAAAGATAATTAAATGAGAAATACTATAATTTTCATATCATTATCTCTCTCTTTTCAAGAAACTTTTGTATTTTGTGCTTGTCAGTAGTCTTACAATGCTTTAATTCAAAAATGCATGACACTAATGGACTCTGTAAGTTCTGTCTGACTTCCACTGCACTGTCCTTCCAGTTACCATTTGTTCTGAAATGTGCTTTTGTGTTCTGAACTTGATTATCATCCCCCTCTACAGTTGCTGTAAAGAATTACATACAAAAACACAGAGAGCATGAAAGCATGAGTTGGAGGAAAGTTCTTTAAAAAACCAAACCCAACAAAAAAAGACTACCAAACAAAAAACCTGACTTTACATAAAGACAAAGGAAGTATATTAGTATATGAAGTCAGCATAGAAAAATCTAAAATTTGGTATGCATTTTCTTCCCTTTTCTATTTTCCCATTTCTTTAGTTTCACTTGCTTTCTAAGAAGACATCAAAAAGAACATGCCCTTACAAATGTATGTTTTTGTCCTTTTTTAAGGCGTATGTCAGTTTTGTATACTTAATTTAATTTTCAGTCATAGAAATCATGAGTTTTGCCTAACTACTTTATAAAGAACAACTAATAAACTATCTTCTCAAGGACAACTGGTAAAATAGGAGGATTACATTAATTTAAATAACTGCAGGAGGATACATTTGGCAGCGAAGAATTGGCTTTATGATTCTAATTTAAGAATCTCTTTCAATATAATCTCTGAAGATGCAAAACCCCACAAGGTGATTTTAAAATCCACCAGTTAAGTCTCTAACCCTTATCAGCATAAACTATTTTTGTGTTGAAAATGAGATTTAAATGTTGAGTTGTATCCTCCCTCCTGAAGATGGAGATATTAACACAGGGCTGGGACAACAGAAAGAAGCCAAGTAATTCCCTGATTAAGTGTAGCTATGTGTAGACAGGAGTCAATCAGCAAAAAATGACTGTTCAAGCTACATTGCCTTAAATATTTTAGTAACAACATATGAAGGGTTTTTAAAATAATTTGAATGTCACTATTCATTGATATTGGGAAGTGCGGATGTCAGCTTGACTTTTGTTCAGGTTTTTCCCTGTATGCTTGTTTATGTGTGCAGTTCCTGATTTGGTTTGTTTTTCTCGATGAAGTGACAGAAACATGATGATTTAGCATCATCTGTATAGAGAAGGATCCTACATTCATGTAATAGTATAATGAAGCTCCACTAGATCTTCATATTTTGCTTTTCCCATAAAATCTCAAAGCAAAAGGAGACAGCTTTAATTAAAAAGGCAAAGCACTTAAACTGACAGGTACCTCATACTTCAGTCGTGCCACATTAACCATCTCAAGTTTATCTGCTTTGCATTTGGGTTCTGTCATATTGGACCACGTCCCACACAGAAAACCTAACAGACCTGACTCTTTAATCAAAGAACATGTTTTTGGAAAATTATAGGAAATTTTTGAATATGCTGGTTTTGGTTAATTTTATTGTTAACTAATTAGCTTTATTGATACTATACATGCAACTCAACTTCTTCCCCAAGTGGATGGTACCTACCTACCTTCTGAAAGCTCTTTTTCATACAAGCCAATGCCATTCAGTATTTTCTTTCAGTGAGGAAAATATACTTCCCCTTGAATGCTAAAATCTTATTTCTATACCACTGAATAGTTGTAGTGCGTCATTGTTATTTACCACAGATGTGAAACACCACCTTTCCGCGCTCCACCTGGTTAGTGCCAGCTAACCGTGTGAGTTCAGTGAGACCCGGCATCTAAACCCAGCCTTGGGAATCCGGGACAGGTATCCCGTGGGAGCAGCCCGACGAGTGCCGCGGGATTTCCATCGCTCCCCGGCAGGGGCCGCGCTCGGCTGCTCCCAGCGCTTCCCGCCCCGCTCCTCCCTCCCGTCCCCGCCCCGCGGTGACGCGCTCAGCCGGCGCCCGGCGGGAGTACGAGCCCGGCGCCACTCCCGCATCCCCAGCCATGTTCCCGTCGGCTCCCGCCTCGCCGCGGACCCCCGGCGGGTCAGCCCGCAGGACCCTGGGCGGCGCGGCCCCCAGCCCTCTGTCCCGGCCGGGCGGCAGGAAGAACGTGCCCGTCGTGGCGGCCGCCGCCTCCCCGGTGCTGTTCTCGCCGGCGGCGCGGAGGAGCGGCTCCCTCTCGGCACGGTGAGTCCTGCCTGCCCCGCGCCTGGCAGACCCTGCCCCGGTGCTGGATGCTCGAGGCACTGGAGGTTGCAACGTTGCTGTTTCGCGAACGCGGGTTTACCATTTTTGGGGGTCGGTTTTTTGGGGGGAATGTACTCTGAGATGATCTGTATCCGTGATCGCCCATAAGTCTCTTTCCAATTGTGTGTTGTTTGGTCTTTTTTGTTTGCGGTGTGCTTTTGAAAAGTGTGCGTGCTAGGTCATTCGAGTACTCAAGAAGCTCTGTGTGGAGTCGTCATGATGATGTTTTATGTTTTGCCTTTTGTTCCGCATTAGTAACTCAGAAGTTCTGTTTGCTGTTTATCCTAAATAACACTGTACTGTCAAGACACTGTCACTCTGGAAGTTGGTTTCGTTGAAGATAGTGCTGAAGATTTTAGACATCAGTATGGATTTATACAATGGAACCTTTCCTCTAGTGTATAAATTAACCTTTCTTTGTTATTTTTGCTTATTGCTTTCTTTTATACAGGGTTTTTTCTACAATAAGACTTTTCTTATTATCTCCCAGCTGGATTTATTTAGAAATCTTTGATCAGGGATATTTTTGAAACGTTTTTGGCAACTTAAGTACTTAGTATTTTTGGTTTTGTATTAAATGAATTTGTTTTTCCAGAAAATTCTGATAAAATTGTTAGGCATGATTTTTTTTATGTAACAAGGAAAGAAAAACAAAACCTATGAGAGTTACTAAACTACACTTACTCTTTTTTGCTCACTTTTCTGCTGGAGTAGTAAGACTTTCTTGGTCTGTGGTTTCCTGAGCGTTCTCAGATTCTTTGTAGGATATCTGTTATATTCTGTTGTCATGATAACAAATTCTGACAAAACATTTCATAGTTGAATGGTTTTAAGGTTTTTTAAAAGTAGTATTGTACATTAAAGCTATAAATATAGGGTACTGCATGTTCAGCATTATAAATTATTTCTTATTAGTTCTTGAATTTGAGAGTGCCTCAGATGTATGCCTGTATGAAACATATGTGATATATGAAAATAATAGGAACCTCTGCATTTAAAAAGAGGATAAAATAGTCAAAGTTTAGGCATTTCACACCCACCCACCCAACCCTTCCCTTCCTCCCCCCTGCACCCTGCTCCGAGCTTCCTCTCTTCTCTCTTCCATATAAATCAAAACCGAGAAACAACATGAGCCTCAGATCAATTTCAGAGGGATTCAGAAGCTCTTTTCTCAGGAGCATCTATTTGTTGTTGAGATAAACAAGATGGCCTGTTTTCAGTTTTTGGAGCTTTTACTTCAGGTGTGTTTAATTTTGCAAACTGGATTTCAGGCTTGTCTTTAGCTGTATATCATCATTTCTTGCCATTTCACACTGGGAGGCCTGTGACAGCATTTCACTTGTGAGAAGAAATAAAACAGGGGCATTTTTCTAAAAGCAGAGAAATTTACTCAGTCATGTTCAAAAGACAAGACAGGCCTGTGCTGTTCTGGAGAGAAAAGGTGGGGAAAGATGCAAAATGGCTTTTATAAATTATGTTATGAAACAGATAAGAATTGCACTCACCACACTAAAATAAAGGCAGTAGAAGTGCAGTCTGATCCAGGCTACCATGAGTGTTTAAAGTATTGCACAGTGCAACAATTGTTGTCCAGCAGTGTCAGGGATGGAAGTAGGCCCTGCAGTCAGAGAAGAACTTCTCTTAAGCTTCTCCTGACATTGTGGATAGCTTTATTCTACAGATAACCAGAATGTAGAGAAGTTGAACAGTGATTCTGTTGTTGGTTTGCTTACATATTCAGTGTCAGTTCTTTAAAAATAAAGAATTTGATGACAGCTAGCAACTTGTAAGGAGGCCACCAAATTACTGCTTTAGATGGTGCTCTCAGAGGGAGCATGTTTATTTTACAGAAATGTATTTCTATACAGATACTAATGAAGTAAATGCCTGCTGAAGCTGATGAAGAAACAATAAAAAGCTAACTATGACTTTTTGTTTTGTTGTAGAGCAACTCCTACCAGAGTTATCCAGCTTCCTACAGCAACTGAGACTATTAATTACGATGTTCAGGCTTTTGGATCCTCTCTGCCTGTTAAAGTTATGGAAGCCCTGAAGAAGGCTGATGGTAAGAATTTATTTTATCTTTTGGTTTTTTAGGAAAATTGATAGGTGAGGGAAGTGTTAACATGCTGTTGATGCCATTTAAATCCTGACTTTACAGTGGAAACTGAAATGTCTGTGCCTTGCTTTGAATCTGTGTTGGTTAAGTAACAATAGTTGTAATAGCACCCATGTGGGTGTGAATGCATGGAAATATATTTCAGGTGCTGTCTTAACCAATATATTGTGAAATGCAAGGTTGTAAAGAAAGCTAATAGTAGGTTTTTAGATAGATAGGAGGAACCAAATATGTATCTTAAAAATCATCTTAAAAATTGCTGAGTGATTTATGAAGCTATTATAATCTGCTCTAAATTGATGGAAATAGCTTCTAGGATTGTCTTGCCTTTCAGTCTCAAAAGTTGAGTGTTTGTCAAATGGATTTTTAAACTACATGTAGTAATTTGATATGTTAATCAAATAGATGGAAATTCTTATATGGAAACTAATTTAATATAAAACATTTCTTATTTTCCAATGAGAAAGAAATTTTACAGGTTTAAAGATTGCTCTGCAGTGTTTTAAAAATCTGAATGTTTTTAAAAAATTACTTTTTTGTGTAGCTGATGACCAGCTGAGTGTTCAGGTGGATGAAAGTGGATGGGCCTGGCTAGTCCATAAAGAAAGGCTGATTATTTGGAAGATTGGTCAGTCTGCAGTAGCTAAGGTAACTGAAAGGTGAAAATGGAACTCTGTATTTTGTTCTAGTTGAACAAGTTATGTAGTTGTGAGGTTTTGGGGTTTTTTTTAAACAAGATTTCTTTTGTAAACCGGAGTTTGTCTGGTTTCCCCCAGAAGCAGCAGGGTTGGTATGAAGTCATGCTAACAGTAACTGAAATTCAAGCTCTTCAGTTTTAATTGTCACCTTGACACTAAGGTTAATTCTTTGTGTTTTAGTAGTGTGGCTCTTTTGTCAGATTGTCTTGATAAATCTTATTTTGATAGTTAAAAAGTAGTTATATGTTACAGATTGGTTTAGATTATTCTGGGTCTGATTTTCAACTTGTCAAAAAAACCAAAAAAGGTTAGTTTCAGAGGTGCTGAACATATGTTTTATCTAGATTTGTAAGGTCAAGAATTTTTTTTCCCCTTCTGGATAATGTTTCTTTCAGCATCATTTCAGTGAATAGCAGTTATAGTCAGAGAAAATCTGTAGCTACAAAATTAGTATCTTTCAATTAGTGCAATATAATTTAATTATACGAGTCCTGCACTCACAGTGGAGTGTCAAGTACTAGTGTCTAGTACGTGTAGAGATTTTTCAAGGGATTAAAACTTTTCTGGTTGTTTAACTTCGAGAGGGTGTAGGGGAGGAAGGAGTGTTTCCCCTCTCTATTCTGTTAGTACCTAGTAAGCTTTCTCAAGTGCTTCTAGTTTAATTTTTAATTTTAATTTTTTGCTGCCTTGTTAGAATATTGTATTAAGGAATACAATAATAAGGAATACTATATACATATATATACACACTATATGCATATATATAAGGAGTACTGTAATAAGGAACTCAAATAACTAAAGAAAACCAGTTATATTTGAAAATATACAAAGACAAGTAGGTGTTTTTTAGCTTTTGTGACAACCTCGCTGAAAATGTCATGTGACGTTCTTTTGGTTCCCTTACACAGTATCTGGGCTAGTTGAAATTTAATTTTCGGGAGAGTAAAAAAGTCTAATGGCTTTGTGACAGAGGAAAAAATTCTTGCAGTCTCATATTTATTATGGCATCTCTTTCTTTCTTTCTTCCAGTTATCTCTGTGCAAGGAGCTGCAGCTGCCACCCAGTGACTTCCCATGGAGTTCTAGTTTAGCAGCTATATCTTGTCTCAATTCCTCGGGTGAAGCACCTTCCCTGCAGGTGACCAAATTTTAAATTTTAGTTGTTTAAAAGCACCTTTAGAATAGCTTTGAATATATACTTTTTTATCAAATACTTATTTGAAAACATTTGGTGGTATGCTATCTGTTCAAAAGGTCAGGTTTGATAGTTGGCAGTAAATATTTTTGAAGTAAAGAAAATTCTGCTAGTCCTTTCAAATTACACCATTTACATTTTATAGGATCAGATTAAATAGTAGTTTTCATAAGGATTACTTCACATGCTTTCATAACAAACAAAATTACTAAAGACTAAGAGGTATTGTGGGAACAAACACAGGGGCAATCAAGTATGCTGTCTGAGCAAGTGCAGTTTAAATGCATGCTGGCTGAAAATGTTGTTCAGCAGTGGATTAATTCTGAGTACACATAGATGAGAGGCAAAGAAGAAATTTAAAAGAAATTTAAAAGGAAGTAATACACCTAAACCAAGATTTTTTTTTTTTCAAATTTAATTCTACAGCTTGTGAGCTAGACATGGATACTATGATTTTAGAGAGTGAAGTAGAAATGTTATTGTAGAAAATATTTCACTAAAATGGAAAATGTTAAATAATGGGCAGGAATCGCAAAGGACAGTGTACTCTGTGCTGTTTTTTAAATTATTATGTTTATTAGCCAACTGCTTTCCTTTATGAAGGCCAGTGTCTGGTCAAAAATCAGTTAGAAAACTGTGAGGAGCTCAATAACAACTCAGCTACAGTTCTTCTGTTGTTCTGTGATTTTTATTTATTTTTTTTTTTAAACCAGTAGATTAGGTACAATGCTTTTTGTCCAGATCTCTACCTGAACAGTCTTTGGCTTCATGCTTTGAATTTTGCACCTGGGTGAATTCCCGAGTTAGAAGCCTTAATGTTGGCACTCTATAGGCTTATGTCTTTATGAAGAGAAAAGCCACCATGTGATTTGATATTTCACTTAATGACACTAAAGCAGTTTCTTTGTTAAATTACAGTCTGCATTTTAAGTCTTCTATAGTAGCTTGTAACTCTTGGCATCTGAAATTCCCCACAGGCTGTCTTCTGCCTTGCATCTGTAAGTTTTGCTTGCGTTTCACTAGCAGACCCTGAATCAGAAAAAAGAAGCAGTAGAAAATACTCTTATTAGCAAAATAAGCGAGTATAACATTCCCTGCATGAATTAAGTTATGCTGCATAATCTTTTTGTGATTCAGTTCCAGACTTGTCAGTGTGCATCCATTTGTATTTACTACTTTTTTGTTTGTCACCCACAGTCTTGATATGTAATTTAACATATTTTAGTTAAAGCTGTAATCTGATTATTATTGTCTTGCATGTTCTGTTAATTTTTTTTTCACTTCCAGTCTCTGGCAATAATGGTTGCTACCAGCGAAGGTTCTGTGCGCTACTGGCCCAATCTTGCACATGAAGGTTCCTATACAGACACTTTTACAGACTTTGGAGGCTCTTTGTGCAGTTTCCTGACAGCAGTAAAGGTAATAATAAACAGTATGATTTATACTAAAATACTTGGTTTATTCCTAATCTAAAAACAGAAGAGCATGCTCCATGTTACCAGTCCCAAATCTGCAATAAATGTTGCAGACTTTTTTTCATTGTTTTTCATTGCTAGGTTTCAAGGATTATGTGAGATATTGGTTCTCATTTTTAACTGAAATTGAGTTTCATAGATAAAAATATCATACAAAGCTAAGAAAATGAGTCTCTGCCAGTGCTAAGTACTAGTCAGATGTTTGTCTTTTTCTTGACATAAATGGATGGAAGTCTTGCTATGCAGTTCACTTACATTAGTGTCCTCTAGGATAAGATGCTATTGAATAAAAAAGAAAAGGTTACGGTGTGTTTAGTAATGCTTTGAGTTTTAAATGAACACGTGGAAGTTCAGTGTTATTTAATAATAATTAATCATGTGAATGTTAAATGTAGCAATGCCTGTGAGAAAGTTATTAAGTATATTTTATTTTAGTATTTTTTCAAAAAATGCATTTTAAAACTTAAAAAGTATACTGTAAACTGTGTGCTGCACTGATTCAAACATAGAGAATAATGAGGAAAATTTGTTTAAACAGCCTTTTATGTGATAAATGCTTCTTTTTCTTTGTTAGCTCTTAAGTACTAAGGATGCCTTGTATCTTGTTCTTGTTTAGTGTTTACCCTTATGAGTTGATGTAAAGATTATTAACTGAAAATAGAATTTTTTCAGGAATGTGATTTTTATTTTTTTAATGTAGTTGCTTTTTCTTTTTGTTAGGGAGGAAGCTTTATTTTATCATCTTCCAGAGGTCAACTAGTCCGGTTGATACCTGATAGTTCTGGCAAGATTCAACAGCATGCCCTGCCACAGGGTCAGGGCGTGTTTTCTGGAATTGGTAGAAAGGTTTCTTCTCTTCTGGGTATATTGTCTCCTGGAAATGATACTCTGGTAAGCTTGAAAAACATTCATCTGTTTTACTTTCTCTCTGTAATTTCTAGCTTCAGTGTTTAAGAAAGGAAAAAGAAAAGATCTTGTAAGGGTGTATGATGACCAAAAAAGATAAGACTCAGCTCATTTATGTTGCTTATATTTCTTTGGAATTTGAAAGACAGAAACCAAATAAATCTATATGCTTTGTAAAGGTGATTGCTGACTTGCTCTTTAAGTCCAAATTAAAGGAGACTTTGAAATAATAATACTTCTTGGGTATATACTTGGAGTATATGCCATGATTCTGAGTCCTGCCCTTTTTAGTGGTAGCTTCATTACAACTTGAAGAAACTAACAATAACCTGTAATTCTACTTTTCTGATTTAGAGTTGCCAAGGGTTGATTGTCGCGTTGAGTTTTGTCAATGAACTCCTCAGAAGCTGGCAGAAAATAGGAGAAATGTACTTATATAGATGTTGTTATATCTATAAAATAAGACTTCTCTTGGAAGTTATCATAATACTCATCTTGGTTGTAGCTTGCGTACATTGGCCAAGGAAGTGATTTTTTTTTTCGTGGACTGAGAGTGGTTTAGATTATTGTATCCAAATATTAAGGCTTTGCTTTAACCTTTTTAGCTTTTTCTTTTTAAATACAGATTTCCAGTGTTCTTTGGGATAGAGAGAGATCAAGCTTTTATATGCTAACAAGTTCAAATCTAAACAAATGGGAGATTGATGATTCATCAGAACGTTATATTCTCAGCTGGGATATCAGCAGGACCCTGAAAGAACATATTACAGATGCAATTTGGGTAAGAGCCAGCTCACCTGGAAGGGATTTGTGTGGTTTTTTAATTAATTAAACCTGTTTACATATCATTAAAAGACAGATGTATTGGTTTTTTAGGGATCTGAAAGTAACTATGAAGATATCAAAGGAGGAGTAAATATACAATACATGGATTTGCAACAGAATCGGTAAGGAAGCACACTTGCATCTGGTAAAACCTACATTAATGAGATGAATCTGTTTTCTTGCAAAAATTTCATGTAAGTAATCGCAATTTAATTTTACTGGAGTGGCACTGTTCATAAAATAAGCCAACTAGGTTTTTATCGTATACTTCATGCCATCATTATCTTTTTAGCATTACAGATTCTTTACCTGATAGTAATTCCATTCCTCTTTTTAGTGTCATTTTATCAGGTTTGGGTATTTGTTTTGTCTTGATATTACAAAGTTAACAAATAAGCAACTGTAACTTGTTCCAGCAAATGCAGAGAATTCAGTCTCTATTGTATTTAATTTATTCACATAAAATTATCACTGCCTTGCTTCAGTTTTTTAGTGCAATATGAACACTTAATAGCTTGGAAGAACAGATAGTATAATTTTTCTTTCTAAAAAACCTACAAGACTGGAAAATATTTAGTTTGTATTGTACTTAGATATCTTTTTTTCAAGTGGTAGAGTCTTAGCAAGTAAAATATGTAGTAATAATCTCTCAATGCTGTGATATCTGTTGTTGAATAGTGATGGGCTGGTCATACTTGCTGCAGCATGGCATCCTGGAGATCGTCCATGTCTTGTCTACTACACTCTGATAACAGTAGAAGATAAAGGCTACCAGATGTCTGATGATGTCGTCGTGGAGGTCACACAGTATAATCCATCTTTTCAGGTAAGCTAATGAAGGCTCTGATACTGAACTAAGAAAGCACAGTGTTTCAGAGTATTCCTGTACATAAATTATCTGACAGATTTTTGTCTAAAGGAAAATAAATGTCTCTTGGAAGTATGTGTTCATAATAGTCTGAGAAAAATATGTACCAACATCTTTTTAAGTTTAATACTAACTGTATGTCAAGTTTAAGCTTTGCATTTTAAAGTATAAGATTAAAAAAGCACCAAAAGTAAAAGTCTAAATATCTGACTCCTACTAATTTATCCTAATTTTTGTCCTGTCTGTGAAAGTTTCTACAGACTAATTTTGTGGTATGCTCTTGCAATCCATTTAGAACAGATCTCAGACTCTGTTGAGACTCTTGTCGCAGGACAAGGAATTAAGAGACCTGTGTTTTGGTCTGTGCTAGGCAGCTGGCTTGCTGAGAGGGGAGGGCATGTTGCTTGTCTGTAGAGTACATTGGTTGTACTGTGTCTTCTGGAAGCATAAACTTGGGCATTACCTTTCTTTGGTAAACGTCTTCCACTCTTCCCCCTCTCCCAGCTGCTTGTAATGGCATCTTAGAACTCTTTAAGATGGAAGGAGAATGTGAAAACTGTAGAATAATTGATCTGTTTACTTATCTCTCTGTGTGAAATTAGCAAGAATATACTATATGGAAGGAAAAACCCCTCAGGATCTAAAGTTTTAGGGGAAAAAAAGGTGATTTTGTTAGGGGGTTTAAGTTGTAAGTTGCATCGATATCTCATTGTTAAAAATTAAAACAGATTCAGGCAACTTGCATCAGCATTTAAAATTTTAGATGTTTGTTTTAAGGTATTGATTATATATGTGATATTGTTCATATTTAACACTTTCAGTCAGAAGATGAAGTGTTGTGCTGTCTGGTAGTCCCAGATTACTTCAGCCATGCTGCTTACCTTTATAAGGAAGACGAAGTGTTTGCCTGTTCCACTGGAACTGGAAGAATTTCTTTACCACAGGAGAAAATCGTATTTGGCATACAAGGTAACTTGCTAGGAAGGGGGATCACGTTTTTTAATACCTTCCAACTGAATATTTTTCCAGTATTTATATTTCTCATAGAGCAATATCGTATTTATGGTCCTTTATTAAGTGTTTCAAGTTGGGAATTTCCCTTGAATGTATGGAGAAAGTGCTGATGTGACATCCAGTATTGTTACTCTACGTGTTTCAAATGAAAATGAAGGTAGATCCCCATTCTTGGTATATTAAAGGATGAGAAGGTTGTTTATGGGACTTTTACTTCCCACCCTCCCCAATATTCGCTGTGAGAGGTTTATTTTTTTTCCTTGAAGTTAACTTTGTGTAGAGGCTCAGCCTAAAATTCATACTAGGTGTCTGTATCAGATGTCTCTAAGTGTGTCATCCTTGACCTTCAAAGGTGTTTTCAAGTAGGACGGGCACATCAGTCCCTACATAGAATTTGAAATTATTTTTTTTTTTTTTTTTAACATTTGCAGTATCTGGAAGTCATATTCAGTAGCAAATAGTTCCACAATTACTGTGTCAGGTGCAATTGTCAGTTACTGTTCGTTGATGACAAAAGTTAATAATTGCATATGAAACTGTTACATGTTTTTTCTTAATTAAAGTGTTGTTTATATACTTGCTTTTCTTTTTCAACTCTTCTCATCTTAGGAGATAGCATTTTAGGAGCAGGTTCTTGTAATAGCCTCCCCATCTTCTTTGCCAAAAAAAGTGGACTTCTCACTATCTTATCTAGAGAAAACATTTCTGTGCTTCCTGAAGACCTTGAAGATGCCCTGTCCTCTTCTATTGCTGGACCGAGAAGTGAGGTAATGGTTATTTACTTGACTGATTGAAAGCAGCCTAAAAATAAAATGTTTTTCTGTCACCTTTTAATTTTCACTGTGGAAATCCTGACTTGTTTGAGTTTCAAAGGTTTTTTTTAAAATAGAAACTCAAACACTTGTAATGAAGGCAGTTTCGAAACCCAAGAATTTTTACATCATCTGCCAGCTTGGGTAACTTTTTGTTTTCCTTTGTTTTGAAGTTGAAACTTCTGTGAAATTTATATTTTTTTCACATAGGTGTATTACTGTCTCTGTCACTAGGCCTGAGAGAACACTAATGCAGAGGCTCAGCCGACGTTCTCCCTTCTTGATCAGGATGGTTTCTTCAGTCTTTTGTGTCTGTTTCTTTGTGTATATGAGAGACTTTTTTCTTATCATGCTTGGGAGGCTAAACTGAGAAAGGCTACATAGTGGCTAAATATTGTTTATTCCTTGTTTTATATATATATTAACATAATCTTATTGAAAAGTTATGACAGTGTTTTTGTTGGTGTTTTGTGCAATATGCATTTATTAAGCTCTTGCTTACAACAAATTAAAATGTATGTGGAATTTGTTGCCAAGTTGTCCCTGGAGTGGGAGGGGAAAACAGAGAAATTGTTACAGTACAAATTAGAGAATATTTGTATGGGGTAATAGCGAGCTTTAATCCTTATTCCAATGAAATCACATTTAAAATCATACTAGTTATTATTAACTAGCATTTTAATGGAAGACTTTTGTGTGATTGCTCAGATGGAACTGTATTTCTTTTAATGAACTAATCTCTAGTTAGGTTTGTCTGCACTTAGACTGTTATTGTGGATGACAGTACCTTTTAAATTCTGTCAAAAATGGTGGGTTTGAATGTCAAAATAATTATAAAAAATCTGACTGGTGGAATACACTGGTGAAAGTTTCTTTGCAATTGATGAGAATGTTGGTCAAACCTCTGTGTGATTTTCATTGTAATGTATCTTGGAGGCTTATATTTGACTTAAACACAATTGCTTCCAGATGAAAGCAGTTTCATTTATTTATTTATTTGAATCTGTGTTGTTACTACTTAGAAAAATTGTTTTCATTTCATAATGAAAATTAATATTTGTCTTTCAGCTGAAGTTTTTACTTTGTGTTTTCAGAGTCCTGCATTTGGCAGTACCAGTAGGCTAGAAGTTATAGCTCAAGAAGATAAGACTAAATTACTGAAAGCTGCTTTTCTACAGTACTGCAGGTAGAAATTGCACTTGACCTTTGAGATTTATTTTTTTTTTACTATTTTTGAAGGTGCTCTGATGCTTTAGTAGGTTGTCTTGGTAAAGAAAATCTTGTGCTATTTTAATTATAGCTGTTTTAATGACAAACATCATCATTAGGAAAATGTTAAATGCATCTTATGGTCTAGTGAAGAAATTATATGTGCTAGAAAGGAACAGACTTCTCTAATTGCAATGACTTTTCACTTATTCTGTGTAAATTCTATTGGTACATTAGTGCCAGTGAAACAACTTTCAACTTTGCATTTTGAGTTCTTTATTCTTTAGTAAGTGGTGTTTTCTTGTTAAAAAAACTTTCCTTTTCATCCTCATTTTTTATTCGTGTAGCTGTTTTCAGTAATACTTTTGAAGTTGCTTATTTACTTATTTATGGGGCCATGAAGATTAAGCATGGCAGACTTTGTGCAGGATGATATCTTCTTTAGATTGAATGATATGAGGAGTGGAAGGAAATACACCGTTTGTCAAACTATCCTGATTAAAACAATTGGACTGTGGGGAGGCATGCAATGCCTCTGAAAGGTTTGATGCTGGGGTGAGTCATGTGAACAGAGGAGGAAAAGGAGAGAGAAGAAGATAAAGAGATTTGTAAACTTAGGTTAATTATATTTAGAGGGAATTTTTTCAATATATGTTTATTAAAAAAGCCAAAACAAACAACCCACAAACCCTCTTAGGACTAATCTCCTTAAAGAGTCTTAAAACTTGGAAAGAACAGATTTAAGATAGCAGAGGGTAGGAGTGCTTTTGAAATAAAGGTAATGTGAAGTAAGAGATAATGAAGGGGATTAGGCACACAGAACAAAGGATACCAATGCAAGATCTGAAAGCAGGCACAGAATTTAGATGATATCTATGTGTATTGAGAAGTGTCATTAAAAGAGCTGCTGAAGATGGCTGTAGGTGACTGGAGTAGCTAAGGCCTGAGAGCTTTTCAAACATAAAGGTTGATGTCATTGAGGATGTGAACAAGGGGGTTGGAAACAGAAGAAATTGGGAGGTAGTAAGGAAAACAGTGTGACACAGTATGAAAGTTTAACGTTATTTTGATTAAAGTCTGGATTAGAATTATAAAACTAGAAGAAAATAATAATTTTATGTGTTTAGTATTTATTCTGATTTTTTTCCAAAAAAACGAGTATGGTAAAATGGGTGGAGCAATCTCCCACAGAACAGATGTAGCAATGGCCTGTCCAGGTGGCCAGTGAGTTGATGCAGAGCAAATAATGGAAGGTTGTGCAGTCAGTGGAAACGTAAAGTCCACCAGCTGTGTGGTGAGCACAGGCAGCTTTACAGACCTAGTGATCTTTATAGGGGACGGGAAGTTCTGTGGAAAGAGCGAGTTGACCTTTTTGATGGCACATCTTGGTTTGAAGGGGGTAATAAAGTACCATATAATTTCCTTAGAAACACATGTCCTGCACGGTAGTAAAGAAGAGACTTTCTTCTTTGGTAGAAGATTCAGTATATTCCAGTTTTTAATAGTATTCTTTGCTTTAGTTTACCTTTGTGTGATTTCTGGATGCACTGCTGTTTTTTGGTTTTTTTTTATTTCAAGACACCTTGGTCGTGTAAGTGTTATAACTGAAAGTTTCCTGAAAAATATAAGTATTGCCAATACTGGAATCACAATATCCCTTCTCAGTCAGAACACTTCAATTTGTTAGTCACAAAATCAAATCTGTGGGGTTTTTTGGGTATATTGCATACTTCTTACATTGAATTCTTCAGTACAACTTCAGATCTAGGAGGTTTAAGATTTGGACGCTTCTTGCTCTTTTACTTATTGACGTGAATAAAACAGGATTATTTGAAATTGCAGAAAATAAAAATAACGCATTATATTTGCTGAAGCATTTTTACAAGCTTCACTCTATTGCCATTAGTGGGAGGGATTATGTGTCCTCTTGAGAGAATTTTAAAGCAAGCAGTAGAAATTTCATGACTTCGCTACCAGACACATCCAGACTTAGCTCTGTATGGTGAGTCTTTTCTCTTAAATAGTAATAATGGGAACAGTAGAATAAAATGTGACTTGAAACACTTCCTGGCTTGTGCTTTTTTTGTTTTATAGGTCATGTAGTCTACTTGCTTTAAAAGAGTTGGAATACCTTTTATCTATAGACTCAGAATGAGTGCAAAAAATGTTTGATGTTTATAATCTAAAGGACTTCACAAAAAGCCTATTAGAAAATCCTAACTGAGGGGCTCTTTCTCCTATAATCCTGTCTAATTATTTTATTTCACATACTTTGTGTTTCATTTATTTCAGGAAAGATATAGTCAATGCACAAAGCATGGTAGTTGAGGTCTTTCCAAGTAATGCAGATCTGGAATCTGATACTGAACTGGACAGGGCAGTGACTCAGATCAGTGTGGACTTAATGGATGACTACCCTGCCTCTGATCCAAGATGGGCTGAATCTGTACCTGAAGGTAACTGCAATGTGTTGTTCTGGAGGTTTTCCTTTTTCTTTTTTTTTTTTTTTTCTGAAATAACATCTCCAATGTTGCAGATAAAATTATAATTTAGACTTTGCAAAAAAGGCATGGGTGTCCTTTGCCCTCTGCCACCATTAGGTACATTTCCAGAAAGGCTTAAAGATGCATCTTATGAGACTACCAGATAAACTTGCAGTTTAGTGTGGTTAGTTCTTGACTTCATATAGTAAACACGAACAGCAAGGAGAACGTATTTCTGAGAAGGGTACTTTGTGCAGAGAACAGGTGGTCTCACTTTAGTGTTTCCGTGCTTCCTTGTATGGTTTTAAATTATTTTCAAAAAAATAGATGTGTTAAGAGGAAGAGCTTATTTGTTCATTCTTAGCCTTTTGTCAGTGTGACTGCACAGCTTCTGCTCGGCATGGATCCTGGGTAGAGTGAGCTCGTATTGCTCTGGGACAGTGGTATTTATGTCTGCCTGAAAGAGGACTAGAGAAATTAATTTAGGAGTATTTGTTGTACATAAAGATTTAAAAGGATTAAAGCAGACATGCTTTTATCAAGAAACTTGTTTGTTCATGCTTCCTTCTCTCTTACAAATAGTGTTCCTTTGAAAGTGGCCCCAGCACCTCTGGGCAGTAGTTGCCATTTACAGAGCAGAGGCTTATTTTGAAAATTCATGTAAATAGTTACAGTTGGATGATGCTTCCTGCTGTTGTTTCTGCGTTGCAGCCAGTTAGAATTTGTCAGGCATCATATCCTTGGTATTTTCTGAATCAACTTTATTTTAAATTTGGCAGCCTATCTGTGTTTATTCCTGGCTAAAGCCAGAAGTGAAAATTGATGGCTTCTTGGAAACAGTCTTGCTAATTTTACTCATAGTGATAGTTCTTCCAAGTTTTTTATTTTGATATTCCAAGCACACTTAGAATATACAAAAATTCTGGATGCAAGGTCAATTAGATCTGAATGCCTATTAACACTTTAGTTTCTAGTAGCTGTGGTCTAGGGCATAGTAAATTTAGCAATAGCTACTCTACAATGAAGATAAAAATTTGAATCTGAATCTTACTAAAACTAGAGTAAGCTGATGAGGTTCTATTTTGGCAACATAATTAATTGAGTACTTAAGAATAGTACTGATCTAAAGATACTTTATTTCTTCTAAAAGCTTTACTTCAGCTATATGTAAATACGTATAGATGTATATATAGATAGAGTTGAAAAAACCCATTGCAAATACCTTGGTAAGCAGTCTGTAAATGTGTGTGCTTATACTTAAAAGTACCAGTGTGGTAACGCTGTAAAAATTTATAGAAATGACTTTACCTCAGAGGCAAAAAACATAGTTACCCAGAAATTAAGATACCGAGTGCTCTAAGATTTTTCTCTTTTTAGAAGCAGCTGGTTTCAGCAACACGTCTCTCATTCTCCTTCATCAGCTAGAGGATAAGACAAAAGCACATTCCTTTTTCATTGAGTTTCTTCATCAGGTAATTTCTACTGTTCTTTTGGTATCAGCACACAGAGATTATTTCTTTGTCTTAAAGTAGTTCGTCTAGAACGCTGTTTGAGTGCATGTGGTGTTTTGTTGTTTGGTTTTTTTTAATGAAAGGTTGGTGTATTTGAACGTCTGGGCAGTTTTCCAGTGCGAGGGATGCCGATGGCAACTCGACTTCTGCTCTGTGAGCACGCAGAGAAACTGGCAGCAGCTATTGTTCTCAAGAATCACCACTCCAGGCTGCCTGATCTAGTGAATGCTGCTATACTGATCGCATTAAACAAAAGGGAGTGTGATGTTCCACCGAGTCTTACCCCTGCTGATGTGTTCTTTAGAGAGGTAAGAAACCTGTCATTTCTGAATTATTGTATAGCACTGCATGTAGTGAATGCAGCTTGAAACTTTTCTCTGTAAAAATAAATTCAGTTTTACACAATTACCCTTTAAATTGGAATGGTGTGGTAGTACTTCCCTTACTTTAGTGCATGTACTTTATTTTGTCTGCAGCTGAAACATAAATTCTGACAAATTTCATATAGCAGAAGTAAAGTTGTTTTAATTTCCAACTACCCAACATGGATAAGTAAGGAAAAAGACAAGTGAAATTCTCTGACACATAAGGAGATGTATGCCAAGTTATAATTTTTAAGGAGTGGACTGAAGAGTATGAAGCTTTCCAGATAGAGCTGCTTTCATGAGCTGTCCTTTGATGGAATTGTATCAATTTAGTCTCTCTTAATTTTTGTCCTCTCTAACATTAGTCAAGCTAAGCTAGCTCTCAGTTTATGCTGTGTTCCAGTTGAGCGCTCTGTCTTTATATCTTTCTTCCTTCTTGAGAAGAACTATGCACAAAACATTTATTCTTAGGAAGTTTTTTCCTGTTGAGGACAGTAGTTGCTAATGGAGAAAAATAAATATGAAAGAAAATAGAAATAATAGTTTAATGCTATCAATTATACTTTATCTAACAGAGATTCTGCTGCCAAATATTTCAGAAGATGATGGAGGGATATGTTTAATGAAAGTCTATGGATTTACCTTCAAAAAATAAGGATTTTTTTTTCCTTCCAAATTTAAGTCCAGAAGGAAGGCATTTTTTGTAGTCTTAAGTATTGTATGAAACATAAGCTGGTGATTTCATTATCCATTAGACTAGTTATACTTTATAATATTTTTGGCTGTTTATGTGGTTTCTACTAATATGTTTGTTTTTCAATACAGCTCTTAACTTGGCTTTCAGATATCAGCAGATAATGGACATGTTTGTGTTCAGTGCAACTTTTCCTTCTGTCTTTAAGGTGTCCCAGATAGATTCCATCTTTGAATGCTTATTAGAAGAGGAGGAGCAAATCCTGAAAGACATGCCTATGGAATCAATTGAGTGGGCTCAGATAGTTGTAAATGTGAACAACATCATTAAGGTATAGAACTGCATTAACCAATATGCTTGTGGGAGGGGAAGATAAACACTGAGTAACACAGAACAAGCTGAATGCAGCCCATCTAAGTTACTGACATGAGAACAAAATTGAATGCACTTTTTACATATCCAATTATATTAGGAAGGAAAAGATAGCCTTGTGCAGAATTAGCAGCATTCATTTTCCTCCTGAGCCACGGTTAAAGAGAATTTGAGAAGTTGCATCTTTATTGGAAGTTGTGAAATCATGAATATGTAGCAAAAAGTGAAGATCCTGTGCTTGAGCACTGAGGTTTCTTGCATAGGTGAGGAAGTACAGAAAGTACTCGCCTTGAACGCTGTGTGCAGTTTTGGGCACCGCAGTGTAAGAAAGTTACTAAGCTCTTAGAGAGCGTGCAAAGGAGGGCAACAAAGATGCTGAAGGACATTGAGGGGAAGCCATGTGAGGAGCAGCTGAGGTCAATTGGTCTGTTCAGCCTGAGGAAGAGGAGACTGAAGGGAGACCTCATTGCAGTTGCAACTTCCTCGTGAGGGGAAGAGGAGGCGCAGGCACTGATCTCTTCTCTGTGGGGACCAGTGGCAGGACCCAAGGGAATGGCCTGAAAATGTGTCAAGGAAGATTTAGGTTGTATGTTAGAAAAAGGTTCTTCACCCAGAGGGTGGTTGGGCATTGGAACAGGCTTCTCAGGGAAGTGGTCACAGCACCAAGCCTGACAGAGTTCCGGAAGTGTTTGGATGATACCTTCAGGCACATGGTGTGACTTGGGGATGGTCCTGGGCAGGGCCAGGAGCTGGACTCAATGATCCTTATGGGTCCCTTCCAACTCAGAATATTCTGTGATTCTGTAGAAAGAATGGGGATATTAAAAGAACATCTCAGAATTATAAAAGACAACACCTTTTATGGTCCATGTATATGGAGGTAGACTTTAAAATACTTACATCCTTGCCTTTAAATAGGACATGCTACAAGCTGCCTGTCAGTATCGTCAGTCTAAAGCCTCTTCATATAAAACAGGAGAGCTTCCAGAAAGAGAACCTGAATATATTCCATGGACAGGTGAGAAATTATTATTACAATTTTTTTAATTATCAAAAAAGCTAACCAAAAAGCTGTTTTCGTAAGTTTCAGAACACATGAATTTCAGTCTGAATTTTAAACTTCCTGTTAAAAGCTGCTACAGGATTGTCAGTAAGGATAAGAGAAGCTAAAGTTTTAATTTAGGGAATGAAATGGAATGAATCAATGAACACTTATTTTGTCCAGTATTGATGATAACTTTTTAAAACTTGCATTAGAAATTTGACTACAAAACTACAAGTTTGGGAAACAAAACTGATTTTGTAATTTTTATAATTATTTTTTTATGCATTGGTTCTGATTGGCAGATCTGTGGGATACATAACATTAAAATAAATCATAAAATATGATCTGTAACTGTTTTAAAAGGACTGATGGTTCTCCATTTCCCTAAGTGTGTTTTGTTTTGATAGTTGAATAACAGGAAAACTGTCAGAACAAGTGTTTGCAGAAGAAAGCATTTTCCAGTTGGTGCTTAAGCTTCCTTGTGGCCTATACGTCTAAAACACACTTGTTTAGTGCTTCCAGGATAAAAATCTTCTGAATAGCAGGACCCATGCAACTATTCTGGTCTTATGTTGTGATGACTACACCGAAGTATTTAAATCCGGTTGAAAAAAGTTGCCTTTTCCTTCTGTGTGTTCTCATACTTTGCTTAGAGTTCATGCAATTGATTCTTTTCTTCTGGAAAAAGAGCTGGTATTGATACTTGGCAGCATATATCTGTGTAGTTCAGAGGTGTTTTTTTTTGTTTACCACATCTTGGCCAAATTTAGTATGTAAAGGTAGACGGGAGTAGGTGTTTTTTGGGGTATTGCTTTGATTTTTAAAATTTAAACATTTATTAGCTTTTTTCCTTCTATTTTTTTTTTATTCTAAATACTAATGTTTTTCTTACACTTCAGGATAGATTGCTGTGGTGGTGGGGTTATTGTTTTAATGTTCACCGTGTTGTTTTCCCAAGCATCCAGTGGCGTTCGTGCAGCAGTAACGCGGCAGCACGGGGTCATCCTGAAGGTGGTGTATCCCCAGGTGGACAGTAACCTCCGCAGCGTTGTGGCTGAGCAGCTGGTGGCACTACTGGATTGTTTCCTGGATGGCTACATTTCTCAACTCAAGTCTGTGGATCGCCTGGCTGATCAGGAGCGATACAGCAGTCTGGAAATGGAATATGTCCAGAAAAGATCGGAGCTCTTGTCTCCTCTCCGTGAGTGCTGTCTGTTTTCTTTAATGCGAGGATTAAATGGCCCATTCAGTGAGGAAATGACCCAAGTCTGATAGAGTAAATGGCCTCTGTGTCTGAATTCTATTTGTTCTACGCATTTGCTTTCAGAGTATAAATGACTGTTTTTATGATTTAATGAGATATCGACAAAATAAAAACAGATTACAGGATTGCATCCAGGACTGCATCCACTGCAGTATAAGAGGTATATGCCTCTTATTAGACCTGTTGCTGCTTTGAATTTTTTTCTTCTGCTAACTTGCTGTATTTTTCTGACAGGATTTTATCATGCGTTGCTTGGATGAAAATAGTCTATAAATGGATTTTGAAATGTTTATATTGTTGCAAGCTGAGATAAACTTATATGCCTGAAAGCTTGTTTAGCGTTTTTCAGGGAAAAGTTACTTTTGGAACCTTGATTATTTAATAATCATACCCATTGTTTAATATGTTGAATGTTATGAAGTCTTTATTGAATAAGTGACAGAAAAGCTCCCTTTTTAAGTAGAATTAACTTGGAGTAAATACATTTTAATTTTTATAGACTAAAACATTATATGAGTATACGAATCTAATAATCGTTCTTGAGCATTCTTAGAAAAGTTTAAATTCTTATTCTCCATTTTACTGACATTCATGGGCTCTGTTAGCTTATAATACATTTTGATCATTATGTTAAATCTAAGGCTTATATTTCCTTGCAAACAAAATTGAGTATTCTTCTAACATATTTAACTGAACCAAAAGGAAGGATTCTAAGTAGTATCCTTTTTAATACAAGCCCGGTAGTCTTTATTTGTTTTGTTCTTTATCAAAAGACTTTACCTGCTGTTTCTTCACTTCATGTAATTAAGTGGCTGTTATTACAGATATTAAGTCATGGGTGGGATCCCCTCTCCCAGTACAAAGAGATGATGCTAACTTTCAGAGAAAATGGAATATATATATTCTGGCCATTTAGTATTCCTTTTGTTCCTCTTGTATTGTGGGACAGAGGTGGTAGGTATTGAGCTTGCATGTGCACAGGAGATGAATGCAGTAGGGGAATGTTTCTTTGGGAATGTGTAGGTATCTCCTCAATGTGAACACTTGAAACCTGTTTTTGTTTTTCTGGTTTCTGCCCTGGGTCATTCTCTTACAGACAAAGATGAGCGTGTCTGGTATAACTTCTTTTTCTTGGTTACTTTCTTTTTCTTGGTTACTTAGTTTCCCTGGGACAGTACCAGCTGGCAGCTGCTTTAGCAGAGAAGTACTGTGACTTTGATATCCTGGTGCAGATGTGCGAGCAGACAGACAACCAGGCCAGATTACAACGTTACATGACTCAGTTTGCAGATCAGGTAAGTCTTTTTTTTTTCTGTTTCCTTTAGATAGTGTTTTATAGTAAGTTTGCACCTGAAAAGTTGCAAAATTTATTGTTTGTTTTTTGGGGGGGGGGGGGTTCTGTGGTTTTTTTTAAGCATATGTATTTACATATACATATAGGTGTAATGTGGAAAATTGAAGTCAATGTTCACTATAAAATATTCAATGGAGTATTTTACCCTGAGACTGCAAAGCAAGTCAGCAGAAATATGGGTACCAGCTGCATGGGTAGTGGCTTTTGTGGGACCTTTTCAGTGCCTCAAACACATTATCTCTTAACATTTTTCAGCATTTTGTGACTTCTCAGAGATGCTGTTGTCAGTGTATTGTAGTTTTATTTAACTAATGCAACATAAATTTAAGGATAATTTCCAGAAAAGAAGATTGTTTAATGTATAAATAGAAAAGTAGTTAATGTATAAATATAATGTATAAAAAGCAGTCAAGAGTAGGAAGGTAGGGTGTTGTTTTAAGGTTTCTTTCATTGTCTTGCTATGTACTTGTTGGACAGCTTTTCCAATGTCTATTAAAATCTAGTGTAAAATCTTACAAGTGTGCTGAAATATGGCAAAGCTTAAGGAAAAGGCAGCAGGGATTGCTTGAAGTGAGTGAGACTGGTACAAAAGGTTCTTAATTTGAGAATTGGTGAGATCGATTTGTTTAGATTTCCACAACAACTGTTGTCTACATGTTTTCTGAAAAAGACAGTACAGAAAGGTTGTTTTAGTAAGAAAATACAAAAGTAGCAGTAATGGACAGAAGTTATAGCAAACTTCTTCAACAGTGAGGCTTAAATATTTAGACTGACTGCCAAAGGGGATAAATTATCTTTTTTTTTTCCCTTTTCACATGCTTTATTTTAAAGGGGAGATTTCAGACTTCCTGAAAAAAGATTAGTGTGGTTAATGGATAGACTATCAGACTGAAGGCCTCTTCAAACTTAATTTTTTAAATGTAGCATTATTCTAAAATTATCCTGAAAAGACTAAATTAAATCTCAAACATAAATCCTGATTAGTTATTTCACATTGAAGTTTTTGAAGATAAAAGTTTTTTAAAACTTTTTAAAAAAAAAAAAAAAGTTTTTTAACAATGCCTGAGGGAGTAAGATTGTAGGTTCACTTGGAGATAGGATGGAATGTTTCAAAAACAGTGACAGTGGACGTAAATGTATTTATGAAAGGAAATAATAAGCATGGAGTTTTCAGGGGGGCAAAGGAACAAGTATAAAGATGAAACTAGAACTGTGATTGATGTGATACCTGTTTCCGTTCTTGTGTGTTAATGTGAGGAATTTACATTTGGTATTTCCTTTGCATCCATTGAAGGATTCTGTGTTTATCAGCATCTATTGCAGAGTAGCTTATGAATTCTTTAAACACTAGTTCTATCAGGGCTCTTATGTTTTTTCATCACCACTGTATTTTCTGTTGTGTCTGGTTTTATCAAGCAGGTTGTTACTACTTTCTGTCAATTGTATTTTATAAAGCATTTTGTCTTGGTAGACAAGGAAGATATTGAAATGTAACTCAAAAAGTGTTCATATTCCTTTTATTTTCAGAATTTTTCAGATTTCCTGTTTCGCTGGTATCTAGAAAAAGGAAAACGAGGGAAGCTGTTATCTCAGCCTATTGCTCAGCATGGACAGCTGGCCAGTTTCTTGCAAGCTCATGAACATCTGAGCTGGTTACACGAAATCAATAGTCAGGATTTGCAAAAGGTAGGGTTTCTTGAATACAAGCAAACTGAAATGTCACGTGTCAAACAGGTCAAATACATATTCACGTAGGCAAGTTATCTAGTTATGACTCTTCATCATCAAAAGGCAGCTTATCTACATGAGTCCGGGGAGAGATGACAAATTCTTACCTATCTATTTGTTTACTGCAACACTTATACATATAATTCTGTTTTTTCACATTCCCAAATTAGCAGATAAATCAATCTGCATGCAAAAGTGTTCTGTCAGAGAGTATTTGCCTGGCTTTTATTGCAAAGCCTTAAATTAGATCCTTAAATTAGATCCCAGAGATACAATAGATGAAGTTGCAATTTATCCTTTGATCATAAGGTAGTTTTCCTTGATCAGTACTGAAAGGACTTTTTTTCAGTACTATTGGAGGGGAGAGACCTATGTCTCTTCCTGAAGAGTATAATGCAGCTTTATTGTGCAAATGGTACAACTTTTAAAAATAAAGGTTATAGTATATATATAGTTATAATAATAAATACCTGTGAGACTGCTGTTCAGATAAAATCCTTGTCTGTTAACCTTCTGATCTTAATTTATAAAACTGATTTCCAGCATCTTTATTAATTTTAGGCTCACAGAACATTGCAGACTTTAGCAAATATGGAGACAAGATATTTTGCAAAGAAGAAAACACTTCTTGGCTTGAGCAAATTAGCTGCGTTAGCATCTGACTTTTCGGAAGACATACTGCAAGAGAAAATAGAAGGTGAGAAATAAAAAGGATGAAGTAAAGAACAGACTTAAGTTATTGAATTAGAATCACATTAATTTTTCAGATTTTTAATTTATTACGTTGAGGGCTCTAACAATGTGATAAGGGTAAATGGGCTGATGATTTTGCTCATTTTGGGAAGCACAAGGAAGACAGCATGAGGCAGTAACTTCAGTATTCACTGTCATCTATGAGTTAGGACTACAAGAATGGGAAATTTGTACCTTTTCACTTTTTCTGATAACGTAAAATATTGGCATCAATAGCAACCTACATAGTACTTTGAGAAATTAGACAGTTCTGAAGTGACTGAAACTTGTAAACCGTTCACGCTGAATATATTTTCATGGATCTCCATTTTATATTTCAGATGCAAGGTAAATTTAATTTCTGTTTATTGAATGGCATTCAACTTCTAATTCTTCTCAAGTCCTGAGGCTCTTAGACTGTACAAGGATATATAGTAACTGTGTTGTATTGCAATAATGAACCTGCAAAGACATACAGTTGTGATCAAGAAGTGCTTTCTCAGCATCTTGATCTCTGTATCTAGAAAAGTTACCATGACAGTACTTCATGGTGCTGTAACTGAACAGATGTAAATGGGAAAATTAGGAATACCTATTCTGCTTCAAAATGCAACAGTTTCACTGCTCTGCTATTCCTATCCCTTTGGAAAATAGCTTGTGCAGGATATGTGCTGTGAATTTGTGAAAAAGCACCTCTGCCCTACTAGTTAAAGGATTCTGGCCACCAGGGGGGAGCTTTGGAATATGACTTGAGGTTACTGCTCAAGCTTACTTCTGTTTAACTGTGTATTTATCTATCTGTGTTATGTACAGTTCTTAAATCCTGTTTAAAAAGCCTTGTAATAACTGTGTTAACTAAGTAGGCTCTACAAATTATTTTTAGCTCATAATAGTAATAATAATGTATTATCTGCCCTTTAAGTTATAACATTAGATGAAATCTTGAAGTTTAAATTTATTTATTCATCACTTTGAAAATGCCTCTGCAGATGTGAAGAATCTCATCTTTAAATAGGAAAACTGTAGAAAAATGAGAAAATCAAAGCTTTATTTCAATAGGCTAGTGGACTCAAGATTTGTTCTGGACTTTACTCTGCTGCACGTTTCTGTGTGGTACATGATACAGTTTTTAAAAATTAAGGTCTTTGTGTATCAGTTTCCTATTTATAATGTAAGAATAATTATTTCTGCCACATTTTGCTTATTCCTTTTAACAGATAAAATGCTCCTTAGAGTTATTTTCCGCTTTCTGCTGTGCAGTGGAATTGAGTGGGAAGGGCGAGGTTCATATAGTGTGGCTGATGCTATTCCATTTTGATTGTCTCAGCCTAATAAGTTTCTGGCCCTGAAGCAGATCATGCTGGCAAATATAAAACAAATCAAAAATTGAACAATTCATGAGATGGAACAAGTCCATGTCACATGTCTTCAGCCAAAGGGTAGTTCTTAATTGCAACCAACTTACTTTCCTGCATAGTGCAACAGCTTCCATCCAATCCTATGTATTCCTTTCATAGTTTTGGGAAAAAAAGTTATCCATCTTCACTACACTGGGAACATGAGTGGAAAGTAAAAACTAGTTCACCAGGATGGCGGTATTGAAGTGGAAGTGTTTCTCTGCTTCGGGAATGTAGCTGAGTGTCCAAACAGAATGCTTCATAACAAACACTTGTAGACTTGAATAATATTGTGAGTTGACAGTTACTATTATGCCGCAGAATTTATTATTACATCTCAATAACATGAAACATTCATTTCCTTAAATGACAAGAAATAGCAGAGCAGGAGCGCTTTTTGTTACATCAGGAGACACTTCCCGAACAATTACTGGCAGAGAAACAACTGAACCTCAATGATATGCCAGTGTTGTCTGCATCTCAGCTCATTGATGTAAGTATCTAATGTTTACTTCATTACACAGGTAAAGTTCCAGTATGTTTTCTGCCTCTGTTGATAAAATATCCCTCATATGACTTGCTAAGCACCTAAAGATCCAATGTATGAATTATTTCAACTTTGCTTAGTTTCTGCCAGCACCAAACTTCAGAATTCTGGTTTTTAGGTCAAATTTCTTTTTGTTGAATGTGTACTTTAAAGTACTGCTACAAGAAAAAGCAAATCAAATCAGTGCCGGAAGTTAATTTATTGGTCTAAGCCAGGTTTTAGAGGTGAGACAATTTCTACCTTCATTTACATTTTCAATAGGGAAGAACCTGGAAGGCAGAACGAACAAAGAACTCTATGTTAGTGGAGAAGGATGCTGCAAAATAGAAAAAGGAAGGACTAGATGCAGGAAGAGGCTTTTGGTCACCTGTTTCAAAGAGGCACCTGAAGTCTTTCTACTTCTGTTTTCTTTTACAAAAACTTAACCCATAATGAAACAACATGAACTGCTCCAGTGCTGGGATCACTAATAATGCTGACGTCTTTTCCATACCCCTTTCTGGTGATAGTCTGGAACCAGTAACCTTACTGTTTCTGCCTTGTTGGCCACGTACTTTTAGCATCCAGTGATGCACACAAAAAGTATTCCATGAATAAAAGCAATACATTAAAAGAAAATCGGATCCTGTCTGCATGTCAGTTTTGCAACTCCTAATTTTTCTGTAATCCTGTGGAAAATCCAAAGCATGCTTGTTTACATTCTCCTCATTTTCTTAGAACAGTGCTTACAGCAGATCATGGAGTCATTACCTCTGTCTTTAAATGAGGCTATCTGTGGAACTGGGGAAGAGTACGTAGTGTCACTCATGACTTGGCAATTGCTGACACCATGACAGTTTTCTTTCTGAATTCCCTCTGTTGTTAAACCAATGTTCATACTTGCTGCTTGCAACTCAAGAATGAAATTTGCAAAGTGTGAATTAAAAGAGTGTTAGTGTTAATTTTCCTTTGAAGTACTAATTTAGAATCAGAGTTTGTGAAATACTGATAGCAAACCTGTTGTTTTTAAAAGGAGAAAGGCAGCAAATGTGCATAAGTACTGCTTTGAGCTTGATTACCAAAATAATTCTGAGAGCTTATTTGTGGAGCTGAGCTCTGGCTACAATAGTCCAGGAATGTTACAGCCTTAAATGGCATTTAAATTTGAAACCTAGCAGCCTTATATCCAATATCGTTTTTCCACAGACCATTGTCATGTAGGTGGAATGCTGCTCTAAAACCTTAAATATATTCCTTGGTATAAAAATACTTGCAGTTGAATCAAGACATATTTTCATGAGAGGGTCATGTAAATGGAAAATACATGGTGGTCTTCCCACAGTGAGTTGTCTGTGATACCGGTTACATTAGTTTGTAGGCTAAAAATAGTTCTCCGTGTTAATCTCTCATATCATAGATGTACATATGTGATGAGAACAGAAGAGCCAATGAATATGACTTCAAGAAAGCACTTGATCTGCTGGAATATATTGATGAGGTAAGAAAACTTTTTGAGGGATTTCTAATCTAGAGACTTATTTATTATTATTTAAGTTAGGATGGTGCATCTGTAGTTAAATAACATGCTAGCTTAGTGTACGGTAATTAAAACAACCCCTGATGTATTTTCTCAGTTTGTTTTTAAGTCACTGGAGACTTAATGCCAAATGTGGTTTAGATAATTTAAGAAAAATGACAGTCTTCATCTTCACTTCCCATTTATAGTCTATAGTTTCTTTCTTAGGGCCTTGCTTCCCTACGGGCTGTCTCCAAATGGGACAAAGATTGTCTGTTTTTAGTGGTTTAGTTCTTGCGTCTTCCCTCTTGGCAATTTCACTGATTGTCATGAGGTAATATGGGATAGTCACCAGCTTTTTAGCATGTAAATAACAATGAACCACAGATTCACTGCCTGCTTTTTTCCCCAACTATTTTTTTTGCATCTAAGTAAGATAAGTGTCACTCTAAACCCATGAGTTTTCAAAATTATTTTTTTTACAGATATTTAAGTTTGTAACAGTTTCTGTAGAACCATTCAGCACAAATTGGAGATGGTGGTTTAGAGTCTAAAAACCAGCTGTTTTCCTGTTTTGCCTGCTTTTACCTTACAAAAGTGTAGCGTAAAGTTGAGACCCATCCTCTGGCTTCCAGACTTTAAAATTCCGGTGTTCATGGTTTCCCTTATCTCTTATGGGGGGAATTTATAGTAGATGTGATGCTTCAGGACATCAAGAGCTGGAAAAAACCATATAGTTGTTTTTCTGACATTATATTTTAAAAGGGGCTTGACACCAATTACCTCTAAGTTTCTGTGCAGTGAAGGGAATGCCTTTCCAGATCAAGTGTATATCTTTGAAGTCATTTACTGTTATATTCATAAAACCTATATCCTGATGTGGACCTAATGCACGCTAGTTAGCTTGGCCGTGCTGGAAAAAGAGCCATGACTTCAGTTGCCATTTAGCACATGGTAAAATAAAACTTGTCTGGAATACAATATTTTACAAACTGATATTTTAAAATTGAGTTAGTTGATCTTCAGCAGTCAAGTGTGATATGGAAAGTCTGATCTGTGATTTCAGATAGAAACAAACAGTGTTTGATGTTTCAACAGTCTGATCAGATCATCTTTTTAGCATGTGTTAAAACTATGTTCGGTGATTGAAGGATCTAAGTCATTGGTGTAATCTGTGTGACAAAGCAATTATTTCTTTTGTAAAAAACCTTAAAATTTTAATTTGCCTGGTTTTTTTTCTCCCTATATGAATTGAAGGAAGAGGAAGTGGATGTAAATGATCTTAAACTTAAAATTCTCTGTAAGGCTCTCCAAAGAGATGGGTAAGTATGCATATAAGGTACTGGGAGTATTTGTGACGTAGCTTCTCCAGAATTACATTTGAGTGTACTATTCTCTAACTCACTAAAAAGATTGAATTTTGTAGTATAAGGTTAGTAAAGTATAATGTATCTTCTTATTTGTAAAATGAAACTCTAGCAAAAAAAATCTGTAGTACTTTGTTCATTTATCTCACTGGCAACCTACTATGCATTCTTGGCACCTGACACAAAAATGTAGCCATGCAGCTTTTATACTTGAACCCTTTCCTAAAGTAAAAGAAGTGACCTACACTGAAGTTTTTTTTTTTCATTTGAGGCATCTCAAATAAAAGCTCTCTAATAAGAGCAACATGTGCAGAGGTCGCTCCCTGCAAGCCTTTATTTCACTTGGTTTCGGCCAAGTGACAGAAGTTCATGATCAATTGACAAGGTCATGATCTTTTAGAGTTAAAGCTGCATTCATGGCTGGAAGAGATGAAGCCTAAATACTGCTTAGAAGAGCCACACTTAAGGACATTCAAAACCAAATACAGGCTGAAACCAATTGGTCTCGAGAATCTTCTCCTCAAACAGTAGCACTGTTTTCTACCAGGTTAAATAACTCAGATGGCATTTCTTCCCTCTTCTTTTTAAGTTTCAGAAGTCTTCAGCTTTTCTAGCTCCTACCTGTGTTCCAAGAGGGACTCAAGAAAGAAAGGATGAGGAGAGAATACATTCCAAATGCACTGTGCCATTTGTGATTAAAACTGAAATAAGCAGCATTTGGATTCACACTTGTGCACAGGATAGATTCCAAAGGATGGTAGTTTCTAGAAAATAAGTTCCTAGTTGCATGACTAAGTTATTGCCACATACAACACAAATAATATGCAGAAACAGGTTCACAATATTCCAAGTATCCCCTTCCTATTATTTTAGAGATAGAGGAATCCAGAACTCCTGCATGGCACCAGTCCAGTTACTGGTTTATGACCTATCTTCCTGGGCCAAGAACAGGATTTTGAATGTAATAGTTTTACTGTTCAAACATACATAATGCTGACAAGATTTTGGCACTCTGGTAGCTAACCGGAGGCAATTTGAGATGACTGAACAGTGTTTAGAAAACTTGATGTCCCAGTTGAGTTTCCAGTCTAGCGAGGCTCACAAAGGCTTTACAAAGAGGTTGATTGCTGTTTCAAAAGAGGTAGTGTTAACTTTCATCTATGTGCAAAAGTAAGCGTTCACCATGTTACATTATCTACTTTTAAGGATGGCATCTGTTTTCTAGGATAAGGGTTACAGGTGGTGGTGAGGTTCTCAGGTAGGATGGAGAGCCTTGCTGGGTGTGCTCCTGATGTTCTGATAGAGTCCTCACTATCCTCCTCTGTGCCTAAGAGGAGAAAATCCCCATACCCCTTTCCCTCCCTCCTTTCCTCACATTTTTCCCGGTAGAATTAAGGATGAAATCCTAGACATTTAAGAGTTGAAGTGACATCCAGGATAAAACCGTGGTTTCAGTGAAGTACGGAGGATTTGTCAGTAATAGCTTCTGGGAGCCAGGTCCAGATCTGGTGCAAGCACGTTCACACTGGCCCATGATAGTTTAGGGATTGATATGAGAACTGGTTTTGTCTGGCAGCTTAACATTTGGGACAGGAAACTTTAACACCTGAAAGGTTAGAACCACAACAAAACAAGTTAGGTTGGTGTTGACTTGAAACTGCTACATATAAAGCTCTGTAAGAATGAGAAATTGTCATTTAAAATAGTCTTTCTCTTAGAAAAATCTGTTTGGGGTTTTTTTGTATCACAGATGAGACTGACTCTCATGAGTTTTAACATTTAACACAAAGGAGACAAACTTCATTTTGTGTCTGTGTGTGCTGTTACAGGCCTGCAACTTAGATTTTACAATGGATTTTTTCTCTTTTCTCAGTGTTTGCTTTTTGTTTTGGTTTGAGTAAATTGCTTCTTTTCCTTTATTCTACAAAAAAAAAATATACTTTCATAATCTCAAACATAAAATATAATTACTGAGAACAGGTACTTCTTATCATGATGGATAATAGTTTTATTTTATCAAAGAAATAATGTTGTTTTGGGGGGTTTTAATGGTTTAGAGGAGGGGAGACATTTCTATTGTTCTCCTGACTAGACGACATTGTAATTTCATTGCAATTTTACTCTTGGAATAAAAAGTTATTAACAAAGATAGAAAAGCCTCTTGCTTTGAGCTATAACCAAGTGCCTTCCATGAGGACATGTATTAGTCACCTTTGATAATATATCAAATTTTCTTGTGTTTTTTGTTCTTGTTAGTTTTAATTTAATTTCATCTGTGCCATTCTTTCCCCAATTATTCTTTGACTTGCAGGTGGTCTTGTTCAGATGGTAGAGATGATCCAATTGAAGCATCTAAAGATAGTATATTTGTGAAAATACTACAAAAGCTATTGAAAGAAGGTAAAGGGGACTTAAATGTAATTGAAGGGTCTAAAATTTAGTTGTTTCAAAAGCTGCTTAAGATGAACACTAATATGTAAGAATTAGTGATAAGTTCTCAGAGTAATAAAAATGCATTCCACTAGACAATTAAAATGATATAGAGCTAGTTCTACCTCTGTAAAATGTTCGGGCAGGTAAGGCACGAGCAGATTTCTGGGTTAGAATCTGGTTATAATCCTAGTACCCTCAAATGATTTGCTCAGTAAGGCACCTACCAGATTTTTAGTGATTTCTTACAGTACAGTAAAATAGGTCTTCTGGAGTGAAATACATATCTTCTGTAGGATACAGGATTAATAACTAATTAACTGTCACTCAGAAGAACTTCATCTGTTTAAGCTAAAATGTTTTTTTGCTTTTGTGTTCTCTCTCCAAAAGCAAAAAAAAAAATATAAAAATACTTCCCATTCTCCAGTTAAAGCTGACCATAGGAAGTTGTGACCATGGAAATTACAGCTGGAGGAGGGAGTGAGAGGAGGAAAGCAACTGAGACTCAAAGTCTGTTTTAAATATTACTGTGTGTGAACTTTTTCCAAAACAGAGAAGGTTCCATGTGGAAAATAGAAAAATGAAGTTTTTCAGAACAGTTGTGGGTTTGTGTGTCTGATCCTGTTAATTTCCTTCCTCTTGTAAGTCTCACAGCCCAGAATGAACTGTTACACCTGATACATGTTAATTATTTGACTGAGCTTTCTTTTCTCTTTCCTTTTCTTTCTTTTATTTATTATTTATTTTCATTTTGTTGAAGTGTTATATAAAGCTTGGATTTGAGATTAATCATTAAATTACTGAACTCTGTTTAAGTAAAAATTATTAATTTTTTAAACTCAGTTTTACAGGCTGCTTAAACTTTATTGTATTTCTTGATGTGTATAATTGAATTAGAGCTTCCCAAGTCCAGAAGAGTAATTTAACTGTGAGGCAGGTGGAGGTGTTTACTTAAAAATTATCTTAACTACTAATGAAAAGTACTTTTATAAGTGTTGTAATAAATGGTTTTGTGTTGTAGGAGTCCAGTTAAGTGAATATTTACCAGAGGTGAAGGACTTGCTGCAAGCAAATGAACTTGGCAACTTGAAATACAATGCTTACTTCGAATTTGTGTTGAAAGCAAACTATGAACTCTACGTTCAGGGACAAGCATGATTCTCACTGGTTTTTTAAATATTTTTTCTAAAGAACTCTTGAATGCTTTTATACTTTTTTATGTTTTGTTTGGTTTTTTGCTAACACTGTGCTAAAATCTATATGAGTAGTAATATACTTGGTCTTAAACATATAGACGTTGATGCTTTAGTTGGGGGAGCCAGAATTGTGTTTTCAGGCAAAATAAAAATAAAGTTTTCTTTTTCCATGCCTTTCATAAACTCTGTTTTGTTCTGTATCTTCATTACTATGAGTTCTGTCTGAGACTCAGAAGATACACAGACACCCAGCACAGGAGGTGGGTAAACTTCTACTGTCAACACCTGGGGCTGTGATTTCAGTTCAGAGAAAATACTGAAAACATTAATGCTGGATGACTGCATAGCTTATGTAAGAAACAATTGGTTATTCTGTTGGATAACTCCACTCTGTACAACACTTTTTGCTGTAGAAACTAGATAATTGCAATGTTGCATTAAAGGTTGCTGGCACAAAAAGGATAACTGGCTTGTCACTGATCACTCAGTTTGTCTGTGACAGAAAGGAATAAAGTACAGTTCTCATTCAGAGTTCTCTGGTCCAGTAAATATACCATTCTTTCAGTTTATATCTGTAAGGTTAAACCTTTTCAAAACTTTTTAATATTGTATCTATTTAACTTCCATTTAAGCTATTTCTAGAATACATGTAAAAATGAGATTAGCAGCTCACCATGCAGTCATTCACAGCAACTGCTCGTGCCTAGGCTCAGATGAAACCTAGAAAGTAGTTACCATAGTGTGGGAGTCCAACAGGATCTTCCTTACTCTGCACCTTGTTCTCTACTGATAGATGCTACTAATTTTCTTTTTTCTTTTCTTTTACCCCACTGCCCCAGTTAGTTATCTCTGATATGGGAATTAAAAAAAAAAAAAAATTCCATTTAACTTCTCTATTTTAATTACAGTGATTGTCAGCAGATTTTAATCTTTAAATAAAAGTTAGTGTGATCTGATGTGTTGCACCTTTCTTTTGCATGTAGCTCAAGAGTCAGTGACTGCAGAGCAACTTGCATGCCCTTTATGTTTTACTTGTCTGGCTCCATGCCTGCTGCAACAACTTGATCCAACAGCTGAGAAGGTCAGAAGTTAAATTGGTTGAAGAGAATCCAGTTTCTAGTTTTAAAAGCACAGCTCCCCTTCCGTGGCTTCCCCTCCTCCCTGTACTAATACAGTAAGCTGGGCTGAGAGTCTGAACATGTTTGGAAGAATAGATTTATCTAGAGGTTCTAACTAATATGGGAAAGAAATGCACTAGCAGTCATCTTCTAAGATTGTTCTAAGCAGCAAACTTTGCACTTCTGCAGTCTTGCATGGCTGAGAAGTGTGAGCATAACTCCCAGCTATGGCTTCAAAGGAGTGGGTCATTTAAAGCCTTCCACTTGTTACTTAAATGTCACTGAGGATGGTTTCACATTGATGAACTTAGCAGGGGTTTGGGAGAAAGAGAATTATAAGTGATTGCCACCCCTTACTGAAATATATTCTACCTGAACTTCTACTAGACTCGTATATTTTGCTTGAAGAGGAATCCTTTTAATTGACTGTCCACCATAAAACATTCTGGGGATATATCATCCTTTCCCTGACCATCAGATATCTGTGTTCTGTAAGGAGTGGCAGGGCAAGCCCTAGTAAGCTTGCTCCAGAAGCAGGCATTTCTCTTCATTCTTGACTATCTGTCTGTTTCAAAGTCCCTGGCTTCTCTGCTGGGATGGGTTTATTGTGGTTGGTGTAGAAGCATTCTCCAGGTTTTTGGGAAACGTAGGCTTTTCAGCTGCTTTACTCTACTGCTTGGTTGGGAGGCATTTGGCATTAGTACAATGGCTTTCCATCTGACTATTGCCAAAACAGAAGGCTACTTGCAATGAGTTTACTTAAATAAAGCCTCATTAAAATAACTTCCGTGTCTAAGCTGATGTTTAATGTTCTTGTACTAGTAATGTTGAGCTGGTTCTCTATTCCGTTGGGAAGTTTGAAGAGTCTGGGTTTCGGGATTATTCCTTTTCTCTGTCCTCTGCTTCATTATGTAATAAGCTGTGCTGGTGCAGAACTTCTGTCTCAGATTACTGCAGAGGGAGGATGCCTTCATTTACCACTGCTTACAGAAGGTCATACCAGAGCTCTCGCTTGTTTCCAAGTGTAACAAAAACAAATAAACTTGGGACAACAGCCTAAGGAGCATGGATAGCTCCTCTTGAATAAGGAAGTATATGTTGTTTTTTAAATAGTTATTTTCTCAGTATTGAAAAGCATGCACAGTACAGGACGTATGTACTTCTATCCTTTGTTGTTGCCAGAGTAGCAGGAAAGTTGATCAGTTGTAATTTGTGATCAATTTCAGAAGCTACACATAGGGAATAGTGATCTTAGTGCCCAGCTCTGCACTGGAAACTAACTCCAATTGTTTTCTGACTTGGGACAAAACCCACATTCATTTAATGAGTCCCGGTAAACATCAGATCTACCTGCAGAAAAGGATATTTTGCTCAGAACTGGAAGAATTTAGCATTGCCATTTGGGCATTTTGCTGTAAACTAGATTGGGGTAGAGAGAAAATAAAAGGGAGCAGAAGGGATAGAGAGGGTTTATGCTTGCATCATGTTTCACTGAAGAATGAAGAATGTTTATCTTTCAGCTACACTAGGGTTTCTGTTACTTGATTTCTGATTCAACACAACTGACTGTATTTTGGAAACCACAATGAAGCTCTACAGTTCTGTAAATAGATTTGGTGCTGCGATGCCTTTAAGTGCTTTCAAACTTCCAATTTTTTTACTGCTGGAACTGAAGAGTAATACAAATTGAGGAACACAATGAAAGAAAAGCACTCTTTATCCTCAGTATACTTTAATACAATAACTTCACAGGAATTAAAAATCTATAGCAGAAGGAAGTAGAGAGCTGCCAGACATAAAGAGGGATGCTGCTAAGCTGCAGGATGCAGAAGTTAAACAGAGGAGAAAAAAAATTATCTTCTTCTCTGTTGAGCTGTCTGCTGTGCCTTGCAGTGGAGGAAATCACCTGCAGAAGTACCCTCACTTGCAGGAGACTCCTCACAGCATGAGTGCCTCTGGCCTGCTATTCCTTCTTCCTTCTCTTCTGACTCCCTGAATTTTAAAAGGATTTACCCTTGGCCAGTTGTGCTGTCAGAGAAGATCTTGAAGGTTGGTTTATATCAACATAGTATCGGGGCTGCAAATCTGCTTGCACTACTGCTTCTTCTTTCCATTGGTAACCGAAACGTCTCTGTAAAATCTCCCAAGTGTCCTGTATGGAATGTCTGCTTAAATACCTGTAGCTGTACCTTCAGCTCGTCAGAGATGACTTGTGGGTGAGGCTATGCTCCTTTTGGAAAGGGTGAGCCACAGGGATAGCTGAAGGATTCCCGTGTTGCCCGGCCGAGCTCAGAAGCCAGCAATGGACACTCGTAATGGCACCAGCATTCACAGCTACGTCAGGCTGCTGGGATCAGACCAGGATTAATGCTTTACCGGGCTTCTCTTCAGGCATTTGTCTGACAGATGTTATCCTGTGCATTTATTTTCCATTTTTAAACCACAGCAAAGAAACGATGCACGGCTTAACTTGGCACGTAAAGCCGTGGCTTTTGCATGGGCTGTCGCCATGTACAGCAGTATTACCTGCAAACCACAGACCTGCCTTGACGCTTTGCCTTCTCTCCCAACTCCCTTTCTCCCGTGGGCTCACCTATAGCAGCAGGCAAGACCCATGAGGGAGCTCTTCCCTTGGCAGCCCCAAGCACGTGGTAGCCACACAGCCGATGACCCCTCGCCTCCCACCCCGCCGAGCCCCGCCGGGACTGCCGGGCTGCCCCCACCTGCTTTGCCCTTAACGGGTCCGGTGGTGCCGGGGGATTATTTCGGCCCCGGCCGAGGGCGGTGGCAAGGGGGGCCCAGCAGACGCGCCTTATACGGCCGGGCCAGGCTCACCTGGGCCGGGGCCAGGAGCGCCTTCTTTGGGCACCGCCGGTCCGGGGCCGCGCCGGGCCCGACACCCAAATATGGGGACGGCCGGGGCCGCATTCCTGGGGGCCGGTCGAGCCGACGCCCGCCGCGATAAAAGGCTCGTCGGCGGCCGCGGCGGCCACGAGTGACCCGGCGAGGAGCGGGAGCCTCTCTCTCTGCCCGACGCGGAGCCCGCAGCCAGCCCAGGTAAGCCCGTCCCGCCGCCCCTGCCCGCGGATGCCGCCCGGCCGTGAGGCTCAGCCCCTGCGCCCTGTGCCCCCGCAGACACAGCCGACACCATGTGCGACGAGGACGAGACCACCGCGCTCGTGTGCGACAACGGCTCCGGCCTGGTGAAGGCTGGCTTCGCCGGGGATGATGCCCCCAGGGCCGTGTTCCCCTCCATCGTGGGCCGCCCCCGCCACCAGGTACGGCGCAGTGCCCCTCCGAGCTTCCCTTCAAGCCCTGCCACAGCTGTGGCAGTGGATCCCTGCTGCCTCCCAACGCTTCCCATCCTCCTGTCCTGCCAGGAAGCCCGGTGCTATTGCCCGTGGAGAGGTTGCTGAGCCCCCGCTTTCCTCCCCTGCAGGGCGTCATGGTGGGTATGGGTCAGAAGGACTCCTACGTAGGAGATGAAGCCCAGAGCAAGAGAGGTATCCTGACCCTGAAGTACCCCATTGAACATGGCATCATCACAAACTGGGACGACATGGAGAAGATCTGGCACCACACCTTCTACAATGAGCTGCGTGTCGCCCCAGAGGAGCACCCCACACTGCTCACTGAGGCCCCTCTTAACCCCAAAGCCAACCGTGAAAAGATGACCCAAATCATGTTTGAGACCTTCAACGTCCCTGCCATGTATGTGGCCATCCAGGCTGTGCTGTCCCTGTATGCCTCTGGCCGTACCACTGGTGAGTGCTAAGTCCCATTGGCCCCTCTTACCTCAGCAAGGACATGCAGGACTGGTCCCCTAGAGCTGACAAGTGCTCTGCCCCCAGGGTAGGACCTTTTGTGGGCTTCATCTCTCAGGTGGCTGCTTCTTGTTTCCCCAGGTATTGTGCTGGACTCCGGTGATGGTGTGACACACAATGTCCCCATCTATGAAGGGTATGCCCTTCCCCATGCCATCATGCGCTTGGATCTGGCCGGCCGTGACCTCACTGACTACCTGATGAAGATCCTGACTGAGCGTGGCTATTCCTTTGTCACCACAGGTAAGTGCTATTCCCTCCTCCAAAAAGTCCCCCCCACACTTCCAACCCTTGCACCTTCAGGGATGCTGCAGCCTGTCACCCTGTTGCAAGCCTCATGAGCCCTCCTTTTTGGGAGTTCACCTGTGGCCGGGGGTCTTGAGTCCCAGTAGACCTATGGAGGTGGTGCAAATGTTCCAGGTTCCTCCTCTGCAATCACTGATGCCTTTGCTCCCCCCTGACAGCTGAACGCGAGATTGTCCGTGACATCAAGGAGAAGCTGTGCTATGTGGCGCTGGACTTTGAGAATGAGATGGCCACCGCTGCCTCTTCCTCCTCCCTGGAAAAGAGCTATGAGCTGCCTGATGGGCAGGTCATCACCATTGGCAATGAGCGTTTCCGCTGCCCAGAAACCCTCTTCCAGCCTTCCTTTATTGGTGTGTGGGACCCCCTCCCTTTCTCCTTCTCTGACAGCTCTCCCTTCTCTCCTGAGTCGCTTTGCAATTAACTTGTGCCTGCTTGTTTCTCCCTCTCTGCCCCCAGGTATGGAGTCTGCAGGGATCCATGAGACCACCTACAACAGCATCATGAAGTGCGACATTGACATCAGGAAGGACCTGTATGCCAACAATGTCATGTCTGGGGGTACCACCATGTACCCAGGTATTGCTGACCGCATGCAAAAGGAGATCACAGCCCTGGCCCCCAGCACAATGAAGATCAAGGTAAGGCTGGAGGACAAAGGACCCAGGCATAGGACCAGCCTTCCTTTACCCCGCTGCGCACAGGACTCAGGGCTGTGCACACCCCTGTGCCTGCCACCTGCAGCAGTGGCTTGTTTACTGATCTCAGCTCTCTTGGCTTTTTCCAGATCATTGCCCCACCTGAGCGTAAGTACTCTGTCTGGATCGGTGGCTCTATCCTGGCCTCCTTGTCCACCTTCCAGCAGATGTGGATCACAAAGCAGGAATACGATGAAGCTGGCCCATCCATTGTCCACCGTAAATGCTTCTAAACATGTTTACATGATCACTTTGCCAACCACGCTCAGGATGACAACCTTCTAGGTTGCAGGCTGCAGAGGGCCTGCAACAGCCATGTAACTTTCTATTTTGTAACAATTTCTGGTTACTGTTGCTGCAAAGCTCCATGTGACACAGTGTATGTAAAGTGTACATAAATTAATTTATTTTATCTCGTTTTGTTTGTTTTTAAAACCAATGCCCTGTGGAAGGAAACAAAAAACTTCAAGAAGCATTAAATCATCAGTCATTCTGTCACACCCCTACTGCGGTTGTTTGTGGTCATTTGCTTGGGTTCTTCCATCACTTGCCGACCCAGTGTGAGGGCAGTGGGTGGTGGGGCTGGACATCCCCAGACAGGAGCAGGACTGAGGAGGGGGCAGGACCCTAGCCAGAGGAGCAAGCTCCTTGGGACTTGCTTGGGGTGCAGACTCCTCGGTGGCACTTGGAGCAGTCTGGGGGTGGCTCCATCATACTGCTACAAGGTGGATGCCCTGACATGCTGAAAAGTGCTTCTCCCTGACCCAGGCAGGAAAGGGTTACCTGGAGCCTTGGCTTGAAAAAGATTTCGTTTGGCTCAGCCTGCCAAAAAAGTAGCCCTGGCAGACTCCCGAGGAAGGCAAGGCTGGGACTGAGGGCAGGTGGCGGGTGCAGGTTAAATAAAGAGCTTTCCACTCCACTTATGGGAAACCCACCTGCCATCATGTTGTCTCTGGGGGGATGAGGGCAGCCAGGGCCACTTCCTCACCCTGCCTGACACGCTTGCCCTTGCCAGTGGTCATACATGAGGGGTTGCCTGCAAAGAGACCACCCTCTTCTCTGCTCCACTAAACCACCCCTTCCAGGGATCAGATCCTTTATTCAGGAACTCCCTGGGAGCCCGAAGGAAAATCCCAGGTGCTTCCTCTTGCTGAAGGCTTTTGCCTGCCCTGTTTGCCAATGAAGCAGAGCAGAGTGGGAGGAGGGAAAGCTGTCCCTGCCTGTCTCATTCCTCTGGGGCTCTGGGGCCCCCCTTTGCTACCAGTATTCACACACACATGCATACCCCAAGGGCTCCAATCCCTCAGGGAGCTACCCTAAAATGTTGCCAGATTTGGCACTTCTCCCTGGGCCACTGCACATGCGCAGGAGTCATCAGCTTTTGAAAGAGGAGGACTCCTGGAGCAGAGGGCCTTGCCATGAAAGCAGTCCCCGAGTTTTGGGTTCTTCCTTTCCTGTGGGAGACAGCAGTGCTGGGATAAAAAAGATGATTTTCAGATAAACTTCCAGCCCAGGAAGGTTTTTTGCTATGTTGTGACTATGCTAAGGGTGCACTTGTTTACCTGCATTGAAGTGAGACATACATGAGTACGTTTTTTTCAGTCCTATTCCAAAGTAAAAGCCTGTGGGAGGAGCTGTCCTGGTCCTTCCCTGGTATCTGGGAACAGACAGTGCCCCAGGGCAACCCTAAGAGCTCCTCAGTTGAGATTTCTCTCTGAATGACTAGAGTTGGACTGGAAAGTAGCTGCTTCTCAAAAAAACAGTTGCTTCTCAAAAAACAAACACAAGCTTTTACTTGCCATTTGTGTGACTTGTGTAGTGGCACATACTTCATCTGACAGCTCTATGTTGGGTTTCTGGGAGGTGCTTAACTAACATTAAGTCCTCAGTACCTGAATCCTGATCTCAGGTTGAGTTGTAACTTAAGTGGTGTTACAAGATGGATTTTAGGACCTGCTTCTGTTATTTAATTAAAAGATTGTTTCAGAAGCACAATAAGCCTTAACTTAGAAGAGCAGCCTCATGGATTAGACAGCACTTGCAGACTCTACTTTTTCCACCTGCATAATTAATTTAGTGTCCTAAACCCACAACAGAAGGGGCTGATTTTTTGGGGTGGGGGAGAGTGATGTCACTCTCCTCCAGCCTGATCAAAATCCATGGGAGCAGGAGATCCTTGCCCCTTCTGACTAAGATCTACATTTTGCAGAGTCAAACTTGGATTTAGGAACTCCCATAAGCACAGCTGTGGGCAGAGGGCAGTCCTCCAGCAGCCACAGCATTGCACAGGGCACTGCCTTGTGCAGGGAGGCTGATGCTGCCTCTGGCATCTCACTGTCTGCTGTCTCTGACAGCAGCATTTTGTCATGTACTAACCCACAGCATCAGGTACTCATGGTAGCCTCAGCGCCAATTTCATCCTGTTGAAGTTAAATGCCCAACAGTACATTTTTACAGCTGAAAAAAATGACTGGTTTGTTGGTTTTGTTGCTTAATCAATGAACTTACAGGCAACGAATCTCAAGGCTACAAAACAAAACCTTTTCAGGTTTTAATTTCAAACTAAAACACATTCTTTATTCTGAAATCAACCTTTTATTTGGGCTTAGGATTTTCCTTGTGATTTTCAGCAACCGAAGACACAGATTGTTTGGAAACAAGTGAGTTGGACTTTCACATGGCTTACAGGCCCCATTATTGGGAAGGTGTTTCGGAAAATTTTGCTTGCACACAGTGGTCTTTGTTGAGCAGTTTTGGTCTTTGTTGAGCAGCTCTCAATAATTTCACTACTCTCTGTATCTGTAACAGTGCTGTTGGCAGCAGGCGAAGGATCACCGGGACCAACATCCTCTGTTTTGAAAGAGGCAAAGGAATAAATGGGACCTCAGAGAAGTAAAAGGGGGTAGTAGGAAGGATGCTGGACACCCATGTGCTGTGGGAGGGAGGGTAATGGCAGAATGGCTCTTGTCTGCACCAACAGCATTCTCTGGGACTGCAGGTCACTACTTGCTCCACAGCCAGCTGGATCTGGGCCTGAACTAGTGCAGGACAATCCTCTGTAGCTTAGCTCCACAGTTGCATCCAGTGGGCAACACAAGAAACTGCTCTGGAAATACCAAACACCACCAAGGAATGGAAAAATCTGGAGAATGAAAGAGTCCTTGGGAAGACAAAAATTATGTGGAGCTGTTTAGATGAGCTTTGGGGGCACAGTCATGACTAGGTTTTGATGTAAGCTTCCCCAGGGTCTGCAGATGCCTGGGGCATTAACCCAATTATTTAAGAACCTAAGGAACAGGGAAAACCTGGGTTCTAAGGGAAAGTCTTGAGAGGGTCCCTGAGCAAAAGAACAAAGGGAATCCTGGAGAAGATGAGGGCACTGGAAGGGCTTCCTAATTTCATATTGATAGAGATTTTGTTAATGTGAAAATCTGCATTGCACAGAGAGCAAAATGTGGCTCAGGATGGGCTACCTCCCACAAAAGTCACAGCTCTGTCCCCCATTTGGGAAAGGGAACTGGCACCCCAACATGCTTCTCTCCTTGGGTTCCAAAACTGCAAAAGCAAAAAACACTTTGACCTACAGAATTTATTAGGCTTGGCATTGCTGAGAGGACCTGAACACCCCCTGAGAGCGGACATCAGTGCAGCTCCACTGTATACTCAGTTGATTGTGAATCTCCTGTGGGCATTTGGCCAGTAATATTTATTCAATGAGATTTATTTAAAGGACAAAATAGAGGCCACTTGAAAATTATTATCGCTTTTCACAGTAAACTTGTAAGCAACGAATTCTGTGACAATCTTTATTTCTGAAAGTGAAGCATTAAAACAAAGCCCTTCAAATCTTCAAACACTTATTTTATAGGAATATTTTATGTTGGTTTCATTTCACTAATCCACAGGAAAGTACTTGGATGGAACATCACCTGTTAGAGTTCATATGTTTATTTATTTATTTTTGAACCAAACAGGTATTTTTTCTATTAAAAAAAATAAAAGAGAGATATTGAGTTGTATAGATTTCTATGGCACATCTCTTGGGGCTATAAAATGGAGCACATGAGGGTGACTGTAACCTATTGATCAGATGATGGATAACTGCAGGCAGTGCTGGTGTGCCTGGCTCCCACATTGGACAGATGCCAATCAGGGTGGGCAGATTTAGCAAAAGGACCATTCAGAGTATCCTGCAGTCTTGCATTCTTTCCCAGGAACTACTGGCAGCTTTGGGGATCCTCTTCAGACCCTCTTGGCCAGAACAGATTTTGAAGGGACCAAAAAGCACCAGCTTCAGGTTTTGGGAATTAGTTGTATTTGCAGCTAGCAAAGGCTCTCTTTTTTCATTTGTTCAGGATCTGAAAAATAAAGCAGTGTCTGATTTCAATGCAGCAGGGAAACCTGGAGCATTGCTGGCTATCACTAGGGATGTACACTGTGTGTGATGCAGATGAGCAGATGCTGGAGAAACCTTTTATTGCCAAGAGTGTCTCTCTCTTCCTCCTTCCTGTCAACCTTGAAACTACACTGCCCTGTGCAGAACTGGGACCAGCAGTGTGCAAATTTCCAGCACTGTGGTGACCCTGAGCAGCTTATGCTCTGTGCTTGCAGGGACCACAGCCAAACCCCATCTTTCCTCAGCTGCTCAAGGCCACTCTCTGAAACTAAAACGTGCAGCTTGGAAGCAGTTCTGGTTGTTGATGTTCAAGGAGTGCCACAGGCAGCCCAGGAATGAGCCTCTATGTAACCCCACCTCAGGGAGCCGCGTATATATAGATCCTTGGAAGCAGTTTTCTTCCTTGGCACATCACTCCCACCCATAACACCTTCCAAACAAACACTCCCTGCTCCACTGTGCCCTCACTGCCTGGCTTCCAGCAACTTCTCTCTCTTCCAGGGAAAACAAGGCTTTAAAGCTGAGAAACCTCATTCTGGACAGAAAAGGGGGAGGATTGCCTTACAAAAGGGTTCTCACGTACTCAGAGATGAGCAGCCCAAAGTCAATGTCAGCAGGCATCAGCCCTTGACCCTGGCTCATGAAGACATGAGGACCTAAGTAAGCAGAAGTGCTGTGAGTAGGGCTTCTGGTACAGGTGTGTAAGGAAACCTCTGTATGGATGTAGCTCTGTCCTTTCCCAGAAGAGCTGTCCTGGTGCCTGGTACATGCAGGCTTGGACAAGGGTGCTCCCACAAGCAGCTCTGTGGTTGTTACAGGAGAGTGACCCTTCATCTCACACCTATTGGTTCCTCAAATCCCACAGACGCAGACATCACCTAAATAAAGTGAGTTTACATTGCCATTAACGGTGGCCAGTGCAGATCTCAGGTTGCTGGTGTTGTGTTGGGTAGGTCAGTGTTGGGAAGGAGACACTCGGAGAGCGAAGGAAGGGCTGGTTGCGGGAGTGGTGCAAGAGCCACAGCTCTGCCAACCATGCTGAGGGAGCACACAGTGACAGAACAGTTCTGCCCTTTCCAAACCTCCTTGTGGCTGCAGGGAGAAGGCTACCTACCGAGGGGAAGATGGAGGACCATGCAAGTGGGAGGAGGTCTGAAGCAGATCAACCCAAAAGAACACAACAAGGTTTCCCAGGTGACTGTATCTGCTTCTGTAAGGCTTTTAAATTCCCTTTAGCAAAAATAATCACAAAAAAATGGTTAAAATAATAGTGGTGTAAAGTCTAAACTGTCTTGAGTTTGTTAGCATTGAACAATGCTGTCACTGGGCTATCTGCCTGTAGACCACAGCCAAAGGGCACAGTGGGGAGCTCTGCCTGCTTTGTACTACATTCCATGCTGAAAATAAATGAGGTCCAGGTGCAAAGGCCATCCACTTTCTTGTCACAAGTTATTGTGGAGTGATGTGTGGTGATAGAGGCACTGTTCAAGGGCTGTAGAATAGGGCATTTCCCCCATAAGGATTGCTCATTCTGGAAACTCTTACCCACCCCAGCCCTCAAAAAAAGATCAACAGAGAGCTACCAGAACTCCCTAACCCAAACAATTTTGCAGTAGTGATGGTGTTACTCCTACCTAATCCCAGCAACACTCCTATAGGTGACAGGCCATGTTTCTGTGACTGCAGGATCTGAGCACTTTACACTCTGAGGTTGGTTTTCTTTCTCTTCTTTTCTATACCAAGTCCACCATGGTTTTCCTCTGTGACATGAGCAAGTCAACATTCATGGCTCTGTTGCCAGCTAAGTGGCTTTTCTATTTTCCATCTCAAAGAAAGATAAAGAGGAATAGCTAATGCTCTTGAAGGGTTTTGAGATGTTGTCATAGAAGGTGTTTGGGGAATGTGAAATACTTGTGAATCTAAATTTAGCTCTGAAAGTCATGCAGCCCGGTTTCCTGGCACAAATAACAGAGAAAGTCTTGAAATCTGAATGTTTTCCAATTGTGGCCACAAGCTGGATGCTGCAGTAGCCACTGGCTGCGCCAAGAATCTACGGCTGCGGTTCCAGCGAGTCCTTTGCCTTGCTGAGAGTCCAGACCTCCCACTTCCTTCCAGGCTGGTCCCACCAACAATAAAAAGTACCAGCAGTTTCTGTTCTTGCTCTGGCTATGATGCCTCCATATTTGGCCTGCAAGAGCCCTGTGGGATAAGAGTATTCCTCAAACCTAATAGAAGGGCAAATTTAGGAGAACTACAGTGTTCTAACCAGTCAGTTGAGGGAGAATATAAGAAATCTGTCTTGGGATAAATGTTTTAGGAGCAATATGGCAATGTTTCTGAGACTTACTCCCTCTTTCCTTAATTTCTTTTAACCCACTGAAGCCAGCCCATTCTGGCTGAGACTGCACGGTTAAAGGGTCATGATGCCCCTGTTCACATGTAATGGGTTAAATGCCAGATGGGTTAATAAAGAAGATTGGTTCTACTCAGATAGCAAAATGTGACTAAGTATAATGTGGAGCTAAATTTCAAAATCAACTTTAAAAGGGTATAATTTAGTCCTTGAGGTGTTTAGGCTGTGCTGACACCTTGTTTTATTATTTTTAGTGCCTGCTGCACATACTCCTCTGTGGAGAAAAAACTGTTTGACAAAAAAGTTGATGTAACTCCTGTCACATAGTCTTGATCAGAATCCAGAAACCAGGTATAGCTCTGCCCAAACTGGAGGTGCTTGTTTTCTTCACTGGCTGCAGCAGGACTGTGGGCAGCCCAGAAAGTGCACCTGCTGAACGTGCATCAGAGTTTAAAAATAAAAAGGGGAGAGAAAAGAATAACATGGAAAATATTGCTAGGTCAGCAGATGCAAGGGGGAGGGAGGGCTCGTGCCTGGGCAAGGGGGCTTGGGGAAGGGTAGGACAAGTACTGGGACAGAGGCATAACCACGTAATGAGAAGACGTATGAGATGTTCTGCAGTGCAGGAGTAATGGAGAAGGCTCTCGGGGTACTGCAGTGACATTACACTCAGTATTAATTTGTACTACTTGTGCAGGTTAGATTGGGTCTATTTTGGCATTGCAGCAGGGTTTCAGCCCATGTACCCAGCCTCAGATACCCTCTGCTGCAGTGCAATGGAGTTGATTCATGCAAGCAATACTCACTGAAGCCAATGGGAGGACAGCAGATTCAGTTAAAGTGCTTGCATCACCAGATCCAGGGTTAAGAAACAAAGTCAGAGCAACAAAAACTATCACATGAGGAAGGAGAAGGGAGGAAGTGGGAATAATTAATTTTTTTGTTGTAAGTCCAGAACCTGGTATGTCTTAAGGCCATAAAATGATCAGCAGGAAGAAAAAGATTAGAAAAATATTTGTTTCCTGAAATGTGTAAAATGTGTACATTTAATCAATTGCCTGTTCTGCAGAGGTTTTATTGCTAATTTCATAATTCACATCTATTTTTCTCTATATTCTGTGGAAGAATCAGTCTGAATCAAGGATCAGTTAAGCAAATGAGATATATAAGAAAACTGAAAAGCAGTAAAACCCAAGTCTGGACCATAAATATTCTGCAGAAGTAGTAGTTTTGATGAATAAGATACACAGGTGAAAAAAAAAGCATTTAAGGAGAAAATATTGTATGACATAATTGTCATCCCATTGACTTTGTGCTGGGAAAGAGTTCTGAGTTGCAGAGCTGGAAGTGAGCATGGGCTCAAGCTCCAAGGAGGTATTTTACTTTCTGACCCTGGTTTGTGTCTGACCAGCACAACAGCAAGAGGCTTCTGAATTGTTTTGGAGAAAGTAACATAAATATACTGACTGTGTATGGGAAGGGTGTTTTTATATGGTAATTGTAACTGTAAGGAGAGTTTGGTATTGCTAAATGAATATTTAAAGCAAATGTGTGATAAGTTCTTCACTGGCACTTTGACTCGTGAGTCATGTTGCACAGTCCCCAGCCATACCCCTCTCTATTTATAAAGTCATGCCTTGCTATATCTGACTTGCTAAATAAGCCTTTCAAATTGTGGAGGGGATTCTGGTGGCACGTTATGGGAACCAGGGAATAATTTCGAAGAGTAAGGGAAGTTAGAAAGGACACGACAAATCACCGCATGCTGGCTGCCTTCTGAAGAGCTGAGCAAATGTGCTGTTTGGTTTTTTCACCACAAAAATATCCAGGAGGCAGGGGCTGATGACTTCAGTCTGCTGGGTGCAAGGTCTGGAAAGAGGTGTAGAGTGAGGGTTTGTCTGACCCGAGCCCCTGTAAATGTTTCAGGATGGGTAGAAGAACAGGGGGAGATTACCCCAGCTAGTGAGGGTCCTTGCTGGTATCTGCCCAGGGCCCTGCCACACAAGAGAGCCCTTTCCGGGTCACTGCCCACCAGCTGGCTGTCGGCAGTGGGGTGCCTCAGTGTTGACAGGGCTTTGACATGCAGGAGGGGGAGCAGACACATCTCCAGAGCTGTGCCCTCCTCCCCAGGGCTCCAGCTGGAGCTGGGAAAAGAGCACGTTGCCAAATGCTGGTAACATAATGTGTTATCAAGTAGGTGCAGAGCAGGGAAGATGAGGCAAAGGGATATGAGAATTCAGTGGAAACTATACTGGGAAGCACAGCAGTGGTGCTACTCAAGGCAAAAAGATGAGTCCTGACCTATTTTGACCATATCCTCTTCACGGGCAACAGGCAAAGAGGAAAAAAAGACGTGCAATTTTTTTTCTCATAGGGTGGTCCACCATGTTTGTAATCTTCTTTAGAAAGCAGACTGATGAGATAACAGAGTCATCTGTTTCTGAGACTTTAGTGACTGAAGGTACTGGCTTTATTCATGCTCATCTCTTTCTGTGTGCCTCCAGGAGCTAACTGTTTTCTGGTGGACGTGGTTTGGCTCTAATTGATTTCACAGGAAGGCAATTTCTTTCCTACCTAGCTCAACAATACTGGGCTGTCTTAGTGCTTATTTAGCTTTCCTGAGAACCTTCCTCCACAGTGGTCTTGGGGTAGGCAGTGGGTATGAGCACCACGGGGACACTGTATGGAAACAGTCACGTAGGGCTGTACAACTACAAATGAATGAGTATTTCATAGCCAGAGGAAGATGTTGCTCCACCCTTGCAGGGAGTGGGGAACAGGAGTGTGGTGATGGCAGGGATGCCCACACAGCTGTGGGAGTACCAGGAGCACATGCTAGAGTCCCAAACTCCCAGTTTCCTCTCACAGGAGTAAAGCCACCCACCTTGTCAGCCACTGGCAGCAAAATGCACTGCTCAGGTTTGCCTGTGGTTAATGCTCGTTTTTTCTCTCAGCAAGCATGTAGCTACTACTGAACTTCTCCAGTGAGCTTGGCTCAGTGCAGCTTTTTTAGTTCCCCCAAGTTTCCTTACATTGTCCATCACCCCGATGGAGGGTAGGTGGCACGTACAACAGGAATTATTTCTTTCTCACCGGGGCAGCAGGTGAATATTATTGCTGGTGCAGGAGCCAGCAAGCTGCACAAACAGCTCTTCACTGCTCCAGAAATAGCCCCCTGCAGCACCCTTGGTCCCCTTAGAAACAAAACCAGCACATAATTCTCCACAAGCAGCACAGCTGACACTTAGAGTGGTGTTTCTGGACATCGATTGTTCATTCTGTGTGGGGTGGCAGGGGCAAGGAGGTCAGGGCACCCTGGTGGTTTTGTGCAGGGTTCACAGGCAGCTGAGGCTGGATTCACACCAGCAAGCTGGGGAGATGAAAGTCAGCCTAACACCACACTCCAGAGCCAACAGGTTCCTTGTGCCGAGTAGATAATTAATTATAAACAATATATGCAGATGTCAGCACTCTCCAGGGGACCTGCTCTCAGGTGGTGCACAGGTTTTTTTCAAGGGCATCCATTTGTCAAAACCATTCTCAAGATAATTTCTGGTGCCTCAGAGGGATGTGGTGCTTCAAGCACTGGGCACAGGTTGCGCCTGCTCCCCATCCTCTCAGAACAGAAAGCCTGATGCCAAGCCATGTGATGGCAGAACTGAGGTACTCTTTTTGTAGGGACACTGCAGGATCCATAGCTGCTGTTTGATTGCAGCTGGCCTTTTTGGAGGCTATCCCTGTGAGGAGGCTGCTTTGCTGCAGGGCGTTAGGATGGAGAGCACTAGAGGGGACAAACAGGTGTCTGGAGACAAATGATTAAGATTTTAATCTGGAAATACATGGGGAAACAGCTGTAGTGTCTGCTTTTCTGTAGTTTAAGTCAGCACTCTGTTTGTTGAACTAGTTTTTCTCCCAGGAAGCAATGATGAAACCCTTAAAACATGATGGGAGATTTTACAAAACGCTGTGTGGTGTGAGGGGCTGCAGATACCACATATACACACGCCCCTCAACCCCACCAACTTGGGCTGGTGGTTTAACTACAGAACTGGAGGAGACCAGGGCTGATGGGTGTGTTTTCCCTGCTGCCCATGCAGCAGGGGCTGTGGAGTGCAGGGCAGTGCCAGACCACAGGCCGGGAGGGCTGACATTCAGCCCTGATGGCTTCACATACTGACAGCAGGGCTGAATCCCCGCCACAGGGCTGTCCTGCCTCCGGCAGCTACCAGCAGGTCACCGGCATGTGCCTCACCCTCCCCAGGGTGTCTTGCTTTTCCTTGCCTTTCAGCAGCATTTCTGCCTGCTCCCTCTCATGGGCAGAGCTGGGGGATGCTAAGTTTAGAAGCCCAGACCCAGAATGGCCCTTTCCAAAAAGAAAACTGCAAAGCTGGTGACCAGTCGGTAGCGCTTAGCACCTATGCATGTGCTGGGGTTGCTACCTAGGCAAAGGAAGGAGTATGATAAGACTTTAATCTCCCTCCTCTGGAGGATAAATGAACCCTGACTACAGTGGCATTTCCCAGCCCGGTAATGAAATGGCTGATCACACGCCTCTCACTAGCTGGGGAGACCTGCTTACAGGGAGTATGCACATCTGCAGACTCCAAAGGGTTAAAAATAGATCCCACCCCGCCGATGGCACATTTTATATCCATTTAAAGGTGTACCATGCATTTCGTCCTAACAGTCTCTTCGAGACCTGAGAAAATGCCTTCATGTTGCTGACATTTTGTTCAAGGCTCTTTCTGTTTTTTAAGCCCGTGGCTGCCTGGGCTGTCTCCCCGTTCAGAGAGCTATTTCAGGGGGTCTGCATTTGCCCCTGGCTGCCCTGTCCTGAATGAGCAACTGCAGCGTGATTGCTGGCACGTTTGTGATGCTCCCCACCGCAGTCCTACTCCATCACATAGTCAGCAGCTAATGAGTTTATATCTCTAAGCAAGGCGAGGACCTGCTCTCTAAATGACTAAAATGTTTTTCTTCTTTTGGGTTTTTTTTTTGTTTTTTTTTTTGATGGGCCAGTGAATACTTGTTAGAAGAGGGCCGTCCTTTCTGTCGTTTATTCACATTGGGCATATGGGATGATGGTGCTACTTTTGGGGTGGACATCCCAGCTGGTATCTGGCACATGTTCCTCCAAGCATCCTCCAGGTGTGCTATAGGAAACATCTGAGGCTGGAGCTCTGTGCACTGGCCATCCCAGCTCATGTGAGACCCACACCTGGCCTGGCACCCACCCCGACCCCATTGGAGCTTCAGGAGTCAGCTCCTCAGTGCTGACACCTCCCCTCCACGGGTGGGCAGGGGTCTAACAGTGTGTGCTGGGCACACTGTGACTCTCATGTGGGTAGGGTCCAGCCCTACTTGGCACTGCTGGGCGGAGGTTCCTACACATGACTCCTGGGGCCAAGGAGACTGCTTAGGATGTGGATGGGGTGATTGGTGTAGCACAGAAAAGAACGCTTGGGAAGATTCAGAAGAAGGACAAGCAAAGAGAAGCTGTTATGAGTCCTACCGTGGTGGTACTGGTCTGCACCCTTTGAGGCATGTGCTGCTGCTGCAGTGGCAGGGAGCAGGGAGTAAGGCAGGGTGCTCATCGCAGGGGGATACCAGCAGGTTTCCTTTGCAGAGAGATGTTGGCAGGAGCTGTGTGCTGCTTGAAAAGGGGCTTTCTCTGCTGGCATCCACCAGCTCGCACACAGCCCAGGCCACCACCTCGTGCCATGCGAAACCCAAGAAAGCCTGGATAATCTCCAAAGGGCGGATGAAATTCCCATATCAAGCAAGCTCCGCTGTAGCTCTGCTAAAGCCCAGAGAGGTTTGCCTTTGTGGGAGGACCTGGGTGGTTTTATAAGGGGCTCCATTCCTCCCACAGGAGCCTCCAGCCAGTCAGCATGGCTGAGACCATATTAGGGATGCCTTTTCCTGAGTGTGAACTGTGTGTTCCCATCACATTCCCCATAGGAAGGCTCCCCATAAAGTCCCCCTTACCCTGACTTAAAGAGGCAACGAAGGCAGTGCCTTTGGGTGAGAGGCAGGGACGATGGTGCCAGATTGCTCATCCTCCAAGCTAGCATTTATCCCAGATAGGTATAAGTGAGGACAAGCCAGGGTGCCAGCACTGCAAAAAGGGGAAGCTGTCAGCCTGTGCCCAGCCTAGTGCTCATGATTTTCCAGCCTGCTTTTGCCTTCCTGACCACCATTTCCCAGTTTCTTTCTGTTGCCCTTGTGAAATTTTGGAAGCAGATTAGAAACACAGTTTAGCAGCTGAGCCCTATTCATGATCAGAGCTGAGCCCTTGATGAGACTGGCTTTATTTGAGACTTGACTCATCAAGAAGCTGGGAGTCCTGCACACCAGTGGGGTACTGCTGAGGGCAGGTAAACCACCTCTTAGGAGCTCCCTGCATACTCTTCCTCCTTTCCCTGTCCCCATTGTGGCGTCCTCCTCCACTCTATGTCCTCATCAGGAGACTAGAGGTCCTTTGGGACTGCTTCTCTAGGTAGGCTGTGGAAGAGCTTTTAATACACAAATTTTTTTAAACTAGTGCTGTAGATGCTTTAGGAAAAAAAGAGACATAGCTGTGGCAATCTTCAGTGGATAATCTCAAAGCACAAACTCATGGCACTGAGATCCTTAAATGGAGTTTATGTTGGGATGAGGGGTTTTTTGCGTTTTAGACCCACCTGTTTCCAGGGGGAGGAACACTGATATTAGGTTACACAGATTACACAAACTGACAATGAAATCAGCCCAGAGTCACCACGGAGCTGTCACTAATTTCTGATGTTTAAAATCAGATTCAGAAATATGAACTTGAGCTGGGCTTTTCCCTGAGCCCTCTCATTGCAAATTCTGTGAAGTTTTTTCAAGCATTAAATTATTTTCTGCAAATCATTTATTATTACCCATCAGTTTACTGCTTGGGAAACTGAGATCCATTGCTGTGCAAACTGCTGATTGATTAAGAAATGGCACCAAGACAAGCAGGTGCCAGATTTGCGTGTGGGAAACGGTGAGGCATGTGGGTTCCTATGCTGGGAAAAACATCCCAAAGCCATAGGAACAGCTTCTGTCCCCATTACCTAGAGGCTGACTCTAGCCTAGCAGTTATGGTCTGAAGGACTGACCTTTCAGACTCGATCATTTCAGCAGCACTCCCTTACTGCTGTGAGATAGGGAGCAGGTTACAGCTCAGGTGTCCCTGTTTATCTCTCAAAAATTGTGTACTGTCAGTGACAGATGGGATCTCAGAGGTAGACAACCAATGCTAGAGATTCATAATCCCTTGCTTGTTGCAAATGCCATACCAGTCTCTCGGGTGCTGTGTTGTGATCCAGGGCCAAAAGGAGGAGAGGAAGAAGTGCTTGGGATAGATAAAGGAATATGAGCAGGAATAACAACAAAAGTAATCCTGACCAGTGGCCAGATTACTGTCCCAGAGATCCATAGGGAAGAGAGCATGAGCAGAAAACAGCTTTGTGCAGAATTATGAGCTTGAGATGATGTTGGAAGAAAGTATATGGGCTCAGATGCTTCTCCATTGCCCTTCTCTCCCTGAGTGGGTGCACACAGGCTGCCTCCTGCCTCAGCTCACAGAGGTGACATCCTGGAGGTGTTACTGAGACCATGAACTTGACAATGTCTTGCACGTTTTGTGTGTTGTACTCTGCCACTGGGAGCATGATGCATATCTGTCTTGATGACTTTTTTTGGAAGTGAGATCCCACGACATGGTGAACTGCCTCGATCCCTGCTTCTGCTTTCTTTCAGGGGAACTTTAGAAATGACACAAATTATTTCTGACAGACATTCAAAACCCAGGCACTTCCAGACTAGCTTTCTTTGTTTTGAACTATTCCCTTTAAACATGGTGAAGGAGAGGTGGCTGCAGGTTCCCACAGTGGCCCCAAGCCTTTTGCAGATCCCCAAGTTGGAGATGGCAAGTGAATACATGTGGATTTTCAGGGAGCAGCTGAATCTGGATTTACACCCTGTTCACTAGCCACTTGGGAAGAAGAGAAGTGTGGGGTGAGCATCCAGGGTCACCAGCCAGCCTGCTGGTCACTGAGGCTGCTTAAGCAGGAGATAAAAAGGGAGCGGTTGGGGAAAGTCTCCCAATTCTCCTGCCACTTACTCAGCTGGTGAGTCTATACTTGGATTTTCCTCAGACTGAGTGGGCAGCCTGCAAATGAGTTGCTGGGGGCAGTATCTTGACAAGTATCCTGTTACTGCAGGCCGTAAAATCTATTTCCTTCCCTTGACCATTCAGCAGTGGTGTGCAACCTTGTAATCTTAAGGATCCAGGAAAAAAAAGAGAGGGAAAAAAGGGCTGACACCAGGATGGACTTTATTCTTTGCCACTGCAACAGTTTTAAAGCTGGGAGCTGAACTGCATTCACACCATGTGGTGAACAGCCAGCCTTGCTGAGTGCCCAGTCCAGGACTCAGAGCTGCAGCAACAAGAGGACACTCAGCAGTGGAAGATGCCTCTCCCTGCTCCTGACCACGTTCCTAGCACAAAACCCAAGGAACTACATCTCTCTTTACATCTTTTAGAAAAGTGGATGGAAAACGTGGACCTTTGATAAGACTCAGAGGAGTGGCTAAAGTTGCTGTGAACTATGCTGCTGTGCGTGCTCAGAGGCACAGCTACTCAGCTGTAATGGTAAAAAGGTTCAAGTTGCTCCAAGAAAAATGTGAGATTTGTACAAGTAACAGGATTTATGATACAGGAAGAGGGATTGCAGGGCTTCCCCAGCAGGTCATAACCCATGATGGCCATGGCCAAGTTTCCCAGGATCAGGCAGTTCTGGGGGACTTCTGCAGCCAAGTGCACTACTGTTGACTAACCTGCCACACAGAGCATTCAAACTGACTCTTCTGATCCTTCTCCCATGACAGTGTTACCCTATTGGCAGCTGGTGCAGACCTAGAAAGATAATAGCCCATGAAACCAAAGAACCTCCATCTGCAGGATTAACCAGGCTACTGTTAACAGCGTGATGGCTTGTTTTGTGAAGTGATTGGGATGGCTACTCCCAGTATTCAGCAGAGATTCACTGATCTAGGTGAGGCAGAGTTTCACAGGAAGACTGTGATTTTACCCTGTCTGACAAAATTTTCTTGCTGATTTGGGTTTTATGCAGTTAAATACTTAAAAAAATGCAAATAAGAAACAGCTTATTTCTTTTTTCCAGTTTCTCTCTACTCCAGATTTTACCCAAACAAACTCAGCAGCCCAGTTTAAGATCCTGGCAGCTCCTAATTCAGCTGGAAGCCAGTCTGTGGATCTGAAAGATGTGTTGACATGTCATTTTCCACTCCTACTACATATAAACTGTCCATTATTCCCCCTCATTGCCTGGAGCCAGAGAGGGGTGTAGTGGCAAAAGACTGCAAGTCAAAAGCGCATGTAAACTACCCCTGTGTCTTTCTGTGACCATACTCTGCAAAATAACATTCATGCTCATTTTTCATTACGTGCTACTTTTTGAATAAAAATCAGACTATCTCTCTGCTGTTAACTTTGCCGTGTTATTTCAGATAGAAATAAAACTGTTTTCTAGGCCAGGCTGCTCTCCTTCCTAGCGAGAAGCTCTGGGGCTCCCATTCAAACGGAGGTAGTGGAGGAAATCAGGACTCCTGGGGCTTGGCATCAATTAGTCATCTACCATGGATCTGATTTGAAACTCTCAACCTGCCTGGCCACATGGTTTGCTACTCGTAGAGGAGCAATAATAAGGGTTAAGAGGCTTAACTAAGATCCCCTGGGGAAAAGTGCTTTAAAAGGAAAAAGCATGTCTAGAATTTCATGTGTTATGGTTCAAATGGTGTCTTTATTTCATTTTTTAGAGAAGGCAAACCCCCAGCAAAATATGCAAGGGAGGAAACTCTAGTATTAGTATCAGCCACATAAATATTGTACTTTCTTATTTAGGAATCATTTAATAACTGATTCTCAGTCCCCGGAAGTCTCTGCCACGAGGTATCGAAGCCAAAACTCATTAGGATTAAATTAATAATAATGTTTATACAGCTACACTGAGAATATCCAGAGCTGCTATGTCAAGGATGGTGAATGATTATTGTCTGGCACATCCAGAGCTGCTTGGCTCTAGCTGAAGGGGTGAGGGAGGATTTGTTCTCCACCCAGGACTGTCTCAGCATCCTGCCCCAGAGCTGCCGAATGTCTCCGGAGCTGGTTTGGGATGTTGGGCCCTGTTGCCTGGCAGTTGCTACACTGTAAGTGTGAAGATAGATTGTGGCAGGCCATGGAGAACCCTCCCAACAGCCGCAGCTGCTGCTTGCGTCATCCTTAGGCAACATGTGAATTTCAATATCAGCGTTGCTGTGTGTCTCTGCACACTTCTGTTGTAGGTCTTTTTATACAAATGGTCCTGTGCTGGTTTAAAGGTAAACCAGCAGGGGAAATGAACTCAACTCAAAAGAGAGATTATAAGTCAGAGTAACAATTTAATAAAATAATACAATAAGTAGAATTATACAGACAAACAATTGGTTTTAACCCACAAAACCCAAATGTATAACCCAGCACCCTGGGGCATGAACAGAGTGGTGTTCTTTGGGCCCCCTGAGTCCAAAGTAAAGGGAGAGGGGAAAAACCTGTTGGTGAGAGTGCTGTTGCAGTCTGGTCAAGAGTGGTGAGAGTGGTGGTCTCAGTCTGGTTGAAAGTGGTGGTCTGCAGTCTTCCTCTGGATCCCACGAGTGGTAAAAAAAGTTCCAAGACTCCAAGATTATATATTCTCCAGTTCAGGCAGGAATGCCCAGCACTTCCCTCAGGGCAGGGAGCTCCACAAAGGGTGTGAGGACAAGAGCATCCTCTTATCTCACAGGCCTCTTAACACCTAGTTTATAGGCTGAGGAGTCAGGCTGCTGTGGGCAGAGGGTGCAAATAGTCTATTGACAGCAGTTTCTGGGAAATGGCATGGAAGGCTATAGAATACACAGTTTTGGGTTACACCCATCCAGTGATGAATTGGTCCCAGCTGTTCTAACCAGGACAGGTCCCCAGTTCCTTTCCAAGCCCAGTGACTACTTGTCCCCCAGGCACTGTGGGATATACATGCAAACCCTTGGACGAGAGGGTTGGGCTGCAATTTAGAAACTTGAGCAGTAGTGTGAAGGTGCAAATCACCTCATAGCACATGGGCAATCGGACATTCATTTTCATGCCAGCAAGTGTACTAAACCTGCTGTGGTACAATGGAGAGGGTGGGTGGAAGCAGCTACCAACAGTACTATGTTATTCACAAAGCACTGCCACCTTGCAGGCTGTTATGAAGAACAGGTGCCTGCTCGGAAGAGGCCAGAGTTTAGGAAAAAAATTGCAGAAAATGACGGTGTGCCAGGATCTGGAGTTTGCTATTCTGGCATTTCCTGTGTGAAGGCTGAGACATGGATGAATGATTGGGCATTAGGTTTATGGGAACACAAGGAGAAGTTTGGTCCTGCAGAAGGTGATTCCTTCCTTCTCTATCAGGAAGGGGAAAAGCCATCAGAGAGTAACCATGTGCCTCTGATATAGGTGTGTCTTCTTAAACTGGTGTCAGGGTTTAACCTCAGCTAACAACTCCCTACTAAGCAGTGGCTCGCTCACTCCCTTCACCCCCCTGGTGGGACAGGGAGGAGAATCAGGAGAAAAAAACACATTAAACTTGTGGGTTGAGGTAAGAACAGTTCAATAATTGAAATAAAGTAAAATAAATTAATACTAATTATAATAATAACAATAATAATATATAATGACAGCAATAAACATGAGGAGGAGAGAGACGTAAAACCCAAGAGAAACTAGTGATGCACAATATAGTTGCTCACCACTCACTGATATATGCCCAGCTCATCCCTGAGCAGCAATCAGTGGTTCCTGGGCAAGGTCCCCCAGTTTATATACTAGGAATGACATTCTGTGGTAAAGAATACTCCTAAGCTGGTTCAAGTCAGCTGTCCAAGCCAGAGTCCAGGTTAACTGGGGAGCAATCTTCTTTTCTCTTTGGCTAGTGCTGATACAGCAGCCTTCTCTTGTGCTGTCTTCAGTCACAGGCGTTTCTATATCTATTGTTCTCTGTTATTTTCCAAGAAATACCCTCTGTTGCAGCACATGGTGCTGAGGACGTGGCTGGACAGCAGTGGGACCACAGAGGTACCACTGAAGGCAACAGGAGAAGGCACCAGGGACAACCCAGATGCCACTGAAGCCCCCAGCGGAGATAATGGATGAGCAAGGCAGCTCCCAAACGTAATCCCCAGTATAGCACTCAGGGGGAAAATTGCTGCATCTGCCTGGTTTTATTGCAACGAAGTATGTGGGCAAGGCTCCTGCACATCCTACATGCTCTGCATGTAGGGCACCATGTGTGGCACAGCATGGCAAGAAGGTGCTCTCAGGCGCTCTCTCTTGTACTTGAAGCCATTGTGTGATGGTAGTCACGTCAGGAGTGCTATTTCTGCGCCTCTCTTCCCAGTAAATACACTGCCCAGACTCTGCTCCCTTGTAGCTCTCTCACCGCCTACCCCTGTGAGCAGACAGCAGAGCTGAAAGGAGCTGGAAAAGCATTAATGGGTTTTAAAATGGAGTTTAACAGATTTATGAATGCAGATGTACAGTGTGCCTGCCTGCAGCACCAGGCACTGGATGCCAGTGCAATTGGCCTCTCCTGACGGCATTTTCCTGAGTCGTGGAGGGGACCCCTCGATTTGCCCAATGTCCTGCTCTCACAGGCTATGGAGATAATCGCAAGGGCTGGGGGGCTGTGAGGGCTAGAGGGGAGTATCCCGGTGGTTCTGAAAGGTCAGACAACATCTGTGCCCCTCTCACTCATGCCTGGGTAGCACGAAGTGGCAAAGGCTCAATCAGTCCGCTTGAAAACAGAGCTATATTCTGGTCAGTCCGAACATGGATTAAACTAAGTCAATTTGGTTATGTTAGCTGTATTGAGGATTGTATCAATGTACCTCACAGGCAGAGGTGCTGTATGTAATCCCCACCCCCTCATCTTAAAGCCACCAGCACTTTTGTTACACCGAAGAGTCCTGGCCAGCATTTTCCACCCCGGTATCTGTGTCAGCTTGCGTTTTTTCCATTTCTGTCAGTCAGAGCAGGGAAAAATAATGTTTGCTTCCTTATTAATTAAAAAAAAAAAAAAAAAAAGAAAAAAAAGAAAGAAAGAAAAAAAGAGAGCAGCAGTTTCCTAGAACTGTTTCTGAAAATCCGTCAGTGCCCCCGTGTGTCGGAATGGGGACCGGAGAGGCGGTCGGAGAGCCACCGTGCAGAGCTTGCGCATGTCAAGGGGGAAACAGGTTTGCAGGTGCCCAGAACAGGGCGTTTGCAGCAGGCCAGCGGCTTGACCCTCTCAGAGGGGTGCTGTGAAATGTCGTGATGCTGTGGCAAAGGCACTGCAGCAACCCTCCCCAAGGACAATCATGTCCCACAGGGGCACGATTCGGTGCGATGCCCTAAATACGAGGTGTGTGAGAGAGAAGGAAATACCCAGAAATCGCTGAAGAGCCGAGGGTGCGTGTCCATGTGTGGGTGGGCAGGCAAGCAGGGCGGAGGGTGCCCTGGTTTCTGCATTTGTTTCCGAAGCGCTTCACATCCCAAGCGACGGCGGTCGGCTAGCGCAGAGCTGGATTAGGCGAATCCTGTTCCGGCGCTCGCTGGAGACGGGTTTTTAAAACAGATTAGTGCAAAATGGAGAGAGGTCCCTGTTGTTGCAGATGCCTTCGCCTCCCTCCGGGCCCGGGTCCCGGCTGCTGCCCATCTTTTTTGGTCTTGCAGAAGCAGAGCAGAAACCAGCAGCTCCCCCCGCGGTTACCCCGCGGCCCGGGGTGCCGCACGCGGAAAGAGCTGCAGTTGCATCAGTTCTGACGCATCGCACGGACTCGCTGGGTTTAAATGTCCCCCGACAGAAGCTGCGCATCGCCAGGCTGCCCCCTCAGCCGGGCGGCGGGGAGACTTTCCCGGAGCCCCAGCTGATGCAGGGACCACCCGGGCCTAGGGCTGCGGTGCTGTGTGGTGTATTTTTTATTTTACTTTATTTTTCGTTTATTTTCATTTTATCTCATCCAGTTCCCTGTACCTCCCCCCCTGCTCCTCCCGCTCCCCCCGCTGGGCGGTCGGGGGCGGAGCCGGGCGCCGCTGTTTGGATTTAAACGTTGCAGCGGGAGGGGGCGGGCTCGACCGGCGGATCCCGGTTCCCGGCTGCGGCTCCTGGCTCCCGCTCCCGGCCCCGCCATGGTGGTGCCGGCGCGTCGCGTGAAGACGGAGTACATGAAGCGCTTCAAGGAGCCCAAATGGGAGTCGTGCGGCGCCTGCTACCTGGAGCTGCTGCACTACCGCCTCAGCCGCCGGCTCCTGGAGCAGGCGCACCGGCCCTGGCTCTGGGACGGCTGGGAGCAGGACAGCGGTAGCGGTGGCGGCAGCACCGCCGCGTCCCCTTCGCCGCCGGGCGCCGGCAGCCCCGCGGCCGCGCAGGAGGAGGAGCCGCCGGCGGCCGGAGCGGCAGCGGCAGCGCCGAGCGAGACGGGACGGGCGAGCCCCGGTAGGGAGCGAGGGGATGGTGGGGGGGACACGTGTGTCCAGTGCGGTTCGAGCCCCGGGTCCCTCCGGCCAGGCCGTGCTGCCCTGCCCTGCTCTGCAGGGCACGGTAGGGATGGCTCTGCCCGGGCCGCCCTGCCGTGCCGGGGGATGTTGATCCCCCATCCCGGGCCCTGATCCAGGCCCAGCGGGGTGACCGTGCGGGGGCACCCGGCCGCCGCCTGGAGCATCTTACCCGCTGCCAGCACAGCCAGCCTGGCGGTGGCACCACTCATCAGCCGGAGCCCTAGTGCGCTTTAGCCGGGTCCTTGCTAGGCCTGCGGAGAAGCCATAGCTGCGGCATCGGAGGTGTCTCTTTAAAGAGCCAAGTGGTGGTGGTAACTCTCATCCTGAGTCACAGCCACTTATGTAAACTGTTGCCATGGGAGCGGAACATCGCTGCAATTATATAAGCAGGTTCTCCGGCAAAAGCAGTGGCAAGTGGACTGTATGCCAGTGGCTGGCATTTAACGCAACTGCTTTCCTGGATTTGCACAAATAATCTGTGTCGGCTGAACACTAGGTTCTTAATGCCACCTGAGGTTTGGTCTTGGGTTCACAGCTGAGTACAGGCAACTTCGTAAGCTGAGCAGGTGCAGAGCTGAGAACATTTTGTTCTCTTTGGGCAGAGGAATTGCCTTTTGATGTCTCAAGATCTAACTATGTAGAGCGGGTAGAGAGATAACAGTACTGTCAAGCTTCCTAAGTTGGTATTCCTCTGTTCCATAAGATGTTGTCTCCTACTTGTAATGAGAGAATACTGTATCTGGCAGCCATTGATTGGTGCTTTGCAATGTGTTTTGAATTAGCCATGTATATCTATTGTACAGTAGCAGGGAAAACCCTTGAGAATTGTTCAGTTAACTTCATGTTGCCTTTTTCTTTTTTTTTCTTGGAGTTAGATGTGCTTGTTTGGAGTGGGGAAACTAATCTGATTCAATGTCCTTTGGGGCCTGAGGTTTCCAGAATGATCTGTATTCTGATATTCAAGGCTAAACAGCATTCATTGTCCTTAAGAATACCATGTTATACAAAAGCTTTAACTATGTTATCATCTGTTTAAGAGGCCTGATGTTTCAGAGCATGCCAGTGATGTTGGGTTCTGCAGTGAGCTGCAGTCCTCTTGGCTGGGTGGGCCTGTGGTACCTAGGCCCCATGGAGGGGGGGCTGGGGAGGTGAACATAGCTGCTGGCTGCCAGGGTTGTGTACCCCACCTCCACAATGTTGTCCTCGTTTCAGTTGGGATAGAGATAACTTTATTTCTACTAGCTGGTACATGTTGAGTGTTGGATTCAGTATGAGAATAATGCTGATAATATACTGATGTTGTTGTTACTGTTCAGTAGTGCTTATCTTAAATCAAGGACTTTTCAGTTTCTCATAATAGCGAGCAGGTGCACAGGAAGCTGGGAAGGAGTATTGCCAGGACGGCTGATCCAAACTGGCCAAAGGGATACTCTGTACCATAGAGTATCATGCCCTGGAGGGGCATGATATATGAACTGGAGGGGGTTGGCCAGGAGCCACCAATCCTGCTTGGGGATGGGTTGGGCACCAGTCTGCAGCTGGTGAGCAATTTTATTGTGTGCAGCACTAATTTCTCTTGGGTTTTATTCTTTTATCTTCTTGTCTCCCTTTTCATTATTATATTTTACGTCACGTCATGGCTGAGCTTCGCGAACGAAGATTTGAGAAGGCTTTATCCACATTTGTTACAGGCACGTTGGTGATACGTCATTTTACTTCCATTATAAAAGTGTGCTTATCTCAATCCATGAGTTTTTTTTGTTCTCTTTCCCACCCCACTGAGGACTGAGTGTCTGTGTGATACTTAGTTGCTGGCTGGGGTTAAACTGCAACAGCTGTGCAGTGATGGAAGCACTCTAGCTCACCAGTATGTAACAAAGTATTAACGACCCTGTTTGTGCTTTCCTAGATCAGGCCTTGAGGAAGCTAGACTGGGAGTGTGAGAGGAAGACAAACGTAGCACCTTAGTGAGAAGTACGACGGAATTCCAAAAGGCTGGGGAACGGTTGCATGGCAAAAGGCAATGCTGTCTAAAGGCTTGACTTCTAGTGGGAGGAGGGTGGAAGCTATTGAAGCTGCTCTTGGAACTTGACATTCCCCCCTTTTATGATGCAGTTCGAATACATATCAATCTGGGTCAGTTGTGGCATGGACCAGAATTTCTCTTCATTCTTCTCATTGAGCTTGTGGATAGAGCAGGTAAGCCTGTTACAATCTGGATGGGACTGGCAGTTGGCAAGGCTAGAGTCTGCTGGCCAGGGTGCTCTGCTCACTCCTCAGCCTACTCCCTGATGCTCTCCCAGACTGCTCCCAGGGGAAAGATCCAAATGGAGTTACTTGGTAGTCTGATTCTGGTTGGGTCGTTTTTGGTGGAGGATGAAAGCTTGATGGCACTTTCTGTCGTCAGTGGTGGTGTGTGTGACTATCCAGTTCATGCATAGTCATGTCCTTAGTACTATGTCAGTGGCAAAGGGACTGTGGAGCAACAGTGGTCTGCCAGGCTGTAGGATTTTGGGCAATTGTGCCTCTGTAACTGATCAACTTTGCCATTGCTGCAGTAAGGGAATGCCTCATGTTCTATAAGGTCCTTGCTTCTTGTACCTATAGTGGGAGAAAAATCTGTACTTAAGCTTAATTTCTTTACTAAGTGCCTTAGGATAAACATTTTTAAGTTCTGCAATTATTGAAGAGCTTTGCTAAGTCCTTAGCAAAAGGACTGAAAACAATTCTGCTTAGGCAGCTGGACTTAGTATTTATTGTATCTTAATGAACATGCGAATACACAAGCAGGTGACTCATTCAGTATTGGACAATTATAAGAATGTATTTTTCTTCTGCTTAGTGGCTGGCTAATTAAAGCATGTGGAGGAGATAACACAGAAACTACCACTCTGTGAAGCTTCCATTATTCAACTGCCTTTTTTTTTTTTTTTTCCACTCTGAAAGAACTTAATTACACTGTGGGGGTAGCTGAGTGTGTTCATATTGATGACATCTTTTGTCTTCTGAATCTGACATCCACCCACATGCTGTAGCATCCCAGTTGTTACCTGGCTACTGCTGCTTCCTGCTGTTCTGTGGGAAATCTGATTTCTGTCTGAATGGTATGAACAGTGCTTGTGGCCAAGTGTGTATAGCCAGCAGCTGACTAAGATCTGAGGTAAATCCAATTCATAATGGTGTGTGCACCCTGGTTGCCCCTGGTTGCTTCTTTTCCTCATTAAGATGAGCCTGTATGTGTTTGTAAAAGTCTGTGAATGCTTCTGGTGTGTGTGGAGAAAGTGGATGTAGGCAGCTTGGCTCTAAGGTTTACTGGTGTTGCTCTAAAGTACTACCAATGTGAACACCTGGGATAGCACCTGGGAGAAAGGTTCTTTGTCAGTCTATCTTGCCCTGAAGCTACAGCTGAGTGATACTAGGGTGTGCTTGGGGGCAACTTTGGGTTAATTCCTTCTGGGCCCTCACTTGCAGCAATGGTTTCTGGGATTCTTTCATGGAACATGCTCAGGCACAGATGTGCTTTAAACATAATCCAGCAAAATCTTGACCTAAATCAACGGGTGTAGTTGTGGTGTAGACACATCCTTAAAGCTGTCAACAGAACCCAGTGGGCTGGTAAGTAAAAGATAGAAGCTCTTGGCAGCAGTGCTGCTGTCAGACCTGTTGCTTGTGAAATGACACTGCTGCACAGGCATGCAGGATGAAGGCACCTTGCAATCCTTATTGCCATTTTGCCTTCAGCATTTTGTGCAGTGGTCTTAAGTGACAGCAGTGACAAGCTGCCATCAAAACAGCTGCCTCAACAGTATTTGGAAAGTGACTGATCTGGATTAGTGCAACTCAGAAGAAGGTCCAATTTCATACTTGTTCCCTGATCTTGTCTGTCACCATGTTGCAGGTGTATTTGCTGGCCCAAGAACATGGGAAGGAGTAGCTTGTGCTGGGGAAAGAAGACAAGGGTGTCAGTTCAGGGGTTTATAGGATTATTATTCAAAGTTGCTCCAATTTTTTTTTGTTGGAAACAAGCTTTGCTAACAAGCCAAACTAGTCATTGCTCTCTGAACTCTGCTGCAGATGACACTTGTGTGAATCTGACCAACTGTGAGCTCCTGTGTGGATGCTAACTCCAGTACTGCATCATATAAGATCTGCCTTGAAGAAATGATGCAATCTATTTCAGCTGTAGTAGCTACTTTCTACCCAGCTGTAGTCTACTCATACCCACAACCGAATACATGCCCCTTTCAAGAGGCCTTGAAGCCCTGCCCCATTGGTGGAAGTGTTTGTACTAGAGTAGGAAACTTCAAGTTCTGCCAGTTGCAGTTCAAGAACAAAGTGCTTCTGATCCTGAGGTAGTGCTGTAAAGAGACAACGATTTTATATAGAGATAATACTGTTGACCCCTACGACCTGGCCTATGGGTTTAATCAGAATGTTGTTGATACTCTTAGTAAGTCAGCAGAGCCTTTGAAATGGGGATCCTGTCTGCCCCACGGAGCAAGCAATGTTGTGGGAGAGGGAAGATCCACTTGAGCTTTTCCTGCTGGAGCCTGGAGTGGAGCTGTTATGCAAGCAGGGCGATGCAGCAGGGTTTAAGTGACCTCTTCTGGGCAGGAGCTTTCAACAGCAATATCGGGTGGGCCTAACAGCCTTGTTCTGTCTGTTAAGCACTTAATCCCCTCCTGTCCATCCAGTGTGCTCTGCTTAGCACCCACGATGCAGTTTTAAATGTTTCTAGCTTTTCCCCTCTCCTGTCTAATCCCTGTAGTGCTGCAAGCCAGTCAGCTCTGAGTTTCCTGTGTCTGCTGGAGCTGGTGCTCTGCATGGGAAGGAGGAGATGGGTAGGTGTTGCTGGTGCCTGGACTCCCTGAGCAGCTGGGGTCTAAGTCCTGCTATCAGCTGCTGTTTTTCTGTCTTCCTGTGAAAAGGGCTGTCTAGCGATGGCTTGGATATAAACTATAGCTTTAAGTAAAAGATTTAAATAACTGTTAGATATCTGCCTTGTGCCTTCACCAATAGAATTCTGCATAAATGCACAATAGGAGTGAATTCATTGAAAAACCTGATTTAATAGTAGGTGCTTGTAAGTGCTACAGTGCACTCTGGCATACAGCATTTACTGTAAGACTGTGCACAACAGGCCTCTGTGTGTCATTTACCCATATGCTTTTATTGCTATTTTGGGACAAGCTGGCTCAATCACTTCTGTACCAGCTGGAGCTATATCCTAGTGAGCAGCATCCCTAGGTATGGCTATTGCCTTGTTTTTTAAAGCTAAAGTATCCATACAGTTGCAGACCCCCCCCACTTTCCATTATTTTTAAGTCTTTAAATGTTGCTCCACCCTCCTTTGTAGAGAAGGAAGATGCCATTTTCCCCTGAACAGAGGATGGAACACCTTCTCAAAATCAAAGCTCTCCTGTTTCAGAATTGACAGCAATGTCCCCTTTCAGTGTTTTATTTTCTGAAAACAGCACTCCCTTCTGATAATGGATCTAGCCAGCCTCTCCTTAGGAGTAGCTGTGGAGAGAGAGATGTTCAGATAGTATTTTGTAAGGGGATAGCTCTCTGCTCTCTGTTTGCAGCCATGGTGAATGAGCTGTCTTGTTTTAGAAGTTAAACTGTGTGTCCTAGAGACGGGGACACTATGCAAAGCAGGTCTGTTACCACACTGAGGTCACTGCTGCTTGCCTTTTATCCACCCTTAGCTATAACACCTGAAATTATGTGCACCCAATATTAAGGTACTGATCTGACCATTTGTTGTTCTCACTTTGTCACTCCTTTGGACTTGACTACTTTTTTTGGTGGCTTTGTGGGGACATTCAATTGAATTCTTACCAAATACAGCTCTAAATACTTTACTGCTGCTGGCTACTCTTGACCAAATACTCAGCTGTACTGCAGGATATAATCTGCACCTAATGGTACACCTGCACTGATTGGAAGATGTGTATTGGCAAGCCTGAACACCAGGACCTTTGTGTTGGTTGTCAGCAAGTGGAAAGTGTGCTGGCAAGGCTAACAGCTTGCAAGAGAGTATAAGGCTTGCCTTATGGGAATTCTGGGGCATGTGGCAAGTCTTGATATCTTTATCCTATAAGCATGAAGTAAGTGCAAGAGTAAACGGATGCTTAACCAATGTGCTAGGCAGGCACAACTTGTATTTCACCAGAGCTGGATGGATGCAGAAGTGAAATTAAAGCAGTGTCAGATGTGGCATGTACTTGCTTGACTAGCTAAATCACAGCAATTATCAGGAATGATTGCTATTTTGTCACAGGATTGGAAATCCCTTCTGCTTTTAATGATGAAGACACTTGGGTAAAATTTTTACTGGTTGTCTATGTAAGCAAGCCTTAAAACAGATAAACCCCTTCTATGCCAGTGGAGGAATTCCTTCTGTACATACCAGCATATGTTGGTGGTGGTTGAAGATTCTGAGTCTTGGAACAGAGGTGGCTTGCAGCTCATCCCTACCAGAACCAGAAATGGATGGTGTGGTAGAAAACTTGCAAGTTTGGTGTGTTTGTCAGCACAGTTTGAGTGTATCACTGTGTGTGTCTAGAAGAAAGCAGCATCTAATGCTCAAAGCTGTGGACTTAAAGGGAGTCACTAGTGGACTCCTATGCTGTTTAAAAAAAAAAAAAGGCTGTAATTGCCTTTTACATAAAAGGCGTGGTTGGCCCAGAAGTCCCAGAGACTTCAGATCACAATGTCTGTGCCCATAGTGCTTAGTGGCCACATTCAATGTCCAGCATACGCTTCCAGCTTGTCCACACTACTGTTGAAGGTTTGCAGGATGGAGAATGAAAACAGGGTTCTGTGTATTTACTTTTTTCCAAAGTCGTATTTCACTAATGTAAGCAGTATATTTGATTAGACTCACTCAGTATAGAATAACAGAATCAGTTAGGTTGGAAAAGACCTTTAAAATTGAATTCAACCACTATCTTAGCATTGCCAAGTCCACCAGTAAATGTCCCAAAGTGAATTATCTGCATGTCTTTACCTCCATGCATGGTGACTCAACCACTTCCCTGGGCAGCTGTTCCAATGCTTGACATCCATTTTGGAGAAGGAATTTTTCTTAATATCCAATCTAGACCTCCCCTGATGCAACTTGAGGCCATTTCCTCTTGCTCTATTGCTTGTTACCTGGGAGAAGAGACCAATCCCTATCTGGCTACAACCTCCTTTCAGGTGGTTGTACGGTGTGATAAGGTCCCCCCTGAGCCTCCTTTTCTCCAGGCTAAACAACCCCATCTCCTTCTGCTACTCCTAACATGACTTACTCTCTAGACCCTTCCTTGGCTCTGTTGGCTTCTCTGGGCAGCACCTCAATGACCTTCTTTTAGTGAGGGGCCTGAAACTGAACATATGATTTGAGGTGCAGCCTAACTGGTGCCCCAAACAAAGGAAAACTAGTTCCTCCCTAGCACTATAATGAAAGAAGATTAGATCTTCTGGAACAGTTGTTTCCCTGTGTTTTTATTATTTAATATTTTATATAATGCTGATTCAGCCTCAGTGATGATCCACAACTGCAATAACACAGCCTTTAAATTTTCTCATAAATCTTAGTCTACATATCCAGTGTCTGGAGGACCCTTGTTATGGAAGGCTTAAATGTGTGGGTGACATGAGCCTTGGAGAACAATGCCTGTAGAGAGTGGTCCTTTAAATGGACAACATGCTATCTGTTCTGTGAAGTAAGGGTGATGTCTACCACATTGTAGGTTTCTGCTTCATACTCTCCTCTCCTCCATGAACAGAAAATCATAATAGGAATATATGTATAAACAGGGAGCTTGAAAATGAATCATTTTCTTTCAGTGGAAGCTTACAGTATGAGGGATTTAATATTGTACGTACTCTTATCAGACTTCATTTCTGACTGGCTGGCAGCATCTATGTGGCATTCAGCAGTCCATCTGTTTGCTGTCTGGAAGATGCAAGGATGAAACAGTGAAGACAGAAGTTCACTGGAAACAGTCATTAACATTCTACCTGGAGCTATTGGTTATCTGTAACCTCAACAGTGAAAGGCGTTTTTAAGTATGTGAAAGCTGTGTTGTAGTCACTAAAGAAAGAACGAAGACATTTAAGCAAGGTATATGTCTGTTGCTAAGGAATTAATGACATCTTCCATTTCTAAAAAAAGCACAGCTTCAATGATGTATTGAGAGGCTGTGCAAATCAGACACTTATGTTGTCATTAGGAACTTAAAGCATAAATTTTTTTATTTTTTTTTTCTTTAGAGAAAGAAAAAGAAGATCAAGAAAAGCAGGAGAAGGAAGAGCAAGAAAAAACTGTAGAACACACTTCTGCAAAGGAAGCAGACAAAACCAGCCGTACAGGACGACGTCCAAGTCGAAGTGCCTTGTCCAGTCGTAATGATCGCAAATCAGCCAAAAGTCCTCAAAGGACAGATGCACCAAAGGAGAATAAACATCCATTTGCTCTGTATGGATGGGGAGAAAGACAGACAGATACTGGAAGCCAGAAAACTCACAATGTCTGTGCTTCTGCTTCAGTGAATGAAGTAAGTAAAAGCTTCTGTATCAGTCAAGGGCAGTGACTTAGATACGTCTAATATCTAAGTAAAACTGCTCAGGGTTCCCTTTATTTGAATGCGTGGAGATTCTAGCAATAAGTTCTAGAAACAAACCTGGAGAGGTTTGAGATGTCCAAATAAAATAGCTCTTAACTGTTAATTGGCTTTGAAACTTCCATGTTTGACTAATACTTGAAATTCTGTTTAAACCTTGGCAATCTTGTTTCTGGCTGTTACAGTGTTACTGGCTGCTAACTAGCTGTTATAAATGTATTTCTACACTTCAAACAAAACAACAGCAAAGCAGCAGGGAGTTAGCACCAGGCATCCCCCAGCAGGCAGGTGTATAAACACTGCGGTAGCGTTTGTGCTGTGAAAGAGTGACTTTTGCTGGGGCACTTCCTAGAATACCAGCCTCAGTGAGAGGGTTGGAAATGCTTGGCTGCTAAAACGTCTTGTCTAGCAGCCTGTTTTGGTGGGTTGCCAGCAGGAAACTTTGCCTACAGAATGGTCTACGGGATGGCTGATGGATTGCAGGGCTGGTGTAAATATTAACAAAACAGCACAAATAAAATTCATATGGTCATGGACAGCATCACGATTCTGCTGTACTGGAGATCTGTTTCCTGGCTTAGAAACAGCAAGGTTGTAACAAACAGATTAATTTCTTTCTTTTCTGTGACTTTCCTAGTCTCCTAAAACATAATCCTTAATGTAGCCCTGCCAGTGTCTTGTCCTTTTCTTACTACTGATGTAGGTTCTGACTTTATGACCCAAGATACCTGAGGGCTGAGGTGGGTGGTAGCCTTGATGTGCAAGATGGAGCTGGCTTTTGATGGGTTGTTTTGGAAAGGGTTTGAAGCCCAGCCTTTTCCCTCCTGGACTGCTCAACCCTTTGAGCAAAATGTGGAACTTCAGCCTTTCAGCCCTGGAAAGAAACTGCCTTTCCTGATAATGGACACTGTTGCTGAATTGATAAGCTTTGGTCAGGTCTCATAATAGTTGACTGGCTCTTTATGTTTAAGCCTAAAAGAGGCTGATGCCTGACTTGACCAGAGGTATTTATACCTTTTAAGACTTCTAACGTTTCTTATGCTAGAAACAGTTACAGAATGCCTAAGATCACCGAAGGTCTTGGGTTTGGACTGAATGGGCAGAATATTTCTGGAACACTCCCAATTCTGCAGTGCTTTTTCACTAAGGATGCTTCTTTAAGCAGGAACTCACTGCCTAGCGTGGATACTTTTCCCCTAATTGAGATGAGAGATAGAGCTCTAAATCTGGAGATAGAAGCAAGCAAATATAGAACTGGATCTTTGGATTAATTTTGTGGAAACCATGATAATTTATTAATACAAAAATGTATGTAGGTATGTGTTCAGCATATTGTTCAAAATCAAGATCTTCAGTCTCTTAATAAGGAATCTCTAAGGATTGGTTTTACTAATATGGCTCAGATTTTAAGGGATGCTTGGACACTGAGAGGTGCTTAAGAATTTAAATGGTAGAAGAACTGAAGTTTTTAGAATGTCTGAGTAAGACTATGAAACATTCAAGATTTTTGGAATCATTTAAGAGTGGGAAGCAGGAAAGATAATGCAGAACAGAATTTGAAGAATTTTTTTATGAAAAAAAAAAATCTCTTCTTCTGTAATTTGTACCACTAACAGAAGCAAATATAATCTCGCTTGCAAGCCCTGTTTCTTCAGGATGGGGGATTGGGACAAATAAAAAGCGATCCTCAGCATTCCTGTGGGGTTCCTAGGCTGTTTTCCTGCTGTAATATTAACTCTGGTCTTTTAGATTCATGAGTCTGCTCTACGAGCAAAGAACAGGCGACAAGTGGAGAAAAGGAAGCTTTCTCAGAGGAGAGTACGATCAGCAGAAGCAGAAACAGCTTGGCGAACAAAGCCCTCCCCAGCAGACAACCCCTGGATGACAGAGTATATGAGATGCTACTCAGCAAGAGCTCTCTGAATTTGGATTCCCTTAGGCATCCTCAAAAGAAGTTGTGCATATCAGGACACTGGTGCAAGGAACCAAACTACTTATGCAAGGTTTTTATAGGGAGTTTCCAGCTGTTAAAATATTTGTTACAATGTTTTTATCTTGGCTACCTACCTCACAGTGGGGTGTATGGGTGTATCCTTGGAGCCATAACATTTGAAGAGGCTTTTAGATATAACTACCCAAACTTTTAAACAATTCCCCTTTTGGGAATTTTTCTAATGCTTCAGTTGATTTGCTTTCAGGACGGGAGGGGGGGGGGAGGGAGTCAAAGCAAATACTTTTTTGATTGTGGTTACAAATAATCTGTTGTCCCCTATTTAAAAATCCAAGTCATGGGGAGATACCGTTGGGAAAAGACTTTTAAGGTGTGATGGAGGTGCCTTTGTATTTATAATGTTATTTGATTCAATACTTTTACCAAAATAAGTATATGAAGACAGGCAACAGGAAGCCAGTGGGTCTGGTAAACAGCACTAATAAATGTAGATGCTTTAGGCAGGCAAATACCAAGTATTGTCTGTACACAGAAACTTTAAAAACCCCCAGAACAAACCTTGTTTGATTAGGGAATCTGCTGATGCTAACTTTTATTGCTGTTTCTAAGGTCATTAGAATAAACTACTCATTTTCAGGGCAAGAAACAGCTACAGGATTGTTTTGCTGTTGCTGTTCCTGTTGTACCAAATAACTAATGTAGACAATCATTATCTGATAGCTACTGCTCAATATGCAGTTGCTTGTTCTACCAGTATCGAGTTGTGCCACCGTACTAACCTTGTGGTCACACTTAAGTCTACACTTAATCATGTAAATTCATTGAAGGAGAGGGCTGGCTCCTTTCTAGCGAAGTCTATTTTTAACACTTCAGAATATCTATTATGCTCAGTGGGGGTCAGAGTGCAATATGCATTCCATGTGAAGGTACTATACAAGTACATTGTTAAAGGGTTTAAACTTGAAAAATGTGTTGATAAAACTCATAGATGAAGTCCCGAGAAGCTTTCTGCCTCTCAGAATTGGTGCAGAACCCCTCACTGTGGGGGGATGGGGAGGGGGCAAGGGCTAGGGGTAGGAGGGGTGTATCCTTTAGTAAACAAGAACATATAACTGAGTTTGAACATCTTCACTTCGTAGGTCCTACTTCTATGTAGTAAGAGAGTCATTGTGATATCCTCAGTGGTTATTTCCCTCATGTGGCTGTAAAATATCTTTTCAGTTTTATAACCACGCTTTAAGCAGATTATTGCTGTAGTTGTGAGCTTCAAAGTTTTGTTCAGGTATGTTGTGTGTTAGTTACATATGTTGGTTATCTCAGTTTAACTGTTTTGAAGCTTGTGTTTTTACAGGCTGGACACTTTCCCACAGGAAGCACACTTGCACTTCTGCAGCAGAAGCCTGCACTAGTTTTAGCTTCATTCTCAGTGACAGGCCGGACTCTAGAATTACTTTTGCAACACAGTACACACACTCAGTGAAAAGGTTGATTGTGTTATTGAAAGCAATTGCACAAAGGGACCAAGTACTGCTGCCTCCTAGTGTCAATTATATTGCATCGGTAAAGGTTCAATTACTCACAATTTTAATCTCACTAAAAAGTTCTAGAATACATGAAATTGTAATCTGATTTTTAAACTTGCCTTTTAAGCATAAAGCTATAAAAATACAACTCTTTTTCAAGGTTACCTATTTAAGATCTTATAGCTTTTAAGTCTGGGAATGCAAAGTATGATTAAGAATGTCTTATACGCAGCAAAATCCCTGTATTTCAACTTCTAATAAACCACAGGCTAGAACTTCCTAAAGCTATAGAACAGTGCCCAAGACTGGGAAAATGATTCCAGAGGATGCCTTTGCTCCATGAGATTGTTTTAATTTCCTTTTATGCTGTGTTTTCCTCTTTAAATAGCTGCTGTAAATATGCTTAGGTTGCTTCTGATGCTGGTTCAATTTGGAAAGCCACCCTAGCTTTGAACAACAGTGTCAGTCAAAGTACCAGTTCAGTAGTGTTTAACAGCCTTATTCAATAAAAACTCTGCCTGTTCCTGTTGCTCACAGGCTTTGTAGGCTTTCTGTAACTACAGCATATGGACTGCATTTTGTCACATTCAACAGTTTCCATGATTGTGTAGGGCAGGACTCACCTTGCCATGCTTTTGAAGACAGCTTCTACGGTTCTCTTCTCCCACAGAGAATGGAGGAGCCAAGATGACTATCGTGCCTGCCTTAAGTATCCACTTTCAGAGAAGATGTATCTCCTGTTAGGTGTTGGTTTTTTCAATAATTAGAGGAGGCTTACATGTCTTCTGCCTTGAATATTGGGTACCAAACTTTAAACATCTCAAATAGACTTGTTCTAGGTGTTCAATAAAGCATGAGAATTTTCAACAGCAGCAAGGCTGCTGTATACTGAGGAGACCATCTAGTTCTAATCCTTGTCCAGTCAAGAGCTGTTCCCCACTTTTTAGAAGACAGTAGAGACACTCATTAGGTCACGAGTCATTGTTTTGCTTTTCCAAATGGTCTGTAGCTAAAAATAATCCCTGGGTGCTATGTTGGTACTATCTTGGTTTAAGTAATAAAATGCCTGAAGTGAGGGGTAAATTATTCTGTGAATCAGGCAGCCTTCCTGCACTTGGGCATTATTTGAGTAAAAAGCTAGTAGTTTGCTTAGACTATATGAAATAGTATAGTTCTGGACACTGCAAGCTGTATGTGCAAAGTATTTGGTCTGAAAACTGTTGGTGTTGTGATATTAACAAATGAAAAGCCAACTGAATTGTAAAGCAGAACTTTTCACATGTAAAAGCTTTAATTATATTCCATAGATTCTTACAGGAGGTGGCTGTTTTGCTTCAAATTGGACTCACTAAAAAATTGATAGTAAATATCTCTCTACCAATTAAGGAAGTTCTGAACTCTGCCTTGCATGGACTCTTGAATTCAGTCAAGTGAAGAATGCTTCTCACTCCTGTTTTAGAAATAAAACTTTTCTGATAAGAACACAGTAAACTTTCAGTTCTCCAAAGTCTTCATGAAAATAACTGTTTATTCCTTTTTGCTTCTGAAAGTACTTAGCTAAGTGAAACAGGAATTTTACAGTGTGTAATGCTGCAATTTAATTATAGTGTTGTGAAGACTAGTGTTTACAGTGTAAAATGTTACCATGAAAACTGCGTTAAGAATGTCCCTGTAAAATACAGTAGCATGCCTGTTCAGTCACTGCTGTCACATCTTTGCAACTATGAAATACTGACTTTTCCACTGGATGCTGAGATAGTCAAGGTGATCACTAAACTTAGAGCCAAACTTAACAAAACGGAGGGACAGACCTGAATTTTTGGTAAGTATTTTATCCAGGTAGCAAATATACATTTAAATTGAATTTTTAACGTGTAGGGAAGTGTATCTGCTTTCATTTTTTATGGTATAATGCAGTGCCACTGAACTATAAAGGCCTCTCTGACTTTTTTTTACTGGGATAGGGACCAAATGCTAGCAATCTGAGGGCCTTATGTGTGGGAATCTGGATGTTCCAGTTTGTTTTCCAGCTCAGATGGCACACTCAGCAGCAAAGCCATATATGGAGCCTGATTCAACACCTTGACAGTAAGCCCCCCATGAAATTAGGGGTATAATTGAATGGGAAGCTGCCTCAGCTATTGTTAGCACTGAATTCACTTTAAAAACAATAGGGAAATACCATCTAAGCTTGAAGCAATATGTGTTTTTTAAAGTTTTTAAACAGTATTTGTTTTTAATGCTTCTGTATTGTCTATATTTAATAGCATAGTGTCAACTTGTACACGTGAATAAAATGAGTGACACAAAGTGCCTTGACTGCTTCTTCTTTCCTTTTTGGGGGTCTCAGATTTTTCTCCCTTACAGGGTGCTTTAGTTCCTTAATATTCTTTCCTGATGTGGATCACTTTTTTTCCCCCACTATAATAAGAAAAAAAGAGCTCTAACGTGGTCTGAAGTGCCTTCATGCTGAAGGCATTCCCTTTGGGAATCTAAATTTAGAACTTTGGGGAAAAGGGGTAATGGGAGAAACCAGGAAGCTGCATACTAAGAACAAGTATAATCCAGCAAATAAGAAAACTTAAGCTGTTAAAAGATGGCTACACTGAAGTTCTGTATGCTGCTGGTTCTATAGTAGATGAATGAAACTGCATATTTCTACTCTGTATTTACAATTTCTTGAGATTTTTATAGTGTTAATTCATTCAGCACATAAAAAACAATGCAAATGAGTTGCACAAAATAATCAAATTTTTCTATATTATTCACTTTTTATAGGACTTAAGGGAGCTCTGTACTCAAGCCATACACTGTACCTAGTTGAATATGAAGAAGGATGAGAGGATGGCTTAACTGTGAGTTGCCTGATTGTCATGTTATGGACTTCAGTTAGCAGACAAAACTTGTGCAAGTAATAGGATTTGCTGTAAGACACCTAGAAAATCAAGAAGGATTCTTTATTTGGTGCTAGATACAAGCATTAAATGAAATAGTATAGGCCAACAGACTCATTAAAAGGCAAGACACAGGCTTTAATAAGACATTTAAATCTCTTATAGGTCTGAACAGCCAAAGCTCCACATCCAAAGAATCCTCAGACATAGGTACCTGGTGGTATATCATGTAAAACTCCCAGCCATCTCACTTTGGTAAAGTAAGAATTTTACCCTAAAAACATAAATAACCTATTTATCACTTACTGTTTAGGTGAGCTAGGTTTGGTTTGCTGTCAACTATAATGCTAAAGCTTAAAATCTACTCCAGGGCTTATACTGGCATGATGTTTATTTTTAGAAACAAAAGACCCTCAGAGGAGCAATAGTAAACAATAGAGCTTGCACTGGTGAGAGCTATTGCTTCCAACAGTTATTTCTCCAGAGCTGCTATTTTAGAAAGTTTGTTTTCAGAATGTCAGCAAGATATGCAGCATAAAAGGTTGAGATACTACAAAGCATGCACATTAACAAGGTTAATGTGTATACAGTAAGAGTATACAATAAAAAATGGTAAAAACATGTCCAAACTCATTATAATGACACTACTCTTTCCTTCCAGGGAGGAAGGGGACAGGTTAAAACAGTTACTGAAAGAATAAAATTGCTTACTGCTTTTTAAACCACAGACACTTGACCAAAATGATCATAAGAACCAAGTATATAAAAGAGGCCATTCTTCTATGTAAAGGGAAAGGGACAGGAAGAAGTACAAGAAAATCCCTGCCAAACCCCTGAAATTTTTGTTTAAGAGCAACAGAATTAAGTAACAGTCCTCTGCTCCTTTCAATTGCTACTGTAATAAGGGAAAGAAGTTTTGATCAACAGCCAACACCACTTCATTGTAATAGTGATAGGAGAGCAACCTTTAGCTTTACTTGTGCTGTGTCCTAGCTGGTAAGTAAGTGTTCAGCTTTTGTCAGTGTGCCAAGAAACCTGACTGGGTTGTGATGAGGGGTGGAACAGATTCCCCAGTACCTCTTCTTTTCACAGCATTCTAGAACTGGTCTGGGGTTTTGGAACCAACACCCTCTGCAACTCTGGCAGAAACAAAACACATCACACTTAATAATGGGCTGTTTGGACTGGTAGAGAAAACAATTCCATCCCACTTTGACTCTAGAGGACTTGCTTTTGGTAATATTTTTGCAGTTCTGAAAGCCAAACTGAATTGAGTGAGGATTAAGACAGGTGAGTTTCTTTGGAGTTCTCTGATGTTCTTGTTAAAGCACAGTTAAGCTGTTTCAAAAAACACTTCACAGTCTTACCAGGAAGAGAATACTTCTTGGGAATAATTGCTATCAGTTATGTAACAAAGCCAATCCTAAATACAACAATCAGAGGAGAGAGAGAATCTGAAAGTTTTTGGACCCAACGGTCTTTTTAAAACTAAACGCAGGTTTTTAAAGTACAAAGCACACTTAATTCTGTTTAATGCAGAGAAACCTAAGGTGCACACTTTTCAGATCCATTTGAACCAAAAATGTCAGAACAATGGGAACAAACATAATCCTAATTTCAGGAAAGATGGTATAACTCTGTGTAGCATTCTTGCAATGCTCTTGTGCTTTAACTTTCATTTTCTAACTGGATATATCAGCATATGTAAGTATGGGTCCTAACCACACACTGAGAATCGGTCCTGTCAACAACTTGTTAGAATGTGGCAAACTAAGTAGGAAAAAATAAAACAATCTCTCACTGACAGTTGCCAGTGGTTTTATAATTCAGGTCGTAAATAAAAACTATTGTGCAACAAACAAATGTGACAAAGCCTACCTCGGTTAAATTTGTTTATATGATAAAAAAATAAAATATTAAACTGCTCATAGTGCAACATTCTATCAGCATACGTAAGTATACCATGCTTTGTAAATTTACTGTTACATTATTTACAGTACATTGCAATGCTTTAAACTAGAGGTGAAAGAACAAAAACAGGTAATGGAAAATGTTTACATACAGGTACAAGTCTTAATATTGTCCAAACTATCAAGTTCACTTTGCAGACTTGTGTGTTGTGCACATTCCTGCCCCACACCACAGGCTACACCTTTCTGGCAGCAGTGATCTGCTCTGTTTGTAGATAGCGGAAAGATGCTTTAAAAAACTGCATAGCCTTCAAGCTTTTCTGCTTCTTCAAACACCAGTTGCAAGGACAGCTGTAAAATACATAAGAACTCCATCAATTACCCATATATGATCAATCTGAAAACTCAGCTCCTGAAATAAGATCAATAAATAATCATTTCTGTAGAACCATACAAAAGCTGAACTAAATTAAAATCCTTTTCCAGCAGTCTCTTAGTTGAAGGATGGTGTTTTATGGGAGGAAAGCAGTTCAAGGATTCTTATCCATTATTTAAAATTCTAAGCTTTAATTGGGAGCTAAGTTCCTAGAACACAGAACAAAATATGAGCATGTAAAATTATATGCTGCCTTATTTAACATTCTATAAAGCTTCTGCTGGTGTGCACTGCTCAAGCTGATAAATGAATACAGTAAAAATGAGGCAGAAACTATGCCTACAGTACTTATTTAATATGATATCACTGTCCTTGTATTACAGAAATAAGGATTAATTATATCAGAATAATTAACTACACAGGGAGAAAAGACAGCATGCCACTGCATACTGCAAGGAGTTACGTAAAACCCAACAGTGAGAGCTGTCTTAAGGACAACTGTTTATAAGAAAGACTAACTACCAAGTTGCTCTTAGGAGTAGGTTATGTGACTTGTCTCTTCTCCTACAACTACTAAAGGGAAAAATCTTTTCCTTGCTTTCTCTGAAGAATATCTTTGGAAGACTGTAAACCTGTTTCATAGGCTGAAACAGCCCTAGAACAGCTACTTTAGATGACAACACTGCTTAAGCAGCAAATACCACTATTCTCTTGTTTACATTTCTGCTAACAGCAGACAGGAATCAGAATAACTTCAGGCTGCTTTTAGGTAAGGGAATAAAAGTCAGAGGAAGTTTGAAATCCAGCGTTATCTTTAATTTTTCAAGTCCCAGTGTTTAAGCCTCATATTTTCAGAAAAGACTTTATAATAGCTTAAGACAAGATACTGTACCATACATTTTGTGAATTCTCATTTCTACTAATGTTTGTCCATGATACAACAGAACTGATTCACTTTCTCTAAAGTTCATTAGGTAGCTTAGGCCTATATATAAGTGCTTTTTACAGCATTACTCAGAGTAAGCTAAGATCTAGAAACACTTCAGTAAAAGCACTAGTCTTGCTTTAGTGGACAGATGAGAGAAGAAAAATTGAAAGTATAAAAACCCAGTCCATTTTACTGTGCATTATTTCAATAGATTCTATGTAACTTTACAGTTTAATTGTGAAAAAGCCAAGCACTCAATACAGCACATTTAAGAAAGACAGTAATTTACCCATCACCCTGAGATTTTTCTAACCTTACCTTTTGTATCTAAAGTAAGTATTTGGGATTTTTTGTTTTGTTTCTCTAACATCCACATTCTTGAGCACTTTGTGCTTGTGCTCTACGTGGTGATCTCAGCTGTCTCAAGGCAGCATCTCCATACTGAATACCTGAGCCCATTCTTTCTGGATCCAATTCTCCTGATAAGAAACAAAATGGTGACAAGAACATAGATCATGTGCAAATAATATAGTCCAAATTAACCAATAACATTAGATTAAAAAATGCATAATTATGTTCTGACCTAATTATGAAGAGACTATCTCAATTCTGTTTGCTTTTAGGCAATTTCAAACCTGAATAATTTTGTCCTGTAATTTAACCACGTGCCCTTAATCATAATGACAAAGCAAACTGTCTCAGAGTCAGGCTGCAACAAGAAATGTATTTGCACAACTTCTAACAAAAGAAAGATCCAAAATGTTTTCTGAGAACACAGCTAAAAACCTCTTGCTTTCAGAGGTTTATTTGCAAAGAAAATGGTACTGTAGATACTAAGCCAAACAGAAATGGATCAGTCTGACAGAAAGATTCCCAGAAGAACTGTCCCCAGAGAAAATGATCAGCCTTTCCTACTTCTGGTATCCATTTCTACTTACTCTATACCCTGAGTCTTCAGAAGTGTTCTTATGGCTGTATGGTGGTCTGGCCAAGATAAATATTTAGTCTTTAAAAAAAGCCAACCAACCAGCCAACCAAGAATCCCTCTGAACAGTTCAGATCACTTATTCAGGTTCATTGCGCACAGATGAACCCTTTGTAAGTTTGCAGATGACACTGCATTGAAGGGACAGCACTTGAGGGTAGAGCTGTCATTCAGAAAAGACCCTGGCTGAGCTACAGGAACAGGACATCATTAAATTCAGCAACTACACATGCAGTGCTCTGCACCTTCGATGGAACACAGACAAGCATTGCTATGGGCTGGGGACTGAAAACGTAAACAGTAGCAACTGGTCAGTGCTGGGACACGCTGCCCAGAGGGGCTGTGGAATCTCTGTTCCTGGAGCATCTCAAAATGTTCCTGACAAGCCATGGGCAGCTTGCTCTCATTTTGAACCTCAGTGCACTCTAAACAGGAGGTTGGACCAGAGACCTCCATAGGTTCTTTTCAATCTCCATTTTTCCATGATTCAGTGCGTGTGTGCTGGCACAAAGAAAACAGGAGCAGTTCACAGAAAACAGGACTTAATTCTGTCGTGGTAATGCCTCTTTAAATCAGTCATGGAACTAAAGTAACATGAGAAACTAGTAAACACTGCTTCTCATGTGGGTTTTGGGTTTGTTTGGGTTCTTTTCGTTTGTTTGTTAAAAATGAAAGCTGTTGTTTGGCATTGATTTGATTCAGTAATCAGGAAACTCCCATGAAACTAACATTTTCATTGAAAAATTTGTGTTTGGCATTCAAAACGTAACTAGAATCTGAGACAGACTTTTCAATATGGCTAATGCTTAAAACTTTGAAGATATCAAGCAGCTAGAAAAGAGGAAAACTGGAATGCAAATTAGCTGTAATGACACCTAACACACAGAAGCCTGTCTCCAATAGAAACCTGCCCACTTGCACTGAGAAGCTTCTGGTATATTTCTAGATCTGTAAAAGTAAAAATGGTTTCAACTAAGAAGCAGGAAGGTCACTTCAGAAAAACACAGTTGCTAGGAAACATCCTTGAAATTTTTAGTATTTCTGTTCAAATTCTCTTGACTGCATTTCATGCTACATACGAGAAGCAGAATTAAAAGTTATGTCTGCCCTGATATTAGGTTTTTATTCTGCACTACAAAAACTACCCATTGTCACGCTTGGTATTTGTAGGATGCAGCAACACACACAGAACATACAACCTACACTCAGAGCTGACTGCTAAGGTAAACACTGTAGAAACATCCACAACTCACACCACCACCTGTTTTTAGATACACAGATCTCACTAACACATCCATTCCTATGGGAAGCAGCTATAAAACAAATGAGTTATTTTACTACAGTGGTATTTTGGAGGTTTTGGGTTAATTCTATTAGAGAACTTTGAATAGTAGTATTTTCATGTGTACTTTTTTAGTTTTCAAATGAAATAAAAAATTTAAAAGAATATAAAGCTTAATTTACCTGATTCAATTTTATTGAGTATTTTTCTTGCACACTGTACAAAGGCCTCTTCAACATTTTCCCCCGTTAGAGCACTTGTTTCCAAGAACATCAGCTCTGCATTTGACACCAAAAAAAACCAATCTCAAAATAAGTCTGGAACACCAGATATAGTAGTTCAAAGTATGAAAGCTAGGAGCAATATTCTTACAGAGATCTACAGTCAGGTAGCATGGTCCAGAAAAATTAGCTTTTGATGGCAAAACCACAAAAAAATGTCCTCTGAAATTTATGTATCAACCCTGGAAAGCTGGAATCCAAAGATAATAACCTGGGCTGTGTATGCAAAGTAGTGCATGAAACCAATGAACTTCCTACAGTTTCGCACTAACATGTAAAAGCAAAGTCAGTAACCAGAGCTGGTAGAAAAGACTCTAACTGATTTATAAAAGCAAAACCAGATTTTGCTGATGGTAGAACTGCAGCACAGAAGCTCAGACCGAGACTGGCTTTAGCTGCCACAGAAACACGTCTCCAGATCAGAAATTCTGAGTCCTACAGACCAGGTAATAGCCCTCTAGATCCATGCCCTGCATTAACCTCAGTTTCTTATGAGTAAAACTCATTGAAAACTCATTACTTCCAAAAGCAGCACACCCCACCCAACCTTGTCTATTATCTAGTGTACAAGACGCTGAAAAACAGGAAATCATGTCCTTCATTTTCTCCTCAGCCCTTTGGAGGCAAGGCAATACCCGAAGTTGCATTACATTCCCTAGGGAATATATCTCCATATAGAAGGTACTCTTTAAGCAGCAGCTGCAACTGGAAGAATCAGCAGTAATGAGACTTAAATAGTACATGTGGTTTTCACTGCAGGCACTGTGTCTCTGTGCCTCCTGCACTGACAGAACTCTTTTCTGTAGACAAGGTACAGCGGGCAAAGTACATCCTAACTGCACAAAAAAATTGAATTATTTTAAGTATTATGCATCTTTGAATGCTACATGAAGATTTTGTACTACTTACCATTTTCTTGTGCGAACCGGGACGCTTCTAAAAACGTAACTTCACGATCTGCATCAAGATCCTTTTTGTTTCCACACAGTATTATCACAATATTTTGACTTGCTAACATTCTTGCATCCGTCAACCAATTAGTAAGTGCATTGTAGGTTTCCCGGCTATGTAGAAAATGACATCCTTTATTAGAACACACTCATTTCTCACAAACAGATCACTGAACCAAAACTCAGACGACAAATCTGTCTTTGCGGCAAACAACAAACTGCTGCTAGTCAGGCAAGGCACCTACACATCTCAACGTGCCAATGATGAACTGGGAAGAGTATCAAATTCCTTCATGAAACTATTTAAAAGCTTAAGTTTTTAAAACCCAAAATTAAAATCAACCACAATATCTCAACACACACACAATCGTAAAACACCCTATTATTGAGAAAAGATAAAATTTTAAGCTTTAATCTAGTTTCAGCCTTTTGTGCGTGAAATTTTGGGATACCAGAATGAGTTATTGTTTAACTTGGAATGTTAGTGATACTTAAATTTCAGGTGGAATTGTAAGGATTTACTAGGCTTGTGTAGATTTGCACGCCTGAACTTTCACATCCACGTCAAGACCTATATTGCAGGCAGTCACCCTGCTCACACCATTAGTCATTGTAGCAGTGGTGAGAGATAAAGACTTCAAGCAGTAAGAGTGACAGATGAGTACAACTGATCTTAAGCACAGAACAGAGAGACTGCTGAGAGAACAGTCCACTCACAGGAAAACAAGCAACAGATGTAGTGAATCATCATTAACCAACACAAAACTAATCTGACAAGTATCAGTCAGCAGCGGCAGGAAAAATGCAGACGTGTAACGGAAAGGTATTGGATTGGCTGCCTACAATATTTTAATATTGTAAAATGCAGAGATTAACAGAATTTTTGGGATACAGTTAAGGAATGTGTAGGCAGAGCTATTTTCTCCAGAGAATGACCTAATATATCAGCATACTAATTAGAAGTTTCCACACATAAGTGTGTACTGCCTCAGTTAAGGGTGGCTGAAGTCTCCTCTTGGTTTCTGTGGCAAGGCTTGCTGAGCCACTAGTTGCATGTGGTCCACCATGATTAGACCAGCTACTGGGGAGCCAATACCCACGTATTTGTCTAACCCTTTAGGGTTCTTTACATTTCTGACATTCACAATATCTCATGTAAGCAAGCTCTAAAACTTAAATATGCACTGAAACAGAAGTACTTTTTCAACCTACTTTTTTTTTCTTCTTGCCCATTGTCCATTAGAGGATTAGGTACTTGGGGAGGAATCATTATGCATTAATTGAAAGAGCTGCTAGCTTTCTTACCTGGTTATATCATAGACAAGCAAAGCACCTGCAGCCCCTCTATAGTAACTCCTTGTTACAGACCTGAAATAGAATTACAGATATACATTTCTGTGGTGCTTTCATTGTTTAAATTCTGAGTTAAAATAACACCATCTATATTACAAAACAGAATTGTCATTTACATATTTAAAATAAAACATGTTTTTTCAACAACATTAGCAACTGTGCAGCAGCAGACTATTTACAACTAGAATTTTGATGAAGGATTTTCATTAAATATAGCTGCACAGGGATTCTCAAAGTCCATTATGACCTGTGTGCTGCTGAAGGTATAAGTATCATCATAATATATGACCAGATACAGAAGTGGGAGCTGGTATCTGGTCAACTGAAGAGACCTCATAAATGAAGACTACATACAACTGCCCAGCTTTACCTAGTCGGAGGTATATCCACAGAACTTGTCTAATAGAGGATATTTACCTGGATTGCTGCCCCTCACTCAGACTTCTACCATCATACACACCTTTGTTAACCACCCCCTCTCCCAAACCAAAGAAACTCCACACACACACTCCATCCCCCAAAAATACAAAAAAAATCTGATGCCCTATTTGATGGTGAATGTACTCAGGAATACCCTAGATTTTTACTGAGTTTGACCTATGCCTCAGATGTAGAATACAATATAGCATTAAAAGTATACTGGTGGTGACAAACAGGTTGCTTTTTCTTTAAGAAACTCAAGATACCTCAGTCTTTCTATATGGTTATTTACCCAAATAAATCTGACTGGTTTTTTTCTCCTCTAATAAAACAAAACTATACAATTGTTTTCATGCAGATTTTGAACAGCTTACAACTTCCTGGCACTTACTTATTCCAACCAACAGAAGATCTTCTAAACACAGAGTTAGGCACATACAGTATGAGTATTTGAAAGCAGGGGTAAATAATAGCCAACATCCACAGCAACCATTTAATAACAAACACTTAAGTACCTGAATCTCTCTTGTCCTGCTGTATCCCATATCTGCAGTTTTACGTATTTACCACCAACATTTATGATCTTTGAACCAAATTCCACTCCTATAGTATGATTTGAGTCATCTTTGACTACAAAAAACCAAGAAATAAACCCAGACTTATTTGGAGAACATTTAAAGTGAATAATTAGTTTTTACATTAAAAAAATTTAGGTATAATCAAAACTCCTCAGTGATCAAATGACAAACTACCTCCTGAACCATCAAATTTAGTCCCACTCATAAGGACATTGACTGCACACAGAAATAAACATTTTTAAAATTTTCAAACAGCTTATTCAATTTAAAATTACTACTAGAAAGGCCTGCTTTAAATAAGTTCCAGTTCACTTCCATAAATGGCAAGATACCCTTTGTACATTTTTTTTCCAACTGTGTTTTCTAATACTTTGATGCCAATTAAATTTAAAATTCATGGGAAAACAGAACAAAAAAAGAAGTCTTGTCCATGAATGTGCAAGAGCTGCTACTTCTTTAAAGCAGAAGAAGTAACTTGTTGTTGGTACCACAGATTCTCAGCAACACACAACTGTCATTACTAGAAGCAACATCATGTTTCAAGTTCAATCATAGAACGATGCCATGTTCCTTAGTGCTTACACATTAGTAACCTAATGTATTCCTCAAGAGATAAGGTGAATTACCATTTTGTTGAGAAAGATAAGTCACCTTAGATTTACAAAGGTTTCTAAAAGCATATTGGTTTTGTTTAATCATGGTGCCAAATGCACTCCCCAACGGCAAATTTTCTGTTATCTGTTCATCTCTAAATACCATTCACAATGGAATCTCTACCAGTATTTATCACAGAACACAGTCCTTAACAAAGACAACAGCATGACTATTTATTTAGAAAGATACTACAAGCTTTCTAAATCTACTCAAGCAATTCAACTTTATTTTAATCATTTTTTCTAAAAGATCCAAGTTTCTACTATTTATCTAGGGAAGCTTATAGTTGCAAGATATAACTTCTCACAAGAAGACAGTATGTTCATCACCATCCTGTTATATTTATTTGAGAGTAATAGAGCATAATGCTCCATATTAGGCTTCTGGCTAGAGGCAAACAGTGAGCAATAAACACTTACAGCATGGTTCTGAACATAATTCTTAGCCAAAATCCTCACCTACACAAACAAGAGAATTACAGGAACTTACATACAAGGCCGAGTGATACAAAACATGTGGTACAAAGCAATTAAAAACTCTTACTGTATTTCACACATACTTACATTTCTTTTCAATGAATTGGTGCAGCAAACAGGATTTTCCAGTTCCAGCATTTCCTATGACCAAGAACTTGAACAGGAAATCTGAAGATTGAAAGAAAAAAAAATTATTAAATTGTAGTACATACATTTTTGTCACAAGTCAGGTATTCTCCTTAAAGAGAAAGGAATAGATGACAAAATTAGCAAAATAACAATAAATCTCAAGAATAACCTAGTGTGTTCAATAGTGATGTTTCAAAGAATGCTGTTTGTTTATGGAGATACAAGATGGACAAAAAGAGATGGAAATGGCTGAATCTGAATTGAGTTAAAAATAAACCTGTTTGAAGGGTATGTAAGCTACTAACTAGAGCCAGTACAGATGCCCTATATAGTGATGCAATTTTTAAAAATTTCTACATTATTGTATTTTTATTTTTTAAATTATTTTATTCACATTAATTTGAACTTTCCTATATAAATGTTTACTCCTTGTACTCTGTTTTAATTCACGTAAACCTTGGACAACAACAATATTTTTCTACCAAATTTAAAGGGAAGAAGCATTTTTATTCTCAGACGCCTGTTTTCACATTTCTTCCACACGGTAAATTAATATACAGGTATTTCTGGCACATTACCTATTTATGAGCCATTTACATCAGTGTTCATTGGTAACACATGTATTCAAGATTTATGTTTATGTTAAAACAATAGAACAATTTGTACTGTTTTAACAGATACATATAATGCTTTAATGCTACCTCCCTGAATTTGCTTTAGTTTCACCAAAGACTGAAGAAACCTTCCCTGTCTTTACTGCTCTCAAAACTGACAAACTGTGATAAGAAAGCTTACAATTGCTTCCCCCAATATATCACCACCAAGGCAACCTTTACAGTTCATGCAAGATTTGCTATTTATTTTTCTACCAGCAGCAGATTTTTTTATCTTTATTGCACAGTTTCTCTTATAAACACAGCGGGTCTCCAGAAGATATTCAGTAAGCATGCAATGAAAAGGATTAAGTTTGCAGTATCAACAAAAATAAGAACATTAATTTTTTTAATAGTGTTCAAAGCTGTCAAATGGGTTACATGGATATTGGCCATGGGGATGGTAGAATAAAAAGAAAATTAGATTATGCCTGGTAAGTCAAAGCACTAATACAATACTCTATCAGAACATAATTTGAACAATATTTAGTTTTAAAAATTGAATCTAAGATGCACACAAATCTATGTGCTCATTCCATTTCGTGCAGGAATTATTTGTTCTGTTGTATCATAAACACCCTCTAGCAATGGTGAAAGGAACAAGTAAGTTTCTCAAATGCTAAGAAAATGTCTACTGTTAAAAAGTCAGTAACAAAATAGAGGGTCACAGGTTCTGTGAATGTCCACCACCATTTTTCTTCACTTATCTCCCAGATTTTATTCATATTTAAAATCCAGCAGTGTTTTATTAAGGACTTTTGATTTTTTTTTTTTGCCTTTGCATGATTTTTCTTGTTTCAAATGTTGTAAAAGACTCGGTATACATTCTGTATTCTACCCTTCTGAGAAAGAGATTGCTGTTTCTTGCTCACAAAATGTGACCATTTACATGCTCAAGACACTCTGTTCCTAACTCCTCTCATTCTTCACGCCCCCACCCAGCTGCTCATGCTTTCTGGATAAAAAAAATTGTTACAAACAGGATTTTCCTTCAGGTTGCAAAAATTTTCTGTGTTACCTCCTGTAAAGAAGGGCCCCTCATGTCACCTCAACTGCAAAACACGCTGAAGCTGAGAACGCTTCATTCTATCAAGTCTTCACTGTTAGTATGAAATGCAGACATCATAAATAGTCCCAAAATGTCAGGTTAAGAAAAAATCTCAAAGAAACCCAAGATTTAATTTTTATGGATCAAATATCACTCGTTAGCTGCCTTCTACGCCATTTTGTACATTTAAACTACTGTGGGTGTGTGCAATCTCACCGGGTTTACCATTTCAGAGTTTCTCAAAATGCAAGATGTTCCGAGACATACTCACAATTAAAATAATGTGTTTCTGATATCTGCCATGTTTCCAAAAATAAACCTGAAATCCAGTTAAAACTGTTGGACTGTGTATCTGGGGAATGCTGTTTGCCAGATTTTCTTGTTAAAAACAACTGTAAAATTCAAGTTTACCATCATTTTTTTCCCCCAGAAAATTCATATGATTGACAGTAGCGTAACAGCTACTGTCAACCTAAACCAGGAAAAGAATAAACCTGGAACTCTATTCCTCCACTAATTTGCACTGTTGTAAGCACTGGTGGTTAAATGTGGCTCACAAAGCCATATTTGTGCAACCCATAAACCCACAGTGAACAGCAAATTTAACACCCTGCTCCGTTCTGCACAGACAGACTGTGGGCCAGTGAGATACTGGGACAAGGATGTTGCTGTTAGGGACCGATCTGGAAGAGCTCCAGAACAGCAGCGTATTTTTCCCTGAGATGTTTTAAGTTGAGGTGCTCTCTGAAAGCAAGAGTGATATTTGGAGATTTTATATTCTTGTCTTTAAACTGGTAACATATTCTAGCAGCACTTTATAATAGACTCATGATTCCTATCAAGAGTCTATTTCGCAAAACAACTTTAAAAGGGAATCTTTCCTACAGATAAATCACTTAGATGCCAGTTCAATGCCTGCTTACTTAGACAAAAAATAAATTTCCCTCTGGCAAAACAGCAAACAGACTCTCTAAGGTGAAACTTGAAACTGCAGTTACAATTCACTTGTTCACAGTATGAAACTAAGGCAAATGTGTTTTATTCCACCAGAGAATGAAAATATCAAAATCTTTTAATAAAAAAAAAAACTTAAAAACTTTCTGCATCAAAGAAGGTAGCACATGTAGACTTGTAGAGTAAAAGATTTGGATGTTGCATTCTCAAATATAACTGTGCTTCTATCAGTTTGAACTTCAAATTTATGTAAATTGTTCAAACTAGCAAGAGGCTTTTAGACTTATGTTAACAGTTTGTCCACAAGTACTGGGAAAAATGGTTCAGGAAATATGGAATACTCTGCACAGTTAATCATCTGCAAGGAAGGGCAAGAAAAAGGCTTTGCCAATACCAAAATCATAAATACCTAGGTTTAACAAGCTTTTAAGTTGACAGTCTAGCATATTAACGAGTAAGGTAATACCAGGTGATAACAGTGAGAACATTTTTCATTTTGTTATTCTGGAACTTCTTTCTTATAATGTCATTCTGTATGATAACGGGTATCACATCAATTACATTTTTATAACTTATTTCAGTGCTTGATTTAGGACATGAAATGTCTTCTCTTTAAGCTGTACAGATGTATCTAAAAATTTAGCACAGTTCAGAAACACAGAAACCAAATGAGATTGGACAGATAGCTTCTTTTAGACCAACTGTAACATCACTGCGTACTCAAACTTGGTAAGAACTTTAATATATGCATTCTTTGCAACTTCTTAATTGCTCTAGATTTTCTTTTTTATGTCCTCTTCCCACAGGAGTTAAGTCACTTTATTTCACAGCCTTTTTTTTTTTTTTTTTTTTTGCGAGCAATGAAGTGGCTCTGAGCTCCAGCATTCCGGTCAGCTGCCAAGGCTGTCACCCAACAGAAACTTTTCTTTTTAATTCTGTTGTTCCTCCTTCATAAAAAAGCTGAAAAGCAACATCATTCAGATGCTACAAATGCTTGCTGCCATGCTGGCTACTGAAAATGTCTAGAAAAGTTAAAAGTACTTTGCCTGTAAATAAAATCATCTTTATACAGAAAAAATTTAGGGCTAAACTGAACTCTATGCCAAAAGGAAAAAGGGTTACAAGACATGTTCTACAGAAAGCATAAAGAGAAGAAATATAGCATAGTATGGCTGTTAAAGGAAATAAAGCAATATGAAGAATCAGCTGACTCCCCTCTGTGAGCTACATGCGTCACCTGATCCCAAACTGGGTAGTGGGTAAAGGAAAACAAACTTACATTCTAGCACAGGTGAAAAGGAGTAAAACTGTGGCTTCACCCTAAAGAGGTACTAGCAACACGAGCAGCTAAACTACATAAATTACATGTTGGTTGCTGTCTTTTGCATTTGTTTTTCCCTTCTGGGGAGGTGAGGTGTGAGCTGAGAGGAAAGGAGAAGAGAGACACTTGTGGGCTTTGACTCAAGTACCAGCAAAAACAGATGGTTCATGTGGAAACCACCCCCAGATATCCAACCACCTCCTTTGACTGAAGTCTGCTCCAGCAGAAGGAATAACTGAACAGGTTTTGAGCTACTGCAGCTTAGTCTATTAAATTGTTTCTTCTTGCTAATACAGTAGGGTGGGGTGGAGGAAGGGTGAGATCAAATTATATCCTCAATCTCAGTTTGATCTCTCTCCAACTCCTTGCTAAAGAGTAGAATTTATAATCACTAATGCTGACCCTTTGGAAACTCTCATTCATGCCACGGGGGGGGAAAAAAAAAGGTCTCCTCATTATTAGACATCTATTTTGCAAAAGGAAAGAGTGCTCTGAAACATTCCTACTGGCATATGCTGCCTCAAAATGAGAGAAAAGAGGAGCTATTCCCACTGCTTACTCCTTTTTCTAGCAGTGAGTTAACAAGATGAACAGGTAGAACGGATAAATCTGGCTCTACTCCAACCTGCATAAGGAATGCTTGGAAGAGGGAAGATCTGCTTCCTCACAAGCAAAAGAGCTACGTTGTCTAAGAAATAAAGTCAGATTTGGAACAAACTAGAGGCCAGGGTGATAAACTTAGAGACCGCCAGGTAATTGCCAGGGGATGGGATGGCGAGAAAAGCATGAATCAAATTGTCCAGACCAAAAAGAATTATTTTCAAATGGACAGAAGAGACTGTACATTCTCTGACAATCACAGAAATTGATAAACTTATGGGACCAGACTGGGAGTAGTAGATACTAGCGGAGAAAACACAGGGAAGGAGGGAGTGAAGAGACCTGACTTGAATCTTACATATCACACTGATTCAAAGGTCGTACAACCTTTCTTCTATCCTTCTACTATTTAAAATCCAAAGGTTGCTTTGCATTTACCTGTTAAGGGTAAGCTATTTTTATGTCAGTCTGTATTTACCACAACACAAAAACACGTATACTTTGCCCTGGGAAGCACGCTAAAACATGCATGTGTTGTCATATGGCAACTATCTACAGAAATGCCATTGCATCTCAGAAATACTGAGTAAAAATAATTTTCCTAGAGACTCATTTCCAGTGTTACAAGACAAAGTTTTAAAAGAATTACCTCAAAAGCAGCAATAAAATGTTCCTTCTAAACCCAAAATTCATGGAGTTATCTCGTATTCATGTTTGGTTTGGTTCTGGCACTTTGTAAGGGAAATAAACTGAACACACAGGAAAGGGATAAACAGATCAGAAAGTTAAGAAGATACGGAACTTATGAAATACATTGATAGGAGAGAAAAATAAATTGTGAACAAAATTTAGTGTCAAGACTGAGAAGCTACAGAACTTGGTTTGAAAAGAGGGAAGAAACAAGAATCTCAGTAAGGGACAGAAATAGCTGGGAAAAGTGAGTGGACAGAAAAGCTTCAAAGCAGACAGAATTTGACATAGAGGAAGGAACTCAGGGAGGGGGAAAAGAAGGAGAAGATAAGTAAATTAACTGAGGTGGATAATGAAATATGATAGGCAGAAAGGATTGACCAGAGGAAAGGCTCTTTATTCCTCATGGATTGAGAAAAATATTGGAAAAAATAGTCTCCCCTTTCAAACGGAAGAGAAGTTGAAACCTCACAGCAAAATTAAAATCATATAAAGGTCAAACAGCAAAATGACATTGGGGAAAAAAAACCACTAAGCCAACCACCAGCCAGTTTTCTGAGCCTATCCATATGGGATGAAAAGCTTGAGGTTACATAATCAGAATGGGTCATAATTCAGGTGACAAGAAGAAAAATCCAACTCATGAATAAGCACCTATAAGGGCAGAAGCTACAGGGATTCCAGCACTGAGGGGATACAGTGACCACTGGTCTCCCCACCAGCCAAAACTGCCCTAATACTTCTCTCATCCTTGATGGTCACGTTACAGCTGGTCAGAAACAAACCATCCTTTGTTAGGACAGTGAGCACATTAAATCCCAGGAAGTTCATCAAGCACAGCAGATCCACAGTTTTATCACACTGTACTGTTTACTTTGATCTGTCAATGGGGCTGCTACATATGTGTACAGGACAATGCAAAATTATACAGTGACTAGTATTACAGTCAGAGGTGGTATAACCACTGTTAAATTTTATGCTATAACTTAGTGTTAGTCTATCTTCTCTAAAACTTGACACTCTCAAGCATTCTGGCTCAGAACTTTTTGTAGCTTGTGTATGCATAGGACAAAATGAAAACTCAAAAGGGTAATGTAAGGTTGTTCAACAGGAACAATCCACAACTGCAAACCTTTCATTTCCAATGGCTTGTTTTCTAGGACACCAAACAATCTGGAAAGTATCAACAGCTACAGCAGGCTTACAATCCCTATTCTGCATGACTGGAACAATGCAAAAAATGTTGATATGTTCTTGTTTAAGACACCAATCATCTATTTAGCTTACTTAGTATTACAGCATAAAAAAAGGAGCACTACTGAAATCCTGTAATCTCTGGTTTTCTACCAACCCATCTGCTCAGAGACCACCAATCCTACTTTAACCACAGCTGAAGTGATCCCAGTTCTTGATCACAAGAGTTCAGAGCATAAGGAACTTGTTCAAACTCAAATCTAGATCTGCAAAGCACACCCCTCTGGTTTTTACAGGTAAGTTCTGCATGTATCTAAGAAGTATGGACAAAAGAAGCAGGGTCTTAGTATCTCAATGTTTGCACTTCAAGGGCTGCCCCACACACTCTTGCCTCATTTTGCCCCTTAGTTCTGTGCACTTGCTGTGCACCAAAGCATGGACCAGTAGGAAAAACCACCAAGCACTGATGACTAGAGTATTGAAATAAACTGACTTACATAGGAGAAACAATCAAGTCAGTCAGCCTACCAGTAAGAACTCCTGATGGCCATGCCAGCATCCCTCACAGTTAGCAGAGTTGTGTCCAATTTGGCTTTAATTATCCAAACTACTGCTTATTTTCAAGACTCTGCTCTAAAAGCAAGAGGATGCAAATCCAGCTCAAAAGTTTGAACCACCACTGAAGAACCATAGAATATGCTGATTTGGAAGGGACCCATCAGGATCATCGAGTCCCACTCCAGATCTTGTGCATGACACCCCAAGAATCAATCACATGCCTGTGAGCATTGTCCAAACACCTGAACTCAGACAGGCTTGGTGCTGTGACCACTTCCCTGGGGAGCCTCTTCTAGTGCCCAACCACCATCAGAAAAGATGTCGCAACACATAAAACCAGAAAATGACAGATGAAAGGGTTTATCACAGCACTCAATTCTGATCTTACTCTCATGGACTACGAATATGAGCCTATTCCAAGGACTTTGAATATGTTTACGTGTACAGCAGCATCTTTACACTGCAAAATATTATGGAACTGTATGATATGGAATTGGGAGAAAAGGAAAATCTATTCAAGAAGGGTTGTTTCAAGCAAGATTATAAAGAAGAGAAATGAATACTGTTCAGTTGCTTCTCACCGCCTCCACCTTCAAAATGGCACTTCACTTTCAAATAAGAAAGGAAGAGTAAAAATGTCTCTCATAAAAGCAACTATTTAACTGCAGTACATTTTTTTATTTTGAACCTTGAGTGCAATCTAGCCATCCAGACAGTTTGTTTTGCAAAAGTTTGTTCCAATTCCTGCAGGAGAGTCAAACACTCGAGCAACACCAGCTCTGCTTAGCTCTTCTACTCTTCACTTCTCTTTGATGCTTCCCAGCGAGGCGCTGACACACCTTGTCAGTGCCTTCGCTCCGACTTACTCCATCGGATGTTTTCCTACCAGTAGCAGTCAGACATCCATTTCAACTCACTCTCACAGTGAACTCCTTTTGATGCCTGCATGTCTAAGACAACAGGGCCGAAACCTTAACTTGACCCTCTGAAGCACACACAGCCTCCAACGACAGAAACGGGCAGCTTCTCTCAGAGGACATGCACTGAGAGTTTCCCATGGAATCCCTGACCCACAGCGAGCAGTGTCTAAGCTGGCACTTCCTCATGGTGAAGGATAACTGGGAACGCTCCCAGCCGGGCAGCCACGGGTGGGGCAGGCGCAGCAGGGTCAGGGGAGCGGCGGGCCAGGGGGACCCGCCCGGGCCCGGGGAACCCGCCCGGGCCCGGGGAACCCGCCCGGGCCCGGGGAACCCTCACGCCACACTGGCTCCCCCCCGCTCCTCAGAGGACACCGCCCGGCCCCGGGCCCACTCTCCCGAAGGGGAAGAAGAAGAGGGGGATCCCCTCGCCCTGCTCCCGGTTCCTACCGTAAGTCTCGGACATGGCAGTCTGCGACATCCCGTGAGGGCAAGCCCCCCGCCGCCGCCGCCGCTCCTGCCTCCCTGCCCGCCCGGGCTCGGCGCTCACCGGCGGAGGGAGCGAACAGGCCCCGCTCCGCGGGCCCGGCTCAGCCCCGCCCACACCGCCGACGCGCACGCGCGCCCGGACCAGACGCGAGCCCCGCCTCCCCGCGCAGGCGCGGCGGCTCGCGCCCGCCGGCACCGCTCACTCCTCGGGCGGCCGCCCCCAAAACAAGGAGCACGTGCGGGGCTTCCCCACCCTGGGATACCCCTCCCCCGGGGAAGTCGGGGGGTGGAATAAACTTTCCGAGTGCAATGGTGTTGTCCCGGACGCGGGCTCGTCACGCAGTGTGCAGCGCCAATTCACACACCGAGGCGTGTGTGAATTGTTTCTGTGAAGCCGTTTCCGTGTTTTTCTGTGTTTTATCCTGGTTTGCGCAGAGCAGGGAACCGGGAGGTAACGCACGAAAGGCTATGTCCGCGGTCATTGAAACTGCGCACTATTTATACATTTGAACAAACAAATATATCAGCATTCATTGGTTACAAATTACGTAACTTCTAATTAGTACTCAACCCCCTATTTGCTTGTTACTCCTCTCGCTTCTCATGGTAAATAGTCCGCAGGCTCAGTTCTTCCCTTCTTTTGAGTCTGAGGTCGGTTTTGAATAGGCGGTCAATGAGTCGGTGATCGCGATCTCCCGCTGTCGGAATCACCTTTCCCCCCGTTACTGCTCTCAGTCCTACTGACTTCACTCCTGGTGTCTCTGGTCTAGACAGCCCACTCACCTCGAGATAATCTTCTCTTTTCGTCAAAACAAAAGATTAGCCAACATTCAGAATGCAATTGCTTAATCATAACTCTCTGGTTATAGCTACTGATGAATAACAAAAAAAATTGCAAAGTTTGATTCAAATCTTGAGAGGCTTGATATCAATAGTGCCTTATTTATATTATTCTTTATTGGGTGCCTTAACTCCCCTGTCAACCCTGATTAGTCTGGTAGCAAGGGGCGCTATGACATACCACAACAGCCTCTCCATCTTCTCCCTCCCCGGATGATACTTCATGTGTGTCCTCCACATTCTCCTTTCTTCCAGTCCTTAAAAAATTCCTCTTCTGTTATTTCTGGCTTTTTAATCTCGTTGCTCACAGCTTCCCATTCTTTCCACTTCCCTATCATCTCCAAGATTGTAGGAAAAATGGCCTTTGCCTGTACCAGCCACCTCCTGACCAAGTCTTTTACTGGTGGAACAACACATGTTGAACCAGCACCAAGAACCACTCAGAGCACCTGCTGATTATTCTTGTTGTTGTGGTTACATAGACAGAGAAACTTGCCCCAGTTTTCAAAGAACCAGCTTCTTAATGAGCTCATACTATTAACAGTAATTAGAGTTATATAAACAGGTCCCCAAAGTTATCATAGCCCTGATATACAGAGGATATTGAGGTCTAAAATGTCACATGTGAGTATTTCTCTGGGGTATCTGCTCTCCAGAATTCTGAGGAAAGCTGAGGAGTATTCACATGAGCTGCATGGACCCCAGTATGTTCCAGATGTGAGCTTTGTGTCTGAAAGCTATGGTCTGACATCACCAAATCCCTCATAGATGTTGGTTATTTTTGCTCAAACATCCCCCCCTCAAACAAACCCAACCAACCCAAAACAACAACAACAACGAAAACAAAAAAATCACACAAAAAAATCCCCAACCAAAAAAAAAAACAACCAACCAAAAAGCCAAACCAAAAGTGTTAATCAAAAAATCCCCAAAGATGGGTTAACATGGAAGTAGACAGATTTTACTAGATTACTAAAAATATGTCATGTTTTATCAATAAGAGAACATAGAGATTTAGACCTCTTGTGCTGTATAAACAGTACTTTAGTCTAAGGGAAAAATTAGTCTTGTTTTTTATTATGTGTATCTTGCAAGATGAGCTTGCATATATGAAGGTTATATTTGATAAATATGTCATTATGCTAATGCCACAGTCCTTTTCTTCCAGTCACTCCTAATTAGTTTACACGCACATGTCAATAAAGCACATTAAAACTGTACAGCTTTGTATAAAAGCTATTAGTTTAATACTGAAGAGAAATGTGGAGGTTGAAAGAATATTAAAGACAAGAGAACATCAGAGATGAGTAGGATTCAGTGTCTTAGTATTTTTGCTTTGAAGAAGAAATTAGAATAAACAGTAAAATTCAGAAATAATAAAAAATTGCCCTAGGCTAGAAAATACATATAGCTCATACCTCAGTGATTTGAGAATGTATGGTCCTGTGTGTTAATAAAATGATTCTTTCTGAGTTAAATAGCAAGAATTGACCTCATCAGTGTCCATCTTGAGTACAAATGCAAGAAAAAACCCCAAAGCCAAATGTTTAATTCACTTTCTGATTTATGGTTTCTGTTGATTACATGTACTAGAAACTTCTGGCTCATGTAAAAAGAGATATATTTTGTCAAATTGGATCTGCACATAAGGACTTCCTCAAATTAGTTTCACCACAATTATTGTGCCTAGAAGTGGTTGTGGTTGTAAAATTGCTTCTCAGAAGGTCATCTTAAGGTTTCTCTAAAAACTAGTCTCATTTTTTACTAGTTTTTACTAACTAATGTACCATAATAGGAATGGAAGAGGACCCACAAGATCTCATCAGAGCCAGACTCAGGATGGGGTATTCTGTGAAAGCTCTTTCTTCCAAAATAAAATAACACAACTTACGATTTTGTGGATTTGGACACGGCTTTTGATGATCTAGCACTGCGAGGCAGATCCTTCTGTTTTCCTTTGCCTTTCCTTTATTTTCATTTGTATTGTAGGGGAACAAAGTTCAGCCTGTAACTGAAGCTGGGACGTGCTTTTGGTTCACCTTCACCGTAGTCTCCTGGCTGAGACTGGAGTGCAGATGAAGGTGGAATAGGCTTTTCCTTGAGGGAGTGGTGGGGCTGCCTTGCTTTGGTCTGAAGGTGGCACTGCAAGGCTGTATATGGAAACCACTGCAGTAGCTTGACGCTACTGTTGTCTCTGGTAGTTATGGCCGTATAACACGCAGTCCAACCTGGGAGACTCACGTAAAATGGGGAATGATGTATTCTGCTGCACTTCTCTGTTCCTTGCATGCTGAATACGGAAAGCAACCTAGTGTATGTGGAAGCTGCAGCTCGATTTGATTCAGCTCAATTTGAAGCAGCAATGAATCTGACTCCAACAACCCAAAAGGAATATGAAGACAGGTGATTGAGGAACCTCTGAGATTGGCATGACCTCCTTGTACTCAATGCCATTGGCCAGCTGGCTTTATCTGAAAACAACTGAAATCATCTAAACACTGTCATCTTCAGCTTCCACCAAAACTGTCCTCAGTCTATGAACACGGTTGTCAAATTGTGTGTGTTCACATCTGAGAACTATTAGCAACAAATTCAGCATTAGGCACAAACATTACACCACTCTCTTTCAAAAATGAAAGTAATATCCATATATTTTAAATAATAGCAAGAAACGTACCAGTCTTTCTCATTAGGCTAGAATCATAGAAGTATTGAAAGTGGACCTCTAGGCAGCTAAGAATACAACAGTCATTGAGCCAGAAAAAGAGCAAGCAAGGGAAGCCAGAGCTTTCTCTTGCTCGCCTTTAAAGACATCTCAAGCCGTTTCAGCTGGCGTGCAGATAGTCCGAATGCCTGATCCTCAGGCATCCAAGGAGGATCCGAGGATCCTCAAGGGACCAAGTGTAAACTGGTCTGATAGTTCTCTTGTTCTACCTCAGGGTCACCCGCAAGCAGGTAACATGCTTGGTACCACAAGAGATAACCCTCTCCCTGGTATGGTGTCAGCACAAACACCCATCCCCTCAGCACTGCTGCACCAGACAGGCCCAACAGACGGACAGCACCTGGCAATCACATGCCATTCACATGCCCAGCATGCCCTTAAATAATGTTAGCTTAAAATCCCATTAGCGATTTAATTCTGCAGGAATCATGTAAATAAAGTGAATTGGCCTAAATACTTGTTTCAGCATGTCAAGAGAGACACAAGAAAATGAAGACAACAAAAACTGGGGATATTATAAAAGTACGTTATTCACTGATAGTGTCTAGAATACAGACAGACCGATGTGACACCCATGTTCTACAAAGTTAGCCACACGGTGTTACCGATTAACTACCCTGTTTGTGAAATAGTGATAATGGAATGTAATAGGCTGGATTTGTTCAGTTTTAGCAATAGGAAATGGGTGAGGCTGCTGATATTTTTAATACCAAATACTTGGACTAGAAGATTTGTTAATAGATTACTCAGGCCCACTTGAGGCCATGTGTGTGTTCTCCTTTTCACGCTCAAACTGGCTCTCCCTGCTCAGGAGAACTTGCATATAATGAAAACGTCTCTCATTTTGGTCCTATTTCTCAAGTTAATATCCTTAAAGACTCAATATAAAGTCTAGATTTAATCCTGACCTTTCAGATTCTGGGAATGCAGTACCAGGAAGCAGTTAAAGCTGGCTTTGGACATGGATGTTGAACCTGCATGGTTCATTTGGATGGCTCATCAAGTAGTTCCTCTATCTGGGTCAGTGTGTGAGGTGCATGCTCAAGAAGGAATTTGTCTTGTCCTGTTGTTGGAGATAACTAATGCATGATCCCATGCTACCAAAGTTCTTGTCTCCCAGCCAGCTGAATCAAGGACCTGTCCAAATTGTACCATGATGCTGTGCTTTTCTGTGTTGGGGACTGCAACTAGCAGTGCAGCTGGACGCTGGCCCATGGAAGTACTCCCATATCCCTTGCCCAGGTGTAGCCTAAATGCATGCTGGCTTTCTGGGCACCATCTGTATCAGTGCAGAATGGGAGGCACCTCCGGAGAGGTCTTCAGCCCATGGACCATAATCATCTGTCTGAGGACAGAATGGATCACCTTCTTTCCACTTGCTATTTTATAACAGGGAGCCCAATGTAAGCTTCGAAAAACTAACACAGACACCTAAAAGTAGGAACTATCAAGCCTTACCCCAGGGAGTTTGGCTTCATCTTCCTTTCTCCAGGCCTTGCTCGTGCAGATGGAGAAAGGCCAACAATGAGACAACAGACTGGTAGGGAAAACCATGGAATTCCCTGGGCCTGTGCCCTTTGTCTGTCCCGTGCCTTCCTGCCCATTACCACCAGCATGCTCACAACAGGCTCTGCATGCGCCTGCTTTTGGAAGCAGCCAAGAGATATATGCATTCAGCTGATGGTATATAATTTTGCAGTTTCTAGACTTACTAATGGCAGTTTATCATGCCATCGGAATTACAATGGGCAACCTTTTGTTCAGGTTTGGTGAGTAAAGCCAATCTTAATATGCTTATCGTCCTCTCTGAACTGTTACATTCCTTTATACATGTAGTCTGTAGTGACATCCTTGCCCCTTAAAGCTGTTTTCATTAAATAATCTAAACAGACTGTAAAGCTCCTGGAATATGTTTGTTTTGTTGTGTAGACAGATGTGATTAGAGGGAGCTCTGGTGGGACACGGGCTGGCAGTGTTAAGCTGTGCTCAGTGCAGTAAGAGTTCTCTGGTCATGAGCTTCTGTGGTTTTCAGCTTCACTGTTGTTAAAATAAGTTGCAACTGCATGTAACACTTTCATGATACTTCTCTCCCTCCAGAAGGTAGTGATATGCAGCCAGGAAAGCTGGACCAGGCCAGCTTTCATGTAAAGAGGACAAAGAACGGCACACTGCACATCTCTCGTGCCTGTAAGGAGACTTCAGGAGGTGGAAGAGGCCTGGGAGAAGACAAGGTAGCCATGTGTGAGGGGATGTCCCTAGGGCTAAAATCTTGCTGTGGTTTTGTCTGAGCCTGGAGATGTGATCTGTGCCAAAATGGTTTGAGAAGACTGGTCTGCAGTGTAGTGTTAAGTCTTTAACTGTTAAATATATGCTAAATTTCTCCAAAGCCACAGAATATTTCTGTCTTAAAAGCTGCAATATTAGCATTTTCCAACTTGCTATCATATACTTATGAAGCATTCCACAAGAGAAAATTCCTTAGTAACTAATCATCATTAATGGCTCAGACTTTGGGTTATTTTTTTTTCAGGCACACATAAAATTCAGAACACCTGATGTCTAAAGTGGCTTCTTTATACACAACATTTTGCCAAAAAAGCCAAGGAGTTCACCTTGCTTGCTAAGACAGAGGTGACGTGGCTGCCCCATGTGAATGAGGTGTGCAAGCTCCCTTGTGCTACAAAGAGGAGCATCAGACATGTTCAAGAGCGTATTAAGAAAGAATCTGTGCCTAAATATAATGACATCTGTGTAGGAAGTGAATCTCAGTTAGCAAAATGCAATTCCGTCTTTGGCCATGCACATAATTTTTCATGGCTGTGTTTCTGCCTGGTTCACCTTCTCTTATAGATAATCTTGTAGGTAGTTTTGCCTTGTAGCTATTCTTTTGCATGGTGTTTTTTGGAATGACATGTTGATTGAAATGAATGGGCATGATTTCCATCCAGCCTACGGTGCTAGTGACTGAATATTGTTATTGATGGCTTATATAAAATGTGTTTGATGATCTTATCTAGCTTCCTGGCTGTTGCTGCCACACAAAACTCACATAGATCTGTTATCACCAGTCAGAGGAGAAGTTGAAGACAAATGAGACAGATACGTTTTTCAGCAGATGATACAGAATTTATAAGTCTGTCATGAGACTTGACCCTTACTGTGTTTCTCTTTCAAAGCCAGCTGAATGTTTTTGTTCCTTGTAGCCTTTCAAGGTTGTTGTATCTGCAGCAGTGCCTACAATTAGGTACATCAGAAGCACCAGCTCATCACAAATGCTTCTTAGGGTCTCTTACAAGTGCCCCAGAAGGACTGTGCTGGTTTTGGCTGGGGTAGAGTTAATTTTCTTCACAGTGGCTAGTATGGGGCTGTGTTTTAGATTTGTCCTAAATACAGTGTTGATTATATATAAATGTTTCTGTTATTGCTGAGCAGTGCTTTACACAGAGCCAAGGCCTTTTCTGCTTTTTGCTGTGCTGGCAGGGAAGTTGGTGGTGCATGGGAGACACAGCCAGGACAGGTGACCCAAACAGACCAAAGGGATATTCCATACCATAAGAAGTCATGCTCACTATGTAAAGTGTGGGGAAGAAGGAGGAAGGGGGAGGTTTAGAGTGATGGCATTTGTCATCCCAAGCAATGGTTATACATGATGGGGCCCTGCTCTCTCAAAGATGGCTGAAACTTGCCTGCCCGTGGGAAACAGTGAATTAACTCCTTGTTTTGCTTTGCTTGTGTGCATGGCTTTTGCTTACCCTGTTAAATTGTCTTAATCTCAACCCATGAGTTGGGTTGAGTCTTTATCTCAACCCACAAGCTTTTACCCCTCCTGTTCTCTCCCCAGTCCTACTGGTGGGGGAGCGAGGGAGTGACTGCGTGGGCCATGGTTGATGGCTGGGGTTAAACCATGACGAGAGCCAATACCCTTATCTCATCCGTGAGGGCAGGTACGTTCTGCAACATCTCCTTCTGCTTAAAATCACGTTTAAGTCTCATTCTTTTGTAATAAGGTCTCTTTGGAAAACTTTGGCAATGTAAATATCCTTGAAGCAGGTACAGGTGAGAGACTTGGAGTCCGGAGTGCAGCTGTGTACTGTGCAAGGTTGGAGATGGTGCCTCCTTTCAGTCATGGGCACAGGAATTCAGAGCAGATTCCCACAATGTTTTTTCACTCCTGACCACACTTCCCCTGGCTTTCCCTAGAGCAAAGAAGGAAAGAGGACTGAGGACTGAGGGGCCATTTGCCAGATACATGTATTACTTTGCAGTAGGCAGCTTGAAAGCTCTCACACACCTTCTCCTTTTAAGGACCAGGGAGTATGTGCCAGTAAAGGTCTTGGGCAGTCTCAAGGAAGGTCATGCCAATGTCAGTCCATGGCAATAGGAAAAAAATTACTTTAAAAAACAAAAGGATAAAATCATGCTGGGCTCAAAGTATAAATTGACCTCTTCACTCGCTGAGTGGATAAAGTGTTGCCTGAGAGTATAGGATGTTCTTATCCATAAACAAAAGAACAGAATAAGTTTTCTGTGCTGGAAAGTAGAGTGAAAAAGAGATAGAATGGAGCAAAATCCTAGTCACACCTGAAAATATCAATTGCATTAATTGTCTACAGGAACAATTCATTGTCCTTTAAAGCTATACAAATACATTTTTCCAGGCTTCTGTCAACTAAGCCATGAAAGCTCTGTGTGTTGATTTCATCATCGTCGAGATGGACAAAATCAACTAAAGTAATTCAATGTAACAGAAGCAGTGTAGTTCAGCTTCTTCTGGGAGACCGAAAAGGATAATTTTCTGACATCACTTAGCTCATGTTGTGATGCCCATGCTCCACATTTCACTGACTGTGCTTGAAGTTTTGGCTCAGGATTAAATTTTACTACAGACTCACAATCCCTCTCTAGGTTCCAGAAATCAGATTTAGATCTGCATAAGGTCCTTAAATATAAATCTAGTATAAACAGTGTAGGACTTAATGGAAATACTATAAAAATATAAATCCAGTGGATTTACTTCCTGAAGCAGTAATAAGGGTTAGTTGTGCAAAAGCTACAATTGACCCCGCATGCCTGACTTTCTATTTTGTAATGCGTCTTTTACAACAGTGTTTAAGCATGCTGTTTATTAAGGAGATTCTCACTGATTAAGACAGAAGACTGATTTCAATCCCTCCTTTGGAGATCCATGCAAGGTTGTTTTGGACGATGTTCTGGTAATGTCTGCTGCATACATACAAAAAGATAGTCTGCATCCTGTGCATACTTCAAACCTGCTCTTGTTTTTCAAGATGGAAAGCTACACAGCCCAGCATACTTTGTACTGTGTTCTTCTTCCAGTTTCTGCACCTTCTGCTTGATTGGGTACTTTTCCTCTGCACAAGGGCTCAGAATATTTCTCTTAGTAGTAGTTAGTGAAGATGTCACTTCATCTGATATTGTAAAAGGAGGTTCTGGGAGATTGTCCTATAGCCTGTCAACACTAAATTTACACTGAAAGGCTTCTAACAAGATTTAAGATCTTGGGTCTGGACTTCCAGTTGTGATCTTCTAGTAGTATAACTCATATGATGCTCATGGTCCACTGTGATTGGAAAAGGCCCTGGGTCTGAATAAAAAATTTGTAGATACTTTACAAATTCCAGACACAAATCACTCAGAAGTCGAGAGTCAGGAGATCGAAGCTTTCTCTGTTGGAGACACTAGTAAAGATTGCACTGGATTATCCTCAGATTAAAAACCAGCCAATTAGCACCTCTTGCCTTTGCCAGCTCCATTTCTGATCCCTCATTTGAAAATTACTAGAGAAACCTCAGAAATTCATTAAAATTGAAATATAGAGGTAATATTCTTTATTACTACCAGCAAAGAAGTTGCTTCCCTGGGCTACTCCAACACAGATAGACAGCAGTGTTGTGCTGGGCAGTTTAGAGTTGTCACCTGTAGGAGTGTTTAAAAGAGCTCTCCTCCTAAATATGCTGTTTATGCCCTGCTTTCTCAATTTTACATTGCCCCTTTCAAATTAAGTGTCAGTCAAGGTGATTAATGTCTTGTTGCTCTACAAATGGCTTCCACAAAATATAAATCATGGCTATATTTTCACATTATCTTGTCTTTGTGACTAATCAAAAGGAATTCTAGTAAACTTATAAGACCAGTACGTTTTTGTTTTTCTTCTTAACCAGGGAAATGGTTTCTTCTAACTTTTCTGAGTAACATACTTGCACATCTTACAATGAAATTCACTGAGATTAGGTGAACATTTCGCCTCTAAATATTCCCAACCTGTATTTCTGAAAAATTTTAATATTTCCTCGGGGTTGGAAGAGACCCTCCTGACTGGGCTTATGACACACTGATAGGCAGACTTTCTTTGGAATGACATTTTAATACATCTTTAGTGTTTAATATTGTTGATAACAACTTTGGTCCTCTAATCAGATTTGCTAGTGTCACTATTAATTTCTGTTACTAAAATATTTCTGTTTAATCAACTGTTAATATTGCAAGCTAAATCATAACCTTTTCAGCCACAATACACTTAGAGTTTACCAAAATTTTTAATGAAAACTTATAATAGTTGCTGAACCTTTCTGCTAGGCTTTGTTGTATTTTAAACAGTAGATACCAGTATGCCAATTGTACCTTTCCTTGAGTGTTTTTCTTTGCCAGTTTTTTTTGGGGGGTACATCACACACAGTTGACTAGAATTTGTCAAATTAAATTTTCTGATTTTTTTTTCTCTTAACTTGCACAGCTTGCTGTTTAGTTGCCCCTCTAAACCTTGTGTATTTATATAAAAGTGAAGCTGTAGAACAATGCTTGTGTCTTCCTACTATACTCTTACAAGAGAGGCACTGAATTAGTCCTTGATCTTACATGCTGGTTTCAAAATGACCAGAAATGGATGATCATGCATAAATATCAACATCTCACATATCATACATATACAGGTAGAAACTCCAGAATGACACAGACAGGGTCTTCTTGTCCCAACAGCAAGAACCATGTTTGTATAGAGTAGAAGAGTTGCCAAAATGCAAATAGTTCTTAAATTATGTCCTGCAACAACATGGCAGGTAATAAAACTATGTGAGTGTAATTATTTTTAAATTATTTAAGTAAATAATAAAATTAAAAACTGAACTTTCATTCTTAGGTTGTAGAACTTTATCTTAGCTATTATCAATTAAGTAAATTATTTTTCTCTGTCCATTTATATTTGGCTGAATAATTATTTTAATCCCCTTTCATCATTCAGATGGTGTATTGTAAACTGCATCCATTACAAGTGTGCTTTTGTGACTGACACATTTTACACACAAAACTTTGGCTAATAGTTTTTGTCTGCATTTTCGGGAAAGGTTCTTCTTAACCACAAATGTATAGTGCATGTTCTACTATTTAAAAACCTTTTAAAATAAGCAAACTCTATAACTCAGAACTGATACAAAATGAGAATTTTGTTCAAAAAGCACCCACTGGATTTCTTGGTTGTTTTGTCTAAAACCTTTTCAGGGGTTAAAAGAAAACCTGCCCCTCAGGTTTTCCTAAAATGGGTATCTTTTCCTGTTTCAGGCCTTTTTAAGCATGTCTCATTTTATAGACTCTTAATACATGTTGTTTTTATTTGGCAAAATGTAGAAATCTATCTTCACAGCAACCATGAAACCCGGGGGTTTAACTAGATGATCTTCAAAGGTCCCTTCCTACCCAAACTATTCTATGATTTGATGAAATTAATAAGCTTAGGCTACCCACTGATTGCTTCAAGTACTCATCACAAAAATCCTTTGGGCTTCAACTTGCAAATCCTTACAACATTCTAAATCAACACCATTATTAAAAGAAAAATATTTTTGTATTCCATTGCTAACAAATTGTATTGAATTGTAGTCTAATTTCATTCCTGAAGAGTAAGCTTGCAGCAGCAATTCACCCTTTAAAATTTCCACACTTCCAGGCCAAGTGGCAATAAATCATAGCTGATAGGGGCTGGGCTGGTTGAGGCAGTTTCCGGGGGGGGGGGGGGTGGGTGGGTATTCACCAACTGATACTATTTCAATTAATTAACACTGGAAACAGTATCCACAACATTCTTGCTTTTAATAGCCCTAATTGGATACATGTATGTCTCATGTATTAACAACTCAGTAACAATCATTTGTGGACATTCAGACTTAAAACTATGTAAACTAGTAATGTTACAAGATCCTTAGCTTTCCAAGCATTCTCCCACAAAAATGTGTCAAAATAAATATTGCTTTGGATTCCCTGGTTTAGCAGGTGTGTCCAAGTTGGATTATAGCAACTGCAATTAATTATCTCACTCTCCCTGGACCAATGCCCTGTGCTTGCAGCCGTTGGTTTCCTCACTGTTGTTTTAATAATATGATAAATTTGATCCATCCTTTTAAAAAACAAGGCTCACAGAAAACAGGTAATTGAAACTGGACTTCCAGTAGTTTCAGACATCTGGCCGCTATAGTTGGAATCAGGAATCATCAGTGTCACCTCTAAAGAAAAGTTCCTCCAAAACTCCTAAAAATGCTCCCAAACTTTAGTTCCAATGATGCTTCAACTGCACCCAGAAGCTACATTTAAAGGCAAGGTTTACCTTGTCTTTCTATAAAACATACAGAACTCCCTTTGTAGATGCACATAATTATACATCTCTTCTAACAACATTTCATTTTCAAAGCTGATTGTCAAATAAAGAAATCATAAATTTCATTCAAATAATCCCTCATTAGCATCCTAATAAACTGAAAAATGTCTAATGACATTACATTTATTAAGAACAAATATGCTGTTACCTCAATCTCTTGTTAAATGTAAATGTCTTAAACAGAATGTCCTTCACAAATCTCTTGGCTCTTGCTTTCTGAAAGGTTTGTAGACACTTAGGAAATGTAAAGGTATTTTTTGATCATACCTAATAAATAATTTCTTCATGTGAAAATGGAGGAAAAGCTTGAACTGCAATCTATCTCTTATTTCATGCAATTTAACTAATTAAGAGAAAGTTGTGAAATTCCTATGGTTAAATTTTTCTAGCCTTTGTGAAAGCATATACAGCAAATGTACCCATGAAACTTGGAAAGTATTTGTATTTAGTCAATGTTAGTAATTCCTCAGAAACGGGCCTGTGGGAAAGTGCATGTAACCTGTTGCTCCAGCACCTCCCTGCTCCCTGGCTGGACAGCTGCAGAATGGTGGCCAGAAATTAGACTCAGAAAAAGAAAAGAAATAGCAGCTGCCACAGTGCAGGAGGTAAAAGAACCCCACCACAAATAACTCTGCAATTGTCTTGGATCAGCTATAGCGGGAAGTGTCAATTAGCAAAACAAAAGGCTGTGATTTTCTAGTGGGTTATTTTCTGCTCTGCTGTCAGGGATGTGTTCCTGACAGCCCAGGGACACAGCCTTTTGCTTTGGGGGCTGAGTGATGCCTTGCTCTCATGTGAGCCTGCAAGAGGTATCACAGAGGGACAAGGAGGCCGACTTGGGGGTGCTGGTCACTCTTGGGCACTGTAAGGGACTTGAATAATCCAGGTGGGTAATTGGGACAGGGGATGGATCATTTACACCAAAGCAGAGGAAGAAGCACTGTGGCTTTTGACAGACAATGGTTTGAAAACGTGGATTTGAGCCAGACAGGCAGCAAGGGCAAGCTTCTCACTTTAGAAAGTTGTTTTCTGGTGGAAGTAGTGTTTTCTTAACTGTAGCACATGCAGAGCAGCCTACCTGCTAGAAGAACCCAGCTCCTTAGCGTATCCTCCCACTCCCCAAGACATTTGCTGACATCTGCAGATCTTACTGGCATGAGGCCACCTGCACCCCTCTGAAATGTGGGTGTTTCTGTAGTGGGACTTTTTACAGAAGAAAGCAACAAGTGACATCTCATTTTCTGTCTTAGAGGAGAAGAACATTGGTCATTAGAAGGTGTTGTTTTAACAGTCCTGCTGTGTCTTGTAAATTTTGGTTCTTAGAACAACGACATCTATTCAGCTGGCACTATGCAACTACTCTACCATTTTTTAGCCTAGCTGAAGTTATTGATCTGCGATAACTTGTTGCTGTGAGTACATAATAATTTTTAATGAAGTCTTTTTCTGGTCTCTATTCCCTCCTATATGTTGTTTCTGTTGTTGTGTGTATTCTTATTTCTCATGCAAAGAAAGAGGAAACATCATAGTAGTTTGCAGGAAAAATAATTTGTCTGAGTAAAGTCCACAAGTAATGTAAATGACAGCTACATGCTGGGGGAGGACGTGGATATGTTAGGAATGCCATAAATTATCTCTTTCTTCTATCTTGACCCAGGATCTTGTGAGAGGTTTCAGTTAGAACACAAATGGTTGAGGGTTTGAACCAGAGTTTTCAGCTTTCTCTCATTCATGGTAGTAAGAGTCAAGATCCTTTCCTGCAATGTTTTTGATTCACTGCATCAGTCTTGCACCTGAATTATATTCCTGAGCATCTGGTTTTCCAAGGCTTGGAAAACCTGAAGATGAGTGGAAGAGCTTTAGAGAACATTATTGTTCCAAATGTCTTGACACCATATGAAGATAGACTATCCATGTATTATCCCTCCTTCTAGTGATGTAATATAGGGCATGGAGCCAGCTACAGGAGGAAATTCACTGCGTAAAGTCAGGGAGGCAAGAAGCAGCTACTTTTCTTTTTTGATGAGGGCCTGAGAAGTCATAGATGCTGAACAGGGAAGAGGCTAAGCCAGAATATGGGCTCACAGACACATCTCCTGAGGCAAGACTTGTGCTGAAGTCCTGAACCCACCTGAAGGGCTCTGTTCTTGAGCAGGGGGAGCATGGGACTGGGAGGGACTATTCCTCAGAGGCAGAGAGCAATGCCAATGCCAGAATGGGTGTTTGTTTCATGCAGTGTGATGCTTTGTACGGCGGAGCTCCAGCTGCAAATGGGGCCTCAGGGCACTATGGTACTTGTCAAATAAAAGTAAGAATTATTTTTCCCATATCCTGCTCAATGTAGTGATTTCCCAGGAAGAATTCACTGTAATGTGAAGAAGAAAAAAGCCAATGTACTGTAGGAGCCCAGGAGGACTCTCTCAGGGAGGTGTGAGTGACACACTGGCATTTGTGTCCAGCCACATTCATCCTGACCAATACGGAGCCATGGACGACATCCACACGCATCTTCACTAGTGTGCACCCTGCATTTAGATTCGTATCCAAGGGTTTGACATCTAACTGCTCCAAAGGGATTTCCTCATATTTTCCCATGGCTCTTACTCATGTTTTTGTATTTAGTACAGCCACAAACTGAAAAAAAGCTCTTTCAGTCACGTAAAACTCCTCCCTCCCTGTTCTCTCTCTCCTTTTGAACTATGCTGGGCCACATATTTAGGTAAACTATGTGGAGGGGTTTTCTGTGTTTGCTTTCTGACATTCTCTGAATACAAACCCCCAGATTCATAAAATGTACTTTCTGAATATGAACACATGCTGCTGACACTGTTGTTTTGGTCAGCAGCCCTTTTCCCATGACAGTGTTAGGGAGCTTTCCCTCTGTGCAGTTCTACTTGAACTTTGTTCACTACCCTATGTGTCAAAAGCAGGAATGTTCACTTCTGGGATGAAAGGAATGAGCTAAAACACAAGCCAGGGTAGCTGTGTTGATCTTCATGATGACACACTCTTGTGTAATTTAGGGATAGGGCAAATACTTCATTGACCTTTACTCTGATATCTGCTTATTTATCTGCATTAGATAAACAGCCAATAGCTATATCTCAGCCTCAGCAAACAGCAAGTTCTGTCAGCACTACAGATACCATTTGTTGCTTTATTTTATGGGAAGGAAGGAAGGAAGGAAGGAAGATTACCTTTTTATTACTGCTTTCAGGGATGCCTCACTGCGAGGCCTGCTTCCCTGCACCTTGGAGCTTTTATACCCTTGACCAGATTTTACCCTCTGGCAAAATTCTGCCCTGTACAAGTTCTTGAGCATGTTGCACATTTAACGAGACTGACAGCAGTCAGCCATAGGCTTAAAGACAGAAGCAGCAGATCCTTATCTGAAATCCTATGAACTGGGTGGGGGGGAAGGCATTTTGGTCCGGGTCATAGATGGAGCTTCCAACAAGTTCCAGCTTGGTTTCTATAAGGCTGCCTTAGTCCTAGTATAAAAAGAGAAGGATCCTTTGCAAATTATACCTCTGTTGTCATCTCAAATGATGGTATAGGTAGGCTTTTATTTTACTAGTTATAGAGAGTATAAAGCAAGTCTGTCTTATGCAAGCAGCTTCTCATACCATCAGCACCAGCCTGGCACAAGAAGGATGTTTTCTTTTTAATTTCTTGGCTCAGTTAGCATGGTTTATTTCACACTTGAAAGAGTTAGACGCTAGAACCATGGGAGAAATTTAATTTCAAGCTTGAACACAAAGTGTGGTATCTGGTTCAGATTTCCGGTTTCCTTTATCTTATGCTTAATACCAGTGACAGGATTACTAAAAGCACACCTTCTCTCAGTACTCGCCTTATTTCTACTTAGAGTGAATGTGAGACAGAATCCTAAACCCAAATGTCTCCCAAATACTGAGGTACATTGAACCTGGGTCAAAAATTTTCAGAACCTTTTTCTCTAGGGCTAAAAAACTTACTTCCAACCTACACTTCTTTGAGAATTTCACACTCTGCTTAGCTTGACCTCTAACCTATTAGCCTGCCCTGGTAGGATTTAATTTCTCTACTGAGTTCTGCACCATCTGATCAATACTTCATATACATTTTATGCCTAAGCCAAAGACCACAAAAACCTTATAAGGTTGTCTTTGTGGACTTCAGGGACAGCTCACATTAAGCTATGACATGTGTTTCCATGTGTCTTCAGTCATGGATTTTGGCAAAGATGTGAAGAGATTTGATTGTCTCTTACTGAAAGTAAGAAATTCTGGGTTCAATTTGAGTCACTTTTTGCTTCCTTCTTCCTGTGCTGAAATGTTCAGTAACTTATGGATGTCCTCCCAAGCAATGCTAACATTTCATCCAGAAACCTTTGGTGACCTGCTGATTGATATACAGCCACAGGCTAAAAAAGCCCCTTTTTTCCTGGACTTGCTCCAATAGCTTTAATCTGGAAACTAAACAAATTTGTAAATGTTTTGTTATAAGAAAGAGAAATATATTTTCCAGAATGTTGCGGAAATATTGCCCAAAATGAACTGTTACACACTAAGGTGGAGATGACATACGAAATAGTAAATATACAGCAAGGCTGAATTATTCATGGAGAAAGGAAAGTGCCTGCTTACCTCTGGGTAAGGAAATGTGAATGAACCTAAGGTTTTAAAATTAAATAAGTTGCATGATTTCAGCTCTCTCCCTGTGGTATGATAATATCAACATCATGTCTTGATCTCTTCTGGAAATGCCCTGTCTTTCTCTCCTTCTCCTTCTCCCATTGCATATTGTTGCAATATCGTTTCTGCCAGCTTCTCATTCTGATGGTGTTTGCTGATTGTCCCAAACCTAAGCTGAACAGAATTGCAACTGAGTAAGCGTATAGAGAGCACTTCTGCTTGGTATTCAGCAGCAAGGACAGATGGCTACCAAGTGGCTGGTGGGTATAGATTTTCAATAACAGTTTAGGCTACACAGATTTACTTTCACAGTCCAGTCCCTAGGTTCCTTGAGATGCTAAATGCAATTCTGAACAATTTCCCATTACACTGTGTTCATGTGTGTGCTCGTTGTTTGCTTGTGTGTGCACGTGCACAAGTGCATGCACATGTGTATATGCTTGTGTTACTGAGCCATCAGGGTGCCAGGATTTGCGTTCAAGAGAGGATCGTCATTCTTCTGTCTTTGAAAATAGGATGACACTGTGATGAACTGACAGAGAAGTTCTGGTCTGATGTGAGCTTTTTCAATCTCAAAACTGGTACACAGAGTACTTGAACTCATCTCTATGTAGTGTTCTTCTGTCTCTGCCATGGCTTCTATTTTCTCTTCTTCCTGACAACCCAAACAAACAATCTTTCATTCCCTCTCCTCCCACTTCAACTTGCACAGTAACAGCTCTCTGGGCCTAATTGCTGCCTTTGCTTCCTTCCTGTCCTTGTCTCCTTCCTCTCCTCCCAGCTCAGTTTGTGGCTTAATTAATCCACCTACTAGCAGATGTTTCCACTGTGCAAAAGGAACTTCTACATACCTGTATGGGAGGCTTGTCTCATTGCAGCAGGGACATCTGTTTCTCCAGGGAAAGGTATTAACTACACCTACATATGCAGCCATATGATTTCAAGTGTAGATATCTGCAAACCACCATTCTGGAAGTTAGGTTTACATTCTGGTTCTACTTTCTCTGACAATCTACTGTCAAAAAGACAGCAGAGAATTACCTCATCAAACAAGTTTATTTCTTGCAGAAATCAGTGTACAGAGGGCACAAGCAATACTTACATGCAGGGAAAGGAAGGGCAGTTGCATCTATTCCACCTGGAAATTCCACAGCTAGCAAGATAATACAGATTTCTGGGTACTGGAGATGAACAGAACAGCCCAAAGCAGCTACAACATGTCAGGATCTGTCCTATAGTAGAGGCTGAATGTCAAGAAGAATTAACCACTTAGGTAGATAATGGAAACTGTTATATTTGATAGGGCAATGGGAAATCCAAATCTTCTACATGACCTAAGGCAGCTACTAACACTTTAGAATTTGGAAAATACTTTCCTCATGGGTGGATAGGCAGATTACTCTTCCGTTTTCCATGGCGAAAATTTTTGTCTCTAACTCTGAAAAATTTGCTACTGGAGTATGTGGTTCCTTGATATTTTAAACTGCCATGATGCTGGGCTGTGGTCGGCTCCCACCTTTAACTGTACGTACTGTTCCATGCAGGAGTCTCCATCAGTCTGAGAATGAGGAAGTTTCATCCATGGGGACCCTCTAAAAGGTGAGTGGTGACTGGAAAATGCAGCCTTTCAGGGGCTGAGGCTGTCCAACACCCATTCTGGGAAGCATGCAATCATCTCCTTAATCTAAGGCAGATTCTAAACACCCCTCTATTCAGTATTGAGATACTGCTTTCTCCTTAATGCCCACCTTCAGGCTGTTGACAAAACTTTCAAGACTGTTTATGTATGCTTCTGGTCTGGGTTTGTTGCCTGGCTGGGGCTGCTAGGTCTGGGTTGGAGCCTGAGGTTTTTTTTAATTAGGTCCCTAATCTCATGGCTCCTACAGGTTTTATTTACTGACACTTAGACCATTTCTCTTGGAATTCTGTTCCTTCCTCCCACAAGTCCCTTACTGCTTATGTACAGCCAGCTGGTGCTGGGGCACTGCTGCAGTCCTCGGGGCCAGGGAGTGAGCCAGCCAGCAAAAGGAGTCGTCCCCTCTGAGTTCTCACAGGAGCCAGAGGAGCACTTCAAGGCTCAGTGCGCTCCTTGTGCAATGTGTTTGCAGGCTCTGTAGGTGCCGGACTGTCTCAGAGACGCTGGAGGAGTGGATCAAGCAGGTGACTACTTGAGGTGAAGAGAGAATTATATCTCCTAAAGAGAGCATAAACTGACGTTACCCTAGTGTTGAGAATATAAAGTTAAACACAAACTTGTGCATTTTTGCTGAACAGGGCACCTTACTGCATCGAAATAGGGCCCGAGTCTGCACTTCTGTGTGTGTGAATAACATATACACAAACGTGTAAAATGAGTAGATATAGACTGACTGGGACAATGGCAGGAGAGGATGCTGGGGGAGCTCTAGCCCTTTCCACAGGCTCACTCATGCATGCACAAACACTGCAGTAGGTAGACACTCTTCTCCACACACAGGGCAAGTCCTGCAGTCAGCGTTGTAAGCTGTGAGTGTTGTCTCTTGTGAGCTAGCTCAGAAACCTAAACACACTGAAAACTAGCTGTTTGAAAAGCAAGAAGTGGTTTGTTTACAGGTGAGATCATGTATGAAGTGGGCACCTCAGGCCAGTACCCAGATGTTTCTGGGAGGGGAACTTCAGCACCGAGTGTGCTCATAGGTCTGACGCTCCCATTGCTGCAGACTGGATGGACTCAGCTCCCAGAGGAAGATGCAGATCCCCAAGATTTTCTCTTCCTAAGGAGTTCTCTTGCTTTGTCCCGAAGGTTTAGCCAGCAATATATACACCAAGAGTCTCAGTCCTGCTCTTCAGCCTCTAATGTAACCACTGCTCAACACAAGTCAGGTACAAAAAAAAGAGTTTTGCAGAGATTTGCATAAACAAAATGTACATAAGCATTCTTACTGACTACAAAACCACAGCACTCATTTTAACTCTCTGCTGTATATTAAAACTAATAATTATGTCAGAAGTCGCTCACCAGTTCTTCAGTTCTTGCTCAGAAGTAGTGGAAAATAGAACAATAAAGGAAGCCCTGCTGCAGGATGTAGAAATGAAACCAGCTGTGCGTGAACCTATTCTTTAGAGTCCCAGCCTTGGTGCCCAGGGAGCTTCTGTCCATGTCCAGCTTTCCCCTGATGCCTTTCTGCAGAGTCAAAAAGGAGAAGGAATGATCCTGTAATGCCTCACACCTTCTCAAATGATGCCAATGTATCCAACACAACACAAACTTCAACGTGAAATAGCAAATACCAGTATCTGACTTTACAGCTCATGTTTTCAGGATGCTTGAACTGCAAAGGGAGAGCACACACACTGAGTCTAGGTTTGTAAAGCAGTATGGACGTTATTAATGACTTTCAATTAAAAAATAAGAACAATAATGTGGACAACAGTGCCTCTGGGACTGAGGCTGCTTTGCCTTATGCTGCCAGGCAAACACTAGAGGAAAGGCACTAGGAAGCTGGCCTGGATTGTGTCGTCTTGCTAAGCTGACGTGAGGTGGCAGTGTTTCAAAATTCAACCGCAGCACTAGCACTGCTCAAGCTTTTCCACTCTTACCCTCCTACCGGCTAAAGATCGTCAGCATTAATATTCTGTAAGGGCTCATCTGCCTCCTCTTTTTTCTTGGTGTTTATTTAATAAACTTCTTTGTGGGAAAAGTCTCTAAAACTGTCAGGAGCTGATTTTGAGTGTCTCTTTTGAAATGCTACTGTCTTTTTTGTAAGTAAGATACTGGCTTGTAAATATGTTTGCTATAATTTCAGATGTAAGTCTATAGCAGTCTAGTAATTTAAGATGTTTTAATATGAGAATTATTAAAATATGCTGTTTTATCTCATGTCTAAGTTAGAGGCACTTAAGCTAAGACAAATAAAGCCATTCCTACAGTGTTACAATTGCTCAGCTGGAGGGCTTTAGTACAATAAAACATTGATATAATCAGCAACTTGTCTTATGATGACAATTTTCTCGTATCTACACATAAACACATTCTCAGAGAGATGCTGTAGCACATTTGTCTTGAGCATCACCTTATGTGCTCTGTGAGATAACACTGTATCAGGCGTCACAGTGGAGGACACAGACATCTCCAGTGCAAAGGACCAGTGGCTTTGGCCCCTCAGGAGCAGACTGGCTTATAGGGTGATTTTCAAGATGGCTTGTAGGGTGATTTGTGGGACAGTCCTTGTAATTGTAAGGCAGCACCTCAGTTGGTCTCCCCCTTTGTGACTATACAGGAGGGAGATCAGGGTTGGTAGATCACATCAGCACAGCCTGAGAGGTAGAGCCCTGCAGCAGGACACAGACTGTGTCATGGGGACTCTGAATGTGCAAGCCATGGTCCCATCCCCAGGGAGGTGTGAGGCTAAAGTCCATGGCATGGATTTCAACTGCTGGAACTCAAACCTGTGCTCAGGGTTCAATATTTGTCACAATGTGTTACAGGGTCATGCTAGAGTCCTACATATGACATAGCGTGAAATGAGCAGGAGCCTGACAGGCTGCAGAACTGTCCCCCCACTTGCATGTGACACTTCATTTTAAAGACCTCATCATCAGGGAGACTTTCCAGCTTAACTTCTATTAAATAGAAATCTCCTGGTAAAGACGTATTTGCTGAGTTTCCAAAAATTCTTTGCCAGGTAACCTTAAATGAAGGAGTTGTAAAAAGTCAGGGTACTTTAAGATCTCTTCTCAAATGGTCTAGGATTGCAAATTTGAATCAAGTCTGATGGCTAAGAACACTGTTTGGCTTGTAAATCAGTTTCTGTTTACAACTACCAGTGACAGATCCCACGCTATTAAAGATGATGTCATTTCAGAGTGAAGTCTCTGTTTCTCTCACGGTAAAGATGGATCTGTCACCCCAGATCAGACTTTTGGCTCATCATATCTTGTTTTCTGCCTCCAGGGATGGACAGTGGATGGTGCTGTAAAAAACAGCAGTCCATTTACTCCTTTAAAATTCATGTAACAATTGAAACAATGCTACCTGTTTGTCTCACCACCTGCACAGGCTCAATTAATGCCCTAATGCATTAGGCTTGACTGCACTTCTAGTGTCTTGGATCATGTCAGATATTGCTGACAGTACAAAACATACTGAATTCGTATTTATTCCCGAAGAGCTGTACCACCAAAGATTTAAGTGCCTGATTCCCTACTGGTCTCCAGTGCATATGCAGGGCTCCCCAGGAAACAACAGCAAGGAGGTTTTGTTAGTAGTCTTTATGAAAATCACTTCTTACATGGTCAGAAGGATTTTCTAATAAGCATATTCAAGAATGGGTAAAAGCGAGGCTAGCCACAAATTGTTTAGTCAATGATTCATGAAACATATTTCATTGACTCAAATAAAGCATTCTATTAATGTCCTCACACACACACATCACACCCCCCCTTTCGAACAATCAAAGTGAAAAATATTTTTTAATTTTTGCCCTTCAGTCTTTAGAGACATTACTGTTACCTCCATGTGCAATCACGACACTGAGAATTTGGGCCCTGGAGTTCTGCCTCTGTGAAAGTATTAGGATTTAACCCATGTTTTAATACACATTTAGCCTCACTGTTCCTCCTCTCTGTATTGAAAAGTAATATTTTATCTGACTAGTCACTATCTCAGTCACAAAGGGACTTTCCCTTAGTGCTGTGCATAAAAGACACACAGAACATCTTAGGTAACTTTGAAAGAAAGCCCTTGGCCCCAGCAAAGGAGCTGGATATTGGTATCTACAGCAGTGAAAACCCACACCACAACAAATTGTAAAACAATATGAAAATAAGAGAATAAGCAAAGTGAAAAAGTGGAAATGGAAGTGGTACTCAAATGCAGAATCCTTTCAACAAGACAGCTGATATCAACACTCAAGTGTCTTACGGATGTAGCTAGCTGATAAAAATATTCACTGCTGAGAAATATCATTAATCTGCAAAAGAAATAAAGATTAATGCTCAGAAATGAGGAAAAGGCTGGAAGTCCCTGGTGACTGAAAGAAGAATAGCATCATTTAGGCTCTGCTGGTTGTTGTTGCTAACTCTCTGGGGAGACCGGGGCTGTGTGCTTTGTAAGCTTTATTGGAACTGCATTGGCATTAATCATAAGCCTGAAGGCAACACGGCATGTTGTTTGGCAAATGATGCTGTGTGATATGATGGGAAGGAAGCACTCTTTTTTTGCCCTTTAATAATGTTCACCACACATAACTTGATTCTGATCTCACACTGGTTTTATATAGTGATTTCACTGATTTATGCTGTCATGTTGTTGCCTTGGAGTTTTTGATTTTTTAATTTTTATAGGTTTTAGAAGTAGCTGTATTATATCCCTTACCCTTTAGCATAGTAGTTACACATATACCCAACCCTATTACCCCAATTCCATGTCAATTCCCCTAAACTCCAGTAGAATATTTAGTCTTTTTTCAAGGTAGGCCTTCATTCTGTTTAAGAATATTTGCACCCTGGCCTGGACAATTAGATATCACCCAGTCAAAGCAACCTTCAAGCCCAGAACTTTGGAAAGTCTCCAAGGACTTTACATGCTGTGAAGAGGAAGAAGATGAGGAAGAGATGGCCCCAAAATGCCCCCAGACTCAATTCCCAAGGGGCGGGTCAAGGGCAGAACGAGGTAAAGGTTGGGGAATGGATGAATGGGGATTGGTTGGACATCATTATAAAAACTATAACACCTGGGTCAGGGGGTGTGCGCGTGGTTTTGTATTTCCTAGAGCCTGAGAGGCTTCATTAAAACCTTCCCTTATCTTACCTCCTCCTTAAATTGCCTCAGAGGTTTTTTTTCTCCTGAATCTTTTAGGCAACAATGTACAGGAAAGCAAGGCCAAAGTGCTAGGGTGGATCGGTATCCAACCAGTCATCACTCATCCAAAAGCATTTTGTGAATTTCATTTTAATAGTACTAATGATTTTACTAACTGAAAAACTGAAAATTGAGTAGAAATCAAAATGAAATAAAAATCTTATTCCTAGATGCCTAAAGAAGAGAAACTTGCTTGTGCCACGAGAGAACAGGGCTTTATTCATTGTTTCCTGTGTTCATGCTCTATGGTATCAGTTTACACTGTTGTAAAACAAGATTTGTATCCAAGAGGTTTGCTAGAAAAAAAGAGGCATAATTAAATACTCATGTGAATAATTTGCTTAGAGTTATAGATCCACCCAAGGTTTGACTGAGGATATGGATGTCCCAGATTATTACCAACAGGCTGCTTGGAGGCACCACTCCTGCTTTCCTGGAAAGGGGAGTTAACTTAGGCAAGTGTGGGCTGCATTGGGCCCTTGTGCTCAGTGCCAGAGAGCAGTACTTGATCTCTTTGTTTCCTAATCTGGATACAGACCTGATGACCATAATTTAGGAAGACAGCCCTATCTAAATGGGAGTCATAGAGTATTTTCTCTTGCCACACTGTTGAAAATAAGCTACAGAATAAACTGGGAAGCCCAGGGATAACACAGGATGAGACTGTACTACTACACTACTTCTGTAGAGGCAAGATGCTGTGCTACAAGCCCAGAGACGAGGCAAACTAATTAGCATGAAGATATAGATTATTCAAGGCTCATTAACACTAACTGAGTAATAAACTGGTATAATTTTTTTTGTGGATGACAGACATTGGCATCAGCCAGCAGTTCAAAAGGTAGTGGCTAAAGGGTAAATAATATTACCACAACTCCTGCTTTCAAACTGTTCAGTCCAAGAGCTGGAGTTGGATTCCATTGCTTTTTGCCCTTGCTGTCCGTCCACCAACAGCAGGTGATGTGTTTTGGCAAACTTTATACTGGAGAGGAGACTGAAGCCTCTGAGACCTGCATTACGTGCAGGGTCCACAATTTTTCAGGTGTTCCTGTATTGTCCTTGAGACAATGAATTCTTTAGTCCTTGAGACCAGACATTGTTCTAACTTACAAGGCAAAATTCTTCTGGTGCTGGGAAGCAAGACAGCACAGTCCTCTGCTATTAGGTATGAAGTCTAACTCTCTTAATCCATTAGAAACAATTGTCTTCTGTACAGTAGTGTATGATTCCTCGTACCACCAGGGAAGGATAATTAAAAGTTCTTGATGATTATGGAGGGAAGCTGTCACTGAACCCTGCCCAGAGCACTAGGAGACAGAGCTGGGCCCATTCTCATGGTCCCTGAGGATAATACGACCCCTTTGACATGAAAGACCTAAGTAGAGAACAAGTGTTTTGATGGCATGGTACAGAGCAGTGTCTCAAAATCCCCACTATTTAGCATGCCCAATTTTCCAGAACACCAGGAGCTCTGGTTGTTGTGCTATTTTCTTGTGATATTTTCTTTTACTAAGCCAGCTCCTGGCATACAAAAACATATTTTCATTATATTTAGTAGTGCTGTTGTGCTTTTTTCCAACACCTCTATTCTACACAAAATTAATGCTGCATGAAAGTAGGATGATAAAAATGTGAAGTCTGGAGTCCCTCTGGTTCTGCAGTATGACCAAAGAAAACTTTGCTGCTGCACTTAGAGGGATGTTTATGTCATGTTTGAGGGAACCTTTAAGAAGTTAAAAGGCACACAGTAGTGACATCTTTCATGTACCTCCATCAAATGCCTTGGTTACCAAGAGTTCAATAGTGCAGGACATTTTAAAAGATGGCAGTCAGAGCGCTGGTGTTGTCTGCCTGAAAGGAATTTGGGGCCCTTGGCATTTTGTGCTTGTTTGTTGCTCTGCCAGGTTTGGCACTCCCCTTTCAGCCTTCCCTCGGAGGACCATCTATGAGCGTGGCTGCCAGTGCATCCAGCTGGGAGACAGAAGTGAGAGTAGTACCAGAGCAGCAAGGGGCAGAAGCAGGCTGTCTGGCACCCGGGAAATCTTAGCAGCTTGGAGGGGACGCACAGAAGAGAAAACTTCTAATTGGGCCTAGATGTTCAACGGGACAATGGGCTGAAGAAAAGCAAAGGTTTGGAGCCATCTTTTCAATAAATTCAAATAGTTTTGCTGTTCTGAACCAGTGACTGTGATGTGCAGATTAGAGCTCCATCAGTTGCTTCAAACAGACAAAAAGGTGTGTGCATATAGATTCAGCCTTGTCAGATGAAGGTGTTTGTTGGGTTTTACTTGATTTTTTTGTGTACGTTTGTTTGTGTTTTATTGTGGTTTGTTGTTTTTCTTTTGAACTTATGGGCCATCTTTTAAAGATTTTCCCCATAAAATATGAGAACTGCAAACTTCTTCCTTGCAAGAAATTAAAGCCCTGATTCTGATACAGTCACAACACTACATGTGAAAGGTCTTTAAGGGGAAAAAAAGAATATTGTAAGATTCAGAATTAAATTATGAGCACTGAAAAATTGAAACTGATATTCTTCTCTATCTCAGTAAATAAGAAACCTCTGTTTGTATCATTCAAGTGGTATCAGTAAGTAGCTGGGAGTCATGAAGCCTACAGCTTGCTCTGGTGAGTCAGAACATCTGCTAGGCACTTCTCAGGAATATTTACCTTGTAAATTCTTTCCAAGGAAGCTATTAGCATTGATTTTAATGTACACAGTGACATTGCTTTTTCTCTAACAGAACTTTATTGTTTGCTGCTTTGCTCACACAGCTTTTCTGCTTATAGACATTTGTCCTAATAGCAAACTGAAGATGCAACAGGGGGGAGCAGCCTTCCCCTTGTTCAGCACTCTCCGTGTTTATACTAAGCTGAATGAAATGTAATATTCTTAATAAATAAATCACACAGTGCAATATATGCAGGGAGCAGGAACAAAGGAAGAAAAAGCCCTGACTGAGTTTGGCTGGCAAACTTCAGAGTATGCTGGCCTAGCATCTTTCATCATTGAAGATTCATACAGCTACTTCTCAACCCTTCATACATATGTAGACTTGTATTTGTGGTTGTAAAAAAATCCTTTCAAGTATAAACAGCATATAAACTCCTCATTGTCTAAGAATAGCTCTCAGAGCTGCAAGCTGTCTCTATGCTTACTGTCAGGATAATAGCTCTGAATATCACCACTTACACATGGCTATAAGTATGGATATCTCTAACAAGTGCGTGATAGTTGTACCTCTCAGTTCTGGTCCTGTCCCGAAGTATCACATCTATTGGACCTGAAACACCCATAAGCCCTGGCTGAAGAAAAGAATGTCTGTGTATATACCTTCCCAGCTGTGCATTTGTTTTTCAGAAGTGCTGAGCACCCACAGTGCAGGGAGTCTTCCCTTCAGGTACAGCAAAGATGGATTGCTCAGAAGGGTTTTGCTTCCCACAGACTGCAGCCGAGTGTAGCATGTACTGCAGGCCAGGAGAGAGGGAGCAGCTGTGCTGTGGCACATTGCCCTGTCAATGTCACTGTCACCACCTCAGAGCTCCTGCAAGTGAGCTCCAGCAGAAACAGCAGGTTCTCAGCATCCCCAGATGTCCTGGCACCTCAATGAGGGTGTGAAAGGCACTTGCTGATGCTCGGGCATCATTTCAGAACAGGCCTTTCACAGAGATGCTTTTGACATTTCCATGATGTAGCTTTCACCATGTGCAGCAGCCAAGCTGAAAGTGTGATTTTGGGAAAAGGATCAATAAGGTCAAAAAGGCAAGAAAACATAACCTTTAGGGTAGCTGATTGTTGCTCCGCTGATGTGCAATTTCATCAACCAGCGACAACAAAATACTGTTCCACATTAGATGTGGATGGTTCAGGGAAGTTTATATTCTTACTTCACCACAGAAAACAATAATAATATTCTTATCTTTTTCCTCCAAATAGCCTCTTTTGGGCTAGATGCAAAACTGCGTTCTACGTTTTTGCATGTGTCAAACTCTCCTGCTGCTGATGGTTGAAAATGGAGGTGAGACTGCCATTTCTAGGGTTTTCCCATGGGCTCTGCACTGATATCCTAGGTGTTTCTGGGTCTAGACTTTCCATGTTGTTGTTTCAGAGTTGTCCACTTGCTCCTGGTGGGTAAAAAAATCTTCTTCCTATCACCCTTCCAAGTGTTTGAGGTTTCTGATGAAAGAGGGAGCAGCAACGTCAGTTACTGTTATAAGAGTGACATTTTCACATTTGCTGACATGTCCTTCTGTTTGTCAGTATCCTAGAGCCAAGTCAAACAGCCCCACCTCCTATTACCATTCCTGCTGCTGACAGCTCTTCCCAGTGCACCTTGTGGTCATACATTTCCAGGCAATGCTGGACTTCAGCTTCGTGGGACAGTCACACTTTCAGTCCGTGTTACAGGGCTCAGCCAGGCAGCTCCTCCATCCCAAGCCCAGATTGTGTGGCCCCAATACTCCTCTTTCTCATCATGACTGTGCCCGCCTGCAGACACAAGTCTTCACTCCTGCAGAGAGAGGAGCAGCTAGATGATGTTTCCACCATCACACTCAGCTTTCTCTAAACATGCCTGCCTTATCACTCGGCTAGAGAGCACAGGTTCTCTGGTTGGGACAGTACAGCAAAGCTGATCTGAGAAACCATTAAACAACATCCACATCTCCTTCACTGCAGCTTCTGAGACACCAGCCATTCCTCCTGCCCCAGTGGTGGAAAATCAACCAGGTTCCACTGGCAACATGTGCTGCCAATGCAGCACAGCCTGGATATTTGCACCATGGTTTCCAGTGACCCAACTGGGTAAATCTGGTCTGACTGGAACATGCACTTCTGCTGGCACCCTAAAATGAAATGGTTTCATAGCATCACGAAAATGTGTGTGTTGCACAGAGGGAAAACTCCCAAACACCCCAGGTCCACCAGCTTCCTTCATCATCATCTGCTCTCATGTTTGGGTTTTTTTGCAATAAATGAGAATGTTTGCTATAAATGAAAAAGTAGCCTTTGAAGTTGGATGTAAACTAGTAATTTCCTATTGGATCCTATAAGAGTTTTCTGTAGGAGGAACAAAAAGGCACTGTTTAAGATGTGTAAATACTTATATCACTCTGATTTATGTTGAAAACACATGTTTTAGTTATAGCTACAGGAACTATAAAAGACAATCTGAAATACTTTCCAGGCTTCCTTTCTTTCATGAGAAGAAGTGTTTCACAACAAAAATAATATATATACATATTTCTTTATATTTCCTTTTGCATTTTCTAGAGAAGGGAGGAAGGTAGCATAAGACATTTTGCAAAAGAATCAGATGTATGCAGATCTGATTGTTGCCCGGAATTGTATTTTGTGCCACACAGAAGCTTATTTTCTCTAAGGTAGTACTTTTTTTATTTAAAAATACTGTACTTTAAGGAACAACTATAGAAAGGTGCATCTACAATGGGCATTTAAACTCTGTTGAAGCTCACAGAAATGTTTGAGGACTGATGGTAAATTGCTGATCATTATTCAGGAGACTTGTCCTTCCTCTAGGTCTTTTTCTCTAGGCTTTCACCAAGTCCTCATTGTCAGGCCTAAATTTGACTCAGCTGGACAGGCTGTCTGCAAAAGAAAACAAATCCTTCAGTAACAATATTATACATCCATTACACGATCAGGGATAGATGGAGAGGGTTGAAGGAACTGAGGTAAGGGCAAAGTGCAGAAATGGATGATGGATAAGGAGAACATGAGGCAGCAAGGTATAATGCAAAAGGGAAGTGGAAAGTCCAGGAGAACAGTGCTCCTTGGTCACTTGAGTCTTCATTTGCCTTCAGAGAGAAACCAACTTTATGCTGGTGATGTATTGCAGTGATTTCCTCGCAGAGCTAGTGACTCCACCGTGCAAGAAATGGTGCTGAGATGATTCAGAAGTGATTGATAGTCTCTGTGAATACTGTGTCAGGTCCAGGGGTGGGTACAGCAGACAGTGTAGTTAGGGAAAGGTGACTGTGCTGCTGTATAGCTGCCCCAGTAACACGAGGTGCAGAGTGTGCATCCTATACAGCATGTAATGAATGTGGGGTGGGAAAGAAAATACAGGGACCTCCAGTGCAGGGAGTGCTGCAGAAGGGCAAGGCCACCTTGTCATGGACACTGCTTCTCTGTCTTAATTTTTCCTTCCCTGAAAGAGACACAGGAGTGGAAATGTAATTCAGCAGTAATTCAGACTCCAGGTGACAAAGGCCTGGAGGAAAATCTTGGAATGACAAAAGAGAGGAAAGTCCTTAAAACAGCCTGGAAAACAGGCGTGTGTGCTGCCACAAGGACTGTGTGTCTGACGGATAGTGTGGGATCTGCTGTTTGTGGGAAGGGACGTGGAAAGGATGGAGAGGGAAGGTGGTGAGGAGGAGGTTCAGGGGGACCACTAGTGGCTAGGCTGGTTGTCAGTTGGTATGAGCAAGAAGATGTCAAAAGTCAATGTGAAACTAAGCTACTGGAGGGCTGGGTAAATTCACCTTTGGTTAAAATTTCAAGTGGCATCTTTGCAGCTTCAGGAGTCAGAAAGCAGAGGGTGCAAGTGAGCCCTGGCCCAACTTTTGTTTTCCATTGAGGCCAAAAGCACAGCTCCCTCTGACTTCAATGGCACCCAAGAATTCACTTCATAAGGGGAGGAAGCAGAGTGCTTGGCTGAGGAAAGACAGTAGTGCTAGATGGTGCTAGAGGAGTGCCTCTCACCCTCCCTGCTGTTCTCCCCTCTGCCTTGGAGTTCCAGTTGGAGCTGCTCCTGGCTGAGCCAGTGCAAGGTGCTCATTGTTGTCAGGTGCTGGGAGTCACTGCTTGCTGTGTGACTTCAGCCTCCAGGGAAGAGGAGGGCAGTGGGGGAGCAAGAGCAAATGCAACTTGAATATTGTCGGAACGATGAATATGCATTTGCTCTTAGGCAAAAGCCACAAACCCCAGAGCACCCTCAAAGTTTTCACTTGAGCAAACCACAAAAATGGCTCAGAAAAATTTGTATGGCTGCAATCTTATCTTAGGATTTGGCATCATTAACTCATATTCAGTCACTTAGTCCACCTGCTGCAAATGGTCAGCAGTGCCCTGTATGCTGCCTGCCCCAGGGCAGGCAAAAGATGTGGCCATGCCACAACTGTGGCGTTTTGATAAGGCAGAACAGCAGCTCTTCTCAGTCACTTACAGGATCTAGTCATTAAATGTCTGGCTTTTCTGCCCAAATGGCAGAAAATGCTTTGAATGTCGATTCCTCCAGTCTAAAGAGACAGTATTACTTTTCTATCTTTAATCTCAGGAAGAAAGGAAACAATTGCATAGTCCAAAGTCTTAAATAACAGCCTGTAACTCAGACGACCTTCTCATGGCCCTCTAGAAATTACCTCAAACACCTCTTTTACATCACTGGTCCACTTAGATGAGAAACAGGGCACCCATTTAATTTTTTGCATCTCTTTCTATAATACTATTAATTTCTTGCCTTTTTTTTTATCAAAGGGCAGAAGAAACCCTTACCAAGATGCTCTGGCATTAGGAAAAGTTCACGTCTGCTGTGACAATTCCTTCCAGGGAAAGAGGCAAGAGGGCACCTGTGCTGTCGAGGGGCTGGGCATGGATTAAAAGGAGGCAGCCAATGCATTGAGTTATAAACAGACTTAGTAGAGGAGCTGGTTGAGATCATGCTGGTGAGCCAAAAAGGGCCTGTGCACAGCAGGAGCTTCATCAGAGGTAACTCAGCAAACTCTGCAGTTGGCTGGTGCTCTGTGCACCTTCCACCACATGGTAATCTGCTCGTTGAGCTGTGATCTGCTCTTTCACATGGAGACACTGTTCATAGGGCAATGGAAGACATTTTGGTCTTTAGAGCAGGGCCTATTCTGTCCCTTGCACCCCAATGGCTTTCTGCAGTGACTATATTGCAGACCTTTATACTATTTTGAGCACTATAATTGTTTAGAGCCGTGATTAGATCTGGTACCTTGGCCAGGAAATGCTGGGAAATTCCCCTTGGATAAATCTGCAAGTCTCCATTTCGTTGTTTACATATATGAGACCTTCAGTACATGGGTGCATGCATAAGTAATACATACGTGTACATATGCAACTCTGTCCAAACAAGCAAGACTTGTATAACAATCACAAGCAATCACTTACTCTAATTTTGCAAGTTTTGTTTCTGTCTCTCTGTGTCCTTATTAGTGTTCTTTATGGATGCTGCATCTTTGCCATCAGCCCTTCAAAGCTTGCGAATTGTGTCTCCTATCTGCAGAAAAGCACCTACCATGTTTTAGAATGCTGTGCCAATAAATAAATCACATAACAGCTTGCACCAGAGGTCTGGGACTCTCCACAATTGTTTTATCTTGAAGTGAATGATGTGTGGTGGAGAAAGCTGCTGAGCTTGCAGCTGCAAAGATTGAAGTCCTTTATTTACCCGCTGAACAGATAAAACAGGGGTGACAGCAGAGCAAATTTCCCCACATTGCCCCATGCAGGCTAGGATGAACCCCTTCCAGCAACAATGCAATCTCCCAGTTCTCTTTGGTGTTGTGCCAACTGTGACAGCGGCTTTTTGTGATAGTAGCTTCTTATCACCAAAAACTGGCCACAAAAGAGTCTCTCTCCCAAAGGTCAACAAACGGATGTGTGTAAAAAGGAAACCTTACAAACGTTTTAGTGGTTTCTTATGTTTAATTGTACCCAAGGGCTGCACTGTTGGTGTCAAGCACATGTTCCCTTCCTATAGCAGCGTAAGAAGATTAACTATGGGAGGGCCACATGCAGCACCCTGACTGAACCAGGGCAACATGATTAATGTCCGGATTGTGCTTATTAAATAGAAAATTATGGAATAACTTAGGTTGGAGTAAATCTTTAAGATCATTGAGTCAAACCACTAAGCTAGCACCACCATGTTCACCACTAAACCACATCCGCACACCTTTGGTTCACTTCCAGGGATGATGATTCCACCACTTTCCTGGGCAGTCTGTTCCAATGCTTGAGCACCCCTTCAGTGAAGAAATTTTTCCTAATACTCAACCTAAACCTCCCCTAGCATGAGTTGAGGTCATTTCATCTTGTCCTATAATTTGTAACTTGGGAGAAGAGATCAACCACCAGCTTGCTACAACCTCCTTTCAGGTAGTTGTAGAGAGTGATAAGGTCCTCTCTGAGCCTCCTTTTCTCCAGGCTAAACAACTCCTACTCCCTCAAGCAGCTCCTCATAGGACTTACGCTCTAGACCCTTCAGAACCTCCGTGCCCTTCTCTGGACCTCAAAGTCCTTTTTGCAGTGAGGAGCCTAAAACTGAACACAATGCTGAGTACAGGGGGATGGTCACTGCCCTGGTCCTGCTGGTCACACTATTACTGATACAGGTCAGGATGCCATTGACCTACTTGGGCAGCTGGGCACACTGCTGGATCGTATTCAGAAGCTGTCGACCAGCATCCCCAGGTCCTTTTCCTCCAGGTAGCTTTCCAGCTACTCTGGCCCAAGCCCATAACACTGGATGGGACTGTTTTGATCCAAGTGCAGGACTCAGCATTTGACCTAATTGAACTTCATACAATTGGCCTTGGCCCATCAGTCCAGCCTGCCCAGATCCCTCTGCAGAGCCTTCCTACTCTCCAGCAGATCAACACTCCCGCCCAGCTTGGTGTCATCTATGAGCTTGCTGAGGGTGTTCTTGATCCCCTTGTCCAGGTCATCGACGAAGGTACTAAACATGTCTGACACCAATACTGAGCCCTGGGGAACCCCACTAGTGACTGACCACCAGCTAGATTTAACTCCATTCACCACCACTCTCTGGTACCAGCCATCTAGACAGTTTTCTACCCAGCAAGGAGTGCACTCTTTCAAGCTGCGAGCATCCAGTTTCTCCAAGAGAATGCTGACCTGGCTGCAACTGCTGGCCTGGATGCACAATGACTTGGATGCAACCGCCAGCTCAGTAAATCCCACAGTCACTATGTCTATAGCCTGGAGACATTGCCTGCAGAGATTGCTGGCATCTTTCATGTCTCCTCAAGATGCCTCTGCCCAGCCAGGTCATGACTAGGATATGATATGGGGCTAGCTGTCCCTCTGGTTTGGCCCAGGACTTCTCTGCCCTGCAGGGTGCAAGCTGGTATGTAAAACCATTTTCATAATCTGCAGAGCAATCTTTACCCTCTACGCTTAAATCAGCTAGGATGTACCTCCTTTGTTTGTAATGAAATAACCTTGCTAAATCCAATAGATAACAAACAGCCCCTCAGCTTGGCACAGGGTATCCTTGTCAAGCTCAAGCAGTGTTATACCATAATACCTGGAAGTGTATATTTGAGTATTTCACTGACCAGGGAGAGACTGCACAGGGAGTTCTAGCCTTGCTGCCAGCCAGCAGAGCAACAAAAGCAAGGCAAAGCAAACAGAAAATCAGCTGAAAGAGGACTAAATTTTATTGAATAAGAGCTTTTACAATGAAAACCAGAATTATTTCTGTAAATTAGATTAAAGGACACACACTCATAACTAGAAAATAAAATTGCAGGAGAGCAGTTCTTTCCAGAGGGATGAAATTTTCACTCTTGCCCTCTGGTGATCAGTGGTAAAGCCACAGCATATTTCACTGGGAACTGCAAAGCATGCCTGAAGACTTCCCAAGAGGCGACGATAATCTTTAACAATTTGTACTGCAGCAGCAGAGAAGGTCACTTGCTTTTTATGCACTCTGGGGGTAATGTGAGGGTGGGTCAGGTACAGGTCACAGATTTCTGTTTAAATAGATCCAGGAGTCTCTGTATCCTGCAAAACCAGTGGTGAAAAACAGCCCAAATATTATAACAGCTCAGAGGTTCCAGTGAGTAAGTAGGGGTATTATCTTGCTTATTTTGCAGTTCTACAGTCTTTACCCCGAAACCTAATTTTGTGGGTGCAGGGAGTTTCCTACACTTGAGGTATACTCCAAACTCACCAACATCAGCAGGATTTTGGGGTTGAATTCGGCTTTGAATGAATGAGCTTTCTATCACACATTACTTCTGGTTCTTCTCCTAATTTTAAAAAATACCAGAGAAATCAGTAACCAAAGCTGAGTTAACAAAAGGTTGAAATTTCCCATTCCTCCTGGGTTTGCAACTATTCTGAGCAGACTCACTGTAATTGTTCTGTATCTCTACTGCATAATAACACATCTCACAGCTGCATATCATGCTATCTGATTGTGGGACCCTATAATGGACTCCATCTTCTCAGGCTTATGAAATTTATTCACAGAAAAAGATAAATTGTGCAGAAATATTCCTCTCTGAAATAAAACTCCATAGAAAGAGAATTATGCATTTCTCTAAAGCTTCTTTTTGGAATGATGCTTAATATTCAATTTTGCTAGCAAGCAAGGTAAATTTCACCAGTTTGGCTTCTCTGTTAACCTAACTCAATTTTCTGCTGTGATTGAACCTTTTTTTCATATAACTCAGTCACAGGGCTTTTTTAAACCTCTTTACCTAGAACATACTTTCTCTATTTTAAATCCTGTAGAATAAATTTTGCTGCCACTACATCCTCATGCTTTTGGATTCATATTTTTATCCCTATAGAGACTGGATTTATATTTTTCCTTCTCCAAGTTTTTAATACACACCTTGTATTTTGAAGTGTTTGTTGTGGAAAATAGACATCCTTCTTTAAGCAAGAATGGATAAGGAGGGTGGAAGGGCATACATATGAGTGCTCTTGCTCATTCATCTGGTGAGGCTAAGGCCTGCCAGACTGCTGGTCCATGGGACTCTGACTCCCTGCCTGGGGCTGATCTAGCTGAGCCATCCCAGTCAACCTGCTGCTCTTCCCTTCTAGCTCCCAAGTCCCAAGCTTATGGAGCAGCCCCAGACCTTCATACATTGAGGGTTTTTAGGAGATTATCTCCATTTATCTCTTAAAAAACACAAAACAACTGAAATTAGAACCAAATCCTTTAAGACAGTCAGAACCATCAATCTTTAACTTGAGGAAGTTTATTGTCAAGCAGTTACTCAATCACAGGGATCTAAAATGCTATGGCTCACAGCCTCAAAGCCATGGAAATTTCGATTTGTTTAGTAGCCCAGATGAAACAATTTTCTGGTGAACTTCTTCCTACCTTCCAACTGAAGATAGTTTTGCTTCTAGTGAAATAATTAAAGACTTTTTGATTTTATTATTTTGATTTTGTTGATTTTTATACCGAAAGCATGGTATTAAAGGGCTGTGCTGGATGCTTGAAGGACAGTATGGATATGCAAGACCCTATGTGAAATCTTTGGCTCTCAGTGTGAAGGAACAAGGTGTACTTGTAAGTGCAGTAGCTGGTATTTGGCATTTTTGCAGCTCTTTTTATGACAAGTTGGTCAGCGTTGAACAGGATTTCCTAGGAGACACAGAGCAGCAGGACTACTGGGCCAGCTCCATGTTCCTAAGTGGGGAACAGAACAGGAACTGAACAAGCTCAACAAAGAGTTCCTGTCAAGTTGTTTTCAAGTCTAATGATAAATGAAGGTCTCCAACTGCAAATCTTATGAGCCTCTGAACATGGGAACAGAAACAGAGAAGAATATAACACTTTTTGTACTTCAGGGACTAGCTGAAAAACAAGAAATTTAAGGACTGGTAAAGTCAAGGTGCATGTGTCTAAAACATTTTTTGTTTCTCTTCCATTCTACAAGAAGGGACATTTTAGGCCCCAAACTCTCTTTGGGTCCAATTAGGCAGTGGTAATTTACTTGCTGCCACTGCTGTCACTTTGATGCTTGTGTAAATAAATTCTTTCTAAAAAGGGCAGTGATTAGTTATCCAAGCCTGAAATTTTTAGAGCTCTTGCTTTATGGCAAAATAATCAAACGACAAGCTCTGACTTGACTTGGCACTCCACATAGTGATACACTAAAATACACATGCTCATATGTAGAATTAAAAACATTTATTAAAGAAGAGGTCCAGGCAACATGCTGTACCCTAGCAAGGTCAGGAAACTATGACAATAAGGAGTATCTTGCCCTGGAGCTGACACAGCATTGTCCTTGCTCGGTGCTCCAAGAGGACACTGGCCACAAGGTGCAGTAAATACTGGGAGAAAAAGTCTTCCCTGTCCCTACATTTGCTAGATATGTTTGTTATGGCCAATTCCTGCAAGTACTGAAGGTGATAGCAGCCTGTGACTTCAGTATTTCTTTTCAGGTGGGGCATTTAAAATTAATACTGTTTCCTGTAATTTATTGGTGCCAGTTTTCGTAACTGAGGACCCCAATGAGACAGTTAGGACCATAATTTGAGTACAGCCTAGGCAGACCATTTGTCATCTCAGACAAGGCTCTTGACTACTGGCATGTCCACCCATTGAAGTAGATCCAGGCACTTCACAGCTGTGTCAGTGTGTTCTTTCTGAAAGCACCCAGCAAAATGTGATCTTGTTCCTCTCTCAAGGAGGCATAGTGATGAAGCAGTACTGGATACACAACAATTGACAACAATGGAATGCCCACAACCCACTTCCCTGTAGCTGCCCGCACAACTGTCAATGCTCTTTGATGTGAGATGCTCCAGCTGGGATCCCCCAGCTACAGAGCATGCATTTGCATGCTCCTGCTGTGTTCACATACCTGTAGGGTTGCCTGTGCTGGACAAGGAGCAGAAGCCTCATATGGCAACTCCTAAGCAAGATGCCTAACTATGGTGTCATCTTTCCACTCCTGAGTCCTGCCTCTGAATACTAACATCCTCTGAAACCCAGGTCTTTTAAGTCCTACATACAAAACCATGCTATGTACTATGAACAGAACACACAGGATGATTAATTAGTGAATGAACTGCACCCATGGTAACACATTATATATAAAGGGCAAAAAATTAAATCTTTTAGACATAAAAGAAAATACTTCCCAAATGACTTTTATTAACTGGAATTGGCAACAAGCTTTTAAACAGAGTCACTTCACTCTAATGCCTTGCTGCAGCCTTTTAGGCCAGCTGGCATTGTCCTGGAGACATCCCTTAGATGTCTAGTCATACCATAAGGACATTGGAATTAGGTTATTCAGGATGTTCCCAATTATCTCCATAACTCTTTTTCTTTACCATTAGGGTAGCTCTGGGAGCTCTACAAAAATAGAACTAGGAGAAAAAAGTAATTGGGAGCAAATTAACAATGGAAGATGCAGCTTTGTCCTTCAAGATGACCAATTAGAGGTTTCCGTTTTATCATTGCATTTTGAATTGCTTGCATTTATCTTGTCTAGCTATCTAAATAAAAGATGCAGACAACAAACAGTTGAGGAAAGCTTTTTTCTTTGAGGCACACAATGCCTTCAAGTCTGCTTTGGTTACTTTTCTCATTTGATACACGTCTTGTTATTGGAGATGACCTTCTAGTCCCTGCGCTGCAGGGGGTCTAAAATCTAGGCCTTAATGTGGGATCCTTCTCTATTATGAATTCTCCTGGATATACCATCCTGTAAATTTTGTAAAGTTTGTGAGTTTATGTAAGGTTTGTCTTTGCTGTTGTGGGATTGGGCAGTGCATATGGTTTGTGTCAGCATTTGTAAGGTTATCGCAAAGGTTATCTTAGCTAAATTATAGCCCTTTGTTTATCCATGTGGTTAGGTATGGTGCAAACAGCTGCACTGTCAGTAAAATCTTTCTGCTGCCCTCAACCCTGACCTGGAGGTACCAGACTCTGAGAGGTTACATGGCTTCATATGAAAGTTGCTTTGAAGGGGCTGTGAATTAAACCTGACACTATACCTGAAATACCTGCTCCCAAATTAGCTGTGAAAAATCAGGTAACCAACAGAAGATGCCAGTATGTCTTTGTCTAGCAGCTCACTGTGGTCAGTGAAGCTTCTGCTTGCCCTGGGAACTCATGCGTAATATCTCCTAAAGATAAGAAAAAGTGCAGTTGAAAGGGAGTATCTAGAAGTACTTCAGGAGGATAGGGGGGAAAAAAGCCCTTCTGCAGCGTATGAACATGATCAGGATCTCTGGACAGTTAGGGACTTCGTGTTGCTCCAGCAGTCCTGAAATCACACTGCAGGGGTCTTGTATTCTGTTGCCACAAAGTACCTTCTCTCTCTCCTTCTGATGTCCTTCTCTGTCCACACTTGGGTGTGAAATATGAAAGTCCATGTTTGCAAACCACCATATTCAACATCCTTTTGCTTTCTGTCAAAGATGGGGGATTTACGATCCACTCAAAACAGAATTTCTGTGTTGTTCTTGCTTCTTCTCAAATTATCCTAAAATCAACTGCTAGATGAATTGTCAGCTCCTCTTTTCCTGACTCATTGCATATCACCCGGCATTTCGCAGGGAAAATTCAGTTTCAGATTCAAAATTTCTGACTTGGACTCACTCTTGCAGTCTCTTAATGAGGTTTTGTTCTGACTTGGACTGTGCTAGTGTGCCTCAAGCATAAAATCACTGAAAGTGGTGCTAATCTGATGTGCATCCTGAATCTGGCTCTCTGCATATGTGAGAGTGTGCCTGTGTGTATGTATGCCTAAGCAAGTGCATATATGTGTGTAATCTAGCCGAAAAGAGGATCTAATTAGAGCTAACCAAATACTGGAAGCAATTTCTCTTTGAATGAATTATTCAATGCATTTTGTCTTTGTTCATCTCATGAATTATTCAACTAATAGTATTTGAATGGTGCTAGAGCTTGTAGGCTACTGCAGAAATGATTAGTCAAATAGCATATTCAGTAAGGAAGATCAACATTTGCTAAATAATGTATTTGGCAAATAATATTCATCCGGCCCCAGTTTTAATTGATCCAATGAGAAATGCAGACAGCGCACAGCACTCATGGATGGCTTGGCAAGTGCTCAGGGAGCTGATATTTTCTGCTCTTGCTCCTTCTCCCCCGATACAAATAAATGTACAGAGTTTCCTGTAGTCAGTGACGTGAGTGACCCAGCTGGACGTGCACCTCGCGCGCCTGGGTTGCTGGTACACCCCACACATGCATGCATATTCCCTTCCAAGTCACGGGCAAGGCAACAGACTCTCAGTGAGTGTCCCACAGCCAGAGGCAGATATCCAGACCTCCAGACACTGTGGTGGGCTGCCAAGGGGAGCCTTTTGGCTTGCAAGCTTGTAGACTCCTCACTTATTTTCTTGTGTGTAGTTAGTGTCAGGTGTGTGGGCAGAAGATCTACCAACAGAAGGCCAGCTCTTTTCCTGCTACTTTGTCCTTAAGTAATGTGGTAGAAAGGCCCATTGTCTTGAATTAACATAAAAGGAAGAAAAACCAACAATAACAACCACCCCATCCCCCCTCATTTAGTAGACTGGAAGCTGCAGGCTTACAAAGAGTTTATTGGAAAAGGAGGAGTATCTTATTTGCTGGAGGAGCTGATTTCAGGGACATGAATTAATACATTTTTTTGGTAATTTTATGCCAGACATAATGGAGACATCCTACATATTTCCTAAATTTTGCATTTGATTTTTTTGCTTCCTTTCACCTTCCTTTTTATGAAAATAAGCCCCAAACAAATTCAAACTCCTCCTTTCCATGTGATATTTCTTTTTGTGCAGCCTTTCATCTGAAAGAGCTGTTTTTCTTGGAAATGTCGAGCTAAGCCTTTGAAAAATTTAGATGTCATTGCCTATGTGAAACATCTTCCTTCTTTTCAAAGCCAAACCTCAAAGACGTCTTGTTTAGAAACTTCACATCTGCTTTATTTAATAGTATCCAGGGCCACACAATTCAAATTAGATTTTTATTGTATTTTGATGGTACTATTATGAATAGAAAAGTATAAATAATCTAAAAGATCAGTGCAGAGTGCCAGACATTTTGTATAGTTGTTTATTTCTGAAATAGGCCCATTGTCTGGGACCCTTTGTAGGCTCAGGTACTAATTGTGAATTCGCATGTTAGGGTCTGTCCCTTTCTTTCCAACCATTGCATGTGTGTGTAAATGCATTCTGTATACACTCACATTCACATAACAGCTCAGCAGTCTGCCAATATTTGATATTTTTTTGACTTTGTTTATAAGAAAAGAGTGGGAATTTTCAAGGCCAGGCCTTTTCTGTGTTTAGTGTTGTAGAAGAAGGCACGTAACAGTCAGATGCATGAGTAGAGAAGTCAACTGTATAAAAGAGGTTGCCCAGAGAAGTAGTGGATGTGTCATCCCTGGAAGTGTTCAAGGACAGGTTGGATGGAGCTCTGAGCAATCTAGTGTAGTGGAAGGTGTCCCTGCCCATGGCAGAGATGATCTTTAAGGTCCATTCGACTCAAACCATTCTATGATTCTATGATAAAAAAGCACACACTGATTTCTCAGTTGCTAAAGAGGATTAGATAGATTTTTCTATTTCCATTTGCAGGAAAAGTGTTGTTCCCCTCACAGTGATCTCAGCTTGGCTCAAGGCTTTTCAGCAGTATGAGTCAGGGTGGATTTTGCCTTCCTGGGTAGCAAGGGCTGCAGGTTGCCAGTGGCATCACTGCTGCTCAACCATATCCCAAACTGCTTTTAGTCTGAAGTCACCACAGTTACTCACGATGAAAGTGAGTATAAATGCGGCTTTGCAGCTAAAATTAGGTTGTAATCAATTTTATGCAGCATTAATCACTCATGTTAATAAGCCTCTCTAGTCATGTTTAAATCAAGCTGTAAGACCTTAACCAGCACAACAAAAGACTCCATAAAATCAGTTTGAGTTGTCCCCTCATAGTGACTGATTATGTTAATTAATTCAAAGTCTGATTAAACAAAATTATGCTGAAACAGAATCATCTCCATGAGTCTTCAGAAATGCTTCTTTTATGAATAAGGAATGAATCATTTAATGCTGAGGAAATTTGGGGGTTGTAAATGTGTTTTGTTTTGTTTTTTAATTTAATCTAAAATTTGCCTGTTTCATTTCTGATTTCGTAACAAAGCCCTGTGGCCTCAGGGCTTGCCCACCATGTGTTGTGATAATGGCTGGTTTATTCCTGAAGCAGCATATAGCTGCCTTGGCCTTTCCTCACAGGAGTGACTGAGCAGAAATTGTTGGAAACAGGGAGCACTTGAAATAACTGAGAAAACCCCTCAAGCCTGAAATTCCCCACCATTTGTGAAAGTTTGGCTAAGGCATCTTGACCATTGAGGCTTGGTCATCCAAGCTAAAAATAAACACTCTCATCTACCAGGGATCTACAGAACTATTTTTACTTGTTCCAGTGGAAATTAAGCAACTTGATGTTTCGCTGTTGCCAAGGAGGTTCTGTGATCCTCTCCCAGCCCAGGCTAATGCATCTTGCCGTGGCACACCCAGCAGCACTGCTGTCATAGTGTTGCTCTTGGGGATGGTTCGCCACTTGTTGATCCAGCCTGTGAGGAAGCAGTGCTCTGTTAATTAGTGCAATCAACTGTTGTTAAAAAAACCAAAATTGTCTTCCAGGCAGGTTATGTGCCCCACCCTGCCCACATCCCAGGAACCTGTGTCAGCACCCCCTCCAGCCGTCAGCCTCAGCAATGTCACCAGCAGGGCTGGACTCCAGCTCCCCTTAGCCCTGCCCTGCCTGGACACAGGCCCTAGGAGGTGCCCAATGCCCATGGCTGGGGCTGTCCGAATTCCCCTCGCTGCTTTGCTGCTGTCCAGGCCCTGGCTGCCAGGCTCTGTCCTAACGGACCCTCGTGGAGAACTCCCCAGCTCCATGGCACCCTCACGGCACTAAGAGGAAAACCTCCTTTGTTTGAGCATTGCTTCATCACACAGGTGCACCACTAACAGCTTTATTTTGCTAATTGAGGGGGTTTTATCCCCTTTGACAAGGGTGGAAAGTTGTTCCAGGCCATAGGTAATTGGGCGTTAGCAGGGGATGTGACCAAAAATGACAGACCTGCATTTTGAGAATTAACTATTTTGGAAAGTCAAGGTTCAGCTGAGAAAAATGAAAAAACTGAGATGCAGTGTAAAATTATTCAGCATTAAAAGATTATAAAGCAGTAAACAATATTATAACTAAACCCAAAAAATAATTGAATATTAATAATCAGTCACTGATACGATTTATATCATCTTTAGTCCTCTAAGCAGAATATCATTATTTTTAGTCCTGATTCTCTGTGTCTGAACACTTTAAACCCCAGAAGGTGCTAAAGACCTCAAATGCTGGATCAGAGGCATGGTGAAAGCCATATGTAGAACTATTCTCTTCTCTCTGGTGTATAACAAGCGGGAAAAAGGGAGAGAGGCTGCAAGAAATGGTAACTGAGAGGCATGAAATGCAGAAAATTGTTCAGGGTAGTGAAAGATATCAGGAAAAAAGAAGATAATTAAAGACAAAAATAGTTTACTCCTAGAGAAAGAAGAGAGCCTCTAGTGATGGGGGATATGTGATTAGGTGGGGATGAGGAAATCGACAGTGATGGGGAAAGGTGGACGCATTGGATAAATGTTTCTGTTTTGCAGGTCTAAATGAAGAATATACAACCTTGTTTTAAATAAGGACAGAAAATACTTTCCATTAGTAAGAAGAGCAACTGTTGAACAACTTTTAAGAGAGAGAAAAATATTTATATCCAGTCCTTTGGGGAAGCTGCAGGCCAGAGCTGTAAAGGACCTGGTTGCAGGAACCACAGGCCCAGCAGTACCAGTGCCAAGCAATTGCCAGATACTGGAAGTCCTCCACAAAACTGAGCAAAAGCTACTTTTATGCCAATAACTCTAAAAAGGGGGGTGGATGAGTTGGGTTTCTCTGTGCTGCTTAGCCTGAAATTTGTCTGGAGAAAAATAATGGAAAAGCTGATATGTGATTCAGCTGATAAGAACAGAGGAAGGATGGGAGTATAATTTATACTTTTCTACATGTGGGAAACCCAAACAGAAAAGTGTATACTTTTAGCATACATGCTTTAAAATTCACGTTTTAAGAGCTGGAGTGTGGAGAAAGCAGATAGAAAATGTTTCACAGGCCAGAGGAAATGCCTTGCAGAAGGGGACTCAAGAGGTTAGCTTTTCAGAAAGGAAATGCAATTGCGCCTGAATTAAAATTTATAAGTAGCTTCGCAGGGCTAAAAGAGCAGACCCTAAAGGGTTACTTACCCTGGCAATGCAAGACAAAATGAGAAACAATGTCTGGGAATCAAAGCCAGAGCAATGCACCTGACAGAAGGCTCACGTTTTTAACAGAGAGGATGAATGATGAATGTGATGGATTCTCCATGTTTTGATGGCTCCAGATCAAGGCAGAACTGTCTTTTAAAAACACAAGCTCTTGGGTTCAGTGAAGGGAAAAGTTGTTAAGTCTAAATGACCTGTAATATATACACAAGGTGCCAGGTCGAACAGTCTGTCTAATAGTCCCTTCTGGCCTTAATATGTAGGCAATGCAAACCTGAAGGATAAATCTGGTCGTGTATGGTTTTTATAGATAAATACCTTAATATTTTTATTTTTATTTTCCATGAGAATAAAGACAGCAGGAGTGTGCAGTGCTCCAGCTCCAGCTGGGTGGATGACCCACTGGAGGCACCTCACTCACAGTGTGACCCATCACACATGCTGCCCACGTGCAGCAGGATGGATCTCTTGCAGGCACAGGAGGCTTGACTCTGCATAAAAACTGTCCTAAGCTACCTCCAGGGAGTAATTCACGGACAAAATACTGAATCCATTCCATAATCTCTGTGGTCTCCTGGGAAGGAAGGGCAGCTAGGGACAGGTTTCAGTTTGATTAAGCTGTCATAACAGACCCCTGTGCCCCCAAGTAACTCCATATTTATCACAACCTCTTATCTGGATAAGAAATGTTTTAAAGACACCCTAGAAGTTGCACTACAGTATAAGAATCTGCCTCAATATCTCAAATACTTGCTTGCTGGGGACATCCATTAGACATTTCTTCTGGCAGTAGAAAAAAGGGAAGCAGAAGGAAGAATGACCCCCATGCATGCATCCTGTACAAGACAGAGGGAGATCAGAGGATAGTGAAGGACAGTGTAGCCCCAGTGGGCCAAATCCTGACTCGGGTGTTTTGAGGTCTGAGGGGAGCTGCAGAAAGCACAATGTGTCAATGAAGCCCCCCGGATAGTCACTCAGGCATGCAGGTAGAGTAAGGCTCAGTGTCCCGTTGTTACAACAGATAGCGTGTTGTTATGGTTTGTCTGCTCCCACCTAAGAGATGAAAAAGAAAAGCTTTAATCGCCCTTTGAAACATTCTGCATTGCCAAAAAAGCCCGTGTTTCACTGCGAACCTGCATGTTGTCAGCTGCAAAGCTCTGTGAAACACTCTGCATGGTAAAAAGTGCCTGAGAGGGAAGATTATGTGAAATAAGTATTCAAGCAGAGGTGATTAATCCCTCCAACTGACAGTTGATGGAAGAGGTTGACTGCAAAAAGGTTTGATATATGTAAAGCAAAGTGCTCTGTCCTTTGCAGTTTGCTGTTGCTACTGCAGATAAAGAAATACAATTTTTTCCGTTGTAATCCTGTGCTCTGTTTTTTGCTCACGTGAGACATTTTCCTAAGCCTGAGTTCTTTGCCTTTCTGAATCTCTTTAATATCACTTTACAAATCTCATTCAGAGCTTCTTTTGGGTACAGCATTACATACATTGCTTGTTGCCATTCTACTATGCTAGATACGGTACAAAAATACATTGAACTACTAGGAATATTCTTATGACATTTTCTCAGTCATATTTCAGCTACAGTGCTAGAGCCAAGATGCACATTTTATGCAGAAAAACAACCTTCTCACAGGCTACTTTTCTTATTTTTTCCCCAGCTCCACTCTGTTTTGCACCTCATGCAGCCATTTACACCTGCCTGAAGAGAAAATGAAATAAGTGTAAAATGCCACCCACTTTGCACGGATGGAAATTACTGCTTATTAATGGAGAAGGCAGTGAAGGAATCAGGCCATGAGGAGGGAGGTATCACCCATGTATAGTTAACCTAAAGACCTGCACGCCAAGACGTGCAGATGTGAAAGTGCTAGCAAACCATTTCTGGAGAAACCATTGTTGAGACTGCAGGACTCAAGCTGTGCTCATGCAATAATGACTTGTCCAATTTCACCTCTGTGGTAATAATTTTCACTAGTTTCATAAATTGTCAGCCTGCAAGGGACAACTGTGATCCTCTCATAATTTAACCGTGATATTTTTCTTTTTCCACCAGTTTTAATTTTGAGCATGAAAACTATGTTTGAAGTATACTGTCAAGTTCTCTGTTCTGGAAAGTTCCTCAGCCTTGATCCGGAGATGCAAACTGACCAACTTACTTGTTGGTAACATAATCTGTGATCCTGTTCTAAAGCACAAAATCTTCTTTTACTTCACATTGTGATCTTTCCAGTTTTCCAGTTTCCAGAAATCAGATTCTATTAGATTTTTGTTGGCTTCATTTAAGAATTATCCCCGCTGCAGTCTGAGGTGTTATTGTAGCCTAAACCTACTATAATTCAGTAGTAAATCATGCCTATGGAGCGAGAAAGGACATGTCTATCACACTAGTATTGTTTCCTCTGTCATTCACATGATATGTTAATGTTCCCTTCACATTCTGTTTAGATATTGCCATTTTTTTGCTATGTCACACTACTAATATTAGAGGGAAGAATAAGGTAGTGTACCCATTTTATATCTTGTTTAATTCCTCATTGAAGAGCTTGACATAATTGGGAATGACTGCAGATCTGTTGTTATAATTAGAACTTGGTCTTTAGCCCTAGGCTTTTCCCCTTCAGGGGGGTTGATTGGAGTCCTGGGAGGCCTCACATCTCAGCATGCTATTTCCTGAAGCCTCTTTCATCCCTGCTGCTAAGCGTATACAGAGTGACTTGGAGGGTAAGGAATGAAGCTTTACAGGATCTGCAGAAGCAGAGCAAAAAAGTGATTTGTGCCAAGGCAGAGATAGACCAAACAAAGCTTTCTATAGGCAGTGGAGCAGCCAGGATTTTCTATTACAAAGCAACATATCATCCTGTGATGAACATTGTGGTAAACCTCTGGTTAGGACCTACTGGGCAAATACAATGGGAACAAGAGAGGGAGTCAAGGAAAACAAAATATTATGAGGAAGACACAACTTTCAGGTGTCTGTGGGAAGGAGAGGTTTCTGTGTGTGCAGAGGATTTCTCAGACTTATTTTTCTAGAGTTGGCTAGAGCAAACCCATGTGTGCCAAAATGCTGCCAGAATTACCACCAGCATGTCATGGTCAGCTGCACCTGGACTGCAGGAGAGAAGAAGGGGGAGAAGGCTCCAGTGTAGCCATCCTAGCGTCTCCTAGGCACATTAGCAGGAGCAGTGCTGCTGCATGTCACCCAGTTAGCCACCTCTAATAGGAACAGGGCTTTTTACACTACAGTTGACTAATAGGAACAGGGCTTTTTGCACTACAGCTGAACTTGAGAAATCATCTTTTTATAGAGTTTTGTTTTTGGGCTGGGAGACACTGAGGCGAATTCTCAGCTGCTGTAAATTAGCACTGCTGCATGGTCTTCTGTTACATCAGCTGTGGGCTGGGCCCTTATCATAGTTTATTTACAGAAATGGGCATGATCTTTGAGAGCAGTCACACTGCTGGGATAGGCAACAGAGTAAGAAAAGATGTGCCTGTAAGTGTGTTATAGTCTCTCTTCTGTGCTGAAGTACACACGCAGGTGGTGCAGGTATCCATCAGTAATCCCTGAATCATCAGGTACCTCTGCATGCTTTGGTCAGAATCACACAGCTTCAAAACCCATTTGTCCCAGGGATATTAATGGGTCCAAATGTTATTGCATGTGCATGCAACAAGCTTCCCACAGTGCAGCATGTATGCCTATGTGCTTGCAACACATGCTTATGCATATGCATGTCTAGTTTCATATACACACTCAACCTGGATCTGCAAAGCAGCTCAGCTTCATGGAAAAGTATAATTCCACTGAAATTAGAGAGCAGAAGCAATTACAACAGGCCCTCTAGGATGTCTTGATCCAGAACAAAACTTCAGGCTCTTCAAAATATTTTGTGGCTGAATACATCACCCCTTCTCTGCTCTTCTCCTTTCCCTCTTGCAGAAACACAGGCATAACTTTTTGGCAACTTTGCTATAAAAATCCCACCACCCCTCTCCAGAAAGTCTAGACTCTGTGGAATTGCAATGTGCCTTATTGATCTTTGAAGACATTATATCTGGCGATTAGATTCATGTGTACTCTTCTGAGATTAGCTAAATCGCTCTGCAAACTGTTAACAGGCAATTTCACAGACCCAGGTGTCCAAAGATAACAGGAAAAGTCCAGAAAAAAGAGTTTAGCTAGCTGATCTGTGACTGCTGAGAGCTTGTAAAGCTTTTAAAATAGTCTATGAGTGAAGACAATTGATGAGGAGCCGAGGCAACCCAGGTCTCTTGGGTTATAATCCTAACACTTCCTTACAGTTGATTATGTATCACTCACTGCAATAGCCTGGTATTATTTGCTTGGCCTTTGTTCTTTGGCCAAAGGCAGGGGTTAAGTCTGTCAGGAACTGTCCTACACTTCCAAGTGAAATTGCTGGATAAAGATACATGAGGAGCTACAGGGCTGAGCAAAGTAACTTCACTTCCTGTGGTAAAGCCCAGAGGCAGAATTTCAGGGAATGACTGACATTTCCAGCAGCTCCCTGAGATCCCCGGGGATCCCTGGAAGCAAAGGCATATTGAGCCATATGCTTCTCCAGGAAGCAGCCCAGGTCATGGTCTGTTAAAGAGAGAAGCATTGTCCATTGTGATTACCTATGCTCTCAGCTGCACTTTGGAAATTGGCAGGAGTGAAAATGTCAAACCAGAGTGCTGATGGGGAAACAGATGCCTCTCCCCATTTAAATATGAGTTCATGGTCCCTTTGCGAGAGCAATACCTGAATCTCTGAGCAACACATGCATCCAGAAATGGACCCTGAACTAGGATCTCCCAAGGATGGCATGGAGCAGCAGAAACCCCAGCTGGCCTGGGTTAGGTACCCTGTGAACACCATCAGGCCAGGATGACTGTGAGGCTGTGTATGGAGTCAGTGAAATGTGCTTGTGTTATAATATGAAGGTGTGCCCAAAGCTTGTGCAGGCACACAGAGGTTATGCATGAACTACCTGGAAGCCACAGTAACATGGAGATCAGTGACAACCAAACACCAAAGAGTTTCTGCATGGGGTTTGCAGCTGACTTGGAGGCATGTTGCCAGGCATGGAAGTGCCTGAAGTACCTAATTTCATTCCAACTGGGAATGCAAGTACAAAACACAGTGATGCCTCTCAGACATACCCCACTGCGTGCCTGGGTGCTGTGATGCCCATGCTGTTAATTTCTTATCTGGGGTCAAAAGGGTAGCGAACACCCTTGATTACAACACAGATGAGATTAGTTCAGTTGGCCAGAGCATGGTACTAATAACACAAGGGTTTGGTGTGGGTTTGATCCCTGTATGGGCCATTCACTTAAAAGCTTGGCTGAATGATCCTTCTGGGTCACCCTTCCAACTCAGAATATTTTGTGATTCATAGGTCCAAAGAATTTTCCAAGTCTGAACTGAAGTCCAGGGTCATATGGCTACCCCTTTATTCCCCAGGGAAATCTGTTTGCCTGTAACCATCATTGCCTTTGAAAAGCTTCCAGAACATATTTCTTGGCAGTGCTTGTATCTTCCCACCAGAAGGTCGTTATCTGTTCTTAAGAATAAAGGGAGGCACAAAACTCCCTAATTCCTTGGCAAATAAACAAGCCTCCCTCAGAGATTTACTCTTCCTAGGGCCAAGGAAGGCAAGGGAAAAGCTGTCAAAGATATTTTTTTCCCCTAACTTATAGGACAATTTGGCTCCCAAGTCTCCTTTCCTTATCAGTAGAAGCTCAGAAGAGTGGCTAAAGTAAGGACAAGATTGTCTTAGCGGCAGTATAGCCCTTCTTTATGTTGTCCTGTCTTGTGCATCTTGTTCATGCTGTTGGGGTCAAGCTGACCTCTACAATTGCCCCTTTAGGTCAAGTGGGAAGGTACCACTGGACACTGGATTTTTCCTTTTACTCTTTGTAATGTGAGGCCTGGCTAATTTCCAAAACTCATCTGGGAGTTTTACAGCAGGCACTGAGGACACTAGCAGTGCCTGTGATTGCTACTGCTCTCTTCCTGTGGCATAAAAAAGCTGTGGCTTTTGTTCTTTGCTGTTGGTTTCAAGCTTGTTACAGAGCCCTGGGGAGCATTTTGTGGCCACAGGCTGAAGGGGTGGGTGCTCTGGAGAATTTGAACTAACCATCTTCCTGTGATTGTGGTAGGCTGAGCTTGTCCCTGGACCTTTCTAATTCCATCTTTGCTGTCTGGCATGACTCCTGGTGTAAGGTGGACCACAGCATTTCAGCCAGTAGTTCCCACCAGAAGGAACTACTCTGCTGTAGCAACAATACTGCTTATGCCCTGGCATAAGGACTTCAAGTGAGTGCTACCTTGCACCACATCTTTTTGCTTCTTCCTTTATTCATTAAGGAGATGAGAAGTGCAGGGTGATGGAGATCAGCCTCTCTCCCACCGCCTGGAGGAAAACAAGGTAGAAGCAAAACTCTCTCAGGCAAGGGGAGAGGGCTGCACTGTGCCAAGGGTTGCACGGGATTGGTGGGGCTGTTCAGTACAGCTGATCTTAGATGTTGTATGTGGGATCCTGGACAGGGTATTTACACCATCACTGCATGCATGTCTTCTAGGAACTTGGCAGGCCAAGTGCTGAGGCCCAGTTTTCCTTCCTGCTGGGAGCTCTGTAGAGTCACTGACTTTTGCCTGGGACACAGGAGCCTGTGGTAGGTGTTGTAGATTTCACACCTACTCATTCATCCGTACTTCCTCCAGCCTCGTCATATCTAGCCTTCCCCAGGAACCGAGGACTTAGAAACAGGGGAATGTGAATCCCTGCCAAGCAAAGATCCAGCAAGTGCTATCTAATGCCTCACCATACCCACCCCAGCCTTCCTTCCTCCTCTGCTCTTCGGTTCCTGCTCACTGTAAAGACGCGGAGGCTACGCAGGCTGCACATCCCACACAGTTCATCCCTGCATCCCTCTCACATGTATTGACAGGATATGACATCCATCCTCTGGAGGCTTTCCCCGTGGGCAGCAGAAGTGTAGAGGAGCAGCACATGGTGGTGTTCAAACAGGAACTGGTAACAGCAAAACACAGGAGAATTCAGAATTAGGGGTATGCAGCTCTGATCTTAACTCTGCCTAGCAGGTGTCACTGCATTAGCTGCAACCCGCTATTTTTAGAGATGCTTTTTCGCTTCATGTGTTTGAGTGCCAGTCTAGCACTGCCACTGAGAGGTAAGACCACAGACCAGGGCTGCTGTTGAAACTCAGGAATTGTCCTCAGAGCAGTCATGAACCATATCTTCAGCTATCATCCAGCACTAACTTTTCACAGTTACAGTTGACAGTCTTGCCCAGCAGCCTGGGGCCAAACCCCTGATATGAGCTGAGACTTAAGGGTGGCCCATTTTTTTGGAAAGACAGTTAAGACTGCAGCCAGGATGGACTCGTACCTGTCCAGGCACCTAGGGCAAGGTGAAAGTGGCAAAGGACACCCTTGTCCTTAGCCTGTTGTTGGATGAGGCTTGACTGAACACAAGAATCAAAACCAGGTGAGTAACATTAGTATAAATAACACTAATGCATGGGAAGGTAGGAAAATTCATCCACTGTTGTGTGAACAGAGGATAGGTAAGAATAGAGAGAAAGAACAGAGGAGGAAGAGAGGCTTAATACTTTTTTTTTCTTTTTTTTTCTTTTTTTTTTTTTTTTTACAGATTTGACCCCTCAGATATCTTTGTGTGACTCCAATGGCCTTTGGTGGAAGAGTTACATATGTTTTTGTGAAAAAAACTTGCATCATTAGGCATTGTCTGAATAGCCCAAAGTAAAGGCTGGTAAAAGCTTGACATTGTCCAGTTGCGGATGGGTCAAGAGAGATCTATACTTATATAGATTTAAAGATGAGGCCTTATTCTACAGAATCAAATTCTATTCCCAATAAGCCCAAAGATTTTTGTGAGTCAGTGTGTTATTCCACATGTCTGCTTTTGTGAGAACAGATAATTTCACTATCTGCCCTTGCAGGGAAGGTGCTGGAATCATGGTGATCAGTTCTCCTCTTCCTCAAAGAAGTTCCTGTCATCTCCATTGGAGTTGAAGATATCAGTGCTACTAACACAATCTGATAGCCAAGGGCACACTGGCTTATCTACACAGCTTCAGTCAAGATTTGTGGAAAGCAATGGGTATTGGAACTTGCTAGACCAGTTAGTGAGAAATTGTTAGAGAAGACACATTGGAGATGGCCCCCTGCCAGCACTGCATTGCTGTTGCAGGGATGTGGATGCTTCAAAGATCCTACACTCACATGCCTGTGTCAGCAGAAAGGATAGCTAGCCACATGGCCAATGTTCTTGCTCCCTCTGGTTCCACTTGGACTCTATCTCCATGTGTGTGGCCTCTGGTAACCAGAAAACCGTGTTCCTCATTCCTTTTGTAGGTATCTGCATTGCCTCTTTCTTATAGGACCATTGCCTGGCAAAAGCCCTCCAGAAAATGGAGAGGCCTGGAGGCACATAACCTTATGCTGCCAAAGTGAAAATCACATACTAGGACCACACAGTACTTTTGCTGATTTTTTTTTTTTCTAAAGTGGTTGCAGATACTGAAAATCAGAAAGATGCTGAAAACCAGAGAGATGCTCCTTTTGGAGAGTTGCCTAGAGGATTCCCACAAAGCAACCAGTGGGAAGCAAAGTGGGAGACAGGATGGCACACAATCAACTCTTAATACCAGCCCACAGTGCACCTAGACACAGGATGTGTCCTCTGGTTAATTCAACAAAAACATTCTTGTGTGTGCTCACATGTGATTCACATCAAATCCAGGAGAGCTGGGAAGGCACAGGTCTGGAATTAATAATTCTGCATCTCTAACCTCAGAAGGCTGCATAATAGTGGTAGTGCAAGGACCCTGATAGCTCTGAGGAATTGTTGTGTGATGACTGTGTTCTTAGTAAAAGGATTAGCTATAACTAAATGACACCAGATTTATTAATTAAACATCTCTGTTTGTAAGATCCTTTAACTGTATTGGGGCAGTATTTTCAAAAGTGATCAGCCTTGCCCTAATTGTGCTCTCACAAAAGATAGTTAGGTGTTGTACCAGCACCTTCAAGCTGAGAAAAAGCCTTTTGAGAACCCACTTTCACTATGAAACCCTTTAGCAGCTATGATGGGAAAATGCAATGGATCTTAGATTCCAATGCAACCCATGGGATATCTGCAGATGCATAGGCTCTATCTGCTCTCCTTACATGAAGCAAAGTCAGCTTTGGGACACAGCTAGACAGGAGAGCCCTAGGAAACAGCAGAGGGAGGTGTATGGAGGATGCAGCTGGAGTAGTCCCCAGGTAGCCAGTGCTTCAGGAAGGGGGCATGGGAGGGTCACTCCAGCTTGAACATGTGCTGCATGAAAAGTGTTCCAGAGTGTGTATGATAGTAAAGATCTCTTCATGCCTGCATCCTGTCCCTCTTCCAGTTTGCTTAATCCTGTCCTGCCTTTTTGAAATGTCACCTGCAATCTCAGTCAATGCACAGGCTTTCCTCACTTCCTATACCAAATTGTTCCAGAGCTTTACTATCCCCTGGTAAAGTGACACTGCAGTTTGTACTAAAGATGTGGAGTACCTTCCTTCTCTGTCATTTCTTCCATGAACAAAAGGTCAAAGCTATCACTTCTGTGAGGGATAGTTGTGAGTTGAGTCATCCCACAGGCGCAGGGTGTCCAATGGATCTGCTATTGTCTCAGGAGGGCAGTGAAATCCAGGCCAGCAACCATGGGCCTGATGCAGCTTTTCCAGTGCTGTTGATATTTAAGACAAATAATTACTATTTCAGAAAAGAGGTGATTCCTACTCCCTCCATTTATCAGGAAAGTTGACATTAAAAAAGCCAGAGGTGACTAGGAATTGTTCCTGGGTTGGGAACAGTTTTTCAAAATTACAGTTACATTATTCTCTGCGCTGCCTGCCATGTCATGGCATCACATTGAATTCACTGGTTTTCAGGGTCAAATCTGGTCTGACAGCCTTCCCATAAAAGCTATGGAGAAAACAGAGCTGCCCCCTTTTTTAAGACTCCCACAATATAGGATCTTGATGAAGTTAACAGCTGGCAAATGCAGAACGTGTAAAAGGAAATACTGCTTCAGGCAGCACTGTCATTGTAACCCTTGGAATTCAGGGCTGCGGGAGGCTCTTGCAGCTAGATGTTTTTTCAAGGACAACAGCGCAACAAATGCGACAGTCAGTAACAAAAGCTTGGAGAGGAAAATGAGACCCAGCAGGGGACAGGGAGGAATTGCCTTTCAAGCATGGCACTGAGTGACCAGAGTGGTAATTTGGGAGGTTATTTTACCCTAAGTATTCAGGAATCCTCTAGGAATGGGAGGCAACTGCAACATTGTTTATAGTTTTGTATTATGTATCTGTCAAAACATAGGTGTCAATACATAGGTGTTTTAGTCTCTTAGAGCCAAAAGGAGATCATGGGCCAATTTCTGATCCTTTTTGTGTTCTGATGGAGATTTCCATCACACATGCAACTAATCCTAGCAGGTCAAACCCTCTGACAGTGAATGTCCTCATATTTTGGGTTGTATCAGCTAAATATACAATTTTTGAAGTTTTCTGCTTCCCTAACAAAGCAAAGCTTATGGGTCTGCATTTCTTTCCATGCATTTGTCTCTCAAACTTGCCCCTTTCCCACAGGAAATTTTGAGCCCATTGACAAATGCAGCCAAATTTTACATGGTGTGTAGAGATCAAATTGTGGAAACTGATGTTTATTCATCAGATGTTTATTCAGAAGGTACTGAGTATCCTATGACATACCTAAAATCAGTGCCTTTGGTGAAGAAAAAGCTGCAGAGTGATTTTAATGGTATCTGTGCAGTCCTGCCTGCTGACTTGGTGTGGTCAGGGTCCATCCAGCCAACATGCGGCATGGGATCAAGCAGGGCCCTTGCTGCCCCATGACCTCTCAGTGGTTAAGGTGCAGGCAAGAAGCTGCAAAGGGACTTGAGCTCAAGTAAGTGAGTATGGAGGGGGAATTGAAGCATTTTGGAGGTGTGAAAGATCAAAGAGACCTTGATGGACTGGTTATTGCAGTGAAAAAGTATGGCCACAAGGCATTAACCTGTAGGAAACTGGAATATGTCACTGCTCAGTGGCTTGCTTTGTTTTCTGGATAACACAACTCTCAAAAATGTTTCCTCCACAGAGTGGGTTTTTTCCTAATGTATACACAACTCTTGATACCAAATGGAAATTTGTATGATAATGATCTTCGTCCTTTGCAGGGTCATATTTAATGGCAAAGACCCAACAGAGATGGCAGATGCGTGGAATGACTATAACAAAATTGCAGCTCAGTGGTAATTTGAGTTGCTGTTACTTCTGCCTGAGGTTGAAAAGGCTTCCATCAGTACGGTATCGAATGTAGATACCGTCCTGATCATTGAGGTCTGCCGTGGCCCTTTGGAACATCATGCTGAAAAAGACTGTGAATAGGGTAGGAGCAAGAACGCAGCCTTGTTTCACACCATTAGTTATTAGAAAGGGCTCAGAAAGTGCATTGCCATATCTGACTTGGCCATGTTGATCCTCATGGAGTGAGATGATCATTTTAAGGAACTTGGGGGGACAACCTAAGTGTTCCAAGATCTGCCATAGACCTTTTCTGCTCACAGTATCGAAAGCCTTGGTGAGGTTGACAAAGGTTACACAGAGACCTTTGTTCTGTCCCCTACACTTCTCTTGCAGTTGTCTGAGAACAAGCACAATGTCTGTGGTACTCCTGTTTTGGCTATGAAACCGCATTGGCTTTCAGGTAGAATTCCTTCTGCTATAGTGGGCATTAGTCTGTTCAAGAGTATTCTTGCCAGGATTTTGCCAGCAATGGAGAGCAGAGTAATACCACAGTAATTTGATTTGATTTAATTCCTTTCTTCTTATACAAGGTGATGATGACTGCATCCCGAAGGTCTGATGGAAGTCAGCTTAAAGAAGACAGAAGTTCTCTATCAACTGGCACCTCAGGAAGTCTTCCATCATCTCCATATCGCCATTGGTGAATCAGAGCTCAAATTAGTTCAGCAGTTTAATTACCTAAGTAGCCTCATCTCCTCAGATGGTAAGATTGACGGAGAGATAGACAACAGGTTAGCAAAGGCATACAGAGCTTTCGGAAATCTTCATAAAAGAGTTTGGCAAAATAAACACTTGAAGAAAAGCACAAAGATCAGTGTTTACAGAGCCATTGTGCTGTCTACTCTCTTATATGGATCTGAATCATGGGTCGTCTACCGCCACCACCTGCGACTCTTAGAACACTTCCATCAACGCTGTCTCCGCACATCCACTGGTCAGATTATGTGACTAACACGTCTGTTCTTGAACAAGCAGCAGTCACAAGTATTGAGGCCGTGTTGCTGAGAACACAGCTGCGCTGGGTAGGACACATCTCCAGGATGAAGGACCACCACCTCCCTAAGATCCTGCTTTATGGTGAACTTGCCACCAGCTGCCGCAAGAGAGGAGCCCCAAAGAGAAGATACAAGGACTCCCTGAAACAACATCTCAGCCTTGGCCATATTGATCAACATAACTGGTCTACTCTGGCCCCAATCGGGAGGTCTGGAGACACACCATCTATAACGCTGCTGATGCCTTTGAGAACGCACGCAGGATCACTCTTGAGGAGAAAAGACAACGCAGAAAGAATCGTGCCTTGCAGCATATACCACCTAAGGAGTCTTTCTGCTGTGTCTTTTGCAACTGGACATGCCTATCTCGTATTGGCCTTTTTAGCCACCAGCGCGCTTGTGACAAATGTGGGTAGAGCCCTCCCCAAATCTTCATTTGCGAAGCCCAGCCATGATGATGAGATTTGCTTCCCATCCATGTAATGCACTGATTTCAGTAAAATTATCCCTGTATTACATGAGGGACCCAGGTTCAGTATTCAGACTTTTCACTTTAACCTTATCTCTGTAGAAACCATGTATAAATTCCACTGAGTCTGTGGGCTGTTGCCTTGGGACAGTGGTTGTTTCCTAGACACAAAGTAGACAGTAGGAGTAAAGAGCATTTTGTGTTCACCATAGACAGATGCAAATAATAGACCATGGCAGGCAAAGGTCAGAATCAGTTCTGATACCTTTAATAAATACATGACTGCCATCTTACAGGAGGCATCACAGTATTATAGCAAGAACAAGAAACATGCTTTAAGTGTCTAACACCTTAGATAGCTATTTGTTGGAACCCAGTCACCAAATCACATGCTTCTGTCTGTGGTAAGGGCACAACTGGGTATTTCCAGAAGCACTTCAGGACCATTAGTCTCACTGGGATATGTGCATAACTGAGTTAAGTGCTCAGAGATCTTGGAAAGCAGGTACTTGAGAAGCCACAGCTCACTAGGGCTCTGCTGCTTCTCGGAAATTGCAAAGAGGCTGAACTTGCAAGCGTAAAGAAAGGATGTTTCAGTTGTTGCTCTCCATGAAAAATCTACATGTGAATACTTTGTATTTCTTTTATTTCTTGCCTGAAAAGGGAGAACTAAGTTGAATTTTGGATGCACCACTGTCATGTAATGCAGTGGGGCATAGAGAAAGGCTAGTTAGTCCATCTGCATGGCACGGTGCAGTACGGTGGTCAGTGTCCTGTGAGCAGTGTGCTCCAACACTCTTCCAACTTGTTATACCTTGCTTTGGAACAGAAGTATTTTCGTCCAAGTACAGGTCTGCACTGGTGTAACCATACTGCTTGCTCTTCCCGAAAGCATGTGAGGGAGGGAGGGGAGGAAGAAGGCAGCCCTTCCAGCCCTAAAGCTATCACTGTAGATAGCTTTAGGATCACACCACTTGTCTGAGAGACAACAAAAGTAATATACACAGCACTTAACTGCCTTAAACATGGCTTGTGTTGAGTGCTCTGCTGTGCGTCCCAGCAGCATGAGAGTTGCCAGATAGCCTGTAATTGTATAAAATTTAGTTTTTTGTAGGAACCAGATAGAAATGCGTAATTACTCACAGAAGGTGGTCATAATTGCCTTCACTAACACGCAAGGGCAGAAACTGTTGCCTCTAGCCCCACTTTAAAAGGACAAAGCAAAGAGCAGTTGGCAGGAGGAAGAGGTGGAGCCTGCCAGAGGAATTTCCCATAAAGAAGAGGTGTTTGGTATTTGACAGGGTAATTGAATGTTTAGAGGAACAGGCTGACATGAAAATACACTTTCTTTTGTGTGTCTCTGGAAGGTTAAACTTTGACAACAGCAGAATGGAGGACTGTCAGAAACCAGGCAAAGAATATGGTGTAGATAAAGTTCTCATTTGGATTTTGGGTGCCACAACTTCACAAGGGGCTGAGATGTCCACCTGCAGATGCCCAGCAAAGATGTCCAGGGATTAGGACATGTGCCTTTTTAAATCTTGGTTCTGAAATAAAGTATCCCTTTGCATAATGTCCCCTCCCAGCCTGCCTCCATTGTGTCCCATCCAGTAGTCTTTGTTTTGAGTGATTTAGTGCCACTGAGCAATGAGATGTTCTGAGTCCTTTCCTTCACATGATCTCTGAAGGGCCTTGCAATTCAGTGTGCTGCCACACTCATTGTAAGTCAAGCACAGAGTGAAAGAAGCATGTGGAAGTGGAGAAGGGGACTTTTGCACACAGGTAAAGCACATGGGGCTGGCAGAGGTCACCTCCCTCAGGCCACCAATGGAACTGGCATCTTTGGGACACTTCCATCCCCTTCAGGCAAGAAGAAAAGTTTTGCAATGGGGGAGGGGGGTTTAAATCACCCCACTCCCTGCTCCCCTCCTCTCTCAGCAGCCCCTCATCTCATGCCTTGTGGATTAAGGAATATGGCATTTAGATATAATGCCCCAAATTTGTCTCTTTGCAGAAGGTCTTTCAAAGGTTCTATCTCCTCATAGCTCAGCCAGTATATTTATGTAAAGGGTCCACTAGCCTTGGAGAGAGGTTATTTCTTGCCAACCTGCTTGTGTTTTGAATTTTGTATGGGCAGGGATTGTATTGTCAACCCATTAACTGTCTCAAAGTTAATGGCTTGGATCTACAGGCCACAGGCTAAAATTTCCAGGAATGGGATTTACTGTAGTGTATCACTTGAAGAAACTGTGACAACCTAGTTGAGGTATAAGAAGAGCAATTCTATTAGCTTGAATTGCCAATAGGGATCAAAGCTCTCTTTCCTCTCACACAAATGCCTTGGAAGCAAACTGATCACTGTTCAGGTCTATCAGACCATGAAACCAGATTAGCAAACTGGTGCCTCAGAACAGCTGAGGGACTGTTGTACATAGAGTAAGAGAGAGGGTGGGGAGATCGTGCAAATATGTGGCAAATAACTCACTTTATAGAATATAATTAAATAAGAGCGAAGGTACAGTAGCACTACCAGCACCTGAATACAAACTCTCTTTCCACTGTAGCAAAGGACAAATTCAATGTCGTGGCCAGGAGAACCACCTCAGGAATGAACAGCGTCCAGAAATTTGTCTTCATAGTTACAAGCTTGTGAAAAGTGCTGGGACATTTTCTTTTAGTGTGCAAGGAGAAGAATGTAAACCCTCTCATGCCAAGTATGCGCCATACACTCTTTGAAACAGCTGGCTTTTATTATAGTTTAGGAAATAAACTGAGCTGGAGAAAGGAGGAAAAAATGGTGATTGATGGTTATATGGTTTGTGCTAGCCATGTCACTAATATGACTCTAGTGATCTGAATTATTGTTAGGGCTATGGGAGCTGGGCTTTCTGGTGTTATGTGCTGTGTGAGCAAAACAAATTGTGGCATCTGTTCCAGCAAATATTCTTGTTTAATCCCATACACTTTGAATGAAGCTTCAAGCTGATAGCTGGCTGGTGGTTTATGTGGATAAAATGATGACTCACATTCCCTTGAAGGGCTACAGGTATATAGTATTCAACTCTCCTGCCCCTGAATTAACACTTACTTACAGAAAATCCCAAAACAGAATTTAAATCTGTGGCAAATTAAACATATTGTAAGGAGCAAAATCCTTGTATCTCTTCTCAGATGAAAAGGATGAGGCAAACTGTCTTGCTAGCCCCCCCACCTACTGGGATTGCCGTAGGTCATAGGCTTGGCAAGGACAAAACAGACCTCAGCAGTCCACCTAGATCCACTTAATCCCTTTGTGGATCAGACTAGGTCTAGAAACATGGATTAATTAAGTAATGCCAATGTTTTGCTAACTGTCCATATTGACAGGTAGTGTTTGGATATCTATGTATAATCAGCCAAGTAATATGCAATTCATTTGTTGGGTAGATGCTCTGAGCTTAAAATTGACCTTGCCCATCTTGTATCGATAAGTAGGATATTTCTGGTGAATACCAGCAAAGCATTCACAAGATTTCCACACTTCATTCCACAGCACAGAAGTTTGCCCTGTGCTCCTTAATATTACTTCTTGTAAATTCACCACGGAGCACAGACTTTGATAAAAACTTTAGCTCTTCTTCATACCCTTTCAAATTCACTGTCTTTGCATTGAAGCATACAGCACATGCATTAAACTGGGTGAAAAATCTTCAACAGTTTTAGTTCCTTAAATCAGCCAAGCAGTACAATTGGCAGATCACAGGCATTTCTCCTTGGCAAGGCAGAATTATCCAATGATAATTCACTGGAGCTGGAATTTCCTTCCCTCACAGGTCTTGCCCACAGCCCAACCTTGCAGTCACAGCATGTGCTGTTAGCAAAGGGAACTTTGCTCCTCATTTTGCTTCTGCTTTTTGATGTTTCTTACTATGAGCCAAGAATATGAACTCTTTGTTACACACAGAAATGGGGGAGGTACTCTGAGGAAACTATACATAAAAGTTGGCAGCCAAGACAACCATGTATGGAATTAATAGTCAATACCCTCCACACAACCAACATAGTATTTATTGATTACATCTTATATGGCAAGTTCCCAAGTAGTATTAGCAAGATTTTCCAGCACAGTAGTTATTAGCCTGGTTTTCTTTCTCCTTTTTTTGTTTTGATTTGTTTCTGATCTAATCATGATGGGAAGTAAGAATTATTGACAGCTCTGGAAGCAATTCCTACCCACAAGATTTAGGAAATTCCCACTGTAATCTCAATATGGATTTGCTATTGATGGTCTTGCCTTAAAATGGATCTGAATTGAAACCCAAAACTTGAATGCCACATTACTCTGGTTAAATGCAGGTTTTGATATTAATGCCAATCCAAATATGTATTTCAGGACTTGAAAAAAACCAGTAGTAGTAAAGAGTATCTGAAATAGCAGGAACAATAACAACATCAATAAAAGCAATAAAACCAACCATATCCACACATTAGAGCTTCTGTGCTTGTAAGGAATGCATTTATAGGTGCTTTTAAAACTCTACACACAGAGATCCTTCATCTACAGTTGTTGCACGTACACTTCTGGTGTGCAACACAGCAACAGCAGGATTCCAGTGCAATCTTTAGGGGGGAAAGCAAAAAATAACATCAAATAGTGTCACAATTGAAACAGAGGGGAACATTCAAGCAATGTATAATTAACTCTGCTGGAATTTGGTCAGAATGTCCAGGTTAACACCTCATCCAGTTAGTAGGCTATGTAGTAAATAGCTGAATATTGTTGTTTAAAAGTCAAATAATTTACTGAGCTCTTTTCATGTGTGGAATATACAAGAAGGTCAACTGCCTTTTTAACATCTGGTAGCAGAACCCTGGTGATTTACCTACACTCTGGTGACTGTAGATAGCTAAGTGATGGATGACTTTGCTAGAAAGCTCTCTCTGTTAACTCATACAAGCCCATAAAGAGTCTGATAACTCTGCTTTGTGGAAACATTAAAGGCTTTATCTGCAGCTTGTGTAGATTGACAAAACACCATAGATGTCAGTGGGACTCTGCTGATTTATACATGCTTTGGATATATCTCTGTATCCAAAAACCATTCATTAATTACTCTTCCTTGCTTGAGAAAAAAAAAGGAAATAAAAAAAAATAGAAAGTACCCTTACTAATTACTAACTTATTAGAAAATATTTTACTCTGATTTTCAAATTACCAATCAAATGCAGGATTTGGGCATAGCCTGGGTGGGAAGAAGACTGGATGAGATAATGCCATGCTTACCCTAATTGCTTTACTGCCTGACACTGGTGGCTGTAGAAAGGCCAACAGGAAAACTACAGAAACAACAAGCAGAGTAGTAGCTGGTCTTTAGGAGGATCAGAAAACTGATTAGTGACCAAATCTCCCCTTACCCTAATGAACCATGCACAGGGGAGACTGCCCGCAACTCCCTATCCCTTTTTGGCTTCCTACGTTTCATGTCAGTTTAAGCACAGTCAAACCACACCAGTTGTGCTGATCCTGTTGAGCTGACCTTCCTCTCTTATAGAGGCATCTCTTTGATCAGTATATCTGTATTCTGAGAGACTCTGAGTGGATTTCATTGACTGACAAAAACTAGTTTTTCAGTCTTGCTGGCAAGAGGAAGCTAATACAGTTAGGGAAAAGGAAGGTGAGTTCACTTTGTTTTCTGCCTTATCAGCAAAATTGTCAGCCTGCAGTCACATCATGGCAGCTGCTGGAAACTGAAGAGACAGGAAGGGCATAGCATTGCTTAATTTCTTCCCTATCCCTAGGCTGAGCTTGTATGACTGGCAATTAAAAAATTCATCTTGTGGCTTAAAACTTTTGCTTCAGTTTCTCCCCAGACTTTGACAACCACCATACTCAGCTGTGCTTCTCCTCCGCAGCTGACTTGCAGGCAGCGTGGAGAGGATGAGTGTTCAACAAAGTAAGGGCAATAATTTCATTGCACGATACCCCTTCAGATTGCTCTTGTTTTCCACAGATCTCAAGATTATCATTGCTCTACCTCCACTGATTTACTGTCTTGGTAAAAATCATGCAGAGCACAATCTACGCTGTATGTTGTAAGGAAGCTAACAGTGGCTGAATGAGGATAATGTTTGCAGTCAGGACTTTCCTTTACAAACACTGAATCATGCTGTTGTGAAATGAGGACGGAGTGATGAATGACTCACTGTTGGCAGCACACACTGCCCTATCAGTAGGCTCTGTTCAGGGGATGTGGGGGCTGGTATTTGATATCATCTCTGAGCTCCCAGCTCTCAGCATGCTAATGAGTAACGCACACTGTGACCTGTATTGATCTGTGATTTGCTTATTCACCAGGCTCTGCACAAAGGCACCAGCATTGCTGGAAGTCCTGTTATTCTCCAGCACAAAGATGTTTCTTTGGGGATGTTTTAAAAACGTCTCTCTTTTTTAGCTGTGATGTTTTCAGGTTGGATCAGTCTTTTTATTTTTCTTCAGGTTGAATGCTTTGCAGTAGTAAAACGCAAAACTTTATTAGTAAGAGACAGAAGAAGCATGCCTAGAAGATTCAAAGAAATGAGAATGAGATCCTTGGACCAGTGGTTCAAAGTCAGCCCAGGCTGGTTATGAGATGAGGGACACATCCCCTGTTTGAGTGCAGGTGATTATATCATATGACCCAATACAGAGGCTGGAGTAGACCTACCTGTACAGTGCTGCAAATGGGTAAATTGCCAGGCTGTGGCTCAAGAAAGAGAGAGGGGAAAATGTGCTCCTCAATGAAAGGGCATCAAGCTGCTTGTCCTGCAGACTATTTCTAAGCTATAGCACAGATTAACTTCCCAAAGACTACGTTCGGGATGTGGGGAAAGGATCTCCATCTTGAGATAGACAGGGTTGAGAATGGTGTTATAGGAGTTCATACTTGAGATGATAAATATCCCTACTGCCCAAACAAGTACTGCACCCACTTTTTACTGAGACTCTGCATAAGGGCTTAAGTCCGAGGAAGTTTATAGATTGTTCTGTCCTCTCAAGATGAAAGGAGGTGTTCAGAGATGATCAGTGAGGGATGGGGAAGGTTGGCCTGCCTCTGCAAGCTGTCTGGGATTAAACAGGAGACTTCAGTCACCAGTTGCTGCTGCTGAGTCCATAAGTACGAGATCTCTGCACTCTGCAAGGCTCACCGCAAGGCTCCCACTAACTTAAGGAGACTACAAATCAGGCTGGAATAAGCACCATGTTCACTCAAAAAGACTGAATGGAATTTAAAAGATGGGAGATAAGAGCTCTTCCCAGGACAGGGCATAAGCAGACAGCCTGGTTTCCCTTACAGACATGTCCTGCACTAAAAAGGGTTCAGTACTTGCACCAAGGATGCATGAAGCAAAAACGCAGGAGTACCTTTACACAATGGCAGAAGTTGGAATGTGGTTGTATACCAAGGTGTAGGGACATGAGAATCCTGTCTTTCCATTAAAATAGCTGCAAGTTGGTTTACGAGGGACAAGCCCTGTTTTTCAACAAATAAGATAGCTAAGTTAACCAAGGAGAAGACATATGCATTCAAGTTCTGAAGCAGTCTTTCTCTGACAACAGTCCCCTCCCTGTGAATCTATGTCATATGGTGGTATAAGTATGGGCTAAACTACAGCTAAGGCTGAGTAAACGGTATGATTTCAAAAGTAGTTGGGAAATGAGTGTGGAAATTGAGTGAAGCCCAGAAATATGTTCTGGATCCCTCCCCCCAGTCACACTGTGAGACGAATTTGACATTGTTGTAAATCAAAATGTATGTTTAAAGCTTTTTATAGTTTCTGCAGAGCATTCTCCTGGGGGCCAAGATGGCTGTTGATAGCCAAGAATACATTACACTGAAGCATCACAGGCCCTGGAAAATCCTATCAAATTTTATGGAAAACGATAACATTCCTGCAAGCTTAATGAACCATCATTTCAAGGTTCTTAGGAGCAGTACACCCACTACTGAAATAACTGGATAGTGCATGCAACCTTGCAGAAGAGATAAAACCCTCTAACAGTCCTGTGGTGTTAGCCAAGCTAAACTCTGTTCCATCTCCAACAACCATGCACCGATACTCACTCCTGACATATTCCTATAAATATTCTGAGTCTCTACAGAAACCTACTGGCTTCAGCTCCAGAGTGCTCTGTAGGGCTTTCCTGGAAGGCTTTATGGCTTTACTAATAAGGTAGACCCCAGATTAACCTCCATTCTCAGACTTTTCCTTTGAAAAGTCCCCGCAATCAGCTTGGGAAAGCAGGCAGCAAAATAATGACTAGCTCAAACTCTCCACCCTGCCCAAACCCACGGGCTCCTTTGCTTTCCTCAGGAATATGCAGGTTCTGGGAAGGGGAACTTTGGCACGGAGCTATTTTGGGAAGAGGTGAATGTGGATGTGAAGCCAGGTGGCTCAGGAGAAGCATGGAGTGAGTGCAGAACCAGACAAAGGTGGATGCCTGAGCAAGTACAGTGTGTGGCCCTGCAAAGAGCCCAGAGAGAGGGGGCTTTTGGCGGGGAGGGGAGGGGGTGGGCTTGGCAAGAACAGCAGGGGAAGTCGGGAACAGATAAACTCCCTCCTGTGACTTAACTCCTGCTGTGTCACACAGGACGTTGCCTCTCCCTTGTAAATAAACAAAGCTGCTTCCAAAAAACTACTTGAGCCCTGCACTGACTTTTTGTCCTGACCAGAACTACCTACAGAATTGTGAATTTTAGACAGCCCCACGAGTGGAAGTGGAACCAGCAGGGTTTTGTGCAAACAGACAACCAGACAATGTAGCAATACATACAAAGACATGTATTTAAGGGGATGTGCAGCAGAAGTGAGCAGAAGAAATGGATGGCGGAGGGGGTAATATTTAGCAGGATTCATGATATCCTCTCTCTTCTTGAAGAAATGGTATCTGATGTAGATAAATTCAAATAGGATTTTCCCCAGTTTCAATTCCTGACTGTAAGTACAGGCAAATTCTTCTGCTACCTCATTTTCTTCTGTGTATGCACCAAGTTAATGGGGAAGTGTTTGTGTTTCTTTAAGTAGCTAGAAGGTAGGTTACCACTGGCATCCTTAATCCAGGTACCTTGTTATCTTAATTAAAAACCAAAATCAGCTTTGATCTCCCTAGAACTTCATTGCATAACCAGTTTCATTTACTATTGTTTAAGCTCAGTTAGCTTTCCGTGATGAAAAGAACTTGTATTTCACACTGAGCAGGAAGTCCTACTTAAATGTTTCCTGGTTTTGATCTCCTTAAAGGGAATTAAATTATGTTCCTGCTTAAAAAAAATGCATGGCAAACAGATTACTGAGTCACTAGACTTGCCATACCATGAGCCAACAGGGCAGCAGGCTGGACACACAGAGGCTGAAGTCCTCCATTTTCTTGCTTTAAATGTAAAAGGGAGTGTGGAGATGGTTCAAATATGGGTTTTGACCCCATTTTGTTGCAGTTCTTGCTGGCTTTTCAGACTGGCCTCTCACATCAGCTAGAGACAAGTCCAATTCGACCTTAATGCCTTCTCACCCAGTTTCCTTGGGCTGGGAGCGTAAGCAGGACTAGTGACAACTGCTCTGGTCACAAGGTAGGGTATGGGAGACCACAACCAGCCCTTCCTTATTCCTGACAAAATAAGACTCAGGGGCCTCTTTTGACTGCTTTGTTTGATGTAACACTGAAGATGTTGGGAAGTACCAGGCTGGAGCAGCCCAAAAGTAACTGTTAGTTTCTGCATTCCCTGCTTTTCTCCAAGGGCAACTCTGGTGCTGTGCCCTGCCTGCCCTGACCCTCAGTGCCAGCAATCCTGGGAGCTGTGCTGCAGAGCCCTGATCTGACCAGAAGGGATGTCCCATCACCTTGCCATCCTCATGTATGTGCAGAGCACCAGGCTGTGCTGCCTGCCAAGCCTTGGTGGCAGAGCCTGGCTCCTGACAATATCTGTGTTGAGAAACCTGCTGCTTTCTGCAGAAGTCTAAAGGTAGCAAGTGAGTTTGCTCCTGATGACTGAGGAAAAAGCTTTCTAGGTTGCTGAGTGGCATTTTAGATCATTTAAGAACACTTCACTTTGCCCTGCTCTCCAAACATGCTCCACACTGTGTCCCAGAACATAATGTTTCATTTTGCATGGGATCTGGGGAGGTTTACTTGTTGCCAGGTAGTCGCACTCACAGCACGGCAAAGCCCAGTAAAGCAGATAAAATATATTTTCTCACTAAACTAATATATTTTCTCACTATGCATGCCATATAAATCCAAGAAACTAGTTGCTGCATAAAGCACTCAGCTGCCTGTTTTGGACAGCAGAGGGTATTGAATTGCTTTATATCTCTTCCCACTTCACCCTGAAGCAGGTAAGGCCCAGCTTTTGTGATTCTGGGACATGCCTCTGGTTTCCTGCTGCTGCCAGAGCAGAGCTTTTGGCATTTGTGGGGGTGACCTAGGAACCCCCGGTGCAGGGGGAAAGGAAGCTGAGTTCTCAGGGTCTGAATCATTCTTGCTTCTCATCTTACCACTCAAAGGAAGCAGGAAAGAAAATGGTGACACATTTTCCTCACCAATTACCTGACATAAAAACAGTTATCTGCTTAAATGGTTACAGAATGGCTGAAGTTTGCAATGGGTTGTCTCCAAGTTAATCCCTTATGTCTCCATCAGTTGGTGTCATGGGAGTTAACAAGAAGCCAGAAAGAGACAACAGGTAAAATCCAGTGCCTTAAAACGGCAGTCAAAGGATGTCTATTTTGAGTGCTACAGTTTTACATGGTTTGCTTCCTTTATACCCTCCCTTGCCTAACATGTAATAATCTTTACCTGCTGTTCCTCTCCTCTTTCATCCCATCAGCAGCTTGGCCCTCACAGTTTTCCCCAAAAAGGCTTTCCTTGTCCTTGTTTTATTATCTCTTTCTTCCTTGCAAAACCTCCCATTTCCTTGCTGTTTTGCATGGAGTTAGGGTAGCAGCACTCCTGAAGTAGCTCTGGCATGTCAGTGCCCTTGGAGATGCTCTGGGTCACACAGTAAGTCTCCTGAGATGTATTAGTGCATGACTGAGCTTTAGTGGGTTAACGAAGCCCAAGCCCCATTTATGGAGCAAGTTTTTCCCTAAATCACTGCCTGATACTGCAGGCTGTTTAACCTCAGGGCAATTAGTAAGGTGCAAACTTTGCTTTGGGTGACCCTGGGCAGGGTCCAAGCTATGGGCTAGTCCTATCTTAGCCGTCATTTTGACTGGTTTGGTCTGGTCCCTGCCTTTCTCTAATGAGACTCTGCAAATCCTAAGGTCCTGTGCAATTGCCCTAAGTGCTTGTCCTTGAAACCAGCCCTAAGCACAATTTGGAGTAGGGCTAGGTCCTTAGGGGCAAATACTTGGCTACTGTATCCCTCCTGTGATGAATTCAGCTCATGTGACTGCATCCCTTAGTCCCAGGAGAGGAGTAGAGTCCAGCATGCCTGCAGGAGTAAATTTTTGGCTAAATGGGGCAGGAAAAGCACGAGCATATACAGCAATTATGTCTGCCTGTACAGCCTACACAAATGCTATGGGCCAGCTGGACAAGATTGCACTCAAATAAGAAATTTACAGAGATATCTACCTGGCTCACAAACTCAGACAAGTATCTGCACGTACTAGTTCATGTGTATACAGCAGTCTGAGGCCAAGCCAAACATGAATTATTCTGCTAACTCCAATGGGACAAAATTTGTTTGTACAGTTTCAGAGGCCAATCTGAAAACTTGGAAAGAATATTTTCCAGGCGTTTGACCAGTTTCTGGGTAATTGAAAAATGGTATTTTTTACAGAGAATTGTATAGCTATAGGCACACCCTTACATATGCACATGTATGTATTTGATAGCTTTTTGCTTGCTTTTTTGTTTGTTCTACTCCCATCATACTCTAATTGTAAATTTACTCTGGAATGTGAGGATTAAGGGAAGTTAACCCGAGTTTCTCAGAGTAGAGTTTTTGGGCTACAAAATGAGTAGGAAGATTTTTTGGGGAAGAGAGGACATATTTTGCGTCCTACATGTACTTAACATCAGCCGTCTTTAGTTCTACTGAAATGTAAAGGAAATATATTGGCAAGGAGGGAAGTGCCTTGCATTTTTTGAAGTCTATTATTAGAATATAACAAAAATCAGACTAAAGTTTGCACTGCGATCAATTGAAAGATCCATGTCTCTTGGACTGCTGTTGGCAGGAAAAACTAATTTTTTCCATATGGTTGGGGTAACTCCATTGTGCTAGGGCTCTCAAAGTGGTGGCTTATATTTTTTATGTTTATTTTCTTGTGGGATGGCAAATTGCCCAGCACCTAAAGGCAGGTCACCACAGAACCATCACCTGAGGGATGGAGAGTGTAGCTCCTGCCAGTGGCTATCCTGTTGCTGCCTAAATGGTGGATTGAAAGGGCATCCAAGTTGCTGCTTGCAGGATGCAAGCTGGGTATCCTCCCTTCCCACAAAGCTCTTGTGGCCTCAGATTGGTAATATGTGTGTGTCGGGGTGGGATGCTCTGTGTTGTGGATATCAGGTTTTTTCTCCTCACTCTCCCTGGCTAGCCAGTGCTGTCGGGTGCTGGAAAACAGCAGAGGTTCTCTGAAGCGAGACAGATTTTCATCGGCAAGGAAGCTGCCCTCCTAAGGTCATGTGGCAATAACCCAGCCATCAAAGACTCCATGCACATGGTTCATCTTTTTCGTCTCACCTCCAGTTATCAAAGCAAGCAGGACATGATAGTACTGTGCACTCCTGGTGGAAATACCAGAGTAAAATCAAGGCTTCTTGAGACAGGTCCTCAAAAGGGAGATTTAAAAGAGTTTGTACACTCCCTTTGACATCCTTTTATCTCTGACTCACCACATGAGAACGCAAGATACCATCAGAAAGAATCCTTCCTTCTTTCCATGTGCTGTTTGCTTGTTTGTTTCTATGTAAATGGGGTTACGGTTAGGTTAGGGTTGGCCTGGTAACAGAGACCATTCATCCACTGTGCTCCACCATGTCCCCTCCTCTTGCCCAAGTACATGGAAAATGTAAATATAGCTCTTTGCTCATCCTTCTATTCATCTGTTAGAGGTAATGCAGTCATCTTGACTCAGAAGCTGAGATATTAAAAAAATGATAGTAGGAAGAAAGCCTGGCTTAATGGATTGACCAGAGACTTGTAGGTCAGGCGTTCAACTCCCAGCTGTGGTTATTCATGACTGACAGTTACCACCAGCTGACACAACTTTTGGGAGCAGAAAAAGCCCCACTGAGCATAGCAACATCTGGACGTGGTGTTGAACACAGGGCAGTCTGCGGGTCTCAGTGCTGCTCCTCCTGACTGATGAGCCCCAGCCAGAGCCCAGCAAAGCTGTACGTCAGTACAGTCAGTGGTTTGAGCAAAACCAGCAAAAGTAGGGACGGAGTAGCATATAAGAAATAGCTTTAAAAAATGAGTAATGCATCTTACCTGGGGTTTAATTAAGAAAAAAATCATTAAATGTATTGGGTGAGATAGATAAAAATACAGGGAAGGGTGTTTTCTTTTCCCCCTCTCTACTGTGTTTATTTCCCTCTTTTTTCTTCCTTTAGTTCCATCTGGCAGAGTGGAAAAATAGATAAGTGACACAAAGAGAAAAAGAAGGCACAAAGGATGCAAAAGAAGAATTTTTTGAGGGGGGAAAGTACCTAAAAGCTGGGGACAGGAGATTTACCAGAAATTGTTATTTTAAAATAAGAACCATTTGTTACAGAGCACAAACAAACAAACAAACAGAAACAAAAAAATATTTATTACAAACAGTTGCAGCCACTCAATGAGATAACAGAGCTGTGGTTTGGCTTTGCTTAATGCCTTTTACACCCAGAAGCACATTCCTGGGGGGAACAAGGAGGATTTCTTGCCTCAGAGGCATTTGAACATACCTGGGGAAGTCAGAGCTGGCAGTGCAATAGTTGCTGAATTAAGGTGAAGTTGTGAACACTGAGTCTTTCCTACCTGCACCAAGGGCTTCAGATGTGCACTTGTCAAGACTTCAGGAACTCATGGGTTGCTGTTCTTGATGCAGTGTCATAAAGTAAGCACTGATTTTCAGGCAGCATATGCAAGTGAATGATAGGATAGGTCTGTGACCCCTCTCCTGGGAGGTAACACAAGCAGTGCTATATGCCTGCATCCACTCAGAGTATGGACAGGATTTGGTGACCTCCTCTGGGCAGAATGACAGAAAACCCTCTTCGGTCCAAGGAGAGCCACTGCTAAGTCTCACTGTCACAGCATGCCACCGAACCATTGGCAGCTCTCCCTGCTGGTAGCAGAGGTACACGATGGTCAGTTCATTACTGTAGCAAAAACATCTTACAAAAGCTAGAGTAAAATAAATTAAAGTATTAGGATCTCATTTTCTGCAGCATTAGCACTATGATGAATGTGAAATCTAATCCCTGCTGGCATCATCAATACCAAAGAAAACAGTGCTATGTGTCAAGAGGGTGTTGTCAGAGCCCCTCAGGAATTATATGCAGTGATCAGAAAACCTTGTGTTTCTTTCCCCCTCCTCACTAAATGTCTCTGCTTAAAAGAGGCCACATCATTTCCCACCAGTGATGGACCAATAGTATGATGGCAGGCACATGCTAAAGAAGTAAGCAAAGATTTTTCTTCAGAGTTAATTTGGGAGTGAGCAGTTGCTTGGAAGCAGAGAAAGAAGCTTGTGTTAGAATAGCTGCACCAAGAACAGTCACTCTGCTTGGATGAATTTATAATAGCCACTTTAACCAGCGCCAAAAAGACACTGAACTTGCAATGAGTCATTTTCCCACAGCCGTGAATAGGTTAGGATGAACCTCAGGTATCTGCTTTGTCTTTTGTGATATAACAACCACAGCAAAACTTTGAACCCCTCCAGTTTTACCCACAGGGAGCGGCTATGCCCATCTTTCTTGGGTGTTTTTACTTGAAACTTTTTATAGTCTGCACAGGAAAGGCTAAGAGATTTCTGGTTTGAGATTGGGTTTGGGTTTTCTGTCTTTGAACACCTTCACACCCAGATTCAACTCTGGTTGTCATTAACACTGTTAGTGGCACTGGACAGCTTCAAGCCATTGTAACCTGCAGGACTGCAGATGCTACTGAGACTACTGGCCAAATTTGCTGCCTATACCAAAACCTTCTTACAATTCTTTTTTCTACCTAGAATTTCTCCCATCCAGGTGTGCACGGGCTCTCTGTGGCTCCAGTTCTTCTCCTGTTTCTATGTCTTTCCCCACATGCTTCTTTCAGCTCAAAGTTGCCCTTTTCTTGACGTCAAGGAGAAATTTGCCCCAAGGTGCACTCCACTTTCCTCTACTTCTTCCCTTCCCTCTTTTGAGCCTTTCTAAATTTGTAATTCTTCTTTGCTTTCTCTTTTGGGGACACAAAGTTTCAGGCAACACTTGATTCAATAGGTATTGTCTGGGATATGTGAGCCAACATCACCTGATAGCTTTGGAGGTGGCTGTGCTTGTTTGCTCTTATATTTCTGTTATACCCACTAGGTTTTACCAAATCTCACCAAAACCAATGCGGAGAGGGGGGAGTAAAAAGTAATGGGTCAAAAAGAGTCAAACCTGTGCTTTAATACCCTAACAGCACTGCCTGACTGAGCATAATGTTTTGCAAACTCTGACAAGTGGACCTTTATGGTAGTAAAGGTTTTGCTGAAGCTAGGAGGTCTCTTCTTATGTCAGGCCTTCTCATTATGTGCTCAAAGAAATGAGAATAAGCAAATTGGCTTATATAAAGCAAAAACTGCTTTTAAACTGTCACTGAAGCTTTGTTGTGGCCCAAAGATTTGTCCCAATTAGCTTTGGAAAAGCTGCTATTAGCTTTCATTGCTTTTTCTGGTACCTGCAGCTTTGCCATGCCTCCTGAAGGATAAGGATCAAACTATGAGCAGCAGGATGCTGCTTGTTACAGTTCAGGCCTGCCCCAACAGAGGTGGAAGGGAAGCCTTTCCATAGAAACACCTTTTTGGTGTAGTTCTTAAGCCTGTGGTTTAGCCTTTAGCCTTGGGCTTGTGGGTGACCTTCTGGGTGGAGATCCTAGGCCTTCTGGGGTCACTAGGTTGGTGCACACCAGGAACTGGAGATCATCAGCACTAGGTAGTGAGGATGAAGATACAGTCTTCAATTCCCTGTTTCTGCCCTGGTTTGCCCATATTTCATGGTCTATGTCCATCTGATCTATACATTCCCTCCCTGAAAAAGTATACCTTGGTTTTGTGCAGCACTTTTGAGGAGGATCGTACTTACTGCTGCAGCCTCGCAGAGGGGAGACACACACTGTGCTTTCCCCTCCAACCTGCTTGGGCTGTTTCTGGGCTTCTGCCATCACCCAGAAGGAAAGGGTATGCTCTGCTCTGCCAGCACAGGGGCCAGACTGCCAGCAGCCAGGACCAGCAGGAGAAGATGAGGCGTCACACCATTGCAGTGACTGTAAATACACCACACATCTTTTTATTGTTGTGTCATAATCACAATGTTCCTTTAACGCAGTTTGTTTAACTGGATGACTTCAGTGCTAAAAATAAGTGGATCTTGCTGTTTCCAGGACAACCGCTATCCCAACGGCTTATCTCGGCACCTCTCCTCTGTCAAAAGGATGTTCTAAACAGAGCTGGCCATGAATATTAAAAATGAAACATGTACACAATAAAGCACACCCTGGGAAGAGCTCCATGTTTTAATGCTATACGTTATGCTAATAGGACAGTTGCCTCTCAGAGAGGTGTTTAATTCAAAGGCAGCACAGTGTGGGGTCAGATTGCAAGTAAGCAGGAATGTCGTGTGTGTTTCTTTCTTCTTTCTTTTTTTTTTTTTTTATTTAATTCATTCTCTCTCTGGTGGTTCGAGTGGCTCACTAGGCAGCACTTTCTGCCTCTAGGCCAGAAGTCCATATATTGAAACCTTGCATGTGTGTCAAGCCCACACAGTGAGATGGCTGCAGGGGTACAGAGAGCTGCTGCCTAGCAGGTGGTACCCGGTGGCAGGGACAGTCAGGCTGCCTCTTTGGGTGCCAGAGTGCTGGTGCCTCTTACACTGAGCCAGGCAAGAAACAGCTTGCTGCAGACGATGCTGAGTTTTTCTGAAACTGAAATTCAGCTGCTCTTCCCAACTGGAGTAGAGAAGAATTGCTCATTCAGAGGAGTCAAGGAGATTTAAAAAACCCTCCTAGCAAGGAAAGGATTGCATTAATAGATGTCTGCATTCCTGTAGCTTTTTATTCTCTATTCCCTTTTTCTTTCTCCTTCCCTCTCAAAAAAAAAAAAAGAAAAAGAAAAAGAAAAAAGTCTTTAAGAAAAAATGAGAAGCCCTAAGAATTGAATAGGATAATTTTTAACATAAAGGAGGAGATAATTTAGCCAGTAGGGTTGGTTTTCTGGTAAAGGCTGAGCAGAGGCTCTCACAAGAACTGGTGAAACTCATGTCCGGATCGTATGTTTTGAGCGAAGCAATCAAATGAATCAAAATGTTTGATTCCGTGATTACAAAGAAATGTTCAGTGTTACTGATGCAGTATAGCAAGGTCTTGTGCAAAGACAGCAAACTCAGCAAATGCTGCCTCACTTCCTCCAATAGTATTTACTGAAAGAAAAAAGTAAATTAATTTAAAAATATTGCCCATTTATTTCTAGCTCTCCAGTTATATTTTTAACAAAATGTTCTATTTAACTGAAGGCACATTTATGTAATAATTGACAGGGCCCCCAGATGTTATACACTGGCTAGGTTTCACTGTCCAGAATTTAATTTTAATCAGATGAGGATCAGGCCTGTTGTTAGGAGACCTTCTGAAAGCCGTTGGTTGTTTATGAGAGCTGACAGCAAATACAACTGTTCAACCCTTATGCACTGAACCTAGAAATTTTCAAGGTGACTGACTTGGCTGCAGGACAGATGCCATTTTGTGACGTTAGTACAGAAAGCTTCAGAAAAGAAGTGGATCCTGAGCTCCCACTGAGACTTATTGTCTACTTCTTAATATTTTGTTGTTTTTATTTTTACTCTCAAAGCTGATTCTGACTCCCTAGGGATATTTAATTTTCTTCATGAAAATAATGTATAAAAAATACACACCCTCCTTTGGTCTGAAAATTTGTACTGTGAATCTCACAAAAACTGACTTACTTTCCTGATGCATTTCAACATTTTCAGTTCTAGCCCCAGTCAGAGCTCAAAAGCAAAGATATGTGAAAAATAATGTTACCTAGATGCTTTAAAATCTCAGAAAAGGCTCTACTGTAGTGGTGTTTGGAGCATAAAATTCCAGGGAGGTGCAAAGTCCTGTGGAGGTAATGCATATCTCACCTCACTGAAAATATCTTATCTTGACAGGTTGTGTCATGTCAGAGTAAATAATGTTGAAATGCATTAAAGAATCTGGAGACTGGATCTGTCTTCAATATGGAAGATCTGTATCACACCACTGTTCCCACTTATCCGTATCGCTGCATTAGAGGGCAATTCTTGTGAAAATCTCAGAAACATATGTCTTGGCACCCTAAGAAAAGACAGTTCTGGGGAGAGGGTCTTGAAGGGAGATGGTTGATACAGCCCAGGCTAAGAGGGAGATGAACTTCGTGCTCTGAAATGTCATTCCAAGTGGTTTGTTGTGGTGGGCGGGGAATAAGGGAATGAGAGATAGTGACATATTGTAGGTGATTCTGGTAGGAGGGTACAGCTTTGGGCATAAAAGTCGTTTTTAACATGCAGGCAAAAATTTCTGGTGCAATGTCTGTTGTTTTCAGTGAACTTCTGTCACCTCAAAATAAGAGGGAGTTTGACACTCTGGTTCTACTGTAGCATCAAGACCACAGCAAGAAGAGGTGTGTGCACATGCAGACACACACACGTGTACGCAAATATATATATGAATATTTCTATATGAATACAGAGAGAGCCCCAGCAAGGCTGTGAAAGTCAGTCAGCTTCACAGGCGACCAAGCAAATGAGAAAAAAGAAGGAAGAAGGCAAAGGAGGAGACAACATTACATGCCATTCTGTCCTTCTTGCCTCTTCCCAGGTTTCAGACAGATTTAAAGCAGCCCATGTTTCCCCATCATTGAGCGAATGCCCTGTTCCCTCAGCTGAGATATTAATAAAGCCTACTTGCTTTTTTGGAATTCAGGAAAGACATGCAGATGTTGAGTTGAACTGACAGCCCTTCAGGAAGCCTTAAAATTCCCCAAAATTTTTTAAAGAGGAAACAATTAGCGAACTACAGCAGATTAAACAGTCCAATTGCTATTAATGCAATTATAGTCAAGGTTGTGATAGCTCTAGTGTCTTCTTGAAAACTCAGGCCTCCATTTCATTAAGCCATTCAGTGTTTTTTTAATATTACTTTTAGCATTTAGTAAAAGAAAGAGTAAATTGTGGATCAAAAGTCCTGCAGATATGGCTTAATGGCTCTGCAGTGTGACTGTACATGTGTCTGGGGTGGAACTGGAAGGTATTTAAGGAACCTTTCAGTATGTCCTGGAGAGCACATAGCTTGGTGCAAGAGAGCAGCAGCTTCATCAGAAGCACTGTAGTGACTCTGCTGTGCAAATTGGTGCTTACACATAAATGCTGGGTTATTGCACCTGACAGGAGTAGTGTATAATAACAAGAATATGAGACTATCTTAATAGTGCCATCTCCATCGCTTGTGCTACAAGAACACGTGTTGTTTCTCTTCACCTTCCATATGGCAGACACTTTAAAAACCCAGTGGTTTAACAGGTTCTACTGTTTCCACCTAAATTCCCCTTCTCAAGGGTATGAGATGACCCTCTGAATCTTTCAGCTGCAAATAGCAAAGAGTGAATCAGTGTCTGCCTCAGGCTGCAGCCTTTACTCTCTAGCAAGACAGCACTTTGAGTCACTTCCATCCAGCCACTTGTTTCCACAAAACCCATAGAAAATTAAGCACTCTATGTATTAAGCACCTGGGCTCAAGTGTGCCTATGGGTTTGATGCTTACAGACAGAAAAACAGAGGGACAGAAAACGATGAGCTTTGCCATCAATTGCAAGAAATATTGCATGCAACAGCCTTATTTTTGGGTCTTTGTTACTTGATAAATATTAGAGTGTTTTGCACCTTCTGATGTTTAGACCATGCCCACCATCCATTACTTCTTCTCAGCTATTGTCCTTTACAGCAAAATTAGCTCACAGAAGTACTCTCAACGGGTGGCTAATATTTGGGCCTAGGTCTTCAGTGCATTTGGAGTTTGGATCCTGGCTGTGTTGCTGACATGATTTATGGTATTTGCTGTTCAGATTGAGATGCCAAAGACATCCATCAAGCTGTACAAAAAGGTCATTCCAGCCTTTCTCTCTCCAAAGCATGTCTGAAGAGGTATTTTTGGCTAAGTATGCCAACCAACACAGCGCTTAGCTGAAAAAAGAGTGACTCTATACATGGAAGAAAGAATCATTGATATCACAGCACATACATCATAAATTAGAATTTGCTTTTCCTACAAAATGCAAAAGAAATGCCACATAAACTTATTTTGTTCTATTAATCTCAGTTGAATTCTGCAATTATTTTCCTGTAGTGAGTTCAATAATTTTTTAATATCTTTACTTGTGCAACATTTTATCTTAGTGCAACCAGTCAGAAAGGTAGAAAGAATGATTGATTTTTTTTCTTCTTGAATACTAAGTAGAGGCATAAATGGACAAAATTGTCATTGAAATGGAGACACAAACAGAATTTCCCAAACTAAGTGCAAAGAGAAGCCAACATATCTGCATTTCAAACATGTCAGGGAAATTACTGTGAAAGGACTGCTCTAATTCTCGTTACTGGGAAAGGGCAAAATGGAAATTGCTGGTTTGCTATTCAAGTACATCACCTAGCACAGCAGGATTTTGGTTCTCTCTTAGAAAGTCTCAAGAGCTACCAAGCAAATAAATATTCTTTGCCATTTCTATTTATTTTCACGGAACATCTTTCATTCAAAAGCTTTTGAGGGCTATATCCTGACCATGTAGCAGAAACATCTGATAGAGAGGGTGCTCCAAGTGTCCAGTGCTCCCTGAACGTCTGGACTGGGAGGTGGACAAAATGTGGAACAGGGAGCAGTTACATAACTGGTGAGTTTCAGCTAGGTACCCATAGTGAGAGGTGGTCTACCCAACCTGGCTGCTCCTGTTGTGACTGTGTAGCCAGGAACAGTGGATGTAAGGAGTGTGCTGTCTTTCTATGTGCTGCTGCAGATCTGGTTACCCAGAAATGATTCTTCACCTTAAACTTCTGACTTAAATTTCATCTTGATTAGGCCAGTTTTCAAATCCAGAACAGCACCACTGACAAACAGACTTCTGAGGGACAAAATTCCTCAGCTTTGGCTATAACTTCAGTTTGCAGTATGGCATAACCGTATATACAAACATCCCCCAAACACCTCCAAATACAGCATGCTGTAAGGTTAAAGTGACAACTTCCTGACAAAATTATGTGATCACATTCTAATGAAAAACATTTTCTTCTTTAAAGTTCCAAAGCACACAAAGTAGTTTGCATAATGAAATCTGGAGGCTACCCATCTGAAATATCAAGGTTTTTTGTACCCTGCTATCCTACTTCAGAAGCCAGCACTGTAAATTTCCCAGTAGAAATCAAGCTATAACCAACCAGGCAGGATAACATAGCCATGATGGCATAGCCCTGTGACTGCAACAACATGAGTGGTGAGGGGGAGCATCCAATTTTCTCCATCTCACTGAGACAGAGGGTTGTGGATATGGGCATCTGATGCTCACACAATCCTGGCAGCTGCATTTTGCTATCAGGATTGTCACACTGAAAAAGGGCCACAGAGAAGCAGGAGCTGGGAATCACACTCTAGACATGCAGGCCATTAATGGTGTGATGGGGGAGTGGAGCCACAAGGTAAGAGCGTGTTAAAAACCTGGCATGCTCCTGGTATCCTTGGTCCTGGAGCTGGGAAACTAGAGTATGCACTTAGGCTGTTGTCACAGCCCATGGAGACATAGTGTGGTGAGGTAAGAGGAATGTAGAGGAAAGCCATTCTTGCAAAACTGCTTAAAAATACACCCTGAAAACAGACCAGAATCTCTAAGCTTGAAAGCCTGGACTTCACTACTGAGGAATATTTATGGGTTCATATCCAGGGATGTGGTGGTGATCCCTATTGCACATGGTGTCTCTCTGTTAAAAGGGAGCCATGAAGGGGAAGGTGAGTGGTGTGCTTTGCCATTCCAGGATATGTGTGAGATTTCACTTACTCACAAGTGGTGCAGATGAAAATGGAGGGTGTAGGCATGTCTGTGGTGTGTTCAGGCCTATTGGCAATCAATTTGGGAAAATGCAGGTTTCCAGATGTCTGCAAGTTCTGGTATATGTGCTGTAAAACAAAGGTACAATGGTGGATGAGGTGCCTGCTCTCAATGCAAATATTTTTCCTATGTGTATTGTGCCAGGATGCTTTACTGGCTTTAATCATCACAAGGTAGAAAGCCAGTGAGTGAAGTCTTGTCACTTTATGGGTTTGCCTGAAACTGAAAAAAAAAGAAAACATAGCAGACCAAAACCATTTAATCTGGAGTAAAAATTAAGAGAATGAGTTAATGAAAGAAAGGTAGTTGTTTAAAGGTGTGAAACTGCTGGAAAGAGCCAAGTTACAAGGGGTTATCCGTAGATGTGGCCAAGTTAAACAAGACAAGCTGGTGACTCAGGGAGGCTCCACCTCCAGCGTCATTCATAAGCCCAGCCTGTCCTTGGACAGCCACGCAGCTTTGATTGTATCCTGTTTAGCTTGGCCTTTGGATGACTAGCTCTTCCAAATGTTGGCTCTTTAGGTAGGTATCATGCCTTAAAACATCTGATCCTCTTTTATAGATGCAAAGTACTGTTTTATTTGATTTCTTTGTGCTGCCTGCCTGCATCATTGAGTTTGGGTTGGTCCTACCAGCAGCAGACATGTTTCTCAGTGGCAGAAGGCAGTAGACCCAGCAGTGACTAAGCAGACAGACAGACTTGGACAAAAGTCCCAAAGGGTTGGTCTCCTCCCTCGTAGCCTGCCGGGTTTAGCTGGAATCTGGAAGACAGTGGCAGAAGTTTACCAAAAAAACATACAGAAGAGTCTGATTTCAGAACTGAGATCCAAACACCAAGGCTCGAAGACTCACGTCAGGTGATACCCTTGGGAAAGGTTGTTTCACAATGTTTTGGTAGCTGTATAGAACAAATAGTATTGAATGTCATCAACATCTAAGAAGTTGTTTTCCTTCACAAAGTTATGTGATGAAAATGGAGCTATTTCATTTTCAATTATATTTTCCATTGATTTGATAAAGTGAGTTTCTATTAATAACAAACCAAAAAGCACTTTCCGGAGCACCTGCACTGTGCTACTCCCAGAGTTCATGACGAGTCCTGTTTTGGGCTTTTCAATTTTTTAACTAAGCTGAGAAAAACAAGAGTGATCTCTGGAGCAGAAAGACTGAAACATACATTGGATGCTGGCATTTTGGGAGCAGTTTATCACCTCCCTAGGGTGGCTGCTCAGGCTCCTGGATATCCATATCTGAGCAAGATCCCTAGTGCCTCACACTGAGAGTACTGAGCCACAGCTCTTGGCATTAGTGCTAGGGTGGAACATGTCACTCCACTGCCACTGAGATATTTGGGGCATGGTTGACTGTGACCTAGTTGCTGCGGCTCAGTGGTGTCTGTAGGTACTAGCTCAGCATGAAAGTTTTCTTAGCCCTCTGCTACATGACTTAATCTAAATTGCCATGGCAGTGAGAGGAATAATCTTTGATCCATGCTGACCTTGGGTATGGAAACAACCACTGGCTTGAGTTATATCAGCATAGTGGCAGGGCCCAGGGATGCTCGGGATGACCTTCGAGGCAGCCTTGCCTGCTGAAGGCAAGTCCTGTGCAGGCTCCGGTTCCTTCCTCTGCCCTCATGAGGACAACTACTGGCTGAAAGGCAAGTTAAGGTCTCGCCATGTAATATTCCTTCCTTGGGGGTCAAGCGTAGTCTTCCTGATTGGAGGCAGGTGCAAAAAATCCCCTTTGCCTTGGGACAAGAGGAGCCGAGAGCCACCACTGCAGAAATGTTGCAGTTGATGAACCACCTTCAGCCACCTTTCAATGCATTTGTGGAGTGAGAAGCAGTGGCAGCACCTGTGCAGTGCCTTTCTTGAGTGGGGACTGGGAGATTCCTTGTACATAATGCTGTCATTCTGGGAGGGTCAGCCTCTATTTCGCTAGCAGCGGGCAGCGTCCATCCTGGCTTGAAGATAAATCTGTGAAGGATGACATCACCATGCAGGAGGCACTTCAAGGTATAGCCCACCAGCAGGTGATATTAAGCTAACTATGGTAGAGGAACAGCAGAGGACCCCCTGAGCCTGAGTTGGTAAGGTGAAGAACACGTTCCACTGTCGTAAATGGAAAGCACTCATCCACCTTCAGCTTGGTGGCAGAGAGCTCTGTGCTGGAAATCACACAACAATGAGAAAAAATACAGCCACCCCAGAGTCTGGACTCTGTGGTCTCCCTGCCCTGGAGCAACCTGGTATTTATGTTAGGAGCAGGTAGCTGCAGAAAGCACAGGAAAACCCGGGACCATGCTGGCAGCTGCTGAGGAAACCACTGCCACAGACTGAGGCACCCTTGCTGTAGGAAGGGTGTGAATGCCTCCCAGTCCTGTCCTGAAGCCCAACTTGCCTGCCCTGTTTTCCTAGTTTAGGTCGTAGTCTGTATGTAATTCCCCTCTTCCACCGTTCTCCCATGATGATTACCAGATCCCTCTTTCCACTGCTTATCAGCGTAGGTGCTGCTCTCGGCCAGGAGGTCCCACCCACTGCAGGGCATTCCCATAGTCAGAAAGCTTAAGGACAGCAGTCTGTCACCCTGTGACCCTGTGTCACCTTCAGATGTCACAGGACATGATTTTCAGAGTCATGGTGCTCAGAAGCCCAGTGAGGACCAAAATAGCTGATAACTCAGCTGCTCTGGACAAGTCACCACATCACCCGTGCTTAGTGTCTGCCCTTCAGGAGAGGAGGGAACCATACCATGCTGCAGGGGATCCTACCATGGGCACAGGAATGAAAGGGTAGCAATATCTCAGGCAGGCTGGGAGGCAGTGGTTCAAATCCCGAGAATGAAACCAAAAGAAAACAAGCAAATATAAAAACATTGCTTTGGCTTCAGCCAGGAACCCAGGACAGTAAAGAGAGGAGGTTGAAAAGCCAATATACTCTGCCCTGGGGGAATCGACTTGGCTCGAGCCAAAGAAGGAAGAGATGAATATAAAGAGCAAAGATGAAAGCTATGTATTGCAAGCACAAACCACCATGGCCATGATTGGCAGTTTACATATTACATTTTATAGCATTCCTTTTCCCCTCCCTCCATATTTTCTTTCTCCCCATTTCTCTGCTGACAGATTATACACATACCTTACACTGCACAAATAAGTGCTCTGCTCCTCCCTCATATCCTGCTCAGAGTTTGCACCAGTCCTTCCCTGAGTTCACAGACCACCCTACCACCCTGGCTGCACACAGAGGAGACGTAAGGTCAAGGTCTGAGTTGTCACAAGTCCACTGAAAAGATTTCCTGTCATGTGCAAAAAACCCCAGCCTCTCTACTCTGGCTTATTTGGTTTTTACTGAATCCGGTCAAATCACGATTTCCCTCTTCTCTTTCAATAAACAATCAGCCCGTGTCAACTTGATTACGAGCTGCTGATGCAGCATTGTTGAATCCAAGCCCTGAGTGTATGTTTTGGCAAAAACAGTGCTATTTTCAGCTAGGCGTACAAGGTGGCTTGCCAAGAGGCTCAGCTTTCCCAGCAGATCTGAGGTGGGTTGGAGCTAGGGCTCCCACTGGCTGCCTGGGCAGCAGGACCAGGTGCCAGGTCTGCACAACTCAGCACTAGCATTCCTGGCAGGGCATGCACCACCTTGCTGCTCCTCTTATTGCCTATGTCTCTGCTTTACTTTCCGCTCCCTGGCTAATGGGCCAGCCTGGGTGGAGAGGTGTCTTGATAGGCCCTGATAGTTAAAAGTGTTTTCTTTTAAGAAAGTACCACTGTGGTTTTGCAAATTATGAATTCCATGCTCCTGTGTGTTGAGATGGTTCTACAAAACAAGGGTTGTGATCCTTCTATGTCAGGCGCTGAATTGATCCAGAGCAGGATCTCATCAGGATCAGATACACTGAGCAGGGGGAGCACAAAAAAAACATGTGCCAGTTCTGACCACTCAGAGGGTCACGACTCGGCATGTTGGCTCCCAAGGTGGTTTACTGTGTCTCCATGCAATGCCTTTTTTGCCTCTGTGGCCAGTGTATATTCCTGGTGTGGGAGTTCAGCGAGCCCTGAGCTGTGGGGTAGCCAAGGGACAGGGCTTTTACATCTCCCTCCCAGGGCAGGTGCCCTTCAAGTCAGAATTTTTACACTCAGACAACACAGTGTCCATGTCATTTCTCTCCTTAAAGGGTATTTATCTCTTTCTGGGGCAATGTTGCACCTCTATCCTCCATTTTCCTCTTGGACCACTCAGGCTTTTGGTGTTTACTTTTCCAGTTGATGCCTTATTCTGGATACTCTGTTTCCTATGGATGCAATGGGCATAGGGGCTAGGCGTGTGAAACACAACAGTGAAGGCACAGACACAAGAATGAAGTGGACTGCAATTTGGGCCAAGTTACTTTCCACTTCTCCCATGACATCCTTCTTACAGAAGTCTCTTTTCCCCAGGTGGAATGAAAACCTTGTTCCCTACTATGCTGATAGCACCCAGGATCCACACACTGGCTATCTATACTGTTCTTTTTTTTCTAACCACATCCCCCTTTTTTGCCCAGTGCACCTCGGGTGATTGGCAGTGGACAGAGCTGGCAGCTGGAAGGTGTGGGCAGTGTCAGACCGTACTGATGAAGGGATGTCGCCCTCAGCAGAGGGGTGGCCATTCACGTGTGTACCTGCAAGCAAGCGCCTGGCTGTGCCAGAGGCTGATTATGCCTGTGCCTGCACCTGCGTCTCCTCTCACTGAATTCCAGAGGCATTACATGTCCTGCAGAGAGAAGGAACTATTTATGCCACAGGCATAAATAAATCCACTGAGCATTTGTAATAATGCAGGTTGCTCAGGGCCTGAGCTCAATCCCACTCCGGACAGGGACTAAACCTGCCTTTGGTGGGAGGTGGGTAGGGATCTTGGAGCAGTGATGCTGCTAGGAAGGACGTAAGGGTGAGCTTACATGCAAGGTGTCTGTTGTCTCCTTATTAAGTGACAAGTTGTATTTTTTGCTAGCAACTGCTGGCACAAGCCATGGGAGGTGTATTTCTGTCTCCTCGTCACGTAAGAAGCTTGAACCAGATCATATTTGTACCCAAATGAGACAAACACACCAGCACCTCTTCTTGTGTACAGGCTTGACACAGTAGAAAGCCATGGCTTACTGGTTCATGAGAGACATGTGGTGCAATTATCAAAATGAATTTTTTAAAAATATAGTTACCACACATTTAAATAAATACACATTTTTTTTCCATATTTTAAAGGAAAGGGATGGAACCACTGCTTTTATCACAGGCAACAGGATACCAAAAAGCAACACTTGCACAGAGCTGACATGATTTGTTAGCTGGTGTTCTTTAGAAATACATCCCTCGTGCAATTTATTCTCTGACCTTTAAATATATATAATTTAAGTATCCAACAGTTGAGCTATAGTTAGTGGAGAGAAACAAGAATTTTTGTTTACAGGTCTCCCTAAATAGGAACACACCTCCTAACATTGAGCAAGTGAATTACACTTTACTAATGCCCCCTTCTTTCTTTTGACTCTGAAGGGACCCCTGAGGTCAAGCTCAAACATAACATTGTCAATCTGAAAATGTCCATGAAGCGATTTTGTTCCTGGTCTTTCCTGGAAGACTTTGATGACCATAAACCTGTGATATGCAAAACCTCTTTCGCTTTTTAAACCTGCCATTTTTTCCTTCTTTGGTGCATGAGTGACACTCTTGTGCTCTGGCTGATTCACTATTCGCCTGGATATTTCCCTGGATATTTCCCAGCATGAAAGAGTTCTCAGCAAATGATGAATGAGTGCTCTGCCGTAAGTCTGCCAGAGCAAAGGGCACAGCTACCATACACGCCACAACTTTCAGACTACCATGGATATGAGCTTTTACAGAAATCTTTATTACCTCACCTTCCTCACCCTTGGAACTGAACCTCTCACAAGCAGTTTTCAATTTAACTTAACCTTCCTGAGAAGAAAAAAAAGTGGCAAATCAGAGTGATTCTGTTACAGTGACTTTAAGCTGGTGTAAAACCCAGCAGTGAGGTACAGTAGGCTGCTCAACTGGGCAAAGTATCAGTGCATTGCTGGGCAAGCAGGGAAGGCAGGACTGGCCTTCAGACTGCTTTAGGTACATCTGTAGGACTGCATCCATGGCAAAGACTGTTTTGGAAAGAAGCTGGCTTTACAACTCCTGTAAGCATTTGCTCTTCACTGGAAATTGGTATACAAAATCTGTCATGATTTTTTAAAAACAAACAAAATTAAAAAAAAAAAATAAAAAGAAACTGCTCTTGTTTTCTGTTGTTGTAACAACAGAACCTAGTATAACAAAGGAAACAAAGTCCTCTGGTGTTTAGTGAAAACAGCTCCTATATAAAATCTGAATGAGACTGTTGCCATTCAAAATTGGAAGACAGGGCTAGGGCTGGTGGAAAGCAACTGAAGAAGGCAGCTGTAGAGGAAAAGCATGACCAGGCTAAACCTTTTGAAGATGGAAGATTGGTTCTTGGCACAACTGTCAATCTTGTCTGGGACTGTGGCCTTCATCTGTAAAGGGGAAACAAATTTTTAAGTTTTTAGGGTCTGAAGTCAGAGATAGTCCTATGTGTGTTTGCATGGAGGAAACCTGACCCTGGAGAAAGCTACTGTAATATAACCAGCTCCAGTGGCTGATGATAGGTGCACAGGGCATCAGCAGAAAGCTACTCATGTTCTTCAAAATGCATTTACAAAGGCTTTGCAGGGGATGTGTCTAAAAATATGGGTGCATTTTTGCCTTTCGTACTCCAAAAATGAAGTGCAAGGGTTAGTCATGAGTGGATTGGGTTTTAACAGACACAAGCACCGAGGGATGGGTCATGCACCACTTCTCTGGGCAACCTGTTCCAGTACCTCACCGTCCTCTGAATAAAGAATTTTTTCCTAATACCTGATGTAAATCTCTCCTCTTGTAGTTTAAAACCATTCTCCCTTGTCCTATCATGATATGCTCTCATAAAAACGTCCCTCTCTGGGTTTCTTGTAAGCACTTCATCACATGAAAGGGGTTTCTACTTGGCTGTCCAGGGTTTGCAACTTCCAAGAGTCTGGATATTATGCAAATCGAATTTCTGCACAAGAATTACACCTTTTGGCTCGTAGCTCTGGCTGTCCTCAAGAGCTGCAAGAATGGATTTGGAGAAACAGTTGAGTGATAAGTAACCAAAGTAAAGTTGGCAAGTTAGATGAGCTTAGATGAGTTAAAGGGCTATTAATACACTGCCAGGTCCAGCCACATTAATATGAAGAGGTTCCTTGAAATATCTTTGGATGCTTAGCTCTCTCCCCAGCCAGTGGTGTGAATGGTAAGTGCATCATCACACTGAATGCCAACCACTGGGGACAGAGTCATGGACTGGTTTTGTCACCCCTGACCTTTGGTTTCCAGGAATGGACCTCCAGGGTTTGCTATGGAAGGGAGCAGAAAAGAGCATCTAAATCTTACCCCAGCCTTGCTACTTCTGCTAACTCAGATCTTTTTGTTTTAATTGGTGCTGAGCTGTGTATAATCAATATCCTCATTTAGGTGAAGGCAGGAGAGGAAAAATTTGTAAAAAGCCCTGTTAAACAAGGAGCACTGATGGACTAGCTAAGCATCCTTCTCTTAAAAACAAGTTATGAAATGAACAAACAAGGTGAGAACAACAATCTGATTCTCATGTAAATTATTTCCCTGCAAGAGGAGTGCATGAGTGGAAAACCTGATTATTGGCCAATGGTCATTTGCTTATCCTAGACTATCTCAAAGCACCTCTGAAACACTAGTGCTTTTGCTGATCAGGATTTGACCCCTCCACCCTTACCTGTACAGGTATGTGCTGTTTGCCCCCAGAAAGGGAAATTGCAGGTTGCAGCCTCTATCTAATGAAGAATCACAGCCTCCAGAGGGGTGCACTAAATGTTCTCACTGTCACACAGAGCTGGAAAGGAGCAATGAAAGTAGCAAATGACTTGCTAGAGGTCATATAGGGAAACAGAAGAAAAGTTTGAAATAGTAACCAATGTTGTGTCACTCTCTTAAATGTCCCTCAAAGCTGGTCTAAGGGCATCTCCTGAAGAACTCACTGTGAATATTTTCTTAGTCCAAGATGGCAGGGTGGTACAGCTTCATTGCTCCAGAGCTTCAGCATTTGGAGGCCAGGTTTGGTATTTGAGTTGTGTCGAGTCCACCTGTCTCCCCTATGTCTGACTCCAGGTGTGTCTTAACTCTTTCTCCTCCATAGCCTGCAAAGTATTTACTTATCTCCAAAAGCAGCCAAGTCAGGGTGCAATACTTGTTAGATTGGTGAAAATGTGTAGCAAACTCCAGCTTAAGTTGCTTGAAGAATACGTTGCTCTTCAAGACTCTCAAACTGGTTTCTGCACATCTCACTGGGAAATGTGAAGGGGCATGCAGACAGCAGAAAGCTGAATGAAATTAATGGTCTTTACCAGAGGTGTTAAATGATAATAATGCCACATTGAATTCTTACTGAGAGGAGCAGAAAGCCACTCCAAAGAGATGTTTCCAAGGATCTAGTACACCTGCTTGATTCCAAATATGCAGAAGAATTTAATGTGCATAATAGAGGTGTGATTTAACAGTCACAGGAACAGGAATGCTAGCTACAATGGTTTCAGTCAGTCCTGAATCTGGCAGCCCCTTTGTGCCTTGTGCCAGCAGAGTGGTAGGGAACAATCTGCTCCCTAAAATGGCTTATTGCACTGTGGGCTCTCTGGGCATTGTAGGGACAGCATGAAGATGTCATTCATGGGGTGCCATGGTGGCTTCTCTCCTGAAGAACAGTGCTAGGTCTGTGTCACTGTCCCTGGGCAATCGTGGCAATGTCATTGATTCACTTGTTCTGGGTTTAAGCTGGTAAAACCAGTGGATCATGAATACCCCATTATATTGCAATGCGCAAGCAGAGGCAAGCCCCCCTTAGCTGAAGGGGCATTTACTTTTGGCCTTTGGTTGTTATGCTTTCAAGGACCTTCCCCTGGAAACCGTGGGTAGCATTCCTCCTCTTCTCTTTGTCCCTATCTGCAGCTCAGGGATGAAAAGAAGTGAGGGTGGCATGCTAAAATCACAGTCTTTCCTTTGAGCAGTTTTTTAATAAGTTTGTTGCTGATGAAGAGCTTGAATGTTCCCTTCTTCTCCCTCAAATGACATCCTCTGATGTCATGAAGGGGCTTTTCTGTCTTCATGGTGGCAGCAGCAGGCGCTGGCTGGATCTGATCCCGAGGGAAGCAGGTGCTTGCTCAGGGCTGCCTATCCCCGAGCTAGGATGCCCTTGGCCAGTGGCAATGCTGTGCCTCCCTCTGAATCTCAATGAGCACTTTAGGATGTCAGGGGCAGATGGGATGCACTGATTACTTGGATCCTTCCTATTTTGGGACATGACAAGCAGTTCATTCCCCCCTGCTCCTTTCATGTTCACACAATGCTTTACACTGATCTCCACTGCACACATTTATCTGCCAGGCAGGGTAGTAGAGCAGGACCCAGGGAGTCTCTGGGGCTTTTGTAGGGGTTTGATATTGCTGAGCTGTGAATGCAGTGAGAGGCAGCATGTGTAGCTAATCCCACTATACAATACCAACCCTTTGTGGTGGATGTCAAAAATACTAAATATATGACTGTTTATTGTTTGCCTGTGTAATGATGTGCATGGGGCTTGGGCCAATTTGGAAATATTAATAAACATGACAGCATTTCAGTAATGTACCAGATAGAATGCTCCCACTGCTCCCAGGAGCACTAACATGATACGTTCACAAATGAAATGAAAGGGAGTTTTCTTCTTAAATTAAAAAAGAGCTTTCTATTATCTAAGCTAAGTAGCAAAAGAGCTTGCTAGGTTATTTGCACTGGTACGTTCTGATTGCTGGTGGATTTGTAAGCTTCTCTCTGTCTCTGTCTGCCCCTCTATGAGAAGGAACGGACTGGTCATTTACAAGCCTTTCAGCTCAGGCAAAACAGAGAAGTTAATTTTATCTCAGCCTTTCCTCCGTTATGGACCAGGAGCCTTTTGATTGTGTCTCTTTTATTCCTCTAGTCCCCTTATATGGTGGTACATCTGTGTTACCAGCACTGCAGAGGGGCATATTCAAAAGTAACCATGCATGAATGTTTATTTCCCAAAATCAGTCTATTTGACCTGCACCGGGCAAGATCCCTCTCACCCTTCCAGCTTGAGTCTGTGACATCACAATGTTTTGATAATGGCCTATTAATCACCTACTGCCTGATGCTGTGAATCCCGCCTGGTTTTCTCCAGGATACTTCATCATCTGCAAGCAGGACTTGGATCAGGTAGGGATGCCTCCATCCAAGCTCCTCCAGTTGCCGGTGTTTCAAGCTTGGCCAGAACTGCATGATTTCTGTGCATGCCATTAGACTGGGACGATGAACAGCTTGGCTACGAGCACATGGAGTGCAAACCCTGGTGAAAACCTGGCTCCTGGTCCTGGCGAACAAGCATCCTCGCTGCCCTGCAGAGATGCCATCTGGTAGGTCAGACCTGGTGTCCTCACCACTGCAGCTTCCCAAGCCAGTGATTTTTTTGTTTGCTTTTAAATGAAAATTAATGTTAACCTCGGCTCATGGATGACACAGCCCAGGGCTACCAGCAACACCTCTTTGCATGGAGATTTCTGTGGTGAAGGAGCTTAACTGAAAATCACATGGTAGCCCAAAATAGTCAAAGCAATGGGGTCTTTTTTTAGATGCAAGGGAAAAACCCATCCTAGCCCATGGAGCAATCAAGCTGCAGTTTGTGGTGCAAAGTACACTACATCGTGCTCCATGTCAGTGGGTGCATGGTGGGGCACAATCTGTTTTGATGGCACTGCCTGCTGCATCCCAGGAGCAGTACAGGAGCGGACTGTATTTGGCAGGAAAGGGTCTGCTGTGCCCTCCACTTCCCCACCTGTGAGACGTGCACTGTGAGGACCTTCTAACATGGCATTAATGCGATGGAGTTGTTTCTTGTTTTATCTGGCTTCGTGGGGAAAAAAATACAAGGAGAATCTGGTTGGTACAACTGGACAAAATTAGGATGGGGCTTGTTTAATTATAATGACAATTTTTTTCTCCATTGTCATATGGTGTGGCCTCATATATTCCTTCTCTATCCCTTTCTTATGAGTTGGTCAATACTTGGAAAGAGGGTATTTGCCCAGGAGCAGCCTCCAGCTGTGCCGTAAGATAGTTAGAGCAGAAGATAAGCCTGAACCCAAATCGCTGGTAAAAACTGCCCCTTCTGCCTCCCCTTGTTCATTTCTCATCAAGATACATGAATGGTCCTGGATGGTAGAAATGAAGAAAGATCACAGTAGCTGCTTTTGCGTCTTGAGGAGTAGAGAATCCAGGCAAAGCTCATGCCTAGGTTTTTGGAGGGGTCACCTGAAAGTGAGGCAGTCTCAAGGGCTTTAGCTGTGGTGCACACCTGTAGGGTGCAGTGGCGTTGAGTGAGTTTCCTGCTTGCAACTTCTCCTTCAGAAATGCTACCTATACAGGTTCCTTCCTTTTCACCTCAGCACTGATGAAGTTTTCACAGAAAGAGGTACTTTTCAGGATGGAGAGTGCCATTTTCCTCCAGCAGTTTGCTGGAGGGGTTCATCAGCTTTCTGGTTGTCTGCCCTTTCAGCACTCTCACCAAGGGATCATTAGTCCTTTTCTGGCGTCATTGCCTCACAGGTTCACACTGTGCTGCTTTTGCACAAGGAAGACAAAATTCAGGCTACAGATCCAAACACATTAGGTACAGCTGTCTTCCTTGCTACTTCCACATTATGTTTTTTTTAATTTTATTGAAGACCATTTTGTCTGAACACCTTCAGCTTCCTAATTGTCTTCATTGCCTGGGATCATCAAACCCCCTCAGTACCTCGCCAGTCCTACAGACTCCAGCAAATTCTCTCAGTAGCAATAGTTGCTTCTTCCAGATCACTGGAGGAAGATGCTGTAAAGTGTCAGGTCTAGAGGAGGTCCCCATGGAGCCCACCAGAAGTGTTCCCATGTGTGCCACCTCCATTAGTGTCTGTCAGCCATTCAGCCCCTCAACTGTTTTACGTGTTGTGTAGACCTGTTGCAATATGCTTATTCTCCTCCAAAAGTGCTGTGGTGCCTAGTGATGCCTGAACTAGGTATTACCTCCAGGCATCTACCAGTATCAGTCACTTTTTATGAACTCAACAGAAAATTGAGACCTGTTTTCCATGAAGCACTGTTAAGCAGCACTGATGCTCTCTTTCTTTTATTTTTGTTGTACATAAATCCCATGTCATCTTCTCTCTTGTTTGGTCTGGGATTGATGTCAGATATTTCCATACTGTCTTTTTTAAAACACTGGCATACACTTAGGCCCTTTCCAGTCCACTAGAAATTTGTTGGCACCCCTGAGGTTGTTAAAAATGAATGCAAACAGGCCAAACATCTCCCAGACAGCTCTTTAAGGACTTCGGGGTTTAAGTTATCTGGGCTTTGCAATTTAAAATTGTTTATCCCCAACAGCTGCTGTCTGTCATTCTTCTCAGTGATGCACTGGAGAGCACTTGATCATCCTTATGTCATCTCAACAAGTCATCTTTTTCTTTTCAAGGACAGAACAAAAATATTAATCAAAGTCTTCTCCATTATCATTAGCTGTTTCACCAGCTCCATCTAGAAATGAGCTAATATTGTTGCAAGGACTCATTTTTCATTTCTTAATGGATATCTTTATGGGACTCGTTGCATTTATTTATCAGCATTACAGTTGTCTGCATGTTTTCTGATTTTTGAATATCTGTAATCAGTGTTATCTTTTAGATACATCATTCACATATGCAATTTGCAAAAAACAAATTATTCAGGACATTTCTCAGCCACAAAAATGAAAGAGTTTTCTTGTCTGGGTCATTCATCTTACCTAAATGAGGGCTAAGGCACAAGAGATGCTACTCTTTTCACTTTTACTAAGTCCAAGTTAATTGAAATGGAAAATATCCATCCTTGTACAGCAATGCTGCCTACAGAAATGGGATGGAGCCTGATCGGGGAGATAAGGGATTATCCTTGGGTTCAGGAAACATAGAGTTTGATGCTGGATCTGTTACTAAGTCTTCTTGTGCAAGTCACTCACTTGCCTGTGCCCCAGGTCTCCTGCCTGGGGCATACTGCTGCTTTGCCCCCTCTACGAAGTGCTCAGGGTCCATGGAGGAGGGCACTTCCCTGAGTCAAGTATTTTGCCATCGGGGGACTTTAGAAGAGTTTTAAATGGACAGGATTAGTGCTTGTTTTGTTCTTCTTTGGGTGCCATTCACCTTGCCATTCATGTTTGGAGTGTCTCATTTATTTGTGATTTATTTTGTCTTGAAATTTATGGGAAAGCTGTCCAAGGCACAGCTAGGACTTTGGGGGAAGAAAACAGAATCAATGCTTGTTGATCTTTCAGTGAACTCCCTCCCCAGAGAGTGGAGTTTAGACCTTTACAATTTCCAGCCTCTTCTTCCGGCAAGTGAGTGGAGTAGGCGGAGAGGAAAGCTGAAACCGGGAGGGATCTATATCCAATATGTGATTTGTTCCTTGTGGAAAGACCAGCTTTGGTTCAGACTGCTCCAGCTGGTAAAACTTTCACTCTGTAAATTCAGTGTGAAACCAAATGTATTACTTGAAACAGATCCTTGGAGGACTTTCAAAGACACCAGCAGGTCAGATGTATTCAATTAGTAAGGGCCTGTGACAGCAGGCGAAGGCCCTGAGGGGCAGGGTGGGGATTCTTCCCAGAACATCTTGCCTGCATCAGGGTGAACTTCATCTAGGTCACCCTGTGGGTTAGAGCATGGGGAGTTCATGGTGGGGGCCTGGTGGCAGAGCCATTTTTGAACAGAGCTTGCATAGGAAGGACAAGGATGGAGGGCAGTGTGGGATGTACTGCAGTTGTGTCAGTGCTCAGGACTCCTCTTGCTGTTGTGCATGCACATAAGGTGTCTGCTGTCATCCCCACCTACCTGCACAGCTTTGCACATAGTTAGGAAATGGGAATAGAGGGGCATTTCTAATGTCTCTGTCTTTGCTTGTCGCTGATTTCTAAACGTGTCTTCTCATGAAATTTTCAGCTGGACTTCTCTTTAGTCGTACTCTCTATCATCTGGGAAGGTTTTACCTTTTGTAGTAAATCTCACCTCTTTCAGGAGAATTCCAAAATAGGCTTGCTCCTGTTTAGAGTCCCTGCAGGCTATGAGTCCAGGCCCCTGTCTTGGCTCCCAGTGCTACTGGGGGAATAGCTCTAATACTTGACCCTAGGTAGAAATTTTCTCTAAATCTTGAACCTTTGAATCAGCTCTCATTACGATGCAAGGACAGTCCAAACTTACTCTGAGAGAGCTGGTCACATGTAGGGATTGGAAACTTGACTTCAATTCATTACTTACGGCTTCCATGCTGGAGTACTCACTGAGTAAACTAACTAGAGGGAAGTTTCCAATGGAGAGGCAGCACCCAGGGCGTTTCACCTGAGAAGGTCTTGGGGCATTTCACAACTCACACGTATGCACCACTGCTGTGGAGAGGCAAAGGGTAGCCCAGGCACTGCACAGGAGAAGGGTATGCAACTGCAGTGGGTGTCTGGGCACAACTCTCTCTGCTACAGGGCTTGATAGCAACCACACAAAAGCAGAGAGAGCTTAGTTTGTAAAGCCCTGAATAAGAACTAATTAGAGGGGAGGGAAGGTAACCTTGGTTTAGGAGGTGAGATGGAGCTTTCCAATATTGCTGTGGGCAACCTCAGTAATTTTCCAAGCTGGGGAAAAATAACACAACCCAAATGACTTCTGTTGAATGCTGGAGTAGTATGAAAGGAGCTAGCCCTCTGAAGTGTGGATCAGGTTGAAAACTATGTCAGAAACAAAATGACCCACATTTACTATCTGTGTCTTAATTATTTGATCTTCATCCTCACCAAATGTCGAACGTTCAATTGCAAAAACACTGGCCAGGCAGTTCCTTGTTCCTGTTTGTAAGCAACACTCAGGTGCCAACGTAGTGGGGTGTACCTGAGCTGTCAGTGGGACTACTTTAACAGCAGTATTAATTTTGCGACTGCTGCCAATGACATAGGAACTACTCTAAATGTGGAGTGTTTCTGAGTTGATTTATGAATAAGAGCAGGATCACAGCAGCTACCTATGGTATAAGGAAGTATACAGAGGATGATGGCTGCCTCCAGCTTCAGCTGCTGCAAATGCACTGCACTTTATAACTATCTGTCAGTGGAGGATGGGATGAGGAATCAAAGTGCAGGAGCCCTCAAGGAAAGGATGAACAAGGTTTTGTATTTTAGATGGGCTTTAGGTTAGAAAAATAATAAAACCCAAGCATTTTAATAGAAAGATCAGCTCCAACATTGGTAATCTAGCCAGACAGCAGTGAGATGAGGAGAGACATAGGGAATGTTTGATGTAAAATCAAGGTCATGCCCTGAAAATCAGACACAGACGTGGAGAGAGGTATGTGAACCATTAAAATGAAAGGAAACCTGAGACAGTTGCTCCACCAGCTGCCAAAGACACCACACTCTCCCTTTGTGCATGCTGGAGCCTACTCTTCTCCACATTTGGCAGCATGGCAGATGCCATGTTGTGGTACCATCAGAGGAGAGGAAACCCAGAGGATAAACAAGAAGTGATCTAGGAACACACTGCAAAAATTCCTTTCTACTCATTAATCTAATGTGGAAGAGGGGATTCAAGGCTCTCAAAGAAAGGGAAAGTCTTGGCCCAGGAGCTTAGGGGGCTGAAGGCCTCTGCTCTCTTGCTGAGCTGACACAGGGAGCTCCTCTCCTGATCAGAAGCACCAGTGAACAAGAAGGAGCTGCCCTGTCCTCAGGTGTGACCAGGCAGCGGTGTCTCCACAGATGCTGCGTAAATCTTAGTGGTTCTTCTTGGGAGTGCCAAGGCACTGCAGAGAGATCAGCAAAATCTTTACATGCAAGTTTGCACATCTCTGGAGGAGCATGAAAGCTCTGCTGCTCATTTATTTATGCCCAGGCTGCATCTGAGAGACCCTGAGGTTGATAAGAGTTTTACTGCTGGTTTCGCCAGGTGCTGTGACATCCATTATCCTTGCATTATCTGTTGATGCAGCACCTGCCTCCACTGAGCTTTCTGCTCTCAACTCCCAACATGAGAAACTGGATACTCCAGCTCAACACCTTGGCCTAGCCTTCCCACCACCCCTTGCCCAGTACCTACCTCCGCTCCAGTGGGTGAGGGTGACAGCTACTGAGAAGGACAAAGCAGACACCCAGGAGGGTACCCTGGTACCTTGCAGGGATCACCCAGTGCTGTTTCTAGATCCAAAGTTGCTCAATCAGCAGCAGAGCAGCTGAGCCTGGGTGCAGCTGGGCTGCAGCCTTGTGCCACTGCCTCATGCAGCTCGGTGTTGTGTGACAGGATGACAGACTGTCACCACATCCTAACAGCGTTTGTGGTTACCAGATTCTAAGCATCTGTAGTGGAATAGGATTTCTGTGATCAGCTTCCAGATCAGAAAAGCCAAATGCACATCCAAAACGATGGAGTATGGGAGTGAGGTCATTCAGTCACTGCAGCACGGGTAGACATAGATGAGGTACTCCTGAGAGACTGAGCAAGTTGCAGTGTCATAAGTGTTGGAGAACTGCTCCACAGCAGCTGGGAGCATGCAGACATGGTCTTTGGCATGTCTTGGCTAGAACAGGTCCTTTGATACCCATGGCTGGGAGGTATAACGGTGGGAGGTGGGGAAGGTACCAAACTGCCCTTGCACTTCCGTAACTTTCTAAGTTCCCTGTGCCTTGTGTCCCCTCGTGTCAACAAGGGTTGCCAGCTGCCTACAGCCTGGCACTATCTCCTCCACCCACTGGCATCCAGGAGCACTGCCCGCAGCTGAAGGACTGAGTTTTCCGAGGAGCACTAGTACAAGGTTACTTTCTCTTTGTACTTGGTCATCTAAACAACAGCTCTGATTAAAACCAGAAGCTGTTGTACACTCAGCTTCTCAGACGTGTGTGGAGATCAGCCCAGCTATTTGGTCAACAAAATAAAAAGTAAGATACTTAACTCTGAGCATCTGTTTTCTTGCTTTGTTCTTTTTTTTAATTTTGGCTGAGTCCCTGTGAGATTGGACTATTTTCCTGACAGATCAGCACAACTAGATGCCTTAAAACTTTCTGAAGATCAGTTCTTTTATTAGATGATGGCCCAGAAAGCCACTGCGGAGGTACAGTCAGCATCCGCCCTTTTTGGGAAGAGGAGAGGCCATGGTTCTGATTTGCTTGGCTAGGCGTTCAGGCTCACCAGGTTTTGCCCTATGCTGAAGCTGCGTGACTTGTGTAGCTGTGACACAAAATCATAAATCAATCCAGTTGGGCTAGAAAAGTTCACGAACCCTTACTGAACTTTTGGACGAACCTGGGTTGAGTTTCAAGCTCATAACGAAATCCGAAACCAGGCAGCTTCAGAAGGATTTGTGTATCATTGCAAACCTTTTGTAGAGCTTCAGTAAAAAGGTGGTGGTCAGGAAAATGCTGGATTTGGTTAAGCAAAAAAGGTGTCAGCATGAGGGCATTTAGATAGAGCAAGGTTGACTTTACGAAATAGCCCTACTATAGTTAGTGAAAAATGATTATTTTTGAAAACTGCCTCTTGCATGGCAGGAGCTACCTCCATTTCGCAGAATTGTCCAGCATGGTTAAAATACCTACTGGGAAGACCCATCCTAGGATATTTTGCAGATTTTCATAGTGGTTTCAAATCTCTTACTTTTAAACCTATTAAATTGTGCTGATCCGTTTGTAAATTCCTCCTTTTTAAAAAACCCTCATTTTATAGGCATGGAAATTTCTCAAAAGCATCCTAATACAATGCTAGCAAAAGGTTTCAAAGAGCATCTTCATTTTCAGACAGGTCAAAAATCTTCTGTATTCCTCTCTTAAATCTGAATGCAGAAATGAAGTCAGAAAGGATTTCCTTGTCAGGTTCACTATTGCTTTTCTAGCTGAAGGGGCTTAGACTCTCCTGCTGCATCTCCCAAGATGGTAGATGTCTCCAGACAATTAGTTTGAATTCAGATTTTGCGTAAGCCTTTGCGGTGTTGCTTATTGCAAGTGGGTCAGGGCCAATGATCAGGAGATTTTGAGATAACAAGATTTCAGGTCGAGTTTATTTACTCTCTTCAGTTTGAACCTTCAGGTTTCATATTCGCAACCTTTTTCTTCCCAATGCACAGGACTGAGAAAGCTGAGACCCTCAGCACTCATGGGGCTGTACAACCAGCTTCTTAGAAAAACAATAAAAACACCATGGCTCTTTCAGAAAATAACCAAGAATTGGCATCTGTGCCTCCAGATGATCAATTGAGTCTCTGACTCCTCTGAGCTTTGCTTTTACCTATTCACAGTACAAATTAGTAGAAGCCGTACTTTCTTTCTTATACTTTACAATTTGTATTTCAGATAAACATATTGCATACTAAAAAACTGCTATGGCTATCTAGTCCAATTTTTTCACTTTGTTTAGGATGACTTCTGCTTTTGGATTAAATTGAACCTCTAGCTGCTCCTAAATTAACAAAAATCAAAACAAAACCATGGGATTTCAGTCATTTTAAACACCAGAGATACACGATATAAATACTGAAGCTTAAGCAATGCTTTGTGGAGATCTGTGCCTCTCATAAAGCAAATTGTGCTGGTGCAAACAACTGACCTGTATGGAAAAGCTCCAGTGTTCACCTTATTGACAACTTGATTGTGATGATTTAGAGGAAAGGGCTAAAACAGTGAGGAGAGTGAAGTGCTTTTCTCATGAAGGAATAATGTGACTCTCAGGTTCTAAGCAGTGGTTTTTATTTGGCCTGGTCAAAATTCAATTTGGAAGTTAAAGGGAATAATGAGCTGAAAATCTCCAAGCTACATACAGCTGTCCCAACAAAACCAATGCTCTGGGCCAACTTCTGCTTCCATGAAGATGGATACACCTTGTGTAGTCTGCTGGGGGACTGGACACTCAGGAACAAGAGCAACATCTTGAGGTACTCTGGACCTTGCTGGACCATAACTGCGTTCTTGAAGATCTTCCTTTCCGTGAGTGAGTCCTGTGGGCCTCCCCTCTGACATTTACTTAGCGCATGTAAGCCCTGAGATCCAAGGGAAATCACACTGCGCTGGGTTTGGAAACTGATTTGTAGCTTTAAAATATGACGTCTCAAAAACAACAAATATTTTACTCTGTGTGTCAGAGCAGTGGATTCAAGTCCATTTGCCAGAGGGACCCCAGGAGTAAGACTGAGAAAGAAGTCAGAGAAGGCAGAGAAACAGGATAAGGCTTGATAGGTAATAAATGGCAGAAAGAAAATGTTGCTCCACAAAATGGACAGGGAGCACGAATTCTAAATGTCAGTAGGTGAAGGACCAAGAAAATCTGGAGAAAAAGCATCACCTGGAGGATATTTCAGCTAGATACTAGGAAAAAGTTTCTTATCAAACCAAGCAAGTTGCAAGTTGCTAAGAGTGCTGTGGAGTCGTAATGGGCTCAGGAGTGGCAGCTAACAGAGAGCTCCACTGACTCAGTATTACTGCTTTTGGCACCTGATCAAGCTTGCTGTGAGTCACAGCTTGACACAACTGCATACAGCACTCCCTTATGACCTGCTATGCCAACTCAAAGGGACTATATATGACATCAAAAAACCTGCAAGCCATTGAAACATTGGAGATCTGCCGGAGTAGACATCACGCTGTTCTGTCACCAAGGAAATTTTGCAAGGGCTCCCACAATGCCAGCAATGTCACAGAATTGATCACAGAAGGATTAAGTTTGGAAGAGATCTCTGGAAGCCATATTCTCCAATGCCTCTGTTCAAGCAGGGCCACCTATAGCAGGTTGCCCAGGACCATGTCCATACAGCTTTTGAATATCTCCAAGGACGGGAACTTCACTACCTCCCTGGGCAACCTTCAAATCAGTGATATAAAATTGGTTTCCTGCATATTATGCACCATGTGCACACTTTATTCTTGGGCAAACTCCCCATGTAAGAGGTCAGCACTTGCTTCAAGCAAGGCCAAAGCGGATGACTCACTGGGTGCCGCTTTCACCCCATAGCATCCATGTTTCAGTATGGCTGAAAGGTAAGGAACTGCCACCCTAATTCACCATTTTCCAGACTTGAAGTTTTCCAGGTGGAGGCAATTATTTAACTTCCCTCTTCATATGAAGAAGCCAGAGCTGTGTTTCTGACATTCAGGTGAGCTCCACTTCATCAGAAGAATAGAGAGCACCATTTCAAAGGTGCTTCCACTGGGAAGAGTTTAATACGGAGAAAGTTGTTCCTAGGGAGCTATAAGAGTGAGAAGCTGTGTAAAGAGTTATTAATTTGCTTGGGTAAAATCTTGGTGAAGAGTAAGAACCCATTTTGTGCTATAACTTATAGCAGCAGGAGCAGGAACAAGATAAAGGTAAATCCCGTATTTCATAATCAGAGATTTTCTGCTCCTCAAAATTCAGAGTCCTGCACGCATGGGACTTTCTGAATGCATGTGTGTGTGGTCCACAGCCCGTTGTTATTTTCCCCACTCCCCTACAGAGATAAGTAGGTAGGAAGCAACTGTTTGGGTAAGTCAGCAGCAGGTGATAAGATTATAACAAGGCATTGGACAGCAGTGGAAAGTTTCTATGCCACACGCAGGGCTTTTATCAGGGGTCTACAAATTGTCTTTGTTTCATTTTAAGGGCTTAACCTAGCTCATCCTGAAAGCAAAATGGCCTCATCCTTCCTGTCATCTTTCAAGATACAGGAAGTGGTGAGATATGTGTGTGCTCCCTGTCATTGGATATCACCTTACAGTAGAGCCTGGAAAGAGGCTTGTTAATCAGCGTTTTGGTTTCCTTTCCTTGTTTCCCTCCATCTTTGGTTACTTTGACAAAGAGAGGCTCTATTTCCTTCTTTACTCTGCCTAAACAAACTTGAGAATTCAGAGATGGTGTGAAATGAGCCTATCTGAGCTAAACCAACCTTGCTGGCATCTGGGCACAGCCCTTCCCATCCCTGCACAATCCCATTGCAGGTGGTGCTCACATCCCCTGCCCCAGTGCCGGGGGAATTGCACATGTATACTCCATGTGTACCCTAAAAAGCCTGCAGGTCACAGGATAGCTACTGAGGTGATAACTCAGACAAGGCTTGTAGACTGGCTTGTAGCTGCTTAGCTCTCAGACACTACAAAAGTGGAGAGACTTTTAGCACGGCTGCGTTGACTCATTGGAGAAGGTGAATCAAGTAAAACAGGGTCAGAAAACTGATTGATGAAAGAAATCTTTTATCTGGGCCTTTTGAACGCTGGAGATGTGCATGAAAGGATTGGTTTGATAAACTCAGGGTGTTTACACCAATGTGACCCACACCTGAGTGGGAGCAGGCAGGTTTGGAAATCCCATGCACTGTTCTGTCTCTGATGAACACATTTATCCGGTCTCTGAGGAGATCATACAGCAACTAGCAGTACATAATATGTAACATTTCCTTAAAAAAATTGAAAATAATATCAAAATAAAGCAGTAGCTTTATTGTCTTGGAGTTGGACACTGCTCCTCTGGCCCTAGGAACCACTTTGTCTCCAGAGTGCAAAGCTGCCTTGCAAGGCCAGTCTCTGTCCCAGAAGAATTTGCAATGTATTTGAACAAGACAAACAAAGAATGAGAGAAAAAGGGCTCATTATTATTGTATTTATCGACCAAGGGGACTGAAGAAGCAGAGAAACTGAGATGTGGTCCTGATTTACTTTATGTGTGTCCCTCTTTTTCGGCAGCCAGAAGCCCTTCCATCCATCTCCTTAGCTTGTGCCAGACACAGGCTCTTCATTTGCTGCCAGGACAGTCACTGTGAGGTCCCTCAGGAATGCTACTGCATGTTAAATCCTCATTCTGTCTTAGTCCACATGGCATTGCAAGTGTAGACAGGCTGTTTCAACACGATTTAACCAGGTCAAAGAGGAATTCTGCAGCAGAACAACCTTACTCCCTGCCCGCACAAATGATAGCCCAGTGTTTAACTTCAGCTTGCAGTTTACTGAAAAACATTTGTTGAAAGAGTTATGCCAAATGAAACCTACCTAACAGTAAATGCAAATTTTGTGAGCAAGAAGTAAATTAAACAATCAAAAAAGCTGGGGAAATGTCTAGACCACTTAGATAGATTTATGTATTTCAGAAAGAGCTGGCTTATCTGTTTACTAGCAACTCACCAACCTCAGAAGAAAATACTTTAAGTCTTCTGTCTGTATGATTTTTGTCTGGGTATGAAGAGATGAAACAAAGAGTGCATCTCATTAAAAACCCCAATTCCAAACCCTGAATAACCCAGTAATAGTCTACAGACTGCTTTAAAATTTTCAAAAATATTTCTGCCTGAGATTTACTCATGCTTATTAGACATGTAACGAAAAAGATGATTTATAACACAATCCTTATACACACAACCTTTCTTCTGGAAAACAATCCTTGTTTGTGCAGTGCTGGGAGAAGCATTTGAGTCGTGAAGTGGTTTTAACTGCAGGGAAGTGAGAAGGTGACTCAGTTAAAAACCTTTCAACATCTTTATTTTAGTTCCCTAGCAAAAGGTCACTAAAGACATGCTGAACAAAGGCAGGAGAAGACAGTCCTTCTTTTACTGTTAATGGCCCTCAAATTTTCAGTGGCAAGGAAAGATGCTCTAACTCACTCAAGTGGAGGAATGTGCCCTCACTGACACCAAGGCAAGTGGCCTGCAACCCCATGGAAGCTCCACACCAGATTGACTGATGTGCAAGGTTTTGTCCTTATATTTTAGTGGAAAAAGTGGTCATAATTCATCCTAACAAAGTAGAAGGAAACTCCTCCTATGTAAGACAACCCTTGGGGATTACTGAAGAGATCTGGGAGCTCCAGCAGGGTGTGGCAGTAGGAAAAAAGGTAACGAGGGAGTGTCAGGACACCAGTGAGCTTCACAGACTTCTTGCTCCCTATCTCTGCCCCTCTCAGTTAGCAAGTCCAGACCAGCCTGGGGCCTCCCTGGACATACCTGCAGAGTCCAGATGACTCATTTTAACCAGGAAAATTGCACTTCATAAACCCCTTAGAGAAAGGAGCACTGAGGATGGGCGACTTTGTTTCTGCTGTCAAAATGACCATACATGGGAATTTCTGCAGAATATGTATATACGTACACATGTACATACATACATACTAAAATGATCTAAAACTGTTTACGAATCAGTCTGAGTTGAGCACCAAGAAGTGATTTTTGAGTTCAAAAGCAGTGTGCTGAGAGGATGGGGAGAGCACAGCGTAGTTTGAAAAAGAAGGAAAATCTTATCTTGTTTTCAGTGCCCCATTTTTTTTTTTTTGCATTTGTTACTATCAGTTGGTAGTTTCATACTTCATACTTTAGTCATGCAACTCTAGGTGTAGACACAAATATTTTTAGTTATGAAGCAGAGACATTGTGGTATTCACATTCTTTAGATCTGTCACTGAGGTACAGCTATTGAACCTCTATTAGTTGCTGTTGAAATAAGCACAACACTATCATTACTTTCAGTAAGGTCAAGGCTGGGTCCATTGCAGACAGAGATCCATTAAGCCCTTTATGTGCTGACCAGCCCTTAAAAAATTAGCCTGGCATTCTTGTTGTTCATTCCTCCTGGCTGCTGTTAATCAATTAATATGTGAAATTGCAGAGTCAAATGGAAATAGGATATTAATATAGAGTGTGCACAGTTTCCCTACAGGAATTCATGTAAAAGCTGTCATTAACATCATGCATATACATGAGTCCAACAGAAAGTTATTAACTTATGTATTCATCCAAGCAGGCTCAGTAAGTGCTTTACCATCAACGGTCTTGCTGCACTTGAAATTAAATATGTGTGTCAAGGTTAGTGCTTCCTGGGCTGAGAAACTGAACCAGAAGAATATTAACAGATGTCAGCAATATGTGTGTGTGTGTGTGTGTGTGTGTGAGGAGATGATCACATCTGAATTTAGTCAGTACTGAACAGTATCTGGAACCTGGAGCTAATAATATAGAATGAACTCCACTTTTAATGAGCACAGACAGAGTTAGTGTTCTCTAATGCCTGATGCCTTTCCCACTCATCCAGATGGACTTTTTGACAGAGTAGTTTAACACAGTCTGACCTTGGGCACCCAGGAGCCAGCATGGCCTCCTGCAGCAAGATAAAGCCATCTACAGAAATGTATCTGGCTGATACAGAATTACCTACTATCTCCACCTCCCTGCAGCAACCCATTGTCCAGGGATGGGACAATAATTCCTGCTCCCTGTCCCTAAGACAGCCCTCTGGTTGGAAGAAGTGTTGAAGAAATGTTTAAGGCAGGTGGTTGAAGTTGGGTTTAGTTTCCGAAGGCATATTCTCTTTTAAAAATCAAACAATCATTAGCTGTTGCACAAAAGGATTAAGAGAACAAGTAAAGGATGTCAGGAAAACACAGTCTTTAAATGCTGTTGGAGAAAAGAGCCTACTCAAGTCTGGAATCAGACTTCCAGCTGTAAAAGAGAAAGCTATGTCCAGAAGTGAACCCAGGATTTACCAAGTGGCAGAAATCCACCATGATCCTGTATCACAGACCCCATGGTGTCTGAGGGAGTGTGCACAGGAATTAGGGAAACAAGTAGTTATATTTGTAAAAGGTCTAAGGATAGGAAATGCTATGTGAAAGCTGGAAATTGGCAAGGACTATTATTATTTAATAAAATAAAATAGAAATAAGACAATCTGGGAAGCAATGGCTAGTGAATTGGACATCTGTTATGAGGAAAAGGCTTGGGAGCCTTTTCAAGAGATGTAGTAAGAGATGAAGTACAGGAAGCCAGCACAGGCTGAGGCACAGGAGGATCGTGTCATGCTTAACTACTCTTCAGGAATCCTTTGAAGATACCACTGCCATGACAGATAAGGGCAATTTAGTGGGTAGCAGAATATTTTGATTTTCCAGAAGCATTTGACAGTTTTTCATACAGTAGATTAATGGCTTTTGTACAAAGGCATTAAAGAGAAGATAAAACAGTGACTGGAATGGAAAAATAGCTTAAATATAGGAGATAAAGGTTGGCAGAGAATGGAAGGAAGCATTTCTGACTGTTTCTAAAACTGACACCACTTCTATTTATAGTGGACCAAATGATATTTATGTTGAAGCCAGTGGTACTTCACCACCGACATCAGATTTGCAGGAAGACAATGGAAATGGGTGGTGTCCTGCTTTGATCTATGTACCTGTTCAGAATAGCCTAAAAATAGGGTGGTCAATCACCTTACTGCATGAGCTGCTGGCAGACAACATCTGGAAGTGCTGCAGGCTTCACTTGGAGAGTCTGGCACAAGGGTGAGTTCCCACACCAACCTGTGCAGAGCAGGCTGGAGGGGTTGGAGCAAGCAGCACCAACTGGAGCCAGGCAGTATGGGTACTCCTATGCAAACTCCTACCTTACTCATTGGGCCACTTTCCCAGAAAAGTGCTATGGAAAGACCTGGATGCATTCTGTTTGAGGAAGCAAAGAGGCTTTTCATAATCTGTCCTTAATGCTGTAGGTTTGCATAGCAGCATCCTTAGCAAGTACCTGCAGCAAGACTAGGCCTCCTTCCTTTTGGGATCATTAGTCACCCCTTGAGCTGAAGGTCCTCAAAAGCCCTGTGCATGCATTTGTTCAGCAATGGTATCTTTCCAAAGCAGATATTCCAGTCCTAAACTAGAATGATGGTACAGCCTCCAACCACACCTTATTAAACCATAACATGTTCATTGCAGGTACAGCAGTGAGTAGCCCTCAGAGAAATCCTTTGGTAACCAGTGCACTGTAATGCCTAGAGGAAATGAAGGGTGAGGGGCAGAGGAAAGCTGAGGTCCTGGCTCCATCAGCTCCAAAACTCAGGGTTATCTCAAAGGAAACAGGATTTGAAGTGTCTAAACTCTTCCCTACTCTTCCTACTCTTTCCTACAGTTGATACATTCAACTGTTTGAATGTATCACTGTCCCCGTGTCAAGCTCCTGGAGTTGTCCCATTCGATATGCATTGGCATTGGGAGTTAAAGGAAACTTCATGAACAAACGTCTGATGACACAAAAAGCCATAGCCAACAAGCCAGAGGAAACTTGTGACCAAGTTAGCACCACATGAATATTTTCTCCTAGTCCTGCTCTCACTAACACTAGAATAGGACAGGCTTGATGCCTCTGAAATTGGTGAATGGGTCATTAAAGAGAGTTCAAAATTGGCACGTGGCTTCATGGTCTGTAGAGTCACATTGTCTGTTTACCAGAAGGACATACAGATTTATCCCATTTTTCAAGCTGGGTATGGACTCTGGAATTGTGTGTCACCTCCCTCTTAGGTAGAAGTGTATTTCATGGAGCCTAAAGGTCTTCTGCTTTGACAGATATTTTCTTTATTAGATCCATAGATCTAGGTCTATGTAAGATATCCTAAAGGTATTCAACTTGTCTCCACTGAGAATCTCTATATTTGCACTCAAGTAATGCTAATTTTTGGACACAGAACGCATCAGACAGTAAATCGGTAAACAAGTTTTTTCCCACAAGCTTTCATTATCTCTCAATCCTAAAAGAAGCAGTCTGCAAAACAGAAAAGCTTACAGATAATTTTACCTGAATACTCCTTCTATTCCTTTTCAATTTTACTTATAGCACTTTATCCTGGCTTTCAGAGTGGGGGAAAAATACAGGAAAAAATATATCATGTTTTAATGTCTATGGGGAAACCAAACAGCATTTGAAACATGTTGTTCTGAAATATAACTTCCTACCTGCAGTCTTTGTTTTTTCTGGAAGTGGCTAGAATCCTTGATAGCACTTGAGTTCTTAAAAGCTCCTTTAAAAACTTACTCAGTGAAAGTAAATCAAGATAAGGAATACATATGGTAACAATACTGTCTTCTGCTTGGTTTCAACTTGTTCCAGCTGTTTGCATGATGGTAAATTGCAGGGTTAGGAATACTGTGTTCATGACCCTGTTATTGGAAGTGGTAGACAGACCACTTGGGCAGTCCACCACATCCGTGCGAGCAGGTAAGGTAACAGGTAAGTCAGCATTCACCTTGCAGCAATCAAAAGAGTTACTTCAGTATAACAGAGGAAAATCCAGTTCCTCAAAATCCTTGAGGCTGCCACAGGAAAAGGTCATGATCAGCAAAAAGAAAAAAAAGAAAATAGTATCTGGATGTTCAAAGTCTGCCTGAAGTATGATTTCTCTGCCAGAAAACCCAACACTAAAGTTTAAGATAATATTTGGAGGGAAGCAGATGTACTTGGATTGTTTATTTGAAATAACTCCTCATATCTCATAGCTTGACTTTGTAAAATCTTTCTCTTACTTGAACATTTAATGTGATGACTCCTTACAGCAGTAATCATTAGTGATGCACAGACAACCACCCCAAGGGAGATGTACTTTACACTCCCGCTTGTAACTGACAGTAAAAGAAGTTGTATAAATGTATGAACTTGAATACACTATGTTGAATTCCTTATTAAATAATGGTATTGAATTCTTACACAATGTTTGCTTTTGTTGCTGGATCTCTACAAGATGTCCTAACCTTTCCCTTAGCGATACTACGCAAAACAGATACGTCACCTGCCGTGTAATGCGTATAAATATAATGGCACTATGGGCAATAACCACAGCTTAAATAAATGGCTGAGGATATGACGGTGCTCCTTCTTTCCATGATTTGTCTGTAGACTAGTTGTCAGAGGCTGAAAGGAATCTGTGCGGCACTCAGATGTATCAGAAGCTTTCGTCAGTGGAGCAGAATGTTTGGCACCCAAGGTTATCACCAGCTATATGTCTTTCTGGGATTGCCCAGGTATGAAAAACTATATTTGAACATGTCTTTAAACAACCCCACCCACTCTCCAATGTTTCATATCTCAGAAGTCCTTCAGGCTGCAACAAAGTTAAAACCAGGATTAACTCTGGTTACTGAAATTAATTGTGAGATTAGCAGAAGCAAGGCCTAAGGTGAAGCAGTTTTTTTGTTACAAAACCAGGAGTCAGCACACAGCTAACGTCACAGCCAGGGAGGGATGGCAGACAAGGTGAGGGTTCAAGGGATCAGCTCCAAAACAGCTAGCAGGCTATATGCTGGCACCTAAATTTCGCACTATCTCCCTTGCTCCTGCAAAGTGAGGAAATCCTGCTTCCAAAGCCCCTCTACCAAATACCACCATATTGCTGCAGTACCCATCTGAGTGGGGTGCATCTGTTGCTGCTGAATCCCCCTTGGAGAGCACCAAGGGAGCCCTTTTTGCCCTAATTGCAGCTTTTTTTTCCCAGGAAGCCTGAGCAGAATAGTGAGGAGCTTTCATGGGGAAGTGGATATCATGGCAAACCTGCGGTGCTGAGATCTCCTGGGCAGTGCTATTAAAAAGGCATCAGGACATATAGGTCTGTCCCTGGTGTTGTCAGTGAGCACATGAAACCAGCATTTTATTTTCCCTCCTTGTTGCTGTTTTCCACCTGCTGTATTGTAGCTACCCGATCTAAACCATGTGGTCTTTGGGCTCTTGCTGTCTCTCCCAAGGATTTTGGACTGTATGTGCAGCAAGAGGCCCTGATCTTTGCAGTCTGGCACTGCTGCAATATGGATGCTGCATTGGATCCTCAGGATTTTCAGTCCCTCTCTAGGTACAAGTGCAGCACTCACACTTGTAAAATAAATTTGAAAAAAGTATTGCAAATGCTTAAAGCTGACGTTGTACTCTTCCTGCAAATTTCTCATGGTAGAATAAATAAATGACAGAAATATTTGAATATGATCAAAGTTTAGGAAGGCTGTGATTTTTTATCTGCCACTGGGCACTAGGGATTGCAGAAGGAGAACTTGCAACAGTCAATGTTCATCAAGGAAAGAAGAATTAAGCATAATGAAATCCAGCTGCAGAAATACTATTTAGGTAAAGGATTATGAAGAGCTCTATTTCTGTAGGAACAGATGCTGCAGTGGAGCATGCAGTGAATGGAAGCATGCATCTCCCCTTGGCTGGTAGTATCCAGGAACAGATTTATCTGTGGGTTTGAACACACCAAAGAGAACCTTCTCCCTGTGGGTTGGGGTGCAAGAGTGTTGGTGGCACTGGAGGAATCCTTACAGAAGCTACAGATGGACAAATTGAGATCAGGTATCATTGTGCAGGGAAAGCTGTTCCCCCTCCACATTTCTAGGTTTTTTGAATAAAAATTTAGGACAATGAAAAAGGTTTTGAGGGGCTATAACCATAGGTCTCAGCCCTGATCTGCTGTTCCATATACTTAGCACACAGTGGGTAATGGCCTCAACAAACCTGACCAACTCACTAAGATAAATCTCTTATTCCAGGTTGCAATAACATTTGCCAAATCCAAGTACAGAAAAAAAATTACAGAAACAGGGAATAATACTGCTTATTCCCACTTTGTAAGGGAGTCTGGATAGGTAAATACAAGAGACAGAACACTGCATCCAACCGGGCTTCCCGCCCGCAATGTGAGTGCTCACTAACATAGAGCGAGTGGAGCTGTGGTGGCATGTCAGAGCAGCCCAGTTAGAGGCACCACCACACAGAGGCCTGTAGCAACTCTGTTGCAGATGCAGAACAAGCCCCTCCTCCCCATGCCCTCTGTGCCCAAGCCACATATATGTGTAAATTATGAAAACCCTGAGCCAGGGCAACAAGGATCTCCCAAACAAACACTTGTCCTTGTATTTGTTTGTATGACCATATATTTGCTGGATCTCTTGCTTATCAACTGGCTTCTGAAGTTCAAGAGACACTGTATCTTTGCTTTTCTTTGCAGCTCTGAACTATGACTATGAACACGATGAAGTGACAATGTAACACCTACGGTCAACCAACATTTTTCCTCAGAGGTAAGAAATAGCAAAAGTGTGTGGTCCTTCTTGATATGAGCTACCACAGCTTGAGAGCATAATCTTGACCAGTCTCTGTCCTCACTTGGCAATTTCATTTCCTGGGATGATGCTGCTTACTCCCCACAGCACCAGCATACACATGCTCTAAAGCAAAGAGGTATGAAAGTATATTGAAAGCAGCCCAATGAAGTTGGCCAAGAGCTGTGTAGAAGAGGAGGCTTTGATCAGTGCCATAACTAAAGCAAGGTCTCTGTCTTCTTTGAGGAAGAGGGTCTCAGAGCTGCCGGATGAAAGGGATGGGCACTTGGTGGTACACAGCAGCACTCAGAAAACAGCCCTGCCCTGTTCCTCACACTCAGTGGTTGCCAGAGCTACCTCATTATCTCATTTCAAGAGTGAAATCTGATTAGGTTTAAAAAACAATCAGTAAAATTGAAAACATTCCGATTTTCCTTATGTGGGTGAGCAAATCGGTGGGTTCCAATGTTACTGTATGGAGAATGCAACTGCAGCTGGCTGGGTTTTCCCCACCCAACAGGACAGGTGCAGGCTGTGAACCTTCCATGGAGCTTGCCTGGGTACTACTGCAGGAAGCCTGCATTTAGGGACACATTCTGTCCACGGTGACCATGAGGTTGTCAGTGACCCATTGCAACTCATCATCTGAAGGCTTTTGTCCGTACTCTAGTGTTCCTGAAGTCAGCAAGAAGATTCCAACCGATTCAGGCAGGAACAGAATTTGGCCTGACAGAAGCAAACAGAAAGGCTGAGGCAATGAGCCCTCTCAATTGCTCTGAATAATCTTCCAACTGAGGGGCATAAAACAGTATTTACAGAAAAGACCAAGCTAATTTTCCATAGCTCTCCTGTGAGACAGCCCTCTTTCTGCTGCTTGTCTTACAAAAGCAGAGAAGCCAACATTCACAGCACTGCTAATATAAAATAAATCAACAGATTGAAGGCATCTTTCCAAATAGACAACTGTGTTTATTAGTACAAGATATTAGTAAAAGCATTCCGTAATGACAATTTCCTCATTTTTTTGTTTTATGTTTATTATAGCCTCTCCTCTGTGCAACAAATAAAACTGACATGAGGATTATTAGACTCAGAGGCAGATTTGGTGTATTTTTTTTTAATGTGCCTGGGGTAACTAGCATAACAGAAAGCAATGTAGTAGGAACTGCAAAGGGAATAGTTGTTTCAAGTTACAAGGCAGACCAATTCAAATTTATGTGGGTAGTTTCTTGGGAACTGATCCAAAAAGGCCTTTAGATGTCACCATCCCCAGCTCCAAAACGCTGAAGTTTCAGTGTCTATTCCCAGGGCATAATCTGCAGACCCAAATTAGGCTTTTAGCATGGGCAGAAGCAGGGTACAAAATGGGTTGCCATAACTCAATACTGAGCACTGCAAATGATCAGCCTGAATGGAAATGAGCCCCAAATATTGTTCATTAAGGCACTAGAAAATAGAAACCACATATTAGCAAACACTTCAGATATATATGACTAAATGTTTAAAAATTGTTTCTGTATCAAAAGAAGCTGATCAACCTTGTACTTCTGGAAAAGTGTTAAGGGTAAATATGAGAAAGATATTCTGTGGAACTTTTTTTACATCAATAAAGGACAGAAGTATATAAGCCTTTTCCAGGTTTTTAGTAATCAGCTCAGGTTAACAGCTTGAAGCAAAATAACCCATCTGGTTGTTATTCTGCGGGAAATACCCCGGGGCAGCATGTATTGGTTTGTTAGTAAGCAGTGAAAGTGCAGAATCATAAGGCTGATTTTAAAAATTCCCCTTTCTGATTAATCAGATCATTTTGTTAATTATATGCTATGCAAAAATATATGAGCTTGAATATAGGGAAAATATAGGCCTCCATTTGACTACCATTTATTCTCTGCAACAAATACAAAGAACCGCCAGTATTGAACCTCAGCCGTGTTTGCATACCGCAGTGCTGCCAAAGGCAACAGTGTGAAAATCTGCAAGACCCACATTCAACCCTGGTGTTATTCAGCTCACTCTGGTGGAGATACAGACAGGATAAGTTTGTCTCAACAGAGAAAGACAGACCTGCCTGTCAAGAGCAAAGATCAGTGTACTGCTCCTGGGAGAAGCGAACAGATACCAGCCCACAGCACAGGAGTTTGTAATGCCATCTGTTTCTTCTGTGTAAAAGTGCAAACCATTTCCAACAGCTGGATAACGCACACAGCTTCAAATCCAGCTGTGGGATGATTTCAAGCCTTAACACTAACTAGCTGCACTTCCCCACCAGCAAAACAAGAATAAGGACTTATATGACCAACTAAGAGTCCATAAAGAATATGAAAACAGGGCAAGCATGGTGATATTCCACTAAATACACTTCCCTCCTTCCTGTGCCTTTGTGGTTCCATTTCTTGAAATAAGACTTGTCTTTGCATTTCGTAGGCTTCAATGGATTTTTAAAGAAAAGCAAATTCTTCGTGAAACCACATCACTTCCAGTGCTTTCTCCTTGCACAGACTGTTACAGTTCCTGCCTGATGGTCCCAGCTCCCTAGCAGCAGATACAAGATGCCAATTTTATCCCTCCTCCAGGTTTCACAGACATTTAAGCTCTTGATCCCACACATGTACATGCACATGTATTTGACTGCCTGGTCTTTCTGCTCTGTCCTAACAACCCTTGCCTGTTGCTTCCATGAAAAAGATGATGAATGACCTGGGACAAAACCTCAGAGCTGCTATGAATCAGTGTATCTTCAGTTTCTTCAGTGTCTGGAAAATTGAATCACAGAGACAGTGAAGTTTTTGCTGTGCAGACCTATGCTGGCTGATGCTTCCAGCCTTGAAGTCATCCACCCCGGATTCCTGTTGTAGCACAGACAAATTGGTCTATGCATTTCTAATGCACTTGTCGTGCAGCATGGAGATACCATGACATTTTTGTCAGTGGAAGACATCAAACCTTTCCAATGTTTGTCGGTTGTGTTCTGCATTGGGATGAACTACTAAATGTCAGAGCTATGACTAGGGCCGTGGTGTAATTTCAAGCAAGCATTGTTTGTAGCGGAGTATTTTGCAGGGTACTCAGATAGTTAATTTGGTCTGCTGCTGCAGGAGACCCTGGCAGAGGCAGCAGGAGCAGTAAGGCTTATCTGGAGGGAAGTCAAATCTTACACAGCCCAATAGACTGGTTTTCTCAGAAAATGTGTTGTTGTATAGCTGATTGCCATCTTGTTGTTTAAAAAAAAAAAAAAAGAGTGAGAGAGAGCAAAAAAGACAGAAGTGTGTGGGAAAGAAAACAAGGTTGATTTCAGACATTTGGTATGAGAGTCAGCTCTGTACTTGACTAGCTTCGTCTGTGCACTGCCTGGAGTTTGGGTAAAGCTGACATGGATTTGAATGAAGAAATTTGGACAAGGGGATGAAATGAGGTGTGAAAGAAATACAGGCTGAATTTCAGGACCTAATGTTTAAGTGTGAGGAAATTTCTTAAACTAAAGATGTTGAAAAAAAACAAAATGTCCTATTATTTCCAGCATTTGTGTTCAGAATTGGACAGTCTACTAAGGAATGTATCCTGTTCATGTCCATAAGCACTCCAGAGTCAAATCTCGGGGAGAAGCAAGTCCGCTCATGTGTACCACAGATCCATATGGTCACACAACATGGACAGGCAGATGAACAAGAAGGCTGGGGCTTCACTGAGTGAAGACTGGGTCAGCTCACACAGAAGTGAACATGCTGTTTTGCATGGGACCACAATCTCTGTGATCAGAGTTTGCAGTGTAAAACGGACTCAGTCTGAGGAATTTAGATCACTGTCACCTAAAGCAAGATAGTGCCCAAAGAGCATATCCTTCTCCATCAGGATCTCGTCTTCTACATGCAGCATCGAGTCTGAAATCAAAGACGGAACTTAACACAAGGAGGCAGGTGCCAGCTCTAGATGTCTGTGCCACTCAGGCAATTAACTGACAAATATAAACCAGATCTCCACATTTCAAAGCTCATTTGCATTGCTCTTGAGACAGTCTGTCGGAAAAGGATGCAATTAGGTTGAAGCTGACAAGATTTATGCATGGGGGGAAAAACAAAGAACAAAAAGTGATTCGTTCGAACACAGGGTGAGTGGCAGTGCTGGTATGAGCATCCTTTGGAGGAGAGCAGTCAGCAAGGCTATAGCAGCTGAGAGAGAGGCATAGAGCTGCTTTCCCCATCCCCAAAGCCATCAGGGAGGGGATGCTCACCATTGATGAGTACTGAAATGTTGCTGGTAACCTTGGTGGGAGTTTGCTTTTAGCAGCTGAGCTGCTATGTTACCAGTCCAAACTGCCTTCCACCCTTGCTCGCATGAGCCACATGAGCTGTGTGCACAGCTCAGCCGATCCCCTTCAACTTCTACTCCTCATGGATGATGTACGTGGGCATAAGGGTCCAGAAGATGTAGCCCTCCATTCATCAGATATGTTCCTACTCTAAATAAGAAGGTTGTCATTCCATGACCATGTTCAAGCTCAGCAACCACCACAATAAATGGACCTGCAGATGTCTGAGATGTACCTCCCTCGCTTTTGCTTAACTAGGTTAAACAGGAAGGTGCCAAAATCTATATTACTCTCTTCCCTCAAAAGTAGGAAAACTCAAATGCATGGCATACCAGTTATTTAAGAGTAAAATTACTACAGTAAAATTACCTATTCAGCATTCAAAAAGATGGAGTTATTATGAACTTGTGAAGAGAAAAAATAAAACTTCACCTTGCAAAACATACTTAATGCTTCTCTATGGCAAAAAGATTGCAATAATTACATGATTGAAATATTTTAATGATAGTTGGAAATTGTTCAATTGGCATGGAAAAACACATTCCCTCTTTACAATCTTTTTGGCACTACTACGACAGGAGGTAATGGTGTCTGATCCTTTATTTGCCACTGGGCAGACATTTCAGCAGGCTGTTAATAATAAGCACTCCTGTTTCCATTCTCCAAGCAGGATGGAGCTGGGGCAGCCCTGCAAACTCTGCCCTGCTGCCACCGCCAAGCCCAAAGCTGGACCCTACAGCTGTATTTCAACCCAGATGGACAAAACTGTCAAGAATCCCCTTGAACAAATGAGTCTTGACACCCAATATATTTGCATGTGAGTTAGCAGTAGACAAAGAGAAGTGATCAGCTCTGTTGCCTCTGTCTTGATGGCTCCACTAAACACTGGTTGCATGGCCCTAGGGTTTGCAGCAGAAGAGACAGTGAGTTGTTGATCCTTAGCCATCTCCCCCGTGACACTCACAACTTTCTATATCTTTCTTGCATCCTCCTAAATGATATCTTCTTGAGGCTTAACAGTCCTAACCAACTCAGTCATTGCTTGTATGAATACCTTCGGTTGTGTCGTTTGCAGAGAGGGGCTCAAAGTTGCACAGGGGTGAACTGGGACCCCTTCCTGGCAGCGGCATTGGGGTTCCTGTTTCACACTCTCTTCATTTCCCAGTAGGTCTCAGTATTTAATTGATTTTTGATTGTCTCTGTGGATGAAGATGCTCTTCCTATGGACCTGTCTGCTCAGAGCCTGTCACCATACACACAAATTGGGGGTCCTCCCCCTCTCCATATGCACCACTTCACACGGTGATGTAAACGGTTTGATTCACCAATTAGATAATTTACCTCCAAGAATTTGATTTGGTTTTTTATTGCCAGTCACTTTCATTAGATTCTCTTGCAATTCCTAACAGTCTACCTTCATTTCAATACCTTGAACAACTCTGTTTCACCAACAACTACTCCTGCAAGGCTCCCTTCCCTCTCCATGTGAGAAATATCTCTCCCTTGAATTTAGAAAGACAGCAAAAACTCATGAAACAAAAGAAAGAATTTATTCAGCTCACTGGGTCTAGTCTCACACCGAGTTTTTCAGGGAGAAAAACCTTTGGGTTTAATTTTCATACATTTTATAGTTTCACAAAATCCCACCCTTTTTCAGATAAGTTTAATATATTCAGTTTTGCCTAAAAAGGTTTCTTTTCTCTGAAAAAGGTCTTTCCCTTCCTTCCAATTGGTTGCGAGGTGTCCCCTGTCAAACAACGATGGATCTTCCTTTGTTCTTAGCCCAAAGAGAGAAAAGAAACCTCTGTGTACAGAATTTCTACATGGCCCTGAAAGATTTTGATTTTTAGGAACTTTTATATTTCCCTTATCTGGCCGAAAAAGACTCTGATACCCAAGTCCAGTTTGGAACTTGGATATCTTACAGCTTCACGACATGCCTATATATAAAAAACCCCGTATTTTATTTCTCATATCCAGATAATTTAGGAACACATCAAATAACTCAGACCTGGCACCAATTACGAGCACAAGCAAAGGATTTGCACAATCTCCATTGATCACTTCCCTCCACTGAGGAAAATGACCATTTACTTCCACCTATAGTTTTCTATCATTTAGCCAATTATTTGGGTGGATTAGGGCCTTACCTCTTGTCCCCTGATTACTTAGTTTCCAAAAACTCTTTGTGATAACACTGTTGGAAACCCAAAGGGACAATGTCACTGACATCACTTAGCTGATCTCACCAAAATGCCCCTAGAGGCTTATTAGATAGAATTTCCATCTCAGAAACTAGGTTGACCTTTTATCACTTGCCTGTTTTTGTCCAGATGTCCACTAACTCTATCCCGTACCACAGTCTGAGCTAATCTATCTGGCACAGATGTCAGAGTTGTCATTCCCTAGATTCCTCTCCACTCCTCATCCCTTTGACATGTGATTAAAGCCACATTTGCCTCCCTCCAATCTTCAGATGCCAGTCAATGAGTGTTAATTGTTAGATGATTTCTTGACTACAACTTAAATGTTAGATTTCATTGAATATTAGTTGCATACAGATTTTCAGACCTCTGATTCTACTGCTAAGATTTTTCAGGTTGAAGCAGAAACTTACACAGGTGCTGGATTTCATGAAGGACTCAGCTTTACTGAGGAGCATGAATTAATTACGAATTCACATGGTACACACACATATGGTTTGTTTGCCTAGCCACACAAGTTGTTAGGCATCCGATTTACATACAGCAGGATTTTGCTCGCACAGATGCTGCAGAGCATGAGCTACTGCATTCATTTACTGAAAAATCCATCTTGCTATATTTCATTGTTAAGTGCATAGTGATTTATGCATAGTTTATTTTGTACTTTCTTTTATTTATATCTCTTGTCGTCACTACTCTTTTTTTTTACCCCAAAAAATATGTGCTTGGAACAGTTGGGTTGATGATATGTTGAAGTCTCAAAAATAAATTGACTCATATCTGCTGAAATCACTGGAATATTTGACAGAAATTTCAACATGATGCTGGTATTTTATCCAGATCTCCTCATTCCTCCTACTAGTACTAAGAGAAAAGAAATACCTTCCCTTGTAACCATGCTTCAAGGATAAGTGCTGCCAGTCCCAAAACGCTTCCTAGGGATCAGTGAAGGAGCCCTGAGCTAGGATACTGAAAGCAGTGGCAAGAACTAAAGTACAGATCAGTTGACAAATATGCACATGAAAGAATCAGAGCTAAATGCCCTGGTGCCGCCAAGTTTTAGGAGAAATCAAGTGTCAAGTTCCCCCATTAAAATTAAAGATCCAAGCTTCCTGAAGCAGAAGATTTCCGCACTTGCTTTATATATGTCCCAGATAAGCAAATGAAGGTGAGCATGTGAGATATTGTGAAATAACTCTGAAATTCTGCATGAAAGTGAGGGGCTTTTTATTAGCTGTTCTCCATGTAAGCTGTTGCCTTTCACACACCTCACCTCGGTTGTTCCTGGCAGGCATGGCTCACAATGATGGCCTCTGATTTATTAATGAAATCCACTTCATGATAGCAGGACTACTTCCCATGGGGGATTGTCATGCTTCTGGAGGTGAGACAGAGGGCTCTGAAATGTCACCTGAGGCATCCTGTCACTGTCCAGCAGTGGGCTGCAGTCCAGTCACATTATCCCAAGAGGAATTGCATGCCCATTGTAACACCCACAGCAAATTTATCTTGGATGTAACTCTATAGCTATCAATCAAGTTGATCTAAGCCAAAGTCTGGTCCCGTATTTCCATGAACATTGTCAGTTAACAATAATTTCTCACAGTTTGATTAATTCTAAGCTTTCTTGGTGTGTGATTTTGCAGTTAATTAAGTGGTGATGGGAAGAATTCCGTTCTGTGGGCTGATGGGGAAGAGGCAGCTGCGACACTAAAATCCTGCCTTGTACATAGTGAGTGTGAGAGCATGCCCAACACACTTGATATTCTCAGAAATTTGACTAGATTGACCCAGGGAAAAGGGGGACATTTCTGTGAAATGCAGGCATTTATTTGGGCTGACTTTGATGCAAATGGGCAGCTGAAGGAAGGACATGACCATGAGCAGAGAGCATCTTATACATTGCCTCTGTCTCCTGTACGAGCTCATTCAGCTGCCACAGGGAAACCGTTCCTAATCATATCTTCCCAGGCATAGATACTTAATTAGTTTATTTGCAGAAATATTTTTGAGTTTCAGAAGGTTCAGGATCCATTTATTTTCTTCCTCCTTACATTTCACTCACACATGTCTGTCCTCTCAAGCTCCAGCTGTGATCTTGAGCAAAGTGCCAGACCGGCATGTGCATGAACTCATAGAAGAGAAGGCGCTCAGAAACTTTTGATTAGCCAGGCAGCGATTTCATTTACAGACAGCAGTTTAGCATCATCAAGGAAAATGAGTTAACTGAAACATAATTAACTACATGTCAGCAGAGCAAGTTGAATTAATCTGTTGAGGAAATGAACAGGAGCACAGATACAATAGGGCCTCCAAAGAGCCTGTAGAAATAGAATAAAGGGAGACAGTGGCCAACTCCCATTTCAAATCAGAGAAGAAAGTATGAACAAAATGCAGGTTTCATCTGCATCTTGCTCACCTCTCACATGCCCTTTCGCAGAGGGATTTCTATGTGTGGGAACATTTCAGGCATATCTAGAACTTGTTTAATCCAGAAGTTAAATCATGTTGGCAAGTCAGCTCAAGTCACTTCGGGCAGAAGGAGGCCTGCTTCTGAGGCAGGCGGTCAGGCACTTGAAGTAATGCCATGTGAGTTAGGAGATCGGCCATGCAGAAAAGCCAGTGAGCTCTGCACAGCAGCTCATCAAAGGATACTCAGAACACTCAGTAGTCAATTCTGATGCTGACATCCAGGTTCAAGTTTCAGTTTCGAGTAAATTCAAAGTTCACAAGTGAGGATATTCTCTCACAGGTAGCCTCTTTATTCTGCTTTCATGATCCCAGGTCAATTCTTCTCCTCAGATAATTAAGCCCAGTGTGGGGTTGAAGGGCTATATAACAGGGCACACCTTGGAAAATACCCCAGGGGTCTCTGCATGGCCATCACAGCCATCTCTCTCCCAGCCTCCCACCTGCATTCAATTCAATGCTCCAGAGCTGTAACCCTATTCTTGGCATTTCTGCAGTCTGGGCTTTACTGATCAAGGAACCCTTTGACCCCAGGGATGCCAACCCTCCGTTGGCAAGGAGGGGACACAGAGGAGCTTCAGCTCTACAGCCCTCTCACTCAGGAGTGAGCCCTGTGTGTCTTTTCCTATGGATTAAAGCCCTTTCCGCCTTCGAAGGTAAATATAAGAATACTCTTTCCATCAGCTCTGGTGGATGCTGAATTTGTCTTTAGGGTCAGAAACTTTTCTTAGACAAAAGCACGTAATTCCCAATATATACCAAGTGCTTCAAGAACCAAGACATGGCCATTCAAATGCTCAAATCTTCATTTTCCATGCAAGTACAAGCAAAGACCCAAAACTTAGCAGCTGCTCACCCAGAGCCCTTGCTGGCTGAAAAACTGACTTTACAACGTTTGAATGGCCAGGTGAACTTAAGTTCCCCTCATCACTTTTATTCATAAAATCATGTTTGCTATTACTGCTGATAAGAAAAGAAAAAACAACTTTCTAAACAGAAATGGAAAGCAGCACTGTTTTTCTAACACGTTTTGCCACAGTCTCAGGTTTAAACCAGACCTGAATGGCCATGCTTGTTATTCTCCTGTGGGCAATGAGGAAGCAGTTTCTCAAGCTAGAGATGTAAACTGGAGTGATTTATTGTGATTTACATGCCTCCTGTGCTTTTCCTAGCCAATTTAGGAAAATATGGTATCGGAAATCGGATTCTGTATGAACAATTGCAACAATTACTGCTAAGAGCCCCATCACTTTTTGCTTCATTTAATATTCTCTGTAATTATGTTAGTCATAAAGAAAGTCATTTGGTATTAATGTGCATGTCATATGCCCCTCCACAGAAACCTCAGCAATAATTATTGTTCCATTAACACCTTAAGTGTCTTGTTATTATTTATTCATTTAGCATTAAAATTGACGAGGCTGTTTTTGGGTATATATATAGTATGAAATTAATTTTTTTGTGTATGACCACACTTTTCCTGCAAGAGCCATGGCACATTTGTTTAGTGACAAATGCCAGTGGGTCTGTAGCCTTAGCTATATTCACCTCCATGCCTGCTGCTATGCTATAAATAGCTCAAGCTCAAACAGGGAGATACGCAAGACACTTTAAGAAAACACCAGAGGAAAATCAGGAGATGATGTCTGGCAAGTCTTTTGGCAGAGAGACTGAAGACCTAGGAAAATTTTATTCTGTTCCCATCTTTATCATACTTCCAGATGTCTGTGTACAAGCCATGCATAGTAAGTCCTCACCCTGTCAGAAGGTCAGGTTCTCAGTTCAAGAGAGAGAATGGGGTGCCTTTTGGGGTTTTTTTGTTTTCTTATGACTAGGGACCCAACATGAAATATTTAGTTCAAGTATAATACAATTTCTTTCAGGTTTTTTGATTCACCAAGAAGAAAAATATTTTTCCGGGATCAGTAGGATCTTCTCCATGTTTTGATTTTCCCTTCTGGAAAAAAATCAACCATTGTCTGGGTCCAAAATTCATTCTACCTTTTAATTTAGCATTTCAGGGTGTCCTCCAGATCCTGGTAGATTATCCTCACCACGTGCCAGGTGTGATCTGCCCTGGGTCACAGAAAAGGCAGTCTGTGGCTTCTGGCAGAACCTGTGGTACATCTGGGATGAGGATTCCAGGTCTCCCACATCCCATCCCTGTGTATCACTAGTGGTCTCATCCCTCCTGCTCTGCTGTCTTGAATCCAAGGGCTGCTTTCAGCATTTCATCTGGAGTAGAGTCTCTGTCTCCTTACTTCTGTATTGGCCATAATTGGTTTTCCAGTTATTACCATTATCAACAAACCTGTTAACAACAGACATCAATGCAAACAGCAATTCCCCTCATGGCTGAGTTTAACATAGACTGAAGTTCCCCATTTGAGTCTGGGCTGAACATAGCCTTCTCACACCACAATTCTGAAGAGCTTTTTCTTTCTTTCAAAAACAACAGGGAGCTCCGCATGCTGCATGACCCCCAGTCTCCAATTAAGCCATCCCACAGGTGTTACAGACTTCTGAAAGTGGATCTGTCAGGAATATGGTCTTTGTGTTGAGATCTTCCGCCAAAGAAAAGAAAAACTGACAGTGCCTGAGGAGAGAGTTAGACTTTTTTGACCCTCTCTCCCATTCCACACACATACATATGTATGTGTGTACACACAGGGTACCTTGGTAATAATGTCTTGTTGCTGGTTGCAAAGCCTGGGTAATATTAGCCAGAGCCATATGCTTTTTGCACAAGCTGAAATATCATATAATTATGCTGCTTTTATGGTTTTCTGTCCTTGCAGGAGCAGAATGTGCTGTCTCCTTTTTTCCCTACATTTTGTTTTGATTCCTCTCAGTGTCATCTGCTACAGCTTCTCTAAAAGAAGCAGTTCAAATAAAAGAGGTGCTCCTTGCACTACTGCCAAGACACACTGCTCAGCCTTTGGCTGTGAGGGCACCTCATGAATTGATCCATCAAAAGTGTACAATACTGACACTCATCATGTGCTCATGGCATGCGACTTCTGTGGTTTAGCAAGGGGTAGCTTGGCAGGTAGGCCAGACAGTTCATCACTTCCCACCACAGGAACTCTCTCTCCATGCTGCTTTTCCTCCTATCCTAGATATTGCTCTGAGATTGCTACTATAAAAAAGGCAAATACATCACGGTGCACACAAACTGCAAATAAAAATTAATGGTGGCATCCTTCAGCGCTCCATACAGAGTAAAGGGTCATTAGTCTCATTAAACCAAGGAAAAACATTCTTTTGTGCTCCCATTTTCCTCTTTACTGCAATGAGTCTTCATGAGCACATGCACATATCTGCACCTTGGAAGCCTTGCTTTGAATTATAGCTTCTCATTACAAGGAAGAGGCTTCAGCTTCAGTTCCAGCTTTTCTTGCAAAGCATTTTGCTGCCTTTCCTCCACAAAACCCCCCTTGTTAATTCATCCTGCATCTATACAACCAGAGGAGATAGTGCAAGGAACCTGGGTCTGAACTCCTCACCTCTGGATCTGACCTTCACCATCACTCCCAGGGATGCATTCTCTGCTCCTCTACCCGGTGATATAATTCTCTGCTCAAAGTCAGTAACTTCTTCCCTTCTCTTTCCACTTCATGAGCTATACTTGCCAGTGCACAGTAAACCCACATGTTTTGGCTTCTCCATCACTCCATGGTTTTCTGTGGAGATGAGCGCTTTCATTTTTGTGGCTTCCTTCTTTCTGAAGACAGTGGGCTGGATTTTGTCATCAGTCATCTACTTGTAGTAAAATCAAAGATATTTCACTAAATCGTGTGGACATGGTGTTCACTGACTCCATGGACTGGTTCCCAATCTATGTCAGTGTAGCAGAGATTAAAAGCAGGCCTGGATGGCTGGTGACTGTTGACACTGATGTTCCTGCATTGCGTCATGGTAGGGTCAGGACAGTCATTATCTTTCTGCTTTGATGTCAAGTGCTGAGCACACACATGAGTTACCCTGGTTTGGGTCTGAGTTTGAATCTGAGTCCGAATTTTCTGTCAGAAAGTCAGGATTCAGACCTAGACAAGGTTCTGTCACGACAGAAAAATTGCAAGGAGAAAATAATGAAATGTGCAGGAACTGGACAAAAATCATGTAGGAGAAGAGAAGATGGCATTCATCTGAAGCAATTTTATATTTAAACACTCAGACTTTGGGATGATGCAAGATTGCTGAACACCTGGCTGGTAAGTATTTCATTGACTGAAGCACACAGATTATTACTTCCAACGAAATTTGTTTCACTTTTACAAAGCAGCAGCAAATACAGATGCTTGAGGAGTCTGTTCTCTGCTTGTGAGTCTTATAATGGGTTTTTCAAACTATCTACCCTGTTACTGATTCAGCAAGTGTTTAAGCACATTGAATTTTCACAAGAAAAACACAGTTTTGCTCACACCTTTCTGCTACCTACCCCCCTGCCCCCCACCAAAAAGAAGAGAGACTCTGAGAGATACGTTAGCTACTTGCAAGCCATTAAGCCAAGGAATTAATGCTCTTGTGCCATTGATCTGATTTTCCCTGTCCTCTTCCTGAGGAATCAGTCCATCTGTAGAAGTCAGTGGGTACTGGCTCTGCATTTCCCAATGAGCTTCCTACCTGTGAAAAAAAGCTGCTAACAAAGTTTGACTGTCAGGAAACCAGCAAACAGATGCTTTGGGTAAGGAGCCATGACATGAAAGACGAAAGGATCACTGCTGGGGCATCTGTTACCCATCTCAAAAAAGGAGGAAGGAAACATTCCTGAACCATTTATATAGGGGCTCAGGAGCTCAGGATACAGTGCTCCTGGGGACTTTAATTACCCAGACATCTGCTAGGTATGATATTCCTCAATACTGAACTAAAATAATTCTTTTATTCCAGATAGGACCATTTTATGACATAATAAATCAAAAAAAGAGTGAAATTAAGCTGTATCAATTGATACAGGGGGAGAAAAAACCCTAAAAATTTTAGAAAAATAGGAGTCTGTAATATTGACCGTAGTTCTCTTGAATTGGGTCTGTAGAAACTAATAGATGGTTCTCAGAGAGCACAACCCCATAAAAGGGTTGGAGACTGAAAGTGCACATGGATGAGAGTCAAGGCCAAGCAAGACAAGCATGTCATTCATTTTTCATGTTTATGTTTCACTCATTTTAAGTCATAAATTGTCCTCAAACTGATTGCAATCTTTCAAAAATGAATTTGCTACCTGAGATGACTTACTAAATAATTTGAACAACTAAACCAAACCAATATTCAAAAATAAGTCCCTGAAATGAAATGATTCTCAAAGCACTAAAGAACTCAGGTTGTGCATTGCTGTTCCTTGATCCAGTGAGTGTAACGACACAGAAGTGTTATTTGAATCCCTTTTAGCAGAGATGCAATCTTTTTTAAAATGCTCCTTAAACAATAGTTAAAAATGCACTTTTTAGAATTTTTTTTACCTGCTAATAATTAGGTTAACTTTATCATGCTTACAGTCAAGTGGCCCAAATGAGCTCTAAACTTAGATATACCTCTAAATATAGGCATAGTCTCAATGCTACATGGGAAGGGAGAAAGCTACGAGCTCTGTCTGGTACACAGCATCTTTGTAGGGAATTGCCAAGCCTGGTGTTGTGTATGTCTATCCAAAAAGCAGGCAAGCTTGCTTAACTGCTCACTCAAACACTGCTTTCTCTCAGCCCTACTGCAGCACAAAGAGAAGAAGTAGCCAAACCGAGGAAGGAGTTATTCCTTGAGGACTTAAGGCATGGAAGGCTAGATGTCCTACTCAGGGGGAAGAAAGAAACTTCAGAGTAAGTCAGAGGAGAACTGCAAATTAAGCTAAGAGATACTGGCCTCAAACCGGAGTATAATGGCAAAGTAACTATGTGTTATAATTGTTCAGAGAAACAACTGATATCAGGAGATATCAGGTACTCTGTAGAAACAAAAAAGAGTTAAGAAAAGTAAGATCAGGCTTTACAGATACTAGGGAAACCAAAGCACTAGAAGAAACAGATGAAGAAGAAAAATTTAGGAGTATAAAACCTGACTGAAACAGTGAGCTGCTTCTTTAAAGGGTCAAAAGTGAGACTACAGAGACTTCATCAAACTTGTGCTTGATTATGCTCTTTCAAAGATGTTGAATCCTCTTTTGAAACCATCCCAAAGGTTATATGTGTTTTATTTGTACTTCTGGTCCATTAGACTCCTGTGGTGAAACCTTCACTCTGTAGAGGACTCATCTAATACTTAACCTTACTGAGGTAAGCAGAGCTGAACAAGTGTAGGATGGAGAATTAGGCATTTAAAAATGCTTAACTTCACTACGAAGAGTGTAGCTCAATTACTTCTGTTAATTAAATCCCCCCTCCGTGCATAATCAATCCTGACTTGCTGGAAAGGCACTGAAGGGTATGAGCTGACAGACATCATCAGGTGAATGTGCCTGGTTAGCTGCCTTGCAAGCCAGCAGGCAAATCACTGTGAATGTGGCTGAACTCCCACAGAAATGAAAGGCACAAATGCTTTGCCAAGTGCTGAGCCTCAGACGTACCTCATCTACAATCTCAGAGGAGTGTTCAAAGAGCTAGTAAAAGTCTGCACCTTAACAAAGTGCTCTTCTAACAGAGCGAGGAAGGCTGCGTTAGCACCTCTGGGCATATCTGGTGTACCCTCCTCGGAGAAGGATATTGCAATGGGTGGTCTTGGGCATGACTTTCCTTGTGCCTGATTTGCACAAAGTTTTTTTATTTATTTGTAATGTTCTTTACGTATTTATTCCAAAGTCTAATGACATTTAAATGAAAAATCTCATGCTGATTAAAAGCAGATAGGGGAATAGCTGGGAAAATGAAATGCACCATACATAATCAGATCCAGATGACATGCAGCCCGGGGTTTTGAGGGAATGAAGCTAATGAATATAGTGAACCTCTGGTAATTAGATTTGAAGAGCCATGGCAAGGGAGAGGAGGAGGGAAAATGCAAACATGGTATAGATCTTAAAAGGGGAAAAAAACAAAAGGAAAAAAGAAAGTTATACTAACACAGGCTTATAAAAAGCCCACATCACTGACTGTAACTCCCAGAGGGGAGGACTGCAAAGTGTTTCTCCAGCCTTCCCTTTCAAACTTTCCATCATCTTTTCACTCCTCACTTCCACAGTTGTGCTCTTTTTTGTTTCCTCTCCTCTCCTCCCCTTCTTTTGCATCCCACCTTCTGCTTTTGCCCACATCCCCTATTTTACTCCCTATGAGATCTTCAGAGTTTTTCAGGATGAAGAGCCCTTTCCAGACCATTCTTGTTGCCCTTTGAAGGTACAACATCTCCGCCCCGCTCTATGCAGTTACCTAAGCAGTAGAACTCCATGTTATCCCTTCTCAACAGCACCAAGTTAAACCTTTAATTCAGGCTAAGTTCTTAAAGATGAGCATTTCTTTAACATATGAGCACTCCCACTAAAATGACTGCAGTAACTGACGTGTTAAGAACCACAGGGTTTTTTGCCTGCCCAGAACAGGAGTTCAAGAATTAATTTCTTTTCATTCCAAAACTGAGTTTATCCCACCTGTTGCTGTTATATTCAGGCCCATCTCCTCACCTGCATACAAACACAGGCTCCTCTCGCACCTGTCCTAGCAGACACCTCTCTGACCTGCCACCTGCACGCATCCCTGTGTTGACAAAGGGAAGCCTGCCTTCCCTTCGTGCCCCTGCATGGCTCCTGTGGTTGGCAGCACTGGCCGTCCCAGGGGTGGTGGGCTGAGGACATTTGTGGCTCTCAGCTGGTCTCCATCCTGAGCTGATCATGTAAGTTTGGGCTTTTGTGCAGCTCCAGTTGCCTCCTGGCACTGACAATAGCCCCCTTCAAGGTGCAGCATACCCCGATGTTAGGAGCCGCGACGGGGCTGCGGGACCAAATGAACCCCACTCCACTGTGTCCTGGGCGCCCAGGTGAGGGGGAAATGGGGGAACAAATGAGTTATAGTTTACTGAGAGATTTAGTGGTTTCAGGAGCTTGATACACTGCACATCAAGCTTCACTGAGCGGGGTTGTGGATGAATTTCTCACATTAGAATTAGAGCAGAAGCCCACCAGGACAAAATCCTGACACTTGCTACACCCAAGCAACTCTCAGGAAATTGCAGCATCCTGCATGTGAAGGAACTGAAGTATGGCATTTTTCCTCTTTTTCGGTGTGGATGATGAATTCTTTTCAATTAGTCCAAGAATCAGCATGACTATTTGAATTGTACATTTTTGCATTGAGTACAAAGTCTTTAATGTTTTTTTAATGGAAAGTAATATAGAGTATTATACAGAGCTGTCTGTTAGGCAACAATTCCACTGGAGAAGCAGAAAGTGAGTTTAGATGGTGATAAAATGCAGTACTTTCTTTTTCTCTTGATGTCTTCACTAAAGAGTAAAAGCGTCTCTTGGGATCTGTTATTTGGATTATAATCTGAACTACTTTCTGTCAGAATATTGACTTTGTGGACCAGAAAGATCAGGCTAGCACTGAAAAAATAAATTCCATTCAGGAAACTTAACACAACCCTTTTTCTCCCCTAAGCCAGCAAAATCCTTTTAAATTATTTTAGTAACTCTAGCAACCTAAAGCAGACTTTGCACAGATTTTGAAGAGAGCAACATCTCTTTGCAGCAGTAAGAGTTTGTTACTTATGGGTCAAAATGATTTGCTGAATCAGAAATATTTCCCTCCCTGGGAGATGCTGTTTGCAACTGTAGGCTTCCCCTTTGCATATCGAACAACGCAATTCAGTTAGTTGGGTTTGAGGCAATCAGATGTTAAAAGGCAATTTGGAGAAAATTGTATATAACTTCAGATGTCATTCAAAAAGGATGGGGTATTGGCATCTGTTTCTCATAACCTTTGAAACATTACACATGTTTCAGAACGGTACTGTTTTTTTAGAAGTAAACCATATAATTTCTGGGTTCTTTAAAATTAAACACTGTACCTTTAATTTAGGATATTGTTATTCTAAAAAAGACAATGCTAACCTTTTTTGACCTTCTCTGTGGTGTAAGTTATTATTGGCAAGGTCACGTTTGGTCTCTTTGTCTGATCCAGCAGTGTATTTCATGAATTACCTTATAATTTTAAGTGGTGACTAGACCTTTGTGTTCTAGATAAGGTCACAAAAACAATTTATCCAAGGCATTTGACAAAGAAAGGAAAAATTGCCCACTTTTCCCATCAAACATAATTACCATTCACCACATCTAAATTAAGCACTTGTTACATCTTTACTGGAGAACCAAAAGCTGCTATGAATCGGTTTATTTGTCCATTAACTGAACTCTGGTGCAGGAAAAACATAGGAAATGGGCTTTAAATTTAACCCTCTTACTGCTCCAACAGAAAACTCATAGATCTGAAACTTAGGCTGTGGCAGACTCTCCTCCTTTTATTTTTTTTTAATGAATGATGGAAAGCCATGAGGCAAGCCTCCTATCCCTCTTGCTGGAACACACAGTCTGGCAGTGGGCTGGAATGATGGCACAAGGGCAGAAGAACAGGTAAACTCAGAGCTGGGCTCTACAAGTTTATTCAATTAGTTATTAAATGTTTGGAACAAGGTTTCATTTGCCAACAGCTGTATACAATCATTTGCGGTTTTGAGGCCAGAGTAATTGGCATATTATGAGCTTTTGCCTCAGCTTTTGGCATCTGCTTGAAAACCACATGGGAAGAGGGATGGTTCTGCGTGGGGCTCAACCAGGAACCATCCCCAGGGAATAGAACTTCAGGAGCCATCAGTAAACAGACCTCACCCAGGTCTTATGGACAAGGGCAGATGCTGCCCACCAGCATTCCTAGCAAGCCCTGGTGGGCAGGAGAAGGAGTCCTTGCTAGGCTGTGTTCTACTAGAGCCAAGATTGCTTCACGTGCACAGATTTATGCTTTTAACTAAAGACAACTGTTTTCAGGAAATTGACTGAAGCTGCTTGTTAATTGGAAGCAGTGAGGGAATTTTATTTTCCGTTGTGTGCTTCAGTCCTCAGTGATCCAGCACTCAGCACTAAGTTGTTACAGCTGAGAAACTGCCACCAGCCTTTATCTAGTGGTGACATGACATTCCAACCTCCCTTTGAGCCATGCAGGATGCTCTCTCTTCCAGGCCATGTTTCCTTTCAGGGCATGCTAGGAACTGCACACACCCTGCTCCTTGTATCCTCTGTTCCCATTCTGCTCTTCGTTTTTTTCCTCTCACCAATTCATGACCTCTTTGCTATGGGATGCTCTTTGGGGAAATAGTAACCATTTGCTACACATTTATGCAATGCCTGGCACAGCAAACTCTTCACAGGTCAAGAATCTTTGGCACTATTGCAACACAAATGTTGAATGCTAACAGTACTGTGGTGGAGCTATGCTTCATCATATTATCAGTATCACTATATAGGATCATACTAATCCTTTGATTATCACTATTACTGCTTCCTGTTAAAGGAAAGTCAGCCTTGAACAGTTCCTCTAGCTCACACTGTCTTGACCAACATCATATCCTGGTTTCTTAATTGTTTACACCTCAAAGAGTAATCCTTTATCCTGTAGAGAAGCTCCCAACTGATGTCTAATCATTAACTACAGAAGAGGAGAGCCAAAATATGCGGTGCAACTCTGTATTAGTGTTCTTTAGTTATAATAATGGCTTGCTTTTTCCCAGCGGTGCTCAGAGCTCTTTACAAAGAAAATGGAACATTGTTATTGCCATTTTAGGGATCATAAAGCTAAAGTGCAATGAAGAAATGTGCCTAGGCCACAGTTAGACAGCAGATCAGTGGCAGTCACTGGGACTACATACAAACCCACCAAAAGCTGTGTCATATCCACACCCCTAAGTGAGAACTCAATGCAGTTACTTAATAATAACAAAAAGTATAATTTATCCCATATATGTCTGAAAATCAATGCCAGTTGTTCAGGCAGGCACTCACATGCTGTTTGGCTGGAGTGAGCCTGTTCTTAACACATGCTCAGCTGCTTGTTAATGGGAGGGAGAGATGCAAATGAAAGTCTACAGGCTTTACAATAAGCAAACTTCGTCCCTTGATCACAGCGCGGTGTGTCCTGCTCCTGACAGTTGAAGTTTTATAGTGGGTCACATGGACAACAGATGTTCACCTGCTTAACTACAGTAGCAGTAAAACTCTTAAAACAACTGCTGAACAAAGAGGGGCCATCTACTCTAGCTGCTTTGGAATCGGGCAGGAGCCCTTCAGATGTATTTGTCTATGCGTCTCATCTAATTTCCTCTCAGAAAACTCAAGCAGTGGAGCCTCTACTCTTTTCTTGGGCAAATAGTTCCTTTCTGCAGTAATACCCTGCTTCTCTGATGTGGCTTTCCTCCCCCACCCAACGTGGCTAATTTAACTTTTCCCTTCCTACCCTGGTTGGTGTGGATGCAATATGCATGCTGAAATGTCATCACTCCCCCTCACAATCGCACTGTTGTGCTTGCTCATCTGGGGTCCATCTGTGGGGTTTTGGTAATGAAGTCCTATTATGCTGGAAAGTAGGAGGATAGAGGGCTGAGAAACACAGGAATCCTGGCTATTGCACTGAGATGAGTGATCACACCCTGTTTATTGAGCTTGGTACTGGGGCTCTGTGTGAAGCTCCATACGCTGTGATATTAAAGAGGTCATCTCACAGGATGGCCTCACACTCTGGTTTAGCAGAAATCCTACGCATCCTTCAGTGCTGTTTGCTTAGTGACTTGGGTAAAACCTAGGTGATTTTGGAGTTTAGCATTCAGAGTGCATGTGCTGTGTTGAGAATAAACAGGACCAAAGCAAACCTCCATGTTGATCCGTGTGGGTCTTCTCTGCTTAGTGGTCTCTCAGAAACTCAGATAAGGAAGCTAAGCTAATAGGATCAACGATCTTCTCCAGAGCTTTTACACTGCCTATGGTTTGCTGCTGTTTACAATACCATGGAAGTCATACCTGCAAAAGTATCAATTTTAGTGAATCTGTAGGAACAGAAGCTGGCTTTGATGCTCAAATCTAGTATTAGGTAGCACATGGAAACACGTAGGATGTGAGCTGGGATTCAGTGGACACACTTTCTGCTGAAGCATCTGTCTGAAGCCCAGTGAGAGGCTGATTACTATGAGCCTTGGGGAGATGTGGAGTGATGCCTGCAAAGCTTCTCACAGGAGGGCTGCTGACCATGGGTGAGGCAGAAGGGGCCACATGGGGTAAAAATACTGCTATCAATAGTGAGACAAAACTCTCATCTAGAAAAAAACAAAAGTTAAGAAGGAGAAATATGTAACTCAGGTTACATATTTCATATGTAGCCTGAGTTTTCTGCTGCTCAAGAGAAAATGCCACATACATTTCATATCCTCCAAAGGAGGAAATTTGGTTAAAAAATGAAAAGAGCTAGACATATGTCTCCTCTGAAAATCGATAGGATTTATGCATCCCAATATCTTTTTCATTTTGAGACTCTCATCCCACACACAGCACTCAGCTATGCTTTTATGACCAGATCCCCCTTCCTTGCAAAATCACACCCTTCTTTTGATATTCATCAACAATGGGGATCAAAACTAGCAGACAACCCAATGAAAGCAGGCTTTGTGTTGCCTTTTACATCTTTGTTTAGCCCTCTGGCAGAGCTCTGGCAAAAGCCCAGGCTGCAGCCTTTGCTCAGGGCTGAATGAATAAAGGTCATCATGTGCCAGGATGGAAGTTCATTGTCATACAGTGAGACAGAGATGTCCAGCTAAGCTGGTTTGAAGAAAAGGTACAGCATTCAGCTGTGCTCACCTTCAAAGATGATAATTTCACAGGCTTGCTTTCGCTGGAGAAAGCAGTACTGTGACTCATGTCAAATAGTGAGAGCAGGATCTTACCCACCATGCTCCTGTGGAAACGCCTTTTCTTACATGCTGGGGAGGAAGAAGAAAACACAAGGGATCACCTCAGCCATTAAGGCTGAGGTCTTGAGTAAGCCATCTGATGATTTACTTGAGGATGAGCTGGTTAAGCAGGAAAAGCAAAGGAAAGAAATGGTGAGCAAGTACCTCTGGTTTGGCAAAACAATCAAAGAGTTGATAATTCAATAGACTCTTTGTGAATTCCTTCGCTTCAGTTTTACTCATGTGCCATTACTATTCCCCTATCAGTAAGCAACCTCTGGAAAAGCATGATTAAAACAAAAACTAAACCCCACGAGATAAGCATGGAGGTACTGCTAGAAATAGGGTCCCAGCAGCCATGACATTTATAGTCTCATCTACTTACTTATAAAACCAATGAGATCTGCTCTTTCTCTGTCCTGCATTGAAGACTTTGTGAAGTTGAGGATGTTCTTCATGCCTGCATTTGGACTGCATAGCCCCTTTTCTTCATCCCTCCTAATCCTCCTTGCTTTTTCTTGTATTAGTTTGCACTCCTCTAACTGCTTGTAGACCAGAATTCTGGCAGCAAGCATATGAAATCTCAAATCAATTGAGTATGAGCTTCAAGGGTGAAAATACAGAGGTTTCCTTGCAGACCTCAGGTTCACTGAGATAGCAGGCTGAATTATGGAGATTTTCAGATTTTAGGCTGTAATAGTAAGTTGATAAATTATGCTCAATTATATGACAGCGTCAGAACTGTTGTTAAAACCTAGCACACGGGAGTTCTCAAATTATTCACAGATTAAAAGATTGGGTTACCAGGATTTGAAGTAAAGGAAGTCCTTCTTTTTCACAACATTTAGTTTAAACCGTGGAACTCACTGTCAGAGGAAGCTGCAAAGGCAAAGGTTTAAGCAGGCTCAGCAAAAAAGATCAGCTGAACTGGAGAAAGAATGGCCCACGAGCAGTGGCTAAAGAGAACAGTAGGTCAGAAGGAAGAGTCAACACACAGAGGGCCCTGGGCAGGCTTGAAGTTTGGGCCAACCAGGGAAGCATGAAGAACTGGACTCTCCTTTGATGGAAATATGAGTAGATTTGACAGGGTCCTGGATAGCTCAATCTAGGGCCTGCTTTACATAGGTCAGATGGCCCCCAAGAGCAGGGGCCCAACCCAGACTTTCTGAGATTCTATGGATTCAAGCTTGAAACCAGAAAGTCAGTCTGAGGGGAGGATCCTTCTCCTTTGTCTTTTTTCTTTTCTTTTCCTAGGTATTTACTACTTCCCATTGGTAGAAATGGCATGCTGAACTGGGTGAATCCAACCTGAAACTGCATCAGTTTTTGTATTCTTAGGATTCCTTTGCTGTAAAATCCTATTTTCCTTTCCAAGGAGGATGCTGTAAATTCAAACTTCAGAGATAGGGCAGCCTTTTGACACAGTTGTTGGGATAAGCTATATTCTTCAGATGAGTTGTTAGCTCTTGTACAGGAAAAAAAAAGGAAGCAACAGAAAGCAGCTGGGAATAAGAAGGAAGCAAGGGATGCATGTCCTGAACATCACTGCTTCCATCAATAAAGCTGTCTCTTGTACATGTACATGCCTGTATACTACGCACTGCTGAGCTGGAGCTGAGTGCTTAGCAGATAATGTTACTTGCAAACCCCCTACCCCCAAAAGACCATCTCCAATCAATATAAAATGATTGTGGATTCAGTCAAGTGCCTCATGACTTAGATTCACCTGAGACGGTAGCTCTCTAATGGTAATAACAGCATGTGAGCAGGGAAAGAAGGCAGCCAAGTGGAAGGATGACTGGTGCGAGTGGATCTGCATGGAAGGACCTTTTCACAGAGTGACCCTCAGGTCACAGTAAGACGGGCCCTCAGCAGCAGATCCCTTGCTCTGTTGATGCCAAGGGATCCACAGTGTGAGCTGGAGGTGCAGCTTTCTCTTACATTGCCTTTGTTAAAAATGCAGCTGCTGCAGTAGGTAGCATCCCAGGAAGTCAGTCCTCTTCGTGTCAAGGCCTTTGTTCTGATGGGGGCAGTGATCTGGAACAGTGATGTGCTGGGTTTTTTTCTGGGCCAAACAAAAGCCTGTTCTGTGGTGTTCTTTGGGGAATGCCACTGTGACCCACAGGCTTTCATCACAGGACCTACCTGTTCCGTCAGCTCTGCATGCAAAGCCTGCATAACTCTTTGTGTTTGTTCTCAAAACAAACATTCAAATACAGTCTTGTATTTTCTTTTCCATAAGAAAACCAGAGCAGAAAAAACCTGTGTGGACAAGTCAGTGGGAGCACCCTTAGCTGAAGGAAGCCAACAACAACAGGCATACCACTTTCAGACTTCCTCACAGCTCTGCAGCAAACAACATGGAGCAAGACAGCAAATCCAATGTGGAAAGAGCAGCCATGGGGTTTGCTTTATTAAAAAATGCTGTCCTCAGGTCCTGCAGACACTGGTCACAGTGAAGCTGGGGACCCAGATGTGAGCTTTTCTCTGGCCTATCATGGCCTCACTTCACTAAACTTAGCACAGTTGCTCTACAAAGTGCAGAAGTCAGTGATGTGCACAGGTGGCTCCTTTATGAAGCAAGGGGTGGAAGGATGCCTGGGTTTCTAGCCTGGATTTCTGACAATCTTCTTTGCCTCTCTTGAGTTGTGGGGGACTGCCGGGGTGAAGGGATAGTCCCGAACATGTGGGGAAAAACTCCCTGCCACAGGAGTGGGGGCAGTCAAACAGGGTGTCCACAGAGGCTTTGTGAGTCCCTGCTCTGAGCAAGACAGCCTGAACTGAGTAAGGACATAGGTCCTAGTCCTGGGTGCACAGCCACTAGCGGATATACCCTGTGGTCTGCCTCATGCAGCCTATGCCTTTTGTTCTCTGTCTGTGTTCTCCATTTGTCCTCCAACCTCTTTGAACTGTCTTTTTTAATGTCTAAGCAGTGCTCAGAGTGAGACTTTCACATCCAAACTATAATTATACCCAGACACAATATTAAAGTTGAAAAGCCAAGTACTCAAAAGTTAGCAAACAATAGAATTTATATTGCCTCTGTACATTAATACAGGAAGAGCAAAACCTTCCCTAGACAGCTGCTGTGGTTTCTGTGCAGCCTGTTTGTTGCAAGTAGGAGAACACAGGGGTACATTTTTGGGCATCCTCAGTAACTCTCTGCTGCTCCCACAGGGAGTCAAACACAGAGTGGCACCGCAGGCTCCCATGGCAGAGTGGTCACACAGGGCTGGTCAAATGTATTGGAGATATCAGCCTGTGTCCCTTCCATGTGCCCTGCAACTGTGGGAGCACAATGCTGGATGGCCAACAGGGTGGAGGACCTGGTGGATGGAAAATACCTCAGCAGGAGCTAATGATTATTTCTAGCCCAGATCACTTCTGTGCCAAGTCTGGAGGTGTGGTACAAGGGTGAGGATGAGAGCGAAGACTAAGAAAGAAGGGCTTATGTTGGCTTTGTTCCAAATAAAACAGTCTTCCAACTTATGCAAACAGTAATGCTTGCATGACACTCAGCATTTGTGATTCCTTTGCCAGTGTTTTTTTTTTACCAGGTTACTTAACATGTTGGATGTTAACAAGGATGGAAGCAGGAGGAGACCTAGCAAAGAGAAGAGAGCTTGTGGTTCTGAGTGACTGAGTGCTACCTTTGGTAATGGAGTTCTTCCTGTTCAGCAACTCAGGGTTTTTAAACATATCATGCCATCCATATGTTTTGCAGGTAGTTGCTGCTTTGCTTCCTCATTTTTTGAGTGTTTTAAGTCCTTGCTCCAAACCAGAAGAGCACTTGGACTTGTTGAAGTATATGCCGTCAGCTTTTGTCAACAGAGCCATTAGTCTCTAGCCTTCTCAGATATGGTTAACCTGTTTCACCAAAAATTCAGTCTGGGGCAACCCCCAGGAATGTAAACTTTCAGCCCAAAAGGTGAAGTATTGGAAAAACTGATAAATACCTCAAATCAATCTCCTGGAATGGGAAGCATTTGGCAAGCTTGTAAGAGGCAAAACCAATCCACAACACTCAAGAACAGAGCTTGTCTCTATAAATAATAAAAAGGAGCAGCTGCTATCTAAAAAAGTCAGAGCATGATGCAAAAATGTCCTCCAGGGTATTTGTATACACTTGCAGGAATTGGCATACAGCTGGAATAGGTGTACAAAATTCCTGTCTGAGGCTAGTTAGACCTTACCTGTGCCTTAATATGAGTGTGGCTGGGCTTCTACAGGCAGTGTGGAAGGCTGTATTGCTCCAGCACTCCTCTTTCCAGGTAAAGGGTTGCAGACGTGCACTACCTGAGGCCCATTATTCCACTTGCAGAAGTGATTCAGAAATCTATGTTCCCATGGCATAGATTCAAAATCTAGGTGATTAGGGTTCTACATCACTGCAGTGAGTCTGATTCTTCAACTTCATATCTCAGCTGAAGCTATAAAAATGACATAAGTAAAAATGTTAAATCTGAGTTTATTACAAAACCTGGGGAAAATTTGGCTCCAGGTAGTAGTGTGTGTTAAAGGTGATGTGCTCAGTACCCAGCAACTATGAAAGACAGGCTGTCAGTCTGAGTGCTTCACTGTTGGTTCCTGCAGCTGAGGATGTTTGCCTTGAACATCTGTTTCTGTGGCTGGTGGCAACACTGAAAAGGAATAACTCCTTCCTTTAAAAATTTAGGAAGGAACTGAGGAGAAGAGAAAAGACACAGATCACATCAGCTGTAACCAGTAAAGTCCACTTTTCTTCCTTAGCCTCCCTGACACCAGGGCTAGAGAGCCTTGTTATCAGGTGAGTCTCTTCTCCCACACTGGTCCACCAGCCTGGTGGAGAGACAGACAGAAAAAATGGTGCTGGAGACCCAGCACCTGTTGCTTGCATATTTCACATTTTAGAGTGCTTCTTTCCAGCTACTTGGGACTTGCTTAAAGTTGATCTTGACTACATGAAAAATCTTGCTAGTACCTTTTACGCACTCTCATTTTCTTGTTTTTCTTTTCTTCCTTTCCTTTTTGCCTTTGTTTTTTTCCTTCCACATCAGTCACCACATCCTTAAGTTGGGAGGAGAGAAATTAAAAAAAAACATTCAATACCTCAAGTGTTTTTAAACCGTCAGCAATTGGTACAAGCCTGAAGAGGTCATCCCTGAAAATAATCCAGCTGGTGAACTCCATATGAATGTCACCTTTCCAAGAGCGATGCCATTTCCTCATGAGGTGGGTGTACTTATTTATTGTGTCATTAAAGCTGTTTTCTTTCAGGCAGCCTTTAAATATCTTCTCTGGGGATTCCCCAGGCTGGGCAGCAAGCCAAGTGGAACCCTCTGAATTTAAGAGCTCAGCTCTCTTGGACACAAACTGCTTAATATTTCAAGGACAACAAAGGTGGTACAGATCAAATTTGTTTCCAGGAGGAAAGAAATAACGGGCAAGTAACACACTGAGCCCATCAAAATGGACGACGAGCAATGCCAGGGTGACCCCTCTTCTTTAGGTAAGAGCAGGGTGCTGCTGTACGTTTATATCTACAAGTTGGGATCATGGACCCTTCACTCTACTTGCCATCTCTCCAGAGAAGCCACAACTAATGCTCCAAAATCCCACGCCCTATTGCTCTGATGGGCTCTTACTGCTGCTACGTTCCATCATTGTAAATCTTCCCCCCACCCTGCTGACAGGGCTCAAATTTTGATGTTATGTTTCTTGAATGCAGTTGTCCAGAGCTCAAAGTGCTGTTCATAATTCACTGTTCTCAGGGTAAGTGACAGCAGAGTCACATCTGGCACAGGTTTTTCCTCTTCTGAGATAGACTGCTTTCATACAGGGATGCCACCATGGGTTTTGAAATCTGCTTTCCACAGACCTTCAACTGGGTTAAACTGTTGCTGCCAAGTTAACAGAATGCAACACACAGGATCAGCTGCAAAGCCTATTGAGGGACAGGAAAAGATTCCCTGAATTTCAACAGGTCATAGATCCAGCCTAAAGAAGAAGGGTCAGCAAACTGTGTACCCTGGCTCTCCCTGTTGTGAGTAACAATGCTGATCATACCTGACTGAAGTCAAATGCATTAGGATCTCACAGTCCCAAGTGCAAAGGATGTTTATCTTACCCTTCCTAGAGCTTTGCTGTGCTTGGTCCTGGTTTAGGTTTAATGTCTGGTGCAGATTTTGGTGCAACCTGCTCTGGTCTGTTCAGTGAACTGTCAGTCCTGAAGGGCTACCAGCTTGCCAGGAGCATTATTCCTGCAGAGCCTCTCAGATAGCAATGGAGATTCTCCAGATCTGGGTTGGTGGAGGGCAAATCCAAATCTGATGCCTCCAGACAGTAAAACCCCCATAGCCATCCCCATCTCTGGGGCCTGGCTCTCCTTCTTAGCAGGTTGGGACAATAAAAGACTTCCCCAAGTTGGAAATCTCGGTTTGTCTGACTGCTCTCCTCACAGGATGGAACACAACAGTGCAGAGGAACTGGCTGAAAAAACCTGCAACAGGGAAGAAGAGGAGCTGCTCCCACACTGGCAGACCCAGCTGGTATGCCTATCCTAGAAAGAGCCACTGCTCAGAGAAGCAGGTTAGGAGGCACGCAAAGAGGCAAGACCAGAAACATAATTGTCTGCGTTTTCAATGAATAAAACATAGCTGTCCTCACAGATAGAGGGTGAGATAATAAGGATAATGACGATAATCTGTTTGGTCTTGTTTCTCCTGGGCTTAGGGGTTCATTTTGCAAATGGGTATTTGTATATCTAGAGCTGCTGCCTCACAGCTCACACTGCTCAGACTAATGTCCTGCTTTTTTCTCTGCCAGTAGCCTGTATTTCCAATTGTTCATGATGCAGTTGTAAATAAATGGTCTAAAGATGAGCTGGAGCAGCAAGGAACCTTCCTACAGCTCAGGTCCAACACTGGCTAGCTCCAATGGGACTTAGCTCTCTTTTAGGATTCATCACTGAAGGTCTGCCCCTGCCAGAGGAGAATTGAGGGAAGATTTAGGCTCAAGCAAAAGCCCAATGGCCACCTCAGTAAAACTGTGCTACCAAGCAGGCACTGAAGAGAGGCTACATCTCTGTCCAGTCAGCCCTGTTGATGCTCCCAGACTGGTAAAAAAAGAGTCCAAAAGGCCACAAATTAGACCTACACCCAGAGTATTTTCTGAGTATGGAAATTCCAGATGGCCATCTTCAAACAGGCAAGCACTACTGTCCCAAACAGGGGACAGCAGCAACCCTGCATTGCTGCAGGCATGTGCTCTTTGGGTGGGAATCCCCACTGAGGTGCATGATCTTGATAAAGAGGCAGCTTGTGACAGCTGGATCCTTCTGCAGAGTAAGCCTCCTGTCTCCATTGTTCTTATCTAGTAACAGAAAAGCAAAGGTGAGGCAACAGCTGGAAAAGTCATCCTGATGGTGGTATTAGAAATATCCTCAGGTATGGCAGGGAAGGGATCTGAACAGGGCGATTTAGTAGCAGCCCTGATGAAAGGGACCTGAGGGTTGCATTGGATGCCAACCCACTTAAATGCAAGAAATGAGAGTGAGCTCTTGTTGCTCTGGGCTATGTTCAGAGGTACCTGGGCAGTTGACTAAGAAGGGTTGTTGTTCACTTGTACCCAGGACTGGTGAGGTCAGATCTGAAATACTGCATTCTGTTTGGGGTCTCCCAGTTCAACAGGGATGTGAAGAAACTGGGGCAAGTCCAGTGGAGGGACATGGAGATGGTCAGGGCTGAGGGAACATCAAGGGGAGCCTGGGGAGCCAGGCTTGCTTAATGTGGTATGGGGGCTCATGTAATAGCTGCCTATTAAAGGATGGTTACAAAGGTAGTGCTGCCAGATCACATAGCAAGGGGCAGTGGACACAAAATGTGACTTGGGAGGGCTAGGGTTGAACATTAAGAAAAACTCTTCATTGGAGAAGGGGTAGGGGAGCCCTGGAGCAGGTGCCCAGAGATGCTGCTGAACCACCGCCCTCGGAGGTCTTCAGGACTTGGTGACAAAGCCACGCCTGACTGACCTGGCATTGGTGAAGTCTTTCTTCAAGCAATATCATGAACTACATGATCTCCTGCCAACATTTCCTATGATTTTTACAAATTAAGGTAAAGAAGCTTGCTAAACCAATCACATAACTTTTTTCAATGGAATTGCTGGTGTGAGTGGTAGAGGTACCAGCTTAATTTACAGCCATACTCTTCAGCACCTGTGCAGCCTCCTACTTAATAAAATACAATATTTTGGTTTAGAAATGTGAGCAGTGAAGACGATCAGTGTGACACTGACTGACTGAAGGGTTCAATGAGAGATTTTGGAATGAAAAAGGGAAGTGCAGCCATGCACACCATTATGAAGTGGTGTGCTTCTGGCAAGTTTCCTTGCAAACAGTGGCAGAGGGCTTATTTAATATTTCTGTAAATGAGATGGAAGATACACCATTGGCAAAGCCTGCAGATAATCAAAAGATAGTGATAAGTATTAAAGTAGGTGTATTAGGGATCCAGGGAGATTTGCTTCCCTGGGAATGGAAACCCACCAAACAAGACATGGGTTTTACAGTAGGTTTGGAGAGCGCAGATGTGGGGAGGGATAGGGTCTTTTCCAAAACTTCAAGAAAGCAGGAGGACGTCCAACCATGCAGTCAACAGAAAGGCAGATCTGAGCGTCACACTGCATCGGTGCTGCCCTGGGTTGCAGATCAAGGAACTACCAAGCAAGAGGAAATCACTAGTACAGCAACTGCTGGAGCACTGTGCCCACTTCTGGGGCCTGTGAAACAGGAAGGATGCTGAAAAATTAGGGAGGATTCAGTGAAAAGTCATGGAATTACTGAACTGTTATGTTAATCATCAGCTTTATTGTTGGCAAGACTAGAGCTCAAAAAGTAAAATACTTTAGTATTTTAGTTAGTGCTAAGAAAGACACAAGTACTGGAGTATGAAAATCCTTTAATAACTTTGAGCTGACAGGAGAGAAAAAAACCCAAAACTGCCTCATTTCACTCCTTCCGCCACCATTTCTACCAATTTCTCTGCTTGAGCAAAATCTGAGTAAGGCTTGCCTTCCTAGTACTTTGTGATTATTTATATAAATAAAAACATTAGTTTACAGGGCATGGAAATGCTTTCCAAACCTGGACTTTTAAAAGAACCTAAAGCAAATACTAAAGACTAATCCTTGTATCTTTTCTTGTGCCCACTTCTTTTAGGGGGAAAAAAAACCTAAAGCATTCTGTTTCAAAAAGAAGAAATCAATAATTATAAACATTCAGGCTTTTCCCACTCCTCGCCCTTCTGCTCAGAAAGAGCTTAAATATCTGAATACAGTATACTTTCCGCAAAATAGAGCAGTTTTAGTAGGACCGTTAATAGACATTTAACTTTAACAAGTGCCACTATAAACATTTCTCTAAAATTCACCAGGGAACCAGGATTTTGTCACTTTAGGAGCACTGCATGGCTCTATGATATGCTGTGATGCCGGGTAATGATCTAATAGGCCTCACTGACAACAAGCTGGCACCCTGCCATGTGCACATGGAACCACCCTCCAGCTGGGAGCATGAGAAAACCTGTGAATAATACCTCCTGATTTCCCAGCTAATAGAACAGCACGGATTAATGTGGCTGCAGCCATCTCATACAAAAAAGGCATGAAGTAAAGTGCCTGAGCCTGGGCATTACTACTGACGGCTGATTTTGTCATTCCAATCGCCCAGAAATGTAACCGGGGAAGTTGCTTCATTGTTCCACTTTCAAAAAGAATGAAGGTTCACTGAAAAAGAAAATAATATCATTCATTTAAAAATGGACAGGTTTAGTACTACTTTTTGGTTGTCCTTTGATTAGTATTTTTCCTATTATATTAGGATTTTTCCTATTTGAAAAACACAAAAATTATCTGAAGTAATGTTTTAGGTAGTGATATTTTGTTTCCTAATTTTTTTTTAAATAATGATTTCTGTGAAAATCTTAATGAAGAAGAAATATTTTAATTCACTTTTATTTCACTTTTATTTTGAGACATTTAATTCGGCTCATGAAGGTATTCTCTGTCATAGTAGATTAATAGAGAAAAATTAATATTAACTGAATTTGTCATCATTTTACCCTTGCTCTGAGGTCTGTAATGCTCTTCAAGACTTGCTTGTCTTCGTTTCCATTGCTTCTCATGGAAATTTCCCTTACTTTGAAAGTGGGTCATATCAGTAGCACCTTTCTTACTTGTCATTTGCAGTTTCAGGTTCAAACCAAAATAACAAAGAATAATTTTTGCTTGAAAGTTCTCAAGAAAAATACGAGCTAGACTTACTCTGTTACAAAGGCACACTGCTCATTTTACAGGCTTTGGATACAAAACCACAGATTTGCTGATTTTTTTCCTGGAAAATGAATCTACCATCATGCAGAACAATGAATGCAAGCATGTAAGATGAGACCAAAGAAGAGCTGTGTAGGTTTTGTTTCCAGGAGCAATCTTTCCCAGGATCTGGCATCAGGTTGCTAGTATTTTTAGATGATTTACCCACAGCTTCTTGTCCTTCTATCATTAAAGGATAATGGTTTATGGAGTTCTCATTTGGGATGACCTCTTGATTTGGGGTGAATTAACCAGGCATAAATTAAAGAAATCCTTCTGTAGCGTTTCTCACTTACGCTGTCCACAGATAGACAAAGAGAATATTCCTTTCCACCCACCACTGAAAATGGTGTTGACTGTGAAGACACTTGTGAAAGGCTGAAGCCAGCCCCCCAACAGGTACCTGCTATGGCACCAGGTGGGCAGCTGCAATGGTCTCTCCCTTCCACCTTTGCACACCCACCTGGTGCTTCACAAAGTCACCCCAGAGGTAGAAATTTCCAATTTGCCAGCTGTGCACTAAAATTCAGATCTCTTCAGAAAGAGCCATCTGTGTTGTCCTGCTCTTCACAGAGTGACCCATGAATTTAGATAGCCAGCTCTACAAACTCAAAAGGAGAAGGCAGTTTCTGTTGAAAGATGTTGATTCTGATTGCTTGCAGCACAAATTTTTTGTATTGTTTGGAGTTTTTTCCTAATGTTGCTAAAAATAGGATCATGTAAGGCTTCTTTATAATAAGTTTATTTGTAAATTAAATAAACTCAAAAGAAAAAAAGAAAACAAAGTAGTAAAAAATTAAGACAGCAACCAGTTAGGGATATAGAAAGAAGAGATACGAATAGAAGAATTTATCTGGGAGCTAAAATAGGGGAAGATAATTGACAGTCTTCATTTACTAATAAAATAAGATTTCTGATTACAAACCAAGAAACCTCTGGCTATTTAAGTACAGATGTAATTTTCAAGGCTAAAAGTATCCTTTTGCCTTCCATCTCGTGTTATTTGAGGCTAAAATTTAACAAAATCAGTCAAAATATTTCTCTAGCTGGTGGGCAGAGATGAGTTTTGCCAGTGACACTGCCAGATGGATTAAGCTCATAGAGGGCAGACTAGTCCTAATCAGTCACTCAACCTCTCTGAGCTTGTCTTTTCCACCTGAAAGAATACAATAAGCCTTCCAGTCTTCTTTTACATCACCCCACAGTGACTCCTCAGTCACTTAACCACCTGGATTATTTTTTATTTTAATAAATAATAAGGATCAGAATAAGCAGACACGTAAGCTTTCAATTAAATGTTTAAAAGGCCGGTGCTGTGGCTGCTGTGCATTATATGCACTTTCCACAGTCCTTTAATAACAGTTTTCATTCACAGAAGATAATCACCAGAATATATATGACATTGCCCTGACTGCTTAACAAATTCTCTATGTTGATCCCTGGGTCAGCCAGAGATTTTTATCATACAAGCTTAAGAAACTGATAGGAAGGTTCCTACAGCAACATCCATTCAGCACTTAAACTATAATAGGTCCTGTCCTGACAAATGGTAATCTTCTTCTCCCCATGGCATCTCTGCCAGACCTCGTAGTTTGAGCACACAGGTACTTGTTTAACGTGGGAAAAAAAAAAAAAAAAAAAAACAAACCCCGAAAGTGGAATGGATTTTATTAAAACTTTTTTTTTCTGGACTTCAACCAAGCACATGAGTTGCATAGCTTAGAAGGCAACAGTTAAAGAAAAACCCCTTCCCTGTGACCCTCGCAGCACTGCTGAAACCCTTTAGCACAGAGAGGGGAGTGTGCATGTGTGCAGTCTGTGCAAGCCCCTGGTCTAAGAGCCTGCTGCCCACCCCATCCCTGGCACAACCTCCATGGCTCCTGGAAAATTTTGCCCAGGAATGGAGGAACTCACTCTAGCAGTGGTACAAGCATCTCCATTGCCTCTAGTGCTTGACTGTGGAGCTGCCTTTCTTGTGCCTTAGCTCATAATGGCACATAAAAAGTCCTGCTGGGAAAGAACCATCTAAGAGCAGCTCTCTTGAGGGAGGTATGAGCTCTGAGGATCATAATGAAGACATCAAATGGCAATGTTTTAGATATGTGGCTGTACCATTGCTGTGGGTAAGCAACAGGAGTCCTGTGATTCCTCTAATGATGGCATTGTCAGTGTTTCGCTGTCTTCTGTCATCTCAAATGCAGTGTGCAAGTTCTGTGTGATGGGGGAGCATTTTCAGCTTACAGTCATGGGGCAGCAGCTGCAGTGATACAGACAAGTAAACCAACAGAAGGAAGAGAGAATGACAGTGATCTTTAATGAAATTTTCTGTGGTTAAAGTTTTTGTCGTCCAACAACATTTGGAACAAAAGAGTAAGAAAAATCAAATGAGTCAGGTCGTCCCAGGGCACCTGATGTTACCACAGTCCATTTGAGCTTTGCTTATATAATTTTATTGTCAAGCACAGCATGATGTTAGGCATTTCTACGTGTAATACTGGGACTTCCTGTTCACAGGTTCATTGCTCCATTAACCAGTGACATCAATTTGTATGTTAAGGGAGAAAAAGAAGATATTAAGGATTACTAAGGATTAGAGGTGGACTAAAGCAGCATTTCAGCTCAAAACCCATTTCAAGCCTGCAGTTCAAATCTCTCTCTCTCTCCCTGGTCAACTCTGAGTGCCTCAGGTTCTGACAATTGCAGTATCTGGCTGCAGACCACCACTACTAAGTTTAGGAGAATCTGTGGCTATATGGGTGGTTTGCTCCTGTTTGAAATGAAATACCCATTCAAGGTTATAGTGGGGCCTCATTCTCTGATATAAAATTTACTCGATAATTTAAGACACTCAGGCACACTCATTTTTTTTGAAAAGTGTTGCTCAGCTGTGCCATAAGCAGAGAGGCAGGCTGTAATTTTAAGCAGCAGCTCATCAGATTCCCAGCTATCACCTACTAGTTAATCTACCACAGACATCTTGTTTGGAGTTGCACTTTCAGAAAAGGGCTGCCAGTTTTTCTGTCTTTTTGTTATACCTCCCTGAGGAGCAATCTCACCCGATAAAGCATTTTTCAGACCCACCAATATAAGCATCTTCAGTGGGGATATATGAACCAGTAACCTCAGCTGTATTCCCAAAATGGTCTTCAGAGTTTAAGGTTTGGATGGTTTGATTGCATTAGATTCCCATCACTGTCTGCCTTTCTTCACAGAAGGCAGGAAGATGAACAAGAAGCACCATTTCTATTCCTCAACTCTGGAGCCAAAATCAGGGACAACAAAACTCCTCCCAAGATGTCCACAGCACAGTTATCTGTAGAAAGTAGCTGGGAATGCTGGAGCAATGTAGCACTGTAGCACCTTGCGCTGGAGAAGATGGAAGGGTAGCCAGAGAGGTCATGGGAGACCTTGCAGAGGAGCATGGTGCTGTGGGGAGGGATGGGAGCTGTCAGGAGGGGCAGGAGTAGGAACCCTCCTTGCCCTGTTGCAGGGCATGGTGGTGACAAGAGCAGCAGGGATGGCTGCAGGAACATTCTGGGATCAATCAGCAGAGGAAATCCAGGAGCATCCCACTGCTCTGCTGTGCTAGCCATGATGCTGGGGAAATCCTCCAGCTCTGCCAATGCAAGTGTGCTGGAGCAACAAATACCCCCACAGCAGCTTCAACTGCCCAGTCCAGTGTGGCCTTCCACAGTGTGTCCTTCCACTAGTGCTACATCTGGGCTCCCAGCCCTCCTCCAGCCAGGTTCCCTCTGTTGATACCATGGCAAGTCCTGCACAGCTGCTGCCAGGTAGGCCATCCTATTCAGGATATGCCTATCCTGAGTGGTTTAGCATTGGGATGCCCCCTGGGATGAAGATGCCCCCCTCAGGGCCCCCCTTCACCTAGGTGCCTTGAAATCCTGCTGCAAACACAGCCTGCTGTCCAAAGGAGAGCTATTAACCCTCACTGCTCATTTATAATTAGAAAGACATATGCTTGCCTGTGTCACACTGAATGAAGAATGAGGGCCATCAAGCAAGTACCCCCTGCCTACTTTGCCAGCTGGGGGGTGCCAGGCACTGTGTGCTGCTGGGGACTGATGCAGAAAAAGGAGCAGCCGAGTGGAGTGGCCGATCATTGGGGAATTTCATGCTCCACCGGTACCACAACCTCACACACAGATGAAATATTATGCGGCGCTAGAACCCCTTCATCATACAAATCAAGCCAAGGAAGCATGAACAAAGCCCTTTCTGTACTCCCGCCCAACAGCCCTGCTGATTTGCAGAGTGAATGCCACAAACTAAACTTTATGACTGAAGCCTTTTGCTAAAAGATGAATTTCATGGTTTTCCCAGGCTGGCTGTGGACTCATTTGTGGGGCTGTCAGAGCACTAACCTTGCCCTGTTAATCTGTCCTCCATCTTAATAAGGGTACAACAAAGCAGAAGCACTTTTAGACTTAAAAACAAGAACACATTAAAAGGCAGAGTATAAACTGCCTTTCTGCAGAGGCAGTGAGCATCCAGCACTGACAATGATATTGAAAGTGGGGATTAAGCAGCGAAGCGCTGAGGGAGCCGGCATATGGCAGCCCATTGACCTGTCCCATATGTAGTGGCTATTGTTCCCTCCCCACTGTCCCGCAGCAGCCTGCTCCCTGCCCTCCGCCCCTCACCCTCCCGCTAGCTCCTGCTTTCTTGTGCCCTACCCCTCACCCTCCCGCTAGCTCCTGCTTTCTTGTGGCACAAGGGCGGAGGCTGGGATCTGCTAAAACTTGACATTTACACATGAATTGTGCAACAGAGAGCCAGGGTGACCTGTGCCACTAAGCAGGTGACCTGTGCCACAAAGCAGTGTCTTGGTAATGAGGCTCAGCAGAAAGAAAGACCAGCAGCAGCCTTGGAGAAGCTGCTCTGAGTATGCTGGTTGAGAGGGCTTTACAGCAGCATATCCTGGCTTTCCCTTTCTTGGTCAGGACAGGATGGGGTAGGATCTGATTTAACTGCTGAAATACTAGTTTTTTGGTATGGTTGGCAGAGGTTGTAGGGAATGAATTTCCAGGTCTGCAGGCTTTTTCACTGAACAAGAGAACACAGAAATCTTCACCCTTCAAAAAAAGCAGAGCATCTTCTGATATGGGCTTGTCCTCAGCTCTGGGAACCAGTGTTTCTTCGGCTCCTGGTTAAATGGTGAGAGGATCAATCCAAACCACAATCATGATCACACTGTAGAAGATGGTGGTTGCAAAGCCTGAACCAGACCTTCACGTGGGACCCACTGGGCTGGAGTGTCTGATGTGGAGCTGTCAGCTCTCATGCACTGTGAGGAGTCACTTGACCAAGTCCCACCTGCCCTTGCTGGGGCACTGCTGGAGTGCCACATGGTACTCAGCTCCTGGGCTGAGCCTGACCACAGCATTCAGCCCAGTTCATCCTCTGCCCCTCCAAATAGTGCAACCCTCTTCTCTTTCACCATAGCTTGTATCCGTCACCAATAATATTGCAGGGAGTTGCAACTCTCTCTTGACAGTGTTGCTCCAGGTAGAATTATCTCTTGACAGTGTTGCTCCTGGAGCTGCCCCTCAGCTGCCCCTGTCTCAGCTGCCCCTCCAAATTACCAGGGCTCCCCACAGCCACCAAATAGCAGGACTTGAGGTGACAACATCAGAGCAACAAAATCCAAACCTAAGGGCAGGTACACACCTTTCCTCAGAGACCTGTTTACTCCTACACAGCTGACTGACATGAAGAGGTTCTTTTCATAGGCAGAACTGGATCCCACATAATCCTCTATGAAAAATATATTAATATGTCCCGCTACTTGTAGTTGTTTCTGGTAGCTTTCACAATGTAGGACCACCAAAAGACTCCCAGAATTATTTAAATGATACAACTATTTTTAAGTCCTATGAGACATTTAATCCCAAACATGTTTTTAGCCAGAACTCTCCACATTTGCTTTCTGCCTAAATCCATAAACTAAGACTCATTCACTGATGAGATTTCAAAATTCTTGAGCCAAGCTTGAACTACCTGGCCTTTCAAGAGCTTTTGGAGTATGGTTTTTATTCCCCTCAGAGACACCTTTACCTGCATTTTTCAGGCAGCCCTGCATCACATACTGAAAGCCACACTTTTCCTCTTAAGCTCGTACAACTGTTAACCCAAATTTGCCGCAAATATGAGGGCATGCACATCAAGGAAAGAAAAGATGTCCTCCCGTCATAAGATAATATTAGTCATCCTGACCTGAATTGTTCTATGAGTCGATGGATATTAGGAGAAACTGCTTCACTACACTTGTGGCCAAGCACAAGAGTAGGCTGCTAGGGTGGATGAGCGATCTCCATTTTTGCACATATTCAAAATTCAGCTGGACATTGCAGTAGGCAGTGGCGAGTCAATAAACTAAGCAATTCCAGTGGAGGCGAGAAACTGGAATGCTTTATTGGACTTACAAGTTGATATTTAAAGGGTTTAGGGTCTACATATTCAACAGGGGGCTTACAAATTCATCGGGTGGTCAGCCTATTACAATTGGGGGCTTTACAGAGATGAGGTAAAGGGGAAAACCCAAGCTTACAAACTTTGGGGTCTTAACACTTACATCATGGGGGAAAACCTACTTATCTTTGGGGATTTCCATGGGGGAAAGACATTCAAGTTTACATAATACACAGGGTACAGAGATTAACAATAGGACATGTGATAACATCATGCAAAAAGTCTCTTCCCATCCTGTTGGAGAAGGCAGGAAAATTCCACAGAGATGAGGTCAATGAAGAGGGTTTTCCCCAGCTTTTGTAGTCCGTGACTTCTGTTTAAACCCAGCAGTTTCTTTTTCTGGTGTCTGAATTTTCGGACTCCAGCAGTAGGTAACCTGGTCTCATTGGCCCTGCTTTGAGCAGCTTCATCAGCTGCAGGTTGACTCCCATACCGGCAAAAGCTTCTTTCGCAGTGGAGACAGAGAGCACAGGGATGGCACTTTCTTGCACGGAGTGGACACGGCATTGCATGCGCTATACAAGGCCTGTTGAGGGGCAGCATGTGCTGCTTGGCCAAGTACCATACTCACAATGTCACACAGCTTAAGCTGGACCTTATACATGTTCCTTCTGCTCCGAGCCTGCCAAACGTTTGCCTACAGTGTACAGTGTAGATGGTTTTCCTTGCTGAGGTCAATCAAAATGCAAATCAGGAACAGAAAAAAGAAGTGATTTTCTTGGTGAATTCCTGATCAAACTGGCTCAAAAAGTTTTGGAGGGAGCAAGAAGAAGCATTTAGCAATCACTATCCTGGTTTCTATTCTGTCTGCCTCCAAACTATCCTCTCCCTCTCAGTCACATGTTATGCCTTCCTAAACCATAATCCCTCACTTTCACTGTCTGACCTGTCTTTCTACCCCTTACCTTCCAAACAAAAATCACACCTGATTAAATCCAAATGAAGTTCCCAACCTCCAGGCCACATCACGGTGTGAAGTGGCAGAGAGAGACTGTTCCTGATGCCCTTCCTGCTGCCTGCCATGCCATACAGTTCTGGCAGTGATACTCGGGTACCACTGAGGATCAGCAGCACTGATATCACAAGAAGGGAGGGGTTTGCACTGCTCAGGAGCAGGAGTTGCAGGCAGTGGGAACCACCCAGCAATGAGCAAAGGATGAAAATGAGAACAAGGAAACCTTATAAAACCAGTACGAAAGAGACTCAAGATTTCATGGAAAGGTCACAAACTATGGCCAGTGAAATATTCTCCTAAAAAGCCTGGAGCTGAAGACATGGCAAAGGCTGCTCAGACTCCCCCAGTGCTGCACTTCCCAGTTGGGGTGAGTGCAGGAAGCAAGGCCTCTATGTGATTTATCCGTTACATACTGAATTAAGCCAAAAGCCGGCACATCCTGGGAGCACCGAGAACCTGCCAGCGGCTGAATGGGAGCATTGTGCGTCAGCTGCTGCTGTCAGAAACCGGGTCCACAGTCAGCAACCGTCTGCAGCAGCTCTTTTCTGCCGAGGAGCACTTTAATTGCTCACTCACTTGGTGGCATCAATGCAGATGCTTGTACTTTTGTCCTCCCCTTGCAGGGAGGGCTTTACACTGGGGTCTGTGCTGCAGGAAGCAGGGGAGGAGGAAGCACTTCTTAAGGGGAAAGAGGCAAGATCCCATTAGCAGAACAAGAGCAAGCAGGTCAGGGCAGTCTTGCCTATGCTATGTGGCCTTAGAGAATGAATGTGAAAGCTAAAAAACAAACCCATGTTACAAATCCCCATCTTAGATCAATCCAGACCTTTGGAGGGTCCACATAAAGGTTTGGAAAATGGCTGATCCCTTGAAAACTTTTTCTTTAGGAACAACTGGGCTGAAGCTGATGCATTTCTTTGGGTTTTGAATACTGGGACAGCAGACGAACATGCTCAAGCCTCCAAATCAACATACTGGAGGTAGGCATGATGAGAAGAAACTCCATGATTTTCTTTCACTCCAAGTTTTACGCTATCTTAATTCAGATGACTCATTATAAGCCTGATGTGGACCTCAAGGGGGACAAGAAGAACCAGATCCTTGGGGACTCTTTGCTGGTGTCCTCTCTGTAGCTAACTGAGTTGACACAATAGACTGCATTGAAAGGGAAGAGTGCTGCCTGGAAGAAGAGATTAGTGGGGTGCCTTTATTCTGTCTGTAACTCCTCTGAAGTAACAGGAGTCACATCATAGATGAACTTGGACCAGGGTTTTTACTTGACCATCATTAGAAAGGAAGGTTGCTCAGGTTTGAGACCTGTGCTGATACACAAATACGCTGCATCCTTTGTAATGCAAGTGTGCTTTCTACTTCAATAGGCTTCATAGAATGATGGACCAAAAACATTTTACAGAGATGTCTGCGGCTTCACTCTTATTCTTCTGTGATGTGCAACTTCAAAAGAAGGCATTTTAATTTGACAGATGGACAATAAATTATAAAAAATTACATACACTGGTCCTTAAGTCACAAGCAGACAGCACCTCTGCACCTGTTGCCATTTTGCCTTACAAAGGAAGCCTCCCCTCTTCCAGATCATCCAACACATTTCTTTTACCACCTCCCCACAAAACTTGTCTGCCCTTCTAGACAGACCCACCCAGCAGAGCCCTGCAAATGCCTGTCACCGTTTGCATGGTGGACTACAGGGTGGTGAGAGATGTGCCTTGTCGGTGTGAGGTCCATTTCAGCTGCTTTGAAACTGCCCTGAAAACTGCATGAACACATCTTTCCTCCTAATTGCTGCAGATGGAGCAGGAGATATTACTTTGAGTGTTAGGTGAAAGGATTGTCCAGGGTAGAAATACTGTGGTCTGCAGGCTACGGCCGGTTTTAGCCTGTTTCCCTAAGTAAACATGGCTTATAGGATCAGGCTTTGTGAGTTCATCTGCCTCTATCTGCTGCCAATAAATTTTCAACTCATTGGCCAGTTTCAACCATTTTGACAGGACAGTGGAGGTCTAAAAGCTGTTATTTTTCTTCCAGATTATGAAAATTAACTATGAAGCAATGGAAAAAAAATCCTGCCAATGTTTCTCCAGCTGAAAGGTTGATAAACTCAGCTCTAATAGACATCGGATAACTGTGCTAGGAAGAATGGAACGGAAAGGATGAAAGAGACTGTGAGGCAGACAACTGCACTGCAATTACTCCCTGAACCGCTACAAACATATTCCCTTATGACTCGCCTCTGCAAGAAATGGTTTGCAAAACACTTCATTTCTTCCCACCATCAGCCCAAAACTAGCGGCTAAGTTTTTAAAAGAGCATCCATGTTGCCTAAAAAATGGGCCAGAGACACTGGATGCCTAGCACTCTGGAAGGTTCACCCCATTGAGGGAGCAGAGCTTCCCTGACACCCCCTGGCTGAGCAGTTCAAAGCAGCCCAGGAACACTTGCCCTTGTTCAGCCATAGCACCCCACCATGTTCATAATGACCCTGTTGTGACACACAGTCTGTTGGAAAAGAAAGTGGTAAGGGGACACTTTAAAGGAACTGCAAGTGTTTTGGCTTGTTCTGAAGCTTCGGAGAGATTCCTTTTTCTTTTGGAGCACTTGCCTGCTAGTCACGGCCATTCCATGAGGAGAGCAGTTAAAGTCCTGCTCTCTGCTCACCAGAGGAAACCTGTTCACTGTATAGAGGAAAGGAAGACACTCATTGATGCCAAATGAGGAACTGCATAGCTGTTGTTTCCCATAGCTCTGTTCAGTGCCCAGCAAGGAGATAACTCAGTTTCCTTCCCCTTCACAACCTTTATTCCTTCTCATGCCTCTGCTGTCTTTGAAGGACATGAGGATCTGCAGGTGCACAGGCACTGTCTTCAGTTGCAGCTTTGGGACACTGGTGGGTATGAAATCACCTCACCACTGGCCTTACACACTTCATGGAAACAAGGAACATACAACTCTGTGCTCTGTCCTTCTTTTCCGGCACACTCCCCTGTGTTTTCTGTTCCTAAAAACTAGAAGGTAGTGTATTTTCACCCACTGCTGTGAAAAGTTTGAACAAAGCATCGCTACCAGACCATGGGCTGGAAAATGTCACGTCTGGTGTACAGAGACCACAAGTCAGTGTTTACTCATGTCCACCTGCTCAGGGCTGTCTGCTGTCAGTTGTCTTGCATGAGGCTCCCTGGGACACGAGACAACTTTCTAAGGTTGTGCTTGGCACAGTGGAGTTGCAGTCGGGATTAGGTGTTATGACAAAAATAAAGAATACAGTGATGGTAAATTAATTTGACAGAGATATGACAAACAGAAGAAGAATCAGACTAAGACATGGACTAGGATCTGTGTTGCAGCATTAGGAAAAAAGGGAGTTACTTTATATCAAGATCTACCTGGACCTGTACACGTGAGCCCTATCCTGTTCCTGTCCTTCCCTTCAGAAGTCATTTAACTTCATAAGTTTCCACAGATGGACAACATGCACTTTATAGGATTGAATTTACAGCCCAGTTGGGAGGCAGTGACAACCAGAGAAATTTAGGCTATGGACTGGGAATGATATGTGAGACCAGCTCTAGCATAGAGCTGAGATTCATTTTGGAAGGCCCTAAAAACCACATGATTTGTGCTTGCAAAAAGCATAGCTTCTGGTTTTAAAGGATTTAATTCAAGTCTGGGTCATGTTTTCTAGGCAGTCTGGATATATTCCAGGGGATTCAATTTGTGATATTAGCACTCACTTAATACTGGGGGGGTGTGTCCAACAGACAGGAAGCACCCTGTAACATGTCAGGTCTGTGTTTAGAAACAGACTGAGGAGATTTAGAAATTTTGTGGATTTACCTGTTTTTGAAGTCGAATCAGCTTGAGCCAAAAAACTTTGAATGCAAGCTGGAAAGCCATTTCAGGGCTTTGTATTACTGTCATGCGCTTAAGGGAAGCCCAGGAATAGCTCTTCCTCAACTTGACAGGCTGCTTCAGGCAGGCTTTGCCTTCGAAAAGGTCCTAACCTAGTACGCACACTTTGGTAACTGTAGGAGAAATTCAGATTTACCTCCTGATGGAGACTCAGTTCAACAGGGTCTGGCAATCCCTGTAAACTGTTCCTGGGCTGAGACTCACAGCACTGTCTCTGCTCCCTCCTCTGCTGCTGCCTGAGGGAGAAAACACCTATTTACCTGTTTCCCTTGCAGATATGGGCAACACGTTCATGGCAGGAGTGGCAAATTGGTGACAAATAATAGCCTAGGTGGAGCACCACATCCACATACACGACACTTCAACTACTGTACAGACACTTAAGCCCAGCACTGGGCTGGTTGGAACACATGGCATGGGCCCTGAGGGAGGAGGAGCAATAGGCACTCATGGGAAAGCCGGTCCAAGTGGCTGAGGCTGCAGCAGTGGTGTCCTTGTGCTCTTCTGAGTTTTGCTCCTCCACAGGTGGAAAGGCCTTTATCACAGACAGGATATTCCTGGACTAGAGTGAGGGAGCACAGGGAGCTTCCCTAGCTGTACATGGTGTAGTCCTCATGCCTCCCTCTGCCTGGTGACACCACCATCCTTCAGGTCACCAACATGGACAGAGTCTTGCAGCAGTGCCCTTGCACAACCAGACAATGCCACCAAAGGCCACTTGCACCCCTCCAGCCCCTCTGAGTTGGACAGAAAAAGGAGGTTCTTCATTGTCTCCCTTTGAGTTTTGTGGCACAAACCTCATATTAAGTTGCTACAAACACAGATGCTCATATTGAGGATGTTGGAGAGGAGCAGTGGGAATGACACAAGAGCAGGAGGGAGGAGGCATCCCCTAATAGTACAGCAAAAAACGTGGTCCTCATCATCCAGCTCCCTCTCATCTCCCTTTCTCCTCTCTCTCACACATGCACAAAGAGGTTAATATTTGGTTTAAAGAAAAAAAAAAAGCAGAGTAATTTAAAACACACACTTTGCAGGCAAACCAGTGTTCAGTGTAAACAAAGCATTAAACTGAAAAGATCCATATGCACTCGTTATCAGTTATTGCACTTTTTTAAAAAAGGAAATCTAATACATTTAAAATAAACCCATAGCATGAAACAAAATAAACTATGGTCTTGGTTAGTTTGGTTTGATTTTTTAATTTAATGAGGAAAAGAGCTCTGTGATAAAGTAATCCTTTCAGAAGGAAAGGCCTGGGCAATGGTGAACATATCAGCCACATGTGGAGGGAAGATTAAAGTCTAACAAGAGTCTCTTTCCCACAGTTTTTGAAGCCTTGCAATATTTCTATACTTAGGATAGCCCAGAACATCCTTCTGGACAGAGGCCCCAGACTCTCCACAGCTCTTTGCAGAGAAGCGCTGTAAAAACCCACTGACAGGTCCATCATCTTCCAACACTTAGGAGTGGAGAAAACCTGGTACAAACTGCACCACAAACCTGGTACACACTTGGGCCCTAGAAGGGGATCCAGACTCAGGGGTTTTGATACAACAAAATTTGTTGTATCCTCTTTATAGAGGAGCCAACAGCAGCTAACAGCATAACTCCCACCAAGAGTGGGAGGAAGGCACTTAACTTTCAAAGTCTGACCATTTCTAATCTAGAAGGTTCCTTAATGATGTAGCTGACATGTTACCCATATCCCTTTTATCCAGTGCCCCAACGTGGCACTTAGGAGAGGAGAGAATTGTATATGTAGATTATTGGTCTTAGATAAATTAGAAAATATTCCACTTTTTTTTTTTTTTTAACAAACTTGTTTTCTGTTCAGTGTTAGCTTGGGTATTTTATGTCCTGATGTGAAGTCTCCCCTGGTTCAGCCTGAGGAAAAATAGCCTTACCACAGGGTAACCTCATGTTAGGCCAGAGTACCTGCATCGGCCAATGGAGTAGCTGCATCCCGGGCTCATTGGCTTCTGCTGCTGGAATCACAAGCAGTGGGGTGCCTGGTGGCACTGAATGGGCCAGGCTGATGGCATTGCTGCTCAGTTTGTCAGAGCTTCCAACACCTGGCACATAGTTGCTTTACAGAAGAAACCAGTGGGGAGGCAGGGTGGAAAACACAGCAAAGCATCACAGGTCTCAGCTCCTCAGGAAGAGGCACACCTATCCCAGAGGTAATCTACTGACTTCTAACCCACTTCTAACCCACTGCTTTGTAGCTCACATATATTGGGCAGCAGGCAGAGAAGAACCCCTTTAAACCCTGCAGAATCCAAACCCAACTCCTGATATTTGATTTATGGTTTTATATTCAGCATTTACAATGACATAAAGTCCAGGCTGAGGTCTCCAAATATGCTGATTTTCTCTGATTAGCATGTTTTTTGCATTCTGATGAGAGGCCAAGGCCTGACTGACAAACCATAAAGTTCAGATCCAATTCTTGCCTGCTTTGAAGTTCAGCTATACTTCTGCTTGGGTCAGACTCTTGCATAGGTGATGCACCAGTCTATGTCTTAGCTGAGGTGCATGGGGTGGAGAAGATGTCCTCTGCTCTGGGAATAACAAGGGAAGTCTGAGAGTGAGCCTAGTGCTGCTCTACCAGAATGGGTTACTTCTGTCTGAGTTTTTGTGACATGATGCAGTTCAGAAAGCAATAGACATAGGGAGTATATAGATATGGATATGGGTAGGTATATGGATACAGATACAGACATAAATACAGAGGCAGTTTTGATACACTAGGAACCAAACAAGTGGGAAGTCTTTGAGAGAAAGGAGGAGTCAAGATGGGGCAGAATTTTAACCCAGATCAGCTATCCAGACCCTCACATCACATCACATCACATCACATCACATCACATCACATCACATCACATCACATCACATCACATCACACGAGACTTTAAATCTTACACTTTAATTTTATGAGCATGCACTGCGGTTGAGCTGCTGGAACCATGGCTGGCTTTTGAACAAAAAATACTCTGTTTTGTGAAAAATGGGAGTAATGAGGAAGATTGAAAGCAGGGAAGTGGAAGGTTTCAATATTGTCACAGATGTAAATGTTTTGATTTCTCAGGAACAGCCTTTTAATGTAACTGTTTTTTGAGGGTTATTATCTCTACTGTAACATGTTATTAACTAAAAAGCAAAAATTGACACAAAGTGCTTCAGTCAAACTAAAATCTTTTTTGGTATCTTTCATGGAGAACTGTGGGGATTTTTTTGTTGGTTCTTTTTGCCTCTCATTCCTACCTGGAACAAATGGAAATGCTGAAGTCCTGAACCCAAGGTGAAGTATCTCTCCCTTTTGCAAGTGATGCTGTACCCTGGGATGTGTGCTGTGCTGCCATTTGTATTTTTGAGCTGGCTTACTTCACCACCAGTGCTGCCCATGGAGCTCTGCAAGCCTCTGGAGCAACAAAAGCAAAAACTAGGAGGGTAACAAAGGATGTCCCAGTCTGGCGGCTTGACAGAGGTGAGTGGAAAGGGAAAGGGAGTCCACACCAGATGAGAGCCAGAGCAAGGGAATCCTGTTCCTGCCTTCACCATGGGCATCTGCCCATCCCTCTGTGCCTGCTTGCCCCTGCCCACAGCAGCAATAACAACTCCTGTCTTTCCATGATTAAGGGCGTCAGGAGGCACAGGGGAAGGGCTATGGAATAACCCAGCAGGGTAAGTTTTGTCACTACCTCCAGACACCAGTTGCTGTAACAGTGCTGCAAAAAGCAGCAAGAGTGGGAGCTTCTGATTTAATATCTGGGGGCAGAGGTTTGCACCTGCCTTCAGCTCAGAAAATGCCCAGTTTTCTAGAGCAGAAGCCTGGTGCAAGTGGTAAAACTGCTTCTTCTGCTGTCTGAATCCTGTGTGAACACGAGGAATGGAAACACAGACTCCCACATCAAGTTATAAATAAGTGAGAGAAGATGGTAATTTCCCCTTGCCCTGGTGAGTGACAGGGCTGCCTGGCCCTGCATGTTCTTATGGCTCAAGGAAGTGTATAATCCTATCCTGAAAGAGAGTGGCTTCCTATGAAAAACCTAAAGATCCCCAACCTGGATTTTGCATGTGGCTGAAATGGTGATCCCAACAGATGGTAGCAATGGAGAGGAGGCCTGCCACAGGGATCAATGGCTGGCGGGGGGGGAGCTACTGGAACTTTGGGGTGCATGGACCATGTTTACAGCCACCCTGCAGCTCTAGATTACACCTTGAGCTGGCTGAGATCAGGGCTGGGGGCAGGCAGAGGAAAACTGCCCCTCTGACACCCCAAAGAGAAATTTGAAAAGGGAGCTCACAACCAAGACCCCCAGTTCTCCTCCTCTTCTTTTCTATATGTTGCCCTTGGGGAAGGGGTAGTAACAGGACCTCAGGTGGAGAAGTGGATGACTAGAAACCCTGCATGCCCATGGTATGAGCATCCCATGCTGAGAGGGCATCCCCTGTGAGGTGTCTGCACTGGTAGTGCCTGGGATTCAAGAGCCCCATAAAACCCAAATGTGGAGCTCTTCCCCAGCCTCCTGGGGAAGAGTCTTCTGCCTTGATTCCCTTTTAGAGGGTGAAGGGGGAAAGAAGAGAGGCTGAACCTTATCACTTTATAGTTTCAGGCTATTCTGCCAAAATTGGGCATTTCTTGTGTCCTTTGATGATTCCAGAAATAGTGGCTGTTTGAAAATAATAAAAGCAAAGAAAGATATCGTTTACTGAGCAGGAGTATTTCCTGGCTTGCATCCCCATGCCATACGCCGAGCTCGTCTGTGGCCACCAGGAGCACCTGTAGGCAGGGGATAGCAGAGGTGGTCCCGTGGGGGTTGGCAAGTAGCCACAAGACAAACCTGCCTTCCCTCTTCTCCCAGATTGGCAATTTAAAAAAGATATCAGATGAATATAGATTAATTCCTCCCCGGCCAATGGCTTCAAGAATACTAGAAGGGTCTCATCGTCCCTACAGGGAGGCAACTCACCCAGTCCCAAGCAGAAGTTCACTACGAAGAGGTAGAAACTACAGTCATTCTATGAAGTTCACCAGGGACCTCATTATTTTTAATTATTTAAAATGGAAGATGTTGGATACGGTGGTGGTGGGGAAAAGGCACAGAGAGAGAGAAAAAGGGAAAGAAACACAGTAAGCCTGGGAGAGACAGATTTCCCAGCGGTGCTGTTTGAAAGGATCTAGAAATCCCCTCTCAGTCTCCATCAGCTAGGAACGGAGAAGGATAGGCTGGGGGACTAGCTCCTGACCTCTCTGCTGTGCTGCTAAACCTTTCAGTCTCCTCACTTTCTTTGCACACTAACTCTTGTCTGAGGCAGAGATCACAGCCCAGGTTACCTTCAGTGCTTGTCGCTGCACCATCCAAAAACTTGCTTCCTTCGACCACTGCCCCGGCCCTCCACCAACCCCTTTGACACCCCCCTCCCCCCCATTTAGTTGCAAATTCTGAACAAAGGAGAGCACTTTCAGATGTAAATGCTTCAGTACTCACTCCACCTGCAGAAGGTATCCCCCACCTCCTCTGCCTTTTGCAATTAGTCACACCAAAGCCCTGGAGCGGAATATGCCTGAAGGTGTGCTTTGGAGGAGGATGCAGGTAGAGTGACCCTAGAGCATCCTTCTGTCTCTCACTTCAGTGAATGGGAACCTACCTCTTTTTATGGACCCATTTGCAGGTGCTAAGTACATTAGCATAGCCCCAGCAGGACATTTCATCAAGAACTGTAGTGACAGGACAAGGAGTAATGGGTTCAAACCAAAAGAAATTTAGGTTAGATATACAGAAAAAAACCTCTTTACTGTGAGGGTGCTGAGGCACTAGAACAGATTGCCCAGGGAAGGTGTGAATGCTCCATCTTTGGCAGTGTTTAAGGCCAGGCTGGACGAAGCATTGAGCAACCTAGTCTAGTGGGAGGTGTCCCTGCTCACTGCAGAGGGGTTAGAACTGCATGATCTTTAAGGATCCTTCCAACCCAAACCATTTCATGATTCTATTCTATGATTTGTCGTCTGTAAGAACATTAAATATTTTAAAGATTGCAGAAAAATGATTAAGGTATTTGATATGCAATTTGCATGGATTCCACAATAATTAATTAAGCTTTAACTAAAAGATAAGTTAAACCTCTAAAGTTAAAGGGAGTTAGCCATACACTTCATTCCCACCAGGAGTGTGAGAGTTCCTGAAAACCACTTTGGAAAATTAGGGAGGAATATTCCTCCCACACATATGTACTTAACTTTGATATGTGTGTGGGCCTCCCAAATGAAAGAAGGGTGATATTGCAGCAGGCTTTGGGACTGGGAAAAGCAAGCTGCAAAATTCACGTGATGATGGTTCCTGAGGATCCAGCTGAAGGGTGACAGGCAGAGGTGACATGGGTTTAACTGAGGGTCCTCCATCAAACAAAGGTGCGAGTCTGCATTACAAACCTTGTCCCTAACAACAGGAGAGAGGGCAGCCAATTTCACTGCATTAACATTTATTTAATGAAAGATGGTAAGCAGATAGGCTCACTTTCAGAAGTAGTGCTGGGCACCTTCTGGTTCACATGCATTCCTCTACAAATCTGCTGCCAGAGCTGTGAGTTGTGGATCATAACTGGAGGTGTCACATGGGTTTCTAAAAGCCTTCTCCCTGGAAAGGGACAACCGTGAGATGCAAGCAAAAAGTCTGGCTGTAAAGCTGACAGAAAGATCCCATACAATAAACCTTTTAAGAATTTATCCTGAAGAATGGTATACCTTTGCATCACCTATTGAAAATATTAACCCTACAGAGTTACAGGCAGTGACAGGCAAAAGCTGCCAGGAAGTATCTCGTCGAAATCTCTGATGGAAGCAGAAACTCAGATTAGTTTCAGATGCCAGTTGAAAAAGAAAACTAAAAGTTTTCTTTTAGTAACACAGAGGCTTGTGTTAGGACCTTAGTTAAACATACCCAGCTTTTATGTTTGGGTTTATTTTAAACACACTCATACTTTCTTTGCTTTCAGATAATTTCAGTAAGTATGTTCTGACATTGATACAATGCAATCTGATGTTAAAAACATTAGGACGGTGCTGAACCAATTTGCAGACTATGAGAAGTTTTGTTATTGTACCAAAAGGAACCTATGAATATCTAGGAGGTAGAAAAACAGTATTATCATAACCTTACAAAAACTATGTACAGCCTTATCTTTGACATTTTAGGAGGATTGTTAGCATCTAGAAAGAAGACAGCTGTTTCTGAAGGAAGTTTACTTCAGAAGGGTGATGGAGAATCATAACTGGACTTGCTGGGCTGCTTGTGGGAGCTTCTAGCACATGGGAATACAAAGCAGTTTCTAAAGACTGTAACTCTGACAATGTAAAATGATTGCTTTTGAGAATAATTGGGTAAAGTCAATGAGACATCTACCTTTGCCATATTGTTTCTCTACTACCCACCTGTTTTCTTGCCTCTCATTATATATTCCTGTAAAACAAAGGCTGAGAAATTGTCCTGGAAAGAGTGCATTGTAATAAGATGTAGCTTTTGCCCATTCTAGCACTTGGAAATTGTGTTGTGATTTATTATGTGTGTTTTGGCAAATCTGCATTTGCAAGCTGCAGGCAATTGTCTGTAGGAACCCTACTTGGTCTGAATACAAGCACAGAGACCTCTGATGGGCTCCTCAGAGACCACCGTGAATGGAGCCAATAAAAGAGAATGCCAAAGGAAATATTTGTGTTACAGACCAGGAGGAACCAGACCTTGGTTTTATCAGTCTCCTCAGTCTTCCGTGATGGAAACCTCTAAACATGCTCATCATGAAGCCAAGGTAAACACACTCTGTATCCCCACTCCAGAAAATATGAACTGTACACTGGCACATCTACACCCCTGGACTGTCAGCATCCTTGATACACAGCTCAACCTCTTCTCCAGAGGAGAGGAAAACTGATGCCAGCTGCCCAGTAGCTCATGCTGCACATGCCATAGCAGCACCCAGGAGGGCAGTGATTTGGTACCTCTCACATTAACATTGTGGGGGCCTGGAAATCATCACGTAATAAACTCTGCTAAAACAGTCCATGGTCTCAGCCTGAGCATGTACAGCAGGTGTTCATGGCCTTTCAACCATTCTCACTCCTGGCACCATTTCTGCCGGCCTTTTGAGGCTGGACCAGTAGAGGCAAAGCCCTGGGTGGGAGCTCACGAAACACATGGAATGCTTTTTGATTTGCTGCCTCTCTGGAAATTATTGGAGAGTATGTGCACAGAGTGGCCCACGTGCACCAGAAGCCAGGCATGAGCAAACCCCACTAGCCACATTAGAAATGCCGTGGCTGGATAGTTTTTCCCAAGCTCCATCCAGAGTAGGACCTGTCAAGGTACAGCATATTTATGGAAGGGTAAAATTCGTTTATCTGCAGGTCAAGGCCTGTGCTGCATTCAGATCCTACTGAAGTGTATCCTGATCAAAGACCCTGCCACAGCATTTCAGCTCACTGTGGGGTAGATATACTGAGAAAAGCCATGCAACAAGTCATACTGAGATGCTCGATGATGATGCTGACGCAGGAATCTGTCCTTGATCCTACCTGGCTCGAGAGCGATTATTCCTGTGGGTGCAGTTTCTCACATGCATAAGTATGTGTGGGAATGGGGCCTTTGGCTGGTGCCACTTAGCAGAGTTTTTCTCACAGATTTGACTAGGATTTTACTCCTAAATCTCCTTAATGATCCCAAAACACTCCCACATTCCTTTTAACAGGGCTAAGCAGAGTAATAAAGAAAGTGAGGAAGCCACAAGTGCAGGAGGCTCAGCAAGGCACTTCAGGCACTGGACTACAGTCCTAAGTAGAAGCAATGACTTTTTCTGCTGCTGTATTTGCTATTCTCACAGTTAAAGACTATGGTTATACTTTGTACCTAAGAAATTACTGGATTTTCTGCAGCGCTGAATTTGAGTTTCAGCAGTCCCTGTGAAGTGCTTTAAATGTTGGGTCATCCTCAGCATTGCCAGCCCTTGGCAGTGTCTGGGTGTTTGATGTTACCAGTGGTTCTGAACACGGAGCTGTGCCCTGCTATGTGGGCAAAACCAAGAAGAGAGATTGTGCTCAAAGTGTGCATCAGTCTCCACTTGAGTGCTCATCCACATCATTACCACTGCAGAACACCAGGATCATTGCAAGAAAAAGGTCTTCCCGACAAGTCCAAAAGAAAAAAAGAAGACATTTGTAAGTAGACCAATGGGCCTTCTGAGAAATTGGAAAAATGCCACAAAAATGTTGTCTGCATTCAGTTGCACACGGCAACTGAACTCTCTTTTCCAGAGAGTCCATGGGTATGTGAATAACCTTACCTGTAGAAGGAGAACTATTGCTGAGCGTGCATATTCTCAGGACACGGTCCCATGCAGCTCTGATGTGTGGATTGTGTGAAGGTGAAGGAGGAAGCTGCTCACACGCCCCCTGTAATCTGTCATCCCTGGGTTCAGGCTGCTGTGAACAAGGGCCAGCACCACGCACCATTTAATTAACCTTTCTACAAGTTGTAAGATGAGCCACCTCTGTTCACCATGAGATTTATTTTCAGCACTACATGATGACAATAAAAAATAGATACTGCAATTTAATGGGAAAGGGAGTGAATACCGGCAACACAGTTCCATTAGGGAAATTGGTTTAGCATAATGTAGCATTCTGATTTTTTTACAGTCTCCTCTAGCAAATTCATTCTGTTTCGCATACATCAAGGTTCCTGAAAAGTACTTGTATCATATTCATTTCTCCTTAGCACATGTGTAAAATGCACCCGGGGCCTGTGAAGCAGAACTGCAGCATCAGAGATTCACAGATGTTTCGCCTGCACCATATGGTGCGTTCGGCATCATTCCCTGCAGAGCAGCTTCTTGTGCTGGAAGCCAATGTTTTTCCCACACATGGGAAAACAAATGGAGTGGCTATAAAAGGGAAAAAGGAAGAACAAAACACCAACAAATCAGAGAAAACTGGTCTGAAAAACCAACCCAGAAAGAGAGTAAGTAGACTTGGCTAACACTGGACACACCCATGTTAAAAGCTGGCTGCACACTCTTCATTGTGCACTGTGAATTTAAAGCACAAATTGAGAGTACAGTAGATGATATGCGGAGTTGTATCTCAGCCATATATACTATTGTCAGCTTGTACTTCAGCATTCAGACACTTATGTACAGAGGGCTCTGGAGAAACGGCTTTTTATAACTGTGTTTTGTCAGAAGCATGGAATATCGTCAGCACAGCTTGTAAACATCATTACTGGGAAATCTAGAGTATTTCTACAGCATCTTTCATTTCAATCCGCCCAGTACGTCTTTCATTTCAATCCATATAGTGCAGTAAAGATTAATGCACCTTAAGTTGCAAAAAAAAAAAAAAAAAAAAAAAAAAAAACAAACCAGAAAACAAAAGGATTAAAGTAATGTAAGATTTCCCAAGTCCTTGGCCTATGTGACCTAACTCTGTCTGTCAATCATATAGAAATGTTCAAAACAATATTTTAAGACAGCAATGTCAATAAGACATCTATGGTAAATCCTGATTGACCTTTCTGGGGGCAATGTACCTAGCTCCCAGCTACAGCTGTGCAAGTCTTCCCCGGGAGACATATCCAGCCTTGCTTTGCCCATCGCTTTAGGCCACGCTCTAACAGCTTTTCATAAATGTATTCCTGCTGTAGAAATAGCCCTTTAGGGCAGGATGTAAAGAGCATCAACTCCGGTCAGAGCTACGAGCTGAGCATAAAAACCAGCCCACATCATTTCCTCTGGCTCCTGACTTTTCCTTCAAGAATGGGCCATCCACAAACTGATCTAATCATGAATCAGCCCAAACTTGATGAAGCAGAGAAATTTGGCCAGGAGCAGGAGACACAGGCACATCTGAAAGCCTATAGTGCCCTACAACATGGGATTGTGATCTGGGATTTTTTTGGGGTGTGGTAAAGCCCTTCAGCTCCCAAAAAGCTTTTGATCTGAGGAGATCAAAAATGCTTCATGCACCTCCTGCAAATACAGCAAAATAGCCAGGATTAAGGAAAAGAAAGCACTCCCTATTGAAAGCTGTACCTGTACACCATAGAAGATACATGTATATGGTTCTTCAGATAGTGAAAATAGAAAATCCAATGACATTCACTGTATATACAGATTCTGATCACCAGATCCTTTTTGTGTGTGCACAATTTTTTGCACAGGACAACATATAGGCTTCAGAGGGACAAGTCATTCAGGTTTAAGATGGTGTCCCATTGCTGCTGGTGTGAACAAGACGAAGGCAACAAATTAGTCTGAAGCCATCTTACAGGCATCCCAGGCTGAATTGAAACGCCTGAATCATCTCATCTCATGATTTTCACCATTGTCAGCCTCCAGCCTTCACAGCAGAGCCAACAGAGTGACTCTGGTGTAAAAACAGAGAGAGCCAAGCCGTCAGGCCCCACACACACACGCTATCAGAGGGAACTGGTACCAGGCTCTGCTGTGTAAACAACCAAGGCAAAGGAGAAGGAGGTGGCGGTGGGGTTAAATATCTGCTCTCTTTTATGAGACCACCTACAAAATGTTGCAAAGGCCCCGCAACAAAAATAATCTGCCACGATTCCAATGTTAGGCAAAATATAAACAATTTAAGTGCTCTGTTAAAGAGAACATCTGGGAAGTTGCGAGTTGTGCAGATGTTTTCACAAGTTGTTTTTTACGGAAAAGTAACCCTGCTAAGCTTCCTGCCTCTTCCATCTTGTCTCTCTTGACTGTGTTTATCAAGCCAAAATATAAACACATTAAAAAACCTTTAGAGCGCCGTCTCGTGTTGTATTATTAATTTGGGATTGACTGAAGGTCAACAGCTGGTTTCAGTTTGACCACTGGCTCTTTTAAAGTCACTCCACAAGAATAATTAACCGGTTTATATGTTGATTGGATTTTACATATTTTATACACATACATACATATATGCAGTAATTTGCCAGAAAATACCATCAAACTTATCACTTGGATCGTGCAGGGTCAGCCAGGGCCCAGAGCAGCCAGGAGAGTGGGTCATAGTTTCAGGAGTCCTTGAGGAAGGCAGGGGCTGGATGGATTGCCTGAAGAATCTCTAGGCAAGGAAGATTTATTACTTGGGGAAGTACAAGGGGTATGCTGCTTGAGGTAGCTTTTATTTTAGCATCAGGTTCCTGCTAAACGGAAAGAAATTAGAATTTTTAGATTAAAAAAAATACAATCACAATTTTTAGAAAAGAACTTTGTCTTTCCTTAATTCCATTAAAAAACCAAATAACCTGCTGTCATTAAAATGTAGAAAGTAAATTAGAAAGGCTAATTGGAAGAGCAAATACCAACACAAATGTACATGCTACTTGAAATGCATGAGAAAATAAATTTGTCCACTGGGTCACTAGGAAGCACAGCAATTAAAGAAAAGGTAATCTTACCACGGAATAGGTATTTGATCCCTTTAAATGCTGATCTTTTCCACAAAGGGGACTGGAGAGGCTTACTACACTCAGCTAGTGAAAATAGTGCACCAGAAGAAGCTGAGGTGTTAAAAGAGGAGATGCTGAAATAAATTAATAAACTCAGTACTGTGCGTCACCGGACCCAAATGGTAAATACTAACAAGACCTGAATGAAGTGCAGAAGACCTCAGTGACTGAACTAACAAAAATGTGCTGTCTCACTAAAACCAAGCCTTTCCGCTCTGGTCAGTGAGCCAGCCAGCAGCATGGCAGCCAGGGATGGTGGAAAGGGGCAGTCACAGGCAGTGTAGGGTCTCAGTGCCATGATCTCATTGGCCCCACCATCCCAACCATCAGCATGAGGGGAAATGGGGAATTACTCTTGCCGAGCCAGAGGTGTTTCCTCAGGGTTGGTGGATGTTGGATTCAGGTTGATACCACTAGGGACATGGTCACCTTCATGGCATAGTGGAACCACAGGCAAATGTGAAAATTCCTGGCAGTGACACCAGCCAGACTGAGAGATGGGAAATTAAGGGAAGATTAAAAAAATACAGCAACTGTGAAGAGCATTTGAGATGTTATATGGTATTTCACTGCTGGTGATGTAAAAGTGCTACTAGAAACACTACCAAGAGATTCCTCTGTTTTGTTTAGTGGGGATTTTTATCATAGAATCATGGTTAGAAGAGACCCAAAAGGATCATCAAAGTCCAGTTTCTGGCCCTGCACAGGACAACCCCAAGAATCACACCATGTGCCTGAGAGCATTGTCTGAATGCTTCCCAAAATTCTGGCAGGCTGGGTGCCATGACCACTTCCCTGGGGAGCCAGTTTCAGTGCCCAAACACCCTCTGGAAGAAGAACCTTCTCTTAATATCCAACCTAAACCTCCTCTGACACAACTTCATGTCATTCCCTCAGGTCCTGCCACTGGTCACCAGAGTTTTCTAGTTTTTTATCTTACAGCATTTTTTCAACAAAAGAAGCATGATCAGAGCACTGTTGTTGGACCTGTTTGGAGATACCTGGAAGTTAGTGTGGAGGACGAATGAAGGGGCTGCATGATGATAAGATGACTGGTATAACTTGGAAAAATGAAACAAATAAACTTGCAATAAGTAAGACAGCAGCTAGCTTCACACTACATTATCTGCTCTGCTCATCCTTGCTTGAGAGCTTTCTAGGCTATTAACTTGGTGGGGATTTTTACTGGACCCTGGGGAATGGGAAAGCCTCCGCTGTGTGGTCAACTTAAAATAAATCTGATTTTCTGCCTCTTCTGCTCACTGATTTCTTTTTAGATAGAAGGTGATACCTCCGGAGAATTAAGGCATTAAAATAAGTGAATTAAAAAATAAATATTAAGAAGTTTCATACACACTGTATAAAAATAATCTTTTTTTTACAGCCCCAGCCTTTCATGTGACCAGAAGGCACTCTCTGTGTCTTGGGCTCCATTACATTCTAAGTGAGGTTGCAACAGCCATTAAACCATTGACTCACATGCTTTGTTATAAGACGAATCTTGAATTCCCAGCTTCTCTGGGTGACCAGTGCCATGGGGAAACTCTTGCTATGCAACAGTGCTGCATCTCCAGTTAGGTTCTTGTATTTCTGTGAACAGCTCCTAGCACTGCAAGATGCAACTTCCAGCCCCCTGTTTTTACTGTGGCTGGCCAGAGACAAAAAACACATAAAAGCATGAAGCTCTTAGTCTCCAAAGGCCATGTAGCTCTCACCTCCCTGCTGAGCAAAGCCCCAGCTGCCAGTAATGATGTGATGGCAGTGATCAGCCATGGCCTGGCAGGATGCAGAGTGGAGCAGGAAGGCAGCTACCAGGAGTCATGGGAGGGGGCAATGCCTGTGCCTCAGCCCCCAGCCACCACAAGGATGTGTCCCCCATGGTGTGTTGCACAGCTGGGCTGTGCCTGCTGCATTCTCACCACAGGCACCTGGAACAGAAGATGCAGTGGGACACAGAAGCGAAGCTCCTTGATAGCACCTTCCCAGCATAAGTTATGTTTAAACACAGCCCTTAAAATAAATCCATTTTGGTTTTATGCTGCAGAGTGCATGAAGCCCGAGGTCTGAACTCCTGCCTGCTGGGGTGAAACCAGTTAATAGGGGAAGGCAAAGGAAACCCTGAAACTGTTTTGCTGCTGTCTGATTAACAATTTGTCAGAGCAGCAAGGAACTTCTAAAACCTCTGTATTTCCCTCCTGCTTTTCTATCTCAAAAACCTGGTGCAATCATAATGAGTCGGAGATTCCAGGAGCTGATGGCTACTCCTTAGCTCTGCACCACTGCCTGGTGACAAAGGGATTTGCCCATCTCTACCAGTATCCTGACATTTTAAAGTCACTGCACTCCATTCCTCCCAGAGGAATAAGCAAGAATCAATTCAATTTGCAATCTAAAAAGCAAATATCCCTTTCTCTCCAATTTAGGCATAGGAAGAAAGTATTGAATTCTGCTTTGGTGATTGTAGAAGGAAAAGAGATTTCTCTCTCTCTGTCTGTCTCTCTCTCCCCGTCTCTCTCTCTCTCTCTTTGTTATTTAATTCTGAGGTGGGTTAGGCAGCTTTGGATTTACTCTGCTGCAAAGCAAAGTAGGATCAGAGGCTAAAGCAGTAAGATTTATTTATGGTTGTGAACGTCATTTATCCTCAGTGATATCAAGCAGCAGGACCTTTGGTTTGCTGAGATGTGGCCCTGCTGGCTGTTTCAGACCACCTGCCTCACTGTCTCCTCTGTCCCACGTTTGAGTAAACCCCAAAAAACTCCAAGACAAATTTAAATGAATCCACGCAATTTCATCTTGGAGTTGTTCTGTGAATGTTCGAAGAAATCACCAAATGACCCAGACCTCCTGAGCTTGCTTGCATTCATCTTCTCTGTAAGCCTTGTACCCAGAAATTGGGTCATGGCATCACTGGCCATGGACAGTTACACTCCTTTTGCAAAACCTGGATCACTTTACTTTTGCACCAGGGACACGAATGGGGACTTTGCAGAAAACCTCACTGAACTGTATTATGAACTCAGAGGTGTTTGGTCTGGCAGCTGAAGGATAGATCTACCCCAGTGCATCCAATGGAGTGATACCTTTTTTCACCGGAGGGATCATGGTGTGCTTGGTCTGGGTTACATGCTATAGCAATGGGTGATGATTGCCCCCTTTTTGCCCCCCATCTCCAGGGTGGCTGCAGCCAGCCTGTGAATTTCTGTGTCCATGGGGCCTGCGGAAAGATGCAGAGAAATGTATTTCTCTCTTTAAATCGCAGCCATCTACAGAAAGGGACTGTGCAATTGTTTGTGCTGTGCAGAGTACAAAAAGGGCCCAGAGCTGAGATCTGGTGCTGGGGGCTGCTGCCACCACAGGAACAACAACCAGTGGCAGCAAACAATAGCCTTTGTCTGCTAACAACAGCTAGTAACTGCGATGGGGGCAAGCAGCTCCCACTTCTCGCTTCTCATCTCGCTTTCATTTTAGGAATGCAGAGCAAAAGAGATCCTTTTAAGGGGAGTGAGGAGGACAAAATAGCATGAGAAATAAAGTGATTGAAAATTTTCAGTGTCACTCCTTCATTCTACTTTTTAATGGTGCAAGTAAACTGATGTTAAACCCCAGATTCCCACCAGAGCCCTTAGCTTATTGCTTCCAGACAGCTCTCTCCACCACCTCTGAAAAACAGGTACCTTTTCTAGCCTGGAACATGTCCATGAACCAGCTTGTAGTTCAGCTCAGGGTGGATTCTTCAGGTGATTTTGTCAGTGCGGCAGGCTCCCAGGCCACCAGACCTGGCTGTGTTAGCCTGTTCGTGAAAGGCGACTGAAGCTTTGTTAAAAATCCTCTTTCAAATCCATTTGCACTCCCAAGGCTATGAAAAATCATGGATCTGACCTCTGAGAAGCTGCACGATGGGTGAGACGGGAGGCAATAAGTAACAGAGGAGAAAGGTGACATTTGCACTAATATCCTATCAGTGCTATTTCAGGCAATGCGGGAGCCCGCTGGTAGCAAAGCAACCTTATTTGCATAATAATCTGTGTGCTCCAGCACTTCCACCAGCATCATTTATTGCTTAATTGGATGTAGTAAAAATGAAGGTATCAGCAGGTTGCATCATTGGTTTTCCAGCCACTTACTCCCTGTGGTGCCAGTCACAGCCCTCACTATCCTGCAAGGAGAAAACACCAATGTAAAAAGGTTCCGTGCAGGGGATTCAAGCCAATTCATTCAGAGCATCCAGGGTTCAGTGCAAGGGGGCAAACAAGAGGGCAGCCTGAACCTTTGCTCAAAAGTCATTCCTGATATAAGGTTTGATTCCTCCTGTCCTTTTTATATAGGTTGTGCTTGCACTTTGCCTCTTCTGCACCTCTTGTAGGGTTGACTAGATGGACACCAGGAAATATAAAATAGTTTCTTTAATGAGCTTCTTAACAACTCTTCCCACTCTGTTTTCGGGAGTAGAGAGACACAGACAGCTTTCCTCATAAGTAGACCTGCTAAAGCTAGGGATCAGTTCAGACTGTGGTTTTGCCCATTACTTCCTCCACAACCTCAAGAAATCCCTTAAGCCAGTTGGGCCTCTTTCTCCCATCTCTACCCCATGGAAGCTGCAATGTTTTACCATGTTCCCTCTAATAAAGAGCCATGAAATCTACAAATGGAAGCTGCTGGGAGTGTATAATTTTGAGGTCAATCCAGCCCTATATTGCAGGAAAGCTTGCAATCTGTTTCTCCAAATGGAAAGTAATCCATGTTATTGTTTTTTGGATTCATCTTTCTTTTTAAAACACAACCACAAAACTTCAAATGAATTTGAACCTAATCCTTAAAAAATGCATGTTTGCACAGCTGAGCAGAGACCCCACCGAAGATTAGTGGCATGTTTCAAGCGGACTACAAGCACTGACCGGGGACTTGTCTCATCCATGAAAAACACCTGCTTCTTTGAGGTTCCTCTGCCTGCTGTGAAAAGAGGGGTAGGCAGCAACTCTGACTAGAAAAGCATGACTCAGGAAAGCTTTTTTCTGCCCCTGTAGCTGATTTCCACATGTGTTGTATATTACAAAGGATATGAGTTTGATGTTTTCTTGTTCCTGATATAAAATGAAATTTTAATGTATTATTTTTATTGGACTCAGCAGATCCCTGGTTTTCAGCCAGGGTTCTGTTGCATTAGACACAGTACAAGACAGGACTCAAGAGCTTATTGTATCCATAAGAGGAATGAATGAAGGATACCACTTTGATTTCAGTGTGGGTTTTAATGTCCTGCTAGAGAGCACAGTCAAGATTTGTAGCTAGGAAAACCATATACAGAAGGCTTAACCCAACAAAAAGGAGAGGTAGTCCGATGCATTCCAGGAACTGTTTTCCACGACATTTTCAGAAGGTACAATGTCAAAGAAAAGCAGCAGCTTCAGACAGTGCCTGCCAAGCAGTTCTGGGGCAAAGATGGGCTAAAAGAGCCAGGTCAGAGCACTTAAACTCCTGAGGCACCAGCATTTGTAGCTCCCATAAACCATACTCTTGCTGCTGTAACCGCAGAAACCATTTGCCTGCTCTCACAAGCTTGGGCCCTTTGTATGCTCACTGCCAGATGGACTTTGGGGTTTAGGGGGCTGTGATGGCTGTGCTGCTGGGACAGTGGAGTTTGCCCACAGGCACCGAGAGAAATATAGCAGTGGGACAGCTATTGTTTGGGTTGTATGAGAGGGGGGAACACTCCCTAATGCACACATTTTTAAAAAAAGTTTCAGCTACCTTTTTTTCTGTGATAAACACATGCTGTTTCCTTCAGCAGCAAATGCTTGTGAGGTTCTTGAGAGGGCTGGTGACTGTTGTGGCTGCCAAATAGGACCAGGGGTTTAGGAAACCTACTTGGAAAATACCTTGTGTTTCACTTAGCATTTCTCGCTTTTTTTCTTTCAGTGGTTCAGAGAGTTTAGTCCCCAGCTGTTACTACTGTGATTTGTGATCAGCTGGTGCACCTTCAATCTTCTGGGAAAGGATTTCTAATGAGAATGGAGGCCCCGGGGCAACACTGTGAAACAGAGACTGCTGCAGCACAGCAAAGTAGATAAGATCAATAGGAAATGCAGATTTCCAACATGTTGGAAAGATGACAGCTTCCAAACACACCCTGGGGAAAAGATTTTTATATCTTTTAAAGGAGTGGCAGAAAGACTACCTCTCATACCAATATATATTTATATATGTAGGTATGTGCACAGGAGTGAGAAGGAATCTGCTACCTCACTTCTAAAATATTTGCTGAGGATTGTGGAAATCTTTACCGGGTTGGTCCAACTAAACCAACTTTGTTTTCCTGCAGGAGATGTACACTGTACCAATCCACACCAAAAGAAGCCATGATAAAGGAGTGGGAAGCAGCTCACAGCCAGTGCAGTGCTGCAAAGCCCACCACAGCCAGCATGCCAGGTCTCTGCAGGGCAGTGTCCCACCTCACTCCCTGGGCCAGCAGCTGCTGCTGTGGCTCCTGATGGTTGCTAGATCAGTCAGAGAAAAGCATTTTGGTCTTCCCCACCACTTTAAGTTCCCCAGCAGTTTACAGAGCACTTGACAAGCCAGAAGTTGTAAGTTGAAATAGCAAAGTATGAACAAGAAGCGAGGTGCAAGTTTTTAACAGCCAGGACAAAAGACTGCTGAAAGCATTCACTGAAAGATGGTGTAAAGCTGCCACCTGTAAATTTCAAGAGTAGATCTTCTAAATCATCAATTCAGTCACACATGACTCAAGCTACTGGAGAGAAAACTGAAGTGAAATTCCTGTTTCATGCAGATGGACTGACTATGTCTCTCCTGGGCTGTAAGAGTCTATTGCTGTAACGTATCAGAAGCACCCTGAAGAGTAATTCAAGTGTTGGCATCTTATCACCTGGTCTATCAGCATCTGCCTTCTGGCTGTCCGGTGTGTTAAATGCAAGAAATATCATGATCTACTCAAAATGCATTTTAAGTCATGTACATGCACTCTGTAACCTCCTGCATCGAGTTCATTCCTGCTGGGAGGGAAGCTGCACTCTGCTCAAACGCTGAATGCAAGAAACAATTACCTTGTTAGAAAAGGTGTCCCAGTCTCACCACAGTCCCATAGGAGAAGGGTCTGAGATACTGCAAACCCCCACCTGACTGCAGCTCCAGCCCACTGCCACAAGTATGAGGAGGGTTGATTATCCACTTGGAGATACTCCTCCAGAAAATCTGGTTCAGGGAAACACACTGTGATTGACATTGAAAAATCCCACATACTCTGAGATCAGAGCATGCCTCTGAAGACATTCTGGTTTCAGTACTTCATGGGGTGAGAGGGACAGAGCAAGTGACTTTGCATCTTTCCCTGATGCGAGCTGCAGATAACCTGATATATCCCGAGGTCAGTGGCCACCTTTTCGCTCCTGCCCTGGGTGCGCTGTTGTGGGTGAATAGTCCGTACTATAGTATTGCTGGGTGAACAGTCCCTACTCCCCTCACTCTAGCTGAATTCATGGTGTTAGCCTTGACACCCTGTGGGAGGGTCACCTTTGCCTGCAAGGAAGAGTTGGGGCAGCTCAGCTCTGTCAGGAGCCCAACACCCTCCTATGTTGGGGGTGTGAAAAGTCAGTTCTGTAATTAACAGTAGCTGATGAAATTGTTACTATTATGTTATTACCAGCAAAGGAACTAATGATTTGTCCTGTAACCCACATAACCAGCTCCAGTGTGGCAAGTAGTGCTGCCAGCTGCCTGGCACAGCTCTTCTCTCCCGGAACTGAGAACAGCATTCCCGGCAATGCTAGGCTCCTCTACAGCTCCCAGCCAGCCACCCGAGCAGGGCGCTCACACTTGGCAAGCACTCTACACATGTCTGTCACATTTCTTAGCAGGAGCTGCCGTGATGTGTCCTGCAGCCCTGCAAGCCAAATACTAAATGCATCAGACAGTGCATTTGTAGCTAAAAATATCGCCGAGCAATTTGCCTGAGAAAGGAGCCTGTTCTCCCTGGCTGGTAGCCAGATGACTTTGCCTTGATTGCCACAGCTAAGGCTGTCTTCTGCAGTCCTTGCGTAAAACTGTTTCAATACTATAGTGTGATAACACTGGTGGCAGAGTTTAATCTCCTGGAGAATGGAAGCCGTGGATGCTAAATCCTGGCACAGCAAAATAAGTCCAAAGCGCATTACTTCATTGAAATGATGAAAGTGTGACCGCCAGCCCAGCTTATGTTGAAGTTTATGGTGTTAAGCAGGTTCTCATACTACAATGCTCTTTGAGCATGTCTATGACTGAGGGAGTAGCAAGTGAAATCTCCATTCATTCATCATATTGCTGTGTGGTCATCACTTGTCTCCTAAATAGGTAATAATTACAATACATGGCACTTTGGTAGTATTTTTTATCCCAGAGTTTCAAACACTTCAATTAAGCCTTCTGACACAGCTGAGAAGCAGGACCAGGAATGCACCCTCTTAGTTAATCATTAATGAGATTTCAGTACATGATATATAGAGGTTAAAAATAATATTTTGTGAATATAATACATGATATTGATAAAACAGGTAGAAATAATCTTATTCACTGTTCGGCAAAGACCCAACATTAGAAAAAGTGTGAGGCTGCAACCCTACTGTTTCCCGCCTCTCCAAAGCGATGGGACCAAAACTGTGTAAGCACCTCAGAAGAATTAGGGAAAACTTGTTACTTGTAGAACCTCTCAGGCAGAGAGAAAGAATAGAGTTTTTTACGTGCAAGCCACCTCCAGTGAGCCCCATTGACTTTTCCTATTGCTTCCCTGTTGTTCTGTGCCTGCTCGGCCAGGCAGTGCTGGGACAAGACAGAGCAGCCCTGGAAAGCTGGATGGCTGAAGATCCTTTGAGACTTTCTGACTCCCAGAAGATTTAAGATAACATTTGAAGGCAAAGAAGACAGGGCAGATTGTATTGCCAGTGCAGTGCTGTCAGCTCTCGTCATGAGTTGTAGCCCATTTTCCTCCAAGCCCTGTTTTGCCATGGGAACGGGTTACACAAATCTCTCCTTGCTCCTCGAAACAGCAGCACAGATCTAACTCAGACTGCAAAATAAGAAGCACAGAAATCACAAACTTCTAATACCTCCACAGACAAAAAGTCAATTGAAAGGACAGCTCACTGTATAATTTTCAAGCTAGTCTTGTGATAGTTTAGGAGTGTGACTTATGTTTTTCTTAAATACACATTGGCAATCCAGCTTTCATTACCAAGATGAAGGCAGATTTAATGCACAAATTAACTCACAGGTGCACTGAAACTATTTTTCTTTATCCTGACCTCAGTCCCCACGCAGATATAAATCCCCAGCTGTGAATCGATGGTACTTAATGTTCTTCCGTAATAGGGCTGCAGCTTATCTCCTGCTTCAAGAGCAGAAGCATCCAGGGTGCAGTGGTTTGCATTTGTCTCAAGAAAAATTACCAGTTCGGGAAGTAGCGAGACTGGATAAGTGTACTCTTGGTGGAGTGAGTTAATGTTTGATGGACAGGTGATGGAGTAGGCTAATATTTGAACCTCTGGAGATTTAACTTCAAACACCCGCCGGGATTTGAGTCAGCTCTGATCTGTTGTGGCCAGTTGCCATGTCAAAGGACTTCTACACAACCAAACAGACTTCAGTCAGGCTGGCAGTCTGTCTAGCCGTCCCCACATGGTTTGTAGAGGGCACTGTGTCCCCAGTGACCTCACAGTGCTGTCCCAAAAAACAGCAGATTGTCCCAAGGCTGCTGTAACAGAAAATGTGCAAATGAATTGACTCCAACATGTGTGAAAGGGGTAGATCCAGCAATGCTGGGAATGAGCTGGGGGGTCCTGGAGGTTCTGTTTCATTGTCCTATTTCTAAAGTACTTTCTCAGGTCAGAGGAGGTAGTTTGAAATAAGAATTCAGATGCATCCTCCAAGGAAGGAATCAGCAGAACTGCGTGGGAAAGTCTGCAAAGTATTTCAGAGCAGAAAGGACTTTGGGATGGCAGTACTGTATAGGTTTTTCTCATTATTTGTGTTTTGAGAAAAAAAAGATGTTTTTAAACAAACATTTATAGGTATACAAGGTTTCTCTATAAATTTGCATTTGTTTGATCTATATTTCTCTGCTTCAGCACAAAACCAATCTAGTTTATTCCACGCTTTACACTCCATCTCTCTAGCTTTGATGAACTTCAGTCAGAAATAGCAACCAAAGCTCCAGCTCACAGAGGCCTGTTTGCTCAGTCCAAATGATCATAAAACAGGGACATGCCTTCCAGGCTTTAGCCTCTTCTGGCTGTTCTGTACTAGGAGAGCATGCCATCTCACCAGTTCCTTACTCTGCTCTTCATACTCCTGTTGTATGGAGAGAGCTCCAGGATCTGCAGAGGATCAGTGGAGGGACCTTTGTCACAGCCCTAAGCAGGGCACATTGATGGAAAAGAATCCATAAAAAAAGCTGAAATGGGCGGTGGTTTGTGCTGGAGTAAAAAGGATGGGTTTGGGGTTTTGCTGTTCTTACGGTGACGCTGCATTTAAATGTGGCTTACTTAGAGAACAGCGTATGACCCATGTGTACCTTGTCATATCCGATAGATCTCATGTGAAAAGCTGAAAGCTCTCAAAAGCAGCTGGGCCCCAGGGAACATCACAAGGCTGAGCTGTGTGAATTAAATAACCAACAGCAAAACCAACAGCTCCTCTGACAGAGCCAGAACTCTGCCAAGAGTGTGGGGCTGTCCCAACCCTGCCCTTCTCTTTCAGCAACCACAGAACCAGACCTTCCTAGTATTACTCTCAATGCTCCAGTGACTCCAGAGGAACTACAATAGTTTAAACCAACACTGTATCTGACCCTTTGTCTTAAATCTCCCACCTAGACTTGGTTTTACAGACACTCAGGGTCATGGCAGAGTCCTCATCTATAACAGCCAGGTTACTTCCCTCCTGTGCTAAATCAAACAAGCCAACCTGAGGGCAGCTCTTTTGAGGAAGGCTTTCTGGGCTGGTTTCACCCTCTTCCCTCCCTAATTGTTTGTTAATGTACGCAAATAATTTAACCAAATAGAGGCTAGAGTTTCCCTGTAGGAAGGGAAGTTTGCTGGGAGAGGGGACAATCGCACAGATGGATTTACCTGTATCTGATTTTGGGTAAATATTTATTCTTCTTTCCCTTTTCTGCACTCTTCTCAGCCATAGGAACAATGACAGATTCTCCCCGGCCACGGGGCAGCACAGAAATATTATTACTTTCATTTTACAGATACACAAGTGGAGCAAAGGTGACTTAACCTGAAACTGGGGAAAGTGAGCAGTGCTTTTACCGCCACTTCCAAGGGACTTTGAACGGGAGCAGCTGGAATAAACAGCCAGCGCCAGCCAGGCAGTGGGCAGGAGCCGAGCTCTGGGGCTGCATCACCAGGTATCCCAGGGAGTGCCACCATATTCCCTCAGAGGCTCGACCATCACTGGCCTGAGCTGCAGTTCTTCTCTGGAGCCTGACTTCATCCCCTCTGACTTACCTTGGGGAGGTGCTGGGAAGTTTCATTAATTCCCATTTGTAAAGCGGATTTAGAGTGCTGCCTACAATGAATTCTTTGTAGCAAGAACTATGGCATTCAGCAAGACAAAGAGGGCAAAACAATCCTGTGCTTTTTTTTTTTCTTGCTTGTTTGTGGTTTTTTTTGGTAGTTTTGCAAAAGGGAAAAATCAATGTTAGGGTTTTATTACAAGACAACAGACTACAGCCACCCTTTTTTCCTGGAATAATAATAATAATAATACATTACGCTAGGTTAGTCAGTAGTTTTCAGTAATCCGCAAGACATGCACTGTTGACCTCTGAGGTAATTTTGGATCACGCTCAAGCCAAATAAAGGCAGATTTGTGGTTGCAGGTGACAGATCCTCTGAAAAACCATGAAAGTAACCACAGTGTCCTCTGGTTTGATTTGAACTCAGCCTGGCCTTCATCGGTTCTTCTGGCACTAGTCCAGAAGTAAGACAGATTAATGATTTAAAGGCATTACTCTATAATATGATGTAACTCAGCACAGGGTGGTGGCTTTGAGAAGATAGTTTGCAGTAAGTACCCAGGCAGTAAACCATGGACCACCCCTTCCGGATGGTACCTTGCTCTTCAGAGGATGTTATGGGCTTGGCTGGAACCATTCATGGCATGAATGTGTCCTTCTATAGGGCAGGAATATGCCCCTGTGAAATGCTACTCACCATTTTCTGCCTCCTGAGGGAACAGAAAAATTGTGGCTTTGGTGGAATGATGAAAACAGTCAAGGGAGAGAAAGGTGAACCTGGGAAGGTGGTGGCAGTGCCCATGTCCATGCCATGACATGGCATGCTGCATGCCCAGAAAGCTGTTTGCAGCTCTGGCAGCAGTATGGCCTGGGCTCTGCATGGTGTCTTCTGTCATCTCCCCAGCCACTGGTTTTTGGGCTCATTAGACATATCTATATACCAGGAGTCCACTTACCCACACTGTAATCCTTTGTCTGAGTGAGGTCTGAACCCCTGTGTTAATCCTGAGCTTGTATAGAAAATATTCCCCAGCCTGTTATGACTACAGGTCTGCCTGAGCTCTAATAATCAGCACGGCTCAGTGAGTAACATAGAGCTTGAGGGAGTGCTGGGTGGGGAAATGTATATAAAAGGCAGTCCTGATCTTCCTTTAGCAACCATTAATTACAGCCAGTGATGGGAATAGGAAACAGCAGTCATGCTGGGATACTGCTGTTTGCAACTCAGTCAGAGGCAGGCTGAAATCTGAAGACAGAGAGGATAGGTACTGTGTAATGGACTGGGGAGATACATGAAGTTTAAAAACAATCTCCACTTGAAATTAAGGGTTGGTGCTTGCTTTAGCATTTGGCCTATGAAGTGACATCAGTAGGCACAAGCCCCATCACTATATGGCAGAGACACAGGGAGAGAACACATGGGGGCACATAAGTAAATGGTGCCAGCCCTGAGGGGCAACTGATTGGCACTGGCCAAGCAGCACCTCACCGCTTCCACTTGAAGAGGCACTCGTGTTAAACAGCACTCAGCAGGGACTTTGTTAAGGAAAGCAAGTTTCCTGGCACTACAGCTGGGGTAAGCCATCTGGAGTGGACCAGGGTGCTGAGCTGAGGTGGGTGTTGGGTCAGGGAGCAGAGAGGCAATGAGGAGTCAGGCTGTTCTGCAGCTGGTTGTTTGAAAAGAAAGCTAGGGAAATCTCAGGAAAGATCTTTTTCTATTTATTAAGCAGCTTGTAAAGAAGCTTAGTCAGTGCCTCTATAGCAACTTGACACCAGCAGCACTGTGACAGCAATTATTAACAGGGAAGGAGAGGTAGAGCAGTGTGGCAGGTTTGAATAATGCTCCTATGAAAGTGCTTTCAAATTGGTGGTCAAACCATGGCCCCTGCTTCATTTAAGCAACAGCTACTTGGTGCATTTCCTCCCTCAACAAATAACTTTCTTCTCCATGAGGTCTAAGTCAAGGAATCTTCACTGCCCAGCTGGAACAAGTCAGGAGCACAGGTACAGCCTGTCCTGATGGATGAGTGGTAGCTCCTTGTTGTGCCACGACACTTTCTTGGCATACTGCCTTCCTTCCACTGGGGTCACTGTGCTCCCGCCAGCACTGAAACAAAGCTGTGCAATGGCAGAGCTAGATATCCAGCCCCAAATCCTGGCATTATCCTGTGATTGTTTTTCCTGACATTCATTCAGGCCAGGCACAGAGGCTCATCTGGCCACTTTGGTACTGGTGAATGTGTTATCAGTCTGAGACAACTAGGTACTTTGTCTGGCATGGAGGATTTGGCTCTCCCCCCTGGCTCAGTAAATTTCCATGTTGGCTTCATCTGAAGTGACTCTGCTATGGCTGGAGTGGTCCCACTGTCTCTGGACCTCCTTCCTGACCATTTCTGCATCTGCACAGTATGAGACATCAGTGCTGTGGTGGCTGCCTTAGGAGAATTTGGAACCTGGAACTTCCTAAGCTCTTTGGGAAGATTTAGCCTTAAAATATCTCCAGGCTAAGAAGAGGTTAGGCCCTCTCTCTCCCATCTGCTTTTTCATGTAAGACGAAGAGGTGCCAAAATCTGCTGAGAGGACTGTAGAGGAATAGCCAGGAAAGATGCCTGCAGCTATCCCTCAGTCTCCTGCACAGACAATGTTTCACAGATGTGAAGTCATGAGTATAGTCATAAACATTTTAAGACACACCTGCCAAATAGTTCTGGAGTTTTCTAGTGAGAAGAAACCTTCTGTAAATGTCAAGGGAAAAAAATCAGGAAGATCCTCATTTTATGGGTGGATCCAGCAAATTTTCTTTCTTTCTCTCGCTCTGTCATGAGCACAGACTGTCATCTTCACTCTCTCCTATGAGCTCACTAACATTTATTTAGCTATGTAAAGTATGAATTATGGGAATATAAAAAAGTATGTTCCTGTCACACACATGCTCTACCATTCTTTTTTTCAGTGCCTCTTCCTATCACACAAATGGGAGTTAAAACAGAGAGATGCACAGTCTTCCATGCTCTAATTTCTCCACTTTTAGATCCACATTATGACACCTTAGTCTGTGAGTTATGCTGGATTTGCCTTACTCTCTGGGCTAGGACTCTCAGCATGGGTGGCTCATCCCGGCCTCCACACACACACACACACACACACACACACACACACACACACACACACACATACACTTCTCATCTTTTCCTACAGAGAGAAAGAGCACTGAGGGAGCTGCCAATAGGCAATGGGATGGCTCCCATCTGCTTGCATGGCTGGTGACCCCATCCCAACAAGGCTCCCACATGCCCACTTCACATCTCCACTCTGTGCAAGTCCCTCTCTAATGGTCTTACCCTGGTGCCTCACTCCCCCAGAACTGTACACTTAATTGTGGCAGTATCTGGGTTCAGAGACCTAGGGCTGTAAGGAGGCAGATGTCCACCCTAACACTCATCCCTTGGCATAACTCCCCTTGTCATAATGTGATGGAGAGAGGGCTCCTGCATAATCCCCAATAGCTCTGTCCACCTTTTAATGTGTTTTTAATCACAACAGAGTAACCATCACGCCAGTGGTGGCTGGAGGGGATAGGACTCCTTAATCTTCCTGGGGTTAAAATTGCTCATCCGTGAAACAGGGACAGTTTCTGCAAGGAGTATTCTCCTGGAGCCCTTCCCCTGGGTGAGCTTGCACTGTGCTGAAGATCAGCACAGGGCTTGGGGTCAGGAGGAGCCCATCTGTGGGGATTTAAGTGTCACTGAGGCCTTCTGCTGACTAAATGCCTTTCATTATAATACCAGCAAAAAAGCCCTGAGATGCTTTAACCACAGCTGAAGTGTTTTACAACCTGCTGGGCAGAGAAATGGGAAAATATAAGGTATAATGGGAAAATATAAGGTATAATAGGAAAATACAAGGTATGCTGCAGCAGGACAGTGTAGCATTGTAATTAAAAGGTAGTTCAGTAATGCTGCATCAGTCTATAGGAATACAAGAAAAATGTTTTATCTCTCTAACCTATGCTCTTCCTAGTGTTAGCATAACTACACAGGAAACTATATAGTGCTGCTGATACAGCTTGTCTCCCTCAAAGAACAGGTTTGGACTATACCAGCAGGACAATCTGGATTTTATTTGCAAGGATGGAGCTGTATATTCACTGGGATGGCCCAGCAAGTCCTTTTCACCACAGATAAGCCCTCAGTCTGCTGCCTCTCATGTTGTAAAGGTGAGTAGCCTTAACATATATCCTCTCCTCTCCTCATGTGCAAGGCCGTGCTGCAGGGAAGGGCATGAGAAAAAAGGGTGGTTGTGAACTATTTCCAGCACCAAGTACCCAGTCCTGAAATTAAAGACTTTCCTTCTACAGCAGAGGTTTAGTTTTTCACCCTTTTACTGTGTCCTGGCTAGTACTTAATGCTCCGTTCTCCAAGTGGTGCCTTTCAGGGAGGCTTGGAGATCATCCAGTCTTGGCTGGCAGCCTGACCAGCTGCAGTTCTGCCAGTTGTGCCCATCCAGGCTGCATCCCCCTTCCCAGAGGGGCTTGGAGACTCAAGCAGTGAGTGCACAGCTATCTCACACCTTGTTCTGGGGGAGAGGAGCCAACCCAGGAGCTGTTGCCCAGATGCCCCAGGCCAAGGTGGCAGAGTGCTTTAGGGAAATTTGGCTGCCTTGCTGGAGGTGTAAAGAAGTGAATCTGCACTCCTCCAGACAGCATCCCCCTGCTCCATCTCCCACCTGTCCACCTGGCCTCAGGTAGAGGCTGAAGTCCTTTCAGTCTTGGTCTCCTTTCCTCACCCACAGGTGAACCTCAGTGTGAGCCTGGTGCTGTGGAGGTACATACCTCCCACTCCTCACCCTTGCTCAAAGGCAGGGAGGCAGCCTCCACAATGGTCCTATTCTGACAAGGAAGCAGCGTCTAGACACAGATTAGCCAAACAGCTAAAGCACAAGACCAGACCTGGAAAACCAAAAAAAAAGAAAAAAAAGCTCCCCAGCTCTGTCCACCATTGGTTCCTGTGAGATTTCAGCAAGGAAGGGAACTTCTTTAGGTCTTTGTCCTTCCTCACCTGTCTAGTATGGGATAATATTTCCCTTTTGGCAAGGCTCTGATTAGAGTTAATTAACATTTGAAAAGTGCTTTGAAATGGAAGATGCACTTGGAAAACTGAAGTGTTATTGCTGCAATTGAGTGGCTCTCAGGGTAGGGAAGCATTTGACTTCTTTTTCCCTGTGGGCAGAATAGCCTGAATAATACTGAGATTTCTTCAGATTTATTAATTATCCAAGCACCTAGTACATATCAGGTACCTAAAACATAACTCGGTTCGGATATTTATTCCATGAAATATCAGAATGTGGATACATGAAATCCAAGCTACGTTGTCCAGAAAAATAAATCACATGACACTGGGGCTCTTCCCCGGCTGGCACCAGCTCTCCTGGCATGACTGCTTGAGAACAGGCATTTAAAAATCTGTTTTCCATGACTTCTCATGCAGGATTTTGAAATGTACTCTATGTTTGCCAGTAAAACAAGCTCTTGCAAGAGTCTCCAGCAAGCAAAGTGCAGGCCCTGAAACAAGTACATGTTAAAAAAATGAATGAGCTTTGTTTGCTCAGGCCATTATTCTGCAGGATATTTTAAAGTATTCATTTGTAGTCTCCAGATTAATCCTAGTGAAGTGAGTAGAACTGTTTCTGGGCAGAACCAGGCAGATGCTTAAATACGCTGATGAATACAGCTTCCAATTATTATTTCATCAACTCGTGTGCTCTTATTCTGTATTTTAAAGACTTCCTATGTATTGTTTCAGTGTCTTCCCCTGTAATCTCTAACACAAATTGCTGCTGAGTCTAGGTTGGAAAAACACTACCTCTGTTACCTATGAAGCACACAGTCTATAAAAAAATGTGTCACCATTCCAAGAAATCTCTAGTAAATTTAAAAAAAAAAAAAAGGAAAGAAACAATGTTATGGGATATATTTCCAAAACCCTGTGTGCTGGGTTGTAGGGTTGGCAGTTCTCAGCTTCATGTCTCCCACTAGCTTCAGCTGAAATTGCCTGTCCACCTATGCAGCTGTGGCATCACATTCTGAAACCCCACTCCTTTTGGAAACAGAGTCATCAAGTTCCTGTGTAGACACAGAGGCTGGGACTGACACAAAGTTCATACATCCTGAGCCCAGCTTGTTTCGATTCTGTGGAGTTGAGTGGTGCTAACCCAAGTGACTCCTGCATGTACACAAGGCAAATTGTGCATGTTTTATATGAATAAGGGTGTGATTCAAGTATCTAGCAGATCTCACTTGGAGAGAAGAATCCGGGTTAAATCAATCTACTAATCCAAACCCTGGGGTTTCTTTTCTTGGCCGAGCCATACAAAATCAATCACCACACAGTGTTCACTGATCAACACACTCCACCTCATTTAAGAGATGGGAGCATCAGGAGATACTTAAACTGATTACCCAACTGCTGGTCCCCTCACTGGCTGGGTGTGTGTCTTTTTGAGGCTTGGGACAAGGCCCCCACCATAACCAGGCATGGGTGAAGCAACATGTTTTGCAGCCATCAGCCCACAGCCACAGCCTGCACCCTGCACTTGTGTGGTGCTGCACAGCAAAGAGGCCAGGAGGAAGGCCAAGTCAGGGCTCTGGACAGGTTAGTGTGGTGGTCTGCGGGGTCACTACCCCAGATTTCAGTCCCTGAGATATTGATTGCAAAGAGACCTAAAAAGGTAAGCCCAGAGGTATGGCTATATACCCAAGAGAAGATGAAAACCATGGGCACTGTGCCACAGCTACCTGTAGTAGCTGCTTACACTCATGGTTATAGCATCGCACAGGTAGATGAAAAGGCTCCTTAGCTGTCTGAGTCATTTGCCCTATCAGCAAGTGGATGCAGATGGGCATTCACCACAGAATAATGCACAACACGGCAAATACAACTTGGGACACTCATGTTCTCAGCCCGTAAGGCTTTGCCTGTCTTCATCTCCTTTCCCCAATAATTCTCTTGTGAAGGATTTCTGCGGAGTTGGCACAGCTATCTGCTGAACTGTATCTAGGGCTGGTAGCAGTAGAGACACTTACTGTCCTTTGTGAGCAGGGACAAATGCCATCACCTGTATGTGCCAGAGCAATGAGGTCTGTAGGGCAAGAAGCATGTTACCTGCTGTGAATCATAGCCTCGGAAGTGCCCAGGGTAGCAGTGGCCAGTTCCTGCATTGGCCCCACCATGGGAAGGCATCTGCAACCATCCTGAATCTGCTTGGAGCAGCTAGCACAGCGCAGGGAGGTCACATGGTTCCCATTTCAAGTGTCATCAGTGAAACCACTTTTTTATTTTTCTTTCTGCTGTCTGATGTTGGACCTAAGTCCCTGTGAAATGGCTTCTCTGTCTAACCATGCTGCAGTGCTGAGCTGGACCGAAAGTGATGTGAACACCAAAGCAAAGCAGTATGAATGACTGCTCCTGAGGCAGCTCCATGCCTGTTTGATCCAGCCTCTCATCTTAGGGACACATGCCTCCCACTTCACCTTCAGATGCCTAGAGAGGGAGTCCCAGTATAAACCCATGGCTCCTCTGTTCCTCTGACTTATGGTTTGGGTTGTACATGCCAAGGTGTATTTTCTTCCCTCTCTTTACAAAGCTTGCTCCCACTAGTAGTGACAGGAGTGCAAGTCAGTGCAGTCCGCAGGAGGCCCAGCTGCTTGCTGTTAATGTTTAATGACAGCTCTGCTAGCTGGAGATATTCTCAGACTCTATTTCAGCTGGTCAGGTTTCATACAAACTGTTTTCAGCAAACACTGTAAATCTACAGAGCATTAAGTTACTGAGGAACACTGGGCCAGATTCAGAGGAGACTTCAGGGAAAACTTGGTGTGATTTAGCACTTCCAAAGTCTTTCCTGCATCCAGAATTAATATTTTTCACACATGCAAACCTCACTGTCTCTTGCTGTGGCATTTGTGTGGTAGCAAATATGTATGCAAAGTCTGCACCAAAGCGTCAGGGCTGAACAGGATGCAGACGCCTTCCCCATCTCTCCCAGACAGGTTACTACTCTGTCAGCACAGTCCTGCACCAAGAATAGCGTCAGATGGTTTCCTAGAGTAAATTAATGCAGCTCCATTATGTTAGGCCAAGTGATATCAGCAGAGAACTCAGACAGCTAATTTTTAACCTTCTCCAATTTCCCTTTGCCTCATGAAACCGTTTCCTGCCCCAGTTCCTCTGACAGTCCCGTGGTCCTCCTCCAAGCATCTATCCAGTGTAGAGAAAAAGCTAAATGTGAAGTATAGGAAGGTCAAAGCTTAGGATCATGCAAATAGGATCTGAGGGACACTAATGATCTGAAATGGTACTACTTATATGCCCAGCCAGGAGAAACAGTGGGTCAGAACAGCTCAGACAGAAATTTGGACCCTTAGACTAAACCACCTTCATCTAAATTTCATAGTGAGCCAAGAGATATTACAGGTCAGGCAGAACATGATGTCTCCACTCTCCACTCCCACCTTGATCAAGGACTGATCTGAGATGCATGTATTTTCTGTGGATATTATTGGCAACTCACATCCAAGAAAGGCAATTGTAACTGCGTGGAAATTTTGAAGTATAAGATATGGCTATGGTTGCCTTCATGTTCTGTGAAGACCTTGAAAAACCTTGTAAAGGTCAATGCTTTGACTTGCTAAAGAAGGTGATCTTGTACAAAGATTTAGGAAATTCTCTGGGCACACATCAGCGGGTTCACCACAGGGGTAACTGCATTTGCCAGCTGTGAACTTGGGTACTGTGAAGGGGCCAGGTCAGTGCCTTTTGGGTGCAAGGACAAAATGGAAAAAAGGCTGTCTGAGTCATAAAGACAAGTCTGAACCCTTTATTCTCTTCTACCTTCCCTCTTCAAAACCCTGAAGACTATCAAATGTCTGCTGAGGTCTATTCCATCCCCAACTGGGGATGGGGATGAATGGTGACATTCTGAATATGACAGGAGGATATCAGGGCAGTGACAAACCCCAGCCTGGCACACTGTCTGCAACCTCAAGTACTGCTGGCCTCATGTTGCTCAGAGATCCAGAACCTTCGGTGTGCCCCTCATTGTCACTAACAGGGACAGGGTGATCCTTCCCACATCCCCTGCTGAGCTGCTTCCACTGATGGGAAAAGAGAGTTCTTCTGCATGTGTGCAAAACCATGCTGCACTATTACAGAATCAAGCTGTGTGTGGAGATTGCTTGTCCTGCTTGCTCTGGGACATGGTGGGAGCATGCAAGATGGCCTCATCCCTGTTCTTTATGGAGCAAGCTGCGAAGGCGGATTTCTGTCTGCCTGGAGCCCAGCCCTTCAAAAGCCTGGGATTGTTTGAACACATAGTTCATAGGATAAAACCAGTGCCTAGTGCTGATTTTAGGTCAGAGCAGGGGAGATGCGAGCAACCATGATGGAGAAGGTAGAAGCTGGCTGGGGTGGGCAATGGGAGGCTGGCACTGTGGGGCGGCTTTTGTTGATGATAGTCTTAAGATGTACTTTTGGCCCCAAGTGAAGGTGTCGATTTCTGTTAAACATGTAGAAGATGTGTCTGAAATGTGCTGCTACTTCTTTTTCCTTCCCTCGGTTTTGTCTGAAAGCATCCCTTTTGCAGGAACAAGATGCTCTGTTAAACTAGGAGCGTTGTCAGTGGCCACTGTAAGCAACCATAATAATCTGTAAGGCAATGTGCAGCTCTGATGTGCAAATGGGACTTAGAGAAGCCTCACTAACGGGAGAACGCAGACAGCATTTAAGCTGAGTTTCAAACTGATCATAAAGCATCACTTGACAAATATCTAGATTTGAACTTCTTTAAGCCTTCAGGACTTTAAGAAGAGAATGTCAGTCTCCTGCAGAATAAGACCTTAATATTTTGGGCTTTCCTTTAGGAAGAGGAAAAAAGCTCTAAGCAGAGAGAATCCAAAAAGAATATCTGATTTCATTGCTTTCATCATACACCACTACATATTATTTATTTTCTCTCAGAAGCCAGGGGCATATCTTCTCTAAATATTTACCTACTTTCTTTCTAAGGCCATATCTGCATGTCACCATGCTGATTTGTGTAGTAGATATACCCACCTTACTTTGGATCTAATATATCTAATACATCCAGACTTTAATAGCAGACTAATAAAATCAAGGTCTAATAGTTAGTGTGAGGTCAGGGTAGCCTGCAACATCTACTGGGACTATCTTCCAGTCATTGCTCTGCACCGAGCCAGTCACACTAGTGCCACACCATACTGCACTGCAGGTCTTGTAGTGAAACTGGGGACAAGCAGGTTTTACCAGATGTGGAATTTTGACTACAGTTTAGCCTGATGGCTCATTAATGCCTTTCCAAAATGAAACCACCTCTGACAGGTTTCTCTCTCTTGCCTCCATATTCACCCACCAGTCAACCCAGACAAACAGAGGCTGTGCTGTCTCCATCCCTGAAGGCTTTCAAGCCCCCTCTGTTTCAAGCCCTGAGCAACCTGGTCTGACCTCAAAGCTGGCCTAGCTTAGAGCAGGGCTTGGTTTAAAGACTCCTGAGGTGTCCCAACTAGAATTATTCTGTGGTCCCATGATTCTAGCCCAGAGATGCCCTTCTTGACATCTTGAATGTTCAGCTGTGTACTAGCAGCAACTACTAGGCTTTTTAGTCTGAGCATTTTCTACCTCAGTATCAGAAACCAAAGGAATGATTATATCAAAGATATTTTTTCCTCCTCTCACTTTCCCACAGGCAGGTAGTATCGATCTCTCCATCCTAGAAAGGAAACTGAGGCACACTCAGATGTCATAATGGCTCTCACTGAGGAAGTAAAAAAGTCTAAGTTGACAGATCATTGCAAGGCTTGTGATGATTCTGTCTAGTCTGATCAGTACTTTGGGTGGCCTTCGCTATATGTTAACTGAAATTGAACCAAGATTCTTGTTCAAAAGGACGCTTGCACACTGTTAATGCAAATCCTGGTGCACACCCCACTTTCTTCAAAATCTCTGATCATCTCAGCAATCTTCCTGCTGCCCTGGAAAAGTAAAGTTTTAAAATGCTTCTTTCAATTTTTTTACCCTCTTCTCTTCCTTAAATTGTATCTATCTTACTGTACATATTGCTGCATAGATAGTCTGAAAGTCTCAATCTTCCAATATGTGTGGCACAACCTGCCAACAAAGTAGAGGATGAGGGCTTGGAAGTTATAGCTCTCTTCCCAGTGTTGTGATTTCCTGGCTTTCTGTGAGCTCATTCACAACAGTCCTTCCCTCTGCTTCCCTCTGTAAAAGGTGGAAACAACTAAAAACCTCTCAGTGATATAAGGGTGTGAAAATCTCATGCCCTGAGCTGGAAGACACAGAAGAAAAGCAAAGCACTCTTCACTATAATGGCTCCATTTCCTTACCTCCTCTTCCCCTGAGAGGACAAATCCAGCATTGCTAAACTTTCTGCCTTTCCTCCATCCCTACAGCACTCTGGCTGTGCTCAATTGGATATTGTCTACTTCAGCTGGCTCCCCTCTGTCACAGCCAAAGACATGCACCTTCTCCAAAGGCAGCCCCAAGCCAGCCACTGCACCTTGCTAGCCTTTATTTTTTTTCACTAGGCGCTCTTTCAGAAACTTTGGGGAACACTCAGCTGCCTAAGTGTCCTGGCCTTTCTGTCTTCAGGAGCTCCCACAGACAGGCTGGGGCTGCGCTACAGCCAACACTCTCTGAAGTGCTTGTGCTGCCACCAGCACTGTCCTTTGAGCTCAGCTACCAATACTCCATTTCTGAAGGGAAAATGTAACAAAGACTTCCATGACCATCTAGTTAATATAGGAGAAGCATTTCAGAAACCTTAGTAGCCATGTTTTCAGTTGTTTCCTTGAAATCTAAGAACCTATTTGCTTAGCTCTTTGTTAAATGGGGCTAGGGTCCTCTTGGGAAATCTGCCTGTGGTCTCTGCCCAGACTTTGCAGTAGAATCGTCTGAAATGTCTTTACATGTGAGTGACATCTACATGTGAGCCAGACACCCTGGGCTCAGTTAAAAGAGATAAACAAGCATTTACAGGAAACAATTCATCTTCTCCTGTGGTAGATACCTAAAATAGCCCACAGCAATCACAAAATGATTGCTTCCCTCCACAGACTATAGATTTAATCTGGAAAAGCAGCCCCCCTCGATTTCAGTTGCCTGGCTTTTTGAGCTGCTCTATCTTATTTTAGACATTCATATAGGCAGACAGGTATATACATATATGTACAAGAGCCAGCAGGAGAAAAATGCCCTTCCAGCATGTCTCCTGGACACCAAACAAAGGACCTTGGATTCACTGTCCTGTTACCAACACAATGAGGGTTGCTACTTTCGAACTGGTTGGAATAATTTCCCTCCATTGCATCCCCTCATTTATCCTATATGTTAACATAAAGGTCCATGCTGGAATAGCTGCAAACCAAGAATTTGTCCCACAACAAAAGGATTTGCAGCACAACAAAGGGATGATTAATAAAATAATAATTGATTTTATTAAAAAGTAAATAAATCAACTGGGTTTCATGGCATCATGGCAAATGCCAGACCAATGTGTAGGGGTATCATTCCTGTTCTGCAGATAACTACCCCAACCAGGAAATGCGTGCAAGATGTCACATTACAACTGTTACATCATAAGGAAAAAATCTCAATGGCTGATCATTGCCCGAGGGAGATGTCAGTCTTCCCAGCCTCTGTGCATAGAGAAGTCTTATAGGAATTAACTCTTTCCTAGGTGATGAACATCACTAGATTTTACCAGTATTTTTTCCACCTTGTTTGCCCAAAATGAATCATTATTCTCTTGCTTTCTATTTTTGTCTTTCATTCAAGTCATGCACAGTGTGACTGTGCAGTGACGGCTGTCTATCACATCTGCCATGTGACTGAGGACTTTTTCTCCTCCACCTTGCTAGCATATTTCTGCTGGACACTACTTGTTCACCTCACACGGTCATTCCCATAGAAGACAATAAATGTTATTTGCTAAACACACCCCAGGTAACCTCCCTGTTGTCTGGAGAGCAGCCCATTGTCTTACATGAAGAAATACTCCCTGAGCATCACCAAAATGGCCCATCCTGTGGTAATACCCAAGGCAGTGTGAACATACATCTGCTTTCCCTGAAATAGTTCTGGGGATGCAATGATAAAAGGGTTTTTACCAACTCAGAGGTCACACACTACGAGTGGTTACTGCTGATGTTAAGGGACCAGTGCTGCAGGAGTCAATTCCCTGTGCAGCCCCATGCCTGGACAGGCCAAACCCTTCCCAGCAACAAATTCCCCCCCTGTCCAGAGGATGGAAGTAATAGTGCCTTTTCCCAAGTTTCCACAGACTCCAGGCAATCTCCAGCTCCATAAAAATGTCATTTCTAAGTCAAAGAACAATGGATAGAACATATTTCTTTCTCCTTGATGTTTTGTACATAGAGATGCTGTTCTCAGTCTTCAGCAGGTGCCAAGGCATGGGAGCTGCTCTTCATGCTGGATTGCTGTGGTTTGTGCCTGGAAACTGGAGACTCAGCAATCCCTGCTATTAATGCAGGCTCTATCCTGTTGAAAGTTCACCCTATGCCTTGGGCCAGGCTCACAATGAGCAGCAGGAGGTGTCCTGTAAGACAGAATTGCCTTTAATTTCTTCCTTCCCACCTGCATTTGTTCTTTGTTGTTTTGCATCCCTCTTGCTCTCTCAGTCATGTAGGACACAAATTCCTAAGTACCTTGCTTCATTTTACTACCTTTTTTCCTGATGCAGAACTTTGCTGCTACATCTCTTTGTCTCTCCAAACCCTCCAAGCTGCCTCTTTCATGGGCAATACAGTCTACCTCCCCATCTACATGCACTACTGAGTCTCTTTTTAAGTTATATTAAACCTGGGATCCATATCCAGAAACCCACTGCTTCCCAGTTACCCAGTTTGGCACTGCCATTTTTTTCCCTTGTGTCACACTGAGAGGCCCACATTGAGAGTAAACTTGTGCTTAGTTTCTCTAGAGGACTTCCTCTCTTTTGTCCTCTTAATCACATCCCCTCCTGTACACAAGTTCTTGAAGACACGGTCTCCCTACCACCTTAATTTTTCCTTCTTTTGCATTCAAATACTAATTCTCCTATCAGAACCCTCATACCTGCCTCCTCTCAACTCCCCAGCTGCTGTCTGCTTCCAAGCTGCGCTATGCTGTAGTCACTGAGCAGAATCTGGAGGGGCTGATTTCCCTTCTCTGATTATGGTCACACTTTTCTTTCTTTTTTTTTGTCTTTCTTTTTTTTCTTTCTTTTTGTTTCTTTCTTTTTTTCTTTTTTTTTCTTTCTTTTCTTTTTTTTTTTTTTTTTTTTTTCTTTCTTTCTTTCTTTCTTTTTTTTTTTCTTTCTTTCTTTTCTTTTCTTTTTTTTCTTTTTTTCCTTCTTTCTTTTTTTCTCTCTTTCTTTCTTTCTTCCTCTCTTTTCTTTCTTTCTTTCTCTCTCTCTCCCCTCCCTGCCTTCTTTCTTTCCTTCCTGTTTCTCTCTCAATTCAATTATTTTATTCCCTTTAATGCTGTGCATGCTCCAAACAAGTGACTTACTTTCCTTCAGAGGAACTAAAGTCCCTTCTGCCCAGCACAAAATACATACTGTGCTGCCCCTGATGTCTCAATTCAAGAAGCTTGAGCTCCCATTGTTTGCAGTTCACAGAGTTCACCTGCATTTTAGTCTCCTCATCTATTAAAGAAAACAAGTGGAGAGAACAGAGAAGGAGAAATACGGCTGTAAAGCAGCAGTTGGTCAAGAACCCTCGTGTTCCCGTACCAGTTGTGGGCCAATCAATCAGTCTCAAATAGCCACTGGAGAATAACTGCCCAACTTACCCAAATTTATTTTCTTAATAACAGAATCCTCCTGTGACCCTGTGGTTATTGCTGACACAAAGCAAGGCCTGCTCGAGCCTGATATCTGCTCCCTTGCTCCCTGCTGTGTGAAGAGCAATGGAGCCATCGTCCCCTTGTTTTCTGCAGACAGCCGCTTTAAATCACTGACAGCCACTTCTGTTTGTGGGGCTGGAGAGACTTTCCTGCACAGGTCATTCACTTGTGACTTGTGTGCTCAGGCTTGGTAAAATAAGATCAATATGCCTGGAGAAGTCTGCTTACAGCTTGAGTGCTTGGCTCTGCAAGGGCTGTGAACACTATCCAGGTGAGGAGGGAATGGATGATTACACAGATACTCAACCGCAAAGAAAAAGTTGCTGTAAATCTCCAAGTTTGCGCTCTGGCCAAGTGACATTGCTAGCCAGGAAGCTGGTGTGCCCCAAGCAGACAGGACATTGAGATTACACAATGGAAAATGGAAACTTCGGATTATAGGCCAGGTCTGTATTGTGGGCAGAGTCTCAGGCACAACATCCTGTGTAACGCATTTATTGGAAACTGTGATCCTTCTTTGAGGGGTGTTCAAAATGCTTGTGAGAAACACGGAAGCAAGTTTTTGGAATTCTGAGAGAGGAATCCTGCTCAGCCCTCAAGGCTCAACTATAAGGCAGGTCTTTAGAAGGTAAATCAAGTTCTTTAAAGGGTAAATGAAGGTTTCTTAGAGGTGACATAAAATCCACATTGGTCTTTATGTTAAAAACCAAAAATGTCTATAGAAACTTATAAAAACTTACAGAATGAAATCTGCATTTTCAAAGACTGGTAGGTTTTTCCTCTGTATTTTAGAAACTCAGAGGAGACCTTCTACAGAGTTTATGCCACATTTGAACCCTGCAGTGCAACCTCAGAACAGGAGTCCAAGTGCTCTACTTCTTACAAAGATTTGGTCATCCTGAAGGCCTCTACTGCTAGTTGGAAGGCTCAGGCACTCTAACACAGCAGGACCCATCCACTTTCCCTCAGCAAATCCGAGGTGCTGATATAGGACACACACACTGCTCTGCCATTGCCAAGGCAGGACATAGCTCCTGTGAAATGCATTTCCTGGGTGCCTTGCACTGCGGCCTTGCTTTCCTACTGAGGTATGAAGTAAACTTCAGATGAAGTTTCATACCAAGGGCTGCCCCAGATACACTTCCCTTCCCCAGCAAACAGCTGGGTATGCTTGGGACTACCTGCTCTCTTCAGCTGCACACTAGGAGCTGGACAGGGATGGGCAGTCCATGTGTCCCAAGCCCTCCTTTTCTTCATGCACCCTTTGCTCAGAGTCGCCCTGAGGCCACACTGCGAAGACCTTATTCCTGGGGCAGGGCTGAGGCAAGGTTCTGCCTGCCTAGGCACCCTGAAAAGGATAGGGTTCCCTCAGCAATGCTGCTTGGATGTTTCCATTGCTCCTACCTCCCTGCCAAAAGCCTCTCCTGTGGAAACAAAAGCCTGTTTACCACCAACCATACAGAGGTTTCAGTGGGATGAATTAGGGCAGGAGCTGTTGTGGCTGCAGCTGCTTGTTACTGAAAGGGAAAATTCACATATTCCTTACAACTGGTCTTTCTGCTGGAAGTAGAGTACCCCAGATCAAACTCTGATTTCAGCTCCCATTTCTGAGAACAGACCTGCCGCCCAAGGATGGAGAGAGATCATGTCCTCATTGAAGGAAAAAGAGAGTTTTGACCCTGACTTCTCTCATTCATGAGAGGAAGGCCCGGGATACATTTTCTGGGCATGTAGGTATAGAGCAAATCTCATCTTATGGCCCACTGGAAACAGGATTTATAAAATCAAAACATGGGTCAGCTTGGATGCTTCCCTTTGTGAGGGTTTTTAAATCCTTCCCCTTTAAAAAGCTGCATTTTTTCGAAAGCTCAAGGACTAATTACAAGAGGAAATTTCTTCACTGTACTGGAGAGCAGATTCTGGGAAAGGAAAATCCACTCCAAAACTGTAGGAATGGCCCCGCAAGGCAAGTTTCTATCCAAACCCAAACCTTTGCAAGGTCGAGGAAGGACGTGTATTCCCTGGAGGGGAGAACAGGGCGAATTCCTGCCCTGCCAAGGTTGAGCAAGACCTGGAGAGAGAAGAGAGAAAGTTGGAACTTACTTAAGGAAGGGGATCACTGTGGGAGCTGGGTAAACCTGTAATGAGGGAACACCGTGTGGTCTACAGGTATTTCAGGTTTTCCAGGTGAAGCAATGCCCTCCTCTTCTCCTGGCCTGTGTGGGCAGGGTGCGTGCTGCAGCACACCCCAGGGGAGTCCTGGACCCATAGTACTGCAGGGACTGGCAGTAGCTGGGGCAGCACCCAGAGCAGGGAGCTTGGAACTGGTGCGTGTCCCCTTTGCAGCCATAACCTGGTGATCCAGGCAATTTAGTTTGTTTACAGCCTCTCCTGAATGGAGCAGGATGGGGGTCCTTTTGCAGGACACATGACAAGCAGGGCTGCATCTCACTCACCCAGCAGGGCTGCTGCTGCTCACCCAGTGCTCTGCAGACCCATGGGGTTGTCCTATCATTCATCTCATATGGAACAATTAATGGACTTCAAGCTAAAGGCTGGCACAGGCTGTGGACAAATGTGTTTTTCCAGCCATTATCTTGTTTGCACTTGGATGCAAGCCAAAATGTATAAACCTTCCTGGGGACATTAATTGGCTTCTGATTGCCTGTCCCTCAATACGGCAAGGGCTGTTTGGCTTTTCATAGGTTGTTCAGCCCCCTAATCTTATCTGAAAATTATCTGGCATGAATTCTGCAAGTCAGAATAGCAAAAGTATAATTAATTCCCTCTGTGAAGTGAAAACAGCCAATTTTCCACAGCGTCAGCTTGAATATCAACAAGTCATGGAAATAACACGCAAAAAAGCAGACAAAATTTGCACACACATACCCAGTAGACTGAATTTTATGGGAGCAGTGCTTTATATGCTGCTGAATAAAAATGTCAATACAGACCTGAAGAGCTCTTCATTCCTGGTATGTATCAGCTGAAAGACTGGAACAGCCTTTAAAAAGCCTCCTTTTCTGATCAGTACAAGGAATTGCTGAGAATGCTTGCTTATGTAATTTTTTTTTTCTAGACACTATCATTTTGCATATAGGTCCCCCACAGATATCTCAACATAGAGTAGTAATGAATTTTCTCTCACCAGGGGTAGGGATTTAAAGTGAAACATTTCTGATTCCCAAGCCCATCCCTTCCAGTACCTAAGGCTTTCTCTCCCACAGCAACTCTGCATGCTTACATGCTGTCTCCCTTCCCACCTCGTGTTTGATCCCACCTTGCTGGTCAAGAGCTGGGCCCCTGCACCATTAGAAAATCATTTGCACAATCTGCACCTGACTTAAACTCTGACTCTAACAGAGGACCTCATTCTCTCTGATGCCTCAAAACACAGAGCAGTACCACAGTCTGGCTGTCCTGGAAACCTGCTGGATAACACGCATATCTGGAAGACCACTAAAACAGTCTCAGGGCTAGTCCTGACCCTCTGACCACTGGTTGCTCTGCATGGCTGATAACTTGATTTGAAAGCATGGGTTTCCAAAGGAAAACTGGAACTGTTGGTGCACCGGGGAAGCTATGCTGCATTGCTTCTCATAAAGAGTGGTGTTGAAAAGCACCTCTCAAATCTCCATCCGTTGTTTTGCTACAGATGAATTGCAAAGCAAGAAGAAAAGCCAGTATGCTCAGACAGCATCAAATACAGCTTATTAACTGGGCCCGGTGAACATCCGGAACAGATGTTACAGATATATGTATCACCTCTCCATAAACCTGATGACACTTCCTGTTATATTCTGGGACAGTGGGGAAATTAAATATCAGCACTGATGTCACAAAAGTCAGCATGTACAAGCAGTAAACTGAGATGTCTTATCTCTTTTTTTTTTACCACCGTACTTACAATAATGAGTAGGTTGTGCAGGTGTAGGGCATACGTTGGAAAATATGGATTCTTGGATGCAACTACTTCACTACGTATTACACAGACAGTGTTGGTGTTCGCAATGTCATTCTCTGTGTTACTGCAAACTAACAATTTCAAATGAAAACATCTAATAAAGAAGCCCTCTATTCACTAACCATTTTTCTTTCCTTTACCTGCATATAGCCTTACTAGTGGGAATAATAAAGAGAGAACTCCATCTTCTTCCATCACCCATTTTTACATTACACTTTACACATCCCAGAAGCATCCTCACCATCACAGCAACCACTTCACATGTCTCTCCTTGCTGAACAATTCTTAGCAAAAGGCCATGATAGCTCTTTGTGTATGTAAAATGTAGCAGAATTATTAAACCAAAGATCAAAGGCAGTTCTGTTCCTCAGATATTTTCCCTGACCCTTTAAACTGGCTGGGTGCAGAATGAGTAATAAGGACCAGACCCTGCCATCAATTAAGCAGAGTTAAATCCAGAGCGGGCTGCTGTAAATCAAGTTATTTTAGAGTTACACAATGTAACCAGGAGCAGATCTGGGTCTTCAGGCCAAAGAACCAGACCTCAAAGGGAAAACCTCAACTCTCTCCCTCTTGGTTTCACCTAAACCTGCTGTGTCTTCACATAAACAGCCCCATCTGCCTGCTTAGAAAAGCACACGAAGTTAAGGCCTTCCCAAGCTACCCAGCCAGAGTAATCTTACCTCTTAGCACTGCCATTTTGAATCACAGATAAATCAGGTTTTTAATTAACTAATGTGTGAACATGCAGCCCAAAAGGACTGAAGAACATCTAATTTTTATCAGCAGCTATAAAAGGTAGCGGCTTGAATAGCGTGGGTGCAAAGCTTACTGGAGGAGAAATAAAACCAAAAGACCTTAACTGTTAAACAAAATGTATCTGGAAGCACATTTATACAATAAATTCCATATTTTCTCTTTCTTTTCACATATAATGCTTCTCTGCCTCACACAAGCCTAATGCTATAATCCTACTAAATATTTGCAAATCGGCACCACATCGGATCGAGACAATAGAGGGGGAAAAGCAAAGTGATGCAAGTCATGATATACTTCTTATTACAGCGATATCATTTCACAAGATTAAAGAGGATTTTCTAGGCAATGAAGACAAATCCAGCACCAGCTTTATTGAGAAAATGTCGCAGATGCTTCATCCATTAACATGTGGTAGTGCAAACAAAGGAGATTATCTCCTTTTGCAAATGAGCACCATCAATGCTGCCATTCCATTTATTACGCATTTTCCCACTCAAGTGTTCGCTTTTGAGAGGCAATGTGTGTTGGCTTTGGGGACCTGCATGAGGCAATGGAATAGTCTTTGATGCAGAAGCTCCAGCCTGGTTGCAGCATTCAGGGAAAGTATTAATTGGCAATATTGACCTTGGGAGTACCACCGCCAACTAGAATAGGAAGAGGGAAATGGGGGAAAAAAAGCAACATCAAACCCTTCCATCACGGGGATTTTATGGGCCAGGTGTCCTGAGAAGCTTCACTCTGGTCAACCCAGAGAGACAAAGCTATTTGAAACACCAGATTGTGCCATCTTTTTGCCATCTCGATTGCTAATCATCAGAAACAGAAATGCCTGGGTGAGAAATACCGAGTGTCAAGGAAAATTAATGGGAGCCCATGCAGCAACCTCTGCCCCCCAATGGAAACCTGCCTCTGAAGCCAATAAACTGGACTACAAAGCAAATGGGGGCTTGTGCTAAATCAGGACCCTAGGAGCTAGTACTCCCCAAACCCAAACACCTTTTTATTCTATTACAGAAATTACAACTGTCAAGACTGAGAAGAGCCCCAGCACTTCCAGGGCACTGCCTGGTTGCAGCCCTGACCCTGCCCAGCGCCACTTCCATTTCTTTCGCTGTGCCACTCTCTCCTCTGTGGTCCTTTGCATCCAAAGCACAGGTCAACATTTCAAGCCTCATAAATGTTAAGACGCTCAGCTGTACAGTAAAGTGACACAAAGGACCCATAAGAAAGCTGCTGTGACGTGTTGATTCACTTTGAACTGTTGCAGATGGATGAGGGGTTGGAGCAGCTTCCTGGTCAGCCAGTCCTGGCTCACACCGGAAAACTTTACCAGCAAACACATCCCCCAGTCAGAACCACCTGGTCCCAATTAGAATGGATTTGTGGCACTTTAAAGGGGTTTAGTGACTACTTTAGCTGACCCTTCAGAAGAAGAACTCCAAAAATCTGGCCTGGATCCCAAACCATAACAGTGCTTATCAAGGCATCCTTTTATCATCAGGCTTGCCAAGTGCCTCCTATCCACTTCTCATCAGTATTTTGATGTTCCTACTTCCAAAAACATTGAATGAATCAGTTGATTTTCTGGATTCATAGGGGTAAAATGCCTGATAATCTCCACAGTCTGCTCCCTACATTATGACAATAAGCTCCTAATGCAACAAGTGGAAGTTTCACCTCTTTCAAAATCAGATTAGAGTCCAACCTGTTTGCTTCTTTTGCATTTTCCTGCTAAAGGCAGCAGCTATAATAACGACATACTCCATTATTTTCCTAGTCTGGAGCAACAGTAAGTAAAATGTTCCCATTGCCTGAAGTCAAGCAACGGCAGATATACATTGCTGAAATCCTGTACACAATCTCCCCGAAGATTAGGAATATTTTAAAATTACTGGGCCAATTGCTCTCTGTGACCCCACTAGAAACACTGTATTTCCACAAGTGCCTCTAACAACTGAATTTATGATGGGAACATTTTCAATATACTTTTGATAAAATCTACTGAGTATCTGTTGTAACTGGGCAAATGACACATTTGCACAAAATATCCAGTGTGTCAAAATCAGTTCTAAGTTATACTTTGAAGAAGGACATGGTGACCTCTCTCTCAAAGCGCTTTGGCAGGAGAACATTACTGTATGCTGCCGCTCTGCCTCTCGCCTCAGGCAGCACAAGAATTTGTAACCTCCTAAGGGCAAAATGCAACTGAGGATTTGTGCAATCACACTTGAAATAATGATAAAGGAACTTGATTTCCGTGGGGTCAGTGATCAGCAAAACTATGAACAACCTCTGGTGAGCTACCTGCGAAGTGGCAAAAGACTTGTGTCACACTTGAAAATCTTGGCCTAAGGTATTGGAGCCTTATAGTGCTGAAGTACAGTAGGAAATTTTCACTATCTGTGTCCTCCAGATGGAGGGAATGATGGCAGAAAGCAGTCACTTAACTTTCATATTTAACTTTCATACTCAGATAAAAAATCCGTAGAAAAAAATGGATCAGAGGAACCCCTGGGCAGTTTCACTTTCCCAGTACCACCCTCACAACAAAGATTATTTCCATATGTTCACATGGAGGGTGGATGCTACAATAAAAAGTAGCATAGTGGACCACATGGACAATAGTCTGTTGGGAAAGTGCCAGTCTTCTGTGAAAGGAAAACCTTCTGGAAAGCTGTTGCAGTTGTAAGGGGTAAAGGAATGTTTGGGGATAAGGGGGGGTCCCAGGGATAGGATGGCTGGACTTTCAGAACATTTCCACATCAAAGTGTGTTGAAACACCACCAATAAAATGTTGGGCAGTACCCGAAACAGTGCTGAAGAAGAAAACGTGGGATATAGACCTGCCTACATCTCTGCTCTCTGCCCTTTAGGAATGGGTCAGTGGGGTTAGGGGAGACCCAGAGGGACAGCAAATGAAATGATTTAGGGGGTGGAACAACTGTTCTATGAGGAGACACCGATAAAAGCTGGGATTTGTCAGCTGAGGAGGAAAAAAGCAAACACAGGTGGTTTGGTGGTTTACAAAACAGAGAAGGCGGTAGATCGAGTCATGCTGCCATTTACCTGGTCACCTGGCCACCTATTTTACCTGTAAACTGCTCTACACTACCTCCTAAAACACTGGAGCTAGGAGGTATGTGATGGAATGAATGGGAGCTCAGTTTAAAACAAAGAAAAGCAAATACTTATTTACATAATACTTCTCTACTGTGTAATAGATGTGAGATCTCTAGGCCTGGCTGTCCTGGGCAGCTGCCTGGGCAGCTGGCATCAGTGAGGGAGAAGGCAAATTCATGAGTAACAGCTCTATGCAGATACTGAAAGGACTAGGCAGGCATGTACCCACAAATGTCTGCCCTCATTCAACTGCAGGTTTGAGTCAGATGCTAGAAAACGGATTGACTGAAAGCCCAAGGTTTCACATTACTTTGTGTTTTCTGCTCGAATCCCCGTGTATCTTCTCCGGTGTCAGCAGCCCAGCTTTTGGCCTCCTTCTGGGTTACCCAGCCTGGATAAACATACGTGCATGTTGAAACTGCTTCCAGGAACGCCTTCCTCTCCCTGTAATCTCTTATCTCCCAGAGGAGATTGTCAGAGGGTACTTCAAAGCCCTTTGAAAATGGCCAGGGCTCTGCCTGTAGCCCAGCAGATACAGGCGCCCTCACCCCAAGAAGTCAACAGCTGCCCCACAGGCAGGCATTCAGAGCTGCCTTATCACCACCACAACAGCGAGCAGTGGGAGAGACTTTACCCCCTCACTATCACAACCCAATCTTCAGTCTTTGCAATATGCTGCCCATTGTCTCCCCAGATTCACTCAGGTGGGTTGTGGCAAATTACAAAAATGAGGGGAAAGAAAAAGGAGTGGTTTTGCTCAGCCCTGAAGCCTGAAGCCTGCTGAGCTTGTAATTAAAATGTGGAAGGGCCATGACAGAGCTCAAAAGGTGGAAAAATGGGATACTGGCAGCAGAAAAATGCTGAGCACCAGGCTCTGGGGCAACATGCCGTTTTGAATAAAAAGTAAATGAAAAAATTGCCCATAGAGAGGGGAATGTAAGGAAGAGGCGGCTGTGAAAAGAGAGGATGGCAGAGTGGGGCCAATTGTTCAAGCACTGCCTTCAGATAAATCTTGTTCAGCGTTCCTACACCAAAAGACTATGAGGTGTAGTGAGGCAGAGGAAAGCAGTGCAGCTGTTTTATGATGTTATTATCCATGCTGAACTACAAAAGACCAATTGCCTGTCAGGACAAAAGACAGGACACCATGCATGCAGTTCTCACCCCATCAGCAACTTGAAAATGGAAACCCCAAACAAAAAAGTCACATTTCTGCCTGGAACTTGTTTTCTGCTACTGTTAACAAGTAGCAGCACCTCAAGGGCTGGCATCATTGGAACAAGCTGCCCAGGAAAGTGATGGAGTCACCATCCTTGGAGGTATTTAAAAGACGTGTAGATGTGGCACTTAGGGATATGGTTTAGTGGTGGATTTGGCAGTACTGCGTTAATGGTTGGACTCAATGATCTTAAAGGTCTTTTCCAACCTAAGTGATTCTGTCACCAGGGTCACAAGCAAGGTGGCCACAGAGGGCCCATGGCACACACATGGCCAGGGACATTCCACCATGATAGGAAAAGTAGCAGCTGTCTGAACAAGGACCATGCTTATCCCATGTCATATTTATCCCATCCATATTAACCCCAATTGGCCACTGCTGCTAAAATTACCCTCCCAATCAGAGAGGCTTTAGAAAGATGTTTGGAGTTAACTGATTAAGTTGTGGACCAGGAGTCAGAAAAATCAGATAGGTACATGGAAGGCTGATGATGACAACATGCTTTTTAAAAAGGGTGACCACAATACTTTGCAACAGGTGTTGTGTTGGGATTGCATAAACGAAGTTATTAAGCCTGTCCTCTGATGAACAGTAACTAAAGAACTCCTACGTGATTATGTTAGGCAAACATTAGAACCAGCTCCTTTGGATAATTAATACTTACGCCCAGAAATGTCAGGCTTAAATTTACACAGGACTTGAAGAGGGTGGGCTGGACCCAGGGGACCACAAAGAGTAGCAAAACTGAGCAGTAGTAGAGGATGAATATTTATCCATCACAGTGAAGTTAGGGGGAAAGTGCCATATAGAGGCAATGTCATTATAAGCATAGCTGCAGCACCAGAAGCTCAACAGGGATCCCTGCTTCAGTGTTTTTCAGCCTAAATAAAGCTTTATAGGTCTGCAAATCTGTTGACCTAGCGGAAATGATTTCTCTTTTGCCTCCAAATAATAAGATCAGGATCCGATCTAAACGCACAGACCTAAGGAACAATGGATGCCTGAGGACACTGTTGCATTCAGCATGAGCGTCTCAATCAGTGTCTGATGCAGGTCTCCTTGAGCCAGTGGAGCTCCTCAGGAAATTGGTGCAGTCCCTTACAGATCAGCAGGGCTGCTCCTCATGCTTCCTTCTCTATACACATTTCTATTGCTGAATTAAAAAACCTGGGACTGAATTTAAAAAGCTGCTCCAAGCCAGGGATTTATGCCCTTTTTCATACACATCACTGATGTATCCAGCCTGTTAAAACAGTGTGGAGAAATAAATCAGTAATGCTGAAGAATACTCTGCCTCAGATGGTAAAATTCATTGAATTACACAACTGCTTGTTCCCCAGGTTATACATAGAGGGCTGCACTAAATGGGTAATGAATGACCCTCACCCATTACATCTTCTTCCTGGCTGCCGGCTATACGGGAAGCTAAAGCTTCAGAAGGTCCTACTGGATCTTGGGGCCCTGCTGTTGGCCTGAAACCCATCCTGCTCTTTCAAAAACATTAAATACACTGGGACAGCCAGGTTGATTGATGCCAAAAGTCCACCTCATGCCACATCCTGTCCCTAGTCAGCACAGATGCTTGGGGAGAGTATAAGAACCAAACAAATACAATGATTTTTCCCTATAGTGTAGTGACATTTCCTCCCAGCTTCGAGCTATCCACAGCTTTGAGATTTCCTAAAGAAAAGGCTGTATTTTTATACCTAACAGCCCTCCTTGGGGCTGTTCATTTCCTCATGCATTACTCTAATTGGGCTTTTAATCTGCTAATGCCTAAAGTCGGTAAAAGTAGCATCTATTACTCCCCATTATCCAGGAATCCCTTTGCCAGTTCTCTCGAGGTTTACAATGTCTCAACTCTTTCCTGTGCAGTTGCTTTCCCCCTCTCCTCACCTTGCTGCATGCCAGGGCAACATCAAAGGCAGAAATGGACAGAGGTCTCTTCTGTACAAACCTCTGTGCAAATCAATTACTAGAGCTCAGAATGGTTGCTCAGTTGTAAGGGCACTTAAGTGCTTCAGCAAAGTTCAGTATTTAAGCATAATACATATGTCAGCACTAGATCAGCTGTTTGTGGTCATACAAAAACACCATCTCCCGCAGCAGTCTCTCCCTCTCTGTGGGTAGTGGCTGATGTTTAGAGAGAAAATCAAAAGCAAAGTAAGAGTGTGGTGAAATTTCCTTACAGACACCCTCTCCCAAAACTGCCGTATTTGTCAATGTCTCAGCTCTAGTCAATCCTCAGTCATATCCTAGAAATGTGTCCAATCCAGAAAATACAGAGGGGGAAATTGTAAAGGTGACTTTTTTCTCCATCAAAAAAAAAAAAAAAAAAAAAAGAGTTGAATTTTTCCTAGAGCACTTTAATTTTGTATGAAATAAAACAAAATTCACTCTTGGGAACTTTCATCCATCACAAAATTTCAGCATTCAGCAGCAATTTCAGCATTCCTGAAAAATCTTATGTACAGTGGGCTTCCTTCAGTACGACCTTATCAGCCTCAGCCATTGGCCCATCCAGTATCTGAAGCAGGGCAGCTGAGGGAGCCTCTTGATCACAGCAGCACCCACATGCACAAAATTACCCTGGCATAAAACTGAACTGCTTTAGTCCTGTCCAGATGCCAGAAAAGCAAGGCCCCACAGGTAGCAGGGGGATTTTTCTGCCAGGACTTGGCAGGTTCTGGTCTCTCAGCTAGCACAGCCCCATTTCCTGCAAAGGTGGGGAGATTCGGTTCCCAGCCAGTACACACCGACCACGCTGTCCAGTGCGGAAAGCCCATGGAAGTGGTTCTTTGAAGGCACCAGCAACAGCAGTGGTGATTCAACGCCAGGTACTCACCAGAAAGGAGCCTGCTGGCAAGCTGGGCTCTCAGGCAGGGTCACTGTGCTACAGGCAGAACAAGGTGAACCAGCCTCACAATAGTCCCCAGGATCACAGTTAAAAAGCAGAAAAGAAGCCAAGGCTTTGCTTCAGTGAGGAACCAATCATGGGAAGAAGGAACAATCTCCTTCCTCTAGTTTGTGAAGGTTGTGTGCATTCTAATGGTTGAAAATGCATCCACCTCACAACCCAAGAGACAGGCGGCATGGGAGGGCAACCTGGAATGCCATCCCAGACAGAACGCCTGCTCCTCTCAGCTCCCAGAAAACCAAACACAATGGGGACAGTTTACTAACCTTTGTCCAGAGCAAAGCTCCTTCTCCAGAGCAGTCTCACAGCAGGACACTGGCTCTGTGGAAATGCTTGGGGGTCTAGATGCTGCTCCCCACTTGGCTAACACAGTGGCACTGAAGTGCAGAAGGCCCCTCTGCTATGGCCACCCAGGTCCTAGGCATGAAAAGCCTCAAACCTCACATGCCTTGGCCCTGGCATGAGGAACAGGACCCAGAAAGGAGTGACAAGACCCTTGGTGTCAAGAGGGAATGGGCTCCACTCTTCCAAAAACGCCCTCTGGCTCCCCCAGGACATATGTGGCACAATGTACAGCAGGTAAAAGACCACATCACTAATCTTGGTGTTCCCCCAGCTGTCCCCACTTGTGCTGTGCTCCTCCGGCTGCTCACCCCACTTTTGGGGGCCAGGCACAATGAGCCTGCCCATGCCTCACAGGGACACAGCAAGATGCTGCTGTGTTGGCAGAGACAGAATGCTGGCTATCGTACCCTTCCAACCCAGCCCAGCCCCCTGGGGATGGGCAGCGCAGGGAAAAGGCTGTACTTTTTGAGCAGAGGCCTTTTGATGGGGCACTGGGAGCACAGTCCTAGGCTGGCAGTGCAGTTGCCTCCTCCCTGCTGGGTATCGGCACAGTGCATGTCCAGGGACTCCCCTCCAGCCTCCTTGAGCACACAGCAGAGGCAGACACGTACACAGGTCAGAATTTATTTTCAAATACCTCATTTATATCATTCTCACATGAAATATTTCTTTTGGAATATAGCCTACACTTAGAAAACAGAAGAGAGGTTTTTTTATAAGGCACATCAGATTATAAACTACATAGAGACATCTCCCCCTCATTTGCGCTCATAAAATACTGGTAATTTTAAAAGTAATATTTCTAAAACCTAGACCCTGTGTAGCCCCGTGTAGAGAAGTATCCATAAAGTTATTAGACCTCAGTTTACAACACACCTAGGAAAGGGCTTAGACAAGTGTATATAAATCACAGCTTCAGAAACAGTCACAGCTGGGCTATATTTAAAAGTATGCTACTCCAGACTATGAAACAGCCGCTTATAAAAGATAATCCACTGCTTCCAGTACAGCACAATACCAAGCAGTAATATCGTGACAGAAGAAATTCTGTTATTTTTGCAAATGGGAAGCTGCTCAGATCAAGCCTGTCTCCTCCCCAAAACCACATTTTTGATTGACCGAGACTGTTTGTTTACAGACAAGCAAAGCACCCAGAGAATCTGGCTGGGTTTCCTCCAAGATGTCAGTATGACTGCATATCGGAAATCCTGTCAAAGCATCTGAGTAACAGAACAAAGCTCAGATGGTTAGTTTCATGACCAGTAAACATTAAAACCATTACCAACCAGATGAAACCAAGTTAAATGCATCCAGCTTCTGTGCTATGGAAAACTGTTTTTCCAGGCTCTTCCAGTGCAGAAGCCAACATATTTTTATTGAATTAGGCCCTAGGTAAAGATTTCCATCCCATTTTCAAGTTTTCGGCAATGGAACATTACCCTTCTGCACTCATTCAGCCGTAGAGAAGGAAAAAATATTGCGTTGTGGACCTATGCCAATTCAGCCCAGAATCCATTCACACAGTGTCTTTTCCTTAATGGGCAGGAGGTAAACTGTGGTCAGCTTTATCAACTCAAATGCCTCCACAGTTCCTTATATCAGGCATTGATTCATTTTGATGAAAAAAGGTTCCAGCCTTCTGTCACTGCGCAGTTTAGTTTAAGAATAAGGAAAAGGTCACTTCAAGGCTATGGCCAAAGGGGAAAAAAAAAGGAATATAATCTGATCTTGAAATATCTAGGGAAAAGAAAAAGTAGTTGCGGCCACAAAAGGCAGACAACAGAACAAACTAAATATCCTCTGCAGAATAAGTTTAAATACTGATTCTTGCAGAGAGTCGCATTATCACTCAGTTCTCTCAAACTCATTACAACCGCAGTTAGGCTTAGTTCAGTAGGAACCAGATTCAAAGAATAGGTCACACTCAACTCTACACTGATTCCCCAGCTACATTTTAGGCACATTTCAGTTAATCTGTTGGACTGATCTGAGAAAAAAAGAATTATTAGTTATACTTCCAGGGTGGCCTCAGCCAATTTCACAACTATAAGCTTGGACAAGATTCAACCAAAAGTGACTGGTGCCCTTTAGAAGGGAAACGCTAAATTGGTTGAAAACAGCATCATAAAGAAGATGTACCAGCCTCAGTTTCTAGAGTCCAGTTTGTTATAAATCTCAATCTGCCTGATTTGTTACTTGTTTAGCAGCCTTAAAACATAAGGATGGGCATCCTGAAATTCCCTGCTGCAGACTTAAAAAACAGATGCGGTTTACATGGTGCTGCATGGATATTTGTTACATCGCTTAAAAAAACCCAAAACCCCCAACACAACAGTATTTACATTCCTTTCAACTGAAATAGATGAACTGCCATCACATCTGCAAAAATACAGAGGAAATCACCACTGCTCGAGGTAGCGAGTTAAAGCTTGGTCATGTTCTTGGGCTTCCACTCGGCTTCCTGGGAAAGGCAGGGGAAGGAGGACAGAAAGGACTTTCACAAAGTCAGGAGGTGACAAATGAGATGTCAGCTCCATAAGGGATTAGGTTCCCTCACCACAAGCTGAAGGTATACTCTTGACCTTTTTAACTATGGCATTTGCGTATAGATTACACGTCTTGCATATCCTTTTTAAAGTGATCCCTAAGAGTGTTGGCTTGGGAAGACACAGAGAAGAGAGGAGGAATGGGGTTTTAAAGCTACAAATGTCAATTTGGAGGCACAGTGTTATTTTTCCCTTTGATCGTCCATGTACAGAGCTCTACGCTTCCACCGTTACTTGTGCGTTCCTCCTGCGAAGCCCTGGCAGTGAAGGCCTCTGGTGTGTGCTCCTCCCAGTCAATCACATACACCTTACAACACAAGAAGTTGAATCCTTTGGACAAATCCTTCTACGCTCACAGACACGTGGTGCTTTTTTTCCTTAATGAGAAGTTTTAGTCACAAAACTGGATGCCAGACCTGATTTATAGCAATTATTTAACTAAGAATCCTTCTGCAACCCTCAAAAGGGCAACTGAGATATCCAGTAGCAACATATACACATACATACAGATCTACATTATACACTCGGGACAACACAAATTGAGATTTCAGCTAATATAGCCTCTATTCGATTTCCTCAGAGCAGCACTCAGGTCCTTGTAATCCCTATACAAAACAGCAGTATTTTTTCCACCAGGATTTGGAGAGGTTTTTCATCTTATCTGGAGTCCTACACTTGGATTTCTTTGGTTGCTGCTGCGTATCCGAGTACTGAATACCAGCCACGATGGCTGCATCAAAGACCTCCTTGAGGTTTTTCTGAGTCAAAGCAGAGCACTCAATGTAGGACGCAGCTTTTATTTCCTCGGCACAGAGCTTCGCAGCCTCCTCCGAGACTGGCTTTTCTTTGCACTTGTCCAGCTCAATGAGGACTTTGACATCCTCCCGGAGGTCCGACTGTGTCCCAACCAGGATTATGGGTGCCTTGGGGCAGTGGCATCGAATTTCAGGAACCCACTTCTCACTCACATTCTGGAAGGATGAAGGGCTCACCACACTGAAGCACAGCAAGAAGATGTCCGTGTTGGTGTAGCACAGAGGCCTGAGCTTGTCAAATTCATCCTGCATGGAACAAAATTGCATTAGCACCCCACAGAAGAGCAGCTCTAGCCTGCTGCTGACTTTTGGGGAAGTTGAGGATCACCTGCCACTGCCCCCTCGAAAAGCACCTCAAAATGAGCACCCAGAGTACCCAACAAGGTGTGTTACAAGCAGAAGTTGCCTGTACTCAGCCTGAGGTCTCACGGCTGCCAGCCAGCAGGCACCCTGCCACTGCTGGGCACACAGGATGAAGGTAGTTGGCTTCCCCGCGTACCTGAGATATTCTGATTCATGCCACAGGTTATTTCAAGTGCTTAAATATTTCCTTTGCTCTTTGTACGGAGGCCCTCTGCCCTACTTCAGCAAAGAAGCAAAGCTGAGGGAAGCAGGTTACAGCATAGGAAGCCAAAAATTAAAGAGGGAGAGAGTACTTTCTACAGGGCCACCCCTTGCAAGGGTGAGTCAGTGAGCAGCTCTGATGAGGAGCACCCATGTACCTCAAAGCTGCTCTGCTGACAGGTCAGAGAGCAGGCATGTGGCAGCAGGCACCTTTCTGGGTACCTTTCCTGGTGTTGGCTTTTAAACTGGTAACTACTTAACAACATCCTACAGGATATGGGAATAATTTCCCTGCCATTGTGCACAGGGATTTAAATCTAAAGGGTGCAATAATGGTTTACAATGCGCAGGCTTAACATGCCAATTACATAGAGTAAGAGCTTTACCTTTCCCTCCCACCCATGCCACATCAAACAAACTGCAATCGGGCCTCCCAGCACTACCTTTCTGGGTTTTTTTCTTTCCTTTTAATGCAAACTCTAGCAAGCATGGCCCTTTTTCAGCTTCAGATCTAGCCACAAGAAAGCCAACATGGTAACAAAGGCATGCTGATCCTCAGGGAAGAATGCAGCTAGAAACAAGGGTTAACTCCAGGCAGGCTGCTTTTATGCTGACAGCAGGATAAAAGCAGGGTAACACTAGCAGCCTGAACAGGTAGGATTTGCCTCAGCGGCAGTGACATTTTAATTAAAACAGACCATGTTCTCAAAAGCTTGGAATTGAAAGTGCACAGAAACATAGAGCTGAAAACATCTCCCTGGTACCAGCAGTTTACTGTTGAATTTCAAGTTCCATGTTCCATGTTAATTTTTGAGAGGTGAGATTTTGCTTTAAAGCCTCTGGAGGCCCAAGATACGCAGTTTAAAGACCCCTGGAAGCCTCAGAAGTCCTGTTCCACTCAAATGAATTTCTTCTAGCAGTATCTCTGGGAGAGACAGCGATTTATAAAACATGAGTCAAGAAAGTAAGCTTCATTAGCTCTCTTGATTCTCAGATTAAGCCTCAGAGGAAACGAGGCTCTCACTGCTTGGCTCGAGAAAACCCCCACATCTACTGAGAGATGCTGTGCTGAACAACAGGGTTGTTTGCAGAAAGGTCCTTTGCCATGTAATTGCCTCTTCTTGCTACCTGAGAAAGCTCAAAAGGTCTCAATTCAATGGGTTTATAAACCAAACCCAGATCTTAAGGGTTTCCACCAAGATGAAATAGTGCCCTTTATATCCCAAGTACACTCCTGCTGTTTCAGTGGTAGGTACATGGCCCGCAGAGACTCTATACCTCTTTGGGCTAGTGAGGAAATAGAAGTAGAAGCTGAAATAGAATTTCCCTCTGCCTGGAGTGCTCTTTTAGCTGCAGATTTCAGCAGCCATATCCCAGCAGCAGTTTTACCAAAGTATCCACCTAGGAATCTTTTACTCAGGACGACTTCTGCCAGTTTAGATAATCTTTTCATTTTAAAGGCTTTACCCACTCCAGCTGCCCTTGGGCAGCCATAGCAAACATCTTAAGCATTAATGGCAAGAGGCCTTAATAAAGGCAAGAGGTGCCGGGGTGGCCTGCGCATCCCTCCTGCAGCTTGAAGCTGCATTTCCAGAGGCACTACATATCCACAGACTGTCATCCGATGGCAATTTCACCTGCCACACTCTGCATATGAACATGCACAGCCCATGCTGCTGTAGTACCACCCCATCTCTTCAGTAGGACACAAAATTATGGGACAGTCTTGCTGTTTAACTTCATACTGGTACTCGCAGAATGCCATTTGTAGGATTTCAGCATTGGTTTGTAGTGCGCATGGGAGTCTTACACTGCTGTCGAGGACTAAATAACCCTTCAAACCCCTTTCCTAAGTAGGACACCCAGTTACTACTCATCTAAATGGGTTTGTATGTTAAGGCCACTGAGATTTTTCAGCATGTTTTTGGTGAAGGCATAGACCTAGATCCACAAAGCTGTGAAGGATCCTAACTCCCACTGCCTTCAAATTACAGAGAGATAGCAAATATTTTTGCTTACTTTTGGTTATCCAGCCTTGACCCCTGGCAAGCAGTGTTGCACACTGCTCAGAATGGTACAAGCCGGGGATTTGCAGAAAATATAAGGCGGTAAGAAATGGGCTCTTTTTATGTATCAGGCAAACTAGGAGATGAGAGACATCAGCTACCCTCATCTCTTCAGGTCTTAGATTACAGCAAACCTCAGTTTTGCGGCAGCATCACTTTTAAGGGCGTGGGAATGGCAAATACGAAGTCTCCATGGACAATACCCAACAGGACTTTTTTCTCCCTTCAGCCTCTGTCCCTTCAAAAACACACTCTATCTCTGGACACCTAAAGCTGTGGATGCTTTGCATGCATACATCCCAAACACCCTGATTCTTAAATGCAATTATTTAGCGAAGATAAAGACAGTGACAACTGCTCAAAGAGAAAACCAGGTGGCCGTTGAATCCCCAATATGTTCAGCCTTTCTAGTCAGGCTAAACACAGCAGCAGCTTGAGCCAGCAGAGCAGCAGCCTGTGGCCAGCCCCTATACAGAGGCACAGTACGCCCCCCACTCTTCAACAGACACCGGACAAAGCAGGGCGTTAAGCAGCAATGAAAATGATAGCGGATAATAAGATGATCAAACACTGGGAATACTTTCAAATCCATGAAGTCATTTGCAGGACAACTTTGCGCAACAACTTCTCCCCTCCCGCTGTCACTGAAATCAAATAAGTGGCTCCACTGACCTGACCAGCTGTGTCACAGAGCTGAAGTCTCACTGGCTTCCCATCGACAGACACAACAGCTTTGGAGAGAAAGGAGGGAGGGTAAAACTGAGGTGAGTCCAAGTTTACACGTTTTCCATTACGGAAAAATTAAAAAATCAGTTCTTATCTTTCTTCAATTAGTTTAGATTCAACGATTTAGCAGAGCTGGAAGGGAGTCTGTCGCTAACACTTGGGCACACACAGGTCCTTCAGGGCTTTCCTATTCATTTCACTACAAGAGATGAGGTAGGCGGTGACGGCACCAGCTCTCCGCCAGCAGCGCCAAGAGCTAGCCCGGCAGTCCAGAATCTTATTCTGCTACGAGGGTTTAGTTTATTCTCCCCGCCGTACACCTTCAGCACGCCCGGGACAGAAAAAGCCTCCGCTGAACCACAGAGAAACCCTAGAACCTCTTCCTTCGCACGGGCTAGAGAAGGTGTTTAACCTGACCTTTAGGCCGTTCCGATACGCCCGGGAGCGCTAAGCTTTACAGCGGAGAGTTCCCAATTAAAGCTCGGCTCTGGTCGCACCGCCAGGCACGACAGCCGCTGCCAGCCCGGCTCCGTTACACCGGCGACAGGCTGGTGCTGCTGCCTGCGATGGCAGCCTGACAAGCTCCGGTCCTGCCCGGGTAGGGTCCTGCTCCCCACAAATAAATAAAGAAATCACCGAAGCTGGACATCAGCCCCTCCAAGGAGCCAAGCCACGGCCCTGGGAGAGGCACGACCGGGACGCGCTCCCTGCCGCCCCTCCCGCCGCCTCGGTCCCCGCGGTACCCCGGTCACTTACCGGAGAAGTTGTCGAAGGCAGTGGGGATGTACTCGGTGGGGTACCCGTTGGTGGTGTAGCTCACCACCAGGCTGGTCTTGCCCACCGCGCCGTCCCCCACCAGCACGCACTTGATGCTCCGCCGCGGTTCAGACCCCGCTCCGGTCCCGGTTCCGGCCACGGCCGCGGCCCCGGACCCCGCCGCCCGGCAGCGGCCGCCCAGCGCCGCTCCCAGCGCCGCGGCCGCCCGCCCGCTGCGCACCCTCCGCGGGGCACGGGCGGCACCTCACAGCCGCCCGGCGGTACCGGCTTGCTGATGTACCCCGCCTCGCCCTCCTGCTGCGGCGGCATCCGCGCGGCCACGCAGAGCCCCGCGGACCCGGGGGCGGCGCGCTGCCCGGGGCCGCCGGCCGGGGGGCGACGGGGCGCGGCGGCGGCGGACGGGCGGTGCGGGTCCTCGGCGGGCCGGCAGGAGCGGCGCGACCGCCGCGAAGCCAGCCCCGGTGCCGGCTGGCTCTCCCCGGGCGCGGGCGGCAGCGGCAGCTCCCGGCGCAGGCGGCGGCTCCCGGCGGCGCTGCTACCGCCTCGCCCCGCGCTCCCGAGTCCTGACCGCCGGCCCCGCGCCGCCGCGTGACATAGCGCGGCGCTGCGGGGAGGGGCCGGCGCCGCTCGGCCCGGCACAGACCGGCACCGGCCGCCAGGCGGCGCCGCAGCGCCCCACGCCGCCCGCCCCGACGGCCGCGGGAGCGCGGAGGGGGCGGGTCGCCGCCGCGCGGCCACGCCTCTCATTGGCCCGCTCACATCGCCGCGCGGCGCGATTGGCTGGTTTGGCGGCGGGGGCGGGGCCGCCCCGCCCCGTCGGGGCCTGCGCGCACCCCTGCCCGGCGGCGCGGCTAGAACGGCCCCTTACGGCACTGAGGTATCCTCGGCCTTGGCAGGGCTTCACCACGGGACGGGGTGTTCGCCGGCGGCCCCGGTGGCTCCCCAGCGCAGGTCTGGGCCCCAACTGCCTGCGCCCTTCTCCCGGAGGGGCGGAGCGGATCGCACTTAGCAGGGCAGGAGAGCCGTCAAGTTGCGGTGGCGTGCTCTCGGTGTGTTTGCTCAGTGAGCTCCCACCGGCAGCCTTGGGGAAGGATAAACTGGGCCATGTGCCGTGGGAAAGGGGGCACTTCATTTTTAGCACCGTTGAAATAAGTTGGCCATGGAAGGTTTTGCAGTTGAACGCTGGAAATGAAAGGCTGGTGAATGGCTTGCCTCTGCCCTAAACTGGGAACGTTATTAACACATTTCTTCTGGGGACCTTAGCAGCATTGTACAAACATGAACTGTGACACCTGGAGTATCTGGGATACCTCACTTGGCAGGCATCGAGTGCAGGTATCTGAGACAACTTACCCAAATTAGTGCTGATAAGTCTGTGGCAGAGTCAGGATTTCAGTTTACCATTTTCGGCATCTGAGTTCCCAGTGTGCCCTATATTTCCCTCACTGAAATGGAAACCCATGTGAGGCAGGTGGTTTAGTACTGCAGCACATGCTACATCTGCCCATCATGCCCCATCTGTCTGTCTCAGGGTAACTGGAGGAGCTGGAAGTGTCAGGCCTGTGGGGATGTCATCTTCCAGCTTCAGTAAAACCTGAAGCTCTGTGTGGTCGGACCACTGAAGGCCCTGCAAAGGCTCATGCCTCATGCAAATAATCACTCTGTACAGCTGATCTTGTTTTCTTAAGTGCCCTGGCTTCTTCCACGGGAAGTGTCACTGTGGCTCTCCATAGGGTTGTGGCACTTGTGCTCTTAGACATTTTGGGCATTCCAAAGCAGGGCCAGACCCGAGGTCCTCCGTGGCTGAAGGCAGCTGGGAAGACCCCAGGTTGGATGCTCTATGCATGCAGTTGAAGGTGTGGGGAAGGAACATCGCCCTGCAGCCCCGCACCAGGGTGGCAGCACCCACTTCCTGCAAGGAGCACAGCGAGTCAAGGATGGAGCAGCCAGCAGAGCGTAGGGGCTCAGTGTGACCCTCATGCTCAAGACCCATAGGGGCCATTGACCCTCTCATGGGACACCGCAGTCCTGCAGAATTATGTTCCCCTGAATTAACAAAGATAGTGCTACCACATACGACATTAGCCCCAGAGAGTCATCACAGGGCACCCAGCTACAACCAAGCAGCGTTTCCCCATTGAGAGCTTTCATACTTTTATCCCTCTGTGATGAAGCCTGTGAGGAGATCACCCAGGCAGCTGAGCTCTGCCAGGAGTGACAGGTAGAAGGATTGGAGTGGGAGCCTGCCTGTGCTCAGGCATGTACTAAAATGACAGAAATGGCTTAATTTGTACCTTTGGTTATTTTGGTGCAAGTCCTCGTGGGGATGCTGAGGTTAGAACAAAAGCATTCTATTTTAATTTAGTGTAATTATAGCTTGTCTACTTAGAAAAGCTGAATTGCTTTAACAATACTATTGCAGCTAACTCCCCAGAGTATGGATGCAGTTGTGCCAGGATAATGCTAATATGGCTTATTCTTGTTGGAAAAGGGAAAAACATTATGTGTGCAGATGCAGGTTCACTTTGCAAACAGCTGCAGCTGTTTGAAAGGTTACCACCAGGGCAGCCTATTACCATGCTTGTTGTTGGGGCTCCTCCCTCCATAGCAGAGCCTTAAAGGCAAGTGTGCTCCACAGCCACCTGGCTGCAAAATTACAGTGTTTAATTCAGTATCGGGCACCTTCAGCCCAGCAGGTGTTCCACTGAGAGGCATGAGAAGACTCTGCGTGGCTGCTCTGCTGAAATGGTGAGGGAGCTCAGAGCTACCTGTAGTGTGGTAACAGCTTGAGCAGCGATGCTGTTTCAACAGTGAACCGCACAGCTTAGTATAGGAGTGGTACAGGTGACAATCACATTCCTGACCAAAATCAGGTAGCAGTCCCTGTACCATAAATTGTTACAGGTCCTTCTTTTCCTCCAATGGAGGCAAAAGGAAAATGGATAAATTGCACAGACTTGTATCCCTTCTTCTGAATTGAAAACAAATCACTTTTCAGTGAAACTCCAAAGGTAGCGAGGATCTGCACAAGACAAGGAACAGTATCTTCAAGCATTTCTGGGGAACTGCGTCGAGCATGGAGGCTGGATGCTGTTACTTCTGGTGCATTTCCTCCCTACTGCTCTGTGCAGAGGGCAGAACCACATTTGCAGCCCAGTATCTCATTTTTATTCTGCATGGTTCTAAGTGTATATGTAGGTCCATCTCTATATAAGAGAAGGCAATGATAACGAAAGACGCGTACAATGGGAAGAGATACAGCTTTTAAGGCTGTAGTTTCCCCTGAGCAGTACCCAAGAAAGTTGTCTCCTGCACACATGAGCTTTGATAGAAAGGCCCGTTGTGCCTGAGGAGCAGAGCTGTCAAAAGGGGTCTCCATCTCTGTGCCAGAATGCTTGTTACCCTTCTCCTGTCAGAGCCCAGCAGTTGGTAGTTTTCCATCTCTAGAAATCCAGGGGAACTTTCCACCTCGGGGAACAAGAAACTGGAGAAAAGTCAATAGACCAGACAAGATTCATACCGCATTTATTCAAGGAAAGAAATAAAAGGAGTACCATAATTACATTTCAACTACATTTTGCTCTCAGCAGCATCCCATAAATCATGTACCTTGCTAGTACTGTGGAATAGCATATGATGCTGGAAGTCAGCACACAGTAAATACGTTGACATTAAGTACAGTAAATACTGTTCACTAGTTGGCTTTGGCCATTTTGGGCAGTGTGTCTTGCTGAAGTCATGGCAGCTGATGGATTTTTGCCCCCTTGGTCTGTTTTGTCTATTTTTGCTGAAGAGAGGGTGAGCAGGCATTCTGCAATCTCTGACACCAAGCTGGAATATGGCACAACTGAGGGCACAAGGATGTACGAGCAATGTCACCTCTTATCTGCAGTGGCAAATGGCAAATTCGTGTCCTGTATGAGACAGTGAGAAAAGTTGCAAACCACAAGGAAAAATCCTGTAGGTGGGAGATCAGAGGGCGGGCGATATGCACTGGGTGACAATTCATTTGAACAGCATCGAAAGATGATGTGAGAAAGCCCTTCATGCAATGCTGCAAGCGAAAAATGCCACATGTACATTTTTAAACACCTTCAGCAGACAAATACAGCCAATGCATTGAGCTAAGTAGGCTCCAGCAAGTGAGCCATAACAGTCTGCATTGTTTCTGTGCTTGGGAAGGGGGGATGTGAGTGGATTCAGAGCTGCATGGTTGCCCTATACTGTAATGTACCCTACCCAGTACTGTAGCCTTTTGTGTAAAAGGATGAGCTAAACAGTTATTTTGCAAAGGGGGGGGGCCGTTTGCACCACAGCAGCAAGTCAGAGCAGCTCCCAGGCAGCCGTGGTGGCAGTGGGCTGAGGGTGCATTGATGGAGGGATGCTGTAACAGATAGCCCCTGCTTCTGAGCTTTCAGCCTCAACCCTATCACATGCACACATCTTACAGGTTTGAACCCAATTGTTTTCAGAGCTCTAATCTGGGGGATAAACAGGCTTAACTCCACGTAGGTCAACAGGGTGGCAGTTGTCTGTCTCAGGGCTGAATTTGACACATTATCAGCCAGTTCCCAGAAATGCTCTTCCTCTATCCTACGTGCTCGTGTTAGTCAAATATTATTCTTCAAGAAAAATTACAGAGAGAGGAAATTATTTTATCAGGATGTGAAGTAGGTCATTGTTATACCCTGGCTTATCTTTTTCCCTGTGATATAAAAAGTATGAACTAGATACTGGCCTTGTAGAATGAAAGCTTTCTTTTTTTCTTTTCTTGCAGAAACTTGAAAAGCTTGACACAGAGAGAAGCGAGGGAGTGAGGCAGCACTCTCAGCATAACATGATGCACTGCTGCTTATTCCAGGGAAGGATATGGCTGCTCTGTATGGCTGTCACCAAGATCCTGTTCTTTACTGAAAAGAGCAACCCTGAGGTCTGGAAAAAAACCCATCTCTACTGCACCCCTTCATTTTCCAAAAAGCAGGATCCTGGTGACTTGGCGGAGTGGGTCAGTGGCATGCAAGGTGGTGAGAAAAGAAAGGGGAAGAAAAGGGAAGGAGAGAGGAAGGGAGGGAGGGAGGGAGGGAGGGAGAAAGAGAGCAAGGAAAGGACAGCAACCTGGGAAAGAAAGGGCAATTTATATAAAGGAGTGCTCTGTCTCTAGAGAAGTGCCTTTGAGGCTGTTCTTTGAGAAATATGAGGGAAAAGGGCTAGAGAACTACAAGATACTGCTATTTTTATTATATATTTGATTTGTAGTTTTAAAAAATTATATTTTTTCCAGGGCTTTTTTTAATAACATTTTCATGCCCAAAGTATCGATTTCAGGGGCGTTTTCACTACCTGGGGAAAGGGATCAGTAAGTGGCATACATTACTAACACAATAAACTCTCACCACCCTACCAGCTAAGTTCTGATAGAGAAGAGGCTACCAAAAACTCACAGGCAAAACCAATTGTTGAGATAAACATGGGGAAAACCCTACAAAACCAAAACAAAGAACATTTGCTTCAAGCCTCCCAAATTTCTATTTAATTCAGAAAACAAATTAACTCTAACCTCCTATCTGCGGTGCCTCTGCAGGGAAACCACAGTGGGAGGTGAGTCCTTTATCTCGCTTTCAAAATCCTTTTTGGCTGATCTGGGGTCAGGTGCTGAAAAGCACTGCATGTCCTGATTTTGTGTGACAGTCACCAATTTGCCAGCTTGTCCTGTAAGCCCCTTACTGCCCTAGGGCTGCCCCACACCCCTCTGAGTGCACCAGAGGTGGGAGCTCTTCCGAGGGCTCTCCCTGCTGGCTCTGAGCAGAGACTAAGCAGTCACCCCAGCAGGTCGCCTGGGCACCGCTGGAGACACACTGGGTAAGATCTAGGTGGTGGCAGATAAATGTCTTGGTAAGAAAAATAACAAAGTTACCAGTTTTGCCAAACACCTGAATGAAGGAACTGCCCCTGCCCTGTGGTATATTGCATTTCATTGCTCTTCTTTTCACTAGGATTTATAACCTATTTATAACCTATGCTATTTCTGCCACAGGAGTCCGAGTTTACACACAATCTGGAGAGAGGGAGGAAATCCAAGGACTAAACGGGAGGAGAAGAAAACATGCTTGGACAATGTGCTGCACACAGGTGGGACTGGTGAGTGACAGAGGAGAGAGCTGAGAAGAGAAACAACAGCTCAGTTTGGACACACATCACTGAGGAGCTGGAGCAGAGCAGCTAACACTCAAAACTGACATGGTTTCTGCAGCACAGGTGCTCTTTACCAGACCACCTATCAGTCCATGTGTGAATTCCCTCACTAGTTTTCCTAGCTGCCATAACCCTACCAGTTCCTCGGGTGGATTCCCAAAGCAGCTGTCAAAATCCTAGTCTGCCATGCTTCTGTTCTCTAGGGGCTCTTTCCAGCAGCTGGGAAAACCTTTCATTTCTACTATGCATCCCTCTCCCTGTTAAAGCAGACTAGTGAGTAATTTTTCTACCACAGCCTTCCTGACAGTTGTAGCACTCCTGGGAAGAAACCTTGCCGGCTGCCTCTGCTGATTCCTGCTTCAGCCCTGCTCTTATCCCTGATGTGAACACTTTCTTTACTCCATGCTGGAACTGAGGTGACCTACATTTATGGGAATCTTCATGTGACCATACAGGCAGATCTCTGTGGGCTCCATGCCGAAGCCTAGACTGCAGTCCACCATCTCCCATATACACTCCTACATCTTCAGCGATGTAGACTGTATTCCTGAAGTTGTTTGTATCTTGGAGGTATTTTTTGTACAGGAGACATTTTCTTTTTTAGACAAGCTAAAAGACCTTTATCAGTTTTCTTTTCAAGGTTATGCGAGGCATCTATTTTGTTTTCACACTGGTTAAACACCCAGAGTCTCTTTGAATGCAGATGAACCTCAGCAATCTGTGTGCACTAAAATTCATCACTACGTTCTTTGTACCCCACCCACATGCTATACCTGAACCCCTCACCTTGATAGAGTTTCAGGCCTCAGGACTGCTTCAAATGGGAATCAGGTTCCAGAGCAGCCTGCCAGACCTGGGGTTTCTTCCCCAAAATCTACACCCTTATGGCATGACGGACATAAGGGATCTGACTTCCTAAGTCTGCAGAGAGAGGTCTGGGAGGTGCCGGGGAACTCCAGCTGCACAACAGGAGATGCAGAAGTTGTGTCTGGACCAGGCCTAAAATTGCTGACACTTTTACGTATTGATAACCATCTTTGCATTTGGGATGCAAGGATGTATTTAAGAATAAGGTCCCTGTTTGCAAATGAGTTGTGACAGAGGGTAATGTGATCAGACCAGGCTGGAGAACTGGGAAGAGGCTGCTACAACCCAGGCTGATGGGGCACAGAGGGAGACAGTGAGAAGTGAGGTAGGTGGAAGGAGACAGGCTTTGCACGTCTTAAATGCAAATGCAAATATTGCAAGAGAAAAGGGAATGCAAGAGGGCAGACAGTCTGTGTGTCCCCTAAGAACAGAGAACCAGGACACTGAACAGCTTCGTTATGCTGAAGTGATTTCTCAAGGTGCTTGTAAAATATGCCCAGATTGGGCTGAAACTATCACTACCCAGGCTGAACAGAATTCAGTACTTCAGTACTCCCTGGAGAAATCTACCACTTCCCCACCACTGGGAGATGTCCCCAGAGGCACTGCAAACTGGGCCATCCACGCCCTTGCATGAGCCCAAGTTTCATGAGCCCAGCTTCCTAATGGGAGATTTCACTTTTGTTAACAGTGCTGGGAGGTGAGGTTAACAGAGAGACCTATCTGCTCTGCCAGCAATGCTCTCATGCTTGCTTCTGCACCTAGCCTCCCCAGTGAAACTTGGCCTAGCCAATAGATCTGTGCTGATCTGCTTTTGTGGACAGTTTGTCCCATGCATTTTTAGCTGGTTACTCTTTAAGTCTGAAAAACAATTGGTCCTAGTGTTATCTCTTTTGGAGCCAGCCACTTCCTCTTGGTATCAAACTTGGAAGAACCCCATGGCGCTGCTGAAAAGCCTTTTCCCTTTCCACATTTAAAGATCTCTTCTGAAAGCAGTTGCTAGGATCTCCTTGGTGGGGATTAAAAGGCTTGGAACAAGCCACTGCAAGTGTCAGTTTTATTGAAAGTGAACAGTCTGTTCTTCTGTGATAACTGCCCAACTTTGAGGACAGGCATCTCAGGAAAGCATCCACAGCTGGCTCCGGGGCAGCTTAGGAGAGAGGGGAAGCCATGGCTTTTTCTGTGCTGCATAGTAACACAAAGGCAGGAAACCAAAGACCATGATTCACTTAGTGCAGAGCAAACGCTGCCATCCAAATCAGCACTGTCCTGGCTCAGGTACGTGGGGGCTCCCAGGTGCCTCCCTGATCCCCAGTTTAGCTGGGCGAGCTCAGTGCCGAGTCAAGCCGCAGCTGGGGAGGAGCAGGCACTTCTCAGCATGCTGTGCTCCACGCCACCAGAAATCTTCTTTGGTAGTGAACTGTGAGCTGGTTTGGGATACTGGAAAGCAGTTACACAGGCATTATGTTTCTCTTTTCAGGGACAGGATGAAACCCTTCGATTCCCAAGTTTTCAGGACAGCACTTTTCAGCCATAATAGGTATACATAAATCAGAAGCCAGCCATGATATAAGAGATTTTTTTCCCTTTCAGGCATCCTGTCTCTACTTGGGAGTCCTTCACTAGCATACAAGGCTAGGCTCAGGAAATTGCCATTCTAGTCCATTTGAGCTGGATTTTGAATGAAAGAGTTGCCAGAACAGTACCACTAGCATGGCTCTAAAAGGCAATGGTTTACCATCACACAGCAATGTTTTCACCAGGCTACTTTAAAACAGTTTTCTGAGCAGAATGAGATTCCAAGGGCTCCTTTGCTGGATAACCTTGACAGACTAGTGTCCTCTCTTATCTGGGGAGGGAGCTGACAGAATTCATGTGCCTAAAAACATAGCTCAACAGGGAAACTTCTACTGAGTGAAAACCGAGCCTCAATTTATCAGTGTTTGAGAAAGTGCTTTGTAGGTGTCTTGAAGTCCTTAGACTAAAGATGTGAATGAGGGTAAAGCATTACTTTGAACCTGCTTCTCCAGCTGCTTTATGGATCTCCATATCTTTGACAGAGAGTGTTAGAGCAAGAAGGACAAAAATGCCAAACTGCTTCCAGCTCCAGTAGTTCAGGAGAGGGGTTTTTGTGGAGAAGTGTCCTAGAGGCTTTGAGCACCAGCCTCTGTTAGCTGCAAATACAAACCACTAAAAGCACCAGAGCTTTCCCACTGAAGTAAAGGCATCGGGAACAGGAGATTAATAGGTTGCCAGCTGTGTCGGCATGATAAGCCAAGCAAGAACCCAGACACTTTCAGTTGAAAATGGATTGAGACCTCAGCAGGGGCACATGGCAAATCAGCCAGAAGCTACACATGGAAAACTGAGCAAGGCAGTGTGGGCAAACAATTCTTATCTTCACTTTACGTCATTAGAAATGGCATTGTAAAAGAGGCAGCAAAGTATTTGCTGGAAAGAAGGAGGCAAAAGTCCACAAGCTTTCTTGGCTGTATATGTAGATTTTAAAATGCTACTGTTTTCCTCGGAAACTTGTCATTGAAAACAAACACCTATCAAAAATAACCCAGCAAGTTCTTCCAGAAGGCTAGTCGGTTGCTTGTTTTGGTAGATTTAGCCAAGCTGTGCTGGCAGGAATCTGCCTGCCACTGCTGTTGTGCTCCAAAGGCAGTCAGGAAAATACAACTTCTTAAACCAGTCTAAAGCACAGCTGTCATAATTACCCCATCTACTCTGATTTGCCACAAAACAGGACTCATGGGAGAGGCAGACCTCAGAAATGTGGGGTTTCTGCAAGGTGATGCTGTCTGCAGCCATCTCCCTGTTTCCCACAGTTCTTGCTTCTTCAGCAGCCCAGCCCAATTACCTTCTTAGGCTTTTTCTTTGCTTTCTCATTTCATTGTTTTCTTTAAGGCTAATTAACAGAAGAGTGAATGAGGCCCAGGTTTCTTGTGTGGATTTTTTTTTTTCTGGTGGTGATGATGCTTTTCATTTTGCTGTTTTCCTTTTGCTTTTAAGCAATTATATGCAAGAAAAGCACCTTTCCTATCAGAGGCAGTACTGAGTAAAGAGAAGAGTCAGCAAGGAGAATAATAATAATTAAGGTAAGGCCATGAGTAGGTTTCGCGGCCTCCTCCTCCCAGTTTTGCAGCACCACCCTGAGCAGGTAATAGGCCCTCACTGCACCTCTGCTGTCAGCACCCTGGAGCAGGGAAAGGCACAAATATTTCCACCACATAGGAGGTGTGCAGGTGTCAGTAAGAGGTGAGCTGAGAAGAAAAGCAGTCTGGGATAAATACAGCTGAAGCTTCACAGTCTGGATCCATATGGCCTCTGGATCCATCCACCCTATGAAGCCTTCAGCTGGCCTCTGGGCAGAGTAAAGCTCTTCACTGGGTTACGGCCAGGGGTGGGCTCACTGCATCTGGGTGTCTTGGGGCAGGGCCACCCATCACGTGCTGCTGGGGAGCTGTGGCTCCCAACACTTCCCTCGTCCTGCCACAAATCCTTGCCCCCTGTGTGCATGGCTCTGCAGGGACTTTAACCTTGTGCCTGGGAGCTAGCCCTGGAAATCTGAGGGCACTCTGTCAAAAGGTGCAGTTGTGACTGTTCAGGTATCAAAATAATGATATTGCTTATAAAAAAAAATCTCAAAATATGACTGTCAATAAAACAGTGCATTTTCATATAATGCCATAATTAATGAACACAGATTCTCTGTATTTGCAGTCCCTGACACCATAGTGATGGACGTGATCTAGTAACAGAGACAGATGACCCAGTAGCTGAATGACTGATCATCTCCCTCGGAACACAGGTATGGGGAAAATGAATGGAAAAAATAGAAAATGGAAAATGCATGATGCTGAACTGCTTTCTGTTTTTCTCAGCAGGGGAACTTCAGGCAATGTGTCTGTAAAGCACCGAGCACCTTCCACTCTTCCTGACCCCGCCAATTTCCTCTGCACAAACCATCCATATGGATTTGACATGTGGCCTCTGAGAGACCCTGCATTGTACATCCCAGTAAGTCAAAGCGTATGGGGTGGAGGAGCCACGTTCCTGCCTAAGCTTCTGCAAGTCCCTAAGGGTCAAGTTAAGTGCAAGCCTGATCCTGTTGTCTGGACCAGGCTTGCCCAGTCCATGCTTTAAGCTGCCCAGCCTCAGCAGGCTGGGTTTCCTCTCAGCTGCAGAGCTCAAAGGAGGTGGCCCCTGTCTCGCTCCATGTGGTCCTGGGCAGCTCAGCATCCCCACCAGATTGGGGGCACATCTTTTTGGCTGGCTCATCCTCACCTGCCTGAGGGGCTTCAAGCCTTGGGGCTGGGGAAGGAGGTTGAGAAACAAGAGGGCTGTGGGACTTGAAGACTTCTCTGGAGCCATGTAGCCCTTTCAGCATTTCCATGAGTTTGTTTTTCCTCTCAGACCCAGGGACTTATCAGCACTTCCCTGCCTCACAGGGATGCTGGGATGAGTAAATCCATTATAAGCCGTGCAGTGCTGAGACACCAAGTCTACGGACACACAAATTAATAAGAGAGGCCAAGGAATGTTTTCCACCCCCAAGACCCATTGGCATGCCCAGCCATCCCCAAAGGGATGTGGTCCTGTCCCCCCAGAGCAGGAGAGCTGTGCCCAAACCACCTGCTGAGAACCAGACTAGCTCCTGAAATATGCCTGGGCATTGGCAGCAAAGTCATGCAAGGGCAATGCCAACCATTTAATTGCATGGGCAACTGCCTGGGCCTGTGCCTTGCCTCTACTTTATTAATTTATTAGTACCTTGCTGCTAGCTTACACTCGCACAGACAGAGAGCTTGCCATTAGCAAGGGCAATAAAGTGCCTGTGAGAGAAAAGTCCAAAGTGTTTTACTGGTTTCAAAATAAAAAGGTGCTTTCTCCTCTGGAGTTCCATCTCTTTTGACCTGGTCACTGTGGAGCTGAGTTTGGTTGATTCAGACAGTGAGATTTTTTTTTGTGCAGTGCCTAGCAGAGGGAGCCTTGGTGGCCGTGCATCACTGCTATCCCAGCAGGTGCTGCTGTTGCTGCTATGAACATAATACAGCCAGGTTTAAGACAGGGATGTAATGCTCTGAGTGGCCAGCTTACTGAAGGGAACAAAGAAATGATTATAGGGCCAGGGAAAAAAATAAGGGGGAAAAAAACGAAAAGAAAACAAAGAGCCATTGACAAGAGACAAATTAGTTAGGTCTCGAGTGTCCTTCTCCATCTGATAAAACAAAAATGTCCAGAGCAACAATTAACAAAAAAAATATGAGGGGTAGGATATCTCTGTTTAGCTCCAGGTACTGACTATACACAGGGCTCTTTTTTGTTGTTGTTGTTCTCATGTTTTGGGTTATCTTGAGTCTTGGTTAATGCAGAGCTGGTTGCATGTGTGTATGTGTGTGTGTGGTGCAGTCCCCACAGGTCTGAGAGCTGTCTTTTGTGAAGGAAGGGAAGCCCTCCTGAAGGGCAGCAAAGGAGCAAAGCAGGTGCAGAGGATACAGGAATGTGCTTTGGCTGCTCCTAAGGAAACACGGCTAAGGGGTAGGAATCAATGCTGGAAAAGGACTCAGAACTAGAGGCACATCCAGCAAGTGATTAAGGTTGGGAAGACAGCACTAAATAAAACCAAGGCAACAGAAAAGGAAAGCTGAGGAGAGTGCTGCTCCTGGGCTGCTCTGGGGTACATTGGTCATCCCTGGCTCGCTGGCAGGCAGCAAGGCGGGGGAAGGATAGGCCATCCCCACGAGAGGGCTGTATGAACAACAAGGAGCTGAACGCTGTTTGGTTTTGCCACATCAAAGAGAAAGGGAATAATCTGTTCTCCACAGCATGTAGAGGTAAATAAAGAAAGACATAACGAGCTCAAGCTGCAGCACAGGAAGCTCAATACAGATGGCAAGACAAACTTTCTAATGTTGTGGACAATTGCATATTGCAGTTGCCTCCAGGGACTGAAGCATCTCCAGAACGGTAAGACACCGAGGGCTGTCAGGAATGGTTAGGGAGAGCTGATTTTTTTTCTAGGCAGCTGGGGTGCAGTGGTGTTTCCTGACAGTGCTCTTCCAACCATACTTTTGGAAAACAATCCAAACACTGTCAAGTGCTATGGCTCCATGGTGATTTTCACTGACAACAGAAAGGAAACTAGACAAAGGCTAGGATACATTTCAGTGTTCTTGCTCTCTTACTGTAGTATTTGTTTATATGTGTGGAAGTAGATGCACCTGTTCCATTCACTTTTTCTCCATTCACTTCACTGACCACCTCCTCTTGTCCTATGAATCATTGGTGTGTCCCTGAAGTGCAGCCTGAAAACCATAGGATGGGATAACCTCATGGGAACTGTTTTGGGTCCCTTTTCTGTGTGAGTGTGACTGGCTGCCCAGTACCAGGCACTGCCCCAAAGGACTGTTCATCTCTGTGGGTGAGGCACAAACGGGTGTTGGGTTCTGAGCAAAGCCCGGCCCATTTTATGCTGCCGGCTGCTGCTTAAAAGCCTGCGAAAAGACATCGTCAAGACCTGTCAGATATACAGCTAGATGCTGTTAAGTGCTGTCTGTCCTGGATAATAGATTGCTTTCTATCAGAGAAAGATCACAGAAACAAGAAATGACTCTTACCTCTTACAGTTTTGTGTTTGGAAGCAGTTGTTCTTAGCTATGTTATATCATTTACCTATATCACACCATCTCTGGTCTCACTGGAAAGTCTCCGCTTTGTTTGCAGCGATTCCTCTTTCCTTCCCTGCTGGAGTGATGGACTCAGCTGACACCCTCAAAATTGGTCTGAATTCCTTCTACTCTCCACAGCAGCTAGTGGCACCACAGGTTATACAGTCAAAGTTTGCCCAACAATCTTGTTGCTGTAGTACGAAGCAGAAAGGAAAAGCCCTATCTTTACCTTTACCTTCTGTAGTTCAAATAATTAAAATTTCTTTTGTCAGTAAACTGAGGAAACACAAATTGAAGGTGCAGAAATAAAAACATCATTTTTTTTCTGATGCAGAACTGGATTCTGCAAACCCTCATGCAGCTTGCTTCCCTGTTAACCGAAGCGTAAATGTTCTTGCGTTCAAGGCCTCTCTCCCCTGACTTGAGCTCTTCTGCATGGCTTGTCCTTCAAAAGCTGAGTGACAATAATGAATTGTCCTACTTAAACAAGGCACCTATTTCACCTCTTCACTACACTCATAAAAAAATGGCAGTGCTAAATACTCTTAAAGATCAAAGGCCCAATATGCAAAACAGGTCCTGTACACCAAACTGATGGGCTTCTCAGGGTTTTGTTGCTATGGTGCTATTGCCTTGACAAGTTAAAATATCCCTTGTCAGTCTCCATGGCAGCCTAGAGGGAGAAGTAACCATCAAAAAATAACTGAATATTTTCTTTGATGACAGCCACTGAGTGGTTAATTTTTTTTTAAGCTTTAATAACCCTTGACTTCAAGTTTGGCTATTAACCCACCAACTGATCATTAACTATACGGACTGAATGACTGATTTCCAGATGATTGGTGAAAAGCAGGATTAGTTTTTAGGGTTTTTTTCTTGAAGGACTCTAATATCTCCCACCAACAGACAGACAAGCTATTGAATCCCCCATAAGACTCCAGGGCTGAGCAGAGAGGTACTTGCAGGTTATCTGCATAGAAACACACTGCTCAGAGCTGATAAACTCACTGACGCTCTATCCTGCTTTCTAATTTAACTCAAGCCTTGCTGAGCAGCAGGAGTAACCTGACTGAATTGCTGGGGGTCACAGCTTGAGGTCTTTAATCAACATTCCCAGCTTAATCAACAGGACTTTAGCTAGACTGAAACACAAATCTGAATATTTCTGGTATTTACCCTGGTGCTTGTCCTTTTCCTACCAGGACAGCTAGTTATGGATAAATGCAATGTTGCTGCAGAAATGATCAAATGTTGATTGGGCTTCTGTTTTTTTACCCTATTCGTCTTTAAATGCCTACAGCTGAAACTTTCTAGTGGCAATTTGCTTAGGCCAGTTAGAGAATAATGTGCTAATAAACGAAAGGAGTATTTTTCTTTCATGAATAAACTATTCTGACTCAGAGTCCATATCCTAAGCCACAAGACCATCCTGCCTTTATGACTTGAGATCTGTAAGACCTAAGAAGCTGACTCTGACTCAGCAGAGGAGGGCTGGGACTGGACTGTGTTTGCTATGTGTATCTTTCTTCCGAACACAACATAGCCAGAAATAAGTTAGGAAAAAACCTCTAGTGCACTGGCCCTGATTTCTCTCTGGGGTTTTGACTGCTCCCTTTGGTATGAGAATGAATTAAGTTCGAATTTATAAATAGCAGTCTAACCACTCTTGTGCTGACAGGCACAAATGTCAGGAAATATGTAGTTAGTTCCACCGGCGCGGCATCTTTGAACTTTAATTTTAAGTACCTCTGTCATACCAGGGGAAGCAGAACAACACATCTGGAACTAAAAGGTTCCTGTTAGACTTTTTACACTAACTATTACCAGCTTTTTTCCAGATAGGAGTTTTCAGCAAAATGTTTTCTAATTCAAAAATACTGATCCCTCAAAGCTATTGTTTTTCTTGTGATAGTTACAAAAGAAAACATGCCCAGTACATTTCTCAAATAAAAGTAATAAGGAAAAAGTTATGTGTTGCATCTATATGGAAGTCTATCCTGCTTAAAAAAGAGAAAAATTAGACGAACTGGCTTTGCGACAGATGCTGCTTTCGTGTAAGGACCAGGGCCTCCATTCTCAGCCAGTTTTTTGTTCCATACCAGGGGTCCCGGCCCAGCCAAGATTCCCCACAGTTATGAATATCAAAGCATCACTTTTTTTCATTATCGACATTTAAAAAAATATTTTCTTTATTCAAATGTCTTCAATAATGTAAATAATTTTACTTTTAAGGGTTAATTAAAAAAAATCTTGAAAGCTCTGAAATTAAATATTTCCATTAACTCAAACTGCATTTTTATTGTTTGCCTGCAAATGTTTTCTATGGCTTCATTTTTGATCCCATTTTCTGACTTGAGGGACTTTTTCCATTTCAAGCAACTTCTCTCGGCTGAAAATAATAACCAGATATTTTGTGCTTGAATAAAAAATAGGATGAAATTCCAGCTAAGATAGGCTACATGTGCCTTTGGAATATGTTTACAGAGGAGCAGCACACCTGTGTTATGGTTTCAGATATAATAGCAAGGCTCTGCTGTAAGTCAGCCAGGTGAGGAGTGCTCCATCAGATTGAACATGCTGCCACCCTCCTGTAAGGAGTTTCTAGCATGAGGCTCAGCAGGACAACAAAGTGGAGAGGAATAGACAAAAACTGGGGGACAATAATTTTTCTGCGTATGTTTATTGAATTTTCCAGTTGCAGAAATGCAATCCTGTTGATTCACAGTTGGCAGGATAAATGTCCCAGTGTAACAAAAGCACCAGGTTCTCCAGCATTCATTTCTAATGCTACAATCCTGCAGAAAAATCTGTTTCTGTGCATAGGGAGGGACTGTTCCTGATGGAGGCAAAGCTCACAGTGAAGTACCAGCTGTAGCATTGGAGCCAAGAAATTGCAGATGCAGCTGCTGTTTGCCTTTCCTCATGTAGCGTTCCTACCTCCAGCCCTGCAGAGCAGTGGGATCAGGAGAGCACCAGTGACGCTGGCTGCATCCTGCACACCTGTAAATCTCCCTCCTCAGGGTGTGGCAAGCTAACACTAGAGAGGTTTTCTCAGCTCCCAGGAATGAAACAGCACCTCTGCCAATACAGTCCGTAGCAGGGCCTCAGGAAAAAAAAGCCCCAGTATAACTACAACCACCTCCACAGTCACAGCTGTCATTGCCCCTTAGGGCAGAAACCACAAAATAGCCTAGACTCAAAGCAGCAGCACTGTGCCAGCTGCATTTGCTGTGTGCCCTGGGTTGCTGAGCTGCTTGGTCTGAGCTGCTGGCTGTGGGGCTGCCAGGAGGCTGAGCTGCAGAGCTGTGAAGCTTTGGGGCTGCTGTGCAACTTGGATGTGGCACTGGATGATGGGCTGTGGGGATGGGTGGTAGGGATTGCTGGACTCCCAGGATGTAGGGCTGCACGACGCTGGGATGTGGGGATGCTGAAATGCAGGTATTTGGGGCTGGGTGCTAGGCTGTGTGTCTGCCGGGCTACAGAACTGGACATTTGGATGCAGGTCTTCTGGTGTGCTTGGTTGTGGGACTGCTGGGACACCGACCTGGGGAGATATGAGGCTGCTGGGTGGTGGGCAAAGGGAAATGTTGGGCTGGAGGGCTGTGTGCGGGCTGGATCCAAGGCCGGAGGGGTGCTGAGTGGAGGGGTGGCAGGACTGCGGAGCGGCGCGTGAGGCTGGATGCCAGTCTGTGAAAGGTGCGGGGGAGATGGGGATGAGGGGCTGCTGGGCTGGGCTGGGCGTGAGGCGGCGGCGATCCCGGGTTGCGGGGCTGGGATGCGGGGCGGCGGCGACTCCAGGATGCGGGGCTGGGATCCGGGTTGCAGCAGCTGCGGTCGCCCCCTGCTGGTAGTTCCAGCGCGGCGCCCTATAGCGGCCACTTCCCTGCACGCCTGTCCATCCCCTATTTGGCCGTTAACAGCTGCCTGAATTCACAAGGATATTCACAATATTTTTTGGGTTGCTTTGCTTTTTTGTTTTATTTTTTTTTAGGGGGGTTTTCCTTCCTTTGTGCCTAGAGCTGGCAACAGGAGCCTGTATGCCCCATGTGCGGTGTCCTGTGGTGCCATCAGGTTACTGATTTATACCATTAGCCACAGCTTAGAGATCACAGCTTCACACTCTGAGGCTAGTTGTCCACTGGCTGAAGTCACTCACAGGACACTGTATCTTGGCATCATCCTTGTTTGCAGCTTGCTGTAGCCGTCTGCAGCGCAGAGCTGTGAGCAGGCATGGCACCCAGTGTCCTCAGCACCCCTCAGGTCCAAACTGTACAGCATCCCCACTAAGCAGTATGACAAAATTGTGCTTACAGGTACATAATGGACCTAACTCTCCTTCCCCCAGGGACAGCTGGGACATATACACTGCAAGCTCCTGAGCTACCCATAGTGAGGATATTTTTCATTTCCTTAGTGGCTACTTTTGCTTCTTACTCTAAAACACCTCCACTATCAGGCATGTCCTGGTATAAGTACAAATAGGCTGTGCTGCACTCGCTTCTGGAGTTTTCCTGTACCACTTGTGCAGTGCTGGCAGCACAGCTAGACCTCAGGGGGTGAGACCTGGCACAGCATGTTTCTCAGCTCTCACATGGAGGGTTTTTTTGAAGCAAGCAAAACTTGCTACTTGAACTGCTCACAAACAGCAGGAGGAAAACACACTGGGTTCTACCCAGTTTTAATTTGCAGACCCCAGTATTTTCCAACACAGGTGCAGTCCATCTGTCACAAACTTAAGGCAACTGACAACAGGGTTGATTTCCTTAGTTCCCTTTCCCTGCAGATAACCCTTAGGGCCTGCAGACAGTAGGTTGCAAACTGTTGGTGTTGATAGATGATCTTCCTCCCCTTCCATGCAGCCTGGAGAATTGCTTGCTTGTCTCTTATTTAAACAAATTAAATATTCCAACCCCAATCAATGCTAGAGCTAATAATGGAAAGAAGAACCAGTTTAGGATCTGAGTCTCCTACCTCCTGATTCTTTCCATCTCCACTCCTCTGCTCTGGCATCCACTTCTTAGACTTTAATTTAATAAAAAATTGCACAGATGTGTCAGGGAGGAGGTGTGTGTGTGTGTGTGCAGACTCACAATGTTAACCAGAACATCTGAGCAAGGCAAGGAACAAAAAAAATCATTCCAAAGGTATCAGTGTTTCAAACTGTGGCCTTAATGCAGGGTTTGAGCTGGCAAGGTGGGGAATTACAGTCTTTTCTACAACAGGAGCACCAAAAAAAAAATCACTTTCTGCCTTTCCTACTCCTGAGAAGCTCTTCTGCCTTGGCCAGACAATATTTTCTGCATCAGCACCTCGGGATGGGAGCCACTCATAGAAAGAACCGAACACATATAGCATGAATACAGATATACAGAGCAAGAACACATTTAGTGCTGCAGAATCCTGGAGGCAAGCTTGGCTTGCAGCTCCTATATATGTGTACCAAGGTACTTGTATGTGCTGCAGTACAGACGTGTTCAAACCCTTGCACCACAAAATACTGGAGCTATTTTAAGGATGGGAAAGCATCTGGCTAGCAAACAAGCTTTGTGTGTTTGGGCCTGGCTCTTTTTAAAGCCCTGTTTCTTCCAGAATATTGGAAGTAATGAAAATGCCTGCAGTAAAATACCCGATAATCCTCTCCTCCTCAATAGAGAGGGTAAATGCATGTCATTTTCCAATTAGCTCTTGCTCTGAGCAATTATGTTGATCAAATAATTGAATAAGTGACAGGAATGTGAATTCTGGAGACAGTTAATTTCATTCATCTGCCAGTTTATAGCCTGATTTGCATGAACACATAAACCAGGCTAATGTGTTATTTATAACTCTGAAAATACAATTATAACAGTCAAACATGAAGAGTTGTGTGTGCAGAGAGGAAGGTTTCTGCTAGTAAATTATAATAACAGCATAATGAGGGAGTTTGTTCTTTCTCACCATCATGTTGGACAGGAAGGATGTGAGGCTTGTGTTTGAAGGAGTGAACAGGGTTTGTGTTAGCAATAGCAGGTGGAGCAACGGCCCTAACCTGAACATGGGGCAGAGGGGCAGCTGAAGCCTTACCCTCCTGTTCTGTGAAACATCATGTATGCACTGCCCCAGGGACTGTCAGTGAGCTCTAAACATCCCCCCAGCTCCCCATACTCTTCTCTCCAAGTGAAGATGAGCACCATTTTTGAGAGAGAAGCAGGACTGTGATCCTGGGCATGAAGGTGGGTGCAAAAGAGACGAACTAGGTGTTTCCTACTTGGGATTGGTCTTGGGTGAGCATTGTGGTGCTCTGGAAAAAGCTCCAGTCGAGTGTCCTCCACAGCAAGGTACCTGTAATAACCCTTGTGAACCTGGTCCCAATTTCCATTAAAAGCATCAATTCTGCTTGTGAGTTTTCTTTAGGGAAAATAATAGTAATTAAAAAAAACCCAAGCTTAACAGGAAAGCAAACCTGATTGATTTTCTTATTAAAGCTATCTTTAGATTGCCTTAACTTATTGTACCTTTTATCTGAACCCCCTGTAGCAACCTGGCCTACCATCCAACAGGAACTAATTAGCAGAGATATACAATAATAAAAGTAGTGAACAGGCATGAGCCATCGCCTCAAAGGAGTATTACCTGGTTGAGTGTTACACTGGCTGCAAGGAGGAAATTTGTGCAATTAATTGCTTCCTGATTAAAGGCATTTGCAGTCTGGCCCTTAAATCTTTAAGGCCTAAAAACACATACTGAGTTAAATATGGAATTTGCCCACGGTAGTCAAAAACATTGCCCCAGACAGCAGGATTCAGTGCTCTAATTTTTGGTTGGAAGTAAACACTTTCCTGTCTAAGCATCCCCAAGTCGAGTACATAGAAAGTGCTCCACTCAAAGCTAAAGGGCCACAAAAGGACTTGTGTGGGTTTAAAAGTTTCTGAAACTTACCGTTTTCCTGTGAGGGCACAATCTTACTGGCATTAATTTTACAGAGCAGGAGGCAGCAGAGGCAGAAACCCCAGGAAGTCTCAGGCTGAAAGGCTATTTAAATGGTAATAAACTTCAAGGGACAACAAAAAGTCGTGACTGATTACAGGCACACCAGGAGAGGGGCTATCTGGTGTGAAGATGGCGGGTGGTGGTGGCACAGGGGCCTTCTGCTCACTACACACATCACTTGTCACCAAGAAAACAAGATGGGGTTTAATCCCACTGGGAGGGAGGAGACCTATTTCAGGCCAGTGGACAGCAGGAAGCAAATGCTCACTGTGGGAAGTTCTGGGGTTGGGTAGTGAGGGAGGATAGTGTGTGGCAGGAGCCCAGGACTATAAGAGGCAGCACTGGTGCCACATCTCAGAACAGCAGCTGATCCGGCCTCGCTGTGCACCTTTCACTAAGTATTGTTGTTTTCCCAAGGGCATTTCCTCCACCCTAACACGGTGTCACATATTACAGCCAGTCAGATGAAGCAACTTCATTTTAGCATGTCCAACTCTATTGTTGTTGCCTCCTGGAAAGTTGCAGCAGTAGTGACTTATGGAGCCTACTGCTCCCACTGAAGAAGAGGCAGGCTTTGTTTGGGACAACAATTTGTCACACTAGAGTTGAGGTGTCCCAGAAACACACACTTTTTTGCTCATGCACTACCATTGCTCTAGTGTTGCCCTTCCATCACTGCTTTGCCAGTTGGTTTTGCTAAATTTGAAAGAAATTTACTGATGCTCCACTTATGAAAAGCACTTTAGCATCTGATTACCTCTGACTATAGGGACTCTCAAATTCAGGGGGACATACCATGCTCTCCAGTGTGTGCTTAGGTCAGAGGCACAAAGATCTTTTCTTGCAACCCTCCCAGTCCCCCTCCTCCCAAGTGACATTGTCATCAGTGAGAGCAAGCAGGGAGGTTTATAGCCTGAATTATGTTAAGTCATACACAGACGAACCAACATGCAGTTTGGCCTCCTTCCTCCACAAAGCCAATCTGGCACCTCTGCTGTAGAAGTTATATTGTGGAGTGGGAAAACAAACAATCTTGCCAATTGTTAGTGAGGCGGAAAAAAAGCAGAATGGGAGCTGCTTATCAGAGACCTGCATTTTGAGACAAAAATTCACTGAGTCCTGAGGAAGGAAGGATTCTCTGCAGAGCTTTAAGTACTCTCCTGACAACCCCATCCTGCAGGAGCTGGGGCTGGGAGCTAGGCCCCTTCCTATTGTGAATACTGGGTCTGAAGAACTGAAAATGAACATAATAGGAATCCCCAGACTGCAACAGTGCTATAAAGCTATAATTAAAACAAAACAAAGCAAAACACATTAGTCTGAATGAATCAGCGTGGCACAGACTGTAGTCTATGAATTGTGATTTTTAGGAGCAGTAAGAATGACTGAAAACTCAGGGAACTCAAAGACCAGAAGTGTGGAAAAGTTTGAGGCAAAGTTTTCCATCACTCCATAGGCAGGTTGGGGGGGCATTTGAACTCAGATCTTAATTTTGCTCAAGTCTGCAGGTGTTTAGATTCACATGCCTCATATCACAAAGAATTTGACTAACTCTCTCACCTTCATGAGCATTTTAATTTTATCTTGATCAGCTTTCTGGAAGGACAGAGAAAGAACTGTGTGTTGGTGCAATTAGCTGATGAGCTGTATGCTTTTTTTTTTTTCTTTAATAACTTAACATCATCATTAATCCAAGCATCTCCAAGGATTTCCCAAGCAGCAGTGAAGTTAGCATTACCTGCTCTTCTCCCTGGTTCACCTTCCTAGTGCAATACATTCAATAATCACATGTCAACATATCAGCACATCTGAACAAGATTTCCAACAGCTGCAGGGCCAAATTATATTTTGGGCAATCTAAGCCAATGCCTCAGAGCCCAGCTCCTGCCATAACGTGAGGAGATTAATTTCTCAGCTTTCATACTTGCTTTTAGCTCTTGTACTGGTCTATGAGAACAAATTGAATGCAATCCTCTCTGCTTGCCTGTACAGCAGGTGCCTGTTTTCCCTGTGCCGAGGTGATGCTCACCAACACAGAGTTCCTGTGGGCCCCCGCTGGTCACCCTGCCCATCACAGCTCACTTCCAGTAACTTGGGGAGCAGGTTCTGTCCAACCTCTCATATTATCTTCTGCTTATGTGGGAACTGGGATGCTCAGGCCATCAAAAGGAATCCAGCTACTGCATGGGGAGGGAGAGAGAATAAATACCACAGGGCCACAGAAGGGTGATCTGAAATTGCCTTAAAACTGCCCTGATCAGTCACATAAACCATTGGGAAGGGTAATACTGCTCCCAGGTCAGCACAGACCAGGCCTCTTGCTAGTACTTTCTCTCTGATGTGTCAAACAGAGCACATCTGTAGCAGAGAATCTAGTTCAGCTTGTAACCCTGAAGTTGAGAACTGTATTACAGGGCACGTTGAGGCCACTAAAGCTTTATTAGCAAAGTTTCCCAAATACACAAGAGGTAAAAACTCTGTGTCCAAGGTGGCTCAATCAAATTCTGACCAATTACTCCAGTCATCCATTCCTTTGAAATGATAAAGAGTGTAAATCTATTTTCCCCACAATTTGCAATGTTTCTCCACTACTTTTCAGAATTTGTAGGGAGTGAATGCATATCACAATCCTTCAACGTGTGAGGAAAAAGATATGGCTACAGCCTGTGCTCACAAAGCTGCTTAACAGATAAGCCCCATCCTGGATTTGATTTTCTTCAGAGAAAATACACTGAAGAGTCTGCAGAACTATTAACGTTTTTAAGTAAAAGGTAACCCAATTAAATTGTACGAGTTGTACAGCAGAGGGAATATAACGAATGTGTAAGTTATGAAGACTGGTGGTGGGGACCTTCCACGTTACTGTGCTGGAATGCAAAGCTGCACTGTGAGCATGAAGTCTCATAGGAATTTCAATCCAATATTGAAGTAAAACAACAAGAGGACACACAGGCTTGAGTTTGAGAAGTCATTAAGCTGAACATCTTACAAGTGAAGGTGGGACAAGCGACTTTTCACATCTCTGCAGGGGCTTGAGGTCTAGCAGAGTGTTTCTCACGCAGAAGAAAAGTCACATGTTGGTACATACCTTTAGGAAAAGTAGAAAGGCAAAATACTCTGCAGAATGCCTGCCAATGGTAAAGAAACACAGCAGGAAAAGAAAACATGAAGAATTAAAAAATGAACAGCACAAGAATTAGAAAATGCAGAAGTAAAGCACTACCAAGGAAGGAAAAAGAGCTGAGCCTAGCATTTGAACCATTCACTGCAGCATCTTCATCCCCCAGCATGCAACCAAAACATGCCAAGCCACGCTGCAAGGCAGCACAGCTTTACTGCCCGTGCCTGTCCACAGCTTGCTGAGGTTTCAGTGCACAAAGCTCCATCTAGTGAGAAGATGGGTTGTACTGCTGCACATTCAGCATTCAAGTTAAGTATGGATTGACTCCAGCCACAAAATAATGTCTGGAAGGTAACAAACCCTAAAGGGTTACGCTGCCTTGGTGTTGATAATACCTCACACACCGGAAGTCCCATTAGACTAAAGTACAGCCTGTACTCAATCCGAATCAGATATAATGTCAAGAAAACATTTTCTTCCAACTTCACTCAAGTGACTTCGTAAGAATGTAACTGAAGTGACATCACCTGGCTTTCATCACTTGGCTGCCGCTTACATCTCCCTCACAAAGGACTGATCTGAAGCTCTTTGACTTCACTGGAAATTTATTAAGTGGACTCCAACTGTGAACTGTCCTCTTTCTGATGGTGATGCAATAAAAACCAGAAACACACCACTACTGTCATATGGCTAGAAGTTTTAATACATGGTCTTCATTGTTCAGCAAAGTTATTGCATTAAATCCTTACATAAGTTCATCTGAATTAAAAAAAAAAATCTTCATTTTACACATCACAATTTTTTCACAGCAGCTAAAGGAAACCAGATTTTATATGCAGTTGTGTAAAGAAAAAAATCCCCAACAACCTAGTTCTTTCTCAAATCAACAAAACTGTTATCATAATTTTTTTCTGTTAACTGAACTAACAAAGCATGTTTCATTTAATTGCACACCATTTCTTCATATTATTGTTTTTCTTTTACTATGACTTCAATAGATTCACAAGTTACAAAATATCAATGCTACCTAGTGCAGTTTATACAAATCCACAGGTGTGTTTGAATTGCAACAGGCACAAGAACAGAATATATGATGACCCAAATGAAATGCCAGATTCCCTGATCCATCAAAACCAACATCATTGTAAGCCCACTGCTCCATGGATGACAGCAAAGACAAAATCAGTAGGCTCTGTGTGCTATAAATAGATTGATGAAGGGCTCAGTGACAGAGGCATAACAGAGCACATGGTAGAATTACATTCTACATTTTGTCCTCTGATGAGAGTAAGCACCAGCTTGAAATAGAAGCATGAATAGGGCTCTTTTCCTATTCAATCTTATGTCAATGCTGGGAATCAGGAAGCTATAATTCAGCTTGTTATGTAAAATCCTCAAGCATTGCCATAATCAGTCTTGAGTCCCAGATCTTACCCTTCTCTTACACACACACACACACACACACACACACACAGAGACAAAGGCTCATCTGTATTTATTCTGCTTTCTTCTGCTGCAAAGAAAATAATGAAATATACCTGTGTTCTTAAAAAAAAAAAAAGCCATTCCCTCTCCCTCTCCTCCAAAACACCCATCACCACAGAGAGCTCTCACTTATAATCCACTTGAAAGTACTTCTCAGATTGCTATCTTGGCCCGCTTTCAACAGATGACAGGGATTGTATCACTTTGCTATACTTCACTAGGTTATGGTATCAAAAATAGTTCACTAGTGAAATAACCCATGGGGCTCTCTCTTGGACATAACATGTTCACGTAAGTTCTAACTCTCACTGTCCCCGTCCCTTAAAACAAAACTAGAGCTATTTCAGTGGGTTTCAATCAGTTTCAGCTAGGAGCAATGAGTTAAGTTACCCTTTGGAAACATTTTGTATGACTTCCATGATTTGCTAGCAAAATGCCCACACACTGAAAAGCAAGTGAGCAGCGGCAGTAGGATGCTTTGCAAAATCTGACAGTTCAAAAGGCATTCAAAGAGCAAGAGAACAAAAATCAGCCACTGAAGTGAAAACTGCACTGAACTAGCACTGTGAAAATAGGCAGAAATGAAGAAGCTCCAGTATAAGCAGTTATGCAGAATGTTTTACTAGTGACATCTGTTGTTTGTTCGGGCAGTCACAAGGCATTCATTAACACAATATAAATTGCAAAAGCTTTAATTCAAAAGTGCTAGAGGAACAGGATACTCAATTATTACAGTAAAGAACACTTACTGAGGGACTAGTACAAGGTTATTTAGCTGTAACATGATTTTCTCACAAATAAGAAAGTTTGTACCAAAGGGGAAGAAGTTTACCCAGCTCAGAAGTTGATGCTGACAGCTTTCTAAAGCCAGCCTTGACACAAGACTTGGCTTATTTTATTTTCACAGACATATACTGCACCAGACAGCCACCACCATTCAATCCAAACATACAAGCAGTTGTATAAACTTCCCCCATTAACATCAGAGTTCCCAATCAAATTCTTGTGATTTCTGCAAAAAAGGCAGTTCTCACTGGTTATTGCTGTACTACAGGAAATGATAGCATTTGCAGGAGACTCTGTATTTTGGAGTTCACATCATTTACCAAAAGCCTCAACACAGTCTCTTTATCAGGTGCTGCTTCTGTACAGCAAAACTAGCATTCTGTCTCTTCCAAACAAAACAGTACCTTCAGACTCTCTCCCTGCCTTGCAAGTCTCAGGAACATTTAGGCCTCTTCACTCTGGTTTCTATTAGCAGATAAAGGCCCATAATGCATTTATGACAGCACCTCAAGAAACAGTGCACGCTTCATTCAATGGACATGACCCCAATGAAATCTATGAGAAAACATGGAAGAGGAACACAGAGAGTAAGGGAAACAGTTTATTCTCGCTCCTCTTGAAGGGAACAAATGGTTCTGACAGCAGGTTTGTTTTCAGAGAGCTGCAATTTAAGCTGACAGGCCAGCTTATTAAAAGAAGCCCCTTCACCCAAACACCAAAACTTATACTGAAAACATTTTTAATTTAGATCTGCCTCTGAAATGAAGATAATCTGAATATTACAAAAATGGAAAAGTCTGCATTGTTATCACACAAATCACACTGTGCAAACTCATGTCATTTATCTGCAGTGCTGAGTCACATCTGGATGGTGGACGTGCCTCACCGAATACCACGCACTGGGAGTGCTCCAGCACTTCCCCTCCTACCAGAACTCTGCCTTAAAGAATTCCTACAGTGACATGATGAGAATTGATCTTTTCCTGTCATATGCTGTACATATATTTAAGACTTTCACAGACAATTAGCCAAAAATTGTGTATTACAGTTATTTCCCAAATCACAAACACTACAAAAGCCCTTCTTACAGGATATGCCATCCGAGGACATGAGACCTCGACCTTCTCACTTTCCCAGCCCCCATCCACCAAGTAAAGCATTGCATGCTTGCAGGCATCGATTCTAAATCTTCAGCTTCTGGAATGCAGCAGTTAACAGTTCTGCATTTTTCAGGGACTCAAAAAAAACCCCATTGAGTTCATATATTCAATGTACAACATTTTCAGTAAGTGCTTCCACACCCTGTCCACAGGACCACTTCACACCACAGAGGTGGTACTTTCCGGATTTACACGCATCAATCTTGAAGCATTTCTCAGATCCTGTAGCTGCTTGGCTGGCTTTCCAACTCCTTCCTCAAATCTTTTTTCCACAACAGGAAGGACAGTTTCATACAGGAAAGAGGCGTTCTGCCTAATGAATGCCTTTTTCTCAGGGTCCTGTTCACACCGTAAACTGTAATCAACATGCTGGACGGCCACCAGGATGATTTCCACGAGACTCTCCAAAAGAACCATATGCAGCTCTGGAAAGTAAAGCTTTAAAGCTTCCTCCAAGAAGGCCATAGTCTGCTTAGTGAAAGCTACTACAGTATAACTAAGGTTGACCCAGCAGTCATCACCTGTGTATTGGTCAAAATTGCCCACCCCACAGCTCCTCATCTCCTCCCTGAGCTTCCCCAGTGCCTCTGGAGTCATTAGGTTCATCTTTCTCCACATCTCCTCAGAGTTGCGGTGCTTGGTGGCCTCAATGATGATATCCTTGTAGCTCTGTAAAGCACCTTTGATATCCTTCACCAGAAGGGCATGAATGATAAAGGTGAGATCCAGTCCAATCTCGCTAAGCTGCTTGCAGTGCTCTTTAGCTACCTTGGGTATTAACGAAAAGCAAAGGATGTTATTAGTGTGCAGGCCCCTTTTATGTCTTACCAGTTTATCAAATTTATCATTGTCAGAAAAGTGAGAAGTGTTATTCATACTTCACATGTTTCCCGTGCTTTAAGAATCTCCTTATTAATGAGAAAGTAATAACTGAAAGATAAACCCTGACTGCAAAAATACTCTGCACAATTGCATTATAACCCGCTCACACACCCATAACCTGAAAAAGTTAGTCTTGCCAAAAAATATGGAAATGTAGTCCAGGACACCCTTGGAAAACAAAGAGAAAGTCTTGATGTACTTATAATTCAAATATAACTCATCTAAACTTTAGGATCTCCTACTGGTTAAAGGCAAATTAAGAATAAACATATTTTGCATTTCCAATAAAGGTAAGGTTTTTCTTGCTGTGTATTTTTAATCTTAACGCCTTCCTCTGTTAAATTGAAAAAAACCAAACTAACCTCAAATGAATATTAACCTTTCAACGCAGGAAACATCTCTGGAGACCTGCTTAAGAGTCAATAGCTAAACTCGGGTTAGAAAAGATGATTTAAAGCTTTGCAGCCTTTGTTTTGACTTTCGTGTCCCACCACCCTCTTGGAACCTCTTACCTTGACGCACTCTGCTGCAGTTGACAAACTCTCTTTGCTATCAAATACTTGCTTACTGAAGGCATCGACAAACATCCTCATGGAAGAGCGGGCCCAGACAACGAAGGCCGAGTAGCAGCCGTTGTTGCCAGCGAAGTCCGTCTCAAACTCTCTGGCCGTCTCTAGAAGGCTGGTGAAGAAGACGTGGCAGAGCTTGTGGATGTAGAGCAGCGTGGCACCCTCGATGCGCAGCTGTCGGATGGCCGTCTGCACCGCGGCTGCCCGGTTCTTCAAGAAGAGCTCACAGGCCTTGGTGGACTGTCCCAGGCGAATGAGCTGGGACACAGCTCGGCGGGTGGCCCGTGGCCCTCCTCGCAGCGACCGGTCTGGAGACAGCTCGAACACCAGCACGTCTGTGAGCTGCCGGACCCGCTCGTCGACCTTGGCCCGCAGCTCCTTCACGGGCTGGCTCACAGGCTTGTCCCCCAGGTACTCATTGAGTTTATCCAAGAGGTCCACTGCCCCCTCGAAGTCCCGCTGTGCAATGCAGACATCCAGGTCCTCAGGCAGCTCCTGGATCCACTCAAGTGAGAGGTCTACAACCTCCTCCTCAGCAGAGGGCTCTTCCTCCTCCTCTTCCTCCTCATCCTCATCGAAGGGGTTGGTGGATTCGGGGGGTGTTGGGGCAGGCCGGGGCAGGGCCTCCTGCTCCAGGCGCCGCTTCTCGCTGAGGGCCCGGTTGCGCTTGGTCTCCTCCAGCACCTCCAGCCACTCCTTCTTGATCTTGGCGTTTTCAGCCTGAAAGATGCGGCTCTCAGGGAACATGAGCAGCTTGAACATGTCCTTCATGGGCGGGTTGTCCTTGACGTTGACCACAGCCAGCCCGTCGAGGGGGTACAGGGCGTCGTAGCGGTAGGCACCGCGCCGGTTGGGCAGCGCGGTGGCCACGAGCAGGCAGTCGTTCATGAGGAAGGCATGGACCCGCTGGATCTGCGCCATGTGGTCCGCGTCGTACTCCACCAGGTCCCCGTTGTACACCAGGTACTTGCCAGGGCTCTCAGGCAGGAGGTCGCGGCAGCCCTCCACCTTCTCCAGGAGGGTGGTGAGGGTGCGCTGCCGCCCCTCCTCGCTGGCCGCCGCATCCTTGGCCGACAGCGGCAGGAAGGGGTCGGCGGCGGCGGCGCGGCGGGCGCCCAGCGCGGGGTCGTCGCGGTCGGCCTGGAGGAGCAGGGCCTGGGTGACGGCCTCCATGATGCCCTTCTGCTCGGTGAGGATGTGGCTGAGCTGGTACATCTCGCTCTCCAGGTAGCTGATCTCCCGCGCCGTCTCGATGAACTGCCGGTAGTTCTGGTACACGTTGCGCTTCAGGCTCTGCGCGGTCTCCTCGCTCAGCGCCTGGATGCGCTGCCGGTGCTCCTGCAGGTCCCGATCGCCGTCCGACTGCTGCGACAGCTGCTTCACGTACTCCCCCGCCGCGAAGCCGCCCGACTCCAGCTGCCGCCGCAACCGGCTCCCGCCGCCGCCGCCCTCGCCCAGCGACAGCGCCATGGTCCCGCCGCTCCCGCCGCCCGGCACCCGCCTCCCCGCCGCCGCCGCCTCCGCTGCCGCCGCCGCCAGGGAGAGCGCCGCGCCTGCGCCGCGCAGCACAGCCCGGCCCGGCCAGTGGGAGCGGCCGCCGAGGGTGACGCGTGGGGACGCACCGCCCTCGGACGGGGTCGAGCGGGGGGATCCCGGCGCGTGCGCATTGGGGAAGGACGGGGCGGCATTCCATGGATCGCTGCTGCGCGTGCGCCGGAACGCCGCCGTTTCCCGGCGCATGACTCATCAGCATGGCGGAAGCTATGCCCGAGATGGAGGATGAGGATTTCTTGTTTGCGCTCAAGCTCCAGAGGGAGTGGGAAGAGGAGGATAAGGCAGCGGCAGCGGAGGAGGCGGCAGCGGAGGAGGCGGCAGCGGCAGCAGCAGCAGCAAAACGCTCCGATGTCCCGCCGTACCGCGCGTCCCCCCGCCCGATGTCGGTGGTGGACGAGGCGTGGGAGCTGCTGGACCCCAGCCCCGACGTGCACGGCCTGTTCGTGCACTTCAACCAGACGCTCTTCTGGAGGAAGCTGGAGGCTGTCACGGTGTCCTGGAGCCCCCGCATGACCAGGTGCGGCACCGGGGGGCGGGTGGTGGTACGGTGACACCGCCGTGTGTCGGGAGCTGCCCGCCGTACCTCCAGCGGGCCCCGGCAGCTGCCAGTGGGGGATCAGAGCTGTGGGAAGAGGCCGTCACCCCTCGAGCAGCATGGCTGGGAGTCTCGGGGAAGGGAGGAAGAGCTGTCATTTGTCACTGCGTGCTGCTCCTACTCGTGCCGCCGTAGGCGCGCGGTGCTTCTCTTTCCAGATACTCGAATGTCCCGCATCCCTGGTATAGCTGGCACAGCAGGACATGGGTGGGTCGCTGTCATTGTCTGGTTTGCCTTTCGTCTGTCGTCCCTGGCAGCTGTCAGTGGCTTTACCCGGGGTGCAGGCAAGCCCGGAGAGATGTTAAACTGGAAGGAATCACTTGACACTGTGTGGAAACCTCACGTACTCGTGTTGCTGCTCTGGTTCTCCGTGTTTGTGATAGTTTTACAGCACAGCAGAAAGGCAAATATGAACGAAAAATGGTATATCAGCAAAACTTAGAATAGACTAGGGAGGGGAACATGCAAGAATCTGAGACTAAACAAAACCAGAAAGGTTTGAGGTGTGGGGTGCAGTTCTACAGAAGGTGCACTTGCTGGTGGCTGGAGTTCTGCCCTGTCATATCCTCTGCTGGTTACACTATTCTTTAGACACTTGAAAGTCGTTGGATATTGAACTGGTAGAGGACTAACTCAGTTACACAAAAAAGAAAAAAAAAAAAAGGAAGTGTTTTCTGCTGGATTAGCACACAGAAGTGATGGTTTAGTATGAGTCAAAAATTTAGGGAGGGTGAGGAGTGCAATTAAAGCAACCAGCAGTTAAGTCAGTGTTTGCTGCTGTGAATCTCTAGCCTCCATTTAGTGCGTTTCACTCCATCACGAGTTCCAAAGGAAACAGTCCTCTGCCTCCTAAACAGGTTTTTCTACTCTAAGGTACTTGTTGTTTTTTTTTCTTTGCTGTTTTTTTCATATTCTGAGTGACCTAGTGTGTGTTGGAAGGGGATGGCATTTTAACTTAAATTCTCCATTTTTTTCATGTGTTACAGAAACAAGTAGATTTTCATATTTTCTTCTTGCCTCTCTTTTCAGCTCTGCTGGAATCTGTACATATCATGAAAAAAGTGGATTGTGTTCCATTCGTCTGAGTGAGCCACTACTAAAGTTAAGACCAAGGAAGGATCTCGTTGAGGTATTTGAAGATTGGTCATGAATCTGCACCTAAAATTTATTGTGCCTCCCCCCTGCCTTGCTCCATATGAACATTTTACATTTCTTAGTGAGATTCTTACAGACAGTAACTTATAGATCATAAAATAGTGGTGGCTTTACTATTATGTTTGTGTGGCTTATGTTGCAGTATCATGGTAGTCTTTAGTTTTATGTTTCTAAATGGACAACTTCAAGTAGGAGTCTAAAGTCACTTGTTTATTTTACTGACTTTATAAAGAGAAAAAAAGACCCCAAGTTTTTAACTCCTAAATTATCCTTTAGTGTTCAAAACAAACATGGACTGTAATTTTGAAAGGGGCAACAGCAGAAAATATGGATATAGAATATGACAGTTAACATGACTTCGTGTTGCTTGTTGTGCCTCTGTCAGAACTGCTTCTTTGAGCTGACTGAACATTCAGATTTGCCTAATGAACAGAAATGCTGTAGAGTTTCAGCTTTCTCACAAGTGGCTCTTTTTTTGGATTGTAGAGGGAATAATTTGTGACTTAAGTTTGAGGATTATTTCTTCTTTTTGGAATGTCACTTATTGTAGAAATATTCTCCAGTATGTTTTGATAGCATGGGAATTTGGTTTTATAGGTCAAAGTATTATTTTTTTGTGACCCAGACTGAACATGTGAATGCTCAAAGATAAGATCGTAGTCACAATCCATGTAGAGGACTAAAATACTTGCAGTTTAATTTTGAAACTATATGTAATGCTCGTCAGTAAATATCTAATGATTTGCATAATTTCAGACACTGTTGCATGAAATGATCCATGCCCTGCTCTTTGTTACTCATAACTACAAAGATCGTGAATCTCATGGACCAGAGTTCTGCAAACACATGCATCGCATTAATCGCTTGACTGGAGCCCATGTCACAGTAAGCATAATCCTCTTAACCTGATTTAATAGAGCCTTCTTCCTGATTTGGTGTTTTAGTTGCCCAGTGTGGTATGAGTAATATGCTTGTTCTTGCCATACACTCCACAGTTGGTACCAGTACAAATTCGCTTCCAAGTGTGTGTGCCAATTCCATAGTTATTTTCTTGGGGACAGTGGTGGGAACAGGTTGAGGAAGATGTGGTGAGTTGTTAGTTGTATAATTTTCAAGTATACTCTCTGTAAGTATTTTTCTTTAAGCTTTTGTGGTAAACTCGAAACAGCTTAATGATAGCAGGGATAGAATAGCTCCATGTTCAGAGTAGTATTTATGGAAGAACAGTCTATTTTAGTTAAGATTTATATCAGTAGAAGCTAATGATACTTATGTCGGCGATACTTTAAAATAATGTGTCTGAGAAGATCAATTAAGGTAGTAGCTGAAAGGAGAATACTGGTACGGTTTGCAATGCATTCTAAACAGTTAGTCGCTCAGGGTGAAATTGTAGATAGATTTCCAAAGTGATTTTATTGCAGTTCAAACAAGATAGCCAGGACATATTCCTACACATCTTGTCCTTTTTTTTTTAAGCTTTGTTTTAATGGTAGCTAAATGTTGATCAAATTTTACCTGGCTCCAGCTCTTTTAACTGGTAATGTAAAAATCACAGCAGTAGTGGAAAAAAATGGAACGGTAATGGATTTTTAAAAAAATATTGTAAGCTACTGATATAAAAATAGAAACTTTCTGAATGACCGTTTTATTGTTTTGTTTTGGTTTTTTACTTAGATTTATCATAACTTTTATGATGAGGTTGATGTGTACCGCCAGCACTGGTGGCGATGCAATGGCCCCTGTCAAAACAGAGGACCTTACTTTGGGTATGTGAAGCGCTCGATGAACAGAGCACCCTCTGCACACGACCTCTGGTGGGATGACCATCAAAAGACATGTGGGGGCACATTCACAAAAGTGAAAGAGCCAGAGAAGTTCTCCAAGAAATCAAAGCATAAAACTGAGACAGCAAAACTTCCACATTTCAAGTCAAAGAACAAAGGTATTTTATTATTTCTTTTCCTTTTCCAAACTGATTTTTCCCAAACGTTTTCTTGGAACATTTATGGACCAACCACTACATAAGCTTTGTTTAGATGTTACTGTTATCTAGGAAAGAATAGGACCTGGGTTTTTTGTGCATTTCTAGGCTCCTTCTCAACTGAATTGTCTGTAAAAAGTTTTGTTTGATGCACTGTTTTCAGGTAGCAGAGGTTTTGTATGAAGCGTGTCAAATACTGAGCCCGTGATTTTTAAACGGAAAAGTTACTAATTTTTTTTTTTAATCTTTTTGCAGGCAAGACACAAATGCATGGTACTCAAGATCTGATGCCTTTTAGTGGAATGGGTTACCGGCTTGGAGGAGGAGACAATGTACTTTCAGAAAAAGACACAAATGCCAGCAGCAGCATTGGAAACAGTGAAGCACATGGTTCACAGCATCATTCAGCAGTAAGGACAAGACCAATCCCTAAAAATGAGATAAAATTTGAAAAATTACCCCATAGTGGCATCTTTCCACTTCATACCGATGATGCCAGTGAGAAGATCAACTTAACTTTAAAGCATGAGTTTCCTAAACTCTCCGTTGCTAACACAGAAGATTACGAGAATGATAGTGGATTGCCTGCTAGAATGGCTCATATTAGGGAATTAAAATCAAACCAAGGCTCTGCAAATAACAAGAGGGCTCTGCCGTCTCCCAGCCGGCCACCCAAACAAATTTGTCTGGAGCAGACAACAACAGCTCAGGTTGCATCTGAGAAAAAAAGCTTAGAATGTGTTAATACACCACAGCAATGGCCAAAAATGGAAGACAAAACTGCCTTTGAAAAGTATTTCATTAAAAAAGGGGGTACTGGTGTCACTTCAAGTATAAATACAACTATGAAAACCAAAGCTGAATTTACACAGTCCTCTGCAAGTTCTAGCAATCCTGTGAGGCAAGATAAAAATGTCAGTTGTCCTGTCTGCGAAACTGAAGTTTTGGAATCTAAAATAAATGAACACCTTGATTCTTGTCTTGCATGAAACAGCAGAAAGCTGTCTCAAAAAGATAAATCAGGGCTGAAAACATTGCTTGAAAGTTACTTTGCTCAGTTTGCTTAGCTGTGGTTACATTCCTGTGTGCCTGTTCTGAAATGGAATTTAAACTGTTACTGACCCCCATATCCTGACACTAGTAAGTAAAAGCTGCTAGCAATATTGGTAAAGACTGTTCCTAGACATGCCATAAAACCCTTCATGATTTTTTCAGTTAAATTTCCAGTCCTTTACAGGTCAAATTAGGATTAAAATGTTACATTAGTTGACAGTCTTTATTTTACTCCTTTTGGAAGCCAGTCAGCTTGGTGGTTAGTACCTAAGAGGCCAGTCAGTTGAGTACTAAAGTCATTGTGCCATGAAAAGTTAGGAATGTTTTCTAGATAGGCTTTCTGAAACATTAATAGTTCTCTTGTTGCACTAAAGTATTTAACGGGTTAAACATTAAATAGCTTGATACCTCACCTGTATTTAACGGGTTAAACATTAAATAGCTTGATACCTCACCTGTAAAACTGTAAATATGTTTGCTTAAACATAAAATTGTTTTAGCATAGTTTTTAAGCAAAATCGTTTTATGTCTTGCTGCTGTCATTTTCAATGGCTGTATCAGCCTGGTTTGTGCCTTTTGCCTCATTACTTGCTGCTCTTTTTAAACATTTTGTATTTTTTAAAATAATGCCACTACAGAAGTTTAATGTAAGTAGTTTTGTTCTTGCCTACTCTAAATAAATTGTTACTGAATTTTAAATTTCCATTAAGCCTGGCCATTTTGTGCTACTTACCAGTGGGTTCTTCTGTATATCTGGTAACAATCTGGTTTAATAGAGCCTTTCTGATTTAATGCTTTTCCTTCTTAAATTTCCCTGTAAAAACAGGGGCTGGTGAATACAGATTGCATCAAATTCTGCTTTTCCAACCTATTTTTAAAACAGTTTCACTTTTCTTGCACTTCTGTGAAAAATTTTACAAATACTGATTCTAAATCTTGATTTGCCATGTTAATTTTCCATACTTCCATCTTAAAACGGCAGCATCTATCAGTGTTTCCAGTGAGATTTGACCTTTTGCAGGGACGGGACTACCCAGAAGTATTTCTACTGTCATATGTTTTTAAGATGAGGACGAGATTTGCACCACAAAGGGTCTCTCACATCATGAAGCACTTTTGAGAGATATTTCCCTTATGCTTGTTCACATCAGTTTCCTCATTTGTCTTTCCTACTGTGACAGATAAGAGTAAAGGAGAAGGAAGGATCGTGGGTATTGTTAAATGTGGTTTGGTTTTTTTCCCTAATGTCTTCTTTTACTTGTAAATTGTTCATTTGAACAACAAATAGAAAACAAATGTGGGGTTTGACCTGGGGAATTTAGTGAATAGTATAGCCTGTTAAGGTAGGGAGAGGGGAACTCAAGCTATAGGCAAGTTCTGTATCTAATATACAAATGTCCTAAAATAGATCTGTCGTCCAAACAATTGAGCAGTTCTGGACCAGCTGTGGAAAAACAGCACCTCTGCTCACATGTTTTTACAAGGAAGTATTCTAATGCCAAGATTCCTTTTATCTGGAAAGAAAGGCTCTGCAGTTGCCATTGCAGGCTAATAGTAATGTGTCATGGCTGCCTTCTTTTGGGGTATGTTACTACAAATGCTGTTTCTGTAAAATGTTGTTCTTGAATACAGTGTCCTACCCACAATGATAACGACTACCAGTACGGCTTTAAAATACGTTGCTCAGTTTGGGTCAAAGGTGAGAAATTTCATCTTCTCTATCAGTTGACTTTGTCCTGAGTGAGTTTGGATACTGCCTAGAACAACACAAGCTGGTAATGAGTCTTGGACAAACACGCTTCACCAAAGTGCAGCATTAAGTTGCCTGACTGGAAATTTGAGAAACAAGTTAATAGACTTGATTTCTGGGACAAAGCAGGTATGAAAGAGGGTCAAGTGTGTGCGTGCTGTTTGTCAGCAAATGGTTCTGCAAACTAAAGGCAAAAGCCTTCTCATTTTGTGGTGATCTACTGGAATTGCTCTGAATGATTCAGAGAAGAGTTCTAGAGGTTAAACTGCCTAAGTGGGGGTTACTTAGCTCTTTCATTATTATAAGAGACTGCTTTTGAGTTGCCCTGAAACTGGTTATCAGGCAAGAAATCTTGAAGGTCAAATATTTTCAAGTGTTTTTATGGAAACATTATCTAGGAAGTTTTCTTAAAACTTTAATTCTGAGGAAGCAGGGGGAAGAATTTTTCTCTGGACTACTACAGTGCATTAGTATCTTGCAAGAAGATACGTAATAGAAATAGTCTGTTTTCTAACATGTTTTAGAAGCAATAATGTGCATTCTTCTATCCTTTAGCATCTCCAGTAGTCCAGTCACTATTTGTTTTCTCATAGGATATCTGGGTCACCTGGGAAGCGTATTCTCACTGCAAGTTCAACCCTAATGCCCATGCATAAGCTGATGAGCGGGCTATTTACGTCTAGGTGGAAGCACACCAGGCAGGGCAGGTGCTCCTGCCCAGACTCTATAATCAGGAATCAGTTACCTGAGCCCCCCTTCTAGGAACGTTTTCAAAGAGAACAATCAGAGAAATATTGTTCATTTGGAACAGGCTGTGCTACCTGCCTCTGGTCCAGTGTTAGTGATGAAGGACACCAGGTAATAATCTAGTACAAAATCAATGGCTAGAGAGGGCTTAGTCATAACTGGGCAAATAGTGAATAAATCCTGAGGTGCAAGTTTCTCTTGCTGCAGCAGGAGGACGTGCCACAGACTAAATGGTTTGTGGGGGTTTTCTTTTTCCTCGTGTGTTCTTCTGGAGCTCCTCAATTCTGTTGCATTTTCCATACACACCGCATGTCTATACATCCTTCAAGTAAAGCAAGTTACACTGTACTGAAGGGTAACAGCAAGAAAGAATAAATGGTGAGTTTCTGAGGAAAAAGACAGGTGGACATTTCTTCTAAGTGGTTTAATTCGTGGTGATGGTGGGATGATGCAGACTCCTCTGGCTGGAGAATGTTATGAAACTGCCACCACAGGAGTTTGCTTCATCACTGCTGGATCTGGTCATCCTCGAACACTATGTCCATGCTGTTGCATTTTGCCACCTTAAATTGAAAGACCACTAAAAGGTCGGACTGGCTGAGCTGAGGTTACACCTGACCTACATCTCCTTATGAGCATGATTGTTGCTGCCTGATGTGGTGAAGGCAGCAGTGAAACAGCTGCTCTCCAACAGCTGCTTCTTACCAGTTAACTGGCATTCATCAATTTTACACTCCAGACTGAAATGCCCAAGTTCCTACTTGCATCTGGATTATTACAGCTGTTTTGAAGTCTTGGGCTTAAAGAAACCATTTTTTTCCATGTGAACATAAAGACTCTACATAAAATTACCCTTGAAGTGTATTTTATGGGTAGACAGGCCCTGAAAGAGACTTGCATTTCCCTACATGTGCGTGTTTTCATATACTCGTATCTATGGGGAAAAAAAAATGCCAAGACCCCGGGATGTGTGGAGCTTTGGGATTCTACAGCAGGCCGTTAGGTGGCACTCCTTGCACATAAAGAATACTTCTTCCTCTCCGACCTGTGCGGGATTAACAGGCTCGTATTTCACCTACATCTGCGCTCCAGGCTGACCATGGATCAGTAGGAACCCTGACTGAACCACAAACAAGTTAAAGGAGGAGGAAAGAGGGGGAGAGAGGGAATATCTGCAACTAGCTGGAAGATGAGAAGTAAATTTACAACTAACTGGGTGTTCTATGAGTGATGCTTCTAGCTTTGCTGCAAGAGGGACTTGGAAGATGAGAGAGTAGCTCCTTTTTCTAATTCGGGACTCATGAGAAACCCCAAAGGCATCCTTTTGTGGGCTACAGTTACCACACCACTTGCATCCATTGCAGTGACAAAACTAATTTTCTGTCACCATTTGGCATCAACACAGCTCTACAAGAGAGGTAGGACAGAGTTTTAGGAAGTCAGAGAGGCTTATAAAACACAAAATTTAACTTCTGTGCCTTGGCTAAGCCAGGGAGCCAGAGGGGTGTGACAGGCTCAGGGAAGGGTAGTGTACTACAGGTGTGAATGCTTAAAATGGGACTCAGCTATGGCCTTAATTCCTGTGTTTCCTTTTAGCTTCTGCCAGGTCAGGCTGCTTTAAGACTAGATTAAATTTCTAAGCAGGTGCAGCAACTTGGCCTAAATAGCTCACACTGTTTCTGTTCCATCCATCCTCTATCGTTCACATCATTTCACCTGCTTTTATTCCACAGTAAGTCTCCCACATTTCCTAAACTGCGTAACAAAGAATGTTTGAAGGGGCAAACCCCAACAAGCCAAGTATCTGACTCCACCACTGCTTAATTTAGAAGCAGTGTTTATTTTTCTGTAACTGATGTCAACCTCTGGATCATAATTTCTGTGTTTGCTGCAAGTACCTTCTCTTCAGAGATCTGTCACTAGTGGCATAGAAAGTCTGGGGTAAGATCTAGGCTAGAGCTCAGTAAGCCCTGGTACTGAGCTATAGGAACATGGTTTAGTTGAGGATTTTAGTGCTTCTCGTGGCTTTGTTAAGGAACTTACCAATGGCAGGAGCAGCCATAGGGCCTCTCTGCTCTTACTCCACTTCCTCTCTAGTGCTTCACTTCCCTGCCTTTGCCTTCCCACTGGCGGTGGTCTCTTCCCAGAAGCATCCCAGTAATGACCTGCTTTCTTCCCTAGAGGATCTGTTTGGTGGGTGTGCTGCCAGTGGTTTGGATCTGTTTGGTGGGTGTGCTGCCAGTGGTTTGGATCTGTTTGGTGGGTGTGCTGCCACTGGTTTGTAAGCAGTTTTTGATTCACCAGGAGGGTGTGGGTTGTGTTTGGAGGGATACATAAAGCTAAAAAGCTGTGCTAACGATGTGCTCAGAGGGTGCCCACCTGCAGATGCGAGGGCAGCCTCTGCAGCACTTGCCTGCAGCCAGTGCAGGGTGGGACACAGCCTGCCCACAGCACCACCAGCAAGGCAAACTCTCTGGTGTGTGACAGGACCACATGGCTTGGCACAGGTTGCTCCAGGTAACATGTCTGTGGAAGGACACAGCACAAACTGGGCTGTTCTGGCAGACGGAAACACGTCCAAAGAGAAGAGTCATCCTGAGGATAAATCAACACCGCAGAGACTTCAGAAAGGATAGCACCAGTACCAGGTGGAGTATGGACAGCTGTTAGTAATGGACTTCAGTCTTAAATCTGCTGACTTCCTCAGGATATGCTGCTAAGGAAACTTTGGGTTATTTGATTTGCATTTAGCAGTACCTACATGGGAAATCTAATTTAAACATGAGAAAACACTTTATTGCAGTGAGGATTGCTGAACACAGGAACAGGTTGCCTGCAGAGGTTGTGGAGTCTCCATCCTTTGAAAATATTCAAACCCCAACTGGACGTGGTTCTGGGCAGCCAGATCTGAGTGACCCTGGTCAAGGGCAGGGGAGCTGGACCAGACCACCTCCAGGAGCCTCTTCCCACCTACATAGCCCTGGGTTTCTGCCTAAAAACCCTAGGAGCATTTTAGGACAAAGGGAAATCACAGCTGAAGGAAATTAAGATCCACCTGCTTGCCCTTGGACTGGCACAGCCCAGGAGTGCTCACACTATCTCTAACCCTTTGTTGACTTCCAGCCACACATTTCTTCCTCTCTCTATAAGGTTTGGCATGGGCAGCTCTCATCACTGCCACCACCCAGACCGTAGGGATGAGGGATAAATTCCCCATCCCATGCATCAGAGACTGGGGGACTTCAGGCAGGAGCCAAGCACATGCCCCAACACAAGGACAGGTACAAGGAACCTCTGCCCTGCCAAGACTAATTGCTGAATCCTTGCCAAGTCACACAAGGGAGGGAGGATTATCAGCCCTGCAGACAGCATGAATTAAAACTCAGACTTAATTAACTTGAATGTACCTAGAAGAGATTTAGAATGCAGGAAAAGCATCCTATGAGAGGAAGTAGGAGGTATTTCAGGCACTGCAAACCCCCAAAAGACTATTCAAGCTACCAGACAACATTTCCCACACAATTTGGCAGTTAAGACAACACCCAACTGCTAACATCTGGGCTAACACTTGGGTCATGAAATGCAGTTATGCTGAAGCAGACACATATCCCCAGTGGTAGGCAATACCGTGACCCTAGAGCTGTTTGCGAGGCATTATGGACACAAGCATCCACCAAAGGAATGGAGACCTCAGTTTGGAGGAAAATACTGAAAATTTGTTGCCTTAATGCTGCCTTCCTCTTAATGCCTGTACAGGACCTAGAAATGTTATCTTCCCTGAGACTTCTGCAGTGGCACGTTCCCACCCCAAACCAATGCTTTGCATCATCAGCTGTGCAGGCACTGAACCGTGCAGAGGGTCACAGTCAGTTCGTGCATGCCGTGCAGCAGCTAATGAGGGAAACACTGCCTTAACTTCTTCAGGAACAGGTGAGGGATTGGAGGTCTCTGTTGTTGGGCAGCCATTCTCACTCGGCTGTGAGTTGTTATAGGATGGTTTGATCCCAGGCCTGAGTGTATTTTTACATGTGGCTGTGGATTTGTGTTGAAGTGACACCATTTTCTGGAGATTGACAAGTGCATGTCCTGTCTGTGAATCCTGCACCAGTTTTCAATCTCCTTCTCTCTACCTTTTTTCAACAGAAAGACTATCCAAGCCTGGTGCAAAGCTGCTCCTGGGTGGCTGTTGCATGGTTAAGATACACTGAACTGAGTGCCAGGTGAAGGGTATGTCCCATGAACTGCTACAGTTCAGTTGTGTCCTGTATAACCCTGCTACCTCTGCCAAAAGAGGAGGAGCACCCTCAGCAATTCAAGGTTATTTGGCCTCCCAGGGATGGTCAGCAGCTTGGCACACTGAGCTTTTTCAGGCAGCACCAACTCAGGCAAGCAGCAGCAGTGGTCCGAGGCTATGCTGCTGGCCATGACTTGGTAGTCACTCCTTTTGAGGCATTTTGTGCAAATCTCAGCCAAGACCTTGGATAGCCTCTGACCACCTGTAAAGGCAGCCACCAGGCTGTGGCCAGCTGATTTTGCACATAAAAAAACCCCAAATGTTTTCCTCAGCCAAGTATAATTTAATCCAACCCCCACCCAAGGGGTAGAGCAGAAGAGCCTGCAGCTCCACTGACAGCAGGTGGAACAATGCTCGGGGAGCCATGGAAGGATGCAAAAGTATGGGGTTAGCAAGGGGCCAGAGGCCCCCGTGCACATGTGGGAACAGAAATGACAAGGGGAGGTCAGAAGAAGAGCGGTTGCTCTCCAGGCACTCTTGCATGAGGAAACTTGAGCAAATTTTCAAACCTACTGCAAGCACTGGAGGTGTAAGCACCCACTTCCCACTTGCCCTGCTCCTCCATCCCTTCACCGGTGGCTGTTTAGTCCTAGATAAAGCTGAATATCTAAACCGGAGCTTACACCATCGTAACGAACAGCAACAAAAAGCCTCCCAACCAAAATACACCACCTTTGATTGCTACAGGTTAAAATAACTTCTATTTGTGCCGCACAGTGTCCTCCACCTGCAAAGGGCCACATGCCTCTCTGTCATCTCTGGGACCTGCAGAACACGTTCCTCTGCTCTGAGGCGTGGCCTGGTCCCGGCCAGGACACCGAGGGGCTGCTCTCACTCTCCCTTCCAGCTGGCCCTGCAAGCAGGAGCCTGAAGCATTTCTGCATCCCACTCCCGGCACCTGGGTCACAGCCTGGCCACAGGTGGCCCCCTGTGACCCCTCTCCTCTCCTGGGTTTGTATAAGCCCCGGGTTTACCGTAAACTACATGCCCTCCCTGCTCATGTCATTGCATAAAGTTGCATGGTTGCGAAGTTTCAGGAACTCTCAGCTACACACAGTCATTTCCTACTGTGCTATTTTAAATAAAGGGGTTAAAAAAAAATCATCGAAAAGAAAAAAATCAAAGCTAAAATGTTCTCATGGTGCAGGTGGGAAAAAATAATCACAGTAGTTTAGAAATTGCTACCTAAAGAGTTCTTCTACATATAACAAATATTCAGGACCAAAGAGAGTTAACTTACAGTTTCTGCTTGTTCATTAAAATATGACTATGCAGAACACGTGCCCAGCACCACATTACTTACTATTATGTTGTGGCTGGGGAAGCGGAAGTTAAGGGAAAATAAATATGCCTAATGTGACAGCTCAAACCTCGCTCTTTGCTATCGGGAACACCATCAACTGGACTCAGAAAACAGATTGTTATTACCCATGGCCCTTTGGCAAACATTATTGGTGTCCACAATCGTATTTTCCCTGAAGAAATATATTCTCCTTGATGTCCAAAGATGTTGCCAAGTGCTCAAAGTAAAACAGTTCTGAAGTATCTTTCAGTTCCGGTAACCCATGGTACAGCACCCACCAACAGCTAAGATTGCACTTTCCAGGTCTAGGGGTGGTTGTGTTTAGTTTGTTGCTGGGGGGTTTTGACACGTTTCCTCTATCTTACTGCATGAAAAAACTTCTCAGGATTGCAACAGCAATTAATCAAGCTCCTAAATCTGTTTTCTTCTGTTCTTTAGGTCTTTATGCCACCATGTCTTCTGCATAATGCAATATTTATTAATAAATTTATAAAGCTTGCTTACATAAAGCAATGTAAGCAAGACACATTTACAACAGAAGTGACTTGCCTTAAGATGGTTTTGATAATTTTTTTGCTTGGCTTTGTGGCTGACCCTTACTTTCTTCAGGAGGTAAGATACCAGCTCACAACCCAACAGAATATTCAGGTATTAGGCTTTTTATCTGTGAGTAGGAGTCAAATCTCTACATTTTAGTTATTTTGGATTCGTATTTTAGTTAAAAGCAAAAATAGAATTGAACCACATCAGCCCTTGAAACAAACCCAGGAGAGGAACTGGTTCCACCCTGGCAAACCACACTGACACGTACAGGCCCACAAGGAGTACTGGATCCACATGGCGAATATTCACAGATGAAATTTTACATCCCGTCTGCAACAGCATTTGAAAGAAATACTAGTTTTCAGTGTAGACACTGCCCTGAAGCAGTGTGCCTTGTACAACTTGCCTGTGTGTGACGCTGGCGAGTGTTAAGTCATCTGTGTGTTTTACATCCCTCTCCACTCTGATGTGAGATATGCCCTGCAAAATTTTAGCCATGTGAAGAGGCTGGTACTGGGCTTGTAGGCTAAATGAGCCGGTCACCTCTGCCAGCATTTATCACCACATTATATACAATGTAGTTACGGTAAATTCTCCACAAGAACCCATAAACTATTGTCCACAAAAGCTTAATCCCAAACTGCACATTTAATAGGGAAAAATGTCCCTAAAATCCAGCAACTTACTACTGGAATACAGACAAGGAAGCCAGTTCCTTGTTCTAGTTATGAACATCTCATCTTTTCCAACACACATCCATGAAGAGGAAGGATAGATGATGCACCAACAACTGTCTTTCCCGAGGCAAACACATTATGTATTCTTTCTCCTCACACTTCATGTCTCCACCAAAGCAGACACCTATAGCATATTTTCACTTTTCATGTCCCATATTCCTCATTGGACCCTGAAACCTGCTTCTGCCAGATGCTGTCCACCCCCAACAGACAAGGTCAAGCAACTCTGATGCAGTAGACATTCCAGAGCGAACACAGCTCCTGCACAAACAGGCTTAAATGCATTTGCAGTAATTACTTACATTCAAGCTTTACTTTAAAAATGAAAAAACCCCAAACAACCTGATGATTGGAGACCCAGAGATCCATACCTCTACCCCCATTCTCCCCAAGCAGATGACATCCAAATCCAGGTAAGAGTCACAAATTTCCTCAAAGTCTTTGCTGCTCAGTACTCATAAATTCCCACTAGGTATTTGCAAGTGCATGCAGCTATTTGCATGTCTGCAGGCAAGGTTCACATGCTAGACTCCTGGAGTTTTGAGACTTTGAGTTTGCTATTGTCACTTGGCATTCTCATTTCTTTTTCAAAGCATTTAGCATGCACAGAAATGGTCCTTTTCAGTCTGATTGCATCAATCAGTATGTCAGAGATGTGATCTTTCCAGTTCTGACCTTCTGTCATCTTTGAAGGGTACAGAATTCATTGGAAGCCATGTAAAACCGAGAAGCTCCCATTAAACCTTACAAATCCTGTTTTAAGAGGACTTTGATTTTCCACCTCACATATCTGTCAAAAGTGGTGGAAAAACTAGAGCTGACTCTAAGTCCATCATCACTCTTCAGAAAGCCCACACATGGTCCTGTTTTTGAGGGAGGAAATCATCAGGAAAATGATCACCACACCCAGGTAACTGTAGGCAGTCTAGAGAAAAAAAACTCCAGATCCTTCTCCAGAGCAGAAATAGCTCTGATTTTAAAAAAACCCACAAACCTACAACAACAGAAGAACTAAAACAAACAAGAAAATCCAACCAAAACACCCACAACAAACAAAATACCCCCACAAAACAACCAAAATTTCACATACCCCCTTTATCAGGGGACATTTATAAATTTGTTTCTACAGGGTAGTTTTAAAAGTTACAAAGATTACAAATAACCACATAGCTTTCAAGAACCTTTATACATCATCTTTTTTAATTAGATTAGCTTTACAAGCAACTTGAGAGCTCTTTCATAATGAACACTGCTTTTGAAATTACACAACTTTATAGGCAACCTGTAAATGAATCCTGAATTTCTTCGCCTGCTATAGATAAAGGTCTCGTATTTCACAGCCAGCTAACATCATGAATAAAAATAGCATTATGAAGCTTTATTTTTAACCAGGACTAGACACATACAGATCATAAGACAGTTTAAAAAATAGTTGTAAAACAAGGACCTGCTTGGTGATGCTCAAGACTGAATATTCAACTGACATGAAATGAACAGTTTCTGAAGGACATGGAAGAAATGGCTGACCTGATTTGTTGATCCTGTTGTAATGACTTACATGGAGTGAAAAATTAAGCACTTTTTAAACCTGTCCGGCAAGCACAAACCTACAGTGTGATTAGAATTTGATACGCTGTTTAACTGCAGCAGTTTGAATTACAGAGGGACTGAAATGAGTTTAAAGGCTTATGTTTACATTTCTAAAACAAAAACAAACAAACCTCTGTTAAAGTAGTACTAAAGAAGATGAAGTAGAAGAGGCGACTTTTTTGCTTGTTTTATTAGTAACCTAAATGCACTGCAGACCAGACAGTAATGAAGATTTGCACTCCTTGGCCAGGTTGGCAGAGGCACTTACAGTAAAGTATTCTGTCTGTTTTTCTGGGAAGAAAAGAGGAAAGACGAAGAGAACTGTACAGGGCAAGAACTTACTAAAAAAAGGAAAAGCGAAATCAAAACAAAACTGGGATTTCTGTTGGTTCTCCTAAATGATATACCAATACTGAATTTTTTCCCCCTTCTGTCAGTTTGTTACTAAACAATTAGCTTTTTCATGTTTTACATGAACAATAGTAATGTTTTTAATAAAAAATTACTGAGCTTTCCATAGAAAAGGTTTCTAATTGAATACAAACTATACAGATGCTAAAACTGTCACAAGTTGTAATATATACAGAAATATTTCTGTACACTCACATTGTTTTGGCTAAGTAAGGAAATAAGGAACAGATAGAAAACTGCAGTGGGTAAGCTGATCTACCCCAAAACTCCTGTAAATATGGATGCTGTTTTTGATAGGTTTGCTTTTGTTTTCTCAAGCTTTTAAAGCTCAGAAAAAATAAAGGAAAGAAGAAGAAGAAGAAGAAAAAATCAGTGTCCAAAATATCAATTTCTTAAAAATAAGAATATCGAAGTTTCTGCACATCTCACTTTTACTCTGTGATGCCCCCTCTCCTTGATAAAATGAAAACAATGTAATAGAAAGTAAGTATTTTCTTACTAAATATTTACCTCAGTATTTGTCAAAGGGCCGTGCCTTTTTGGGGAAATCCTTCAGCACAGTGAAAACTTAAAAATGTATTGCACAAGGAGCCTACAGAGTGATGCACTTCAGCTTCAGTGTGCTGACCACTTCCTTGATACTATATAATAGATCAAGGTGTCAACTTACAGACTGCACGGGACACAAATATTTGAAAAGGAAATTAAAAAAAGGGAATTTTAGATATTCCATTAACTTATATACAAAGGAAAGAGGGGTGGCAAGTATTTTTTAGAAAAGGGAGAAAGCTCAAAAATTTCTGTCAAGTAAGTAAGGAGGTTCTGGGTACCTCTAATAGTCTAGGAAAGCCCTTGTATATACTTGTAACTTGATGGTATTTACCAGGTCCCCAAAGCCAATGACAGCAACCGATAGTGTCAAGTTCACTTAGTGCCAGTCACTTAAAAAATAAAAAAAACACAAAAAAAAACTAACAAAAAAAAAAACAAACACCCAAAACAAAGAAGAAACAGAAACTTCCCCTCTGTGGATTCAACATACAAAACCACAAACTGAATGTTATTAATAGCGAGATACTGATTTGCTTCTGTTAATAAGGTTCAAGAGAACATAGTCAAAAAAACAATACAGCAGCAATTTTTAAAAGTTAAGATTAGTGTGAGATATGATATAAAACAATCAGGTTTTTAGCTGGTAATTAAAGTGCTCTTTTTCTGACTTAAGGTGTAAAGAAAATTAAAGTGATTATCAGTTACTGGCAACCCTTACATTAAATTAGGTCTTTCATGGCAGAGGAGAACAGTATGAACAGTTTTACAAAAATAGATCCATGTTATTTTGGAGAATACTGTAATTTTTTTCCTTTTTTTTCAGTTTTTCTTTTTTTTTTTTTAAGACTCAATTTTGATAAACTGTACCTGGTCATACAAAAATTACCCAAAATTCAAACTTTTACCATATAAAAAAAGGGAGAGATGAAATGGATTCAGCTGGATGACAGGTCTGGCAAAATATAAGAATGGACAAATTCTATGTAGGGCACTTATTTATGTCCAGATGCATATGCTGTTTCTTACTGATTGCTTATCTTCTTCACATAAGCAGTCACAGGCCTGGAGTCACAATCACATAGTACAATGCTTCAGCAGTCAAAGAACCTTCTATTTGATGCAACATTGAAACACTGTTTGCTTCCTTATTAAGATGTTGGTTTGTTGTTGATTTTCCTTTATCTTGTTATTCACATTCAAAAGTTAATAGATAGCATCAAGATTTATCAGGGAGAATAGCACAGGGAGTTGCTAAATCAAAGGCTTATAAAACGTCTTTCCCAACTGAGTCAGAAGGTTTATTAAGTTCAACCCTCACACCTTTTTCACCTGCAGAAATATGAAAAGGAAATCAGTATTATTTTTCAGCATTTATCAGTCTTTACAATTGCTACATTCACTGTCCAGATTAGTTTTAAGAGAGTACTTTGAAGATGGTCTAGTACAAATGATCTAGCAAGATAGGTATCTTTGTATACATGCTCTGTATCCTGTGCAGTGTAAAGTTAAGGAGCCATGGTTACTCTTCCTCTCTGAAAGGCAGCACATATTTGGCTGCTCACACAGAGAAGTGGATACTTCACATCATACATGCAGGTCTGAAGCTCATCATCTCAGACCTTACAGAGGTAAGCTTTAAGAATGGACAATTAAGAATCTGAGGATACTACCCATTATTCTGTATCAGAACATCCAGAGCTTCTCGGTATTTACCTCGGTAAAAAATCTCCGAGGGATTTTTAAAATGCAACATTCCATTTGACCACCAACCAATGCGTACCTCTTCTGTCCTTTTTCTAAAAATTGACCTATTCAGGTCACCCCAAATAAAGTTTGACTATCAAAACATTAACAGACACAATATCCCATATGCAAGAAAAAAACACATGTTCTGCATAGCTTTAGTTAGACTGACACTAATCCAAATACGAAGTTTTCTATTTTATGACATTTTATTCTATAGTTTTATACATTATTGTCAGTAGAAAATAAAAAGCATCTTGCACAATTCTTGCCACAGATATACAGCAAAGAACACAATTTGAATTGCAAATGACAACTGAAAACACAACAATATGGTAATATAAACCAATTACAGGGCAAACCCATACTGAAAGAGGATGAGGAATTTCTTCACAGAAGGGGTGATTAAAAGATAGAATGGGTTGCCCAGGAAGTGGATGGGGTCACAATCCTTGGAGGTGTTTGAGAAAAGACTGGATGTGGCACTGAGTGCCATGTTCTAGCTGACCTGCTGGTGTTCAGTCAAAGGTTGGATTCAATGATCTCAGAGGTCTTTTCTAACTTAATTGATTCTGTGGTTCTGTGAAATTTAAACAACCCAGCCTTCCTTCCTTAAGTGCCAACAGTTTAGGGGGACTTGGAGAGGGATAGGGGCAGAAGAGGGAGCACCTTCCCATCAGGCGCAAGCCCACCCAAACCACTTCCCTGCACTCTCTCTGAAAGGGCAGCAGCTGAAGCTGTGCAGAGGCAACAGCAGAGCTCTGACCCAGTAAAGCCAGCTCCAGGAGCTGCATTGTCACACACTTGTGACATGAAGGCCAGTTCAGAGATAGAAAGGGTTCCTGTGGAGACAGGAAGGCATTATCTGTCACTCCTGACTGCCTAGGAAGTCACTGTGCCTTGCCAGGCATGTGCCACGGAGCAATGGGACATCCTACCTGGCTGGAGCTGAGGGGTTCCCTTCACAAGCCAGGCAGGAGCTGCACTGCTCTTACCACTCCCAAAATACACAGTCACCAGCTGCACCAAGGAGGACTGAACTGAACTGCAGCTTTCAGAGCTGCTACACAGCTCTTAGGAGGCTACTTAGGAGCTTCAGACACCTAACAGCACTGCATGGAAATATCATCTGGAAATGATTGGCACATGTCTTCAACATCATTGGCTTCAGAGCTCTTGACAAAACTCCATGTATGTGTGCACTTGTGGTACACAAAATACATTTAATTTTTGTTTATTTTTAAACTACCGTAACAAACACAAAATTGTGATGGCAATTACAAGCATGGCAGAAGTTCTAGGCCATTTCTCCTTATAATGCTAATTTGAACAGGAAAATTAGATCAACTTCCTCTTGAGGGAGAAGCCAGAAAAGGAAAACAGATGCTAGATACGTGAAATTGGAAGTGGAGGAAGTAACTCCATTCTTTGATTCCAGATTTTAATTTTAGGCTTTTGTTTCTCCAATATAAAATTTTAGTCATGTGAAGTTGTATTCACTTATTGAATCACTACAGTCAATCAAAACTATTTTCGAGGCTCTCAGTTCTGCAGTATTCTCCACACCTATTAGGCAGACAAGACTAGGGGGAAGCTGTATCCCCCATGTAAAAATACTGAGCAGCCTCAGGTCTCAGAGAAAGTGTGAGCGGGACAGGGACTGACCTGGATTTCTTCCCCAGTCTCTGCCTAGGAGTTCAATCCTTGGGTCACCCTTCCCTGTAAAACCCGATTCTTGAGTTATGCCGATTTCTCCCTCTGTTTGTGCATGGGGTGAGGCAAGGAGATGAGGCTAGACTACTTAGCTATTCTTTCACCAAGAAAAAACAAACAATGGAGAAGATATTAAGGAGAGATTACCTGTTAGATATTTTACTTTAGCTCGTGCTCTTTCATCTGCATCAAAATACCACACTGTTATTGCGTACCTAGGGAAATCAAAGGAAAAAGAACAGTGAAGCACTTGGCATGAAACACAACCTAAATGAGATGATACTTCTGCAGTCTGACAAAATACAGTTTTCAGAAAGCAAGTGGTTGTTCTTGGTTTTTTTTCCTATTAGCAGATATTGTCTGAACAGTCATTGAAGGGGTGACACTGATGCTTTAAGTTTACACTTCTTTTTCCTAATGAGTTTGCTATTACGGTTCTTGCCCAGCACACGTAATGAAGTCTCTGCCTATACCACCTTGTCCTGTGATCTCATCTTTTTACTAGGTCAAGTCCATCACTGAGTTATAATGCAAAAACCTGTTTTTTTTGACATTTGGCACAAGGAACAATTAACTATCATGAGTCCTCTGTTCTTCCACTGTTTTTAGAGGATTTAAATACAAAATGCCAGCTACTGAGAAAAGACTTTAAGGAGCTTTAGTAAATGGCATTTCACCCTCTAACTCTGCTGGGAGCACAAAGGGGGAGGGGAGAGCGGTACAGCTTCTTGAAAGGCTGCAAGAGGATGCACCGAAGGCAGTTTCAAGTTACTTCTCCCAAAGGTACTTCTGTTATCTCACAGCTCCAGTCAACGTTCAGTCCTCTGGCCATCCAAATGTGTTAGAACATGGGCAACAAGCAGCTTGGATCAACGACTCCAATGCCACCTATTAACGCTATCTGGAAATGTTACTCATCACATGCGAGCAGTGAACGAGGGTACCTTTAGCATCAACCACTGCCCTGCAGTGAGGGACAAAGGAGATATGCAGTTTCCCCTATGCCTCAGACTGGGAGCAACTCCTCTAATACTCAAAAGATTTATGTATCCATGGTTGTTTCTGCCCCATAACTCTCTCCCAATTCCCAAACTAGGATATGGCAGCTTAATTTGAAATTACTGTTTTCTGACAGGTCCCTCCCAACAAGAGGGGACATAAAGCTGAAGTACCTAGTCAATCTTCCAGTAACACAGGAAGGTCCTAAGGACAAAGGAAAGGGAGAAGAGTGTAAAGCCACTACAGGAAATAATGAAGACAACATCCTTTAGCTGAGATCTGCTCCTGGCTCTGCGTGCTCCCACCCAGTTCAGCCAAGCACACATAGCAACTTCTACTGTTTCCAGTCCTCCCACCTTTCTCCAAAATAAGAGATAAGGCGTCACTACAAACTCAGCAGCACAGTGGAAGCCTAATCATCCACCCAGAGGAAAAAAACCAAAACACCTTTTTGTCAGGTCATTATTCACAGTGTCACTCATTTCTCATTAGGATTTGCTCATTTCTTGATAAAACAGGCATCATGCAGTAGAGAGTCCATTAGTCCTACCTTGTAGCAAAGGCTGGCTGTACTTCATGAGGGTTGCGGCGATCAGACCAGAAGAATAGCAGTCTATCGAATTTGGGTTCAATATCAGCGAATTGGGCTTTACCTTCCGGAAATATCCGAAGGATGCCTCCACTTACCTACAAATTAAGTATTTAAAAGCAATGCTTGAGAACAATGTCTCATTGTATTTAAAAGTACCAAGTATCACATTTGAAAATATTTCAGACACTTGGAACTGAAACAAAAGTCTTTATCAGGTGCTACAGAAATTACGAATCTATGACTTTTCTGTCAATGCATTTAATAAAATGTTCTACATTTTTTTCACTGAGTAATTTCAGAATGCTTGCAAATATTAAACCTTCATTCACGTTTAAGTAAAAGATGTGAGCTTTTATTGGGGGTTTTTAGCTGCATTACCTACTTGCAAAAAAAAATATTACACAGGAAATATCAGTGTATATATAGAATATATACCTATCAGTCTACATAGTATACATACACAGTCCATAGATATATATCTCTATATTGAGGTAAAAATATCGCAGTATAGATGAGCGAAACATTGTATTTCACATCTAAGTTTCACTCTTCTCCATTAAAGGCATTATTTCATTTAACAGCAGCACAAATTTATGTAATGTTTCTATAATTAAAATGAGCAAGGAGTAGGAAACTTCGAACTAAAACCTGAATCTGTATTACTGATGGTCAATTTAAATCTCTTCCAGGTTTTGGAAACAATTGGGCCTATGTATGTATGTCTAGAAAACAGCACAAGTAGGTGGGGTTAAATACATCAGTCATGCTAACATCTTCCTACTTATGGTATTGATGTTGTTAAATCTAACTATAGATGGCCACCATAGGCCTTCATGTCATAAGAGTCATAACAATGCAAATACCAACATGGCAAATTGATATAAATTACTGGTTTTTAATTGTGTTCTAAATCAGCAAACAAATGACAATTTAGATACATTTGTTCTCCTAAAAAAAGTTTGAGCTTCTTCTTCAATAAACAATATACTTGGTAGTATATTAAGTTGTAATTTAAAATAGATTTTGCAGGAAATGAAATACCTTTCTTCATAAATAAAATATCCAGATAGTAGATTTTTCACAGTTATTGTGGAAATGCAATTTGCTTGACTTCTACTCTCTGGTATGTATTAAATTTTTTTCCAGGAGAGAAACTATAAATCAACCAGAAATGCCCCAAAGCTGCATTTTAAGATGCTCAGTACAACCAGTGCACTTATATGCAAAGATACTATCATGGCAAAAAAAGGCTGGTAATTTATTTTCTAATTGAAGGATCCAATTGGACATGAAAAGAGCATGTCAGAAACAGAAAGCTTCAAGTGCATCCATTTGACTCAACTCTCTGATCTACCAGTTCATGCAAGTATGTTATGAGGGGAAAAAAAAGAAAAATAAAAACTCTCAGCTGCAGCCTGTGTTATCCATATCTGCTGCACGCAATTCACAGAAACTGACTGCTTTTAGTGCTCTTCCACATGCTACTGCCTAACTGTGATAGAAGTATCAGTAGTTTTATCCCTTTTTTTTCCTACACACAATGAAAATAAACTTCTCCATAGTTAATGGCACAGTTAAAGCTGTCTTTGCATTACTCTTTCATGCTTTCAATACAGCTACTTAGCTACATCCATTTTTCAAATCTACCTAGCCCACTGAATCGCTAGGAAAATCCTTATTAAAAATTTACTTCATCGTACTCCTTTGTAGTAAACTCTTAAAGCACTTGAACTGTGCTGTAAGTCTGTACTGCTCCCCATATCTACAAAAATACAAAGACTCGTGCTGCTTTGAACTACACTGATGTAGCAATGACGGTAACACTTGGTTTATTTGAAAATGCTCTCAAGCTAAAGCATCTCTCTATTTATAAGCATACTCCATTAAGCAATCTAACAGTAAACTCCCAATTCAACAGGATCGTAAGGACAAATAAACCGAAGGCAGTTTCATATATTCTTTATTTAGTTTTTGTGTATATGAGAGGCATTTACTACTTTCCTTCAATCTTACTGTCAAAAAGGTCCTGCTGGCATAATTCAAAACCTTGAAAATAAACATCTCTATCTGCTCTCACTAACAACAGAGTCAGAGGGGGCAAAGGATACCTACAGCTAACATAAAGTAAGAACACAACTAAGGCACAGAAATAAGGACATGAAAAACTATGCCTGTAGCAAAGGTGCATCAGCAAGTATATCTAAAACAAACAAAAAAAATTGTTTAGAAAGAAATTATTGCATACCTTGGCATCCCAGTCCTTATTAAGATAATATATACATGTAACACATCTTCCATCTCCATTTGGATTATCGACATGGCGCACGTATCCTGTTCCATTGCCTGGATAACAAGCCACCATAGCCTGGAGTCAAAGAAACAAATATAATAATTAATTTTATCCATGTGCATGTGAAAAGTCTACTTTATCTATAATAATTCTTAAGTAATTAATACATAAGCAACACAAAAATTAAACTAGAAATACTGGGCAAAGAATTTTTTTTAGTTGTTTTCTTTCTAGTTATAACCTGGTTTTGAACACAGATGTCAACAACAAAGGAATGAAAGACACTGAGAGGAACACTTAATTAAGGCATGGAATTAAGGTGGGGCTACTCCCAAGTTGTGACTAATCCTTCAGATTTCCCTCCCTTCAGTGAAATAGAAGAGACAAAAATGTTTCGTATATAATTAAGTAGCATGTGCTTCTCCTTGTGATAAGTTTTCCAGACTCAAGTTCAGAGACTTGAGTTCAGAGCTACCTTTATGTATTTTTTTTTCCTGTGTTTCCAATTCAAAGAATTTCTCCAAAAAAATGCTATCAAACTTTATTTTTAGGAGACTTTAAGACAAGACCAATAGCCCATCTTACTCGATCACTCCAAGTGCATTCTTGGGTTTGTGTTTTGTCCTGTACTTAGGAGGTCTTTGAACCTTTGTTGAAACAAGCCTACACGTACAAGAAAAACATCCTTTTTAGTCAAGAAGTGAGAAATTGAAAACAGACACCGAACAGCAATCTCCAATAACCTTCTGACATCAAACGATTCCCGGTACAGTAGTGTATTAAACTTCCCATGCTGCACTTAGCTCAGCTGACTTGAAAGACCTCTTCAAGATGGTTTCTGAGTCTTCAGACATGCGGTTGTGCATGTGAAACAAACTGGCCCTGGCTAACAGACAGCCTGATTAGCTTGATTAGCTATCAGAGCACATCGCTGGTTCCTTGTACAGCACATCACTCTACCTTTATGCATTTGCTGGAAACAGCAATTACTTCAGGTTTTGGAAAGAGATCAGAACAAAGTTTTCCAGATCAAGACACCCACTGCCATCACAGTACTCAGATGTCTGCAGTGACAATATCCTATCTGCAAGAAATTGCAACATGAATTTAAAAAAAAAACCAACCTACAAAAAAACCCCAAACAAACAAAAAAACCCAAAACAAAACAAAAGAAGTGTGTTTCTACTAACACTGCTAACCTCAATGACTGTCTGCTGTCTGAAAAAACTAAAAACTTCTAAAAACAAACATTCCTGTCTAGATTTAGCCTGGTTAACTTAGAATTTTAAGTTAGACCCCTGGATTGCAAACTGTTTCATCCCTCATGCAAAACATAAAAAATATTTTCCCAATAAAGTGTTAACTATGAAAATGTAACCATTATATTGAAGTAATTCAAACCAACTGTTTTAGTGCATTTTTTGCTTTAGACTAATAATTTTAACTTTCTCTCTCCCCTTTTAAAATCTCATAAATAAAGCTTTCCAAAATTTGCATTACACGCAAGTGCTGAGGAATACATTCAGAGCAGGTAGCTCAGTAAACTGTGTTTTAAGCAGGCTAAAAAACAGCTTAAAGTACTTGAAGTTCAATCAGTAAAATATTTGTATATCACATGTAAGCAGAATGGATTTTACTATCTGGGGTTTAGATAGCAGCAACCATTTTAAAATCTTTATTTTCATATATACTCTACTAATGGCAGCAGCAGGTTTTGGTAGCTCTGTCTAGGCAGAAATCAGAACAGTATTTGCCAAGCTGTAACACCGTGGTTACAAAGATGCCTAGAAATTAAGCCCAACTTCCTTCACATCAGTTGGAAGTGACTACACTGTATGAAAAGTAGTCAAAACTACAAAATTCAAATATACTTCTTATTTTGCGATTAGGCACTTCAGCGTCTCCATCTTTTTACTATACTCATAATGCAGTCACCATTACAGGCCTCACATTATGAAAACCTATTACACATATCAAGAATGTGATCTAATATTTGGCAAAGTCATGACTTAGTAGTTTTGCTGGAGGAAGATAAACCTGCAAAAATCAAAACAGTGAGTTAGAAATACCAAATAATGTAATAAATGTTCTGTAATTTCCTTTCTTATGCAGAAAAAAAAGGAACAAAACAAAAGCAAAGCTGGGCTGGAAGAAGAAGATATTTGGTTTCCACTGAAAGCAAAAGCTTTTGAAAGAAGTCCCATGTACCACAAAAAAATCCAACTAAGCTCTCACAGAGCACGAACAGTGCTGAAAGCAGAGCTCCAATCCTGTAACAGTATTCCTACTAACAGGAAAGTTTTCATTTAAGCGGTTTTGCTGAGATATATTGTGCAAATGAAACCCTGACATAACTGTTTCTCAGTATCTATGTGAAACAGCAATTAAAACTTATTCAGAACGAGGAGAACTTTGAAACCAGGTAGCTAGAGCAATGTCAATTCTCACTGAAATCACAAGGATTTAGACTCAGATATGAAAAGGTCTTCAGGCATGTAAAAGACCTACATACACGTCACTGAGCTAAAAAACCTACTATTAAAATTTTAGGACAGTTCTCAGGTCTCTCTGGCCAATACAGGTTTTTCCAATTGCAGTTGGTTGCAGTCCGCTCCTCAAAAAGATAATTTTGCAGGTAGAGAAGCACAGATTTGCATCCTACTGCTATAGTTTCCTTTACGAGGTCCTGAAACAGGTACTCATTCTCTTTGCTGAAGGGAAGGCAATAAAAGAATATTTAACATCAACATTGCTGAAGAAAAAGAGGACCAGTAGGACTTTTTTCTGGGTAAACACCAATTGTCACCAACTTCACATAAAGAGCAGCTGTATTCAATGTCAGAAGTATTTCATACAATTGAGTCTAAAATGCTTTCATTGTTTAAAAAGAGCTCGTTTTTAACTTTAGAGTCTGAAACTTCTGCTATCATCAACTGCAAGAGACGAGAAACAGTTTTGCTGCGATAACTTATCTAATATGTATTTGTTATAACAGTAGGAATGACTCAGCTTTCAGCAGCAAATTAGAAAGCAAACAAATTCGGGACTGGGTGGGTGTAGCATAATATACATTGCTTTTGCCAGTCAGTGTGACAATTCCCTCTCCCCAATTAACCTATGATAAGAAAAGGTACAAAATGTAACAATTTATCAGTCATGGGAAATATATTGCTTTGTGCAACAATATAAAGCAAGTTCATGTCAAACTGTCATGTACTGCAAGAGTACCCACATGGAAAGGACAAAGAAATGATCCACGTAAATTACAAACCCACATACTTTTGTGGTTGCTTTAACATTTTACAGTACAAATAAGCAGGCAGATATATGTCAGACAGAGACAAAAAATTGTGTCTGTGGTTGTTTTTTTTTTTCCAAACACTGTTAATGGCCATCAATAGAGCCACACATTTGAGACCAGAAAGTCCAAGTCCTTAACATTTTAGGCTATGAAGAATAAAGTTGCTAGCTCTCTGAAACAGAGAGTTACCTGTCTCATCAGTTCCCCCATAAAAGTAATCAATGAATTCAACTCAAGGTATTACTTGCATTTTCTTAATAGAAAATGAGATCTCCCCTTTTGTGCTTCTTAGGCATTACAATTTGTAAGCATTAAACTTAATTTCTGCAAACAATATATAAAAGCCATATGCTGGATTTGTTCACCCACAGGACTCCTTTGCAAACACTGTAAATATTAACCTTCTTTAACCCCACAGCATTTTGTTTTAGGCTGAGCACTCATGTCGAGCACATGAGTGCTGTCCTAAGATACCCTCTGGAATTCATGAGTAATCAAGAAAGCATGAAAGTGATATCTGCCCAACCTGTGTCTATCAAATCCAAAGTAATCACATGCTGAAGAAGCTGCTGATTCACATACAGAGATGTTCTACTTGCAAATGTTTTAACCCTGGAAAATTATGCCATCAGCCCAAACTGAGCTACACTGTTAACAGAAGAAGTAATAGAAACCAGATTTTTTGCTAAGCATCACCATCCATAGTGTGCCAGCCATTACTCTAACAATTAAATACACAAAGGTAACATCAGAAAGAACAAACCATAGTTCATACAGTTTTGTTCACTATGTAAAGATGCATCAGCTAAGACACTCGACCTGAGAGGTACAGCACATCACTGCAGCTGAAAACATGATTTCATTTGGGACTAGCCTCAATCTCCTTTCACAGAGAAGTATGACAGTCTCACTCATCTATAAAGAAGAAAGACTTGCAGGTAAACAAATTAAAGTTTTCTCCTCTATCCTCTCCATTTCTCTCACAGCTGGATACATGCAAGTTTAGGTATCATTCCTTAAAAAACAAGAACTCAATAATAGCAACATCTTAGGAAAGAGAGGAAAATACTAGTAACATGAGAAGGCAAAATTCCTAAGGGGAAGAAAACCACCAAACATAAAATGGAGATTACGTGTTCTGACATAACTATTTATTAATGTAAAATAACTTCATTGTTCAGCTCAGATTACAGAAAGCTGCATCAGTCAAGGAGATGACACTTTGACACTTTTGCTGCTTTGGTGAAGGAACTGCAAATCTCAGTGAGCAAAACAAGATGTCTAAATGCAAGACCAATGACTTCCTACCAAAATTTATCAGATGTGCTCACAAAGACTTCACTGGAAATCCTTGGCATGTTTGATCTGACAGACCATTCAAATAAAGAAAAAAACCACACACACCACTGGAATGAAGAAACAAAGAAAAATAATACAAAAAAATCTGACTCATCCCTGTTTTGTCCATCTGTGTTGTATTTCTAGTTCAAAAATTTATTCATCTGTGACAAACAACAGTCCTGAAGAAATAAATTTCACTTTAAGCACATATCAGGCTATGATTTTTCACAAGTTGAAAAAAGTAACAGTCAAATTGAAGGAACAAAAGACTGTTTTAGTACCATCTTGTGTGAGAAGCATCAACATTAGTGACTTAAAACATGCTAACGTGGTACAACTTGGCTTGGATTCATAACTCCTCTGCAAATTCTTCACAAGCACAGATAGAAACTTGCAACAGAAAGAAAATATCAGTAGGGAGAAATTCCTGTCAGCCTCACCCAAATCAGAAGAATCTAAAAGAGGTAAAATAAACTCTTTGGGACACAGCTAATCCAAATATTTCCATACTAACTTTCATCTGGGTAAAACCTCACAATAATATCCTCCAAGATTTAGTAAACAAGGCTAGAAAACCAAGTTTTCATGCAAGTCAACACTGTGAAACTAGAAAAGCTGGAGAGAAACATCAACCCCTGCAACGATTTCTCATTAAAAATTCATGCTTTGCAGTTATCACCTTCTGGAGAACCTGCAAGAGGAAAGCAAACTACTACTTAGAAGTTTAAAAATCAAACAAGGCATTAGCTCACACATCCCCAAGAGAGGATAGGGATCTCTGAGTTAGAAACTAACATAAAGAAGAGGCTGACATGTTGCAGCAGCTTTGCATCATTATTTTTAAGCCCTGTCTCCTAACACTAAGTTGCCACTACAGTCATTCAACTTGCCCATTAGCAAAGGAGTTACGAGCCATTATCTTCTGTTGCATTTTTTCTCTGCAGATCTGGTAAATACCTAACTGGAGATCAAAAGAAAAAAAAAAACAAACAAAACACAAACCACAAACCAGCAAAAAACCAATAAACCCTGACTACACCACACACCAGCTATTTGAGTCATCTTCTGGCAAGCCCAGAGTAAGCTGCTCTTCTAGGGAAAAACAACTAAAGGCAAGGATGACAAACACAGGTCACCCTCTCCTGTGGCTGCTAAAGTTTTAACAGAAAGTTGGAAAGCTTGGCAAAGAGAAGGCAACCTGAACAGAGAACAGAGATGAAAAATGAACTCAGATAGGAGAGAGGAAAAATCTGAGAGTTGACATAGCTGCTTACACTATTAATAGAATCAGCACACAGCTATGTACATGGATTACATCTTCCATGACCTTCTAGGGAGTTCAGAAACTAATGGTAACCTGACCTACCTCTCTCCTTCCCAGGCGCTCCAATGCAATGGCCAATACAAGATTTCTACTTGCTTTGAATAGAAATACATTTCATAAGCATTCAAAATCAAGTAACATACCATACCACCGAAAGTTTGGCACAACATATTAATACTTTTACTACATTGCTTATTTCTAACTTGGCAATCAGATGCTGCTTTCTCAGATCAAAGTTCAGAAAAAGTTTTGCCAGCATAGCAGCAGCAAGCTCTTCAATTTCTCTTCAAGTCACTGCTTTACTCCTGTCTTCATTTTTACATGACATTACCCTGCCCACGACATTCACTTAAAACATCCTAGTAAACTGACACAAGCCAGAAGGCATCAGCTTTCATGTTGGTTCAGTGGCCACATTCAACCCAGCTCTCCAGGGCCAGAAGATCCACAAGAAGCTTGGATCCAAACACCTTTAGTGCAACCATGGTGCCACTCAGCAAACCAGCTCAGGTATTCTTCACTGTAGCAACATGAAGTTTAGTACTCCCCCTCTACCATTCAATTCTAATTGCGCTCAACAGCGGGATCACACAAAGCTGACTTCCAAATATCACTCCTTTAATCCATGCATGAACATGGGCTCCAAGAAATGCTCTTGAGCTCTTGAATTGCTGAAGAAATGTGCATACAAGTCTAGATGATTCATCACTTCTTACATATGGCACAGAAAAAAAAACAAACCAGAACTGCAGTTGCTTAAATCTGATATTCAGGAAATGACTGTGCCCATGGGATGTGCTTACACTTCGCTGAGTACATCTAAAAAATAAAAAATAGGATAGAGAAGCTCTCATGAAGCCATCAAGCGAAAAGCATGGGGGGAGATGGTACAGATTCTCAAGAGGGTGACAGAAGAAGGCACATTCCCTGCACGGAAGCTTTGACTGAGCCTTGAGGAGAGCAGGGCAATCGAAGAAACACATCTCCAAAGGTGAACTGAAACTAGTACAGATAGACATAACAGGAAGATCTAAACCACACTTCCTAACTCTCAGCTGAGGTCCTGCAGCCCTCACTGCTACTAAAGAGATAGAAATGTTTAAACATTAACATGGTTTTCTGCTCTTCTGTACCTGAGCTTGTGAAGTTACAAGTCTCAAATCTCCAAAGGCAAAGAGATGGCTGAGTCAGCTCACAAACTGCAGGGGGGGAAAGTATAGACTGTATTTTCTGTGAAAGTTAACACACTGGCTTTTTCCAGGCTGCTAGCCAAGTCAGATGGGACATGCGTATTCTCAAAATTGTGCCAGTTTAATCAAAAGGTGCTGTTTTAAAACTGAATCAGTGAAAGCACCCCTCTAGTCCTTCAATCTTATGAAGGCCTTGTTTCCATTAAATTAATCAAACTGCTTATCAGGAAAATAAATTAGGAAAATAAAATGGGGTTCCTATCTAAGAAAGTACACAGAGAGCTTGCACTAGTTTAAATAGGGTACTAAAAAAAAAAAAGAGTAAAGTTTACCTAACATATCTCTGAATATAGACAATGTCTTCGAGCCTAACTCACCTGTATTCCCTTAAAAAAAAAAAAAGAAGAAAAAAGAATTAATAAGAGCACATCCAAGATATGTCAGTGCTTCAAAGCAGTAAGAGCTCCCCTAAGGTTCAACATAACACATTCTGATAGTTTTGATATCAAAGTCTACTGCAAACTTTAAAAGATCAACAACATAAAACAAAATAATCCAAAAGAATCCCTCAGATATACTTAACTGAGGCTTCCCAAAGAAGGCAGATGAAAAGCACTGTCAGCAGGGGCAGAAAGTTCTTAAAAGCCCAGGAGCAAACACACCACTTTGCAGCTAGGAAAGGTTTAAAGCATACTTTGATTTGTGTCAGCCTAAATCTGTCTACATTATGATTAAATAAGTTGACCAATACATTTCAGATTCAAACAACTTTTGAATAACGTTAAATATGTTCATAGAATTGGCAGGCCTCCATAACTAACTCCCCATTCCCTCCAAGAGAAGCAGACTCATGACTCACTGTTTTGGCACTGTACAAAAATTTGAGAGAAGTCAGTCAACACAGATTTTAAGAGTCTGGTTTTAATTTAACATCATAAATGCTTTGAAATGCATAATACCATTTAGAAAATAAGTACTTTGAAACTTTTTTCCCCCAACATGGGGCAGAACTTTCTGCTCTCACATGAAACTACTCAACTTACTACTTTCATCACTGACCATTCAGAAAGGGCGCAGAGAAGCAAAATCTTTAAGAACTAAAAATAACATTAAAGCAAATTACAAGTGCACTAAAATAGTAAGAGGTTAAGTCTCATTCAGCTGCATCACTTAAAATACATTCTGACAGCAGTTTGTGCACACCAGATTTCCAGAGCCAACCACGACATCAGCAGGCACACTAATACATAACACATGAAGAAGCATGGTTACCTATCTTAACATTTTTACATAGGATCAGTAAATTTCTTCAGCCATGTGAGATCTACTGGATAACTGAACTTTCAAAAATGACTGGACTCTATCTTAAGAGGTCTTTTTCAACCTTAATGATGCTGTGATAAAAATAAAGCATGCACACCAGCCCAAACTTCAAGGCTGGAGACTTTATACTTAATACCAGGAGAGGCTGGGGAGGAAGAAATACTAAGAATTAAGGAGGACAAGAGGTGGTTATTTTTTAGTTTTATTTTCAAACAAAACCTCTCTGGGAAAGTGAATGCCTGAGAAATTTGCCATTTAAGGAATATCACTCATCATCACTATCATTCTCCCCCCAAAACTACACACACTGAGTAGCCCGGAACTTCCTTCCTATAGAAGACACGAATCTGTACATGATCATTTTGCTAAATACTAGGACGGAGACTAATTTCTTATTTAAAACTGCAATTTTGTTTCTGCTCTAAGGAGCAATATAACAATGTAACTAAAATTTAGCTTGCAGGAAAGGTATCTTTAAAAATTTGAATATTGTGCAACTGCATGGTAAGAGAATTGCATGTTTAGTACTGTGGTTAGCCAGATACTTCAAAATACTCCTGTACTCTAAGTTCCTTAAGTTTACTGCAAATGTTCATTACATGAACATTTACCAAAGTGTTCAAGTCAAGGCCTCAGGTACCACCTCTGTATTTTAACCACAGAAGGATTTACTGTCATAACCAGTATGCTAAGGAAAATTATTTTTAAAACAGTTTGTAAGGATATTTTCAAGGGGATGTATGTGATTCAGCATGGCCACAGAATTCCCAACTTCACACCATACACTATAGCATTCACTTCTACTATTACAGTCCAGACAATTCTTTGAAATTATTTATAAATTACAAAAAACCCAAATAACTATGCACTGAAATGCTAATAGACATTTATTTATAGACACTGATTTAATTTATATTAACACTGCACAGAAGTATGACTAAGGTCTAAAGCCAAATAGCTACAAACAGCCTGTAATAAGCTTTCAAGCCACCTACAATTTAAATGCAAAAAATGCTGACTCTGCCCATACTACTTTTTATGGGCTTTCACACATAAACTGTCTCCATCCAAGCCTTTCTTTACAATCCTACCATAGCTCTGTAATAAGGCCTCTGTCCCAGCTGGTATAAACAATACTTAGGGTTTTTTCGCTTGACCAGATCACCCAGTATATCCAGTTCAAATGCAAGCAGGCATTATACAAATCTACTGGTATTCCAGCTGTCTCAGGTTCCCACAAGTGCTTGGCCAAAGCCTTGAGAACAGCTGAGGCCACACAGAGCTACAGGCTGATTACAAACGCCAGGAGTAGGACTGGTGATGTTGGCATGCAAGTCGGAAAACTGGCTCCCAAACCCATGCCTTCAACTGTATGTCCCAGCAGAGGCAGCCATGTCATTTCAGGTTAAGGAGGCATTCTGCTGAAACAGGGAGGCTGACTCCGTGGAACTCCTGGAGGAGGGGAGCTCAGGAATGCAATGTATTTGCCCTAGAAGTATGTGACCATGTGAGCACAAGAAAGATCTGAATGTACCCAACACCGAGTCCAGGCAGCAAAAAACACTCGAAGAAACTGCCTGTGCTCGCCTAGCCAATACAAAAGCCCCACTGTCTTCTTCAACACCAATTCAGCTGACCCTACAGCAAGTGTACACTCATGGCAGCAACAAGATCATCTCCTGCAGAGCTCCCTGGTGCTGCTTCAACAGGATTTTTCCCAGTCTCCCCATTATCACAACCATTATCACAACTTACGCCCCAAGAGACCAGCACGATGGAAAGACACATCACTCTCATGGCCGTGGGAAAAATAAAACATGTGGCATTACCAACTATAAAGTGGTTAAAATGGACCCATCTGGTTGGTTCCAAGTTAGGAAACTGCTATGAAAACAACCAATCCGATCAAAAAAGTTACCTATTTTCCTCTTTGTCACTATTTCAATAACAAAAATAGTATTTTATATATTCATCAAAAAATTCACCCTTCCTAAAAGGCAAGTAGGCTTCTCCACAGATTGGCCCTTTCCTGTGAATATCAACTAAGTTAATGCTAACTGACAAGGCTCCTATCAATCAACATGGTTATGACCGTCTATAACTCAACAAGAATTGTGGTTAGACTTCAGATGCCAACCTCAAACCCCAAAATTTCCCACTCTAAAAATCAGACGGTGGCAGAACCAAACTCCACAGAACGTGATGATGTAAGCAGAAAAGCCTGACAGGAACAAGAAAGCCTTTCTGAAACAACTTGTCACTGAGACTTTACTTCCCTCTTCCAAGGCATCCAGAAGAGCACAGAACCAGGATCTCTCTCCCCAAATGCTCACACAGAAAGTTAGAAATCTGAACACAAGCTGTGTTAGCATGCAGCCAGCACTTACATACTTTTAAACCTTCTTAAAAGCACTGCATTTAATATAAAAGGGAAGCACACTGTTCCAAACCCCACCTAGAAATAATGGATTTCAAGACAGGATGTGCACACCTCATTCTTTTGTGTTTCTGCAGAAAGGTTTATCTGTATGTCCCTAAAAATCCAATCAGCAGAAACCTTTCTGGTAAACCAAAGGACAGCTAGGGCTTTGCAATCTACCATACTTACTGGGAAGAGATTGCAGGGATTAGCAACAGTAACCCAGATCAGAGGTGTCATATCATTGTTCCACAGGACATACTTATGCAACCTACATGCAAGATCTGCAGAGCTTAAGTAAAGCCTGTTCCTAGCTTAATGTTGTGTGAATAAAAAAAAGAAAAACAAACACAAAGAAAAAACATAATTGATGACAAAGTGTTTGCCTCAGTCTGCAAATACCACAAAACAAGTCAAGGATATGAACTCATCATCACCTCAAGCAACAGCAGTGGAAATTACTGACGGACATACAATGTACAGTGAAACAAAGGGAAGATGAATAAAGAAGCAGGCACCAGAAGGAATAGCAACACTGACAAAAGTCTGCATTATTGGAAGGGGGAAAATAATGCTGAATATAACAAGAACTAAGGAACAAGTGGAACAGAAATCAATTCTAAAAATCCTACATTCCAGATTTCAGGATTGGCAGAAATAGGTCTTTCAAGCAGAGACTGTACTTTAAAATGAAATTTCTACATAATTACTGAGAATAAACAACAGATCTTCTAAAACACGTATCTAGTACTGCACACTAACACTGGATAGCAGTTTCTAAATAGAAGACTGCATTTCAAGAAGTTATCTGTAGGCAGCCAACCGATTTACTAATTTCTGTCATGTATAGGAGATGGCCCTGTATCTTTATACTAGAGACACAACAGATCCCCAAACTCATTTTGTTTCCTCACTAGCTGACAACTATTCTGACACAGGCAACCAAAGAAGAGGGAAGCCAATTCTGAAGCCATAGAAAGGCTGAAGGGAAGAACATGGAGGAAGAGGAGTGGATATGGACCTGCCCACAGTGGATGCATTTGCCAACCATGCGCTGCAGTAACGAAGGGAGCAAGTTCCACAGTACAGGTTTTAATTGCAAGTGCCCTGCTATTAACCCCATGAAATGAGGCTGCAAGCACTAACGACTGAGACACCCCAGCAGGACTCAGCTGTAATTGCTTTTGTGTGCTTCCGGCCCCTTAATGAACCACACTACAAAACATCTCGGACATTGGAGGTTACTCTCAGCACACAGAATTGCAAGCAAAGACCAGAAAAAAGCTTCCGCTCCACACACAGCACAGCACTATTGTACTCATATCCACTCACCACGGGCAGAAGGCTGCTCATATCATTGGTCTCCCAGATAAAATGTTCACATGGAGTAGCTTGCAAAAAGCTAACTATCTCTCTGAATGGCAGCTCTGCCCTCAAGCCTATCTACTGACTTATTCCCCCACTTGGCACACGCACAAATCAGTAAAAAAAATACATTTTATCCCCAGGATCAATACAAGCAATGCTATACAGCTATCATGAAAACAACTGAAAGTTACTCCAGAAAACAAGAATCTACTTACTCTGTAAAGGTAACCTTAATTAAGGGTTCCCAAGCCAAGATAACCCTTCCTTGAAGATGAAGGCTAGATGACAAAAAAAAGTTTAAGAGACTTTTCAAAGGAAAAAAATCGCAAAGGGACTCAATTTTCTCATTGCTGGCCAATTCTGTTCCCCATTGAGTCCCTGAAAAATTCCATCACTCCCTCTAGAAAGCTGTTCCCAAAAGGCAGGTGGGAGAGTGAAGGCAGGGGGGAAAGGGCATCGGAATTTTCACTCTTCAAAGGCATGTTTTCTCTGGGGTTTTAATATGGAGCTATTACAAGCTGAACTGTAGAAACTGAAATCTCAATGGTCAGGAAGGATCATTTAATAATAGCTTTGTCTTTCAATGGGTGTGTTCCTTCAAAGTAGCAGGATCTGAGTGTAGAAAGAGAAAAGACACAGTAAAAAGTAGAAATCTACAAAATTCTAGTTGCTAAAGGAGAAGACTAAACTAAAAATAAAGCTAGTTGATAGCACCTTCATCTGCATTTCTTGTCCTGCAGTGGAATATTATTTTCCGTGTTTACAAATAAAGCTATAGGACTAAACAGGTAAAAATAATATATGTTTAGCTTATGACCTCTTACAATATAATTTTGGCATAGCCTTGGCTCATGAGAGAGGCCACTCCCATTTTCTATTTTCACTAAGGAAAATGACAAAATCAGGACTCCAGTATAGGAACTCCTGTGTTGTTCTTGAGTCTGTGCCAGGTGTTAGGAGGCCTTCGGGAGTCACTACATGTCATTTTCTCCAAGCTATAATGGAGATTTAATAAAATTTTACTCAAGGAATTAATTTTAATGCAAAAATTAGAAATTTTTAAGTATAAAGCACTTCAAGCATGGATCTTACTTTCAAGGCATTTCAAAGTAACAGAACAAGCAAAGCAAAGAGCACTAAAACAGTAAACTGCAACTGCAATTTCACAATAGCAAACTAACCTTCTTTCAGTGAAAAATGAGGAGTTACCAGCAGGATCCCCACAGAACCTGTACTTTTCATATGTGACCTCATATGAATAGGAGATGAGCAGCAGAATGACAGTGTTTACACACAGTAATATGCTGCATAGTTCTTCCTAGCCCTGGCTGCAGAAAGGTACACAGAAGGGTGCAAAATGACACTATGTGCCTGGACAGCAAAACAGCAAGTGAAATTCAGGAAAGAGTAGGTGTTAAGGAATATCCCTTGGGGAAAAAAAAAAGCTTCCTTACAAAGTGATGTCTTCTAAACTGGATAGCATCACTTTAGAAAAAAAAATGTAATAAACACAGACTGTTTTCCTAGGAACATCTCAGTACAGCAGAGGAGGCAACTAAAGTGTCATACATCACCAAACAAGGAAAGGTGATGCAGAATATATCACCACACTAGCATACAAACTCATGACATACTGTACATTAAATACTGTGATTCTGCTTGCCTTACGTTATTAGCAGAACAAGAAAAGCTGCACAGAAGAGCAGCAGGAAGGACCAGAATAGTGGGGCAGTACCCATTGGATAAACACTAAAAAGACTACAGTTCTTCAGTTTAGGAGGGAAAGTATGTCATGTATGAAAAAATGCATGGAAGCAAATGCCGGACTTTTTTTAAAAACATGACAAGTAAAACTACTGGGAAATGAGTTTTCACAATACAGAGTCCAGGAGACACTGAAATCACCATCAGTAGGTTTTAAACAAAAGGAAGTTCCTTTTCCACCTAATCAAACTGCAGGACTCGCTGTTACAGGATGTTGCAGAGGCCAAAAGTACAAATGGCTTTTAAAACAAGATTACATAAATTAATGGCAAATATGTCCATCCATCTGCACGTATTACAAGCAGTGGTCTAGATGCAACCTCTGGCTCAGAGCTCCTGAACTGACAGAGGTGGACATTATATAATAGCATCAGTTTATATACATTTTGAAGCTTTATACACACACCAATTATTGATTATTTACAACAAATACAGAACGGTATGAACACAGATGACAAATACTTGTGTGAAATGGACACATCTGACAAGGAGGAACTCCCACAGAACAAACAAGAGAGGGCAACTTGCTAGAACCTGAAACTAAGTAGCCAGAGTGCAAAAACTGAGTAAAGCGGGTCTTTCAGCAGAGTGGGTCTTGAGCATTTGAACAGTAACAACAACAACTGGGTTTAATACTTTTTTCTTTTAACAGTAAGACTGGATAGTGCTCAAAAACACAAAGCTTTAACCTACAATTCAGGGATGGTCTAGCATCTCGTTTACACAGAAGGTCACTTCAGATGAGCACAACTCCATCTGGCCTCAATTCACAACTAGATATATGGCATGGATGGTCAAACTGGCATCTCCCGAGAGGCACGTGGCTCTTATCTTTGGAGTGCAGTCCTTGCAGAGGAGACTCCATTGACAGGGTGCTGCAACTGCTGAATACCTGGCAGAGAACAGCAACTGAGGCAAGCCTAGCCCTCTGCACCCCTGCTGGGGCAGCTCGCCTCTCTCAGCACCCCTTCTCCTCTCTCTCAGCAGAAAATGAACCCACCACTGCAGAACAAGGTCTCCAGGGAAGCACAGGCAGAATAGAAGTGGGCGGGAACAGCAAGTTCGTGTGGGGAATTCAGATGAAAGAAAATGACTACAAGGTAGATAGGGGAGGTGAGGATTGTAACTTGAGAGCTGCAGGGTTTTGATTTATTCAAGAGCCTGAATAAAATATATGAGCCTGACTCATATTCCCTTCTCACACTTCTCTGAAACTTTTTTAACATCAAGGGGGTGGCATTTTTCTTAAGTGAAACTGAAATGTACTCAAAATAATGTTGCCCAGATGTTTGTAACAAATTTGCTACATAAATAAAAATAGGTGAAATATTAAAATAAAGCATTTTTGCGTAGTCTGTGGCTTTGAAACAGCATATTTCACTTTTCTGTGTGCCTTGCAAAGAAAGGATAACTATCCCTGCTGCATTATGCCCTCTCAGTACAGAAGCGGTCCTAAAATCATATATAAATTTAAAATAATTCTGTAATTTTGGAGAGAAAGTATAAGCTCCCTATAGATAATTGATGTTCATTTCTTAAACTTTTGCTTAAATCAGTCTTGTGAAGCGTACACATGCTTTGAAAGCTATACTAGGAAAGAACTGTGCTAGGAGTATATGCACCTATGAACTGAAAAACATGCAACCTGTGAGAAATCAGGAAAAGAGGCAGCTGCACAGACTTAGTACAAGTGACCACCTGCATGATCAAAAGGGATCCAAGGCAGGAATATTTCAAACAGTTACATTACTGACATATTCAACCACAATGATCCTTTAGGGGGCAAACAACCACTAGTAGGAAAACAGACTTCTGCCCACTTCACTCAGAGATGCAATAAGCAGGACTTATCCTGACAGTGCCACTTTTGGAAAAAAGTGTTTTAACAGACTGCAAAAATTGGCTTTTTTGGTATCTCCTCCACTCCAAACTGCAGTATTTTTTTTTCCACAGGAGGGCTGAGGTTGGCAGGCACCTCTGGAGATCATGTGGTCCAGCCCCTTGCTCAGGGCTGGGTAAGTAGTAATCAGGTTTTGAATATCTCCAAAGATAGAGACTCCACAACCTCTCTGGCAACCTGCTTCTCCATCTGATCACCCTCACAGTGTAAAAAGCATTTCTTACATTTAAATGGAATGTCTTTCATCTCAGTGTGCCCACTGCTTCGTCACTGAGCACTGCTGAAAAGAGTCTGGATCCTTCTTCTTCACTCCTTCCATCAGGTATCTGTACACACGGGTACAGTCCCCTCATGCCTTCTCCTCTCCAATATAGTCCCAGCTCTCTCAGCCTCTCACCATATGATCTGAAAAAGCAAATCCACCACCGTGAAGAGCAGCACTGAGTGGCTGATGTGCTGTCATATAGGGGCTAAAGGAGACACAAATAAGGTTAAGCCAAACAGAGGGACGATTAAGCCAGCATCTATCTTACTAGGCATCATCTAGTATGCCAGCTGAAACTGAGTCAGTTTAAGATGCCCTTATCAACTGGCCACAGTTTCCTTTCTCACAGCAGCAAGGCTGCATGCCAGCTGCCTGAACAACAATGCAACAACCACTGATACTGGAAGGGCCTGATGCCTTCAGCAGAGCACAGACCACACACTGTCCGAATACAGCAGAAGCTGTTGAGGGATCTTGGCATCCACAGCGAAGTTCAGCTGCTTGAACAGATGCTTGAACAGGGCAGAGAGCAGCAACAAGAAAGATGTGTTATTAACTAACTATAAACTGCTTTGGAAACCTCTCACATGTTACATCCTTGGATTTTTTCACAAGGCAGAGAACTTAAATATATGAGGATTCTGGCCTCAAAGTTAGTATAGACCAAGTTTTTAATCTACAGCAATTTAAATTCCACATTATCACAACAGTCAGGTTAATCTATTATTTTAACTTTTTTGTTTAATTTGACTAGTAACTTCAGGACTGTTCTTACAGCTGCAGCCTTCTGACCTACGCAAGCAGGAAGATAACAGACCCTGGCATACCAGAAGGTCAGCAAGCCACAGCAACACTGTGCCCAGCAGAGAAACCTACAGCCTCTGCCAATTCACCAAGAATTTTGAGCTCTCAACAGAACAAAGTGATGTGAACCAATAATATAAGATCTTCCTGTAAATATATTTAAAATATATCCATATAAAAAGAAAATCAAACAAACCAAAGACACAAAAACCCAAACCAAACCAAAACTGAATTAAGCAAACACACACAAAACTTCCCAAGTCTTCAGTCAGTTTATTGCATTTTATAACTTTAATGTCATCTGACAACCAACGTGACAATTCCTCCACCTGTTAGGATCAAAAGGAAAAACAGCTTCCTGAACTCCCCTCACTGTGTTCACCTTCATATCATTTTCAACATGTTTGTTTTTGCTGAAACAAGGCAAGGCAGTCTCGGGCTCTGCTGTCACAGCAGCACTCTGGGGCCACACAGCAGCATCTCGTCAAAAGTTGTACAGTCCAGAATGCCTTCATGGTCAAACTATGCAGTCTAAGCTGGTCTGACTCTCAATTAATGTGTAAAATTAATCTTGGGGTATTAAATAACCTTTTTCTTTAGGTCTCATTAATTACCCTACATGTATGGACTTCATCTCTTTGTTAGAGCACTGTGCACACAACATATCGATAACCACTCTACCTCCACAAACAACGGCCACACAGACGTGCAGGCATGCACATTTCTACCCAATTCCTATTTATAACATCATATGCTAACAAAAATACTCTCAAGTAGTTTTAAGTTAAATACCAAAGAACGAGAAAGTCTTCAAGTGTAAGCAGCTGTTACGTGCATAAAAGCATTGCTCTATTTTTGACAGACACTGTCCTGGAACACCGAGTGGATTCGTTTTTGACATGAAGCTTATGACTGCCACTTACCAGCTAATTCTGGCACCAGCCTGCTCTGAAAATATGCCTGATCACCCATCATTTACCAACAATCTTCAAAAACTGGAAAGAGTTTACAAGGATTTAATGAGCACCAAATGACCTTTTCAGAAGGTCTCAAAGACTAGCATTAGTCCTCCTTTTGAGGGGTCTAAGTCACAAATGTGGAAGAAAAAAGGGTATCATAAATAATGACTATCAAACTCAGTAGTCAAATAACTTCACTCTTCTGTTCACTGAAAATACTTTCAAAATATTATTTTCTTAGTGCAGTGTAAAAAACATGCCAATGAATAAAGATCTTGAATTTGATATATTCTGAGTAAGCTTATTTCCAAAAAACACTTGTACAGTCCTTGCACTGTCTACAGTCACACCCTTACTGAAAAGTAACAAAATATATCAGCACAAGAGCCAGAGAGCCCTATGAGTGTCCCAACGAAGAATTAATTAACCAACCCACTCACAACAGCCCCAAAATGAATTTCTGAACTGAAAAAAGTGCTGTCATTGTACCAGAGCTCTCCAAGGAGCCTAAAGAAAAATGATTTAGTCTCCGGATGGGCAAAAAGGAATTTTTGCTCCATACAGAGTATCCGTTTCCCTTTTATAACAAGTTTCCTTTCTGCTGCAGCAGAAAGCCTTCATTTAAGCACCAAGTACACGATGTACATACCTAGAGATACAAACATACACCCTAGCACTCAGTACAGAACAAGACAGTAGCAACTACAAAGACCACATCCTGCAAAATTCCAATAGCAACCTAGCCTGTTCAACCTAAAAGCTGTCAGATATTAACCAAGATAGTCTAAAGACAACTGAAATACAAATACTATGAACATGGTAAATATCATGGAAGAGAATAACACGCTGTTGATTTTTTTTCAGGAAATAGCTGGCAACCTATTCAGAAATTAAGCATCATTCAGAAAAAGGGAAAACATCTCTCAGTCAAGGTTACTGATACAACTAACCCAAAGATCTGAGAACTGCTGTTCAGACAGTCCTATGACTTGGCAGGACATTACTTCCAAGGAACTTCAGTCCAAGAGGCCACAGCAGAGGGAAGACAGCTCTTCCTCTCAAGCTGTACAGCCATGATGAGAAGCATCCCGCTTGATTTTTGGACAGTATTAAATTGAGCCCATTCTGTGCAGGAAAGACAGCATAGAACATCAAAACAGCTACACGGTCAGAAAATCATTGGTATCACTGACAGGAAAAAATTAATTACCCACAGTTGTACTGAAATCACTGATGTGCACAAACTACAGTGTTACAGGTTCCTTATCTCCAGAACAGTAACAACTCAAAAATGAACTCTAGTTAGTAAAAAATGACTGAGAAAAAGCAAGCAACAAACCAATCCAGAATTTCCTAGAGCTATCCTAATGCACTGGGCAATAGAGAGGAAATAAGACATGAAATATAAAATAGTACTCAAAGTGCCTATTTCAGACAGAGCCCCTGAAGCAGAAGTGGATGGGACACAAGGGGATGGGGCTGAGTAGGGACCTTCTTTACCAGCAGCAAGCCGCAGCACACTGTTCATTGCAGAGGATGATAGTCCAGCTCTGTCTTGAAACAGAGAACTCAAGAACGTCTCTAGTGCTAATAAAACTCTAGAATAATGGATAGGGACAGCCAAAAAGCATAACAATAGGTTGATTTTGAAGCTGCAGAGTGTGTGGGGAAATCAGTTTTGATTTGGAGAAAACATGTGTTTCCACTGTAGACAGAATCACAGAATCAAACGGGTTGGAAAAGACCTCCGAGATCATAAAGTCCAACCCTTGATCCAACACCGCTGAGGTTACTAGACCATTCCATAGTCAGTAAGCTCTCTTTTTCCCCCCCTAATTTCCTTTAAAATCTCCTTGTTCAGCCAGGCTGGTCGTCTTTCCTCCCGGCCTGCCTTTCGGTACACTGGGACAGCCTGCTCCTGTGCATTCAAGACTTGCTTCTTCAAGCATGCCCATCCCTCCTGGACCCCTTTGTTTTCAAGGGCTGTTTCCCAAGGTACCCTCTTAACCAGTCTTCTGAGTAGGCCGAAATCTGCCCTGTAGAAGTCCAGGGTAGAAGTTTTATTAATGGTCCTCTTTGCGTCCCCCTGATCCCATGTCCATGTTACATGGGATCATCTGGTGCATTGACAGGTAAAGTTTCTGTATAAAACTCTCACAAGGAAGATTCTTGGAGGACAGAAGAATGCATTTCTGATGGTAAGAACTCAGTCTCACACTGTACACAGAAGAACAAAGAAAAGAAAGGTTAAGAAAGAAAAAAATAGACAGCTAGCAAAGATTTCTTAAAATGCGCTCAAATTTTCAAGGGTAAGTTTTGGGAGAATTAGTTTAGTGTTAAACTAAGGCTGTAGTTTGGCAAACACTTTAAACTGGCATAAATTTGCAGTGCTGCTGAAAGAAAGTCTCACCATCTGCCAGTCCCCTGTGCCAGGACAAACATCCGAACACTGAACCAGGAGCACTTCTTTTGCCAATTTATTTTTCAGATGGATCAGTTCCCCAAACCAGTTCACAGGATGGCCATGTAAATACTCGTTCTGGCAAAGAAGAGTGACTGCTTCTCCAGCAGTGCCAGCTAAAAGTGTTCATTGAACCACAGTCTTAACACACAGAGAAGTTCCTGGCAGTCACGTGGTGCTCCCCACCCTTGGACATGCTATATTCATACCACACTTTAAAGTTACAATCAATACACAGCTGCCCCGCAGAAATTAGCATATCTCTGTAATTTTCTCTAGTAGGAAAACCAGCCAGAACCTCAGCAACATTCAAGTTGGCTGTAAACAAGAGTCTTTTCTGGATTCTGCTGTGCTTTTCAATCAAAAGATCACTTGCAGGAGAGACCCCAGACAATCTTCTGATCATCTGTTCCATTTGGGACCCAGAATGCTTGTACATGAAGAACAACAAATGAAAACTATACTCATTGCATGTCAGGGCTCTACTCCAACAGGATTCTAAGAACTGTGTGTGGGCTGTTGTGTAGTCATGAATCACCATACAATCCTTCACTGACCAAGACACTCATCTAGAAGAGAACACCATCACCAACAGAAATATTGCTGTCAGGAATAAGGATGAGCACTGGTCATATTCTATATCAAGGTCAAGCAACTCAAGCCAGTACTGAAGAGTGCGAGAGAGCTGGTCACACCTTCCCACAACTCACTGGCAGATTCAAACCCGTACATATGGTCATTCACTAGGAACCAATTAGATCAGTAAGTTTTCTAGTAAGAAATAAATTCAAGGTGTGGTAGTGAAATGAACCTCCAGAATGATACAGAAAGATCTCTGTAACAGTGCATGCTACAAGCAAATTGAGGGGAAGTCCCCTACTTTATAAATATTCCTAAGCTCTTGGGTTCTTCTATCAGAGCGGGACTCACCTGAGCTACAAGAGAGCCACACACCCACCCCTGTGCTCACTTTCCTTTTCTTCTACCAGTATTTTGCCATTATCATCACTTTCTGGTACCTGCTTGGTTGTCAAGTCCTTATTCTCTATCTCTTCTTTTTCATTTGTCTTCTTACTGCCACATATGCTCACAGTTAACACTTTGCAGAACAAGATAAAGCAGAAAGAACACCCATAAATCTTGCTTTTCCTTGGTAACATTAATCCAACATGTTTGTGGAAAAGATGCAATATAAATAAGTGGCAAGAGCATACAGCCTCTTCTTTCCACTTTATAGAAAAACTAACAGCAGGGTATGAGAAATCCACTCACTCTTGGAGAATTGTTTTCTGAAGAAGCATTACTAACTTTAAAAGAATATAATTTAATAGGGCACAGTCAGATTAGTCTGAATCCAGAGTCTTCCAAGTCTTCAGAAAACTCCAGGATGCTCCAGTGTGCAGCATCACATTGAAAACTGATGAACACACAGGGAATTAATTATGAACAGCAGTTAAAGTATTTTGAATCAGGTCAATTTATTTTGAGATTGGAGGTGAGGAGAGAGTAAGAGATGAGCAATTACAAGAAAAAGCAGAAAAGCAAGCTTGCATGATGTGTAACAAATAAAGCAAATTTTTAAGCTACTGGTGGCCGAGAAGCAGTGGGTGTCACTGGCCTGGTAAAGACAGGAGAGAATTAAAATGCACCAATTTGAACAACAGGTCTTCTGACAGGTTTCAAGGGGTAGGAATGAAGAAAAAACTAAAGGGATGCAACAGGGCCTGTCAAACTGTCTATTCAAACTCCTTTCAATAAAAGGCATGGGGTAGGGTTTAGGAGATGGGTGGCGCTGGTGTAATGGGGCAGAAACGGGAAGAGCTGATAGATCAGATGTCGGGTTATATGGTGATTACTAGGAATCCAGTCCATGACTAGGAAGTCCCACTACTATTGCAAGACCAGTAAAGGATGTAAGCTTCAGATCAGCAGAATCCACAAGAGAGGAAAGAGAATCATAGCAAAAAAATCATAAAGTTGCCTCCTCCCTTAACCCGCCTCTGTGTGGAGGAAGAAAAACCCTTCTCCACACAGAGTTCTCTGCCTCTGTGTGGAGAAGGAGGAAAAACCCTCTTACCTGGGTGAGAATCAGGACATTTCTTTTCCTGACTTAGATGAGCACATTTGTATCTCCACTATGTAAGACAGGACAGGCAGGAAACAGAAATACACGTACTTAAAAGTGTGGTAACTGATAAGATAAAGGAAAAAAGGAGAATTAATATTTTGTGAAGAGATGAAAGAAGAAAAAACTAGAAAATAACAGGAAGTAGGAGAAAAACACTACAGCTCACGTATGCAAATATGTACCATCATCTGCTAGAGAAAAGAAGGAAGCAGAGTCTGGAAAGAAAGAGAACAAAAGCAAGGAATGCAGTAAGTCAGGACTTCCAAGATGAGTAAATAGTTAGCCATTCTCTTAAACATGCTGCTGTATCCTCCACACACCTCAAAGGTGGTTAGTCTATATCTACTGCTATATAGATACCTTCAGGCTGGAGAGTCATCTGCTGACAGTCAGGACTAAGGAGAACCACATTAGCTTAAGCAGATCAGTTCTAGGTAGCCCTAGTTAGTCTATCAGAGTGTATCACCCATCAGAGACTTTCAACTGTAAAATTTCAGGTTTCTCACACTTATATTTGACCTTATTTCATGTACTTCACCTTAAGAGACTGGCCATGGTGAATGCAAATCAGTTCGAATTAGATTCTATTAAAACAACATAGCTTTTTCCTTGACAGTTAGGTAGGTTTACAAGCTAAGAGAGGCACATCTCAAACCCATTTCTTTTCTCCTTTTAATATAGTGCTTTTAGACACTTTATAGAAACGATGGCAAGTTCAATGCCAACAACACCAACAGGTATACAAGTTATCCAAAATGATACTCTAGGTATCATCTGCTTTTGTTAATTCAGCTCTGGTGAGGTGATTCTATGAGAGTGACTGACAGTTTTCATTCTGCTTTGTTGAAATTTTAGGGAACTGAGCTTTTCTGTGCACTAAAAGCACTGATTTTTGTGAGGAAATAAACGAGGGAAGGTGAGCAGACAGGAAGTAATGCATTTCTGCACCACCAAGGAGCAAAGTACTGCACCTATACTGATCTCATTCCTGCACCTGTTCTGATGCCCCAAATACAGAGCGATTTCATCAGTGACTGAAAACCAAGGGGAGCTAAACAATCCCACTGCTTTGCTGTTGCTCCACAAAGGCGTGCCACCTGAACAGATTTTTCTCAATCTTTCACAATTAGCAACAGTAGAAATGTCAAATACAGTAGTCCAGGAATTGCACACATGATTCAGGATTACAACTCCAAAAGCCCTTTTCTAAAACCCTGGCACATATTCTTTACAGAAGCACACCACTGGACATAAAAACAGATGTGGTATTCCTCTTGGCTGCATAAAATTGAAACCCGGCAAAACCAGTGATATTTTTAGAGTGCAAGTTTGAAGCCTTGAAGAGATTTAAGACTGTTCAAAACATAAGTTGGCTTAGAAAAGCCCCACAGGGATCTATGAGGACTCTAGATCATGTTCCTGTCAAAAAGTTTTAGCACAGAACTGGTTTAATTGAAGGTACAGAAAGAGAGTTATTTAAATTAAAAAAAAAAAATACCCCCCCACTTTTCTTTATCACAGGAGTTTCCCGTGCCCTGAACAAATCCAGGGCTGTTTTTTGCCTTCCAGTTTCTCCCTTCCTCCCTCCCGCAGCTTCCTACCAGCTGAGATTCTGCAGCTGCAGCAACAACAGTCCATCTGTGACAGTGCAATCACCTCGGTGGGATGGCTCCTACCAATTCACTGGCTTCCTTATGTTTTAATAGAGGTAGCAAAGTGTGATGAGCCTTCACTCCTCTTTTCTTTTTTTTAAAGAAAAAGATACTAATGAATATTCATTACTAGTCTTCTACCAAGGGCCAGAATTTTATTTAAAGGACTGGAAGGGAATTGCAAATTAGGCTAATACAACGGGAGATTTTGACTCAGTTCTCTGGTCTCAAAATAGAGCTAAAGAGTAAGATTTTTTGCGGAAAAGAGACTTGATGACAGTAAAAATCTCAGCCCAAAGCCACCCTGCTCCTCATGTGACTCTGCTGCCCACCGCAGCACCGCTGCTACAGGGCTGCACTATAACTCATGGGTTTATTGTGCCACCGGGGAACTCGCTCACTGATGCGGGTCTCCTACCCACATTTTTAAGTCCAGCACCAGGCAGGCCACATCGTGAGCCAAGGCTTAGCAAAACCTGGCCCATTCACGTGAGCCCGTAAACGCTATGCACAGGCTGCTCCACGCTCCCCAGCCAGCGCTGCTGCCGGGACGCTTTGCAGCCGGTGCCCAGCACACGCTGCCCCCGGCTTCCCGGAGCCCATACATTTTTTCGGGAGACCACAGGAAAACTTGCATTTCAATACCCATCGCCCGGTAGATAAGCTTCCAGAAGGGCATAAATGAGATTGCCTTTTTTTCCTGCTCTGGAAAAGCTAAGAGGCAAACAAACCCTTTCACACTTTCCCGGTCGAGAGCAATCCCTGGGCTGACCGCGGGACAACACCCGCCCACCGCGGAGGCTGCGGCCCGGGCCCGCTGGGGTTGGGCGAGAGCCACAGAATCACAGAATTGTTAGGGTTGGAAGGGACCTCTGGAGATCATCTGGTCCTACCCCACTGCCAAGGCAGGATCACCCAGAGCAAGTAGGTTGTCCAATGACTCCAGACAGGGAGACTCCACGACCTCCCTGGGCAACCTGTTCCAGTGCTCTGCCACCCTCTATGTAAAGGAGTTCTTACTCATGTTGAGGTGGAACTTTCTGTGTTTTAAGTTTATGGCCATTGCGCCTCACCCTGTCGCTGGGCATCTCTGAAAAGAGCCTGACACCATCCTCTTGGCACCTGCCTTTGAGATATTTATATGCGTTAATGAGATTCCCTCTCAGTCTACTTTAAACAGGCCCAGTTCCCGCCGTCTCTTAAGAGAGATGCTCCAGCCCCCTGATCATCTCTGTGGCCCTCCACTGGACCGTCTCCAGCAGCTCCTTGTCTTTCTTGTACAGAAGAGCCCACAAGCGGACACGGTAGCCCAGAACTAGACACAACTCACGAGTACGAGTCGGCTCCGGAGAGCGGAACAGCAGCGGGCGCACGGGCACACGCACAGCCCCGCACAGACAGACGGATGGATGGACGGACGGACGGACGTGCGCACCCGCACGCACCCGCACACGTGTGCGCACACACGGCCGCGCCCGAGGAAGCGCCGGCTCCGCCGACCCGCTCCCGCCCCCCGCCGCAACTCCCCCGGTGCAGGGGCCGGGGGGGGGTCACCGAGGGTCCCGGTTCCCTCCCTCCCATACTCACTTTCGTCCTGCCGTTGATTTTGTAGTTGCCCAGCTTGCCGTTGCAGTGCCGGATGAGATCGTCCATGCTGTTCATGAGGAGCCGGATGGTCTGGCAGCCCGGCTCCTTGCCCTCCACCCAGGTGATCTTGTCCCCGCGGATGTCCTTGGAGGAGTCGCTCTTCTGGCTGACGAGCTGCCCATCGGTGAAGCGACCGGTGTGGTGGAGGGCCCGCACCTCCTCGGCCACCAGCCCGCCCAGCTCCTTGCCGAGGAAGTCGTCCACCACGCAGATGCCGTGCTTGTTCATGCAGGGCACGATGTACTCCAGCGCCAGCCGCTGCGGCACCAGCGACTTCGTCTGCCCGTTGGGGCGCAGCGCGGCCCCGCCGGGCCCCGCCTGCACGCCGCCCGGGTACAGGTTCGACTTGTCCCGGTACAGCAGCACCGCCTCCCCGGAGGGCGACGGGGACTGGGCCGCGGCCGGGGCCTCCGCCTCACCGCCGGCAGCTGCGGCGGCGGCGACGTGGTTGTTGGTCAGCGGGGCGGCCTCGGCGGGGGCGTCCGGGGACGGCGGCGCTGCGCCCTTGCCGGCCCCCGCCCGGCCGCTGCCGCTCGCCGCGGCCCCGCCGTGGGCGCGAGGCGGCGGGGGTTGCCCGCCGCGGGGCTCGGTAGCGCCCCCTGCCGCGCCCGCCGCCGCCGCGCCGCCGCCGCGGCAGATGAGCTTGTGCTTCTTCCAGTCCTGGCGCTGGTGCTCCTTGCTGCAGTAGAAGGAGCTGCGGCAGCGCCCGCACCGCAGCAGGTTCTCCATCTTCCCGCACAGCTCGCAGTACTGCCGATCGCGCTCGCTGCTGCTGTTGCCGCCGCCGCTGCTGCTGCCGCCGCTGCTCTCGCCCTGGCCGCCCTGGCCGGCGCCGCCGCCGCTGTCATTCGCCATGGCGCTGGTGCTGCCGCCGCAGCCCCGCTCGGCCGCCGGGTTATGTTATGTAAGGAGGCGGGCGGGAGCGGCGCTAACGCGGGCCCCCGCCCGGCCGCGCGGGGAGGGAGCGCTCACTGCATCATGGCCGCCCGGCTCCGGCTCCGCCGCGGGTCCCGCCGCCCTCCGCCTCCGCCGGCCCGCGGCCTCCTACGGGGCGGCCGGGGCGCGGGGGCCCGCGCCGCCCTCCCTGCGCCGCTAACGCCGCTTAGCGCCGCCTCATCGCCGCCCCGCCAGCGGCGGAGCGGCCGAGGGGGAGCGGGGTGGCGCGGTGCGGGACTGCCTTCCGCTCCCCGCCGGCCTCTCTGCCCGGTGCAGCGCGGGCCGGCGCGGCCGCCGCCTCTCCCCGCCGCGCCTCTGCCGCTGTGCCGGGGCGAGGAGGAGGAGGCGCCACTCCAGCGGCCCGCTGTGCACGTACGCCACTTCCAGCCCGCCAGCGCCGCCGGCGCGTCAGGCGGGCGGGGCCGGGCGGGCGGGGCCGGCCGCGGCCTCCGCGCCGCTGCGGAGGGGCTGAGCGGCACCGCCGCGGCCGCGGGGCCCGGCGCTGGGCGAGGGGACGGGCCTCTGCCCTCTCTCCGACCAGCGCGGCCTTCCCGGCAGGGACAGGACTGCTGGGGGTTGTCATCGGCCTGGGATGCTTGGGACCCTCCGCCGTCGCTGGGCGGGCAGTGGGTCGCTAGTCTGTGGGTGCGCCTCTCCCCAGTAGCGAGCTACCCTGGTGCCCCTCGGGGGTGCGGCCCCGCCGCAGGTGAGGCGGGGTTACCGAGGAGCAAGGGATGACATGGAAGCCGGGCGCTGTCGCCTTGAATGACAGACAGGATGGCGGCGGCCACAGTGGAGGGCCAGGTTTTGTCAGTCCCGTAGGCCCCAAAATGTCCCTGCCAGATAGTTGGCAGGGTGGGAGGGAAGTGCGCTGGCTCCCTCATAACACGTGGCTTGTGTCCCACCTAACTCGGTGGTAATGAAGGCCAGAGCCAGGCTGATTTAAGAAAAGGAAAAGTAAAAAGCATGGAGAAGGAGCAAGTGATGTGGCTGCTGAAAGGAGGAGAACCCGGGAGTTGGGGCCCGTGCTTTGATGAACATGGCAAAGCCCCTGACAGAAAAAAGGATGATTTGGCAGAACAGCGCTGGTGAAAGGACAAAGTCCCAACACAGTCACGCTGGCTGTCGGAAGCCACATGGGGACCTGGAATCCTCTGAGGTGATGGTGTAAGCTCCGATTGGATCTGCTTAACCATGGCTTTGCTTGCTTGTGGTATATGTTATGAAAGTGGAGTATATTTTGCAATTTCCTGCAGTATAGCCCAACATGTTGGTCGCTCCTTCAGAGCCTCGTGGTAAGACTGAGCAAGGATTCCTTCTGAGTGAGTTCTCCTGCCCATCTTCTCAGAGAACAATTTGGAGAACAGACAGCAAGTCTGCTCCCTGGGCTGGGCTGGCGAGACACAGTGCCTGCCATTGGTCTGCACTGCCTGTAAGTTAAGCAAATCCATTCTAAAACCCAAAAAGTGTAAAATACATGAGCCAATATCCAGATCTGGAGGTAGAAAGGTGAAATGACTCCTCTGGTTGGTAACCCAGAGGCTCCCACAAGCTTTCCCATAACTTTGGATAAGTGATTTTGTCTTTGTCACTGTAGAAAAGGAATACTAATGCTTTTGCTCCTCACAGGCTGTTGTGAAGTTTAAGACTGTAATATGCTTGTATTATAGTGAGATGGCTTTAGGTATGCAATTAAAATGGTTTTGTTCTTATCATCTCTCCTGTAGAACTGGATTTAAAATTAATTGGCATAGCAGTAGGACTTGGAGGAATGTTAGGCACTGAATGTACTATGTGAAAGATGTAGAAGGAGTAAGAAAGTGTGCCAAGGCTACAAGTGCCTGTGATATGTACATGAAAAATGAGAAGGAAAAACAGGATGAATTATTAGAAAGGCAAAAGCAGTACTGAGAGGACAAGGTCATGAAAGCCCAGTGGATAAAATTTCAAGGTGAATATGACCAACAAGCTCCAAGGCTGAATTAACAACAACAACAAAAGGTGCTGAATGAACTGGGAAAGCTGGGTACTAAAAACCAGGTTTCATGTTAGTAATTTCTTTGTTCATTATTCTTAAAGGGAGGAAAATGAAGTGGAAAAGGCAGAAGGAAGTGGATTAAAAGCAAGTTTTAAGTCCAGAGCGTAAAGTGGGCAGATTTTTAAAGTAGGTTTAATGAGAGTTTTTCTTTAACTACAGGTATATGAGGTATGTCAGAAATACTAGGTTTAGGCATTCCTCTAACTTGCTTTGAGGTGAGATTAACTCAACTGATTTCCTCAGACTTGCAGTATTGTTAAACTGGGCTAAATGAGAAGAGAGTCAAGACTTATTTTCAAAAACTTCAGAAATGCAAACAATGACATTCTACCAGATAGAAACTGAAGAGTTAAAGACCTTTTACATTTGTTGTATACTCTTTCAGCAAACATAATGGACATGAAAGTCACAGATTCAAAACTCAGTCATCCAGCTATGAAAACTAAGAAAAGGACCAAGGTAAAAGTATGATGCCTGGCTAAAATCTAATGATAGTTATTAATTTACAGGCTAATTTGGCTTCAAAAGTCTTTTGTTCCTTCCCTCTCTTTTCCACATGTCTTGGGATGCAATTAAAGGTCTTAGTTTTTGCATTTGCTAATGTGCTAATCTACTTTAGGTTGTCTTGACATAATACCATTTGACACCGTTGTCAAAAGAAATACCAAGTTTAATAAAATCCATCCTTGGGTATATGAAGCATTTGCCATATTTTATGATTTCAGCACTTTGCCAGTGGCACAAAACAATTTAATGGAGGTTGTTTTACAGTGACAAAGCTGTGTCACAAAGAGTGGTGGTGGTAAGGAAGCTCTGGAAGACAATGAGTATTTATATTACAATAGTATCTACAACATGCTAGAAATGTTTTCCAGGCATATAAAGACTATTCATTGCCAAAGGGCTTGTTCCTTAAAAGACAGTGCAAGGACAAAGCACGACAAAAAGCAACAGGACCAATATGATGGTTGCCAGAACTGAGGGGGAAGGGACTTCCTCCTCTTTCTTTTCTGCTGGTTGCTCTTCACTTGCTCCCTAACGCAGCCTTTCCAAGATAGCTAATTTCTTGTCTCTGTCAGTGAATGTTGGAAAAGAACTTTACTGATGATTAGGTAATGATGAGACATACTGGTTTGCAGAGAATGCAGGTGAAAAGTCTTTCAAATTAAATACCATTGTAATGAGGATATTGTGGGATAAACTTAGTGCGAGGTCATAGTTTTTTATCACCACTTAGATATGGATCTGATAATGTTATTAGAAAGGGGGGAAAAAATGTTGGTCAATGAATAACTTCTCTGTTTTTATTAAGTAGTAGTAATAGCTGTGTTTATACCATGCTTTAGATATCTGGTGTACTGCAGCTGTGAGGTTGTATAAGCAACCGAAACAGAATCTTTGAAGCCCGTGGAGAAGGGGAATGCAGAATAACAAGATTAGAGAAGGTTACCAAATCAGCTTAGAAATAAAGTTTAAATGAAAAATAGTCTCATCTTCAGACATTTTTGCTGTGAACAGGAAAAAGTCCCTGTGATTCCAAGCTAAGTTTTTCACTGCTGCCAGAAGGCCACTTGGAAGCTACTGTATTCCTGAGTACTGTACTCCTGAGGTGGGTGGTAGTGTAAGGTGTCAGTGAGACAGATGCATGTCCACAACAGTGTTATAGTTAAAATTCAGAACTTGGGGGCTTGTATCATTTGCTCTCTTCTACCCAGGCCACTCCACCATGTTCTTCAGCCTGACTGCTGATATTCAACTTAAACCATTTTTCACTGATCATAACAGTGCCATTTTTCAGGCTTGCTTTTCATACTAGCAAGTGAACTGTAACAGGTTTGTAGCTTTTCCAAATAAAATGAGACAACTGTTTGTCCGAGTGGGATTCTCTGTTAAACTCACTTCCTTTTAATGAGGACAAACTGTACAAAATACATCCACAAGGCTATGCAAGTGCTCCTTTGTTAAGTGCAGACTCTTTTCCTGAGGTACTCAAGGGGTTAGTGTGGTTTATTCATTTCCCAAAAACCTCCTCTGTCCCCTGTTTCTGCAAAGAAGGAAAGTGGGGGGAGGGATGGGTGGTCACCTGTCAGAGGTCATCCGGGAGGTGCCTGCTGTCACAGAGGAGCACGTGACCTAACACAGGGTCCCCTCAAATCACCTGGCCAGCACACCCTACAGGGTCTCAGGAAATTTTCAAGATCCAGGCTTTAGCTTTTTGATAGGCCAAGAACTTGGTATTTTCCTGCCACATTAAGAAGTGGCACCCAGCCCTCGGGACAATGGAGAATTGGGCTCTGAGCCCTGAAAATAGTCTGCAGTACCCTGGAATGCCTATCATCCCACTTAATGCTTGTTAATGCCATTGCGGAGTTTCTCTAAAAGTTTTTGCTGAAATTAAAGTAATAGAATAATTTAGTTGTTTGTCACTGAATATCAGAATGATCTAATGTTTAAAAGAGAAAACCTTTCATTATAATCTGAGATTATATGGGTTGGGCTAAATATAAGGAGAAGCATTCTCAATTACTTTATGTAAACTTGTGTTTAATTCTGTGTTTAATATTGTGGGATTCCTCCAGGCTCTTCAGCTAAAATTGTTTTTGCTGTCCCTGAATCTGTCTGAAATTGTATGCACTTTCATACCTGGGAATATAGCCTATTTTTATTACAGCAAAAATATGGTTAGGGTTTATCCAGAGAGATTTATACATATTAAAATTTTCATCTACTGTAATAATTTTATTCACATTTGGGGAAAATTAATTATGCTAGTGCAGTACAAAACAATGTCTTTTTAAATTTTTTTAGCTGAAAATGCTGCTTCCAAATGTCTGTATCTGTAAAGCTATGGAAATGCAGAATAGCTTAGAAAGTGCTCAAGGCTGACTCATTCCGGTTTTGTCTTCATTTTAAACTTTGTACCATGGAAAGTTCAAAAGCTTTTTTTCACATTGTTTGTGAGGTTTCTCCAGAGGGAGTTTTCTGGCTCTGGTTAGAAAAGAACTCCCTGTCTTGCTAAAGATTGACAATTACGTACATTTTTGGCCTCGAACTTAAGCAAGCCAGCAGGCCCTCAGGGTGCTTAAAGTCCAGTTATGAACAGAAAGTTACTTTTAAAGAACATTTTTTAAACCTATTTGAAATTCATGCACTGATACAGTGATAAGCAGTTTGGGGGTGGGGGAGCAGGGAAGAGAGATTCCTGCTTTAGCTGTGTGTAAATCAAATTTATCTGAACTGCTCCAGAAGCTTTTCTTGATTTTGGTGCGGACAAGTCTTCCAGAGTGAGAACAGGAGACTCCAACATAAAGAAAGTCCAGTGCTTCATAGGGCCACAATCATAAAAAGACCTTTTCATTCTGCATCTGATATTTGCTTCCTGCCCCTCTGTCATCATGATTCAGCACTGTGACATGCTGAAAGATCATTAAGGTGGAAACAATGCCGAGCAGTCTTAGGATGATGTGGTGCACCATGATTATTTTGCGTGTACCTGATTTATTGCACATCATATTTTCTCTTTCCTCGTCTTTCGGGTTCCAGGCACGTAGTTCTTACTTCTGCCAGTGCCTAGTCTTGTGTTCAGAAAAGAGAACAGGGGTGTAGGCAAGGATAGTTTGCCCTGTGCCCCTTAGTTTGGAAAACTTGAGAGTACCTTAGCTCATACATTGCAATATATCCTGCTATTTAATGTGTTACAGTCTCCACTTGTTTTTTCTTGATTATCTAGAAAAGAGCTCAAGAGAGGAACTCAAGAACTGTTCCTGAAAAAATGAAGATGTATTTGTTAGAAGACTGGACATTTTATCTTTGGTTAAAGATACAGTTTCCTTTTCCTTTCTCCAGATGACTAGCACAATTTCTCATATCCCTCAATTCTTCTTATTGAGGCAGTTGTACCAGTAGGAGAGAGACACTAAGAAAATGAGATTTTAAACAAGCTTAAAACATTTGCTGCTATGAAAGGAGAGACCTGTCTCAATAATTTAAGAGAGGAAGGAAAAGGTAATAGTGAGTGAGGTTTTGAGCTGGTAAGACTGACTAGGTGTTATTGCTCAATAACACTTAGTGGCCTGATTTTTTTTTTTGGTAAGGCAATTTCTTGAGAAGAATGGGGACAGGCCTCATTTTTTGTTTGTTTTCTGAGTGAACAATGGTGTCCTCCCCCTTTTCTTGAACAATGGGGATAAAATAGTATAGCGTATGCTTTGTTAAAACTACTGAGATAGTACATCTGTCCTGAAGAGCTCACCTTTTCCAGGGCTGGCTACAGACATGCCTATGCACACAAGCATTGTGAGCCTGAACCCTGAAGAACCACTGCAGTCTGAGTGGACTCAGTACAGTTCAGCACCGTGTTCTCTGTCACTCCTCATTCCTCCTTCTGCCATTATAGTGCCTGTGTGTTCCCGTGCTCCCCTCTGATGCATACCAGGGTGCGATGTCCCATTGCTCTGCTGCCGGTGCCCTCCTCGGTGTCTACCCCATCCCAAGGGCTTTGTGATGCCTATTCTTGTGTTTCCTTTCTTCCCAAAGGCACAGGCTTTGTGCTTGAGACTGTGCTCTTCTGTTTGCCTTCCTCCTGTGCCCTGCAATGCTTGCTTTGGTTGCAGTGGCTAGGTTTAAGACACAGGGTTGAGTTGCTGCCCACCAGAAGGGGTGGTTCTGCTCCCTTCAGAGCCATGCTCCTTGGCACCACTCTTATCAAGCCCTTCGGTGAGTCAGTTCGAGAGAATAGTTTTCTGTTGGATTAACAAGTTGGATTGGCTTTCCAAATGGTTTGATGTGGTGCAAGAGAGGGTGTGGACCAGCAGGGCCAGGAGTCAGGGAGGGAAAAGCAGGACCACCCAAGTCAGAATGGTAAGCTGACTCAGTTATGTCACGTAACTTCGCTTGTATTTACTTCATAATGATGTAACTTGACCCATTTCTACTTTCTCCCTGATTGAAGAGAAGCTTTTCATTTTGAAACTGCATTGAGAGAATCAGCAGATCCAAAGTACGGGATACTCTGTACCAAGACAGGATAATGGCTAGCGTCAGCTGACTCTGCTATCTGAGGATGCAAGGAGAGGTGTTCCAGCTGTTGATGGTGCGAACAGCACGCCAGGGACTCAGATTTTGTAAGTTTTTGTTTGGTTGGTTTTTTTTCAGGTCGTAGTAGTTGAAAGGTTCTGGCTGTTGATTAAAACAGTTCTTGATAATTTAGAACTGAACAAATATGGTATTAGAAATTGTGGTGTTGATGCACACTCATTATGATGATGTTTTGTTTCTTCTTTTTCTTTCTATGCTAACAAGCACAACCCTCTGTGCAAATACTCTTAGACTTATACCAGAGTAAGATATTTCATCATGTTTTAAAGCACGTCCCAAGCAACTTATACCGAGGACAGATATTTACTAAACCAGGAATGCTAGTAGTGGATGTACAGTAATTTATATTCCTATATTATTATGAAAAATTGATGTCTTCCCACTGCATGATCTAAACTGACACTATTCATTTTATCTCTTTCAATGGGCATTCAGATGTCACAATGCTGTTAATGAATCCACTGAAACATAATGTTGGAATTGTATTTTGGAGAGCTTTTACAAAGCAGTACCTAAATATTAGGTGCTGGAAAATTAAAATTACCAGGAGTTTGTGCAAGCACACAGCTGAATTTGTATTATTAACATCTTTGGTTTGTGCTCAGAGTGATAGTATGTGCTACAGGGCTGTAATTAGGGCTGGGTTGTGTCAGGGTCTTGCTATCGTGCTGCATCAGTTTGTCACTGTTAGAATTGCTACCCCTGAACTGTTCCCTGTTCACACAGTTAGCTAATTAGTGACCTAGAGATAAAGTGGCATTTATTGGTACTAGAAGAAATGGCCTTTCATTTTTATGCAGAAGCAAAAAACAGGTCAAGAAGCAATTTGCACATTCTTCATCCACACACAGTGCAATGGAAGATGATAATGCTTATCTTGTCAGGAGGTGGATTTCACTTTTTTCCTTACTATTTCATTAGGCTTATATTTTCTCCCTGGAATTGTTCTCTTTTTTTGTTGTTTTTTTTGGGTTTGTTGTGGTGTTTGTTCATTTGTTTGTTTTGGGGTTGTGTGTGTCTGCTCAGACTGTTGGTAATGGTGGGACCATGTTCATGAGTTTTCATTAAAAAGCAGATTCCTAAAAAGGATTCCTCAGATTAGAGCTTCCTCACTGTGTGATGGAGTTTAAACTGGAGGGGATAGGCAGACAATAGGCAGAGACTGTCCTCACCTATTTACCAAATGGTGCAAATGGTTGTTGAAATTGGTGTGGGAGACAACACTCCTCCCTTTGTGCAAACACATCCTCCAAGAAAAGCCATGTGCTGTGGGCAAAAGTAGTCAAGGGCTCGCTGCTTTTCTCTTACCAGTGTGAGAGGCCAACCATGACTAGCTCATATACACACAAAGACTCATGTTTGTGGGTATGTCCACTCTGTGTATCCAGCCTGACTCCTACCTTATTTTAGCTACGGTGACCATTTTTCCACTGATTTAAGAAATATTCTGTATTTCATTTGTGACATGAGTAAAAGAAATGCTGAATCATATCTGTGGAGCAACACTCAGCAGTGCATTTGCTAGCGGAACCTTATTTTTGATTTTAAAATATCGGCCTCAATCTTCTAAGAAAAACTGCGACACAAAACTAAAACCACTTCTTCCTCTCTGTTATCTTAAGATAGTCCTGAATTGCAGACCTAGGACAAAAATCAATTGAAAATATGGGTTCATGTTAGAGAATCTGCCCCAAGCTTCTGATTTTGCTTTCGTAATCCAGATATGGACAAGACATGTCAGGAAGAAAACTTCCTCAGAGGTTTATAAATGCCAATGTGTAACATCAAGTGCTTACCTGGTGCACTACATACTATACTGCAAAGGTTTATTGCTTGCTAAATGCAAGGTAAAGCTCTGAAGCAAGGTGTAACCTCATTTCCTTTTGTAAGCCTTCAAAACAGCTAAATGGGAGCTCTTCCAGAAAACTCTCTGGAAACTTTCATCTGGCCTCAGTGCTCTATAAATAGAGGAGGTCTTCATCCCTGAGGAGGTTTTGCAATGTTGTTCTGCGGGGGAGTGCCGAGCTCTGATGGAGGCAGAAAGTTATGGAGCAGTGTGGTGGGACCAGGAAAGGGAACAGGATCTCCTTGAATGTGAGGTGAGGTCTGAGGACAGCTTGAGAGGAGACAAATAAAGACGTAAGGCTCTTCCCAAAAACATGTGCACAGGGAGAAATTCCCTTAGACGTTGTGCAGAAACTACTGCCAAAATGGTAGTAGTGTGGAAAATGCAGCCACAGTGACTGTCAGCCGCAAATAACAAAGAAAGATACCTGCCTCAATTCGTCAAGAAACACTCCTGGAGAGGTGATCTTTCACTCTCCACAACAAATGAAGAAATGGTTTCACTGGGATCAGTGAAAACAGCAATACACGCTGTAAGAATTACTGTTGTTTGCCATGCAGAAATTATTTAGTTGCTCTGATGTACTGTCATGAGTGAGATAATGTGACAGAGTGATCACAGACATAACTCTGGACTAAGTCCCAAGAGCAAAACACTTGGAATTTTGTTTCTAAAAAATATGTAAATATAGAAGAAAACCAGCCAACTGTTACAGAAACTAGAAGAATCTGTCCTAACACTCTCCATTTTCATTAATGTAGGTCCCTTGATTGTGATGGCAGATTGAAAAGCATTATCTTCCAAAATTTAGCTACTGTGTATTTTCTAAGATTTAGCTACAGTTTAAATGTGTGGGGGAAAATGTGTTAGGGTCAAGTTTCATGTATTACTTTCAAAAGAAATAACTTTAAAAAATAGGATGGAAAAATGAAAATTTCACTCTGACTTTTGATACCTCCTTTACCATAGTCTCGTTTACTATACATTTGAAAGAGGAATACTCCACTACTTGTTCGGCTACTTTGGAAAATATAAAAAATAAATAAATATAAAAAAATTGGAAAATATAAAAAAGAGGCATCATTTTGGCTAAGCACAGTAATTTGGAGCCAACAAGACTAATTTGGGAGACAATATTCTGTCTACAGAAGAATGAAAAATAAGAGCAAACCATTTTCCCGCTCACAGACTGCATATTGAACACACTGGTCTATAGATGAGTTATTATTTGACCTCAAAGACCTTTGATAGGCAATCTTTAAATGTTTTTCTTCTTGCCAGCAGATTTTCAGAGTTAAGAGAAATCTTTATTTTGTTGATATAAAAATAATATAGAAATAATAATATAGGAACACCAAGCCATTGCTCTACAAGGTTATCATTCCTCTGCCTTCCTGAAAGTGTCATCTAGCTACAATTTCTTTAAAGGTGAGGAAGGTGTGTTTTTCGTGCCAAAATAGTACTTAACTGCTTTCAGCATGCTAAGCTTTTATGGTAGTGTTTTAAAATCAGATCTTAGACAGGAAAGGATGAATGATACAATGTGCTAATTATAAGGAAAGTTACAAGGAAAAGAAACCTCACAAAACCAAAACTGATGACAAATCACTTGGTCATGCTTGGCTTCTAAGTAATCATGACAAAATGTACAAATGAGAGGGGATTTCGGACAGTGTCGTGCATTAGCTCCGAAACTCTTCCCTTTGCTTTTTTATTCTAGTGAGCACAATCATCCTTTGCATATCCTAATCTACTTCAACTGAATTGTCTACTGCAATCTCAAAGGCTAGAGTGGAAAGAGTTTTCTTCATGTAAACAAGCCTGTTTACACACACACACAAGATGAGTGGTCACTGCAATGTTGGTGGAATTCCTCTGAGCCCCTTCACAGACAGCTTAAGGCTGTGCTCTTGAAGTGGTGCACACATAGCTGTGTACAGTGGTTTTCAGAATATTTTGTTAATATTTTGCTAAGTACTGGAATACATTTTTCATAAATTGGTCTGGCTGCACACTGTGTTGCTGTGAGAGTGCCTGAGAAGGAAGGGAGAGGCCAGAACTTGTTTTCAAGTGGTTTATTGACTATTAAACTCTTATAGCCAGATAAAAGCAGCAGCAAATAACCTGATCTATGTGTTACAACAGTGCACGTCTCACCTTCTCCCTCCTTGCATCGTATTTCCTATCTAGGTCACTGTGCAGTGCAAAGCTGTTGGTTTACCAGATAATGTTTCTACACATTGCTCCAGACACGGTGATGACAGGCACGTTCTCAGGCTGTTTATGCAAATCACTAGTGTCTCGAGCCCCCTCCTGGCATATATTTTACCTTCCTCCTTGCTGATTTGGTACATGGTATGGCTTGCCCAGCCCTGTGGATGGCATTTGCTATACTGACATCTAAGCAGCTTTGTAGATAAAGCCATCTTGCCATCAGCCTGTCAAACATAAATTCCATCACTACCTTGCAATTGCTGTGTAATTAAATGTTCTCCTGCTAGGCATACTCTGGTTTAACGAGTTTTATGAGTCATGGCAGCAAAGGGAAAGGAGAGTCCCCAAAATCAAGAATGGGCACAAACACCCCCTTGATAATTATCTTATTTAGAGAGAATAAGGTTCTTGCTCGTATAGAGAAGTCAACACCAGGTCTCTTCAGATCCCTTGTCAGGGTATCTCACGCTGATGCCCTGTAAGGTACCCAGAGAAAGTGATTTTGCAGTTCTGAATTACATAAAATGTGGTAGGACAGACGCTTGCAAGGAAGTGGTTTGTTTGCGGCATACTGGTTTGAGAGTGCTTGAGAAGGAAGGAATAGGTGAGAACTTGCAAATTCTGTGCTCTCATAAACTCAACCCCAAACCCATCTACATCACAGGACATGTATTACATGTATGAGGAGAGCATTGCCAGGGCCCAGTAGTCAAGATCTGAGTGTTTAAAGCAGCACCAAAACAATTTCTCCCTAGCTGCAAGCAACTAGGGGCATGAAAATTGCTGGTGTGAGGAGGCAGCTCAGCAGCATCGCTCTCTTGTCTGGCTGAGGCAGAGGAGTGCATTCTGTGCATGGTTGGGACCATCCGCACCCTCTGCTTCCACACCTTGCTGTTCCAGCAGGGAGGGACTGTGCCCCTGGCAGCATGGGCAGGACAGTGTGACTCTGCTTGCCCCCAGGGCAGACCTACATGCAAGCTTCTCCATGACTCCCAAGTCAGGGAAGAGGCAGTCAAGGAGCATGTGAGAATGAAAATGTTTTGGTCACATCTGGAGTTCCTCTGACCAGACTTGCCCTCTTGGTGTAGCTTGCACTGAACACAACAGGCCAAAGTCAGCTTCTGGGTGCATGGGACAAATCACCACAGGTGCATAAGTCAATCTTTAAACTCCAGGTCTGTTGGCTGAAGAGATTACGGCTCACCCAGCACTCAGGCACGCTCACCCCCCCGCCAGCTTTCCTTGACCTATTTACTGGCATTGAACTAAATACAGGCAGACCTTGTGTTTCAGCTGCCTGAGTTAGCGTGGATCACTTTGATTCTCGAGATCTGAGGGAGCACATACAACCACTTTTGCTTACAAACATGAGAGGGTAGTGGTGGTTACGAGGAGAATGGTAACAGCCAAAGTGAGATTAGGCTGGGGTACTGACACTTCAACAATAGCTGGAAGAAGACTTGAATCTCCAGCCTGTGTCCATATGGCTGTTTTCAGGCTATGACTGCCTAAGCAGGGCTTCAAGAAGAGCTGTTCCCTTCCTTCCTCTCCCCATGCCACCCCAGGGGGTGCTGCAGCTGCCCCAGCAGCATGCCTGCTCCTCCTGTGGCTGCCCTTGTTCTCTTCCAGGATTGAGCACTGTGTGCTCATGCAGGGGCTGGCCAAACTGTGCTGAGCCAGCTCATGTCCAGTGCTTGCAGCAACACAGAGACCAAATGACAGGGCTCTGTGCTGTCCCCCAGATGGGACAAGGATCAGTCTGTGCTGTAACCCCTCTGCTTACCTTGTCCTTCCACCTTAAAGTCTTCATTTATCTGGGTCCTGTTGCAAATGCCAAATTAAACTCTTACTACCCCTGAGCAGGGATGGAGGGTTAAATCAGATGAAAGATTAGAGTACCTTAGCAGGATATATGCTTAACTAAGGGTACTGAGTCTACAACTAAGGTCTGAAATGCCACCAACGAGCTGGCTACACCCCTGCTGGTGCCAAGATTTGCCAGGCAGCTGCCTGTGTGAGCTGCTGGTCCCTGTTCATAGACAGATTGCTGCTCTGTGGGTAGCTTGGCAGCTGCCTGCTCAAGACCAGGACACCAGCCTCCTTTGGTGGGCATCCTAACCCACTGGCAAGAGAAAGTGGCGCATGAAATACTTTGCAAAAGCCTGCAAACCCAAGGCACATGTTTGACCTGCAGAAGGCAGAGGGGTTCACACACGGCCTGCTCCTCCAGACACAGATAGCTTCTTGCTTCTCCCATTTTCAGTCCTCCAGGCACTTTTTGAGGTAGCCACCACAGCACCTGCATGGCAGAAGAGAGAGTCCTGTGCAAGCAAGAAACATGGTCTGTATATGAGAAGCATGGGAGGTCTGGCATGCAGGACCTGCAGTCTGTACATCCCAGGAAAAATGAAAAAACAGTAAATAAAGCTGTCTGCTTGTTTTGGCTCAGGTGACTAGAGTTTGAAACTAGGTTGTGTGAATTAGCATAATTTAATTTCCATCACTGTCTTTTATAAACCATAAAGTTCATGCTGTATCTCATATGATTTAGGATCTTTATAACCTTCATTTTTTATCTCTTTCTAAACTGTGATATATCCATGCTATTTTTAGTTTTGCAGACTATTTTTGGATAGTATCTACAGGATATGGTCTTTTATTTAGCTAGTCTCACAACCAAAACTGTGCCAGACTCTCCTTCTCTTATACCTTGATTGCTGCAACATCTTTTCTCTGGCTGTGAGATACATACACATTTACTTTGTGTCTGCATACATATTCACAGGGCTGCTGCAAAAGTTGTTATCTTTGCTTGCTGTTTTGTCACCCCTTTCCACTGATCTCCTTGTCTCAGTAGGAGAAGTACTCAACCCAATTTATGCAAGTCCATGCTGATGGTATTACTCTGTACATGCAGATGGACTTCTTTACATACACACACACACACAGTGGGTGGGGTGACTTTGCTGCGCCCCAGGTTGCAGCAGGAAGAAGTGCACCCCTCGGGTCTCACTGCAAATGAGCTGCAGGCCATTGAATCAATGACAGTGGCTGTTTTGTTTCCAGCACTACCTTTCCTGGTGTCCCAAGGCCCCGTTGATGTCTCATCAAGGATATGCACCACCCCTATGATGGGCAGGAAAGTGAGGAGCCCTGGGGAAAGGCAGCTGCAGGGTGCCAGAATAGATTTATTGCCACCCTCAGAGCAAATTCCTCCTATCAGAAGCCTGATTGCTGTGATTTCCAAGTTGCCTCAAGAAATAGGTTTTCAAGGGGAGCCTCTAGGACAACCTGATTTTCATTAGTATAATCCATGATGGGCCACTCAAGTAATCTGCAAATTCAGGTACCCCAGAGCTACTTTTTCCCTGGTAGATCCTACAGAGACTCTTCCTCCTTCATCAGCTCTCCTGCTGCTGAGATGTGTGTTATCTCTGGGGCTTATTTTAAGGAACAGTATGGAACTGATCTGCAGTTTTTCTGAGGTGTATGCCGTATATGTGGAAATACTGTAAAGCTGCTCTCAACAAGCATAGATTGAGTTTCCCCTAATTTTAAACCATCAAACACAGCTGCTTGTCTTTGCTTTCAAAGCCTTTCAAGCCTGTCCCCGTTCTTTCCATGACAAAATACAAGGTGAAATCCCACCTTCAAGGAGATGCCCCATATTGCCCCATACTCAGATTTTATCCCTGAAACTTTGTGCTCTCTATAATGCTGCCTTTCACTTTCAGGAGATGCACCAGGGAACATCTGCTTCCCGAAAGCTCCTTAGACTGTCTGCAGCCATCTGGCAATGGCAAGGCTGCGGGTGTCCAGCTGCCCCTTGGGCTGGCCAGGCAGTGATACTGCAGTGATACTGCATTTCTAAATGGGGATGACATTAAGTGGTATTTGCGTACTGCTCAATTTCTCTGCATGCTGCAAACAAGATTAACTGAGATTTTAGAAAGGAAAATAGACATATATAGGCTATGAGTTCATGCAGATGTTTATACAGATTGCTTAGGAAATGAGGATCCCAACCCTCATAAAAATAACAAAAGAAAATATTCTAGATTATTTTGGTGAATTCTGGCCTCTTATTGTCACACAGAATTTGCCTTGCAGGCTATTCTAGGGCATCAATCTATTTTGTCTAAAGACAAAATTTATTTCTTCCCCAACCATATTCTAATATTTTTATTATACAAAATGAAAGAGTTTAGATATTTGTGCTAGAAAAGGGTACTGTTATAACAATGCAGAAGTAATCATCTGCACCTATTGTGCAGACAGCATAAAGACATTTCATAATAGAACAGCAATTCCAAATAAAAACAGGAAGAAATTTAGCAGTGTAAGCCACTTCTCTATCATCCAAAGTAGGGATTTTGGCAGTACAAATGAGTTTGCTTACAAAACATCACAGCTCTTACTGCAATTATTATACTAGGAAAACTAGTAGATCCAGACTGCCTACAAAAACATAACTGCAGCAGCCACCAATATCCTGAGGACTTACTACACCAAAGTCAGTCCAGTTGTAACTCTTGAATTCATTGAAAGTTATTCCAAGAATGACTTTGTCCCACTGGACTGGATTTCCTTTCATAACAGGGTGTAAAATCACATATTCCAGGAAATATGTAAAAAGTAAAATATTTTTTTATGGTTGGGGGAGGGACTATGCAGTGACAATGAATCGTTTCTGTATTGCTGCAGGAATTCTGCCCCTCCAGTAAGTATACAGCCTCCCACCAGGGTGCTGTCCTCCTTATGAGATTTTTACAGCTCCAGGTGGCCTCTTTTTCCCTTCTAGATAGTGCAACTAGGCCTCACAGCCAACACAACAGTTAACCAGAACTTTTTTTAGCTTGATAAATATATCTGAGTGAAGGCATTGTGTGGCATGTGTGAATCCAAGTGGGGCCGAGGTGTGAGCTGGGCAGCAATGCAGCCCAGGGCTGAGGCAGCCGTGTGCTGGGCAGGAGGAGCTCACTCCCTCCCATCACGTAAGTAGTGGAAGCTTACAGCACGTAGGGCACAGCCGTGTAAATCCCTCTCAGCTACATGACTTCCCAGTCCCATGGTTTGGTTTCCATTCAGGGCTCAGGTGGCCTCTTAAGGGGGCATGCCAGGTTACCTGTGAATGGATGGCTTGGGGACATCCTGGGCACCTGACCCCACACTCAGCCTGGACTCTTCTCCCTTTGTGAGGCTTATCTGGGCTCTCCTATCTGCTCTCCTATGTTCTTGCTTTTCTAAGCCTGACAGAGAAATAAAAGTACCATTTTCCCTCCATCAGAAGAAACAAAACTGTTTCTGGGTATTGAGGCAGCAAGACACGGAATGCTAATGTCAGTCAAGTTTGGAGGTCACCATGGGCAAACTAAGCAGCTGGAATGGTGGTGGCTTTGCTAGATATTTTAGCTACAGCAGTCCTTGGGAAGTTGGAATGGGATGGTACAAACTACTGCCTTGCTCCCACCTCTGCTATGTCCCACTCCTGCGATGGTTTTAAGACAGCATACCCAACTCTTAGGACAGCATACCCAACTCTTAGGACAGCATGCCCAACTCTTAGGACAGCATGCCCAACTCTCCATGATATTCTGCCAGCTCCCTGTAACAGTTTGACCATTTCCATGTCCTCTTGAGTGTAAGCCAGCCCCACTTCTGGTCTTTTTTCCTTCATGTGGCAAAAGTCAGCTTTGCTAGTTTGGCTGGGGAGCCCAGAGAAATGTCTTTGGCTGGTCAGACCCAACCAGGTGCCCTAAAGTGCAACATTCCCTGGGTCCGTTCTACCAAGTACCACACAAGGGATTGGCATGTTTTGGTACGTTCACTTATGATTAACATTGACCCGTTTTACTTTATATTGCAGCAACCTAGGGAAGGTGCCTACAGTCCGTGACTGGACCTCATCTTAGAGAGCAGTAAAAAATTAAAACTCATTTAATTCAGGCCCTTGCACTTGTCAGTCAGAAGTTCCACTTGCAGCCGAGTGATGTTCAGGCAATATGGCAAGTTCACATGGTTCTAGCTTTGACTCTCCTTGCTGTTTCATCCTAGGTTTGCAATGCTGCTCCATTGCCAGGGTGCATGTAGCTCCACAGGATCAATGGCAAGGAGAGCCTGTTTCACAGGCTGGCTTCTGGCAGGTGTTTCACATGTGGTCAGCTCAGACCATTACTTGGCACTGAATGTGACTCAGAGTGTGTCCCTCGCTGCACTGGGCAGTGCGTAGGCACATGCATCTGGGCAAAACAGGTGCAAACCACTGCCATTCCTATGTGGAAATGACACTGCTGAAGCACCAGGGGCTGTGTCACTTGAGGTGTTCTACCTCCATGAAGAATCATGCCTTGGGCTTCTTTTCACTCACCTGCTTGGGTGAAGGGGAGTTTGTTTTAATGTGTAAGGTTGAAAACTTCAGTGGTTTAGGAGTTGCTTCATATGCAGCTCAGCTGTCACAGCTCAGCAGCAGCTGCCTCCAGGGGAAGGGGAGAGTGGAAAGTGAAGCACAGACACCCTACAGCTGTAGGACTCTACCTGTGTGGCTTTGCTTTTGCCTGCTTTTGTAGAACAGTGCAAGATTTATGTGTTTCGGTATCTGCCATGTGTACATATTACTGATTTGTTAAAAGCCTGCTGGTTACTCCCCTTTGTCTGTTGCACCCAACTACTGTTTATCCTAATTTGGTGTTTGGAAAAATCTTGTCACCCAAATTACATTAGCAGAAGGTGAAAGTAAACAAGAAGGAAACAAGGACAACAGCATATATTCCATGCTGGTAGATTACTTGTTCTTTTCCTATGGAACAACTGTGGATGTTTTTCTTATTTAAAAAAAAAAAAGGAAAGAAAGAAAAAAACACAACCAACCCCCAAACTTCTGGATAACTACCAGCTTCAGCTACACCAGCCATACCCAGCTGTATGCACGTAGCTGAGTGATGCCCTTCCAGAGCAGGGCACATTCCAGTGACTTGGCTCTTTGGGATTAACTGTCCCTTTCATCAAGTTGGCTTGGACTACTGTTGCTGTTGATCATGCAATGCAAATCTTCCTGAGAAAGACTCTCAGGCTATTGATTACAAAAGATAGCCATTTTGACAACCATAACGTAAAATACAAACCCTCAGTGTTGTGGGCAGTTGTTGCCATAGATAGGAACTGTGTTATTGATCACAGCCAGATATGAAAATATGCACCCTTTGCACCACATGACGTTGAATATCTAGTGTAGCAAGATGAAAGTTACCACTTATGCCAACTGGGGGAAAGAGCTCTGCCAGAATGGGGGAGGACGTAATTTATCTAATATCCTACCTAACACTAATGGCTGAGAGCAACAAGCAGGAGGAGAATTACGACACTTCTGCTTGTGAAACATCATGACTGAGAAGCAGAAGGGTGTGGATTTATCTCCACCTCATTTTAGGTGTCTAAATGAAGCATCTAAGTCAGGAGCACAGTTGTGCCAGGCACTTCTTCAGAAAGAGAAGTGGTTAAGGTTTTAGGAGGGATAAATTGCTTTCTACAGGCACCTCCCTCTCTCTCGACCACAGAACACCACACAGAGCTACACTCCTCACCTCCTCACTGGCTGCAGTGAGGGAACTGGGTGGCAGAAACACTGCCTGAAGGGAAGATACTGGTAGTTGTTTGGGACTGCTCTTAAGGAAGGGAAGGGGGAAATTCTAAGTGATTGGCTCAGGGTTTCTGTTTGGGGGGATAGCTGCAGCCAGCACAAGTCAGCATGTACAGCAGATCCTGTTATGTCCTGCCCAGAGCTGTGCTCCGGAAGAATGTTGTGCTGGTATAGTCCCCATGAGGTAAGAACCTCCTGTGATGCCAACCCCTAAGCTACGCTGATTTACACTAGGATGAAAATATCCCCCAGAGGTTTTACACTAGTGAAAGGTCAGCCTGACTGGGACATCAGGGCGAACATATAAAGGAGTGAGTGAAATAGCAGTTTTTCTCTCTATGAGCTGGAGCTCTGTTCTAAAGATAGACTCCTGAACTATTTATTGGGACAATTGTCTGTCCCCTCTGCATAAGAACAGGTTTACCTCCAAATGCTATCACTGTTAGAATAGGTATTGGACAGTTTTGAGGAGCCTTGGGCTCAGGCCAGGATTGCACTGTGCTAACAGAGATTTTAAAACTCAGCCCTGTCCCATATCCTCTGTCTTCCACAAGCTTGTTCACAGTGTGTTCCCTGTTAATGCTGGCTATGAAAACTGGCTATATCCCCTTCCCAAAACCCATAGGACTCCTGGGTGCCAGCAGATCTTACATTCATGTGAGCTGCACCAGTGGACAAGTTCAGTGCACTCCTTGATGCCAACATGTGCAAAGGAAAAGTCACCTTTAACCTTCCCAGCAGATGCTGCTTTCCTGGGATGCAGGGGACACCCTGCAGGTACCCACTCCTTCCTTTCTGACCACAGAAAACCACTGCCAGCACGAAGGGAGAGCAGAGAGAGGGTGGCTGCAAGAAGTATTTAGAAAAGTTCCAGTTATTGCAAGTACAACTCTGAAGAAAAAATGCGGGTGTTTCTGTAAACCTGGCATGGCTAGCAATGACAAAGTGACAAAGGGCATTTTCCTGTTGGTCAGCCTTGAGCTTGGGAAGGAGGGCCATGTCAAAGCAGTGGAGGTGAAAGTCTGCATCACTATGAACATATGTAGAAAGCCAGTCCCCAAGAGATGATCAATGGTTTGTGAGGTCTGAGATGCTCCAGATGTATTGGCACAATTGACAGAGCTTACAGTCCTATTGGCTGACCCACACTCTCATCTGCTCCTTCCAAGAAGGAGGCTTTGCAGTTCAAAATGCAAAAGAGCACTTTTATGTTGTGTTATCCACCTGCCTGTCCGCTGTGGTCAACATACTGTTTTTAAAATAATAGGATCCAGAAAAGATAATGTTAAAATTTTCAAAATACACAATTTTTTCCCCTAGTGAGAAAGGTAGCAGTGCAGAAAGGTATGGATGTGCAGTCATAACATGGATAATCAATAATAGCTTTGTGCCTCCCCTTCATCCTCTCCGTAGGAGCCTGTGTGCACCTTCCTCACTACTGCACTGGCACATGTGTTTTGGACAGACCTAGTGCTTGCTCAGGTAGGTCCCCACAGACACTTGTGCTGCCACAGCCAAGAGCATGGCATGCTGCAGTGCTGGGGCAGGGGCAGAGAGCAGTGAAGGGGCAGGGGTAGAAATGCTGCACGGGGGCTCAGCAACGTGCCCGCCAAAGAGCCGGCTTGTTTCCTGTTGCCTTGGTGGAGGAAGCACCTGCGCTGGAGAAATGAGCTGTTTAACTGCTGCCCAAGAGTAAAATGAAGAATGCCTCTGCAAAACTGGCAGCTGGAGAAATGGAAGAGGATTTTGTATTTTGCACCACTGTGAGAAAAAGGAGCAACCTTCCTTGAGGGCTGGGAGGCAGAGGTTCAAAGATTTGCCTCCCAGTTTGTGCAACTGGTGAGACACCCGCTTGTGTAAGACCAGAGTTCAGGAACACCTTCCTGGGGCACCACCAGAAGCTGCTGTGAGGACAGGAGCATGGTCAGAGATGGGAATTGATCCCTTGGAGCACTCAGCCTCGCTTGGGTCCCTGCAGGCAGCCATGTGGTAAAGGTTCTTTGGAAACTAAATAGATCTCATATCAAAAAGCAGCAACATTTGCTGCTGTCTTCCTCTGTGAGAAGCCTTTTTGGTCATGCCTCTGGTAACTAGTAACTTTCCTTTTAATTTCAGGACTTGGTCTGTTAATGGCCAGTTTACAGTCAAATATTTTTAAGTCAGATTGTCCTTCAAGTTTGTCTTTTTCTGTCCTGTCCCCCCATGGTGTTTATGGCAAGAAATCATAAGCTCTCTCATCCTTTGCTGAAGTTTTTCCAATGTCTTACAGGACAGGCTGTTTATTCCCTGTAATTTTCCTGGACATGTCTTCACAGCACCTGTTCCGGTTTGAGTGCTTTCTGAAAATAGATCTAACCGGAATTGTATACAATATTCCAGATGAAGTTTCTCCAGTGCCTTTTTCACAATGCTACTAGCATTTACACCCCTTTTCTGTCTGATTTTTACTACACCATTTGACTCTATCTGTATAATTTAATCTCTGAATGATCTGTTATATCTATAACTTTTTGCGTACCTGCAACACCCTCCAGCTGTCCATTGTTGACAGATTTCATCGCATATCAGTCATGTTTCACAACAATCCTGGGGTTTTTTAGTATCTAAACTGTCAGTAAAAATATTGAAAATCCTAAGACTAGTCTCTGTGGAACCCCCTCATGCCAGCATTCTTCCCTTAAGGCAGTTCCTCACTGCTTTACAGTTTGCCTACTAATCTCCATCTTCTCCAGTTTGCCTTTTAATCACCTAAGTTGTGGCACCGAATCAAATGCTTTACTGAAGTCCAATAGGTGAGACGTACCATGTTTCTTCTGCCAAAGCAACTGAGTTAATCACATCTAAAAAACATAATTGCTTAGTTTGGCATGATGTAGTTTTTGAAAGACCCATCTTGCATCTTATCCTGTTTCCCAGCTACTCATTACATACAATTTGTAGTTACTCATTCCTCTAAATTTTTTCCTAAAGCTTTTGATACGCAATTGGCAGATAATCTGGTGAGGACATGTTCCACAGACTTTCTCATAAATCGGATGTGAGATTTTTGTGTAACGGATCTAAATAAACTCTATGCCTGCTTGTGCTTTCATCAGCTTTTAACGTGGTCTGTTTTTAACTCTTAGCTTATCAGTCAGGTGAATGCTTGCTCCTGAAGGTGTAGGCAGATTCACTGACCTTATTCAGGACTTTCTGTAAAGGCTTTATGTGTTTTCATTTATTTTATGCTTTAGTTCTCAGGTTGTGCACTGTGTGAATGCTTTGTGCCTTCAGGCTCTTGGGAGAATGGGTTGTAAAATTTGTAAAGAGCTGTTTGGCTGACTGTAGAATATAAAACTAGTGTTTGAAAGGGGAGAGCAAAACAGACAGGGTAAATGAAGTGTTTCTCCTTGGAGTCACTCAAGTTTTTTGACAGCTGCGGTGTTGCAGGAGCAACTCAATGTCATGGGAATACAGGAACTTGTTTTCATCAGAGTTGCTTTCCCTGCCAAGCTGGCAGCAGCTATAGGTGAAGCCTTAACAGGGAAACACTTTGATACTGCCTGTGCTAGAAGGGGAGTTCTCCACCAGGGACTAAGTGACAGAATAGTCACCTTCATGTGACTTTCACCTTCTGATCCCTTTCCATCTCCTCCCTGCCCTTGTTGTGTTTTGTTTTGTTTTCTTGTCATTTCATAGCTACAGTAATGTAGTAACTTCATAGTGATCTTCTCAAGCTTTCTAAATATCTCTTCTTTATTCTCTACTTACCAAGACACTGGATGGCAGTGAACACATGGAAGCATGAAGATTTGCACATTGCAAGGGCAGAACTCACAAGGTGAGAAAAACAAGTATTGTGTAATGCTCAGATTTCCAGCTTAGCAAAGATAAGGCTTCCTTCAATCCTCAAGCTGTTTCCTACAACCATTCTGAGGATCATCCCCACAGCCTGCTCTGAGTTATGGGATATTCTGGAGGAAGTTAACTTCTGTCTTTGATCCTACATCAAGCCTCTGTCATTTATGAGCCCAGCATCTAGTGAGCTCTCTACCAGTAGGTGATCCACGTGTTTTGTCCATCATGGGGAGGGGAGGGAGATTCCTTGAGGTTAAGCATGTAATTTAACAATCCTAGTGGGACACAGACCAAGATAAGAGCTAAAGGGGATGCTGATGGTCAGCCCAGTGACAGTGTTTGCACTTATGCAAGTGTTGGAGGGTGTGTTCCCCAGACATGTGAGGAAACAGCAAAGAAAATACCTATTTGCAAGGGTGAAGGGGAGGTCAGTGAGATGAGCACTGCAATTATTTGCTAGTATGGACCCCTCGCTGTTCTCTCTATACAGTTCGATCCAGGCACTAACAAGCTGGAAAAGATAGCCACAGCCCTGTGGATTTAGAAATACACTGGAACACTCTCTGCTTTTTAAATTCCATTTCAAAATTACCACTAAAATTTCTCTGCCATGGGTATTTATGGGATGCTCAAAGCACAATAATTCATGTCTTGAAGTGTGCTGTCTACTTGTACTTGAGATATTGCTGTCATACATCTAGTCTAATCCACTTCTCACACTGCCAGGTACATAAGGCAGATGTTTGTCATCACCAACCAGTTTTGTCCCAGATCAGTCCCCGTTAAAGTTGCTGACTTGCGATGTTGCTGCTTTAGTCATTGCTGTGTTTCCTCGTGTTCTTCGCTGTCTCTTCTTTCCTCTTCATGTCGAAATAGGGCTTGTTGAAGGACCTGGTTATCTGGCACTCTCAAAACATGGCCAAGGTCAATCTGTTTTCTCCACTGTACTGTTTGTACAGCTGTGGGTAATCACGCAGGCTCTGAAATCTCAGCATTCCTTTGGCTCTCTGACTGCTTTATGATCACTGTCCCCCCGCAGGCATCCGCACTGAAAGCACTTTGATTTCTGGGGAATAGACATGTTCTTCCAAGACTTCAACTTGTACAGGTGTACGTGAAATGTATATTTAATAACAGTGGCTCAAGAGCTTACAGGGAAGCTTACTGTTGATGCTGATGACTTCCATATGGGATGTATACTTGTCATGGAAACAAAGAAATTATTCTACCCATTTTGATATCATATTCTTAGACCAGTGAGTAGAGACATGCATGTTATGTATAGATAGCCTCAAAAGACCCATGCTACAAGCTTATCCTATGTTGTGCATTACCCTTACATAGCCCATGGTAAATTTAGAAACCATTATCAGAGGCATATAGCATTTAAAAGGAATTCGGATTAATGTTTCAGTTATTACAGTTTTCTAAACAAGTATCAGTTCTCTGGGATTTGTTGGAATAAATAGATTTTTCTGGAGGATAGAAAATAAAACCCTCATGCTGACTTTTTAAAGGTGAGGTTATAAATGCATATCAAACCTTTTTTAGTTCACTCTCTGGGGCCTTTGCACTGTCACAGAACTATAAAATGGTCAGTCTGTAATGAGCACAGTTTTACTATGATTTCAGTTTTCCAGGTCAGAGCACAGCAGTCAGGAAGAGCAGGGCCTGAATTTTGGAGACACTTGATCCAGTAACAGACTATGTCCAAGTCACAGCATGGGAAGTTTCAGTGAGGAGGTTTTCAGTCCCCAGCATCTTCAAGGTCGTCACCCATGACCCAGAATTACATTATTAGATTAATACTCTTGATGAAGTCATGTCCAGCTCATTTTGAATGGACAAAGGTCTGTAACACTACTGTACTTCATCTGCTTGTCTTCAATTCTTTGTTTTGATGCAGCTCTGTATAGGGGCTGCATTAAAACCCTCCCGTGAGACCCAGCATAAAAATTCTGGTTTCTGTGCCTGGAGCAACAAAGATTTACCTTTCTGCAGAGTATCAGAAGACTCATAAACCCCCTGATGCACAGGGGCAGCAGCCTGTTAGTGCAATGCCAAGACCTTGTTTCTAGAGCACCCAGGTACACAAAGGCAGAACTAACTCTGTAATAGCATTTAAACAACAAGGTGAAACCTGTCAGTACTGGTCATTGTGACCCTGTGGAGCAGAAGAAACTTGGATGAAAACAGCCCCTAGATGTGGGAAGGTATAAAGCTATGTAGGAAGGTAGGTGGAAGACCACCAACACAATTTGAAGCAAAGGATTCTTCAGTACAAAACTGTAACTGGTGTCTCCTGCTCTTGACCCCTCATAATACGGTTAGCTTAACCAATGCCAATTCAAAAGGCAAATGGCCATTCTCTGTGACCAAGTTGGTCATGTATCAGTCCCCTTTCCCTTCCTCCTCAGGCCTAGAAGGCCCCATGCACCAGGTAGAACCCTTCTCCCCATCCCTATAGGCCTCAAGGTTCCTGGGTGCTGGGCTGACTTCTCCCCTCCTTACCAGCCTTGAAGGTCTCAGGCACCCAGCCAGCCAGGTTGTGATAACACCATCACAGGACAGGCAAGTGTAGCAGAACACAGACCACGGTCTATAAAATCAAGAAGTTACAACATCTAAGTGAGACTTAAACCACAACTGCTGCTGGAAAGCAAAACCCATGATCTCCCAGTGACCAGGGACGCCTCTACTATCATCTGCTTCCTCCAACATTTGAGTGAGTGACTCATATCCTTATATATGTTTTTAATCTTTATTATGATTGTCATGGATACTGCAAGCAAAGTATTAAGATTGACCCATTCTGCCGAGGGTCCAGGTGATTAGGAATGATGCCTCAGAGCTTTTGGGGTTTTTTTAACTTTTGTAGATTTTAGAAGTAAATGTGTCGTGAATGTAGATTTTAATGTAGCTGTATTATATCCCTTACCCTGTAGCATAGTGTTTACACATACCCAACCTTACTATCCCATCTCATAACAATCCCTCTAAATTCCGTTAGCGTGTTTAGTCTTCTTTTCAAGGTAGAATTGTAGAAAAACACCCTAAGGCCTGGACCAGAAGATATCACACAGACACAGCAACCTTCAAGCCCAGAACTCTGGAGGAACTCCAAGGACTGTACGTGCTTTGAAGAAGATGAAGATGAGAAAGAAGGGGTCCCAAACGCCCCCAGTCCCAATTCCCAAAGGGGCATGTCAGGGGGCAGAACAGGGCAGAACCAGGGGTGGACAGATCTGAGACTGGATGGACCTTATTATAATACCATAGAGCCACTGTCTGCGTGAGCACATGGTATGTATTCCTCTAGGCCTACAGACTCATTAAAGGATGTGCTCTCTTTATCGTATCTTCTACACTAAATCGGCCTGGAGTCTTTTCCTCTGTGGTCTTTTAAACCAGAAGCTAACCTGTGATACAAACTTCATGCTATGCTGCTCAGAAAATGGTGATATGCTGATTCGGGTTATAAAAATCCTGTTCTGGTAGCAAAATTTTATGCTATGCTGATCATAAAATTCTGTTTAAAGAAATAAAGCTTTAATTGTAACTACAACTTAGTACCATCATCATTCTACCCAGGATCCCCGTAGTGTCGGGTAACAAAACACCTTTTACAGAAAATCTCTTCTGGCCCAGCTGGGAATAAATCACGTAGAAGAAGCCCCATACAAATACCTGGTACTAGGTATTTGCATGTAGCTAGCTACATAAAAATAGATGTAGCCATTTTTTCAGGAAAGGAAGCAGATTTGTTCTGGTGTAAGTATATCATTCTCCAGTCTAATAAAAAGCAACAGGTGGCTCTTCAGCTCTGCATTGTGCTAGGGGTCTGCTAACTAGTGGCCAACTGTCCAACCACAGAGAAAACAGAGTCTGACAAAGTCACAGAAAAGTCCCTGAAACCAGCAGTACCAGCAAAGCGTACCATGCTCAGAGGGCACTTGTTAATCTCCTTTTTTCCCCTACAATCACTGCAGCCTTCCCACATGCACCAGCCACTAACGTTAGTGCTGCAGAAGCCAGAAAGCTTTGCACTGTAGCAAAGCATTGTAGGAAGGATAGATATTTAGTTTGTTTCTTTATCTTGCAGAACAAGGAGAGCTTCTTGTTGGGGTTTGGAGTCTGTCACTGGGAGTGGTTAACATGAGGTGCGCACGATAGCTTATGCAAAGAAGGTTCCCCTAACCTGTCATTTCTTGTGTGGGTGTGTTTTGCCCTGGAGCAACCTTAACTGCTTTTTAACAGAACTTTTTGGTGGGAATTGTTAGGAAAGTATTTCTCTAACTACCTGAGCCTTGCTGTGTTTTTTTGGCCCTACCTATACCGCAGCATAAAATATTCTGTACATTGGGAATTCTCAAGACTTGATAGTCATCTCAATGGCACCCAATTTAAAGAGAATTATTCCTCATTTACATTGGCATGAATAAGTGGTTTCCATATATAATGTAATATTTTGCCTCTCTCAGATGTAGACACAAAGGCCATTCTCAGACTCTTTCTTACAGCGGGTTAACTGCAGATGAATCAGATTCATTCATTTGCCAACAGCCATTACCTCCAAACTGCAGCGTTGGAGAGGACCAAGAGAGTAAAGGAGAATATGCATTTGGCACTGCAGAGGTCCAGGTGGTACTGAGTGTTGTAGGAACCAAAGAGCACCTGAGACTCCTCAGGGTTCATATAGTTCAGATGAGAGACTTATATATGCATTTAAAAAAAAAGCAAGTTCTGCTGTTACATGATTTGATTTACCATTTTTGATGAGAGCCACACCTTCAGGCTCCCTCACTTTTCTGACTCCCACAGCTGAAGGAAACATTTTAGGACTTTTTTTGTTTGCAGCTCTTACTCTACCAGCATCTTTTCCAAAACTACAACACACTGTAACTTTAGACCTTTTCCCTGTCCTACCACTATGGCAGAAAAGCCTAGCATTTAATAGACCAAGCCAGTCTGGAGCAGCTAGAAATACAAAGGATCATATAATTTCAGTTAGAATTTGCAAGGGGCTCAGACACAGAGAGGGGTATGAGAGAGATGAAGGAGAAAGGTTAATCTCTACACTTCACTTCTACTGCATTAGGGGTGATGCAAAATAAAGATATTCTCACCTTGAATTCCTCCAAAGCAATTCTTTCATGTGGTTGCCTCAGTAGAATGAAATCTTTATGAAATAGCCAGCATACCTACCCAGACATAAGCCAGGCACTAACTGTTCATGTTTAAAAACAAACATTCCCCATGGGTACATTATTCATAGCCGGTCATTTGCCAGTTTTCCCTTGGAAGATATAAACTAAACATTAGGAATAAAGGCAATGCATAGTTTAGTCTCTTTATTTTTTTCTGAACTGGATGTTGCAGCAAACCTGTAGGTTCTCTCTGTCCTCTTTTCCACTGGCTTATTTACAAGCCAGCTAATTCCATGGTGCATTCCCAAAGTCTTCCTGCTGATCCACTCAAAGGTTGCACCATGGTGTATTAGCATTTGGATCCTGCCACTTACAAGATTCAAATTCCAAATTCAACCAGCAGAAAAATATTCACAACTTTCAAACATTATTCCAGGGAAAGAGGAAATCATCCTCCAGATCCATCCTGCCACTACTATGGGCATCTCTGTTGCCTGAGAAACATAACAGGTTGTTGTTATAACAACTAGAGACCAGCTGACCTCCCTCTTCCTTTTGTCAATCAGCTGCAAAACTCCTTGCTCATGTAACAGTCTCAAATTGAACATCTGACCCCAGTTTATGCAATTCCCCTGTGACGGTTTCGTAAGCTTTTTGTCACTTCACTCCACTCAATTGTTTGTTGAAAGCACTCTCAGTTACTCTGGCTAATGTGAACGTTTCGGTCTGATAGAGAGCCCTGTGGCTAAGCCCTCCATCTCCAAGGCAACCTCACAACCTTGCTCTAAGAGTACGTCATGTCATGAGATAAAATGAAAACCAAAAGGATAAGCAGAGATAATTCCAGCTCTAACTATCCATAGTGCTATTGCTTTAGCAGAAACTTCAGGAGACATTCCCAGGCTGGTTATTTAAAAATGGGAGGGCACCACAAAGATAGCATTTGTCTCTAAAGCTATACAAGCCATACAGAGCACACTGTGATGCTGCCAGGGAACCCAGGGATCTTAAACAGTTTGCATAGAGTTATATTGGAACGACTGAGGGCAGCAAGACATGGTGATTTCATGTGTCTGACAAATCACCTGGGTCTTACCTCTGTTCAGCTCCATTACTTGAAGCTGTAGGTGTTGAAGCAGCTTCACTAGTGTAGTCCTTGAGTTGGACCCACCACCACTCCTCTGTCTGCCCTTCACAGAGTTCAGCTGAGTCAGTGTTAGACTTGGGCTTTTCCAGAGAAGGAAAGATTCATTCTCCACTCCCTTGAGTGCCATTTCAAGGTGGTCTCTGCTGATAGTAGTGCAGCAGACCAAAAGTCTCACTAAAGAACATTGTGTAGGAGTGTGACTAAAGTAGGTCATTGCCCAAAGGGGCAGACTTCAGGGATAAAATAAATGAAGAAGTTCCAACCCCCTACAGTGGTTGTTTTCAATTGGTTTGCCCACTCAGAAAGGCACAGATCATATCTGGTCCACCTTCTCATCCTCTGTCCTCACTACTGTGAGTCTTAAAAAACACTTTTTTTCCATGTGAAGGCTGAGTTATCAACCTTTTCTTAGGATCTGGAGCACAGTCATTCACGGCCCATGTGCAACATCTCAGTGTGACCTTAAGTCTCTGAGAAAACCTTGTTGGTTTGTTGTTAAGTTGGTGGAGGGGGGTTGCCCTACTCTATATCCTTGCACCTCCTTTCTGTTACCATTTACTCCCTCAAAATGTTGCTATTCCACCTTCACACTTGAGGAGGTGCAGGTGCCATTGTCTTCAGGGGTAAAAGACACAAAACTGGAAGGGGAAGGAGAAAGGTTTAATTGTCAACTAGAAGAAAGGGAAAAATATTGCAAATAACCTGTTGCCAAAGTGGTTTAACACTGCCACATTTAAACGGATTGTATCAGGAAAAAAAACCCAACCAGTTCTTATTTACATCTCAAGGATGTCAAGCAAGTTGTTGAGTATCTCTGTGCACGTGCAAAGTGTTGCTGGTCCAAAAGAAATCAGCAGAAGACCAAACCTCCACTCCCTAAAATTGGCTGAAAATTCTCCACTGCTGGGAAACATTCAAATGCCAGTGCTCTTTCCACTCTCCTGCAACATCAACATAACCAAAACAACTCTGCTTTTTGCCCAAAGAGCTGCCAAGAACAGGGAAATAGCACAATTTAAAAAAAAAAAAAAAAGGTCTGTGTTTCCAAAAGCAGTTTTGTACATTTTCTAAAACAAAAGGCTGTGCCTGAATGTGTGCAGCGATAACACTGACACAAATTATTTCATGTCCTGATTTTGCTACATAGAAAGCAGAAAACTCCTGTGCAGCTGGTGGAGCAGCAATCAAGCTGTTGCACAACTCAATATGCAGATCAGGCCTGAGGAAATTCTGCTGGGATCCTCTTTGTCCTCTGCTTTTCAAGTGTGATTGAAATCTGTTTTCTCAGATTAGGAAATTGGAGAGAGGTTTTATGTTATGCTTCTGAATAATTTTGAACACTGCATGACAGTCATGTGTTCTCAGTGTTTGGAAATACCAGGTTTTAGCAACTCCTCCTTGGCTGCCTGGAGACTGTTTAAAGCTCACTGTCAAAGCTTTACTCCTCTACTATCTGACTTAGGTGGTTTATTGTCCTCTTGAATCTGTTGACAGATTCACCTGGTATTCAAGTTTGCTAAAAGCTGTATTTGTTTATTTGTTAAACACAAAGGCCTGAGCCAGGGCTGGTGTCCTTGCTCTTTCTGAGCTCCCTAAGGCTGGGCTCTGCTAACCTTGGACTCTGAAGCATTCGCATCTCACAGCTGGGCTTATCTGGTTTCTAGCAAGGTGCAAGTTCCACCCAAAATTTTTTCCCTACTCAGGATGTTTATAATCACTCCTGGAGGCTCTTTCCCTCTGTCAAATCAGATCAACCAATTGACCAACAGATTAAAAAATTATTAAGGGTGGGGAGGAAGGACAGGCACACACGCACACCCACACACAAAGGCTGTGAGCACTCCGCCTTTGTGCTCATATGAGCTTTGTTTCCTTGGGAATCCAGCTACTAAAACAGGCAACAGCTGTGACAAGCAATGAAATCTAGCAGCAGAGCAGCATGACTGATGATTTGCAAACCTTTAGGTTTGGGAATTTGCAACACCCCTCCCTATCTTAAACACGTAAGAGGAACGTATCAGGATGCATGTATAGGAAAGCATGAATCCAGTGGGGCGAGCAAACATTTTGTAGCTCATCATCATAAGAACTGAAGTGTCATCAAGTGTGGGGAGATTCTTACAGCATGCATCCATCTCCCTCATGCTCAATCCTGCCACGTCTCCTGCAAACACTCACACTAAATCCCTAGCAGAGGAAACATAATTTTTACCAGGCCTGACCAAACATAGGATGCAAATAACCTGGGTTCGGGTTATTTGCCTCCCCTGTGGCAGCAGCTACATTTGCTGCTTCTCAAATATCTTTTCTAGGTATCAGGTGGCTTCACTATCAGATCTTTTCAGTACGCAGTCAGTATCTCCAGTTTCCAGGTCCAGACTCAATGTCACTTCACATCCTCCCTGGTCTTCTTCACCTGGCACACCACGTGGCTCGGTGCTAAGGGGGCTATCCTGGTACTTGGTGCGGCACTGTGGATGTGCTCCTGATTCACCTTGCGTGGAAGGAAAGCACCTTGGCCCCGACATGCCAGGAAAGAAAGGGGCAGTAAGGAGAAAAGGAGAAGACAGGCAGTATGGAGAGGACACAGTCTTTAACTGTGCCAGGGGAGGTTTAAGTCGAACATCAGGAGGAATATCTTCACAGAAAGAGTGATTAGATATTAGAATGGGCTGCCCAGGGAGGTGGTGGAGTCACCGTCCCTGGAAGTGTTTAAGGAAAGATTGGATGTGGCATTGAGTGCCATGGTCTATAGTTGGCATAGTGGTGTTCAGTGATAGGTTGGACTCGATGATCCCTGAGGTCTTTTCCAACCTAACTGATTCTGTGAAAGCACCGTGGTTGGTCCTGATATGCCAGGACAGAAAGGGGCAGTAAGGAGACAGGCAGGGGGTGAGGGGAGGGCGACGTGACGACCGCTTTGTACGGGTCCGGGCCGAGCAACGTCGTTGGGTTTGGCGGATCCAAGGCGAGGAATGCCGACTCCCCGGTGACGGGACACGCCGGAGGCAGCGCAGAGACATGAGGGCGACCCGTGCCTGGCCTGCCCTGCCCTACCCTGCCCCGCTCCCACAGCGCCGCCGCCCCGCCCAGCACTACATGTCCCGTCGTGCCGCGGGCGCCGAGGCCCCACGGCGGGGCCGTGCGCTAGCTGCCCCGGAGTCGCCTGCTCGGAAGCACGGCCCGCCTTCGATGCTACCCCAATTTCACGGTCAGCAACGCCCGAATCACCCTCCGCCCCGCCACTGCTCCCTCACCGCGCCTCCCGCGCCGCAGTCGGCGGGCCAGCGGCCCGCGGCTCTGTCGCGTCTTGCCGTCAGGCACCCGCGCGGCGCCCCGCCGTGGCCCAGGCAGGGCGGGGGTGGCGGGGCCCTAGGGGCGCGCGAGGCGGCAGCGGGTTGCCGGGGGGACGCGGCGGCGGCGGCGGCACCGGGATGAGCGGCAAGGAAGGTGATGTCCCTGCCCTCCCTTCCCTCCCCTCCCTCCCGCAGGAGAACGAGGCGCGAGGAGCTGGAGCCAGCGGAAGCGGGGGGAGGCCCCGCGGCTCGGAGGGGACGGGGGTGCGGAGCCTCCGCCGTGCTCAGCGGTGCCCTTCGGCCGTGTAGCTGAACTGACACTGAGGGAGGCCGCTCCTTCACGGGTGTCCCCGACCATTCCTTCTTGGGTGTCCTGCTTTCCCGCTGAGGCTGTGCCAGAGAACAGGGTTTTAGGGATTGCATCCTTGGGGGTGAAAAAGCAGTTGCTTCAGCGGGAAGCTGAGTGTGTTAGGCCTGTAAAGCACTTAAGGTAACTGCGTTTCAGTATAGTGTATATATATCTATGTGTATATATATATATATATATATGTATGTATATATATATAGACACACATGCATATACATATACATATATGTTTTGCAGCTCACTTTGCAGCCTGTATGTTGGTTTAGCCCCAGCAGTCACACAATGAATCACAGAATGGGTCAGGTTGGAAGGGACCACAGTGGGTCATCTGGTCCAACCTCCCTGCTCAAGCAGGGTCATCCCAAAGCACATGGCACAGGATTGTGTCCAGAGAGTTCTGGAATATCTCCAGTGAGGGAGCTTCCACATCCTCTCTGGGCAGTCTGTTCCAGTACATGGTCACTTCAAAGTAAAAAAGTTCTTCCTCATGTACAGGTGGAACTTCCTATGTATCAGTTTCTGTCTGTTGCCTCTTGTCTTATTGCTTGGCAACACCAGGAGTCCCACAGACCTCCCTTCAGCCAGACAGTAGGATCAGCAACAAGAAAGCTGGCTCTTTTGTTTTCATTTTAATTTTTTTAAAAATCAAGGTTAAGTTACTGTTGTTGTAGCCCATGGTTTTTTGATATCGAGGTTGTTGATTATTCAGGGGAACCCCTTCTCTCGACTTCTCTTTCTTCTTCTTTTCTCACTTCAGGAGGCTCTGTTTTTTTCCTGTAGGTCATGATGATGTTCCTAACTTTTGGTATACTGCAGAGAGTTTAACTCTCTGCACTATTTTAGGGGATGTATTTGTAATGTTTTAACTGCTACAGGAAAAACAAAACCCTGAACTCATGTCCTAACAGAGAAGAAGGAGAAAATGATGTTCAGTTTCCTCTTTTAGAAAGTAGCTACGCCCACTTCTGGTTTTGGTTTGGGATAATAAACAATTAAGCGGAAACATTTTAAAATCCAGTGTTCTTCTGTAACTTTTAAGTAGCTTCCTTTTGTTCTTCTTTTAAGGCAATTGAGAGAACTCTACATGTTCAAAAAGGTATGCCTGTACACCATTTTGACAAATGTTGGCCTCTGTTAGGAAGACAAAGTCTCCAGCTGTCACCAAAAGGAGGGAGCAAGAGGGAGGAAAGGTTGATGCGTGGGTGACACAATGAGTCAATCCAAGGTGAAGGAAGGACAAAAGGAAGAAATAGTACAAGATGTAAATCAGAAGTAAAATACAGTCCAAAAGAGATGAGTTCTGGATGTGGGTTTGAAAAAGGAGTCTAGGGAAGAGGCACACAAAGCTAGCTGAAGGGCTACATCAGGGTGAATAGAGAAGAAATTGGTTAATGGGCAGAGCGTAAGGACCAAAGAAGCTACAGCGCAGGAGCTAAACCTGCATACCCAAGTAGTGGTAGTCTATTTAAATTATGCCTTGCTTCTTTTTCTGGTTACTGAAGATGCATGACATGAATAATTACAGTAATAAAAACTTGCAGTATATTGACTCCTTTCAAGCTGAATAAAAAAAAAAGGAAGGGAAAAAAAGAAGTCTAATCCTGTAGACCCTTGTTCATGGAAGGATTTCCATGCAACCACTCCCTTACAGAAAGAAAACATAAAAGGTTGTCAAGACCTTTCCAAAAAAAAAGAAAAAAGGTCTTAGGATCCTGCCACTCTTCTCCATTGAAATTGGTAGGATTTTTTTTTTCTAATTTTTACTAGGAATGTGGTAGAAAAAGTAACATGATAATGTGAAGCTGGCATCAGTCAATAATAATAATCTAGTTACCTTATTCTATCCTGTAAAATATGGCTACAGTCAGGAATGCTCTGATTGTACTCTGGCAAAACTATTTTTAAATATATTTTTTTGTGTGTATCTTCTATTAATAGGATCGGGTGGGTTCAGAAAACGCAAGCATGACAATTTTCCACATGGTCAAAGAAGAGAGGAGAAAGAGAATGCTAATCCATCTTCAGCTTTGATGACGTCTTTTAAATGTAAGTAAGCATTTGAAAAAGTGGATTATAAAAACGTGGTGCAGAAAGTGCTAGGAAATCACCAGTATTTAGTGATGGAATAAACCATCTCTCTCTGAAGGAGAAGCTTGGAACTAGTTGGACTCATGGTCCATACCTTCACAGCTTAGTATTCTGTTTTTTGTGCAGTGAAGTCCTGAGAGTGGAACTTTGCATAGCTCCCCCAAGTCATGACTTGCTCCTGTTTCCATCCCACCTGCTGTTCCCCCTCCCCACCCTACTTTTTCTGAACCTGATGCTGAGCAAACTGCAAAAGTGGTCAACCTGGCAAAAGGTGAGTGGGCCCTTTGATGCCAGAAAGCTGTAGGATCTGCAGAGGTGTAAAGCAAAATCTGAGCCACTGGGGGCAAGAGGAGGAGGTGGCGACCTTTGGGAAACTGAGGAGGCTGCTGACCTTGGCTCTGCTGCATAGGTGACTCAGCTACTTTTATGTAAATATGGATGCATTGTTTTTTAACTCGGTACCTGTTTATACCTGCACTATTTAAAAATAAGAGTTTAACTAACTAATATAGACCTGTATGTAGACACTTTCTTCAGTTTGAGTGCCGTTTAAAAATTAACTTATGTTTGAGTTTCTTCAAATAAGGAAGTGTAAACTTCCCTTTAGCAAAATTGTTTTTATAGGATTTTTCACAAAACCAGATTTAAACTCTATTAAATTTAAATTTCTCAGAAGACTAGCCCTGACAAGGCAAAGTTGAGCTTCAGAAATGAGAAACTTTGGCAGAAGAAAGAAGGAGATTTAGTATGGGCAACAAATTAATTCTTGGTGTAAAATTTTCCCCATTCCACCTATTTTTTATGAAGCTAAGGAGGGTGAAGAAATATAAGCTGTAACAGCTATAACATCTGTAACAGCTGGTCACTTCCATGTCAAATAATTTCCTTGCTTTTTTAAAAGCAGGTATTTAGATTTTTCTGTGTAAATCATCTTGGCAGGTGATTAACTGTGACCCCTGAACTTTGCTCAGAGAAGCTGTGGATGTCCCATCCATGGAAGTGTTCAAGGCCAGGTTGGATGGGGCTTTGAGCAACCTGGTCAAATGGAAAGACTCCCTCCCCATGGTGGTGGGAGTTGGAACTAGATGGTGTTTAAAGTTCCCTGCTACCAAGCTGCTCTGTCATTCATGTTGAGTATCATACCTACACTTGTTTCCTTCCTTTTCCATGAGATCTAGTCAGCAGTATTTTGATAATTTCAGAAAGGATTTAAAGGACACAGTTTATTCACCTTTTTTGAGATCCAGTCTTTGTCCTGCACTAGTGTTTATAAGTCCCAGACAGAAACACTGGTGGTCTTCGTCTCTATGTCAGGCACAAGCATTAGGAAAAGTTATGCTCCAGATGGTTTACAATTAAGCAAACTGCATAAGGTGAACCAGAGTTGTGCACTATTTCTGTGTATGTTGTTTGAATCTAAACAACTTAATCATAGAATCATACAACCACAGAATATACTGAATTGGAAGGGACCCATCAGGATCATCGAGTCCAACTCCTGGCCCTGTGCAGGACACCCCGTTGTCCAAACGCATCTTGAACTCTGTCAGGCTTGGTGCTGTGACTGCTTCTCTGGGGAACCTATTCCAGTGCTCAACCATTTTCTGGGTGAAAAACCTTTTCCTGATATCTAACCTAAACCTGTCCTGGCTCAGCTTCATGCTGTTCCCTTGGGTCCTATCACTGGTCTTGAGTGAAGAGATCAGTACCTGACCCTCTGCTTCCCCTTGTGAGGAAGTTGTAGACTGCACCAAGGTCTCCCCTCAGTCTCCTCTTCTCCAGGCTGAACAGAACAAGTGACCTCAGCCACTCCTCATATGCCTTCCCTTCAAGGCCCTTCACCCTCCTTTGGACACTCTCTAAGAGCTTAATATCTTAGTTATATTGCAGTGCCCAAAACTGCCACAATATTCAAGGTGAGGCCGCACCAGTGAAGAGCAGAACGGGGCAATCCCCTCCCTCGACTGGCTGGCGATGCTTTGCCTGATGCCCCCCAGGACACAGTTGGCCCTCCTGGCTGCCAGGGCACTGCTGACTCATATTCAACTTGTCGTCGACCAGGACTCCCAGGTCCCTTTCCTGGCACTGCTCTCCAGCCTCTCGTTCCCCAGTGTATACACACAACCAGGGTTGCGCTATTAATGCGTGGCCTTAAATGGTTGCTCCTTTTACTCTCTGAAAAGAAGCTGTACTTGAATTGATCTATGGGCACCAAAGATTTCTAAAAAAGTAATGAGAAATTGTCTTCTGTAGTAATTACAGGATCACAGAATGGTTTAGTTAATCAAAAACCAAGGAGTTACACCATTTTTTTTGTTAATACGTTTTAAATATGACAGGTCAGTGATACAGATACCTTGGCTTTTAAGGTTAAGATTTATTAAGTATCCTTTTAATGGTCTGATTCTGCACCACCAAAATATCAATAGAGTGGGAGTCTTTGCTTTCAGTGTTAGGTTAGACATTATAGTGGAAATATGGAGGAAATGACTGTGTGATCTTGATGTGTTAGGCTGGAGAACCCTCCTGAGTTCTAATCCTTCACAATTTTAGGCAGTAGCACAGTACAGTAGGTTTTCTTACATCCTGTTAGGCTAAAGATTACCGTATGTGTCTATTTTACTTCAGGTCAGAAAGCACTTCCTAGTAGTCCCTAACAGTTTAAAATCCAACATAGGAGTCTAAAAGCCACAACTGTCCAGAAAAGATTGGGAGCATTGCTAATATTATAGATCTTCAGAACAGTGAATTTCCTGGTAGATGACATTTGTAAATGGTCATAGTAAATGGTATCCTATGAAGGGAAGTCCCAGTCACCCTTCTTCAAGTTCCTGCCACTATGATCTGAGGAAAAATTTCTTCTTTATGATAATTCAGGGGTGGAATTGACTCTCAGAATTTTTAAGAGACGCACCAAACAGACACGTGTAAGAATTAAAAGATCATTTGTGATCTATCTTAGAGCATTTGTGATTTGTCTTAGAGTTTCAGAATAAGGTTAGGAAGAACAGAACAAAATAAGAGAAACCAAGCTTTTACCAAATACAGTTATTTCTATCAGTTCATGTAAACATTGCTTGCCAGTGAACTGCTATACTTTTTTAAAGGATATTCCCTTGTCAGACCCTTTAAAAACGTAACCTCTTGGTTTATTTTCTTCATTTTCTCACATGAAGATGTTAACATTTCATTAGGAAATGTGTTAGATTTCTCCTAAGTATCTATTAATGATTTATTTAGTGGAATAATGGTCTATGAAGTGTTAATGGAATCTGTGAAACGTTCATGATGTTTGACTGTGATAACCATATACACCTCCTCCCTTCTCTGTATTCATTTTAGTTGGAGAGAATTAACATCAGCAAGTCAGAAATCTTATTTTAAATAATTGATCTCACTTTGCTTTACTACTTCTAATCCTTAGGGATATTAAAATACTTGACTTTTGGCCAAGTCTAGCTGGGATGTGAAATGCAACCTTCTTATAACTAAATGGTGCCTTTTGAACAGTATATGTGCCTTAGTCAGATACCTTTTATTTGTTTTGTTTTAGAGAACTAATGTATCTTATTTACAAATGATTGTAGGGTTTTATTTTTAGATTTATTTTGCCTGATTTGGGTGAAATCTTAAGTCCGTTTCCTGAACAGCGGTACTGCGGAATAGATTTTACTAGCAAAAGCAAGTATTTTTCCTTAAAATTGTTTGGGCTGCCTTAAAGCATCATCAGGATTGATGTCTATTTAAACCTGACTTATTAAACAAAGGTATTATTAATGATGAATTTTGCAGCTCTGGCAGGTGGTAGGCAGTGGTGCCCTGTGCAGCCATGCCCCACGCAGGGGCAGCCACGCTGCCCACCTTGGGGTGAGGCACCTGGGGACAAGGCTGGTGGGGTGGGGGCTTGTAAGCAGTGACTGCAGCACAGGCACTTTGCTCTCCCCACACTGTGTTCATGTGATAACTGTGCTTGTTGCTGTAACGATTGACTCCGCAGCATTCCAGCTGGAGCTTGACACCAGGCATGATAAATATGAACGGCTCGTGAAGCTCAGTCGTGATATAACTATCGAAAGCAAGAGAACGATATTTCTGCTCCACAGGTTTACCAGGTGAGTCACATTGAGCCTGAAAATGTTCATAGAAACCTAGAAGCTGCCGTGCAGTGTTGTCTGTGTTTGTGATTAGCAGCTGCAATGTTCTGTTGAGAGAAATTTAATTAATTTCCCATAAACATCCTTTAGAGTGGATGGGAGCTAGTTAATGCACACTCCAGTTAGAGAATTATAAGATGCCGGTTCAAGTTTCTTGGTTGGTTTTATTGGTGTATTAAACTAGATCAGAGCAGCAGAATGCACAGCAGATGAGAGCCTTCCAGCTTTTAGCAGGCTGTGAGAGAAAAGTATGCACCCTTCCTTCAGGTTAGTTGCCTGGGCTTTTAAGTCACAGTTTTGGTTCTTGCAGCCCCACCTGAGGTCATCAATGCAAAGAGGAGGTGACCTGGGGTCCATTTATGTAAGTACTACAACTGGATAGGTTGTTCTGTGAAGTTTTGAGCTTCTGTATGTTTTGTGTTCTCATGAGCCTTCAAGCAATCTTTGAAAGCCACAAACAAACCAGAACAACAGGAAAATTTGAAGCTTTGCATAGCCTGTTGTATAAAATGTTTACCATATATGACAAACATTGGTCTTGCATGTTATAGTTGAAATAGTTCTCCCTGTTCCTTTTTTTGTAATTTAATTTGGTTTTTGTTACCTATCAATGCATTTATGCTGAAGTAGTAACTATTTATAGTCACCATAGTAGTAACAGTTACGAACAGATTGGGAAGTTGCCCTCTTTTTAACTTGGTTTTCTTCTGCGAAGAGGTATTGTGATAATTCCAGTAACCACTACAGCCTTGACTGTAAATAGCTACTCCCATTACTGGGGCTAGGTAGCTGGGAGCTCGTGGAGGAAAGAACAACAACAAAAAACTCCTAATTACTCCAGATTTTAGATTCCTGTTTTGGAAGACATTCCTGTTTTGTGAGAGTGGAAGCTTTCCATGCTGTATTTTGTATTTCCTTCTCCTTTGCAATTATTGTGGCTTTAATCTTGTTACACTTTACTATTTGCTTTTAAATGTTTTCTTGAGACCAGTCTATCAGTAGTTCCTTAAATAGACTGTAAACTAATATACCATATAGATTATTTGTGGTAGGGGAAGTTTAAAGGAAATTAAATAAACTAAGCTTTAAATTTCAAGTATATATTGTGCTTTTGAATCAGATATTTAAGCTGTTCCTGAACAGCATAGTCCATAACTACTTCCTGAAAGAAATCACATGTAGAAGTACATCATGTATTATATTTTGCAATACTGTCAAGTATTGCAAAATATTGATTTTTTTTTTTTTTTTTAAAGAGGTTGAAGGACTTCTGTAAATACTGCTAGTTTTCTGCAATATTTTTTGAAGCCTTTGCATATGTGTCTCCTTTTTCTTACTTAAGCAATAATTACTATTCCAGTCTGGAATAAACATAATCCTACCAGAACTCTGTTTGGCTGTTTGATTATTTTCCCAGTAACAATCTGCAGAATCTGAATAGGTATCAATGGAAGTTAAACTGTTTCTCATTCCAGTGCCAGCTTTACTTTTTCTTGAAGCCATTAAAAATATATTGATTAGTAAAAGAAAATGTGTAATGTTTTTTAACTGTTTGCTCACGCTCTGAAAACAGCTCTTCCTGTTTTATGATTGCAGTGCTCCCAATGGGGAAGAAATACTAAAGGAGTCTGAAGTCAAGCTAGATGCTGTCCGACAGAAGATCAAGCAGGTTGCACAAGAACTGATTGGAGAAGACATGTATCAGTTCCACAGAGCTATATCTCCAGGTAAATTATTTAAAAATAGGGAAAGTGTGCTAGTTTGAACTGTGCTCAGTTTTTCTTTATGTAGGAATACTTCCTCCTCATGCTGCAGGTCTGAATTTGTTACATTTCTGTGGCTATAAATCAGGACTCAGGTTACTAGCAAAGTTAGCTCCGGTATTAGAGAGGCTATTGTCCTTTAGTCTTCTTTTCAGTGCAGTTTAGAGGAAGATTTCAATAGAAGACTACAACTGGAAGAATTTGGACCCTGACCTAAACTGCAGTTGGGAGTAATTCTAGCAAATATACTGACTAGTCTTCTCTGACTGAGAGGAGCATGTGTAGCACACTCAGTTACCCCACCTGAAGGGTTATAATTTCTGGGAAGAGAGTAGGAGCAACTGTCTTGTGAAATTATCCATTTTGAGTTGATAAAATTCATTAATTAAAATCTTTAGATTAGCATTTTCTTTCTTCTTAAGACTCAGAATGTGCTTCTGCCTCTCTGTTAGAAGCATTAAATCAGTTTATATGTTTCAATCATATCTTTTTCTGCTCCTCTCTGTAAACAGCAGTCCTTTACCAACATTCTTGAGAATTAAGTTGCAGTGCTTTCATGACTCTTTCTGTCAAATCATATTTCTTTGCTGAATCTTTGCTGACAATTTGAGTCTTACCTAAAATTGGTATGCCTTGTTTGTGGCAACATATGAGTAAAATATGTAACTGCTTCTTTGACATCTTGGTCATGACATAAAAGAGTCTTGTGTTTATCAGTCTCAGATTTAACATATTTGGAATTGTGTATATTTTTCCTTGTTTAGGTAAGACCTTTTCAGCTGAGGAGAGCTGAAGATTTGCCCTGAATCATTTAATTGTTTAAAAATGTCCATAAGATTGATTTGATAGACCAGAAGCAAATACATGTATGTTATTTACAAGACAAAAAGTTAACTTGTACTGATGTCTTACACAAACTTAAGTTTGTTAAGGGTGAGACAGCTCTTGAGTGAAAGCTCAGTTTATCAATATGGAAGCAGAAGGAGCTTGCCCTGATAGCCTTCAATGGCTCTAATTAATTCCACAGTCCTCTTACCTGTGATGCATTAGGTTGTTCAAATTAAATACAAGTAGTTTTTCTTAAAGAGCTACCTAATCTGTACGTGTCTTGCTGCTATTTATAGCTAAGTACTGTAATGACACAATGAAAAGAAAAGGTAATTCAAAACGCTGACACTATAGATGATCTCAAACTGTGAACAATACTAGTCCAAGTATGAGTATATTGACTGTATGAGTATATTGAAGTATGCTGAAAATGTGTTTTGATTTTCATTTTAAGTACTACTTATAAAAGCCAAGAATTCTTGCATTCAGTTTTATGAAAAAAAAGTTTCTGAAAGCTTCACTGAGACTTGTAAACCTTGTCTGAATAACCCCTGAAGTTTGTAGCCCCGTGTGAGTCACACAGTACTGTCTACAGAACAGCAGTGTTTGAGGTCTGCTACCTCACAGATCTTTGTGAGACTGTGTGGTACAAGCTATCAGCCATGCCATGGGAGCAAGATTCTTACAGGGTAACCAGTTACCCCGCATCAGCTGCCTCACCTGAACTGTCTTTTTTTTTTTTTTAAATATGTCTTGTGTGGGTAAATTCAGAGGCTTACCTACCTCTAGTTTTACTGAGGAGCAGCTTGCCTGGAATTAGCTTGCATTCATCTCAGACGTAATGGAGTAGACCTACACAGCAGACATATGGAAGCTTACTGCATGATAAGTTCTGGGTGTACTCATATTCTTATAAAACAAGTGAGCAAACCTCATGCTAGTTTTCTACTTCCAGATTCTCTCTCCTGAGTAAAAAAATTTGATTTTTTTCTTAAAAAATACATTTTTTTCAAACCTCAAAAGCTAGATTTCATTTTTTATATGAAAGATATGTAAACTTAAGCTAGGCATAGCAACTGGAAATAAAGAAATTGATCCAAAAAAAGTTTTGTTCAGGTTTCTTTGTGTGTTTGGTAAATACTCATACACAGTCAGCTACACTGATTCTCCTGCATAATCTATTTCTGACTTGCATGAAGGTACTTGTTAATACCTGAATGAACCTGAATAAACTCTTTAGAAAACAATTGAAAATATGCTATCAGAAACGACTCAGAATTTTTAAAACCTTTTTCTGTTGTAAATCTCTTAAAATGTCTAAGATCTGTTTGTCCATTGTAGAGCAGGATGAATTACTGTAGGGGAGGTTAGTAGTAGAAGTCTTTAGTAGAGGAACTTAGAGACCTGCTGCATGTGTATGGTGACTCAATGCCTCCACAACTGCAAAACTTTTAAATAAAATACGCAAATTCAGATGTAAGGGACCTACAATGATCATCCAGTCCAACTGCCTGACCACTTCATGGCTGACTGAAAGTTAAAGCATGTTGTTTAAGGGTATTGTCCAAATCCCTCTTGTAAACAGACAGGCTTGGGGCATTGACCACCTCTCTAGGAAGCCTGTTCCTGTGTTTGACCACCCTCTCGGTAAAGAATTGCCCTTGATGGATGCAGCAGAGCCATTCCCATATATCCTATCACTGGATACCAGGGAGAGAAGATCACCACCACTCTCTCCAGTTCCCCTCCTTGGGAAGCAGTAGAGAGCAATGAGATCGCTCCTCAGCCTTGTCCTCTCCAAACTAGACAAGCCCAAAGTCCCTAACTGCTCCTCAAAGGACATTCCTTCCAACTCTTTCACCAGCTTTGTTGCTGTCCTCTGGATGCCTTCAGGGACATTCAGATACTTCTTAGATTGTGACACCCAGAACCCCGCAGTTACATATACAGTAGCACACCCCTAACACTTGCATCAACTCGGAGTGAGGTTGTCATAGTATTAAAGAATTTTCTCACTACAGTATTAAGAAAATTGAAGAGAGTGAATCTTATTCACCTTTGTAGGTAAAAAGGAAGGAAGGCAAAAAGGTATTAGTGTGCTAAATAGTAAGGGGAAGAAGTAGACTCTGTTGTCCATCTTTCCAGCAGTCAGGAGTACAGTCTCTCAAATACCTGAAATTTGCAGTTTCTTTGAACAGAACTAAAAGATGGAAAATGCACAGTCCCCATTGCATTTCTGAATTTAGAACAGAAATGGCTGTACTTCTACTTTTTTCCTCTTTTTAGATGACATTAAGTGGCAAGTCTGTGGACTGTCATAGGTTGTATAATACTGATTGGCCCTGAGATCTCTGTGTTGTTTCTGTAATTTGGTATTTGTGCCCCGTTAAGAAGACTGTTTATAAAATCCAACTGAAATAAGTTGCCTTCATTCTATTTCTATAGGTCATCTACTTAAATTCTAGCTTTTCTACATATGCTCCTCTGTGAGGGAAGTTTGTGCCCGCTGGTGCCCATGTTTTGTAAGGGCATGCATTAGAATATGTCTCTGAGAAAACAGGGAATGCTTTTAGGCATTGTGTAAACGAACCTGAGTGTATAACAAGTATGAAATGCTAACTTTTAGCCAGACCTTTACTCTTACCTTATTCATTCTTCTGCTCTCCAGTTAGTCCTCGGGATGGCAGAAGAAGGAACACGCAGCATTAAAGGCTTGTAGATCTTGATTGTGCTGAAGCTAGGGTCCAGGAGGTGTCAGAGGTGTGAAGGTGCTTGATGTCAGGATTATGAAGCTGAGATAGAAAATCTAGAAACATGAAGAATGAGGGGACAGTTAGATGAAGAGCAACTATGAGAGGGAATGCTTTATTCCCCGTGCCCACCACCGTTTATGAAGAACAGTAACTGGGAGGGAAACAGTGATAAGAGTTAAGAATGTTGCTTTTAGTTTTGGTTTTAAGTGTTCTTTAATTGTTGCTTTGCTTTTTTTTCAATGGAAAAAGCTTGCATACCTTTTTGAAAATAAATGTAGCTAAGAAAAGTGCTAGATCTTTTGTCTTTATGTATTTCCTAGAGCTGTAAGTCTTGACCTTCCTTTAACCTAGTTTTCAATTCTGATTTTGTATTTTAAAGAAATTCTGGAGAACTAGTTAAAAAGATTTTTATGAACAAAAACATTGCCATTAAACTGCTTTTTTCTTCAAAAAAGAATAAAGAAACGCCTATGTCCCATATCTCAAAAGCAGCATGTCTAATTAACCTCAAACTTCCTAAAAATATTCTCCTTTGTCTTGAAACCAAACATGAAACATCCTCCTGTTCCCCACCCTACCTCTCACAGAAAGAGTAAAAGGGTTCAAAATGGGGCTTATAATGGAAACCGCTGTAGCAGCCTTAACTGGGGAATCATGACTGTCTGCGTGATAAAGCTGCCTAATACATATTTTATTCAGTATAATAACTGTTAGCCTATAAATAGAAAAGTGCTATGAGTATAATGCTTGGGAATATTGTTTGCCACTTGTAATTGTTAAATGCTTTTTTTGGGGTTACTCCAAGCAGTTGTTCTTTTGACTTGAAGATAAAACAATTCTGGCAGAGCACTAAAGAAGTTTCATGCTTTCCCTCATTAAGAATAGTGCTAATGGCACGCAGGACGTTTCCCCAAAGGACACTTGCATGAGCTCAAACACTGAGTATAGCACTAATTGAACAACAACAAAAACTGATGACTGTTTTCTACACGTTTCTTAACAGTACAGATTGTCCCAGGGGATGATTAAACAAGCAAACAAAGAGATACTGAAATAATGAAGGCTTTTTTTTAATGCAGAGCTCTTCATTTGTTATGTTAGTGTTCTGCTTTGTTGATATTTTTAAAGCTTTACTATTTGTAATATAGAATTCCTGCTCCTTTGCCCTACTTTGCAGTGTATACCTTATATATCCTGTGAGGAAATGTGTACTGTTTCTTTAAAATTGTTGGGAGACACTATGCAAGAAAACAACTGCAAAAGATTGTATGAATCTATGAAAGGGAGGAAGAAATTTTTCAGGATTTTTTATTTGTGTATATATATGTGTTTAAGCATTTAGATATACATATTTAACTCTCAGCTGCTAAGAGAAATATCAATTGTATACCGGACAGATCTGTATGAGACCTAAAGACAAGAAAGAAATGGTCTGCAACATGTGTAGGGTCCTGCACTTGGGTCACAACAAACCCATGCAGTGTTACAGGCTGGGGGAAGAGTGGCTGGAAAGCTGCCTGGAGGAAAAGGGCCTGGGGCTGCTGGTCGACAGTGCCTGAACGTGATCCATCAGTGTGCCCAGGTGGCCAAGAAGGCCAGTGGCATCCTGGCTTGTATCAGCAGTAGTGTGGCCAGCAGGACCAGGGCAGTGATTGTGCTTATGTACTCAGCACCTGTGAGGCTGCACCTTGAATCCTGTGTTCAGTTCTGGGCCCCTCACTACAAGAAGGACATTGAGGTGCTGGTAAGTGTCCAGAGAAGGGCAACAGAGCTGGTGAAGGGTTTGGAGCAGAAGCCCTGTGAGGAGCAGCTGACGGAGCTGGGGGTGTTTAGCCTGGAGAAAAGGAGGCTCAGAAGGGACCTCATTGCTCTCTACAACTATCTGAAAGGACATTGTAGCCAGGTGGGAGGCAGTCTCTTCTCCAAAGTAAGAAGCAATAGGACAAGAGGAAACAGCCTCAAGTCACACCAGGGAGGTTTAGATTGGCTATTAGAAAAAATTTCAACACGGAAAGGACTGTCAAACATTGGAACAGGCTGCCGAGGGAAGTGGTGGTGTCATCAGCCCTGGAGGTATTTAAAGGCATGTAGATATGGTGCTTAGGCATATGGTTTAGTGGTAGACTTGGCAGTGCTGGGTTAGGGGTTGGACTTGATGGTTCTAAAAGTCTTTTCCAACCTAAACAGTTTATTTTTCTATGTTAGGATTTATGGAATTATTCTAAGCATGTTCTGAATTTACTCTACATAAATGCAAAACTTGTGTAATGCAGAGGGAAAATTAAGGACTGCTTGGCTGCTTGTTAGGTTGGCATTGTGTGGGATTAAACAGAGTACCTTTTTAACATGATTTTGTTAAATGAAATCTCTAGCTGTTTGTAGATATACTCAGTTTTTTGTCTCTTAAGACAAAATTTTAAATGAGGAGCCCATAATTCTTCTGGGGCTTCTTAAGTAGTGTGGCATGGTGATAGTAGATGCAAGTGGAGCATTGTTGGCTGACCTTTATTTGCTGTGTGCCTGTGCTAGCAGCAGTGGTGAGTGGAGTGCTGTGCACAGAGAAGCTCATTAGCTGTTTATCATGTCTGCACTTGCTCTCAATAGGATTAGATGACGAGGCTGTAAAGTGTCAGCACCTTGTCAAAACTATTGCTCTGTGACTGCTGCTGCTGCTGCAGGAAATTCTGTGTAAAAGTTCAGCTCTGACGCAGTCTAACGCATAATTTATCTTGTGCAGGCACTATTTGTGTTCTGAGAGAATGGTATAATGGAGCTTTTTTCTGTCTCCTGCCTTATACCATTTAGAGTCACTTTAAGCAGGTAAGCATATTGCAACAAACTGCATTGCTGGATCAGACAAAGCCAGTTAAGGCTGTGTGGATGAAAAGGAAATACTTTACTTGCACTAGAATGCTACTTTTTAACTGCAGTATATAGGACCACCAGCCATGATGCTGTAAGAAATGCTGCGGAGATGAGTGGGGTCCAAGCAGCCCAGATTTGGATTACCGATGATTTAAGTAATAAGGTTTTTTTGGGTGTTGTATGAAGGATTTGAATTAGATTGTAAGCTAAAGCAACTATCCACATGATGATTTCTGTGTTACTGGGTTTTTTCTTAATTTTTTTAACTCAAAGTATGGAAAGAACATCTCATACTCAAGCTGTGCTAGCTACCTTTCTATTTGTAGACGTACATGTATTTCTGAAATAATATCAAGGTACATAATAATCAAGGATATAATATCAATGAACTGTTCTGCACATCAGGAACAGTGGAAGTAGGGCATTATTTTCTTCTTAAGAAAGCTTAAAAATTGTAATTAAAATAGGTGGCATATTGAATTGTAGGCTGAGGAAAAGCACAGGAAAAGCTTTTTACTGCATGAGGCAGGTATCATGGATTGTAAATGTCTCACCCAGGAAAAAAGCTGAACACACCTAAAACACTGAAAGGAATGCTATTCATGAAGGAAGCAATCAGGTTTATGCAAGATGGTGGGAAAATATAATAACACAGGAACAGGATGTAACTGAAGAATTAATCTATTTGCTGTTGTAGGTGAGAGGTAAAATGCCAGAAATGGAAACAAAGTTTCCTGATTATACTGGAAAATTAACAGAATTTGCAGTGAATAAGCTAATGTTTATCAAATACGATTTTGTTAATTTCTTTCTTTCTGCTTTGTTACTTTTTCTGTTTCTCTGAACTCACATCCCCAACTCTGCCAACAAGCTTGGTCAAACATTTTCTTCACCTTGCAAGTTGCTTGTTTCAAATTTGATATCTTCAGCTTGTGGCATTTTACTACTCTTTCATTATTTTTGGTTCATGCCTTTTTTCTAGATTCATCCAGGGAAAGGGAAAAATTGGCAACTGCAAAGCCTCTCACTTTGTATTCTCTGCTGCAGGTCTTATATGTCAATACACAAAAACTTAAAACAAATTTGGGAAAATGAATGCGAATTCAGACATGACCAAACAAGTCATGCACTATGTGAGAATTGATTGTCAACTGATCCCTGAATGGTAATAACAGGAAGCTGTTCAGGGCAGCATAAGTCCTTACGTACAGTCTTTTAAAGATGCATGCTGTGGTTCAGCATGATCACAAAGGTTGTCCTTTCCTAGTTTTAACTTAAGACCTAACTCTCCTAAAGTCCTGCTGTACTGTTATGACAAATACTGCAGTTATTCACATGGCAAACTGAAACTAGTGATATTGTTTATCTTTTAATTCAGTTTTATAGCTAGCAAATGGAGGAGACCTTGTACTCTCGCTCAGGAATATTTTTCAGTCTTGCAGTTATTGACATTAGTCATTCACAGATCAGATCTCTCCAGCCTTTACAGGAACCAAGTGCAGCTGGGACGTAAGAGTTCAAGAAAAATCTATGAAGCTTTTTTGTTTGTTTATTTAAAATCACACAGGAGAATGTGTCATAGAGGAACTCCATTCCAAGAATACAACTAGTACAGCACCTCCTGATTTGGTTTTTGTTCTGCAGTCATATGGTGAGAAATAGCAGTTGGTGAGTGGTGATGTACCCTTATACCATCTCACCAGAATCTATATGAGGATAAATGGTCACCACTGGTAATTCTGTTGTGCTTGTGAGTTGGGTCTGTTGCATGGAAACAACATAATCTTAAGGACAACTTTCACTGTGGTTTGAACTGCAGAAACTGTGTTGTGTTAGGTGCTCTTCCTTCTTTGATCATTGAACATCCTGGCTGAGTCAGAGCTTCCTTTCTTTGGTATCTTGAGCACTTGCCCTCAAGGCTGTTAGTACTGTAAAATTTGCCATCTAACTGAATGACTTCTAAAACTCTATATTAATTATCAAGGCAATTGGTGGTAGTCAAAGAGGTCAGGAATACTTTGTAGTTTTTTGTTTGTTTTTTAAGAACTCACGTAGAATGTTGGCTGCTCTTCAGAATTACTATGTTTGGGGCTGGTACGTGGGGTGTAAAAACAAACCCCCAAACTTCAGAACAAAAAGCTTGATTACAGAAGTAACCATGGTCCACCTCAGATTTTCAAGTAGAAGCAAAATAAAAGTTTGTGATTTTCTGACCCACAATTAGTCATCTGCAAAAAAGCCCAGCAGTGCTCATATGTCCATGTGTTTTTAATAACAATACAAAAAAGGCTTGATTAACCTGTTCCCTGCAATAAGACATTAAAATATTCTTCACAGTTCTCTGAAGGATTTTTATGCCTGTCTGGGGAAATAATTTAAGTCTCTCAGGCATCTGTCTCTATTTAATAGGGAACCTATATTTGTTTCTGTAGCTGTTGGGAGAACAGTCTAATCTTGGGATTACCTTTACCCTAAAATTGGTGTGTATTCAACTTTAAACAAAGTGCAAACAATATTAACACTTAAGTATTTGAAATAATCACTTCAACGCATGAAGCTAGAAGTGAACAGAATTTTTTGGTGATCATAGGTGTGTCAAATAGCAATTGACTAATCATCAAAGCATTCAGGAATTAATACAATAAATTTACATGAATTTAATTATTGATATAATAGTAAAATTGCTCAGCCTTTGAATTATTACTCAGTAAATAGAAACAGATTTTTTTCCCAAATTTCTAAGATTGTATGGACATTTTTCTAGTCCTTTTATTTACATTTGTTAGTTAATACTGGTTTATAAAATCCATCCCTGAGTGGAATCACTCTTTTAAGCCATTTTCACAACAGGATGTCCAGAGCATGCCTGTGTCTGAGGAGGGCTGGCTTTATGCTGTTTCAGCATACTGTTATAAAATTAACCTTTGACTTCATGCTCACAATCAACAAAGCAGTTTGATTGTTTCACAATCCCAGTTTTAGTTTAGTTACTTAACTTTTTATCACTTCTGCCCAGAAAGAGACCTGTGAATCTAAGGAACCATTGTCAAGTATGCAGAGAACTTAAAAGGAAAAGACTAAGGTGTGAGTTTTCGGTTTCATGTTAATAGGACACCATACATTTAATTTTTGTATTAATACTCTTAAATTTAATCTGTGTACTTGTTTCAACTGATGATGTACCTGTTAATTATTTGCTTATTTTACTAGTACTCCACTTCATTGATCAATATGCTTGTAGAAGTGCATTCCTTAAGTCTACCATCCTCCCTGTAGTCTGCAGAGCTTAGTAATAAGGGCTCTCCACTTTAACTTAGGTTTTCCTCTTTTGGGGATTTCCACAAGGATATGAATTTTTTCTCTTCCCCCCCCCCCCCGGGGTGGGTTGGTGTTGGGGGTTTTTTTTGTTGTTGCCTTATATATTTTCTGGGAGGGGAGCAGAGGGGAGAAGGGATATTTGTTTCTGTGTCTGGGGTTTTTTTTAATGAGAATGTAACTTGCCAGCCTAAATATGATGATAAGATAGAGCCATGGCTGTGCTGTTTTGATTTTGTAATGAATTAGCAAGTGGGTAGTTTCACATGACTCACCCTGTAAATAATGTGCCCCACCCTTCATTTAGTGATCCTGGAAGAAACTTGCTGAGTGTATCTTCCTACCATCTTTCTAGTGGCTGTTGTTGGCTTGTCATTTCTGCTGCGTGGTTTAGGAGAGGAGCTGGGTAAGAGAGCACAGACTTGTGTCTATCTGCATGTATCAAACCCATCAGCAGAGGCTGCTCTGTAAACAAAAAGATACAGAGAATGGGGACAAAGGATGAGAAAGAAAATGAGTGTGAGTAGAAATAGGGAGAGAAGCAGCTTATTCGGGAAGATGGCAGGTAGCGTTGGCATTGCTAACCCTAACATGAAATCCATTTGAACCTGTTTTGTAACCGTTGAACAGATATTTAAAGGAGGAAGTGAAGTAAACAAAATTTTAGGAGGAAATTTTCACCCTTTGTTTGATCTGTCATTCAGGGTTGAAGCTTCCATGCATGCATGCACGTACATCTCAGGTGGAATTAGATTCTGTTTACCCTAACATGACTCCCGCAATAAAGTAATTTCTATTCTTTACTCATTTTTTAAATAGGACTAGCTTTTCCTGTGTCTTATGCATTCATTTGACTCTTGGATTGAGTGGTCCAATGACTTGGTCTGGGTTTTTTTAAGAAACCTGATTTCTTGCTAAGTTTCTTAGGGAAACTGCTTTTCCTTCTTCGTCAGAGCTTGCCTATGTAGTTAAGGAAAAATGTCTTGAATATCAGCTGATACAGCTGACAAAAAAGTGCTCAAATTTTCAGGCGGAAAAATCTCCTCATTTATAGATGTGTGCTCAGAAGATATTTCAGTGTAACTTTCTAGTTCTTATGTAGAAAATGAATTTTCAAAACATAGAAAGAAGCTGTTATACTGGGTCACTGTCACTTGTGTAGTACAAGCTTTTTATATAGAATAAATGTGATAAAATATCAAAATACTTAAGCAATTTTTTGCCTCATATCTGTAATTTTAAGAAATGCTAGTAGAAATAATACAATGCTTTTATTTGGGATTTTTGGTCCATGTACTAGGAAGAACCCCAAAAACATAAAAGGCAGCCTTACAAAATATTCCATTAGTGGCAGCTCAATCCATAAATAAGCCAATTTTGGAATAAATCCAAAACAAGAGCATAAGGGGAAAGGTATTGTTGGATGGTGTAGTGAAATGGGATGGGGTTTTTCACCTTGGGAATTACTTGCTGAAAATAACGGATGTCCTACCATTAAGCTAAAACATAACATGTTTAAACATCCTTCTACCTGCACATGGAAATACCTTATTTCAAGGTCTTGGGTCATTGAAATGTCATACTGTAGCTACTTCTGGAAGAAGGACTTAAAAAAAATAATCATCAAATATTAATATTTTTTACAAAGTAATTGTGACCGGGATTTGTTACCAGTCTATTTGTAATGGTAACCTTAAATGAGGTTTTGTAAGACTTATTTGTAAATAGTGGGAGCTAGATTCCCTAATTGAGAAAAGGTGACAGTAAATGGCAAACCAGACTACTTACAACATTCACATGGTGTTGTTAAACAAAAGGAAGAAGCAGAAGACATGTCAGCTAGGGTGGGATGACAGGAGGAGGCAAAAATGTGTATACATACATATAAATATGCCCATATAAAAATATACATAATGATAAATGAACAGAGGAGCCAAACACTTATAATGAAAAAGGACAAAACTTCTCTCTTTGGGGAGGAGTAGTGAGGTGGAGTGAACTGAAGTAGGAGAAAACTGTTTACCAAAAAGTTTAAGAGCTGATTTGGTCTCTCTGAGAGCTGTGGGAAATGCCAAATTGATTCTTCATATGTGATAGTCTTCTCCACAGGTAACAGAGAGAGATTCTCACAGATACTGGCATATTGAGTGCTGCTGTATTTCGTAGCTTACACCTTATCCATAGAAAAAGCCAAAATTTCGTAATGGATTACTGGTTGTGTTACATCAGAGGGCAAGTCAGGGAAAGAGTGAGTGATGAAATCTACCTCTCTACAGCTTCTGAAGTTATTTATCTTAGAAGATCCTGAGTAGCTTTTATCTAGTATTCTTCTATTGCTTGTGCCCAGAATGCTTTACCTGAATTCAGTTGATTAAATTATGGTATTTAATTGGCCTTGCAGCTCCCTGTTTGTATTCTGGTTTGTGAACAGCAGTGTTGAGTGTGATTTTGGTTGCTGCATGTTTATTCTGTTTTTCCCACTGCTGCTGTAGAGAAGCATAAAGAATCCAGGCTAAATTGCTTTTCTGAGTTACTTCCACTCAAATACATATTTAAAAGGAAAAAAAAATGCAGGCCACTTATCGTGCTTTTGTGATTGTAGTATGGAAAGTCTTCTACCCCTAGAGGTTAACTCTAGTTTTTCAGGGTATTTCCACCCTCATCTGTTATTCAAATCTATGTTCTCTTCTTTTTGATTTAGACTTTTTGTTTGATCCAGGTGAAGTCTAAATTTGCTTATATCTCCATAGGCTGAGGTCTTGGCCCTGTAAAGGTCAGTTGAGGATATTAAAATTATTCTAATGGAACCAGGATTCTACTTCTGGTACCATGGGTATGTCCTCATTTTCTCACTATATGCACTGACAAAACTATTGTCTAATCCTGGCACTCTTGCAGCATGATACCTCTTTGCTTCTCTTGAAGTGAAATCAGCCCCTTAAAATGGCTCAGAATAGCTCTGCTAGAACCATCTCTGTCATGTTATAGTTCATTCCTTTAATGTCATTCTTTGGAGCTTCTGTGTCCATGGGTCAGATATACACATGCACTGACTTCGTCTTCAAAACTTTTTATAGCTTAGTACTGCTGTGGTTATTTGTTCCAGCTTTGTTTCTGCTTTTTTTTCCACCAACAGTGCCAACTTAAGCTTTCTGCTTAGGAACTTTTCTCACATGCTTTCCCTAAATCTACTCTCTGCACATAAGGAAAAACTGACAACTTGTGAAATCTCCTTGTCTGAATATTCAAACTCTTTTTTTTATATCTCACCTTTGCTGTAATGCATACAGAAACTCACCATCTGCTAAGTAGGTGGCAAGAGGTAATTGTGGCAGGTAGCTGCAGGTGGCATACAAATCTGGTACAAACTACATTTGTTATCCCATCTTTTATTTCCTCGCCAACATACCAACTCCTTTTGTACCCCTGCATGCCTTGATTTTACAGTGGAAGTTATTTGGACAGAGCAGTTATTTGGTATATTCATAGAATCACAGAATAGATAGGGTTCGAAGGGACCTCTAAAAATCACCTAGTCCAACCCCCATGCCAAAGCAGGGTCACCTGTTAGTCCTCTTATTGGACATCACAATCCTGTCTGGTTGATTTTTTTTTTTTTTTGGTCTGGAGTGGTTTATAACAACAGACGAATTAAACATGAATTTCACCAAACCTGCACATTTTAAGGAGCCTGTTCACTGATTCCCACAAAATAGAGAAGTGGGAAATTAATTGCTGTTGCTAATAAGGTGAAACAAGGGAAACTTTTTTATTCTTTTTGCTTTTGATTTACCTGCAGTCTTTTTCTTTGTCATGTCTCTTCGTGAACTCATGAAAGTGTAATCCACACTCTCCATAATACAAATGCTGTATTTTAAAAGCTCCATTATCATAGAATGGTTTGGGTTGGAAGGGACCTTTAAATGTTATCTAGCCCAAACCCCCTGCAATGAGCAGGGACATCTTCAACTGGGTCAACTTGCTCAGAACCACCTCCAGCCTGACCTTGAATGTTTCCAGGCATGAGGCATTGACCACTTCTCTAGGCAACCCATTCCAGTGCTTCACCACCCTCATTGTAAAAAATGTCTTGCTTTTATCTAGTGTAAATCTACTCTGTTTTAGTTTAAAACCATCACCCCTTATCCTATCACAATAGGCTCTGCTAAAAAGTCTGTCCCCATCTTTCTTATAAGCCCCCTTTAGTTACTGGAAGGCCTCAATCAGGTCTCGTGGAGCCTTTGCTTCTCCAGGCTGAATAACCCTCAGCATTTCCCCACAGGAGAAGTTCTGCAGCCCTTTGATCACCTTAGTGGTCCTCTTCTACACCTGCTCCAACAGATCCAGGTCTTTCTTATGCTGGGGAACCCAGAGCTGGATGCAGCACTCCAGGTGGTGTCACACCAGAGTAGAGTAGAGGGATAGAATCACTTCCCTTGACCTGCTGGCCATGGTGCTTTTGATGCAGCCCCAGAACACAGCTGGCTTTCTGGGCTGCCTGCACATTGCTGGCTCATGTCGAGCCTCTCATCCACCAGCACTCACATGTCCTTCTCATCAGGACTGCTCTTCATCTCTTCATCCCACAGCCTTGATTGACATGGGGGGTTGTCCTGACCCAGGTGCAGCACCTTGCACTGGGTCTTGTTAAACCTCATGAGATTCCCATGGGCCCACTTCTCGAACTTGTCCAGGTCCCTCTGGGTGGCATCCCATCCCTCAGGTGTGTCAACCACACTGCTCAGCTTGGTGTCACCTGCAAATTGCAGAGGGTGCACTTGATCCCAGTTGATCCGTATGTCATGGATGCAGATATTAAACAGTATTGGTCCGAGTATGAACCCTTGGGGTACACTATGGGGAGCTGCTGTTCAGTATGTTTCTGAGAGTACCATGATTCTTTAAATCGAAATTGCAGAAAGTTCTGAATGAAAAATGCAGTTGGAATAAAAGCTTGAACATGTTTATCTGCTATGTGCTTGGTCTGACTTCCATACTTCGGAAGTGTTCTGTGTTAGATTATGCTTCAATGTTATTTCTGGATTATGTTAGTTTTCACTTTTTGCTAATAACCTTCAAATAGTCTCATTTAAAAGACTTCTTAAAAAATAAATAATCATGAGGGTAGATCATTGCTGAAAGTTTGAATCATTAGCTTAATTCTGCTGGTTTTGCAGGACTTCAAGAATATGTTGAGGCAGTCTCATTTCAGTATTTTATCAAAACACGATCTTTGATTAGTGTTGAAGAGATCAACAGACAACTAATATTTACAGCAGAAGACAGAGAAGAAACAACAAACACGGTAAAAGTTTTTCTTTTCTCAAGTGACAAACATCTTTCTGGAATGGAAATGCAATGAGAAAGCTTAGTCACATTTTTGGCATCTGATTAAATAAGGCCAGTAAGTGGAATGGGATTAGATATACATGTGGGCTTTGACTCACTTGTTCAAAATGCTTTTTATTCTGATAAAGTTGTAAACTAAATCTGTGGGATACAAGTTTATAAATTTCACATCCTTTTTATTCAGAGCAAACTGAACTCTTTCTGGTAGGGCAAAAGATCCAGGGCAGGGAAATACTAGCAAACAATGTAGAAGAGGGATTTTTACTGCCTGGGACAGCCTGTAAGACCTGCTGGTGTGTAGTGATGTTACAGAAGTTGGGGGAGATAAACAAAGCCAAGGCAGGATGAACTCCCTGAATGAAATCTTGCTGTTGGTACTGAACTAGTCACAAGAGACACTGTATTCAGCTTCTGTTAAAATGTGCTGCATATATCTTAGCTTGGTCCTTTGTAACTTTCCTGGAGTTAATTACTCTGAGAGGACAAGCTGGTATCCCATCATACCTTAGCCCTAATACCCTATCTGTTGTTTATTGACTTGCCTGTACTCCTACCCTGCCCTAAATGGGTCATAGGGACAAACTGCTGTCACCAACCACAGTAAACTGGGTGCAGTTTGATTGTTGGCAGGGGAAAACAGGTGATTTGATGGCAATCTACAGAAGCGCACACGCAGTTGATGTGCAGTGTCCTATAATGCTGCTTTAGAAGAATTCCTGAGTCCGTTTCTGTTAAAGAGAGTCTGCTGCAAAGCACTTCTCATTCCTTCTTTATTCTCTTGGTAAGATATTTGCAAAGAAACCAGATTTGTAGCTTAAATTAATTTGTTTTTACCAGAGGCATGCCCACTGTGGCACACTTAATTTTAACAAACTGTGAAGTTGTTAACCACAGCATCCACGCCTCTGACCAGATCTGAATTTGGGTAGATAGTGTGTTGTGGAAACAAGTGAACAGAAAGAAACCTTCATTATCTCCCATGTTACCAATATTTTGGCAATAAAAAGTATTGGAAACTTGAATAAAGGAGCAAACTTGTAACTTTGTGATGAGTTTTCTTCATGAAGGTTTTTTTTTTTTAGCTATTTTAATGAGTTCAGTTGATAGAAAACATCTTAAAACACTATAGCTATCAGCTTCTTTTAGAAAATACATTTAGAAATTCAAGATTCTATTACAAAATTATATGATTCTTTTTCATAATGCAGACTCTTTTTGATTGCTTTGGTAGCTTTGGACAGACTATTTAGCAAAAAAAATCTTATCAGGCTGAGATCTGTCAGATGAAAAAAAAAACCCAGTCGACTGCAAATAAATGTTGCTACAAAGATGTGATCATTGTGTTTGCAAATAGAGATGGTAGAAGTAGCTTATGTTTATCATGCTTGCTAGAATTAAAATCACATCTCAAGTAAAAATTGATGCTTTCTTACATTCCTGTCTGCTGGAAATCAGAGCACGTGGAAGTGCCATGCCATTTAATTTTCCAGAATGTTTTTAATTTCCAGTTATGTTAGCTAAGTTAGTGTGTATTTGAACCATTACAGACCGCTTTTTCATAGTTCTCTGTACCGGACTTTGTTTTGTTCTGTCCCCAGACCTCCAATTCCCGTGACAACCAACCACATACCTGGAGCCTGAAGGTAACACCTGTCGATTACCTGCTGGGAGTGGCAGATCTGACTGGAGAGCTGATGCGTCTGTGCATCAGCAGTGTTGGGAACGGTGACATAGACACACCTTTTGAACTGAGCCAGTTCTTGCGTCAGATCTATGATGGTTTTACTTTCATTGGCAACACTGGACCTTACGAAGTATCTAAGAAGCTGTATACCTTGAAACAGAGTCTGGCAAAAGTAGAGAATGCCTGCTACACATTAAAAGTACGGGGATCTGAAATCCCAAAGCACATGCTGGCTGATGTGTTCTCCACCAAAACGGAATTGATTGATCAAGATGAGGGTCTTCCTTAAAATAAGGACAACTCAGAAGGGAAGAGGATTTAGAAAACACTTTTTAGTTATGGTTTGTGGGGTTTTGACCCTTCTCAAAGCTTTTTAGGTAGAGACATTTTTAGTTTAATCTATGAGAAGACTGTTTGCAGTAGTAATTTGTAACCAAAAATACTTTTTATGATGTGCAAGAGAACAAATGTCTGACTTTGGCCTCTTGGTATGGAATTTCCTGTATTGCTCCATTGTATCTTCTTTCAGAATGACCAGAATTTCCACTGCACTTCACTCCAGTGACTGTCAGTTGTGTGAGTCACATCAAACTGTTGTTGCTGTTGTTATGATAAGTTTTCAGCAAGCACAGCAGTGGAAAAAAATGGTTAGGTACTCTTATTTAGCATTATCCATAGGTTTCTGCTGACCCATTTTCTAAGTATTTGTATTCTGTAGCCGTGTCATACCTAGAACAATGCACCTGTGTCTAAGTTCATCCCTTGACTTTAAACTGAGGTGGTCTCAACAGTGCCATATAACTTAAGTTTTCTCTGATTAGTGCTTTAAAGTATGAAACTGAGGCTAAGTCAACTTTTTGCCTATTGGTAATGAAGCTAATTGCACCAGATAAATACTACTATGCACTGGTTATTTTGGGGCTCTGTTTAAACTGAGCTCTGTTCAAGTTAACACTGGTACTTCACAGTTTTGACATGAGCTAGAAGATCCACAAAAAAAAAAAGTGGAATGTATTGGTTTACATTTTTTGTGGTATAGTTTAATGCAGAATCTGACATATTTCTGTTTGTAGACAAAAGAAGTTGTCGTACAAATTGTGTAATTTGGTGTTACAACAAGCTGGTTTTGGCCAGAATGAATGTGATGCAGTGTTGGAAGTCTGTTCTCCATTGTTTGTGCTGCCCTGAGGACCTCCAGTGGGGTTGAACTGCTATAAGTGAAAAGCTTTAAATATATGTTAGCAGGAACTATATCATGTGCGTGTTCCTATGGAAAGGAAATTGCAAACAGAAGTAAGGCAGACATTCTGGCTTCCACATTTATCTTTGAGGTGGGTATGTCACTGTTGGCAAAAAATCAGGGCTTTATGCTGCTGTCTGAAGTTATGAAAGTCTGATAATGTACATTATGCTAAAGGAAAACAGATAAAACAACACGATCTTTAGATTCCAGGAAATAGGCCTCCCAACTGCAATTGAAAATACTGCATGGTTTTTATTTCCACTTCCATATGCTGTGATACTGCCAATATTTTTTCCCATGAGCATGTCCTGAATAGCTGGAATCATCTGATATATGGTTAGGAAGGGGTAAATACATTTCTATCACATTTTTCCATTGTTTCCATGTAAAGCAATATGTGATGGGTTGAACAAGGAGTGGCTTTTTTCCTGTTGCTTAATACTATTTTTTACAATAAATTCTGAAAAGTAGTCACTGCCTCTATGTTAGTCCTTTTGCCTGTCTGTCCAAGTGGTAAATTACAGTGTGAGTTTCCTGCTGTGCAGGACTTGACTTGAAGTCTCACTCCACTTCTATATTCATACTTCAGTGGGTACTTTCTAATCCCAAATCTCTTTATTCTTTCTCCCTTAACTTTATTCTATGAAGTCTAAAAACTAGTTAGAATAGAAACTTCATGTGATCCTCTTGAATTAAGAAAAATCAAAGCAAAGGATTCAGATGACAAAACAAGTATATCCCTGGAACAAACCTGCAACAGTACCCACATTTTTACATTTGTCCTTGTTTTTTCTCTGTTTCTTTTTCCCTCTGATGGGAGGAGAGGAAGGAAAGGAGAAGGATACTTGCTAATAGGAATAGGAATAGTTTTGGAGTGTCCCCTCCCCTGAAATGTATACATCTAGTTCAGTTGATGCAGCTAAGAGTATAGTTCTGTCTCTTTTGGCACAGCTAAATTTATTGCAAGTAATTGCTTGTTGAGTGTAAGTGTGTCAAGTGAAACCAGATATTATTAGAGGTATCATGGGATACTAAACAGAGATCTGTCTCTTGTCTGTCCTAGCAGCTATCAGGTGGAATTAAAAAATCTTCATGAAAAGGGATGAGATGAATTCCAGCACATAGCTGTACTTGGCTTAGTGACATTCTGCCTCTAGCCATGGAACAAGCACACAATGGCCACCACTTTAGTCAGCTCCTGCTTTTGTACAATCATTTTAAAATTACAGATGCCTAAAAAGAGTACATTTTTTCCCTAGCAATCCTTAAAAGTAGATGCTCTTTCAAAAAATACACACTGGTTCTAATGATTTTGAGATTTAAATTTTCAATAGGGCAAGAGGAATCTTTTTAATGACAGACATGATTTCTAAACTTCAGGCTGCCTGCCCATAATCAAAAGCTGTGAATAATTTCTAATAGGGAGCAAAGTGTATATGCAGTGTGTTAAAACACCAGCACAGATGGGAAGTAGCTAATGGCCTGCAAACCTCCTTCGCAAGGAAATATTTTCCCCCAAAAACAATTGCGCTGTAGCTATTTGAAAAGTGACAGACATTTATCAGCAAAACAAGCTGCTAAACAAGCAATGGCAGTTTTCCCATTTCTTATCCCATTACTCTATGGAGCTATTGATACGTTTGGTCTACAGCCAGAACAGGACTACGTCATAGCAGATGTTTCACGAGGGCAGGCAGCTCTGCGTGCTAAAAATCATCTGCCTTTCTGGAATCTCCTTTCTCAGAAATGATTTGTCTTTATGGGTTCACTTTTTTTTCCTGACTGTTAAGTTGCAGTGAGGAAAATAAACCCACCCGCATTTAGCTTTCCAGAACTGCCAGAGAAGTTATGCAAGAGAAATTTCCTGTTGACAAGACATGTATGTCTGCCTACTTAAAGTCCTGCTTACTTGGATTTTCAGTGAGTTTACTGAAAATCAAAATTAAAAAAAAAGGCAAAAGAAAAAAGAAAAAGGATCTTTTATAATATTTAGCATATTATGGTGCCTTATGGAATCCAGATCAGATTCTGGCACTGCCCTCAAAGAGTTTGCAGTTTAAGAGTAGGGAAAAGGGTAGCCAAGACAAACAAAAGGAAGATGGTAAAAGGTGGGGGAGATAAAGTCACAGGATTTTTACGAGAAGATGATGTGTAGTAGTAGGTTGGTTTACCACTTCCCATTTTGGAAAAGAAACTTGTCAAAACTTCAGAAAGTCTGGAGTGTGACAGTAAAGGGTTAGTTGGAAAGGGCGAAGGCCAGTGGAGAGGCAAAATGGAAGGAAGTGAGGTAGAGACAAAGAGGGGAAGAGTGGCAAGGAGTGGGACAGCATGGAGGAAGAGCAGGCTGAGCAACAGGACAGCGGGTGCACATGCAATTAGGGTGGGACTGGGGAGGACGTGGGACAGGAAGACAGCCCTGCAAGAAGTTGGAACAACGCTTCGAAACCAGGTGACTCAGCTATAAAAGAGACTTGGAGTTGACCGTAGGAACTGAATTTAAAATTACTACAAGGTCCCCAAAGCATTGATCTAGCCTTGGGCCATAAATAAGGGGAACTTGATTTCCTGAGCAGCTGAGAACCTGCAGGTCCTGGACTGAGCAGGTTTTGCAGGCTTCCAGTCATGCTGTCACAAATCAACAAGCTCTCAGTTCCCATACGACCCTACTTCCCATCCACATTCCCTTCACCCACATATTGGTAGCCACAAACCTTGATATGTGAATTACTGTCATCCACAGTTGTTAGAAACATGGTTAGAATACAGTTTTTAACATAAAGGAATGCTTACGGTGACCACAGTTTTCCCCTTGTGTGCTGTTTACGGGTCCATTTCGCTGTCATTGCTGCTTCAACCCCCTCTCTGTTTCTTCCCTTTCTTTACTTATCCTTGTGGTGGTTTGAAAAACCTTTTCTCTTAGGCTGTACTGTTCTTTTGAGCCATTGCCTATGTCCATCCCATGGTTCAGTCTTTTCCTTGTTTAGCTGGAATCCTGGGGTAAAACATTTCCGTGCAGGAAGAGGAATCGGCCGATTTCTTAGGTAGATTTGTCTACTTACACCTTCAAATTTGGAAATTTATGCTCTGAGGGGAGAGGTCTGGTATTCCTGCATTTGGATAAGGCCTGGTGCGTATGTCCTACAGAAGCCATGGTGCCGTGTGTCATGGATGGGTGGGCAGACCTCATGTTGCATTTGCAGGTGAGCAAACCGTAGTTATTCTGAGGTTTGCAATCATCACGAGCCAAGGAAAATTACCTACAAACATGAAAGAAGTTTCTTCTCCAATTCTGAGGAAGGTTGTCTTTGAGGAGTTTGATTTCCCACCAACTCTACCTCTTTTTACCTCACCCATCATTCCTTTGAAAGGCCTATTTGCAGAATGTAGAAGAAGAGACTTGCTGATGACTTCTGGAGCCAGTCGGTGCCTCCCTGAACACTGGCCAAAAGTGATGTGATGATTCCTTTCTCAACTCCTCCCACAGGCTGGACAGGCTGGCTCTGGTGTCCCTTTGGCCACCCGGGGGGGCTGAACTCTGAGTCTCCACTACTGGATTTTGCAGACCAGTGACATGTGGCTTCATTCTCTTTTTGTTTTTTTTTTCTTTTCCCTAGTGGTGTTTTCATGTCATGCAGATGTTCATTCCTCCCAAAGAAAGGCGCTGCTGTGTGTGCTCTGCTCCTCCACTGCCACAACACAGGTCAGATGACTACTTGAGCTCATCATAAACTGTTTCTTGGCTGTTGGTGCAGTGCAGGTTTTGTGGGACATCATCTAGGTTTGGGTACTTCTCCTGCAGCCCTAAGCTTTCCTGCAGGCTTGCAAGTCCCTTTTAATGTGGAAGAGTCCTACTAATTCCATTTAATTCTTCCTCAAGGTCCTCTCCTCGGATGGCCCCAACAAGAGAAGCTGAAAAAACTGATCTGGAAATAGTGCTGATTTTTGTTAAAATGAGCTTTTTTATGCTTGGGGCAGGAACCAGAGGGGCAAAGGATGTGCTTGAACAGTCCATCCTGGGAGTTCGGATGTCACAGAAACATTGTTAAGTGCCAGGAGTCTCTTTTTAGGAGGAAACGAGGGTTGTTTTTCTCCTTGCAGCAAGTACTGTCGGAAGGTATGTTTTGCTTTGCACCCTACACCTGGAAGGAAAGGTGACAGGCAGCAGATGCCAGGGCTGCAAGGGAAGATGAATAAGTTGTGTCAGGCCGTACAGCAAATCAGTCAGGAGCCTGGAACTTGATGTGGCTCTTTAACCTCCAGCCCAGCTCTCACGGCTGTGAGCCTCAGCTCCTTCTGCTCCCAGAGTCAGCCAAGGCCGGAAGCTGCACCACCAAAATGCTGAGGTCACTCACATGTGCAGGTCTGTGACCTGCCACATGTGTGCATTTACACGTGCCCAGTGAGCAGGAGATGGTGTCAGAAACACAGATGCAGAACCTCCTACTGGCCTTCATAAAGTTCTGATGCCTGCTATTTTATAGTTATGAATTATTTTATTTATATTTTATGTATCTTTGCTGACAGGGCACAAAGAAGAGGGCAAGGTGTGGGCAGGACATATGCTGACACCTGTTTCCTTTACCTCCTTCCCAAGTGTTTTTTCTAGCCTTTTCAGCTAAGCCTCTGCCTGTGGTGGCGCATGGTTGATGGGCTGCTGGAGAAATGCTGCTTTACAGGAGCAAAGCGATACTTAGTAAATAATGTAGATCCTTATTTCTTAATTTGAGCTACCTGTGGTGAGCTACCAACCCACAACTACACCGAGGTTCCTAAATCGTTTGGGCTCATTTGAGATCCTTCTCTCACTACAAAAAATTTTATCATCTCTTAAATGGGGTAGGGCTTATCTGGGTCCTACTTTAAAAATATGCTCTATGGGGAAAGGGAAGCCATGGGCATTTGTGGCAGGAGGCCTGGGGTTGTGACTAAATGGTAATGCCTGTTGTAAAGAACATAAAAGGTTTCAGCCCAACCTTAACAGGGCATGTGCTCTTCTGGGACTGATCAGGAAACATAGGGACACTATAAACTTCCAGTTTATTTGAGATATATGCTATAACTTCTCTGGACCTACCTTCTTACTGAAAGGATGTTTGTTCATTATTAGAGAATGTATAATATTTCTGCCACCTAGTGTCCAGCTTGTGGAATGCTCAAGCTTTTGGTTTTGAGTTACAAGTTATTTGTTGTTTTCTCTTTAAGTTCTTCTAAACACGATTAGTGGTGTGGTATAAACTTCACTTATAGACTTAGGTAGGCCTCTGATAGTAATAATTTATACTTGGCATGTTCTACTACTTCGAAATCTGGGGAATACCAGGGAATAGCATATGTCTATTTTATATCTCATCATATTTGTATATGGTGTTTTGAAGACAAATAAATAAAAAGCCATGAGAAACTTTGACTAGACATGTTTCTTCAGATTTGTGAATTATACAAATGCTCTTATTTGAACTAGTATTTTCAAGGAGTACCAGTGCTAATAAGTAGACCAGAGTCCTAAATTACTGAATTTATATTCTAATCATGCTACCTATACAAAAAAAAAAGCAAGTCTTTTTTAGCTGTTAAACTCCTGGTATAAAATCAAATGCTTCTGCATGTGTGAATTGTGCCTGCATGCTTCCCTGCTCTGACTGCGGTTGTCACAGCAAACGCTCAGCTAAGAAAGCACAAGAGGCTTCAAACCCACTGTGTCTCTGTAGGATAAAAGAAGTGGCTGTGCCATGCTCTCTGAACAGAGGGGGGCTGTGGTTGGTGTTTAAACCCTAGGACATTGTCCAGTTAATGCTAAAGGTGTGCTGGTGCCTTCTGTTGTCCTGGTCCCTCGTCTTTCTCTTGCCCCGTGCTGCCCGGGAGAGACCTGGCATGCACCACAGCACAGGGGTGATGAAACTTTGCAGTAGGCTTTTTAAGGGCATGACACAACCACAGTTATCTTGGATTGTCCCGGTGGAAAGGCACCAAAACTAATCACTTGCAAAATTGCATCAATAGACTTAAAAATGGTGGCCCTGTCTCTATGGAGATTCTTCTTTATTCTTCTAAAGGCCGTTCAAGAATAATGTAAAGTCCTTCTTCTACAGGCTACCTTTCACAGGATACCCACTTTGGGACTGAAAGCCATAGAAGAGCATAGATCCCCTGTTCTTACACCCAGAGTTCCTACCCATCCTGTACCCAGCTCCAGGGTGGTGGACTGGCACACTGGAAATGATCGGGTGAGGCTGGTGTGTCTGGATGCGTGGCTGCAGAAACCTGCTTTTACCCAGGCACTCTGCAATACAAAATTAGCCCTGTTTTATGTTACATTGTCACAGTCGTATCTGAGCATCTTTGGCTTTTTGTAGCTTAGCTGGGGGCCAGATACCTCATTAATGTAAACTGCCTTCTGGATTACAGCCATGGGAGGAAGGAGATGCTGGTTTGTTTTAGAGCAGTTCCTTTGCCTCTGGAAGATCACAGGTTTCAGAGGGATTTCCGTCTTTTTCTGCCGCAGCTTAACAGAGACTGAGATTTCATATGAACCTCTGAATGTACAGGACCCAACATGCACTGTGTATAAAGGTAGGAGACACTTTGAGTCCTCTCAGTCTTTATGATAAACTCAAGTGAGATTCCAGCTGGTGTTTTCAGTAAAACCATTTTGATGTCCCTGGCTCTGATGGGGAAATTAGTGGCATCTCTAACCTGCTGAAACTCAGCAACTACATCCCTCAGGTCAAAGCTCAAAGCTCCCCCTGAGGTCATCAGGAATTCTGAAAGCTGAACTTGATGCTCCTTCTGGGCAGCAGGAAAACACAGAGATAGGCAGCTACAAAGCTCTCTCTAAACCTTGGCAGCCCTTCCCTGGCCTGCCCGTGGCCCTGCTTCTCTTCTGATGCTGATTTCCTTTGATTTGGGAGTCACATTTTGCAATAGGGTGTTACCATGGGGGTTTGCTGATGCAACACCCGAAAATGGAATAACTGGTATATGAGTACATGCTTGTATTTTTGCCTTATTTCCTGTGCACTTCCCTCTCCGCCACCCTGTGCACACACATGGAGCATGCACATAAAGATGTGAAAAATGAAGTGACTTGTAAGGTTTGTTTGATTTTGTGAGTTTGCTTATGGTGAGACATCCACTGTAGTAAAGACAACAATTGACTAAAGTAAATGCAGAAGAGCAATACAGACCTGCAGAGCGACAGGATGGGGAAATAGACTGAATGCAGGTGGATGTGAAGCAATAACACATAGGGAAAAATAATCCCTGTGTACCCCTTCAAAATACTGGGATTTTTTCCAAGAAAATATCAACTCAATGCTTGTCAAGAAGCAAAAAAGCCAATCATATGTTAGGAATTATGAGGACTAGGAATAAAGACAAGAATATGCTGTAATGTCATGGTATGAATCCCTGGGTCACCTGCTTTTGAGTGTGACTCTGTTCCCCTATCTCAGAAAGGATATAGCAGAACTGGAAAAGGGCAGAACTGAGAAGGGCAGAAAGGATGACTAAAGGTAGGGAATAGTTTCTCTATGAAAGGAAACTGTGGAAGTCCAGTGGATTGGATAGGGAGGGTTTAATAGAGCTCTGCAGAGTTACGTGTGCCATAAAGAATGTGGATATGGAGCAACCACTTACCATCTCTGTCAAGTGAAGAATTAGACACCAACAACTGTGGCTGGCCATAGCCAGGCTCAGAGCAGGAGCTGGTGCCTTGCATAGTGGATGGAGACCTCGGGAGCCCCTCACCCATGGATGCTGTGTGGGTAAAGTGGCTCAAGGGGGGCCTGGGCAAGCCCTTGGAGAGTGTGAGAGCCATTGCAGGTTACTGACTCAGCTAACTAAACTGAGCTGAGGAAATCCCTGAGCCCACTTTGGGCCCGGGCTCCTTCCAGGTGAATGCTGTGTTTGGCTGGAGGGTGGCCCTGCTGGGAGCTTTGCCCCCCTGCTCACCATGGGCGAGCACCGGGCAGCCCCTGCAGGGGCTGAGCACAGCCACAGCAACCGGGACCCTGCACATCGGGGGAACAGCCTGTGCTCTGGGCCAGCTGCTGCTGGTGTTTTCCTCCTTGCTTACCATGAGAAGGATGCAGGAGGTCTCCTGAGAAGAGACCTGGTTTCCTGGCCAGGCAGCTGCAAACATGGGGAGGGAGGATATTGGTATAAAGGGCTGTGTCTGTACTTGGGCTCTCATGCATTACAGCAGAGGAGAATCGAGTTTAAACAAGGTTTCCTGGGTCATTGAAGCTGAACGCTTTCTGATGGAGCCAGCTGTGTCTTACACCTTTCACCTCAAGCTCCCCCAGCAAAATGGTTGGGTTTGTCACGCAGGGCTCAGGGCTGGGAAAAGGACAGGGTGAGGGCAGCTCAGCTCCTAGACGAGCAGGGCATGTGGAAGCGGTGGAGAAGCTGTGGGAATCCGAACCATGCATGTAGCAACATGCCGGAGAGATCACTTGAGATCACAAAGCTACCACTGGATGTGCTTCAGGCACAGCTTTACAGTGTAAAAAGGACCATTGCAGCGTCTCCCTGGCGTGACCTGAGCTCCTGCCTTGCCACAAAACTCACACCGCCTGAGCTAAAGCAGGTTTTGATGTCAATGTCCTTAAATTGTTTGTCTCTGTTTGCAACAGGCTTGTATTGATTTAGGTTAATTTGGTTACCCAAAAAGGGTTGTGCTGATTGCTCTAAATGGATTAAATAGTGATTTTAGTTAAACTGATGGCAGGCTTGTGTGTAGACAGGGCCTGGAGCTTTGTAAGCTAATGACTTGGCAGTAATGCAATTTTTTTTAGGCATCTGAGACCAAGCTGTTGTTTTAAACATAAGACCGTAAATGTTACTATTCTAGTAAATGGTGATAGTTTTCTGTTAACTTGTGCTCCTTCTGAATCCTGGCAGGTCTCTTTGCCAACTCTCACTGTTCTGACAATAATTTCACAAGTACGTTTACTCCAAATGGATTTTGGATTAAATCCAAGTTCAAAACATGGAAAATTTCCAATTTTTGTCAAGATTTTCCAATTTTTGTTCACCTTCCCAGACTGCTAATTTTTCCACTGTTTTGGTAATGTAAAAAAAATTTGTCTTCATTTTTTGATAAAAATTCAGATAGAAGAAAAATGCAAAGAAACCCAGCTGCTCCCAATAGCAGGGACCTCTCTTCACAAGTGAGCCCTGAGAGGAGCTTGTGGTCCACAAGCAGCCAGTGTTTAATTTTTTCACTCAGAAAAAAACAAGGGGGAGATCGTCATAGAATCATGGAGTGGTTTGTGTTGGAAGGGGCTTTAGCTCTTGGGCATTACAATTTTTGTGTCCAGATCATCTCAGTGGGAAAAAATCACTATGTCTGCATAAAATCTTTCCTGCCTGACTCTGATCCCACAAGTTGAGCTTCTGCCAAGCGAATCTGTCTTCACGGGTCTTTTCTCCACCAAACTGCAAATGCCATTTTGATTCATCTGCTTTCTCTGTTGATATTTTTATCTCAGGTTGGGACTGAAATTTGAAAAGAACGTGACTCCAGACAAAAGACTCGCTGAGCCTTGGTTAGCCTTGATTTGCAAGGATGCCTAGTGAGACACTGAATAAGCCTTAGCTCTGAAAACAACAGTCCAGCAGGTAGACTGTGATCCTTTTCTGTATATGGAACCAGAAAGTTGGTGGTAAGAATGAGAGGAGATGTCATGCCTCAAAGGACAGAGAGAACAGGAGGAAGGAAAATCTCAGGGTTACCAGCTGGACAGCAGTTGGAGACCAAGAATCTGAAATTACCTAGAGAAATGAGTACACAGTAACCTAGCATGTGCTAAAAAAGATTTTGGCAGATATTTATATACCACTAGTGCAGGTTGGATCCTGGACCATTTTCTGCATTCCTGGATTCCAGAAATTGAATGCAAATAACTTAGAACACACGTAGAGGTAGAGCTGTGGGAGAAGGACATGACACAATTCGGATAAATCAGGGGCTAGAGTATTTATGGAGAAGCTGAGTTACCCAGAAGGAGTAACAAACTGATTGTCCAAGACGTAGGCCAAAGAGATCAAGGGAAACAGCACGGTAAAAGCAAGTGCGCTGTGTGTGACTCAACCACAGCAGCTTGCTGGGGGTGGTGGGTCAGGAAGGAGTAGGGAAGGGTGGAAGTGCAGCCACAAGGCAGTCCCACAGCTGTAAAATTGCGGTCTGCTTGTAACCCTATGGCAATTAGCACTGTGGAATCCATCTTCATCTTCAGTGACCACCTCGCCAGAATGACGATTCACCCCTTTTTCTAACCTGCAGCATGTCCCCAGATGTTTGTGCAACCCCTGGGCCTGCAAGTGCATTCATCCCTCTCATACACATCCTCAGTGCCCATGACCAGGGTATAACAGTGTCACAGGAGCATTAATGATTTGTCTTTTTGTGACACTCCACTACACACTTAGAATGCAGATACAGACTGTGGCAAAGCAGGACCCTGGATTCACATGCCTCCTGGACCCCCATTCATTCCCATTCATCACCCAAAATGATGATGGTGATCCAGCCCTGATAAAGTAAACCTCCACCAGAAGCCAGGAGCTTTTCCCTGTCTTGTATGTGGCTCTACAGCCCCATTGAGCAAGGCTCAGTGGCTGATCATTGAGACATCCAAGTCTGGAGGCTTGGGGATAGACATATTTGTCAAAAAAAAATTACAGGATCATCTTCTTGCCTTGAATGCCTGAAATGTAGGTGAACAAATCTTAATCAAACTGACCAAAACATTTGCACAGAGTGGATGGGACAGCTAGACTGGGAATAAGGCCATTTATCCCCTCCTCCCATTTGCCATCTGCTGGTGTCTGAGAGCTCCAGAAGACAGCTTCAAAGCTATTCCAGGCTCACAGCAGTAAAAGCTGCCCATGAGGGATGGATGCCCAGCCCTGGAACACAGCCCTCCCTGGTCTATGAGTCGTAAAATAAACTCTCAGATCAGAACGTCTGGCTTTGCTACAAAAGACTACAAAGCTCACAATTAGTAAAAGAATATCCTACAAAATCCTTCTTCATACTTTCCTGAGCCTCTTCTATGAAACAATTAGTGGATGCTCTTGTTTTGAACTCTGTGACTCACTCCTGTAATTCAGTTGTGGCCTGTGATCACTCAGTCGTTTAATGCATTGCGGGGAAACAGGCAATTGTGAGAATTTCCTCTCTCCTTCCCTCAGCCTCTCGTGGCAGCTCTGCGGCACATTAGACCACAGTGCCATGCAGCCACAGCCTGGATGCTTGCATCCCAGATGAGCAGGCTCACCCTTCAGGAATGCTTCTGCAGGGTATCAAGCAGTGATCAGGAAGGTTTCTCAAAGAAAAAATGCATCTCACTATGTTTTGCAGTACTTAATAATCCAGCTGCAAGGAGTCCTTTTCCAGTCCTTTTACCAATGGTTTAAATAGTTAAGTTGTGGCTTGGTTCTACCAGAGTTTTATTTCTAATTTGGTATCTTCACAGTGTGTGCATTTTGTAAAAACTCCATAAAAGATAATAGACACTATTAGAGTAATTACACTGGCTAATGTCTCCCACATTCTTTTCTATTAACTGTATTTAACTTTGCCAGTCAGCAGTATATTTACTGTTATGAACTAGTAAGTGACCTTTAATCATTGGATTTGTATAACATACCTATTTGTGTAACTTTCCAAGTACATGGTAAGTATGAAAGACATTTAACAATTAAACCAAAAGTGTTTGCAGAGATTCCCAGTGCAAGCTGAATGTGTCTGGAGGCTTCTCTGTGCTTACCTTGCCTTGATCATGCTGTGATAATTTTGGCAGCAGAGCAAGGAAAAAGCCCTGAATAATTTGCCAACTATTTCACATCTAAAAGAGAATTGAAAACAGAAAACTGAAAAATTCCTCCTGCTGGTACCACACACCAGAAGTCCTGCCCTGTGTCTGCTGAACAGTGCTGTACGTTTGCCATGAGGAAAAGACAATTTCATTCTCTGGCTGCTGATGACCAAGTGCTAAATTTTTGCTGTTACCAGGAATGGCAGAAGGGGCCATTGCAGGAGTGGCCCTGACAGAGCAAACTGCAGTGTCCTTCATGCCAGGCTCCCTTCAGGCCCCGGGGGTGGCTGAGCCAGTGACTCCAGTAGCTGCAGGCAGCTGCTGGTCCTCTGCCAGAGCATGGGGATGAGGGCTTCTCCATGCTCTGGCTTCTCACTTGTCCTCTGCTTGATCTCTCAGACACTTTTCCCCCCCTTAGTCCCTTCATTATTTCCCGTTTCCCAGTTGCTTTCCCTCCTACCACTCATGTTCATTCCTTTCCATTTCTTCCCCTTGTCCTCTTTTAGCTTCCCTATTTCTCTTGCTTTTCCCTCTTTCTGCCAAACCATATGCACCACTTTCTCTCTTTCTGGTTGTTTTCCCAAGAGCTGAATCACAGCAGTTCTGTTTGCATGGCCATTTATGTAGCCCAGAGTTGTCTCCCACAGTTTGGGGTTCTTCACACTTTGGGTGATCTTCCTTGGTTCCCTCTGCAGTCAATTGGGAGAGATGAGAGCCTCCAGAAGATGAGTCAGTTTTTAAGGCTGTTGTAAGACCTTGTGAAAACTGATCTCCTGCCATGATCTACCAGTAAGACAGACAAATATCCTAACTTATGAGCTTTGAACTGGGGACCCAAAGTTATTTAGTACAAGTCCTGCTTTTGCAGTGTTTTGGCATATGTCCGATGGATGGGGAGCAGAGATCAGAGTATCTTCCCTCGGACCAACACTGTCCTCCCGGGTGCCAGACTTCTGCCCGCACCCTGACAGTCAGCACAAATTGCACCTGAGCACAGCAGCTGACAGAGCCTTGCAACAGCCTTCCCCTGGCCCAAAGTCCTATCTGCTACAGACAAAGCATTTGGTCTGACTTCAAAAAGCCAAGCGAGCATTTTTGCTCCTGTTCCTTTTTTCACTCTAAAATAAGTATTGCACAAGGAGTAAGGGAATGAAAGTGAAAAGGGAAACAAAACTTTCAGTCTCACTCAGCCATTTAAAAGCAGGCATGCACATAGTTTCCACGGCTTTCATTTCACTGGGAGAAGGTTTCCCAGGGGCTAACTTCAACATTTTGAATGGACCCATGTTTAGCTGTTTCTTTAGCAAATCACACAGCAACCATGAACTGCAACTGTAGCCTTATCTCCATCCAGACACTTGTTCCCATAGAGATTTTTCCAGTTCTCTGTGGTCAGACCAAGAAAATATAGGTCACATTAAAACAACCCTCCCAGAGTTTCTTCATAGGCACACCCTATTGCATACTGAGTTTGCTGACAAGCTGTTACGTGATAAAGGTCTGTTTTCTCTGTAGAAATCTGGTCCTATGATCTGCTTGTGAGATTCTGTTCCTGGTTTTCCTAGGATTTCACCTCCAGTGCAATCACAGCTTGCTGATCCAGGAATGCAAAAAACTGTGGAAGCCATTTGCTCCCTCTGCTTCCCTGTCCACCTCTGCCCTGCATTCCCTTTCAAACACTGGTGGGCAGAGGAGGGATGACTGCTCTCCCCATGTACATCCTTTGTCCCAGGACATGCTCGGCAGGACATTTTTTCCCACACTTAACCTTTCTCCACAGATCACTGGTGGAGGGAAAACTGGGGTTTACGTCCACCTGCTCTTTGGCCCAGATAGCTCTTGGGAGTATTTTTGATTAATTTTATTACTGAGCGCAGGCCATGACAATACCTTGGCCCTGTGTCTGACCAAGGTGGCTGCTGTGGCAATTGCTCCTACAGCTCACTCTCTGCCCCTCAGCTGCTTCTGTGTGTGTGGCTGACCTGGTGGCTTTGATAATCAAATTTTTATTAGCCTGTTAAGTAAAATGCTGGCATTGAGCCACTGGCAAGTTGTAAAGCTGACCAAATAATTGGAATGATAACTCACTCATATTGAATGTGGTCCACTTAGAGGTGGTGAGTATTTCCTGAATGGAAATGAATCTGTTCTAAGGATTTGGTTTAGATTACTTCACTGCATGGTTTACTTCAGCCCTGTAATTTTATCACTGATACATAACGTAGGTTCATAAATAGAGCAATAGAGCCTTGGCTGTGCTTGGAGATAGTGCTGAGCACTAATGTAAATTATAAATGTAGAGTTAGAAAATGTAACAAGCCCAGCTGGCAAACTTCCATGTATTATCTCACAATAATTGTTTCCAGCCAGCAGAGATTTTTTGTACAGCATAAGACAGGTTATTTATATTATATATTTAGCCTAAAACTGTAATAACATCCTCTGGCAAAGGTATTATCTGATGGTGTCTGAAATGGAACCAGCTTTCCTCTTTCCAGGCATTAATAAATGAAAAATTTTGTGTCATCTCATGGCATTTCCTGAATTGGAGAATAAAATTAGGAGGATTTTTAATTCATATAGTTTACTTCTTAAAAAGTAAATCTATTTTTGACAACCCGGTTTCCTAGAATTGTCACATGTGGTTTGTATCACCAACCAGAGAAATATTTCCTTTGCCATTCTAATCGGGCAGAAACAACAGTACCACTAGCAGGACTGGCTCCTGACTTAGCATAGTCAGGAAAATACCTGTGAACAGGCAAGGCGTGTGAAGGTCACGGAAGAGAGTATGTTTTTTCCTGTTTCCTTAGAAATGCCTGGATGCCTGTTACGTTGCCCATCTGCACATTCTCAGGCAAACCCTACAGTAGTGAGGATATGAAGCCAATGATTAGGAAGACTAATAAGGGTATGTTTAGAAATCTTAGGGAGAGAGAAATCTTAGTGTTGGGCCATGCTGGCTGCTCAGTGTAGCCGTTCCATCTGCTGGTGAGGGCAAAGAATGAGTGTTGTGGTTTAACCCCAGCTGGCAACTAAGTCCCACACACCTGCTTGCTCACTCTCCCCTGGTGGGATGGGGAGAGAATCAGAAGAGAAGTGAGAAAACTTGTGGCTTGAGATAAGGGCTGTTTAACAGGTGAAGCAAAAGCTGTGCACTCAAGCAAAGCAAACCAAGGACTTCACTGCTGTCCATGTGCAGGCAGGTGTTCAGCCATCCCCAGGACAGCAGGCTCTATCACCCATAACAGTGACCAGGGAAGACAAACGTCATCACTCTGAATGTTCCCCCCTTCCTTCTTCTCCCCGCCCAGTTTTATATGCTGAGCATGATGCCATATGGTATGGGATATCCCTTTGGTCAGCTGGGGGTAGTTGTCTTGACTGTGTCCCCTTCCAACTCCATGTGCACCCCCAGCCTATTCACTGGTGGGGTGGTGTGAGAGGCCTTGACTCTGTATAAGCACTGCTCAGCAATAACTAAAACATCCCTGTGTTATCAACACCACAAATTTGTGTGTTTCCAGCACAAATCCAAAGCAGAGCCCCACACCAGCTACCATGAAGAAAATTAACTTTATCCCAGCCAAAGCCAGCACAAACAGAAAGCAGGAGGATGGTACTCAGGACTTCTGAAGATATCTCAGGTGTTTTCCAGTCCATTGGGTAACTTGGGAAGATGTCATGAATATTAAGAAATCAGTTGGTCTGATTTCTTTCCAGCTCCCTCCCCAGTCTCAGGTCTTGGCCAAAGAATTCTCTGCCAGTGTTTGGGTTAGGTTACAATCAGGTTCTGGCACAACCCCAGAAGGTCAGGCTGTGCTACTGACAGACTCCTTCTCAGTAAGGGCTAGCCTCAGGGAACTCCAGGCAGGTCAGCTTAACTTCTGCCCTGGGAAAAGTCACTAAAAATAATGTAATTGCTCGTAAAGAACCAATCAGTTGTAAACTGAAGATGCTGATGTAGTAAGTGTGGAAGACACTAATGAAAACAAGCCTTGTCAGACCTGATGCTTGGTATTTATTGTTGATGAGAGCTCAAGGTTGATGAATATGGGCCATCATAAATGCAAAAGTTTTCTGTCAGTTATTTGAGCAAGTATCACACAAAAGCCTGATTTTTTTAAAAAAAGAAAAGGTGGAACTGTGTAACATCAAAATATTCAATGGTATGAGACCTGGTGGATTGAAAAGATAGAGCTGTCCAAGAAGAACTGTTAAGGGATGGGAAATACTATAGTGAAGTCTGCACAGAGCAGTATAAGAAAGTCTGCACAGAGCAGTATAAGACTTATTGCTGTTCAAGATCTGAGTGAGCATAACATTTCTGCTAAGAAATTGTACAGTGTGAACGCTGGCTGTGTAGGAATAATGACAAAAAGATGAGTCAACTAGAGCGGCCAGGACTGCTCAGTAGAGAGCCCATCCAGCCAAGTGATGTCTTAGTGCAGTCCCACGGTATATTGCTAAATTAACTATCTAAAAAGGGGGGAATAGAGGCTGTACTTACAGGAGGTGAGTTTCAGGGAGTAAGTAGTGACTGAAATACTTTGCAAAGGTCAGAACAGAGAAGCAACTCAGTAGTAGATCCCAGTGTGATGGGAAAAAAGGTGCAGACCATCTTTGGATATAGGATTGGTGAGAAGTGGGAAGTGATCAAAAGCCCCACATGAAACCTTTGCTGCAATACACATCCCACTGGAGTGTACCCACTCAAAAAGAACACCAAAGGATTTTCTGCTGGCACATCAAAGAATCACTGAAATAATTCAAGAACTGGAAGAAAAGAGGCCTTTCATCAGCTGTGGTAGAGTTCACCTTATTTCGTTTATTCAAAGGAAGAAGATATCAGTGTTCATCACCCAGGGTGTAAACGCATTAGGGTAAAACCCCAGGGTGAGATTCAATCACCTGAACACACTCGCAGCATGTTAGATGACAGATGTGTGACTCCTTTTGGGCAGGGGGAAAGCTGAGATAAACTCTCTAAGCCCTGCTCAATCCCACATACGAGAGTCTGCTGGGTGCACACTCTGCACTAAGCCCTTCAGTCTTCCCATGTCAGCATGCTCTCCCAGCTGCTCTGGAAGCTCTGCAGGTAACAGAAGAGTTGTTTTAACAGAGCAGCAAAAACCCCATCAATTACTGTTAACAGTCACATGCAATCAGATAATAGACTGCAGTTCCTGATACAAACTCTCAGCACAGACATATATGGACCAACTTAAATTTGAAGCCAGACTCCATCCTCCAGCTGGAGACCCAATGCACTGGGCTTTCAATCCCCAGATGCCAATCCTGCTCTAGCACTCTTTGGATTTCTGGCATGCAGGGAACATGGTTTCCATACTTTCACTTCTAATATCGTATATTTCTGCTTAAGATATCATTTAAATGATCCTATGTTTATAAGGTATATGGGCATGAAAATGGGAAAAATAAAGGCAGCAGGAACTCATTGCAAAAGCTGATGTGCCTGAATGCTCTTTGTGGCCGTGTACACCAGCAGCTCTGAGAGCCTCCACACAGCCCAGGGCAGTCCCTTCTCAGCACCCACCACTCCTTCAGGCACGGCAGCCAAGGTGATCGGCTGTGGGCAAGTCACAGCATCATTCCTCAGCCATTTCACCTGCATCACAGCACCAGCAGGTCATTTGATAGCACTGACTGCAGTCAGGCAGGGAGTGATAGGAGAGTAGAAAAGTCAGCAAGAGCAGCCATGCCCCAGTGCTGCAGGATGGGATAAGCTATTGCCACAGCTCTGTGAAGGTGAGAGTGTTTTTGAGGGATTCTGTGCCAGAGTCACTGTGACTGCCAAGACACCAGGCCTTCCCTTCTATGGGATCCACTCAATCCACATAGGAAAATGGATGTATACAATGAACATCTTATGGGTGTAAGATGACATGTTAAAGGAGTAAGGTCTATTTAAATGAACGTAACAGCCAAATAATGACAAGTTCAAATCCAGATACACATGTGCTGTGAGAAAAACCCACCATAATAATGACAGTTCAATAGAAAATAATGTCATATCCAGATGTAAAAAAATGAACGTGGGAATGTTTGTTTACTCAGTGACTGTACTGTAATGTTTAAATCCCAGTTTGTGTCAAGCAGTAGATACTGAAGAGTGTGAGAAAAAGATATGAGGAAACTTCGGATTTGGGGGGATTAATTCAGTAAAAAGTACAGTTGATGAGAAATACATGCTTATTCTGCTTTCTAAACCACCAGTGTTCCTGCTTCTGTTTCTCACAGATTTGTTCTTAATTGATCTGCTGACTTCGAATTATGGCTAGTTTGCACTACTGTGACTACAGTCCATTTTTAAAGCCTGGAGAACAGCAACATAAATCCTCAGCTAGTGATCAGGTATGTCTAGGGAATCTAATTCTTTTCTTGGACTAACTTAAGTTTATGGGAAGTCATTCAATCAAAATAAACATCTAAAGGCTTAACTTTTTTGAACTGTATGTCCCCTGGATTAGGACTTTGAACTTGATTCTTAAGCCTATAAATATTTTTAATTGAGTGACAGTCTTGTTTTGAAGTCTACCCTGACACCGGTTGAGTCACTGTCTTTGGAACAGGATCAGAAAACGATGCCAGTAAAGTCACACAGCTGCTCTGTTACAGTTTTAGATGAACAATGAAAAAGGTGATTCTGGAAAGTTAAATGTATTCACCTGTAACAACAGCCATATTAAAGTGTCACCTTTTTCTTTCAGATTTACATTAGTTTGTTTTAAAAAGTTGTGGGTTTGTTGTTGTTTTTTTTTTAAACAAAATCCTGGCTTAACTGAAGTCTCTTGTTTCATGGTTTAATAACTGAGTTCAGGACTTCTATCTTTTGCATTATGGACTCTAATTTATTTTATTTCCCTATTTATCATGAATATTAACTTTATGTTAATAACATCACAAAGCATATTCCAGAGGTATTTTAAGTACCCACAGAGTTAACTAAAGCATAAACTCAGAACATCTCATTTTGGATAGGGTATGATAGTATATCTAACCTAAGCACTGATTAAAGCCATGCAGAAAACTTTTGCTTCAGTTCTGTGGATGACCTAAAAATATATATATTTAAAAGTTCTTTGCAGATTAACCCCAAATGCCCTTGATTTTACTGGGGTTTTTTATGGAAAACAATCATTCGGTGATGAACTTTACCATTGAAAGTGAAATGAGTTCTGGTTTTGAACAACTGAAATGAAAATTAAGGTATGTGAAAGTGTTAGTTTTTTCTGCAGAAGATGTTACTGTGGGGAAATAAAAGGTGGTGACCTGAAGTCAGGAGGATATGCAGGTGAAAAGGAAGCAGCTCAGAGACTGTGGCTCCAGAAGGATCAGGCAATGGAAAAGTATCGGCCAGGTTCTTCTTTCTGCAGAGGGCAGCAATATGGGGAGCAGGAGCCAATGGCCACAGCAAACCACTGAGCCAAGCCATGGTTATCATCATCTTTTGTCCTGAGTCTTCTGGTGAGATATGGCAGCTTGGCTGTGTGCCCTACCTCCCATGGGCACAGCCTCCATCTCATTCTCGTCTGTGCCAGCCCATGCTGCTGCTCTGCACAGCCACGCCTTCCCACCCTCCCACCTCATTGCAGCTTCCGTAGTCCATGCTGCAGACATGTTTCAAAAGGTGCCATGTAAATGGTTTTTAAATGAAAGGAGAGATGATCAGAAGAATAGCTTGAAAAAAATCCATATTAGAACATGAACATAATATTTGTTTTACTCTTCTGCTCTATGATAGATGTTGCAGTGCCACATGTGAGCCTAGCTTAAAAAGATCAAGATGTCTTGATCCTGGACAGATAAAAATAAATAAGTCTAACATATCTGGGATTTCCTCATTCTTATACTGTGCAAAACCTTTTTTTTTTCTTAATTTAATTTGAACGTGAATTTGCAAGGAGAGTTGGCTTCCCTTCAGGAGCATGTTCTGGTGAATACATTATTTACTACTGAAACAGAAAAGGTGTCTGGTGTAGCTGTGATGGGGCGGAGAGTGAACAACAAAGATGAATGCAAGAAGAAGAAGAAAAGCAGAGTTTGCAGCTGAGCTATGAGATGAACCAGAGGTCGTAAGGAACAGAGCTACAGGAAATCTGTTCACTATGGCAGCAGGTGCAAGGGGGGAGCTCTCATACACTAATGTCAATTGGAAGCGAAAGTACCACACAAAGAAGCAGCTATGTGTAGACAGTGAGAAGCTGAGAGGCCAAGACAAGCAGTGAAAAACGGGTCAATTTGGAGCTTGCATGAAGGCTAAGGAAGTTATTTGAGAAGGAAAGAGGCAGCAGCACTCCAGTCAGTACAGAGAGAGTTTGTTAAAATTTGGTGGGATTTCTGACGCAGCATGTAATGCTGCAGCTTCATGGTTGCTTTCAACTGGACAGAAGTTTTTGGTGGAAAAAAAGCACAAAGCAGGCAGTAGCATGGAGGAAGGGAAGGAAGGCACAACTGGAGACGAAGTAGTGGAGGGAACAGGCAGGACCATTTCTTTTGGCAGCTGTGTCTGTATATGCCATTATAACGAAAACTGGAAATTAAGAACTAGCAAAATGCTCCAGCTCCCTCCTGACTAAACTAAACTAGAGGATAGCCTTATAGTATCCACTGTTAGATATGCTTTTCTGTGTCATTTCTTACACCATCCATCTCAATCTAAATACCTAACCACTGCCTAAAAGTGCATTAGGGCAAACTGTAGGGGGTATATTTCTTTTTAAGCTCTGGATGTCTCGCATTAGACCTTACATGAAGGGCACAATTCAAACAGCATTAAAACCCAAGAGGACTATTTTCACCTAGGAGTATTTGCTTCAGAAGTCTCTGCTTCCTGCACCTCTTTCTCCAGGTATGCTTTAAGTCTTCAGTAAAAACTATCTGCCATCTCCTTTCCAATGGTCTGACAATTTAACAAGCATGATTGTCCAAAAGCAGCTCCTTTCTGGATAAAGGAACAGATTGGCATGTTCTGTGTATACACACACACATGCACGCACATTCACACATACACCTGACTGTCTTCCGAGGTAATGAATTACAGCCTGCTGAGTATTCTAGGAGGTAAGGCAAACTCACTTGAAACAGAAGTGATGAAGTTTCAGATAAACTTTAACTTTGGAGTAGATTCAGAGCAAATGCAAAGAACTCATTAGCAGTGCTTTTTTTTCTGAGTGCAGATCATGCCGTTCTTCTTTTGAATATTCCTTTAGAGAAGAGGTACTTTTTGGTAGCTTTGGATTAACTAGCATCTCTTGAACCTCTGCTGTTCAACATATAAGCGGCTGAAATGAGTCCGCTTCTGATGCTGAGTTATTTGAAGTAGCATGAACAAGAGCTGGCTGCAAAGAACTGCAGAAGGACCTTGTGAGGTTGAATGACTGGGCAATCAAAAAACAGATGAAATTCACTGTGTATAAATTGAATCAACACCTACCAGGAAGAAAATCTTAGCCTGTCATATAAGATAGAAAGCTCTGAGATGATCACTGTCACTGAGAAGGAAACCATGGCATTAGTTACATATCTGAGAACATCAGTAAAGTGTGTGGCAGCACTCAGACAATCAAATGTTACGGACCATTGGTAAAGGAACACAGAACACAACAGGAAACATGAAGATGGCACTGCAGGAATCCATAGATAACCTGCACCCTTACTTAGCCTTCTCATCCCAAAAAGCAGAAACAGAAAAAAAAATAGAGAGGGGCAACAAAGATCATCAAAAGTTTGGAGCAGCTTCTGTACAAGGTCAGTCTGATTAGCTTAGCACTCTGCAGTTTGGAAAAGGGATTGCATGATGTGTTAACATACAGGAAATCACCAGGGGCACAGACACAGTGGGAAAAACCTGTTTCTTAAAGCACAAAAATCCAAGAGCTTTCAAAGGCAGGAAGCCATACCCAGGCTCAGAGCATGCATCAGGAGCTGATGCCTTGTGCAGCAGGTAAACCTGGGGAACCCCTCACCCACGGATGCTGTGTGGGCCAAAAGCTGAAGTGGGCTCAAGGCGGGGGCTGGCCAAGCCCTTGGAGAGTGTGAGAGCCACTGCAAGTTACTGACTCAACTAACCAAACTGAGCTGAGGAAACCCCTCTGCAGATATTGGTCAGAGGGTGGGAGAGCCCAAAAGGGAAGTGTTGTGTGGGCTGCCTTGTTCCTGCTCTTGCTGAGGCAACTGCCCTGGCTGCTCTAGACGGCCCTTTGTCTGCACCCATATGCTGCCCTTTTACAACCAATTTCCCCCTGGCTGATGGGAGCCAGCACTGACATCATCTGAGCCAGATGCACTGCAGCAAGGCTGAAGGAAGAAGGAGAAGGATGTGGGGCTATTTTTGGCATGTGAGGCCCATATGCTTGCTGTCTTCTCTCACAAGTCAGGAAGGGCACAGACTAGAACAGGAGGTCAAAACTCCTTTAGAATGTCCTGTATTTCTTAGTAAATGGACTGGAACCAGAGAAGATCAGTAAGTTGACAGTTGTTAGATAAACCTGGGCTTTTTTTAGTAACTTTTCTGAATGTTATGAAAACTTCCTTGTGCACAGGATGGTATATTTAACGTACAATTACATTTCCTGCATCTGAGAAGGCAGGAGTGTCCTTGAAGATTAGGATGGATGGAGGTCATCTTGAAAAATGCTGAATTCATGTGTATGGTTAATATAATGGATATGATGATCCACGATTGAAGCAGGTATTACTTTAACAAAGTTAATAAAAGCTGTAGTCAGTGGACATTCATAAGCTTATATAAAACTTGTAATTAGTAATATCAATAGAAATAAAACTGTCAGTAGAGAGATACTAGGGGTAACAAAAGGTGATGTGTATGTTAACTAGGGAGGAGAAGATACACAGGAAATGATGGAGGACCAAAATTATATAAAACACAAAACAGGAAAGGGGATTTTAGCAGAAAATCATGTTGTTAAAATGATATGTGAGCTCAAGGTGACAGTCTTGGTACAGTGATCTTAGAAATTGTTTACTGTCTTGAAATTATTTACTGCTAACTCTGGTAGGCAGGTAATTCCCATGTTTGCTCACTCACCTTCCTTCTCTTGCCAGATGGGAGAGAGATTTAGAAAGGTAAAAAGTGAAAAAGGTAAAAGTTATGGGCTGAGGTGTAGACAGTTCAATAGGTAAAACAAAAGCTGCGTGCACCAGCAAAGCAAAACAAAGAATTCACCACTTCCCATCAGCAGGCAGGTGTTCAGTCATCCCCAGGAAAGCAGGGCTCCATCATGCATAGTGGTGACTTTGGAAGACAAATGCCCTAACTTTCAATGTCCTCTCTTCTTCCTCCTTTCCTCCAACATTCACTGTTGGGCATGACACCATATGGATAGTCATAAGGAATATCTCTTGGGTCGTTGGGGTAGCTGTCCCAGCTGCATCCCCTCCCAGCTTCTTGGATATCCCAGCCTACTTGATGGCGGGGCAGTGCAAGAAGCAGTGTAAGCACTGCTCGGCAGTAACTAAAATATCCCTGTGCTATACACTAGTCACAAACCCAACACAGAGTCCTCAACAAGCTACGATAAAGAGAATTGCCTCTATCCTAGCCAAAATCCATGTATATATATAGATGATAGCACCTTGCAATGAAAATAAAAAGCTTGTGACAACAAGAGATGTGGAGTCATACGAAAGAAATGAAAATACATACACAGCATTCACAGAATCACAGAATATTCTGAGTTAGAAGGACCCACATGGATCATGGAGTCCAGTTCCTGGTCCTGCACAGGACAGCCCCAAGAGTCACACCATGTGCCTGAGAGTATTGTCCAAAGGCTTCTTGAAGTCTGTCAGGCTTGGTGCCATGACCACTTTCCTGGGGAGCCTTTCCAGTGCACAGCCATCCTCTGGGTAAGGAACCTTTTCTGTAATATCCAACCTAAACCTCCCATGACACAACTTCAGGCCATTCCCTCAGGTCCTGTCACTGGTCACCAGAGAGAAGAGACCAGTGCCTGTCCCTCCACATCTCCTTGTGAGGAAGTTGTTAAAGTGCGATGAGGTCTCTCCTCAGTCTCCTTTACTCTAGGCTGAAAAAACCAAGTGACCTCAGCCACTCCTCGTATGGTTTCCCTTCTAGACTCTCCACCATCTTTGTTGCCTTCCTTTGGATGCTTTATATAATAGCTTTATATCTTTCTTATATTGTGGTGCCCAAAACTGCACACAATATTCAAGGTGAGGCCACATCAGTGCAGAGAAGAGTGGACAATCACCTCCCTCAACCGGCTGGCGATGCTTTCCCTGATGCCCCTCAGAACACAGTTGGTCCTCCTGGCTGCCAGGGCACTGCTGAGTCATATTCAACTTCCCATGGACCAGGACTCCCAGGTCCCCTTCCCAGCACTGCTCTCCAGCCTCTCGTTCTCCATTCTGTAGGGACATCTGGGGTTGCCCCATCCCAGGTGCAGAATCCAGCACTTTCCCTTGTTGAACTTCATATAGTTGGTGATTGCCCAGTCCTCTAATTTGTCTTGGTCTCTCTTCAGGGCCTCCCTGCCTCTGAGGAAGTCAACAGTTCCTTGCAATTTTGTATCTATCATCTGCAAACTTGCTTAGTATCCCTTCAAGTCCTGCATCCAAGTCATTTATGGCTACTTAAAGCCAATGAATACCATAATAATTGTACGCATGTCTTATTAAATTCAGCAAGTATCTGAATGCAATGCAGTGCCAGAGTAGGGCTCACTAACAGTTACATGATGGCTCTAAGACACAAGCAATGCCTAGTATAGCTAAATTTGAAAGTAAATCGTTTCCCAAGAGTATGTTTGGCATATACATTTTGCTTAGCCAGATCCCCATGATGCTGGGATGTGCGAGAGGAAAACCATAGACCTCTGTACGTGTAACATAGGTGGTGTCCTGCACCTGGGGCAGAATAACCCCAAGCACCCATACAGGGCTGACCTATTGGAAAGTAGCTCTGTGGAGAAGGACCTGCAGGTCCTGGTGGACAACAAGCTGTCCATGAACCAGTGATGTGCCCTAGTGGCCAAGACCAATGGAATCCTGAGATGCATCAGGAAGAGCATTGACAGCAGGTCAAGGGAGGTGACCCTGCTCCTCTACCCAGCCCTGCTGAGGCCTCATCTGGAGTGCTGTTTCCAGTTCTGGGCTCCACAGTACAAGAGGGACATGGAGCTCCTGGAGTGGGTCCAGCAGAGGGCTGCAAAGTTCAGTAAGGGATTGGAGTATCTCACCTATGAGGACAGGCTGAGGGAGTTGGGCCTGTTCAGCCTTGAGAAGAGACAACTGAGAGAAGCATCAATGTATTTGAGGGAGGAATGCCCTCACTAAAGCAGGAATGCCAAGAAGATGGAGCCAGGCTCTTCTCAGTGATGCCAACCAATAGGACAAGAGGCACTTGGTGGAATTCTTTATTGTGAGGGTGACTGCACGCTAGAACACATTGCCCAGAGAGGTTGTGGAGTCTCCTTCACTGGAGATATTCAAGAACCATCTGGACACAATCCTGTGCCACTGCTCTAGGATGACCCTGCTTGAGCAGGGAGGTTGGACCAGATGACCCACAGTGGTCCCTTCTAACCTGACCGATTCTGTGATTCTTCATCCCCCCTAACTTAACTGCGGTGTCCCGCAGACCTGTGAGAGCAGAGACCGTACAGCCCGAGACCACCGCGCAAGCAGGAACTGGAGGGCCCTTGTTCTCTGGGATCGTGCGTGCGAACGGCCCCGGCCCCGGCCCCGGCCCCACCGCCGCTCCCGCACCGCCGCCACCCGCACCACCCGCACCACCCTCCGGAGCCGGTCCCGCCCGCCGCCCTCTCCTTCCCCAGGGCGGCGGGGCTGCTTGCGGCCCGCCCCTGGCGGGGAGGGGCCGGCGCCACGGCCGCTTTCCGCCCCGGTGTGGGACAGGGGGGCCGGGATGTGGCGGCCGCAGCCCCGGGCGGGCGGTACCGACAGGCGGCGCCGCGGCGGCGGGGGGGACGCGGCGGGCTCAGGTGAGCGGGGCGGCCCGAGGGAGCCGCGGGTGTTGCGGGGGAGGGCGGGGCGGCCGCCAGCGGGAAGGGGGGACGGCGAGTGCTCGGCCGGGGAGCTCCGGCGGAGCCCGTGAACGGGCAGGGGGCGACTGGGACCCCTGATGGGGCCGGGGCCGGTAGCGCTTCGCCCTGCTGGAGGGGCCGGGCGGCTCGGCTGGAGGTGCCCTCGGGCTGGGAGAGTCGGCAGCCCCGGGGAGTCGTGTTGAGTATGGAGGGAATTTACTAATGTTTTGGTTTGGGTTTCTTTTGTTTGTTTGTGGTTTGGTTTTCCTCGTAAATAAAACACGGATCTTTCGTTTCAAAGTCTGAAAGTTTTAGGATTTTATAATGTTTCCTTTTTTTTTTTTTTTCCCCTAAGCCCCCGCTGGTGTTGGCATTTGTTTCACAGTAACTGTAGTCTAAGAAACAGTCTTGCAACTTTTAAATAACAGAACTGGTTTTTAACTCAAAAAACCCCTCGAATTTCTCTTCGGCCGGTGAACGCAGTTATAATGATACGAAGATGTATAATTTGTTTGTTTTTTTTTTTTAATAAACAAAAAGAGGGAAGTAATAGTGCTTTTAGAAGAGTCACCCACATAATATCTCCAGCCTTGGCTTAAGGAAGAAAAAGGAAACTGCCATCCCAACGAAAACTCTGTGCATATATACTTATAAATAACTGAATTTTATAAGACTGTGACCTCTAATGTGGATGAGCTGCTCTCCTCCTCCCTCAGAGCAGCAGCAGTCAGCTGTCCTGAGCTAGGACTGCCCTCATTCCCTCATTACCTATACTGGTGCTGGCAAAAGGCTGGAGCCTTGGGAAATTTTGGAAGAAAGCACTTCACCTTTTCCAGGACAGCTGGTGAAGAAAGGTGTATCGCTCACTGGGTGCATTTCTGCTGTTTTTTCATCTTCCTTGCCAACAGTTTAATAGAAAACAGCTCATTTGTATTTTGGTAATCCAGGCTAATCTTTCTGTACAAGTGCTTGAGTAACTTCTTGCTATACTCTTAAATAGCAGTTTAAGAGTTCTGCAGTGAAGTGCTTTTATAATGAAGGCTTTCACAGAATATGCTGCAGAAGGTATACAAGCGAGTGCTGCTCGTAATTAAAAGTATATGAGTTTTCAAAGAAGTGACTGAAGTACACTGGGATGCATTATCTCTGTTTTTGTCCTCTCTTATTTGTTCATTTACTTGTCAATTTGCAATTGGCCTTACAGTAACTCTTGAAAATGGGAGAAGTTCTACTTTATTAAACTTTTCTTGGTATTTAAATACTGAAGTCCCTTTAATTATGTTGTATGGGTATTCCCTCATGTCATTGCTGAAGTTAAAATTGTTCTGGTTCACTCTAGGAAGACATTGACAGTGTTTTTTCAATTGAAGCTACAGTACATTTTTTACAATTGATAGGGCTTTTAGACCCTTATGAAGCTGAAAAGTAAGAGTGTTTAAATATTTGATTTAAAAGTTAAAAAAGCTGAGTTTAGAGGTTTCTGGTTTCTTAAAATATTGTGATCGTGGCAATATGCCACAAGGGAATGTGCATGAACCCCCAAATGCTTATGCACAGTGTTTTGTACACTTGAGATTAGGATCATGTCCAACTATGTCTTTTTTTCTTCCTAGAGCTCGATACTATCAGAGTTATCAATATTCTGTACAGCTCTTTGAGATTGGACACTGCAAATGGCGTGTTCTCATACATGATACTGATAATTGCAGTGCAGCAGCACTCTAAAGAACGGTCAGAGGCAAGTATTGTATTGCCACTGGTTTCCTCCCTCTTTAAATTTAGATAAATAATCCTTTGTTCCTGTCAGTAAAGTGAAGTCAAAACTTTGGGCCTAAGCTGCTGCTGCTGGAATTGTAGTGGAGCCGTGAAAGAAAAGAGGATTTATTAGCACCAGGATAAATTAATTGTGATGAAGAGGAGGACAGAAAGCACTGCAAACAATGTTTTGTACTGACAAAAGGGAAAACCCTAAAGGTTAATTCTGACTTTGTTCACAAATTAGGCACACTCGGTTAGGCTTTTTTGCTCGCCATAGCTTGAGCCTTTGACAACTACTGAACCACCTGACCTTTCAAGTGAGATTTACTGGAGTGTGTGACGCCTCACGAGTGCTCCTTGGGAGTTATGATTTTTATTTTTCCTCCCATTTCAGTATTGTGTTTCTTTGAGCAAATTGTCTTTCTAATTGAGCAGAGACAGGCTGTGACCTTTTCTGGTTTTGGCCGTAATGCGTATTAATGACTCCTGTGGAAAGGGGTTTCCGTACCTCCTTTGGAGTATTGGCCTCCAAGGTGAACAGAAAGGAACCTGCAGAGTTGCCATAGTGATTTCCAAGTTCATCCTTACCATCTTGTGTCTTTTTCCAGAAAGCAGTCCTTTCATGCTGTGTCGCTTAGATTAGGATTGAACCCAGGATATGTTGTAATACTATTCAATATTCTTGAAGGAAAACTGCTGAAAAACCCTTATGTATTCAGAATGAATGCGCCTTTTGTAAATCAACAGTCACACGAGATAAAACTTGGCCCTCTCTCACTGAAGAAGGCTGCTGTGCTTATGTTAGGCATGGTAGTATCCTTAACTGGAGGTGTTTCCTTAATTCTGTGTAATGTTAACATTATTTAACACTTTTTTCTTTTTTCTTTAGCCTATAGGCACAGATTCCATTAAGAGCTCATCTGAAAAATGCTTTCAGGGAGAAATGTTTCTTTATCAAGCCTGCTAGCTACTGCTGCAGTGGAAGCTGAGATCCGCTATGGACATACTTTGTTTGTTAAACATCAGTCTTCTCTATGGAAATTGAATTAGCAATTGACATGGAGTTGCTTTCCTATTTATTGATGCTGAGAATGTGAAGTGGCTTAATGAGTAATCTGAAGTCTGCAGGCAGAAGGGTGAGATCATGTGCTTGCCTCAAGTAGGGTTTCTTTGTTCAGTGTGATTCCTTTGGGACATGCAGAATTTGGATTCTGCCTCCCTTTTGTATGTACTGTAAAATGCTGCTTGCTCTGTTTCAGACCCTCCTTCATCTTACAGCCACGCTTCCTTCCAGAACAGCTCTTATTATCTGTGTATGATAAATTTCTGATTGGGGCCTTGCTGTCTAATGAGTATGATTGATGGCAAATTCTGTTCTTTCTCACCCCCTCCTCCCTTCCCCTCTTGCTGCCTTACAAATAGGTGTGTTAGTTATGTGACCCTGATGTCAGGGTAAATTGTCTAATTACTCTGCTCTTTTTGCCTTCCGTCACTCTGTTTATTTGTAACAGTGACAAGTGTAAAAAAACCCCATCTAAATATTAGATTTTACCTTGAAAAGTAAATATTTACTACATAAACAACTGTGCACTCAGAATTAGGGATGGAAAGTGGAAAATGCATTTTCTTAGTAGTGCTTAGTGCTTTAGTTTCAAAGTTGTATGCATTACCTGTATTTATGGATTGAATGAAACAGTAACCAAGTCAGAATGAACAGAAATTTGCTAAACACACTGTATATATGCTCAGATTATAAAATCTCATTGGAAAAGAGCTCTGTGGGAAAAGTGACTCCTGGAAAAAAAGAGCAGAAAGAATGTCGTGTGTGAATTTTCCTTGTTCTCTGCAGTGGCTGAAGAGCTGGTTGTTTGGAGGGGTTTAGTGTGCTCTTGTTGAAAGTTTTGCTTTGCTGGGCTGAGAGGTCAGTGGGGCAGGAAACCATTACAGAGGAAAATCTCTTAGTAGGGAAACTTTGAGGCAACCTGTAGAGCGAAGTCAAGAGGTTGATAGAGAGCATTCCAAAACTAAACAGGAATGGAAGGGTTAGTAGCTGTGGCATTGGTGTAGCTTTTCAAGACCTTGCTTAAGTGTGAATAATAATGGAAAATTAGAATCAAATGATAGTGATGTTTTCAATATGTCTGTAGGTAATGAAGTTTGTCAATGGCGAACAAAGATTTGGGGAGGGCTCATGTTTGTTACAAGCACGCTGGTGGCTAAAAAGGCCAATAGGAGATAGGCACGTCCAGTTGCAAAAGGCACAGCAGAAAGACTCCTTAGGTGGTATATGCTGCAAGACACGGTTCTTTCTGCGTTGTCTCTTCTCCTCAAGAGTGATCCTGTGTGCGTTCTCAAAAGCATCAGCAGCGTTATGGATGCTGTGTCTCCAGACCTCCCAATTGGAGGCCAGAGTAGACCAGTTATGATAATCAATATGGCCAAGGCTGAGATGTTGTTTCAGGGAGTCCTTGTATCTTTTCTTCGGGGCTCCTCTCTTGCAGCAGCCGCTGGCAAGTTCACCATAAAGCAAGATCTTAGGGAGGCGGTGGTCCTTCATCCTTGAGACATGCCCTGCCCAGCGCAGGGTCTTCTTGTTTTGTTTTTGGAAAGCCATAATGTCTCCAGAGAGCTTGGGAAGGGGAAGAATAGTGTTTTCATGCTACTAAACTGCTTTCATGCTGTTTTAGTGGGATGCCTAAAGTATTTTGCTACCAATCTTTAATGATATGTTGGTAAGCATCCTTTCCACTGACATACCAGCTTAGTCTTATGGGTTATCACTCCTATAGATATGCAGGCACCTGGAATGGTGCCTAGGGGAGACTACTTGCAAGGCCAAATGCTTATAGGCACAGGGTTTTCCTTTATGTTCCTAATGCTTGTGATCTGGTTGTTCCCCTTTCGCACACACACATAAATGCCTTACTTCAGGGAAACACCACGAGGTTCCAAGGAAGGAACATCACTGAGCCTGTTCCGTGTGGTCCAGGCTGTCTCAGCTCCATAAAGTGTCTGACTGTGTTGCAAGGGCTAAGCTGATCATAGCAAATTAGTTTTCTCCTCTTGTTGGAGAGCATGGCTTTGGGAACAAGAGCTTTCCATTCTCTTTTAGGAGTTTGGACAAGGATAGTAACTGAGGCAGGGATGAGATTGAATTTCATTGTGCTGGTCTAAGTTCCAGGTGCTTCCTGTTGCTGATGGCCCATGGAGACCCAGATGATGGAGGGAAATGGGCAGCACAGCCATTTGCTGGGGCCTGGCTGTTCCCGTTTTGTGAGTAGTGCATTAACTTGTCAGTATTTGCACTAATAGCTCAGGCTGAGCTGTGGCTGTGTTGCATTCCTAGCTCTGCTCTCGCAGAGCCATAGGCACACAAATCTTGGGAGAATGTGACAAACACCTGCTGAGTTTGGTGATGATTTATATTGCTATAGTAAGATTTCCTTAATGGTAACATCTTTTTTGTTGCTGTGTCCCCAGTGGGAGTGATGCGGATAGGGTGCTGATCTCTCTGCTTCAGCAGTGGTGTGGAGTCTCAGAAGCATGGGATGCTCTCAGACACCCCGGATGGTCCCAGATTATGCTGCCACTGCAGTGGGGCAGCACTGTTTTGCCAGGGAACCATGCTGAAAACTTGCTCCCGTTCTGCCAGAGCCCTTGTTTAGGGGAGCAGTACATTTTTATTTGCTTAGAGCTGTGAAATCTTGAGGAGACCCTCACTGAAATTGTGTGAGAAGGGCCTCGTCACTGTTGCCTCGACTGCAGCACCAGAGCAGCTGATCTTCTGTGTGGTTTTGCTCCCAAACTAGTTAATAATCAACAGGTATTGTGTTTGCCTTTTCCGTTGGGAACCTGAACATGGTCATGGAGGGACAGCTGCTGTGGTGTTCCCATGCAGGTGGTCTGTGGGGGCCTCGTACAGACTTGGCTATGAGAAGAGCTGCTTCACTTAATAGTTCCCTTTGAGAGGTGCACCAGAGCTGGATGTCTGCTTCCCGTGTGAATGAAGATGGGAAAATCCAGTTTTGCCAGGGGTCTCAGATTGCTGTAAGGTCAGAAAAGATCAGCTTCCACTTCTTTCTTTCTTTGCAGCAAGCAATAGCGATAGGGTATTTGTTTTTTTAGCAGATTGAGAATTTTCCTGCTATGGCACCACCTTTCGCCAATGACAGAATTTTCCATGGAGTCATCTGTTCTAGGGTCAAGTTAGGAACCATTTCATGTTAGCCAATAAGGTGTTTTCTGCCCATCTTGAATATAGTTATGAAGTACATTTGTTACCAACTTTTTCTGTATGGGGTAGCACTTTGAGGTAGTAACCAGTGTTGCTGTTTTGGGAAGAACAATCCATAACAATTCTGATTGCCCTTTGTGAAACCTACTGACTTGCCCTGTTGTTCTTTAGGGCCTTCTGTTTATCCTTGAGAGTGCAGTTAGTAAGGTTTTCCATCTTTGGGTTGAAGAGTCTGTATATTCATGCCATTCACCTTCTGAATTAATTTCATATAATTTTAAAATAATTTAGCTTTGTTATGACTAGTGACGGTGTGTAGCAACTCTTTGGTTGTGCTTCTGGTGAGTGTGGTGTGGCACTGAATTTCCTGATGAGAGTTCAGACCTTTCTCCTGAATCTGGATGCACACGTACTTCTTACATTACTGCTTTGTGTGCTGCCCTTAGTGAAACTCTCTGTGCTTTGCCTGGCCATAAAATTGAAAGCCTAGGTGTTCTGTGTAGCCTTAGCAAGTTTAAATTGTCTGTGGTTTTAATGCTGAGAGGCCAGTATGACTGTTCAGTGCAAGCCATGAGAAGTACATGGGGTTGCTGTCTTTCTTCTAGGTCTCTTAGGAGTAATTGTTCTACGTGTTAGCTGTCTAAAAGTGATCTCTAATGACTTGAAAATCATGATATAAAATATGAGAGGAGTTTTTAAAAGGAGGATTACAATGCAGGGAGCAAGTAGGGAATAATACTAGTAGTAATAATAACCAAAATCAAACAGACCAGCTAAAGACAGTGCAGAGGACAATTAGGAATTCTGGGTAGCAGCCTGTGTATATATTTTGAGCACCAACATTGCTTAGTAGTGGAAGAAGAACAAGACCAGTCCCAGAAATCCCTCAAAAACCAAACCAAGAAAGAGAAGAGAAGATATAGAAATAGCTGTATTGCTACTTAATTCAGTTATATAGAACAATCACACCTCTGTCACACTTATGGCTGCCTGATACAGCTGTGTGGCAGAGTTTTCAGGTTTGACTTTTTCCCTGCTCATGTCATAATCAGACTTCACACTGGATAGGATAGTGGCAGTATTCCCTGGGCAGAGGTGGTCTTCCTCCTTGCCTTGCTAGGAAGTTTGTGTGAGAGGCAGGTTTTGTTGCAGCTGTTCAGATGTGATGTTAGATTTTTCTCTGTGTGTAATACCCTTGGAACCATTTAAGGGATTATGTTTTTGAAAGAAAAGTGTCTTCAGAGAGTTATAGTCTCACAGATGGCTCCGTCTTGTCTCCACTTGGCAAGCAGCCTAGGAAAAGGTATCAAAATAATTTTTAATGTAGTAAACCAAATAATGCCTTGAGAGAAATATCTCCAATATTTGTTACAGCCAATAAAAAAGCCTCAGTAATAAAGATTTTTTTGAAATAACTGCAGTAGATCAAAGTGACGTTTAAGTGATGCTCGTGAGCATTGTTTAATCACCAGCTAACTACTAAAGGCCTTCTGCTGTGGAACAATTGGAGTTCCTATGTTCTTATGCCTTACTGTGTCTGCCTTGCTTAAGGCCCTGACCATCCCAAAGCTTGTGATTTCTCTGTGCGTGTATGTTGGATGCTTAAATGCTGTTTGAGAACTTATTTATTTCTAGTACTGAACTTTATTCTGAACTTTATTCATTGAAAGTCAGCTGTTTTCAGCTTCCAGGATGTGATGGAACTATTGTTTTTTAACTTACTTGTGACTCTTTTGTGGAGTTAAATCAGATAAGTTGCTTTCTTGCAAGGTGGTATGCATCTTCACAAATGAAACTCTTCAACTTCTGTTCTGTGTATAGTTAACTAGTGGAATACTGAAATCCTGACATATATATTTAAATCTTAGAGGTATAATAGGATAGTTTGGGTTGGAGGGAGCTTCAGATAGTCTCTGGTCCAATTCCCTGTTTAAAACTGGACTAACTCTGAGGTTCTGTCAGGTCGCTCAGGGCTTTATGCTGTTGGGCCCTGAAAAGCTCCAAGGACAGTGCAACCTGCTCTACCTCTTGGCTGCTCTCAGGATGAAAAATTTTTTCTTGGTATCCAGTTGGAACCTTTTTTGTTTTAAGTTATGCCCATCTCTTTCTTGTCCTATCTCTGTGCGCTGCTGTGTATGGATTGCTGTCATCCTTGCTATTGGTATGTAGCATCTTCAGAAAATTGTTACCAGTAGAGGGTAATTAGAAGGTAATTTCTAACATCTTTAGAAGTCTTAGAGTAGCACACTTGGCATTCTTTGGTTTACTTTCCTTTTTATAGCATAAAATAGCACTGTACTTACTGAAATTTACTATTGCTGCAAATATATCTTTATACCCAAAGAGGGCATTCTAACCTCAGAGATGTTCTTAGTTCTGCCTTTATGGCTTTCTCTGGTGCAGAGTCCTTGCTTATGACTCAGACTTTAAGGTAATTTAAGTTCAAGACATTTCATATGTTTTTGTTCAATAAAGCACTATGACACTTTTATTGTACAGAAATGAAAATACATGTATCTTCTCGATATCTCTCACAATTTTATTGTCATCTCTTTGTTTTTTTAAGGCTAGTCATGCAAGGTGTTCCTGCTCACAGAGGTTTGGAAAGAGAGGATACTTTCTAGGTTGTGAAACTTTTCCAACTATGTTCAAAATGCTGTGATTCCTTTTCCCCTAGTCAGAAGAAAATTTAAAAGGTTTCCATCATAAAAGTAGCACTGTTTCACTCAGAAGTGAAAGAAGCCTGTCAATTAACTACTTATATCTATGGACTCTCTTAGTGGACTTCCTTGACACAGATATTTTATAAATATATTTTCCAGTCTCAGATCTGTGGATTAGTATAGACTTGTTTCAGTTCAGAGTACACAAGTGTAGACAGGTTCAAGTCATTATGGCTAAGTTAAGGAGTCATCTAAATATGATGTTTGTATTTGCTTCAAATTTCTGGTGAAAATGTAAGTTAAACCTGAAGTTTTGAGTAAAAATTCATTGGACAGGATAGCATTATTGCAGAGTCTGCCTCAGGGGGGACCTGGGACTCCAAGGTTTGATAGTTTAGATAATATAAAGATAAAGTTCATCCAAGTGCTACTTTTAAATCTCCAATCTATTCCATGAAGGCGGGAGTTCTAAAAGTACAAAGCCTTAGGTGTATTCTGGTAGTAAAAATACTTATTTTCTAGCTGTCTTTCAGGAGTCCTGTTTTAGTAATTTTTCTGTCTTGAGCATGCTTTGTGACTGGGGTAAGTCATATAGCTTCTCACATGGCCTGCTCTAACCACAAAGCAATGCGTCAGACCACTGCTGTACCTCAGAACTGATGAGATCAAGTGTCTCTGAAAATGCATTGCTTTCTGTGAAAGGAAGCTACAGCAGTTCTACTAATAATAATAGTTATTACTATTAATAGTAATACTTGTCAGGAGTATTATATATAAACCTGAAAGAAGCAGGGGAAGAAATCTGCTGCTGCTGCTACTACACTAGTAGTACCCATGGACCTGTCCCATACACCTGAAAGGATAGGCAGATGTGAACTACCTTGCACAGGATCCTGCTAATCCTGGATTCAGAATTCAGGTTTTCTAAAACAAGTAATAAATTAAAAAGAAAAAAGTATTGGAAGTAACGAGCTAACCATCTATATTTATTCTGGAAAACAATTTGAATGACACTCAAAGTTTTCCTCTGCCAAGCTTTTTGTTACTGAAGCAGATCTATTCAGGTGTGCGTGTTTAATGCCATATGGTACAATATGCACCTTTTTTATCCACTTAAAATGCTAAGCTGAATCTGGAATATACTGACCTAAAAAACTGCTTCATTGGCTTATTCTTTCAATAGAGAGAATATTTTTGAAAGGCCAGTCTGATTTTTGAGTGTAATTCTCATTATTTTTTTAACTTGAAGTATTCTGCAGAAGACTGTTTCATTACTGTATCACACAGGGGCCTTGGCACCCAAGAAACATCTGCAAGCTATCTCATATAAGGGTACAATTTCCTTAAAGGTTAATACTATGCTTTAATGTACCTAGGTAACAAAAGCAGACAAGTAAGGCTCAATGAAAGGTGGCAGATCCTAGGGTTTTGTACGTAGGTAGTAGTACTTCAGTGAATTACAAATAGCATGTGACAGAAATATGTTAAAAAAAACTTAGGGCAAAAGTGTGTGCTTTTGTTGAGCAGCATAGACATGTGTTAATAAATGAAGTGTAGCCTGTATTATTAGGTAATATATGTTAGCCCAGGGAGACTGCCAGAGTAAATTGTGGCAGGTAATTGTCTTGATTTCCTAGACATGAATAGCAGTGATTTAGAGTCATGGGAAAGAAGCTCTTTCAAGAGTGTTTTCATTGAGATGATCTCAAAGGGGATGAATGGAGTCAGTGTGCCTTTAGAGTGAGGTTTGGTTTAGATTGTCATACAAACTCTTGTGTGTGCTGTGAAAGAGGTAAACGGAGCCCTGAGAACTGGCTAAAGTCCTGGTAACTAAAAGGCTGAGCACCTGGAGGGAAGCGATGAAATCAGTGAACACAGCTGAAGTGGGGTTGGGTTCCTCTTAAATGCACCTGGGGAAGCCTAGAAACTTCTGAGCCCTGCTCAGATGGGAAGTGTGAAGTAGGAAGGCTCTCTATCTAGGAAGGGATGGGGTGGTCTGACGAGCTGGAGGGCCTGGAGGCTCATAGGAAGAGGATTTTTGGAGGTAAGTTGAGGCATGCTTGTTTGCCGTTGTGAGAGGAATGCTGTCTAGGGGGATGAAGGGAGGCTTATGCATTTTGGGGTCAGGATGAAAAGAATAAACTGGAAAGGACCAGGGAAGTGGTATTGAGGAATGATATTGGGAAGAGGGTATCTCTCTGTGGCTTTGAACATTGTTTGGGAGCTTTGTTATCGCTCTAGACTGTGTGGTGTGAAGTGTGACCTATGCAGAGTTTGGTCAAAGATCCAGGGCAGCAAATAGAATGATTTCTGGATTAATTCTCTTTTTCACTTGAAGAGAAATGAGTGCTTGGTTTGAGAGAAGTAAATAGGGAGCGAGGATTGAAATGCAATGGAAGTTAGTGTAAAAGAATGCAGGGTTTGATGGGAGTGGTGAAAAGCGTGTGCAGTGTTGGGATGGAGACAAAAATGAGTAAGGTGACAGTCAAAGTAAATCTATTGGTGTTGGTGATGTCCTCACTCAGTCTAGAGTCTGACTGGCTGCTACTTGACTGTATCCCCTGATCCTTGTCTGCTTCTAGTGGAAGTCAAATGGCTTTTGACTGTGCGTGAATGTGCTTTGGTCCTGTTGAGTCTTTAGTCATGGTGTCAGGCGCATGGGGTAACTCTCAACTCCTGCCTGGAGATGAGCAAGCAGTTGCTCGAATCTGTGCTCCTGCAGTACCTGATGATGTGGGTTGGAAATACCAAGTTTGGCCTCTAATGCCAGGGCTCACACCTGGGAAGGTATAGACAGTGAGCTGTCTAGCACTGGTGGGTGCCTTCTTTGAGTTCTCTGTGATCATTTCTTGAGGTCTTCTCATCCTCTGTATTGATTGCCGTTGTTGCTCTGTGCTGCCATGTGTGCTACATTCTGTAATTCAATGCCATTGCCTTCTAGAGAGAAACTCTATTCTTTCTTGGAGTGTTAATTTTTTAAAATTCTTTTTAAGATATCTGACTTGTTCTAGGCAGAGTGACTTCTGTCCCACTGTATTTAGAAGGACCAGTAATTTCTGCTAGAAGAGAGGTGTTCTTGCCAGTGGTTAGTATTCTCCTGCAGTTGCAGCAATATCTGCTATAGTACTTCTTCCATAGCTTGTTCATGCGTAATCTCAGAATTTCCTGAACAGTCTACTTTTTTCCTCCATGCTAGAGGAAACGGATATAGCTCATGTCCTCACTTTTGTGTTCTCAGGCCCAATAAAACAAACTTCCAACTTCTGTTTTGTCTGCCTACAGCCTTGGGTAAGGTTTGTAAAGATCAAGCCATATTCTCAGCAAAGGTCTCAAAAGGGATATTGTGTGTGTCTTTCCTGTGTAGCAGTGAAGGTCTCCAAGGGAACTGCAGTCTGCTTGCTGGAGCACAAAGGTTGACCCCTCACAGGTTATAACATCTGCAGGCTGATGCTGCTGCTGAGTAATCTACAGGCATTTAGCAAAGACTTGTGTTATCCGAAGTCGCTTGTATCGCTGTTGAGGATGGGAGAGCAGTGCTGCAGTCTGTGCCTTGTGGGTTCAGCTGAGAATCTTCATCTTGCCACTTAGAGTGGCATCTTGCCACTTAGAATGGCAAGTTTATTGTCAGCTGGCAGAAGTACAGTTCACACAGTTGCTGCTGCAAAGAGCAAAGAATACCTGAGTACAGAAATTTTGTTGGAGCGTAAAGAGTTGCAGGGCTTCGTGTGAAGCCCTGAGATTTTCATTTCAGGGGGAGCAGGGTGAGGGACCAGCACCAGTTTTTTTGCTTTCCTTCTAGCTACAAGTTGGCCTTGTGTCCTGAGCACAGTTGTAACTGCAGTTTGTGTTCATGCCTGGCTTTTATAGTATCTTGTATTTAAGCTGCATCCTGGGGTGGTGTGCTTTCTGTGGGAACTTCGTGCTCAGGTTTCCTTGTGTCTGGAGCTCCATTCCGTCTCCATTGTTGCCTAGACCTCATGGGCATTGCATCTGACAGCCGGAGCCGGACTGTGGCTGTAAGGTAAACTTCTTTCATCAGGCAAAGGAGGAGTATTTGTCCTAGGACTGATATTAAATTGTAAAGCTAGAAGAATTCGGACTCCTCACCCTTGGCAATATAGGAACTGCCACGTTGTTTTATTTTCATTATAGTGATCACTACTGAGCTGTTAAGAGAAAATTACTTTCTATTTCAGTAAACTCGATTCTGGTTTCAGACTGACTGTGCATCAGATGCTTAATTTGGAACCCACTCTCTTGGTGAAATTAAAAATTCAAATCTCCAAGCTGGAGCACTCAAACTGTGCTTGAATTAGAAATTGACTGCTGTCAATGTGCTCTCACACTTCACTTTTTTTTTAAAATTCTTCCCCCCTCCCCCCCGATGAGTTTTATATTAGTCTTGCTGTAGATGATCTGACTGAGCAGAAGCAGTGGGAATCCATGCTGTCACTCTGTAGACAGAGTGATAAAAGAGAAGTGTGTTGTGTTAAATAGACCATTCTTGAAAAGGACTGCTGTGTACTAATTTCGCAGTTTCACGCGTGTTTGGTGAAATACTTTTATAAGATATGATTGCAAACCCATTAAGTGTTGTTTGCAAATTAATTTATGACCTAAGCAAACTTCACAGTCTCTATGCAATATCCTTACTCCCCTATTTCTGTGTAATATTTAAAGCTGTTGTCAGATCTTGACTGAAAGAACAGGGTGTTCTCTCCACTTTAGACATTTGCATGGGCTGCCTCTACAGAATTTTGCACTGAAACAGGGAACAAAACGTTTTTTCTCCATGAAGAACAAAAAAATTTACACCCCCCCCCAACTCCTGAAATAAGCATTGATTTTTTTCTATTGTGAATATTCTCTGTAGGCTTGCAACTTGTGTGTCCATCTGCCTCTTTGAAAACTGGATAAATTATTCTCAGTTATTTACCTAGAAGTTAAAGAGAATTATACTTAAAGGTTTGGAAAAAATTGGGCTGAATATTTATGGGGAAGTGCCTTCTGTTATTGACTGTGCTGAAGGCACCCAGTGCTGATACTGGCTTGTTCTTCCAGACCTACTTGTGTTCTCCCCCACGGTGTTTTGTTGTCCATCAGATGGTCAACAGGATGGATTACTGAGCTGGGTGCAGGGTAAGTGATGACTGAGGAGCCTAAAAACTGTTGTTAGACAGCTAGTTTTGTGAGTTTGGCAGTTCTAGCTAGCCAAGGTGGATATCCATGGGTTGGGTGAAATATATCAGTGAGTTGTATAAGGAGGTTTGGAGAGTGATTTGGGTTGAGGCTCATCAACCACAGATGAATTTGGGAAGTGAGATGTAATAACAGCTGGAGAACGAGAAGTGTGAGGAGTGTCTGTAACAGGACTACACTGATGTTAATCACAAAGGTCTTGGGCTTTCCTGGCTTTTTTTTACTTGAGACTTCTGTAACAGTACTTTTAACAGAGGCTATGTTGGGATCAGTGCCATCTTATTTTGAATATTTAGTGGTATCTCTGAAATTCAGCAAATGAGTCAAACTGTAACCCATTAAGAACCTGCAACATTTTATGTATTTCTATGACTTAGGAACTGAACAGTAATAGTTATTGTCATGTCAGATTGATTAATCCCTCAAAATGGTTCATTTTTGTTCCTGATAGGTTAAACATTTGTGTATGTGTTTGTAAATAATAAATATTTTCATCTCACTTACTTTGTTTGTGTACAGTTTGATGCAGGTGTTTAAGGCTTCCTTAACAAAAGCAGCACTACAGAAATTGCTTGGAGCAGTACTTTGATAGTTGGCTTTGAATATGACTAAATACCTTTTCCTCCCCACCACAGTTACCACCCACAAATGCTGTGAAGGTGAATTTGTTAATCTAATAAAAATCAGTTGTATGTAATATATGCGTATTCAGATAGTTGAGCTATCTTTAAAACTGCATATATAATTTCTCACTGACTTTCAGAAAGGACTTGATGAGCTTCCAAGCATTTTGCATTACATGCTTAAAGCAGGCGTGAGGAGGTGATCATTTCAGAGTTTCTGTACTGATCTGTAAAATTCTAGTGTACTTAACAAAAATGTAAGGTGGTTATACCTTTTCGTCCTCAGATGCTACTAGAACTTTTGATCAAAAAACCTGAAATGACACTTTTGTGGCTGAAAACAAAGACTGATGATCTAAAATAAATTAAATGATTGTTGTTCTTTAGCATCAGGCTGGGTACAAGAGAACGTGCTCTTTTCATCAGTGGGAAATGCTCTTTGGCTTCACCTCTCCCTCTTTCATCTCACTGGTGTGAACTAAGATGTGAACAACATTGCTTTACAGCAGTAGACTATTTTCTTTTTCCCTGTGCTCTGGATGTGAACTGTTAGCTTTTATGAAATATTGGTCATCAGGAAAGATTGCTGTGGTGAAAGAGCTGTTATGATTATTTCCGGGCTTTCATAATTTGAAGTAATTTGCACATACTTGCCATTAGAATATATATTGCATCATCTTCTAAGATTGTAAAATATATTTTTTTTAAAATTGATTTGTAATATTACAATTGAAAAGCTCTTCCATTTGGGACTTTACTCTTTTTCTAAATGCATGTCTGGTATAATGCATGAAACACTATTATGTCGGATTTAAAAATTACCTTCAGTTGTTTCCATTCTGATAGTCTTGTAGTTAATTGCGAAATGTTATTTGATATTCTTGAAATTGAAAGAATTATAAGATGAATTTGAGGCTTGTCTTTATTTAACAAGATAGCTGAATTGGTTCAGTGTAGTTTCTTGTATCTGATGTGCAGACAAAGCTATGGTTGGGAGGCTATGCAGAGAAACAAAGTCTCTGTAACTATATTTCAGATAGGTGATGATAAACGACTGAAATTATTCTAATCTTGAGAAAAGGGACATGACAGAAGGGTAAACAATGCCCAAACAGTATGCCCAAGGTCATAGTAACTTCCTGGCTGGGTTTTGTGATGGCTGAGGGCACCATGACTGCTCTCCAGCTGGAACTGGGTATCAGGCTGTGGCCACTGCCTTCTCCCTCCTTTATCCTTTGGGCGAAGGTGTGAGTGTTCGTGTTGGTCCCAGCTCTGTCCACTCTGCCTTGTGCTCAGAGGCAGCTACATTGGGGCGAAGGACTTGCAGCTCTCTCCTGGTAGCATCCTCTGGATGGGTCGTGGCTTGGACTGTAATCTTGAGGATAATTCAGACAGTGGTCTGTACTGGTATCCAGGTGAGTGGCTTGTGCTGCTGGACTCACTGGGAGACAGACCTGGAGTCCCTAAAAGAGCTGAATGCCAAACGTCCTTAGAGGGTTACCTGCAAATGTTGTGAGGAATGCAGAGATGTATGGGTTTTGTGTGAACTTGTTGAGGATACTGGAATTCTACTCCTTTGGCTCTAATAATATTTAGAATTGCATCCAGTTCAGTTGGTGTGAATATCTAATGCTTTGGCCAATTTAAACCCTATTTACATTAGCTTAGTTTAAATTTGATGTTTAAAGAGCTGTAATTATCTGTCTGCTTTAGAAATTCATAGTGATTTAGTGAGATCAATTTTAAACTGATTTTAATTAAAGCAGAGAATCTTTTACATTTTTACAGATGAGGCCTGTGACTAGCCTTTTTAAATGGTGAGGAAGTATATGCAGTCCTAGAATGATTTTTTTTTTTTTTCTGCATGACTGATTTCTTCTGCTGAAGTCAAATTTAGGCTGTTGTTTTGTATATAAACTAAAAGAATTAAATTCTAAAGAACATTTTATTCAATTTTTTTCCCTTGCTCTAAGAGTGGTTTCTGTTTGTTAAGACTTCTATTAAATTGCTGCCAGTACAGCATTTCACTGTCTTTTTATTGTAGACAGACCGATGGATTCTGTGACCTTTTTTACTTTTGATTTCTGTGATTCTTTTTTCCTCAGACAAAAGAGAATGTAAGAGATAGCAGGGCTATTCTAATTTATGGTGATAGGAAGCAGAATACAGAGGCCTAACTGCAGTCTCATGGTGAGATGTGCCACTATTCTAGTATATGGAAAATGTATCAACTGCTTTTGTTGAAGGTTATTTGGAGAGAATGTATTGAATGTCGGGAAAATTCTCCTGGAAAGTTTCAGGTCTAATGCTTAAATTCTTGTACAGGATGTCATTGTAGTGAGGTGTGTATGAGACCTGTGTTAGGAGTTGCTGAGTAGTTTAGATTATGTGCACATCTGTCAATGTAAAAATTGACAAAGGATCGTGATGAGAGATGAATATTAAATGTAAAGAAAAAATCTGAAACTTATGTTTTTGGAAGAGCTCTGTGTGTGGGATATGAATATATCTAATACCTGAGATTCTGGCAATTTGATTCTGTTTCAGTGAGCAGAGGGCATAATTCAGCTAGACATCAGATTCCCTTGAAGGGTGATTCCGGCAAATAGGTCCAGTCAATATGTTTCCATGATACAAAATGGATGACAGCGCAAAGCTTGTATTCCCATTATTGTGTGCAGGACAGACAAATGGAATACCTTTTAACTAGCAGTAAACTGAGAAACTGAAAGTAATTGCCACATAATCTTTCACCCATAATATATATAGAAATATACAGAAAACATAGACAGGACATCAATTCTGATGTCCTGCTTTTAATGTTTGCTGTGATTTATATCATGGGTTTTTTTGGTTGATTTTTTGTTTGTTTTCTATTCTCTGCAAACAGCAAATTTATCTTTACATCTGTGTAACTATGGTATGTGTGGGGAAATAGAGTTATTGAGCAAAGGCCCTTCCTTAATGATACTAATACTTCAGTAATGCTAGAAAGCATTAGTTTTCTAGGACTGGTGGTTCTGCATGCAAAGCTTCTCCTTTAACTCTATAATTTGCACGATAGGTAGTACCATAAATCTAAATGACAACTTCTACAATATTTCATTAGACTGATATCTGCAGCCACAGGGTGCTACAGAATTGCATCTGTTCTGGAAGCAGAATCTGAACCACTTGCTACTCATACTATTAAAGCATGGATATGGACACAAGAAACTGGACACAAGCAACAACAGGTTATGAACAAAATTTCTTTGTGAGTATGGTTCTCACCTTGTTGGATGCAGATTCAGTCCTGTCTTACATGTGCTTGTAAGTCTGCCATCGTTCTGAGAGACTTAAAAGTCTGTCCTTTAATGTGCTGTTTAAGCAAGTTGAGAATGAAAAAGTAGACTGGTATTGTGAATAGGGAAGATGAGGTGATTCATTGTATCCAGGTTTGTGTCCTGATGGACAAGACTGTTAGTGAGTTCACTTAAAACCAGGTGCAAATTCTTTAGAAAGTGAATGAATACATGCAGTGTTCTCTATCTGCAGTATGGTCATTGTCTTTGTTTCATTGAAATGGAAAACAATGCGTGCTTCTTGAAATTTCAGGAACAACTATCTTCAGATGCTACAATGTGTTAAGCCTATAAAACTGCAGAAGCATTTCACTGACTCTTTTTCTCTCCCCCAGATGATCACCAGCAATTAATGCCTGCAGGCTCCCTTCGTAAAAAGAAGCTGGCAAAAAGACCTGGATACATGAGGCCAGAAGCTCAGCAACAGATAGAGTTTCAGTCCCTTGGTGCCTGCAAACCATCCAGACCAGGAGAGCTCCAACATGGAAGGCAGGGTTGTGGAGACTTTGAGAACTGCACTCTATGTAGACAATGCCAAAATAACTTTGAATTCCTTCACTGTAGTGCAGTTAGTAGCACTGTAGTTCCTGCTGATCGGGTAACAATGTTGGCCACTACTGGAAATATGCCAGGATGCTGCAAAAATCTATCGTGTTGCAAGAGTCCACGGTCAGAAAACACAGTGACAGCAGCTTACCCTGCTGCCGCAACAAGCAAAGGAGATGTTTCTGCTGTATGCTGTACATGGCAGAAAAGCCACAGTGCTAAAGTGAACAAGCCCCCAAATATGTATGCTTTGGATCGAACAGAAGTGAATAACAACTGTGAATATCAAAACAGAGATGATATTTCTCATTCTGCTGTTGCACACAATAGTTTAGATCGTTTTAGTTCAAGTTTCAGCTTCATACAGCTCTCCCTGAACTCGACCTCTGGGGTAAATGATGTTGAAGGCAAATCAACTGTTGAGGAAACTGAGATTGTTCTGCATCCCAAAACCACAGGAAGTCTGCAGAAGCCAGAAGAGATGTCACAAACTCATGAGAACTTGGGAGATTCATGTTGCTTCTCCAGGTCCAGTGAGGATTTGGAGCATGAACATGAGAGCCCTGTGAATGATAAATTCCGGGACTGTGAGACCCTCTCTTTCTCAGATATAGATGCAACATTTTCACATTCTACAGATTCCTTGGATGCAGCATCTGCTGGCTCTTCTGTCACCTCAGGCTATGAAAGTAGCTTTACTGTTAGTGACCGTAACTGGGATATTTTGATGAAAAAATATGAACCAGCGCTGCAGGATTGCTTGCTTGGCAACCGCAGTACACTAAAGGTCAGTAATCTCACTTTGGTTTTGATTCCTCTCCCTGTCCCTCAAAACATTTTTATTTATAGTTCTGAAATCAAAGTTTATGTTGGAGTTCAGGTACTAATGGCTTTTGTAGCATTTGTTCAAAGAGTTTTACAGTAGTGCTCTGTATGATAAAAGTGAGAGAACAGGTTTTGTTTGGTTCTTCAGAAAAAAGGTGATGTTGTTGCAGTACCCTATTCTGTGTTCACCTGAAACTCACTTCTAATGTCACACATCAAGTTTCTGAGTTCATTAAGCACTGTTTTCTTTCACAGGTGGCTGTTTTTTCTGCAGTTTGGGATATATGTAGTACAAAATTTGGGGATGATAACTCTTTTCTTGAAGCATCATGATTTAACAACGTAAAACTTTTTAACTGGAAATGTTTAAGTTTAGCTAGAGACTTCTTGGAGTGAGGCAACTGTGTGAGAGTAGCATGTAATCTAAGAGATGGGTACTCTCCCTACATGAAGAAAAATGGGGGTCAAGTCCCTCTCTGCCTCCAGCTGGGAATGGAACCTTTTTTTTTTTTCTCTTCCACCACAGAGAAGTAGTGGAGCAGTGAGTCAGGAGTCTTTATTTCTGCATGTATGTATATACCCACACTTACACCTGCAATGTGTACAGGCAGTCATTCACTGTGTCCTTTATGGGAGAGGGGTGAGGAAACTTTAAGAAGGATCATCTGTGTTTTGTTATATGGTTTCTGGGATGGCAGGGTGGGCATTGGAGGAAAGTAATTCTGAGTTTACCTGCTCCAAGGAACCAAATACTAGATTTGTTATGCAACCAGGAAGCAGTAATCTAGACATTAATATGGACACAATGTATTTCACTAATTTGTTCAAGGCGCACTGAGTAGGTAGTGGGGTTTTTCTGGTGTGGTGGGCTTTTTGTTTGGTTTTTCTTTGTTGGGTTGGTTGGATTTTTTTAATTGTTTCATTAGTGCCTTTCAGAAACTCAGGTTCTTGTGACTTCTCAGCTCAGATACATAACTGTTGAGATACACTGTATTGTCTTTAGGCCTGATGAAAGAACCGTCTCTGGGGAGACTTAGCACAACCCTGCTGTCTGGGTAAGACAGAAGGTTGAGAAACTTTTACTATTGCTTTTTTCTGCATGACATCTGACCTGGGCCTGCAATCCTCTCTAATACTTTCTTTCCATAGAGGATTCATGTAGAACTCAAACTAGGTTCTGTTATTTACAGACTTCACAGACATTGACATGGAGCAGTTTCTTTGGCTTCATGCCTGGAATGACAACGTGCCTGTGGTCTGGGATGGTTTGGGAAATTCATTTGCTACAAATTTGGGAATATATAACACAATCAAAATAGGAAGTTATTTTTCTTTCTTTTCAGTATTTTTTTGATAGGCACAAATGAAACATTGCTATCTTTAATTTCTGTATTCATTAATTCGTTGAAAGGAGAATTGGGGATTTGTGCCCTCAGATGTCTTTGCCCTTGGTTAGCCAGTCGTGTATGTTTAATTTGAAGCACCTTCCTATTGTAATGATAATGAGCAAGTCTTAAAGTTTTCAGAAAGGAACAAAAGCAACTGCAGTCAAGAAAAGGAGACAATATCAAAATTGTTAAAATTATGCATTTTCTGTACTTAAAAACAAAAGTGATCATCATCTGGTACAGATATAGGACATGCCATGCTGAAGCAGCTCTTTGAGTTGAGCTCCAAATGTCTTACTAGCCTGCAAATAGAAAACATTGTACTGTGGCAGCATCAGTCAGTTTGCCGTGGGTGAGCCTGGGCTGTGGTACCCAAGCAGACTTTAAATGACCTGCCCCTGTAGCACATGATGGAATAAACACTGCAAACAGCAACAAAGCTGTATTGCAGTATAGATGGTTGTTATACATCATATATGTGAAAAAAAGTGTCATTTGAATCATTCCTACTGCAGGCTTCTTTAAAGCTCTGTCAAAAGTCAGGCATAAAATACAGAAAATAGTTTACGATGAGAATTCAGAGCTCCTCCCTTCAGTATCTTACACATTCCTCAGCAGCCTCAGAGAAAAAAGATTGGAGTCTCAGGATATGAAAACCAAAATAAAATAAAGCCTTGAGGAAATGGGAATGTATACAATGTTTTGTGTTTGTTTTTCTTCTGGGCCATCCTATAGCCTATTATTAATCAGCCATTTTTGGATACTTTTCTGGCTTTATTTTTTATAGTTCTTTTCTGACTAGTCCACTTTCACATACCATGTTTAGAAGGGATATCCTGAATTTAAAGGTCTTACCTAATTTGTGTGTTGATTGTGTAGTCTCAATAACTGAGTGCTTCTATGAAGTTGTTGACTGGCTGTACCTCTTTTTCTCTATTCAATTTAGAGTTTAAATATAGGGATTAAATATGAAAGAGTTTCAGGGAGGAGTGAAGTACTCTGTAAATGCAGAATGTCTAAAGCATGGATTTTGTTGTGTTGGAAAATGCTTTCCCAAGCACTTTCAGGCTTTGGACTGTAGGAATATATGCTGCTTTTTTTCCAGGCTTACCTTTTTCAGTGCTGATATTGGTTTGTTTGGTACCTGTCATGTATAAATTGAATAAGAAACACATTTCAGTCTTGTAACTGTAGCCCTGCTAGGCTATGGCTAGCATGGCAATGAGGAGAGGACTAAACCTACCTTCTAGCCAATTTCTTTTTACAGTAAAAACTTGTAAAGGCCTTGGAATGCACACCTAGCCTTACAAATTTTTAGTAAATTTAGAACTTTAGTCCAGACTCTTTGATGTTAACAAAGAAAAACATTAGCTTTTGAAATAAAACTTTATTATGGTAGAAGTTTCTTTTTGGGTGTGAGAGAGCAGTCTGTATGTAGTTTAGGTATTCTTGGTGTTCTGCTTTTTTCTTCATCCAGCATTTGGATTGTGAACTGAAAATGCAAACATCGACATTATGTAGATGAACCTAAATTGTATTTTAATGAAACTTTGTTGTGTGTGTATGAATACTGTCTTCTGACCCATAACATGAGTATACCTGTTCCAAAATATTCATACTGCATTTCTCTTTCTAGTTACAGAATAAAATGTGGTTTGCATATGGAAATATTGTATTCTGTGCAAAACTCAGGGAAAAAATTGTTGGAATGGGCTCGAGAACACACTGTTGAGTGCAGTGTGATCAGAAGTATATGTCATGCTGACAGAATCCTCTAATAATCCTACTTTGATTTAGTCAAAGGGTGAAAAATATCCTGTGATCACATGATCTCCTTTTCTTTTCAAGAAATATCATTTGTTATTCTCTGTATGTGTTTGGACTAAAGCCATGCTTGGCTCAAGTAGCTTCAGTTCAACTGACTTCCAAATAGGTCTGTCTAATTAACAAATACTGGGCTTAATTATTAAAATTTGGTCATTGTAGTGATTTAGTAAGCCATTATATTATGTAGAGGTTAATAGTCTAAATATTTTTAAATGCAGCTTCTTCATAATTAACTTTTTTTTCTTTCCCTAGATAAAATCCTTGATCTTACAACTTCAGAGGCTTCAGGAAAAAGCAATAGAGGAAGATGACTATGATAGAGGTGAGAATTGCTCCCCTCTATTCTCCATGGGATCATGCTGCCGTTTTTTTTTTTTTCTTTCCTTCGCCTTTCTCTCTTAATTTTATTTTATATTTCCTACATAACAGTTGGTAGGTGTGGAAGACTAGTTCAATGAACTGTATTCTTTATTCTTTTGTATGGCAGGAAGCAAATTAAAGTAGGTCAGCAGCAGGTAGCAACAGTTTTTATTTTCTTGAGCCACATCACCATGTGGGAAGGTTGAAATCCAAATATCCACCATCTGGATCAGCTGTTTTGAAGCAGCATGACTTTAAAAAAAATTGCAGAAATGAATGAAAGCTTTAAAAGGAGAAAGGACAGGCGCTGGCTGCTGACAGAGTGAGATTTGTTGCTTGCCACATTTAGTCATGACACTACAACAGGGCTCAAACACAGAAATAAGGTCAGTAGCTGTTATAAAAGTGAATGATACTGTCCTGTGGGATTAAGTTGATGTCACTGAATTCAATCAAAACCAACTAGAGAATATGGTGATGATAGAGTTGCTGGCAAATGGCTGTCTTTCAATAGTGCTTTTCAAATGGCTTGGCACTTCTGATAAGCTTGGTGTGTGCACACATTAATAATTAGAGCATTTATTAACACATATTCTTCTTGTTTCCTACTCTGGTAGTCTGTGTTCAGGTACTCATGTTTAGATAGTCTGGAGGTTCTAGGTTAAATTCTTCCCCCTAGATCTATAATTAGTTGGAAAACCCTGCAAACATGTCAGTAAAATATGCGTGAATTGAGAGAATAAGACTGGAAAAAGATAACTCCTTTCCTGCCACTTTCTTATTCTCAGCTTTTAGAGATTGGGCAGTGGTCAGAACTTATGGTTTGCCTTTCGAAGTGAGTGTGTGATGCTTACAGTTGTACCATGACTTCCTGCCCTCAAAGAAGTCTCCAAGGTGATGAAAATGTGTTTTAATAGTGTGTAGGGAGTAGGCATGTAGCCCTTTTGCAAGAGTGGTTCTATTGGCCTCTTAAAGGCCCGTCTATGTATAGGAGAAGAGTTTGCTACCATCCCAAATCATTCTTTTAGTGTGGCACCTCCTGATGGGGAAAATGTTTAGGTACTTTAAAAACTAAGGATGTTTTACATATTCATGGATTTAATCTCTGTCAAATAGATATTATTCATGTGTGCGCTTTACATGTGTAACACTCACAACTCTTCTTTTTCTAGTGTCTGTGGGTTGAGCTCGCAGTTGGAGACTTCCCAACAGCTGTGTACTTGGTGCACATGGTTAGCACAGATTCCAGCTGGGATTCTCTGGGCAGTCAGCCACTCTGACAGCAGTATTTCAGTGTGTCAGATGTGACATCTCCTTGTGATCTCCCTGTCACTGACCACAGGGAAAAATTATGACTTGTCTTGAATCTTGCACAGAAAGCCCTTCCGTAGTTTTCCTGGGTGCTAGTCTTGTACCCTTAAAACAGGACCAATGTTCTGTTGACCATCACTTCATCAACTACCCTTTTCAGTTCCACCCTGGTTATCAAGCAGGTAGCACGGAGGGTGATTTGCAGAATCTTCCCCTCAGAAAAATGATTTGGCTGAAATGTTATTTCACCACGTATTGTGAACACAGAGAGAAAAAGTGGCAGCAGTACAAAGGTGGTAAGAAGCATCCACAGGTGGGATTGCTGTTTTCTGTGCTAAGTCTGGTGTATATATAGACAGAAAACATTTGTCCTGATATGGGACTAGATGCTGAAGTGCTTGAGAAAATTTACCTTGGGTTCTTCTATCCCTTTGAAAACTGGGAGTCCGTCTTGAGACACCACTGTTCTCAGAAAATGCCATGCTTCAAGCATGTGTGTGACCATGCATCCTTAATTTTATGAATTTCTAGCTTTTGAGTCCTTGACCTGCTTTCTGTCATAGCGGTCTTTGTTCCTCTTCTGATAAAACTGTGAACCAAGGGGTTTTTGATACTGCTTTTCATTATTTTCATGGTATCTGAACTGGCTTTTTTAGGTTTTTTGTTCATGAAACATGGGCAGCATATTTTCAAGGAAAGAGTCACATGGAGAAGGTGCAGTGCTGCAAGGAGAATCAGAGCTGTGACCTTCCTTCCTCATCTTGCAGTGGCAAGATTTCCACCTTTGCTTTTAGAGCTATGTCACTGCTCCTGGTAGAGAACAGTCTTCCCTGGTGTGAAATTTGAAAGCTTATTAAAGAGCTTACAAATTGGCCCAGTACCAATTTCTGTTCAAGTGAAATTTGTAATTAGCCTTCTTTAAAATGCTCTTATTGTCAAATATTGCTAGCAGGGAATGGAATTGCTAAATGTGCAGAACTGTGATGTGGAGCATAAATGGCAGTGTATTATCAGGGAATGGGAGAAACCAACATGGTGTATACGGAGGGCTAATGACGTTTTAACTATATGCAGAAGATTACTGTCCCTGTAATTTGGGGAATGACCTTGAGTGTACACAGAGTCCTCTGTTAAGAGCAGAACTGTTTTGAACCAGAGAGGATGGTCGTGCTGTGTGTGGTGATGACACTGGTCTTACTCATTTGGAAGTTCTCTAGGAGAAAGGTAGACCTACTGTGATGTGGATAACTGATAAATGCCCTATATATGGAAGAGGTGAGTAGGGGGGAAAGAGAGCAGGTGGAGGGAGGGGTATGAGTGACTGGACTCCCAAGTGGAAAATTAAATTGTCAATAAATACATTATCATGTGTAATTACTGCTTTGTTGTTAGAGGCTCCTCTCTAGCTCTGATCATAGTTGAAGGGATTTTCTGACTTCAGCTTTCTGAGTCATCTAGTCTTGCAGGAAGGGCCTCAGGTTTTTTTTTGGTTTTTTTTTTTTTTTTACAGCAGTTTAGTAGGATGGAGAAGTGTTAGTACTTAAAACTCCTCAAAGTGCTCAGGACTGGTTTCTGCTGTGTGACACTGCAAACTTCGCAGGAATAAGGATATATTTGTTTTCCCCCTTTACAGAAATACAGGACAAATGCATGCTGCTCAGGTCTGTTAGTGATGAATGAGTGATGATTTTTTTTTAAGGGCTTTTTGCGACCACAACCTTCCATTTTTGTTTAAAAGACAACGGAATACCTGTTTAAATCTTCAGCTTGTTTCTTCCTAGTTTTTCCTTTCTTTAGGTGAATCTATTTGCTCCTTCTCTTCTTCCTCATTTTGGGCTTGAGAGGTGCGCAGCAGAAATGGCACTTGCCGTTGCTTGGTTACTTGTGCTGTGCCTTCTGGAAGTCCTGCCTTGGCATGGGTAGGGTGTTGGTGTAGGGGAGCTTCAGTCAGTCATTCAAATAATTACATTTTTTTCCTATACTTTCTTGCAGTGCCATGGGATGGAGTGGGGGATATGTTTGTTCCAAGAGTGCTGGGGGGCTACTTGGGCAGAGGCCACCCCCCTGTCCTATATTGCTGCTCATCTACTGCAGGTCACTGAGCACGGTGCAGTGAAACTGCAGGGTGTTCTCTCTTCATACTGTAGCTGTCATGGGTTGTTTCAAATGCAGTTATTCATACTGTGAAATGGTTACGTGAAATGCATATTCAGTGAGACAAATCTCCTCAGCCCTGGTATATTTTTAAATAGGAACCATTAGGATGTTACTTGTTTTACTACTCTTTCTGTTTGTAGGGGCTGAAATATCAGGAAATAAGTGATTTGTTTTTCTTTTCTGTATTTACTTGTGGTCTCCTCTTGATGGCCACATTACTGTATATTTTCAAAGCAGGTACAGTACCATGGGAATATAAGCATTTTGCCTTGCCTAGCATATAGGAAAAATTGGTCTGTTCTCCAAGGATCACTTGAAGTGTTGTCATGGCTCATTATTCATGATGGAACTTGACAGCTCCAAGGTTAAACACACTGCTGAATACAGGGGGGGAAAAAAAGAAGACAATATATTTTGTGTCTGTAGGAGTTGTGCTTGCAGTAGGAGCAAGTGTGTTTTGCTCAGTACAAATCTATTGCCCCAACATTTGAAAACCTTTTTCCTGTTTTTTTGCTTCTTGAGCTGCTCAACTTTGCCTGGTGCAAGAGGCAAGTGGATTGGTAACTATCAGGACTGTCTTGCTGCTGAACTCTGCTGGTGGTTCTTGTGCCATCTTGTTGCTCAGAAGAAAGTTTTTTCAGAGTGTTTTGTTTTTTGGTTTTGGGTTTTTTTGTTTGTTTGTTTTTTTTAAATTATTATTTTTTTAAAGAAAATTCTTGTATGCAGAAATGTGAGCATACAGATTCATTGTTTGCAACTGATATGGAATGTAAACTTCCCTGTGCAATCAGATTGTATTTAGAGTAGCTATGACTATTCAGTGAAGGTGATACAGTAGATCAGAGCAACTCCTCATCAGTCCAGCATGTCAGGTAGAACACAGAAACATCTTTGCCAGACATGGCAAAACCTATCCTATCTCAGCAATAAAAATTCAGGCTGTTAGTACATTTAACATCATGTGAGCCTTCGGTTATTTTAGGTGAGTTCTCAAAGCATGAACTATGTGAATTGGTAAGCTGCCGTGGACTTGTGTGCTGTGTGTTCTGCAGAAAGAGAGAAAACAATAGAGTATCATGTTAATTAATGGCTGGGTTAAAAATGTTGTGTTAAGTGGCATTCCGAGGGAGGCCTTGGACTTTTCTTACAGTGGTTCTTGCAAACTCCAAAACTCTGAACTCCTGGCCAGGTGTATAGCTGTTTGGTATCTCCAAATTTCTTTTTGCAGTTTAAACTGGAAGAATATTTTTCCCAGTGTAAAGTACTATTTCTAGTCATAACTCTTACAACATTTGAACCAATTAGATATTGAAGCAGGTGGGTGGTGTGTTGTTCTTTTTGTTGTCTTTTTTTCTTTTTTTTTTTTTTTTTAAATTTCTTTTTTTCCTGGAAGTGCTATTTGTGGATGAGGGTTGGACAGAATCCCTGCTTTACTGTGCTTCTATTATTTTGAACTAAAATGCTTGCTTGACAGATGGCTGCTATAACAGGATACAAACGAAGGCAAGTTGGCTTCTTTCTGAGGAAGGACAATGAATTTGAGAGAAGGTATATCTGGAAATAGTTCTCAAAGAACATGTTACTTTGGATTGGACTTGTTTCAGTGTGGCATGTACCTTTGAAAGTTAAATCCTTAAACCTTAGCTGTATATTGAGTGAAGCTCTATATCTGAGGATGCTGACTTAATAAAAAGTGGACGCTGGAGGACAGAGCTCCTGTGACACAGGAGATTTACTATGAGCTTGTAACTTGCAGTTTGCAGGCTATTGACTTGTCAGTGGATTTGGGGTGGATGGAAGAAATAGGACTTTGTGTTATGCCATACAGTCAGAGCTTTGTTTCATCACAAGCTGTAGAAGTTTCCTTAAATATGTGGCTAAGCCTTTTTGGGTTTCATGTTCATTTTTACAACTTCCCAGTAAAGCTATTAAGAGGATGTTGGAAAGGGCCTGTACAAATTCCCAACCCCAAATCTTTGTTGCATGAATCTTGTTTATCTTGTCCTACTCTGACAAATTCAGATAACCTCCACCAAAGAGTTTGGGTGGTTAAGGATAGCAAATGCTTATGTGAAGTATAAATTAGACTTAATTTACCTCGTAACAAAACAGAGGTAACACAAGCCGTGCAACTCTTACACCTTGTATTTCTCTAAGATGGCTGAAATGAAAAGATAGAAGTCTTTTTTTGTACATATCCATTTATTGTTTGGTGCCGTTGTCCAAATGCTTTACCATGTCTTCTGTTTACTAGCAGCAGTAATGACATCGTTTCTTTTTATGCAATCTGTGTTAGGTGTATCCAGTTGCTACTGTGTGGTTTGGTGGGTTTTTTTGGTTTTTTTACTCACAAAACTGAGCAGGAGTCACAATTTAAAGGTATGAATTTCCTTATCTTGCTGTCCTGTAGACAACAGGAAAAACTTTTTTTAAGACTAAAATAATATAGTAATTACCAATGCTCATGAGAGGGAAGTCTGGTATGCATTTCTTGGTGCTTTGACTTGTTGTGTTTATTCGTTACATATAAAGCACATGCATCTTCAGAAGCTTCTTGAAATGCTTTTGATGTGAATCCTCGTTTTAGCCCAGCTGTTTAGTTTCCATCACATCAAGGTGTGTCTTTGAGGTAGAACAGGATCTTGCTGTTGGTCTGCTTGTGCCCCCACACTGAAAATGCAGTCACGTTTTCTACATCTCTAATTCCTTAGCCAATATTGGAGAGGAAACTGCTGTACTCATGCAGTATCTCGCTTAAACTGTGCAGCCTAAATATTTTTAGGAAGTGATAGTATTTTGTAGGATTCTACTATGGTCTCGTATTTTACTCTTGGCCAGTGTGAAGAGGTTCGGCTACATCTTGTGTTTCTGGAAGCTGCTTGAACAAAAAGAAAATTGCTGAAGTTTTGGCAAACCGTGTGCTTGGAAGCTTTCTCTGCTCCTGGCCATCTGCTGTCTAAAACTGACACTGCTGGCCACCCCTCCTATGATAGTTGGACCCTATTTCTCAGTCCATGATGCAGCCAAGCTGTTCCCAGACAGCCTGGCTAGTCTTTTACAAACAAACAGGCAATGAAAAAATATGAACAAAATAAGCAATTATGGGTAATTTAAGATATTACTTGCTGAATTGCTGTTTGAAACATAGGGCTCTGATGGGTGTAACTTGGGAGAAGTGTTGATGTGCTATCTGGACAGTACCCACTGAGTGAGTGACATGGCTCTCCTGATACTCAGCCAGCCCATCTGCTTACTTTGCACTTGAAAACAAATTTTATATTCAGGACAGACTTATCTTTTCCCTTACTCTTTAGAAATATTATCTCCAAATAAGAAAATTGTGTTTCATTTGCAATATGACCACTGGAGACAGTGTGGCTATTAATTCAGCCAACAAGTAGAAATTGATTTTGCTGCCCTTGTCTTACACTTAGGATATAAAAATTTTAAGGGAAATGGGACACCTCCTCTTTTCAGTTATCATCTGCTTAATAAATGACTGAATATGGGTAGAAACTTCTGGATGTCACAGTAATGCAAATTCTCTGTAATTAGGGGTTAAAATGGTGCTGAATGAATGTGACTACCATTTGAAAGCCGACATGAAAGTCTTCCAGTGTAAGTCCTCTGTGGAGAACTGATAATACTCCTTCCTCATTGTTGGATGGTGTCTGGTCAAATTCATGGTGCACAGATGTAATTAAAATCAAATCTGAATTCATATTGAAGTGCAGGGGGTGTTGGTTTGAAATATTTTAATCATGACCTGTACTTGGTGGAGAAAACACTTTTGAGTGAGAGCTGAAATGGCCCCATTAACAGGCAGGCTTCAACAGCTGGATAATCTGGTGCTATATAGTAAATATTAAAATAGTGAGGAGTTCTGAACAGCGTGGTTCTGGTCATGCTATTTCACCTGCCTCACAGAACCTAGGGTAAGAAGAATCAAGATGTATAAGTGTGTTTAAAAAAAATAAATTCATAATATTGTATAAAATGACAAAGTCTTCCAGAGAAAGAAACACTGAGGATGCTGAGGAGGAGAAAGAGAAGAAATATTTGGGGAAAGGAAAATAAAAATCCAAAGTAGAATAACTCTAGAATTAAAATTTAATTCTCTTTCAGAGCACTGTGCCTGTAGAAGCATTGCTACTGGAAATAGCTTTCTGATATAATTATTCTGCCATCACAATTCTGTTCTTGTCTGCCTGTAGATAAGTCTGAATTTTGTACAGTTTTATATTTCCTATATCAGGCGCTTTTTTTCCCCACCTGTAACTCCTAGGGCTTATAATGAGGAATACACAGGATTCAGTAGGATTCTCTTATTTCATTTAAATGACTTCTACATTTCTTCTTTTGGACATTTTTGAAAACAATCATGCAGTTCCAAATAAGAAGGTGAGGAATCTGTCAGAGAAACAAATAATCTTCACTCCCCATGCCAGGCACTGGTGCCATTTTACTTATTGAGTGAACCTGCCTGTTACTGTGTACAAGAGTTATTTCTCTGTGCCCTCCTCCTGCTTTCAAAATACTTAGGCTCTTCTTATCTATAGCTGTTATATTGACTGACCCATTCAGGCTGAATATATAGGGACAGCCTTACATGCTCAGTAAAACTATTCCATTGCTGTTACTTCTTGGGGGGGGGAGCCCTTTCCTTTTCAATCAAGCAAGGAGAAGGCAAGACTGCCTGTGTGTGAATGGCTAATACCTCCCCAGTGCAAACAGATGAGAGTTACTTGGGAACAGTGTGGGCAGCAAAGCAGCTGAGCTGTATTTTACTTACTTTCTTTACTTGTGACACACTTGTTTGTTGAATGCAGGAAAAAAATTATTTGTTATGTCAAAGAATGTGAAACAAAGCTTTCTTGGCTTGTTGAAGTGCCCTGAAAAATGCTGCTTTTGCTCAGATTAAAATATTCAGGTGAATTCAGTCCCTCTTCAAGCCAGAGCTCAGTTATGTGATGACTGCAGGAGACGTAGGTCATGTGAGGACTGGAGTAATTTGGAGGGATAATGCAGCAGGCCTGGTTCTGCTGGACAAGCATCCCCTGGGGTTGTAGCTTTAAGGAGTAAACTTGAACTTTAAAAGGCCTGTGGTGAGAGGTTTCTTGTACCTCCATGTATGCTCCTGTAGGAGCTGTGCTATTAGTGGTGTTAACCACATTTCCTGGTCTCCCTTGTGTGCAAGCAACAGTGTCATTTCTCTTGTCTCTGGAGTTAGGGGCCAAGTCTGCCTCGCGTGCTGTGTCTGCTTTTAATTTGTCTAGAAGCCCTTTTTTCCCTGCTTCAATTTTATCGCCTATAATTCCTTAATAGAAACTTCCTAAAAACACCTCTAATTATTGTTTAGAGTGAATGCTCTTAAGAGCAGCTAATAATGAATAAAAACTGAATGTTTGCTTATAAAATCGATTTTGATTTCAGAAATTAGGAGGGATGGAAAATTAGTTCTTCGGGGAAGCGTACCCTCCTTGCTTGTAAACGCTTTCCTGGCTCTCCTTTTCCTTAAGGGGCAACCTTTCCTCTGTTTCTGTTAGAAAAGTGAACTTCTGTGCTCCCAATTCTCTCTCTGGAGTTCAGTGTGCTGCCTGGCCTTCTCTGTGCTTACCCAGGTTTGTTCTTTCTGTAGCAGTTGTGAACAGGTCAGTGACTTGTGTGCCTTCCCCACTGCTGGAGCAGGGATTCAAGAAGCTGGTGTGTTCTTAGCCAAGATAGATGTTTTTTTTTTCATTTCTTTCATGTAAGGCTTGTAGGGTTCACATTTCTTTGTCTGTAGGAAGATCTAAAGAGTTGTTTGGATGGTTGGTTGTTCAGGTATGTATAGCTGATGCCTATTAGTTCTAAGGAGTGTCTTCTTTCTTATGCATTTTTATATAGTCTTATTTTCTTTTCCCCTATCCACTACAAAGTTACACTTCATGTCTGCCTAAAATTACCAAAGTCCCTTTTTAATATCCAAGATTCATCTGTGATGTAATGTAACAGCACATATAGTTCCTATAATCTCCAATGCTTACCTAAAAGGAATATTGCTAAGTGTTACCTGTGGTGCAGAATTTTTTTGAAGTACCCTTGGGAGAGCAAAGAAAGCATTTATACAGCCCTGACAGGCAACTGGAAAGGCTGCCTTTACCAAAGTAGACTGGATAACCTTTGGAAAAATCAAGAAAACAATGTAAAATACTGGATTTATTTTTTTTTTCAGTTCTCATCTGCAGGCCAATTGACTCAACAGTTGGAGGTCTTTTTTGAAATGATGTATAGCACACAAAGCTATCATCTTGGCTTCCAGACAAGCAGACAGATGATACTGGGGTCAGTTAAAAGTCACAAAAATTACCAGTCATCCCTTCTATCCAAAGGAGTTTAAAGCAACAACCCAAACCAACTTGCAATAGAGAGGTGCAGGGAGGCTGGATCTTCCTTGATATAGATATTCTGCTTAGCTAAGATTTAACTGCTGCAGATTTCTTTTGAATGTTAGGATGAAGCTGGTGCAATGCTTATTTCCATTCAAAGAATGTTCTTCTTAGGAACTCAGGGTAAGGTCAAAAAGTTGAATGAATGTTTCAGCACTGCCAACTCTCACGAAATTCGTGACTGTCCTGCTTTACAACTTTTTCCCACTCTATGCAACGTTTGTCAGGCCACGCCTGGAATCCTGTGTTCAGTTTTGGTCCCTGCTGAAAAAAAAAAAAAAAGAAGTGGACAGGCTGAAGAGGGTCCAGGGAAGGGCTACAAAGATGATCAAAGGACTGGGATACCTTCCATGTGAGGAAAGGCTGAGAGAACTGGGTTTGTTTAATCCTGGGAAAAGAAGCTTTAGAGGGAGACCTTGTCACTCTGTTCCTGTATTTAAGTGGTGTCTACAGAGAAGATGGAGGTTCCCTTTGTGCAATGAATCACATAAGAAGATAAGTGGTAAAGGGCTCTAGTTACTCCTGGAGAGATTCCAATTGGACACAAGAGGAAAATTTTTCACAATGAGCCCAATAGATATTGGAATGATCTCCTTAGGGAAGTGGTAGATTTCCCGATGTTGGATACCTTTAAGGTTCAGCTTGGCAGGGTGCTGGGCTGTCTTGTCTAGACTGTGTGTCACCAAGAGAGGTTGGACCAGATAATCCTTGAGATACCTTCCAAACTGCTTCCTTCTATTGGTGAGGAGGCCAATTTGGCCTTGAATACCTGTTTGAGAAAACATTTCGTGGATATGGGATATGTTTAACAATATTATAATGTGCTCAGTGCTGTACTGCCTGGGCAGTCTTTGTGAAGGTGATGCTCTTGCCATCTTTGGTTTTTGATCAATATTTAAATATCCCCTTCCTTTATTGCTCAACTTCTTCCAAGCATAGGCAGCTGCTTGTTACTGAAATCTGTGGGAATGACCATAGTGAAGAAGGAATTGCTAATTACCAGGGTGAAGCCAGTGGGAAATACAGATCTGTCAGAAGTGCTGTTTCTGGGTGGATTCTATGCTGTAGTGTTTTGCACTTGTTCATTCACAAATACTCTGCCTGGGGCTTCTGGCAAAAGGGCTATTAAACAGCTATTTCTTTACTGCCTTAACCTTGGTCATGAGGAGTTGCCAGGGCTCCTACTGTGCAAATTCAACCCCAGCAGATGCTGTTTTAGAAATGAAGATTTGAAGTCTTTCAGGCATGGGAGTTGTGTGCAAAAAAGAGTGCGTCCTGCATGCGGGGGACTGTATGAGGAACTTAAGTGACAGTAAGGCAAGAAGCTTGCTTTCGTGTGTCTCCCTCTGTGATGTCATCTGTTTCCATGTCCTCTTCTTATAACACTAGGAAATCTCCTAGCAGTAAGTTTGCTTCCCTCTACTTCTTGTTTTAGGAAAGTGCTTGGCAAGTTTCGTCTCCTTCCCTGAGTTACAGGTTCTTCCTCTCCTGTGCCCTTCTTACATGTTTACTCAGCCAGCAGGCTTCATTAGCCTGTGCTGCTGCTGTTTCTGCTTGTCACCTGGTGAGTAGGGCTTGAATTTGCTCCTCACCTGCTAATTGTGGTCTTCTGGAGAGGGTAGTGCATATTGTCAGCCTGCTGCTGTGATGCATTTTGTGGTTGTATCTGTCCTCTGGGCTGCAGGCTCTAACCTGGTGCAATACAGTCATTCTGCTGCCTCCCTGCAGTCTGAAATCAAGATTAGGGGCATGATAACAATGTGCATCTTTCTTTTCCCTTTGTTTCAATGAGATTTTACTAGACTAGACAGCTAATAACCTTTTCTTAGCAGGTGGTGTTTTTCTGCATTCCTCTATTTGCAGCAGCCCCCCAGGTGCCTGAGGAACAAAAGTGCATGTGTGAAAGCTGGAGTTCAAGCCAGTGTGCTCTTTAGTATGGGAGGGAGCCTCACACAATGTATCTACTTGAATCAAAATTAGTTGGTTTGAATTTGTGCCTTCTGGAAACAAAAAGGATTTGGGGGGTGGTGGTGTGTGTTTCTATGTATTGTTTTTCTGCTGGCTGTGAGTGGTTTGGGTTAGATTCTGTAAAGCCATCCTCTGCTCCTAACGAAGTTGTTCCTTCCTCAGGTTTTTGTCAGTGTGTGATTGCAGCAGAATTCTTGCAGAAAGGTGTAATGGGAAAAGAGTGTGTTAAACTTACCCTTTGCTGTCCTGGTCTTTTGGGAGTGAGAGAACCGGATTGTACTTCTGGCTTGCTCTCTGCCTATACCTTTTGTCCTTGCTTTGCCAGAGCTTCCTATTTTGGAAGAATGGTGGAATTGTTTTTTCGTTGTTTGGGTTTTATTTTTAGCAAAATATTTGCATTCAGTCATATACTTTTTTCTTTCCCTTTTCCCCAAGAGATGGATGCATTAAATGCCTGGCCTCAAATACTTTACTTTTCTTCTAGTTTTCTTGCTGCTTTCTGTTATTTCCCAGTCTCCCCTCACATCAAAGAGCACATTCCTGGAGGCCTCTCTGCCCACTGCATGCACTTGCACTCTTTAGTGCGTTCTGCCATACTTTCTATTGCAGTTGGCAATATTTGCACCTTAATCATTTGCATCTCTGTTCTGTCTTTTCTTTTTCCTTCTCTGTTTATGTTAGTCCATTGCAGTGAGTCTTGCTGCCGCAGTATCTCTAGGAAATTCCCAGGCTATCTCTAGTATTGGGAATGAAGCATGTGTATTGAGGTATTGTGAGACATCTCTGTTGATGTGGCTCCTGAAGCTCATGCATATCTTTGTTTCTTTCTTTCCAAGTTGGTGCCTGGAGCTAAAGCTTCTGGTAGTCTGATTGTTTCCATAGTCCTGTGTGACTGCTGTCAGGCTGCAGGTCTGGGGGTTCAGCTGAAATCACCCCTTATTCTTACCATCTTGTGTGAACTTTACACTCTGCCCTGATGAGAGCCTCCTGACCAGCCACCAGTAAGATTGTAAACCTGTTTCAATCCTTTTAACCAAAATCTGCGGATATCTGTACTGGTTCACAGCTAGGGCTATTTGTTAGTGGATTTAGGTAAATAAGCCAAAGGCTTGTTTATATGTGAAGAAAATCAAACCAAGCTAGGACAGGAGAAGAAGCCATAGTGCTAAAGGATATCTTAATCCTTTCTTTAGAAAATTAGTAATTCGAAGAGTCAGGTTAAGTACAAGGACAAATAATGGTTTGTTTGGTTCCCAAAGGAAGATTTGTGAAACTGGATGGAGTGACCAGGAATGTCTGAATTGCACAAGAGATATTTTGCTGTTTAGAAGAGAATTTCTTTCTTTTTTTTTTTTTTTAAGTTTTAAGTTTTGTGTTTATTCTTCTGTTTAAAAACAGTGGAGGAAGAAGGTGAATATAAGTTAGAATGATGACAGTGCAAATTTTGTGGCATCAGGGAGAACTTCTGTAGAATTTGTTTGAAAAAAATAATGCAGGCTTTTGATCATCAGTGAAGCTTAGTAACTGGAATGTAGGAGACAAAGCAGTTGTACAGAGGGAAGTATTATATAGGAGTGTTCTGAAAGAATAACATTCAGACTTCTACTTTCTTTGAAACTTTATGCAAATGCTTCATTGCATTTTTTATTGTATTCTTTCATGTATTTGACACACTACCTATTGTATCTGATTGTACCTTCTGTCTAAAGAAGTATTTCTGGAAAATTTTTTTGGAAGTTAGCATGAGAGAATTTTGTCTGAGTGTTTATTTCTTAATGTTCATTGTAGCATAATGGCACTAAATATAAAATATAGCAGCTTGGTAATTCCTGGAGCCTGCTGAAGAGGTCTGCAGGATTTCCCAGCACCAGAGGTGTGTGCAGCATTGCAGAGGGTGGTGGGCTGCCCAAGTAGGCCTTTCTCTCCATTCTTTGAAGTGTTGAAAAATCAAGTTACCACTGCTGCAGGCAGGATCCTGTGCTCGATGGAGGGCAAATTTTATTTACACAGTAATGGATCTATTTGAAATTTTCAAGTAAACAAATAATATTTTCCAGAATGGGGAGGGTTACTCTCAGGAATATTGTATTGTGTCAATGCAGTTAAAGTTAAAGCATCCGCATCTCAAGGGACATTGATCAAACACAGTGCTTTGTTAACCTAAAAGACTTAAAAATTATATTTTCTGTCTGTTACTGAACAACTGAAACCTGCCAGAGGGTAAAACAAACATCACTCTCATTCTTGCATGTGGCAACTGAAGTGGCAGTGAAGAGGTCTGAAGAATGCTACCTATCCTTTGGTCAGCTTCCAGCCTTCTCTTCCCTCTGGAAGTGAAAACCTGTGTTATTATGCTATGCCATGCCAGATTTTTCCTAATGAAGCAGTAATGCCTTTAAAGAGAGATATGTGGCTTCAGTTACCTGGAACTGTATCTCTTAGAGTACTTATTGACAGGATAGCCTGATTCTGTTATTAATGATGATATAATTTCCATTAGCCTCATTCTGGAGACATTCATGTAGTTAATGTTTATTCTGTGTCTTAGGGACAGAGTTACAGCTACCTCTGGTTAATTTTTGTTGCTTTAAGAGAAAGTTGTTACTTCTTTATTTAATCTAAAGCTTACTTAGGATGCAGGCAGTTTTTAGTTATATTCAACTAGCATCTGGGAAGGCTACTGAGATTTAAGCAGTTTTGCAGCAACTCCAGAAGCCCAGTGCTTACAATTAGAGCATCAGTTGTATGCTATATTGGTTTTGGTTTTAGAATTCAGTGTGTAAAATATTTCTGCTACTCTTCCCAGTAACTGCAAAATTTCTTCCAAACTTATCTTGATGATACAGGATCTGAATCTTATGTGTTCAATTTTTAATCTTTTGTTAGTAATGAAAGCTGAGAATGCACAGAGTTATATATGAATTGCACTTGGATTGACGTAATGAGGTGAGGTGAACCTGAACATCTTCCTTTTCTTTCTCTTTCATCATTGCACAACACAACCCCAGGCTTCCTTGGGTGACAAAGGTCATGTGTCTGTGTAGGTTGGGGTGTTGCTCACTTAGCCTTAAGATTTCAGTTCTGTCGTTAAAGTGGCCTAATGCTAACTTCTGTATTTGTATATGTTAATTTGATCTTTTACAACACACTGTGTTTTTACACATGATAGACTGATACTTTTTGAAGAAAAATAAAAAAGTTCTCATGACAGAGAATGGATTTTACACAGAAATAGGGAGCTAAAAAAAAGAAAAAAACCCCAAAAAACAACCCAAACCCAGAACAGATTTCCATTTTTTCTTTTGTTTTAGGCTACGTGATCATATTTGCTCTTTGCTATTTTAACTTTAGGCAAGCTACTGCAGTCTGCTTCAGGTGAGCTTGGTCATAAAATGGGTATATCATTACTTGTCATACTGCAGTCCTTGGAGTTTTAATTAAAGATTGTAAAGCCCCTTGAACTCCAATCATGAAATGACAGTAGTGTTAGTTTGTCATATCTTGGAAAAAAATTAAGTACTCCAACTGCTTTTTTTTTCTCTACCATGTAGATTACACCAAAGTTATTTTCTGTAGTAGCAATTATTGGATGGAGTGACCTTTACCAATTTAGACATTGATGTAGTGGAAGGGACATTTTTCCACTTGACCTTTATGCAATGTGTCAGCTTGTCCTGTAGCACCAAATGAGTTGCAATTGACAGATTTGATGGAACACTAACTTGGTAGGAACTTATTGTTTGAAGCAGATATGTGTTGAAATCTGGAGCCTCTAGTAAATAATGTGATAAAAGTTATTTGTGTATCTTCCATCACTAAGGGACAGCTTGCTTAGAAATGACTGCTGCCTAAATTGCAATTTGAACACTGGTTAACTGAGATTCTAGTAAACCTTATCAAATAGTGATATTTCAGAGTAAAATCTATTGGTTTAACTTTTTAATTGTTTTTGTATTGCTTTGTAACCAAACAGTGGTTTTCTGTATTTTAACTTTGCTACTTGTCTTAAAAAAGGAAGAGGAATAAAAGTCAGATAATCAATTTTCAGTGTCTGACAAGGAAGGACATGTCTTTCAAGAGGATGGCAGGATGTGTGTGTGTCTGTATATGTATATGCATGCCACCCAAAGATGGAGATAGATATGTGTCTAAATAGCTTTTTTGGTTATGGTCAGATATAATTCTGGGAAGAGAGAAGTTCTGGTTGTGGGGAGGAGCTATGAGCACACTCTAGGGTGAGGGTGGATAGTGTAAAGAGAACCATAAAAGGAGAACTGAGCCATCCTGCCCCACTGATCCAGATGGGAAGTGCAGATGTCAGCTGCTCTTCAGATCTGTTGAAATAAGAGGAAGAGGATTGTGCTTGTTGAGGAGAAAGCAAAGAATAAAGGTCAGGTATTTCAGGTATCTTGTTATAATCCAGCATCTCTGCCCTGGTGGAAGGTTTTGATACTTCCCATAAATAAAATAATTCCACTTCCAAAATGGATAAGTAAAAGTTGTAGTGGAACTCAGGATCTGGGACTATTCAAGTAATGAATTTTCATGGCTTTTTGAAACCACTGAGCAGCAGGACTGATAAAAGAGCAGCAAATGCCATCTGTCTGATCTACATATTTTACCACAGTTCTTCTCAAGCTGTCCAGTTGAGGTAAAGTAAAAAGAATCTGAATGGGTGTGAGAGGGAAAAGCAGCTCAGCTATTTTCTGTTGCGTTTGCAGGAGGTATTTGGAAGGGAGAAAAGAAGGTGTTTGTAGAGGTTGCTGTTTACACACATGGAAATAATAAGCATTAAAGACAATCTGCTCAAACATTTCAACAACAGGGGATGCTGCTGGACAGAATCACTGTGGGAAGCTGGGCAGAAATGTTTATTTTGCTATGGTAAAACAAGTTGTGGTGTACTGACATAGAGTGAAATTCATAGCAAGATTCACTACTGCAACAATACTATTTGTAACTCATGAACAAAATAGAGATCAGTTATTGTGAAGCTGTTTGCTAATAAAAACTATTTTCTTGCAATGTTTTAATTTGTAGTCAATGCATGGTACAGAAGATAGGAGGCTTTAATGCACTTGTTTTACATGCTTGCAGGAGATGCATAGAAAGCTCAACTGCAGTAGCTGGAAGCAGAACCTGCCCCTGGTTAGCTGCAATTCTGGGGCCTACAACATGATCACATTTCAAAGACGTTCTGTCTTTCATATTAAAATAGCAAATCCCTCATCCTCTCTGGAACACCCCCTTTTTCTGAACCCCTTCTGGAGAGCATGACAATAGCCAAACCTCTCCCTGAGCTTGGTTGCTAGGAGGTGCTCCCATCAGAGTCCCACTCTGCTCCTCCTTCCCCTTACCACCTGGCTCTTAGTCAATACAGGTACTGGTATGGCAGCTTTCTTTTCCAGCCTGAGGATGCTCTGATGAATGGGGGAAGAGGCTGCTGGAGGCAGTGAAACTTTCATGGACTCAGGCTGGATAAGGCAGTGAGCCTGTATGTAAAGTTTTAGAGGCTCATAGCTTGAAGTATGAGGACTGGTGAAGATGCCTGAGCACTGCTGTGTTCCACTCAGTTTGGGCATGCAAGAGGCTCTTCTGTGGATCTGCATGCTGGAAGAGGTTGGACTTCTTTGCGGTGGCTGTCATTGGGTGGTCGCTGCTGTTTCCATGTGAATGCAATCCAGCCAGGCCTCCAACTCATTTAGTGGTTGATGGGATGTTGTCTCATTCATAACTGCTTTGCTGATGTGGGGACCAAAATAGAGTTAAAGGGCTGTGGAACCTCCTTAGAGAGCCTTTGGTTTTCTCCCTACTGACTTCTGTGGCTATCTACTTGTGCAGCTCTACCCACTGCCCTGTGTGTTTGAGGAGTGATTCTTACACTTGAAACACTTCCAGGAACTCAGAGCCAGGATGAAAGGAATTTTGTAAATGTAAAAAGCCTGACGTGTGTATGTGAAAGGGAAGAAGAAGGTGAGGAATAATGATTAAAAAAACCCCCACAAACAAAACAACAAAAACCAAACAAACAAAACCCCAAAAAACTTCCAGGATTCTCTTTGTTCAAATAGGAAAGATGATGGGCTTCATCTGCTTTTGAAATTAGATTTAAGTGACTCCAGCAGGTGATAGTCTTTTATACGGAATAGTTTCTGAAAAGGTCAAATTATGAAAGGGTTAATACAAGGTTTCCTATGCAAGTAGAAGCTCAAATTGTGTAATTACAGCGATCCTTTTCTCTGAGGATCTCACACAGGTGTTAATTAAGCCTAATGAGGCCCCTATGGAGCAATTGTTACTATCTATGTTTTTACAGAGGACCTAGAAGCTGAAAGAAATCGGGTTATTGGTTTGAGATCCTCTAATGCGGCACTGTAAAATTGGTGTTCATGGGAGAATAGGCAGTGTGACTTCAAGCCATCTGGTGCAGCCATGGCAGAACCCTTTCGATGAAACCATGCTGCATATTCCTACTGCCTTTTTTTTTTTTTTTTTTGCCTGAAAGTCTAGGTATGTGTAGATACATAAAAAGAAACTGTGGACTAAGAAAAGTTACTCTTTCTAGGTGGGCTATCTTGCTTATGCCTGTAAGTGCTCCTGGGTTTTTCCTTTTATTTCTTTTTTCTTATGCTTATGCTATGCCTGTGATTTGTGGGTTCCTGGGATATTATGATTAGCATTCCGTGTTTCGAGAGGCTTATGGGAAGCAGCAGTAAGAAAAATATATGTTGGTGAGGTTTTTATGTTAATTCCTTTCATGTGTTCGTGTAAATCTTTTCAATGCAGAACAGACAGATTGTTTTGTCAACTTCCTATAGGGAAATCAAACAACTCTGAATTGTTGTTTTTCCTCCTGTAATACTCCTGAGCTATTGGTAATGTCACAAAAAAAATTCTGTAAAAGTACTGGGGGATGGATGAGGATGGGGAAACAGAATTTTGAGATATTCCTACACTGCTTTGTTTGTAGAATGTTGGATTTTTGAGCCAAGTAATCTAAGCTTTTCATCATATTCTGACTATACCCCACATGGTGTGGTGTGGTTGCCCACCTTATATTTAGTAGTTTTATTCTTTTTCCCTGATGTTGGAATTTGAGCAGCTCCAAGACTACGCTTGTAGAAATTGCCACCTTAGTGTCTGGAAGCTTCCATAACCGTTTGAATGTGATGGGTGTATTTACTCTCCCAGTGCCTGATGTGTTGGTATAGGTCTGTTTCAGAGGTGGTGCCTCTGAGTTGTCAGCTCAGTTCTCACCCTGTTGCCCCGCTGTACAGAGTGGATCATTTATAAATGAGTGTTGTGATGGTGATCTTGGTGTTTCAAGGCTTTATTCTTCACATGCAGAAGATATGGCTGCTGGTTTGAAGGAAATGTATTACATCTGCTCATCTTCTTAACAGAGGCTCGCAGGCCATGAACGGGCAAATAGCTCAACAAAACCAAACTAATACTTAGAATACAAACCTGCTGGGTTGTGGTTGTTTTCGATGATTGCTTTTTTGAGTTTTTAGATGGGTCTAAACAAACCCATCTATATATGTCTGTGAATGTATATTACTTCCAGTATGGAGTCGTTACCTGAGAGGAATACCTGAGACCTTTGCTTGGAGGCCATTTGTCTTCCTTGTGTTTCTGTGCCAGTTAAGGGAAGGTCCTCTAATTTTCACACAGTGGAACAATTCACAGAAGAAAGTCTGTAGTGCAAGGGCTATAACACGTGGGTAGGGAGCAGGAAAAATCTTTGTTTCAGGGCAGTGCTTCATAGGGAGGTGGTGACTTGCAGGGCAAAATGTTACACTGCTGCAAAGCTGCCAACATGATGTATGACTTGATAGCAGAGAAAGTGCCTCCTCTGAGGTTATTTCAGTGAGATGTGGCTTTGATCCAGTTCAGCTTGAGAGCCTCTTTCTGCAGAGAAGTTTACTTCGTGCAGTACTCTGAGCCTCACAAACTTTCTGGTTGTTTTTTTTTTTTTAACAGAAGTTGGTGCCATTTTGGAAATGTCAGAAAATATAGGATGTCTTGAAATTCAGGATCAATAGGACAAAGTGTGCTTGAAACAGTTTCGGGGGGGGGGGAATGGTTTGCAGATTTTATATTTGATATTTTATTTTTTTGCAGGATCCAACTACAGTTGCCACTGCCTCGAATGATTTAAATTGTTTTGCATATACATTTTTGTGCCAAAAACAGACTTGGGAGGGCAACGTTGAAGATGGTAGGTAGGAAACAGTCAAGGGCTCAGTATTTGCATATGTAAGCCAGATGAACTGCAAGTGTAAGTCAAATAGTCAAAAAGTTTTATTTTGTCTGTTTTTGGAAAAGAAAGGTGGCCAGAGAAGCAGATGCTAGCTGAGGTGAAGGATATGGGAAGGGAAGAGGGTGAAAGGGGAGAAACTAAGGTATAAGGATGCCTGTGAATTGTTGAGGAGAGGGAATTGATTAGTGAGGCCAAGTTCAAAGGGAAGGGCAGGAAATAAGTCACCAGATATTAGCAGTCAGAAGCTATTCTGTGCTTAAATGATTTCCTTTGCCATTGAATTCAGATTCCTGGAGTTGGTAGAAATTATTGGCTCTGACTAGATACAAGGAAGAAATTTTTTACAGCGAGGGTGGTTGAAACACTGGAACAGATTGTGGGGAGGTAATGGGTGTTCCTTCTCTGGAAACATTCAAGGTCAGCCCGGATGGGGCTCTGAGCAGCCTGATGTAGTCAAAGATATCCCTGCTTATTGCAGTGGGGTTGGACTAGATGACCGTAAAGGTCCCTTCCAACTTAAACCATTGCATGATTTGATGACATTTTAAATTTTGTGAATCTCTTTTTGACTATGACAGGCAAAGTAGTCCGAGATCAACGGAGACATTTTGTAAACTGTTCTCCCTTACTACTTGCTTTCTTAGAGTATGACCTTTTCTGGATAAAGTAGAATGGTGTAACTTCTGGAGCTAGAACAGTGATCAGTGGTAGCAATTGGAAAAGTTGCTGGGCTAAACTAAGTTTAATAGTTCTTAAACAGTTTTTGGTTTTGTTATCTACTGATGGAGAGTGCTTGGGGAAAGGTATCAGTTTAATTTGATGATAAAGTTTTAAGTCTTGAAGAGCACTGGAGATAAGGAAGAAACTATAAAATTAGATGTATATATTTGAAAACATGTAGGCTACTAAATGCAAGAGTGGAGACCTGGGATACAAGCAAACATTGAGCAGTACTGTGGAAACTCATGAAGGAGAATGCAGGGAGCAAGAGAGGCAGAAAAAAGATTTGCTTTAACCAGAAGTAAAATTCTGGCATCCAGGTACTGATACAAAATGAATGGATATACTGTTTTCAGCTCTGGTACCACAAAGACTTCCTTTATCTACTTTCTCCCCTTTTGTTTCTAGAAGCTTCGAGTTTCCTTGTAGAGTTCCCCACTGCAGTTTTCAGAACAATTGCTTTGGAGCTGCATGTGTGCATTTGTATTTGTAGTTCTCTGTGTGTAATACTCTTCCTATAAGAAGTAATATTTTACCTTTTCATCAGTATGCTTTGCCACAGAAGGAAGATAATGTTGTCTAATTGCATTTTGTTTTTGATGGTATTAATCTGTAGCTGTTGGCTTAAGCAGAACTGCAAGCCGATTTTTTTTTTTTTTTCACATATTATAGTCCTTGGGAAACATTGCAAAATAATATACATATACAGTAGTTAATATACACTACACTTCAAAAATCTGTGCTATTTTATTTCAAACTTCAACTTAAAGCAACTCTGCACCTACTTATTGGTGTTTCTTAGCCTAGAATTTGTCTTGCTTTGTTGTGCATTTTTTTACAAAATGACTTTTAAAAGTGGGAAGATAAAACTGTGTATATTATCTCTTCTAGTTTGTGACTTCTATCATAAAAAAAAGATCTTTCAAATGGTGTGCTTTAGGATGATATTCTCAATATATTCAAGTTAGGCAATAATAAAGGATCCTTTTCTTTGTTTGACAACTGGAACAAAGCGTTTTAGATTCACAATATGTACTTAAATAGAGCCTGGTACAAAAAAGTCCCAACATAATCTGACTGCCTCTAGTCATAAAATCCTTGATATAAAAGCCCAGATGTAGACCATCGGATTTTTAAATTTCTTTTTAGAGTATTTAGAACTTGCTGTATAAAGATGACAGGTATCTCACAATAGAATGCAATTAGTTACATTGTTGCACTGTTAATTGACTCGCCTGTTTTCTAATCAACCCATGGCATTTATTCAGAGGCAGCAAAGAAAGACAGATGTTGGCTTAGAGATTCTTGGAGCAAGGAAAGAGATAGAGTGAACTGGGACGGAATCGTCCACAGTTGACATTAATATACAGCTTGTAGTTCACGTATGTGAAGCACACTGATTAGAGACCTCTACCAAAGCTTTTCCTCTACCATCTCAAATAAAAGAAGGAGCGGTATTGCAAGCCAAGGAGCTTTGCATTGATTTCTGCCAGCTTTCTTGTTTTGAGGGATCTTTTTCAGAGTAGAATTTAATTCACAATGGTTGTCTGTGCCATTGTGCTGCATAGCCTGACTTTTTTAAACATACACATGCAGCCTGGAATCAGCAGTACATGTTTTTCTTTATTTCTGTAAAATCTCATATGTAGTGACAGTACTGTCAGCACTACTTAAAGAATAACATTGGTATCAAAATGCACCAGCAATCAGCTTTTTTCCCCTTTAATGTATCTTTTGATGTTACTGTAAATTATTTTTATTATAAAGTCATGTTGGAAATGCAGACATCTTAGTGGTTTCATTGGAAACTTGAGGTTTATGAAAGACTATGAAAAACAAACAGTCAATGGGGCACTGTTTATTTTGTATTATGAATTGGCTAAAGGTGAAATATCTCCAGAACATGTCTATACACAAACTCTTGTGGGGTTTAAAGGAATTTACAAATGCAGAAAATCTGAAGAGAATGACTGTATGGGATAGACACTGTATGGACTTGTACTTTTAGTGCAGTTACAGGAATGAATTACAAAGGTTGCTACATATGGAAAACTGACTGCTATTTAAGTACCTGTTATGCATATTGGGGACTTGAAAAATTGTGATTAGTGTATCATTTAGAAAATTATGGAAGTAGCGAGTTTATGCTCTAATGTGAAATACTTATGAAACTCTTAATATTAAAAAATTTGCTATTAAAATACTACCAAATCTTCATGTTTTTCAGAAGTGTTAAATTAAGTGCAATGGAGATTAAACTGCTTTCCGGTACACTGATATTATTGTCCCTAATTTTCACCTGGAGTGTAGTTAATGGATTGTCCTCTCTGTTTTCCCCTTCAGCTGTCATTTGTTTTGTGGATTGTAAATTTATTGGAGTAGAGGTTTTTTTTTTAACCCCTATTATCTGAGCCTAGTAAAATTGGAGCCTCCAACTGAGGCTCTTCTGTGAGATGATAGTGGCAAATAATAACTACTTTGCTTGCAGAATAGTCATGTTACAGGAAACTGTAATGTAAGTTTATCCAAATAGTCCTGATGTCCTTAAACTCAGCCCACAAAGAACAGCTTTGAGGGTAGTTCACCCTACATCATTGCAGCTGAGGTGAAAGTAACATGGGAAAGGAAAATTTTTCTAACCTTGGCCAAGTAATTTAGGAGATTAATTGTCCATGTCAGGACTCTGACATTTTCTTGCCGGGCTCTCACCCTGCATATTTGCCAGAGGTGTGCTGGAAGAACCTTTCTGGTTTTGTGGCTTCTTGCTTATGTTCCTACTCATGTTGAAAGTAACTGTACCTAGTCCCTCACAAACCCCACAAAATTCTACAACTTGTTCCCATAAATCCATTTAACTGTTGTTATTAAGAGTCAGAGAACACGTTATGGATCTGAGTGACAATCTGTCAGTGATGCTGCTGCTGTGTATGTTCTACGAAGTAGGGGCACTAGTCAAAATTGATGCTGAAAGTCTACTCTAGGCTTTCCACTAGTGCCTTTCTGGGATGAAATACCATGTATAGCATAGACTTTTCAATGTTAAGGTGTAATCTGTAGGTGGAACACTTGATGTTGTACTTTAGCGGAAGCATCTGTGAAACTTCTGAGAAATTAGCTTTTAATTCAAAGCTGAATGAATGCTCTTAAATTCAATATGAATTAGAGGAGGAAAATTAATATCTGCCAATGTATCAAGCTTCTTTTTGTAGTAATGACTAAAATGTCTGTTCTTGTATTTTTTGAAGCTTTCAGACTTCCCAACCCTGCTGCAACGCTGATGTTCAGTACATGAAATTCTGAAATGTTGTATGTTTTAAGGAGGCAGCAATTTCCTGACTTGTAATTGGTATGAGCTGATGGGTGGAAAATGCAGAGCTTGCTGGGAGGCAGAGAATGTGCTTGAGCAGTAGTTTTAAGAAATCTTTTAGATGCTGTTCTGTGTTGCTTTTTTTGAAGGGATTATTTTGAGTACCAGGTTTCCTTCCCTTTCCTCCCCCATCTGATTTATGTATAGTGGTACCTCATTGCTAGGAAAGGAAAAGGAATTAGAGAGAGAATAGACAGCTGATATTGACTGCAGGAGGGGAAGCTTGTGGCATTGAATACTACATGAGGTCATTGCTGTGTGTTTTGGCTACTCTGATGCCTTGACTCTGTCAGGGCATGTAGGAGTCCTGTTTTCTTGTAGTCTTCAGGTTACTAGTCTTTAAATAGCACCAGAATTGGAAACAAACATCAATCTAGTATCAGCAGGAATCGGAAGGGTTTGTCATCTGTACTGAGAGTGACAAAACTATGGACTACACACAAACCAAGGAATTATGGAGTTGTAGCACTCTCTGCAGATTTTGTTCCTCCTGCTTAAGGGTGAATTTTGTGTCAGTAGCTTCTGACGCGAAAGGATGTTCAGTAGCTGGGAGTTTGGTTTGTTCCACTGGTCCTCAAGGTAGTTTTGATAGTTCAGGAACACAGGTGGAGTGTGAAATTTCACAAAGTTGCCTTTTTGATTAGGATGGAAAAAGTTAAGTGGTGGATAAGCAGGATAATTTAATTACTGTGCTTTGCTTTGCTTTGCATTGTAAAGCGGTCTTGGACTACATGGGTTGTTTTTTTTTCAAGTGGGACAAAGTCTGAAGATATGCTGCAGAGGTACCCAAAGGGCCAACTATTTTACTGTCTGTCAATACATGGGATTACACTAAACTTAGTCTGAAGTAGGACCTTCTGAACTGCAGATGTTGGGCCTCAATTCTGAACTGTTTTACTCTGCAGATGTTCTCCTATTGGTCCACATGGTCACTAGGGTAAGCATAGCTCTGCTACTCCTGTTGTTTCAGCAGACTCCTCTAGTGTCTGTTCCCAATCCCTTGTCTTCTTGGAGTTTTCAGGGCACCAGTTTTAAGAAAGTGAATGGTAGGGAGGTTACCTGTCTCTGAAAGTATCTAGCAGGCAAGAAGAAAAAAATATTTTAGGGCTACAGTGTGTGATTTTATGCATGTAAATCCTACACAAATCCTGTTTTAGGGCCTTCAGATTTTTGGAGGAAGTGCAGGGGAAAAGGGAGAAGGTTGTCTACTGAATTGTGGGCTAGAATTAAATGACCTTCCTGAGTTGAACTAGCTGAAGAAACACTTTTTTTTAATGTCCAGAAATTTGTAGAATAACATGATTGATCATCTTCCCACCTATTAACACAGACATAAATAAACCTGAATATATGCAGTACATAGCAAATGAGGCTCTGTCCTTACTGAAATTATTTATTCAAATGTTTTTTAAATGCTGATAAATAGTTCTAATAAAGTGAACCTTTTCTTCAAGGGAGTAAAATGAATATCAAAGTATGTAAAAAGTAGAGGTGGCACATGGTCAATTAAAAATTACAGAAATTGCTTCTTTTGCTAAAAGCTGTTACAAAACGTGACCTATGGAGAAAACACTGTTCTCAAACTGCTGTCTCTCTGAGAAGAGCACTTGGCATCTTCCAGGCCTGTGCTCTGGACTGCCTTTAAATTGAGTGGGATGTCTGAAGTACACTAGGTGGTAAGGATTGTGATGGAGTGTAATGTAAGAGTTAACTTTTACTCTTTGCACTACAAAAGTAGAAGCTTTGTCTAGGATATCTGTAGGGCTCTGCAAGGCAGCAACCTATCAGCAGAATACAATGAAATAAAAGACTGATAGGCCTAATGAGGCCAGTTAGGCCTCATTTTAAAATGCTTCTGTAAAACAGTATGTACTGAATACATTAAAGTTCCTTCATTTAAGAACTCCATCAAATGAAAGGATTGCTTTTTGCATGTAAGCTGTGCATTAAATAACTTATTTTGAAGTGAAGTATGGGACAGAGCATAAAAATATTATGAGAGTGCATGTATTTTTTTGGTGTCTCAGTCCATCAGTGAGTTTTGAGGATTCTGTGTTGGAATAACAAGCTTAAAAGACTAAAATGGAAGTAAAAGAAAGTTGTGTCTGTGAGTTAGATGACTTAGGAATAGCAAAGGTCTTCCATGTCTGCTTTTTGGCTGAAAAATCCTAGAAAATATGGTGAAAGGGATCACACAGAACCACACAGACTATTCTGAGTTGGAAGGGACCCATAAGGATCATCAAATCCAATTCCTGGCCCTGCACAGGACAGCTCCAAAAATCACACCATGCGCCAAGCACATTGGCCAGATCCTTCTGGAACTCTGTCAGGCTTGGTGCTGTGTCCACTTCCCTTGGTAACCTGTTCCAGTGCCCAACCACCCTCTGGGTGAAGAACCTTTTTCTAATATCCAACCTAAACCTCCCTGACATAACTGTAGCTCATTCCCTTGGATCATGTCACTAGTCCCCAGAGAGAAGAGATCAGTGTCTGCCCTTCCACTTCCCTCATGAGGAAGCTGTAGACTGCGATGAGGTCTCCCCTCAGTCTCCTTTTCTCCAGGCTGAACAGACCAAGTGACCTCAGTCGCTCCTTGTATGGCTTCCCCTCTATACCCTGCACCATCTTCATTGCCCTCTGTTGGATGGTCTTTGATAGTTTAGTATCTTTCTTATATTGCAGTGCCCAAAACTGCACACAATATTCAAGGTGAGGCCGTTCCAGTGCAGAGCAGAGCGGGACAATCTCTTCCCTCGACCAGCTGGTGATGCTTTGCCTGATGTCCCCAAGGACACGGTTGGCCCTCCTGGCTGCCAGGGCACTGCTGACTCATATTCAACTTGCCAGGTCCCTCTCCTGGCACTGCTCTCCAGCCTCTCGTTCCCCATTCTGTACGTACATCCAGGGTTGCCTCATCCCAGGTGCATAATCCTGTACTTGCCCTTGTTAAAAGAAGAGAACATATCTGTTTTTTCTGGCCTTAAAAACTTTAAACCCTTAAAAACTCTGCCAGAGCTATTCCTGAGAGATGTTTGTCTGACCTAAAAATCAACACTGGTGGTGATTCCCTGTCTAACCTTGGCAGTTAGATTTAGCACTCTACTATATCTAGCATTTTTTCTCATCTCCTCTGCTGCATCTCAGGTTTGTACTGAGGACTCAAGTTCTAAGGGAAGGTAAAAATAATTGTATTACTGCTTTCTTTGTAACTTGCTTGTTTGTAATAGTACTGGAAGTTATTCCCCTCAGTCTTTATCTCTGCTAGATTGAGGAACTGTGCTTATTGCCGTCTTTTTCACATCCTGTTTGCTAGACTTCTGATAATTTCCATTACTTCTACTTGATCCAGATTTCTCTTGAGCTGCAAGACTGAAAGCTAGACTGAGATGAGCCTTATTTGCATGGTTCCCAGCTCTGCAACTGGCACTGAGGTTCTTGGGTCTCTCCATGCACTGAAGATATCAGCAAGGTCAAATGGCAGGGGTCTCCTTTCCAGGAAAGGATCCTAAAAGCTGAATGCTTCAGTGTTCAGCTCAGTGGCACTGGAGTCTCTTGAGACATAACCCCTCACAGCAATGCTGAAAGGGTAAAAAAATCAATTAGTGCAGAGAGATAAGTAAATATGACCAGCCATATTACTTATAAAATACCAGTGGAACAAATTATTTAGAAGCGTCTGTTACTAGAAACTAATTGAATACTGTGTAAATTGGAATATATAAAGCAGAATGCAGCCAAGAATTAATGAAAGAGAGAATGAATTGGCATGTGGATCCCCTCATCTGTTGTCCTTCCCAAAATAGCCTGTTTCTAGGGCCAGGATGGGTAGGAGTAGCATGATGAAACAACTGGACATGCAAACACGTATGAGCATAATTATGTTGAAGAACAATGACGACATTGTTAAATGGCTGTAGAGGGTTGCCACAACTCCCAGCAAGCCCACTGGTGAATTGTGTGAGTAAAAGGAGGTTTTTCCATGTGTTTTAGCATTCAGTGATCATTGGTCACAATCCAGCCCTTTCGACCCTTACTCTTCTGTTTGTAACACTGATATTTTTGATGGCTGAGTTTGAAATGTCAAGTGGCAAGTCAGCATGCAAATGCTGATATGTTTTTCTGATCAAAATGTGGAACTGGGAGTCTCATCTTGGCCCAAATTTCAGTTTCCTTGTGATGATAGGGATAGGATGAATCTGTTCAGCTGTGGTCCCTGAGAAATGCACCACAGATGTGGTTCACCTCCACTACTGAAAAGGTGTTTCTACTTTGTAGGAATAATATGCACCTGGGTACTTGGAGTGGGGTGCTCATTTCAGCAAGAGCCTTCTGCCAGCGTTTTGCACTACAGTGATAGCAACATAGTGAGTTTACCCTGGAACGGTATGCTGGCCTGGAAGATATAGTCTCATTAGTAAGTTCTGTGTCTTTATTCCAACCTGTTGGCACAGAAGCAGAATGGAGATCAATACTAATGATAGATTATTGTAAAAATACATCATTTCACTAAACCAGTAATTATAAACAACTTCTCTTCTTAAACCACCTTTGAGGATAAAGAAAGAAAATAAGCAATAAAAAGCATGCACAGGTAGATGTTATTCTGACAGTAATGTATTGCAAACGTTAGAAGGATTGCTAATGGCATAAAATTGTAGGCAGCGAGGTCACAAGAAAAGTACTGAATTGTAAAGGTTTTCTGTTTGTGGGTTAGCTCAAAACTCTCTGATTTGACAATGTATCATCAAAGGTGTTCTATCTTGGACCAGGCAGTCTTGTTATCTGTCACGTATGTGATTTTGCTAGCACACTGGCACAATAGAAGGTAGGCGTACTGGAAATAATAATTAGCAATTGGAAAGATGTTCCTTTGTTTCCTACACAGGGACAGAAAACAAATAAGAAGTAGCATACAGAGAAGTGGTTACCCTAAGAAATGTGTAGAGTTATGGTAGAATCAAAGCCATCTCTTAGGGACCACTATAATTTTTATTTAAAGTTGAAAGTAAATCTTTTTGTTGGATGATAAACTAAGCATAACTCAGGAGAGCCTGGAATGTGATGATTGTTTAATTGCTATAGTTACATGTGCATTTTCTGCTGAAATACACTGCTGCGATATCATATCTGATTCTTCAGTTCTTGATCTAATAACAATACAAGTTTTTAAAAGGCCAGAATTTAAATGTGTAACTGCTATCTAAGTTTTAAGACATACTGAAGCAGTGAAGAGTAGCAGCATTACTAGAATTGAATTTTCAGCAGTTACTCTAGGAAAAGAACATGGATGATAACTTTGAACCAATTCTTTGGAGCCCTAGCAAATTAAAACTCTGTGAAAGTGTTGTGAAGCCTGCAGTTTTGTCCTTGTCATAGAATAAAGTAGCTTAGCATCTTGGTTATTTGATGTTTTCCATTGTAGTCTTGTTAATTCATCCTTGAGCAAAATAGACTGATACTTTTTATCAAAAGAGGAAGAAGAAAAACCATCTGTGGATTTTATTTTTTTTTGAGAGAGAGACATTTTTTTTCTTCAGGTGAAACAGGACTGTTTTGTCACTGTTTAATTTTCTTTTTTTTTTATTTAATTTCTAGCTGATAAATTTAGACGGAAACTGGAAGAACTGGAAAAAGAGAAAAAATCTTTAAAATTTCAACTTCCTTCAAGGCATCCTTCAGTTAGCAGTTTTTTGGATAGATTCATTACCCAAGTTCAGGCAGCATTGCACTGGGCTGCTGATCATCGGTAAGTTTGCTGCTTCATTATCTTGTAAAATGGTGCTTCTGTTTTTCTCAAAATGTAGAATACACTTTATGAATAATTTTAATAAAGAGTTTTAATTACCTTCTAACATATCAATATGGAGCTTGTTTATGAACATCCCACCCTGCCACTCTTTTTTTTTCTTCCTGCAATTCTTTCAGAATTGCCCTGAAAAACATTGATCATGATGAACTGGCAAATTAAATGGAACGTTTCTGATTGATGTTGAGTGGGAATGGGATTGAATCCTTGGCATGGCAGCTTGAGCATACAACAGCAACGCAGCTTGAGCAGCGGTTCCCTGTGGAGTTAATTCTGATGCTCCCTTTCAGGCAATGAAAGGATATTTAAATATAAAGTAAAACCAGATTATTTTTTGATATGAATAGATCTTTTGGAGCTTCCTTTTGTATGCTACTTGTTAGGTGGCAGTATTGTGCTCAGAACTGTACAAAGTCACAAAAATAGATTCTCAGCGTTGTCTTGAAGGGGATAACAACTTCAAAGATTGGGGGAATGAGAGATATGTTGGACGACCCAAGGGGGGTAGTTAGCTTAGGAAAAAAAAAGTTACCTTTATTTCTTGTTCTGTCTTCGTCTATGCTCCTAATTACTGTTGTTAGAAGTAAGAGGATACTTTATAGGTATTGAAAGCTATTCTCAAATGCAATAGCACAAATGAAACAAGGAAAACCTTTTGTTTTCTGGCAGCTGGTACATATAAAGGCTGCAGTGTGCTAGTCAATATGTTTGGGTGTAATTTTTGATAGACATGAAAATTAGATAAAATCAGTAAAGATAATAGAATTTTCTTTTTTTTTTTTTGCAAAATTTGAGAATCTGAAGTTATTTTTAGCCTCTGTTTATAGCATCTACTAATATGGGAGGTTTAAAACAAACTACACTCCTTCAGAGCTGTTTCCTTCTACCTTCTGAGGCTCTAAGAGACTGTTTTACCATTTCTTTAAGATTAGGATACACCATTCTCTGTTTTGTCATTAAGATGTGTTCACTCCATGCATTAATTTGTAATAATGATTTTGGCTCTAGAGGTGGTGGTGTCTCTGGTGTCATAGAAACTGAGTCACTAAAGCATCCTTCAGATACGAAGTCTGCTTATTTTTGTCCCTATATAATATATAGATACAATTTTTTAATGTATAAAATAGATGTTATATATAGTTATGAAAGTGTTCTTATTCTTTGTATAATTAGATCTATAACTCCTCTCTTTGCGCAGGTCTGAGCAGTGCCATTTTTCATGGTCAGATTAATATCCTCTTTTCTGTGTAATGCACACTCCTTTCTTTGAGCTTGAGTTTGAGTGTTGTTGTGACCCCTTTTTTTTTTTTTTTTGCTCATTTGATTCTTGTAGCCTTTTATACTCCTTTGTCTGTGGTCTGACGCTCTTGTTGATACAGCAAGTATACACTTTTTCTTCTGTAAAGAGGTTTAAGACTTTTCCAAAATTATTTTTAGATGGTACAGTGGAAAACATGACTGCTTCTTCAAGGAAAATTTGTAGGCTCGGTTTTTATTTTAATTTTGAACTGGAACAAAACCAGTATACCCAAGACTTCTTTTTTGGTTTGTTGTTGTTTTTTAATCTGGAAAATTAAAAAGATGATCAGACTAACCCCAGAAGACCAGATCATTGCAGTTTTACTGTAGCTAAGCAAGTCTCATCTTTTTGCAATGTTCTAAAATGAAAAGTATGTTTGGCAGGTTGTTTAATATACAAAGCTGAAATTCATGCCCTGGTTTTGTTTTACTTAATTAAATTATGAGATGAGTTTTTAGGTGAATGCATTTGATGTTGACACAGGATATTGAGGGCAGAGTAGAAGCCAGATTTGGTTATGTTTAGCTTAGGAAACAGTGCTGTGCAGTCACCCAGGTTTGATGAGATCAGAGAGATCTTGTTTCTGTTCCATCAGTACCAAGTAGGCAGATATACATGGGATTTCTGAGAAGGTTCTGAGAATTTTTCCTAAACTTTGATCAGCCACTTGGAAATGTATTGCGTACCTCTCTAGGAAGGATGCAGGTCCAACTGAAGGAAGGTGGCTTCAGAGCTGCTGGGACATGTGGTTGGTTGGGTCCACAGGAACATATAATGATTGTAAGGCACAGTGATGGTCTTAACACCTCCTAATACAGATGTTGCTTTGATCTGTGCTGTTATTACAGAAATACAGTTCCTGTCATTATGTTTATTTTGCTTAATGATATTTATTTTAGGACCAAGGTTTTATTTTGGTTTTTTTCAGTACATTCTTCAGCCTATAGAGAGGGAGTAAAGGATGCTGATCTTTTGATGGTCCTGGAGAATAGATGAGAACCTCTTGTTCTACAGGCTTGTTCAACAGCTGTGAATGAAGATCATAATTGTGTGATTAATCATGCTTAAACCAGACTTGTGATGCATATTTTGTGTGTGGCATGGATATATTTGCTTTGCAAGATTACAGTGGGAAATCATACTTCAAAAACATTCTTTGTTTGAGACTATTTTTTAAACATGATACTGAAATGCACCTGTACCCTCTATGTGGAAATGCATGTACTTGTCCCTAGAGATGGACACAAAAATGGAACTGGCCTTGCAAGTGTACATGCCCTTAAGCAGGAACGTGCAAGGCAAAATAGGTTTGCATTGTTTGCAGGTGCATTTTGAGAGGCTGATTATGGAATTGATACTTAATGTAATTCAATGATTTCCTTGGGGTCCAGTCATGCTAACATTTACAACTGGGGGTTGTACAAACCACTGTGAGGAAACCCACTGACTGCAATTTTGAAAGAACTCGCTGTGCAAGAGAGAAGTAAAATTAGGCATTGTGGAGCGAACGCTCCAGATGATCTCTAATGTATTCTCTAAAATCTGACAGAAGCTGCAAAAATGGCTTTGGCAAGTTTCTAAACTTCTGTCTAAGAGAGATATTTCTCTGTATTGATAGAAACTAGATGCCTTAGTTTTGTCTCTTTCAAGCAGTGATGGATAAATTTCTGAAATATGAAAAAGCTGGGGGAAGCCTCAAGCTACACAAGTTTTCCATTTTCTTTCTTCAGCATGTTGTAAAAACAGTGTAAATGTTTGAGATAACAAAGGAAGATATGCCAAGGAAAAATCTCTTGTTCCCTAACTATATCTGTTTAAGATCTAATCATTCTGGTGATGGAGTGTTATGACTCTAAAGGTAACATGTAGCATTCTGATCTATTTAATCTTTGAGACATTGATACTTGTCGATAACACTAATTTTTAGCTTTTGTCATGTTTTTTCAAAGGGTTAGACATGAAGAAAACGATTTTTGTCATGAAAAAGAACATAAACTTTTGAGATCAACTTACCAGGAGAGGATGCAGGTTTCGGCCACAAAACGAAGCCAGCTTTTTCAAGAAAAGAAATGGTTACAGGTAACTGGACTGCAGAGTTCTGTGTAAGAGCCAGTGCTGTGTGGGGAAAAGCTTGTAAGCTGTCACACAGAATTAAATAAATTTATTGTAGTAGCAACTTTGCTTCTGTGTTGCAATTAGAGCCTTGGCTGTAGTCCAGTTGATAATCTAAGTGATGATTGGAGATGGCAGCCACAGGAGTTGTGTTAATCTCATTACAGAGAAGCAGAGCTAGAAGGCTTGGTGGCTTGTGTGCATGCTTAAACTTTCCTCATTATCTTTTTAAGCGTGCTTTTTATGTTATAATTTGCCCTTTTAATATTAAACTGATCTTCAGAAATTTTTTTTTTGAAGACAAAAAGTTTTCATCTGCTTCTGGTTAGAATTTATTATAAATACATGATTTACCAGCTTTTATTCCTGAAAGATGATTGATGCTTTTCATAAGGATGAAGGAATCATCATGAAGCAGTCAACATTTGCTAACAATAGCTTTACACTGACATGTGATGTCACAATGTGGGCAAATGGAATGTTTTTAAGATGGCTCCTGTCCAATTTTAAATCTGCAAGCCTTTTAAGCAAAATTTAGGTCTTTTTTTTCACTGTCCTTCAAAACTATGAGTTTTCTGTCTAGTTATAAGTCGTCTAGACCTTGGTGATCATAGTTGGCAATGTGGCACCTTAGAGAGCTAGTAGACTTAATTTTCCTTTTTTTTCTGTGGTCTTACCTTAAAATCTCTTTTTTTGATACTTTCATTGCTTTGGTGGATCCAATAGTAAAATTATCTGTGTGTTTGTATACACACTCATGTGTGTATATATATATATATATATAAAACCTGGAAAGAGAGAAAAGCATTTTAGGTGATCATCTCAGTCTTACTTAGCTGAAGAAATCTTTTCTATCCTAGTCATCACCATTGTATTGTTTAGATTTACTTCGTCAACGTATAAGAATAGTTTTCTGCACAGTGATACTGTTGAACTACTTTTGATCCAGACATTCAGCAGCCACCTCAAGATATTGAATGGAAAACTGCTTCATTTGAAACTCCAGAAAAGCTAATGTTTTTCTTGTTCCAGCTGAATCTTTATTTTTGTGTAGTTATTAGGGAGAAATTACCCCACTGTTGTACAGACATGCTATTTATTAGCATTTAATCAAAATTATTAGGAATTCAAGGTTTGGGAAAGGCTAACCTGTGATGATTGGTTGCTTCCAGTACCCCTTAAGGATTGGTCCTGCCCAAAATCTTGCATGATCAGAAATAATTCCCCCCCCCCCCCCCTCAGCCCCACTTTTCTTTACTTTCCCTTCTTCCCTCTCTCCTGGTGCTTCTGCATTTGTCTTCAGGGATTTGAAAACCTGTGACAGTATCTAAAATTTACATGATTATGTTTGTACTGCAATCTGTACTTCATGGAGAACACAAGGCTGTAAGTGAAGCTGGAGGTTTAGCATCAGTACTGATTAGCTGTCGTGTTAGAAATATCTGTTCAAGCTCAAATCCACAAAATAAAACTTCAACTTATGTTTAGTGGGACGAATATTGTCTGCTGCTCCATGGTGAGACTTCAAGTCCTTTTTATCTGTCCCTGGAGGCTGACCAAGAGCACATTAAAGGCTTCTTGGCATTTCTAGAAAAGAACGCGGGAGAATTCCAGTTTACTGACTAAAATTTCCACGCTCCCAAAAATGCCTGAGAACTATTCCCAAGCAGGGCAGCTTTCTCTCTGTGAATGCAGATTGTGTGCTTCTGCTATCTATTAGTGTTGTAGTAACACTTCAGTACTAAAAGTGTTTTTGTAAAACCAGATTCTGTTCATCTTCCTTTCTGTTCCCATGTAGGTTGCTTACTGCAGTGATCACAATTACTACTTTTTCACAGAATATGTAAAGTCTTTGTATTAAGTAGGGCCTATTAAGATTTTGGCAGTATTCCCAAACCAGTAATACAGACAGAATTGTCCTTTGTGCACACTAAAAGCCTAATTTGAGACTGAAAGAAACAAAACTGATGTTTTTTGGTCTGCTGACCTTTCTGTCCTTGACAAATGCCTGTGAGTTGAAACATGGGCCACAGCATTCTCTTGTTCCTAAATCTAAAACCAAAAAAGGAGGAAAGTAATTGATGAATCTAGTGTACAGCACTATTTATAAGTTGAAATTTTTGAGCCAGCCAACCTTTAAATGTGCAAGGACTGTTTCTTCTTGTTTTAAGTGATGCTGCAGAAGCTAGTTACAGTGCAGCAAACCTGAAAGTGCGTTTGTTGACAAAATGAGCATTAGTGAACTAAATTTCACATAAATTACATTGAAAACATTAAAATAATGTTAAGGTTTCAAAGTGAAGCTCTGAAAAAGCAAAGAAATGCCCAAGTTAGTTATCTGTTCATGGTATGTATGATTTTATGAGTCTTCAATTATATAAGGCTGCCCTCCCCCCCCCCCGATCCCTACCTCAGACATTGCTGAAGATGGAAAGTGTCTGTTCAGATATTCAGAATACTGTTTTATCTTCATTACTCAATATTTGGTCTTAGAACCCCTTTACTGTATGCCACTCAAACCCTATTTTGGATTCAAATTTATTAATTAGTGAATGGACTCTTTTTGCAGTATTAATCAATATGGCATCTTAGTGATTCAAAACAACTTATTTTATCTGTGTAACACCACTTCAAGTGAAGAGATATTCTTATTGCCATTTTAAAGATGGAGAACGAAGAAGTGAATTGCCATAAAAAACCACACTGTTTCTAATGTCAGTTTTGTAATGCCTAGTTATTTACCTGTTAAAGGTTTAGTTTTGAGTTTGTGGTTTTAATTTTGTTTTTCATTTTTATCTTTAATTGGACTAAATGGGGTCAGAGCATGGAATTGAGCTTTGATTTCTGTTGAGAGTCTGTAGATGGCCTGTCAGAGACCTCTCTTGCAGGTTGTATTAAAAATGGTGAACATAGTCTGTGGCTGCATGTGAAGGTAATAGTTTAAGTGGCTTGCAAGGTTTCACAGAGACAGTAAGAAATGTAGGAATAGAAGCCAGTTCTTCAGTATGACATTCAACTAGTTTGACAAGCTAGTCCTTCCCCCCCCACCTAATTGCTTTTCAAATTCTACTACAAATGAGCCAAGGGCCATATATTAAATACCTTTGACTCGGCAACGCAGACTTCTTGAAGATGCAAGTTATCTGTTGGGTTTTCAAGGAAAATCCTGTACAAGGATGACATGCAAATTTGTGAAACTTTTTTTTTTTTTTTGGGCCCCTCACTTCGAGGAGGACATTGAAGTGCTGGAGTGTGTCCAGAAAAGAGTAACGAAGCTGGTGAAGGGTCTAGAGTAAGTCATATGAGGAGCAGTTGAGGGAGCTGGGGTTGTTCAGCCTGGAGAAGAGGAGGTTCAGGGGAGTTTTTAGCACTCTGCAATTATCTGAAAGGAGGTTGTAGCCAGGTGGGGGTCGGCCTCTTTTCCCAGGTAACTAGTGGCAGGACAAGAGGAAATGGCCTCAAGCTGTACCGGGGAAACTCAGGTTGGCCATCAGGAAGAATTTCTTCACAGAAAGAGTGGTCAGGCATTGGAACAGGCTGCCCAGGGAGGTGGTGGAGTCACCATCCCTGGAAATGTTCAAGAAATGACTGGATGTGGCACTTAGTGCTATGGTTTAGTTGACAAGGTGGTGTTCGGTCAAAGGTTGGACAGGATGATCCTAGGGGTCTTTTCTGACATTAGTGATTGTACACGTCTATGATTGTAAAAATTATAACATGCTCTTGAAGAAACATCAGTATCATAATGCACAGAGTTTGAACTTCTAGCAAGATTGGTGCAACTGAGGTTGAAGTTCTGGACATTTCAAGTCCAGGGACGGATTTTGTGCTCTTAATTAAAATGAAGTGTTAATTATCAAAAGGACTGTCCAGTTAGTCAGTGTTTCTCCACTTGCATCCTGTGCCTGATGTTGGACTGGAAGCCTAGAGGAACCATTGCGGGGATATTCTGCAGGAGGACAGATCACTTCAGTTGCCAGTCTGTAGAGTGAGATTCTGTTATATGGTTGAACTGAGATTTGTTTGTTTGAGGTTTTTTTCCTGAAAATTTTTAACTTGGGAAATACCTGTGTATTCTAAAAGTAAAAGATGACAGACAGTGAGTGTTGGAAGAGAAACCTGGAATTTGGTGTTGAAAGGGAAGAGTTTTCAAACTGTTGGAAGCGCTGGAGTTTCTAAATACAACCAACGTAAGAGTTTTGCATGTCAGCAAAAGGATGTCTTCTCATTTAATATTGTGCTGAATTGTACAGACTTAATTCATGCTAACTCTTGAGACTTGTACTGTGTTTTTTTTAGGGGCAGAGGGGTTTCTTTAACGGGGTTTATATAGTAAACTCTTGTCTCTGTTCTATGCAGAAAGAAATTGAAGACCTCCAAACAAGACTGACCATATTAGAAGCAAAAGATCAACAGCTAAGAAGAGAAATTGAAGAACAAGATAGACTTATTCAGTCACAGGACTGTGAACTGGCTGCTTTACTTGGCTGCATTTCTTTGAGAGAACTGCAGGAAATAAGCAAGGCTGTGGATGACACTTTAGCAGCCTCCTATCAAATTCCATTCAGTCTAGATCTTCCAGGAACAATAAAGAGGTATCTAAATTTCAATTTAGATGTAGAGTCTTGTATCTTCCTCAATGTTCTGTTGAATTGGCTGTCAATTGTTTTCTTTGTGATAGCGCCAGCTAATTAACTGCATTCAGACTCTGGAAAATTTTCTAAGAGATGTTGAAATTCTAATATTGATGTACTTCCTCAGGAAGGGATTGTAGTTATTTGAAGGTCTTGCACTTAATGTTTTTTTATGATAAAGGGTCACCTGTAGAGAGCATATGCATCCATCAATTGTTAATACCTATCATCAGTTTACACCATTTCTTCTTGTTTACTGGTGGATTTTTTTTTCCCAGTTTGTTAATGCAGTGATTAAAACGTTTCTCACAACCTGGAAGTGCGTACTAGGCACCATTCAAATAAATATTAGAGATGCTGCTTGCTTCAGTAAACTCATAATCATAATAAAGTCCGATGTGATGAGTGTTAAGCTCAGACAGTGGACTTGAGGTAGTGGGGGAAAGGAGGCAGCATGAATACTTCTGGGACACCTACAGTTACATGCACAGCATATGATTCCTTAAATGGAAAAGTAGCTACTCTTGATAATGTTTTGGAAATAACCTCATCTTTATTTACAAAAACAATAGAAGCACTTGGGGCCTAGACTCAATTGGGTGCTGGTGATAGGACTTTGAAAGTGATACTACTGCTGAGACAATAAAATTCCTGTTTATGCTAACTTGTATTTCTCCCAGATAAGCAATAACTATGTTGCGTGCAATTTCTTTTCTCCCTTCGTGTTTATTTGGTTTAGTTTGATATTAATGTTCATGAGAAATTGCTGCCCACCCCCAGCCTACTGGGGAGTGAAGGGCAGAATGCTGGAGAGACAGTGCTGATGCTGTGCCAGCACTGCTCAGCAATAGCCAAAACACTGGTGTGTTATCAGCAACTTTCTAGCTACCAGTGCAAAGCACAGCACTGTGAAGGCTGCTAAGTTAGCTCCATCTCAGTTAGACCCAATAAAGGATGCAAAAATGCTGGTTTGGACTGCACAAGTAAAACATATTTAGGCATCTGTGAGAGCCTTTGGGAACAGTTTAAATCTCCTATTTCAGGTTATAGTAGAGTGTTTGTGTAAAACCCCAAAGCCTTTTCTGACTGTAACTAATGGTAGTGACGTAAATGCCTGCCTATGGCATGGTAACGTAGGAGACAGAGTCCTTGGTTCAGAATGTGGAAGCTCTGTATCTGAGGTCCTCTGTAGCCTGCCTGGATCTTAATCTACAGACTCAGGGCAAGCTCTTACCCGCCAAGGATTTCAGTGTCCTGGCAGGGAGCATGCTCCATCACAGTTCTTAGGCTGGGCCTTATTGTATCCAGGAATGCAAAAGTAGAAATCTAGCAACAGCCAATAGGCAAGAGGAATCTGACTCTGGGAAAGTGGAGAAGTTTAATAATTATAGCACTCAACTAGATGAGAAAGACCTGGTGGTTATAGTTCTTGAGAGAGTTGGCAACAGTCCCTCAATTAAGTGCTAATGTTTTGATTTTGGGGTTGTTTTTTTTCCTTCCTTCTTCATAACTTAAAAGCAAAGTGAACTGGTAGGACCATGTCACAATCTGGCTGATGCAGGCTTTCAAAGGTACCACTTACTGTCTATTCAGCAACTCCTCTCCTCTGTGCAGAAGATGGTGGCTGTCTCTGAATTAAAATCTGCCTGAGTGTTGTATATGCTGTGTCTTTACTCTGTTGGAAAGTGCACAAGCTGTCTTGGGAGCACAGACTGAAATCTCCAGTCCAGCTGTGAGACTCAACCACTTGACTTTATGATTTGGCCACTTCCTTGCCTTTGGTTCTCAAATCTCTTTCCCCAAACCACTTGCTACTTTAGGTAGCTGAAAGCATCCCAGCTTGGTGGTCAGCAGCCACATTTCCAGCGAGGGTTCTCTATTTCTTTCTTTCAGGGCAGGCTATGTATTTGGAAGGGTTGAGGAGAAGAAAATGCCCTTGCAATGGCTGCAGTTATTTAACAATGAGACTTTGTTCAGTTTGACAGTGAACTTAAGTGATAGGTGGCTTCCTTTTAAAGCTATGCAGTCCATCATATCTTAGGTACAGTGATCTTCTGTCTGCATCCAGTCGTGTTCTGTTCTCTTTCTGTAAGATGAAAATGCAGCATGCAGATAGTAAGACATTTGGTGTGGGTATATGTCCTCTGTGCCTGTGGGTGTTACCTACATTATCATACGGTTCTAGAATAATTTAGGAGGTCATTCTTGTTAAACTGCTCAAAGCAGGACCACAATTTCCAAATAAGATCAGGCTGCTCAGGGCTCCATCTGCCTAAGTTTTGCACATCTTCAAGAATGGAGATTTTGCAGCCTTGCTAGGCATTCTACATTTCATTACCGTTGCTATGAATTTTTCCTTTGTCTCATATCTAGCCAGAATTTTCATGGTTGCAACTTGCATTGGCTTATTCTAAATCAGTACTTCTTGTGAAAGAAGTATTGTATGTTAGGTAACAGGTTAAAATACTTGACTGATGCTAGTTCAGCATATTACTTTTAAATTCCAAAGTCTTGGGATATTTAATCTTTAAGAGATTTTTCTGGAAACGTGCATTTTATTTTATGAATAATTGCTGAAAAAAAAAAGGTTTTCCGAAGTTAGCTTTGTTTCTCACACAGATAGCTCTATTACTTATGAACGTATACTGAAGATCAGTGCTTATGTGGAAAGTTGTTCAGCATTGATGGGCTGTACATTACAAGTTCCTGGCTATTGGGTTGCAAGATACTACGTATTTATTCCGACAGCGTTGTGCTAGTCACTAAAGTACTGCTATAATGTGTTTTTGCATAAATATTTGCTGACTACCTGAATTGCATTCAGCATTGGAGTAACAAGGCAGAGCTATTGCAAAGCACTCTTAAAACAATCTGTGCTGTAATGAATTTTATTCAGTGGCTTGCAGTTCACTATAAAATAAAAATTATTTTTCTTCAACTAAATGCTATTAAATACAGCATATTGAAGCAAACTTCAAGGAATATGAGAGAACATATAAAATGAAGAAGAGTTGCCCAAGTAAAAGTATGAAGGAAGAAGAGAGCGAGTCAATGTAACATTGGGATGAGCATTGTTACTAAGCTTGTTTTTCTTGTCAATTGTTATTTTTTCAGGAATATTCTTTATTTTGTCTTGTTTGTCTTTGGTATGTGGTAAACTTTTTGAAAACAAAAAGCCTTTGTCAACAACTAGAGCATGCTTTGAGTTTGAATAATTCATAAATGTTAGGCATGTTACCCTGGGACCTTTCTTGAGGGCCGTTAGAAGATAGGGTTAAAACCTGCCGGTTAATGGGCAAAGAAATATGTTTTGACAGGGAGTTCTTACTGAGGTTGAGACCACAGAATGTGGTTGTTGTGCTCATCCAGAGAGGCTTAATTGCTCTTGGTAAGCTAAAGGGTGTAATCATTTTTATAAAACGAGGAAATTGCAGGGCAAAAGCTCACTTCACTTCCATGGGGTTGTGTGGAGATGTGTTTAAAAGGTGGGACCAGCTGGTGTTGTGTGCACTGTGACACATGCTAGTGTTTTAACTAAAGGCAACATACTGAAATCAGACGAAAATGGGTATGAGTGTTTCAGTGTGAGGCACTCTGCTGGAGTTTGCAAAAGGTATCAAAATATATAATTTCCTTATTTGCCACTGAAGTGGACACCATTTCAGAAATACATGTTTTTAACTAGTGTAAGTTGAATTTTCCAATTATAAAGTAAGACCATGTTAATTATTTGACTGACTTCAGTACCTCTTGTTTCCTTTATTTGTTTTTTTTTTTTTTTTTGGTTGGTTGGTTTTTTTGGGAGTTTTTTTTGGGGGTATTTTTTTGGGTTTTTTATGGCACAATAAAATCTGGGGAAATCTCTTATAGTTCAGTTCATATTTAGTTTCATTTAGTGTTTTGGGTTTTTTATCCATATCTACAGATGCATGTGTCCATACAGCATGTTGTGCTTAAAATAAATCGCAAAGTTCCATCTGGACTATTGTCTGTGCACTGATTGCTGGCTGAAAGAAATTCAATTAATTACCTTTAAAAATATTTGGATGCTACACCTCTTCTACTTTTTGCATGGAATGATTTTTATTTAATAGGAATTTGTTCTACAGTGGCTGTGCGGGATTTCTGAAGATAGGGAAATTTTCTATTGATATGTATTAGTTATTACAGTATGGCCAGTGCTGCAAGGAACTGAACTTGAAGACTTATGTAGCCAGTTCACTTTGCTATTGTGATGCTTGGAGCTCATTTTAGAAAGATGAATTCAAAGTGAAATACAAATGCTCAGGGTGTAAACCTTTTTAGCTGGAATATACTCAAAGCATTCAGCAACTTCATTTGAGGGCAAAGCCTGATCAGGTGTTTTTTAAGAGAACTTGGTTTACTTGGGGAAAATAGGAAAAAAAGCTTTTATATAGTTTCACATAGTAATGTAGGAAAGTAGCATTTGGAATGGGCTGTCGTGTTTTGTCATTAGAAGAGACTGCCTGGTACGCTTTTTGTTGATCTTCAAAATATATTCTAGTCAAATTAGAAGTTAGCAAGCTACATGAAATTACCGAGTAAACCTTAATGTAGCCATGTTTATTGATATCAGCCTTTCAACAAAAATCTTAGCTTTAAAGTAGCAAAGCAAATTGCAATCTATTCTTTCAAAAGGATATCTGTTGTTTACTAGAAAACATGCAATCATGTCCAGGAAAGTCCTTTTTTACTGTGTGGTTTGAGTTTTATTTTGACTATTTCTGTGAGAATGCCTACATATCAAAAATATCCTTTGGGAATAGAAGAGTATCACAAATACAAAGAACAGAGGGATGAAGTGCCTTTATGGCATCAAAAAATTTATATTACAGTGCACAGGCTGCTAATGTTCGTGACTCTTTGCTGGGCCTGTATGTGGAACAGCAGAGAACCGAATTGTACTTTTAATGCCAGATACTCTTGGAGTCTTCTGGATTTACTTCTTGATTTATATGAAGTTTTTTTTTTGTTGTTGTTGTTTTCCGTTTTTCCTGATATTACAACCATAGTAGTGCTTAATTACAAGTAGAAAGTGATGTTGATAGGTAGGCTAGAAGCAAAACTGATCTAAACTTTTTTTTTTTTTTTTAAATATATTCCTGATTTTTTTTTTCCAGGAGAGGGACTCCTATGCTGTGTTATAAGTTGTTCCTTGAAGACTGATGGTTTGGTAGACCTCTAAGCGCACTGCACGATTTTCTAACTTCTTCTGGCCTCATTTGGCACTGGGGAGGTTTTAGCTGATCCTGGGACTGGCTGCACATGGAGCCAATTTCAGCAAGTCAATGTTGGTTTTACCTTCTCCTGCAACTTTATTTACTTCTGCATTTTCTACTTGGTGGGTGATTTTCCTGTACTGCATCATCAAGTTTTGCCTTGGGAGGATGTTGTCAATCCTGTGGTGCTCCCTTGACAGGAAGACTTTCTTCCCTTCTGACCAGACTTTCCTCCTCCTGCTATCACTTGTCCCTACCCAATAGCCACTTGCCTTCCCAGATACTGTTACAGTTCACTGATGGTGATGTAAGCATGTGTGTTGTGTGCATATGTCTCTAATCTCTGTAAGATTCTTGCTCCTGTGCTGTGTGAAAGGATAAACCTTCTGGGCTCCTTCCTTTGTACTGTTCCCAGCTTTGCATGGCAAATTTTCTTCTTTTTCGCCTTCTTAAAAAATACCTCTGTCACACCTACACCATGCTATCTGTCCACACGGTTGTGTAGTGTCCACCACAGTTAGAGCTTCATCATGAAGTTGTAAGAGTGAAGAAGAGAGAGCGCTCAGTCACCTCACTAGTTCAGTTATTTTAGCTTTGCAAGTCTGCAGGAATTGAAAAACTGTTTGCATCAGATGAAGTGCCGTACATCACCAGAACTGCTGTGCAGAACTGCCCTCCCTGTTTTTTACTTCTGTGCCAGTTGTAAGCTCTGTGCATGGGAACCTTCTGGTAGCTTCAGTTGCCCCCTAAGGTCTGTTGGGTTGACTTAATTTCCATCGGTGATAGATCATGTTCTCTGATGTGAGGAGAATGCACAGGTCATTTTGAGTATTTGCCTTACTACCTTACTTAGGGCCCTTTCATACTGCTCTGATTTTATTTTTTTAAGAGCTTAACACAGAATTTTAACACTGTTCTCTGTGGTAGGAAACCTGTCTTTGACTGTGCTACATGAGATGAGCCAAAATATGATTATGGGATTCTTAAAATACAGCTAGTACCACTGCTGCTATTATAGCTAGATATAATGAAGGTGTTATGGAGCCCTATTTTTTTTTTTAATTGTAGTTATCTTGTTTAGTTGATCCATTTTATTCTGTGTGCTACGCCTTCACAAAACCTGCAGCAGTGGGCTTGCAGCTGAGGAGCAGAACTAAGAGAGGATGTTCCCTGGCATCTGAGGAGGACTCTGCCTTCAGAGGGACTCTTCTCACAGCCAGCTTCCTCTACCCCAAGGGGCTTTTGAAGGGAAACTCCACATGTCTTATCAAATGTCATAACTCAAGCCTTGATAATAGGATTGTCTTATTTTCAGCTAGTCCCACAGCTGGGTTTGTGTTTCGATGAGATCATCATCTCGGCTTTCTCAAAGAAGTTGGCTATAGTCTTTTGTGAGAGGCTAAGACAAGTCATAGGTGAAGGAAGAGGTCTGCCTCATCTTTTGTTATCTGACTGATTAGGAGGCTCAGCTTTCTTTTTGTAGATAGGTGTTTTCCTCTCCATTTTGTCTTCTACCTGGGGTTAATTTCATTCCTTTGTTCTCTGCCTAGGGCTGAAGGGTAGACTCCATGGGCAAGTAGCTTTATTTCTTTTTTTCTCACTCTTGGTAGCAACTCTAGGAGTAACCGTGTACTGAAAGCTTGATTCTGATCCCACTGGGTCTGGTGGGGACCCCTGTTGGAGAGAGGAAAAAGGACTTTTGCAAAGTCTTCTCCTACACTGTAGGCACTGGCCTTCCTTGTGAAGAACAAGAGGGGTTAAAAACACAGCAGGGAAAGGAGAAAGCAAGTCTTCCATCTTGAAAGACAGAACCACTGCTGGCAACCTGAATACTTTGGAGCAATTTTAGAGGCATTTTTTTTTGTCCTTCCAAACAGAAGGAGAAAGTCCTAGCAGAAAGATGAGTAACACTTGCTTGAGTACCCACGTGTGCAGTGTAATGAGGAATCTGTTTTTCCCTGCTGAGCATCTGGTTCCCCCTGCTTGCTTGAACAGCATCCAGTGGGATGTAGCAGCCTATAAAGCCCAGGCTACATCTGTGCTGATTCCTCTGGGTATGCACACAATGAGATTTATTTCTCTTTAGAGAAAAATGACCAGCTGCCCCAATCAATGTAGAATACTAAATTTGTTTGTATATAACGAAGAGAAATAGCTAGCAACAACATCTAGGGACAGACTCTTTCAGCCAGTGAAGTAAAATGGATGTTATTCTTAGGAGAATAATTGCGGCTGCTGTGGGCAAGCCCTAGTTTTTTTGCACACCAGACAGATGTGGCAGAAGAATGGGCATCTATTAATGCATCAGAAAATCTGGGAAAAGTATTAGGTAGGATATGTGAACTGCTCCTGCTGTTGAGCTGTTTGACTGTGCCTTTGTTTTCAGTCTGATGCTCCTGTTTCGGGTAGCAGCTGATGCAACAACTGCCTCAACTACCCTGCAACATCAGCTGGCATAAGAGTGATGGGAAATGCGGCACTATGTGAATGGTTGGTTCAAACAGCCAGTTTTGCGCTCTGAATAGTGTGTTACAGGACCAGATTTCTCAATACATGGCAATGAAAAGTGAGCTTGGAATCATTAAAGATGCTATCAGCATTCCCAAGTGGCTGTGAACTGATTGTTTCTGTTGGAGTGATAGGAAGCTGAACATGAGCCAGCAGTGTGCCCAGGTGACCAAGAAGGCCAATGGCATCCTGGCCTGGATCAGGAACAGTGTGGCCAACAGGTCCAAGGAAGTGATTCTTCCCTTGTACTCAGTGCTGGTGGGGTCACACCTTGAGTGCTGTGTCCAGTTCTGGGCCCCTCAGTTCAGGAAGAATATTGAGGTCCTGGAGCAGGTCCAGAGGAAAGCAACTAGGCTGGTGAAGGGACTGGAGCACAAGTCCTATGAGGAGAGGCTGAGGGAGCTGGGGCTGTTCAGCCTGGAGAAGAGGAGGCTCAGGTGAGACCTCATCACTCTCTACAACTCCCTGAAAGGAGGTTGTAGCCAGGTGGGGGTTGGTCTCTTTTCCCAGGCAACTATCAGCAAGACAAAAGGGCATGGTCTTAAGCTGTGCCAGGGGAGGTTTAGGTTAGATATTAGGAAGAAATTCTTTACAGAGAGGGTAATCAGACATTGGAATGGGCTGCCCAGGGAAGTGGTGGATTCTCTGTCCATAGAGGTTTTTAAGACAAGACTGGATGTGGCACTTAGTGCCATGGTCTAGTAACCGCAGTAGTAGTGGATCAAGGATTGGACTTGATCTCAGAGATCCCTTCCAACCCAGCTGATTCTATGATTTTATATATAAAATGCAAAACTATACTGAGGTGCTGCCTCATTGCTATTGCAGGCATTAAAAAAACCCCTTATTAATAATTCTTATAAAAAATTGTGAAGTGTCATCTAATGTTCTGATTTTTCTGCAGACCTCCTAATTGGGGCTAGTGGCTGGCAGCACTGCAGCAGACAAGAGCCATCTCAGTTTAGAGTTCTTAGTGTATGCAAGAGCTGAGAAGGATGATGAGTTTTTATAGTCATATAGGTATAACTCTTTAAGAGTCAGTGAAGACAAGTGCAGTCACCCAGCAACCCATGAGTCAGTGAGAAATGTTGTTGGTGAGCTGAGGTCATACAGATGTTGGGAAAGTGTGCTTCTGGTTCTGCCTCTTGATAAATTCTGTGTGGGGAAGCACATGTATTGAAGCAATACTTAACATAAAGCAACAGTGAAGAAATATTGCTAGAAGAGCAGCAAATTGATGGAACGAAATTTCTCTCTCTGATGGTTCAGCACTTGGTGCATAATTCTGAGTTCTCATTCATATTCCCATTCATATGGGAACCCTTGGAGAACTCTGTAGATTGAAATGTGCAGAGGGCCCAATGCTTCTGCGCCTTAAAGTACATATCTTGATATTTTTTGTCTCAGATTAGATTAATTTTTGAAGTTGGAAGCTTTCCAAGGTAAGACTCTGCATTTTACTTCTAATTCAGGTGACTAGTTCTGGCAACTGACAGAATTTTCATTTTCAGTGTGAGTTAAGCACAACTCTTCTCCTATTTAGTGTCAAAAGTCCATGCCTCAAGAGTACTATTAGGTTTAGACAGAGAAATTGGATTTTCAGAACATCAGTTCAGCAGACATTTTGTGTTTTTATAATTGTTTAACTAACTTTCTCATAATACAGAAGTTTTCTGTGGGCTGCATTATCCAAGGAAAAATCAGAGTTTGTTTAGAAAACCCTGAACTATGTTTAAAGGATGATTTTGCTTCCCATTACAGAGATGTGCTGCTGTGAAAATCTCATTGTTTAAAGTCCCATGGATCATTGCACAGAGATGAAAAGGAACTTACGTACTTGACTGAAAAATTGCTTTTCTGGTATGGTGATACTCAGATATAGCCCAGACAGGCTTATGAACAGATCACATAGAATGAAAATCTTTATCTAATGTCTTCCTTGATTAGATAGAATCAAACTTTGTGGTAAAGAATTTCAGAAAACAAAAAGTGCTGGTTTACCTTAGTGCATTCATGCTATCTAGCCCTGAATGTTCCTAACTGAGCAGAAGTCCAAGACCAGCAACAGTGTGTTCTTGTCCTGGTAAAAATCTGCACATGATATCTGTAAGGAATGAATCTGTTGATTTTACTCAAGAAAACTTTGGGTACAAGCATATTTTCTTTTTTCCTTTTTTTTTTCTTTAGTCCCAGTTGTATATGTCTAGCTTAAAGCTGTCTCTTGTTAAGTATAGTTTTATTCAGAAGCTTTGTTTTCTGGTTTGTCTTCAAAACTTTCTGAGATATACCCACTGAGGGAACTGTAAAGATACAAGGAAGTTATTGATTGATTTTTTTTTTTTTTTATGTTGTAGATTTCTTCCCTAAAGGCCCAGCAAAGTCCCTAGACTTAAGATTTTTGGTGGATTTTTGGCTTGATGTAGACTGTCACAGATGTTTACACTAAATGTTCCCGAAGTATCACGTCTGGTTCCTTTTGCAAAGGACTGGACAAAAGCTTTTTTTGAAGGTCAGCTTTTGTTTGCTGTTAAAAGCAAGATTAGAAGTGTAGGGCTTGGTTTAGATATTTTCATCATCTCAGACAGTACAGCTTCTTGTGACTTGAGAATTGGAGGAGGAATCATATTAGAAGACATAAGATGGTAAAACCCATGCTCTGTGCAGGCTGTGATCACTAGAATGAGGTTATCCTTTGCAGGCAGTGTCCTTACTCCTGGCCAAATTCAAACTGTAAACTGTTTAAATCTGCTGATTTTTATCTAGGAGGGAATACATATTCATATGAATTGAGGGTTCAGCCCGTCATGCCTTCTCATATGCATACAATATTGAGTGTGGGCTTCTAGGATGTTGCTCTTGAATTAGAAATTCAAATTGGAGTAACTTTAAATTATTCCGATTTGTGCTTAGTTTTAAAGAAACTAAAGTGCTTTTTGCTTAAGCACTATATTGTGGTGTGGAGATAGGGAGTTAAATAATAAGATCTTTAGTAATTTTTTAGGTGGCAGTAATGTAAAGGAGAATATTTGCTGTTAAAGGACTCTTGTCTTTCATGATCTTCAGGCAGGGATCAGAGATGGTAGCTTAGTGTCTCTATGAAAAATAAGAATTTTCAGTACAGGATTTGTTTTACACTGGTACCATATGTGTGGTATATTCTATTGTGCAGATATGGAAACTGCATTCTGACTACATTTTTTGTTACTCTGTATATTTTATTACTTATACAGGAACTGTTTCTGTTTAAGCAGTATGTATATTTGTATATCTCGAATGTGTAGAACAGCATGACTTGCCTTTTGCCCGTTTGCATTCTTTTAATTTTTTCTTAGGAAGCAAAACATAAATACATAATAGCCTGGTATGCAAAGGAAAGTATACTAGAAAAGTAGAAGGAAAGACATTCAGAAATGTGCCTTCCTTTAGTAGAAAGCCATTCTTCCCAGTATTGTGCTAGTCAGCCTTCCTCTAAACAAAGCCACTTCCATAGTATCTGTAATTCCTGCCTGCAAATCATAACTTCTTGAAATATTCTTTAAAAGGCATTTTAAACATTATCTATTATATCATGACATTTAATGTCCTCCGCAGTCATGTGGGAAGCCTGTGATAGAGTGAGGAATGTGTGAACCAGACCACTTGTTTCCTAGTCTTCTTCCGTTGCATTGAATTGGCTTCCTTTATTTAGCTTGCACACCATTCCCAATTACGAACATCATCATCTCGGCAGGTTCTGTGTTATTACAATTCAACACACTCGGTAGCTATTTTTTTTTAAGGTCAGTAAAATGAGGTAAGTAAGGGGCAGTGGCTTGCCTGAAGTGTTTAGATCTTAAAATTTTTCCCATTGTCTCTTGTTACATGCCAGATCAGCCTGAGCTCCTGCACATGCAGCATTCCCACATCCTCCTGCAACTCTCCAGCTGAAGTCCATGTTATGTCATAGTATTACTTCCTTCATCATCCAGAAATTACATAATTCCTCAGCTCCTGCTTTCCTGTTTTGGTCTAGCATGTATACAGTGAGAGCCTAGCATACAGCAAGTCTACATTCCTTTTCTTCTGTCCTCATTACAGATCCTAGTGTGTGTAAGTCCACTGCAAGTCATTTAAATGAATGTGGCATCTGCATGAATGAAAAACTTGCACATGATGTATAGATTGCTGTGGGTTCTGCAAGTGTTAAAAACCTTTATTTTCCTGCATATTTAGTCAGTTAAATTTGCGTTAATTGAATTTCTGTCTTATTCTAGCCCTTCCATCAACTGGGTCAAGAACTTTGCTTTCTCTGTGATGGAGTTAGCTTATACTGAATTTGAGAAGTAAGTTCTAAATGGTCCTTATAATAGATTGCTAAGATTGTGAGGACAAGCTGCCAAATTCTTGATTAGCTGTTCTGTCAGAGAAGAATAGCAATGAGTCAAAACTATGGATGTCTTCCAAGGCAAGAATTTAGTGTTATTCCAAGGAGCTCTTTCTAAAGCCATTTACCCTTGTAGTAATAACTAAAGCAGCTTTTAAGCAGACAGAATACCCCTCTTAAAATGAAATATGATGCTCCAGGGTGCTTGTAAAAGAAAATACTCTTTCTGGTTCAAGTCACATGTAACAGATCATGATTGTTAAAGCTCTTTGTCGGTAGAATGAATCAGTATTGACTGCCTGGTTTCTCTTGCGGGTCATTAGCTTGTCAGTTAATTGGAAAGCTTGTGAGGGGCTTCTCTGTGGTGGTGTTTTGTGGTAGAAGAAAACAACCTGGGAATAAATGTAGTTAAAAGCTGTTTGTAGTTCATAACTATGGCTGGTTCTTACATGGTTTTGATTGCTGTGTGTGCATCGTATGTTGGGCTAATCTCTAAAAGGGATAAAGGATTTCTATGGTGTAGCTCTGAAGGCTAACAAGGGTTTGAAAAAGGATTCTACTGTGAAATTCATACCATAAATAATACAAATACACTTGTAAGAGTCTGTACGAATGCTGCAACTGTAACAAAAGGATTCTTTAGATTCAAGTCTGTGGTTAATGCAGCTATCAGTAGTTTTGGTCAAATTAATTACTTACTAGTGATACCCTTTATTGATATAGGTCAGTTTAATTTAAAAAAATCCCTTAAAATTATAGCTCTGCAAAATTCTCTTAAAACTATAATTCTTCTGTCATTGAAGCAGCAGCATTTGATTCTTTATTTACCTTTCTTTCAGTGAATTGATAGAGACTCAAAAAAGAAATCTGTGTATTAAAGAGGGTGTTGTTTCCCACTGAGCACCTGGTCCTGAAAGTCTGGGTGGGCTTGTGCATCCTTGTTAGCAATGCAGACTTAGTTTGTAATGCTGTTTTGGATGTATTGTTTTAAACGAAGTAAAAAATTGAGCTCTCTTCCCATTAGCTATGTGAGTTCTGTAGAGCAGTGAAACGCTGTATGAACCCCGGGCGGGGAGGCTTTCTTTGAGGAAAGTAAACAGATAAGGGGAAGAGCACATGGAAGGGATTTGTAAAATAGAGTTGCCATCTATATACTGTTGTTCTTCTGGCTATAACTGCACTTTACATTTTGTTATGACCTAGGTCTTTAGAGTTGAATTTTATGAGGCATTTTCAGCACAATTGGGTCAGTCACCCATTAGTCATTCAATTACACACTGCAGCCTTGCTGCTCCCCCTTGACATCTGTACACAAAGCTCAGCTTTTTTTTACATAACCTGACCAGCTCAGATGCCAATTGTGGGAGATGCTGAAAGTCACTGGGAGCTCCAAAGCACGAGAAAAGAAGTGGCTAAATAGTTCATTCCCCCTGGCATGCCCAGAGGCAAGCAGGAAGCTGATAATGGCATCATACACATGTAATACTTTCTGTTTTGCACATATATTGCTGTAGAAAAGGGAGAAATTTGAGACTGCTGTGTGGGAAATGTAATTAAACCACTTTTACGTAGCTAGCTAGCTTCATTTCTGTTTGTTGCCTTACACAGGCATTGACTTACACTGTCATGAGCTGTTTCTGAGGGGCTGCCTCATCTGGAGCTGGAGGGACCTCTGCATCCTGGGGTGGTAATGAGGTGATTGGCCTTGCTGGGCTGTAGATCGAAAAGGTGTGTGCTCCATGAAGCAGACTATTAGGGAAAGCAATGCAAACAGCTGTCTCATTAATGTGATTAAATGATATGCTGAAATCTGCCTCTGAGGCTGTTTCACTCCTGTGTGCAGCTGGGTAAGATGGTCCAGCCAGCCTTTCTGTAGGTGATCAGCAGTTGAGTGCAAGTCCAACTTCAGGTGCTTTGGGATTCAGACTCCTATAAATGCTGACTCTTGAAATAGGGCTCAGTAAATGCTGTGCTTGGAAAATAAGAAAGAGCATGTTCTCAAAAGAAAAATAAAATGTATAGAGGAGGTAGGCAGCAAGAAATGCTTACATGTCAAAACAGGCACTCAATCTTAACATGCTTTCTGAATAACAGTGAGTTGTGTTTCTTCCACCTGTAAAATGAATACAACGCTGTCTTATCATACAAGAGTATCACTGAAATAAACCCAGTGATGTTTCTGAAATGTTTGGATGTTTCAGTGTCGAGGACTAAAGAAAAGCTCAGAAATAAATTAATAGCTCTTATTTGGGAAGAATAGTAACAGTAGGTTGTGAAAGAAGTACAGTTTTTATAACACAGGTAAAAGGGAAAATTGAAATGCTGCTGATGGGGAGTTCTGACTGTCATGTACACAGAATTGAGGTGTCTGACAGAAAAGAAAATAGTGTGTGATAAAGTGATTGAACACTGTATAAAAGTGTATGCCTCCTAAGTAGGAGGGAGGGAAGTATTAAGTTGCAAAAATAATCTCTATCCTAACTCCTGATGTTTGATTTGACTTGAATTTTTTGCACATTATGTTAAAAATGCAAATCATTAATTTATTTACAGGAACCAAAGGTATAGATTTACACTAGATTCGATAATATAAAAGTAGTGAACCTACTTGTTTATAAATGTGGAAGAGAACCTCGACTTTGTTCGTATAAGTGTGAGTGTGATACTTCAATTTCAGCCCACTGTTGAATGATTTTGGTAAATATTTGGTAGGTTTTAAGGATCTAAAGAAACTGAGTAATGGTATTTCACATACAGTTACCTTGAGAACAAGTGACTGTAGTTGAACTTTTCCTGGCATTGAAAACTGGAGAAACAGTTGAAAGCTGCAAACTGTTTTTGTCAGAAATGCCTTTGCATTAAATATTTGGATTACAGTCTAGCGAAGCACCTGTCCTGGGCACTGCCAGAGACTTCTAAGACATGATTACACAAATAATCTTAATTGTGTCTCAGATGGTAAGTAAAATCCATATACTCACAAATAACTGTAAAGGTCATATTGGTTAGTCACTAGCAACACTGAAACTAGGTGTGTAGTTTTTCTCTTGCTATTGGCTCTGTTGTGTTAGTACAAGTCATCTTAAAGCCTTATCTCCATATGAAAACGTGTCTTGTGTAGCAGCCTGTGTTGAGCAGAAGTCAACTTTATTTTATTTTAATCCCTTCTAGCCTTCAGGAAAAGGAACGGTTGTTCAGCATGTCCATTAAAGAAACTACTGCCAAAGTAAGTACATGTTTTCAGTTCTTCAGAATATTTACAGAAGCAGATCATAGTAAATTGTCCATGTTTTAGAAAGTTTATTTTGCAGTGTTCCTTCTAAAAAGACTTTGTACGTAAGTATTTTCAAACATACACTGAAAAGCCCTCCTCAACTTTATATTTGAGCAGGCCACTGAGATTATAATACTTAAGGAAGGAGGGTTCGAGACATACTGAAACTTGAAACCATGACACCGTTAAAAGCTTAACAAAAACCAATATTTATTACCAAGAGGTGGCCAACAAAATGAACAAACCCAAAAGGGAGGAAGGAGGAGAGAAATAAGCCCTCAGCACGACCTCCCCAGTTACCCAGCTGTTGCCCATAAAGTTATCTTACCGACCTAGCATGCCTATAATTACCCATAGCAGAAGCTGCATCCTTGGAGAGTCAGTGAGTTCACAAACTGGCAGGTGTCCCTGCCAAAAGGCAACGTTGTCCTTGGTGTGAAGATAGCTGCCTTCCAAGAAAGCACTATCTACTTTTATACCATTAACTGAGTGACCACAATGTCCCAGGTGTGGCCAGCACCGCCCAGCCCGAGGCCCTCAGTCCCACCCCCTGGTTATGTAAGTGCATCTCTTCTGCACATGCATGAGAACTTTGGAAATCCCCTCACGCACGTGCAGTATGCCTTGGGGGTCTTTCTTAATTGAGTCTGGGGATGCTACTTCATCCTCCTCCTCCTCAAATTCTCCTTCAAGCGACCTTGGAGGACAATTAGCCAATCACAGAACACCAATTAAAACAGTTTATACAGAAGGTCTCCCTCCGAGGACAAATTCGCTGTTCTGTCAGTGAACTTGGCAGGGAGAATATAAACTACTGCAGGTGGCTGGGGCCAAACACAGGCCAAAAGTATCAGCATAAATTCATCCTGGTACAGAAGTGGATGGAGTAATTTCTTCTTTCTCAGCTTTTTTGCTAGTGATCAGTCCTCTTGCTCAGGTCTCTGTTCAGGAACAGACTCCTCAGCTTCGTGAAATAAAAGTGAGCTCTGGTCATAGCTGAATGTTTTCACTCTTAATAAAGAACCTCTTTCTTTCCTACCTAACTGGCTTTGTTGGTGTGAAGGGAGAAGCATAAACTAAGCACCTCATTTCCCTGCCCTTTCACTAATAATCTAGCTAGCAATCTCATTCTCACACTCCTTTAAAAATACAAAGAAAAGTGATATGGCATATTTAATATAACTTCTGTTTCTAACTGGAAATGTTACTACTCTTCCTTTAACTTTCTTATTTCTCTTGGCCTCCTTTCAAGAAGGAGAATACTAAAGTTTTCTTTTTCTTTTGGAGTAGCTCAGTGAGCCACACAGCATCTTTACTCCGTGCATGTTCTAGGAAAAAAAAGATCCACTTACTCTAGCTAATTCATCTAAGTAAGTTCATCTATATGAAACAGGGAGTGGAAAATATTTCTGGGTTTTGATCAATAATCAATTTATGGTCTGAAATAAACTTATTTTTCATGTTCTTTCTCTAGTAGCACTCACCTAAATCAGTAAAAGTTTTATCCTTTATAATCTGTTCTTCCTAATCATCTTGACCTATGCTTTTAGTATGCACTGTTAAAAAGATTGTCCTTCCTTCTCTTCTACTTTGTTTTGAGCTTATTTTCTCTATTCCTTGCTTATGCTCACATATTGAGAAAATTAGTATAAGACTATTATAACATGATGCTTCCTCCTGTATTTTTTAAGTGACTATGAATAAAGTATCAAGGAAATTATTGCAACTGACATACAGGTCATCTACTGAAATGAACAAGTCATTCAGTACCTCAAAGCTATTTGCAAACTAAAACAGAAGTTAGAGAATTTGCCTTCTCCCCAGAAAATGTGCCTCTTGAGGTTTTATTTTTACAACCGTAGTGTCTGGATACTTTTTCAATAAGAGCTGAAACACTGGGTAACAACAGAGAAGTCTGCAAGGTAGAATTTCAGAGCTTGCTTATTTCTTTAAATTTTCAATAGATAAAATATTACTTCAATTTCATTCTATTTCTGTGTGATGGGTTTTATTTATTAGAGAAGATAAATATGAAGCATGTAATGAGACTCCTCCAAATAATTTACTATGTAGTTTATTCAGATCGTCTCATCCTTTTATTTTCATCTCAAAATAAATAGAGCTGGTCTTTTAAAACTTTTTATTGTATGGAGAAGACACTCATTTGTCAAAAGTCTTTTCTTTCCCTCTGTGCCACTGGCATTTCTATGGCCTTTTCTGCCTCATCTGTGTTGTTTTCAGCCGTGGCTGCAAAAGCTGAGTTTTGCCTGCTAATGAAGGGAACAGTGTCTCTTATTCACACCTTCCTTCAGAAATTATTATCTGCTTTCACTAATGGCAAGATTATACTGTGTGGGAAGCCAAGTGGACTGTTCCTTCCTTCAGGCAGTGTTGAGAGAATTTCTTTATCTTTTCCAAGGTGCTATTGTAAAGCAATCTGAAGGTTACTCAAAATTCTTTTTTCTTGAGATGATTGGAGGAAGAGTAAATTCCAGTGCTTTAGTTGCTGTCCTTGTCCCTGTATTTGCTGCTCTAGATTAACATCATATGCTGGAAAGATGGAAGAGGATGACAGTGAGCAAATTTGCTTTTGATATTTTGCTGCTTTTCATCTTGATTCCACACGTCTTTGCTATCCAGCTTCCTACTGGTTTCAGATAGACTGCTTCTTTGAGAAGGGTTTGAGTCTGAACAGAGATTTGTAAGGTATATTCCCAAACAAGAGGCTTTTTTTTTTTTTAAGTCTACTTTAAAAAACCCTCACAAACCATTGAAGAGGATTTTAAAATAGATACAGTAATACTTGGCTGTAAAAAAAACTTCCCTGGAACTGAAAGGGAGTTTTTTCAGACTTCAAGCTTGTTGGTCTATGGGACTCAGCAGAGCTGAACACTGAGAACAGGGAAAGGTCATCACTGGGGCCCCAGGCACCTGCGGTCAGACTGGGTAGAGGAGGATGGCGTGTTCACTGGGAGCAAAGAACACTGGCATTGTGAATGTTCACCATCTTTGTTAGTGAAGAAATAACCTTTCCTTAGTGGCCAAATAAGCTCCTGTAATGAATAATAGTATCTGTTATTAAGATAAAACCATTAGAAAAAATGAGAAGAACTTGAGCTTGTAGAATAGACCTCATGCAACGTGGAAGTAGGGCTATTAGTTTAGGGGATATTACTTTACCTTTCCCAGTTGCTCATTTAGTTTTGTTGAACTATGCCATATGATAGGCCTGAAGATTAATGTTGTTCATTTATCTGCAGAATACATGTAACATAGCTACAAGCAGAGGCTTGGCAATGTTCTTAGCTCATGTTCCAGAAGAATCATCTCTGAGTTGGAGGAACTGCCTTTCAGCCTCTGGTGCCTGCATTTGGTCCATTAATAAAGAGCACCAGCAAACTTTGTTCTGATAGTAGTGCTTACAAACTGGACAGTGTTCACTAGAAACTGATTAAACCTCCCAGCTTATTTTGCATAATTGCCAAACAGCTGTCTAGTCATAATGACTTTAAGTTACTACCAGCATGGGATATATTCATGCAGTTTTCCTGGAGCTGAAAGATTCCCCATCTAATTGCAATTCACTGAGCCATTCAGTGTCCCTAAAGAGAGAGCGCTTCTTAGAAAGAAGTCATTGAAAACTTTCAGATTTATTTTGGAGGTGGGAGACAGAAATGGCCTTCAGGTTCTTTTGGGCACATTTATTCACCTCTGACAGGTTTGGGGATTTAAAAATACTTTAACTGAATTAGTTGGTGAGTCACTTAGAAGGGGGTACTGAAACAAAGTGAGATATGTGGGAATTGAAAAATTGTAATAGGTGCAGAAGTGATGAGATATGTGTTTTTAAATTAATAGGATGACTCTGAAGTCTTTAGATAGTAGCAGTTACTGCTTGGAGGATAGTTCTATTGACTCAAGAAAAAAATATGACCCATTTATGATTAAGAGGTAATCTCAGCTAAACTAAGAGTGTATTATTAATTTAAAAGGTTTTACAGTTAGTGTCAGATCTGAATTAGTATATTTTAATTGTACAGATAATCCATTAGAACTATAATGCTTTTGCTCTTAAAAAGTGAGGTAAGAGATGTGCTTCTGTTAATAAGCATGGCATTTGTTTTTGAGGAGAAAAAAAGTGGAGGAAGGCAGGGAAACTTCTCTCTGGAGATTTCGTTTCACATCACATCTTTTCAGAACTGGCCTCTGCCTATCTTGACTGTTGCTTTACCCTTGGTTCCAATGTTTTCTTAAGTGTCGGCTACAATTTTGAGCAAGGATTTGACATCTGCCTTCAGAATAAGGGTTTTACCTTAGTTCAATGAAAGATTTTTTCTTTTTGTTTATTTTACTTTCTTTCCCAAATGATGCAATGTGGAGTAAACCCCAACAGTTTTGAATATGTGAGAGTTGTATGAACTGTGTATGTTGCACCTCAGTCCTTCTGAGGTGACAATGTACACTGCAACGTAAAGTACAGAAACGGCTGAACTTCCTTGATGTATTTTTTTTCTCTCCTATCTCTCTCCGAGGTTTTAATACCAGTTCTGATTGATCGCTGAGGGGCCTGCAGTTAAAAAGATGAAAAAAAAAACAAAAGAGAGGGCAAGTCAGAAACCTGAATCCCAGTCATCTGTGTCTCATGATTGTGAAACAAAGTACAGTATCAAGCTGGTATAGCCTTATTTATTGCCCATGCAGAAATAAGGCTGCTTTGCCTTTTTTTCCAGTTAAGATGTGGAACAGGGTATATTTTGTGTAAAAATTGCTGTATGTTGTGTTATGGCACTTTAATCTCTAAATGTTGGTTTATTTATGCTCCACTCCAAGCATCACTGTTAATACTAAAATTGTACAGAATTTGTAAAATGGCTTTTCTTCTGTGTGCAGCCCTCAGTACCTAGTAGTGCAGTGTGTCCTCTCTCATACAGGAGCTAATTCTAAAACCTTTCCCTTTTTTTATAGTAGAATGTGTAACAAAGCCTGGAAATTTTGATTCATCTTGGGTATTTCTGTAAAGACATCACTTTTTATTAAGCTTTTTTAACTTGCTGCAGGATGTTATGTCGTGTCTGTAAACTAAGAACATTTGAAGCCCCATTTGAGCTGCCTTACACTTTTACATGGATGAATTCTGTATCATGGCTGTCTGCCTCAATTTAGGTTTGCACGAGTCAGAAACTCTGCAGTACTTTGAGAAGGAAAGTGAGTGATATTGAGACTCAGCTACCAGCTCTACTTGAAGCCAAAATGCTGGCTGTTTCAGGTAAGTCTTAAGTGATGAGAAGGACTAACACTGATAAGGGTTGTATCAGAGCAGTTACTGACCTCTTCATTACAGACTTTTCCTAAAAAGTTGTTGATGTGCTTGTGTGCATGCCTTCAAATCATGGCAAGTCTAGCAGAATGGGGCTGTGTCATGTCTTGTGTAAGGTATTTCAGGCCCCTCTCTGTGGTTTGGAACTACTGGCAGAGAGGATGCTGTGCGGTAGGCAGTAAACATGTGATAGACATGGTATTTTTCCATAGGTGAAATTGGTATATAATTCTCAATAGCTGTTCCTGGACTCTACAAGTTACATGCTTAGAGGTCTCTGGCTAAGTTATAAATGTGTAACTAAGGTATCAAAATTACGAGTGTGGCTTTAAATGACACTTTAAAATGGAATACAATAATTGGCAGCTTCTGCTGTTCAGATCATTAAACAACTATTGCTGGCAGCAAAGGAGCAATTTTGTCCTTGTAGCACTCATGCATGTTATTTACCACCAATAAAACACTGAAATGTGGTTACAGGATCTGATATATAACAGCTTTACATGCCCCAAACTTGGCATTGCTGCACTATTGTCCAAGGAAAAAAGATGAAGCACAGTTCTTTATCTTGAAAGTTGAGAGAGGTAGGTTTCCTAATTCAGCAAATGCTTCACAAATGTTTAAGTAGGTGTCTCTCTGCTAGACACCTGCCTCAGAGAGGAAGCTGAGTAGAAGGGAATCTGGATTGGAGTACAAGGAGTTTTCTGGTATTACACCAAGTAAAGAAAGGCTAAAGGGTTTTTGATACATGTCAAGGTGAGATGATCTAGCTCTCCACAGGTGATTTACCTTCTCAATTATATACAAGAATCTATACTGTACACATGAATTATTTTAAAATGAAACCTTGTGCGGTGTCACATGGTTTGTTTGCCAGAAGTGGATGACATCAGGCTTTAGCAAAATCTGAAAGGAAATCAAGGCCCAGATCTTGTACTGCTGCTGAGCATGATCAGTTTTCTTACTTCTCATAACACCTTTTTGAAATTGAAATTCTCTTTATTTCTCTGTCCGCCTGTAAGAGGTAAGCTGAACAATCGTCCTTCTCTACCCATAGTCTGCCTGAATGTAGGTAATTTTCTCACTCTCAGAAATGGGGGTCAAAGTTTTCCGCAACCATTCTATGGCTTTCTTGAGAACAAAATGTGCAACTGCTTCATGCTGCTAGTAGGAAGCATTTGGCCAGGAAAGCTGTATCTCAGTCTGACACTTTGAGAGAGTGAATGACAACTTAAGGATGGTTTCCAAAACGTTCATAACAGTATTTTATACTTGTTAGCTCTTGAATAAGGTTGGTTGTTTCAGGAATGAATTCCAAAGGCGATTTAATGCTGCTGTTTCTATAAACTGTTTTCACAATACTTTTGCTGTGACTACCTTTCTATGCTTTTAAGGATCTGTGCAAGTTCTTTGTACTGATAAGAAGCACTATTTCTTTTTTCACTCTTGCTCTGAAAAACTCTTCCTTCAGGGAATTTTAGTGACTGTGAATGGTACAATCCTAACTTGTTCCTAAGGCAGAATTCTGGATGGCACCAGTTTGAAAATCAAGGACAAAAGATAATTTAGTGACAGTGGATACTGTAATTTCTTCACCTCCGTTTAAGGTACAGATACTTTTAGTTAATATGGTGGCACTTGCTTGTGTTAAATGAAGAGTTATATGCAGAGGATACAGGGGAGATACAAGAATAAAAAGAAAATTATTTCTCTGAAGACCTGAAAGTAAAAAAAAATCTGAAAAAAATAGAAATATTTCAGTTTTAGAGCATGAAGTGAATAAAATCAGAAAAGGCAGGATACAGAGTGAATTACAACTAGCAGAGAAACAAGTGAGAGGGAAAAGATTTGGTAAATGCAGAAGAAGAAAGAGGAAGGAAGAGATAAAAATAGGTGGGTTTTTATGTTGGTGGTTTTTTTTTTTTCTTTTTAAGACAAAACCAGTGAGCAGTAGATAATATAAAGAAGACTGAATCACTTGGTTTTTGTGTATTCCTCTGGTGTAAATGAATGACCCTTCCTAAATAAGTCATAATTAAGAAGTAGGTCTTAACCTTCTAAATACTGGTTAAGATTTAAGCAAGATACTGTGTGTACATATCCCCTGATCTGCCAGTCAGCTAACAATGTTAATGAGCAACCTGGATATATTGAATCATTAAAAGATGGAAGAATGTTCATTTGGGTAATGTACAATTATTTAAGGACAACCCTGGAACAGCATGACATTCAGCAGGCATTGTAGTGTGGCCATGTAAATATGCAGTAATAATAAAGTCTGATGGTCATAGAGGTTTTCATTTAGTCTGGAAGCATCAGGCAGGGATAAATGTCTGTTACTTCTACTTTTTTTCCATACTAGTTAGATAGATAGATTCAAATAGTTTCCTCAAAACCAGTACTAATAGATACTGAGAACAACTGTTTTTCTCTATATAGTTGTCACATCATTTTTGTTTAACATAGCATTTTTCTTGAGGAAGCAGTAAGAGTTAAGTGACTTTGGAACCGTGTCAAAGTAAAAGGGTAACTGTATCCCAGAAGTTAAATTAGATGAGCTTAAGAATACAGTTAAGTGATAATTAGTTTTCAGAGCTTACATGTGGCATCTAAGTGATGTGATGGCTTGGAAAGCTTTGATATATACTTCAGCCTTTAATGGCTTCCTTAGTAGCTTCAGACAACATTCATCTTCTACATGGATGGTACTTTGTAATCCAAATATATTGATTTAAAGTATTGATGTATTTGCAACAGAAAATATAAGAATACGGTTGATCTTATTTTTAGAGGAAAATACCACAATAAATGCATTGTAAGCATAACAATTCTGTTAGTTCTGTCAATAGAATACATCGGATTTTAAGGCTGTATGATAAATGACACTGTAATGACAATATTGTATACGTAAATGTCTCTCCTCATTATTTTTTTCTGGGAAGAAGTATAAAATTAAATTTAGAAGACAATTTATGACTATTTGGATTATTGAAGGCCATAAATTACAGTGGGTTTAATTAAATCCCAGTGAGATTTCATATGGGAAAAAGAAAAGAAGCCCATACTTACACGTTCAAGAGGTATTTCTATCAACAATTACAATTCAGATCCTTTATATCAACAGCTCACTTCTGATTGACCTGCTGTGACAAATATTCCTGAGATGCTAGTCCAGACTTTTCCTCCAAAGATAATTAGTAGAACCTTATATTGTTCGTGGTTCTTAAGTCAGAAGCTTTAGGTAATTATAGCTAACAAGTACTCCTGATTGCATGAGATGTTACTGTTGACATACACATTAGTAAATACTCATTCATGTAATCTTGTAGTTTGGCATCTAGTAGGTTTTTGGTTGTGTGTTTGTTGTTTTGTTTTTTTTAAATTACAACTGAATACCTTAATGGCAGTGCTTAGAAACCTGCATATTATTATTCTAACAGTTGCTTCTTACAGTAACTCTTAATATGCTTATAAAAATTTTGTCATCGGTTATGGGAAGAACGTGACGGTACATGGTACTCCTTTCTTTTAGCATTCTGTAACTATTTAGCATGAAATTTTTGGAGGGAATAAACTTCAGATGAAATGTTTGGAAACTGGTAAGAAAATTCAAATAGAATGATCTGTAAGCAGGCTGTAGAAATACTATTAAAACTTATTTTCATACCTTGGGCAAGAGTAAATCACAGATGAGAAATGGTGTGTTTCACATTTTTCCTTAGTGAGAAAATAATTTGGTAATAGAAGGGAGGATGCAAACTAAAATGAATTTTAGTCCTGTTATATCTGTTTCCTATATTTGAATAAAAGAGTTTGTTTGATATGTTTCGTAATGTCTTCATAGACTGTGAATTTTTTTTCTCTTGAGAATGCATAGTAGCATGGGACTAGATAGCCAGAAAGTGGCTTAGCAGGGAGCTAAGCAGGCATGAATGAAATGCTGAATTCGTTGTCTATGAGATGCATGTCATTAACTTTCCTTATGTCTTTGCAAATACAAATTAGATCCAAACACAGAAGTTAGAGTGAGGTGACTTGTAGTTTAAATTTTTTTTTTTTTAATCTTAAAACTGTCTGTACTAGTGAGAGACCATGTGTCATCATCCTGTAGTTAGCATTACCTTGATTTCACTATATACTGGCAAGTTGGAGCTGCTTGGAAATGCTGTTGTGGGATGATTTCCAGCAGTAGAACAATAAAGGGTTTTTTTCCTTATGTCAGTGTAGAAGTGTAGTTTATATGTAGCATGACGTAAATACTAGATAGCACATTTCACAAAGCTTCATGTTAGGACTGTTACCTCTTTGGCTGCTCTTTGATGCTCACTTAGGGCAAATTCGGTGTGGCTCAGAAAACAACTATAACAAAAAGAGCCTCCTGCTTTCCAGCTTTGGTGCTAAGTGCTATTGTTGGGACTGAGTATGTTAGAGAGGGGACAGAGCCATCAGGCTGGAAGATGCCAGTGCAGGATGAAGGACATTTTCAGCCATCCATCTGTGTTTTATGTTAATGTGGATGTCTTGTTTTCATATTTGTGCTATAGTTGGTTGTTTCATGCAGAAATATGTATGGACATACAGTTCTTGTCATGATGTTGAGTTCTTCCCCAAACGTGCCACATACAGCTCTCAATTTGTCTGTCACTGAAAGGCAATGGTACTCCTGTTTTTTTAATCTTCTCTGTTTCTGAGAACTGTTGTTTGGTATGTCTTGTCAGATGACATAGCTGGTTCCACACTTTCCAATTCCTGCTTCCCGTAGCAGCCTGAGTTGATGGATCAGGGGCACATGGAGATTAATTCTACTTCATGGCTGCAATGTCTGGCTCCACCATACAATGCTGTGTACTGGTACATCTTCCCACTACAGTTGCTTTATTCTCCATGAAGTAGAATTTGCCACTGTGCGTTGGTGCAAGCGATGTACTTTTTGGCACACCTGTTAACTCACTTGAAAAATAATGCTAGTGAGTCCCCCAAACCAACTCTTAAATGTTCACTCAGACTTCAGACAACTATGTGTTGTGGTTTATCCCCAAGTACTACATGGACACTTTCTGCTCCCAGTGGGGAGGAGAATTGGAAAAAAAAAGTAAAACTCAGGAGTTCAGGTAAGAATAGTTTAATAATCAAAACGGCAATGATAATGAAAAGGAGAGTGAGTGAGGCATAAAACTCAAGACAGGCAAGTGATACATAATACCAATAAAGTGATGCTCACCACCTGCTGACAGATTCCCATCCTATGGGAAACAGTGATTGCCCCCTCCCAGCAACTACTCCCAGTTTATACACGGGGCATGATGTTCTATGGTATGGAGTATCTCTTTATCCAGTTTGGGTCAGCTATCCTGGCTGTGCTCTCTCTCAGCTTCTGGTGCACCTGCTCACTGGCAGAGCATGGGAAACTGAAAAGTCCTTGATTTTAGGGTAAGCGCTACTTAGCAACAACTAAAAACATCAGTGTGTCATCAACATTATTCTCAGCCTCAGTCTAAAACACAGCTCTTAACCAGCCACTAAGAAGAAAATTAACTGTATCCCAGCCAAAACGAGGACACTGTGCTGTTTGTCCTTTTAATCTCAATTCCAAATGAGACTGCTGGATGTTACTGGCTTTCAGCAAATTTCAAAGGTAATTTGTTGTAGCTGAAATTCCAGCATGATATGTGACCAGACAGCAGAAAATCTTTGCTTCTGTTGCAGAAGTCAGTCATGTAGCAACTTTCTTTCTCTCCTGTTACCTAAGCGGCTATCCCTGGAGCAGGAGAGAAGGTCAACTTATCTGTTTGGCACTTCCTTTTCTGGGGTTATGTACTCAAAGGAGACATGGTAGATGGGGAGAGGTGTGAAGGGAAGGTGCTGACACCCCATGGGAGGCTGTGGTCTGGAGGGGATGTGAGAAAACCCCTGTGGAAGGGGACAATGATGTCTCTCTTTCCACTGACTGTCCAGGGAGGCAAGGTGACAGACATCTGAACCTCAGTGCATGCGCTTTTGGGGTCTGCACCTAGGTGGCATGAATATTTCTCTCCTAGGTCTTCCTCTGGTTTTCTTTCTCGACCTGGTTAGTAAAAAGGGGGTTGATGATTTCATGCAGCCCTCAGGATCGTGGGGATCAGTTCTGGGCTGTTTTCCTATTCTCAGCTAGTCCTTTCCTCTCTACTGAACTTGAACTTAATCTCGCCACCTCTGTGAAGGATAACAAAAAATCCTTCTACGGATACATCAATAGCAGAAGGAGGGGCAAGGAAAACCTCCATTCTTTACTGGACACGGGTGGGAATATAGTTGTCAAAGATGAGGAAAAGGCTGAGGTATTTAACACCTTCTTTGTCTTCAACAGTAAGACAGTTTGTCCTGAGGACAGCTGGCTTCTGGAGCTTGTAGAAAGAGATAATCCGAACAGCCCCCCTATAATCCAGAAGGAAACAGGGACCTACTGAGCTGCTTAGATCCCCACAAGTCTATGGGACCAGATAGGATCCACCAAGGGTGATGAGAGAGCTGGAGGAAGAGCTCGCCAAGCCCCTCTCCATCATCTACCAACAGTCTTGGCTCACTGGGGAGGTCCCAGATGGTTGGAAGTTGGTGAATGTCACGCCAATCCGCGAAAAGGACAGGAAGGAAGACCCAGGAAACTACAGGCCTGTCAACCTGACCTCAGTACCTGGCAAGGTTATGGAACAGATCATCCTCAGTGCAATCACACAGCACCTGCAGGATGGACAAGGGATCAGAACCAGCCAGCACAGGTTTAGGAGAGGCTATGGCACAGGTTGGGTCTCAGTATTGCTGAATTGCCGTCTTCCAAACTTCTGCCTTTTACTTCAGCATATTTTTACCTTTTCTTATTGATAATGTTCACTTGAACCTTTGAGTTGTTATTACTGATTTGAAATGTTATTACTTTGGGGTTTACTTACCCCCTCTCCTCCAAGCTCCCCCTTTCTTTTTTTCTGGGTTGCTCTATGGTGATTGATTCAGTCCAGGTACAGGAGGTTCTCTATGGATGAGAATTACTTGAGAATTACTCCTCCAAATGCATGTCTGTGGGGTCTCTCGCCTGTTTCTAGATGACAGTTAACTTTCAGGATCACATCAATCATTTGCTGGCGTTATGCTTCATAAAAGCGTTGGCACATGTTATTGCTTAAAAGCAATAATTGTAATTCAAATATGCTGGAATTCTGTAAAATGTTTCAAGAGATGATAGACCGTCCCTCAATTGCTGTTTATTTTTTCAGAGGTGCAAACACACTGGCAGTGATTCCAGAATCTTACATTTCTGTCATGTGTTAAGCTTTTTTCTTTGTGGGTAGGTGAATGATATTTATTTTCTTCATTTTCTTTTCTGGTGTTGGAATCACTTTGTATTCTCATTAGTCAGGGGGTGAAGGATTTTCAGCCTTGAATTCCAGTGTTACTGATAAATACTATGCTGGCAAATGCCCTAAGCTAAAATGTAAACTTTCTTATGAATTATTAAAGGTAGTGCTGTTATTCTATGAAGAATTAATTTATAGATAATGGTAAAGATTGACCAGTCTATTATTTCTTAAATTCAAACCAGCGTGCAATAGGTATACTTTACTATTAATGCAAAAATTGCTCCCTTGTCTGTGCTATAGTTTCATAAGGATGGGACTTATCTCTCTGCTTCAAGTATAAATAATGGTAACTTGTGAGTGTATGGAATTTCTGCCATAAATGTGAGAAAAAGTGTGAATAAAAAATTTGTGGGCCATTGACTTTGTCTTATATTTTGAAGGGGGCAATATTTAATGAAGTTTAATTAATAACACATTCATTGTTTTTTGTAAAGTGAGACAGATTTCAAACCATATTTTTAGTCAATTTGTTGCTGGCAAATTGTATCAGAATAATGATATTTTACTTCGAGGCTACTAAATGGACAACAATATGCCCAATATAGAAAAATCTGACCATGAGCTGTTAAAATGGGCATGAGTTTGTGGCCTGTAACTATATATAAAAGATATGTGATGTGCAGAGTACTATTTAGCTGTAGTCATACAAGTAGAATTTTAGGAAGAGAGGAAATAAGGTAAATATATTAATGTTTACAGTATGTAAAGGCAATTATATAGCTACTTTCTGCCTGGTGATTTTTTTTCCATTACTGTTTTTCCAGTGTGGGTTGTTTTGCTTGATTTGACTGGTATTTTTGGCATTCACATCAAGCTGCTGGAGCTTACCTGATGTCACTGTCTGTAGAGAGTGGGTTATGAAGGATGCATGCAAGGAGGGAGCCCCAGAGGGCAAGATTAAGGAGGAAGTTTTAACTGTTTTTGTTGCTGTCTTTGAGATAATGATAATGTTCAGTCCCTCAAAGTGAAGTGTACATACTCAGTTCCTTATGAAAGTGTACTGCAAGCATTTTATTCTACCTGTTCAGAGCACTGGATACTTCAAATTTGCTGCAGTAGTTTGCACCCAGTATATTTATATGAACATAGTCAGTGGCTAAAATTGCACATTTCTAGTAACTGTCACTGCAAGACAGGAGGAAAGATGGCAAAAGTGGCATTTTGTTCTTCAGTCTCCTTCATAGAATCCCTGTCTCATGTGTTGGTTTAGTCCACAATCTCAGCATTGGTCTCAGACTATTAATTCCTTAGGTTTGTTGTCTCTGTACAGATTTTCTGAGAGACCAGTCCAGTTAGCTTCAGTGATTTTTGAGTTTCCTGGAAAGAGTTTGGTCTGATTTATATCACCCAATCAGAACTCTTTCACCTGTATGGCTGTATAAAATATAACTTTGAGTGGTTGACAAAGTAACAGTTACTGTGTTCACTTAGCAAAATAATTATTTTATCATCGAAAAGAGGAATTTTAACATTTTCATGATATTAACAGAATAAAATATCTTGACATATGTCTTCAGAATGTTTCTGTGGCATCCAATGTGACTGCCTCAACAAACAACCCCAGGAGGGCATGTTTTTTCATGCTGGCAGCTATGGATTGTATATTAATTTTTTAATCAACCTTCTTATGGCGTTTAGAAAGCAGTTACTTTGGTTGCTGTGATTGAGGTCAGAACTCACTGATGGTACTTGTGCTGCATGAGTTTTTTGTGTGGTCTTATAAATTTTCACTGTAGACTTTCAGGCATTTCTGTTGTCATGGGAAGCCTCATGATGTGGGGGGGTTGTTGGCTTTTGGGCGTGTATCTGAAGCCATTTCCTTATAGCCTCAGTTCTGATATAAACTTCTCCTCTGGGAATTAAGATCCATTCAGCTTGTATAAAACTTTCATATGCAATATCATACCTTTTTCCTTGCTGTCTACTGAAATGTAAGGGCAGGCTTCAGATTCTAATGAAGATTCTCTTGCCTTCATGTATTATTAAGACTCCTGTGCTTTGATGCTTGGGGTGAGTTCAGGTGAATAAAGCTGGACTTAAGTCTTGTTGCCTTAGAAGTGTCTGAATATCTGCCATTTTTCTAGTGATTTTTGTCTTTCTTATCTTGCTGCTTTTTTTTTGCCTATTTGGAGACATGACAGATTAAGATAATAAAATTTGTTCTGTTGTTTCCCAGCAAATGCACTGGTAACCCGTAAGATCCTACTATTTGTAAAGCATATTTTTTGTTATTTAATTGTCTAGTTCTTTGTAAGACATAACTGGTAAACAGGGTTTTAGCTGAGAATTAGAAATAATGGACTTTTGACCTCCTAAAAAGAAAAAAGTGAGGAAGAGGTCGACTGAAACTACCATAGCCTTGAGACTAAAAAAAAAACAACCCTCAAGAAACCAAACACAAAGCAAGACTATCATACTTAGCAATGTTCAGTCTTTAAACCTGAGTTATCTGACACAGTATTTTCCAAAATTTTGGAAAGTACAGCCTCTCTTTGGCTCATCTGCCCTCATACGACCACTTGAGTTTGCAACAGCATGTTTCCTCCAGGAGAATGGTTGTAGTTATTCACTGAAAGTGCTCCCATTCACTCCTGCACTGTGGAGGAATGGAGCCCCTCTTGGCAGCTGCTGGTGGTGGTACTTTGGGGTGTAGCAGGTTGACAGCCTTTGTTTAAAAGGTACTGTGAATTGAGGTGTACTCCAAAAGAAGAAAATGATCTCACAGATCACACCACAATGACCAATGAATTGCAGTTTGGCGTTTCTGAAGTACGAACCCTTAGGAACAGGTTTTCTGCAAAAATATAAATTGTATCAATAATTAAAGACAATACTATTTCTGTGTATAAAAGGTCAAATCAGTTACAACAATTTTTTTTTTTTGTAATATTAAAGAAATGGATGCTTGCAAAGCAGATTTTCCTTTTGGTTTTCTTTTGTTCCCCCAAAATTGATCTTTCAATTGCTTTTGGGAAGTATAATTGCCTAATTTCCTGGGATTGCTGTGTAACCTACTGATGTTGCAAGTGTCTGCTTCATTGTCTTTTTCCTCTTTCTTCCCCCTGCCCCCACAAAACATGCAGGAAGTAATTTTGGCACTGCGAGGGATCTTGCAGAAGAAATAAGGTCATTAACATCTGAGAAGGAGGGACTGGAAGGACTACTCAATGAACTGTTGGTTCTGAGTGCCAAAAATGTCCGAAAGTTAGAGAGAATTAAAGATGATTACACCAGATTGAAGCAAGAACTTGAGCAAGGAGAGACTGCCTTTGGTAAGTAGTTCACAGACTGTTACAGCTTTTTACTCAGTTCGGAACTCCTGGAAGTGTGCTGGGTTTGATGAATTGTTCTGCATTTTACAAAACGTACTGGATGTTCTGAGGGAAGTTTGGCCAGGACCTAGATAAGCAGTATGCTCAATGTCTTCTCAACTGTTTCCACTGGAGTTGAGGGAGGCTTGTGGGAGAAAGGATATTACAATGATATACAACTTTTTGAAATCTCTCTTAGCCCAGTTCTCAAAACCTTTCCTTTCTAAACCGTTTTTATCATAGTGATGATGGTGCTGTGCATGTATTCACATACAGAGGAACATGTAGTCTTTGATGCGGAAGCAATAGGTGTAGCCAGCTGTGACAAAAGGAACATGTTTACTATATACAACTAAATGTTTCTTTTGTACATATATACCATATTTGGTGGTGGATCTGAACATATGAAGTGGAAGGGATGCCTGATACTGGAAGCAAGAGTTCTCATAGCGAATTTAAGTTTGAGAGAGGGTTTAAAGAGCTTGCAAAATGCTGCTCTCCTATAACTGTAAGCAGTATGCTTGGGTTGTAGTGTCATGGTGGAAATGGGGAGGTTGTCTGCAATTACTGGGCAAGTTACTGACAAATGAGCAAATAGTGAGGTCATTCCTAGACTTTGCTTACCCTCTTGTCTGCTGTACTCTTTCCCGAAGTTAAGCAGATAAATGGCCTTGCTGCTTGCTTAAATGAAAAGACTGCCTGCAAATGTACAGTTACTATAGTTACTTCCATAGGTATAATTCTGAGTTACTTTAAAGCTCTAGGGGTTTGAAATGTCTTTTTTTTTTTCAGGATCTTATGAGCAGTAGTTTAGTATTTCTATGTACGAAGTGGATAAGCAGAGCTATCTTGGAAACAAAAATATTTGCAGGCAACTGGATACATCTAAGACTGTTTTAAAAATGCATAGAACTTTATATATATACATGCTACTAGATAAGAACTTGCCTTTTTAAAATCTAGATAAAAATTTTAAAAACTGTTTCTCAAATTTAGTGCACTGTGATACAAACCCACAAATGCACATCAGGCAATGCTTTCTCTTTACTTGTATTGGCAAGAGAGTTGAAAAGGGTTCTAACCTTCTAATCAGTCCATTTTGTTTCTCTTTTGTTTCTAGGACAACTAAACTTACTATACTTCACATTTATTTCTCATTTGTATTTTTCTTCATCAGGGTTTTAAATAAAGCCTGTACAAGACTTTTGCTGAAGCAATGGAATTTGTAGCAGTTCAGACTCTTTTCTTTCCCTGTTGCATTTATGTAGCAGTAAGGAGATGTCTTCTTGATCTGATACACTATCCCACAATTTATGAAAATAAATTTCAAAATACTGAGTGTTTGCTTTGGGAATTGTTGTTTTAATTTATTGTGACTCTGTAGGCATAAGGAGAAATTTATCCTTGTGTAAAATAAAACTCTGTCAAGCAGATACTAGTCATAAATTGAAACATGAGATATTCCTTTTTTCTTGTTTCTGCCCCCTTTACATGTGATCTACACAATTTTCTTCTTTAACAAATGGAAACTCACTTAGGTTTGAGAACACTAGCATGAGTTTGATACCATCGCATTTAACGGAATATGAGCCTTCTGATGCACTCTGGAAATCAGTATGCAGTTGTTGTCTTGAAGATGGCATGCACCTTTATGAAATCAGTGTTATTCAGCATTTTTATGTTTAGAGAATAAAGTGTAAAGAGTTGGAATACAATTTTTCTACCATTTGTTTTTGCCGTTTAAAAGAACGGGAGGTAGGTGTGTTGACTTTGTCTGCGCTGTGAAAGATGGGATTTGAGTTGGGTTAGCTGAGGTGACTTACTTCACAGCCTCAGGCTTGGTGTTTTGTTTATGCCAGTAAAATCTGTGTTGCTGTGGAGGAAGACAGTTTTGCCTTTTCCTTGTGTTCCTGCCCCAGCCCATACACCAGGTCAGGGTAGACAAGAAACCTGTTGTGAGCTAGGCATTAGAATGCCCGTGTGGCCCACCAGTGTGTAGTGGAAGCACCAGTATCAACACGAGGGGTTCAGCAGGGCTGTGGGACTTCTGATGGCAAGGGGTGTTGACCCGTTGGTTTTGGTGACAGTGTGAATTTTGGGAGAGTATAGTGTGGCAGGAAAATGGCTCCTATGATGCTTGTTCCTTGAGCTAGTAAGGCACCACAGGTTCAGTTGCTCTGTGCTGTGAGTAAAATCAGTGTGAGTTGTATCACTGCTGGTGCTGCCCATTCTTGGTTAGTTTGGCTTCTTAAAGCTACAAGCCAGAGAGAGAAACCCTTTCTCCATCTAATTCTACTAGCTGAAGATGTTAATGTCCTCTCTGTTTTTGTTAATATCTGTTTGCCCAGCATTTATTAGCTTGGCCTGAAGGGCTCTCTAACTGAAACAGCAAAAATGGTCAGGGCTAGGCTGGCTGATCTGTGTCCTGGTGTGCAGTAGGGATGTACTTGTGATTCCTTCTTGTGGCACACTTTTGCTATGCTTTAGCTTTGCTATGAAATGAGTGTCCATAAACTAAACATAGGCCAATGAAAGAGATATGGGGAAAGAGGTCTCTTGATCTTTATGGAGTGATCAGGCAAGGGGGAATGGCTTCACACTGAAAGAGGGTAGGCTTAGATTGGCTTTTAGGAAGACATTCTTTATTGTGGGGGTGGTGAGGCACTGGAACAGGTTGCCCAGAGAAACTGTGGGTGCCCCATCCCTGGGAGTGTTCTAGGCCAAATAGGACAGGGCTTTGAGCAACCTGGTCAAGTGAAAGGAGGGTTGGAACTAGATGATCTTTGAGGTCCCTTCCAACCCAAGTCTTTCTATGATTTTGATCTTTAAAGACTTATCCCAATTTAACTAAGTCAGTGGATTTAGAAGTCCTTCACTGTAGAAAGAAGATGCTTTATTTTTCTTTAGTAAACGTAATCAGATCAACTAGAGCTGTTATCTCCTCAGTCTTGCTTATGAATTGTTTCCAGGGTGTAATCCTATACTTTCCCTGCCTCAGGAGCCCTCTCTCTTTTTATATAGCACCTCTGCCTGGGTATTCCTATACATGTCTATTTCTACATCATCTACAGTTTGAATTGTTATGTTTCATGCCTGTGAGCTTCTTCAAAACTTTTTTTTTTTTTAAACTGAAGATAATACTCCTTTGTATAGAAAGCATTAAATAAAAAAAATTAAATGCTAAAATATGTGCGTATGTTTGTCTTTCTCTTGTGTATAAATTGGTCACCTACTTTTTACTTCACTAATAATTGTTGATTTCTCACAGTAATGCAGATATAAGGAAGCAGACGTCAAGGGAAGAGACTTAATCACACAATAATCAGAGCTGGAATTTTAAATAGGACACATCATTAGCATGTTAATGAATTTTCTCACTCTGTGCCAGCTGCCCAAGTATAAAAGATATTGCAGATGTAGTGCAAAAATCAGGCTTGGCTTACTGCACTGAGAGCTGTCAGTGCTCCCTGTAAAGGAAATTTGACAAAAAGTCCTTTTGTATTTTTAGAGATGCTCAAAAATGTTTTTCCCATTGGATAATAGAAGCATTGACAAGTAATGCTATGTATTAGCATTTTAGGATGAATAGTACTAATTTGCCCTTTAGACATTGACTTTCTTCTGAGGCCATTAAAAACGCTTCTGTAAAAGTGATCAAATTTTATTGTCATTTTATATATAGGAAAGCCAGACACTTAGAGGTCATGTAATTTTACCTGAAATGGTGGTGAAACAGTTTCCCGATTGATGGTCTAGCATCAGTACAAGTCCTGATTGAATCAATCACTTGCAATAAATAGATGTGAAATCAAGTGATACTGTGATTTTGTGTGAGCTTTACATTCAAAACTTAATATTGTGTGGACAGCAGAAACCACTAGTGGTACTGCTTAAAGTAATGCTGGCTGTTGCATACTGAAATATTTATGAAGAGCAGGTTCTGTGCTCCATGTACAATTGCATGGGATGTGATTTATCAAACTGTTAATGACCATTTACTGCAGAGCATTTTTATTCTCTTTCAAAGACATATTTTTGTTCTGACAGGTTCAACAGTGAAAGTCTTATAATAGAAACGCTAGAAGCACATGCAGTGTGCTTCCCACTGGGGAATCTACCTTTTGTTTGTTTGTTTAAATATTTGTTTTTAATAATAACTATTATACAAAAGCTTCTCTTTTTCTTTTCGTAACTGATTTTTGTAAAGCTTTTTGAAAATGTCTAAAGATTATTAACAACTTTACACCATTTTTAATTGTTGCAAAAAAATACAAACTCAGGATCTGCCTATGACATGACCAAAATGATTCCATTTTTTACTTAAGTGATTTTTCAGGTGGTGTTTTTAATTTTCTTCCTCAGTGCTAGTTTTTCTGCACCAAGTAGGCTTTTCATATTGTTTCTGTAGTTTGTGTCTGAGCGATTATCTGATTTAAAACTGAAAAGCCAAACCTTTTGATTGCTTCTGTTTAAATAAATCATTAAAGGAGAACCACATAGTGTGTAACAGATGGGCTTCCATGAGGAAGAGGCTGCTCTGAGTTTCATTGTGTGACCACTTCTAATTTGTGCAAGATGATTATGTTCTGCATGTCATACCTGTGTGAAACGCTTGTTGTCATTAAAGTGAGTGGTGAAATGGAACAGCTTATTGCTTGTGTCTATGGCCATCTCTACTTAAATAGTGATCTTGTCAGATTTAGCCAGCGTTCACTCTATTTAGCTTTCACAGAAGGTATAAACCCCTCAGTGGTGATGCAGGAAAGGTACTGGCACTGCAGCTTGTGTCATCCTTTATTCTGAGCTGACGTTCAGCTGATATTCCAAAGTAGTGCTTGGCAGCCTTCTGTTGGGCAGCATGTAACAGTCATGTCCACATAAGAAAAGCAAAGGATAAAACAACAACAACAACAAAACCCCCAAGAAGCCCAATCTTGTGGAGTTCCTTTTGTTTTGTCGTGGCCGAATACAGCATGAGTAATTACACTCTGCTCATTAGTACAGCTCTCCGCTGTTTCATTTGAAAAATTGGAGTTTCTGCGTTTACATGGACTTGTACTGTTATGCTTATTCTGTGCTTGTTTGTGTTTCGTTGATTGTGTGAGCATGAGTAAAATTTTTAAAGCAGTTGGGATCTTTTAGGTTATATATACACATATACATCTTTTGATCTTATAATTCTGTAATAGTAGTAACTGCATATCAAATTGTTGTCAAGTTTTGAGGATCACATTCAGACTAACGATTTTCATTCCACATCCTATCTGTTAAATATTATTTAACTTTTCAGTAGTTGAAGGGGGGGAGGAGTTTGTGTGTTATGGAATTGCCTTTTTTGATAAATATTATCAGTAGAATTTAGTAACATATAAAGAATCAGTTCTGCTAGGCATTTCCTGTAACTAAAATCTCGAATAAGTTTTTATTTCAGATGTCTATTTTTGTCAGGATTGAAAAGATTGGAAACCAGTCTGTTTAAGCATAATTAAGCTTGCCATATGCCTTGAGTCACTTGTAATTGTGTTTCTTGAAATGGTGATTATAAAGGTCATCTTGTCTGATGGTGTTCATTTAAATATGTAAAATACTTTGATTTTCACTTGGAGGATAGAGGTTTAGTTTGTATAAATGTAGTGGAGGTATTAAATTCTGTATAATTAGATGCAAATATGTGTAATGTAGGAAATATGAAATATGTGTTCAGGCAGCTTGAACTGACACAGCAGCTTGGTTCAAAGACCAAGTCTTTTGATTAGGGCCTCTTTCTATGTTGATGCTCAAAGATGAGCTTCTCTTCTATCTCTTTCTTTCGAGATCTGGTGGTAATAACTTTATTGAAATGGTTTATATATCTATGTAATGCTTTATAGACAGCAGCATGACGTAATTGCACACAGAATAATAACTCCTGAAGTGACCTAAAACTGGTTTTGCAGTCACAGGGGGACTTATATACCAGCTGCAAGAAATAGAGCTTGATCTGAAGTTTAACTCTCTTCAGGGAAAATGAAAAATTTCATCTTTAACTAGGATAAGCATAAGGAAATCGAGGTTTTGTAAGTTTAGTGCCACAGAAATGTAGAGTGTCTCTGTTAAAATTGTGGAAATGCAATCCAGTGAGGAAAAGCGTTTCTGAACAGCTTCCTGCTGCGATGAGAGATGGGCAACCTCAAACCCATAACACAGTGTGCATACTTCAGTGTGCTGGTGTACATACAAACAAGGAAACAGGCAACATATTCATCTAAAATGCTGTTTCCAGCTATATATACAATGCATTAAACTTTTGGGGTGGATGTCATATCAAATTATTCCTGGTTTGCCATCTCTACTCTAGGTTTCTGCATTGCTCTGCTTCTTCAGCTGACTGCCTTGCAACAGAATAAGTATGAAGAAGCAACACAGATGAGTAAATTTGGAATAACTGTGGAAGTGTATATCACCAATTTTAATCATTCTTCATTAGATTCTAATTCTACAGCTACCTCTTCTGAGATCCTGGGCTCAGATAAATTTCACAATGTTTGTTTTCCTTAACGACTATAGCTAATTTCGGAAAGAATGTGGTGCTAAGGTGCCAGACAGGTAGGATTAAAAAACAGAGAAAAAATAGTGTCTTCTCTTCATTGGACAGGTGGAACAGGTTCCCATGTGCAATTCAAGCTACTTTAGCATGACACTAGCCCTGGTGACGACCAACAAACATTCTTGCAAGTTTGCCACTTCTATAGTTTGAGCAGCTCGTGTTATAAAATTTGTTTTATTTCATTGTGTAGCCCCTTTCCTGATAGTATACAGGTGCTGTTTCTACATGTTATATTAAGAGAATTCTAGTTTTGGAGGAAAGATATTGCATGTGACTGGAGCTGTTCAGAAGCAGGCAGAAAGCTCTGTCTGGTGGTGGAATGCCCAGAAGAGGATCAAGAAAGTGATGACCTATGTCGTTACGCTTACCAGATAGGATCAAATTAATTTTCAAAGAAAGGTAAATACTACTTTCCTTGTCTCACAGACAAGGCAGTGGAGTTTTGAGTTCTGTTCATTTTGCCGTTTCAGGTACTGCCTGTATGTATTTGGTCAGGACCTGTTGGATGGGATTACAGCATGTATTTGACAACTTGGTCCTGAAACATTAATAAGTTGGAAGTACAAAACCAGTTTTTGGTCTCTTAAAAACCTGAAGCTTATTGAAAAAGTCAATGAACAGTTGGTCTGGCATTCACAGGTTTCTTTAAGTTATATTCTTTTTGTTGTTATTAATGTCATACAGCATGGTTTTGCTTTGTTTTCTTTTTTTTTTTTGACATTGTTCAAGTTAGATTAACATGGTCAAGTCCCAGAAATGTGCAAAGGGCTCTTTAGGATACTTTGCCTCATTTAGCTTTCTTTGAGAATGAGCATAGAGATGGATAGAATATTTAAGAAAAAATGTCAATTTGTTTTCAAGTAGTACTTCAGTGAAACCAGTCTCAGGCAGTTATCCTTCCAAATACTCAGAATTTCTGCAGATTTAAGATAAAAATAATACAGCACTTTATTTTCAGTTAATGTTTCAGATTTTATTTGATTTTTCTGGCTATAAGCAAGAAAATGTTGGTTTGGGTCATCTGGGATCACTGATGTAAAATCGATGTCCTAGAACAGGGTTATACCACTGCAGAGAGTGAAAATACTGTTTAACCTTTTAGTTGCAGGTATTTTTTAGATGTATGTATTTTGATTCAAAATCTTAGCACATGAATACATTTCCACTTAAAAGTTTTCATGGAAGGATTTTGGTAGTATGCAAGTCTAATTCTGTGCTTGCATAAATACATGCAATTTGTAAAGAATTGTACCTCCTTACATTGATGGTAAATTCACTTCACTGACTGAATAAAAAGTCAGATATTTATTTTTCTGAGGCATTACCTTTAATCTTTGCTTTGATATTGACTGGCAATATTCAGATACAGCACCTAGGAGTATGTACATCTGAGCAAAAGAACCCCCTAGGATACCATTCCATTTGGAATACAAAATTGTCCCTCATGAAATGCATGTTTGTTTTCTCAAGTTCTTGTTCCTCTTGTTCCTCAGATGCAAAGTAATTTCTGCATCGTTCTTTCTTGTTTTATTGGTTTCAGGCTTTATTTGAGGTATTTGCAAATACAGTAGTAAAGACACAAGCTAAATGAAGGTTTCTGTAATTAAGATGCTGTAAAATAGAGATGTTATCAACCTTGACTGACTTTTCACTTAATTATTATATACTTACAGTGAATGAAATGACTGTCTGCTGGATAGGTTGTTACTTCAATTACCACAGAGTTCCAATCATGCTGCAGGCTATATAACCACAGATATGTGGAAGTATAACCAAATCTGGCATAATGGATAATATTTATCAAAAGATGGGGGAAGTATAAGACCTGATGATAAACCCAGAATAAACCCACTGAAATTGTAATCCTCTCTAGAACAGCTGGGTTTTGTCCCTAAAATTAGTTTAATACTACATGTGTTATCCTAAAGAAGACTTTACAATAGAAAACCTTTTCCAATTGCCACCTTTTAGCAAGATACAAAAGCAGAAATGCAGAGAATTTAAATGGAAGAAAGAGAGATTATTTGTTCTGACAATGATTCCCCAGAGAAAATGTATTTTCTGTTCTTGGATTTCTTCTCTTAAGCTTTTAGTCTTTTTCTGTACTTCCATTAAATCCTAACTGATTACTCTGAGGCAATGGAAATCTTATTATTTAGAGCAGAGTTAAGTACTTTCTAACTCCTGTTCAGGAACTGAAAGTTTTCATCCAAGAATTTTCCTCCTCTGTCCTTGGAGACATAAACTGGAGTAAAAGGCAGAAAACCAAAGAATTGCTAATGCCTGGAGTTAGGAGCTGGAACTCCATGTCCTTCAGTTTGATTTCTCTTCTTACTCGAGCAGGAACAGAGAGAGTGTGCTCATGATTCAGTTGATTTGGGCCACAGTTTCCTTGTATGAGGACTAGAGGTAATCACTGCTGCTGTTACAACTCTGTTGTGAGGTCTGTGGTCTGGAGACTCAATACTTAAGCACGGGAGACGGCAGTGGCAGGCTGTAGTATAAGGCCCAGGGATTTTGTCACCTATAATTGCGAAGAATTTCTGGCCCACGTGCAGCAGGTGCTCGCGATTAGTATTATTTCTGATTGCCTGCCAGAGTTCAACTGATAGGCTGAGATCATGTAAGAAATGTAAGAAATACATCAAACTGGATATTCGAAAGATTGCTTTTTTTGTTGCTGTGTTTGAACCCTGTTTTTTTTCTTTATACAAAAATATTTAGCAGACAGAATATAATTAAAGCTTTGTACGATGCTAACTGAAAAGAAGATTCAGTCATCGTATTTGTGGATGATATCTTTGGTTTGATGTGCGTGTTGAAGGCTTGGGTAAAGATAAACAGGCATGTTTGCCAAGCTGCATAAGGTTAAACAGTTCATTACCTGTTGGAATTATCAGCTGGAAGACACCTTGCATAATTTGGACTACAACCTTTATATGCTTTTGGCTGGACTATTCCTCTTATCTGGTGAGGTGCATTGAAATATAATTAACAGTGTGAGCTGAAAATGACAGGCTGAAACTAAGTGTATTTTTGTGCAGATAAACAATCCTGTATCTGGATCAGAAGTCGTAGTAACGTTTTATCTACTAATTTTTTTCCCCGGTTCCTGTGTTCTAAAACATTGTACAGAGAATAATTATCTGTGCTCAGTGCCAGAGAAAAGCAAATAGACACCAGCCATGTCTCCTGTATGCTTGACTTTAAGAACCTTTGGAAAATGTTAAATCCTGCAGTAAACAGCAGTAGTTGTAGATCTTCCATATTCTTGTTTTTGAATGTATTGTTGGAGAGAAAATTTTGAAAATACCTGGAGGCAGAAATTCTGATCCATTGATATTAGTAAGTGTTTTGCCTCCAGTTTCAGCAGAGGTCAGGGTTTCACTTCTGGCATTCTATTACATCGAAGCCGCAGCATTCATTTTTGATCTGAACTGCTTAGATGCAAGTCCCCTTATTTTGATGAAAGTGCTGTCCACATAAGAAAGAGCAGAATTTGGTGAGAAATTCTTTTAACTAGGAAATCCTTCAATCTCATCACAAATGATAAATTTTGAAGTTGGTAGGCCTCTTCTAGAGAAAAATCAGTTATTTTATTTTGTAGATTTTAAGCCAAATGCTAATTGCTACTGATTTTTAGTTCGGTGAACTTACAGTCCTTTGACTTTTACAACGAATTTATTATTTTAGGATGTTGTTTCTCTGTAGTTAGGAGAAAACTATTTTTTTTACAAGTCAGAGCATTTGCAGTGTGGCATTTCCAACAGAATCACCTGTAGCATTTATTCTTGTTACTGCAGTAAAAAATGACCTGAATGAAATGTATTGCTCTTGTAGTTTCATGTTTCCAGTGTGCAATCTTGTGGGTATATACATGTCCTTGATCTAGCTCTTGATCTGGATAGATGTTCTTTGATCTATTATCAAAATAAAAATTTGCTTGTGCTAGCAGAAAAATATTAAAACCCCAGTGTAAAGTTTATTCCTTCTTTTCAGTACCTGTGAAAAAACCCTGTATGAGTACCGGTCTAATGTATCATTGTTCATTAGCTCATGAAATGGTCACCCATGTTCTTAGGTGGGAGGATAGTATTCCAGGAGGAGAGATACCCTCTAAATAAGCCTTAGATACTGGCTCAAATATCCAAAATGGTGGTGTCCTTTTTAGGACCTTAGATTGCAATGCAAAGGCATAATTGTGAGTATTTATTAGCTTAGCTATTTTTTTTCTCCATGTCTTTTCTGTTTATTTGCTTAAGTAATACCAGTCTTGGGAAAATTTAAAAATTAAAAAAAATTCTAGAGAGGGACACAACTATTCCAGCAGCTTTGTAGTGCTGAACAGAGCTTCTGACAGTTTCTGCCAAGTACGTAGCTTAGTCTTTTGTCAGCCTGAAAAAGCGTGGATGGTGTGTCAGCATCATAGTTCAAAGATACTTCATGAGCAAACTGACCAGGACTCAAAAAGATTTTGTCTGCAACCTGTCTGCAGTATGGGTTATAGACCACAGGAAATTGAAAAAGAAAGCCCATGTATTTGAATAGTTTTTGCCAAGGAGGCTGGTTAAAATCAGTTGCAGGTATGAGCCATCTCTGTTCAGCTTAAAGAACAGAAGTCTGAGATTGTTTGGTGGCAGCCTGCAAGTACCTGTTCAGAGACCAGAACTTGATAGTGGAAAGATCGTTATGGTGATAGACAAAATCAGAAGTGATCATTTCTAATGGCTCGTAATTGAAGCTTGACAACTTTAGATTAAAAAAAACCAGAGTAATTCACCTTTTATCTGACAGGACAATTAGATTTTGCCAGAGTTAGAAAAGATTGTTGTAAGTTTCCAGTAACTCTTCAGCTTTTTTTATATCTAGTTCCAACTGGAATCAATTCAGAAAAATCTTCCTGAGTTTTGAAGATGAACAGGATCATCAAATGCAGTAACTTCTGTTAAACTTGTCTTCTGGAACTGTTGTTTTATTAATAGAATGATAACTAGAGAAGCTAGTCCTATTTTGGTATTTTCTTTGGTGAATAAAACCCAGTGTAGAATGATAACATTTTCTATAAGTGTTACAGTTCATTGGGTCCTACAGTAATTCCTGGTTCTCTTCCTTCCTGCTTTTTTCTTTAAATTACTAACTCCCAATACTTTTCCGTCTCTGCATGGTTTATTTTCTTCTCCAGCTTACGCTATATGAAATTGTTTTCTTACAATTCAATAATTCATTGAAGTTCTGTTTGTCTGAGCTCCTAATCACATGGAACACAATTTCACACCTTTTCCAAGGCAGTGCACAGTTCACCAAGACCACATTTTTCCTACCTGATTTATTTATTCTTAAAAGAAGATGCCATACACAAGTCTCCTCTGACTTGTGTAATTCCTCAAAGGCACAAGTATGTAGGTGTTTGCTCATTCATATGCAACTTGCATTTTACCTCTCTTGGTGACCCCTGCTGAGGTTACTTATGTAGCATATGAGTGGATTGGTTAGGGAAATGGAGACTGTAAGGAAAGCACAGGGCATTTTACAAGCTGTCTGCCTGACCTTGCAAACCAATATTCACTGGTCTAAATGGAAGAGGTATTCACAGGTTTGCAGGATAAAGTACCAGGGCAGCAGGTTCTTTTCCTGTGTTAGATACTTTGTTATGCACTAAAATGCTGAACTGCTCTGAGAACCATTACGGTATACATTTATTAGTTAGTTCTGTTTCTGTAGCATCCTCCTGTAGCATACCAGGCATACTTTTACATCTTTCAAAGAAATGCACTGAATTAAAAAAAAAAAAACAAAACCAAACAACTGTCTTTTAAAATTCTTAGGTTTTTCCCCCTTAATTGTTCTTCCTATTTTTGTTATATGTTTACTTTCATTGTAAGCCTTCAAATTCCTAAGTCCAGTTAACATGTAGTTCTCCTTTATTTGTCTTTTATCTTTTTTATTTTGCCTCATCTCTGTTCAAAAATTTTGATTTTTCTCTGTTTTTTTATTTGTATCTGTGTATGTACAAAATAATTTGTTATGCTATTCTCTCATTTCTAATAGTTTTTCTAATTCAAATGGTTCCTGAAGTAACTTTCATGGACACACTTTGCTGTTAATTTAATTTCCTAGTTTGTAAATTATTTTTCATATCTTTATTCTTCTCCAGTTTAACTGAGCTTTTTACATGCGATGCTTAACATTACTTCTTTTGAAAAAACATGGAGACTAGGTTTCTTGTTTCAGTCCACATATTGCAAGTCTGAGTTCCAGATTTTTCTTTCCATTTGTGTCATCTGTGACTTGGTGGTTAGGTAGCTGGTTGCTCTAAAAATTGCCAGTACTTACTGACAAGTAGTTTTTTTTTCGAGCCTACATTTGTAGTGCAAGAGACTAATCCAAATGGGAAGCTATTTATGCTTCTTTCTCTTCTCCTGTGGATATACTTTCTTTATTTTACTATTTGTGCAGTGTAAACCACCAAGTACTAACCAGCCATGTTTCATTCCCCAGTCCCAGTGTATTTGAAATTCTTGAGCAGGAGACCCATCTCTGTAGTCCCAGGTCCTTTTCCTGTTTCAGAACAGGCAGATGCTGTGATGAAGTGCCTTCAGTCAAAATACTGCTCTCCCTTGCTGTAAGATGGTCTGTTCTTATCAATGATAACCGGACTAGAGACAACACTTTGTGCAGCTCTCAGGTGGACATGCACTGTCATATGGTTTCCTTATCACAAACCCAGTATTTTTCTTACCCTGCCCATTGTGCCTGTTCAATGTGACATTTAAAGGATTTGTGGTGGGGTAACCCTGGCTTAGTTGTACCATCACACATCACAAATGTGCATTTCCTTCAGCAGTGCTTTCCAGGTTCCCATCTGTTCTTTCAGGTCCCTGTTAGAAAAAGGCCCATGTTGAGCTGCGATGAAGTACGAAGCTCTCAAGGCAGAGTATAATGATCCCACAGAGTAGTATTTCTGCTGTATTCAGCAGCAGAGAGCCCAAGATGACTTCGCATTGGAATTACTATTTTCTGTCTTTATTTCCACCATGGTGTTTTGCTGCTGAACAGTAGAACTGGTGATAAACTTGTATACTTAACATGTGTCTGGAAATTACATTAGCTGTAAAGTTAAAAAAGGCAAAAAGATAGATTTCTGGAAATAACCTACCTAAAGTGATTGTATAATGAAGAATTCTCCTTCAGTACATAGTATATATACACTTCAGTGAAGAGTATATTTTTCACTGAATAGTTTGAGAGTGAGTATTGTAAGCCTTTAATGTTATAAAATAGGTAAAAGGCATAGTAATAGATTTGCTGTCTAAGAATAACTCTGTAATAAGCGGTTAGGTAGGAAAAGTTATCTGACTGTCTAGCAGTCAAAGGTCACTAGTACAGGAAAAACTCATTTAGCTTTTGTTCCCCATTCCCACTTGCGAGGGTTTGAGCCCCTCGCAGCCCCGTCGTCAACCAACCGAGGGGTCTTCTGTGGTCTTCGTCACCCCAGACAAAGGTCGTATCACCACGTCATATCACGAAGCACAGGGGGTCTTTGTGACGGTCTGGTATCTTCAGGAGATTCAAGCTCCTTGCAGGGCCTCCGTGCCCTGTCTCAGTCTGCGAGCTTCTTTGTAGCTTGCAGCAAGGGAGGGCCTCAAGGCCAACCTCCCACACCGTCCTGGCTGAGCTCTCAGGACGACCGAGCTTCTTAGCTCCTTTACTCCATTTAGGACTTCTAATCAGTAAGAGTCCACCCCCTCCATTTTTGGAGGGATCTCCAACAAGGTTTAGGGGAGTTTTGCAGTCCTTACCCCCAAGCTTTCTCTCTGTAGAACTTAGTTCTGCTCTCTGCTGCCGGTTCTCTACCTCGGCTTCAGCAACTCTGAGTCTTCCTTGGCTGCATGCTGTTTCTGCTGCTCTTCTGGTTCAGGTCTTATCAGTTGGCTTTTAGCCGTAACCTCTGGACGCTGCCGCCGCTTCTGCTCTCTCTGCTCACTCACGATGGAAAACATCCTCCAGCTCACAGCTACAGACACATAGTCCAGCTTAACACTGTTCCAAGTCTCTGTAGCCCCCAACTGGGGCTGGGGGGGGCAGAGGCCCCCCAGAGGGCTCCTGCCCTCTCCTCCTGGCTTTCACAACATGGCTACTTCTTCTAACCTAAAACTGCAACTCTTCTCTTCCGTTTGGTTGTGGTATGTTTACGTTTTTGCAGGAGCGCTCATTGGACAGAGTTTCAAAACTTCCAGGGGTTTCCACCCCTTGGGGTCTACCACTTTTCTTATCCTCTGGGGGAAAACAAAGTCCAAACCACTACAACACTGTAGGTGATTGCTTTCTTCACACGTTATTTTTGTTATTTTGCACACCATGTGTGAGTGACAGTAAGCTCTTAAACTCTTCCTGGCTTTGGCAACCATCCCCTTTCCTCTGTAAAATGACAGTCTTTCTGTATGTTTTGATAAGACACCCTTTAAAAGAGAACTTAATCTGCCATCATTTATTTTATTAGATTGAAATATGTTCGTGCTGCCCCCTTTGCTGAGAGTTATTGCTCCAACAATCACAGGCAAATCTGATTTACTGTAAACAGTTATAACAGCAGAGTGGGTATGTAGGCCATAAATTGATTGGAAAATGGGTGCAATTTGCTAGCAAAGAGGAAGCAAGATTAAGTTAAACTGTTGTAGCATTCACTGGAGTCTTGCCCCATCAGCTCCGACAGCTTAACAAAGTACGAGAAGAAGCCTTATGCCAGTTTGTTCTTTGCCACTTACTTTGTGCCTGTGTTATCAGAGAACACCAAGAGGCACTTCTCTGCCTGGCAGGGTACGGCACTGGCTCAGCTCACTTGTGACTGGTAATAAATCAGTTGCAATGAAGAAGAAAAAAGGAAAGAGGCTGTTCCTCCCTTGTCCTGAGGTGGCAGCTGTGATTTGGATACTGCAAATAATTTATTTTTAATTTTATCTAATGAATTGGAAAATTGAGAGAAAGGGGAAAAAAAAAAGCTTTTGTGGAAGAATTTAAGTGGCAGTAGGGAGGAGGCACAAAAACCAAGGATGTATTTGAAGAGAAGGTGTTGAAGATTGGAAGCAGCTCTTGATTTAGTAATGCATGAAATGTTTCTTTTAGCCCAAAGCAAAGCTTAAGTCTCCTCCCCTTGCAAACCTCCAGAGTCAAGTGAATTCAATTTTCTCCCCCCTTAAATACAAAGTGGGAGATCAGTGGCCCAGCACTATCACAGTGTGCAATATCTGGATTTAGTTTCTCCTCCTCTAGGATTTGAATGCACCTCTCTGTGACCTGCTGGAGGTTGGTGGTGATTCTGCAGTATTTGCATATGCTCTGGAGGAGGGGCTGTGCTATCATCTGTGTCCTGACTACTATACTAAAGCTTTCTCCTCTTAAGGGTTATAAAACTCATCCCTTGTTATCATTCTTTGCTTTTGCTAGTGCACACTGTCTCTGGAGTCATGGAAGTTGTAATTATGTAATTTATATGATTTATTGCTTGCACTCAACATCCAGTCTGCACTGTTGTTTCCATTACTTCTGAATTGGATCCATTTGAAAGTTTGATGTTCTTACAAATATCACATAAATATAATTATAGGTAGTGTAACACTATTGGCCAGTCTCATTTGGGAAAGAATTAATTTCAATAGAAAGTATTTTCTAGAATGATCTAATTTGGAGAAAATCCTCTTGTTAGCTGAATTTCATTTTGCATGCGGGGTTAAAGTGTCACTGTTTTCATGCACAGGAGAGGTGCCTCACTGCAGGGTTGATGCTGTGAGAGGCAAGCTGTGTACTCGTTAAGGCAACAAATATCAGATTTTATGTTAAAAAAAAAAAGCTTTTTTAATATGATGTATTTTCCATATGATACCATTTATACTGCCTCTGAATGTTCCTTTTGACCTTGGTGAAAGGCTGTAATCAATCAGCAATTAACGTGGCCTTCCGAGGGCCGAGGGCTTTCCCTGCCGGTCCGGCAGCGCGAGGGGGCGGCATTGCCGCGGGAGAGGGAGCCCCTCTTCCCGGACACCCCCCGGGAGCGTCCCGCGGAATCCTGCCCTCAGCTTCGCATCACCAGCCTTGCGTCCTGCGGCAAAATGCAGGCTGGAATAAGATAAACCGGCAAGTATTTCTTGGTAACCAGATGTCCTCTTAAAACTTGATTTAAGGCTGTTATTCTGGGTTTTGAATTGCATTGTGTTCTGTGTGGGTTCTTCCTGAATGAACACCTTGCTGTAATATTCCAGATGGCTGTCATCTTAACAATAGATAAGAATTAAGAATGGTAATAGGGGATATTTTATTTAAATCCACATCTTTATCTTTCATTACGTATTCACATTCTATTATACCCTGGTGCTGTATTCAAAACACTTGAGGATTTAACAAGGGGAAAAATAACCATTTAAATTAGGATATTATGTCGGCACCTTTCCTAATGGTAATTATTTTTAAGTAGTTGTGCAGTATGGAAGAGCTGGAGCTGTTTCACACCGAGGAGGATGCTTCACAAACTCAGATTTGTTTGAATTGTAGTTACGTGCTGAGAGTTAATTCTGAAAGAGAAAATGAACTTACATAATTGGGTGGGAAGGTGTCACAAACAGGTGTGCTCACAGACCTCGTGTGTGCTGCTAAAGTGATGTGACTGAGCAGAACCTTGTTAATCACATTAATAAGAGATTCTTAAAATATCATATGAGCATACCATACATTTTGTGCTACTTCTGCTGCGTAATGGAATGATATCCTTAATTTCCTATATACCTGTTCAAAAACTGTATTGAGAAGTGTGAGGCATTTTTTTTTCTTTCAGATGCTGAACGGAAAAGAGCGTGGTACAAGCAGTTTAATAAGTAGAACTGGTCAGAATGTGTTTTTGTAAAAGACTTTGCTAAGTTTTTTGATTAGTTGGAGCATCCCAGAAATGTTTTGCTGATAACTCTGACTAAAACTTCCTCAAGCAAAGGATGCAAACCATGTAGTAAATACAGTGGTCTGCACTTCTTGCACTGGTACCAGATTTCCTATGATGGATAGATCCACCTTCTCACTTTTCTGGTCACTGTCTCAAGGAACATTATTTCTCTCTAAGTGTCTGTTTACAAGTCTGGGTGTTGTCTATCCTACCTTGAAAATATCATAGTGCTGATAATTGATAATTGAAATGGAATTATTATCTCTGATCATTGCTGGTGGTGTTGCAACATGTAATGAAGCCAAATTTTGAAATGCCTGCAGAGTAACGAGTGATTGAGCTACATAAAGTGCTTTTTAATAGAGAACATGTTTCCTCAAATGTCAGTACAAGGGGAAAACAAGTGGGTGCCCTGACACTACTGTAGATTTGTTTATGTGTAGCCACTGTGTGCACAGAATTAGCCTTCTGTCATGATAATTTTTACTGACAGAGGTGGAATTATCATTTTCCTTAGGTGCTTGTGGGATTTGAGCTTGCTAAGAGAGCTTATTTGGTTTATAAAAACCGTGCTTAGTTTCAGAAGGACAGTTAAATGCTTCAAGTAACTGCTAATGAAAGACAGGCCCTTCCATGTCTTGATTTCCGTCTTAATGATGGATTTGCTTATGTCAGATTTCTCAGTTGGTAATGGTCTAGATAAAATGAGTGTTGGTTGCTTTCCTTTCCTACAGCTACACCTCAACCTGCAGTGGCATTTTAGACCTTGATGGGAATTGCGCATGAGAATTAGCACTGCATTATAAGCATGGCACTTGAATTCTCTCTTAGGCTTGCTCCTGGAAAGTCAGGGTTTAGGTCCATTGGAATAGTGAAATGGAATCAGGGGGATGCTGATACTTTAGACTATCAGATATAACATCTTTGTAATCCATTAGGATGATGTATATTGTTAATTATTTTAATAGCCCTCAAGTGTCTGTCTCTTGACTACCTACTTTAATACAAACTTTTGGTTCTAGCATCTGTATTATAAATGCTGCTTCAGTTTTCATAAGTGTTATTGCTCTCCTCTGTCTTGTTATGGCTATGCAACATATGATGCTGATACAGTGTCAGACTTACTATATTAGTAAGAATTAATGTATTATCCATTAGTTTGAACTAGAACTCAGTGACAGTGTGCTAGGATGAAAAAATATATGGACCTGTATCAACAGGATACCTAAAAATATCAGTAATTTACCAAACATATAAAATATGTGTTGAGTAAAACCTTCCTTTTCAATACACTTACTTGTCTCATAGAAGACACTGATTGTTGTGTAGAAGAGCAGCTGATTGTTGCTGGTAAATCCAGTGTAGTATGATCTTAGCAAGGGAGTGGATATATAAAAGGAAACGACCTGTAACCAAAGCACAGATTTTTCTTACTTAACATAGACTACCTGTATGTTTTGGAGCTCAGCAAAATTGCACATGTGTAGCTAAAAGCCTCATCAGATTGATTGAAACATTTATATAACACCTCTGATCGATGGAGTGAAGACAATGTGAAATATGTTTTAGGGGGAGATATTATTGTCTGTGTGAATCAATACAAGTGTTAAAGGTGAATTACTGTTTCAGAATATGATTGTTATGTTGAGGAATGCAACTATTTTCCTTTCAGTGCTGGTGTTGAGCCATTTTTTCCTAGCAATGAAAGGAAAATGTGAATTGTGTAGTCAACCATATTGAAATGTTCTTTTTCCTCTTTTTTTTTTTTTTTTTTTTGAACAAGTTCACTTTACGAGTTCTTCAGCAGATGTTTCTGTAGGTGTGCTTATGGACCTCCGACATACAGCAAAGTTTCTACCAGAGTTGTAGAAACCAGGACTTATAGTTTTATATCTCAATTTGAGGGTTGTGCTGTGAGCACAACTGAAAGTGATTTGTGAAGCTCAGTTTAGGAAGAAAATTAGCCCTCAGTTACAGTATGACACTGTGAAACACTTAGCCATAGATTTGTATTGAGATTATAGGAGTATCTAGGATCAGGATGAAATGAGGGAATTAGCTATGAATGGGATGGAAATGGTAGAGGGTGATACAAAAAGAGGCTGGTAGTCTCTTATGAAAACCCTTAATAAGCAGGCTACTGTGTTACAGTCCCCATTTCAGCTGAGGTGATTTCTCAGGATCATAAAGCAAAGCAAATTTCACATGGAAGCTAATGTGAAGAGCACTTGTTCATAGTTTTCCCAAGTGGACAGTTTTGTGTAAAGATTTATAGAAGTCATTCCAAAAGTTGGTTTGCTGCTTTTGTTGGCAGATATGGAAAAGATTAAATCTGTGAAACTATACAGAATATCTGGAATTCAGAAAATAATTAAACTTATCTTGAAAGATTTTATGACTAAAACGCTTTTGAGGAGGAGTTTGTGAAGAGTCCATATTATGCACAATAACTAATCTGTTTTATAAATTATCTTAGCATGTAATATAATAGCTGCAAACAAGAGATTAAATTGTAAAGTTATAGTTAAGCTAAAAATGATGGTTTGTTCCTCACAATAAGTTTGAAGGGCTGCAAAATATTGTGGAAAATGCTTATTAATATTGATTGGTTTCACCCAGAAGATTAAATAGAAATTTTAAGTGGTCTTTGGCTTTTTTGTCATTTTAATAATGAAGATGGTGTGATAGCTCAGAGCTTGGAAGGGCTAACTTGTGAGTAGGGGCTCTATATGGCTGTCAAAGCAGTACAAGTTAGTGGGGGTTTGTAGGCACTGTGTGGCACTCATTGTTTTCCCTTTGTCTATGAATTGTCTTCTAGTTTTTGCAAGAACGTGTACATACTAACAGCAGAAGAGATAGCATCTTTTTTTTCCCCATGTTGCTGCTCACCACATTGTTGTATCATGAGTTCATGTTGAATGCAGCTGTTGCACATTGGTTTTCAGACAGTTCCGGTGTGGTGAGCACAGGGCTGTACTTTGAACTCCAAACCGGAGTGCCCCAAGCAATGTTCCATTTCCTTGCTTAATTCTAAAAAGTTGGGAATTGAAAGCAACAGAATAATACTGGGCTTCACAGAGAGAGCTCTTCAGTTGTATATTGACTCTAGCATCTAACACCTTGCACTGTTGCTGCCGCTTCTGTTTTTCTTCACCCTCCTTCCCTCCCTGCAAGTTTTTTGCCCCTTCTTTCACTGATAATGAACTTATTCAGATGCTGATTCTCTTTGGGTCTTTAACTGATTTCTAAAGAAGGAATCAACAAAATTTATGGGAATCTTGGAAGGATAGGCTTTCCAATGCAGTCCCAATTTTGGGTTTGTTTGAGATTTGTTGAGCTATGCCCTTACTTGTTGCTGTAGTAGCAGTATGCTAAAAGTGATATGGACAAATACAAAATCACTTGAGATGACAAAAATTCTCCTATCCTTCTTTATTTAGAGCTTGTTTCTCACCAGTGTTACAAAATCTATCTGTAGTTGTTGTTGATTTTGCCCAAGTTTTAGGAGTTGCAAAAAATGTATCTCTCTGCAAGATATCTGCCGCTTGACATCTGTGGGGGTGAAGCTGGCAGCAAGCTAACTTGGGATACAGTTATGTCTCTTGAGTGTCTCCCTTCACTTAGCTTGTCCAGTGGAGTAAGTTATACAAAGTGCTGAAATCCAGTTGGCTTCAACTAGGATTTAGACTGTTTAATGACATCAGTGACTATAAATAGAAGTTTTACATCTTACTTTCTGTATATTGCTTCCTATATCTTTCTGGACAGTTTTTAAAAAGTCTTGGATCATTAATTGTTTAATGAAAATTGAGTTAAAAAGTATTTTTCCATCTCAGTAAAGTCCTGTAATAATTTTTTTAAAGAAGTGTAGTTTTCATACTAAATGAAAATTTGACAGGAAAAATACATTTCTATGAACGAGTCCTAAGTTATCCATCAAAACCTAGGGTTCATTTGATTTGATTATTAAAGATTGAAAAGCTGAGCCAGTGAAATGCATTTTTCTGAACCTGTATTTTAAATTCTTCTAGATAATTTATCCTTGGAAAGAGAAGCTACAGTGCAACTGTTTCTGAAGTTAGCAACTCTAAATGCACACAGCATTTGAGGGCTGTGGCAAATGAGGTAGTACAGTGTACTCTACTACTTTAATGTAAATTACCTTCCTGAATATCCATTTTTTGTACAGGGAGCAGTACACAACAGATGCTTCATATGCTTAACTGGGATCGTTTTAAAAACAAAGCATCTCTGTAAAACCTGTCTCTTCCTTGGCTATCAGTATTTCATTTAGTGCTGGCTTTATTTCTCAGAAGAAAGTTCATCTAAGAGCAGCACAGGCAGCATCTTTGCCTAAAAGCAAGTATTCAGGATGGTGGAAGTAGAGTTGTTAGGGTTACATGATTGCAAGCTGGAGTTTATAACTGTGAGTCTGTAATATATTAATATATGTGTGAAATATTAAATATTGAAAGGAGGAGTTTGTCAGAGGAGTGTCCAGGTGTGCCATGCAGGCTGCCAGCAACAACTTGCTCCCATTGATCTTATAAATAGTGTGTGACTTATGTTTTAATTCAGAACACCTTAAAGGACAGCATATCATTATGTAACTATGCATGTCCCTATATGCTCTTTCAAAAATTAACTTTGGCAGATAGTAAGACAGAGAGCAGACTTGTTGGCTCCTCACATGGAACCCACTTCTACAAGAGTTTTGCATGAGCCAAAATAGTGTCAATAAATAGTGTGAGCTGTGAATGAAACATTTTCACAGGAAACAGAGAAGTATACTGATATGGGTTTTAAATATACTTCAGTGATGAATTGTTATTTGAGAAGTGATGCCTGACTGTGCTTTTAAAGATGGTATCACGATGCATACAAATTGTCTGTATGTGTCTTTAAAGCACTCCTCGTGAGTTCTAAATTTTAATCTCAGTATTTATTTTCTTCCATGTCTCAGTAATTTGTATCCTCTGTCACTTCTTCCTGCCATTTGCTGCACTTGTCCAAATGATTTGGTTTTTTGTGTGTTCTGAGACATTTTCTGTGTTTGTAAAGTTCTTCTTCCTGAGAGAAGTAGGAGTTATTTTTCAACTGAAATGTACATGAAGACTCCTGTTACTAATGTAAGGGTTCATCCCTTGAAAATAATACTGCACAGTGTGTGCTAGCACAGACTTCTTCCCTCCCTTGGAACTGGCTATTATTTGCTGAGCACTGTCAACACGCTCAGTGCTGTGTGATACAAAGAAAGACGAGGATGGGATTTCTGCCCCAAAGGGTTTGCAGTCTGTTAGATGCACAGAACAGATCAAATAATGCTAAATATGGCACTGGTGAGATGCACAGATTAGTCTGAAGATGCCACAGATCTTTTTAATATAACTTCCTCCTTTGATGGATGCAGTCTGTGTTTTAATGAAAGTATAAAAATACTCTTGTCTTCCCTGAAGACTTTACAAAAAGCTACATCTGAATAACTGACAGGTAAGTTTAAGCTTATTACTAAGCCAACATATCTGATAAAGATGGTTTGCCTACTGGCAAAGAATTAATTGGATTTTATAGTTTGAGTCCTTTCTTTTGCTCCATCATTATTATCATGGAGTTACAGGAGGTAGAGATACAAAAGACCTATTAAGTCATCCAAGCGATAGGCTTCTCAAAGCCTGCCTTCTATTAACCTTCTTTTTTTTTCTTGAGCCAGACCTTTCTTAATTTTATCCTTTTATTCCTAATTGTATCTAGTTTTTGCCATGCTAAATAATTCATTTTCCTTATTGGCATACATATTCTTCATATCCTTCTTTCAGATATTTACAGGTTGTTACTGTGCCGCCGGGAAAGTTGTTCCTTAGCTAACATTTATGCAGTTAGCTTTTAATGTCTTGATGTAATAAGCATCTTCAATCTTCACTTATCATTTTTGTTGCTTCTCTAATAACTGTCTAATGTGTTATCTTTCTAGTAATGAGATGTCCAGAGCTAAATGTAATATTTCAGATGTGCTTGTGCAAGAGCTCTGCCGAGGGGGACTTTCAGCTTTCTGCTCTGAAAATTCATAGAATCGTTTAGGTTAGAAGAGACCTTTAAGATTCAGCTGCTAACTTAGCACTGCCAAGTCCGCCATTAAACCATATGCATCTGCAGATGTGGACAAAAACCCTTGAGCTCTATTGTGGTGTATTGTATAGCAAACGGGAGACCAACTGATTCAAATGACGGTGGCTTTGTATCATTTCAGGTGATAAAGCAATATTATGTGTGTCTTTCCATACAAGTGTGAATGGGATTTTCTAGATAATTATCTCTGCAGGAGTGAACTATATTCATCAAGAAGATTTGTTTCTTTTATCCCCTTTTTATAATATAGACAATTAAAAACTGAACAGACAAGTGAGGTTAAAATAACATGGAGGCAGTTGGCAGTGCACTGCTGCTGATCTCTCCTCTGAACATCTGCTGGTGCCCTCGGGGAAATATGGTTGGGATAGGAGTGATTTCTGCTGACTCATTATGGTTTATTAACACCAAATTGAATATATTGGCAGTGGAGGTGTCCCTGAGGAGAAGCTAGAAGAACTGGTACTCTGTAGATGTGCCTTATTTGCTTGTGATTCAAATAAATAAATTCTCACACTGGAAAGGGCGGGGGGTTGCAATCAGGATGTGAGGCCTTGGGAAGGATAGAGGAAGAGTGCTCCTGCAGTAAACCCTCATTATTTTGAGGTTCACTGATGGAATTGCAGCTGTGATTCATATCCTCTGTGTAACAGAAGATACAAGATCGAAGAGTGATGAAGGGAGGGAGAAGAGGCCAGGGAAGTGCAGCCTGTCCTGGTTGTGTGCTCCTGGGCCAGTGCCCCATGCAGCACAGCACCACATTCATTCGTAGATCTGTGTACAGATCCCCAACAAATACATTGGGGTGTGTTTAGAACCAAAGGTGAAAACAAATGGTCTGAAACTGGGTTTGATATTATTATGAAATAGCAAAGAACTAAGCTTGCTACAATGTGTTAAATACATTTTTTTATATTTGCTTGTGCTCAGAATGGAACTATGTACAGTTAAAATTTTGACAGGAAAGTACAACCACTGCTCTGAAGGGAAGTTTGGACTCCAAGCATTTGGGGTCCCAGTTTGTTTGAAACTGAACTTTTGACATTGCAGTGTCTTTCTTGTCTCTGCTGCAGGAGCTATGAAGTCATTTCCTGCTTTGGTTTATTTGACCAATTTAGTTTAGTGACTTGTTCATTGAACACTGATCAATTGACTGAGTTAAACTACTGAGAAACTTGTTGCCCCTCTTCCAATCTGCAAATAAAAGCTGTGTTCTGACATGTTAATCTACCAGGTTTGTAGTCTCGAAATAATTTGGGACTTAGAAATGATTGTGTCCACTCCCTAGTCTGAGATGATGATTCTTTTTGATAAATTTAAAATGCAATTTTGGGTAAACCTAACTTCCTTCATATGTACACAAGTCATCAAAAGTAATTTAATTAGGGGATTATTACAATTCTACAGTGTTCTTTTTGTGCCTTTTTAAAAGAACTCTCTTTATTCAAGCTGAGCTTGGTGTAAATATATTAAAATCACTATAGAAACTTAGCTTACTATTTAATAAAATAAACATGAGGATAATATAAAGATACAAGTTTTGTAAGTTATAACTGTTTAAATAGTGTTTGTCTTGTGCTCTCAGAACATACAGTATATATTCTGATATACAGCATGATTTGGTTGTGGATGAACCTTTTGCACCTGCTGTGCAAAGAGAATCATGTTTTTTGAAGATTAGCTAAAATGTAGAGGTGCTAAGACTGATTTAAGGTCACGCTGTGTTCTAATTACAGTACTGTCCCAGGAAACAACATGGTAGCTTTCTTGCTCCCCACTTGTGTATTTAATGTGTTTGGATTTGTATCTTTTGTCCCTGCATTCCTGTGCAAGGCTTTTGGTCTTGCAGGATAAATTTTTAATGTACTGTTCATTTCAGTAAATAAGTGTTGATGGAGAGTGTCTAACTGGCAAGCTATGGTCCTTGTTAGCACTGCTTTGGGATAGTTAGTTTCCAGTGTCTGGTTTAGTGTCCTGGTATTTGGGATGGTCGTTCTTCAGTGTTTAGTACTCTTCCTCAAATGCCTAGTTGGAGACAGACCCTGGTTTTGAGCAGGACTTGTGGTATGATGTTTTATTTTATCCTAATTTAGAGCAAGCATGGATATCCTGATAATATGAAAGGAAGTTAAGCCTCCCAGATGTACTTGGTTCTCTTTTTTGTTATAGGTGATCACAGATTAGTAGGCATGTATTGTTCCCAACCTTTTGGCATGCTGAGAACAACAGAGAAGAACAAAGGGCAAAATCTCTTGCCTCATTACAGTCTAATTTTTTAATTTTTTTTCTTAATTTTTCAGTCAACCTTCCATATACAGAATATGAAAACAGGGTGTTGAAGCAACAGACACAAACATCAGCAGTGAACTGCTTTATTCAGTATATCTTAGTGGGGGATACGCTGATACATGCTAAGGGAAAAGGAATCTGAATTAAATTAACCAAAGAAGAATGAATGCTTTACAAGCAGAGTAGCATAATTCTTTCATGTTTCTGAAGGGTTTTCTAAAGCACAAATTAATTAGTCTCTCAGCCCCTCTGAGATGAAGCTTCGTTTACTCAGGGCTGAGGCCAGGAGAGATTGTTGCATCATTTACTCTGACTTTGCCCTTTGTATGTGCCAGGCAAACACTTTCTTAGTCTCTCTCACAGACAAGCTAATGTGTCTTTTTCTACTGGTCTTTAATAAGGTCTTGATCTGAAGGAACTGGATGCTGCAAGGCAAATCTCTGGCTTGTAGGCATTAAACCCTCCAACGCATGGTACTGCACACCGTCATGTGTACGGGCATCCTATGCAGTGCTTGGTGAGAATTAGTGCCTTGGATGGGGGTCTGCAGCAACTGCTTAGAGCTAGCCATAAGAAAGGCTAAGGAGGGAGATAAGTCATCAGCCTTGTGTTTCTCCTTAGAGCCTAGATATTTAGCTCAGGCCTTCATGAAAATGTTTCTTTCCATTTGAGTTCATAGACTATTGCCCTCTCCTGAAGATAGGACAAAGTATAGGCAGTATTTCATTTCTCTGATCACTTGGAGGGAGAGATTGACAGATTTCACTTTGTTGGAGAATATCCAAACTGCCAGGGAAGGAAAGGGAGCCTAGGCTTACTGCCAGTCCCCTTTGTCTCTAACCAAGAGCATACATAATACTATTTCCTGGTGATTTCATCTTCCTCTCTAATGAACACTGGAACATTTTAACTACATTGATACCTGAGACAGTTGTTGAGCATCCTGCTCTTGCCAAACAAGAATACTAAACTTGTGAGACTTTTGCTGATGGTGGAACTCAAAGGTTAGTGAACTCAGGGGCATGTTGAGTTTTTTAGACAACTAACAAATTACCAGAATAATTGCAACCTCACTTTTTGGGATAATGAGAACTGATATTTCAGAAGCTTTCCAAGTCTAAAAGGTTGTTAGCATTGTATGAGAAATCAGCATCTAATTATTTTTTCCTTCCTCCTTTATTATTGTACCATTCTCATTGTCACATAATAATTTTGTAGTGTTCCAGAAGAGGCAAAGTGTGTAATTCTTTTGTTTTTGAGAACTTAAATGAGATTAATGGCAAAATGGATCTTATGGTTCTGTTGGAGTCTGCTGATCTGTACTGCTTATTCCCTTGCTGAACTCCAGTCTGTGACAGTGAAGAGTGGTGTGGTGGAAATATCAATACCATCATAAATGAAGAATGGTGACTTCAGAAGATAAACAAGCATTTGCAATCAGTTAATTCTGTAAAAAACTAAAAATCAGGACTTGCAAAATAATCTCTTATAAAGTAGCTGTTGTAATCTGTATAAGCCTTTTTCCAAACAGATCAAGTTTTCTGCAAAACATTGAAGTCTAACATTAAATTTTATGGAAGCAGAATTCACACTTGATTCCCCTCCTCCCCCCCCCCCCCCCAACTATAACTTGAAGATTTGCACTACTAGTTTTAACTACTCAGTATGTGGCTTAGGGAACTTTTTTCAGATCAGTCACTTCTGAAGATGTCAGGGAGATCTCAATGAAATGTTTGTTTCAGATCCGATAGGTCTTTAACTCTTACAGTAATCAGGTAGTCAAGTGGCTTCTGATATGCTGGTGACTGCTTTTTCATCACTTCAAAATGTATGTGTCCGTTATCTTCTCGTGCTTTGCTCTAAATGGTCAGATCAGCCTCTGCACTGCAATTTCAGTTAGTTTTTACTATATCTTTTTTAGTCATTGTTCTAGATGGCATATTTCCGATGAAGTTGCTTTATTGAATCTCTTAGGGGAAATTAGAGGAGAAGGAGAAGATTAGAATGGAATTGTTAATGCAAAAAACGTGCTTCACTAAGTTACTGAGAGAACTACTTTTGGTTTGCCTATTGCTGCAGCATGTATGGATATGAATGTATTGATCACATATCAAGCAATTTCTGGCAGACCCTCCTTCATTTTTTCTGCTAAAGAAAAAAAAATAGTATATATTTGTGTGTGTGTATATCTTTGTTTTCTTTTTGAATGCTTTATTTTCAGCCTTAATTCTGTCACTCTTTGTAGTGGTAGAGTTTTTGGGATTCACCCCTTCATTGCACAGCTTAGCATGGATGCATTTTGAGTTATACTTCAGAGAACAAGTACAGGCTACTTCTTTCTTAAAAAGAGCACTGAATGAATCATTCTAATTTCCTCTCTCTTCCTTCTTCCTCCAGTCTTCAGCATATTTGTGTTGCTTGAAAAACAGCCTTGCTGTGAAGTTTTTCAGACATTCATTATATAAATTCCAAGCTTGGCTTGCTGTCAGCGTTCTGCAGTGAACGTGCAGTGGTTGCTTTATTCTCCTTTGGTTTGTTGTGATAATGGTTTTTGGTACCTTTTGTGATATGTTCTTCATTTATCTGGAACAGCAAAAGGTGTCATAACAGATGAAGCTGTAGTGGGGATTTCAACTAGGTGGTAAATGAAGTCCATGATTGTATTTTCCTGCTTGGGTGACAGTGAAGTAAAGAATAGTAACATGCCTTTTTTTCCCCCCCAATCTTTTTAGTGTTTCCCTTATTATTAAGGGGAAATTTCCCTGCTCTTCTCCTGGGAACCTGGGGAACTGCTGTGTGCAGCTCCAGTGCGAAGACTTTATAAGCATTTGATTGCATTGATTAGTTCAACAGAATTCATGCCCACAGAAGAAATCTCTTGTTCATCTTTTTTGTTCATCACTGTCAAGTCTACCTAATTAAAGTGCCCTCCATTTTTAAACAATGTATCAAGTCACCAGTTTTACTACGAATATTTTTTTATATCACCCACTCCTTATTCACCTTTGAGATGCAACTTTTGCTGTGTGCATTAATGTTAATAATCAGTAATAACCTCAAAAATAATGAAACCTAGAACTTCTTCAGGCCTAAAGAACACGAGTTATACTTTTTCTACTTTTTAGATGTCTTTTGCAGTTTATTTTCATGCTTAAATATCTTGGAGGTGCTTCCTGTTTGTTTAGATTAGTATATATTTCTTGCCTCTGTAAATCAAGGAATGATATTCTAGTATTGCATTTCAACCTGCATCCCTTTTGCTTCCCTCCCTTCAGCATCTGTGCATCCTGAGAGAAGTACCTACTACAGTGCTGATGTTGCACCCTTTCAAGTTGTCTGTCCTCTTAACTTTTTCATGTCCCACTAAAAAAAAATAAAAATAGTAGTCTGAGACTGTAATCTCTGTGAAGAGTAATTACTTTCTGCTTGTCTCTGTTAATATGTTTGGTAAAATATGAGAGCGGAGTAGGAGTTACTTGGAAGATGATGCAGGCTGTTTTTTCAAATAAGGAGTTTTTTTGGTTTTTTGTTTTTTTTAAAAACCCACAACAGTGACTACAATCTAAACTATAATTAATAACAAATTAGGCATGAAAGAATCCTGTGCACCAGCACAAAAGCTTTTTGATGAATATAATGTTCATATTGCAGCATTATCCCCTAGTTCATGGTAATGATTAAATTTCAAAGTATCTAAAGAGAAGATGGAGCAGTAACTGTGTTTCTAATGAATCTGTAATGAGTTTTAAGGCTGGGTAACCATGCAGAGTTGAGGGATTTGCATAATAAAGATTCTAACCGGACTAAGACTATAGAGCTCTTTTCCAGAAGAAATGACAATTGTTGTAGAATTTAGTGAAAATTAAGCTTTTGTAGCTTAGCCAGAGATACCAAGGATAATAAGGAAAAAGAATTATGAGGAAGATGCAGTGGTGGCACTTCACTCGTGCATGTGTAAAAGTGTGCCTGAAAGCAATGGATTTTATGGCCTGTATAATTACAAAGAAATAAATTTCAATTTATTTGAGTCTCCTTCAGCCAATATTAGGATTCAGAAGAAGTGAGTAACTGAGAATTGTAGAGTGTATGTAAAAGCCTCCCCAGCATCCTCACCGGTAAACTAAGACAATTCTTTTTTAATATGAGGAGCACACACCAATAAAGGAGAGAGATTATTTAATTTCAATTGCAGGAGGAAGATCTTTGCTTAGCCCTGAGTTGCTGCATGCTGACATTGGTGTGCTTCTTTTATTGGGTATTTTTTGTTCAATTTTACTTTCTAAAGTTTTTACAGTACACAGTGAATGTATACTGCATATACAAAATGACATTCATTGATTTTCTGTAACATAGCAAGAAAGAGCTCACACATTCTATCTTGACTAGAACTAGAGGATTCTGAGGGCTCTAAAACAGTGAACTGGAAATTCTGATTTTTTTTTTTCAATATGGACATTGAATTTTTATCTAAAAAAATACAGTAGTACAGTTTTTCAGGCAGACAATGTTTTACAATAAAATTACTTCATCTGTATGCTGTCCTTCTTGGTTTATTCTGTCAAGAACCATTTTTCACTTTATAAAAGTGTTGCTTTTCCTTACCGATATCAAAGGGCAGCATTAAAATGAACCTCATCTCATCTCCATATGGTATGATTGGAGAGCAGCGGTACACAATGTTCTGCTTGTGATTTGAGACACTGTGCTGGCCTAATTGTTTGCAATAACAACTGTGACTGCAAAAATAAAGCTCTTCTTACTCTTCTCTTTGTTTCGTTTTGGTTTGGTTTTGGGTTTTTTTGTTCGTTTGTTTGTTTGTTTTTGTTTTTTTTTTTCTTCTGCTCCGTCAGCAGTCAGTTTGTGCTGCTTGGCCTCTTCTCATAGCCAGGCTAGTTCTCTTTCTATCAGAATACTTTCTGCTTTGGTTTTCTATGGCTTCACTGATCTGATTGTATTTGCCCAGAAAATGCTCCCTAGAGCAATTTCAGCTGTTCTCTGCTTCCTGATGTTGCACCACTTGTCTGCATTTTTTTGCTCTGACTTTGTGTGACTTTGTAGGATGTGAGGTGCTCTGACAGTACAGTCAGCTTCTGGGAAAAGTTGGCAGACAGTGGGAGAAAAAAAGGGGGAAAAAATCCAAAGAGATCCATCTCTTCGGACAGTGGATGTGGTCCAACAGTGCAGGGGCAAAACGTGTTTTAAAAGCCTGTGAGAAGTCAGGTGGTTCCTTACCAGGTATAGCAGGAATCGTCACATTTTATTCACTTTTTTTGCCTTCCAGAGTTACAACAGTCAGGCCTTTCCTTTTCTTTTTCCTGTACCCTGGATGTGAATGTGCTATGGTGACCCATTAATCTTACACTGATGGAGGATTGAGGACAGCAGCTGCCGACAGTGCCCAGAGCAGTTTGTACATCTGAGGTCAGCAAAACCAGCCAGCTCACCTCAGTCTCCAGCTGCAGGATAATGAATTTGTTCATCTCAGGGAGACATGTATGCTGGTCTCCATACAGTCTTTTTATCACGGTCAGTCTGTTACAAAGATGCAAATTCCATTTTCTGATCCCCCATTTCCAGCCAGAAATATTGAGGTTGAACAAGGTCAGCATATGATGTCAGAAAGTGTATGAGTTAGCACCACACACCAGTCTTATGGCTCTAGGACTATCCAGAGAGACCTGTCATTTTCTTAAAACCTGAAATCCATGAAGTGCTTTCTCTGCATTGATGAAGTTTCATTTTTGTAAGTTCTTTGCTGTGTTCCAGGTCTGGAGTAGACTGAATCCATTCAAGGTGATTTGAACTCACAAAAATATTAACTTCAGCTTTATGTAACTGTACCGCTGAACTAAATTGATCTGTTAATAGCATCGAGAACAGTGAATGACTTGATTAGGAAGGGAAAATCTGATTGATAACCCTCCTATTTCCTTGAAGAATAATCTGGCTTCTTTGAAGTAGCCTTGCTCTTGAATTGTTACCATGACATTACTTGTGCATGTGACTGTACTCCAAAAACATTTTTTTCTTTAAAATGTGGTCTCTAACAAGCTTTGTCAAATACTCCTTGCTTCAGTACAACTTTAGGAATATATTCAGATTGAAATTGATATGTTTTCTATAAGGAAATGGTGGTGTTTTGAAACTGCCCTTCACAGTTTTTAGTTTATCTCAGTTGAAAACAATCAAGAGATTAGCAAGCAATGATTTTAGTTCTTAATTCTCATATCAAAGCTGTTTGTTCTAACAAGATAAAATGCATTCTGAGGCAATATGTGCAAAGACTCATTTATCAGCAAGAAGTAGAAAGTTATCCTCACTTGACCTGAATTTTTTTCTTTGTTCTGTGCTTTTTCTGGGTACTTCTAAAACACTTAAATGAAAAAATAATTTCTATTTGAACTGCACCAGCATAATTTTATCTTCATGTTTCATTTTTTTGTTGTTTAATTTAAAACAAATCTATAAGAAGTTGAGGGAATATTAATAAAATAGTACTGTTCTTTCAAAAGAAGTTTAATGCTACTGAGACTCATACATTTTTTAAGTATCAGAGACTAGTTATTCAGTAAAGAAAATGGTTTCTTCCTGTTTTTAAAAGTTATTATAAACATAAAATTAATCTGTGATTACTTGTATGAGAGTAGTATGAAGGATATTCCCCAAGAAACTTCCTGCCATAGCTTTACTATCTCATTTAAGGCAATTCTGTGTATTCCAGTTGAACCCCAGAACAACTACATTTTGTATTTGACTTACCCTTCCATAACAGCTGTCATTAGAAGTTCAACCCTATGACCCCTTGCTCTATCCTTCTTATATCTTCTTGTGCCAGTTACCTACTGTGAACCATGAATGCTCATCAGGAGCTGAAGCAGTAGGCTTCCAGACTGTCTGGGAGTTTTTTGCAGGTGGACAAAGGAGCTGTGATTGAGGCAAAGAGATTTTTCACTTCTTTTTTTTCCAGTGGCAGTACTGGGAGCACTGTCTATTTGAACTCTTTGATTCAATCTACAATGCCTCACCCCTTCAATAATTTTGTTCTCTATGTCAAATCTTCATGGAAAAGAGAGTCCTTCTAATTCCTGGAATGAAAATTCTTTGTTTCTCTATAAATTCAGAGTTTTGCCTCTTGTTCCTGACCACAATTTAAAGTTATGCTGGCTATAATTATTATTTTTTATGCAGTATGATGATGGTTTGGGGCTGTTTTGAAGAAGGGCTCTAGTAACATTACTTGAGTGCTATGGGAGGTTGTTGAGCTCAAAATCCATTATTATCGGAGGAAAGGTTTAATTGCTCAGGAAGAACAATTAAAGGAAGGTCTCGGAGTTGTAGTTTTGCTCCCCAAGAGCTGCAAGTGCTGAGAGGTGCTGGTCTCAGGAGGTGACCAGGAAAAAGGATACAAAGCCATGAATGAGAGAATTAGTAACTGAACTTAACTAAAAATGAACATCAGGGTGAGTAATGCTTTCTTTTTTTTTCCCCATTTCTCCGAGTTCTTCTGGCAGGATGGCACTTTCTGTCTCTTATGAGGAATATCATACCTAGATAAAATGGAAATGCTTGAAACTTGTATATCAAACTTGATTTTTTGAGGTTTTTTTTGAAAGATTTTGGTGGTTTTAAGATGTCAGTTGTGAAAACGCTTCTGCTAAGGTGGATCCTTCCTGCTCCTTGTGTTTTGTGTTTCATTGATTTTTGAGGATTTTTCTGTTTTCCTTTTTATCCCTTTGTTTCACTTATAAATCAATAAATATTTAAACTTAACTAAAGGTGATCAGAAATAAGTTTTTCAAGGGACTTTTTTGAGGAATCTCCTAATTTTTTTTAATTAGTTTTACTAGAAATTCTGAAAATATTTTCCTTGTAGATAGAAGAATTTTCATTAAAATTATAATGGGAAATGTGAAAAAATGATAGCAATTGGAAGAAATCTAATCAAAAGCATTGGATTGAAATGCTGTTTGACATGTGTTTGGATTGGGTGTTCTCTGTTAAGCCCTGTGGCAAGTAACTTGCCTGTGATGAGTTGTGCTGATGCAACACTAGAAACACCTGTTCACACTGAGATCAACCTTTGTATGTGTTGGCAGTTAAGTATGTGAGGGGACAGTAGTGTTGAGCTGAAAGCATATTAAGTAATGCAGCTAAAACGGGATTTTGCTGACATTACTTTTATCAACTAGTCTTTTAAAGATGCAGAGACGTTAGTGTCCTTTGTTAACAGCCTTTTGAAAAAGGGTGACTGGAAGTGGAAAAAAAAAGAGGAGAAAAGCAGGTCAAAAGCAGAGCCCTGCTGAGAGGATGAGAGGAGTTTTCAGTTTGTTTCTGTGTTATGTACCAGCTGATCAACTTTCTGCTTTGACCTCTGCACGTTACAGTCTCCCTTTGAGGAGAGTTTGAGGGCCCCCTTGATGGGCATTGTCAATCACAATCGGTCATCAAATCTGCCACCTAGGGTGCCCTGCCCTCCATGAATTGTTGGCATGTCCCAGGTCTCGTTTTGTATGAGGCATGATACCACCCCTGTGCAGGAGGCTGGAAAGTAGTCTCCCTGAATGAGGCTATTTCTGGTATCAAGGATATCCCCAGTGAACTTCTGAATCATTCTGGTCTTTCAGGTGACATGATGATCCAGCCTGTCATCTGGGGTGAAATATACTTTGGCAGTATGGGACTTGCTTCCACCTTGGTAGTGCTTTTAGAAATGCAACACCAGAAATAGCCTTAATTTTAGTTGTGTCTAATAGGCTGTGGGTGTGTTGAATCAGCAATTTGGAGCAACAAACTGAGCAGTTGGACATTTGTGTTCAGCTCCTGTCTCTGATTCATATACTCTTGGCTGATGTTGACACAGTTCCCATGTGTTTCTGGGTCTGTTTTTGTAACTGTGAAATGGTGAAACAGTTCCGCTCTCTGTGAAGAACATCACTTTGATTTTGGGATCCAGCAGCAAATGTTGCTTATCTAAAGGCAAGATACTGAGTGGAATGTTAAGGGTTGGAGGGGACCTTAAAGATCATCTAGTCCCAACCCTCCTGCCATGGGCAGGGACACCTCCCACTAGACCAGGTTTCTCAAGGCCTTATCCAACCTGGCCTTGAACACTACCAGTGTTGGGGCATCCACAACCTCCCTGGGCAACCTGTTTTAGTACCTCATCACCCTCACAGTAAAGAATTTCTGTCTAATATCTAGCCTAACTCTCTCCTCTTTCATTTACTCTTTGTCCTATCACTACAGTTCCTGATAATTCCCTCTCTGCCTTCCCTGTAGGCCCCCTTCAGATACTGGAAGGTTGCTAATGGAGTCTCCACACAACCTTCTCCAGGCTGAGCAGCCCCAGCTTTCTCAGCCTGTGTTTATAGGGCAAGGGCTTCAGTACTCTTACAAACTTCATGGCCCTCCTCTGGACTTGCTCCAGTAGTTCCATGTCCTTCCTATGTTGAAGGCACCAGAACTGTATGCAATGTTTCAGGCTGGGTCTCACAAGAACAGAGTAGAGGGTGAGAATCACCTCCTTAGACCTGCTGGCCACACTCCTTTTGATGCAGCCCAGGATTCAGTTTGGCTTTCTGGGCTGTGAGTGCACCCTGCCAATTCATGTTGAGTTTTTCATCAACTATCACCCCCAAACCCTTCTTCACAGGGCTGCTCTCAATCACTTCTCCATCCCACTGTAGGTGTGCCTGGGATTGCTGCGACCCAGGTGTAGGACCTTGCACATCTCTTTGTTGAACTTCATGAGGTTTCCATTGGCCCACCTCTGTCCAGGTCCCTCTGGATGGCATCCCTTCCCTCCAACATGTTGGCTGCACCACGCAGCTTGGTGTTTCCAGTGAACTTTCTGAGTGTGCACTCAATCCCACTGTCCATGTCACAACAAAGATGTTGACCAGTATCAGTCCTAGTACTGACTCCTGAGGGCCACCACTCCTTGGCACAGGAAATTCCTTTTGGAGCAGGTTGCATGCAGTTGTCATCTGGAGGCTGCCGGGTAGAGAGCATCTGATCCTGGCAGAAGCCCACATAGCTTGAGAGGTGCTCTCTTTTTGCTAGAAACTAATTCCCAAAGAAGTATTCTATTAACTAGTTTGGCCAGTCCAGAAGACATTTAATCAACTCACTCTTTGAGGTGAAAGTGAGAATAGTCATTTTGTTTTAGCACTTGCAGTGGACAAAGTACACTTATAAGAGTCTGATATTTGCCCTCAAGTACAGTCCAGCCATACAAGCTGTCACAATCATCTGAGGCTTCTTGGTCTGAAATAGTTGTGGTTCCCACTAGAATTCCCATCAGGATAGCCAAAGTACATTGCTGCCTCCATGCTTTTTGTAAGAGGTTTTTTCCTGAAATAGACTTTTTTGAACAGTGAAGAATTTTGTTTTCTCTGTTGCCCATCTGTTCCCTTTATCCACATCTGGAGTGCCATGATTACCCAGTTGACAGCACCAGAGATAATTTAAGAGTCTTAAAAAGCCAGCAGAAGTTTGTGGAAAGGATTTATAGCTTATTAGGGTGCCTGTATAATTTTTCTCTGTCTAAAGAATCTTTGCAGTATTGTGTCATTTCGAAGAATGAAATTGCCCCTAGGGAAAACTGAAGCCCATCATAAAAATGTACTTGAAAGTAGCATTCCCTTCCTAGAAATCACTGTAAATACAAGAGGCACTATAGGTAAACACTGACAACACAGAGCCTGTTTCTTGGACAATTTAGGTCAAAAGAAGAAGTATTCTTCAAATAATTGGCGAAGCAGGATAATGACTTTTATTTCTGTTATAAATGGGATGAGATATATCTGTGTTGTATTGCCCGTGCCCCATTAGAAAGCAGATTATGTTAACACCTTTCAGAACTGATGAAGTCTGAAGATGGTGCAAATCAAATAGAAGAAATCCAATGTCATTTAATGCCTTTGTTGCTAATTTCTTAACTAAGGAGGGTGGAAGATAAAAGGTTAATCAAAGATGATTCTTACTAGGCTACAAAGTGATTTTATGGCAGGGTGACAGAAGCTGTTGCACAAGGGTTTCTTTTCATTCTCTCTTTGTTTTGTCTGCCTCTCTGCTCCTCCTTGCACCCTGCAAGCTCAGCAGGTCTGTCCTGCCATCTGAACCTGGTAAGTCATTACATGCCTGACTGGCTGCCGTAGAGGGCTGGCATGCCCCAGGAGCTCAGGGCAACGAGGCAGAAGGTGGCACTGTTCACTCTCTGAGGGCTCGAGTGTACTTGTGGTCCTGAACCTTCATGAACCAGAGATTCCTGTTTTTCAGGGAAGGCATGACAGAAAGTGTAGAGGAGAGCTCCTTAAACCACAGAGAGTGGATTTTAATACATTGTTAAGAAGCTCAAGAGGAAGAGGTGGCAACTTCGGGCAGTAGGAGTTGAGTGTCAGAGTTTTGTGAAATGACCATATCTGGCTGCCTGTTGTCTATTTGGATGGCTCAGCTGGCCAATAGCTCTTACAGGTCATCTGATTTGGTGGGAGAACAAGTGTTCAAAACTCTGTTACAAGCAAAAAATAAATTATGAAAACATCAATATGTTAATGCTTTTCAGAGAATCGTAGCTATCCAAATGTCATGGAACTTCCCACAAAAATGCATTTGGAGCAAAGATGAAATGCTAGAAATCAAGGTAGGCAGCTCTACTTTTCTATGCTGACATGCTGCATTTTGCTATAGTGAAGCAGTGCTCACTTCCTGCTGTTGATTGCAGTCTTGTGCCCTGTTTAGATAACTTCTGGGGAAGACCAAGGAGAATGAAGTTATTAAAAATCTGAGCTTCTCTGGGTTCATTTGAAATGAATCATTATTAAGCAATTCTGCCTCACTACTTTTTAGAGAGCGAGTATTTAATTGCTGCTACTCAAATCTATTTTCTTAGGGAATGATTCCCCTTTGGACATCTCCTTTATCTTTAAATAATTTAGTTTTAAAAATGCTGAAAATTGGAATAATGCACAATAAGGAATAATAGTTACACCACTCATTAGGGAAACGATAGCAGACTGACAATCTCATGTGAAACACAGAGAAAGCAAGGAGAAGCTATTTTCGCCCCTCTTCCTTGCCCTGACTCTCAGTGAATGCACCTAGAAGTCTGACACAGATTACCACACATTTATACATCTATATATCTTAAAGGGAGACTTCTAATTGACATTTCTCTGAGGATATAGCAGTGCAGAATGACAGAATTTTTTTTTCTTCTTCAGAACAAAATGTTTGACAGTTTATCTTCCTGTTTATGAAATGTGATGTAAGAAACATTAGCCACCAAGAACCCAGTGGAAAAGAACAGCAAATTGAAAAGAATAGTTGTAATGGAAATAAGGAAAGAAAACAACGCATGAGCTGATTTGAAAAAAAAAAAAAAAAAGAATTCAAATCCACCTGAATAGTCCTTTAAAGACAAAATTTTTTCATAGTAGATCCTGTTGAATCTTACAGTAGTGTGAATTTGCCTCTGCAAATTCATTTGTGCTTGTAATATGAGATTCCTAAGGCTAATCTAAGCTTTCCTGTGCTACTAAATAGGTAGATGTAATAAGCAGTCAATTGATTACCTAGTTTCAGAAGCACTTATTGTACCATATCTCTTTTACTTTTTCAGGCACTCTAGCTCATCTCTTTTTGCTGCTGAGTTTTCATGCAACAGTAAGCATTTTATAGTGCTTACTTTCCAAAATATGCCTTTTGTTTGTTTGTATTCTGACAATATATTCATTTTCTTTCAATTTATGTATGCTTTCTGATCTTTCATGTGTTACTGTCATCCATATAAAGCATTTTTCACCCATCTGAGTATTCAGGAGTCCTTGCCAGCTATTTATAATTCACTAAAAGCCTGTTTTCTGTTTCGCACATGAGTTTGTATTGCAGCTAGGATGGAATCTGTCATGTATTTGTGTGCCATTTTCTCTCAAAAAGCATGTCCAGTGTCTCATATGGGCAAATCCTTTCATTCTCACCGCTGCCACCAGGAGGTTACAGCTGTTTAGCTGGTCATGCACATGGACCTGAAAGTATTTTGCAGAGGTACTTGACTCAAACATCCAAATTCGTTTTCTTGAATCTCTTTTTTTTTTTTTTTATACCTTTCTACCTGGTCCTGCTATATCACAGTAATTTCTTTCAGGGCTTGTAAGAAGCTTTGGTTCCTTCAGCCCCTATAGATCCCCCTATAGATTAGACTCTTGCCTAATGAATTGAAGAATTATAAACATTAATGATGAAATACATCTCTGTCCCAGCTCTAGCGATTCAAATGTGTGAGGAATGACGATTTTTATATAGTTGAGTATAAAACCTGTCACTGAATGATTTCTATTATGTAATCTGAAATCCCATAATTCGGTTTAAGATAAAATAATTTTGAAGTTGACTAACTGTTATTTCTGTTATGTTTCTGCAGAGAATAATGATGTATTACGGGTTAGCATTTGTAGAATAAGCAGCCTTATAAGGCAGTTACATAAAAATTGCAAAGGCTTTACCACAAAATGGTCCAAGGAACGAATCTTAAGATCATCTTTGGCCAGGAGGAGTTATAGCCCATGTATTGTGCTGACTTGATGGCTTGATAAGACTGACCTGAATTGACTGTAGGGTCTAGACCAATTGATGGACTTGTCCAGAATAATACCCATTGGCTCTTTCTCTTATTTTTATGTGACACCTTCTGTCTTCATCAGAGTTGTAATCCTGAGGTAGAACTTCATTAGGATACATCTTTTCCTGTTGTGTCTATGTGCTTCTGTTTCAGCAGTTTGATCCAAAGATGCTATGTGGTCTCTGAAGTTCATTAAGTTGGTTAACTGCTTCCACAGTTGTGGATATGTGTATATACATGTATACTGTTTGCCCAAAAAGTAAGTAGTCCTACACTACTTGTTACTGGGATCTTCCTACCTTAATTTGTTGTGGGCCTCCTGTCATCATTATTAAACTGTGGCTTTTTAGTCTCTGACTGTGTGGTTGGTGTGTGCTGGGTTTGTCTCCATGAAGGAAACTGAATAGCTTTTGTGTGTTAGTTGCATTTTCATGTGAGCAGTATATTCTGTGTTAAATTCCCAGATCCTCCAAGTCTTCCTCATACTGTTCTTTTCCTCACACCTGTTCTTTTAATTCAGATGGGAAAGAAAGTGTTGCTGCGGGGTTCTGAGGATTTCCACACCTCCTGCAAGTTAATTTTGCCCTCTCTTTAGAACAGGCCAGTACTGTTTATCAGGCATCAGGGTCACCAGCATCAGACCATGCTGCTGGGAGCTGAGACATTCTGGCTTCTCCCAGAAGTGAAATCAGATATCTTTTTAGAGGCGCTTAGCCCAAGAAGAGGATTTCCTAGAATTCTAATCATACCCCTTATGTTTTCACCCAAAATACTGTGCTTTGGAGCTGTGCTAATTGACCTAATGTTCTGGTTTTAGATTCATGGTAGTAACCCTCAGAGCTAATTTACACAACGCACTCTGAACTGAACTTGGTAATGCAAATATAATGTCGTATTAGCAAACTGTGAATGGTTCCTACTGGGATTTGTACAATGATTCTGAGCTCATTATTACTGTCATTCAATACTGTGGATGAGTACAGGAAAAATAATTAAACAAAATAGTACTTTAAATCCCAAAAGGAATGTAAAATCAACAAAGTTGAAAACCCAGAAGTCTTAACTTGTGTTTAATATATACACTCTATGGAAAGGGAGGGGGAAGCAAGGGTGTGTGTTGGATATTCAGCATAGCTGCCCAACCTAATTGGATGGAAAAATTGATACCCAGTGAATCACGTATTCCCCCAAATGATTCCATATTTCTCCGAATTTAAGACTGGTAATGTTACGTGGAAAATGGTTTAAGAAGTATTTTCTTCTAATCCTTCTTTAAATATAAATCATCTTCCAAAAGTGTTGCCTGGGGATTTAGCCGTGTGACTCCTACTGATATCACTGAAAGTTTCACGGCTAAAATGCACAAACAGCGCTTTGAAAAAGCCTCTTGCGAGGAAGGAGGCAACACTGTAGAAGCACTGCTGTGTGAGCATTTCTCATTTCTGTAACTTGACCTGGTGTTACCAGCAAAATCTATGAGGGACCTCAAAATTCAGAAAACTGTTGAATATTCCTCAACTTTGCATAAATGTACAGGCTGGTACAAGTCCACCTCTATTAGACTGTGGGCAATTTGTCCCAGCCTTTAAAGCTCAACTGGGGGCAGGGGGAAACTGGCAGGAAAGTCACTATAATTGTTCAGCTGACATATCAGTGAGTCAGCCAGGCAAAGAGGCAGCAGCTTCATTGAAAACCTAATGTCCAGTATGGTGAACTGTAGCACTTGACTATACTCTGACTTGAACAGTGCCCTAGAAAATGGGCTGTAATGTGTTCATCTGCTGCAGACCAGTTCAGACCAATGGAGTTTCCTTTGGGCTCAGTTCTTCAGCAGCACTTTTGAACCTGCTCTTCATTATGACTTTTTTTCCTATCTGACTCCCTCCATTTCTGTTTTTGGCACTACTCCCATGTTTTTCTGGGCAGGCTGTCTCTCTTAAGCTGTTAAGTGCCCAATAATTAGACTGGATATCAGAGTAGGAAATCCAAGTCAACTTCTCTATGTACAGGACATGGGACTGGTGGAAAATTTCAGTCATTAGGTGTCACAGCCCTTGTCGTTGTCCATCTGGTGGACAATTCCATCTGCCTATCCACCTTTTGTATAAAGGAATGGTGCGAATAACATGGATGTTGTCTGTAGGGCTGATTAGTTTGTCCTGAGAGTGTCCAGAAGAAGTAAGAGTTATTGCTGCTCTTGAACCTTAGTGAGAAGAGAAGGTTAAGAGAGGAGGCATGAAATCTGAATTCTGTACATTTTGGAATAGCCTCATAATACTGTTCTTGCTGTAAGTTTTGGGATGTTTTGAAGATTTGGACCTTGTTTTTTTAACAGAACTGGACTTCTGCCTCATGTCTTCAAAACTTAAGACATCAAAACTTTCCAGGTGACACTTGAAAACTAATTTAGATCATGAAGATTAGATCAACTAAGCATGTGAAATCATACATAAAGAACATTTGGTATTAGAAAATGTTCAGTTAAGCTACTGTAAAAGCCATTAGGGATTTATTTCAACATCACCAGAATGACCAATAGAATGCCTGCAAACTACTGTCTCAGGAGTCCTTATGAGATTGTACTTAAAAGCTTTTGTTTCTGAAAGTAGATTAAACACTGCAAATTTGATATGGAGAACAAAACCAGAAGTAAAATTCCCTGTTGTATTGAATGATTTACACCTTAAGTGAAAGAGGAATTTGAAAGGCGGAAGAGTGGAAACTAAAAGGAAGAATGGAGGAGAAAACAAGACACAAACAGCACAGACTTAGGAGTTGGGGAGGGAGACAACTTGGGTCATATGGCAGACAAAATGTATATAAAAGAAAATCATAGTTGAAAGTGAAGAAAAAGTGTCAGCTCCAACAAAAATTGTTATTTTCAGGGAATTTTTTTTAAAAGGCCACTGCATTAAAGCGAACTGCTTTGAAGAATTGAGTTCACTCATCCTACTTATAATATAGCAGTGCTGAGACTCGATATGAAGGGCAAAGTATTCAATTTCCTTGTTTTAGGGACATTACATAAACAGAAGTCTTAGGGTTTAATTCAAATAAAAGATTTTCTATTGATGGTGAAACTCTCAGCTTCAATCTTGAAAGAGATTTTGAACTAGTAATAAGGCTGCATTTTCATCATCTTTCTAAGGAAAATATGAATTGAGTTTGCTTTTTTTTAAAAAAAAAAAGTTTACAGGGACCTCAAATATTTTACAGTTTATCCAGATAAGGGGAAGATGCAGATTTATGCCTGGCTGTGGTGACAGAAGAGGGTGTCAAGGAAAAAAAGATAGGAAATAGAGAGTAGCACAGATGAAAATTACATGGTAATTTGCAGTGTAGTAGGTTTTGTCTTCCTCTGGAATGTCATTGGAATCCCTTGTTTATTACAGAGTGTAAAGTGGTGTGTACAAGTCATTTATAAAATGTACTTTACCATCCTGTGGGAAATCTTATGCCTTCATTGTGACCACCTTAACTTAGAGATGTTAAAGCTGTGGCTTTCAAGAGCTCTAGTGTAGTAGAGTTTTGCCCTAGGAAGTTAATAAGAAAACTAACAAAGAATTTGTAATAGTGTAAGCAACATTTTTAAGTCAGCCAATTAAATTAATGATCCTGTCTTGAAAGCAGTTCAAAAAACATCTGCCCACTCAACAGTGTACCCTTGTGTCTGTGACTCTGCCCTTTTGGGTGCTCAGGATTAGTAGAAGCACTTAGTGCACATGCATTCTTGTAGGTACATCTGTTTTGCTCAGCTGCAGTAACTCTCCCAATTATATTGTGTAAATCTCTGCCCTAGCTTTGTGTGTAAGTAGCAGAGAGGCTTTTAAGGCATCGCTGCATGTTCATGGCCAAAAGCATCATATTTACACTGATATGTCAAGTATAGCCAAATATAATTGATTGGTTTAATGAAACTCATAAGCAGTTCTGTGCAGGTTGCATAATGCTAGGAGAAGGATGAGAAGGAAGTATCCAGGGAAAAGATATTAAGGATTTAGGAAAATGATATATTAAAGCTGTCTGCTTTACTCTTTGTCCCTGAAATAGCTACAGAACAGCCTCTGTTCAGCCTCTCTGCTGGGCAGCTTCACATTTTTCATGTTTGGAAGCCCTGTAAATGCACTGCAGAAAGGATGCCTGGTATAGCCAACATTGGCCAAGTAGTTTACAAAGGGTTTCTGAAAACTTCAGTGTATGTGGGACACTTTGCTTCTCTGTATCATGGTCTCATTGTCACCTGTTCTTCAAAAAGAAATTGCTGCTTCTCTGAAGTTTGAAGAACTGTTCTAGATCCTTGGAGAGAACAGCAGTACAAAAACGCAAGGTATCGTTTTTAAGCCTTGGTACAGGCAGTCCCTGCTTTATTTGATGTCATTTCAAGGTTGTTAAAAAATAGCTTGCAATGCTGAATATTCTTTCTCATCACTATTGCAATTTGTATTACTTCTAACCTTCAGTATATACCTTTGAGATCAGCTTTGCTTTCTTTAAAATAATCTGAAGGACTGATGTTTTTGCACCGATTTGTTCTACTATGAAGATAAGTGTTTGTGATTTTCCTTTGTCCTTTGGCCTTTTTAACACTTTCTTTTTTGTTGTTGTTGCTTTTCAAAGCGCTTATGCTTGTACTCTGCTCTCCCTTTAATCTCTTCTAGTAACCACATTCTAAGACAGCATTTGGGAGCAAATTCCTTCTTTTTTTTTTTTTTTTTTTTTTTTTTGGCTGTGCTGCAGTGCTGTGGTTTTGTTCTGTAAAGAAATTTTGAGCACAAACATCATCTGTTTTAAATAGTTTTATTTGTTGAGGTAAGAAATATATTTTATCCTCTGGCGGAGGACTGCAGGTCCTGTAGGTGCCTGAGTTCTTGCTAATTTATATGGCCTGACTAGTCAGCATGCTGAACTGGGGAAAAAATAATTAATTAGCAGTATTAAGACTAGCGTGGAATTTTGCAGAGCTCTTTAGGAAAAAAACCAAACTTCTGGAGGGGTTAGAGTGATTCAAAGAAATCTTTGACCATTTTTCCTTTGTGACCTTAAATTAAAAAGCCAAAGTGAGCCAGTAATTTAATATAGTTTTTTGGTTGCAATTTAGGTACTAAAGCATTAGGTGTAATACTGAATACTTGAAAGTTCAGCAGAACAGCCACTATGGTATAACTGAAACCAGCTACTGTTATTTTAAAAACCTTGATGTTGTTGAATGTTTGTGACATATGTCCAGTTCTCTATGGATCATCCATATTAGTCGTAAAGTATCCTCTTAAGCCAAAAATTGAATTATGATTTCACTTTTTTATAGTTTGTCTCTTCAGACAGAAACCTTTGACCTATTCCTGCTTTTCATAACATAAGCATTAGGTGTTGTCAGTCATTGTCATGGAGCTTAGCTCTTGCATAAAGCCTAATTGTTCTCTGTTGTTTGTCTTGGATAGCTATATAAAAGGCTCATTCTGGGTCTTTTTATCTTATCTAACAGTGTTAAAATAAATCTTACTTCCAGGAAAAACTTGTGGCAATTCGAGTAACAAGTCTGAACTCTTCTGGTGCCTATGCACATGTTGAGTCTGGTTGCCTTGTTCAGTTGTGTAATGATTTCCAGATGATGTCTTGTGACTGCTGACAATCTGCAGAGGGCAAGCTCTCCTTGATGTTCAAACTTTGCTTTGTGAGGAGAAAGGAGAAAAGAATTTTTTTTTTTGGAGGGGGGAGTGTCTGAACAGATGGTTAGCAGAGGATTGAAGTAATAGGTAGTGAACGGGCAGAGAGAAAAACCAGGTAAGAGAAAATGTGAAGAAAATGTAAGCAGATTGCTCCCTCTCCCTCTACCTTCCCCTTCATTTCTCCCCAATTGCTCAATAAAGAATGGAAGGGAAATAGGAATGGAAAATGAAAGGAAACTTTCCTTTTAGTTTTTGGAAAAGACATGATACTTTCAATGCTAAGGTAGGTTAATAAGTTATTGTGTAACAAAATGTAAACAATTATTTGGGTTGCTGCAGAGAAGCAAGCAAAACAGGATAGTCCCATCCATGTGTTGGGATGGGAGAGTGAAACTCAACCCTCACCTGTCCCAAAGGAGAATTCAAGAACCTCTATCCCCTGAGGATGTTGTCAGTGCAGATCCCCAGCATTCTTCCAGAAGTGGTACTAGGCAGTCACTCTGGAGCTAGAAATTGTGCATGGATCCATGTCTTAACTTATTTTAAATAAAGTAAAAGCTGTCTGTAATGAAGAAACCTTTCTGGTGCAAGTTGGCTTATTTATGTCAGCAGTGTAAAGCAGAGAGGGAGTTTGGGTTTGAGTTCTGATTTCCCTGTAGTGAGAATGTTGCCATCTGGTAACAAACACGAAGTAGGAATGGTTTCCTCCATAGTTTTCTGCAGCCAATTTAAAACTCCATTTGGTGCACTCCAATCATCTGTAGCTTTTGAATCATTTGTGGAAAAGCAATCAAACCTGTGATGGGGGATCAGCACCTAGCCTGTGGTTATTGCAGAGGTGGTACCTGCAGGAAAGAAGTTGGAAGGCCAGGAGGCAGCTTCCAGACCTGAGGCTGGACAGGTGGGTGGTCTTGTGCTATTTGCTTTGTAATCCTTAAAGTCTCTTAAAGTATCGAGGCAGGTCTTTTGCAATGTAATGCGTGCTCTGTGTGTACTGCTGAGCCAACATGTCACCTACCGCCCTGTTAGTTGAGAATCAGTATGCTTGCTTTGATACTGCATAATAAAGCAACTGGTAGAATTTCAGCTGTTATTTTTAAAAGGTACATTGTTTACTGAAAGTAATTTGCCTCCTGCCTGCTGTCTCCCACGTGTAGCATGGAAGGACCCCCTGTGTCAGGCTTGACAGATTTTACAGAAATCTGAAAGAAGCTTAGAATGCATGTGAAAGTATGGTAATTCTCTGAATTTAGGCAGTTTAATCATAACAGAACTTGAAGGGTCACCTGTCTCTTTGGATGAAAAGTACTGCATACAACAAAGAAGGTTCAGGAAGCAAATTCTGGGAATGTCTGTTTCTCAGATGTGCCTTTTTATACGGGCTGGTTTCCCCTGCTCCCTGTCACCTCTGCAAAGCTTTTATGCGTTTCACAGAGAGACAGAATTGTCAGTTGTTATAGGCAGAGCTGCTGGCACCTCCTGTCATTTCTCTTTGTAAGATCTATTTTCTGGTTTTTATTTCTTTGTCAAACTTCTGTTCATGCTGAGATTTTCCATACCTTATGTCCTCCCTGACATCCAGCTTGAGAGCAGAATATGGCATCTCTGTTAAAATCAGTATTTTCTATATACTGTCTATGTTTAGCTGTAATTTTTTTTACATCAAAGGCAAGGTATCACTTGTCTCATTGCAGGCTCAAAATTCATTGTTGCACCAAGACCTACAAATTAAGCCATCCTTAAATACATTGAGAGCCTTGTAGACAGAGACACAAGCAGATGGAGTATGTTCTTTGCCTACTTCTGCTATGTGTAAAATACTACCATTTCTCCAAATGAGCTGGTATTTGGCCTTTATGGGATCTCCTAAAGAGAGAAAACTGGTTCTCCTGGTTTTGCAGTACCCACCCACTCCCAGCATGTCTAGAGGTTAGACTATGCTTCTTCCTGTTCAGGATGTACCAATGTGTTTGAGAGAAATTTAACAGTAAACCTTCTGTATCCACAGCTCCAAAGGGAATTTCCTGAGGAAGACGAGTTCACACTGTACTTTCAGTCTTTTCCTGTTTCAGTGCAGTGGGAAAACACTATGCTGTCCTGTGTTCTGCCAATTTTGTATTTCTCTATTAGTCTTCATATATTTTTATTACTTCCTATATTTTTCCAAAGTTAGAGGGTATGAATTGAAAGTATACTACAAGATTTTAAATGTAAGAATGAGCAAAGTATTTTAAGACGGTGATGCTCCAGATAAAACCTTTGTTTGTTCCTGTGTATCAGAAGAGTTGCTCTACAGTATCTGAGCAGTTGACTATCTAGTGCTGAAGAGGCAAGTGATGGTGATGGAAATTTTCATATGGACAAGATAAAACACACTGCATCCTTCTGCAGGCTCTGAAAGCAGTGGAATACCATTTGACAATAGATCCCTGAAAGCCTCCTGTTCTCTTGTGGGATGGGATTATGACAAGATCAACATTTCTGAATCACCCAGCAGTTGCTGCAGACTCTTTCCCATGCAGAGGGACTGAGACCATCTAGCAGTCCTGTATAGTACAGCCCTGCTGCATTCACACTTTTCAGTCCCAGCAGAACTGCTGTTCTTGACCTGCCTGCCGGTGGCATGCCACAGCAAAGCACAGCTTTCCATTTGTGTGGTCTGAGAGTATCCTATTCTCCAGGCCAGCTGTTTTCAGGAGAGACAAACCTTGTTGATTGAGTTATGAAATCATCTCTAACTAGGGAGAGGGTATTTTCAACTCCATCAAGTAAGACTGGGCTACATCTTTAAATGTCTGGCTTTGATTTCTTAGATGTTCAGATTTTAGTCTTTCCAGATCATCTTTATGTAGTGTTTCTGTTTATGGAATACCCAGTCCATTTGGACTCCTAAATTTTGGTCACGTCATCTCTGGTGGCAGTAATTTCCTCAGGCAAATTTTGTGCTGTTTTGCAGTGATATTTTGAGGATTAGCACATTCCTTAGAACAAACCACAATTCCTGGAAGAGACAGGTAATAACTACGTATCTCAGTATATACTTCATTACTGAAAAACAGTCAGTGAACCAGCACAGAATTTCATTCCTCTTTTTTCAGTATTTGCACTTTTTTATCAAAGCACTTATTTTCCTCTCTTTAATCCTGGCCTTTTTAGTTCTTTCTAGAGTTCTTTGGGAACAATGCACTGTGGAGGGAGGCCATTGTTCTTCACACAGAGCTTGTTCTTTGGGTTTATCCCCTGTCTGTCTGCAGGATGCAAAATTCCTTACCATTCTGTAATCCAAAATCTTCTTACTGGGGGCTGGATAAATCATCTTGACATGTAGTTGAGCAGCTGAGATGTCATCTCTGAAGTTTGACTGTCTTTTCAAGTTAACCTTTAAATGTATCGAAGCCATTCTTCGGTTTTTCAGAGCCTGACTTCACACGTTAATGTAGTACATCTTCCATGACAGAAAAGATTAGAATCATTTTCATAGAATCATTTTCTGCTTTTGCTTTTCTCTTAACATTAATAACAATTTCTACACTTAAAAAATAGAATAGTGACAGGACAAGCAACATGTCAGCCTTGTTCACACCTAATTCTGCCTTTAGAGTTTGCCCCAGGTGGATCAGTGCATGTCCATGTAGTTACTTTTATTTTTATATCATTCTTAAGAGACCAGTCTCATCCTAGACCTTAAGTCAGGCAAAAATCTCCCTGAAGCCACTGGGAGTTTTGCCATACCTGACTAATAAGGTATTTGAGAAGGAACATAATGCTTGCGAATTGGAGAGACTAATTTTGTAGGCTTCAGGTTCATCAGGCAGGCAGGTAATGTCTGGCAGTTCTTTTCATGCTGGGTCTTGATCTTCCGGCAGCCATTGCAGCTCTTCCAACCTTTAATTTTGTGTAAAAATGTGTGTTCACATTATTCATCCACACTGTCCACACATTAAAAAAAGAAAAAAGAAATAATACCTTTTAGGGTGGAAGGCAAAAATTAACTTTGGACTTTGTATCTCTGGGACTCAGTACATCACTTCTCTAGGAGAGAACTACAGACCTTTGGGGGTAGCATGTAAAAAACTACTGTGATATTGACTACAATTTTTTTTAGGCCCATAATTCAGTTTTAAAGACTTATTCTTCTCCGTTGCCAAGCATCCACATCTGGAATGTCCATCTGAACACTGTGTTCAAGGTGTCTCCAGTCAGATATTTTATTTTAGAAAATATTGATAATAGAACCCAAAGCATATATCATGGCCCATATGTCTTTTTAAGCTCAATTTTTGAGGACCAAAGAATAAAAGACCGAAGAATAAAAGTGATGATATCCTTTCGTATGCAGGCTTGAATAATCTTTGTAAGTAACAGAAATAGCATTACCCCATTGGGGCTGCTTTCAGATGAGAAATGACACGTGATGTTCTTTTAAAAGAATGCTATGTAGGTTAATTATTGAAAGGTATTTATGCTGCTTCTAAAATGGCAGATTTATGCTCTATTACAACTAAAAGGCCACCACAGGAGTTCACTGCTGCTCCTCAACTCTGTCTAACAAGGACTGATTCCAAGATTGGACTTTGCTACTCTAAGGAGGAAGAAAAATTTATGAAAAAATAAGAGAAGGAAATGCTGACTCACTTTTCTTCAATTAAGACATCATAAGAAAAGTTTATTTTTAGTCTTTGCAAATTCCCTGGTGTCTGATCTTCTGTGAGTATTTATACTTCTTTATTTTAATGGAGTATTTATACTTTTTTATTTTAATAACTCCCTTCAAGGCCAATATGAGCTAAGCATGTAAATCCCCAGGGAACTGATGAAAAAGGCAATCCCATTCACTTAAATGTAAAAATAAACCATTTGGCATGCAGAAAAGAATCTCATAAATTATTATTTCTTTTTTTTTTCCTCTGTCATCTAGTACTTTCTTGGCCAGATTGAAGGCATACACAGTTTCCTGTATGCATTTTTTTGCTTTGAAGTGTTGGTGAATAAATTCATTAAAGTAGAACAAAAAAAAATTTTTCTAATTTGTTGCTTGTCTTCTATTTCAATGAATAATCTAAAAGACTGAAAGTATTTCTGTATTTGTTGTAGTACCATTTGCAGTTTGTTGCAAGGGAAGTAACCTTAATCAGATTTTTAAGCTGTGTTTTCCTTACAGCAAAATCTCCAGGTTACAGCTTTTCCAATTACATGCAGAAGAAGGCAAGGGGACAAAGATAGTCTAGGGAGCTTTCTCTTTCAGCAGCAAAGTTTGCATTTCTTTTAATGTAGTTAAAATGTTTGACAGGAGAGAGTAGGGTTTAGTGATGTGAGGTGATTTCCAAATGAGTGTTAGCTTTTTACTGACCTACTTTTTACTAGTGGTGTATTCTTGTCCATTACTTTTTGTCATTGAATAATGCTGATATATTAAGCTGTGTGCTTCAAGGGCTTGTAAAATTGCATGTAGGGGCAGGACTGAACTGTGAAAGTGCGAATTACTCCATCAGATCAAACCCAATTAAAAAGTGACAAGCACAGCAGGAGAAATTGAAAGCAAGGTTTATCTTTCATGTAACATAAGAAGCCACTATATCGGTTAGAAACAAAGCCAGTGTGAAACACATTCTCCACCTCTTCTCATCCCTCTCCAAAAACTAATAATATCTGCTGACTTTATTATCAAAAAGAATAAGCCCCTGAGTTGTAATGGCTCATGTTGAAGGACACTGTGGCAATGGCAAGAGAAGGGGAAGTACGGCACCTGTACACCTTGAAGCTATTTGCTGTCAAAGCATGCACTGGGCCTCAGGTCAGCGCATTTGGGGATTGACGGATAGGGAGTTTGGAAAAGTGGTGATCATTAAAATGTGTCATTAAAGGAAGACTTGGAGTTTTGCCGACTCTCTGCAGTTCCACACGAAGTGTAGGAATAAGAGCACGGTAAGGAAACTGTGAACTTCCACTAAGCCCTGTAGTTGTTACAGAACTGCTACAAGCTAGGGAAAGGTGTTTAGTCTCCAGTGCCATTGAAGAAATCCTTATAGAACCTTTTGCATAACATCTACCAGCACTCTTCTAATGGTCAGTTGGATCTGTGAATGTATAAGCTAATGCAGTTGCCTATGTACAATATAATACTGCAGAATCATCCTTCCAGAGTACTAGGGTTGTGGTGAGTTTGGGTTTTTTGTTTCAGGTTTGTGGGAGTTTGTTTGTTTGTTTGTTTGCTAATCCAATAAACTCGTAAAATAAACAAAATAATAAACCAACCAAAAAGTAAATCAACTTGGCAAAATGTGTAAATATGTTCCATATTTGCTATTGGGATGCAGAGTGCTTCAGTGATGTGTGACTGCTGCGTGACAAGGTGAACACCACCTTCGGCAGATAATCGATATTACATTGACCCTCATACCTGCTTCTAATGGTATAACCTCAGTGAACTCCTGTGTGTGTGTGTGAACTAAACTTTAGCACAGCTGATTTGATTAATGCTGAGTTTTGAGGTTCAACTTCAATGCATGTGACATTCTACTTTTTCAACAAAAAAGCCCCAATAATCAAACACAAAAGGGAAAAGTGAGAAATATGTGAAGCACTTGATATGTGTAAGCTGTGCTCAATGGCATTGTATTGTGGGGAAGATAGGGGAGATGAATGGGTAAATTCACAGGGTACCTGATCCATATCACAAGTTTTGCCTGTGAAAACAGTGATGCTCCATAGGATGCATATTCATGTAAAATATATATTTAATTGATGTACAGTGAGTTAAGACTTTATAATAGAGACCGCCTCATTTACAGTCCTACTAGACTTGAAGTTGGGAAGCAGCTGTTAGGGAGGGGGAAAAAGTTATCATAGTGTGAAAATGGTTATTATCTAAAAGCCTCCATTTTCCGGGAGGAGGTTTACCTTTTCCCCATTTGTACCATTGATAAGTACCAATGGTCATCCAAAGGAATGGCTTTATTTTTGTGTGTTATGGTCTGTTGGAGTTTCTTCTGGGTAAAAAAGCTGTAGGGACTCTTTCAGACAATGTCTAGGTCTGAACTTTAAAAACAAATACACAAAACCCCTCAAAACACCAAACCACAAAAAAGGACAACCTAAATTTCTTTTCTAATAAAACCTTTTTGGTTTTATCAGAAAAAGTTTGATACAAGATTCATAACATTTTAAAGGACTGTTATGCATGTGTTAGGCTTGCTTCCTTCTCCTAAAGGTAAAGGGGAGGACCTAGCTGTGTGAGTGCACTTTCTTTTTTTGTGGGGATGATTTTGGTTGGGTTTTTTTTTTTTTTTTTGTCAAGAGGAAACTTCCACAAACTATGCCTTTGTTAGTTTTACCATTTTTCTGGCACAACCAAGAGGTTAATGCATTCATTGCTAGATATATTACTGTAATACAGATACAATAGACTTTCAAGAAAAAAGGGAGAAGACACCCACACTGTAATTTGAATGTGAAAAAGATTAATGGAATTCTTATTCCTGACTGATATATGTAAAATATGTGGGTAAGAGTTGAGTTGGTTTAAAAAAAAAAAAAAGAGAGCCCTCACAAAACTGTGCAGTTATACCATTACCTAACTCTGACCTTTATTTTGTAGTGACCAGTGTAAAAGAAAATGCTGAGAAGTACATGGAGATTCTAGAGGATAAACTACATAGGTAAGGATGATATAATGGAAAACTTTGAAATCTTAAAAAATGCTTGTTAATGCAGCATTGATATGCATAAAAGTGTTACGGAATTTGCATTAGAATAATACCAAAAATAGTTCAAAGTAGGAAATTCCACAAGTGTTAAGATCTCTGTTCATGATCATGTTCAGCAGCTTTTCTGCCAGCCTGGCAATGGGTGCAGGTAAAAGAAAGAATCACTGTTCAGTGCAGAGGACTGCCCTGGAATGGTGGTGGTACAGCCAGAGAATGGGCTCCATGCGTGGGGTTATGATGTCTCACTCCAGCTTTACCTGCAGGTCTTGTAACCAGAAGTGTGCTCTCTTAAGCACCCAGAAACCCCCAAGTTTTAGGGATGTGACAGCTGGTTGAAAAATCACCCCTTTGTTACTATGCAAAACCAATTCTGAGCAGGGCCGAGGAGTCCCTAACCAGAACTCTGGGCATCTTTAACAAGTAAAGGCACTCTATCTAACAGTTTTGAAAAAATGTGGAAAGCGAATAGAAACCAAGACAACAATAGAGATATTTTAAGAACTGAATCCCAATGCAGAATTTACATATGTTTATGGCTTTGTTTTTTTTTAAAAACAAATGCTAACATTTATATTTCCTTCTCTTGCTGCATGAAGGGGGCTCTATGTGACCCCCTCCAAATTAAGGCTTTTCCTTGAAATATGATCAGCAAATATTACAGTGCTGTTCTAATGGAATCTTCTGCATTCGTGAACTTTGCCCTGAACAACTCTATTTTAATTGAAAAAAGGCTTTCATACATAGTCATTGGAGCTTGAGCCTTAATAAAATGCAACTCACCAAATTAGCTCTGCTTCCATTTCCACTACTAAGCAGGTAATTAATAAAGTGTTGCCCTCACTGGTTTTTTGTTGTATTGATAAAGAGAGGGTTATATATATTTTTTTTTTTGCTCACTCATACTTTTGAATATAGAAGTATTTATTTGGCTTAACTCTTAAATTGGAAAGTAATACAGAACTGAACAAAAAATTATGGAAGATCAAGCTGTGTGTCTGTGTGCTGCCTTAATAACATTTATACTCCATATACTCCAATCCATAAGTTTAAGACAAGTCTTAAGGACTTTCAGTGCATTGTCTTTTGGAAAACAATATTCTTTTTTTTAGTTTACTCTCAGGTCATGGTGTAACTCTTGGGGATGGTCCTGTGCAGGCCTAAGGGTTGGACTTGATGATCATTGTGGGTCCCTTCCAGCTCAGTAAATTCTGTGACATGTTTTGATGCTTCTAGGCTTGTATGGGTTTAATCGACATATCAGGCTCCCAGAAGGACGTAAATTTCTATTTAAGTGCTAAATAGTTGGAGAATCTGTATATTTTTTTTTCTCCTTCCAGGGACTTATCAGATAGAATTTGCAGTTGTGATTTTTTTTTTTAAATTTAGTTATGGGGGATGAATGTATTTTTGAGCTGTCTATCTTGACTTTTCTGCATCAGTCTCTTAAATTGCAGCACCTTTTTATGTGCCTTGATAGATGTTGTTAATGAGCTTGGAGCATGCTTTTTTATTCTCTTCTTCTATTTGTGGGAGAAATTTGCATGCTGAACTACTGGTATTCATCCTGCTTCTGTGGGGACTGTCATTTCAGGGAAAGAATTAAAAGCTAAACCTTCTTTTTGGCACTGCTTTATATTTTGGAGGCATTTTTTTTAATGCCTCCAAACAGTAGTTTAAAACAGTAGTTGACCAATTCTTAGCAGCTTTAAGAATTGTCAAGTATTGTAATGTATTTTGTTGCTTTTGTGTGCAAGGGTTGACTTCCTCTGTACTACACAGACCTGGGCTCGTTTTAGTCCAGGTTCTCTATTGCAGCTGGGCTACACGCTTCAAAGTTTTGCTGTTAAGGTAAATGTTCTTCCCAACCTGTTCTGAGGATACAAAAGCATCTATACTGCTGCACTGAACATGCTCTTCAGAGCTTGCTGTCAGCTTCTCTAACAGACTGTTGTGATGTTGCCAAGATTCTAAAATTCCCCTTCCAAACTTAAGAATAAAAAAAAGAAAAAAAGCAACTAATGAACCACCCCCCCCCAAAAAAAAAAAAAACACTTCCCCCACCCCTAGCAAAACCCTGCTAAAACTCAGCAAATAAACCCAACAAAATACTCCCCCAAAAAACTCAGCACAGTGTTGGCCAAGGTTCCAGATGGTGAAGATTCAGTTCTGAACGTGTTTTTCAACATGTGCAAATGGTATTAGTCTAAAAATAGTTAATCTTAAGTAATTAAGGACTACGAATTTATTTTAATATTGGTGGAAAAAGAAAATCTGTAATGTTTTTAACACAAAGAAGTCTCTAAGATACTACATCTTGAAAAATATATTTATGCTAATAAGGTGGTTTAGATATTTGGGTTTAAAAGGTTCCTTGGTCTTTAAGTAATTAACTACACCTCCTTTAAAGCTTGAATTAAAAAAAAAAACAACAAACAACTAAGCAAGAGCCAGAGAGGCTTCCCCATCCCCTGTGCCCCCCTCCTCCTGTTTAGAGAAGAAACCTGAGAGTCTTTCTCTTTTTCTGGCCTTCATATAGATGCTCAGATTACTCCTTTATATATATATCATAAACTAAAGAAAGAGTCCCTAAGGAAAATTTAAGGTGTAAGTTTTAAGTTTACATTTTAGACAGCAGTAGAATTTCCATCCGGCTCATGAATGCACCTTTGGGGTTGCTCTTGAAACCCAAAGAGGATCAACTCTGGGTAGCATGAATTCAAATAAGCCTCTAGAGCTTTTCTCCAGATGAAACATATCATTTTGCTAGGTAATGTTTCAAATAGAAACAACCTAGATTCAGAACCCTTCAATTTAAAATAGAGCTTCAGAGGAAAGTAGAACTCTTAGAAATGTAATTTTTGACCACTTTTGCAACAGAAGAAAATTAATGAAGAAAACTCAGACCAAAACAGCTTTAATGAAGATTTGAGTTTAAAAAAGTCAATATTATCAATTAATTTCCCCCCTCCCCCTTCTTTTCTCTTTTGCTTATTTTGTGATTTTTTTTTTTTTTTTTTTTTTTTTTTTTTTTTTGCTGAGTTGGTGAAGGGAGAGGGAACCTAGCTTATTCACTGGAGTATGTTTTGGAAAGGTGGAGTTTTTTGGTGTGGGTGTTTTGGTTTTGGTTGTGTTTTTTTGTTGTTTGTTTTTTGTTTTGTTTGGTTGGTTTTGGGGGTTTTGGTTTGTTTGTTTGTTTGTTTTTTGGGGTTTTTTTGTGGGGTTTTTGGGTTTGTTATTTTTTGGTTGTTTTTTTTTGTTTTTAAAACAAATGCAATGCTTTTGACTGCAGCCTACAAAATACATGCTGTCAAGTAGCTTGTAGAATATGTTTGATTAGGAGTACTACTCTTCTGATAGCCTTGTACCTAAAGGACAAAAAAAGGGAAAATACACATTGACAAAAAAATGAAATATGTTCAGTATCTACTGGTTTCACTCCAAAGAAGGCAAAACACCCACTAAGTACACAGATTACTTGACATTGCTTTTTCCTTTTAAAATAGAGGTTATATTCTGAGCAGTGGATTGACAGTTGTTGAGGACAGTATCCTTCATGAAAAGAATAAATAAATAGTATGTTTTGTAATGCTGCTGGCTGTCTCTTTCCCAGTCACCAGTATATATCAAGCCACTCCTCAAGTTTATACATTAAATCACTAGCTGCTCTTTTGAGAATGTAAATACCATTGCCATTGCTTCCAAGGTAGACCTTGCAAATCACTTACCTTTTGTTAGTAAACAGGAGATGTGCAAAAGTAGTCAGAGTTAGGATAATGAAAATGTGTTCAGCAGAGACATTTGTCTGTATAAATATCTGAAGTGCAAGAAGTTTTGCTTAGATAACTTCAGCCCATCACTTGAGCCGTTTAAGAGGGATTGTACAGGAGAAGTTTACCATAGTAGTCTGATTTAGCTCATAAAAATTCAGCTGCACATCTTCTTGTGGGACCTGTGTGCTTTCACGGAAAGTGTATTTTTTTTCATCTTGCTTCTTTCCACACCAAGTGAAGGCTCTGCTGGCACTTTATATCATTACCATGAGTAAAGTGGGCTTCAACCGTCAGCAACTCTTTTAAGAACCATCAAGTTCTACCATAAGTGAGCTTAAGTCATGTAAATGATTGACAGTCATGAATTGTGCATTCGAAAGAGTGCTATAAAGCTGTAAAAGGAGATTTGGGTTAGGATTCTGTGATTAAATGGTGTCTCCTAAATCAGTACTTAGATAAAAGTGGCCAGATATTGAAAAACGTGTGGGGTACAATAAACGCCTTTTAAATTGATGTTGATGGAGAGAAAGTATTAAGTTATATTTGTTTAGATGTGGGAATCCAAGTCCAGACTTGGGTTTGAAAGTATTCACTTGTTTTTGAAGATAGCAATAAAATTGCCTGTCCTTTAAATGAAGAAGCACAGTGGAAAGAAACCTTTGATATATATTTCTGCATGAAAAGTCATCATCATCTGAGTTATTTGCTAGTTCTTATGTATGTCAATGTAGGTCATGTGACATAAGCCATTGTGCATCTGTCACATTTTACATGCACCCTGTATCTCATTAAATCTCTGTCCTAGCTTCAGTTTGATTCCCTTCCATTGCAGAGGGGGTTGTGAGAAAGATTGATCTGTGTAAGAACTGTATGTGATAGCTGGAGAAATGAAAACAAGTATGTAGAACAAGATAAAAATTTTAAAAAGTCTTTCAGACCCTTGCCCTTGCAGATGCTGGTAAATGTTCTACAATAAATGTGTTTATCTTATAAAGTGCTGTGCAAAAACAGGAATTCAGTTACACTACTGAAACATGCATTAAAATGACTGGTTGTTTCAGCTCAGTCTTGCCTTTGGAGACACTGCTGTGCTCTTCTTGTAGTAGTAGAGGGAAAGTAGAAGTCTTCCTTTAGATTTCTCTATACCAAAGACAACTAAGGTTAAATTAATGGTGCAAATGAGCTTAATGAGATTTATGATGAAATAACAATACTTTTATTTTCAAGTATCCATCTGCTATATATCCATAGAAACATATTTGGAATTCACTGCCTCTGTGAAACTTATTAGAAACTGATAATCTGTGAAAGTTTGCCCTCTTAAGCAGATAGAATAAACGTGGTGAAATTGTTAGAAGAGAGTGTCACCTGAAGATAATTTTTTTTTTTGTATGCTGTAAATTATTTGATATTTGCCCTAAGAACTGGTTTTATTTGGCATACCAAATATTTCCTGAGTGGCATTGTATGCTAACATGAAACGTTATGCCTGATCCATGACCTAAGCAATTATTGTTAAATATGATATATAGTGAAGGAGCATCTCACAACTGAAAATACCTCTTGGGGGAAAAACGCAAATAAAACATCAGGAGAGACCAAAGATCTTGGGACTATCGTCTGTCCTTCTGCAGGCACTCAGAATGCAAGAGCAAGACCTATCATGGACCACTGCACCCTGAGGCCGAAGAAACCCCAGAAGGAGCTGCCTTCATTGCTAATTAAACAATTGGGCATTTAAACCTTTCTCAAGACTGCAATGATTTTCTACAGTGAGGTGAGGTTCCTGCATCCAGCTGGAGCTTGTTAGCCTCCTGCACCCACTCAGAGCTCTGTTTGAAGTCTGACACTGTGCTGTTGAAGAGCAGTCTGTGGTAGCCAAGCCTACAAGCACAAGCTTGCAAATATTGAACATTTTCATGACAAAGCCCCTTTTTGGTCATCTACAGACCCTTACCTTCTGTAAGGGTAAGATTTCATCTTGAACTGTTAGTGCCCTGTATGTCATGTTATAGAAACCCTGATGCCTGCCATAGGAGAACTGCTAAGGCTGCTGAGTAAGGCTTTCTGTAAGCTTTTGCCTTTTGTACATGCAGCAGCGCAGGTGTGCTCAGGAGTGCCAGATGGCCTGTGGTAATTTTGTGTAACCCATGACCCACCTCAGTTTCACTGAGGAATGTTTCAGCTGCTGGTAAAACCTTAGGAGTGCACAGATAGGACTGAAATGCCATCTTTGCCTGCCTCCCCCTAAGACTATGTGTTTTCTATTGTGCTTCTAAGAGACCATACAGCCCCATCCCTTGCTGGATAATGATCTGATCTTATTTTGCTTACCAGCAGTTCTGCTGCTGGAGTGTTAAATGCAGGTTAGACAAAATACTAGTGACTCACTTAGTCCCTTTCTTCTTCCCAGCTGGTCTTAAGTCATACACAGCTGTGAGAACATTAGCTCTGAAATTGTGAGCAGCAGACACTTTATATGCGTTGATGCATTCCTTTATATCTCATGGCCCACATGGTGATGATTTCTAAATCCCTTATCATAACTGCCTCAGGCTGGAAACAATTTTTTTATACCAGCTAATGTAAAGATGACATTTCTTGAGCTGAGGGAATTTAATGAGATTGCACTGTTCTGTGGGCCTCAAAAGATTATGCTGTGACTTCCATTCATGACAAAATCAGGGCTTTTAAGTGCCTTTTCCTAATTCCCAGATAGGAATCATGAAATTATTTTTGGAGAATAATATCATTCCAAAATAACCGGTGACAATTACACAAAGATATTTTATTGTGCTATTTTCTGTGGAGAAACAGATAAATATAGTAAGATACAATACTGCAATGACTGTACTTTGCCATTATTGAATGATAAAGCACCTGGTAACTTTGCAAATGTGTACAAAACCTTTCTTCTTTAATTGACTGTGTTTCGCTCTTTGTGTTGGTTTCTTTTTTTTGGGGGTGCCTTTTTTTAAATTCATGGGTACACAGTATGGAAAATTACATAGAGTCTTACTCTGATACAAGTTGTTCTCATCTTCATGGTTCCTTGATCACTGAGGTGTGAAGGTGATTGTGTGTGGTTAGGACAACTAGCATCTACTGAAGAAGCAGAAATCAAGCCTTAAGTCCTACCTGATTTCATCTGTTAGTTTGTTTTTTTTAAGGGTTTCAGTCAAATGTTAGTTGATTAGTTCAGAAGAAATGTGGCTGCAACCTGGCTGCTTGGACTGCTACGGAATGCATGCATTCTCTATCAGAAACAATGTTTTCTCATGCAGGCAGTGTTTTTAACGCATTTGAAGATGTCATCCTCGCTGAGATCTGTCACTTCAGACAAGATATCTGATGTTCTGAGGGTCCCATGCCCTAAGAGGACAAGTCAGGATTAAATGCCACAATATCACATTCCAGTTTACATGAAAATAAACAGTCTTAAAAGCTATTCTCTTCCCTTATTATTCATTCTTTTACCTTACATACCACAAGTCTCCTTTATAACATACTAAGTTTCAGAAATGTTTTTGTGTGCTGAGCTGAGGATGAATGCTCTGAATAGGGACACTGCACACTGAAAGGACAATATTTCACACTGCTGATGGTCTTAGTGGCCTTGGAACACATAGAAAGAACTGCGTGTCTTTGCAGATGCAGAATTCTCTTTCTCTACTGTTCCTGTCTGTATGGAATATTTCTTTTTTATAATGTAACATTGATTATATAGGGGTAGTTTCCCCAAATGTGTTGTTTGCTCATGACTTCGAGCTGTTATTTATGAATGGTTCTTATCTCCCTGAAAAAATGCCCTTGGATAGCAGTGAAATCACTTGTGTTGCCTGCCCTTTCAAAAAAGCACTGCAGGACTAGGCCTGGTGTGATTAACTTAAGTACTGAAAATTGGGAACATAGTTAGAAGCTTATGCTGCTGAAAGTGAATATGGTACATAATTTGCCAGATTTGTAAATTTGGAAGAAATCTTTCTACACTTCTCTGACATCTGAAGGCATTCTGCCTAAACCATGGTTTGCTGTTCTTTAGAGTAAAATAGTCTGTCTTGAACATAATGAGTAGTTTTATCATACTGATTGGGTACTCAAAAAGCCTTCAAACACCACCACCACCAAATAACTTGTTGGGTTTCAGTAATGTTGAAAAAACATTGCAGTGTCACCAAACCTTCATGGGACCGATCAAACACTTTACTTTGGAGAATCAGTTCTCCTTGTGAGGAAATTCACATTGTTTCAGTTACCTTATTTTTCAGTTTATGTGAGAGATGATGTTATGAAAATAGGATTAATTTTTCTTAGAGGCTCATGTTTTCCTGATATTCTTTTCCAGCCTGAGAACAGCAACTCCACTTTGCTGTGGAAAGGCAGTGATACCATGGTTTGAAGGATTATCACTTCAGCCATGTAACTGGTAACAAGAACATAGGAACTTGTGAATAAAAGTAGCATTTTAAAGAGATTTCTGTAGAGGAGGGGAAATTCGGCAAGATCCCAGTGATCTTTTGGTATTGTAGTAAGGGAAGTTAACTTGTCCAAAATACTCGTGAATAAAAGGAGCTGTGAATAATGAAAAGCAAACTGCTAAGTGTGCTAGTTAATAAATTACAGGTGATTTTTTTGGTTTCTGTATTGACTATGACTTATCTGGGAGGTACATCACCTTTTTTTTATAATAGTTCTGGAAACTTCATTTTCACAGTGATGAATCCAGTTAACAAAGAAGAAAAACTTAAGTATTCTTTCTTGCTCTGTTTTCTCCCTCTGCTTTAAATGTTTGTGTACTTTTTCATTTGCTGTTCTTTAATTACTCTATCATGAAGTTAGCAATATGAGGAAAAGGGCTTTCTGATTCTCTTCCTGCTTTTTCCTTTACTGTGGCTCCTCTGTCTTCCTTCATTGGAGTTGTCTCACTTCCATTTTGTGTGTTTTATTCTTACCTTTGTTTTTTTCCAACTTTCTTCCATAGGACACCTATTTTTGCATATCATGGAGGTGGGGGAAGTTGGATAATACAAATATAATAAAATACTTGCTTTGCAGAAAACCTGTTCTCACCTTTAGAACACATCAGGTTACTTTTCAAGCCACAGTGCAGATTCTCTTTAAATATTCTTATTGTCTTCATAATCACTTACTTGAAAATGTTTGCAGTGTCCTGGCAGAGTAGTATCTTGGAAACTCTTAGTAAATGTAAATAATGTAGGGAGAAATTTGATGGTATTGCTTTACAGAAATGGATTAGCCTGGATTAACTGAGTCTGGAAGAAAAGGGGAGAATCTTCACTCTTCCTTTTGTTTCTGGTTGTGGAAAGTGTAGGTAATGCCCACAGGAGGTGGAAAGGAAAATCATCTCTAGAAGTGCAGGAGATTAGAGTTTGTAGTCATGTTTCTACAGCATAATGTGCATTTTATCTTCAGTGTTATCTGGTGCCGTGTGCTAGTGGAGATCCTTTGATAAATTCATGTCTCATGCCAGGATGAAACTCTTGATTCCCAGTCTGTAACTTGTGTTTTCAGCACTGGCAGAACTAATATTTATACTCATGAAATGCACATTGCACAAGCAGTAAAAATGGAGGAGGGCAAAGAATGCAATCTGCTTCTTCCACCAAGTGAGAAAATATACTAAAAAAACCACCAAAATTAAACAAAAACCAACCAACAAAAAAAAAAAAAAGCAGCCCTGCTGCTTCTCTCTGTGGCCTCCATGAGATAGGATATAATAGCATTGATGAAACGCACCATGTCTTTTGTGGCAGTGGCAAAAATGTTCAGAATTTGCAGTGATAAAATGAATTCTTGCTACAAAGGAAGGAGAATTTTGTTTAAATTCCTGGAGAACCATCTGCTGGTTTAAGATGTAGAGAGACATTTTCGCAGAAAGGGAGGGATGAGATAGGGAGGCTTTTTGGTCCAACAGTAGTATGAGAGAAGGGGACATAACATAAAATTCACTTTTCCACTTTAAGTCCTAGCAAGCAATTAGTAGTGCACCAATGTGTATGTGATATATTTTGTGCACTGTACATTTTTTGATGACTGTTTGGCTTATATATGAGGTGATAAAAAGTGAAGAAGGGCATAAGAATTACAAACATAGAAATTGTTATTGTCTTTTTTTACCTTTTTTTTTTTTTGGCTTTTTGCCTGTTTGGAGACACCGGGTCACAAATACTGATTTTTAATTGGGAGGTAGGGGAACTGTGGCACATGAGCGTATAGTTTTATGAGAAGTAGCAGAAAGCTCTGTTCTTTTCAGCTATTCTCAGCACTGAAACTAGATCTTTTTAGAGGGGGGGAGAAAAAAAAGGTCAGATTTGAGGCCACTTTCCAGTGCCTCAGAGCTTTAGAAAAAGCAAAGCACATGGTTGAACAGCTTTTACTAACTCCCTGTCCATATTAATTCAGGTTTCATCCAGGGCTTTTTCCAAGTTACTGAATTAGCTTCAGTAGTTAGTGTGCAGCATTGTCAAAGAAAAGATGACGGAGGATTTTACTGCTTATTCAGGGAAAAGCTTGCCCACCTCCCCTCCTTCCCTCCAGGCTCTTTGTCTTCCATTCATTTTATTCTTAGCATAGCAAAAATCATCAGAGGACAAGGCTGGGCATTCTAAAAACATTAAGTATTGCCCTTGCTTAAAAAGGAAGTGTGATGAAAGTTCACAGCCTCTGTAGCTGGTTAATAATTGTGTGTTTTGTTAGGATTTTGGTTTTTTTCTGTATGCCTTTTTCTAACGCTGCATTGTTCTGGTGCTGGTCCGTCATGCCTGTAAAGCTGGAGTCCAACACGGCTGAAATTCATTCCTGTCACAGTCTTGTGATCTAACCCCAGCCAGCCACCAAGCCCCACACAACCGTTTGCTCACTTCCCCACCGATGGGACTGGGGAGACAATTGGAAAGGTGAAAGTGAGAAAACTCATGGGTTGAGATTAGACAGTTTAATAGGGAAAGTAAAAGCTGCTCATGCAAGCAGAGCAAAATAAGGAGTTTATTCACTGCTTCCCATGAGCGGGCAGGTGTTCAGCAGTGTAAGAGCATAGGGTCTGGTGAGAGGCAGTCTAAAAACCAGGAACTGAGTGAGAAATTGATGAAAAATATCCACTTACACAGCAGACTGTTTCCAGTAATTTCATGGGACATTTCCCAGTCTTACTGAGAAAAATGACTGTAAACTTTTCAAAGTGCTTCTCTTTGCCCTTCAGCATCACCTGTGCCTTGCCCAGCTCTGCCCTGCTGTTAGCTCTTCTGTGAGCTGATTTCATGCAAACCTCAACCTATCTTAGCAGTGAAGATATGACTGTGTGAGGGTAGGGAGGGATACGCAAAACTGTTTGTCACTTCTGAGTCCATGGTATTAAGCTTCTACTCTCTTACCAGGTCTTCTTGGTGGCTGCTTGTAGGTGAGTATGTGTAGTGAGAAAAGGCTGCTCCTTTCTGAACTTGGCAAGATCCAAACTTAATTCATGCATTTCTCAGAGGCTTTGTCATCTCTCTTGAGCAGGATTGCCATCAACAGTAGTAATGGGTGTAGAGCAATCAAGGGAGATGAGGATGGATGCCTGACAATCACCTGCCTGCTGTCCAGCGGTGCTGCTAAATTCTTCTGTTCTGTCTTTGGATGATACTTTACACAAAGCCCTGGCTGGCCAATTAGATAGAAACGTCATGATATTTAAAGTAGAAAATAAATAAAGTATTGCCATCTGCATAGCATGAGTATGAAGATGAAGGATGGCCCTATCTTGCATGTAGCTGGGGCAGTCTTTTCTACTAGCATTTGGAAGCTCTCATTACTTAATGTACTTACTGCTGGGAGTGTACAGTGCTAGTCTGGGTAGATACACAGGGCTCAGCAATTTTAAATATACTGTCTGCAGCCATGCAGGATTCATTATAGCTAACAGAGTCCAGCCAGGGAAGCTCTGTAGACCTTGCCTTTCCTTCCCTGCTCTTTTTGATCCAGAACAGGATTTGGCTCCTGAACTTAGATGACTCTGCATGACTACAGCAGAGGTGCCCTTGGATGTTTCAGAGGAACCCTGTAAGCACGTGGCTATTGACATCAGTATTTGGCCAACACTCTCATTTTTCCAGGTGTGTCTTCCTGGTTACAAAAGTTGAATTTCAAGGTGCATTCCCACATGATGACAATATATCATCTCTCCCAACTGAATCTCTTTTAAAAGGGCAATTCTTTGCCCTGTTGTTTTTAACTGTTATGTATGCTTAATTCCTGTTTGATCAGTAGTACAGTGATTCACATTCCGAATTCACTGGACACTTAAAGTCTAAATCTCTCATCATCTCAGAGAAAGAACTGTTGAATTTTATATCAGAAAGCAGAGGTGAATAAAAATTATAGGGGAATTGTAAATTCCTTCGATGTGCTTCCTAACACTTGTGACCAGAGACTGTAATAAGCAATAAGAGATCAGGCTCATTATTCTAATTGCTTTGCGATAACGCATTCTTCTCTTGGTATGAATGGCCTTTGCTGCTATTGCAGTAGTGCGCATTTGTGGCAGCTGAGAACGTGGCCTCGGTGCAAATGTTGTGCTTTCTTCCTGTGGCATACTTTTGGAAACAAATATATTTTCTTGGATTGGAACTGATTGTGACTTTGAAAGCCATTGAATTACTTCAGTTTCAGTGGAATTTACTAGAAGTTGAATTCTTTGTGGAGTTCAAGCTTAAGAAAGTATTGAGGTTTGTGTAGCAGCTCAGCTGAACTAAGATGAATATGTAGATCCTGAGATGCATGTTTTCCAAAATCGTGGCCTAATTCATGCCTCTCCTTTAAATCTGATTTGGGAACAAGTATTAAGTAATGCAGAAAAAATATCTCATTTCAGGTATTCCCATCCAGACAAAATTAGTGATGATGTGAGGCTTTTCTGTTATAGCAGGAGCCAAAGGCAAGCAGGATGCAGACTGAGTTATCAGAGTTAGTACAGAATTTGAACGTGCTTTATCAGATTATAAACGAGGTGGAGGACAAACTAGGATTGAGAAGCTGACTTTATGTGGACTGCTTAATAAGAAGAATTCATGGGTAGCTTTCTCCTCATCTATCAAAGTTAAGTTTTTTACTCTTAGAATAGATTATTTATCATAAATGTTTCAGTGGAGATAGGGGCAGAGTACCATTCCCTTTTTTAAAGAGAGATAAATAGCCCTGAATGCAGGTAGTAAATTTTTATACTATAGATTAGGTAGTATAGGAAAATAAACTGCACAGTAAATACAGGGACAAAATTGAATAGTAAATTCTCACTACAAGATGCCTCCCTTCTTCCCTTGTAAATTACTGAATTTCCTACATCTGACATGTTGGTCCCATTCTTGCATCCACCCTATATTAAGAATCAAAGTGAAAACCATCACCTTCAGCAGTCTATCATTTTGTGTTTCCAGTGGAGATAATTTAAGTATAACACAATGACACTGAATATTGTTAGAAAGATGACAGGCCATGATTAAAGTTCTGTTCCAGGTAAAATAAATGGCTTGAGGATTGAAGAGAAAACAACAAAAATATTGTTCGGTATTGTGTGGTATCTTGTTTTTTTTAATAACACTAATCAAATGGCCATTGTTGGTTTTCACTAGAAAAATTGTTCTTCCTCTTTGTTTCGAACAGGCCTTTCAGGAAAGAAAAAGCAGACATAAAATTTGTACATTTCACTTAAAATACTAGGTGGTAGTTCTGTCCTTAAGATGCTGTATCAGGGTTTTTTTAGGGGCAAGAGAAATAATTCTTAATGGGCTGGTTTTAGATTTCAGTTCAGATGCTAATCTTTCAGTATGCTGGATACAGTAGGTAATGTTTTATTGAGTGGAAAAATTGTGGACATTGAGTGTAACTGATAAGCTTAATTTTTAAAAAAACATTTGCCAGAAAATACTGTCAGAAATTTATGTTTTTCTGTTTATTGGGATCACTGTGAGGGGCCATGTATTTTTACATTAATATATTTCTTATTTGTTGTTATTAGCATCTTTCTATGAAAAATTCTGAATGTCTTAAGGGGAAAGAATTTTTTAAGATTTATGAAGGCAATTCAAATTCACAAAATCACATAATGTGCTGAGTTGGAAGGGTTAATAGCTTTTGCAAGGTCTAAGAAAATTCCTTAGGAATCCTAGAATCCATCATAATAGAATGTGTTTACCCTTTTTTTCTTAATTATACAATTTATAGAATTGGTGGTGTAGCCTCATTGGGCAACAGCACAGAAAGGGGGAGAAAATGGAGGCAGCGAAGAAAAGGCTTAAGTTTTCAACTGAAAGGAGTGTAAAGACCTGTAAGGGTTGTCTCTGTGGCCAGACCTGTAGAAACACACCTTTCCTGGAGCGAAAGTCCAGATATGGGCAAGGAGAGATGTGATAGAAGCGGGGTCTGTGCAGCAGGCAGCAGTAGTCTGAAGGAGACTGTGCAGTGTTTGAGTGGCTGTGTTTCAGCATGGCATTTTCCCTTCCAGCATACATGTTGTTGCACTTCAGTTCCATTCTCTAAGTGTTATTTATACTAGGCCGAGTGACCATAGTGTTAAATATCTCAGATGACCAGATGTCTGAATGTATTTGGGGTTCTCCTCTAGGACTTGTCTGTGGCAGATGTGAGCAAGGAGATAACTGAAGCGTTGCTCTTCTTCTTGCTCACAAAGCCAACAAGTGAGAGCTCCTAATCCCAACATAACTTAAAAGATTGTGGTGGATGTTCTGTAGCAATACTGTAGAGGTTGGATCACAAAACAAAGGCACAAGATACCTATCTCCAGGTACTCTGTCTACTGCATCTCTAGATGTACCCTGTGCTGCTATACCCCTGAGGAGATGTGGATGGCATAACCACTACATTGAGGGCTGGTTTTGGGGCTCAGCTCATCTTTTTCCTCAAATTTGCCCCTTCCTGCACATTTGCCTCTAATCCTGGGGTGCTGTAGAAAGCAGAGCCACTGCTATCACCCATTCTTTCAGCTGCATGAAAGTAGTGTCCACACCTCTTTGCTGCACTGTCATGTCCTGTCTGAGCGCACTGGATGTCTTTTGAATAGGACTGTTGTGCAGAGAACTTGTCTGTAGCTATAAAGTATAGATATTAGAAAAGTCAGCCCAGAGCAAATTTTTCAGGTTTTGAAGATGTAAAAGTCTAGAAGCTAGACGGGGATTGTGAGGATTGCTTTCTTGATCTTTAGTAATTCTGGTTCAGAATATTCTCTAGTAGGTGAAACATCCCATTTAAAGAGGGTTAGCCACTTGTTGTTTTCTAGATATTATTCTATGTTTTATAAGGGAGAAGGCAAGGTCAGAGAAGCAAATTGCTTGTGCCAGAGAAAAGTACTGCAAGCTTCAGACGTTGCCTGGGACTTTTAGCTAGTCTTCAAGGTAGATGATAGAGTGGGTTGTCATATGACAGGGGAATATGTGGAGTATCCTTCTGGGAGCAAGTCTTGTTTTCTCATGGAGAAGTGCGACAATAGTGCTAAGCAGCAAACAAGAGTTATCAGTGAGCTTTGAAATAAGGGAGTAGGAAGAATGTCTCCCTCACTGGGGGACAGTCACGTGATTGGAACCATATGTAATCAATTCATGAGATTTTCAGCTCCCAAGGAAAATGGAGGGGAAAGACACAATGCAAGGAATTGAATTGTGAAATTGAGGTTATATTGAAAGTGTTTATAGGATTAGGGAGACTTGCAAGAAGGAAAAAAAAAAAAGGGTTGATTTCAGATATTTAAGAAAGGTGATTTTCTAGTGTGCAGGCCAAGGGAAAAAAGTGTTTTGCTGTTTGGACAGAGTCCAGGTTTTCTTTATCCTTTTTCTTACACCACCTTTCTTCTCTTTTTTTAAGTTTATCAGCTGAGAGCTGTGATCTGGTGGGCCCTAGCTGTACCTTTGCCCTTATCAGTGCACACCACTGCACACCAGTCAGGTGGGGAAAAGCAGGTTATGTGCCTCCTTCACCTTAGAGCCTCATGTGAATCATGCATACACACATTGTAGTCCTTGTTTTGTTCCACAGATTGGTTGTAGACATCTTAAAATATAAGAGCCGAGGTGAAGGGGCAAGAACTGATGAGACTGGAAACCTTTTTTTTCTTTTTTTAATGAAAGAGAGAAGCAAAGCATATTCCTGAAGTAGTAAATACTTGTTAAATGTAAGAAGGGTTATTAATGCATGACTGTGCATTAATATGATAAACCAAATAAAACAGTGGGTTTCTGCTAACAGTAAAGCAATATGGTTGCCTTCTTTCCTCTAAATATTTTTACTGGATACTTTCTTTTTCTTGCCTTCCTTGTTCACTGCATGGCTGTTGCCTTAAGAAAGGCAACAAAGACACAACTAAATGTTCAGTAAGAAGACCTCATTCCTTCCCCGTGGTGCAAAATATAAACAGAAGTAAGTGACCAAAATATAGAGAAACTTTCCCTAGTATGTACAATAGTTCAATAAAGAATGGGGATATGGAACAAAGACTTTTGATTCACATTGTGATTTTCTCCAAGCCTCAAAACTTTCCAGTCATTTTAATTGTCATAATGAAAATCCCTGTTCTTTTGCTGGACTATTTTTGTTGCATTTCATTTATTTGTTTTTTGTCAGAGAAAACTGCCTTTAGGGTCAGTGAATGTAGAGCTAATATATGTGCCAAGTACTGAGAAAAGGTAAGTACATGGTTTCCTGAATCCACATCTTATTGTGGCTCACCTGTTAGAAGGAGGTTGTCTAGGGTATCTGTTCTTAGTGGTGGGTAATCTCACCTCTTAAGTTAGTTTTTGATTATGTAGTTTCTAAACAGATGTCTTACTATGTATTTTAGCTTCAGTTTCATTCTCTTGGCTTTCAACGTGTGCAGTCTTACAGGGATTTCCCTTAAAATAAGCAAAATAAGCATCATCTTATCAACACAGTGTTGACCTCAGGGTGTTATAAACCACTTTTAACAATTCACTCACTAAGGGACATTCCTGAAAACTGTAGGTGATGAGATTTATTTATGAGTAGTGACATCTTCCTATGTCAATTGCAATTTGCCTTTGAGGATGTTTTGGGAGACTTTCTTTTGTTTTGGTTTGGCCTTTTTTTTTAATAGGGTTTAATATAAAATCTTTTGACTATTTTTGCATGGACATGTTTTCATTTAGACTATAATGTTCAAGAACTGAATGTGCCTTTTGTATATATGCAGAGTCCTCAATAGAAAAGTCATGTTCTTGTAGTTCCAATTAGCACTATAAATAGCTTTAGAATAATGCTGTGCTGAGAGCCGTAGAGAGAGCCCCCACTGACATCTCCCAGAATCTTGTGAAAAGACAAAGGAGCAATGTTCTTTGGACTTCAAGAGAGAAAGAATCCTTGCTGGATATGTCTCTAGACATGAATTTCACCCAACATCATAAGTAGATTGAAGATATCCTTTAGTTTCCTTTTACCCTCTAGTCTCTTATGACTCTTCCTAGAAAACTACTTGGGACTTGGTAAAGGCATGTGCAATTACAATGTCAATTGCCACTTTATGAAGAGAACTCAAGGATAAATCTCTCTGTTCCGTATTCATTTCCTCCTGTCCATAAACAGCTTTGTTTCTCTGACAGCTCTTTCATCATCATCAACTTGACTTAATACAGAATTCTTTCTGCTGTGTACTTTTGTGTTGCTGTGGATGTCTCAGCCATTCTTCAAGTCAGCTTAGGCCTGCTCTTGTAGATTCTTTCTGCATAGTATCCTTGAGATAAGACCTGTCACAGCTATCCATACAGCTAAAAAATTACTCATGTTGAGTCTTGCGTCTCACTTAGTTCGACATCCATTTCCCTGGCCGTGACTTGACAAAAGCAGTCTTGCCCCTTGCCCTGCTCTCATTCATTCAAAGTCACCACTACTGTCTTTTCTTCATTTCACTTTGTTTTTCTCCATTGACTCCCTCTGTTCTGTCCCATCAAGTCTAACTACTAGCCTCCAATATCAGGGCTGCTCACAATCTCACAATCTTTTACCCCCTACTCAGACTTTTTTTTTTTTAGTATCAAAAAACTGACTTTCATCTGCAGATGTTAAACCACATTGGTGTCAATTACTTTCCCATGGTGTTCTTCTACTAGCATCTGTTGTCTTTCTTATATGAGTCCTTTATGGAGGGATAGAGATCTTGTATATCTAATGACATGTTTCATTGGCCTCCTCCAAATCCTTAAAATGCAATACCACTGTGATACTTGTGTGCTTGACACCAATTAGAATAGTCAGTTACTTGTGTAACTAATTAAACTGTTGTATTGTAAATAACATGCCATGTTCACTGTGTTCCTTTGAACATCTTCGTCTGTATCCTAGCTGTTGTTGCTTGTTTGAAACTTAAGGGTCGTCTTAAGAAGCAGGTGTATAAAACCTAGAGGTTGATATATCATAAAATATTTGTAAGTAAAGGAATAATATGAAATCTGATCCAGACTTGATCCATCATTTTGAAAAGTTGCATACCTGAAAAATCTCGCTATATTCAGTACAGCCGCAATGGAGGCTTCATGGAGACTGCAAATGCACTTTTAGCGTGGATTGAACATGAATAAAACAAACTCTGGAATTCAATAGAGTTTAGTTTTACACCTGATGTAAAAGCTAAAGTTTTTTCATGCTGGGGTCAGCATAATTTTTAATAATCATTTGGTATGTGTGTCTGTGTCAGCTATTTGCAGCTTTCAAGTAATTTTCATTCAAAAAGTGTGTTTGAAAAATGCTTCATGGCACTGAATTCCAAAATACAGACTAAAATCTTAGATAGGTTGGGCTTAGATATGTTCGGAGTATCCAAGTGTATGTGCATTCACTGATTTTAATTGAAAAGTTCAGCATAACATCTTAGCTCAAGATAAATTGGAGTTTTGCAGATACCATGGTAAAACAAAGAAGGCCTTCAAATAAAAGCCATCTGTTAGCCTTGTGTTCAGTAATTGCTGAGTACTAAAATGTGTGTAAAACTTAGACAGTCAAAACCATGTTGACCGATGAGCTGAGTCATGGCCGAATAATAGCAGCCTAGGCACCATTATGCTGTACTTTTACATATGCTGTTCATCTTCTCCACTCTGAATATGGCATACATCACCGTCTCTGCCTAATTTTGTCGATAGTGCTTTTCATTAAATTAAATAGCCAAAACAAGCTATCTATTGGAAATTGTGATTTAGGTCTCTAGAGTATTTTTTTAGCCTTTAATAATAAGCCATATAAAGCCGCAAACAAACATTTCCAAAAAGCAAGTAAATGGCCTTATGTATGTCCGCAGGGAAATGTTTTGATTGTGTAACCATGATGATGTGACTGACAAGAAGAGAAACAGTGGGGGTTATTTTATTTTTCTGTCCTGCTAAGTGAAGTGCTACCTGGATGGAACACAGACATATAATCCAGTGAAGAATTTTTCCCTTTCTAATTAGTGATATTCTGAACTCCTTTGGGGAGACTATTTGTGGACCCCATGCTGTATTATGTCTTCAATAAACGTATATGCTGACTCTAAGCACAGATCAAATAGCTCAGCTTCTGAAGCCTAATTTTGCTCTCATTCTGTGTATATTGCTGTATGATTTTTACAGCTTGGCATCGTGTAAATTTGTGGAGTTCAAAATGTACCTCTGTTAGATTATTGAATTCATTGTGAGCAGTGCAGCTCCTTTATCCTTCCTTTCGGATAAAAGATAAGCTGGTATTTAATTTAGTCAGAAAAGTTAAAATCAAATGGTTATTTTTCTTCTTTTAGTCACTTAAAATTGCTCACAATTATATATATATAGTAAATTATATAATTTGAAAAAGAATGGTGAAAAAATATTATTAGAAATGTTATTAGATATTAGCATTTGTATCTGTCTGGCAGTGTGTATTGCCATGGGAATTACTGCTTCTGAGTCCCATCCCGGGCTCTGCCACTGATCTGCTATGTTTTAGTAGGCAACCTAATCTTTTGATTCCTTAGAGACAATATGTATTAAATGGAGAAGTGACCACATCACTTACAAACAGTGTGATGTTAGTATTCATTGTCTTGTTCTGAAAAACTATCTGTGCATAGAATTCCCATTTACTTCAGGTGAATATAACTCTTGGACAAATCTCAGGAGCAGTATTTGTAATGTACACGGACATGTCTGAGAGATGATACTGCATTAAAAGTATATCTGGTAGCATGAAGGAAGCTCAAGTTATGATCCCGAGACCCTTGGACCTGTGTCCTGAACAGGAGAAAGTCACACGTAACAGTTGGAAACAACATCTTAGCACAAAGGTGTTTTATGTCATTGGCTTTGTAATAAGGCAATAATTTTACTGCTTTTCAGTTTGATATAGCATTTGTTATCCCTGTGGGGGTATTTAAGGAACTGTTGGGGGTTTTTTTTCGTTGTTTTTATTTTTCTGTCTAATAATAAGCAGTTAGCCCAAATGTTACTTGAAATAGCAACTATTTTCCCTGAACTGCAGTTTTATTTTCTTTTGGCTTTTATTTCAGCTGCGGGAGCCAGCTGCTCCAAAGAGTGTGGGAAGCTGACTTGGAAGCATGTCAGTTGTTCATCCAAGGGTTTCAGCTGAAAGAAACCAGTTGCTGCATTTTTGAGGAAGAAGAGAACCAACTGGAGGAGATGGAGATGACTGCTGATGGCCCACCTGACTCTGAAAAAAGAAAAGAAGGTCACTTTCTGAAGGACACAGAGTGGGTTAATGTTTCCTGCCACAAACACAGTGAGCTGAAAGAGGTATCTGAAATAGTTTACAGCTGCATTTCAAGCAATACTCATGGTTTTCCTTTTGAGAGGGAGAGTTGAATTTTGGTGACGGGTCAGCAGGGCAGGTTAAGTATGAACTTAACATCTGGCCTCCTATCTGGGGCATGAATAAAATAGCTTATTAGCTTCTCAGAAGCCCTTCAACCCTTTTTCCTTTTACCATCAGTCTTTTTAAAATGTGGGAATTATTCAGGCCATAAATACAGAATGTACATCAGGATGTAAAGGACAAACTATTAAGTATTTAACTCAAATTATCAGATATTCCTCATCTCACTGACAAGTTTCACTCTGACTTGGTTCTGCTCACTTGCTAGCCTGGATCTGGAGGAGAGAGTAAATTTTTTCCTCCCTCAGTGAAATGGTCAAAGGCTTCCGAGCTTAGATGCTAATAGGCTTACAGCATCCAGCAAGTACAAAAAGGAGGAAAAAATATCATGAAGCTTAAAAGGCTTGACAAATTTATTTTAAGTTTTCATGTTCTGATCTGGAATGCCGTCCTGCTTGAAAAATGTACAACTATCTAATAGCCTTTTAACTGTACTGCCAAGGTAAACAAGCCGTTAAAAAAGCTTCATCACCCAACAGCACCACTGTGACAAAAAGACCTTCCAATTGGAGTCATTTGTTTTATTACCATGGAATTTAGTTGATAAAAATTTAAAGTTTCCTAATTGCATTTGATGTTAAGAGCCATTGAACTATGCATTGCTTTGAAATCGGATGCCTAATTTTGCATTCATAGTGGCTGAGACTTAGTGGAAAGCAGATGCTTACCTTACTGTAAAATCTCTTGTAAGTAAAATTCTGGTTTTATATTGGGCTTCAGTAGTTCTTGCAGACTTTTCCCAAGGAAAATGGTTGCAACGGACTGACTCCACATAGACAACGTTTTTATTAGAAATGGTCAGCTGTGGCTTTGATTCTGTCTCTACCCCTCCATTATCATATTTCTGATGAGTCTACTGAAGTAATACGAGGAGTTCTTTTGGTTATGGAATATTGCGCTCCCCTTTCAAAAGTGCAGCTTAGAAGCTCTGAAGGGTTTGGGGTTTTGTGACTCTTTCTGTAGCACTCTTGAGATCTGTACTATAGATTATCACCTCTTTAACCCCTACAAGTCCAGATCGTTTCCCTGAAAATCAACCTTGCTATCCTAGAAGGACATCTAGGCAGCTGAAGTTAGGTGACCTCTGGTTCTGGAGAGAGGTGCAGGAGTCAAGGGACAGGTTCCCCATATCTTAAATGGAAGAGTAAAGTGTACGCTTCCATTAAACTCCTCCTTTTGAACTTGCTTTTCCATTATTTCCTCTATACCTCTATCAATCATAGAGGGAACTTAGGAAGACTACCCACTAACTTCAGCTCTTCATCTAGGTGCTTAAACTTCGTGGTATAAATGGCCCATCCTGGTATCCTGAATAAACTCCATTTTGAGAATATGCCAAAATCCGTTTAGAAGCTGATGTGTAAACATGAAAATGTCCTTCAGGGAAGGCCTTGTGGAGGTACTCCTCCATCTGCCTCAGCACTCCTATGACTGATAAAGTTGAAAGAAAAAAAAGAAGCAGTTTTGCTGGTATGAGACTGGTCATGTATTGTCCAACTTTTAAATGAAGTTGAGCAACAGAGCTCTGTTTTATCGTGACTTACTCAACCAGCTTTCTACTTCTTCAGTGCTGCCTGTAGCTTTGACCATTGAGGCAAAGTTATGCATCAGTGATGACTGTAACCCATTGCAACCATAAAACCCCCCAACATATTGACTGTATTCTGACTCTGGATTTAGGGTTGGGTTGCCTGCTTTTATACTTTTAGAAGCTGAGATTTTTTTCTTTGTTGTGGGGTATAGAAGTTTTACCCAGAAAAGAATGCTTTAGGTTGTAAAACTGATGTCAGTAGGATCAACAGGCAGCATCTAAACATTTAGAGAAGACCTGTAGCAGAATAACATCCCTAACATCTCTTAGTAGTTCATCACAAGGTAGAATATAAAAACAAACAAAAAACTCTGACACAAATCATGCTAACTTACGGTTTTGATTGTGTCGAAGTACAAAGGAGAATATGCCTTGATTTGTAAATGGACTTAGCTGAAAAACAAATCGCTTCTGAAACATTTAAGTGCTCTGTTATGTGGTAGTATATTATTTTATTTAAAAATTAATTTTGTATTTGTGGCCCCCCCCAAAAAATAGCAGTGTGGTGCTTAGTCTCTAAATATAGCCATTTATATTACTTTTATGGAAAAACTTACCATTGTCCATTAGTAGAGAACCCTTTTATAGCCATTTATCAGCAAGTGAGAATACCTAATAGAGAAGCATGGATTTGTCAGAATACTTGGTTTGATGTTATTTACCAAGCCTCTGGTGTTTTGTGGGAGGAGTAGCTTGCTTTGGTTGCCATGTTTCTAGAATATTGTCATGGTTTAGGAATGACACTCCCCAGTTTAGTGCCCCTCCCCAACTGAGACTCCCCCAAACTAAAAGCTGTTCTCATCCTGGGATGAGGTTGAGAATTGGAGGTCCAAAAAGGTGAAAATTACAGGTTGAGATAAAATAAGGAACAGTAACAGCAACAATATCAATAACAAAAGATATAAGACAAAGAAATAATCTACATGGAAAAAACAGACAGAATACCAGCTGGCTCTTCCCTACCACACCTAGCTTTCCCCTCAGAGAGATCGCGTCCCTTACTCCGGCCCTGTGATGATATTGAATGACCAATAATTAGGGTCTGGCCATGCTCTCTTCCTGGCTACTGTAAAAAAATTAACGCTGCCCTGGCCAAAACTAGGAGAAATGACTAATCTCTTCAACTGTGTCACAACCTCTGTTCCCCGTTGGGGAATTTCTAGAAAGCACCGTTGGTCACTGAAGTAGAAGGAAAAAGTGATGTTCTTTGTATTTAAAGGTTACTGAATTATTTACTTCAAAACAGTATAGGAAAGGCTAATGATAGCATATGTGCATATATGCCTTGGAGGGTACATTTCATTCCCAGGTGATTGATTTACTTTACAGTGAAATGCTATAAATGAAGCTCTCCAGTTATTTATTGTGTCATATCTAACTAAACATTAGTGTTGGGTGGATATTGGTTTTGTTGATGTGTACTATAAACAGTGTTCCTGCATATAACTGTATCTTACTGTTTGTTTCATTAGAAAGCAAAAAACTAAGTAAGAAAAATAATTATAAGAAAAGCAAAATAGATGAATCGAAAGAGCCCTTCACTTAGATCCTCAGATAGTGCTTTGTAGAAGGACTGTGTATCATTTTTAATTAAATATCCCCACTAGATCACAAAATATTACATGTTCTGGTTTAAAAATATGTAACGTATAAATTCTTTGAAAGTTCAATATTTTACTGTCATATGAGCACAGGTTTATTAACTGTCAACAGTTATTTTATAGTTTTCATAACTGTGTTTTCTAAGACTGCTGATTTTTTTTTTCCCAGTTTTTATGTGGTAGACTGGCATCCCAAAATAATTCCGTAAATTAGGTTTACTTTACAACACTGACTGTTAACTAGGGAAGACAATCACATGCTTTTACAGCTCAGCTTGTTAAGTATCATTACTAATGTCTTGGTCAAAACTAAATAAAGTGGGGCCAGCAAAAATCATCCTGTGAAACACTCTGAGTTACTTAAAAAATAAGATGTATTTTTCTCAATTACAGACAACTCATTAGACTATAGTATTAAAAAAAATGCTGAGGCAAAGTTGCAAACAATATTACTACCCTCAGTCATGTGAAAGTCAGCTTGTCTAATTTATTTGATATAGATTATTGAATTTTCATATAAGAATATACTTTCCAGCTGGTAACTCTATTGATGAAATTAGGGTACCCTATCATTGCAGTTGTAGTTTGTCTTTTTGTGACTATTTGGGCTTGATTTTTCTCCCAGATCTCTGAGGAATTAAAGATAGGTTCTAGTTTTCATCCTAGAAATGTTTCATACTTCTAAACTGACTGCAAATTATTTTGCCTGGGTGATATGTGAGTGAGGTGGAAATTGCTATGATCCTTACTACGTAGTTAGATACATATCTGTGTGATTTCTAAAATATACAGTAGCATTTCATTTTTCTTCAGACAATGCCTGCTTGTTCCACTCCTTATGATAACTTGCTTTATTTTTTGCTTGTTGATAACGTACGTGTAAGCAAAAGCTTTTTATAACAGCGGAAACACCAATGATAACTAATAAACTGAGAGATGTGTGTGTGCTGGGACCTTCCTGATAGCAAGTAACTTGATGAACCTGGGTATGTGTGCACCTGCAGGCCTGAGTTCCTGACCTATCCTTTTTTCTTCTTCTTCTGCTCTCTGGCATGCTGTGCAGTGCTCCCTCTTAATCACTATGAAGGAAAGAAACACCTACTAGATTTCAAGAAAATTGAGGTGATTAAAGTTACAAGGTAAAATCCAAAATTCAGTAGTTTTACCTTTTGTAAGTCAGCATTTTTGGTAGTTTCCCATGGGAATTCTTTGTAGATCACTTCTTCCTTTTTCATCATAAAAGAGTAGAGAACAGGGATAAGGGTAAGGGCTGCTGTCTTTTCTTCATCTCTGCATACTTAATTTTTACCCCCTGGGATGATATTTTGGGGTCTTTTGAAGATCATGCTGGTGTTGGGAAGATATTCTATAATTGTAAAGCTTTCATGCAATTAACTTTTTAAAAGGTACTGAGTGTTCTAAGTGACACCAAATGAACAATTCTGAAAAAATAATAATATTTAGTGTGGTGTCTCATTAAAAAGAAGCTATCACAGGACATAATACAACATTTTTCAGAATTTAGTGATAGCAAGACCAAGAAAGCCTTTGTAAGCAGGCTGTAACTCATTACTGTGCACTGAGATAGCTTATGGTCCAGGAGGTAGATGGGCAATGTGTAAAGGACAAAGCCTTTCAAAAGCTAAATAAACTGCACATTCATTTGAGTTTTAATTAAATATTGTATTTGTGAAGCTTTGAAAAAATAGTTTGGAAACTTTAAATTTAATCTGAGTTTTAAGTGTCAGCATTAAGCATTACTGAAAGTCAGCATTTCTGTGTTTTTTGTATTGATCCGAGCTGGAAAGGATTTCAGTAGCAACAGGCAGCTGGTTTGTACACAGTGGTCAGATCATCGCTGTATAGCCACATGCGTAGTTGTACAGCACGATGCCCCTCAGCTTCATCTGATACTGTGGTGTAGTGAAAATGCTAACTCTTTAGCTAGGGGTTGTAGCATCGCAGTAGGCTTAAAGCTTACATGTATTTTGCAGTAAAAATATAATCTGAAAATTAATATTATGGGCAAAAGAAATCTAAGCAACCTTTTTTCAGATTGATTACTGAAAATAGTATCCAGTAACAATGATGAATTTATGGCAGTTTAATGATTTTGCACTTTTTTATATATTTATGTACCTACCTCTGATACCAAGTACTGCCCTACCAAAGCAATATGCTTATCTCAGTTTATGTAAAGATTATCAATACTGTAACATGTGATAAGTATTAATGATTTTCCAGTAATGTTAACATCAAATTTCTTTGCTCCTCAGCCAATCAATGAAATGTTGGCTAATTTCTTACAGACTTCACAGATGAAGCAAGTTTTGAAAGAGGAACTGACTATAGTTAGCATGTGTTACGAATAGAAAACATCAGTGGGGTCTCTCATTTCTCCTGAGCAAACTCATGTACAGGGGTTTATGCCGAAAATACTTCTGTAGGCTCTTGAACAGTATACAGATCTGCAAAAGCTTGACAGAAAAGTTTGTTTCAGTCTATAGTTAGTCCTTCCGTTTTAGAGGCAGTATTCCCTGTGCATTTTAACTGAGAAGCCAAAGACAGGCTTTAATAAAATGTATTCAAATATAGTTTTTAAGATCGGGTGGCTGCCACTGCCCCATTACAAGTGCAATTTAAATCTTTCATGCATGTGAAGCAAATTGATGCAGTTGTTCAGCTTATATAAATTTGATTGTGCTGTATGGTTTTTATGTTACATTGAAATCGTACTGTTTATATAGCATGTATCTACTATATACTTAATAATTTATCTCTAACAGGTTATGGAAGACATTTCATTTGGAACAGAAGGTCATTTGTCTGAGGTAAGTGTTTCCTAGGCAAAATAAAGTGGTGGTATTGTACAGACTTTTCTTTGTCTCAATTAGAATTAATGACACTTGTTTTTATAGTGTTACCTTGGGGTAAAGATTGCTAAAGAGTGTGTGAGCATGTAGAAAAGCAACACAATCACAACGAGAGTGGGCCCGTTACTTTTTTTTCTTTATTTTTTTCCATTGAAAATAATGGCAAAGTTGCTGAGTGTTTCAGGGAGTTTATAGTTAAATCCTGTGCTAATATTTTTAAAATATACCAGCAACAACACAAATATGTTTGGGAAAAGTAGGACCAGTAATATTTAGCCAGCCTTACTTGTAGCACTGTCTTGATGCTTAGGAATGGAACAAAGTCATGATGCTTAGCCTGTTTTCTTGTGTACCACTAAAAATACCTTTCACTTTATTTTTGGAGTATGAAAGCATACAGACTGTGGCAGAATACAGGGTAATAGGAATTCCATCTGAATAAAAATACTGGATGTTTGTGATTTTACATTATTCTCGTAAACAAAAATATGTCACATCCTAGTCCATGTATTTAAGAAGGCTGGGATAATTAAGTAACATAAGATGCATTTCTTGTGAGAAAAATCTGCTTATATACAAAAATCTACCTACAAACTAAGAGTTTAGGTAATATAAATGTACGGAGAGTTATACTGATTCTAAGAGCTGTACCGTTTTAGTCTTGTCCATTTTTATATCCGCATGCCTTGGGTTGCAACTTACTTAAAAAGGAAATCTAGTATCCAAGCATTGTGTCCAGCCAGCAAATAAATTGCATGAACGAGTAGCCCTCAGTTCACCTTCCATAATAGCATACATGCCACCTGTCAAGTACAAGTGACAAGTGCTCAGCCAAGCAAATATTAAATAAATAAATACTGCAGTTTAGGATAACTATTCAGATGAGGCATTTCTTTAGATTCCCACCAGTGAATCCAAAGACTGGATCAGCTGGAATGCTTTAGGAAAGATACAAGATATTGCAAGACCAAATTCAGATTGTTGACCTTGTGTTCAGGGCGAATGTGACATGAAAGCATGCCTAGGACAGACTGCTTGACTGTGTGTGAGGTCAGCATAAATAAAAACAGGAAGCCTTGAGAATGAAGGTGAACTTTGCAGAAAATGCAAATGACCTTTCTGATCAGTGACTTTGCTATGAATTAAAGCAAAACTGTGCAGGTGCTTGTGTTCACAGATGACATGAAATAGGGGAGGCAGTCCTGCAGGATAAAGGTAGCAAAAAGCCCTACTTCCATCAGGGCAAAAAATACTGAGGACACCAGAGCTCACAGGGCTGCCTGTAGAAGTATTTTTTAAGAGCTTAATATCTTACAGTCCTCAGAAGTGGAGAAACTTTGCCCTTTTGAAGTTTTGAGGGGGGAAAATAGTGTATAAAGACAATAGAAAGCAATGATACAAATAAAGGAAGTGGAAAAACGCTAGAAAGCCAGGCTCTACCACACTGCCGGAGATGGATTGATGTTGACTTGTAGACAGCTCTATAAAAGCTCTGTGGAACTGTCAGCACCCTGTACCATGTCAAGGCTTTGCCTAAGTGTTCCTTTGATGCTCTGGTCCCCTAATCCTTTCTTGTCAGTCTCCCTACTGTCTGCAGGAGAGCACCCAGTTAGTCATTCCAGATTGTTTCATCCTAGTGACTCAGAAGCAGAGATGGGAGTGAATACAAGGAACCACCTATAAATGATACCCAGCTACGCTGACTCCTTTCACAGCAGGGTGTTGACACTGGAAAACAGTTTGTTGCTTTTGTTTCCTTTTCCAAGTCCTGACCCACTGTGAATTTTTATTGGTAAATCAGTAAATAGCCTTATCCTCCCACAGCAGGAACTGGAATTGTCCCAGTTTAATTAAATAAGCCAGTGCAGTAGTGTGCTCTGATTTTAGGAAATCTGTAGTTGGGGAAGATCTTCAGTCTACTAGGTATGAGAATGGGAACACTGCTGTCAGCCTACAGCAGGGTGCTGGAATGCAGCAAAAAACTCTATTCCTGCATAGATGCTTTTCCAAGGACACTCTTCCACAGCTGTAATGGAAGATAAAAGAAAGGGAACAATTGCCAACATTGGACGTTGGCAATTCTGATGAGTCATTTAACACTACCATGTGGTGTTGTATCCCTGTGGTGGAGGGAAGGGGATCAGTGCAAACAAAGGAAGTGTGGGAAAAGAGTGTGATTGGTGGGAAGGAGGTAGGCCACAGTTGCAAAACAGCTGTCTGGAAAGCTTTATGCCTGAATTGTTGCATATGAGAAAGTGGGGAGTGTGTTGTAGTGCTGAAATCTCCTAAATATACATAAACAGACTGATGGAACAAGCTAGCAGTCTGTAAGTGGAAGGTGACAAGAGCAAGAGTAACTGGGAAACAACCTTGATCTCTTTTCTGAGAAAAGGTGGATAGCTACCTCCGTGAAAGAAAAACTCACCTAAACAAAATCAGGGAAGAAGCAACAAGTGAGTTTACATGAGACGAGCTCTGTAGGAGGAGGAATCAGCAGATTTTCTTCAGTACTGTCCTGAAGATGTCAGGTTTATAGTACAGCACCGTCTTCTTTTGGTGTAGAAAAGAACAAGCAGTCATAGACTACATATCTATATCAGCAGCTTTTCAGCAGCTCAAAAGAGTGTTGAAAAGGAAAGGACAAAAATGTTCCCAAGAATGACTCTAAAAGGGTACTTTAGCATGTAAGAGTGAAGGCAGCAAGACCACTAAGCACACTAAGTTATTGTAAACAGAAGATGTGAAATATCAAAAGAGTTCAGGTACAAGTTGTGTGTAAAAGATAGGTGAAAGCAAGCATGTGTGTCTTCTAATAAGAAAGGTGAATGAGAAAAGAAATGAGATCAGAATTATTTTTTCTTCTTTATTTTTTTTTGCTTTTGGTCTTCCTAAAAATGATAAGCATGCCCAAATATGTAGTGCTCTTGGTATTTGCTACCAGGTAGCAAGAGACAAACACAGTAAAGGATCTTAAGGCAAATGAGATGTACTCAAGTCAGGCTAGACTGATGAAATTTTTTCTGAGTGCATAGGAGCCAAGGAAAACAATCTCCAAACCATTAACAAGCTTCTTCGAAAACTCCTAGAGGAAGCTTGAAGTCCCAGGGGGTCAGTAAAAGGCAGACATGGTATTTGCCTTTAAAAAGGAGGTAGGCCAGGAGTTTATGTGCCAGTCAACATAATTTCAATTAGGATTAGAATTTCAAATGCTCTTGATAGATTGAAAGAATAGCCTGAAATCAATAAAAAGGGATATGTTAAAAGACAGGTGCAAATTACATTTGAGGGAGAAAAAGAGTCCAATTTATATATACCAATGGTAAATAGCCACTAAGATGGCAATACTGCCGAAGAAGAATCTAGGCTTATAGTGGACTACAAATATAGTGGGATTCATTACCTTCACTGAGCTGGAAGAAAGGGCAAATGTCACTTGCAGCCTCATTAATGGGAATGTCATTTGTAAGACAGAAATAATTACTGTGCTTAGCTGAGAATGCCAAAGCCTCCAGAGGGCTATGGTTTGGACACCTCACTCTGTAGAAGACAGGAACACAGTGAAGAAAAGAAGGAAAGTAATAGAAATAAAAGGTTTAGAAATCGTAGTCTGGTTGAAAGTCAAAATCTTCAACCACATAAAACATAATGATAAATAGGACAACTAATAGTTAATGGTGTGTGCTATTTAAGGGTAAAATGAAATGTAACCATCCTGGTTTGTAGCAAGAGAAGTTTGCAGGAGGAAGACTTGCTCATGGCAAGGGCAGTTTAGCCCTGGAGCCAGTACCCTGCAACCATCCATTGTCAGCTGCTAAGAGCCACATTGTATACAGACACCAGCTGAGCACAGTCACAGTAGGCTTGGTCACACTGCAAGTCACAGAGTGGGCTTCGGTGGTCCCTGGTTGCTTCCTGGTCAACCTTGCCATGATGGTGTTGGTCACAAGTAACATTCATTATTTTCAAACTCAGAGATTAGACCTCTTCTCGGTGGACATGTTGCCTTCCGCATCTATGATTGTTCTGCCCAGAACAATGCATATGGGGCAGGAAATCTGGGAAGCAGAGCAGGAACGAATGCTTCCTCCACCTGCACTTTGGACACCTCATGGCTGTGTAGCTCATTGTCTGGGGTCATGTGCACTTAGCCTGCATGTGACTGAAGCATCTGCTCAAGCAGGACAAACATATGGATTGTTGTGTTTTGTTTCTAGAAATTATTTAAGAGATACCCTGGCCTGATGTTATGGAGTTTCAAGTGCTGACAATTGCCATTAACTTCTGCAAGGGTCGAGGGTAAACATGCAGCACTTCTGCCAACAATAGGTCACTGTTCTAAACCTTGTGCCATAATGAGAAGTGTCTGTCTGCAAGGGCAACTTTTTGTAGTTGTTATTTATGTTATTTTGAATTATTTTAACTGTTATAGTAGAGAAAATTTAGTGCAGGTGAAAGAAATCTGGCTTTGACTCAGAAGGTCTTCTAAGGCTTGTATCTTATTGGAATTATGATGGTGCTACTTGGAAGTAAAGCAACACCTTTTTACAGAAGTTCCTCTGTAAGAATGAATTTTAAGGATATATCTGTGAATCCTGCTTTTCAGCACAATGACCTAAGACTCTAATATAGACTCTAATCCAAAATAGAATTAAATTAATCTAGCTACTACAATTCTGATTCTTCTGTATAAAATTGAACCAGATTCAAGAGCACAGAAGATGTTTGCACTGGAAAAGCTGATCAAACATTCTCCTTGAGTAATGCTGTTGAGGAGCTGTTGCTCACAGGTTACTAAAACAACTTGTAAAAGAGTAAAATGAAATGCAAAGCACTAAACCAGAAGCCATTCCCTCTGCTCTTAATGCAGTATGCTGCTGTTCCAGCAATGCATCATCTGGAACATTGTTTGTTCTTACTGTTTTTTGCATCAGGCTCTTACATCTCTGGGAAAGCATGAGAATTTCTACTTTATGTGAGAAGGCAGAAGAATTTCACCTTAAAAAATAATTCACGTCCATTATTTGTGCTGTTTTCACTGGCTTAAGGATTTAGAGGAAAAAAAATTCCCAACCAGCTACGTTCCCTGTTTACAGAAAAATCCATAAAGCAATATTGCATCTCAGCTCTTTCCTGACTCCGGCAATCTCTCCTAGCTGCTTCCTAAAAGTGATGCTAGTGCAAAAATAACCAAAGAAATCTTAAGACCTACAGCAGCTTGTAACACTGAGATAACGTACAAGCCTGGATGGGTTGTATTTTATTAATATGTTTAGCTTGAGGCAGAGTCCACTCTCCTCTCAGAGATATTGTTGATCAGTGTAAAGTGCCACTTTCCAACCGGGAGCTATTCTGAATAGTTTTGTGTCGCTGACAGTGGTTTCCCTGCCTACATAGACAAATGTCAAATAAAAATATTACCAGTGATGCTACCAGGCATAAAAGGCACTAAGAGAATTCTTTTCTATCTACTTCTCTGGGTTATCAAACTTTTTTCAAACGAAGCCTTGGGAGCAGAAACTGTGGAATTGCTTGAATATTTAGAATTATTATTGTGTATTTTTGAGAGCAGTGTATATTTTTTCCATTTTCTTTTATATATATAAGTTCTGGAAAATCATACTTTATGTGATGATTCTCCTGCATTTTTCATATGACACGTGCAACTAAGTTCCTGTGAGACAATGCTGGTCTAAAGTATTGGAGGAACTTCTCATTTCAACTAAAAAGGCAGCTGGGTTATGTAGATGCAGGAATAGTTTATCCCTACACTGTTATGGCTGTATTAAAGAGAAATTAAGCTGCTGTTAGAAATGATGGTTATGTGAAGACCTGATTTTCTTACATGTTATTACTGTTAGAGGAAAATCAGTGATCAAAGGTGGATCTTTCCCTACATGGTCGTAGGTTTAGATGTGCTTTCAGAGTACTCGATATTTTTTTCTATTTACTGAGTTTTTTATCCCAAGACCTAAGGTCTTTTAGACAACTGTCATCTGTTCTTGCATGCATGTCACAGAATGATTCACTAAGAGCTTTCTGTTGATAGAAATTGCTTGGGTTATCCCACTCCATAGCAGCATATGGAGTCCTGCTGGTATACTGAGTAATAATTTAGCTGCTGAATGGAAGACTTTGTCCTCATCTTCTGTTCCTTGTCATGAGAAAAGGATGTTCCTAGTTGCTGCAAGGAAAACGTTTTCTTTCTTGTCTCCTGTTGTCATTTTAAAAACAATTGGTCATTTTCACATCTGTAAGTTCTGCGAAGTGCTGCTGTAGATTCTCATGTTTGGTAATGTCTCTGGAGATGTTGGTCTTGTGCACAGAGCCAGGGACTCAGGCTTGTGCTGCTCTGTGTCTAAACTGCCAGTGTTTGCAACATGGCCTCTCTTAACAAGCCCACCCGTCCAGGGTTTGAGCTGCAGGTGGTTTTGCACCTGTGCAATGTGCTGGATGACCATGTCTGGCAGAGGCCCTAGGGAAGCATGAGGGTTAAAGCTCTGTGCCATAATTGAGGATGTGCCAGGAAGCATAGCTCTTCTCACATTTGACTCCTCCTATGCACTGTGTGATGCAAAGTGAAAGGATAGCACAGAACTGAGGTCTGGTAAATGTGTTTACCAAATGGGCAGCTTTCCAACAAGCATTGGCACAATTTATTTGGAAGGCCTTTGATTGAAGGCTTGAGTTTCCTTAGACAACCACTGGTGGTTGCTCTTACAGCAACAAATCAGTGCAAAGGACCCCAAGTACATTTTTTTTTTTTTTTTTTAGCAGAGGATAAACTTTCTGTAAATTGTATATGGCCCCATGGTCATATTGCTTTATGGGTGAGTGCATAGATCAGGTTTAGAGAAAATCCAGTTTTCTGGATCCCAGCTGATAAATTATTCAAATTTTTTTTTCAACATGGCTCCAGCAGAACTTCATCTTGGCACCATAATCTTTTCCTTACAAATAATCCCTGTCATTCACTGTAGGCAGTGCTATGGTGCCGTGGGAGGGAGAGGAAAGGCTTGTCTCAGAGCTGCACAAATTGATTTAATTTTTTTTCCCTCTTCATATTTGCTGCTTGCTCGGGTCATTTCTCAAATTCACTGAAAAATGTCAAAGATAGCAATTATTCTTGTGCAGTGTATCTGAAAAAAAAAAAATTATGGGAAGGACTTAGAATTTTTACAGACAAATACTTCTGCCATTTTACACTAGTTTCAAAGTAGAGAACCATTATTTTTGAAAATTTTTTTTGTTTAATGATAATTCAGTAAAAAAACATGGTTTTGTCTCATAATCTCCAAGACTTTGATGCATTTTCTTTGATTAGTTGAACAAAGTCCCTAAGCATTCCAGCCAGACTTTTCTTCAAAAATGTAAGTATATTTTGTGTTTATAAGAGATACAAAAAGTGATGCTGCTTGAAATATTTAAGTGACCTAAAAGTGTAAATCATATTTACACAAACAACTTGAAATTTGGAAACCTAAATGGTGTGCTCAGCATGAGACCTCTCCTGCTGTGGTGAGTCAACAGGGGAAAATGGAGAGCAGTTTGGTCTTCACACCCCTTTAATCATCTGCTGAAAGTGATATCATGACTTGTTTCTGCTGGGAAGTAGACTGAGACCACAAACTCATTCCATTTCATATAAATCACCAATTTATTATACAGTAACAACTTTTTGTCTCTTTAATAGGAATTTTCTTTTAGGCCATGTCTTTGCACTGCAAAGCATCATATCCTCTTACTAATATTTTATTTTCCCTTTATTTGATGCAAATTTGATGTATAAAAGTGCAACCAGCAGCAAACATGCCTTTTTCTTTTTCTTTTTCAACTTTCTGTAGGAGTTCTTCATATTTTCTGCAGAGTTGGGAGAAAAATGTGAAGCAATAAGTGAGAAATTGGTGCATCTGGAAGATCAATTGCAAAGTTCCACCTGCAGAGTTGATGATGGAGTTATTCATATCCTTTTTGCTATAGCTATAGATATGTATCAATCTGTGTAAGTATGTACATGAAATACTTACCTTTCAGATTCACATCGAATGCTAGTTCTTATTGTAGATTTGATACATTAAGAATGGAAGAATTAATTGTCTTGCTGAAATGGGCATTTTTGTTTCCTACAGTGCATTTTCACTGTGGTCTGATCTAGCTTTATTTGATTTAAATAGAAATTAGTTCTTTGTAAATTGAGATTAGGCAATGAAAAGACTTTATTTTACTGTTAAAATCATTTTGTTTGTAATGCTCATATAAGTAAAAACATGATGCACCAAAAGCTACATGGATACAAGTGTTCATGCACCTGCATTTCCCAACATGATTTAACTAAATTAAGTCCTACATTATTGACTCAGACTGTGTATATTGTTACATATAGTTTGGGGTTTTTTCATTTTTAAAAAAGTGGGCAACAGATGTATCATGTGGCATCCTACAAAATTTGATCTACCTCTAATACTCCAGTGGAAGCAACCAGATGAGATGTTGTCTTATGCACCCTTATCCCTTTCTGTGCTTCATCTGTCAGTATTTTTTTTAAGATTGCTTAACCTTTATGAGGCATTCATTAGGAATTTTTCAAAATTTCAAAATTTAAGGGCACAGTTTTTTTTTTAATTTAATTTGTAACTTTCATAGGAAAAATGTATCATAAAAGAGATTTTGTTCTTCTGAGAAAGGGTAAAGAGAATAAGAACCAATGTGGCCAGGGAAGATGAGAGTACTTAGCTGGTAAGGTTTTTTGTGAAGAAGAGGTGTCAGTCAAGAGGATAATGAAGAAAGATTAATAAATTCAGATTGGAGAGATTAGCAGAGGACCCCTTCCAGACACTTGAAGGTGAGTTAAGGTGATGATGGTACTAGAAAGGATTCAGCTCCTGCTAAGCTGAGGTGGGGTAGTTTAGAGAAAGGAGAAAAAATAGTGTGTGGAAATACAACTGTGTTTTAAGTAATTTGGCATCAGTTGCCAAGTCATTGCAAAATTCCCATTTTAAAAACTTGGTTTATTTAAAGGTATCAGAAGGATAAACTTTAAGAGGTGGGTAGAGGGGAGAATGGAGCTGGGGCAAAGTTGCATCGGAGGGGCAAAATCCAGTCAGTAATTTGTTACTACTTCAAATCTTTCTTTTCTAAGCATTTCCATATACAGACAATATATAGAAAGATTCAACATTCTTTTAATTATATTTACAGAGTGCATACTTGGTTGTGTGTACAGCGCCTAATTCCTTCCTCCCTTATATATATACTCTTAAATGAGCTTTTCTTATTGGCCATAATAGAAGAAGAGTATTGAGGGTTGGAGTTATGAGCTGTTTACAGGGGATTTAAACTAATGACCTTCTGAACAGTCAGGTCTGATCATAGTAATAGTTTACTATAAGGTAAGGTAAAATAAGCTGAAAAAACTGCATTTTTGGTTCCAGAAGATAATACACTACAAGTATGAAAAATAGTAGTATTTGTACTTTTTATGGAGTATGCATATTTCTTCATAGCTGTTCAAACTGCAAGAGTCAGTTGAAAAAATGAAATTAATCATTGGAAGTTTCAGAAGTGTTACAGATTAGTCTTGTTTTAAGCCACGGTTGTCTGACAGAGATCTGATTTCCTCTATCAGTGAAATTCAGCTCACGTTACCTAAATACAGAAATGCACACTGTGTGATATCCTGGTCCTAGCAAGACCATCAGTCACAAAATAAAAAAACATGTTTAAAACATAGGGACATACAAAGAAGCAGTTTAGCGATTCAGCTACCCCTCATTAACATTCAGTTGCTATTTCAGAAGTAGCCCAGATCAATGTGCATAAAATGTTACCATCTGGTACATGTAATCACTGAGCTATCCTTCAAAAAGGAATGAGAAAAATAGCTACCACAGTGCTACAGACCTGTAGATTGTTTTGGGTTTTTTTAAAAATAAAAACTGCTCAGTGCCTATAAAATAAACTTTCACTCATTGGTAAGTTGAATATATTTCAGGAACTAGTACTGAGACAGAAGACAACAATTACCCTCAATAGAAGATGGATGATTAATAGATGGATCTGTTGTTTGCATAGTAGTTATTTGGTTTTAAATAATTTCCTGTCACAATAGTGGAAAATTATGCAGTCTTCATTAAAAATCTTTAGAACTCTGAAAAACTTATCCTGCTTTCATTACAATTTCAGATATTTAAGCTCATGCTCTCAAACTCTTGTTCATTGATTATTTTCACCCCTCCCATCATCCCCCCAAAAAACTGCCTTGCACATGAATGTAGCAAACTGTATTAGGTCAAAAATCTATCTGGGGGCTGCACAGATGTAAATTTATCCTGTGGTCTGATTATTAAAAGACTTTTAAAGACTCCACTGAGAAAAATAAATTCATGATACTCTCGAGCCATTTGCCAATGTTTAGTGTGTGTCATAGCTTTGATTAATAATTAAGTTTGTATTAGAAGAAAAAACATTCCATGTTTTGATGGCATAGCATGCATAAATCAACCATGCTGCTCGTCATAATTGCCGACATGAACTGAACAAAGGAGAAATTTAGTGGTATTTCTTGGTCCTGAGTATAGGCACAGACCCACTTGTGATTCTAATTTATTATTGAAATTTTTCACAGCAAATGTTAAACTGTACTTTTGTATAAAAAGCATCAAACAATGGCAGGGGGGTTGTTAGAGCTCTCTGCAGCACTACGACAGATCTGCTGAATTCTACACAGTATAACCAAACAAACCCACAAAACATTCAATTATGATTAATCATTAGTGAGTGTATGAAAACAGTCCACATCATTAACTGGAAAAACCAAAGGATGAGAGGTGACTCATTCTGGTGTCTGCAGAGCTGATGAGAGGTGTTACTTTCCTGACAGTAAAGGCCTGGAATTCCCACTAAAATTAAATGGAGTCTATATTGCAATTTCACAGTAATTTTTGTTCTTAATTAGCAGTTACATTTTGATAGACAATTTGAATGCATGTAATAGTTTGTCCTCAGGAAAATGCTTTGTTGGAAGAAAACCTGGCTAGAGTATTATTAGAAAAGCAATCTTCATTCCTTGCCCTAAAACAGACATTTTAATCAGCTATTTCGAAAATGGAATTTTGTGCTTAAATGTTCGTTAAGCATTGCAGGTCACTTTGCTAACCTTTCACCTTTATCATATGGCAGGCACTCATACAAGTCTTGTTTTACACCACAGTAGGTTTTCAACAGAATCACAAGTGTAGAATTTAGCCTTGCCTGTACCTCACTGAGGAATCTCAGCCTGGGTGAACCTGTAAGAGATTTTCGGATCCCACAAGAGTGAGAGGTGGCAGTGGTACCCTCTTTGATCTTATTTTAGATCACAAGAGACTGAGCCCTTCCCACTGTGAGTCACATTGAGAGTCCATCTCTGTCTTTTACTGTGGAGCCCACAGCATCCACATGGGACCTCACCACTGCTGCGTAAAGTGAAAGTATCAGCTCCCTACACCTGCTGGCAGTGTTTCCTTAATCCAGCCTGGTAGGCTGTTGGCCACCTTTGCCTCAAGACACATTGATGGCACATGTTCAGCTCTGTCCCCCATGACCTTAAGGTCCTTTCCTGCGGAGCTACTTTCCAGCTGGCTGGCCACTTCATGTGTAGTGGTGCCTGGGGTTAGAAGAGACGTGCCGTTAGGTGGTGGTACATCTAGCAGAGTTTCTGTCTCCACACACTGTAACTTTTAGCTGTTGGAAACAAGAACAATAGTTAACCAATTTAAAAAAAAAAACACAAAACATCTTTGATTATTTCTGTTCTTCAAGACAATTTCTCCTTCATATGTCCAAAAATTGCTGTTATTCTCCAAAATCCCAGAGGCCCATAGCTCAGCAGTAGTCCTTTTGTTTTACAACATATACTCTTAGTTTCTAATCTTTCCTACAGAAAATTGATTCATAATATCTACCTTTTGACTCTCTAAACATCTGTGCTGAGAGAACAGAAGCTGCACCGATGAGCCTATTTTTTCAAAAAATTAAATCTCTACAGTATTTAGATCTGCTTTTTATCTCCTTGTAAATCATGGACTTTCTCATGATACTCAAGTTTTTCAAAGAGAGGAAGTCAAATAGGTGAAAAGCTTAATGGAAGACAATGTTCAGCGTTGTTGAATATGGGTTGTGTCTGTGTGAAACTGTGCCCAAATACTTTAATTTACTGCTTATGAGACATTGGAGAGATTTTGTCAATTTTTCACAGGTAGGCAGCAGAACCAGAATATATTCCTAGCTGAAACTTGCTTTTGCTCCTGCCTTGAATACTGGCTCAATAGTTGCAGCACTGGATAGAGAATTTAAGCATGAAGAACACCTTTGCATGTGGACCCATGCAAAACTGTTATTTGAATTTTTAAAATTGGTGAAGCGGTTTATCCAGATATAACCTTTGTATATGGATAGAGATTCCATGCTTAGCCATATGCCATATATTTTGTTTAGCCATAAAGGCTTGTTTGACAGATATTTGTCTACAGATGATTGTGGTATTATTTATGAGGTTATTGGATCTTGCTGTAGTTAGACTATCCAGACATCTTTTTTCTGTTGCTCCATCTTTCTGTTGGTTAGGAGTTTCTTTCCTTGTCTTCGTCATTTTCTTCAATCCTTCAAGATTTTTCATCCAGTGAAACATATCAATTTTGCTTTTTCTCTCAACCTGAAAAGAATTTTTTAAATGCTTGGGATATTACAAGTAACAGCATGTAGTCAGAGACTACACATCAGAAGTAATTAAATTTCAGAGACTTCATGGTGTTCTTAAGCTGAAGAATTTCTGTTTTACTAGTTAGATTTTCAGCAGAGCCTCATGATTAAGTTGCAGAGGGGTGGAGAGTCCAGGACCACTAATAAGAGGATAATAACTCTTCTTACTTCAGAGAAGATGCAAAACATAATTAATTTGTCCTTGTACGCTGCTTTGAGATACTTGGATCGGAGAAACTTTGTGTGTACTGCTATTATTTGTAATCAGAGACAGAAAACCTTTAGATGAACAGAGCTGTCCAGAAATTAGAAGTATGCACAAATATTAAGAGCAAAACATCATAGTAAATGGACATAAATACACAAAGATGAAATTTTGAGGAACTGATAACAGAATCAAAAGCAGCCAAAACACTTTTCAAAGGCATAATAATGACTTCCTGAAATAGTAGTGATTTGTATAACTTTACCACGGTCTACTCTAGTTGCAATTTTTCAAAAGGAGTGTCTCACTTTTTACAGTTGTATAACCTGAGGCTGTCTTTTTTTCTTCACATTGTATTGACATCAGGGGTCAAGTAAAACATCATTTCATAATGTATGAGCTCTGTAAAGGATGAAGACTGTCCTCGTACATTATCTTTTCTGTGCATTGAATTTTGGAAACTGAGCTGTTTCAGTGTCCTCCTGTTTCGCTTCCTTTGAAGTGAGATTCTGAGATAATTTTGTGACACACTGCTAGAAAGGAAACTGTTTCTGTCTTTTGGGATCCTTGCCCTTCAGCCATACCTGTAGAGGAGGCCTCAGTGTGGTTGGGATGGGCTCTAGGCCTTGTTCACATAGACTTGGTCATTCGTTTAGCATTTCAGCAGGCTTTAACTTTCCTCTGCTTGCTTTCCTCTTCACATAGTGTAAGCTGTGGAAGAGAAAATAACGCTGGTCTCATTGAGCTACACCCAGTCCTTGCACTTCTTTCAACAATGACTAGCCTTGCTGATATAAGATTATCAGCAGAAAGGTCAATATATTGAAAATACAAAGTGCTTATTCTCAGGAGAGGCTGGTCATAGAACAAAACCTGCACTGCCTAGGAAGCCCAGTCACTTAAAGGCTTGTGCATGTCAGCAGTTGCTACTATCTCCATTCATGTCCTACCTTCATCAGCCAGTCTGTTCACTGCTGCACCCCTTGTATTCTAGTGGCCAGCACCTGACACCTTTCCTCTGTCAGTGTGGAGCTGGGAAAGAGAGAAGTAGAAAGTATTTTTCAGAGATTGAGCCATTAGCCATCAGTTTCTTCCTGAATGCATTGCAGGAAACCTGAACTAGACAGAGACAAATAAAATGTGGAATACTCTTTCTTAACCAAATAAAGCATTTTATACTGAATTATTTAATAGTTTTCAAGTGGCCTTCTTCCTTGTAATGCACAACAGTACAACCTTGCTACTGCCTTCTTTGCTTTTCAACTTGTTCAAAGCATTGCCTGTGGAGTCTTGTATAGCTTTATATTTGTGTGTTCTGTACCACAGTTATATTGATAATTGAGTTAACATTAAAGGTTTTGGGAGGTAAGTGGAGCAGAAACACTTTCTCTGCTATAAGCTCATTTTGCTTCTTACTTAGATTCCCATCCTGCCTTGCACAGCACATGCTGCTAAGCTCACTAATGCCCCATAAGCTGCAGTCACTTGGGTTATGTCTCAGACTGTTCCCACTGCCCTGTTGCCTTCACCTGGGGTCTGATCTACCCAGGTCAGTGTCTCTGTCTTAAAAATCCACCTTTCATCAGGCAGGGAACTCACAGCTCATGCTGCTGCCTCCATGGTACAATTTCTTTATCTCCTTCCTTTCCACAAAAACAGTATCCCCCATCCCCTCCCTTTTTTAAAGTGCCAAGTAATGCTACTTGAGAACTTGAGTTTGCCTGGATTTTTCTTTTGAAAGCAAGTGTGAGAAATGTATTAATGTTTAATCCAAACAATTTGGAAAAAGTTGAAGCTACAATTAGATTGCCATGGCCATCTGTCGTGAGCAGCAGAACAAGAATTTACTTAATAACTTGGAAAGAGAACAGGGACTGCCAATCACCTATAGATTATTCCTTAATAAAGCTTGCACAGTCTCTGCAGAGGGAGATCCAGGTAGTGAAGGAGACGCTCCAGACCATGCTAGTGCAACTTCAGTCAGCCAAGGAGGCAGGAGAAGAAAAGGCTGGAGACTTCCTCTGTGACAGCTGGTGTCCAGGAAAACAAGACTTGAAGGAATAATGAGCAGAAAGAGCTGGTAGGATAACATTAATTCACAAAGGGCTGCTTTTAGTAACTGAATACTGTTTTACTAAGCCTCAGGGATCTCTTCTCTCCCCTGCATAACTAATAAGTAAATCAATTATGGAGAAATAGAGCCTGAAGGTCTATCATCAGAAGTATGCTAGGCAGCCTCACATGTTTTGGCACAGATTGGGAAACAGCTTTCAGAGCAGAGCAGCTCCTGTAAATGTGTAGATTACAAATTGATACATTTCAAGTGAGTCTGCAAAGTTGCCTTTAATGTCAGTGAAATGTTCTCCTTGAAGACTCGTAAACAGTATGTGTCTCATGGATTTCCCCCCCCCCCCAATTTAAAAATGCATCATTAAAGCTGGAACATCTAGTGTTTCTTGGAAAATAGCTGTAAGAATAATAAGAACTTTTTTCCCCCTTTGGCTTTAAACAGCTTTCTTACACTGAATGTATTTTCACATTCCTGCCAATAATTAAATCAATAGGATGAAATTCAAGCTAACCAAGTTCTTTCAACAGAAATTTGGATCTCATTTACTCTGTGGTATTGAGTACAGTGGAGGTAACTAACAGCAGTCCTATAGCAGTAGTTTAACTAGCTTTATTTAGGTATAAACTTGTTTTAGTATTAACAGGGGTTGTAAAGCAAAAAAAAAAGCCTGTGTTGATGTGTGTTCCTTACATTTAAATATTGTATGAACAATAAGACATTTAAGTCTCCTTGTAAAGGTTACTACTATTACTTTGATCTTCCTTATAAACTTCAGAAGGAATGCAGATTTTTTTGCAAGACACGTCTATATATACATCCTTAAACAAGTATTTTTATAGGAAATAAAAGCAATACTCAACTGAAGCCAACCATTATAAATTACCTCTATTTAGATCCTTGTTCAAAACAGTTAATGCCTTCAAAAATTCATTGTGTACTCTTTCTGTGATACCAGTATATCTCTGATGTCATAAAAAAATTCTGTTTCTGTCATTTGTTCCAGAGGGAAAATTAAAAAAAAAAAAAACAAAAACAAAAACAAAAAACAAACCACTGAATTGTTTTAAATCCAATAGATGAAGAAAATGTCTTGCAACTCAGTGCTGTACTTTTGTTGATACTGTTTTTCTGCCACATTTAGAATTACTTTTGTCTGCTACTTCAATTACTCATTTTGTAGCCACATTGTGAAGGTTTTTAGCAAATTCTGGAGGTCACTGGACTACTTGCCCAATAAGATTGTGTTCATTTTCTTGTTTTTTTAAATACTAGTTGAAAATTCTACCTCAATGTTAAGTACATAATGAAGGAGGAAAAAAGTGCCAGGCAGCTGAGACATACAACAGGATTATAATTGCCTGCAGGAGCATACAGTTGTCAAACCAGGGAAGCAGAGCTCGGGTGGTTGAGATCATCAGATCCTCAGGGTCAAATTACAACCTTGTAATTCAGAACCTGGTTGACTTCTTGTTGTGTAATATATGGGCCAGCATCCATGTTGCTGTAAAGACTTTTGGATCTTCAGGTTGCGTGGACTCTGCTACTGCATTCCCATCCTGTTTCAAATGGAGGTCTCTTGCTGCTCTGCTGCTCCTCTGACAAGTTTCTTCCTGTAAGTCCCTGTTCAATACCTACCTCCCCCTAGTAGCTTTGACGCTTTCTGAAGATCCCCTGAACAGATGACCAAGGTGTTTGTCTCCAGCTCAAGGCAGCCCAGCAAGCATGGGTGGCAGCCTGCAGCACCCTGGCATTCAGCCCATGCACAGGACCAGCTCCATGGGAAACCCCACCTGCCAGAAAGCACTCATGGAAACCCATGTGAGTTCAGGTAACAGGAAAGAGAGCACACTGACAAGACAGAGTTCTTAAAACTGTTTCTTTAAGACCCAGAGATGTTCCTTGTGGGTTAATACCACAGAAGTCCCAGGTACTGAGTATCCAGCAATGAGCATTTATATAGGACAATGAGGATAGTCCCAGAGACAATGGTCAGTACACTAAGATTGCATGACACTCCTCTCTCGCACACTGCAGAATATGTGGAGTTTTGTCCTTTGAATAATTAGTGCCTACATTGTAAGTAGCTGGTAGGCTCTAGAAGTGCCTTAGAGCCAGGATCAGCCACAGCTGGAGCATGAAGTCTGCCTCCTTGCAGCAGTAAGGGCTCAGCAACAGGGATATTAACCAACCATCAGAGGGACAGGGAAACAGCACCCTCATTCTCACTAGCAAGGTTTCTTGAAGACAACTCCCATTCAATTAAAAAAACCCTATGTGGCTTTTGTGTTTTGAAGCTTCAGACCATCACTGCATTTTAATAAAACTCCACTTAGGTAACCACTCTAAGAAGACACTGAACTCCTGAGAGGGGAAACTGGATCACTTGTCATTCATGTTATATTTGTATCTGTTAACATTTATTTTAAACATAATGTTGACTACTACTACTTTAATTTATTATTCCATTAACTTCACTGTTTGTTGTGGGAAGTTAGAGCCAGTAACCATCCCTTTTCTCAGACACATTTGATAATAAGCATACTAAAAAAAAGAAAAAGTATACTATGCAATGTCTCAACTGCTTTTTATCTGTGGATAGAACACTTTCAAATAAAGAGAAGTATGTTTTTAACTAACCCAGTGTCTGTTCACATTCTGTGCAGTGTACAACGTTTTAGAAATTTTATCATGGGGAGTGGAGGGGAGGAAAGGAGAAAGAAACCATGTGTGTAACTATTATTATGCTGTTGACAGCAGTAATTTATCTGCTTGGAGGAGTCTGTTATGCCTTTTGGAAATAGTCTAAAGACATATTCAACACTAGAGTCCAATTGCAAAAATGTAGCTGTTTTCAGCATGAGAGGGAGAAGGGAATATCAGGCAGTGAACTATACAGACAGGCAAAACCTGCACTTGAGTCTCAGCTTTACTCTCTCTTGCTGTGCAACTGAATCCTGCCTGCCCTCCCTCAGTTCCTCGCCCATGATTAAGGGTTGAGGGAGGTATGACTGTGTATTGGCTACAGCCATATCTGAGGTCAAAGTTATGCCCTTACACGCATTTAGTGCCATGATTAGAGGTAGGAGAGTATGTACACTGTCCCAAGGACCAGTTCCACACATACTTGCTAGAATTCTCACTTCCAGGTGGGCTGGTCTCCCATCACCTGCAAACAATGAGTATCACCAGAAATAAGCCCCTGTCCTGCCCAGGACATGTGCTGTCCCCATCCAAGACCCCAGACCCAAAGGGTTTGAGGAGTATGTAGGCATATAAGGCTTTATGTGTTTATCTCCTGCCACAACAATGGAATAATAATTTAAATTGAAACCTTACGACTAAGCCCAACCATTCACCCAGCACTGCCAAGTCCACCACTAAACCATGTCCCTAGGTGCCACATCTACACATTTTAAATACCTTCAGCACTGGTGACACCATCACTCACAGCGTAGCCTGTTCCAATGCTTGACAACCTTTTCAGTGAAGTGTTTTTTCCTATCCAACCTAAACCTCCCCTGGTTCATAGCCCCTTTAAGGCTACGTCCTCTTGTCCTAACACTTGTCACTTGGGAGAAGAGACTGACCCCCAACTTTCTACAACGTCCTTTCAGGTAGTTGTAACAAGTGATACGTACCCCCTGAGCCTCCTTTTCTCCAGGCTAAACAAACCCAGTTCCCTCAGCTGCTTCTGGTAAGACTTGTGCTCCAGCCCCTTTACCAGCTCCCTTGCTCTTCCAAAGCACACAGAATGGACTGCTCCAGGAGAGCTGCAAAATGAGGAAACAACTCATGATTAGCAGTGTCTTGCATGTACTTTGTAGGAGTAGCTTGTGTTGAATACACACAACAAGCCCTCCCCCCCACCCCAGTGTAGAAACATATTCTCAAGGGACTAAAAAGAAAGCAAGGAAAGGCCTGCACCCCAAAGGGTGTTTAGCTCCAGCCTAGTATTTCTTTTCTTCACAATCAATTAGCTAATCCATTCTTTCTAAAGCATGACAGCTCAGGCTTTTGCTATCATTACTTGTTAAATCAAGATAAGTGCCTCTTTTCTAGAGCACTGGAGAAGGCAGTTCAATAATGGGTCCCAGATAGGCAGTAGTGCTGGAGAGAGCTCGAGGGTGAGATTAGAATAATCCTTATGTATCCTCTTAGTTTACTATCCTATTAAAAATGAAACTGGGACCAAGAGATTTTTTTTTTTTAGTCTCAGAGATTAACATGGTACAAAGAAGCTCTAAAATATTATGCTCATATGGATATTTTCCTGCACTGCTAAAGATGATGATACAAGTTTCTGGAGAAGTATTAAAAAAATAAAAAGAAAAAAGGGCCTGTGAATATAAGAAATGCTGCCTGAACCTGAAAAGCAGCCAAGCCAGCAGCCACAGTAAAGCATTTCTCTCAAATTTCTAATGAAGTTTTGAATATGAGGCCTGGGAAAAGAACATCTGGGGTTAAGTGAGTAAGGAAATGTTTGAGTTCTGCAAATGCATGTCATTTAGTCACACTGTCCTTGTTTTCTCATCTGGAAGAGCAGTGTCTTTGGGAAGGAGGTGTTGGGGCATTGTCAAAGACACACAATGTCAATACATCACTAGGCTATTTGTTCTTATAATTGCCTGCAAAGTTGAACAAATAGTTTATAATAACAAGCAGCTGTACAGGAATACTAAGTGGCAAAAGAAAGAGAATATTTAACTAGTCAGTTGCAGCTAGGAGATGCATTATAGATCTCACTGGAGAAATGGAAAATTAAGAGACCTTTCCACAGTAACAGTCCAATTTATAAGAAGAAAACAACCTCAAATTTATTACTTCTCTGACAATGAGACTTTGAAACACCAAAGGAAGAGCCACTGTGTTTTCTTGTCAAGTAGACTCAAGATTTTAAGTCTACCAGTTCAACCCAAAACCCGTGTTTGTGCCCGCTCTCAGGCTTCCTTTTAGTACCAGTCCCAGGGCAAGGCTCAGGGGCAGCATCTGGGAGCCAGACACAGCTCTACATCTAGGAGCTTCTTCAGAACTGTTCTGGGAGTCAGTGTCACAGGGACTGGGTTAGAGGTATCAGCGCCAACCTGTTCCACTCCTTGGGGCTTGGGAGGGGTGATAGTGATACGTCCACCTTGCTATTTCTATGCTATTCTAGAAGCTTAAAAATTTTTCCTATTGTTTTTGCTTTAAAGTGGGTTTTCAGAAAGTTCCTTATGCATCCTCCATAACCTGAAATTTAGAGGTACCAGGATTGTTTTATTTGTCCTGGCTCAAATACAGTAATGTCAAGCAGTGAGATCCATTTGTTCTGATGAGTTTGGATCACAGTTTACTCCTTTAAATTTCAATAACATGAGTTCCTGGAGCAGCAGCTGACGAGTTGACCAGGCTATTTCCCTCACTTAGGTAGGCAACACTGAAGAGCAAGAACAGGGTATTGCCATCTGCATATAGCACTGCCAACTCTATGAGCACTGCCAACTCTGCTGTGCCCTCACAAAATTAGAAGCAGGCAAGGTTTCAGGAGAAGAGGTACAAGACCCTCTTGGAGATTAGGACAAACTACCTTTCTTACAACAGAATGCCAACAAAGTTAAGTACAGATAACTTGCCAACTAAAGGCCAAAAAATGACCAGCTCATGTCCTTTAGTATTTACATGGAGAAAGATTTCCAACGCCTACTGGTTGTTTCATCGAGCAGAACTCTCCACCATAGAGAAAAAAAAAAAAATATTTTTAGCATGGAGAGTAATTGTCCATTGGAGCACAAAACTGTCTTTCAAAGTTAAAAGAACCTTGGGATTTTTTTTGTTTCCCCAGAGATTGTGAATAAAGCCCTTCTGCATCCCAGATGTTATGCACTTGATTCAGAAAACAACACAATCCAAGTTCGTATAGCCTGCATGATATGTATGACATTGAGTAATAGTCACACTGCTTTACCTTAAATATATGCATTTTCCTTAATGGCTTAGAAAAAAAAAATGGCACAGAAAGAAAAAGTGCTTTCATAAACTGCTGGTTAGCTGCAGAGATGGAGCTGGAGGACAGAACACCTGGGTATCTGCAAGTTGGGAAAGCCTATTTACCTACTCTCTGATCTTGACCTTAGCTCAAAAGGGCAAGTGAAACCAAATGCTAAGGAAAGCCTTATTGTAAATCTTTCTTGGGAAGCAAAGACTGAAGCTATTACAAAATGGTTCACAGCCTGACTAGGGAGGAGCCCAGAATTATGAGCCAAATTTCTTCCCTCCCAGGTGCAGGCAGCTTAAATGGGCTACAGACATGTTTCATGATGTAGTACCAGGCAGAACAGGGTGGTGCTGGCACCAGATTTGGTGGCTGGGGAGCAGAGGCAGTGCCACAGTCCACTTGGACTGTGCTCCAGCATGAAAAGCAGCACATCCACTTGCAATGCTGACTATCTTCCTCTGCAAAAAGGAAAGCCCGAAGAAACCCAACCAGCACCACAGCTATTGGGCACTGCTTGTCTTGGCTCATAGTGCTGTCATTTGATCAACGTTGTGTCACTTGATTTTGTTAAATGAGAAAGAAAAGGTGAAAAGAACACCCTGCCCCTCACAGCCATACATGATTTGTCATTGCTAATTTTCTATAATGAGCTGTAGCAAATGAAACCAGTCTCTCTCCATTAATCCTGATGGGAAATGTTTCTTCTTTGTCTTCTCAACAAGTACCCCAAATTTTTTGAATCAATACACTACAGCTGTACCAAATCCCCAGCCGTCCACAAAACTTCTCCCTAGCATTGTGAGCACAAGGCTGCAACACAGAACAGCTCCTTTCATTATGACATGGGAATAGTAAGGCATCACCAGCATTATTTCTTTCTTCCTGCTGTGTGAATTTCTTTTTATCCTGAATTGAAAATGTAATATTGATTGAGTCTACTATAGAGGAAAAAAAAAAAAACTAAAAAAAAAATTAACCAGCAATATTGTCTCCTTGAAGAGAAATAAATCACCAGGCCTGGTTAATGTCTTCTCTTCTGCAGCCTTAGTTCTTCAGCTTTAGGAAGTTCTTCCCAGAAGATATATTGAGGTCAGCAGAACAATCATTCAGGGATTTCTTTATTCACTTTCCCCATAAATTGGTAACAGAGCCTTATCTTTTGCAAAAGATATTGGTAAGCTTCAAGTTTTGCCTCCAGCTGTTAACGGTCACTGGGTCATTTGTTATGGAAGGTGGTATTTAGCCCTAGGAGTTGAATCAATAGAAGAAAATAATCCCAACTCCTGTGTATGGACTGTCCACTAGAGAAACCTAAGCAAAGCATCTGATGTCTTGTGGTCAGGAGCTCCCAGGGTGCTTATCCTTCCCTCCAGTCAGTCCACCCCTGAGTTAAAGGCTCAGGCAGACACATGCGCTCCACGTTCATCCCTCTAACACCTTTAACATGTGGCTTATGCATGTCCTAAATGGTGCACCAATTTGAAAGAAAGGAGGATACTTCATACTGGAATTCAAGAATTTTTCCCCACTGCTGCTAGTCATATTTTCATTTCAGCTCTCCTCTTTGATCTCCCTGCAGAGCATCCTGCCTTTGCCATGGCCTGGCACATCAGCTCTGAGAAACAGGTGGTTGTGGCAGTCCTCACCCCTGCACTCTGCAAATGCATGTGGGCACGCACACCCCTCCTCGCACGCACGCTCCATCCGAGGGAATAAACAGAGCCCAGATGCTTTACCCTGACTCCTTTGGGTTGAAGTCTACTGAAAGCCTGATGCTTAGGGGAGGCAGGCATGCTCATCAAGGACTGAAGATCCCCAGAGCACAGGTCAGAGAAAGCTCTTTTCAGCCAAGTCTTGCACACATCTGCCTCTTCGGAGGTTGAAGCCAGCCAAGCAGAGAGCAGAGCTATTTGTCTTTAACCCCACACCCAAATTGTCTACTAATCTTCTCCCCCTCCCTGTAAAAACACTGACAGAACACCACCAGATAGGCAAGACAGCTTAGTTCTACTAGTTGAAGTAGGAGGCAAAGGTACATTTTGGACAGGCAGGGGCTTGCCCCAGCCATTCTCCCAGAAGAGCTAATCTCATCACAGAACGACAGGAAGAGCTACAGGACCCAGTTGGCACCGCAGGTCCAGGCTCTCACAGAGGGTTATCAGCTGCAGTGGTACCTTCTCACACCTCCTTTCCCGGCAAAGCAAACTCATCTGCCTGGAGATACAGCAAAAGCAAATTCAAGAGTCAAGGATAGCCTGGATCTCTGTTTGACCCTACCAGAGCTGGGCTGTGTGAGCATGGGCTTTCAGTACCTCACTGTACCAGTCTCAGCTAGAGTTAACATATCAGTCCTGGGTGGTTACTGTGTAGTTCAGTTACCGGTTGTGGAAGACTTTAGAGAAATAGGAAAGATGAATCTCTCATGCCTCTCATTGCCTATAGGCAATTCCAAACTACCCCCAAATAATTAGCAGTGCTGCCCACTGAAAGCAGATGAAAGGGCAGACGTCTCCATCCCTCAGGGCTTTTAAGCACATCAGTGATTTTGAGAATGCAAATCTGAGTCCCTAGTAAATTTTACCAACAACCTTACAATAAAAACATGGCATATCGTCAAGGCTACTGTCCAAGCTGAGCTTTCTAGTCAGGCTAGGCTGAAATCCACATGCCTCTCTGTTCTTGGTGAACCTAGTACTCACCTGTCAGGTCTCCTTGCCAGTCTATAGGCACCCCCATGCAAGGTTGCACTGTGCATCTGGCAGAGGATGTTCAGACCCTTTTTTCCACATAAGCCTGTGACTTTGAACACCAGCTTGATTTTGAAAACACCTACAGTGGTTCAGTGAGGCTTGGGGTAATTGCAAAGATATCATGGTCCTCTGCAGTTAGGTATGGCTTTGTGTAACCCTGAATTGATGTAGAAGAAATAAAGCTTGTAAGACATCCTCCATGAAGCACGTGGCATAGGAAAAAGCAGACACTGTGTAACTACACAGACTGCAAAAAACAGCACCCACTAGAGGTCAAGTTTTTCCTTGCAACTTGGTGAGAAGATTTCAACCATACGCTCTTGTAAATCTGCATGTTACTGAATGCAGCTTAACTCTCACTCAGATTGAAAACAATGCCCCAGCAGGAGCCTGCTGCTTCAACTCCCAGCCACTGGCCAAGACTGTTCACTTCAAGACTCACCAAGAGGTAGAACAACTTCTCCCATGATATTTGGGGCTAAAAGAAGGGTTTGATGACTTTAACTACTGTTCACATGAAGGAACTATGTTGCTCTGCATCTGGGAGGCAATGAGTTTCAGCAGGCACCACTCACATGGATGAGTCCAGTGAGCAGCTCAACTTCCCCCCGCCTCAGCTACTCCCCTGATAGTAATTTTTAGCTTCTCTTTCCACCTTCTGATGCTCTCTGGAGACCTTGCCTCCTTCTTCAGGTTTCCCCTTGGAGATATACACCTTCTCTAACAGACAATACAGCACAAGAATTTATATCAACAGCTGTTCAAAGAAGAGCTTCTCCTGCACTTTAATGTACACATTCCCACTCCACTGTCTCCTAGGCTAAACACAGAGTCTTGAACCAAACCTCACCTGCCCTTCCAGGTGTCATAAGCTATAGCTGAATTTGCTTTAGCAGGGGGAGGGGACTAGAAGATCTCCAGAGGTCCCTTCCAAATTCAATCATTCTGTGATTCTGTGATAAGAGGCGGAAAAAGCTCAGGAAGTAAACAGCACTACTTAGTTGAGTTTCAGATCTGCCAAGTGTTCCCTGCCACTTTTAATCATAAGTCAAAATAATCCTTTAAGAGGTTTTGCTGGAGGGAGCATTAAAGTGTGCAGGATCATGTAGAGTTCTCCAAGGAGAGTCACAAAGTGATACCAGGAAAAAAATGCAGGCAAGAGGCACACCACTGATATGGCTCCGAAGTTCTGCTCTTAAAATGCTAGAAAAACCTGAGATTAGACAGATATTGACAAAGGATTCTTGTAATGGCAACCAGTAAGTGCATTTCATTTCCAAATTGCATCTTTACAAGAAGCACTGACCCAGACATAAAACATAAGCACAAGCAACAATTTGGAGTAACGGCTGAGCTGCTTAAGGAAAGCTTGACCTAAGGTAATAAGATAAAGACCTCCAATGTCTGCAACAACATCCCTACAGCATTTGAACTCTGCTTGGGCTCCTCATGTGTCTTTCCCCTTTGAAACTGGTATAAGACAGCCCTCTCTTAGTTCATCTCTTTTGTGCTTATAAAATAACAGGAATGATGACATTTGCACACAAACTTTGCACCAGAAGGTAGGCATTGCAGCAGTAAAGGACAAACCTGGCTCCTTCAGCTCACAGACAGATGTGAAGCTTTCAGAAGGTGAAAGAAATTTGCTCTTGCAATAAACAGAAAACAGATTCAGGCCAGACACTGCAGAATTTCTACAGGTTACCCATGAGTGACACTTTTCACTCATTAAGGCAGGAGATGTGGGGTGGGTTTCTTTAAAGGGCACAACTTAGCATAGCTCATTTCTTGGATCCCTTTAAGTGAGGGCTTGTAGGATCTCAGAGCCCATTATGCATTTCAAGATAACAGCCATGACATCATTGGATTCACTAAGGAAAACACTACCTTAGATTCATTCTTTTCATTTCCCCACTCATCCCAAACATCTTGTGAACATTTTACCCCTAGCTGAAACAAATTCCCTTTTGTAAAGGGCATGGGAATCTTTCTAATGTAATGATGCTTTACAACAGTTTTAAAAAGGAAAAGAAAAGATGCTGTCCTCATTTTTAGCTACAATAAGGAAATAAAAAATAAGTCAGCAAGGCTAAAGATTAACTAAGAAGAGCAAGGTATATATTTTTCCAAAGCAGGATCTGTCTTTAGCCATCTCTTTAATTAACTATTGACAGACACAAAGGGACACAGACCCATCTTCTCAGCAGTCCTATCATGACAGAGGCAGTTACATATTCATATACAGTGCCTTTCCCAGAACAGTCCACAGACTGAGTCCCTATCATCACTACACCGCCAGCAAGACAGTGCAGAAGGTAGTATATGCCCCATTCCTCGCATTATATGGAGTATTAATTAAAAAAAAAAAAAAAGAACAACAAGCAGCCTTCTTAATGAAGGAAGAAGGTGAGATAAGGATTTCGGCCTTAAACACCTGGAGTTTGCAGCAGTATCATTCATGTCAGACTATTTTGTGCGGAAGAAATTTTGTGCTTTAGACCAAACCCAGGACAGGAACTTCTTTCTCCCTTGAAGGATTTGCAGTCTTACAAACCTAGTATAAAACAGCCAAATAGCCTCCTTCACCCAGGTTCATTGATCAAGACAAAAACCTGTGTCCAAGTGTGGAAATAATCTAAAGAAACAAGGGTTCCCCACCATTTGCCTGCTCTGCATAGCAATCTCCTGCTGGAAGGCCTTCCTCCACCTACAGATCATTTCTATACTGCACCCCACATTGGAGGCACCTTCCCCACTCCCTGCTTATCCTCCATCCTACCTGATGAGTAGCATGCACTTACCAAGAAGTAGCCCACTCCAAGGAAGCAAAGAAACACTCCATGACACTCAGAGGTAGGAGAGAGGAATTTGCCATTCCCACCACTGTCTCTCATCAGTTTCACACTGAGAGGGCGAGGAAGGGATTGTCTCACCAATGACCCACCAAAACCAAGTTAAAGCAAATGCAGAGATCAGCAACCATCAGTTCATAGATAGATATATCACATTTCATGCAGCAATCGGGGCAGAGATTGTCTAGATAAGGGCAAGATAATCAGGACTGGCTGGCAGAATCTGCAATTCCCTCTTTGGAGAGCACAATATCCCCAGTTAATCCACAGGGTCATTTCTTCCTTCTCCACCTCTAAGCCCTTTGATACTACTAATTCCTATCTGCACATAAAAGACTGTTTTCATCGTGACATGAGCTAATTGACTGATTCTGATGTGGTAATTATCTGGTAAAGGTAGGTCTACATTTTCTTATTTAACACAAATGCTGCAATTCTTGTGCCAGGGAAGCTTCTGACAGTGGCTGGGCACATGTCAGATGGCCTTGCTGCAGTGCACTGCTTCATGATGCCGAAGAGCTGCTGTGAACAAAGCACCAGGGTGTTCTGCATCAGGAGATACAAAGGGACAGAGCAGGACCAGGGGAAAGTCCACATCTGCCTCAGAAATAACTCCACTGGTGAATCCCCAACAGCCTATTGAACCAGGTCATACTTTAACGCATCAGACATGTTTTGTATGAAAGCTCTGGCACATCCATATCTGTGTCAGATGATGCTTAACCAGTTTTGAAGTATCTCTCTTATTTGATGAGCCTGTTTTGACCATAGCCATGTCACAGGTGGTACTGCCAAATAGTCTGCAGACAAGGATCAAGTTCCATTGAGCCCCACTGAACCAGGGAACAGGATGCACAGCCCTAGGAATCCTGGCAAAGCAGCTTTTCATGTGCCATCAGCTTACTCTGCAAATGATACTGAATTTTAAGTCTCAAATGATCTACAAAACATGATGTTTCTCCTCACCTTACCCCCATTCCCCACCCTAGGGGCCATATTGCCCTCCTCTCCACTTCCAGCTTGGAGACTTAATGAAGTTTCAGTAATTCTCTTCACTCTCTGGTCAGCAGTAAGTAGATAAATCACACAGAATCACAGAATCAAGTAGGAAAAGACCTCTCAGATCACAGAGTGCAACCTATGACCCAACACCACCTTGTCAACTAGACCATGGCACTAAGTGCTACATCCAGCCTCTTTTTAAATACCTCCAGGGATAGTGAATCCACCACCTCCCTGGGTAGCTCATTTCGATGTCTGGTCACTCTCTCTGTAAAGAATTTCTTCCTAATGTCTAACCTAAACATCCCCTGGCACAGCTTAAGATGGTACCCTTTGTCCTACTGCTGGTTGCCTAGAGGAAGAGACTGACCCCCACCTGGCTACAACCTCCTTTGTAGAGAGTGATGAGGTCTCCCCAGAGCCTTCTGTTCTCCAGGCTAAACAGCCCCAGCTCTCTCAGCTGCTCCTCATAGGGCCTGTGCTCCAGTCCCTGCACCAGCCTTGTTGCCCTTCTTTGGACACGCTCCAGCACCTCAATATCCTTCCTGAACTGAGGGGTCCAGACACAGCACTCAAGGTGCAGCCTAACTACTGCTGAGTACAGGTGCAGAATCACTTCCTGGTCCTGCTGGTCACACTATTCCTGATACAGGCCAGGATGTCATTGGCCTTCTTGGCCACCTGGGCACACTGCTGGCTCATGTTCAGCTTCCTGTCAGTCAGAACCTCTGGATCAATTTCTGCCTGGTCACTCTCCAGCCACTCTGTCCCCAGCCTGTAGCACTGCAGGGGGTTGTTGTGGCCAAAGTGCAGAACTCAGCACTTGGTCTTGTTAAACATCATAGCGCTGGATTCAGCCCATCTATCCATCCTGTCCAGGACCCTCTGCAAAACCCTCCTACCCTCCAGTAGATTGACACTCCCCCACAACTTGATGTCATCTGCAAATTTGCTGATGGTGGACTCAATCCTTTCATCCAGATCATCAATAAATATATTAAACAGGACTGGGCCCAACACTGATCCCTGGGGGACACCACTAGTGACTGGCTGCAGCACTGTTCATCACCACTCTCTGGGCCCGGCCATCCAGCATGTTCTTAACCCAGCACAGAGTGCCCCTGTCCAAGCCATGGGGTGCAGCTTTTGAGAAGTATGCTGTGGGAGACGGTGTCAAAGGCTTTGCCAAAGTCAGATAGACCACATCCATAGCCTTCCACTCATCCACCAGGCAAGTCACCTGATCATAAAAGGAGATCAGGTTGGTCAGACAGGACCTGCCTCTCCTAAACCCGTGCTGGCTGGGTCTGATCCCCTGTCTGTCCTGTAGGTGCCGTGTGATCACACTTAGGATGATCTGTTCCATAAACTTGCCAGTCAGTGAGGTCAGACTGACAGGCCTGTAGTTTCCTGGGTCTTCCTTCCAGCCCTTCTTGTGGATGGGCATCTGTAATAGATTGATTACAAGATGGATTCTGCTTTGTCATTGTCTTGAGCATGGAGCTAAAAAGCCTTGACGCCACAGCTAGGCTGCTGCAGGAGCAGAGCTACTTGCAAAAGCTCCAGGAGGCACCTAGCAAGCCATCAGAGGAAGGTAAACGAGTAAAAAGTTGTTACAATCAAGAATACGGCAAGGACTTACTCTTCCAAATAAAGTATGCCAGGCAGATCTTGCTTGCAGGCTGAGGGACCAGCCAAGGTACACTCAGGGCCCATCTTGGTACCAGGTGAACTTTGCTTGGATACTGGTGAACTGGCCAGTGGGCATCTGGGGATACCACGGTGAGGGTATTCAGGGCTGTGCCTGGGAACTGCTGTGGGAGCTGCTGCCACCCTATTACCCTGTGGTTTGGTTCATTCCTCAGAGGCTACAGGGCAACCAGAGAAGAAGCCCAGCAGAGATCTACTAGCTTGCAAGCCAGCGGCACTTCATGATGGTGGTAACTCCTGTCCTGTGCTTTTAAATGCAGTTACCCTTAGCGTTTCCTACTTTTCCATCTTCCTTCCTCTTCTCTGCTCTTTTGTATTACAAAATAAAGCTGAATTATGGTTTTGGGATCCAGCATCTGGCCTCGTTTGTGCCTTAATCTCACTTATGGGAATGTTTTAGAACCTGGTTCCCTTCTGCATCTAAGCAGATTGGAACAGTGTCACATTAGCCAACTTCCAATCATCCATCTCTGGTGAGCCAGGACTGTTGATAAATGATAGAGAGCGGCTTACCTCCCTCATCACCCTAGGATGGATCCCATGTGGTCCCATAGACTTGTGAGGATCCAAGTGGCTCATCCTCCTGGCTTACAGGGGGGCTATTTGACTCACTATCCCTGTCTACCAGCCTAGGAGGCCAGTTGTCCTGAGGACAGCCTGTCTTGTTGAAACCTAAGGTCAAAAAGGTGTTAATTACTTCAGCCTTTTCCTTGTCTTAGGTAACTATGTTCCCCTCTATGTCCAACAAAGAATGGAGGTTTTCCTTGCCCCTCCTTTTGCTATCGATATATTTATAAAAACACTTTTTGTTATCATTAACAGAAGTGGACAGATTAAGTTTAAATTGTGCTTTTGCCTCTCTAATTTTCTTTCTAGGAATGTAATTAGGTCATGTAAACACGAGTTGCCTGCCCTTTATTCCAAATGTGATAAAATCCCTTTTTTCCCCCCTAATTTCCTGCAAAATCTGCCTATTCACCCAGGCCAGTCGTCTTCCCTGCCAGCTTGCCTTTCGGCACATAGGGACAGCCTGCTTCTTCAAGATTTCTTTCTTGAAGTAAGTCCATCCTTCCTGGACCCCTTTGTTTTTAAGGGCTGTTTCCCAAGGTACTCTCTGCTGAACCAGCCTCCTGAACAGCCCAAAGTCTGCCCTCTGGAAGTCCAGGGTAGAGGTTTTGTTGACGCCTTTCCTTACTTCATCGAGTATTGAAAACTCTATCATTTCATGGTCACTGTGCCCCAGGCAGCCTCTGACCACCACATCTCCCACCAGCCCTCCTCTGTTTGTCTAGTGGAGCCCCAGCAATGGTAGGGTCATTTAGCAGCTGAAGAAGGAAATTATACTCCGTACACTCTAGGAATCTCCTAGACTGCCTCTTCTCCACTGTGTGGAGTTCCCAGCAGACATCCGGCAGGTTAAAGTCACTCAGAAGAAAAAGAGCTGGCAATTTTGAAACCTCTGCTGGCTGCTTGTAGAATAATTCATCACCTGCTTCATCCTGATTGGGTGATCTATAACAGACTCCCACTGGGATGTCAACCTTGCTGGCCTTCCCCTTGATTCTTATCCGTAAGCACTAAACGTTATCGTCACTGACCAAGTTCTGCAGAGTCAAGAGACTCTCTAACATACAGAGCCACCCCTCCACCTCTCCTACCTCGCCTATCTCTTCTGAAGAGCATGTAGCCATCCATGGCCACACTCCAGTCATGTGAGTCATCCCACCATGTTTCTGTGATGGCAACTACATCAGTTTCCTGCTGCACAATGGCTTCCAGCTCCTCTTGCTTGTTTCCCAAACTGCTTGCGTTGGTGTACATGCACTTCAATTGGGTTGCTGATATCACTCATAACCCTGGCTTTCCACCCTTAGGCTTATCTCTGGAGAGCCTGGTTTCAACTCCTTTCCCCTTCAAACCTAGCTTAAAACCCTCTTGATCAGCCCTGCCAACTCACATGCTAAGTTTCTTTTGCCCTTGCTAGATAGATGAAGCCCATCAGACTCTAGCAGGCTTGGTACCATAAAAATTGCCCCATGATCAAATAATATTGAGGAACAGGCACTGTCTTCTGCCCAGAGCAGATATGCTATGTGACTAAGAGAGAAGGAACATTTTATTTTGGGAAGGCACTTCTAAATTTTGTTTCAGGGTAGGGAATACTAACTATCTTGGAGCAAGCCAGGACCAAAAGACCTTTATCCTTTCTGGATCCCTTTCCCCACCCACGGCGTGGGGCGGCCCAGTTCTAGTTCCGTTTCCGTCTGAAGAACCATTCTGACGTCTTGAAGGATGGGGAAAGGGAACTCCAGGGGTTTTCTCAGGGGTTTCTTCTGGTCCTGAGGCTGGAGGGGAGAACTGCCCTCCCCTCCCCCCACACACGTGGTCCCATGGCAGGCACAGAGACAGCACACTGGGCGTGGAGAGGAGGCAAGAGAGCGTTTATTGCTGGGGATGTTACATTTATAGGGTTTAGGAGGATGCACAGAGTAACCAATTAGAAGTCTCAAGGGGCTTACAGGAACACCCAATCACAGGAAGGGGTTAACAAAGGCCAATGGGAAACACCTCAGGACACCTTCCCAGGACATTCCTGAGATAACATTACCGTGGGGAGTGTTGGGAAGAAGAAGCATGTGTTTGCAGTATAGTATAGTATGGCCAGTCTTCGCGAACGAAGATTTGGGAAGGGTCTTTACCCTTCGAGCCTGCGCAGTGGATTTTTTAGGTGAGATACAGTGTGCGCTGAGCTGAGCCCACCCTTTAATCCTGAGGTTCATCTGCCGGGGCCGAGCAAGCTTGGACGGTGGCAGTGAGGTCCTCAGGACGTAGGTTTGTATAGAGTGACCTTCTCTTAGATGGATGGCCTTACAGGGCTAACGAGCTCCATCTACCCGGGGGACTTTTTCTCTTGACCGGGAACCGAACCCGGGCCGCGGCGGTGAAAGCGCCGCATCCTAACCACTAGACCACCAGAGGGCCCCAATGTGTTTGCAAGGACCACCAAAAGCCATTTTAAGACACATTTAAACAACAGATTTCCCATATAATGCAGGTTTAGCGCTACAATCCTTCTCTAACACCCATCAGTCCACACACTCTGAATAAGTTCCAGACATGGTTAAGCCAAGCAGGTCAGGGCTATCTGTCTGCACCCCTGTGCTGAGTGTCTGACTTGTGAGCCAGTGTAAGTACATCTATCTCTTCCCTCCTCCCATACACCTCACTAGAGGTATTGAATCCCAGTGCCACCAAAATTAATGGCAATTTACAACCACTAGTGTGTCGGGAAAAAGGCTGGCCATGCTCTGGATCAGCTCCTGACTTTTGGCCTAATAAAAGAGCCTGGACAGGGAACTGAGAGCCCAGCCATATTTACAGAAGAATACATGAAGCTTGCTGAGAGAAACCCTGCTATAGGCCACTATGAAGATGCCACAGTCTCATAGCAGATGGCAGCATCATATGCTGAAACATTTTTTAAAGCACTTTACATGTCAGGAAGCAGTCATATCAGGTTAGCAGTTCACAAGCACACTGAAGTTCAGAAATTAATTTACTGCTGTCCCAACACTTCCCAAATGGCACTTGTGAGCCTTGCTGCCTCTCAATCACTGTATTGCTATATCCATGCTCCAGTAGACGGAAAATGCATTTTATGTGGTTTTCCCCCCCCACTATGGATTCCAAACACATAACTATTCAGAAAGACTGCACAATCCATCTGCCTTGCCTGGTTTTGTACATCTTTAAAGTAAACACTTTGAATAGACCCAAGGTCCAACAAGTTATGGTTGCAGCACCCACAAGAACATGACCTCCACTAGTTGGCTTCAGACAACATTAGTATTGCAAACTCTGTAACACAAAACATAGTCCAGTCAAATACTGAGCTCATGATGTTATCCCATCACTGTTCCCCATTAAGCTTAAAGTGTTCAATAGTAGATGTGTTAGGTGTTCACTTCACAAGCCCCTCCAGCATCCTCAGTTACAGAAGGCATGGAGGATGCTCAGAAGCTTAGTGAAGCGGTCATTTACTTTAAGCCATGCCCTGATCCCTCAATGCTGACAATTTTTAAATTTTTCAGTTAAATTTAATAACATGGAATGTGTTCCGACTTGGTCATAGCCTCCTTTGAGTACAGGTTTCAGGTGGATATTTAAGTAGTCACACACCTCAACAGCCTCTTTAAAGAATATTACTCTTGGATGAGCATATAAAAGTGTTCCCTCTGTCTCAGCAGAGACATTAGCAAGTTAATTTTTTTCCTCAAGTAAGTGGGTACTGTCAAGGATATCCGAACAATTACCAAGAGGGATTACCCAAGAGGGACAGCTCAGATTCAAACAGTGAAATGCCAGTGAGTAACCTGAGCTGAGCCATCCCCTGTGGGGACTGGGACCCTGAAATTGCAGCATTAAGCCAGAGAATGAGGAATGTTAGAAGTCAAAGATGAAGCTGGGGTGAGATTAATCTCAAAGGTGAGCAATGTAAACTGTGATCTGTGATTTTAAGATTGCTTGCATCTGCATAACCAGCACTATAGTAAGAAAATAAGAACACTTAAGAAAATTCCTGGATTATATTTAAATAAATCCCTGATTATGCTATCCCTTAAGGCAAGTTCGAAGGTTAGTAAGGTTTTCTTGCCTCCTAAATGTACAATTGAGGCTGCACTCTGAAAAAGACAAATTATCACTGTCAACCAGAACCCGGACTGGGGAAAGGCAGCAGCACCTTACTAGAAAGGTCCTACTGGGGTCCAGGGAAAAAAAAAATTAAAAAAAAAAAAAAAAATCACTAGCACACCACAAAGCACTACCTGATAATTCTGTGTTTCTCTGACCCAACATGGCCAGGTCCCATAGGCTACAAATTCATGGATTACTGTAATCCATACAAATGTAATTACAGATCTCTATGGCTCTTAGCAAGCTCTGCATACTGGCTGTGTGCAGAACTATGAGTACTTCTCTAATCTCATTTTCTGATTTTTTTTTCTCCCCAAAAGCACATCACCAAGTCTTCCTTTTCCCAGACTGAAGTCTGATGCTTTTGATCTCTGAGGACTGAAGACTACATGTTGCCCATCACAAAAGCTTACTTTTTCTTATCTCTTCCTCCACATTCCTTTTAGTCTGTATGACCACAAGAAAACATTCAGGAGAGACATCAGGCAATGAGTTTTGTAACACCAGTCAGATTTTAACTGCAGACCTGTGACCTGCTCCTAGAATACATGTGAGACTACACTATCCTTGTATTTTCTCCACCGATTCTGCTTCCAGTTCCTCCACTTGAGACCTAGTATTTGGGTATTCCCAATTCTGGAGAGGAAGATCACTGTGCTCTGGGACACTACTGCAAGAGGGAGAGCACTGATTAAATTGGCAGCTCACCCTAGCTCCGGTGCCTAGTTAGTCTGGGAAGGCAGAGGAGGAAGGCAAGCTCAAGACCAATTCAGCATCTTACCCAACAGCTTTCAGGAATCCTATGGAGGCCACACAGGTAACAAGTTATCAAGTGTCAGTTCACCCAGAGGCTGCTTCAGGAACAGGCAATTAAAAAGCAGCCATAAGAGGAAGTTTCCAGCCTGTCACCTGTATCACTCTCCCAGACATCCTGTGGGGGTGTAAATGCTGCAAAGGATGCCCTTTCTGACAGCCCCAGCTCTTGGCACTCCCAGAGCGGATGGGGAGCTAGACCAGCTCCCTCTCACACAGCCAACACGCTCCATCCCTACGCTGCAGGGACACCGGCAGAACTCAATTTCTCTGACCTATTGCATTAATGGCCCTGCGATGGAGACAGACAAGAACTACGCCAGTTAATAGCAGTTATAATGAGGGAGAGAAACAATCCTTTTTCCAGTTGAGGTCGATAACAAGGCTCCCATGGGTACCTATGGGAAGCAGATTAGGACTGTTACAGGAAATTAAGACATACGCAGAAGAGTGTCAAAGGAACCCTCAGAGGAGTTTCAAAATTCCTGCAGCCTGATGAGAAATGATTAATTTATTTTCCCAGGTGGATTTTAGGAGAAGAGGCAGAGTTGCACGTATGGTAGAAATGCCATGCATTCACTGATAATAGGTAAACCACAAATGTTACTTGCTCAGCTGTAAAGCCTCTTCTCCATATGGATTCTTGCATCCACAAATGCAGATAGCATTCCCACCTTCCCCTCCAGCTAATGGAAACCTTGCTTGCAGTGTGCTTCACCTAAAAATAAAGTAGGGAGCCAGTAATAACTGGTCTTATTCCCTATCAGGGTATCTAATGCAGAGTGTTCCTTTAGCACAGACTTACAGCTTGAATGTGGAGCAGCTGCCCTGGCATCCAAACCAGAGCTGCAACCCTGCTGCAGAGATTCCAGTAGCCCTAAAACCTCAGCTGAGGAGAGGGCTCAAGGCATACTGGACAGGAAAATTTTTTTCTGAACCACTGACTTCTTCTACAGGCAGAAAGTTCTTAGCTTCAACAAACTGTATTATGGTTGTCCTGTGCAAGGCCCTGAGTTGGACTTGTAGGTCCCTTCCAATTCAGGACATGTAATGATTCTGTGATACGCTCCTAGCTGGTGAGAGTTTATCCCTTCCCAGTCTCTACTAGCCTCCCCAGTCTGGAGTCACAACTTCACTTCTCACACGATGAATTATATCTCCAGTAAGCCTGAACGGCCATTAAATTCAGTGCCAACCTGACTTCTCTGCTTTCAGCAGTCAGCATCAGAGACCATCCCCTGCTTGGAGCTAGTCCTCTCCCAGCCCATGTGCTCAGGGCCTACTCACCCTCCCCTCACATGCAGGTGGCCGCTGCTGTGCCAGTTAGTATCAGTTCCAGTTTTACTTCCTAATGTGAAGACGTGCATTTAGGACAGAAACCAGACAGCCCGCCTGACTTCACTGAGCAGCCAGGTCCCAAACAGCTGATGTTGCATTATCAGCCAGGACCACATCTGAATACTGACTTATTAGTTACCTGTCCTCTGGCCATTCAGAGCAAACCAAACAGAAATCATTCATAGTCTCTGAAGAGCTGCTCCTTTTTAAGTTCAAGGCTCACCTGCATTCGCCACCTTCCAACACCAGAAAAATGTTTGCTTTCCCCTTTGATGCAGCACTTTACTGTTTTGAAAAGCAGGTCTTGAATGCCAGTTTTCCAGGTAGCTAGGTTAGGACTACCATACATTTCAGTTTAGGCCAGAATAGTGTAGTTTTTACCATGATGATGAGTTTAACACTGCTGCTTGACAGCACAGTGCAGCAGGTAACACTTACAGACCCGGGAACACCAGCGTGTATGTTGATCCTGGACAACAACAGAAACCCACAGACCAAAACTCACTCAGATAATAGCATTTCATGTGAAAAAGCAGGACTGTCCTTGTCCTCTATGGCAGCTCCTTACTGTCTCCACCCCAGCATGACCTGGGGGTTGGAGTAAAAGACTCTGCTTATCTTCCATTTTTGGAAGTGGGACTCCACAGATAAAATAGCAAAAAATAGAAAAAACACTGCTCCCCTTCCAAACAGAGGTGAACATCTGTGATTATATTTTCTCAGTTACTTCTCACTATCATCTGAGATTCTATCCCAATAGGAATACAATATCTGTATTTCTCCTATATTGTCTCCTTCTGTTTGTCTTCCAGGAGCCAAAGAGGCTCTGCTGGTTTTCCAAAGAGAGGAATGCTCAAGCTTCTCACCAGTTTCTGAGGAAGCTGCAGGTGCTATGACCTATGAAGACGAGAATCCTTCAGGTCAGGTGCTTACATACATACTTTGAATCAAGTTTGTTCAATTTAACAGAAGCCTGGATCAGGGCTCAGGAGGTCAGTGGTGAAGGGTTGAAGAAAATGACTGTAGAGCAGAAAGAGGTTTGGCTGTCCCAGGAAGAACCATTTCCTGGAAGGGCTGGGAACAGGTAGAGTCAAGTGGAGCGCAAGGTTCTGTTTTTGACCATCCAGTGTCACAGTGGAAGCATCTCCCTTTGTAAGAACTATTTCATAGAGGATACTCAATGAATTAGTGATGCCAAAATCCTCCAAATGTCTTAGAATCATAGAATCAACCAAGTTGGGAAAGACCTCTGAGATCATTAAGTCCAACCCTTGATCCAACACCACCATAGTTATTAGACTATGGCACTAAGTGCCACATCCAGTCTCGCCTTAAAAACCTCCAGGGACGGTGAATCCACCACCTCCCCGGGCAGCAAGTTCCGGTGTCTGATTACTCTCTCTGTAAAAAATTTCCTCCTAATATCCAACCTAAACCTCCCCTGGCAGAACTTAAGACCATAAACTTCAACCTTTTCATTAGACTTTGAGACCTTCAAGATTGATTTCCCAGGTATTGTTGCACTTGCTTGTGGCACCTGGAGAAGAACTTCAATTGCAGGCTTTTGTTCCATTTCTAAAGTCAGCTCAAGAGTCATCTATATTTTCTCTTTTATTGTAGTTACAGTGAAAAGGTATACTTCAGAGGTTTTTTTGAAATGCTGACATCAAAAGCCCATATAAGATTAGCAAAGTACATGCTTGCTATACAGCCTTAAGGACTTCAGAAAGCTTTTCCCTTATTTATCTGCTATATTCAGCTCTCAAACATCGGGTTGTCTGTCTTAGATAGATAGATACCAGGGGTAGATAGAGAAAGGACAGAGCCAAAAAGATGCAGGGGATGCCAAATTCTTTACCATACAGAATTGTAGTAGGTTTCAAGTTAGAGCTCTCCTCTGCCCCAAACAAACACAGAAAATGCAGTTGGTGAGAGGAGTGGGGAGAAAAGAGCATTTGTAGCATGCAGGTCAGAGGTAATATGGCCCTCTTCCCCTTCCTTCATTGGCTCAGTCACAGATATAGCATCTGGAACAAATTAATTTCCCTTGGTGTGTTGCAGCCCTCTTGGTTGCACGCAGACTTTGTGGTCAGCATCTGCTGCCTTTCCTTACAAGTTCATGGCATGCTTTCAGCCTATCATCTCAGCACCTATGACTGTGGACTTTCAAAGTCTTTTACAACTGTGTACAAGATGGATCCTCAAACCCAAAGTTGAGACAAAATCTATATGCTAAATTCCATACACTGCCCAGATGAGAAATTGAACCTGGCTCTTCCTACAAGAAAAGCTAGGTACAAAACTTTAAAGGACCCACATCCCTTCAAAAGCCATAGCATAATCATCTGATTTCCTCAGGAAGATCTAAAGTCCCTACTGAGGAATGCTGTTATTTTGAATATACTTTTCTCTACCATTTCAAAAACCCGAGGTAAGATGTAAACACTTTCAATGTACTACACATTTTCACTACCACAGAGCATCACCTATAAGTTATGAAGGAGCAATGGTCTTGAAATTGCACACTAGAAACCCATCAAATGCACAGTTGCATAAAGATTTTTCTCTTAAAAGAAGTAGTAGCTTAAAGCATGAATTTCCGCTTTAGTGTCAACTTTTGAAGATTCTTTCACACATGAGGTGTATAGCTCAGAGGAACCTGATGTAAACAGGAAGAGGATGCAAGATATATAAACACAGAACTGCCAGAGATTGACATGAGCTACAGCATGCCAACCACAGATGACTCTTCATCCCTTAAATTCCTACTTCTCAAAGTTTCCTTCTGCAGACAGGTCCTTCCTCCTTTGTTAGCACCTCCTTTGGTTTCCTTTGCCACTAGCTCAAAGGAACATTCAAGCGCACCCTACAAACATGCCTAGTAAGGAATTAACTCATCCAGCACTACATGCCAGATGGATAAGATTTCCCTTTCCAGAAGGGGCAGGGGGACACTGTTCTGTGCATCAATGTGCCATCATCACTGGGAGGTGGCTGTGGAGCCTTGAAGGCAGGAAAAGATCTAGTGAAGAACAGGGGAAGAGAAGCAAAATATTGAAACCAGAGTGCTCACTTGCTGAAAGACCCTGGTGGCATGCAACAACCTTCCAGAGACCAGAGCTCTGACTCCAAAGCCATGGGCAGGAAGAGTTGCCTCCAAAACCTAGCTTCACACTAGCTCACCTTGATAACCCACCTGTTAGGACACCCTTGTTGTGGTCCTGTGTCTTAGCTGGGTTTAGACCGAGAATTCAGCATGCCACCCCCTGGCTGCTGAGACAGGACCTGCCCTTCCCTCCACTACTGTCTGCAGGTTCAGTTTTCACCAATAGGAATTCATGTTCTGGAGCGTCATAACTTGCTCGAGGTTGTGGTTACAGGACCCCAGTAGGGCTTATGGTATTTTCATTTGCTTAAGCCTGAAATAAAGAAACCTGGACAGGAAATCCCAAACATTAAGCTAAGGATCTGGGATATCTATCGTGGGTTTTCCTCTAAAAGCCTGAGAATCATATTGCTCCTTTAGCACGTGCAGAGTCTCAGCTCCTACAGTAAAAAGCCCCTCTATCTAAATGCTTCCTCCACACACTTGCCTTTCCTAGCTGTTTCTCTAGCACTACCTTACACAACTTGGGGTTTCCTTCTCACCCTTTTCACTTCATAGTGCAGCATAAGTAGAAAACTCTGCTAGGTAAGGAGGAGAGAGGTTTAATCCTCCTTTGACAGATCCAGCAGGCCAAGAGATGACCCTGGGCAGATGTTTGTGCTCTTATGATTGCAGAGCAATTAATTGTGAACAAGAATAAACACACAATATAAACAAAAAAACCCAAGACCAAAAGGTACATCATCAGTAGTACTGCCATTTATAAGGAGTGTACACGTGACAATTTGCACAGAATGAGAGGCAGGAAATAGCATTTTGCATTTCACTGATAATACAGATGTGAATTGGCCTAGCTCAAATGGCTTTCACTTGTCATCTAATGCTTCAGCTTAGTTCAGCAAAGGCAACAACCTCTCTTTTTGATGACATTTGTTGTGTTCCATATTCATCTTTGCTGTGCACTAGGGATCCCTATCTGGGGGAAATCTGAGGACTGAGTTTCAACCAAGGGGAAAAAACTAAACCCAGCAACAAAACCACGTCTTCTTGGGGTAATACAGAGCTTTCTGTTAAGGAGGATCCCCCAGCAGCTAAGCAATGAGGCACAGAATTTGTTTGTAGGTTTATTGAATGCCAGTCCTTGCTGGAAACAACCTGTACACACAGACTTCTCCCGGACTGTTCTCTACCTGACTGGAGCAACTCAGTGTGGGCCAGATCACACCCTGCCCAGCCTATGCTGCAGCTGGCTGTCCCCATAGCACCACAGAGCATCAAGCAGTTACAGAGCAGGCCAGGACAGTGGCAAGGACAAGCTCCAAGTGCCAAGTCATCCTTGCTCCTCCCTGTTACTCATTGTTCTTCCAGAAAGCTTTCTGCTCTCACCCAGCAGCAAGAACTAAGTTCTATCCCCTTTGAGGGAGCGGAAGGCTTTCCCTTCCGCACTGACAGGAGCGCCTAGGTACGGACTCCTATAAATCACTCTGATGAACTTGGATGAGGGAGTGAGTGTTCACAGAATAAGAGCCATCGACCAACACAAAGTTCAGCTCAGATGGAGGCTGAGCTGACTTTCAAGCCTGGTTAACCACAAATATGAACGACAAAGCCTTCCCTTCCTGTGCGTCTCCTGCCTTCCCCTGGATCCTGCAAGAACAGAGGGTGGATGTAAATGAGGGGCCATCTTTGACTAATTCTAGACTTGAACAGCAGCCAGAAAATACTGGAAACAGATGTTTTTAGGGGGATATATTTTTTTCCTAGAAGTTTCCCATCTGCCCAGAGACACTGTTTACCTGAAATATTGCCTGAACTAGCAGAATATTGCTATTAGAGCACTGCAGGAAATATTTTTACTATCCTATTAAAAGAAACCTTTATTTTGTATCCCTCCTGAGGAAATCATGCTTTGTTAGTCTTCTTAATCAAGGAAAGGAAAGCAAAACAAAATAACAAAAAAACCCCATTAATTAAGAAACCACCCATGTTTCCCACCATAGCTAGTAGACAAGCACTTGTGCACTTCCTTGGAGGAAGGTTCAAATTCTTTATCTCCCCATGTCAGAGGGGCTTTAGTCTTACTCTTTCTGTATCCCTGATAATCTCATAGGTCCCCAAGGCTGCTACTTCATTAACAATACTTTCAAAAGTTTTGGACAACATGAAATTCCCTGCAGGATGGCAACCCACCTGGAGCCTGATCTGTACTATAGAGTTGGGATAGGGAAGTTCACAGAGCACTTCTTGTGAGTAATTCAGAGCCATGGAAACTGCCAAAACAAAAATGAAAGAGCCTTCTATGGTGTTGACAGACAACTCCAGCTTTCTTGAAACCATGTCCTGGGTAACAAAGTGTGAGAGATCACCAGAATTATGCAAAATAGGAAATAACTTACTAAAGACAGGTAAGAAAAGTGCCCCAGCCTGTTATTCCCACTGTATTTCAGTCCAAATGTATTCATCTTGCTTATGAAACTTGAGAGGGAGTTTCATACCACAAAAATTCAGGGATTCTTCCAGCTCACACCTGGCTTTGTAAGCTGGGATAGGTGAACCCCATAGGCAAGGCAAAACCAGTTTTGCAGCTTTACATAGGGAAATGGTTGTACTGATAGGCAGGAGCTTTTGAACCTGCAAAGGCAGACACCCAAGCTGTACAACTACTATTATAGCCAAGGTGTTTTGGAAAGATTTCCAAAACTGCTGAGCTAGAAGAAGAGTGTTGTAAACTATTTGTCATACCGCTTTGTAGTTGTACAGGAAGTCTGATAAGACAGAAGTCTACTTTCCTGTGTGCTGTCTCCACTCCCTTCTTTATTCACATGAGGAGAACATCAGGAACATCCTAGTGCAAGGAATTCTGTAGGTGGTTCCATACAGCACTCAGTTAATCGACACTTATGCCTTAGACCTTCATCTTCTATCTTGAGGAACAGCACTGAAGACAACAGAGCATATCTCAAAGCATACAATGTTCCAGTACAAACACATTAATATTTTTGGGCAGAGAAAGAAATATGTTAGTGTTATGGATAGCCAGATCCTAAGACTTAAGTCCTTAGTTCAAGAAAGGAAAAAAAAAATTATTCTCAGTGTCTTTAACCAGCCAGTGAAGCATAAAGGCCTTTTACACAGAAGTTGTCATATAGGCAATTGTAAGTGGCAACAGATTTGACCTACAGATCAGAAACAATAGATTAATTTTCTCAATCTAGATTGAATCAGATTAGTGCCAACATACCACATCAGGAATTCAAACTATAGGCTATCCTTTCCATGACAAACTGAAACAAAATCGCACATGCTTCCAAAAAAGGTCTTTCATACAACTTCCCCAGATCGAACTAAGCACCAGAAATTAAACCAAATATTAGTACAACCATATGTCTGTTAATAAATATATAAATCAAGTTGTCTCAGATATCTATTATCTCTACTTTAAAATAATAAAAAAGTGATGTTGTGTGATTTTTGAGGGGTCATACCTAGCCACAGACTTTATTTTTGACTGGCAATGCTAATGTAACTTTAAAGCAGTTAAAGGCAGTTCTGCATAAAACTGGAATAATTCTTGATAAAATCCACAAAATCCTAATCTGCATATGCTTAGCAAAGAAAAAACATTTTCAAATGGGCAAGCTGAGGGTTGTTTTTTCTGCCATCATGAAAGAGGTTGAAAAAACAAATTATATTTTTATTATTTGTTCACAGGGCCATTTACTAGAGCTCATTAAAATGTGAGTGTCCACAATATCATGACCAAATCTTGACATCATTCACTCTGACAGTTCACACTACATGGAAAGTCTCTGTGCCCGCTTCAAACTATGGAGAAAAAAATAAATCTATGTGTTTAATAAAGGGGGGGAAAAACATGTCATTAACCCATGGGCTTGTGGTGAAAGTTTCCAAAGGTTCCAAAACCTGACAAATTCAGTTACATTAACATCTCCCAACAGACACACAACCTCCCTGAAAAACTAGTCTCTTAAACAGAATACCTAGAAGATAATCTGTTTTTTAAAACTAATGTTCAGTATCCCTCTGATCAACCTTCCTGTTTACCATTTGCATGGCTGTGGCAGTTCAAAGCCAGAAATTTTGCTATGCAGCCCCTTTAGACTCAGGCTTCACCATCAAATGCTCACCTATTGCCCATTATCACTGCTAGAAGCCAGGAGAGCTAGCATCCCTCCCTGCCCTCTCCAACCTACCAAGCCTGTTGAACATTTCCTTCACAAGCCAACCACTAACAACAACCTCTTGAGTGGTTTTTATTTTTAAGATTGGTCTATCTTTTTTCTCCTTACCCCCTCTCTGGGTAGGCTAATACTTTTGTTCAAGGCTTGTAGAGCATGGTCTGGTTAAAGGCTGCAGCAGATAGCAAAGATGCACTGTAGGAACAACAGCAAAGACAATGGGATGCACGCAAGATCAACACAAAGGAGCACTGAATAGGAGCAATACTGAATTGTGGCATCGTTTGCCATTGTAGATGGCAAGACCTAAGGTTATCTCAATGGATGGTTTGAAACCCCACTGGGTCCTTACAGCTATCACCCTGCAGTTCCGGCTATGGAGCAATTCTATTGCCTGTCATTTAACCCACCTAGTTTGACAATGGGGAAGGGGAAGCACTTTATTACCCATGTAGCTCTTCCTACAGTGAAATGAGCAGTCTCACATAGCACTAAGAACCAAAAAAATAAATGTTCTTAAAACTAGAAAAAAATTACATGAAGCAAAATTTTCTACATAAAGCCAACAGGGTAAAAATCAGGGGCAGAGCAGGAATGAGGAGTTGACAGTGCTTGATGGCCAGGGTAATTCCTCTGGATGACGCTTACCGCCACTTGCAGAAAGACTGAACAAAAGCAGCTTTCCTTTGAACGCCAATCAGCTCCTTTACCAGATACTCTTAAATCTAACTTTGTATCCTAATTACTGCAGTTCTACCACATTAAGCACTTCTACTCACAATACTGCTAATTAGCAGCCAGGGCATCAGAGGGACATGGTTATGTTTTGATTTCAACTGAATTACCAACAGAATAGAAGCTACAGCACAGAGCCAAGATATGCACAGCACAACTGTGGCAGCGGTCATACACCAGCAGCTCAATGCCTCCCCTTCCTCAGTTTAAAGTCTTCCTAGAAATACCCCTCTGCTTCATGACCCTGAGTCAGTGCATGGGAACTCACACCATTCATGCAGGCAGAACCCCAAGAACGAGAGAGAAGCTTTGCTTTCTGAGAAAGAAGTTAAGACTCCTCTTCGCCAACAAGGACAAAGTTAGTTTCTGGAAGCAGCACCAGCTGGAAAGGCTATAGGAGCTGGGGTTTAAGGAAAGGGAGGACATCCCAGGAGGATGCAGCCTCTTCACATGAAAGACATCTAAAAGCTAAGATGAAAAACACTTCAAAAGGAGCAATTCCCTTTTCAAAGGATAATGGAGAAGTCACCTCAGGCCAAACCAAGAACAGCTCTTCCAGTAGACCTATTTCAGTATAGCAAGGACCAGTCTCTATGAGCAAAATGGATGGGAGCCTAGACCTCAGCAGGGTCAAGAAGAGTCCGACTAGAAGAAGATTACTCTCAAATTTAACTCTACTGCAAACTTCAGTATCAGAGCACCAGAGCTTCAACATGTAAAGATACAACTCCCTCATCCAAAAGCAATACTTTTCAAAGAACTCTGCCACTAAGGCAGCTAAAGGGATGCTCAGATACAATTACTAAGGACATAAACACTTCCAGCAGTCAGCTTTTACCATGTTCTGTTCTGCTAATTGTAGCCACACTGCTGCAGAAGGATTTAACAGGTAGAGATAAACACTCATCAGTAATTTTCTTGCAGAGATCTATGAAGCTCAGTCCAGAAAACTGTCTCTGCAGCTCTTGGCACCTATAGCAGGCACAGCTTCACAACACTATATCAGCAGCCACCCAAAAGCAATCAGGACTTACCTCACTTCTCAACAGGACTGACCTCCTTGCTCTGGGCTATGCAGCCAGAGAGCCCATGCAGAAGCACCTTATCACTAGTGACAGCTGATGAGCATTCACCACAGCTCTAAACCATGAGATTAATTACAGCTTTGACTACCACACTGGTTAATTAAATTACCTCCTTCAGGTGGCCTGAATGACCAAAAATGTCCCATCTCCATATGCACAGAGCATAGGGAATTCAAAACCAAAAACAACCCCCCCCCAAAAACAAACAAAAACCCCACAACAAAAAACCCCAAAACCTTCTAGAAAGAGTTCAACACTACCAGCCCAGGTTAATAGCTCAATTTACCATACTGCTAAAAGTGTCGGTGCTTGTTTTAATCTCATTTCTTTTCAGGGTCTCTGCACAACAAAGGATTCAGTTCTGCATGTTCTAGAAACTGCTTTTTACCCTGAGCTGAACAAGATCATTGTTTTGGAAAGGTTTGTATTTCACCTGGAGGAATGAGCTGCTTTTAAGTAGGGTTTGCTAATGTGACAAAGCTATGGCACAGAGGACTTCACCAGTGCTCCTTGGGGAAGCAACTCCATTTCTTTACAGCTTCTCAGTGAGCTGTCTCAGCTCTGATAGCTGCTCCAGAGCTGCTTCTGCAGTGCTGGGAGAGTACCATGGGCTCCAGAGAGCAATCTCCTTGCTCCTCCTTTTTTCCCCTGTGCCTGCCCTTTTTACTGTAATGCTGAAGACTCCAGCTCTAGCTAGTGTGATACTACAGGTTATGCCACTCTCAATTCAAATGTAGTAATCCTGTTGAAATAAAAGGATCCTGTCCTGCTCCTCCTTGGAGGAGACAGAAATGAGACCACAGCAATAGTTATTTTCTGGTTTGGGGTCCATGGGAGTTCCTGGGAGCTCAGCACCCTGCTCCTGTGGGTCATCCCCAGCCAGCTCCCTGCCAGTTCGCAGCTCATGAGCAGCTGAAATCTCAAAGAGGAAACACAATTGTTTTATTTTACATATTGTGTGTCTTTTGCTCCATGTAACAAAATGCAGTGATTTTTAATGGGTTGAAGAGTGTTTTCTCAGAGCAGGACTTTATAAACAGGTTGATTGTTTGAAGTAAATTCAACTATGGAGCCATAGAAATTTCGCTTACTAAACTTTTTCAGTTCTGAATCACCATCTGGAGTAGCTGCCTGGATGCAGGGGAGGCCAAGGGATCAAGTTTAGATTGGAGGTCTCGCTTGAGAAGAACTAAAGTTAGGTGAGAGGAATACCAACCAAGACACTGCAACAGCTGCTGAGAGTATTTCTGGAGCAACCACCAAATGAAATATAACACGAGTTTTTTGACAGGGTGTACTGCTTCTTTTAGAAATTAAGCTTTACAGCCCTGTTCCTGTTTTGGAATTCCTTTAACTACATGAGATGCAGGAGGTACTTCAGTTCATCAACTCCAAGGAAAAATAGATTCCTCAATCCCAGTGACTACAGTAGGAGCTGAGATGTCATAACTCTAGGGCTTTGGAATCCATTTAGTTTCCCTCTTCAGTGACCAGTTTTTCTGTATACATAACTAATTGCAGCAAAATTGGTAGATTTCATGATTTTTTTTTTTTGAAGCAGAATTCACTGAAATTTGGGGGAAAAACCCCTCTCCTATGAGGTGTGGATCTGCCAGCGGATGGAAGGAGATGTTGCTCCCTGCATTGTCACCCATGGCTGAGCAGACCAGTCCAGGCACTGGGAGGCAGCAATGGCTGAGTGCTGGGCAGCCCTACATCTGCACTCTGCAGCTAACCTGGCTGCAACCTGCTCTGCTGCGTCCTTTTGTCGGCTGACACTACCAAACTTCATGTAAACTTTGTAGATTTTTTTTTTCCTCTCATATCCTTTTCTATCCATCCACGCTTACCCCTATTGCTGGGTAGCAGCCATAAATAAATTAACAGATTATGCTATCTGTGAGCTCTGAAATTACCTACTGTTAGCAGTCATCCTACACGTCCTGTTACTACTTCAGTATCTAACTGGTTTGTATGCTGGGGGTTTTTTTTCTGTTTTATTTCCCTTTGTGCATACAGCCAAATAGGGCAATAGTAGATAACTGATCAAATAGTTTTATGCAAACTACATCTGTGTGCAGTGAAAAGGCTCTGTGCACAGAGGCCCTGAACAGTAGATCAGCTGTTGACACTGCTATATTAATTTTTGTGATGTACCTGGGCTATCCTGTCTACTTTTACTTTGAACACCGTAAAGTTCACATGTGAGACATCCTGGAAAGAATTAATTCCCTAGACAGCATTTATTGTAAGCATCAATGAAAATTTACTTCTACACTTGATACAAACTGGGGTAAGGTGAAGGCTTTTTAAAAATTAGTATTATTATTTAGAAATTGGGAAGAAGAAAAAAGATCATTTAAACTGTCCTTGAAAGATTCTTAACTTAACCTTTTCTTATTTTAAGTGGCAAAGAAAAAAACCCAACCAAACAAAAAACCAAATCTATAAACAACTCAGGAAAAAAAAAGATTAGGCATGTCTCACTCGTGACAGCAGGTTAAGAGAGATCTTGGACTGATCATTTAACTTGCCAAATCAGACAGTGTGGAGCTGTGAAGTTAAAAATGTCTCCAAAAATTTTCATTCCCTGAAATATTAACTTTATTTATTACAGGCATTAAACCAATGAATGGGTGTAGGAAACAGTGGTTAGACAGTAATCTAACCATAGCAGACTCCCAAGTATTCACCAGATATTTGGGTAAACCAGCTGACTATCATGCATGGCATCATACATCTTCTGGATGTAGCTCTGCACAGATGGCTGCAGTGTTCTGTTATAACATAACATAACATAACACAACATAACATAACATATAACAAACATAACATAACATATAACATAGTATAACATAGCGTAACATAACACAATGTAACATAACATCTTAATGTATTTTCTGCATTACAACAAACCAAGCATGGCATGGTGGTGGCCCCCATTTCCCAGCACTTCCTACCAGATGATACGGGCACAAACTGGCAGAAGGTTGGAGTCAGCTTCAAATACAAATGGTAAAACAACAGCTACAGAAAGAGATGTGTTGTAGACCATGACGAGTTGCACTCAGAAAGGAGCCCAGCTGGAGTTCAAATAAGACATGACTGCAGATTTGAAAAGACCTTTTTGCTGGAAAACAGCTTGATCTTGCCTGAAAACACATACCAGACTGCAGAAATTTCTATAAGCAAAAGGAAGAATCTGGCTGTGAGTAAAGTGATTAAACAACAGCTTTAACATTCGGTGACAAATGTCTCAGCAGCATCTGAAGGCATTTGAGGGGCCCAATACTCCTTGTTTTACGGAGTGCCAAGGAAAGAAGAAATGCCTTTAGAAAAGCAATGGAAAGCCACTGTATTTAAAGGCTCATTCTGATGCTCTTGCTCATTCTCAGCCACTGCATTTGCTTCTGAGGGAAGGTCTTATTGTAAGCTGCTGGAAGTGGTCTAACAGCTAAGCAGTTTGCTACATGCCAGAGCATGCCAGATTCTGTGGTGCCACACACAGTGGCAAAATGGGCTGGAGGCCCAGCTGACTCCTCTCACACCATAAAACCTGTTGCCTTCAGGCTTATCTTGTAAATTTTTGAGGATTCTGTGAATTCTGTGAAAATTTTATAGCCTTCAGCTGCTGGAGCAGGGAGTGGTGGTTAGGAGCAGGAAGGTAGACAACAGAATAGGGAGGAACAAAATTATTTATTTCTCGCTAAAATAAAGAATTGGCTCACTTTGGCTAAACTTATGTACGCATGTGCACTCACATATAGTTATCACTGGCATAAGACAAAATATAAGAAAAAATATCTCAAAAGTAGTTTAGCTTTTGTAAGTAGATAAATTAAGGTAGTTAAACCAGACTTGGTTGTAAAGTGGATACTAGACAGACATAATAATATTTTTGGATACTAAAATATGAATACTAAAATACTTCAAATCTTTCTACGACAGGAATTCCTGCAAAACTGTCTTGCCCTGCTTGGGTACGAACAGTGAGAGAATGAATTCTCCCAGTGCATCTCTCCAGAGAACACCTTATCCTCAAGCTCCCTGAACAGAGCTATCTCTTTAGTCTTCAGTGTAGCAAAGCCACTGGTGGTGGCTTGGTGGTGGGGTGGGATGGACTTGCGTTGCTCACCATGCCCAAGATAGACCACATTTGGGATGAAGTATCTGTGAGGCTGCTTCTTCCCTGGGGCTTTGACAGGAGAGAAGTACCGAGGACTGGCCACTTCTGAAAGACCCTTTTATAAACAGTGCTGAATGCTCTTATCTGCTATTTGTAATGATGACACTTTTTCAGATGTGCTTACCATGTGAGCTTCCCGGTCCAGGCTCTTCCCTGTTGACCTCTTGATGGCACTTGGCCCTGCAGGTTTCCAACCAGGGCTGCGGCCAAAGGCACTGCAGTGATATGGACTACAAGACCTGTATGACTTGCCAGCGTGACAAGCGTCTGCCTGTTTACACCACATTCCTTTGTATCTGGATGATGTTAAATCAAATCCTTGATAAGCTCAAGGAGTGACGGGGGTACCCGTCTATAGTCGTTTAATTGTTTTGCATGGCTTAGAACAGAAACTGCAACAAGCATGAACAAGCAAACCATGACAGGGAATGCTTCCTACCAGCTCCAGGCAGCATCTACTGTCTTTCCACAATATGAGTTTGTTTTTTTTGGGGGGAAATGAAGCAACTAGGTCAGGATACCCTTTTAATAGGCAGTACTATTATAGGAAAGTCTTGTAATATGCTGCTAGTGACATGCTAGGCATAAATGACAGTAAGCTCATGGAAATATACAGAAATTCAACATTCTGCCTCTCTGTCCCCCTCCCCACCCTCTGGTATATATGACTTTGAATCTGCTTTTGAGAACCCCTGCTGTGCAGGGGCTGTCCATCCATCTGGCAAGGTTACAAACGCATTTCAGTGCTGTCTACAACACGCCTGATGTAACTTCTCCTCCTCGCAATCTTTGTTTGATGCGGAGGAATGAAGCCTTGCAAAGTAAACCCAATGAACCATGAAGAATCACAGGGCCCAAACTGCCAGCGCCCAGGAGGGAGAAGGGGGTGGGGGGAAAGCATAGAAGGAAGAAAGGCAAAAAGAGGTGGAAGAAAAAGCTAAAAAAGACAAAGAAGATCTTACAAAGACGGAGTGGGGGAGAGAGGATAAGGAGAATACCAGCAGAGGTGGGCTGTGCCCTCACTACGGGGGTTTAACACTCGGTTATTACTGGCTTTGCAGCTATGTTACATCTGTCAAAATCTCAGATTCTGCCTGTCAAGGTATTTACATTATGCTCACTCATGGCAGCAGTAAGCCTGTCACCTGCTTCCCTTCTCCTCTCCAAGGCTCTTAAGGAGGGAGAAAGCCTTTGTTTATTTGTCAGTTGTGATGTTTTTTCTACTAGGAAGTTTGCCCTAATCAGGTCATGGATGGGCCCCCATTACAGAAGCGAGGCACAACAGCATTGCAGGTGCTGGTGGTTGTTATGGCTATCGGGGCAAGATGTTGAAGTTACTGTGTTAATCAAGAATTGTATTTACATATTTAGCTAAGAGCTAAAGTGTTCATCTGGTTGTTCAATAATTTATTTTGGTTTCTTTATGGCACTGAGGTAACTGATTCTGTACCCATTAATCAGAAGTTCTATGGCCCATGACTTCGGGATATTTTATAAGAAATTAGCTAAGAAAAAAATGGAAACAGCCAAACCTTTCTCTGATATGCCTATGGAATAGCTGTTTACATGTTCAGAGCCAGTGCACTGAATACAAATATGTGAGTTAGAAGCATTTAAGATTGAAACAGATTCTTGGCTTTGTTTTTCTAAGAAAGAAATTCAAATCGTGCTGATAATTTATGAAGGAAGCCCAGGTCTTTCTAACTTGATGCCTTTGAATGACAGCATAAACAGGATAAGTTTTCCTGAAGAATCTGCATTTTATTGAAGGGCGGTGTGAGACTGGGGCACTGACGATGGCCTGATCTCTGGAAAGCCAGCTTCTGCTCCTGGATGCATCTTGCAGTATCACCTCCTGGATGCATCTAACAGGGCAACCAAATATGTTGGTAATTAATACAGGAACATCTTTCCACTTTTTCATCTCAGTTCTTTTCAAGAGCAGGTCACACTCTGACTCAGCCTCATTAGAAATGTTCCCTTCAAAAATAAAATAATCTGCTGTGACCCATCTTTGGAGACGGTGGAGCCCCCTCATGTGGGCCTCCATCAGCTTTCCACTGACTTTTGAAAAACTAAATAAATTTATTTGATTTTCACTATTGTACTTTGCACTGCTCATACTAAAAGAGGGGCACACACAAAGGCAGGGAGAAGAGATGTATGGTTACTGCTTTTGCTTTTATTTAGAGCTTCAATGGCAGTTTGAAAAGAATTAATGGGCAGCAAAATTCCCAGCCAGGTCTGCAACCTTTGGAGAACTGAGAGTTCAGTAGGAGCCAGTGGAACCATCTTCCTTAGTAACAGCTCAGGATCTGGCCCCAGGTTTCTGTGTTTCAAGGGGGGGCTAATAAGGAAAACATTTCTCCCGAAAAAGGAGAAACATAACTTCTCTTTTTGAAAAGGGAAATAAGGAAGACCCAGGGAACTACAGGCTGGTCAGTCTCACCTCCATGCCCAGAAACATCATGGAGCAGATGCTCCTGGAAACTATACTAAGGCACATGAAAAACAAGGAAGTGATTGGTGACAGACAGCATGGCTTCACTAAGGGCAAATCATGGCTGACAAATTTAGTGGCCTTCTATGATGGGGGTTATAGTGGTGGCAGAGGGAAAAGCAACTGATGTCATCTACCTGGACTTGTGCAAAGCATTTGACACTGTCCCGCATGACATCTTTGTCTCTACACTGGAGAGACATGGATTTGATGGATGGACCACTAAATGGATAAGGAATTGGCTGGCTGGTCACACTCAAAGAGTTGTGGTCAACAGTTCAAAGTCCCAGTGGAGAGCAGTGACGAGTGGTATACCACAGTATTGGGACTACCACTGTTTAACATCTTTGCTGGTGATGTGGACAGGGGGATTGAGTGCATCCTCAGCAAGTTTGCCCATGACACCAAACTGTGTGGTGCAATCACAGTGGAGGGAAAGGGATATGTTATGGTTTAGGAATGGTAGTCCCCAGTTAAGTACTTCCTTTAAAAAGACCACAAATTGCTCCCCTCCCCCCCAAATGGGAGGCACAAAAAGCAGGGATCACAGACTGAGATAAGAAAAATTTACTGGAAACAGCAATGAGATAAGAAAATGAACAATAATAGCAACAAATATTAATAACAAAAGTATACAAAAAGAGGGTGATTCACATGCAAATATGCTCACTGTGGACACTGATACAATGAACAATGGTGGACAGATTCCCCACACCACCACTGGAACTCCATGCCCTTCTCTTGGAAGCCAGAGAGGCCCTTACCTGCACCCCAGGCAATTGACACGAAGTGGTATAGAATAACTTCCCAGCCAAGCCCAAATGGCTCCAGGCTCCTCCTCCTCATGGCTACTGCAGAAATTAACTCTGTCCTGGATGAAGCCAGGACAGGATGACATTCAGAGGGACCTTGACAGGCTTGAGAGGTGGGCCTGTGTAAACCTTACGAAGTCCAACAAGGCCGGGTACAAGGTCCTGCACCCATCTCAGGGCAATCCCAAGCACAAATACAGGCTGGCTTGAAAATGGATTGAGAGCAGCCTCGAGGTGAAGGACACGGGGGTATTGGTGGATAAGAAGCTCAATATGACCCAACAAAAGCACAGTTACAGCTAGAAGGCTAACCATATCCTGAGCTGCACCAAAAGGAGCCTGGCCAGCCAGTCAAAGAAGGTGATTCTCCCTCTCTATTTGCTCTTGTGTGACCCCACCTGGAGTACTCTGTTGATCTCTGGGACCCCCAGCATAAGATGCACATTGACGTGTTGGAGGGTCAGGAAGATGATCAGAGGGCTGGAGCACCTCTCCAGCTGGAGAGTTGGGTTTGTTCAACCTGGAAGAGAGAAGGCTCTGGGGTGACCTTACTGGGGCCTTCCAGTATCTAAAGGGGGCCTACAAGAAAGGTGGAGAGGGTCTTTTTACAAGGGCATGTAGTGACAGGACAAGGGGTAATAACTTCAGACTGACAGTAGGTTTAGATCAGATATTAGCAAGAAATTCTTTACTGTGAGGGTGATGAGGCACTGGAACAGGTTGCCCAGAGAAGCTGTGGATGTCCCATCCCTGGAAATGTTCAAGGCCAGGTTGGAAGGATCTCTGAGCAACCTGGTCTAGTGGAACGTGTCCTGCCCATGGCAGGTCGGTTGGAAATAGATATCTTTATGTCCTTTCCATCCCAAACTATTCTGTGATTCTTCACCAGTTTTGTATTTTTTCCCTTTTTTTTCAACAGGAATCAAAGCTGAGTTTTGCTTACTCTCTGCTGAAGCACACAAGTTACTGCAAAGTCAAAATCTGCTTACATAACCACAGAGGAAGATCATGCATGTGCTTGCAGCCTTTCGTATCTACTAAACTTATTCCAGTCTACCAGGCAAGAAATAAGAGGTGGAATCACTTGTGTGCTGTATTACTCCACTTAAAGGTCTTTTAACAATCTACTATTATTTGGAAAAAATTGCATGTCATCTCTATTAGCCACTCTCTTCCTCCTAGGAACATAATCTCAATTAGTGTTAGTAGGTTTGTGTGCCTAATTTGTTTGGTCCCACCTATTTTGTTTGCAAACTGGTTATTTTCAATCACTGCCTTAAAAAACATGTACTTCATTATTATGACTGTGTTGCCTCTTCACTAAATGCTATGACATTTATTTTTTTCCAGGCTGGAAGGATGAGCATAATGTTTTGACTGCTTTGGTTTAAATGGTAGCATCTTTTGTTTTTCCTGTTATTCACAAACCATAAATATAAATGGTTGTAATATGTAATGTAAAAGTAGTGTAACGCCAGCTGGCAACTAAGTACCATGCACCTGCCTGCTCGCTCCCCTACCCCCACCCTGGTGGGATGGGGAGGGGAATCAGAAAAAAAAAAGAATAAATAAGAACAATTTAATAATTGAAATAAAATAGAATACAATAACAATAATAATAATAGTAACTTAAAGGTAGACAACAAAGAGAGACGAATAAAACCCAAGACAGGCAAGTGATGCACAATACAATTGTTCACCACTCACAGACTGATGCTCAGCCCATACCTGAGTCAATTCCTCCCAGTTTATTTACTGGGCATGATGTTCTATGGTATGGAGTATCCCTTTGGCCAGTTTGGATCAGCTGTCCAAGCCATGCTCCCTCCCAGATTTTTGTGCACATCCTGGCTGGGAAAGCATGAGAAATTGAAAAGTCCTTGACTTTGGGTAAGCACTACTGAGCAACAACTAACACATCAGGGTGTTATCAATATTATTCACATACTGAACACAAAATACAGCACTGTACCAGCTACCAGGAAGAAAATTAACTCTGTCCCAGCCGTTCAAAAAATAAAACAAAGATGGTGTATTGTTCCCATTTTATTACTGACTGAAACTGAAACCCTTGGAATGGGAGAAAAGGAATATAGTGGCAAATGCCCAACTGACACAGTTGCGTGCTCCAGAGAGGCACTCAGAAATAACCCCACTCAAAAATCTGGGCACTTCTCATATGTGCCTTGCTGTGCTGCCTCTTGGATCCCGGGAAGCTACTTAATAAAGAGGTGGCACCCTGATTCCTGTTGCAGGATGTACAGTGACAGACTGTTTTTCTTCCCCAGTCCGCACTATACCATGTCAAGACTACTGGCTTCTTTACCTCACTGCTGGGCTTTGTTTTGTTTACTTTCCCATCGTAATATCATCACTGTAGTATGTGGCCTGAGCACACAGGGCAATTTTTCTCCAACTTGACTTTTTTTTATGGTAGGTTTTCAGCTTTTGTTGCCTATGAGTGTATTGAAAGACATTCATATTGTTTCCATACTGTTTTCGCTTTTCCTTTTTCTGAACTTAATAGGACTGTATATACAGATGCCACAGAGACAAGTTAACTGGCCATCCCGGGCTGTACAAAGACAAAATGGCTGAAGAACACAGATTCTTTGATCCAAACACTTTTTTTTTCCCCCTGAAATTATCCCGATTTACAGCGTCCCAATTAGAATTTCTTGCCTTAGTTGCATAGCAGAGGTTTCCCAGCTACTCATCCCTTTCTTTCTCCTATGAGACAGCTGCAACTTTCTTAAAAAATGTCATGTCTAATGCCAGATACAAAATGTCACAAAAGAAAAGGATCTGTAGAGAAAATTCTGCTTTTCTGTAAGACAATACTACAGATTGGTTTTTGCTTTGTCCCCACAGATGTCAGCTTTAGACTCCGTTTTCCATCAGCACTCTTTTCAGTTTAAAGCCTGTTACAGTGTCATTAATAAGAAGAATTTCTTTAGGAGATTAGATCATTTAACATGAAATTCAGCAATACTGGTACTTTTAACCTCATTCCATCCCAAAGGTGATAAATCACTAATTGAGCTCAATACAGTCTCAAAAGAAATGTTGTGTGTCTGAAATCCTTGGTTTTTTTAGAGCCCCGCAGAGTGAGGCTGAATATATTCTGCTTTTGTCCTAGTCAGGTGCTGAAAATTTCCCAGATGCCAGTCATTACAGAGAACAGCACCAAAAACTGTTATAAGGGTTGTCAAATGACATGCTCAAAAATTAGGTAATTAGAAACGCATCATGTCTGAGATCACCTTGCCCACATCTCTTTTCTTATCGTAGAACCTATTGCAGTAGCTATACATGGTAGATTGTGCTCCCTTGATGGGCAGATATTCAATATTTTCTGTTTCCAATGCAGCCTTCTGCAAATGAAGCCTACTTTTCTGCTCACTGTACAAAACCTTCCCAGAAAGCTATGTTTCTGGTCTGACTGTCTGCCAGATGAGCACTACCATCTTTGAACCCATCTCAAATGGTCCAAGAATCCCAAGCTGCTTTTCCCATTATGGCCTTCCTGGTGAGCTCCGTAACAATCCCCTTCCTTCACACTGTGGCTGAGACAATGCAGCATCCTCTGATGTACTGCTTCCAGCTCTGCAGTCAGCCATGTAGTGTGTCCCACGGGCCACCAGCCTCCCGGAATGCTGATTCACACCTGGAGTGCCACTGTATTTTTGCGTGACTTTGCACCACAGCAGGTGCTATGAGGGGTGGAGGCTGTCTGATCCTGTTTTACAGCTGAGGTATAGAAAGAATAAGGTCAAAAGCTAGCACTGATTTCAGCATGTCATAGAAGTAGTGAGGATGTGATGATTTGGGCATATTTGACAATGTAGGGCTTGAAACACACCCCCTAGCTCTGTCCATTGTCAGCCTCCGCAGATATAAGAGCTCCAGCATCTCAAGTCAAGCAGCAAAAAACAGGAAAAGAAATACAGTATCAGTGATGACTAATACTAGATTTGGGTTAAGTAGCATGTCAGGCATGACACAGGATCTCTTTGATGATTGTAAGGACAGAAACAATGATCAGTTCTTTCAACCTTGTGATAAGCTTTTAATTTCCTGTTCTTCAATACCTATTTCATCCTGTAACTGATGATTTCTGCAGCAGATGAGGCTTTTTTCTCTTACCAGTCTTCCCACCTCTACCAAATCCACCTTCCCTCCCATCTCATCCCATTCATCCCAATTCCTTCTCCCTGAGTTTCTCCTTGTGCTGATGATTTTGCTCAGGCTTCTCCCTTTCCGCAGTCCCACTCTCCCCCCTCCCCAGGTGCTGGCAGATCTCATTCCTTCCCAGTGCCCCCACCTCATCTGCAGGGCCATCTTTCCCCTTTTCCACTCTACTCCAGTACCCCTTGCCAGCACCCTCTCTGCTTGTTACTAGCTTTCCCTTCCTTTTCCTCCGCACCCCAGCTCGCCCACTCCATCCGCCCTCTCCGTGCCTCAGATGGGATCCTGCAGCAGCTGTCACACCAGCCACTTCCCATGACAGAGGTGACGTTGGATGAGCCTGTTTGTGGCACACTGGGATGACACCCTTTGCTTTGCACAGACCAGCTTTGGTGGCTTCATCATCTGAAAAACTGCAGTGGTCCCAGGGCAGGACAGAGGTAGCTCCTCACTGCTGTTAACACCTTAACAGTCAAATTAAACTAGCTAATGAACTAAAAGAGTTACACATGTGCAGATACAAGATGTTTCCTGCTGTACACTGTGAGAACTCAAAGGTTACTTCAATAATAGTAAACGTTGTCTGAAGTTCTACCAAATAGTAAAAATGTGTTGCAAACTAAGAACCTATCAGAAGTACAAGGGAAGGTGCAAATATATAAACTAAAAACACTCATTTTTAAGATATGCCCATTTGTTTCTTTTTTCCTTATTCTCCTAGTCAGAGATATTTTATCAATGACAAAACAAGAACAGAATGCAAAAAAAAATGTGTAAGGTGATAAAACCATCCATACACAGGACTTAGTATTTCTGAGTACTTGAAAAATCTGCTGAAAATTTTGAGGTGCAAATGGACAAAACTATGTGAATAAAGACCATTTTGTATCCCTCACCACACTGGCATTGCCTATTCCTTTCATATCCCTACATTTTGTATTGTGAGTTATTCTCTTTTGCTGAAAGAATTATCTCCAAAAAAGGGTCACTAATCAAATGATGGGGATGTTTACTGTACGAACTATAATCAGTGCCCATTGCACTCTGTAGTTACTACAAAACCTGATGAAACATTTGAGTATGTGAAACATACACTGAGTAACTGCACAGGGTTAGACTAGAACCTAATCTTCCCTCTGGAAGAATCTGTTTGGCCTAGGAGGCCAGGAAATGACCAGAGATGAAGACACATACATCAATTCTCAAGTACCACTCCAGTGGCTACACCTGACCAGGGATAGAGCAAAGCTCCTCAAGTCTTCGTATTCCTTTTCTATTCCTTTTCTAACACAGGACTGGGACACTATCAGTGACAACACTACCACTGCCTTTGCAACTCTGAAGTCATATCTCTTGCTCACAGAAGCACAACGTGAGAGACAACTTGCCCCCATCTCTTTGGTCTATAACACTAGTGGGTCTTACTTATGAAGATTAGAGCTGCAGTGATACAAAATTTGACCCTTCACAGGTGCATTCAGGATAACAAGTCAGTTAATGGTACAAAGTCGATAAGCAAAAGTTAGAGTGCATTCAGCTCCTATGCAGATGCCCGCCCCTGGGAATAGCATCATTGTCTAAAGAGGACGATGCAGTGAAAATGTAATACACATCTGAATGAGACTACTCACCTGAGGATTTAACACACTCTACACCCTGTAATTTAGGTGCATTAACATCACACATTGAATTGAACTGCTTTGTAGTAATTTACTGTGTTCCATGTTTACATGTTCCTGGTAAGCTCTGTATGTGTATTTGTGTGCTCTGTCCCTTCCTCCACTTATGTTTCTTTCGAAGGAAGGTCTTCAGAGTCAAAGCCAGAGCCATCTTTCAGCATGTGCATCTACACCAGCTACCAGTGACTATACAGCCCCATGACACTATGGAAGTACAGCCAATACATGTGGTGATCCTGTTTCATATAGGTAATTCTGGGAAACAGCTCAAAAAGTGCCTCATGTGGTATCCAGCACACATTTTACATATAGCACTTCCAAGCATAAGGACTGGATTTAAGGCTGAGTTTGGTGCATGAGATAGCATGAGTGCTGCATACTGTACAGGTAGATCACAGACACCCATCCACGCCATCCCACACCATCAAAAACCAGAAGCCCTATTGTTATACCATTATGCTATCACTACTGCTATAGCCGATTAGTTCTGCTGACAGACAAGACTAATCACCTTATGTGCAGCCCTGTTATCTTCCACCTATATGTTCTTAGGGAATCAAACTAACATTTGTTATCGCTAATAGCCTGCAGCCTGTGTCATAAGGTGGCCGGAGATCAGGCAATTGTAGCCTGGGATTCCTGGCACCATGCTCTTATGTGAAATAGAGGTGACCCCAAGATCCCCACCAAGCATTCCCTGGTGGTCAGAGACGGTGCTTTTCCTTCATCAGAGTCTGCATACCATCTTTTGTAGCATTCCCAGTGACATAATTTCAACTTGCTGGACAAAACCAAGTTTCCTGTCTGACTTTTTGTTCTGGCAGTTCCCTTAGACAAGATCAGATTTATTTTTTTTTCCTGATGATCTATTGATCTAATGTAATGCAGTTTCATTGATATTCCATGTTAATCCCACTCTTGTCTGGCATCACAGAAACTTCTGCTTGCTGATGCAGTGTAAATTAGCTTCAGCTCAATTAACCTATTGACATATGTTGCTTTTTCCAATTTCTCTTCAGACCTGCTAGTTTTCCTTCAGAGCATCAGCACTCGGTTCCTCTGGTGAACACATCTCTGCATAGCAATATGGTGCTGTTTCAGCAGTGGCTACTATGACACAAGGGTACAAAGTCACTTTATAACACAGCTTTCAGGGGAAGGCAGCTGGGTGCCCTTGTGCGTGAAAGCCCCTGGACTCTTCGTCTAGACTGTGCACTAGCTCAGTGAAAATGGAAATTAGAGAATGGAAGAGCATAATAGCTAGGGACCCTGAAATGAAGCTTGTGAACTTGCATTTCCGTGTAATGCCTATGCCCATATAAGAAGAATTTGCCCCAGTACCATCAGAGTTAGGCATGTGCAAGATGTAGTATTCTGAAGCAGTTTATCCTATTCATCTTCATTAGCTCCTTTCCTTTAAATTTTTCCTAATTCAACAAGGGGAGTTCCATTCATTACGGTCAAGAAGGCTATTACTGCATGTGAAGAACACACAGATTTCCAGTGGTGAGCTCCTGCTTAATTTAATTCAGTGAATGACAACACTATGACATTGCTAAGATTAATGACTCAATAATTTTTGAGACAAGGCAAAACGTGAAGTAAATTGATTGCATTAATTTTTTTTTTCCCTTGGAAACAGTACTGCATACCAGCTCAGCACCATCCTGGAGAGGACGCTTTGCTGACACAGAGTAAAGCCCAGCTACCCCTTCTCAATTCAACTCTTGCACCCTGACATCACTTTGAAGTAACTTTTAATGTAATTGCCTAGTTGCAGAGATGCAAGACTGACAATAATTGAGCTGAGATCTCGACAGACCAAATGATTAATGCAGAGGGCTTTTTGGAGTGGAAACTTCAGTTATTATTAGATTATTCAAGAGAAAGAGAGAAGGTGTCAGAGCATGGAGTGGAGCACTGCAGTGCCTACACATCTCACTCTTTCAAAAGTATGAATAGATTTTAATTTCTACCATCTTGTTAGTAACTCTTATTCACATACTAATCAGTTCTTGCATAAATGCGATCTCAGATGTAACATCTTGCTTAAAAATCCATATGCAGACAATGAAGTAAGGCTGCTTCTCTCCTGCATGTGGTATAAGTTGAGATGGCTTTTCACATAGTATCTGTGATAATGTCTATCAAAACTAAAATGTAGAGAGTAGTGTTTGGTATTGCTCAACATGATCTGCTTTTCTTTTTTTTTTTTTTTTTGTAAGATAGTCACCAAAAAAACAATGGTTATAAGCCTAGTGAGAAGAATTACATAGGCACAGTGGTTTGTTTGTCTGAAGAAGACAATGACAAAGACAATATTCCAAAGCTAGGATTTTGCTATTTAAGGTATAGATCAAAAATGTTAGTAAAAGGATCTTGAAGAAGAGGGAAGACAGAAGATAACTCTTTTTATATGATGCCATGCAGAGCCCAGAAACTAATCACAGATGTTTAGAAGATATTTTTTTCAAGTAAACTATGTGAAAACTGGGGTATTTGAGCTTGGGATGGGATAGCAAAACAGTTTTAGCTTTTTCCCTCTACCCTTCTCTTCTTGGGCAAATGGGGAGTAACAGGAGGCAGTAGTGGCAACAGCCATGTCTGACAAAGAAACTCCATCTTACGTCAATAAAAGGAGATTCTGGTGCCTAACATAAGAAGAAAGAAATACAAAAAATAGCTGAGATCCACAAAGGATCTTTAGCTGTAAATATAAACAGTGAGATTTTTATTGCTTTATGTTTGTATTCTATTGCATTATTGCAAATATTTCTCCTTTAAATTTCATCTAGTGGTTCAATTTATCCAGAGTTAAGTGGCAGATGACAACAGGTTCCTCAACCAAAGTTGTATGACCTAAAGAGCAAGAGTCCTGACATGGGTGTCCTGCTTCCCAACACAGCCCTTTCAGGAAGAGAAGGCAGCTCAGGATCAGAGAAGCCGTGCTCATCCCCTCCAGGAGCTGCTTTCTTGAGGCTCAGCAGGGAAAAAGGACCTCTTGGAAAGCAGGCACAAAAGAAAACCTACAGGCATGTATGAAGGGGAGCACTCCTTACCCCTGCAAGTTCCAGAGAAGGTGATAACAATGCCATCTTTCTTGCCATTTCCTCTTTCATTCTATGGGCTTCTCTGCTTTTAATCCTGGAGTAGATCCATGTGCTGTACAATGGTGCAAAACACACACTGTTGAACAAAAACCTTGGAACATAAGAACCAGGCGACAACAGAGCTCCCAGTTCCTCTGAAAAGAAAGGGCTCTAGATGAAGGCATTTGGGTGGTACTTCAGTAGGAATAATAACAGAAAAAAAGATCTGAACTCAGGCCTACTGCAAGTTTGAAATTGCAGGCCTTTGAAATTTAGTGTAAACCAGTTGTCCACTCAACTAGTTTGGGGGCACCTGCAACTGAGGATTTCATCTTTCTTCTTTACAGAGTGACAGGAGGAAATTTCATCACTGTAGACATCTATACAAATTGCAATTATGGTTCTCCCGCAGCATTCCTTGGTTTGTAACAGTCAGTACTGAAGAAAAAAAAAAAGGATTTTCAGTCTGGAAACAGATCATTTTCTACCTCAATAGCTAAATGTGATATCCTTGTTTTAGTGCTATATCATTTACCTCGCTGTCCAACTGCAAGGCCCCTCATCCAGACCTAGTGCACAAGCGATGACATTAGCAAGGAAAACTGCTCCTTTCAATAATGTTGCAGCAGCACAGGGAGTTTATGACCCTGAAAAGATGAAAGTTCACAGTCACAGAACACTGAATCATTACAAATTCTGAAGGAAAAAGGTCAAGCACAAGGTTTCCCTGAGCTATAAATAAACTCAGAAGGTTAAAATACCTTTCAGTACAAGCTGATGATCAGCCTGAGACTCTGTTGCAGAAGCAGAACCTGAGGATTTCTAGAGCATTGTTCTCATGTGCCTGGAATAAGGCTCATTGCACACTTATAGTCACATTTCCATGAATTTCTATTCCTTCCTTTGGGGTACCATCAGCTGTTCAGTCCCAATTTCAGGCATGATGGCCTGTATCTGAGTAGGGCTGGAGGCTCAAAAGTCTGCATGAAGTTTACAAGAACTGAAGTTAAAGATTGTCTTGCAAATCAGAAAACGAGTGCCACAAGCCAGACAAACAAAACCATTTGGAAAATGATGACCTTTGGGAAGACTGTGTCATGTGCAGTATGCCATGAATTTAACAATGTTTGACCAGGAATTCCAGCCATCTCAAGAGACTGTTAGCAAAGGAGTATGCTAATTATCTGTCTTGCTCTTAACCAGAGTGAAAAGCACTTACCTATAGCCCATGGTCAGCAGAATTTGCTCTAGAAATGTTCTCCAATCAGCCTGGGATCAGCTTTAAGGTATGGAAGAACACTGCCCAAAGGCTCCCCAAGCATGTAGGGATCTATAAAATCAGTATTATTGCTCCTTCTGCCACTGGGGAAATAGGCAGGATGAGGACAATGACTGTTCTTTTTAAAAGGGCTTCACAAACAATAGTCACTTTCTCATACACTGTTACCTTCTGTAAGGTAACAGTGTATGTTACCTGGCAGGAGAGCCAGGAGCCAGCCTGGGTTCCCAGGGTGGTAGGACAGGTAGAGCAGGCAGAAGGGAAAACAGCAAAGACCTGAATTTGTGGGCTGTGAATCACTTAGAGATGCTGTTTTCTCCTGCCTCCATCACAACTGGTTCTATGACTTTCCTGCTCCATCCTCTTCTTTCTCTTCCATCTGTTGGAGTTAAGGATTTTGGTAAATGCTTGGTTGCCAAAGATGATCATCACTAATGCATTCCTCATTAAAGTGGACCAACTGGGTAGCACTTCAGGGAAGCCATACAAGATACATAGGACTCTGGGCTTTATTGTGAGACAAAAGGCAGGGACCTCATCAGGGTTTCATTTGCCATCATTAATCAGTAAAAGAAAAAATCCTTCAGCAGTGTTCACAATTACAGTTTTGGCTTCCTACTAGATTTAGACAAGATGCAACTCAAGTAACAAGAGAGTTAGGGAAAAAATAATAATCACAGAATCACAGAAAATGCTGAGTTGGAAGGGACACATAAGGATCATCAAATCCAACAACTCTTAGCCCTGCACAGGACCATCCCCAAGAGTCACACCATGTGCCTGAGACTGTTGTCCAAATCCTTCTTGAACTCTGTCAGACTTGGTGCTGGGTAGCCTGTTCCAGTGCCCAACCACCATCTGGGTGACAAACCTTTTTCTAATATCCAACCTAAACCTCCTCTGACACAACTTCAGGCCAAGTCACTGGTCACCACAAAGAGATCAGTGCCTGTCCTTCTTCCCCTCACAAGGAAGTTGTAGTCTGCTATGAGGCCTCCCCTCAGTCTCCTTTTCTCCAGGATGAACAGACCAAGTGACCTTAGCCACTCCTCATATGGCTTCCCTTCAAGGCCCTTCACCATCTTTGTTGTCCTTTGGACACTCTCTAATGGCTTTATATCGTTCTTATATTGCGGTGGCCAAAACTGCACACAATACTTGATGTGAGGCCGCACCAGTACAGAGCAGAGCAGGACAATCCCCTCCCTTGACAAGCTGGTGATGCTTTGCCTGATGCCCCCCAAGACATGGTTGGCCCTTCTGGCTGCCAGGGCACTGCTGACTCATATTCAACTTGACATCCACCAGTACCCCCAGGTCCCCTTCCCAGTGCTGCTCTCCAGCATCTCATTCCCCAGTCTGTACATACATACAGGGTTGCCCCATCCCAGGTGCAGAATCTGGCACTTCCCCCTGTTCAACTTCTTATAGTTGGTGATTGCCCAGTACCCTAATTTGTCGAGGTCTTGTTGCAGGGCCTCCCTATCATCGAGGGAGTCAACAGTTCCTCTGAGTTTTATGTTGTCTGCAAACTTGCTTAGTATCCCCTCCAGTTGTGTGTCTGAGTCATTTATGAAGATGTTGAAGAGCACATGGCCCAAGATGGAGCCCCGTGGTACCCCACTACTGACAGGTGGCCAGTCCGCTGTTACCCCATTCACTATTACTGTCCATGCTCGACCTGTGAGCAAATTGCTCATCCACTACATGATGTGTTTATCATTCCATCTTATTTTGTAAGTGAGAAACCTGCAGTTGTGCAGCTTCCAATTAAATAGTAGTGATAGCAAAGTGTGCAGGTGAAGGAGATATCCAGACGAAATTCCAGTTTTTTGGTTATATGTTGCCACATGACTTCACTGACTTCAGCTCAATCATCAGCTACTTTAGATAACCCTTTTCCCTTTGTTCTTCTCCCTGTGCCAGAGGTGGCTCAGATTTCTCCTTAGGGGTGGAATAGGGACTACTACAGACTCTCCTAGGAAGGAGAGACTGAATGACTTCCATCACAAGAACTGGCTGGGGGAGAAAGGGGGCAGAGCTCACCAAGATAACTGAGTAACACTTCTCTTTTCATTGCTGTCAACTCCTTTCCCTCCTTCCCACTTTCTCCCCAGAAGCAGCAGCAGGGGACTCTGCCAGGGGCAAAGGCCAGTCTTTTTGCTGCATGCTCACAGACACCTTCCACAGACAAACACTTGTTGTGATGGCACCCAGTCCTGGCCACACTCTGCCTTGTTTCATGGTGCAGCTAAGATGGAAGAAGTGACTGGGAGAGTTCAGCCGAAGTCCTTTATCCCTCTTTTAGATGTTTGCTAAAGGTGACATCACCTATTCAAAACATTGATTGCATTCCATCTGAATGGGCCTGCACCCTTCAGGGCTTCTCAAGTATTGGAGCTCATTTGAGAATCATATGTCCCTGATTTGATGTGCCACAGCTCAGAATGATAGACAAGCCAATGGAGGAAGCTTGCTGTACTCCTATGGTACAAACCAATGGCAAATGCATCTTAATCTGCTGTCTAAACTGGGTCGGCTTTTGATTTGAGTCACCACATAGAACAGCAGTATTAGGAAGTCTTGGTGAATCTTGCCATACTGCTTATCCAGTGGGGAAAAACAACACCTGTACATTCCCTAGGTTGTAAGCACCATGAAATCAGTAGGAATCTGCAAATTAAACACTGATTTATTATTTATTATTTATTACTTATTATTACGGATCTATCTGAAGTCAGACATTGTTTTAAAATGTGCTGTTCTTACACTGATTATATTAAGTGTGGGACTGAGCTTACCAGCAAGAAAAAAAAGGTGGGTTTCAAGATGGTTTTATGAAGATTTCTGGCATCAACTTTTGTCTTGACAGTGTCTGCAGGACTCAGACTCATGAAGGGCATTTGTACAACCACAAAAAAATTCTGTTTTTATTTGAGATACTTCACATAAGTTCTTCCAGGTTCCTGAAACAATAGGCGTAATATAATTGGTCTTTAAGGAGTCTTTGGATACATTACAAATAACAAATGATGGGAACAAATTATGGTAGTATATGGTGTCTTTCCTCCAAATAAGACAATGTTCTCAAAACATTGGGCAAGTCCAATACAACTGTACACAGTCATGAATTGCCTGGCCAAAGAAATAATGTCTGTCCTGCAACCTTGAGGAAGTACAGAGAGAAAAGTAGGAGGAGATGCATTCAAGAGCTGTGCCCGGCAGTGTTACGAACACACTCAGCAGAATAGGTTGCAACGGCTCATGCCACAACACACCTTTCAGCTTTGAAGTGAACAGCAAAGGCCAGCTCAGGATACAAGATCTGAAGCACACACTGGAGTGGGTGTTTCTCTCCTTGTCTGTGTTGAGACTGTAGATGAGGAGCAGTGTGTGTTGGTATGCGATGTGTGTACGTGTACAGCTCACTCAACCATCACTAGACCACAATCTGCTCTGAAGTGGTAGATGGATGCCTCTAAACTTGATGCATGTCTGCACAAAAAGTTTGTGCTTGGTTCTTCGTACAAATAAGGTATAAGGAAACTGAGACATGTAAATCGTAATAGTGTAGCTGGAACTCACCCAGGACACTCAAGGCAGCAACCTTTCATTACTACTGTGAAGATTGACGTGGGAGCTAGATGTTTATAGCTTGTTCAAAAGACTGCATCTCTGACAACCAGGTGTCCCCTGGCACTATTTTATTGCACCGAGTTATAAGGGGGGAAAAAAGGCTGATTGTTGACCTACTTTTCGTGGCACCAACGTTTGCTGTGTTTTATTCCAGGGACTGAAAAAGTCTCAAACTCACCTAATTTATACTATTTAACTGTGCTTCAATGCATAGTTAAAAGCTAGGCTGTGGAAGAGAAAATGCCCAACTATAAAATAAAATATGCTACTAATAAAATCAAAAAAACTGAGGCTACAGAATAATGGTAAATGGCCAGGTAGCACAGAAATAATCATTTTACTACATTGAATTACAGCATATCAAGGGAATTGTCATTGAGTCCAGTTTTAATAATGCAATACATAACTGATTCAAAGGCAGCAAAATGCAAAACTCCCTCCTGATTCAGTTTAACAAGTGTGAATTTATGGGTAGACCAGGCCTCAGTAAGAACAAAAGAGAAAATAATCCCCTCGTAATGCAGCATTTAACACCTAGCAGTCAGGTGATAATTGCTTCAATCCAAGGGGATTAGCACGTTGTAACCTCATTATAATGTAAGATGTAACTTCCCTATATGGGGTTGTCTACTTGGAAAATTTACAGTGGCATAAACAAAGGTATGAATTCAAACTGATTTAGTTTTACTGGAGTAATTCATAGTGTGAATTTATTTCCTCGGAGAGAAGAATATGTTTTGTTTGTGGCGCCTTTTTTTCCCCTTCTTTTTTTTTTTCTCCTGCAGCTCAGTCAACTTCACTTTATAGAGTATGTTTTTAAAGAGTTCACCAAAAATGAGAGACACTAGATGTCAACCAAGTCCCCCATCACTTAATGACACCAAAGCATTCCTAAACTAAGGAAGTATAAGATTTGAGGGACTCAGTTTTTATTAATTAGCAAGCTTAATTGAATGAAGCCAAGTAAGAATGCATTTAAGGAATGTCCATACACAGAAACACTAGACAAATACACATTCTTGCTGAAGTGAAATGATTTCTGGTCTCAAATTGCTGGTACAGGATCAGATGCATGGGATACTTGTGACACGAAGATACATGAGAAGAAGCAATTGCCGGTGGTTCAGTGTGGAGTGAAGTCCCACCACAAGACCCGGTGCCAGAGATGGCTGCCGGAATCCCCTTTGCTGGCCTGGGTTATCCAGAGTGTGGCTGGAGCTGGTAGACAGGCAAAATTCTCTAAGAGAGATGTGTGGTAATAAGAGCCTCAGTAAATGCTGATGCTGAGGAATAGTCATATTAACAATTCCACACCAGTCCAGCAACCCTTCATACTCCAGGGCTGCTCTGCTTTATCCTGACTTCTTCAAGTCAACAGCCCAGTGAAGGACTGTGGATCCAGCTCCTAGGACTGAATTACTAATCCTTTTATACAGACAAATCCTGAGGACACTTTCCAGATTATACCTTACTAGTGAATATATTCCTGTTATTTATTATATCAAGCCAGTTCATTAGCAAATAGCAAAATCGCATTTTATCAAGGACCATGAACCAACATTAACAAAGGCTCAAGTCCACTCTGAAAATGTCTTGTGCTATGTTGATGTGTTCTAAGCAAGGAAAAGGGTTAAGAGAGCCCTGGCCCACAGCCACAATGTGCGGGAATGGGAGAGTGCTGGTTGTGAGGGTCTTTTCCCATAAAATGACACAATCAAGAGTTTATCACATACTTCTTTCCACTTCTCTCTAAGGAGCAAGCCCTGGTGAGTTCCCACTTGCTGTTGTTTAATGCAGAGCGAAGGGCACAACAAAGAGTAAAATACAAAAATCTAATCAGCTTTGCTAATGCAAAATAACTTCTTTCTGTATGTAACCTCACACAGGGTTCAACCACTCATAGATATAACAGGCTAAAGATTGCTTTCAAAGATTTAATTCAATTTTGGTGAGCTTGCTGTGCACTCCCAGAGAACAATATGGGTTCCTCCCTGCCTTCCCTGAAAGGGATACATTGCAAAGCACTCCAGGACAAGCTCTTTGATTTCAGTTGCATCAGTCAGCTCAGTTGCATCCTTCAAATTTGAATCACCTGGGGATTTGGCCATCTTATAAAGAGTGCATGTTGCCACTAAGTAGGCATCTACATACCAGAGATACCTAAGGAAAATTCTTCCATATGCTGTAAGCTTTCTCTTAGCAAATGGGCGTATACAGGAGGGCATGTGTTTTTCTAAATAGGATTTCCATTATAGATAAATCAGTATGTAATTGTCCATCCATGTTTTGCTCTGGACAAGTACTCTAAGATTCTTTGACCCTTGTTGTACATGGGTGATCAAAAACATCTGTTAATTGTTCTGTTAACTTCTCACCACTTGCTGCAGTCTGTGGAGTTAGGCACTAAGGAGCATCTGAAAATCCAACCTAGATGTCTGTGTCTCCATCCGCTTTGAAGATATTGCTTCAAACACAAATGTACAGTTCTTTGCACTTTCCTCTGAAGATGTGTCATTGCTAGTACAAAATACTGGTTTCGCAGACTAAGTTTTCATCATGTTGTGTGTTCACATCCCCTGCCCTGATGCCAATGGAAGTTTGCCTGGGGTACATGGGATCATACGTGGGATCAGCATCGAGGTCTGTGTTACTTCATGAGAAGCCAGGGTGACAAGGCAGAAATGACTGTAAGGCTAGAAAAGTGGTGGCATAAATTGATCAAAGTGCACTTCCTTACATTGGAAGTGTAGTTGCAAATGTCTCCTGATCTTTCAGTTCAAGATCTTACCAGGTGGCTTTATAGACTAATACCTTCCTTTTTACTGGTACTACTTTCAAGTACTTAGGATTGACAATTCTTTTCATAGAAATTGTTAGTATCAGTAGCAAGCAGAAAAAAATCTGTAAAAAGAAACATTGTTCAATTTAACTGGAAGTGTCTAATGGATGGGGCTATCTAGAAAAGGGTCTTTTGCCAGGAAATAAACACTTATCTCCCTACAGCAAGTGCAATTAATGGTTTGCTAATTCTTTATAGGAGGTATTAATCATTCTATGCTTGTTCCCCTAAACAGATACAAAAAAATGTTTCTTTTTAATTACTCTGCGTCACCTTTACTACATTATTCAATTCACCTTTAATAACAATAATAATGATAATAATACATAGCAGAGATGTAGCATTTTACATCTTCATAGTGGCCTACAGCATTAACTAATACATCACAAAACATTCTCTGCTTGAATTAAATAGGTGCACTAGTGCAGGTAAATATTTATTTCCTTAGTACCTTTTGTGGTGTAATTAAAGATTACAGAAATATAGCAGAGATCACATTCCTGTTATATGTCTAGGACCAGACCCAGTTCCTACAACTTCTCCCTATTCTTTTACCTTTAGCTGTTTTTTGATGTAACTTTCCCATCACATACTCGTCTTGAAGAAAAAGGCCTTTTGGGATAAAGTATGTTCAGCGCTCTTTTAGGAAACTATAAACTGGAGGCATTCTCCAGCCTGGGAAAGGAGATAGAGAGTTATTTTTACTCTTAAATTCCATTGAGGGAGAGGCACTCAGATATAGGTGTGATAGGAGCCATACAAGTATACAGAATGAGAACAAGAGAAGGGAAAAAGTAAATAATGCAGCTTGGCTACACTGCTGGCTATAAGATGAATCTGAACCAGGAAACACAATATTTTACAGAAAGATTTCTTTCCAACTATGGTCACTTTCGAGTTAAAGATACCAGTGGCACTACTGACTCTGACTTCAAACATCTCTGACAATAGCCATCACTACCAGCTAAAAATTACTCTTCTAAAGCAAATGACTAGAGATAACCAGTACCAATTGCTCTTCCTAAGCCGCCTGGTATGCTCAGATCACTTCCAGGCTCCTCTCAGGGTTTGATGGAAGTGGCCTGTCTCCAGGGAAGTCTGTCAGAAATCAGCTGAGTGTCAATGTCTCACTCATGCACCAAATGGGAAAGAGCCAGTCCTTGATGGAAAATGGTACCGAAGTCCCTGCACTGTGCCACAGCTAGCACCCTAGGGCACCCTCTTGCTGTGCAGAGCTGCTAAGAGTAAAGATGCCAAGCTAGGCCCCTCCACAGCCACGGATGGCAACACATCCAGGTCCAGTGCCAGTGCTAGCAGAGCTGGAAACTCTGCAGGACACACAGGCATATGCAAGTCCAGTCAGGGAAAGGTCATTTCTTCTTGACTCTTGATCTGACTCTGGAGCAGATGTATTGGTCACTACCAGCCCTCATGATGTAGACCAAACAACTCTGAAATTACCAGCAGAATAGATGGCATGAAAAGAGAGTCTCAAAGCTGTTTTTGCTTTTGGATGCTTAAAGAAGACAGAAATGTCTAGAAAATTCAGGCAGCTAAGCCAGTTGTGTTTCTAGGAAGGTTATGTATTTTTATGGGTTTTGGTGGGGAATATCTGTGAGGCTGTGAATACAATCAATAGATGTATCAAACTGCAGCCTTAAAAACCCGGAATCATTTTCCACAGTGGGGACATTTCCCCTCAGGAGCTGTTTGTGACTCACTGTTCCCGCCAAGCAGGTTAATGTGCCTCTAAATTGCACCTGACAGAAAATGTATCACAGTGTCAGCTGCATTAGGGAATGACGAACACAGCCCAATGGTGGTACTGTCGAACACCTTGAGGTTACTCTCAGCCAAGGACGGGTAGAGGAAGTAATCCACCTTGGTTCCAACAAAATAAAAGGTTGTGGCCAGATCGAGGACACACTAAGGCAAGTTCAGCCACTTGAAAAAGCCCTCATTAATCTCTCTGAAATGAGTCGTCCAGGTTCTTGGAGAGAGGGCATGCTGAGGTGGAATCTGTGTGACCTGCTTATAAGCAGAATACTGACTTAGAAACAGTGCTTGGCCTCTGAGCAACCTCTGCTGTTTTGGAATCACCTTCCACTGGTCCATCACTCATGGCAGGTGCGGTCTGTGCAGCCACAGGGATCTTGCTCTTTCCCGTGAGTGGCTGGGACATGCTGAACTGGGACACACTCTGTAGCGTGGGGGCCCATGTGCCACAAAGGTGCTCCTTATGCTGCTACTGAACACGGGAGTTCCTAACAGCTTACAGGGCTTTCACGACCCAGCCTTGTAGCTATTTGCTTCATGGATGTGCCAATCTACATGGATTTAACTAGAGATATCCCAATGTGTCTATAGACTGTTACTGCCTCTAAGTGAGAATATCAATGCTTTAGCTTTAGCCATACTTACTTTAGCTTTGCTATTGAAAAAGACAAGTTCAAGCCCTGTACATATCTTAACAGAATTTAGGATCATATACATCCCATCCAGAAATGGTCTTTATCATTCTGGAACTCGTATTTTCAAGCCACAAGATTTACTGCTGCACAAAATGATGCCATCTCCTGTAGTACTGGTCCTAGGGGTGTACTATACCAGTGACTGAGGAGCTGGAGTCCTCAATCCGGAATGAATTTGGGTGAAAAGAGAGGAACATTCCAGCTCTTGTCTTCTCTGGCTCTCTGGGAGTTGTTATGGTGTATTTTGTTTGAGCTAAGACTGATGCTGCGAGCTTCCACTATGAGATTTCAATTCCCTTTCAGAGCTTGATTTATTTCTCCTGGATTTTTTCAAATTCTTTTTTAAAAAGTCTGAGGAATGAAAAAAAAATATGCTAAAGCAATTCCAGCCAGCTCTCATCTGTCTATTTGTATATCTTTATCTATTCATTGATGCCTTTTTTACATAGATCTCAAAAAAATGACTGTGGATGCAGGTCAGTGAATGAATACCTCCAGCCAGACCCTCGTAAAAAAAAAAAAATCACTTTTAAGCAAACTGGTTTTGATATAATGTCAAAGGTCTCAATCAAACAGAGCAAATGGTTTGGGCAACCTGTCTGCACTGTGCTCCTTCTTCTTCATCCCTCCTGATGCAATGTAGATGTCCAGCGGCTCAGCAGCACAAACATCTGCCTTTGGAACACCACTGCAGAAAAGCTGCTGCAGCAGCTACAGTGGTTAACCCACCAGCTTCATGGGTCACCAGATTTGTGGTGAATCTATTCCACGAGTAATGGGCAGAGTCTTTGAAATCCCCGTCTTTCTGGATTCCTTTGGCATCCCTTCCTTTGCACTATAAACAAACATTGTAATAAAGATTTACTGAAACAGTGGTATCCATCTGCTGAATCTCCACAAACCCACATTTGCTAGGTTGAGATTAAGCAGTAGGTCAGAAAAGGTAGTCAATAAACATAGATGTAGCATTAAATGAAACCACTGTGTGAGGGCAGGTTATGTGAAATGGGTTTGTTTCTCAAAATCCCTGAAGTTCTCCCCAGAAGTCTGAGGGCTTTTTCTGTCTAGCTGCATTCCTCCTGACCCTACATTCTTCCCTGTTTTGGCACCCAGCCTTTTCTTGCCCCCAAACAGTCAGACAGGCTCAAAAATCCACAAAACAAAAGATTGCAGTATTTTTAAACTCAGTTTGTTAATTGGGCTTTTTTTTTGGTTGGTTGGTCTTTTGTTTGTTTTCCCATGAAAATCAGAAATGTGTTTGCTGAAAAAAAAAAAGAAGAAGAAACTAAAAAGTAGCCCTCAGCTGTTCAGGCAACCTTTTGTTTCCACATCTATACTCATAAATCATCAGCTATCGCAAGACTATGGACGAAAGATAAGAGCTGGCAACAGTGAGATGTCACATTAAATCACAGTTGGCAGAGAACAGTTGGACAAGGGTGACTGGAAGCAAGTCCTCCAAGGATCCCCATCCTGAAGAGGTTCTGCTCACCATTCACAATGCTGTGTTGCACTCTGGGGATCTGCATCTCAGAAAAAAGGAGAAGGAAGTCCTGCAACCTCTGTCAGACCTCATGGCTCAATCTCATTTCTCACTAATCTCAGTGAGGATGCTGTAGAGCAAGAGGAGAAACTTTCTCTCTCCACATACTAATGCTTTCATGGTAAGAGTGAAACAGGTTTAGAGACACACTCATCTATCCAGAAAGAATGGGGAGGATGGAGCAGGCAAGCTTGCTTATCTGCCACCCACGATGTTTTTGTCCAGTTGGTAGAGGACTATACTTCTTACGCAGCATAACATGACAACTAACAAACATTTAAAGCTTTCAGGAAAAAAATAAATGCACTAATGCTTGGAGCAGGTTTTAGTCTGCTGCTAGTAAGGCCCTGAGAACATGATGCCTATCTGTGTCTCAGGCAGGAGAATAAGCCACCACTACAGGGCAAGCATGCCACCAAGGCCACTGCCTTTCCATCTGCATGTGCTTACAGCCATGGTGTCGACTGCTATGTCTAACAATGGGTTTTTCCTACTTGGGTCAGGATAACTGTGTGTGGCTGTTGAGCACTGCTCATCACACCCAGTTTAAAGCCCATGTTTCTGTGAGGTTTTCACTCTGACTACTGAACAGAAAGAGTGTGGGGCTAAAGAGGAGTGAAAGACAAGCCACCTCACAGCATTTTTGGAGGCTGTTGACTTTGTTGGATTTAAGTTACCGTGTATTACTGCCTCTTTAAAGCCTCTGTCTCACAATTTCATACTTTGTTGTTTCTCAGGACATTAGTTTAACCCTCTATGCCCTCCACTCCATATATCCTTTACCACAGAGCCATGGGAGTCTTCCATAGCTAGCTTTGCCTTCAGGACACCAAAGTGTTAAACCTCTAATGTGCTCACAGACTGGCTGTGCTTTTCCATCCCTGAGAGGAGGCTTGTATTAAGGTCCAGAACCCTCTCCCTTGGGTCACTACAAAGGCCATTAAAGTCGGTGGTAGGGCACATTGTAAGCCGTGACAGGATCAGGTGGGCAACAGCTTCGTAATTGAAAGGACTTAAAAAATTCAGGATCAATTTGTCAGATGTGGCAACTCATTAGCAGGCAACTGATTTTTGAGATGCTGCCAGCCCAACCTTCAAAAAGCATTCCTAATTCCCAGTGTGTCAACAAGGATGAGGTGTGTTTGGCTCTCCTGAAATGAGTCCCAGGAGCATCATAAGCGTAAGCACCCAAAGGCATTTCAAGTTTAGAATTTGTGGAACTCAGAGGTTGAACTCGTTCCCAAAACTTTGGTTCCAAAATGTTAGTAGAAATATTTTGCACATACAAGTCAGATAATTTTGTTGGAAACCCTTGTGGTTACCCCTGCTGGTTTACTGAGCATATATTGTTACTATTTTTAAGAAAGAGCATCTCACTAAGTTTTTCCCCTAGTCTAAGAATAGGAGGTTTTCGGGGAAATAGCTTTATTTCAGAGTCGCTTCGATGCAAAAATGTAACTGTCCTTGCTCAAGACAGTGTGTTTCCAAGCTTTTTAAAAAAAATACGCATTTGATAATTTTACTGTAACTTATTATGAGTGTGAAATAAAACAGGGGGATTTTTGTGGTTTGATTTGTATTTCTGCATATATATATGGTAATTAAATGTAAAAAATGCCAATTAAAAACAAACTTTGGCAAGAGATTAGTCAAAATATGTGCAATTGGGTTTTTTAGGGGCTTGAGGAGACGTTCCTTAGACATTCACTTTTAAAAAAATTACTTAAAATATGACACTTCAAAAGCAGCTGCTTTGTGTGGTTTCCATATGCAGAGTTCGTGTACAAATATGTATGTGCCCACATGACCATAACCATTGGTAATAGGTTAAATAATTATTTGCATAGTCTCAAGACTAGTGATCTCTATTAGTGCTCATTTTATCAGAAACAAGTACAGAAAACAAACTGTACCAACAATAAATGCCCCTACCCAGTGCAATGTGCTAGAGAATGAGCTAGTGTTTGTGGCATGAAAAAAGAACAAGCGACCTTACGCAGCTGTCAGAATTTTCTTACCTGTTTCTGTGAATGTAATTGTGTCCTGACCTGGTCACATAAGTTTTTTGTATCTCATCTTCCTCATTTGCAGAGTGAGTATAATAATTTTTCTGACAGCTGTCCAATATAACAAAGCAAAGTGCACCAGGAGCGCAGAAAATCATTCTGGGAAAGAGTTGTTCATTGTTATACATAAAAATTGCCTGATTAGCTGGCACTGTTGTGAAAGATAGGAAGGCAAAGTGCTCAGATGAGTGAGAACTCATCAAGTCTTTTTCTTATTGTGAAATATTGTTTTAAATAAACTGAAAGTTCAGATGTGCTATTGCGGGAATGGATTGCACCCAGCCTGCTGTGCTTTGTTCCTGTCCCGTGGGCCTTTGCTCTCTCACTAGGCAGCAGCCCAAGCTATGATCCATTCCCACTTCTGCCAGAAGGCTCTTTCCAGAGACAGTCCCACACCTGCCTTGGGGACTGCTCAGCTGCTGGGCCATAACTGTTCCTCCTGCTAGAAAAAAATGCAGCCTTTGAGACCAAAACCATCTGCTCTTAGCAAACCCCTGCAGGAAAGCCAGGCAAGCGTGAGATCTCGTGGGGACTGGGAGCGTTAGTGCAATATACAGTCGTCACTCGAGACAATTAAGAAATCTGTTCACAGGAGAAGCAATGGTAAACACAGTGTTGCATGCTACCTGGTGTTTATCACAGAGATTTTGAATTTAAAAGATAAATAAACATGCAGCCTCCAAGCATCAGTCAGGAAGAAGGTACAGATCTGTGTCCTGTCAGAATAGAGTTTTTGTTTTATCAGGGACAAGGAGACCTGCCTTGCTTGTGCCAATGCATTTACGGACTTCGCTGCTCTTTGTTGCTAGCCTGCAGCTCCCTTCTCCTGCTTGGTAGCCTACCCAAATGTGAAGGTTTTCTCAATCTCCTTTCATACTCAACTTTCCTTCTGCTCTGAACCCATGTCTGAGCTATACGCTTTCAAGTTTGCAGTGCTTTCTGGTCCTTGAGGCAGTGGTGCCTGGGTGCAGTTGTGAGCTGCTGTGCATGGTGTGGGTGTCAGTGTGCCCTCCCTCCCCCTGTCCCAGGGGTTCAGGTCTCACTGCTTCAGTGGGAAACCACAGGATGAGCTGGATACCCTTCCAAAAACTGAACCGGTAGGCAGCCAAATTCTCCTGCTGGAGACTCGGGGAATTTGTGTCTGTGGAGAGGGTTTGCCTCTTTCTGGTAGTCATGGACAGATGTATAATTTTGTGTCCCACTCTGACTCCTAGATCTGCATCACCCAAAATTGTTAAGTATAATCCCTTCAGCAGCCCCAAATTCTTGAGTCACACATGTGTCGTGATGCTGTTTCTCCCAAGGTGTCAGAGGCCATGCCAACACTCGGAGGTGGCAGGCTGGCAGTTATGTTTTCCATCCCAACTTCTCCATTGTGTTTAGGACAAGCTGGGGTCTGGTGGCACAGACACAGCTTCAATGAACCAGCAGCAGGCTGCAAGGGAAAACTTATGCCTTCTCATGCAGACCTGTCAGGAAGGTGTTCCCAGTCTGGACTGGTCTGCAATTGATGGTGAGGGAGTCAACAAGACTGATGCATTGTGGGAAAAAAAAAAAAAGACAAATAACTAGATGTCTGCACTAGAATCATGCCTACCAGATTTATATCAACTATCAATATTGATATAAAAATTAAATAAAAATTTAATAAGAACAGTAAAACCTTCCAGTCACCAACTGCAGACCAGTAACCCCAAAAATTTGGGTGAAAAGAGGAGAACAGGGGAAGGAAGAAAATAAAACATTCCTTGTAAAATAAGATCCAGACATTCCCATAATTAAAAGAGGAATACAACCTGAATAGACAATGTCACGGACATTTACAGCCAGATGAACACACTTGTAAACAAGATAATAACAAAAAAAGGCGTAACTGCCTTCAAGCATGTTTTGGTACATGTTGCCCTTTCATTAACGCCCAGAGGATTTAATTGAGAATTTTTGTGGCAGTGCTTGCAAAGCATATGTCACAGTACAGAAGGGAGGATTTTGGCAATGAGTTCTCTACTGCTCTGGTGACGAGCACCAAAGAGTCACATTTTTTCCTAAACAGGCTCTTGGTTTGTTGGTTCTGATGATGGCAGTGCTGCAGGAGCAGTGTCTTTCCCAGATGGCATTCTGGAGTCCCCTTCTCTCCTGGCTGAACCATCAAAGGTCCATCAGGAAACAGGACTTGTCATAACCAACTGGAGGAAGCATCTGTCTTGCCTAGTTACCCAAATCTGGCAGCCCCTGCCATGGACCGCTTAGGAGGGATACAGCAGTAATCCCACAGAAGGCAACTGCAAATGGCCATGCTTCACATTTTCTCTTAGTTTCTCTTTGAAAATTGCCATGGAAGGAGGCTTCCTACTTTCTTCAGAATTTTATAACATTTACTTTTATCTTCTGGCAGAGTTTCAACAGGCCATGAGCCCATTCTTTGAGAAAGCACTTTCCTTTTTTTCTTTGTACTCATCAGTTCATCACTCATGTGGGTGCTGAACTAGGAGAAAGCAGTTTAAAGCTTGTCCAACCTAAAACCTTCTTTTAAAACTCACCCCTTCAGGTCTTGTCAGCAGCTCCAGGCATCACCAGAGCATATTGAAAAGCAATTTGTGACATCTGCGTTCTGCAATTTAAGTCTGGGTCTTGCCACAAACAGCTTAAACTAGAAGTGCATTAAAAGGTTAAAAGGACAGCTGCACAGAGAAAACTCTCCCCAGGGATCCAATATTAGTTGGTCTCGTGGTCTGGGACGTAGAGAGAAGTTAAGAAACAATTGCAGACATACCACTGAGCATAGCTGAGAAAGTCACTCCCACACTGAGATCCTAACCAGGCAAAGAAGAAGCTGAATCTTGAGAAAGACCAGCCCTTCATCTTAGCTGAGCATTTTCACCTTTCCTGAGCAACTTAATTGACTTTCCTTGTAAATGAGCACATGGTGAGGACACTGCAAGCTCATGGAGGGGGGAACTGATAGCCAAGCTCAGATAGCTGAGCTCCCATCTCTTCTCTGCAGAAAAACACTACTGCCATCCAGGGTTTGGCCCCATAGCAGGAGGCACAGCACCTGCACAGTGGTAGGGAGGTGATCTTTTCGAATGCCCTTTCCTTTCTCCTGCACCAGGTGTTCTTCCCTTGATCCCCACACGTAGCCCTTTGGGTGTGAGGCCAGGGTTATACCTACTTATACTCATATAGGGTCCACCAGCCCTTTCCTCCTCAGTGACACGCGTTCCATGGACCTCAGTACTTCCCTCCAAGCCCCTCATCCTGGCCTGTGCAAGTTCCCCATCTCATCCCTCCCACCTACCATAGCATGCACTCTATTCCTGATAACATACTGTCTCATCAGTGTTCCCTCCCTCCTGTGGAGTGGGGCACAGGGGGAAGGCAGACACCCTTTCTCTGCTGCACTGTGCCTGGCAGAGAGAAGGAAGTGTTGCCTGATAGTGAGGTGGTGATGGGAAACTTCATGACTTTAATTCCCCACACAGAGGCAAGGGAAATCAGGCACAGTTGGTTTTATTCTTTTCCTCTTTCCTGTTGTACTGCCACTGATGAGCAGTTTAAATAGTTTAAGTAGTTTTTAAAGTGGATTTTACAGACTAGGCTATGATCTTAATGTATAACATTTAACAAAACTATGTCAGTTTAAATTCTATTGCTATAATTCTGAACTGAAATGTTCTACATTGTTAGAAATCAAAGCCAGCTCTTTTCTCTGGCATACGGGAACAAGAAAAGCAGGAAAGAAAACAACTCTGCCTTAACTGTCCAAGCTAAAAAAAGCCTACTCAACACTTGTAATATAAAATAAAGAAGCGTAAGCAGTCAGAAAAAAAGATTTGATTTTAAAAGTTTGTCTGTGTCATTTGTAATATGGGTAGATAATTTCCTTAAATATATGAGTGTAAGTCATATTATTTGCATCCATAAAATTGAAAACAGTTTGATCCCTACTGTGTTACACGCAACTGTGTTACATACACAGATTACTTAAACAAAAAACAAACTAAAGGAGACTGGGCATGGGATGGTGTTTTTCTTCTGAGGTGAATTTTTATTTCCCCAGTAAAACCTGATTTCATGCCACGTGTGCTAAATCATGTGTGCTAAAACCATCACTTGCTTACTAGCTGGTACAGTTGGGAGGTAAAATGAAAGAGTACAGGATAATGTTAATAAAAGAAATGTTCCTTGTTCACCAAGTGCCTGTAGAGACCAGCAAGCAGATTCCTGCATGAGAGCCAGCATGGCATGCAGCACTGCTTCAGATTTCTTCTCTTTCCCGAAATAATTTGTTCCACATGCTGTTTACCCACTGGTTCTTCCAAACCACATCTTGGCTAGAAGGCAGGTGATGACAGGTCATTGAAAAAACAGAAAAATTTTGCAGCTTGTCTTGGCTGTACCAAATATGCCCTCGTGCTTGAAACAAATCAAACGTTTTATGCCATTAACAAATTGTGGCAAGTCCAGTGAACCTATCCTCCCTGGCCAGGGCTGGAAAGATGCACCAGTGATATAAATAACAGGGAGTTATGGGATGACTTCAGTGCATTGACACTCATAGTAGAGAAAACACGATATGGGCTGACTTTTCTGAAAGCAGATGCACGAGTGTACTTTGGTCTGGATGGGTGGCAGGGGAAAGGGAGATGTTCTCCATGATCAGTATGTGTCATGGCTTCTTTTACTGCCTACCTGGGAGTTGCCCTTGATGAACATTCATCCACAAATTCCTTATCCTACAAGCCACTGGGGTGTCTCTTGCTAAAGATACACTAGGAAGCAGCTTCGGTAGTTAATGAACATGGCAAGATTTACCTAGTTCATTGTGTCAAAGTTTCACAGTCAGTAAAAGTAATAACACCATAAAAATACATAACTTATAGCTCATGCTGCACAAACCTAATCTTTAAGAAATAGGCATGAGGAAAACTCCATCTTTTACAAGTTCTTCTTACTCTGGAACATGCAGAGGAAAGGAACCATACACCTCTGGCTCCATTAGCTCCTTTGGAGAGCAAAATTGCTATGCGCTTCCTTAGTAATATATTCTCTGCTTCTCTGGGTACCACTGAGGAAAAGCCCAAGATTTCACGTCTGGGATCTGAGCAGTGGAAGTGAAAAGCCAAAAAAAGGGAGCGAATTGTGACAGCTGGATGCTGTGTGGCTCCAGTGCCCATGTCTTGTCCCCATAGGCACATATCCAGGAAGGGCAGCACAAGCAACAGGACCGAGCCTGAGCATGGGCTCAAAGGCAGCTGAATAAATGTGCACAGATTTGCGTCAGTATGTTATTTTTGCTGCTGGACCCCGCTGAATTTATTTGACCTGGAAGTCACCGATCATCTCCCCAGCTGGGAGAAGAACAGTAGCACATGGTGTGATCTGTATAAAAATCTAAACTACAATGGCTGAGAGAAAGAGAGGAATTTGTTGGGGTATATTTATGCGTCTGTGTCAAAAGATCAAGTTTACAAAATCACTGGATTTTTATACCAGTACGATATGTCTCTGTAGCTAAAGATGAACAGAGACAGAAGTGAAAAAATGCCTGTTGTGTCAAGCAGCTCATCTAATTCATCTCCATGACAATGTATGTCCATCTTCTGCAACACATTTTCTAGTTTTCAGTTAGTTTTGCAATGTCTCAAGAAATGAAACTTCCCATGCAAAGTTGCTTCACAGATGACATTGCAAAGACTGGTGGGGTTTTTTTTAACATATTCAACTTACTAATTTCACTTCATTACTAATAGACACATCATTCTTAATCTCACTTAATGCCTGAATCTTTCAAAAATCTATAGATAAACAGAGCTTTATGAATCTAGTCTTTTCAGTTATAGAATTATTTTGCCCTGTCTGAATTCTAGCAGTTTTTGCCTGGTAATACAATGCAAAGTTCCTTAAACCCCAGCCATTAGCTGCTCTGTGAGTCTGTTTCACATGGCAAGTCAGTGTCTGATTGCCTCTTGGTTGGCTAAATAATCTAGAATGTCTTAGATTTCATTGATTTTCATCAGGATCTACTTTTAGGGAAAAATAAAATAATCCAGTACTACAAAGATGTTAGAATATGGTCATTTTTTGAAATGAATATCCTATTCAGCTGCATACTCTTGACCAGGTATTTGACACCCACATTTCCCCTCCTGCCTCGAAAGCTGGGTGTACGTTGGAGGTTGTGCAAAGGAGTGAGCTACCCTAGTGCTGTATGCCCTTGTTACCTGAATTTAGCACAGTCTTAACTTCCAGTCTTCATCTTTCAGCTTATTTCTCCCTGAATACTTACCGATGCACTGAAATCCAGATGCAGTCACCCAGAATCCACCTATGTCACTTCTGGGAATAATTAATAAAAAAAACTAAAAAAAGCCTAAAACCCAGTAAAATTTCTGCCTTCTTCAAGATTGTCTCTTTATTGGGATGTGATCGGCGGTTTGTAGTTGACATATCAGTTTTTCCTTGCATGTGCCAGCATTAAAGGGAAAAGTACATGCTGCTGTCTCCAAGTAAGAGACATTTTCCATATGTGTGCTCTCCACTCTGTCCTGCCTAATGACTATACATTAGGATATTATGCAAGAAAGGTTGCAACACTTTGTAGCATATGTCTGCGCAAGAGAGAAGCATGTTTCACACCTGATTCTTGGCTTTGGGATGTTATTTCTCATAACTCCCTTACTGCCTGGCTGGCTTGCGGTGCTGCAGGCTTCAAATGGCATACTAGGGCAGCAAAGCAGGCCTTTCCCTGCTTGGGGTGGCAAGCTACGTGAGAGCCTACAGTCCCTTCTGTGTGCTCTTGGGGAAAGGGTGCTCTGTAGGAGGTAATGGCCAGCCCTCTTCAAAATAAGGCTGCCAAACCACTTCCAAAGGAACCTCACAATTATTCACGTGGAAAGAACGGTTATCACTTCTCTTTTCATTCGAAATTCAGAGAGCTGGTCTGAAATAGAGACCATTTTCCTTTAAATAGGAGCAGGATTACATCTGTCACAGATAAAAATGCTCTATTTATGCCTTATTGTAATCCATTCACTGGTTTATGGTCCTTGTGTCCTTCAGGGAATGTTGGAAACCCACACAGTGCTCCCAAGTGCTACATTTTGCATTCGGATCTCCGATTCTGCTGACAGATGTGTACAATCACACACAGCAGTCAGACAACTCCCTCTTGACTCTGTATCGGAGGAAGAGTGAGAGGGTAAATTATTTCAGCTGAGGTCAGCATTGACTGAAGCTTAAAATAACTCCCTCCAGATACACCTGTTTCAGACAGAAGCATGTGAATAGGAGGTGATCTTTGGTGAATTTCAGCCACTTCCCTATTTCACATCCCATTTTGGGGCTCTGCCATCACAGATGTAGACAGCACACATGTACTCAATTAAGCAAAAAAGTCTGCAATCAACCCGATAACTGAAAAAAAATTACCCTCACTCGGCAAGTGGAATGTAATGGGTTAGTAAACACATATTTCCCATTTTACATATAAGTACTGAATATGTAAATACAGCATGTTCCTGGATGCTTCAGGGAAAACATCATAAATTTACTGAGAACAATCCCTTAAAAAAAGAGGCTGATGAATGCATTAATGTTAAATTAAACAAAGGTTTCTGAGAAGATACCTTTTAACCAAGAGTGTTTCCAGTTCCTCTTCAACTGCTGAGAGTAATAGCTTTCTTCTTTCCAGCCTTTCTATACCAAAATATAGCTTCTTCTCTCATTCCTTGTAATGGGCCATTCCTAATAAAGCTGAGTGGCTCCAAAGAAACGAGATGAATCACTGACCCTTATTCCTTGTTGCCTTGTGATCTGAGATCCACCCGTCCTCCAGGGCACAAACCTCTTTTCTTTGACTGCATTCCATCCAACTTTAGGTTGGAAGGATCCTGGCCTTGCTGTACCCCACTGAAAATGTCAGGCAACATCTGGAAACAGAATCACATTTTTGTCAGTCTCAATTATCAATATTGATATGTACTGGCTAGTGTATCCCAAGCCCTTCACAACTGCATCTCAAATAAAGTCACCCAGGGTTTAAACAGATTCTCAGGAGGGTTTGGGAAAGTGAAAACAAGACTCTGCTCTTGAAACCACCATCATTCTTGAAATAACCCATAGTAGTACAAATCTGTTCTCCTTCACGTCCACTCAAACTAAAGTTTAAACTCTCAAAACCTGGGAGATTTTCCCTGAGTAACCACAAAGCTTCTTATAGCTGGAGGCCAAAGCTGAGGGGAGGTACCATCATGTTAACCTCAGACAGCTTTGATATTTTTGTCAGCTGTGTCCTCAGAAAATAATGGTATTAGCAGCTCTGACAAAATACAGAGAGCTGCAGCTTCCTCACAGCAGGCAAACAATCTGTGCAATTGGGCACAAATGCTGATAACAAGGCCTCATTCCAATTAGGAAGCAACAAAACAAACTACATCAGCAAAAATTCCTGCAAGGTTCCTTAACCTGTGAAAAAAAAAAAATCCTGCAAAATTCCTTATGGAAACACAAACATTTTTACCATGCAATACCACCAAATTCATTAGCTGCTGACAGGTATACCCAAGCACTGCTTCTTTGCAAAACTGCACAGAAAAGATTGCCTGGTGCTGCTGCAGCTAAACCTAGGGGTCAGAGCTGGAGGGACACACAGGAGAGGCACAGAGGGACATGCACAGACACAGAACTGCCTGTATGTGCAAAGGAAATTTGCTAGGGTAAGCTGAAACCTCTGTGTAGAAACATTAACTTTCAGAAAGCAACTTGAATGGAATGTACTTGAAAACCAAATGTGTTTTGAGAACACTCACAAAAAATATCTAATGTGGGTAACATGTGGGTCTGAGATTACACCACCAGAAACATCCTGCCCTTGGTCCTGTCTGCCTGAACATGGAGGGCTGGCATCTAACGTTGCAGAAAGACAAGAGTGCTTCTAGAGATACGCAGTTCATTTTTCATCCCTGTCTACACGGTTCCCTAGCACAGCCAATTACTTTTTTTGACAGTCTTAGCCATTTCTTACACTGTTAGAACTGCCTGGCCCCCAAGTAAGCCTCCCTGATGATGGTGCATCTTATGGGTCTGTGATGACCCTCTTCCCCAAGGTCCAATTCATAAGCTGTTGTCAGTACGTCTGTGTGCTGCATATGCAAAGCAATTGGATTTTAACATTGCTCTGGAGCAGTGAGAAAAGAATGAAGGCAATCAAGGAAGAATTAAGACCCCGAATTACTGGACTCATAAGGAAACAGTCAATGACTGTATTTGAGGCTTGTTTCTGACCTCCGGAAGGTCAATTGTGGATGACATTGAGGGGTCTTGGAAGACTTACTGAGAAAAAGGTTCTTAAGGTAATCCAGGGCTTAGGGAATAAACACATCATCAAACAAAGGTAAAAAAAAAAAAGACCAAAGAGAAGAATTTATAAGATGGCAGAAAGCTTGATGTCAGTGTTGATAACATTGGAAAATATCTGCTTTTTATAATGTGCAGACATGGCTACTTTTTCTATATCGCTGGAAAGAGTGATTTCACTGTCCACCTGGATGCAAAGGGCACTGCTAGAAGATGAAGAGCTCTTTCTGGGGCCAGGGGCACCTGGCAAGGCTAGGGTGGGAGCAGGAGAGGGGCCACAGCACCTGGCAAAACAATCTCCCACTACCTTCATGTAGTCAACCTAGAGTCTTCCAGAGCAGAGTTTTACTGGTGAGCTAGGAAGAAGGAGTTTCCCTAGCAAGGGTAACAGCACTGCCTCTGGGAGACTGAAGTTCAGTAGCAGGGAACAGAGTTCGCCAAAAGTGGTTTTTAACAGCCACTTTGGCTGTGATCTTGACAGCCATTTTTGTCAAACTGGGCTGAATCATCTCCAGCACAGCTCTGTCTAGTCAAGAGACACAAGATTTATAATAATCACTTGGAATGGCTTTGTAAGTGCTTTGTAAACTACTTTGATTTGCACATAACCTTTTCCAGTGGAGATTCTGAGCATCATAGAAGTGATGCAGTTGTCTGTGGACTGGACAAATATGAGCTAAATATGGCAAAGTCCTTTCCTACAGCTCACAGTAGGAATGGTCCCTTCAATTACAGTAACAATTCATGATTATGTTGAAAGTTGATAGCTCAGCATGCCTATGTCTATGCCAAAAGCCTGCACAAGATGCCTGGATATAGCCCAGGTGTGGATAGGAAAATTATGGTTGGTCTGGCTAGGAGACCCAGCCAAGTCCCCAGAATTAGTGGCAAACCAGATGGCACAGTAAAGTAGTTCAGGACAAATACTTCTGTTTAGATACGGGTGTGAGGCTTAGACACCTCTGCCATACTCGAATGACTGTCTCACAATATTAAAGAGGAGTGGATTGAGTGGGAACCATTCCATTATCAGCATGATCTGTCCTTATGTGTCAGTGTGGCCATGTTTTTTTGTCAGAGTAAGTAACAGGTTCATAAGCTTTAGAAGTGAAGAAGAAAGCATGTGTATTTTCTGCAGGGAATTTGCCCTCCTGGAAGAAGACCCACTGCTAAGTGTGGAGCCCTTAAATGTTCAAGATTTTTCAGGGATGGGGCTTAAGTTCTTTTCAAATGTGGTTTTTATCACCAAGATCAGCTGAAAATCCACCCTGTATGTGTTCTGGATATTCAGTTGTTGAAGCTTGGGTTTTCCCATGCATGGACAGACTATAGGGCAGGGAAATAGTTTCAGTTTATCTGAAGGCCAATATTTACGGGATGCAATGGTAAGACAGAGGCCTTCAAAAGTGTTACACAACTGGTAAGAATTATTTTATTGGTTCCTTCCCTGAGAAATTCTTAAAGCTAATGAAAAGGTGAAAACATAAAACAAAATAGTTGGTGCAAAGTGGTAGAAGACTGAGAAGTGTCATGTTAAAGAGAAGATGGAAGGCAATCAGATATATGTCTGAAGTGTGAGGTGCGACTGCTGAAAACCCCACTGTTCTTCACAAGTTTTATAAAAATGGGCTGTTGTGTAAAGTGAACTACTAGAGATATTTCCAAGGACACAAACCAAATCAAGGGCAAAGTTAAGATAAAATAAATAGGTTGTCTGATCTTCACCAAAGTGTCAGGAACAAGAGCAATCACTGGATGGAAGGTTTCAGGACAGCAACAATATGTAGAAGGACATGGAAACAAAAGGGTGCACATCCAAAGCCTACAGCAAAAAGTGTTAGTTTGATGCAAGACAGGGAAGAATCAAAGTCTATAAAAGACTATTGAATAGGATGAAATAGATGCACCATCAGGAGTTAAAAATAAACAATTGTTGCAAACACATTTCATACTATTGGCGATCTCTGCAATTTCCTTTGATTAGAAAAGAGCTTTTTGGTGGAGTAGTCCAGAATCTTTCTATTGAAAAACATTCAGTCATAAAAATATTGTTTTAACAAAAGCATTTGGATATTTGTGTGTCTGTGCATATGGGCATGCCTCTGCATATTTGGACCGACGTGAATGAAATTCTCCAGGAAACAAATCATAAGTTTTGAACTGATCTGCTTTTCAATAGTAGTGCTCATTTTACAGACTTTCGTCGCTTTTCAAGGATTCTTCCCGTACAAGTAGATAAATTGTAAGAGTTCCCAGTTTTAAATATATGTTCTCTTATGCTATAAGGGGATTGCTTACATCCTATTGAAGATTTTTTTGTGATTCTTTTTTGCTTTTATTGAGAATATTAAAAGGAAAGCATAAGATAGTTAAAAACTGACTGTTTTGATTTTTATACTGATATTTCTGCCTGGACGATGCCAGAGATCGGTTTGTTATGAAAGAAAAGAGGAAGCACCTTGTGTATTGTCCTTGGAAATTTCCACTGATATGCATGCAGGTATTTCTAATTGCGCACTCTGCAGCCATGCAGTGGCAATGTGAGTCCTCCCTCTCTTTTTCTCCTGAATATTGGCAAATGAATGACATGACTGAAGTATATCAGAGTCTTGCCATAACCACAGTAGTACAAGGACATTGGTAACATGAGGCATTTGTTTAGAGCTGCCTTCACAAATAAGCACCCCCACATTCGTGCCCACATCTTCCCCTTGCATACCAAAGAGGCATTTGGGTGTGGTGGGAGTCGGGTACTTTGCTATTATCTGTTACTCTGAGACTTTTCCCCACAGGCTGTCTTTTATTAGACTAAATGGCATGGCCGGAGAAGATTATGCTAGGTTTCTAGCACGTAGCACCTTTGCTAGGTCTGAAGCATAACAGCTAACTTCAGAGCTAACAGCAAGCCAGAACAACTTGCTCAGAATTTGGTCCCTCCATGGACAATGCTCCCTTATCATAACATTGCTTGCAGTCTCTTCCTCTGAAGTCAGCCGAAGTCTGCCTCTGACTTTCAGCTGAAGTCGGCCAGTATGACACTGAAATTTGAAACATTTGCTTGAAAGAGATTGTTTAAGGTAGGCATCTGGGAGAGGACAGGAGCAATAAACAGACCAAATTCACTGCTTTGGGAAGCAAGCAAAACTTACGTGGTGCCGACAGAGAGCTCAGCTATGGGCACAACACTGAGGAGCCTGCAAAAAACAAAATGTATAAGTATTTGTGCAGGCATTGCACACCATTCCCTCTATTTTTATATGTTTTAAAGGGGACACCCCTACGGCAAATAAAATAATGCTACAGTGTCTGTTACTCTGGGGTTTTCTCAGGATGCTTTCCTTGATTAACAACAGGGCCAGGATGGCTCAGCAGCCCACTGCTTTGCTTTTGCAAAAGCAAACCTCCACAGTCTCCCAGAATTTTCAAGCCGCCTTCTTTCTTGACAGGTTCCTGGCCTTGTAGTTTCCCCCACACGTCCCCAATTAAAATGTTCCGGCTCTGGATGAGGGAAACCATGCACAGCTGCGCGCCTGGCTTTCCAGTCACTGTGACGGCTGGAGCTGCTGGCCAAAACCTTGGAAAGAGAGTTTTAATTTAGATTTTTGGCCAAGCTGTGGCCTATTTTAAGCCTTTAAAAACACTCTGGATCTTGTGCAGATCTCCACAGCCTTTAAGTAAACCAGTGGCAACAGTACAACTGAGCTTCCCAGCAGCACCTTGGGGAAAACGGGGAGAGGGGATCAGGATCCTGCCCATTGTTTTACTGTTTACACAGAGTAGCTTCAGGTTTTGTTCCAGACTCTCAGCAGAGGCAGACCTTCTGCTGCTTTGTCAGTTTAATGGGAATTTAATGTATCTTTTTCTTCTCTCCAGATGTGTTAACAGATACACAGATCTGCATCTTTATAGCCAGATCCCTGAACGAACTGCAAAGATGATAAGAGTGCAAAGAGCTTTCCCTTATCCTCTTCAGAACATGTCCTAACCCCCAGGGTGTTCCTGCTACCTTCTCTGCTGCCCCGCAGGACCTTGTGGCCAGGCGGGGGAGGGAAAGCCAGGGGGCCAGCATCCCCCTGCCACCAGCTGAGTTGTGGCAAAGGGGCAAGCTTCCTTTTCCAGAAATCTGTGGGAAGTTCTGTTGCAGGGCATCACAGCTCTGTTACCAGCTCTCTCCCATCAATCCCTGGCATTTTGCACGAGGTTCCCCCAGCCCAGAGCTCTGCATCTGGCAGGGTAAGAGGAAGCAGTGGGGAGGTGAACCATGCGAGCTTGGCCATCATCTACAGATCATCTTCAAGTATTTCCCAGTCAGGAATATATTTAGTTGAGAAACAAGAAGGTTTTTATGCAATCAGAGCAGTAAAAGTCTGTGGTGGACTTTTACGAAAGAAAAGAAGACCAAAGATGAGCTCATTTAAAGTGTAGTTTAGGCAATGACTGGACTTACACGGTTTGGTGATATGCGAGGAGGGGGACCCAGGGAGCTGGGCTGTAGCAGCCCTTGGCTATCCCATGCCTGAGTGAGCCAGCCTCTCTAGGGCAGATAGTGCAGGCATCTCATCCTCCACCAGGAACAGGGATAGGTCAGGTCATGTTGCCACGGCATGACAGGGCTCATCTGATAGAAGCAGTGTCTTCACAGAAGGAAAAGCACTTTGCCTCATGTTTTACACAGAGAAAGTAGACACATCAAACATTAACTTTCTTCTGTTGCCAGGGAGTGGGGTTAGAGCTTAGATCACAGATGTAAGGAATATGGTCTGAACACGAACTCTGCTCCTCTTCTTACCAGCACAATCTTTAGGGATGAAACTCACCTCAGCTCAAACAAGGTCTTGATACCTGTTCTGTGCCTTAGTTCTCTGCAAATGGAAATCCTGCCATGATGACTGTGTTGAAGACCTAAGACAGATATGAAGCATCACTTCTTTACTCTGGGTGGCACCACTAATTGAGTTCATTTAAACAGAAAAGATACTGTTTTGTTTAACAGTTTACAGTTGGTCTGAGGTATTGGGTACCAGGCAGATTAAAATGCAGCATTGTTCATTTTCAGTTATTCCTCTCATTTGCTGTTAAATATGGAGAATAGATCTATAGTTCAAATATAAAGGCACCTGGAGACTAATCCATAGCACTGGTCTGCAGAGTGGATGGACTCTGCCATTAGGCATTCCTGTGGAGTTTGAGGCATTGCTATACTTAGCGAGATGCTTTTCTCTGTGCGCAATGATTGAATGAAGATCATGAACTAGTTTGCTGAGGCAGTTTTATAAATCCCTCCTCAAACCTAACCCTTACTAAGATTGTGTTGTTCTCAGTTGGACTTTCTTACAGCTGTGTCTTGATGTTAGTATATTATATCACCCGTCACTGCAGGGAAAATGACAGCAGCCAATTTCTGTACACTGGAACGAGATGGGCTAGTTATAAGGTGTCTACTGTGATTCAGCATTTGCTGAACTGTTAACACATTTCTTTTCAGCTGACAGTGCTCATTGTAACTGGAAGTCTAATTGGAGTAAGGGACTTACACAGATTTGCTCTCCTGTAAAATTTGTTTTTTAAATCAATGGCAGTACAGTCAGATCTACTAATGTTCTGGTTTGGTTTTTGTTTGCATTTTGTTTTTTTGTTTTTTGTTTTTTGTTTTTTTTTTAATCAGTGTTTTTCCTGTAAATAGTGTGCTGTTATATGTGTAATCAAAATTCATATAGAAAAAAATCCAGGGGACATGAGTGACACAATACAGCTGCACAGCAGCCTGGAAAGCTCTGCAGATGAAGGCAAGTAAAGCAGACATCTCATGATCCCTGACCTAGCAGCTCTCCACGTGTAATAAAAACTTTTGAGGGGAGTAAAGACTTGTGTGTTTCAGGCAACCTTGGCTAGGTTAAAAATTATTAAACAAATATTTTCATGCAGCTTCTCCTCACCAGACCACAGCACTGCCTGACCATGCAGGGTAAAATTTCTGCTCAGTGACAGCCACTTGCGCACTCCATCCCTGAGTCCTCTCTCCTGCATATCTGCTTCTGGCCTGTTTGGGGATTGAGGAGCCAAAATCTTGGGGCCTCAGAGTGGACTTCAGGAAAGGGACAGAAGGTGAGTGAAGCGGACCAGAAACTAGATGTTTATAGTCAAGGGGAAGGAAGCAGAAAGGCAGTGTTGCAGATTTGGAAGTCAGAGATGAAGTCATCAAGGGATATATAACACAAACTGATAGCCAGCAATAAGTGAATACAGGGATTCAGATAACAGTAATTTTCACTTGAAATAAATATGCCATCCTTCCAAGAGAACAGCTATAATTAGGGAGGAAGTAATTTCACAAACAAACATAAACGGAAGTCAGCTCTTCAGGCTAGAAGAAATGAGGAGCGTGGTCCCTTCCCCTTGAGATAACCTTGGGGTAAGGACCAGACTGGGAGGGAAACATCAGAAGTCAATGTGACTTGGCAGTGGCCATCGCCAAGGGAATGTGATATGTCAGACTCATTTCTAAAAATCCTGTCTCTGTCTGTCTCAATTATCAAGGACTGAAGCACCCACAGCTTTTGTGCAGACTGCACAGGATGGGGCATGGGCACACAGTGGCTTCCCAAACCTGTTCTTTGGCCTTGCCAAGGTCTGACCCCTCAAGTACAAACCACTTCTCCCTTCTTTCCACCAAGACATAAATCTCTTCAGAATGAGATGGGAATCAGGCCAAGGTTCAGCTGGTCTTAATCTTTTCCCTTCTGCTTCCACCTTATGATCTAAGTCTCAGGAAAGAGTATAGCTGCAGTTTCCATCATGTACTGTAGCCTGGTTATATGGCAGACAGTGCAGATACTGTACAGACACTGCTCAGTAGCAGCACAACTCCTACAGCACCACAGAATAACTATGTCTGGTCTTTATGAAATGGTCCTTTACTTTTTGATCTTCATTCAGTGCATAGGTTGGGTGATAAAAGATCAAAACAGAAGTTTCCTGCCACAAACCTTTAAGTGTCACCTTTGTGAAGCAGCAATTACTTCCTTCTTGAGTGCAAGTTAGCTGCCAGTTTGCATACAAAAGGGAGAGATTACTCATGTAAGGATATTAAGTTCTAAAGTCAAAAGAGGATTTATTGTGGTGTTTAAGACTGATAAGCTTTGTCACTTTGCATTCATCAGTTTAAAAATCAAATGAAAGACTGTTTGCTTGCTTGCTTGCTTTTGGTTTCTGAGAAATACAGTTTAAGAAATAAAAGTATAAAAATGTATTGTATCTGCAAAACAAACCATAGTAAATAATATCTATTCATATTCTATGTAAATTCACGCCCTGGATTCACAAACACTAGTTCAGAAACTTGTTGGCAGCAGATGCAATAGACAAATATACACACTGTTGGCAGAAAAAGCACTTCCATTATTCATTTGTCACTGGTACCCAGGACTGTGATGCTATTCAAGGTAATGTACTGTCTCAAAATAAATCTTTTATCACTACTCACTTCAGCAGCCGGAGCTGGTGATATATACAAACACATACAGATACAAGGCCAAATGACAGCCATCTCTTGCTGGAACTGCTCTATTGCAACACTGTTTCATTTAAATACTATGCACTGTTCTTTTAGAGGGTTTTATCAAGTTATTGGTCAGATATGTCTGCTGATGTACAGATTCTGATGTGTACAGTGCCTTACGTGCACAACATCTAATAAGGTACCTTTACAGCAAAGACCTGTGGCAGTCTGTGCAGAAAAGTAGTAGTGATGAATGATCTGACAGCACTGGAAAAGGTGAAGGGACTCTGCTTCCCTGAAGTCTGGACTGTAAGAGTGATAACAAGACCCAGAACAGAGAGAAGCAGTAAGATAAATTTTTAAAAAGTCTTTCTTCATTAGACTGGACTGATGCTAATATAAAGGAAAACTCTGTTTGTCCCTGAAGAGATGAACTAGTATACAGTGTTAATAATTTTGATCCCAAATTGACTCCATCTTATTTGAATCAGATTAGGGTTTTCATCAGCTTATATGCTAGAATAGACTTGAAAATTGACAAAAAAGAAAGGCAAAACTTTTCAGCTGAAGTTTTAAATCACAAAAACACTGAGAATATAAATGCGCAGTCACATTTAACTGTAAGTCCATATAGCAAAAAGCAGAATGGCAACTTTGACAGTGCTTAATGGAGCATTTAAGTTTAAAACTTAACATTCAGAGTCCTTTGTTCGGTCTGAAACATAGTGGAGGGGTTTTGGTGTGTGGAATCTGAAGCATAGCAAGGGAGACTATTTTATGGTGTACAAACTCAAGGAGACAAGAAGAACAAGGCAGAGAAAGATGGTTCCCACAGAGACTGATTCAATTTTTTTTCTGGTTAAGTGGTGCTAAAGGTCTTTGGACCACGCTTAAAGACTAAAATGAGAAGTACCTGATAACCTAATAAAATATTTACTGCTCCCATAGTCATTATGGGACAAGAGGACCCTCTAAAGAAGTAGAACTTGGCCCCAGTAGTCTCACTTTGGGGGCTGGTGGTGGCAGGATATGAGGCTGTGCTTTGAGGAAGTGAAAGCAAGTCTGACTGCAGAGGAGCCAGCAGCACACATGGGAGGGAGTATAAGCAGACAGGCTGCTCCAGTAAAATGCAGAGCACTGTGCAAACAATGTTCAGGTGAGGCGTGAGAGGAACCACAATAGCAGAGCACCTCTAGCACTGAGCATCTAGAAAAGAGGGGTTAAGTCCATCTAAACTCTAGCTGTGGGATGCTGCTCACAACCATTGGAATTGCCTCCAGTGTGTGGCAATGCCATTGCCCCAGCATCAGGATTCCCCACACTGTGGTGGCTCACAGAGGAACACTGGGCCCTGCAGGGATTCTCAAGAGGTTTTCACCTGCTTCCTTGCTGCTCCGTGAAGAACCACCAGGCTTTGCTGGTGCTGTACCACAGCTCTGTTTCTCTTCCAGGCCTCCAGTTTGAACCATTGCCTGCAAATATCTCAGCAGAACTGCGGTCGTGCAACTGCTCTGCATGAGTCCTCAAAGGGCTCCAGAGCCATGACCAGAGAGTGGCATAATGATCTAGACCACCATCTGCAAAATCAAATTCCTTCTGTGAGCCCTGTGGCTTGAAGGCTGGCCTTACTGCTTTTTCCCCTCCACCACCAGCACCCATGCCAGCAGCTGTTCTCTTACGGATAGGCTCAGAGAGGTTGCTTTAATGGCACCCCTCCTCTCCTGTGCTTGTCTGGCCAGGGGGGTCAGGCATTCATACAGAAGGGACAGGAAATGGCATTTAGATACACAAATGAGTTGGCTGAGGGCTAGGATATGCAGTGTAACATGCTTAAGATAATTGTGTATGTAGTTCTTGGAAACTCATTCCTCCAGGGTTTGATTAACAAGAAACTCCTTGCTTCTCAAAAAGCTAATGAGGGAAGTTGACAGAGATAATGCAGCTTTAATCCAGATGGGGAAAATACTGTCTTTTAAATTAATTTCATAGTTCCCGTCATTTGCTGCAAAGACAGTGGCAATAGTTAAGAGTCCACTTAGTAACACTAAACCCCTTGTTTTTTCTTGCCCAATATTTGTTTCAATATATAAATATTTGTCCTTCAAAATCCTTTGAACACTATCCAAGTCTCCATGTCTGTTGAAGTCACTGTATTTATTGATCTTCTACACTGTAATCCACTGTTCACTAGAGTATGTAGACACCACAATTAAATAGCAGAATCAGTCTCATGGGAGAAATTTCTTGTCCATCTTCTGACAAGAAAACCAAGATTGCCCACTTTGGCTGAAGAGTTTTTCATCCTGCCTGTTCTGCTGCATGCCTGTATGAAATAAAGGCATCTGCTTTTTGTGCAGTCTCTTCTGAGGGTGCAACCAAATGGTCTTGTACCACCTCTGGTGACCAGGCCATGAGCAAAAGCTAGGGCAGCTGCTTCAGTTTTGACCAGCACTGCTAAGTCTTTTTACATAGGCAGCAGAAGCACTGTCTATGCAGTGGGATTAATAACATTTTTAATGGGTTAGATTGCAGACACTGTCAATAGGCATCAGGTGAGATTTGGAATAGTTCAGAGGAGAATTCTTGGATTTCAGCATCAGTATTCTAAAAATGTCAAATTCTTGAGGAGTAATACATTCCCAAACAGATATACAACGTTGTTAAGAGGTTAACTTTCACTGGTCTAGTGCTAGTTGTTTGTTGTAGACATTTAATGAGCTAAAAGGATGGTTACAGAAAGCCAAAAGCAAACAACGAAATTTACATGCAAGTGGGAAGCCTCTAAAACCAGACAGTGCAGCAACAAGAGATTCCACACTGAGGTTTTAAGGTGTTTGCTAGCATCTGTACAAGCAAATCAACAATATTACTTATCAGGGAGATCTACTATGCTCTCTCAAAGCTTATGCATCATGTAGGCTTGGGTCATCTCAGCAGTAGGAGATTCCCCAGAACAAAAGCAGGCTTGAGCACTTGCCTTTGTTCCTCATGGCAATCAGAGCAGCTAACAAACTCAGGCAGGACCTGAAAGCTGAAGCATTAATTCTTCTTTTCTCCTAACCTACAGAAAAGTTCTGGCATTGAGGTAGGTCTGCTCTTTTCTGCCAATGGCATCCTGGCTTGTATAAGCAATTGTGTGGCCAGCAGGACCAGGGAAGTGAACATCTCCTGGCACTGGTGAGGCTGTGATCCTGTGTTCAGTTTTGGGCCCCTCACTACAAGAAAGACAATGAGGTGCTGGAACATGGCCAGAAAAGAGCAATGGACCTGGTGAAGGGGCTGGAGTACAAGTCTTATGAGGAGTGCCTGAGGGAGCTGGCGGTGTTTAGCCTGGAGAAAAGGAGGCTCAGGGGGAACCTTATCACTCTCTACAACTACCTAAAAGGAGGTTGTAGGTGGGGTGTGGTCTCTTCTCCCAGGTAAGAAGTGACAGGACAAGAGGAAATAGCCTCAAGCTGTGCCAGTGGTGGATATTAGGAAAGCTTTCTTCACGGAAAGGGTTGTCAGGCATTGGAATGGGCTGCTCAGGGCAGTAGCGTAGTCATCATCTCTGAAGGTATTTAAAAGATACGTAGATGTGGCTCTTAGGGACGTGATTTAGTGGTGGACTTGGCAGGACTAGAGTAACAGTTGGACTTGATGATCTCAAAGGTCTTTTGCAACCTAAATGATTCTATATTTCCATCCTCTGCCCATGCAGTTCCTCTTGCTAACTTCTTCTGCATCTTTCCTGATGTCCTTTGTCCTTTCCTGTGGTTCTAATGACCACAGTCATGTCCTCTGAGCACCACAGTAGGCATCACCATACACAACATGATGAAGAATCTTCATATGAATACAAATTTTCTTCAACTTGACCTGCATCATAATATGAACCTAGTATTTGACAGCCTCAGAAAGTCAGAAGCCATAAGGTTCAAATAACTGCAACGTTTGTGTGCCCAAAGTCTACAGCATCCCTTCCTGCTCCTCTGTTGCCCTGACTTCAAATCAGCATCCCTTGTTTGTGATTATATCGTTCCAGGAGTGCAAATGCAAAAAAACATTTCTGTGCTGTTTTAGTAAGAAGGACGTAAATACACTGGGAACATCTTCAATGAGGAGAGAAAATGTGGGAGAGCATGGGCTTTAATGTGGCATCACACTAATTAAGGGATAAATGGATGCAGAGAAAACAGTATTGTGGGAAGCTCAGCTCTTAGCATATGCAAGCCCCTGGCCTCGTTGGCAGCATTCTATAATACATCATTCCTGTGTTACATGGTCAGGAGGTGCTGTTGAGAGCTATGGGGTGTTTGACTGGGCAGTACTGATGGCTGTTAGTCTCACAAAATGGTCTTGGTTGTGAAGCGTTTATGTTCCACAGAGTAGTGAAGGGAAGGCTACCCACAAAAAGTATAGAGACCACTGAGAGAGAGAAACATGAATACGGCCCTGTAAATGGACTGAAGTGTTGGTACATGTGAAAGGCTGGATGTGAAGCTGCTGCTGTTTACCCTGATTGTCAAAAGACTATTTCACCTTACTCATCTTCAGATCAAATTTCTCATTCCCTTAAAATGTCAAGCCTCAGCTTCCTTATCTCCATGCTGTTACAAGTGTATCTTTGGGGTGCATTCATAGAGTGCTATATTGTTCTCACATCCAGTTGCTTTGCTAAAGCTGATATGATTCATTCATCTGGTTGGATTTTTACCAGGGCTTAAGCTCATTTGATCAGATCTACCTCTGCCTGATGCATGCCTATGCCATTCCCACACATAACAAAAGTCTGCAAGGTACCTACGGAAACAAATACCCATCTGCCCACAAGCTTCATTTCTGAGGCCTTTTTGACTTTTGTTTTATGGATATGAGTCCTTGTTTCTTAGTTTGATGACTGTTTAATCAGATAGTTTAGCCTAAAACAAAGAGTCTCAAAATGGCTCCTGAGGCAGCTCACAATTATTTGTAATCCATTCAAAATTTCTTCATGGTAAGAAATTACCCGGTGTTGGTTTTTTATCTTAAACAAAAATACCTCACAGATTTAACAGGAGAAAAGGAAGTCTAATGAACAGCTTCTAATCCAAACAATCCCCTCGCTTTATTTGCTCTTTAGGTTAGATATACACATCAATAACCTGATGGGTAATATTTAAGAAAGATATTTATAAGCCAGAAAATTCAGAATTCACATTGAATTAAAAAGAAAAAGAACACCAAATAACTCCACAGAAAATATGTTGAAACTCACAGATCTTTCACAGAAAAAGATTGTGGAAAATTTCAGAAATACAGAAATAGCTTGGACTATTCAGAACAAGAAGTGTAGCTGGTTCTGCCTCAAATGAAAATCGTTAGAAGTAAACTGCAGACCAGCAGCATCCACTGTACTTATTTCTAACTGTAAATGTTGTGCTTAGAAAGACATTGCTAAGCAGTTCAAGATTTTCTCATACACAGGAGTCTTGAATAATTGCATACATCCCCGAATTTTGGCAAATATTAAATAGGTGAATAAAAGCCTACTCTTTGGTTCATATTCTGTACTTATGGTACATAGAGGTTAGTGGATTTTGCACTTGACTTGGTGAGTTTTCAGAGCAACTCATCAGTAAGAAAGGAGTTAAAAATTAGCAGTACATTAACTGCTCTTAAACTTCAAAAATGGCATTGATGCTGATGTAAGGGAAGTGTTGTACACACAACCTATGTCTTATATTTGGAACTGCTAAACCTGAATAAACCCACAGACACACACATGTGCACACACGGAGAAATCTCTGCTACTGCAAATTGAAACAAAAACTGCTTCTGTGTGCAGTTTCACTTCTCTGTGCAGCTGGGAGGATGAGGCCTAAGCATCACTGGGGGCTGTCAGTCACTGAAACTTATCCCCCAGGACCATAATTACCCAAACCCAACTGTTCAGCAAAGGGCACTAAAAGCAAAGGTTTCTGAATAATGCCATCTTCCTAATTACCTAAGGGTTGCTGTCTTCAAGAGACTGACTGATCAATTCTCTTCTCAGAACTCGAGAGCTAAAGTTCACGCCGTGCTAAGGGAACAGCTTGATGAATCCGATTGCATTTGCTTTCCTCAAATATCTGCAGTGGCAAAAGCTGTTCCTCATCCTAGTGATTCTGCTGGAGAAGAGCAAAGACCCAGCTGGATGATGCTACATATACATAAGCATCCAAATGTGTCTATAAAGCACCTGAGTCTCTTGTGTCTGCAAATTTAGATGAAAGTCTCATGATAGTAAGCTTTTCTGTGAAATCTGTGAAACGTCTGCTCTTTAACAGGCCAGAAGCTTCCCATGAACCACCTTGACTGCTGTGCAAAAATATAGTCCCTGTTTGAATCCTATGGTATCCCTGACCTTTGGGAGCTCCTGCAGAGGACCTCCATGTGTTTCATTAGCCTGCGGCTGGAAATGGATTCCTTCGTCAGAAATATGTGATCTGTTATTTCCAGAGTCTGTCCCCTTTTCCTTTTTGCTATAAAAAGAAAGAACAGAAGGCCCTGAAATACTTTCTCTCTAGTGATGGTTTTTAATATTTTCAGCTCGTATTCCCCTTTCTTTTCTATATGCGTTCAACCCTTCCTCTGGCATCTGCTGTCTGCTCTGGCCTACCCTGGTGCTCTGTACCCCAGCCCCTAGCCTTCTCCTTCAGATTTGACATGTAACCTGTCTTCTTCCCTGCAAAGAAAACCTGTGATCCCCACTCTGCAGCAAAGGGACCCCAGCCAAGCTGCCTGGCAAGATCCTGATTGCCTGCCCCTGCCCAGGCAGCCCCGCTCTCTCCAGCTCTGGCCACCAGCCCTGATGGCCCCTGCCTTCAGGGGTCCAGATGAAATGTCTGTCTTCACTGAAGTGTATGGCTTGTGTACTCAGCTCTGCCTGTGCAACAGATGCAGCCCCTGCAGGGGGGAGAGCGGATGGGCACATCAAGGGGGCAACACTGTGCCCACATTCACAGGTCATGCCACAACCACAGGGCAGCTTCTGAGCCCATGATCACTCACTCCACCACTCTACCCACCTCTGTCCACCCACCCTCACTTCCCACATCCTATCACTGTGGCTCAAGGCAAATACCTTGCTCTTCATCCTGCTGCCTGGGGCACAGGGAAACAAGAGATGTAAGGGCTGGCAGAGGCTCCAGGGTCCCCTTCCCTCCCTAGCCCAAAGATCTGCCCTTGGCTTCAGCACTGCGCCTCTCCCTTTCATGCAAACCATTCCTGCTGGCTGTGTGATTCCTAGTCAGAAATACATCCCTACCTGCATGCCATTATTTATTTGTTATTCAAAGCATGTCAGCTTTGAAATTTTTATTCAAAGAATTCTTGCCGCTGCAGTTTGCCCAGGCAAGTGAAGCCATAGAAGCAGGCCCAAACACATCAGTCTCAATGCTGAGAGAGTGGTAATCTTTTAAGGAGGCTTACACAGTGATAGATCTCCAGAATGAAACGTAATTAACATTCATTGGGTGCATTTATGTCAGTGTGCAGCTCCAGACATATAGGTTGGCGCTCAGTGAATGCATATGACTGTGTGCGTACTAAACAGATGTTCAGTCGCTTCAACTCTTGAGGAGTTAAAGTCAACTTTAATGGCAACCACAGGTTGGCCTTGCTCATAAGAATGAGTCACACGCAATTTTTCAGCTGAAGGGATGGGATTTGATTCTGTTTCAGCAGAAAGATAGAAAAGCTCTCATTGTCTTCCTTTCAGCTGGATAAAAAGAAGAAAGGAAAAGAATAAACAGATTTTCCATACAACGACTAATCATTGCAATACGATTTCTTTCTGATAAGTTTCATAAGTTTCATAAAACTAAAAGGTGTATGAGTCTGATTCAAACTTTTGTAAAATATTGTCTGGTTTAAAGGAAAACATGCATAATTTCAACTGAAAAGAAGAATTTTTCAGGTTTTTATGGGAAGAAGAAAAGAGGGGTTTAAAATGGAAGTTCCAGAGCAACCTCAGCTAATGCTTTCTGTACCAAGGCATGCTAGAAAGACAAAAAGCTTGTGTTCCACATACACCAAAAGCACATTTTTAACAAGCTGTTCTTTATTGTACTGAATCACACTGTTTATATGTTTTTCCCTCTACAAACAATTTGTGTGCTTTAGACAGAGTAGGGAGGAACAAAGAAATGAAAAAAAAAAGGCAAAACAAAGCAACTTATAAATGTACTCAGATTCATTCAACTGAGATAATCAACACATGCTGTACTTCAAAACTGTTGCAAAGGACAACAGAACGACTTCATTAGACAGGCTGTTGTATAAAAACCAGACCAACTGAGGCAAAATACCCTGTAAAACCATAGAAAATATCTATCAGCCATTAGAGCTGGCTTCCTTCCCTGAAGTATATCCTGTTGAGAGTGGACAAAATGTGACATTTGGGTTGGAACCACTAAAGTCTGCCAGTGAGCTAATCCATTTCATCTTGCATCCTTCGCAACATCCCTTTTCCCAAACATGTTCTCTCTTCCTTTTCACTACACTGTTTAATTGGCATTTTTGATGCAGCACTGCAGACTCTGATGGTCTTCTCTCAAGACAATCACTGGTTTGGGCACCCATGAGAAAGGCAAAGCACATTAAATCCCACAGATGTCATTCTGAACCACTGCTGCCACGTATCTTCCCCTGGAAAGAGTAGATTTTCCCCTGGCAAAGAGAAGAAGAACTGTAACCTTGAAAACTTACTGAACCCAATGATCTGCAAAGAGCAGAGACAACAGAGTAACATGGGGGCTACTGCCTGATGATCCTATGGATGATATCTTGTTTTCCTTTTGTTATTACTCATTTACTAGGCCTTTCTGGAGGCACAGTATCTTGAGAAGACATGGAGTAATTGACTCCTTCCTCTGTCATTGTCCACCAGCCACTAATTACAGAGATGCAGAACCACAGGATGTTTTTAATGTTCCTCTGACATGCTTTAATTATCTTGCAGAACTCACTCATAAGAAGGGGGATTTTTTCCTCTAGTCGGGGAGCTTGTTGCACACATGCATGGAAGCCACAAAAAAACCAAGGAGCTTATGGGCAAAAATGCAGTGAAGGATGAAATGGGCTCCATGTCTCTACAGTTCCCTTGCCTACACTGGCACAAAGGCAGAAGAAACACCTGGGTCCCACTGCTTTAATAAACAACAGCTTGCAAGTGGTGTGGCAATGGGGTCCATACATGAATTTGGAAAATACAAAGCAATAATGAGCAAGAGCCATATGTTTTCCTGTGTGACAAGTGAAAAGGTGTGGAAGGAGCCGCGACCTGCAGAAAACTGATTAATACAATGAATGATGCAAATCTTTTTGTGGAACCCATGGATACCACCCTGATAATCAGCCACAGAGGGAAACTGCTGTTCAGAGCTGCTATCGAATACCAAATCTTACTAGGAAAACTGCTTGATTTTTATACATGTTACTTTAGCTAAGCTGTCTTTAAGGTAGCTCCGTACTTTAAAAGAAACTGCATTACATTGAGTAGGGGAGCCAAAACCTGCTACATGGATATAAGGTGTCATTTACCTGTAGCTTTACTAAAAGCTGTGTGCAGGTCTACTACACTGCTGTGCTGTTGCAGTGTAGAAATCAGTTCACAGCTGGTTTAATAAGCAAATATCCGATTCTGCTTGTGAGGGTGAGGAACAGCAGATGGATCTACGTAGCTGACCATGCACAGAGTTACAAGGGTGGAAACAAAAGCTGGGGTTCTTGAAAGGTTTTGGCTGGCATGCCTGGCAGCTTTTGGGCTCTGGGCAGCCTTTTCCAGAGCTTGAGGGTTGGAAACATGCTGGCAGCACAGGATACCACTTGGTCAGCACTCTGTGCAGAAGATATTTCATCCTTGTCACAGTCAGCTGTGGCAGACCCTAATCTTAACCCAGGACTTGGCCACCACCAACTGTGCAGGTCAGCTGCACACCAGGTTCATTCAGTAGGTTTCCATACCAGTGCACAGTGGGGAAAAGCTACAGGTATACCTACAGATATGCCAGTGATCAAGTGGCAAAGTGGGGTCTGGCTGTTCAGCAACATATAGACAGCCTTTCCTTTAAGTATAGATATATTTCATCTACTTTACATTGCATAATGTGTTCTCCTTGGTCACTGTCTTCTATCACACACCTTGTTTTAATTAGCTAAATATCCATACATTTAGCATATATGAATGTTACAATCACTAGTAATTCCCTTAGTGTCATATCACTGGGTGTTATTTATGGATATTGCCTCATCCACTCAGTTTTCTCCACACTATACTTTCAGTACCAGTGCAGACTTCAGCTGAGGAAAGACACAATTTTTCTGGTTGTTGGTCTGTTATCAGTTGTGTTTCCAGGCTTCCTGCTACTGCCCTTATACACCTGCAAGAGTTACTTCTCATTTCTCATGTCTCAGTAGCAGTGCTGTCACTAGCTGGGGCGACTTCTCCACGTCACTTGCAGCACTTCAAGACACAGCTGCTTGTGCGATGGTTGAAAGTAGCATGGGAGGACCTCTTCACAAGCAATCTGAGGATCAGAAATAAATGTTTTATATGAACAAATCACATAAATGGTACTGGTAGTTGATGTGGAAGGAAGAGTCATAAGAAACTGAATTGTCCAAGAAGATGGAAGCTGCAAACCGATGAAACTCAAAGTTGTTGAATATCCCTATGTACTTCTCTCATGTCATTGGCACCCAAAAAATAGAAGGGAGGAAACTCACTGAACATTCCCAGAAAAGAGAATTTGGAAATACCCCAACAGTTCCTAAACATGATGATAGACCTGTTTTGGAGGCAGGATTAAGAACAGAATTTTTTAAAAAAATGGTCCAAATAGTGTTGCTATCTTGTCTGTGGAGTATTGACTTTTAGGCGTATTAGCTTCTAGAATTATTGATGTCAGACCTCTTCCTGACTTTTGGGCACTCTCCCATTTCCCATCCGCAGAAAATGCTGGCATATACATTTCAGTCACTGGTAGGAAATGTAAATGTGCACCAGCACCTTGTCAGCCTGCCCTCAGGACTGAGTTCTCTGCATGTGTCAGGCAGGCTAAGCATAACAAATGGGACTGACGGATGGATACTTGCCAGTAATAGAAATCAAACTGGGAGCAGTGTTCCCTTGTCTGGATAAAATATTTAAACAGGCAGAACAACTTATAAACCTGCATGACTGACAGACAACCTGCATCTCTCATGTAGCAACTTCTTCAAGCTCTTCCCAGGTGGATTGGGCTATGACTGGAGGATGTGTATGCAAATAGGATTGGATCCTAGGCTTGGTGAAAACTTAGGGTCTTCAGGTTAAAGAAAAATTCAGTTCTTTAAAATGTGTATTTTGCCCCTTTTGTTCTTGTCTCATCTGCTCTTTCTCATCTATTCTGCATTCACTTTTCCATTTATCTTACCCATGCTTATTTAACCTACACACAGAGACACATAAATAAAATAAAGCACTCTGAGATTACTATGATGCATGAATGTTGTGTGTGTTAGATGTTTTTCCCAACCCTGCCTATTGAACTGTAACTTTCATGATTCAGGGGCTGTCAGCTAATCTTGTACAAGGATTCATCCATGGCTGGTCTTAAAACACTAGAACACTAAACATGAATAATGGCAATGATGTTACATCCTGCACAGTGTCACACAATTAGCTTCTCTTTGACCTATAACAAATCAATGAATCAAACTTGTGGCCTGGCCACTTACTCTGAAGGGTGCTTGGACTCACTTATTCTAGAGGGTCCTCGGGCTCAGCATGTTCACAAAACAAGTTTGTTCCCTGAGCATCTCTGGGACTCACACACCTCAGAACCATCTGCACCCAGGGCATTAAAACCATTATTTCATCCCTAGGAAATAGCAGAGATGGAAAATAAAGCAAGATTCAAATATGTTTTGTCAAGTTTTGTGTTGTTGGAAGCATGTGAAGTGGGGAGGCTCTCTTCATCTTTTCTGCCAGTTGTTCCTGCTCTACTATGGTTCTTACTTGTCCTCAGTAAATATAATTTCATTAATCCACATCTATCCTTGATCCAAATACTATGCATCACCATCATTAGTCAGGGATTTAATACTGAATCAGAGAAATAGTTTTCACAAACCAAATGTATAGACACTTTATTTCTGTGATTTTCTTGTCCTTTCTTTTCCGTGAATCTTGTCAGTTCATTCTGTGATTTCCATAAGAATCTAAGCCCAAAATATTTGCTTTCCTGTGCACCTATTGTGAGACACCAGTTTGTCAATGTTTGTACTAAGCTTTAAAGTATAATTGCCAGCTAATATAATGTATGAGTCCATTAGGAATAATAATATTAGAGAAACAGTTTAATGCAAATGTTATCTCCTCATTTTCCCCTTAATCTAAAGAACATTAAATATAATAAACAAGTGGTATGTATTTGTTGGCATTCTGCTGGGCAGTGTTTTCAACCCTGCTTGCTGTGCCACGAGTCCCGTTTGGAGGGCCGCGGGTGAGCGGTGCAAGGGGGGGCCTGTATTGACATGGGGGGGGGGGAGGGTAAGGTTAGGGTGGGTAGTGGGTTTTTCTGGGCTTGAGGGGTTTAGGCTGGGCTGGGGCTGTGGGAGGTGCCCGAGCCCTGGGTGGGTGCAAGGATCCCTTATATGTGTGCCCGTCCTGCCCGGGTGTGTGTCGGCATTGCTCCCTGTTCCGGCACTGTTGCAGTGAGGAGGGGATGTGCTGGGCTTGGCTCGCTTGCAGCTTCTGCCCAGGAGTGGTTTGTTTTGGAATTATAGCATCTTGGAAGGGTGTTTAGGACAAGGGAATGTCCTTGGATTTGAGTGTAGGAGGCTGAGGGGTAAAACTAGGGAGAGAAAGGCTCGTCCAAATTATTTTAGTGGGAGAGAAGCTTGTGCGCCCTTATGAGGTTGTGAGCTGTGCTGGCGGTGGTATATGCCTCCGGTAGGGTCTCCCATGCCAGACAGGTCAAAACTGAAGGGTCAGATAAAATGTGTCCATGGGCAGGATGGGCTCGCTAGCCTTCCGGCAGTCATCCTAGGAGAAGGACAACTCTAATTCCAAACCCGGGCAGATGGAGCTCGCTTAGTTCTGTAAGGCCATCCATCCGAGAGAAGGATACTGCAATTAAACGTACATCCTGAGGACTTCGCTGTCACCATCCAAGCTTGCTAGGCCCTGGTAGATGAACCTTAGGAGTAAAGGGCGGGACCAATTTTGCGCATGCTGTGCCTCACCTAAAAAATCCACTGTGCAGGCTTGAAAAGCCCTGTAGCGACAGGCAAGGGACAAAACAGGAGGTGATAAGGTGCACTGGAAGCTGCAGACCCAACCCTGCATGCAGGTGGTTCAGGACATTGGTCACTTGAGACTGACCCAGGAGATGACAGTCTTGTTTGGCAACATCCTGAATGACCAAGCAGCCCTTTTCAAGGAGAGCACTGCTTGTTCCACACTGAGAAGAGTCTAGAAAAGGTGGCCTAACCAAAGCTCATTTCCACCCTTCACCCAGTTGGTTAATCACAGCCAACGGGCATCTTCTGATGCTGTCAAATAAAGATAAAGAGACAAAGGCATACACCTGCCTTTAAAGATGTGTTCAAATTGACACTCACATGCTGGAACATCAGAACCATGCTTGATACTGTGGATAGTGGACGTCCTGAGTGTCATTCTGCTCTAATTGCCCATGAACTGTCACAACTTAACATTGACACTGCTGCTCTCAGTGAAGTTCGTCTCCATGAGGAAGGCAGCCTTAGAGAACATGGTGCTGGTTATACACTCTATTGGTCAGGTAAACCCAGAACTGAAAGTCATCTTTCAGGACTTGGCTTCATGATTAAAAACTCTATTGTCTCTAAATTTGAAAATTTGCCAACAGGTCATTCTGATCATATTATCTCCTTACACCTTCCACTACATAACAAGCAATATGTTGTTCTCTTTAGTATATATGCCCCGACTCTCCAAGCTGACCCTGCTGAAAAAGATAAATTCTACACCGACCTGCGCCGCCTTACCCAAAAGGTTCCTGCAGATGATAAGATCATAATCCTTGGTGATTTCAATGCGAGAGTAGGAAAGAACTTTGAAGCCTGGAAAGGAGTATTAGGTAAGCATGGTGTTGGAAACTGTAACAATAATGGACACCTTCTGCTAGAGTTTTATGTGGAGCAGCAGCACACCATCACCAACACTATCTTTCAGCAGAAAGATAGTTTGAAGACAATCTGGATCCAATCCTTGATCCACGCATTGGCACCTCATTGACTATGTTTTGGTGCAACAGAGAAATGTTCACGATGTTTGTCATACCCAAGTGATGCCTAGTGCAGAATGCCAAACAGATCATCGACTTGTGCTTTGTAAACTTAACTTCCACCTTAAGTTCAAACCTAAAAGGGGCAGTATTCCAAGGAGGAGTTTCTAAGTTAACAATCTTCAAACAGCTACAGTGAGAGACAGCTTCCAGGTAAATCTTCAAACTAGACTCAAAGATCATTCCATAGATCCCTCTCCCAAAGCACTTTGGCAACATATTAAAAATAGCATCCTGCAGTCCTCTGAAGAATCCTTAGGGTTCTCCTTCAAGAAAAACAAGGACTGGTTTGATGAAAACAATCAAGAGATCCAGGAATTGTTGGTAAAGAAGAGAACTGCCCACCAAGCACACCCTGCTCAGCCATCTTGTTGTGTAAAAAAAGCAGCCTTTCATCTTGTATGCAGTAAGCTCCAACAGAAACTTCAAGACATCCAGAACAAGTGGTGGATCAATCTAGCAGAAAAGATTCAACTATGCGCAGATTCGGGTGATTACAGAGGATTCTATGAGGCTTTGAAAGCAGAGTATGGACCTACACACCAGGTTCAAAGGCCTTTACTCAGTGCAGATGGTCAAATGCTTCTCAGAGATAAAATTTCCATTCTGAATCGATGGTCTGAACATTTTCAGGCTCTTTTCAGTACCAACTGTGTAGTTCAAGACTCAGCAATTTAGTACATTACACAACAACCAGGGAAAAATGAATTGGATATTGCCCCTACTATGGGAGAAACTATTAAGGCCATACAGCAGGTGAAAACTGGTAAGGCAGCTGGAGTTGATGGAATTCCACCTGAAGTCTGGAAGCATGGAGGCCAAGCACTTGCCAATACCACCTGTGCCTTTTGCAACCGGATTTGTCTATCTCGCATTGGCCTTTTTAGCCATCAGTGTGTTTGTAGCAATCATGGATAGAATCCTTCTCAAATCTTTGTTCGCAAAGCCTAGCCCTGATGATGACTATGGTTCTTGTGACCATCCTAAAAGAAACAGAAATTCCTGTTTCCAAAGCAGAACATTTGCAAAAAATAAAATGCTTTTAGCTGGGGCAAACCTCCCCTCCTTCCTACTGTGCAGAAGGGCAGTGCATGGCCTCTGGTCCCCATGCTCCCAGGCTGTGGTGGAGGGCAGGTGACAAGGTGGTTCTTGGGTGACCCATGAAGTACAGAAGAGTGGCAGTGCTGTGTTCCTCCAAAGAGAGACTTGCCCATGCACTGGGTAGGTGTGTCTACCTGGATTTTACTTGTCTACGGCCAAGAGCAGTGGAGATCACTGCAGCTGGGAGAAAGAAAGCCAGAGAATATCACAGCCCCTTCTTACCAAAAGAAAGGTCACTCTGGCATTGTACTTCACTGCTGTGCATAACATTTGGAAGCAGGAATCCATGTGTGAGGCAAGAGCACCCTCAGAGACTGGAGGTGAAAGGCAACACTGGATGGATAGCTCAAAGCAATTAAATGGTGGGGTTTGAGATGGGCTCGCATCTTTCCCTGTAGGGCAAGGCTGTCGTTGGTAAGTGAAAATTAAATGTCTTTTGCTGATCCCCTCAGGGTGACAATACCTGTCAGATGTATCCATAACTTGCCCTCAAATCTCTCTCACTTCCTTATCAGCACCTCTAGGTTTGTATGCTCTCATTGAGCTGGTAGAGAACTGAAGTTGCCACCAACTCCTGCAGGATGTGATGGAGAAAACACAAAGAAAAATAAAGAAGAGAAAAAGAAATAGAGGAGGAGGGAGCCCACATAAAGTTTGTTTGTTGGTAAACGTTTCAAGATGTGCACTGCATGCTCTTGCTGGACAAATTGTTCTACAGAGGTAAAAAAGTACAAAGTACAAGAAAGGAAGGTTGAAGCCTTATTCTGTGACAGCAAAACTGAATTGCCAAAAGAGAGACAGAAAAGGCCCTTTTCTTACTCATATCAGATTCATTCATAGGTAATTTGTTGAGGTCACTGGCATTGCTCCTGATATAGCTGCTTTGAGAACAAAGTTCCTATACAGGTTTGGTAACAAAGAATTTGGGGAAAGTAGGAAATGGAGGCTAGTGCTTCAGTCAAAAAACTGTCCTTGACTGTATTTCTTTGTCTAAAAGATGTGTCTGAAATACAGACACAGTGTAGAGAAAATCTATAACATGAAGAATTTATAAAATAAGGGATCAGTGGGTTTTCTTGATCTAGAGCTAAGAATAATCCAGGCTGCAGCTGAGGTGCCTAGAGATATGAGTGACAGTAATTGGTTTCATGCTGTGTTTAAAAGATAAAGTTTTAGATACAATCATCAACAGCTCACAAGACAGAGGATGGGTTCAAATAACTGGTACATAGAGAATGAAGGTACATTAGGTCAGCACTGTGTGAAGTAATCAGTTTTCCTTTTGTTATTAATGAAATATGTAGAAAAATATGCCCAAATTTGATGCAAAATTTATTTTACCTATTGTGCATGGCACATAAGCTTTCATGATGGCAGGAGCAAAAACTTCCAGTGCAAGGTTTAAGTTTAAGGCTTGGTGTTGCTCACTCTCCCCAGACTTTTAAAAGCCCTACTTTATATAGGTCCAAGTTGCCCCCTTCTCTGTTGAGTGACGATATTTAGCCTGGTTATGGTAGGTGGTTATAAATGGTTTGGAGATTGACCTCCCTGCTTCAACCACTCCTTTACTCTGCTCCCCACAGCAGGGTGTGCCACAGCAGTGCCAGCACTATTCACACCGGCCCTGGGATGGTGAAGGACACTGCCAGCCTGAGGGGACTACAATAGAAAGCATTTGGAAAAGGAAGGAAGGAAATAGGATCTTGTTTTCCCCTAACCCTTTAACCAAGGTGACACAGAAAAGATGGAGGAAGCAGCATAGCTTGCCCTGTGCCCTGAATGACTATCTGGAGTAAAGGAGGAAGCAATGTCAAGCTGGATTTTGTGAGTCACACTGGACTCCCGTTTTCCAACCTGCTCCTGAGAAAGCTCTGCCCAAGGCACAGCAAAGTGAGGAGGAAGGCAGCTCAGTACCAGCCAGGAATGGAAATTATTTTCACAAGGTGTTCAGAAACAGGAGGTGAAAGCCTGTCAACACAAGCAGGAAGAGGCTAAAAAAGGCAGACAGTGTCAATTACACAAACTGGGATCGTAAGGCTGCTCCTTTTCTGAGTGAATATCAAGTACCGTGATTGTGGGCTTTGGAGTAGTAAGGTAGGAGTTTATTCAGGCTCATATTATTCTGCTCATAGAATCACAGATTCATAAAGTTTGGAAATGACCTTTAAAATTGTCACCTTAATTACTCAGCAGGATGAAAGAGACACCTATATCTGAAGATAGGATACGGAAGCTAAAAATACTTAAGAAGGCTTACTGGATGTATGGAATGTTCATAGTGTGCAGTTTTTTCTTGGTTAATGGGAGAAACATTTGTTTCCAGCAGAAATCAGACAGAAGCTTTTCCACTTGTGCATAATTTCCTTTATGCTGTATGCAGATAAGAAAGTTTCAAAGGTGATAGCTACCTGATAGAAAACTGGTAGCAGTAGAGTTATCAACTCTGTATCGTGTGTGGGGATTGCTCTATGTCCCAAAGGGGATTCCCAATTTCTGGAAGGCTGGACAGAGGCTGCCTTCATGAACCACAGAGTTTCAAGCTTAGCTGGTTAACTTCTATGCACTAATAGTTAGCTGAGATGTCCTTCCTAGAAGTAACCCAACGTGCTTAAAGAAGTGCATCTCATTTAATGAACAAACTAAGTTCCTGGGAACATAGCAATTATCTTCATGTTTCTTTGGCATTCTCATTACCTTAGGCAGTACAGTAAAGAGGAAGCTGAAGGTCACTGAAAAGACAGGAAGATTCAATCTGAAACAGTTCCTTTTGTCACTCTGAAATTAAGGTATTTTCTCTTTTCTGGAGCATAACTCTTCCTGGATTTTCAAATCAAAATGTCTGCTATATTTCATTGATGCTTAGCTTATATTATACAAAATGTGTGAATGAATGACATTTTGTCTGGTTCTATAGGTCTTTTTTGGGTCACTTTTCTTTTTCAGTTAGGTGTTCCAAAATTCTTTCAATAGCTTCCTAAATTACTCTTATATTACTACTAGCAAAAATATCTCTACAGAAAACAAGGAACTGCACAACACTGAGAAAGAAAACATGCATCATATGGGAAGAGCAAGATGGAAAACAGTCATTACTTTTTTATTTATACCAGGCAAACTTTATGATATATATTATATGGACTCTATTTTATCAGTGCCTCTGGAACAACTGCCAATACTCTAGCTTAGCCAATTGTCATAGTTTGAGATTGGCCCCCCTGAGAGGCTGGGGGGGCTCAGAGGTGATTGGGTGCCAAGACAGTGTTCCCTGGAGAGCCAATCACCCCTCATGTTGTTCGCTTCTGCTCAAAATCATATATCACAGCACCGGAACCTGTTGGCAGTGTAGTCTTGGTTGTTTTGCTGTTGGTGTCTGCTAAGTGTAGGTGTTGAAGGCCGAGGGGTGGCTGGGCTCCCTCTCTCCCCCTCCAGGGGAAAGAGGGGAGCCCTGCGGCCCCCCTAACTCTGCCTAGGCCAGAGTTAGAGACAGCATTGGAATGAGTGCATGTTTGTGAGGGATGCAACTCACAAAACAACTGGTAAGTGGGAGAGAGAGAGGTAGGCCCTGCGACCAGGCCCTCTTCTTCTTCCCCCCCACCTTTGCAGCCAAGCTGTAGAGGAGGGCTGTGTTTTTCCCTCTCGCTGTTTAGTGAGAGTGGATGCGAGGCTCAGCATTAGAGCAGAGCCAAGCGGACGGGCTGGAGGAGGCTCGATTGCTAGGGAGAAAATTCCCAGGCAAGAATTGGAGACGGACCACGCCCTCCACCGATTGAGAGAGAGGGGCCCGGAGAATGTCTCTGCTGTGAACTAAAATGCAAGACAACCAAAAACCCGAGGAGAAATCAACATTCCAGGACGTGGACGCTTGATAAGCTGAACTACACTGCAGCAGCCTACGAACCGAAGTATGAAGCAGAGAGAGAGAGAGAGATCACACAGCAGCAGAAGAACAAGGACTCAAAGCTATCTTCCTGGACTTCATGAGAAGGAGAGACTGCAACAAACAACTAGAACTTGGTGAGAGGGGAGCGTTCAGGAGCCCCGAACACTCCCACAGCAAAAGACTGTGTTACGTATCAGCCTCGAAAAAAGCTGCTCCTGGACTAAAGTTAAAGGAGGGGCTTGAAAGGACTGACTGATAGAAATGTAATATATATATATAGTTACCTTTAGTTTGTATAGTATTTATTTGTGTAAATAAATGTATATACTTTCCCCTTCCCCTACAGAAGCCTCTGGCCTGAAAGTTTCTCTCCGGTGTTAGGATAAATTGTGGGAAGGGGTGGGGGAAGCCTGAAAATTGGATTTTAGATTTCTAATGTGGTGGGGGAAGCCTGAAAATTGGATTTTAGAATTCTAATGTGGCTCAAACTGCCACACCAATTAATAGGGAAAGCAAAGACTACTCCTTGAACATCATCGTGATAGCAAATTTTCCATTTAGCAAGACATACATAAAATGGTAACTCCCAAGCAGTGAGATTTAGACAAAATAGCTGGTAAATCAAGGGCCCGATTCATCACTGCATCACTCTTATTTCATGGAATACATCTGTCAAGCTCAAGTTATTTCTACAAACAGAAACCCCGGAGAAACATATTGGTAAGTCAAGTGACCAAGACTGATACAATCAATAATTTTTTGTAAGTGCTTTTTTCTTAGTCATTTAAAGTGTTTCTAGATTGTTTTTCTGCCTCAAGGAAATAGTAATTTAAGACTCGATTCTATCCAAAACACGTGTGGCTTCCATAAATACTTGTCAAAAATTTCAGAGATTTCACAGAATAGTCTGAGGTGGAAGGGACCCACAAGGATCATCAAATCCAACTCTTAAATGAATGGCTCATACAAGGATCAAACACACAACCTTGGTGTTATTAGCACTGTGCTCTAACCAAATGAGCTAATAAAAAGAAGGCAAGGGACCATGTCATAAATACAGGAAACATGTATTAAATAGATGCACATCAGTCAGGTCATCCTGCCTGGTAATGGGCACAAAGACTAGGAAGGAGATTGCAAAATTAGTGTCTGACACAAACTCCACAGAAATCAGTGAGTTGGGGAGCATGGAGAGACTCAATTCTTCATTTGAGTTTAGAGACCAATGTCTTACAAACACCATGATGTCATTTACATGTAGAGTCTCACCTCTGCCCCCTTTGCTGTGCAACATGCAAAAGCTTGAGAGAGAAATGCTTCCAGTCAACACAGGAAGGGACCAGGCTGTTTTAATCTAAGACAATTACCATTTAGAAGTTTTGACCAACATCAAAGGAAATGGACTGCCGCAGTATTAGAAAGAAATAAAAGCAACAAACTTAGCATCTGGAAAAAATGATGTCGTGCAAGACACATTGCATTTTGCTGGCAAGAGTAGACATGCTGTCTGCTGACAACAGTAGACCTGCTGTCTGCTGACAGTCCCCTTGACCTCCTCAGCAAGCACAGTCCAGCTTTCCCCAGCATGCTCTGGCAGACCAAAGCCATCAGGGACTAACTGGAGACTCAATTCAACAGGGATTCCAGATACTGAGCAATGCTTAGGCATTTAGACATTTAAGGAGTGATTCCAGCACTGAAATGCAGATTTCTGGTGCCCTCCAAAATGTCCTTGGATACTTGAGACAACTTTCTTGACCAGACATGACACAGAAGAGACCCTGGGAGAGCTGCACACTTTGTGTCAGTGTTGGAGGCCTGGCAGGGTGCTTGATATGCTTTTGCATATCACTGGGTACATGTGTTTGATGGCACCACTCTGTCTAAACTATGATGGGGAACTAATCCTTCCATTTAGTGCATGGATGATAGCCATCCTGCTGCCTCAGGTTTCAGAGAAGCTGGGTTGCTTCAGAAGCTTCCCATCACTTTCAGTTGAGTATGGAGTAGTTTAGAGCCATAATTCACATAGCTGGAATATATGAGACTCCAGTCCTTTATGCTGCAAGGGTGAGCCTCACTTGTGAAATAACTGGATCAACTTAAAGAATGATTTTCATAGAATCGTGGAATTATAGGATACCAGGTTGGAAGGGACCTCAAGGATTACTGGTCCAACATTTCTTGGCAGATGCACAGTCTAGACAAGATGGCTCAGCACCCTGTCTACAGAAATCTTACCAGTGTCCAATCTTGTGGAATCCATTACTCCTTTGGGGAAATTATTCCAATGACCAGCTGTTCTCACTGTGAAAATTTTTCCTTGTGTCCAGTAGGAATCTTCCCAGGAATAACTTGTACCCATTAACCTTTGTCTTCTTCATGTGACTCCCTGGAAAAAGAGAGTCTCCAATTTCTTTGTAGTCACCCTTTAAATACTAGAACGCAATTATAAGGTCTCTCCTAAGCCTCAAGCCTGAAGAAACCCAGTTCTCTCAGCCTTTCCTGCCATGGAAAGCTTCCGAGTCCTTTTATCATCTTTGTGGCCCTTCCCTGGACCCTTTCCAGGCCGTCCACACCTTTTTTTCATTGTGGGGACCAAAACTGAACACAGTATTCCAGGTGTGGCCTGACAAGCACTCAGTAGAGTGAGATAAAGATTTCTTTCTCTCTGATGGTGATGCCCTTGTTGATGCAGCCCAGCATCTTGTTGGCTTTCCTTACCACAGCAGCACTGCTGTTCACTCCACTGGGACCCCAGGTTCCCTTTCCACAGAGCTGCTCTCCAGATGGGCAGATCCCAGGCTGTGTGCACTCCTGGATTATGTTTTGCCAGGTGCAAGATGTTCCATTTGTCCTTGCTGAATTTTGTAAAGTTCTTCTCAGCTCACTTATACAGGCCATTCAGGTCTTCCTGCAGAGTGGCTCTCCCTTTCTAAGTGTCTGCCTCCCCACTCAGTTTGGTATCATCAGCAAAATCCATTGGGGTAGACTTGATCCCATCATCCAGGATCACTTATGAAGACATTAAACAGATTTGGGGTGACATCAGTCCCCAGGGGACTCCACTTGTGACAGCTGCCAGTCTGAAAAGGAGTCATTTACCACCACCCTCCAGGTGCAGCTGGACAGCCAGTGCCCACCCACCGCACATACTCCTTGTCTCGACCCTAACACATCAGTTTCTCTGAAGGATGCTGTGGAAAATCAAATCAAAAGCCTTGGAGAAACCTTGGATTTTTATGGTGGATAATCTAAGAAAGACAATCTCGGCAACCTGTGCAGTTCTCCAATTCTGAATTAAGCCACTAAATTCAGATTAATTGAAATGGAAAACAGGTAATGGGGTTTATTTCAATTTTATAGTTCTCTGGAGATGAGTGGTTCAGCCCGTATATAAGGTACCAAGTGTACTGCTAACTAAACATTTCAGTGAATGCTGTGATGGGATTAGAAAATCTCCAAGGACAAATGTCATAGGTAAACAGAAATATACTGTGAAAGAGAAAGCACCTCTAGAATACTTGACATGGAAGAGGTTTTGAAGAATAGATGAGAGAAACACCTAGCAAAGAGCAAAGAGAAATAATTGATCCTACCATGAACTGGGAAGAAAGATTTCGTGGCGTTTTACAGATTTTCTGTTACTTGATTGATTTCCATGAAAGCCTTCCATATACCATGACATTCTTCATAACCTTACAATTTCTTTGTCCTATGACCTCTACACAAACCATTACATTCACCTTTTGTTACTACTTTCAGTGGGTTTTTTCTCCTTTAAAGTGCCAGGCAGTAATATCTGTAAATAACATAAAGAATCACCTTGGATCAAGCTATCAGGTGATTAAAGCTTGTTTTGGTGGGGGTGTTGTTTTTAACTAAGAATAGTGGAAAACTAAATAATATGCTCTGGATGGTACCTAATGTTTTTATTTAGTTAGGTGAACAAACACAAAAGAACATACATTAAAAATATCTTATCATTTAAGATATGTAGATGGAAATCCTTGAAAAAGTCATTTCTCTCTACAGTGTGCTATAGTGTGCTTCAACCCGTGTCTTTCCGCTGTTGAGAACTGCATGGAGTGTGAACTGCCTCTGGCTCCGATTTTAATCTTACTTGTGCTAATGTAAATCCAAAATAACCACTCTGAAGCCAGTTTAAAATGCTGTAATTGAGGGAAGGATTAAATCTTTAAGGTCATTTTTTTAAAATAGGGATTTAGGTACCTGGTCTCTGAAATATCAATTTAAATCAGATTAAAATTTGACTGAGGAATTTATCCTGCTGTCAGTTACATGTTTCAGTGACCTCAGTGGCATTCAGTGCCTGGGTATTTCAAAGATAAAAGCCCAGTTTCTCTTCATACAATTTCTGATCTGTTGACGCAAATTATTAGTAAAATGGGTTTTTCCCCTTGCCTGGTATCAGAAATATACTTTCATTTTTGGTGAAGTCTCTTAAACTTCGAAGTTGCGATCAATGCACATGTATTTTCCCCCTTATCAGTAAGGGGACATCTTTGAACATTTGTTTCACATTTTCAAGGAAAACTCAGCATCTTAGCATTTTTCCTTAGCTGATATTTGAATGAACATACATTTCCTTTGCTTTGCCCTTTTGTCTGTCTAACGAAACTTGTTGACCATGCAGAGGTGTTCAGTCACTAGAGGCAGTGAGATTATTCACTGCAAATGAATTATCAGATAAGGTCAGCTTTGTCTTCAATACTTCAGTACAGAACTTACATCTAAAAAATCTTTCATTATTTCCAAATATTCCTGATAGTTTACATGTGTTTATTTCAGTCAACAGCATTTTTTAAATTCTATCATTAGACCACAAATTACTTATTATTTTCAGTGTGTCATGGTCACCTAGTATTATATCTTCTTCTTACTTAGGTGATTGTATTATTTTGAATCAAAAATTAGAAGGCAGACAGGGATCCATAATAATTAGGATACATCTGTAAAACTTTGTTGATAAAGTAACTTTGGCACAAAAACATTCTTAATAACCACTTTCATATTAAATTATCTTTCTGTTTTCACTGCAGAATATTTGAAGCATCTTGAAGTCTGTAATGCTTCTTTGCACACAGAGGTGTTGCTACATGGTCAATCTGCTTTGGGTGGTGCACCCGCTTTTCACAGCTGATGAGGTGACTGACTGTGGCTGCCAAAGTGCCTGGGTTGACTGGCCCAGTGGACTGAAGTGATGGGGATGCAGTGACGCCTCTGCTGACATGGGGGACCATGAGACAGACCCCTCTGGTGAGCAGAGTCATCATGCTAAGTCATGTGATCGTGGAGTTACAGGTGACCCAGCTGCTTTCCACCTGATATTACAGAACCTATTCTGTTTTCTCCCTGCCTGACAGACGTGGAAAGTCACCAGGATGGCCATGTTCACTCCTTAAAAGTAGATGGTCCACGCAGAGCACCTGCTTTCTCTAACCGGTTTATTGGTTGTTGATTGGTGCCTTATGTTTGGCAAAACATAGCTGCAGCCCTTCTTGAAAAGCAGACTGTTTCATTATGTAACCCCATCGGTATGTGAGGTGCCTGTTTGGCTCTGCTACAGGTGATTGACTTCCTTTAGAAACAGTCATGATCATGCTTTTTGGATTTTGCTGTATTTTTAATGATGTAAGTTTGGACAGAAGCTTCTTTTAGTATTACTTAGAGAATAAATCAAAATTGATAAGCAAGCAGGAGCAGGAAAGTGAGGTAAAGCTTCTGGGACATGATGCAGTCTCACCTTGAATATTGTGTGCAGTTTTGGGCACTGCAATACAGGAAAGTTATTAAGCTGTTAGAGAGTGTCCAAAGGAGGACAACAAAGATGGTGAAGGGCCTGGAGGGGAAGCTGTATGAGGAGCGGCTGAGGTCACTTGTTCTGTTCAGCCTGGAGGAGACTGAGGGGAGACCTCATTGCAGTCTGCAATTTCCTTGTGAGGGGAAGAAGAAGGACAGGCACTGATCTCTTCTCTGTGGTGACCAGTGACAGGACCCAAGGGAATGGCCTGAAGTTGTGTCAGGGCAGGTTTATGTTGGATATTAGGAAACAGTTTGGTTCTTCACCCAGGGGGTGGTTGGGCATTGGAACAGGCTCTCCAGGCAAGTGGTCAAGCCTACCAGAGTTCAAGAAGCATTTGGACAATACTCTCAGGCACATGGGGTGACTCTTGGGGATGGTCCTGTGCAGGGCCAGGACATGGACTTGATTTGTGTGTCCCTTCCAACTCGGCATATTCTGTGATCCTGTGAAAATTACTTCAGTTAGTCTAAACTTTGGATTTTTTGAGTCACCCATCTGTTGTGGGCAGAAAGAAATGGTTTCAAGTCAGGCATTTTCAATCAATTAAATTATCAGCAATTAGTGTAAGACTCCAGTTACGGATTCCAGTATTGAGGAAAAAACCCAAACCAACCACATATGGAAAACACTTCAACATCCCTCTGACACCTCTTCCTACCTTTGTGATCTAGAATCCCCTTTCTGCATATTTCATGATCCCTTCAGTGAGGTGACAGTAGTGCAGGAGATGGGTTTCCTACCTAACTGCATACCTACGAACAAGACTCAATTTGGGTTAGAGACACCCACATCTCAATGATTATACGCCCCTAGGCATCTAGATCCCACTGGAGTCAGTGGAGAGCTATGGAAGATGTTCAGAACCAAACATAAGTATCCAGGTGACTGAAAAGCATCCCAGACACCCATGCATGGGACACAACCTACAGCCTCCCTTGTAAAGGAAGAGCTTAAAATGGCACAGATTGCAGAAGTATGGGTAACCCTATTCCTCATATGCAGTGATGCCAACAAGTGACCCAGCTGACCAGCTACTAAGGACCAGCTCAATAAATGTCAGGATCCAGCTCAATAAATGTCAATGTACACAAGACATTGAGACTTATGAAGTGCAGGAACTAGGGAGATGCACAGCCTTCTGCGATAGCCACTAGATGCTATGTTGGGTACGACACAGCATCTAAAATGATGATGGACGTCTGTACTGAATCAACAGAATAAATATTTAGATGTCTATTTTAGGATGAACTGAATCATTCCCCAAGCTCTGCTGGTTGTTTTCACTTAATTACCACTGGTTATAAAAGGTGCCTGTTTGTGAACATGGTTGTGAAATCCCATCCTTATTGTCTATACGTGCCTATGTGGACGTTCAATGGGCAAACTCTGACTAGTTTGAGATCAGTGTGACCTGTGAGCAGAAATCAGAAGGGTGAGCAGAGGAGAGAGAACCTGGGAAATGCAGAAATTAAAAGCGGGTATATGTGACTGGAGAACCTTTTTCTAAAAAAATAAGAAGTCTGTAGCCTAAATTAAGCTAGAGAATAGCACTGGTAGGCAGAACATCCAGGAACTAACTGAAAGGCTCAAAAGTGTGGAGTGTTAAGATAATAGAGATATGTCCCACTTGTCATCCAAATTGTAACACAGATATTGAAAAGTATGCACTGGTGAGGAACATCAGAAATGAAGAAAAATGTCATGGAGGAATACTGTAATAATGCACAAAATATGACTGAAAGAAATATGAAGAGAAAATATGGGGGCAAAGGAATGTTTTTACGTCAAACTCAGTTCAGAGAAGGACAGCTGAAAAGATTTTAGCAGAATGGTGCTACAGGTCTTTGAAAATTTCTTACAGTTAGAAATGCACAGAGATTGCAGTGTTATTAGGGAGAAACGCTGTCAGATACTTCAGTGGTATAGTATGGTGTAACAGGATGACAACATTTTTTACAGTTTGGCCTTAGACTGTGTGTGACTCACAATCCTACGTTGTTCCTAGATTATACTAATATTATTGTTACATTAGCCTGTAATGTTGCTCATAATTTGATTTAATCAGTCTCTGTAAGTGGATAGGCTAAAAAAAAAGCCTCCAAGTACTTTTCTAAGTAGATTACTATTATTATTTCAAAGTGGCAAACTTTGATAAATTAGGGGAAGAAAATGGTGAAGTGGATTGGATTTGCATTGGGTTGGTGGTAAGCCCAAAGTCACGAGTGTCAAGGAAGCATAGAATTTCCTCAATCAAGAGAATAAAATTTGTTTGGACCTTGAATCTCCAGTGATGGAAGGAAACCTGTATGAAAGTGCTTCTTAAGGACAGTTGCAGGGTACAAGGAAAAGGAGATAGATGACAAAACAGCCCTCAAAAACGTCACAGCTAAGAAGCATTTTTTTTAATGCTTTAATAAAATAGTTTTCTTTTACTACATTCTTCTCAATTTTTAATTTCTTTGTTGCTACTCTGCATGCCTTAAATTAATTAAAAAAGAAAGAATAGGAGAATGAAGGGAGGCCATTTCTGAGAAGTGTTCTTGAGAGAGCTCTTAGCCATATTTTCCTTTTGCTGTACTGCAGGAAGTAAACATGAATAAGTGGCACCAGCAAGTATTTGAGGAACCCTGCAAAGTAGAAATGACATTTTCCCAAGGCAATACATAGCTGCCAGTGTAAGCCTTTTTGTATCTCTCCTTGCACTCATCATGTGCTATGAAAGGCTCAGACAGAGAGGGGATGGAAGTGAGGAGTATCTGCTCTCTGTAACTCATTCCCACAGCAGAAGGATGCCAAGAGCTGGTGGTGAAAACAGTTTGACATTATGTGTTTTCTCATGGTTTGTGGAAACCTTTTCAGAGACAGGTTTGCAAGAACTCCAGATGTGCAGATGACCTGGGGGGCCACCAAACATCCAAGCCCAGAATATATCTGCCCAGGGATCCACTGTCTTAAGATTGCTGTACTGCCCTGTGCCAGGCCAGGCATTACAGTCCATGCTATACAGATCCTCCCTGGTCACCACCTCTGTGAGGGCAGAGGACAAAAGTAAAACCTTTAGAGGTAGAATTTGAAAAATTCTTATTAGCACTCACAGCCTGTTCTGTGTTTTGAGATATCAGGTTGTCTAGGAAGTCCGAAGGGACAGATGTTCTCTTCTGCTTTGTATTTGCACAATGCTTAGCAGTGAGGATGACTAGCTCTTATTTGGGACATTTGGGAATAAGACAATACAAATGAGACTATTAACTCTTCCTCAGACACATGCATCATCCTTTTAGTAGTTACTGGAATCTGAAGTGTACTTTGAATGAAAAAAAACCACCACAAAAAACACTTGTAAAAAAGCAAGAAACTGATTTTGCTCTAAGAAAGCTGCAGGCAAATATATTTCCTTTGCCTAAAGAAAAGCTCTTGGCTATAATGCAATTTCTTATTATGTGCTTTCCCCACTAATTATTACTATTCCTTCTCAGTTTGGACTTTAATTATAAAATATCAATTACAGTTTCTGCATGTTTATTGGATGGAATGGGTACCTGATCCACCAATTATCTGGAGTACTACACTGAATTCAAGCTCAAAGCTCTATCTGTTTAAAAGGAAAAAATAATATGAAAACCTGCCAATTCCCCTGACTGACCACAGGAGATAATTCCTTCCTACCAGTTTTGATAATAAACTATGAAAATTGACTTCTGAATATCAATTAAGGTGTTTTCCAAAGCAATTATCCAGTTTTTCTAAATTTTTTAATGGTTATTTTTATTGAAGGTATGGGGAACTATTAAAAAATATAATTACATAGCTTTCAGCATGGGAAAAAGATGGAACATTTTTATTACACAGATCTGATTATGTTGGATTCAGCTGTTTCAGTGGTTCATCAAGTGCAGCTGCTGGGCCCTGCTACTGCCGCTGGGCTATGCTGTCCAGGAAATGTCCAGATTCATATTCTAGGGATGAACAGCTAAAAGAGCTCCAGAGCAAGTTTGTATTTTAAACATCAGTCTGGTTTCATTATAGAAAAGCACAGGGGTATAGCACCATTCACGTCAGAGGAAGTGTTTTTTGCATTTGCATTAACAAAGAATATCATCCTTCCTGGACGATTTTTGCAGTGCTTGGGTTAAGTGTTGCACCTCCAGACTGCTGGCTACAGTGAGACTGCTCTTGTAGTAAAACATGATTCAGCATGAATTAGTGTGGCAGGAGCTGGTCCTACATCGAATGTATGGAGGGTTGGAGTCCTTCATACCAACCTTGGAGCATCACCTGTCCTTGCTGAGTCTGTCTATTTTCTGCCACAATGCCATTAAGAGTGTTCAATTCTAATTAATTTCCCTGACTTGGCTTTGTTGCAGTGTGACTGATACAAGAAGAAATCTGTCCAGAGCAGGAAAAAACATATCAGCACTGTCACAGCCACGCTGGCCTGGTGATGGCTGGAGATGGGGAAGTATCCCACCCTTGGTGGATTTTCCTGTGTCAATAGTTGGATCTGCCTTCATCTTCGGTCTGCTTGGTCTCACACAGTACATATTCATACATGCTTTGTATCCAACCTTTCTTTTCCAGAGTGCTTGTGCCCTGTGCCTCCAGTGAGAACTTGCCTTCAAGTTGTTCTTGCAGTTCCTGCCTTTCTACTCCAAAGGGCACCTCCCTGCCCAGCTTCTCTGTCCTTTCTTTTTGAGCTTTTGCTCTCTCATCAGTGAAGTTCTAGATCTATAACCAGTCATGCTGGGGAGAGCTCTGACGAAGTGAGCAAGGTTCTGCAACCATGACGCTCTACCCTAATGGAGTCTTTGATGATATGCCATGATCCTTTCTGCCCTTCATCTTCCTCTTTCCCCTTCCTCTGCTAAGTACTTAACTATCTCACAACTTCTAACAGATAGCCAGGAGTGCCTTTTCTCAGGCTCCCTGTTTACTCCTGCAGGCAGAAATGCAGCCATGGCTCCTGGTCCCTCCTGTTGGGGCTTGGTTTGCTGCTGAGATCTTGAAACATCAGCTGTGCTCCTGCGCCCTGCCTTGGGATTTACCTTTGGCACTTCCTACAGAAGTCCTTAAACTCTGCTGGTCTATGAGGAGGAAGGGAAATAGAAAAGTGAAGAAAGATGGGCCCCTTTGGATGATGAAAAAGAACAAAAAAGTCAAGTGGAAGTTTTGGGGAAGAAAATGAGTAGTTGCACTGAGAGTCATAAAATGGGCAGGTTGGGAGGCCTGTAGCACGGACAAAATTTTGACACCATACTGCTCAACTCTTCCAACAAGACTTTCACCCCTTCTTGGCAGTACCAAATAATATGAGTTTGTAAGTCACTTTTTAGAGGCTGAAAACAGAGAAACCACTTGTCAAGTTTGTTCTGCAAAATATTTGCAGTTGTTCCTTCAGGCAGGTACAATTTTAATACACTATGTCATATGAAAACATTCATATACAAAAAACTTTATAATCTGGAGCCATACAGGGTTGGTGGAGAGCAGCACTTATGTGAGAGGGGTTGGCTGAATACTCTCTTTAACAGTGCAAGTGCTTGGGCATTGCGGAGGTGATGGTCATGTTGCCTAGCAGACTGTGGAGATGCCAGAGGAATTGCCCAGCAAATGGCTGTATACGGATGATGACATTTCACCAAGCAGTTAGATGGGAAGTATTTGTGGACAGGAGCTTCCTTTTTTGGCTCTGTGTTTGTACATCTCTTAGCACAGTGAAATCCTGGGCTTTTTTTGTGAGTGGCAAAGTGTTGCTGTGCTATAAATAAATAACAAAAAGCACACAGGAGGAGCTGATTGTAGGATTTCCTATTACTGTATGAATGCATATGGTTGACAACATACATCATGATTGTATCACAGCTTCTTGCATGTCTTTAGCATTGCTGTCAGTTAATGCTTTTCAGTGCCTGAACTCGTCCTTAGGTGTCACACTGTGGTGGAGGCAGCGAGGCTGTTTGCCACCAGTCACTCTGATACCACACCAGTGTGAGCTGTCCCAGGACTAGGCAGGCTGCTGATGTATTAGCTGTTTTCTGCTGAATGGGGCCACAACAAATGCCTCCATGATGTGGAACTCAAACTGAGCTGTATGTAGCACACAGCTGGAATCCGGTACTGTTATTGCTGTGCTCAGCTCAAGTGACAGACGTGAGAAATCTCTGTGCTTTGGCAAGCAACTGGCATTCTTATGATTGTTTGCAACATGCTTTTGATGATGAATAAATAAGCGCGGGTACAAACATGCTTCTGAGTTTGTGACTGGACTGCACCCTTTGCAGACATGTTTCTGCCTGAACTGAGACACAGCAGTGACTGCAGCATCTCCCTGTTGCTCCTGTCTATCACATTCACTGGCTTAATGTTCATGGGTCATGGGAATAGCCAGATGAGTTACTGTGCTTGTTGGACACAGAGTGCTTCAATCTGTATATTGCAGTGTGCCATAACCAGTTACCTCACAGCTTTGTCTAGAGACAACAGTGATTTCTAGAAGGCTTCTACGAGTACTTTTGCCCTTGACATTTCTTTGCTTTTCCCACACTTCATGATGCTTCTTTTTGTTCCAGTCACACCAAATTCAATCTGTTTGCCCTCATATGCACAGAAACCTCAACAGCCACAGACCCCAGTGTCTGAGAGTGATTGTGCTTTGCCTTCTATTCTTGGGAATAGTATGAACAGTATCCAAAATCCCCTGCTCCCCTGCAGTCTGACTTGTCTGACATCAGCCATCCTTTCAAAACCACAGTCACAGAAATCACTGAGTTGTAAAAAACAGAGCATGGAGGGTGTTCAGACGTCCTTAGACTATTCCCTGTTCCTTGACTAACCCTTTTGAAAACAGGTTTGCGTCTGTTTGCCTGTATAGGATCCTCATTATCCTCAAAAATCTCTCTAACCTTGCACATAACTGTGTGTACCTGTGATTTAGTTCATACTCCCCTCTATCTTCATTTCTTGTTTGCCAGTACATTTTTGGGACTCCTTACCTTCATTCCAGTGATGAAGTTCTCCTGGAGAAATGCAACAAGTGAAAAGCTTCGGTGTACGATGCACCCAAACCGGAGAATCTGATGCCAGACTTCCTGATACTGCTCCGCAAACACAATTGCAAAACTAATTTTAAGGATTCACTTTCATGAATGAGAAAGCAAATAAGAACATTAAAGAAATGAAGAAATCCTGAGGAAGGTCACAGTAACGGACCCTCTTGCTCAGTACGCTGTTTATGACAGTGGCACTGGGAAATGTTAATCTGAAGGTGCATGTGTAGCTGGCAGCCTTCTGTGGTCTGTTTCCCTCATACTCCACCAGTATTAAGTGTCTATGATCAGAGTAGAAAAAAATATTGTTTGTGAGGAGATCCATTTCTTCTAGAAAAAGCACTGGTATTTGGAATTTATCTACTTCAGAGAAGATGAGAGGTGCTCATGTGTGACTAGTTCCAAATTCAGGATGAGAGTAACTTGCAACTAATGATACCTGCTCCACTGGGAATGCAGCATGTACTAGAGACAGACACATCACAGACTCTCCTTCAGAAACAGACCTTATACTGTCTTAAAACTACTTAGGATTTTTCATTCCTATAAGGCTATTCCACTTCTCTACTTGTCATCAACTTCTCTCTTATTTCCTTCCCAAATTTATGACCAGCAGCAGGTGTTGACCTCTTTCTTTTTCAAAGTCTTCTCTTGTTGGTGTTTCACAGCCCAGCATAGAGAGCAGCCTTCCCCTTTCAGCTTCCACTTTGCTGGGCTAACCAAGGCAGGCTCTTGAAATCTTTGCATTTTTCTCTGGATAATATGAATTATACCTCCCTGCCCTTTCTTCCAGTAAAGATTTATTCCTGCCTGGGTTGTTTTTCAAATTAGCCTGAATTCAGTTATGCCAGAGTTTAAGGGCTGGGTGAAAATGACAAACTTATTTCACACAGGCTATATCCAAAAAAGACTTCAGAGGAACCGTTTTTAATTATTAGCTTTGACTACATTTGAATTATCAAGCTCTTTGTCTCCAGTAAACAGCATCAGTCAAATTTTTAGGTCACATAAAAACAGGTGAGTCAGGAATTCACAGTTAAAAAAAATGTGCCAAACAACAAAAAACCCAGACAGTCTCATAAGGATTCCCTTACCTTGGGTGGAAGTCTTGTGCAAACCACTGGGGCTTTTCTGGTCTGTTTTTCTTGAGCTGCAGCTGCATTCAGCTCTACTCAGAAAAACAACATGACCTACTCCCCAAGGCCCATCCCTTTGCAAGCCTCACCCTCTCCACCACTTCTGGACTCCACCAAAGCCATGGGGATGAGTTCAGCTTTATGTGGTTATAACCAAACTAAGGAAAAAAATTGAAAACTTTTCAATGATCAGATTTGATGAATGTTCATTACAGCTGTCAACCTAGAAATCACGGTTCGCAGTTAAGCATGTTCTCAATGCAAGATCTGGCATGACGAGAGCAGAAGAGGGAGTGTGTATCTTGGGGATTTTTTAATCATTTTTCTGTGGAATATTTTACTGCCACAGAGTCTAGAGCTGCACTACCAGGAACAGTAAGAACCTCATTTCAGCAAGGCTGTGAGGGGGTGGCTAGAGAGGGAGAAATAAACCAACAAAACCCAGGAGAGATATTCTCTGAGCTAGAAAAAATACCTCTTCTGAAAAATTTTCTGCACAAAAATCAGAAAATTCAGTCTTCATAAAATGAAGATCCTTTTTTTTCCAATAAGTGCATGTCTACAGAAAGGTTCACAGGTACACAAAAGTATACCACAGCTGGCTTTAGCAGAGTGTGATAGTACAGACTAAAAGCAAAGATGAAAAGGTAAATTTTTTTAAACATAAAGTTTCTGCTCCAGGAAGTTATCTGTCAACACTTTCCTAATCTTCTCTTTCCAAAGGAGCAAGAATGTTCATTGGTCAAAACCACTTAACACTGCCTTCAAAGTCACAATACCTGAAGTCTGGGGGTTTTTTTTAGGTTTTTTGATTTTTTTTAAATTTTGTATGGAGATGTGGGTATGGTGTGGACAACAAGGTTATGGTAATAAAATCTTTCAGTTTTCAGCATACAATATCTCTTTTCTGCATGCATTCTCATTTGTGATATACCTCACACAACTGAGCTGTAAGGTAATATTTTCTTGAACAGCAGTTCATTTCATTTTCTGGAAACTCACTGACCTGAGAGTTTTCCAAGACCAATATAATCTGCATATAGCATTTTAAGGCACACTGACATTTGCTGATTTCATCTATAGAAAGCTAACTAGCTATTAGTTAGCTTCCTAATCCTCCTACATTTAGAGTATATTTATTCCCATTCTCATTTTCTTGTGCAGTTTATCTAAACTTTAGGACATTGGGTTGGTCTTTAGTCCTTACATGTAAAATAAGTTGGTCGCTTTTCAAGAGTTAGGACACAAATTAAGAATCTTTCAAAAGTTATAGCCTCCGAGTGTTTTAATGCCCGACCTGAAGGAATTAGCTGGGAGGTGGAAGTGTGGGCTCTGCAAAGCTACCATTTACTGTCCATTACAAGGGGGCAGCTAAGAGTGGGCAGAGAAAGCAACAGATGTTTTCTGTCCTTAGGAAACTAGCATCTTCCCTGAGAGCCCAGGTTACACATACAAATATATATATATATGTATGTATAGGTATGTATAGCTATATATGTGTGCGTGCACATATCTATGTTAGAGTGAGAGAGGGAAAGAAAGAGATTTTGGTGCAGAGAAAGCAAGGAAAACTTCACTCTTCCAAAAGACTTGTACCCTTCAAAAACCCATAAAAAGAACCTCCTGTGGTTTGTGGCCCCACTTCCGGACTCTTCATGCTTTGGGGAAGTAAAAAACCCGACATCCAAACACATTGATACTTGGTCTCTGTTAAAGAAGGTAGTTATCAGATTAATGTCTATGTAAGAATTACATTATTGTTTCTAAATAGTAATGATGCGGCAATTCTAATGACTTCTGTTGTTCTTACACCACTAACTATTTTTGAACAGAACGATTAGTTTAATTACACATTGTTTTCAAAGGCTGAGCAGTCATCTGGCTTTAAATGCTCACGAAGTTTAAAGGGTCTCAGCTGTTCTCTCTGAACGAAGGGGGAGGTCATACCCCCGGGGGCTAGTGCAGCCCCAATCAGCTCATCAGCTGCTCTACCCAAAAACTGGCTGCAAAGCCCCAAAGCAGCTCCCTGCTTCCCGGCTCTCTGCGTAAGGCACGGGTGGGGAGTGAGGGTGAGGGAAAGGAAGTGCTATGTGGGAGCGAATGAGCTCAGTCCAGGGGCACAGCGTCTCTAAGTTCTGGTGATGATGGATTTGACTGCTCTTGGAAATGCAGCGGAAAAGCAGTGCCTCGTAGAGATGGCAGGGAAGCCTGTGTGTGCAATCATGGGCAGAAAATAAATCAAAAATTACTCTGGGATTTTTTCGGGTAACAGATTTGTCACTGGGAACAGGCAGGGGTTTGTCATTGTGCTTTTATAAGGCAGTGGTAGCCTTAATGAAACTGAGGAAGAGGTAGGGCAAGGACAGATGCCACTCTGAGGTTTCACTTCCTGAAGGCAGAGATGACCAAAAGGGAGCTGCATAAGGGAAGAATATAGGCTTTTTGGGTTATGTTTCTGCAGCAAACATGAAGGATGGAATAAAGGAATGGAATAATTATATCCCTCAGAATGACAGTTCTTCATCTCGGACAATAAAAGCATAGGAGGAGGGATGTGAAGGTTTGAGCTAATAGAAAGCCCTGGGAGGGAGTAGCTGGATGGGATTTGTAACTGGATGATGGCTTCAGGAGCAAAGCTGGGATGTTATATAAGCACAACACAAGCTTTCCCATGAGCTTCAGAGATCCTCCAAGGAAGAGTATTTCTCACTCACTCTCTACTGTTCATATTTTACAGTCAGTAAAAAACGTTGCAGTTTGTAGGATTTAATCAAAGATTTTAATTTGCATTCTCCACAGCAGTAAGTAAGGGTATGCGTTTTTGAGAGCACATGGTTTATTCTGCCAGGTCTGTGGTAGATGTTGGACATGTGACAGGGTAATGGAATTGTGTAATTAAGTCCTGAGTACTGCAACCATCTCAGACTTCAGTTTATAAATTACTTACACCCTATTGCCTTGTGTTGGAGGGGAAAGGAGTTTGTGCACTGACCTTCCATGCTGCTTCTGCAATTGCTCAGCCTCATTGATCTCTCTGGAGGTTGCAAGGGACTAGCTGGAAAAATCCAACCACTGTAGACCCAGGCAAAGAGGCTGGAGAGCAGATGTGGAGACCTGCACGTCCTGCATTCAGTGTGAATAAATGTTATTCATGGGTGCCTGCAGACTTTCCGACAAGCCCTCATTATGCTTGCATGAGTGTATCTTATCACAAGATCTCAGAAAGAAATGGGGTGTGGCTTTTCATTCATACCAGTGGCAACCACAATAACGAGGTAATCAAACATGAAGTGGAGAACACAGCAGTGCCTGCTCACAGGTGCACTGTTAGATGTGAACATACAGGGTGTGCTGCAGCCACCCAGGACTCTGCTGTGGAAAGCTGTCAGTTTATAGCATGTCATTCCAAGCAAAGTAGCCTGGAGAAATAACCCAGCCTTTCCACGCTGCTGCGCTTGCAGGTCTTGTGAGTGGGTTTCCACATGAAGGCCCCGTCACTACCTCCATTATCAAAGCTCTGCTTCGTAATAGTAGCATGAAATGAGTCTGCCTGTTCTGTGCACTTCTCTTCCTCTGTTTTGTGCTTCCCCTCCACTCTTCCATGCTAAGGTTGCCCACATCTCTACCCATGCCCCAGTATAGGACTCCTACTCCCTTTCTGCACTCCCTTTCTGAGCTAGCTTTAATTGTCACTGCTGGCTTATTTTTCTATCAAAACAGCTGTTTTTTTCTAAATAATGAGTAATGAATGTCAGTGAGTGATAGCCTTGCTGGGGCTTCACTTGGCTGGGGAGTCCCTACATGTGGTCCATCTGCTCAGCCAGGCAGACATCGGTTACTTTCTTATCAGCATAGCAAAGGGATCTCCACAATTCAAAAGGTCAGAAGCAAACAAGGAAGAAGACAGGAGGACCTTGACCCTTCAAAATCCTAAGCATCTTTTGGAGAGGTGAAGACACAGGGGTAAGGGCAACTGTTTCACAGTTTTGGCATGGATCAGTCATTTCCCAGTCACCATCAGTTTATTTGCTTTGTCAGTGCACCTGGTATACAGCAGCCAAGAAATCATTCTGCAAAGGTGTCGTCTTCCTCCTGTGTTCTGCAACGCATCCCAGAAAGCACCATCTTTTCACCATTTTGGGACCCTGTCAGTCCTCAGTGTCTCCTTGAGCATGCCCAGATGGAGGAAGGATCTGTGTAGGCTTCATTCCTATTCTCTTCCCCCTGGTGCCTCAGTCTCACTGTTCAGGGCTGACTTATGTAAGAGGGAGAGCACCTGGATGGTAGTTCCCTGCAAAGAGTACTCTGTAAGCTTTCAGAAAGGGCACAGATCTCCATGCTGGATCACCGAAGAGGCCAGAATATGACCCCAAAAGAGACCAGAGGGGGAATGGTGATCCTGTCACCTCTTTTCACGGTAGAGTAGGTCTCATGGTGCTGATGATCTTTCCTGCCCTTCCTCTATCCTCTGCAATGAAGGAGTCATGCTTCAATCCAGAATTTCCATCTACTGAAACATTTCTTTTATTTATTAAGCCACTTACTTTTTTTGTGGGCTGCAGCAGCAGAGCAATGATGATATCTCAGTGTGGACACTGAGGAGAGATACGGAATGAGGCCAAAGGCTCACAGAACTTCAGGATCTGAAAGTGGATGAAGCACCTGATGCCCTTGCAAGTTTTCAGCAACAAAAACTGCTGATGCACATGAGCTTTGCTGCCTTCCTGAGACACTGCATCATGGAGTGGAGTTTTGTACTCTCTTTGCAGTCAGCTGCTTCTGTTAGCAAACCTGCTGAAAGAGAAACCTATCACAAGCCTTTAGTTGTAACAGGGCTGCATTCCTACCCTCTGTGTTGTTAATACATCGGTAAAGATTACTTGTAATATTTTTCACTTCTGTTACATGTTTTATCTAGGGAATATTAGAACATTTTGCAAACATTAATTAATAACACTTGCAACACCACTGTTTACTAGCTTATTGTTGGCCTTGTTTTTAAAGAAGATTAGTTTCTGCCTGCCATCTCCCGCATTCAGAAGAACCTATGTCAGGACATGTGCAGCAGATGGACATGGTATTAAAATGCCCACACTGCCCAAATCCCTTGTCTGTACTGTGGCATCAGATTACGCACTTTAGAAAAGCAATCTGGTCCTAGAACTGAGAAGCTTGGATAATCAGAGTAGTATGTGTGTTCTAACAGCTGGCTTAAAAAACAAGTGAATGAGTTGGTGTCTAAATTCAGACAAGGGTTGTGCTGGATAGAAAGGGGTTTCACCTTTTGGAATTTATAAGCCTTATTTTCCATGGGCTTGTGTTGCCTAAATTTCTTTTTTTTTTTTTTTTTTTTTTTTTTTTGCTTATGTTGATCTGCTAGTAGTAGGAATTTTAATTGCTTCTTGAAGTTGAAAAGGTTGTACTCATTCTTATCTGCTAGCCATGTTTCTTTATTGGCATACTGTTTTATCAGATATCTCCGTTCCTCTTGTTTGTGTTTGCAGACCCTCTGTTCACATACTTCTTATGTGGATATGATTTCTCTGACCTAATTACACAGAACAGTCTAATTTCTTATATTTTTCAGTATGTTCTTTTATTAGTGTTCACTTTCCAAACTCAATATCAAAATGTTTTGTCAATAGAGATATTAAGACTGCCAGAATTATTTTCTTTGGTTTTTGACTCTCAAACTTTAAAGTTATACCTTAAAGGCAATTCCTCTTGTGGTCCTGGGGGTTATTTTCTTGCCAATTACTTTTGTGCATTTCTGTGCTGAATCAATGTAATGCCATACAACCTAAAAAAACCCAGATATCTGTGGAACGATAAATAAATCTGCCACATATAATCTGAGACTAGGCTTTAAAAAAAAAGCATTACCAGCATCTGACACACTGGGAGAAAAGCATATTACTACTGTTGCTATTGCTTTTGTTTCTCATTACTTTAACTTGAGTTTATTTAGGTTTTGCCAATGCCCCATTCCAGACAATTTCTATGAGTGAAAAAAATGACCATTTTTTGTCCCCCAGTGTTTCCCAGCAAAATATCAGATCTCCTCCCCTTTTTCATCCCACTCAAGAGCCACTGTTTCTTAACAGCAAGTATTGCTGAAATTGAATTGCTTTAAATGAGAAACTCCTACTATAGGAGGAACTGACATGCCACAGAAGGGCCACAAAGTTGAACTGTATTGAAATTCTGATTACTTTACCTTTTTTTACATCCTTAACAACAGTTGGGGCAGTAGCAAGAGAGTCAGTCCTCTTACTGAAGCTCAGCAATACAACATCCCACAACAGCAGTAGGGTAATAGAAGTGCTGTGATGAATTGATGGGTTCATTAGTCTACAATCAATGGATAAGACTTCATAATAGAATAGACCTCACAGGAGCTAAATACCAGTGCTTTAATTGCAGCAGGTGCTCAGTGCCAGGGCATGTATTAAAAAGAAAAATCAAATGTTTCACTGAAATAAAAAATCCCTAGAATGAAGCAGACTACAAGAACAAAGAACAGGTTGCCAAGGGAGAAAAGAAAGAAAAGGGAATGCATTAACTACCATGTGTATTTCCATCTTTGCAAACAGGAGCTGTATACCGGAAAGCTGAGTATGTTGCCTGTTTTCTGACCTCTGTTGCAGTAATATGCAGATTGCAGTATATGCAATCTGAAACATGCTAGTCCCCACAGCACTATTGTGAGGCCAGAGAAGCTCTCTTACTGCCTTTCACGGGCAGAGAAGTCACAGCTCAGAGGCACAAGTGTGTCCAGGCTTTTCATCTCCGCTAGGCTGGGCAGGGAGCCAGCGTGCAAGGGGTTGGGTGGGAAGGTGTGGGAAGGAGTCCAGTCCTGCTGGGCCTCTCCTGCCCCTCAGCACAACACACTGTTCATTTGCAGGCACTGCCATTTTGGGAGCAGGACACGAAAATGAGCTGTCAAGCTTTCTCTCCTGCAGAGATTTCAATTGTGTCTGCAGTAGTTCTCCTTCACAAACTGTTCTTGGCAGACTGAGATTTAGGCTGGAATTTTAGCGAGCTGCACCTTTGTCCTGCCTCTACAGCTGGGCTTTTGCCCTCACTTTTAAGAGCCACTTTACATTATAGCTCTCTTTGCATCAGATGAACACACAGTGGGACCCTCACCTGAGCAGGCTGCAGCTATAACACAGATTCCAGGCAACTCTAAATATACAGTATACACCTCTTGCTCACTTAGTGCAGGTGAAGGACATGTCTCCTGGAGGCGTTCAGCCCCAGACCCTCACTGACATGATGGAATGATGTAAATCAAGTGGGAGAAGAGGGCACGGTTTGGATGGTACAGCAATGAGCTACAAGAAAGGGAGAAATAAGTACCACCAGGCACTTTGTGGGTTTGTGGTCTACACGGCATGCTAATTATGACTCAAGATGGGGATCATTCTACCATTTGGGACAAATTCTGTTCTCACTTATTCAGTATAGCCTCTGTTGGGGTTCTGGAGTGCCAAAATGCTGGTGTGATTTGACACAAATAGACAAACCTAGCCCTGATTTTAATCAGTCAGCACACCACTTACTTCAGCAAAGGTTATGTAGTTTACATGACAGTTGATTATTTCCTATTGCACACAGTCAAGTTCCCATAAAACCATGCTTAAAAAAATTAAAGGAAACAGGCTAACAGCAAGTGTCCTCAGCAATGTCCCCAGACAACAAAAATGTGGCTGAGTACAGTGCCTTAAATATAAATGCAGGAGGGGATATTTATATAAATAAGAGCAAACCTGTTAAAAAAAAAACTATGATACATATGTATATCTGATAGGGTACATACATATGATTTTGAGCTTGTTTTTAATACATAAGGGAGACTAGCATGCTTATAGAGAGAGAGAGATGTGAGTATATATTTATATATCTACAGTATTACACTGTATATGGGTGAATTTCTTTCAGTATATTTGAATACATCCATATATAAACACACACACAATGCAGGAAACTGTGGTACTTATGAAGATGCCTGTTCCCGGAGTCATGATACCTCTGTAGTGGAACTGCATAGTGAGAATATTTTTGTAAGATTTAAGTTTTTCATATTTCAGACTTCAGAGATCTGTTCAATTTACCATAAGCTGGCAATTTACCATAATAAAAGTGTAAATGAGCTGCTTATGACTGGTCTCTGCCTCCTCATGTGGTATGTCTACATGTCACACTCTTGTACCTCTTAGATGTGCCATCCACTTATCTGTGGGCACCCATGCTCTGCCCAGGGACACGTGTCTGGGCTCTCTTAGCAAGGGAGCTCCAGTAGAAGCACATATGCTGTCACCACAGGTATCCCAGACGTAGTTGAGGTTATAAGTTTCCCAATAAAGCACCTTAAGAGTCTGACTCACCTGTTTTTTTGTAGCCTTTACTAGTGATATTAGACCTATTTTCATCTTTGGTTTCATATGACTAAAGAACTGGAAAGCTGAACTTTTTTACTGCTGTGGGAAGAAAAAAGGAGAACAAAGGTGATGATGATCCAGGCAGAGAGGACTTAAGATTTTCTCTGCCACAGGCTCTGCTTTTTATCTTCAGAGGGTCACACTGGCATTTTCAAAATGTGCTACTAGTTCCTGGTACTGAATATAGGACAATGCATTTCAGTACTTGGGCTTCAACACCTGTCTTTGTTAGCCTGGTGTGAATAGTTTATCCTTAACACTCAGTGCTGCTTATAATGTTAAGAAGCCTTTACACACACCATCAAAGACAAGAAACAGTTTCAGTAAGAGATGCTCTTCATGCACAGAGTAACTGCTATCAGCAACTACTGTATTTTATATGCTCTGCGCATACGCTGAATATTATCCACTGCAAATTCTGTTTTAGTGAGACTGCTGTGGGCGATTGTTCCTTTGTGCAAAGGGTCCTAGGAGAGCACAGCTATAGCTCACTATTGTCTCTTTCTTCTATTGTAGCTGGAGTTCATTTTGTACTTTCTTGAGCTGATAGCTCTGAACCACTATTGGTCCAATACAGATAGGGCAGAGAGGAAAAAAGACTTGGGATCAGATCTACTTTTTGGAGCATCCTACTGCATTTTATCAGTTCATTGTTAACAATAGCTGAAGGCAAGGCCTAATGATATGCTGTTGTTAGGAAGAATGAATCTGAATGTGTGAGGGAGAATATTATAAAAGAGAAATAAAAATTGGGGCAATAATATGAATGTTTTATCTGCTATGAATCTGTTGAAAGATAATGGGTTGTTATTGAACAACCTAATGAGAACAAATAAAATATGTATGTCATATAAGTAAAGGGAATAACTGCAAGGGGCTGGGGGTCTGAAATGAAGCAGGAACTAGCTTCTGTCACACTTTATAAGAAAATGCTGATACATTAGTTGCTTTCTGCATGGCTGACAGGAATTCTTTTCAGTAGCCCAGCATGACCAGCAAAGCCTCTGCAGGCAGCTGGACATGGGTCAAAGGTAACAAGGATTTGCAGGACTGTGGCTGGGGGCCTTGTGAGCTATTTAACATTCAGAAATAGGAATGAACAGAAGGGAAGCACTGGATACCAGCAGCTCAAATGAGAAAATCTTGAGGTTTTTTTTTTTTTTTTGAGGACGTAAGTGCTAAAATTTTCATTAAAACACTACAAAACAAATTATATTTTACCAGCAGGACAGTGCTTTAGTACTCTCAAGGTGGATGATAATAGGAGAATGAGCCCTAGAGACAAAAGAAAAGCTTCCTACAGGAAATTAAATCCAAGCTTTGCAAATAAGAACAATAGCCTACAATCCAGGTAAAACTACAGACACAAATGAATGAATACAAAATGAACATTAGCAAAGCCTGAAGCAGTGACACCTTAAAGTACAAAAGAGAGGAGAGTGGCTTCACAGCACCAACTGAAATGAATTTATAACAATATGCATACTAATGAACCTGAAACACCACTTAGTTTTTGCATCCATTATTCATTGTTCAGCTTTATAGGAAAGCAGCCATACAATGGAACGATTACAGGGAGCATCACTGGGAGTGGGATGATAACAGGGAGGAAATAGGAGCAGCATCTGTTCCTTCACCCCGGTCCCCTTGCATGAAAATTACCATAGCACTGGAAAAGGAAAAGGTTGCAGGGAGAGAAACCAGATGACAGGCTGAAGATGTCTCAGAGGTTTTTTTTTATTTTTCTGCCTGCAATCTATGGGATCACTGTCCTTGAGGAGCAGGAGGGGCCAGAAATAAAAAAAAACCACTGTACAAGGGCCTATGCTCTCCCTTGGTTTTCTGGGGGTTGTTTTTGGGGGTTGATATATTCTTCTCAAAGCCAAAACTGTCTGTTGATTATTAAAGAGCCTTATATATAATAGAAACAATATAGATAACAAGTGGAACTAATTCAGACAGCCAAAGCTATGAAAGCTCCTGGGCACAGGGAAGCTGAAGGAAAGTGTTCAGAGAGAAACAGAGGCAGCAGTGATAGCCTAGGTATCCCAAGTTCTTCTGTGGTCCCTGTCCCCTTATGTCTGCACAGGCAAAGACTTTCCTGAACCAGATTTCTCAGCCACCTGCAGCACTGCAGGACATGCTGAATCTGATCTGCTAGTGAGTTGACACCATCAGCCAAGACAGACCTAGGATAGATCCTTTCATATGAACTGGGTCTTTTTCAGTTGTAGCCAAATTTAAAGAATTATTTATATATCTGTATATCAAAGATCGTAATGTTTCTCCTAAACTGTACGCCCTTCACATTTTATTTTCTAAGTATCCAGGGCCACAATAAAAGCACAGGGGCTGATGCAGGCCTGCTGGGATAACATACTTTTTCTACACTCCGCTGGCTTTATATACAGCCCTTTGAGCAGACTGCAGCTTTCATGGGACTAAGTTTAATACACTGAGAGCTTATTTTGCATAAATACACTGGAAACATAATGGCTGAGGTTGGAAGCATTCTCTGGAGGTCATCTGGTCCATCATTCCACAAAAGATGGATCCCAGGCTGCTTCAGCTGTGTGGACCAATAGGTTCTAAGTAGTGGGTTCTTATTTCCATATAAATATACAGAATACGCTGCATATGCACAACTTTTTCATGTAGAATCTGTGGCTAAATTACAAAATTTACCAGGGAATACATCATTTTTACCTACCAAATTACAGAGAAAGGGAATAGGACAAACAGATTCATTAGAAACAGAAATCATAGGAGCTTTTGCTGACTTTCACATTTGGTGTATCTTATGACCTGAGAAAGCATGCTTTTGAGTGATACACCTTCTGCAGCCACACTCACAGGGTTCATGGAAATTATACCATCCACTGGTATAGGCATCACAGTTAATGACCTACCAGAGCTTTGTAGCTGGAAGTGTTAGGCAATCAAGTGTTATATTCATGGGAGTTCAAAGCAGTGCTGAAATCTCAGTAAAAGTTTTAAATTTTCATGAGGTGGAAAAAATTTTTCACGCACCTGTGTTATACTAAAATGACTTGTGTACACTTCCTCCAGGAGTACCGCTTCTACACCTGGGTTTGATATTGTAAGTTCTTACTGAAAAGAAATAAAGGTAACTGGTTTCTACAATTTTGCATTTTAGAAAGCCAGTATATTGGGGTGAAGGATGTTTTGGCTTTGTTGGTTGAGGGTTTTTTTCCCAAACCCAACAGGCTTTCCAGTTTTTGGTTGCTGGAAAACCCATAATATTTTGTTTGCACTACAGAAGGATTTAAAAAAAAAAAACAACTAAAATTTGATGTGAAAATTATAATGTCCAACAGCAATACATCATCACTACCTTTTGTGAGGTTTTGAGCAGTTGTACTTCTCAATGTTTTTTCCACTGTGTTAAGTCATTGTCATGCAGAGGCATTTGCAAAACTGCAGCTTAATGAGTGAATTCCTGTTTTGTCTGATTTTCCTAGTAACAGGAAAAAACAAAGCAGGTGTACAATTCATGTTAAAAATGTGTTTTCTTAACTTGAAGATATAGTCTGTCTGTCTCTCTGTGTGATAGTATGCTTGATCTTATGATGTCTGTGTATTTATTTTGAATAAAAGACTAACTTAAAAGACTCCTGACATCCCAAATACAGTACACTAGGAAGAGAGGAGAAGGTTCATCCTCAGCAATTCTGTGTCTCTTTTGTCAATAAAAAGCATCAATGAAACCTGGATTCATAGCATTCAAATGAGTTGTTAATTATCTCTTTATGTATATAATGAATAAATCATAAAGTCCAAATAAAAGTGTATATTCATGCATACATGCAGATGGGGTTGCAGTAAATCAGTATTAATGGCTCTCCCTTGTGGTATCTTTTTATTATTATTAAATATGTAGGAGCTGCAGAAGTATATATTTTCCTTCCCATCCCATCACAACATTATGTTAAGATTTCCTGACACTTGCAACTTACAGAGTTTGCATTCATGTTGGGGGGGAAAAAAAGAGAAAACTCAGCTACTTCGTTGATGGAATCAAATGAGACCTAGATAGATGAGGTGGTAAAACATTTTTCAAAAATCCCATCAGTTTGAATCATAGCTATACTCAGAAAATGCCTGGGGATGCACTGCACCAGCGAGCTCTGCTGTCTCTCTGTGGACCACAACTCCTCTCCGGGGAGAGAGGCAGCCTGCATTCAGACACTGAGGTGTGAACCCCAGCTCTCCTACAGGCTAAGCTCTTATTTCCCTCTCCTGCTACAGCAGTGGTGGTATTAGCTTGTCTGTTTTGAATTTCAAGTGTGTTTATGTGTTCAGTTCCTAAAATGTGTGGCTTTTGTTTTAACTGGGTCCCCTAGATCCTAGAGTGATAGCAACAGTAACACTAACCAGTTGCAGACTTGCTGGTGGTCATAATCTATTGCCATCCCTGAGACACAGGGCATATAGTTCATCAAATGAGGTGGTCAGAGAAGGCTGAGTTTGAGACTCTGATACAAACTCTCTGTTTTGCCAAATGTATACCTTTCCAGAAAGCTTTGGGGAAATTCTGTTTCTATTGAAGTCAGTGATAAAAGTCCCCGGGACTCGGTAGGTTACAGATCCCTATTTCATGTTGGGGTTCCCTATTTCAGTTTGCAGGGCTAGCAGTGATGACTAAAATTGTTTTTTAGTTTGCCATTGGGTTTCATCTGAAAATCAGGGAGAATGAGTGCAGGAATATAGAATGTCATAGTGTCATTTTTCTATAGCCAATTTTTCTCTCTCTCTGCCTTTTGATATAGTTAATGTCACACACATCAAGTCACACTGAGCGTATTTTATCACCCAAATAGTGCCATCTCAGGACCTCACCTGATTAATCTGTAGCCTCTCTGTATATTGTCTTTGTGGGACGTTGACACTTGTCTAGCCATGTATGAAACTGGAAACAAAAACTCCCAAGTGCTCCATACTCGCATTGCTGTTCATGCCTGTAAATCATATTGATTGGAAATAAAAGTAGTCTGCTACCAATAAGAGATACTTCTTATAGGAGATAGTTGATTACTCTGTGTGATGCTTTCTAAAATGACCAGGATTCCTTTTAGGAAGTAACTCCATCATGCTGAGTGATGGATAGCAAAACAGACTGCTACTAAAATGAAATTCATGTTATGCAGCAGACCCCAATGTGACTGAGAACAACATTAACAAGGTCATTCTGATCTGATTTTTCAAGTTCATGCTGTTATTCTGGCTTTCTTGAAATCTGAATAGTCTGATTGATGGTAGTTTAGGAACCTCTTTGAGCACAAACTTTTAAGAAAATGTTCTGCACAAGTTGGAGTTTTGGGTTAAAATATCACACACTGCCCATGATTTAATTCCTCATCCATATTCATGTGCAGAACTCAAATGATGATGTCTGTTCATCTGCTTCAATAACTACATCTTCAGCTCTTGCTTGTTTCTAGCGTTGTGAATACACAGATGAAAAAAGACATGCTGTTCCATTTATAACCAGCAATTCTTTTGCTTCTGTCTAAAATATTTTGCAGGAAACATTTTCTTGTTTCGTGACTGAGTTTGGAGCAAGAGTAAAGAGCGAGTGGTGGTGGAGAACGGCAGGCTTTTTTTGAGCTTCTAGTGGTCTCTTCTCAGGGCCGTCACATAGGTTGCTTCTTTACCTCTATTAGAGACCCAATCTCAGGTTCTCCAATATGGTTGGACAACCCTGCTATGCAATTACAGATTAGTGATTTAAAGGAGACAGTTTTAAATATGATCTGACAAATTGCACAGTAAATGCAAAGCTTCCCTTCCTTCACTTTACTTTCTTTACGCATAAGTCTTTTTGACTGAATTACCTATTTCCAATCAGCTGCCCAAAATATTCCACCTTATCTCTTGAATACTGCATCCCACTTCCCTACTACCTTATCTTTCTACCCAACCTACCACCTTCCTTAAGCACTCCCAAACTCCACTCCAGCGGCTGTGATACACCATTTTGCACACCTGTTTTCCTCCCCAGCCAACACCCAAGCCCCAGGCTCCTTGTCTCTCCCTCCTCAGCATGCAGTCCCGCCTACTTGATTCTAGTTTATTTTGTGCTGATTATACCACACTAAGCAGTGTAATACTTCAAGGTGGTTCATTAAGTAATACAACCAACATCTGTCGTGTGCTTTCTCTCTCATCCTCTCCCCACAGGAAGATGTGTGCACAACACGGTGTTTGCTTTTGAGATTGTTTAACTCTGTGTATGTATAGATGTACATATATTTGTATATATACATGTGTGTGCTTGCTCTTCTATGTAAATATATATGTATCTATTCATATATGAGAACACGCATATTGGCCTTGCATTTATATGAAAGAAGAAAACAGTACAGAAATGTGCCGTGCCTGTAACCGTGGCACAGAATGAGGGCTTGAAATGTCTTCATTTTCCAGGGAAGCTTCTTACTACCATTTTGGGCTAACTCCTGTGAAATCTGTCTCCCACAAGAGTAGGTTTTCTCTTGGTTGTGGCAAGTTCCACTGGGCTGGAGGAACAGAACATAAATCACTGCCTTGTCCCAGAGCTTTAGGGATAACATAACTCTTTCAGAGACTTATATCCTTTCCCTGAAATCTGAAAAATGAAACGCATCTGAGAACGTGAGTCCATACTGGGGAACTACTCAGTATATGGAGAAGGACTGGTTCCACAAAGGCTAGATATGCTCTTCTATGCATTTGCCATTGGTTCTTTGATTGACTGATATTTCCACTTAGATATTTTCAGGACCATGTAAGGGATGAAAGAGCACAAGCTGCTGATTTGAAAGCCTTGGGAGAACAGCTGCTTGGCAAAAGCAAGTACGGTATTTTTTCTGTGCAGTTCACCAATTGCTCACTTATTAGAGTGGAATAATTTAAGATATCTCAGCTTTTACTCTTTTCTCTGTTATTTCTGGCAATTTATTGTGCTCCATCCAAAGCCACCTTAGATTTTTGCAATATGGATCAGTGCAATCCAACACCTCAGATGGTATCTTGCACCAAAAACAACCATATCAGGCTGTGCATTTGCCACTAGCTGTATGCAGGTAGGAGTGAGTTGCTCTGCCTTGGTACATGGCCTTCCTCTGATCTAAAGATTGGCATTTGCAATCAACCCACGTGTGTTTTTGCAAAGATCAAAACCAAGAGCCCACCCACCTTCTCTCTGAAGGCTCTCTGCCTGCCCAGATGGCAAGGGGAGGGTCTGCAGGACCATGGTCCTTACTTTTCTTCTAGCACATGGGGAGGTTGCATAGGCTCCTTGGCACCCCTGTGTCCCTGACATCTGGTCCCCAGAGTGGCATGTGTCCATGGAAAAACAAAAGTGGTAGAAATTGCAGGGTAAAGTTTGGGGCAAGATTTCAGTGTGTGATTGAGGAGCTGGGTGAGAGAAAGACTTTTACACAGTTACAGCCCCTGGTATAAGCTTTTGTTTCCCATTAACTATGCTTCCGATCGTCATATACAAAATACCTCACTGTATAGTATATTAAACACGTTGTTATCATCAAAAATAAAATTGATTCATTTTAGTGAGGCTCTATTAAACATATTGAGTGTTCCACCTTCCATACCCTTTACTGCAGAGTGGATGACATGCTTATCTCTTAAAAATACCATAAAGTTGGACAGGACATAGGAAATTTTCCAAAGTAGAAATAGGACAGAGAGGGAAAAAGGATTATCTCAAAAGTACATTTTTGCAGACAGGTCTCCTGTTATACACTATCAAATAAAGCTAATCCTCCATTTCGCTTCTGTTCACTTGGCTTTATTTCTTCAGGCTGTATTCTTCCATCAGATTTACAGGTCTATCTTAGATAATTTAGAGAAATGAAGGCTGTTCTCAGGATGCAAAGTTCGTCTGCTGCATGCTCCTAGACTCAAAGTAATACTTTCCTCTGGGTGTTTTACCAATCTGCTGCTCTGGGGTAAACAGATCTCAGAGGGGCTCCAGTTGCGCAGAACCAGGATATTTTTAGTTCAACACCAAATGAAATTTTGGCTGTTTCAAGTGCAAAGTGCCTGAGGTGAAATAATTGCCGTGCAGCAATCTCCTCAGATGTGGTGCCAAGAGCCACATCAATGGCTACGCTGGACTGAGCTGCATTGCTGCAGCCTCCTTGAAGTCACAGCCACAGCCATGCCACCCACCGTGGCTGGCCTCTCACAGAGGCATCCTTCCACACATGGCAGCCCTGGACCCTGGCAGCTGCTGCCCTGGACACCCCGGGAAGGCACTGGCTGGGTCAGCTACATTTCCTCACACACCCTCCAGCAATACCTTCTTGAAGCCACAGTGTGATGCTGCCTAATGAGACCTGCATGTGAGGGAGGTGGGTTTGAACCCTGATAGCATTAGTGGAGGCCCATGGCCCTTTCCACTTTTCAGGCAAACACAGTTTTATCAAAGAAACTATTTTAGGAGGGACCTTTTCCTTGTACATGAAATTCAGTTTAGAGACTCTAAGCCAAACCAGCCCAGGCTGCCCTTGAGCCCTGCCTGTCTGGGGTGGAGAAGGAAGCAGTCTACCCTCACAGAAGTTCAAACCAAAAATCGTGGGCACGTGAATTGGCAGTGACTAGGGCCAGATGTTTTAAACTTGAAAGGATTTGTTTTGCTTGTAGATTTCATAGAGAGCAAAAGCTAGTTTTGAAGAGAGTGGAGTTCAGCATTTTTAAAGCTGCAGTCATTTAAACCAAGCATTAGGTAGTGGCACATCTGAGCATCTCTGTGCCTTTGCAAATGAATTTTAAGAGATGCATTTTTAAAAAAGTTTCATAGGTGAACATATCCTTTTTCATTGATAAAATCCAGAGGCTCTGCGTCTTGAATAACTTTGAATCAAGACATATGCATGCCTTTGATAACCACTTGATATAAAAGGCATGCAAAGTTAGTAAAACATGAAGGGACTTAAAAATTGTTGGTACAACTGGGAGCACTTACGGAGGAAAATTGCAAGTTTCGTTCCAGAGAAACAGCAGACTGCAACTGCCTCCAGGGACCCGGTGGAGGTGGGTCTTCCTTATTGCAGGATGTGTGGGCTAGGAGCCTTCCAAAATTCATGACAGGTTGTGCCTCGGCTCCTGACTGGAGGCAGTGTACAGGAACCTCCAGAGGCATCCCTGCCTTCCTAAGCCTCTTTCACAAGCTTCCGAGTGGAAGGGGGTGGTTTGGCAGTGAGGTTACACACAGCATTACAGACATGAGTTTAGTTCGCAGCAGTTAACCATCCCCATCTTCTCTGTACAGCTGTTTGATGGGACTCCCAGTCCAACTCCAGCAGCATCAGAGCTATAGCAATCAATGGCATCTGCTCTCTCTGCAAGGAGGGGACGCTCCTGGGAATCAAAGCAAGGTGTTTGGTTAAGGAAAAGCTTGCCGAGAGCCATATTGCAAGGAAAGAAATGATAGCCAGAGCTGCTTTGGACAGACCAGGGCAGTGCCTCTGTGCTCCCATCTTAGATTGGGTCTCCTAAGTGCTCACCCTCTCCGTGCTTGTTGTTCACATGGCAGGGGAGCCTCCAAGTGCATGGACTGGGGTCCTTTGGGATGAAATGAAGCCAGAAGACACATACCAATTGCTAAGGGAAGCTCAGCCTGCTCCAGAGTCACCCACCGCTGCAGAGACATTGGCTTCTGGACACCATCTCTGCAGCTTTGGGGTCTCCCTACTGTCCCATGCCGGCCAGTGGGGCTGAGCACTGGAGGCACCACCTCTGTGTGATCAGCTCTCAGGTTCAGCTGGACCCTTTCTTATTCACTGTTTCTGAGGAAAATGATGTACAGAGAAATGTGTGCCAGAAGGACAGCACGGCAGAACTGGGAACAGAGCCCAGACCATCTTCGCCTGGGACCAGACATAACTCAGTTGCCTTCCCCTATATCTGTTCAAGACACAAACCTCCAGTACACTTTTACCAGGGACAAACCCAATCAGACTGGACGTAAAGGCAGCCTTCCAGGTGTGCCAGTCCCAGCCTATGCCCGCCATTCTGCTCCAGTGAAGGTCAAGAAGCAGAAGGGCACTGACTGGGTACCTCTCTACAGGGAAAAGAAAAAGAAAGAGAAAGAAAAAAATAGTTTTCTGAACTCTAAATAGTTATCTGAACTCTATCATGAATTCTTCAGCCTGTTGTCCTAAAGAAAAATTTTGGACAGATCAGTAAAGGCTTAAAAATATCAGTAGAGTGATGGTCTTGGTCTGGTTGCTTTTACGAAAGAAGTTTTGGGGAAAAAAGTCTATACATTTCTTGTTTCCAAAAGTGCTATCTTCCTTTATAGCTGTGTGGCAGGTTCGCAGATTTCATCAGTAGAACGGCTAGTCCACAGTTAATTATCTGTGTTCCTACTAATAGGCATTAAAGTCAAACAAATGGAAAAATAAGCAAGCTTTTGCACACTTTTAAAGAACTGTCTGTGACTCTAAAACTTGAATTTGTTGATAGCAGACCTTTAAGAGTGTGCACATATGTATGTTTGGTTCTACATTTGTCCCTGTAAGAAGTGCAAGACACAAAAAATGTTGTATGAAATACCCATTTTTGAACCCTTCACAAGAAGCAGCAGCTTTAACGTGCTACTTTTCTGTACAAGGTCATTATTCCAGCAAGTGCCCTCTGCTTTGATTTTTGGGTAGTACAACAACACAGATTAACAATTACAAATAATCTGCCTGCTCAGAATGAACAAACAGTGCACTGATAACGAGCTTTAGATGATACCTGTGTTCAGTGTTGCTCAGAGTCAGAGGATATAAGGAACACAGAATATGCACCTCAGTTTCCTCTTCCCTACCACTTCCACCCCAAACTTTCAAAGGAGATTCTCCAGTCTAGCATGGTTGTGATTCCCAATAGAGGAAAGAGGAGAAAAGAGGAACCATTATAATGACTGCTTTCTACTCACCATCATACATCACTGTCTTGAGCTATTCTTAAGGATGCTTGGAAAGCAGTCAGAGCAATCTGTGACACTAGGCAGTGATGCTGACAGCATCTTACCACAGTTATGATGATGTATACAGGTCTAACTAATAAGGCTGGGGAAAAAAATAGCAAAACCAAAAGAACATACTCTCTTTTCCAATTTTTTCAGAGGCACTGGCTTGAAGGATTTCAGGCAAGGGAGGACACTGAAAAGGATGCAAAAAAAAATATCCAAAATAGAAAACCTTTCTTCAAGATCCCTTCTTGTTCATTATAGATAAATTTGATTGTCAATAGTTCTGACTCAAAGAAATGAGAATTACTGGAGTGGATTTAAGAAAGCTTAAAATTCAGCATGGTTTCAGAAACAAGAGAGAAAAATTTAACCTTGTTATAGAGGGGACTGAAGTTCTTAGGGAGGTATTGTTGCTGACGTAATGAGTGCAAACTTTATGCTTGACAGTGAAACCATGCTGAACTATGCCAGCTGAGGCTTTGGCCTGAGTAGAGGAGTCTGCTATTGCATTCCTTTCACTGCAAAGGTTTTCAGAGCTTTGTATCTGTTATGATTCCCATTATAAACAGTTATTGTCAAATTATTATACTAAAAATAATAATTTTTAGTATAATAATTATTTTCTAGACATAGAAAAACAAGTGAGCTACTGGCACGAGAAGAATGCAGGGGAGGCATCAGTGAAAATACACTAGCAGTGAGATCTATTACATCTTTGAATGCTTGCTGAGGGAGCTGCAAAAGTAACATTACTTGAATCTTTGGCCTTTGAGGAGCCAAATGCATATATTCTAGGGAGGAATAATCCTTCCCTTGTGTCATGGAGAAGAGGATATCTAAGTTTTTCACTGCTGACTTCTGCTGTGTATGGAACAAAGCAGCTAGGAGAGGGATCAGTCAGCATGAGTGCTTAGTGAGCCTGAGGCCCTTGCGCTGTCAGAGGTGGTAACAAGATGAGCAAGGCACAAGGCTAATGTCTGTCCATAGCAGTAAGACCTGAGTTCTGATTAAAATGTAAGATTTTTCAAGTGATTTGTAGATGCCTTAGGAGCAAAGGGGTTGCCCAGGAGAAGTTTGCTCTTCCTCACAGAGATTCCATTGTGCTGAGAGCACAATCCTCCTACTAAACCTACCTTTTCATCATGCTTACCACAAAGGCCCCCTGTCCTACTGTGCCCCATGGACACAGCAAGCATATTCTACACTCTGTGTAGCTCCAAAGGAGCTGATCAGATGCTAGTAGCAAGCATTTCCACAGTTCAGATAGTTATTGTATGCTGAAAAAAACAACGGGAGCTAAACAAAGAACTTCAGCTTTTGAGAAGTAGAGTCCTGACCTTGACTGGCTCAGTCCAGGCCCTGGATGCACAGCTTCTTTTCCAACCATCCTTTGAAGAGGCAACCAACAACATTGAACTGATGCAACAGCCCTCTTTGGCTCCACTGTAGGCACAGGGTTCAGGAACTCAAAGGGGAACTTGAGTGATCTAAAAGTGAGATATTTAGTAGAATCATATCAGCCAGACTCCCTCCACAGTGCATGGAGGGAGACAAGCACATCCAGAGGACATTTCTATGAGCCTTGAGTGTCTTCTGTAGTATTCATCTAAAACACTTTTCAGAAGTGGCTTTCCACAGATGAGTGATTGAATGACTGATCCAGATTGAATGACTGATCCAGAAGAGTTGCTTTATCTTTTATACAGCTAACATCAGATAAAATTAATTCTCTTCCCCTCTTATATTCCAGTACCCCAGAAAGGAATGCAAAGCTCATTGAAGTCGTGCTAATTCCTGTGGTTTCTGAATCAAGCCCAACATTGCAGGGAGACAGCCAATGTTAAAAGAAAGGAAATTTCAGCAAAGAGTACAAGTAACTCAAGTGATACTCATCATCCTGCTCACAGATTTCTTAAAGTCTTTGGGGCAGCAGCATTTGGAATAAAGAGTTCATTTGTTGTTACTCATATCAAGCACCATAGGTCCACAGGACAGTTAGGAGTTCTACTACTATACAACACCATGAAGCACAACTTTCTTGGCTCGCTTGGAAATCGCATTTAGCTTGGCTTGAAAAAATTGTAGCTCCCAAGGGACTGCAAAATTGGTAAAAGGTTAAAGAGAAAGGGTGGTTAAATGATTCTAATGCTCCAGATGACAACAGTAAAGCTCTGACCAACGGCCTTGCCACCACTTGTGCTGGTTCATCCATCTCAAATAAGTCTGGTGTTACAGACCCACTTCCCTGGCCATGAGTAAAAGAAGCTGATGAATAGCACAAATCAGCACCTCAGTGTGAGTTCTTCTGCCCTAGGCAAAGGTGGTGCAACCTTCCTGAAGATGTGACAGTTGCAAGGAGTGCCCAGTTGCTTAGTAAATAGCACATGCCTCAATATGAAAAATGTGAAGATTCATTCCATTTTACTGGAGAGGTGGTTCCAAACCAGCTGCTCTGTTGGAAGGCAAATGGGGGTGTATCTTCCCGTTTGCATGATGCCAGTATTTAAAAATACTATGCCAGGACACCATTGTGCCAGCTACTGCACAAATGAAACAAAAGACAGCCACAACAGGCAAACAAACTGCCAGGCAGGAAGCAACAGCTATGCCAATCCCAGGAGGAAGGACTGGTTGCTGCACATCAGCCTGCTGGATGGGCTGCCAGGCTCACCTCTGGCCCTGCTGCTCCTGTGCCTGAGGAGGGGCGTGAGGGCAGATTGGAAAAAGGACAAATGGAGTGGCTTTGTAGGTATTTACAAAGAGCTTCTCCAGTGGGACAAGAAGCATGAGAGAAAACCCAAACTCTCTAGCCACTCACCAAATAGGACCTGAAGATCATGTTACCAGTGCTGGTTCATTCCCATAGGCATGCTGCAGCTCTCCGGTGCACTGCACAGCACAGCCCCAAGGCAGGGTGATGTGAGCTAAGCATAGGGTACTGTGCCTTACCATGCAGTTTCTCACCCTTTGTGGTGGGTTTAAACCTTTACTACTGGCTTTTATGTTGAGTATGTTACTGGTTTTGTATTCTAATAAGTTTTCAGCATGTCTTTGTTCCTTGCCAGCTCTATGGACACACACGTATACTGCAGCTCATCCACCAACCAGAAAACCTATCCAAACATTTCTCAGAAGGATTGGGAATGCAAATACGAGATAAAGCACTCCAAGCAGAAAGCAAGTGGTTCACTACAGCCCACTACTGTGGCAGTGTGGAGAGTGCAGCCTTGACAGTTAAACCAGAGCATGCTAGTGAATTGATGACCAGTCCCGGTAGGATACTCTCTCTGGGCTCTATGCTCTCCTTCTCTGAGTGGCTACTAGTGCAGATGCAGCCAACAAAAAAGGAATTCCCAGAAACATACAGGGGCTGTTGTGACCAGTGGGCAGTACTGGGAAAAGGAGAGTTTGATTTCTAGAGAAATTCTTGCAAATCACTACTGGTAGGGGGACATGGAAACAGAGGAACTATCAGGCACCACTCTATGGAGATAAGCCAGTGATGTTCCTCATTAATGCTCTGTCATGTTTTAAAGTTCAAGAGATACTGCAGCTTAACTTGCTTCCCTTGACTGGAATTCATCACTGCTAATAGAGCAGAGCCACAGGGTAAGCTGTTAGACATGCACTGGCAAGAGCAAACTGTTACTGCATGAAAATCAGCCCACATTAATGTCCTTGAAGAACTAAAACCTGGCTGGAAAATGTGCTTCCCTGATATGCCCAGGGCGGGTTCTATTTACTAACTGGTTAGAGGGTCAACAGTTCCTTTTTTCTTGATTTTCCATTATTAGAGTTTGCCTTTATTTCCCTCCGTTCAGCTGCACCCACAGAAGAATAATGTAAAGGAGAAATCAAAACACTGAAGCTTCAAAATCCCCAGGCAGGGCATTTTGTATGTGTTTGCATGTGCATCCTTAGAAGGACTGTAACACATTTGAAGTAAGAATTTCTTCTCCTCAAAGAACAGAACAGTTGTGAAATGATTTTTGCAAGCTTTACTTTTTTGACACATCTAATTAGATGCAGTGTTATGCTTGCAATCAGACTTATACCAGGTGAGAAGCCTTTCCTGTGATTCAGAGATGAGCTGTAGCTTCAAACTGTGATGTCTTTTGTTTCCTGTGTACTTGCATTGCTGTATTGCTAAGATCATGACTGTACAACACAACAGATCACCTGTTTTGTCCTTGGAGCTGCTGAAGCGTTCATCCAGTGGAAACATGCTGTGTTCTCTTACATTGAGACCTAACTTCCGTTCTTTCCAATTATTTTCTTTCTTCCAAGTTCAGACATAAATCAGTAAATGATACTGTTTGCTTGTTTATAGAAACTTTCCCTTCATAAATCACTGTGTCCATATGAAGTCAACCATCAGCGCTACAGGCAGTGGTGCTGAGCATTCCAGTGCAATTGGAGCCCGGGAACTGAGCACTCATGCTTGTTTACATACAGTAACTTCCCTTCCTCCTCTGTATGGAGTCCTCTGTGCCATTCAAAGAAAGGTAGAGTGCTCTGCCAGGACTCTCCAGGAACTGAAACAACCTCAGAATATCTGATTATCTGTTATTTTATCCCAATTGCATGGGATTAAAAATTAAATTGATTAAAAGATTAAAAATAACCCTCTGAAAAACACTAAGTATGCAAACACTCCTTGAAAACCAGCCTCAATTTGTAAACTCATTTCCCACAGCTTGATGTTGCAATATGGATCCTTTGAATGCAGATATATTTAAAGGGAAGGAAAGTAAGCTCTGAAACCAAGGATACATGCATAGAAACCTGATTTGCACACTTGTGATAGATTATAAACTCTCATAGTGTTTTGAAAGCATAATAACATATTCACCTTCAAAGAGCACCTAAACAGTTCATCTAAAACAGATTATATGCCATAACTGATGATAAGGCTTTTCCTCTTGCAAACACAACGTACGCAATTTTTTTTTCATTTTAAAGGAATTAAGTAATTATTTTATCATAATATGATTTATTATTTTCAAGCCCAGCTGTTAAACTGCAGGCTGAATCTGGAGCTGCCAACACTACGGCCAATGGTGTGTTTATCCCACATGCAGCTTCAAGGAAGAAAAAGCAGCATGCAACTACAGTGAGAAAAATCAAGATTCCCCCCAGAATCTGCCATAGAAGAGACTTCACAGCATATAATTAAGCCAAAGGCTCAAAAGTCCCTACTTTTTCAAACCTTAAGACATCCATGAATACATTTCCAACTCTTTCTACTAAGAACATAGGGAGGTGAAGTACAGTGTTTTAAAGCTCTACCACATGAGTTTCCAGTGCTCATAGGACTAGGCATGATTGATAAAGAATTTCTTGAGTTACCCAGAGAAGGAAAGAAACACAAATCAGTGACATTTTCATGGACCTGTGTGCCCCAGTGTCTCAGACATTATTGCAAATAGACAGTCCTTCTTTCTATCTGTATTAAATTCAACCTTCAGCTCAGGGAAGGATGAGTCTGAAGGTCATAAGAATATTTTAAGTAACACAAGAGACAGTTTTTGTATGGTTGTGTGGAAAACATTAAGGAAAAAAAAATAAGAGAGAGAAAATACCTGAAAACAGAAAGCAAAAGCAGGAAAGGATTGGTGTCGCTAAGGCACTCAACCTCCAGCCATTCCTTCCACCAAGGGAAATGAGATTGTTTTATTTTTGTCACACAACAATGTGCAAATCAATCTCATTAGCTGCAAAACCTGCTTTTATTGGATGCAAAAGATTTCCTTTTATAAAATTAAAAGGTGATATTCAGAGAAAGCCTCACAAATGCAGCAGATTTTTTTTTCCATCTTATTTAAGCTGTGATTTGCTGTTCATTTACAGATACGAATGATGGTTTTTTATGTAATGTTTTTGTAAGGAATAATTAATAATATGCTCTCAAATAAGAAAATATGTTAAAATGGACATTACAAAACCCAGGAAACTTGGAACATTTTTTACAATGGAAAGTCCAAATATTTTTTGTTATTATGTATTTATTTGTTTACTAATCTCTTCAAGTACTTCTGCATTTATTAACAACTATTCACCACTGATTACAAGTGGAGTTTTGTTACTTTGTTTCATTGTCATGTTTCATTGTCCATGAAGGTGTGTAAACTTTTTTCAGCTGACCAAGTAGAAACTGCTGAAATGTTCCCCAAGCCAGGGTGTGCCTGTATGTATGTCACGGAGACAACACAGACTTTGTGCAGTGTCACATATACAGTGACTTCTGGAGAGATAAATGGTGATCTAGAGAGGCTGTCCATGTTTGCACCAAATTGAGAGGGCAGGATTGTGACCTAATGTTACTTTTCAGCCTCACAGATCATCAGCAGCACCACTGAAATTATCAGACTGCATTCAAATGAAGGATGGAAAACTGAGATTAGAGTTCACATTTATAATTAAGCTTGACAAACAAATTTTAATTATGTCAAGTGCAAAATGCCCAGTTTTGTCATCTTCACTGTGCACATATCACCTATTCAGATGCTCCAGATGTACTTTGAGATTTACATTCTCTGTCTACATATTCCCATCAATTACAGCACACTTGACTCTTCAGTGAGATTTATTATCCTATTGTATCACTGGGACTTGGAGACTGAAGAATTATAATCTTACAAGCTATTATGAAGTGATTTCTGCTTGTTGGGGCAAGTTTTTCTCAGGAAGAGCAATTATTTCTTGTGTTTTTTCAGTGGCATTCAAACCTTAGCCAGAAGTTGGCCTCATGTTTTTGTGGGTACAGATCAGACCTGGAATCAGAGGCAGTATGCAGGATGAGTCCTCAACTGCAATGTTAAAACCATCTCAGCTGTGTTGAAAACTGTTTTAAGGACAGCTATTCTCATCTGGGCTTTTCTCTACATTTTCAGAAGAGCAGATAAATAAAAAGGTTCAAATATTCAAAGATCATGAAGCTTTTGAGTCTTTAAGGGTATACTTGCAAGCTTAGTGATTTGAAGATATCTTTTTTGGATAAATGAGTATTGCATATTGTGAGAATACAGTTACTCTGGAAAGAGAAAAAAAAATTACTGAGTGTTTTTATTGTCGGAAATGCCAGCTGACAAGGTCAAAATGTTCCATGATTCACTAGTTTTAGAAACAGTTCTGGCACAGCATAGATCTGTCTGAACCCTGTCTCATTTTCCACCAACTCCTCTGCCCACAGGGACTCCGCTTCTTCCCAGGATGTACAGCAGCCTTGGGAGTTTCACTCCAAATCTGGACAAAACCTGCTTTGGAAATACTGAAATCTGCCAACAATAGGGTTAACCTGTCAGCTCAGCTTCCACTGTTTGATTTATGCTAGCAAAAAATACTTAGATAAAGGCTTTAAATTACAATTCACATTGAAGCTCCACTTAGCTCAGCCCCTGCGCTTTTTGTTCCCCATGTCAATGTCTTGAGGAAACAAACACACTGCCTTGAGCCAGGCATCCAGGGTGAACATGGCAGAGGTGACTAGGGATGTCCCTGAGCCTTGTGTCCTTGCCAAGTGGCATTAGGCAAAGCCGTGCCAGGATACATAGTTTTTGCATTGTCCAGCTACCATGGGAGGTCCCTAACAGGGATGGGGGGCAATAATTTAGGTATTCCCATGTCTATGATGATTGTTTCTAAGCAGGCACTCTGCACCTCACCTAGGTCCCAAGACACCTTTGAGGAAGGAGGCTGGAGCCCATCATCTCAGGAAATGATAACGCATAGGTAGCTCTTATGACACCCTTTCATCCATACTAATCATATAAGACTGACATCATTGACCTCGTTTTACAGTAGAGAGAAAGCAGGGTCAAGGAACTTCATTTTTTCCCCAAGGTCACCCATGAGCAAGGGGCAGAGGTAGAAGTGCTACTAGTTCACTTAAACTCAGGGCAGGGCTCTGTGCATGAGAGCACATCTTCCCCCAAAGCCAATTTGATGCAAACATCCAAGCCCTGTTCATTCTGTCTGGGTTGCAAAGGCCAGAGGCAAACAGGGGATCTGCAAATTCCTGCTTTCCATCATATCTCTCTGAAGTGTGACTTGTGCCTGCATCATATTTCATAAAGGGATCATAATCTAATAGAAAGGAGCAAAAAAAGCTGATGTGGCTGCTGCTGAAAGATGATAATCCAGAAACAATTAGGTATCTATCCACTCTTCTTTGTTAAAAGCCTGAATAGCACACGTGGGGAATATACCCTCTCAGATGGCTGGAAAAATAGTCTATTTTTACGGATCTTTTATTTAAATCTTGCAAGTAGTAAGAAAGCAATTTTAATAAAAAATTCAGTGCATAGAAGAATTGCTGCTTTTCGTCTGAGAAGTGAAGGATTTTCTTTATTTTTACTAATTTTGAATTTGATGCAGATGTGATTCCAATGCTAATTATGCCCCCCACTGTCTCTATGCTCCAGTGAAATGTGACTCCCTGATGTTTCTCATTGTCTTTTGTTTACAATTATAAGAAGTTGATGGAAATCATCTGGTTTTTGCTTCTGTACTGCTGTGGGATTTGTACAGCAGCAACCCGTCAAACTAATGACCTCTAGCAAAAGAAGCTGTGGACAATTCAGGCTGCAGTCACAGCTGAAATCTTAGCATTGCACTGTTTCTCTTTCACCCCCTGCATATTTGTGATGAAACAGTTCCAGCATCACGGAAGGATGATTTCAGAATTAAGAGTAAACAGTAGGATCTTCACAAGTAAATGATGATACCCAATTTTGCTAAATGCCTTCTTGCTCAGGGCTTCTTTTTCTTGTGCCTCAGTTTTCTCCTAAAAAAAAAAAATAATGCAGATGTGCTGTGAGCATGATCTCATTAATGTTTCCAGTGCTTTGGGACAGGCTGGAGACCAGAGGGCTCTCTCAGCACCTACACACTGACTCCAGCACCAGCAACTGTTAAATGAAAACGCCTATTGTATAATTTGCTGGTGACCTTCTCAATTCCCAGTCTGGACTGCCTGTGAATGTGTTTTCATTTTCTGGAACTGTATGGATGTATGAGGCATCTGTGCATCAATCATATATCTTAGGGAAAAGCAAAGTTAATGTTTCAGGAAGATAAATAACAGACTTCACCAGTAATTATAAATAATGTTTCTGGGCATCTTGTACATAGACATACAACTGCAATCTTTGCCCTGGTAATGAAAGCATTACCCAGAAAAGCATTCTGGATTTCAGTGCTTTATAGAAAACATTAGACAAAGACAGCTTACTATCTAAAGGGCTAATTCAATTAATTCTATTACTTTGAAGTGAAATACGTAGTAAAATTAACAACTATCAGATTTCCTTCTCCACAGAGGAACAAGGGAAGCTTTTTTCCCTAGTTCCTGTGGATCTTTGTCCTACTTTTTCTTAAATCCCATCCCACTTTTTTATAGTCCCCAGTTCCTCCACTATTCCCAGTGTTTCCTTCCTCCCAGCAAGTGCTCTTGGCTGGGTGATGGCCAGCACACAGTGGTGGCAATGGTGCTGTGGATGGCATTGTTGTAGGGCTAACACGTGTGTGCTGGGCCAGATGACAGCTGCTCCTCTGGAGGGGTGGGAGCCCCGATTACAGCTGCATGATGCCAGTGGGCCTTTATTCATCTTGCTTTTGCATTCTCCCACTGATTTCCACAATACAGTTCAGAGATATCTAAAGTTTCATCTAAGGCAGCTAAAAAATGTTTAACTTTTTGGGGAGAGTAAATAATAGACAGTTGTACAGATGGGCATACAGGTGGACACATATGTGGATGAATGCTGCAAATTCATTCATCTGTTTTCTTAGAAAACCAAGCTAACATTGAGACAAAACTGTTCATAAACACTAGTCAAATATGTACACATCAGCAAATGAATATTTATTTCTGAGTGGGAGCTTCAAAAACCTTGCTTGCGAATCTGAACTCTGTACAGGTTGGCAGAGACCAGTGACGGATGTAGTGGCAACAAAATTGTGACTTGCTGCAAGAGGTGGAGGACAGAGCTGTATGGAGATATACTGCCACGAATGCTTGTAGTTTTCCCTGAGTTAGCTCCCTTGGAGACTCCAATTAGCATGTCAGCAGTTGCCACAGATGGCCATCAGATAGGTGTTCATTGCCAGCTCACCCTGTGGGCATAGATGGGACAGAAGGAAGCTGCTTCCCGCACACAGAATGCTTATAGCCCAGGCCACACAAGGTACCCACCCAGGGTGCAGGTCCTGTGTCCAGGAGCTGCCTGGTGGCCCATTTGAGAGCAAGACTGACATGGACAGCAAGGCAGAGCTACAGCATGGAAATCAACCCCTAAGACCAAGGCTGAGGCTTAGGCATCTTGCTCTGTGGAAAGTGTATCCTGATATTCAGTCTGCTGGTTGTACACTTTGTGGTAGAAAACTATTCGTGTGAAGTCCAGCAAGGGGAAAATCTGGAGGATTGGACATTGGAATTCCTTAGTGGCAATTTGTCTCAATTCATATCTTTGGCCACCCCTCATGGGTCATAGCTACTTCACACAAAATATGAATATTAATAACATCTAATAATAACAATGTCACTATCTTCATTTCACAGGTTCAGTTGGGAGCACAGATAGCCAGGTTGGATAACAAAGTCAAAACTGGATAAAGCTTGCAACTTACTGGAAAAATGTGATGGTTCGTGTTTGAAAGTAGATAGATGCTCACACGATCTCTGTTTTGGTATGTTCTTCCTTTAGAAGAAACCAGGGACTGAGCCAACATGATGAATGAATAACTTCAAATTGCTAGAGGGTAAATCAGAAAAGATTGCAACTTCATGTTACAACTTGCAATCATCCACACTTTTCCACTGCTAACCCCCCTGAGACTGGAAGCACAGACCTTAAATTCACTACAGTTTCACACTGGTGGTGTGATTTTAACTTTAATGTATATTTGGATTTAATCTTCTATAAATAAGAGAAAGTCAGAACCACATCATCTTAAACATACTAAGGTACAAACACGTTATGTTAATTTTTCCACAAACCAATTCACATGTGACAGGCATTTCTTCATAACCTGAAATTTATGGCTGTGCATCTCTGACAAATCTGCACTTCTGTGCTGCTCTCCTGCCATTATAATCAGTCAGTAGCAATGAATGACCAGTTTGCTGCAACCACCAACCAGGTAGCATCTTCCTTGCAAGCACCAAGCATGTCAATATTCTTTATACCCCAACTGGCTCTTCTTCTCACATTAAGGCTGCCAGAAATGGCAGTATGTGTCAATGTCTTTGTACATATGGCACCCTGGTCAGTGGTTTGAACTTCAGAAGCCCTGTCCCACCTGTCTCTATGACACGCTATAGCCTGCTTCACTGGGAACCATGCCCAGCAGAACTTAGTATTTTGTGCCCCACAGACATGGATTTGAAGCATCTTCCATCTCAGAAAGAGCATAGCAAAACTGGGGCTCTGCAGTACCCAAGTATCTCAAGATGTACCCTCTGCAGTCTGCAGGGAGAGAGGTGAAATAAAGAGGCAATTAGAAAAATAATTTCTGTTAAACCACGCTCCCAGCTGCTAGTAACAATACAAAATATGTAACATTTGAGGGAAAAGTGAGTTCCAGTAGCTCAAGTATTATTAACCCCTGCTGCTGCCCTCCTTCAAGGCCTTTTCATCTGCTGCTGCCTTGATGCCCCATGATCCCCAGCACCTACTTCCAACCTGATGTGAACTTCTCCTGCCCTGTTTGCCTTTCCTTTTAAAAAACGTCCCTTTTCTTTTGGGAAGCAATCATCTAGGAGCTGCTCTCATCAGGGAGGTGACTACAATTACAGATCTGAAGTCTTAACAACATCTTTTGGTCAAAATTCTCCAGTTTTGGAGTCTTTCGTGTTGTCCAACACAAGCATCCAGCCACCCAGGCAAAGCCCCCTGGTGCAGTTTCGGCAAGGGTCACAAAGTTAATTCAATTGCAAGAGGAGACAGAGCTCAGCCCAGTCCCTTTTACAAGCATACCTGAAGAAGTGGGCAATGGCACCTCTTCCACTGGTGAGTGGGCATATGAATTTAGGCCATGCTTCCATGTGGGCACCTGAGCACTGGAAGTGCTCTGGGTGTCTGCACAGGGTGTGCAGCCTGCTGCTTACGAGCAAGAAGTAAGAAAGATGGTGCAGAATGAATGTTCTTTTAATTAATGGAAAAATAATTTTTACTGACGTTACTGAGCACCTGGGGATCCCTACTCCAGGAACTGAACATGTCTTATCTTGTGAATCTTTGGCAGGACTTCTCTGTGTCTCTGTTAGTTCATTAGCTGACACATGATGCTCAAACAGGATATTTGTAATCCATGTAATGCAGAACATTTTACAAAGGACACGGAATACCATGATTCTCACTTGGCCAGTGGGTAAAAGGAGGCTCAGAGATTTTAAACCAATTGTCCAAGGTCAAACAGCAGCCCAGTGGCACATCTGGTACACCAGATCTCCAAAGTTCTGTAATAATCCTTTATTCACTAGATAGTATTGCCTCCCTAAAGCCAGTATAATGATATTCAGTAATGAGGTTGTTAGGTTTAATTAAAGCTGGTAGAGTGCATTATGTAGAAGGAATGAAAATATTGTTTAATTATTGTATATTATAATAATTACAGAACAGCTAGACTTAGGCAGTAACCACAGAAAAAGACTAACCAAATTCTGTATCCTATAAATTTTTTGGGCACATCACATAGGAATCGCAATGGACAAAAGAACTGATACTTTCAACATCATGCTTGAGTATTGCTTGCAGTCTTCCAGCTTATTAATCACTGTATTTTTTAATAACAGTTTAAAATAAATTTAGTTAAAATTATATACTGCTAATTGAAAAGACTAATTCCTTGAATCTCCAACTTATTACTGTGGCTCTGTTGTGCTCTATCTACTGCCACATGAGAAAATACTCAGGAGAGGGGAAACTTCAAAACACTGAAATTGTTTCATTTTTGAATAAAAGATTCTGCTTTGTTTCCTGTTCAAACTGAGTCCTACCTGGAAAATGTAAACAGAAATGAAAGAAAAGCTGAAGATAAAATGGCTAAAATTGGAATAGAAGTTTTCTAAATTACTCTATTTGGATCTTTTTAGACCTCCATTATAACTTTACAATTGCATTACTACGGAGTGACATGTGTTCTTTTACCAGATGGATTTCTCTGAAGACCAGATTTTGATCCTGTATGTGTACTCTCAAAGAAGATAAATATAATTTGCATAGAAAGATCTGCAGTCTTGGCTCATACTGAGAAACACCTTATTCTACAGAAATCCTCCCTGAGACTTTTAAGGGCGTCAGAAACAAATCCTTAATGTACTAACTTAACAATTCTCTCATCTTTTATCCCTGTGAACCAGTATTCTTGTTCACATATTTTATTTTCTTCCTCTTCAAGACAATCAGGGTGATGACCATGACCTGGGGGATCAAAAACCAACACACAAGGGTCATGTTTATGTGTAGCCACAGTGTTGAACCATCTTCAAATTCAGTGGAAATGGCATGAAAGGAAACAGACAAACTAGTTTAGAGACAGCCGCTTGAGGAGCATACATTTTTTTTCTTATCCCTTGTATATACAAGGAAACCAGGAACAAGCACAACAGACATAAGAAGCATGCAGAATAGTATTGCTCAAGTGTCATTTTTCTTATAGTAACTATCAACACAGGCAGTCAGAAGACAGTGCTAAGAAGACATTCACCCTGCACAGCATCAATGTTCACATACTTTGACCTTTCACAATAAGGCAATGTCCTTAAAGTCTAAATATACTTACCATATTCACTACCCTTTTGTTCATCTCCTTTCCTCCTGTCTATACGGAAAATGGGGCAAGACTTCCTATTTCTGTATGACTGCTCTGGCTGTTCTTGGTTCACATGTGAGTCACAGATATTTGTGGTTCGTCCCAGGCCCTTTTTTTAGCAGATCCCTTTATTCTCCAAACATATTAGATCATTTCAGTCTTACACTGACTATGGTAAAATAACACGCAGACAGAAGCATTCACAGAGATGTGAATAAAGAAGTTCATATTCCCGGGTACACAGAATAACTGCCTGGTCATGACAGATAAGGAAGTGTGCAAGACTATGTCTACTGCTGGGTTTGCTACTGCAGGCAGGACTTCAAGTGTGCAATTTCCTACCAGCTCTCTTGGAAGGCCAGATGGACACCCCAAGAACCACAGCAAAAGACTTTTAACTTTTCTGCTTAAGAATATACTGTAGTCTCCATTTTTTGCAGAGAGGTATAAGTTCAATGTACATCAACATGTGGGACAAAAATATTCCATAAATAACAAATATGTCAAAGCACTTCCCAATAAAAGTGGAGAGTCAGAGAATGTGCTTCCAGTCCCTGAAAGGAGACAGAAAGCAAGGCATGGACTCTGTATCCAACAAAAGCGTTATATGATGATGCAACATTCAGGTGTGCTGCTACAATGTTTGAGCCTAGAGTCACAAATGGGATTCAGGTGTCTCACTGATGTTTCCGTCATCTACCTCACAAAGCCAGAGTCTCAAAACATGTCCAATGTCTCAGTCCTGGCTGTTTTCACAAGCTAATATCCCCTCCCTAATTTTTTGGCACAAACAAGGCTGGTAAACACACCCTTGGGAGGTCAAAGTCCTCATGGAGTGATGAGAAATACCTTCTACGTGGTTGCCTTCTTCTGGGCACATGGGATCAGGTGTTTGGACAAGTGCATCCTCTCTTCCTAAGCAGTGCCTGGCCACAGCTTCACATGGCTCCTTACTTGGCACTGAAGACCCCATGGTAGCAGCACCACTTTGCTCCATTCACCTGATCAGTAAGTCCACTAGGGACATGGGAGAGTCAGCCCCAATCCCATGGGTGTATGAAACAGTGAAGATTAGTACAAATCCAAAGATAGATCCTGAAAACATCCCACGCTTGTGAGAGGTGAGGTCAGACAAGGATTACCTGGTAAAAGTGAGACTGTGGTGCTGGGGGATTTGGAAGCATGTATTTTTTCCTGAATAGAGTGTTTCACAGGGAGACAAACACCACCACTTTCTGCAAGAAGGGGCTGATTCTAGCTCAGGATTCAGCTCACAAGTAAGTTTCACTCCAGATCCACCCACTTTTGCATTTTGTTTCCTATCATCTATTTCAGGCAGTGCCCGATCAGTGGCATTTGCAGGTGGCCGCCTCACTCCATGAGTTCAGACCTCTCACCAAGCTTCCTTTCCAGTACAAGAAGCTGTGCCATGGGCACAGGGCAGGAGCCAGGGCACAGCACAGTGGTGCAGACAGGGTGAGATGTGACCCCAGATAGAGCTGCAAGGGTGGATAAGGCTCAGGGCCTGACCCTTGCCAGGTCCCTACATCCCAGCCGTGAATTCCAGCAGGGCACCTGAGGTTACAGTAGGGAGCCCAACCACTCACTCAAGCTAAACCCTTATTTCTGCCAAGATCGCTATCAGCCAACACACAGCCCATCTGATGGATCCCTGCATTTAATCCTATTATCTAAACATAAGGAGCAGTATGTCACACTGAGCCAAGAAACTGGGGAGCTTTAGCAATTTGTGTTTATGCAGGAAATGTTTCTGTGCTGGAGGCAAATCCGCATCAACCCACAACCAAAGACAAACTTCCAAGAAGGATGAAGATAACATCTCGTTAGTAGCAAATACAGAGACTTAATTTAATTAATTATAATATAGCAGCTTTTCAAAATGTCTGGGAAACCTTATTGGAAATGAAATACAATAAAAAGGATAGGAAAAGTAAATCTGTAGGAGTAAAGCAGGGGAAATTTTAGGTATCCATTCCTTTCTTATTCCAACTCTCTTCATTCTTCCCCTTACTTGCTCTCCTCACCTTCACCTTCTCTTGAAACTAATTGCGTTGTTACCAAGATGAAAGGGAGAGAGGGAAAAATGCTGAAGAAAGATAGATCCCTCATAACCTCTGTTTAGCTTCGTATGAGGGTTGGTCTTAGTGAAAGTGCTAATCTGTTACCTGGAGGAAAGCCTGGAAGGAAAACAGGCTAAATCAGATAAAGAATCAGTAAACCAGTTAAAAGTGTAAGAGAAATATCTTGAGCATCATTCCAGCTCTAAGTAGACATCCATACTGGTTCTTATGCTATCTGAGGAGTCCACTCTTCTGCATTTGTTTCTGGTTCCATCCTATGGCTAAGAAGAAAACTATGCTGTCATATTTACAACTCAAATATTCAATATCTTGTTCTTCAGCACTTGATATTTATAAAAGAAGCAAAATGTTGCAGTGAAGATACACTCTGTGCTAAGGATCCTAGAGGGAATTTAAATTCATGAAAGATGTGATACAAGAAATGTATTTTGCTTTTATAGCTGAATTTCTTTTTCTCCTGAAAGCAAAAAAAAAAAAGAAAAAGCAGAATAAATTGCAGATAAAAATGTTTTGCTAGAACTGGGCCACCAGTGGCTATTTCTTCCAAGCTAAGCCTTGAGTTGCAGGGACTATTCAACAGAAGCACTGAAAAAACCTTTTCTTACATTGCACAATACCTCCAATATACCAATTTCTTGCAAATGAACGACTTTGCACATAAAACAAAATTCTTAAGTCAACAGGGCAAATTCTGAATTGGATGTTCTGTTCTTCTTTTCTATACTATGGAGCTAAATGACGGTAATTATGAAGCAGTATACAAAAATGTTATGACCATAACTTTGGTAGGCAACAAAGTTTGTTTGTTTTTGCAACATTAACCAAATGTGCTGGGTTTTGACTTACTTTGGGTAGGTGGCATACATGTGAAATGTCACCACATTAATGGCATAGATACTAATTGGCCAAATAATGAAGAAGTCTATTCTCAGCATATCTGGAGGGCGACTACTCCAAAGCAGAGTGAAAACACATTACCAGAGCACCAGCTGCACAGGAAAAAGCCTACTAGGCTGTGTTGACTCAGTATTAAAGACAAGAGTACAAACACCCGGGGCAATTCAGCACAGCCTCTTGTAGAAGATCTACATTTATCTAAATAAATTCTTAGAGGGGTCTCTCACTGAATTGCCACCTCTAGGTGTAATTCAGCAAGGTTCAGAATCTGATCCAAGCTTCTTCCCATCCTTATTATTTTACATTTTCACACAAGACTTCATGATTATTGGTTTGGAACATTAAAATGCAAATGATAGAGGAAGCAATACATATTTAAATGTACAGTGTCAGCTTGGTATAAAAGCTCTTCTGGAACAGAATGACACTATTTTCTTCGGTAACTTCTAAAAGTGGCAAAATAAAAATGAAAGGAGGAGAAAAAAACTTCAGGCCTATTTGCATTCATGCTTTATTGGTCATGCTGAAAGAAAAAGCTTAGTAAGCTTGGAGGGGGAGGCAGAGGGAGAAAAAACAATCATTACCGTAAATGCAACCAGCAGCTAACTCTGACTTCCCAGGCACCACGAGGAGGAGGAGAGCACACCAGGAGCACTAGATTTGAAACAAGCCTGATCTCCTCCCTACAGAAAAATCACAGAGTAGCTTTGTCTTACCTTGCCTCTGTTACTTTTGGAATCGATATCCTCTTCATGGAAACACAAAGGAGAAAGAATGAAGAAAGGGCAAAACCAAGGCAGAATGCAGAATGCCTCTCTGCCTCCTGTCCCATCCTTATGGGATGCTCTGTTAGTTTGCAAATTTAACTTCTGGCTAAGGAGTGACAGAAGGTCACTTATTCCCATGATGGTTTTTTCAAAGCTTGTATGGTTACTAGGACAATACAGAATGTTTTCCATTTTACTTTTTAATAATACTTTCCCACTGCCATATTCAGTGTTTCCTGAAGAGACAAATCAAGACTTAGAGTTCACGGAAGACATTTTTCATAATCTAAAGTGTCAGCTCATAGCTGTGTGCCTTTGCATTCCTCATTTCACTCCAGACTCAACATTAGGACTTCGCTGTTTAATGCTGAATTTTCTGGGTAAAGGATGCAGGTGGCTGAGCTGTCACTACGAGCCACTTCTGCCCCCGCTGTACTCACACTGCCATAGAATATCCATGCTCACTCCGCTTGCCACCTTGGACACAGTTCTGCTCCCATGGAGGGACTGTGTGAATTGGGTTCTGTTTTAGCAATAGCAGGTGTGAATGCAAATTACAGACAGTCCTAAAAGGGAGGTCTGTATTTAGTTTTTAAACTCCATGAAACTGAAGAGCGTCTGGACACAGGCCTGGACTGGCTCTTTGTTATGGAACAGCATGTCTAGATGAACTGACAAAGTCAGCAGAAAAACTAATGCAGGCCCCTCTCCTGCATGCACCCACACACTCAGGTACAAACAGTCCCTTTCAGGTAGAACTTAAATCAGTTTCCAGAATTTAGTCTTAACATGTTGTCAAAAGTGTTTTTGCTGGAGGACTCATGTCTGCATTAGCTTTTGGCAGGGTAGTGAGGAGAGATGGGAGAGTAACACCCTTGGTTGAGAAAGCTAATGAGTTGGCAAAACTCCTGTAGTGTGTAACAGCCTCTAGTGAGAGCAGAATTAGGAGCTTTGAAACTTGTAGCCACTGCAAGCATTTACATTTTAATTATCAAAGGATTGGAAACAAAATTGAAAAAAAACCCAGGAAAACATCCTCTCTTTTGAAAGCTTGAGATTGTTAAAGTTTAAATTAAATTTTCTCAAATTCCTAAGGGGAACATACACTATTCGTTCACAGTTTCTTAGTTGCACTTGTTTCTAAGTTGTGGATAATCAAGCCGCAGAATGAATGAGCTTGTTAGAACTCACTGCTAGTGTTTCCCTTTATTACCACTTAGGCCACCTTGTGCTCACTCCAAGGATGCGGTCACTGTGGCTGGTCTGCAGCCAGCAGCTGTGGGTGGGTGCCTGGGAGGGGAGTGTTGCTCTTTTCTCTGCTGTTCTTTCCCTTCAGCACATGGAAAGCTGAGACACTTTGTCTCTTACTCTTCAAAAAGTCATCTTCCATAATGCTGATTTATTCTTTTAAATAGAAATACATTCTAAACAGTGTCATCCACTTCTCTGCCTCTTCCCCACTCTGGCATTATGCAAGTAAAAGGCCAGCTGCTCCCAGCTGTCCGAGCTCTGGTCTCTTCACCATGATTGCCCCTAACTTGAAACAGGCAAAACTTGCTGCTCTGGGATTCCAGCTTCCTGTGCCAGTACATGAATCACACTGGAAATTATTATGAGAGTGAATTAAAATAGCCCATGAAAACATATTAAAAAGCTTCTCCTCATTAGCTGAATGTCAGCAACAGGGTAACAGTCACCAAAGGGAATCCAATGCTACACCCCAAAGGATCCAGTCAGCTACCTCATGTCTTTCTGGTGGAGATGCTGTCCCATAAACAAGTCAGTTACTCATTTGTGTTCCACTCAGTAGGGGTCAAATTGGGTAATCACCATAACTATTTCCTTTTAAACTAATAACCCCCTTCCAAAACTTGCTTTGGTTTGGCCTGTTCAGGATATCATTACAAATTCTTATTAATTGCTCGTGGTAAATTTCTTTCTGAGACCTAATTACAAGTAGTACTGCCTAGACTGAGGTTTATCACCACCAGAAGAGCTTTCTCCTGTTTTCTTCTTCCTAGAACCTTCTCACCAACCAGGATGCATGGCAGTATTAGCCTTCATTTCTACTTACACCTTTTTTTCTTCGTAAGATGAGATTCTTATATATTTGTGTATATGTCCGTATATCCACTGTCATTTTGTCATATGTTCATATGTCTGACTTTTTCCCTGGGTGTTCCTTAGCTTGCAAAGTTTTCATGCATCTACTCTACTGGATGCTTCTGCAATGTATCTCTCTTCCAGTACGCTAATCCCAGTCTTTGGATTCACATCTCTTGACCTCTGCAACCACCTTATTTGACTTTTCCATTATTTCCTCTGCATCTTTTGAAGATCTGTTTTATTTTCTGTGTCCTACCTGGTGCTGTTCTCTTCAGTCATTAACTTGCTTCCAATCTGAAGAGTTACAGAAATTGAAAAATGTCTACTTCGTATTTGGCTAAGAAGTCTCTAGAGGTGCAGTTAGCAGCTGCATTAGTAAAATGGAGCAAACCACTCTGAAATCCCAGGAATGGATTTATTGACAGCCAGAATGTACACCTGGGGCACAGATTCCTACACAGAGGAGCAGAGAGAGTCAGAACCAATTCTGTTACATGTCCTTGCTCCAGAAAAGTACCTGTTCCATAGATATCCCATTGCAGTTACTCAAAGAGTGGTTAAATGTGGTAAATCTGGGCACAGGGCACAGATTTGGTAGAAATACAATTTAGGTAATAATTAAGGATAACTGGAAGGCAAACTAGGGATTTCTCTTTAGTTTTCCGTGATATGGGATGAATAGGACATATGAAGCTGCTGTACCAAGCATTAGTTTTGCAGTATACATAATAACTTGATAGAGATCTAGTCACACAATACCACTGAGACCTTGATTTTTAAAGAAAAAGTGTCTAGATGTGTATATGGAAACAAAACCACTCACAGTTAATTAAGGTAAGTTTGGAGTTTTTTAAGCAGGAATACATAGCTTTATGCTTCAGTGGATAAGTTCTATTATGAAGATACAGTTCAATCACAGAGTACAAGAACTGCCCCCATTGTGCCTGAAATCCAAGAGGGCAAGAATGGTGATATCCTTTGTCATCAAGGACCTCCAGGCTTTGCTGGTTTAGGGACTGCTTGCCTGTATTAACCTGCAATGCTGTATTTCTCCATGTGCAGTCTCGTGTGGCTTCTGCTCCCACATAGCTTGCGCTTTCCCTGGGAAACACTCTTAAGCCTATTTTGCTTTTCCTATCAGGATCCAGCTCTGTTTCCCAGGCATGTAGGGAATTGGCCCAGAGTGTCACAGGCAGACATATCAGCCTACACATTAGGTGGACAAATGGATTTGCTCAGTTCCCTCTGCTTCTGCTTTAGTCAGAGGAGATATCCAAGCTCAAGGATCCTAGGTAGGTGTTCCCATGAGCCAGGGGGAGTCTGGCCCCTCAGCCTGCAAACAAAGAGCTTCATCTCACCCAAATGTACCCAGCCAGCAGTGAAGTCTCAGCCAAACTGGTGTCTGCACTGCCTCTGTAGACAGCAGCAACGGAGGGAGGCAGCTCTGGCTGATTCATCCCCTTTTAAGCCAGGTATATGGGTAGGTGGGATGAATCATTGTCTGGCACCACCTCCATTGACTGCAGAAAGAATTAAGAAACTAACTTAGGTCAGAGGCTAAATTTCTAAGTGAGTAAAATTAGGTTAAAGTAATCCCTCCTTCCGTTGCACTGTAATGGGGAAGGCTAATGATTGCACATTATTTGAAAAGAGAGACTATTCCTCACCTCAGTAAAATAAAATCACTCTATTTGTTTTCAAGCTGTGCTATTTGTTCTGATAGGTGAATCACTGCTCTCTAATACAGCAGGTAAAATGAGAAGAGACATCTAAATCACTGATGTAATATTGCCAACTGTTTGTATCTTATTGCTGGTGTCTCACAGTATGTTCTGTTTCTTGAAGCCTTGGGCATTGAAAACAAATGAGAATACCATCTTCCTTTTTTAATATAAATCAAAAGTTTATGCTTCTAGTCATCTGGAAAACAAGAGTAAAAAAAGCATGAACTTAGTGTGCTATACAAAGAAAAAAGGGCAAACACAAATAAAAAGTACTTGGGATATAATAAAAAATAACAACTGTCCTCATTTTAACCTGTTTTTCAAGTCTGACCCAAGATTTTCTTCTTCCTGCTTTCAGTAGTTTTGCTGTATAATAGAACAGAATCAACCCTAAGCTTTCTTGCAAACTTATGGTTAAAAAAAAAACCAGTCTCCATCTGAAGTATCCATTACAACATGGTCAGTGAATGACACCAAAAACATTAGCTTTGCCACCTGTTCCTTCACCAGCTGGACCCTCCAGGAGTTTCCTTCTATTTTTTTCACACACAGGGACCACATGCAAAACTCACAGACTGTCTCTGGCTGTTGCTTGTTAATTGGGCTGTTGTGTGAAAATAGAAGAGTTCAAAAAGGTTCGTCACTCTATTGTGTTTCCCTGAGCTGCAACAGATGCAACCAAGGTTACATGGGTTCCCAGTCACATGGAAGAGTCACATAGTAGTGGGTCAGGCAAAATACTTCTGCTTTAACTTGTTACCTCATTAGTTGTCAACTTCTTCACACCGCAGGCTTCTATAATCAATTACAGGTCAAAGCCTTTGTCCCACCCAGAACAAGAAAATCTATTGCATTTCAGCATATGACAGGGTTCTTTCCAAATCTTGAGGAAACCACTAGAAGTAATGTTTTAATAATTAGAATGAAAGAAGCGGTGTACTTTAGGTATTGAAGGGTGATTCAAGAAGGCACAACCATCCCCATAACAAGCAGCTTCTGTGCTTGGGGACTTGGCAGAGGGAAAACACATAGAAGTGCAATTCTTAGTTTGGAAGCAGTACTTCATGAGCGTGGGGATGATGGAGTAGGAGTCAAAAAGGTTTCTCTTACTATTTTTTCTGACTTCTAACTAGGGTTGCTGGTACATAGCATATCTTAAAATGAAAATAGGAAGACACTCTGCAGAAAAAGTTATATTGCCCAGCAGTTGGAGGTTCAGGACTCATGCCTTGACAGTTGCCTTCTGTCCTACTCGGGCAAGTCACTGTTCTCTCAGCCCATTAAGTAGCTACATTTGAAATGAACCTATACCACTCAGTCTTTCATGGATCATGGATATTTTAAATCATCTTTGAAACACTCTTTGAAATTCTGCAAGGCAAGGAATTATACACAGTGCAAAGTATGACTAATGTTTGTGTGAGTCATCGATGGTATTACCAGAGATAGTTTTAGAGAAATGAATATGCACAAAATAAGGCTGATCCTGCAAATTTCAAAGATCTCCTGCTGTGTGTGCAGTGGATGTGAGCACATCAAACAGTGCTGGGATTTTCCCAAGCACTCCATGACAGCCTGCTCCAGCCTGCTGCCTCAAGAGGGAAAACACTGACTGCCAAGCCAAAGATGAGCGCTGTGGATGTCCCGCCACGACCTGTGGAAAACCAAGAAAACCTGGAGGAGTAAAAAGGCATCTCCTCCATAAGCAGAGGAAATTTTGGGAATACTAACCTAAAATGCCCCACCTGGCCACACTGTACGCAGAAGCACTGATGAGAGCTGACCCCAACGAGCCAGCCATCTGGTACACACAGCATGCTGCAGTGGAAGAAAGGGGTGTTGTGTTCCAACAGCACTATGGCCAAACAACCAGCAGCAGTAGCAGTCAGGGAAATGGTCTTATTCTTTTGGCAAAAGCCTCTCCATGTATACACATGCCTGTTCTCTCACCCACCCCCTGTCTGAATGAGAAATCAGAGCCTTCTTGACATGAGGCAGCACACGCCAGATGCTGAGCAGTCAACAAGACAGATGCTGCCAGGGGGACAAAAGAGGTAATCATATAAATACTTAAAAGCTCCTTTTAATCAAAATGTTCATTGTCCTTTTAAAAAGGAAGGTACTTTTTAATAGCTATTAGATTCCTTTCAAAGGCAAGGAAGGGGTGGAGGAAATATTTCTTTACAAGGATGAGGCATGCATTTTTTCCCATAAATATAATAACTTTCTTGAAACTTTCTTCCTTTTCTTTTCACAATGCTTTTTTCCCATGGGAGCTTATGAGGAAAGCAAACTTGGGACTACTTCTTTGCTCATACATATATTAAATTTGTATACAGTGTGAATGATGTGTATCTGAGGAGGAGAGTCCTCCTGACAGGACAGCAGAACCCTGGGAGGAACTGATACCTCACAGTGCCCCCAGACTTCTGCAACACCCAGAAATCTGCCAGTTACATTAGAGCCTGTATTAGACACAGATGGGAAATCTGGCAGTGAAATCTGCTAAACAGTCTTCACTGTCCACTTTTGCTGTTTGTTTTTGTATTTATTTCTAATACATTCTAATACAATCAATCCATTGACTCCCAGTCCTGCTTGTATTGGCATATAAAAGGTAATCCTTTTCCTAATACAGAGTGAGCATGAAGGGGAAATGCCTGCCTCACCAAGCAGTGCCCACACCATTAATAGGTAGCATGGCCATTGCTGTCCTAGATCCTACAGCTCAGTTCTCACAGCCAGGTGGTGTTGCAGTAGCTGCCAGAGAGAACAAAGGCTTTAGCAAATGAGAAGCAGATACAACACCTAGGCTTGATGTTCCACCACCAGCGCACTTTCTTGCTCTGAGGAAGGCACAGCAATAGCTGTCTAAAAGTTCGCTTTAATTTTAAAGTACTGTTGCCCTCACAGTCTTTGCGAATGGCACCCTTGCCTTTGCCATTTTCAGCTCGGTAGAGAAAAGGCAAAGGGGGATGGCAGCACGACGTGGCATTCCCAGTCAGGAGCACTTGCACGGTTTCTCCCAGCCTCCCTGCTCCCCTCCCCTCTCCCCATGAGTTTCCTGGCACTGATCAGGAGCCCACTGAGTTCCCAGGGGATGGCACCATCTGCAGTGAAGCTGATGAATTAGATTCTGCACACCAGTGGCAGGCAGCACAGATAACACCCTGCCTACTCAGCTGAAGCAGAGGTAATGATGGGGGAAGAAACCTTGTTTTGTCATTGTGTCTCTTCCTGAACACATTCCAGACAAATGTTTCCCTACCTCTTCTCATTTATGAACTCAGTCTCTGCAATGACTCCCACAAATTAACTGCTAGCAATGCCGGCTTTTGTACAGTGGTCTTTAAGATCCTGCAAGGTCTAACCAGGCTCTGCAAATTGTCCTATTTTGGGTACATAAATAACATAAGACCAGAGTCATGTCTTTTTTTCTCATAGTCTGTCTCACCTCTGTGTTAAGCACCCCTTTCATGTGGCACAAGGAATTAGTAAAGATGTAGTTTGGTTAATAGCCATGATCATGTCCAACACAGGTGCTCTTACTCAGGTTTTACTTTGCCTTTCACTTGGAAAGTGATGCCGGACTTTTATCTGATGATGGATATTGTCAAACCTGAGGAAAGGTCTGCAATGTGACCCGATATGATTACTCCAGAGAGTGTTCCAGATGTGTCGCATCTCCATGACTGATGGCTGCCAGATGGCTGCTTGGAGAGGGCAGTACTATTTTAACATGTTTTTGTCTAAGATGACCCCTTGATCCTCAGGAGAAGGCAGACACATGGTATGCAAGAGGCGGTGTCCCTGGAGAGGCCAAATTAAATAAAGAACCTCAGGAACGTCTCATTTTGACGTACACCATTGGCACATTCTGAGCTCTGTCCCAGATCAGGAGGGCTGGTTTTCTGCATACCAAAAAACAGAAAAGCAGGGAGAAGAGGGAAGCTAGGCTGTTCCCATCCTGACAGGCAGTTCCCATCCTAATGGGAGCTAAGTCTTTGCAGCACACAAACCCCAACAAAACCCTTTACAGGAATCACAATGAGAATCACTGATGGGGCAGATGCCATCCTCAGGGGCTAAATCTCTCCTTGGCGGTCAAAAGATGTTCAGGTGATGTGACAAGGGTACTGCCAGCTTGTGAAGGTGCTGCCATGCATGACAGGCATGATCCAACTATGTTCAGGCTGGCCTGAGGGGCTTCAGTCATTGCAGTTCAGGTTTCTTCATAGTATCCCTCTGTCCACTGGAAATGTCATTAACAACATATTCACAGAGCAGAAAAATATTAGGAAAATGCCAGCTGATATAAGTAATTTACATATTTAACAATCGCTGCTTGATTTCACAGGACACCCTCCCTTCTGAGGTACTGTCCCTCCTAAATTGCTTAAACCCTCCATGGGAAAACAAATGCAGAATATTTGGAAAAAATTTCTTTGATTTCTCTTTGGACCAAGGTCTAGTGGTGACATTGCCAGCTAACAATGACAATAATGAAAAGCAGTTTGTCTTCCTGCAAAAACCTCACTACCAGCAGCTTGGGTTAAGAGACCAACTCATTTCAGCAGAGACGGGATTGACGAGGGGTAAACCTTCCTATGGCAAAACTTCCTGTGGTAAGTTTTCCTTCTGTGCCTGCTAAGTAAGTACACAAAGAAACATTTAACTTTCAATGAACAGCCTGGTTTGATAGAATAACAAAGAGCTGAAAAGTGCCTCTTAATAGCAGAGAATCCTATTGTATATAGGTAAGCAGTCAGCTGTTCCCACAAAACCTTTCAGATTCGTGGTCCTTCTACCCACCCTAGCCTACCTCTTTCTGCTGAGGGAGAAGAGAGGTCTCACCTCCTTTTTGCCTCCAGACCCAGGCTGCCAGTTAAGGTGCCTGACCTTAATGAATTCCTGCAGGGAATTCATTCTGTCTAACATGAATGCTCAGGACTAGAACGCCTTGAATTATTTACTGTTACTAATTTATAAAGTGAATGCAACTTTTTGTTCTCATTCATGAAGTCTCCACAAAGAGGAAGTGCCTTTTACAAGCATGTGCTTTCTTACAAGAGTTTGCATTAGTTCATGGTTTGTTTTAGACCTAATAGCTCTGAGCATTAGCAGTCATTTGCTGTGCAACCTGTGACCAAGCTGCCATCCAACTTCTTCTTTGGTTGGGACAATCAAAGAATTGCAACTAGGACTTGCATTCTCTCCCTTTTACAATCGCTGAGTAAATCTACCATGATTTTTAGAGTTTTTTTAAAAATAGACACAGGGTGTTACATGGGCACAGCTCTTTTTCACTGCTGGTATTTATGATGTTTTGATTCCTACAAGTAATTCTGCAAGTCAGAACACATTCATGCCTACAAAAGGTAATAAAAGAGAACTAGAGGCACTGGCAATGTGAATCAGCAGCTTTTATTTTTACGGACATTTGTGAATACTCATTAGTTATATCAACCAAGGGGTCTCTCTTTGCCAGCTAAACAAAAGATGGAAAGTTGTATGGTAGAGGAAATACTGTCAAAGAGCCTTTATGAAAAAGCTGTCCAAGCACATGGCCAAGTTAGGAGTGCATTCAAAATCTTTTGTGGGAACTTCAGATAGCGCTGCAAAGCGAATATCTCTCTGAAATTTCTGTCCACTACCTGAGGAATGAATGGGTCAACAGAGGGGATCCAAACTTTGTTGCTTCACCTCCTAGTGCTCTTGATGGTTGGGCACACTCCCCCATATATGCACAAACATGGAGGAGACAGTTCTCCTGGTAAAACTGACTGGATTCAATGAAGACAATCCACACTTTTTACTTCTCCAAACAGCACAAGAGAAATGTCAGTGACTTTTATGGTGTCCCAACTTGGACATTTGAAATCTCCATCAAAGTCTCATTGAATTTAGTGGGAGCTGGATAAATTCAGATTTTTCCTGCTATCAACAGCCTTTCACAGTTCTGAAATGTATCTCTAAAGGCTTGATTTCAGGTGCTGATGTTCAAGCCAGTGTAAAAACAAAGACAGCGGAATGAGTGCATCTGCAGCAGCATGTAAGATATTCAGCTATTCCTTGCAGCAGGAGCCAGCTGATTCATGCTTCATTAACCTGCACAAAATTTGTAGTCTTCCCTCTATCCCTAAGCAATAATTAACAGCTGAGTGCTGTAATGACTTTATGCTTTACTAAGACTTCATTTTTTGCTAAATATAAACCAGCACATTTACTAGCACATTAAGGAGTATTACCATCAATAATTAAAACCTGAACTACAACTCTTCAAATAAATGAAAAGAGTATGTTTTATAATGCATGATTTTTGCTCTTATATTGCATTTTGTCACTTCCTAATTTGCAGCATCTAGTGATTAACTGCAAATTAATGCTATTCTGATGCACATATGTTTTTCCAATGTATCTTTAAATGTCTGTATTCTCTGTCTGTGAAAAGTACCTATGAGTGCAACTGGGAGAGAAAGCCATTGGCCAGCAGAAAAGAATGAGGGGTAAAGAGAGTAGATGAGACCCACAAAACACACAGGAAATGTCCTGCTTCACCTGTCTTGTCTTTTAACCACCAGGACTCACCGGAAGATATTTTGCTTTTCAGGATTTCTGAGATATTTCAGAAGGATCCAAAAAACTGATTAAGCTTCATTGACACTGTGCTAGTAAATCAGAGTACCATAGAGTGAGTGAGGACCCCTCAGGAAGTTCAGGGGTGTGGTGTAGAGCAGCATCTGCAAAGCATGGGTGCGTTTGCAAGGCTTCCTTGTCAGGTGGTGTCTGACATGTCCACACACCCTGCAGGACACGGTGCAGGGCCATGCGGCTGCTCACACACACAGAAAGACAACAACTGCAAGGACTTGGTGCTGGAGCATAGTAATGAAGGGTTAGAGGGGAACAGGGCCTGCCTTCACTTCCATCTTTGTGCACTGCTTCCTAAAGCATGGTTGAGATGCCATGCAGCCTGGTCGCAACATTCAAAAGAGCACCCATCCCCAGTTCAAAAGTGAGTTGGCTTCTACAGATCCTTAGCCTTGTGGAAAATCACAGCAACTTCCTTAGGATTTGACCCAATTGTTTGGAAAATGACACATGGACTCAAGAGAAAAAGAATGAGACAGAAAAGAAAATTGATAATCATAATTAAAAGTCTATGAGACACTCATATATGATGCTTTGTTACTGAGGTAGGTTGTATTGTCTCTGTGCCAGTGGAACTTAATAGCAAGTCATTAGCCATCAAATCACTACTGATTTTAAATCAAATAATGTCTTTTTAAGATTTATCTGTAAGAGCTTGGGTGTCTGAAAAATAATGTGGTACTTAATCATTAGACCAATTAGGGGCTGAAGGTTAAATATGCTACAAAAAAGAGAACTGCTGTTTTCTGCAAGACGGAAAAGTCTGTTCTGATTTCATTTACCAAGAGAACCCTCACTAAGCCAAATATTTGAAGTCAGTTCTATGTGATCCAAATTGGACATAGCCTTTTAGATTTCTATCTTTTTTCTACCAGTGGTTAAAGACAAGATCTCTACATGTGATCAACTCCTGTGGCATATTATTTTAAATGTAAATCTTACAACGTGTGAGAAAGTGAGAGAAACAAAGTAGATTGAAAGGATCTTTCTTTGTTTGGGATTTTTTTTGCCTGTATAATTTACATACACTCACCTTCCTGTTTACATTGTAAAAATAAATGAAAATAAAATCACTTCCTAGCTAGCGCTTTGAAAGGAAGCTTGAGCCTGGAGGAAATTTCACAGCTGAGCTGTAGGCTCATGGGGAAAAGGAGGCTTTATAACATAAGTATTGCTGACACAGCCTTCAGTGCAGACACTGGCAGTTCTTACCGTGTGTGCAAGGTCTTTTAGTTTGAGAAGTGGTAAAAAAAATTGAAGGCAGTTTGCTTTCGAAGGTATTACTTTCTATCTTACCATGGGCAGGTTGGAGTTAGGAGGATGTGTAACTTCAATTCATGGTCTTTCTGACCAAGCCTTCTTTAGCCCTTTCTTTTCCACACAAAATTTCTTTTGAATCAAGTGAGAAGTTCTGAACAGAGTATTATTATATATAGTTATACAGCAAAGCCCAAATTACCGAATATAATGGGGAGGACCATAAAAGCTCCAGATACCTGCATTGAGGAGGAGAGAGGAGTCATAGCTAAAACAGCTTTTCTGCTTCCAGCATAGTTTTCCAGCCAGCTGGTCTCTTGTTCAGTTGGGCCATACAGTCCCTCTGCATCCTGTTGTATGACAAGTTATTCTAGGAGACACTAAGGGGAAGTCCTGGCTCCTCTTTCTTTGGACAGTGGAAAAAATCCAACTAAGTATTTCATGCCAAACCCAGGGAGAAACAGAAAAGTGAACGAGGACACGGACTTACAAGTTTTCATGCTATGGTCTCAGTATTAGGGCAGGGTGGTTCAGTTTAGAACAGATAAGGCATTTTTTGCCTTCAAACACACTGAAATAGCAATGATTGGCGCTTCTCATGCTCTTGGGTGTAGCTCTAAGATGTTTAATATAACCTCCCTGAAAATCTGTAGCAGTTCTCTTAAGATACATTTGGCTAACCTTTTACAACCCTCAAGCAGGGAGAGGGGCAGGAAATCGAAATGGGTAGCAGGGACACAGAAGTAATCTTACATGATTTTACAGTGAGATCTTTGAAGAGTCCAGTTGGGTCTCCAAGACAAAGGGTTACACTGCTGTAATGTGAGAGAAGTACCACCAGTGATGGTTCCCACACCACTGCCCTGCAGCTCCACTGACAGAGCAACACCAGACACAGGGATCTCTATTGCCCCTGGGCTTATTGATTTAATGCTTTAGCATGAATCATCATGATTATTTCCCACCAGCACCTGCTTGTTTGTGAAGTGTCCTCATAAAAAGCAAAATGAAAGAAATGTACCCAACCACAGCAGTGTGCGGCACGTGGTATTAAGCGCATTCCCTTTAACGCCGCACAAGGGACTGTCATAAGAAGAACTTGCCATACATCAGCCAGGGGCATTGTTCCTAGGCCTTATTCTTGTTGGAAGTTTTTGGGTCTGAAAAGAGAGATGAGCTTTCTTAAATTATAACTATCCACTGCCAAACCCACACTATTTTTCATGATGTGGGCTGTGGCCCTCTTACTCTGTTTGTAATCTAGAAAGAAGAAATCAAGCATCCTCCTTACCTGTCATTTAGCCTCCAGTTTCTAAAACACTGGCTTTTGTTCTCTTCACTGTTAACTGTTTCCTCACTATTTATCTATTACAGTATTTTTGCTGTGGGGAAACATTCATCTTTTGCACAAGCATTTCACAGAAAGCAAAGTGGAGCCTTGAGGGTATGTCTGGAACTCGGGCGATGTTTGCTGTGTCAGTGGGTTTCACATCTCTGGGAAGTCATGAAGCGGTGAAAGTCCGAATGGAAATGCCCTTTCCCATGCCTGGGGGTTATAACCCCATCTGTTGCCTAAGCCACCGATCTCCAACTCCATGCCATGCATCACCAGCTCTGATGGAGCTCCTGTCCCATGGACTAGACTGCAGATGGTCCATAGGAGCCATCCTGCTTCTTTCTCCTCTTGACTCCATCCCTTCAGGGAGGAAACACAGACCTCAAGCTGCAAAAGGAGTCAAGGACATGGTTCATCCTTATCTTAACTGAGAAATGCTGAAGGGACCCAGCCAGCCATCTGGCTTCTCCATCAGGTTGTTAGGACTGTTTCACAGAGGAGTCTTTAAAGTCAGGAAGCAACCCTGTATCACTGGTAAGGAAGGGAAGGGGCTACTGGCCAAGCATTTCTAATTTCAGATCTTGTGAACCCAAGAATACAACAAGTCTTTGCTGAGGGTTAAAAGTCAGCCTATTCAGAGACCAGAATTACTTTAAAGATCTGGATTTTGGAAAGTAATGAAGCAAAAGTGAAAGATTCATATTGCAGCATTCCTGTTCAACATTTCTGTCCATCCCCAAGAAGCCCAGGATTTAGTAAATCTGTCAGAAATGTTTTAATAATTCTCAGTTAAAGCCTAATTCACTAAATCTGTCAATACAGAAAAGCTTTATTGCTGTGGAAAAGTAGATCCACTCAGTGCAAGAATGTATTTTGCTAAATGTGGGAGGATTGCAGGCACAGATAATCTCCTACTTTTGCTGCTGTTTATTAACTGTCCTCTATTCCAAAAGTCTGTCTCTTCATGTTTGCCAGGATTTTGTAGCATATGTATAATCACAGAGAGACACCTACACACACAGAGCTACACATGTAAGTGTACCTACACATACAGCTTTCTCTATTGCTGAAAATGCTGCCCAGGCATTTCCATTAAAAAAAAAAATCATATTACTTGCTGTAAACTTTCTCAGTCATTAAACTTTCTGGCTGAATCATGGCAGATCTGAGCAGCTCGCTTTATCTCTCTTCTTCAGCTCTGTGGCTGGAAAATGGGGAAAACAGACCCACATATACAGCTCTTTAAGGTGCCTCAGGTGCTGGAAGGAGGACGGAAACTCCCAGAATAAAAATAGAGGACATGACCTGGGACATGTTCAAGGTTACACAGAAGTTTCTGATGACTGAAACAGGCATTTCATTATGCTCTGCATAAGACACCAGTCTATGCATTTTTTGACAAGGCTAGAAAGAAAACCAGAACAGGTACACTGCTCATTGCACAGCTGCACAGTGCCCATCTTTCCAAAGGTAGAGGTAAAGGTAAAACAGTTATGCGAGGATGCAGTGAAAGTTTGTATTTATTACAGGTACACATACAGGCACAAGCATGGACAGGATTACTGGTGTGAAAACTCCAAGGGCAACTTAACCACAGTCATTTCCCTGCAGCTGGCTTCACAGCCTTGAAAATCTAAATGTTCTTCTAATATTGGATTTTTGGTATGGTGTTTTATGACTTCATTTGTCATATAGTTTTTTCTTAGGTACAGTATTTATTTGTGCTTTAAACTGGAGGATATGTGGAGGAAGGGCAATAACTTGCCTATAATAGGGGGCAGAAAGAACAATTTCCCTGCCTATTTTTGCACGAATCAGAGGCAAAATATTCAGTGTAAGAGAGTTTTGATGATACCTTATCTTTCAAGTCTTTCTCATATTTACCAGTAATGGTGCTATTATGTATCTTTGATTCTTTTTATGATTACGGCCTGTGACATCCTAGTGCAGTGCATGAATTTATCTGTTTGCAATGATATGGAAGCTTTCATTTCCACTTCACTGCTTCCCTTATCTACCAGCTGCCCATCATTCTCTGTCTCTTTGGCATCTTCTCTTTTTCCTTACTCCTTGTCCCCCTCCCCCAGAAAGAAGAAATTGATTTTCAGTTGAAAAATAAACTTAGTGTGATAACTTTTTGACCCTGGGTGGAAATACTTGTTACAAACAGGACCTGCTTGCCCCATGTCAGTGAAGGAGTAAGTAAGTTAGACAGCACCTAAAATGGAGAGTGCATAAAAGTCCAACAGATGCGCAGCAGGATTATCTCCTCCAGGACTGGGGAGGCTGGCAAAAGCATCTGCCTTTGCTCATGTGGGTGCTTAATCACAGCAGCCAAAACAATAACATTTTTCTTTACAGCCTAGTAAGGATGCAGGTGGCCTGGAAAGACTATTATTTTGGTGATAGTATACACACATATATAATAATGATTGATAGATCAGAGAGCTCTGATGTGTCCTACTTAAACTCAGATCCCTGAAGTCCCAAAGAGTGCTCTGCATGCAGGGAGAGGGGAAGGAAAGGGAATGGAAGGGAAGGCAAGGAAGAGCAAGGCGAGGTCCTGACCTTTTCAGGAAGACGCAGTAGGTAGCATGGACGTGGTCCTTGATTATGGCACAGAGCTGGGAGCTGACCAGCTTCAGGATGACCACACTCTCTAACCACAGGCAGCTAGTGGGAGGGCTTCGGATCTTTTTTTTGAGGAAATCCTCTCACCCCTCTCACCATAGACAGAGTCTAGGAACAAGTATCTAGCCTCGGAAAATAAATTAAAGCACTGCAAGCATTTACTCTTCCTCTCTTATTCTTCTCTTCCACGTGGCTTAATTTCTTTTTCAGAGACAAGGGTTATTTTCATTGTATGGCTTTCTAATTTGGTGGGTTTTTGTTTGTTTGCTAGTTTGGGGCGGGGGGGGGGGGGGGGGGGGGTGTTTGTTTATGTTTGTTTGATTGGTTTGGTTTGGCTTTTTTTAAATAACATTGATTTAAAAAAAAACTGAGGGAAGAGTTGGGCACTGTTGGCTTTATGCAATTAAGCCAGTGAGAACTTTAACTCCCTGTCGGGAGGTCTGCAGGCCTGAACCTCAGTCCTCTAATCTGCCTGCCATAAGCTGCAGAATGCTGATAATGACAGTTGGACTTGTGGCTGAGGGGCAGATGCCACTGCTCCCCTGTGTCACCTTTACTGAACCTCATCTACTCACAGCTGATGGGAGGATGGTGCAGGCCACAGAGGACAGAATAACTGCCACATTTCTCTGGTTCACACCTAGTATGGTGCCAAGGTAAAAGCAACTGCAATACCCTGGCAAAGGAGCTCCTCTGCTTCACCACTCACAAATAGCTGTATGATTCACTTAGCAGCCTGCAGACCACAGCCTCTCCTGCTGTAAAAGGCTGCTTCATTGATTTCAGTAAGCACTTCAATCCTCTCCACAGATAATTTAACCACAGGTGTATTTTATCTCCACATACTTTCCTGGAGTTTCACATGACCTTCCCAGAAGCAAATTTCGTTCATTGGGTTTTATCCTTTGAAATATCCCCTTATGCAAAATATAGCTTAGAAAATGTGTATTTATCTTGTTTTCAGTAAAAGTAAAGGGAAAAAGGCCCAATTTCTTCAGAAAAAATAAAAAGACTGCCCACTCTTCAAAATTTTCTGGACAAAAATTAAATAATCAGCTTAAGTTTTATTTCCTATTCCCCTCCCCTGAATAATATTAGGTTTTGCCTCCACAAAGCGCATAGATCATCCTCAGCAGGAAGCCAGGTAGAGTACACTAAATAAGAAATGATGTAGTGGAATGGGGTTTATGAAGAGAAGAGCAGTGCCTGGTGGTCTAACCATGAAACATTGTCTGACTGAGGTAAGTTTAATCTTCTGCTACACAGACACCTTCTAAGCAACTTATCTTCTTATGGGATATTTTTAATAGCTTTTTGGAAGCAATGAATAGGGCCTTTCTCAGTGTCATGCAGTGATCCAGTATACTGCAAATGATTCTAGCTACCAAAGGTGCACAGACCTCAGGAATTTCACGTTTAAAATAAATATCTGCTGACTGAGTCTTGCTTAGAGTTAGCCATAAGGCAAAGTACAGCCCCCAAACAGCACTTTGTTAATGTCAGTCCAACTTAAATAGATTAAAAAGAAAAGAGGGGGGGACAAAATTTAGATTCCCATCCGGATCAAAAGCACACTAAATTTAAGCATCATTTCGTTTGAAGGCCTTTTAAAAACACAGTAGTCATAGCTTATAGTTCAAATGTAACTTCAAATAGATGGTGGTCAAACAAAAGATGATTATGTCTAATTCAGGCATAACACTGAGATTGGCCATGCTTCTGCTGAAAGGTATATCCATGTCTTAGTAAGAACTGGGAGTGTTTGGGGAGAGCAAAACCACAACTCCTATGGCACAAGCAAACCAAAATGGTTGTCAATTAAGAAGTGTGACCATGGGCTCTGTCTCTGCTTTCCCTCCATTTGCCTCCTCCAACATAGATCTGTGGACTTTAGTCCAAGAAGAAACCTGTGATACCAGTCCATTTAGTATCACGGCTCAGAACATGATGAAGGTGCTGGGTGGCTCTTGCACTTCTACCTTCACCTTGTGTTCCTGTGTGAATCAGAAATAGATTTTGTGCTGGTGCTGATGATACATGAGAGAGCGGTACAACACACAGCTGGAAAGCTACAAGCCATGAGGTGGATGGGCCACAGATACACCCGGGCCTGCAGCTCCCAAATGGCTGGTAAGCTGGTTTCACCCAAGAAGCAGATCTATTTAATTACAGGCACCAACTGCCTGTTGTCACTTCATAAATAGCTGTCATTACCCAGCCAGGCCTGGAAGCCCATTTTTTCTAATCAAAACTGAAAGGGGCATTTATGAAATCGGCCTCTACTCATCTTGCTGCTGTTTTGGGCCATGATACAAAATCAACCAAAAAATTGCTGGAGTTGGATACATTTGAGCTAGTTGCCCTCAACTCACTTTATGGCCCAGGGAAAGAAAGATCCATTTTAGGTTAGCTAAGCATCCACTGCTTCTGCTTGTTGACACCTTTGAAACAAACCATTGGTGACAGGTTACTGCTTTAATTGCCACCTTCAAAATGGGAAAATACTGTTCCCTGTCTCCACTTCCCAAAGGTTTTGCAAGATTTAATTCATCCATTCATCTGCTCACTCCTCTTGTAAATGGCTTTAAGATTCCTGAAGGGTAGGAAATTAGCGGGTATGCATAAGGTCAGGTTAGCTCACCCATCCTTTGTTATGATGCGCCTCTGAATGATCAAGTTTTAGAGGAAATATTGTGCTCAAACCAGTGCTAAACTCAGCAGGAGTGAAAAATCTTGCATCACCTAAAAAACCATATTTCTCTTTTGGCATACAGAGTACGCTCATTCCTCATAAACATTCATGTTATTACTTCTGCTTGCCTTGAGATCTCAGCCATAAGTAAAAACATTACAAGAAGAAAAACAAAAGAGCTTTCTGGACTGGTCTGTCATTTGCATTTTTAGTGTTGCAGTCTGTGTGTGTTGAGGCATAGAGGTTTTCCCTGAAAGTTGATTTTGTCTGAGTGTCCTTTTTCTTGCTATGTCTTCATCTTTTCAGTTTGTTGTGCTCTCCCACTGCCATCCCAGGGACTGTCTGAGTGCCAGCAACACCTTAGCAATGTTTTCACTCTAACAGCCTCTGAGGGCCCAGTGCTGTCAGCAGGTTGGCAGCAGTAGGACACTTCCAGCAATGCCCCAGAGGAAGTGTTAGTGTCAGGAAGCATTTGCACGTTTCTTTTTTTGCTGTGTTTGGTGATAGGAACACGGGCACACTGGCAACTGGTGAAGTCAGGAGAAGCACCCGCTTCAGTCACTCCAGCTCATGCACCTTTCCCTGCCTTCCAGTCCAGGGGTTTTTCCTTCTAACATGGGAAATGGGACCTCAGTTGCCACACAGGGAGCTATGGGATGCCAGTGGCTGCCTACATTCCGAGCGACCAGCTGGGACATGCTGAACCCAAACCCATTCATTGGTGAGTGCCAAGGTCTCCCAAGGGGATGAAGGCAACATGTGCCTTATGCGAGGTGTCCAGGTCCTCTGCTCCCTGAGGGCAGGTGAGTGATGCTTTGCCCTGGTACAGGGTCTGTCTGTACCTTTGTGTGTGGTGAAGCTCCTTCCTCTTCCCCAGCACTTAAAAAGAAGGAAAATGAAAGTATCCTGTTTTTAACCAAGGTAATTCTATGTTGGTAGCAAGTTTTATTGTCATCCCTATTGTTAGCTTGTTATGATATAGCCACTGAGCTGGATCCTTCACTGCATGCAGAGAATCCACACTGGTTTCTCTGGTGCCTTGGGTATGGGTGCTACCAGAAACACAGCAAGGGTGGGGTCACAAACTTTTACTCTCTTGTAACTCCAGGATAAGAAAAGTTTATAACCACTATTTGAAAAGTAAATTATAACATTATGCTACTTATGAGGGTTTTGTTAGGCTTTTCTTCCAGTAGGTCCCACACAATGTAATTAAACCAACAGCAGTGAAGGGTCATAGGAAATGGCCAGGATAGGGCTCATATAGACTGTGTGTCTCTTGGCTTGCCCTGTATGTGTGTGATAGGGCTGGTCTGAGAGAGCATCCACTTCTCTGTGAGAGCAGGCATGTACTGCTTGGGCATAATCTGCCTTTTATAGGTGTGGGCTCTGGCTCTTGGAAAAGCTCGTAGAGTTTGGCTTGCTTCTGCATAGCAAGCTCAAGGAGAGCTGAGTTTTTTCAGGGAAAAAATCTTTCCAGCTGAAATTACCACTAGGAAACTTCTGCTGCCAGGGTATATAGATTTATATGTATATGTATTTAAGGTACCACTGAAAGCAAATATACTGACATGAGGAAAATGTCCAAGGAAATTATGATGCACACTAACAATGATCCAATTTATTAATGGTAAGTGACATGGGAAGGAAGCGTTTGATGGGGGACCATCTGCTCGGAGCTGTGGCAGTTCTGCAGCATGGGGTGAGCCGGAGCACAGGAGTAGTGAGTAAGCAAGGGTTCCCCGCTGCACTTTGACGCAGGTGGCTCTGTAGCTGTGAAAGGAGATTTTTGAAGGACATGGGAGTTTACTAATTAAAAAGATAAATCTCCTGAATTGCACTCCTATAATCACATTGTCATTACAGCAAACGCAGCTAAATTAACTTACAGGAGCAGGGCTTTTTCCATGTCCCTGTTATGTTTATGTACAAATCCCTTCATGTAGCAGCCCCTTGACTGCTTCACTGGCTTGTTTAGTACCATATGTTTCATCCTGTACACTGCAATAGGCAAATACAGTCATCTTAATAATTCCAATAACTATATCAGAAAGTCCAGAACATTGATTTTGGTCATATGGTGCTCTGTCTCCACAATGACAGGAGAGTCTGACTCACCGCCTGAGCTCAGATCACCTGTCAGAACCCATCATTTCTCCTTAAATCATTGTATTTGGTATTATTCTGCTGCAGCAACACACTCAGACCTTTACTTCCTGCAGAGCTCATCCATGATTCCCCACAACTCAGCATTGTGCCTTGGAATGGTTGTGCAAGATGACTGTGACTTAAGTGAGGCTGATTTGCACCGTGGGAAGCAATGCTGGTTTGTATTGAAGTTGGGGAGGGAGGGAAATGTAAAGACCAGGAGCAGAGGAAAGAAACGATAATACCAAAGCCCTAGGCTTTGCAATGAGAAACACAAGCATGGTTAACAGCCCAGTTTCTCCTCCTGTGCCATTTGGGTGATGTTGTCCTCGCTGCTATCAGTCTGTGAGCTGGCAGGAGGGTGAAAGGGCTGTGCTGCAAAGAGCACCATGTGGGAAAAGAGAAGGGCAACACCTTGTTAAATGTGTTTAATACCAAATGCTAGGAGAAAAAGGCATCTGACTTCCACTGTAAAAGCTGTAAAGCAAGGTTCTGCCAGATGATGCCAAACGCATGTATCCTCTGGTAGAGCTGTTTTGATGTGGGCTGCCAGCTCACTTAGCGGTTCACTGCAAGCCCAGGGTTTCTCAAAGCAATCTCTTCAAATTTGCCTCACTGTACTCAGACTCCTGCATTGTGGGCCTGGGGCTTGGCCATGAAATAAGGAGCGCCATGGACAACAGCTGAGCTAAGTGTCTGAGGCTGGTGCTCTGGGGTCTTGTTGAGTTTAACCAGCCAAGCCAGCTGTTTATTGCTCCCAAGCTGAACCACCATGTTTCTTTCCAGGGCTCTGCAATTTACAGTGACCTCAAAACTCAAACCAGGCACCAGATTTATTTGACACAAAGGCACAAAAATCATTGGTTATGTAGCAAGAACTGGGTTTCAAAAAACAGCCTATGCACAGCAGGAGGCAGGCCCACTTGAACTGTGTTTGTGCTGCAAAGCATGATGTGTGCATCAAACCTGCCCACGGTCCATTTCAGAGTGGGCTAAGTCCTGGAAAAGGTGTGGCAGGTTCAGATCCTTTACAAACTGAGACCCCTTGTCCTTCTTCTTGTTCTCTCCTCTCCATCCACACACATTTCCTGCAGGGCAACAGAAGGGATGGAGGGTAGTGTTACTCCTCTTGAAACCTGGCTACCTTAGGCCATGATTAATCCACAGCCCTGTCCTAGTAGAACATTCAACCTTGTTGATTATTAACAGTGTGTTATGCAAGGCATAAAATCCTCCCTCTCAGGACCAAGATCCTATGCCTATAAAACAGCACAGACAGTGAGGGTGTCTCCTCCTCTATGAGTGTGATTTGGCTCATCTATGGATATTTCTGCAACGTAACTGGATGTTGAGCAAGCCAAACAGCGAAGGTTACTGCCCTTTAGTTTTGCTTCATTTCAGAAAAGAAAGATTAGCAAAGATATACAAAGAATTTGGAGCTGTTGTTGCACTGATATTTTATTCCATGAAGCACCACGAAATGAAGGGCTTCTCCCTTGTGCCAGGCCTTTAAAAGCCTTGGGATTAGAAATTTATGTGACTCCTAACCCCTCATGTTGTTACAGACTGTGACTCTGGATAGTTTAATAAGGCTTTTAAATAGTGACTCCCCTCTCTGCTCCATCAGATGCTGCTCAAGGGAGATAGGGAGGCAGGATTCAGTCCCAAGCCTCATATTTGCTGTCAGCACAGTGGCAAGCAGCTGGGGCCACTACCCTCAGGCTACCAGGGAGGTAGCGTTTAGCTCTGCTCAGCTCTTGCCTCTCCCAGTTCAGTTCTGGCCAGCACATCCATCAGTGCCCTTGAAACTGCTGGCAGTGGCTGAGCCTCCAAGGAGCTTGTTTCTGCCCTCAAAATGACTCTAAAACTGCTGGAAGCTCTCTGCTCTTGGCTGAGGGCTTGCAGTTGGACAATGCTGGGCATCAATAGAGGCTTCATCTGCTGTGGTATTCCTAGTAAATTGGGGCAGGCAGTGCTGCCCTGCTCAGCGTGTGTGAATGGGAGGCCTTGCTTCCATTGGGAAGAAGGGGCAGCTTGGACACAGGTGACTCCTGCTCAGGCAGTACCCCACCACCATTGCGCCCCTCCTCATAAAGGTTTCTTAAAGACAGAGGACAAAAGAGCCTGGAATATGTTGGAAACCTGTGCACTTGGAAAATAAAACACTAGAGACTGAACTGGTAAAGTTTCTCTGTCTTGAGTTTGTAGAAGCAAAACCGCACAGAGCTGTCATGCCTTCATTTCACTTAGCAAGTAGTAGCAGACTGCAAAAATTTTCTTTCAATATATTTGCTGCAGGTGTGCAGAGCTCAATAATTAAGAACACCACCATATTTGAGACACATCCACCAAATCTTCATTACTATAGATGCTTCTCCTCAATTTAAATTCAGTTGAATCTATATTTAACAGGTTTTTGTGTTATTGCTATTGTCTTACAAAAGTTCTTGGCAGCTGCAGGGACCAGGGAGAGCTGGATGACTGAAAAGTGAGCCAACATCCTCTCCTCCTAACTCTTACTTCCTCTCCTGACAGAAGCCCCCACACTTCTCTCAAAGGTAAAGTACATTAGAACTGTAGCCACTTAATCTAGTAGAGTATGTGAGGCCTTATAAAATATATTTTAGATGTATTTTAAGCTGAACTGGTAGCATCATTTATTGTTGAGACCACCTCCTGCTTCACGGTATAAGCCCTTTTTGTCTGCTGATTAAAACTTTGACAAACACTCTAAGTCCTGACATTTTCCATGCCCCTGTGTCCTTTCCACAGTGAAGGAGAGATTCAGCAAAAAAATCTTCTCTGTTCTTTCAAAAAAAACCCAAAGCCCAAAAGAACATAGCCAAGCTAATATATTTGGCTAAAAAATTACCTATTTTTGGTTTGGTTTAAAGAACTCACAGCATCATAGTTCAAAGTTGAAGCCTAAAACCTGCAGCAGGAGTTGCCTTTTGTCAGGGACAATTTTCATTTTATCATTTCCATCAAAAGCTGCCTCAATTTGACCATAATGTCAGTTTGCTGAAGCTTATTAAAGACTGCTAAGTCTTGGTTAGCTGTGGGAGGGTCTGGCCCAGGGACAGTGTGACATTCCCACGGTGGTGGATCTGTGCTCACACCAGTTTTGGGAAACAGTAATGAGCCTTGTCCTCCCCCAGAGCATCTGGCTGCCTTATGGCAAGTATTGTGCTCCACATCAAGTCCCCCGCCCTGCTCCATGTGGCCTCAGAGGGCTGATGGAGCAGAGCTCCTGCACACCAGGTTTTAGTGTGGAACTTCTGCACCTCTGAGAATCTGGAAGAGTTTGCAAGACCCCGTGATGCCTCAAAGACCACAACACATCCTTGGTGTTGAGAGCGGAAACAGCTGGCTGGGCTGTTGCAGATGACCCTCCTCCCCTACAAGCCCTATTTTCCCCCATAGAATCCTTCTTTGGGTCATGGCCACTAGAAATGAGAAGCCTGCCTCTCCTAGCCTCTCCAGCTACCTTCATACTCGTGTATGAATCCAGACCAGGGTCTATGCTCAAATACTGGTCCACAACCCACAGTCTCTGGGCATGTTCAGGTGGCTGTCCACTTGCAAACCTTCCCGGTGGCAAGAGAAAGCTTTGGTGGACAATGCAAGCTGTGCTGTATCCTCAGATTCAGGCGCAGGGAAATGACCCCAGGTTGTATGGCTGAAACTTTAGTGGCATCACTGCTGGGTGTAGACGATGCAAGGGTTCTGCCCAACTCCAGGTAAAATGGGCCAGGAATTCTTCTCCCAAGATCCTTGGGAGAAGAAGCAGGGAAGGCAAGAAAATTAAAAACGTTGCACAATCTGCCACATATGTTCCCCATACACATCCCACATACATCCCTCAGTGCAGAAAAGGGGATTTGTAGCATAATTTCCAGGTACTCAGAGACTAGAAGATGCCTGTGTGAACCCGTTTTTTCCTTTTTGTTCTCTCATAACATACAATCTTTAGAGACATTTATTCAGTCTCCATAGCACACAATATATGAACACCTTGCGGATGCATCATGGTTATGTAGAGAGGGAGTCTCTTTTGGTGAAGAAGTTGTGCAGTAACTGAGTGAGGAAAGGGACTTCAAGAGAAGAAGCAATTTAACTGCTTTGAATACTGCCCAGGAGCAGTACTCAAATACAGACATTAGTCCTCTATTTGCTACAAGATTCTCACGCAAAGCAAAGATCATCACACATTATTGTTTTCTGTGTACCTAACTTTAAATTTGGGCCTGGTTTCCAGCAGAGATGAGCCTTCAGAGCCACAAACTCTTTCCTATCAATTCTCTTCCTCAGTCTCACAGAGCTGTTCTGAAAATAATTTAATTGATGTCTGAAGTCCTCCTATGTCATACTGATGAGTCCCATAGAAAAGCCTGGAGGAAGCAAATAGCTCCTGTTTGACAACAGTGCTTACACAGCAAACTGCAAATAAGGCAGGGGGCCATGTATTGCACAAAATAGCAGCTAGTTCCTTCTGAGACCACTTCTGTCTTTCCTGTGCACTCAAGCAGGCAGGGGTGTGTAAAAGCAATTTAAAATTTTTCTTCTTTGCAAGGTCTGCAGGAACTTTGACAGCAATAAGGAGGCTGGTGCTCTAGGCTCCTGGCTTGCTTGCCAAGCTTTCCTCCTCTTCCTCTCCCTCTCATATTCAGATCCATCATTTGACTTGTCCACCACTTTTGGGACAGGGGTGGGGCAAGGCATGGCCTGTGTTGATACAGCTCTGTAATCCTGCAATGTTGTAGCTCAGATCAATTTAGCACTCTGGTTTACAGCCAGCCCAGGAAAGAGTTGTGATGGGAGAGCTGGCAGGGCACAGGGCTGCAGCAGGGCAGAGTGGGCATGGGAGTGGGGACAGCTCCTTGCGCTGCTTACAAGCAGCATGCAGTAAACTCGTGGAGTGAAATTTCAGTCTGAGAGCTTGAGGAAGATTAAATGAGAGCCTCAGATCTTGGCCTAGTAAAACTTAACATCTCTTTTTATCTTCAAAGTACTTCATAAATGTCAACCATTTCACCCTCATAATACCACCACAAGCAGGGTGAGGAAGTTAAAGGCTCGGTAAGGGCAGAACTGAAGGAGCCAGGTACTTGTAATTGATGCTAGAGTTTCTAAAGCATTTAGTTCCCTCTTAAATGCCTCACCACAAATCAGATTTTGAGATAGGCACTGAATGCAGCTGCAGACCTGCAGCGGGGCTTCAGCAGTGCCTCTTTTCCTCTGCTGGAAGATGACTTCTGGGACTGATGGTTTGATTCCAGCTCAGATTTGCACAAGGAGGCAGCATTGCCACCTCTCACAGGGACCGCTTGATCCTTCTCACGGACAACTTCTAAGGCTTTTTTTTCCTGCAGTCTTTCCCGGTTCTCAGACTGGGAACCCCCCTGACTACCCCCCACACTGAGAGGCACTGACCCCTCTGCCAAGCACTGCCCTGTGCTGAGCTTTATTATGCGAGAGCAGTGCTGACACCAAAAAGCCCTCGCAGCCTGAAAAGCGTGCCCTCTGGCCTCTGGCTCACTCTGCTCTTGTTATCAAAGCATTTCCTCTCCACTGCTCCTCAAGCTGTTGCACCAGCAAAGCAGAACCTCCTGCAGCCTGTCTGTCTTCATGCACAAACTGGGCTGTCTCGGGCAGTGGCCAGGTACACAAAAGAGCCCACGCTCTTCACAGGAGCTGTGTTACCACCTCTCTCATGCCAGAAAGACCCAAGCTAGGGCAAAAAATGCTTTACAACCCCTCTCCAGCTTTCTCGTACACTAAGGAGAGAAGAGAGCAAGAGAGGAGGAGGTCCTGTGCTACTTGCTGTTGACTCCTGTCATATTCAATAACCTATTCCCTGGCCCCCCCCACTATGTCTCCCTACTGCCTGTGTGTTTCTACAAGCCCATTTGCCTACCCAGTCCAGAGTTTCCCTTCTCCATGCATGCAGGGTGCCCTCCTGTCCACTCCTGCCAAGTGCCACAAAGTGCTCGCCCAACCTGCCTATCTTGCCAGTACTCTTCTGGAACAGCTATAGGTGGCCCAAGGATTAGCTTTCTTTGCTGAAAAAGATGCTATGTAGCAGAGTTGTTCTCTCACACACTCTCCCTAGGATGCTCACTCAGGCAATGTGGGATGTTATGCTCTATTTGCTCAGCACTGAGCAGTTCAGGGGAAGGAGAGCTGCATCTTCCTGTGCCTACATACCCAGCACAGGAGCTCTCAAGTAGCTCACAGGGAAACTTTGCTTTTCATTAGCAAAAAGAGCAGGATGTGTCTCATAGCAGCATTGTGCTTCAGACCAAGGAAAAATCCTACAGCTGAGGGATGGCAGAGGCAACTCATCCCTTGGCAGAAAGCGGCTGGATACCTGCTGGCCCGGAGGTGCTCTCAGGGCCTAGGCTTGGATAACAATGCTGTGAACTGAATCACTGCTTTCCCTTCCACTTCTTGGCAGTGCTTAAATAGGGCACCTGTTTTTCTCCCTTGTCCCCAGGCTGTTCTAACAGTGGTGAAGCAATTTCTTTTCCACCCAGCAGCAAGACTCCTTCCTCTCTATGCACAGCTTAACTCGGCACCAGTGCCGAGTACAGGCTTTTGGCCTTTGGGAATGATAATAATATCCAAATAATTTTCCATTTTGTGGAGCACATCCTGAGTGCACAGCCCAGCAAGGGGCTCCTCACATAATACTTGGGGCGATTATTTTCCCCCATGCTCCTCATCCCCCCAAGAGTCTCCTCCAAACAAAGCCCCAGACAAACAGGCTTTTCAAGAGCCTGAGCATGCTCTGAAGTGGAAACTACATTTTGTCTGCAGCTCTCAGAGGCTGATGGCATGAGAGTTATTGCATTGGGGAGAAGAGTATACAAGGGGCTGCTGGCCCCTCCCCCCCCAAAATAATGGAAAGACAGCAAGCACCAGGAGCTGCACCTCAGTGGGACACAGCAGGTGGGATGGGATTTGGTAATATTGCAACACAAGCAAGGGTACTAAGCAGAAGGAGAGAGAAACTGCCAAGCATCACAGCTTCAGATGGATCCAGAAACTAGAGAGGCTCCCATATTTATTGGGTTGCATGCAGTGACTGTACTGTGGATTTGGGAGGAGCAAGACTACCAGGCAGGGAGCCCTGCCTTCCCTCCACAATGAGACCAGGAAAACAGCAGCAGCAGACAGGGCTCTCTCCCCTTGTGCAGGGACCTCAATGCTTTTCTCAAGCAACCAACCTACAGACAGCTGTGCTTGCTCTGCTAAGGCACCAGCTTAATTGGTGACCTGGCTGTTTATCTTAAAAAATACACAGTTGCCCTTCTTGTGCAGCCTTATGTCAAGGAACACAATAGCTCTGACCTCACCCAAAATGCTTTTGCCCTTCCAGATTATCAACAAAAAGCCCTTCCTTCACAGTTCCTCACTCTCTGCCTGCCTTGATATGGTGCTTTGTCCTGGCAAATGAAGGCACAGTCAGCTGTGCGACTCCACAGAGAAAAAATTTTGCTGTCGTGCCTCATGGTGCTGCACCCAGGCATCACTGAGAATTCTGTCAATACCTGTCGTGATGGTGCTGCTTCATGACTTAGGGATGGATTTTCAGAAATAGTTAAAGATTGCAATTTGTAGATAAGAAGTGCAGGCTTTCTTGAAAATCCATTAGGTATCTACCTGCTCTAAACCCTTAGGTTCCTAGATGCTTTTGGAAATATTGGCCCAGAGATGTTTAAACAACAGCAGCAAACCTCCTGCTACCCTAACTAGCTCCCAGACATTTCTCAAACTGCTCCTTGGCAGCTCCCAAATAGACTGAAATACATTGCCCGGACTCAGATTTTTAAGGAAACAAAACAGCAGCTGAGAACATCAGTCACAGCAAAGCCTGTTTTGGCAACACAGACACTCTGGGTTAGGTCATGTGCAAATGGCACAGATGTGATTGCTCTTTTAGTTACAGGATGAAATTTGTGTATCTCATGCAAAAAGGACATTCCTCTCCCCCTGCCCTCCTCGCCCCCCCCTGCCCTCCTCGCCCCCCCCCCCCCCAGTATTTTACGAGCTTTTAAGTTAAAACAGGAGAAGGTAAGATGATGTGAAGGAGGTTTTCATCATATAATAAAGTGGGGGTCATCTCACATGCCACACATTTCATGTGAGAGGGTGGGGAGGAGGAGGGGAACATGGGAAAAATATTCTCAAGAGGAGACCATATCTCCAAACACAGGCAGGCAAATGTGTGTGTGCATAGGTATATATGTGCATAAAACTGGCAGGATCCAGCTGTGTTTACTGATCCTCCAAGAGGTACTATTAGAGCATGGTTTTTTACCAGGAAAACTGTATTCCTTTAAGCCAACAGAGAGACAAGCAGACATAGAAGTCAGGCAGGGCAAGTGAGATCCCTTAACACCAGAGTGAAGTGAGAAAAGGGTGTTTTGCTTTCCCCTGTCTTTGCAGAAAGGTTGACCTTACATTACAGTGCAATATAATGATATTCTGCTCCTCTTTTCTTTTTCTTTTCATTTTTGCTAGGGAAATGGCAGGATCCAGACAGCACTGTGCTTACAGGAACATCCATTACATAGACCCTCGTGCAACTAGGGTGTGCAGTGAAATTGCTGATCCATTGCTTCTCCTGTGTGCGACTGACACTTACACGCTGGCACCAATGTTTTTCATGGACAGCCAGGCCCCTGCAAGGGTCTGGACTATTCTGTGAGTCCACTGCATGACCACATCTCTGCTTCTTGAACAGGCTCAGCACATCATGGGGCTGTTAATAGACACCGGGTTTGCTGGGAAAATATCCAGGTAACAGTGTCCTTGAGAGTCCTGCTGAGGCCCTCTGCCCCTAGGTCCCACCACTGCCCTACAGGATGAGCTCAGCAGTGCTGCGTGGCCTTGCTCTTGCCCCACTCACATCTTGATGGTGACTCAAAGGGGTGGCCAGGCTCATTTTTACCCACCCCCCACAAGGTGTTTGTTTCTGGGAGGCTGCAGCTGTAGCTGGCCTCACAAATGGGCCAGCATCACAGTTTCAGCAAGATCACTGTCTCATTGGGTTCAAAATAAAGTAGCTGGTGGAAAAGTGTAGAAAACTGTCAGATTTTCTCCTAAGAATGATCTCTTCTTATTTCTTTTTTTTTTTTTAACAGAAGTATATTAATGGCAAATATCTTTCAAACTATTGTAACAGATATGAGCCAAATATACACCAAAAATATGTGTCACAAGACTATTCCTAGCAAATGCGACTTCTGTCTCACCGTTCGTTAAAGGTACACATCAGTGTTCCTACACTGTCTTGCTGCTACTCGGACTCTGTCTTTTACCCCCAGATGCACAGCATGGCACAGGATCAGGCCCATGGGAAGTGCTGAGAGGCAGAAAGGGAGCAGAGAAACAGGGTATGTTTCCAAACTCCACAGGAGCCACTGCATGGAAAATCCATCTCTTCCAGTCCTGGTAGGGTAAGGAAAAAGGAATTGAATTGTTTCCTAGAAGAGAAAAAATTCGGAGTAAAATCAGTGTTCTGTCATGGCACCTCCTTAGGATGAACTTTTTGTTTAATTTTTCTCATTTACTTTTCACTATCCAGGTTTTGTTTATGTGTTACACCCACTGTGTGGCCCCCGCATCAGGCTTCCAACAACCACGGACCTGCTTCCATGGCTCCACACACACAATGCTCCTGGGATGTACCATTAGCCACTGAGCACCCCATGCGGCCACCAAGTTTCCCATGGGAGTGTGAGAACTGAGTCAAGTAGGGGCCCAGGACAGCAAGTATCTGATGTGCATAACTCAAAACCAGGCAGTAAATCTGCTGTTTGGATAATGATGCTCCTCGTTATGGTCTCAGACAAAACACCACTGAAACCTCACAGAATCAAATTACTATATAGTTTTTCTAGTGCCCAGCTACAGAAAGATCCAAGATTGCTGGAAGGCTGGAAGGACATGGTACTGTAGCCCATAACTCCTTGAACTAGAAGTTATTTAGGAAGGATTTCTGCAATGTGACTCCTGACAGGAAAACAGGTCCCTTGGGCTGAAAGTTTTCCAAGGATCTGGCTTGTAGGCTACAGCTCCCCTGAGGCTACATATTTAGTAGTACAGCAAAGGGAGAAGTGGTAGGGTCACCAAATGGGGCCAAAAGGTGGGGAAAACACCAGTCCTTCACCAGTTGTGCCTGTTTCTGTATTTTCCTCCATGTCTTGGAGGTAGCACAGCTGCCTCTTCTTGGGCCAGGAGTAACACTCAGGTTTCAGCACTTGAGGCTGGAATTGATCTCTCTCCTTTTGGGGGTTTTAAGGTTCAGTCTGCATGGGTGCCCTTAAAAGTCATGGGAGAACAACAGACAAAGACTTGTAAAAGTCAATATATGCCACCTATTTTGACAACCTATTTTATGAAGATGACTCTGGGTGCACTGATGAGACAATGAGCTTCAGAAAATAAATCCAAGAAGCTAAAGGGCCTCTGTAAATAAAAGACCAAATATGGGTTTATCTCTGAGACCTCCACTCAGTTTGTCACTGACCAACAGCAGTGTCATTAGAATGTGAGTATACAGTAACAATATTGGACTATATATTGGACTCTTTTCTCCACCTCCTCTAAATTAAGGAAGAACAATTAAATTACTGCAAAATCAAATAAATTGCAAGGAAAACAGAAGAAGTTTCAATTTGTTCTACTTGCTGGAAACCCCAGGACGCCTGCTGCATTAGTGACAGGCCAAAATATTTTATATTTGCCTTGTGAAAATGGCATCACACAACAGACAAAAGAGCAACATATGTGGACTTAGCATTGCCATTGAAGTCACACTGGCATGCACAGAGAAGAAAGTCATGAGTAAGTCTACTTAAGGGGAGAAAGGTAAAATCCAGGCCAATTGGCTTCTGAAGTAGCTCAGAAAACCTGTCAGCTGCACAAGGAAAGCAAAGAAATCAAGAGAAACACCAGATTGTGAGGGATCAGCTGTGAGAAACACAAGCCAATATGAAAATCTTCTCAATCCTTCTCTATATAAGATCTTGGGAACAGAGTTAATCTGTATGATACTGATCTAATGTAATACTATTGCTGCTTCTGAGCAGCTATAGCCAGAGATGGCTGTGCATGGGACTAGAAAATAACTGCTGTGAGTCCACAGCTGTCACAAGACACAGCATGGACCGGCTCGTGGTCTGCACACTACCAAGGCAGTCCTGCAAAGAACTGTCTCAGGAACCAGAGATGAGAAAAGCAAGGCTCTGAGTTCACAGATGCAGTAAATTCTTGTCACCTGGAAGATAGCAAGGCAGAAGAAGATGCTCTGATCTTCTGACTTTGGACTCCTAATACTCACTTTATAGTGAGTTTGGCTATATCAAGTATTGCTCTCACTGGACCACTGCTGAGTGTAGACACCTAAGCACAAAAGGCCACCTGACTTTCTTGGTGGTGACATGGCCTTCCCTTCCCTTTGCTGTATTTCTTTCATTGTGAGTTTCCCTCTTCTGCACACTTCTAAGGGTCAGTGGTGCAGGATACTTGGGCTTTCCCTCCAGTGGGAGGAGCAGCCCATGCTCTGTCTCACCACCCTCTGTGGCGCTGCACTCAGGGCAGCTTCTACGTCCTGGGCACTTTTCCTTCAACCTCCTCCATGAGGGGCCCAAGTGCAACACACTTCGACTTTGCAGGAAGCAGCTTTTGACTAAGAAAGGTTAAAACAAGAGAAATCAAGGAAGGAAGAGCTGATTGTTGGACAAAACCAGTGATATAGAGATGAGCAAGAAAATTCAGGCTGCAGTCAGAGGCCACCACCTGACTTGTGCACCCTTGATCCCATGCTGTCAAGACAAAAGCAATGCCCTGGCAGAAGTTAGAACTACCTGAAGGCTGCTATAATTTAGTGTAGGCTGCCAATATTCCCATAAAGCAGCTAGAGCAGATGTTACAGAAAAAAAAAAAAAAAAAAAGAGGAAACTCTGAGGGTGATGTCCCCTCTGTCAGGCAGAAAGAGCAGGGTGGGAGCGCTATCCTGTGGCATTGTGGAAATCACTGTGGCATTTCTTCATCACTGCAATTTTAATCATAGAATGATTTGGGTTGGAAGGGACCTTTAAAGATCATCTAGTCCAATCCCCTTGCAATGAGCAGGGACATCTTTAACTAGATCAAATTACTCAGAGCCCTGTCCAGCCTGACCTTGAATGTTTCCAGGGATGGGGCATCCACAGCTTCTGTGGGCAATCTGTTCCAGTGTTTTACCACCCTCATTGTAAAGAGCTTCTTGCTTCTATTGAATCTAAATCAACCTTCCTTCAGTTGAAAACCATTACCTCTTTCCTATCGCAACAGGCCTTGAAAAGAAGTCCGTCCTCATCTTTCTTATAGGCCGCCCTTCTAAGTACTGAAAGGCCACAGTAAGTTCTCCCTGGAGCCTTCTCTTCTCTAGTGATGAGCTGTTGCTTGCATCTCAGTGTTAAAAATACTGAATAGTTTCAGTTCCTGGGCTGTTATATCACTTTTAAGGCTCTCACACTTGTGGGGTGCTGGGCTGCAGCATCCAGCTGGAGACAGGTACTTCACACCACTTAGCCCAGCATGTCAGAACAAGTGGTGTAAGGAGATATGACTCAGACTGAAATTGAGGTGTTTACCTTAGGGGAAACTGCAAGAAAAAAAAAACCACCCAGATTTAGAAAGCTTTTAACACCATAAATGAGAGGTGAGCTCACCACAACAGAGCTCAGGGTAAGTGCTGGCTGTGGGAATGTCCCCGGAGAGGAGGATGGCGGGGCAAGGACAGCATTTGGAAGGACAGGTGCAGTGTTTCCCCACTTTCCCCATGCAGGAAGGCACAGACAGGCTGCAGCTGTGAGCAGACAGCCTTTGACTCCCATCAGGACTCTCCCGTCCCAGGGATGAGTGGGAAAAACTGCATAAACAGCTTTTTGGGTGTAGTCGTCAGTTAATGATGATTTCAAAGAAAATAACTAGGGAAAACTTTACCATTTTTCTGCTGTTCCTAGGACATCTACATTCACGGAGCCAGAGCCTGACATGGCACGGTGGTGTTAGTTACCCAAGGAGCTGGCCTGTATCTCCAGCTCTGCATGGTGGCAGTTCCTTCAAATGCTTTAAGGATCCCCTGAAGAGCCCCAGTGATGCTCACCCACTCTTCACTGCTGGTGCAGAGGTTAAAGCAGAGAGCCATCCAAACTCTGCTGAATTAGCACTGAATCATCCCTTTCCTGAGGACTATCTTTGCTGAATTTAGAAGTGCCATTTACTTATAAGCACAAAAGACTGCTGTGCTTTCTAGGGGCAAGCAACAAGCCATGCCTGAAAGCTCTCAGGGGACATGAGTTTTTTTCACAGAGGAGAGGCAGACAAGAAAGCAAAGGTGTGAGTGACAGTCCAGCCATCAGGTCTGAGGAGGAAGGTCCCTCTGGGTCTCACTTCAAAGAAATAGCTGAGAAAACAGCAAGTGGAGAGCAGAAGCACTGACCTAGAAGGTTCCTGGCACCTCAGTGGGGGCAGCACCATTAGGAAGGAGAGAGGAGAATGGCTTGAGAAGAGCTTGGGAAAAGCAGACATTTTCTCACACTGTGTTTAAAATATATTTGTTACATCTGTAGTGCTGCATTTGAGATATTCAGGTCTCCGCAAGCTGTTAAAAAGCTTCACACTGTTGGTTATTGCAGCTTTTGCCTACAGCTGAACATGCACCTTTGCAAGTGGGCTGCATGCAACTCCTGAGGATGGTGGTGAGCAGAACTGTGCTGGCTTCCTGTGGTGGTGTGGGTCTAAGGAGATGGCAGCACCTGCGTGACGGAGCAGTGTGGAAAACTTCAGGCTTGCCATCCCTGCCCCTCTGGCACTGGGACCTCTTCTTTTTGGGAGACCCAAGACTCATTCCTGGGAGGCCTGCAATGAACTTAATGCTGCTGTAAATGCCACCACTATCTTCCCCCAGAACCCAGCAGTTTTGCAGCTCTGCAGAGGCTCAAAGCTTGCCAGCAGCTGGAGTGACCAGCTATGGACAGCTGGTTGAAGATATTACCCCCTTTGTGCATGCTTTTATGTGTATATTTATGTGCATCTTCATCCCATAGTGGATATCATTGAAATGCCTTTGGAAACCAAGAGAGGGTGAGGGTTAATACAGATGCTAAGAGAGAAGGAAACACAGACTGAAGAAGGATAGGCAATAGCAATTTTGGAGAAAACCGGTAACAATTTTAACAGTAGCTGACATTCTGTTTGGAAAGACAGCAGGAACATTTGTTATCTTTTCTGCCAGAATGGCCAGGTTCTGATTTATTGATATTATCTTGAAGATGACAGAAAAGTGTATTAATCTACTTGAAATGAGAATCTGGGCTTTGAGAACAGATGTTGACACCTTCTGAGGGACAAAGTGATTGAAATCAATCATACTTTATAACTCACAGCAGTTTCTGTGAACAACTTGAAGATCCAACTGTCTACCTAGTACCAGGTTTCCATCAATGGCTGCAATCTGGCTGTCAGAAGCAGCTCCTCAGTTCAAGTTATCCTTGTAGTAATGGTGGCAAGTGGACAGAACCACATGACCCCCACACATAAATGTCTGACCAGATGTGCAGCAGTGTGAAGATGCAGACCTAACTGAAGACTAAACTGAATTTTATATCCCAAGGCCAAGGTATACAAGCCAAGGTACTCCTAACACATAAAGATGAGCTAGAGGAAGGAGAAAGCCTGAGGAAGCCTGAGTTATGCAGGCTTTGAGTGGAACAAGAAGTGACAGTCCAAACAGCACATCCATGGAGTAATTTTTCCTGGAAGGAGCCTCTGGAGTTCACCCACCTCTCAAAGTAGATACCACTTCAAAGTGAGAGCAGGTTGCTTAGGGCCTTGACAAGCTGATCTCTGAACATCTCAGTTCAACATGTGCAGCTGACACAGCAAAAGGGTGAAGAATCCATTCAGAGCAGCCCTGTGGAGAAGGACTTAGGTGTTCTCATGGAGGAAAAGCTGGACATGAGCCAACAATGGGTGCTCACAGTCCAGAGAGCCAACTGTGTCCTGGGCTGAAACGAAAGCAGCAAGGCCAGCCAGTAAAGGGAGGTAATTCTGACCCTCTGCTCCAGTCTCTTGAGACTCCACTGCATCCAGGTCTGGTTGCCTCAACACAAAAAAGAACATGGACCTGTTGGAGCATGTCCAGAGAAGGGCCACAAAGATGATTGAAGAATGGAGCACCACTTGAAAGAAGATCGGATGAGGAAAGCTGGAGTTGTTTAGCCTAGAGAAGAGAAGGCTCCAGGGAGAGGAGACCTTATAGCAGCCTTCCAGTACTTAAAGGGGGCTTATAGAAAAGAGAGAGAGTGACTTTTTATGTGGACAGAGAGTGATAGGACAAGGAGGAATGTTTTTTAACTAAAAGAGATTTAGATTAGATGCTAGGAAGAAATTCTTTACTGTGAGGGTGGTGAGGGACTGGAACAGCTTGATCAGAGAAGTTGTTAATGACCCATCCCTGGAAGTGTTCAAGGCCAGGTTAGATGGGGCCCTGAGCAACCTGATCTAATGGGAGACATCCCTGCCTATGGTAGAGGGCTTGCAACTAGATGATCATTAAGGTCTTTTCCAGCCCAAGTCATTCTATGATCTCCTCCAGAGATGGAGGTCCAGCCACCTCCAGGGACAACATGTTCCAGTGATGAACCACTCTCACTGCAATTCTCTTTGCTGATACTTAACCCAGATATCCCTTGTTGAATCTCGTGATGGTTGCATCTTGTCCTTTCTGTACCTTGTAGAGGAGTCTAGCTCTCCCTTCTCTATAACCTCCCATCAGCTAATGGGATCCTGCAATTATTTCTCCATCTTAAAACTGCTCTTCCCCAGGCTGTACAAGCCCTTCTCTCTAAGCCTCTCCTCATCTGTTGCACCTCCTGTCTTGATAGCTGTCTGCTGGCCTTGTCCCACTCTGTCCAAAACTGGACTCTGCTCCTTATGTAGCCTTGTAAGTGCCAAATAGAAAGGCCTAATGTCTTCTCCTGAGCTGCTGGTACGCTCTTGCTGGGGCAGCCCCTTGCCTCTGCTGGGGGTTCTGCTGGCTGCTGCACAGCCTGTTGCTCACAGATTCTCCACTCCTTTTCCACAGAGCTGCTCCTGAGCATTGACCCCCAGCCTGTGTTGTTGTGTGAGTTGGTTCTGTTCTACATACAGGCCTGTGTTGGTCTTCATAAAGTTTTTATCAGTCATTTTCTTGGATTGTTGAAGCTCCTCTGAATGACAGTCCTAATGTCCAAGTAGGTGATCTTTCCCCACCACCACAATTTGCTGTCATCCACACCTCTTCCAATTTCTATTTCCTATGGCTATGTGTAGTCTTTACCAGGTTAGTATTGTGTGTGAAGGTGGGCAAAATGACTGACAGAATGTGCAAATGTGTCCCAGCATCACACATTTTTCCTGCAAAGTAACATCTCCATTTGTATGTCTGGCAGCACTGCCTGTGCAATTCCCGTCTGGTTTATTAACATTATCAGCAGGAGACACTGAAAATTCTGAAGAAATACAAAAAACGAGACAGTTGTCTCAGCAGATACCACCCTCACATGCAATGCACATACTCTCCTCTATTGCTAAAGCCAAAAAGTGGCCGATCATTAGTTCTTATCAACTTATTTGCATACATATGCACAGAGATCCAATCAAGAGACTCAAAGAATCACATGTTTGTTCTTGAGGGCAGCAGAAAACCTGCTCCAGCAGGTCTCAACTCTGCACCCAGGGGCTCTCTACAGCATTCGGCTTCGTGCCACCCAGGGTCCCACACTTCCACTGGGTCATTAATCAGTGCTTCACTATCATGGTGTTGAGGAGAGAGAGTGGAAGACAAGAAATGCCAATTAGTCCTGGGTGGGACATGAGCTCCCACCCCCATTACAGGGACTGGAGCTCCATTCCTGCTTGCCTATTTAAAATTTCGACTTATACTACCCATTTGTGCAAACGTGTCTTGCCAGATGCACTGATGGAGCTGATGGCAATCTCCTGTCAGATGTACAGCCACAGCCTGAGTGAGTGGCTCTGATACTACCCCTCTGACCCGTTCTGACAGCAAAAAACGTGATAAAGATGGCATGATAGTAAATCAGAGGGTTAACAGAGAGAGAAAACACCCACTGTAGTCTGATATATTTGTGTATGGCAGCCCTTTACCGTATACAGTTACCATGCCTATGCTTATGAAGTGCAAAGCACTCAGATATTAAGCACAAACATTTTATTCTTTCCACAATCTCCTTCTCATCAAAAACGCACCTGTTTTATACTGGGCTTAAATCAGAGACTTAGAGGAACTAATTTTTCAGTCCACACTGGCTCTGAATAAGTTTTGATTGAGCAAAGGCTTCTTTATACCAGGCACTCACCCTGGGCATGCAAGGAGGAATGCAGGAGTACAGGAATGAAAGCCTCCCCACGCCTGGGGTGGTGCATGTTCTGCAGCCAGTGGGGTCAAACATATCGTCTCGTCAGCGGTGTCAGCTTTGGTTGGCTTTGAGGCAGCGCACTGGAATGTCAAAGCACTTGGATCAGGAGAAGGTACGTGCAGGGATGGGAGGAAAGTAATGCAGGCATCAGCATGCTGCTGCAGCTGCTACAGTGTAAACCTCAGCCAGCTCAAATGCACACACCAGCCTTCTCACATACTCAGCCTGAGAACTCTTCTGAGTGAGAGGTGTTGTAATTAATTAATTAGTCAATAAAAATAACTCTCAGCTATTGTTCGTTGGTCACTAGCACTCATACAGAGCTCTGTTTACCCAAAACCGCTAGAAAGATATCACCAGAAAGACCTGACCCCACCCTGCTGACTGCTAACCTCAGCAGAGATGATGCATCAACTTAGGGAGTGCTGCATACCTGTGTGGCCAGCTGCTCTGCCTTTTGGGATTGGTTGAACAACTCCAGACCTTTGCTTTGGGGAGTACTTCGTTAGAGATGGACCTGTTTTTCTCAGCTAGACTGGGAACCTTTTCCTTCCAGAAAAGTAGTGCCCAGATCCTTATTTCTCCGTTATGTTAGCAAAGGGATAGCAGATCCTCTTGATTTTCCACCAGCAGCAGTTTAGCAAAGTGGAGTCGATCACTTGTCTGTGCAGTGTTCCCTTTCCCCGTGCACAGGAATATCAGCTCCACAACTGATACACTGAGAGCTTCTTAGAAGATAGGAAAAAACAGTTTTGGTTTTGTGATACCTCACATCCGAGGCTGCAATAAACTAAACATTTTAATCTTTCACATTATCTTTGCCTTGAAGAATGTTGTCATATTCCTTAATCAGTTTTAATTTGGACAGGAACAACATGGTTCTGAATGCAATGCTTTTATGCTCTAATGCACTCATTCAACTGCAATATTCAGGGAACTATGAAAATAGCAGGCAAAGTATAACCCTATACAAACTGTGTAGTGGAAGGGTGATCTAAATTGTGTTTCTGAGCCTGTTCTCATTAAATGCAACTAGGAGCAAAAAGAAGTTCTTGGCTTACTGCAAAATAGCCAGCCCAGAACTTGGCCTTCTAAGTTTTGAGTTCTCTTTATCAAACCCCTGAGTGCAAAGGAATTTATTTGCTCTTTCTGATGATTTATTACATCCACAGTAGCATTTTAATAAATTACTCAATTTTTTTTCATAACCTTCTTTCTGTCTCATCAAATGGAGTTGATTATATTATTTATGGTTCAAATCCAGCCAGAGTTTTCAGTGTGTGTTACATGGACGTGGTACACATGATTTCCTCAGTAATTCAGTAATTGCTGTGGATGGGGTATGCCTTCAGGCACAATGCTTGGAGCACTTCTGCCCACTCTGCAAGCCTGGCCATACATACACATGCTTTGTCATACCACACATCAGAAACTGAAGATGCCTGTACAAATTTGGAAAAGATGTGGCCATATCATCTCAGCCTGTAAGCACAGAAGAGGCTTTAACTGACCACAAGTCATCAGACCTGAGGCAAGAGAACATCTTTGGCCCTGTTTGACACTGGAGGTCAAATGTAGCAGCTGCTGTGCTCCATTTGAGTCTGGCCACTTATGAATCAGCTGCATTTCCCTAAGGACAGCCAGACCTGGTCAGTCTGCAGAGGGAGAGCAACTCAAGTGACTTATGAGAGATGATTATTCCTGCTGAGAATGCAGTACTGAGGAAAGCCCTAAGTTCACCAAAGGTCATTGTCTGGATGCTCCTAGGGAGAAACACCAGACTTTACAGTGCAACTATATCTGCATGTCTTCTGCCTCTGTAATGCAGGGTAGGATTGAATCAGAGCCTAAGTCTAGCCCAGCTAATCTCAGTACATGTTTATGAGTTCACACTTCTATTCTGAAAAATAAAGCAAGAATCCTTTCATCAGACACACTTTTTTTCCACATGTCCATTTTTGTGTGTCCATTACACCAGGTGGCAAAAAAGCATGGCCACCAGTGCCCTGAAAACAGTCTCCTGTTTTTTTTATTTGGGGTGCTTCAGGTTCTAAGGTGGTGTTTTAAGTTACTCTAAGTTTTCATCCTTACTAATCCCTACTTTGACCCCCTGTTTCAAACATAATCCAAATACTGTGCTCTGCCCTTCCCTCTCTAACAAGAGACAATTGAAAAGATTCTGTACAATCTAAACATATGGAGAAGTTTTTCTAGTCCAGCAGAAGACCTAGTCCCTGGGACTTGACCAATCTAAGAAGCAGCACAGTGCGCAAGGGCGAATAATGCCTCATAGATTAAGAAAATAATGTTCTGAATCAGTGAAAGAACAAAAAGAAGGCCTTTAAATTTATTAAGGTGAATGATGAATTTTACCTGTAAGGTAAATCACTCGCAGTGATTATATTCACAGAAACATAGTGTATTGAGTTGGAAGGGATCCACAAGGATCACAGAGTCTCACTCTAAGTGAATGGCAGTGAGCCTCCCCTTCCCCCCCTCTGCCTCTGTGGGGCTGTGCTCCTGTATTTGAAGGCAGAGTGGTGCTCTCCAGACCAGCACTGACAGCAGTGGTCCACAGCAGAAAAGGCTGCTGCCTCTGGAAATCAGTCCAGATGCCCAAACCACAACCCAGCTGCCTGGAATGTTTGAGAGACATGCACAGGCTTAGCTCTCTCTCCATCCCTCACCACCTCTTGTACCTGCAGGTGCTGAAACCTGCACCTCAAAATGGCCATGTTTCTTATTATTTTGAGATGCTGCCAGCTTTGGAGAAGGTTAATGAAGGAAAATAACATCTGTAGCAGTTTATAAGTGAGCTAATTCTAAAACAGATTGTTGTGGGTCAAGGTAAAGTATATATCTGGATCAACATCTTCCCAGATGCCAAATTCTAATCATCTGCTATAGGCAATGACAAAAAAAAGAATCCTTACAAAAAAGAGTAATCTCTTGTACAGGAAAACATGCAGCAGCTCAACTATTTAGGTAGATATCAGCAAACCTCAAACTGTATTATTTAAACAAAACATAGGAGACTGAAGAGGAAAGCACCTAGCAGAGCTCTAGCTTTATTTGAGTTTCCAATACAAGGCAGAAGAATGATATGAAAACCTGTCAGTAAAAAGTTACTTGGATATTTATTTTTAAAAAATGCAAATCAAGCTAGTGAATGTGTTGTCTTTGCTGGCATACAGACATTATTCCCAGGCACTGTCACCTAGATTTGAACCTTTTTTATTGCAGCCCACTGGCTTTTTTTGGTAGCCTTTTTTTGAATTACCTCCATGGTTATGCACTAAGTGGTGGGCAGTAATCCACACAAATCTTAAAAAGGCAGCACCCCTATGGGAATGGTGGCAAAACCATCATGTGTTCTATAGGGCTTTCACTGTTGCAGAGACGTCTGAGGACAGAGACCACAGTGCTGAACTGGAAAACTGGAGAGGAGCTTTCAGGCCAGCCGTGAAGAAGGCCAAAAAAATAAAAGAGAAGTAAAAGAAGAAAAAAAAAAAAGGAAAATATTCTTCTGAACTGTACATCACTGAGCACTTAACAGTATTTTTAGCAAGGGTTCCTATGATGTCTGTGGCAGACACACCTTTCTGTATATCCCCCCCAACGCATACGTACATGCATTTCAAGACACTGGACAGCATACTGTATTTTCCTGTTGTGAGATCACACTGAAGATTACAACAAGTAACCTTGCTAATATATTATTACTGCAATTATTCAAGCAACTCCCTCATTAGAAATTATGAAATAAGGGTCATGAATAGAATCTGAATAAGCAAATATTTTCTTTGTTACGTTAACGACCTGGCTGAAGTCCACCAAAACAGGCTTATGTGTGGGAGTGATTGCTTTGTTTCAAACCTCTGGATACTTTATACATACAGGCTAGAAAGAGGGCATCTGCAGAGATCTGTTCATTTGATGCTACCTCAGCCAGGAGAAGCCCTGTCGGAAAACTGTTTTTAAACAAGACATTCTTACACTAATGAAAATAAATTCATAATTGGCACTTCGAGAAAAAAATCTCCTAGCAATAGGCAACGCAAGACGTGTCTTTAGGCTTCTCCTGTAAAATAGCATATTTCTTATGTTTATCGAAGTCTAATCCGCTGGCAAGAGATAATTCATATGGATAAGCCAGTTATTCTAACAAATCCTAGTTTCTGTGATATGAAAACTTGCTCAGACAATGAAAACACAGTTGAAGCACAAGCTAAAGCGATGGGTGAAATTTCTAAAGATTGGCCACTAAATTCTTTCAAGGTATGCCCATCACCTTGATATAGAAAAAGTATTCTAAATAAAATTTCCTCCAAGACTCACAGCATTTTTGCTGATTTGAATAACAAAGCACTGAGAATATTCTCAGGTTTTCTGCCTCCCATTTTGGTGTCCTTGCATTTTAGCCCGATCAGCATCCAGGTCTATAGCCATGTTTTCTGAGACTTCAAGCTCTTAGGAATCTGGCAAAAGACCATTATGAACCATTTTTCCCAAGAGAGAGCCTGGCAGACCATGCAGCTGAGTATCATGAGATGTTCAAACACCTGGAAATGGAGCACATGTAAGTTGGCCAAAAACATATAACTGCCCTTCAGTCTTGAAAATTTCCATCAGGAAGCGAGATCATTTCCTGAAGTGTTTAAATGGCAAGGACTTTTCATCCACAAAGTAGTCCTGTGAACCGTGGGTGTCTGCCATAGCCCTGGCAATTTGCTTTGGAAGAAATTCTCATAATCTAATTGCATCCAGCTGGATTAGTAAAAGAAGCTATCCCAGATAAGCTCTCTTGCCACATGTGATGTTCACCTATTTACATGCACTTACAGTGAACTACCATAAGGAAGGGATCAGAGCCTACAATTCTGGATGCTACGGGAATTCAGGCTGGTAAACTCACCAGCAGCCTTCACTTTTGTTTTTGTTTTGTTTTACTGACATGGACTTGGAGCTTGTGAGAGCCTCCCCACTTCCAGCCCTGACACAGCAGCACTCTGCATAGTTGCACGGGACACATGAAGCTTGAGCAGCCAGAGTATGAATTCCCTCACTCTGTGCAGCATTTCACGTCTGAACTGGACAAGCACATTTGGGCTGGGTTTCCTGTCTGTAACTCAGTCTTTTACCTCTCTTTCAAGACTGACAACATAAACGCCCACTAGCACTGGTTGTGATATGGACACCTTGTAGAGGCATTTCTAAGTGCCTAGTTGGAGTATGATAACATATTGTCTCACCATATCAAGGTTACCAAAAAACTTGCTTCTTTCCTTGCTCCCTGCGGCTCAGGGAGGAGCGCAGGGAGTGGGACAGGGAGGAGGAGGAAGGACTGTTGCTCTAAGCATGTAAGGTACAATCAAACACCTGAATCCTCCCCTTTCCCTGTCCTTTACTTTATTCTTGAGCCAGAAGTAGTTACTGTCTTTTTGAGCACAATGCTAAATCATCAAAGGTTTTGTACCTGCCAAATTACTCACTGAAGATGGAGTTCCTTTGGGTGATGCTCTTCTGGAGCCACTGTCTCCTCAAAGCACAATGCTGACACCACACCAGGTAACCAAATTAGAGAACTAGTTCCCAAGGATTTGCAGGTTGTTGGATCTGACTCTGCTTTTATATCCTTGTGTAATGCCTAAGCGGCCATAAATCTGGGCTCCCAAATGGAGACATTCCACCTCAGCTCCTAAGAGGAGCAGGCACAAGCCCTTGAGCTATAAAAGTGCAAACCATTTGATGAATTTTCCCATACAAAAGTTTCAATTTCCCTTTGGGGCTGGACAGAACCCATGTGTTCAAGGGAGGCATCTGGAAGTAACAAGAGAGAAGAGTAAGCCTGTGTTCCATGTTAGACCTTTCACCCAAAGCAAATGCTGTCTGTGGTGCCAAAACTGCTGCTTTGCCTGCCACATCCTACCTCCCTGCCCTTTCTTTCTTTCAAGATCCCAGACTGAAGCTGGCAGAGACAAGTGAAACTCTCTGTCTGAGCCATCCTGTGGGTGAGAAGCTTTCTTCAAGGCAGTTATCCTACTCAGGGAATCTGGCAGTCTGTAAATCACAAGACTAATGTTCACTGTAAATTAATGCAGAATCAGCCAGGCAGAAAACTCCAGTGGCTGAACATTTCACGTGTTATAAATAGGAGTAGTTGCCTTGTACAACATGAAATAATCAAGAACAACAGGATGTCTCTTACTTTGTGGCTACAAAGACTCCCTCCATGCACCTGAAGAAAGTACGCATGGTAATAGTATCATATATTTTATGATCAATGCTTAGGCTTCAAAGACAAAATCAGCTCCTTTTTCTGGTTGCTCTCGGGTGAATTGTTTGTTCACCTCCTGCACTAGAGAGGGAACAAAGTTTTATGCGTTGTTAATCTTTTATCATTATAGAAGAGAAATAAACAGATTTCAATTTAACATTTCCCTGGCTCCAATTCATATTAAAGTGCCACTGAACATCCTAACATGTTGAGATCTAATGACGTTCTTAGACCAATGGAACCACCCAAATCTGACTCAATGTTTCTTCAGGGTTGGAGTAGGCTGTCAACAGAATGGGGATGGCAGTGGCTCTGGCCTCCAGAATGGTCTCCCCACCTTCTGCTCATTTTAATCCAATTTCTACTCCCAGGTCTGGCTGTCCAGGGCTCTGGCACAAGCAGAGACAACACTGAGAAAACACTAATTTTAAGACCACTACTACTCCAGCTGTTTGTAGCTTCAAGCAGCAGAAATCAGCTGTTGAGGAAAGAGGTATACCTCTGGGAACAAGTCAGATGTCTGACATTAATGAGTCAAGTCACTGCATTTTTAAGTTTTAAAACAAAATTGGTAAGCCTTTATGCACAGTGATGGTGCTTGAGTCGCATCTGGCAATCTGCATTTTGGGTGCCTCTGCAATCTGCATTTTGGGCCACAGCCTCCTCCACCTGGGATAGCAAACCACATGGGACCTCAAGCAGATGTAAAAATATATCAGGCCAGAGCTCCAGGAGGAAAAACCGAACAGACCCTGTCGCTTCCATGCCTCCATTGCCTCCCTGTTGCTGTAGCTGCACTCACATCCCCCTAGCCCTTACCTTTTGTTTTTAAAAAAGCTCTGGACATTCACAGTCAGTTGCCTTTGAAGCTTCCCTGACCTTCCCCTATGTGCACAACTCTTGCTGGTGCCTGCAATGATGAAGTTAACATCAGCTCACTGAAAAATCAGATGGACACTCTATAAACAGGCAAAGTGAAGGCAGAGTGTTTGCATTGCAGAACATCCAGAGAACATGTAACCATGACTGTGCTGAGGAATCTGCTCTCATTGCCTATCAGTGGCTCTATGGTTTACATCAGCTGCTGGCTTGACTCCCTATCTCAAGAACTGTTGTGTATGAAGGATCTCAAAATCAAGCAAACCGGGAGGTATCCAGCTCTGCTACCCTCAAGGGGATTAGGCAGTGAGGACCAATGCTCCTGCTGTATCATGTGCTATGAGGCTTCACATGACTCCTCAGGATCAGCAAGGGGCTCCTCAGATCTGGTAGCTGACAAATGTGGCAAAGTCACTCTCCTGGCTGTGTGGCTTTAATTGCAGCATCGGAAGTACATGGGACCCTGCATCCTCCCACAAGATAGTAATTGGAGTGGAGATTGCACCTCAGTAAATCAGATCATTTGCAGATTCATAGGGCACTCTCCTTTATCTTTGAGTGTCATATGTCTCTCACAGGGGTGCTGCTTCCTCCAAGACTATCGATGAGCACTTCTTAAGGCCTCAGGAGATGAAGTCACTCTATGAAATCGTACACTCTTTAAATCTAAAAGGACACTTGATATATTGCTAGGGTTTATTATAAAATACATGTCTGGTCTCAACTCTAGCTTTGGAAAACTCCTGTATTTCTTCCCTAAAGGATGAGAATCAGATACAGACTAGAAATCAGGTACAGTGTGGTTTCCCATTGTGAAAACTGGTCTCCTCTGCCACAAAACTGGCTGTGTGTATTTCTACTTAACAACACAATCAGGGAGGTGGGTGGGGAGAGGGAGGTGGGTTTCTGCACTAGGAACCCAAAATACAGCATTCAGGCTTCCCCTGGTTTGGTTTTCTTCTGCAGCAGTTCCTGAAATAGCCTAATGAAAAAGGGAAATGGACATTTTCTCAGTGATAATCAAAGAAACCCATGATTTCACAGAGACACTGTGACTTTGGCTGTCATCTGTGTATAATGAGGCAAGCTATAGAAAGACCATGTCTTTTGCTACTTATGCTTTCAGTATGTCAACATATTCACCTATCTATACCTTACATCATCCTGTGTATATTGGCTCAAACACAATTATTTAGAAAATCTGTGGAAAAAGTGTGTGACTGAGTAACTGAAATGTGCTATAATCCTAATAGCTCCTAGGTAACCATACATAGCTCTTAACACAATCTCTTCACGCATTTGATTTTGCCACTAAATCCCTCATGCTTTCTCAGGCTAGTTATCCTTACAGGATGGAGGTCAGGTTGCACCCAGAATGGAAGATTCTTCTCTGATAGCATGTCCAATACAAGGGCGATTGCCTGCCTCCAGCAATTTTTAAATGAGATTATTGATTTCACTTTGCAAGTGAATCAAAGTAGATCACCTGACCGAGAGTGCTGGGATTTCATTTGAGGGGTAAGGACAAAGGTGAAAGTTTTTCTGTGGAGTGTTGAGCAGAAAAGCAAAACTCCTCTGGTTTTGAAACTCTCAGCTCCACCTTGGACATTATCAGAGAAAACAGAGAGCAACAGATCCTGCAGTTCTTTCAGCAGCTAGTTGAGTTGTTGTTGCTTAAAATGTTGTAAATTTTCCCTTCAGTAAATTCAGCTCATACAAGGTTACCTTCCCTACACTGTTTATCAGATTTAGATGCTGAAATCTGTAAATCCAAAAGGGCTTTCATCTCTGAATCTGTGGAGCACATGGAAGGAAGGTCAAATGATCTGAAATACAGGATAGCTCCAAAAGGAGGTTCTTCTGTGAGGTTTGACATATAAATTACTGCATTCTCTCATAACCCCTGCTCTGGGTAAGCTACTGAAGAAATAATCATAAAAGAAGGAACACTTATAGGCTAAGGGTAGTCTTGCAAGAAGCAACTCATTTTGGAGACACAAATATGGTCTCTTCAAAAGGGATATCACACACACTGTTACCATAATCGCTGTTGGCTTATGGATCATTTGTACCCCTCAAGCCAGTGCCTGGCACCAGTACATTCACCTGTGGGGTAATGGGCCTTATCAGCAAAAACAGTGATGCTCTGCCTTCTGTTTTCTAGAGGGATTGACAGAAGTCAGGCTCCACAGAGCTGGGCTAGTTTTCCTGCTACAGCACCAGTTTACATCAAAGGTATGATGGTGTCTCCTGCCAGATTGAAGGCAATGCCTTTCGATGCCTGTTTCTGTTCAGGCAATACATTTAGTTCTCTCCATGCTCTGGAGAAAGGAGACTAAACTCAGCCAGAGCAGCAGCCTGGCCTGCCCCAAGCATAGCCCCATGTTAGTAAGTCAAAATAACTACGTTCCCAGACAAACTCTTCTATAGGTATAAATGAGAGGGAGGGCGAGTCTTAAACCTTTCTACAGGTCACTGGGTGAGTCACTCCAGCCTTCTGGGATTCAAATCTATGGCACGTATCCCAGGCTGCAGCAAGGAAGCCCAGGGCATGAAGAGGGAGAGGCAAGCAGAGCTGTTGCTCTTTCAGCTACTCTGGCTCTTGTGATCCTGGCTCTGTTCCGAAGCATAATTTCCATTACCTTGAAGAATGATCCAAACGACTCCAGTAACATGATCAACAGAGTAAGAGAAAGAGCCAGAGGTGATTCAATATGTTGGTGTCATGGAGGCATAAATGTATTGGTGTTTCTCAGTAGTTCCTGTTCTCTCCAGTTCCTGTGCAGCCAGAGGGGCTCTGAGTGCCACCCCGCCTTGTAGTAACAGAGGCAGCATAACTCCCCTTAAAATATTTTCTATAACTGCTGTTTTTGGCCACTGATAGCTCCCTTTAGAGAGGGCAAACCCAGAAATGCTCCACTGTTTCACATTGCTGTGAATTAGAAATACATCTTCTGGAACCGGAGGATTTAATTTCTACACAAAGTTATTGGATTGTGTATATTTTTGCTCTTTAAAAACTTTCATCTGTGGAGTGTAAGACAAAGGCATAGGTAAAAAATCCCTGTTATTCCCTTCAGTTTTGTTTGGTGATGTTTCTGCTTTGCGCTTTGCTTTTGCACTGCGATTTACAAACTGATCACAATAATTAATTCATTTACTGGTTACTTGAATCATGTAGCATATTGAGTTTCATTACAAGTATCCAGAAAACACTTCTATTCAGATAATCCTTTTTGGGCTTAATGTTAGAGGATCAATTTGTCTAACAATGAAAGAGAGGTCAAAATTCAATGCAGTGTGAAAACACTCTGTTAATCCACTTATTATTATGGCAACACTCTCTGGTACCACAAGTGTTAAGACTTGCATAAACATTCCAATTTGAAATCTTATTTTTAGAGATCTGCAGCTCAGTCATAGAGATTTGCTTTAGGCAGAACTTGTCATGCAAATACTCAGTCTAGAACTAATTTTCTTTAACATGTTTTAACATCTTCCAAAACAAACAAAGACTCAGCACTTTTAAAAACACAGTTCTCTGTATCTTGACCAAAACACAGGACTCAATTCAACAATGAACAGTTGCAGTTTGAAGGTAATATAAAGTACGGTAAGATTAAGTGAATAGAGTTTCTCTAGAAGTAAACTAGAGTAGCACACTGGTAGATCAGGCTCAAAGTCACTTGGTTTATTAGATGCTCTATTAGAGCCTCTACTAGATTTTACTTTAACACCAGCTTGAATCCAGCTGAACTCTGCTCCTCATAATAACTTGTCTGAAAAGGATAGAAAACCTGATTTATAAAATCTGTTTCCAGATGATCATATCATTTACTGAGGCATCCAACAATGCTTCGAAATTGTCTCAGCCAAGATAAGTTGGGTGAGTGTATCTCACATCTCCTGTTCTCATTTATTCGAAATAAAAAATCACCTTTGAGGGATAATACTTTGAATTGAACACAAAACAGGGCTGACTTCAAATAATCCGAACACTGATCTTGCTTTCTAGCTAAAGCAGGGCAGAGTGTTTTGCATTTTGTTCAAGATCTTCATAAACATTCATTTAAACATTAAAGGCAGCAAAAGCAACAAACAGTGAAAAACTCCAGAAAACGTACTATACTGCTGACCTTCACACCTGTGCTCCTTTTTTGGTTCTCCTCTTGTGCAAAAAAGAGAGAAAGAGGGCCTGTCAGTGGGTGACTCACTACAGAAGAGCTCTGTGATATTGTCCAGCTGAACCACATTCTGCAAACCTTTGTTTTCCTTCTCCAGCTATTAAGAAAATGTACACAATGAGTTCCGATGTAGGAAGCCTCATCTGGACAGATCTTCCCTGAGAATCTGTAGCAGAAACATAAGCGAGAGGATTGCTACCCAAAGCCCTTCTTGAATTTGCAACAATCAGCAACAGCATGTTTGAAAACAGCCTTAAGCTGGAGAATTTTATTTTCCTTTCAGTAGCCACACTCCTCTGGGGGGTTTCCACTAATGTGCATCTCACAGAATATGCATGTATGTACATACTTACTTCAACTTCTGCCCAACACCAACATTCCTGACTGTGTCTATCAGGGCTATGTGTCCATTTGCAAACGCCTTTACCCTTGTCGCCACCTCCACAGATGACATCAATAGCAAAGCATCTCCTGTCCTCAAACCATAGCCAGACAAAATCTCAGATGTAACAAAAAGAAAAAAAACCATTACTGCATCTCCCAAGAGCATTGGGGTCGATAGGAAAGAGAAGGAAAGGGGCAGAAACTGCAGTCATGCTGCATGTCCCTGAATATATGGGCTAATTAACTGTACTGGTATGGCTTCAACTGGAATATTTTGTTCAGTTTTGGACTCCCAGTATAAGATGGACAGTAATAAACTGGAGAGAGAGCAGCAGAGAACTGCTAAGATGGTCAGGGGTCTTAAGTATATGGGCAAAAAGTGGCAGAACTGAATTGTTCCAGCTGATAAAAAAAAGACTACAGGATGATTTAATAGTAGTCTACAACTATTTTTGGGGTATTTACACACATAAAATAAGCCAAAACCTTGGTACTGCCAGGTGAAGCAAGAGGCAACAACTACAGGTTGTGGCTTGGATGGGCATTAGAAACAAAACCCAACATTACTGTGGGATAGTACAGTTACCCAGAGAGATTGTGGAACCGCCATCCTTGGAGGTTTGTAAGACTTGGTAAGACAAAGCCATACCTAACCTGGCAAAATGGCAGTGCTGGTTCAGGAGGTTGGACAGGATGACCTCCAGACATTCCTTCCAGACAACAACTCTGTCACAAACTATAAGTCTTGTTAATTGACAGTAACTGAAACAGCTTCAAAAGGAAATGTAGTTGCTCACAGGAGATGAAAAAATGTCTCTGCAGTTATGAAAAATGTACTCTAGACCCTCCAAATGCATACAGACCAAATGAAGAAAATGCACTTAGAGATGAAAGAGAGTTTTCTTTATGGCAATGTTGCCTTAGGAAGTTTAAGGTCATTAGATAATTTTAAGAGAACAAAAAGCAGCCTCATTAAAAAATTGAGTTTTCCATATTTCCTGCTCAGAGTTGGAATGTAAAGCCCCAGTTGTACGGTTCATGGAGGGATTTTTTACATGGTACAATACCTAACACATACTGGGGGTTAAGTATGCTTTCAAAGGGACGGCTTTTGAGCTATACAGGCAACTGCTTTGAACACCACAGAAGATACTTCAGTCATTTGGAATATAACACCTATGGTTACTTCCAAAATAATCTAGGAACCCTGAATTTATTTGTCTGCCACTAGGCAAAGTTGTACAATCAAATTTAAATCATCTCAGGGCTTCTGAGAAAGTTTGTTTAAAAAAAAAGTGAAAAAATGAAAAAATAATCCCATTTAGCTGGCCAAGAAATACAGTTTTTCCTTAAAATATCTGAAGTTTCTTGTGCCACTTCTCTCTGTAGATGACTTTAATGAGACATGTTTACATTTTTTCAAACCCATGCTATTTCCTGCATTTCCAGCTGCAATCCACAGTTTGTGTTCAGTGGTAACATGGGATTGCCCAGAGTTATCATTATACAACCATAACCAAATGTTTCAAAGACATGTAGGTAAGTGGGAAGGACAGTATTTCTTGTATTTCATAGAATGCCAGTTTAGAAAGGAACATCAAGGATCATCTGGTTCAACCTTTCTTGGCAAAAGCATAGTCTATACAAGATGACCTGGCACCCAGTGTTTGTTCACTGTTTACTACATGTGTGCTGTGTGTTATGGACAGTTTAAAAGGCTACAGGAGGACAGCAGAGAGGCTGGCTGCTTTATTCCAGTGTGCAAGTGAGGAAGCGGAGCAATAGAGAGCGGGGGGCCTTTAGGCTGGCTGGGGACTCACAAAAAGAATGGGAGACTTGTCTGTAGCAAAAGGACTCACAAAATAACCTGCAGGGTGCTAGGGAAAATGACACTTTCCTCAAGTGCCAGAAGGGACCATGCAAGCGGCTCAAAGCTCCACAACAGGAGAAAGAGGGAAAAAAACAGACCTCATGGGCAGGGAGGAAAGATTTTTCTGTGAACCTTGAGTAAAAAACCTGTTACCATAAGAAGATCAGAGTATCTCTGTTGGCAGTTACCTTGCTCTCATCTGTATTCTCAAAATCAAGTATTAGAGACTAGACGCCTTTTGATATTTCAGGCATATTCTTCAAGGAGAAGGTGCGGTGGTATCTGCACCTCTGATGCCTCTGAGCATCTGCATTTCATGTCAGCACAGCTTAGAATGCTCACTCTCAGTCACAGTGCTGACTAAGGTGTTCATGCCATTAACAGTAAGTGAGCATTTCCACATAATTTAAAAAATGCAGCTTGGCTATTTCTGAGAACTTTCCTAGAGATGAAAAATCATGATTTCTGTGGAGGGAGTTTGTAGCATTTCTCATAAAACATGTGGACAAGTCATTATTACCATATGGTTAGCCATTCACTGCAATGGGGTTTGCTGTATGCATGGCTTGACAGAGAACCTGTGGTGCATTCAGGAATTATACACTAGCCTGTTACATATGCAAGCCTAGTCATTTCTCTCTTTTTCACTCTAAGAGGATTATTAAAGCATCTCTATGACATTATAAAAACATTCAAAACCGATGCTCCTATATGCTACTCTGCAGATTGATTTCTCTCAGGTTTCTTTCAGACTCTATTTCATATTAAAAAAAAAAATCAGTGGCTGAACAACTCTGGGTTGTTCTGCAATAACAAACTAGGACAGCCTGGGAAGGAAGGTACCGACACACTCTTAGCAAGAATTCACACTGTAAAATGCAAGAGGATTTTATGCATGATCCTTAATAAGGCTATTTACAGATGATGAAACTGTACTGTCAGCATCCCTTTAGAGTTTCTCTGTATAAATATCAACAATCCTGCTGGACAATTGGCGAGACATTAGGAGGCTTATGGCGTGCTGTGCTGTAAAGCTATCTAGATTTAAAGAGCAAATGACTCATTTAATAGATATGGTTCTGTTGAAAGAACATTCTTCAGAGCTTAGCAAGAAGTTTAAACCACATTAACATTAGAATCAATGTGCCAAACCACTGTGGACTACTGAGGTCACGGTTAATAAAGAATGACTTCAATTTTATTTTCATATCCCGTTTTTGGTCTAATCACTTGACCTCATTTTAAAACATGGTCTGGATGTAATTCACCATTCCACACAAAGAGACTGATTATTTTTCCCAGTTTTACTCTCTTCAGTCATTTCTATTATATTAAATCTGATTTACACCCGAGGAACTGAATACATTTTCTGATATTTTTAAAGAAATCAGCCACCCAGCTCACAAAGCACAGTCTGATTTAATGGTGCCATTTGGAGTTTTTCTGGCTACATGATATGCAGCTTCCGTTGTCTATGTGACATTAAAACACGTAGGAAGGAGCCCATTGTTTGCTTTCTCCTTTGAATGGCAGATTACTCATTCCTCAGCCTCCAAGACAAGGTAGACTGTAACTGATGGAACAGCATTTCCCTCATTGGAAACAAGGTTGCCTCTGGTCTGTATACAGGCTGAAAGCATGCTGAACATATTTATACATAATTAGAGCTTATGTTTAAAATAACCTACTCATACACAAGCATTTCAGCAAACAGGCTTTGAACTGCTCAAGTACTGAGCCACCCTGAAGTTCCTTTTAAGCTTTCTGACAGGCACAGAAAAGAACAAATTTGTACCTTTACAAAACCCCATGTATTTCCTAAAAAATGAAGATATTGCAAATCTGAAGGAGCTTTTTGTTTTGTGCTTGTTTTTACTGAAACCCCTACTGAGAAACTCAGCTCTTAGCAAATGAAAGGAAGACCAAGAATCCAAGAGCTGCATGGCAGAAAACAGACAGTCAACCTTGAGCACAAACAGCCTAAAGTTGCACTAGTGCTAGAATATGCTTCCTGAAGCACTGCTCTTACACACACGAGACATTTTTTGTTGTAAAGAAACATCGTGTCTTGGGTTTGGGAACGAATATCCTCATCTTGAGTAAAATGTCTATGTATAGAGAAAAGCACAGCACTGAAGAGAATGTAGATAGCTAGGTTTCACCCCCCCCAAAAAAAAATCTTCAGAAAATTATCTATCAAATTTATGCCTGAGATGAAAGCAGAACTACAGTGTTAGTGGTAACATGAATCTTGGATGACCAGACTACTATTTACTACTGGACAACCCCCGGGGTCACTTATTTGTTCCTTATTAACAGCCCTTGTCACTCAAATAGTCACACACTTTCATCAGTTGGTTGTCTGAAAGGAGAATCAAAATAAAACAAAAAAAATACTCTCTATCCTGCACCCCTTTTTTTTTCTTTTTTCCTTTTTTTTTCTTCAAGTGTTTCCCTGGTGAATTTTTGGAAACCTGCTAGATACAGTTACTTTGGAAATACACATTTTTGCCTGATTGCTTTACCCATGAGTCAAAATGTCTTCAGAAAGCTAGCATTGTGTAAGACAGTGAGTGACTGCAGAGTCTGCAAAATAGCAAGATTTACATTGGCAAGGCTGGATGAAAGTGTACCAGCCTGGCTCTCTCTTTTGTAGCCACTGGAGCAAACAATACAGGAGCACAGACAGCAAAATGCTTAGCCCTGCTGCTCTATGGCTTTGCCTAAAACCCACCCAGACCTCTCCCTGGCTGGCCAGACTAGGCACCTACTGCAAAACTTTTCCTTCTGACATTGCATTCTCCTTGAGGGAAATGCAAGGAAACATGGTGAGGGAGAGCAATCAAGGAAGTGCAAGGAATCAAATGAAAAATCAACCTGTGAGCATAGATAAAAGAGCTGAGATCACCAATTTATATTTACTTTTGAGTTGAAAGACATTATTTTTTCTTGTAGTCGCTGCTGTGGAAGAAAGAAGATGGGATGAAGAACACCTTGTTTTGGTAATAATTAATGGTTCTGATGGTTTCAAATTGTACAACAATTCTGAGTTCAGTGACTTCCTTATATATTAGAACCAGTCGGCACAGAGCTCAAGAAGTGCTGCAACAACAAATGCACATAGTAATTGTCTTTTTTCTCTATTGAAAGTTGTTTTCCTAAATCACTGCTCTACAATTAGCTAGTTTATATTACAATATTCTGAACATTTTTCCCACATAACTGGATTTTATGCACAAAAAAAGATGAACTATTTTAAGAATTTATATTGGATAATATACAGAGGATATAAATAGCTTCTGTATAAAGCTATCAGATGCCTAAGTCAAGTATGACTACCCTCTCAGGAACAGAAAAAATACTAGAAATTATCCCTTATGTTAGTAATAGGGGTCTCAGAAAAAACTGTACATAGTACAGTCTACATTGTGATAAATGTCTCAGTAAGGATCCCCTCAACAGGAGATCTGCATATAAATCTTGATATGCCACTTCTGGGGCAGAAGAAGGAAATTTGTAATTTTGCCATGATTGGTGTTTGTCCCTTTTACAGAAGTAAACAGCTGCATTGGCTCATGTTTGATTTCTCCATCTCAGTACTTAACAGCATGGCCTGCTGTGCTGGGAGGACTTTGTTGACATTTATAACGCTTCCATATTGTTTTTGTTAATTCAGATCACAACAAACACATCTTGAAGTCAATTTCCCAATCACCGCCAATTACTTGGCTTAGGATATACAAAAGGGTCTAAGAGCACAAAGCTTTCAGATAAAGCTAAGCCAGAGCCCACCTAACACAATTTCAGCTACTAAAAGGTTGGACTGGTCATGGACACAGGAAGAGCCTGAAGGATCTCCTCCCACCCCCAAAACCTAGGTTAGCAACACTCTAAATTTTCCTAGCGCTTCACACTAGTTGCTTATGTAGACTTAGTCTTGCCTTCATGTGTATAAAACAAGAAGTTTTGTGAGGCAAAATGCTTCCAAGAGGATTATTCTTAAAAAAACCAGTTAATTAAAATGTTCAATTAAATGTCCTTTACCTATGCCATAACTGTATTATGGTCTCGGATAATATTGTATTTCCCATGTCATTAAAACAGTAACAGCCAGACTAAAAACTTTTCTCCATGATGAGGGTTAATTAAGGAAGAACTATGTGCTACTGACACAAAAGTGCTTTTGTCAAGCAAAAGAAATAGGAGATATTTGTAGACAAAGTTTCTGTCATCTTTGGAAATCAAGCATTTTCAGTTGGATGAGAAAAACAGCAAAGATAACTACTGAAAGTTCCTTTTTCCGGCACATAGTTAGTTATAAATGCTGGTTTTCAACAACTGTAAGATAAAGAACTGAATGAATATTGACCTAACCTCTTATACCAACCTATAGTGGTCCTTCAGAACAAGCTTATCCTTGAGTTTATTTCAGTTAGCACAGCTTTTCAAAGGGGACAGACCAATCCCCAAAGAAGCATGTTCACAACAAATTGCCCCAAGTTGTTCAACACAGTTATTGGCAAGGGTCTCCAGCCAGATGGGTTTGCTAATGACTTCGGTAAGGTGCTTAAATCGGAAGCTAGTGCAACCCAGGACTGCCATGTTTAATTACTCTGTTAAGGCAGCTTTGTGGATACTGTTTGTATTTTCATCAAAACTCTGACTTTTTACATATCAAAGACAAATGGTCTTTTTAATTTCAATGTAAGGATACCAAAGCCTTGATTATCTGCCCATGTATAACTTTTTCTAAAAGGAGTCTCTCAAAACAATTGTTACAGCAGTGGCAGACATTTGTTCAACTTACAAAACATTTCTCAGCCAATATGCACTAACAGTGGACACAGAATTTTACTTGCATGAGTTGACTAAATTTTTTAATTATTCAACAGTTTTTCTATAGGTTTGCCTGAATGCAATCAGTGGTTGAAAGGAAACTGGGATACAACTGGGATATTTTATTTTTCTCTCAGGACAAGACAAATGTGCTTATTACCTTCATTTCGTTTTGTAAAAGTGTCCTTTTTGATGTAAACTTTAAACTCAGTATTGTACACAATGCATCTCACATACGCTTACACTGCAATCCTCAGATCTCAGTTGCACAAGAAAATGGCAAGCTATTTCCTGCTACAGCTAATGTAAGGTATTATGAGAAAATTAGACCCCTTTTGAAAATCAATGCCTATGAACAGCCAAACAGCTTTTGTTTCATTGACTGGTAAAGCTACCTCCTCAGTTCCAGGACACACCAAAGAAGTTAACTGCAATAACATTGACAACCCCTCATTGGTAACAAGGGATCATGAGAGCTCTGGGCGGTTGGACTGTCTCTGGATGATCAGCTAGAGATTGGGCTGAACAGAAACCTGAGCTATTACTGGTAACAGTGATTACAGATAATACAGGATAAAATAATTCAGGTTTAGATTTTAACATTTATTAAAAAAGCAAGATGTATGTTCATTTCAAATTAAACAGTTAAAAATGTTAAAGCATACAAACAAATCAATTGTGTACTAGCAGCATCCAATTGTTAGAATTTTCTAGAACTCCTCAGTACAGTCTTGGCAAGCTAAAAATATTACAACTTGCAACCAACTGACCTCACCATAGTGCAGATAAAACCAACTTTATAAAAACAACAATTTAAGGTTAAATAAGCTTAAATAAAGGTGTTAAATACAAGACACTTGATCAAAGCTTCTGTACAAAGATAAACAAATTTGGCATTGTACAATTGATGGCTGGCTCACACATACATGATTTCAATAGTTAAGCAGTGTAACTGTTTAGCTGAACATCAACTATAAAAAAGTAACTGAAGTTGGGAGAGGGCTAACCCCAGTGAGCCATTTACAAGGCATGTGTATTTTTAGAAAATCAGAACACTGTTATATTCAGGCACCATTGTTCCTGCAAATAAATAATCTCTAATGTATCTGCATCCAAACTAGTGTTAAACACATCAGTGCTAACATTTTATAACACAGCTCTGTGACTATTCACTATACCTCCATTCTTATTGCTATGACAATGTGGATGTGGAAATAAAACTACTGTACATACAAAAAATAGAGCACCTTTTAAACATTAAAGTATATGTCTGGTTATTCTTTTTATCTTACAATACTGAAGCCCAAGCTAATGTAAATTGCTTTAACATCTTCACCAGCGCACCTGAAATGCAGGAACTAAACCCCTAAATATTCCTCTTCAGGCAAGCCCCAGCCAGAGCAACTTCTAAAAATGTCTAAAATGACACTAAGGATTTTTTACATTCATCTGCACACAAACAAATATCTGCTATTCTCTGCTTTCTTCATACGGATTTAAAGACAGATTACCACAGTTCTCTCTCCTTTTCAACGAATAAAGCTGGATAGAGAATGTAGCAGAAACACCTAAAATGGATTGTGAACACAGTGAAATTATTACCCCGCTAATTCAAAAAATACAGCTGTTACATTGTTCAAATAAGTATTTTCCAGGGGCTCGCCGATTAGGATTTTTTGTCTATCGTATTGAAAAACCATTCTGTAAATTTCCTCAGTTGAGCAGCTGCTGTTTGAGACTCCTCCTGAAGTCTCATGTTATCTTGTCTCAGGTGCTGTACCTCTGCTTGGAGAACTGCCTTGTCCTGTTTTTCCTGGTTAACAAAGATACAAGTTGAGTAAAGTGAGAAGTTGTGATGACAGCATTTATTTTGTTGTTATATTTCTACCCAAGTCCTACAGACATATTTTGTTGAGTTCCCCTAATCCATTAAGACAACTACTAACTGCAAATTAATTCCCCCAAATATGCTCCAACTACCTCTTTCGCTTTAAGAAAACACTGCAAGCTAAAAAGAAACTAGATGTTACGTTAGTAGAAAAAATTATAGAAGTTTACTCTCCATTTAACAAAAAAAAAAAAAAAATCAAGCACTAAAAGCATAAGATGGTTTATCTATAATAAATGATATGAGAGAGCCCAAGTTGTAAGGAATTGATTTCAAGCACATGTTAAGGAAGAAAAATATCTAATTTAAAAATTTTCCCTTACATGATTATTTTCTCACCAAAGCAGTCCTCATTTCTATCAGTCCTGGCACTGTGTCCAGCTCAGAAAATTAGACAGCAATGATGGCACAAAGCAAGTCATTGTTTACATGACCAAGAAGGCAACGAGGATGACAAATCTGGAGTGCTAACCATATCCCTATCCTTTGTTTAATCCAAAGTACCATAAATGAACATAAAGTGCCTCACTCTTCTGGGGTATGTCTAAATGTAGAACATTTATTCTGGAGTAAAGACCCATACACTAGTTAGCCTTGCCAGTTTGTTTGCATAACCATTCCCACAGGACCTTCTGCACCTCAGTGTTCTCATTGACCGTTCAGCAACTGCACTGTGTAATTTAACTGATGTACTTATTTCAAGACCCTGATGAACTGTGTGTAAAAATAAAACTATTAAGACTGGAGAGTAGTTATATTGCTAACGGTCTCTTACCTTTCTCGGTCGGTTTGTAGTTGCCGGAGGATGACTTCTAGCTGGTTTACTTTTCCAGTCAGAGTACTGGGAGCATGTTCCCTGTAAGGTAAACCACTACCTTCACTCTGAGTTAGTTAAAAATATTTTCTTCTCAGCTTTTGCAGAGTAAAACTTTTAGTAATAGCAAATGAAACCAATCAGTTATGAAACAGAGACAAAACCAGCGTCAATTACTAGTACAGACTATTACAAAATGAGCAAAAGACTATTATAAGAACATAATCCAATCCTGCATATCTGAAATATGACACTGCCTCTTATGCAATCGGACAGAAGTTATAATGATTTTAAGAAGGAATATTTTAGGACTTATATGCACATACCCTGACAATGCAAGTCACACTCACTGCTAAATGGTGTGCAGGGACATTAGTTAACAAGCTGCTTTCTGATAAGGACTGTACTAATCTGAAGCAAGCTGCAGCAGTAATTACTGCAAACCAAAAGAGCTGTTAAGAGTTCTTTTGTCTGGTGTGCAGTAGTGTCATTTCAGTAAAGGATAAACCTATGGCTTTATGGAGACAAATATTTTGTTTAAAGGTCAAAACATATGAAATATTGCCACAGGTTGATCAAATGCATGACTGAAGGAAAATATTGAGAATAGCTTCTGCTTTCTGAATGACAATAAGCACTGTGGGAGATAGTTTCATTTACATTATAGATGCAATTAGCCATCACATGAATAATTGTGTCTAAAAGAGAGATGGTGAAGAGAAAAGCTTTGCATGCAAAGCTGAATCAGCTGCTTCATGCAACTGCACAAATCCAACAGATTTGCCGACCCTAAAAGGGGAAACATCTTTAACAGTCTTTTCCAGTCCTTACTGATCATTAGACTAGGAAAGATATGGACTTGGAAGTCATTACAATAAATGCGCTTTACCGTGTAGGCAAGCTAATTTGTGTAAAATTGGTTCAAAATTAAAATGTAATAATCTAACAGCAAGAAGACTTTTTCCTCCATTTCCCATTCTTCCACTCCTGCAACTGAAGAGCAAAACTAATCAAAGATGTGTTTGTCTTTTAAAGCATGCTACTGGACAGATTATACTGCTCAATTTGTGCTTTTAACAAGTAGCCTCCTCAAAGCAGGAAAGATGGGGGGGGAAGAATAATTTCTTCCAGAATACTGCAAAGAATTTGAAGAATTGGGTAGTTTGGCCTACAATTTTCCTGCAGTCCTCAGTTACACGTTCTCTTATTAATTTACCTTTGTATAAATGAAAAAATGATGGGTTTACAAGTAGCAAATAGTTGCAAAGATAGGTAGGAACACCTGTTTCAAGATCTGAGACATTTGCTGCAGATAAAGTTGTGGCACACTACAGAGCTGAGCTCCTGTTATTGGTTCTAATCAAATGAAATCTAAAATAAGAATAACAAATTATTCTTGTAAGGAGGAATACAGTGAAAAATTTGATTATCTGAAACTCTGCATCTAACTGTGCTCTGCATTAGAGGCCTATTACAGTGAGAGAGCTTTATTTGACTACACTAGAAATTTCTAGACAGAACTGCTCGGAATTTGATTCCAAGAAAAAACATTTTTCAAAATCAGAGACATTTGATCAGTCAAGGTAACAGGTCTGCCATCAAACAGCCGTGAAACATGCATACAGAAAATCTGACTCAGAACATAAAGACAAAATCTTTCCTTAAAATACTTTGTAAGAAATATGCTTTAAAACTCTGACATACCCAGCAGCCTCAAGGAAATCCTTTCCATCTGGAGGACTCTCATCCAAAGGTAACTCCTGTGTGCCTTCCAAGCCCTGTGCTTGCTGCATATCATTCAAGGTGCAAAAAGATGCTACTCCCTGATCTTAAAAGCAACATAAGGATACATCTAAAACTGGACAAAATAAGGGCTATATTACTGCCATTATCCCAGTTCAGTTAGCAAAATGGCTGTAGGTTTCTATATCTCAGCTTTGAAGATAATCAGCAGATGTATGTTCCAACTAGTTGGCTTCCCACACCTGCATCCAAAGGCAACCCCAAATCAATTTTTTATGTCTATCAGCAGTATGACAGTTTTGTCTGGACCAGTTAATGCTGATATGAACAGTAAATTGTCTTAATGAACTCTGCAGAAAACCATTTCAGAATTCAGGGCCACAACGATGACAATAATAATTCAGCAAACAGGTCTGCATTTTTCCATGGACTTAAAGCTCTCAGATTCCTCAGAAATCTGCAATGTTTATTTCGTACTGCTTTATTGTCTCAAGCATTTGCAGAACCTAAGGGCAATCTGCATACTTGAAAACCAATAATTTACACTATTTTATCAATTGAGTTTTTAGAACATATATTACTAAGGCGAGCTATTATCTGCATTGAATTCGAGTAGAACATAATCTAACAAGCACAGATGTAATTACCTATGGATATACAGTGTGGTTGCCAAAATATATCAGTCACCACATAATAGAAGTATGCCATGCAGATCATCATTGCACAGAACAGGAATAAATGATGCATTAATTAGGATTTAATTCTCTTCTTTAAAAAAACCAAAATCCATATTCTGTGGAGATTGATTTAACTTATTTCTGCCAAACAAAATCCATGTCTGTAGGCTTGTATGAATTCTGGTGACAACATGCCTGCCTTGCCCTTTCTCCCCTTGCTCTACCACCCCACAAGGCCCAAAGCGTGGCATTGTCATGCAAACGTGCAAAACACAGGAAATATTAAAGAAGTTTACAGAAGGCAAAAGTCATCAATCTCAGACCATCACCTAGAAACGGCGTGTGATGACAGAACGGCCCAAATTCTTCATCTGAGTCAAAACCTGGAATAAGATTTAGAACGTTCCTATAAACAAGACAGTCCACCTCCACTGGAGCAGCTGTGGCCCTTGTGTACAGCGCACACAGTGGGATGTTCCTAGTGCAGCTCATGCTGGTGCTCATTCTCAGCCTCGCCAGGCCATTTTTACACAATACCAACATCACAGTAAAGCAAAAGGTGTCACACCCCATTGTCTCTAATAGTAATACCCAGTGTTGCAACACAGCATGACAACCTGGCATGATACGTAAGAGGACAATCCTTCAAACTCTAAGGACACAAACAGCGAACATAGCCAGATCTTTTCAACTAGGAAGGACATTTAGTTTAAAAGTTTTATCAAGTAAACATAGGAAATCACTAAAATCTCTTTACTGATTTAAAAAAATTCCTTGAGTCTTAAAGAATACCAGAGATTGTCAATTCATTTCTAATACAATGAAGAAAAGTTACATGTCTTATTTTGTCCAATTTTAAAGACTGCAGCTCATTTCTCCTCCTTTATCCTTATTTCTGACTAGTAATAGATCTCAGCAAATATGAATGTCTTTTTCATATCTCCTGATAATAAGGTAAGAATATAATTTTAAAACACATAATCAATGACATAATTTACAGATTTGACAACTACTAAGTTAAATAGATTTACTTAGCATGGATAAACTAAAATTAATTTCCCAGGTCAAAACACAGTATGTAGGCCAGAAACAAGAGAGTATAAACAAGCAGTTGCAAGTACATAGTTAATTATTGATTTCACTTTTATACTATTCACATGTTCACTACCACTTAATAGAAACAAAGTCAGCAACAAATGTTATGCTGTTACTATTTTTTCTATGGCCAACAGAATGTGACATTGTGTCTCAGAGGAAATTCTACTGCAATATAAAAAAATAATCTGCATTTTTCCCTCTGTTGACTAAGCTTAATTAAAGAAACTGACCACTTGTCTGGTTTATTTGTCAGCTGAGAAAGTGTTTTGTCAGTTTGATCTCCTCAACACTATCTTAGAGCATCTTTTTCTTGATGGATAAAGCAGGTGCAAAACCAGGTACATGCAACTGTTAATGAAATCACATTAGGCATTTTAAAACACAATCTTTTAAAATATTTTGTATTATTTCAAAACACAACAAAAATATGCTTGCAATGAAGTATAATGTGTGGATTAACTTCTCCTTCCTTGTATAATCCCTAGAGAAGTTCAATTTCACGTAATTAAAAACTATTAATAATTAAGAAGAGGAAATTAATTGTTACACCTTTTCTGTTTTTCTAGTATAACTTAGACATATTTTCCAATATTCATATCTTTATAAAATATGAAACCATATTCTAAACATTCCAAGGTGAGGAAAAAAGTCACTACATGGCCACTAATAATCCAAATTCTCCAATTACATAACATACTACATAAATTCCTGTGCTACTCTTCAAACATTAGTTCTTTAATTTTCCAAAGCCAGGTTAGTGGCAAAATAATTCTCTGAACAAGTTAGTAAGACAATAAATCTCTGTAATAATTAGTACAACAACTAGTTCCTGGACAAGCAAACTATTTTGCCTTTGAATACTTCTCAAGTACTTTTAAAGACACATTTTTATTTTCAGTAACTATATAAAAATCTCACTGATCTCCCTATAAGTAGTCAAGCTAAGCAACAGCTTCACCAATTTACTATTTAAATCTGAATTGTGGTGAAGACTGAACTTGTACTTTGAAGAGCAAAATTTTCCTATTGATTTTGGTTTATTTGTTTTCAACAGAATTGGCTTGAGTTTTTTATTAATGAAATGAAATCAAAGTTACCTCGAAAACCAGCTCTTTTATAAAGAAAACTCTATATGTATGATACTGTAGACCTAAGTTCTGCTTCCTACAGGGACCCCTACTATTCAGCTGAAGAGATATGTGCATACTAACAGAAGAAAATACATGTAGATCTCAGAGTTCTTATTTTTAACTGGGATGTCCCTGCCAACTCCAAACAGAACCCATACATAGAAAACTATTTGCAAAAAATATACTGGTCTTGATATCAAAAGTTTAAGCAATAGTTGACTAATGATGAGACAAAAAATGATATCTTAATTTACAGTAACAGAGTCATACAACTGTAACTACTAAGAATTTGAATCTGAATTTCCATTGTTGCAGACCACTAACAGAAAAAACTAGGCAATTTGAGGTACTGGAAAGCAGAAAAGGCTAAAGTGAGTAAAGTGCATGAAGCCACTCTCTCATTGTTAAGATAAAGTCTACCCACAAACATATACTTACATATGCACTGAAGCAAAAAGAATTACACGCACTAGAAATGACCAAATGTAAATATTTTCATTTTTTTCTTTTCTAGCACTTTAATGCACTACTTTGATTAAAATAATTATCTGTCACGCTGAATGCTTCACTTCTTTCTCATTATGTTATGTGTAGCATTACTTGCATTAAGCTATGAAGATTTTAAATCAAAGTATTAAAATAGCATTAATTATACTAGCACAGATGTTTTTGCAAAGATAAATTGGCATTAAGAAACATTGCATTCTGATTGGCACTAGTAGGCATTCATAAAAATCACCTGGAAAACAGTTGAAACCACCGATTCTAATGAACTAAATCAGAGACATTAGAAGGACTTTCTTAAGCCCACAGTATGATTTATCAAACACTAAACAGCATTTTAAAGCATAATAAACCCAGGCTGAAGTAGCACAAATAGTACAAAGTTTTATTCTTAATAGTATTCAATATTTATATTTGTGTCAGTTCTTTTCTATAATTACAGTATCAGGTATGGACATCCAAAAAGGTTTCTCCTTTTGCTCCCCAAAACATTGAAAAGATCCAAAAAAAAGCCATTAGCAAGACAATATACATGCTGAAAGCCAGTCCTTTTTTCCCTAACTTGGAGATCTATTAGAAGGATAATAGAAAAAAAGAATTAAAAAATTAATTATCTTACTTTCCCTTAGTCCTTTTCTGAGATTTCTTTGTTCTCCTTTTTCAAATTGATCTTTCCAATTAGTTCTATAAATCCCATGTCTTTTTCTTTACTCAGTTGACCATTCTTTCTTTCTTTTTTTTTATAACCTCTCCTTTTTTAGCCCAACTACCCTCTCTAAAACCCTACCTCTTTTGCTTTATAGTCACATCCAGTCCTATCGATTTTTATTGTTTGCTTCAGGGATGGATCCAAAAGCATTACAACAGTGTATTTCTATCATGTCAGCTGCCACCTGGTTACTCTCCTCTCTGCAGCTCCCAACAAAATAAGAGAAAGTAACTGGAAGTAGCATATCCATGTATGACAGAAATGGCAGGATGCCCCTTGCTACTGACTGGGCTGACTTTAGCATGCATGCTAAATATCATCTCTGGATAAATATCAGAGTCAAAACTGTGTCTTGCAAAGGAAGGCAGTGTGAAGACTTAAAACAATGCCACACACAGCTTATCGACGCTGACCCTCAACAGAGGCAGCTCAAGCAAAAACCCTTTCACTGCAGCTTCTGGAGCCTCTGGAGTTAATGCCTGCACAGCTCTCCATTACACTGTGAAGACCTGTCTTAGGAATAACAGAAGATTTTCAGGAAAAGTTTGAAGTAGGTATTCAGCTCCCCACAAAAGTTCTTGCCAAGCAAAAGCAGTGAAATTAAATCCTCACAAAGTGAAAAGCATTATCATCATAGTTTCAATTTAACATAAAAAAGTAATGGCTTCTCCCACTCTCATAGACCACAGTTTAAAACCTACTGTTCTACATAGGATGAAGGCTTCAGCTGAATAAAAGCTAATACTAATAAACAACCCTGTCCACTTCTCATTTGAGGGGAGAGAAGAAAGCTAAAAATGAGACTGCTGTTCTTGTAACACTCAGAAGTAAACTCTGAGTACAGATGATGATAGCAAAAATCTTGCTACTATACTTAATTCTTAATCCAATTGATGCCAACATTATAAGCACCTAAAAAGGCTAGAACTAACATAATTGAGATACAATTGCTTTTTAAGACAGACAGATGAAGGATAGTGAGGGCCACATTAGGAACATTGAACTGATCAAATTGTGTAAGTTGTCAACATACAATCTGGAGACATCACAGGAGAAAAATCCTGACCTTGGAATGAAATTGGTAATTCTAATAAACTGATATTAACAAAAGACCTTGTACAAAGAAAAAACTAAAATTAAGTCTAGTATCTAGGTTCTGGAACAGAACATAACTTTAAAATATCAGGTTCGCAAAGCCAAACTAGAGAACAACTCTAGTGTTAATTTCTGATTCAGTATTAAAAAATTCTTATCTGTCTTGTGATCCTTTCCATCGAAAGTGGGGGGTGTGGGGTGTGTTTGTTTTGGTGTTTTTTTGAGATGGTCCTATATGAAATGTGATCCAATTTCCACCCAGTTTAATAAAAAGATCAAAGCAGTTTTATATTCAGAAGTGGATAAACTTTAGAATCATCCACTCTCTTTTTCATGTTGATAGAATGCAGAACAGTAGTTCCAAGCTATTTTTAAATACAAAGCTGAAGCAACTCCTAAGTCAATAGCATTAAAGTACATATGGATACTGCATCTGCTAATCATATCCAACACATTCCCTCCACTTTTTTATGACATGCCTATCAGTTATTCTTTTTTAAATTACTTCCAAATTGTAAGACATAGGATACAGAAAACTGAACAAAGGTTTAAAAATTCTACTCTTTGCAAAAGTTTCTATTGCAGCACTACAAATTTAGTCAAAACACTGTATAAATCATCTAAGATATACACAGATGTCTCTACTGCAGAGTCCTAAAAAGAAAAGAATTACATTCCTTCAGAGAAAAATAGATGATTATTTACTACTCAAATTCTTTCAATAATTCAAAAAAACTCTGATAAACAGTTTCTGTCTTACAACTCAGACCTTCAGTTCTTCAGCATTATCTACAGATATATCCAAGGTTTTTACAATTAAAACCCAAGGAGTGAATACCCTTCCTCCCTAGGATAGAGCACTGTGGGGTAGATATGTTGTTCTACTTCTCCCTCTCAAATTCAAATATAATTACACTCACATAATACTTTCCAAAGTGAAATTATTTTCATCACAATACTAAGTAAGTAAACAGAATGAAAAGCTATTCGTTCTCAAAGAAAGCTAAAAAGACAGAAGCATAACTGGTATAGAATGACCTTTCAGTCAGTTGAACTCAAAAATTTTATTAGCATTTAAAAATATTCTTCAAGTACAAAGTTATAGAACTAGTCACTTACTGATCCATATCTTTTTTGCAGTTGCTTAAGCTTTCAATAACAAATAGCAGGGTGTTCCCTGAGCAATCAAATATAGAAATGCATGGGAACAGCTGTCAAGATTCTCAGCGTCACAGTATTTCCTGCCAGCTATCACAGCCATGTTGGAGTAGTATTGAATGCATATACAGTTAATCAGGTTAGGAAACATTATAGTTCTTCACACTCCTAATAATCACTGTTAGTTCAGGTTTTCACGATGCCATTTAAATTAGTATAATAAGAAGTTCTGAAGAGCTTTTGGTCAAAATGAAATTTAATCACTTCATATTTTGGGAAGGAACCAGGTACCAGAAAACTGACTCCCATGGTTGCTTTTAGTTACAAAACTCAAATCACTAACTTGACAGCCAATTCTTCTCATAAACTTAAGACCTGTATCTTATACAATGATGACTGTGGTAACATCATCCTTATTCATTAGATTCCCTTGACTTTCCGTACATTGCAAGCAACACCATTTAAGAGATGTCAGAAATTTTATGACAGCACAGCAACTTAGCCAAAACACCCTTCAGAAACAACAAAACACAAACACTCCACTGTGTATATTCATATATGTACTCAAACCAACATCCATCTTTCTGTATTTATACATTATGTGTAGGTTTAGCTTCCAGAGGTGGACAAAGTTTTTTTTTTAATCTCATTTTATAATTTAAATAAAGCAAACCTGGTCTATATCCTGCACCTCAAGTTCTGCTACTGGAAAATAAACTGTACATTTTTGCTGGTCTTCAAGGGCTTATGAAAACTGAGAGGGACTGCAACATCATTTGGACTACACATATATCAGTTTATAAACATAACACGACAGACACAGGAAACTGTTACTCCCAGTTTCATTTCAAACATCTAACATAAATGCTTTGAATCTCTCCTTAAAAGAACCTGATTTTTCCACTTGATTAGAGAAAGAACTTGGGCAACCAAGTGGATGAATTGCATCTAAAATGGATATTGAAAGTACCATAAATACCCCAACTTTTCAGTGACAATCTTCCACACTGAGAAGTGATACTGCCAAAAGAACTAAAGGGCTATGGAGGCAAACACTGGGTTTTTGTAATTCAAAATGTGGCTGTACAATATATATATTTTTTAAAAAGTTTGTGTACTGAACATTGATTTTTATTCAAATGTTCCTGTTACCTTCAAACGCTCGTGCAGCATCTACCAGGTGAGACCAGTCTAGCCCTGTGGCAGTGTCTGGCAGGGGCATCAGGCCAGGATCATTGAATTTGGCTTTATCAGATAAGGACCCATCTGAGAACCAGAATTCATCTAAACAATAAACACAATAATTAGTCTTCCTGTAACAATTATACACAATTAATTTTGAAGCTACTATAATGACCTGTAAAAAATGTATAAGCAAAGAGTGCTTATCTTTGTTACTCTTGTTTCTGTCTTTTCCTGTTCAATACTTAGTATGGGTGGAACAATTTCTACATGTTGGCAGAACACAAGGGAAGAGTTTCTAAAGGGGTTTTTTTTGTGCCACTTTGCACATGACGTGTTCTTTGCATTTTCATGTGAACACTATGTGAGGAGGCAACATCCATTCTTAAAGCATAGCATATTAAATCTGAGCACTGAGCAGAAAAGTTGCCAGATACACAAAGTTATATTTTTAAGGTGTCTGTGAAACAACATACAAGATACTTACACGCAAGGTTTTACTCCAAAACTTAAAATACTTTAGTTCCAGAACCAATTAAAAACATAACCTGCCTTTCTTTTAATACTCATTTTCACATTGAAAATACTACCTTGTTAGTTTAATATTTTTAGCTGTATCTCTGAGGATGTAAGGCTTGTGTGGAATTCCAGAGGGAGCTGTAACAAACTGTATGCTGTACACAGATCATACATTAAATTAAATGTATACACTATAAAGTTGGTTCAAACACGGCTTTCAGTAATGCAGCCTAGTGGAAAGGTGCCACAAACATACATTTTAGTAGAGAAGATGCTAGTTTTCATAATTACATTAAATAGTTTATATTTTCCTTATCTGTCCATAGCAAACTTTACATTAAAAGAATACTGTTGAACAGGTATACAAAGGTTTATATTCTTAAAACTGAACATAAACCAAAACCATTATTTATAATCACAGTTTGTCCTAACCATAAAGCTAGCAATGGAATATACTACTTTTATCCCATAACATTGTCAGGAAGAAAGAAATTTTGCTTCAAAAGTATTCATTTAAATTTAAAAAAAAAGGTAAAAATAATAATTTTTCCTCAAATATTTTAGAAGGAGATTTCCATCTAGTTATTCCAGTTATTCAAAATATAATGTATAAGAGCAGTATTTTTTCCCAGAAAAAGATCAAACAAAAAACAATGAAGGAAGAAATGCATGCATACAAATGAAAGAAATATTATAGTTTAAGAAAATGGCATGTTGTCATTGTCCTGATACCAGTGTTCATTTGAATTAAAGATTTCTGACCCAAAAATCCAAAAAGAGTAGGCTGCTACAGAGCAAAGAATAGAGCATATAATATGTTCTATTCTTTGCAGAAACCTTGCTTAAAAAAATATAGAATATCAGGAAAAGGAAAGTGAAGGAGGCTTACAATCCTCTGTCAGAAATTAGGAGCCCCTGTAGAAGAGGTACAAATCCTATTTACTGTGGAATTTATCTACACTTATATGAAAGGTGCAGTACTGTTACATTACACTTGGAAGTGGCTTGAAAAAACTCTGTAGAAATATCTTTCTCAATACTACTCTTCAGTATGCAAAAGTGGACATTATATGAAATGGAAAATACAATATAGACGCATATTCTAATCATATATCTGTACTGAGATTTTATTTTCAGTTCCTTATAAACATACATAAACTCTCACCTAAGGTTACCTTGGTGCAAATACACTGGAAGCTGAAAGTCAGAGCAGTCTCTGAACTTTTGTATATGACTTAGAAATTATAAGAACCTTATTATTCAAGTACAAATGTTTATACATCCCTGTTGTGGAAAATAGACAGAATACTTTATTTGAAAGGCTGGCAAGCCAGCTTTTGGTTCTAGACCAGCAGGCAGGCCCTAAGGGACAGTCCTTGCTTTTGTGTGATCAGCCTACAGAGGCTGATTGTGAAACCTGTCAGGAATAAGCCTGCTCCCAGAACAATTCTGCTGGCTTTCCAAATTAAAGTGTAGGAGTGATATATTCACCAGTAGTCATCCTTCATTATGCATTGTCTTTGTGAGAACCTCAGTTCACCTTAGGGTGGATCCTATTCAGTCCTGCATAAGCCCTGACAGAGCGGCTCAACTGCAGAAAGCCTGCCAGAGTAGAGATTTAATATTGATAGCTCTGGAAATGCAAGTGCTCATGCTGATGGCTGAAATTTCAAGTGGAATAACTGAATGGGCATGAGTAAGCCACCACAGAATAATTCATTTTCAGGATATAAATTGTGTTCTTCTGCAATGGGGAGGGGGGAAGGAAGGGAATAAAAAAAAGACTTCTAATTACATAGGTCTTGGTGCCTTTGAATTTCAGAGAATATTGGTTGTATTTCAGGAATGCTCTGGGGGAGATAAATTATTTCTAGCTTCCTGTATTTGCATTTCTTTCCTGCTCCCCTTACCTTACTGTTGCCTCCATTCTTTCCCTCTATGACTGCCACATCAGCAGCTGTTACCTGTTGTCTCCCTTTTTGATTTGGGCAAAGGTGATAAGTGATGCTTGAGCATACCCACCTCTGCGTGCCCAGGAAGATATGCCTGATCTCATAGGCCACTATCCTCACTGCACACAAGACTGACTTTGAGGCAACACAGATTTATCCCTTATTTCCTTCGAGGAAACATTTTCAGTGTTATCTTTCAGTTTTAAAGACTATTTTATTTCTTCTACTCCTTTTTGGCACAAAAATAATTGATCCTGTAGTTTCTGGTCCTTTCAGTTACGTCACTTCCTCTACTTAGGAATTTTATTTATTTTTATTATTGATGCATAAAAGTATAAAGCATTGTCAAAAGAGTCCGTATTTTCACCAAAATTATGCGGTCAGTTCAGTTTCTGACAGAGCTCCTGAAATGGATGGTTATCAGTCCCACATATGACTGTATTTAGAGAGTAACTAGTTATACAGAAAAAGAAAGATTCACCTGACTTAACCTCTTCTACTTCCAAGGCAATTATCCTGCTTCAGTTGGAACTGCTACTTTTATGCAGAGACTGTAGATCATGAAAAAACTTTCTGCTTACTGTGCTCAAACTAGACATGTCGTTTATCAAGTAGATTATCTCAAAAGATGCTGCAGGTGAAAGAATCTATCAAATTATATGCAGATATAAACTCCACTGTCTGTGGGATGTTTGTTTTTCTTTCATGCAATCAGTAATTATAACTCTACAGTCCTCTTAAACAACAGCTCCTGTCTGCTGAACCCTTCCCTTCTTCTGTATTGCCAAGGGTTGCTGAAAGTCTACCTCCAAAGATGTCAGCCTGCTAGTAGACCTTCTCGTGGACATGTGCTCCTAATAACTACTTTTTCCTTCCTCTTCTTATTGAAGATAGTTTTATGTTCTTCTAGTGTGATGAACTATTCACTATGCGAGAGCCTGTAACAGCAAACACGTATACTCCTTTGTTTGTGTGAATTAATCAACAGCCTGTATTTGCTTACTGAAAAACTGTTTTCCAAATTGCTAACATTGTACATCATCAATACACAGCGATGCTCTTCCATTTTAATACTGCTTCTTATTAAGGAGATTAGTTTTGGACTGAAGTTTAGTAAGTCAGTTTCAAGACAGACATTCACCTACTAACATAGCTGCAGGTACAGCTACTGTACCTCTGGCAGCCTTTTGCCTATGATGTGTATAATCTGAGAACTTTCAGAATCTGTCAGTGTACTTTAACTCTTTTTTTCACTTCACTTCCCCCAGTGATAAAATAATAATGAAAAAAACCCTGTAGCTTCAATTTTCTCATTATTTTTTTATAGTCAACATCACACACTGATGAAGTTCCTGGTTCTGTATTTGCATGGTCATTCTGTCTGATAATTCTGATTTCCCACTACACTGAAACACCTCAGGTTGTTTATTATGCTTTGGTTTTGGTGCTGCCTTGCTTACCTATTAATCATACTCTTTTCCTTGTTAGAGGGTTCTCACGAGATTTGGTGCTGCCACAGTATTTCATGCTGAATAATAACATGCAAGAACATACCTTTCTAAAATTAACTTGAGCTAAAATCACGCTATTTCCACTAATTTCTGTAAACATTAAATATCAAATGCTTTGAGACTGCATACAAAAGACATTACTATGACAGCTAAGACTCCTGATATCTGATACTAGAACCTTATGCTAAAATTATAAATGCAAAAGAAACCTCTCATTGACATAGAATGCAAACACTGATTACAAAAAATCTTCCTAACAAGAGCCAAAGTTAGTTTCTTATATTCTTATATATATTCTATGTTTTGGAAACACAGATGGACAAGTCATGATGTGGGTTTTTTTCAGAGTGTAATTTCAGATAACCAATTAAATCTTCCTTGAAACAGTCATCATAAAAGATCTTATATAGCTGGTATTGATAAGCATTTTTAAAATACAGAACCAGAAGCAGAAAATAGAGGTTACATATGAAAATAGCATGAACTGCCTTGGATATCAGTTTATGACTGACAGGATACCAATTTTGTGGGGGGTTTTTTCCAGCTATGTGTATCTTTCTGTATCTAAGAAGCAGCAAGAATGAAAAGAATGAAAAACTAAGTGTCTAAGATAGAACTAATACACAAACCACTAAAATATCACTGCTGGAGGAGCAGTATATAGCTTGAATGTACACCATTAATTGCCTTGTGTCAATCTCCATAAGAAAAGCATGGTGAAGGTTTGATCTCATTGCACATTAACCTTTGTAAGAAATGACTCTAAAAAAACAGGCCTAATAAAGTAACAAAAAAAAAAAAGGAAAAAGAAAAAAACAAAATACCATCAGGATGCCTAACTCTGTACTCTATAGCTCCTTCAGAGACTACAAAATCTACTGAATTCATCTCTAGTTAAACAAAATGGATCTCCATTTGCTATCTGTAAAATAATAGGATCTTTTCAGATTAAATTTGTAGTAAGAGTTTCACTCTGATCGAAGACTATTTTTAGAATGGCAAAAGGTACACCAAGCATGCATTCCCATCTGAAGATGGAATTTAGCACTTGTTTGAGATACCAGTTTAAAATTAACCAGTAGTTAGTCACTAAAACTCAGTCTCAGCTGAGGCCACTCTAACTAGACAAGTGTAGACAAGACTTTTGTATATAAAGCTAATTTCTGAAACTTAGCAAATGACTGCTAGTTCCAGAAGGACATGATGAATGACAGAACCCCTTTTATTACTACTTTTAAGGCATCTGGACATGCACCTACAAACGTCTTTAATGTTTTCAAGAAACCCACCCACAGCTTCTTAACTATGGAGTTGAGAGTCCACATTTTTTTTAAATTTCAGTCAACTGTGATGCATTATTAAAGTAGATAAATAAAAAAGGTCTTTTTTTTTTTTTTCTCATTTGGGTGTCCACTATAGGTGCCCGCTATAGGTCAGACACCTAAACTAATTGAGAAGCATATACATTCAGCATTTTTGAAAAAACAATTGACTCTTACTAAGTAAACAAGAATGGATACGTAGTCTAAATATACATATCCATCTGCGTAGATCAGAGCTTTTCCTTCCATTTTTTTTTCAAAAAAAAATGACTGCAAACTTAATAGTTCACCCTGGAATTATTGCAAGCTAAGCATATAATAAAGGTCTCACTTATGAAAACCTCACAAGTAAAAAGACATATTCGTAGAACAGTTTTAATTTAACACCTCAGACTATTATTTAGCTGCCATTAAAAATAAAGTGTCATTTGCAAAGGTTTTACTAACATGTTAAAAAAGAGTTATCAGCAAATTCAATTTGGAAATTGAAGTTAAAGACAACATTTATTGCACATTTCAAGATGTTACTAAAAGGATCATCTAAATATAAGCTGTTCCTTTTAGCTGTTATTTCAAATATATCTTTGAATATTTCAGTAATTTGAATGCACATAAAAAAATAAATAAAAATATTAAAATAGAATCAGGCCTGTTTCGCTTAATTAGGTTGCCACTGGAAAATAAAATGACAGGAAATATCTTCAGACAAATGTCTGTTGCCTATCACTGGTCTCATGAAAATTCTTTGGGAATTAAAGTGAATGCTGCCTCTAAACATGATAAATATGAATTAATCACTAAAGGCAAGCATGGACATGTACTGCTGACGAAATATTCTTTTACTAGGATAACTGGAACACTGATTTGACATTTCTTAATTTCACCTTAAAAGCAAAATCTAAGTTAATACTTGGTGATTTGTTTATTACAAATATTGCAGACTCACCAATGACAGCAACAATTACTTACTTCTCAGATTTCCAATTCCAGGAGTCAGGCCCATTCTGGGAGGCAATGTGCTGTGATATGGTGGAGTAGTGCTGAACAAGATATCATTTGGCAAGGCCTGGTCTAGCATTGAACTTCGAGAACTAGCATAGGAAGATCCTCTTCGATTACTACATATACTTTCATCTGACAGGGTGCGATAAAGTGTCCTCCGTGGGGAAAGGTTTCCATAAAATGAAAACTAAACATAAAAGTAAGAACATATAAAAGTAAGAACGTATATTACTGGTTAAAATAATTCATACGATCATATCCCATCATCAGTTCTTGGGAGTATTTTTCTGGGCAGGCAGTCTGGAATTCTTGAACTAATATAGAAGATCAGAGATTTGTTCCACCCTATCAGATCTACTGGGGCCTCAAAAGAGTTACTGAATTGGATTTTCGTACTTCCTCAATATTTTGGAACATATCACCAGTGATTAATCAGATATTGTACAGTTTTATTAATTTTGAAATGCTAAATGAAAACTCCAGAGCCTTATGACAGCGATGTTTTACAGAAATGTATATAAAGTTACCAACTCTGGCAACATATTCTGTGATTCTGACTCAACATCTATGCAAGACTATACATAGAACTGTTTGATTTTAATTTGAAATGACTACACTTTAATATTAAATATTCTGAACTGATATATGCTGCCACATAATTCATTGGATGATAAAAGTGATTTGAGATGCTGCATCTCTCCAGATATCACAAAATAGGCTTAGAAAAGAGGGTAACAGAGTGCAGTGAAAACTGGTTATGCATTTCAAAAGGCTACCTAAACCACAACCCAAATATCTACAGAAAAACAAGATATTACTGTACTGTATAACTGGATCATTCTGCTTCATAAGTCATTCTTCAGCAGTGAAAGCCCAGGTTTCTTTACATCTACAAAGGCCAGTTAACACTTTAATTATTTTAACTAGTTTGTCCTGCATATAACAATTAAATTTCTAGTTTTCTTTGTAGTTAATTACGAGTTGCACATTCCCTATGCAGAACAACTGCTTAAGAGGAATAGCGTTTGAAAAGCGTGAATATAGTACAGAATTAACGACATCTACATTGTTGCACTTCTGATAAAACTTGCTTACTGATGAATGGTTCTAAAGGGAATATGCAGAAAGAATCATAGAATCACAGAATGGTTTGGGTTGGAAGGGACCTTAAAGATCATCTAGTTCCAACTCCCCTGTCATGGGCAGGGACACCTTCCACTAGACAAGGTTGCTCAGAGCTCCTTCCAACTTGACCTGGAACACTGCCAGGGAGTGGGGCATCCACAACTTCCCTGGGCAATCTGTTCCAGTGTGTCAGCACCCTCACAATAAAGAAATTCCTCCTAATATCTATATCTAAACCTAATCATTTTGAATTGATTCCCCCATGTCCATGCCACAAGACACAGTCTTCACAAAATACTTAAAGACATTTCATAGTGCTAGTTTAGGAAAGCATTTATCTTGATGACAATACAGAATATGTTCAATTGTTGGAATGCTTAACTACATCCCTGAGAAATATGAGGGAGACATTCAGATTCTAATCTAGGAAAGCATCAAAATACTACATTGGTTCTAGAGATCTGCCTGAAACAGATATGGGCCATGGAAATAAACATTAAAAATTTTAACATACACATAACATGGTCACAACAGACATAAGCAGCATCCCTAAATGAATGGATAGAGGACATATGCAGCATTCTTAAATGAATGGATATACAGTATTCTTCTGTAAGCAGTAGCTAAGGAATATCAAAAGACCCTGAGCTTAATTAGGAACCACATTGAGCAGAGGGTTAAAAGTTTTCATCCTCTGAACTGAAGGGTCTCTCTTCCTCTCCCCTGCACTCAAGATGATTCTCAGAAAGTGTCTTGCTGCAATTCTTGGCTGCTATTCAAGTCTCCTTAACCTTATACTGCATCTTCTATCTATAAAAGTTGTTCACCAGCTATCGAAACGTGTTCAATGTTAATAGTTGGAGTTTTACAGTCTCCTTTCAGGGTGCAACAAAAATTAAACATTACCTAGAGGGCTCATTATTCCCTGATCTATGAAGAAGGTAAAGCCAAACCAAACAAAAAAATGTGACTTGGTTGTGTAGAATCTCACATATTCAGAAAATTCCTTTCTGACTTCACTGTCAAAGGTAACTGGCTCACCAATATCAAGATTACTACCCTCTGTGAAGGCATAACCAAACACTGTATACTGCCAAGTCCTATGGCCAGGATCTCTTGTAAGTCAGGGCCCATGGTCTCTCTTACTGTTTACTTGTCTTGGGAGGTGAAGGGGATAGCAATAATTTACCTAAGGACAGTCACACCTCCTCAGTCTTTTTTGATTCTTATTTAGGTTTCCAGAAACATTGGCAGTTCTTGAAATCATCACAAAACCCCAATTATTGTATCAATCATAAATGATAAAAACCTCTAGCACATTACTTATGAAAATTCAAACACATATAATGCACACTTAACATACTACATGTTAGAAATATATACAATCTGAATTTTAAATTCAACTCTGTACTTAGAGGATTCCTACGTGTTAGTTTTATTCAGACATGATGATTATGCTATTCAGCATATTGTTTAAACACCATGGGTTAAGAGAACATTGAGTTAATATGGAAGTGTGCCAATTATCACAAATAATTTAATTGCTTTGTTCTTTATTCCACATTAGGCACAGAATTCAGAACGATTTATACTTTGGGGAGTAGCAAATTTTGAGTTCTCTATGCACTTTTTGAGAACTATTAAATATTAGATTGTCTTCATACAGTAAAAATTAGATGAGCTCTCCACTGGCACTGACAATTATGCCTTCTGAGAAGTTACCACTGATACCTACATGAAACTGTGGTTCAGATTTCAGATGGAATTGTTGGTACCAACTATTACAGGGCGGGGAAAGTGGGCTACTTTTATTCATGTGCCTTAATATCACACAAAGTGTATAAATTCAGGCATCCTACATTGAAAATGTCACTTAACCTTTCAAATTATAATTAAGTTGTTCAACCTGCACTCATCTCTGCTCAAGCTAAGCAAAGACTGACTTCAACAAATACTGTATTTCATACATAATCAAACAATTTTCCCATCATTATGGGAAATGATACTTTGGAATTTATGGTCAATATTTCTAGAATCCCCATGGAATAAAATTAGCTTGTACAAAATGTTATTGCCTTCCCTATAGCAATCTTGGCAATACCACAAATCCATTTCTAAGGTAACTGTGGCTGAGATAGATAGAGACAAAGAAAGTAGCCAACCTTTCTTCTCCCTTCCTCCATAGAGAGGCTGTCTGGCAGCATCAACTTCAGAAAATCTTCTTTGGACAAGATTTGTTGGCTTTCAACAATGGCATTCCTCACAGAAGTTTGGATTGGACTCGATGCAGACACAGCATCAATATCATCATACACTCTGTTGAGACAATTGGTGTTTTTAGCAAGAAATTGGATTTGAAAGGCTGCAATCATTTTTTGTCACAAAGTGAAAATGGTTAGAATTATCTCCTGACCCAGCACACTCTATTTAGAACATTTTTTTGATCACTTTACATTTATGAAATTGTGGGTGCAAAAGGAAATTCTTAAACCACTGAAAAATCAAGTTTAGGAATCCTAAAGAACAATGCAAAAGAGCATAATCCTGGTTTCTCCTAGCCTGCCTCTCTTTTTTATACACCACACTTCTCTATCAATATAAAAGCTGTATTTATGTCAACATTTCCAAAGGTTCATCACAAAAATTTTTAACTTTTACTTCCATGGCAAATCAGAAAATCAATATTTTATAGTGTGATATTGCATCCAGCTTCACAATCTGCAAAAATTACTATGGTCATCGATGGCAATGTTTGAAGTGTAATGGTAATCAACTGTGTAGTGTGCTACGTGTATTTTATTATCAGCAACTTCATAAAGTTCTTTAGATAAATAAAACAGCTGTCTTCCTTAATCATCAGCACATAAAAATCTATTTACAGTCAACAATAGATTGCCAAACTGAGTTATTATCCTTCAGCTTCCTTCCAGTGAGAAAGGAGCGACAGAATTTTAACAGGTTTACTCTGAAAATGTAATTAAAGGAACTAGAGATTCCCAGTCACAGAGAACACACATTGGAAGCCACCGCTTACAGTCAAATGCAGCAAAATCAGCGACTCTGTCTTCAGCAGAGAGGAAACAGACTTTGCTATGTTAAAGTGTAATTCTCAGTGAATTATATCCTATAGTGGCACAACATTCAGCAATTGACCTGATTTTCATCATTGCTAATTAGAGATGTTATTTTATTTCAACATAATTATCCTCAGAGAGATATTTCCTCTCCGTGATATATAGAGAGCTTTCCTAGAAAGAACAAGGAGAGGCAACACTGTATGCCATGGAAAAATCTGACAATATTTTCTGATATATGAAATACTGTCACATTCAATTAACAGTTCTTGAATAGAACTACGTCTTGAAAATAATTGTCTAAATTGCCATTGTTTCAGTCTCAATACCATGATTCATTATCCAATTTTATTTTAAGGGTGTCATTCAAACTAAAGAGAAATTGTTTCAGGAGTTCATCTACTTTAAAATGCAAAAACTTGTGGGAATCACTGATGTTACCACTTTATAAGTTTAAATAATACTACAAATGAAGTAATTAAAACATGGAGGAGGGGGGTGGAAATGAAATCACTTGTACAATAACACCAAGAAACACAAATAACCAGGACAGGATGATTATAACATCTTCTACTTCTTAAAATTAGGAATTTAGGAGCTTAACTTCAAGGTCATATTTCATAGTATATATTTTCTAGCATATATTTTTAATTATGACTCTTCCCATAGAGATGCACAAATATGCAATATGAGATATAACATGCTAATAACCCACTCTCATTAAGCAAAGAATAATCCCATATTAAACATTTGAAAATCAGATACTGCATGTCATTTTGTCAATTTATCAAGATTTATAGGGCTGAATATGGTTTAATGAGAGACAGCACCCAATAGTATGCACAAAAAAAACGTTATCCAAGAAGATGATTTTGAAGCTAACAGGAATTTAAATGTTAAACAGCAGATTCAAACATTACTTATTACTGATGCAACACTCCGAAAGTAGCATCTTTCTGTATTTGAGATACTCCATGTTTTCCTTGGAGTGCAAGCTTTTTCTTCCACCTAAGAACAACTACTTTCTCATGAGCTATTTCAGTGTTAACCTGTACATAGGAATATTTTTACCTAAATGTCACTTGCTAGAGAAATATGCAGTTTTATGGATGTCTGCACTTTTCATAATCTCATGAAGAGAGGGTCATATCTCCACTTAATCTTTTTCTTGTGGGATCCTAATCATCCCTTCATACTCGTTCATTAAAAACAAAGTCAGAAAAAGATACCAAAGGACCTCTAAAATATCCCCAATTGGCACTAGTTTTTAAAAAATTATCTACTATAGATCACCAATGAATTTACAGTCATCTCCATCAATTGTATCAGCTGATGTAACAGGCAACAAGTAGTAAGGTTTAATACAAAAGCATGAGAAAGCAAGCTTTTTTACAACTAACTAAGGTTCCTGAAGATTTGAAGAAAAGCTGTGTAAGACAATAATAAAATTGCACCTTCCCAATTGCTTCCTAGAGATTCCAAATGGAAACTCAGAGTGTCTGACATAGCCATATATTTTTAGCTACACACACTATTGGCAATTTCTGTCAGTTTTGCTTTGACATACGTGAAAAAGATGCAGCTGGCTAGAACAGAAGAGAACACACTATCCTATGCAGTTACTGACTTATTTCCTGGTTTTAGATGTACCTTTGATACATAAACATACAGGAAAAAAAAACCCCAAACATTAAAATGCCAAAGAGGATTTGTAATTTTTTTTTTCTATGCTATTTTAAATTTTATTTTCACTACCCTTCTTCCCCCAACAAAGTAGAACAGAGTGCTTACTCATGGCATTCAGAAACTTCAGATTCTTCAGGTGTAGGACTTCCTTCTGATTTTTTCCATCCAATGACATATTTACTGACTGCTCCTTGTCTGTGGTATGGTTTTGAAACCGACCCAGACATCTGTTGACTGCTATTCTGAGACACTATATAGACTTTGGAGGTATCTAGGGAGCCACTCTTTTTAGAGCAATGTGTTGATGGGCTTCCTGAGTGATGTGACCCACTGAAAAAGTGAAGAAAATGCACAAAAGTAGAAATTAAATCTGCAATACAACAACAAATAAACGCTTCAGCAATACTTCTTGATGTTAAGTTTTTCTCAAGGTTAAAATCAAGGAAGCAACATGGGCACAGTAATTTTCTACATACAAACTGCATATACATTAAAGCTTTTTGAGAAGAGAATTGTGATGGGTTTCTAGAACAAATAATGCATAGAATTCAACTTACAGAAATGCCACTGAAAACTGATATGAATCAAAATAAAAGAGTAAGTTCAAGAGATATATATTTAATTTGTGTGTGCAATTTAAAGTAAATATGTACAAGCACATGTACATCAAGAACTACATAGGGAATTACCCAAATATCTCTCTAATTATAAAACTTATGTGCTTTTCTATTTCACATTAATTTTGCCAGTTCATGCCAGATTAAGCTGTGTCTTTCACTCAGACACATTAATATTAAATTATCAACAAATTTAACAGAAGGAAATTTCAGCTCAACAAAACAGTTCTCTGGATAATTTTAACAGACCTTCTTATTATGAATAATAGCACTAGTAGACACTAACAAAACCTTTTAGTGAAGATTCTCAAAATTATTTAAAATAAACTAAACATTTCCTTGAAGAATAAATTTCTTCAGAGTAATTATACAAGACAAATTCATTCATGTCAAGCATATAAAGAAATGAAGATACAAGATGTTATTTGGTTATTTTCCTGTACTGATTGACATTGAAAACAGGAAAATCAGAGGGAAAGAAGAACAAACAATTTCCTTCCATCCTTTATAGAATAAAAACCTTAACACATAGACCAAAGCTTCAACTTCAAAGTCACCATAAAATGGGAACTGGGAGACAAAGGCAACCAGCTGTACAAGTGTACTTTCAAAGCTTGCTTTACAACAGATGTACCATGCACACATTTCATTAGTAGCAAAAAGAAGAGCTGAAAAACAATCAGAAATTCAATTCAACAAACAAAACCGTAAAGCATACATCACAATAATGTAAATTAGGGAGGATGGTACACGATGCAGTTTCACTATACGTAAAAATTGACCATTGCAATTTTTCTGATTTCCCTCAGCATTAATTCCAAGGTAATTTGTTGCACTGTACTAAAAAAACAAAAGCATGTGAAGTAAGTTCTAGGTGCAAATTTATCTTTTACTCAGGGATGTTTCCCAACTTTAAAAACGTAAGCAATGTGCACAAGGTCACATATAAAGCCTCCATCAGAGCTGGAAGGTGGTCTGTCTATGCTTTTCAGGCAGACTCATCAAAAATTGCCTGAAAATTGATCACATAGGCATTTGAACACAACAAAAATATCAAAATCAGTTAAGTGCACTTTCAAAGAAAGGTAAACAGAATAAAAAGAATGATAAATAGTTATCTCTATGTTAATCTATAATCATTAATCCCTAATTTGTAAGAAACACATACCTGGAATGAGAGGAGATTTCGCTTAGGTCTCCCATACTGCCTTCAGCTGTGTGACTGGTCGAAATAGCAGAGGCATAGCTATGAACAGCATAGATTTTAGCTGGATCATCATCTGGGCCAGGAGTTTCAGAAGACTCGGTCCACTGCTCAGTACGACAGTGTACTCCAGACCTGCTGCCAGCAAGGTGCAAAGGGGCCAGCAGAGGAGCCGGCATGCAGGGAGCTGTATCAATTCCACTGTCAGTAGAAGCCCCCTTTATGTATGTTAATCCAAGCAGCTCAGGGTCCATCAGATCTCCAGAACCAAAGTGTTTTTCATCACTGTTGCTGGATGTATTACTGGATAGGGTGTTGCTGCTTGAGTGGCTTGAACAGCTTTTGTCCCCAATCTTAACAATAAAACAAACCAAAAAAGACACCCCACAAGTTAAATAGTGAGAGATTTATTTTCATATAAATTACTGAATTTGTGCCATTCAAAAACCATTTTATTATTTTTTTTCACTATGCTATAATATAACTGCGAAGTATGAAAAGAGCCAATTATACCACCAGTTTCTGTGAAATGAATTGCACAGCTGGCTAGACACATTAAAGGTTGATGTCACTGCAAATAAAAAGGCTCTAGTTCCATCTTCTATCACAAATCTTAACATTAGACGTGAATTTTCTGATTATAGGACCTGCTTAACATCCATAAAATTGCATTTCTGAACAGTTAAATAAGCATTTTGTTACAGTTAGAAGCCTTGGTAATTATTTGTTTAAGCAAGCTCTACCGCAAATCTGAAAAACACCAAAGACTGAATTATTGTTGGCTTTTTCTCAGTGTAGGTGAAATATGCAGCTCATTGGATCAAATCCAATTGGATGTGTGGCTACTTAAATTGAAACCAATTGTGATGTATGTGTACCAGATGAAAGTAACTTAAGTCACAGGGCCCTAAACTATGCATGGCTATTGAAGTGGAATAATTATGTCAGGCATTTGTGTCAATAAAGTTGGGGGGTTTTGTAATTTATTTTTTTAAATAAATTTTATAGAGAGTTGGATTAACGTATGACAGAGTAGCCAGAATAAATGCAGATGGACTTCTACTTGGGCAGATGGACTTCTATTAGGTAGAATATAAGTGGGAAGGGTAACTAATTTTTTTATGAGATCTCTCTCTTACAGATGCTAAGAGATACTGTTGCTAACACATAAAAGCAGTTAGACAAGGCAGCCTTTCCAGAAATTAACAGGTCTCAAATTTTGAGAAAATCAGTTTAGAAAAAAAAGGAGGGGTCACATTTGCACTCATTCTAACCTTTACAAGATGGCTGTTGCCTTAAAAATGATGGAACAATTGATAAAAATACAATAAGCACTTTTTCCAGGGAGAGGGACGTTGGTATTGGTGCTCTTTAATACTGATTGTTACATATACCTATCCTAGCTTCCTGTCAATTTTGGCTTAAGGTAAAAGAACATATTTTTGTCTTCACGTGCATAATTCTACAGCATAATTCTGTTTATGACAATACATCCTTACCAAGAAGTATCAAGCTAGATTCTCATTAGTTATCAATGTATGTTAGATGGGAAACTGGCCTCGTATACTCACTAGTATAAATTTACAAAGAGCATACAGACTCCTAGCACGTATAGCAGGATCTTCCAGGTAACACACATTATCATTAGTGTATTTTCCATCACTAGGTTGTTGAGGATTTTGCCATTACTGAAGACAAGCCACTAAACTAGGTAGACTAGAAATCTGTTCAGCATTCCCAGCCTACAAACTACATTTTTATAGTGCTTATGATAATTACACTACATGGGTATTTCACACAAGATAAAAAGTGGTATGGTAAATATAATTTTATTCTCTTTTAAAGGATAATTAAATATGTCACAGATGAAACAAGCCAATATAAATGTAGCTGTAAATACACAGCTGAGTATAAACTATACTGGTTTTATCTCTTCAGTGCCCCAGACCCAAGCCCTCTAGGAATTCTGAGTCTATAAACACAGTTTAAGCATAATCAATTCAACCCACATGTAGGTGAGCATACTCTTTGCCTCCCAAAACATACAGTGGTCCTCATAAATTACTAAAATGTATTTTTAAGATGTATTTCTTTAAGTCCAGAGTGGGGGCTTTTTTGTTGTTGTTTTGTGGTTTAGTTTTTGCAGAGTTTTGAATGACATCCAAGTAAAAGACTTACATGTGAAAGCTTGTTTGGTGACTCCTTGCCACTGCCTTCTTTCTGTAAAGCTCGGTCTTTGTAGGAGCTCAGGACTTTGGTTGATGGTGTATGCCACTTGGTTTCTGCAATACATAATTGTGTTTTAATTTCTGAATGCTAAAAATATGAGTATACGTAGAAAGGAAAAAGGCACACGACTCAGCATCACGTTTCAAACCTGTACACTCTTTGGAATCACAGGCATGTATCTTCGTAGAATTTCCTAAGATCCAGCTTTTCAATTATAACTAAATGAAATTCAATCTGCTTTTCATCATTCATGAGGCTTTCTGAAGTTCAGGATGAGTTTGCTTCAAGTATTATCTAAATATCCCACATCATATTCTGTTAGACTGTCTGTAACAGTCCCTACTTTCACTATCATATTACATTGCTCTTTGTGTATCAAGCCTCTGCATCAGAAGGTGACTGCATTTCAACAGGCACTGCATTGCAAAGAACACTTATTTTTAAGATATAGTGGTTTTCATTACCAGAATGTCTAGTTCCTTCCAAAGTTTCCTCTCGTTCTCTGCCTCCTTCACACTCCAGTGAGCCTGAACCTTGGTGATGTTCATGGAGTAAAGGGGACTGGCATCTTTTAACATAAGCAGAAAATTAAGCTGTTAGGGTTTTTATCCTGCAAGACTAGTTACACGACGAACAATAACACTTTTTAATCTTAAAACCAAATACTTTGTGAGTGATTTTTTTAAACAATCATTCCCAAACATTTCTAAACTCTTCATGGAAATATTTACATGCAAATTTGTCAACAGCATACTGTTATATCTTAAGTGTGAATAGGCCAAAAAGACATGGAACTTCAAGAAGAAATGCATTCTTGGGGCTATATTCCCAAAAAGCTTTCGCAATGAAGAACCATGATAATATATGCTTTACAGTTTCATGAAAGTAACTCTGGTTAGGCATCACAGGTTTTCACACTCAGAACATGTAAGCTAGTACTAGATTCATTGTTTTGTTGCAAAAGCTAAAACATTTCACAAAGCAACACACTAAAACCTAGGTTGCTGTTAGAAATAACTGTGCTGGAAAAGTTTACACAAGATGCATTTTGATGTGTTTACTGTCAAAGGAAAAAAAAAAGCTACCGTTTAATTGAATTATTAGCATCTCTTTAGCTGCCAGTGATTTCACTGAGTTATCTGAGATTCCTCGAAGAGTCTCCAAGATATGGCATATATATCTGCTACATGGAATATCTTATCCACAATCAATCATGCCAAAGCATTAATAAGCTTCCAGACAAGAAGTCAATATTCACGTTTTTTTCTGAAAAGTAACTTCTGACAGCCACTTGGCAAATCTGGAATGCTTTTATATTACTCTATGTAGATACTATCATTGCTCAATTTTTTGTAACAGGAGTGTTTTTGGCAGCTGTATATATACAACAGTGTCATAAATTTAAAGTAGTTTAGAACAGATGTCTCACATAATAGTCTTATAACATGAGTTATACTGGGGTGGTCTTTTATATACAGACAGCTAACTTCTGAAACTTCAGCACCAAGGTATTAACAAGGGATTAAAGAAGTATCCATATACTGCAACAGCCTTTCAGGGAGACCTCTGAAATTGCTACGTTTTTGAGAAAAGATGCAAGGGAATGGATATCACTGAAACAAACATTTTGAAGACCACAAAGATATTTTTTTAATCAAACACCTTTCTACTGAAGCAAAAGGAGAAGGTATTATTATTATTTTATTCCAGTTCTGAGTTACTAGTTGATTTCTGGCCTATTTCTGGGAAAGTAAACCCAAGAAGCATTTGTAATTTACCTGAATTGTAAAGTAAAAATTTGGTCCTAAAGAATTAAATTGCATGACTTTAAAATTGTATTTCCATGCATGTTACATCAAAGATCAGTAAACCTGTACATCTTAAAAGACACTAACAGTGTTTGAAAATAAAACTATGATATAGAACATGCATATAAATTTTGCTAAAGAAAGAAGATGCATAGGAGCTATTGCAAGATTTACATAAAAATTTTAAAAAATCACCCATACCCGTCATATCCAACTTGCTGTCTCCAGTGGCTGCTCCCGCTGGGTCCTGGGTCACTGGACGAGGATTGGTTGCTCGGAGAACTTCTGTAATGTTTACTAGAGTCATTAACAATGCATTGAGGTATTTGTGGGGTTTCAGATTTGAAGTTGGCTGGGCTTCTTTTATCAAATACATTCATTTTTATGAATAATACAGATGCAGTATGAACACTTTGTTACATTTATTTTGGGCATTCAGAGTTTTATCTCAGTTTCATAACACTTAAACAAGAATTTTAAAGGTATAGTATTTACTCCATTACTAATAAAATACTTCCAACTGAATATATAAAAAAGGCACAAAAAGAAACAGACTAAGCGCAAAATCCCATTTTCCTTAGTTCTGGCTTTACTTCTGAACAAGTGGGATTACTCAGGAGTCAGAGCAGCTGGATTAGGTCTCTAAATTTACGTGTGGGAAGAACTCATGGTGGATCAGAAACAATTGTTAGTTCCTTGGTGCATAGTCCAATTTTCAACATAGTAAATTCAGAAGAGGTAAGGGCAATACTTTTTTTATTTTATTTTATTAATTCTTTTAAATGGAAAAGCAGTAAGAAAATGTTTCCATGAATGGTATTATTTTGTACCTACTATTTAAACTTTTGAGTCTCATGTTTAAACAATGTCTCTAAGCAGTTTTGTTGTATTTCCAGACAGTTGAAATTCAATGCTTAAATTTGGGTTTGATCACTGTCCTTTTCTTCACTTCTGTGCATATCATTCCATAACTACAATACAATTTCCTTTGGTGATATTATCTTGAATTTAATTCCCTGTATTTATCTTTTTTTCTTTTCTCTCCCTCTCTTTTTTATTTTTTTTTTTACATGTAGAAATGAATGTCTGTACTCAGAGGAACTGCTAAGAGGTAGTTTTGTGTTTATAAACTACACTTTCCCAAGGACTTGACCTTCAACTAGCAACTTTACAGTTCAGCTTGAAAATTTTGAAGACATTAGCTATTATATTTTGTCTAACAGCCAAATACATACACAATAAATAGATAGTGTAGTGCCTAATTTTTCAGCATGTTTGTCTCTGACAAGTATAGACAAGACTGAGCCTCTCGTAATCAAGTGAACTAGTCTATAGGCTACAGTTTAATTCAGTTCCATGGACTTGCTTCTTACCACTAAGAATTTTGCATTTCTTAATCAGCTTAAGTGAACCAGCATTAAGGAATAGGTAAGTTATGATCCCACGTGTTTCCAGCCTCCAGACTGATGTTTAGGACATTGTCCTCAAAACCAGGACACTGGTTTGTGCCATCCCAAGGTTGATGTATGTCTAGATCCCAAGCCTCCTATTTGATGGACAAGAGCAAAGCCTCTAGCCCACTAAACAAAGAGTGGCTACAAAAGGCAAACCACAGAAATTCGATCAATGAACGCCTCATGAAGCTCCTTCGTACAAAAGTTCCAGCTGACTATTCTCAGGAATGGATTCCAGACTCCAGGTGATAGGATGCACTAGCCTACAAGTGTGACTCAAGGACTAAAGTACACAGACACTTCTTGGTGCAATAACCAGAAGAGTGAGTATGATTGAAGCTTCACTCAGGCACATGCTATTAGCAGCTGTCACGGAATTAGGCATTTTATGAAAACAGGAGTAGAGCTCAAACTTATCCTTGTATTTCTTAGTGATTTCTAATTAGAGGAAACTCCTTGAACAACACAAAACCACTTGGACCACCTTCTCAAAGCACTTAAATTTAACTCAGGAACTGTATTAGGAGAATAAGAATCCAGCTCTCAGGTTTTAATTTCACTCCAGGGACTGGGCACCTAAATATTACATGGCACAGTAGTTAAATTGTTGCTGCTTAACTCTTCTACTATATCTAGCCCACATTTCTGTTGCTTCTTCCTCTTTTTGTCTCTAAAATCAACTGCTTTATTCCTGACTTCACTCAGCTTATTTTCTGAGCAGCTGTTAAACCTTCCCTGTTCTATCAACCTGCTTCTCCCTGCTTTCACTCTTCAATTTGCCTAAACCGATACTGAGTTTCTGACCCTCTAAAATCTCTCCATTATTTTCCTAGCCTGGGTATATATTTTCACCCTTAGAGGACTACTTATAGGCGCTAATCCACTTCAAACTCTTCTATTTTTAAGCCCATCTCTCTGCCAAATCATCAGCTATGCCTCTTCCCATGTGGAAAGACCTTGCCAATTAGGTACCTTTCTTTGAATGTTTCAAGACCTACATATCACAGTCCATCATTTTCCTCTCTTTTCATTATTTATCCTCTGCATCATGTCTTCCCCGGAACAGCACTTCAGCATTGCACATGTTTTGTTTAAGTGATACAGGAATTTCTTCATGATAAAAGATAGCCTCTGTCTTAGCAATTTTTCACATTCTTCACTGAGTGTAAGCAGAAGCACAACTTATGTTTGTAAAGCTTTTTTGAAAATGAGTAGCATGTCAGAAGGCTTTCCTTTCATTCTAAGAATAAGCATACAGTATGCTTAATTAGGCTTCATAAATCCTGAAGTATTTCTAGACATTTGATACATTGTCTCCTTATGCTAGATGTTAGCAAGAATTTCATTAACAAAACATCAGGAAAAGCTTAAGTTCTATAACGGTATATACACGCTTACAGAATTGCATCTCTCAGTTTTTAAGGAGGTGAGGAAGTGGATGGGGAGAAGAAGAATACTGGGAGTCTGCCTTCCCCAGACAACGATACAGACATTTTCACATATGTACTACTGTTACCGCTATACATTTCAATGTAAAAAGTCACTAATTCTTTTCTACTAAATAAGATAGGCAATGCAGCAAGAGTGGTATTTCATTATTTCACACAGATTTTTTTAAAGCTATTTAAGACTAGTGTTTAAGATTTCATATCAATTAGATATTTTCAACATGAAATAATTTCTTCCTTCAAAATTAGAATTACATAACGCCACGGAATAAGGGTATAAGTTTAAATGATTGTAAACAATAAAGGACAGAAAGTTCTGCTGAAGACATATAGTTCTCCTAAATAATTCAAAGGTCAAATGTATTTACAAATTTTTACCTTTAAAAGTAATTCTGTTTTCATCTTAATGAAGAATTATGATTAAATTAGAACAGAGTTAACATTTAAGGATACCATCTTATCATTTAAAAGGTGTTATATTCAAATTACATGCTCTGCTTTGTTTAATTAAAAGCAAAGCAAGGCATAAGGACTGGCAATGACTTGCAGAACCCTTTGAAACTACGCCAATAGCTTGGTAACAAGATTGAGTCATTAATTTTTAAAGGGATGAGTTCATTTTATTTACATTCATTATTTGTTTAAATAGGCTTCCAACGGGTGGGGGACAGGACATTATTTAGATCCAAAAGTCACAAGGCAGTTTCCCACTTCACCGATTTGGGACTAAAAGGAAAGATCAGCTGTCCTCAGCATTCAGATCCTCAGTACAGTCCACTTCCATCACAAAGTCACTTGTTTAAAGAAGACTGGCCCAGTGAACGCTCTTTAATACAACTTCAGAATTAAAATTACTGTCAAAACTCAACAAAGTAAGGTCTAAAAAATAAGATACCAAAGTTCTAGAAAGCAGAGATTTCTAAAGTAAGGCACATTAGGAAAATGACAGGCATTAACCAGAGAGTATATTACCTTGCACCATCTGGCAGTTTTCTATCAAAGGAAGTGCTGCGAGGAATGGCTGTCTGAGCCTGCTGGAGAAGCTGCTGGCACTGCAGTCTGTCAGATGTTCCTAGGATTGGAGAGGCACGAGAGAGAGGCTGCCCAGCGGGAGTCGGCACCCGATGCCAAGTGGTATTCCTTCTGAAAGGGGTTTTATACTCACATGGGGTGCCTTCACTGTCAAGTTTGTATTCCACCATGGGTATACGACAAAGTTCTGAACAACCCCTGTGGTGGGACAAATAAAAATGCTGATCAGCGTCGCTGGAGAGAATAAAGAAAGAAATCTTGTTTCACAGTCAGAATTATATACATGTTTTGATTCCAGGTGCCCAAAGGTGTTCATATAGCATTGTGCTTGAAACACTTCAAACATATCAGGCCAAGCAAGTAAGAAATGTTTCAAAACAAAGGAGTTGCTGTCATGTGCTCAAAGATCTTTGAACTGTCTCCTCACCCTTCAAAAACGAGAACATATTAATATTTTATAAATTAATCTGCAGCTTGAATTTTACATAACAAAAAATTTTAGAAACAAGGCATTCAGAAGTCATGAAACATCAAGTTCTCCTAAAACAGCTTTGGTTTGTTTAAAATTCAGAAATATGTTTTTTTAGTGGAGTTGAGAACTCTCCGTTAGAATCCCACCTTGTCTCTACTGAATGACAGAGCATGTAGATTACAATGCAAAATGATTAAGTGGCACTTAAATATTTTTCTCCGTGTTTTCAAAGTGTACTTTCTAATGTCTCTCTTCCCAGGGATCTCTAGGTTTGGAAGAGAATTAAGGAAGTAGAAAGAAGAGACAAAGCAGAAACAGTCTGGCTTACCACCTCTGCTTGAAGTGTACAATGTGGTTAAATACTGACAGTATTCCCAGACAGTGTAAACTCAGGTAAAAGTACTGACAGTATAAAAGTACTGACAGACTCAGACTGGACTTAATAATTAAAGGTTACTGTTTCAGAAATTGCTTAATAGCAGCTTCACATCTGCTTTAAATCAGCTCTTATTATCATTGTAGATATTTTATATTCTGAACATTCTGTTTCCATTAATTGTCTGATAGGTAGTGTGTACTAAATCAACATCTATAAAGAAAACACCCCAAATAACTCTAAAGCAATACATTAACGTTAAGTAGGAAATAGTGAAAATTTGCTCCTCTGTCTCAACTACAGTTCTGCTCCATTCCTTAAGCTGAGTCTTGATGGAGCTTTGCTTTTGTTGAAAACTCAATATTTACCATTTCCAACTAAACTAAAATCACCTAGAGAAAATAGAGTGTGTGTAAGGAGTTCACAGTCTTAATCCTGAAAACATCTTGGCACAAATGACTTAACATAAATGTGCAGTTCAAATAAATTGTATAAATTCTCACACATTAAATTACTGCGCCCTAAAGCTTCTGAATCAAACCCCCAAAGAATATTTTCATTATCAGTCTTCAGATAGACAGATTAAGAAAAAAAGAAATTAGAAAAATGCTATTATTCAAGGTTGTTGAAGAGAAGACACCTGAGCAACTGTAACAATTGCATTCTAGACATTCTGTATATGCCCAGTCTGATCCAGCCAAATGCTTGTCTGTTGAATTTTGTAGTATGAAACAGGCAAACTGTTCATCCTGTAGCATTGAATCAAAGAATACAGAGATGATCTAGCAACACTAATATTAGTTTAATGCACTGCATATTTTTTCATGTGGCCATATATACAGTTATCCATTGTTTGACTAGGAAGTTGAACAATTATGTAGGCTAAAATTTCAATCACCCTTCTACTAATTTCTTAGAATTTTTTAACTCCCTTCTTCATTCCTATAGGCTTTAGGCATTAGAAACAAGACAACCCTTCCCCAGTTTTTATTATTAAGATATCAATTTCACAGTTCATCTTGGTAATTGAGAAAGTTATAGCATGTAATTGTCACTGTATCCCTCATTAGATACTCCCCATAAAGTACTCTAACTGTTGTAAAAATAGTCACGAGTTTTAAAGGCAAAAGGGATTGCTACTACTATTTAGTTTGACTCAGCTTGCTAACTGATTAACTAAAGCATGATATAAAAACAGGAAACAAGAAGCTTTGCCACAGTGAGTAAGAATTCAAAATTTTGTAAAATATTGTGTTTGCTTGCATCAAGAAAACATAGTCCCCTACAAGTGAAAAAAAGAAAATATTCAGGACTTAGTTCCTGCAGAAAAAGGCTTACAAAACAACCCTGTTTCAAATCACTGTACACAATCAGTCTTACTTATGAATTCAAAACACAGCCCCAACATGTCTGTTGAACTGGCTCAGAAAAAAAAAAAAATCCATGGTTTTATTTGGCTTCTTTTGTCACATAAGAGTTTTAGATTTTAATTTAAAACTACCAAACCAATCACTTCAACATCAATGCAAAAAAAAATAAGCTTCACTGCTTCACAAGCTCTGCTTAAAGAACAGATACTGCAGCATACTGAGACAGGTAAAGTCACAATTGTAGCTACCTCCTGTACCAGAAAGAAAGAAAATCAGTTACTTCATTCCTGCAATCCAGCAAGGATCCCTATCTCACTCCCCGCCATGGATCAAACTGCAAGTGATCTTGCATGAAAAAAAACCCACAAAACTAAATGCAATTTCCTCTTAAATATTTAATTTGACCATTATCTAACTTGTAGTTATAACAGTGTTACTTATTCCACTGAAGAAATGATTTGCACTGGTATTGAATGATGGGTTTTCATTCTCTTTTTAATTTTAATTTTACACATTTTTTAAATTAACTTGAAAGGATATGTAAAGACAAATCTCTATTTTATGGTCTTAAAAAGATACTTAAAGTTATGTTAAACAAATACAGGATATCAAACATCTTTTGCAATTATATCCTATATAACATTTGAAAAAACAGACTCATGTTATTTAACATGTAAATGTGACCAAGTTTTAGCCACACATCAGAAATGATAGCACTTCCTTCACTATAGTTTGTTATTAATTAAATCAATCCTTCAACATAAAGCACAGACTCCTACTAATGTATTTGGTTCAAGAGCCATATTATCCTATAAAAAATTTAGTTTATTAAACCTTCTCTGCAATTACAGAGAGCATGACTTTATGATACAAGCAGGTCATGGCTGCATAATAAAATCTAAGAGTCCACTATAAAAATCTGCAATTTTCAAATGTTCCTGCAAGGAGTATTATGTTCTGAAACAATTATCAAGCAGTCCATTAAATTTCTCAAAGTACATTAACCAAATCTTTCAATATTAATTTCAGATTCCATATAAAGGTTCTGTAAAAGGCTCTGTGAAGGGCCTATATTAGGCAAGGATGTTAGTTAAAAAAGGTAAATATTCACCTCCACGGAAAAGTTAAAAGCTTTTCTATACCATGATCAGCAGCTTGCCACCTTCATAACTACACAAAAGCCTTCTTTTTCTGCTATGTCTTATGACTATCAACTACTGGATATGACTTAGGTATTTGGACCCCAGCTATCTACAGATTTCACACATTATGAATGATTTGTTAGGGTAAGGACAAAACTAGAACACCTGGTTACAATTTAACTTAAGTTCAGTGTATCACAGAGGGATTGAGGGATGGTAAATAATGATGCGCATTAGTTATATGACACTGACAAATTATCCCTTACTATCACCATTTCAATTCAAAACATTTAATCTTGCTCCATAAGGAGTCCTTATCTATATCTAGCAGTACAATAAGTAATTGCATTCTGCTCACTTAAACTTTGCCTTTGAAACCAATCACTTCTATTACAGTGCATGTTTGTTCTTACACTACAGCAGTGCCCGAAGTGTCACAATGAGACTGATGACTCATTGTGCAATCTATTAAATCCACATAATAAAACATAGATTAATTTCTCCTAATTGTAGGGACTTAATTGAAAATCAGAATTTAGTAGCTTAGTTTTGCTTAGACCCAGGATGTAGTTAAGTCAGTCAAACACAGACTTCCCCTTCCCTGACATTCAGAAGTGCCTCCTGGAGGTAACCTCTCAACTCCACTGACTCCCTATATTAGCTACAGCACAAGTCCAAGACACTGCATAATACTGAAATGGTGTAAGAGAACTTTAGTTAAAAAGCCAAGACAAAAATTTCGAGTTCTGACCTATTAACAGTAGTGAGCTGCATAAAAAAAAAAAATTTTTGAAAAAAAGTAAATCAATTTTATTTTAAAATAATTTCATACCACAACAGATGTATGACATTGTTTATGGCAACCTCAGGTAAGACTGCTGCTGACTTGATCACTCCTGGTTTAAGACAAGTGCTAACTCTCTGGCAGTCCCTCCATAGAGCCAAAGAGTTGAAGCTGCCAATCCCTCCTTTATGAAGATACACTCATAGCCCTTCTGATCTTTGTTACTATTTAGTTTTAACCAGAGCCTTTGTGTGGATAAGCTGACAAACAATTCAGAGGCCTCCTAAGAGCCTCTACACCTGTTGTATGAAAAAGAGAAATACAGAAAGGAACTAGATGATCTTTAAGGTCCTTTCTAATGCATAACATTCTGTGATTCTATGATTAGAGCAAAGAAAGAAAAAAAAATGGAAAAAAAAAAAACCCAAAAAAAAACAAACCAACAAAAAAACCCCAAGAGTCTGGAGCTCTTCTTTGCATCTCTCCATAGAGACAATCAGAGCTTTGCTGGGCATTTTTGGTTTTTTTCCTGCTTGACTGTAACAACTGTACACATAATAAACTTTAGCAATTATAATTAACTCCTGTTATAAGTTCATTCATAACCCAACATAAAAAAAAAATGTAGTCTTTTTAATTGGATAAGAAATATAGTAAGTGCCAGAGAATTGTTTTCAACTCTGTACCTTTTTAGTTTACAGTTCTTTTGTTAGACTATTTCTGGGTGGCGACCATATGTTTCACACATTGTCTAGTTTTCCTTTGTTTTCATGCAAATCAAAATAGAAAAAGATGCCTGTACAATAAAGTACAGGACACAGTGCAGGACATACTAAAGATGGGGAAGAGGGCAACCTGTACCTTATGCCTAAGCTTTGTTGTTTGCAGAGTTCTGACAGAGTTTGGTTTTGCTAAGAGTCTCCATCAGGCTAAACCACAGTGTTTATGTCTCAATCCCTGCATCTAATAATGTTATATGAAGTATAGTAAATCTGATGGTAAAGAAAGTTAAGCATTTGCTACCATTTTATTTTTTTGTTGGGTAAAGAGGATTAACTTTTTGCAAGTGGTACAGCTTCCAATTAGTATCATTACACTTTCTTAGTGATAGTTCATTCAGTTACCTCTAAGAAACATCATAGTATAGAGTTTTCAGCCTTCTTAGATTAGTAGCAGGGGTGAAATTATAAGCTTTGGTACATTTAAATTCTACTTTTAAAATCAAATGTTCAGTTTCAGGTTTTTCTGCTTTAACCTGCCTCAGGTGTTGTTAGTCAGCAGTTCTAAACCTGGTTCCCTTCTAGCACAGGTGGGTAATTAAAAAAATAATAATTAAAAAACCCCAAAGAATCTGAAGGCCCTATGAACTATCCAACCAGCTTATGGCAAAGACCCTTGTGAGAAGATTTGAACTCTACCACACAGTAAATTCTTCCACTTCCTAAAAATATTTTTCACAACATTGTATACTCTGTTGGTTATCTGCTACTTAAAAAAAGCCCCAGAAACACAACTGTCTAATCAGATCACAATCATTTAAGGGGAACAAGCATCAGGACTGGAAAACATCTATTTTATTTGTAAGGAAGAGTTTGCAACGTTCAGGAGAATAAAACGACCTCAAAAGAAATGCAGTAGTACTTAAAAATGGCCCACAGGCAGTTTCAGTCATAGTTACTAAAATATTTCAATTTTCAAAATTACCTACAAGAAGGAAAAGAGTCTCTTACTTGCTCTGGCCAACAGTGGAAACTACTCCTGCTATACCTCTTCAGCTTTTTCTAGACCATCCTGGGAGATTTTGTTTTAAAGTTTTGTTTGTTTTCTAAATTTTCTAGAAATTATTTCTTCAGCAGTTTCTTTTTATACGCAATGGTAGTTGAACTAAGACAGACACATAGGTTTCAATGTAGTAAAAAAGATTCTAGCAGAATCTACAGTTTAAAATGGATTTAGAAGTACTTGATTTCCTTACTTGTATTTAACTGATTAAGGACATAGTGCCCTTAGCACTACTGTGACACCACCAGTGAAAGTAAATTAGAATGAACATCATTATTCTTCTGTCAGAATGCATATAATTCTAACTACTGTGCTGCAGTACTACATAATATTGACAACACCAGAAGAACAAATTAATAATTCTGAAGAGACAGACATAGCACAGAAACAAATATATGACTCAAGGATGCTTATTTAGATCTGAATACAATGACTAGTAGGTTTGTTCTAATGCTGCTTTGCAAACTTAAAGAATTTCTGTTTCAAATAGCAAATTCTTCTTTCTATCTAAACATCAGCCTGGCACCACACAAATAATTACGATTTCTCAATTTGTACATGCTTATTTAATTGCCAGAGCAAAGTGAAAACATCAGGAGTTTTGTCTCAAGTACATTAATTTTTACAGGATGGTAAATGAAAAGCCTTATTGCATTACTGGTTTTGCATATACTGCTATCAAGACTATAGGCAGAAGGGTCTACATTAAGTAATGGAAGGTATTTATCGAGCAGAATTTTCCTTTGTAATTTCCTAATCACTCCACGACATTCCTTTGTAAGCACATTCAACATTCAAACAGTTGAAATAAATGGTGAAATAAATGAATACAAGACAGTTTGCAGAAAAAAAAACCCAACTTGTTAATAGTTTATTGCTAGCATTCTTTGTATGTGCACACTTACATTTTGTTGGTTTTCTTTTAGAATATAAAAGGCTGATGTACTGAGGATGATTTGTGGGGAAGTTAAAAGGCAAAAAAAAGATCGAGTTAAGAACTTCACTCAAGATCTCCACTTCAGCTGCTTTTTTTTCCAAGGGACTGAGACTTCTTTGAAAACACCCTTGCACACTTGGATCTCATTTTCACTTGAAGGGTACAATTCCCAAGATACTCCATGGTACTCATGTCAAATCAGTGTAAACTCAATTCAGAACTCAATCCCAGCAAAAAACCAATGCTAATAAGCAATCCATAGAGAAATTCCTCAGTGCTTCCTATTCCTAAAACCCAGCAGACAGAGCTAAGCAGAAACTACTCGTTCAAGCAGTGGAAATCAGCTGATTATCTCAGAAAACAAAAGACAGGCATTAATAAAATGATACATGTGGATTTTTTCATGAAACTATGAATACTTTTTTTCCTAGAATTATATTTATATTCCTGTAAATGTATGTAAACTTTTAATGCAACAGATTCTTGTAGAAACAAATACGTGTATCTTTATATCTATGCACTGTGGGCAAAAACTTGAAACCTCAGGTTATGGCACCTAAAGTAAAAAAGTATTGACAAACTACCAATTTCTACCCTGAAAAATCAGGCTGAAATTCAGAGAAAAAAACCTTAACCAACTGCCAGAAGATCATATATTCTGTAGGATGAGTCAAACTTTCAAGGTACTTATTTCAGCCTCCAAATCAACTTTTCTACATGTCAGATAGTCTGATGTATCACTTCTTAAAAGAAAACCTCTAAAAACAGCTGTGAAGAAAAGCAATAATTACTGAAGCATAGATGTCAAGCTTTCACCTGCTTTTGAACCATCGTTCCTTCTAGCACAGAAGGCTAGGTGCAAAACTGAAACACAGGAAATTCCATTTAAGTGTATGTAAAAACATATCTTACTGAAAGAATGACTGCATACTGAAACTGAAATACTGAATTGTTGAATCTCCATCCTTGGAGATATATAAAACCCAGTGAACATGTCCCTGAGCAATCTGCTCTAGCTGACCTTGCTTTGAGCAATGGGATTGGAGTCAACAGTCTTTCCAACCTCACATATTCTCTGTTTCTATGATTCTGCAAGATAAGACATTGCAGAAGGCTAAAACAAGCAATTGAGTAGGAGACAGAGAGATAGATTTGAATAAGTTTTAACTAGTAAGTAGCAGCGATAGGCTATCTTCTTTCTCTAAACTTCTGGTAATTTATTCCTTTCTGCCTTCTCTTAATTTCCCTCGTTCATTAATATATTTTACAAACAATGTCATAGATCATCTTTGTCAACTGAAACTCTCAGTCTTCTCACCTAATTCCTATATTGCTTTCTGTCTGCTCTGTTTAGATTATAAACACTGAGAAAAGGCAAGATCAAAAGTCTTTAGAGATTAGACAAAATCACTAATCATATTTTAGGGATATAAATGGAAAATCAGGAGCTTTCTGCTTCAGTGAGAAGTGGTATTTGAGAGAAAGAGACTTTTTTTATATTAGAAAGGTGAAGCTGAAAAGAACTTAAACATAGATGCTTTTTCTAAATTTTAGAATATCCACATCATTTTTTAAAAAGTTCATTTTCCTTAGTAATTAGTTGCAGTTTTAAAAATGCTAAAAAAATTAAAAAGAGGAGCGGCTTTTATAGATTTTTCCCAGTGTGGTGGCACTCAGTTGAAACTCCTCCTACACACAGACTGAGTGCTATGTATCACACTGATCTGAGATTTTAACATTTTATTTCTAGAAATGTATCAAAGAGGATATAAACAATTCACACATTGTGTATTTTTCTATCCAGGCCTATAAAATACACATTTTTACCTTCAATATAATAGGATCAGCTCATTAAGCTCATATTCTGTAAACAGCTTGGAAATGTATACCAAACAAGTCAGTGAAAATTCATACCCAGAAGCAGATGGTGAGAATAGCAAAGCTAAGCAAAGAGAGGTTTAATTGCAAATTCTATCCAACTAAGCAAAACGGTGCTATTCTACATTCACAGGCATTTTCTTCAGAAAGGAACTCAACGCATCAACATGCAGGTTGAGGCAGGGGACAGCACTTCTGTGTCATACATCAGGCCAATGACTACTTGGAGAATTGCCACCAATTAAACAGTATTCGTATACAGTTGGCATTGACTTCGCAGTGCTGCATGCTACGTAAAATTTTATTGCTTGTTGTCTTGCCAAAAGCAACACATCTAATGTTTTTTCAGCTAACTTAAAAACCAACAAGAGATTTAAAGTTGGCCTGTTACAAAAAGAGAAGTAATTAAATACTCTGGTACAGTTCTCATTTAGAATGAGCCAAATTAACAGTGACTAGACAAGGTATGCGAGAAATAAAGTCACACTGCTATAAAGTTTCAATTTTTCCCTATTTCTCTACCTCATAATACTCAAAAATTGAGAGAAGAATAAAAGTCTTCTTCACCAAAAAAGGAACACTGACGAAACTAAAACGCACTTCATCCTTGAAAACAATGACACGGTCACTATACTGATTTTTATTACAGTCTTTTCCCTGAGTGTGAGTGTGGGAGACCAAAGAGGTGTTCAGGCTGGAGAGCCAGAGGCAGCTCCCCAGCGAGAAGCCTCAGAGATAGCGATGGATGTGAGTATATATTTCATGCTGCAACAACATTTCTTTGCTTTAACTGATGACCTCGTTGATGTCATTCACTATTTAATATGACTAAATTAGATATCTGTAGAAAGTGAGGAGGTCTCTAGGACTTAATACTATGTATGTCCAGAACCCAGTATTTCACTACTTTCATTAAAATTTCAACATAAGAAAAAATAAACCAAAGCTTTTTAATGGTCAGGAATTGGCAAAATCTCAAAGACAGACAAGATACAATTTTATGAGAAGGATTCCGTATTTTAAATTCAGTACTAAAACATAAAACTCTCCTACGGATGAAAAAAAGTAGCATCAGCTTTCAGAACAGCTCAGTCATGTTGCACTAAGGTTTACTTCTTACCCTTTCAAAGTCACACAAAAGTAAATTTTCCATTAAATTTCTTCTAGTATCTCATTTTATCTTCTATTACATGTCAATATGGCTTTTGGGGAAAAGATTGCTTTAAGAGCCTCAATAATGTTATCACCAAACATGACAGACAATATCCACTTACTGAAGACCTCCAATAAAAGAGCCATCATCTAAGCAGTAGCAGAGAAAAAAACCCAAACAGATACAAATGTCACATTGAGAACTGTTGCTCATTACCTTCTAGGTGCTCCATCCTCGTGTGGCTGAATAATCACCACTTTTACTGTCACCGATGTCCGTAAAAGGTCAATCATTTGCTCATGAGTCAAAGTTGCCACAGCCACTTTACAGATCTCAACCAGGCGGCTCCCTTGCCGTAGGCCTGCCTTCCAAGCAAAACCAAAGGGCTCCACATCTGCCACTATCCCTTCAAAGTTCACGTGGAATCCAAGCTGGCCCAACCCATTCCTCCGTAGGGTCATTTCCGTGGTTTCACATCCTCTGGTCACTATCTAAGGAAGTATCAGATTGTTATGCTATTTATTGCCAGGACACACTTCTTTAGACTCAAAACCAGATCTTGTTTTCAAACACTATTAAGCCATGTATGGCTTGACATTAACTATCTTTAGCATACTAATATTAAATTATTTTAACATTTATGTTTGCATGAAGGTTTCTGCATAAAACAAAATGAACAAAACATTTCACGATGCTAAAAATCTTACATCCCCAGAGCAAGCACCTGACCCATGTCAAGCTCTTCCCCCCTTGCCCAACATTAACACAATACCATTTATATCTTATTGAAAACTTAACAGCTGGTTTAGTTTCAAAACACTAAGCAAGAAAAACACTGCCCTGTCAGTTATTTCATTTTTGTTGGCAGACTGCAGGTGTGCAGGCATTTTTATTCAGTATTAAACTTGAGATATAACATGAGCCAAATTGAGTGAAGTGCTTCAGTTCTAGAAGCTTTCCTTCCTCAAGAAAATAGCAATGAATATTGATTTATTTTGCTTCACAGCCAGGTTCCTAAATATCACCACCTCCAGAAGTGGACATCACTAAAATTGGATAAGAGTTTTCATGTTACTAGGAAACTTAGAAACAAAAGAATTATTTTCCTCATATTCAATGAAAAGTAATTCTGTCATTATACAGAATAATGTGCAGGATAGATCTTTGCAAAGGTTGTTTTATAGCTTGAGTTTAATTCAGAAGGCTATTTTGGAAGAGTCATTCTCACTCTCCATTGCCTTTTGAGCCAGAATCTGCACAGGCTGGCTTCCTAGTTTATTGTGTGCTTCCCACAGAAGAATGGTCCAACCTACTTCTGGGTTGCATGGCAAGGGAGTGTGCAGATAGTGAGATGTTGGCACTGTGATTGGGTACAGTTGTCACAAAACTGCTCCTTTCACTACCCAAGTTGAAGGCAGTTGACTTGGGGCAGTTTTATGGGAGGTTTAGACTGACCTAAGACCCCAGTGCCCCTATGCTGTGTCTGTATCACATTAGCACTTGTGCGCCCATGCAGACAGATCAGAGGAAAGATACAGCTGAACAACAGGGTGCTTTTTAAAATAGTGCTCCAAAGACCTGGCAGGCAGGGAATGGATGGGACTGTCTCCTTCACTCACAACAATTATGAAAGTACATCCCCATCACTGAAAAAGCAACTTAACACATAGCAAACATTGAGCTGTAAGTTACTTTTGTAGCTTCCTTTTTACACTTCCTGTTTAGACTGACCTTTTGTCCACAATTATAATAGAGTCAGGGATGAAAGTCCTAAAGTCTCCCTTCCCAACTCCATGGCTGACTGGAAATACCTTGGTGAGTGACTGAAAGTCACAATTTTCAATATCTTATTAAGTTTAAAAGCACTATTGTCTTTTTAGAATATTTCCATATGGATATCTGTCACTCAGCAGAAAAAAATCAGAACTTGCACAAATGACAACAAAGTGCTAAAAGACCATGAGGCACTTCAAGGTTGCTGATCTGAGGAAGCTGGTGCATGCTCATGCTTTTAACCTGTGATAAACTCAAGGTAATGAAATACAAATTGCCCTCATTCATTAAGGGGTAATCCATGACCTGTGAAATACTGGAGAAAGATCTGATACAAGGATCTGATATTCTGAGAATTATTGCCTGGAAAGTTTAGGCTACTTGAACTGTAGCACTTCTATTCATATTCTTTCCAGTTATTTTTGAAGATGTAGGTTTCAAAATCAAAATGTGAAAGTCATTCTTGAGATGTCCAAAATGTATTCTGAAGGTTTTGTTTACAAAACTACATTCTGGGTTTTACTAACAAAATAAAAGCAGCTATTTCCTTTGTCATTATTCAGCTCTGAGTTTTTCGTATATTTTAGAAACTTTCCTTTTTAAATCAAACTTTCTGTTGTGTTTAGAACTGTGCATATAGTATTAGAACTGTATAGCATGTGGTTGAATTCTTTTTTTTTTCCAGCTCTCCAGTTATGAATAATTTTCAAAAATACTTTCATAATTTGTGAACTAGATAAGTGAAAATGAAATTTTCAGCTCTTTGTTAGCTACAGTTCTGTGACAAGTTTCTAAAACATACTTAGTCATGTAGTGAAAAGAACATGTTATTGCAGTCAGGAGCCCAGCTGAGGGATTGAATTCTATCCCTATGAAACTACATAATATTCTTTTGAGGGGGTAGACACCTCTTTATCATTATGTCACAATTATAAAATACTGCAAAAGGAATGTACTAGCTAAAGTATACAGATTTTCCCAACTCAGAGCACTCAAAGAATCTTCTTCAAGCTAGTTAAATATTCCAAAGTTAAAAGATAAAATAAACATTCCTGCCAAAGATTCATCTATTCTCAATAGAAAATATTCCAGAAGATCTACTCCTCCATAAGTGTATATCCCCTAAAAGGTAACACTGCATGCTGCATAGTAATGGCACATTAAACATAGTGCTGTTCCACTTCAAAACAGGTCATTCTGCTTACTTGGTTGCCATTTCACTGATCTTGTGGCTGCTAATGAACAAAGAGCCAGCTCCTCTGAACGGACTTAACACAGAAGAAGCTAAAAGATAGAGATCCTCCAAGTGCCATGAAGAAGGTGAAGAGTTTTTTTAATATACAGGATATTAAAGAAATTTTGTCAACTCAGGTTCTTGTCTAAAGATCCATTTGGTGTTTCCATTTAATCTTGTATCACTCTGCCATTCTCTGTTATCCTAAAGCTCAAAACCACTTAAAGCCTTCAAACACACCCCTCCAAGTTAATCTATAGTTTTCTACTTTATATAACTAGATACTCTCCCCCACAAATACAAATTTGTTTAGACTGACAAATCTCAGTCTTTTTTCTGTCCTAAACTGATTGTTTCGGTTCAAACCAAAATCATGGTCTCAAGCTTTTCACATCTTTTCTTAATCTGGATATTCAGACGGGTTTCTTATTCACCTTCATGATACAAATCCAGGCAATAAAAGGTATTTATTTCTTTGACAATCTCGTTTAGTAACTGCAACATTTTACTCACTCATTTTAAGAAATGCTTTTACTCATGACCGAAAAGGGTTAATCATCTGGTCATTGAAGACTGATATTACATCACAGATTGAACTGTCATCTTTAGCATCTGCTGGCACATGTGGTTGTTGACCTTAACTGTGTTCTGAGTCACTTAAAAGGTTTTTAAAGTATGCATTTAAAGTGCAGTATCAGAGGTTTAAATACTTTTTAGTGGCTGTAATGGTGATGCCTTAGAATTCTTAAGATTTGTAGCGTATAGATCTTTAACACAGCTGTATAGTTTCTAACACTTGGGAATAGCAGTTAACTTAAACTCCTTTCTCATGCTTCATATCAAATTCCCAAAATTATTCCAGTTTTGTTTAATGTTCTCTTCAAGGAAAAGGCCTTAGCGAGTACATCTTGTTTGCGACATGTACCTAGAAAGATATCATTGTAGACAAAGCAACCTAGAAGGCTGGGAGACCTTGGAGGAGCTCCAAAGTATGGATGTGACACGCATAACATGAGGATGGTGATGATGGTGAAAGAAGGGGTCTTGAGACCTCCAACTCAATTCCAGGAAGGTGTGCTGAGGGGCAGCCCTATGGGAGGTTCTGGGGGGCAGATAATTTTCAGGTTGGACACATCCATTAGATAAGATAATTAATCAGAGCTATAAAACTATAAAAGCCCAATGCTACATTGTACACTATAGCACACTTTTTGTGTGTAGTGTGCCTTAAAGTGCTTTAATTAAAGACTGCTCTCTACTTTATCTATATTGATATTGTCCAGAAAGCTCTTTTCTTCCATTTTAGGCAACAGTGGTTTCATATCAAATCTATATAAGGACTGTAGAAAGCATTCAACATTATAAAACAGCCAGGAAATAACACTAATATGCAGCTTTCAAAAGAGGAAGATGCAGGGGAAAAGGAGAAAAATATGAGGCAAGAAACACGGATGAAAAATCTTTTAAAACAATTATTGACAGTTAATTCTCTTAATCAATGTGAAAGTTGGATAGGTGGCAGTGAAAGAAAGAATGCAGCCAGAGTTCATTGGAACAGATAACTGAAGTTAATATTTGGGTAAACTTTGCAGTAACCAATGCTAAATTTGAGGTATAAAACCAATTTGTCATTATTTAACCCAAAAATCTGATCATAAAAAAGAAGAAGTATTCAAGTAAATGTAGATAAACATTAAATTTTGTGGTTTTAACTACTGAATTTTAAAGATCTGTCTTCAGCAACTGCGACATTTCCATGTTTTACAAAACCAAGTAAGTGAAAAACAGAAAAAGAAATCGTCACTTATGACAGCAGAAGTTTTCATTAGAACTTTAAATTTTCTTTTCCATATGTGTTAAGCAATTTATATTGTTCATTTAACAATACTGAATGGGACCACTGTTTTTCAAAAGGGAAATATCTGTCTAAGGAAAGCGAAACTGAAGAGTTCAATTGAAAAGGATAATACAGCAGTGGCAAGAAGAGGTAATTGTACTTTAGAAGAAAGTTATTATTATTATGCTACATGTGACTGCAGTACTACAGAGGCCCTGAAACATCAGCTGCAACCCAACTGTTCCAGTGTGAAAACTGTAAGCATACTAATTTCTTTTCAGTGCTGGGCTTTCTAACAGAAAAAAAACCAAGACCATCTAAATCACTTAAGTTCAAAGGGTGAAGTGCAACCATGTGATGTAGATGCATCAGCACTTTTACCTTGGAGTTCCTGTCATTTCATTTGTGCTGACTGAAATAGTTACAGGACAGTAGTACTGACAGGGTCATCAAGTGTCTGAAAAACTTTATCCAGTCAGCTGTAAAAACTGGCATTAATCGGTCTAGTTTATTTCCTGCAGTTGCTTACTATAGAGGAACAAATCAGCAGAATCACTTGAACAAAATTTTCTGCTAATATTCACATGAATTATTACAAGATGTCAAAGTGAGTATATTTTACACATTTATATTTTGTATCTTTTAAATTAATGGATACTTTGACCTACAAAGGTGTGATTTGAGTATAGGCTACAGCAAGAGAAAGCAAAAGCTCAGCTTTTCAGTCACTGGCATCATCCATGGCCTTGGGCAAGTAATCAGACCAATGGTATCTGAACCCTTATTCCTGAAAAATGGATTGATAGTGCTTCTCTCATATGCTGTTGTGAGGATTACTATTTATAATGCTCTCTGAAGACTGAAAACACTCCTGAACTATAAACATAGGACATTTTTAATTACAGCTCAAACGAGATCTAGACAAATAACTCTTAGTAAAAAAACTGGAATTCCAGTTTAGAAACTGTACTTACTTCAAGTCTTTGAACAATTTCTCTGATGTCCTCAGCACAATTATCTGCTGCAGACAGAAGAATACATTCTCCTCTTTCATAAAATATTTTGATGCTCATTAATCCAGACGTCCATCCAATAACATCTCTACAGGAGCAGTTAAACACAACATTTTTTGATTCCTTTTCAATCAACATGATAAACTCATTGGAGATTCCAAGCAGACATTCGATGTCAGCAGACTGGCCAAAATCTCGGGCAATCACATTCCACATAATTGCTCCAACACTGAATAGATGTGCATCTTTCCTTGGTTTCACTTTTTCCTTCTTTTTTGCTCCTAAAGTAATGAAGCTAAACTTTGCTGAAGTATCCACTGTAGCTGTGGTAACAAAGTTTTCTGCCAGATCTTTCAAGTATTCTTGACGTGTCCGTGTGGCCATGGCTCGAAATTTTTCTGACTTATGTGCTGCATTTTCAGCATTAATAACTTTGGCTAAAAGGAAGTCCCTAAAGACTGCTGATTTGGGGAAAGTTACTCCTTTGGGAATTGGTGGACCGAATGGGGGTACATCTTTTGATCGTGAAACACCAACACTGGAAATAGAAGAAAAAAAATAAAAATGGTTAATTCCCTAAAACAAAAAAAAATCAGATGATAAGCAGAACTGTGATCTGTGCAGTTCATTTACACAGTTGAGTTCAACTTTGACACATCAATTTTTTTCTGGACATTTCAGACTCATCAAACAAAACTGTTTTGAAATGGCTTTCTTCTTTTAAATATATACAGGATATTATTAATAAAGGACATTATTTACTAACACAAAAAATATCAAATATGACTTCCTAGGTGTCACTGTCTCCTTTCTTTAATTTGAGTAAATATAAAAATGCATTGTGAGACATGAGAGAAGTATTTTTAAAAATTATTTTTATGTAGGTCTATAATTTTCAGCTGCCACTCAGTTGCATCATCTTAAAATTATGAAATATATAAACAATTTATTTTAATCCTCAGATATTTTGTTACAATTAAGTGTGAAGACAAAGAAAAAGTATTGATGTCCAAGAGTGACTATAGTCCAAAGTGACTATAATGAAGCATTCTTCACCTGTCTAAGCTACTCTATGTTCATAAAAAAATTTGAAGATATTTGCAAATCTTGATATAGGCAGTTCACAGCAAGATGTAAGAGAAATAGGGATATTTTTTAATTGATACAATTATATCTCTAATTGTTATATACATAATGTATTACAACTGGAAAAGAATTACAAAATACTGTGCAAACTACGTATAACTACCACTGGTTTGACTGAAATGCAGTCACATTTGGGATGACAAACATCATTAAGTAGTAAGAAAAATGTAACTTAGGAAATGTCATGTATTATTAAACATAAAACAGCTACTGAAAAAAACCCACAAGTTCTGAAAGACAGTTTACATTCTAGTGTACAGCTAAAAGACAGTAATATTACCCAACCTCATGATGTATTTTAATCTCAGTCTAAACAATGAATAAATAACAGGTATATATGCTAAACCTGTGTCATTACACTTCATGTCCTTATCATTTGCACAATTCTCAATCAGTTCACAACTATATTCCCACCTTGGTTACCGTGCTAAAATTCATGATGCAGTGACTTAAATGTGAGAGTTAAGGTCACCTGAAATTTGAGATGTTTTTATATTCACCAGAAGTCCTCATTCTTATGCTTAAAGGCCACAACTCATGCTAGTGTCATATTGTCATATTCAGGGATTTACAAAGGTTAATAGCCTTCTGAAATACTTTATTTTAAATTACTCTATTTGTGAAAAGTAAAACATGTGCAATACAAATTCTAAATAAATTTCTATTGCTATGTCTGCAAATTTTATTTTCACTAACTTGTTATATCCCAATTTTGTGTCCATAAATCAGCAACACAGAGTTCTGCACATACCCATTTAAGTCTACAAACTGTGCCCTGTAACTCTAGATATGTGCAAGGGAGACACGGGGGTTTCTAACTCACATGACATGTAGCAAAAGTTTTAAAATGATATACATAATATCTTCAAGAAATACAAAACTGTTAGAAGACAGTTCCACTGTAGTCTTAGTAACAAACTTAAATAGTTATAAGGCTCTACTCACCTATAACACACATTTTCCGTGCAAGGATTATGCACTTTGACTATGACAAATACATGTTGAAAGTGGGAACGAATATTTTTTGGAGTAAAAGGAAGTGCTCCTGGCTCTTGGAAGACAATGGTAACTATGTCATTTCCTATATGCCTTTTCCTTAGCAGCTAGACAAGAAACATGCATTAAAAAATTAGTTGTAAAAAAATAATCACAATTTCTTCATCTCAGAAAAAAAACCAAAACAAAATAAATTAAGCATAATTTTTCAGAAATAACTTAATTAGTCATATCCTGGATAACTACAGATAAAGGACATCGAACTGAACTACAAAAAGATCAGGAAAGGAAATTGGGCTAAGTTCACAAAAATACTAGTGAGTTCTCCTGCATCCCCCCACTAGTTCTGCACAGTTTCTGCTCACTTCTGTTTTATTTTATAAAAAAAATGTATTTCTCTTTAGTGTATCACTTCAGTAATAAAAAAAGTTACATCACCTGACATTTCTCACTATCCAGAGAACTGTATACCAATTCCCTCTTTACGGTGTAATATTTGCCTACATTAAAAATATAATATTGCTTCTATGTCTCAATAGAACTTCTTTTTCCATTTTGCAATTCTATTAAATATTGTCCTTATTATTATGATCTTATTTAAAAAAACCAGATTATCATGAATACTCATCACTTATTTTAACAACTGCAAACCCGAGGAACAAAGCTAAGACTCATGGAGAAACAACAGCTATTAAAGACTCATAAATTAAAAAATTATTCTTGTAATTGGTAGCTTTTGTCATCAAAATATATTTAAGGAATAATTTAAAGTATTAAATCATTGTTACAGGCCAAAAAATGGTAAAAACTATAGAACATGTCCAGCAATAAGGGAGCATTATATTCTCTCCCCAAGAAAACCCAACAGAACAACCCAGTAAAATAATGTTCACTTTCCTCACAGAAGTATATTGTAACTTTCAAATTTTTTACATATTTTTCTTAAATACTTTTGCTTATAAAACATCCATATATATTAAAGACAGGAAAAAAGTAGTCTACCACATGCTACATTTAAAATATTTACCAAAAGTCTGCCAAAGACCTTGCATTGTCAACTAACAGCATACAGACACTTAAGGATGTACCTTAGCTCATGTGTAACTAAAAATGATATAAGAACAAATTTATTTGAAAACTTTATGACAGAGTAAGTAAAAACTTCTCTATCACACTGATTTTACAGAATGTAATCTTTCTAATATTTTCTAGTATTTTCTTATATTTTCTCAGTTCCATTAAGTTAGTATTTCAGCTACCAAAAAAAAAGCACAAAGTTGCATATGCTAAAGCCTAAAACCCATAAGTATGTTTCTTAAAATAACACAAAAGATTATATTCTAAAGGTGGTAAGAAAGGTCAAAGCCACAATTTTAAAGCATTCAGTATAGCTATATTATTTTAAACATAATCAAAATCCAGATTATTATTTTAAACATAATCAAATACAGATTAAAGAAATAGGACTTCTTATGAAACTTCACAACAGATATAAGAACAGAAAATAGTATTTTTGGTTTAAGTCATGTGGCTCAGTCAAGTTCTCAGGTTTTTAAGACTAAAATCATAATAACTGACTATTTGAGCCAATTAACATATACAACCTTTTGTGTACAAATTACAGTAGAAGTACACAATGTGGAACTGATCACAGAGCTAAGTGTGCCAGGTAACTTGCTGAGCCAATGAGCCATACAATTAGACCATAGTAGCGCAGCACACGTTCATGTTTAGAAGTTATTACTGTCTCAAAGATTGGAATTTACACCTCTGTTAAATTTGTAAGGAACCTTCCAACTGAAGGGTATAGGGTGATTAATTTCTGTCTTATATCACTAAGTGCTCGATTACTATTTCTTGCTATAGTGGTTCATGCCTATACAATTCCACAGACCATATTATAAAAATTATAATGCAATCCTCTTTAAATTTGTATTTGAAACAATCACTGTTTTCAAGAGTATTTTCTGCTTTTGAAAACCCCTTTAGGAGGTTCTGCTTGCTCTCACAGGTAGCTTAAGCAAGAATAGCAGTCATTTAGTAAGAGGTAAGATTTAGAAGTGTTTGAAATTTTACAAGCAAATGCCTTTTTAAAATTATAGCAGTTCCCATATTCTATCCCTAAACTATTTTTGAAGAGCTGAAACCTCTACAAGGTCCAAAAACAGAAACAGGAAGACAGGTCATTATTTTTAAGAACCTTACCAAGCTTGTAGAGATCTTAGTGACTTCTTCAACAATTTAAAATAAAGCCAGTGTAACATAAATAATTGTCATGCATAAGTGGCCAGTCAACTTCAACACAAAGCAAAGCGAAGCACAGTTGTGGCTGTGCACAGAGTATCATAAGGCAAAGAACTTCAAAAGGGAAGAGAAGTAAACTGGGGTGATCTGGAACATGGAAAGAAGTGCTCTGGATAGGATAAAGGAACAGGAGAAGAATAAAGTATTGAATGGAGAAGAAAGAGGGAACACATACTTCTCTGGGAAATGTGAGATAAGGATAGCATACTGAAAATGAAAAAGGAATTGAAGGAAACTGGAACTAAGCAAAAAGATCTATAAGAAACCCTTCTCTAGTTTGCATTCTATAATCTAAATTTTCCTCCCAACATTTACCTCCTACATTTTTTTCCCCCAGGTTCTCAGTTTCCCCTTCCTCTCCCATTTTGAGGTCTGCTCAGGTTTGGGGTTTTTGTATATTGTATCATGATTATTTTTCTTTTAATCTGCCTTTCTAACATACTCTAAAAAGTCTCATGCCAATGTAGAGAGTTCCTACATTAGGAGCTCTCAATAGGGTGCACAGACGACAGGGAATTACTTACAGTAAGGAGATATCAAACATATTTTGACACCATTCCAGTATCAGACTAGACTGATATGTTAGAATTTGAAAATGAACCTAATCAAGTACAATAGACATTCAAAAGGAAATCAGTTAAATATTATGTAAGAGTACAAAACGCGCAAAGGGGAGTCCAGTAAGGAAAATATGTTAGAAAAGCAGAATCCATTAGATTAAAATAATTTGCACCAAATAATAATTATTATATGAATTCTCAGATTTTAACAACTCAATTCTGAATTTTCAGATATGCATCTATGAAGAAAAGAACCGCCTTAAAACTTAGCATATTTACAGGTTATGCTCAGCCTTAAAAATCTACCGAGTTCTGTAGAATTATTTGCCTTGTTAAACTGCAAAACAACAAGGAATTCTTGTTGAAATAGCAGTGAAATATACTCTTCATTCAATTAAATGACAAAGTGTTGAGTCAATTAAGAAAATCTCCAAACTTATTTTAGTACATTTCTAAAATAAGTGGTTTCAAAAGTTTTATTTTCAATTTGTGATCTTAATCAGTACCAAAACCAGAAATGAGTAGCAAGAGAACTTTCAACAGATCTGGTTTAACTGAGTTTGGTATAACCAAAGGTCTTGTTACCCAACAATTTTAACAGTAGTTCAAATGCAACAAGTTTATTTCATTATTGCATATCTGTTTCATTTTTAACTTCTCATTAAACTGGGTGAAAACTGATTTTTTGAACTGATTTGGATTAATCAGGTCCGATCAAGCACACTGCAAATGTGTGAATGGGAAACTTGCAAGGGAATGAGTTGGAAAGGGGCATTGCAAAGGTTAAGTTTAAAGGGGAAAACCTTGAACTATGATTTGAAGAAAAGGCCAGTAAAGGAAAAGAAACTGGCCACACCAGGGCTGGTAGTCTTTTCTGTCCTAGGGAAGGAGCAGCTGACTTCAAAATTCCCAGCCTATGTTGCAGCCAAAGTGAAAATTACCTTGCTCTTTGGATCTCCTGCTGGCTCTAAAACTAGAGGGATGTCCTGATCAGGGACCAAGCAGGGCGTAGTTATATCCTGGAAGAAGCAACAAACAGTTCTGGTGCGGCCTATTTTTGGCTCACAGGTATTTGGAATATAAGCAATGCTCAGTGCTTGCTCATTGAAGGTCACCATCGTAGATTATGAAGAGTGACTGAATACCTTGCCCAGTCATTACCAAACAAGGGACATAGGGATAGGGTGCAACAACCTCAGCCAGTACATACATACTATGCTAGCAGAAAATAACTATTGAATGGAGGCCATCATTGCTAACATAACCTAAAAAGAAAATTACCGTGGTCCCTAACTTGGGTATGTAGTTAGTGAGCCAAACCTTGAAGAGACAAACAACATTCATATTCCACAGTACCCGAAAGCCTCTCTCTGTCTCAAGCACAGCTGATGCAAGTGCACTGGTGGTCTTCAGCATCTAAAAGGTCTCAAGGAAGAAGACCTAATCAAATTTTATCCTAGCTTGTGAGAAGTGACACTGTCGATGCATTGCATACTTCATTATGTACTTTGGAACTAAACAGTAACAGAAGAAAAATAAACAATTATTATAGATCCCTTTTGAACATTAAGGCTGGCTAAATTCTGGTCATTTGGGTGCACTTGTCACATTTCATTAAGACAGTGTCCATGCTGTGCAAACACTGATAGATCTCATCACCTGAAAAATAATGTGGTGGGTCTTCAGATAGACATACTGCTTGAACTTGGAAAACTGCCACATTATTTTGATCCCAAGAAAGCCACGAATAACAACATAGTGCTTCTGCTAAATACTGAACCTATTAAAGGGACAATGATGAGAGCTTACTAAAACATTGTGGAAAGGAGTGCTTGTTGCTGGGAAAAACCATGGAGTTAAAATTGAAATTCTGTACACAAGAATCATCACCTGACTATAAAGAGAGACACATAAGGAAATGATAAGAATGAAAGGAAGGCACAGGAAGAAGTGAAAGGACAGCAATAGGGGGTGGCTGAGCAACACAGCAGTGAAGCCGACAAACTGCAAAACTATGAAAATTAGTGGATCATGGCAAGAGAATATCCTGTTCTCACAAACAAGGGAAATTCATGACAGACAACAACAAAAGTAATAAACTCCAAGTAAGGCTACATTTACTGTCAGTGCCTGTGATTTGCTATGAAAATATTCATTTTATTCTTTTAAGGCAAGCTCATTCAGTGTATTATATCTTCTTAATAGGGTACAGTTTTCCCCATTTACATGCACTTTCTAGTCACAGATTGTTATGACTGATTACAAACTTCTAGTGCATTTACTAAATTAATCCTGTATTGTAATAAGGCATAAGCAAAAGTTTAGAAAAGTGGAAAAATCTGAAATCAGTAATGAAGATCCAATACCTTGACTACTAGCTATTGCCACAGTTGATGTCTAATATAGCTGAACATTCTGTCTCCTGAATGCCACACATTTCGAGAAGTGAGTCATCTAAACTTCATATTATTCATATGGTGAAAAGTTTCTGTCTTTTGATTCCTTATTTAGTTTCATTAAACCACATGTAAACCCTAAGTGTAATGGAATAAAAGTTGTCTTAACTGTTGACTTGCTACAGTTCTTAAAACTTTTTGGAGTTTTATTCATTGAGGTTTATTTAAAATATATAAATACATTATATACTTTCTTCCATTTTGATTATTATTTATCCCTTCTGAAGAATTGAAATAATTTTCTTTTATCTTTTTCTTCCTGCCTTGACACATCTTTTTCCTCATACAAGACCTATTGATAGGTTAGGCATGAAGGATACAACTCAAATATGGCTTACCAATCAGTAAGCATTTTTTGTGTGCTGTTCAAAACCAAAGTGAGATAGCATCCTTATTTCGTGACAACCCTTCAAAATGGATGAAATTTTTGTATCTTGCATGACAATGCCAGATTATTCCAAAACTAACTAAATAAATCAACGCTTATTTCCACAGACCTAGACAAACACAGAGTAGCAGCACAGAAAGTTATGAACTACCATCAGTCTGACGTATGAGCAATTCTACTGCTTTTCTTTTAAGCATTAATACTGATATATTATACCAAATGTGCTTGTACTTTTTAATTAAGTAACAAGAATTATCTTAGACAGGCAAGACAGATTAACCTTACTGGTGCACGGCACACTTTGGATGCTGTGCTGGGTTTTAGCCATCCTTAATGCGTTGAAGATATTCTGAATTATTACATAAGCAAAGGGAATTCTCTAGAAATAAGATAAATACACTGTAGTTTTCAGCCTTCACAGACACCTTGAAGGATACAGTTAACCAGTTATTACTAAACTGACAAATTAGTAAACATTTCAAGAGTTGTAATATAAGGATTAAGTGGAAGGAATACTTTTATATTACATGCATATTTTAACCATAAGACTATTGTCCATTCACTCTTTAAAACATAAGTAAGATGTAAATCCAGTCCAAACTGAAAATAACTCATTCACCACAGGCAATGTTGCCTTTTAATAATATAATGAACTGGGGCAGATGGGATAAGTTTACTGAATTATACAGAATAAAAATCCTATAAGATTTCTAATGTCTTAGAACATTTCAAGAAAAAAAATACAACTGAGACATACCTAGACGAAAACAATTCAGTTTTCAATCAATATTATTAAAGAACCCCAACACTCAATGTCAAAGATTTATGATGTAAAATTACAAAGAAAAGCTCAAAAAACATACCTGTTGCCTGTTACTGGGCATGTATGGAAGCATTGTTGATACATGAAACATTAACTCATAATCTTTATAGGTAGTATAGAGGGAATGAGTTCCTGTTGAATCAGCTGAAAATTAATTTAATCGCAAGAAGGTCAGTAAATGAGAACATTCATACCACTTTTTAGGGCACTATTCTTCACATGCTATGATTTAAATCTATTTAAGCAATTTAACTCTTTGTTTCAATAGAACAAAATCAGCTTGCATCAGCCAAATATCTACTCTTTAGTTTCATATTATGACATGAAGGGTCCTGCAGAAAAATGCCCAAAGAGTTTGCTGTCTCTGAGACCTAAATGATCTAATTTTGAATATATTGGCACTTCATGAAAAAGGAACAACAACCTAGCTATTTGAATATAGTTTTATATACTATGTATTTTCATTATTTAGTGGTTAATAAGGACAATTAATGAAACCTATACTTTACCAAAAAGGAATTGGCTACTTGAAATCGGACATTAAAATACACATTGAATATCAGACATTTTTAAAACATAAAATACGTATGTAATACATTAAAATTTCATGGGAATTTTCACATATTGGAAATTATTTAAATGCATTTCATATAAGATATTAATACTTCTGTTTCTTTTATTTAGAAAGTGCATTGAGTTAGCATTTCACAATATTTACAGCAAATTAGATGAGTTTTACACTGCAATCATAAAGTAATCTTTTTTATTCCCCTTCTTCAATATGTGCAGACTATTTAAGTAAGTACTTAAATAGTACTTAAGTGAACTTTTAAAAAGTTTAACTTTTTACTTTAATGAACACCCTATTGAGTCAAGGCAACTACCAATTTTTCTTGTTTTCTTCCATGTTCACTCATTTTTTAACATAATTTTATGTTCTCTACACCAATAAACATTCTCCAGCACATTCTTTCACACACTGTTTAGGGTTTTGCTTTGTTTTAAATAGTAACTGTATTCCACAAATAAATCGATTGGTCATGTTAGTTCTCCAGTTAGCAGTATACAAATTTACACTTAAGGGTAAAATTTGGCAGCAACCATACTCTATCTGCAGCCTCAAATCTAAAACTAGTTTTGTGTGTATGCAATTATTAGCACATTCATATTATAACTGGGTTCATCCGGTATGTCTGCACAATAATGAAATCTGCTTCATTTTTTAATATCTATGCAATACAAATTACAGTTGCATAAGAAATAGGAAGCACCATTTTCCCTGAAGTTTCTTACTTAAAAGCTGCTAAAAAAAGGAAATATTATTGCACTCCTCTATTTGAAAATCAGTTGAAAAGCTAATTCCATTATAACCTTTCAGTGGCATTTTAGAAAGTCAGTTTTGAAGAGACAGAAAGAGGAAATAACTTATACTGTGAAATATAAAAAAAAAAAATCTGTCTAACCTACACTGATGTCAGCAATCCTACACTCTGACTCCATTTGTAATTAGATACTAAAGTCAAATTATCTTGAACAACTATTGCAAAAAACAATCCCTTTAAATACTTACTACAGAGCCACCTATTTAAATACTTATTAAGAACCTATACAGTTTCTTAGCCTTAAAATCAATGCTTTCCTAATACAACATCCTACTTAGCTGAATACTTTTGATTCAGCACCTTGACTTTTGAAATGAGATAACAAATTTTTCTTCTGAAATTTAGTCCATTACACAAAGCTGAAATCTTCTAACTCAACACATGCTCTACTGAAACACCTACTAAGGCCCACTGTGATTAAATTTACATAATAGTTGCTACTATAAACATTACTCTGCTGACAATTTTAGTGAAAAAAGAATTATGCCTGGGCTGACATTTTTGCACCTCATTCCTTTCTGAACATTTGTTCTATTTCACAATGTTTGAGAAAATTGTCTAGATCTTCTTTTAATTATGAGATCTTTTGCAGAAAAGCATATTTATTAAACAAAAGTGAAACAGCACTATTCCTCTGTAGATATAAAATTACAACATTTCCTCAATTTCTTTCATTGTCTTTTCTTTACAGGTATAAGGCAATTAAACTGATACATAATCCAATTTGTCTATTAAATAATCCATAATTCTGAAGATTACAAATGAGAACATTAATGTTTCAATAATATTGGAAAAAATTCTTTAATTTCTCATTTCCATTAGACTGATATGTTTTAAAACAAATTATATACTACTGAATTGGTAAAGTTTCACTTAATTTTCTTATTTCTTGATCCTGGGATTTGGAACTGCATGCCACTAATACAGAAGGGCAGAAAAGAGTTTATAGTTAATATATTCCACATGTTCTTCACAGTTGCTTGGTCTGGCTTGGATGGAGCTAACTTTCTTCACAGCAGCCCATATGGTGCTGTGTTTTCTGTCTGTGATCAAAACAGTGTTGATAACACACCAGTGTTTTAGGAATTGCTAAACAGTGCTTACACAGCATCAGGGCTTTCTCTGTTTCTCACACTGTTCCCTATCCTGGGAAGTATGTTAGGAGTAGCCAAGAATCTGGGAGGAGAGACAGCTAGGACAGCCAATCAAATTGACCAAAGACATATTCCATACCATATAAAGTCAAGCTTTGCAGTAAAACTGGAGCAGGGAGAGGGTTTTTTTGCAAGGTAGCTGTTGCTCAGAGACTGGCTGGGCATCAGTCAGCTAATGGGAGGTGGCAAGTGCCTTTGCATCACTTGTGTTGTCGGCTGATCTTTGTAGTGGTGGGTTGATTTTTTTGGTTGGTTGGGGTTTTCTGGTTTGGTTTTGCTTTTTTTGTTTGTTTGGGTTTTTTTGGGGGTGTTTTTTTCCTTTCTTCCACTCACTCATTGAACTGTCTTAACTCACAAATTGGAGGGTGAGTGAGCAAGCAAGAGGTGGGGACTTGTCTGCCAGACAGGTCTGGCAACATTCTACTTTCTGTATTTCATAAGAAATGGACCAATTACTTACCAAAATATTAAATAAACAAATTTATAAAGGAGAACTTTTTAAAGAAAAATCCACAGCTAGTCAAGCATTTGAGAACAGAAAGATTTAATAAATGTGAATCCTATAAAAACTGAGCAAGAAGTATTACTGAAACATTGTGCCTACCAAAAATGTAGCTCCTAGAGATTAAATTATTCCACTATTCTGAACCCGCAGGCAGTCAGAACAATGTATTATCCAATTATAAATACAACACACAGTAATACTTGTTGTATAATTATATTTTAAAAGTATAACACAGAAAATATGTTAATAAGGTCAGTATTTTACATTTAATATAATACTGAAGACTATATCTTTGTGAACTCTCTTAATTCTATTCTGCTTGTTGCAAACTACGAGAACATACTATGACAGGATGATATCATTAACGGCACACAGACCTAATAAAACATTAAAATCATGTTACTGACTGATGCATACACAGTGCTGATCAGCAATGCAAGTTCATACTGAAGCACAGCAAATACTGAAGCATAGCAAATACAGAAACTGGATTTGTTTGACAGACCAGCATATATATTTTCATATGTACAAATTACTAGCTGATATTCAGTCGTGCTCTGATTCGAGGGGGGAGGAAAACCCAAACACCCCTTACTCCTTTCAATACTTCATCTTTACTTATCAATTCATTCTAGAAGTCTGACATTCACAGCATGTTAATAAATATTTCTACACATTAATTTGAAAAATTAGTTATTATTCTGTAGTGAAATAGGATGCAATAGTCTTTATCAAGCCTGAATTATTAAAGTGAAACAAACATGGATTTAAGCAAAAAGGCAATAATGTTATTAGAAGTAAATGTGGTGCTTATACAGGTTGACACTATGTTAAAATGAAGCAGATGAATAACTAGATATCCTTAGATCACAGCTCACAGTGATCAGTTATCAAAATCCTGTTAAAATATCATTAAACTGAGAATGAGTTGAGAGCAGTGAAAACAGTGCTAATAAAGAAGCATGCTAACATATCACCTTTTTTTTAACAGCAATTTTTCAGTTCCTATTTTTGCTACAAAACTCAACAAATTTGTACAATTAAATCTTTATACTGTTAGAGTTAGAGAAACTGAAAGACCTGAGGAAATGGCACAGCACTGAGGTAGATGAATAATTAGCAACCAAGGAATGATAACATGCTTACTCTGCATGTGTGAAAAACTAGAAAGCTGAGAAAACTTGATTGCTCCACATATATAAACATAAACGTGTATGTTGATTAAAGGGAAGCACAAAAGTTTAGCTGAAATAAGGAAAATGGTCCCTTGTCATGACTCCATATTTTGAAACATATTTTTTCTTTTCCCTTTTTAAAAATGATATTAAGGTGTAACTGGGGAATTCTGAAATATCACTCACACAGTATGATTTTAAATAAGTGCAAACAAATGAAATAAGTTTCTCTGTTTTTCAGTTCTAGTAATGCCCCTGAAAAAGTAAATAACTTTTCAGACAAGGTTTGATACATGCTCTTATCATATGCTTCATCTCCCTCATTTACCATATAATCTTACTAATCAAAACCCAAAGTGAAGAGTATGAAAAGACAACATGTTTTGCAGAAGATCAACTGCATAATTACCACTTCTACTACAGGTTGGAAGCATAACTTACTTTTATTATCTAGCTGAGCCCTGTATTTACTGAATCCTTTTAGCCGTACTCTCTGGCCCAGTAGATCAAGGAACTCTTCAAAAGCTGGTCCTGCCATCTCATTGTTATACATTTCTTCCTCTGTGCTTTGGCCTGCTTTGCAGTAAAGGATACCGATCTTATGTTGAAAACTCAGCTGAAATTAAAAAAATAAATAAAAAAAGGAAAAATTACAGAAACAAAGGAAAGCCAATACTAGAATAAATATTAACAAGTAAAACATTGACACTGTTATAACCCCTGGCCGAAGTCATCTGAAAGTGAAAAAGTAAGTGTTCTGACTTGGGAAATTAAATTATCATAAAACAAAAGAAAGAGAAAACCAAAACCAAAGAAAAAAAGCCTTCAACTCTTGAAAGAAAACTGGATTGGCACTACCCAAACACAGATAAAAGCAGTACATGAAGAATTTTCACTTTGTCATCTGTAAAAGCACACTCCACTGCACGTTACAGTATGAGAACTTTAATTGGTAATATTTGTATAACGGTCTTTTTTCTCAGATTTACTGCCCCTCATTTCTACCCTTTAAAGTTCAGTGTAGTTCAGTTAAAACAGGTCCTCAGAATAGTAATTTCTGTTATATGTTTTGCCTTCCCCATAAAATCGTCCATTGTTAAACACTACTTCCCATTTTCAAAACTATACTTCAAGCCAGAAATCAGACTGCAGTGAAATAGTTTTGTTAAACAGGCTCTCAATTATGGAAGATTGAAGAGATAAATTACTTCTATACAAAAGTAAAGTATAAAAACTATAAACCATTAAGTATAAAAAGAGATGATTACTCCTTGAGCAGACTGTTGTCTTCTTAGATTTTATGCATATTTAACCTGACAAACAGGAAACCACCATGTGAAAGGATTAGTCCTATTATTCTTAACTGACACTTTCAAGAGCTTCACAAACTTACAGAGACCATCAGTAACACCAGATTCCCTTCAGGCATTCATGACTCAAATCAACTCTCAAGCTGTAGACTTCTCTAAATGAAACATCAGGATTAGTGTCCAAAATGTGTGTTATGCAAAGACCGTATATATTTCTGTTAGAGCAAAGGTGACAACAACAGTCTGCTTCTCCTTAGTCATATGTAACACACAATCTGCCACGGTAAGTCTGTTGTAAAACTCAAATCCATAGACATGCTAATGCACCTGTGTTTTACTACAGCAATTTTGAGGAAAAGCTACAAGATGAGAATACTAAAAGATGGAGCAATGAAACATACATACATGAAAGAAGAAAGTGTCAAAAATATCATTCCACAATTCATGAGCAGGATCTTCTGATGCAGTGCATTTAACTGGCATGAAGAACTATCAGAATATTTAAAACTGATACAGTTTGCCAGTTTTGAAATGGTACCACATGCTTATTCTTTTTAAGCAAATAATTGCAGATATGGTTCTGATTTCATTATTTCCAAATCAGAAGTTTTACATTTAATGTAACACTGACAACAATTTAATAACGTGACATCACAAAATAACTTTTAAACCCATTTAGCTACTTGGGTATATGACATATTAAAGGTGCATAGCAGTCCTTCCTGATTGAAAATGATAGAGACCCACACTACTGAATCTTGGCATTTTGTCAACTTTTTGTACAAATTCTTTATCATGCAACAACTTGTTGACTTTCATGTGAAGATTTTATATCTTTTAATAGCAAGAAACCTCAAGAGATTAGACACTCAATAGCCACTAAATATCACTGCATCCAAAGCTCCTAAGTTCTTTGGTCTTTTATAAACCTCATCCTATGGCCTAGAGAGAAGTAAACATTGCTATAGGGATGCAAGGGGAAACAGAAAGCATATAAACAATAAACAACCATTAGCAGAAATTGGAAAAGAATACTAGGGGAAAATTGGAGAAAGGTTTAAAAAAACAACTACAGTAGTAGATAAAGAGTTGGCTTTCCTTGTAAATTTACAGCCAAATTTAATGCTGATCATCATATGCCAAAATAAGGAAAAATGCAGGAAGTCAAGCATACAATTTACATCTAGTTTCTACTGTCATTTTTAGAGACAAATTTTAGCCACGTTTCCTCCATAATCCATGTTAGATTTCACTGAAAAATTATGAAATAGGTAGAAAATGAAATCAAAACATCAAAACAGTCTTCAATTTGCTACGTAACTATGCAAACATTTAATACACCATTACACAAAATTAATATTACTCTGGTGACAGCATTAATCTTCTAGATCATAATCCATATTTTTTAATTAATGATATTTCAGCCAGTCATCATCTTCAGTTGCCAAGCATCTCTTTTTGTATTTATTTGATTAATAAACTGAAAGCATGAAGTACATAAGAGGATTAAAAACAAAAATGGATCTCATGCCAGTTCCTTTCACAGCTTTCTGTCTATGTTGAAGTAATTACCTCGTATCAAGCAGCAAATAAGATACATAACATTTTGTCAGGTGACAGCCCATTTCACAATAGGACTGAATTTTCAGAATTGATCACACAAAATAAAACAAAGTGCTATGTGCCGCTGTTTCTCAAAATGAGGAATTCATGGTTAAAGAATCACTTTGGGAAGTTCAATGGACAGTCTACACTTCCAATTTTGGAGAAATATTTTTAAAGAGTTTGGAAAATATTCAGGTCAGGTCAAACACAGTCATACACAATACTCCCTAGAACATACTGCCCCTCTGAGAGTGAATATTATTTATTAGATTAACCTAAACTCACTCTGAAGTTCAAACAGCAAAGAGAGAGCAACAGCACATCAGGAGCTCTTGGATTCAGAGTTGAGTGCTTCTGATTTCCCTGTATTGTTTTACCAGAAGAACTGACTAACACAGGAGAAAAGGACATTTGTTAAAATGAACTTTCAATTAAAAGTCCTCCTCAAAGATGAGAGTGAACAAAAGTACTATAACAAACATAAAAAAAATATCTTAACAATCCATCCAAAAAAAACAATTCTCTTCCTTTGACTACATGTACTTGGTTTTGAGCAATTGTTACAGCCACAAGAAAAGACAGAAGAATTCTGGTAGACACCACCAATGTTAGATGCAACCACTACATTTGAAAATAAATTAGCGTTAAAAAATTAATTATACCACCATCATAATCACCTGGTTCCATCCTTTGATTGGATTTCAACAGATAGATACTGACTTTTGTCTAGAAGGTAAAACCTTCAATTTAAATGATCATTGCTTAAAAACATGGTTTTAAAAATTGATTTAAAAACCATAATAAGCCTGTCCTTCACAAAATATTCAGACAATATAAATTTAATCACTGGCTTTGAACGAAGCAGATTCACTCCATTGAACCCAATAAACGTCACCATTTTCTGTCAAAATTTAAGCCATATGAATATTTCATTGCCATGCAGTTAATTCATTAGTCTCAATCACAATTTCAGTTGTATGAACCCAGATGCATTCCATTCTAGTAAGACTACAACAAGTTAATCCTGTTATTTTAAAAAACAACCAAAAATTTTAGATGTAGAGACTTAATATGCTTTTGCCTCTTTACCTATGCACAATATTAATAAAGTGTTAGATGTATTTTCATGTGCATTCAACATGTCGTTCACTTAGGAGCTGGACTCAGTGATCACTGTGAGTCCCTTCCAATTCAGAATATTCTGTGATTTGCACACATTAAAGTGCAAATAGACTGTGAAAATCCCCTCTTACTGCTGTTCAAAGTTAATAATCTTTCTCTCACTCAGTTGTTTAAAGACAATCTTCATAGACCAATGTTTCCTTCAGCTGAAATGTATTCTGAAAAGAATTTGCTTAGATAAGCAAACCTCATTTTGTCAGTGAAAATAGACAAGTATCTCTAAAACCAAGAAACTGAATGGTTTGCATTAAAAATCCACATTTTTTAACACTGCCTGCAAAATATTTAATAATTTTTTTATTCTATTTATCTAAGGAATAGTCTTCAAAAAAGAAGTCATGTGCTACATACCCCTTGTTCATCCAGTTTAAGCAGTTGTTCGGATACTTTGGGTGAGTTGGAAGCCTGTCTCAGGCACTGAATGCTCAGCTCTGGTATTACATACTCTAGTACCTCTTTGAGAGGCAGACCTCTTGCTGTGCCATGACGAGCAGTGGATGGTATAGCATCTTCTAAAATTGCTCCTCTAAGTGTAGTAAGCTGCAGTAAAGGTGAAACACACAAAACATTTTTAGTTCTAATAAGAGAACGACTCTTAAAGACATAAACTTCAGATTTTAGAAAAAGCATGGAAAGATGAATGGGAAGAAAAAACTTCCCATTTTAATTTTTTTCTAAATAGTAAAAGGATTACTAAATAACTTTTAAAGAGCACACAAGCTTTTGCTATCTCAGGGACAAATATATTTTTTGCTTAAAGAAATGCACTAAGCATTTAATAATTTATTCCAATTCATACGAACATTACTTTTTTTTGGGGGGAGTATATTTTTACACCAGGAAAATTAAAAGTAGTCAATTTAATGCCATACTACCTAGCAAACACAGTAGTCAAATGCGAGGTTGGACAGGTGAGGTAAGGTACAGCTAGTAGCACCTTCACTTTACCCATTCACCTGTTTTTTAATTCAACCCGCTTTTTCTTCATTGGATTTGGCAAAAAGAGAGTGATTTCTTAAAACTGAGTCACCTGGATCACCTCTCCACACATACATGGACATCTCTTTTTTGGCTATAAAATAAAAACCTAGACTAAAAAAGAAAATTTATGTATCTATTTATATATCTGTTTACAAAAGCACAGGAGCCCAGTGATATCAGGAAGCCTAGCTAACACTTCTCTATGCCCTAATCAAAATAAAAACCAATAGTCCTAACGACTATGAAAATTTACAGTTGCTTGCTACAATAATAACATTGTGTTTTCATAGAAATCTAAGGTAGTTGCTGTGATAAAGAAATTAGTTAGTAAGAGATATTAAATTGCTTCAAATAGAAGTTATGAGACATGCCCCTCCACAACAACCATAAGTAAATTATTCTTTCAAATAAGACCATTTTTTTGAATGTATTAATATTCCTTCTGCAAATCATGTATGTAGAAGTATATAAAAACATCTCACAAAAAAGCTTCTAAGAAAGTATTTTGAAGCAAAACAAAACATACAAATAAGTCATTATACTAGTTTTCGTATTTAACACCTCCCTTTTTCCCTACATTTCTTGATCTTTAATTTCTGTCATTAGAAACATATCAAGTAGCCTGATTCACATCTATCTTCAGCTGTTCCCTTGTTTGTATCTTGCAGTTCTCTTCAGCCAACTTACCTCCTTTTGGGTGCTTGCTCAAAAAGACAAAAATTTTATGCAGTACAGAAGAGGAAACCTTTGTTCAAGAGCAACTACATTTACGAATGGTAGAACATCCTTTCCCCTTAGCAGATTTACTTTCAAAGTTAGAAACATATCCACAGTACGTAAACAGTATACTATGCTCTAAGTTAACTTCTCCATTCCTTTGCAGAATTACTGAATGAATATTACCTCACTTGTCCTGAAAACTATACGATAGTTGAACTGAGATCCTTCTTTCTCCTTAGCATCTTCAACCTTTTCCCTCCGGATGCTGACTGCTACAGGTCCAAGGTTTTCATCTATTCCAAAGTAGTTCTGATGCTCTTTTGCACAAGAATGAATGAAGAGAAGAGTAAAGTATGAGTTGCTTAGAAAACGTTTATCAAATCTCAAAATATTTCCGCAGCAAAATAAAAAAAAAGATCATTTTTAATTGAGCTATGAGATTCATAAATACATGGCTTGTTAACCTCTGAAATGTACAACAAGTACATAAATTACAAAATGCTAATTTTGATAAGCAGAATGGTCACTCATCACATAAATTACTGCAATTGCTGCTACTGCGACATATTTTTTTTCTTTTTTTTTTACTACGAAATCAATCATTTTGCTTGACTAGTTTGGAGAAACTGTATCTACATAAAATCTTCAATAAAAGCTAAGAGTTTTCAAACAAATAAGGTGCTATGTAGCTTCCTTCATCTCCTTCAGTTTATTCTTATTCTTATTTACAACTTAACATTCAAAGCAGCAACTCAGCCTCAACAAGGGAAAACTAAGGCTAGTAACTCTTCAGTCTTTGATAAATAGTTAAATTCATCCTTGAGCCAACCATTCCAGCCTGGGAGACTAAAACACTATCGACAGAAGAGAAAGATCACATTAGAGACCATTTAAGGAGACTAGACATACTCCAGTCCGTGTAACCAAACAGGACACATGTTGAGGGAACTAGTCCATGCCACTGTAAAGCTACTCTTTAACACCTTTGAAAGGTCACAGTGAATAGTTACAGTCACCTTTAAAAACGGGCAAGAAAAAGGGTCTGGGAAGCCATAGACCAGTCTCCACAAACTTTACTTCCCAGGGAGATTAAGGAACAAATTCTCATGGAAGACATTTCCAGGCACATGAAGGACAAAAAGATGCTTGGAAACAGCCTGCACAGATTTAAAAAATGCAAATCGTGCCTGACCAATCCAGTTGTTTTCTACAATGACAAGACTGGTTTTATGGATGAGGAAGGAGCAATGAATGTCACCTACTTGCACTTCAGCAATGCTTTTCACACAGTCTCCCATATTATCTGTGTAGCTAAATTTAAAGGACATGTTTGGACATGCAAATTTACAAGGTGGACAGAAACTGGCTGGACAGTTGGCCTCAAAGGACTGTGATCAGTAATATGAATTACAATTAGTGGCCAGTTACTAAAAGATCTATCAAAAGTTGATACTGGAGCTGTTACTGTTTAATAGGTTTTTTTACGTTATCTAAATGATGGAATGGAGTGCATCCTCAACACATTTATCTACGTGATCAAGCTCAAGGAGAACAGCTCATGTATTGGAGGTTAGGACCGCAGTTGGGTGCAACAGATGAAGAAGAATAACTGGTAGGCTTTTAAAAAGGCAGTAATATGTGCACAGGGTAAATACTGAAATACATAAACCTTGCACTGTTTTACAAAAGCAGGCAAAGGAAAAGCCACACAGGTAGAGTCCTACAGCTGTAGGGTGTCTGTGCTTCACTTCCCATTCTCCCCTTCCCCAGGCAGCAGCTGTTGCTGAGCTGGGACATCTGAGCTGCATGTGGAACAACTCAAAAACCACTGAAGTTTTCAACCTCACATATTAAAACAAACCCTCACTTTGACAATCTGAAAAAGCAGACTGACAAAAACCAAGACCTGTATGTAGAACAGAACAAGCTCATACAATAGCACAGGCTGGGGACCAATGGCCTCAGGAGCAGATCTGCAGAAAGAACTGTGAACAACAGGCTGCCAGCAGCCAGCACAACCCCCCAGCAGAGGTAAAGGGGTGTCCAGCAAGAGCATATCAGCAGCTCAGGAGAAGACATTATACCAGCGTATTTGGCACTCTCAAGGCCAGTGTCCAGTTTTGGACAGAGTGGGACAAGGGCAGCAGACAACTACCAAGACAATCAGGGAGCTGGAGCATAGAACAGATGAGGAGAGACTGAATGAGATGGACTTGTGCAGCCTAGAGAAGAGCAGGTTATGGGGGGAAATTACTGCAGGATCCCACTAACTGATGGGGGTTATAGAGAATGGAGAAACAGAGGCTTCTTCAAGGTACACAACAAAAAGACAAGATGCAACCATCACAAGATGCAGCTCCTCATCATGGGGAATCCAACACAGAAACAGGTTGCCAGAAGAGTTTGTGAAATCTCCATCCTTAGAGATAGTAAAAAAGCTACAGGGACAGCTAGAGGGGAATAGGTTCTGAGCAACATATTCAGAACCCATGTTCAAAGGGAGATTTAAACAGAGAATTAGACTGGATGACCTCCAGAAACAACTTCCAATCCAATTTACGCTATAATCCCATATTTCAAATAGTGATGAAGTAATAGACTAATTTCTCCTTAAAGATTATCTGGATTAAAAAACATTTTGCTAGCATTGTTGAGCTAGTTTAATACTTTTGGGTTTTTTTACAATGTATTTATAGAAACATGCAAAGAAGTCTTTTGCAGAATGTCTTTCACTAAGCAGTTATCTATACTCTCAGAATGAATACAAAAAGATGAAGTCATCTCTACATAAATGACAGTCTTATTTCCCAAATGAAGTTTAAATTAGGTTTCCAGTAGGCTTTCAAAAATCTATCTATGAAGTATGTTGGTGGCTACAATCCATCTCCCAGTAGAAGGAAAATGAGCAGCAGCACATTACAACTTTTGGAAGGAACACCTGGAATCAAAGTGGCGTGGACATTAAATTATTTGCTTATGCTCACCAGCTACATTCCTTCCCCAGTTGGAACATTCTACCTGCATGAATAAATACGTCATGGATTTCCCAGGATTTTTAAATTAAAACTTTGAGCCTTAATGGGAAAATTTCTCAAATGGAACTGGATTTTACAGACAAGACAGAGAGAAGGAGAGAGAGAGAGATAAATTCAGAGGTCAAACACCTCCAAGGACATAAAATCTCCCCACAGTTGCATAATTCAGGCTTTGACAAAAGGTAAACTTCTCAGGATTTCTATAGCCTTCTATTCTGATGTAAATCTAGAAAAGGATATTACAGAGTTACTAGGTTCCTTGGCTGGAGTATTACTGAGCCAAAAAATGCAAGCTTGGTAGATACCTGCTAATGTCTTGTACAATATGAAAGACACAAAACCAAGGACACTATTTATGTGCATTAAAAATAAAACAGACAAAACAGTTTCAGGAATGGGAAGTAAAGAAGCTGAAGTAAACTAAAGAATAGCATGGCAAGTGATATTATGGGATTTGGGGAAAACATTTTTAATTCAAAGCACCGGGTTTTTTAAATTTCATAGAGTACAAACTTATCAAAGCTCATTTAAATGTATTTTTGTAGATTTAAAAGTATCAGCTGGGGATAAAAGAAGAAAATAAGAGCTGTTTTCTAGCTGTTTAAAGAGAGACGTTAAAATATTTGTCTTTTTTCCTTTTTCATTTTAAGGAATACTTGTCATTTTTGTTCTAGTACAAAAGTCTTCCTTGTACAAAGCTGAATTAATACCAGTTTGCTAAGCCTTTACATTTCTTCTAGGACATTTTTTCAGCTCCATATCAGAAGACACAGTAACATTAGAAAATGGTTGCAAGCCTCCCTCAAATAAAAAGCATGGTAATAAAAATCAAGTCTCGAGGTATTATGAGGATAATTGCACAAGGGAAAAGGACAAATCAATGACAATCAAAACCATAAGATAAAATAATATATTCTAGCTTTTGCAAATCTTAACTGAAAACTGAGAAGATATCTTCAATAAACATAACATATTTTACATCAGTCATGTCGGATTTGATTTTAACAATAGTTACAAAGCTTATAAATATGCAGTATAAAACCACAGCTCATTTCAGAAAACACTGAATTTTGAATCTCGTATTTCTTGAAAGGGAATGGAATAATTAGTGCTACACATGCCTGGGTGTTTCTTCCATGCATCTTAAAACAGAAATAAAACTTGTACGCTGACAAGTGCCAATTATAAAACTGTGAACTAAATCAAATATTCAGAAAGTTATTTCTTTTTCATATATATTTTCTTAAAGGCAAAGAAAATTGGTGCATTATGTACAAGTGACTATTGATTGCTATTTTTTTTTTCATCTTTCCACAATTATTTTGCTAAATTCAACTGTGCTATTAAATCTACAATTCAATGAACAATCAGCTAGGAAAGCTCACTGTCATGGAAGAGCATCAAGTAGACCCAGTATGCATATAAATGTCACTTTTTCTTATATGGATGGTCAGGACAGCAGCAAGACATCTGGGTGCCCAACACAAAATGTCTGGTTTATTTCCTCTAAAAACAATAAACTTTGCTTAGGTGAGAACTGTGTTCAGTTGGAAGTAATCTGGAGATCCCTTAAGATAATAGATATTCAAAATTATGGTTTTAGTTTCATCAGCATGTTTGTCCTGACTTACTATCTGTCTCCTAAGAGCCATCTGATACAGGTTTCTCTCACGTAGTTTCTGTTATAGCTCTATAGAAAGATAATGCACAACAGGGCATGGCTTATATATCCATTGTAAAAGTGAGAGGGTAACAATTTATTACTGGATATTAAATACATCACATCATATTTACTTTTCAAGAACTCTACCTAGAGAATAATTACTAACAATTCAAGTTTCCCAGTATTATACTATGTGGGATAAAACTCTGATACTATTTCAGAACAGAAATTAATTAAAGCTAATTACACTCACATCAATTTTCCAGAAAGGTCATTAGGTTTGTTTATATTATATTATTTAAAGTGGCTTTGAGTACTCTTTGCATTTCCTTTTTTTAATTTCTATGACAAGATTTTTCTTCACAAAAAATCTACCCCACTTCAGTACTTGTAACTCATCCAAGATAAAAGCACTTCACACATAAGTCCTCTTTCATTGTCTTCCATCGTTCTCCCCTCATCCTGCCACCACCTTTATCCACCGATAATCTTCCTTTCATTTCTGTCTATGCCAATCCTTTCTTCTCTCTGCCCCTCAAAAAATATGCTACCCTTCTGTTATATCTTTCCCTTCATTCTCTTGCACTCTCCCTCCCTCAACACTTTTCTTATACTTTACAACCTGCTTAGCTTGAAAGGCTTTTTGATCCTCTGAAATTACTGCCCATTCCTTTCTTAGCTGTGGGTCTTTTTCTTCCTCTTTCATGAGAGATTCAGATTCTTTTCTTCCTTGCTTTTTAAAAACAGTGTTTTTACAGTAACTATGTTCTCAGTGTCCATCATATTGTGAAAAATACTGTACTGGATCCTCTTTTGAGTGTCTTGTAAAGGGTTACAGAAGGAAGGAGTACAGTACAGTGCTTATTTCCTGATGTTCAAATATAGTTAGAAAGCAGAGGAAGTATGATTTCAAGAAGACTCGGGTTATAACAGTCTTTTAAAAACAGCAGCATACCTTTTTTTTTCTTTTCTTTTAATAACAGCAAAAAAGATCTAGCTGTAATTCATGATTCAGAGAGGACAGAGGTAGGTATTTTGGGGTTCTCCCCACAAAGCCAGAGATTTCATACGCAATTCAAAATGCAGTACTGAACACAGACTGTCAAAGTCCATCACAAAGTGGAAACAGTTTATCTGAATAACGATTCAAGCCAAGATAATTACTCTGCTGAGAAGAGTATCCTGGCATTTTTGCAGTGTGAACACATCCTAAAACAAAAGGGTATAAGGCAAGCAGAAAGGCATAAAACACCCTTCTTTAAGCTGAAAAACTAAACAGCATCAGAAGCTCTTTGTTTAAGGAGTATGTATGCATGCATACAGTATGAAAGGCCCCAAAAGACACTTGAAGACAGTACAATCTAGAAGGGAGCCAGAAGTCTCAATAATAAAACCTTCTTCTTTGGAAGCACCTTCTAGGAAATAATGATTTTCATTCTGGGTATCAGTATTTCCAGTGCATTTACCAGATACAACTGTCATTTTTTCCTCCTGCTGGTCAAGACAGTTTAGTTTGGAGAAGTTAGTTTACGCGCTATTTTAACCTTTCCTTAAATCACTTAATGAACTCACACAAGTACTGCCCAATTTTACATATAACCCACTGGTTGTCCAATATCTTTATAAAAGGGCAAGAACACAGGCTTAATTCTAGTAAAGAGTTTCAGGATCCTCTGGAATACTTAAGTCTCTCTATAGAGAAAAAAAAAAAAACAAACAAAAAATAATCTTTACTAAACAACTTAAATCTAGTGCATTGCTATGTCAGAACAGTTGCATTAAAAAAATTTACCTTTTCCATAGAAGAACTTGCGGTAATAATATGCTCCAAGATCAATGTGTTCTATGATGTAACGCTTCACTTTCTCTCTGTGAATTGACTGGTTTTCTCTTGGTACTTCCAGTACTGAGACACCAGCATTTGTGCAATGGGAACTTAGAGAGGACTCAAAAGAACAACTTTCACCCGAAGAAAAAGATGCTGAATTTGCCCTAGAAAGTGCAATCCGTCTGTCTCCTTCCCCACCAGTTTCATTCCTGAAGTAAGGGCAACTCAATACTAAATCATTGCTTTTCCCATCACCCTCATCAGCATCTAAATTCTCTTTTGAATTGAGGTCCTCTTTGCTTCCCAAAGGAGATTCACAGTTTCCTGTCTGGCCTGCTGGCATCTGAGTCTGTGATGCAGCTGAAGCCCCAGTGGTTATATTTTTCCTTTTTCCTACATTTACTCTGGTAGCCATTGCTTCATTTATGTTAAACAAAACACTCTGAACATCATAATGTGCAAAACATTTCTGACAGTTCCAAGAACGAACATTTCTGTCAAGTCTATCATCCAGGTCTGATGAAAACTTGAAAGTTTCATGCTCACTTTTAACTGTTCGCAATTTTCTAAACAGAGATGTTTCTACCCCTTCTGATTTTAGTCTCCTCTTGAAAGACTTCTCCCTGTCTCGACCAATAAGCAGGGCACTATCCATATAATCCAACCCAGAAATCCTGACAAATTCTCCCCTGGAAATCTGCGCAGCAGCATGTAGACTCGGAGAAACAGTAGGATCACAGTGGAAAAACTCAGAAAATCCAAAAGGAGCAAGGGTTTTATGTTCAAAATTTTCCACTCGATATCCTCTTAGCATTGCAAAAAAATTTTCTCCAGACAAGCCTTGTCTATCAATTGAAGAAGTACTGCCATATTCCCTATGAAGAGCTGCTCCAGTATTTGGGTTAACAGCATTTTGGTCTAAAACATCTTCAGCATCAATATCACTTATTGTCACATCACTGTTGCTTCTTTGCCTTATGGGATGAAGTCCCCTTTGAGGGGAATGAACAAAAAGATCTCCAATTGAATATTTTCCCTCCGTAAATTCCAATTCTAGCTCTTCTTGCTGTCCATCACTTTGATCATTTTGTCCATTTGGAAGTACTGAGCCAACACCTTCATAACCAGCTGGAGGTCTGTTTTCCCAAGCAGCTTTACTCAATTCCTTAGAGCAATCCTTTTTAGGAGGCCACTCAGATACCCTTGCTCGAACACCCATTTTAGGCACAGCTGGTGTACCATTTGCTTGGTTATTTTCAGCTTTGCTAGATGCATTTGAAGACACAGGAGGACCCATGCTACCATTCAAGGCTTTAAGTTTTCTAGCGAAATAATCATCAGATTGCATGCTTCTTGAAGACTCCCTGAACTTTGAGGAAGTTCTGCTTACTTTGTGCTTATCTTCTTGCAAAGACCTTTGATCACTCATGTCCAGTCAGTGGGAGGGGAACCACTGCTATTGCATAAATTTACTGTTACATTTGTTATTACATTGTCTTTTATGGGCCAATAAACTACAATATAAAAATACAGTTACAGTCTTCCCAGAAGTGCCGGCAGGAACCTCAGTGTACCATTTTTGCACAACTTCTGTCAGGAGAGCAATCTCAAAATATTTCCTTCAGTTCAGATGCATTCAGTTCAGTATTAATCCAGACAAATTTCTTATATCTGTTCATAAAAAAAAAAAAAAGAAAAAAAAAGAAAAAAAATGTATTAAAATGTTTATAGTCAATAACAGTAAGCTCCAATGTTACTTGTATATACATAACAGCCCATGAAACTGGATGAAACTAATGAGACGTGTTTTGTATCCTTTTCTATCCTCTGATTCCTTAAAACCCAACAAATGTAATAATCACAGTTTTCCGTGGGATTCCACAGGATGTGAGCAGTTTGAACCTGCCTCTCTCATGGACACACCAGTACACACACACTGAATAACACAGCACGTTTTGCCAAGCAGAACAGCCACAGACAAATATCTCTGCATTCTTGCAACTTAGACATCCATTCTTTGTCTAATCACTGGGGTTTGTTTGCATAACATTTAAGACACTTTTATCCAAGTTTTCTTGAAAATGGCCAATACACACAGGAGTGTTGGGGCAAGACTGGTACAAAATACAAGTAAAACATATAAAGCAGATAGGACCTTAGACAGAGAAATGTGTTTTGCCCCATTGAAAACAACATTTTAAAGAGAAGTAATTTCTCCACTATGATGAAATCAGTGAGTTAATGTACTTCATTTTTTTCCCCCCTCTCTCTTCCCAAAGAGAGATTTACTCACATTCCTTCCTTTGAAGTGCAAACTATTATTTAGTTGTGTAAAACAGTTACAGTTGTTTCTGTTATATTATACTCCTCTGGTTATTGTGCTAAAGAACGTGTCTGTTTTCTTCCACAAATAAGAAAAGACAGTAGCTCTATTGACAAGTCACATTTTGATAACAAAATCGGAACTGTTAGGATATAAAAATATTCTTCAATGGCTTTAATGGTCTTAAGAATGTCCATGACTCATGCTGTGAAGATTCATTTGCAGACAGAGCCCATAATCTGTTGCATAAAAGCAGACTAAAATAAGAATCAAGACAGAATGTTATGTACTTCTTTTACAGATTTTGTTCCTCGAACAAAAATGCCAACATAATGGTCTTTTGAGATGCTGCAAATAAAGCTAATATGCATTTACCAGAGATTAAGAAAAAGACAAATTAGCCTGAAATAGAAGGTGGATGACGGGCAAAGGGATAATAATAAATTAAAATGTGACAGCTTATTTTCTTCTGCTTGTCAGAAGTCAACACAAAGTCGTGTTTGGTACAGAAACCTTTAGCAGTCTTCTACAGTAATGGGTTTATAAACATTTTAGACTTACAGTAGTATCATGTTGATATGGTTTGTATGTGACTGGTAGTAGAAACTGGTGACAATAACAATACAGCATTGCAGCTTACTTTCATTACATACGAATTCCCTGATAGTCAATGAAGACAATTAAAATAATGTTTTGGGTTCCTTACAGGAGTCCAAAAGACAACCTACATGTTCAGAGAGACACTATTTGGGAAGTGGCATATAGGATTTTTTAATATGCAAATACAACACAAAAAGAAAAATGTTGGTCACAGAATCATAGAACAGTTCGAGTTGGAAGGGGATCTTAAAGATCATCTAGTTCCAGCCATCCTGGCATGGGATGGTGCTCTAAACCTACCCTCTTTCGGTTTAAAATTATTAACCCTCATCTAGTCACTATATGTCCTATATGAAGTCCCTCTTGGCTCTCTTGTAGGGAGGCCACAATTAGGTTTCCCTGGAGCCTTCTCTTCTCCAAGCTGAACAACCCCAGCTCTCTCAGCCTTTCCTCACAGGAGGTGTTCCACCCCTCTGATCATCTTCATGGCCTTCCTCTGGACTTGCTCCAACAGGTCTTGTCCTTCCTGTGCTGTGGCCCCAGAGCTGGATGTAGCACTCCAGGTGGGGTCTCATCAGAGTAGAGAGTAGAGGGGTAGAATCCCCTCCATCAACCTGCCGGCCACGCTGGTTTTGATGCAGCCCAGGATACAACTGGCTTTCTGGGCTGCAAGTGCACATTGCTCAATCATGTCCAGCTTTTCTTCCCCCAATAACCCAAAGACTTTTTTTATAGGACTCCTCTCAGATACATCAATATGCTTAACATTTTTGGAGCACAAGAAATATTACAAAGGTGATATACAAGTAATGTCTGTGTGATACACAGTAACATGAACAGCTGACAGCTTTTTAATCATCTCTTAGATTGTTCTTTACACAATCATAGAAGTGTGAGAAACCTTTGTTAAATAGAAACTCTGAAGGAAAATTATTCCAGAATCATCTTTTCTGTTTCTGCAAGTACATAAAAGAGTGAGAACACACAAAGTTCAATTTCACATACTGGGAAAGAAATTTAACTTCTTATTGAAGGTTGATTCAATTTTCTTTGAAATTACAGTGAAATATGTCTTCTAGCCTTCCTGTCCTTTCCTACAGAAAAACTATGAATGAAGTCATTAGTTTATGCATTTTTAAATAAAAAAATAATCTCTTACAGAATAAAAAAAATACATATAAGGTAAGAAAAGGCTATCCTGCAAAAATCCCATTATTTTCTTCTCTTAACCCTTTTTCTGTGATAAGCATTTGTGCAAAAGTAGTGAATTGGACCAGGAACATAATGCAGGTTGAAATTAAATTGGGGATGAGGTGGTGGAAGGCAGAAGGGAAGAGTGAGACTACCACCCCATTTATTTTGCATTCAAATCCACAATGTGATTTACTGTTCGGCCTCACAAACAGCTGTATTTGTGGAAGGCAAGGAGAGAGCCTGATGGCCACAGGAAAGTAAGACTCCTGTTTCTTTGGTGGTGGCAGCTTAAATACTAGAGGAAGTATGGCCTGAGTATTTTTAAAAAAAGGTACATTGCAAAAGACAGTATTTAAAGACAGAATTTGTTTTCTTTACAGTATAAAGCTGGGGTGACAAGACCAAAGAAATGCCTGTTTGGAACTGTAGATTAATATTTTATTGGAAAAATTAATGCTTGAAGAAGTGATGCAGTATATTTAAGATATACTGTTATTTTCTTTTTCTTAATCTAGAGTTTGTCTAATTGAATAGCTCCTGGTTTTAATATGACTGACCATTTCGGTAAATTCTGTTAACTCGGTACATCAGCATGTTCTGTCTGACAGCTGACTTATGCTTATGGATAGCACTATATTCTCCTGTATTTGCTGTTAAGATTTTTCTCTCTCCATAGTAAGAATTTACCAACTCACAAATATTGCCCTACAGATGTTGATACTATTTATTATAAAACAAATTTTGTTTGCTGAAGGTAATAAACTATTACTTTCTCCAAGAAAGCTGCCAGTATGATCATGCGTATCCTTCTCTTCAGACCTGTACAGCTCTCTTGGTCAAGCTCTTCACTTCCCTCTCTTTTCATCTCATCCTAGCATTGAAGAATGGAATCAGCGACAGATAAGGTCGAAAAAGAAAAGCTGGATGCCTACCCTGCTGTTGTGCTCCTGCCAATCCTTCCCACTAAGACTGCTGGATGTTATGCAAATAACTTAAGTTCCTTCCACACAGCTACAAAGCCTTCCTTCTGAGCTCAATACAGCAGCTGGTTTGTTAGCTACAGTTACAGTTCTTTAACATGGAATGATTCCAAGTTTCCTGGGGACCTGGATACTTGCCCACAAATGTTCCCGTGCCAGTAGCAGAGCAATGAATAAGAACTGTACTATTGGACTATCCTGTCAAAAGGAGGTTGTTTGGTAACGTTGCCTCATGTCAGCCTTGATAGATGGAAATGAATTATTTAAGAAGTCTTTCTGTGATCATTTTGTTGATCAAGACTTTGGAAATCTGCCCCTATTATTATGTAATGTTATCATCCTAAAAAGAATGCATAATTTAGATGAAAGCATTAAATCTCTACTATTTATCAAGATGACAGTTCCATAAACCATGACTCTCAAGCTCTGCTAATCTTAGAAAATGGGAAGTGCAATTTGATAAAGTAGGAGTATAGGCTGGAATAATATGCCAAAAGCTGAAGATGAGACATTTAATTTTCATTCAATGGATTCTACACAGCGTTTTCTGTGCGCTCACTCCGGTGAGTTTCCACTCTTCAAAGAGACACATAGTAGCATTATGTATTTGGCCAGTGTAGTAGCAGAGTAGCAGTTGCACAATGGCTACTTCATGAGAATCTAAAGTCTGCAAGAAAATTCTGCCTTCCGGCGCATACTTGAAAGTGCAATGAAAAAGAAGTGTGCAAAAGAGAAATGAACATGGTTTCTAAGCTGCCTGTCTTTTTACAAGTTCTAGACTAGATAACTCACTGAACAAATCTGTCACAAGGTATTATTTCCTAAAACTAAGATTGCCACCAGAAAAAAAGGTAATTTTTGAAAAAATACAAAATAATGCAAAAAAAGGGGGTTTTAATGCAAATTTCTAAAAACATACTACATTAGCAAATGGGTTTAGATTTACATATTTTTAATATAACTATTATTTCTTAATGATTCCTAAATGAGAACTATCCAATTTGCAGAAGCAAAGTGACAGCTATGTCTGGTTTTCAAGCAATGCTACTTACTTGTGTGTTCAAGTCAGAAAATTCTGGTCACACTAAACTGTGATATCATATGACAGTTGATTATGATGTCACATGGGATAATTATTACTGCAGATAGTAGTATGAAAGAGAAAAATGAGTTCTTCATGTTTTTGGTGGGATTTTTTCATGCAAATGTATTTAGAAAACCATGATATTTAAGCATAATTGTCTTTAAATAGAATATTTCTTTCAAAGTTTTCCATGAGGCTCAGTGAATATTACAGAATAACACTAACTATAATTGAGGCACTTATTCAGATTGCAGCTGTGGAAAATGGATTGGAAATAATACAATGAACAAATTATGAGCACAGCTCATAAAAAAAAATGTTTTGAATTATTATACATCAAATTTACAACTAAAGCTACAACTACTATAGTATAAATAGTTAATTCTCGTATGCATATTTCACGTACTTGAATAATATGCAGACATAGACAAAAGGCAGAAGAAGGATGGGAAGACCCTCATTTGACAAATGGAATTATAGATGAGCTCCTGTGTAGTGAATATTTGTGGCACATTTCCTTAGCTATGCTGTATTTCTTTACATTTACAGTCTCTGCTCGTGAGAGAAATATCAGAGTAAAAACTGAAAAGAATCCTTTGTTGAAATAGCCTAGTTACAGAAATGTATCCACCTACAATCATGGGGAGTGGGGGGAAGGAGCCATAGCTAAGAATGACAACAGCCCACATGATTCTCAGTGGTATGACCATCACATTTCTTATAAAAAAGTGGAATTGCACTAGTTTTGGACTGGTGCAAGATTTAGGGTAAAAAAGAAATAAATACTCTGTTCTTGAAACACAGTTCCCTTCCCCAACAAAGAAAATGGCAGATGCACATAAATATTGAGACAGATGCAACAGAACTTTGAATTCCACATCTGTTCAGTGCTCTTCAATGAAAAGTGTTTTATTTTTGAGAGATCCCGCCAATCATAACTGTTCTCTTTCATTAACAGGCTGAGAAAAATCTCATGACCATCTACAGAAATAATTGTGTAAGACAGAACATTAAACAGACCCCTTAAAAATGCTAGACTTCTTTAACTTATGGTCAAGATCCTCCACCTGTCATCTTGACTTTTCCAGAGAAAATATATATGATACCTTTCAACTGCTTAAAACAATACTCAATACTATGACTTGGTTTAGGTTTTTTAAAATATCCTACATCCATTCAGTGAAAAGGAATTACAAAAGATACACTTTCTTGGTGTATCTCATTATACCACAGAATACCAAAAAATATTTATCACAAAGTTCCAGTAGCTTCTCTTTAACCTATCTTCTATTACTTTTCCTGAATATTTGGTCCTACATATTGTATCTTGATTCATGCTTTGTTTAATTAAGACACTAAGTTTTTCATCAGGCAACCTAGGTTATCTCTCAGTGAATATCAGTGTTTTATACAGAGCTATTACTGACTCTAACCTTACTGTCATTGATTTTAAACATTCTGTTAGAAATAACCTTCTGTTACTGAAAAATAAGTTTGATAAATTTGTGATTGTTTTAGCACTTAATTTTCTTAGAATACTTATACCAATATTTTATTGTTCCATTAGCACAACTTTTGACACCAAGATGCATTAAGGCTAATTTGATTTCCAGAACAAACTGGATATCCTCCTATTCTTACAGGCCTATTATAAACAGCACAATTATGCAGCCTATGCAGAGTTTAACTATGAAACTGGAACAGAAGTTATATCTTATTCAGGTCAAACTGTGTAAAGTAGTAAAGTGAAATCAACAGCAAAACTATCACTGACACACACACTGCGAATCTTTCGTTTGCATTCTTCTAATTCAGTTCAGTTATTTTTAACTGAAATGATGAAACTTAAAATGCAGTAACGCCTACAACATAATGCAATTAATGAGGTAAAAAGGAAAAATTTTAACATTGAAGTCTTAGACCAAAGAATTTTTTCAGAGAAGGGTTGAATAAAAGCTCTGACCACTTACTATCCCAAGGGGAGGGAGCACATGGGGAAGACACCAAATTCCTCATAGATTATCATTATTAACAGATGCCATTTTTTGAAAGCCTCCAATAATTGCAAATAGAAATTATATACCTGTCAGTCAAGTTCTGGTATCACTGAAAATTTAAAAAAAAAACAGAATCCAAACTGTCTTTTTCTCCTTTCATTCTCTCTGTTCAAGAATCTAGGTGTCAATGGGCAAGAGTAATAAAAAAGAACCCAATTTACTGAATATTAAGTAATCTGTTCTCTACATGGAGACTAAAAAGACATCCAGAACATACTTTACATAGTATGTCAGACTGGATGATTCTAAGATATTTCCCCACCTTAAAGAATTTATATGTACTTATGTCTGTGCCCTAACACTTCATATTAATTACAGTCTCCTCATAAATGGATTTATCCATAAAATACTGATAATGTAGAATTTTAATTCTAGTTTCATCTTTCAGATTGAAGAGTCTTCAACCCATAATGACACAGATATGTCATAAACAAGATTCACACATATCAGTATGAAATATCAGTCAGCAGATAAACACAAATAATTTTTTTATCATACTTTATATATTCAGCATAGATCAAGATCCTAAAAAGAATGGAGCAAAAATCTGTTTGCATGGCATGTACTTTTCCTCAGCCAGTAGAACCTATTCAGTAAGGAAGTTCAGATTAGACAAAGCATGAATTATTCTGAAAGGGTAAAGATGATTCATTTACAGTTATAATACAGAAACATTGCATTGAAGCAAGTTCCACTCAAAACCAACAAAAAAGCAATTTTTAGTGGTCTTCTCGAGCAAGCTGGACAACCTCTGAAACCTCAGTAGAAACAGTACTGTCTACAGGCTCAGAAATTGTCAAAAGTCTGCTGATTCTTGAATTGCCCTTCCCTGCTTGAATGCATGTATTCTCATTTAAATTGCATAATAGACAAGTCAGGGACTATTCCTTTGTCCTGTTGGAACAGTATCCTCATACAAGGACCCCACTGTACAGGATGCTAAATACTACGATAATCCAGCTGGTAAACAAAAAGTGTATGAAGTCACTGTCAGAGGCAAAGCTTAGAAAGATAAAGATTGGACCTGTGCACCACATTCAAATCATTCAAAGACAAGGAAAAGGACAACCAATTGTATTTGAATTGGGATAACACCAAAAGAGAAATACAGCATCTGTAAACCAACTAACGGAAGTCTATACAGAAAGGGGAATATTCATATTGTATATTGAGAAAGGAACATATTACATGTGCTTCATTTCAAGTCAAATTTTTACCTTCATGTTCTTAATACACATATACAAATACTAAAAATGCTAAGTCTGTCATGTAGTTCTTATAAAATACTGGCAGACACATAAAGCAACTCAGTGTTTTAAAAGAGTATTGTATCATTTTAAAATGAAGAAAATAACATATTCTACCTTTTCCCAGAATTAGTGACATCAGAAACTATCTTTTCTGTTAAAATTCTAGCTCACCACACAAATGGTTATTGAAATTGCAATTGAAAAGCACTCTGCCCAAGAGCAGGTCTAGGGAAAACCAGGGGAAAAAAATCACAACGAACAACCCACATAATACTACAAAATGTCAATTTCATTTAAAGAAAAAAGTCACATTGTAAGAATTTTTGTCCTTACAACATATAACAAATTGCTACAGATGGAATCATGTGATCAAAAATTAGAAATAATTAAGTAACATCATTTTCTTACTTACCAATCTTCAAAAATTTAAAGCTTCGTGAACAGAGGGAGATTTCTAATTGAAAAACTTCTAACTGAATGCAGTAGCTCTGTATTTTCTAGAGAAATTATCTCAAACGTTTTTGGGATATGTGCATAAGTTTCAACATAGTGCATATACAGTTGCTTTTGATTATTCTGAAAAAATAATAGGAATACTGGAGTTGGTACCTCCCTGGCTATCTGAAGAAATGGTTTTTAATTAAAAGTTGAAAGGAAAGTAGAGATGTGCTAAGATTTTGATTGTGATTTCACACTTCAAGGTAGAAATTTGGAAGCAGGTTCAGAAGCTGCACTGAAGTTGAATAAGGAGTCAAGTACTGCAAGAGGAGATATTGTTCAGGAAGAGAGAACAAGTTGCAAGCTTTGAATTTTCTGAGTCAATATGACACAAAAATTCATGAGGCAATTCCACTTTTTATAAGTCTAGTACGGTGAGGCCCAAAATAAAGCTTTTTCATCCACTCAGTGAAAAGATAAAACAATACATCTCTTAAACAGCTGAGGCTGCCTATTCCACGAAGTAGGTTTCAGATGCTGACACAGTACTCAAGAGAGCCTTTGAAATATACAAAGCCATTTTTAGCCAGAACAAGAAAATTCTTTTATATGCTTCTATTATAACTGCATTTGATAGTAAAAATGCTGCCTCAGGGAGGAGGACAGATTAAGCCTGCCGTGTTCACATTGGTGATGTCAGACTATTTGCATTGCCCTAAGCACTTACTCGGATTCTATGATATGAGCTTACAAACCCATACATTGGACATCATCTCCAGAGATCACCAAATTCTTCCAAATAGCAAACCGCTCAGTACTAGAACAATACTAATGCTACTCCCTCTAATACATACAGCTTTTAAGGGCATCAAATTTTTTGAAGTAGAAAGAAAGAGCCTCCCTAAAGCAAAAGACACACCCAATACATCCATCATTGGAAGAGACAGTCAAAGGAGGGTGCATGGATTTTAGTCACGGGTACACAACAGCTTGAGTTTGAGAAACAAATTCCCTATTTCATTCCAAAAATCTTCTGTTTTGACAAATTATCATAAGACTTATTACCCAATGGAAACAGGCATTCCAGAGTGGTTTCAGTGGTATAAAATGTAAGGGCTCTAAACAATAACTGATAAAAGGCTGAACATTCATTCTGCTCATGTTCATGAGAAACGGGTATGTCATCCAACAGGTCTCCATATATTTACATGCAGAAGAGCTCGCTGGCTCAAAATAATCAGATTTTTGCATTATAACCATATGTACAAGAATATGTTTCTCAGACAACCTCTCAAAGACCCATCAACTGCATAAAACTTGGAGTACCAGGGAACATCTGGATATGACATTAATACTCAGTGCCTACAAGACTACAATATTTTGTTACACACACTATTTTATCCCATTTCCTGTTGTACATAGAAATTTGAGAGAAAACTGCAACCATTAAAATAACATTTGAGAAACTTTGCTAAACATACCTTTTGTTTATACTTATTATTGTATTTCCCACCCAATATCAAAGATATGTGCATTGTCTTTGGGAGTTTTCCTGTAATAATGATAACTATGATGATATTCAAGTTTGTCTACCACAGGACTCCAATTTCTATTGGAGTCTGTCTATGAGAAAGGCTCACATAAAGTTAATTGTTCCAGCTTCCTTTGGGAAAAAATACTGCTTCAGAAAAACACTATCTGGGTGATGCTCTAGAGAATTTCTACAGAGAGGCCTTACAACTGTAGGCCTGTGACAGCAGAGGGTTCTCCATGTGACTACGCAAATCACAAATGCATATATCCAGTGTCATCCAGAGATTCATCAAACTTTCTACAGTTTCCCGAAGATAGACACAAAGGCAACATGCTGATTGCCTTCCCTCCTTCCGCTAGGCCTATCGCACTGACCTGACATTTCCAAACACCACCTGGCACTGAACAATACAGGTTGGGCAAAAAGCACCTCTGAGACAGCCAGCTGAGAGGCTGGTTGTTCTACAGCCTCATACGGCTACTACCTAGTTCTTGCCAAGTGAACACCATAATGAACACAGTGTTTCTCAAAATTTTTCGGAGTGTGGCTCCCGTTAAAAGTCCTTCCTCTGTGCCATCTTGACCAGCCACATTCCTCCAGGGTGGATAAAAACAGTCTGTGATTATTAAAGGTAACTGTAGACATTCACCTACACACTCTATAGATGAGCTGCTGCAGCTAACACCGCTTTTTCTAACACTTTGCAACCTCTGGGCAAAGAGGGAACCACAAAGTGGATAAATACAGTCTTAGAAGACCAAATTAATTCATTTCTAATGGAAAAAAAAAGCCTAAAGTCCGCTTTATTGTTAAAGTAAAAGGAGAAGTATTTGAATAACTTCTCCCATCACAGAAGTTCACAACAATGAAAAAACCTAAATACACTGTCTATGACAACAGAGAGAACATTCAAAACTCAAAACATTCTAGCATGGAAGAGATCTCTAACTACACACTAAGAAGAAGATACAGAAGCACATTTTATGGAAAAAATTGGAAATACTAGCTTTGTTTCTCTATCTTGTGTTTTCAAGAAAATGAAACAGGAAATAAGTTTTACGCCACGTCATTTGGTAGTAGAATGGATATATCACACTTCTGAATTATTTTTCATATTAATGAAGTGGCTGATTAAAGTAAAATAAGTTTTAAAGAAAAAGGAAACATGACTATTTCTCTTCATTGTCTTTTATGGAAACTGTTTCAGTTTGACCTTGGTTCTTTATCAGCTGGCATGAATTGTGAGGCAGCATAAACTGATAATATTACTGGCCAGTTTTCGGAATCTTAGCTTCAAGCTGATGGGGGATCTGCAGTTTCAGATGTCAGTAAGTAAATCTTCAGGTACTTCTGCATCTCTTTAGAGCTATAAAGTATCATCTCATATCACTGTGCATCAAGATCTTTTTTAAAAGCTATATTTTGAGAACACAAATTTCACTTTTTCTATCCTTCTTCTCTAAATCAAAAGAGTAAGAATTCCAAATAGAAAGAAAATACGTTGAAATATATGGTGACCATAATACACTTAATGCATATAGTGTTACTACATAAAAACTATTTTATTCTTAATTTTACAGCATAATCTGGAAAACAGATTTCATAATATTAACAAAATACATTAAGAACTTGGTAACTTGTGCCTACCTGACATTTCTAAGCACATGTGTGGACCACTTGGCTCTGAACAATAAAGCTCAGGCAAACAAGAGTCTCTCTGAAAGTCAGCCTCTAGGCTGGTTATTCCACAGCTTTGTAGAGTACGAGTTCTTTTCTGATTAATAAAACCTTTTCACATAATTCTAGACACAAGCAGAAGAACAGTAGCAGGAGTGGGAGAGTTGTTAGCAGAATATTGTTCTTCATTTTTCATCAGTCCACTCAAATTTGGCACCACTTGATAGCAATAAAAAGTCACTGCCATCTGTTCAGTGATCATTTGATATATTATCTAGAATCAAACTGTTAGGCTAAAAACCTTGTTATCAATGAGGCTTAGGAGGGTTGTAATTGAAAATAATTTTGTTAAAGCTTTATGGAACACTTCCTTCTGCTACCCCCCAACTATATTAAAAAAAAAAAAAGACATCAAAAAAAACCCAACAACCAAAACCACTGCAAAAAATAAGATAGCATAATCATTGCTCTACAGCTTTCCTTTAGTTTACTAAGTTAAAGCACACATCAGAGAATTTTCTGGAGTTGTCTTGCTGAGAAAATAAGCTATATAAATACATTTTAAAATGAAAAAAAATAGCAGTCTTCAAAAATATAGTGTGGAAACACATCTTTCAAAAACTTTGAGTCAGAGAGACAAGACCTCATTTTTCTAGACTGGAAAGGAGACTTTTTGTTGGATATATGAGTTTTCCAGACAAAGTCATCAAAATCATCATCATGACTGGGGTCGTGATGGACTGTGGTCCACTTTTGGGAGGCATGGGGAATGTTAGCTATAAATTCGTATTCATCTGGAATGGTTTGCTTTTATACGGCCAATTTTGTTTTAACTTTTGCTTTTAAAATTCTGATTACATAACACCCCATCCAATAAATCAGACACTGAATTTTATATTTGATTTATCAAGTTCTACTCTTTATGTAAATTAAAATGTTCAAATAGGAGGGTATAATTAACATATCCAAAGTGTTCACACACAGGCATAGTAATGCAGTGTAGGCATTGTAAAAAATCTGCCTCTGAATTTCATTATTGGCTTTGATTTAGCACAAAGTTTTGGGTCAGCCAACAAACTGTATATCATTCATACAGACCGCACATTTCTGGAACTGTGTTTTTACTTGCTGTCAGTGCCTATCTCCCTCTTTTTTTGCAGCTTATTTGCATTACAGAAACCAGAGATGTATTTCAAAATCCAAATTTAGAAAGCAACAAACACATTTGCTGTGTCTCTGACTCTTAAAAGGCTCAGATTATAAGATATAAACAACATAAATGGCATTCCTTCTCCTTCCCCATACATACTCAACTACTTATCAGTAAAGTCAACAGGTTCTTTTACCCCAAAATTCAGGACATTATCAAATAAATCTTATTTTCTTTATTACCCAGATAACCTTTATAACTCTGACTGCATGTTTGTCAACAATTATAAATTGCTTACAAAAGGTCTCAGCTATTCATGTCAACATTATGTATGACCCTTTAATAAAAATATCCTTACCTACGGCAATTCATAATGTGATTTTAAATAATGTTCTACAGAATCTGCTAGGCTAGCTTTTCTAAAACCAATAAATGTACATGAGAATTAAAAAACCTACCAACCAACCAAGGCAATTAAAGATGCACTGAACTATCCATACAGTAAGCTCATGTGAATTTCTACTGTCTTGAATGAAGTATGATCAGTAGTCTTTTGCAATGCCAAAGGCAGTAAAATCAAAATAGTCTGGGACTTACTAAGCATCAGTGGTGATATACTATTTTTTACTTTAAAAACTCCCTCAAAACAACAATAATAGACCAAGCCCAAAGATACTAAGAATTTTGATAAATACTTCTGTTTCTATCAAGTGTATATTTCAGTTCTTTGAATGTCTTCCAGACACATTCCATGGGAGTAAATCTTAGTGCAGGTTGAAGGTTGCATTCCTCAAGCGTGTGCATAAAGAAAAATGCTTTTGCATACAAATGCATTCGTACTTCCATTAGTCTGTAAGCCCATGTTAAAAACAGTTTTAAGAGAAAAGTTTTTGCAAACTGTCGTACCATCTTTAAACTTAAATAAAATCACAATTTCCCTCTCATCTTGTTTTTTAAATACTCTGAACTCTGCTTTATAGGCTTAAACTGAATTAAACAAACTCTATAGACTCGAGAATATTTTAATATTTTAATATAGATAAAATAATATTTTTTCAGACTGTGGTATCTATGAGGAAAAACACCTCTTCTTCCTAGATGATAAACAGCTTTCTGAAAATGCAGACTAAATTTCTGGTCAACAGTTTTGATTTCATATGAAGAAAGACTTCCCCTCCTTTCCCTTAGCTAGAGAACTATATTAAAATAAAAAGCTTTGGCAGCAATCTGGGCCAAAACAGAGGGGTATAAACTTGCTAAGTAATCATCTAAAACCATATTTAGAAAAATTAAAAGGCTACTTGCACTTCAGAAGGCTTCATTACATAAGACCTACACAGGTAGTGAAACAAATTTAAATTAGTAAATTGTAGCAGACTGCTCTTAGAATGGGAGTGTGGGGGACATTCAGTAAAATTATGTTTTAAGGAACCATGTCATTCTGCTTAAAATTAAGTTGCACAGTTTCAGTATTGTTTTTCCTATTACTCTTACTCAGGAATTCACTCCGATTTTCTATCCAAAATGCCAAGTCTTGAGAAAAAAAAAAACAACAGTGCCAAAGTCTCATGAATAGCTCTTTCAGCGTATCATCAAATCATTAACCAGACTGTCCACATTTCACTGGGAAGATTTTGTTATGCATATTTATATTTACAAAATAAATAGCACGGGTATACTTCTCCTTCCATTCAAGGATTTGTTAACTTTCTATAAAAGTAATGGTGTGCATCCGCATGCCATATTTGCCTCATACGCCAGGAATTCTTTGTCTCTCACGATGTGGTTCCCATCTATATTTATTCCAGTGTGCTTCCTCACTTCCTCTTTTCTCTATTTCCATACACTAGAACCCATGTATTCGACAAATCATACCAAATTCATGCAATATTTTCCATCTCAATCTATATGTATATCATCTTCTTTCCAAGGAGCACAAATCAGACAACGAATTTGTGTCAGACCATGACACCTTTTGGTCTGGAATGAGAGTATTCACAGTTAATTGTTACTCAAGCATAGCTATTTAGAATGTAAACAGGCCAATAAGGTAAATTAAGATGCCAGGCAAAGTTAGGATGGTAATGGTTGTCATCAACCACTTATTTAATTTGCATGCAATTACAGATATGGTAAAAGCTAGCAGCTTTGCTAATCATCAGTCAAAAGCTCCCACACATTCATGCTATCTGTTTTCCACCCAAATCAATTGGTTTCTGTCCGTGATGCCGAAAACCATCCTGAAACACTCAGAATTAATCCAACTCCTTGTTCAAAATAATCTGTTATCAAGAAGTGATCTGTCTCTTCCTGGCAAGTTCAGACTCCTATAACATCATGGAAGGAAAAAAACATCCTATATCATTGTCTTCACCCAAGCCCATTTCTTCCTCTTTTATAAATATCCTTTTCCTTGTCCTTTCCAAGGTCTAGTACTCTGACAAAAGTCCAGCTTTCCAACATAGCATTTAAGTTCAGCTGACTTTGAAAGCATGTCTTTGCTATAGCCTCCTTATCTAGAAATACTTCCATTTACTAGTTATTTCTGCACTGAATGTTTTCTTTTCTTTAATTTCACTGCTGTTCCTCTATTGTCACTTCCTTTATCTCAATATTTTTCCTTCTCATTAGCATCTTCCTAAAGTATCATTCATTGGTCCTTTCTTTTTTCCCCAAGATACATCTTTTTATAGTATCCAAGACAGTCAGATGAGACACTGTACAACACTACTACTAGTATCAGTTACCTTGGTTGCCTTTATCCTTTCCAGGAGAGTAGGGAAGCTATGGGATTTTTTAAAATGTCCACTGTGCTGTATGATTATTTAAATGCTTCTTTTCCTTTGAATAAGAAGGGTATATACCTACAATCAACAGTTAATAGCATGTGTTACTCCCGGGTGCTAATCCATCCCTCCACCTCCTGTCAAAATCAAGTCAAAACAAATATGTACTTCAATATGTTCTTTAAGTCAGCAAATGATCTACTTCAAACAATAGCCTAGAGAGGATTCCAAGGAACAAAGCCCTTCAGAGAACACTGTCATCAACCCTTTGTCAATTACAAAAATATGCAAACAAATAAAATCTTAAAAGATCATGAATTACATATTTTTAGAATAGATAAACCAAAAAAAGACCAGAATATGGAAAAAAGAAAATATATAGTAGCCTTTGTGCTACTATATCACACTTTTTAAAACTAGAATATCTTTTTAATAATCTATTTCACTTTTCAGCTATTATTTTAGAGGAAATATGATAGAAATATTTAGCCTTTCTTTTAAAAAATTAACAATTAAACACTTCATAAACTGATTAAAGCTACTTGGAAAATGTTCAGTTAATATGTGAGTTTAAACATTGAAATTAGTATTTATAAACCTCAAAAATGCATATCAAAGCCACAAAATAATTCAAACAAATAGAACATGTATGAAGGAAAAAAAAACCCTAAGACTTCTATCAAGAGAATAACTGAAATACCTGTTCTTGATCACAGTACTTCATGAATACAAGAACTCATTTTGAATATGAATTGGGAATGCCATATTATTTTGTCACATCTTCCTGGAAGACTGTGTTGCATAAAAGGAGTCATATACTAACTGGAATTAGTTTCTTCTTGCTAAGACACTTCAAAAATACCTTTTAATAATAGAGACTAGACTTTCTGTTCCAGTTAAAGCAATTCTTCCACAGATTAAAAGAAAATGGGTCTCTGTGTTCACTAATAAAACTCTTCATGAAAGAACCAAAGGCCTATCAACTCATGAGCCAATCAGTTCTTCCATTCTAATATTCAATGTGGAAATCCTAAAGTATTCGAAACTAAGCTAAATATTATTCCTTGCCCAAAAATGCCAGCTAGATAGAATTAACAAAATTAGTCATAATGAGAGGTAGCAGATCAATTTGTTAGTCTTTGCAGAAAATTAAAAGCAAATCTGCAGTCAGATTTCTCAGGTAAAACACTGACCCTTCCCCATTTCCCCAGTTTGACCCCACGCCCCAATTTCAGATGAAAGTGTCTCTCCTATTCGAACGGACTTAGTGTCGGATCAAGTGCAAATAAAATGTGACCTTGTTGTATGCAGGAACCACTCAAGGGAGAAATTTAGAAGTCATTGCACCACAGTCAATGATGGAAAATGGCTTGGTGAGCACCTGAGTCCTCAGTACCCTTGGATGGATCTCATCCAACCCCATAAACTTGTAGGTGACCAAGTGGAGTAGCAGGTTGCTGACCATTTCCCCTTGGATTACAGGGGCTTCATTCTGCTCCCTGTCTCTGTCTTCAAGCTCAAGGAGCTGTGTATCTGAAGAAAAATTGGTCTTATTATTAAAAACTATTAAAGACAAAGAAGGCATTAAGTACCTCATTCTTTGTCACTGTGTTTCCCCCTGCACCCATTTAAGGCAGGACAATATATCTTAATGCAAAAGTTCTTTTCATATTTGTTTCTCAAACAAGTTATAACTGAAAGGAGTATTTGTTGAATGTCTAAATTTTTAATAAATCTTAATAAATGTTAATTTTTTAAAGCAGATATTGGCAACAACATTTGTAAGTTCGAAAAAAGCACATTTTTAAACAAACACACAAAAACTGAACGCAATGTACTGATATACAATTAATTGTTCCTACATACACAATGACTCTACATTCGAATGAGACAAAATTCAATGCACCATGCAAGCTGCTTTGCACATAGAAAAAAGTTGAGTGAAACTACTATAGTAGCATATTGTGCTTAAGCTAAACAAGACAGGCATTATTTCCATTGAACTCTACAGAACCCCAGTGACAGTGTGCAGTAACTGGGGAAAGAGCACACATTAACATAAAAATTCTAAGTCTACTGGAGAAAAGCAGCTTTGTGGAAACTGCAGAACTGAAATACAAATACAGAAAAAAATATCCAACACAGTAAACATCTTCCTACCCTGAAATACTCCAAAAAGGAAACAAATTTGAGTTTGATTTGTCTTGATTGTGTTTGTGTTCAGGTTTTTTGTTTGTGGGTTGGTTGGTTTGGGTCTTTTGGGGAGGAGAGGTGTTTGATTTTTGTTTTTAGAGGAAAGTTATTTTATTAATTAAAAAATTAGTACAGTCTGTTCAATATACAGCTTGCTTTCCAAGTAACATTTCTAACTATGTATTCTTATTGTGTTGCAATATCCTTTAGATCCTAGTAAGAAATAAATTCTCACTTCTCTACTTAATACAGGAAAGGAAATTAACTCTTACTGCAACAAGTCTAAAAAATGGAAGCTCAGCCATCAATGCCCCAGTGAAATACTGAAACTACCAAGCAACTGGCTAGTATGAAGTCGGAAGGCATGTAGAGGAAAGTTTGCAGATCTCCATCTTCAGCAAATACAGAAACACTTAAAAACCAAACTATTCATGTAACAGGAAAAAAAAATAATTCTTCACAGCTCTAGCTATCATCAACCTCTAATAATTGTAGACTAGACAACAGAAGTAGATGCTGAGTCTGGGCAATGGACATGTAGGCAGTACTTCACATGTAGGCGGAAATGTTTGCTTCCAGAGAATGAATGAATACCACTTGATAGACCACATATGTGGTCAATTGAAAGATTTTGAAAACATGGATCAGTATCAAAACCAGATGCCTTCTGATTCAATTAATAAGTAGATTTCCTAACAATTGAATAAAGAAGGTAGCATGTACGTTATGGAATTAAGTGTGAATGACACATTGCAAAGATTCACCCAGAGAATACATACAGACACTTCTGTCCTGCCTTTGTAAAGGCATTTTTATAAGGGAGTACAAGAACTAAAAGTGTGCAAAAAAACAACCAACCAATCAAACAAACAAACAAAAAAGAAAAAAAAAACAAAAACAAAAACAAAAAACAAACAAACAAACAAAACCAACAAAAAACCTCAACCATCCACCCCCTGAAATAGCCTTCAGAGAAGGTATGGGATGCCTCAGTAAGATCTCCTTCCATGCTATGAAACAACATCCTATTATAACATTCTGTAATTTAAACATAAATACAGAAACATCTCTTTACACTGCACTTAGCTCTGCTTCTGCTAACTAGACAACAGAAGATAAGTACAAAAAAATTTAGTAAAATTTTCACTGAGCAGTATGCCCAACACAGCTGGGCAGTTGCTGGGCTGAATACTTAAGGGAATATACCATGTAAAAAGGACAGAGCATCTAGGTGGGAATAACTGAAACAAAAAAAAATGAGGATTGCTCACTGCATGCAAATCAGCACAATTACTGAGGGTTGAAAGCAGACAGTAAGTATATTCTAGTCAAAGCTGACACTTGGAAGCCATTAAGAGCAATAAAAAAAATAAATCTGTCAGTTAGAAAACTTAAATCCTATCTTAACATTCCAGGCATGGAGTTGGAAGAAGGAGGGGAAAAGTAGTAGAAGAAAGTAAATTAACTACAAAGAGAACTGCTGGACAAATAATTTTTAATAGGACTGGATAACTTAATTAAGCACTACTAATACATTGTAACTAAAATTACTATTTTCTTACCAGTGTTTCTCTCTAAGTCTATACAACATCTAAAATCAGTTTTGCAGTCCTACCCATGGCCTGAGCAAGATTGAATTGCTTGATCCCTCAGGTTACGAAGCATACGAACACATACCCTGAAGTACATACAAGATATAAATGTATGCACCAGTAGGGCCAGGAGGCTTGCAGGTACTAACTAAGCTCAGGTCTCTTCTCTTTAGCAACTACGTGGATCACAGGGATGTAACCTGGTGGCTTAACTAAAGCAAAAGGAAAGAAGGTGTTGGGCTATTTTATTATTTTAAGAAAGGGATATAAGAGAGGGGGCACTATTGCAATACTGGGTGAAACAAAGAGAAGGAAAGTGTATGAGAAAGCTCCAGCATGTGGGTGCTGAGGGGCACATAGTAGAATACATGTCCCAGTAGAATGCAGTCTGTCATCACCCATCCGTTGATCTTATAGCCAAAGCTGGGAGGTCAGTATGAGGGACTGATTTTTCTGGCAAAAGACAGCTAAACAAACAGAAATCCCAATCCAGTTTCGTAAAGACTTTTCACTCAGCACTACAGTAATATACGAAAAAAAGCCAAAATAACTTTAAATCAACCAGAGGAGTAAAGCATTAATACTACATCATCTACTTCAGTTTGATATTCACAAAGAAGAGAGATGAGAGACCAGGAAACCTGAAGTTTCCAACAATGAAATAATTACTTTAGTACGTAGTTCTAGAAGCTGTGTACACATCTCATATTAAGCCCCACACACCTAACACAATGGAGAATTCTACTTTAGTGTCCTATGTGAGCTTAGTAATAAAAAAAATACAAGGACAACTGGAATACAAACATGGAAGTTCAAGACAAAAATCATCTTACTTAATTAAACACACTTGTCAACTACAACATGATTTCAGTATGCAGTTTGTCAACTTCTGTATTTTCATAGTTACTTCTTTAAAATGACATTCAACCCCCTCATCACTCAAAAAAAGGAGCTTAAATTTAAAAATAGCCTCAATTTTAACTTTCTAGCTACATCACTTCATTATCTTGATAAAAAATATCAATCCTAACAACTCCTTAGAGTGGTAATAATCCTATGATAGAGCAAGATTCCTTCTACTTCATCCGGTAATACCACACCTCAGCAACTTGAAAACTATCATAGTTCCATACACTAACCCATTTGAGAAAAACATAGTATTTCAAACACTTATTTCTAATTTAAGAACATTGTTTAAGAACACTGTTTCTAATTCAAACTATATCAAACACAAAGTAAGGAAGATCCTAAAATTATCTTGCTAAATCTAAAAGTACTGTAAGTGCTGGCTGCCCTGGAGACAAAGTTAGCTGACATGCATACAGCTGTCATATAATTGACATTCTTCCTCCTGCTCAGACAAAGCTACCAACTGCCAAATGCTATCAATAATTAGCATATGTAAAGCAAAAGGGCTAGACTATGCCATCAGTTTATCTGCTCCTTAGAAAATAGTTTTGAATGAAACCTGCAGCCCACTCTGACCTTGAAAATTCTAAAACAAAAAAGGCTTGTCAATAGGAACAAAACAGAAAAAAAAAAAACCCAAAAAAACACAAAAACAAAAACCCACGAAGAAGTCTATTTACAGGTATATTCTAGTTTTTAAAAAGGCACAGGAAGATATTTCTAAGTATGGGCTTCTTAAAAAAAAAATAATCCTACTTTAGCGAAGGATGAAAACAATCAGAGTCAAAAATCAAAGTCATATTCTTTGTATCTGGCTTTTAAACATGGTACAACAATAACATCCATCACTAAGTCAGAGAAATTAACTAAATATCTGTGAATGGTGCTTTGGAGCCAAGCAAAAAATAAAGAAAGGCAAAGTAGAAATAGACAGTCTACCATATCTGTCAGTCACCCAAACATAATTAGCTGTTATCATAATTAACAACAATAAAGATCACTTTTCTATAGTCTCCAAGAGACAAATAACAAAAGGGAGGACATTACATACAGAAATGCCTGCGCTTCTCTTTTCTTCTAAAGAGACAGTCAGCATATATGCTTAACAAAAAGTACATGAAATGGAAGCATGTGTTTCTGTCCCTCTTAGAAACAACCACTTCAAAAAATGTTTAAAAATTTAGTTTATATTTTTGACAAAACTTTCTTGCTGCAGTGGACTTTGATCTTCAGCATTTGATGGCATTTAGTCCTGCCCTTCCTGAAACTGTCTGGAGCGCTTAATGTCACTAGTCTTAAATAAAACAGAAAAATTTCAAGAAAAAAACCTTTCTGTTTATTTATTTTAAAATATTATTTCTTTCCATCCATATCAGTCTCTCATATTTGCAATAAGATAAAACAGAAAAACTGTGTACAAGCAGACACTAGATGAAGTGGAGGATCTGGGAAAATTTTGTGTCCCTCCTTCCCCCTTCTCACAGGCTGCCATGCCAGACAGAGTACACACTTCGTTCACAAGGAGGAATTTGACAAGGCAGCAAATCAGGTTACTAGGCTAAATAACAGGAGCGAGATGGCAAGACAAAGAAAAAAAATTGCAAGAAGTCTAATAGATAAGAACTACGAAGTATTGTTCACAGTAAATGAATAACTTTTAGAGAACCATGAAAGACAAATAGACTACTTGTGAGATTTCTAATTTTCCTCGCCTCTTGCCCTCTCCTCCCCCCTCAGCTCTGCAAACAGACAGGGCTCAGAGTGTGCTGGGTTAATAACCAGACCAGGTCAGCCTGCAAGAGATTATTTTAAGCTGTCTGCATTTTTTAGATAGGAGTGGATGAGATAGGCTACCCCAGAGAAGATCAAATATAACAAGAGGTCATCTGTATCATAAAAATCAATATTTTAAGACTAAAATTTACTGAAAACAAAAATTTAGACATTGCATACACAGGGTAAAAAATATTACAGCTTAGCCAGTTTCACAAAATTCAAAGCTCTCATATATCTTTTAGACAACCCATTTTGACCCTGGAAAATGCTTCTAAAACCTCATTAAATCTTTCTGCCTCCTAATTAACTGAGCCTGAAAAATATTCTAATGTCTATTACCCTGCTACCTAAGCTCACGAACCAAGGAACGAACAACCCAAGCATCTTCCCTGCAACTAGATTAAGAAAAAGCTGCAAGTGACCTTAACTTAATCTTTTTAGTTAATGGAATTTACCAATATGTTCTAGCTTTTTTCCTGCTTGAAAAATAGACATCAATTTCTCCCCTTTTGCTATTTTCTCAGAACCATACAGTCTTCAAAAGTCGGAAGAGACTACTGGAGATTATCTAGCCCAACTCTCCTGGGTGAGATAGATTAGTTGCTCATGGCCATGTCTAGTTAGGTTTTAAATATCTTCAAGGATGGAAAATCCACAACCTTTCCCAGAAGCCTGTTCCACTGCCCAACCACCCTCATAGGAGAAGTCTTTTCTTATGTTCAGATGGAATTTCATATATTTTCAAATTATGCCCATGGCCTCTTGTCCTGTCACTGGGCACCACTGAAAATGGCCTAACTCCTCTTTACATCCTCCTTTCAAGTACTTATACATTGATGAGATCCTCCTTAGCCTTCTCTAGGCCAATAAACTCCAGTTCACTCAGCTTTTCCCAGTATGAGAAATGTTCCAGCTCCTTAACCTTCTTTGTGGCCTGGACTGGACGCTTTCCAGCATGTCCATCTCTCTCTTGTACTAAGAAACGCAGAACTGCACATAGTATTACAGGTGTGGCCTCACCAGCGCTGCCACAAGGACACTTTGCTGGGTTATTTCTCCCCAGCTGCAGGAATTAGCACTTTTTTGAACTAGGGACTTTCTCCTCTACCTGTTCGTCTTCTTGAGGTCCCTATGGATGGCAGCCCAACCGCACTCCTCCTAGTTTTGTATCTGGAAATACCTTCCAGGATTACTTGCTCTGTCACCTTCACAAGGACAGGCAAATCTTATTGACCTGTACTTCCCCAGATTCTTCTTGAACAGACTTTTTTTCAGTCCTCGGGAATCTCTCCAAATCGCATGGTCCTTTGAAGAAAATCAAGAGTGCCCTCACACTGACATCAGTCAGCTCCATCGGCATTTATGGGAGCACCCTCTATTTAGTCCCATGGACTTCTTTATGATCAGTTTGTTTAAATATCCCTTAATTTAATCACCCTCCACTGATGGTAAATCTTGCTTGCTCCACACTGTCTGGGGTTCCAGAAGGCCAGTCTTACCAGTGAAGACAGAAATGAAAAATCTATTGAACTCTTCAGTTTTTTCTGTGCCTGTTGTCACCAGATCCCCTATCCCACTATCAGTGGACTCACATTTTCCCTAGCATTCCTTCTATTGCTTATGTACTTCCAACAGGGAATTTTTGTTGCCCTTCACATCTTTCACCAGCTTTAATTCCAGAACGGTTTTGGCTCTCCCTGAACTATTTTCAAATTCTTGTATTTTTTTTTTCATTTCCCATCTTTCCCATGTTGCTCCATGTTCTGTTTCTCCAATTTTCTCTGAGAAGTCTCTCCCTCACAAATGCATAGCTCTTTTTTTCCAGCCTTCCCACTCATCCTGCATAATTCTAGTAACAACCAGAAACAAGCTCATAGGATGTTTTTTACCCATTTTGCACTTTATCTTCAAAAGTATTTGCATTAATTCTTAATTATTTCAAATATTTCATTAGAAGTCTTTTTCTGCATGAGGCAGAAACAAAGGATTTCAATTAAGATAATTTATTGTAATCCTTCACTTTGTATACAAGAACTACATATAAATCGTTTTGCTGAAATAAATTAGATTATATTAAGAGATCAGGATGGTGTGTGTCCTTTCTGCCCTCCCTCCCAACAACTTTCTTTCATTCTTTTTATTTGCTTATTAAGACATTTGTTGTTTTTTCTTATATCTCTCTAGTTAGCACCAGTGGTACATCAGCCTCTTCCTCAAAGATAAAATATATATTACATTTGCTAAGGGCTAGGGAAAGGAAGTTTAGCACTAGCTTCTCTTATTTTTTATTTTTAATTAGCTGTCTCTTTCCCTTCTAAGACTCATCATTCTCTAGTTCCTGACCCTAACTCTCCCACCCAACCTGCCAACACTGCCTCTTTTTTTACCCCATGCCCTCTCCAAAACAGCTAACATGAAATGCACATTAGTAAGCTCTTCTGTTTTATTAACATGCATGTTACGTTACCTTGACTTCTACTTTGGTGGAACTCACAAATAATGCATGCTTAGTCGACTAGTGCTTCTTACTGTTATCTCTGTTATTTAGAGTGATACAGCATTTGTAGAGGTGAGAGAATCCTACTTCTTTCCAAACTCCAGTAGGATAAATAGAAAGATCCAGCCAAACTAACAAATCTTCCCAGAACCACACACTTCATAGAGCACAGTGCAGAAAGACAGAACATAGCACAGGTATTTTTTTTGGCTCACTGCCTTTAGGAACCAAAATAGTCCTCTGCCTCAACTGGTAAGTCCTGCTACATTTATGACAGTCAGAAGGGACCCAGACTAGGAAGACCAACTCTGCAGATTGGCATGATTTTACAAAAACAGAAATAATGCACAGCATTACTAGTATTCTGTAGTATGTGATTAACTTTTTAAAAAAATATTGGTTCACTTATCCTATGACCTTTCCACCCAGATGGTAGATGAAACAACTATTAAGACTATGGGCCTCTCCAAGACTAAAGCATACATGCCTTGAAAAATTAAGCAGCTTGATATTTTATTTATACTTAAGGATAAAGATGTGGAGGACACAGAATCGGACTGGGAAAGATTTCAAGCATGGAGAAGAATTTATGATGGTTGAGAAGAATTTATTACATGGACTTTCAAAGTTTCAACAGAATTTAAAAACTGTTAATATAACACCCCATTCATGTGCATTGTTTGGGCATGTCCAGACTTGCCCTGAGTTGTTTGTTCCCTGCTTCCCTGCTCCTCCCTTTGATTGGCTGGAATATGCTGCAGTGTGGAGTGAGCTCCCACTGGTCCTCGGTCTTCCCCAGCTCCTCCTAAATTCCTCCCTCTTCCCCCAAATTCTTTCCCTCATTTGTTCCCCTGGTTGTCTATCCCATGCTCCTCCCAGTTTTCCAGCTCCTTCTACCCAAACCCTATATAAACCCATGTCCACACTCAATAAAGGGAGATAGCTTCGACCTTCTACCTTGTGTTGTGACTCTTATTGCTGTCTCAGTCCCATTCCTTCCCGCCGGACTGTGGCATAAATACTTCTCACAGAGGAACTAAAGGATACCAATTTGGAGATTGAGAAGACCATACAACATTATTGAACATAGTGCATTGCTACTGACAAAACTGGTATGTGCCTATCTGCATTTCTAGCTAGTTGTTTTTCACTTACTGGTTAGAGCTAAAATTCCATCATTATTCCCTCATCACATCTGAAGTATTGTGTTCTGGATTCCCCAGTACAAGAACAACATGGAATGATAGGAGCAAACCCAGAAAAGTGCCACTAAAAAGATTGAGAGATTGGAGCATCTTTCATGTGAGGAAAGGCTAAGGGAGCTGGGACTGTTCATACTGGAGAAGAAAAGGCTCAGATGGGATCTTACAAGTGCCTAACTGGGGGCAGTGAAAAGGAAGCCAGACTCTTCTCATTGGTGTTCAATGAGAGGATAAGAGGCAATAAGACAGGAAAAACATGAACCTCCATCTGAACATAAGAAAATATTTTTTGACTGAGAGTCAGACAATAGAACGGGTTGCTGAGAGAGGTTGTGGAGTCTCCACCCTTGAAGATATTTAAAACCTGACTGGACTTAACTCTGAGCAACCTGCTTTAGCTGATCATCCTTTAGCAGGAGGGTTAGACTGCTTGATCTCCAGAAGTGCCTGTCCTACTCAGAAATTTTATGATTTGTCCAATACAGTTCAGGTTCTGAAAACAATCTTCTTTGTACCAAATGCATGCCATGTTTTCCGTAAGTCGTGTCACACTGTAAATATACTATTAGATCAAATTTACTGCTATACATTTTTGTTTGCATTAGTTTCTGAATATATGGTATGTTTATGCACAAACTACACTCTTCTATCTACCCCCATATCATAACTATCAATACCATATAGAAACTGTCAATAGATTAGGTTTTCATTAATTCACGTGAATATATAAGCCTTTAGAAGCTGGTTCATCACAGCAACACGCCCTCTTTGCTTTCCCCTGCAATTGCCCTTCCATGCAGAATCCCAGAGCCAGGTCACAAACATACTTCCAAAACACCAAACTACAAGATTGGATAGGGTGTCCCATGTACACATGTCCCTATACAATAACTATCAGAAATATAAACTACACTAGCTTGTAGTTCAGTTTATCAGTAGATAAACAATGCACATCATTAAAAATTGAACATCTGCAATACTTTTTGCAGCATTATTATATTACAACTACTATTACTCTGAACTACAGAAAGAGAGCAAAAGAAAATTACAAATTGTATTTTTCAGTTTCTTCCAGACTTCTTTAAACACCTACTATGCCTTGGCTAACTATCCAGCCAAAAGATAAAGCACACGCAATATTAGAAGTGGTTAGCGCACTATCCTAGACGAGATTTACCAGTATTAAGCTCTCTTGTACTATATTAGCATTATTCAAATGCAGATATTCCTGACAACACACAATACAAAATACGTTACAATATTGTCCTCTCAGTCAGACTACTTCTGAAGCAAAACACACTTTTTGTATGAAAAGTAGCAGGTAAAATTTTCAGAGGTATGTTATATACTGCCTTTAATATAGCAGAACTTCATCAGGCTCAGTAACACAGGAGTCTGGTGATCTTTTGTATTACAGAACTATTTATTGAGAAATGGAGTCTCAGATGAGAAGGGGAAAGAAACTATTAACTTGATGTAAGCAAAGGAAGCCACTTAAAATCTGATAAATGATAACATGTAGCTATTAAACATCCACCTAGTTTAACTGCTGTAGCACACGGAGCGCAGAGGGGCTCAGGTGGCTGGACAGAAAGTTCAATTTGGTTTCTTGCATCAAAGCATATGGCAAACATGGCAAGGAAGGTCAATTATTCAGACTCTCCTAAATTTGATTCTTTGAATAGATTGACAAGCCTGTAAAGAATCCAAAAGCAGTTATCTTACTTCATACAAATATCTAATGCAAAATAAACTTAAAATAAAAACTTAAAAAATTCTGGATTCAGAATTTTTTTTCCTCCTGGAAACAATATGTAGTCAGAAACGAAAGTTAAAAGTTTTACTGGTGTCATTAATATGACAAGCAAAAAAACCTACTACACTAAATGTCTTTAGATGACAGATTGTGTTCAGTCAACATAAAGTATTTCTAAACATGAGCCATACACAGAAACCATAAACAATCCAGCTGGACTAGATGAAGAAGTTTGTAAAGGCAGGAGGTATAGGAGGATGAGTTCACCTCAATTCCTGGTGCAGAAAATATCAAAATGCCATGATTTTTTACAACTGGAGGCTTGGGAATTTCTACAAGCAGCCTAATTAGCCCTTACAAAGAACATTCTTTCTTTGTATTACGTTAGTGCCTATTTCTGATCATATTAGCTCTTCTCTAGAGGAGGACCAAGCTAAGAACTTCCAGATCGTCAAAACTGTGATTTTATTTTTGGCTTATCTGATGCATTAAGGAACACAATCATCATTCTGCATAATAACAGCTGTATAATAAACATTGCCTCAAAGTGGTTGTACCATACACTTCAATACAAACGAGAGGCAATCTGCCAAGTGGCAGATTTAAGAAAACTGCTGAATTTCCTCTGAACACCAGCTGAGAGAGTTGATTTTGTTCAGCGTGGAGAAGAGAAGGCTCTGGGAACACCTCATAGCAGCCTCACAGTAGCTAAAAGGGGCTTACAAGACAGCTGGGGAGAGACTTCTTACAAGGGCATGTAGTGATAGGATGAGGGAGTAATGGCTTTAAACTCAAAGAGTGTAGAATTAGATCAGATATTAGGAAGAAATTCTTTATTGTGAGACTGGTGAGGCACTGGAACAGGTTGACCAGAGAAGTTGTGGGTGGAATTGCTCAATACCAGGTTGGATGGGGTCCTGAGCAACACAGTCTAGTGGAAGGTGTCCCTACCTATGGCAGGAGGATTGGAACTAGATGATCCTCAAGGTCCCTTCCAACTCAAAACATTCTATCATTCTAGGACTAACTTGTATGCCAAGCCATATAAAGGATTCTCTTACAGGATTGTTAAGATGCTTTAGGTATCCCAAAGAAATATAATTTGTGAGATGTCAAACATCAAGAAACAGAGCAGCAGAGCTGCCTTTTTATTTTAAAAGTATTTAAAAATACTACAAACATACTAAAAATATAATTTCCACTGGTTACAAAATATGCTTACCTTTGGCTAGAAGGATTCCCAAGGATGCCAACTTAAGTCACTCTTTTTCTGATATCAGCAAAATGGAGATACCTGCAAGTCAAATGAGAAATGTTTGTGGTTTTTATTTTTAGATGAACATGTCCACTTATGATACTAAGGCATAAGAAAAAAAGTTTTAAACGAACACTTGTGTAAAATAAAAATCTACTGCTTTGTACATGCAAAAAAAATATCAAGAACAACTCACTGGCTTTAAAATTCAGCACAGTGTAACACATACCATATGTATGTGTTACAAAAGAGAATTTAGAGGTGTTATCTGTGCAAGTTCCTGCCAATAACTGGAAAAAAAAGCATTGCTAGGGGCAAGAGGTCATGAACCAGTAGGTGCTGAACCAACAGACTGTTTCATTATGGACCTGCTTCAAAGGTCACAATAAAGGGTCCACAGCTATTCCTTGAACTGTATTATGAAAGGTAAGTAGCTTAATAATATTTTCAATTACAAGGATGAGAAAAATTCATGAAGTTCCATAAAATGCTTTGAAAGAAGATAGTAGTAAGTTCATCCAAAAAAATTTAGAAGCATGCTCTGAGAATCTGTGGGATGACTTACAGTCAAGAAAGTACCTAACAGTGCAAAATTTACATTTGACATTTTTACGTTTACTTCTCAGTGAAGGCAAATAAAAACATATATAAAATAAAAATATTTTAGCTAGGTCTGTGTGATCACCATTACAGAGAGATAAATCATAAAACTATCACGTAAGGTGATTTGGCTTTCTATTTTATATCAGCATTAACAAAGTTTTAAAAGGAGTTCATTTTAGCATAATCTCGGATAGTAAAATCTAGCTGGAAAATACACAATGTTGTATTCATACTGAAAGAAAGGAAAAAGGACACACATAGAGCAGGAACAGATGTTATTTCCTGTACTAAATCACCACCATAGGGATAAAAATAATTCTTGTAAGTATTTTACAGAATAGTGCATACAATGGAAAAGAACAAAAAGTCTCAAAATCCTACGTCAACTGCAAATCAAGGTTGATAGACACCAGTAACATAAACAAACAAAAAGCCCATAAAGATGGAATGCAGGACAGTTTACTATTTTTCCTCATTCTAGGCCTAATCAAAACTAGGTAAATGCTTGAATCTACTTTTACCAGTCTGCTCACAGTAGCAAAAAACCTCCTGGTGTAGTTGTAACCCGAAACTGGAGTAAATGCTTTCGCCAGTGAGGCTTTCATGGGAGAACTAAAACAAAACTGTATCAGTAGAAGCGTTGACCAATATCATTAGATAACTGATCTGTTTGCCAACAGAAGACACAATTAAAAAAAACCCAAGACATTAAACAGAAATTTCTCATTCCTAACCTAAAAATTACACCTGATGATGATAAATTTCACACATGAACGTCATTCTAGTAAAATCTGAAACTAAAGCCACAGTAAATGCCAAAGATCAAAAGTAAAAACATGAGAAGAACACAACTGCAAAAGAAAGCAACTGCAAAAATGGAAAATAATTTTTGAAAAGAAACTGCTTTCAATTTTCTATAAATAAGTTCATGAGAATATTATCCTTATTAACACTGTCTTTCTCATTAAAAAAAGTCTTCATACTTTCAAATCACTGGAAGACCAAGCTTCAAAATATCTGCCTCAAAGACAATTTCAGGACTGTCTATTTACGGTAGTAAAAAGTAGAATCAATTGATCCTCAGGGTAAAGTAGGATTTAGAGGATTACGTTGCTTTTTTGTGAGGCAGCCAAATGGAAAAACATTAGGCCTTGTCCACATACTAATTTTTTTCTTTAATCCAAAGGTCTTATATATAGAACACTGTATCAGGAAAAAAATATTTAAGATTTGAGAAGAAAAATAATTTAATATATTTAAAACATAACCAGCATTCAAAAAATTTTCTTGATAACATCTTGCTCGTACATTCATGAAGATCTACAAATGGAAAAAGCTCACAACTTCATGTAATGTATGCTCCTTTAAACTCACACAAAGTAACAAATTATAAATCAGAAGTAACCATGCCTATTTTCTTACATGTACTTTAAAACTTATTTGTAGTATTAGACATCATAATTCAGCTGTGTATTAGGCGAGTATCATAGATCTGTTTCTCCTGGACACTTCATCTTTAACTGATCCTAGAGTCACATCTGGGTTGCTTTGTTCTCCCGGAAGTAATATATGCATTTCATTCACTGGTTCCTTAATCTTTATCTAAATGTCCACTGGAATTGAAAACTAGAACCTTGTTTCAACAGAGATTGTCACTGAGGAAGTCAAGTTGGCCAATGACAAGGCAAAGAAGAGTTCACATTAAAAGATACCTGAAATGAAGGTAGAAATAATTCCTGAATAGGAAAGTCAGTCTTTATTAGTAGTCCTGTTTGGCCAAAGCTCAGACATTCATAACTGTGGCCTGCCCTACACTGCACCTCATTTTCAACTAAAAATTCATCTTCTGCATGTATAGTCGGTATTACTTATGCTGAAATCTTTCAACATTTTTATTCCTATTTTGTTGTTGTAGGAAAAGCAGAAAGAGAGGATATTATCAGTATCTGATATCTGATTTTCTCTGGGCAAATTTTCTTTCTCTCCCCAAAAAGTTTTGGCTATGCAGAAAAAAATTGATTCCAGAAAGAATGAGCAGATAGGCAGCATCCTAGTCAAGGAAAGCCTAGCTTTCCTGAGTAGCAGGCTTCCTACTGCTCTAAAAACTCTGCACAGATGGTCACTGCACAGCTAAGCTCCACAGCAAGTTCAGTGTGTCCAGAATATCAACTTGCCATATTCAATCTACACAGTAAGTCTGATGTACCCTGGGCACACTCGACTTACAGAACTTGATGATCTCAGAGGTCTTTTCCAACCTGGCTGATTCTACGATTCCATGATTTGCCAAGACACACCAGAAGACAAACCACTCTCAGTAGCCATTTACACACACACACTTGCACATACTCCGGCCTTATTTGCCAAATTAGGCTGAAATACCCAGACATTAGGATTTTTTTGTGTGGAATTGGATCCATCATGCAGGGGAAAAAAAAAAAAATCACTTCTTTAACAGGTAACACTGCTATTAAAGCTTTTTGTACTTAAGTACCACTTTTGAAACAAAAATGGAGTTCAGTACCCATTAAGCAAATAAGATTATTTACTTTCTTCTTTGCCATACTTACAATTGCCTTTTCATTATATTCAAGTATTAGGAATCAACTTGAACTTAATATATAACAAAAGAAACTACAAAAAACTGCTACAATAAATTTTCAAGTGTGACTTAAGTACAAGAACTACAAATAAAAGAGATACAGCTAATGACAAGTATCTTCGTATTCAGATTTTTCCCTACCTGCTCAGTTTTAGTGGCAAAGCTATTGTCAGTCCTATCATCTCATACACGTGAGGTTTCAAGAAAGCAATATTGTTCCATAATGCTTAAGCAGAATTTGGAGTTAAATACCTAATCCACATTTCTTACTGATAATAAAGGTTCTTGCTGGTACTACAGAAGGTAAATGAAAATTAAGTAGCTATTCACAGTAATTAATTTTATAATACAGGCAAGAATAAGATAACCTGATTCACACCAGAATTATAGTTAATACATTTCACATTTGAAGCAAAACTTTGAAAATATATACACACTACATGCAGATTGAAATACAGTTGTCTTTGCTAGACAAGTGTCATAATTGTATTTTTCATGGAAGTAATGGTTTCTAAAGACAGACAGCTGGAAGACAGATGTACAAAAGTAACTTGAACATGTATCTAAAAGTACAAGTATCAAAGGTGCTGGTTCATAAATAAAAGCCACATTAAAACAAAAGCTAAGAGATTATGCAAAGTGTAGTCTGTCTCTGATTTACTTCTTACAAAGATCATAGGTTACACACAGGATTTGGGACCAAACCACAGCACTCCATGTCCTAGCTCCTGCTTTGATTTCAGCAACTAATGGGGGCATCTAGCACTTTTCAGCATTAAGACTGAAATGGTTACATGTATTTTGCCATGTATTTCCCCTCCAAATACTAAATTCAATTTAACTCCATATAACTTTCCATATTGCCAACACAATAGGCTGATCTCTGTAAAGGCACTTTTCCTTCCTTTCATACAGAAAATATCCTGTAAACAGCCTATTTCCCCACTCTCTAAGTGACTCCTTTTGTTTACAGGAAGGAAAGGGAACAGAAATCTTGCCATAAAACAGTGAGAGCTAAAAAGTTCTGTTTCACTTCCTACTGTGCAGGTGTTTCATACAAGAAATTCATTGTAAGTCTTCATTTCAGAGAGAAAACATGCTGCTTCTTTTTGAAATACAGACTGAGAAATAGAAAACAATAAGACTAAGGAAGTAGCAGCATGCTTTACTGTGAAACAAAACAGAGATATACAATAACCATTGCTTTAAAACTTGTGAAATCCCTGATTTTGGACAGCATGTATTTTGCACACTGACTTGTAAACTGGGTTTTCCTTCTAAATCCATAAGTTCTTTCTTAATTTTATGCTGCCCAGCTAAACATGTATAGATCAATGTTCCAGATATCATTGCAAAAAACAAAACAAACAAACAAACAAACAAAATACACACAAAAAACCAAACACCTAAACCCAGCAAAAGAACACAAATAAAAACACAAGAAAAAAACTTCAAACTTCTCCCTTATTTGACAAGGTGGTTGTTTTTAATACCAATGCTGGCTGCAATGTTACAATCTCTATTTAAAACCCAAAGTGGAATTCCCCAGTTACAGATTTTTCTTGGACTCCATATTCTGAACCAAAGCCACACAAACAATGAAAAATAACTCATGTTGGTTCAGGATGCCTGACACCTCAGTTTGTACACTTGTTTGTGAGCTTCATTAAATACTAACATCCATCATAGTAAGGATTACATTCATCTGTCTAAGATCTGTAATCCTCTATAGCCTAGTGGCGTGTGGAAAATTCAAAGTCTAAAAGTCAAACAGATGAGGGCACTAATCATGTTGTAGGCTACACATACCACTCAGTTTAAAAGGAATTTGAGAACTTTATCACTATTACATACTATCACAGTATATTTATCACAAATGCTGTCACAATATAAAATGATGTACAATATAAAAATACTGTCACAAAGCTAAATTTGCCCCTATAGAAGGGATAGCGTATTTGATCCAGGCTGGCTGAACCTCACCAGATACAGGTCAGTTTACAGATATTTCATCATAGTAAACATTGTTCCTAGTTTTACATACCAGTCCCTGCGAATGCAGCCAAGAAGGGACGTCTCCCCAGTGGATGCACTTCCAAATTCTCAGTATCTAGTTGACTAGCAGAGGGAACAGCATTCAATTATCAGGGAGCACAACACCCAAACACCCATCTCATGTCTTAAAGCAACAGTAAGCCAGCTGGAACAACTGAATGGGCTCAAGACAGATTGAGGATCATCAGGTAAGTCACCACTGTTTCAATCAAAACCTTTTCAATGAAATATGCAATTACTCGAGTTTGTTAAAAGCAGCTTTCCCTATTTTGTGATCAGCTACCTGGGAAAACAAATTACATTACTGCAGTGTGAATACTTAAAGATTTGCTAATTGAGTGCAATTAATTACACAGCAGTTACTAATGTTAAAAGCAATATTCATTTATCTCTTGTCTGCTTAAGTCTCAGATTGACTGCAACTTTGGATGATGCTTTCTCTGAAAAAAATAACACAGAGCACATGCTAAGACACACAAAGTGAACAGTGAAATATGCACTATTGCCACACTCTCTAATATAAGCAGCAATGTAAATAGGCCTATCCTTAGGCCATCAGAATTTTCTTATACACGTGCAAAGGTAACTATAGCTTTATCCTGAATATGAAATAAACTAACCGTGCTCTGGAAGAGTTCTATTGCATTTTGAATAAGTAACGAATATTCTTCATTATGAAAATAGAAAAGGTAAGACAGAGATAGCTCTACCATACTTGCTTTTCATTTGGGAAAGAGTGTGAATTTTAAATCAAAATGATTTTGTCAGAAATTTTGTCTGCATTGCCCATTATTTCAATAGATGTCTTTTTACCTACAATAAATCTACAATTAATATGGAATGTAAGTATCTTTAATAAAAGGTAATAAAGAGCTAAATCTTTATAATTTATATTTTCAACATGACACTTTGCACACTGCCATTCACATACATAATGTGAACACATCATCTTCATTTCTACCTTTATTTTTCTTCCGTGAAACAATACTCAGCTCCAGGCATTGTTTTCTCCCTTTGCAACACCTCATTTTGACAACACAGCAAGAGTATGTAATAAGCAAGATCACAAAGAGAGCACAAAATAATACCAATTCTGGCACTGCAAAATATCGTGCTTGGACCACAAATTATAGAAAATACAGTAAATAATATAGAGTAAATAGTATAGCTACTTTCCAATCTTTGGTTTTATTGCTTTTCTCTTTTCTGCCAGGAATAGCTCTTAGTCCTCATACCTCCCCCCCCCTTTTTTTTTTAACTTTGTACAATGCCGGACTTCATCACAGAAGAGATAAAGATCTTAAATGTGAGTGGTTTGGTATAACCACAGCAAAGTTGAGTACCACACCCCACAATGAAAGAGATAGGGCCTTAAATTCCCTGCATTTTCAGAGTACAGCAGTAAGACATTTGCAGTGCTTTTGATATCACCTGAACACAAAAAGAGAATCTCATGATTTCTTAATGATAAAGGTGAGTTATCAGCCTGGAACAAAAGCTACTAAACAAGGCAGAAATCATTGCAGAAAAGCAGATAAGAAAAAAAAAAAATCAGCTAGACAATGAGGTAGTACCTGACCATTTCAATTAAAGATAAGTCAGTTGCCACATTCCACTTAAGGCAACTGCTTAAAAGGAAGAAAGATACAAAAATTACTCACAGGTCATAAAATGTGTGCGAAAAAAAAATAACTAAATTACAGTGTTGTGAATGCTATTCACAGAAATAAGATGAATATTTTTTTATATTGCTCCCATGGGTCTGTTTAATATTTTATTTACCATTAACATTTGTCTGGGGTGAAAAAATACTTTTTGTAATTTTTTGAGAGGAAAGCAAGATATTAAGTACTACAGAAAACCCCAGAACATTTCTTTATCAGCTCTGTCTTCCTCTAGAGTGAAAAGTAAGATGGTTTTCAAACTACATCAGTGAAGGGATGTGCTTTTTGACAGTGTTGTTTGCTTTTTCAAACAAACACACGAGCTGCATTTCATTTTAGAATGAGGTAATAAAAGAAAGGGGCTAGAAGATGAACAAAAACATAATCAGTTTAGGTTGAGAGACACTTATGGAAGTCATGCAGTCCAATCTCCTGCTCAGAGTAGGACTGTCATCAGCTGGAAATGGTTAGGCATGACTATTTCATGCCTGACTCAGCAATGTCTTGCTGAGTCTTCAAGACCTCCAAAGATGGAAAATTCTCCAGGCAGTCTGTTCCAGGCCTCCCTCCACCACTATTGAGTAGTGCTCTTCCTCACGTCTAACCCAAACACACACCATATCATAGTTTGTGGCCAATTTGGTGACTGAGAAAAAAAATCACCTCTATCATTTTTGAAACTACCCTTCAAGAAGCTATGGGATACTCTTAGGTCACTCAGTAGCTGCCTCTCTGTCAGAGTAAACAAGCTTTGCAGCATCTTCCAACACGTCTTTTGCTCCAAGCAAGGGCCTTCCACCCATCTTATTGATGCTCCCCAGTTTATTCAACATCCCTCTTGAAATATATGAAACAAAATTAGATATTTAACATAAATCAAGATTTTTAACATTTCATCCAGCTCTCCTACTGAAATATCTAGTAATTTAAATAAATTAATGTGCAGAATTTAGAAATTAATTCTTCGTTACACTTATAATCTCTTAGTGCTGTCCATACACCCTATTGAAAATTCTGTAGTCCTCTTTCTCTTACTTTGAAACAACACTGAAAAGATTGACAATGCTCAGAATTGCATTTGAATGTCTCCTATTTCCCTTCAAATATCAGAGACAAAAATAGTATAATTGGTCATCAAATTCATTACAAGAATATGAGTTGGATAATTTACCATTGCTTTTATAGTCAACAACCAATTACATGGTGCAACAGTAGAGTGAAATAAACCAGATTAAACACACACAAAACAAAGAGGAATACAAGGCAAATACACAACAGAAAATAAAGAATTAATGGTGATCCTTTCGAGAAGTACAGAGACCTGAGCCATCATCTGAGCTGATAAGTACACTACAACATACTGTAACAAGAACACTATCCCTTTTTTAAGTCAAGAGGGACTAACTTGGGACCAGCCCGAAGCTTTCAGCATCCCAAATAACATTAATCCACATCCATAGGTCAACAGGATTTGGTAACAGATTTTTGGGTATATGTTCATTCTAGTTTCACTGAAGTCAAGGAAAGTTTGTCATAGACAAAAATCACTATGATTTCACCCATTAAGTGACCTGGGGAAAAGAACACCTTTTTTGAAGGTTGTAATACCAGACGTTTCAGGATATGGTAGCTGTCTTATATTAAAAAAACCTTGAAGTCATTTAAGTGTAAATTTTAAATAACAACATTGATATAAATAAACGTTTTTGGGAAGCTGAAATGAGATCATAGATCTTTATATACTTTACAAAATTATAAACTAATTCTTCTTCGATTACTTTGACTAAGGAAATGTTTTTACAACATTTTGAATTCCCATTGCAACTAGAGCCCAGTATACTTACACTACAGTCTAGGGTATATTCTGTTTGCCTGACCTCCCCCAAAAAAATTTGCTCACCACACTTCCACTCATTCAGTGTTTCTGAACTGTTACTAAATAAATAATTAATCTTACCTGTTAGGGGGCTGGGGAAGTTGTTTGTTTCAGTTGTGGGGTTTTTGTTTGTTTTTGTTCCTCTCCATCCCCCATCTCCCTGATATAGCTGCAGAGAAGGCTCCTTCACAATGCATTTTTAATACAGGCAATTACAATTACCACCTCTACTGCTGTTTCCCAGCCCTTTGTTCTTTACTGAATGGCAAATCAGAAGACTAGTCAGTGAATTAACTTAAAAGTAAAGCTTGGTTTCTGGTCAGGATCGCCTTGTTTTGATTCCTTTTACATTTATATTTGACAGATACTTTTTCTCTTCTATTTCAAAAAAAACTAACACCAGTTTAAATTCTTAAGGTCATTATTCTTGCAGATGGAGCTTCAATAACTTACCTCAAATATGGCATAGTTTGTGTGGTTCTGAATGAAAAACACACAGTTTGTATTTCCACCATGCCTAAATATGCCAGCCTGCCAATCAAACTGGAAACATCCCAAAGGCTCTATTGCATGAGAAGAGAAATGAGGAAAGGCACAGAAAGGCCTGCCTCCTGTAAAACAAAAAATTACTCAAAACCAGGTATGTTTGCTGTACCAGAAATATGCGAAGCAGTATTTTTCATGGACTTTTATAGACTTCAGTGTCTGAGGAAAAGAAAAAATACAACATATCTAAATTAGTGAAAAATTAGCAGGGATAACAGTTTCACTTTGCCATCTGCCATACAGAGTAATTTTCTCTTCTTCTTCAGTAGCACAGACCCTGGGTTTGTGTATTTGAAAAGGTCAAATGCTGCTGAACTTAAAAAAACGTCCTTAAGTGTGGAGTAGTTACAGATAGTATTTGTGAAACTGGAGTAATAGCCACCTGAGATCAGGAAAAAAACCAAAACAACAACAGTTGGCCATGAGACAAGTCCATTCCCCTTATTTCTGCACACAGTTACACAGTTTAGGTATCATCACACATCACAGAAATAAAAAGTGCTAAAAAGGCATTTACAATCTTAACTTAAAACTCCACCAGTTACGACTTAACAGATTTCAACATGATTCAGATATAACTTAATCCACTTCTAAATAAAGCAAGATTTTGAACATATTTATTTAAGAGAGTCAAAATAAATGTAAATATACAACTAGGAGACTACATCAAGATAATATAGTTCCATATATTCATTTAAGTTTTCTATAAAAAAAAATTAAATTACCACACTTTTTTAACGAGAGCAACTCATTCTCTCAATGTATGTTTTCTAATGCACAAGTTTTAATATTTTTCCCCCAAACATTAGTTATAATGGCTCTCATTTGAGGTTCACGCTCCTAGTCCATGCAAAGGAGAGAATGCAAATTAAAGTAATGAGTGATTGGGACTTAAAAAGAGACCAAATTTCTTGCTGTCTTTTATACCTAAACATCTTATTTAAGAAAGACAGCAAGGTTCTGCATCTTCGTGCATTCTGCTAGTTAGTGCAGGTTGAGCACAGCTTTGGCACCATTGCATGCCACATCTTCTGCCTCAAAAGTAAGTCTCTCTTATACATTCAGTGCCTCATTCACAACCTTCCATGTTGCTGTGAACACAGACTTCTGCTCTTGTGAAAAAATTCTTAGTAACTTAGAGGAATTTAACCTAACTCAAAACAAACTTTCAAGGTTGTTGAAGTTCTAGAAACACATCCTTTATCTCAGCTGTTGAATCAAAACTAAACCAAGACAAACCCTTCTCTAATAAAGCTTCAATTGCTACTAAGAAGAAGGTTGGAGTAAAATGCTGATTTATAACACATTTTGAAATTGCATGTGCCTTCACACAGTTTTATCTCAATAATGCACTTATGTAACAATTCATACCCATTAAGGATACACAATGTATTTCATTCTAAAAACTGCAATAGAACAAAAGAGTAATGAAAATTAGCAGTCAAACGCCATAGCATTTCCAGCAGGAACAGACATTTAGCAATCAAAAAAAAAAAAGCTCTAAATCATAAACATCACAGACTAAGGATAAACTGTCTCTTTCTGCTGATTTATAAAGCCAAGATCAACAAAAAAAACCAAAACCAACCAAACAAAAAACCGACACCCTCCCCCCGAAACAAACAGTTACTCAGTTATGTTTTATTTCTCTTTCTACATTTCAGATATGTGCACAAGCATGCAAACATACATACTCCATTGATTCACTCACTCCTCTCCCATCTGTCAAAGATTTCCCCACTCCCCAACCCAAGATCATTACTGCTGGTTTATTTCTTTTCAGAAGGACAAAAATCCTTGAGACAACTGTACAATTGCAGTATACATGCTTTGCAGCTATCACAAATATTTTAAGTATCACCCAGCATTTCTTTCCCCTTCCCACGAAGGGAGAGTATTTCTTGTTTCAGTCATCTGTAGTATTTTAAAGCATCTCATACTTTTAAGAACAAAACAGGTACACAACTGCTTTTCGCAAAAAAACAGAAGTATTTTCAAGTTAAACTACTTTTAAGAAGTACAGACAAAACCAAACAAACAAACAAAGGGAACATAAAAGATCATCTTGTATACTTTGGACTATGAAGAGAGCAGAATATTTGTGTTCAAGAATTTTCTCTGACCCCACCACAGGAAAATATAGGGAAAGACAAAGAAGGAAAACTTGAGATTTGCTTAATATACAGCCCAAATTCTCAAGTATTCTACTCAAAATATCAATGATCACAAAATATAGATCTGCACTCCCATCTGTATTTGTCAAAGAGCAGTCAGGAAAAAGCTGAATGAGATTCTTTTGATACAAGGAAAATAAAAACCAAAACCATTATATAAATTCATATAATCTAGTGCTTAATATCTAACAATGAAGCTTGAAGTGATTTATTTTCTTTCAGATGAACAATTCTTTAGCAGAAAAATTGAGATCATTTTGTACAAATGGAGGGTATTCATAATAAATATTTTCATATTCCTCTTGTGTTTTCGTTCACTTGGTCTTCTAACTCCCCCTCTAATTAGGAGCATCTTGAAGGCAACATATATCCACCTATCCTACAGCCCATCAGTTTGTGGAGAGAAACTGCTGTTAATATATTAACTTCCCAGAAAACACAATCTTACACCTTCTTACCTCTTAAACATGTTTTCAACTCTTTTAATATGATAATGGCATCTTTATTAACTTAGAAACTACTCAACGTGGAGAAGCTAAGTTTTACCAATTGTTCATCTTTGATTATAAAAATAATATTAAAACATACCAGTGGCTATGGTAGTCACAAAGGAGAGGGGGAAAAGGTATCTCTGTCAAGGATAGCAGAGTTATCATTAAACTAATGAATAACCTCCAGAGTGTACATATTTACTGTACGTTTCAGGTAAGATGTTAAAATAAGAAAAAAGTAAAGAACCATGATTCTACCTGAAACAAAACCCTTCTGTCAAATTATTCAAAATATTGACCACATACAGAGCTCAAGAGGCTTTCATTGTTGCCTTACCCAAATGTCACACTGTTTATTTATTTTAATACTTCATCAGTATGATAAAAGGTGCTAATCTTACAGGTATTAAACAGGAACAACAACAACAACAAAGAGAAGGTCAAGATTCGTATCCTGAAAAGTGTACCGACCCACACCTACCCCCCCATCATCTTTGTGAACCATATACAGACTTTTGGTCTTTGGAACCTCTTGCAATGTTTTTATTTCCTCTAACTGATGAGATAAAGTCCTTTAAAGCCTAACTGGTTTGAAAGGACAGAATGTTCTCCATAAATTTAGAAAAAACATAGTCCATCTACTCCTCTACTCCATTCTGTACATGTCCTTTAAAACACATAGCTGGAAAAGGAATTCCACTAATTTGCCAGTGGTCAAGGGGCAACCTGTGCTGTTGTCTTACTCAGGTGCTGAGAGCATGTCCTCTTGGCAGCAATAAACCTCAAAACATCGTGGGCAGGAAGCAAATCTGACCACACACTTCCCATCCAGAAGGTGCACAAGAGCTGACAGCTGTCTTTCACCAGGAGCTATGCTCTGCCTCCAGCCTCTAGAGAGACAAACCACACACTGGGCCCCCCTGGCCACAGTAAACCACCCAGGGTTTAAGTGGGTTATGCAGTTGTGCCACAGGCCTACGCTTTTTAAACATAGAAAAGTCATTTTTTGTTCCAGAAGTGGGAAATGGCAAGTCAGTAGAGGGGTGTGGGACACAGAATAGAGCACGAGTGAAGGGCATGAAAACTTTTACTGTAGAATGAAAGACTGTATGTGGGAGGAGAAAAGCATTAGAGTAGAAGTTATGTCATTACAGTTTAAGGAAAAAATGCACTTGAAACAGATTTCTCTTTTTAATTTATTGCCAAAGAGGTTGAAAGCCATAAACATTTTATGAGAAGCTCAGATTCTAGGTTTCATAACATAACTGCAAGGTTTTACTGTGGTCAGTTCAGCTATGAGAATCTTTATACTGTTCCTATAAATCAGCTGGGCTACTGGCAATTAGTTGCAATTTTGTTGAAATCTACTTTAAATGAACTAAAAAACCCAATAAAGAAATAGAAAAATACAAAGCAAATATAGCAAGCTCTGTGTTTATTTTGGTGCACGTAACCAAAACACTGGTATGTGATCAAATCTGTGAGTCAAACTATTATAAACACTGAAAAAAGTAACCACTACAAGATAGTGATCTGTGATCTTTCTATTGAAACTTTAAATAACAGCCATAGTGCCTTCAGGAGGAGAAAAGAGAAGATAAATGGGGGGACAGCCTGAGGAATACATATTTTTTTCCACCTCCAGACCAACATTAAAAAAAAAAAACCCACCCTCAAAAAGTAGGTGCTGCTGATGTAATGCTTTTAAACCTCTGGAACAACAGTTCTCGATCACTTTCCTTAATAATGTGGGTTTGCTGACTTGTTTTGTTTATTTTGTTAAAGTACCCTTCCCACTGAGTTAACATATCTCAGATTACTAAACTCAATTTGAGTGAGCTTGACAAAAACTGACACAATATTTTTATAATTCTGCCCAAGTCATAACAAGTTAGAGAAAATATTTACTTTCTGAATACTGAGAAATAAGAGTTTACTCCATAAACTTTGTTTCATTTTGCTATTTGCCTTCTTCTCACATATTCACCTTAAATTTTTGTAAAGCACATCACCTTCAGCACTGTTGTTTTTAACTTCCATGTCTCAATTACTCAGTCACATTGTATAGCATTCAGAATTAGAAATGCAGTTTATGTTACGGTCAATATCTTATTTGGGTTAGTTTCATTACAAAGAAATATAATTTACATTATCTGAAACTACTTCATCATGCTAACAAAATATTTTTAAGTGGGAAGATCAGGAGAATAATTTCAAAAGCTGAGTCCTCCTCTGAAAATAAAATGCCAATGAACAGACTTTTTAAACTCACTAATGAATTATTTAGTTCTCAAGGTTTATAAGACACATTTACTTACAAAAAGCAGGAAATCTACACTGTCTCATTTGAGAACTGGCCAGCTACAGAACTTGGTTCGACATTAGGTTCCAAGAAGGTCTGCTTTCTCCTGCATTTGCCATTAGCAACTGTGCTAATGTTGGACTGCATGAAAGAACACAATTTAGAGTAAGGAAGCTCACATATCACAGCTATGAAAATTCTATGCAGATTGTATTTTAAATTACTGTCACTGCTTGGTACATAAACTATATTCAATCTTTTTAGGAACTCAGCAAGAGCTACTGCTTCAGCTGGGTTCCCACAAGCATCAAGGACAAGCTGGTTCAACAGCTGCAGCTCTACACAGAAGAAAGATTCCCTAGATCAGCTCATCAATGGTATTCAAGAAAAATCCTTAAGGTACAACCTAAAATTAAGGAAGTACCTGATACGGTACCATACTGAAAAGAGAACAAGTAAAGGGACAATTGACTCTCCTGAAAAAAAAACACCTAAAGCAGTTTATTAGACGAAGTCTAAGGTCAATCTTGGAATCAGTTTCATCTCATATTTTCAATAAGGACCTTGACACAAAGTGAAGGTTACTAATGAAATCTGAATACAACACCACGTTGAGAAGCACTGACATTGCAAAAGAAGGTAAAAATATAACTGAGAAAGAACAAAGTAAGTTTTGATGAACAATTTACTTCCCCTTTTATGTTTGGAGTCACTCTTTCAAGACATACAGAATACAATTTTGATTTGTGTAGAATGTTGCTTAAATTCTTATTAGCCATAATAAAACACAGAAATGAAACAAGTATAGAGAAGGGACTTCTGTTCCTCAGCCACTGTGTTTGTACCATACTCTACAAGAAGCATCTAAGTGTTTGTCTTGTTTAAAGACTGACTAAAACTTTAACTGGATCAACCTCAGAAAACTAAGCTATGACAAAGCAAGCTGTCCATAAGTATCAGGAAGAAAGACAAATTATTTAGGTTAAACAAGGATATTGGTAGAATCAAACAAATGGCTGCAACCTCAGCACGTGCTTCACATACAGATTAGTAGAAAATTTTAGTCCTCAGTGAACTGAGTCCCTGAACAGTCTCCCACTACAAGGGGTGGGGTGGGGTGGTGCAGAACAAAACTAAACAAAAAACCCACAACAAAACACCAAAACAGCAACCCATCAGTAATCAAAATTGAGTGCAACTGATTTATGAGAAAGATCAATGATGTAGTTATTTTCTATAGCAACTGGATCATAAAAGAAACAAGTAGTTCAGTTCAGGGCAAAGGAGGTTTCAGGCTTGGGCTGTTTATCTGTACCTATCAACAGTCTTAATTCAAGAATTTTGGAGATCCATTAGTTTAACAAAATTAGTGGTTTAACTCCTTTTTTTGAAAAGATGGTTTGAAAGGACATCTGACTGAGCTTCTCCACATCCTTTCACCTTCAGTGAAAATATCTTCAGAAGGCAAGTCATAACCCTCTCTGCGAACTGACAAGTACTATCTATCAGGGTTATTTCTACTTTAAGGAATTTTACCCTAAAGGAAATTCTTTCCATTCCCTTTCCTGTTTGTTATGATTGTCTCAGCATGCATTTGCAACCTCTTTCATACTGAAGCCAAATGTTATACAAACCCCTGAAATTTTAAACACTTAATATGTCTGATTCATGCTTTGGTAAACACAGAAATACTTAAAAGTGTAACAACTATGAAGTTGGATGAGCAAGAATAGGAATCATCTCAAGCTTCTGAGGTTCTGCAGGCTCTTGTTTATAGCTAACGAAACTAAGAGGTTAAGACTGAACATAAAGAAGTGCAAACAGCACCTGTTTTCAGAACCGAACCATTTCAATTTGAATTTTTAAATACTCAGACAAATCACAGCCACATGGGTAACTCTAGCTTAGGTTATCAGCAGTTCCACAGGACTAAAATTAGTAGTCAAAGCAAAAGAACTAAATACAAATGTAAGTTTGACTTGCTGAGAGCCAGTTTCAAACTCGCATCCTGCTCTTTAACAGTAAAACAATCTTTTGGAAGAGATCCAACAGAACCACTCAACAGAAATTCACACACTGAAATTCCAGTATTGCTAATCATGTTTTAAAATTCAGTGACAAGGTGAACAAAGTATATCTGAAGCCAAACCTGAGAGGACACTATTGTCTTTAAGCACTTATTCTTTTGTTAAGTACTATAGTTATAAAATATTTAAGTGCTGATAATTTATTTGGGAATTCTTGTCAACTGGTTTAAACAAAGAATATATAATAGGAGCTCAAAATAATTATTTCTTAGTCTTGTAAAAAGATCTTCCCAATATTATCATAGGGAAATACTCTGTACAAATTTTGTACTATAATAAAGTGGAATAATAGTACACTGGAATATCAACTAAAATTCTCAATTATCAGAGCAACTGATACCATAAAAAGCTTGTCATATTTCATAGATTAATTCACACTGGAAGCCACCATAGCACTTTATTCAGACCACCTTGCTTAGGGCTTTGTCCAGTCTAGTCTTAAAAAAAATGGAAAGAATGTAGATTTGACAACCTGTGTTACCTGTTCCAATTCCTCAGTGTCCTTAGGGTGATTTTTATTTGCAAGTGCCAAATCAGAACCTCACCTATTTTAGATTGTGACTGCTGTGTCTCTTCCTCTTGTCACATACCTCTGTAAAGGGCCTGGCTGTCTTCTTGATAATCTCTTAGGTATCACCTTGTGAGGCAGCTATTAAGTATCTCCTGAGCTTTCTGATGCCCAGGCTATGCAAAGCCTTTTCTCTCAGCCTCCCCTTCTGTGCCACAAGCCCCTCATTTTGCTGGCTTTTCACTGAACTGGCTTCAGTTTACTTAATATTTCTTATGTATTGGGGGAACCAAAACTGGAATGGGGTATATCCTGTATGGTCTAAGGAATACTGAATATTGGCAATCCACTGGCTATGCTTCTGTTCATGAAGTCTAGTATGCTGCTGGCATTTTTTGCTGTCAGTGAAGACTGACATGCTGACTCCTGTCTGTCAGAATGTGTAGGTCCCTTTTAGCAGAGCTGTTTCCCAGGCAATCACTCCCCACCCGGTGCTGTGGCAAGGCATAAGAACATGCATTTATCCTTGTTGAATGTCACAAAGTTCATCATGGTCCATGCCACCAGCCTCTCTAAATTGCAGAGCACTGTCCTCAAACATGTCAACTACTCTCACAATGTGATGTCACACGCAAATTTGATGAGGAAACACTTCATCTCCTCCTCCAGGTCACTGATCACACTACTAAATAGAATAGGTCCCAGTACAGTACTTCACTTGTAACTGGTCTCCAGGTGGAATACAAACCATTAACTGCTACGTTTTGAGCCTGACAATCAAGCCAGTCCTCCCATCCAAACCATAACACTGCAACTTTATAAGAAAGATGCTATCAAAACCAAGCTCAAAGCCTGGATAAACTCAAGATAAATGATGGGCAAACTGCCATAAACAATATTAAATCTCATCTGATGGCATTTAAGGTCTTAGTATATACACTTAGTGTATATATAAAGGTGTCAGGACTATGAATAAGTATATAAAAGATACTTAGGAACTTCAAACAAGGCCATTTTAATTTCTGCTTAGGGGAAAAAAAAAAAAACAACAAAACTAAACACAAAAACAAAACCCAAATCAAAATAACTGCATTAGATTTCTTCCTACTAAGGAATAAAACATAGGACTAAAGAAAAATGTGTTTATGTATGAAATAGAAGGGTTTTAAGTTTCAGAATCTGTAAATGTAGTCCATGAAAATAAAAACTAATTTCATCACCCAACCAAGGGAACCTAAAGTCATTACCCACCTTACACCATTTCAAGAATCATGAAATGGGAAAGACTTCACACTATAAGAAACAAAGCAATACAAACACCTACTTAAATGAAACTTGAACTTATTTATTGATTTAACTGATTAGTATTATACCTACAGCTGCAACCCATGCCTATGTATCTCTGCCAAATTACTCTGTGAATAGACTGTTGTTTCAGTTGTCTGAAAAGGGAATTTGAAATAGAAGGTTACTGTTTTGATGAAAGGATTTTAACTACCTGGACAGCACTTGATTGGCTACTACAGCTCAACCCAGACTGAATAATTTGAAGATCAAACTAAGGAATATCTCCATATCAGCAATATAAAAGAATCTATGGAAATGCCAAAACAAGTCCCATGTTGGCGTATTTAATGAAATTAAAAAAAAAAAAAATCCTCAGTTATTTGAAGGTTTTCTTCATATAATTCTCCCTGCTGCACATTGAACATCTTCCCACCCCTGAACATCCCAACAATCTAAAAGTTATTGCAGTTGAAAATACTGCACCTCTTGCATATAATGACCACACTCAGAGAAGCACCTTTGTAGTCATTTAGTTTGTTGTATGTAACAACTTGCATTATTTTTCTCATTTACCATGTAACAAGTAAAGTAGCTCTTCAAAATGACAACACCTCTAGTACTTATGAGGCTTATCATTGAACACCAACTTCATACAATATTTTTGTCAAAGACATCACAAACTAAACCTAACAGAAATCCCCAGTGGTTTCACTTGTTAGCTCCAGTGTCAGACTGTAGCACACTGACATAACATAGCTTTAAACTAATTCCTGCCTTGTATCAGCTTATATCATAGGTTCCATATTGTCAAACTTCAAACATTTTTCTCTGAGTCTCAGATGGAAGAGAACAGAGGAGTAATGACAATCCTGTGGAGAAAATAGGCCATGGGTTTGTAAATACAATGGGTTGTTTTGCATTAGACCAATGAACAAAATTATCCTCACATTCATCATCAATTAGAATTTTTACATGACAAACCCAGAGCATCCTGCTGAACCCAAATCACAGCTGGCAATCCTGCAGCCCAATGTGGCAAGGCAGCCACCGTCTTTGAAACAGCTCCCTTCATTGCTACAGAGAAAAACCACGAGGAGCAATAATAATAAGCTGTTGTCCTGACAACCTTACAAAGTAAAACCAAGGCTTACTTTACTACAGCAGAACAGCAAGGACAACCTGATCACTGTAAACTGCTCCTAATTCTTCAACAGCAGACAGCCACTGCAATAAGGAAGATCAGCACAGCAAAATACATATGCTTGCTTACACGTTGTAGATTATGTGCACATTAGGCGCGAGAATGTATGAATATACACAGCCACAGTGTTCTGATCTTTTTTTCCCCCCACTTTGTGTCACACAAATATTACAATGAGATTTCATTCTAAAACATGTCAGGTATTCATTTTTAGTGCTGAGAGGCCAGAAAAACACTTAGGAGTGCTCTTTTCCTTGAATGTACCTAAAAATAGGAAATAATTAGCTTTGAACAGAAACCAGAAACGAAAACAGTCAGAGAAGCATGATTAAATGATTTGTAACACTGAGGTGGAAAGAAAAACAAAAAAAAAAAGAAAAAAACCAACAGACTGAAATTTCCCATCTTTCACAAATACCTTCTTCATAAAATAGAGGAGACAGAACTCCTTTTTGCAGTGACAGTTTTGCTAAGTATGCATTAATTACAGTATTTCTTTTTAATCCCCTACTTGAAAGAGAAAAAAATAGCAAAGCGTATTTTAACAGTATGTACATTACTAACACCTATAGAAAGTTTTACTCTGTCTCCACTCATCTTAATTGCTGTTTTAGTCTCACATCATTTCACAATTTATCAATTTGACTGAAGTGACTGTAAAAATCCAAAATTAAATACAAGGTGGCCCAGAATCTCCTTTCCCTCTCATATATATAGAGTAAAACAAGCGTCAGCAAAAAAACCGTGAAAACAAAACAAACAAACAAAAAAATCAAACCAGTAGAAAAATTTTATGAAAATATTAAAACACATTTTGCTGCATTTGAATTAACCTGCACAGAACCTCTACTGTTCTCAGAGTACCTTTCCATATAAAAACATTTTAAGTACCATAATGTGTTGCTTCTGTAATATACAAAGCAGTTCTATAATTTCATCACAGATTGTATCAAGTTTAAAATAAAAGTTAGTGAACCTAAAGGGAAATGGAAGGGCAAATTGTTGAGTTTTACGAGAGCTTTATAAGTCTCATCTTTTAGCTTTTGAATCATAGGTATTTCACAATATGAATTTTCAGTCTGAAATTATATGAAAATGATTTGATGGGATTTATGTTAGAGGACACATATTACACATAAATAAAGGCAGGCATTATCACAATCCACAGCCACTATGTCAGCGAGAATTTGAGCAGTGAAGGGAGAGGGGAAAGAAAGAAGAAAGAGCAAATAATACAGACAAATATCTGCAGAGCTGAATATGGGACTTTGCAGGACTGAGGACAACAAACGAAGGCATTATATAAGAAAAGATTCAAACTCAATGGCAAAACTCCAAGTCCTGTGCTCAGAATTTTATTTAAGCTGCTGAGGGGGAGGGGCAGTCATGACAACTTCAGCTACTGCTATCTTCCAGCCTCCTAGCTACTACAAGCCAATTTACTACCTCTCCTCTATCTAGCCTCCTTCTAGACTCCCTCACTTTCAAAACAGCGATGGTATCTTTCTACATTACATGTCGTAACTTTAAAAAAAAAAATTAAGTACAGGTCATTTTTGTAAGGAAAACAGAATCCCCAGTTAACAGCAACTAAAATAAATGTCTACTTCATTTCAAACATTTACTATTCTTAAAATGTTTTACAAGCACCAGATCCAATAAAGCTGTTTGCTTGCAGATCCAAAAAGACAGGATGGCAGCTGCTTACATTTATTACATGTTCAGAAGACTACCTCCATAAGGATTCAAGACTTTTTTTAAACAAAACCTTTAATTATGTATAGACTGCTCATTATTTAAGAAATTCTAGAAAACCAGAAGAATCCACTTATAAATCTTGAGTAGCTAACTGCTGATGTAATTACAGTTTCATGATCCAAACAAGAGCTTACACATCTTTTAGTAAGAACTATGGTGCAAAATATTCACAATGACATTTCTGCCTATTGCTGTCCTGTCTAACTAAAAACTAGAAGAGTATCACCAATTATAATAATCCTTTTCAATCTTCCGTTCATTCAATTATGCATGAAAGTGGCTTTAAATCTGGGGTCAGTGCTTTACTACAAAGGAAGACAGGTTCTCTCTCATTTACTTCTGTCATGATAAATCAGATGTTTAACATGAAGTCTGCCCTTTCACAACAAAGTAAAAAATACAGCTAGTCATGTGAAGTCCTGGCAAATCTTAAAAATCTAACCAGTCATATGGCATCATCACTGAATGTCATGAGGAATTACTGTTATTCTTAATGCAATTTATGTGAACAACTAGTGTTTAACAAGTAAGTAAACAAACAACTGTGAAACATACTTTTCAATTACTAAATACAAATTCCCTCATAAATTCTTCTTACTGGATTCTTGGATATGGTAGACAGTCTTCACAGTATTTCCTCAAAATTCAGGTAGAAAAACCAGGGTAGAAAAAGACTGTCAAGGTACCTCTACCTTAAACTTCCTGAACTGTTCAGATTTATGAGGATGAAAAATCTCTTGAAAATAAAGAGATAAACTGAAGTTGGTCTTGCCTTAGCAAGTGGTAAGGGTTTCAAGAATTTGATATAAATTGTGTCTCCTAATATAAGAAAATTTTCTACTTTGAGTACAATATTGCAACATATATAAAACAACAGCCATCTCCACTTCACTGATCTACAACCCAGCTTATCCAAACATTTTAAAATTGCAAAGCATTTTAAATTGTAAAGCAAAAATTGCATGGAAAGAGAAAACCCTGATTTCATTTCAAGCTGTCAAAACAGCTACTGTTGGTAATTTTGGATGACTAACGTGAGAAACTAGATAACCCAGTGCCCCACCCTCTTTCCACAATCTGTAACTTATATTATCATAATAACATAGCATTTCTCACTCAATATTACCAAACCAGATCTCTAAGCAGTAAAAGGTATGAACCTACTCAAAATATTTTCACTTCCAACCGTTTAAATATGATCTTAGCTCCAGCCAAGGCAAGGAGAAAATATTTACTTTCTCCTGCAGTTCGAACTGGTGATCTGCAGATAAAAAGCTTAGGTACAATGCCTATGAAGCTGAAAGTGAAAAAATGAACTGCCTTCGTTCAGTTGTAAAGGTCAAAAACAGCAAAAGGGATGGTTTTGCCTGTTTGACCACTGCTTTGCCTAGTTCCTCATTTGACTCTCTTCATTTGCAAGAGTATTTCACAATGCACTTGAGTAATGGCATGTCAGTGTATGTCTACAAAAAGAAGACCACATTATCTTTCTTTCAGGAAAATGAAATATAAACCTTTAAAAATACTATATGCACAGTAAGCAGATACCAGCTAGAAGGAACTGAGGTTTTATTTAGTTGTAGGCTTTGCATTATATCCTTGGCATATACAAACTAAATGATCTTTAACTGATCCAACAGGACTGGTGAAACAGTCTGGCATCCTTACAAGTAAGTATTCCTTCTTGTTACATCGAAGTGCTGTATGACCTGGTAAGGTAACCCACTGGGCATGCAAAACCAAGACAATACATTCAGAGACCTCTCTAAATCTAGCTTTATATGAATGCTACATAAATTATAAATCAACTGTTGTGGACCCTAAGTGATGTTTAAATATCTATAATGCATTAGAGCTCTTGATGATTTAAACATGTTTGCATTAATAATAAAAGATATTTCAAAGATCAAATTTAAGACTGAAGTATTTCAGAGCTGCCACCGAAAAAGTGAATGGAGGGCAAATAACACATTCCACTGACAACAGGCACAGTTATGGAAAAAACCCCACAAGAAATAGAGTAATATGGCATCAAGGCCAGGCATTCCTATATCCAGCAGGCTGTGATGCACTACCTTTCTGAATCCAATTCCAAAATGTTTCAGTCTAAGATAGTCAGGTACAGAATCTGGGAAAAAATAGCTGGACAATATCAATGCACGATGGTCCTTTTTAAAATAAGCCCATGAAACTAAGTAACAAATAAGACTGAATTATTGGGTTTTCCCAATTTTCAAACATCCTGCCTTATCCAGCTGCCTTCCTTTAAAGCATCGTAAATACTTTGCAGAGTTACCTTTCAACTAAAACTTTCTTTAGATATCAGTGACACATATGTAAAATAATGTCTAAGCAGCAAGATAAGCTGATCAAAACAATAAATTATGTCAGCTAGTAAGCAAACTTCAAATTCTGCTCGGGTCTAATCAGTGCAGAACTGACCAGAACATAGTTTACTATTTACGTGAAGAAAAAAAAAATAGACAAATACAGAAATAGCAGGCTGCAGAGCCAGATTACATGCTTTCCTTCCCTGTAGGATAGCTGATATAAGAAAGCCATCTAGTGTTAACTTTTAGAAGTGAAAATTGCGCACAAAAGAGCTCACGGAAATTTACATGTGCAATTCTCTTCAACTTTGCATATCTTTTGCATCATAAAAAATAGAACTCGTTTCCTCTAGAAAAGCCAGGCTGAAAGCAAGTATTCAAACTACTGATGTATTGAAATAATGCAGCACCAAGTACGAAGGTAGTTTACTGACCTACTTTGTGAACCTTAACAGCCATATCTGAAACTTGTCGACTCCGGAGTTGCCTTTGTCAAGCCTGCATAACGCTACTTCCCCATTCACAGGGGCTCTCACCAGCCCAGCAAGGCGCTGCAGCGGAACACCGAAGGGGTGCGGAGCCAGGAACATAAAATCTAAAGCAAAGTTGAGCCCAGCTAGCTACCATTTAATGAACTCGAACGCTAAGTTTGGAGAACGGACCACTGAACAGCTATCAGAATATTACAATATAACAAAGAGTGCAAAAGGATGCAGGTTGCGCCTTGTATCCAGTAACTAAATAAACACCATTAAAATCATTTGAGGAAACTGCACGGGCTGAAGATCCTTTCCCTCTGCCACCCCGAGCGCTCGGCGGTCCCCACTCCACCGTCTCAGCTCTGAACAGCAGCTCTACCCCACGGATGTCCGATCCAAGCAAACTTACTCCGTAATTGCCATTATTGTCGAAGCGAGACTGGGAGAGGGGAGCGGCGTGCCCCGGCTGCCGCAGCCGGTGGCAGAGCCGCCCCGCAGGTGACCGGCGACCCGGGGGACACCCCCGCCGCCCCCGCGGCCATTACTCGGGAGGCAGATCCGAGCGCTATTTATAAAGGCGACGTGCGGGAGCGACCCATCCCGAGCGCAGCCACTCCGCCCCGGCGCGGCGGGCACAGAGCGGCGGCCGGGGCTCCTCGCCGCTTCCCCGCTCCCTGCACCAGCACTCCGTCCTTCCGCGGAGCCCAGAGCAGCCGAGCCTCCCTCCCAACGGCACCTGAGGGGAGAGGACGTGGGTCCTTCACGCCCTTCCCCAAGCTGCCCCCGAGCCCTTCCCGGCACAGAGAGCACTCGCACGCCCCCGGGGCACGGACGCGGTGCCGGGCGCTCCTTACCTGGTGCCGCCGCTGCCGCGGCCGCCGCTGCCCGCGCTCCGGCTGCTCCAGTCGCGGGACCCCCATGCCCCCCCCCGCGCACACGGGCTGCGCTCCGCTCTCCGCCAGCGGCGAGCAATCCTCTCCTCTCCTCTCCTCTCCTCTTCCCTTCCGCGGGACACGCCACCCGCGGGGAGCCGGAGCCCTGCACGGAACCGGGGGGCGTCCGCTGGGGTATTGCGGGCTGGCGCGGGTGCCGCTCGTCCCCGTCCTCCTCTCTTCCCCGCGCTGCCCCGCGCTCTGCCCGGCGCTGGCTCTGGAGTGCGGCTCCGCGGCCGGACGGGGAGGCGGGAGCGGCGGGCGGGGCGGGCGCAGCCCCGACACTCGCACCCGAGCGCGCCGGACCCCGCGCGCCCGCAAGCCCCGCCCCTGCCGCCGGCCCCGCCCCCATTGGCTGGGCCGGCGCGGCCCCGGGGGAGCGCCAGCTCCGCATTGGCCGCTCGCGCTGTCGCGCTCCCAGCAAGGCCCAGGCCCCGCCCCCCGCCAAGACACCGCCCCCCCCGCCCCCGCCCTTGGCCCGGCCCGGCGCGGGAGGGGATCACGGGGTGCTCCGGGACAGGCGGCCGGTTTGGGATGGGGAGCGAGCGACAGGTGGGGTGAAGGACGGAGCGAGGCAGAGAGTGAGGGGGCCCCGGGAGGGGCCCTCTCCGCAACGAGCTGCTGAGCGCCCGGTCCTTTAGCGGGATCGGGCCCCCCCAGCCCCTCGTGCCCAGGTGAGCCCCGGCGGAGCGGAGCCGAGGCGGAGCGCCCTGGCACCTGCCCCTCCCCCTGCCCTGCACGGGCGCTCCTCTTCGCTTTCATGACCCTGGACAACGCCTCTCAGCGCCGGGCCCCCGGCCCCTGCCTCTCTGCCGCCCCCGGGCTCCTGAGCCCCCCGGCTCCTTCCCACGGGAAGCTCGGGAGTGGCGAGCAGCGGGGTGACCAGGACTCATCCTGCCAGGCTCTGCATTGTCTCAGTGAATGCCTATCTGAGGCCCTCCGGGCTTACGGCGGGGATGCTGTGTCCGCATCCCGGCAGTGCCTGTGCTTTAACCACAGCTTTAAAGTGGAAATACCTAATAGCGATGAAACACATGGCAGTGGAGTCCTTGGGATTGCGTGCTCTGTCTCCTCTGTACCACTCTTAAGTTGCACATGATCAGGAGAGTGGTGCTTTCCCTCTGTGTTGTGCAGCCCTGAGCAGGTTTAGTTTGCCTGCCAAATAAGCCATGGCTAGGTATCCACGTTTCCTCCACCTTCTCCATGTGTTCTGGTAAGCAAACCAAAGGCTGGTTTTAGAATTTGAATTTCCCTATTTTTACTCTGCGAGCTAGTTTTGTAAAGAACCATATCTGTAATCATAGGGCTCATTTCTACATAGAGGTTGCAAAATAGAAGATGTTATCAGAACTGATGTGGCTGCTCCCATCTGCTACCCCAAATTACGAGGCCTGCAATATCCTTGGAATAAAGTCTACTCCTACAGAACCCTACAGAAACAATTCAGGATTCTTTTATGTTTTTCCAATCGTCTCTCGCTTGCTTTCCCCTCCGCCCATACCTACCTGTCATGGGTATGTAACTTTCTGGTTGTACCAGTTTGCTCAGCTCTGGTGAGCAGGCTGAATGTCGACATTTACAAGTATTCTGCTGTCTAGTAAACTTCTCCTCACTGCCTACCTTTTGACGGAAATAGAGCAGAAGGCTTTAATGGAAAGGAACTGCCACAAATATGCCAAAGATCCAGAACACCCAGGGCAGGCCAAAATTTGAGTTATTGCACTTAACTGGTCCTTTAATGCACATTTTATATCAAGAAATACGATCCACAATCATAAATTTAAGCATTGGTTCATACACACTTATTAGAACAAACTTAAAGATGTCAACATTTACTCTAAAAGCATTAGCAAACATTACATTCACTAGTTAGGTTTTTGGATGCCTGATTGAGGGTTATTGTTTTGGTTAAAATTGTATTTTAGAATGTTATCTTTTCTACCCAAAATCACTAGTCCAGTTAGGGAGCAGACTGTCTCTCTACCAAAGCATGACCACAGGAATAATATTACTATGGTCCTGACAAAGAGCCTCAGAAAAAAACACCACAAATGAAAGGAGCGGTGTATTTTTCACTGCTCTGACAGTACGACAGAAAATGTTGATGGAAACAGAAGGAATCAGGAGAGGTGTAAGCGCGCACAGAATATGGTAGCCAGTGCTTGCCTCTGATTTCTATGCTGGCAGAGTCCTCAGTATTGGAGGGCTCTGGCTGCATGTTCTAATAAGTCGCTCTCACTCCTAGGGTGGGCTGCCTTTCGGGAGTTCAGACTCTGCAGCAGCCGCTGAATTTCCCCTCCTTGCTGTCATTCCTCTTGCATGCTGCATCTCTTGCGCCGAAGGAAAGCTGGATGACCGGAGCCGTTGCCCTCCAGATCCCGTCAGGACGGAGCGAGGCTCAGCGAGAGCCGCCGCCAGGTGTCCTCTGGCAGCAGCGCGGGGCCGCCGCCCCGGGGCCGCGCTCTCACCCCGCTTTGCTAAACTTGCCCATGTAGCGCCCGACCCACCTCTGATGCGGCTGATTTTCTGCTGCCCGCACCGTCAGTGAAGCTAAATGGTTCTTTTATAAGCTTAGCTACGTTTCATGTGCAAACTTAGGAAGGTGGTTGCGCACTATACTAATAGCTAACACAGCTGTAATATTTTGTATGCTAAGAACAATATTTGCATATACTTACTCTGTTTTCTTTATAAAGCACTTTGGATGCAAATCAGCTTCCTCCAAGAATATTTCGGTGTTTCACCTACTATCCTAAAGAACACTATGCTTAAAAAAACCTGACAACTTATCTGTAAGTCATGGCATTGCCTTATCCTCTGAAAAAATGCTACTCAGTCTCTACCGACTGCAGTGGTGAGATTAACTCCTTCCTGCACATAGGGTGAATTCAGCCCTCTGCATACTATTCTGTCTGAATGGGCTTAATTTGGATGTGAGAAATTTTTAGGCATTCTGCTGTATGGTACCTCCAAGGCTGATGTGCACCATTAAAGAACAGACTAACTATGGTATTGGCTGTGAATAAAAGAAATTATTTCTCAGCTGACAGAATGTACTCTGTGATGGAACTGTGACACCTTACTTAACAGATCTAAACATTTACAGCCAACATACTAAATATTGTTTAGGTTTCATTCCCAAAAATAATTATTACCTGCATCTTGACAAAATCCAACACACCAACATGTATTAGGGTTTTGCTGTTAGGACAATCTGGAATTTCACTGTGATCACAGGGGTTTTTTTGGGTTTTTTTTACTTTCTTATTTTTTCTTTCTCTCTTACTTTTTTTCCTTCTTACTCTCTCACTCCTCCAGTATCGTTCTTTTTGGCTTCCAGGCTACCATCTGTGTATCCTCAAGGAGTCAACAAGAGAATAACAAGGGCCAGAAACCAGAACACAGGTGAAAAGAGGTAAATAGGAGCTTCTTGCATTCATAAAGGGATATTCAAGCCTCAAGCACACAAGAGCTAATGAAGCAAGAGGAATCCCTTGCCCAAACTAAAAACCAATAAACATATAATTGAAAAGGATGGGAAGAAAGGAGGAAACTGACTTTCCCTTCAGCTTCTAACTCTTCCAGTATGCATGTATTTTATTTGAATTATCTATTGAAGGACACTCACTTGCCACAGATTTAGGATAAGTCACAGCAGGACAGTTCAGCCTTTGACAATATGGACACATATTGTGGTATGCATATTACAACAGTTCAGCTACAGTCCAAATAATATACAAGCAAAATTATACGTAAGACATTCCACAGGCCACAGGTTGGGCAGCTCTGATTAAGACAGGTGCCAGCTTTTTCCCTTAGTATCTTTTCTTCACTTCTCCTGTCCATACTTACTTTCAAAGTATCTAGCTCAGCCACATTTGAAGCTAGTCTTCAGACAATGTTAATACACAAGGAATTATTCCAACATCACCTACAAACTGTTTCCAAAAACATAAAGACAACTCTAACAAAAAAAGTGGACTTTTCCATTCATTGTTAGGGAAGTAGGTCTGAGTGGGATCCTTGGAAGCGGTGCAGGAGGTGGAGAATACATTCAGAAGCCACATGATGAGGCTCGTTTTGCTGACACAAGGCACTCACAAACAGGCAAGCTGAAGAAAGTTTAGGTTTGTTTCCTCAGTCTTGGGCACAAGCCTAGAATCCAGATGAAGTAAGTGAGGGCTGAGCACAAGATCTCACCAATGCATGAAGATGTCATCTCACTCACAAATCTTTTTGCTGACATTGCTCAGTGTGTCCTGATGCAGTTAATGAGGTGAGGTGCTCTATAAGGGAATTCTGGCTAGATCTTTGCAGCAACTTCAGCTCCCTCTGGTCACACCAGAGGAAAGCTGTGAGTAGCAGCAGCAAGGCAGTCACTGTCTTCACACACAGTGAATCACCATGCTACCCACAGGCTGGTGCAAAGGTCAGTGCTGCAGGTAAATCCCCAGACTCCGTGCTTCTGTAGATTCAGCAGCCCTGGAGCCACACATGCATAGCCTGGGGACACAAGAGCTCCTATACCAGTAACCACTATAGTTTGGCAGTTTCTTGTACCTCGAAGTAGGTTGAGGGTGGATTTTGTTCTTCTAACACCAAGCTGCCTTTTCATTTGAACCTTGCGTGGGTGAAACTATGTACCCACACTCTGTAAAGTGCCTATTTCACATGTTCAAGCACAAGCACAGTTTACTGCAATACTAATATTTCATCCCAGTGGCTTTCCTAAGATAGGAGCAATTCAGTGAAACAAAACATCCTTTGTATCCTCTGAAACTGGTTTTGAAAGCCCAGATGGCGGAAAATACTATTGGTTTTAATTAGCAATATCCTTCACATGAATCCCTTATTAACCAAAGGAGCATACTATAATTCATCTCACTTCCTCTAGTTTACTTACTACTGCCTCTCTTCTCTGTGGTTTACCAGCAGGAAACCACTGGAGGGGACATATCCAGATAAGATTAAACAACATAATATTATCATCTTTACTATAACCAGGCTGACAGCTTTTATGCTAGATGCTGAAATGAGATTCACAGACATTTTGGCCTTCATTCACTGTGGCAAGAAGCCATTCTTTTGAGTCCAAAATATTTCACTAATATTCCTGAAGTATTTCACTTGTGACAGGCCATTTTATTTTATTTTATTTTTTTCACTGAAATGCACTTCAGACAATAAGTTAGGTTCACTCTAGCTGAATGTAAAAGAAAACAGAAGCAGGGTGTCCTGGGAGTGGATGTATCTCCAAGGGTAAGACTATGGTAGAGCAAGGCAGCTGTAGGTTCTGCTCTTCTGAGGAGCTATCAGAAAGTCACCAAGTGGCTTCTTTCTAGTGGCAGTCAGACAAGAGTGTGGCTCCATACCTTTCTACCACAGTTTCCACCTGAGGGTCTTTCAGGGGACACAAAACCTCAAGAGTATAGATGAGAAAGAAGAGAGGCAGACCAAAGCAGGAAAAAAGGTGTTTTCTTCTTGCACAGCTGATCTCACTGTACCATGGATATTCCCAGTCTGAATTCTTTATGCCTTGTCATGCTGGGTAACACATAAGCCACCTGCAGTGGTGTGGGTAGACTTGCATAAAGGCTATGAAATTTGCAGCCAGTGCATACATCACTTTTCACTGGGACTGGGGCAATATTAACCAATACCTAACACAGATGCTCAGTTTCTACTTGCAAAATATCTTCCATAGTTTTTTATGGCATCAGTACTCTTCTGCACTTCTGGCAAAATACTGCTGTGGTCTTTATCAGAAACCTTCAGTCTCTTGAAAAGACATCTCTAATCACTTAGCTGTTTCACAGATACTGAGACTGTATTAATTTCCAAGGAATTTCTTCTGCCAGGTGACAGAAAGTTCAACCAGTAAGGGAATCTCTTCACTGTAAATAGGTTGCAACATCAAACTGCTGAGAAGGGAGGGGAAAGGACTGGAGGAAATTGGCATGATGAGGCGTGTGAATGAAGTCAGCCAGGGAGAAATGACAGACTAGGCATCAAAAGACAGGCTGCTTCAGCACATCTCCAGGGCAACTTCTGCTGGCAGGTCTCTTAATGTCTGCATCTTAGGTCAGGCAAACTGATAATATGCACCAAAATTCCATTACAATTATCACTGAGCTCAGTTTTTAACATGACCACTCCTCCTTTTTTTTTTTTTTTTTTGACAGGCTTATTTTCTGGGACTGACATTTTCCAGACTTAGTATTAGCACATGACAAGTTTTGAAAGATGAAAGAAAATCAGCAGAGCTGTTAAAGCATGCAAAGATTATTTTCCACATGGCTTGACCAGAACTTTTGCACTTGACTAACTCAGAAAAATCTGAAATTAGAAACTGTAAACAAAATTATTTGGTAAAAATACCTAGCTCTTGATAGAAGAATGTTCAGAGCTAATTTTTTAAGAAGTTTTAAAGTTTTGGTATTTCTTAGTTGGCAGTTTTACTATGTTTGTTAAACTTCCATTTTAAGATGCTGTAATGAGATATAATTGGGTGGGATGTTTCTCAAATGGAATAGAAGATTGTATTTATTTACACTAGATAGTTCTTTCAATAACTGAGGCAGGCTGAAAAAGAGAAGGCACTATGAAATCACTATTGACCCCACTACACCAAACTAATTTATTTGGGAAAGACCTAAGACAGTGCTGAAAAGTACGAAAAACCATTAATAGAGAAATTCATCTTTGTTAAGCACATTCTACTGGAAGAAAATTTCTTAATACCTTTTCAATGTTCCATTAATTCATAGACTTTAAAGCTCTAAAGGCCCATTTTTGATAATCTAGTCTGACCTACCATATGACATGCCATTGAACTTCCATGAATTAATTTTTGTTTCAACTAGGTGTCTTCTAGACAAATTTCCAGTCATTCTATACATATTCTCACTAATGGAAAATTCACTGAAGTCCTTGGTACATTGTTTCAGTTACTTTCACTGTTAAAAATGTGTGCCTTATTGCTAGTTTGAACTGTCTGCCTTTCAGTTAATGTATCTTGTTATACTTTTGTCCACTTTACTGAAAAGTTCATTCACGCTGTGTGCTCATGGCTGGTACATACAGACAGTATCTCTGTTATTCCTCAGTAAGTTCTTTTATGAAGGAGATAGAGCAATGAGAGTTTTTCACTATGATCTGTTTTTCATTTCCCATAATAAGTCTCATGGCTTTTCTCTGAATTGTTTTCCCCCTGAGCTCGTTCTAAATTCCTTCCTGAAATACAGGAGAATGTAGAAGCCATACTGTCAAGACCCGCAGGGAGATGCCTTCCTCAAGCAAGGATCTTTGTTAAATTGCTATTGAACTGTTTCCATCACTTTTCAAATTGTGCCATTAGAATCTAACCTCCATTTTACCTCACATCTCCTAATTCTCATTTTAAAGCATTCTGTTTGAAACAGCAGAATAACAGGAAACAACCTCAATTTATAGCGTGGGCCTATTATATAGCATTGCTCTGCTGACCACCATTTGGAGTGGAAATACGGAACATTTTAATTCACAGGAGGATTCACAAACCTTATAGTTTTAGTTCACCGAACTCTGTCTAGTGTAATCAAAATGCAAATTCACTTACTTTTAATGGTTCACACATGGCTCAAAGCAGTATTTAACTCTTTATCTTTGGGGTTATGTGGTAGATAATGAAGCCTTTCTTGGATCACGCATACATGAAATGCATTTCACTGGTAAATCTGGCTCAACACGAGAGAAGCAAATGTGAATATTCTTGAACCTGGGCCTCCTAATAACCTCTGAACTTCTGCTCTCATTCCATGCTGTGACATCCCACTGATAGCACTGTTTTCTACACTTTCCTAGCAGAAAACACTATCTCCCACCAGAATTTATTAAGTATGCACACTGAGGATCACGAAAGCCTCAATGTTTGTCTTTAATTTGGTGCCGAACGCTGCTTATATCTGATGTATCTACTAGTGATCTTTGGAGAAGGCACCTGCTTCTGCTCACTGAAAACTACTGGAAAGAATGATAACTTCGATTTCAGTTTTGTAAATGCTTGAGGAACCTGGACACTCCCTGTACCCATATAGTGTGTCTCCTGGTATTTTTTAATTGTTGTATCTTGTCTTTCATCTACCCCACAAGCTGTGGGCATTTTTTCACAAATTATCTCTTCTTTGTCATCCACAGATTCATTTTCTCATTTTGCAGCCTGCTAAATTGGTAACACTATAGCAGGAAACAAAGAGCTTCTGACTCATCTATCATGAGACATCTAACAGTCCGGTGAGGTTTGTTTTTCTGCTATGACTCTTCACCTGGTACTTGGAGTAATATACTACCTTTACGTCCTCCTGACACTGCATTAAAACTTGTGAATTCACTGAGTACTTTGCTTCAGAAATGAGCAGGCCACAGAAGAAACATTGCAAATACCCTCCAGCTTCTTTGTGCTTAAGTTATAAGTGATTCAGATCTGATTTGTTGCACACCAATGAGTTATTTGCACTACTCTGGCAGCAAGGCTTGGCAGAGGAGAGCCAGGGCAACAGCAGCTTTGCTCAGTTGTATGTCTGTTCTGGACAGACTTTCTGAGCAGAGGCAACAACAGGCTTGAACAGTAAAAGTCCAAGTTAGTCAACCCAAGAGCAGCTGGAGCAGCCCTGCTACCCACGAGCTACTCAGGTGGCTAGAGTGTGAAAAATGATCCAGTCACTAGGAGACACACTCACTCTGTCAGGACTGGAAAAGAGGTCCTCTGGGCTGGTTGACCACACTGGTGGGGCACCACAGGAGGATTATGACAGACACACAAGGTCTTAGTTGAGCCTTGATACTTTCAGTTGTAGCTACGTGATCTTTAACTACGTGGGTAATTGAGAAACTTAAGAACAAATCAAGTGGTGAGGGTTTTTTTTCCCCTCAGTTTTATCATTTGTTCCTTTTGCTTGTTCCATTTTATTCTAGAAGCTTATTTTATGTGGATTATTACATTTGACAGCCTGCCACTGTGCACATCGGAGAACTGGAGCAGCCAGACAATCACATAACCTGCTCTTTTGGCCTGTTTGAAAGCTTATTGATGTTGTAGGAATCTTTTAGTTTTCCTCAGTGCATTTTCTGTTGGAGTCTTACAGCAAGAGGCTTGTAGACAGAAAAGGAAAGAGATGTAAGGTACACAACTTTCAAACACCAGATATTATAGGTCTTTCCTCTCTCTACTCTTCCCTGCATGAAAAATGTCACACTGGTTCAGAGTTTAGGTACATTTACAAATCACCATGGAGTTGGTGTAAACTCAGGGAGGCTGCCCAAGAGCCAGCACAGGAGATGTGCCAGCCAAGCAGTGCAGTGCAGTACCCAAAATAGCAAGCCCTGCTGAGGGGTAGGTCTGTGGAGTTCTGGTAGGGTAACAATCACAGGGCTGTGCTGCTTTCAGGGCACAGAGGTCCATGCAGGGCTATATTTAGTCACATGCATTTATTAGTGCAAACTTCGTCAAAAGTGCATGGCACCTCACAGAACAATGCAAACATCTCCATCCCCTTTTTTCATGTTTTTTTCTGCTTTTACTCTATTTTCCAAGTCAGATGCAGATGAAATGAAAAGGTCATTCATCCATTAAATAGATCAGTGGAATGGTAGCATTCACCATGGGGTTTTGCCTGTTTTACTGGTTGGTTGGTAATGTAATTACTTTCAGCATAAAAGCCAAAAGTGAGCAAGCATGTGGATCAAGTTTCCAGACAGTTTTCCACAGATTCAGTAAATGAGGTAGTGACATTCAGGTAATCTCCTAATTATTGTTGCTTTTGAAAGGCTGGTATTTCTGTAGATACTATCTTCTAAGTTTTGTTGAGCAAGAATGACTGTACTAGGAGAGAACTGTTTCTTCCGCTGGCCTACTTTCTTTTTCACACACACATTACAAAGGGGATATTATCGCTACTCAGAACTATGTTCCTCGATACAGTGAGCTATACTGCCTCTCACCTGTCAAAACAATGTCCCTCCATGGTGAGTTATAGAAAAGCTGTAAATTGGCTTTTGTTTTTGCACTGTGCCTTTCACTCTTCCCCAAACAGGAACTCCCACCTCATTTTGCATCTGCTCTTATTGTGGATGGAATTAAGCCCAGATAATGGAGAAATGATCACATGTTCTTTACTTCAGGTTACTCCAAACTTGAGAAGGACTGGGAAAACTGTTCTGAAGGGCCACTGTACCACTCAGTAAAGGAACAAAGACAACTCAAAAAAAAAAAAAAAAAAAAAAAAAGGAAAGGAAAATGCATTTAGTCTGACTGCTTTTTTTGGCAGTTGAAACGTAATTTTAATTATGCCTAATGCCTCATGAAGTGCTGTCTTACAGCTGGTTGAAACAGGCCACTGTTGAAATAATGAAGACATAGTAACATGAGATAATGCTGCTGTGCATACTCCTAAATAGTCCTGAGCAGATCTGTCTTTCCTCATGCAAACTTAGGCTCACCCTGCTTAACCTAGGTTTAGCTCTGCCATCTCTATCTTGCTCCTGGAACACAGTTCCTTTCACTGGATGCAATGTAACAACCCAGGTGCCCATTTGCTTTGCACACTGGTGAAGAAAAAGTGTGAGCCAGCACCCTTTTCTGCATGGGCTGCTCCTGAGGAAGTCAAACACAGTGGCAAGCCTTACTCACAAGTTGGCCCAAGGCATTCCACTTGAAGCAGGGCAGTGCAAGGACCTCTTGAGCAGAGAGCATCTCCTCAAGATAGGCCTGCAGGGATCTTGTCCTATAAGCTTTGCCCTCTTTAGAAATAGGAACTTCTGCTCTACCACATTCATAAACTGCATTACTGGCATTATTACTCATAATATATTTAATAATAAGTATTTATATATATAACACTTATAATAGTATTTGAATGTTTTCTTGGATTTACTTTCACAATTATTCTATGAGGAGCTGAAACATGTTCTCCCTATTTTATAGATGAAAATAGTAACAGAAGATAAGTAAAGGACATATTTAAGGCGACAAGTAAATCCCTGATACAGCTGAGAACTTAACACAGGTCTCCGTGCCTCACCTTGCTTCCTCCCTCTCTCAGACTGCAGTGTTGGGATCCAGCAAGGATCTTCTCTGCAGGAGGGCTGGGCAGATAAAGCTGCACAAAGCTGCTGAGACACACTGCTCTACACAGTGAAGTTTCCTGTGGCTCTAGGCAGCAGACCAGCTCTGTGCTGGCTTTTTTTTTTTTTTTTACATTATGTTGTTTTCAGTACCTACAATAGTTTCTTGGCTATTTTTATTTCTATCATAGTGCAACTGCATAAGCAACCTCCTGCAGCTCTCTACCACCTTCACATCTGTAGGCTCTGGATGCTGGAACACCAGCCAGCACTGAGGAACCTCGAGGTGATGTAAAACTAACAGGTGTTGCTTCTCTAATAGTACCTAAATGTACACCTGACTGACAAGATGTTTCACTACTATAAGACTCCATCTGGAATGATTTGGAAAGGCAAAGAGCAGTAACAGAAAGCTGTTTTAGAGGACAGGATCTACTGTTCAAACAACTAACAGGGCTATCAGAAAATCAAAGGGGAATAGAGAAATGAGAATGAGGAGAGCACAGAATAAAATGTACTGAGTGAGCCTGAAACAAGTTTACATAAGGCTTGATGGTGATACTCTTATTCAGCCTTAATGGTATGTTAGTATATGTAGGGAAAATTATTACTGACTTGAGGGCATCAAAATCAGATCCATCAGGCTCTAGAGGTAAGAAAGCTTCTGTCTGGAAATTAAAATTAACAAGTCAGTTAAACTGCTTTAGCATAGGGAAACAGGTCAATCTGCTTTGAATTTGTTAAGGAGCTAATGCTTTGAAATGGACATGGCTGATGCTTTTAAGTGTGATTCACAGATATGCTTTAGAATCTATGCTTGAATTGAGAAAGAAAATGTATTCTAAAAGAGCGAACACACCCAAATTTAGCTTCAGCTTTTCTTTTTCAGCCTTCTGGCAGCAATGGGAAGCTATGGTGGGTACAATCTTCTCATGTAGCTTAAGCTGCCCAAAAAAAGGAAAAGAAAAGTTAAGAAAAAGCTAGGCACTGTATTTTGTCTCTAAAGCATTCTGAGGCAAAGCAGCAGATGACACTAATATCTGGCCATCTGCTATGTTGCGTCTGATGATTCCTCCAGGTAAAAAAAATTTGTTCAATGAACTCTCAAAAAAGTTGACTAAAAACCCCATAGCAACTCTGATTACGCACCTCTGAATTTTCTGAGATGAACACTGACTCTTTTGACAGGAGGCTGTGAGGAGTGGAGAATAATGTGTACATGCTATATTTTGTTAAATAAACTTCAGAACCAGCACTGTGGAAAGAGGAAGACATATATAAAAAAATTGTGGATGCAAGCTTATCAAAACTTGGCAGTTCAGCAGCTCTCAGCCTCAAGGAATGTACTTTTCTGCAAAAGAGATTTATATTAGGACTCCTACTTTATCCTCTTTTTAGGGTACATTATGTAGGTTCATAAACTGCAGTCTACCCAGGATATTTTTTTTAAAAATTATTAATAGCAATGAGTAAGCATAGATGCCTTTCTGTTTGCATGTGTGTTTGTTGTCAATTGTTTGATTTGAAAATTTCAAGAGGAGCAAACAACTAATTAGTACAGAAACCATTTTCAAACTCATGGAATTGGAGTTCAAAAGGACAACTCAGATGAGAGGACATAAGAGACTTCCACTGGAGTGCCTGTCAGGGCAGAGGAGTGAGCACCAGGCCTCCTTGTCCGTATCATGGTTAGGGCATCATCTGTCTATTCTCATGGGCTACACATGGGGGAGGATGCCAACCTGTCTTGCAGCACTAGCAGCCCTCTGCTCCTCAAACAAAGCCACAAAAGCGATGTTGAGACCAATGGTTGGTGTCAGGGGAAAATCAAACCACCTCAGTCTGCCAGGCAAGATAACAAGACATGGGGAAGATGTGGAAAGCATTGCTAAAATGGTTGGGAATGCTCAAAGTAAAAAAACTGGATAATTATCAACATAAGACTTGATTGTCCTGTCATGATGGCTTTATGATAGCATAACTGCTGACTATGAAAGAGTTGCTTCTGATTCAGACTGAACTAAGCACTTAGTGAGAATCATGATGAGCATCATGACAAGGTCTGAGCTTGCTGTTGATCTTGGTACATCTCTGTGTATCTGAGTCATGAACTGGCATGAGAATCAGAAGTCGAGGATCCTTGACTTTTCCTCACCCACTCTTCTGACTAGAAAAACCAAGCTTGTACTCAAACTGCTCTCTGCAGCAGGACCAGTTAAACTCTTTCTGATAATATTTGTGACAGAGGCACACTTTCTTTATTCTCTGTAATGCAGAACCAAGGCCAAGGCCAGTCAGTTTCTTTATCTGTCTCCTTGCTCTCGGTGCCTCCCTTGTACCAACACCAGTGTTGGGCAAGTACATGCAAGTGACCTGGCAGATCGTACTTTCAGGTGAGGCACTTTTCCATTCCATCTGTTCTCTCACCTGATTCATCATGAATCATATCAGCATTCATGTCACCACAAAGGAGGTATCAGCAGGCACAGGTAGTTAGTAAGGGTTACAAGGTGAAACATGACCCCATGGCAGCCCATATGGCAGCACAAATGGCAGCACAATTTCATGTCAGATTAAAATGATCATTTAAAGCAACATGCTCAGTGAAATCCAAACTTTTTTCTTTTTAATTAGCTTTTAAGACAACTTCTATTGCTATAGTTCACATACTGTCCTAGAGAGACTGAGAAATTCCTCCATTCGGAAGTTCCGCAGCAAGGGCATTTCTTCTGCTCCCCTCCAGGACAGCTGCTTGTATTGTGCCATTTTAGTGGGGAAAATGCCAATGAATCTCATGACAGTCTTTCAACTTCTCCCTCCCAGTTCTGGCTGACAGACCACAAATTCATAGAGCTAGTCAGCCAGAAAGTGCCATTGCCAAATTCTGTACCCACTGCTACAATCTGAACTGATTCTTGTATTTTAAAGAGGAATTTCCTGCAGGAATTTAATATGAACTATTCTATTCTTCTGTGTCTCTCAAACAACACCACACATTAAATAACACCTATAACAAATGCAATTTCAACTGAAAATTGGTGTGCATGGAATGTGTCACATATAAAAACAACTAAGATTTTAATTTCAACTTCAAAAAGCCAGAAATCCTATGGTTTATTTATCTTTGCATTGCAGGCACATCCTGAGGCAAATAACTCAAATGAAGGATTTCCAAGAGCCAGCCCTTATCTAGAGGACATGAAATGGAAGTGCTAATAGCACCAATATACAGGTGTTGGTGTCATGGCAATAATATACTACAAGTCAGAGACTGACACTTTCATAAAAGAAAGTGTCAAAACAGTAGAAATCAAGGCTGTGAAATTCTCTTCACTTACAAAAACAGGTCTCAAACAGGTATTCAAATGTTCAGCTGGAATTTGCAGCTATATTTAAGATGGCAATTAAAACTGGCCTCTTTTCACTAAAAAAAAACAATGCATGGAATTTTCATGCTAGTATCATCAGGACAGAAATAAAAGGAATAAGTGCAGTAGGCTTATCTGTTCCAGGTGAGAGGTGCTCATGGGCTGTGAGCCACCTGTTCTCATGCTACAAAAACTTCAGCACATTTGCAGAGCCCCAGAGCTAAGTTACTGATGCAACTCATTAGCATGCCACGCTATGTACATCACCTCCCAGAAACACCATCAAAAGTATAAACTAAGGAAGATGACTTTTTTCGTGTATGTCTCTAGCTGGATGTTCAGAAAAATGCAGACAACCCTCACCCCATCACTGTGCTTTCTAATTGAAGAGTGCTTGTGGAAAAATGACTCATTCATTTAAGACCCTAAAGGACACTGAGCGCTTTCAAAAATCGAGGGAATCCTGTTGTAGGCTAAATCAGTCAGACTGGAACTAATGAGACATCCATTTCAATTCAAATTTCATGTGCAATTAAAGAAGTCAATGCCAAGAACTTTGATTAGTGCAGAAACGGGGGATCATCAGAAGCGTGGTGTGTTTTGCAGGTAGCAAAGGCCAGTCTGGCCTCTGCAGCGTGGAACAGACTGATGCTTTGTGTGAAGGTGACACCTTCAAAAGCAGCAAATGGAGAACTGCAAGTGTAACTCCTCACTCCCCAGACCTTGCTCTGTTACTGCACTGGTGAAATAGGATTTATTTATTTATGGATGCATTTCTAAAGTGAGAAGTTGCTCTTTCATTTGAATATATATTAGAAAAAAAAGCTGTGAGTGGGAAAAACTCCCTAATGTTCCTCACACTGCAAATGGCCATTAGATTAGCTTCCAAGGATGCAATTAAGTTTCACCTCAGTCTGTTTTATAGTCAAAAATTCAATCCTGAGGTTTATTTAAATTTAATCTTTTTTCCCCATCTCTGAATATTGCATCTCTGAATCTGCTGTAATTCTGCAGATTAAAATTTTTTTCAGTAAGCACAAAGTTTAGTTAAAAAAAAAATTGAAAAAAAAGAAACCACCAAAAATGGCAGGGATTTTCATAGAAGTGCAAGCAGATATTCCATTATATTTGGGATTTTCTATGGATTTTAAACATCTCAGCACCTCATAAGGATTAATTAATTTATCTTTACAAAACCAAGTGATGTAGTCTGGTTGACTTGGGCCTTTGTGTTCATCTTATCCCTTATAGCAGTTTTTCTGCTTTCCCTCTTATTTATTGCCTCCTGCACCTCAACCAATACACAATTTCAGCAGGATCTATTTGCTGGAAACAAGTTACCCTCTGTGAACACTCCTGTAAGTCAGGGCAGAGTTCTTGCTCACAACAGTCACAGAGACACTGACAACTTCTCCAAGATCAGAAGGAACCTCTATGGCTGCGGCAGGAGTTACTTTGTCTCTCTTGGATCTCAGTTCAGTGTTTTATCCACAGAACTCCACTAAATAATCAGAGCAGTGAAGTATGGAGAGAGAACAGTGAATGTCAGCCTCCCAGGTGCTGACTGTACCAGCACCTCTCAATCAGAAGAGGACTGTATGGATGACTGTATGGGCTTACAGATTATTTTATCCAGTGTCACAGCTCCAGAAAAATAAACTGAACACATTTTTACTGCTGTGTGCCTATATGAAGCTCTGCCCTAAATAAACTGGTAGTGTCAGTCCAATACAAAGTAGATAGGTGGTCAAGATGCAGAAACTACTGTCACAACAGGTGCTCCCTGGCACTGTCAAATGGTCACTTAAGAGGACAGGGGTGTGTGGATAATGGAAAGTGGTGACCAAAACCAAAATGCTAGGATGGAACATGGAAGCCTGCATCTATGTGGCCAGTGTCACAGCTTTCTGTGCATAAATAAAAGATCAGTATCATGGACCAGGAAGCACAAGTATGAAGTTCACCCCAGTAGAAAAAGGAAAATTGAAGAATTTAAATAAACAAACCAAAGAAGGCAAATCAAAGCCAGTGAGTGCCAAAGCTGAACGAGCTTCCCAAAAGAACTGCATGCAATGATAGTTTGGCACTAACAATGCAAAAAAAGCATTAATTTCTTAAAAATCAAACAAATATTCTTTGAGTGCTGCTGTCAAGATCTCTGTATACAAAATATCCAGTGATTTGCACAAAGTTAAACAGTCATGCTTTTGTCTTCCTCTAATTAGATTGTCCCAAACCTGAGCACAAATCTTGTTTTCCTTCTGAGATGTGTGCTTTGATTTCTCAGGCCTATGTTATTGTATTTTCTCTGCCCTTCCTTCCTTCTAAGCTTTGGTCCTTTTCAAATCATGTAGAAGAGGCATCATCTATAGTAGAAAAATGTTTAGCTGCCATTACTATCCAAATGGATAGTAATAGTTAAATCAGTATGAGACTCATTGGCCTAAAAAAAGGTATGACTTATAGCAGTTGAAACACAGTCTTATGTTTTGAGACTATCAAATACCATTTCTAAATCAATGTGTCGTTTAACATTTCCTACCTCTGTTCAAATACATGACCTACTCTGTTGCAGCCTGAAGGATTGCAGCAGTTGAACATTTATTGTGATTTTAATGTAGCAATGCCCAAGGGCCTCTACCAGAATCAGGATCCTGCTCTTTTTAGTGCTTTTAAATGCACAAGAAAAGGAAATGGGTCACAAAAAGCTTACAATCAAATGAGTAGGCAACACCATCAGGCTGTTCAAATGAGTGAACTGGGAAGCATACCAACAGTTTTCAGGCTAAGTTTGAAACACCATTCCACTTGGTAAAATGTAAAGGAGTAGGAAAACCTGCCAGTTCTTTTAAGCAATCATATGTACTTACCCCAAAAGCAGAACTTTACACTCCAACTCAACTTACTGAGTAGAAAACTCATGAGTAAAAAGGATAAATTAAGATGTCCTTTCTCTCCAGGATTGCCCATTAAGTTTCTTATGAAAAATGCCAAAGTAAAATAATTATAGCTCAAAATAGGAAGTCCTACTGGTGTGAAACATGAGGATCTTTTAAAAGGCAAGTGTTTCGATGGGAAAGAGACACAGAAGTTAAGGAATTTTGACTAATATCTGTCAGCTTCCCCTGGCATGTTCAAGGTACCCACTAATATGCACACCAATACAACAGCAACAAGATCACACTGACCTTCTTTTTAAAGATGTAGCTTAGAAGGCGCAAACAGTATCAAGAAAATTTTGCACAGTTAACTCTTTTTCAGGTACTTTTCCCTGGATTCTAGTAGCATCAAATACCTCTGTATCCTATCCTTATGAGGCAATAAAGCAAACAGCTTATTCTCCTATACTTAATTTTATATGTCTGTGTAGCTTGATTTATATACAGGGAAAACAAGACCATTAAGGATGAAAATAATTGAACACAAGGGCAACAAGGAGGAATGATGTAAACTCACCTGATGGAGTGATTTTTCTCTTACAATCCTTACCACTTGCATGATATTTATGAACTTGAGGAAATAATAAATCTAAGGGTGCAAAGAGACAGGCTACTGGAAAGAAGAGGAAGAAGATTTAGATCCCTTGTTGCAAAGGCTAAAATAAAGGGCATAGAATCAATGATCTTATGTGTTATTTTTCATTTTCAAAGGGGTTTGAATCATTGTCTTATTCATCCTCATTACCACCTTCAGAGAAAATAATAGTGTAATGTGGTTACAACAAAGGCTTTGGACAATTGGTTCCAATGGTTTCTCCATAATAATAAATAAAACTACCGTCCACTTACTGCTTGTAACAATTTGAAATCATTCTACCTACAATGCACTATTTAATATCTATGAATGTTTGATAGGTTGGAGTCTGAGTGTTTTGTTCCACAGTCTGCTTAAAGGTGAATAAGTCATGTCTAAATCAATGAGATATCACTTCAACATGTAATTTAAATATATGCCTGGCTTTAAGTTATGTACCTGATTCAAACTGGGCCTCTTGAAAGCATTTTTTCATGTCACCTGCTGGCTAGAGAAAATTCAGCAGAAGGACTGGGAAAATTGTAGGAAAGTACTTCATAGCAGATGAACATTGCTATCTTACTCAGGTGCAGGGATAGGGAAGGGTCCTGGGACAAGAGGTGCACCTCCCTTAACCGCGGAGTATTGCAGTGTAGACATGCACATCTCAACTATCCTTCAAGGTCTCTCTGTAGTCAATGGAGAAACAGGTTTTTGTAAGTGCAGCTGTGATCAATCTCATCCTAAGACAGATGATAGGACAGGGAAAATCAATTATGACCCTTAGACCCCTCTTTCTCTCTACTTACAAAGGAGGTTATCCCAAAGGCAGATACCTACACTGCAGTTGTCTAACATTAGGTAAGATTAGATCCACTTTTTCTCTGCAGGAGGAAACTCTTACACAAAGACCTGGAATCACATTTGTCTTTTCCTTGATATAGTTTCAGATTCTACTTTTGTCTCTAGTCATCCATCTTCTTAGGATCCTTCCTCTGATCCCATGCCATTAAAGATATCAAAATGTGAGCCTGACACTGGCAACATGTACTTGACCACTCTTTCTTTTGTGACAATGACACTACTAACTGCGGCAGCTGAGACCAGATGTGTCCCCAGTGTTCAGCTAGAAATTCTGCAGCTGCAAGAAGACTTGGTAAAACATTTAGAAATAAAATAATTGTCAAATGCAATGAAGTGCTGCATTACTTGTATGGATTACTCTTCACTACCAAAAATGCAATTCTGTCAATAAATAAATAAACAAATAAATGGCCAATTGATTTCGTGTGATTTATTCCTACTTAAATTCAAAACATTTATAGAAGCGTCTATTGTACTTTGAGTATAATTTATCCTAGACATTCAATTCGCTCAATTTAGTCAAACAGCATACGTTCCTTCTGGGATATGATTCATTTCCCAGGAGAGGTAACATCTGATCTAGAGCTGAATGGAAACAAGAACCCAGCCTTTGTGAGGTTCAGTGCCGCTTTTAAAATATACATTTCTCAACTTGAAAGTTTAAAACTCTGGCTGGCCAAAGACTTTTACAGGTTCTTCCCTGTATGATGGGCATCCGTCTCCAGAGATCTCAATAAGATTGTGCACAGTGCCTGATGTTAATTGTGGGTATGAATCTTGTCAGATTGGGTCTAGATACTCAATTCCACAAGGTTCTGGCCTTCTGGCCCTAGTTTATCAATCAAGAGAACTATTCATGTAATCTACTCTTTTCACTGAAGTACAAAGAACTAATAAGTACAAAAAAATCTGTTATTTGAGGTATAGTATGATTTGCAGTGTAGTCAAACAGTAGCTTAGATCCCATCCTTTATATGGTAATATTTTCCTTCTGCAGAATTAAAACTGAACTGTATGAAACTCAGGTGAATCAATGAGATGAATTGCTAGCAAAACAAACCATGCATGACAATGTTTATTTCCCAGAAGAAAGTAGTAAGCAAGGGTACTATACTCTGGTACTCTTTCTGTATTCACTGAAATTACCATTTTATTCAGTACTCTGTTGGGTTTTTTATGCCATAGCTGAACCAAGTCTGTTAGAGTGAAGGCATGTATTTTACAGACAACTTATTTTTACTTCTGCCTTGGTGGGGATATTAAGTTGCATCCTGCCAATTTTAACATAACTCATCAGCTTCATCATATGCAAAGCACATGATAATACACAGATGCACAACTATATGGATGCTGATTGTGTTTTTTTTTTTTAAAAAAGAGGGTCAAATGCAGTCATGGGAATTTCCTTTAAAACTATATAAGGTATCAGCCATATGCAGTCTTCTGTGGCAATTTTATGCTATATCAGAATTTTTCCCATGTCTAAAAAAGCCTACGGAGTACAGGAAACATCGTGTTCTTTTAGCACTGAATGTGATGTTACTAGCAATTTGCTGAATTAAGGCTGATTTGTCAGTTGTATCTAATTTCAACAGCTATTCCCTTGTTCTAAATCTGGTTTTGGCACTTCCTACAAACTAAGTATCCTCAGCTCCCCTTTGCATCCTTAGAGCTATCAAGAGTGGGATTCACCAGACCTTAAGGCATCTGTCAACATACATTTACAACTGGGCTAAGCTAAGCTAGGTTCTCTTCATAAGCTTTGGAGAGAAATAAATAGTTTTAGGGAATGAGTCATCCAATCAGTTTTGGATATATTAAAGGAAAACTCTTCTTCTTTGACTTTAAAGAGAAGTTAAGGTTACTAACTCAGAGATGCCTATTCAGAGTAGCTATTCCCTAGTTTAATTTATGAACTACCTCTATTGATTTCTAATAGCCCAGCACAAGCTGAGATTGATTACCTAGAAGATGGAATTTACTTTCCTATAGACACATGTAAAGTGACATAGATTCAAAGAAGACAAGCATCCAGTCTATAAGACCAACAGCAAGCAAGACTATATCCAGACAAGGTAACTAAAAACAAGCTAAAAAGAAGGTCAGAAAAAGCTTTCCTTATACTGCCTACTATTTCTCTCTCTCCTACTTTCAAGACCCCTCAGAATGACTTTCAGGTCCTCCTTCTTTGCCTTCTGAAAAAGCTGAAGTTTCCATGATTCAAATGTGCTTTTGCCTCAGCAGAATTCTCAGCCTCAGAAAGAAATGGCAGTCAGAAAATGTCAGAGGTTGCAGAAATTTGAAATGTTCAGGTGACACCGGAGATCAAAGGGAGCACAGGAAAATGATGGCGTCTCTACCTCCATTGCTAAGAGCAAGGCAAAATTATCTCCTTGTGTGCATAGCTAACCTGCATTGAACAACTGTCCTCCTAAATAAAAGTGAGTTTTCAAACTGAAAGTTCTGCTAGGCTTTTGTCAGTAGTTATTTCACTTTTTCATTCTCCTATTTGACAAGGAGAGTCTCAGAAACTGTGCGCATAAAAACGTTCTGGAAAAAACTCTGGAAGGCAACAATAGGTTTACTCCAGAATCCCAAAGTCAGTTGGGGAACTAATGAAACAAACATCAATTCTTTATATGAATATTCAATAATGCAACCATCCTGCTAGATCAAGTACCATTCAGAATCAATGCCAAAGGCAATCAGGCCAAATATAATGTAAAGGTGTTTTACAGAAAGAAAAAGAAGAAGTAAGTCTTGAAAACAGTTAACCAAACAACCCAAGTGCTGTGTAATGGAGACTGACCTCAGAAGCTACTTGCTTCTGAAGCCAAGGGGAGATCAGGTAATAAGAAAAATGAGGACTACTAGGCAATAAAAGAGTTACTGCACATTTGATATTTGTAGTGGGTTTCTGTGGCTGGGTTTTGGTAGTAGGGGGTGCTACAGGGGTGGCTTCTGTTAGAAGCTGCTAGAAGCTTCCCCTATTCCATGGACCCAATGCCAGCCAGTTCCAGAATGGACTTCCTGCTGCTGGCCAAGGCCGAGTCAATTAGGAGTAATGGTAACGCCTCTGTGATAACATATTTAAGAAAAGAAGACTGTTGCGCAGAAGAAATTCCAGCCAGGGAAGAGCGGTGTAAGAACATGGGAATAACAACGTAGACACCAAGGTCAGTGCAGAAGGAGGGACAGGAGGTGCTCCAGGTGCCGGAGCTGTGGCCCCTGAAGCCTGTGGTGCAGACCGTGGTGGAGCAGCTGTGCCCCTGCAGCCCATGGAGGACCATCGGGGTGCAGAGACCCACCTGCAGCCCATGGAGGAGCCCATGCTGGAACAGGTAGATGCATGAAGGAGGTTGTGACCCTGTGGGAGGCCCAAGATGGAGCAGGGTCCTGCCAGAGACCTGCAGCCTGTGGAGAGGGAAGCCCACACTGGAGCAGGTTTTTCCTGGGTAGGACTTGTGGCCCCTGTGGGGAACCCACACCGGTACAGCTCATTCACGAAGGACTGCACCCCATGGAGGAGTGACCCACAGGACAGCAGTTTGGGAAGAACTGCTGTCCGAGGGATGGACTTACATTGGAGAGGTCCATCAAGAACTGTCTCCCGTGGGAGGGACCCCACAGGACCAGGGGAAGGACTCTTCTCTCTGGGCAGTGGCAGAAACAATAACTGACCGTAACCCCCATTCCCTGTCCCGCTGCACCACTGGGGGGGGAGGAGGGAGAACGTGGAAGGAAGGAGGGGTGGGGGGAAGGTGTTTTTAAGACTGTTTTATTTCTCACTCTTTAGCTCTTATCCTGTTAGTAATAAATATAAGTACTATTCCCACTTTAAGTCTTGTTTTGCCCATGAAGGTAATCAGTCACTGACCTCTCCCTGGTCTTATCTCTACTCATAAATTCTTAGCTGTTTTTTTTCTCTCTCCTCTGTCCAGTTGCAGAGGGAGAGTGAGAGAGAGGCTTTAGTGGGTACCTGGTATCTGGCCAGGGTCAACCCACTACAATATTTCATTTAAATTATCTTCCAGCAATGACCTCTTACTCTTTTCAATGGAGAAACCCATGGATGCATCAGTAGAAGACTGGCCCCAAAGAACCAGCTGCTGTGCAAAAACTATTCAGTTTCTTCTACCCAAAGGTATGGATGCATTTCCCACTTGCATTTCAATTATTTCCCTGGGTATTTACAGATGAAATACACAAGGCACAGCAACTACTTTTTGCAGATTTTGTTTCCTAAGGTCATTCTCTAAAAGCCATCTTTCTTTTCCTCCACATTTATCATCATTTGCCTGCAGCGAATCTGAGATGGAGGTATGTACATCTGTATATACTCTAAGTGTGGCTAGCCCTCTTGCTGTAATGAGTGAGCAATAAGAAAAGAAAGAAAAATAATCTGAAAAGCACTCAACTTCTCAAACTAGCAAGTACTTTTAGACTGGGACAAATGCTTGTTTGCACAAACTGGTACCTGAAGTAGCACTGCCAGTGTGTTGTGGCTTTATTCCAGACTTACATTACCATGAAATGAGAGTGAATTCTTGTGCCCAAAAAAGTTGAAAAAAGTGAAGCAAGCCTGAGGCTCACGTAATGTGCTGAACTGTTAGAGTACTGCACTTCAGAGGCATTGTACCAAGGCGTACCAATAATAATCAGTCATCAGCAGGGAATATCCATCAACTTAAAGCTTTTAAGGCCTTGAACTGGATGGCTCAGTGGTGCACATTGCCACAGCTACATTTAGTTCAGTGAAATTGCACTGACTTGTGCCACCTTGCCGGTCTAGCCTCTTCTCTTTTATTGCTGATTCTTAAATCAAGGTACTGAAATGAGCCAAATTCCTAAGGGCAAGCAGGTTTCATATTTGTTATTGGTTTCTGGATATGGTTTTCAAGAGCTTTTTCAAACCTTTCAGCAGTTTGGATGGCAAGAAGCAGTGTGTCATACTCCTCAGAACAGGCTTGTTCTATACATCGTGGTAATTTCCATTACATACTTGTACAAGGCTCTGGATATAGATGTGGTCCTTTATCACATCCCAAAGGAGGCAAACATGCACAGGTACCTACCCACACTCAGTCTTCACACTGCTGTCTGCCAAGGCCTTCGGGCACAGACCGATTACTGCCACCTACGGCTCAGACACCACAGCTCACTGAACTGCACTGAATCCTGCCATTACAGGACAAAGTGCACCCTCCCATATGCCACCGTGATTAAAGAGAATACAATGAGAAAGGTAGGCACCCCTCAGAGAAGTATTTTTGCTCTCCCAGTTTAGCTCAATCCATAGTCTTCCCAACTACAAAAGGTACCTGAAAATTAACAACACTCCAAGCCCTGGTCATTGCAAGTCAGGAGGAAGTAAAGATCTAAAGATATTCCTCAGTATACGTTAAAGCAGATACTGCTGCTACAGGATTACTTAAGGAACACATCTCCACTCCAAATTCTTCCAAAAGAGCTGCTTGCAAGCTACTAGGAGCAAGTGAAGTTTTTGAATGAAGCCCAGAAATTGTTTATGAATTGTGCTTATCCTTGAGAGAACTGGATGACTGATAATGGTCTGCAGATAACTCCTTAGGGGTTTTATCAGGACTCCGTAGAGGCTCCAGGGGACAGCGAGGGATATCTGGGGTGAGAACACCAAGCTGCTGCCATGGACATCCCATTGCCAAGACTGGCGCCTTCAGGACAAACACTTATTTATACAATCAGACGTAAAAGTATGACTTCCAAGATTAATTTTTATAGCATGACTCTCACGTTGCCATTTCACCCATGGGGTGGCTCTGTACCAAGAGAACTTAGGAAGCTCCTAGACTAAAATTATTTTCACTAAGATAATGGGGTTAGAGTAGTCACTCAGAGTCCACTGGAGACACACAGGTCCTGCTTTGACATCATCATAAGTGAAAAACTCAGGCAAGCTAAGGCAGCGTAGTGACAGAATCATACCAATGTGGACTCAAAAGCAACCTTGGAATTCCAGTTTCTGAGTCAGTGGTGACTGGACACACTGGGCTGGTAATGTGCTTCTTATCTAAGGATGAGCTGCCTTTCTATTGCAACAGTCCAGTGACTCATACTGAGAGTATCTGCACTACTGTTTGTCTAGCAGGGAATGCTGATAGTTTGTGGGGGGAAAATGGCCTTGTTCCAAAGGAGTGAAGTAATGGTACGATAGTAATAATAATTTACTTCTGCAAAGTGCCTCTTATTGTGAAGAATCACTCAACAAATTATATACGTGTATATGTAGGGATCAATCAGCCCCTCCACAGGGGACGTGGTAACCATTCTGCATCAGCAATGCATTTTAGAGGAGAAGTGAAGAACAGCTTCTCCAAACAAGCACACAGAAAGAGGGTGTTGTGCAATAAAAAACACCAAGACACATTTGTCCATATCTTTGAAGAGGAAGCTCTCTTATCTTCTTTCCTAATTCCAGGGCAGTGTCAGAGCAAGGCTTTGTGTGAGCTTTAAAAAACACCCGGGACATGCAAAAAACCCGAGGCACAAAGGAAAACAATAAATACATGCACATTAGAGAGATGAGAGCCCAGCAGCCTAGCCACACTGTTACATTCAGTCTCACCCCCATGGAACTGCACCCACAGTGCCAATCACAAAGCCTTGCCTTGACAAAACATGAAGGCATTGCAGTTTACCCCCTGCTCAGAGGGCCCAGTTAGATCAGATCAGCAAAGCGGGAATCCCACGTGTGAAAATGTGCCTTCCACCCATGCAAGAGTGGCCACCACCTCTCTCTTGCACACTTCCCCCTGCTGCTCAGCAGTGCTGAGTTTCACACAGCCATAAAGAGGCATATTTCAACTCACTGAGATGGGGTAACTCCTCTGAAATTAGTAACTCCTAGTAACTCCTCTGAACTGTCCCAAGTTAGGCCAGCTGACATTATCACATCTCAGCTCTCACCAAATACCAAGGGAGGAGCCCAAGCAGCCCAAGCCCAAGCCCAGTCTCTGCCCATCCCAGCAGTTCTCTTAAGTTGGGACCACTCCACTGGGGACCAGGGTCCTTCTGCACCCTCCCATGCGGTGCCCAGGCTCCTACACCCTTGATAAACCCTACTTTAGCTTTAGGGCTGCTGTGAAAGGGGGTGAGCCTACCTTCCTTCCCACCTCACCAAACACCCCACTCCCTCCTCTGCTCTGCCATTTGTGATCATCTGGCTGCAGGGTAACCAAGGAAACAGGCAGATCCAGCTGAGAAAAATCAAATAAATAAAATAAAATAAAACAAAATAGTTGTAAACTCTTTCAATTCCCCAACCCAACTCATAGTGCTGAGGTTCTTATGCTGACACAGCGCAGCCTCTGGGACCTGCCCTAGTCCACACATCCTGCTTTACAGCAGATGAGCGAATCCACAACCCTTGGTCCATTTCTTACCCACACCTGAGGAACCTGCGAGGATAACATAAGCAGGTGCAAGTCACCACTAGATAGTGTTAAAAGTGTCTCAAAGGAGGGTTATTTCATATCTTCATGACAAACTGCTATTATCTTTCTTTTCACAATAATCATACAGGAAAGCACAGTAAGATTTAAATAACTGTGCTTATTAACTCTGGGCAAGGTATTTCATGAACACTTTGCTGTGCTAGCAGTCTTTTGAACCACAGTAGGGCCAGCAAACAAGTCCCATACAATTTAAAAGTTGGCCTATTCCCGCCCACTACAAGTAGGCTTTAGAATAATAATTACTGCAGTTACATATGTAAGCAACCCAGAACAAAGAAAATGCATCTGGTTTCTCAAGACAATGCCAGCCAAGGAAACAATAGATATACCCAGTGTGGGAATTCAAAGACAACCAACAGTGACCTAATTGTTCACCTATCAAAGTCTATAAGGGTTTTGCTATTGATTTCCAATATAGCTACTGTTTGCATAGGTTGAAATTTAACAGCAGTGCCTCTACCTTCAGTTTTACAGACTCTCTTCCTGTTCATAACTATGCTTTTTCTTATGTCAGCTCTGGAACTTTTTTATATAGAAAAGTCATAAACATTCAACCATATTGAATTTTCTCTTGGTTCAGTTTGAAAGCTGGAAGCGAGGCAGGAAAACTTTTATCATAGACTCAAAAAAATCAGCAAACATTGGGGAGTCCCTCTGCAGAAAATCACATCTACTGTCTGATACACATTCTTTTCAGAGTGTTGCAAGAAATTTTAATCTGGGAAGATATAAGGTTGATTCAAGAAATGTCTGACTTGTTGGGCAGAAAGAATAGGTAGGAGCCTAGACTGTGATGCTATAGTAGTCCAGGAACCATCAAGACCAAAATCCTATCTGATTAGCAGTGTAATTTCATTGACATACACACACTCACCTTTAAGTATATGGGGCATCACACCCCCAAAGCTCCCATGAAAGCATATTAGATATTCATATTACAGTACTGGCTAAAAACTGTCAGCAGTGGTATTTTTTAACCTGTTTCCTGCCAATAGTAATGCTGTGCTAGATGGTACACGAAACAATCACCCCACTACAAGTAAAGGCAAAGACAAGACACCTCAGAAGGACAAGATGAGCAATTGAACAACATTTAAGTATTGTGTTTTGCTACCCCTCTGTTTGCACAGTACAGCTCACCACCCACCCAGCAGACATTTTTCATATGTTATTTAGAATATGTCAACAAATGCATGTTTATGTAAAAATGTTAAACATGCCAATGTGAAGGAAGCCAAGATGATATCAGCTATCCTCTCTGCACCTGCTTTGATTTTGTTTTCATTTGTTTCATTGAGTTTCCTCACTGTGAGTGGCAGGGTAGCTGAGTCTTAAAAGCACACATGATGGATCTCTCAGACTGAACTACCCAGCAGTCTTTGTAGCGAAGGTCACATCTTAAACCATTCCCTTGCTCGTAATCATGTCAGAGTCAATAAACATTCATATCTGAATACCAAATGTAGCAGCGCTGGTGGTTTAGATTAAGGAGGAAGGAACACAGGTCAGGCAAAGAGACCGCTCTATTGGTTTTCTCTGCCACAATGTCTTTGATCAATACAACTAGCATCTCTCACCACCTGTCCCACCACCATAGTAATATCATTCCTATCTCTGCAGAATAGCCTGCCTAAAGTCTCTCATAAAAAAAATGTGATTACTCTCTTGATATTTTTACAGAACCTTGAAATGTGATCTGTTCAGGTCTTTCTTCAAGGTGAGACCTGATCTTTTCAGCCATGAATTTGCAAAGCTAACAAAACAACTCAGACATGTTCATGAGGCTGTTTCCAATGTCACCAGGACAGATCATAAATTTTGTCGCCTCTGCCAAAACTAGGAGATAAGCTCTAGGCTAAATTGCAAAGTCAGAGTAGTCAGCTCAAGGCTGAGCCTGAATGCTTCTGACACCCCCATACATATGTTGAAGTACTTGTAGTTAGCCTCTGGCTTTCAAAATTGCATTTAAGTAGCTAGAGTTTGTACTCCTCTGGGTCTCAAATAAATTTTACTGAGTAGAAAATAGAGTAAATTATTAGTCCCGATATTTGGGTAATTAGAAATTTAGCCAATTTATATCAGCAATTGCAACAACAAACAGAATGCTGCAGTATGCCTTCTGCATCTTGCCGGACCAATTGGTACCTCACAACAGCAAAATTCAAGGTTGACTGCTGACAAACCAGTGCTCCCAACTGACAGCCAGAACTTCTATGATTTTTCTGCCAATGCTATTTGCAGGTTGTTTGAAATCTCACTTTTGTGGGAAACTGGGGGAAAGGAGGGACTCGTGACTGACTATTATCAGACTAAATTTTTTCTGAAGCAACATCTGCTTTTAAGTGGTTCCAGTCACCTACTCAGTCACTGGTGGGATGAGTTCACTGTGGCAGAACAATAACAGTTTAGGAAACAGTAAGTTTCGGTAAATTTTGAGTACCCTTCTGTGTGTCTTTCCTCTAAAAAACTGGTGATCTAGATAGTTTTAAAGACAGAAGTAGAGAAAAAAGAGTAAGCTGAGTTTAAAATTCCAACGTGGTGCAGTGCCCATGTGTAATCTGGGTGCACCAGACCTAAATTAAATGTTGTGATGGCGCAGCCAAATTCTTCACTGTCCTGGACTTTACAGAGATATTAATGTCAAGGAAAAATTTTAAAAATTACTCTCCCACTTTGCAACATCATACAGGATCCCTTCTATGCCAGTAAAAATACTAACATAAAATACAGAGCAGTAGCAATCCAGGCCAGTTGCAGTGATGGCTGTTCACCTGAACTCCAAACATAGCTCATCTTGACCACACACAACTCTGCTGTAAACTACTACTTACTCACAAGAGAGTCCATTTCACCTCAAAGCTTGGGAAGCCCTGGAAAAATTGACCAGTGCTCACTCTTCTATGCTGGCAAAGACACCAATGACACCTGAAGTTACATCTTCAGCTGCCTTGAAAAATCATACCTTGTGAGGATTTGCATCCATGCCCTCCCATTACTGGTGTTTTTTGATTTCTTATGCTCTTCAGAAAGTTTTACCCATCAGCACCATGTAGTTCTGTTAAACAATTCTACCCCATGAAGTAGCTAATTTGAACACCATGAAAATGTGATATTTTCTGCCATGCTAGTAAGAGCTGCATTTAGGGGAAAAAAAAAAAGGAAAGAGAGGAAAAGAAAGAAATTAGAACTTCCTAATTGATTCACAAACCAAAAGGATCAAGAATGCTTTGGACTATTTATTCACAGTTAACGATTTATCCAGCCCTAATTACAACCGCTAGAACATTTTCCTAGCTGCAATATTAATTATACTTCATTCATGGCTGCTATTTATATAAGCAGAAGATGAAACATGCAATTAGGTGATCAAATGCTGCACTGGTATCATTGATAATAATTTTTTTTACAATAGGTATAATTATCTCCTTAAAATCATGCTACAGGTTGCTTGTAATTGTTGCCCATCATTTACCACAGAGTTCAGAGAGAGTTCCAGAAGAGCCTTTATGGAATCAGAGAGCACAAGGCATCCCCTGTCCCACAGGCAAACTCAGGTCTCCCTAAACAGACACGGGTGCAGAAAAGTTTCTCTATTTGCAAAGACTTGAATATCAATTACAAACATGGAAAGAAACAGAGAAGCTAAAGGACAAGGCTGCCAAGAAACACCAGATCAGAGTAAGGACAACACTAGGTGCACAGTCCTCAGAAAAACTAAAACAAAGAAACTTCTACACCTACATGCTGAGCCTAAAGGGACTCAACACTGCAGGCAAGGGCACCAACCAGCTGGAATCCCTGTGCTGTCAGAAAAATAAGACTCTGTCTTGACAAAGAAGGAGAAATTAAAAGAAACCCTTGATTCCATCACCATTTTCTCCAGCTATGGAAACAATCTATCATGGCACTTTATATTTAGCTGAACACTTGCATCAGAAAGGATAAAAACAGGAAGAGAACTAATATCTTGGTCTTTTATATTGCTCCATGTATACTGCTTTTCATAGGAGGTAACATGCTATTTTCATTTTGTAGGCAGTAAAGTTGAAGTGCAAAAGAAAATAAAAATATGCTAAAGCTTACTGTATGATGCAACAGAAGAAATAATATTTCCATTATAGAAGCTCCTATAAAATCTATTAAAGCAATAAGTTCTTGAAATGACTTTTTATGCCATGTTAAAAAAGGAAAGAAAAAAAAGGAAAAAAGCAAATAAAGCATATTTAATTCCATAAAATCCTGGAGAAAATTATCCGTGTGAAAAGACACATATTAATATTCAACAGAACACATACTGGCAGTATATCTGCTTATTTTACATCTCCCATGCTTTGCTCCCATAAAGATCTTCTTCCCCAGAGAAGAACAGAGGAGATGTATCCCAGGGCTTCAGTTTTCTTACCTGCAGGTTTGAGGAGGGGGTTGCAAACTATTTTTTACTCCATTCTTTCATCAGAAGTCTATTTTGGTCATTTCAGTGAACCTGGCTTTGAAGGTTAGTTGACTGTTCGCACTTTCTGTGTGGAAAATGAGAACACTACCACAGATTCAAGGATCTCCTTTTAGAAAGAGAAGTATAAATATGAGAGGATTATCACATTTACTATTTAAAGTCCCAGTAATCTGCAGGATTTCTTTCTGTGAGTGCTGCTAATTGTCACACTTATAGGAAACAGAGAACTGTAACTAACAGAAAGGAAGCTGGTTAGCTTGTGTTTTGCTCTGAGAGAGAATCAAGCCAAGCCAGACTTTAAGTTATTGCAAGTATGGACAAGTTTGAAGGCCTGAACAGACAACCTCTATTTGCAGAAAGTAAAACAATTTTGGTCCATGATTTACTGCTCTGGAGGGGTAGCTGTGAGGCTGAATCTCAAACTGGTGAAAGGGCACCTAACACTTGCCCATTTGTAATCAGAGTAATCGTGAGCAGCCAGATTGCTGGTAAGAACACCCCAAGTCTACCGTGCACTGGTAGGACACAGTTATTACTCTGGTGTCGGTCATAAAATATTTGGTGGGCAAACTTTCCTTTAAAGTTTCTCCAGAAGTGAAACTCTGAAAGGGAATGCAGTGATTTGGAACAAATTACATATAAGCAAAAGCTTAAACAAATAATTTCCACAGCTTTGCAATTACTTCGCCCATTCCATTTTGGTAATGCAAAATTGGTTTTGTTTTGCAAAAGTGTTTACATTTAACCTGATTATTTTGGCTTTCTATTAAAAATACTAAAGCATTATGTTTAATAATTGATATTAAACTATTGCAATGTGATCAGAATGAGATGATTAAATACTTTCAAATTATTTTAAAGCAGGAATTTCCTTTTAAATACTTTTAAAACTTTTATTCTTATTTAGAATATCAATTTTCAAATACTTGAATTTCTATTTTCTAACCAATTTTTGCCAGTGAAAGCACCCCATGGCACTACCTAATTTTCACTGTTTCTTTGTCCATTTAATAAATAATATCTCTTCTTATAGCTCATTCAGAATTTATTGCTGGAAGTATATTTCTGTAGGGAGTTCTTTTTTTATGGCCATGACACACTTCCTTCCAAAATTTAACTTATTGAATTCCTTTGGTTTTCTTAGCTGACCTGGGTTTTCCAGGAAGAAATATGTAGCTTAATATATTTGTGGCAATAAGAGCCCTCACACAGCTGATGAAGCAGCAGCACTGGCTAAGGTTAATGGAAAGAAACAATCCCCTTAGAGCATGCTTGGTGTGGTACCATGGAAATCAGAATGATTTCGCTGAGCAAAGAAGACATTTTTCTTTGAACATTGCTTCCTTCAAAGTAAACTAAACTCCAGTCCCTCTCCTCAGAACCATGCACTACTTTCTAAGGCTGAGACACATGATGGATGGCCCACATTGTTTGAAGACAAAGCTGTTTATAAATATCTCAACCTACAACAAAGGGCCTGATCTCACTTATAACAATTTTAGCCCAGCTTTACATTAGCTTATGTGAAAGAAGATCCGTACCATTTAAACTCTGGAGAGTAAAGTTTCTTCCAGAAACGTGATCTGCTTCCTGTATTTAAAAGATATTTATGCTCCCCCTGTAGCAGGCTGAAGTCTGCAGAGATTTTTTTTCCTGAAGAAAGATTGATTTATGATGCTCTGTTCATGTTGCTATGTAGTCAGTCCCCTCTGAATTTAGAAGGTCTTTACCTTTTTACCTTCACCAGGAGGACTTAGCAAATGCATATAGAAAAAGGGGATCACCAGGATGAGGCTATCACCTGATGACACCTGGGCCAACATGATATCATACACATTTCTGTATCTCAAAACACAGACTGTGAACAATAAGAGGTATGTTAATAAAATACACCCTTTCCTCATTTTAATGAAAATAAGTTATTAAGATATCTTCTCTATTCCTCCTTCTACACCCTTGCAGCTCGTTACCTGCTTGTCCTCCTTTCCAGGCTTGATGAGAAATATCTATAGTTTCTCAAATATGTACCAGTCAAACTGATGGACTCACATGTCTCAAAAGCAGCGGTGAAGGCAAGCCAGAAGATTAGAGAAATGCCGCAGTAGGTCATCCAGAAGAATCAGCTCTGGAGGGGAAAGCAGAGTCCATTAATAACAAACTTGCTTCTTTCCACTTCAGAGCTCTCAAGGTGCAAAGTTTCAGATGTGCAAGACTTGACAGGCCTGTAACACTCACAATTAGGAAGTGCAGACAGGGGCATTTGGCACCAATGAGATGGTTCATGAAGAAAATGTACCATTTCAGTCATCTGAAAAGGGGAGCATTAGACACTTGTCATAGGCAGAAACTGGAGGAAGATGGCAGCTGAACGAGGGCCAGGACACTTGTAGCCAGGTCACTGAGAAGACTAGAGTTTAGACAGTAGGAGAGGAGTGCCTCAGTGATCAAAGACCCAGGGAAGCAGTGCATCTTAAGAAATGCTGCAGGCAGCAGCAGTGCAGTTGGAAGAGCAGTCAGTATCACTGCGCCAAAATACAAGACTTCTCAGGACCCAGAAAAAGAGTCAGTGAAGTCAAAGTTGAAAAGAAGCAAGCTCCACCATGGCTAGACTTAAAAGAGTACAGAAATCTGGTGAATTTCAAACCTAAGCAAGGGCTCAGCTCCTCCATGGGTGAGTCTCTGAGTGGCTGACTATGGAATGTGAACAGCCCATGCAGTGCTTGGCTCCTGCACCCACTCATAGGCAAGCAGCACTAGGGCTCTGCAAGAGGCAAGCAAGCAGGGGCAATGCCTGATTAGTATGGGACTGATGGGGCTGGTTTCTCCAGTCTGAAACTCACTCTTAGTAAGTTAGTGTTTAGCATTTGTTGATTCAAACAAAAAGAAAGGCAGAAAGTTCACACCTCAGACATAAGCAACATAAGATTACTCAGCTTTCCATCTGAAATACATTGTAGGATGCAAAAAGCTTAGGAGAAACTCACCAATTCAATTTTCGTAATTAAAAAGAAATTAGACCACTCAGTCAAAACAAACAAAGCCTTTGAAATTGAAATTGCTTTCTTATTGCAAATTATTTCCCCCTTCAGCTCATGGGTTTTTTTTTTATTCCTTATTTCAGTGTGGCAAGAACTAGAATTTTAGTTGTGGTTTTTTGGCTGGTTGGTTGGGGTTTTTTTAGGTTTATAATCTCTGCAGGGCTAGATTATTATATGACCATCCACACTAAGGTCCTGTTGGCTTTGTTGGTCTACAAGTAGTCAAGTTTACTTTACAAGAGAAATCTAGCTTGATCCTGTTCTTTCACAAATATTAACAAGTTGGCTTCATTTAAGTCAGCTGTCTAAAACTAGCGAAACAAGCAAAGGAAAATAAAATGTCTGCATTTCTACCATTGTTTGTTCTACAAAACCTTCAGAGACTGAACAGTTATTTTCTCCATCATTTCTACTTGAGCAAAATGTTCCTAGCCATCCACCTAAAGCTTACCATTATGTTTGCTTTTTAACAAACTACGTCATATCAAGGGTTAAAAACCCATCTCTTGAATTGGTTTGGAGCACAGATTTGACTTCTATCTGCTCAAGACTGCTTACTTTAACATATCTGGAACATGCTGGTAAAAATACATCCTGTCTCAGGGCAAACAAACAGCAAAAGACTAGCTGTTGATTTTATCCATGTAATGAGTTAACATAATATGCATGGTAACTGTATATACAAAAGGATTTCCCAGAGAAATGTGGATTTATTTTCCTACAGGAGGAAAATAAGTGAGCATATTAGAGCAGTCAATGTGAGAAACATAGATTAACAATGTGCTTGGCACTGAAATCACACTGGTGTACAGCTGATTCACTTCTGATTTACATTAGTGTAAATTCAAACTGGTTGTGACTTTCTGGTTAATGTGATGGTAAAACTCTCTCCTTAGTCACTGATCTGCAATGTTTCCCTTGAGGCAACTGTGACAGAGTGATGATTTCAAGAAGGCTGTTATCATTATGGCTCTGTCACTGTCCATAGAACAAAATGAATTTCGGAAACATGAACTATTCATTAAACTAGTGCAACATGGAACTGGAAAAAAAACATTGTATGGAGAAAATAACACAGAATAAAAGGCCTTTCATCTTTATACAACTCTGTCCTGCAAATAATACAGAGTAGGAGCAAGGCAGTGTAAAATCAGACCTCTCCATTAGTAATTCAGACAGTTTTCTTGACTTTCTTTATATTTGTTATACTGGCGAATCACTTCTTGCTACGTACTCTTCAGTAATGATGATGTAAACTACTGCTGCAAGTGACAGAAAAAAAAATATTTTCTTTCTTTAGACAAAGAATTTGAGTCCTCATGGAAAACGAAAAAAAATCTGATTATTCGGCACCTGCAGCTATGGCAACCTGCCAAAATAATCATATAGTAAAGTACAGAGCAGTGGTAAACCTCTATTGCAGTCTGCCCAAATCAAATATTTTCATCACAGAACAACATGTACCTAAATCTCTGCCCAAATTTCTTATTTCTTTCCACTGTTTCCTCTCTAGCTGATGCTAAGTGCACCCCGGATGATTCCAATCACAAACCCAGCTGGGAGGCAGCTGGGAGTGACCCCCACCTACCTCTGCTTCACCCTCCCCATCCAGCCAGCAGCAGGCAGCCTGGCCTGCAAATATCACCCAAGTGCACTGCAGGCTGCACCATGGTGCTGAATTGGAAGTCTATGCCAGCAAATTGTGCTTCAGTACATCAGCGAATGCTTTTAGAAACATCCTACTTATCAACTGCACTCCTCACAGTAATTTTTATAGGAAGCCAAACATGGTGTTACAGAATAAAAGTCTTTAAAGGTTTGTTTTACTTCAGAGGTTTGTCTGCCTTCTTCCTCTGCCACAGAAAACCTAACATTTCCCCATATATTTGTCATTCTCAAGGAAAACATGCACATTTGGTGTACTCAGAATATTTGATTTAGAATTCATATGCATAAAAATTCACTGAAATCCCATTTGCTTTTACTAGTTTTCTTTTAATACAAGAAAAATATTACTGATACTATGAAGGATGCGAATGGTTAAAAAAAGTATTTCACAGATGCTACAATGCCATTTCTTTGTCTCAAGCAGAAAGGTTTGGACTTTTTCCGTTGGAGTGAGATGTATAGTATTTCAGACACCTCTAACACCATTTGAGACCTCCTAGGACATCCAAGCCACATCTGATGCAGGACTTCTGGGAGACCATTGTCTGCTGGAGAGAGAGGTAGGAGGTTAAGAAGAATGCCGTTAGAGCATCTCAGATGATGTTAGATGATTGAAAATTGCTGAATGGTTTCACAAATATTGTTTCTTCCAGTGAAGAACAGCAGGTAGTATCCTAGTATAAAAAAATCTCTGCCAATTATCTCTGGAGACTCCATATCCAACCCCTCTCTCACTCTGCTTCATTTTAAAGCCAATTTTATGCTAGGGACAGAAGAACATTTCCTTAGCTGCTAAGTTCATTTGTGTGTTAAAAATCTGAAAACCCCTCAGTCCATATAATTTAGTTCTGAGCTGCCACTGAGGCCTTCACCCTTAGAAAAAAATTAAAAATCTTAACAACCTCAGAGAGATAATTGCCTATAAATGTACCTTCTCAAATTTACGGATGCATGTGCAAGAGTTCTGATGGGTCTTGGATCCAATTTCTTAGAGGCCAGGCCATTAAGAAATTAGACATCTGCCGAAGCTACTTATGGGTGCCCAGTATAATATATATATATACATATATATATATATATATATATATATATATATATATAAAATATATATATGTATGGGTGTCCAGCCTTGTATATCCAGATAGTCTTACTATAAAAAAAGCTCTGTTGAAGCTGAAAGCAAATGTTTTACTTTCATAAGCTGATGGTTCCTGGATCTGAATCTCACTTATTCACAGCTATTAACATTTCTCAAGCTTAAGAGTATAACAATGTCAACGTAACAAGGCATAGCAACTAACAAACCAATTTCAGTGAAGCATTTATAATGACAGATTGTTACCAGTTTTAAAATACCTCTCATACTTCCTTATGTCTGGAGTTAGAAGATATCTTCACAGGCTCCTTGACAGATTTAACAAAACGCAGATCTTTATCCTTGTGACAGCTGCCCTGAGTCTACACAGGCAGCAGAGCAAAAGGACACTTGCAGGGCATGGTGTTGCTGTCCTGATACAGGTGCCAGGATGGAGCAAACAACCTGAGCCATAAAAGGGCCTGTTTCCTCCCTTAACAATAACAGGTGTGCAAGGTGATCAGCTCAGCTCACGGAGACTGGAGATTTTCATGTTCAGCAAGAAGAGTCCCACTGGGGGCACCTGCTGCCTTCATTTTGGTAATGGCCCCAGGCGCTATGACAGATTGAAGGGGAAGATATGCAAGCAGAAGTCCAAGGTCTTGGCCTAGATTATCTGAGACATGGTAAAGAAGCAGATTATACTTGTCACATACATTCTTTTTCTTTTTGAAAAGCAATAAATTAGTGTTATTATTATTTTTTAATGTGGATCCTTTCCCATTACCCTCAACCAAGCTGAGAAGGACAGCTGAGGGTGAGCAGTTACACTAAAATATAGGAGGGCATCCAGTAAGCAAGGCTGGGATGTTTGTAAACAGGAAAACAACTTTGATTTATGCTGTTCGGGAAAAATGTCTTTGTCCTTAAAACTGAAACTCTTTGCAAATCAAAATTTCTGTGGGTAAAAGTAATTTTTCACTTTTTCATCAGACACGGAAATGAAATGCCTTTGAATCATGTCAGCCTTGATAGAAACATCTCAGATGAATTTGTGGAGTGTCAGTTCAACACTAAGCCGTGTCCAACTGAATTGCTGCAGTGCTACACACAAGACTGCAGCACAACATAGGCATTCACATAAGGACACTTTTCATGCTGCCCCTTTGGCTGAAACATTACACATAGGTGGGCAATGCATGGCTGTGGTGTGGCCAAGAAGGGTCAGTCCAATCAAAACACTCAGCCTGGGGAGAAAAATTGAAAGCAGAGGAGCTGGAAGAAAATGTCCCACATGACTCATATTCTCAGTCTTCTGGACACATTGAAGGTAAAAACAAACAAGCAAACAAAGAAAAGACTAAAAGAAGCCTTTTCTTTCAGCACTAAACAAGTGCTATGACTAATTGTGAGACTGGAGAGTTTGTGATTCCCCCAGACTACCTCAACTTTTCACTCCAAGTCATGAGGAATTAAAATTAGCAGTATCAGAATTTTTCAAAGGATGGAAACCCTGGTCTTATGCCTGCCTACAAGAATAACCTCAGGTTTTCTGCATTTAAGATGGATATGGATAGGAAAAAAACTGAGATTTTTCTTTCTTATATTAGTATTTCGATTTGTAAACGATTCATGAAGAATAGAGTCTATTGATATACAATCAGAGGCAGCTTTTTCAAAATAAAAATAGCCAGCTTTTCTTTTTCAGATGAAAAATGACATTTAGCAGAAAATAAAAGACAGAAATCCTGCAGTATGCATTTCTAAGAGCTATAATTATAGCTCACCTCTCTCCAAAATAAATTAAATCCATGATTAACAATACTTTTTCTAAGAACCAAAATGGTATTTAGACAATCTTATGCCTGAAATCTCTTTCTTACCTTATTACATGTCTGATACTTTTTCGCATGTGAAAGATTCCTAGCAGGACAGGTGTTTATAATAGAAGTGACAATGAGAATTTGATGATTTTCATGTTAATTTAACGAGTAATGTGCAATCATTAACAGTAATTCTCTTTAATTATAAAATAAGAACATACTTTTCCTTTGATTTTGAAATAGCACAAATAGAGCTGTTGCTTTAAATTGATGCTTCAGGCAAGCTCACACATTCCCTGATCACCTTAACAACTTATATACAGGTGCTATGCACATTTACTTGCACTACATGCCCAAGGGTGAAAGTGTGGTTCAGGCTGCACAATTAGAGTTATCAAATATTTATATAGATGTATAACTCTGCTGGATATGTTTTAAGTGCTTCAATGCAAGAAACAAAATATGTGTGGAGGAAAACAATCTGCACAATACAAAGGCTATCCACATGCAATAATTCCTGAGATCTTTGTTAAAATAATACTACCCACCTTCTGCCTTTTTTATCCCAGGCTATCAAAGAAATAGTGTTAGTGAAAAAAATGAAAGTAGAAGATCCTAGATTTCTGTCTCACTTAATTCACTCCTTTCTAAACATCTGTATTCTAAAGTGGCAATGCTTTTCTTCCACTTCCTACCGTTGTAACTTGATACAGCGATTGCAAATACAGAGATAAGGTATTTAAAAATGTGCTGCCTTGATCATAGGTAACTTCATATGTCTTGCCAAAGGGCAAGAGGTTTCTTCCCCTGGGATGCAGAGTCATATATAGCTATTTCCAGATAATTTATGAAACAATTTTACAGTCTCAGGATCCCAAATTAAGGTATAATGAAGTGGAGGAGGTCTATGTGCTATCACAGGATTTTGTGATAAGTAACCTTCAAAGGAATGTTAGATAAAATGGTCAGGTGTGTATTTCACGTACACCATCTCTGGGACCTATCCCCAATTTCCCACGTCTGGAAAAAAGCAATGGGCAAATAGCTTGTAAAACTTACTAATTAGCAGGAACTAATGCCTGGTTAAGGGACTTTCAAGGGGCACCTCATCGTGTAGTGGCTTTCAGTCTGGTATCTGCAGACCTGGGGTATGTGAAAGAGGAAAAGCTAAGGAAAACAAGGCTATTAACAAAAGAGGCTTACAGACCTCAGTACCTTTACTGGAGGATGTGTTTGTCCCATCAAATCGGAGTAAAAAGCCCTCAGCCTACTCTAAGTCACTGTGTAGAACAGCTCTATCTTATAAAGTAGAAGGATTGCCTCCAAAAGAGATAGAAAAAACCTGACATTTAATGACATTCATTTCTAACATGTTCTCTAGAATTACATCTTTCATATTGCATACTCTTCATTGTACAGTAATCTTGTCGCCATTTTTATTTCAGAATTAACTGTGCAAATTTACTCTTAATCGTGAGAAGTGATGGATGTTTAATTTTGGTGTCTAGCTGTGAAGGTCAACATTCTCTGAGTGAGAATCTCAGATCCTTTCGACTTTGCACAGCTTAGTTTACAATCAGTAGCTAGACTTCTTTGTGACTACTATGTCTGCCATAATCCTCAATATCATGACACCCACTTTGTTTTATAAAATGCACAGCGATTAATCAACTGAATACATTTTCTGGGCTCTCCACATATATAATTGAGTTTGCATCTCACCCTTGAGTTTTCACTTACTTGTTTTTAGGGTAATTGCCCACTTAGCTGTCTGCAAGCAAACAAAAAGTCTAAAGACAGAGTCACTCTGGTATTTACCACTACTGGGGAGCTGTGTTTGACGGGGCCTTCGTACCCCCCAGAGCAGGGTAGCTGGTGTGATCAGGTCTGAAGAACAAAGCTCTGCTTGGGTTTTCTCACAGCCACAGCTGGATGGAGAAGGGGACTGGTAAGGGATAGAAACCTTCTTCCACTTCACATCTATTTCCCTTCTCTCTCACAGGGAGCATAATGGGACTTATTATCTCTATCAATAATTAACAAACCCAAGGGACTACTGAACAAGTGTCACGACCAGCTCTGGTAAAACCCAATTGTAAATCACTTCTGCTTGGGCTTGCACCAAAACTGGCTCTCACATACCTTTATGGGACTAGTTCCTGAGAGGCAGAACTGAAAGCACTGCACATATCTTCTGGAAGAATCAACACCTTACAGAGTATGCAGAAATGTGTTTCTTTGCCAGAAATTATACAGCACCAGGTTGGACCAAAAATTCCTTGTTGCTATGGTTGCCACTTGCTCTAAATCTTTTTACTACTCCTTGTTGAACAGCAGCAAAGGAGAATAAAAACATATACAACACTTGTAATTGCCTGGTGCATATTTTAACATTTGTCTTTAGTGGCTGCTTTAAATTATGCAGTAATATTGCTGGCATGTTTCTCCAGTCCCTCTTCCCTAAGAGGATACATTTTACAGTGCTGAAATTGGACACTGGGTGTAAGAATCACACATTTGAATATTTTTTTCAGGAGCAGACATGTCACATGCAATGTATTACAACTCAAGCTGTAAAAATTAAGTGGCATTTGCATTCATTAAGCATACATGAAATTTAATTCCATTAGGTCCAGCAACATTAAGGTCTGTCTGTTGCTGCTGATGTTACAGCTTAAGGACATTATATCTTCTGGCTAGATTCTGTTTCATAACCTAATAAAGTCAGGAATTACATCCTGGCTTGATGCCTTTGTAAATCCAGCTCAGCAAACATACGACATGAAAGCTGTAGATGTAAATTATTTATATTCATCATTGTCCAAATTATTAATTTACCAAAAAAGGTTTAACAGATTAAGAAAACTACAGGCACTGTGCCCAGAGCAAAACTAATTTAAAAGACAACAATACGATCTGCTGAAGCCAAACCTCACTTCTAATCTTCCCACTTCGTTACAGATACAATACAGAAGAACTGTTAACATTTCATCGAGGCTACTTAAAGAATCAAAAGCTTACATTACATTTCAGTCAATTTACCAGAAATGTTGATCTGCACAATCCCCCCAGAAAATCATGAATACTTTCCTTTTTAGATTTTTGACTTTTAGCTGGAATTGAATTTAGAAAGAAAAGGAAGGTAAAGTATAAAACTATTTGAATTGCAGCTCTTGTAATTTGTTCTGCTGAAAGGATAGTCTGGGTTCAATACAAGCTCAAACTCAGCAAATAAACATATTTGGACAAATTTCTTTTGTCTGTATGCAGTTTCACAGAAGACATCATGACTGAGAACACAAGGCTGCCCTCCTAACTACTCCAAAATGAAATTTATCAATTAAAAAGCAAAAAATGAATTTTTATTGGCAATTTATGTGACATGAATCCAGGTGCCAGTATAAGTTTTCATCAACAGTCATTATTTTCCAACTATCAAACTAATCAGCGTTCATGAAGTAAAAGTTCTTACCTTCCAAAGTCTTTGATTTCTTCTGTGATTCTTAATGGCATTGTCAGGCTAGTCTTTCTGTTGGAAGCACCAGAAAAATGAGATGAACAACACATATATTTCCATGGAGATGTGAGGAATAGAAAATGTTTACTTAATTATGTACAAATGATGCCTTATTTTCCTCTAAGTAGGTTTCCAGTGGTCTAAGATGTTCTTTTTGCAGAAATCAAGGTTCTTGACTATATCTACAAATCATTTCAATGACATAAATGTTCACCACAGGCAACATATTATCATTTTTGCCTTTTCAAAGATTCTTTGTGGGCAATCTCATTTTTGTTTCCCTTGAAAGCATGCTAAGTGTATATATCTTATTTGTATATAGTTTACTTATGTATGTATATAAATAAAAATATAAAATTAAACTAAATTCATGGGAGCTATACTTCCATTTCCAAACTATTCTGTCCTCTCTTTAAAAAGTGTCTCAAGCTACCAAGATAGCCTTTGAAATTCTTCAGGTCTAAGCTAAGTCACCAAGCTTCCTTCATAGCCAACGGAGAGAGACAAGAACCCTCAGAAACCAAATTTCATCCTAAAATAGATGGCTTAGATAAGAGAGCTAAGCCATTTTGTAGGTTGTCCTCTAGGAAAGTATACGTTGAACAGCTTAGGTCACTAGCTCTTAGAAAGCTCAGCTTAACTGAGATCTCACTTGTTATCTACTTTAACTGGAATCCACTTTGAGAGTACAGTCTCAGCAATATGTTTTCTATGAATTTATTGTAACTTCGGGGGAAGAAGTTCAGAAGCTGTACATCTCTTTATTTATGAGTCAACATAGACTGTTTCATCCATAAGAAAAAACACATCAGGGATGACTTAGCAACAAATGGTCCAGACTGTCTTGTATCCAACTTAGAGAAAAAGCCATAATGTAATGTCTCAGTCACATTTAGGAAGAAATTGAATAAATAAATTTTTAGGAATTTAAAAAAAAAAAGTGGTATTTCATTTTCTGTTTTCTAGTTGTCACATTTTCACATTGGTGTCTGTCTGGAACTTGACAGATCACAAAATATGAACCTATTTCTCTGACACTTAAGGCTGAAGAAATGCAGAAGGCTGTGATCAGAGGCCCCAGTTGCTTTGCACTGCAGAAGTAATACAAAATGTGCAGAAAAGGCTCTTCAGGGAAAGATGATTTTACTCCTGTCTACAGCTCCTCTGCAGAGTTTATATGCATCAGCTGATCCCAACCTTTCCACCACAGCACTCTGTGTCACACCTGTGTAAAAACATCCACCTCGCTGCAGTAGGACTCTGAGCTGGGAGACATATCGGGCCAAGGTGGTAGCAGAGGGGATGGTGATTTTTCATGGGTGCTCATGACTCAACATAGGAAACTGCCCTTCATTTTCAGAGTGCACTTACCTTCCTCTCCTCATCTCTCTAGCCCAGTACAAAGCTCCTGTCTATAACAAGAGAAGCATGTTTTATGTAAATCACTTCCCAGTGGAGTCACTCATTATTAATGTAGACAGCTCTAAAGAGAGAAAATCATGGCATTTAGCAGAAAGAACTGTTAATGAAAATGTCATTAAATAAGTCAATCTGCAAGCCACAAAATGGCCTCTCTACCTTTTTCTTCTTTTCCTGTCTTCCACACCTCTGCATCTCTCGGTGCATTTCACTCAAGTCAATCTTTTTTAGCATCAAGTCACAGCTTTCCCTGGAGAGGGGTATCACTTTCTGGTAAACTGCTCATATTTGAGAGGAGGTGCTATTTAAACATTGTGGAAATATGTCAGAAACACACTGGGTCAGTATGGGACTAAACAGCAAGGCTGAGAAAGAGGAGACTCCAATGACTGGCTGTAGATGAGGCAATTTCCAGTAACACTGATCTGAAAAGTATAATGTAGCCCCTGCTTTGCTATGTATTTTATAGAGTTCATGACTGAGCCTTTCACTCGCTTATATCTTGCAAGTGCTTCGTGCTTGTAATTTCATATTGTTCACTGGAATATCTTTCTGGTCACACGTATGTCATAGGGACCTTAGATGATCCAAAAAGCCTAATCCAACAATTCTGCTAAAAATTTCCCTACTCCTTCAGACCATTTATATTTGAACATATTAACCAGAAGCAACTGTCTGATAAACTGACCCAAACTGGCAGTGAACATTCCTTTTTCCTTTGTTTACTGAGGGCTTTCCACTTCCGCATCTGAATGTTGAGGGTTTTCCTCTGGAAAAAGCAGCTATTGGTATCAGGGAGAGGTATCTCTGGTACAGATGCACATGGCTCACATTCCTAAGTTATGAAGGGATTCACCTTTCTCCATAATTCTGAGGGGTATCAGGATCTGCACTGTAGGCATGTGCTTATATTAAGCCAAAAATTTTGTGTGGATTAAGTTAGTACGTTTTGTTAAAATAAGTACCGTATTTATAGAAATGTCCAATATTTTAGGTGCACAGAAGGTGATGAAAGCATGTATCCAAAATTCTGACCATTTTTTTTTCTAACATTTTTGGTCTATTAAAAATAAAACTTCTCTACTCACAAACCTTTTCTCCCTTCTGACCTGATAGAATTATGGCTATAATAAATAACCTTTAGACTGTAATCACAGGATCATAGAGGGGCTGAAGTTAGAAGGGACCTCTGGAAGTCACCTACTCCAACTCCTCTGCTCAAGCAGGGCCACCTAGTGCTGATTGCCCAGGACCATGTCCAGATGGCATCTGGATATCTTCAAGGATGGAGACTCCACTACCTCCCTGGGCAACCTGTGCCAGTGCTCAGTCATTCTCACAGTAAAAAAAAAGTGTTTTCTGATGTTCAGACAGGATTCATTGTTTAAATATACTGTTTAAACTGTATATCAACCCTTATTTGTGCTCAGTATACACCATCCTGAGTGGATAGTACATTCCTCTTCCCATCAGCTTGGAAACAGACTCAGACTTTTACACTTCAGTATTACAGCCTAGCAGTGGAAAAAGGGAAAATTAAGAGAGTCTGTTTTTTTCCCAGCATAGAGCAGCAATTCAACATGATGTGGCAAAAAATGGCAAAAGAAAGAGGCATCATTTCCCCGTTCTGCAAAGAAGTAGAGGCACAGAGAGACTGCTACCAGCCTAAGCCTGTTCCCCCTCCCCTGTGACTGTACTTGGCAAGAAGAAGGAAAGAGTACTGAAAATATTCATACCAGGCAATAATAGACAGCCAGGGAAAACAGGGAAAAACAAAGCAAAGCTGTTTATTGCTGGAGTGTTAGGAAATAAATGAAAGTCCAACAGACAGACAAAACGCAACCAGCATTTCAGGACACTGCTCTTTTTGCCTTTGAAACTTGAACCCCAGTTTGACAAATGGCACTGGGGGAGGCCACTAGCACATCCTGACTGCTGTGGGAGGCCCATGGGACAGACAGCAGTGCTGTGTGATAGCCATAGTGATTTGCTGTGGATCGCCCCTGTATCTAACTGCTATTTATTGTGCAGGACACATATAACATTATGCCTCAGTGGATGTACTTCACTGTCATGCCTGATCAAAAGTGTTGCCTTGGAGCGATCTTAGCTTGAGAGAACCCCAAGCAGTTTTAAAAGTGAGAAGTCACCCCAAGGTGACACTTGAGAGGAACAACATTAAAGTGTACTCATCTCTCTTGTGTCCCTGGCTACTTCAGAAGCTCACAAAGAAAGCTTAGCTCTGCTAGCTCGTACTCAGAAAGCAAAAGGACCCTTATGCCCTTGTTCATATTTTATCAGTGCTTCCTAAGTGGAAAACTAACTAAAAATGCTGACTCTAGTCATGAACACTGGAGTTTTGAGTAAAGACAGTTAAGTGAAAAATTTGTTTTAAGGATATTTAAGTAGAGATAAAAATATAAGCTAGTGATCTCACTCTCAAACACAGGAAGAAACCAAAAGCACAGAAATGACAGTTCAGGCATGATCTCAAGGCACAAAACAGATTAGTTACACACACAACAGTCATATACCCATGTCCATATGCAGGCAATTCCCTTGATCAATGCAAGCTACAGTCCCCAAAGGATTTTCCTTTAGCCCCAAGGAAATGCCTCCATTGTGCAGGGAGGTGTGCAGCAGAGATACCTGAGCTAGCTCAAGAGGCAGCAAAAGCCCAGGGAGTACAGGGCACACAACATCTGTGCTAATGTGCCTGGTTGACACAAGCCAAGTGCCTGTTTCTCAGGCGCAGGGCTGAGGCACCACCATGCCATCTCTGCACCACCTGTTCTGCAGAGAGACAGTCTCAGTGTGGGGAGAAGGAAATGCTCCCACTTTGAATCCACTGTATGCAAGCAGTCCTTTTGACATATCCTTCTAGCCAGCACTTACAGCACTGCTGCCAAGACCACATTTTCTTGCTCCTTGATTCAGCCTGACTACAGTATCTTCACTGTTCCACCTAAACTAATTTTCTCTCCATTGGTACAGTATCCACAAGCAGACAGGCAGATTAAATTCTCTTTATGCTTTTCACTTACTAGGCTTATTCATAAAAGTAAGGCTCAAGCATTGTTTTACAGCCCTCAGTCAGCTTTGTGTTGATCTGCTGAAATCAGGACCACAAATCCTCTATGACAGTCTGCAGCCAGCAGCTGAGAAGGGGTTAAGTGACTCCCTTGGGCAAAATGAAAAATGCCACTTCTCAGTAGCTGAGATAGGACTTGTCTTGGGCAAAAGCACTTGGAATGGGGCTGCCAGTGTTATTTATGTCTTCAGTCTGACAAAGAGTTGAAGGGAAGGATTTTTTAAAGATTTATCAACATTTCTTATTTGTTTAAGAGCTGAGAAATCCCAGACAGGAGCTCTCTGAGAAGACACGTCTCTTCTGAAGGCAGAGGAGAGCCTTTGGGTCAGAAAACGAGTGGTGCAGCTTGCTTAGGAGCAAGAAGAGCTACAGTAGACCTTTACCAACCAGGTCAGCACAAGAACCCCTGGTCTCTGCTATGCCAGAGGTCAGCACAGGCACTAGAACAGCCTCTCTGCTTTTATAGTTGATGCATTTTTAATCTGTCCACGTGAATGCTAGTAAAGCCACCAAAATTATCATCAGCCCACCGAAATGCTTTTGTGGCATCAAGTACTCTATTAGATTTCTCTTAATTTGCTGTACTAAAAATGGGAGGAAATAGATATTTCCTCTCACTTTTAATCCACAAAGAAGTGTAAATTTTTCATGATTCAGAAATTCTCTTTCTTTATCCTACACAGTGCAAATACTATCAAGTCATAAAAAATTAACCACCCTGAAAAAAAAAAGGGTGTATGAACATCTACCAAAAGACTTTGAAATCCAAAATACAGTAAAATTCATTTAATTTTTCTGAGCTTCTTGGAAGATCCAATGCTGTCAAACACTTTGAGATAGTTCATAAAGTTTTTCAGTGAAATGTTTTTTAATCAGAAAGTAGAAAGTGACTGAAACAAGCGTGCATTTTGCAGGCAAACATAGCGGCATTGCCAGAACTTTTGCCAGGAAAGATTTTTCATCTCTAGGGTGTGATTTACGGTCAAAACTCAAGAGAGGCTTAGAATTGACAATAGCCTGAAGTCCTGGGTTCTCACAGACTTGAACTTAGGACCCCAGTGTACTAGGCAGGTACTATAAATCACCAAGCTATTAACTACCTACCAAATCAGCCTCTGACTTTCACAGGTTGGCACTGTTCCATTTTGCATTTAAAAAACAATTGAAGATTGTGAAGGAGATCCTTAATATTTCTGTGGTCACAGAATTTTTCTGGAATGTGGGAGGCGGGCAATGTTGAGTCTTTTTCACCTGAAGTGAGTTGATTAATGAACTGTTTGCTATGCTAAGTGAGGATCTTGCTTTGTTTCTGCATTTTTTCCCATTAAAATAGAAAGATCTTGGTTTCATCCCTATACAGAACAGAAAAGGGCTTGAGGTTTTTTTAAACTTCAAAGTTGTGTACAACTAGAAAATCATGTCTCCCACAGCTGTATGAGATGACTCATCCCTGTAAGATGGCTGTAATTTTCTTTTGGGACACTCAATAGCTTCCAAGTGAGCACACAGCTTCAGTGCAGCACATAATGGGCATGCCCTGAACTGTAGGGGCTTCTAAAGCAAGCCCAGAGTAAATGAGGCTCCTTGGAGTTTGGGAACAGAGATACAGGTTTAATACAGTCTTGGAGAAAGCTGCAGGAGCTGAGAAGTTGCAAGGTTTGTACTTTGCATGTCTTTTTACCAGAGCTCTACTGCTTCATGCTCAGTGAGGATCAGGATTCACGAACAGGAGGGTTTTTTAAAGCAGCCTGCTTTGAATATGGGCAATGAAATGAAACATTTTTTGCAGAGAGACCACACAGTTTTGCAGTTTGGGTGGATCTAGGTTCCATTTTAACCTTAAATCAACCTTGGGATATAACAGTTCATTCTATTCTAGTGCCCCTGCTTTCACCGTACCACAGGTTAACTGGGGGCCATCATACAACCAGTTATTGTTTCATGTAACCCGCAATAAAACTACCTGTCTGGATCACTGCACACTTATATATCAACATGATATAGGAGTCCTTGGTCCTGCTGTTTCAGAAATGAAACTGCAATGAAGTGTATCCACCATGTCAAAAGCTACTCTTAGGGCCACTTAGCTGCGCAAAGTGGAGTGTACTCAGATTTCAGCTGCACGTATCCAAACTGGCTGTTTCTGAGTTGTGCCATTACAAATACAGTCTGCATACATACTTCTACACACATCCAGCTAAGTGATGTGGGAACAACTGCCTGCAGCCTGGAATTTTTACCTGTGAGTATCCCAGGATTGCTCAAAAGATGGTCAAAAGAAGGCTACCTTCTGCAGCTCATGGGCAACATGGTATCTGTGCAGTCCAATTTGCTGTGGTTTCCCACCTGAGCAGAGCTGGAGGACTTTGTAGCATTAAACTTCTCACAGCTCTTCCCAGAGTATCTGAAATCTCCTCCTTCTCCTCAAGCCCAGGCAAATGTCCCTCCCCAGGCCCTGAGCAAAGTGCCTCTGAAATGGTCAGGTCCAGGAGGGAAATGTCACTTCTTCTGCAGCCACTCAGCAGACATAAGACCATATAATGCCTGGATGTATACTGTGACTCTTGTCCCTTCACCCTTTCACCCCCATTTCCTCAAGCAGTCAAGATTTAAAAAAAAAAAAAAAAAACCAAAACCCAACCAAACCAGTAACTTCATTAAAACTATCTGCTTCACTTGTAGCAGGAGTATATTGTACTGAGAATGTATTCCCTTTGCAGATTAAAAGTCAGCTGCACAATTCTTTAGGATAGAATAAAACCAAGTCCCCTTCAAGTAAAAATGTGCCTGGGTGTCTGGGGATCTTCTGAAAGTCTCCAGCTCGTCAAAGACTGAAATCGGCAGAGAGCTGAGAGAAAACACAATGAAAGCAGATGCTGATCTATCTTTCCCAGTCAGTGCTCACCTACATCAGCCCCAAGGAAGAGCATGTAGCTGCCCTAGCATTCCTCCAGCAACTACTTATCTTTTTCTTGAAGACCTCAGATGGCTGAAGGCACACCATCCCTTTGAAAAGCTAGTGACAGTTGTCCTTTCCTTTCCATTCCTCCAAAATAACATTTTTAGATTGGCTCTTACAAACATGAAATACCATTTTTCTTCTGAAAACTTCCTGTGAACACTCAGTAACTCTTAAGACCTGGGAGTTGGGCAGAAATCCTCTGGGATGTACACAGTGCTGCCTTCATTTGAGGTGTACTGGGTGGTTGCTGACACATACAGACAGCAAACATGAAATAATAAAACTACATTTATCTGCACATACTGTTTAGCTTGTGGCCATCACCACAGTAGATAAAGCTTGCATGTCCCATTTGGAGAGATAGGTAAACAGATTTAGCTTAAAATACGAATATCAATACCTATAGCATTTCCTGTGTGACAGATTGTATGTGGTTGTGCATATATGTATGACAGACAGTGTTGGAATATTTTAAACACTAAATTGCTGCATCCAGAGATTGGTAAATTAAATAATCATTCATTAGTTACCATAGAGATGCAGATGCAATCTCGGTGAACAAAGAAGGAATGGGTCAGGACAGACACACAAACACAGAACAAATGCTGACAGAGGCAAGGCCCTGCATTGATTTTTGTTAATATATTTTTATGTATTAAAGTTCCCTACCTGCAAGATCTTTTTCTTATTCACTGCTGTTTCACTTTCCTGCAAAGGGAGTGGCATATACTCTGAAAGACTCAAATCCTGAGCTGGAGCAAACTGGTATCGCTCTATTGACTTCGGCAGAGAGCAGCCAGTTTACAGCAGCTGGGAAATCTGACCAAAAAAAAAGAGCATCTAATTCTCTTTAGCTTCTGCAGCAACTGAATACTACTGCATCCTCTGTTACTTTATAACTTCTTACAGCAGTACTCTCCTGTAAACAGACAGGGAGAAGCTGGCTTTCCCAAAGCTGGCTGGCAGGTTCAGGCTTGCAACTGTCATTAATTTCAATGGCAGCTATATAGCTCAGCCCTGAGAATCTCATCAATAATCCCTTTGCCACTGACAAGAGAAACAGCATGGGATTAAGAATATCATAGAATCATAGAATGGTTTGGGTTGGAAGGGACCTTAAAGATCATTTAGTTCCAACACTTCTGACATGGGCAGGGACAACTTCCACTAGACCAGGTTTCTCAGAGCTCCATTCAGCCTCTCCTTGAACGCTTCAAGGTGGGGAGCATCCACAACTTCTCTGGACAACCTGTTCCAGTGCCTCCTCATCAGACAGGGTTTAAGCAGGGGGGATCTGACACCTCGCTCAGGGCCTTCAGTCCTCCTGCTCATAGGTAGTGCTGCACTCAGATGCATCATCCAGACACCTGCAGCAACCATGCATGAAAGCTGAAGCATCTATCTGCAGGAGGCTAAATGAGAGAGAGAGAGAAAGATGACTCAGCTCTCCTGCGGGTCACCAGCAAACATGTCCATGGTCAACTGTCTGATGATAACACCAAGTGACTGGCCTTCTAAAAGGCCAGTTAAAACTTAATCTATTTTTGCACATGCATTTGGGTAGAAGAGAGTGAGCTGATAGATAGAAACTGTGCAGAGACTAATGTCAAGGTGTGGGCTAGAGGACAGGGTCTTCCCCAAGCCAAGGCAAACCACTTCAGCTTTCCCCTCCATCATACGCCCCCTCACCCCAGCCAATGGCAACAGGCAGATGAGCACCTGGCCTGTGCTACCCTGCACAGTAAACCAGCAGCAAATATCAGTTCACACTGAAACATCTACACAAGCACCTGATGTAGTTACAGATCTCTTGGTTTACTTCATCACCATTTTTTGGCTGGTGATGTACGTGACAGAGGAACGGGGCTGACTCCTGGGACAGTAATAGCCCAGATAAAGCAAACACGAGGACACCAGAGCACATGTGTCAGTCATGGAGTGGTCTTAGAACAAATCCCCACCACACTCTGAGTTTGTTGCTCAAAGTTTGTGGCTATCTTGTCCAAAATCAGTCTAAATCTCCCAAAAGCTGTGACTAGAGTCAGCTTTTGGCTAGTAATTCTCTAACGAAGTCCATGGAGAATGGGTGATGTATGGAAACCCCTCATAGGAGGTCAAACAGATCTCCCATATACCAGAAATATTATGTAGACGCTTCAAGAAAAATTATTAATATCTTAGAGGAAGAGATGAAAGTAGGAAACTGCGGAGCATTGTGCTAGGTCTGCCTGCAGTCCATCTTCACAGTATTTGAATATCTAGTGGCTATCCCTACTACTAATGGTGTAAGAAGCAGCTGCAACTACCCCCATCATCCTGCAGCAGGCACTTACTTGCAAACAAGCCCCAAGCCAGAGGTGCAATGTGAAATTCTGTGCAGTTAACAGAGGCTGTCAGAGTATGGCTGATGAAGGCACACTATTTTCTGCAGTGTGAGCTAGACACTGGGAGCAAAGCAGTCTTGTTGCATTTTGGGTAGCAATTTCATCCTTTTTCTTACTCTATTAGCCAAAGACATCTGCTCAGTAATGTCCTAAATACCTCAGCATCACACAGCTTTTGTTAAAAGAGCCAGAGTCCTCTAGCGCTTTAGGTAAGTAAGTATTATATCTATTTAGACCTCTTGAATACAGTAAATAATGGCCATCTTTACACAGAAACCATTTTGAGGGGGGTTATCTGGGAGTAAGAGAATCAGTATTAAGCTTTTTCCTACTTCAGCGAAAAAAAAATAACAATTCATTGCAATATTGTGAACTGTGAGAAGAGAAAAGCTTATGTTTACAAATCATATTTTTGCTACATTTTAGCTGATTGTAAAGACTCTCCATATATACTCTGTGTCCTGTAAGCAGACCTCTGTGAAGAATAGTCTGAAGTTGCTAGTCTGCACTGTTTTATTTCTACTATATGTGTAAGTGGTTAACAGCCTTAAAACAACCACTTTGCATGCACAGCACTCTGAAAAGCACAAAACCTTGAAAATATGGTTCGTCTCCTCTCTCACTTCCACAGGTACTAACTGGGAGTAATGCTGTTGAGTGCAAGAGGAAAGAAACATTTCCCTCATACTGCTGCAGCTGCTCTGCCCCCACTGTCCTGTGGGCACCATTGCTCCCTGGGGATATGGCCTTTTACCAAGACTCATACCTCTGGCAGAAAATCCTCCCTCCTCTGCGTCAGATTAAATGGCTCCTCATTTCCCTTTGCAGCAAAGCAAGTGCCTCTCCGCAGACAGGCTCCATCCACAGGACTTGCTGTTCTCCTCAGGCACCAGCAAAGCTGGGGCTGTGAACACTCCTCCCTATAAGAGACATGTCCTGTGTTCTAACCCTGTGAAGTTTTATAATGGAACCGCATATGGGAAGCACATTGACATTGTTAAGGTTAATGGTATAAGAACAGAAAGCACATCTACAGGCAAATGGACTATAATAATTGCTCAAGAGAACAATAAGAGCAATAATTGCAAATGGCCCTCTGGTGTGCTTTAGCAGCATTGTTGTCATCATCCTAGTCTCACAACAGGTAGTACGCTACCTCTGATCCTGAGGGACGCAATACTTTCCACAGAGACTCTCTGTACGTAACTGCTGAGCACATGCAATACCAACACGTGCTCTATAACTTACTGCATACCCTAAGGCACTGCTGGGTGTCCCTCCTGCAGCTTTGTGGCATTCGGTGAAGGGGGTGATTCAGCTTCAGCTTTGCATATGTCTTGCCTTTGACTTCCCAGCCAAATGGTCAGCTACTGATTGCAGGTGTTTGGCAGCAAGAGGCCTTCCGCAGGAATCCAGTCAGGCATTAACTGGTTTAGCACCGTGCACTGAGGGGGCACAGAAAATATAAAGTGACTAAAACAAGAGATTCCCCTCCCCATTCAAAACCCAAGGTGGGGCCATTTCTTGACTTCTTAACTTGTCAGTCCTGTCTCTGGATCTTTTCAGTAGCGGTCATGACTTTTTAATGGTTTTGTGTGATGAAAGCCTTTGACAAGAGCATGTGTCAACGAAAGTGCAGTGGTGAGCCATGGTTTTCATATATATGTTAACCAGCCTTTATAGCATTATGGAGCCTGGGTGACAGAAGAGTAATTCAGTTAAGCTGCAGCAAAGTACATGGATTCTGTACTACGCATCAGAAGGTAGAGGAGCGTGGGACTGAAAGGCGAACAGCCAGAGAGCAGCCACTTCTGTGGCATTCCACAGCACATGGTTAATGTGGAAATGATGCTCTGTGAAACATGTGGGACACACTCTCCTGGGGACAGTGCTGATGATACCACTGCACTGGGAAAGCATGCTGTGAAGAAAAGCCTTTCCTGACAGACAAGTGTTTATGCACAACTTAACGTTGAAGTGAGAATTTGGGACAGCTTGGAGCACTAAAAACATCACGTTTCTGCTGCAGATAGCCAGATTTGCCCACAAGCAAAATTTGCTCAGAGATATATACAAAGTGTATTTGCTTTTCCTCCCTTTCTCTGCCCTCTCCCCCTTCATATAAGAGGAATCTCTAGCTGGCGTAAATCTGCCTTTGAATGAAACTCATGCCTCTAAACTCCTTATGAGTTGTTTTGAAAATGTGACTTAAGCAGTCCCAGTTTTCACCAAGATAACAGTTGTCTTTTTTAGAAAATGACAATGGACTCAGTATCTGTCTACATTTGCAATCTCTAAGTAGAGCTACCAAATAAATGCAAGTATTCTGCTTTGTTATTTTTTTAGTTTAGTATTTTCTAGAGAGGCTTAAAAAGCATCATCTACTCTAACACAGAATCATAAAATAATATGAAATCAAACATTTCTGAATTGAGCCATTTATTTGATTTCTATTTCTAGGCTTCAATTAGAGTAACATAATTTGTAAAATGGTGAACAGGTAATCAAATTGCAATCAGCAAATCTTCTTAAAAAAAAGAGAAAGAGAGAGAAAAGATTTAAACAACAAGCATTACAGATAGGACAAGAAAAGTAAATTCACATCTATGGCCCCATGGGAAAATCTAGATGTAATCAGTTCAGGGTAAAATTTAATTAAAAGACTGAGCAATAGGATGGGGGACAAAATTCAGGTATATAGGAAATCTTTGAGAAATACTCCTGTGAGAACACAGTAAGGTCATTATTATTCTGCTCATACAATTGAATCATATCAGTAAGCAATCCGTATACACGCACTATCCCACTTGCAGGGGAAAAAATATATTCTCCCCCTATGCAAATAACTCCCAGCTTAGAGGGGTTAAAAGACCATAACAACTGCTTGATAGCATTCCAAATATTTCTGTGCCTATCTGTGTCTATCCCCAAAATAGAAGCTGGTTTATCAGTTCTGCTTTATCTAATTCTTAACTGCTCACTGTCCTGCCACGTTGTTTTGGTTGAAAACAACCTACAAATTACAGTAACAAAAGAGAACGAGAAAGACAATGAACACTCAAGGTTTTCTCTAACTAAAACCCAGTATTGAGCTCCCTGGAAATAAAACTGATCCAGTAAGGTACCTAATTCATTATTAAAGACATTTTGTAACTCATAAGGAGCATTAAGTTAATGTACAGTACAAATAGCAAGTTATGCATTAACCTTATAGACCTATTATAATCAAAAGATTTTACAGCTCCCTTAAAAAACACTTGGGAAATGCTAGTCCTTGGAAGATGGTGTGAGGAAAAGACATAAAACATAACAAAAATGGAAAAGCATCTGATGTAGTTCAAAAACTGTTATATTTGATTTGAAAAGCATGCAAAAATTAAGCATAAAATGCCAAGAAATAAATTACTTAAATCCTTTGTTGCAAAGTTCAGATTATATACTGCATTTATTTTTATTTTTCTGCCAGGACACTGAAGCACATGATGGTCCAGACACTCAGCCAGTGAGAATTTTACAAACCTGTGACTCAGCTCAGGTACTGGCACTGAACGTGGGAATGCTGAGAGTGGACCAAAAAACACATAAACAGCTCTACCAAGAGCATGTGGAACAGGAACAAAAGGCACCTGGCAAGTTGGTCAGATACCTCCAGCAGTCTGGAAAGAGCACACAGCACCTTTGTGGCCATGCTACAAGTCCAGATGATGGCCAAGCAAAAAAATTTGGTGTTTCAAATTTTCACCTTAGCAGAGAACATTTTGTCAGTAGAGTAAATATGCATTTTGTCACTCATGGTAGCGAGAGTGAGAATATGCAGGAAGATTTTCACAAGGCTGGTTTGTTCTGCCAATTGTGTGAGGTCACTCAGTGTGCTACTCCCTGAGGTCTCTTTCAACACAGAAACAAGTACAGCCAGTGGTCCCAAGCCTCTACAGTGTGGCATTCTGTGGTCACTGCCTAAAATATAAATAGCCCCTATCCATCCTACCACTCCGTGCAGGCTATTAAATTCTCAGTGATCTTCCTGAGGAACTTCCCTGATCCTTCCATGGTATATCTGTGACTTTACAGAGGCCTTCAGGTCACACTGTAGCATGCAGTTGCAGGAGGAGGGAATCTGTGGGTGAGAACTATCCCTGCCCACATCAGACCTGTTTTCCAGATAAGTAGAGAGCTGTCTAAAAAGTAACCACCAAGATTTTCAGATAAACTAAAAAATGAAACAAAAAACCAGCCCTAATTTCAAAACAGCTTCAGTGCTGTACACCTGTGATTCCTGCACACATACTGGTGCTGTGGACCTCTCTGTTTAAAACTGGCATGTGCCCTTATTGTACAAGGACAGGTGATGGGCTGTAGGCAAACCTTGAGGCCAGGCAGTGAGAAAATCATTGTCAGAAGGAGGAAGTAAAAGTGGAAAACACGGAGAAATCTATCTCCCTAAACTCTCAGTGAATTTCATGCCATCCCTGTAACACTAGGAGGTAAAACATTTCAGGCAGAAATATAGATTTCTTAAGTCAAGAGCATTCCTTCAAAACTCTGTGTTATGAGCATAATGAAGAGTCTTCTGTTTGTATTTTCTTGGCAGAGGTTTCCAACTTTCTGAAGGGAAATGAGAGAATTTGTAGAAGAGAGATGAAAAAGTCTCACATCGATAGATGCAAGGAAGACATTGTTCTGTTTTGTTAAAATGGCCTTTATAAAATGTTCATTGCCTATCAACTGATGTATTAATTATTGATAGGGGAAAATCAGCAGGCAGCACTGCACTCTGACTGAGGGTAGGCAAACACCTTGGCTTGTCACAACAAATGCAGAAAGTGCCTGATTCATAGGAAGCTGTCCCAAATGCAAAATCATTTTTAAGGTGAAATTTCTACATCAAAGGATGACACTTGTAAAAATAAATCCTCTTCCTCTCCCAGTCCCACTTTCTCTGGGTAAATGCCTATACTAAAGGGCTTTTACTTGAGCTGAAATGGTGTATTGCACTAGCATGCTTTATAAACTCATATTCTAACTGCTAGGAAGACAAAAGTGAAATGTTAAAAGCACTTTAAAAAAATGGACATCAAAAACCCTAACACTCAACAAGGGTTCTAATAGGAAGTACAAGAAATACACATATAATGTAGATATATACAATATTTGCTGGAAGCTAGCTGGAATTACGGATGTGGTGGAAAAGCCACAGTCAGATTTTGCTTAAAATCAGATTACTGTTCAATGTGTTGCAGGTTAAATTGTGTGTTACAGAAACCTCCTAGGATTTTAGGACTAAATGAAAAAAATCATGACACCAGCTATATATAAGAAATTTTGCCACCATGGCAAGAAGTTCAGCTGAATAAAAAGTTGAAGTGTATGCTGTGTGTGAGCTGGATAATCAGTGCATATTGGCCCAAACCAAGATGTGTTTTGAAGTTCACTCCCAAAGACAACAATGGTGATGGTGTTTCTTCCAACCTAAAAAATCCTTCTATTGATTTTTTTCTTCCCTTTAAAGAAATCACATGCCTACCACATTTCAAAGGAAACTGTCCATCCTGCAAAAGCTCTTGTTTTTCTGCTGTTGCTTTTCCCTGAGTCTCAGTAGGGGTGCAGCTACACACTTAAAATGTGCATATAGCAGGCCAGCACATTGCTCACCCACTGTACAGTCAAAATCCCAGCAGGGAAGCAGGCAGGCTGGCCTTACTGCTAACAGCAATTGCAGAATAACAGATTCTGAAGTGCTAATGAAAGACCTGCTGAAGAAACTGAAGAACATTTCAGACGCTATTAGAAAGCTATCTGTAATCAGATGTATAATTACACATCAGGGTTCACTTAAGAAGTCCTACCTAAACTTCTGACCTTCCTGTCCTTGCCTTCACCCTAAAATGTTTCTTTCTTCCTTTCCCTTTTCTTCTTCTACATGAACTGTGCTCTTGGCCTTCTGAGTAGATTTACAAGTTCTACTCCTGACCTACTTTTCCATTGTTACTCCTGCAGCTCTTGTCAAGAAAGTTGGCAGAACCAAAAGGCTTAGTAGCAAGGCAGCAAAGTCCTCTCTAATGAGTTACATCACTGAGCAAACCTTCACTAGCCTCATCCTGCCCTTGTTTCAATTCCTTTGTTATTCAGGTCAGGAGCAAGCTCTCAAAGAAAGAAGCCTGATCTCCCTCATGGAGCAAAGACTCCAGAACTAAGGTCTTGAATTTAACCAGAATAGCAGTCCACGGAGGACCCTAGGAGCAAACAAGGACATTTTTAACTTTCACAAAAGAAACCAAAGTTACTTGTCTCATTTGCAGACTTACAGCTTTGAGCAGAAATGTCTGATTTGGGGTACCACTCTTAGAAGCTGATAACATGCCAAAACCTAACAATAAATGCATAGATACAAATACAGTCAAGGACAAGAAAAAAAAGGCAATGTGGTTAACCTGGATATCACACTTGTCCAAAGAAACAAACAAAGGAAGTGACAAAAAAAAAATGAGTAGTTTTGTGTTTCCTTCTACTCTTTTACTTTTTGCATCTGGCAGAACTTTGTTGCTTTTCACTCTGTCAACTTTCAGCTGTTCTCCATCCCTGCAAGACAACCCATACATCAGGTGCCTATGTGTACATACAGCTCCTCCAGGGTTCTGACAGGTCTGTACACCAGCACAGAGAGGCACCCCATCAGCCAGCAGGCAAGATTTGCAACATGATTAATATGTTTCACCCTTGATAAAATGGTCCTTTACAAAGCTCCACTGACCTCTACTATTCCTAACTAACAAAGGAGGGAAGAAAACCTAAGAAACTGAAAGGAATTTTAACAAGAGAAGTCAGTGCATGCTCTTTTTTTACACTGTGTTATATAAGACATGGAAATCTTTTGCAACTTAAGAAGTAGCTAGACAAGGAGCATAACCAATACCAACACTCCTCACACTGGGGAAGCTTCAATTCTAGATCCAGACTTCATCTCTAGCCTTCACACCTCCCATTACAGCATCAGGGCTCCAGAAGGTACAATCACTTCCACAATATAAAGGAAAGTTTTGGTTTTCTGGGCAAAGTTGATATTTCCACCCTCCCTAGTATTCTTGCTAGGTTACAACTATAAGTACTGTTTAGGAAAGAGAAGCCCTTTATTATGAACAGTACAGCATACTTTATTTTCTTCAAGCAAACACAGAGTATGTGAAAGTGGCTGAAATTATTGCTTCAAAAGTTCAAGTATATTTTCATCCACAGTATAACTAGAGTCACTGACACCATGAACTGCACTTGGTGCCTAAATTATACTAATATACATTTCGACCCTGACACAAAGGGAGTACCTCTCAGTGACGCACAGAATTTTTGGCCAGCATGGTCTATAATGATAATTTAGCTTGGTCTTCTGAACAGCACCGGCAATGCTCATTCATCCTTTCAAGAATACTAGCTGAGGAACCAATTAATTTTTTTGTGGCAGCAGTGGCTGTTTGCAGAAAGCCACCTCTTGACTACTAACAACTTCAGAGCAGCAGCCCCCCTTCTCTGAGGCCAAGCCCTTCAAGTCCTTCTTTCTCTGGTGCCAAAAACAGCCTTTTGATACCAGTGATGGAGCTACAGAGCCACACGTGAATCTGTGAACAGCTGAAAATCTCTGTAGGTAGTTACTGGTTCCCTGTGTGATCCAACATGTTAGTGACCAAAAATCATAATCAGCATGTTTTCTCTTAGCTGGTTTAAGTACCTGCAAACTGTGATTCCCTGTTCTAGAAAGAACATATAACCACGGAGCTGTTAAGCTGATAGCCTTGCTTATTTAAGCTCATACTGTCTCCTTTTTGCCTGTGTGATTTCAGAGGAGTTTCTAACACACTTTACCCCATCTGCGCAACTATCCTGCCACAAATTACGTTGTTGATGTATCCTCCAGCTTGCAGATCAGATAAGATCACAGCACATTGTTTAAAGATCTGCCTTTGTATATTATACAGCGACTGTGCCAACGAGCAGTACATTACAAAGCAAAGCCCTTGTTTATTAAAGGAAAAAAATAAACCCCCCACTGGAGATCTTGTGTACATGGAAAACTATAGGAGTAAAATTAGAGTAGTATAGTTTAATAATTAAGGATATATTTGCAGGGCCGACATTTTTCTTGAACTCTTTCCCGATCCCCTTTATCTTTTTTTCACAGGGATTTAACATGTTGGATCAGTTAAGGGTGTAAACATGGTCACTGAGAGATGCAAGGTTCATCATGCTGCTCCTTGAGGTATCAGCATCCATCAGCTGCCTGTGCTTGTTCACATGCTCAGGGCTGAGCTAATCACCAGATTTGGAACAGGAGAGCAATCCCTTTCAGATTAGCTCCAGAGAGACTGCTGGATTTTGTTTGTCTTTCTCTGCAGCATTGTGCAGGGTCCAGAAGCATCTGCAAATGTCACACAGCAAATCTCCTGCTAGCTGGGAGGACTTAGAAGTGCCCTTGATCTCTCCTGTTCTCCTCCTGTGACACAATTATTGTGGCATTTGGTCTTCTAGCACAGACTTAGAGTCTGTTGAGAGAAGCCTGGAAATGTACAGCATCCTAGAGTGAGATGAGCTACAGAGCACATAACTCTGCATCTGCAGCAAGGCTTTCTGCATTTTGAGAGGCACTGACTGGATGACTCAGGTGGTGTCATTCAGTCTTGTATCTTTAGTTCACCTGTGTGCCTAATGCCTTGCTTTGGAATGACTGCCATGGAGGGAGCTCTGCAGGTATTGCAATTTACCCACATATCTCTAGATATGCACATGACCACCCATGAGCTATTGGCTCTAGGTTCATTTATAGTGTGACAAGTGAAACAGAATCTGTTGGGGTTCATATCTTTTCATCTCTATGTTCAGTCTGAGTTTGGTCAGACAAGCACCACCTGCAATAACAGTACCATTACAGGCTCCATCTCAAATTCCCAGTGTCCATGTGCTGGGCTTTGCTTTACACTCTGGTTGTGAAAAAGACTTTTAAATTAGTGTAAGAAAAATAAAGCAACTGACTGCTCTGTTTGCCTGCCAACCTTACCAAAAACTGAAGTGTAGAGATCAAGGTCACCCCACTCAATTGCAGACATTTAAGCAAGCCAGCTAAACAAGTCTTGGTTCCTGTAAAACTAACAGACAACAAGAGGCTCCTCAGAGAGGGAGTCTGTTCATCTGAAGATCTGACACCTTTGGAAGAACCTCTCTTTCCCTGCAGCAGAGGGCTAATGTGGCTAGGTTGCCTCCACTAAGCAGGATAAATGCAGGCCTTAGAGCAGAGATGAACAGGAAAGACATAAAAATGAGAGGTGTAGAGAGTGAAATGAAAGCTGCTGCAAAGTTGACATCTGTTTTGTGCAGCAGGTTTCTCACACACAAATGTGAGGTACAGGTGTAGCAGTTTGCTCACCCCTTGCCAAGAATCACACGCAGACGTGCCCTCTCTTGTGGGCTGTCCCATCAGAGCCAGGCACTCTCACACCATTTCGGGTCACAGCACCATCTGCTCGGTGCACTCAGCAGAATAAGCCTTTTTCCTATTTAAGATCAGCCTACAGAAACACAGCTGAGTTTTCAGAAAGTATTTTACCCCCGCCTGCTTGCAATGATACAGATATCTTTCAACAGAAGTGCGAAAATATTGGGGGGAAGGAATCTTCCTCTGAGAATTTCCAGTGTTAAGGCCTTCATGAAAGATATCATTATAAAGAAATGAATGAATGCATTTGTCAGCCTCTGGGAGGTTTCAGAGTGCCTTTTATTTGTATCTCTTCTTACCCCTTGAAGGAACTGAGAACTAATATTTGAGATGCCTGACTGAGGATATTAATGTTTTCAAAAAGCTCCTATTCCTTCCAGCACAGGAAACAGAGTAACCTGTTTGGGCTTTTTCACTGGTTTGTTTCTTGAAATGAAATTTTGGTGACTGTGTTTCCAGTAAGACGTGCCTGCACAACCATCCAAACCTATTCCTGTCTATTTATCTGGTACTGAACCTTAACAAAACTGAATGATGTGCGATCAGCTAATACATGTTCAAAATACACTTATTTTTCTTTTCTTGAAGTATTTTTGCTATGCTGTGCACTACTGTTTAGTCTGAACTTACAGACAGGCCAGAGACCACAAGTTCATGTAAAATCATATGTGTTTACTTAAGATAAAATGCTGAGCGGAGAGAAAAAGAAAAAAGAGAATGAAGAGGATGTTTTCAGAACAGAAAAATCTCCTGGGTAACTGTCATATTGATACCAAACCCTCTGAGTGTAATGATGTACTTTCCTGGAGCAGAAATATTTTTATTTATAGTCAGCAGAGTGGGAAATCATTAGTCCAGTTACTGGTACATTCATGCCTTGGTGCAAGTGTCCGCAAATATAAGAAGGCTTTTTGAAAAACCTTCACCCCCTACTGCAAGACTCGATGAGACTTGTTTAAAAGTCTGTTGATGTTGCATTTGATGAAGTAGATAGGTCACTGCTGAGCACACATTATTACCTTGCCAGAGGGTGAGTGTATTGTCAGAGTGACACTTCTAGCCTCCATTGGCCCGACCGCAAATGATCACAGTGGAAATTGAGACCGGAGATCCCATCAAAAGGAGATGTCAAAGAGCTCGCTTCATAAGGTTATATTAAGGACCTTTCCTTTATGGAGCAAAGATTTCATATATATTTTCATTCATCGTGTTTCAAATTTCACTCTTCACGACATGAAACCATTACCAGCCTAGTCACACGTTCACTGTCTCAAGACTTACCATCAAGAAGAGGACAAGTCACTGCACCTCTGAGCGACCTAGCACAGAAATAGGGCAGGCTTGCATTTGCAGAACTTTTTCTTCATTATTATTTCCCCTGCAAAATTAAAATAAGCAATTTAAAGGCAAATTTGAATTAGCATAGTGAGGAGAGTTTATTATTTATGAGATGGAAATCAGGATCTTGGATGACTGAACTCATTAAAGACCCTTTGGAATAGTTCCCATCTATTTCTTCCATGGTACCCTCACAACAAATAATTCACACAGTAATTAATGCCACGTCTTTCCAAACAATACATGCTTCCGACAGGAACTGTTCAAATAGGAAGTGCAAGAAACTGCACTAAAATAGCAATAAGCTTAAAATATATACCCATGAAACCAGGAAGCTTTGTGTTAGGGCAATCACAGATGCTTTAGCTGAACTTACTTGGCCAAAGACATCCCTGAATCAGCTCACTAAAGGTCAGTGGAGTTAGCAACAAGGAAGTTTGGCCAGCCAGGCCTCTGCAATGGCACAGCTCTCATCTGACCATGTGTCAGGGGCTTACAACAGACAGCACTGTGTCTTCCTGCCCATGCAGAATACATGGTGTAGCACAAGAGAAACAAGCCTATTTTCCTCCCTAGCTGTAGCCCACGGGGCATTTCGCATTGCAGTGAATTAAATACTTTTCCAGCACATGATTACCTGTGAAAAGTTCCTACAGGCACAGCTACACTCTGCAATGGAGTGCAGTGCTGGGATCCTCCAGACAGCACCAGCCAAGGAACCGGCAGCAGGACAGTTGTGTCAGCACAGTGCCGTGCCTGGACTCGCCCTCTCAAGAGCCGGGGAGATAATTAGCTCAGACAGGATGCCACATTTTCAGGGCCTAACAGCCCTGCGTGGCACCACAGGGAACCTTGTAGAGGCACTGGCCTCTCAGTGCTCCCTTGTGCTGCAGTGCCCACTTCTGAAATGTGGGAAAGAGCTGGTCGGGTCTTGCCATAAGGAATTGCTCACTTCCAGCTGCTCTTCACTGCTTGTGAAGGGCTGGTAGTCTCACTCTGGGCTGTGGTACTGCATTTCAGAGGCAAGCAAAACCAGGGAAGGGGCCTGCAGGGCTGGCAGGAGTGCTGCAAATCAGATATTTGTTCCCTTCCAGGGAGTACTTATCCACTCAGCATCTTTGTGAAACATTGGTCATGTCTTATGAGAGGAATTCAGGCACAGAAATCTTCCTAAAGAAATCTATGTCAAAAGAGAGAGTTGAAGTTAGATCTCCAGATTCTCACATTTATCATCCTAAAATACAGTTTATTCTTTCCTTCTAATCACTCAAGCCACGTAACAGGCCATGATTTTGTCTGTCCCCATATATTCAAGTGTCACATCACAGCCACCACCATGGTAAGTCAGCAAGTTATAGACATTAGCAGGACACCAGTGGGAAGTACACCATGCTTGCTGCCTGGCAGAACGAGAGTAAGGACAGAAGCTTGAAGGGATAAAGCATGAAAGAGGGACATCACTGTTGAGATCCCAGGAACACAGCTGTTAACCAAGAAAAGGACCTCAACTTTTGAGTGGAAATTCCACTGCCAGGCAAGTCAGGCATTCATTAGAGAGCCATCTCTCTCCCAGTCTGCCTTACTGAACCATGGGACTTCAACCACGTCTCCCTGGAAAACAAGAAGGGACATGAAAAATACAGGGCTAATTGATGCCTCTTTTTGCAGCCTCAACAAGCAGGTTCATACCTCCAGTTCACTAAGTGGGATAGAAATTTTCTGTCTCCTTTATACTGGGCAAAGGCACTTGGCTATCACTCAGCCTCATGCACATCCGTGAGGAGAATCTGGTCCAGCTCTGAATAGCAACATTCCTGGCTCTTTTGTTTTGCTCTCTCTAAAGGAGAGCTCTCAAAACAGTCAAATTACTTTTAATTTGTTTTTAAAGGGAAAAAGAGAAATAGCATAAAGGTTGAAAGTGGGCACCGAACAAAACAGCTGTACTGAAAAAAAAACCTCTGAAAAAACATACTTTACAATGGTAATTATGACAGACTAAACAATGAGTGTCATCACCGTGATGGCACAATGCACACAACACTAGCTGTTTCCTACTCAAATATTTGCAGACATCTTCAATTTTTATTTTAATGAAATCTCATCTAACTATTGAACTGACTTTAAGAACCATCCTGAGGCTCACAAGAGCCTTCTTGTCAGAAGCTCTGTCAGATATTGAACTGCAATTTGCCCCCAACGGTTCCCAGCTTTAACTAGAGGAATGCTGTAAACATAACCTTTTAGGAGACGATGAGTCTGAAAAATCACTGCCTAGAGAAAGAATGTCTGTGAGAGGGGCCAAGGACCTCTCCTCCTCTGCAGTTGCAACAGGAATTGTAAGGATCCCTATACCTTGATGAAAACTTCTGCTGCAGGTTTTGTCTGCTTCTCAAACATATACAGGCATATGTGCAGCTGTGTGATTAAGCTGTCCTCTTTGGATGGCTAAGCACCTGGAATCCTTTCCTCATTCAGTATATATGTGCATAACAAGTACAGGCTGCAACCATGGAGCCAAAGAAAATAAATCTATTCCTTTTGAGAACTTTTGAGAGCTCCACAGCTATTGGATGGGGAGTAACACAATTTAAACAATGACATGTTAATTAATGATAAATGACAGCGTGTGAACACATGGGATTTCCATTAATATCAAATGAGTTCATGATGGTTTATATAAAATAAAAAAATTAATAGAAAAGCCTCTATGTGCTCATGACACCTACTTATTTAAGGAAATTAGCTTTGCATGTTGTTGGGTATTATGCAAAGAAAATTCAATGAGCTGAATTCCTGAGATTGACCCTTCACTACTGTTTTAAGCAAAATCATCTATTGCCTTTAATAAGAACCTTTTTGAATAAAGGAAATCACCTCATATGTGACCCTTATGGATATGTCTCATTATTATGTTCAATACAGTTGTCTGAGCTCCTGTATTTGTGACATTCTGCTTCCTGTTGGGTCTCACAGTATCATTCTCTCTCAAGTATTTGCCAGATTTTCCGATGTTTCTTTTAGGTGTCTACTTGGACCAAGTTTCACTGGATCTAAGAAAGATGATGATGACAGCTCAGTACAGAAGGAGAAGCTGTGTTTTGCCGCAGTCCCATTAATCCTCAAAGAAATTTGGAATCAGAAGACAAGCTGGCACAGGTTATATTTTTAAGCTGGCTGTGAAAGCCACAGATTCACATGCATCTCAAAGGCCAACAATTTCCCCCACCCCTCCACGAGGTAATGAGAAAACAACCCTGTGTGCCACCCCTGCTGACTTTGTAGACATAGTTCAGCCATAAGCCGTAACTCTCACCACTCTGAAAAAATAAAATACTAGGGACAGCAATGCAATTTTGTTTGCCAAATGTCTGCCAAATGGAGAAGCGCCACATTACTAGGCAAAGAATGTTTATTTTAACAGTCCCGACGTCTGCTAAAGATAGTAGAGAATGAAAATAAACGTGAGAGCTATCACACTGAAGTAAGAGGAGTTAACAAGCATCTTTAGGGTGGCAACATGGAGGAATTTTGGAGCTGTATGTCTGAGTAAGTTCTATACCAGCTGCTCTGACCACCCAACTGATGGGGCACTTTGTGGATAGGAGGGTACACCCTGAGAAGCAGGGAAAAAGCACAGTATCCTTCATTTTGATAGGTATCAAAATGCCTATGCCAATAATACCATTGCAACTGTTCCTAGACTGCTCCATACATCACTAGATCTGGGTCAGCATGAAATTAAGGTTCATAAAGTAGAATCGGAACACAGGAAACATCAAAGTTCCCTGAAAAACTCTGCACAATATACAGAAACATACGTAAACAGTAATTTCTGAAGAGATTTAGGTTTCTTATTTGACTTTATTCCTTTTCAAAACCTTTTCTAGAGTCTTCAAGAGAGAAATCTAAATATATTGCAAAAACCCTCAAATGCCTTGCCTCTGTATTTCATAAATTTTCATTTTTTTCTGAACTGAAGAAGAGAGTTATCGAAGGCTGCCATGCTAATTCCTGAATTTCTTCCTGTTTATTGCCTTTTCACAAGTGGCTGACTCAACAGACAACTGAGAAAAGACTAAATAAGTTTTCTCTGGGTGGCATTTTAAGCTGGAGTATTTTAAGAACTGCTATTATGTTGCAGCTGAATATTCCAACAGACTGTCTGACTCCTTTCTGAATCAGAGTGCCACCAGGCCAAATATTTGCACAAATTCCAAGCATCGCCCTGCACATTCTTCACAGAGAAGAGCAATTTTATATCCAGGTGAACAACAGCTCTTTACTCCAGCATTTGAGCTGTAAAAAATGCAATCTTTAGAACAACACCAGAATAAATAGATTTAATTGTGAATCCAGAAAAATTCATGTTTTTCCAAGATCTCCTTTTTTTGTCATACTTCATCTATAAACAGGTATGAAACTGTACAGACATATCTCTTTGTGTTGAGACACTGATAAATCTGAAATTGTACAGGAATTAAGGGAAGAAAAAAGGCATTTCAGAACCTTCAAAAGATAGATTTAAACCAAAGTTGCTGAGTTGCTGCTAATGATACCAATTGTCTGGGTTGGGATTTTTTGAGACAAAATGTTAGTACTTCAAGGTACGAACAAAGTCATTGAAAGACTTCACTGAATCAGCAAAATTCCTCAGTCTTCCAGTCTTTGAAAAAAAAAGGCAAAAAATTTGAAGTCTATTTCTAAGAAAGGAAGACTGAGAAGGGCCAGAGCTATTTTAAAAAGAATACTAAATGTAACTAATGGAGATCCAAATACATACCTGCGGTATTTGGGGTGGTAGCAGGTAACGAAACATGGCTCCATAACCCTGCCTCTGCACCATGCCTGTTTCCTAAATTAGTCTTCTGTAATATGCAACCTAAAGTCTTATCACCAGTCTCCTTTAAATGGTGGCTAGTAGAAACCAGGATTGTTGGAAAGTAAAATGCTTTTTTAATTTCTGAGTTGCAACTGAAAACCAAAATGTTGGGTTTTGTTTTGAAAAGAAATATACTCCCATGACCAGGGCATAGTCTTAATTGTGCCACGGAGGTTTAGGCGGGACATTAGGAAGAATTTCTTCACAGAAGGGGTGATTAGACCTTGGAATGGGTTGCCCAGGGGGGGTGGCTGAGTCACCGTCCCTGGAAGTGTTCAGGGAAAGATCGGACGTGGCAATGAGTGCCATGGTCTCATTGAGTTAGTGGTGTTGGGTCACAGGTTGGACTCGATGATCTCAATGGTCTCCCCTTGCGTTGCGGGGTGACGAGGGGGCTGGGGTCCACAGTACAGCCCGCGCCTCCCGGGATGCGACGGACAGGGAGCGGCGACGGAGAACAACCATCCGCGAAGGCTGAGCGCCCGCGGCGCAACTCTCGCGAGAGAACGACCGCCTCGCCTACGCGCCTCACATCACACAGACAGAGCTCTCGCGAGAGGTGTGCCCGCGGGCCGGCATGGAGGGGCTGTTCGCGCTGGAGCTGCTGGTGGAGGCGGTGCGGGTGGCGGGGCCGGGACCCGCGGAGCACCCGGGACCCGCGGAGCACCCAGCCCCCGCGGAGCACCCGGCCGTGGCGCTGCGCCTCTTGGAATTCCCTACCCTGGTGCTGCGCCCCGCCGCCACCGCGCCGCCCCTGCGGCCGGGGCAGCCCTTCCCCTTCGGCCGCGGCAAGCGCTGCCTGTTCCGCTGGCGCCGGGGCTCGCTCAGCGCCGCGCTCCGCCGTCGCCCGCTCCGCGCTCTGCTTCTGGCGCTGCCCGCCGGGCTCGCCCCGGGGCCCCCCCGCCTCCTCGGTAGCTGCGCCGTCCCCCTGGCCCCTGCCGCCGCCGAGCTGCTGCACCGGCCCGGAGCGCCCGCTTCGTACGGCCGTCGCGGCAGCTTCGCGCTGCGGGACACCGCGGGCCGCCCCGTCGGTGAGCTGGTCCTGGGCTACCGCCTCACCTGCCTGGAGGCCGGCAAGGAGCCGCCCCCGGCGAGCCCCGCAAGCCCCCGCGCTGCCACGCCGTCTGCCACCTCCCCTGAGCCGGGGGACCAGGAAGAGGAGAAGGAGAAGGCGAATGAGGAGGAGGAGAGTGAGGAGCTGGAAGCCAACGTCTTTTGCCCTCCGCTGCTCTATTACAGCCGTGAGCCGGCTGAGCCTCAGCGGCCCCCAGCAGCGGCGGCCGCGGCGCAATGGGAGCACGTCGAGGTCAGGAGATCGCAGGAGAAAGACGAGGGCCAGAGTCCCCCGCGTCCCAGTGCCGGGCCCTCGTTGCTGCACCCCGCCAGCTCTCGACAGCTCCCCAACACCCTAGGGCAGCTGCCGCTACTCAGGGCCTTGCTGGCGGAGCTGTCGCTGCTCACCCACAGCGCTGTGCCTGCTGCTGCTGTCCACCCACATCTTGCCTGGCTTTACCAGGCCCCGGGGAGTGGTGGAAGGGTCTCACGGCCTCCCAGCCCCTCTGCTGCCCTCAAGTCTGCAGAGGCACCTGTGGGGCCTGGTAGGAGCAGTGGAGCTGTGAGCCCCCGATTCAAACAAGGTAGGCAAGAGGCCACCCCACCAGTATCTTCTGGTGCTGGGAGAGGACCTAAGAAAGCTGTGCTTCAGGGACAGCCAGCTGCTGAAAGGAACTGCAAAGCCAAGGAGAACAGACCTCCCAGAAAGAAATTGTTGTATGGGCTGACAAATATGTTGAGGCTACGGCTGCAGCAGACCAACCCCGATAAGCTGATAATTCATGAAAGGAGGGAGAAGTACAGAAAAAAGCAAATGGAGATGCTGAAGGAGAGAAGCCCCTTACTCAACAGAAAGCTGCTCAGAAATGCTGGAGAACAGCATGTGGTTTCTTGCAGGCATTGTAGCAAGAGAGGCAGTTCAAAGCGGAATAATCAGTTGGATAAAACTGTCCAGACTTCATTAGAAAACAGTGTTCTCTCAGAGTCCATTTCTGTGACAGTAGATGTGTCCCCAGACCTGCAGGAACAGACTATTGCAAATTTACGGAGGAACGATGCAATTGCAAGCAAGGAGCATCCATACAAAGTAACTACAGCCCCCTTACCGGAGGAAACTGTGTTAAAATCTGCTCAGGAGGAAAAGTATGCAAAAGCTCAACTCCTAGCAGCGTTCCCATCAGATGCTAATGCAAAGGGAAGTAACGAGGAAGCAATATACTTAATCCATCATGAAACTACAGAGCATGATGACACATCTCGTATAAGTGGTCATAAACCCAGCCTCAGCAGGAGTGTTGAAAATGATTCTGAATTCATATACTCGGATGACTTTGTTGCTAGTCCTGAAAACACAGTTTATTCCGAAGATTTCAGCAGTGCTGAGTGTACAGACTCAGAAGCTCTTGACAGCAGTCCTGAACCTCTGTGTCTTGAAAGCCCAAAGCGAGGTAGGTCAGATACAGAGCCAGAATCCTGCAGGTCTAGAATTTCAAAGACAAGTCAAAAAGCTGAAAGTACTTCAGATCTCGTGCCAGTTGCTTCAGCTTCATCTCCAGTCCAGTCTTCGAGGAGAAACCGTGACTTTAAAACCAGCAAAAGAACTAGTGCTGAATCCTCTGACTCACTTAACCTTGCTCAGATGGAGGCATCGTTATTAGATGAAGAGGAGAAAGCCCAACAGATCAGTAAGGAAGAGAACAGGGGTGATCAGCATATTAAACAAATATCGACAAGCAAACAAGTTAAATCTGCTACTGATCTGAATATAGGAAAGGGGCAGACCTCTGCAAAAGAAAAGAAGTCAGTAACTAAAGTTAGCTCTTACTTGCCATCTAACATGTCTGATCTTGAACTTAGTGTCCTGGAAAACAGTATGTCAGACAAAAAGGAGGATTTTCTGGAACAACTACTTGCTCCTAATCAGTACAAAGACATTAGTGAACTTGTAATAAACAAGCTCCCAGGATACACAATGTAATTACAAGTTTTCACTGTCTGGATTAAGATATGATATTTAAACTTTATGAGGCCTGTTACATTTAGCTGCAATATATACAAGATAATTTAAGACTTTATCATGCACATTTAACACATCAGTGAATTTAGTTAAGAGGTTTCTAAAATAAACTACTATTTGAATCTCTGACAAATGGCTCAAGTGGTACCTACAGCCTGATTTAAGTGTCTTAACACAAAAGTAATCCAAACAGCACAGGAAACATAACTTATTGTCAAAGCAGAGATGAAGACAGAAGCAGCAAAAGCAGTCAGTACCCACAAAACTTGGCCATGGTAGAAGTTATACATTGCTACAGAAACAGCCAAGTACAAAATTCCTTCCTAACCAAATGTAAGTTTTTATTCCTCATGAAAATACTTCCATGCTTCATTTTCTTTACAGGTAGTTACTTAAAACATAAGATTCACAGGTCTATACATTATTAGCTAATGTGTATAATGATGTATTTGCTTCCCTGTTCTATCACTAAATATAGTGACCAGAACTGTATAAGCCCTTTTAGAGTTTCTTAAATTGTTAGATTTTCCCAATTTTTTTATAAAATAGTGTAAGAATTATTGGTGACAGTAAATCTATATAATGTGGGAGAGTTTAAGAGGTGGATGGAAGTTACTTGACCTTGAAGATAAAAGGTGTGCAAAGAGTAGGGAAGAGCACAGTAAATTTTCAATGCTTCACAACTCCCTGATTGCATTCTCTGACACTGGGGAAAGAGAGGGGGTCAGCACCCACAGTCCAGAAACTTGGAACAAACAAGCGTATTATGTCATGATTTAAAGATTCAAGAATAGGAGGAATTCGCCATGTTCCCTTTTCTGTCAAGATGGTTGAACTATTACTGATGTTTGCTTTTGATTTCTGGTTTGGTTTTTATGGCTTCCAATTTGATCATTGAACTTAATGCTTCTGATTAACTACTGAGGTTTTCTTAGAGCCCATATCCCTATTACAAATTTTAGAGACGTTCTTTGGCTTCAATCTGAAGAGGACTAAAAATTCCTGCCTTTTTAGTCTCTTGTACACCCCTTTCCATTCTCTTTGAGTAGTACATCTGTGTCAGGTTTACATTCCTAGCTACCTCATCAGTTAGAACATTTATCCTCAGGGTTAAATGACAGACTTATCCACTCCCCTTTTCCTTATAATTTACAATCTGACTTTTTCCACAGCTTTTTTCATTTCCACTGTAGTTTTCCATGTACTTTGCTGCACGTACCCATGTTTACACTTCAACATCTTGGAGGGATTTCTTCCTTTCCATCCTACTACGTGTTTATTTTGTAGGAATGACAGTACCTCTCCTATTTAAAGTATGAACATCTGTGAGGATTATTCAAGTATCTAGTGTTGACTTCTGAGAACACCACTTCTAAAATTTTTAATCTAAAGGTAAGCAGCTGAAATTACCCATATATCAAAGGAATCTATGGCCAGAGCAATTCTTTTATGTTATTTAGGGTGTCTCTTTCATCAGCTACAATTCTAGACCAAAATATTATTTTTCCTTTTTCTTCCAATGCCATGGAATTCTTTGATACACATGGATTCAGCCTGTCATTTGCAGATGGCAGTAACTCTGATTTTTTTGATGGAATAATGTCTTGCACTTCTTATGGGCAAAACTGTCATTAAAATACAATGCTGACCAACCATTTTTATAGTGTGGCTATTTAAATGAGTTGCTAACACTACAAGTCCATGATTTGAACAACATTATTTAAGAAAAGTTTATTTTAAAAATAAAAGTTTATTTTCAACCCCAAGCGGGTTGAAACTGAAGGGCAAGTTTCCAGTCCTTTTTCTATCCCCTATCCCATCTTCACTTTTCAATTTCCTGAAGCAAATATGGTAGGAACAATATTTCTTTTGTTTAAATAATGAAACTATTCTCTTTTCAGCTTATTTTATTTGGTATAACATTTCTAATGTTTACTGTGTAGTAGCATTTATAATTTTATTGAGAGAATGATAAAAATGCATACTAGGAAGACAATAGGAGACATTACACAGGAATAGAACTGCAGCATCGTGCTTACATGTTTTAGTTTGTTTTTTTATTTTCAAATATAGACTCCAGGTAGTTAGTATTGCATGGAGAGGTTAGCAGATAGTTTCTACCATTAGAGATAATAATCTTTTCAGATATTATCTACATTATTGTGAGAGTAAATTAATTTTTACTCAACATTCAAACAGCAACTCTCAGTGAACAAAAGTGGGAAAGAACTTTTTGTCACTACTTTATTATTGAAAACTCATAAACCAATATATTGGCAAGACATATCCGCAGAAGACAAGAGGTTTCCATATGTCAGCCCAACATAACAAAACAGATATGTTTGCTATCAGTACAAAATAAGAAAAAAAATCTAGTAACAAATTCCATTTTGTACAAATCCTGTAGTAATCTGCACTCAACAACATTATACTAGCTAGCCAATTTTATCATTATAACTTGCATCCTGTATCCCCATTATCAGGTTGTTAACATCAGAGGCTTAATAAGAGGTTTCTCTAATGGAAGTATTGTACCATTCTTTCATAAAGACATAATTTCTAAACTGTAAGGGCTAAATTTCATGGATCATGTTTGTGCAGGGGACATGGCAATATGCTGAGAGAAGCAAACAATAGTAGCATATACTCCACAGTTCTTGCACAACCATCCCAGAACTAGCATAAATATTTAAGAATACGTGGTCTCATTGACTCATTGCCTCTAAAAATTTCCTTGCTCCACACCATTAAACAGTAAACTATGATTACTTCAAGTTTTATATTGTTGTAAACTTTAAAACTTTAAACTTTACTATAGTGAAATTAAAATGTGAGAAGTAATTACTTAATATAGATCCTCACTAAGCAAAGCCATCTAACTTCTTACTTTATACTTGTTACTTTAGCAACTTTAGCTCTAAATCTGTACAATATTCTAGAAATAAGGTAGATGGGTGGTCAAAACCATAAATTTGTTGCTTATGTTAAGGGTTGTTAAATCATATAAAACTGAATTTCATGTTTTACAGCAAGACCCAAAATGAGAAATAAACTCATGGATATACATATTAATTCAGAATTTATGACCCTAAAGCAAGTTTTCTATGACTGTTTTTTAAACAGTTATTTCAGCGTCCTATTTATTAAAATGAATTTAGGTAGCCAGTGCTATATAACTGATGGTGCAATGAGAAGAGCAGGATACCAAACACTGATGGTTTCTGCCACTTTACCCCTTCTATTGTAACCTTCCTCCTGCTGGCAAGTACTTCTTCTCAGTCTTAATACTTGGTGACTAAGAACAGTGTTCAGAAGTCCCAGCTAGTCATGTTTCGTCCATTTCTTTATTCCTCAGCTCTCAGTTCTCTGATTAGAGGACACAATTTCTTTTCTGTTTGTGATTTCTCTGATGATAGTTCCTACTGTCTATTTTACTATTTGTAATCCCTTCACCATTTTGAAAGTCCCTTTCCTCAGTTTCCTGAAGTTACATCCAGGCTTGGTAACTGTGCGATTGAACTTGTGACTCATTTTTACTGCTTTCATTTTCCTAGGTTCCAGTATTTTATGATGCCTGGTATCGTAATAATTTTGTTTCTCTTTGTATAAGTGCTGCTCAGAGTTAGATGCTGATTGTTATTTAGAAATCTTTGGGACTTTGCTTTCGTTGTCTCATCATTTGTCACCATTTTAATACTTGCTTAGCTTTGATTGTCTAGAAAGAAGTCAAATCATTGAATCTCATATTCACATCCTTAAAAGGTTTTGTTGACTTCTAGGTGCAGGACCTTCACCAGCTCCTATGTAACACCACTCACTCGGAGCTGCAGAAAAAACAGGACTGTGAACATTTGCCCATGGTTATCAGACATCAGGTTTCTCTAGCTCTACCAAACCCTGCCATTAATCTTTTTCTAAAGTTTTGATTTCCAAATTAATCTTTCTTTTAAGATGACTGAGGCCATATCTGCAAGAACAGATGCTGGCTTTAATTTAACATGCATTTAGAGCTAACGGCACTCACATCTGCTATAGCTAAGGTTTGCTACCAGCTAGCTACTTGCATTTTCTATCCTCGTTTTCAGTCAGTATACTGCTTGATTTTAATTTCAGTTTTGTTCACATTCAGGTTCTTCCCTCATTTTAAATTCCTTGGATGCATGCAGTTCTGTTGTGTTGAAGTCACTCAGACAAGCTGCAGCTTCACTGCCTTTTTCTTGTTTGGCATTGACATTCACCTGTTTAAAACTGTTTTTTGTTTTGGCTTGGCTTTTGTGGTTTCACTTGCCTGAATTTTATATGACAACTGTAATGTAAACCTCCCCCGACTTTACGGAATTGTTTGCCTTTTCCCAGAAGGGTAGTCAGTGTTCTCTATTGTTTCCTAGAGGATGAATTTGAATGTCTCATGCCGGAGAAAAGAGTATTAATCTTCAATCCTGCGGAGACCTCTGCAAGTGATTAATTTACCACTTGTTTAAAATAAAATGGCTTGGCAGAGGAATGTTTAAATAACATTTGAAATACACTTTACTCCTAACTAAATGAACATTTAAAGGATTGATTCAGGTACAGTTTATACAAAAACCCAAAGCCAAACAAACCCACCCTACCTCCTCAAACAACAGAAAAAACCCACAAAACTAACACGTTAATTAGAAATATTCAGATGTCTATTATTTATATTTATTCTAATCATAGACATTTTACAAACATTCTGGATGATAGCCTATAAATTTTCATCCATGCCTTCATGTTCTTTATGTATCTATTAACGGTAGGTAGCTAGGTGTTTTAATGCAAGTAAAAGGTATTTAAAGTATCAAATCCCCTGAAATTCCATGAGAATTAGTCACCTCAAAAAAGGTTGCAGAATGGAAACCCATGCAGAGGACTCTAACCATATTATCTCTTGGAATGCAAAAATGTTTTTGAAAGTAGATAAGTCATGCCTCAACAAATATTTTCAGAGGCATTTGGAAAGATTAGTGGTATCATGATTGAAAGAAACTCCCTTGGTGTCAATGAAATTCCAGCTCCTTTTCTCTTGTCTTTAACTGTTTGCAGATTCAGTATTTTTGTGTCTCTTATGCTTATGAACTAAGAGTATATAACCTTTGACTCTTCCCTAAGTTTCAATGCCAACAGGATATCCAGAACCATATTTCAGGGACATCTCCCACTGCCTGCCCCGTTGTGCCTTTCATCTTGATGCCTTGCCTGTTCCAGCTTCTTCTCATCACGTATTTCATGCCATCTTTAGAATTCATCTTGCCCTACTTATCATTCAGGAAAACTCCAGACACTTCTCAGACACCTTCACTGATTTGTTCTCATCTTTGATATGAAATTAAAGTCCTGCCCATTGTCTGCTGGGCTCTGCATGGTTTATCCCCTTACTGCTTCTATGAACCTTAGTTTCCTACTCTCTACCCATTTCTATGTAATTTTAACTTCACCCATCTTCAAAAAAAAAATCTAGAAATTGCTGTACATCTCTGTTTCCTTCCTTCATGTCACTCCTGCTTTTTCTGCCTGTGGGTAACTGTATTGCCTAGAGTTCTTGTCCACAGGAATATGCCAGACATAAAATTTAAGACAGAAACCATCAGATCATGGTCTGACCTTCTCTACATTGCAGTCCTTAACATTTCTTATGCTTACTCCTGATTGCTGGTGTCAGCAGTGGGATAAGACTAAGCTAATAATAATGCTGATCAAAATTTAATGTCATACGTAGTGAAGGAAACTCTTCAGGATACAGGGTCAAACCTTGCTAATATCAAACACAGTATGAGGGAAACTGATATAACGTGGGATGCAGTTTTAATTTTCTTATCCACAACTCTAACAAGACTCAGCAAAAGAATTATTGTAGGTAAGAGAATCTGTTTGTCAGCAGCCTTTTGATTGTTGTAGGTCTCTCATCTCCTGCTGCTTCTGTAATGCTACTCTACAGCCCTCCAGACATTGTGCATTTTTATTTGTACAGTGGAATAGATGCATAGGGTTTCTTCAAAACAAGCATCCAACCAGTTGTTCAGGGACCTTCAACAGAAAGGCAAGAACCCAAACTCAAGGTACTTCAGTACATTTCCTACATACTCATTCAAAGCCTTTTATCAATAGGAAATCTGGTTAATTTTCAATGAGATCAGCAGATTCACTGACTTGCTGCTTCCCTGGTATTCATCACTGTTACAACACCACTTTTTAACTGCATTCTTTTTGCAAATTTTTAGCTGTTGATTAAATTCTGTCAAATCACACACATGCCATGTGGATTTAGTATGGGTTGATACAGTCAAGGGCTGCATCCAGGAAAGCACTAATTGCAATAGTGTCCTAACTGAAATTTGCCTTCTGTTTTTCTGAAACCTTATAGCAGTACAGTAGTCAGCTAAAGAAACATCCCTTGTCAGCTGCTGGCATTACATTTATATGTCCAGAACAATGAGTCAGGGCCAAACTTAGAGGAGTTTGGTGTCAAGTTGAGGGCTAAGTTTCAGTTGTTCCTCTGAAACTTTATTTGCTTCTTCTAAAGTCTTAAAATGGAACTGAAATTCTATTTCCCCAAGCTCCATGAGATTTCTAAAATACAAAAGGGAAGACAAAAACTAATTTTCTAGAAAGTGTCCCTGTCTTTTTAAACACACACCAAACCTAAGCACAGGAAAATTATTCAAGGAATGTTTGCAAAAAACATTTGAGAAATATTTCTAAGCACTTTCCCATTCCACTTAGCATACCAAATAATTTGAGAACAGCTTCCTTCACTGTATTTATTACTTCTACTTCTAATCTCAATAGGAAGAACTGTGAAGATAAGCATTTTGTTTTGTTTTGAGTTTAGCAATAATGTAGACCCCAGCAGTCCTGCTTTTACTGGAGCTGTCTCACACAGGTCTGCCAACAGTTCTGCAACTGGAGTAAATACCAAAGTTATAGATCAGATGTACAGCATAAAGCAGAGTAAAACTGTACTGATGCAATAACAGCAAGACTTTGATCCCTGCACTCTGGGTCAAAAAAAGTATGTTTTTCTGGAATAGCCCCATAGGCCTTGCATTTTCACCTGCAGGACATTAAAATGAAGACAGACAAGAACAGGAAGGAGGGAGTAAGTTTTAGGGATGAGTCCCTCTTGGACAGAACCTAGTTTCATTTGCTTCTCCCCTGGCTAACTTTAATATCTCAACTTGTCTTTCAATTACCATCCTGATTGTACAAGGAAGAATTTGTCTTCTAAGATAATCTGGATAAAAATTACTTATATATCAGAAATTACATTTTTACCATCCCTACACAAAACACAATTTGCTGATCTTTTCTCTTTCTTTTCAGTTTGGGAGTTGTTCTCGACAAAAAGTTAAAAACAAGCACGAAAACACACACACCATCAAATACCCTTTGATACTGCAGTTAAAGACAACAGAGTAAAGCAAAAGCAACCAAAGAAGCAAAGAGGAAAGCCCTGCCACTCTAAGTTTAGAAACTGATATACAGTCACCAGCAGTGACAGGGATTACTTGTTCTCTCTTTTTTATCACTTCCTGACAGGCATTGGGGAACATCAACAAGACTTTTAGGCACATCTGGCGGTTAAGTGCAAAAATGTCTCATGAAATAAATGAGTTTCTCAAATGCAGCAGCTACAAAACCTCCTGTCCCCACTCCAGCAAGTGGTCAGGCAATCCATCAGATACCATATCATGCATTATTACACTCTATTTTCCAAAAGTTGTCATCATGATTGTCCTCAGTGCCTGTCTCTAAGTAGGCAGCTGGTTCTGTCTTTCAGTACCCTGCTCATTACTCCTGAAGAGACCTAAATAGTTTTGTTCATTTCTGCATGAAAGCTCCCTCTCGCCATTTACTCAGAGCACGCCAGGTACCTGCTCTCAAAAGAATCTTCTGCAATCACTTTACCTCCTACTCCTTCATTATTTCACATGCAGACACAGAACCAGCTACAAGAAAAAGGCCAAGCTACCACTTCTTCACATATATGACCAAAAGGGAAAAGACCTACAAGGACACAGGGAGAGAGGGAAGCAGGGTCCAGCCCGTGCCTTCAACTTTAATGGGCTTCAGTGATCATCTTCCCTTTCTGTCATGGACAGGCCTGGAGCTCATGACACCACACAGTTCTTCTAAGCCCAGTACAGTAAGTATATTTCTAGGCCCAAAAGGTCCTAAGCAAGAATTTCAGAAGTATGAAGTGGATCAACAGATGCACATCCTCTCAGTGTGTATCCTTTCTTGCCTTCCATAAACCTGTGATAGTCAGCAGATTTTCTTCATGTGTTCTGTTAACATCTTCTACTCTAACCTCCCAGTTTGGGTATCCTGTCCCACAGTCTGGAAAGTATTTGCCTCAGGATAAGCGTTCCTTACGTTGCACTTACTGATATGATGAGACTGTGTGATTTGAATTACCTCTCTGGTTGGATTACAGCTTTTACAGTCTCAGAAATTCTGATTTTTTAATAATGACGCACTAGTTTATTGTGGTTAAAAAGCTGTTAGGGTCTTGTGGAAGTTTATTACTTTACATGGATTAGTAAATACTGAAGCAATTCTTTTTACATTATTTAAAGACTAAGATTTGTATAGTAAACATTTGCAAAGGACATGTAGCAATTGTCCCAGTAACATTAGCACAAACATAGTCTGCTGCAATCCAGAACAGAATATGTGGACATAACAATTAGGAACCATCTGGTGACCTGGCACTTGCTGGTACAGGAATAAAATTTTAATTAAGTTGTATTATCAGAAAGTGTAAGTGACAGCTCCCACTTGAAACCCTAGAGCCAGTAAACTGTCCAAATAAAGAGAAGGATGTCACCCAGTTAATGGTTAGATCACACTACTTGATTACATACTTTGTAAGTAATGTGCTTCCTTCCCATGTTCTTGGGCACAGACTACTTATGCATTTGGATTTTTAAGAAGAACTGGTCATATGGCAGGTAAATTGGGAATTACACTGCAATTTACTGAGAACAGGACAATGAATCACCCATTTCCCAGGTTTGACAAGCCAGGACTGCATCTTGTGCAAGATAAAAAGAAAAGCCCAAATGAAAAGCTGTATTCTAACAAGGCTATGCCAGCTAGCACTGCATCTGCATTTGGCTTTTCCTGGAGCTGTGAAACAAAGCTCAGAAGTGCAAGAAAAATTATTCTCTCCTGCCCCAACACTCGCCTTACTATCAGTGATTCAGATGGTGGTCTTCAGGGTCCCAGAGTACCAGCCCATCAGCACTGGATGAACAAGCCCTAGATTTCCCATCCTCTCTTGGCCATTGGTAACTATTATTGCTGTGATTGTTTTCTTTAGCATTTAGTATATAACACTAAGGGTCTGTCAAAAAAAAATATCAGTCACCTCATCCCAAAATTCCTCATCTTTTCTACATTACAGTTGAGTTATAGTTCTAGTTCCATTAAAGACATCAACTCTGCAGGTACTGACCCATGAAAGTTATTACAGATCTCAATTTTGTAGCCAATAAACCAATTTGTGATTCAATCACAAGCACCTGGAGAAGATCTGGTCTGCTTCAACCATCTCCAGTTGTCTAAAATAATCAGAATTTACAAATAAGAAAATTAAATCCAGATTGTGACCCTTTGCACTTTGAGTTAATCCAAGAACAATTCCACAGATCCACTGTATTGAAGAGAGTTACAGTCTCAGTCTTTGGAGAATTTCTCCAGTGCACTTTCACAATATGCGGATGCACTTGACTTTGTAACATTAACCTTAAAGTATCCATCAGCTTAAGATGGAAAGCAGAGAATTTCTCTGCATTTGTTTTTAAAACTTCAGCAATTCTCTTCTTTTAGTAGAAGTGACTGCACAGACAGGAATCACTGCCATCCTCCACCCAACCAAACAATCACAGCCTTTAGACTGAGCGTCATTGCATGAATAAAATATTGGTTATTCTTTATACTTTTGGGGCATGTTGTGTTAAGTAATGTATTTTTCACTCATAAAATTATTTCTCACAGACTTTATGATTGTACAAAGAGAAACTATTTTCAGTGTTGAAAAACCCAACATAAATTGACTCCACTCCTAAATTCAAGCAAACATCAGTAGCATAATCCTTTTCTCAGAGTAAGCTCTACTCGGAAACTAAATGGCCAAAGTGCTCCCAAGGGCAACAATTAATATTTTAGCCAGTGGATTCATTTGGGGAGACTCTTGTAAATTTAATGAATTCCCCAGTAGCCAATCCATCATAGTCACTAATATGCTGGCAATCTTGCTACTGATAATGTTTCCAATACATTATAAGCTCTCATTTATTGCCTTAAATTTTAATTCAATGAATTCTGCATGTGAGCTCTTCTCAGATGGTGATACTTTGTGCTAATGCAATCATAGATGGGCCATTTGGGAGCATAACAAGACTGAACTTGGTACACTTGGCACGATGTCACTGGGAAGGCAGGACATTTCTCACCCAAGCTTCTGTTCTTTATCTCTTACCTCCCTAATATTTGTGCCTCTAAACTAACATATAATTGGATCTACCCCTTCTGGGCTTCATCTTACGGATTAGAGGAAAACACAGGGGAGAGGTCAGAGTGAAAACTCAGGCTCCCTATGTATTCAGCCAGCTTTTGGACATGAATATGGAAGTGCTGAAATCAGCAGTGACATACAGAACTACAGGCAATAGTGCTTGAAAGACTCAAGAATTCATCTAACCTATCCCCTTGCCCTAAGGCAAAAATCAACTTGTAACTATATCAGTCCTGACAGATTTTTGTCTAGCTCATTAAAAAAAACCCAAACAGTAAGAGATTATGCATCTTCCCCAGGCAATATGTCCAGTGCTTAATTATCCTGAATGTTAAAAGTTTTTCCCAGTGTCAAACCCCTGATACGATTTAAGTCCATTATTTTCCATCTTACACACTATAGACAAAAAGAATTTTTTCCCTTCCTTTTTAAGGGAGCTTTCTGTGTACTTGCCATTCCTCTTGGTTTTTCTCTGGACCAAGCAAGCACAGGTCTTTCAGCCTTCCCTCACAGGCCACTGGTCATTCTTCTTGTTTCCAATTACAGCTGTACCCATCTTCCTTGGGATACAGTACCCTGAGCTATACACTGTCACTTCTGTGGAAGTTTCCCTAGGACCTAGTAGATAGGAAGCACTACCTTGCACATATTTCAGTCTCTCCCTGTTTACAGTTATCTGCAAGTGTAATACACATGCTTCCTCTTCTATCAATTAGCTGTTAATGAAAAGATTAAGTGTGCCCAGAGTCATAACAGATCCTTACAGTGCCTCGGTACTGCTTACCACCATTTGGTCAGTGACCTGTGGGGAACTGTGCACTGAGAACACAAAACCATGAGAAATTTCACATCCAGAGCATGTTTCTCCAGCTTATCTGCAGGAATGTCAGAGCATCCTAATGTCAGGGCTCATGACATCTATTGATTCTCCCCTATCAAAACTGCCTGTTACATGGTCATAGAAAAAAATAGATTAGTCTGATATAATTTGTTCTTGACAAGTCCATGCTGGCTAATACTCATTTCCTTGTTAACTTCCAAGCACTTACATAATGTTTATGTGATTATTTGTTGCAACATTTTTTTTCTTGGATTTCAAAAGGAAAACAGTCAAGCAACATGCAGGTAATCAGTAGTAAGAACATTATGTCCAGAAAAACAAATTTTGAGTAAGGGAACAAAACATAACTCAGTGGCATATGTCTATAAGCAACCAAAATTCTAATAGGTCAAAGTGCAGTTGAATGGAAAAAAATACAGAATAAAGGCTTTAAAGTGAGACTAAATAAATCCTTTTATGTTCCTTACTCATCTTTAATCATTGTTAAGGTAAACCCATCAGAACACTTAATAATGATAGCATTAAGCCATAGCAGTATGATCAGACTCCTTCAAATCCCTGAACGACTTCACCTTAACAGGATAATTTAACCAGTATAAAGCTACAAGACATGCAGTTCAAGAAGCTCTAAAGAGAAGTAAGTATTTACATGAGTCAGAATAGAGGTTGTATTTCCACTAATTAGACAATGCATTTCTATGTAGGCTGGAAATGACTTCTTACCATTTCTTCTTACCAGATTTCTTACCATCAGTGCTTAGGAAGAAATTTCCTTCTGGGTGTGGTCAGGAAGAGCATCAGCTCTTGCTGGTAACAGGAAAACTCAAATCAGAAAGGAATTCAAATGCTTATGGGGGCGTAGTACTTAGACTATGTCAAAAATAATACACTAAGCAGTGCCAGAGCACAGACCTGTGCCCTGGTGAATGAACAGCCGTGCTGTTTAGCAGCTTGCACCTCACCAGCTGGCTTTAGTTGCACCCAGCAGCCCTGTCCCACATGTGCAGGCTTGGGCTGGGGGCAGTATGGGCTGGGGGCAGCTCCCAGAAAGCAGACCACATAAGACTGTCCCTGTCTAGAAGAAAAAGAATCTGAAGATATTGAAATGATCACGACTCTGCCACTGGGCTGGAAGATGGAGTAAATACAGCCTGTTGTATTTACTGTTAGATATGTAGCCTTGGAGATCAGCCTGGAAACAGAAAAGGTTTCCCAAAGTGGTATAAAGCACCTCACTGAGAATTTGGGACAAGCTCAGAGCATGTCTCTACCCAGTCCCTCAGTGCCATCTCGATGCTGTACTTTTGGTTTAGCCTGGAAGTCGCTTGCTCTCTGCTCACCCCATCAAAAGGCCAGGCTGGGCATCCAATGGTTCATGCGGAAAGGGCAGGGAAAGGGACCCAAATCCTTACAAGCCTTGCCCATGGATCCTAGTGCCTGCCTGGGTAGAGTAGTACACCTCCCTTTTCTTCCCCATTCAAGAACTGCATATTGCTCTTCAGCTTATCCCAGTATGCAGTCTAGGAGAGATTGGTATAAACCCATTTTCCCTATGAGAACATATCTCAAGTGATCTTTCTTCCCAAAAGGATAGGGCCCCTCCAAATCCCAGCTTTCATGGTAGAAAGTCATGAATGTAGCTGAAGAGCAAACATTGCAGGTCGTCACATGAACTTGAGAAATAAAGCAGAAGGTGAAACTAAAATGTTCATGCTTCCCGATCCCACTGTCTCCAGTCTTCACCTCTTTTTGGATCTGAAACCTCCATAACTCCTCTTCATTCCACCCAGTAGAACCAATTTACTTAATCATTGATTTGAACCTCCCTCCACTATTTCCTTTCACTTTTGTATCCCTTGATTACATTTTACCTTCTTACCAACATTTAAGCATCCTATTTTCAAAACTGTACAAGTGCTTTCTGAATTTTCACAGGTGGACTCGGATTATATTTCCCCCAGATAAAAAGCTGCATCATCCTTTCCTTTTTAATTTTTAAAACTGTTTGGATTCAAGACTGCACTGAGTCACACACCTCATGCAAAAGACAGAAGCTTTGCAAAACTTCTGAGTTTTACATTCCTCCATTTTGACCATGCAGTCAGCACTTTCATGCCTAGAAAATAATTTTTAAAGAAAACATTTTCAGTTTATTTTTATCTGAAAAACTACTATGTATTAAGCGCCAGTATGAATAAAGTTGAGTGACAGACAAGTTGATCAAAGGTAAAAATTAAGTTTTATGTCTCAGCAAACACTGGTGGAGTCTATAAAACCTAAAAGAAGATTCTTCAGAGTGCAAGGAGAGTGTATTTCAAAAAAATTTTATTTTTTTTTTAATAATCCAACATTTAAACAATAATATTGTTAAGAAAAGCATATGGCATACAACAGATGGACTAACATTTGCATTTCAGTAAAGGAATAGAGCTTTAAAAGTTATGGACATTAAAACCAGCAGCAGAATTTGCAAAGCCAGAACAGAACTGCAGCATGCCTTCCTTCATTGCTTATGCATGACTCCAGCATTAGCAAGCTTAATAAATCATTCTGAGCCTTGTATTCATACTGAAATTTTAAAAAGATCTGTCAAATAGATAGTTCTTTAATTCTGTATTTAAAATTAATTGTGCTTTAACCAACCAAAATGTATCCTTTAAATAGACACTTAAACATGGAACTATCAGAGTAGGAACTGCAATTTTTAATTTTAAATATGCCCCACTATGATATCTGTCCATTCCTGTTTCACAATAAAAAAGACAGTACTACCCATAAGTGTACTTTGCATTTGCTGATTCAGTTTGATTTCACCGTTCATGGATAATTCATTAGATGTGATGCAAGAGCTTCATATGTTTTTTCTTAATACCTTCCCTGTAGAAAGCTATTCCACAGCAGCTGTGTTAGCACAGAATACATTCCTGTGATGTGCTCTTTTTTCATGGTCCAGGATAAACTTGGTTTCTGTTCTCAAAAGAGTGAAGTACAATGAGCCAAATCTGAAGCAGATTTGCTCGGGTGGTTCGGGATTTCAGTAAGTATTGCTTTAAGCATGGATATAGAGCTTATAATACAGTTCCTGTTACATTATTCAGGCTTGAATCTACTATGGAAAAGTGAATTTGTAACTTGTAAACAAAAGATTAAAAAATTCTTTACTAAGTCAGATTTCCCAAGTGCTTGGATTGGATGCTCCTTGCCTTCTGAGTTCCTCTCCCTTAGGCAAAAAGAGATGAGTTGCATGCTTTTACAGTGTGGAGATACATTCATTTGATGTCAAGTTCTAGCTGGAACCTATCAGATTTAACAACAGAAGCAACTTTGAATTCCAGGAGTAAGTCCTTACTTAGTGCAAGCAAGGAGGAAGGGAGGTGCAGATCTCAATGTTACAGATTGGCAACAACAAGGAGAATGTCATCTTACTAATACATTTAATAAGCATATTTTTCGAGTCAGCTATTCTTAGATTAATTTCCTTTGGATGCACCACATTTAAAGGTGTTAGCCCTCAGAGCTAAGAGGTTGTAAGAAGTTGTAAATTATGGAACAGATCTCCCTTCAACAGAGGACAAACTGGAGAATTTATCACAGAGCTAGAGCACAATGAAGCCTGTCTTTCAAAGATAAGCTGAAAAGACCTTTCCATTGGGAACTAACCACTTAGTGAAATAATGATATGCCAAATTTTAAAACCTGTTTTATCTGGGACTTCACAAAGTGGCTGTATGGGGTGTAACTAAAGGTCCAGTAAAAACTCTAAGAAAAGGTCACATGTACAGTTGCCCTTCCTCAGTGTACTCCCAGCCTCTGCTGGATGCATTGGCCCAACAACACATCCTGACAACATGCTGATGATTCCTGCAGTGCTACAGTAATAATTTCAGCCAGCTGCACCCCAGACACCCTTGCTCCATCCTTTCATCCTGTGGGAAAGCACACATGGGATTCTCTCGGATCCTGCTGACTTCCTTTATTTTCCAAGGGCCTGTGGTGGAAATACAGCTCTTCTTCCAAAAGAGAGATGGCAAAAGCAAAGGATGATTTACCACACACACTTTAGTTACAATTTTGGAAAAGAAATCCTATCAGGCTAACTAGATTATAGCACTGGAAATACTTTCAGGCTGACCTAATGGTCAAGTTACCCCAGATCAACTAGGAAGGATTATAAGTTTAAATTAAGTTCTTTTAAATGATAGTTATTGTTCTCAGCAATCTACACAAACCATTACTCAGTCGTTATTTCCAGCGCCACTAAGGTGAACTTTGGAGCTTGAGACCACGATATGGATGCTGGATGAACACAAAGATAGGTTGGGAGCCTGTTAGTAGCATCCTTTTCAGCTCTTTCGGCTGATCAAGGATGGCACCCCGTCCATCTCTCAGGTGCCAAAGGCATTGGGCACACAGTTAATGTTATTTTTCTAACTCACTGATTCTTTTCTTAAGCTCCTTCACTGGCATTGGCAATGATGTACATGCCAAAAGGACAATTGCTTCTCCACAAGCTCAACTGAACATGCTCTCCTGAAAGCAAGAGGAGCTCATTTATACGGATGAGCCAAGCAAATGAAGACCTGGAGCTGCTGACAGTGTGCTGGTTTTAGAACAGCTGCTGGCAACATGAAGGCTCAGTGATCAAGCACCTCTATCCCTATGCTCCCACAATGCCCCAACTTGCAGTGAAGTTGTGAAAGGCTGTGAAATGTTGCAAGACTAACCAAAGGGGAAAACAGATCACTAGGCCTTTAAAATGTCTTCATTTTTCTCTGTTTTTCAGCACTAGTTATACAAATAGGCAGAATATATAGTTTTGCCAGTTTCTTTTGGCCCCCTGAGAGTCTCTTCCTATAAAAAGACATTTATTTTTCCCTTAGATACCTCAGAGTTCAGAAACAATACAAGTTATTCATCATTGTCAAGTTTTGAGCTTCTTCCTCTTTACAGTAGATTTTCAAACAATAAATATTCATTTATTGACCTAGAAAATCTGACTTTTTGCAGGCTTTCTCACACATGGCAACAAAATCAAATACTGCATTTTCATCTGCGTGTTCTCCACCCTCAAATATCCATCCTCTAAAAATACTACAGGTAACAATAGTAATAATAAAAAAAGTAGTCTGAAAAATAATTCAGATCCTTGTGTAACCTTCAACAAATCAAGGCAGAAGGGTTACTGTGGGAAAGGCATTAGACCATGAGGGACCAAAACCAGGGTTACTGTGGGAAAGGCATTAGACCATGAGGGACCAAAACCAGGGTGGATGGGATAAACCTCCCTCGGGCAAATTGCCCCACATGGTTACTGAGTCACAAGGGTTCCATTCTTAACTCATAAATTATATCTGGAAAAACAAAAAGCTTCATAGAGAATGTAGCTGTCAGGTAAGCAGAGAAGCAGAAACCAAACACTAATAAGTCCTTTTCAAACCAAACCAAACCAAGCAGCATAATTCCCTTAACTCTCCTTCAGTTCTCTCAGTACATGGAAACAAATAGCCAAGACCTACAGAAACATCCACTAACCCTCCACTCCAGTGGCCCATTGTGCCTTCACTCAAAGCAGTGACTTCTTCCCTGGGCTTTGACTGTCACCATAGGGTCAAGCCATGACCTCAACACAGTCATGGAGAGCTGGAGACCAGCAACACTGCAACATGACTGGAGCAGGAACTGACGGCCCCAAGGGCTGAAAAGTGGCTCTGGGCCATGGGTAGGGTGGTCCCAGGAAAGGCTTATCAGGGCCATTAAGATTTGTGGGTGCCTTCAGGGCTATGATACTCTTCCAAATACCTTTATCCAATAAAACATAGATCTTACCACTGCCAGGACATCTGGTGTCAAATTCAGAGCCTACACTTTGGTGTAGTCTTCCTACTGCCTTTCAAGATGAGATTGTCTAAGGGGTCTCAGGTCTTTAGCCCCATCCACACAGCTCTCTCTAGCATTAGATGCCCTCAGCCATGTGATGGGGAGCAGCTGAAGATCCTTCTTCCCCATCCAAACCTACCTGTGGCTGCATTTACTCCTGGTCTTTCTTTGCCTATTCTGGAGAATGGAGCCAGCACACAAATTCCCCTTCACTCCTCCCCTGTCACCCAAGATAGGGTATGATGTGGCATACCAGCCACAGGCACTTGTCAATGTACAACAGTGCTGACCCATGTAATAACCTGTCTGCAGACTGACCCTCTCAGCTTCATCACCACAGCATTTGGCATACTCTTTTTTCATAGCTTCCCACAAACCCAAGCAGGGGAACAGCAGTGACAGTACCATTTGCCATCTCATGGTACCAGGGGGTTTCCTGCAAATACAGTTTACTTAAATGCCATCTGCTCTCCCACACAGTCAGGAATGTTTTTCTTGAGTAAGGAGTTATCCTGGATCTAGTTTACGTAACCCTCTGAGGCACGCTAAGCCCAATGCCTAATTGTTTTTGAGATTAAGATATATTGTTTAGACAATCAGGGTCTAAAATTGTATGTTCTGAAATGTAGTTGTGGTTAATTATTAAAAAAAATAAAAAGTAGCAAGAAAAAAAATTCTGCTATTTTCTTCTACCTTCGCCTGTGACTGAACTCCCCCAGTTTGTTTGTGCTAGCTCTCTTGTTTATAGGCAATGTGAATCTCACAATGGGTTGTCCCAAGATGCATTAATGATTTCAAAGCATTCTGTTCCTCTGTGTATTCCTCACTCTTGCTAGAAGAGTGTTATTAATCACCTAACAGTCCCATATGTCTCCAAGCTGAAAAGCCCCATCACTCCCTCCAGCAGCACCTCCCTAAAGCCTCACGGGTGAGCCTGCCCATCCTCCCTGTGCCTTCCTCTGCTGACCCCAGAGTATGTACACATTGTGCTGACTTTTCGAAAGAAACGACTGCAGGTGCCTAACTCTTTGTTTATTCTGGCAAGGCTGAAAATAGCAACCACTAACAAATATTTTGCCCTTCACAAGGCTTCTCACAGAGATGCAGCTGTTATCTCATCCAGTAAAAGTGCCAACCCTAAGGGTAAAACAGACACTTAATTAGCTTAGGATGAGCTTCAAAAAGGTGACTATCTAAAATTAGTACCCATAATTCTGTGTGGGCTCAGATCCTTACACCAAATCCTCATTTGTGTGGTAGGGAAAAATTATTTGAAGGTTTTTTTGTTTCTCATGGATTGATGGCTCTGTTTAATCATCAAAAGCAGCATTTAAGAGGAAAAAGTATGGCTTTGTTGAGGTGGACAGACCCCCAGGACATAATGTTAAGCTTCTGGGGAAAATATCACCCTCTGAATTCCTGAATTTACAAACCTGCCAAGGCAAGGTGCATACACAGAGAGTCTGCTGCAGATTTTACAGTGACATCAATGTGTTATGCAGAACTTCGGAATTTTTGTCTGCATCCTGTGAAAATCCACACAACAAATGAGACAGCTTTTCCTCAGTAAACTTTAGCACCCTAACACAAGGAGCTTCCTGTAATTAGGGACACAGTAGTTAGTGCCAAATTTTCAAGGAACAAATTCAGGTCAGATTCAGTTATTAATACACATCCCAAGATATACTGGGATTTGGACAAATAGCCTCCAAAGTGAGATAAGCAATTTTATATTCTGAGCCTCTACCATCCATACTAAAAGGAAAAGTTGTTCAAGTATATTGCAATTTTTAATGAAATAACAATTAAAATAATACTAATATAGAACACAATTTGTTTTGGAAACTGAGCCACATATGAGAGCCTCACTAAGGAATTTCTATCTCGCTATTCCGCTGCAATAGCGTCTACAGGAAAAGTTGCAACAGAGACTAAGCAAAAGGTCATATCAGAATGTTTATAATGTATCACAAAGCTCCAGGTACAATCCATTAATCTGTTTTTGCAACACCCCATCATCCTTTTTTATATATATTCAAGAAGAGAGACATAAATCATGGCCTCCTGAATTCTTTTCTTACATTACGCCTGCTCTGAAAGCAGGCTTGAAAGCTTGCCTCAAAAGTTTAGAAGGACAATTAGGACAGCCTTTCAAGACTATGTTTCCCTGCTCACATATATGAAACTATTTCTAAAATTATGGGGTACTACAGTCTGGTTAAGGGGCAAAAGGGATCAAGCCTGATTTAAAACACTTGAGGCTAAACAATGTTTGATATTTAAACAGAAATTGCCTTCCTGGGATTTCTTAAGGGGCACATCAGTTATATCTGTAGTTTCACGTAAGCACATAGACATACACACAATAACTTACTGAAATTAAAAATAAATACACCGAGTCCTTGCATCAATCCTTGGAAAAGCAATGTAAAGGAGACTACAACCAAGAAGTTCTGAGTTGCTCAGATATTCTTTTTAACAGCTTTGACTATTATTGCATAGGTAGAGAGAAGATTAGAAAGCCAAGAACCGACATCAAATAAGAAAAGACATCTCAACGTTCATCTCTAGCTTTTGATTGTCATCCTGTTTTATTTCAAACTTGCAGACTTCTGTGCCCCGCTCTTGCTTAAGAAAATGCTTATTGTAATAAAGATGGAAATATTCGCCTGCAACTGCACCACGCAGTGTAAGGAAATAAAAGAAATTGCCTTCTTTTCTCTGGATAGATTCCAGCCTCTGTACATTTTTATAGTTAAAACAACAATAAACATTCAGGTCCCTCAATAAAATGAATCATTAAAATCCCACAGATTCTCCTCTCTCACCAGGGGAAGAAAATCAGTCTGAAAATAGGCATTGTTAAGGAAGATCCCAGGGTATGTATAGTAGCTTCTCATCCAGAAAATTTTTTGTAAAGTGCTCGGGGCCAGGGCCATGGCTCTGCTTTTTTCATAAAAAGCATGCAATAGGAAACGTGTGGACAAGCGGTCAGGATCTAGGGCCACAGATTACAGAACTGTAATGTGCATCACAACCATCCCTTCTGTAACACTACAGCTCAGTCCATCAGCAAGGAGGGCTGGAAGAAGCTGTGGCTCAGAGCTCCTTCAGGCCAAAAGCAACACTTGTGGGTTGCTCTGTTGGCTTAGAATGTACTGGAAGATAGCTCATCAATAGGACCTGTCTAGCCCAGTTCCTACTGCTGTTGCAGATAGCAACCCAGTGCTCTCTGCACTGTGTTCCAGTTGCTCCAGTTAATGCTCTTTACTTTGTTTCACAGTGCTGTGATTGATAACTGGATGGAATCCAGAGTTCCACTTGTCCATTCTTACAAAATAATCAGCAAGGGCTGTTTCAGGCGTTCCTGACTGGACTGACTACCAGGCATATTAAGGCCACCCTAACAGTTCTGTTTAAGGGCTCCAAGCATGGTCCATACTGAGCACACTAGGGGAAATAACTCCCCTGCTTCATGAAACACACAACTGCAAAGGCTTCTGTGCCCAAGGACAGACAGGTCCTGATGTTATAACTCCTCAGAGAGCTAGGCAGGACACATCTGTTTCAGTTTTCAAGGACATACCTTGAAGAAATCACCACGTCACAGAATTTGAGAATTTCAACAGCAAATAACAACTCAAAAGCACTTATATTTACTTCTACCAAGGTGTGGAGGGCTAGAAAATAAGCAAAAGAAGAGCCTTAAAATGTTATGCAAGAAAGTAATCACTGCTAAATCTTGCCTGTAGAATATGCATTGCTGCAGTCAACTGACAACTTCAGTCACAAACCTTACTGAGTCTTTTCCCAAAACCATCTCAAATTTCAGACTTCACAGTGAGAACAGCTGAACTTTGCCTAATATCTAGTTTTTGGCACAATTGTTGAAGAGCTTTAGTTATCAGATGCAAATAATTATTATTTCAAGGCAAAAGGTAACATGTATATAATCATTCATGTTGCAAAAGTACAGAAGTGGCTAGAGTTACACTGGGGAACAGTTTGACCCACCATCTTCCAGCCTTAAATTATATGAGGAAATTTCCCATTTTTATATTTTTCTTTTACAGCTCATTAAATAACAATGTAATTGCTGCTCTGTTTCCTTTCTAGAACACGAATTCTAATTAATAGCATTGCAGTAAGTTAATTCAATATGGTAATAGCTTCAGAATAGCTTAATTGTTGTCATTATAGAGCACCTGCAGATGTTCAGCCAATCAGCTCATTCATTATTTGACCATTCTCATGTATCCATACATGGAGAAAACTTTGCCTGCAGGAAGGGTAATGGAATGTTTCCAGAACTACTACTGGAAAAAGCTTTGTCTTTTCTAAGGGCAAAAGGTCTAAGGGGAAAAGAGGTTGTTGTAGCTATATAGAAGAATTTTTTGACATCACTGACATTTTAGGAAATTGAACTATCTCTCAATGTCTGTAGCCAGGATGTCATATCCTATACTGCCTTCCACCTGCATGGCTATTATAATTGTTTCAATTCAGCTTCATGTTGCAGATGCCCACAAGCTCTGTATAAGTCAAGATTGGGCCAATTCTGTATCATTTCAAGCAAATGCTTGTGTGGACATGACTGGGAATAACCAGATGACATTATTCTTGCTCCTCTTAATGGTGCTTACCTAGATGAAAAAGGAGTTATTTCTGGGGACCTAGAAGGGAGAAACTGACATTTCAATTCACTTTATAATTTCAATCCCTCTCATCAAGAAACCTTTTTTATTTAAAGTGTGACATTAGTGTCAGGATATTTGGATTACTGGCCTCCCATGTTTTTTCTAGTATTTGCCTTCCTAAAGACTGGTGTTTCCTTTATGACTTGTATACCTTCAAGCCCACTCTGGAACTAAAAAAGTCAATAAAAATGAAGGACACAAGTTTCGTGGAAATAAAATACTATTTCCAATATGAAAGTAAGGAAGCAGAGGGAAACAGAGTGAAATGACTTTCCACTGTCACTTTAGTTGGAAACAACATAAGTAACAACCTGGAATCAAAGAAGAATTGGGGTGGGTATGGAGCTTGTCTCATTCAACATTCCACTCCCTGCAGGGACACCTTTAAAGTGATAGCAGGTTGCTCAGGGCCTTGTCCAGTCAAACTTTGTGTACCTCCAAGGATGGAGACCCTTCACCTTCCCTAGAAAATGTGTTCCCACGCTGCATCCTTCTGGCTGTGACATTTTTATCTCTGTACCAAGCTGGTGTTTCTCATTGCAGTGTGTGACTGGTGCCACTGCATGCCTGTCACTGTGTACCTCCGGTAAGATCCTGGCTCCAACTCCTCAGCCCTCCTAGCTGCAGGCAGCAATCAGATCTCCATGGGTTTCCTCCAGGCTGAACAAAGTCCCTCCATGTCACTATGCACTGCAATTGCTTCCATTCAGAAGCAAGTGTGCTTTTATTCTTGGCTAGAGCTTTACAGATTTGCCTGTCCTTGTTTCCACATCAGCGCTGGTAGCTTTTCAGGACTGGCATGCAAGACTGTACTTTGCTTTCCTAAATTAGAGACTCTGCATGCTGGTAGGAAGCCAGCAGGAGATGCTTCCTCTTAGGCGGGTGACAGTGCCAATCAACCTACAAGTAGTACTGGGTGTCTGTATGAATGTGTGGCTCCTGGCAAGTGTAGGACCTGGGGCTCCTCTCGTTCCCAAATACTGTCTTTCCCAAAATGCTGCAGGCCCCAACTCTTTTCTCTGCTTGGAAATCTGCCTGCAGTTAGTGCTGCCTGAGCTGTCTCAGTCATAATGACTGAAATAGATGTAACCTTGTTTCCAAGGCATGCTGCAGTTATGTAAAGCATGAAAGGACTGTTCATCTCTTTGTGAAAGGCAATGGGAGTTCTTTACAATTTATTCAGGTTCTTACTCTGCAACTTAAAACTTACAATGTTAATAGAGACTCTATCCCAATAGCCTTTAAAAAAGAAGGAGGATAGATGACCTTTGTGGCATGTGCTAAGTTTCTGCAGTGCAAGAAACATTACAGCACCATTTTTGGGAGAGAAGAGATGAATTTCTGGCAAAGGAGCAAGACTGAGTGAAACAAGCTGCATATGCCATGAGATCTTCTCTCCTCAGTAGCAGAGACCTGATTTTGCTCTCCGATTTGTTCAAATACAGTAAAGTAACAGCAGAATCCAGCAAAGGATAGACCCTTAATTCAGTAATATAAATGTGCCCTTTATTCTGCTTCAGTATAGATCATCCTTATTTATATATTTGACATCCAGGTTCACTTAGTCCAGGGACCATTGTGTCAAAGAACTATAAAAGAACATTCATTGTGATTTAGTTTTGTAATTAATCTGAGGTCCTTGGATCTAACTCAAGGCCATCTCGATCTCTAAGTTTTTAGAGGAGTTGTTCCTATTTTATACCAGCATGTGTTAAAGAAAATATTGGCCTCTTTTCCTGGAGCTGGACATGTGCAATGCTCACATGTAAAAATAATCCCACTGAGATCCCCTTAGCTGCTTTGATTGCAAAAAGCCAAATGTTCCTATCTACTACACAGCAAGAAAAGGAGCAAAGGGCTCTGCAAACTAGAAGAAAAGATAAGACAAAAGCACAGATGAGATGGGAAAGAGCTTTGCCCCATATTCCTGGTGAGTTTGCAGAATTTCTTCCATATTTACACTGCAGTTTCATATCTGTTCAGAGGAGCCAGCCAGCAGTCCCTGGAAAAGGCATAACCCTTAACAACCAGCACATATTTCAGTCCAAGTTAATGCTTCTTGCAGCAATGTTAGCGGCACCTCAGTGCAGCTGCAATTGCCCATTGCAGCACAGAGCAGCAGCAAAGCAGCTCTGGCAGAGAGGATTGTTAAGGGCAGGACTACCACTTCTTGGGACAGTGAGCAACAGCAAGACAGTGACACTGCCACGATGGACTGCCACAGCCCTACTGGCTGGAACAGTGCCCTTGAGCCAAGAAGAGCCTGTGCCAGGCTCCATGGCTATGGGGAGGTGAAGCTGAAGTCTCCTGAGCAGCCGCAGTGCACACTGTGTACCCCAGCTTATCATTAGTTGCTGCAGGGAAGTCTCAGATTTGCAGCATGCGTCAGCTCCATATCTCTCACGCTATCACAAACCTCTTCCCTCTCCAGGAAGGTGCTTTGGGTTTATGTCAGTTTGCAGAGAATTTCAGATAGCTTCTCCTTTCTACAAAGGTAGAAAGGTAGGAGGCATTTCACCAAAATGAGCAGGCACCAGCACAGAAGCAGAGATATGACTCCTCACATTTCCACAAGTACTGTAGTCTGACTAGCTTTTGGCTGGCAACTAGGAAAAAAATGAGAGAGATGTGCTTTCTTTGCCTCATTTTGCTCTCAGGAAAGATCTTGAAAGATGTAACTTCAGTAAGACTGGAAAACTGAAGAAAAGAGACAAAGGAGGTAGAATAAAGATGACCCCAAACTAACTGTTCACTCTCTCCTCTGATTCATTCCAAGTCACCCATCTGACCTGCAGACAGCCCCTTCCAGCAAGGGGGGAAAAAGTCTCTTTAAGGGACATTTTCCACTGAATGGAGAATGCTCAGTCATCTACAGTTTCCTCCCTCACTGTGTGAGTGATTGCAGTCCAGAATGGAAACATGAGGCCTGTCATGGCAGGGATGGTGAATAGGGGAAGCTATCTGCTACTGAAACAATTTAAAAAAAAAAAAAAAAAAAAAAGAGAATCTACCAGATAAGACATGAACACAAGAGTCATTACTTCTCCGAGAAAAGCTACCTGTGTTTCATCTGCTATCTTAGTAATGTCTGAACTATCTCTAAAGGAAAGGATGGCGTGTTAGCATACAAACAAGAAAAGGATTAAGCTTTGTGTGACAGAAATAGGAGACTCAGACTTTGATGCCAACACGCAGTAGTGACAGTCCTTTGCAACTGCCCTGTTTGACATCAACCCCTATGTGTGGTCTGCCCTGTGTGTGGACATCACTAGCCAGCTGGCCATGAAAGGGGGCTGACAGCCAGATGTATCTCCACTGTAGTGGCCTTTGCAGAGGTGGCTGGAGCTGGAAGGAATGCACGGAAGTGGAACTGCTTCTTCTTTTCCTTAAAAAAACACAAACAAAATGGGAGATGTTTGTCTTCCTCTCCCTTTTCTGCATCTGGAAAGAGACAAAGGTAATATAAAATCTGGATCAAAAGGATAAATTTTCAGCTCCAATGAATTATCACTATCATGAATGTCATTATTTTAAATTAATGATGCATCTGAAAGAAACTTCTAAGTGTGCACATTAATCTCTGTTAGTGCATGTGAGTGCATGTTAGAAAATAGGGAATAATCTAGCCAGTCTTCCTTAAATTTATAAGTCTTGTATTTGGAAAACCCTTCAATACTCTGAGCTTCTACATGCAGACTATAACATTTATTGTACCATATTGTATTTTGCTCCATCTTAACACAGTTCTGCAGCAGTCAGCAAAGAGTCTATTCAGAGATCTTCCCAGTTACAAATTTTCCAAAAGGAAATTCATTTTCCAGGGTCATTTTAAAAATATATTATATTCCAAGCTGTTAGAGGATATTTTTCTTTGAACTGATTTCAGTCTTTGTTCTCCAGCAGCCAACCCACTTGCAAAGAGTATTTCCAAGACTTGTTATTCACATGCGAGATGCCAGCAGCACTGCAGAACCCACCAAAGATGTGTGATTTGGAATTGCTTCCCCAGGAGACTGACCCTGCCTCCATAAACGTGCCATTAAAGGTAACTAATTACATCCTGCATTTAGCAATCTGCACACAGAAGGAATGCTAACCTTGAAGGTTCTCCATTTTCTTCTCTGGGAATATTTGAGCAATTCTAATTTGCAGCAAAATTTCAACGACTGTGGAAAGATGCATACATAGATTAAGTAATTGCTCAAGAGCTAAGACTGTTTCTTTTCATTCTCCAGTCAATTCTCAGACCCCTTTAAGTGACGAAAATAGAGTTGCGCCTTGGGATTTAGAATTATACCACATGATGCAGATTCAGCTAAAAATGCTTTAGCTGCTGGACCATGATGTCATGTAAAGCACACACCAATTCCCTGAACGATTGCTCAACCCTTAGACAGGACATTTCTTTTTCTAACTGTGATAACTGACTATGGGCAATGAGTGATTCACGAAGAGAGCAGCAAGCACTGTGTCATGGCAGCAAGAAAGGCTAAACCTGTTTATCCCATGGATGAGTTTGTTCCTTTCTGCTATCTGCCAAGGGTGACAGATGAAACATTGTGTTAACCTGATGTAATTAAAAGATAGACCTAGGGGGAGACAGTACAAGCGACAGCTGTCAAAACATAGTTCAGGCACAATATTTAAGCATCTCTTATCAGTGTTTATTCATTCATAGGTTGTACTAATAGAGAAGAGCTTGTGTACAGCTGTAAATGCATGTCTGTACTTGGGAAGACAAACAGTCCTCCCAGGTTTCTCACGGAGCTGTGCAGCGCTTTGGTGCTGGTTGTTAACACACCAGCTCAGTACTTTGTATCTAGGACTGCCTCTACATAGTGTTTTATATTTGCAGTGTGATGCATCACAGAAGTGGATCCCAAAGATTCTTTGCTCAGCAGTCCTGTTTCTCCATCGCATCACTTACACATTTGAGGACCCAACGGACTTCAGTCAGCAAAAGTTGTCCCTTTGGATATCTTCAGCTTAGACAATTTCTGGCTTGACAGTGCTGCCTTTGTAGTTAAATACAAGTACTACAAATGAGGAGCATTTGGTTGGATTTTACTCTTTGTAGCAGGGACGGTCAGAAAAAACATTGCCCTGTCTTACAATGGTAGCTTGGGTGATTACTTGGCAGCCATCAATTGACAGGATTCATCTCAGTTTCTTCAAGCTCAGTTCTTAAGGAGAACTATAGGATTCAATCCATATTGAAAATAAGTCTTCCACACTTCAGTCTGAGGAACAAATTGTAGTGTCTGAGCCACTTCTGTGGCTCCAGTCACAGGGAATCCTTCCAGGTACCCTATACAGCCCAATACAGGGAAGTGATATGTGATCCACTTACAAACTGCACGTGACTCAGCAACAACAGGTTTGCCATTCCTATTACAATTCTACTCTGTGACAAAAAAGCCATAGGTTATCCTTAGATGGATGAAGCTAAATGTCATACTGAGCTATATAAATAGATTGAAAGAAATTTCTAAAACTTCTGCTCCATGAAATGCTGGTAAGGCGAGGTCTGAATTATTGCATCCAATTTTGGTAGTCCACTTCAAGGAAGAGATCTAGAGAAAGTGTACAGCAGGTTATGATCAAAGGGAGGGGAGATATGTAATCTGGAAAAGAGGAGGCAGAGGGGCAACTCTAAGCTTCATGTGCATAAAATGCTACTGCAAAGCAGGGAACTGACTCTTCTCAATGCCTGTTGCAATAGAACAGAATTAATGGCTTCGACTGCACAAGGGAGATGCAAATTTGACATAATGAAAGCTTTCTAGTGGGAAGGTTAGTTTAGCAGTCAAAAACTGCCTGTGGAGAATGTGGAGTCTCCATCAGTGGTTTTTAAGAAATGATTAGACAATCACCTACTCAGAATAGTTAAGGGGAGTGGATTCAAGAAGCCCTCAGAGTCTCTTCTGATCCCATATTTACAGTCTGAGAAAAGGGTTTTTGGTTTGGTTTAGTAACAACTGTCTGGTTCAAACTCCTGCTGGCAGTGATGACATTCAAGAGAAGTGATGGGTAAAATATCTCAAAATGGGTGTTTCTACATTTGCTTGCATACTACTATGATCACTGAAACTCCCCAATTTGGTGTTTTTCATTTAAAACCTGTGAGTCTGTAAGTGGAAGAAGGTATGGATGTTAGGCATAATGAAACCTCAATCCTAGAAGCTCCTGAGTGGTTTCCCTTTGATTTTGTGATCACAATAAGGTTTAGACACACACACATACACATAAGTATGATACAGAGGGAATTAATTATATGCTTTTATAGCACAAACATTTCATTTGAGCACACACGATTCACGGTTTTCCTCATAATGATCTCAGTTCCATAAGCCTTGCTCATGCAGGTAATCCCCTTAAAAGTAATGGTACAGAACCCATGAAGGAAACAGCACAGCTCATCAGAACAGGAGTCAGGACTATAAGATTTGCAAGGCCAAGGGACCAGTTCATACCAGTAAGCTACTACTCTTGCATGACATCCTTGTAACTACTGGCAGCTGGAAAAAGGAAGATGCTATCTGGAATGAAAATCAGAGATTACGCAAAATTTATTTTCCTGCTGCCAATGAAAATACCAACATAGGAGGCCAGATTTAAAAAAAAGAACATGTGTCAATATGCGGATATGCATGTGTTATCTTTTAACACTGGGTATTCCCTGCTGCTGTATGTAATTTAAAGATCTGTTGCCATCAATAACTTATCTATCTAGTCTTGCACTCCATTACATCTTACTGTTCTTATTTTCAAGGACAGTTTCACATTTTATACATATTTTTGTAAGGGAAGTCCCTGCTGTACTTTTCCTCTAATGCTTTATTTTCTTCTGAACTTTTGACCTAACTATAAAAGGATTTTAGGTTACAATATTTACCGCATGTATCATGACAAGGTCTCATCTGAAACTTCCTCATCATTCCTTTCCCACACCTGCTCCCCTAGGCTCCACATAAGACATCAGGATTAAAATTTTTGTACATGATAGTACAAAGTGAGTCACTCTTTGGAAACTCTTTCTGCAGTGGTATAGAAGTTCTAATGGTAGTGTAATGTGCCTTCACAAAGGCCAGACCAGAGGAATCTCTGGTTTATGCCTCCCATTTGCCCATGCAGCACACGTTTCAGTATGCATTACACACTGGCAAGGGATCTTCTGGTCTCAAAGCGTAATTCCCACTGTGGGCATTAAATGAAATGAGCAGGTGGCAAGAAGTTCAAAGCAAGTGCTTGATGATACAATACGTGGTTAAGCTGCAAAGCATCCTAGCACAGGAAAAAGTAAGTGTATGTATGTTCAAAACTGGAAAATTCCTAATGAAAAATCTGTTAAGGATTCCTGAATACAAAGTTACCACCATTGCCTAAGGGAGTACCTGAGTCAAAAATCTCTGGATCCTGGGGGAGAATTCTGTGGAGGGATCACTACAGGCTTGCTCTGTTCTTACATTCCTCCTTAGGCTTCCCCATTTGGCTATCTCCAGCAACAGGAATAGGTGAACCTTTCATCTGACTTGGGTGGCTCTTTGCATTTTCTTACATAAACTGCCTGTAGCTGATACAGGATGGACTCTGCCCCATACATTCTAGTTTCCCACTGGCAGATTACTGTCAGCTACAAAGCTGACAATATAATGCAGACCCAGGGAAACTCAGGTACCAAGCATAGGACCTACTTTGTGCCAAGAGCGCAGCCTCTCACATGCTTCCAGCACAAAGCCACACCTCACTCACACCCCCCCACAGTGCATCCAGCCAGCCTCAAGGGCAGTGGCTGTGCTGAGTGGTTCCACATGGCATAGAGTCATAGAACCATAGGTTTGGGTTGGAATGAACCTCAAAGATCATCTAGTTGCAACCCCCCTGTCATCGCTGGGGGTTTGGAACTATACAATACCATGCATTGGGGGTTCCTGGAGCAGCATGGACACCAGGATGCTGCACTGTAGGACAGGAGGTACCTTGGCAGGGAACATTGCTCAGGAAAGGCACACAGCAGTCAGAGGCACTCTCCCAGCTGCAGCCTAAGACATGTCCCCACCTTATCATGTAATCCAGTGTGATCATTCTGGAACCCCCTAGGTCCAGAATCTGTGCCTTGGTTTCTCCTGAAAGTAATGTAGACACAAATACTTTGTGATATCACCTCTTGGACTTGACATACTTTCAAAGACATTCAGAAAACCAAACAAAAAACCCTTGTCATAGCAACTACCCTCTTGCTAACCCAAAGCTGAGGCTTTTGAAATCTGTTGTTCCTGGGTATTTTGACTTGGTTCTAGAAATGCTGTGATTCCTACTGATGTCAACCATAATCCCTTAATTCAAAGTCATGCACAGACCATGCATGGTGGGTAGAGAGAACCAAGAGAAGAAGGTCTCTGCTAAGGAAACAACCAAGCCATTCCTTCAGCAAGTGCAATGGGTGTGCCTCACATAGTGTAACTAGACAGATCTGTTTAAAACACAGTGCAGAGATTAAACAGCTGCCTACCGTGCTGGTGCTTGCTTTTTGCTACCTTGCCTTCTCCTCTCTCTTATACAATGAGCACTGTGGAACAAAAAGTGCAGCCAAAGCAAACATCAACTTAGAAAAGAGTTTGAAATAGGAGAGTTGAAAATGAGGCTCCCAAATTCACAAGAAAACACCTACCAGATCTTCAAAAGCACTACTGTGATGACTTTTGCCTCAGCCTATAGACAAGGAACAACCACAACCACCAGAGTTACTGGCCCAGCCTTGAGATGAGGAACCTGGTCCCCATCACTGGGTCTGTCCTGCATCACATCCTTGGGAGATCAGCAGTGGAGAGTAAGCACTCACCCCAAGAGCATCTGATGGCTCTTACCGGTGAATATATATGAGACCCAAATTACTAACTTGAGATGAATGTCAGTGAGAACAGTTAATGCAAGCCCCTGTGACATAAGTTGCCTTTATCACATTAGGGGAATTCATTACTTATATTATTCTGGGTATACTGTGTCAGGTTGTGTTCAGCCTCAGATCCCTGTGCCCTTGTCAAAATAGGCTATTTGGAAAAGCCAATTTCAAAACATTTCCTAAAGAACAAACTCTTATTTGTGCATATTTGTCCAAACAGACTTAAAATGAATTCCCAAGTCTTTGCAGACTTCACACAATTCATCAATTTCTCATGATCAGTGGGGAGGTGCAGAGGAGGCTCATGATACTTTCATGTTTTCTCATTAAAAAACACCCATTGGTACATTAATAAGACAAGAGCATCTCAGCAGGACATATAGCTATGTGACATTTCAAGCCTTTTGAAGAAAATGCACAGAAAGGAAATGAACCCCAGCAGCTAGAGCCAGCAAGAAAACAAGTAAATGAGCTTTTCGTGTGGAGAACAAAGAGGTAGGGTGCCAGGAATGGAAAAAGTGAAGATATGACAGAAAAGGGGATATCATTCTGCCTGAGAACCTCATTAGTATCAACAGACTTGAAAGAATGAAAGATTTCAGAGGCCAAACTGTTCTGATGCGTCCACCTTACTTAGGCTAGGATAAAAAGCACGATCCTGTTCTTTCCAGTGGATCACACTCTGTACTGAGCCCCATTCTGAAAGGGTTAAACAAACTGTTTACATTTATGTATTACACCCTGTTTATTTTTGAAATTTTAGCTTCAGAGTAGCCCTGTAGAGTAGGAAAAAGATGGAGTAAACCCCATCTCATAGGACATCAGAGAGCAGTATTCCTCAATTTTGTTATATCTCTCTTTTTTTTTTTTCAGACATGCCTATCTATTTGGGCCTATCCACCCACATGTGTTTATCCTTCCCTTCTTTCAAACAAACTTCATCTGAGACCACACAAACCATGCCTACACAGTTATCAGCAGTAAATCCCCTGCTTTGATGCTACTGCCATGTTGACCAGCCCTTCACTGGGAGCAGCTGTTAAGCCCCACCAGACTGTGGGAGCGAAAGGCATCTGCAAACGCTGGCTACAAGTCTAAACACGGACTCCCCTGCTCTAGAGCATGAGCAGCTGCTGGCAGCAAAAGCAAATAAATGCATGCTTTCCAGAAATATTTACTAGTAGTGAAAAATTGTTTTTAAAACATAGATTCAGCTGTTCAAGATTGCCTTTCCATGAACCCCACAGTTTGAGAACTATAAGTTTAGTGTGTACCTAGCCTAATGCATTCCCTACCACACTGAACCTGTTTCACCTTTATTACAAGGGCATCTCCCTCTAGCAAAAGGAAAGCAGAAGCATTTTTACGTAGTCACTTCAATAGTTTTCACTTATTCCCATGTGCTTGACAGCCATCCTTCTAAGTAGCTCCATACTTTGTTAGCATACTGGATTTATTAATCCCATTTTACAGTTTGCCAAACTCTCCCTCTATCCCCTCACTTTGACCAAGCAACTCAACTTTTACAGTCAGAGGTAGAGAAATATCTTAACGTCTTATATTTTCCATCATATACCCTCAGGCCTTTTAGATATATTTGCATATTTTTGGCATATAAATTTTGGGGGAGTTCCCATAAAACACATCATAATCTTGATTTTTTTTTTCAATGTAGGAATAAAATGCTCTCACAGTATGCCATATATCATAACTAAAGCTTCCAATTTGTTGTACTGTTTTGGAAATTTTCACTCAGCGAACTGGATAGTATCTATTTTAGCTGCCTAGAAATACTCAAGTACAACAGTACAACATACATTTCCAAAACATTTTCATACTGATCTAAAAGCATCCACATTTAGTTTCTGACAAAGTACAGGGTATTTTACTTGCATGACTTGGTCAAATTACCTTCAGATCTTTAAAAAATGTTTAAAAAATGCTTCAGTTAATGTTAAAAAGGCTTCAGTACTATAATCTTATAAAACATACCTCAATAAACAAATTTTAATACATGTGGATACATTTTTTTCAAGTAAAGGAAATCAGAAACTGAAGTTGCTGGAACTTGCCATAAAAACAAAACCATAAAAAATAATTAAAGAAACTGTATTGGTAAAAGGTAAAAATACAAAACTTTTAATTAAAAGACCTGTTTTTCACCTCAAAGAAAATCCCTTCAATAGTTTTGGGACTTGTGACCTTTTAGGGTTGTTTGATTTTCATAAAAATCAAGCACTTTCATTTATCAAAATCTTTTCATGAGGAAAATAAGCAATTCCCTTACCAGTTCTTTGAAGCATCTTGGATTATCTATCCATATTTGTCACGTACAAGAAAAGAATAAAAATATCCCACAGGTGGCTTCTTCCATACTGACTGTAATATTAGCAGGCAGATGCAAATAATTAATTTGTGAGCTGATATTTATTGTCTTTTCAAGGTGATTAGAAATGTGTGTGTGAAGTAATGGAACTTACTAGCCTGAAGGAACCATTTGGCCCACCCAGCCCAAAGTACAGCACTCACATCCAGAAAACCCAAAAACAACTAACAGAAAAAAGTATGAATGGGAGGCATTTGGAAATAGTATTCCTATATCAAAGTTAAGTTGAAAGAAAATAAATATACACTTGTATTTCAGTATGATACTAAGAAACAAAGTGATTTTTAATACAAAATGCTTCAAGTTGAACCTTTGGTGTTCAACTGCAAATAAACTTTTGTAAGGACTCCCACAAATCCAGGATTATATTTGCAATAGAGCTGACAGTCAGCAGAGCAGTGGTTTACAGTTTGCTAGGCTGGCAGACCAGAACTAGAGATAATAAAGCAAGCATATTTCCAGAAAACTATAACCCGCAAAAAGAATGGTTTAGGTAATATCTAAGCTTGTTTTTCTCAGAAAATACACAATCAGAAAATACTATTTCCTGTGCCAGTTCTTAGAGAAAAAGTATTCATATTTTTCTTCTTTAAAGTTAGGCTAATCAGGGAATGTATTATTAATAATGTTCTTCGTACAAAATTCTGATTTGCTGGATTGTCACCAAAAACTCTCTATAGATACCAAACATGCCATTGGTTTTGATGAGGAATCAGACTAAAAAGTTCACTGAAGTGTTTTCTTTCCATTAAAAAAGAAGTGACTTTCATGATAGTTTAAGGAAGCTGACAGTCCATTTCTACTCAACAGGTACAAAGTGAGCAGCCTCCACATCCCTGGTTAATGGCAAAAACCCTGAGAAGTGCTTCTATTTTTAAGCAGAGAGACTGAATGAAGAAATTGTCTACGAGGGTGCCAGGCTAAGGAGAAACTGCTGGTAGATTGGACATCTGAACAAACGCTTTCAAATTGCTTCCCACCTAGGACTAAATGGCACTATTTGGATAGTAAATTGGAATCCAAACCACACCTATTGTCCTTCCACTGTTCTGAGCTTTTTATAATGTCCCCCTTCAGATACTGAAAGCACACATCACTTCCTCCAAGAAGCCACACCCTATATGCATTATTTAAATACCCTCGAATTATGCTTGTGGCAATTTGAAACTGCTGCAGAAAAAGTCCAGAGCAGGGATATAATGAAGGTAGTTAAAAACAAGGAAGACAAACACTGTACAATACCACACAGCCTGCTCTGGTGAGCAGCACATCTGGGAGGAACTCCATCGTGCTGAAACTACAAGCTGAAATAGTAATATGGTGCTGTCCCAGAGAAATAATGCATCAAACAGCAAGAAGGAAAACAGGGCATGAAATCATATTGGTCTCAACTGCTGTGTGCTGAGAGTACTGCCGCTCTCTAAACCACGATTTTCTGTAGAAATGTTTTATGGCTATTTCCCTATCTTTGTTCTTTATTTTTTAACTGTTGACACATGGGAAATTTGAACTATCCACTGCCAGTTTCCAGAGCCATCTAGTTTACATTTTGAGTCAGGCTTTATATATGTATCCTATGTATGTCCTCTACATAGCTTTGCAATGCCTTGGACAGTTTAAACAAAATTTGACATAGATGCTGACAAACAAAACCAAACAGGCCACTGGGTAAGGGAAGAAGACCACCAAGCGTGTGATGACTGAGGGAATGGAGGTCAGGCAATTTCACATATTAATGGCCACGAGGAAAGCAAATGGGAAAGACATTCTTAGTGCTCCAACAAGGGCAAAGTCTTAACTGCTGCAGTTGCAGTTCAATCACAAGAAACAAATCCAAGGAGCTCCCTTTGAAACCAGACCTCAGTTTATGGTTGCTGGATTGTCAAGTGCCACTGAGGACACAAAAGGGGGGCTTCCACATAAACACTCTTGATGTGTCTCCTGATCTGTGCTTGAAGCCTGGACACAACCATGGAGAAACTTTCCAGTAGAACCAGCAGTAAGGGAGGGCACTAGATTATGCTTTTATCTCCCGTCTGTGCTCTCCCCTTCACCTCACCCTATGCCATTCCCTGGGAACCTTTGGGAGGGTCCGTGCCATCTAAGTTCAAAGTACCATACAAAGTTTCTTCTTCTCCCACGTGTGTCATTCCACAGTTGCATTACTGCTTTACATAAATGTGTGTACAAGAATTTAAAGTAAATATTCATATTTATATTAAATACTAAATATTAAATAACAAATATCTGGTCAGTCAGACTCCTTGTAGGCAAATATTTTAGTACATAGTATTGGGTGGTGCTTCACAGTTCCCTGCTGTCCTGTTGAGCTCACCAGTCAGTAAAGGTGGCAAATCCTTGTTAATGAGGGGTCCCAATATAGAAAATTCGATGGTCCAATCAGAGCAGAGAAAGAAAGGAGCAATCCACATCCTCTAAATATGTGAGATGAAAAATCAAAACATCAGATGTGTCTTGTAGTCCCAAAATGAACAGAAATGCTTTTCTTCATTCTCAGAACCTCCATTAGTGGGAATTACTACAATTGTCTCAATATAAACAAGAAGTTCTATGGGCAGCAAAGCTACTCAAACCTATTTTACTATGAGCTGGTTTTTTGTGGTTGGATTTGCTGATATTTGATAGGATGGGAGAGCTGCTTATATAATCTTTTGCCATCATACTGTTTTTCTCCTGTGTACTCTCTGGTGTCTAAAATGGCACAAATCTGTAACACAGTTTTAATTTTTCTTGTGGAGACACTAATAAGGGCTCTCTCTCCCCTCTTCTTTGGCTTCCTCCTGAAGCTTGTAAGATCACCCTCCCGCTAATCTGTCTGAACCTGTTGGTCTGTCTCAAAAGTTGTTCACGGGGCAGATGGCCATGATTCCAGAAACCTGCTTGACTTAAAAAAAAGCTGTCAGAAGACAAGACAGTTGTGTCTATTTTTGCAGCTTCATTAAGAAGTAGAAGATGCAGTTGTACTCCTTCACACTGTACTGAAATGTAAAAGAAATCCAACACCAGAAATATTTTCAAAATACACTCCAAGAAAACAGCATGACACAACACTTGTGTTCCCAGATGAGAAAACTCTCTGTAGATTTTCCTACAGTCACGCCATTCGTGGGATTTATGGTTGTGTTTTGTGGTTGCTGTGAGATACCAAGAAGTCAGAACTGGCAACCTCATGGAGTCAAAAAACAAAACACCCACATCTACCTCCACCCCCAAACCACCAGACTTTTGCAGCGGGATTGAATTGTTATTTCTCAATTAACTGCAGGACTCGCACTTTCTGTAATTTGTCTGACATTTTCTTTGCTATTTACAGGCACCCATCTTTGATTTCACTTAAACAGTTCCTTCCCTGGCTGAAGGGGCAGGAAATATTTCTTAGCAATCTACATCATCCTGTTTTTCAAAAGCTTGATAGTGCAACAAAAATTGAACCCTAAATGATCGGTATTAAATGAATTGGCAGAAGGTCTCTATAGTACAATACAGTAAATCAATATGTACTGCATGACAGTGACCCCAGAATTGTGGAAAACTCAAAAAGTACTGCAGGAACTTTCTGACAGCTATATGTATAAGCAAGGACTTTTTGTCCACAGAGCTAGAAAAGCCAGATAAAAAGCCACTCCTTCACAGACTCAGGACAGTGAGAACCGGTAAATGTAAATCCTCTGTACCAGAATAGGGAAGATAGCAACTCTTTTTTTGTTTCACATCCTCACTTCATAAGAAAAAGCATAGAATATTCTGACTCTGTTGATAACACCTACTGGTTTGAGGACAGTCAGTTTCTATTAATGGGAATGAACTCACAGCCAAGCAGAGCCAGCTGTGTGCAGTGCTCTGTGGTGTTGGCCTTGCCTTTGAAGAACACTGGTGAAAGTCTGGTGACTAACTGTTTAGCTATTAAATGCTTAAAAGAATGGGGGAGGAGGAGTTCTGAAGAGCTAACATTTTGGTTTATGAGTCCTGACAGGTCACAAGCAATACTGTTGCTTTGTGTTTTTTATAACAAAATTAGACCTCTCAAGGTAGTCAGGGCACATGTTGACAACTCACACTGGGAGCAGTGGGCAGAGATGCTGAAGAGAGAGCAGAGCCCTTACATGCTCTGTATCCAAGTGCAGTGCAAGCATGTCAGCACTGCAAGATACCTTCCTGCAACTTAGAGCCTTACACAATACAAAGACTGTGCTGTTTTTCCCCTCCAGAACTATAATCTGCACATGAAAAAAAGAGAAAAGATAATACCAAATCAGGTCCATGCCGTACTCAATTGCAATTGTAGAGATGTATTCTCTGAGAGCTGCTCAGTTCTCAGACAAGCTCAGCCTGTGATTTCACAGTGGGGAGAGAAGAGCAAGACTATCCACCGAAGGAGACATCATCCTTTGACTGCAGCTGAGACCACTGGTAAGTAAGAGATGCAAGTAACTTAGAAACTACAACATATGTCAGTACACCCATGAAGCTGAATGGATGATTTCCTCCTCTCCTGCATCAGAGAATGACAGAATAATCTCAGTTGGAAGGGACCCACAGGGATCATTGAGTCCAACTCTTAAGCAAATGGTCCATATGGGGATCAAACCTGCAACCTTGGCATTATTAGTACCATGCTCTAACCAACTGAGTTAATCTCAGGGTCTGCATGATCAGTCTTGAAACATGATTAAAACGTGAACTGAACACAACACTGAACAGTACCGTATTAAAGAAAAAGGGAAGAGTCTCTTTGAGACCCTTTTCCTGAACCCCCTCATTCCAAATGTTCAAAGGGGAAAAAGTGACCTCTTTTACTGCACCACTCTCTTTTGTGATTCTGGGCAGCCTGGGGAAGCTACCTCATGCAGCTTTGAGAATTAATGCATTTCCCTGTGTTGCAGACCTTACCAGAAACAATTTCCTCCAAACCAAACTGACTGAAAAAACACTGCTTTTACAACCCAAACAAACAAAAACCTTGCTGTGATGAACCACCAGCAAGTTAGTCCAGAAACCACAATATTGAAATATTTATGCTACTTTAGTCATTCATAAAAGTAGGAGAGATTACTCTGACAGGGAGTAAAGTGGTTACTAAAATTATAGGTAATAAAATCATTCCCCTCACAGGTATTTTTTCTGTGAGATGGAACAGATGCAACTAGAGTTGCTACAGTAATGGATGCTTTGGTATCTTTAGATGACCAGTTCAGCCAAGGTCAGGTTCAGACTGATCCTACCAGAGCCTCTTCTGTGCCCAGTTGTAACTGATGGGGCATTTTCTTGTGGGTGGCATCTCTTCAGCACAGCAGGCAGAAGTGAAGCAGAGGTGCAGAGAGTACAAGTCAAAACAAGGCAGAGGGTAGGGGGGGAAGGGGAGAAGGGAGGAGGGGGAGAAAAACAGTAGTCCTATGAAACACAGTCCCTCTTGAAAAATTGAGCAGGATTTTTATATTTTCCTGGAGCTCCCTCTTGCACTGTTGAGATGTGACATAGGTCACTCCTATCAAATAAAAACCTATCTGTGGGAGGAATACCATAGGGTATATTATCCCCTCACCATTACAATCCCGTGCAAGTAACAAAGGTATCATAGAGCAGAATGTGTCCCACAGACATCCATCTCTTTGGGATGAAAGGGGTTACTTCCCCTCACCACTCTAAGTTATGTGTGCTGAAGTAACTGCAGCATTTGCCAGCAGTTTGTTATAGCCAGCTTTGAAAGTATTAGAATTCTACACTGAACAGAAATGGATTGAAATCTACAGCTATGGAAGATCTTAAAAACGAGAAGAGTCAAAACAACCTCTGAATAGTACAGAAGAGCTGAACAACCTCTCCTGAATTAGCAGCATCGAATTCTTCCACAGCTGCACAGTTTAAGAGGTTTGGATTTGATCTCCCAGTCCGTTACATTATAAGTAGCATAGCAGCATTCAGTGGAATTTACAGCCCACAAGGGCTAAGAACAGTCCAGGGAATCACTCTCATGTGGCCAATTGTTGCTGAAAAATAGTAGCAAGAACCTGGTCATCTGCCAGGTCTCACTGGAGATCCAGTGAGGACACAAGTGATCAGGATTAGGAGAGATGACTTTAGAAAAGTAGTGCTGCCTGAGAGTCAAACCACAATGAGGGAGAAGTGTTCCTGTTCCATAAGTTCCTGTGATCTGCAGTTTTAAAGGGGGTTTGTACTTTTAGTAAAATTGAACCTTGGAACTTTCTGCAGACTAGAACTGTACATCAACTCAAGTAAGTTTAAAACAGAAAACACTCATCTAACCAGAGTAGACACCCTCACACAACAATTCCCAAGTCACTTTAATAAGCTGCAGTCAAAACTAATTGTATGGAGAAGTGCACAATCAGATTTAAGGTCTTGGAAGTGATGGAAAATCCATCATGACTGCTGCGACCCAGGAGCTAATTACCATCCTATTAGAAAATCTGGCACTCTATTTCTAATATGAGTTGGTCCAATTCCCCTATTACAGCTCATTAAAACTGCCCTCCTACAAATCTTCCTGTATGTATTAAGATTGATATGTCACCTCGAGTCACCTCAATGTGTGAATTTGAGAGTTTACCTTTTATTCTGGGAGACTTAATGAGTTTTCTACACCACTGTTCTCTTCCTTCCTAAGTGTATTAACACCAGCACAGGATAATAGAGCTCAGTAACAGGCACACTAATGCTGTATAATGGTGGAATGTGCTTCTCCATCTCTGCTTTGGATTCCTTCTGCCACACTGCCAAGGACCGTGCTAGCTACTCAGCCTCAGTGTAAAAGTAGAAGCATGTGTTCAACCAATTACCCCTCAACCCCTGGCCCTCCCCTGTTATTTCTGAAGCTTTCTTTCTCAAGATGCAGCCGCTGCTATGTAAGTGGGATCTACATCTTTGTGCTTCTGAAACATGAAGCCTTTCATTTGTCACGTGTAAATGCACCCAGTTCATAATGCAATAACTTGTTCATTTATTTCACTCCACCAATTTTTTTATCATCTGCAAACTTCCATGCAATGGCCTTATATTTTCTTCATGCTACAGATGAAAACTAATTCTCTAGATGAGGCATCAGTACTTTCTTAATCTCAAGAAACTGCAGGCAAGACTGGTACCTTTCCTGTACAAAAGATGGCCAGCAGCATAAAGGAAATCAGTGTTTCTATTGACACAGACATGCCACAGTTCCACTAAGCTATCAAACACAGCACAAAAGGTTATTCCTCCCTTCACCCTCATAGCTCATTTCAATTACATATTTTTAAACTCAAGCCTCACAGTTCTTCCTTTGGCTGAGGACACTGCCAAAAGTGGTATTTCGTGGTTACAAGCTGCGATAAGGATACAAAATTCCCAGACAATTTTAATTATAAAGACTTTAAGTTTTGGAGCTATGCTTTCTCTGGTATTTACTAGGACCACAAGATATCTAGGAAAGAGGTAAGGGGAGAAAAATCACTATCATCTTTATTATGGACTATACCCTGAAATAGCTCTTCTATAGGTACAGACTTCTCAAAATCACATGAGCTTATACAAAGGAATATTACTATTTCTGTTGTGCTTTTGTTGTGATTGGGTTTTGTTTGTTTGTTTTAATGTGCATTTAGCAAATCCTTTTGGCAGAAAGTTCCACAGGAAACTCCAAGTTGGTCTGTATTTTTATGATAGGAAAATACAAACAAATGTATAGAATTTATTGTCCATCTGCCATTAGTTTAAATGTATCTTGCCACCAGTTCTCTTTCAAACTATGTCCCCTGACACATGAAGAAGGAGGAGCAGAATGAAATATAGTGATTATTACAAAAAGTTGGCTTTAGTGATGCCATAAAATGCACAGGCTATTACCAGGCATAAGAGAAGGAAGAAATTTTTAAGCTGATTCTGTGTGAAAGGAGAAATCAAGGAAACCAACTTTTCCCACACCATAATTATTCTGGGATTCCATAAACATCCAGTTCACCGTAAACTGTAATTGTGGAATAAATTATAATTCATGGCCTTGTTAATTTCTGAGCACGGGAAGCTCTCTTTTCTTGTACCCTCTCCTCTCCTTGCTCCTGCTGTTGGCTGGGAGATGTAGTGGGAGAAGCAATTGAACACAAGAAGCATCAAAGGAATAATAAGTCAGAGTTCAGTGGCTTTTACAAGATAATCAGTGCATCACACTTGCTAGAAACAAAGATAAGAGGATCAAAAAAACCCACTCCAAATCCACAGTTTTGAAGTGGTAACTAGTTCAGAAAAAGTTACTTGTGGAGACAGAAAATCATTTGGAAAAATTTCCTCCCATGTGTTTTACTGCATGTTTTTGGGTTCAGCATCTTACTGAGAATCCTTTAGGATAAGAAGTCAATACCTACAACTCACAGGAAGATACATCTAAAACTTTGGGTACAAAATTAAAGATTGCACTTTTCAGTAAGGAAAATACAGCAATCCAGCAAGTTTTAACAGTGCAAGGGGCAAAAGACAGTTTAGTTTAAGTGGCATTGAGCTATTCATAACGTCTTTAAATTGTTTAAGTATGTGCAATACTGTAGGGGTTATTCTGGCAAAACAGCAAAAGGCTCAGTAACACCTACAGATTCCTTTTTAATTATTCTTGATGCCCATAAAGCTAAATTGAATAATGAGCATTGTTCACTACTCTGTGATCTGTTATGGATTCAGCCCAATTTATATGTTATTGTGAATTACTGACACACTGTAGCAGTAATTTTCTGTTTATGATAAAGATAAAACACAACATGTAATTTGTTGACTCATTCTCAAAAATCAATTAATCTTTTTAAATGCTGTTTGCTTTGGAGAAAAAGTGTCAAGGAAAGAGAATAACATCATGATGAGGTTATTCAAGTATTAGTGACACCATTATGGAAAAAGTGGTCAAAATATATTGTCTAATGCCCACATCTGCATGCAAGTGCACCTACAACTATGAAACTTGACTGCGTAGCGGCACTGTTACAAAGTTAAAAAATTCTATACATTCAAGGAAATAATTTAGAATATGCACTGCTGGCTCAGTCCTGACCTGCGAACCTCAGACTGTACACTGAATGTCTCAGCTGGAAAAATAAAACTCTTAATTAGAAAATTAACTTTTGTAATATTGGCCCAGACAACCAAAAGAGGTTTAAAGGAACTTGTTATCTCAAGAGAAATAAGGAGCTGAATTTAATGTGTCTTCAGCGAGGAGATACAAATGGAAGAGCGGCCTACGGACCTTGTGTGCAGTTTGTTCATTGTCTTGAGGATTGGTGTCTACATTGTTAACACTGGGAAGTGGGATAGATCTAAGAAGATCCAAGATCTATATGCTGAGAACTCCTAAGAATGTCATGTATGGAGTGGAGAGCACTGAAGTTATTTCCATTTTATTTTACTTGATTGTATGATATGACTGTGTTCTTTCCTTTAAACATTCCTTTTCCACTTCAAGCAAAACCTTCCAGCATTCTGAACCGTAATACTCCTATGCAGATAATTATATTCAGCATATTAAGAAAGTTTTCTCCTACTGACAAGATAATCCTCATCAAATCAAACTGTTCTGATGGACTTCACAAGCCAACTAGGATGTCACATTAGTCAGACTTCTTAAGGGGAACAGAAACCTTTCAGTCTACCAATATTTCCATCATGCCTCACCATAGCAAAGCAACTCGAGACACACACTGCAAAAAAGAGTTAAATTAATTTAGGAATTCACTTAGACTGGTAAAGAATATTTTTTAAACTGTAAACAGACATCTGTTTTGATACTGACAACCATTCATTAAGCCCTGGTGTTTGCCAATATAGTGCAGCAGATGTTATTTTCTTCTTGTATATTTTCGTAAGATGTGGTCATTGTTTAAGCTACATTTTAACAAGGACACAGAATTAAATGGAACTAGTTAAATTAAAAATGGAATGTTATTCTCCAATGTGAATTAATTACAATGTCACATTGAAGTGAGAAGAAATAATTCATATTCCGCAAATAGATGCAAAATGGCTGCAATGTTAACATTTGTCTGATCTTTATGCACAAGTGGAAATAAGAGTATTCTGGAAATCCTTGTTATTGTGTCCCTGAGCATTCGTTTATAACATAGATGTGTTTATAAGTAATGTATATTTGACAGAAGCACATATATATTTGTACAGTCAGGTATTTAAACTCTGGATTTTTGTTCAAGCCAACATATTTAGTGGGAAAGGACAAAATAACTTGAATAAACAGGAAATCTCTGTCCTTTCTTTGTCTCTCTAAACTGAAATGCAGCCCCAGTGTGTTAAAGAAACACCCCAGGTTCAGATGCTTTACTTCCAGTTTCTGTTCTGATACAATAAATGGTGAGATGCAATGAAGAAATTTATTCGCATGCTATTTAATTTTAACAGCACAGGATAGTAAACCTATGTATCATCTCCCTAGATTTGACTGCTTCATCTGACAACAATCTGAATGCTCATTTGGACTGAATTTTAACTCCCTGAAGGTTCATCTATCACCAGCTTATAGACTGCAGGAACAAGAACACTATTTACTTTATATTTTGTTTTTCTTATCTTTCTTCGTCCCCTCCCCCCAAATTTGCTACTTGTGAAAGGTCCAAAATTACTGTAACTGGAGAGTAGACTGGATAAAAAGATATTATCTTTGTCACCAGAAAAACTGCCCTTGTTCTCTCACAAAAACTTAAGTCTGAAACTTAAAACTAGCTGCCAGATTCTGAATACTAACATGTCTTTCATCATTGTGCATTTAATAGAAACTTTATGGCCCAGTTTGAAACTCCCTGTTCAGCATTCAGGGAAGTCAAAATACATAAAGAATTCTACAGCTAAGGACAAGACAAAGCTTCTAGGTCAATGTTACTTATTTTATTAGACCAACAGGTACAGCTTTTTGAAAAACCTGAATAAGCTTTTGGACATTCAATCCCTTCTTGGGGTATGAAATACACAATAGAAGAAGTCTACTTAAGAACTATATAGCAATGGAGAAACCTGAGAACTGTGATAATTGCAATAAAACATCATAAGACCATTGAAGGCACTAAATTGTGCTATTTGCAATTGAGACTACACAAGATAAAGGCAGAAGCCAAGTTAAACGTGACATCTCTTTCCTAAGAGACCATAGAGACACTGCTATTAGCCCTACAGTAAAAAGCATGTGACTAAAAGCTAGTTCATGTCCCAGCTGTGCAACTATGCTATTCTGTTACTATCTGCAAAATTGTAGTAGCAACTTTCTACCTATTCCACCAGAGCAGGTTCACCCCAGTTACATTAATATGTGTAAATTACATCTAGAACTTCAAAGGAAAGCACTGTAAAGTACAAAGGATTGTATAATGAATAGCACTTGAAAGAAAAGCACTAAGAACATACACTGTTAAGCCCTAAATATTCACAATTATCCGACCACCGGGTTTTGCCTCTAGCTAGAGTTCTGCACAAAACTTTAGAAGAAAACAGTGGAAGCAGAAATCATGGATGACATAACAGGAATGGACCTTAAGACCATTTCATTTATTGAGATCAGTGAGTCCTGCTGAAACTACAAGATCTGAGTCAGTACAGGTGAGAAGGGGAGAGAGCACACTTGTAGTTTAAAGAGCCTTTTCCCTTCCAAGGCCAGCAACTATATCAGCCTATTTGGAGCAAAGGGGGGCTCAGACTTGCAAGCACAGGGGCAGCAAGCCTGCTGTCTCTCATGCTGATGGGATGTAACTGCAATCACCCAGAGTTTCCAGTCCTTGAGGCAAGTGGCTCGAGTTTAAGGTAAAGCCCATCCTTTGGTTTGATTACGGTTGCTGGGAAGGAATGAGTTTCCTGCAGTTTTATTTATAAGGGAGGAAGGAGCAAAAACAACAACAAAAAACCCCAAGAATAAAAGTTAAAAAACGCAGAAGAGGGCAATAGGAGGCAGGAGCCAAGAGACAACATAACAAGTTATAGGAGGACAACATGTAGGATATATATGTATGTGTGTGTCAGTGCCTGTGCAGTACTAACCCTTCCCACAAAGTTTAGCTATGTGCCAGAACTTGGCTTACTGTTGATCATGATAATTTAAGACATCAGTGACTGGTATTCTCAGGGGACATTTAGTATCACTGTTCACTAGGCATGATTCCTAAATGTAATTCCATCCCTGGAGGAATTATATGTCAAACTTAAGATGTATATTACTTTAAATAGTGATATATTCTTTGTATGCAGCTTTGATTGATATAGGCTTTAAAGCAGCTAATAGCACCTGCCGGAAAAGGCATTGGGACCAGTTTGTGCTGAAAAAATGGTTAGTTGTTAGAGCCAGGATTCTGTTTATTCTCCTTAAATAAAAACCCAAAACATTAGGATTAAACAAAAGCAGGAAAAGCACTGTAGAACTAGCACTACCAGCAAGGAAAGGGTGTCAGAAGTATATTTAAGACTCTCCAAGCAGCATTCCGGTTTTATAGCAGTAGCGATAATTATCTTACACTTACGGAGCATCTTTCATCCAGAAGGATTCATTTATGGGCTATGTGCATAACATGGGAATAACTGTCCTCCTTTCTGCCAGCTGACACAGTGAAAAGCTGTTTACACCTCTGGAGGAAGGTGTTGTGCTATGCGAATTGCTCCATCACAACCAAAGTGGATTAGGACGGGCAAAGCCAAGTGCTACAACAGTCAAATACAAAACATAGTGGGGAATTTGAAGAAACAGAACATAAATAGTCAAAATCACGTTCTGGTCAGGATGGTGAGATTAACAGAGAAACTTCTAAAATGTATCATAGTATCAGTCATCAAACCTTTGCTTTGAAATCCCCACTGGACCTTTTGGCTCTCAGTTTTTCTCAATGTAAATTCATATAGGCTGCTCTCTAAAACATTATCAACCAATCAGCTGGGCCTGACAGGGTTGCTTCAAAAACTTAAATAGCTACATTACATAGAATAGATGGTAATTGCTAGCTTTTTAGTTGTACTCAGTGTAAAACAAGAAGGATTTCAAATCAAATAACATGAACAAAAAGCATTTATAGAATAGCATTTATATTTTAAATGAATTAGGATAGTTCTCACTAGGTTCAACTACTCTCTTTAATTCAATCTGTTTCTGACTTAGTCCCATTATCTTTACTTACAGGAGTTGTTTTTTCCCTAAAGATGGTAAAGAACAGGACTGCCCACAGAGATAACAGGAGCAAACTCAGGACTTCTGCAACAGAAGAAAGATAATACGAAAATTATGTGGACTGCAACATTGTAATTAAGGCTGGGGTAAATTTGCACTTGTCAGATTGCAGTGAGGCTTTGTGGGAATGGATATGGGCTGAGGCCAGGGCCCTCTTAATGCATAAAGCAGAGGCTGCACTTTGTCACACAGCAACCAACTTCATGGTAGAATAAGTAGGAGACAAAAAGCTCAAATCCAGTCTGAGCTCCTTTTGCTCAATCTCCAACAGAGGGAAAATGTTCTATTTTCGTATAACAAGAAGGAAGCAAAGCCACAACAAAGCTTTTCTGGCCTCAAGTCCAAGCAATCCAGGGTTATATCCTTCCAACTAACCAATCAACCAACCAACCTACTTATAAAGGCCCTGCTCTCAGGTTAGAAACTAAGGACAAGAGCACAGACAGAATGGTTCTTGCTATTCAGCACAACACTAGTCTACAGCACAATCCAAATAAATAATGTAACCATTGATGTTTTCAATGAAGAGTCTTGGTCAAGAGGTTTATGACTGAGGGAAAAGAGAGCATCTTAATGAGCCTTAACCATTTTCCCCACCTCCATCTTTTCTTCCTTTCAAAGTCCCTCCAATTAAGAAAGTACTTTTGTCACATAATCTTCCATTAACTTAACAAGTCAGAGCAGTCAGCTCTGACTTTTGACACCAGATTGCTCAGGTGAGCTTTAGATGTTACTTTCCCAAATATACTTTCCAACACTTAACTCCAAGTTAACATAGATCTTCCCCTCTATGGAATAGGAATAATACTAAATGGGGAAATCCTTCCTAGTGCAAAGGTAGGTATTTTCAAATTAAATTGGAAGGAAGGAGCCTTCCATCACCCCTAGGAACAGACCATGCCATTGCTGGTCCATGAACGACTAACAATAGCAAGGCTGAATACAAACCAAAGTGCTTTCAGAATGATGGCCAACCTCTAGCACAAGGTCATAAGGCAGAGATCTATTCTTTGTTATATTTTAAAACGTTACATGTGTTGCTTTTTGCTGAATTTACCCACTTGGTGTTGATCCACTTGCTTCACTCACAAAGGATTTTTACTTGAAAAGCACCTAAACTACAGATGGACTCCAAATATCAAACATCAGTCATGCAGACAAAGCACATATTAAAAACAAGCAAATAACAAGCTTTTCTTCTGGGAAGAAAACAAATCCTCAGTTCCTGGCAAGGAGGCAAACCACTGTTTCCAGCAACCAAGACTTCAGAACAACAATCTAAGCTGATGAATCAGAATTCATAATGACAGAAACAGAATTATACACAGCTCTTAACAAGGGTTTATAGGAGAAATTAAACATAACTACATTACCAGTAACATGACAAATGCAGCTAGGCTAGAAAACACATGATAAAAAATGGTAACTAAAGCAAATGGTAACCATGAAGATGGTTTTATAATTTAAAAAATTAATTTCAACCATCTGATTGCTCAAATTGTATTTTTTTCCCAGTAATATTGAGCTGAATTGGCTATTTAGCAATGTCAATACCATTAACTGCTAATGCTGAAATAGGGTTTTGTTTTCCACATGAGGCAATAAATGATTGACAGCCATGCCAGAGTTTGTATAGATTTAGGCACAGGAGAGACTGTTTGTTTACTCTCTGTGACTTTCCTCATTGTGACAGGGCAAAAAACATGGTGGCACTAAGAGGAATTTATTTAGCAGACAGAATTTCTTTCCTTTATTTCTTTTCTTGGTGGAAAAAGAAGGAATAGAAAAGTAACTACCATTGACTGAATTTCTTGAGAAAATGTGTTTATTCTTATAAAAGGAGCAGGGGTACAGGATGTCCCTTAAACTAACAACTAGGGTGAGGAGGAAGATGTAACAAGAGAAATGTACAGGCATTCCTTTGATACTGGCACAAATGTGAGTACACATAGTATCAGATAAGTAGAACAGCATCCAGGTTCTAAAATAGACAAAGACATAGCAAGATTCACTGTTGTAAACCAGAAAAATCTGACCAGAAAAAGAAATGCAAATTTTAAATAAAGATAATGAACCACTGGGATATATTATTGAAATGTGTTGGTAGATTCCTTAGCATCCCACTTGGATAGCTTTCTATAAGATAAACCCTCAAATAACAACAGTGCATTAGGGTTCACACAGAATAAGTGGGTACTGGCATCTGTTATAACACAAATATGAGTAGATTTCCATAATGGTCTCTGCTGACTCTGAATGATGAAAAGCTCTAACCTAAAATCAATATACAAAAGAACAAGAAAACTGTGGGGTTTGTTTATGTAGCTTTCCAACAGCTTCAGTTATGCTGATTAGTATCTTATTGGATAATAAAATCTAACTGAAATAATTTTAAGGTATCACTAGTGTAAGTAAGACTGGAAAAATAGGAAACTTCCTGTTTTATGGAAATTAGATTTTGTAGTTATGCCGTCTCTCCATTTCTTCAGATTTTATAACTTTTGAAAGTAATAACTAATTTGAAAAATTAATGGGACACTAAGTGTCAGCAATTAAATTCTTGAAGCTGACAGACGAGGCATATAATTTGCTTTTCCTCATTGCCTTCAAGAATCAACCTATTGAGATACTGTACTGGGTTTCTGTGGCTGGGTTTTGGTACAGGGGGGCAGCTACAGGGGTGGCTTCTGTTAGAACCTGCCAGAAACTTCCCCTCCACTGAAGCCAATGCCAGCTGGTTCCAGGATGGGCTTCCTGCCACTGGCCAAGGCCGAACCCATCAGGAGTGACAGTAACGCCTCTGTGATAACATATTTAAGAACAGAAAGGTATTGCATGGGAAGAATTCCAGACAGGGAAGAGTGGAGTGAGAACATGCGAACAACAATGCAGACACCAAGGTCAGTGCAGAAGGAGGGGCAGGAGGTGCTCCAGGTGCCGGAGCTGAGGCCCCTGCAGCCCATGGAGGACCATCGGGGTGCAGAGACCCACCTGCACCCCATGGAGGAGCCCGTGCTGGATGCATGAAGGAGGCTGTGACTCCGTGGGAGGCCCAAGATGGAGCAGGCTCCTGCCAGAGGCCTGCAGCCTGTGGAGAGGGAAGCCCATGTTGGAGCAGGTTTTTCCTGGGTAGGACTTGTGGCCCCTGCGGGGGACCCATGTCAGCCCAGCTCATTCATGAAGGACTGCACCCCATGGAGGAGTGACCCACAGGACAGCAGTTTGGGAAGACCTGTTGTCCAAAGGATAGACTCACATTGCAGAGGTCCACCAAGGACTGTCTCCTGTGGGAGGGACCCCACGGGAGCAGGGGAAGGACTCCTCTCTCTGGGCAGTGGCAGAAACAACAACTGACCGTAACCCCCATTCCCTGTCCCGCTGCAGTGCTGGGGGGGAGGAGGGAGAACATGGAAGAAAGAAGGGGTGGGGGGAAGGTGTTTTTAAGACTATTTTACTTCTCACTCTTTTCCTCTGACCCTGTTAGTAATAAATTCAGCTAATATTCCCACTTTGAGTCTGTTTTGCCCATGATGGTGATCAGTAAGTGACCTCTCCCAGCTCTTATCTCAACTTATGAATCCTTCACTATTTTTTCTTCCTCTGTTTTTGTACTGTCCAGTTGCAGAGGGGAGCGAAAGAGTGGCTGTAGTGAGTACCTGCTGTACAGCCAGGGTCAAACCACTACATACACTCTTGTCTGGAGACTTAGTACAAGCATATGGTGCCTGGTCCTGGCAAGAAACCAGTCACATTTCACAGATCTCCTAGATTTTGTTAGAGTATGTGGAAATAGATTATCTGAATGAAAAAGTTCATTTGGATTTCCAACAGGCCTTGAAAGGTCACTCACATAAGGTCTTCAAAGAGACAAACTGCCATGGAACAAATTCATCACTAGATGACCATCTGCATCTACACTAGGGGCTATTTTATTCAACTTCATCATAAATTATACATAGAAGAGTGAACAGTAAAGTGACAAAGCTTCCTGTTGATGCTAAATTATTCAGGATAGAAGAAAAACTGAATGGCAAAAATTACAGAATTATAGAATCATAGAATTATAAAGGTTGAAAAGACCTTTAAGATCATCAATTACAACTGTCACCCTGGTATCACCACCATCTTCACCATTAAGCCATGTCCTCAAGTTATCCACATATTTTTTGAACACTTCCAGGGATGATGACTCCACCACCTCCCTGGCAGTCTGTTCCAATGCTTGACAACCCTTTCCACGAAGAAATTCTTCCTAATGTTCAACCTGAATTACTGCCTAATGCACTTGTTTTAGTATAGCAGCTTGTGCCAAGCACTCTGCCAGCTATCACTCAAAGCAGTACAGAAATTCACTTATGTTCCTGCCTATTTAAACCAACAATCACAAGAATGACATTTGCTTGACAAAACTGTTACACCTTAAAAAACAGCAATTGAAAAATTTAGCAATACAATCAAATTTATTCTCTGTTGCAATTATGTTCTTTCTCAATTACAGATTATTCCATTGACATCTGACATACAGCAGAATTCAGCTGAAATTTGAAATTTTCAGGTATCTCTGTCAAAATAACAGATTAACACAGTAAATTTGTTTTTATCATCCCATAACCAACCATGCTGTTTTTTTTTTTTTTTTCAAGTGAATGCATCTTGCTATTTCTACTAAAAATATAAGTGTACTATACAAAATGTCATGCAGTTTCAAGGACACTATTTTAGTTTTCAAGAAGTATGAGATGGAAGACGAAAAGAGCAAACAAGCAAACTATTTCATTGAAAAATGAAATTGAAACCTGCTTTCCTATGGATTTATGCAGTGGATTGAGCTCTATGTGACTTCTTTCCTGCCTAATTAGTACTCTGTTTATGCTGCATAATTCCCCTCAGATCATTAAAAGGGTCTTCCTCTTATATCCAGCTATGTACATTTGAAAGAATGTATCGCAACTTATTAGATTTTTTTACTTTTTCATCTCTGGCTGCAATTGCCCAGAGGGTTCAAAATGCTGTGCTGGAAGAGACAGAGGACCACGGCTCTCCATTTATAGTAGTAAATTCAATTTCACAAATATACCCCATATAAAGGGTATTTACAACATTTGATATCATTTCTTTCTTATGGATATTTTCAGGAAACACTTTCCGGAATTTCTTCTGTTTTGGGGAACACAACTATTGGTGGAACACAAAGGATTTCTACTGCATGACTCACACAAAAAAGTTCTATAGGTAAATCTCTGATAGAGGGAGTACCCAAGCTTTCATCTAGAGGAAGCCCTGCATGTAGCTAATGGTTTATCTCTCTGGGAAGTTTAAGATTAAAGACTAGTAGGCTGTAGATGCTCAGTGTTTACTCTCAGACACCTGTTGATGCTATGATTACTCCAGAGGTAAAACAAAAGTCAACTCAGAAAGACCATCACTAATATCATCAGATGGCCAGTGGTCTACAGCTAGACTCACTATCTGTAAGTCAGAACATTCTCTGCAGGTGAGAACAAGGACAAAATAAGGAACTCTCTAAAATGAAATCTTATTTCTAAAAAAAGTGTACTTCCCTATCCTGATGTAAGCAAACTGCTGTAAAAACTTGAGGTACTGTGAATCAAAAAGACAAGTTCTATTGGAGAGAAAGAAAAGGGTTTCAACCTAACCATTCCCTCTTCCATCAGTGGAAAAGTCTCCAAAACCTAACACCAAATAAACCAAGGACTAGAATTGTAACAAGGTACTGTGCCTTCTTTGAGGCAGTGCTGAAATGTAAACTCCTGCCTACTGAGGCAGGTCAGAGATGGTAGATTACACTCTCATTCCTTCCAGCTTCTACTCTAGGGAATACCATAAATATCATAAATGACCTCTTTTCTTAGTCACTGGTCTGGAAACTTGCAGTTAATTAATTTTACCCCATTCAACATAAAGGTCTAGGACTCTATCCAGGTTTTTTTTAGTGAACATCCAGCAATAAATGCAAATTTCCCCAGGCTTAGCTAACAGTTTGTAACAATGATTGGCAGCTCCTCTGAAAGTCTCCACAGTCACCCAGAATCAGATCCTGCCTGTGGGGGAAGTCTTTTTGTAAATACTTCTTTCATGGCCTTGCCCAATCATACAATTCATTTCATCATGAGCTGAATTTTACTGACACTCACCTAGCAAAACCAGAGTCTAGATAGTTGATCAGGAAAATATTTTGAGCTAAGAATCTCTTAGGAATAAGTAACTACAAATTAACCTCCCCATACCCGCAGAGGAAAAGCTGGGGTTTTCTCTCCTCATCCTGGAAGGAGTAAAACCTACTTACTTATTTTCTTTTAGAGTTATCTATACTGCTAGGGTATGTGCTATTTCTACTTATTTCAGCTAACCATCTCCAGCCAAGCATGCAAAAATCTCAAGATCAGGAGAGCACACAGGCTGGCTCCAAAGATTACTGGTCATAGCATACAGGTACAGAGAAGACAATATGCACCCTGCAGCTCGTGCTTCTTGAACAACCTGCATCTTCTATGCAGTCACTGGATTACAGAATAAAGATATCAAAGGGAACAAACTTAAATGGTAAATCTTTGACAAAACATACATAAAAATTCCAATTCACTTAGCAAACATAAGGTCCTCCTAACAGCAAAACTACAAAAGCACAATTGGCATATCTACTTCCTGGTTTTGGTGCTTTTAAATGACTTTGACCTAGACAGAGCATCCAGAAGGAGAGAACATTTTATGGTAGAAATTACTATGGAAATCAAAGGGAAATGCTGACTAGTTAAAGCCCTGGTCCTGCAACTACTTTATTCACACATTTGTTTGTAAGACGAAGGTCTCAGCCCCACAGTGAAATAACTCTCAGAGTCCTGTATCTGAAAATAGGATGAAATAGTTCTTAGAATATGATACTGATGCCTAAAAGTGCTAAGGAAAAAAAAACTCCGAAGCAGTTAATTGAGGGTGAGATAAGGAAAGGGTTTAATTTGTGCCCAGACATAGATGTTACAAGACGCCCCCCGGCCGTGCCTGAGATGTTACATTTTATAATACTGCCTAACCAATCCAAGTTTTGTCCATCCCGCAGCTTTTGCCCTGGTCCACCCCCTGGCCCACCCCCTGGGAATTGGGTCTGTGGGCTTTTGGGACCACTTCTTCGTCACCTTCAGAGCACAAAGGGTACACAGTCACCTAGTTCCTGACAGTGTTCTGTTGTTTAGGCCACGATATGAGTGTTCTCTAAACAGCGTAGGCCTTGCCTTGACAAAAGACTAAACATTTCTACTGAATTCAGGGGGAGGATTGATATGGGGAGCATGGAATGGGGTAAGAGGGTTGAGGAATGTGTAAACTAAAGGGTGCTAAAGGGTGAGGGATAAGGGCTGCAGCTTCTAAAATCTACTTCTACTTCTTATAAAACTTATAAAGCTTACAAAATTAGAAAAATAAGAAACTAAAAGGGTCTTAAGGCATCAATACCAGAAAGCAAGGGTTCTGTCAAACAGTAGCGATAGCCTTAAAATTCTCCACATGCATTTCTGAAAATGAAAGGTTGATTTGTAAAACCTAGTAAAACTCGGTGTGGAACAAAACAACATTGTCTGGGTCTCTTAATATGGCCTGCCTGGGCGACTAGCCAATAAACTGAAATAGTTCAATATTATACAGAAAACCTACCTGTAAAATCAATCACAGTAAGCTCTGCACAGGAAGTTCAGGGCAAGGGTGAAGTAGCCAGTTATAAAGCGTTGTTTTCGTGTTAATAATCTATTAAATATGCAGTTCTTCTCCATGATTCTTTCTTTAGATTAAAGATGCCCGACAAACCCCACAGGAAGCTGTAAGTTAATATTACGATTTCATTGATTCTAAAAAAATCCACAAAACCAAATACTGGAATGAAAATACAGTTTTCATTTTAGACGACAAGGGAAACTGCCTTGTTACCTCTCGACCCTGCAACCCCACAAAAGGCATGCCAGAGTTGTCCAGTTTTTTTAATTAAGTATTAAGGATGAAACATGTTCCACACTACTCATGCTAAATGAGAAATAAAAGTCATTATGTTTAAGACAAAAATAAATTAACTGAATTGAATCATTGATGAAAGCAGAGAACAAGCAAATAAGAATTTGGAGTTACAATCTCCTTTCTGAAATGACCTCTGGCCACATCCAGTGAAACAGTTAGGCCAAAAAAATGTACAGATGTTCTAAACTATGGTAAGAACAATCCCTGGTCTGCTCAGAATTAACACTTGAGTTTTGCTTCTCATGACTCCCCAAATTTTATGTAAACATAAGTATATTGATTATATCTAACATATCCAGTGAATTGATTATATGTAATATATCCACTGACTGTACAATGTCAATGAGGGCAGAAATTAGGTCTTCCTTCCTCTACATTAACATCTTAACTGTGCTCTGTCTGGCCCAATCAGCTTGAATATGTGGCTCTACTGTGTCTCAGCCTTAACAGGTAAATCTGGTTACAAGGATACTCTCCTGGCATATGGACAATATGGATTTCAACTCCCTTAAGGCCACAGTTGAAGAGGATGCATGCTTTCTACCACCTGACTAATACAAGGAATAGTAGCCATATGAGATGTACACATCAAAAATATTTTGTTCAATTAATGGAAATACCCATCTATTGTGATGTGCAGTCTACCTGCTGATCTGCATATGTCATTTGGCTGTCAAGGATACTCATTATCTTTGTGAAAATGATGAATAACCATTACCTCCTCAGGAAATTACTGAAAATGAAAGCCAGACAAAAATGTGCTGAACCTGAAGAGATCCATTCTAGCTGAAGCAAGTACAAAATGGGATGTATCCTTTTCATAGCCCAGGATTTTTGGGTAACCATTTTAGTGCTTATGGCCAGGCAGGCATCAGTACATCTCACTGGCAGGTCATCACTTCACCCAGACAGTGTACCACAGTCATCCCCACATAAATCCTTTTCCCTGCTCTCTTACTGTTCCCCACACCCAAGTGTAAACAAATACAGAGGCCATAAGCATATAGCATTTGGGGATGCAGATGTCTGTCAGTGTCTTAGTTAAACCTGCCAGACTTTTTCATTTGTGACTCAATTCTCTCAGCTTTGTAACAACCCCAAGGTGTATATTAACCCCCTCTTATTACATTTGGTGTCTACACTAAGTTATCAGACAAACCGTTCCTCTTTTAATTGACGCGTTTGCTGCACCTTCGAGCACATTTCTTACTTGTAACAGGTAAAAAGCTCTAGGGCGAGTTCATTATTATAACTCTACTTTCATGAAACCCCACCTGGAGTACTGCATACAGTTCTGGTGTCCCAAACATAAGGAGGACATAGAAATGTTGGAGCAAGTCCACAGGAGGGCCATGAAGTTGATAAGAGGACTGAAGCACTTCTGCTGCAAAGACAGGCTGAGAAAGTTGGGGTTATTCAGCCTGGAGAAGGTTGTGTGGAGACTCCATAGCAACCTTCCAGTACCTGAAGGGGGCCTACAGGGAAGCTGGAGAGGGACTCTTCATCTGGAATTATAGTGATAGGACAATGAGTTATCAGTTAAAAATTGAACAGGGAAATTAGGTTAGATATTATAAAAAATTTTTTACTGTGAGGGTGGTGAGATACTGGAACAGGTTGCCCAGGGAGGTTGTGGATGCCCCAACACTGGCAGCGTTCAAAGCCAGGTTGCGTAAAGCCTTGAGCAACCTAGTCTAGTGGGAGGTGTCACTGCACATGGCAGGGAGGGCTGGGATGAGATGACCTTTAAAGTCCATTCCAACCCTTAACATTCTATGATTCTGTTATCATACTCAGCAACGTAACAGGTCAAACTGACTAGACAAAGAAAACGCTGACCTCATTTAGGAACTAATTAGGTTGTTTTTTTTCCCTCTCCCCTCACGTTAAGTACGTCAATATCATGGGAAACACCACAGCACCCGCCCACTCTTGGGCCACGCCTCCGAGGCCGCCTCAGGCCGGGAACGGCCCGTCGTGCCTCAGCACTCACCCCCCGACCCTGGGGTAATCTTCTGCTCCGGGGTTTGGGGCTGGGGCGATGCCTGGGTGTGGGGCGGGGCCGGGCCAGGCCGGGGGCGGAGCGGGGGCGGTGCAGCGCCGGGGCGGGGCGAGGGCGGGGCGAGGGCGGAGCGCGGCCCCGCCATGTCGAGGCACGTGTTTCTCACAGGACCCCCAGGTAACGGGGGCGGGAGGAGCCCTGGCAGCGGGGCAGGGGGAGGCGGTGCGCTCGCAGGGCTTGCTCTGGGGCGCGGCACGGCGCGGCCCAACCCGGCCTGGCCTGGCCTGGCCTGGCCTGGCCTGGCCTGGCCTGGCCTGGCCTGGCCTGGCCTGGCTTGGCCTGGCTTAGCTTGGTTAAGCCTGGCCGGGCCTGGCTCGGCTTCGGCCGCCGCCCTGCACGATGCCGGCGGGGCTGTGGGGCACTTGAAGCCGGGTCAAGGCACCTGCTGCCGGGCCCCGCCGCCGGCCTGCACTCCCAGGTGCCCCGGGAGCGCCTCCAGCTACAGCGGGGCTCGGCAGCTGCCTCCAGGGACCCCCGGCGTGTGGGCCCCGAGGTACCGCGCTCCCCCCGTGCTGGGGTCAGAGCTGTTCCTAATGCACTAATTAGTTTGTTCCTAATGAAAGGCAATGTTATCTCTCCATCCAGTCCCCTATGTCATTTACTTCTCCAGACACTACTGATTTGTCCCTGGTTCCAGCCCTGCAGTTCGGTGTTGGGAAAAAACCTCACCTCCCGGACAACTAATCCTGTTTCGTGTAAACTGCATCCATGAATAATTTCTGAGAGCTCGTGTTTTCTGTAACTTAATTGTAGTGATTTAGCACTTGCAACCTAAGTGATGTTCAGATATAGGTAATAATTGATATCCCAGATGGACAGGCTTTGATTGAAGCACTGGAGTAGTTCATCAAGGTAGGGGAATCAGATTATTGTGGAGGCAGAGTGGGGTATAGTATAAGGGTTGAACTATATGGTTGATAAAGAAATTAACCAGTTATTATGATTGCAAACGTTTCTTTTGTGGTGTGGGAGTAAAGCACTGGACCTAATTCTCCTTTCTGTGAACCTCTTGTAGATGCCTGTCTTGCCTGCAATTAATTTAAAATGCTACTGCTAGGCTGAGATAGGGATACATTCTACCCCCTTCATTCTGTCTTTCCATCCACTTGAATAAAGGCAGCCCTCTGGGAGACTCAAAGGTTAGGCCTGCTTAGGCCTTGTCTCTTGTCATTTATCTGAAATTGAATGTGCTGTTTTGATTAGCGAAATGTATAACTTCAAGCTTTCTTAAATTTAGTTTGAATCATTCTAGCTTTCTTCGGCAATTTACTGAATGAAGTTAACCAAATTAGAGATAGCAAATCCACTTAGCCAAATTAGTATAAATTCGCTTATAGAGACAAGGTCTTGGAAAGATGTTAGATGCTGAGGGTGCCACATTTGTTATTTTATTGTTGTTCAACTGCCAGAAAGCCCTTTTCTTCAGTTTTGAAAAGTTTGTTTAAGAGTTTGGCTAGATGCCCTTGAAGGCACAGTGTATTTTGTCATTGATACTGACTGTTAGGAAAAAGGAGAAATTTGGTGTGTGTGTGTTGAAATTATTTCTTTTGGCATCTTTAGGCATCTCACATTTGGTCTGTGTTCTTCGTCTCTGGGAATTAATTCTGCAGGACTGTTTTCTATCTTCAGATTTTTTTAGAGCAATGATTAAAAATGAAGTGATAGCACTAAATTTTGTGAGAGGTGATAAAGATGAGTTTAAAAGGAGATTGTCAAGGGATGGAAAGGAGAAGAAATAGCTCCCTTGGGGGACGTGAAAGGATGCCTGGGACATGACCAATGTTTACACTGTAAAAGGTATATCAGAATGTGCAAGGAGACATCAGGTGGTGAGGCTTTTAAGGACCTGTCTTAGGGTAAGAAAATGGATTAAAGAGAAGGGTACCAGGATAATTCATGTAAAAGGAACTTCGAGAGGTGTAACAGAGGGTCAGCTATGAGGCCAGACCAGGTTGCTCAAGGCCATATGCAGTCATGTCTTGAAAACCTCAAAGAACATGAAGACTGCATGGCCTCTACAGGCAACCTGTTTCAGGCTTCATTGGCCTCACAATAAAAAAAATTTTCCCTATGTCTAGTCAAAATGTCTCTTGATTCAATTACCAGAAGAAGAATTTTTCTGTTGTTGGGAATACTTTTTGCCATGTAGGACCTGGTATCTCACGGGCATCAAGCACTTCTGATTTCTAGGACATCAGGGAAAGTAGTGTGTTCTTTGCACCAGTTAGGCTTCTGTTAATAGCTGTCTGCTTTGACCTTTTGATCTAAAAAGGGGGTAAACTTAGCTCTGTTCTTAAAAAGTAGTGAATATCAGTGGTAGAAAGGGAGATTCATCAGTCAGTCTTCCAGCAAGCTTGGATATCAGTTGTGTAACAGTATGGCTCTCATGTATTTACCTGTCTTGGGGTAAGTTTTGTGGCCTGCCTGTGTGCTATCTAAGCTATTTCAGTGGTAGCCTGGGATATTTTTACCATTCTGTTGTGAACTTCTTAAATGCTAGTAAAACTTTACCGTTTCAGTACAGGATGAACTTTAAAAGGCGCTTCTGTTCTTTCCTACCATTTAAAAAAAATAATTTGCAAACTTCAAAAGTAATCAGTGTTTCTGCTGAACTGAATCATTACTGTGGTGTTTAAAAATGGGCTTTTAGTGCAGAAGAAGATTAATGCTCTGTGCTTTTTTTTCTTCTTTATTTTCAGGGGTTGGAAAGACTACTTTGATCCAGAAAGTCACTCAAGCTCTAAAATCCTCAGGCATTCCCATTGATGGATTTTACACAGAGGAAGTTAGAGAAGGTGGCAGGAGAACAGGATTTGATGTTGTCACTTTGTCTGGAAGCCGAGGACCTTTATCTAGAGTCAGGTACTGAGATTTTAATAACTGTAAGTGGCTTATTGTTTTATGTGTCTGCTTCATCCATCAGCATGTTAAATGCTCTTCCAGAAGGTGATTTCCAGCACACATATGGCTTTCATGGTCAGGTTCATTGTTTAGTTCTTGTGTCCTGACTGATACCTTTATTGTATATGCAGGCAGTGTCTCTGTTGCATACTGAAATATTGAAAATGTGCTGGGGGGATGTTCTCTCTTACTGCTGATTTTACACCAGATAAAGAGTAAGCACTGACGAACCTTTTATTATGAGGCCAAATCTGTTTGGAATACAGTTAGTAGCTTATTATGGGCTGGGAGGAAGATTTCTGTGTTTCCACTGGCTAATTTTTGGAGACAGAAGTAGAAAATAAAAAGGGAAATTGCCTATAACATTGTTTTAAAGAGCCATTGACTGGCCCTCAAAACTCACATGTGAATTTGAAGAAAAAGAGGGTTTCAGAGCCACACTAAGAGAGGGGCCTCTGAAGTGCAGAGGAGCTCACAGTCTCTCCTGATTCTCTAACCTTAGATTTTCCCACTTTGAGCAAAACTTAGTCCAGGTCCACGTGTGACCTTAGCACCTCATTCAGACAGAGTTGATCTGACTAAATAATTTACATTCTGCTAATAACAGAGGTTCACCTACGATAGTGTGGCGCAGCACATGCAAACTGAGTATTTTTCTGAGATTGTTTAAGTGTTTCTCTATACTGAGATTTGGGCTACTGCTGTGATGCTGTCTGTAGTGTTACATTACCAAATTCAAAGATCTGAACTGCAGACATGAGTTTTGATTTCAGTGTAAAAACACCTGCTAACTTTTAGATGTCATTGTCCTTCCTTTACACTGTTCAAACTTGAGCTTGCATAGCTGTGAAGGTAGCTTATGGTATAAATATTATCTAAAAGCAAGCTCTCTGCAATATGACTTAATCATGGTTTGCAGAGTTTATTTCCCATCCTTTCTTAGAAGAATTGAGGGCATTTGATTTATTTGAATAAATTCCCATAAATCCACTTGAAATGACTGCAGTGAATTCTCACTAAACTCAGTACTGAGAAAGAATTTTGTGTCTCTTTTTCAACTTCAGTTCTAATTCTACTTCAAGATGTGAATACCGGGTTGGACAATATGTTGTAGACCTTGTTTCCTTTGAGCAGTTGGTTCTACCTATGCTAAGAAATGTGAGTATTCTATGAAAGCTGCTGAAAAATGTGTGTTTTACGATGATCAGTGTTACTGGAAGGCCCTTCTACAGCACTAGTTTTTGATATTAATAAATGGCCTGTTTCTTGGGTTTTGCTGATTCTGATTGACTTCGGGATGAGGAATCTGGAGGAACAAATCTGGCTTGTTCTCCTGTCATTACTATGGTTTTGCAGAGATTGCAGTCTCTTCTTTTTCTTGATCTGATGTCATCTTGTGAACAAGACCTCCTTGACCTGAAGAGGCAGCTAGTAGAAAGTTTCTTCCTTTGCCACTATCTCACATATTGGAAAGCAAACAAAATGTACTAATGGCTTAACATGGAGAATTGAGTCAGTGGGTGCAAGAAAAAGGCTTTTGCTGCTGCTCTTCTTTAGAGCCCTTTTTCCCCACTTCTCATTCTCATCGTCTTCCAGTAGAAGCATTTGTTTCTTGAATCCGGTGGGTATTTTTGATTACCACTGTATAAGTACCTGCAGACTTATAATAAGCAGCCTCATTATTTGGGATTTAGCCTGCTGCACAAGGAGTGCTCTGACTGTGACAAGACTTTCCACACAGTCTTTTTCCTATCCTTCTGCTAATATTCTGTTACTGCCTTTTTCCTTCTCTTTCCTCTCTCACTCCAACCTTTCACCTCTCTAAAATTAAACGAGAACAGATCTGATTTTGGCAATAACATCACAAACAGTGTGCAGCAGCTGCTGAACTGTACTACTAAAAAAATCCTATTGTGATTTCTCTACACTGCCAAAGCTCAAGGGGACAAGGAAGAAGGGACTTTTTTGATGAACTTAGAACAAAAACCACAGAGGTGCAAGGAGCAAAAATAAGATTGACGATCTGATTCTTGTTTTTGTCAAGGAACATTAAAGTCTGACAGTAGGGAAACAAAGATGTTGAGGCAAGGGAGAAAGGAAATATTAATAAAATGGAACGAGTTTTATATGTTTAATTTCACTGCAACTGTATTTATGATGTTAGTAAGTACAAAGATAGTTTAATAGAAATACTTCATTTAGCCAGTACTGCATGTGGAATCCTTTCACTACTGAATTAATATGAAGTCCAGGAGAGATCTTCCTAGAAAATTGTTAGCAGTGTTGAATTTTTCAGTTTCTTATATAGCTTACTGCAAGTGCAAGAAGGTGAAGAGAAGAACTGGGGCCAGCAGAGTTACACAGTGCATGATCCTGTGCTCACCGGAGGCACTGTTTGTCAGTAGGAATGTGGTCATGCATGCAGGTGGCCCAAAGTGGAACAGGAGAGTGAGGAAGATCACAGAACTGAAACAAGAAGAGACAAATGAAGAATGAGGTCAGGAGAGTCATAGGTATGGTCTGGTTTGATCAGAGAGCAGCATGAAATGGGCACATGCCCATTTAGTCTTGATGGCTGCTCTTACGGCTTTATTCACTCCAGTGAGAATGGGGTAGATTCTGCAATGGAAGATCTCTCCAGTTCTGCAAACTTTACCAGGCAGGACTGATGAAGTTTTTTCAGTTTCTTTCAGAGCAAAATGCTGTGTTTCTCAGTGTGTGACCTCGTGTCTGGTATTGGCTTTTTGGCTCACTGATCTATGAAAGGATTTTAGATAAAACAGCTACTCAGTAGGGACTCAGCTTGAAAAGATTTTTACATTTTATACAGTTCTTTTACTTTCCTGGAAGCAAACATTTTGCCTTCACAAGGGAGAATACCTCTATTTTTTTTTAGGTTCTGTGTAATATGGCTTGTTTTGGTACATATTTACAGATCTGTAGTGATGTTTTGAATTTAGCTCAGTTCCTCCTTGCTTCTGTAAATAATGGAGCACACTTCTGAGTTACTTTTACCAAAACAGGGTAGGCATTGCACTTGTTTTTCTGTTGAAGAGTTCCTTGACTTCAGGAATGCTTTTTCCTCAGTAGCAGTCACCCATCTTTTTTTGCAGACTTCACTGCTGCTTGCACCAGCCTGCAGCATGGTACTGTTTGGCACAGTATTCACTTCATGAAAAAAGCAAACAAACCACAAATGTGGTTAATTGTTAGTATGATGTCTCTCCTACAATCCAGGAAGGTGGCTAGGACTATATAATAAGATAGATCTCAACAAAGAAATGGAAGAGGACTGTTCTGATGTGGGAAGGACTTGCAATGGCTTGGTTGTTATCCAGGTAGCTTTGAAGAAAGCCAGTTGTTCTGAGAGAAGTGCTCCTCCTTCAACCCAACTGAAAGAGAAGAAAATGCCAAATCTAGAGTTAATGGAAGTATATTTTTTAAAATACTTGTTTTGTGTGACTGTTGATCTATTCTGTCTATTCTAAATGCATAATTTGATGGGAAGAATAGAGATTTTAAAGATTGGTGAGCCTCAGAATGATTGAGAGCTGCTAGTAGGCAAAGTGTAGTTCTTAACTGTCAAATAGCTTGTATGGGAACATTGTGAGAATTCTGCTTTGAAGGAAATCTGATATTATGGATATTTCCTATAGCAGTTGGTATTTATACTGTACATATATTTTCATCCTTCCAAAAATCTGTCCTGAAATAAAAATAGTAGATTTCCAAGTCTGTCATTTGCCAGCAGTAGCTTTGACTCTTCCACTTTCCCCAGTATTACAATTGAATTTATTTATTTAGGAGGTATTTCTTTTATCAGCATAGAAATTATTTCTGTTGCTTTTTCTGAATTCTGTTTTACTTACAGTCTCTTGATGCATTTTTCCACAGGTAAACCATGGCAGTGGCACAGAGAGAAGAATTTGTGTCATTGATGAGATTGGTAAAATGGAACTCTTCAGCCAGGCTTTTATTCAAGCTGTTCGTCAAACACTGGCTGGCTCAGGGACTGTGGTGCTTGGAACTATTCCAATACCTAAGGGAAAGCCACTGGATCTTGTTGAAGAAATAAGAAGTAGGAAAGATGTTAAAGTGTTCAATGTGAGTAATATTTAATATCCTTAAAGAGCCTTCTGTTCTAGGTTACTATTTTGTATTTGGCTCTGTTTAAAAACTGTTGCTACCAATTGATAGCTGTGGGTAGCTTGTATGAAATAAGCTTTTTAGTTTCCATTTTATTCTTAATGGGCAGGTGCTCACATTATTAAAAAAAAAAATCCCATTTGGCACTTGATGTAGCAGGCTCACACAGCTGGCTTTGCTTGTGAGGGGCTGCAGAAGTAATGATATAGTTGTGTTAAAAGGTTTTCTTGCTGTAGTATTATTGCTGCATAAGTATTCATTATTCCTCAGAGTTAAATCTTTTAAAGTACAGTCAGATTTTTAAGCTTTTTTTTTTCCCAGACTGGCTTGCAGAAGTATTACCAGTAATCGTATTCATAAAAAAAGGCAGCAGTGGAGTTTGCAGAAATGATTTATAGAAGAGAGACACTTGTAAATGGAGTATACTTTCTCTGGAGTCAGTGAACCAATTTTGGAATTCATTATGTTATTTTTACAGACATAATTTTCAGAATATTAGGGCCTCAAAGTGCATTTCTGATCAGTTACAGGGAAGGTCTCAAAAGCTTACCACAAGCTTTGGTTCATAGGAATACGTGCACGAGGTTTCTTTAACATCTCTAAGTGTCCTGGATACTTCACAAAATCAAGCTAAACACATCCCCCACTCCTTTGACCTATGTTTGTTTCCTCTTCAAAGTTAGGTTAAAAAAGCTGCAGTGCTCAGAAAAGTTCTTCAGCTTTCTTTTAGTTGGGGATCCCATCATCATCTTCAGTTTCTGTTTTTACCTTAAATGCCAGTTTAATTAAGTGCTAAAGCAATTGTAGGAGCAAAGTCGAGAGGCTATTCCTTTTCTTTAATAAGCATTCAACTCCTACTGTTCCTTTCAGAGATGAAGCCCCAGGTTTTCTACTACCAACCTGATGAATGTTTGTTGTCAGGCTATTGAACAGAGATGCACATGAAGATGAGCTCAGTTGGTTAAAGCACAGCACTAGTAATGCCAAGGTTGTGGGTTTGATCCCCATAGGGGCCATTCACTTACCGGTTGGACTTGATGATCCTTGTGGATCCCTTCCAACTTGGAATATTCTGTGATATGAATATGAATTTTGTATGACTTGCTGTACAGTGATAGGACTGGGGAATAGAGAATGGAGAAGCCTCACTGAAAGCAACAGTCACTCAGTGCTTAGGCTGCAGTCACAGCAGGAGAGTAGTGTGTGCGTTTGGTACTCTTGGGAGGAAATGGAGTGCTAGAAAATAGCATTTGGCTTTTCAAGGAAGCTTTTGAGGCTCCTGTTGTCTCTTTTTATCAGGTGGTGTTCCGAGGGCATGTGCTACTCAACACTGGGTTTTTAGCTGTGTCAATGTTCTGACACATCCTTCTCCCAAGTACTGACTGCAGCCAGAAAAAGTATTTCTGTAAATTTCAACAGAGCAGTGTTTTCTCTAGCTAAAAAATTTTTGCAAAAAAAAGTGACCCATCCTGTTTATGCTGCTGAGATTAGGACATGCAGGTTTCTTTGATTAAATAGAGTTCTCTGGTGAATCCATTAGCCAAAAGCACGGATGTGAAATGTGTAAGAGACTGCTGTCATTCCCTGTGACACAGACCTGCTATGCTGAAGTCTTGTGCAGGAGAGCATCTGTCTCTCTTGCTCCAGCGACACACTATATGCTTTTTCCCAACTGGTTAAAACATGTGCATGGCCAGGAACAGAACTGGCCTGTGGGGAGTCAGAAGTGTTAGTAGCTGAAGTGAATGTTGAATCACCAGCTCACATATTCTTCGAGGACTGTGGCATGGGGAGAACCTGGGTTGTCCAAACAGTTCATGGTCAGTAATTTCTTACTAACTGTTATGGTGCCTGGAAGTGTACAGAAGTAGGAGACTACCTTCCGAAAACATGCTTGCTGCTTCATCACTTAAAATGGAGATTGGCTGCGTTCAAGTAGCTCAGCAAAGTTTTTTCATCCTTCTCTTAGTGTCACAAGGACAGTTCTGATGTTTGATGCCAAGAGCACAGAGACAGCTGTTTGGGGTTTTACAGTCCCTTCTGTCTTGAAAGCTTATTTTGTTGGTGAATGGGCCCAGATGCCCTAAAAGCAGTTGAACATTTGTTCTCAAATGTTTAATTTATTATGTTAGGGCACTTAACGATATTTAACACATTTCTTTCCATTGTTGCCCAATTCCATTTTACTGAGAACTAAACTTTACAGTGAAACTACAGAGGCTCTTTTTGCATTGCATGTGTCTGTGTAGTTTTGCAGACATGGTGTCATGAATAGGATCAGGTTATCCGTAGCAGCTGGCAGATACTAATTTTCTCCCATTTTCCCCATCTAGTAATTTTGCCTTCATGAAACCCATTAGTGAAGTTTGGTTGCATATGCCTATTAAGAAAGAAAATAGCTGAATGGATGAGACAAAAAGGTTCCATTTGAACAGATTGTAGATGAGCAGTTTCCTTCACAGTACTTATAACAGGGGAAGAAGGCTTTTGTCCTCTGCAGTTGCATGCTTGTAGTCTAGGTGGTAATTTCCTCCACATTACCTAAATGCTTAGTATAAGCAGCATCTACAGGTTTTTTTAACTCCCTGTCTAAAATTGTACCCATCTGTTTGTACATTCAGTACAGATACTGGGAGATTTGTTCTTTCTGGGAAAGCTGCCTGCACAGAATGTCTCCAGATCTTAAGAGGAGACTTATATCTATAAAGCAGCGTTTGTAAAACAGTTGTGAAAATTTCCCAGTGCTTGGCACTGTCCCTCTGCTGCTCTCACTGGACTTCTGGCATGTAGGTATGGAAAAGGGATAGATAAAATGTAGTATCGTTTTTGTTGGCTGTGAGAGAGTGGGAAGAGCTATTAAATGTGCAGAAGGTCCTTTGAAAGTCAGGATATCAGTACACTTGCTGTGAGATTTAGAGTTTGGCTCATATGTGCTGTTTATTGTTTACTTTGGGGTCTCTCAATAGCCTTACTGAAGAGCATTCTTTGTTGTCTTGCTCTCTTTGTTATTGTGAGGGTTTTTGTTTATCTTAGAACAGGCTTGGAATGATTCTCAGTAAAACCAGGGACATTTTCAGGCAGATCTTCCCTTTCATTACTCCCTCCCCTCCTTTTTTTTTTAATGTCACTTATTCATTAGTCCCATGTTGATCTGCTGTCTTGAAATCAAGTGGGGTAGGTGAGGCCATTGTCTGTAGCTTTTACAGACAACACAGCTTTTACTGTGTTGGTTTCCAGCATTTGGATAGGATGTCTGGGACTGTAAATAGTGGTAGGCTCCTAGGGTCAAATTCTTGAGGTAGGGTTGTCACCTGTTGAATAATAATAATAACAATATTTCCTCCTGTTCATTATTGACTGTAGTACTAGGAGGGATACAAACTCTTGTGCTCACATCTTAAATGCAGATAACAGGGAGTGCGGTGAAAACCTTGCTGGTAGAGAGTTTTATGCTGTGCACAGTGTTATGTCTCTCCTTTCTTGTCAAACAGCTTTTCTCCAACTTTATAGGAATGTCCTTACTCTTTTTTTTTTTTTTTGGCTCATCTGTCTTTGTCTGATTTTTTTCCTGCCCTCTCTGCAGAGGTCTGAATACTGGGGAAAATTTCTTAGACTTTTTAAAATGAGGCTTTTGGTGATGCTTCACAATTGCTTCTTAACCCTTTACCATCCCAGTCATCTCCCAGGTTTTGTTTGAGTTAGTAATGCATGGGTCACTGGGCTCTGGATCAGGACCTGCTCTGTCAAGAAGGGCTAATTTACACACCCAGGGCCCCCCCCCCAGCTCTGTGCCCCCAGGAGCTGAGCTTACTGGCAAGCACAAGCATTTGGTTGGCAGTTTACAGTAATCTGTATGTGCTGGAAAGCAAAAAGACAGGGCACTGGGCTACATGGATTTTCACATATGCTGGTCTTAAAGCCCAGCATTCCATGGACTGGTCAACCGAGGCTGTTTCTCAGCATGCTACAGAAGACCCCAGCTTTCTCAAGTACTCTTATTTCTTTTTGGAGGTGCTTCTATCCTGCAGTACTAAGGTTTCTCAGACTGCAGAGGTATGCTTCTAAGCCTGTTTTAAATTTTTTTTTCTTTGCAGATGTTTTTGTCTGGGTCTGTCATCTTAATAAATACAACCCTTGCAAGTAACGAAGGCATAAGAACACTTTATAGTAGGAAAGTTAAATTTGGTGGTTGAAAACGATTCTAGTAATGACAAAAGTACATGCTAGTTCTTTGAGTGATTCTTGTTAGTTATTCAAGCCCTGAATAATACTGCAAAATGCCATGGATAATTAAATCAAAAAGATCATTGAATATTCAATTATGTGTGTTTGTGGGTTTAGCATATTGTGTTCTCAGTAGCAGAAGAAAGCAGGTGTTTGACACTCAACATTCCTGCACTGAAAAAGAAACGCATTTGAATTTCTCCTTTGATTGTTTTTGAAGTAAACACTGGTATAGAGGCTATTCATCAAATTACATCAGTTTAATTTCTCTTTCTCTAGGTTAGTAAGGAAAACAGAAACAGCATTTTGCAAGACATCTTGGCAGCTGTGGAATCCTGCAGAAAATGAAGACCTTTTCTTTCCTGTAAACACTAAAGCTTTTATTTCAGCAAAACATTTTGCGGATGTTTTAGAGTCTGTCTTTCCTGCTTTAGGCCCTGGAGGCTTTACTGGAGCCTTCAGGGTAGCAAGGTAAAGCTGGTAGTAATCTAAAATGTGAAAATGGGATAGCGGGATTTGTATTTATTTAGTTCACCAAATTCAAAAAATTGAACAGAGTTGTAGCTAACATCCGGTTCTAATCTGGGTGTTTGGAAGTGAAGTGGTCTAACTCTGATCTAGGTCACCTCATGTAAAAACAAGTAACTGTAAAATCTGCTTGAGATCTTAGTCTTCCTGAGTGTGTTTGGGCTGCTCTGCCTAGAGAGTACTTCAGTATCTGGAACTTAGCCCTGGTGTAACAGAACAGAACCCTGTCCCAAATCTATGTGTGTTCTGCCTGCCTTATGTAGAAATGTCTTTGCTGTTGGCAACCCAGTTCAGGTGCATCCAAGTGTGTTTTAGCATGGGTGCTGACAAATCATGAAGTAGAAGGAATAAGCTGATGGTCTCTCTCCCTCTACTTCCAGACACCCTTCCCTGCAGTTGCAGTATAAGAAGGGTTAACTAAAGTTTCAAGAAAATTTCCTGTAGTTCCAAGTGACATTTACAGAATTCCACTTTGGGTGTAAAAATAACCAACTCTAACCTCTCCTGCATGGCCCAGACAATAGTTGCTAAGAGGCTGCATTTTGATTTTATTTTCAGTTTTCTGATGGTAATCCTGTCCACACCCCTTGTAAAATTATATATATGAAACTTCAAGTCTGTGAAGTTCAGTCAAATATTGACTTGTTTTTCATGCAGAGCTTGTTTAATCAGGATTGACTTAATACTGCATTTATCTGTATTTGTTTTACAATCTGTTATGTTTATTGATACTTCTTATTTGTTTGGGTTTTTTTTCCTTATTCAGTTCTGTTCATGTGTAATGGTGAAATAAGAAGTGTTTGAGAGTATTAAACAATGTGTTTCCCTATGAGGTGTGCAAATGTGTTCAGGAAAAGTGCTACCACTTAATCAGTTTTGCATGTTGTGAAAACAGAATTCCCTCCCAGGTGCACACTGTTCATTGTAAAATTTATAGTCATCTCTGGTTGTATAAAGTTCTTAAGAATTCAGTTGTTGCTTAACTTTTTTCTGTTCAGTTTAGTAACTTTTAAAATCACCAAACTATTCAAAGCCATTTTCAAATATAATTTTATTTATTAATATCTGTAGAACTGACACCCACAGTTGTACAGGGCTGGATGGGGACAGGCATTTTTACAGGTGTCCTGCAAACAGCTGGGAGCATGGAAGGAATGTCCTTTCTCTTTCCTGTATTCAGAACAAGGGGGTCTGGTACAAACATTGCCCCTCCCCACATAGTAGGAGGTACGTGCAATGTTGTAGGATGCCATGGCCTCATTCCCTTCTGCCCAAATCCGTTTGGATGGTAATATCATTTTCATCATATTTGGGAAAAAGAAAATTCCTCTTAGGGTCTCACTCCTTTGAGAATGTACAGCTCCTGGCTGCTTTTTGCAAAATAAGGTTGTGCCCTGGAGATATCACTAATCCTTTAATTACTTCAGGCATCTTACTCAGACAAAACACCTTTTTACAGGTGAAGGACTTGGGACCAGTGTAAACCTTTTCAGGGCTGTATGCCATAGATTTTTGAGCAGAAACCTTAAATATTGGATGTTCTCCTGTTTCAATGTCAAGTCTCTTAAGCTGTAAAATATGCTGCAAAAGAACAGTTCATTCAATGATTAAATAAATAACCAAAGTCTAGCAAGGTTTTAGTGGGATTGCTGTTAAGTCTTAAATGAGGATTGACCTTTAAAGCTAAATAAAGTAGAGAGATTTCGCACTTCTCTGTTAGAGGCTGGGGAGGGAAGTTCCTTTAGGAATGATGGCAGAATTGAGTTTTCCAAATTCCAGCTCAGCCAGTCTCATTGGGAGATCACTTAGAGTGGTATTTGTTCCCCATAAAAGTAGATATATTGCCTTGCATATAATGGTATGGTGCCTACTGTAGTCTCATCATATAATAGAGTGGGGAAAAAAACCCCAAACAATTATAACAACACATTTGGGAAACCTGATCAGTACTTTTAAGCCATTGTCTCATGGTGCAAGGAAGACCTTTTGTAGTGAGGCAAGATGGCACTGGAAAATGCAGGTGGATTTTTTCTTCACTGTAACTGTGAATGAAGTATCAGCCCTTTTAAACCAAAGCACGTTTGCTACTGACATCAGTGTCTCTTGTTTTCTGCCACCTATCTCAAGATTGGTGAGAGTCTTTAATTTGGTGTTCATTTTTTTTTTTTTTAAGTCTATTTTCTCTCTGAACTAGAGTGCTTTTCAAGAGAAATAAAGAGAAATTTTGTAGTCTCTGTTCAGCAGGAGATTGTAGATGACCTTAACAGTCATGTCTGGCCTTTAAATGTGAGGCACTCCTGAAGATATGATTTGCCTCTTTCAAATATACTTTGAGTGACTGAGGAAGTAGTACTTCCAACTGAACATAAGTTTTTATGATGACCTATGTTTACTTTAGAGGTAAAAATTTATTGTCTGGTCTTGCACTAGTAAAATACTTGGAAGGCCTTCAGAGCACTGTAACAGCAAACAGAGCATTCACAATTTCCCTGATGGGCCAATTTTACTAATAGCAGACATTTGGTGAAAAGAACCTCTGATGTACAAGCTAGATTCCAGATGACAGCATTAGTGCACCTGCAGGTTTTAATTGGTGCAAAAAAGGGGAGAATGTGAGGTACCAATTACTCTCTCAAAGCCCGAGAATCAAGGATGTTTTTGGCAAGGAGGCTTCTAATTCCAGCATAAAATTGCACACAGCATGGAATAAACAGGGCCTGCATTATTTATCATGCATTAGGCAATTTTTGACTTGTAAAACTTTGAGAAGCTGAGAGAGGGGAGTCTTTGACACTGGACCCACTGCAAAGTTAATTATAAGTGATATGTCTGTGTTGCAGATTTAAGGATGTACAAGCACAGTGAAACATGGTAATTAAATACCAGCTCCCAATTCTGGGAGTAATCTAAATATGGCAGTAATTGGGTAGTTGAAAAGAATGCATTGATGAGAAGATGATTATTACATGCTAGAAGATCTCCCTGGTAATTTTAATCTTCTAAAATGAGCTGCACAAAATTCAGCTAATCTTTAACTTATATTTTCCAGCATGAGAAGAGCCTGGTGGGCTGGAGAGAAATGCAGATGACATTTCTTGCCTTATTCTAATAAACAGTTTTTATAAAAAGCTGTGAATGACATCACAGAGAGTCCTAAGAACTTAATAGTGTAAGAATGTCATTCATAGATATTGAGAGTATCTGGTCATCATGTCGAGGGGAAAAGACTCACACTGATAAGTCCTTTTTGTTGAGATTTGTCTTAAACACCAAGATTTTCTGCCTGTGGGAATGAGGTGAGACTTTGCAACGAGAACTTCAGTTCCTCACAGAGAAGTTTGCATGACAAAATGGAGGGAACAGCCAGGACCTCTGGCTTTTATTTTTGGATGAACAGGAATGGACTTTGTAGACTATGGCCCTCACTGGTTCCTGCTTGCTTGCTGTGGTGGCGAACAGCCGGGCTGAAGGCCAGGCGGAGCTTGCCAGTTTACCCGGTGGATGTGAACAGTTCAGCAGCCTGTGGTTGGCTTTGGTAAAAAGTTACTGAAAGTCATTTTACCAGATCTTCAGGCCATGTTTCACCATTAGGAGTGTAGCACCTGGCTTTTACTGTAGGATGTAAACAAGAGCCTGTTAGGGAATGGAAAATTTAGGAAAAAAAACTGGGAGGGAGGTAAGTATCCCATGTTTAGTGCAAGGGCTGAAGTACCGTGTTTCTGCTTGTTTTACCATATGCTCATTAGCCTCCTTCCTGTAACCTGCTGTACTGTCAGTGTTCCTCTCTGGTTGGGAGGGCCCTGCTGAACTAGTGTGGATAAAATAGTTCCCAGTGTTTCTTTTCAACAATGGTGATGTTATCTGAGGTTAAACTGGGGAGAGGCATCTCTTCATCCCTTCTGACATTTCTATGAAAGAACTGCATGTACCAAATGCTGTTGTGGATTGAGTACTTGATTTCCTCAAAGGATGCATTCAGCTTGCTAACGAGATGGGAATGTCACCATTTTCATGTTGTAGAAACAAGAATGTTCTGGGCTGGCTGAATGAACTAAGTGGCCTCTGCACCTCTGGAAAAATCAAGCATAGCACCTGACTCAAAAAACTCTGATGGAACTCCTTATGTGTTGGTGGTTGCCCTCCTTCCTGCATCCCAGCTGTAGTAAGAGATCAGCCGTGCAGGCAAAGTGTTAAGCCTGAGCAACTTCAGGGCCAAAGTTTTAACAGTGTTTTGCATTGTGAAACCCATCAGCAGTGTTGAAGATAACATAAAAGCAGTGAAAGTTACCTTTGCTTTTCATTCAGAGGCCAAAACTTACCAACAAGTGGGGTCCTGAGGTGTCACAGTTGCCTCCATTCTTGCAACTCTGAGGCACCTGGAGTGTGAAGTTAAGTATCAAGCTGCTTAGGTCTTTCAGGAATAAAGATATGACTCAAAACCTTTATGTGTATGTAGGCATTGGTGCTGAGAACAGTATTCCTATGGACTCGGTGCCTTTTGGTGCTATGCAACAGCTGTTCGGAGCAGCTCACTGTTGAAATTAGGTCTTGTGTACAGGTTAGGTTCCTATTTGTTAGCTTTGTGTTCATCAGAGCCTTACATGCATTTTCTGTCATGTGCAGAGTAACTGGGTGTATCTCTACCTCATGCAAAAATGGAGGAGGCCCAATATATGTTTAATCAATACAGCCTCATACCTAGTTGCAGGTTTTATTTCTAACCATCATGTCTGATTATTCAGTAGGATTGGCTCATATTTATAACCACTGCATATAGCAGTAGTCTTATTAATATAAGAGCAGACTGTCTCCAAAAATATGGAGAAATGGAATGTGGGAAAGTTGCGCTCATTTTAATTTTTTTTTTCTGTCTTTGCTATGCTTGTTAGCAGTCACTCTTGGGTTTTTTCAACCCACTAAGCTAAAATAACAACTGTAATGCAAAATAAAAACTCTGTAGGACATGGCTACAAAATTTTTGAATCTTACCTTGACTCCTCCTTTGCCCTGCTTGCACACTGTGCCTCAGCAAATGAGTTGCAACCTGCCTTTTGTGGCAGCCACCCTGTGCAGCAGGAGGCTGGACTTCATGGCACACTGCTGTCCCCAAGGAGCTATGCTCCAGGGGCCAGTGGCTTGAACTAAGTCAGGAACTGTGAGGCAGCAGCAATATTTTAGGATGCACAGTACCAGAGGCCATGGTGATGGTAGTCTTGCAGAAGTTGTGGTGCAGGGGGAAAGGTGGTGTCACTGGGCCTCAATCCGTGCGAAGCAGATACAGTGGCTTGCTATTGAAAGGATTTCTGCACCCATTTCCTGATCTGGTTTAGTATGCTTGAGTTGGATACACAGACTAGTTTAGATTGATTGGGACTAATGGAATTACTTATTTTTGATGGAAATTAATTCAAATTTAAAGATGTGAAAATTGGAAGCCTAAGTGAGGCTAAGTGAATATGGGAGAGTTCTTACTGCTTTCCACAGCCCCCTGTTTGCCCTGCGTCCATGCAGGAAGACAAAGCTGTGATGGTTTGTCCTGTGGACTGCCATGCAAAAGCCCCCAAGGCAGAAATGGGCTGGTGGCCGTTAGTAAGACCCTCCACAACATCCAGCCTTCATTTGTAATGAAGCACTTAATGAACAGGGTGGTGGGACAAGAGTCATTATCTGCCAAAGTGGTCAGAAGGGAGCAGCTGAATTCAATTTCCTCTTCAACATCACATCTGGACGCTAGAGGAGACAGTAGTAGGACCTGAACTGCACTGATGACCATGTGTCTCAGAGGGCTGTACATGAATACTCTGCTTTTGCCCTTGTGAACATGGGCAGAATTTTTCCTAGGTTGTGTTGACCTTTATAAATAATCAATTCACCAAGATCCGAAGTGAAATAAAAACAACAGATTTCTTAATTTTGTAAGGCAGAAAGCGAGTGTAAACAATTCCAAATGGAAAAGAAGACCCAAAAACTGCTGTCACACAAAACGTACTTGAATCATTTTATTTTCACTTGGTGTTATTTAGTTCTACTACTCAGATCTCAAGTGTGGCACAGTAGGAAGATCAGAATGCAACTGAGTATTGCCTAACAGTAATGAGACTTAGCTACAGCATCTCTTGTTGAGTCGTTCTTGTTAATTGGGACAAGACAGCCTGGCTGCACGTCGTGTTGAGATTTAGAAACAATCTATGGTAGTTACAGTAAAAAGGAACAGCAAGATGCTGATAGCTGCAATTTTTTTTAATTAAAAAAAAAAAAGAGAACACACCCGTGTGTGTTTAGACTCTGTAGTACAGTAAGGATTTGTTGTAGCGTTTTGCCTTCCAAAGTAGTCATGCATTCCTGTAAATCAGTGTTTCTCAAACCTTGTGAAAGCGTGGCCTTCCTTTTTGCATCATCTGTCTTTATGGCCCTATAAAATTGGCAGCAGCTCAGTTTCTATGGGGCAGGGAAATGAGAAGGTTCTGTAATTACTGGCTACAAGTGTTTATGGACACTGAGCTGTGTCCAGCAATTAAAGGCATTTAACTGTTCCCTTCCTAACACAAACACTTTCAGACAATAATTACAGCCTGCTTTGCACTTTCCTGTCCTCCTCAAGGATTCCCCTGGGCCCTTTTACAACTCCTAAGGGTACTGTTGCTTGGAATTTGAGAAACACTGCTGTAAATCAAACAGGAACACGAGATAATACCTAATTTATGCAAAGCTGCTTTGCAAATAAGGTGCACCATATGCTTTGAAGACTTTCCATGCACTGGATACTTTCTTTTCTTACACTTGACTTTTGTTAATCTGTGTAGCATGGCTCGTTCACACAGTATTTCAGTATGGCTGCATGCAGTATATACGTCTGTGATGCTATGTTGCTATTCATCATTAGCACCTGCATAACATGTTAAAGAAAAATAAGAGACTTGCTGTTGGAAAAAAAAATCAGATTTAGCTCTAATGTTACAGCACTTTATACTGTCCTTTTCTGTATTCCTTGCTTCTGTTCATAGTTGCCTTTTGCTATATGTTACATATCAAATTTCAGTTAGTTTGCATGCAATCAGCTGTTTAGTTATGACAGGAAAGAGATGTCTTGTGTGCTTTTCACTGAGTTGTATTAATATTTCCTACTGTATTCATTTGTGATTCTAACCGTTCCAGGGGAAGGAACGTTAAACTGGTTGTATTCATTGTTCTAGGATTTACAAGAACCTGAGATGAAGTGGCACTGTGTGTTTTTTAGGATATCTTCCAACCCTACCCATGCGAAGGCCATTAGCTGAAGAGCATCTGCCCCGTAGTATTCTTGTGTAGAAGTTAGAAAAATAAACATTTGAAGGTTGCTTATTACATTTGAGAGAACCTAAACCCGTGTGCAGCTTCCTGACCTAACTCTGTCTTTATTTAATCCTAAGAAGCGCATGGCCCTTCTGCTAGGAATGCTCCCTACTGCTCCTCAGACAGGCTTTGCTGAGAAGCAGTGTCTTCCAGAGCCATATCTTCTTGGCTGGCCCTTCTGCACTCCAGGTTCCGACTCATGAATACGGCATGGACCGGACCTGCCTCTCGCTGTGGTCTGGGTTCTGCAGCATCGGTTGCTTCACAGGTCTCAGCGTGTTGCTGGGAAGAAAGAAAGAAAAAATCAACTAGTTTAGGAAATTTCTAAGTAACACTTCAGCTATTTTTTGAAGTGACAGGTGAAAAAAAAAGTTAAAAATTGATGTAGGAATGTCATTCTGTGAAACTCCATGGGATTCTTAACATGCATTATTCACAAGGGACTTCTGAAGAGGTACTTGTCACACTTTGTGTAACGCATAAATTTGGAAGGAAAAGCAGACCAGGAGCTAGAGGTTTAGTACCACAGATGTACGTGTATAGAGAGCTGTAAAATAATTTGGATTGAAAAGGACTTCTGGAGGTCATCCAGTCCAAACTGCTGCTCCAAGCAGGGCTGACTTCTAAGTTGTTAAATTGGGTTGCTCTGGGGCTTGCTTTATACACCAAATTTTAAATCCAACTTACAAACAAACCTTTTCATCAAAACTTGAATGCAATTATCAGCCTGAAAACGTTAAGCACAGTGCCACCCCACTGTAAGGAGTCCATTGGTATAAAAGCATTCTAGAACTGTGCTGTGCTAACATTTAAATAAAACACTTCCTCATTACTGCTTTGAATCAAACAGGCACCTGGACTCTGAGCAGTTACTCTGGCCAGGATTCACCTCATCTAAATTTAGCCGTGTAACCTTAGTGTGTCATTTAGGCTGCCAGTGGTTGGCAGGGAGATATGAGTCTCCCAGGGGAAAATTTGTTCCTAATAGCTCTTAAGGATGAAGTGGATTGGCCTCTCCATTGAATACAGAAGCCTCAACAACAATCTAGTGAGACTTCATTCCCAAATTTTAGATGGCTTAAAGTAAGATAAGGTGAATCCTACAATTAATACTTAGTATTGCAGACTTGGCTGAGTTCTTGCAAATTAGGTCATAAACTCTTGAGAGCCAGAATTATGCCTTGTCATTTGATATGTTCAGCTGCACGTGTAGAAATACTATTAATGCTTATTACAGTAACAAAGCAGGATGGGACCCAGATGAGTGATGTTAGTCAACTCCTGTAGAAGTTCATGGAAAAACTCTAGGGAACTGTACCATACATGGTATTTTTGGGTTGAGAGCAAAGTACACACAGGCTAAGGAGCTTTTTTCACTTGAGGTTTGGAGAATTATTTGGAAACTAGGGAAGTTATACACAGTTCAGAATGATAGTAACGGAAAAGTGAGTTGGACTTGGATATCCACAGTCTTCCCTTTTACCAGTTTGGTTTTCATTTTGATAGGCCAAATGTGAGTGTCTAATTGTGTTGTCTAGTCACAGTCACCCTTCATTCTCTAGCTCATCTTCTCACGTTTCTGCTCTCTGGTGCTCAGGTCAAATTTTCAAAGTTCAGGGCAGCAACTGATGTCAGCCAAAGTTAAATGAATATACGTACATAGACAGTAAAAGGATAATAACTACTATGTGCACTGAATTTTCCAGGGAAGATGGGAATCAAACTGGGAGCCTACTGGGAAGAAGTCTGGAAGTTCTTTGTGTGTACTGTTTAATCACAGGGCATGCAGGTTTCCTTTGGTAAATAGTTCCTACATAATTCCTTTCAGCAACAAGGTTTCAGGTCCTGGATTGAATTTCTGGTCAGAGAGGGGGACAAGAACAAGTGTCGTGTTCAGGGGGAACCGTTGTTCTTCCTACAAATAATTTTAATTCCTGCATAAGCAGGAAAGGAAGGAGCTATTTAGTCTGCTTATGATGGTACTCAGCACTTGGGCTGCAGAACATGGAGATTTAAGTCCCTGGTTTGAGTGAAAGAAAGGGACTTTGCCGCAGTTTGCAATTTCAGGTGTGTGAGTAACAGCCAACCTGTCATTTACTTACAAATACGCTCACTCTCATATATATACACACACTAATATTAAACAGTCTCATTTTCATTGTGATGCAGCAAAATCCAAAACAAATACCAAAATCCTGGCATTGTTTTGGAAAAAACTATTTTCTGACCAGTGAGAAGGAAGAAACCAAATAGTGGTGAGGACAGTTGAAGAACAGGATGGCAGAGCAGTACAGGAGCTCACGCTTAGGGCTGCTGTTTTGGCTTCAGCCTTACCCGAGCTGCCTGACTTGCTGCTCTAGCAGAAGGACCCATGGCAATATTCATACTGCTGGATGACTGGGTGTCACTGGTGTTACCTCCATCTGCAGCTGAGAGCCCAGAAATCACCAAAGCACTTGAAAAACTTCTCTTGCCGAACAGCAGGCTGAGAGTTGAGCTGGTGGAAGAGGCCAGACTGGACCTGAGCATTGCTGCTGCTCGGTCCTGCACAGTCAGCTGGCCAGCAACAGGAACAGCAGGGGACTGGGAAAACACAGATGTTGCTGAATTGTGGAATGACAGCTGACTACTAGAAAGCCTTTGGGCAATTTCGTGAGCAGATGTAGATGTTTGGATGAAAGGCTGGCGGCTTTCTACAATTGGTCCAGAGTGACTTGAAGCTGGGGGCCTTTGGTTTAAAGCAGCGTGTGCCTGGACAGACTGACTCCTGGGTTTTCTCCTGCCTGTAAAAGAAAGATTAATATAGTTAAGTAAGTGGCATTCTGATGAACTCCATGCTATTGACAGTGTCCCATGTGTACATATTACTGTTGGCATATTACCAGTAGTTTACCAGCATAAGAATCTCAAGAATAACAGGAGTAACATACTGCCAAATCTATGAATCTTTGTGTTTTCCACTACAGGGGTTCAGAGTTTTGGTCAGAATAGCCGTAGTGGTTCTGTACTGCGTCAAAAGAGAGGGAAATGAGAAAAGACCCCAGGGAAAGTACTCTAATGACAGGCTCACACCTATTCTGCCACATACATTTTAATAAGCCCAGTGAATGATTATGCATAGCTTTGCTGTACCTGCTCCCTTTTGACAACCACACTAATGCTGAATATCTACCTTAAATGGCTTGGTGTAATTAAATGCAACAATAAAACAAAAAAATTAAAACAATGCTGCATTAAAAAGAATTATTCCTGCATATGGGGAGAGAGAATTTGAGAATTCAACCAAGTGGAAGAATACAGCATTCAAGCCATAAGACAGTTTTTAAGACTCTATCTGAGTTCCAAGAGAGATATTTACAGTGCACCACAGATTGAAAAGACATGAATGCTTCTAGTTAGGGTAGACTATTGGAGGTCTGAATGAGACCCACATAAGACTCTTGTCCCATTCCGTGAAGCATCTCAATGCAACCACTACTGGATAGAGAGTAGATTAGCTATGCTATTCTGACAGGCCTAGACAAATTCTTCCTGTGCATATACATCCCCATAGTTAACATTTATATCAACTGACATTCAGGCAAATAATTTCTGCATTTCTTATGCTAGCATATTTAAATAGCCATAGAATGAAAAATCATAACATACTGGCCAGTGAACCCACCAGATACCTGCCTGTACCCAGGTGTTCTGCAAATGGCAGGCAGCGGGCTGGCATGTGCTACAGGCCCCAGAAGAGTTTACTGTTTCTGCAGACAGGCTCTAACCCAGGCTTACACAGCAAATACCCCGTCAAGGGTATTTGCCAAGCCTGCTTGGCTTTTTTGTTTTCCAGAAAACTCCAAACATTAACAGAAGCTGGCATTTTGGTTTCCTAGCTATAGTTGTGGGGTAGGGAGTTGATGCCAGAAGATCTATTGAGAGCCATCAACACAGAAACAAGTTTTTCTGGCAGGCATTTCCAGGCTGTTGATAATATTTTTTTTTTGCTTTGGTTTTCCCCAATACTCGAACTGCTCCAAACACTGAATTTTTACTGGCATAAAGGAATATAAATCTCACACTATCTTCTAGAAACATGACGGCTGAATTCGTACAGGTTCAGCAATGCAGAATTTCATATCCAAGCTATTTACAGCATATAGCTGAAATACGCTGTTTTACTTCCACAGACCTCCTTTCCAGAGGCTGGTATCGTTATCCCCATTTTTCAGATGCTGAAGCAAAGAGAATTTAGGTAACTTGGCACGGAGTCAGATAAGCAGAGCTGGGCTACACATAACTGGAGCTCTTTAGCTGGACTAAAACCTAGTTGGTTTGGCAAATATTGAACACTTTCACACCTCATTTACAATGTATCTTTAGTTCTACTTTTATACTGCAACCAATAAAATAGTAATTTTCCTAAGATGGCATGGAAAGCAGCGTTCTCTGTAATAAGAGCCCCAAGATCTCTGCTTGAGAGCGATGGGACAGATGCACATGGCTCTTGGAAGTGCCTGGACAATGCTTTCAGGCACATGATGTGATTCTTGGGGTGGTCCTGTGCAGAGCCAGGAGCTGGACTTTGATAGTCCTTGTGGATCACTTCCAACTCCAGATATTCTATGATCCTATGGCTCCTGTGTACCACATTGCCAGTGTCCTCTGCCCTTCACCTGTGACCAACGGGGGGGGGGCCGTGCACTGTGATGGGGGTCAGGCCTGGCTGCCATGCTGGCAGCTGGTCTCCGCAGGGATTCAGGTTCTTCAAACCCTGGGGTTTGGTTTAAGTGCTTTGGTTTCTACATCTGAAGGTTATTTTAATATGTTACCTTTTTTAAATAAAAAGAACAGACTGGAATTAAGAACAGAGGGGCTGCGGTGTGTTAGTTTGTGCAGGGGCTAACATGGCCCAACATCTGTTTGTGATTTAAACTGCCAAGCTGACCCCTCTCCAAAAGTATTCTATATTCATCCCAAAGGCAGTGGTTACAGCATTGGACAGGAGACCACCCGCATCTACACATAAATAACCCTGTCCTTGAAAACACTTAGGAAAAACAAAGGCTGTTTTATAAACTGCATCATGAAATAAAGACACTTTGGGGGAGAACCCCACACATTTCCAGTGCTCCTGATTTTGGTCGCACTTTTATAAAGGGCTTTCATTGCATATTGCAGACTCAGTGGCACCAGGCTGCAAAACAAAATATGAAATACAAAAAAATTAGATGCACTTGATTCATAGATTATGAGTCTAGAAAGAATTGCTGTGATCATCTAGTCTGCTTTCCTATATAGCATGGGCCACAGAACTTCCTGGAATTAATTCCTGTGTGGTATTATTAATTACTACTGTGATTTTTAAAAATGCATCCAGTATCTCCAGTCATGCAGAATTCACCTTAATCCTTAGTCACTTGTTTCACTGTTTATTTACTCTCTCAGTATTAAAAATGTGCTCTTGATCTCAAATCTGAATTTGTTTAGCTTTGTTATATCCAAGTCTGCTCACCTTTCATTGCCCAGGTAAGTACTTACAGACTATGATCAAGGCATCTCTTACAATACCAATTGTTTGAAAGCAATGAATCTTTCACTACAGGACTTATTTCCTAGATCTTTGATCATTTTTTGGCTCTTATTTGAAGTGCTTCCAAACTAAATTAGGGCACTGGAACTGTGCGAGGTAGCCCAACACTGTCCTGGACGAAAGTCAGACTGACAGACGTGCACTATGCAGATCACCCTAGTCATTCTGGTTTTTAACAGGCATAGCATAAGTTCTTTCCCAGTGCTCTGGTATTGCCTTAGTGTCCTGATGCTTACTGAAGATCGAATACACCTTATTTTTCAACCAGCTCTCCTAAAAACCTTCTTGAATTAGTCACTTGGATTTGCTCAATTAAGCTTTGATAGCCACTATTTCATGTTCTTTGTAGCTGTTAGGATGGATGGAACTGTTTAATGATCAGATCATAGAAACTGATTATCTGCATTTTTCCCAATATAAACCAGAAATTTTTTTTTTCATTTCTACAGATTGGCAACTCTACTTTTCTATATAGTGACAGATCAAGACCACTGTTAGGATTTCTTTTGCTTCTTAATACTCTTTAAAAATAAGCAGCCACAAACTCACTTTAATCTTTATGTCCCTAATGGTCCTAGCCAAAACCAACTTCTTTCATTCTCTGTAACCAGTATCTCAGGATTGAATACGGATTTGCATTTGCTATTTTCCACTTCCTTTCATATGTTGTGCGTTTCGTCATTTTACCCAAAACCAGGTTGCTTTTCTTAAGCAAGTGTGACTTTCTCTCTTGATGGTGGTTTTCTGGGCACCCAATATGTTATTTTAGACAACTCACAATTAACTTACTTTATTGTGCTCAGGATCATTATTTCACAATTAAGTTTGCTACTCTGATTATTGTGGTGTCAAGTTATGAGTATGCACATGGGGATTCCTCTAGCATTAGACTCAATTAAAAGCAGCAGTTATTTTATTCTTGTAATATGATTTATATTCAGGGTAAGATTTTTTCCACTTCTGTCCATTATCTTTAATGATAGGTCAAAATAATCCAATGGGAGACAAAGAAGTGTCATACCCCTCTAGTTCTCTGCTTTAATTTATACAGTACTGCCACAAACTTGTTGAAAGGTAGAGTTAATTGGCTTTACATTACAAGTCCTGATCCCACAGTGGTAGATCTCAGAGTGACTCACTGCCAAACTTAGAATCATAGAATGACTTGAGTTGGATGGGACCTTAGAGATGGTCAAGTTCCAAATCCCCTGCTGTGGACAAAGACACCTCTCACCAGACCAGTTTGCTGAAAGCCCCATTCTGGCCTTGAATACTTCCAGGAGTAGGACATCCACAACTTCTCTGGGCAACCTGTTCCAGTGCCTCACCACTCTCACAGTAAAGATTATTTTTCCTAATATCCAGTCTAAACCTACTCTGTTTAAAGCCATTCCCCCTTGTCCTGTCACACTACATGCCCTTGTAAAAAGTCTCTCTCCATCTTTCTTGTGGGCTTCCTTCAGGTACTGGAAGGCCACAGTTAGGTCACCCTGAAGCCTTCCTTCCTCCAGGCTAAACAAACCCAATTCTCTTCACCTTTCCTCACAGGAGAGGTGCTCCCTCCCTCTGATCATCTTAGTGGACCTCCTGTGAACCTGCTGCAAAGGGTCAATGTCCTTTCTGTACTGGGGACCCTGGAGCTGGACGCAGCACTCCAGGTGAAGTCTCACCAGAGCAGAGGGGCAGAATCACCTCCCTCAGTCTTCTGGCTGTGTTCCTTTTGATGCAGCCCAGGACATAATTGGCTTTCTGGGCTGCAAGTGCACATTGGTGGCTCATGTCCAGCCTCTCATCTACCAGCACCCCCAAATCCTTCTTTGCAGGCTACTCTCGATCTGTCCATCCCCCAGCCCATATTGATACCAGGGGTTCCTCTGACCTAGATGCAGGACCTTGCACTTGGTCTTGTTAAAACTCATGGGATTCCCATGGGCCCACTTCTCAAGCTTGTCCAGGTCCCTCTGGATGGCATCTCGTCCCTCAGGTGCATCAACCACACCAATCAGCTTGGTGTCACCTGCAGATTTGCTGAGGGTGCACTCAATCTCTTTGTCTGTGTCATTAATAAAGATATTAAATAACACTGGTCCCAGTACGGACCCCTAAGGGACACCACTGGTCACTGATGCCCATTGGGACTGTGAGCCATTGACTACTACCCTCTGGATGTGACAGTCCAACCAATTCCTTATCCTTACTACTCAACATATATGTGCAATGTCAAGGCCAGTAGTTCTACCCTGTGAATATGTCTGAAGTACTTTTGAATCCATAATTTGAGAAGGGCTCAGCTGTTCATTGACAGAATCATTGGCAGCATTTAATTTTCTCTTGGTAACTGCTGTACAGACATAAGAAGCTATTTTCCATTTGTTTGTTCTCTGCATGTGCTGATGAACAGCCAAACCAATTCCTCAAATAAATTGTCATGGTCCTTCCAAGATAATTAAGATTGTTGTATACTTTCATTCTGCTATTCCCAGCCAACGGTAAGCAGAGGTTCACTGTGATGAGGGTTCCCTGCATCTCTCATGTACAGTCTCTCCCATCTGCATTTCTCTTTCTGGCATTCTTAATGGCACCTGCTAGTCCAAAAATTATACATAATGGACTTTTGACGGGAAGCTTTGGTGAATCACAGTTATCTTACACTGTCCCAGTAAATACCTGGAACAGTATCAGGAAGCCATCTCCTACATGTTCTTGGTCATCAGAAAAGACAAAGTTGTGGTAGTCTGAGCTACAATCTCGAACCATGACAAAAGTGCTCTCTTACTGAAATTAGTTTTCCACTGGATTTGAGCATGCCCCTGAGACATCTGCCTATGCAGCCCCTCAGGAGAAAGATATAGAAAAAGTCAAGTAGACTGCACACATACCTGCCCGCTGGTGCACCTCTTGAGATGAAGCTTGTAGCTGAGGGGTTCCATCTCTTGTGGGCTGCGAGCTACTGCTCTGGCTTGAATTGCCTGTGGAATGGTTGCCAGATGAAGACCCCCCTCCACTGTCCACCTCTTCAACGTTACCTCTCTCGTGGTGAGCTGCTGCATGGCAGTCCTTCCGCATTCTGTTTGCAGGAACACACGCATGGTCAGCCACTTGTTACACGTGAAAATTTGTCACCAGTGTTAGGTGCCCTCAAAAATGTGTAATTGTTCTCTCTTACGCCAGTGCAGTCTTCTGGCATTTTATGAGATGACAAAGATGATATAGTAAGCTTACTTGGAACAAAATTGTATATGACACAAACCAGATCTTTCCTTGTCTGTGCTAAGTGGCTTTGGGATGCTGCAAGACCTTAGGGTTCTTTACCTAATGTTACAGTGGTCTCTAAAGATCAACTTCTGCATGAAGTAACCAAGTAGCAAAGAGAAATGGGCTGGAGGGAGCTTGAAGGGATGAGCTGGGTGGGAAACTAGCATGGGAAGACATGAGATTTAATCTTGACATTTTAACACAGGTCTTAGCATGCAAGCTGGCTCCCATAGTCTTTCCGTGGTGCTCTGCCTTTCCTCAGCTCCAGTGGCAATAGGGCAGGTGGAGGGAATGAGACAAGGGAGTTACTGCTGTACCAAAAGTGCATGTAGGAACAATGTGGCAGGTACTGATCATGCATGCTTAGGGGAAGTCAGGCAGTTTTGCTTGATAGCAAGTATGTTTTCAGATGTGTTTTGGTTAAGAACAATGACTAGGGGATGATTATGTATGCTGCCAAAGCTTTGGAGCTTAACCCACCAGCATATTTACTCGTGTTCTGACATGTCAGAGTTATAGAAAAGATACCCTTATTTAGAAGGCATAAACAGTAAAATTCCAAGGAAAAAGGGAAATGTCTGTAGTGCTAAGTGATTTGAATGAATCTTGCTGAATGTGTAGAAAGCTTTGCCGTGAATGAGTTAATGAATTTTCTTTCTGCTCTATCTGCAGTACAATTTTGTTACATTTTCAGTTATTTGCAATTCATTTTTTGCTTATAGATAACAATACAGAATTACTCTCTTTTAACAGAAAATACAGTGAAACCACGACCACAGGGTCTCTATTGGCATAGCCAAAATTTAACACCTACCTTAACCATTTGGATTTGAACCACTTTTTAATGTTGTCCAAACTGACAGGTCCCCCCCAAATGTTCCTCAGTTGGCTGTGTGTCCCAAGGTACGAGGTGGTTAAAGGGGAAACATACATTGGATATCCCAGTGGCTGATCACATGAAGAATTAATTAAGTTCCGCAAGACCTGTTTATTGTTCTGGATGCTTCCTCTCTCCGGGTTACGATTGCGTAAGAAAATCAGTTCCTGCTGCTGCCCAGCCCAAAGCCCTCTGACGCACTCCTTGTTGACCTACAGGCAGGTTAAAAACATGCAGATCATGGGAAAACACTTGCTACTTAAGATGCAGAACTACAGTATCCAGCTAGAATGGCAGTGGCTGTGTGTGCAAACACCTCATGTCTTTGCACCAACAGCTTTTATGAAGGTTTGCAGCTACTCCCTGCTAAAGCCTGGAATTTCAGATACACAAACATGTAGGTGCAAAATGGACGTCAACTGAAGAGAGCTCTTTCAGCCTCCAGTCCCTACCCTGATAACTACATTTGACTTCTCTTTTTGACCACATGACTCAGAAATAATATTAGTTACCACAGCCCTAAATTACCGCAATATTAAAAAGATGTTATATGTTGTACCTTGATCACCTTGAAGCTCAGGTAGCTTTTGTGGAGCATGATAACTTTATATTCATCTGCTCCTTCATCTACCACATGTCTCAGGGTCAGCAGCTCCTCTCGGTTGGAGAGCACAGCGCTGCGCCAGGCTGGGTCCCCTTCGTGACAGATCACAACCTTTTCCTCAAAGGATTGGATTGCTTCATACAAAACTGCTGGGTCCTCGTACTCATCTGGGCAGGTGAACTGGTCCTGGTAGTACAGGAAAAAGTATCACAAAGTCAGGTGTATCTGTGAACACACAAAAACTATTAACAATAAACAAAACCCTGTTTTTCAAACAGTTGCCAGCTGACCCCCCCAGTGACTTGCCATTTGATAGCATGTGTCTTTTGGCAGGTAGAGCAATTAATTTAACGGTAACATAGAAAGGTATGATTTTTGCTTTATTGTAACCTGTTCTGGTCTCATGTCTCCACTGGACAAAAACACTCGGAGAATGCCACCTTACTCACTTTTTTTTTTATGAAGTGCGAAACCATGGGAGACAGAACTTTTGGGTAACCTGGAGGGAGATGGGAATCATTGGGGCATTCCACAGTTCTTGTGGAAATCCTTGTTTTTATTCACAAAATCCACGAACAATAGCTGGGACTGGGAATCCATCAACAGATACCACAGTACTGTAACTTCAGCTGTCCCGCAGCACCATGGCCAGCGAAAAATTATTGTGTCAAAGTATCAGATCAGAATTCACAGCAGTTCAGTAACATTCAGAACAATTATAAATATAATTCATTATAAAGGCATATGATACTAAATCATAACATGCCAGAGCAAGAATAAAATCAACTCCATATTCTATAGGGCCTGACCTGAAATTAGCAATAAAATCAGCTATGAAATCAGTATAATCAATGTATTTCCTTTCAATCTAGAAACCATATTTATAGTATCTGTGCAAGTAAAACATAACAAGACTGTCAGTTTTGTTTTGATAAAAAATGCAGGGTCAAGATCTCTTAAATGAATGGTTTCAAATGGGCAGCTAGGGGATACAGAAAAGAAGATCAAGTGAATGCAAAATAAATGCCAAGGTTTTCCATCTTGGTGAAGGTGTTTCTCAGAAAAGGCAACAAGTACTCCATTTCCCTCCTTTCCCTCCCCCCCCCCCCCCCCACTTTGGACAGTTGCTAAGGTTTCCTGCATTCTCCTAAGAAAACAGATACAATAGTAAAGTTAAAATAAATAAGTAAATAAATAAATATGCTACCTGATGTAGCTTCAGCGACATTCGGATTGCAGGGGCAACAACCTTATGCAAGAGATCCATGTCTGCAAAGACCCACTCATCTTTTGCTGCTATCCGAAAGTCTCCTTTGAACAGTGCATGGAGCCCATAAAGAAAAGAGTCCAAGCTGTAAGAGAAAGGCAGCAGTCATTCCCAGAAGTCATTCCCATCTCACCAAACAGGATCTGTCAGCCCCACCCACATGCTGATTTGTGTGGTGGCCAGTGACCCTCTGGCACAGGGTGAAAGCTTGTGGTGGGCATAAAGCATCACATATTTCTAATGAAAAAGCATTCCCTGGGGTAGGTGGTTTTCCTTCTGCTTGTGCTGTAAACGCAGCCACGAAATGAATGTGGCACTAGAATGAAAGATGGCCTCAGGATGGGTGACTGAGTCACAGGGTGCCTCAGGGCTCTGCTTCTTTGCAGCTGTGCCAAAGAGACCAGGTCAAAGAGTGCCAGCTGCACTCTCTGTGCAGGCAGCACAAGCTGCTTCCTTATTTGAAAGTTTATTGATAAGTTCTGTTAGCAGTTCTTGTAAGGTGAAAAATCATAATTTAAAAAAAAAGCTGTAAAAAATATTTTCAGCAAGACTTTGCCGTGAAACTCAAACCTAAAAGTGAATATTAAAGCAGATGTACTGAGAATACAGTTTCAGGAACTGTGCAGCAAACCAGTTGAGAGCACAAATCAAGCAATACACATTTCATACTGAAACAACGAACCCTAAAGCAAATATGCACTAAGTTTCTTTTTTCCAGTCTAAGAAATGAGATGTAACCAGTTCTGCCAGACCTTGGATGATGGTTTGCCTGGACCTGAGACTTAAGCATGAAGTAAAAATTGAAGTAGTTGTTAGAAAATGATTGCATGAGGGCTTTGTGAAGGGAAACAACCAACCTTCAGCTCCAGTCTGCACCCCAAATTATGAGCTTCCCACGCCACCACCACAGCCACTTGTATAATGCCTGTAGCAGGGCTGCTGACCTAATGCTGCTCTGAAGAAGTGATCTCAAAATACAGGAAAACAGACCCATCTGTTAAAAACAGGACATAGTTTCATCTACCTGCCAAGATTTTAGTCAGTCTTACAACAGTTGCTTTTTTAGATTGTAAAGGCTCTGAGGAGAAGCTGCATTAAGATGTTAGTGGTTTTCATTACTGCCCAGCCATTCTCTTGAGAACACATAATCTTTCTACATAATTGAGCTTTCTTATTTTAGAATAAGAAAAAAATCTTAAATGTTTTCCCTGAGAGGGAAGAGAGAGACTGGGAGAATGCTTGGCCTATCTTCAGCTCAAAGGTATTCTTATTTTGCTCTTGGTGGGTGGCATGTTTTAGAAATTAAAATGGAAATATATATGTTGTTACCAGAAAAACAGCTGGATACCGGTTTTCTCTGCAAAAGCACCATGTAATACAAATCAACTAATCAGACCAAGGCCAGGGAGGAAGGCAGGGCTGCTGTTGCTGCTGGGAACATGAGGAGTACAGGGAAGCTCTTGTGAATTCTTAAACTGATTTGCATTTATTAGTACCAAGTTACAGATTAAAACATGCCTATACGAGACAGGCACTTACACTCAGATCTCCAAAACATTCGAGCACTGATTTCAGTGGGAGTTATTATGTGTCTTTGAGGACTGGGTCCTGATCCCCACTGACTTTCAATCGATCATCTCCACAGTTCAGAAAATTATTATATACTCAAACCCTGCTTAATAACTAGGAAAGCCCTAGAATAAACCATTAAGGGGGAGGGAGAAAATGGTGAATGCAGCCATTGTGGTGAAATATGTGACTATCATCTCCTTTGAAAAGGCTAGACATCAGGAAGGGTCCATTCACTTGCCCACCCCCTAAACAACATCAGCATACACAGCTCAATTCTTGCCTGGAAAAAACATTTCTGTACTTAAATATTCTTCCCAGGATGAAACTGTAAAAACTACCCTGAATTCTGCACCTAATGGTGATCTATAGTATAGTATTTTCCCCATATAACCATCCCTGTATTTGGTCTGAAAAGTTGGCTGGGAGGAAGGGAGGAGCAGGCAAGAGAGAGAACTGATTTTTACATCATTAGAGGCTCTCAGCGCCAAATCTGAACACCAGAGCAGACAAAGAGTTTGCATTCACATCTAAGTGTCTTACAGGCATCAGCACATGCTAAACAGGCTGGTGTGAACAGCAGTATGTGCTGAAAGCACAGCCAGGACTAGGACAGCTGTGCAAACTGCAGCTGAGCATCAGCAGAGGGAGTAGAGGGAAGCACGTACAGCTCACACTGGGCTTAGTTAGGGGAGGCTCATCCATTTCTCATCCCTCTGCATAATAAGTTCTCTATCCAGCATTTTTAAGAACAAACATGACTGCTACAAGGAGCAAATCAGTGGTAGGCTGAGAGTCAATTATTTAATGTATCATATTTTCCACCAGAGCAGTCTGGAGGAGATTGCTGTATTCACAAAACCATGGACATCTTTTATTCTCCTGCCAATCGTAATGAGGCTTTTGGGTACATTCTGCCTATAATGTGACACTATCTCAAGCCATTTCTTCTGTAACACGCAGCTCTTAATCCATATAAGATACAGCTCTCGTTATTCTTCCCATTGTTAAACTCTCTCCTGAAGACAGTAATGAGATTATAACAAATCTGTAAAGTCAACTGCTTTGATCTCAGGCCTGACTCAAGGTTGTTGCTGCCATCTTGGCCCACTTTTAACATACCTCAGTTAGTAATCTGCTGCAGTTACAGGCTCGTTCAAAATATTTTAAAAACTAGTTAAGGTAAAATCACATGTCAGAGAAACAACATTAATCTGTAAGAGACGTAACTACTATTTCTGGCAACATTTCTAACCCTCTGAGCTAACAACCTGAAAAGCTGCTGTCACGACTGTGAGCTATTTTAGAACAAGACTAGTAGGTGCGTGGGAACCGTCGGCCCCTTGAACGTGCAGAAGAGAGGGGATTAAGCAGTGCCACAAATACCAGAGGGAGGGCAACAGTGCCAAAGCAAATACTCCCTCCTACTGCATGCCTTACACTGCTCCAAGATCTGAAACTATAAGCATTTAATGTAATCCTGAAAACAGTATGGATGAAGACTAATGAGCTGATGAATATCTCTGTGTGTATTTTGCACATCAAACCCCATCCTCTGTCTGTAGTTTGTAGACCTTCTCCGATGTTAACTGTAGGTTTATTTAAGGAATAAAGAAACATGCACATCTGAGAGCTGGCAATGACCTGAATGTTGCAGTTCAACTGAAATATTTTTAGTGGTAGCCCTTCTAATTTGATATTTTAGATGACAGTGGTTGTGAGCTGAGACTCAAACTTTTATTCCCTCTTGCCCTGCTCACCTCTGGCAGGCATCAAGCTACACTGTCTGCTTGAACTCCTACTAGCAGTGCAGCATCACCAGAAACATTGTGGCACCATGTCCCACTCCCTCTATATCTTTCTGTCCCCTTAGATGCTGGGCAGTGCAATGGGATGCCCAAATGAGAAGGAACAAGTGGGGGGAACTGTTTCCTTGGGCTTCAGCATAAGCAGTGGTTCCTCCAGGCAGAGGCATTTTCCTTGGAATGACTCTTTGTCCACACTGAGTGGTAAGACCCAGAGAGAGCTAAGGGAACCTGAGCAGCCGGGCTTGGTAATGTTGGAAGTATCTCATGAGAGATTTTTATATTTTTCCAAATTTGAAATGTATACTAAACATTTATTTACTAGTAGATTTGGTGTCTGAATAGAATTATTCTGTAATTTTTTTACAAATACACACCTAAACATATCACTCATATTTGAATAAACAAATGGTAATGTCATGTCATTCTTCAAATTGCATTTTGTGCAAGATGCCTTCAAATGACAGTTTAAAAGAGCAAATGATTTGCATAGCAATGTTCTGCCTTCTTAATGAATGCATTTATTGTGTAATCTAGTGGTAATGTTAGGTTTCTACTGACATTTACATGAACAGGTACGCTGAATAATTATTTACATACATTACATAAGAGCATTTAAAATCTCGGTTTACACAGTGACATTTACTGATTAATAGATTAGACAAAATCATGTGTAAATGAGTGCAAATTGGTAGTTTACATACACAGTGTAAACTTGACTCTCAATTCTGCAGTGCACAGCTCAGTGTAACACTACCCTTCCTTTACTATTTCTGCACAGCAGTTGGATGACTGTCACTCCTCCAAGACACAGCAAGGACCTGCCTTAGTCCACAGTTTCCTACTACCTGCATAGTCATCCCTGAGAACAAAATATGAACTGCAGAGCACTGATTCTTGGCTAGTTTGCTCACACTGAACACCTGAAAAGCTTCATACAATGAGGAGGAGAAGAGTGCACCACCTATCTGGCCATTACATCTCAAACTCTAGCGATGCTTTGCAGACAGAACGTGCTTTGCACACAGAATTAATGGAAAGTCCTGAGATGATGTTCAAGGTAATTCCTCAGTGCTCACCAGAGTTATCTACATCTGCATTTTTGCAATCCAGCATTCGAGTGTGACAAAGTGTATGTTAGGAGCCCTGACCTCTGACAAAATGGGCCAGCTCCCAACAGCCATTGATTCATAGAATGGCCAAAATAGAAGGGACCTTAAAGATCATCTAGTTCCAACTCCCATACATGCAGTACATCCCCCTCATGCACACAGCTGGCTTTGGGTCTGCCTGCTCTGACCATTCCTGCAGAACAGTAAAACCCTCTTTAGCACCAGCAGGCTCCAAGAAGGTCCCCAAAATATCATGACACCTTTTTAAGGAAGACTGTGAAGCATCACCTAAGGAATGGTTCTTCCAGCTTTTGAGGACCTTAAGTACTTCTCCACCATCTGATTGAATGCAGACTTGCAGCAGCCTGGGAGCTGAGGCGAGGACCAGCAATAATGCTCCCAATTACCCTTAGTGAGAGTTGCTGTATCTCTGTCAAACACAGGGAGAGGGGAGGGAGACCTAACTTCAGTGCCTGAAGCTAATTCTTGGGAGCTAATTCTGGCCTCATCAGTGTTGCACATGTTGGACAAAGTGTCCTTCCCCTGGCATGCTGTATAATTGTATTCCTGTCAGGGTCGCACTGACTTACTGCTTCATTGTGTTTAAACCACTTGTGAAGAACTGTATGAAGCAATAAACACAGTAAGTAGGGTTAGAACTTCCCTCCATGCTTAAGTGACTGTATTTGGGGGATTTCTGTTGATAAAGGTCTTGATGTCAAGGGTAGCATACCCACCTTGCTCCTTAGTTAATAATTTCTACTAAATTGGTTTTGTATAGATATATACATTCTCTAAGTCAAGAATAAATGTATTTCACCAAGATAAAGTCATGTTTTGTAGCTGCAGCAATTTATAACTTCAATTGTGCTACTCAGATTCCTTTTCTATTTCTCCAAATCTTTCTTACAGTGGAAACGTATTAAAGGTAATTTAACCAGGTGGGGAAGTGACACAGTTTTTCCACAGTGAAACTTTTCTAGGGAAAGCTTTTGTGAAGTAGCACTGAAAAAGATACTGACAGAAGGTTCCACTTAATCCCTTCTGTGTCACAAAATACATTTTAAAAATACAATGATTCAGTACTGCCCTGGAGCACTTGTTTAATAAAAAGAAAACCAGGACTTAATTAAAGATAGAGGATTATATAGAATAGATTCAGAAAAAGAGGGACAGAGCTGTTCACCTCCTATGACTACCCCATTTTTTGCCTTTCTACAGACCTTTTCTCCTCAAGAAAAATATTTTTAAGTATGGAGTGTCAACTCACCAAAAGATAGGAACTAATTTGGTTTATTGGTAATTTGCCAGATTTTCAAAAGACTGCCTCCTTATTGTTAAAATCTTTACAGAACACTTTGCAAATAATTATCCTCAACATTCATACTTTCCATGTTAAGCTCTGGAAAATCTCTGATTTATTATCCCTTTGCATTATCTGCTAATCATGTAAGCCAATACAAATAGGTGACATTGTTATTGTATCTGTACTAGTGCCAAAATATTGTAATGAAGATTTAAAGATCCAGTGGAAAGTACATGCAATGTGCTGACAGTTTGAGGAAGCTTTTGTGATATTTTTAGATGCATTTCTAATATCGCTGTGACCTATCTATTGCACACCCTGATGAAAAATTACTTTAATCTTTTCTCAAACAAAAATCTTAAATGCACATAAACTTTTCCCCAGCTCTAAAATCTGGATCATCAAGGAAAAAAAAAGGACAATGTTAGAAATATCAATGACTTACTAAACGTCACACTGATTTGAGTGAATTGAAATGAAGGGAGAGGAAATGCAACCCAGAAGAAAACTGCTACAGGAAGGGAATGTGCAAGGACTAGTAGAAAAGACACGACAAAAGGCACTTCAGAAAACAGAAATCAGCAGTGCACCAAGAAATAAGCCATGTGGACCACAAACATTTTGTGTGACTCTCTGAAAGAGGAAGACATAAAACAAAATGTTACATATGTCTCAACAGATAACAAAGTTAGAATGAATATTTAAAAGGACTGTTTTATCTTATAACAAAATGCATTCAAAATCACACATGCTGTCTTTCTTTGCTTGTTAGTAAGACAGATCCTCTCTAAGGAGCACGTTGATAGAGGTCTAGGTAGCTTTGCTCACAGTTCTGTGCCAACATAGCAAGGTCACTTAGAAACTGTGTTTATTCAACTTCTCTATGGTTACTAAACTCCTGTGAACACAGGGAGTTCAAATAAATCTAATAAAAATCTAAAATTAGGTGAGAAGTTAAACTTCATGAAAATTAGGATTATTACCTTGATAAAATGCCTTATCTATAGAACAGCGTAAATTGTACTGTATAAAACCCAAAAAACTCACAAGTCCTAGTGAAAATGGAAGAATCCCTAAGGAAAATAAAAGATGAAGAAGATATTCAGAAACAATCTTAACCAAACATATTTTAATTAACCAGACTTCCTAGGGAGAAGTGTTTTGAATGAATGAACAAATGAGTAAGGTAGACTGTGAACAGACAAAGCTGTAGTCTCAAGAGATCCAAGGTTCTGCCTTCCTTAGTTGCCAGAATGAAGTGGCAAATGAACAGGAATACCACCCTAAGGAATACAGAACCCTTATGGATTTATTATTATTTAGCTAGTTAACAGTTTTATATATATATATATTTATATATATATATATATATATATATATATATATATATATAAAAAATAGTTCCTCTTCTGGAAGTATCTTCCTTTTACTGGAATGCTGCAGGAAGGAAGCCAGCATTCCAATAGCCAGGCATGAGTGAACACAAGCAATAACCATTGGTACCCATTCTTTCAATGAAAAATTCTGCTTCGGTCTGTGAAATAAAGACTGATATTAGCTATTTAGCCAACTACAAAGTAAAAGATGATCAGGAACGGCAGAAAACAAAGTATTTTTTGGAGGAATGAGACTTTACTTTGATCTATTATTCTCTTGAGATTCCATATCACGTGAAAAAAGACAAACAGGTCTTTGTTTTAACATGAGGATAAAGGATTCCTAAAAATTACCTGATGGCCATATTGTGAGATGCAGTTCCCAAAGCTCTTCGACCCAATATACACAAGGCAAAGGAAAGCGTCACTAGAGGAGAATCTTCATCACTGTCCAGGTGCTACAAAATTTTAAGGTTAGCATGTTACTCTAAATGAAAATACCATCTTTTAAAGGACCACAATACTACAAATGGTAACATACATAAAATTTGCATGTAGCTGGACCTACTCACAAAAACATTCTTTGCAATTAAACAGAACAAGAAGAAACATCATCACCATTAGAGGCTTTCTGCAAAATGCAAGCTTATTTTGCCCACTGGCTAGAGACAGAACATTTTGTTCTCCAGTGGTGAGATCCCAAGGAAGTGCAGCTTTGAGGGGGTGGGTATTTTTTTGTAGTGTTTTTTGTTTGGTTCCACTCCTCCCCACCATGACATTCTAAACCACAGGAGGTTCCTTATTGTTGAGAGACACTGCAATTGGAGACAGCCAAAACCCTTCTCATGGGATACAATTCCTATGAAACCCCGCCACAGATTCTAGAAGAACAACCTATTTGGAAAAGTTTGGAGGCATACACTTTTATTGAATAACAATATCTATCTAAATTGTATACCATTGATGACACTGACATCACATTTTAACAAGCAGTCAAAATATGTCATTTACATTTACTAGCCTTTTATTGAAATTTTCATAAAGAAAACTTTGCAATCAAGTAGGAAGAAAAAACTGAAACAACCCCTCATGCATGTTAATTTTCAGGAGGATATAGATTATTATTTCAGGTTATGCAATGAGTGATTTCTTATAGCTTTCTTTGACTTTAAAATTGAAAACAATTATAATGGAGAATGTAGCTCCTTCTAGAAAATACACTGATTTTCAGGGTTATGTATACAGTGAAGTTGGTTTTTTTCATCTCATTTCCTACATGAACTTTACCTCTCTATAGTCAGTGAATTAAAAAAAAAAGGTAAAAGATGTAAAAAAAGAAAGGGGGTGTGTGCATCAGTGCAGGCATTCATTTGCCTTTTTAAGTCTAACTTACATGTTTCAAGTCTATTGGCATCCCTAAGTCTGTTATGTATTTGAAAGTTTCAGCAACAGAACAAGTGAAAAGACATCATTTAACGGTGCTTTCCCTGCACTGTGCAATTCTTTGTGTGTCAAACTTGGGAGATGAGACACAGAGATAAGAAAAAAAAAAGAGGTGAAATATACCCAGTAGGAAGAAATGGCAGGGAAGGGCTCAGATGACAATCCGGTGAAAACAATACCAGTATAATGATATGCAGAGGAACTGGTGGAATGGTATTTGGCATTAGAGACATGAGAAGGAACCAAAGTGGAGAAAAAACATTCAGTGATGTTACAAGAAACATTCAGTGATATTATATCAGCTGAGGTCAGTGGTAGCAAACGGGATGTGCAGTCTGTGATCCTGAGCAAAAACCACACCAATACAGTGCATGGTGGCCAGGAAAGATACACCTCTCCATTTTTGCCATTATCAGCATTAATCAGAAAATTAGACTGAGGCAATATGCTTGTTTGAAACTGTATTCTCCCCCTGGGCTATTTTGAGTATTCCATGGAAATACAGTAGTGCATTTCTGACAAACGACTGCTGACATCAGTAATCTTAGTGGCTCAAAGCATGCAAATGCACAGCTGTAAATCTGCCTTTGACCTTCGAGAGCTGCGAGGCAGTTCCACATGGTTTTGTGGCGTGGTTCACATTTGAGTTACGAGCTCTCAGAGGTGACCTATGCTAGCAGTGAGTTTGCCATGCACTTCCTACCATTCTATAACTGTACCCAAATAAAAGCAAAATGTTTGAAAAGGATACACAGATATCACAAATGTTTGGCAAATGTACCCAATCACTGGCAACACTGAAGAACAGTAATTCTCTAATGACATTGCCTGAATGGAGCCAGCTTTAGCAGTACTTCTGCAAGCAATGGATATATCCATGCTTTCTAGAACTGACAAAATTAACCTTGCTGGAAGTGTGCAAAATAAGGAAATGGTTCCGTATTCAAAGACTACCGCTCCTTAGAACTCTAGCTTTTGCACAAGGGTAGTCTCCAAAATATGTTTTTTTCATTCCACAAAAACATATATTTTCCTTTTATTTTAAATGTAAAAGCTTAAATAAATTTTTTTCTACTAATCCTGAGCAAGCAAAAGAGTAACCATGCATCATTTAACTTCTATTCCAAGAATTAAAACTACTACTACTACTACTACTAAAAAAAAAAAAAAAATGACTCTTACCTCTACTCTTTTTCTAGCACAGAACTGAATCCAGTCCAGATAAACACTGCAGAAACTAGCTCTCGTTATTCCTTGGAGACAGGGAACATAATCTTCATCTATGTTAACATTAAACATTGCAAGGTCACGTTCAATATAATGCCACTTCGCATAAGGCTGCAGTATCTTTTGGATGGATTCATCTTTTATCCAGTCAAGGATTTTGGGAGAACTTGCTGTAAAGTATATTATACTCTGTTGACAAAATGTGCAAACATTAGTCACTCTCATCTCTGATTAAAGCAGATACATTTTACACAGAAGAGAATAAATCAAATGTGATCCTAAATTAAATAGGGCCACATTAACTAAATATAATGGTACATATTTTTCATATTTTTTACTGCTTGGTATCATTGCTTCACAAAAGTGTTCAAGTTAGAAAGATGATAATAATTGATATCTAAATAGCAGACAGAAAAAGAAGTAATATTTTTAATATACTCTTCTACCTTACAGGAAAATTAATACAATTATAGGAACAGAGAGTTCTAGCATTCAAACATCTTAATTACAGAATACTAGTGGGGTTCTAGAGTCTATTGCCAAGAAGGCAATATTGATAACAGTTTAGGCATATTTTGAAAAAACAGTAGTAGATGATCATATGCTCAAAATAGGGCTCTTTTTTCCTCAAGGGACTTACTGTTTTATGGTGATGAAGCTTTCCTAATTCTCTAACAAAAAAAACAGCCCCACCACGATTTAACCATACAGCTAAGATGTCACAGATGTGTATGACACAGGTCTGAAATGCCCTGTTTTAATTGCTGTTTTCTTTTGGCATTCAGTAGCATCAGTTTTGTTATTTGTCGATGCAGCTGGTAAAGAATAATGGATTTTTTCTTATATGTCAGTTTAAGAAGCTGATAACTGATATAATTGAGTTTACTTAAAGCACTGAAGGAGGAACAGCACTCAGCAGGAGCTCTTTTATCAAATGCATAAATATTAGAAAGCAGCAACACTCGTATCTCATATCTGTGCCTGAGTTTCTAAGTTCTTCTAACCACTGTGTCTGGAGACATTAAAATAATAATAAAGAAAACAGTAATTAAAAAAAATCCAAACAAAACTTAAAGCATATTTTCAAAAGAATATGAAGCTTAAGAAGAGGTTCCAATGCTTTCCATCAACTGGAAAGTCCCACTTTAATGTTTTATGAGTATAATATTAATATATTAATTTAGAATTGGATTCCAAAGCAAACGAGGAGCAAGTGTACACAAATAAAGAGGATGTAGTTCTACTTTACACAGTCAATGGAAACACTACTAAGCAAATAAATATATAAAATGAAAAAAGGATGGATTATAAAGGGCAGAACCACTAACAGCCCTTTTAAAACACTCAGATGCTCTCCACAGTTTATTTTTCAAATTGTACAAAAAATATACAAGTAAGAGGAGAATTAAGCTTCAGAGGAAAAAGACAAGTCAGACAGACACAGACTGAGGATGGACCTTTAATTTCTTGGCAGGTGGAGAAAATACACTCTTTAGAAAAGATTCATGCAGAAACAATAGGAGCTGAAAATACAGCACTCAGCAAATACAGACTTCTTGAATACTAAAAGATGTTTAAATAAGAATATATTGAGAAGAGATGGAGGAGGCACAAGGGAAAAATATCACAGTAGCTGGGCAGGAAATGATTTCAAAACATATGCAGAAGGGCTACAGGAGCTGACCCACTTTATTTGTGGAGAATAAAAATCCTTTTATAAGAAGAAATATTTCTCAGCTGTCAGTGAAACTGCAAATGAAATAAATATGACTTAGGAATAAGATGCTCAGTGCAACTCATTGTTTAAAAGACCAATATGGTAATTATTCTTGAAGGATAGAAGAGCTGAAACAAAGCATACATTTTCTCCATTGATTTTCAAGATAGAGTTTGCTTTCTTTATTATTCTCATCTGTGTTTACAAAGAAGCCAACTCAGCTGGGGAAAAAAATCAGACTCACAATCAGACACAGAAACAGCGAAAACTTCTGTCACCTAATTAAATTTTGCTCTTGGTAACTCTTCCAAGATATGTTTTGTGCACAAGTACATCCTCAGCTACATTACAATTAAGAAATAATATTTACAATATTGTAAGCTACAGAGAATAAACCAGGAACACTCCAAATGCTCAGTGCAATGGAAGTGCAGTTCCTGCAGAAACTACAGCGTGTTTTCAGAGTTTGTGATAAGGATGTGACCTGAATACTGCATTATCTGTAGTTCTTCTTACAATTAGTTTCCTACACCAATAAAAAGGAAGTGTCAGGGCTTTAAAATGTTCATAGTGAAACTGCATAGGGTCTTACTCAAGATTCCCCCATAAGAAAGAGCTGGGAAAGTAATGAATTCTCACCTCTGCTTCTAATACTGTTTGTTTGGAGGTAAGCATTAAAGAAACGGGACAAAAGCTGATTTCATACATAACAATCTTCTCACCTTCCAAGGCTGTACTAAGGAATTTACCAAATCTTTTTAAAGCTCCTGTTGATGGAAGAAACTAATTAATTTAAGAATAGGAGAAGACAATCTCCATATAACTTTCTTCTGGGGAGTGTCATTCTAAAGAAAAGATCTCCTCAGCTCACTCTCCCTTCACTGAAGGAGCCCCAGCTCAGGCTAATATTGAAGTTGCCAACAGGTTATTATTATCTTTTGTTATTATCTTCTGTTCATCCTTCCCTAAGAAGAGAAGTAGACTAAAGGATCAACACCTTTCTGAGAACACAGATCTGTCAGTGCAGTGTTGTAGTACTGGCTCAACTAAATCCAAGAAGAAGAGATTCAATTTTCACACCTTGGGAGCCCTCAGTCATAAACATAAAGTCTTCATATGTTGGAGATGGAGCGACAGCCACACCTCAGTGGTGTGGAGATAATTTAACCCACATCCCAATTACTCAAAACAGGATCAACTAACCACACCTGTATCACATGAAAGTTTGTCTAAGCCATCTTACCTTTGTCAGCTGCTTCTCAGGTGTGTCCAGAACTAGAAGCCCTAAACTACCTTTCAGTTAAGTTTTACTTCCCATGTGATGAACCTCACACTTTCCACAAGTCCTCTATATATTAACTGATTTAAAGGTACAAAAAAAGTTCCAGTTTACAAAGCACAATTCTTCACTGCTGTAAACTAATAAGATGCTCTTTTGATTGCAGCTTAGACTGGGATTTTTTTCAATCTCATTCACCATCAAAAGCTGAGTCATATGTCAGTTTGCATCAGTTTATGTTCCAGTTATTCAGGTTACCTTTTAAAGTAAAGCAAAGCAATAGTAGCAACATACTAATTTACAGTTTAAAGAAGGGTTGGTTTTTTTTTTTTGTTTGGGTTCTTTTACCTTATATACCTTGCTTTAAATTAATTTAGAACCACAGAACCCACCTGTAAAATGAAAAAATCATGCTCACATGCAGCTTTGTTTCTAATTAGTTAATTAAACAAGCAGGTTGGTTACCAGGCTGTACTGCCTGGAAAATTATTTATGAAATCTCAGTCTGCATTTTACAAAGTAATCAACTGCATGATCAAAGCAGTTTTGTAAGGTAATGAGCTTGCTTTTTACTACATTGGCTCATTTGCAAAAAATGGTGATTAACTTATTTACAACAGGTCTCTCTCTGAGGTTGACAGATTGGTACAATTGCAGAGATATAAGCAGAAAGGAGATGTCAGGGATGGTTGGGAGCTTTAATAACTGGCTTTGTGGCAATACCAGTGGCATAGGAAGCAGCATTTGGCTCTTGCTGTTTCAGTAGAAGACTATAAAACCCAACAAATTCTTCATTTGCTGGACTGGGAATTGTTTTGGCAGAGGATGAAGATGTCTTGCTAGATTATAAGGTTCAATTATTTCAACAAATTAGTATCTGTGTGGTTATTGTGGTCTTAATAACAGTGCAACTATAGAAGTGATGTAAATGAACTGCTGTTTAATCAGTGGAATAAACCAACTTCAAATGTATTGTGCTACGTATGTAAAACACAAGGTAAGAAGGGAGTTTGCACTACTAAAAAAGTACATTTGAGAAATAGCTCTTCAGATGTTTCCCAAGAACTTTATGCTTGTTAATCTCTTTTTTTTTTTTCCCCAGAACAAAAGAGCACTGGAAAGGCCAAGGCAAGAAGAAATAACAAACTGTCAATGAAGTTTTTTTAGAATGCAACAATGTAAGTAAGAACGCTTCCTCTGACTTTTTCACCAGAGGATGTTTACTCACCTTGATTTCTGCTGAAGCACACCTGAGATTTTCTGTACTAACTGTAAGTGATCAGAACTAAATTTAGCAAAGGGAGATATGGATTTATTATCCCTATTCTAGTGGAAGGTGTCCCTGCCCACGGCAGAGGGGTTGGAACTAGAAGAACTTAAAGATCAACCCAAATGATTCTATGGTTCTATGATCTAACATCAAGTCTGTCCACCTGCCAGAGTGTTGTGCAGATGAATAAACATAAAGCCAAAAATTTCAAATGCTCTTTCTCCTGCAGACAGCCAGCATTTCTTCCATTTGACAAATCTGCCTAGGAATAATGTACACTTTACCAAAGTGTTTACCTTGATATAGTATCTGATAAGTATTCTCCGCAGATCGAACACTTGCAGCATTGTTGCAGCGTTGTTATCAATGATGCTGTATCCTTCCAGGATGTACTGGGTTCGTGTTATTTCCCATGTCAGCCATCGGAGGTTAAAGGCTGCATTACATGATAACAAGTGAGGCAAGTGCCCAGGCTTACAACAGCAGCAGCCTTCGTTGTCTTCATCTCCTTCTGTTATAGCTTCCACTTCTCTCTGCTGGCAATATGTCCCTTGGCAGTGAGAAAGAGAGAGTATGCTGCCAGTTACTGGGGGAGGAGGAAACAAAGGACTTCTTCCAAGCTGAAATTCAAAGTATGTTTGAAGGCTTTAAGCACTTAGCAAAAATCTAAAAGAAAGAGCCACGGCAACAAATTAGATGTGCTAATTGATCCATGTGCAGCAGCAAATAAAGAGGTGTACATTATTTATTTACTATCACCTAATAAAAGCCAAAAGGGCCTGATCTAATGTTCTGAGCGTTGGGTTCTGAGCTGAGCTAAACTACAGACCACAGCTTCTGCCTTAATAAAAACTCACCAGGAAGCAACACTAAAGAGTCTCGCTCCATAAGGCACATTAAGCAAATTGATCCAAGTCTCAGTCTGCTTCTTCAACTAACATTAAGAACACAAAGAAAGATTTTACAGTGTGTCAGAGTACTTGTAAAATCTGGGTTTTAGCAAACTATCTTGGAAAGCAGGTTCCAAAAATAACATCTACTGGGTTGTTCTCTCTCCCACTGGAGTACAAGCTACTCTGGATCAAACATCTCTAATGAATAGCACTAGTGGCAGTACATCATGAGAAGAGAGCAGCTGCCTAATTAGTCTATTACACAGGCTTTAGATCAGAGTAAATTTTTCTAAAAAAAAATATGTTAGCTCAAAAAGAAATCATAAGGCAGATGCAGAAACAATAATGCAGACTCTGCATTTCTAGCTTGTGCTGCGCACACTAGATAGTCAAGCTGAGCCCTTGGGGATTTGAAATCTAGGAATGTGGCTTCTATACCATGTACGGCACTACTAGTAAAAGCTGAGGCAGACTGCCATGTGCTCCCCCAGTACTCTCAAAATACATGATTTTTATGTTCATGATTTCTGCATCTTTTAAAAATTACTCTCTGTAGGCTGTTGCAGAGTTTGTACATAAACCATCTTTCAAGGCCATCTCCTATGATGCAGGTTACACATGTCATGCACAGGCCTCCTGCCAGCGTTTGAGTATCACCCCACGGACTGCTGAGCCCATCAGCTTCCAAACAGTCTCAAAAGAAGAGGAAGATGCTACACGCTGTGCTGCAGTTTAACAGTTATAATTCCCTCCCTACCAGGACCCAAAGAACTGTTATGTCACTGTAAATGGAAGAAGAATTTAGCTATGTTCATCATCTGAACATTGGACCAGGAAAGAATACAATGCCAGCTCCAATTCCCTGCAGACTGCCAGTACCCCAAAAGAGAGCATGGAGCACAGCAGCATCCCAAAGGCCTTTCCATAGAGCATGACAATTGCTGGGCCCTTGACTGTCTATCCTAGTCCCATCACAACTGTCTGGTCAACAACCTGTGAACTTTAGTTTGTACCAACAGAAGACGCATTCAGCATATTCCTTTCTCCTCACTGAGAAAAACCTTTGAAAATATAACAAAATATGCTTCGGTATTGCCTATCACCTTCTCTTTTTTTGCCTGTACACCTTCTAAAATGTATGCAAGCAAGCAAAAATATACAAGAAAAAAGAACAGAAAAATCTGAAGGAAATGTGTGAGAAAAAACAGGGTTGTAGTCTTAAGAGATGGGGGAAAAAGATCCAGTATATTCCAGTGATCTCTGTTTAGTTTGCTGTGAATGAAAATTTATACTGTGAACCCAGTATTGTTTGCACACTGATACACATTCCTCCTTAGACTTCATGGATAAACAATATGAAAAATTCTGAAATATCTTCAGGTCACTCAAATATGAACATCTTTCCTTTTTGTCACAAAGTACAAAACATGACCAATTAAGCTAACATTTCCAGTTGGACTGGACATGCACTGGACTGCTTCTGCTTCATATTTCACATATTTCTACATGAATTAACACTTAATTCCTCCACAACAAAAAACCCAAGAACTGCTCTGGGTCAGCGAATGCTTCTGTGAAGTCAAGTCAAAAGACATCGTAGTCAAACTGAAGTAGGGAAAGCATACTCCTTTGTACATTGCTTGGCAGAAGTAAAATAACTACTCCATGCTGGTACTGTTACTGTTACGTTTATTTTTGAAAGTTTAAAGGTCTCTCAGTATTACACTGAATTTAAGAGAAGATAAATCTTCATGCCAGGTGCTAAATTAAGTATTGCCAAATATTTATAAGTGATGAAAAATGAAAAACAGAAGCCTAATGAACAACTGCCACTGATCCCCTTACAACCTCAGGAAATAAAGATGGCTTTGCTCAATCTGTGAAACCCTATTCTTAAATAATTTTTTTTCTTTTGATATGGAAATATCACATTATATTCCTATAGCTATTTCTATGTGTTCTCTGTATTACCTTTATTAATAAATACCAAATATTATTACTGCAGATTCTGTAATTACTACTTTTCTTAGAACACATATTTTATAAAATACAGGGCCTAAAGAGGCTTCAAAGGTAAATAAAAGGCAAATTCAAGAGACCCTCGATGTTTAAAGGAAACTGTCATCACATGCATAACAAACAGAAGATAATGCCAGAACAATATTTGCGTTCTCAGCTAATTCGATAGGATAAAATGTCTCTAAGTCATCTTTGCTGGGTAATTTTAATCAATTAAAGTTAAAATTATACTACAGTGGGTGCAATCAATGTTGAACCTCAGGAGCAAGAGACATTTTAAAAGGGACTCTGTTATTACGAAAGCTCTGGGAACCAATGAAACGAGTTCATGTGTTTGTTTTATGGATTTATTCCAAAGAATGTGCTCTTCAACATCTGGCAAACATGCACTTGATTAACAAAAGCTGTTTGATGGACTTGGGTACTACCACCTTGGGGATTTGGTGTCTTTATTGCTTGCACAGCTTCTGAGGTATCCCTGTTAAGTTTAAAGGTATAATCTGAGCCATGGCCAGTGCTCTGACAAAACACCAAATCCTCATTCCTAGCATCATCTGCTGATTAGCATTTCCAAATGACATCTAGTAAAGGGACTCAAGTCTGCAAAGCCAACATTCAGGCTTGATGCTCAAGTACATGTTGGTTCCCTCCCAGTTTTTGTAGTCAGTTCCAGAAAGACTGCCAGTAATTTTCTCTCACCTTTAATGAAGCCTCTCTTTAATCCATAATGCACTGGCTGGACTTCAATCTCAGACTGGCATTTTACTGAAAAATTTCATTTACCAGTGCCTACATCAATCCTTTTTGGCTCATTACTCTAGACTCTGGTACTACAGAGACTAAGAGCATGTGCTCAGCTTCATGCATTGAGCCAGAAAGGACAAGACACATTAAATGAAGTTAAGCATTTGTGTACATCTTTTACAGAAGGATGACCCTAAACTTTTGTGTATATGTCATAAACTGATGATTTAAGTGACAATTTTTTATATTGCTTCTCAAAAAATTATCAAGTTCAAGCACCTCTGAGAGAATTATTCATAATACCAAAGAGCAGGGAACAGAACGTGCACTTCAGTTCTGCAATATAATTAAGTGTAGTACCATTAAATATTAAAATACAGGGAAATGTTTTCACTGGTAATTAGTCATTTCTAAATCTGAGGGAACACTTTTTTTTACATTTTTTTCTGCAGTAGAAAGAAAATAAGCTCATGAACTTCACTGAAGTTTAGTCATTCACTCTGACCCTTGCTAGTATAGATAAGATCAATTCATTTGTAAAGTATCTAACGCTGGATGGTTGCCAAAAATCCATCAGTGTAAAAAACATGTGCCAGCTGAATAAAGCAAGGTCAGCCTTTGTGAGCTGAGGAGAAAACCAGGGTGAGAACTTGGAGCTCTTTGTATTTTCCTGACGCATCAGGATTTGAGGACTGACTTGCGCTCTGCCAGAGTGATCTGACCTAAATGGAAATGGAAAATTGAAACTGAAGACTGTAATCTTGCTCCAAGAGGATACATAAAATACACCTAAATGAATGACCATCTAGCCTTCTAGAATTTAAGGCTGAAACCATAGTGTGTGCTTCTGAATTCAATTTTGAAAACTCAGTGAGTGAAAAGCATTTTTCAAGTTCTGAAGGACCAGAAAGAAAAATCCGTAACACAACCACACAATTCTAGGAGCAGTTTTAGTTTCCATAAAACACTTAAGTTTAACAACATCCAGAATGGGGACTAATTATTGTGGCTGAAGGCAGCGATAGATTGAGCACTGAGGATTGCTGACATATCAGCAACTTTGGTGCAAATGTACACAGAAAGGGCTCAGAGGGCTTCTGCACCAACCTCACCCCACAGACGTTAAGATCATCATGAATCACTCTCCTGCACTAGGCACTTTAAACTCTGTGATCCCAATATCCAGTTTTGGGCTAGGGAATGTAACTAGGTGTTAAGCCTGAGAGATGGAGCTGGATATGGAAATGGGAGCCACGAAGAAGGACTGAAGCCCAGGGTAACTCCTTTTGTAGGCCATGCAGCAATCTCTTCACAGACAACTCCACAAAAAAGCCTGGTTGTTCACTATTTGTTTGGCAAAACCACACACACAAATATTTTACAAACAAATGCGTTACTGTGGAATTACATGACTCTGCTCCAACAAGCTCTGCAGCAGACATGAGTATTCCCAAATTCTGATGGATTAGGCTCACCCAACATTTTTTTTCTGCTCAGGATAGCAGCTTAATAAGCATCAAGTTATGATGCAAAAGAAGCACAGGGAGCATAATTACAGCCATTGAAAGGCCATCCTCTCCTGAAATACACATCAGATATAGTTCTAGAAACACAAAAACCCAATACTTCCAAGAGGAGTGAACTGAGCTCACAAATGGAAACTTATGAACCCCAGAACTAGACACATGCTGAAAACTAGTGACTTTTTTGGTTCCTTCCTGCTCTTTTTGCTTGTGGAACTGGGATTAAGAACAGTAATTTATAGGCTCTGATAGTCTCAGTTTGTTTCAAAGGAAAATCTCAGGATTTAAAAACGAGTATCAATTCCTCAGACATCAAAGCTGCTAGTTATAAAACTGTGGTTTGGTTTTCAACTGTTTCAGGTACTTGTACGCCTGGAAAATAATGTGGTTTTCAAACCAGATCAGTTGCTCTTATAACAGGCATCCTCTCTCCTCAGAAACCTTTCCTTTCCTTGGTCCACAGAGACACGTTAAGAAAGGCCAGGTGGAAGAAAGCATTCTCCAAAGATGTTGGTTGTTAAACTTGCAGCTATGAAATACCACAAAAACCTCTCAGGTCACATCTTTTGGAGTGCAATCAAGATGCAATATTTTGTTTCTGGCAAAGACATTTTCTCAATAAAAAGACTGCAGTGCATCTATTTTTCTTCCTTCCAGAAGTCTTCTCCAGTGCACCCATATATACATATAAAATTGTGGAAGGGAGGAAAGGGAAAAAGACATGAAATATTTATTCTAGTACGTGTTACAGAAACTATTCAAAGCCTATTTGAAATTCATAGACAGCTTCCACCATTGCAGCATCACTGTACACCTAGGAAGGCTTGTACACCACAGATTTCCTGCGTTCAAGATAAAGTATCCTCTTTCCTGTTTTATGCCATTCTTCCCAATTAAATCACCAAGATTAAAGAAGTCCCTTTACATCCTTTCTGTCCATGCCTCTAGTATTTCCAAGCATTCTGTCTCTCTGTCTTTGTTCTTTCCCACAAACACTGTACTTTTGGGTTTTAACCTTCTCTCCCAGGGGATGTGTTTAAAATGGCTGTTTTTCTCTGAACTCTTTGTAATTTATCAATACCTTTTAATGGTCTGGTACATACATTGAACATACCTCAAGAGTGGTCTCAGGAAAGACATGAAGGTGGGCATTTTTATTTCCCAACAGCAAGAAGTGATTTGTACAAAGAAATGAAAGTTGCAATCACTCTTTAAATAAAGAATGATTCTTTATTTACATATTTACAGATTTACAATGATTCTTTATCTACAGTGCCTTCAGACACAAAAATCAAACACCAATAAATATTCCTTGCACTGGTAATGTATTTGCTACTTTAATAAAACTATGCAGCATACACATATGCTGCAGAAATGAGCAACTGTCCTTATTTCTTAGACATCATTACTGTGTCTAAAGCGTATGTCCTAAACTGGCTTCCCATTTTGCGTGGGAAATAAGCTAGCAAATGCAGAGAAAGCCCCATAGGCGATGCCATACTGCTGCCACAGCTGCCTTCCACTATGTACAATTACATCTGTCTCTGCCCTGTGCTTCTTGCCTTGATCCATCTAATGAAGTTCCAATGAAGCATTGATATTGCACGTGCAACATGCAGTAACAAAAAAATCACATCAGAGATTTAGAAGTGTATTACAAGACTGAAGGATACTGTGCATGAGTTAGAAAACTCCTCAAGACTTCAGCAACACCACCAGTAAGTAGTTTCTTCATTACATTAGGCATTACATGTAATGCCTAACTGAATATTCTCCAAAAGGCACTTTGCAGACACACAGACTAAACAGGAAAACATTTTAAATCTTCCTTTTTCTACAGGGAACTCATGCGAGAGAGAGATTTTGACATTCTTTCTGCTTGTTCCCTGATTGTTGGCTTCCCCATCTCTTCCTTTCAAATTAAATGATACATTATGTATTTCTTCTGGCAGGCTGCTTTTAACATACTCCTGTGGTCTAACACAGACAGCAGAGTTACCGAAGGGCTCAATTCCCCCGCACCAACCTGCAGCTCCTCGGAAGCATTACCCTAGTCTCAGCTCATTACTACCTTCTCTTTGTTTTCCATGCAGGAGGAGTCAGGCATTTCCTCTCAATGCCTGGAGGTCTTGAGCCTCCCCCTGGCTTTACACTCAGGATGAATGACACAACGGAGGCACATCCCCTCCCTGCCCATAGAATAGGAGAGTGAAGAACTAATTCATACAAGGTGCTTAATATGAACAGGACTAGAGATGGATGAAAGGAATTCCAGCTTTGCTGACTCTCTTCTTTCAGTCTGCTCAGTCTGCACCTTCTTACCCTGCCTGCAGGGGTTTGGTTGGGTTTGTTTTTTCATTTAAAAGCTGAGACAAATGCTTCTATTACATACAGCTAGAAAGGCATCTGGATCAGTCACTTATAATGCGGACTCTCTATTAGGTTGGACTGCAAATGGAGGAGGCTGTAAGTACATCCTGCCCCTGTACACTTAAATTCAGAAGACTGAAAGATCCCTTCTTCAGGCACTCAGCACTGCCAGCACAGCTTTTCAGCTACCACAATGAGAAACACCCATAGGAAAATCCAGAGCTCCACAATGCAAATATTGCCTTTGGTTTAGTCATGAACAGAAAACAGTCACAGGCACAGAGAACACTGTTGTGATTCACTCGTTTCCAAAGCAAACACAGATTTCCTATTTAAGGAACAGCAGATTTTTAGGGCCCTCAATTAAAATTACTTGTTTGAAATTGAAGTTAAGGAGCCAAAGCTCAGAAATTACAGATTTCAAGTTCCTCCTCTAGTCCTTTTTCCCCCTTGTGGGAAACCATTCTGTACAATGAAAGGAATCAGGGTCCTATGTAAAAAACAGTGCATGACCAGACATCTAAAAATAGAAATGCAAGATGCCCAAAGCAGAGGAAATGAGTCTTGTGCTTAACAATTGCTATTTGACTTTATAAACCATCAGGTTCTTCCAGGGCAGTTCCATACACTCTTTCCCACTCCTGCAGAAAAAAAATCCTACAGTATTCAGTCATACTGCACACCAGCCATTTGCAAGATTTGAAATGGGGAAGAATGTGCCTAGTCCTCACAGGACCCTCAATTAAAATTACTTGTTTGAAATTGAAGTTAAGCAGCCAAAGCTCAGAAATTACAGATTTCAAGTTCCTCCTCTAGTCCTTTTTCCCCCTTGTGGAAAACCATTCTGTACAATGAAAGGAATCAGGGTCCTATGTAAAAAACAGTGCATGGCTCTCGGTGCTGCTTTGAGGAAGCTTGCTCTAGTTCCTGCCCACGCAGGCAGCAATTCTGCTCAAAGGAAGGAGCAAAGAATGCCTTGCAAGGAAGAGTTTAAGTCTCAGCTTTCAGAGAATTTCCTTAGAATAGCCTTGGTTCCCCTTATGGAACTTCTGAGTTCAGTTCAGCCCTTCTGGCTCCTTTCACTCAGAGTCAGTGCCCGAGTGCCTGGGCACCCTTGTGGCTGATGGCCCCAACCAGAGCAGCCCACCTCCTGGTTGACACAAGAACCAAATGTCTTACAAGAAAAGGGTGGTTCTGCAGAATAGTTTAACTAAAGCACATCAGCCTTCATGGGTTACCTGGAGACACAAACAACCCTCTGGTGTCAGCACACCACCTCAGCAAGTCTCCACTGGGCACACTGACCATTCACATTTTGGCATCCATTAGGCTTTTATTACAGCCTGCATCAGGCAGATTCATCTTATCTGGCTTGTGCCTGGTTCCCCACTGGGCTCCTTTGTTTCTCCTACTCTATCCTTAAGCAGGCTTGTAATTCATGTGGTTTCTCTGGCAGTGGGGTTCAGTTGGTATGTTAAATGCTACTTCTTGGAGCTGTTCTTTTCTAAGGTCAATTCCTTCATTCAACCCTACAAGGCTTCTCTGTTCCAGGCCAAGCAACATAGTAACAACAATCACATTCCTAGTTTCTCTTCCCATAACATCTCTACAAAATATTCTGAATGCTGGAGAAAACTTCCTTACATAGCATGTTGGAGAGGACACAAAAAATAACTACATACTTTCTCTTATTCTTGGAATAGCATCATCGGGAGAGGGGAGGAAAGGGGAGAGGGAGAAGGAGGAGCGGAATAAGGGACTAAAGACAAGAAGAGATCCCAATTTTCCCACTCCTCTCCTCCTCCTCCAGTAACTGATATGTGCTTTCCTGTTCACAGTTTGCTGTCGCTCTCTTGACCAGGCCCACTGAACATGCAGGTAAGAAGTGCTCTTTGCCAGCCTCCTCCTGAGGACTTCAAGAAAGACTGGGAAAGAGGATATTCCTCATGAGAACTCAGCTGGCTCTAAGCAGCAGCCCATGAAAGACATGAGAGGCTGCGGAGCTCAGTCCCAGCTGAACTTAAGGACCTGCTGTGGTCGGCAGACACATTGGATCTATTCACAAAGTAAAACACTGTTAACTACAGTTAATTAACACTGAACAGTGTTGGGCCCTCTGCATGGAAAGGTCAATTTTCAGATACATTCAACTACTTAAACTGTGATTTTAGGTAATACAGAGATGCCTTGACAGGTGGCACACTGCAATTTTTGAGCTTTGCTCTCAGATCTAAATGCCAAATGGCACTCTTTGGCAGTGAATGATCCTGGCTCAAAGTCAAAGAAAGTCTTCCCAAGCCACTTTACAACAAAACTATTCAGTTGTTCCCTGTTCAACTTCCAGTTCATTAAGACTGTCTGCTGGGCCCCTGATCTTGTTATCCAGCTAGCACGTGGCTCATATTGTTTCATCTGTTTCCAAGATTTACTTCAACTGCTTCGGGATGGTGATGACAGAGAGAGACCCAGCAGTAGGGGGCAACTGCATAAAGGAAAAAAAAACCTCAAAAAGCTCACATAATTTAAGTGGGAGAGTGAGGTTTCTTTCTTCTGTTTGTTTCAAATCCTACAGTGATCTATTTTAACACAAAATGATGATCAGCAAAGATAATTTTCAGAAGGTAGAATGCAAGTACCTATCTCTGATACAGCAGCACCATTGTTCACTTTGGAGGCACACAAGGAGAAGGTAATACTTGCACAGATGTCTTAGAAATTGAAGCAAGCCTCAGAACCACATATAGATGATCATGTATCCCTCAACAATCATCATCATCATCAACAACAAGAAATTATGAGGCTGATGAACAAATTCTCCTCCTTTCCAGCTGTTTTTTCTTACAGTTTGCCTTTGTACTGAATAGGTATCTCCTCAGATATTACAATACCAAGCTGTTTTAGGTATTTACTACTGTCTTCTTTCTACATAACTCTGCTTAGGACATGGGAGTGTTATCTTCATCCCCACCATAGAGGAAGGAAAGTGTTTACCACAACCTATTCAACATCCAACAGAGAGTCTTGTCACAGAGTCGAGCCTGGAGCCCACACATGTTATTTCCTAGTCGAATCCTTCCACGTCTAAGTGCTTTCAGAGAGCCAGTCACCTGTTTTCTCACACTCAACCTTGTTGAACAGTCATGTCGATTATACTCTCCTCTACACATTGCCCATTAGATGCTCAGCCCTTGAGCCTGGGAAGCTGCTTATTCCAGTATTGCAAAACTCCCATCACCTGCAATTGCAAAGTGGTATCTTTGAAAGGTTACAAATCCAACCAACAAACCCAGGCAGCCAACATACGTAGCATGAGCAAAATTTAAAAGCGGTTTAAAAGCTTTGTGGTTTTACTTTCATTTTGCTTCCTACTCTAGGGACAACAACAACAGCAACTGGCCCCACAAAAGCCACACCACCGAAGAAGGGGATGCAATTGCCATTCCTTAAAGACGAGTGTCCTGACAGAGGAATACACTGAATGGTGAGAAAGTGAGGTCCCTTGTTTAACTGAAGGGACAGCGTTTCCTAAATAAGAGAAATATGAAGACTTGATTAACTTGCTTCTCTATTGTTCTACTGTGATAGAGACCATGTCAGCATGGGCTACTTGCATGGCCTGACACATGCAAAGATATTTTCTGTGGAAGAAGTCTTATTTAACTTTTTTTTTTTTTCAAAGACAAGCTTTTGGGGGTCAAAAAATTTTAAGAACAACTTCGATTTTCAATGCTATAGAGGAAAGGAAATAATCTGAAAACATAACTAAGCATTACCCAAAGGATCTGTGAACTAAGCAAACAATTCAACAAGCCTTCTTTCTGAAGGTCTTACAGTGCTGTAGAACATGACTCCAAATTTCTTAACATCTAGGTTTCACAGCATCATTCAAATAATGATACAAAGAAGTACCAAGCTTTTAGACAGACAAATATCTATAAAAAGAGAAAGGTCCTTAAACTCTATGTCCTACTATAGTTTGTGATAAATTAAAAAGACAGAGTAGATTTGTTCTTATTTAAATCACCAGGGATCCTTACCTCGAAATTCGAGCCCTCTGAGCTGAAAGGTGACAAGGCCATTTCCAATTTCGATCAAGTGCACAAAGGCATTTAAATAATCCGATGCCAGAATAAAACAGTCTCCTGTGTTGTAGTTTCCCCAGCGGCCCAGAATCAAATCTCCACAAAGAGACTCCTGCAGAGATCTTGTCAAATGCTCATAAAAAATGGAGTTGAGATTATTGTCATCATTTCCTACAACCAGAGCAGCACACATTTGTAAAGAATGAAATTTATGGTATACAAAGCCATTCTGCATAAAATTCCATGTTCATTTTCATTCCTGCTTAAAGTCTTCCTGATATGTTACACAATCTGTATTTCCTAGCTTTCCCTTCAGAGAATCAGGTCTGAATTTTTTGTTTAATATGAGCATTATTGTAAACAAAATATCAAATTATTGATAACACATTTTTCAGGCTTACTCAAATAACCTCTATCTTTTACAACAGAAAGAATTTTCTGGCCACATAGAAAGCCTCTGCAATGATACGTTAATGTCTACATACTGTTCTTAATTCAAAGAAACCAGAAATCATTATTATTTCATTACATATGTTTAAATTTGAATATTTTTTCTGAGATTTTTAAAGACTTTGGTCACACATCTTCCAATGATTTTGTTGGGATTTTTTTCTTTTAGACCTCCAGGAATTTTTCAAGGGTTTTTCCATTAAGTATCTGCTGGTACTTTAAATGAGGATACTTACTTTAAAAGAGTTTACTTAGTATATTGGGTAAGAATGAAACATTCACCACTAAAATTGCTACCACTTTAAAAACAGTAGCTGTCCAATTACACATTGCTTGGACCAAATGTCCAAAACACCCCATCACAGTCTGGAAGTTTCATCTCATAAAGGTCTATGTCATTTAACTGCATTAAAAGGATCACTTTATGATGGTGATTTGTGAAAGAGATTGAACTTTCATAAATGCCAAGATAGTGCCACATAATCCACGTGGTGTTGTCTTGTGTTTGCACTCTTTTACATAATATATACTTGACATATGAACTGTTTTTTTCTTCCATAATGCATCAATGTCTCACCTTCAATACTTTTAAAATGCTGGTGCATGAACACATGTACAAACCAACACCTCGCAGGTTTATTGGTATGACGGTGTATGTGGATACATATGTACAGGTACCCTGTGCATATTTAGGAGTAGATCTAATGTGGAGGAAAAAAAACCCCAGAAGAGGAGACTTTCAGAGGCTATAGCTTCCTCTACAAATTGCTCTTCAATGCAAGAGGAGGAGCAGGTGTGTAACTATGCTGGTTTTCATCCCTGTGGCCATTAAGCAGCCAGCCCTGGTATGTGCGTCCATGTGTGTGCGTATGCCCATGCAGATAAATTCAGCTATACACCTCCTGGAGTACATGTGGTCAAAATTTAAACAAGTCATAAAATTAATCTTTTAGGCACACACACAAAAGTAATGTTCTGCTTGAGCTACAGGATTAAAAATAGAATTAACTTATCGCATTTATAATAATGCTAAAGGTTATTGCTATCAGATGGCAGAATGGCCTTGGGAAACATCCTAGCTCCCTGCCTCGAAATGATAAATAATTAAAGAGCACTATATATGCTTCAAATTATTAATACCTCTCTTGCCTACTTAGACACCCTGGATTTCACCCATTTCTGCTTGAAGACATGTATTTGTTCATGCTACTGATGTAATGGATAAAGGATAAAGGGGTGGGCGTAACAGCAATAATTAAAATGTAAACATCTAACTTCACAATACAAACCCCTGCCACCTCAGCAGCAAAATAAAATCAGCCACAGAACACTAAAGCAGAAGAATCCCATATATGAAACCTTGGCCTCTCTCACTGAGACTGGGATTTGGTATGAAAGACTGGTATCGGTTTCTCCTGAAAAGGGCTCTATCCCACCATGCACTGAAGAGTGCCAGATGAGGTACCACACACTCTCTGTGTCCACTGACTTGCCAAAAAATGCTCTCACTTCCCAGTCTCACAGGAACAACTGCTGTAGCCTGGGGAGGTGCTTTACACAGCCATGGATTGGTGCTCATTTAATGCAGCTACCCAGCAGAACAGCCCACCATCTTTCCTACTTCTTTCTCTTGCAAATTTTTCAGTTTCACTTTTCGACTTCTCCAAAAAGGTTTCTCTCCAGGGAAGAGGAGATACCTGTCAGCCCAAACTGCTCAGCAGTAGGGGCACCACTAACTTACTGCTTTTTTCCAAAGCCTTTCCCTGCCCACAGCTGACCTCTGAGTCCAGATAGGGTGTCTGCTGCATGTTCCACACAAACAGCAATGTTACGATTAACCAAACAATTCCCAGCCCAGCAACACATAACTGAAGAGCAAATTTACTTGTCAGGTCACACAACTTAAACTGGTGCTCTGCTAGATTTAAAATGCTCTGGTTTGTTCACACAACATTTATACCCTTTGCATCTCTTCAGCTTCCCCAGCAAAGCCTTACCAGTGTAAATACATCACATTTTGCAAATCAAACAAGACACCCAAACTCCCAGGCCATACCTGCATCCTTTTCGATCTGAATTGCCAGTCTGGTGTTGGAATGGTCCGATCTTTTGGTGCTGGAAATAAAGACATGTTGTACAGCCAATTCTTTTTTTTAAAAAAAAATACAATTCTCATAGTAAACACATCTATTTTCTTTTTAACATATCTCCTCATTTTGTGTTTATATCATTATGCAGTTCACACTCTAATCCATTCATCAGGCATACATAGTTATTTCAGGTCAGTATTGCTACTGATATTGGAGCTTATCAGCACACAGAAGTGTCTGTGGCCTCTGCTCCTTTCCCTCAAGCCCTTTCTGCCCCATTTTCCTTCTTGTGGGGCACAGTACATTCAGAATTTGGCATTTGTGATAATATACAACACTATGTACTTAAATAATTGAACTGGCTTCAGAAACACATCAGTCAGGTGCCACCAAAACAGCAAATAGAAAGAATATTTAATCAGTCTTTCTTTCCTTCCAAGCCTTAAGGGAAACAGTTGGGCTCAAGGAGCTTTCTTTGTGTGAAAATGTTTTTGTGGATGTGTAACATTTATGGAAAAACAACAACAAAAAAATCACTTTACTTAGTTTGATATTTAGCTAGGCAGCAACGAGTGTCCCTGATCATTCTTATTGCTTGAAAAAGAGTAAATTACAGGGCCTTAGTCCACACAGACAGTAACCCTGTCTCCCCTATTAATGGCACATTCTCAATGCAGTATTTTGATTGTAGTGGTGGAACAAAAATACCACAGGAAAAATGGTCACAAAACAGAAGGAACTAAAAGGTAGATTGGATTGAGCTTTTACTACTACCTGTAACAAAAAACACTAATAAAGTCTGAAAATAAGGAATGACTAAATCACTCTGGACCCATATGTGTTAAACAGAAGGGAGTGATTTTTGTGGTGACCAGGGATATTCAAGTCCAAAGCACCTCCCAAGCCTTCAGGGTACAAGTGAAAGTCTGGCCAACTGAAATGCTATAGTAAATACAAATTTCCCTGAAACACTGCTCTGGCAGGAGTGTTTAGGGATTTTGGGACACTTCATTAAGAATATTGCCTCAAGAGTTTTGCCTTCAACCACTAGCCTTAGCAGAAGATCTATCAATCAAATATGTAAATATTATCATTCCTTGGAAAATGAGGTTAAAGCAAAAAACAGAGAAAGACCAAGCTCTTTGTCCCAAATAACAGTCAGCATAAGGTTACGTGTGACAGTGGCAAGAGTCTCATCTGTTCAACAGCCTGTAAGCACAGGGGAAAAGTGCCACAGCAGCACCTCCCCTAGCATGGGAACTGAGGGAGACACCCAGGCATGGTCCTCATTGTGTCCTTGGTTGAATGGTGATGAGGATGGCATGGCTAGGTGGGACTGGCTAAGGTCTGGCTCAGGAGGATGGGGAGCACAGGTCATAGTTGAACAGGCTGATGGCTGGCCAGTCAACTTAAAAAGCCTGAATTTAGCTATTCACTACGAGAAACTTAAGACATGCCCCAAGGAGACTGCACCAAAGAGGATATCAGTTACATGGAAGGTTTTCAAACACCTTAAATAACACTGAAAAAGGATGGCATAAACCCAAGTCTCTGAAGCACAGCAGAGACTCTCTGAGAGTCTTCATGTCCTCATCTTAGTACTGGTTCCCAGGACTTCCTGTGTCAATACACAGGTTATTTAAAAGGTTGGAAGTTTCTGAGCTGAAGCTATAAGCTCATGCTGAATCCAACTATGGGAAGGAGGCCACTGATGTCCCTAATGTTAGAAAGCCTTTTCATCCACTCCCTACAGTCTCCCCCAAAAAGCTGTGGAAAACTGATCAACAGAAAAATCGCACACAGGGTTCCATTTAGTAGACAGAAGAAGAATAGAATTGCTTTCCTTACCAAAACCAGCTGATTTCTGCTCTAAAAAGGCATGTTCTCTACTTTGAAAAAAGCACGATTGGAGAAAATAAGAGTCTTAATTAAAATTATTTGTAATTAATATTAGGATACTATCTACATATATTAAAAACTTATTTGATGTATTATTTATCTGCTGGCTTCCGGTTGGTTCAGCTTATTGTAATGGCAATTTTCACTTCCTATGCAACAGAAAATGGCAATGGGGGAAGGGCCTTCTAAGCAGTTTGAAATTTAGAGAATGATTTTACTTCAAAAAGGTTGTCAGAATTCTTCCACTCTGATACATATCTACCTGCATATGCAAGAGTAAGCATAAACATTATGTTAGGGAATTAAATCGACTTTCTATTCTCAGTAGAGAAACACTGCTGATTTCCAAATGCATATGTTTTAACATTATGAGACTCTTTATTAACTTTCAGTCCCTCTGAAATCAGTGCCAATATGAGGTACATATTAATACTGTTCTTTACCCCCAATTTTTTACCAACTTATAAAGCATTTCTGTTCTTGAGACATATTGAGTCCCATACAAATCAACCAATACCCCAGAAAATTCTGATCTGTAATACACAGGAATCCTTTTGCCCAGCATGCAGCTCTGGCTCTATTTCTTTTCCCCCTTTTTTGTTTAGAGAGAAAGATGCATGAAATAATCAGGGAAAATCACAAGTGCTTCAGACACTCCAAAACAGATAGTGCAGCCTGACTGGGAAGAAAGGAAGGAAATAGAAGATCTCACAAAAACAAAACCAAACCAGGCTCAGTTGAGGCTTTATCCTCCATTCCAAGCACAGTAACAATTGTTTAAGCAGCTAAAACATGGGCCTTGGGACATGAGACAAGATTTACCTTTTCAGACACTATCAGAAAAACACAAATATTTATACAGATATTTTGAAATATAATTTTATTCCATTTTTTGAAGACCAAGGGTAATATAGGCAGTTTGTAAAGCAAACTTCTGTCCTAAAATTCAGTTTAGTTGAGTAAATGCAGTCAAGTAATCCATTTTGGATTTTGAAAGTCTCCTATAATTATTAGTAACCAAAGCTATGTTTATATGTTCTTGAAGGCCATGGGAATTTGCATAGGATTAAACTATAATCCTCTGAGCCTAACAATCAAACCAGCAATGCCTTTACTCCGGGGCTTTTCTCTCTCAACTAGGACCTCTCAAAGTGAACTTCTGGGATTAGTGGGTGATTTGGGCTTTCCTCCAGTGACCTCTTCCTTTAAATTTGGTTGTTACCACTCATCCAATGTGATAATTAGTTCAGTAATTGAATTTCTTCCTGAATTGCATTATTCTTTGCAAACCAAGAGCAGGTCCTTTGGCAATTGCCCTAGAGAGCAAGTGACTGTGTTTGAACAACTTCAGCTATGTCTTCAGCAACTTTAAAGTCAACATCCTGCTTAGTTCCTGAAATATCTATTTCATGACCTTTTAATCCACCATTTACATGGACACTGACACAACCCACTGGTTTGGGTAGCACTGTTCAAGCCATCATAACCATTGCTTCCCTTTGCAAAAAGAAGATCAAGTCACTTCCTATAATCCCTTATCCAAAAATACTGCCTGGAAAGATTTTCTTCTCCCACTTCAGTCTCCTAGTTTCCTTAGAAAGGTAGAAAAAAGGCTGAAGGGGATTTAGGCAGTCTGAGGAACATACAATGAATGGTGAGCATCAGGCAAACTGAGGGAAAAAACCAAATAAATCATTGACGTGTTTATTTCCAGAAGATCAAAATAAAATTCCACCTCTTTTATCTGCCTTGCTGATGCTGAGTTTTGCCCCAAAACACAAATTCAAGATTTCTAGGACTCCTGCTGTGAAAAATGGGATCCTTACTTTGAAAGAGAACAAAACAAAGAAAAGCAGTTCCCCTCCGGGAGATGCAAACATGCCTTTCTAGGGTGGATCCAAAATTTTTCTTTGTCTGTGTCCAATGAATTTTAATCCATCTTACCATGACATCTACCAGGCAAATCTAACAGAGAGAAACTTTACTAAGCTGCAGCCCTATGATTATTCATGGGAATCTGGAAAAAAGTCCTCAGTATTTTCATGTGAATGTCTGATGCTGCTGGCACTATAAACAGAAGGCTTAGCATTAAAAACACAGTAGCAGTAGGCTGTGATGTGAGGCTGGGGGGAGAATGACATAGCAGAATAAGGAGGCACCCACGAATATCTGAATGACACCAGAGGCAAAAATGATGGTATTAATTGGAAGGCTAAGGATACCCAAATAGTTTTAAATCAATTTAATCTAAAACACAGAATGATTTCATTGTGATTATAACAGCAAAGGCTGACAGCCCCTTCGTGTGTAACCATTCTCAGGTTTTCTGGGCAGCTGAATGAAAGATACACCTTAGGTTTAACTCACCTTAATAAAAAAAGATCTCTTAAAAATGAAAAGCAATTTCTCCTTCCTGATCACTCACTCTGTTTTTTATTTTTCATGCTTTCTTCCTCCTTTCCTGACTTGGCCAGTGTTTCATCTAACAATAATAAAAAGTGGCTTTCATTGCACACTAGGAAACTGGGGGAGGGCTAAGGTATAAGAAGTCCCACTTGTTAAAGACAGCGCTGTTGAAGCATCCTTGTAAAACACAGAAAGATCTTATTATCATTAATGCTTCTTGTTCTTAGGGTTTCTTTATTTTCTTAAGATTTTTATAACTGATTCTGAGAGCTTCTTGGGTTTACTTGGGGATTTTTTGTGGTTTTTTTTTTTTTTTATGTTTTGGAGGGGTTGGTTTGGGGTTTTTTTGTTGTTGTTGTTGTTGTTGTTGTTGTTTTTTAGTAGGTGCTAAAACTAGAATTGAGGTAATTTGCTGAGATACTACTCTGCATGTTTTTTTGGCATATTCTAGTACCTTCCCTGAAGATGAGGTTTCTGTGCTCCTGCAGCAATACAGATGAAAATGCAAGATGTAAATTTGAGATCAAAAGCTGAGTGCCCAAACATGCATTAAACAGTGCATCTAAGTGCTCTGACATTCAAAGGTTTAGCTGGGGAATTCACCTCTTATTTGTAAGTCAGGTAATTTAAATATCTGTGTACTTTCAAATATTCACTAATGCTTTACCAAAATGTCACCAACATTTCTGCATTTGTCTTATTTAGCTACTGTGCTACTTAATTTCTTTCCCCTTGTCCAAGTATGCTGCTTCTTTTAAAAGGCATTTAATCACTATCTTCAGATATTTTATACTAAGCAACACAAGACGCTTTATAAGTGGAAAGATTACGCCAAATGCACGGAGACGTTTATGCTCACGCTTGCATAAGTGGAAAAGGTCTGGGGACCCTGATGCTTCTATGAGGATGGGGCTTAGCACAGGACTCTGCATCACAGCTGGACCTTGCTGTCTGCAATTTAAATTTTAATTTAAAAGCAAATGTGTTAACTACATTACACAAAAACATGCATCTGAAATAGTGCGAGTGAGTGTTATTTTTCTGGTTGTCCCATCATGAGCCACCACAAACATTACAGGAAAGGTACCACGTTGTGCCCAGCTCTGGGCAAAGTGCTCTGCAGGACTGATTCACCTGGGCCTTGCACTGGCTGATGAGCCCATGAGTGAAGTGGCAAAAGCCTGAAAAACTGTAAGGACCTGGAAAGTAGAAAGGAGGTGATAAGAAACATCCTGTTGAAGTTTTCACCAGATAGAGAGCAAGAACAGGGAAAAAAAAAAAACCAAAACAAAACAAATGTTGAGAGCTGATTCAGCAAATGAGGCCAAGATGTTTTTCCTCCTTGACTCCACACAGAGACACATTGTTTAAACATCATAAAAGGAGGAAAGGACAACTAGGCATTACAGAATCCATTCTTGATACTCTTTACTGCTGATAACATGTTTTCATGCTTTTTCAGTGTGCAATACTAAAATAGCATATACTTAAGATATTTTAATCCTCATTTTCAGACTAAAAGTGACTGCTTAATAATAAAATTAGGAAGTTGAGATGGCAAGAAAGTATGAGGAAAAACAAGATTAAGACAAAGACTGGTGAATGATGTCTTTCAAAGAAAGCCTATACCAGAAATACTATTTAAGTTCATATAGATATTTCTCACCAAAATACGAAGAGGGGCAAAATGAAAGCTAACCAAGCCATTTCAGTGCTGTAAGTCTGCAAGTGCAGCATCAGTGACACTACATTAAAAAACAAGAAAAATTTTACTGCTACTGTGCAGTTGTACAAAATCCAGTCTAAAACAGGGATAACTTCTAATACCTTTTTTTTTTCATTTCAAGGACTGTTGAGAATGTTAATAATTTACAGCAGTTGTTATGGTAGCCTCTACAGTACTCTTCAGACTGAAAACACCTCTGGTATTTTGAGAGCAAACAATTCTAGTCAAAAGACTTAAAAAAAAAAAAATCCCCCTAGCATTCATCCAGTATTTACCTAGTCCCAATGAGCACAAAGTTTCAGAGGCAATTCTAAATGTAATGGTGACATAATTCTGCATCTTGCATTATCTCAGAAAGAAGCAAGAGATAGTTTACATTTTGCTCTTATAACCCCCAAGGCAGTCTGGGTCCAGTGCATACTCTTGTACACTAGAGGATAACCAAGGCTTGAGCACACTGTAGCATGAACTATTCCCTGCAGCTATCTGTACACAACTTACATATCACCTCTGTTAGGATAGTTACACTTGCTAAACTTCTCCTCTGTGATCTCAGCTTTACTAGTTTTCACATTTTGATAGATGTGGCTTGAATAAGCATTTCCTTGACTGGAAGGTTTGAGTTTAGTACTCTGAACCTCAGCTTGCCCCTAAATGTTTGATTCATTAAATCTAAAACAGGACATGGATCTACCTTATCCAAGTGAATGGGATGAACACTTCCTGAGAACACTTATTCTTACAGAAATTCAGTCAACCCATTTCAAGAAGTTTCCAACATTCAACATGCCAGAAATTTCATGAGTTAAACTGATCTCATTAGATTTACATAATTTGGAAGCTAATCTTTAGATGAACAGCTTATAAATTTTTAGTGCCACTGTATATCCACAGAAGCCCTCAAAATATAACATGCTTCCTATTTCTGATCGGAGTCCATTCCCATTTTTCTCTTATGTCCTGTTGCTGCCTTCCTTCCCAAATGTCTTTAAAAGTCCTCTTCTATCATGCTGATGACTTTTTTCCCTCTATAGGTCTGAGTTCTTGATTATCAATGTCTGTTGCATTACCCTCTTAGACTTGTCACTGCATGCCTTTTCCTTTTTTGCCCATCTCTTTCCCTGTTCATTTATCCCACTTATGGTTTTGATCTCTACTTGTGTTCCTCCTGATCTCAGCATGCATTCCCTTTCTGATGTCTCCCTTCTGTCTCTATTCTGTCCTCTTAGAATGCTTCAGTGACTCTGACTTGTGAATGCATCTTTAACTCGGCAGGGAACTACAGAGCACTGAATCAGAATCCGCTCCCAATTAATTATCACACATATGGCTCCTATTCAATTAGCCTCAATTTGTTTTACTGATTGCCAGGGGCAAAAATTTGAGAAGAGATGTTACCGGTTAGAGAGATACTGCCAAACAGTTAAGCTACATCTTTGAGTTTTGTATAGCCTCCCTTGAGTGTGAAACTCTGGGCAACTCAAAGAACACCTACTTTAATACCAGACCTATTTGACTAAAGGTGCCTTGTTTTCCTTGCCTATCCTTTCTCACCTTTTCCCAGTTGAGTGTGACTCCACACACCGAGTCAAGTGATGAGCTGAGGGCTGGGTTGGAGAGGAGGTGTGAATATCACCATGCTACAGCAAGAGGCCAAAGGGGCACACATGCACACAGGGTCACTTATTCTAGGGGGAGTCACAGCTCAAGACACTGAGGGGAAGGTAGTTTCTAGCAGGGCTTATTTTAGGCTGAGGCTGTACCTGAAACAACACCTCCCACACCTGAATGCTGTGGCTCTGTCACTCCACAAGGTCCTACATACCTGCTGAAAGGGATTAAAGACTCCCAAACCAAGCAAGTGTTGAAGGTACAAGTCCATGGGCAATACTGGTGGTGTGCAATGTGAAGATATACAGTGGTTAGGCACTACAGCAGGGAGGAGACAGGGAAGGGTCTTGAGAAGACAGTCAGATGAGTAAGTCTAATGAATAACATGTAACTTCAGAGAGCTCATGAAGAACTAAGGCTGAAGTACAGACAAAGACGTTCTTTGTTCTTCAAACGTTTTGGTTTTCTCTATTCTCTCTGCCAGTGCCAGAACCATGGCCACAAATGCACCTGGAGAACAGGGCACAACTTCCATAAGACCAGTTTATACTCATTGTTTAAACAGAGGAGCACTTTTTCCCCCAAAAAATTCATATTTATTGGGAAATCTGCCAGTTTTAAGGGAAAAGCAATGAAGGAAAAATAGCAGCAGTTGCTAACATTTCAACTTTTACACCACTGCCAGCCAGGGAGTGCCACTACAATCAGCATGAATGCTATACACAAGGATACACAAGTCAGCCCTCAGTATAGGCTGGATTCTCAAGGATCTAAGTCCCTTTGAAGTCTCCAGAAAGACTCTCACCAAATTCTACGTGCTTTGTAAATAGGACCCGTCAGCCCTTCTCATTCGAAGACAACACCCCAAAATTTCAGACTACAAACCGTTAACTCATTGGTTCTATGTTTTGACTTTTATGTCCAAGGTACTAATAAGCACCCATTTTGGTTTTATCTACATGCTGATACTTATTTATGCTATTTTTGCAGAGTTCTAAATTAACTCAACTCTCAATAAAAGCCTGTAGGATCCCTGAGGCCAACTCAGTGAAGACCTCTCTTAAAAGCACCGCGGTCATCAAAGGAGCTAGCATCCATAACTGAGTAACAGCTCTGAACAAAGGCACTAGAACCTCAGTTCACTCTAAAGTCGTGCAACTCAACTACAGTGCTTCTTTCTGGTCAGTTCATAAAAAACAGTACAGGAATAGAAGCAGACAGAGAAATACAAAAATTAGCAGAGAAATAAAATCAATTTGGAAAAAACTAAAACAATCACAGTGAAAAGTAAAACTGGCTTCAATGAGGCTTTCATGCCAGCTAGTTGGAAATATTTAGGAAAGTCTGAACCCTAAGTAAGTTTGAACCATTAGTAGGGCAGTGACAATAGTCAGAACACAATGTTTCTAGAGTGATATTTGAGGAAAAAAGGTAAACAGTATCTCCTGTCAACTAGAGGCAAAAAAGGTTCTCCTGTGCTGAGGCTTTGCTATAAATGTTGTCTTCAGAGGTTCATGTACCTTTCTTGAAAGTATTCATTATAAATCAATGTCCAAGCCATTACTGAACTATAAACATAGCTGCAGTTGTTCCTCTGTAAACATCACTACTATGGAGGTCTAAGAACATGTGAAAAGTCAAACAACACACCAAGAAAAGACTAAAAAGAAGAAATCCAGTCCTAAAAAGAACAACTTGAAAGGTTTGAGTGTGCAGAATGCAAACAAGGCCCATGGACAGTTCTGGTTGAATGATATTTTGTGTTCAGAGCAGGGGTTTTAACAGCTGTAACAGATGAGCAAGCTCGCAGGGAAACCAGATGCACTAGAGTGTGTTAACAATAAGTGGAGGGCCTGTTATTTTAAGGGAAAAAGGGAGGGAGCAGACAGGTACTTTTCACAGCTCCTTTCCCCACACACGTGCATAATGTGGGGTCTACTCAAATTACGGGTACACTGGGAAAACTCTTCCCATTCCACCTGCATGTTGTTCACAATGGGTAGGTTAAGTGAGCTGGTAGGAAAAGGGAAAAAGCCATCTGCACTACATCTGAAGCAGGGCAGGTTTTCCTCACCCTCCATTTCCAGCTGCATTAACCTTACCGGTGGTTATTTTCCAGACCACAACAGCTGGAACAATAACACAGTGACACAGTTTTTAAAAATATGGAGAAAAGAAAGGCTTGCTCACAGTCTCAAACACAGAGAGGCATCCTGTAATGCCAGTCTGAGATAACTGGCAATTTAATTGCAGCCTCTTTAGAGACACCTAATTAATTCGGTTACATCGCACTGTAATTCACTCACTACGCTTCAAAGCAAATGCAAACTGTGCCTTACCCAAAAATAGGCACTGAACCAGAAGAATAGAAACAGGAAGGTGCAGGAGAGATGAACAGCTTGTAAACAGCGAAATCTCCAGACTCCTGGTGGCAGTTTGCTGTTTGTGGGGACAAGTCACAGCTGCAGCAGGGAACAGGCTGCTTGACGTGATCCAGCAATTAAACCCACTGGGGAATGAAAGTAAACTTCCTACTCTATTCTGTCCATTGTCATATGCAAGATATAAAGCAAGATAAGAGGACGGGAGGAGAAGGACAGAGTCAGGCTGCAGCGTGACAAAGTATTTGAGGAAAAAAAGCAAAGCGGGGGAACTGAACAACAGCGTTTAAACAAACACTTTATGCTTTCAAGTGCCTTTACATTAAACAAGATTTACTGCTATTTCCTTTTCTCTCTCTGACATCTATACCCTAATCATTCCAACAGCTGTGAAAATAAAGACTAAAACAGTGCTCTTCAAACTGGGAAGCAGGACCCAGGCTAACAGCAGGGCAAAGCCAGTGTTGCACCAATCTTTAAAAACAAAACCAAACTAAACCAACAAACAAAACCAAAACCAAAAAAAACCCCAAACGACCACAACCACAAAAATAAACAGAGAGGGAGAGAAAGAAAATTTCTCATAGTCAACTCCCACAAGGTGATCAGTTCATGAGGAACAGGCAAACCTTCACGTTTTACACCCCTCTCTTTTCAACAATGGCAGCAAAAGCTGTAAAACTGTGATTGCATGAAAAGTTGTTCTATCTTAACTTCCTTATTTTTTCTTCTTCTTAAAGTCACCCTTCCTTTTACCCCCAAAAAGATCCCTGACCTCAGTGATGTATTAGTGTGCTAGATTCTGCATGCAGTGAGTACCAAAGTGCACAGTAAAAACAAACAGCATCTGCTGATTGCAGGGAAGAACATCCATGCTCTGTGCACACACTGCAAGAGCACAAACAGGCACAGTATGATTCCTGAATTTTGAAGAGCCTGTTAGGAATTTCACAGTTTGCCTACTATCCAAATGAATCTCTTTCTTTTTTTTACCCACTTGAGTTCCTCCATCTCCTTGAAAAAACAAACAAACCATCACCTTAATTCTCTAAGACTTTCAGCTCCAGCTTACATCATCTAGAGCGGAAGAAGCCCAGTCAGAAACCTGAGCACTCAAAGTCCTCTTCAGCCAGTAGAAAAAGTGGGACTAAAAGAAACACTGGAAATGCAAGATATGTATGTGTGCACTCAGAAAATACCAGGCAGAGACAACCAAACCAACACTTTAAGGAATAAATGGAGCAGTTTTTAAATTTTTATTAAATTATAAAAAATATAACCCTGGAATTGACAAACTCTAACTTCATATAAATGTAAATGAGGTTTTTTGTAGTGGTCAATATAGCAAGGAAGTGTTTGGAAATGAGTATGCAAAGCAGGCAAAGCAAAAAAGGTATATAAAGTACATTGAAGGTAGATTTCCCCTGAGCAAAAGTTCCTGTCAACAACGAGTATGGAAACAGAAAAAAAAAAAATTCGAAAGCTTCTGTTTTGTATGAGCTTATCTCATACCTGTGACTTTCCATGAATACCTTGAGCTGAATTTGGGAAAATTAACTGTCAAGGCACTCCAAAAAGGAAATCTGTACAACTTTCCCTTCTGTTTGTTCTGTCTTAGATGACCTTAAAATTCAGTGCACATCTGGCTGTAAGGAATTGCAGTACAAAGACAGTGCAGGAGCCAGAACAACTTTCCATTCTAGTTCAAGTTCCTGATCCTATTTAACTATACAGCTCCAAAAGAAAGCAATTATGACATTCTTTTGACTTTTTAGATCTTGAAAGGTCGAGATTCAAAGCAGTAAGGCAACGCCCACTCAATTCAACTATTTTAAGTATTTTGTAGAAAATGTCATTATTCTCAATAAAATATCACTCCCTCCCGTTGATTTTTTCTGTCTTTTCACTACGTCCTTCTAATAAACCAGCAGGTTTTCAGTCCCACTCTCACTCACTCTGGTTATTTTCTCATGTGAGCAATGAAATACTGAAATGGAAGCAAGGTAAAGGAGAATCAGAAGTGTTAGAGATAAAATGAATATAAATTTAGGAGTCATCATTATATGTGCATATTGTGGGATGCCACAAGTTCAGGCAAACATTTATTTCACTTTGACAATCTGAATCTTCTACAAGGCTGTTTTCTACTCCTGAAAGGTTTTTGACAAGTAAGATTGTGGGCTTTAAGTGAGATCCTAAAAGATACATTAAAATTTCTAACAAACAACAAAGCGTGATTTTTTACAAAGAGTAACTTAAGCCTTCATGTTGAATACAAACTTGTAGTTATTGCTTATTTTGCAAGGACAAGCAGTGGTGGATTAAAGTATTAAAATGGTTTGATTTTTTTGCACTTGGGGTTTTACAGTTTATGGGTAAAATAATTACCTTGCTTTCCAAATTTATTAGCACCAACTTCTTCACTTCCCTTAGAGGGAATAGCAGATGGGTGCTACTGATGAAAACAAGACACCAACGCCCACCCCACTCCACCTCCCACTCTCATTAAAGTATCAAGCATCAGCCATTTTTTGATATTTCCTTTGAGTATGTCCTGTTCATTTTGTCCCAAAAGATTAGACATACCAAAAGCAAATACAAATGATCCCCTCTATTTCCTTCTACAATAACCTAGAGACTCAACACTAACCTAGCTATTTGGAAGTGATGTGCCCACAACTGAGTTTGATTTTCTATTTGGTACCTAGAAAAGAAACCAAAGGCCTTCAAAATGCTCTGGTTGAAATAAAGTGTAGCAGATGCTAAAATCCCCACTTCCTACTTCATATTGTTCAAAGTTTTCGTCCAAAAATGTAAAGCTGTCTGTGGGATTAGTGGTAGCTTCCTGCCTTTCCATAACTGCCCTCAGCTTCACTCCCTTGAAATAATTAATCTGTTGACCCAAGGGAAAAAAATGTGTGAGAGAGAATTTTGTTAAAATCTGGCCCTAGTGTACAAAACTCAGCTCCCCTTGAAAGGTTTCCACAAATCTCATCATATTCAGAAACAAATACAAAGCCTCTCTATATGACTTGGCTCTGTCCAACTAATTTCTTTATAGATCAGTACCTATTCATTTGACACAGGTCAGAATCAAACAAAATAAAACTCTTTAAACTAAACAGGTCCTTTCCCCTAAAAGATGGAAAATCAATCACTGTAATTTCTAGTTTTGAATTCTCTTGAGGTTCTCAGATACACCAGCAGCACCAATACAAGAAGTATGGCCAAGCACATAGCACTTCTCACGGGTCTGGCCAAGCCCTGACTTGGCCAGTATAATTTTCACTGTGAGTCTCATGTCACTGTTCTGTAGCTGCAATAAGTTACTCTGAGCCTGCCTACACATTAGTGGGGGGTGAGTAGCTCATGCACTGCCCAGAGCACAGGATTCAAAGGACTCACCCTGCCCACTCACTGAATCCAGCCACTAACGTCGCAGATGGTCATCCCTTGCAAAAACTACCTCTACCTGGAAAAAGAAGTGGTTCCCTGTCTCCAGTACTCTTCTTGGGAGCCCATTTGATCCCAGTTACAGAGAGCTTTCAAATCCTACTGGGCAGAAGAGGCAGAAGAGGCAGAAGTTATTCAATCTTTATGTCCTTCTTAAACTAAATGAATGGCAGCTAAAATCTGACAACCAATTCTTGAGTCAAGCCCAAGATCAGACATAACAAGTAATGACAACTTACAATCATCATCACTTTGCTGCGAGAGTTACCTGCCCCATCCCAAAGGGTAACATTTAATCAGGCTAGTTAGTATAAAATGTATTCATGCAGTATGACTCCTTGTGCCAAAGGCTTTACAGATTTAGTTGCTAACACTAGCTAGCTGACAGCTGAGAGTTTTACTGATTTTTTTTTCACAGCTCCCTTACTGTATGTCTGTACAACAAATGCAACATCTGTAACAAACCAATAATTGTTTACATACATTTTCAGAAATAACCAAATAACCATGAAATAGTAATACCTCCAGAAATGAAACTAATGAGAGCAAAACCTTTAGAAATAACAAGTATAGAAAATTTTGAATAGTCTTACTTGTAATTTTTCTCCCAGAACTTGATCGGTCTTGCGTATGATGCAATAAAGATGACACTACCCAGAAATGGACTTAGTGGTGTAGAAAAGACTGAAGTGGCCAGAGTTTGAAAAAAAAGCATAGCAGAGTCTGAAAATTGCAAGTTAAGGTAACACAAATGATTTCATTATATTTTAAAACACTCTTTGAACCACTTTTTTTGCTGTTGTTTATTTTACCAAAGAGGTGGTAAGTAAAGGAAAGGAAGGCAGGCAGTGCCAAATTACCCATTACTAGCATGCAATCTGTGGCTCTTCAATGCTACACAGTTGTAACAGAGCTGACATGTCTGAACAGAGTACATTATTATCAGGGTGTCCCTGCCTAAGCTCTGCCTCAGGACAGATCCTGAGCATAGGCAGTACAGTTAAGTGCCCTTTTCCAGCTACCTAGTGTACCTTCTATAACACAGGAGTGCCTCTCCAGAGTCTGACACAGAGTTCAAAAACCACACACACAAAACCAAAAAAATCACTTTCTTGGAAATTCTTCGTTCTCTGCATTGGAGTCTTGCTCTCACTGTGTCCAGTGTTCCATTCTGTGAGTTTCTGCTTGTTTTGGAATGACCTAATATGTGGAGAAACTATGCCTCTATAATCCAACCTGCTGGTTTAAAGTCATGCTTTCATGTTAATTCTTACTGACAATTTAATATCCATGCTGACCAAAAGGCAAAAAATGTTCAGCATTTCATACTTTTTGAAATATATACGAAATGAGAAGGTGAGGACAGGGGAATAGTAAATATTACACGTAAACATCACAATGAATGCCTGAATCCATAGCTTACTTTAAATGTAAAGTCATATTTCAGACTGATGAAAAGCAAGTTAGAGATGGATAAGGATACTGAAAAAGATGCAAATCAAAAGAAACATGATTAAATAAATGCAAGCAAATAAAATGTTAGGCTTAAATTCTTTGTTAATTCACACCACATCCACGAAATCTAAGAAAAAAAGACCTCCAAGTTGGCATAAGAGACCAGTTGTCCTTCCTTACACCTCTCTTGGGATGCAGGTGCAAAGTAAAGAAGCCATGAACTAAGGAACCACTATCCAGGTACAGTGATCAAGGGCATCTTAAACTAAATTTCAGGTTAAATCACCCAATAACCACAGTCTTTTAGCTTACCCTCTTATAGCAATATACTGTATGTGTCTCCCACAGTCTCTGAGACCTCACAAAACCCACTTTTACCCATGTAGCATCATTCTTGGTAGAGTATTTCCACACAAAGGCTAGCTAGCCATGCTTTCAAAGACATTTGCAAAATCTAAAAACAAATGTTGGTCAAAAGATATCTCAAATCCCTCAAACTCACTAAAAGAGAGTGGTCTGGAATAGTGTCTTTGTGCATTAAAGAGTTTGAAAAATGATCTGCCCTCAGAGTCTAAAGTTTAAAAAGTGACAGAGAGCACAGAACAGAAAGCAAGCGCATCAAAAAAGTTAAACTGTCACATTACACTGTAGTCATAACCAAGCACTGGTGTGAAAGATGAACAAGAATTTACAAGTGTCAGATAAGGGAAAGAGGCACAGGAGCTGAAGAGACGAAAAGAGAACAAGGAGGACAGATAAGGACAGCAAAGCAAGTTGCCTTTTTTAAGGCAGGTTATAATATCATGATTAATCACAAAAAATTGCCACCATCATAAGTTAAGACATTTTGCACTCCACTGTTAACTGTTCATGTCTAAGACATAATCAGTAGCATCAGGGTTTTTTTCCTAAAAGACATAATACTCTACTAAATGGATGATGGAAGACATTTCCCATTTGACTTGTGAGGAGTGATTTTAACTAACTGTTTCATATCTGTAAGTGTGCCACAAGAGCAAGTTAAAGCCTGACTCTCTTATGTATAGTTGATGTGTGCAGTGGGCAATTATCTGTCTTTGGGGATTTTTTTATTTGAGGGTATCCAATTTGTTTTTATTAGGTAATTTTTTTTAATAACAATGCTTTAATTATGTCTAAGTAAAAAACAGGAAAGAAGTGTCAAAAACTTAGAAGCATACTTTTTTGCACAATGTCCCAAATGAGGTTTCCTGTGTACTATCTTTGTTAGGCTATACCATCTAGAAGCAGAACTTGTTTCTTTGTGAATAATGGATTTTCTTTTAAAATGGCCAAAATCAAATTTTGAGAACAAAAAAACCCAAACCTTAAAAAATCTTCAACCTGAAATAAAGCTTTGTATTTGGAAGATTAACTCTTATAATTTAAAAATCTGTTTAAATTCAAATTGGCTTCAAAACGAGTAATTGAAAGACTGACATTTTCAAAATCTTCCACCCCCTTCTTTTAACACAAAACTATGCAATAAGGTCAGCCAAAATCCTCCGTTTCTCAAACCCCACATTTTTACTTGCAATTTCTATAGGTCCCTGCCAGGCACACAATCACCTAGAGAATGGGAAAATTAGGTGTCACAGGCCTTCATTTTCTAATGTTAAGCTGTAACCCTGAAACAACCAAAGCAAAAACTCTTCTAAACAGGATAATCTTGAATACAAACTCCTTCCCCCCCTCCCCCAATTTCACTGTTCATTTATTAGGTAAAATCCTCCTTTGAACTACAGATTACACTGACTTTCTCAATGTGCTGATATTTATACATGCATAACCTCATCTTACCCATTTAAACACTAGGAAAGTTGCAGATCTCTCCTCAAGCCAGAAGCCCATTCCCATTCCCATTCCTGGTCTTCTGGGATTAACAGGAACTTCGAGGGATCATCTATCAGACACAAGCAGGATCAGCTAAACCTGTATGATTCCTGATAGACATTCATCTAAATTCCTGAAGATCTCTAATGGTCGAGTCTCCACAACCTCCACCAGGGAAAGCTCCACACATGATGCCCTTCATGCCCTGCACGCTGGAATCTAATGCATTGAAGCATCCTGAAACACTCCTATCACTGAGCTCTAAGGCAAAAGTTCACCAAGGCACTTCAAAATTTAAACATTTACATCCTGTTTGCAGATGTGATTGAAGCAATCAAGAGCCACAAACAATTAACTCTGCAAAGAAATGGCAGGCTTAGTGCCTCTGCAAACTGGAACACACATTCAGCATTACTGTTTGCAGGGTTATGATAAGAACAAATAAAAATAATGTGCAAAGAGGCAGAGTTATTGTTGCTGTGGGAATAGTAACTTCAGCATTTAACCATTTAACTTAATTGCAACATTGCTTTAGAAGACATATTTGTATTTACAAAGCATACTACAAATATAAATAATAGAAAGCTAGGCTAGATCACCTTGGCAATAGCTCTGTAAACAAACTAAATCCTGGTTTAACTACTTTCCATTTTACAAAACTTAATCGGTACTTTTATCGAGAGCAAAGTTACCACTGCACAAAATATTTGTGACCAAAGGGAAACCTATTGAAACATAATCTCAGTTCTTAAAGGTTTTGCTAAATAACTTCAGATACACTTCTCCTGGAATTCACACCTACAACAGAGATGAAAATATTTTTTTGTTGTGAAATTCTGGAATGATTTGCTACAAATCACCTAAAACTCTTAGATCACTGCTTTCATAATGCTTTTCTTCCATAACTAGATAGTTTAAAGCTTTCCCTTTGGGAGTTATTCTGTGTGCACTTCCTTCTGTCTGAGGCTCTTACTCTTTATTCTTCCTATCTAGAAACATAAACATTGTTAATCAACACTGCATATGTTTCACAGCAAAGAGCAGAGGGAAGAAATCACTCAAGGGGAAGAAAATCCCAACCCTGTGGAATGAAAGGGACAAAGACTTAAGTGTGTATATCTAATAAACAGTACAAAGTAAACTCTTCAGTAAGTCTGAATTAAAACCACTTTGTCAACTCTTCTTCCACAACTCTGGTTAGCAGGGAAGGAAGAAATTAAAAGTTAGTATCTGATAATGCATTAGCTGTCAATAAACTTAAATTTGTTCAGTTAAAATGCTTTATTTTGCATTAATTTTTTTCTGTATTCAGTCAAGTTTCTAACTGAATCTGACTTTAAACAGAATGATTTCTGTTCAAAAAATTCAATATACATTTTTTTAACCCTAAAGAAATTTGGGGGGCATTGAACTCTGTGTTTTACTCCCCATGCTCACAAACCCAATATTCACAGCCCTGTAACAGAACGAAAACAGACTTCTTCTGAAGGACTGCTTTAGTGTTGATGAATATATATTGTTACTCATAGGACAGAGTGGAAATGTTAGAAAGGAGAATGCTTCTCAGCACTCCAGTGAAAAATTTGCATTAAAATGTTAAAACCCCTCTGCTTCTGAAATAAAATTTAAAAAAAATCAGGACAGTTGCAGCAGAAATTGGCTTACTGAAATCTGAGATACCAATTAGAGGCAACTGAGAAAGGAACTAATATTTGAGAGCTCAGCCAGCCACGAGCCCAGCATTTCACAATATGTCCATCACAACATTTCTTTCTGGATACATCAAAAGTCAGTGCTGAGGACTAGGGAAGTAAGTGATCTGCAGAATGTGGCTGGGTGGGAAGTGAGCAGGGATAAACACACCAGTTTGAGTCAGAGTTCAGTTTCCCAGTTTCAGATCCTATGCAGGGAAAAAAAAAAAAAAGGAGAAAACTCTGTTTCTCAGAAGGTGTTCTAAGCATTTTCACATTTTAAAATAAGTTACCTAGGAATTTCACACCTTGTTCAAACACTGTAAATAAATTACATACATGAAGAAGAATTTAAGAATAAAGAAAAACTAATTTACAAAGGATATGAGGTATTGCAAAGAGCTGAGCAAAAACATGGAACGATGATCCCCAGGCAATCTGCCAGGGAGCAATGTATGTCATGATGAACTGCAACTTCTGCAGTAGGTCCCACAGCTGAAAAAAGAAAAACAGAAAAACATGGTAACTTTTTAGGCACCAAGACAGTTTCAAAACTAGTATCTGAAAGAGACACTTTAGAACTGTGCCCTGGAACAAACATGAAATAAATTATATTGTGTTATTAGCTTTCATGGGTATAAAGGTCTTAAACTTCATTAAGGCGTAGAAGTACATTCTTCATTCAAAATTCAAACTTGCAATGAAGTATGTTTTTAACCACCATACTGAAGTAGTTCCCAGATTACCTTTAAAAAGTATGTCTGCTCTAATTAGAAAGTGGGAAAACAGGTTCTGATATTCACTGAATATAAATCACCGCAAGTCAGATGGTTACAGAAGAGGAGACTCCAGGAGAAACTGGGTATAGTGAACAGAAAAAGTTCAATGTGTAACATAAGCAGCTCTGCACATTGAAATCTGACTTATTTCTCAAGAAAACAACATTCTTATTTGTTGACTTAATGGGAGAAGCCACCATGATGTAAGCATAGGCATGGCATTAGTCATGAATTGTAGCTGCATTTTCAAGACCATTGTACCATAAAAACATTGCATAAATATGAGCTTTTATTGTTGTGCAGTAAAAACTGAAAACCACAATGAATTTACTTTTGCTTTCTGTAAAATATGCTTGGCACTGCAACTAGCATTTTCTGATTCAAGAATGATGTGTGCTTATTCCCCAGAATACACTTTTTTCCCCTGCCATTTCTCTTGGCATCAGGCCAAAACAGATCTTATGTCTCATCTGCATCAGGCCACCAAATTCATATTGCAGAGTGGGTTCCTGACAAACTGTCAGGAAAGATTTGGCCATCCACAGACATTAGTGCTCAACACACATACAAGCTGACAGTGAAACAGGAGCATATGCGATATTTCATGCTTATACAGCAAATACACGTTGAATTTCTTAGAGTAATTTTTTATTTGAGTTAGTGAAAAACAAGATGCTGCCACCATCCTGAAAGACACTGAGACTATATCAATACTTGTACAGTAAAATGCCTCCAGGAATGTTCCCAAGCACTGCTATTGTACGTGTTTTTAAATTGTTAGAAAGGTTTCTGGGAAGGTTTTGGTCTGGCCCAGCTAGCACTCTTCCAAGCAATCCCCAAGAATCCTTTTGAATTAAAACCCTCCACTGTCCATTTTGCATACAGGCTGTGAGAGTTCATTAGCACAGACACAAGCTTCCCCATGACAGCTGGCCTCAGGGTCAGAGCATGGTTCTAGGCACACTTAATGTACCAGTGTGCTGACAGTCAGAGAGGATGCACCTTCTCTGGCCATCTCATGTCATCCCTTAGTTATCATGCCCAAAGTAACACTTGGCTGTCTGGATCAACAGTGGCAACGCACTTACAAGCTGTTTCACTGAGCTGCTCCATGAATTGTTGTAAGTACTTGCAAACTAACTGTGAGGAAAGTAAGAATGACTAATAGCATTGACCTGTTTTGGTCTTTGTGCTACCAAATGATCAGAGAAGCAGCTGCTAACTCCAGTTATAACCCGTGTCATGCTATCTCCAGTTACAACTAATAAACCTTCCAGTTCAGATGCAAGCAGTGCTTCACATGCTTTCTTTGCTTTGGCATGACTCAAATTAGCAGCAATATGCAAAGTATAGATTATATTAACTTTGCACATAGATATACTATTTAAAACAAGCGAAGCCCTGATAGAAACAAGCTGTTGCAAACCCTTCAAGGCATAGCCTGGTTACCCCTACTTAGTTTGAGAAACTCATATCTTGCTAACTTTGTTTTTTGTCAAAAATACTACATATGACTTGAAAACAGCTGGAAGAAGAATTGTATCTGCTAAAAGATTTAAATGAAGGGCTGGAAAAAGCTAATGACTTGCATCTGAAACCTCAGAAATTCAAAACTGTAGCACAACCCAGTGAAGTTCTGCCTGTTACAGACTGTAATCACAAAGCCATAAATCACCCCAGCTGTGCTCAAAGCACAGAGTTCATCAAAAGGTTTTCAAACCTCAAATAAAATTCAGGTTTTGCATTTGCTAGGAAACCAAATCCACGAGGACACCCTTCTGGCTACTTGTTCCATTACATAATTTTAAGCATTCTTTAATATTTATACATTCTTGCAAAACAGGCCATGGAGCTCAAGTTCTCTGTTTCATCTAACAAGTCCTACTACTTCGGCATTCACCACTGCTTGAACTTGCTGTTGTTTCATTCAACACTTGCCTCTCTGCTAACACTTCTACAAGACAGGCAAAGGAGCTCATTTCCATTCACAAGAACATGAATGCACGAAGAATGCTTTAGTGAACCTCTCTTAGTTTTTGAAAGCCTTACAACACCACAGCAAAAGCCTGGAAATGTGTGATTTTCAAGCTACTGCTTTCATTAAGAGTTGTCAAGCGCCTCTATTACCTCTTAAATCTCTGCTTCCAGGGCAGTTCTGCAAATCACCTTTGGAGTAACTTGCCATTAGCATTTTACATATATATTTTACAACTATTATTGCTAAAGGTGATGTCCTCTAACAAGTATAACACTGAGATTTAGGGAAGGGGGACTTGGCTTCACAGTTTCTCTTTTTCATTTTGCTAGAACCATCTGAAAAAATATTCCTCCTTATCAGTTTTATTCAGTTTAAAATATGCTTTCTCCTATATCTAACACAGGAATTCCAAGGAATCACAAAGCTTTTCTCACAGAAAGAAACTGAAGCTGCTAAAAATTGCCTTCATAAAGAGGGGAAGCTTGTCCTCAGAAACAGCCATTCTCTAAATGTAGCCATTTTGACTGCAACTAACTGCGTTTCAGTCTTCAGTAATCTGAAGAAACTAGCTAAAGAGGAAAACCCTCGTCTTTTTTAAATTGTCAGAAACAATACAGAATTAATTAGAAAGAGATAGGAAAGCCAAGGCCCATCTGGAGCTGAATCTGGCGAGGAAAGTAAAAGGCAACAAGGAGGACTTCTACAGTTATATTGAGGGCAACACGCAGAATAGGAAAAAAACACGTGGATCAGCTGATGAATGGGGCAGGGGACCTGGTGACAAAGGGCACGGGGAAGGCCAAGGTACTTAATGCCTTCTCTGCCTTGGTTTTTACTGTTAAGCCTTCAGGAGTCACCAGCCCCTGAGACTTGTGAGAAAGCATGGAGAAATTAAGATACCCTAAATAATGAAGGATTAATTAAGGGTATATTGAACCAAACGCTTCCACAGAACCTGATGGGACACCTCAGCCCTTCTGTGATTCTGTGGGACACACAATTTATCCTCAGTAGAGTTTTGTTTGAATGAGAGTGTGAGGTATATTCTTTGCGCTAGATACAAAGAGGGAAACTTCCCATACAAACTAAGAGTGGGAAAAAAAAAATCTGCACTGAGTTTTAACCCTCTCTTTATAACCATTTCCTTAAACAAGTATAAAAGATTAATTTTTATTTAAGACTTCTGCATTTTAGTTTAGGATGATTTATAAAAGAATATTTGTTTTAAGCCTTATTAGATCATCAATGTTTTCTACAGTTCATTAAACAGAACTATTATATGTGATATATTATTTAGGGGGCATAGAAGTTCTAATATTCCTAGATATCTTTACTCATGTGACAGTTTTGCACAGTAAACAGTTTTTAAAGTCTTTGACAAAGAGTTTAAATTATGGTATGCTCAGTGAATTTCAACCAGCATATTCCCACCACTGACGAGTGAAAGTGCAGAACGTGCATCCATCTTTCATATTTATTTTATGTGGACAACATTTTATCTTAATCATCCTTAAGTCTTCTATGAGTTCTGAAGCCTCTACAGACTTCTGGTGAATCAGCTAGTACTCCATCTATATATATCTACAAACAAAGCAAAGGCAAAGACTAATCTTTTCAGGACTTTAAATCTGGTTATTCTTAACCAAAGTCAAGTAACATTACAAACTGGAAGTTAATGGAAATTAGTTAACATACATGAAAAAAATAAAAGATTTCAGGAGTCTGAAACATCACTAAAATGGGATCTCCTTTTCTCAGTTTGGTAGATTTCAATAAACTAGGCAAAGATTAACACTTGAATTTAAATGACACAATGTGAGATGCAGACTACGCAATGCTTTCAGCTTTTGGCAGCCTTTCTATATGTTTAGCATCTGTTGGGACTCTGTGTGGGCAGACTTCTTGGCAATACTGGGACTAAATAATGCAAAAACATTAACATTTTCTTGCTAAGTTTGAATTTTGCTGTGTTTTAAAAAAACTGTATATATATATTGTTTTTAAACAAAAATAACTGTCATATGCATATGGTTATATGTTCTACATGCAACATAAAATTGAGAGAATTAAACAGTTAAGTGCAGAAAGCAATTATTTCTCCATTTCAACAGGTATTTCTTCATATTCCTCTTTAGATCCTGAGAACTTGAGACAATTTGAACTCAGATTCTGAGAGAGGTATTTAGTTTTATATGTTAAGCTAATTCTGGTCAGTTGGTAACTCCAACTCTTGGAATTAAATCCTAATATCTACTGGTTTTTGGGGGTTTTTTTGATGGTTTTGGTTGGTTGGTTTTGTACGTCAATAAAAATTAAGATACATAAAGAGGGTAAAGTTGTGAGTAGGTATATGTTTATGGATATGAAATTAAACTTAGGTGGAATAATTTTACTCTTGTTAATGACTTTGCTTTGCAAATCCTTGACTTTCTGGTTTTTATTTAGTACCATTTAAAGCAAACTTCACCTATGAAATCCTACAAAACAAGATTTAATGGAAATACTAAAGATTTTTAATGTTTATGTCCTAAGTCATTGTGACATTCTATTGGAGTATTTGAACAGCACTATGTTTGAATCTACAACAAGTACTTTCCAGGCTGTCTTTACCTGCATATGCTTACAGACATTTGAAGACTTTATATTGAGGTTTTCAAAATCATTGTCTAATACAATATATACAAGAGGATCAAAACATAATCAGTCCAAGGCTCTGTTATGAAACCTTGGACGAAGGAATATATTCCTGAAACACAGCATTCAGCACTTAATATCAACAGTGTACAAAACAGGCATGTTTTAAGCAGTTTGAGTAACAAGCCTTGGAAGCCTTACAATTGAGGTTAAATGTTAACCAGATGTAAGTATGATGAGGATTATAACAATAAGATGATCATAAAACCTAACAGCCCTGGATCTGCTCATGGCAGATGCTGCTTCTTCCTACACTGTCAGCTGATAGCAAGAGCCCAGGGAAGGAGGCTGCAGCACTGTAAAAAAGTAACTTCCATATAGCCAAAAGGGCAAAAAGGACAAGATCAGAGCTCATCAGCTTAATATACAGAGGGTCAGACAATCAAAATAAATGATGAGTGCACTCATCAGCTGCACTGATCCAGCCTTTTCAGCAAAGCCTTCATAGGCATGGCTTCTGACAACACTATCTTCACAGAAATTTCCTTTACTAAAGGACTAGGCCAGTGCAAACCTCATGAAGTTCAACAAGGCCAAGTGCAAGGTCCTGCCCCTGGGCTGGGGCAATCCTAAACACAAATACAGGCTGCTAGGAGAATGGATAGAAAGCAGCCCTGAGTAGAAGGACTTGAGGGCGTTGGTGGTGGTTGAGAGGCTGGACATGACCCAGCAACGTGCACTTGCAGCTCAGAAAGCCAGTTGTATCCTGGGCTGCATCAAAAATAGTGTGGCCAGCAGGTCGAGGGAGGTGATTCTGCCCCTCTACTCTGCTCTCATGAGATCACACCTGGAGTACTGCATCCAGCTCTGGGACCCCAGCATAAGAAAGGCATGAACCTGTTAGAGTGATCCAGAGTATGGCAAATAAGATAGTCCGAGGGCTGGAGCACCTCTCCTATGAAGACAGGCTGAGAGAGTTCGGGTTGTTCAGACTGGTGAAGAGAAGGCTCTAGAGAGACCTTAGACAGCCTTTCAGTACCTAAAGGAGGTCTGGAGAGAGGGGCTTTTTACAAGGGCATGGAGTGATAGGATAAGTGATAGGATAAGGTAGAATATTTTTTAACTAAAAGAGAAGAAATTTACATGAGGTATGAGGAAGAAATTCTTCCCTATGAGGGTGGTGAGGCACTGGAACAGGTTGCCCAGGGAAGCTATGGATGCCCCATCCCTGAAAGTGTTCAAGGGGGGGGGTTGGATGGGGCTTTGAACAACCTGGTCTAGTGGAAGGTGCCCCTGCGCCTGTCAAGGGAATTGGAGCTAGACAGTCTTTAAGGTCCGTTCCAACCCAGGCCATTCTATGATTCTGTGGTAAAAGTGGACATAAGCAAAACCACAAAGTTGTGCACTGAAATGCTCAAGATTTCTCTTTCAGTCCCTGCATCAACAGACACAGAGCACACCTCTATCAGCATGAATGCACATGAATGTGGTCTTCAGTGACTAGTGAGCCAGACTGACCCAGGAAGTGGGTGTACATCTCCATGAACCCCCAAGTCCATTTGTCCCATTCTAGTTAAAAAAAAGAACAAAACACACACACAAAAAACAAGAGAGAAAATTTAATTTGGGAATAGTGTAAGGAATTAAGTCTGACAAAGAGGTCCGTGATGGAAGGCTGAATGAAAAATCAATTAAACCATTCCTTCAATACTAAAAGGAAACCTGAACTGTACAGTGCCCAAGAGAGTTAAGGAGTCTACAGAAAATACCACTGGGATTATCCTGCCAAATATCAGATGTAGCCTTGGGTGTTTTACTCAGCAGAAAGGGTCTTAAAAGGATTTATATGCCAGATATCAAAAGCTGAGGAAACAGCTGTGAGCCAAGAAAGTACAGATGATTAAGACATTGGATTTCAGTATGCACAAATGGCAAGGAATGGATTAAAATATGAATTAACAACTTAGTGCCAAAACCTTTGAAGTGAAACATCAGATTTAGAGAAGGATGAAAAATCTGAAGGGGAGAGGAAAAAGAGTGAGGCTTCTGACTTATAAGTAAATCAATGGGACATGCCAACTAACCGAGAGTTTTATTGCCACAAAGGCAATAAAAAGATCCAATAGGTTAATTACTTGACTTCAACAAAGCACCAAGAAGGTCAATGCACTTGGCAGCACTTTCTCATAAAATGAAGGAAAACAAGATGACACACATAATTTCTTTCCTGTCCAAGGGATTGTGTTGTGGATGTTGAAAGTTAAGCCTGATCAGCACAGGTCTGTCGAGTTCTTACAAACTGGCTGCCTTAGCTGGATCTATTTTGACATAAATATCATCTTTCAGAAATACATGGTCTTTGATACTATGGTAGAAAGATGTATACAGATAAGGGAAAAAAATCTTATAAAAAATAAAAAAAAAGTAGGTTCCTTATTAGCTGGAAAATGTATTCTGGGAAACAAGAAAAAAATATCAGACAGGGAAATTGTATACTTAAGTGAGCTCAGCAGGAGTAAGAGTACTTAGGCAAATGAATTCAGTGTTAATGAAGGCAAATTTAACAAGCTCTGCTTCTTTGATTTTTTTGCCTTATTCATGAAGACAAATTCAGAACCCTCAGAGGGCTTGACAATAAGAAAATATAAGGTGATTTCATATTTTTGTATTGCTAATTAGTTCATCCACACACACAAATTAAGAGGCCATTAAACTGCCTGACAGTAACATGTAAGACACTGAAAGAAATAAGAAGTTGTAGTCCTATACATTAGAGGGTTAATGATACTGGATCTTATCATTCCCATGCAGATCCATGTAGTAGATGAGTGTAAGCTATGGGTGGCTCCCTCTCTAGCCCTTAAAGGAAGCTACACAGATTTTTTAAAAAATCCATATTCCAAAGTACAAGTATCATTTCTCAGTTGTGCTCTACTGATGAAAGAGTTGCTGGTAAAAGAGACACTTTAGTAGTTTGGCACACAGGAATCTCCAACATGCTGCTGGTTGCTCCCAGTAGTGAAGAGACTGGTAAAAAAATCCTACCAGCCTTTTGTAGTAGCCACAAGCATACTGCAGCCAGAGGCATCCATATTCATACTACCAGCTGGCTTTGCTCCTTCAGCTCAACATCAGGTCTGCTGGAGGTTCCAAAAGCAGTTCAGGGAGATACTGTGACTCCTCTCCACCAGCAAAATACAGAGGATGCCTGGGGCACTGGATCTAATGGAACACCACATCTTTAACAGAGCACAGCAAAACAGCTGGGGACAAGTCTTGCCCTGAGCATCTTTGTTACCATTCAGCCAGTTCCAAATTGACATACTTCTTGTTTGAATGATTTGCATTCATTTCTACTTCACACTTAACAATACCGGTTCATCTTGACTTGAACAATTGTTATTTCAGACATCCTTTAAAAGCATCTCACACATCCGCCAAGGAGGGCAGTGTTGGGTATATTCCTATTTTACTTTATTTGTTTGCCTGAAGAAAAATGGACTGGATGAGCTATAATATGCACTTAACCATTCCTATGCTCTTCCTCTCATAAGTTTTGCGTGCGTTAGAGTTTTTCCTAAGTTAAATATTGTCAGTAGACAGCAAAAGGATGCCAGAAAGGCCCATCTTTTCATCATTCCCAAATAGTTTATTCAAACCAGCTAATACTTCCACATTTTTTACTCTATTACAGAAAAAGTCTGAGGTTTTTTCTACCTTTAGAAGTCTAAGAAGAAATCTCTTGCGTGCTATTATATATTCCACTTTTGCTACACCTATGAAGACTATATATTCTGTTTTTTGTGGGTTTCCATTTTCACCTGATATGAACATTCTTATTAACCTTTGTAGTGACATTATCTCCTAAAAAGTCTGGGGAGAGCAACTGGCTCATTTGAAAAGTTTACACGGAGTCACGTAGACTGTCTTAATTATCTGGTTTGACTTGCTGTAGAATATACATCAGAGCATTACACCCACATATTTTTAAAAGGCATTCAGCTCTGATTTAAAGATTATAGACAACAAGAGTTTTGGACAGGAGAATCCCAGGCTGTAGCCAAGGACACAATCTGGGCTGGCTACGTGGAAAGTCTTGGTGTAAGAAAGATGGAGAAGTCCTGTTCCACTTGAATTGAAAGCTGCAATCATTTTCAAAAACAATTAAGAAAGACTTTCCTAAATGTTTATCTTGCTCCCTTCCCAAGGCAATTTGAAAGACAAAACAGCACACTCTGCATATGCCTAATCAACTTTTAGTGTTTCCACATTCTGCCACTTGTCAAAATGCAAACAGCTAATCATTTTTAATATAGAAATTAATTAACTGTGTCACATTACTAAGTCCTAGACGTTAAAAAGACAAAAAAATCTAAGGTGATTAAAAAAATCCTTAGGAATAAAACTGAATAGACTCTTGTTCTCTGTGTTATCTCAGTGTGGGTGTCTTGGCTATTTGCAGACAGAGATAAAAATCTGTGAGCAGCAACTTGGACTTCTGTGTCCCAACTTGTTCAGGGAGAAATAGGCCATTTGGAGCTTCTGATTTGACTAAATTACGTTAAATCAACATCACAACAAGGAAAACAAAGGAAGCAAAACCAGTGAGATATTTAGAAATACTCTACTCAACACTATTAGCAAAGTTTTATTCCATATAATCTGCATCAAGAGTCACTAGTGCAGTTGTGAATGTTCTTTAGAGCTTGGCAGAAGAAAAAAACATTACCACCGAGCTTTGAGAGCATGCAAAATTTTTTGGAGTAATCTTGCTTAAAAATTACCATCACTATGACTAAGGCACAGCACTTCTAGTGTTCCCTAATTCAGAGGGTTACAAATTGATGTTTTCAATGTGCAAGCAGAAATTAGTCATGACTGTGTAATAAATTCTGCATAGCCAAAGGTGATGGTTATAATAGAGACTATTTCAGATTTTGTTTTTATTTGTTAAAATAGTTGCAAATATAAAAATGACTGAACTACAGACAGAATGTGTGAAGACCCATAAAGCTTTTAGGAACAAAGGCGGATACAGCTTGCTTAGGGTCTGTAGTATGAAATAAACACACATCATCTTTATCCTCAAGTGATCATATCCTTTACTGAAGTTTCACAATACTGAGCTAATTAAAGCTCAAACCTTAATTAGGGTAAAGAAAACTTATGCCCCTTATGATTTGAAATTAAAAGGAATTTAATTGCTATCGTCTGTAAAGCTATTTTTCATATTGGCTCTAATGATCATTGTGTAACTGTGCATGTGCTTTTGTAATATAAATAATTCAACCACTCGACTTCAATTTTTTTAAATGGAACAAGGACAATTCCACTTGCTGAAATAATGACCTGCAAAATTTCAGATATTATTAGATATGAAGATGGCAGACAAATGCTAAAACTACATTTTCCACATATGTCTGCAGTATAAGCTTTCAGTCTAGTAGAGCAGTAGTTATTCTAGCAAACATCTCTGTTCAATTTGATAAGCATGCTTTGTTATCTTACTCTTATTGCTAATGCTAGTCTTTCTACTGTGAACAGTAGCTTCTAACTACCCAAGCAATATTCTAAAAAAAAACCCCATTGAAAAGACTTTACATCTCTTTCTTACAAAAGCATGCAATAATCCACTGCAGTATTTTGTGATGTGCTCAAAAGGTCACCATTTCCAAAAGAATTAACAAATAGCAAGACTCTCAATTTTGGTGTGCTAATTTTTTGATCCTGTAGAGAGGTTTTTGGAGAATGAGTTACAGGACAAAGTAAGCCATTATCCAGACATGGGATGTCGACTGATGCACATCACTGACAAACTTCTCAGGAGATACAAATCTACCCCTTACTCTAGGGAACATGGTAATTGAACAAATACTGAAATCTGGCATAATGCTAGCAAATTCTGCATCTCTTTCACTGGTTATCTTTCACTCCAAGATAAGAAGGTTTAAAAATTACTCTAACCCTAAACCCTACTTTATGATCACAGGAAGGAGATTCTTCTTAAAGTATAGCTTTGTATCATCTCTTCTACTACTTTTCTTCTGCCCTTCGTCCCCTACCTTTGCCTCCTCACCCTACCAGAGAGAAACAACAGGTCTGAGGGCTGAAGGCTTGAAGCAGGTGAAGCTCCTACTGGAGTGTGGTCCAAGAGTTCAATGAAAAGAGTGAGCTCATCAAGTTGCGCTTTATTCTTTCTCCTCCTCCCTTACAGCAGCGCAGAAATAAACTAGAAAAAGCATCTAATTTCTCCTTCACTCTTTCCCTGAATGACTGTGAACTCCCAATGGAACACCAACAACCTGGGCCTCTATTTAAGAAGCCAGAAATTTCCAGGTGGGCATGGACAGCAGTATGAGCTGTTGCCCCTTGTGCAGAAGGCCTAAATATCTCCACAGCACATGCAGCAATTGATATGAAACCATGTCTTTCTCCTCTCCGAAAATAAGTGATGTTAGTGGGTCATACTTATACATATAGTAAGACTATTTTAGAAAAAGAAACCAACCAAACAAGCCTGACAAAAAAACTAAAATATACCAAACAACAAAAATAAAAACCAAACACCTTACCAGAGTTACCCTGGATCAACACTTTCAAGTCTTCAGTATTTTCCCATGTTTTACCAAGGTATCAGTTAAACCTGCTTCTTTCAGTAAAACAGCACAGATTCCAAACTAAGACAGGATCTGATCTGATTCATGCAGAAAGGGCTTTTTTCTTTTTTTCAGTAAACTCAAGGAGAGCACACTTCAAGAGTTAACAATGTAACAGAGAGAAAGGAGCTCTGAGGTTAAGGTTAAGGGCAGCATCACAAGGATAACAGACCAAAAACAGGAAAAGAAAAATGTTAAGGCTGACATTAGGAAAACATTTATTATCATGAGAATGATTAGATAATGGAATAATTTCCCAAAGGAAGTTGTTGAGTCAACCACTAGAGGTATTCAAAGGAAACCTAGATAAAAACACCAGGGCGATTGATCTGGAGGGCAGTCCTGCACTAATGACCCAAGAGGCTCTTTCCAATTCATTGAGGATTCTCCTCTTGACAACAACAATTCTGAACTTTACAGAGAAACACGTGAATGAAAAGTAAATGGAAAACATTGCAAAATCTTGTTTTCATTGTAATAGATTTTTTTCTCTATAGTACCAACAATCTGTGTCTATATATGCATACATTACTTCCAAAAAATTCTAACACATTTTGATCAGCACAGTAACATAGAGAAGATATATTTGCCAAAGACGTTACAGGAGCTATAGAACTTGCCTTATGAAACACAATGGACATCATGAAGAAATCCAGCAAGAAATTTTCTGAAATGTCTCTGTAGTCAAATCGGAAGAAGATTACAGTAAAGCTCAAAGTAACAAACTGATTAATAGGATTACAGAATGAGGAGCGGAGGAGTTTCATCCCGGCAACTGTTATCAGGATAATGTCACAGCTGTAAGAAAGGCAGAGAGAAAAAACTAATCAAGTCACAAGGCAATAAATTATTAAGCTCTAAAATACAAATATCTGTATCAGATGTATTTTAGATTGCTATGTATATCTAAATCTACACAAATCTTATTTATTAAAAGAGCATAGGATTGATATCAGAAATCATCACATTTATTTTACCTACATGCAACTTTGTGATTTTCCCTTATCATTATCACACACTTGTAAGCTGTAATAAAAAACAAACATTGTACTAAAAAGAGTAGTACTGACTACTAAACCCCCAGAATCTAGAACAGACATTTTTATATACCTTTAAAAATAAAACCTAAGTTTGGGAAATATCCTGGCACTTTCATTAATACATTACTGTAATTTGAAAAAAAAAAACTTGAACGTAATTTTTTTCTTTTACAAGAAATTTCACTTGATTACAGAATTTATAATTTTACTCCTAACCTCATTACACATTGCCAAAATTCTGGATAGAAACACACATAGATGTGAAGTGCTTGAAATTATCATTGTTCTTGATTGAATGGTTGAATACTCTATACAGTAATTCATCAGATGAAAAGAAATCGTGTTGCACCTATGTCTTGTAAAATGCAGGAACTTCAATGTATAATGCCTTACAGGTCTGGCATTTGCAAAGCACATGGAAGGTTCTCTTTCATCTTGCTGCGAACCAGGAGAATACCTGTTGCCATGACTGATACTTGACAGGCCAGAAAGCTCTAAACAGGTTTTCATCATTCTACCAAGGTTCATAAGCCTGTGCTTTTCCAGGCTTATTTTATTTTATGTGGCATTTATTCATTATTGTCTACCTCCCATAACGCAGATTCAACTTTATTAGAGTGCAGGTCATTCTAAGGGATCACTGGGACCTCACTGTTGGAATGAAATGCCAAGCTTACCTTATCTTCCACCTTGTCAAAGCTGTTCTTTTCAATCTGCCCCAGATTTCTGACTGGAAAACCTAGTGACTACGCTAAATAGTCATTACAATACGCTAGATTCTGAAGTCACTAGAAGCCATCTCAGTGTGATACCAGCCATCCTATGTGAACCAGGTGAATCTCTCATTCTTCAGAAAGAAGAAAATTTTTGCAACACGGAGGAATTTTCACATGGAAACTTACAGATCATAGAGCAAAAGGAAGACTTTTTCTCACCCTGTTAACATGCAGAAAATGTCACCAAAAAATGACACGGTATAAAATAATGCCCTCAGAGGTAACAGAAAATAATTTGCTCATTATATCTCTTTAAAAATACTGCCACACAAGATGCATTTCCTGGGGCTTTAACTCCCAGCAGAGAGAAAGTAAGAGAGCACGAGAAGGAGGGGCTCATTTCTGACACCTCTGTGGCAGGTAACAGGGGCAGGCATTTCAGCTTGTCAGCATGGGTCCCACTATAACCAGCACATCAGCTTGTAAAGCTCAAGCAAATTCCTAGGTATGAAGGAGCTGTTCTGCCTCCTCTAAAAGCAAACTATTTCAGTCATTTAAATCACAAAGCAAGACAAACCTTCTTTAAAAACATATTCAATTTGAGAAAAACACTAACATCAAATCATGCAAAACATACCACCTCAGACACTTTTGGACAGAGTGGGGATAATATCTTCCCTTTTCTACAGCATGATGAGATCTGATCCTTGGGTGGTCAATAATAAGGAATGTTCCAACAACAGAAATCAGTATTTATGCATTAAAGCACAGAAAGTACAACCCTCAGTAACACTGTATATGAAAGCAGCAAGGAGAATCCAGGATCCCTTATGGGCTTATAGAGTTGAGAAAGAGGTAGGATCTGAAGATGAATGCTTCGTATGTGTAGGGAAAGCATATTCAAGAGGAGCACCAGAGGAGAAGGGCTACTGGGAGCTTTGTGGATAGACCACAGTTACAAGAAAAAGGAGAAAACACGGGTTTTAAATCCAAGGTGATCACACAGACACAAGGGGGATGGGGAAGGAAAAGGACTGCCACGGTATTCCCCCACAGGCCAAACAATCAGAGGCAGACAAATGTAATTACTTTCTTTAATCTCAAGACTTCTGGGGGTCTGACTCATTCCTTCTGAACACTTGAGGGAGGTGATACTTTAAAGTGAGATCTAGTTTGGAGGAAAGACTATGTAAAAATAGCACCTTCCTAACCCCTACATATTTGCTCCGTGCATGTATTCAGTCACGTCTTCTAACTAGTAACAAATGACGTTTTGATTACTTTTAATTCTCCCAGCCTTGCAGACCTACATAGAGGGATGAGTTGTGGACTCAGTTTCACCCTGGACAATACACCTAAACTGTTGAAGCATCTTCCAAGTGCCTGAGGGGGAAAAGGTCAATGGGGAACTAGAGAGGCTATCAATGAGTGACTGGTGAGAGTCTCTCTGGAAAAGTAGTTGTCTGGGAGAAATATGTAAAAAATTTGACTAATGCCCTAGTCCAAGTTTCGGGCCCTAAAAGCAGGGGGCACCTCTTCCTTATAGTTCTGCAGTTCCTAAAGCTGTGTTGCTCCTCAGGAGAGACGAATAATTAAATTAACATGCAATTTTTCTATCAAAGTTCATTTATCTAATACTTAAAATTAAGAATCTGTATTATTATAAACACTGAGGAACTGTCCCCCTACACCTCCTAGCAGTTTTTCCTGCTACTGGAACATTCCAAGGCTGTTTCTTTGTTTTATCATCTGCATCACTGTCATTCTGATAAAAGGACTGCAGAAACTCTGCTCACTGGGGATACTGCAGTCACTAAGCCTGCTGAATATCTGCAGTAGGCAAGTCACTGACTAAAATACTTACCATAAAAGGCTGTCTGCAATGATCACACTGTGAGACCACGGATCAGCATCACCAGTTCCGCTTAATATCTGAGACATCAGACTTCATCAAAACTTGTATGCTTACCTTTCTCAAACACTCAGTGCAGGACTACCCACTATTCTACACTGTTTAATATTTTATTCAGTCTTGCCTTAAAAGACTTTTGTGGTGAAGCTTCTGATAACTCCTTTGGGAAACTACAGCATAGTGTTAAAAATCCTCAGATAGGAAATGTTTCCTGATATCCAGCCTAGATTTCTCATTATCATCTGATTAATTCCAGTTACCCCACTGAGTTTATGCCCATCAAACACCTGCAGCCTGGTATAGTGTGCCTTGCTTTTAATTGACATTTAGACGTTTCATATGTATCTATATATAGCTCTTTAATCTTTTAATTTCACTGTCTCTCACTGGAGTCATGTCTTAGCGTGTGCTAAGGTAGTTTTGCTTTTTTTTTGCAGCAAAGCCAGTTATTATTGTATACTGAACTAATACGCGTGAAAGCAAACTGCGACAAGATTATAGGCTTATTTAAAAACAAATTCCATTTCTCAATCTTCAGTCTGAAACCAAATATTCTACTAATCACATGCTTTGAGTTACAATCTACTTACTGTGCACCAAGCTTCTTGTATTTACTAATCGAGAAAGCATCAATCGTGAGTGCATTCAGTATTATAGCTGGATATAAAATGTATTTCTCAAAGCACTGTAGCCACACATAGAGCCTTTCAAACCACATCAAATGAGCAGCATCTGAAATAGAAATTCAGATTACAAATCGTCATCAAATTATGAGCATTTTTTTGCACTGCAATACCATAGAAGACATGAGTTAGCTCGTATTTATATTAACTGCATACTTTTAGTGATGCAATGACCCTAGAGAGGCCATCTCCAGCTCTGGCACTGACCTGGTTAACGACCTAAGGAACCCCATTTGACCTCTGTGCCTCTCCTTCCCCATCTTATAGTGGCCAAACACTGTTCATTAGACTGTAAAATATCACTGACCTCAAAAATGAAACACCCCTTGAGATCTAAAGGCTGAAGAATTATCAGAAACTGTCATAGATATTTCCCAAAACACTTAAACAGCCACTGTAAAAACTATCTGCCAGGATTACATCATTCCTCAGTAGGGAATAACTTTTTTTGCAGTAGACTTTTCAATACACAACAATACCACAGTTCTTATTATGAGTATTAACAAGAACTGAATGCTCCATGCAATTCAACTGCTATGAGAACATGGGTGAACTGAGTGCAGAAACACTTGAGTACAGACAAAAATAATGTCTTTATCCTCATGTGAGCTCAGCTAGACAAGGTTATTGGAAAAACAGTGAATTCAAAAAGGCAGAACTTGCTATTGACTCAGAAATAACCATGTCAGTTACTGAAACCCCAATAATCTTCCCTGCAGAAATGAAAACAATGATGCGTACACATCCCACTCTCCTATATACACCTTCTCAATGACAGGTAAAGAAGACATGCTGTATCAACAGATTTCTATGTTCTGTAGGCACAGTTGTATATTGGATAGGCTCTAAAAGAAAGATCTAAAAACAATTCTTCCAAATCATCTTGAAGTCGTGCTTTGCCAATACCTTAAGCTAAGGCAATGTCTTTGCAAAAAATCTTCCTTCAAAAAATGTTTCTTGCTATAACATAAAAATATTTTGTCCTCTTACCACCTAAAGGTCACCTCCTAAAAGTTCCTACACGAAGCAAAACGTCCATTTTGGAACCCAGCTGTTTTCATCCATTCCTCTCTCCTCCTCCTGAACTACAGATTGTTCTCAGAGTTTCACTGACAAACTTCATCCATGTCCAAAGCTGAGCTCTGTGTAAGAACTCAAGCTTCAGTAAAGAGATATGCATATCACACAGACCAAATAGAAGGTAGCTGCATGAGCAGAGAGAGATCTGTGCAGACAATGCAGATAGAAAAAAGAGCTCGCATTCAGAGGAACTCCAGGGAAAGATGTGGCTGATTTGAAAATGGCTTACATGAATCTGTGTGGCATAAAAACAGCAGTGGCAAGGAAGGAGAATAAAAAACAGCCTAGTGTACCAGGGTTTCTTCCTCGCTTAGTCCTGCATTAGTTTCTACACATCTATTACACCACAAGCTCATACATCTTGAACTCAGCCTTTCCTCCTGCAGCCAGGCAAAACAATGACAAGTAATAACTGAGTTATCTCACATGGGCATCATGACAACTGGTCCAATAATTGTTATTCTATGGATTATCTGAAAGTTTGAGCAGCTCATTCAGAGTCTACGATAAACAAAGGCAGGAATAAATTTGTGGAACTGTCATTACCAGTTGCTCGTCTAATTGGAAGCAGTAATTTGTCTCCCCCATAGCACTACCCTTGTCAAAAAAATAGAAAGCTGAAAAATTAAATTCTATGCAGTAAGAGCTCCTCACAGACATCTTGTTTTGTGTACTTGTCCTTTCATTGTCCACTCCTGACCTCTATGGGATATTACTATCCTTTTTCCAAGCTTCTCTTTCTATACAAACAAGGACCATTTAAGTTCAGTTCCTATATTTTTATTACAGGGCAAAAGCAAGAAGACAGCCTGTCAGACATATCTATCAAAGGGATTACCTTTTCCTCAGCCTGTCTCATCTCAGAACATGATAAAAAACCTCTGCACCTCTGCAGCAGCCTAAGGGACTGAAATATATATTTTTTTTACTCTTGTTTTCTAATACTCAACACCAGCTACATTGTAATAATTCTTAAGCCTCAAAGAGCAGGAATGGACCATATATAAGTGAGGACTGCAAAAGAAGGAAAAAAGTCTACTCCCCATAGCAGGTAGCATGAGAAATGCAGCTGGATCTCAAAACAGAAGGAAACCCATCTGTGGAGATCAGTCCCACAGGTCTCTACCTTCAACCTTTTCAAAAGCTGAGTCACCGCATTCAGGAAAACAATGTTTTCTGACAAATGAAGACAGACTTAATCAGGACAAGGCAAAGAAATCCTACAGTAGTCTTTTATGATTAAGTGATGAAACAAACAATAAAACTTGGGTGTTTATCAGAATTACTGGTTATCATGGACAGGAAGTCCTGAATACTGCTTTCAGTTGGGCACGATGCCTAAAAAGATTTACATTTCTATTACACTCACCTAGGCGTATTGGAGGAAAAGTTAAAAGGCAATCTTCAATCAAGTCTCTTGGGTACTTTTTTCATACCCAATCCTTGTTTGGAAAGGAATCATTTTGAAATACATGACTTTTTAAAATAAGAGAGATTTAAATCCTTAATGTATGGTTTTGCAGAGAGTGATCTAAACTCTTTTGTTGTCTCGTTGAAGAATAGACTACAGCCCCTCAGCAGACTGTGTTCTGACAATGCTGTCTTCAAACACTTCAGGAACATATACTGAGAATTATTAAGGCACGAGATCCATCAAGAAATGACAAGCAAGCTTTTGGTTGGTAGCAAAGGCAAGATGAGAGCTGGGGCAGAGAGGGGAAGCTGTGCTTCTCAAAGCACACTGCCTGCTTGCAGAAATAACTGTATCAGAACGGGAAATCAGATCTCGACATCCTAAAATATTGACTGATACTCGCATGTATCAGGGCACTACCCACTGAAGCTAGCAGTCAACAGCAAGAACAAATTTTAAAGAAAATGTCACCATTTCTTTCAGCTGTAATGTTTCTCTAGAAGTGTTACAATTGGAAACAGAACTCTAAGTTGCACTACGCTTGCTGGTATGACAGAAAGTAGAAAAAAATCTGCCTCAATTTCATCAATCTTTTATGTTTTTAAATTACACAAAATGCCAAGAGATGAACTGTAACATATTAAGCAACACAGCAAGTAAAAGTACTGCAATGTAAAAACAAAAAGCAGATCAGACAGTGGCTCATGAAAGATCACAAAGGGCTGGTAAAATGATTAAGGGACAGGAGCATTTGACATAGATGGAGACACTGAGAGAGCTGAGATTGCTTAGCCTGGAGAAGAAAAGCAACAGGGAGCATCTTATTAATTCCTGATGGGGCATTAAAACAAAAAAACATCCCAAACCAAAAAAAACTCCCGCAAGTCAAAGCAACCTTTCTTAGTATAAGGATGATAGAATGCTATTACAGGTTGTCCAGAAAGGTTGTGGAGTCTCCATGCTTGATAATACTAAAAAGTCGACACGGCCCTGAGCAACCTGCCCTAGCTGACCCTGCTCTGAGCAGGGGTGTTGGACTAGACAGCATCCAGAGATGTCTGCCCAGCCTCAGTTCTTCTGTACAGTGGTCTCAGAAGACAACTCCTATAGGGTCACAGATCTGTTGGCGATTGGGTGAAAAAAATGAAAATGACTGGCTATGTATGCTATTCAAAAGTAAAACCATAATTTATTCTCCCTGCTTTTTCCTTCTGGATTTTTTTTTTCCTGCAAACCCAGACAAGCTGAAAGTCATTGCATCATTGTTTAGAAAAGACTTTATTACAAACCTCTCACTTCCCGCTGCTGGTGTTCTTTGCTTTTAAGGATGGGATGGGAGATCCACAGCCAGGGGTGATGCTTGCGAAGCTGAGGAAGTAGGTAATGTGTTACAAATCCCACGGTCCATGCCAAAGCAAACAGGACAATGCTGAGAAATGGCTGGGCCAAAGCAGAAAAAAATGAAACATAGTTATAATTTGCAAACAACATTTTTATATATATATTTTAAACATTTTTTAACAGTTTCCATGATTGTATTTTTGTACAGTTAGTATTTATTCCTGTGTTCAAACTCTGACTTCACAGGTGAATATGGATTTTTACATATGTATTTTGCACACACAGTTAACCAATTTTTTCCTCCATGACTGAAGGAAAAAAAGGCAAAAGATCAGACTTGTTCATTCTGTCCCCTGGGTTCCATATCTTAAGAGCTGTGGATACGCAAAGAGACATTAAGTAAGTAATATGAAATTAATACAAATATCCATAAACTAACAGCCTTGCACATATATAATAATGTTATAATGACCAGTAAATACATTTGCACTAACTTATCTTCCCACAAGCTCTATTCTTTCCAGTTAAGCACCCTGTGATCTTGCATAAAAAAGATAATAATACCTTAAGGAGAAAAAAAAAAAGACAGATACACACCCTTAATGATAGAAATACAGTACTGGCACTGACAGCAAATGACAGAACAGCAGCCGCTGTGCAAACAATGAGATCCGATTTCAAGATTTCTTTCTGTGAAAATAATTATTTTATACAAAATTAGTAAGCCAATACTATTTTAACCAAAGTAAGTTACTCTGTTCTCAATTACTTCCGCTCTGCATTGTGATAAGGCTAATCAGCACTCCCTAATACAAAAGTATTTTCTCCACTCTGCTTTGGAAAATTATTTCTTCACACTCAAGGTTTGTTGAAGTAATCACATTTTAATTCTTCACACCTAATTTTGCACTATATTTTTAAATAACGAAGTTATAATACTGGAGAAATGAAAGCAATACATTTTAATACCGACTCTGCTTAGGGAATATAACTCTTTTACATTATGACTTTTTTATATTTGGAAATGAAAATTCTGGTTCCATTTCCTATTTGCGAGTATTAAGATTCCTTCAAATTTCCTTTCTCTTCCATTACCAAAATGACTCACGCTTTTCTACAATGTCTTCCAAGACACAATGTTAATACATTTTCTATGTTCTAAAGTGACATGTCCCATTCTCTGATTTTCTGTATTGAAAGTCAAATTTCAGGAAGATTTTATGGATTTTAGACAAGGCCTTTTTCTAGTGTCAGCGAACGATAATGAAAGGACACGCCTGCTTTTATGTAAAGATCTATAACTAGGGTAGGAGTAATCTTGTTTCTAAAGATTGGAAAATATCATTGTCTTTACAGCCCATTTTTCTTGTGATTAAAATGTCATTCTCAGTAAACAAATAAACAAGATAGCTTGCGATCTGTGCGGTCTTCTGAATTGTACTTCAGAGGTCACCCAAATGTTTTTGTGAGTAAATGAAAATCTTGTCTCAGATTTATGAGAAGGGCATTTAGGTTCAGAACTCAATACTGCTGCTAAATTACAAAATGAGTAACAATCTATAGCTCTTGGTTTAGAAACTGACTTATGCTTTAATTCAAAGACATCTAGAAACAACATGTGAAAAGCAACAGTTTTGCTAGAATTAGAAGCTCATCTGATTTCCTGGTGCTGCAGTCTAGGTAGGCTTCATGTATCTCATCAGAGAAAAAGAAAGAAATCTAAAATAATGAGAGGAAGGCAAACCCATGAATAAGGGAGATAAAAAGAAAGCAAGCAGAACAAGTGAACAACAGAAGGGTTGCGAATTACAGGGGAAGCTGGTAGCAACCACTATATTTAGGCTGCCTATCACTCCCTGTTATGAAAGATTCTTCTTAGTAAAAGGTCACCAGCGTCAGCACTTCCACTTACTGCAGCAGCCCTTTGAAACGCAGCAGAACTAAAAAGCCTTCAGGCTCAAGAAGTACTTTCGTTTTGTCCCAGGAAACTCCAATCCGATTTAGCTGAAATCTCAAGCCACCACCATTGTCCTTTGCCTTCCCAGGCTCTCAGGAGTATGTATGCAACTCCAAAAGAAAAGTGCTCCCTCTGCTCTCAGAGCTTTGCCTTCTCCAGACAGCTCTGTACTCTATGTGAACTACATGCCATAGTCCATGAGGAAGGTGTAGGAGCAGAGTTAGGTCTTCGTAACTCTTCCTGACCATCTTTTCAAAACCTACCCCCGCTAGCCTTGCTCCTTGCTTCTTGGCTGTCACATTCAACAGCAAAACCACAACATAAGGGAGCTCATAGGAAAAGCCTTCTCTTCCCTGAACAAAACTGTGATCCCTGCCTGTCCCCACAAATCCTCTCCATTGTTAAAACCTTCTCTCACTAGCAAGTTGTGTATCCATCTCTAACTCAAATGGTTTTAGTATGTGGAGCAGTACTGAAAAAACACAGTCTGATAAAAATTAATAAGGAAATTATTACCAATGGAAGTTATTTTTTTAACCTTTCCAAGTATTTTTAAAGATTACTGCAGATATTTAGCTTCTAAAATCTGGCATCTGAGAAAGTTAAGCTGTGTTAAATTTATATGGTACCATTTCAGCCCTTCGGTGAATACATAGTATGAAAAGTCTTGATCAAGTATCATTTTCTGCACAGCTGAATCCAACTAACTACTCAGTCTAAAACAATCTTACAAGAACAACAAACACACTCCAATCATATTCACACATTTCTGTACAATCAGAAAGGATTACTATTAAAATGACTGACTTCTCTCACAATCAGGTGACAGAAAAAGCTGCCATTTTAAGAACGACATCAAATATTAAGAATTTAGCTGTAAAATCAGCAGAGGTGACAACAATGGACATTTTGGGGAGAAGTAGCATCCTAACTTTCCATTCCGTGCTAGATCACCAAAGAGAATATTTTCAAACATTACATTCAAAAGAGAATTAACTACACAGATTATATTGCACAGGACTTGTATTTCCCACCTTTTCCATATTTCATTTTGTAACTGTCCTTTTTATAGTGCTCTCATTGCTTTCAACACATTAACAATCCCATACAGAAAATATTTTTAAGGACATTATTATTATTATTCAGATATTCAAACCCAAATTTGACAGTTGCATTCCAATTCTGGCAATATCCAAAGTGTTGAAAGTATCATATGCGCCCAGGCTTGTCCTTTTGCCCTTGCACTGAATTGCTTCAAAATATAAATGTACTGCTCAGCTGCTGACTTGCACAACGGTCCCCACAGGAGCTCCTTCTTGATGTGGCCAAGGCTTTCAAACTTCTCACAAAATTCACGGTTTTTTCCTTCTAAAAAAATCTGAGCAGTGGTTCCTTTTGTTTTGTGTCACTGCATAGTGGCCAGTGCCCCCCAGGAAATGGTTGACCCTGGGCAGTGATCTCTCTGGCTGAGGGGCACACAGAGCTACCTTCCAGGAGAAAAACTTGGGCATCCACCAACACCCTGCTGTGGGTGGATCTGTGGCTTCCACCCTTCCTGTGGAAGGCAGTTGGCTCCTGCAAAGCATGTGCTTACACTGGATGTAACTCTGTTCTCCATCTTGCCTTTAGACCCAACTGTCTAAAGCAGAATTTTGGATGCCATTCCCAAGGCCAGGCACTTAGGAGTTGAATACTGAATAGCCCTACAACATGATGTTTGAGTCCATCACTGCAATTGGTCTAAAATGGAAAAATTAAGCTCTATTCACAGTTTAAATCTCTGCAGTGAGAGATAATGACTGTTATAGCTTGGATTGAAAGCAGGTTATCTTTTTTTCTCCATTTTACACTTTAGGAAAGAAATAACCCCCAAATCAACATTGCTACGTTTGATGCCTCAGAGATTTCATAAGCAGAAATTATTAGAGTGGCATTTTTTTTTTTTTTTGGTTGTAATTATTACCACAAAATCATAGAATTGTTTGTGTTCGAAAAGATGTTTAAGATCAGCACATCCAACCACTATTTTCAATTATGTTTTTGGAGCATTGTACAAATCCTTTTATTAGCTATCTAAATGTTTGCATTAAAGACCAGGAAGGATGCTTGAGTTTTAATGTAACACATTATCACCCTCAGGCCACTGCTCAATCTAGTAATCAGCCATGTGGATGCCTACAGAAATTAATTATAATGGTAGGAAGCTCCATTCTCAAAGTTGAATGGTCAATTATCCATCACAGCTGCTTTATAATTCAGGCTTCCAAAACTGGCAATTCTTACACAGCTATTCAAGCAAAGGAAAAGAGTAAAGGTCATGTAACTAAACATTGGAGATGCTGTATTTATTATTCCTAACATTAACACAAAGCCACTGCAGAATACAACACACTAATTTTCAATATTAACCTTCTTTGCTTTCAGCTCCTTGGGGAGGTGATTTGGTTCTGTATGTTTCAGACTTTCTGATTAAAATGGGTTTTATTTAAATGGCATGTTACGTAGACCCTACGTTTGTATGTAGACCAAGACAAGGCTGGCTGTTGTGTTGCATCCTGCCATCTCTTGCCACTGACAGGGGGTTAGGAATACCCTTCTCGCAGAGAAACACCTCAAGAAAACCTGAACTACCATCATGAAATCTCCTCCAAATACTGACATATTGTTTCACCCAGCTTCTGAACTGTTTGATGATCCCCTTGCAAAAGTTCTGGAAATTACTTAAAATTGCCTTTGAAGAGTCAGCTGACTCCTACATCCTAAACACGACTGCTATTGCAAAAGCAAGTCAGCAGAGACTATGGCTTAATTGTGCTCCTCAAACCTGATGTACATGCATTTTCTCCTGCCTTAATTCTTCCCTATTTGCTCTACTAGCACTGCACTGCGAGATAGCAGGGGGAGTCTCCTGGCAAACTGGTTAGTGTTTAACTGAGACAGAGGTACCAGATAACAGAGGGGTTAGACAAGGAGCCCACATTAATCAGAAATTGCCCTCTCCTTCTTTAGGAGATCTCCCAGCGTGGGGGAATTAACACTGCTAATTGACATAACAAGCAAACACTTTTACTTACTGTTTTTATAGATATTAAAGGAAGCCCAGACAGAAGGAAAAGAAAAAAGAAGACAAAGAACTGGCAAGCTCCAGCAACACTGAAGGAAAGCAGCCTCTTCCTAACAGCAGCAGCAGCAGCATGGCATACCAAATGTACAGAGCAGAAAAGTGCCAATTCCCTAAACCAGGTACATCCTGGAAAGCAAAAGGTGCCAGGAATCCCATTTAATTAATGCTAAAAAAAGTGTGGCAAAACATGACAGGAACGAGATGTTGTAAAGCGATGAACTGAAGTTCTATGTATGGTAAATCCCACTGCAGTCCTCCCTATGCTTCTGCATCTTACACCCCAGTGGTTCAAGGGCCCAAGTGCAGCTGAACTGTGTTAGTACAAGACAACAGTCCACACCACTGACACAAAAATAGTTCGAGAGTCTGAAGTATGAGTCCATTCTGAAAATACAGGAAGGATCTTAGATGCAAATTTGGTCATTCTTTTGGTTATTTTTTTCAATATATTGAAGCCTTGCTCAAGGTTTCCCTCTGCACTGTAAAATGAAACCAGTTAAGTGGACAGCTGCAGTTACTGTTTCAGTCCTCTGGTTGGGCTCCATCGGCAGAACAGATGAGATCAGACTCCGTACCACTCCTAGAAAGACACTATCAACAAAAGACAGAACTACAGGGGAACAAGAAGCTTTCCATTACATCTGCTATACAGTCCCCATGTACAGGAATGGAATGTCCATGAACCATGGCAATAACCTACACACCAGAAATATCACAGAATACAGCAAATATTTAACATAAATATTTTATGTTTACTCTGTTACAAGATGGACATTTATATTCCAGTGTCATCCTGTTGCAAACAGTTTAGTTTGTAAGGAACTGTAGCTTAATACAAGCAGCAAAAAATAGCCATATCACTTAATCTTAGGTGGGCCTTATTAGAGTAAGCAGTTTAAAATAACATTACACATGGCAAAAATGACAATCTAAGCAGCAGCTTAGCAAAGAAAAGTAGAAAACATTGGTAGTGCAGCATCAACTCATACACTGAATGTAGTCTGTGTAATACTTTATAAAATGCCTACGGAATGATTTGAGATGTACAGGAGAGATGCATCCCTTTGAAGTGACATCTGGAAGCCAGGCCAGCTACCACACTAGGCACTATGGACTCTTGGGACATGTCCACGGGTCAAAAAAGGCAGTCTATCTTTCCAGAGACACTTCCTCAGTGCTCCTTGCTTTCGCAAGAATTCAGAAGTTTAGGAATAACTCTTAGACTGCAAATGCTTGGATGCAGGTGGTCGAGATGTGGTCAGGAGGAAGGGCTGTCTGACAGCCAGGAAGCAGGACAGTTCACATGACTCTCAGAAATGTCAAACACCCCTTAACATTACTGGAAATTTGATGATCTTCCCACATGAACTCCTTATAACATCAACCTCCCCTGGTTAACAGTAAACTTTTTTTTTTTAATATAAAAAGACACAAAAAGGAAGATGGGGCACTTCAGATATTTATGCTGAGGTGGGAAATAAGCTGACACAAACTTAGAACTATGTGCCAGACAGTAGTAAATAAAAACCCTGCCAAGCAAAGAAGAGGTGATGAGATGGCAGTGCTTGGCACCAGGCATGTACTTCCCTTTCCCATACTAGTCCAATTTTATACGCTTATTCCATCTCTGGATGCCAAGTCTGACAGTATGCTCCACCTGGCTTGGCTGGGGTGAAGGACACACAGTCAAGGGTACTTCCTGGTACAGAAAAAGGCATTCCTGAAAACCAGGTCAAGCTCTAGTAATAGAAAAATAAAGAATAAGAGCTGTTTTAAATACAATTCCGTGGACCAAATCCTGTTCCTCTCCAATGTAGACAGGGAATTTGGCAGGACTGCTCACCTTTTTGAACATTTGTTGAACAATTTGTTCAACAAATTTGTTCAACAATTTGTTGAACTACCTTGTAAACACCAGATTGCCAGACTGTAATTCCAAGCACAGAACCTGCATTAGCTCTCTGAGTACCAGAACAAGAGATGTCCCATTCCCCAAGCTCTAAGAGTGCATGTCCCATCAATTGTATTAAAGAATCAATGTTGCAGAGCCCTTCGAAGGAGCCCTTCAGAAAGGAAATTTGTGTATGTCCCCCTTCTCGCTCCTGGCCTCACCTTGAAGAAGATCTAGAAGAACTTCTCTTCCCATTTTCTGCACTTTTAGTAATTTAAAGTACTAAATGAGACTATTTAAAAGGTTCCTCAGTGGGCAAAATGGGTAAGAGAGAGAGCTTTGAACAGAAAGTAATGAAAGAAAAAGTCTTACCACCGATTCTCTCATTTTTTCTGGGAGTGGATCTGCTGATGAATCTTCAAATCGTTGGCGTAGGTAGTGAGGGACATATTTGCATTGAATAAGGGACCTGTTTAAAAAAAAAATCCTAGTTAGGATACTCCTGAACATGCCTAACAGATACAAATGTTACTGGAGGGTAGAGTAGGAAGAACAGCCTCAGATTTCCTTCCTCATGTAGGTATTAGCTATCTTTGTATAGTCAGAGACTGAACAGAAACCAGCTCTACCTGTGATTAGGGTAGAAATTCCTCATCAAAATGTCGAGGAGTCTCAGCAGCCCAATCAATGTGTCTCAGTCACGTAGAGGAGTAAGCAGAGAGGGTTGTTCCATTTATGCCTTTTATTAATGTTTCAGCTAAGTTGAAACTGAAATGAGAGCCCTTTAGACCCACGTTAAAAAGGTCAAGGAAACTATTTCTGTACAAACTGTATATTAATCCTCTCTTCAAGATTTATGTGCTACCTCCTCCTTCGTCTTGAAGTTTATGCCACAGGCCATCCCTTAAATACTGTTTCCAGTCTCCTTAACCTCCTTTAAAGAAGTTCAGAGCTGTTTAAAAAAAAACTTAAATCTCTTCTTTTTAAGGATTGTACATTTTTATGCTTGCACAATAAACATTTGATGCTGATATACACGTATTCTTAATTTTAAGATTTTTAACAACCATTTTAGCTGTTGAAGATTTCATGAAGAATGTTATAAAATTAGTAACTAGATTTACAAGTTAAAATGGATTTCATTGTTTAAGATTACTTCCTTAAAACAAAAGTTTCAAGGAAGACAAGTTTCTCTTTTATTAAAGAAGTTAATGAATTGGTGTGTCCTTCCTGTGGAATGGGAGAAAAGAATACACTTAAATTACCGCAAAATTGAAAGAGTTCTCAATTCCATGCTGATTTGCAATTTACCTGTGAATATTTTACTCCAAAGCAAAGAAATATCCCTAATACAGCACACAGCTTCACCTCCTTTTGTACCCAAGTTCCACACTGCAATAGTCAATGAACTATTGATCCAGTTCACACGAAGTTCACACCTGATCCAGGTCTACTTGACATAAGTGCCAGACACAGTAGGCTTTGGGTAAAGTTAATGACAATAGATGCAAGCAATTCTTGTTGCTTTATCACACCAAAACCTAGTAATGTATAAATATCAGATTCCCTCCATCTTTTGGATGGTAAAGAAAGAATTTCTCAACTCTTCAGTAAGACTTACTGAATTGGGATTCCAATTTCCTACTATTGCTCCATATCCTTTCCTTCCTCATCAGTGTTGTTCTCCTTTTCTCAATTTTCTCTACTCAAATAAAATACTGAATGCCCTAAAAAGCCCTCCACTTCCCCTTCCTTTCTCCTGCATTACAGAACTGTGCATCCTACTGCACTGACTACAAATGCCTATTGCACTGACTATACGCCTACTACAAATTTTCATGCACTGAAGAGCCTCAGAATCACAGGTAGTCACAGAATCACAGAATATTCTGAGTTGGAAGGGACCCACACGGATCACTGACTCCAACTCACCTCAAGACACATACAACACACCTCATGAATCAAAGGAGAGAATCTGTGGGTTTCCTCATAGGTCCTCTGCACTGTTCTAGGATAAAACCAAGCTGTCTGTGAAGCAGAGTTCCAGATGGCACGGTGATACTGGCTGCACAAACCCCACTTGCTTGCTTAACCTCACAGCCACATATGTAGTCGTGCAGCTGCTTGTGGACCACCACAGCCCTCCTAACAGCCATATATCGCACTTTCCTCTTAGGAAAACTTGCATCTGCTGCCCCTGAGCTGTGGATCTATGGGCCTCCCTTTCTCTCACATCATCTCAACCCACAGATCACAGTGTTGGGACTTCTCCCCTGGACCTCCCTTATTTGCAATGTCAGCTCTTAACACACACTTCCTTTCCTCAGTCTGCTAGAGCAGACTGTGTCAGAGCAAAAAAGGAAGGAGTGAATCTCACACAGAGAGCCATAGTAACCCTCAGCAAGAGCTGGAATTCAGCCATCTTCCCATCAAATGTCCCTTCTCTTGGTCACAGTGCTACTCAATGCACATTCTGCAAACCCAGTAGCCTGAGCACCCCCTAAACTAAATCACTGTCTTCCAACCTGGCAAGCACACAATTTCCCAGAGGGGGAAATCTGCTTCAGAGAATTTGGATAGTTCTGTTTAAAGAGCACCAGCCTTACTGGTGCTTTGACGGCAGCACTTAATTTATTTACAGAACTGATGCCAACCATGCAGATGTGGAAAGGAATTTCACCTCACCACACTACTTTGAGGAGGCAATCCCTGTGGTTCTGAAACCCAGGCATCACTCTGGTAGTGTGCTGTACAGAGTAATCAATGAATAACATTTATTGATGGCAACTTACATCAGTACAGATGGGTCACTGCTTTGTCTGCTGAGGTGATAAGAAAGTGCAACTAGCAGACCACAGAAAGCAGAGAACAACGCTGGAATGTGTTGTGCATCCCAGGGTTCCTGAAGAGAATGAGAGAAAATAAACTATTTGTAAGTTAGGAATGTAGAACTTGAAAAAGAAAAATAATTAAGTAGGTTAAGCCACACACACAACATTAAATGCACGCCATCTAAATTTGTACAACATCTACCATGGACTGAAAATCCTTTTTCATATCAAAGTTTATTATTGTGGAAAAAACCCTGCAATTAAAGGCATGTTTTGTGCTCATATTATGTAACTCCTCTATAATCAGCAATTAGCTAGGAAGCCATATGAAAGGCAGGTTTTCTTTCCTCTTTAATGAAACACTAGAGGAAAATTCTCATTAAAATGAGATCTGAGTGAAATCAGCTGCACTGTACTTATCTAAACGCTACACTGATAATGCAGTTACTTGACCTGTAGCCAGATTACATGCAGCAAATGACAATATCACCTAGATCACGCAGTGGGGTAGAGTTTTGGCACCTTTGACATCTTTCTGCTGCTTTGCACATTACATCAATGCCCCGTCTGGATGCTAACACAGTGGAGAGGGAGAGCGCTCACCACTGCACCTGACACTCCCGAGTAGGAAAAGAAGAGACAACTGACACACTTGCCAGCACACTCTGATGAGAAAATCTCTCTGAGTGACTTAAACAGCTGGAAATTGGCTAGAAATAACAAGAGAAAGAATATGAAGCTTAAGGAATATTTATCAAGATTACCTTCATCTGTGAAGTCCTCAGCTACAAATTCAGGATCCTAAGACATACTTGTGAGTCCTAACTGTAAGGAACACAATTTTTGTCTGTGAAAGACAGAGAAACTTGGTGGATCAAATCCATAGCCATTTCACCTATTAAATGTGTTCCGAGCCACCACACAACTTCTACCTGATCAATCAGGTGTGAGCTCACCAGATCCTGACATCAGAGCTCTTTCTGGGTAGGTTTTGAGAAACTGTGCTTAAAAGATCAGTGAAATTTTAGGCTAGTACAAAAACAATGCATCTTCTGCACCATATCTCTTGCTTTAAAAACTTCACAATTAGTACAGGACCAATATTTTCAGAGGATAAAGTAGGTTTATTAGTCTTATTTTGCCCAGTGATATGCATGATTTCTTAGCGAAGCGGACTCACATTAAGAAATACTCAATTTCTTTCAGGCACAATGAATACCTGAGTAAGACAAAATAATTTTAAGCGACAAACATCCCCCCGATTGCAACACAGGATTTTGGAATTTAACTATGAAATTGTTGTTATCATAAAAGTAGTATCACAAAAGTGAAATTTTAATTTCAAGAATTACCTTCTCCTCATCATAATACTGAACATCACAAAGCTTAAAGACAGAACCATCTAGTTCTACGAAACAATCCTACCCAAAACAGTCATTATAAACAAAAGAGAGATTTACACGGTATTATTGAAAGAATCCAGCACCATCTATTTGACAACTTTACCATCCAATCCCACCCTTCACGTGACTGCTCCCAGTTTGGGGGCCAAATATATTTTGGTCAAATTCGGGCCAAATACTTTTCCCATGCTTAGTCTCTCATCAGAAATTCATATTCTTCAAAACACTGAAGAAAATTAACTGAAGCCAAAATATTCTGAAAATGGCTGAATCACAATCTAGCCAAACATCCATTGCATTTCCAGGGCAATACAACTGTGTACAGTTCTATCCAGCAGCTTCTAGTGCATGACTGCTTCTCTTCGCTGCGACTTCTTTTGAAAGCAAAATACTATGAAGCGCCAAGCAATATTTCAGGTATTGAAATATATCAGATGCTAGTTCAAAATATCGTTCTGCCCTCTTTCTACTGTAAAATTGTACATGGCTGAATCTCCATATTAATATCTTGGGAACTCTTTATTTCCACATTTTCTGCATATTACCCACAGCTTCTGCATTTGACTGTGCTCCAATTCCAAACTGTCATTGTCCCCTCAAAACTCAGACATCAGGGAGCCAGGAAGGCAGGTAGGACAGGCATAATATTTGCTATGTGCCTAGAGAGCACGATTTTCCAGAAAAAAGCTACACAGGGTTGTACAAAAGATGAGAATGAACAAAGATGCCATTTCTCCGATATCGATGTGATGTACCCTGCTCCATTTTGTCATTTTCCTCCCCCTCTAATGACACCTGGTAGCTTTAAATTAGAAAGATGAAAAAAACAATACAGCTGATAATTGGACAATTATTCTTCTCAGTGGGAAAACAGGAATGATGGGTTTTAGCCTTGGAAGCTGGTATTATCTGTCATACTAGACAGGGAGTTTGACTTCCTAGTTTACCTTATTGGGTTGAGGTGACATGTAGTGCTTTCGTATACAGTTTTGACTTCAGTGCAGACACTCACGTAGTCATTTTTAAAAAAAAAAGTGAAACAGAGTTACAGAGTGAAGGATGAAAGCAATGAATTACAACAGACCTAGTGGTGGGGGTGTTCCATCCCAATCACAGAATCACCTAATCCCAAAACAATCCACTAAAAAGGAAGATAAAGGTGTCTTTGAACTTATGAGCTTTTTACCACTGCTAGAGGCGGGACAGCAAATGTATTTCCCAAAAGTGGTGATAGTAGTTTTCTGTCCTATGTTATTTATCCTTTTTACTTCTTTCTTCCCTTAAAAAAAAAATGCATGTAGCACTCTTATCTTTCAGAGATATTCTCAAATCATTTGTTCTACTCCAGAGAGAAAAAGTGCTCTGAAGTTATGTCTACAGTGCAAGGCTGCAAGACTATGGCTGAAAACATCATTTACTGAAATGTGGGGTATCTGGCAATACTCTCCAAAATTAACAGCCCTAACAGCTCTTGTTTGAACCTCAGGGGTCTCTAAATTGTAAAGAACACAAAATTGATGAGCCCTGCCTTCAAAACCTATGGAACTGGAGACAAAGAAAAAAAACAAAAAAACTGGAGATAAAGAAAAAAAACAAAAACCCAAAAGAACTGGAAGTATTTTATGTAGTAAAAACAAAGCTGCCTAGTAATACTATACTTCCATGTTTGGTCACTTAGACATCCAGGAATTCTGTCTATACACGTGAGCCCGTTCAGTACTGTTTAGAAATTTATTTGGGCAGTCTTAGCAGATTGAGGGAGACATATGCTTGCAATTCTTTCCCACTATAAAACCTGAAGACAAATATTTCAAAATTATTAGGACACAGATGCAGACTGCATCACTGAAAATAGGAATCAAGAAGCACTGTTATTCTGATTAATGAGTTTAAAACTCATTAAGCAAACTAAACTACATCAGTGTGAGTTGAGAACAGTTTAAAATCCACACATGATTTTTAGTAACTGTTCACTGAAGTGATAAATAAGCTACCAGAAAATACTGTCTTCAGGTATGAGGTAATGGAAACTATCTAACTTACATTTTAAAATATATACACTTATTGGAAAAAGCAAACTGTGCCACATATGAACATTCACATCAGTTTAATTTTTCTGACCCAAGTTGAAAAATCTGATTTTTTCCCAGGCAGATTAATATAAACTGCAAGTTCCTTAAAAAAAAATGCTGTATGACAAGTAATAAACTGGCTTTGGATAAGTTTCAAAATCAAGCCAACTGATTTGAACAGAAGGCAGAAGACAAAGACTGATTGATTCCAGAAACATTCAAGGATGTGCTCTTCTGCCCCACAGCAAAACACTGGAACACTGGAATGCTAAAGACTGATACCAGGATGGCTAAATTCCAGATTGAATATTTGTGGAAAAAGTGGGAGGGCATACCTGATTTTTTTTTTTTAAATATCTCTTAAATATTTCTGCACAGACCACAAAACAGATGGAGTAGGAGACAAAAATCAGCATACCATGCAATTCTAGTCAAGTGAAAAAGATAGCACAAAAGCTCCCATGTCTCCAATCTGACAGATGTAGCACCAGAAAATAAAAACACCTTCTCCGGGAAAAAGAGAAAATCCTTTTGTATATCAAAGCTAAGGTAGCTATTAGAGCTGCCAATTTCTTTTCAAGATTACAGGACCAAAGACAAAATCAGAAATAAAGCCAGGCTGAAGAGAACTCAGGTAATTTTAAACTAAACTCAGTTACACAATAGCTTCAAAAGAGTAGTGAGCTGAAAAATTGCTGCTATTAGCTGCAAGAATCCAAGGAATGACCAGAAGAGCTTAAAAACTATGCTTATGATTTAGAGCTTTGTATTACACAAAATTAAACGGAAGTTCATAGAGGACTTGGAGAAAACTCGAATAAGGAGTGATGATATCATTAAACAGAGACCTGGGAGACAAAGAAATCTCAAAGCAAGCAGGAGAAACTCAGGTCTTTGTACTTCAGAAGTTAAGACATTTATCTACTTGCTTGTCTGAAATCAGGTTCACAGTATTATTGTACTTAAGGTTGGATAAGCAGCTGGTGTCTTAGCACTCATGATAGGGATGTGTCATGGGATAATGTGTATGACAAGATGCTTCACAGCACCTGAAAGCTGCAGCCAAACCACCTTTACATCACTGGGATAATATGACTGTAAAACAAAAATCTATCCATGTGACTTCACATCATCACCAGAGGGAACAACTTCTGCTCACCACCTCGGTTAGACAGACTTGTAAACCTGCTTCACTCACAATACAGTGTCCTGTCCATCAGTCCTCAATGCCTCAAACACAGAGACAGAGATCAGGTTTTTTGTGTTCAGGATTTTTCTGGAGAAATTATCTGTTATAATTTTAGATGCAATACTCGTTACTTCCTACTGTGAACAAGTTTGGGCTTTCCTTTTTTAATTTGACAGCTTTGCAGAAAAAGAAAACTGATCATCCCAATAGTAGCATCACCAGAGGAGGTCCTGATAAGCTGCAGACCCACAGCTCCTCCACACAAATATCAAGCGAAGGCAAAGCTGCTGAGGAGCACTATGAGGAGGGGATCCAACTGCCTGGCCAGAGCAGCTGGGACCCCTTCACTTCCCAGTTACCTCTGAATAACACATTCCTCTTCCTCCTCCAAGTGTCCGAGTAGCACAACTCAAACACAGGTATTATCATATTGTGAAGAGTTTGTGCCTGACCCTGGTAACAGACTGGCCCTTGTTTTAGTTGTGTGGAAAGCGCACATTTGGCCACATAACAAACACCGTGGGTCTGCCAGGTGAGCAGTGTGCAGCCACTCCCCAGAACACATCATATGCTTCTGATCAGGTCTGGTGATGGGACACGACAGCAGCCTGCCATCTGATCCAACCCACACATTCACTGCTCAGACAAGACTGGAGATCTGTCCATCCTCTTGTAGATGGTATGTGAATTTTAGCCATGAGAGAGAAATATTTCTGGTTATGCGATGTCAAATGTGCTGCAAGGTCATTCAGAAAGAGTGGCAAGGCCAGATTAACTTGTCGGGCATGCCAAACTTTGTCTGCAGGTCACAGCATGAACTCTCAACTGAGAATACTGTACAATAATTTTCCTCGGGTAACTTATCTGAACAAAAATCCAGGACAATTATTAAGTTAAACTAATGATACATCTATGCCACAGTTGCTTTTTTAAAAAGACTCTCGGTTTTGTACAACATAATTCAACAACAAAATCAGTCTGGACAAGGCACAGGATTTCAGCACAGGCCTATTAGTCTCAATTCTCAGAGTTTATATTCACATGCTGAAGGTTACCTGGAGTAACACTGTACATTGTTCTGTGGACATACCCCAAAACCATTCCTACGTCTTAATTTTTCTAAAATTGAAGTTCTAGAGCAAAGAATTAATCGCTATGAATTTGCTATTCTAAAATAATTTCAAAATCTGAATGCAGCTAAACCAAAACATTGTATGTATATATATAGTTTATGATCTAAAAATGAACATGAAAAACTTACTTAAAAACACAGATATATTATAAAATAAATGTATTTTATTTAAAAAAAAAAGAAAATCATGTGGTAAGTTATTTATTCTTCTAATGAACTTCTTCAGGAGTGATATTTTTCCTTTTGGAATAGTTAATGTACAGAGAGAAAAGAGGCTAGACTATTTCACCCTGCAAGATAATAATTAGAACACAAGAACCACTTAAGGAGGGAGAGGCTCAAGCTCGATACCACTAGAATGGTCTTCAGCCTGGGCATTTGATGTGAGTAGTTGTTCATCAATAAAAAGCACAAAACCACTTAGAGATCCATTCTGCTCTGCAATTTATTTCAGGAAATAGAACTCTAGTAGTTACACCTGCTGAGCTATAAGATGTTCTGCCAAGAAACAGAGTTTACATTTGAGGATGCTGCATTTCATCCAAAAAAGAAGCATTACAACCCAGAAATCCTGTGCCAAGTAGAGTCTGTCATGTTTCCCTGCCCTGAAAATTTTTGATTATAATGATTTTTTTTTACCTCCATAAATACTGAAAATTGTGCTCTCTTGGTTTTGCCAAACTGACTAAAAGTGAAGAGTAACATAAAAATAAAAAACAGATAACAGCTATAAAATGCAAGCATGTAAGAGATGCTATTTCAAACACCTCAATGAAAGAGACTACAGAATTTGTTCAGTTTTGAGGTAAACTCTGCAATTTCTAGTGCACCAAAAATCCAAACTTTCACTTGATTAAGATCAGAAATTGCTGCTCACTATATATCAAAACAGTTCTAGTTACTTACAGGGGTATTAGACCACCCTTCATAGTGGTGCCTATTCAGGATCAGATTAAGCCAATTCCTACTCCTCCTCCACCAACCAAAGAATCATTCTCTTGCAACATTACAGACATCAGTTCAAAATAAATAAAAAAATAAATCTCTGGACCTGACTGAAGAACAAGGAGGGTTAACACAAATGCTTATTTCATAACTTCTGGAAGAAAAAATGTATGAAATTTCAAGCACCCCAGTAGACTGAGATTATGAGCTGAAGCAAGAGGAATCATCTTTACATGCTTTAAATTAACCTCCTCAGAAGAGCCTTCACAAGAACGGTGCCATTAAAATTCAAATTAACTGTAATTTCTGTGTGAACAGAAAGTCTGAACTTAATATTGGTAATTTACAACAAATATCTTGTAAATCTTTCACACTACTCTACAACTTCAGGGTAGCATTAAAAGCATATTTCTAAGCAGTCTGAAGCCTAATCCACACGGAGATTGCTTATCTACAAAGCCACCTGCATACTGTAATTTAAAGTATTATCCTGAGAAAAGAGTATGTAGACTATTTTAAGTAGCTTTTCTATGGTTTACAAAAAAACTTTTTTTGAAGTATCCGCCACCCTCAACTAGTGAATCACCCTCTGCTAACCCTAGGGGAAAAAAAAAGATCCTTTCCCCAGATATTTGCCTGTTTAACAGTAACTCAACACCTCCCTTCCATATAGCTATTTCCTTTTTTGTCATTGTTTCTCACTCCCATTATCCATTTTTTCTCATTTTATTCATCCTTACAGAGCGCCTCATTCTCCATCCCAGCTGCCAGTTTCTGAATCATTAATACAGCCAGAAAACAGTAGCAGGAATACTAGTTACTTTAGGAAACTGCACAAGTAGCAGTTAAACTTTACAGCATCACACAGGCAAAGTCAGGTCTAAGCAGTACAACTGATACACCAGGTGAGTCAGGTGACAGGAGATTCCCCACATGGGATTACACCACATGTTCAAGGACATTTAATTTCAAGTGTCTTAGCACTGTTCAGTAACTGAGTTGCTGTAATTTATTGTGTATGGACTCAAGTCACCCAGGGGCAAGATAAAATGATGGTTTAACACATTTTACCTTACTAATGGGAGTGGTTAAGAACACGCAGCCAGCTCTTATCACCTGCAAGTGACCATTAAGGCATTATAATTGTCCTTTTTTTAGATTTAAGGTTCCTATTCAAAATTTTAAGTGAAAAATTGTTAAAAGCCATTATAGAAACGCTAATGTTCCATGAAGAATTCCCTTAAAGAAACATGTGATTGCCCCTCTCATTTCTGTAAATTGACAGCCTGAGTGTTGACATGATAAATCCCTGGCTGTTGTGGAACCTCATATTGGGATCTCTGTGTGTGCCATGCATGTGTGCCACCACAAAGCATCCTCTGACATGTGCCCTGAAGGTGTCAAGGGCAGCTTGTAAATCATGGCACATCCTGCTACATCCCTCCATGGACACTGACAGTATCCAGACTGTAATGAAAGACTGTCCCTTACAGGGCAAATTTTATTACACGTCTAACAAGTTTAGTACAAGTTCTGGTCTTGCTGTGGTCACCGGGAATTTTATAGCAGACTTGAAGGCAGAGAAAATTTAATTGCCAGTTTTAAAAAAAAAAAGAATGCAGAGGACGCAGACATTAACTTAGAAAAGCTATAGATTGAATATGGCCCAAAATGCAGCAAAAACACCCTCAACATTGGGCATCACTGGTAAGGGAACCAAGAACAAGGCAGACAGTCCTTTGCCAGCATACAGAGTTGTGGCACAGCAGCATCTTGAGCACCATACACACTTACTCTCCACATCTGAAGGTCACAACAGAATGAGAGAAGGCAGAGACCTAGCTGCTTCTGAGAAAGCAGTTGCCTTATAAGGAAACACTAGAAAGGCTGGGAGTGTCTAAAGAGAAGATGGCTGAGGGGAATACAACTGATGCCTACAAAACTGAGAAGGTAGCAGATACAGTGAATGCAGAACAGGTTTTTCCACAAATCCTCCAATACCAGGCATAGAGAAGAGTTGGTGAAATTAACAGATCAGTTTAAAACCAATGAAGGATAGTACTGCTTTGCACTGAGCACAATGAACATCTGGAATTTGCTGGCACAAAATCGTGGTGACAGACAGGACCAGCACATTCAGGAAGGGACTTGGCAAATCCATAGACAACAAGTCGACAGACACCAAATGAAATAATCACAGTCTCTAACATCCCTAATGTAACAGTTGTGGGTACTAGAGGAATACTAGGGAAAAGAGTGGCAAACTCAGTCATCTGGCTTGCACTAAATTCCTAAATCGCATTTCCTTGCAGATGCAGACACATTACTAGGTTAGATGGCCCACTTGTATGCTCAAGCTGGACATTTAAGCTCTTAGGCACACTATTATGAAGCAACAACAAAAACCTTACTAGGAATTTTAATCAAATTCAGCCTGGCTTGTGCAGGTCAATAGAAGCTGCAGTTCTTTAAGTCAAGGCTGCTATTCGTCCTTGTAGAGAAAATTCAGTGGATCATTTCAGACTGATACATGTAAGAGGCAAACAGTCACAGCTATTAGACACACATTTACTTCAGAATTTCTACTATAGTTTCAGTCTATTTCAGTATAGCTAACAGGTGGAACCTGAAGCATGGCTTGCAAAGCTTATCTTGATAAACAACGGCAATGTCAGACCAAACAATGCTGGTCTCCCTAGACTATATGAATTTTCAGCTTGAAATTTTGAATTTTTACAGTGTTGCTTTTTTGACTTACCTTCACTGCACTGAAGCAGAAAGCATATAGGACAATCAGAACAACAAAGCTTCGGAAAATGCTGTATAGTGCAGATACGAACCCAGCGGCAGCTGAAATACAGAAATTACACGTTAGTTAATTTCTTCTTAAATGAGAACATGCAATCAAAAGAAAAAATGAAACAGTTCTTGCATTACTAGAGGTATAGAGATTTAAATCAGATATCATAAAGCTAGATATTAACACCTTCAATGCCCCAAATAAGCTCACAAAACTGTTTACAGCTGAGACTGAAAGGCCGATGCTACAACACTACCTGTTTTTTCCATTTTTCTGAGGTCCCATACTATTCCCTGTTGTTACTGAACATTATTTTGCCAAAATATCAGTATGCCTCTTCATGTTGATACCAAAGAGGAATGCAATGATCTACAGAACTGGCAGTTTTCTAATCAAACTCCATGTGAAGTTTTCCTCCTTCTCTTTGCTCCTGAGGAACAGGCTCTGGTATCATCTAAAAGCATCCTAACTTGCTCGGTCAACCGTGCTTTGCACCATATCAAGACACATAAATGAATATAGAGAGAGAAGGATGCCAGAAGATCTCTTGCTATCACCTCCTTCGAGGGCTTCCAGAAGCCAGGTAGGAAAAGTTGTCAGACAGAATCAGGAGTTCGGAAGTCTCAACAATGGAGACATAGGGGCTGCAAAACCATGCAGTAATTAGGGTTCAACATACACTGGAATCATCATTATGATGATGAACACTTTATATGACACATATGAGAGGTGCTAAGTAAGTCATATCCATGATATACATGTTTGAGAAGCCTTACTGAAGACTGTCCCTAGTCTGGTCCCACAGACTGTATGCTCATTAGTGTTCAGAGTGCAACAGATGCACCCTACAGTTTCATCCAAACGAAATCCAGTTTGCATATTCTGCCATCATTCCACGATGTAAAACATGTGGTAAATGGGAAGAAGGAGGAACTTCGTTTCTAACCCAAAATAAGATAACAGTGTAGATGGATCTCAGTCATCTCTGTTACTTAAGCCATAACGAAAAAAAAACACCACACTACCAGTAAAAAATCCCAATGCATCATCTCTCAAGGGCCTTCTTTACTCTCTGACTGAAATAACATCAAAAAAATCATCACATATCTTGTCAATATGCCTTACTGTGGAAAAATGCAAACTTCGTTTTTATTTTCTAAATGGAGTCATAACAGAAAAAAAATTCAAAGGTTTAACATGCACTGTGCTTTGAAAAATGCAATAATATATTCTAATTTAAGGTTATAAGTCCAGAAAGGGATCACTCAGGCTTCAGATTGCTACTTACCAGAACCGCCAAAAAGCAACATATCTATTTGTTCCAAAAGATATATGCAGAAAGTGTTGATTTGAGGGAAAAGTCCAAGGAGAGAAATTGCAGGAAAGCAATATAAAAACACTAAAGGAAAAAAAAATATTTTAGAACACAGTCATACATCTCAATATATGGAAAATAGAGATACACGCATCTTACCAGAATAAGAAATTGTTGACATAAATTCTGAAAACTTTTCAAATGAGCATACTTTTACCTTAGCAGTGATTACACTTTCCTTCTCATGCATTCAAAACAATGTTATTTTACACATAAGAAACTAAAGCTCAGGGGTTAACTTTAAGATTTAGTTTGGATAAAAGCAGTGGCAGAGAAAATAGCATTATGTAGCCTCCTTAATGCTTCTCAAATAATTTCAAAGTTATATTTGTTCCTTTTAAAGTACAGAAATTGTAATTTGTAGACTTTGGAACTTCTTCCTTAAATCTGAGATTGTTTACGTGCACCTATAACAATTCAATATAAACAAAGAAAAAATACTTTAATGGCTAGGATTCTAAATACCTTGGCTATCACAATATCTTGCCTCTGCCAGAAATTGACAGCAGACACTTATAGCAGCCCATAAAAATGGGACAAATCAATAGTGAAACTTCCCCAGAATATTGCCCCAGCTTCCAGACATATGGACTTTAACTCTGCAGTAGGCAAAGAACACTAAAAACAGGAAAGAAACTCAGGGGCAAAATCCAGTCTGAAAACATTACATACTCTCTTTCTAAACAGAAATGCTGATTTAAATGGTTGCCTTACAGTCAAGAAAAAGCAGGAGTCATAATTCTGTCTTTTGTTCTGTTCATTTTCAGCTACTCCTCCTTCCCGTCCATTTACTCTTAGCTCCACCATAGAAAATGCTAAGCAAGGCTGTCTAACAGAGCATTTAAAAACACACTTGACCCAAGTCTCCAATACTGTAAACTTTCAAGGATGCATGCACATGTTTAATCATACCCTTACTGCTTCATTACACTAGTTCCAGAATGTTCTGCGTGCTGATGGACAGAGATGTGTGTCAGTCACTTTCTTGTAAACAAGTACGTGTTTGTTACTTTTTATTTGTTAGGAAGACTGTATCCTATTCATTCTCAGAAAAAGTAAATTAAACAAATCACAAGTACAACTTATTCCCCTTCCCCCCAGTTAGATTTTTAAAGGTAACAATAGGATTTATGTTCTTTGCTGAACGCTAATTTCACATTTCCCAGCTCATTTTACTAATGAATCTTGTGCTAAAGGGAAACAATGCACCAAGTTTGATCTGACAGCTTTTATCTTCCTCTTCTTATATACTACTGCTATCTAATATTGTAAATCTTGCTGAGGAAGTCAAACACAGGAGAAAAAATGACTTGCTCAAGTGTTTTAACACAGACAGTACTCGCTTAAGTATACTCACATTCACAATGCACCCTTAAACACTACTTCCTGCTGCTGACACAAATTACACATATGTAAGAAAATGAGGAAATACAGTCATCTCAATCTTTTATATGCAAATGTCAACATTATTTCCTCTTCCTTTATTACTCTGCACTTTTTTAGATATTCCCCCAAACCACACCAAGCCAAACATGGACCGCTCTTGAAGATGGACAATGGCATGACAGAACAGAAAATTGCTTAGCAGGCCATATAGAACTTGCCATGGGATTAACTATCCCAAAAACTCACTGCTGAAACTCATAGGTGATCTTATTCCTCGGACAACAGACTAGCAGAACTGCCAGAACTCGTCTTATACTACTGACTTACAGTCCAAATGACTGCCTTTGCTGTAGCAACCTCAGAAAAAGTGGAATAAGAGCAGTGGAAGGAAGGATGAGATTAGACAGTTCAAGTACACCAAAATACAAAGAGACAAATGTAAACAAGGAGGGAAAAGTTAGTTGACTATGAAATTGTCCTCAGCTCACCCTCTCTATATTAAGACCTTGAACAATCCTAACAACTTCTTTGGCTAAGGCAGCTTTGTTTATCTCATCCTGCACAAAGGAGGGCAGAGAGGAAAATAAACAGTTTGCCACCTACAAAAAGATGGAATTTAGGAGCATTAGCATCCTTTGTGGGAAAGAGACAATAAAAGTAACTGAGTAATCCCTTAGAATTAGAGAATTTGTTTAAGCATCACACATTTCCATACAGAACACCTTGAAGACCTGAACCACAAAGAGATGCTTATGTGACCTGTTGGCATTTAATACCCCAGTTCGAAGGTTTCCTCAAGATGAAAACCATAGGTAGAATTAAAGTCATGACTTCCTAACTAATGTAATTATAAATCAATAGCAGAATTACCACCAATTTAAAATAAAACAGAATCAGATCATAAGTAGGTCACTTGCAAAGAAACGGACCTGTTAAAAACCCCATTTGTAAGTAATTAGGTTACACATCTAACAAATTTCCAATTATTTCCTTTTATAATCTTGTTGCAAGACTTTTATCAGAGTATGCTATGCAGCATCACGTTAGTTCCGTGGTAAGTTCTTTATATGTTTTCCATCCCTTTTGCTTCTTACCATAGTAAACACACGAAATAGAAGACTTTTCCTTTCATTGGTATTTGTAATGTACAGTCAAAAATCCCTTGATTTCCAAACATATAAACTCTGAATATGACAATAAATTTTGATAAAAATATAAAGTAAAAAGTCACCATAACATGATAAACAAACAGAAAGAGATTAAAAATACCTAGCGAATAGGCACAAATGCAAAACAATAGTAACAGTTCATTGGTATGCAGTAGGACTGACTTCCCCCCTGATTTTATTGCCCAAACCAAATACTTCTATACCTTCATTACCTAAGAGATTCTATACTCAAAGTGCAGCAAGATGCTGGAGGATGCCAGACTGCCATGGTTTACAGAGGTAAATGCACTGTAAACACTTTCAAGGATTCAGGGCAGCCAAAAGTTGGGGCTCCCATAAAGACAAAGCAAGGAATAGCCAAAGCATGGCACCAGACATCACTTGAACAAACATACCTTGAAAAACAAGAACAGGGGACAAGCAAAGGGAAATGGTTTCTTCTCCCCAGATGCTAGCTGGGGAAATGAGCCTGTATTTCCTCTCTCCCCTACCTCCTCCAGGCTGCTTCAAGAACATGCTCTGCTATCTCTTTTGAGGCCAGCCAAAATTAACACATTTATAACCACATTTCATTTTCTTATACTGGTTGCTATAGTTTTTCATTTATATCTATCCCAAGTGTCATCTAAGATTCTTGTTGAATTATTTATCAGCAGTTTTACTGCTAACCTTTGACAGACAGAGAAAAGAAGATTTAAGAAGAAACTTTAATGAGACCAAAGGAAATGAAATAATGAAAGAAGCTAACTAAAATAAGTGAGATGCAGGTCTTCATATTCCCTGATTTCTGGTCTGAAGAATTGGGAGTCAATGTAGCCATATAAAGGACGAGGAGGCTTTCCTAAAATGGTATGCCTTTCAGAGAGTAATAGTCTGACTTGAGTACAGCCAAATGCAAGTACAAGAGTCACAGGTGAACAAAGACTTCAAAGGTCATCCACTCTATATCACAAAAAGTTTTTTCTTCTACAGTAGGTTTTCCAGGTTCTAAATTCACAAACCAACAGGCAATCTTTGGTACACTACAACACAGCTTTTGGGCAATTTTCATCACTTTAACATTAAACTTTACATCTCCTACCTCATACTTTAACAGTGTTGCACTACTGACATGAGTCCAGTTCAGCACTTGTATCTGTGACACAACTGGCGTAACATTGCAGTTACAGACTGCAAGCGTGGTGTCCAACAGGAAGAAGTGTCCTGACAGAACAGGGTAATGTCAGCTGTGGCCACTCCAAATTAGTGCTAAGGGATTGCCAGACCTGTTTTAGGGTAATATCTGAATATCCTCAACGACCTCAGAAGATGATTCCAAACGGAAACAGGTTGAAAGCTATTGCAGAGTGGCTGCTTCACACCATCTGGTCACATGGACAGTATGATTAAACTAAACCAAGAAAAATCGTGTTCTTCATGAGCAGAAGAATGTCCACCTGAGGACTGGGCATGGATTAGCTTCCAGGCATTACATTTAAAACTCAGCTTATTCTGCAATAACTGATCCATACAGACAAACCCTTACAAAGAGTAACTGCATTTCACAGATGATGTCTTTTGCTAATAACATCAGTGACTGTTAGTTTTCTATGGAGACATTTCTATGATCCTCATTTCATAAAGAATTCCTTTTACATGAGGGAAGGCTGCCAGCTGCCCCCATCCCTGTCTTAAGTAATTGCAAACGTTTCTATCAATTTGACTTGGAGTTGTGCCTTCATAAACGCACATTTGATTGCCAACACAGGAAAACAGAGACTTCCCCAGCTAACACTTAATTCATTTTTATAGTCCTAGGAAAAATACTGACTCACCTATTACATGGTCTCTGGCTGACTGGAGAGATCTAGGCGAAAAGAGCTTCAAGCCATACATTGTATAAACAGGAGGATCAGTGTCTTTAGATCCAGCATCTAGCAGCAAAATAAGGCCACACAGTATACAAAAATATACAGGTCTGCTGTAGATTATGATTTTATTGTGTCCCTGGAAGAAAAAAGAAAGAATCTGAATTTTGTATTCATTCTCCTATTGTGCACACTGCATTGAACTAGAGAGAGGGTCAGGGGTCAGACAAAATATTTTAATGACTTATACATAATAATTAGTAATAAAAATGCTACAAGGTACTTTTTCTTCTCCGGAGAAAACTTTCAAAGGTCACAACGAGCAGTTAAGACTGACTTCAGCAATCACTTATGCTTTTGAAAATCTTATCTTCTGGACCTTTCAAAACATACTAATTGCAGGAGCCAAGTAAAAAACAAAAAAAATAGTAGACCACCTCCTAGGTGCAGTGTGAGACACGGAGATTGATTTTTTTGCATCAATACAATTTAATGTTTTTGTTACTTTTTTTTTTGTTACTGGACAGCAAATCAGCATCCCCTCTGGAGGGAGTGACACTTATCAGCAGTTTCTGGTCTGCCCCTCATGAAGCACTTTGAAATGATGATCCAAAGGAATCAGGATGTGAAAGGATTCGCATCTGATGTCTTTCCTGCACATCTTTCACACAATTGATCCTCACTAATCCTACAAAACACTGCTGTGGGGCTATAGGCCAGGGAAACTAACAGACGCTTAAGAAAAATCTAAATAGTTCTCCTGGTAGCAAGTTAAGGGTAACTAGACATTTTAAATGCTGGTGAGCGAAAAGATTCCTTGAGTGTGAAAATCCAGGAGCAAGCGACCAGAACCCGAGTTTGCCTTGCTAAAGCTGCTGTGCAACTGTTCTTATTTGTAAAATGCAATTCAAGTGAGTACAATAAAAGATTATGTCTTTTTTGAGTCCACTTACTGACTTGAAACAGCAGCTGTATTTGTTTGGCTGTCAGCCAAGCTCATGTGTTAGCATTGCTATTAACTGATCTGTACTGTCTTTTGGGATCAATCAGTTAACAAGGTGGCAGACTACAGGGAACTCAAGGGCTTATATCACACCTCACATCCATGGAATATGAATCTAGTCAGAGACAGAAATCCTTGCTGTTTCATCAGTTTCAATTTTATGAATGCCTTTTTTTTTTTTTAACAGGGTACATGTCCATGAAATAATCCATGGAGAATTATAAAAATAAAAATCTGACCTTAAAAAAGAAAAATCACTTAAAATATTACTTTCTGGTATTTTTTAGATTTCAGTTCATTTATCTTAAATATGATCTGTGCTTAGGAAAAGAAACCAATAAAAATACACCTAAACAATTGTTTAACGTTTTATATCCTGATGTGCACTCCAGATCAAAGTCTATTTTCTTGTGATGTTACATTCTTATCTTACCTCTTAAACTATGGAACCCAGTTTTATCTTTCCATGGTAGTTATTTGAAGGCAGTTGGGTAAGACAGAGTTGATGATTAGAAGTCCAGAGGTTTAACTCCACACACCTAGCAGTTCCACACAGAACACTGACACACTCAATTAGGTTTACAGTGTATATTTGACTCTTACTTCTAAAGTAGTTCATAGTGCATTGGGTGAAGAACTGGCTGAAGGGCAGGCAGAGCTCAAAGAGCTGTAGTGGAAGGGGCCACATCTGGCTGGTGACCTGTCACCAGTGGAGTTCCTCAGGGCTCAGTTCTAGGGCCAGTTCTGTTCAATATATTTATCAGCAATCTGGATGCAGGAATGCACCAGTAGCAAGTTTGCGGAAGACACCAAACGGGGGGTGCTGTTGACTCTGTTGAGGGTCAGGAAGCTTTGCAGAGAGAACTAGAGGATTTGAAGAATTTGGGCAGTGTTTAATGTGATAACATGCTGGATTCTGCACCAAGGATGGAGTAATGCTGGGCACAAGTATAAATTGCGAGAGGAGTGGCTGGTGAGCAGCCCTGCAAAAAGGGATCTGTGGGTGCTAGTCAGCAGCAGGTACAGTGTGAGTCACCTGTGAGCCTGGGCAGCCAAGAAGGTAAACCACCTCTGATTCATCAAACACAGCATAACCAGCTGGACAAAAGAGGGGATTATTCCTCTGTACTCAGCATTGGTGTGGCCCCACCTTGAGTGCTGTGTGCAGTTCTTGGCCTCACAATTTAAGAAGAATGTGAAGGTTCCTGAAGACATCCAGAGGAGAGCAACAAAGCTGGTGAAAGGGTTGGAAGTAATGTCTGTTGAGAAGCAGTTAAGGACTTAGGGCTTGTCTAGTTTGGAGAGGAGACAAGAGTGAGGGGCAACTTCATTGCGCTCTTCATTCCCCTCCCCTGAGGAGGGGAAATGGAGAGGGAGGTGCTGATCTCCTCTTCCTGGTAGCCAGTGATAGGACATGTGGGAATGGCTCTGCTACCTCTGTCAAGAGAATTTCTTTACCGAGAGGGTGGTCAAACACAGGAACAGGCTTCCTAGAGAGGTGGTCAATGCCCCAAGCCTGTCAGTGTTTAAAAGAGGGATTTGGACAATGCCATTAACAACATACTTTAACTTTTGGTCAGCCATGAAGTGGTCAGGCAGTTGGACTAGATGATCATTGTAGGTCCCTTCCATCTTAAGTTAGAATAGAATAGACTAATTCACTCACTCTTACCATGCTAACTATAATAACACTAATTCAGATTGAGGAAGCAGCTTCCAAAGGTTTCCTGAAAGCTGCAACATGTGAGCAAATACTACTTCCCTATTTTTCAGGTGGTAGCGGAGAATGAGACAAAATCTTGAAAAGGAAATCTTCTCTATGATCAGATCAACAGGAACAAAGCAATGCAGGAGCAATCCTCTCAGGACAGTGGCTGCACAGTTGTTGCACTGCTTGGGATGCCCTGGAGCTGAATGAGCTTCCTAGAGCACAACAAATACTCCAGTCCCTACCTATGACATCACTTTCATTTACATCCTTCATTTGAGGGACATTACATTTCATTTTTTAAGGTTTTAGAAACAAACAAGCAGAGAAATAGGAGCAAACTCCTCTTGTGCCTGCCACTGACAAGCCAAGCTACATAGCCCTTCACCAAAATAGCATGTGGTAGCACAGTTTGTTTCAACTAGATATTTTAGATATTAAGGGCTTATTTTGTTTTACTAGACAAGCTCACTAAATTTTGACATGCAAGACTGATCTCATTTTGGTGAAATTACTCCATTTTGCATTCTCCTTCAGAAGAATTTAAACAATGAAGCACAACTCCTTTTATATTTTACAACTCATTTGCTGAACAACATTTTTTCCTTCACTGATAAAAGTTTCAGTAAAAAATCTTCCTTTCCCTAAGTCTGATAAAAAGTGTCACTGGCTTTTTCAAGTCCATATTTCTCATTAATATGTTTCAGAAACATATTCATATCCTACCAACACAACACTGGTGCACATCATACTTTAATAAAAATATTAAGACTTTCGGCAAAGACAGAATAATTTCAAACACTTCAATTCAGTAAAGCAGCAGTTTTGACTGCAAAGCATTTTTAATGGGAAAATTTTAGAAAGATCTAATGATATTTTTTTGTTGTTGTTTGTGGGTGCACACATGCAAGAGGAAAAAGATAGAAGGTTTTTTATATAAAGAAATGTGCATGTGCTCAGTTCTACAGAAAAGCTTACAAAGACAAATTAAAAATACTTTTAAAGCGCCTTATGGGATTTATGAAACTGCCTATAGTAGCTACACAACTGAGTTAGCTACCTGCTTTGGCAGGTAATGGGACCAAGACAATGAAGTTATGCAAGAGATTCTCTAAATCTTGTTAAGAGCATGACTGCAATCTTTCAAGCTCAAATGCCTTTGTAAGCCTGAGCTAGATCCTGAGCTATACAGGTCTCTTGTGAGGGACTTACAGACAATCTCTCCTGATCCTTCTATATAGCCATTTACTAAATGTAAAACCTTGTCAAGGCTTTGCCTAAAACCCTGAAATGCACATGACAAGGATCTATTGGATCTCTGAATTTAATACCCTGCAGTCACTGGGATCTCTCTTCTATCATGTCATTAACAATAAAATATACCACACTTAGGATGGACTTGATTTTATTCTCTCCATCATTCCAGTGAGGAGGCTGTTCCCAAGCTTCACCATCCCAGAACCATGTACCCCTGTGTAAACAGCAACTAAAGGCCACCACCTACCAACGGATCAGAACTGGAAAGGCTAAAGCACCAGTTGACAGTAAAATTAGACTCTCATCTTCTAGCAGCCAACGGTTCAAAAGCAGCAAGTGAATATATTGGCACTCTGAAGGAGTTTAGAACAAAAGCTTATGCGTCTCTTGGCACTGTGTTTTCTGAATTCACTGGATGCTATCTGAAAGCAGTCTTTCAAAATGGTACAGGCTAGAGATGACAAACTCACATCAAACAGTAACAAACACTGCATGTGAGAGATAGGGAAGAAGCTTGGAACCTCCTCAGCAGGCATGGATAACATAAGGCATCAGCAGCTACTCATGGATCCACAAACAGAATTTAATTCAGTGTGCAAATCTGAGGATCATGATGGTTTGTTTCACACTGAAAAATCTCATCTGCATTTTCATTCATGGGCACGGTACAGTTCATTCTTTAATCCCTCTGCTGTTCTGCATCCTCACATTAACATCAAGAGATGTTACACTCTTTAATTTTAATGTAGTCACATGAATTATGAAAAAGTACATGGAGTATCTTTTCTCGCCTTCGTGTTGTCCTATTTTTGAGGTGCTTAGCAGCTCAAGCAAGCCTTTAGAAATACCTAGGGTGTTAAAGAGATACAATGTAGAAATAGCTAATCTTCCATTTTACCTTAACCCCTCCCACCTTTAAAACTGTTAGTGGAAAAACTCTCTAAATTTTATTTCCACTGGAGTTTGCATGGTGCACCAAAAAGTTTGCAAGAAAGTACCCCTGATAAAGTTTTAGGAAGATGGGAATAAACCTATTGTTACTTCACTACACTGCTGCATGACTTACAGAATACAATATGGTGAATAACACTTGTAACAATATAGTGGGAGCCTGAAATCCAAACCTGGATTCTGCAAAAAAACCTGTTCCATTTAAACTCTAGTTTATGTTCAATACTATAAAAAAATATGGGCTAAATAGGTTTATAATGAAGTTTTGATTAAGCTGTTTGCCACCCATTTTAAACAAATGTACATATTACTAATGTCTGATTAAGTGCAAGTTATTTGATTACAGTTCACATAATTATGTCTAGACGCATGCCAGTTGGACTGACAAATAATATTACTTTAGTCACCAAAAACCCCAACTTTTCACTGAGACTGGAATATTTCTATAATATATTGAAAATATTACCCTACAATGTGCAAGTTCCTGTTTATTAGCTTTCCCTACTTTTTATGCAGACAGATGTTTCCTGTGAATGCATTATAATCAAAACCATCATAAGTTCACTCCGTAATAACTGGAATGGAAAAGAAACTGAGAATCTTCTGAAATCCATCTTAGTGAAGTGTGTAGCAGACATTTGTAAATAACCTCCATTTCAAGTTCAGCCTGTATTTCTAGCCTTTAAACTGACAAAAATAATTGCTCCCTGCCAAAGGGAAATGATCCAAAAGACCTGAACTTTTCAACATGCCAGTTTTGAACCCTGAGGGAAGAGAAGGTGCCCTCAAAAACATTCAAAGGGCTAAATAAGAAATGTGAGCAACTAAGCATCCAGTGTAAAAGCAAGAAAGGGACTTTATGACCACTGAAATGTCTTCCAAGATCCTCAAACCAAAAATGCTGAGACACTGTGACAGGTGAAGTGGTAAGAAAACACCTGTGTCATTTGATGAGCTAAAAATACTATTGATGGATACATATGCAATACCAGATTTAAAAATTAAAAAAATCAATCTCCCCACAAAAAAAAAAAAAAAGACCCAACTGGCCAACAACTGAGCTGCTAATCTGGACCTTTTGCTCTTCTGCTCTTTTCAGTTACTACTTCTAAAGGAAAGCAAAGAAAATCCTTGTCTGATGCCACAGGACTGAACATTAGCAAACTACTTCAGATGAATTTGTTTTACTGCATATTTCAGCTTAAAGAAATAGCATTTGTCTAATATGAGTGATAAATTCAAATACCTTAAAAATAATTAAACCTTGTACAGAGTCTCAAAATCACAGGCAACATCTTTTTCATTTCCACAAATCATGCAGAACAGCAAACTACTAATACTTGTATTTTACTTAACAACCAACTGTTTCACATTACACAAGTGATAATAAAGACTTGTTTTACTGGCTGAGACTTACATGTATTGGTGAAGCAGGATCAGGCTGAACACTCTAAAAACAAAACAGAAAAAAGTTTGCTTACAGACTTTTGCCTTCAAAGAAGTTAGAAGAGAATTCAGCAATTGGCTATGAATCTGTGTCCTACCTTTAGAAGAGAATACTGGCAGCTGGCCATCACAAGACAGAATAACAGAACCCAAATGTCTTTACAGAAGCCTTGATTCAGAGTCAGGAATCCAAGAAGTGAAACAAGAACTACTAGAAGGACAGCAAATACATTTTCCTTTACATCTTCTGTCCTATGTGAATAAAAGTGTTGGAGAAGTACAAATATTTATAGATTCATTAGAGCAAGGCAGGTGCATTCGTAGTTGGTATGAACTGTCAGTGCTGCATCTACCAGAATTTGCAGGATCTGAGGTTTCGCTTCCATAACTACATTTCCATGTTCAATGGCATTTCACCCCCATGCCAAAAACCTTATCCAAAATGACACCTAGAATGTATAGAAAAAAATAGCATATGCACTGAAGTCCAATATCACCTCCAAACTCACTGCCCAATTAGAATTCCACAGTGGAGCTGAATTTGAATGTAGGAAAGGATGTTGATAAAATGCAAACAAACAAAGTCATTGAAAAACAAAACCAAAACAACAAACCCCACAAAACCCCACACAAACAACCACAAATAAAACCACCCAAAACACTTTTAAATGAGGAAATAAGACATTCCATTAATGAAAAACATATGTCTGACAACAAAGAATTGGATGAAAGACCAAATTTGTCATCTGATGTTTTATTTGTTTTATCTGTTCTAATAGAATATGGAAGCTGAGATAAAAAGCAATGCTAATATTCAGGCTATAACAAAAGAGCTTATCAGCAGATGTTTTCCATGCAATTGAAACACAGAGAGAAGACACCAAACATAAGTAAGTATCTTCTCTGGGCTTTTAGCTCCCTGACATGTAGCTTGATTTCTGTAGCAGGTAAAACTGTCATCCGAAATTTGGCATAGCATCCCCCCCAAAAGCAGAGACAAGAAAGTCAGCAGCCATTACGTATGTAGGCCAACACGTCTGAAAGTCCTAATAGTCCAGCAGATTACCATGCAAGATCTAATAGCAAATAGTACTGCCTGAAGAGTGATGCCAAGACAACAAATTTTCTCTAAACAAATAAAGTTGCACTGGAACAGAGGCAGCAGCTGAAAGATCTCCTCCTGAACACCACTCTATAAATTATTTTCTGTTTTTTAAAGATTAGTGTACTTGGTTTACAACAGCCTAATATCCTTCCACTTCTGATTTTCTCATCAGAAAGCTCAGAAGCACTGAATCTAACAGCTGTGAGTCAAATTACAGGCTATTCTACAAGGCTCATGCTCACATGAATCAAAATCTCTGCTTGAAGATAAAGGGTAGGAAGAATCACCAAAATCAACTCTGAGGAGAAACATTTTCTTCAACTTAAAGAAAAATGCACTTATCTACTCAACCTGAAAATAACGACTCTAATAAAAGGCTCACTTTTTCCTTCTCTAGTGGTCTGCATTGCTTTTTGAATATGTGGAGCCACCCACTGTAATGCTACATAGAGCAGTAGTAAAAAAAAAAAAGCTTACCTGTCCAACAATGCCAACAAGGTAAGTCGATCATACCAGACCTTAATCCATTTGCCAGGGAATATAACAAATCTGTAAAACTGCCTGTTCAGCTTCCGTTGTGCTGAAGAACATGAAGAATCCTCAGGGTCCTGGTTGGGTTGCTACAAAACCAAACCAGAAATACACAAAGATCTCTCACACTGACATATAGCTGCCAGAAAAACAGATGTTTAAAAGGCCAAATTTACATGAAGAATTAGATTTTTTTTTTCTAGCATATTTACTTTCTTCATTTTAAATTAGAAACAAAAGTATCACACCAGCTTAATCACTGCAGATGGACAAAAAATACACCAGTTATGGAGCTCGACACTGACAACATGCTTTAAAAATGAATACTAAATATTAATTTAAAAATAATTATTTTTTAGTCCCAATCCAGTGCTTGTCTAAAGTTTCTAATTGAAGATTTTTCACGTATCAGGCTAATTACAGCACAACACAAAAACACACATGACAGGACAAATCCTTGGTTTTAAATAAAAAAAAAAAATCAAGTAGGCTTTAGGGCCTAGAGATATGAGTTATCAGCTCTCCTTCCAGAACACTGCTTTGTTTATCTTTCCTGAGATGCTTTAAATACCACATCAGGTATGCCTCCTCAAGAACAGCAAGAGGAGAAAAAAATTGCAAACAAGTACAAACTGCATAAACATCCCTAGTTTAAGAGCCTCTAATCTTACTATCACAATCATAAATCCATCCTTTTGAATATCGCTTCTGTCAGATTCTAAGGCCTTTTCTTGTCTGTTTGAACTACAGTATTTCAGATCTCCCCAAACTCTACACCTGCACTCCTTCACCAACACTTGTGGGGAGAGAGGCTTATCTACAGAACATTAGCCAAGCCTGCAAAGCTAGACAACAAAAAAAAAACACCTCTACAAAGCAGTGATTTCTTTCCAAGGTACACCACCATTAACTGATTTTATGGAGGGGGGAATCACTTATTCTTCCTTCAAGAAGAAGAATTTGAGATTTCAAATCATTGTGAAGTCTAGTGATTTTCAATCTCCTTCTAGGCAGCCTCCTCTTTCCCACCCCACCTCCCCTGCCCTATTAATGAATCAATAAATAGAACTCTAGCAATGTCTACGTTAGAAAACACAGTTTTTTAAACAACTTCTCCACCTCCACAAAGCAACTGGTAATTTTTTTCTCAGACTTGGAATAATTCTATTCTTCACTTTTCAGGAAAAGGAATTTTACACACAGTTTACACATGACTTAATGCATTGCTGTGCATGGCAAACATGACGGTGAAATGGGATAGAGTAAGCTTTGGAGAAAGAAATTCAAGTTTAGGCATTTTATCTCATGCCTCCAATTGACTAAAAGTGTACAACCATGCAGAGGAGCTCAACTTCTACTAGTGCAGGACAATAACTCATGTTTCTGAGGATTGAAACATGCAGGGGGATGCTGGACTATTTGGCATTCTTTCATTTATTAACAATTCCAAGTTATTTAAAAGCTGTGAGACCAACTGGAATCCTTTTACTATGCTGATTTTAAAATCTAAAAGTAGTTTATGTAATCCAAATTTTAATATTTTTATTAACACTTTAAAAAGTAACTTAAATATGGGGTTAGGGCACTTTTAAAGAAAAAACATGTTTTAAAATATTACAGTTGCTAATACTGGCATAGTTTTGTTATTCTTGGGTCCTCTTACTCAAGAGAAAGTAAAGTGAAACTCAGTGAACCACAATCATTAACTTCACTGGTCTAATGTAGATCGGTCACCATAACTAAATAAAAAAATCAAAACGGTGGCAAAGACTTCATTAAAAACACCCGTGGATCTGATTGTTCAGTCTTCAGAACAGCTTAACGCATATTTAGCTGAGTGTGTAAGAGAACATTTTGGCTCCTGAGAAACTGCAACCTTTGGATGAAGTTCACCACGTGAGGCTTGCTGGAGTTAGACTTTTGAGCCGCATTTGGGAAACTCAGATTAGCCCTGAACAAGTCACTAAAGTCTAACTGTGCCTCCTATCAAAAAAGGGCTTATGAAAATTCACTTCATAAATTTATGTGGTGTCAGAGACAGCCTGAAACCCTAGCTTCACTGAAATCAATAACAACACTTTTCCTGACTTATGTCAGAATTTCATGTTTAATTAAAAAAAATCCAGAAACCAAGAAGTTCTGAAATTACTGCCTGACCTTGCTGCAAACTTGCTATGTGACCTCCAATAATACATTTTACTTTTTAATGGAGCAGTTTTCCCAAAAGAGAAAGGAAAAAAAAAAAGAAAAAGACAAGCATGACAATTGTTCTCTAATTTACAGGCAGTTTACAAGATTATAAATATAATCTGAGCCTTTAGATAGAAGACACTGTCCAAATCTGAAAGACGCAATTTGGGACAATTTTCTGATTTTTAATTTAAAATACCTACTTGATTCAAGTTACTTCAGCTTTACATTCCTGTGCAAAATCTAAGATGAAATTTAATTGTCATTTTAATGTTACTCATAAATATCAAACTAGAATTCGCTGTGGATGAGAGAAGGGTAAAGGAATTCCTTTTATTATAAAAGGAATTGTAAAAACAGATTACACCCCTAAGCCACTGGTCAGAGACCCCAAACACTGTGAAGTTCATGTTCAGATAATACCATGCAAAATGAAGTCTGAGGGCCTTTTTCTTTTGCTGTATTGAGGAGGTGGCTTCGACATTCCACAACAGACATTCAGAAGTCTAACTGTCCAACTCGGAAAAGTGAAACCAGACATAAGGTTTTACGATAGTAATGAATATGGAATAAACACTTCATACTATTAAAATCTGGTGGTGTGTCTAAAATCCTAAGAGCTTGTGTCCTCTTCCAAGTGAAAGAAGACTGAAGAGAGATCAACTTTTACGGTGATAGAGTCTTTAAGTACTCTCCTAGGACACTACTCAGTATCAGTAGGAAACAGCTGAGTTGCATCCATCAATATAAAACACATCTTCTCCCACATGCGCAATACCAGGAAAAGTAGTATAGAAAAATAAACAAAATTGTCTCAGGAACAAGCCTGCAGCATTTGTTTACAGAGCAGTTCATCAAGATGCTAGAAATTCAGATATTACAATGTACCCGTGGGCTTTCTGAAAGGGTCCTTCGTGCCACCATCAGTAGGAGCTGCTGCTGAAGTGCACTTGCTGCTTGATCCCCAGAAGATGGCTCTTGGCTCTCTGAAGTGGTAGTACTAGAGGAGCTGAACTGTATTTCACTGTGCACAGAGGAGAGAAAGGAAAGCGACTGTTTTAAGCAGCAATATTTTCCTAGTATTTCTGAAACATTACAGGAGAAACCCTGTAATTACTGGTTGGCTCACAGGGCATGGGAACCTTCCATGTCCATATCTAAAATCTGGCACAGGCCCACAAAGCAATTAACACCCAAATTCAGATACACTTGGTTTACTACATCCATCACAGAAAAGGAGATACTTCTGTATCACAATTTTTCTCATCCTGGGATGAACACCTGCAATGAATCTCACTTCAGAAGTGCCTTTTTCTGTCCACTGACAATAATTCAGGTTTAGAGCTGCATATCTACAGAGCAAAACTGCAGGGTTGCTACTGCAGAGATCCTGGAACAGCTTTCCAACAAGCTCACTTAGGTACCAAGCTAGTCTAGTTTCACCTGCACCAAATTCAATGAGTACTAATTTACCCTACTGAGAATACAGGTTACAAGAACTTCCTTCTGTCCTAGCAAGAAGACAACAATACATGAGCTAATTCACATAAGGCTAGCTCTGATATTTTCCATAGTGAGCATGAACTCAATCTTTTTACTGTTTTTATCTTGTGTTTACTGCTTTATGGTGTAGGTAGAGCACTTAAACACTTTATTTGAGGAAATCTGCACTTACAGCAGCAGTGCCTGTTGGGTTGCAGAAACAGTGTGTTACCATAACATGACTGACTGGGTTTCAACAAGAACTGTATTGAAATGAAATAATTATTACTTCAGGAAAAGATCTATTTTGAATACTTCTTTTTAATACCCTTCCAAATGGGGTTTATACATCAGGTGCTCTGCTCCAAGCTCATTACCCCCCTGACTCTGGATACCTGCCTTCAGCTCTTAGTCCTTTTCTACCTACATGAGGTGAAAGCACCTCAGTGCTCATGCAAGGTAGAGAATACCTGTTGTTCCTATTTTCCATAAAGACAGGCAGGAAAAAAATAGAGCAATATGCACACAGTAAGCCTGGAAGCTTGTGGCAGTGCAAAGATTAAAACTCTCGTCTTGCATACCCTATGCCTGCCCCAAAGGCACCTTATTAATTTTAGGTAACTCATCCTTCTTTGCCTTTAGTTGGCAATTCCCAAAGCTTGTCACGTAACCCTTGCTGAGGCTTTAAAATTGTGGCTGTTCTGCACATAACTGGCTGCTAACTTAAGCTGCAGTGGTTGGCATTGTTCTGGGATAAAGTTCAGTGTCTGGACAACTCAGAAGCAGGGCTGAAGTGTCACACCAATAGCTTGAAATGCACACACTCTCTCCTTCTTCCTTCCAGGATTTGCTAGCTCTGCCTGGACCAACAGGAATACCATCAGCCTCGAGATGTCATCAGAGGAGCAATCCTGCCTCTGGTTTCTGAGCCAGGTAGTTTGTGTTTTCAAAGCCTTGATTACTATCAGGCTTGGATTCCAGACCTGATATTCACCATCTGCCACTCCAGCAAAGCTATCAGCTGAGTAGAAATGAGAGCACCTGATCCTAATGGCTTCCTCTGCTCTCCCCATTCCTCCTGCTGCAGACAGCAGCATGATCTGCTCCACAGAGTCAGGACATCTGTTATGTTCCCTTTGGACAGTACTAGGAAATCAGGACATGGTCCAACACAACCCACTTGATGTCCTAGCCACAAAGAATCCCTCTGTAAGAACTATCTCCTTTGTCAGCAGTCATTAACAAAACAGTACAGAAGGGTTGGGCAGTAATCCAAGATCCTGGATGACAACCAGAAGATGTAGGCAGGAAGAAAGTAGAGGAAGCCTAGAGGCATGCCTCCCGGGAGTAAGATTCCCACAGACATGGACTACAAAATATGTCTTTTGCATATTTTGAAACGTCCTCCTCAAGGGCAACCTTGTCCAGTTTGAAGGAAGGCAATGGATTTGTTTGTTTGTTTCCCTATGATGAGCTACCCTGTTCCTTGTCATTGTGGGTGCAACCCTGGGACTCCCTGTCCACGGCAGGAAAAAGGCAAGTGTAGCCCATGTTACACAGGAACGCTAAACTGGGAATTGCCACTCAAAAGGCGACCCAACGAAACAGCAGGGGAATAGAACAGTGGTTGCTCATGCCTTCCTAAATAAAGAGTTAATTTTCTCTAAATTTCTGCATTTTTATCTGTATTTCTACAAAAGCCAAAAATATTTCTAGATTGGCCCACATAATTTATCCCACATTCATCAAAAACAGAAATAGCAAAAAGACAGAGTAGAGTACCAAGGGAGTCTTATTAGTTCACAGAAATCAAAAATCTTTTACTCACAAGACTTCTTCTCAGAATAAACTTAAAAGATCAAACCATCTCCCATCAGACTTGAAGATAATCAAAAAGCCAAGAGTGCCTATAGTCTGTTTTCTGTTTACAGAAAAAATTCATAGCTCCACCTATCAGCAACTGGCAGAAGAGTCCACAAGCAGCTAGAACACTGACTGTGGCGAAGAGCTGGAAGCTTCATAAGCCTGAAAAGACAATTAGGGCAGAGAAGCTGGGAAGGCAGAGCTAGTAAAACAACTATTACAAAATCAGAATCTGTCATCTGGCCTTTATCAGTCTCATCTCTCTGTATCTTCTTACTCTCTCCTCATCTTCCATTTCCTTCAGCTCCTGTTTGCTGGTTTTTAATCCTTATCCCTATTTTCCACACAACCTCCTCCTGACATTCACTTGCTATCTCCCAATGCCAAATCGCTTGCACAGCTACTTAGAAACTGTACATCCCATTTGATGACATTGCTATCACAGTGACAGCAAATACTAGTAAGAAATGCAAGGTGGTGTTTGTGTTTTTGTAAGCCTATAAACTAGATTCTATAAATTTATTACCATATATAAATAGGAGCAAACACTCTCTAATCATAAAATCATTATAACGGAGCTGATCGCAGTATAACATGGAATCTTGCTAAATAGAAAATCTGTTCATTTGCAGAATCAAATTAATGTTATCAAGATCTGTGACAGTAAACTGCACTGCTAATGTAAGCAAAGGTGTAATTGAACTAAATTTTGAATAATAAATTATTAACTAAAAATAACTAAACATACAACCCATGCAGATCAAATTCAAAAGCTACATAGCACCCTCTACAGATAACTGGATATAAAATCAGAAATTTTTTTCTGGCTCATAATTCCATTTTGTAAGAAACTGAGCAAACACAAGCTAGTGAAGCAATCATTTAACACAGAGAATGGTTTAATATAACCACATAGGACTGGAAAAAAAATCTTCCTTCTCCCTCTCTGATTAGAATCACAGAATACGCTGAGTTGGAAGGGATCCATCAGGATCATTGAGTCCAACTCCTGGCCCTGTGCAGGACACCCAAGAATCAGTCTGTGATAGTTGCCTTATACGACAGATAATTTGGCCTGAGCCATTCAAATATAACCCAGCCTAAGTCATCCCCTTTGTTAGGATTAGCTAGCCTTCAGTATGAATACCTCTCAAGGTAAGCTCATTATACAGGCACACCTCAAAGAATTCCCTGTTAATAAAGCTGTTTTGCAGGTCTTGGCTAAATTTCATTTTAACCTGCATATAGGAGAAAGGACAGGGAACCATGTCACCAGTGTCACAACAGTCACAGTAACAAAGCAGCTTCCTCTTGCTCCTCGTGTACTTAAAACCAGAAAAATCCCACAAGACTGCTTAATACAGCTGTCTGGGTCACTACAAATTTTACCAGTGTGTAATAAATATCCACAGCAATAAAAAATAATGTAGCTGAAAGCTGTTTGTAATACTCCCTAAAACACTGCCTTTAGGTGGTGATAAGCAGCTATGGCTGTGAAGTCTGAAGAAGAGCCAGAGAGCAGCTCAGAGTTGGGAATCTCTGGTCCTGCACATTCAACAAGCAGTCACTTCTGTGGTATTGATCTGAGGTGCATCCAAAGTACTTGCCAAACTGAGACCCAAGCAATCTGGCTGTACAAGAACCAGCAAGTACTAAAAACACAGTAGGAACTCCTAATACCCACATTTTTGTGCCCTTTCAACACACTCGGTTTGCAGCTCAAATGTAACTGTCTGGACTGACATCAAGAGTATTGGATCAACAGCAGCCCACAGCTCACCAGTGGCACCTCTGTTACTCAGTGTCATTCCTGGTGTCTTCTTACCACCACCTCAGCAGCTTTGCTCCTTGTCACCTAAAAAAGTCTCCCTGCCATCTCGCATCCCAATCTCTTTCAAAACTCATCACACAGGCTTATCACTACATCTCTACTTATTGCTTGTTAGGTCTCTACTAGAAAGCTGCCAGCACTAATCTGACCAGAGTATTGCACAATTCAGGACTGACACTAAAGCCATTAGTTGTGGATGTTGCTTCTTTTAAGCAGCACATGACTTAGAGTTCCCAAATGTACTACTGAATAAGAAGACAAACTCAAAAGCAATTTAAAGCATACAAGAAGATTGAAATATGCCAGCGATAGCCACATTAAGACTGGATAATTATGTGACAAATCCAATCATAGCAAACATAGAAAAAACATGAAGAGGAGGCACTGTTCACTTTTTTGGTAAGATATTAATAGTTTCATAAAGAATACAATTAATTCAGAATTTATATGTTAACTTTCCTCAGTGGTTACATCTGAGGAGAGCTCAAGCTAAGGACAAAATCTCTCTTAAATCTGGTTCATACTTTGCTACTTCTACAAACATGAACCCCTACCAATAAAAAGACAGAATATCCAAGTTTACAGACTGGGAAAGCTGGATGTAGCGATGTACTGACATAATAGACAGAAAGGATATCAAGATCACTGTTAAAGTTTTGCAGTAGACTACAAAATGAGGAGTGGTATATATTGAGTCACCTACTGTAGATGGACAGAAAGGCCTTACAAAGCATGTTCCCAGTGGCATTGTGGTCAATATGAAGGCAGGTGTTAAGAATGGGGTTCTCTTGGTACATTCTTACTTCCCAATATTCAAGTATTTTTATTTTGCTAATAAGCATGTAAATTGATAATATGCAAGCCTATTACATTTCAAAGTTAAGATAAATGTACTAAAATCTTTAAAAACAAACAACATGTGTTATCTAATAAACTAAAGGATGCATTTTGAGAAGGTGCAGCTTTACTGGAATAAATGCATTAACAGCACCCAGGGTTCCATTCTCTCCAGAGTACTTAAAAACATCCCTTTTAGCTCTCCTTATGAAAGGGCAGGGGGAGGGAAGAGAGGCCAGTCCCAAAAGCTGAAGGACTCCATAAACTCCTAGTCCTGAGCAGGATTTTGCTGCCATCATGCGGCAGCATAGCCCTCTCACATCTCCGAGTCTTAATGTGCCAAAAACACTGGTATCCCTGCCCTGTGTTCAGTGAAAGAAGGGCTAAAAACCCGTACACAAATACAGGAAAGGATTTTAATCGGCCAAGCCTAATACAAGGGTTTCCTCCTGTTCCTTGCAAGCCAGGAGGAAAATGCTACTGAGTTTGTAAAGAGTTCTTTTCAGAAAAATCCATGGCTCCACTGTGATCCAAACATTACCATTTTCAGTGCACACACGCAGACACCACGTTCATTTACGTGTTCAAGTAGCACTGTGCCCAGGGGAGTGGCTCATCTGAAATCACTGAATCCCAAAAGGGACCATATAACATTTTTGCATCCATGCAACGTGCTTGGCTGCAGAACTGCAAAACCTGACAGGCAGCATTAAGAAATCTTTAAGATTCAGCTGCCTATTACTAGAGCAGTGAGAGATTTTTGTTATTTGGGTCACCTTGCTGAGAAACACAAAGATGTTTTAGTCATACACTATTTTGTAATTCTAAAACAACACTTTGAAACACCAACAAAACAAAGAAATCTACTCTTAAGTTTACTCTCTCCTATGAGGAATAAACCTCAAAGGTTCAGGGGATTTTCCAGCAGTGAACATACTAAAGTATTAATGGATTTATAAAGGAGACATACAGTACCACTAAGGCATTCAGATAGACTTTTGTATAGTATAATGCACTCAAGTAGCTTATTCAAGGACGTGAATGTAAATCAAATAAGTTAACTCATTGATTTGACAGAATTCTCTCTTTTGCCCAGGGCCAGAAACATCAGCACTCAGCAGGAGTACTGACAGGTAGCTTAAGTTATTTTTTTAATACTTGTTAGTCACTATTTTGCTGCAACTACTTTTTTAAACCATTGGTCCTTCTGATGCCAAAAATAAAAATATTCTCAAAACAAACAAAAAAGGTATGCCATTTTTTTAAATGGAGGTCTTTATCTGTACTGCAAAAGATTTTAGACTCTAACTATAACATAGCCTTTTAGAAAGCTTGGTTTTAGTGTCAGAACCTCATCTAAAAAAAAAGAAAGTAAAGAGTATAGAGGATCAATTGCTCAGAGAGAACAAGCAAAGTCCAATATGAATGCATGATTGTACTGGTATGGTTGAACCATGTGTGGTAATGAAAGATTTCAAGTGAAAGCCCAAGTTTCACTTACGCAGCAAGGAAATCTGCACCTAAGATAAAGGTGCTTTTTACTAAGAGCTGGGCAATCATTCTTTCTGTTTGTGTTGGTTTTGGTTGGAGTAGAGTTAATTTTCTTTATAGTAGCTGGTATGGGACTATGGTTTGGATTTGTGCTGAAAACTGTGTTGATAACCCAGGATGTTCTAGCTATTGCTGAGCATGGCTTACACAGAATTAATGCCTTTTCTGCTTCTCACAGCACCCCATCAGCGAGGAGGATGGGGGTGCACAAGGAGTTGGGAGGCAACTCAGCCAGGACAGCAGATCCCAATTGACTACAGGGGCAGTCCACATCATATGGCACTCAGCATATAAATCAAGATGAAGAAGAAAGGTGGGAATGTTTGGAGTGATGGTGCTTCTCTTCCCAAGTCACCATGACACATGACGGAGCCTGGCTTTCCTGGGGGTGGCTGAATACCTGCCAGCCAAGAGAAAATGGTGAATGTATTCTGGGAGTTAACAACTTTATACCTAACAGCACTGGGTTTTGATATCACATGTTGTGTTCACTGTTTCTTCAAGCATTATTTCTTTCATTACAAAGAACACAATTTTACACATGGAAAAAATTCGCATACATTTTTGATAAGAGCAAAACTACATAAAAATTACCAAAATAGTAACATTTGTTACATTAGTGCCCTCAAGTTTATTGTAAGCTTATTTTTTCTGTCTTTCACAATGTAAGTGAAGGGAAACAGATACGGACAATACATTCAGGCAGTATATATTATTCTATAAACTTGACACCTGAGAAAAGAAACTGCAACAGACTACATTATTCAGAGTTTTTCACAGATGTGAAACCAGGAAGGACAACCTTCCAATGCATCAAGCTCGTATATTCAAATAATTTAGAAAGATAGAGCAGGTTTTATACACGTGTTGAAGACAGTTACAGTACTGAGCAGCAACAAGCATTGACATGCTTTTCTTCAATATTTATGTACACACACGCTGGAGGTGCTCAACGGGAGCCCCAGAATGCAAAGAAAGCACATTTAGAAAAGTAGTTAAACATTAAAAAAACTTATTAGCCTTGTACAGCAAGTATGCACAAAATATGATTGCTGTTAAATTTATATACTGGCATGGATATATACTTTATGGCTCTTTCAGCCTCCTGTACTGGGGACAGATCATGCAACTCATGCAAAAATCATTAACTATACTACTATAATATATAGTGTAACTTTAGGGGTTTCTGCTTTCACTGATATTTATGAACCAAGATAACATGATAGCTCACATATATCTTCTTGACTGCTTATCAAAATTAACTGTTATTTAATTGCAAGACATTCGAGGTAAAGAAATTAAAGATCTGCTTTCTGTCACAGAGTGACAGAAAAGGTATGGCAGACTGACACCTCCTTATTCGTAAGACAGTCACTAACACCACCTTGTTTCTCCTGAGCCCAGAAGATAACTGTATACCTCTAATAATGCTTTAACTTATACATCCTTTCAGCTCACTTTTTAAAGGGTGTGTTCTTATTAATGCTCATGGGTTTTACTTAGTATCACCAATCTTATATGAAAAACTTGAAATTCTAACTGTTCTGTATAGGTAAGGTGAAAATTTAGAGGCCATTTGGTGAGAAGTGAAACTAACCATGAGAAAAGGCAGTTCGGGCTTATACCCAGCACATGCTTTACACAAATGGGAACTCTCTTACCATTATGTGCCTTCCCAGAAGCCAAGCACATACTCAAAACACACAGCATAGAAACATAAGGATTCACTGTAAGAGAGATGAAGGCTGGTAAAGAACTTAATGTAATGGGGCAGGAGAATGGCTTTCAGATGCAAAAGCCATTTCCAATTTCTCACTCCAAAACAAATTCAAATGGTCTTTCTGTACTAATTTCTAATGTAATCCATGAGCTGAGAATACAGTTTACACTTTGTCTTGTCAAAGCCTGTCACAAAACAATTTATGGCTACAGGGGACCTTGGCAGGGTAATGGGAGCATCAAATTAAGAATCAATTAGCTCAGTGGGGAACCCATTCCCCAGGGACTGCTGGCAAGAGGTGTTGCTGGCAAGAGAACAGCCAAAAGTGGGGTCAGGGTACTTGCATGGACAATAACTGGGGAATTGATTAGCTACCTGCCAATGTTTAAATAACTCACCAAACTCAGTGATAAGAATGTCTCACCAAAGTGGGGGTTAAGACGGAAAAGGAATTATCTATTTTTGTTGATCATTACAACACAAAAGCCTCCTTGAAATTTACCTTGGCCAAGTGTTTAAATATTTTAAAAGTTGCACTGCTAGACCAGCGAGAGACAATTTGGTGAGACACAAATACGGAGACAACCTGAAAAAATAATAATTTTTAGTAAGCTTTGGCAGAATTAAGTGATCATTTTGGAAATTATTAAACCAAAAAAAAAAGTATTTATAGTACATTTAAGAAGCTCTGAAAACTTCCCAGGATAAGGACTGCAGGTACAGGTAATATCTGTCATTAGGACAACTACTGTAGTTGCAAAAGACAACAATAAAAATAAACAAAGACAAAAAATAGAAACTGGTAGAATATATATTAACATTGATAAACTAGAGAATACTCCAGTGATAATCTCACAACACTGCAGAGGCAAAAAGAGGTGATGGACCACTGATATTTGACAAGAAAAAGTGTAATTCCCTTTAACAGTATTGCCTGCCATATTAAGGAGTCTCTGAAGGAAGAAATCACAGACTCCTTTAAACTCGGACATCTGCTTCCTCTGGTACATTGTAATCCATTGTTGTTCACCTATTGCTTCACAAGCAAAGGAAAAGCAGGAAGCATGCCAAAGCACAGAATAAAAATAAAACCATAACATATCCTCACTTCTGTGACAGAGTGGCATTGTTAAGATTTTGCATTATTTGTGAGAAATTATCAGAAGCCATGCTAAGATGATAAAATGTTTACAGATCATAGAAATACTAGTTTAATTTCAAATCCTAATAAGCTGATGTGAAATGCCATACAGGTTAAGACTTTATTAAAGGAGCAGACAATAGTAGGACTCAACAGACAGAAACAGCAGGTTATAATTTGAATTTAAGACCATTAAACATTAGTTAGCCTGCCTCAAGGCTTTCTTTAATGGCTTCTTTCGAGTTATATTTAAATGCTTTCTTCAGTTTTGCATACCTTAGTTAAAAGGTAGTTACCCATGGCCATTTCATTAGGCAATTATCTTACTCTCGATAAACCAGCCAGAGTTCATACCCTCTTCAGTCAAAATTCCTTCCCCTTTCACAACTGCAGTGTTACCCAGAAGGGTCACAGCTCCCAGCACACCAGCGACTGGCTTGCTGACTCTCCCAACACCACCCCCAAAGCAAGAGGCCTCTGTCTGGGCCAACTCTCCTCATAAAGAAACACATCAGGGCACAGTCCACTCAAATCCACATGTTACTCCACTGGCTCAACTCAGTTTGACATTTTCCCTTTAGGAGCAAGTTAATCTTAAAAGTATAAAGCAAGTATGACTGGTGAGAAGTGTTTTAACAGCTCATATACATATACTGCAAACCTATGTATTGTTCTCTACGCTTATTCTAAATTCTGAAATCTGGGCTTCCCAAGATCAAAACTCTACTCCTACTATTCAAGGAGAATGCCACTTGTTATGTCAAACCATTAATATTCTCCTGCATCCTTTGACCTCATAAAATCTAATTTGGATGGCTCATTAATGAATTCAGACACCAGCCCTCAAGCTGCACTGTCTCAATTGCTCATGAAGAAGTACTGTCAAAATCATTGTCTTCTCTTTAGTTAACTTTCCAGCGGGCCGTGAGATAAGCCGAGTTCATCTCTGAAGTGGTTACCCTGTCTCATGCTAGCATCCTTTCGTAACAGCAACATCTCCTGTTGGTATAGGTTACTCTCATAATGAACACTTCTACTAGAGGTAGGCCCACCCACAAGGGAATAACTTCTGTCAAGGACTCTCCACAGTCAGATACACAGAAGAGACTAAGTGAAGAAAGTACCCCTTGTGCTTTCTTTTATTCTATTTGCCTTTTTCTTCAGTAATAAAAAGATCATTAGTTAATAATGGTGATCATGTATTTTACCTTTAACCATGGATAGGAAAGTAACCTGACATAAGTGATGTGCAAGCCTGTAGGTGGGGACAGGGGAAAAGGGGAAGGAAAGATGCCTCATTCCTGAATTATTCTTAAAGCACATTTCCCCCTCTATTTTCTATATGCTGTGTTCCATACTGTCTAAATACAAAATTACTTGATAGTGAACACCTTAAGAAACAACAAAACCCACTTCCTTCCCATCATGCCCTCCATTCTATGTGCAGATGGTAGAAACTTCCCATTGAACAGAGCTCTCATCAATCTCTCTGAACATATTACAAACTGCCCTTGCAAAAACCAACTTAAACCATACTTAATGCTTCCCTGCTCCCTTTCCTTATTTTTCACATTAACTTCTGCTTTGCACTTTCGTTCATGCTGCTCTGCTCTTGGAAAAGCTCTTGTGTTCTGTCTTCCCATTCACTCCCATAAAGAAACAGTCCTGGGAACTCACTTGTCTTTACTGATCTATTCTACTCCCCAGCCTAAACTGTCACTGTACCCTGAGATTTCCAGCAAAGGTGGTGATCTTTAGAAATTGCATGCACATAAATGCCTGTAACGTATATCTAAACTCGCTTTTGTTAACAAGATTTAGTAGAGCCCTTAAAAATAATTCACATCCCTAGAAATCTGCAAACCGCAAACTAAAAAACAGCACTTAATACAGGAAGACAGAGATGTCAATAAGCATCTATCAAAGGCAGATTCAGCATGACTTCTTATATGAGAAGGAAGATTGTCCTTCCTTTGACTAAAAACAAAGTCAGAGGACAGAAAACTATTTCTGAATTTAGGACAGATTCAAGTTCATAGTTATAAGAAGGGGGAGGAGGAGAGTGTTCTGTGCAAGGTGAAACAAAGACAGTTGCAAGAGTTAAATAGTACCAAAGTAAAATGTTTCATTTTTCAGATCAACACTAAACTCTACCAAGTCAGTGGTTTTTTATTTTGCTAAAGACAGATCAAAGATTTCTACTGTAGATGAACTCAAATTATTTTATTTTACTCGTTGCCTACTGACAAATAACAGCATTATTCTCATGTCTCTCATAATAGCACTCTACCTGAAATGCTAACACAATTTTTAACATGGTCCCAAGTTTTTCAAGTCTCCACTGAAAGTCAAACACTTGAAGAACAATATTTGCTATTAACAAAGACCATTTTCACTCCCTCACTCAACTTGTCCAAATGCTGTAAAACAGTATGAAAACCAAAATTATTTCATAAAAATACTTACGAATATTTAAAATTCTTTTTACAGATATGCAAACAACAGATCATGTAGAAGAGCATGCAAACCACAGTAATGAACACAGTATTTGTGTGTATCACTCCAAAAAGACCTTTGAAAAATGGATACCTTATTAGAGTGCCAAACTATCACTAGGGATTTAATGCAAGGTGAAAGGCTCTGCTGCTAGAATTGACGTGAAGCAGTGTCAGTGACTGATACTGACACAGCACTAAAAATCTTCAAATGACCCAAGAGATATGGGAAGCAAACAAGACAAGGTTTAGAGAACAGCTGGTAACAATCCCACTTACTTTGTTTTATTTACAATCTTATTTATAATCTCTACACTTGACTTTGTCTATTCCCAGAAAGTAATGAAAGCACAGTGGATAGTTCTGGGTTTCATTTTCACTTTCTCTTTTCAGTATTCTTATAAATCTGTCACTGTTTTTAGCAGAAAACAAAAACCAAAAATTCACGCTTTGACTTCTCTACAAGAAGTTAGCACATATATTCTCCAATACCCCCCCTTCATGTGCATCTTTCACAGCTACAGTTTCATAGTTTCTAATGATGAAAACTCTTAACATTTCTAAAAATAAGGGCTTACTTACTGAGCATTTGACATACAATCACAATGTGATAGCTGATGTCTAAAATTTCCTTCCTTCTGACAGCCAGCTTTTAAATAGCAGGATCTAATTTCCCCTTTAGAAAATACAGAAGGAAAAAAATCAGTTCAGTGACATGATCATTTGCTTTACACACAAAATTTATAAAAAATACATTTTAGGGCAGGCATATATACGAATATATAGTTCTCAGTCTGTGTACTAGGCTTATTTTAGACTTCAAAAGCAAATTAACATTTGAACAACTGAAAACCTGAGACAAATCAAAAAAACACAGAAGTTACAGTGAATATTTAAAAGGTAAATTAAGCACAGAGCCCATTGATCAATGTAAGTTCACTGTAAAATGTGAAATAATCAGATTTTTCTCTTTCCATTCACAAAGGTGAGGTCAGAAGGTACACAGCAGCAAAACATTCTGCTACAAGTGTAGCTGCTGCTACTCCCTGCTCACACACATGCAGCACAAAGCCAAGGGTCACTGCTCACTGACCTGGAGGCCATGCCATCTGCCCGACTGGCAGCTGCTGCCCTTAGCCCCACAGCACGCCAGTGGCTGCAGCCAAGGGCAGGAGGAGCTGGCAGAAAACCAAAATATCTCTGGGGTCATGAACCCAGCTACCATGAGCACTCATTCCATGCTGGTTTTGAAGGCAGCTTCAAAGGAAATAGGGCTTGTGGGACAGCTGCCTTTCAGAGGTATGAGCCAGTACCTCACAGGGGTACAAGAGGCTCAGACAAACCACCACCAAGTGTACTACAGCTTCAGACTCTAGGAATAGCTTCAGAGCAGTAGCATTCCCAGTAAAGGCATGGGGCAAGACTAGGTCACTCATTAATTCTCTTGGAAAGGGTAGCAGACCACAACTCCAAATGAGAGCAACCATCACAATTATCAGAGATCAGTCTGAGTCAGCTGAAGAAAAAAAACAGGAAAAAGGATGAATGTTTTGCCCCATCAAGCCAGTGCAAAACTCCTAGTCAGGTAGAAAACACCAGGAGTTCTTCTGAAGAGACAGAAGTAGTCTGGCCTAGCCAGAAGACTACTTCTTTTGAGGATGATGTTAAGAAGGCAAACTTCAAGCAGTGTATAATGCTCAGATCTATGATGGTCATTGGCGGATTTTGAAAACTCTATTTATTGCTGATCTGACTTTAAATTACTAAACCCTTTTCTTTCCCCCACACAGAAAAACAGGCAATAGATAACAGACAAGAGAAATATCCTTCCATGGCATTTAAATTTTTTTTAGAAATTTCCTCATGCATTGTAATTATCCTAGCTACATAAACTCACCATTTTCATCTATGAACACGTGCATTGCATCCACGGAGAGCTCATCTTGCACAGATGCCTCAGGTCCACTTATTACTTGCAAGACAGAACTGTCTTGCTGAGAAGTTACCCGGTAGATTATCTGCCTTTGCCTGCTGCCCTGGTAACTTGACACAAAAATGTTTCAAAACTACTATGAGGAACTTTTTTCTTGTTCTCAATAAAACAAAAAGAAAGAGAGGTTAATTAAAAGTTTATGTCATTTCTACTCAGTGAAACAAAACATCTTACATCATATCTTTGAAGTACAAAATTGTAAAGTAAACTGGCCTTACAGTGCTGCAAATTTGGCAGACTCTGGTAGCACCGGACTAGTACTAGCATGATCTTGGCTTTGCACATCTGATCTTTCCTGTTTAGGAAGTTGCTCACAATGCTTTTCTGTTCCCACCATTTCTTCTTTTCTCTCCGTCATCTGGCTATCTGGAAAACAGGGCAGTGAAGTGGAGCCACTCTCCGCAGACAACTTTCAAGAGTTTCGTTCATCAACTTCTGAACAAGAGCATCTAAAAAAGAAAAATCTAAAACACTGCCATACTTACAAGTTTTATGGAAAGCATTACAGTTACTTAAAACAATACAACCACAGAAATCTGGATGAGGAGGTACTCTGATTTGAGGAGTCTGTGTGAACTGGGTTGTTTCAAGAACACACTGTGTGAAGCAGAGAACAAGAGAGAATTTCTGCTTTGCTTCTCCTATTGTTTCAGAGGGAATCAACCTGTTCCTAACCTAGAATGGTAAGAGGCTGCTTCCCTGGGGGTCATAATTTGTTCCCAAGCTGTGTATACTGGCAGTGGAAAAGCCGAAGCACTGGCCCATTCCCTTCTTACAAAAGGCAAAGCAGCACCTCCAAAGGAAATAGAGCTATTGGACAGGAAAGCAGGTAGCTGCCTAATCCCTCTTCCCCACTGGCCACACACCTGATGCACGGAAAACTGTCAAAACAATTTTTCAGTAGATTTTCCTATGCGTGGAAAATACAGAACTATAGATTTTAAAATACACATGAAGTATTTTTCTGATTTCTACTACTCTGAATACCAGTTATATCAATGTTCCCTCTCTACACACACGTCATTTACATGTATACATGTACCACTTTCGAGCAGTACTCTCTTTTAGTTAGTAATGTTCATGGTAAACAGTGAAACATTTTGCAACTGTGTTTTGTGTATAAAGTAAAAAAATTATCTGTTAGGATTTTAAAGGGTAATTAAGTGATTTCATCAGCACCATGTGCAGTTGCACAATTAAATGTTTTAAATGGAAAGAAGTTCTTTTCTGCTGCTTGTTGGAGATGCTTCATTAAATCCTGTAGCCTTTTGCACTAAGCAAGGCGTATTGAAACATACTTATTCAGACTTCTTGCAAGACCTGCTGTTTAAACATCTTAGGAATTTAATCAAGCAAAAACCCACAGAAATTTCCCTACATGGAAAATTCTGTTTGGTAAACCATACTTCTCATCACTTTCTAAATCATATTTCTTACAATTACCATTCACAGAATCACAGAATCGACTAGGTTGGAAAAGACCTCCGAGATCATTGAGTCCAACCTATGACTGAACACCACCTTGTCAACTAGACCATGGCACTCAGTGCCACATCCAGTCTTCCCTTAAACATCTCCAGGAACGGTGACCCCACCACCCCCCTGAGCAGCCCATTCCAATGCCCAATCACTCTTTCTGTGAAGAAGTTCTTCCTAATGTCTAACCTAAACTTCCTCTGGCACAGCTTAAGACTGTATCCTCTTGTCCTATTGCTTGTTGCCTGGGACAACCTCCTTTCCCGTTTCCCCTGAGCCTCCTCCTCTCCAGGCTAAACAACCCCAGTTACCTCAGCTGCTCCTCATAGGACTTGTGCTCCAGACTCTTCACCAGCTCCACTGCCCTTCTCTGAACATGCTCCAGCACCTCAATGTCCTTCCTGAATTCAGGGGCCCAGAACTGGACACAGTACTCACGGTAAGGCCTCACTAGTGCCAAGTACAGGGGAAGAACCACTTCTCTAGTCCGGTTGGCCACACTATTCCTGATCCAGGCCAGGATGCCATTGGCCTTCTAGGTCACCTGGGCACACTGCTGGCTCAAGTTCAGCTTCCTGTCAATCCAAACCCCCAGGTCCCTTTCTGCCTGGCTACTCTCCAGCCACTCTGTGCCCAGCCCGTAGCACTGCGTGAGGTTGTCGTGGCCAAACTGCAGGACGTGGCACTTGATCTTGTTGAACCTCATACACTTGGATTCAGCCCATCTGTCACTGTCCCTCTGCAGAGCCTTCTTACCGTCCAACAGACTGACACTCCCCCCCAATTTGGTGTCATCTGCAAATTTACTAATGATAGATTTGATCCCCTCATCCAGATCATCAAAAAAGATACTAAACAGGATTGGCCTCAACACTGATCCCTCAGGGACAGTACCAGTGACTGGCCAAACCTAACTTGCAAGAGTCACCAGTTAAGAAATGGTGGTGTCATACCTAAGATGGTCTAAGGATAAAACAGATTCAAGGCTTGTAGAGAGATGCAATCCTTTTATTAGGTCAACTGATAAAATCGAAAAAAGTAAACAAGCTTTTTGACATACAGAGCTTTCAGATCATCTGTCTTGTTTTCCTCCAACTGCATCAGCTGATGTACTAACACATTACTTCTACAAACAAACTTACCCTCAGGAGTTAAGACATTTGTACACCAGTTTCAATTTGCAGGACACACCCCTCTAATATCCTAAAGCCTCAGACTTACACTTAACAACTTTTCGCTGCAGACACTTCACTCAATTTTTTTTGGGGGGGGGAGATAGAAGGGGGCAGCATCCAGAAGCATAAGAACAACTTCAATTGTAGCACCACATCTTGTCCCAGTAGGTCTCAGCCCTTAATATGAAGCACGAGAAGCATCATCCAGCCTAAAGAGCCTCAGTGGAGTCCCAGACACTCACCAGTCCAGGTTCCAGAAGCAAGAGGGCAGCAGAGATAAAGACACCATGTAATTCTTGCTTGGAACAGCAGTGCTCCTTCAGCTTCCACAAAGAGGGGGAAAAAAAGGATCTCACTACAACACTGTCAATCTTCCAAGTCTCCTGTCCTCTTTCTATAGCACATGAAAACCAAGGATCCTGACTCTGTGTGCAACAAATAAAGTGAAATGATTGCAAATCTGATTTAGGGAAATATTTTGTATCTGTTAGGCATGGAGGGAGGCATAATTCAATAGGTCTTTCAGATCTACCTTCATCTATTTAGGAAAAAAAAAAGTAGTTAGGGGAACAGACAACAATTTTTTCCTTTCCTAATTAAAGATTTAAATTCCAGTTTAAGCCATTACTGAAGCATCTCCTTAATGATGTAATTATAGCTGCAGGAGGTGATGGAACCACAGACACCTAATCAAAAACACCTTTCTAAAGGCTTGGGCTGTTCAAGCTGTAAGAATAATTGATAGAGATCAGAAACTGTGGTTTTAATAATCTAATTGGTCCCATATTGCCCCAAACTAGCTCTGGGGCTGGAACAATTAAAGAGATTTTTTAAAATTTCATTATCTAGTGGTTTTAGAAAATGCCTCTCTCTTTTCCATTCCAAACCACAAGCCTCACAGACTTTTTTTTCCTGCCGTGGTAAAGAGTCATAATAATAAAAACCTAAACATACTGCTTCTTACAGGCTTTACATGTGAAAACACTATGGTGATGAGTACTTCCAGCACTGGAAAGGTGGGCCATGATGGGTTTGTGACTGGCTTTCATGATTATTAGTCATCTTCTTCCAAGTGACTTAGACCTTCAGTATGTAAATGGAGATAGTGATGTCTAGACTAGGAGTGTCCTGCCAGGGTACGTAATCAGCTCTACGTCACCCAATGCTCCTTGCATGGAAATTGTGCTGGCAAAGCTCAAGTACTAAGAAAAACCTCTTCCAAGAGCAAGAGCGGACTAAAAAGTACAACGTGGCAGTGTACTTGCACTTTCCCTGTGGTCTCCTAACAGACCCATTTACCCTGCTCCACACATCTACAGTGTACACATGGCTGGGCTCACAGAAGTTTCAAGCTCAGACCCAGGCTCTGCAATAACTGCAAAATTTGTCTGGAAATGATATGCCACATGACTCAGACATGTGAGGTGTAACTATTAAGACTCATGGCTAAATCAGTCATGGGGCAGGGTGATTCAGAAGAGTCCTGCACAAACAGCCAAGTTTCGGTCTGTACACCATTTTTGTATTTTGCTTGAGCAGAAGACATATCTTTAAGTTATCCTGGTAAAACACTTATCAAGATGAATATTTCTTATATGTTCCATATAGGTATAAGATACTTCCTATAAATATTTTTGTCTGCACTGAAGACTTTTAACAGCATAGCAACATTACTTAAAAACATCCCAGTGTTGACAAATGAGCTCCTAAATTAAATGCAGTTACACTACCAAAACTTTCTTTGTCACGTAACTTTTTCATTTATCGAACACATTTTAAGCATCCCAAATTATCTTTATAGACAAACATTTGGTTAACACCGGGAAGAGGCTGAAGCCAGTTTTACAGTTGAAATGGAACAGCCTTTTTACATATGTAAATACAGTGAGTCCAGAGGAGGGCCACAAGGATAGTTAGAGGGATGGAATACCCCTCCTACGAGGAAAGGCTGAGGGAGTTGGCTGGGATTTCAGCCTGGAGAAGAGAAGGCTCCAGGGACACCTAATTACAGCCTTTCAGTGCCTGAAGAGAGACTACAAGAAATCTGAAGAGGGCTTTTTTACAGGGGTATGTAGTGATAGAACAAGAGGGAATGGCTCTAAACTGAAAGAGGGCAGGTTTAGATTGGCTATTCAGAAGAAATTCCTCACTGTGAGGGTGGTGAGGAACTGGCACAGGTGGCCCAGAGAAGTTATGGATGCCTCATTCCTGGAAGTGTTCAAGGCCAAGTTGGATGGGGCTCTGAGCAACCTGATCTAGTGGAAGGTGTTCTTGCCCATGGCAGGGGTTTGGAACTAGGTGATCTTTATTAAGGTCCCTTCCAACCCTAACCATTCTACGATACAGTAATCATGATAACCAACTATCAGTGTACCTCAACTTTAAAGCTGCTTTATTATTAGGTAATTAGAATGAAATTTTATTGTTCTGTAACTTTTCACCAAAACATTTACTATTTTGTGGCCCCTTACCAGTCTTGCAGACCTTCTTCCTCACCTTTTACTTGCATGTCCCTATCCCAATCTCCACAACTCACTCCTGTAGATTAAAATGCCACTGCTGTCGTAATTTCAAATGCCATCTGGTTTGAAATCTGGTCAAGCAAAATTAAGCTAATTAATTTCTCCCTCTTAATTAAGCTAATTAAGCTCTCCCTCTTCTGTTCATTAATTGCTTTCCTGCAAAATCCACTTTATTCCACAACGTTATGCTCCAAAATAGCAAGTTTTACTTTAAAATATATTTTTTTTCCTGTTTGGCCACACAGATAATTGAGTTCAAATTGCTCTGTGCTTTTCTTAGTACCAGCATGAAACAAAAGTTCTACAAGTTTTGAACCGTCCCATTCATATATCTGGAGAATGTCTTAAGGACATTCCCAACTTTTTCTTCATCAACTGCTTTAGCAGAAACATCTATTTTATGTACTTTATTCTCAACCTATAGATTCACCTATTAGAAAAAACTGACATTAAAGCTGGTCATCCACCAAACAACGGGAGTGCCCAGGGAACATCACACAGTCCAAGAATTGCTATAAAAATTCAACATGGGCACTGAAGAAGCACATCCATTAATCAGGATTACCACATTAATCCTGAAGCAACAGGAAAAACTAGCAATAGTCATTGTACCTGTAACAGGAAGTGACTTGCTCAAAACAATCTCCTAGGTCAGCAGCAGAGCTGGGATTAAATAATCTAATCATTATACCTACCAATTACATCAGAAAACAGACCTCTGAAATAACCCCATAGTTTCTTTGCAGATATCAGACTTGTTCAAACATAGTATTGCTTCTTCAATTTAAGGACTGAAATTTTAAAACTTCAACCCATCAAGCCTTACACACTGAGTATCAGATTTAGAGAACTGAATTCTACAAACCATGTCCTCCATATCCCAAGAGGGGCATCAAATGCCATGTGGTCCCTCTCCAGCACAAGAGTCAGGGACGACACACAGCTGCTCTTAGTTCCTACCCACCTGCTAGCAAACTGCCCTGCTGTCACCTCCAACCACGACTGTCACCTGGACTCAATGCACAAGATCCCTCTTCCCCATGACTATATGGCAGGCAATAGCCCTCTTTCTCCCATGCAAGGGGAAAAAAAGGAGAAAAAAAAAAAGAGGAGTCTAAAAATATCCACAGGAGTATGTTTTACTTTTTTATAGAAGGGTAATTGCTTGAGATCCAGAACAACTCACTCAAAGTTGTGGTTTGTGCTCTGCCCAGAATGATGAGTACCTTTTCTAAAAAGAGCCTGCAAAACATCTAAATTCAGGTCATGCAGTCCTGGTTTAGAGTCTCCTGCACCAGTCCCCACCACTCCCACGGCAGGCTTTGCTCCCTGGATGATAATATTGCCTGTCCTAGATTACAAGCCAGCTGTGCCAGAGGGGACATACAGGAGGCTTTGCCCTCCATAAGTCTAATGCACAACTGCTCTTTCTTAGCTGAAGATACATCAGAGGGACCAAGAACAGCCAATAGACCCAGCTTTCCTCACACTTCTCAAAGATCGAGGAAAATTTACAGTTGCTCTTCAACACACTTTCATTACGTGGGTGGTACAAACTGGGTTCAAAACTGAAAGGACACTGGTCTGAAAGTAATTTTTAGCAACAGTATCAGTGGTACTTTCTCACAGTCTAGAAGAGGTGGAATGGCTAGAGAACAGCTCCTGGAGACTTTATGTCCTGTATTTTAACACATTAAATCTGGCATCCCAAGCAAAACAAAGCAAGACTTTAATTTTCCTGTACTGCATTTTACCAAGCTGTCTACTGGCAAAGGCTTACATGGTCAGGACAGTAACATTTCTGTTTCCACAGAATTCAAAAGTTCTGTGAGGGACCACCTATAACAGAGATCCATCCATGACATTCACTCACTTGCAAGACTGTTCCGATAAGCAAATTTCCCCACCTTCTCCAAATTATGCAAAATACAAACTTTCTTATGCACAGCTCTGAGTATACAGCTTTCCAGGAATTTGCCAAGTTTCTCACATTGCCTAATAAACACCTTTGTGGGGTGCATTTCATGCTCATTTGGACCAGATATCTATTTTTAGCTTTTGCCAATTAGACAGTTTGCAAGGTTAAAAGAACAAAAACCAAAAAAACCCAACCTCCTCCCTCAAAACAACTGGTGCATAGCTTGACTTGCTCTGTATTCACACACACTTTTTTTTTGAACAATCACTCTAATGTGGGAATAATGTTTATTCAGATCTGTTCCAAGATGCTATTTTGTTAAAGCATATTTGCAATTGCAAAGTTGTAAACAAATTAAAGGCTTTCTCATTCCTAAAATTCAGTCTTGCTGTGGGGAAGCTCTCAGTAATGACAGTAATTTATTTTAGCAAACAGCACGTTCTGACTAAGCTAGAAAACAAAGCCTACTTGCTCTTAAAAATAACTGCCTTTGAACTACCTCTGCCAAGCTCAAGTTCAGATTGAGTCTCTTTTTTCCCACAGCAAGGTGCATGAGTCACAGACACCATCTCTGCTCCTGCAGGGCACCCCCTTCCCAGTCCCATTCCTGTTCCAGGGTGACTCTTGTGGGGTCCACACTGGAAACAAGCAGGGACGCTTAATTACACACGTATGCAGCTCAGCTTCACCGTCTCACAAAAGCACAGACTTAAGAAAACAGGAATATAGGAAGGTTTAGATTAGATGTTAGGAAGAAATTATCTACTGTGAGGGTGGTGAGGTACTGGAACAGCCTGCCCAGAGAAGCTGTGAATGCCCCATCCCTGAACGTGTTCAAGGCCAGGCTGAACAGGCCTTTGAGCACTCTGGCCTAGCATAAGGTGTCCCTGACCACGGCAGGGGTTTGGAACTAGATAATCTTTACGGCCCCTTCCAACTCGAACCATTCTATGATTCCATGAAATTCAGTTCAAATCACTAAGAGATTGGTTTAAGGGAAGAGTAGAATCCTACTGTTTCCTCAGGATCTCATATTTCAACAACAAGAATCTTGTTTGCCAGATCTAAAGCACAATAACTACACATATATTAATAAAGTTTGGGGTTTAGGGTTGAGTTTCTCTGGTCACTATGGAATCTGAGTCTGACTTATTTTGATTGCCCATTGCTTTCTTTTATGCAGCAACCTTGCCTGTTCATATTATCCAAGGATACATGTCCGAAAGCCCTTTGCAGATTAGCTGCATGCTTTCTTTTTTCATTTAAACTTTCCCCTGAACTTTGATTATCATTTTCTAGCGAAGTCACACCACACAGAAGTAAAATTATTGTGTAAATGCTCCTGTTTTATGATGGAGGAACATAGAAAAAATCACAATCTACTTGCTACACCCCTCATATTGCTGCATGCTGCAGCATGCTGCATGCACAGACAGGTGACCCTGCAACCCAGGGACACATCAGGGCTCTCTGGGCTCAGCAGGGCTCTCAGTTAGAAGCAGGGCTTGCTCAGCATATATGGCCAACCATAGAGAATAGACTGGAGCCAGCTAGGCAGGCTGATAAACTTGACAGAGCGGGACAGAAACCGCTCTGAAGAATAAACAGTCTGAGAGGGTGTGAGAGATGGCTAAGATAGACCAGAAGAGAGGCATCAGGTCTAGGAGGAGCAAAATTTGACTGGGGCATGGAGAAGAGGGTGAGTACAGGAAAACTGAATGCAAGCTGTGAGGAGGCAACAGCTTTAGGCAGGCTCAACAGAGTGGAAAAGCCTGAAAAAGCAACAGTGTGGATTGCTAGGAAGAACACAGGAAAAGATGAGAGAGAACCAATATGAAGAGGAAGGCAAATTAGGAGAATGCACAGGAGGGGGGGGAGCTGCTAAACTGAGAAGGGATGAACAGAGAAGGAAAAGTACAGAACTGGAAATATAAAGTGGAAGAAAAATGGACACAAGTGAAAGATGGAATGCGATAAGGGTCTAATGCACTGGATAGGACAGACAAGAGGGCACAGTGAAAGGTATATGAAATCTAAAGGAAAATGACACATTGAGAAGGTAAGTCTACTTGTGTTTTTTCAACAACATAAAAGTACAGATTTCACATTAGTTTTTTAAAAAAGCTGACAAACTTTTAAGTCAGCTGTGAGTTTTTCACATAATGGAAGGTTCTTCCAGGAACAAGCCAGGAGAGCACGGAGCAGGTAAAATAGGAATGCCAAGCTGTTCTTCTGGGAGCCATTAAGTTTCTTACCTCCCAGGCAAACTAGGTATTGAAATGGCATACTCTTAGGCTGTCTTAAAACAGCTTATTATAGGATCTAATGTAAACCAAACATTTTGGAGAAGGGGAAAATACAGGTTGTCTTATTTCACTTTGGCCCAGATCTTCTAAACTGATCGTGCTGGTCACTTGGCAAATACCCCGAGATTGCATGTGCCTTCACTACACTGTATCTCACATCCTCATTAAATGCCCCTACTAATTTTGCCTAGAGAGCTGCTAGAGACACTACAGAAAATAGTCCTTCCTAACAGAAAGGGGCCACAGAGTTCAGTGATAACAATGAGAATCCTGATTAAAACCAGATATTTCTATAGAAGAGGTATAAATTATACCATATATATAGGTTTTTTAATTAGCTGGTTGATATTTTTTTATGTTTTAAAGTAAAGCCCTTTAATTAATTGGGAACTTGCATGCGAATATACTATTTTTCATTAAAATACTAGTGGCTTTCATTGAAAACACCCACCAAAGTTTCCTCCTTAAACCCCAAATAGTTTACTTTAAAGTAACTGAAAATCAAAACTCTTACCTATTGAGAACAAATACATGATTTTTCCTTTTTTTTTTTTTTTTTTTTTAGTTAAGCAACCCACAACCATGCAGGAAGTTTAGGCATATCTGCATGTGTGCACATATGTGTTATCTAAAAGTTGAACCATCACCAGTCACAATTCCAGTTTTCTACATACCTAGAGGCACACACAGACAACTATTCAATGTGCACTTGGTAAGATGGCCAAGGGCAGGTGTAATGCTATAGCTATACACATTTTTGCAAGATACTTGTGGTATTCCAACAATCCAGGACCACTATTCTAGTACAGAATACTAGATACATACTGAACACCTACTAAGCTTATTATTACATTTCCCAAAGAAAAATCTTTTCAGAAAATAAAAATATGAAAGAACTGCATCTGACACTATCACACTTTCCCTAAATCACTTTGTCCCACCATGTTCAATCCTACACTGACCCTATTAGCAAAACCAGTCTTCCTCTGAGAATTTGCCCTACTGCAGACGGCCAACTAAGGGCCTATAAATAATCTAACTAGTCACAACATCCTTTTTCCAAAAGAATTGTAAGCCATGCATAATACCTCCAACAAGCCCATTTTCCTTTGTCGTCTCCGTTTTGACACTGGACTGATTAGATGTCTTCATCTTTGAGGTATTAATGGATTCCAAGAGGGAGACAAATTCTAAAAAGTTAGATTCATTGGGCATCTGTCCTTCTTTAGCTTCTAGATCTGATTTAGAAGTTGGTAAGGTCTTTTCCTTGTCAGATACATCCACGAAATTCTTACTTAAAAGCACATCTGTCCCACTGTCTACACTCAACACCCGCATGTGCCTCTTTTCATGAGCAGTTCTACAGGACTGCGGGTCTAGGTTGTGCAGGTCTTCCTTAGAAGTTAAATCTACAGTCTGGACATTTTCCGAAGCGTTTTCCTGATTTGGCTCCGAACGAGTGTTAGTTTCTAAAGGTGTATTTGCTAGGTTGCTGTGCTCCTTTACTGCATCACCCGATTCATAGCCAGAGCATTGATTGGATGACAGCTCTGCCCTTAACATTTCTGGAGTTCTTTCGCTTTCACTAAGTTCTGGGCAAGTCTTACCTTTACTGTCATCAGACAGGTCAAAAGTGATAACGGGGATTCTGAGCTGATCACTAGTTTGCTGACTTGGCCAACCTGCTCTAACTACATCAGAATCAAGGGTTGAGCTTGTTTTCTCTGTTTCCAGAGCCTTTAAGTGGACAGATCCCGGTAAGTCACTGAGGGTGGTGTTTGGTGTAGTACTCATTGTGATGACAATTTTAATGGGCTCACATAGCTGGTCTCCAGGAAGTGAGCTGTCCACAACTGCAACAGCAGCCTCGCTGTCTGAGCAATCAAGGTCCTCATTGGTATTACTGGCATTGCAAGAACTTTCCATGTGCTCGTGATCTTTGGTTGCAATGGCATTGCACTGTGGGCAGTTACCAGTAAAGCCTGTCTGTGGTGATCCATCTGGCAATTTCTCTCTTTTGTAGCTTTTAGGATTACTCATATGGTCTGAAATAACTGAATTTTCACTGTCCCATGGCTCTGAAGAAACTCCAGTCCTTAAAATATCACCTTGCGATGAAGAAATATTGGAGAAGTTTTTAGCTCCGTCTCTGTCCACAAGAATATCTTGGGATCCATGCTGTCCACATGACTGTTCGTTCACTCCTTTTTCATTTATTTCATTACCAGAAAGTGTTTCCATAGCAGCTGGTTTTGTCACTATTGCTGATGTGGTGGCACCTGAAGTGGAGGTTGTATAAACAGGTAATATATCTGCTTTGATACACGGTGAGGTAGAAGAAACTGGTGGTGCAGCCTGGTCTTCTAATACCATAACACCTAATTAGAAAACATATGAACACTACGCATCATTGAAGTATGCACTTTAGCTAGCAAAATCTGATCCAGAGGAAAGAAAGCACAGATGATGTAGCTGCTTAAAACCATTCCTAAGCAAGGAGCTTTTTGCTAGCTACATGAGAAATACTATAAAAGCAAGATGGGACCCTTCCAGGTCAGGACAAGGGCAGCAGCATGTCTATTTAAGTTAAATAATCAAAATAGCTCAAGAAGCAGCTAGTATCAAAATGAAAATGTTTCACAGAATTATCCCCTCTTGTGTCAAGCAATGAGTGAACAATGGTTTAAGGGATTTATAAAACCTTTAAGATACCTCTAAGATCTTCAATAGTTTCCCGCGTTGGCAGCTCCTAGAAAAATAAAAGGAAACATACAAGGTTAGCATGGGCATTTATTACATTCTGCTGCGGAAAAAAACAACTATCAGTGCAATAGCTATCTAATCAAAGGTTAATTACAGCACTGGTACATTGCTTAACATCACTGAAATTTGAACATGTACCTTTCACAAAATGCAAGGGGTGGCGAGGGAGATGGTTCTAGAACAGTCATGCTCCAAATTGCATCATTGCAACTGTGTGTGATGCTTGGGGAGGGAGGGGAAAAGAAAGATCTGTTTTTCTTTTAAGAAAATAATTTTGTAGTGCCTAATCCAGATACATTTTTTTTTTAGTCATTAATGAATAGAATGTGTTCATCTGTTCCACTTTCCCAGCTATATGTTTCAAAAGCACTAGAATGAAAAGTTTGGTGTCTAGTCCTTGGTAACAATTTCTCAGAAGAAAACTAGAGGACAGAGACATTAAATTATTACAGAATCATTTAGATTCCAAGGAAGCCTTGGAGATCATTTAGTCAGAACCCCCTCTGCCACACACACACTCAAAGCAGGTACAGTTTGAGCAGGTTGCTCAGGGCCATCTCCAACAGAGTCTTGAAAATCTCCAAAGATGGAGATTTCACAACTTCTCTGGAAAACCTCTTCCAGTATTTGACCACTCTCTCAGTAGGGAAAAAAAAAAAACAACAAACAAGAAAACAAGTACACACAAAAGACATTAAATCTAATTAATCTGACTGTAGCGTTCTCCGGCTGCAAGTTGCAGCCACTCTTTCTTATCCTGTCACTGGGCACCTCCAAGAAGAGTGTGCTCAATCTTCTGTGTATCTTACCATTGGAAAGCTAAAGACAGCAGTAAGCTCTTCTTCTAGTTTTATGAACGGTTTTAGCATTATAATTGCTAAATCATCCCATTTGCCTGTCCTCATACATCATGTACCTCATTCTTCAATCACCTTGGTGGCTTCTGCTGGTTTCTCATCAGTAGGTCAGTGTCCAGGGGAACTAACTGGGGAGCTCAAAACTAAACACAGTACTCCAGAGGAATACGTCAGGAGTCTAAATTCAACAGCCTAAGTGCATAATGAGAAATTAAAGCCATTGGGAAAAATGAATGTGGCTCTCTTCTGACTGACAGGTACCAAAAATCAAGAGGAAATAATTATTATTTTTTAAAATTCCATGGTGGTATCCTGCCAGCATGAACAAGAGACTTCATTTGAAAAGACCCAATCTATATGTTTGGAAGTGGGAGACTAGGATAAGATCCCAAGAAGAAATAGGTTTGCAGAATGGACAAATACTAGAATACTGGAGACTAAGACAGAAACAAGGTGAAAAAGTATTTTACCTCATCAAAAACCCAAAACAACTATTAATGTCTGTGAATCATACAGATGCTACAAAAGGGTAAAAACACTCCAGGAAATGAGGAAATAGTTCTGATTCAGACCAAGATTTTAATAATTTGTAGTAAATCGGAATAAGGTGGGGGGTATGGAGGAATATGAAGACAGAATGAAGTATCAAGTAGCCACTTATTCAGAGATCACTAACCATCCTCTGCACTGACTGAGGCAGGAGTCCTGTAGAAAAAAATAGCATGGGATCACATAATTAAACATTTCATCACAGTATACATAGGGAGTAGTTTAAGATGACATAGTCAGCATTATTCTGTTTCTTAATTTTTTGAATACTTAACTGTTCAATCTTCTCATGAGGTTTTCCTGTTGTTTTCTTTAATAACATTTACATACGTCCCCTTCATCACTTCATACACTATTGATTTTGAAAGCATGGCCAATGGCATGGAATGCACATGCATATACTTTTAACCTCCTGTAGACATCTCCTAGATTTAAATGTTTTTTGTGTTTTTATGTTTAAATACTCAAGACGTGTTTGGTTCATTTTATAAGCATAAGTCTAGTTACACAAAATCAAATTATTAATGCTCCAGAAGCAGATCCTTTCAGAGGCAATGAGAGGCTGCTCTGATTGCATTAACCTCTCCCTTCTCTCAAAGCAGCCACAAAACACTAGTTGCTCTTGGCAATATTTACAAAGGCTATTTGCTATCTATAGCAGGAGCAGACAGATCCCTCTTAAGAAGGGCAGAATTATGCATGCCAGTTTCGGCTCTGCAAAACCAAACCTTCAGGACAAGGCTGACTGACAGCAGCCGTATACCTAGTAGATCCACAGAATCACCCCTTCTCCTTGGGGCAGACCCCCAGACTACGATCCAAGTGATCAGTACCTGGTAATACAAAACTCCGTGTAGTAAGCTATAGACTGCACAAAGTGAAGACACTGTTACAGAAAACCACATACTAACCATTGCTCCAGATGAGTTCTGCGAGTGCAGAGCCTGTACCCTCGAACTGTCGTGAATTGTTTGGGTAGAATCATTTTGGCTGGTCTCAACGATGACATTATCCCCTGTGTTATTGCTGAAAAGTAAGCAAATGAAAAATAAAGCAATGCTTCTTAGCCCAGTGGATCACAGCCTGTTTTAGGAAGTAGCTGAGGAGCAGAAACAGAATAGGAACAAGTAGCACAGCACAGTAAAGTGACAGCACAACTTTCCCCTCCAATGCTAAAAGCACAGGGCTGTAAAAATACTGTAACCCCCTTCTGCACCTCCCTCCTTACCATAACAACTTGATAAAAATAAATTAATAAAAATCCCTCAATATAAAATGATTCTGGTGTTTTCAGAAGTAGAGTTATGAGAAATAAAATGACATCTCTTCAAACTCCCTATGCGTATATCATGCCATTTAGCCTGCCTGACACACACACAGATTTATTGGCACAAAAAAAGACTGTTTGGGGCTTCTTATATAACAACCAAATCTTACTCCTTTCACAATTTTTGCTTTTTATGTCCTTGTGTACATATTGATTATCTAACTGCCTGTTTATTTACAAGCCTCCTATAAAACAATTACTTGAAATGCAGCACGATGTGTATTAATATAATCACTAGACCACAAAACAAAGTTTTTGCTCTGGTTTGGGCGAAGAAAACACATATCCATTACTAATCTCATATGCTATAAGGCAATTTGTTGATCACTTTCTTTGTGGGTGCATTAAAGTATCCACTAACTCTTTTTGCACATATTTTCTATGAACTTTTCCATGGATATAAGCAAGTATTTTTGGACAAAGTTTACTAATGAAAACCTACAAATGTTCTTTTTCTCAGGCATAACACAACAAAAATTCAGCTAAAAAGAAAACAACCAAAAAACCATCACAGTGAAATGTCAAAAAGTGTGGGATTGGGCTTTTCTGTTTGTTTGTGGTGTTGGTTTTTTGCAAAAAAAGCTTTTTTTTTAAAACCCCACAGCTGTATACAAGCTATAAAATTATTTATCTGGGGGTTTCAATCATCTTTCCACAATGTTTTTTTCCATAGTAAACTGGCTTCAAAAACTTGTTTAACCAACCTGCCAACTAAAGGGTCTGTTTAAAAAACTCTGTCATCTGTCTAGTCAAAATAACAGTAAGTTCTTTATTTTCTGATCAAGTACTAAATAACGGAATGTTGTGCATTCACAAACCAATCTAGGAGGAATAGTCATGTGATTTAACATGCAAGTTTTAAGTGATTCTACCTCTACTTCTTAGTCAAAACAGAGCCTGAAAGACATAACCCCATCTAAAATAAAAACCTTGTATGGTTAGTGGCACATATAAGAGGCATTTCTCAGAACAGTCACAACGCAGTCAGACCTTGACATCCCCAGCAACATCACTGCCAGGAGTATAACACAGATGAGCATGTGTAAAGACACCAAAAAGCAGTAGCACAAAGGTATATAAACAATCTCTATACTACTTAGCTGGCACAGAGATTGCAGTAGCAACTGCAAATACACCAAAAAACACCCTAAGTTCTTTTATACAGAGCTCTCGCTTGAAGCTTGACTGGTAGTTTTAACAGCTACTCAGTTTAAGCTTTGTTTAGACATTTCTGTGCTGCTGTCTCTACTGGATGTACCTTATTTCAGCATTTTTCACATCTGTTATAACATCTGAGATCACTAGAAGCCACTTAACAGCTTCATTTGTTTGTATGACTCAAGCTTGAAAAACCAGCAGGAAAGGTCTCCATTCATTCCAAAGAATGTACAGTGGTACATTCTACTTAAACACAAATCTGGAAAATGTCAGTACTAGTCTTCAGATCAATACTATTTTTAGCTTTAATACATCACAACCTGGATTGATTATTTGCAGAAAAGAGTACTTGGCTCCTCAGCAGAGAAGCTACAAATACCTACTAAACGCCCCTGAGAAATAAAAGTGGTACTAGTTTTCCTCATGAACAGGACACAAAAGCATCACAAGCAGTCACAATAAAATGCAAGGGGGAAAAGCAACTAACACATCTAGGGTGTGATCTAAGGAAGTTACTACAAGCACACAAAGGCAACATGAGCTCAGGGTTCAAAAGCTGTGATATTAAAGTGTTTTCTTTGCCAAAAGATGCGTGCCACTTCCTTGCCTCTTCCCAGAAGGTAAGCACAGCAGGAAGAGGAAAGAGCACGCGCGTGAGGCTTCCCCAGAAAACTTCTCCCAGGTTTTCTCCAGGATCTTTTAGCAGCTCCAGTACATGTCTCTTCTTATCACCTCCGTGGTACCTGGCTGCTGCTCCACCTCTGAATCAGGTGCAGCTCTGCCTGCTTCACCACGAGCAGGCTTCGGCTATGGAATATAAAAGCACTAAGCAAGTTTTTAGAAGTGCCATTCCTCACACAACTGTAAGGAGTTTTCATACAGTCAACAGACATTTCTGCCATGCAGGACCATAGTGCCAACATACATTTTACAGAATGTGCCAGCAATGCAATGAAAAGCTTACCTACAATTAGAGGACTGAACTGCTTCTCCTTTTTGAACCTCTTTACATTGCCTTCCATTTTGTCTTGAGAGCTTTTGTTGAATTACTTCGCCTTTATCAAACATAAGGTGCAAACGGTAGCTGATCACCTTTATTACCGTGAAGAACACTGTCACCAAGCTGCAGTACACAAAAACTGTAACTGCATTTGCTGGAAAAGCCTACGGAAGGAAATTATAAAGACATAATGATAACAGTTTGCTTTGAGAAGACGCTGCTAAAATTTTTAAATACACTACATAGATTGAGTTCTGCTCACAAAAAAAGGTCTAGAAGTTTCTTCACATTTCAAACCACTTCACGAGATCTATTCTTTTGATTAGCTGTGGTTATTATTTATTATCAAAAATCAGTAAATCTCACAATTGACAAACACTGTAAATTTTTTAAAATACTGCATTCCCATGTTAATGCAGCTGCAGCCTTCCCTACACTATGAATTTATAAAAATACAGAAATAAAATAAAACATTAGTTATCTACAAACAGGAAATCCCTTTAGAAAAATTCTGTCATCTTAGCCTGAATCTCACTTATGACTCAACAGTAAAATGCCATGGTTTGATGTCGTTTTTCTAACACCTCATAACATGTTCCCATGTATCTTACGGTATGAAGAATTTCAAATAATTAGTCAGGACTAGTCAAAACAAATTAATAAAATGCATTTGGAGGGGCAGCCTGCCCTGGTTTAGGCTGGAGGAGTGAGTATTTGGCTGTGTGGTGCTTAATTGCCAGCTGGGGTTAAACCGACACAACCTCTTTGAATTGTTTTTCTAAAGTAGATAATTGTTAATTTGCAGCTGTCTGTGATCTGTTTGCTGATCTGTGATGAGCATCATAGTTCTTAACCATTAAAATTAATTACAGTTCAACTATAGTCTGTATAGTTCTTTCACAGACAGGACATACTAACAACATTTTTATATATAAATGCTTCTTTACAGTAAAGGGCAAATCATAGCAATGAACACTCGCAGTTATAATCCGAGTTAGTCATTATAGTCATGGAACACCCTTATGTATTGTCACAACACAGCTGCAGTCTCACAATGAATTCAATCTCTCCTCAAGTTTTAGGTTTTTTAAACAGAGCTTTACTATATCCCTGCACAACAACAAGAAAAAAAGCCAAACAACAAACCAACCAACCCCAAAAAGTAAGATTTTCAATACTGAGGATTTGCTAAAAGCCTACTGCGGTTAATTTTTAAGAATGGTCTTTACTTTGGGAGTAAATCTATCGTTTTTTCAGATTCATAAATAAATCACACCGACCACACAGCTAAAGGATAGGGAACAAGGCATGCTTACTTCATCTTTAAAACAAGTCACTGCATTTATCTTCATGTTGAAATTAATATGTTGAATCATTTCTGTGTTGTTACAAGCAAGTGGGTTGCTATTCTGATGCTACTTTTGGCTTAGTGGGACCTCATACCCTCAAGATGTACATGTGAAAATTTTCAGGCAAATCCTTTTTTGTGACTATTCTGATTCAGATATAAAGAACCTATTGCACAAAAGTAGAGAAGCTAGTTAGAATGTATTACCAATGATCCCTAATATGACAGACATGACTTTCTACAAGTTGAGGCTTAGTCTGTTAAGAGTACTTCATGGTACTATGTATATACTGACACTCAGCATACCCTTCAGTCATCTAGTGAATCCGGGCCAGAAAGAGGATCCACTTGCAAGGTCATGTTCTCAGGGTATAAGGTTTGGTGAAGAATTTGTGGTTTATGACTAATGTTTTTGCAAAACGAGTTAGAAATTGCTTGGTTTCACAAAGAATGATATCCAATTATCTGTAATGACTTGTTTAAGAGAAATTTGTTCACCTTCCAAGGAATCTCTTAAACTATACACTACAAGGCACAGATCGACTGCTCGTTATTAAATAACAGCTCAGAATGATCCACTAGAAAAGAAGTACTTTATAGGTGACATTCGTAAAGCTTAATAAATATTACATGAATAATGTCAAGAGGACACAACAAAAATAGACTTCCAATGGTGCAGTCTTTGCGTGCATAGAGCATGCTACAAGACAGACTCAAAGGAAGCTCCTAGATTTCAAAGTGGAAAAGAAGGCCAGTTTTAGCAAATGCCGAGTGCTGCATGTCCTCATCCCTGCCTTGTGACCAGACCTACCGGAGCTGTGCCCTGAGCCAGCCTGTGGTCTCCCTGCCCATCTGTCCAAGATACACAGTGTTTTACCCACCTACACGCTGTGCATGCTCACAATGCCAAGCCTCTCAATGTATAACGAGGCCAGTACATCCTTAATATTCTGAATCTTGGGGCAAGTTGAGCAGTCCAAGCCAGCAGGTTGCTCCCTGTCCACATGAGGAATTAGGAGAAAGATGAAGCTGATAATGGAAAGCCCTCAATTTTCTGAATCAGGCATGACTGCAGTTGTTGTTCCCAGGTACAAACAGGTAAAAGTATCAAATCCACTTGCGCTAAGAAGGAATTAAGTTATAGACCACTGAGGAATTAGATGATAGAGTCACTTTTGATGCACTATAGTTATAATTAGCCTGGTTTCCTACGGAAACAAGGTTTTATAATCACACCATGTGTCTGTGTATTCATCATCTCTCTCCATCCCCTCAGTTGAAAGTAGCCAAAGAATTAAAAAAGTTATTCAGCAAACTTTGAGAGAATATGCCCCACTGGGACAAGGTCACAGCAGGACACCTCCTCCATTAATGAGAGGAACCCACACAGCTCTCTGACCTTTTGATGCCACCCCAGTGAAAGGAAAAGCTTCAACTGAGCTGACATCTTATTAGAAGCTAGGAAAAAAAAAATTCATTAGAAAGCAGGCTTCATGACTTCCCACAGATTTCTGTGGAAGCTGTAATTTTCTTTGCTCTCTCCCAATTAAAAACTCTACTATAATGTACTTTTTGTTTTCCAGTAGCTTCTGTTGTACCCTGCACCAGAATAGCGTGGGGTCACAGGCAGAAATGCAGGCTGGTGTTTTCCAAATGTGGCCCAACTTACTACTGCAAATGCAACAGAGTTGACCTGACTCTGTACGGAGTACCTTCACTTGGGGCTTCTGCCTGCCCAGGGGATGCTCCCAGAGGAACGACCACATTGTTCTTCACGTGCCAGCTAATGTTATTTGAGTAACACAAAGGTAGAGGTGGCTGAGGCATGCACTTCCTAATATCTTTTATTATTATGTGCAACCTTTGAACAAAATACCACACCTTGTAAACTGGGCTGAAAAATTAGTTGATTAGACCCAGAAGTACCCCACCCAATGTTCAAGCCCCTCAGGCATCTAAAGCAAGGCGGTGCTGCATCTGGTCCTCACTGTCTTGGTGTGCTACAGAACACAAATGAGGGACCTATCAAACAAATATGCAGTCAGCCACTACCATCAGGCTTGCAGAGATGTGAGTGGGAGATATAACACTGAGGCCAAAGATAAATATTTATATATTAATCAAGGTAAATCAGTACTAAGAGATGTCCAACTGTCACGCAGTATAAAACACGAGAAAGCAGGTAGCAAATAACATTCTAGGGGTGTACATTCAGTTCTAAGTACGCATCCTATCACACAATAAACACACACTGTGCAGTCTAGCCTACCTCTCTGCTGTGGAGATATATTTACATATATAGATAACTTCTACAGAGAGATAGAGCGGGGTAAAACATGGCCGAGTGGGACTGGAAGCAGCTGACACACTGCAAGTTTATTGGAGTTTACCTCTGAGTAATTTATGTGCCCACACCCTTATACTGCCATGTTGTACTTCTCCTATCACAGCATGATTTGAAGATCTAATGTGTAAGAAGTAACAATCCTCTAAGTTCAAGGGTTTCATGTCCAAAAAAAGGCAAGAGAAATACCCCGTATGCCATTCTGGGGACTCACCCAATATACTGTAAGTTTGTACTAAAGCTTATTGTAAAAGTTCTCTGTGTCACTGGTGTTTTACTGGGTCTCTATTCAGCCCAGTGGCTGAATACAAATAATTATCACTGTTTTCATGTGCAAACACCTAGGAACTCTGGACTGTTTGGTGGAATAAGATAACTTTAATTCTTAATCTATTATGAGAGTTGATATGGTAGGGTTAGAAGAGATCTCATTATAATTTTGAAAGTTGATTTTAACAGTAATGATGCTCCAAATAATATCCAATGTACATTTTAATGTACAAATGATAAATGAAAAAGAAAAGAAAGAGATGAAAACACAGATCTGTATTTTCAGGGGCAGGGGAGCTAATAAAGGAATCTTTAGTACCAAAGCAAGCTATGCTGACAAAGCTAGAGAAAGAAATCCTTGATCCATACAACAGAAACAACTTGATACTTTAAGCTTCTCGATGCTACTGTCAGCACGCCTCTGCTGAGCCAGCGTGAAAAATCTAAAAACAGATGGATGAGTTTTGCCATTTGATTCAAATCAAACTGTTTCAGAGAGACTTCCTGGGTCTGACAAAAGTGTAAGATTATCCCAAGCAAAGGAAAATTTTAAAAAGTAGTACTCTGATCTGTTTCGACTTTGCCCAAGAAACATCAGTGACTGCTTTAGCTGAATCCAAAACTACTGTTGTCAAGCATGTAACCTAAATATTACCCCAAACATTACTTAGTATTATAAACAAAATGCCCCAAAGAAAACCTTTAGTTAAAAAGCAAGTTCAAGTTTCTAAGTGGCAAGAACAGATGTCTTGCATAAAGTTTACAGAGCCTTAAAATCAAGCCACTTAAAAACAAGTAAACACTTAAGGACATAATTACTGTCAAGCAGCCATCATAATAAATGCATTATTCTTATCACGGACAAAGAATTCCCACAGCAGTACGTTAGCTCAAGAACACGAGTCCCGCATTTAACCAGATGATTCATCAGAAAGTCAGCCACTCTGCAGAAAAAGCAAGTCCATCTAGATAGGCAAAGATGATGCCCAAGAGAGTTCAGTAGATAAGTTACATTTTCTCCCGTTCCCTTTAAATAATGCCCTGGTTTTACCTTAGCTCTGATCTACAGTCCAGTGTTCTTTTGTGCAACCCCTTGGTAACAAGCCTTCGTCCATGTCATTAGTTCAGAAGTTTCCCACAAGGAAATACATATCTTTTCAGATACATACTTACAAAAACTTGGGAAAAAAGTTAACTTTCAATTTTTTTCCTTTTTAATCACACACAGACTTGGATAGCAAATCCTACAATGCAAGACTCTTCCTGGTTTGCATAGGAAACAGACCCTATCAATCAGAAGAAAGCATATTATTATCTTGGTTCATTACTCCAGGAGCCATCCTTACAGGAATTCACTGCAATCCATGCCACAAAATACAGTATATCAATTCATGTTTAAAAATACAAAATTTGCTTTCCACTGGGATTGCAGAGGGATTCATAAATGCTCTTTCCTTTGAAAATCAGGCCAATATCTGACCATGTAGGGTGAATAAACCTATTTAGAAGTTTCACCCAATCAAAGAAATTTGTACAGAACTTAGTTAAGAATTTAGTTGAGTCACTCTAAGAACCAAATGGATGGAAACTGCTTCCAGTGGAAGCAACCTTAAGCTGTAATCACTGAAGGACACATCAAAGAATAGATGCAATGATCCAGCAAACTATACTTTAAGCTTTTCTCACACAGTAAGAAAACACACAAAAATAGACCAAAAGTTTCAAGCTTTTCAGGAGAATAAATTTTAAATTGCGGCAAACAAACTCTAGTATTATTCATTTGCAAGTTTAAATTTCTGCACAAAGGGAGCTGCATGTCACAAAAGCCATGTGATTCACCAGTGACATTCAGCAAGGCGTGTTAATTACGTGGTATTTGAATTGTTCCATTTATTTACCCTTCTCAGCAGGTAAGACTGGAGCAGACTTGGAAAAAAAGCACCTGTCTCTAAAAGAGATTTTGAACAAATATCCCCCACGGTCATTGAACAAACAACCCCACGGTCATTCCGCACTTGCAGAGGCCAGCACTGCACCCCTATCCAACTCCTTCCAGGGCTAAGGGTCCGGCCCCTGCCTAGCGCGCCCGGCGGGACTCACCCCGTTAACCTCTAGACACGAATGCTCAGGTAAAGCCCAATATGCCCCATTTTCAAGCCCCCCAGGGATCAGTGTACAGTCCGTCCAGCGCACACGCCCTCGCCGCTGCTGCCTGCGGGCCGGGGTCCGCGGCTCTCACCTCGCGCCCCCCCACCCCTCTCGCCCCCCATTCCCTCTCACCAGGTGCAGGGCCATGGGCAGCGTCAGCAGGAACAGCCACAGATAGAGGTGGCAGCTGTTGGTGAAGGCGCCCTGCTCCGGGTCGTGGTACCAGCCCCCGGTCAGCGCCGCCCACACGCCCTGCCCACCAGCCGCGCCGCCGGCGACACCATGGCCGCCCCCCGCCGCCGCCCACCGCCGCCCCTCAGCCGCCCGCCGCCGCCGCCGCCATGCCGGGCGCCCGCGGATTCTCCCATGGTTGCCCCGCGACGCCGAGCATCCCGCCCGCCCCACCCCGGGCGCCGCCGCCGCCGCCGCCGGCGGGGAGGGCGCTGCCACGGGCCGCCCCCCGCCGGGCACAGCGCCCCGCTCGCCCCCGCCGCGGGCCGGGGGGCGCCGCCCCGCTGCAAGGCCTGGGGGACCGCGCGGCAGCGCACGGAGGCCGCGGGGCGCGCAGGGGCCGGGCCGAGCCGCGGCGAGGGGAAAGGTCTGGCGCGGGGGTGTCCGTCACCGCCGCGTCCCGCCCCGGGCGCCGCGACGGGGGATGCACAGGTGCAAAAAAAGCGCGGCAAAGGGGCAGCCCCGGCGGCCGCCGGCTGGGCTGCGCCTCGCCGGCCACACCCCCACCTCCGGGTGCTCGTCGCCGGTTACTGATCCTGCCCGACACATCACGAGTTTCCGATCCGTGAGCTCTGCCCGACTTTGGTGTTGCCCTTTTTGCGTGACTTGAGCTCTGTTTTGGGCGGGATGTGGGAATATAACATTAAAAAAATTTGGTTTCTTTCAAGAATGAGTTCAGGGTAAAACCCAGTCTGCCTTCGTTCAAGAGTTTCACGTAGCTGACCTCAAATTAGCGCAGTGAGGAGTTAAGAGAGGGGTGGGGGAAGCATAGGCGTGCCAAGTATGGGAGAGCAAAGCTGAAAAAATGATGGATTTAAGTGGAAGCCTTGAGCAGGGGAGGCCAAAGTCAGTGAAGAATGAGGCAGAAGGATACGGGCATATCCTTAAGGAAACCCCTGAAGGGAGGGTCATAAGGTTAGGCTGTGAACACTAGAGCTGATCATACATAGTGCTCCCCCTCTCCTACCCCTGACCATCAGAAAATAGTTCTATGTCTCTCATCAGTCCCTTTTAGGGACTTTTCCACATGTATACACCTTTGTTGCAGTCAATTTTGTGAACTATGTAGGTATGTAATGGAGGTAGCCAAGCAGCTTGAACATCACCAAATTCACCTTACATCCATTGCTCCTGACAGTGGCTCCGGTTTCATGGACCAAACACACCATTCCACTGTGCTCTGCATGGATTTTTTAGACAAAGGTAAGAGACCAAAGATGCTATTAAGCAATCGTACTTGTGTGATAATGAACCACAAACCTCAGCTCACTTCCTGATGTTGCAGGTGATGTGGCCATGCTGGATGCCTGTGTTGTTTTGATGGCAGGGATGATACAGCACTATGAACAAGCAGTTGGGAGCAGGGAAAGAATGGCATCGTGCTTCAGCAGCACTGGCACCCTTAGATGCTTCAGGACCTCCAGCCACGTGGCTAAGGTACTTGCTGGGTGTTACCTCAGTGAGCAGTGAAGTTTATTGAGCTGTTCTTGAGCTGTATGAAGGAGGCACAGTCCTGACCATGCCTTGTGCTACTGCTGTAAACACATCTTGCCCAAACCTCTGCCTTCTTGAGTGAATTTTCTTTTTTTATCCTTTGCAGGTTCATTACAAAGGCGACAAAGTTTGTTCATACAAGTAATGATTGAATCAAGTGCAATATGCAGCTATGAATAATATTTTGATGTGGTGATAATTAAAAACGTTAAGTTTCAGAAAACTATTGAACTAATTTTCCACAGGTATGCTGGCAAATAAGATCATTACATGCACAGCTCCAAAAAAAAGAAAGATGAGTAAGCAAAGGTTTTTTGAGACCTCTACTCTGTAGGTTATTGTGTGGAAGGCCCAGGTAATGCAGGCTTTTACTGCAACTTATATACTGCTAGGTGACTTGTGCTGGTTTTTGGCTGGTATAGAGTTAATTTTCTTAGTAGCTAGTATAGTTGCCGTGTTTTGGATTCAGTATGAGAATACTGTTGATAACACACTGATGTTTTGACCGTTTCGAAGTCGTGTTTATCCTAAATGGAGGACTTTTTTGTGTCTCATGCTCCGCTAGTGAGGAGGTACAAAAATGAAAAGAAAAGAAGCTGTGAGGGAGCATAGCTGGGACAGCTGACCCAAACTGACCAAAGGGATGTTCCATACCATATGACATCACACTCTGTATATACAGTGGGGGAAGAAGGAGGAAAGGGGGAATGTTTGGAGCAATGGCATTTGTCTTCCAAGTAACTGTACACGTGATGGGGCCCTGCCCTGCTGGAGATGGCTGAACACCTTCCTGCCATGGGAAGCAGTGAATTAACTTCTTGTAGTGCTGTTGCTTGTGTGTGCCTTTTGCTTTTCCATTAAATTGTCTTTACTTCAAGCCACAAGTTTTCTACCTTTTACCCTTCTGATTCTCCCTGGTGGAGGACTGAGCCAGTGTCTGCGTAGGGGCTGATGGCTGGCTAGGATTAAACATGCCACTTGTCCACACATCACTCAAATCTTTCAACTCTTCCTCATATTTGGATAATGTTGACACCAAATATTTTTTGGTATAATGGTACTTGCAGTTTTGGAGGGTTCCTGTAAATTCCAGGTCAGGTATGTGTTCCAGACACACTGTAGATGCACGCAGTACTGTAGCTACACAGTTGCAGGAGTGCCAAAGATGAAAAATGGGACCACTTTTCTCTTGAGAGATGCCAGTGAGGGACTGAGCCAAAAGCTTTGCCGTCTGTACGCCGCTCTTCTCACCAGTAACTCCACTAGGTGGTGCCGTCAGGAAAGTTAAGGGCGCTTTACACTGTTCGGGATCACAATATTTACATTATTGGAACTCCCAGAAACAGCAACTGTATACCAAGATCCTAGAGCCCTGGGTGCTGAAGAAACACTGAACAAAGACTAACCTGAGTGCAGTGATTGCTAATGGATAACAGTCCTTCAGACGGCAAATTTGGGAATAATAGCTCTAAATAAATATTTAAACATTTCACTGTACTGCAACCAATACCTTGTCTGACCCAAAACATTCCACACTTAATTAGTTCCTGCAGATTCTTTTAGATAACAAAGTACAAGGTGGAATTTGTGCGGCAGAACGCTTGTATTACAACATACTTTATGGCTTTTATAATAAGGCAAATATGCAGATAAGGGAAGGCTTGTAATTACCTCTCTGAATAGCTGCAAGGCAATCTTATATTAAAGGAAATGGGAGAAGACTCGATAGACATGCTGGTTCTGCATTCTTTCTTTTTGGTAAACATGGTTCAATAAGTCACTTTCAGCATAATTGTATTTTTGCCTTGTGTATACAACTATAAACCATGGCTAGGCTTCGCAAACAAAGATTTGGGAAGGGCTCTACCCACATTTGCTGCAAGTGCGCTGGTGGCTAAAAAGGCCAATACAAGATAGACAAGTCTGGTTGCAAAAGGAACAGCAGAAAGACTCCTTAGGTGGTGTTGGCAAGACCCGATTCTTTCTGCGTTGTCTTTTCTCCTCGAGAGTGATCCTGCGTGCGTTCTCAAAGGAAGCAGCAGCGTTATAGATAGTGTGTCTCCAGACCTCTGGATTGGAGGCCAGAGTAGACCAGTTATGGTGATCAATGTGGCCAAGGCTGAGATGTTGTTTCAGGAAGTCCTTGTATCTTCTCTTCGGGGTTCCTCTTTTGTGGCAGCCGGTGGCAAGTTCACCATAAAGATCTTAGGGAAGCGGTGGTCCTTCATCCTTGAGATGTGTCCTGCCCAGTGCAGCTGCGTTCTCAGCAACATGGCATCAAAACTTGTAACTGCTGCCTGTTCTAGAACAGACGTATTAGTCACATAATCTGACCAGTGGATGTTTAGGATTGTACGGAGACAGCGTTGATGGAAGTGTTCTAAGAGTCGCAGGTGGTGGCGGCAAATTACCCATGATTCGGATCCATATGAAAGAGTAGACAGCACAATGGCTCTGTAAACACTGATCTTTGTACTTTTCTTCAGGTGTTTATTTCGCCATACTCTTTTATGGAGTTTTCCGAAAGCTCTATATGCCTTTGCTAACCTGTTGTCTATCTCTCTGTCAATCTTACCATCTGAGGAGATGAGGCTACCTAGGTAATTAAACTGCTGGACTGATTTGAGCTCTGATTTGCCAATGGTGATAGGTGGTGATGGAAGACTTCCTGAGGTGCAGGTTGATAGAGAACTTCAGTCTTCTTTAAGCTGACTTTCAGCCCAAAAACCTCAGCAGCATCTGCAAAGCAGAATGTTAAACGCTGCAGAGCTGCTTCCGTGTGGGCGATGAGGGTGGCGGCATCAGCATAAAGCAGCTCCTGGACAAGATGGTTTAAGGTCTTAGTGTGGGCCTTCAGTCGCCTTAGGTTGAATAGGCTTCCATCAGTACGGTATCAAATGTAGATACCATCTTCATCATCGAGGTCTGCCGTGGCCCTTTGGAGCATCATTCTGAAAAAGATTGTGAATAGGGTTGGTGCAAGAACGCAACCTTGTTTCACACCACTGGTTATTAGACAGGGCTCAGAAAGTGCGTCACCATATCTGACTTGGCTGCGCTGATCCTCTTGAAGTAAGATGATCATTTTAAGGAACTTGGGGGGACATCCTAAATGTTCCAAAACCTGCCACAGACCTTTTCTGCTCACAGTATCAAAAGCCTTGGTGAGATCAACAAAGGTTACATAGAGACCTTTGTTCTGTTCCCTATACTTCTCTTGCAGTTGTCTGAGAACAAATACCATGCCTGTGGTACTCCTGTTGGCTCTGAACAACTATAAATACAGCTTATGGGATAAACAAGAATTTATGATTATAGAATATTGTAATTTTAATTTTTTTTTCATTAATATCTTTCTGTTGGAACCTTACTCCTGTGATATCCAGCTTCAAATTTTGTTTATGTAGGGATGTACAATGCTCTGCATGTGGGTTTTTGTGCAGGAAGTTGAGTGGCATTCATCACAACAGGCTATTTGGCTCGGCAGTGCAGTTTTACACCTTTCCCAAGCCTTTTCTGTGCACCTCAGGGCGTCTGCTGGCAGCAGCCACATCTGTAACCACAGGTCTCGCAGCACCCAGTGATCAGCTCCTAGGATGAATACACATCTATTTCCACTTTTAACCACTGTTTCCCACCACACTGGCGAGACAGGAGGGTGTCCTCAGCCCACACACTTCCCTCTAACTCCAACAAAACGCCGACTGTAGTTAGAATGTGATAGGATTTTTCCACTTGAAGCCAGGAGAATCTTTACCCAGAAATAGCGTGTACACAGGATTGTGTGAACGTGCCACATAGGGCCACGACTGTCTCAGTCCTTGCACGGATGGGGCACAACTGGAGTGGGTCCAGCGGAGGGCAACAAAGATGATTAAGGCCCTGGAGCATCTCTCTTATGAGAAAAGGCTGAGGCAGTTGGGCATATTCAGCCTCAAGAAGAGATGATGAGAGGGGACCTCATCAGTGTATGTAAGTATCTAAAGAAGGATGTGAAGAGGATGGAGCCAGGCTCTTCTCGTTGGTGCCAACCAATAGGACAAGAGGCAATGGATAGAAACTGATGCACAGGAAGTTCCACCTGGATATGAGGAAGAACCTCTTTACTTGTGTAGGTGACCAAGCACCGGAACAGATTGCCCAGAGAAGAAGTGGAGGCTCCCACACTGGGGATATTCAAGAACCATCTGGACATGATCCTGTACCATGTGCTCTCAGATTACCCTGCCTGAGCAGGGAGGTTGGACTAGATGTCCTCCTGGGGTCCCTTCCAACGTGACCCACTCTGTGATTCTGTGAGAGCCCCACGAGCGGCAGAGGTGGGTGGAAGAGCATACACGAACCGAGGAAGCTCGGGTTTCTTCAGGAACTGCCTGGGATTTGTTCCAGTAAATGTCCCATGACCGCACAACGAGGGAAAGGGGAAGCTGCCGACAGAGGCACGAGCCCTCAGCCCGCTCTGCAGCCCCCGCAGGACAAAGCAGGGGTCGTGGGCTCCCCGGGACCCGACTCGCGGCCCCCCGGGGGCCACACGGGACCGCCGCCCCCGGGGCCACGTGACGGCGTGGCCAATGGGCGGGGGCGGGCGCGGGGCCCCGGCGCTCCCCTCCCCGCCTTTCCCGCACGCGCCTGCGCCCCTCCCTGCCGTAGCCCCGCGGCGGCGGCGACCGGGCCGGGCGGCCCCGCCCCGCCCCCTGCCCGCGCCCCGCCCTCCCCTCCCGCGGCTCCCGCTCGGCGGTGGCGGCAGGTGAGGATGCGGCTGGGCGGGCGCCCCCGCGTCGGCGGCGCTGCTGGTGGCCGCCGGGGCTGAGGTCGCTGCCATGGCTCTGCCTGGCGCCGGAGCGGCGGCGGCCGCCGGCGGCGGCGGGAGTTCGTGCCCGCTGTGGACGGCGCTGTACGACTATGAGGCGAGCGGCGAGGACGAGCTGAGCCTGCGGCGGGGGGACGTGGTAGAGGTGCTGTCGCAGGACGCGGCCGTGTCTGGCGACGACGGCTGGTGGGCGGGGAAGATCCGCCACCGTCTCGGCATCTTCCCGGCCAACTACGTGACCCGCCAGCCCCGCGGCGGAGCGGCGGCGGGGAGCGGCGGGCGGGGGGATCCCGCGGGGAGCCTGACGGAGATCGACTTCGAGCACCTGGAGCTGCAGGAGATCATCGGCGTGGGCGGCTTCGGGAAGGTGTACCGGGCCACCTGGCGGGGCCGCGAGGTGGCCGTGAAGGCGGCGCGGCAGGACCCCGACGAGGACATCACGGCCACGGCGGAGAGCGTGCGGCAGGAGGCCAAGCTCTTCTCCATGCTGCGGCACCCCAACATCATCGCCCTGCACGGGGTTTGCCTGCGGGAGCCCAACCTCTGCCTCGTCATGGAGTTCGCCCGCGGCGGATCCCTCAACAGGGCCCTGGCCGCCGCCCCCGGCGCCGCGGCCGCGCGTGGGGGCCGCCGCATCCCCCCGCACATCCTGGTGAACTGGGCGGTGCAGATCGCCCGCGGCATGCTCTACCTGCACGACGAGGCCATCGTCCCCATCCTGCACCGGGACCTCAAGTCGAGCAACAGTGAGTCCCGGGCGGAGTGGGGGGGAGGTGAGGAGGGACCGTCGGAGCGGAGCTCCGCGGCAGTGCAGGCGGCAGGAGTGTCCCCTCGTTCCTTCGGGTCCTGGCCTGGCGGCGCTGGCCGTGTCCGCGTTGCGGGGGCGGGCGGCCAGGCCTGGACGGGCTCCGTCCGGGAGCCCTGTTTCACTGAGAGATGGGTGTCGCAACTCGGGCACCCTGTGCCAGGAGCTTGGGCCAGCGGCAGGTTGGTTGCCGCGGCTGCGAGCTGGATACGGACTCGCGAAAGGGTCGGGAGGATCCGGATGTACCTTTGGTCCTGCCCTCTCACTTAAAGCGGGATAAAATCCTGCGCGGAACCACAGTTTCAAATCCGCAAAGCTACTTTTACTCTGATGCGTTGCGCGGTCCTGTCTTTTAAAACTTACAGGGAACCAAGCGCCTTGTAAAGGAAAGTTTTAGTAAGGGTTTCGCTTCTGTTTCACTGCCAAGTAATCATACGTGTTTCTTGTTTTCCCTGCATGGATTTAGCATCGCTAAAATTTACCCGCTTGGCAGAACATTGAGGTGGAAAGGACAGTACCTTAAAACAGTAGAAACTGTTGTGCAGATGCCAGATTTTGCTTTCATCCCTTGGCATTGACAAATGCACCTGCAAGAGTGAGGGAGTTGCTCAATTCATGCTTGATGGCTCCTCGGTCCATCTGACAATACAGAAGCATCTAAGATTTTGGCAGCTGTGGTTTTGGAAGGCTGGCTTACTAGAGTAGATGTGTTTATGACTTTCTGTTATAATTGTGTTTTGAACTGGTGACCTGGAAGTGGAAATCTGTGCGTTTGCAAAGTGTCTGAAGCCATCCCTACTCTTTCCTTTTTGTTCTGACTGTGCCAAAGTGCAGCAATATGCTAGTGGTTTGGTTTTTTTTTTTCCACTTAGGAGTCTTTAAATAGTGCAGTAGAAATAAAAAAGCTTCATTCAACTTTGAAGCACTTTGTTTAAGAGGCTGTGTGTCTTGAAGGTCACCATGCATGGGCTATTAAGACAAGGCTCAGTCATGGGACTGACTGTTCCTGAAAGTACTTTCACTATTTGATAAAGAAAGGACCTAGCTCAGCTGTGTTTGTGGTTCTGTTTGCAGCACAGACGATGAACTTTTGGACTTTAGCGTCGTGGCCGACACCTTAATTTTTAGCAAGTTATCTGTAGGCAGCTTGTGCCCTCCTAATTTCCTGCTGTGTTCAGAGCAAGCTGCTGCACCTTGAGTATTTAGTGACTTTTCTTAGAGTGGGTTGCTGCATGCTAGCAGCGCGCTAAGTGACAGTGGCAAAATTTGTGTCTGAAGTGAATTCATAAAACCGTGGTTTAGCATAACACCTGGAGTTGAGTTGGGTACTGCTGAGAGCTGATTACCGTTATCATCTCTTTATATATGGATAATGGCAGAGCATTTCAAAAATACACTTTTGATTATAACCTCAGCATATGTGCCCATTCACTGCTTCCATTACTAGCTCCTGTTACAGATGCACTTCACTTGAGCTATTTAGTTCTCTCACCCGTAGTTCTTCATCTTAGCAAAGTTTGAAGACAGTATTGAATATGCCAAATAGAATTATGTCTCGATTATCCAACTAAATGGTCATGTTGGGAGATGGTGGTGTGCTGGTGGTACTGTATACTGTTCAACAGCATGAATTTAGAATTACTACAAGTCATAACAGTATCCCTGTTCTGGTAACTCATCAATTCGTCAAAGATTTCACTTCATTCTTTTACTGTAGTCTTTTGCAGTCTTGCACAGCAGGAGTGGAACACTGCCAGGGTTGACTGAGCAACTTGCTTGGTGTGGATAGCAACAGTTCCACAGTGGCTGTAGCAGCAAGTGGGTCTTTCAGCACCCATTCCTCACCTGTTCATTGCTGCTTTCATTGCTGATCCAGTGCTCTGGATTAAGCATGTCTAGGTAGTATAGGAAGTATCAGTTCTGTGCTAGCTTAGTTATTTTATTAAGAAGGATTTTTTTCTTCCTCAGACAACAAATTAGAAAAATGGATGCCCTTAAACATGGCATGGTAAGGAATGCTCCTCAAACTATATCCCTAGTAAATAGGCAGGAACAAATTTTTCCAGCTAGGGAAATGGAGCCCCCTTCCAGCAGTATATTTGATCCAGAAGGGGTACGTCTGGGCTTGTGGTTGGCAGGTGATAGGCAAAGCAAGTGTCTCAAAGGCAAGTGTGTTACTTCACACAGTTTTAGAGAGCTGGGATCTATAGGATAGCATATTCTACTGTGGTTTGCTGATACCAAATTGACAGGACTGGAGAGAAAGTGCCGCAAATAGAAGAGCCATGAGAACCAAAAGGGTTTATTGACAGCAGTGACCATGTAAGTTTGTATCTCTAGTTTCATTGGGCTCCTTTGGGGAGATGGGAAAAGGTTTTTGCTTCTGCCAAAGTAAGGAAAATTAATAGATACACAAATGTTTTTGTGTGTATTGGGAAGAAAAACTAACAAACTTGGTTTTGAGGGCTGAACAAGGAAGTAAACTCTTGAGTTTTGTTGACATCAGAGTTTCTTCGGTCCACATAAAGTAAATGTAGTATTAAATGTAGTATTTAAAGGTTATTCAGAAGTAGACAAAACAAAGATGTAAAGAACACTTTTAGCTTTAGATATGTGTAATAAAGTGAAACATAGTAACCATGGTCTCTAATGTTAATTTACAGGTTGTGGGTGCTTTGTAAACCTGTTTTGGCTGACATGGGGAGAAGTTTCTCTGACAAGGATCATGGTCTATTTTGAGGATAACTTCTCATAAGCACTTCTTATGTTCTTCAATATACCTTAAAGAATAAAGATATAATGTAAAATAAGGATTAAGAGGTGGACTTTATCTATGTAAAATCAAAATAAAAATTTGAAAGAAAATCTGAGTTTTTTAAACCATTATTGATAGTCAGTGAATTCTGGATTAATCAATACTTTAACTGAAAAGGAGGTGTCTTAAAAATTTGTGAAAATATTTGAATATTCTTAACTGTGACTCCTGGGTATGAGCTTAGTCTTGATTAAGCATGCCAGCTGATTAGGAAAAAATTATGTTTTACTGAAAATAAAACCAGAAACTTATCTACAAGACAAGACTCTAATAGTTACATGTGTCTTTTTACCACATCCTCAGCTATTTTGCTGACTCTTTGAAAGGCAACTTTTTTTCTTGGGGAAATCAACTTGCTTGCTTCTGGGCAAGGACACCCCATTGGTTACAAGACATATGGTTGTATAAAGGTTCAGTGTAGCCTCTCCTGATTCTTTATTTAGTATCCTGAAGAAAGCTAGTAATGCATTCAGATAGAGTATGCCACGTTTTCACCTTCTGAAGTCTAGTGTGGAGAAAGCAGAGATTTGTGATTCTGGGGTTGATTTCAGACTATGCAGTACTTCTGCCTTTTAAAAAATGCACTTTATCTCTAGTGCAGCAGCCTTGTGTTCTTCTAGGAAACATTACAAAAAGTTCAGAATATCTTGCTTATGGCATAGACACATCCATGATTAAAAAGTTGATTATGTGTAGGTTATGTGTGCTAAACAAGGTACAGATGAAGTGCTCTGTTCTCATTTGTTGTAGGATATGCAGTAGGGTTCGGTTTGCTATGGCTTTCACCAGCACCTCCAGCCAGGATCCTTTGCAGCCCTCAGCTCTGTGAAGTGGTTAAGTTTATATTACTTTTTGAAATTGTCAAGGTCAGCTTGAGTTTCAAGGATTGTTGAATAAGACCATGGACATGGCAGTGCTAATGAGAACAGTACGTGGCATCTGAAGGAATCAAACATAAAAGAGAGCAGTGAAACTGCAATTGGACAATCCACTTTAATGTGTTCTTGAACTGGTATCATGAAAAGCAGTCAGAAATAGAAATCATGTGGGTTTAAAACCTTAAAAGGAATTGTGATGTGTTTTGACAGAACTGTTGAATTGGTTGCTTTTGATGAGGCAAGGTGTCCTGGAGTTTGAGAAGAGCCAACAATAAATTATCTCTGGTTCTTTGCTTTTACAGATTATTGCAGCAGAATTGCTGCAGTTATGCTATTAAACACCTTTAAAATAAGATGAAGATGTTTTCCAGAGTTCATAAAATTTAGTTTCTCTGTAACTTCTCCACCTAGCAACTTTAGGCTAGCTGTTCAGGGAGAGGAGAAGACTAGCTAAGCCTATCTGCTATCTTCTGAACTAATTTTACTTATTCTGCATAATTTCTCTTAACTATTTTGAAGAGGCTAGACTTGCTTACATCGCAAGTAGAGCTGCAAGGATTACTTGTATGTTATTAAATGTTTGAAATTCAGAATCTAGTACAGTTACAAAGAGAATTAAAAATTAAATTCTATTAGAATTGTCTTCGGTAGTTTGAGGGGAGAAGAGAGATGGCTTTTCAGCAGATTTGATCTTCAACCTAACTTTCTTTGGAAATAAAGTTCCAAGATGTCCTCTAATGGCAATGAAACTTGGAGGTTTTTCTGTCAGTAGCACTGTGCTTTTCGCCGTCTCTGTCACTGTAACAAAACGGAAAAATCTGATGTTCTATAGGTATGTATCCCATATCTCTCTCTTCTCCTCCTGGTGCTCCCATTCATGGAATTTGCACTCTCATATTCCCTTCCACATCCCCATTGTCCCTGCTGGGCTTAGTGTGGCTGCCCCAGGGTGCCCAGCTCCAGTACTAGGTGACTCTTGTACCTCTGAGAGAAGGCTGCGTATGTTGTAATTGGTTTGAAACTGCTTGTATTGCCTGGCTGGCTGCTAAGCTCCTAGTGGCTGGCCCCTCTGAGGTCTGGAGGGGAATGGATGTTTGTTCTGGCAGAACTAACTGAAGTTCCTACTCCACAAGGCAACCGGCTTTCATAAAACCCATAGGAACTATATCTTTGAGAATGTGGTATTGCTTTGACAAATGTTAGTCATTTAAAAGAGTGGGGCCAGAAGTTATTTAGCAGTTTAAAATTCATATGCTGTAATTTCCCATGCTGTCTTCATATAGGAAGTTATGGTACTTAAATGCTGTACACTGTTCTTAATTACTTAAAATTGCATACAGCTAGAAACTGTTCCAAGTAGGCCAGCTTCCTGTCTCATGACAGTAGTCCTACCTTGTGCTTTGCTGTAGAGATAATGCTGCTGCATTACAATCTAAGAACTGGTCATACATCTGAAACATCTGGAAGTGTATAAGCAGGAAATATTGCTTCCAGTAATTTGTTTCATTATTTGATGTGTGCTCAAACCGTGTAGGTAGGGATTTTATTTTTTGAGAGGCCCTGAAGGTTAGTTTGATTCTGTGGGAGCATCAAACGCTTAGCATCCTTGAACTAGAGTATATCTTTTTCCACTTCATCAAAGGCAGTGTTTTGTATTATGCCTGTTTAATATTCACTTGATGTATTTACTTGTTGCATATAATACGCTGTATGTTTTGTTTCAGAAAGATGCTGGAATTCAAGAGAGAACAATTTTGAGTAACTGATAGCTGCAGTTGTCTCAATCTACAGTAGAAATAACTAATGCTAAATGTTGTAGAGGCTAATTTCCAGCTGAAGGATGTGTTTCAGCATTTAAAAGTAATATTTAGGAACTTTATGATTTTGATACAACATCTGTCAAATGAAATTTTGTGAACTACTCCTCTGTAAAGCGATACTTGTTTGTACAGCCTGTAAGCTTCCAGAGGAGGAGTAACATCCAGAGTTATTTTATTTGTAGATGAAGACTTAACTGCAATAGCTATTTATTTCACCTCGATTACTGTCTTCTAAATTTGCTTCTGTTTGATGTTTTCTGTGTCTCAAGTCTGGACGTTGACAGGTGGAAAAAATTGCTCATTAATTTAGAACAAAGTCCCTCAAAGTTTACAAGGCTGAAGTATATTTACATAGAGTCCTTAATGCTGAAAACAAGACTCTAGGCTGAAACACAGCTAAATGTAATATGATTAATTAAAACCCCATGAACTTTTAATGCCCCTATTTATAACTCATTTTTAATGCACACTTTCATTTTAATGTTTCCCCAACTATGTCCATTTGACAACTGTAGGGAGTTGTTTCTTATTTGGTGTTGAGACTGCATTTCTAACAGGTAGGATTATTAAGTCCAGAATAATATTACTTTGATCTTTCTCTGGATCTTACTTGGTTTTTCATGTCTTTCTTCTCTCCGTCTTTGTTCTCTCATTGTCAAACACCAAATGATCTGGTTTACAACTGTTGGAAAGTATTTTTTTCATTTTTTTTCTTTTTTTCCTTTTTTATTTTGCTTTGTGTTTTATTCTTTCTTAGTAGGTTTCTGCAGGAGTTTCATTTGCACCAAGGTTTCTGGTGTCCTCTTTATGAGAAACATAGGGAGTCACATTCTAGTCTGTATGTCATATTTGCTGCCTGTCTCTTCTGCTTTGGGGTAGCATTATAAATTGAAGTGTAGGACTTTCGAGAAGGGTTTTGGTAATATTTGTATATTAAAGAAGACTTCAAGCGTTACTTGGCTCAATTTTTATTTAAAGCTGGTACCCTTAGAGTATATTCAGATACCTACCTGCCTCTGAAAATTGCACAAGCAACCCATTTCCATTAAGGTCAATGAAAAAACAGACAGCTAAATACCTCCCATTAGCTGTTAAAATACTTACACAATTATGTTCATTTCCCTAAACAGTGAGAATAAGTTTAGCTGCTGACTGTAACACTTGTGAAATGAGGTATTGTACTTTAAAAAAGGCTGCAAAATGTTGGTTAGAATTTAGGTATTAGTAGTGTAATCCAAGCATTAGAATAAAATGAAATACAACGGAGTTTTCAGTAACAGGTCATTTCCCCACCCCTGTTGGAACTGCAGAGTCTTTGGACCCTCTTACCAAATATTGAAAGTTCCATTAAAAAGTGTTGTTCTGCAACCTCAAAATAATAGACAAGCAACACATCATTGAACTGTACTTGGATGTTGAATGCTGTTTTGTGGTTTCTTGACCTTAGAAGAGAATGGCTTTTTGTTTGCAATCTGTAAGTTTTCTTACCACTAAGTATAAACTTTCTTCCAAACTTGCTTCAGTGTTTCAAGTTCTGAAACATGCTGACCTTGTACAATCAACAGTTGCAAGGAGTGTTTGTAGCTCTGACCTTGAGTTTTATTTCTGATATTTGTTAAAATTTAAGGCATTGAAATTTTTAAATGGCTTTCGGTAATCATGCTTCTGAAAATGCAGGGGGGTTTTTTTGGAGTTTTTGTTGGTTGGTGGTTGGTTTTTTTGGTTGGGTTTTTTTGGGATTTTTTTTTGTTTTGTTTTGGGCTTTGGGGTTGTTTTGTTTGTTAGAAGCAAAATTATGGCATTGAAGTAAAAAAATACAGATTATATATAGATAAAAATAGATAAAAAATTAAATGCCAAATGACTTGACTGTCAAGCAGTAAAAAAATAACAACTGGTGTTAAATGCACATTCCTGGGTTGACAGCTTAAAACTACATTCATTTTCACCATTTTTGTCTTGCTTGACCATGTTAGTGGACAGCTTACATCAGACCCAGTCCCTGAAAGTGAGTGGATGTTTAAATTTTGACCCACTTACTGCATCTTAAATTAGTGGTTTATATATGGTAGGTCAGAAAAGTTACATAATTTGTATAATGCTACAGAAATATCTCTTCTTGGAGCTTCCTGCCAAGTTAACCTTTTTTTTTTTTTGTGTGTGTGTGGGGTCATAGCTCCAGTTAAATCAGTCCTAGACATGCCAGTGTTGGCTATATAATCATGCTTTGTTCTCTTCATAGTGACTAAATCTGGGTTTTGGCAGCTGTGCTATTAACTCAGAGCTGATAAGTCAGCCCTCCCTCTCAAAAATGCAGGAGTAAATACTTCATTGCTGTAGTTCATTATGGGACAAGTTACCCCTTAGAACTGGTTATATTTTAGTTCTAAATGTTTAGGCAGTTTTGTGGTTTCTATTAGGATTAGATGCCACTGTTCTTCCTGAAATTAATTGTGTTTACTTCCTTATGTGTTATGTACAGAGGAAAAAATTGTACTTTCTAACTCATTGCTGAATGTTGACTAATTATTGGGAAAAAACAGCAGGTTTTCCCTTTCATTTTCTCTTCCCAAGAGACCACTGTCAAGTTTGCAGAGTTCTCCATTTCAAATAAGTGTTTTGCTTTTGCTATTAACAAAGATTAGAGTTCTTGAAAGTGCGCGGTCCTGAGAGGCTACTCCTCAGCTATTGAAGAAACTGCAAGGATGGAATGCAGGAATTCTACCCCACAGAATATATTTTGATGACTTTTTAAATCTTTTTTTCGCCTGAGTCTTGTATTAAAAAAAAAAAAGGGGTTCAAAAATTGTCCAGGTTTTTTTCTGCTTTGTTTTGAAATAGGTGTTTGGCTTTTTTTTTTTTTTTTTAGTAGTAAGACTCTTTCAAATATTCCTTATAAAAGAAACTGACAGCCTACGTCAGAATTCTTTACAGTGAAACTTATTGAAATTCCTCATAGAAATTAAAGGATTTCATGTTAACGGATGAGATTTTACGGGAACTCAATGACTAAAATTGACTAAACATCTACAACCAGAGTTTATTTGGATTCACAGCAGTAGGCATCTTCAAAGGGACTGAGAAAATTATTTTGTCTTCAGTTTATTCAACGGGTTCTTTTCAATAGTAAATTTCATCAAAGGTGATTTTATGGTGGAAAAAAGTGGCAAAGCTGGGTTCTGTCTTTAAAGCTCATGACTAAATCTAGATGTAAAAGAGTTAGACCCATTATTTCTGAAAAGTTGCTTGACTTCCCACTTGTTACAACAGGTGATGTGTGGCTTTGTTTTGCAGCTGCAGGAGGAGGCTTCCCCACCCATCCCAGGCACAGGTTCTCTCCCCTCACACATGTCAGCAGACTACACATCTCTGCTTGTGTGGTCAGTAGGTCTGGGTTAAATTAGCTGAGAGGTCCAGCAGGAAACTACTCTAAGCTGTTTTATTTGCAGGCATCATTTTCTGCTGAGCTGTCTAGCTAGCTGAGTCTCCCAAGACTACCCAGTTTCTAGGCTCAGTCTGCAGGGAAAAAAAAAGCTGGGAGGATGAGGGGCTATAACTGAAAAGGAGGTTAAGGTAAGTATTTTAGTGAAAGCAAGCTCTTACAGTCTTGGTTGTGACCTCAGCCTACACCCTTATCCTTCAGCTTGGTTAGTAAGTCACCTTTAAAGGTAGAATGTGTTTTTAATTTTTTAGGTAGGTATCTATTTCTATTAAACTTTCTTTAATTTTGACACGGCTTTTTTTGTATTAAATATTCTACTTTCAACACATCAAATGCACCTTGATATAGATCACAAAAAATAAAGCAACAAGGAAGTTCATAATTGTCGAGTGTAATATGTTATGATCGGGACAAGTATGCCAACTATGTAAATACTTCCGTGTATTCAGAAGCTGTGTATTCTTCTGATTAGCTTGCAATATCCAATTGCATCAAGTCATGTTCTGTTTACTTCGAAAAAAATAACTATAATGCAAGCCAAGTTTGAATGAAATGTTCATGGATTTAAAATATTGAAAAAGTGATTTGACTAATGGACTAAGTTAGAATTTTTAGTTCTAAAGGAAGGTAACTACGCCAGCTCTTGCCCCTGGATGAAATTTTTGAGATTATAAACCTTGTCTGTATTGCCCTGTATGTTGTATGACATATATTGATTTACTTTGTTTTGAAGGATATTGCCAGATCTTGAATTTGGAGTTAGGGAGGCAATTTATATGTTTTCTGAAAGTTCTCTTGAAGGAAATTGTACCTGATGTATTATATATTGACTAAAATTTCTTACGTAGCTTGAACATAATACCTTTAGTTTGCCTTATATTTGTTTCTTTCAGGAATAGGATGATGAAGTTCCTTTAAGAAATAAATCACTTCCATAACAAGGGTGATTTTCTTTAAGGAATGGATACATAGCCACTTTATTCTGTAGAGTTTGAAACTAGAAGAATATCTTAGGAATGAGTGATTCACCACCTAACTATTAATGCTAGTTGGTCTTAGCATTTCCTTCTCATCTGCCCGAATCACTGGTTTTTTGGGTTTGTTTGTTGTTTTTTGCAGAGCTACCTTTTAAAAACTAATAGCAAGGAAGAAGAGCGAGCTTAAAAGAAAGTAATTGCTGTTTCAAATAAGTATGGAAGTTCCTGGTAAATGTCACACAACTGAGTGTTTTGAGTTTTAAGGCTAAGTTTCAGTATTGACTGATTTCCATGTAATTGTAAAATTATGGAGGAATTGTTTTAATGATGTTGCTTTCTTAAATTTAGTATTTAAATAGGAGAATTAAGTTAATATTTTATTAGACAAAGAACTGAGAATGTTTACTGTCTGGTCTGCTTTTGATTTTTTGCTGATGCAATATCCAAATCTTACATTTTTCAGAATTTACTGATGATCTACTGTTTAAATTAGGACTATTGAATGCCTAATTATAAATACTCATTACCTCTGGTACTTCCTCTTACAGTAGCATCTGCAGTCTGTGCCAATAACTTGTTAAAACTGCTGCTTCTCTCAAGTTTCCATTTGCCCAAAGTTGCTTTAATAATAGTTATTAAAGAAGGGAAGGGGAAGCAAAACTGGTGACGCAAGCTGTGTTGAAGCTGTCGAAATCTCTTGTCTCTCTTCCTCTCTCTCCTTTTCCCTCTCTCTTTCCTCCAGACAGGCAGATGACTCCTAGTCATTTCATTCTTTACTGTTTTTTTGGGCCACATGTCCCACTATGGGATGTGGGGTTTTTTATGGGGTTGGTGTGTATTTGTCAATTCATGCTGTCAAGGACTCTTTGTGTCAAGTTTTGTCTTGTTTTGGCTTTCCAATTGGGAACACTTTGTTCAGGATTTCTTTTATTTTTTTTTAATATATGTTGGCTCCTGTAAGCTGCAATTTTTTTTTTTTAAAGCTACATATTTTGAGACAAATACATTTAAGAACAAACTGTTCCTTTCAGTTTAGTGTGAAGATTAAGAACTGGTTATATGCCTGCTGCAAAGGGATGTAGATGTCAGAGGAGCACGGTATCCGTAGAATAAAAAAGTAGAGAAATGCCTCCTGCATATGTAATTGGTGTTTAAAGGATGAAATTTCCTTGCTGATGGTGAGCTCTAAACTTAATCTAGTGAGATAATCATGATCTGACAGATACTAGCTACAGAGATAGTAGAACCCGTCCTGAGAACCCACAGGAAAAAAGGAAGGTATTTAAGAAGCGGAGCTGTACAGGCAGAAGTATCATCTTCTGTACATACTGAAGATGTTCTGATCAGTTAATGTGTTTACTGTGATAATTAATTTATGGTTCACACACTTAATGCTTTCACTTTGATAGTTAATTTACAGTTTAAAAACCGGACGTGGCTTCTATAAGTAGTGTTTAAATTTTAATTTGCAAGTACAATTGGAGTCAAGTAACAGCTCCAAATAATGGAGGCGGGTCTCTTAATGTTGCAAGGTATTGTGTTTCATTACCTGAATATGCAACTTTTAATAAGGTTTTTTTCTTCCTATTTGTTTCCCAGGTAAAGATGCAAGGTCATGCTGCTGGTTTTGTTGCTTGTTGATTTAGTGAATTAACAGGAACCAGATTCACTTGCAAACAGGTGGAGAGGGAACTGACTGGGTGCAGGGGGAACAGAAACAGTAGCAGCATTGTCTGAACAATCTCTATGTGCAATTAGAGTTATATAGCATAACATCTTTCTTTTCCTTCTGCTATTCTCTAAGAATGATTTTATGAGTGGTGGTGAACGTAGGCAGTCTTACCTATAATCATAGTAACTTAAATAGATGTGCTGTTAAACAGCTTATATTTGCAAAACCCATGATAGTAACCTATTTAGCAAACTGCAGATAAGGTAGCAAGAAGCATTTGGTTGGGAAAATAAGGGAAAACCTTGGGAAAATAAGGTTGCTTAATGTTTTATTTTTAGAAGTAATAAAAGATAATATAAAGAGGGTATAGTAGAAGGTGTAAAGATGATAGAAAGAATTTCCAGATGATTTTTTTTTTAAGTTTAAGCATTATGACATCAGTTTGAATTCAGTACATCTAAACTTTTGAAAAGGTGTTCAATATGTTGTCTTGGCTTCTCTCAGAATACCTTGTTTACTTAATTGTTTTATATGGCTGGTAACTGAAAATGGTCACCTGAAAGTGCTGGAATGTATTATGAATGCGATAAAACTGCATTGAAGTCTTCACTGCATGAAGTCTTTGGATTTCAATAAATTTTTCAAATGAAGTGTTGTATTAAATGGAGACTTTGAGATAGATAAGGTTGGAGAAATACAATCTATATGTACTTAGTAACCAAAAGAAAACAAAGACTGTAGGAAATAACCTACATTGAAAGAGTAGCATTGAAGAGCTTAGTTCTAGGTGGAGGTTTCCTAAGTGTGCTGCCAACTAAAACATCTGTCCAGGCTTCCCTCAGGCTTGCTGTAAATACTGTTTCTTAAGCTCCGTGAATTTTAAGAAATAAAAAGGAGAGAAGCTGAGGCAAGAACATGAGCCTTTGATTTAAAATTATGCTTTAAACAAAGTACTTGCAATTTGAACGAATACTTCTGGTTCCTCTCTAGGCTTTCAGCTCAGTCCTAAAAGTATGGGGGTATAGTTCGGAACCTGTCTGAATTTGGCAGACACGCACATCCAGGAATCTTTGATTTGTCTAAATGAACTTTGTTCAATTATTTCTGGCCTGTCTGTCCATATGCAGGCTCTCACTTCATTTTTTTCTTTTCCACAATAAAATTTCAACTTAAGCTTACCAGAAGAGAGAACACAGCAGAGAAAGGTAGCTCTTGTCAAACTCTGGCCAGACCTGGGCTGCCACTTAATGTGTATCTTAACTCTTGCTCACCTCAAAGAGAGCTTTTACTGCCAGAGGGGAGTTTGGAGATGGCAGTGATGTGAAGGAAAAGGAGCGGGGACTAGGAGCATTTGAGTGGGATTTTAACAGGACCTGTACCTCCTTTTCAAGCCTAAATTCTGTACCTTTCTTGACTAAGAACAGCTGTGTGGGAACAGTAGTGGTTTGACAAAGAGTTATTGCTGGTTTTGTGTAATTAGAGGAACACAGACTTGGGAAGTACTGGCTGGTTCCATTGCAGTCTTGGACAACTGTGTGTTAGATTTTAGTTTTTGAAAGTGTGTAGGACATCTTATCTTCCTACTGTTACACCATGCAATATTTGCATTGTGTCATAAGATTAGTAGAAAAATACTCAAGCTGTAACTGTGATAATGCAGAAAGCAAGAAATATTAATGGCACTACTATTTCAGGAACTATTAGGTTGGACGGGAGCATATGTTGAGGACTTTTTTGAGGACTAAACTATGCTTTACACTGAAGAGGAGGGCCAAAACGGGGGTTAGGAGAAAGAGGCAATGAAAAAATTGAAATTGCATATGACTCCCTACCCTGGTAGCTCCAGATCTAGAACTGAGTTTAATCACAAGCATGCCTGTAAGACAGATCAGCTGAGACACCTAGGAGAATATTTTAATTGGTAAGAGCACCAATGCTCTAAGTCTGCATTCTGTTTCTAGGTATGGCTAACTTCTGTTCTCATAACTTCTCTCAACCTTTGTTTAGCCTAGCAAAACAAGCTCTTCTGATTTTAACTAAATAAAAGACATTACAGGATCCTAACTATTCGTTTTCTCCATCTGCTTCAGTTGCTGTTGTTGAACACGTATGTGAAGGTTTAGTCATTCAATATTTCATATGAGATGTTTTGCTTTGTAAAATTCTATTGATACTTCCCTGTTTCTACTAAACAAAGCCTTTCTAGTGCCGTTTAGAGTTGCGAGCTACTTCCACAACTACTGTAGCTGCTAGTTTTCCTTCTGTTAGCCAGAATAGCCAGGCTTTTCTTCTTCCTTCACCTGTGCTTTATCACTGTAGATTTTATGGACTGATCTCTTGCAACTTTGCATGTTTTTTAATATGATGGTTTGTTCTTTCTCGAGTGGGCACTATCTTCTGACTATGCTATCAGTTCTTCAAATGCTCCTTGTATTTTTACTCTATACATGTGAAATAAAACAGCTTCCTAATAAACACCACTGATGGTTCATCTTTATCCTGATAATTTGTCTTCTAAGATTTTCCTTTATAAACTGCTGTATGGAATATTTCATGGTGTAACATGATTAACCCTATTCTGTCTGTATGTTTGAACTTTCTAAAAGGTATTTACATCTGCTCAGGTCTGCTACCTTATGCTTTCTAAGAAACCATCTGTTGGCCAAATGGGACTAGTGTGATGTAAGCTATCTGTAATGTGACTCTGCCATAATTTGCTGGGTTTTTTCTGTGCCTTGATGTCCTTAATTAGTTTTTTCAAAATCTCTTCTAAGGTGACATTTACATTAATATCTGTACTTGAGTGAATATACTTCAGTTTTAATATAGATATCTTTACTTTTTCTGCCATAGAGTGCCATAACACTACAAATTGTGTAAAAATATTTTATAGCAGATTTAGACTTTTTTACAATGTTAGCCCTGCTTTTGAGTGGGAGGTTTAACATCTTGAGGTCTGTTTCAACCTGAACTATTTCATAATTCTGTGAGTTTCTTCCTTCAGTGCTCTAGGGTGAGTAGTACTTGGATTTCTAAGTTCTTTTAGATATGTTAGACAGCTGATTAGTGTAAGATTTTGTTCAACTGTATGGTTAAGTAGCAATCTCTTTGTTATGTATTCTGTTAGAGCAGAGTTCAGCACTTGAGTCGCAACCAACCCCAGGCAGCGTTACAGATGGGGAAGTGTGGCTGGAAAGCTGCCTGATGGTAAAGGCCCTGAGAGTGCTGGTTGAGAGCAACTGAACATGAGCCAGCAGTGTGCCCAGGTGGCCAAGACAGCCACTGGCATCCTGGCCTGCATCAGTAGCAGTGTGGCCAGCAGGTCCAGGGAAGTGATTCTTCCCCTGTGCTTGGCAGTGGTGAAACCGAATGTCAAATCCTATGTTCAGTTTTGGGCCCCTCACTTCAAGAAGGTCATTGAGGTGCTGGAGAGTGTCCAGAGAAGGGCAATGAGGCTGGTGAAGGGTCTGGAGCACAAGTCTTGTGAGGAGCGGCTGAGGGAACTCGGTTGTTTAGCCTGGAGAAAAGGAGTCTCTGGGGAGATCTTATCACGCTCTACAACTACCTGAATGAAGTTCTAGACAGCTGGGGGTTGGCCTCTTCTCTGAGGCAACAAATAACCAGACAAGAGGAAATGACCCCAAGCAGTGCCAGGGGAGATTCAGGTCAAACATGAGGAAGATTTTCTTTCTGAAAGGGTTGTCAAGCATTGGAAGGGGCTGCCCAGGAAGGTGGTGGATTCACCATGCCTGGACATATTCAAGGAATGACTTGAATGTCAAAGGACATAGCACTTAGTGCTATGCTTTAATTGGTATGGTGCTGTTTGATCAAAGGTTGGACTCAATGATCTTGGAGGTCTTTTCCAACCTTTATGATTTTATGATATATCTACCACTTTTAATACCCGTTTACTTCTCACAGTATTTGTAGATTTTCATTTTTTTCTCTGTCTAAGGATTTTTTTTTTTCTTTTTTCTTCAACTTGTCAATTTATATTTCAGGAGTTATTGAAAAAAACATGCAATAACATCTTTCTTCCCCAGCTGTAAATGGTTTTGGGCATGCACTGTCTCTTATATTCAGGCAGTGCCTGATCCATGGCATCCTAGCTCCTCCCTCTGTGATGTTAATACATTTACTTCCTTGTTGATCTCATTGCAGAAAGGTAGAGTCACAAAGAGAGATGTACTGACTGAGAATTGAGTTGGAAAATGGTGTTACTGGTAGAAATCATATTTATTTATTTCTGTATATTTATTATTTATTTAATATTTATTTTTTTCTGGCTGTAGTAAATGCAATGTTTGGATAACAGTCCAAGGTGAAGTTTTATATTAGTTTGATGCATAGTTTTTTCACATTAAACGTAGTCTCCTTCTCTTAGATTTGAATAATTCAGAAACATGTATCTAATTTTGCTTATGTAGAAATAAATAAGGTTATATAAATATCCTTATTCTATGTCCTTACTTATATGTAAATAAACAAGGACATAGGATTTCCCTGCGTTTCTGCATTCCTAATGTAATCCAGGATTTGGATGGGTAATTTTTCAAATAGTCTTTGTACTTCTAAATATTTAGGCTGGTTTGCCAGGAGTAAAGCACTGATGTAAGGAGAAACTTTTTTCTTTGTAGAAAATAAAAAGCCTGAAAAATGTTAAAGTAAACCCAAAAGTGCTAAACTGGCTCTTGCCTAGCTTAACATTGCATGTATATTGGAGCCAGAAAAGACAATTTAAAGCATTTGAAAAAGAACAAGGGGGGGGCTGAGTAGACAGGGTAAACTGGAGACTGTAAAATAACTTCTCACAGGTTAGCATCCAGCAAGGGCTATGGAAGTGGCATAAAGATGCTATAGTAAAGGTTGCTAGGCTACTGCAAGGTAAGCTCTTATGCAGTGCTACTCAGCTATGCTGATCATTTTTACTACCCAGCTGCTAAGTAATGTGTATATAGTATTGTTTGGCTGGCTACTGGCCGGAAAGGGAAGTTTGAACTGCTAAGAAACGTTGTCCCGTTGTAGGATGAAACTTGGTCACATGCCAGTTATTACCTTTTGCAAGACTGACTGTTTTTGGTTTCGGTCACATTGACTGACAAGGAATGTCAGGAATTCTGCTGAACATGTTTGAAATAGAATAGCAAACAATAGGTCTTTGATTCAAGTATAAAAGTATAAAAACTATTGCATGAATTTAACTTGTTCTCGTGGTTCTCATTGGTGAACTCTTGGTTTGTCTGTACCATTTTCGCCTTCATTTCTTCTACTCAGTGTTGAGAAGATTATTGAAAAGGGAATGTGGGTTCTTTGTCTTTTATCTGGATTTGATGTATTTTTTTAAATACTTGTAAACTGTGATTAATCTCTACCAGTAAAATTATTTCAATTGCAAGTGCAAGGTCATCAGTTTTCCTCTGTAAGGGAGGGTAATTCTTCATCTGCTTTTTTGTTAATGGGTTCCCTGTACTTGGTTTTCCCATACATATAGGTAGAAAACACATATGTTTATGATTCTCTTAGTTGTAATTTAATCTTTGGCCTTTGTACCAGGAGATCATTTTAACAGAAAGTTAAAATTAACAGTTGCTACCACAAGCAGTGACAGGACCTGAATATAGAGTTAAAATTATGGTGTATTAAAGTGATTCATTTCCATCTGTTGTCTTCCTGCTCGTGAGCTCTAACACAATAACCTGGTTCTCTTCTTTAAACACTGTTTAGTGAAGAGCTACTACAGCTCTGCCAATTCTGTTGTGTTGCAAAGAAGTCCAACACTGCATATATACTGTGGGATGCAACAGCAAAAAAGGATAATTTACTCTCTAACATTTGTGAAAGTGCAGTGTATATAACATAACAGGGACTTGATCCAAGTCTAGTGTCCTGTTGTCAGTTGGGGACTCCCAAGGCAAACAAACTCTCCCAACTTGTTCTGATTTGTGGCCCAGCGATTTCTTGAACATAAACTAACTTTCTTGATATAAATTTCCTGTATCAAGTTGACTTCTGTGAATTTGTGTAGATGCTTTGTAAAATAATAATATTCACATACTGTGCCAAGAATTCCAAGTTCACCTACCTGTATGTTGTATGAATGACTGCCATGTGTTTGATTCTTATCCGCTAATTTTACCCAATGGGCATCCATTTCTTCTACTGAGAAACTGTGAACAATTATTACCTTTAATTTTCTTCATGACATAGGTGTTGTTTAGATTTTGTTCACAATGTTTCTTTTCCTGGGGGAAGGCTTGTAGCTGTGGATATTGTTTTGAACACCCTGCTTGTGTCCTTTCCATGCCACTTTCAGTTCTGTTGTATACTTTCTGAGGTGAGTGGGAGCCAGGATTGGGTGCAGCATTAGGGTGGATTTTATACAGTGACCTAATGTATCCTGATTTTTTTTTTCTATGTCTTTTATAAGAATTCTTTACATTGTTTTTTGTTTACTAGTGCTGGTATTTTTTTATTATTTCAGAATCTTGTTGCAAGTGATTACTTTTCTCACAGCCTGTCATCATTTGGGATATTAAGATTCTGGGCTTTTTTATAGTTATGTGATTTACTTTACACCTCCCATGGATTTTTTTTATGCTAGTTTAATATATGTTCACACAGTTGCATAAAGAACTCACAACACTGTAGGTATTCTAAGCTATGAAAGCAAGAAATAGCTTAGAATTACCAAAAAAATTTTCATGCTTATAAAAATTGCAATAATATTTTCACAACATTTAAAGTATACAATTATCTGTGCTGTACAATTGTATGTGAAATTAATAACAGGAATGGATATTTTTTTATTTGCCATTGCATTAATTTACAAACTCAATCTTTTGCAGTTTTGTTGCTAGAGAAGATGGAACATGATGACATTTGTAATAAAACTCTGAAGATTACAGGACTTCGGTCTGGCTAGAGAGTGGCACAGAACAACCAAAATGAGTGCAGCGGGGACTTATGCATGGATGGCTCCAGAAGTTATCAAGTCCTCCATGTTTTCTAAAGGAAGTGATATTTGGAGGTAAGAAGTCTGTCTGCTGAAGACCCTTTTTGCTGGAACTGTGTTGAGGTTTTGAGAGAATTTTGATTTGTGGTTTTCTTTCTTTTTTTTTTTTGTGGTTTGCTAGCTTATTGTCTCAACATATGGCAAGTTTAGCTCTTCTAAGAAGCAAATGCATTTCTCAGTATCTACTTCATTTTTTCTGTCTTTTATTATCCATTACTTACATATTGGAGGAGGGAAAGGGAAAATAACAGAATTTTTTTTTTTTTTTTTTAAAGCAAGGTCTCATTAAGAGAAACCTTTAAAATACCTGTTGGTTAAGATACCCAAGTATTTATCTGGACTCTTAATATAAACAACTGTATGCTTTTGCTGTATTAATGTGTGATTGTTCTCATATTGGTAGGTTTACCTTATATCAGATGTCTGAAATTCTGAAACTGCTTGAAGAATGGGACCAACCAATTATTACCTTATATGTCTGATAAATAAAAATAAGCTGCAAACCAGAACTTGCCAAATGTTAACTTGAATTAGTGCTGTTTTTAGGACTCCAGAATGTGATTGTGTGTAAAAGTTTAAGCTTCTACTTTTATAGAGATTTTGCTTCACACTAGCTGGAGTGAGGAGAGTGTATTCAGCACAAATTGTTTTAACTTGCTCTCTAATTTTAGAGATGGGAAACACCCTACGTTAAATTTGTGAATTTCTCGTTAAAAACGTTATTGTGGATAATATAATAATATGGCTCTCACTAATGATGCTATTTTTGAGTGATGTAGTGTGGGAATACATGTACTGTAGAAAGGTAATTTAAACTTTACTTTTCATTTAGTTGTGTTTTGTGAGTGCAGAAAAGCAGTGATTGCACAGTAGGCTCTACAAGCTGCTGTGCCTCACCCTGAAAAGTCTGTATTTTTCTTTCTTTTTGATATGTTTTCTCTGAAGGATCCAAGGCAGGCTATTTGGGGAAGGAGGGAAGGACTTCAGTCTGTTTTCTCATGCCGCCTTATACATGTTCTGTGTTGTATTATTCAAAAATAGGGTCCTGTTTTGCTTAGATGCATGATATTCTGCAGCATGAAGTAATACTTCTGGTAGTCTCAGGAGGATTCTGTATCTGCACTGCTGTTTTGTGACGCTCATTTGTCTGGAACCAATTTTTTTTACATCAGTCTGAGTTGATGCCCCAGTTGGGCAACATCTTTTGCTTCATTCATTATTTTTTTTTTTTTTCCATTCTTACTTTTTTCTTTAATTTTTTTTTTTTCTTTTGCGGGGTGGAGGTTGCGTGTAGGCGTTTCCCTAATCAGCTGTATTCCATGCTTAATTACAGGTCCTGTCCAGTCTTGTTGCTGTGATTTTAGGTATCTGAGGGGGTATGCTTTGGTGCAATTATTTTATATTCTGCTGCAACATTAGTTTACATTTTTGGAACCTACAGTATTTCTCTTCTTCGCCTTCTCTTCTGCACGCCTCTCTTGTAAAAATGTAAGTATTTAGTTCACTGATGGAAGTCTAACAGGAGAGGTTTTTAAATAGAAAGGCTGCGTTTTACAGTATAGTTTAGACTTTCTTAGCTTCTAAAGATTTTCTGCTTACTGCACCTCGATCTATTCTTTTGCTTATCTTTACTCTTTCTTTAAAAGAAAAGCAAGTAAAGAATACCCTGATTACAAGAGTGGGTTTTTGCTTTAAAAAGCATTCAGGTTACCGTTTAAGTATGGGTCTCTCTAGCGTAAGAACACTGTAGTTTCAAGAGAAATCTAAACTTCAGTTACACATACCGAATTCTGAGACTCCAAATGGTATCTGCAGACCTCTTATTGGAAAAAAAAGAAGAGCAGTTGAGGCTACTCAAGTTGAGGCAACTCCCACTTGTAACTAGTCTTCCAGAATTTGCCAGTGCTTGGAAATGTTGTGGGAGTATTTTCATGCAGAGCCTTCCAGGCTGCATGTTCTCAGGTGTCATCCTAGATAGCAGAACTAGTGCTTTCCGGGCCCTGCACATGTATCCTTTTGCTTTCCAAGCCAGAGTTTTAACTACTGGATTTATTATTCTTTGGCATATACTTCCGAATTCCCAAACAAGAATTCTACTTTTTTAACCCTACCTTTCCATCAATCATCATGCACTTCTAAGTGGTACATTGGTCCTGGTTTTGTGTATGGAGCCTGAAAGTGCAGATATGCCCACAGATTTCCAAGTGCTGATGGTGTGCTTCAGCAGTGGTCTTTACAGTAACATGTGTCTTGGTTGTACAAGCCCTGGGCAAAGCTGGGAAGCATTTACTATACAGCAGAATTTGTAGCTGCTTTTGCCTAGCACATTTATATAAATTAGAAGTGATTCATATAGCAGTGCTTACTGCTCTAGAAGATGGATTGTAGAGTAAAATAAACTTTGAGAACTTTACCTTCAGATTTTCTTCTTCTGAAATATGTAAAACCGGCAAGTGTTCATGGGCATGAGATATAGTAAGACTTAAATCACATTTGACTGCAGGAAAATAATTTTAATAGTGAAAATATTTACCATATTTTTGAAAGTGCATTAGTTTTTGTGGTTAAAAATGTGTATTTCAAGCCTGTGTTTTTAGCCTTTTGCTGAAATTGGAAAGGGACATGGCTTTTTTTTCTTTAAAAAAAGCTGTTTCTTAGAAGCTCTGACTGTATACACAGGACAATTGTGTGTGGAAATTTAATACACAAAGTAGCTACTCCTGTAATTGAGAGTTAATAAGTAGTTGTTGTTCTAGATAAAGATAGATTAGTACTTCCCAAACACTCCAGCGTGGCAAGACTATAATGTCTTGAGGCTTCCTCCTCACAGCTTTTCCCCCATAATGCTGGCCCTTGGTACTTGATATTGAGACTACTTTCATTAAAAGGCTGTCACTGTGTTGGTCTGTTTAAAACTTTACAATCACCTTATTTGCACTGTTGAGAACTATTAAAGATTAAAGGCTTGAATTGTAATACAACTAAAGCTAATAGTATGACACAACTTTTTATAAAGGTGACTTCTTTTTAGTTAAATTTAATGTTCTGCTTACCTCCAGAATTCATGCTAAAATATGTATAGAACAGTCTGAACAAGGGAATTCCTTGAATTTAAAGTAGTCTATGCTTGCTGAGAGATTTTTTACTCTTTCTCTAAGCACAGAAATGAGCTCTAGGTCAGTATTCCTCCATCAGGCATAAAATACATGTGTACTGCAGGAAAGGACTGTATTCATTTTTGTCAGAATACCACTAATTTAAAACAAATTGGAGTTCATTGTTTTATTTTATCCTTCTTCAAGCATACAAGCAAATGCAGAGATTAGACCAGAAAAATCAGGAGGAAATTATTAACCATAAGACTTTTTTATTCCTTATCTTTTATAGACAGTACAGACTATTTTCCTCCACTTTTGATTAAGTATTGGAACTGTAAATTCTTTAGTTTTATAAGATTTTATGAGACACAAAAATTCCTAGACAAACAGACCACAGATAATAAAGTGCTGCTGATACTTGTGCTGATATTGTGTAGTTTGCTGTTTTATTGTTTATTAAAGTGATGTTGGAAGGTCTTGTATAATGCTGACTGACTTTCCTCATTAAGCAGAGAGTGATAGAAAAACTTAACAAGCGTGTGTTCTCCTCTCTGTCGCATCTGCTCTACTTGTACTGCTCTAAATCGAGTACTGAGGGGTACATAGCCCTTATTTCCTCAGTGCAGTATACATTTTTCCTCATGTTGGAGAGTTCAGTCTGGTCTTGCAAACCTTGCATGTGGTTTCTTTGCACATCTGGAGAGAAGGGGCAAGAGCAATAGTTTGTATTCTAGATTTTTCCCTTTGCCTGCTCACATAACTATTCAAAAGCAGCAATAGGTTGTCCTTTGTATTGTTATTATACTCTTAGTGGTTCCCTGGCCAGAAGAGAGGAGGGGAAGTGAGGCAGAGGGGGCGGACAAAAAACAAAACCCAGTCATAAAGTCCACTTTAGGCTTAGATTCTGAAAGGAGTAGTTCCTACTTCCGCAAAAATGACTGTCAAAGATATCCATTTAAGTGGTGGTGGAATAGGAGCTGTAGAGCCACGGCAGCAAGCATGCTGCCCTTTGCAGGGGCTTGGATCATTTGAATAAGCCAAGAGTTTGTCATACAAACCCAAAGAAGGTAAAAGCAACACTCAGCTCTTCTTTTAAAGTGAAGAGCATAGCAGAAATTCTTATGGTTATTGTTGCTGCAATAGGAATTCCTATAATTCTTGATTTCTATACCTGACACTGAGAAAAGATTTCTTCATACCACCAGCTTTCACTGGAAACAATGTTGTTCTATTTGGGTTTTGGGGTTTTTTTCTCTAGTATGGAGAAATTAATTGTGTGTGAAATAATTTCTCAACCTTGTTGCATCTTCAGTGGGAAGTGACAAGTTAGCTGGCCTTTATATACACACAGGGGAATCAGAAATGCAGACTTCAAATAAAGCTGGGGGTTTTCTCTAGTTTTATTACTGTTATTTAAAAAAACAAAACAAACATGTACATGTAGGTAAATTGTTGTGAAATGTTTGGAAAGGACTGAATGCTCTGCTGAGGATTTGTTTTTATTGTTTGTTTTGGTTGGTTGGTTGGTTGTTTTTTGGAGGGGAGGTTGCTTGTTTTCCTGTCATTCAGATTTCTGATTGTTAGACAGATTTTTGTGATACAAGCATTTCTATAGATTTGGCTTCAGGCTTACACTTTGAATGGGAGCACGAGCCAGTCCTGAAGTCACATCCAGTTTGGTTAATCGCTGTTAGTGGAAAGGTGTAAGATGACAAAAGTAGAGATGACTCGGAAATCCTCACGAATTTCAGTACATGATTGGACAGCTATTTGTTTGTTCTTGAGTAAACAGTGTGTCAATATTCAGAAAATAACTGTTAAAAAAAAATTACCTTTTGTAGTTACGGAGTGTTGCTGTGGGAACTGCTTACAGGAGAAGTTCCTTACCGTGGCATCGATGGCCTCGCTGTGGCTTATGGAGTTGCTGTCAATAAACTTACTCTGCCCATTCCATCCACGTGCCCTGAACCATTTGCAAAACTAATGAAAGGTATCTATGTTGTTTCTTCCTATGTATTTAAATATTTATATTTTGGGGATATGTATCCTTGCTTGTAATAGTCATGGGGTTGCAAAATAAATACCTCATTTGATAATGTGCTGTGTACCAAGTATTTTGGTGGTTTTTTTAGACAGCAGTCTGGTGTTACAGACAGTTGGGTGTGTTTCTGAGGAAGTCGTACAGTTATTACTGTGTTGCATATAAGGTCTTCAGTACTGATAGAGTACAGTTTTTGCTCTGATTTACTCTGATTTTTACAGGTTTCCTTTTACACTGAAATTGCATTAATTTTCACAAATTACAGAACAGACTACAGATTAATACAAGATCAACGTTAAAATCCCAAGAGAAAGAATTGCAGATGCCATTTTTCCTCATTGTTTCTTCCTGAGCATCAAAAATGTTTTGGAAATCTTTTAGAGAGAAATAAACATTGCTTGCTAATGGCTATTTCCATGTGTTTATTGAATTTCTTTACCTTTTATATGTAACCCTTCTGAGCAATACTGCTAGATTTGCTATTTCAGATGCTAAAGATAGAGATGAAAAAAAGTTTACACTTTATACAAAAGCAGTCCTCTGAGTACGAGTAGTAGATGTCACCTCTGTAAATTGAAAAGAAACTAGGGAAACCTTGCAGGTAAAGGGAACATAGTCGAAATTGAAATGCAGTAGTAAGTAACTTGAAATTCATGTAGTTCTTCAAAAAGTTCTCTATACTATTAAAAACTGACAGGATTTTGATAAATTCTAGAATGCTGGGAGCAGGACCCTCATATCCGACCATCGTTTGCCTTAATTCTTGAACAGCTTACTGCCATCGAAGGGGCAGTTATGACTGAAATGCCTCAAGAGTCTTTCCATTCCATGCAAGATGACTGGAAATTGGAAATTCAGCAGATATTTAATGAATTGAGGACCAAGGAAAAAGTAAGTTGATTTTTCCAATTGCATGGCAGTGAAGGAAGTGTATGTGTGTATGTATGTTTACGTGATAACAGCCGTTTTGGACTTTTGAATTGTGGCTTACCAATGTACTCATGCAAGTATACAGGCAGTTGAAAAAGAATCATATCCACACCTGTCTCCCCAAAGAAAACAGGTTGTAGATCTGTAAATGGGGCATTCTAGGCTCTTTTTTAAAACGTGTTTTTTTCATGTATGTTTGAATGTATCACTTCAGTTGCATTTATCACTTAGCAGTCGAACATTCTCCTCAGCTGTGGGAATGAAAAACCTTTCATCCTCTTATATGATTGTATCCTGTGGCTTCTTTTCCAAAAACGGAATAGTGCTTTTATCTCTCTTCTTCCTGAACAGAGTGGTAATATGGATGTCTTTCAGTGTTGCAGTTTGGGACACATTCTTGCCAGATATTAATAAGGTCAAACTGATATTCGTGAATCAGCAAATCCAGTTTCTATTGTTTATCATTCAGATTTCTGTCACTGATATTCTTTCCGTACTCTCATATCATGATATATATGTGCTACATGAGTACTCACTGTCAATTTTCTTTACCCTCTCTTTTACTTACTTTAACGTGGTTTTAATTACCCTAAGTTTTATATTTTCCTTTAGACAACTTCATAAAGATAATAGTTGGAATAGGCCAGGTGTCCTCTCGGGTCCCTCTTAAAAATGCTTCTAGAATCTGTAGAAACAGATTCCTTCTTTGCAGTACACTTATTGCCCAGTATATATTTGCTATTATTTTTCATGAAGTGGTAATAGATAAGGAAGACAATAACTGAGATGCAGTGACTTGTGAAGAAATCTTCATAAAAGATGTAGGTGCTTAACTTTGACAAACCCAAGAACTAAGCTCTCATCTTGTGAGTCATTCTTTGTACCCTTTGTCCTTCACTCTTCCTCAAGTGTCACAAGTGGCTGTTTGAGGACTGTTGGCTAGTGATGGGCCTGACGTTACTTATCTACTGTAATATCAGCATGTGTGGTGTTAGAATTTATTGATTACCCTTAAGATTGCAGTATTGTCAATAATAATTGTACACATTTCCTATCTACTGTTTCTTCCACCCTCTGCATTTCCCTCTTCCATTCCAGTTCACAGAACTGGGTAAGCATTGTCTCTGTAGTCTCTGTCCTGCCTGCACTGGGCATACAGTGTGCTAGAGCTGGGCTGTGTGCCTCAGTAGCTGTCAGATCTCTTCCTTTGCAGATGAGTTATAGTCCCTCTACAGAGAGTAGAGGCTTCCTTTTTTACTTGCCGTGGGGTCACTGTGTTCACTTGCCACAGCCTGCCACAGAGCATACTCTCTTTTCCACCCCTCCAGCTACAGCTCAACCATTTTCCTCTTTTTACTCTGGGAGCAATTGTAACAGGCATTCTCATTCAGGTTTTTTATTTGTTTTTTTTTTTATTTTTCTGGAGGCATTAGTCCAGTATGAGATTTCCTATTAAAGGAAAATGTGACTAAATCAAGTTTAGGGTTAAATAAGCCAGTGAAAAGATTTGGAAGGAGAGTCATATTTTTGCGTAGAAGTGAGTTAAGCTTAATTAGGGAGGGGAAAAGATAAAATGAAATTTACTTCTTATATACCTAAGTAAGTGCATCTCCAGAGGCATCTACCCTAATTAGGTAAACTTGTTTAAGAATGAAAGCACGTAACTTTGGCTTACACAAGGTTTTCATGCGTGCGGGCTTATTTAATTTGGCACAGTATCAATTTTGCTGTCAGCTACTAGGGGAAAAGTAATGTCTATCAAATATTTATATAATAATAATAAAACAAACAAAAAACCTCTGCATGGAGTCTCATTCCTCCTGTAAAAGAGGAACTTCTGTAGCTGGAGGAATTTCCTCAAGGGCTTGCTGCAAATGGGCGATGGTAACTCCCACTCCAAGAGATCACAATCTTCTTCTGACAAATGTTCTTGAGCAACTCAAATATAGAATTCTTTTCTAGCCTCCTTACAATGGGTGTTTTAATTGTAGAGTGGTGTGGAAACATTGCATAACTAATTGCAGTAAGTGTGTTTTTAATTAGTTTATTTTGAAAAGAGTAAATACTTAATCTCTCAGGGAGGAAACACTTTTTCTATACTGTCTACTGTTTCAGTTCAGGCTCTCAATTTTTGCCTAGTTACTGAGTTTTATGGCACCTGGATTTGAGGACAGTGAAAGATGGAAAATCAACAATTTCTCCTAATGCACTTTTATTACTGTACTGGTAAAGTAATAAAAATCTTCTCTGTTTCAAGTCTGAAGTACCTTTATTCTAAATTTGAGTTCATTTAGCTTCTGCTTTCAACCCTTGTTTTAGGTTGTCCTATTTTGACTGTACAGGAGGAGGAGGAAAGTGAGGATTTGCAGCAGTCTCTAAATTAAGTTTTTAAGTATCTTTAGAAAAAACAAACCAAACAGAAGAACACAACTCAAAGCCTTACTTACTGGCATGAAGACAGATTCCCTTGAATTTCAAAGAGACAGAATTGCCTGTAGCAAAACAGTCTATGTTAAGTGGGTCAGTTAAATTTTTTTTCCCAAATATTGTGTTGAAACAAGCTCACTCAAAATTAGTAAACCATGTGAAATTTGTCACTCATGTCAATTAAATTTTAAACCCCTCATAAGCAGTGTATGTATGCTATATTTGTAAGTAAAAAAAACAACCCTTCTCACTGAACCAGTTTGCTTCAGTGCCAACCTGTCTTTTGACATCGGTAGTCTTTTTGGCAAGGACATTTGAACATCCCCTTATTTGAAAACACTGAAGTAGTGTAGTTAGTTCAGAAATTAATTTATTCAAGGCAAAGTAGGAGTTAAAAAGGGAAAATAGTTTGGGTTTTTGCTTTCACAGTATGCAATAAGGAGTTCTCCTGGCATGCAACGTTGCTGGACACTGGGGAGCAGAGGTAGGCGGCCTACTCTGAAATAAAAACAAAACAAAGGCAAACAAACAAAGAACCCCAAGCAACACCACAGTTATAGAATTGTACAGTGACAGTGTTAATTCAATTTAAATAAGATTCTTAGATATCCTGAACTTTTAGCATAGCTTTATTTCAAATGATGGTTTTCTATTTTGAATTGAATTTCAGTTCCAATACAGGTAGAATTTAGACAAGCATATGGAAAATTTATGTGGTGAGAAACATAGAGTACAAGTCACATTTAGTTCTTCTTTTCCAGTACTTTCACTACAGTATTATTAGCAATACTGAGTACAAGACTTCTGGGTAAGTCTGCTTCCTGCCCTGTACTGTGAAGGAAGGTCTAAAATTAGGAAGATCTTTAATTTCAAATGTATTTTAACAGATTTTGGAAACTGAAGAATAAGATAATTTTATGATGGTAGGTTTACAGCTGTTTGGCTTTGGGTGTTCACTTAACCTGAAAAATTAATTAGCTTCCTTACTAAAGCATTTCTTTTTCAAAAAAAAAAAAAAAAAAAGAATGAAAAGAGAAGAACAACTATTTTGAGTTCGATGGTTGGGGAGTCTGTGTTGCAATTCAGTGGTTAGTAGCTGTTTGATGTCGCAGATACCTGCTGGATTTTAATTAAGAAGCAGCTGTCTTCTGTCTTATGACTTAGTTTATCCTATTACACTAATCCTCATTCAGTGTAATACTGATTGCTGTTCTAGATAGAAAAGTGCTACTTAATACATGGCTGAAAAACAGGAAAGGTTAGAGAATTCAAGATAAAGGCAATAATTTGTGTATTTGTCAGGTCATTGGCTTTATGTTAATGCATAGAAGCTATCTAGGAGCAGCCTTCATGCTATGCAATAGTTTCTGATGTGAAATACTTGGAGAAAATTTTCTGCTAGGCTGTAAAGTGATAATCTTTGATTGCATATGCTGTCCACATTGCCACTGCTTATCTGCCTTAAGTAAAGTGACTCAAGTTAGAAGGAAATCTGTATAATGCTTGATTCTGACTACAGAATCTTGGCTTATTCAGAATGGAGGACTATCAGAAGGTCATATGTGCATGTTACATGTGTATAGTGCATCATGAAAATAAAACAGGAAATAAAACCAACTGTGCACTTTATATATCCTTTAATATTCCCTCCATATTATTACTTAGTTTCACTTTGTGGATCTTACCTTCAGGAGCTTCGATCACGAGAAGAGGAGTTGACAAGAGCAGCTCTTCAGCAAAAATCTCAAGAAGAATTACTGAAGCGCCGTGAGCAACAGTTAGCAGAACGTGAGATTGATGTACTGGAGCGTGAGCTGAATATCATGATATTCCAGTTAAATCAAGAGAAACCAAATGTAAAGAAGAGGAAGGGGAAGTTTAAAAGAAGCCGGTTGAAACTTAAAGATGGACACAGAATTAGTTTGCCTTCAGGTTTGCCATTTTTCTTAAAGTTCACAATACATGTAACAAATATGCGGGCTTCAGTTCCATGGTTCACGTTTTCAATGCTGGCTACTATTTTAATTTGTTGCCAGGTCCTTCTACCATAAATACATAAAAGGATTTGGTAAGAATTGTATAGCTCCCTCTCCCCAAGGAAACAACTTTCACATATCATATTCTCATGGAGTAGTCCTCATTTTAGCTGGAAGAAGCTTTCACCTGATTCAGCTAATAGTCCATCGTATCTGGAGAGAAAGGTTATTAGCATGGGAGCTACATGATTGAAGACTGTTTCAAAGTTTTGCTTTTTGTTATCATTGTGTCTGTGCAGACAGAAAAGTACCTCTTTAATATGTGCCAGAACTTTCTAACATGATCAAGTATTAGTACTGTTTGCCCTAACTTGGAAATACTGAGCAGAAAAACAGTATTTTGTAAAGGCTAGGGGTACAGGTGCAGTATGTTCAAATTGCATGCTTATTGCAGTCACAAATACGACACAGCAGTTACAATCTTCAGTGCCTCATTTCTTGCAAGAAAACACTCTGATAGCAGCAGAAAATTAGTTCAGAATACAAATATGGTATAATTTGAATGTTAGAGCATTTTATTCCACTCGTGAATGGATTACAATGTCCCCTTTGCAAAGGAGACATGCTTGTAGCAAGTTAGGTCCTTTTAGTTTTGTTCTTTTAGTTCTTTTAGTTTAGTGGTGCTGGTTTAGTGGTGCCATTTTAATGTTGCCACAGAATAGCACTATGCAAATTCAAGGTTTTACCAGTGATTGGAAAGCCTTCATTAGTGGTACCAGCATCCTGGTGTTGATGGGCTTTCTTTCAGTGGCTTCCAGGTCGAGTCTGTCAGTTTATTACAAATGCGGTGAGAACTTCATGCTGTGCTAACGTATGTCTGACCAAATCATAGCTGTCTGGTAGGTGGAAAGAGACAAAGAGGGCAGTAAGTACATTTAGAGTGCTATTTCAGCACAAGTGAAATAAATTTATTTTTCCTTACTTGAAAAATAAGAGCGAATAAGATAAAAATCACCCTACAGTCTCAGAGACAAACATATTAAGTAGGTTTGTGCTTGATCACAAGCTTAAACTAAATACTTGGTCCTTTGTTCCAGTTCTGCTTATATTTAATTTCAAAAAGTGATAAAATGAACAGTTTCGTTCAGAATACCACTTAGCTACTTGTTATCAAGAACATTCAGATGAACTTATCCTCGAGTCAGTTCTATTGTAAGAATAGTGTGCACTATAATTGCACTGATGATGGGGATTGGAGAGGGGCATATTGTCAAATTTCATTTCACAAATTTTTTCCTACTCATCAATATTTGTTAGTTGAGGTTTTTTACTACTTTGTTATAAATATTTGTAATTCTCTAGTTTGCTGTCATGTTTTTCTGACAGGTGAATAGATGAGATTTCTTTGTTAAGGCTTTTTTTATGGTGTATATGAATTACATGTTAAAAAAATAAGGCAAATCTAATTGCCCAGAATATTCATTGATTTGAGATGAAATACTGAGATTTTTCTTTCCCCTTGTGACAGTCAATGGGAATTAATAACAGCTTGTGATGTAGATGTGTCTCAGATTGGGTCCTCTTGGATTTACTTGCTTTTGTTGATGTTATTGGAAACTTATCACATAAAGGTGTGAAATCCTGCCTGTTTGACTCAATATCTAAATTGTTACAATAAGAGTTAGAGTTTTTCAGTTATTTTAATATGAATCTCTCTTATACGGTCAAGTCTACTTTATTATATAACTTTGCTTTAAAAAGTACAGCAGCATATTCTTCTGGAGAGTTTTTTTATTCAGAACATTAAAACTGTTTTGGTTTACTCTCTTACAGATTTCCAGCACAAAATAACAGTGCAGGCATCTCCCAATCTGGATAAGAGGAGGAGTTTCAACAGTAACAGCTCTAGTCCATCAAGTAGCCCCACAATAATTCCTCGTCTTCGAGCTATACAATGTAAGTCTCCACTCATTTGATCTAATAGAGAATGTTCCATATACTTACTGAAATGCTGGTAGTAGTATCAGATTTCAGGCAGATTTCTGTCTGATTTCCACATCCTTAATTTGTTCTAACAATTGTAACTTCTTTGAAAGGAGGGATGATCTTGTTAAAATGCTAAATAATTTTCAGTAATTCTAAATGATTGTGAATGCTTTAAATCATATCTTAATTACTTCAGGAACTAATTTGTAACTGGGATAAAACAATGACATAAATTTATGACAAAAGGCAAAGCATCATATTTAGAACCCAAGTAAAATGGGAAAGAAGTTTTTTATCAGGTATTGGAGTTGATAAAGGAAAAGAAACGTTCAGAGAGTAAACGAATAACCTAACTTTATGTCAAAAGAGAAGCAAGCTTTAAGCAGGTACAAAACCAGAAGAAATCTTGCTTTAGGTTTTTTGAAAACAAAAATAAAATTGTGGGTACGTTTGTAGGTCTACATTATTACGTATACTGTTGACAGAAGGGAAGGTATGTTCATGCTCATGTACCATGAATATGGAAGAAAACTGATAATATTGTTATAGTGAAGCATGTATATATATTTGGGAATGACAGAGGTAGAAACAGAAAACAGTTCCTGTGGGATTCACTGCTTGCATTTGTGCTGTCTGATCTCTTGTGCAAAGTAGATTGTCTAATTATCTGTATTCAATAAGGAATGCCTTAAGCTTCCCTGTCTTTATGAAATCAGTGGAACCTGTTCCAGCTGATTGCTTGTGGATGGTGGCTTTCTTCTCTTGCAGATGTAGTCATCTGTGAGGGAAATTACTTCAGAATCTGGCTTTGTCAAATGTAAATAAGGAGAAGGGGAAATCAGAATGCATGAGGATTTTTTTTCTACATACTGTTCTGTAACTACTTTAAAGATTGATTGATTGATTGATTTTTAAACCAGCCTGAAACTTTATTTAAAGTTTGGATAGAAATCAGATCTGTCATCTCCTATGAAACACCTCTGCCTTATGAAATCGTTTTGGTTATTAATGTCTAAAGGGGAGAAGTGATATCTGGCAGTAACTTCCTTATTTGTTTGAACTATAACAGATACAGTTCATTGGGCTTAGACCATTAATACCCATATGTTGTGGATGAAGGAGAGAGGCGGACAAACCCTGTCTTGCTTTTCTTAATGAAAATTTGAGATGGAAGGAAAATTAAGTAAAGTCTTTTTCAGAAGTTGGCTGACACAGTATCTGTGTTGTCAATGGTTTCATGGCCTCAAACAGTGTACTGGGTTTTTCTGGTTGCTTGTTTATTTATTGCAGAAAGATAATAAAGGCTTTTATTAGTAAAATGTCATAATTAGGTATAAACTAGACTGTCTCATTTTATCTTTGATTCTTCTTGCTCTGCAAGGAAATTCTTGGAAATGAAGAAAGTGTCAGGTATTGGCATGATTTTTGAGTTTTCTTTGGTGTTTTTTTCCTTTGGTTTTTGGTTTTGGTTTTTTTGTTGTTTTTTTTTTTTTTTTTTTAATGCATAGCCTTGTGTGAGCTATAGCAATGCCACTACTTGCATGTGTGCTAAGTGTCACTGGGGATTTTTTTTTATTTGAGCAGGCATTTGTATTTATAGGTCTTGAATATACTGGACAACATAAAGGCTCTCCTTTAACAGAAGCTCATGTCTGCTTCTGAGTTTGGATCCCTAGGTTTTACCTGAAAGCTTATCAGATCTCTCAGGAGTATCTAGCTGAAACAATTTAGCTTCCACACCCATCTGCACCTGTGCAAAATAAATTCTCTTTCCCACAATAATGTTTTATCTTGATTTAACTTCAAAGTGTCTTTGTTTCAAGATGGCTTGTTCAAATACAGGTGATTTGAACAGGCATATATAACAACTTTGTTACTTGACTGCTTCACTTTGTCATGAGTCAGTCTAGCTTTCAAATCAAGACGTTCTTTAAGTTAAAAAACAAATCTAGTTAATTTGTTATTAAAACAAGTTCTGCTGATTTTGAAAGGAGTTTTGAAGAGAGGAGGAAAACCACTAAGATATATATGCCATAGGTCCTGGAATGTGGTTGAAAATGGGAGTGTAAAGAAGGCAAGTGTAGTGTTATGCTAGAGTAGGGTAAGCTGTGCTAGTGAGAAGTGTACAGTGAGGAAGGAAGAGAATGCTGTGCAGTGAAGGAGTGGCAGAACCATGGACATGTGACTGCCATCTCATTTATCATGCTGTTTTAACTGGCTACATTGTTTTTGTCTTAGGTCTCTTCATCATGGCTGTAAGCACACCGAGTTGATAGCAAACTACTGCTTCAGTTAGTCATTCCAATGTGAAAATCTACCTTCCCAGGTCTGGTCCTAGGAATAGAATCCTTTAAACCCTACAGTAAAACCCCACCATCAGAAGAATGCTTAATGCCTTTATAGATCCAGGCTTTATGACCCAAAGATAAAAATATGAGGGAAACAGTTCCATTTCTGAAATCAACTTGACTAAGATCTCTACTAAGTTCTCTTAATTTTTCCCCAGTGGTTCCCAAAACAGATACAAACACAGCTAATGGCCGAAGAAACAGTGTATATGTGTACCAGCAAGATGTAGATATCACAAGTGAATATGAACTTCCCAGTGGGGTTGTGAAAAAAGGCAAGATTTCATTATGTTTTAAAGGTGCTGGTTCTGTTTAATTTATCAGTTGAGACAGTGACAGACTAAGCATTTAATGGAGGTTAGACACTTTAAAAGTATAATTTGTTTTGGTGTAGTGAGAAAGAAAATGTTAATCATGATCAGAATTGGAATATTCTGTATCACTTGATACCAGTTGTTCCACAGTATACGTTTTCTTCGTTGTGATTTAAGTGCTCAGTCTAACTCACTTGTCTGAATTATCTAAATATAAGGTTCTCAGTTAAAGGAAGCATGGAAAATACGATTGCTTTGCTGCTTTATCTTTAATCTGGGTCTCTTGTCAGCTCATAAATTACTTTTCTTGCTTGCTCATCTTTTTGGATCAGTGCAGTTTGTGTGGTGGTTTTTGTATAAGAAAAAAAAATCTTTTTTTTTTTTCTACTCCTTTGTCTGTTACTGTGCCAAAATGGTTTTGCAGTGGAGAAAATATTCAGTTCTGTCAAAATATTTTGATTTTAGAAATATTATTTATGTGTGTGGGCTTTGTTTGTGTTTTTAAATCCAATCTCTAGTAACTTCAGATGAAAGCAACAGAACTTGGGGAAGGAGCACAACTTATCACCAAGAAGAGTTTGAAGATGTGAAGAGAAGTTTTAAAAAGAAAGGTTGTACGTGGGGACCAAGTTCAGTTCAAACAAAGGATCGTGCAGATTGTAAGGACAAGTATGTCTACTACATTTTGTTTGTTTGATCATACTGAAACATTCTTGGTAACTGAACCACTGGCATAGGTAGTGAGTGTGAGAAGTTCTGTATTTTCTGGTTACAGCGAAAATTCTTACCTATTAATTTAGAAACTACATTAATAATGAGTAGCTCCCCCACTTAGACTTGAAGATAAAATGCCTACTTATCTTAAAATTTTAGTGACTCTTATCTATTACCCTTTGTCTCTGTGTTTTGAGACTTGGAATATTCTGAGATGCTGGGCTACTAATGCATACCTGACATTCATGGCCTGTCTCTCTCCCTTCCTCACATTAACTTGAGGAACTGCAAGCATGGCCCCCAGTGGACCCTTTCAATATGATTAAATATGACTGATGTAAGGCACAATTCACACAGGCAGCATCATTTATGCTGACAAAAAGAGGGTGAAAGGGTTCTGAAAATCAGTTGAACACCTTTACTCTCAGATTATTTTTTCCAATGCCTTAAAACTAGAGATAAGCAGCTTTCCTGAAGTAAGAAATCCTTTTCCTTATTTCTTTTAGTATATACAATTATTTATAATGCCTTTTTTTTTTTCTTGGCAAGGACATCCACCCATTTACCTGTGTCAGGAGTTGGTTCCAGGCCATCTATTGAAACTGGCTTTATAATATCTTTTTTTGCTTTAAAGTCTCTATGTTTAATAAACTTCCAATATTCACATCATTTCTTTGACACAATGAAACTCTTGTCCAGGTTTTCTCCAACTTGCATTGTTCAATAGGTAGTCAAGGCCCAGTTTTCATTGCCTTTCTTTTTAGGCATGCAATTTTCATCATCTAAGGAGTATCTGACATCAAGCATGTATGCATTTATAATCATATGAATCTATGCTACTACATAATTCTTTTTTATCTTTGGAAAGCTTTACTGTTTTCAAGTGATGTCCTACATGTTTATAGTTTGAAAAGAAAGAGTAATTCTCTCACGAAGTATATGTAAGGATGGTATCTTCTCTAATGTCAAAATATCTATTGTTATTGCAGAGTAAGACCTCTTTCAGATGGCAGCAATCCTTGGTCAACCATTTTAATGAAAAATCAGAAGGGTGTTCCCTTAGCTTCACTCTTTGTGGACCAAGGTAAGACCTATCTTTGAAAAAGTTAAAGTTGCTATATAATGGCATAAACTTTACCTCCAGTGTTATAAATTGTACTGTTTGAACTCCTCAAGGATTATGGAGATTATTAGAAGAGTAGATCTATAAAAATTGCAAATGTTAGCATCTTTACATTTCCATCATTGATAGCTAAGAAAATACATAGTCTGTGAGCAGTACCACATAGAGATTTTTTTCCACGTTTTTGAGTTGCAGGCTGATCTGTATATGAGGTCTGCAGTCATTACTTCCTCATTTCTTTTTAAAAGAATCTAGATCAGTAATTGTCTTGAAATTTCAATGATCAATAATGACATTCTTAATGGGCTCTGCATAGTAGTTGAAAAAGTGCGTAGTTCTTTAAAAACCTGTAAGCTGTGATGTATTCCCTGATATTAGTTCCCTCTTTTTTTGAATGAGACCTGTTCTCTAAATTTTCAAGAAAAAATATATAGATTTCAAATCCTAAAGTTGTTTAGGCAACATTTGGCTATTTACAGGTAAAATCAGAAGGAAAAACATACTTAAGCTTCTTAGTATCAGGAACATAATAGCTGCGTGTTGCTTTTTATGTCCATTGCTATAATGTGCTGTGGCTATACAATATTCATAATAATTTTCAAATTTACACATACTTCCTATGCTACAGATTCTCTTATCCGAGAAAATTAAGTTACCAGTGTCAGGGGAAAAACCCGTGATATAACTTGGTGTCCATACCAGCAGCTGGATTTATGCCAGGAAGAGGAAATGGTAAGCTGCTTGGACACCACTGGAAAAATGCATTTTCATCTTCCTGTATACTGGTAGAGGAGTATAAATTAAGCCTTCACAAATAGTAATTTTATAGATTTATTAGTAGGGGGTACTACTAAACCCCCTCATACAAAGTTTATATATTTGAATTTCAAATATTTCGGTATACATTTTACTCTGGACCGCAAGACCTAATGAATTAATTGGAAAAATTTCTGGTAACACACTGGGTTTTGGAATGCAGCTTAATTGAAAGCGCTGTAAAGAATGTATTCGAGATTTTACCTGGCAGTTCATGTGTAGTAAAATAATTCTCTGTAATCCATACGCAGAAGTATTTTCTGTGTTATTGGAAAAGCACTACCAAAGTGTTGCAAACACAAAGTAATTTAGGCATAGGATGTATTTCTGAATCTCACAGTGTGAATCTGAGCTGTACAGTATCCCTCAAGATTAATACTTGTGCAACTGAAAGGCAATAATGGTGCACATATGCAGACGTGCAATACCAAAAGAGGTGAATTGCAATCTTAAAGGTTATTGTGATGTTTTACAGGTGTCTGTACTGATAAGAAACTTATCCCTGAAGGTTTGGACAGTAAAAGGCCAAAGCCAATTAAGTTGCCCAATCAGGCCTACATTAATCTACCTCTTTGGAAAGATGATCAGGGAGAGAATACAGTAGAACATGAGAGCTTTGAAGAAGGAACCTCTGCTAGTTCTACAAATAGTACTCCTCAAATGACACCTACAAACAGTCTGAGCAGGACACTGCACAAAAAGAAGACTGATTCAGTGCTGTATGGGTGTGCTGTCCTCCTTGCATCTGTTGCCCTGGGCTTAGATATCAGAGAGCTGAACAAATCACAGGGTCCAGATGAACTCTTGCCTAAAGATGAGAAGAAGAAGCGTGATGGAATATTTCAGCGTGCTTCAAAATTTCGCAGGAGTGCCAGCCCTACACGACTGCAGTCCAAGAAAGAGGAAACAAGTATTCCATCTCTAAATTCAACTGCAAATACTGTGAATCTTCTCTCTATGCCCTCCATTTCCACAAAGTGCCTACTTCAGTCTGACAGTGAAGATGCTTTTGTAAGTACTGTGCTTGGTGATTGCGCTCGATGTAGTTCCACTGATGTCTTTTCATCTCAGACTTCTGAAAGTAAGAGAGAACAGAGGATACAGCTGGCTCCCGACACAGTTTCTACACAATTGAAAAATCAGCCTTTTAATCTTGGTCTGAAACAAGAATCTCAAAACGTGCCAAAAGATTCCTCCACAAAGTTAAGTGTGTTGGGTCACAGACGAACCTTATCAGATGGGAACTGTTTTCAGACCACAGGTGCGTAATTAAGAACTTCCATGAATCCTTAAGTCAAGCTGTTGATAAAAATTTAAGCCCAAAATAAAGTCTTTAAATCTGACTAAGTTCATGATCAATGAGTTTTTGAAAAGAAGTTCTAAATTTCCATACTGGTGTTCTGGGATGGCTTAAATGTAATATCCTTTATGGTACTCTCTGCATGTGTAATTCCTCATAATAACTGGATGAATTCATGGGGCTTTATTCCAGTATTAATGTCCAGCCAGTGGCTGAGTAGCTAATGCCTTCTCTGTACATCTCTTTTGTAGCAATAGAAAATAAATTGTGATGACCAGTAGCAGAGAGCATAGATGCAAACGTGTTACTTGAGCGCTGCTGGCCTTGTCCTAGGAGATTTCCCAAAAATGTACAAGCGTCTTAACTTTTCTGTTGGGGAGAAAAAAGCTACTAGTGTTTATGACAACCCAGTTTTACAAAGGGCAAAGAATTAAAATAGTCTCATAGTTTAAATTGACGTTTTTATTTTTGTACTTTCTTTCCCCTAGCTAATGGAGTTGCTTCAACCAATGATGTCTCCAGACTACCAGTTCTATCAGTTACTGGAGCTCTACACTCTCCGTCTCTGCAACAAAGAAGCAATCACAGTGGTGTTCCAACTGAAAAGCAAAGTGCTGTCAATATTGTATCAAGGCCTCGACCTTCTTCTCTAAGAAGTAAAATCGATCCCTGGCAGATTATTCCACGTATTATTAAACCAAACTCTAAAGACTCTGAATGTTTAGAGGGCAATGTAGATCCAGATGTTAACTTCTTGCCAGATACCGAGGAAAGAACTAACTGTCACATGCCCTCATTACTTGATATTGATGTGGAAGGTCAAAACAGAGACTGTACTGTGCCTTTATGTAGAATGAAGAGCAAAACTTGTCGGCCATCTATATATGAACTGGAGAGAGAGTTTCTGTCATGAGTGCCTTTCATTTTAAAAATGTTTGCTTCTTAAAGGGGAACAAATATGAAATTCCTGTCTGTGTAACGCTTTGTGCTGCTGTTTTCTGATGTACTGTGACAAATAGTACCAAAATTATTAAAAGGGGCATCTAATTAAGTAAGTGTAGTAGGTGCCTTTTTCAAATGTTCCTTGGAATCCCACCTAGTTACTCTAAAAGCACAATGCTGCAAAAGGAGTATTCTAGGTGAACTTCATAAGTCTATTCTGAATAACTAAAATAACATGCCCACCTCCCTCTGCAGCGTGACAGAAGTTTTCTTTAGGTTTGAGAGGTTTTGCTAGGATTTTAAGTCTTGCACATGGAAAAAACAAATGACATAAAGCCAACTCTTCTGTGAAGAAGAGTTTCACCTAAGAAGTGGTTGTCTGCAGCTTGCCTCTGTGGCCTGTAGATTTAGGGAGGGGTACAGCAGATTTAAGGTGCTGGTACAGGAGCCTCTGTTCACCGCGCATTAGGGAGGTGGTTACGTGTTGGTATTTGATACTGAAATTGGTTGAGGACCAGCAGCTGAATTTGCATTCTTTGCCCTTGGTTTTTGGGAGAACTTTCAACTGTGTTCATTAGTTTCTCCAGAAAGTTACACTGCTTATATAAACATTTCGGTTTCAGCCGTCATATCGATTTGAGAGAGTAAACTTTAGTATTGTGGTTGGAGTAAAGGTATTTGACATACTTTGTAATGTGAAACAACATTCCTTGTAGGTAAGGATACACTGGAACGTAAATATTTGTACTCTTAACCTTTTGAAGACTACAGTGTTTGCACTGAAAGCAATATTCTTGGGTTTGAATTTTTTGTTGGTGGTGGAGGGGTTTTCCCACCTTCTTGTTTTTTAAACTCTGCTGCACCTTGTATTAAAGAAAGATGGTGGGTTTTAAGAATAATTGGTTTTAAGTGAGCCAATGGTGCATTTTATTGCACTTAATTTTAAAACTGCTATAATTTATTATGAAATCTTTCAGTATAATCTCTGTAGCTTTTCTTCCTAAGGTACTACTGAGTGCCTGCTTACTTATTTAGGAATCAAAGGACAAAAACAGATGTGCTTGACTGGTTTTCAGTGATAGAAAGGTTCCAGAAAATTCGAGTAGTTAATTGTGGGGGGAGGAACTTTTAGCCTTGATAACACTGGTAGTTTAATTTTTTATAGTATCACTAAGTGAATGTTTAAATAAAACCAAATGTATAGTATCCTTTCCCTGATGAAAGCATTTTTAGAATTGAAGGAACAGTCCCTCATTTTCCAGTATTTGAAGTTTTAATTTTGCAGATCATTTGACATTTAAATAGTTTTCATAAATAAAATTAGATAATGTTCAATTAAAACTACTATGTTCTCATCAGAATACTGTTTTGTTAGGACCTTTGTTTGAAATGTTTTCTTCTCCTTTGCTCTGCAGTATGGGAGCTTAGTTGTTAAATAGAATACACAATTGCTTAAAGCTTCAAAACCAAGAGATTAAAAAAGAAATTTTGTGTTCTAAGACTGGTATGCAGTATCGTGTCTACCTTGAGGATGACATAATATAAACAAAATCATGAAGGCTTAATCACACAGAGCAGAATGCAGAAAATGCAACTTTCTGACTCTGAAACTAAAAATAGAAAAGGATTTCTTTAAGTATTAGTTTACCTGAAGTAAAGACAAAACCACTAGTTTTCTCTCAATCTAAATGCTTGCATAACAGTTTATTAAGTTACTACATTTTGTTCAAACCTGTTTCCGTTTCAGTATTCTTAGTTTTTCGTCAGCATGATTCAAGTCGCATACTGTTCTTGTCTTTCCTTTAAACTTAAATTTCGCCAGAACACTTTCATAGATTCTCTATTCCAGTTTTAATACAAAATATTTTTCTAAAATAAAATTGTGAATCAGATTTTAAAAGTACAGCTTGATAGCAGATATACCGTCAAGGCTTAATTAGAATTTTGGAGCATTATGTATATTTCAGCTCTTGCTTGATCAATTATTCCTGTCTAATACTGAGAGAAAATGAGCTGATTGTATTACATGTTTCTGAAGAAAGTATCTTTGTTTGGCTTTCTACAGGAAAATCTCAGGTGCTGAAGTGTTTTGACTTGTAAACTTCTGTTAAGTTCTGTTCTGTATTTTTAAGGTTTGTATAATTTTAAGTGTTGAATTTTGCACCCCATGTTTTGTAATCAATAGCATCAACATAAAAAGCCCTTTGAGTTATATTGTTTTCACTTATTAGTGGCTTATCTCTCTTGCAATTAAACAAAGATTTCTATTCCTGTTCAGTGGATAATTTCCCATAAGACTGGGACATGTGATATGGCCAGCCCAGTGCTTCTAAGTAAAGTTTTTAAAAGTTTGTATTCCACCTGTTGTTCTGAGACAGTTTAGGTAGGCCATCTCAAATATTTCTCTCATGTGATGCAATTTTTTTAAGCTATAGTCTGTAGTGCTTTAGAATTGTTTTTTTATAGTTTAAAATTATAGGCCAGTCTTCACTGTAATTAAAAAGACAAAAAGAAAAAAAATTATTTCAATCATGGTAGCACAGTCTGTATCTCACTTGTCACCAGAGAAACTTTCTGTAAAGATATGGGAATCTGGTATGCGTTAAGTGAACTGTCTTGGTTAAAAGGATATTTATTTCGACGTAGGTTAATAGCCTGACCAAATAATAATTTATGTTGATTGTTTTAGCATAAAACTCAAGGTGCTTACACTACAAAGATTAAGATAAACACTTGATATTCTGTTTTACAAAACCTGATGATTTAAATGTTTTTATTTAAAAAATAAATGTTTTGTAGCTATTGTATTGCAAAGTGACCTGAGTTTTCTTGAAAAATATATTTTAATGCTTTCTTAACACATACAAAGGAGTTCTCTGGTGAATAACCAGGAGCTATAAACTCTGGCCAGCCTGTTCTTGGAACATTATAATGTAATTGTTACTCTAAGATTAATTAGCCAGTACAGTAACATGAACATTCCTGTAATTTCTTGCACTTGATGTGGGCTGAAGCATATGGCATAAACTCGTTTTTTCTTTCATGTGAACATAGTATGTCTTTTGATGCTTTTTACAATGTTGGCTGGGTGTCTTAGAGGAGATAGAGCAGTGAATATAAATAAACTGGGCATCTGATTCAACATCAGGAATACAGGTAAGACATAACATCCTTCTGTTGTGGAGTTTTTGTTGGGAGGGTCTGTTGGTTGTTTGGGGGATTTGGTACTTTGGGATTTTTTAGTTATTTTGGGTTTGTTGGGGTTTTTTAGGCAAATGAAAGCAGTATTTTCCTTATAATATTTTCTGACACCTTCCTTTGTGAGTTTCCCTCTTCCCGCATCATGGCATGAGTGAATTAGCCCATCTTTCATTTTGGAAGAGGAAGTATCCATTTTCCCAGCAGCAACAGGCAAGATACAGCCAAGCCTCTAGCAGTGCAGTGAAATTCAAATGAAATTATATTGAATGATATATTGAATTTATAAGGTTGCAAGCCCAGTCTTATAAAGACATGCCTATGCAGAACTTTCAGTGAGGCTGGCTACATAACAAATATTTAGATGGCCTGTGAGTGTCAGTATTGAGCACAGATTATAAGACAAACTGCAGAGGCAGTTTATTTTTATACACAGAGTTATAATGGTAATATTACGATCTGCATACAAGTGTGGAGTAATGGAAAAGATCCCATTCTCACTAATCATCTTCCTTTTTAATGTAACGAGTCAAATCACTATGGTGTATGCATTATGAGAAGCTAATGAGACTGTTATCTAATACATTTTTGATGTAGTACTTAAGCTTGCAGTATTGGGTATTATAATTAAGGCCAGAGTCCTTGCAAGTGTGTAGTGGATTTCTTCCTGAACATAAATGAACATGAACAAACCAAATATGGGTCAGTTACCTCAATGCTGTTAGAAATCCAGTATACTTGGTATAGCTAGTTTGATAAAATAGTTTCTTTAACCAGAAGTGCCTTTTGATCTAACAGGCTGGAGAATACAATACAGAGTTATGCAATAGGATGGTTTTACTTTTCTATTTCACAGAATCACAGGATCACTTAGGTTGGAAGAGGCCTTTGGAGATGAAACAGTCCAAACTCCCCTGATGGAGCAGGTTGCTCAAGACCATGTCCATTGAAGTTCTGTGTATCTCCACAGGTGGAGACTCCACAGCCTCTCTGGGCAATCTCTTGCCATGTTGGACCACCCCCACAGTAAAAATATTTTCTCGTGTTCATACTGAATTTCCTGTTGGGTTTGGGGTTTTTTGTTTTGTTTTGTTTATATTTTTGTTTTGTTTTGGTTTTTAGTTGGTTTCATTTTGGGAGGGGATGTTCGTTTGTGAGATTTCGTTTGTTTTGGGTTTTTTTGTTTGTGCCCATTGCCTCTTGTCCTGTCACTGGACACTGCTGAGAAGAGCCTGCCTCTCTCTTCACCCTCGCTTATCAAATATTTATAAACAATGATAATAGGATCCTCCTGGAGCCTTCTCTTCTCCAGTCCCAGCTCTCTCAGCCTTTCCACATATGCAAGTCCTTTACTAGTCCTTTGTGACCCTGATTTGTTCTACTGAGTCTATATCTTTCTTGTACTGGGGGGCCCAGAACTGGACTGAACATTCCAGGTGGGGCCTCACTAGTGCAGAGTAGCAGTGCCATCAATCTGCTGGCACCATTCAGGGCACTACTGGCTGTCTTTGCTGTAAGGACTCATTGCTGGCCTCTGTTCAGTTTGTCCCCTGGGATTCTCAGGTCTTTTTCTGTAAAGCTGCTTCCCAGGTGGTTGATCCCCAGTGTGTAGTGGTGCCTGGGCTTGTTCCTCCCTAAATGCATTTCTACTTCACAAGATTCCCCTAAGCCAAATTTTCCAGCCTGTCCAGGTCTCTGTGAATGGCAGCACAACTATCTGGTGCATCAGCCACTCCTGCAAAACTGCCAAGAATATGCCTTGTCCCAGCATCCAGGTTTTTAATGGAGGTGTTAAACAGTATCAGCCCTTATATCAACCCCTAGGGTACTTCACTGGTGAATTGGTGACATTTAAGCAAGTTGTAGTTAATACCATCTCATATTTTATTCATGCAATGCAAAATATTTTTTCTAAGTGATTTTGGTAATTGCAATTCTTCAATTACTTTCAAAGGCATTTTCCCCATTTCAAAAATAAAGGCATAATGACCAGTCTCACATCTAGGCCTTAGTGAATTGTTTCCATAGTTGAGATCTGGCATCAGGATAGTCAGAGTTCAGCACTGCTTTATGTAACAGCTTGTATTTGTTCACAATATTTACAGTGTGCTTTAAAAGCAAAGCCATCAATTCACCCTGGGTGACCAAACTAGTCAGACTTCAGTCAGATGTCAAATTTGGTGTTACTTCTTTGAGTGATCATTAATATGGAGTCTCATGCTCTACAGCGCTGCTAAATAGACTTTTAAAAACATTTGTGTTATATCTGAGAACATCAGTCTTCGCTCCCACCACACAAATTTTGCAGTTACAAGGTCTGACATGAGTCTCTTGTGGCTGCTGAAGATAATGAATATTCTGATCTCCAAAGGGGAGGTGGAGAGGGCACAACCTGTGAACTCCTCAGCAGAACTCTGTTAGCGCTTCTCCAAAGAAAGGTGCCCAGCACAGCTGTTCTTTCCGTGCCAGAGAACTTGCACATGTGCTACTGTCTCCCTGCTGAGTTCAAACATACCTAGCTAAGGTCTTTGATGTTGCAGTAGTCACTATGAATAGTCTAGTCATTTGAGGGCTTACCAGTCATTATGAAAGCAGGTGAAGGTCTGCGTATTTGGGGCCCAGGACATTCCCCTCACTGTTGAATAATTCAAAAGTTTCTAAACTCCCTTTTATGGCAGATGGGATTAGGCAATAATATTTTACAAAGACTTTTTATTCTGCTGCCTTACTCTGCTACCTTTCAGACCAAAAGTGATGTTTGTTCCTTGTGTTAGATGCCACTTATTCTGCCTGATAAGTGTTATCAGTGGTCAGAGGGATGCACAATTTTATTTCCAAGCCTGATGGAGAGACGTAGTTTTGCTAAGAAAAGCAGGTGGATCAAATACAGGGTGCATTTGCTGGTAGTCTAGGTAAGTCAAAGATATATAATAGACATATATTGTCCAGTCACTTCAGATATATTGAGTACATCGTTCCTGAGAGAGCAGGATACTCTCTTACAGGCTATTTCCAGGGGTAGGGTATTCACCCAAAGGGAATCCTGTTCCAGAAGTGGCCTGCAAGTGATCATACACTTTCTTGACCCTGTCATTAGGGAAATGAGTGTGCGTTTCCTTCAATGCCCATGCCACCTGAAATGTTTAAGGCAGAAGTAATGGCGATTCTATCAGTCACTGTAATTCTCATCAAAATACTTATTTTTCTCACTGTAGAACCCCTGAAGTTATTCACATTGGTGATTCCACTTTTAATAGTGGAAATTTTCATCACCAAGGCCTTGATTCATTCTTATTTGTGATGCAGCTACTTGATGGTTGACTTTGGGGCTAAGATACAAACACCCGACTTTATCCACAAGAAATACTTGTTGGACAGATACTTGTGAGCAAGGGAATAGCCTTGTCTAATTTTTTTTTTTATCATACCTTAGCTGACTTTGACCCACCAAAAGCGTTATCTTTTAGATGCTTTTTCAGGTTTGGCTTGTTTTTACTGTGATGGTTCTTCTCTCGTTAAGCAAATTTTATTAGTTTATAGAACCCAGCTATTAAGAAGAAAATCTGTGCTGTCATTATCTATTGCTAGAAGATGCAAAGAACAGATACTATCTAAGGCATATTAAGAGTGTCGTAGGATGGAGTCATCTTACTTAGCAAGTGTGGGAAACTCTACAGAATGAATATGTTCTTTCAGGCCTGCAGAGCTACCATGGGGTGCTGTTTTCACAGCTGTATAGTACATTTAGAAGCAAAGTGTACCTGTGACCATGGCTTTTTTTTAAACAGGTTTCTGAATTCCTTCCAGAAAGTCAGGGTCGCTCACTGTGTTTGCATATTATGTGCTTGTCGATACTAAAAGCAGAGATACTCTTGTAGCTGTAAATATGCTCCTAGAACAGTTTTCCCCCTTTATCATAAAACATTTTAACACTTTCAGGATTTGCAAGGAAGAGGAATGGGCAGTGCTCCTACTTTCTAGCTGTATGCCAGACAAGTAGAGGGGTCTGGCTTATATGTGCCCCAACATATATTGCTGAAGGTAATTTTGTGATAAAAAGCACTGTGTATATATATATACACTATATATATATGTATATATACACTATATATATATAGTAAGGTTTTTCAAAAAGAGAAAATCACCTCATCTTTTGTGTGCAATGATTATAGTGCTGGTTTTGAAAATAATTTTTTTTTGTGATACCCAATGAATTTTTCTGAATACTGGTAGAAGTCAGAATAGAATGAGGCTGCGTTACAGTTGAAAAGAAGCCTAAGTAGGAAAGTTTTGTCTTTACTTCCTCCTTTTCTATGTAGTCCCATTTATCCTGCTGATAGCAGTGAAAAATCCAGGTGGTCCTGTAGTCCACAAAAGTCTTCATTGTAAAATCAAGTACACTAAAAATAGCAGTACAGGACTGACCATGTGAAGCAATGAAATACAAGTACTTTTAATATCTGATTCTTGTAATGCAAGCCAGTTAGCTTTTTCTCCTTGGAAAGAAAGTCAGAGGATCAAAACTGAAGAGTATTGGTTCACCGTGGTGTAACAGGTTGGGTGACACCAAGTTGGGTGGGAGTGTTGGTCTGCTGGAGGGTAGAATCATAGAATATGCTGAGTTGGAAGGGCCTCATCAGAATCACCAAGTACAACTCCTGGCCCTGTGCAGGACACCCCAAGAATCATATCCTGTGCCTGAGAAGTTCAACAGTTCTTGAACAGTCAGGGTTGGTGCTGTGACCACTTCCCTCAGAAGCCTGTTCCAGTGCTCAACCACTCTCTGGGTGAAAAACCTTTTCCTAAACCTCCCCTGACACAACTTCATGCTGTTCCCTTAGGTCCTGTCACTTGTCAAGAGAGTGAAGAGATCGATACCTGCCCCTCTGCTTCCCCTCCTGAGGAAGCTGTAGATTGCAACGAGGTCTCCCCTCAGTCTCCTCTTCTCCAGGCTGAACAGAACAAGTCACCTCAGCCGCTCCTCCTCATACGGCTTCCCCTCAAGGCCCTGCACCATCTTTGTTGCCCTCCTTTGGACGCTTTCTTAAGAGCTTAATGTCTTTTTTTATATTGTGGTGCCCAAAACTCTCTTGACCAGCTGGCGATGCTTTGCCTGATGCCCCCCAGGACACAGTTGGCCCTCCTGGCTGCCAGGGCACTGCTGACCCATATTCAACTTGCCATTGACCAGGTCCCTTTCCTGGTGCTGTTCTCCAGCATCTCATTCCCCAGTCTGTACACACAACCAGGGTTGCCCTATCCCAAATGCTTGCCCTTGTTAATCTGGCACTTGCCCTTGTTAAACTTCATACATTTGGAGTTGCCCATCTCTGATTTGCTCTGCAGGGCCTCTCTGCCCTCAAGGGAGTCAACAGCTCCTTCCAGGAATACTCTTGCATAGTATTCCTTCAAGTTCTGCGTCTAAGTCATTAATGAAGGCAATTTTTCCTCCTGAATAAATTCCTAGAAATCAGATCACTCTCTGGACTTTCTATTGCATTCACAGTTTGGGAGTGAGGTAAAGAAATGTCCAAAAATCTCCAGCTGAGACCTTACTTGCATCATCTGTGCCAAATGTTAAAACCTTGTCGTGGTCAAAATATAGCTGTGGCTTCTCCCATTACCAGAAGAGGAAATTAGGTTAATTTTTCAAGTCTTGTTCAACACGTAGTAATTGTCACTTGTCATCTTTGAGGTGCTTTCAAAGGGTCTTGACTATCTTTTCAAACATTTGAAGCAAAATCGAAGATGAGCTGCCTAGTTTGTAAAGTACCACCTCCATACAAACAAAGAAAAAAAAAATTGAAGCAGCACTATCTGTTGTTTCAACAGTCTTTTGATTTCCCGTGGTCATTAGAAATAACTGCTCTAATGAGATCAATTTCAAAACAAAGTTCATCAAGCACAGCTAATTAGTAATGGTTGGGTGGTTTTCTCACTTTCTAAGCTTTCTCTCAACTCCTTCTTACATACTTAGGTTAAAGTCTTAATTGCACTCGTAACTGTTTATCTGACCCTTTTGCAAAAGATTGTTGCAGATCAGATAATACGATTTCTGGGCATCAGCTAAAGAGGTGATATCTTTGCCTACCTACTGGGAATTGTATCACCACTTCCTTGTGGGTTTTTGTTTGTTTGTATTTAATACTACTGGGTTTATAAGAAATTGTTTTGGGGTTTTTCTTCCAATTTCATCTCTTTGTCTCCATGTACTCTTACCATTTTTAAACTTCTTTTTCTACAGACTTTTCCCTTGAGTTTGGTATGAATAAAGAATTCACAGTTTACTGATGTCAGTGGTCTATAATTTCATTCCTCACACTGAAGTTGTTTGAAGCCATGCCCTTGATCTAAAGTTTCTAACTTTTTTTCCCTTTTATTTTTCAGCCTATGCTCAAGTTCTCCAGGTACTGGAGTCTGATTTTGTCAGTGTGGAGAGGGAGATTGAGAAATGTCCCCTTTTGAAATAAGTTCACAGAGATTTTCTTCAAAAACCTGTAGTTCTTCCTGTATTTTTGACTACTGAGCAAGCATATGAATCTCTGACAAGTAAAGCAAGATTTTCATCAGTTCCCCATTTTTAATAAACCTTGTATCTTGTAATTTGTATTCTGGTACTAATACTTCTCATACTAATTGACTTACAATCTTGTTCATTGTATTAAGGCTTTCAGCTTTTCCTCATCTTTACTGTGTATTTATACAACCATATAAGACTGGTTTCATTCACTCTTCTCTCTCATTGCTTAATTATTACTATATTTATAAATAAATCGTTTATAAATAAATAATACATTTTAGGCCACTGTTCAGGTTGCCTTATTATTTTTCATTATGCATTTCTAACTACCCCATTCAATCCTTATTTAAAATGCTTCTCACTAGGTTAAGAAATCAATGTGCTAGATGAATCTTTGTCTAATAGCTTGTCTAGGTAGGCTTGTCCCCAGAAGTCTCCAATATCAAAGAGTTAAAAACACTATGTCTAAGTGTTATCAGTTCAGTGACCTCTCCCATGCCACTTTCAACAATAATTAACAGTGCTGTTTCAAGGAAGATTTAAAAAAATGTTCTTATGGGATTGCGTTGAATTGATGCAGCCAGTTTAGTTCACATTTGGGATTATAAAATTCAAGTACTTTAGCAGGTTTACAAATTGCTTAAAAGGCCAGTTGGATGTAAGCTTCTGAAAACTTATGCTGTCTTTTTACTTTGTGGCATGTTTTAATGCTTTGTCTTGAAAATGCAACATTGAACAGCATCTTTTAAAATGGCTTTACTTTTCTGCAGTTTTCAGTGCAATGAGTTCAGCAAGAAAGTTGTAGCTACAGGCAGTACAAACTGGAGATCAGACCTTGATTCCAGGACAAGTTTGGCATTTAATGTTGGGCAAGTCACTTAATTCCTTTGTAGCTTACACTGTAGCTGTGGTCTGTAAGATGAGTGCAAAGACTTCATCCTTTTTTGTAAAGCACTTTTAGAGTTGTGATCAAAGGCACCATGTTTCAGTGGTAAACAACAGCTGCAGCAGTTAATGCCTTGACTTCACACACAAAGGGGAGCTCTAACACTCAGCCTCGGAACAGAATTAACTGCAGCTGTACATACTTTTCCTCCACAGCACAGGTTTCCTGCAAGTTAAACTTTAACTTTGGCAAGGAATAATTCCAGTCACAACTGGTTACAATGACTTAGCCAGTAACTGCCACATTAGGGATATAATTACACAGAGTTCAGTGAGGGTTTTTTAAAGATTCTCATGATTGATCAAAGCTATTACAACTTAGCATTGATTTCCTGTTTCATGCAACAATGCTGTTACATTGTTCTCTGCCACACTAAATTCATCACTATACTAGGTATTTTCTTTTGTCTGAATTAAAGAACTCTATTTCAACTGGTGCTGCTTAATGCTACTCCTGTAAATCTTGTAAATGGAGTTGCTCCACATTTATGAGGGGGCAGCAAATATGTAAATATTGCTTAAAGAAGAATGATGTTGCAGCTTATTACCCCAAATGTTAGGATAAGTGCCTCACACTCTCCTTTACCATAGCATTATCTCTTAGAACTGCTCCATCTTTACCTGGGAGAAGGGATTTAATAAATTAATATGAAACATAAGGATGAGGGAGAAGAGTTACTCCATCATATAGATGTAGGCATCTGACTCTATACAGAAATAAGTACCTGCTGTGAATTGGAAGAAGAGCGAGCTCTGAATGGGTCTCTGAAGGCTGAGCTGATGGTATAGAAAGTCTTGGCTCATAACTGAGCTGCAGAAATCGAATGCCTAAAGCTATGCTGTAAATCTCATCTCCCTAAAATACAAATCATGCAGTAGTACATTGCAGAGCTGGTGGGAGAAACAGTTCATTACTACCAGTGTTGACCACCAGTATTTATGTGTGTTAAGAGTGTGAATATGAGATACAATTAGTCAATAAGCTTGAAAGAATGTGTGGTTTAAAGCCTCCAGCTTCAAATTTCAGAGGTAAGCAGTTGATGGAAGAACTACATGATAGCACTGTGTCACACCAAGAGTCAGTTCCTTAAATAAGCCAAAATGCAGTTCTCTGCCTTTAAAGCTAAACACCTAAAAAAGCTGAGGAGGTGTTTTCTACAAAGTCTACTGATTAATAGTCACGTTTTTATTATCTTTATTTTTTGATCATGCAGCCTTCAGGTAGGCAGGTAACCTGCCTACCGTGTTTGTACACAAATGGTGGGACAGTCAGGGACCCATAGGAAACCACAGCCAATCCCTTTTATTTCACTGATATAGTGCTTGTAGTTATATTTAGAAGCAGAGCAGGTTGAAGCTTTTCAACGATACTTTTTTGACAAAAGAAAAGCAAAATTGTCAAATCCCAAAACTTTTTGTCAACACATGTGTTTGATAACCAGCATATCCTTGCTTTATCTCTGATATCCTAATGTTTTCCCATCACTGAGAAATTATAAATCTCTTTATTGAGGTAGAGGTGTCTTAAAGGGACACCTCGTATTTACTTGAGCTTCATGTATCTTCATGGATTTCTTACATTACCAGTGATTTTCCTGTTAATGGAGTGTTTTGAAGTAAAGTTCATCACACAAAAACTTGAAATTAATAGATGCCAAAAGCTCTGAATCTTTTCACATAAGACAAAATAATTCTGAAGAGGAATCTACTTCTAAAGAACATACTTTGGGTATGGTACTAAAAACTAATTTCTTAACCTCTTTTTCTTAAGAGTAGAAACACAACACTCACATCATGGCCAGACTTCAACATACTTTTAATTCTCTACTTGTTGTAGAAAAAGATTCTACTCTTCTTTCTCTGGACTACTAAAGAGAGTTGATAGCTGAGCAAGTTATAACTGATTGCATTTCAGCAATAACTGCTGCTTTCTTCTGCGCCCTCAGCCTTGTACCTTTGTCATAGGATTTTAAACAATGTTACAAATGCCTTTGGAAGGTGTTGTAGAAGCCTAAGATTTTCTGTATTTAATGATATTTCAGTTGCTCGCTCCTTGATATGCTAGATATGCTCATTTGATGGACAAGTATGCTAGTTTTCATAAGACCTACTGTAATCAACTTTCAGATGTAATTTGAATCATGTGATGAGTGGATGAGAAATAATAAATGAAAAGTGATATCTTGGAAACCTGTGAACTTAAAACCAGCTACTACCAGAGAGAAAGTTTGCCTAGTGGCACTTCATGCAGTAGATTAACTTGTTGAGAGACTAAAGAGGAAATCAAGATTAATCTACTCTCCTTGGTGAACCTTGGAAACTGTCCAAATTATGACAACTTCATTAGCTAGGATGTGCAAATGCAGGGGTTTTGCTGTGAGGAAAAAATTCAACAGTCATTTTTTGGTACCCAAAGCTCAAATAGAGGTAATTGCCACCTCCTTTTCCCCCTGCCCCATACTGATAGTTAGTATAGCAACAGAATAGAGCTGTTTTCTATTCAAATATAAATATTCAAAACCTGCTTGTCCCTGCTGATTAGAGGGAAAATTGAACTTTAACCCATTCAGTTATCAAACCCAGTTAGAGTCCTTAGACCTCCAGTAATCATGGAATGTGCACAATGCCAAATTCCTCTGCTGTTCATAGTGATGAAGTTGGGAACAGCAACATCAGCTGAGGAAAAAAGTTGTCTTTGCATTTGAAAAAGTAAGGATCATCTTTCAGATTATCTTCAGGGTAGAACACTGTTCCAGTTAATTAACTCTTGGAGCATTTAACTGTCAGGTAAGAATCCTGACAAGAAAGTAATCTATTGGAATTGCGTACAATGATGTAGCAAACCCCAAAGCAGATAAAAAAAATCAGAGTTCCTTTACCCAGCATGATTAATAGGCATGATGATGTGTATGCAGCAATGCAGCAGGATTATTAAGTAACTCACATTTGCAAGTAGAATAATTAAGGAAGCTAGGACTGCATTCCAAACACAGTAGAACTAATAGACTCAAAAATGTTTTTTTCATTTTTTGTTTTAAAGCTCACAGGGGTGTCTTCCTGCTTCTGCAATATGGTATCATAGAATTACCTCAGGGAAATTGTGTTTGAGCTTCCCTCACTGAGATCTTAGCTGGCTGAACTAGAGTATTTGTGGTTTGAGGGGAGGCTGTAGGATGACTGTAGAAGAGTAATTCTGCAGCATTAATGCAGGGTTGCACAGAGTAGGGGGGTATTGCAAACAAATTGGCTTGGCAAAAAATGAAGGTTGATTGAATGCAGTTTCCATACAAATGGGTGAAGCCCTAACAAGACATTCCAGAAACTGGAAGACCATCAGCTTTCCCTGGATTGTGACTAAGGGGAACTCTATCGTGTCAGCATTGTGGATATATAATACCACCACCCTTATTTTTGAACAGTATGTCCAATGCTCCAGGAAGGAGGAGACGCCCAATTTTTCTGCCTTACTGCTTTAATTCCCCTTTAAGACTTTGTCAAAGTGCCTCTGTACAAATTATTCTCTTGCAAGTTCACTAAAATGTAAAATACCAGTCCCTTAATACATACTTTGTAAATGCTTCTGGGGAAGAATTAGTGGGGAAATTCCTATTTCAAAACATCTTAAGGTTTCATCTCAGTGAACTAAAAGTTTTGTTCTCTAAAATCAAAAAAGAATTAATAAAAGAAGCATAAAATTGCTACAAATGTAGCCTTGCAGCTCCAAAAAAAGTTCTAAAGTGCCTTTAAATGACTTTTGTAGCTGCATAAAAATCTCTATGTTCTTTGAAGCTTCAGTCCTATGCTTGAACTCTGGAAGTAGGAGACTAATAATAAAGGTTAAAAATTTGGCAGTTTTGGTTGTGCTGTGTAGATGTAAAAGAAGTTGGGACTTGAATCCTGAGAAGTGATATAAACCATTTACTCTACCAACCTTCCATCTGTCTTGTCAAAGCAAAGTGAGTCAATTTGCCTTGTAGCATCCAGCTATTTTGTTTTAGTCTGCCATTTTGATTAGAAAGTCCTCTCCTCTATGAAAGGAAGTGAGTGGGGAGAGACTGAAATACAAAGGACTAGGAGAGCAAATAAACTGTGATAATTTCTTTCTTAGATGTTTTTAAGTCAAAATAATTGCAAAGAAACCAAAACCAAAAAACATCCCCTGGGACAAGCACCCATTCAAATGATGAGCTTAATACCTTACAGTTATTACTGCTCACCTGAAGAGGCTTGGGCCAGTTGAATCCATTTATACAGACAGAAGGTGGAAGTACCTGCAAGTAGCATAATTTTATGGCAAAAAAAGAAAAAAAGTTTTTTGACAATAGTTGCAGACTATTTTTCTCCACAAAAAGTTTGTTTTTTTAAAACCACTTCTGATGTAGTAGATTGCTTATACTTTTAAAAGTTCATCGGGAGGACTTGCCAGCAACAAGTCCCGGTATGAAAAAGGAGAGAAAGAAAAGAATGGAAATCTATCTCAGGAATACTGTTTGATATCCGGAGGAGCTTAACACAGTCAGATGTTAGGTTTGGGTTCAAGTTTGTGATATTTTGTCTCATGCCAATGGAGAAGTGAAGCTCGAGAGAATAAGGGCAAATTTTTTTAAGTAGAAAGCCAAGCCAAGCGCTGCTTTCACGAGCGAAGTGCTCAGGGGTGGCTTGGCTGTTGTTACGCGCCTTGTGGCCACGAGATGTCACCAGTGTGTGCTGTTCCGAGGGCACGGAGAGACTCGGCTTAACCGAAGGTGTGTGGAAATTTGTGGGCGTGGAGGGTTGGTGTTTATCGAAAAACGGGCAGATAGAGGGTGAAACCATGGCAGGGAGAGGGGCATTGCACATAATAAAAGCTATATGTTATTGTTTTAGGCGTTGTTGTCTGATAAGGCTCTGCCATACGCTTTGTAAACTCTTCCATCTCATCTCTTCCCTTATTCTTCCCCAGGACATTCACCAGTTAATGCAATTAGAAGTGTAATTTCCTGCACACTCCTGACCATCTGGAATTGTCTGGGGGAGAGTAGGTTTCAAACGGGAGGTTTGAAAACATTCATGTGCTTCACTGTTGCTGGTTTTTACCACTGCCATGTGCATGACTGGGTAATGATGGTAACTAGCTCCAGCAATGACAGGGAACAAGCGTCAAAGTTTAAGCAGAGAAATATGCAGTACAGGGTGGGTTTCCTAAAAAGTGAATCTCTAGTCTTGGGCAAGTTCCTTTAGCCTTAGATCCAGAGACTGAGAATGGCTTGAGGAGATGCCATGAGATTTAATTATCTCAGTTTTTCAATTTGCTTCCCTTTGATTTAAAGAGAGGCAGCATTAGGCTTAAAGGTAGTAAAAGGCTTTTAAATATGAACAGAAATATTAAATCCTAAGTATTTTTATTTAATGGACTGAAAAGAAAGATGAAAATAACAGAAATACCCTCTTCTATAAATTTCATGGTTTTCATAAATTTATTTTGGTGAAAGTTTTCTCTTAATCAAGGAGAAAGAGATCTTTTTGCTGAAGCCCCACCTCTGAAAATGGGAGATATGAGTTTGCTTCAACTTCTTCTGTGTGACTTTGTGAGCAATGTTCAAGGAGGAGACGTAACTAAATGGACAGGAGAAAAGAAAGCAAAGGTCTGTTTGAGGAAACCACGTGCTCAGATGCCTTTTTTTCTTTTGATGCCTTCGTCTCCTGGCCTAACTGCTTTAGGTCAGGTCTGTCTCCTAATATTAAGTTCTTGAAGCAACAGTTGCTATTCTTTACCTCTTTTCCATTCTACCAACAGAAAATTACCTAATGTTACTATTGTATTGCAATACTCATTCAGCTATATGGACTGCTTATCAGTGCTTATTATGCCTTCTTATCAGTGCATGTTATGGCCTGCTGTATGTCCTGGCTACTCTCAAAGAGACGTTTTTTCCCTTTTTTGATTGTTGTTGCTTGTCACTCTTTTAGGGCTTCTCCAAGACTTTCAGATTTGCTTCATTTTGTGGAGATATTGAAATAAAACAGACTCTTCTGTATACTCATTTCTAGAAGGAAGATGACACAGGTACTTCTGTTAAACCATGATCCTTTCCTGTCTTATATTTTTCCAATGCTGAAGTTGACAGAGAAAACAGAGAACTAGCCAGTACAGTAGACCACATAATGTTTCTTTTGTGTTTTGCCTGCCACTGTGACCTTCATGTGTCCTTAGAAGCAGGTCAGACTAGTGCCTCTGGCAACACTTTTCTCTCACCCATAAATAGCAAGCCAGCAAGTACAGAAAGCCATGGTGATTAGAATTGGTAATACTGCCTTGGTATATAATTCCACAGCCACCCAAGAAAATAAGCTTTAATGACTTTCTGCAACTATCTAATCTCCTATTATTGCTTCTGTACATACATTCTATGTAATTTCTATAATTAGTTAATTCTCAGACATGGATATTGCATGCTTTGTGTCATTTTTCCTATGGTTCTCAAGAACAGATTGACCAAATGCTCTTAGGGGCATGTCTGCCATCAGCAGCTAATGTTGCTGTTTGTTGCTGACAAACCTTATTGTAGCAGCTGGAAAAGGCCAGTTTTCTCAAGGTGTAATTCTTTATGAAGCAGCATTGTCATTGCTGATCTTTGCCTGAACTGGTCTCCAGCTGCCTCTGTGCCTGTGAGCAGTAACACTCTATTTCAGTAAGTGTTCTGGGGGCATATGTTGCTGACACCCAAAGTTCATGATTTTCTTGCGCATATACTGTGCCTTATGTTGCCTTTTGAGGTGTTTGTAGAAAACTTGCTCTGTCTTTTGGTGTAAAAGCATGCAAGGATGATAGCTTCATTTTAAGCCTTTTAAAGTAGGGAAGTCCCTCTCAGGAGGACATTCCAGCTCCTTTTCTCTGTACAAGGACATGGAGATGAGCACAGGCTCACAAGGCTGATATGGATGTTGCTCCAGAGTTCACTATGCCTGCATGCCTCTGCATTAGTGTATTGTTTTCAGTCTTTCTCCTAGTGATATTATTCAGATGACCTTCAAGTTATCTCTCAAATTTTAGTTCTGTTCCCTGAGCCCTGTCAAATGCTTTCTGTGGCCTTTCATTCTGATCTGTTTTTGTCCTTTCAGGATGCTGTCAATACTTTGTCCTCCCTTCCTTCAGGAGACTGTAATACTTTCTTCTAGGGAAAAAAAAATGTACCAGGAAGAGATTTTAAATGATAGGGTATTCTGTAGCAGTATTTGCTCCCAAATGGCATATTGGAAGTGCATACTGAACTCCTCTTGTCTCGGGGAATGTGTCTGAGCCATCAAAAATTATTTAAAAATATTGAGCTTTAGCCATAATGATAAGGATGTCTTGCTAGTTCGATGCAAACATTTCATATCCTAAATAATTGCTTCAATTACTACTTTTCCTTGCTACAGCTGGTAAACTCAGTTAGTAAACTTTTGAAAAACATTTATAGAGTTATTGACAAAGGATATTCCTGGTAGTGTGAATTACTGGGCAGTGGAGCACTAAAAATCTACCTGTCACATCAAAGATATCTGAGAATTAATTTTGTGAACATTTTTTTATTCCTTCATTGTATGCATTCTCTAAAGCAAATCCAGAACCAATCACCCTTAAAAAAATAAATATATCTGATATTAGCTCTTCGTTCCCAGATGTAACAGACTATTCTTTTAGCTGTGATTTTGTTTCTGTGTTTCCTCAATTCAAAATCAAATGATTCCCATAGAAGAACTTGGATACTTCATATCCATTTTCAGTTTTCTGGTTTTGCCAATAGAATCTGTTTTTCTTAGAACATGGGCTTATCTAGATGTAATTTGCTTTCCTGTGAAAAAGTTAATTGGTGTGTTTCAGCTCTTGCAGACAGAGTCCGCTCGCAGTAGTCTGCCCTGCCACCTGTGCTGCCTCCTGCTATACAGCATTACAGTATTTGCTGGATGGTCCTCACTGCACACGGTTCCAAAAAATGTGCAAAGTTATTTATTTGCTTCCATTGTTTTCCAAATGCTGGAGATATTCACCCTCCTATGTCTCCCACACTTTTTTAATTTCCCAACTCCTAGCAAGGTGAGGTATCTTCTGAAGCTCATTGCTCTGTGGGAACTGTTTTTCAGTTTCCTTTATCACAGGTGCTTCTCATTGAATGTTTCTCAGCTGAAGGAGCCAACAGCTTGACAACCTTTCCTGTGAAAAAGCCTATCCCTTTAGCCATCTGGTCACACCGTGAATCTCTGAAATCTGACTAGGGACTCTGTCACATCTGACTTAATTTATTCACAAATACATAACTGTAAAACATTAAAGGAGCTTTTCTGTCACTGAATTTCCAGCAATTTCTTTTCTTTTGGACAAGAGTATCTCTGAACCTTGTTCCTGCAGGAATCGTGGTGCTGCTGGCACCAACTCACTAAGCCGGCAGGCAACTGAGCCTGTTGCAGGGATGAGTCATTGCATCTTCTCTGTGAGTCTCACTTCTCCTGCAGCTTGGCTGGTGAGCAGTCATGGCTGCCAACAGGGCAAGTCCACCCTGCGCCTACCCCTGCAGCCCCCCCTGCTCACAGCCCCAGCCCTTCAGCTCACTGTGGGGCTGTAGGTACCACTGTGGAAGCAATGTGAGAAATCACGTGTGGCCTTTTCGCGGTCACAGTGTGCAGGTACTGTTAACCTTCCCTGACCCGAGACTGACTTGATTTTTTTAAATGGTTCGCTGACTGTAAAAATAATTCTTGTATTGTTTGGTCAAAGCCAGAAGTGTATAGAATAGTTATGAGTGCACGTGGGTGCAGAGGAAAATGTTTTAATAGGTTACAGAGCTGTACAGTGGGGAGAGTACGTTCAGCAGCATGTAATTAACTGCATAAGATGAAGCTCACAAAAAGAAATACAGCTTGTCTACAAGGCTTCTTTGTAAGTTACAGCACTTTCTGTGTTGTAATAGAGAAGTCTTTTAGGAAAAAAAAATATCTGTAGCAGTATTTTATGGAAGGACTTGGAAATGCTTTAGTGGTAAGATTATTGAAGATGTGCTGGAAGAAGAAAATCATATTATTTTAAGGAAGTGATTTCTTTTGAGCATTCCTCAGGGACTCCTTTTTGAAATATTGAAACTCTGTAGTTTGGGTTTCCTGAGCATGGTGTAATAGCTTTACATGGCATCACAGCACAGTCTTAATCTGATAAATTAAAATACACCTTTCTGCAATTAAAAAGTGGAAAATATTTATTGTGTAACTCTTTCATGGTTATGCTGATGTAATACTTTGGATTTTTTTTCTCTGAGGACATATTTCTTCCCACTTCCATGGCTACTGATATTCTCTGTGAATACAATGATACACAGAGCTGGAGCTGTTGGAGACACACAGAGGAATAACAGTGTATCCTTTTCCCTATTTGCAAAGAAACAGTCCCTGATAAGAACTCCAGTGAGATAATTAGCTGCAGCAAAGGTGAAGGTTTGATGGAGTGCTTACTGGGGATTTGCAGAGTAGTCTGGCTCTCTCTGTCCCTGACAAAAGACAAAACATTTCTCAAGGAGAGGAAAGTAAGGGCAAAGTGGATTTTTATCTATCAGAAACTTGCCAGTCTCTTTTGTGAGCCCAGCTATTCTTTTGGTCACAACAATATCCTGGGAATCTCAAGTTACATAAACATGTATCCTTGTGTAATAATTTAAAGCCTGAAGTCTCATACCATCACTAGGTTTTCCATAATTTGCTATTCTGATTATAGCAAAGCAGTCCTTCCTCACTTTTCCTGGCCATCAAGAAGTCCAGGCTGCTCTACAGTCCACCTCCACCATTCATTTTCAAAATAAAGAGCTTTTTATTAGCTCAAAGCAATGCTGCAGAGGCTAGAAGGTACAGAGTCAAATGCAGATGGATAACAGCTTTTTGGTATTTGTCAAGCTATGTCGCCACAAAAACAGCTACTGAAAGATGAACTAGCTACCTCTGCCTTCCAGCACTGGGCTGTATGGTGGGGGCAACCCTGGGGAAGGAGCTACAGTGGGGATTGTCCATGCCATGCAGCAGCTGCACAGCTGTTTTCTCCTGCATCTACATCTGGTGCAGAGGGGCAGAGAACTGGAAACATACTGTGAACCACCAGCTATGAGCAGTCAACGGGCAGTGCAAGGCTGGAGTGCCCTTGATGGGGACCTTTGGAGGGCAGCAGGCAACTAACTTTGCTGGAAAAGGAAAGATGAGCTGTCAACCACAGATATGACAGGAGAAAAAACTGACATGAAGGAGGAACACTCATTACCCAAAGGCTGACTGAAGTGCTGAAATATGAGAAATGCTGTTTGCTTGTCAAATGAACAAAATCAACACTGTAGGAATTTTATTAAGTTTGGTTTTGACAAGAACCTTTATTCAGATGAAACTGTTACTCCTACTGGCTGCTTCACAATAGTATTCATGACTGCTCCGAAAGCCTGTGTCTTCTGGCAGATGCATGGAATCTAAATGTTAGTGGTGCATTTTCACAATGGTGAATCATTAGATCTTGATGGAATTGATCTGTTTAAGGACTGCTAGGGCTGGCAGCTGTCACTGTGATCAACATTTGTTTGTCATCTCTTTGGGAAAAATGCAGTTTATTCACCTCGGAGCAAGGGAGAGAATTGGATTTTCTTCAGATGCAAATAAATAAATAAAAGAGGTTAAATTAAACTCCATGGCTGACAGGAACTTTATAGAGTCCTGTAGCACCTTATTCTGGCCCCCTTCATCTCTGTGCCTCTCTGCATAATGGGCAACATCTTATTTAAATGATCATGAGATTTGGATTATCTTTGCAGTGAGCCTACAATATATTTATTGCTATCTTCTAAAATGTTGTCATTTTCCTGTAGAATGATCACAGAAATGGTGCTTTTTGAGTGACTATCCAACAGCTTCAAAGAATCACCACATTTTACTGACGGGTTTTAAAGGTGAAGATTCCCAAGACAGGTTAGGCTAGCTGTCCTCAATAGACCTGTCTTCTCTCCCCTTGATAAAAGACCTGACACTAAACAAACCAAGAAAAGTTCTCGCCAAACCTCCTCTGCCAGAGGCCCAGGGAGAAAGAAAGTGTTACTAAATTGAATAGGCTGACCAGCTGATGCAAATATGGTGCTTAATATATTAATAGTTTTATTTTGTTAAAGTGAAAATCTTTCTGTCTAACGATATAAAGCGTGCCTTCTGCCACCCAAAGCTGGTTCAAATGAGGTCAAGAAGCAAAATTAGAATCTTCCTTACTCAGAGTAAAACTCTGACCTTAAAAGGGGTTCTTAAGAAGCAGCAGTTATTTCACTGACTTCCATGGTACATGATGAAGGCTGAAGTAAGAAACCACCTGTAGGTGTTTTCCCATTGAAAGAAAAATAAATTTGGGCACATTTTATTGTTTTCTAGGCAGTATGGTAGTATTACTTCAACATGATGAAGTAGAAGAGCATTAAAGGAATACCCCTTTATTTTAAGGAAAGTGATTTTTAGGATTCAATTAGCCAGAGGTGAGAGGTATTGCTAGAAATGCTGCATTCAAGCTTGAGGAGAGACTGACTTCATTTTTTTTTTCTCTCCTTGGATAAAACAAACCTCTGTACTCATGGGTTTATGTCACATTGAGTCTGAATGGGAGCCTATGATGGTCTCAGAGAAAGCAGGTGGTGGCCTCACTTGCCAACACTGACCACTGTGCTGAGCTCGCTATTGATAGAGCAATGGATGGGGAAATCGAAAATGGGACTGACAGCGGGGTTGTCATTCCAGGTAGTGAGTGGGGAGCTGAGCTGCTGGCAGGGCTGCCCTGGACTTGTCCGTGGCAGTTTGCAGAGAAGATTTTGGAGCTCAGATGTCTGGATACCTGCCCCCATTTCATCCCTAGCAAACCCACCCGCAGAATTCTGGCATGGCCGCAGTAGACTCGGGTCTGTGCCGATGGAGAAACACCTTGCCCTCTGTGCCAGAGAGAGGCCAAGGCTTGCAAACCAGCCACACAACCCATCTAAGCTAGTAAAGGTGATTTTTCCAAGACTCAGGTTTCATCACTAGCTGAAGCCTGGAAGACCTGAAAGGTCTTGCTGAATGTGGCAGAAACTAATACAAGCATTAGGTAAGTTTGTGGTCTCTGAAACAGGCCGGTGTTTTTCTTCTGTGCTTCCAGCTGAGCCAAATGGTACAAGAGCACACCTGTACAGTGCTGTGCAGTTCTTCAGCTGGCAGAAAGGTGATTTTTTGTTTGTTTGTTTTTTTGTTTCACTATTGCTATTCTGTGTAAATACAAATGCTTTCTAGCAGATTTCTTCACAGCAAAAATTTTTTTCTAGTTAGTATGAAGTAATCTGGCAATAGTAGGGGTCACCTGAGAGGAAGGTGCTGCAGAGTAGTAATTAATTAGTCTAATTGAGACAAGGTTGGGCTTAATGACCTGTGGATCTGGTGTGGCTAGCAAGGTTGACACAGCTGATGATTATGTTGCTTGAGAGTCAAGGTACCTGTGCCAGACTTGCTGGACAGTGTCTCAGGTTGCTTGTCCTTACTTCCCTCTAAGTCCTTAGAACTGGATATTGAGAGGTCTCTGGATTTCCTATACTTCACTGAAGTTGGTGGGATTTGCTGAACTGCAGAAGTTTCAGCCTCTTATGCATCCCAGGAGAAGGTATGAGGGTATCTGGGTAACTCCCCTAGTGTTCCCTTGCTGAGGGTTTTTGTGACTTGTTTTCTGCTGCTTGTTTTAGGCTGTCAAAGCCTGAATTCGATTCTCTGGCTAAAACAGTCCTTAAGGGGGTGTGTGTGTGTCTGTGTTTATGTTTGTGTGCGCATGAAGTCACGTATTTATCCATGCACACCAAGCTGTGTGTCGGTCTGTGTAAATGCACACGTTGTCCACGGCTTTTTAATCACTTTAAATTCTGAAAGGTCTTCTGCTACAACACTGTAATGAATGAAAAATACTGCATTTGCCTGTGAACTAACAAGCCAGCCTGTTTTCCTGAGCTGGACATCTTGTCAAAGGATAAGGTAATTTATTTATTCTTCTGTAAGAGTAAATTATTTCCTCTGATAGGAAATTATAGAATGGTGGTTTTTCTCTTTAAAAATATTATAAACCTAAATTTTAAAAAGGTGAAATTTCAAGATAGGGAGAGAGAGGAAGATAGAACAAGGGACAGGAGAGTAAGAGAAGCATTGGTAATTGCTGGCTCACTTGTAAGCACAGAGGGGAATGGTGTGCTCTACCCAAAATGATGGCGGTTTTATCCTCTTTAGTGGGCTTTGGGAATGGGTCTGAATCAACATGTGCTCCATACTGAGCCATGTTGATTTCAGCTGATGACTGCAGAGACTGAACTTCAGAGTCTATATGTGAGCACAATAGAAAAACAAGGGATAAAGCTTTTATTTCTGCTCATTTCACCTTTCCTAGCTCAGGTCCTTGTGCTAGTGGCAGAGTACTAGCACACTTGTCAAAAACACTGTTATGTACTTAGCCTTTAAATCATGTATGTGCCTGCAAGGTAGGACTGGCAACCATCCAATCCTTTTGGGGGTCGTTTCAACATGTTTTTATGTTGCGTAGCAGAATGAATCTCAGTGGGATTGCTTAGGCATTATTGCAATGAAAATATTGAATTATAATTACACTAACAAGCACAAAAATGCAGTAGATGCTCTTCACTTGAAATTAGAGCTCAACAGAGCTCCTGTCTTCAGTATGCTTATCACGCTCCTTCTACAGCAATATTAGTCTTTCTGTGGAGAGAAGAGGCAAAATGAATATTCAACAATTGTTTTAGTTAAGCTGATGCTACTGTGGACTCTGTTCTTTCTCTCTGGCTTATTCTTTGAAATGCAAATTTTTTAAAAACAGAGAAATCAAGTGATCATAATCAATCTTTTCTCCAGGGTAGGAGAACTTCTAAAACAGTAATTTTTTAAGCCTCTGTTCTCCTTAATTACTTTTTTCTTATGTAAACACTGATGATATTTGTGGGGGATGGGTATACAGAAGTGTACACATATCTGGAAACAAGAAAACTGACCTAGGATCAGAGTAACACTTGCTAGCTCTAGGAAGATATCTAGTCTTTCTCTTATCGCCTCACCAAACACTCAAGTATCTTTTCCTCTGAGGAATTTCAGCTAGGCACCAGAACACTTCCCCTTGTCAGTCTCAACAAGTACACTTACAGAATTGAGCTTAGTCCCTCTGCTACTTTCTTCCTCTGTTTTGCTGACCCTACTAGGCGGTCAAATCCCTAGCAACAAATGGTGGTTTCTGCTCAGTGATACCTTTCCCTGTTGGGCCTATGAGCAATGGAGAGGAAGCACAGCAAAAATGGAAAGCAGAAGACGTCTAAAAATGAATGTTTGTTGAACTCTGGCTTGTCTTTCATAGTCCTGGAGTGCTTTACTAAGGAGAAACTTAGTAAACTTAGTAAAATTAGGTCCTTTTTCTCTTTCTGTCTGATTAGTTTACCCTTATAAATGAATGTTGTCTAAAACTGCATTATACTTGTTCTTACCTATAAACTTTCACTACAGAGGACAAATTCTATTTTCTTGTCCTGCAGAATTCTGTCATTAAAACTGTGATTAAAGTTTTCAGTCCAAATCTCTTTGGACAATTACACAGAAATTTGTTTCATTCGGGACCTCAAGGCACACACTAGCAACCAGTTTGTACTCTGTGGCAATTAGTATGCTGAAATTTACCCTGTTAGAGATGCAGCCTGCCACCAGAGGTACACTCTGCCTCTCCAAATCTGTTTAACGGTGACACAAATATTGCATTCATCTACCATCCATCACTTGTCTTAAATTGCTTGAGAGATTAATATGTTTTATTGCCCATACTGGGAGGGCCTGTAGTGATCTAAGCTTCTTGAAGGTGCATTAAAATAAAAAAAAAAAAAGGAGAAATAATAACAGGAAGTAAGTGGGAAGACGACTATCTCTACATAAGAGCAAAGAGGTATAGCACTAAACTTTAAGCCAGGAGTGTGTGATCTCAGTCTCCAATGGGTTACAGATTGTAGTAGCTATGGCTGCTGTATTGCTGCTCTCCTGCCTGTGGATGCTGGGAAGACTGCTGGGGCTTGCAGCAGAGGGGGCCATCTCTGGGCTTCCACAGATGATTAGTGTAAGCATCCATTTCGTATTGAAGCACAGGGAGATTTAAGAGATGCCTAAACTTAATTAAACCTACTCGTCTAAGTTACTGGACCTCCAAGATGAGGTCTTTGTTTTGCACCTCGTTATGTTATACTGGGAGACTGGGTGCCTTGCCCTACAGCCTTTCTGTGCCTTGCCTGTGTCTTTCTGTCAATGTTTGGGAGGGTGGGGCTCACTGGCAGAAGAAAACTGTGTTGTTCTTTGCATAGTAACAACCTAGAAGAAAGAAACTTTTCCTAAAAATTCATTCCTGCTTTGACATACACAGAGCAAGGGGGAACATTTTTTTCCCCAGGAACTGTTCTGTCTTGAGCACACCAGGTCTGCATTCTGGCAAGCTCTGAAGGCTGTTATAGTACTCTGCCACTGTGACTGCACTAATGTAGCTGCTACAGATATATTTAGTGGCCAATTATGTAAGGTATAACTAAGTGTTCCACACACGTATGAAGTTCCTGCAGTGCTTCTAAACTCTCCAAAATACACAACTGCTCTTAAAGTTTTTAAGAACTAGCATTCTGGAATTTGTAGTGTGGTCATTTTTTAGTTGATGATTTTTGTTGTGTGTTTTTTTTAATGAGCTTTAGAATGATTGCAACTAGTTGAATGTAAGTTAGTCTCCTGTGAATTTCTGCTCACATAACCTAAGAGAAGGAACTCCAAGTTCCTTCTTAGTACTTTGAAATGCCATTAGTTTCTCTTTCAGATTTCAGGGAGCCATTTAAAGCCTACAGACATTCTAGAAGCAGTTGTACAATACTGGTAGCAAAAGTCACCTAATACTTACGTACATGGTGAATTATTTTGCTCTTCTTACTTATCATCTGTTTTTCATTATTCTTTCCTTGGTACAAGTCAGAGGAGCTTCTCCTGAGCCTTTCAAATTCAGCTGTGCAGAGAATGAAGACTTGCCCAGGGTTTGACACAGAATTCAGGTTCAGCTCAGTGCTCACTCATTCTTTAAATGCTTTGGCTGGAAAAGAAGGTCTCAAGAAAAAAAAACTGCATTGGGTGTCTTCTCATGGAAATTCGTTGAATTTCCCTAAACATTTGGATTTCTAGTGTTGGCTTTCAGTGTTCTGATTTCTAAAATTCTGTATCAAAACTAAAACTATACAAGTGTTCAAGTAGTCCTTTTAATAACATTGGAGAAAAATTAATTCTTCTTGTGAAAGTTTCCAATATATTTTCTTTTTAGTGTTTTTGGAATGAAAACACATTTTGAAGTCCATACCTTTCCTCAGGGAGAAGGAAGCTCCTTTTCAATCAGCTCTACAGAGACTGATCCTCTTGGAGCCTTGGAGCCAGCTCCCTCTTGTCACAGATGCAGTCATAAAAGCAAAATTGTTAGAGATAAATTCATTTTTTCATGGTCCTCTAATTCTTAAAGGAAATATCTTCTATCCTTTCCAGCCACTTTCCCAAATTTATTAAAATTAAAACTCTGTGTAAGTAGAGACTTAGACATTGAATCTTCAGCTTGCTGACCTTTTCCCTCTGTTCTGGAGAAGGTGAAGACACGTAATGTATTGAAACATCTTTAGGCTGCAGCTCTGGACTCTGCTCCCTTTTTGCTCCCTGGAAATCTTTTTGCAGGATTGTAAATGACCAGTCATGAGCTAAAAGCACAAATATACCTGGCCAAGATAGAGAGGGTCTTGAAAGTAGTGTTCTTAAAAAAATGATTCCCTACACTTCTAACACCCACCATATTGCAAGCAGTAGTATGCCATCACGACTTTCCCTTCTTAACACCCATTAAAGAGAATCCCTGGCTAATCCTTCAGAGATAAGGAGCAGAATGATGGTAGTCATAGAAACTGCTGCTTAAATATCTAAGTTTTGCACAAACTCCAGATTATGGCTAATTACACAAGTGATGAAAATCTGCTTCAGCACTGTACAAAGCACTGCCATTTTATTAGCTTTAAGCAAGTTTGCTGCTCAAAAATGGTACAACTACATCTGTTCTTTAGCTGGGCTAGTTGGTAGTGAAACTAAGGGGAAATTCTTAACACAGTGCTTGCCATCTATTGGTAAATGGCCCCTTGAATAAATCTTCAAGTACAAAATAATAACTGAGGTGGCCAAAGAAATAGATGCCTCATACATGTACCCACTGTATCATAAATAGGTTCTGTAAACAGGTCTTGAATCCAACACAACAGTTTAAAGCTGCTTTTTCCAGTGACAGTTCAGATCCATTGCTCTGATAGCTGTAGACCTGTTGTGTCCTTATAGCTTCAGGCTGGGAGAATGGGCTGATTTTCAACACACCCACAAATCATGTGCTTCTTGGAGTAAATAAATATGAGGATTGAGCATGTTTAATGAGCCTTTTGTCTACAAGGGCTTCAGACTTCCTGGGCTCTGGCTAGTTTAAATTCTCTTGCATAACTCAGTACAGCTGGTGAACTACTAAGCAGAGTTTTATAACAATATCCCCATACCAGCACAAGGGAGAGCCCAGCTGAGTGTGGCTGATGTGGCCAGAGCCTGTTGCATGGGATATAGAGGGAGAGGCTGAGGGAAAGGGTCTAGTTCAGCCTGAAGAAGAGGTTAGGGAAGGGCCTAATTGATGTCTCCCAGTGCCTGATGGGGTACTGCAAAGGAGATGCAGCCAGGTTCTTCTCAAGGTGCAGAACAAAAGGACATGGAGCAATTGTCACAAATTGCAGAAAGGAAAATTTTGTTTGGAGGTAACCCCTTCTGTTGTAATGAACTTCTTGAGCATAGGAACAGGTACTCAGAGGGTTCCTAGGAACTCTCCCTGAGAACCTTCAAAACTCAACTACGCCAAGCCCTGTACAACCTGGTCCAACTTTGAAATTAGCCTTACTTTGAATAGGAGGTTGAACTGCCAGATATCCAAAGAACTAATATGTGTTTTTCTAGGATTCTCTAAAAATGAGGTAAGGAACAAGTTACTTCAGGTCATGCAACAAACTTGTGCTCAAGTCAGGAACATGCATTCCCTAATTTCAAACCATTGTTGCACTGAGTAGGCCATATTACTCTTCTGACAGAACAATATTTCCCTGATGAACCTTATGTAAGAGCATTCATGATGTAATAATAAACAACTTTTTGTTATCTCTTGTAAAAATACATAAGGGGATGGAGAAGAATATTTTAACTTTGATGCTTCAGGAGTATCCTAAAATGTGATGCTTTTAAGCCTCGTGCTTTGCCCTGTGCCTTTTTTTATGAAACTATGTCTGCGTTGAGTGTTCTAAAAGAGTCTTCCTTTTCTTCAAAGACATTTTTCTTCAGAAATAGTAATGGTTAAGGTGCTTCTGCATGCCTGAAAATTATATTTAAAAACCAAAATGGTAAGTATATTCAAATGCTAATATTTTCTGTCATGATCCATATCTTGGTTACCTCTAAAGATGCCATGGAAGTTTTTATTAGCAGACAGGAAATATTTCTTTTTCCTGCGGTTCATGAAGTAACTGATGTTATCTCAACTGTTGTTGCTGAATTTTAGTCTGAACGGGTTCTTCTAGCTGTCAGTGTAAATTGCTACAACGTGTTGGATATGTGTGTGGGGATATTTTTTGCTATATTAAAATATTTCATGAAATGCAGCTCCATGAATCCGACTTAGTTATTATGAATATTATTAAAATTTATGAAGACATCTGGTAATAAAGCTGCAACATCTCCAAGTCTTGGAAGGGTGGAGAAGAACCCAACAAATCACCACCTGTATTGACTTTATTAATAAATTTTTATTATCAGGTTCCAGCAGATGTTTCTCATAAACTACATTTGCTGATTCCCCCTTCACCTATAGTACAAAATGTGTGTGTTTACTGCTGCCCACCCCCTTTCAGCTGGTATAATAATTCTTACCTAGCTGTCTGTGCTGATCAGGCTCAGGAAATACAACATAGGCTTGCTTTTTTCACCTTAGCAGAGCCTTTGGCTGCACTACAGTGTACCTTAAAATAAAATAAAAATAAATCATAAATTACACAGATTAAAAGAAGCCAAAGGAAGAAAGAAGTGACTTGCTTATTTGGCTATGGCTCTCTGAGCAGGCTGCAATCCCTGCAGAATTTCCTTGCCTCTAGCAAAAGTCTTAGCACTGGAAAGAGGACTTCCATGCACAGCTGTGAGCCTGTTAGCAAGGGAGGTGCTGGCAAATCTGGCTGTCATCTCTTGTGCAAGACTAGGGACAGGCCAGACCTCTCTGTGCTTCAGTGTGCCCTCCTCACTCCAGCTCTGGAGACACCAGCACACTTGCTTTACTACAGAGCTTTGAGCTTTCTGCTACATTTGTAAATCTAACACCTTGGTTTAGGCTCTTTGAAGGGACCCATCCTCCTGCAAGCACTTTTGCACTTGCTTAGCTCTTTAGTTAAGAATACTCATTCCTTATAATCTTTGAACAGCTGTTGCTCACAAGAATGCTAAATTTCTCCCCAGGACCACCACACTAGCAACTGGAAGGCACTCTGAAATGCCTTCATGCGGGAAGGGTATATTCTGCACAGAGCATAAGCTTTTGGGCTGAGACAGAGACAGCCAGCTTGGGTAAAATCAAACTACCAGCAATTTAAGTTAGTCAAGATCACCTCTTTTCTATTTCTTCATCTCATCTGAAACTATTTAGGTCGTTGATCTAAGCACTATGAGGTGACCTGGACCTTACTGACCTCGTGGTTTTAGTGTAGGATAAATAATAGGAAAATGGTAAGTATAAACTGTGAAGCTGAAAAAGCTAGACACAGCTGAATAGTGTTCAAAGTAAGCCTTAATCTTGGCATAAAGATGGACAGCAAGGCTTGAGTTTTTGATGATTTTTACTTGTTGTGGGTTTTTTTTTTAATCCCTCACAGCCAACTTCAATAAAAATGAATCAAGAAGGTGAAGGTGAAGAGGGGGAGAGAAAGATGCTGGTGGTGGTTTGGATTTTTTTGTTGTTTGTGGGTTTTTAAAATTTTTCTGTTGCTCAAGAGGGCATGTGGGTGTGTTTTCAGTTATTCCAGTTTACTGGGAGATGCTGAACTGCCCCCATGGCATCTATGAAATCCTAATGTTGAGTTGTTTTAGTGGCATTTTTAACCATCAAACTGATTATGCAAACATGAGTTAGGGGGAACAGTTTTAAGCCTGCACTTTCATGGGGAATAACCCTTCATTATGGAGCAAACTCCTTCAAGATCAACTTGGTAAAACCTAGATAAGTTACATGGGGACAGCCATAATGAAAAAATAGCTTTCAAATGGAATTTATTTGCTGCTAAGAAGTTCTCATTAAGTTACAGTCTATTTCCTCTGAGAGGGAAGGGAATGGAAGAGAAAACCACAGTGTCGCTCCACTGGGCATGCAGACTCTCAGCTCACTATGGGCACTGACCCTTGCGTCTTCTGGAGAGCTGGGGGCTGAAAGAGCTATTGAGACTTGGCCTGAAGATGTCTGCAAAATAAGCTCATCTTCTCAGTTGATGGTAGTATCTCCCTTTGCCACAGCCCAACTGTGCTGGTGACAGTGCTCTCTCTAATCACTTCAATTTCAGACAGCCAAGGGTGAGCAGCTCTGAGCTGAAGCTATGGAGAGGTGTCCTTCCCTGGAGTTACCTATATCTGTACCTTGCTCCAAATGTTGACCACACTGCCTGTCTCTTCCTATCCTCTGCTACTAGTGGTTACTGACCACTTTTGTTTCCTGCACTGGCTGATAATGTGAACTACGATCTAGCAAAAATCGTCTGGCTTAATCTCAGCTCCCCTAAGGTGCTTAGATGCCTTGGATGTTCAGTTATCCCATTAGGCATTTGCTGTCCAGCAATGAGCTACCCAGCTGCCATCTAATCTGTTGCTGGTGAGCAACTGATAGAGCCACCTATGCTGTGGTTATCAGCAGTTTTAGCAACAATAGCACAGTCTCTGAAGACCTCAGGCAGGGTTTTAAAACCGCCCCACTGCCACCAACCAGATTATCACACTGGTGTCCCAAGAGAAAATGAAAACAAAAGATGGTCAGCCAAACCCCTATCTTCTCTTGGTAGGCTTACAGGAAAGATTATGTCCAAACTAGCATGCTGACTAGAATGAGATGCTTCTGTTGTATTCCCCCATGCAAGTGGATACCCTAATCCCATGTCCACCACTGACCTGTCTTTTCTCAGACTGAACAAAACAACTTCTGACTAGCACTCAGATACATTTTTCTGTTCATTAGAGGAATCAAAGTTAGGTTTTAGGCTGTTTGGTGTACTCTGATATGTCCCTGTGAAGGAAAAGATCAAAATAATGTTGCTGCTTTATCTGTGAAGTCTGCCTGAAAGCCCAGTGTGAGACACATCCATTGAAAACCAACATTTATCAGTGGTCCAGCTCCATTAATGAAGGACATGAGAGGAGATCAGGTACAAAACTCAGTTCCGTGAGTCCTCATCCTCTCTTCTTAAAACACTTTGATAAAAAATATAAGGATGTGAAAAGGAACAAAAGAGAGACAACACTTTTAAAGTCTCTCCAGCAACTTGTCTATTAGTTGATGCACAACTGACAAGTGAGGTAACTTTTGACCTGCACTTCATTAGTTATAGGAAATAACCTGAAATTTAGTAATTTATGCCTTGCCTTTTTGAGAAAATATTTCTCAGTGTTGGAAGGAAGAGCATATTTTTTAGCCCAGGGTTTTTTATTATAAACTTTTCATCGTCTTATGTGTGAAAACCTAGTGATGCAATAATCCCCAATTTCAACACACATGATGTTTTTGTAGCTAAACTCACTGGTTGGTAGACAAAAACTCTTTTGTTGTTGTTTTTAGGTTTGGTTTATTTTTAATCAATCCCAGAGGTACAACACCTAACCTTAGTTTACTTTTCCCTTCAGAAAGTTAATACTGCGTAGTATCTGGAATATAATATTTAACATTTGCTGTTAATCCTGACCTCTCTGATGATGTAACAGCAGTCCTGCAACTTCCTAGACAGATCGCAGAGTGCCCAGTGTATCAGACCTTCTACACAGAGATTATTCTAAACAATAGGCACAGCTTAGAGGAAATTGGAAACCCAAATCTTGAGCCTTGAGCTGACTTTTGCTGAGGATTGTCTCCCTGGTAGCTAGGGAGTACTTATGATTGCAAAACGTTTGTAAAAAAAAAAAACAAAACGCTGGTTGTAAGTAGCACTATCTATACTAGTAAAAAGGAAAAAAAATCCTTTTCTCACAACTAAACAATGAGGGCAGACCTCTGCATCAAGAAATGGGAAGTGCCCAAAGCAGGAGATGGTTCAAACATCTTAGTGTTCCCTTTGCAACTTGGCTTGACAGCAAGATTTACACAGGACTGTAGGTCTTTGCTGTATTTAATGAGTTTTGGAAAAGCAGACTGTGTATAAGAGCAGCCTGGAAAGGTTAGGCAGCTGACATTTCAGGAGGCAGCAAATAACACAAGTTGATAATGTCAAGGAGCTGGTGCAAACAGTCTTTTGAGAGCTACAGGTGGGTCCCAGATAAATGCTGCAATAACTGGCAACTTCAATTTAAAAATTATGTTTTGGGTAGCAGTATTATTTCCTCTTTGCCTATGAGACTCACCTCAAATGTCAGACAGAGATGGTGATATTTTACATACAACATTTTTCTTCCTAGCTCTTTTTAGGGATTGTATAGATCTTCCTCGAGGACAGCCTGCATTCCCTTCCTTCCTGTGTTTGTGAGCAGGAGTTGCTTGCAGAATACAGACAGGGTCTTTTGGCTCCTAACCTGCCCTCCAGTACTTGTGCTGACCCCACGCAGATACTTGCCTGCGATGTAAAATGAACAAGGTGCAGTGGCATCTGAAATACACCATCTCACTGAATGTTTGTGTTGCAGTGCATAGCAAAGCAGCCAGCACTTATAATTAAACATGGTCAACACCAGTACATAAAACTGGCTTGGAAAAATTGCCTTGATAACAATCCAGAGCTATCCGAGTCTAACAGACACCACTTTGTAAAGCTATACAATAGAATTATGTAATGTAATTTTGCTGTTGGAAAGTGGTAGCTGAAAACTTTCAGCCTTTGATGTAACTAAACTCAAATATTTGGGGTAATTCCATTAGTGAGTAGTGAATTCCTGTCTGCCCATCCAAATGTATTTCCTAGAAGCTGCTAGAGACAGGGTGGGGCAGGAGACTTAGTCAAACAATATTAAGTGATGGATAGAAGACATACATTACAAGAAGGTGACCTCACTGTAGCGGGTCAGATTCACACCCCTTGGAGTGAGATAAGGGTACTTCTGAATACCTGTAGCAAGGAGGTGATACTGCTGCACCTCACAGGTGCATTGAGGGCTGGTTTTGGTTACAGACCTCCAAAGACCTGCAGGCACTGGGTTCTTATGGCAAATGTCATGTGACTTTTCATCAGAAAGGGCCTTCATACTTTCAGATCCCGACGATGCTGATTTTCTTAAAGCTGCAACTGATACCGGCCTATCCAACTAGTACTTTGTTTTGGTCCCGGTGTAAAAGTTGCAGTCAAGTTTTAAAGGTTATGACTCAGTAACTGAAGTCACCAGTTTTTGTAATTGATATCAAGTGCAGCAGATGGTAGAGATTACTTTTTATGTGTGTCAGTGTTTGTAATGGCAAAGCTTGACAGTTACTGTATTCAAATGGCTATGGCCAAATGCACTTCCATGGAAAGACAAGTTGCTGGGCTTGCACATGTAAACCACCTTGTCAGTGAAGCTCACTGTATCGAATTGACTGCATGCACATCTGAATGCCAGAAAGGTGGACACGACATATTTTTATCTTAGAGAAACAATATATAAATTTATTTTTGGTATATTTATAAACAACAGGTACACAATTATGTAGCTACTCTGTAAATGCTTTTCCCAGACTTGTCCTTTTTCCTTTCTTGGTATGTAGTCAGTCCCTTCCATCTGACCGATACTGATACATCACCTTACTGCTGATTTTCAAAACTCCTTTTGTCCTGGCACTACAAGGTTTTAGGTACATAGGCAAGGTATATCAAGCTGTATACAATGTGAGTTATATGAGTTACTTTGCATTTGCTGAAGTTCAAAAACTTTTTCCCAGTGAAAAGAGAGTCTGTTGTGGAAGTATTATGTTACCACTTTTGAAAGAAAAAAGCCTCTCCGTCCTACTCATAGAAGCAGATACTTTGATATCTTGAAAATAACACTTTTTTACTTATTATAGGCATTGATGGCAAGCCATGGTGATGACTCACCTAGCACATCAGTCGAAATATGGAATAGTAATGAGTTAAATAGATTGTCAAACAAAATAATTTAATTTCCGTGACAGGGCAAAAGAGGGTTTTTCTGTTTATTTGTTTGTTTTTACCACCCTAAGTGCCTAGAATACTCAGAAATAATGTCTTTGCATCATCTTATCTGCTCTAGGACTGAAGACAAGTTATTGGCTAACACTCCAAATATGATGCTCTGCAATTCCTTTGCAGAGGCCACTGCACTACCTCCTCTTGAAGGTCAGCTTGTTTGTTTAACCTCTTTGGATCCAGTGGTCTCTGAGGCCCTTGGTACTGTGCCACTTTTTGCAGGAGACTTGCAGTGCTGTGATGGCTCAAGTTGTGTAGCAGTCAAGACAGGAGAATTTTTACTCAGAGAGGTGGTGAGCAAGATGGTAACCATGTACCTATATATATTATGGACTGATATGATTAAAGCTGTTCAGTTTGGTTTTACTAAACAGTACCAAGCCTGTGGGGAGAAACCAGTCCTGTTACCCTTGACAGCTGTATTTTTGTCAACAGTTAACTATGTTGCATCCCAGCACAAACTTTAACACTCTTCTGGAAGCACAAATCTGTGCTCAGAAAGATAAGAATAGCAGCTGTATTTCCAGCCCTTGCTTCTTGCACAGCCAGCATCTAAACATAGAAGAGCCTCCATTACCCTTGTCTGGACACAGCTGGCTGCACTCTGCTACCTCAAGTTTGGCAGAACACACAGCTAAACAGCTGGAAATGAGCTGTATATACCACTGTATATGGTCTATGGTGGCATGCTTAATTTTCTTGTCTTGGCTAGACTATGGGCCTGGTGCTGCGTGCATCCCGGCTGGCTTGAAATCTGTGTCCATCTCGGGAAACACCTGACAGTAATGGGATTGCTCTTTGGCAGTGAGACAAGAGTGTGTGGGGAAAGTGCTCATGTCCTGACAAACAGGAGTGTCAGAGGCAGCAGAGCTGGAGCAGTACATAGGCAGCTCATGCAGGATGTTGTCTCCCATTGCCAGCACTGGGAGAGGCTGGGTGACAAAGCACCTGGGATGGGGCAACCCGGGATATATGTACGAACTGGGGACTGAGATGCTGGAAAGCAGTGCCATGGAAAGGGACCTGGGGGTCTTGGTCAATGGCAAGTTGAGTATGAGTCAGCAGTGCCCTGGCAGCCAGGAGGGCCAACCATGTCTTGGGGGGCATCAGGCAAAGCATCGCCAGCTGGTCAAGGGAGGGGATTGTCCTGCTCTGCTCTGCACTTGGGCAGCCTCACCTTGAATATTGTGCACAGTTTTGGTCACTGCAATATAATAAAGATATTGAGCTATTAGAGAGTGTCCAAAGGAGGGCAATGAAGATGTTGAAGGCCTTGAGGGGAAGCCATATGAGGAGTGGCTGAGGTCACTTAATCTGTTCAGCCTGGAGAAGAGGAGACTGAGGGGAGACCTCATCTCAGTCTGCAACTTCCTTTAGAGAGTAAGAGGAAGGGCAGACACTGATCTTTTCTCTCTGGTGACCAGTGACAGGACACAATAGAACGGCCTGAAATTGCATTAGGGGAGGTTTAGGTTGGATATCAGAAAAAGGTTCTTCACCCAGAGAGTGGGCACTGGAACAGGCTCCCCAGGGAAGTGGTCACAGCACCAAGCCTGACAGAGTTCAAGAAGCATTTGGACAATACTCTCAGGCACATGGAGCCTTTCCATTTAATGTCCACTCCAGTCCTCCCTATTGAATGTCTCTAATCTGCAGTTTGATGTCTTTATTGCTATGGGGTGTGTGGGAGGTGGTGTTTGTTTCTCTTGCATTTATATATGTGTGTGTGTGTGTATATAGTTTGTTTGTTTGTTTGTTTGTTTTTTGTTGGAGGTAGTGTTTCAAAAGCCACACTTGATTTAAATTACAGATCGCTTTTAAATCACACAATATTCTGAGCTAGAAGAGACCCACAAGGATCATCAAGTCCAACTCTTCAGTGAATGGCCCATACGGGGGTCAAATGATTTCTAAGCTTGTGACTCAGCTGAGGAAGCAAGAACCTAAATGGGCTTGTTGCTGCTTTTTTATCCAGATAACAAATGTACCTTTTTTCTTCTCCGTATTTGTTTGTGAAGATTCTATGTTGTAGCTGTGAAACTGTTTTCAGTCTTAATATCTGAATAATTCTCCATGAATGACATGACGAAAACATTGAAAATGCTGCCTTGTCCTGAAATAGTGTAGTCGAGTCAGAACTTGGTTTGCAAGAAAACAACCAGAAGACATTTCAGTGTTTTGCCAAATGGTGTGATTTCATCATTAGAAATGATGCAAATGAAACCATCTTCTGGCAGAGGACATGTGCACATGCAGGCCACCCTACACAACTACTCCTCTTAATGTTTATTGTAACTAGTTTGCATTATTCATCTACGTTTGATTGAAAAGCTCATCACTTCTGGAACTATTTGTACCTCAGAGTCCTTCTTAATCATCATGCAGGACACCTTCAAGATTCCTTAACATGACCCTATTCAAAGAGAACTGTTGCTTGTTGGTAGCTTGGGTCTGACACATGACAACGCTTATTGCAGATGTTTCTGAAAGGCTGCTGAAATCCCCCGTGGCCTGGAAATTGTCCGCTACACAAAGGACGCAAACGGTGTGGGAGCTGGTTGCCCTGGGACATGGTGTCATGGACAGAGAGCAGGCTGGGCTGCGCTTCTTCTCGTGGGGAAGGTTTGACAGGATGAACACGGGCCAGAAACCAATTTGGTTACACTGCATCAGCAGTTTCCAGAAGAAAATTATTACATTCTGGTCTGCTCTAGTGAATATTAATTCTGCTCTATCAAGTAATGTTTTGAGTCAGGATGATGGAATATTAGGTGTGCTCAAACGCCTCTTTTTACTTAATAAAACTTAATAGTAGGATTTTTCTTCTTTAATGTGGGGAAATGAAAAATCACCCTTACAGTTTCCCTTTATAAAAAGTTGCCTCTCTCTCTCTCACACACATACAAACACACACACACGCATACACATGCAAACATCCATCCTATACAAGATTGCACAGCTTTCACAGAATATTCTGTGTTGAAAGGGACCCTTAATGATCATGAAGTCCAACTCTTAAGTGAATGGCCTATATAGGGATCAAATCCATAACCTTGGTGTTATTAGCACCGTGCTCTCACCAACTGAGCTAAGATGTTTTCAAGTCTTTTGTGATGAAACAATTGCAGGAGGTAAAGAAAAAAGAAGTTATATAGTAAATGCAGGAGCCAAAATTTAAAATAGTCCACTGTTGAATTTGGCAAGTGTAAGATGGGACATTTGACATCCAACCTTTCAGAGCAGCTCTTGTTAGCTTTTCCAAATCCCATCCACCCTTACCTGCCTTGCAGAAGAGGCACACGACAAAAGCACGAAATGAAGCATTTTGGTCCAATTAGTCACATTATCTATTTCAGCACCAAGCTGAAAAAAACAACCTCTTAATTCCACAGTCCTGGTATTTGGTAACCTGCCACATTCACACTATATAATTTAAGCCACTGTTCTGCATCGTAACCATTTAGTAGAGTCCTCAACAGAGAAATGCTATGGCGCTTGTTTATGCCCAGAGAAGCCACATCTGCCTCCAAAGTCAAGGGTGCTGAAACACTCCTAGTAGTGGATCAGTGTCAGCAACCAATGCAGGGCTGTATTGAGAGCTCTTCAGAGAACAGCATCACAAGACACTTGATTTCTGGCCACTGACAAATGCCTCTGTATCCTGAACTTCAGCTCACAAATAATTATGTCTCTTGGTTTTAATCATCTGGGTCAGATTCGGGATGACAGTGGAATGGGACTAAAGGTCAATGCCCATTTCTCTGTGGCATAGTTGACAGCACAAAATTGGACTCCCTGTCCATACAGGATTCATAGTAAATCCACTTTTATTTAGTCTCAGTGTGAGGTGCCCAGGGAGCTTGGTGAGGGGAAAAGACAGCTTTCTTTCCAATCCTAACCTCCTAAATCTGTCTATCAAGAAAAATAGAATGCTGGTAGGGAGATAAACTGAGACAGGCTGCTACCCATCTCTAACGCACTCACTATTTGCTCCATGACGTAACTCAGTCCTGCTGACCTACTCTGTTCTCATTTGGCTCACCATCCTTCTAGTAGCTCCCTTCCTTCTTCCAACCCATCTTTCTCTCTTCAAAATTCCTTAACTTAATCCTTTCAGAACCCTTTCCAAACTTTGTCCAAACCACTTGCAGGCTCAACAATTTTTTGCTTCAATAGCAGGGCATCACTGAGCCTGTTCTTCCACAGTTCATAAAAGCGTAGGTTTGGTGATTCCCTACTTTGTTCCCAAGCACAAGAAGTTTCTTCTATTTAATGGAGGAAACTCACAGATTTTTGAAGGGGAGGAAGAGGTGTCATGTTTAGACCATATCCACTGCTGAGAGAGAATGGAGAAAGAGAACCTTGTGCCATTTTTGCACTGAGCTGTAGGAAATGGTGAAGACTGTTCTGTGTTACAGTTGCTATAACTTCTTCATTAGGTTAAATAGTTTTGACATAGCTCTATAAATACCTCAATTAATAGAGGAATCCAGAAAATCTGAACGTGTATTTAATATGAAGAACCTAAAATAACTAACTATTAAGCATGGATAGACAATATCATGAATTTCAGTGAAACAAATATCTCTCCTGGTGAGCTACTGTACGTCTCTGTAGTGACTGTCACTCTGGGTTGCTAAGGAACTTTGATTATCTACATTTCTGCCTTTAGTGTTTGCTTTTATCCTCACACTTCATGTGGAGCTTTTTCCCTCTGTATTGGTGCTGACCTTTTTCTTCCCCCTTATTAGCAGAAGCAACAGCTATGCTACATTTATCCTCTCTGTTTCTTTAATGCTTGGGAACTAAAGTACAGAAAACCTTTAGTCCTGCTGACTCTTAATGATATGGTCATTATGCACAGTAATACAGTGGAGAAAAGTGGTTTCAAAGGGAAGGGAGCTCTGCTTTTGTTATTAGCAGTTGTAGTGTGGGCACTTAGAATAAATAACTGAAGACAGATAAAATAATGTAATCAAAAGAAATCAGTCTCCAAAAGAGATGTCAAGAGGCCTGCTGCCCTGCTCTGAGATGCCATTAGTTTTACCTGTATAATCCCTCACAGATGTCCATCAGTTCTACAGAAATAGTGCTGTTTTGTAAGAAGTTGTTCAACTAAATGCCTTTCTTTCCCATGTGGACATGGAGTATAATTTATTAATTTCTGATGCTGTTGATAAAATCACTTTTTATGTTTGGAGACTGTTGGTTCTGTTCCCCTCTTCTTTTCCTCTGGACATTAAAAAAATCCATCTCTTTCATCTTTTCCTTACAAATAATGTTTCTGAACCTTTGATCATTTATGTTGCTCCAGTTTGGACTCTTCTACTTTTACCCACGTTTTATTAAGTGCAATTTCTCCAAGAATAGACACGTTATTGATTGTGATCCCCCAGTGCTGAGTAGAGGAATAATTACCTCTGTTATTTTGTAAATTATTTTTTCATCTAATGTACCTAAATGGAATCTACCTTTTTCTCTTCCAACAACAGCATTTTGTTGATACCTTTTCAGTTGGTATTAATATGCCTGGTATAGCTCCTGTGCCCATTCACTGCAACACTGCAGACCAGAGGAACCCTCCCCCTCCATTTGAGCAGAGTTCATCCCCTTTCTTTCCCACTCTAGTGTACTATTCTGCACTTCTTGCAATCAGTTCCAGTTTGTTGACTTGAGATTGAGCTTGATAAATGGGAGAAGCACTCTGAATTTTAATCCTGCCCTTCAACAGGATGAAGCTTTGGTTTGCACTCTTTGGAAGCTTATTTGCTACTCCATCGTTCAAGTCAGTAGCATACAGTAATTTCAATAAAACTGCACTTGGTCTTTTTTCCATCACAGTTCAGGTGATTAATATGTAATTTTATAGGAGCTTCTATTTTTGCATTTTTTTACTATATCTTGATGGGAAGAGTAAGCATCATAGCCATTGCTTGGGACCTTTCCCATCTTCCAAAGTTCCTCAAGACTCTTCAGTGTTTTAGCTGTCTTCACTCCTGGGTGAATGCCATCCAGCACGTCAGGTAATTAGTGGAGAGAACACAGGCCAGATGGAGAAAGGAGATGTTAAACAATGAATAGGTATTTAGATATTATTCCACTTTCTTGTAAAGAATGAAACAAAGAGCATATGATAAATTCAGCCTTTTCTGGATATAATTCCTCTCCTTCTCAAACTTAAAATGTTATGGAATTTTATTTCATCTCTTTTGCTCCTTAATACTTAGTCAGCCCCTCTTGTGACTTTTAATGATTTCCCATTATGATTCCCATTAATTATTCCCACATGCCTGTGTGAATATTTTAGAGCTGTTATTGACATGTTCTGTGTTTTATATTTTCTGCTTAATTCTGTTTAACTTCTTAGAAATCTCATGTAAAGAGTTCTTTGTGCAGCTAGAGAAAGAGTGTAGTTGTACTTTCCTCTTTACTGGTTAAAGTGTTGACACCTTTCCTGAGGGTCAATAAGATGAGGTAAATAAGTGCAGAACAGCCAACCTGGCTCCTTCATTTCTGCAAAGTTTACCAGTTTGACACTTACTTTCACTGAAGCAGCTTTTCCAATCCAGTTTTCTACAGATCTTTCCTATTTGTAACAGCCAAATCCAGAACAGTCGCCATTCAGGGAAATTGCTGACGCTTGTGGCATACAGCTTTTGAGTTTTGGAAAGGACTCAGCAGTCTGCAAATTGTCAACCAAAACTACTTCTTCTTTCCCCAAAGCCTAGTGCTACAGAAAAATGCATGTTGTGCCCAGGATCAGATGGAGCCTGCAGCAGAACCATCGCTCTTTCCCTCCACCTTGTGAATTGCTCTGTGCTCCGTAACTTCACTTTTGTCTCTTCTTCCTCCTTCCACTCACTAGCCATGGTGGTAGCCCCATACAGAAAACCTCACTATAAGAAGAGATGCCCAAATCTCTCCTACTTTAGCAAAAAGCAGTGATTTTACACTCTCTATATTTTCTTTTCTGAATTGGTATAAACAAAACAAAATGGTAAAACTGGTAGAATGAACATTCATGACTAAAACTGGCTGAAGAAAAGAACTTGTTTTGACACATCCCAAGTGAAAAAAACATACTAATTCGTGTGAGCTGCTTCTTCCTTGAACACTTGCAGAAAATGGCCCTTAGGAAAGGACAAATAAAGTAGCCCAAGAAAATACCAGGTTCATTGAGGCATAAGGTATACGCCTTCTGTTTCTTATCAAGTACAGAGGGGTGCTTGAAAGCCCTCAGAAGAGGCTTCACATCACCTGTGCTTCAACAGGTTGCAACTGGACACAGTGCCTGAAAGTACTGCCACAGAGCTGAGAGCTAAAGCTGATGCAGATCTTACGACTTTCTTGGTCCCAACTCTACCTTAAGAAGTTTTGGCATAGTTTTCGCTCCTGAGTTATTCACAAATCTAACATTCCCTTGCAAAGACTCAGATACTTTAAATCTCTGCTGGTGTATCTGCCCCAGCTCTGAAGCCTGAGAACCTGCAGGATCCATAGCCTTTGGGGAGCATTGAAGTACCAGCTGCATGAGTAGAGCCTAAAGTCACTTCTTAAAGATGCTGTTTTGCCATGAAAAATAGATCATGCCACTGGAGCTGTCAAAAATTATATTTTGGAAATATGTTCAGTGCTAACTTGCTCCTCCTGGAATTAGTTCTACTCACTGTGGAGTATTTTTCAGAAAGCATGTTCCTGTGGCTTGTAATGTTTGATATTCTTTAAAGGGCTCCTGAGAAACCTATTTCCTCAGAGACACGAGGAAAATCTGAAAGAGTATATCAAAGGGGTACAGTAGCATCTGTTTCAAGGTGTGTGACTGGGACACAGCTCAGCTTTATATAATTCTAATGCTTTTAAAATGCTATGTCTCTCTTGCTCAGTAAAAATCATAATTCATCATCTGTCTTTAAGCTCAAATAATTTCCAAGTTGAATAGGAGAGAGATGGACTTACAGATTGAAATAGAAGTCCCATTGAAATCTGTAGGACTTTCATTGACTTCAAAAGGAGTAAAGTTTGGTATGCAGCTGAAATCAGAGGTCCTCCTAAACATTTGCAAGTTGTGCTCTGAATATGCCTGCATCCATCTGACAGACACAGCAACAGTCAGATGCTCACTGAGAACTTATGGAACATGAGGCAATCTCCAGGGTGGAAGGAAAGAGCAATGGTTCTGCTGCAGTCTCTATCTGATCCTGGGCACAACATAGATTTTTCTGTAGCACTGGGCTTTGGGGAGAGAGGAAGCTGCCCCTTTGCATGATTTCTTGATCTAGGTCAGCCTTATGGAGGACTTAGATCTGTCACTTTAGTGTCAATCTTCACATCCTCTTCTCCCAGCTGTTTGGTTACTCTTAGAGTTGGTTAGGATTGCAGATACTGTACATCTCTGCTGTCCTTGGAACTTATATTGTAGCTGTATCTTTACCCTTTGCTAACTCCTGATTAGAGCTGTCTGCTTGGTTCCTCTCTGTGACTGGCTATGCCACAGCTTTGCTGAATTTTCAAAAGAGGTCATTTTTCAAGGTTACCTTTCATTTAAGTTGTTCTCACAGTAGGTTAAAACATTTCCTTCAATGACGTAAAAGCTGCTTTCTAAACAAGTAATTCTTGAGGATTTTAACCAAACTGCATGCTTTATGCCCCCTGCCTAGGCTCCTTGTACTTTATACTTAAAAAAAGGTTCTCTAAATGTATCTCAATAAATAAATAACCACCCAGACTAGCTTTACCATTTCTTGTCTCAGAAAGTGGAAGTTTCTGAGAAGTTGGATAAACCGATGAGAAACTGAAATAACAGCAGGATGAAAACAGATTTAGTTTGAACTCCAGGAGCTGCTATATCTGATGGAAACTGAATGCTAAGTGAATCATCGTGACTCAGTAAATAGGATAATGTTCTCCCCCTCTGGGATTTCTATACCTGCCTGAGCAAATAGAAGCCTTGCTAAGACTGCAGACAAGTGAAATCCAGCCTGCTCAAGCCTACCTCGCAGGACGGCAGAGCCTACACCTTTTCACCTGCTGCCATGGACCCTGATCTAATACCATTCTAGTTTGATCTGAATGAGTCAAACATATACTGCACATCCACCCTATCTTCATCATTCTTTGTCTTGAGTGTATGAAGAGTCTGAAATCCCTGCTCCTGTTGTAGCAGGAATACCATGTATCACGTGCATGATGCTAGGGATCCCATGGCCTTGAGGTTTCCTTAGCGCAAACAAATTTGGTTACTCCTGGTGCAAACTGCAGAAAATAGAAACCTACTTCTGTAAAAATTTGTGTTGTATTTTTTTAAAGCATGTAGAATCACAGATTTGGAAGAGAGGGAAAAAGTGGGGTTGGTGAGACAGAGGCGTCTAACTTAAAAAACTGAGAGACAGAGAGAGCACACATGCAGTGAGGAGAAACTCAAAAGCCATGTTGGACAGCCAGAGTTGCAAAAAGACAGCTCACAGCATGCACAGCACTGCAGACAAAAGAGTAGGGAATGTTCACCTGGAGCAGTGGTGGCAAGTCTGCACAGACGGATAGCACTGCTCCAGCTCTCTTGAGTCACCTCAGAAGGCTGAGAGTACTCCAGAATCAACCCACATTGTGTGGTGCTGCATCTTGTGTGCACGCCTGTTTCATTTGTTGTAGGATGCATCTTCATTTGGCCTACAAAAGGAGGGATATGTTAGTCATTTGTGTCTAAAAAATGTTCCCTATACCTTGCTTCCCCTGAGAGGTCAGGCGCATAGATAAAGCTGCACCTGTGGGAGGTGAGAAGACCACCATTAAGTGGGCTTGAAACCCACCTCCAGAGGTGTTTTTTGTTTTTTTTTTCTTTTTTTGGGGGGAGGGGGGGGCTTGTTTGTTTGTTGGGTTTTTTTTTTTTCCTGACATATTTGGCAAAATTCTGCTTGCTGGTCTCTGCCCTCTGGATGTCACCGTTGTGCTCACTTAGAGTCCTCTTCTTCACAGTCCTGGGTTATCTTTCCCCAAGTATGTGATTAAAAAAGCTTGTAAGAAGTTAGTGTCTCTTCTTCCTTGACCTCTCAGGGTGTCTTGGATGGAAAATGGGGAAAAATATCTATCCAGACCATATTGTGCAAATCATTTTAAAGGGCGACTGCCCTCAGAGGTTCAACTAAAACACACCAAAGGCAAACGCAGGACCATCTACTCCAGTCAGAACATCCTTGGGTTGTCAGAGCTATCTTGCAAATTCTTCCCCAAGACTTCCTGCTCTTGGTCCTGTCTACACAACTCCTTGCTCCTTCCAGACAAAGAGATGATACTGTGAGATAGAACAGCAGTTGTAATGTCTTTAATTTTACTTTATTGCTGTCCTCTCTTTAAAAGTGTCCAAGCTGTATAGGTGCAGAGCTTTTGCAGTGTCAAAACCCTTGACTGCAGTAGTTTCTACATTGGGCAGTAGAAATCTCACCTTGAAGCAGGTCTCTGAAGAGTGGGTAGGAAAAAAGGTCAAAATCCTGTTCCCCTGAGAGAGTTAAAGCTCACTGCAGGAGAACCCTCCACATTTCACTTTTGTGCTGAAGAAGCCAAGCAACAAGGACAGGTATGATGTTGCAAATGGGGAGCGAAAATAAAAATTAGGCAAAGTGGAAGAGAGTGATGGTTGACACTGTGATGGGGCAATGGTCAATACAATGGGACTTTTAGTGTCTAGAAAACTAGACAGTAAGGGAGCAAAAGATAGATTTCAAATCTGTGATTTGAAGTCAAAACCTGTCAAGGACAGGGACCTCATTCAATTCCTTTTTTCTTTTCTCTCCCTTCATAATGCACTTAACAACTGAAATAGTCTTTCATTGCTCTCTAGTGTGTCGTGTTGTCTTTTTGCCTCACTGGGCTTTAAACCTCTGTGTTCCTCAGAGCTTATATCTCCAACTTCTTCTGCTCTGCCACATGGTCCTTGACCTGTTGCCTCCTTTTTCTCAATATATATGAAATATCTTAATTTTACATTCTCCGAATCTTCACTACTAAGCTAAAAGGAAGTATCAGGCAATTAGCCTTCCCCACCAGCTAATTACCCAATCAATAAATGTATGAGACTGTCTTTGAGACATATTTGTTCTACTGAGGTCCTTTAACATTGGGACCAAGAAGTCTCATTTTTTTGTTTTGTTTTGCATCCTCTTCTCCTCTCTTGCTTGACTCAATGTCAGTGTGACATGTACTTTTTCTTTTGTACATTGAAGGGCATATTTAAAGGTTATTTAAAGGCACAAAATAAGACAGGCAACAGAACAAGAACATACAGCAAATAGACACCATAGATGTAATTCTCCCCCCTTGCAAATACATATTCATTTTATGGAGGGGATGATATCTTCCAGTTTCATTAACTGCAGTTGCCCACAGAAACAATGATGGGTTACATATAACGGTTCTGTGACCATTTTTCACTTTGTATCCAAGTGGGTTCTCATTAAAAGTTTCTGAGCCCTGGAACCTGGCTTTTCTTTGTCCAACCTCTAATACAGGATTATCTATTATAGGATTAGAAATCCTATAAAGGTCAGAAATTCTCTTTTTCAAATGACTAGCTGGTGCTGATGTAGTTATTAATTACACTGTATGATATTATGGCCATTAGCTGCAATGATCAATTATTTCCTCAGAGACAGATGCTCTATTAAAAATACATCACTAATAAATGACCTTCTCTGAGGTTCCTGCTGTAAGAGGTACCTAGCAGCTCTGAGAAGAACCATTTTAGTAAAAAATGTGAGCTGCTACAGTTGAACCTTGAGAACAGGACTTTATCTTCATGTGAATACCAGGGCTGGTGATGAGCTGCTGCCACTGAGTTTGAGAGTGCACCTTGAGCCCTGTGCTCTCTGATCTAGGACCACCCCCTGTTCACAGGCACATTCTCCATGACAAGGACCAATTGTCATTATCCATCTGTGTCAACGTTCTCTCTGGAGTTCAATTATAATCCAAGCAGTAAATGCAGATCCTACAGTCAGGTGGCCAGTGTGCAAGATGGGTGGAGACAACCACCACTCCTGCACCCAAAAAAGGCTGTACTCTTCATCTGCCTCTCCAAAAATTATAATGTGATACTGGGGTTTTGACTAGAATGAAATGCCACTGTCTGTAGCACCATTCAAATTTTTTCCCTCCTCTCTGACTAATAACTTATTCTTGACAGACTCTGACCACCAAGGGAAAAAAGGAAGCTCTGCGGCTGGATGATACATAGGTTATAAAGTGTTGGCAACTTTGGCATTCTTCAGTTTCACTCTGATAAGTGGACAATTGTATAAATGTTTCTGAAGTCTTATTAGCTTAAAAAAAAAAAAAAAAAAAGAAGGTCTGGGATTTTTTCGTTGGAAAATTTTGCAGATATTTGGTGATTCTATGAAAGGCCCCAAAAGGGCGAACAGTGAAAAAGTAGGGACAAACAAACCTCCTGTGCAGATATTTTCAAAAATACCTCTATCTGCTAGTGAGCAGTATAAGATTATCTTCTCACTCCTGCAACTTCCATACAATGGAAAATTAACATCTTTTAAAGTATTTCTTGCATGAGAAATTACAAACAAACAAAAAATAAATATTTTGATCTGTTGGGATGTATATGAGAAAAAGACAGAGGCAGAGAAGAGGATAATTGTACTTTGAGATATTTAATGGTTTCTTAGTCCTAATTTATCAATGGGAAATTTGGATCTCCATGATTACTCAGCTCTTAGAACTAGAAATTAGTGAACAGCACACAGAAAACAGATAAAGCTAGTGGTCAAGGATGACGCTTTGCTAAGCATACATACAGTAAAGCAGAGAAAGATTCTTCATGGTTGTGCTATGATTGAAGTGATTTCTTCATCAGGAGAATGCCTATATTATGAGGTTACTGGTTTAAGAGTGCAGGGGGGAATTCGTACATCACTTTCACAATATTGCGGTCATTACATTTCATTGTTTACCCTTCATGCACTAAATACTTTATAACCAATCCATTTTTATAATAAACGCCTTGTGTCAGAGACTGAAACGACTAATGATTTATGCATTCTAGGATTGCCAAGGGACTTTTGCAGGCTTCTGCAGGACTTTTGCAGTATACCTCTGATGGCCCATCAAAGTCCTTCCCCCTCTGTGCCAGTCTTGAAAGGCGGGAAAAACCCTTTTACCAAGCCCCACACAGGAACTCTGCGCAGGCCCAGGAGATGTTGGAGGCTCATGGCATGGCCCATGACACTAACCATGGACATAATAACTCATAACTTCTTGGAGTGTGGGGGCTTCCCTCCTTCACCCCTAACGGATCAAGGCCACCACTTCAACTGACAGACATGGAAGCTGCAACTACTAAGTTTCATTGCTGGACCTCATGGGCGGTGACTATATACGTTTTGTCCACTCTCATCTTTTCTTTCCCTTACTCTCCCTTACCCTTATCCTGTCTTTCCTTTCTCTCCCTTATGCATTTTCTCTCCCCCCAGAGGTTATCCCTGTGCCATATTGCTGTAGATGATATAGATGATAACACCCAAAATGCTAACATACCTGTTCAAACAAAATTGTTAAAATGAACCCTACCTATATATGTTTAAAATAAACCCTACCTATATATGTTTTCAAATGCTGATTATTCAGTGTCGTTTTACTCTAATCTACCCCAAGGGAATTATTGATAAGAACCTGGGTTACCTGCCCCCCCGCCCCCTTTTTCTTGGGCAAGGTTGTAACACCTTGGACCTGTATTTTTTCCCAGCAATCTGTAGTGAGACTGAGTCATACATTTCAGAAACATAACTTTCCTAGAGGCATAACTGGCCTCCTGATCTAATTTTCTAAGGAATAGTTGATTGGCCCCAGCTGGGTGAATATGGACAAGACATGCAGATTTTTTGGCAGAATACTCACTTCTGTTACATTGCAATGCCCATGATGAGTGGGAAAAGAACAGACTGTACATTAAAATCTTAAGTTATATTGTTTACTGGGGAAAAGAAGGGAAGAGTTTGAACTAAAATAATTATATTTGAGGAGCAAGAGACAAGAGCTCTTTAATGGATAATAGGTTTCTTATTCATACACTCACCCACTAAAATGCAATCAGCAATAAAAAGCTGTTCCTTAGAAAGGCACTCCAGTACAATTGTTGCAACATAAAAAATTTGTTCACTTTTTCCAACAGTTACTGAAGAAGCAATTAGTTATGGCTAAACCTGAATAAAACAAATCTTCACAGATGAGAGTTTATTTATTTATTGCTAACTCCTTCATAATTAATGGACTTTCATTTAGTTGAACCAGTGACTCAGTCACCCAGGAGAGCAAGAGCCATCATTCCTGTTGTGTTCTCAACCTCTGGAAACCACAAAGCCAAGAGGAGAAAACTCATGCTGGTTAATGCTGAGGCCAATCCAGTACTGCAGATGAGAATGCTTAAATATATGCCTATTTATGAGCAGAGCAGCCTCTGTGAGGAGGAAGGAAAATCTATTTAAAATGTGAGATTGAAAAACCCAGTGGCAATCAATCAGAATAGGTAATCAGAAGCAAAGACTTTGTGACCAGGTTCAAATGAGGAAAAAGGAGATGTAATTCTCTCACCCAATTAAACCTCAGGGCATACTTTTTCAGCAAACAAATGCCACTGCATTAGGTTTTACAGAGTCACACCTTTCTCTTGAAATGAGATAATGATTCATCTATCATGAGGAGAGGAGAAGGATATTACACTTAATCCATTGCATGGCAATTAATGTGGAGTAGATGATACCTTTGTAAAGGCTAATTTGGGCATTCATCCTAAATGTTCCAACCTACAAATATTAATCATGGAATAATTTACTCTGAAAGGGACATCTTGAGGTCATCTGGTCAAACTGTCTGCTCAAAGCAGGCTTTGTCATTGCTAGGGGTTTGACCAGTCAAATTCTTATTATATCCATGGATGGAGATCCTATTGTCCCTACAGTGATTCAGTTTAGTGAATACAAAGTTCAGCAGAGCAAGGGAAGAAACAAACAGACAAACAAAAGGGAGCAAGCTAATTGCTGGCACCAAGATAAGGGTGGGAAAAAATTATGATTGATGTACTTGAGAGAGAAAGGGTAGAAAGCTATTTCTCTTTCCCATAAAAGTACAGCAGTCAGAACATGTCTTGGACCAGTCAGCGGTATGTGAGGTGTATGAAAATGGCTGTCAAACTCTCAGATGATAGCTGGAAAGAGGAGGAAAAAACTTTTCTCTGGGTTCACTACTGATGTAACAGACCAGCATGCAAGTAGTAAGTTGACTTTTGAGGAAAACTGTTCTAATAGTACAGACAGTGAAACTGGAGTTCTGCCTTAGTGTAGGTTCTCCATCATGGAAAGTTTCAAATAAAATGCCAATCTGTCAGGAATGTATTATGCAAACAATGACCTTGCACTAGGAGGTCAGATTCAGCAATTTCCCATTTCACCTCTATTTTCCCTGAGTCTGTGAGGGAAGAACAAGAACATTGAATCTCTTCTAAGGTGGTTTTGAGAGCTGTGATTCAAGGATTAGGAAGTAGTAGACCAGATCAGCACTACAGACGTAAATGCATAAGCTGAATGCTTGTAAACCAAGCCCTATAGGCATGATTTACATTAGTTTGACTATTTTAAGAGTAGAGGAAACTTCATTTACGTACTTAGCAATGGTTGGCAGACCGAAAAAAGAATGTTTTGACATGACATTCCTTTAGAAAGGGGTGGATTCAATGATACAGGATAATTTTTGAAGGTTAGAAAACTATAACCACTACCCTATCCTTGCTTTCAAAAACTCTGTCTTAGATCCTATTTATAAAGCTAATATTCTTCAGTGAATGATAAAACATCCCAGGACTGCACAGTAGCAACTGAGTAAAGGAGCTGGTAAAGTAATATGGAACACCATATTCAAATCACTGCACTAAATCCTGCCTTTCTAGTGAGTTATAGCCATTTATTTAGTATCTGTTAAATACAGCCATGATGTTATTTGCAGGCCTAGTGAAGAAGCACCCAAATTGCAAAACTGCCCTGGCAGTAATTAGTGCCTTTGGCAGTTCCTAGAAAGAGACTAAGGATTGAATGGGCACATAGACTGAATTATGTGCTGCAATTTCCATACAGATGCATCTGTTGCAGTTGTAGTCTCTTGTTACCAGAGGATCCAACATATAGTATTCTGCAGATATGGGATTATGAGAGTTCATAATTGCACTGTGGGTTCCCTGGAGATCTATCAAAATGCTTGGATCCTTAACAACTATTTTTCCTTAAACTACTGTGATTAAAATAAATCTACTGCAATCATAATATTATGGAAGTGTTAGCAATGACTCTAGAGAAGAGAAGAAGTGTAAATTGTGGTCCAAAGTCTTATTCCTGTAATTAGTGAAGCAGGTTCTTGAATATCGTGATATTCACCACAGGTAGAAAAGTTCACTTGAGTACCTTCACTGTCCAACTAAGGATTAAAAAGCACTTTTATGTGAAAGTGACTGTGTGTGAAAGGCAGTTTGTACCCTGTGCTCAAGAAAAAGATACCCACAAAAAACCCTGCATATTGTTCAGCAATATTTCTGTCCTGCATCTTCACTTAGAAACCAAATGTCATTCATAGGTCCAAGTATTCACCTAAGAGCATAATTCAGACTTATTTAAATTGCCATGATTCTAGGAAATAATACATGACTTTGGCAGATCTCTATTTTGAGCTGCAGTGACAAAAATTGACCAAGACCAAGCATTTTTTTTTTCAATGTAAGTTGTGTGCATTCTTTTTCACCAGAGTTCAATTGTGTGTAAGTATAGCTTGTAAAGACTGAAATGATGTTGATAAGTATATGAATTAATGAAATATGCTAGTCTTGAAATAAAATGTAGGTATTTAGAGGCAGGATTGTCTTCAAAAATTTTTGTATTGGTAAGTTTTGCACTAAACCTCATGTGGTGCTGATATATAGAAGAGGAAGAAGGTATTGTGAAGGTAGGTCAGAACTGTATTAACTGTTTGCTTGTTAGGTTTGTTAATTTTTTTAATTTAAGTGCTTAAAGTGATGATGTACTAGAATATCTCTAATCGTTAAGAAATTCATTGCAATTAATCAGGATGGACACTGCAGGATCACACTTCTATCTCCTAGCATAGTTTTGGTTGCAGTAATATTTCCACTTTGGAAAGTGCCATAAATAGACAGAATATATGATATTTCTTATGTTTGAAAGAGAAGAGGTAGGGAATTGCTAGTTGTAAAAACATTTATAAAATTCATAACCTGTTACAAGAGAGGGTGTTTTATTATAGAAATGGACTTTGTAGTGGCACCCTGCAAGAGAGAATGCACTAAACATTTTTCTGTTGGCTTTCCTGGTCTTTGTCACTTCTCCTTACCACTCAGTATAAAAAATTTCCCAGGAATAGAGGGTTCCTTATTTTGTTAGGTTTGACAAATTTCATTCATTTATGGAAAGAGGAGACTGGGAGAGATGAGAGAGGGGTATGTATGTATCTTTGGGGAGAATCTTGAATAAAAACTTTCTTTATAATAAAATGCATGTTGGAACTAAAATCACAGACTCATATTGTTGCCCCATTAGCAAAATAAAGTAAAAGGTGGATTTATGTTCCTACTGAGTCTCCCATCTCAAAGGAAAAGGATGGATGGAAGTTTTCTCAATCTTCCATTTTTGCCTATTTTTGGTCCCTGAAAATGCTTTACTGTTGTTGTGCTGTGGCATGGTGGCAGCTCGGTCAGAGTTGCAGGACACTTTGTTATCAGAGAGACAGGAAAAAAAGTGATTCCTCTTCCAAAGAGCAGAAAGATAAAGGCAGACAGAAGGTAGCAGATAGATGCAGTCAGATGAGAGGTTAAAATGAAACAGTAAGAAAATATTGGCTGCTGTGACAGCCAATTAATTCCCAGCAGAATTAATTGCTGTTAATTTTCTAGCTGTTAAACTAGAAAAATAGCTAAGGAAGGCTTCAGAGGTGATAATCAATTAGCTTTTTTTGAATTTGTTCCCTCTAAGCACAGAAGGGGAACACAAGGGTCCTTAGAATGTGACTGCTTCAAAATGTTACAAGGGGTTGAAGATGTGGGTTGACCTGGGGACAAAACCAGTATTTTTTGATACTCTTTATTGATAAGTCTGTACGTAAGTGAGCTAGAAATGGTGGGTTTTTTTAGCTTTCTCTTGCAATCTCCTAGTTGATGGTACCCAGTACTTCTCCTACTGTGCCTGGGACAAGTTTTGGATCCAGCTATAGCATACTTCATCAGCTCTAAGCAGCATGTTACACCAGCTGTTTTTTAAAAGTAAATCACAGTGTTATATGATTTGGGAGACTGCTATAGTTCTATAGCTTTTTTCCGAGAGTTATAGAAGTTTAAAGCAGTTAACCTCAAAGTCTTCCGTCATAAATTCATATGGATCTGAAAATTCTTTTCCACTGGCACTTCTAGTGAATGTGGAATGTTTCTACTGCACAGCTTTTTCTGTAATTTTGCTGTTATCAGTGTCCTAAAGGGATTCAATTGTTTTGCTTATTTTAAAAGAATCCTATTTGTCTAGCATCCCTTACACCTCCAGCAACCTTCAGAATTTCTTATCTACCTTTGCAGTTTTCCCTCTGCTGCTGACAGTAATCTTATTATAATCTATTTCAGCCTGTAGAGAATTCTAATGAAATCTCTTCAATGTGCCTCAGCACCCTTGTTAAAAAGGCAGGGTGACTCACATGCTGAAGTTTTTAAGCAGTATTTGAGGAAGGAGAGAACTAGATAACCTGGCAAATTGGTGAGGTTATCATGACAACTGCATCAATTTTGAACTTGTGAGAAGGAATCAAACTACTGTGGGTTGCTGACTCTTTTGCTGCACAATGTGAGATATGATCCCTGCCTCTGTTGAGTATCCTTCATCCAAGAATTTCAGAACATTGCATGGGTGTTCAGCCAAAAGGAACTGAAATAAACATGCAGAACTGAAAGAGAAACAAACAGAGAAGACCTCTGTCATAGACTGAAATCACGGACCATGATGCAGTGTTGTGTCAAGCCTGCAACAAATTTTCTTGCATTTCTTGATCTTACACTGCTGACTGATTAGGCTTAATGTGTTCAGTGCACTCTGAATGAGGTATTAAGTGTACTGCAGAATATGTTTCAGCTCTTACAACCAATGGAAATAATCCTGTTAAGGTGATTTGACCAAGTCCCTGGGTGGCATGCATAATACTGGCAGATGTTCCAGTATGCTGAATTATGTTTCTTTCATACGCAGGCATGGCCATATTTTTGTAAACCTCACGTGCAACAAAATGAGCAAGGCATCACCTAGAAAAAGATCCTGCTTACTTTCTTCAGGGTATTACTATAGTTTCATAATTGAAATCCTATCTATTAAACTATATTAATAAATTAAATCAAGCTTAGCAATGTTCTTAAGGGAAAAAAAAATTAGATAATATTCACCAGACATTTATTTAGCCAATTTATTTGCTTATATCCATGTGTCTTCTAACATTCAGAGTATTAACAATTTCTTTTGCTGTTTAAATTTGATTAGCTCCTGCTATTTTCTATAATAAAATAAAATACTTGTAGCTCCAAATTCTCAGGCTGCAGAAAATACCTTTTATTTTCTCAAGGCTCATCAGTGCTGAATGAGGAGCATTTGTCCTAACTAACCAAGCACACAAGAATTTAAACAGTGATTATATTTTCTAAGAGAGAAATAAAACCATATCTATCTATTTATCTATCTTTTCTTATTTAACATAAATCTATATTCACAGATACATAGAGATCTTCTATAGCAGAACAAACCATGCTCCCCACTCCCCACCCAGTGAGGACAGTGCAGTATACAAAGCAGGAAGGAGATCTTCAATAAGCATAACACTAAGCAGGTTCTTACTAAGCTAATGAAAATTCCTTCATGAAATGTTGGAAAGAAATGAGCCTATTTATCTTCAATAAAACACCTAGCTTGGTCTTCTTTTCCCATTTCCCGGTCCCATTACTGTTTTGACAATGCTGATTCCATCCCAGCACCTTCCTGGTCATCTGGTCTCAATTACTATCCTCTCACTGGCATTCAGGTAGCTTTAAAATCACCCATTGACCTGGGATTGTCGCCAGTTCATGTTACATTATCTCTGAAACAACAAGATTGCATAAATTGAGATATAGACAATATTTGGGGGGTGTGGAAGGGTACAGCAGGGTAGATGAGAGGCAGCTTTTGTTTTTCTAAAGGGAAGAATCAGCTTGGATGAGCCTGAAAGCAAGTACATTCTCAGTATCTCAGGATGCATGTAATGGCTAATCCACACCCATAGCAATTTTAAAAATATAAATAAAATGTAGGCATTTCTTCCTCTAGCACTCCATTTCCTCTGCTTAAATCTGTATGGCATAGGGTTTACATTTAAAAAGCCTCTTAAGCCTATTGCCCAGTGGGAATCTGTTAGTAACTTTAGGAGTAACTGGGGCACATTCTTGCCTCAAATTGTCATTAAATATTATTAAACCAGAGTGTTTTTCAAGCCAGCCCTTCTATCCTCATACCACATCTAATTTCATCCCATGGCAATCAAGTTACCAGATCAATGTCACTAGCAGAGACTTTTAGCACCCTTCTCATTTTCTCTTCAATTACTTTTGTTCCTTTCTGTAAAGGGTAATTTCTACTTTTAGTCATTACTCATCCATAAGCAGGTCTCACTTTTTACTAATCTGATTTCATGGTTGTGAAATGAAGACTGCATCATCACCATAAAAGAGTGGAACAGACTTAGCTGGAGACATTAAGATGAGTCTTAGGGGCCTGATTTCAAGCTTGCTTAGATCTAGAACTATTGTAAATTGCTTCACTGTGCAAAATATCTTTATGTCCTAAAATACACATTGTACTGATGAAGCTTATGATTGCATAACATGCTCCACTCTTCTGCCAGTGACACAAGCAACACTGGATCCACTTCCGGATCCATATCTTAATAATTTCTAGACTGAAATCCATAATGATTTCCTCTTTAGATATAGAGTTTGAGGTTTCACTCTTAGACTACAAACCATTGAGAGTATAGGGCAGCTAACCTCAGCTTAACAAAATACTAAGAGCTGTCATGTACAAATAATTCAGACCGAACCAGACATTTGGCATGAAGAATACTAATAGAAAGCTAGATAGCAGGATCCAAGCAATTCTTCCTAATGTCTCCTCTTGCCTCTGTAGTAAATGGCAGAGTTGTAATAAAATTATAAAATAGATAACATTAGAATCACATTTGCAGTGCAGAGAAGGGGCTCCAAAACATTCTTGGTAGCTCAGTGAGAGACCTTGCCTTGCTTGCAGTTGTACTCTGCATTCAACCATCCTCACAGATTTTTTTTGCCTTTTAAATCTGGATTGTGATGTGGCTAAGTCCTGTACAAAGCAGGAACTTTATTAAACATATATATTTTTCATTCCAGTCAGCTTACTAGAGGACCTTATGTTCTCTCAAGAAAAGTTCCCGCTATAGGTGACAATCATTCAAAATTCAGTAACTAATTTTTCTCTATTTTTTCAGTGTTTCTTTCCACCCCCCCCCCCCAGTTGTTTCATCTCAGTGGGAAAATTCCCTGGTCAATGTTAAGCATCTAATCCTGCAGTTCAGATCACAGAAACAGTCAATGTTCCCTGTTTTTGCAAGTGGAAGGGCTTGAATTTTGATTGTTCTCACAGCGTTTTCTCTTCTGTTCTGTTCATGCTACCATAAATCTTCTCCTTAAAAGTGTTTCACTATGTATTGTGACAGTTGTGTTTTTAGAAATGTTTTCAGTTGTCTTTGCAACCATTCTCCAGAGCAGACTGCAGACAAATTATTCCCCTTAGCTTTTGTTGCACCTTTTCTTCTATCTCTGCAAGAAATTAAAATATTTTCTTGCTATTGCTCATTTAGAGATCTCCCTGGTTACTGTCTTCTTTTTTTAATAAACCATTTCTTCTTCTCTGCTCTATTTTTAGTTTAGTTAGTCCTATTTTTAGCCATCTTTATAAAACATGGATCAGCCTCTTTGTTTTTACTATTATTTTGAGACTTAAGTTGTCTGATTATATTTAAAAAATAAATATCTGTTCTTTTGACCATTTAGATTTTACTTCTGGAGCTGTCATTATCTGTCACTTTTTCTGACATTCTTTTAGATTATGAGAGGCTTCCTTTCAAATCCAGATCTGGGTTTGAACTAACTTTTCCCTTCAGATTGATGCACTCTTTGAAGCTAAAGGCCCTGCACAGGAGAACCTGAGGTTTAATGTAGCATAACCATGTTTCCTTCCTTTCCTTCTTCATGACTGCTTCAAATGTGGTAATTTTAGTTTAACGCTATGCCAAGTTTCTGATGGGAAGATGAGGGGAAAATAAGTACTTTCTACAGTGATCTATTGCTTGAAATTTCTAAAATGCAACCTACCTAAGTCTTGAATAGCAAAAGAGGCATCATCGTGGATCAAGGTTTTAGTAATTGATCATACAAAGTCCGTTAATGAAAAAAGGGAAATATTTCTACATCATATTTTTCTTGTAAATGGTATTTCTGGCAGTGTCTGCATCACAAATCATATGCATAACATGTTTCCCCCTCTCTTGTATTAGATGTAACGTTACAGCCTTGCAAACAGACCAGATGCTCAGTGTGAATTTTTTCCTCCACGTTGTTCAGATCATCAGCTGTAATTTTTTTTTTAATGAGCCCCCTGTGGGAGATGGTAATTGCAGCAATTTCAGAGCCTTTCAATCTATAGTTCATTACAAAGATAGGTGTAGAATTATACATTATGTTACATTGACTGGTAATTGTTTCAAATTCCTCAATCAAAAAAAGAAGCAAAAGTTGTTGCTGAAGTCTTAGTTGCTGTAGGCTCTCCCATACAGAACATGTCAGATCTACATTTGGTTTAATGTCAAGAAGAAAAAAAAAAAAAGTGGAAAATATAAAGTGCTAGAAATTATAGAAAAAATTAGATTATAATGCATAACATTAGTTGAGAAGATGTCTTTGAATATCACTGGTAATCATCCTTCATTAAATGCTGTTTCTCAAACTGTACAGTGTATTTTCTGAGGTATTTCTACCAAATCAAGTGCACATAAATAACTTCTTGTGTTATTTCTTCCTCCGAACGTGTACTGCTTAATCATTTACCCAACAGCCAAACTTTATAAATAATTTCAATCATTTAGCCCTACCAACCTTTCTGCAATAGCTGCCAAAGAATGAAGAAGTCACAGTCACAGACTTCTTCAAGTGCACTTTAAATAATGTGTGGCAGGCACCAATGAAGCCACCCTCATAAATGTAAACATGGTGTGGCTATGCCAGCAAACAGACTATTGTTTTAGACTGAGTAAGCACCCCTGGGATTCATGTTTTGCCCGTGAGTGCCAGAAGTTTCTATAGGTTATCAAAGGTTATAAAGAGAAAGTATTAGAGAAACAGCATATGCCCACACAAAGAAAGTCTCTTCTAAAACATGAAATGCCCTCATGGTCCCAACAGAAATTTTTGTTTATGGAAAGTATTCTTTTTTATTTTATCCTTCCTTTCTTTTTATGTCTTTTTGTTCATCAAGGTCTTGATATGCTTACTATTTATCAATAAAAGCTGGTGTTGGCCAAAGTGATTCTTTCGTAGTGTTTGGCCACAAAGCACTAGATTGTGCTGCCCCTGAGCTACACCAACAGCAGACAGATACTGCCAGGGTTGAATTAGGGTATTGTTTAAGTTTTCACTATATGAGGTAAAGGATGAGAGGAATAAGCATTCTCCCAAGTATCAAATTGTTACTGCATTCAACAACACTATTTTGTGCCATTCAGTAAGATGATGTTTTTGAAGACAGTTGTCTTACAGTCTGTCTCTTATAACTGTACCATCAACTGGTACAGTTACAACTACTATTATGACTGAAACTGAAAGATGAGGATCTGATTAAAGCAAGGTAAATGTTTCCTTGGCTCACAAAGATCTTAAATGCAGTGAAGCATGTGGTACCAAATGGCACCATTTCCTTCACTGACTAATTTACTAGGTGCAGGGATGCACTCTGTGGCATCTGCCTGAGAGACACTGCACCGAGACAACGCCAGCTTGCTTTCTTCAAGTTGATCCTTTCAATCGTCCAAGTTTTCACCAGAAAAATGGTTTCAGACCCTCCCCTAGAGTCAGACAAGTCCCTTTCTACCACAGACCTTAAACCTGACCCTTGACTGTCAGTGAAGGAGACAAGAGAGACTTCTGCTGAGATTTTGCTGTCAGCACTGGGGTCCATAGAGAGTGGTGATGCATGTTGTCTTTTTGGAGGGAGAGAGTGGAGAGAGAAACCAGTTCATGATGGCTGCTGTCCTTTTATCCTGGGTTTGCTTTCTGGCACACTCCTAAGTGGGAGGTGGTAGTGTATGCACTGCCCCGAGCTCCTCCAGCACCTGCTCAAAAGAGTTGAGATGTGTTGGGGTCATCCGTTCCAACTGATTTCAGCACCAGCAAAGATCCAAGCCTTCTCCTCATCACAGCAAATGTTTGATGAGAGATTCTGTGTTTCATGACTCTTGCTACATTCCCCTCAGCAGGAACCCCTTTGCCTCTAACAAAAAAGGACTTTTTCCTGGGTGAGGCAGCAGCTCCAAGCCTCCAGTTCCTGCTGAACTTGCTGTTCAAGTGACTCTTCAGTGCTGCTCCTCCTGAGTTCAAAACCATACTGAGAGTTGTGTAAGAAAATGACTTTTTACGAGAAAAAGCTTTTTTTCTCTTTGTTCAAGATCCAATCCCTGTTGAAAGCATTCAATTAATATTTTATTTCTTAGGCAGTTTATTGAACTACAATAAAAAAGTTTTAATATTCGATGACTCATTACAGGACTTAGAGATATATCCAGAGCTCATTCAGCTTTCACTCTTGAATGTCCTTCAGTGCAAGGTGCATCAATCTTTTAGTCCTGGAGCTCCCTGTACTCCTCAGAAGTAATTTTTCTGTTCACTTCCACTCTTCAAAACTATTTAGATTGGAATAAAGATGAAAACTGAGTGGATAGCAAGAGTCACATACTACAGACCAGGAATTCTCTTTGATTCATTTTGAAAGCAAAAAGCTTTCTCTCTGCAAGATCTTTTCTGGAAAAAAATCTGTTGATTGTGACCTCGATGTCTGATCTGCACTAGAGGAATGAACTTCTTTCTCTATCATGTGTTCTGCATCATTTCTTGGGACTAGTTTTGTATACTGTATACCATACCATTCATCTTGGATTCTCTCTCAGAAGGGAGACCTTTCTGAGATCTTCAGAAGTTTCATTTCAGTTTGAAAATAAACAAAAATTTGCTTTTTAAAATGATAACACAAAGTTTTTATAGAGCTCAAAATGATATCTCAGTGGAATTCCCTCCTTTGATGCTGAGATTCAAAAAGAGGGCATCACCATATGCTCCCACAAGCACCTCAGTTCATAAAAGCCGATTTCTGATTTCTACAGGGCTGGAGTTCCCAAGTGTGTGTATGTGTATTCTAAAAACAAGATTTCAGACTAGCAGATACAAAGGGGCAAGCAGGGATTATTACAACTTCAAGACATGAGAAACAGGGTGCAAGGAGAAAGAAGGATAGGGATGCTTTCAGTTTAAGTGAATGCAAATAATATGTGCTGATTTTCTAGTGGGAGATGAACATATAGTGCCAGATGCTGCCAGGAACCCAAGAGGGGATGGGATGGAATCAGCCTGCTCTCCTCAGCACAGTGTCCCTAGTTCCCACCTTAATCCAGACAGTACAAAGCAGTAAGCGACACTACCATGAGATAGCACAGGGCTTGGTGAGGGACAGGTGTGTAACAAGAATTGTACAATTGCTGAGTTTGTCCTTCCTAGGGTGCCATCACAGGAACACTTCAGTGACTCAGACTCCTTTTTGTGTGCTGAGAAACCCAATCCAAAGCTTCATAAATCTTGTCACCAGGGATAGGACATAAGACACAGTGTTCCTGCTCTTCCATTTTGGAGCAAGAAAGACAAGGAATTATTTCCATAAGTAGAGCTAAAGTTAGTAATTCTCCAGTCAGAGTTTACTCTTCTGTCCTTATTTGCCCTAGATCTCTATTCCCTAACAGGTACATGGAAATAAGAGGGAAAATATGCCAACAATGTCCCCACTGAAGTTTTTCCATTAAAGCACAGTTTCATTAGAAATGTATCTGTTCACTGAGCTGCCCAGCCTTTGTTCAAAACATCTCAGGCTCTTAACGACTCATGACCAAGGATGTTAGCATTTGCACTTCAAAGGGATGTAAGAGAAGCAGATCCAGTGTACAAAGCAGCCTTCAACCCACACTGTGGCGCTAGGACATCACTGATGGATTGCAACACTTGACATACACAAGTGGGCAAATGCCAGACAACTAAGACTTTTTGTTTCTAATGGGCAAACAGCTAGAAAGGGACATAGATGAAAAGGAAAGGGAAAGACAAAAAGGATAGATCAGAGAATCATAGAATCATTAAGGTTGGAACTGACCTCCAAGATCATCAAGTCCAACTTTTGATGGAACAGCACCATGCCAACTAAACCACAGCATTAAGTGCCTTGCTGTTATTTCTTGAACACCTCCAGGAATGGTGACTCCACCACCTCCACAGGTAGCTCATTCCAGTGCCTGACCACACTTTCAGTGAAAAAATTCTGAATGATGTCCAAACTGAACCTCCCCTGGCACAGCTGGAGGCTGCGTCCTCTTGTCCTTTCACTTGTTGCCTAGGAGAAGAAGTCGACCCCCACCTTGCTACCACCTCCTTTTGGGTAGTTGTTCAGAGTTATAAGGTCTCCCCCGAGCGTCTTCTCCAGGCTAAACAACCCCAGCTCCCTCAGCTGTTCCTCATGACTTATTCTTCAGAGCCTCTACTAGCTCTCTTGCCCTTCGGTGTTTTTCTTGAAGTGAGGGGCCCAGAACTGGACACACTACTCGAGGTGTGGCCTCACCAGTACAAGTACAGAAGGACAGTAATCATGATTGATTATCAAAACAGACTCTGATTTCTCCCTCCCCCATCTGTTTTCCCACCACCTGTGTGTTCCATATGTGGCTCAGTAGAGATGGACTTATGTTTGCATCCTGATGATGCAGGGCCAATTAGACACACACTTCTTTGACTGAAAATGTATCACCAAAAAAGAGTCTTGGCCAAGCACAAACTTAAGTTTAAAATGGCAGTGTCCCACAGCCTGCTTCTAATGTACCGAAGGTGTAAGCAGCTCTGCTTTCTCGCTGCTCACTCTTTGCAGGTGACCTCACGCATGAAAACTCTTTTGATTTTGACTCCCAGATGGTTCCCAGGCTTGTACAGTAGAGAGGTTCCAAAGATCACTAGCTGCCTTTAATAAATGAACACATTTAGTAAACTCCCATAAAGGCTACAAAGGCAATGTCTCTTGACTTTACATTATTGGATTGTATTGTTAAATTGCCAGATGCTTTCTTCAGGATTTTGACAGTGCTTCTGCTGCAGTAAAAATCAGCACTGCTCCTTGGATCTGATTGCCTGTTTCAGTGATGTCCTGTGGGAAACTATCTCACATAGTTAAACAGTTTAATTTGCTGAAAACCTTCTAACGAATTAATTTAACAAGCACTCATGGGCACTGAACATGCCTAAAGCTTTCAAATAAAAATGCCTGAGAGAAAGGCCAGGCAAACTGATGTACAAAGACCTACAAGTGAATAAGCAATAAGGGACAATATTTAAGGTTTGGAACTTGGAAAGATGGGTGAGATTTTAGTAGAGAACAGGAAGGTCATGGAAAGAGAGAGATGAAGGTTCAGCTCGGAAGCTGTCACTTTCTCTTCAGCTGTCACTTTCTCTTCCTGAATCCTGAACTGGTGTCATTTAAGTCTCAGCTGAGTTATGTGGCTCCAGACTACATGACTTCTTTCTTACTTTATCAGGACCTTAGCCAAGGGCTGGTTTCACCAAGATGTAATTCACTATGCCCCCTGCATAACCTACAGTCTTTTTATCTTGTCTCCCTTTAGTTTTCTGTATCTGTTTTGACATCAGCTACTCTTGTGTAATTGAACCTCTACTGAAGCAGGAACTCTTTATACTACTGTGAAAATCCACCAAAAAATCTTATTCAAACATAAAAAGAACCAATTTAGGTTCAGTGAGATCTGACACTGGATTTCTGTAACACAGTTTGCAGCTGAAACTTCTGTCTTTGACATCCTCTTTCTATTTCTTAATTTTTACTGTCCTTTGTCCATTGCTCAAGTACATTCTCTCTTTGACTGATTTCTCAGTTGCTTTATTCTGTTCCTCCCTTTTTCATGTGTAAGAACTCTTCTTTTTGCTGTTTCTCTTATGCTTTACACTTTCCCTCTCCTTTTTTCCCCTACCCATTCACTACTTTTTATTATTTTTCTGACACCTCCTTCTTTCCTTATCTCCCTCCTTCCCTCCCTCACCACTCTGGGGCCTCAGCTGTGGCCATCTGGCGACTCTACAGCAAATCCACAAGTGGCTTACAGACATGCAGGGAGGGGACATGTCCCTGTGCTCCCTCCAGTTCAGCCTGAGGGCAGAAAACCCTTATGTTTCCATCTCTCCATATCATTTCTCCTTGGGAAAAGCTGAGCACATGCTGGACTGGGCCCTGGGATCACCTTCCAACCTGAGCAATGCTCATGTTGAAGAAAGCCCCACCGCTTTTTCCTTGGATTTCGGGCATAGCAGTAACTTGCTTAATGTGAAACTCCATCTAGTGCACATGGGCAATCAGAACTCATGCTGATACTTAGACCTGCAGTGAATCGATTTTGGTGCTGTTCACACATGCTGTTGTGTCTTTGGGGAGAGGACCTGTACTGGGAGAGCTGATTTAAAACTTTGCTTCTCCTGCAGTCAAGATCAAATATCTTGTAATAGGGAACATTTCTTGCCTAAGGGGCTTAATGGTGTCCTGCTAATAACAATATTCCCTGAGTAGATTTTAACATATTTTTTTTCTTCTTAATTTAAAATTGTTATTTGAAAGTTTCCTTTAAATGCATTTAGACATTTCCCTGGATGATCAATTATCTCAATTCATGTAAAGTTCTCATGCGTAAGCATTCCCTGTGATGGCAATAAATGAAATTCAGTAATAAACTCTCATAAATTTATTAGGGTCCCACAGCCCCAGATCGCCATTGTCAGTTCATATAATGCTTCCCTAGTTACTAAAAAGCTATATTACATGTCATTATATTTATAATCCCACTTAATATTAGTCCACTTAACAACCTCTCAAACATTTGGAACTGAATTTGCAGACTCTTGTCAGTGCCTCTCTGAGGTTTATTGCAACATTTCCTATCTAAATGTTTTTGTGGTCTGAGAAAGGATTATTCTCATTGAAATGTCATAAACTTTGCTCAGCAACTCACTTATTTCTACCCCCTTTATTCTTTATGCCTCTCTCTTTTTTCTTCCCAGCTCAGACCCTCATTTATTCTGTATTCCACTCAAGCTAACCTCTCTCTGTGCAGATGATAGCTTTAGGTCCTGGCTGTAAATCTTCAGTGCAAGTAGCCCTAGAACCTGCATGTTAGCTGCAGCAGCAGGAAACAGTAACTTCTGAGAATGTCATTGCATTTGTAGTATTATCTACTTTTATTTCACAGAATAAGCTTTACATCTCTGCTTTCCACCTCTGCTTTCCACTGGCTATTCCTAAAAACACAGTCTGAATCTGCACCATGAAATCCTGCTTTTTTTTTGAAACCATTTCCCCCTGACTGATGACCTCAAGTCAGGTGTGTTGATAGACTGGGGCATGAGTTTCCTGTCTGAAATATATAACCAGTTCTCATCTACTGTTGCTGGCTAAGTAAAGTCCAGATAGGCTTGCTATTAGAAAAGCCTCTGGGGCGTGCAAACCACAGTGAACTGAAACTGCTGGTTTTTGCTGACACCCTCGGACTTAGATCAGAGGGTTTCTGAATTTGCCAGGTGAGGTGTGACATGGGTTTTACCCCTTTGTCATGCTTTCTGCAGGCAGCTTATGCAGGAAAGGTCTGCCAAAGTTCCCCCGTCTGAACAGTTTCCTGGGCAAGTACATAATTTCTCACATTTATGGTAATTTTTCTCTCTGTAATGCAATATGTCAGTCAGGTCATGGCTGGGCTTCGCGAACGAAGATTTGGGAAGGCTTTATCCACATTTGTTACAGGCACGTTGGTGACTTATGAGGCCAATACGTGACAGACATATCCGGTTGCAAAAGGCACAACAGAAAGACTCCTTAGATGAAGTATTCAGCAAGACACGGTTCTTTATTATATTGTAAAAGCAGCCATCCATTAACATGACAACATCATGCTTGCGCAAGGACTTTTGTAGAAAATCCTCATGAAACTTGCATTTGCCAAAAACCTAAATGCAGATCAAGGCTCTGCTTGCCAGAGCCAAGAAAGGTGGACCAAGATAACTGCTGATCCTGTCTATATTCTGCTCATCTTGCCCCCAGCTTTTTCCCAGGTGACACTGCACTGAGCTGCAGGGGTACAGGCTTCCTGTCTTTCACAGCCCTTGCTGCTGGATCAACCCCAAGGCTGCTGCCCTCCAAGACCGTGCTTTTCTTGTCATGTAGCTGACTTTGTTATGAAATAAGTCTTTACTGACAAAACACTCCAGCTTTTGTGGAAACACAGGAGCACACTGTACATGATGTACAGATTGGAAAACAACTCCCGCCTGGCAGGCTGGCAGAGAACGTGAGCACTGCTGTGTGATCGATACCAGCCCGAGCTTTTTGCAGCTCTGCTTGGCAAGGGGCAGCCAGAAAGCCTCAAAATCACCAGGATAAAGCCTTTTCCAGCAACACTATTAAGGTCAAAACACATCTTTCTATTTCTCTAGCTGTGTAGAGTTTTAATTAGGACTTGGTGGCCGGGGGTGGTTTTCCTCCCTCACATGATGCTGTAGGCTCCAAGATAGGTAATTTGTCATATTCCTTGACAAAAATGAAATGGTGCCTCACCAAGGCAGAACAAAAGGGAAAGGACATCTTTTTCAGCAGAAGAAAACCAGCCTGATGATTAATCTCTGCCACTAGTACAGCAGCTCAGGCACAGACACAGACAGCCGCCTCTGGGTGCTGGTACGTGGCCACCCAGCAGCTGCCTGCCAGGCTTTTAATCTGGAATTGCCCCTCCACCTCCCGAGGTTGCTTCCTGCTACTGGGGGATAGACATGGGAAATTAAAGGCATTTGCCTCTTGGTTGCTTCCATACAAAATCTGGGTCTTTAGCTAAAAATTACAATAAAGGAATGTTTGTTTAGGATTTCTAGGAGGTTTGGAAATACATCTTACTCTCCCAGCCCCACTGCATGGGCAACGCTCTCCGGTAAAGAGACCAAACATTCCATTGAGGCTGGAATCACACCAAACCCTCTGCAGCCTGCTCCAGGGAGCGGTCCTGAGGCCTCGCCCGCCATGTCTGCTCCTGTGGGGATGCTTCTGTTCCCATCTGGCTCAGGCCATCCTCACAAGCAGCAAGCTGGGCTGGAGCTTCTCCAGCAAAGCAAATGACAGAAGGTGGGCAGAGACAGCACAGTCTGGCTCTCTGATCACCTTTTTTGGAGGGGGAAGGAGGGGTGTGTGTGTGTGTGTGTGTGTGTGTGTGTGTGTAATTTGACTTGTCACACAGACAATTGTATCACCTGCAACCTATCTATTGATAGAATTACACTGGATTGAAAGGTAAATATTTTCTGTATACTTAAGCTGTAGCATTAGTGATTTTGAAATTTCCTGAAACCCCCTTGCATGCTTTCTTCACATCAGTTTAAATTAGGTGGATGATGATATAATTGTGATCTCTCTGGTAGTCTTTATGGATGCTACAGAGGGGATTATTTTCTTTTTTTGCCTTGGTATTATTTTGTTGAGGCTTCAAACAGCTGAGTTGCCTGGAAATTCATATTTCCCCAGAAGAGCCATTTGGCTCATCAGCTGATGGCAGAGAGCACAAGTTGGCACAATTTCAAAGGAGAAAGCTTATTTTACCAGCAGCAACTGTGTCTTTCATTCAACCTGGAACAGCAGATAGGAAACCAAGCGAATGTTCAAGAAGCAATTCCAGGCAAATTACTATCTGAAATCAGCTTTGAAAGAACTGTGATGAAAAGCAGCTATGCTATTTCTTTGAGTTTTTCTATTGCCATTTCCCCCCCTTGTGTTTTGTTGTTGGTTTTGTTTGTTTTTTTTTTAAAAAAAACTAGAATGAAACCGACGCTCATTCAGGAGGAAAGTATACTGATTCAGTTTTGTGTCTTTCAGATTACCATCCTCTCTGATTTGTGATCTCCTAGAAGGGCACTTTCCATCACTTCAGTAAGGTGATGTGTCCCGTATTTGAAATTAGTGCCTTTTCCATTCCTCACTGATTTCCTTGGCTTAGAAGATACTTTTTTTTTATTATAGTATTATATCTGAAATAGGTTTTTGTTTTGTCTAGAGAAATTGTTTCATTCTCATAATGAAATAATTATTTTTTTTAATGTGAGATCATCATCTTGATTCTCTCACAACTTTAATTTTACTGAACGGAGGACTGTGCCTCTGTACAGTTTTCAGAAGGGGAAGAGGTCACAAGCAGTAAAAGGTACAAAGCAATAGCACTGGATAAAGAGTTTCTGTTTTCTTCCAATTGGTGACCTTTGAGAAGAAAGCAAATGTATTGCATGTGTTGAATGCTGTGCCTTTGTGTGTGTATATGTTCCTTTTCCAGTTTATAACATGCCAAAATTTGGAGCAGCAGAAAACTGCAAGATTTTGAAAAGTAAGGACTGAGGCAGTAACTGCAGTGTAACCAATGTCTAGACTGTATTGTTCTCCACAGGAGATCAATTCTACAGCTTGCTTTTATGGTCTTCTATTGTAATAAAAGTCCAGAAGAGGGTGTGTGGCCATGTGGTTCTCTGTGTTATAGTGCTGGCTGAGCCTGCAGAGCCCATCCTGCTCATGGCAGGAGATTGAAGTTGTGGTAACTCTTCTGTCATGGTGACCCTCCTTTTATGGTGGACACTTGAATGTGTGTTCTAGTGCAGTGACTTCGCTGTGCAAAAGTAGGCCAGGGCTCAGATGAACGGTCCTAGGGCCATGGACTGGGCATACCCAGCTCAGGGTAGCTGCACTGCTGAAGGCATGATGCACTCATCTGCTTACTCCTCATCATCCCAGGGAGCTCAGAATCTCTCATGGCTCTTCTATTGCTGTATTTCTCATGATATAGAAGCCTGAAATAATCCTATGGCCACATAATACAAACTGTAAGTAAAATACAAAAGCAACTATACTGTGTGAGTCAAAAGATCCACTCAGCATCTTGCCTCCAGCTGTGGCCAGCAACAGGTCCTTATGAGAGAGCATAAAAAGCAGGGCAAATGCAAAGTAGTACCTTCGCAGCTACTGTTTTTTTAAGGGGCTTCCTGAGCCAAAGGTTGCATCCAGACAATCCCATTTCTTCACCATTGGTGAACATTTCTAGTTACATGAATTTATCTTGTCTCTTTTTTTAATTAATGTATAAGTTTAGCCTCTGCAACCTCCATGAACAGTTAGTTTCACAGTTTAATTAGATGTGAGGGGGAAAGGCATTTCTTTCTCTTTGTTTTAAGCCTGCTACCCAATAATTGGGGTGCCTTCTAATTCTTGTAGTGGGTGGAAGACTGAGTAATTGTTCCCTTCAGTTTACTTCAGTTATCATCATAAACCTCTATTATCTCCCCTCTCAGCTGTCTCTTCTTTTCCGCTGAAGAGTCCAAGTCTAATTAGTCTGTCCTCACTTCAGCAAGGATGAAATCCAGCTCAAAATAATTGCTAAGCGTGATCCTAACACTCTTGTCCAAATCATACCTACAATTCTCTGGAGGTTATTGTGCTACTTATAAAACCAATAGACATCTTTGTAAGACCTGCTATGAATGCAAAGGGCATGTACAGGGTGCTCAGAGTAGAAGGCTAACACAATAAATATGTAACACTTTTTCACATAGTGTCACTTTTAATCAGCTATAACATGTAACTGAATGTTCTGGAAAAGACGGTGCACTTTTATATATACAGGAAACTTGCACCTGGCATAGAAATTTCTGAGAAGATGCCAAGTAAACTATGCTTCAGTTCTGATTTCTGACATCGTAAATCCAGCTGCCAGGGAATGGATTGGGTCATCATACATCAAGAGCTAAGATGTTTTGAAAGGTATGTCTAAGTATCTGAATATAATTTAAAGCTGTCAAGATTATATAAAATCATACTAGTAAATGAAGCACAAGTATCAGAATGAATGACTTAGATATGCTTCATTTGAAGTAGATGAATACCAAAATCCAACCTGCCTGGCTAAATCACAAGGAAAAGGGTTCCATCTTTCATTATATTCTTCTCCATGTTGAAGTACGTTCTTTGTAAACTAACTGTTTAAAGTTCATGTCCATTACAGTATGTAAAAATTTGATAGACATAACTTGCTGTATACACACTTTAAAATCAATCTACGATTTCATAAACCAAATTAAAAATCAGATTGCACTGAATACAAATGGACTCTGCAATAATGAAACTTGAAAATTGCTGAAATATTCTGCATAGATTTCAAGTGAAGTGAATTTTTTGTAGATTTCACAAGTAGCCATGGCACTGCAATGTACTATATATTCAAAATAATCTCAGCAGCCATGACATTTTTCTGATCAATATCATGTACAAAATTCTGTGCAAAACCTGATCAGTGTATGAATTTCTGTTTAGAAGTCACTTTTCCACCTGAAAATAGTTGTCTCCCACCTGCCATACACACAAACTGTGTTTTTACTTCCCGGGTGGCTGTCGGAGAGCTATGAGTTTGGGTTCCTCCAGGTACTTACAGGGCAGTGTCACTTTGGCCTCTGGGGTTCCTGTTCCACCTCAGTGTAGGCAGTACCCTTCCAGTTTGTAGAAACTTTAGGGGGCTGTTTGGAACTGGAAGAAAACTAGATTTTGAAAAATCTAAATCTTTTGTGAATTAAAGCTCTCTGTCTTTACTCAGCTCTAATTCTGAGGCATATTTCAATCGAGCATTTTATCATGTGCAGAAATTTAATAACCGTTATAAGCCAGAGATTAAAGTTCTGTGACGAGTCCCAAAATTTCAAATGATATTTAGACTTAGAATATGAGTGTTGTCTTGGAGATGGAGGGAAGTTCCTGAATGGACATGTGGTATCTTAAAAATATAGAAAATTCTAGCTAACACTCAGCTATGTAAAGAAAACAACAGGCAAAGATAGCCAAAATAAGCAGAAATTGAAGAAGTGTCATTTATGAACCCTGACAACTAATGAACATTCAGATGTTGCAGCTCTACATCTGGAAAAATAGTATGTGAAAACACAGACAGGTACCTGAAGAGTGATACTCTGCTGGCTTTGTACCTGCTCCTCATGGGGATCCTGTGCATAGGTAGAAATCAGGCAGCAAGAAGCTGAGTGGCCCATGTGTGAGTGCTCTGACTTTGCTCCAGAGGTGCTCAGCTCTGGTTACCTGGAGCAGGAGGTATTTTTCAGGCATTTTCTCCACTCTGAAGATCACACTTCCTGGCCTTAACCTTGGCACTTCTGAGTCATTCTGCCTTGCCTTATTTCCCCTTCATCATCTTGTGCAAATCAAGCGTGGCTTCACCCATCCGAGTGTGAATTATCTCCCTGCTAGTCAGCAGTGCTTGGAGATCTTGCTACAGCCAGCATCTTTTAAATTGCTTAGTATTTTCCACATTATGAAGGTTATTTGACTGGTGACTGCCACCTGCTTCCTCCTTATTCTTCTTCTAGGCTAATAAAAAAAAACCCCTATTAATACATTCAAGGAACCTGGTATAGTACTTCCTAGATCTTTAAGAGATATCATGCTGCTTGGTTATGGAAAATCAATTTTCAGACTCTTGAAACAGAAAGAAAACTTCCTGGTGCAGCAAAATCAAACATCCAGATGTTCATCCAACAACAATCTGAAAATTTATTCAGACTTTGGGACAGTCCCACACTACTGTTTTCTTCTTTGCTTTTCTAAAAGTGATGTAATGTTCTCCTTTATCTTCAAGTAACTATAGTAACCTTCTTGTTCTGGAATTGGGATATATTTCAAAGCAAAATTTAAGGAAATGTAAATCCTGATATATCATTGGTGGTGGGCTGTTTCAGCCACCTTTAGGATTCAAAAGACTAGCTCAGGGGGCACCAGTCCTCCGATTAGGCTAGTCTCCTGAGTAACCTACAGCTGAATACAAAAAATACCTCTTGCAGGTAGCTGGAAGGAAAAATCCTGAGTTTTCTGAAGTGTCGGGCTACTCAAGAATGACACATGGAAGCAGGCAGAGATGTATTGGTCCTAAGCTCTCATCTGGTTTCTTCTTATGAGCACAAAATTAATTTGAAGTGCTACTCAGGAGAAACGAGTTTTACGAACACTAAACATGGGTGTAAGCGATTACCTGGGCTGGGTATTAGCAGCAAACAGATACTGATGTGGCAGCAATTTCTTAACTCCTCCCTTCCTTTCTGCTCACCTGGGTATCAAGAAACAAATTGCAATATATCAGTGGCTCACCCAAGCCCCATGGAAGTGTCTTCTGTCTTGTACATGTGACGATAAGTTATGAACCTGGTGACCTGCCCCCTCCATCTCTATTTTGTTTTGTTTTTCATGTTTGGAGCACTACAGGTGTCTTGCATGGTATAACCACTGAACAAAGCAATAAGGAATGAAAAAATCAAAGCCAAGACATAGAAATAGGAAATGCATCTGTCAGGGAGCATAGCCTTAATCTCCAGTGGCTTGTGCTTGCATTGACGTTTGTCAGTATGAAGTGTATGTTCTTATACATATCTGCGTGATTCCTAGTTGTTTTTATTTCATGTCTTTACTGCATTGTTTTCCCTGCAGCAGTGTGCTCTGGGTAGGTCTGATCCTCTGGCAAGGAGCAGAATCAGAGACAGTGGGACTGTGTCAGCGTAGCAGAAGACACGCTGGGGTGGTAGGATTGTTATCAGCAACTGCTCACAATGCATCAGGGCACCTCTCAGGAATGCCTGTCGAGTGCCAGGCTCTGAGAAAGCTGCTCGTAATACAATCTCAAGCAGGCAACAAGGTTTATTGTTATCAGTCTGTAGCTCTTTTAATTACACATGATGCAGATTCTGTAATTTTGGAAATCATCTATCCTCTATTAAAAAAACACAAAACCCAACTGTCCGCCAAGTACACAGGTGTAGAAATGGTGATGTGGAACACAAAGTGCTGAAACATTTAGCTTTGATACAGCGATCTTTTTGTGTATCAAGGATCATGAACTTCCGTGCAGAGAGGCTAGTTGTCCTTCTGTGCTTAGTGCAGATCTAGTACAAAGAGAAAAAGAACATACTGAATCACTGATCTGGTAAGTAGTAGATTACTTTTGGGCGATATCCCCAAAGAGAAAAAGAAGAAAAGTATGTCAGTTATTGCATGCTAAAGATACAGTGCAGAGTAGTTAGATCCATCAGACGTTCTGTGTTCTGCTCCTCATTTCCAACAGCCAAGCACATATTTGTATTTTTAAATTTGAGCATAGATTTCACTTTCCATTTCCATTATTTCAAAGAAGTGTCATAGTATAACTCAGTCACTGGGCAGAATCAGTTGTATCTTACTATGAAATGCCAAAATCCTACTGTGTGTCACACCACAGGTGTGACAGGAAACTGGGAAATCAGCCTCACATCCATTTTAAAGCTCTGTTTAAAGACTCTCATGTTCTGATCCATGTCACAGTCACTGTACAACAGCTTTCCTACACAGAGCTTGTGACCTAGCTCCCACAGCTAGGTCTTTTCTGGCTTGTGCAGATCACATTAATGTATGGGTCGGCTGTCTGACCCATTGCTTAAGTGACTGAAGCATCCTTCCATTGCAGCTGAACTGATGCTTCCATTCCTCATGGTATCCTAAAGGTTCTCCGTGAGTAGGTGGGACTCCTCTACAGGCAGAGCACACCTGTACACAGCCCTAAACCAGGCAGGGCAGAAGCCCTGTGGACTACAGCCTTTCTGCTGCCAGCATTTGCAGCAATGGCCACTGCACACCACACTGCAGGAATGCACTATGCAACTACCTGACAGCCTCTCCTCCCCTGCCTTCCAACCCCAGCTCACTTCTCCCTGGGTCCTGCTCAGCAAAGACCCATATTTGGAGGAAAGCAGAATTGAATCACCACTTTTCCATGGGATTTCCCCATGAAAATTACTTTGTTTACACAGAGCTGCTCCTTATGCTCAAAATGTGTAAGCTGAAGAGCAGCAAGCTCTTCTCTGCAGCTAGCTCTGGCTGAGAATTTGCTTTCTTCCTTTGTAGATCCCCCTGGATCTACTCCATTTCCTCTTGCTCATTGTGCAATTAAGAACCGAAATGGGAATGTGATCATTCAACCCAATACTGAGGTCTCTGCGGACAGGCACTTAATTTCTCTCCTATCTGTTGTAATGGCAAGTCTCCACATCTATTCCCCTGGTGCTCTGCTGTACTGCTCTGGTGAGAAAGTCATTATCCTTCTCAGGGAACAGCTCTGTGGCATGCAGTTGCCAAAGGCCTGAAAAGACAAAAAGCTGTTACTTTTGAAACAAGCAAAAAAAGAAATGGAAAAACAGTTTTTGGGAGCTGCAGCACTTTTCTCAAGGACAGCTGTAAATGGCACTTATGGCATACAAACAGAAGCCAGCAATGATGACAAGAAAGCAACAAATAAACAAATCAACTACAATGCCAAAAAAGTGTTCTGCTGCCAAGAACATACTTTATCTCTCATTAGCATAATTATTGCTTAGAGTTTCAACTCCAAATGCCACAAACAATTAAAAAGTTATGTTATGCTTAAATATTTTGTCATTTTTTGGCAAGAAGGCAGGCTTAGGGAGAGTAGGGTATGAATTGCATCATCACTGCCTTGTTCTATAAAGTCATCTCACTCCTTTGAGGAATTATCCTCTTGCACTGATACGCTTATGGCAGCCAAACCTGATAGAAACCACCCCTGCAGTGGAGGGAGTAGGGGGAGCTGCTGCCAGGCTGCATCACTGTTTGGATTTTTAAGCTGCTGGAAACAGAACCAAGGATTTTTACCAAAGAGAATTTCATGCTAAACTTTTCACTCCCAGGGAGAGGTTGGGAGAAGCATAGGGCTAAGGTCTGGTCAAGGAAAGCTTTTTAGACTTTTAGTTTTTCATGGGTATTGCTTCCTCTACTTCTTTCCCCAAACCTTACAGTGTATATAGACAGAGCCTAGGGACCCAGATGGACAGTGAGTAGAAGTTTGATGTCAGCTGTGAAGGAAGCAAGAGAGCAAGCAGTTGGGACTCCCTCAAGCCAGAGAAAAGAGAGATGATGGCATTTCCCAGTCCTCCTCAAGGCACTGCTCTTAACTGTGTATAAAATTATCACATCCCTCCAAATGTACCCTTATATTTCAGCAGAGAAAAGTCTGCATGAAAACAGTAATTTTTACCTATCCTGATTCATTCCATTTAACTAGGAAAATAGACACTGATGTTTTGAGAAGTAATGACATTCTTGAGTGTTTTATTGAATAGCATATTTCTGCCTAAAAATTCTGCACTTTTTGCTCTCAAGGATAGTCCACATTATTTCCAAAATAAATTTAAGGGAGCTGTGCTGGTAACTTCCCTGGGATAAAAGTCCTGAAGCTGAGTCAGGCATAATGGATCCACCTTCTGAGAAGTCCCATCAATTAAAAACCAGGTGTGCTGCAGGAAAGTGCTCTGGCAGCAACTCACCATCAGAAGGACTTTTTAGAGTCAAGTCCACCCTTGCTTTATTGCAGGGGCCTGCTGGGACATTACCTTTGGAAATCAATTCTAAAGTGTGACAGATGCTTTCAGCTTAAAGAGCGGTGCAGTGTGGCAGGCACCGAATAGCTGCAGTGGCTTTTGTGGAGCTGGTTGATAGCTGGTGGCTATAATTAGCAGAGCCCTTTATGCAGCTGTCATGTCCCTGAGAGAAATCAATGCTGCAGCACTGTTTTACCTTCCTTGCTTTACCTAGACTGCTGTAAATTGAAATGCAAATGCAGCCACGAACCGCAGGCTTTGACCCATATTTTATAGAGCTTCACTAATGTATTACAACGCTTCAGTTGTAGTATAACATGGTGCAGAATAAAGATATTTGCTCATTTAATTGCCTGGGGAGACCCCAAGGTTGGAAATCTTTAACAGGTTACACAGATCTTTATCAGGTATGACACAGTATCATTTATCCAGTTGGTTGGTTTAGAAGTCCTCCAGAGGTCCCCATTTTCCTTATTTTGCAATGATTCTGTACATGTGGGATGATCATGTTACTTACAAGTTCTTTGGTAAATTAGAGGACCCATAAAGCCTAATTGGGCTCCTGCGTGGACTCCCTTATATCTAATAAAGCAAATGGTGTTTACAACTCTTTCAGGAGAAGCATGTACTGAAAATTCTCTCTTCACATACTTTTCTGTTGTCATAAATCTTATAGGACCAGAATACCTCTGAGATCTCCAAAACTTTGATTGAAATTGGTTGTTTAGTACAACATTAGACAAGTGTAGACCCACCTACCTGCAAACAAGCACAGAATGTGACCGTGCAAGCCCTATTACACCATGAAATCAGGTTGAAATACAAAGCTGATGCAGCAACCCTATGTGGCAATTTAACAAATGATCACTTCATGTTGGAAACAGGAGGATGTACATAGGTTTTAATTATACTGATTATGGAGTGATTTTTAATGCATTGCAGCCATGATTTTGTGATAATCAGGCAATGCAAAGCCATCAGAAGCTCTTCTTAATGTTTCCTCACTTATTTTGTGTCACTGGTAAAGGAACCTGAGTGTACCAGTGCACCTGACTCTTTTATAGTAGTCATCGCTGGTAAAACACTGAGGACAGAAATATGCGCTATGGATTTACTAAGTAGAATTAAAATAAGGTATGGATTAGTAGCATGAATTTTATGTGGAGCTTTATTTTTGAATGCTTCAATGCCACATACACCTGAAGGCAGGATGAGAGCTGCAGGTGACAAACTCATGCATAAGTTTAGTGCTGATGATTTCTACTTATAGAGGGTAGAAGTCTCAGAGTTGTATTTGACCTCTTGCGTAACATTGCAGGATTATGTCCACTCTAATATCCCATGTCAGAAGAGCACAGGAGAACATACCAAGAGTGTTAGTTACCAGTGTTTTTTCATAAAACTCTCTCAATAGTGACAAGTAAATGGGGGAAGTTGAAGTTCTTTGAACCTCAGAGGTTGTTGCAGATGATCATTAAAATTGGGTCTAATCCCTGAGAACATAGAAGAGGCACCACATTAGAAAACAGCATCCTGATTAGGGTAGAGACAGATGCATTTCACATCCAGTGAAGGTAGAAACTATGTCTGTTTTCCTATATCTTCTTCTGACATAAGAGGGAATAATCACACAAATACCAGGTCAGAGGAGCTAATGAAACACTGTGTGGATCTACCTAAATTACAAGGTATTAGAACAAAACTGACCAAGAGATTAAAGCTTATCTCTCTGCTGTGGTCCTTGCTTTTCCCAACTCGTGCACTGCCTGCTTTCTCAGTGTGCATTTATACAGTTTCATGCAAATTTATCCCCAGGGTTTCTGAACAAGAAAGGTGTAGATGACCAACCAGTGTTCACGGTAGAATTGGATGGAAATATTTTGCTCATCTATCTTTCATTTGCCTGCAGTAGTCTTTCCTTCTGACTAAATGCCAAAATGCTGCTTGTAAAATAGCAAGTGGAATGTACACTGGAGTTCAAGGCTAAGCAAAAAATGTGCCACTGCTGGCTGCCGCAGGCTAAAGCTGTTAAAAATGCCACTCAAGCTTCTCCTGCCTTCCTCTGCGTGCATGCATTAAGAGGAATCATCTAGGGGAAGCCACTGAGATTTGATGATCACAGTCTGATTCCAGCTGATTTAATGGGTAGAGTGGAAATCAGTGGGAGCAAGCCCTGGAATCACAAGTTAAAATAGATTATTTGCCCATTCAGTGGCTTGGGGTCTTCTATTGTTCCATCTTACCCACTGACAGCTTTTGTTAGTCTTGGAGGCGGAAGGTCATGATGTTCTTTGCCTGTTTTCAGGCTGAACTGGGAGTTTGAGATCTCTATCCTTATTCTGTCTCAAAATGATGACTGAAAGATACTGCCAGTGTGCTGCCACCCCTCTGCGCTCTCTGAGATGTTTATGCAGAGCTGGAAATGTGGGCACAGCATACTGCTGGGAATGGCAGCATGCAGTCAGTTCTGTCCCAGTCAGGTTGCTTAGGAGGGGCCGGGTAGTGAAGAAGATACTTTCTTCTGGTTTGGTTTTTTTGTTTTTTGCTATGTTTGTTTTAATTAGGAGCCAATAGGAAAAAAACACCTGTATGCAATAGTTTTCCCCTTGCTTTCTTAAACTCCCTGATGCTACCCATTGGTAGTGCATGGTGTAATAGTGCTGGATACAAGACTACAGCAGCCGGGTAAGTAGCACTTAAATATTTCATACATGGTCTGCTTGTCAGAGCTGTTTTCTCTCTTTTCACACCAGTACACCAGCATTTTCCTTATGTGACAGTTGGAATGTTCCCTCCAGACTATCCTGTATATAGTTACTTCACACTGCTTCCAGAGCCCAGGCAGCACATGCAAATGATTAAGAATGCATAAATTTTCAGCAGAAGGCAAAGCTGGTACACAATGGAAGGGTGAACCGCTGATCTCTGGATATCTTGCTGTCTTCTCCTCCCCCTGGCTATTTTAGCAGTTTCAGCAGCCACACCCAACCTACAAATGGGTTTTTACCAACTCTACAGTTCTCTGCCGGTTCTTCTTAACAAAACAGATTCCTGAGGTGGATCATTTCTGATTAAAGGATTAAGGCACAATGATGAAATCAAAAGGGAATCAATTTTGATTTCCAAGTCTTTAGATGCATAAAAGTAGTTTTCTTAGCTCTGGAGTCAGGAAAACTGAATCTGTTTTGTTATGTGTTACGTTTGCTTCATCTAGCTGCTGAAGAAAAGAGGCTTCACTCCCTTTGAAGTTTACCCTTCTGAGCTTAGTGCTGGTACAAGCAACGGAAGTGGCAGCTTTGCTCTTTGAAGATGCCTAATTTCTGGCTGAGAGATTCCTTCATTTTTTCCTTTGGAAGCTGACGGAGTTAAGGGAATACAGACCTAACATGAACTCAATATCAGTAAGGCTCTAAAGTCCTGGTAATAAGAACACTGTAATAAGATGAGTGAAGCACTAGCATCATCATCATCATGTTTCATCACATCTATCCCTGATGGAAAACACTTTATTTCCTCTGGTATCTCAGTGGAGTGTTGTGGTGTTGGAGGCGACTCCCTCACCATGACTACAGAGAGGTGATTCTTGTAACTTAGCACTGCCATTAGGCACATAAAGCCAGATGATGTAAACACTCTTCAGCATCCCATCAAATCCATTCAGACAGCACAATTCCTCTAGCTCCTTAGAGATATGTATCACTGGAGCCATTATATCATATATCCTATATTTTCCATTTACTCTTTCTGTGTTCTTAATTAGCAATTAATTTTACAGTATCATTCTGACCTTGATTATTCAAACTTCTTTTCTTTATTTAATACAATATAGACAGATGGAAAAGAAAAGTTAAGCCTCTTCCAGCCATTTTCATCATTAATTTCATTCATTTCTCATTTTTAATTGCCCTGTTATCTCTCTAGCTCCAATCCCACTCCAGTATATTAAAGGAGAAAAAATCACCCAGACCAACCTTCTGGTTTCTCCTAGCCCCTTTGGCTAACAGTACCTCATTCGAGGGGTTTAACTGCATTTTTAATTAAGGCTGCTACAGCTGTTGGCTCCAAGCCTTTCATCATGCACAGTATGTTTTTAGCATGCAAAGCAGTGCACGGCTGTTCAGTAGAGACAGACTCTCACAGAGGCAGAGGGACAAAGTGGAGCACATAACAATGTCTGCTTTAAGAACCTGGGCAAGGAATATGGAGATGTTAATTTCTTAGCTGTCTCACATGTTTGGGTTTAATTTAGTCACCTCATCACTGTCTCAGTTCTCTGTCTGTAAAATATTCTCTCTCTCTTACCAGCTAGTGGCACGATTTACCAAAGTACTCAGCCTCCTTGTGCCTCAGTTCAATCAGCCTACCATTAATCAGCAGGTTCTTTGGCACACGCCCTCACACAGGCACCAAATAGTCCTCCCCTGCCCCAGCACTAGCACTTCTGGCATTTGCAGGATGCCAGGATGGCTGCCCTCTCTCACACGTGTGCCAAACCCCCACATCAGCTGTTTGCCCATATCTGAAATCCCTATGTACTGCACAGAGCCTGAGAACTAATACAGCAATGTGACTGCCTGTCCCTACCTAAACCTTCCCCTTCCCCTGCACGTGTTTGTACATCCTTTGCGTGACCCAGGATGGGAGTACACGCTCTGCTGTGAACAGAGAGAAAACCTGTCCTGTCTCTGTTGAGTGTTGCAGTTGTATCACCTTAAGCAGAGCAGTCACACCCCATTAATGCCCAGCTAGTCTCGAGGACAGTCACCCAGAGGTGGGTTCAGTGATCCACTATTACTTCACAGCATATGACTCATTTCTCTGGCCCTATGTTAACATAAAGTCCAGACTTCTGTTGATAGGAGTTGTGTTAAAACAGTTGTAAATGAACACCCTTGACACTGTGGTCATTAAAAATGGCATTATTTCATTTCCAAGAGCACACATATTTTAGCTTTCATATCCTGGCCAAATTCTAACTTGAGTATTTACTTTTTGCATCTCAGACTGGTTTCTATCATTTTTTCTGGCAATTACAGTTTCACATCCTATCTTAAACCCTATTTGGTTGCTCCTATGCTGTATATAGTGCCACATACAATGAAGCTTTTAGTGTATTTGTGTATTGTAAAACATTTTGAGAAGAAAAGACATCATGTAATGTTCAAGTATAAGGATATCTTATTAGTAACCGATATACTCTTCCAACTGTTCTGGGTGGAACCTCTGTTCATAAAATGCTCTGAGTTTTTTTTATGAAATGTCAGCTGTAAGAACAGTCACTAGTTTCAAACACAAATGAACCTGAGGTGTCATAATTGCTCTGGCTCCAGATTCAGCAGATTTCACAATGCATTAGAAAAAGACAACCAGCAATATGACTGCAGGGTAATTAGTTCAGTAGAAGCAAGATGGACTTCTAAAACAAGCTAATACACCTAATTTATTTCAGCTTCTTCAGGAAAATCTGTTCAGGAAGAAATTAATTACTTAAATTTCTCACTGACAGCCAGGAGCTTCTGACAACCACTGAGCCAGGAGCTGACTCGAGCACAACATTTTTAGGGCACCACTATCAGATCAGTCCTTCCCATAGTGAACTGCCTGACCAGGCTCTGAGGAATAACTGGTCTCAAGTTGGAACTCACAGGTTCCCCCTGCCCTGTGGGGAAAATCTAAACAATGAGAAATGGAGCAGCTGCACAGAATAATTCTAGGAATAATGTGTAAATAAATTTAAGAAAATTATTAGCATTTCAAAGTTAGTTTCCAAAGAAAACCTACCCACTCTGATATAGCACCCAGCAAGGTTTATTCCTGTGAGTCCTGTCACATGATGTTTGTCCAGAAAAACTGTCAGGAATTCATCATCATCATGGCTGGGCTTCGCGAACGAAGATTTGGGAAGGCTTTATCCACATTTGTTACAGGCACGTTGGTGACTTATGAGGCCAATACGTGACAGACATATCCGATTGCAAAAGGCACAGCAGAAAGACTCCTTAGATGGTGTATTCCGCAAGACACGGTTCTTCCTGCGTTGCCTTTTCTCCTCGAGAGTGATCCTGCGTGTGTTCTCAAAGGCATCCGCAGCGTTATAGATGCTGTGTCTCCAGGCCTCCCGATTTGAGGCCAGAGTAGACCAGTTATGGTGATCAATATGGCCAAGGCTGAGATGTTGTTTCAGGGAGTCCTTGAATCTTTTCTTCGGGGCTCCTCTCCTGCGGCAGCCAGTGGCAAGTTCACCATAGAGCAAGATCTTAGGGAGGCGGTGGTCCTTCATCCTGGAGACGTGCCCTGCCCATCGCAGCTGTGTTCTCATCAGCAAGGCCTCTACACTTGGGACTGCTGCTTGCTCAAGAACAGATGTATTGGTCACATAATCTGACCAGTGGATGTTTAAGATTGTACGGAGGGGCAGCGCTGGGTGCTGGGGTTTGCTCCTGGGCCGGGCCGGGGTGCACGCTACGTGCCGCGCGCGCTCCGCACGCGCGGTTTAGTCTCAAGGTGCAGTCTCAGCAGCAGAAGGGAGAGAGAAAGTGGGGGAGCCTTGCCAGCAGTTGCTACACACCTATGAAGGAGGATAGAGCGGCTTCGGAGCACACAGAGGTTTGTCAGGAATTAGACAAGTCCCAAATACCAGCTTTTCAGTGGCTGTTGTTATTCCCTGGAGCCATTAAGACTCAGAGGCATTCCCATGAATAAAGGGAAATTTTTATCAGAGAGAAAGAGTTTCAAAGCCCAGACTGGCAGCAAAATATCAGGAAACAAAATGTAAGTGAGGCTTATCCATCCATCACAGCTACTTTTCTTCAGACTGTGTAGACAGGAAGCTGCCCTCTTACTGGAAACTAAGCGTAGCTCTATGCTGAGCCATGAATAAGGCTCAGTGAGTACAAAGTAACAGATGTTCATGGTGTTTTAGCTCTTCAGACTTGATGCTGCGGAACAGAAACATAAGAGTTGAGCTTGTCTCACAGGGAGACTTAATATCTCCTGACAGTGCACTTGAAGGTCTTACCAGGTCAGGTACAAAAGCCCTCTAAAAACCACTACATTACTTCTACACTCAAGCTTAATACCTACATGCATGCTGTTCAACAGGAATCACACATCAGCAAGACTCATAAATCAATCTTTGTGATGTTGTCCAAGATGACAAATCCAGATGACATGCAAAGAGGTTTAGTTCTGGAACATTTCTGCCTTCTGAGCTGCTGGGACAGGCTGATTATAGTAGTATTTGTAAGGAAAATTTTTGGCCTCTCTAGCTTTGTGAGATAATTGAGACAGTCAGGTTTAATGATATTTCTTAGAATTTCATCAAGTCACTTTTAGAAGATGTTAATCTATAATTATTTGTAGATTGCTAGTGATTCAATAATATAATTAATTTCTTTACTAGTCCTTGAGTTTCACTATATTCACACTTACTGACACACACATACTAATTTTTTCAGCTATTTCCTTTCTACTTTTTTTTGTGAAAAAAACTTTTTTTTTAAGTGCTTTTTCTTTTTTTGCTTTTCCTTACTTTTTTTTTTGAAAGAGCATTTTAAAATAACTGTTTGAGGCAATGATATCTATTACAAAATGATAACCCTTGCAGGGTTTTGAAGCACCCTGTGGAGTTTAAAGGAGAATTGCATCTTCTGCAGAACGTTACAGGAAGACTCAAGAGTATTGCCAAAGGATATTTATAACAGTTCAGAGGTTTTGATAGCAATTTTCAGTGGAACCTTTTCAATGTGTCCATAATTTTCCTGTAACTTTAATAAGGCCTCTTGGGACAATCTTAGCTCACTCTATTTGTTGATAGATTTGCTGTGCACCATTTACTTGAAAGTTTATGGTCTGAAGGCCAGATTGTTACATGTCCAAGACCCTTCCCTTTACCTTATTTGGGGGATGTTAATGGCTCCTAGCATGAGCATGTAAACAAAAAAGGAAATTAGGTACTATCTATTTGTTTTGAGAAGACACAAATGATTTGTCTGATAAGACTTTCAAAGTCAAGTGAAGGAACCACTTCTCTGGTTTCAGTGGGTGTTGAGCCAGGCTGTTTCCAGAATGGGAGTTTCTTTGCAATTTTTCAGCCTTTGAGTAATCTGTAAACCTCTTTTGGCTGCTTTCTGTGTTTTGCATTTTCTTTGTTCATCTATTTTAAAATAACCAGACAGATACACTATTGCAGTTCAATTTATTCTTCAATTTTTTTAACTGACATATGATTTGCTCCCATAACTGTTTGCAGTGACAGACCTTTGGAGTCACGAGTTTTTGATAAAAGAAATGGCATTGTTTCAACAGCCTGGTCTGCAAGCCAGGAGGGCAGGCAGGCTGGATCACCTGAGTTGCTCACACTGGAAATGATGGCTCTACTTACATCACAAGTCAGTGAAAGTCCACTGTATATGTCCTAATTAGATTTGAAATATCTGAACTCAACATTGTATGGTACAAAATGTGCCAAAATGGGATATACCACCTTACCTACCTAATGTAAAAATTGTTCCTTTTTTCTTTTTATGCCAGAGTTTGAAGTTAACAGTTTAATTAGGTTAAAGTTTGCAGTACAGGCAGAATTCATGTGGGCTGAGGTGTGATTTTTACAGTACATTTCTGGCTAACAAGGGGAACTATTTCTTCTGAAAATCAGAGGTCCCAAAGAGAACATATTTTCACCGCATTATATTTCAATTGGTTTAAAACACAAATCTAACAGTGGCTGAACACCTGAGAATAAGGTGGACATGGTGGAGGAGAGGGTCCTCCGCTGTTCTCAAGGATGGAGGCACGCACATCAGAAACACAGGTAGGATAAACCATCTACATTGGTCTTGTTTACTCCGATCAGTGCTGGCTAATGATCTGGCCTTGAGCACCTTTTCTTCTCATTCCCTCCTCTCCCTCTCACTGCTCAGACATTGATTTGGGGGGCAAATCTGAGCTGGTCAAATGTTAGAAGTGGACTGGAAGATGAGGAGGAAAGGATCACAGAGGCTTGCCAGCACTGTAGCAGCTACTACAGGAGTGCACATCATCAGGACACACGGCAGAGAGACCAGGTGGCCAGGGGACACCACAGCCTGCTTGTGTCCCTCTCCTCTCTCCACCTCCCCACCCTGTTCACATACTTGTGCTGTAGGTGCCTCCAGAAGACATTAAAGCATAGCAATGTCCTGATAACCAGATGAACTAACCAGATAGTTTCTTTAGAGTCTCTTTTTACTCTTCAGTATCTTTTTCAAAAAAAAAGCCTCAGTTTGCAAATGGCCTCCACAGGTGGATGAGTGAAAAACCTAACCTCATAAGTGATGGCATTGTAGACAATGAAATAAGACAAACAAGAGCTGGTCAGTTGGCATATTTCTGCCAAAGCACAGCCATATAAAGATCTTTCATACTAATAACTTTTTTCTTTATTTATATAGTAAGATTGCAGAAGGAAAGAAAATGTTACAGTTACTGAAATCCCACTGCCCTTTATGTGCAGTAAAAGCACTTCATATATAAAAGCATCACTTGCAAAATACAAAATAGAGACATTTATAGTAATATTCTGTACAATCCTTAGCTACAGATGAATAGTTTTCCTCATAGACTTACAATACACAACAACAAATAGAGAAAAGCAAATGATAAATTATGCTACAGGAATGAGAGTGAATCAACTATTTGATTATCTTTTATAGCTAATGTAAAGACATACTCTCCTGAAAGCATGCCACAGGGTCATAATTTTCAAAACAGGAAGGCTATACACTGGAACTATATACTTCATAAGGACTACAGTCTGTAGAAATGCTAAAATGCACTGAAAAGAGTAACATTTAAATCGAATTATAGACAGATTTTCGAACTCAGCAGACAATATAATTTCCTCTGTGGTTTAGTGAAGCTATTTTTAAAATAGTTTTCTTGATTATTCTATTTTCATAACCAAAACCATTACAATAGAAAATGATGAGGTGAAAATGCAGTTTTCTGCTTTAACATCAAGCAGAAGAAATATGTCTTAGGGAGTTCATTTTGGGGGCTGGAGGGGAGATCTTTTCTTGCTGCAAAGCATCACACCATTTGTCATCAATTATAAAAGAAGTGCCTTGGGAGAAAAGTCACAAAAGTATATTGTGCAATTGTTTGTAAAATGATGTGATATATATTTTTCATAAATATTTAATGCTTTAGGATAGTTACATCCAGATTTTCTTTCAGCCTGAACTTCCCAGAAGACAGGGAGGATTTATGTGATCCCGTGGTAATAGCTCCTTTTGTTCTTCCAAAATAATTTCTATCTATCACAGAATATGAATAGGAACGTCTAAGCAGAAAGAAGCCTGCGGCTAAAAATTTTAGAGTGCCTATCTTCAAGTTTCTGAATTGGTGTTTAGGGAATTAACCACAAGATCCCTGGCTTTGCTAAGTTGTTACAGGTCCTTTAGTGCAATGGTCCCTCAGATCTGTTGTCCCCTTTGCCTGTGGAAATGTCATACATGGGCCACATATTGCCATATGGGAGGAGACAGCACCAGCAGCTGCAGTGTCCCTGGCACATGTCACATATTTTCACCACAGCCTGGACACCACGGTAAGTCACTCAGGCCAGCTCTGCCAGAGGCATTGTGCTGCAAGGTAAGAATTGGACACTAAAAGTATTTTTTATCCATTGATATTTAAACTGAAAACAATTGCTGTTCTTTAGTGGGGGATAATGTTTGGGAGACACTGCATCATTACAAGGATGTCAAGTAGAAAAGGTTGATGGCGACTGGGATCAGAGCAGTTAGTACATGGACGAGTTTTGGACGTGCCTGCATGGATACAAACATCCAGAAAATCCAGCAAGAATTACTGACAGGTAAAGAGTGTGGCCCAGTAAAGAAGCAAGGTAAAACCCCACCAAGGGACAAAACTTGCTGGCAGAGGTCAGCTTGGAAATCATCCCTTCCACATGCTGTAAAAAATATACTTTCCCTACACTTTGTACACAGACTTATTTGCTGGCAGCAAACAACTGATTCCATCATTGTTTTCCATGCAGTGACTTTGGTGACTGGGGATTAGAGATTTAGGAGGCAAGCAAGTCTTTCGTGAGACAGCAAAACAGTATTGCTATCAACTGTACATATCAACTTCCTAGTGATGTCAGTAGAGGTTTGATGGCACTCCTGACTATTTATGTTATTAAATGCCTTGCCCCATCTCATGGTGACCAGGGTTCAAAAAGTTATTGTCTGTTTCTATGACTCCATTTTTCAGGCATAAAATGAGGAAAACAGAATTTCCTCACTCAAAGGCTGCTAGGAGATTAAAAGCACTGAAACTTTCTCTTTTCAGTGTGCAAAATCATTAAGCTGTTCAGTAATTATGGTACAGTAACATCATATAATACCTTAGATAAATTTTGTGGCTTAATATATTCGATAATAGCATGAGGCTATAAATATGCAATAAAATATTGAGGTTTTAGTAACTCTGGATGAAATTGCTATGGTTTTGAATAGTAGGAATAACCATCATCATTTTCATCATGTATACATACAACCTCACCCATTCTGTGATTCTTGTCACTATTATTAGCTGACAAGTAGTACTTTTCTTCTAGGTGCCTTAGACAGCTTGAGGCAGATCACAAGAACCTTTCACTGTTTTTGGCTAGAGGAGACTTGTCTTTACTGGAATTCTGACAGGATTTCATTCAGCCTCTAGCTGCTGGATGCATATTCGGCTTGTCTTCTCATGCTTGTTTCCCTTGTGTAACTGGATTGAGAATCCTTTGAGGACCAAGGGGTCTTTTCAGCACTAACCTAAATGCTTAATATCAGTGAAGCTTAATGTTTAATGTATAACACCATACATCATTCTTACAAAAATCTTGCTGAAAATATCTTTTATCACAGTCTGATTCTTCTCTATTTTAGCTCCTTGGTGCCTTATAGTGAATTATTGTAATCAAAGCTCAAATTAACTAAAGAAGAGTATACAGCCCATGAGCTCCTTCTCTAAACAATACTTTCCTTTTTGATTCAATAATGGATTTTGGACATACTGGATTTCATCAGCAGATTCACTTGTTCTCATGAACAGTGGTTTGTACTATTGCAGGTAAATTGCACTCTACTGATAAAACTTTTCCAAAAAGAAACATTTTATGTGGTGAGGTAGGCACACAGCATATGAAACCCTTTGTATTTTGTAGGCAAACAAGATATGGTAAGAATTCAACTGTAGTGAAACAGAGGACATCAGTACGATGTGAAAATGATTTATTTGTCCCTATTGACTAGTGATATGACAAGTTATTCTAATACCCAATAATATTAGGAGTTTCTCCTTCTTTTTTCCTTCTCTGTGCACTGCCTGGAAAAATACACCCCTTTACTTAATAAGCACAAAATAAAATTAATTGTTATTATGGTAGTATGTCAGATTACTATTAATTATAACTTTATTATTGATCGTTAATATTTTGATTTGGTTTATTTTGATGAAGGATATGACATTGACTTGAAAGCAGAGGTTCATCCGAAGTATAAAACCTGTCAGGAAGATTGTTTTTATCCACTAAGTTGTATATGTACTGTCTCAAAATTAGTTTCACACCAATTCAGTTTCATTGGAAAACCTAGGCTAATGGTCAATTCTGCAGCCTGGTTTAATATTTTATCATTAATTGTTTGCACTAAAGTAACACTTAGGACTTCATCCATGAAAGGACAGCTTGAAAAATATACATAGTGTTAATTTTCATGTTTCTGTTTATGAAAATATAATCCTAAATTCACTTTATGGGGTGTGTAGTAGAACAGGACTTTTAACTAGGAGCAAATGGAGGCACAGGTAGGACTAGTTTAAACAAAGAAGTAGGAGAGGTAGACAAAATTGCAATGCAGCACAAAATCAAAATCCATAGTTGGTAATGTTCAACAGGGTTTCAATTGTTAGGTCCCAACCTGATCTTCTCAAAGCATTTAGTAGATCTGTCTTAAAATCGGGTGTGAGACATCAGAAGAGAAATGGTGGCACTGTGAGAAAGGTTTAGTCTTTTTTTTCATCTGGAGACTGGGTTTTTCAGTATTTTATTTTTTATTCCTGGCAAGGTTGAAGACTTGTTTGAAGGATAGAAGGCTGGATTCTGAGAAAGAGATTTCAAGAGGAAGGAAGGAATGATCTTCTAGCATATGTTGTAATTGTGTCCCATATAGGTCTCATGAGTCAGACAGAATATCAGGTCACTGATACTTTCTTTGCCATTACAGCAAAAAAACCAGATTCTGGTGGTGAGGGTGGTGGTGGGGTGATGTTGTTTTTAAATTGCTTCATGCATTTCTAAAAGTACAGGGGGAAAAACTGTCAGGTTTTTAACAGAGGTTCTTCTGGATAGACACATATTTTAAGCCTTTTTTTAATAGCCTGTAGGACAGACAGCTTTTGTATTTCTGTATCTGTCAAATGCTGTAAGAGTGTACAGTGCACTCTGACAGAAGTGGATAAAACAATAATAATATTGTATTATGTTAAAAATTAATCAACCCAATAGTATAAAATCTCAAAGTTGTCTTACTTCACAGAAGTTATTCTCTTGTCCTGTGATATTCTTTCTAAGTGTATCTTTTCAGGGGAGAGTGTAGAATTTGGCCCTGCTAAAACTGTATTTTTCTTAAACTTTAAAATATCTGACAACAGAAGATTTGCGAAGGTGTCTTGGGCTGAGTGACAAAATCATTCTTTTGTACTTCTGATAGGTTTTTGGGTTGATTGAAAATCAGTGGGTGATAATAGGATTCAAACTCAATTTTGATTGATGAGTCAGATGACACAGTTGAGAAAAAGTAGGACACTGCAGCTTATGCTCCCTCTAAGTGGATAAAAATAAAGGACTAAATTTTCAAAAGATTCAGGTTACTGAAATAGGCTTTGGTATTCATTATAGCAGGTGCATGTGGCAATAGTACCCATGGGCTGTTCCAGACATTGGTTCAACAAGGCAACGAATTGCACTTATTAAAATTTAACACTGTTGAGGCAGAAGGTTTGCCTGGAAAATGAACCTATCCAAACGGCATAGCCAGGTGGGAGTATCACAAATTAGATGGTTTTGCCTGTGTTCCCTCATCAGTGAAGAGTAACTCCTGCTGACTTCACTGTGATAATGTGGGCCTTCAGCTATGAGGAACAGATGCTGTGGCTGAGGGTTCCTGGTTCAGTATGTTGGTTTATGCTGCATTCCCAGTGAAGAACTATTATGCCTCAGAGCTATCAGGACTGACCACTGAAAGAGGTGGATTTGATCAGCAGGAACGATGAGGGAAGGGTGCCTGTTTCAAAGCTCACCCCCCACCAAGGGCTGGCTGTAAAGCCTGTGCCCAGGGAATAGGGTTCCTTGGGTTGTCCCTCCTGCTAGGACAGTTGTAGGAAAGTAATGGAGCTTATGCCTCCCTACAGTTAAACATTAAACTCCTTTAAACTGTAGGATTCAATCAGCACAGGAAATACCCAAGGTCAGACACAAGAGTTGTTTTCAGGTATGTCTGAGTTTCTGGGTTAGAGTGTATTTTATGTATTAGAGACTGCAAAGATGGGTCTCTCATTAGAATTTAAAATCTCTAGGAGTCTAGAGCCCTGAAAAGCCAAGTTGCTGTACATCCTAGCTATCAGCTATGGCTGCAGCAGGAAACAGATTCTTTCCCAGAGCTGCAACCCTACTTCTTCCAAGGTCCCTTACTTCATGGGCTGCATCTAGGCAGCATCTGATAGTCACCCCAAGAACCTGCCCTGTATGATCCATGTGCAGGCATCCACATCCACCACCAGACTTCCCTGCTTTAGCAAAGTATCTTGGCCCGGAGGCAATGTGTAGTTTCCACAAGGTCTCAGATGGGCCAGGATCATTGCAGGTATCCAGACGTTCACTGTTACAAATGACAACTTCAAAAACACCTCCAGTCTCTGAAGTCCAACTGCCCAAGGCAGAGTCAAAGAGCAGACAGTGTCTGGACCAGGTTCCAGCACACTGACCCCAGTGCATTCAGTCCAGGTGTGCACACTGTTCCATCTGAACTCACAGCCCAGGGCAGGGAGGCCTCAGAGAGCAGTGCTGTGCTGTGTACACATGCTGGTACGCAGGAACATGAAGTCAAATGGAGCTGAAGCTGAAAGCTATTTTGACAAGTTAATGTGACCATTCTGTGAATGGACAAGAGGGGTGTGTGGGCTGCCAGAGAGAATGTCACCACTGCTGGGTCCAAGTTTTTGTCTGCCACTGTAACACAAGTTCAACTCAGCTTGTGCATTAAATTGATTATACAAGTACGCAAATTCTACAGCAATACAAACTGAATTAAAACAGGCTAAAGGACCTACCAATACTCCTCAGTTAACTGAGGGACTGGCCCTCAGTTAACCAAAATCAGAAACCACGGAAATATAGTCTAACTACTGGAAAAAGTTATTACAGAGAGACCATTTAGTGTGTAATCCTTTCTGGGGCTGTGTGTGTTTAGAAAGTGACCCAGAAAAGATGGTAGGCTTTGCAGACACTATCATTTCCTGAGTGCCCAAGAACCATCTCAGAGACAAAGCTAAGATTGGTCCCAGAGCTGGTAAGATCAGGAGGAACACCTGGACACCCACAGCTGTTTGAGTCCACCTCAGTTACTGCCTTATTTCCCATCATAGCCATCTTTAACAGCAGGCTGCCAAGCAGGGGGAAGAAGTACAAAAAATTCTACAGAGAAGATGAAAGACATATAAAATATTCTGTGAAGCCTTATTTTCAGTAAAAAGTATTAAGTATATTAACCATTTTTCTTCTTTTGGGCACTTTGAACAAGAGGTTAAAAGACCAGTTCTGCTGGGTGACTGTCACAGGATTTAGGAGGGCAAGGTAACTTTATTTAAAACAACGAATTTTATTTAATGTAATGTTCCAATAAGGTCATGTTGACATCCTGAATTCTCTGAGCTATTACATTCCTTTAGCGTTAACACAATCCTACAAATCACAGGTAATTACCTTTCTACACAGATATGACTCAATATAATAGTGAGAACTTTGAGGAAGCATGTTATATATAAGATTATATAAAAACATACATGCATATACATGGATGCATGTATTTATGTACATATATGCAGCCCTCATCCCCACTGGACTGATACTTCTTAGAGCAACCATGTGCCTTTTTGAATAACGTCATTGGGTAAACCTGATGGCAAGTATACATGAAATTAATTTTTCCAAGACACAAAACGATTATCTTAATAAAAAAGTTGTCTATCAGTTATTCTACCTAGACACCAAGATCATTGGTTAAATATGAATACCTATTGCAACTCTAAGGAAAATCACATTTACATCAAACAAAGATGACTCACTCAAGAAAGAAATTGTGCCTGACCATGCATATAAACTTCCTTGATTCTAAACACTACTACTTCATGACGTAAACCTTCCCCTAAATATAGCTCCAAACCAGGTACATTCATTCCTTCACTATTACAGATCAGTGGTCTTAACCTTTGTGGACAGTGTTGCACCAATAAGTTAACAGCATAAAATGATATTTTGTTAGGAAGCCACTAAATCTCAAGCCTTCTCCCCTCCGTCTCAAGTAGAATTCAGCCAGGCAGGATGTTGGAAATGGCATAAACATGGACAAAGATTTCACTTTTTTTCTTCCACAGCAATATTTCTATCCTCATCAGTTTGCTTGCTGATAAATTTTAAAGACCTAAATATTCCATACTAAATAAATAACCTGTGCTCTCCTATTGCATCTCCATTCTTCTGCCACATTAAGATGGAATGAATCCCCTCTTCAAAGATTACATCTTTTTTCTATAAATTCAAGCTGTGCTGTTTCAAATTCTATAAGATTTACATTATTTGACCCAAAACTAGATGATTTCATTTAGCCAAAATAGAACACCTTACCCACAGCAAACAGAACACACGGCAACCCATCTGACTGCTTCTCAACATAACTACATTTGTGTCAGTGCCTGTGAGGATGTGATTCTTAAAACCTCAAATCCTGCCTGCCCACAGGGCCATGACATTCAATCAGAGCTAGCCAACTTTATGTTAACTTCTGCAAAAGCTCACAAATTGAGTGTTCAGAAACAATTGCTCAAATATATTTACTTCTATAACAGGAAATGTATTACGTCCCAGCTTTCATTTAACAGATAGAGCAAATCTTGAAGGGTTCTACTTCTCCTCAGTTTCATTTTAAAAAATATTCAGTGGAACAGTTAAATGTGGCAGAAGCACTAATGGAAGTGAATTCAGAGACTCTTACATTTATGGCTCTCTTTCTTCATTTACACATAATTTAGGACTGATCAGTCAGACTTTAGACTTGTTGTAACCACTGAATTCATACTCACACCAAATTTGAAGAAAAAATACTGAAGGACCAATCAGTTCCCTATTGCTAGTCAATATTCAGCTGTCAGGGTGACACAGGTTTGATATTGCCTCATGTTCTCCCCACGTAACTGTTTATTGCCTCCCACACTGTCCTGGTTCATCCCACTGTTCCTCAACACCACCTCCTCTGTTCTCTGAACTCATGCTGTAGGTATGCCAGAGCAGAACAGGTTTGTCAGGACAAGTATTGCCTGGTAACTGATTTTATTTACCCACTTCTTGGGATTTACGCTCTTCAATATAATAAGAGGAAGGACATTTTCTTCCAAGACTGATGTAAAAACTTTTGTGATTTGGCCATGACACTACTTATTTGGGAGAAAAAAAAAAAAGGAAAATAAATAATCCTTTCAGTCAGCTTGAAACTTCTTGTGTATATGAGTCACTTTCAGGGTTTCCTTTAGTGCTGAAAATATTTTACAGTCTTGATATTAGTAACACTGCTAAACATGGGTGTTTTCCTCAGACTCATTCCTGCTCACAGACTAGAGCTCAGTGATTACAGCAGCTGAACCCTAGCGTCAAATCTCCTCTTTGGCATATGCCACTCAGCATAGGCTAGTCTCTGGGCGCTGAAGCACTGTTGTGAGCTATTCTTCCTTTCCACCGAAGCTACTATTTTTATCTATTTTCATTTTCATTCACTGGACAGAAGACTAGTGTACAGTGGTCCCCCTCTCTGGTCACTGTCTGCCACCAGGCTGACCTCTTCCTCTAGCCACCACCTCCTTGTCTTCCAGTGTTTCAAGCCCCTCAGCATTTTATTGGAAATGTGTCAGTATAAAGATTCTTTTAGTTAACCAAAAATCTCAGAGGAAAACAGACTTGCCATGAACACAAAACCTTTTCACTTCAATTTCACTTCTCCTAACAGAAAATGTCTGTGATTTACACAGTTCTCAGAGGGCCTTACACTTCTTATGTACAAGAGAGGATTCTCTCAGCCTCTGGACTATGCTACAGAAGCTGCTAGCCGAGGGATGTGATAGAGGAGTTGTCCTATGTCCCCAGGCAGCAAAGTTAGAGAGACTAATAACTTTCTCTGTGGTTTTCTAGCACCCCAGGGCACAACTGTGGTTTCTGTCTCAGTTCAATGGTGGATTAGAGTGTCTGTCTTCTCTTCTACCCTCGTAGAAGGCAACCTGTACTTGCATTTTCTGTAGCTCAGAGGGGAGTTGTGCAATAGAGAGCACCAGTATCTACCAATAGTGGGCTTCTTCACTCTGCTTGCAGCTGGACTTCTCCAGCAGTTACTGAGCATAGCTGGTGGATGAATGACGTGATGATGTGGTACACTTTATTAATAAACAGGATTCATATTTTGTTGAGAGGGATGATCACAGTAACAGTAGAATGAAACTTCTGCTGGGAAAAGACTGGTCTGTAACAGACCGCTCCACAACTTCAGTCACTCCCTGCTGAAGCATGTTGGGACTTTCTGTTATATAGTACATAACACTGAATTCAGTACACTGAATCCTTGATTAGCCTGATCCTTGACAAGCAAAACAATGTGAAAATGGTTATAGCATACTCTGGAATTAAACTGGAATGACATAATTACATTACATAGGATATTATCTATAACAGGAAATGTATTACGTAAATACAATCACTTGAAGTCAGAAAACTGAATATTAAGACACCTTTCTGCACACCTATCCCAAAGAAATCTGTAATTAAATTATCAGGTATGTTAAAGGCTTTGAGTTAAACATGAACATTAATAATGGTGGCTAAAACTCAGACCGTTTAGATGTTTCCTTTGGAAGCAAGAACTTGAATGCTTTGGTGACACAGCTGTGATGCTCTGCCACTGTTTCCCTCAGCCCACGCCTCCAAAAAACTGTGGGGGGAAAAATCAAGTTAGAAGAGTAGTGCAGGCTCTATTCAGCAGAGTCCTCTTTTCTCTCATCCCAGCAACCCTCTAAGTGTGAGAGGCTTCTAAAAATGGAGAATGAGTGATTCATAAAAATGGAAAACTGAAGGAGGCTGGTAAATAAAACTGTTCAGCTACCCAGCCACAGTTTCCTGTGACCACTGAAGTGAGGTGTGTTCTTAGGCAAACATTTTCTAACCTTTAAACAAATATTTAGCTTGAAGGTTGGGAAAATACTGTTTTATAGCAAAGACATGACCATTCTCCATCACGAATGCAACTGTACCTACCAGATGTTGAAATAAATTAAAAATTGTATTATGAAACCTACCATAGCTGGTACATTTGATCAAAATGGATCCCAGTATGTCACACATACTGTTTTAAATGTTTTTTCTATTAGAGATAGAGGTACTCAGTCATTTGGAATTTGAGGGGACAAGTGACTAACTAATTGGATGGAGTTAGTTAAGCATACCAAATCAGTCAATGAGGTTCCTTGACCTCTTTTTCTGTAACAATGTTTAAATTCATGCTGCCTTAGTGCAATGCAATCAAACATTTGTTTGGAATACTCCCTTCCAAAGCTTGTCTGCATTACACTCTCAGACAGTATAATCAATTTTTATTGCTATTGACTGAAATTGCCTTTTTCCTACACATCACTAGTTTATATTACAAAAATACACTGATGCTGATGAAAGGTGCTAAAGTGGTGGTGTAGGGATGTCAGACATCTCTGCCTCTGCCTGTCCTTTTGTCAATTAACTTCTGGATATACGGCATGGATTTTCTTCAGCTCCTCATTTCAAGCCCTTGCCCTAATTTAATTATGCTGCACTTCCATTGGGTGCTACAATTTCTACATATAAATAGTTTGGAACCATTTTCAACAGTTGAGGAGTTCAGCCACGGGGGAAAACTTTACCTGTATACTAAAACACCCAAGTGTCCACAGTGCCCCCTCCCCAGCTGTATGATGCACAGACACACACGTGTGGGCCGGCACATGTGTGCGTTCCTGGCACAGCATCGAGAGTCTGCCTGCTCGGCCTGTCTCGTACGTACCTGCCACATCCCCCAAGTGCACTACTGACCAAGCATTCAAGCAGCTGCTTTTTGCATGTATGAACATATTTACATTTTGATCATGAAACAAGGTTAGTGGGAGTGCAGGCCATGTTTAAGTCCCTGGAATGGCTCAGCTATGGCTGGCAGTGGGGAATGGACCAGGAACTGGATGAGCTGTTCTGCCAGGCCAGATTAATCCCATAGTTTCATGTAGCTGTCCTATAACAGGAAATGTTGACACATTGTTTTAAGTTTCTGGCATAAAACATTATTTTGTGCCTTTCATTTTTCTCTCTTTTCCCATGGTAGCCCTTCCAGCTTTGAGGGGTATTTCAGAGCTTAAGATAGGTTGCTGGATTTGATTTACTCTGTCCAAACTCATTGGCTCAGCCCTGGTAGGGTTCTAATTTACAAGCTACTACTTTGTGACTGTAGTATAAATTGCCATCAGCTGAGAGGTGAAAGGGAACTGGCAGAGCCTGGTGGGATGTGATCCGAGAGTCTCGTCTCTCTCCTTTACTAGAAGCTGCCTTTATCCACCCTAAGGGATACTTTAGGAAGCTGTAATTTTCACTGATCCTTTTCATCTGGTAAGTTAACTGTGTGGTTGCTGGCCAGAGTTTGAGAGGAATGAAGAAAGAAGCATTCAAAGTGAAACTTGCAAAGATCACTGGCTGCGACTACACAGCGGGATGGCTGAACAGTGCCTTTGTATTCATCCTGGACGCTGCTTTGAGCACTAGCTGGGCACTTCTCACCATTAAAAAGTGTCTCCAGAAACCCAGCACAGTAGCAAAGACTCCTTTAGCTTGTATGGAGAGTTGCTAGTTGTATGGAGGTCAGCTAGTTTGAATTGCACCCCCTAAAAGGCCCCATTTTGAAGTTATGAACCTGAGGGAGGACATTATTGCCCAACATCTGAGTTTCTCCTTGAACTCATCACGTCCTGAACTGAATGAAATTCAGCCTACTGCTTCACACTGCGTCACCTTATTCTGCTTTGAAATGTGAATGAATAAATAAATAGTAATAATAAAACAACTCAACAGTGGAAGGAATTGCTGTTTTGGGAGTTTCCTGCTGTAGGGGGTGGGGAACAGCGAGGCAAAGAAATCTCCAGAGACTTTGTGTGGAAATGGGAATAAACCGCTGCTGCGGCGCGGGGCTGGGGCGCTCTGGATCGGCTTCGCTGAGCGCCAGCGGGGGATCCCCCCGCGCTCCCCACGCGTTACTCAGTGACAAGGAACAGAAACGAGAGAAAGCGCTGACGCCCTGGCAGCCGCCGGCAGAGGCGTGGGGCGGGTGAGCCGGCGGGACCGGGCGGCTGGCGGCGGCAGGGGCAGCATCAGCAGCAGGAGGCCCTGCCTCCCTCCCTCCGCCGCGGTACCTGCGCCGCGCGGCCACGTGAGCGCCACATCAGCGCCGCTCCGCGCCTCCAAAGTCAGCCAGCGGCCGCACAGGGGGAAGGCGCCGGCCGCGCTCCCCCTTCCCTTCCCTCTGCCCCTCAACCCCCGCTCCCCCTCGGCATCCCGGCCCGGCCCGGGGCGCAAGCCGGCCCCGGCTCGGGAAGATGCTGCAGTCGCTGGCGGGCAGTTCCTGCGTGCGGCTGGTGGAGCAGCACCGCTCCGCCTGGTGCTTCGCCCTGCTGGTGCTGGGCTACCTGCTCTACCTGGTGTTCGGCGCAGTGGTCTTCTCCTCGGTGGAGCTGCCCTACGAGGACCTGCTGCGCCAGGAGCTGGGCAAGCTGAAGCAGCGCTTCCTGGAGGAGCATGCCTGCCTCTCAGAGCAGCAGCTGGAGCAGTTCCTGATGCGGGTGCTGGAGGCCAGCAACTACGGCGTCTCGGTGCTCAGCAACGCCTCGGGAAACTGGAACTGGGACTTCACCTCCTCCCTCTTCTTCGCCAGCACCGTCCTCTCCACCACGGGTAAGGGGAAGGCGCCGGAGGCCTTCCGGGGAGGCCCGGACCCCCTCAGGGCCGCCGCGGAGATAAGAGGGGCTGGTTTGGGGGCAGCCGGGGCTGTGGGAGAGGGGCCGGGGCCCGCCGGCCCCCGGATGTCCGGGGCCGCGGGGACGGTGCGACCTCCGGCCCCGGGCGTTCGGGGGGCGGCGGCGCTTGGGCTCCCCAGTAATCGTTACTTCCCAGACTCTCGTGTGTGAGAGGCATGTTTTGTGTAGGATTCATCACCCGCATTTGAAACCCGCCCTAATTCAGCGTTAAAAGCCAGGTTGTCAGGTCCCCCCACCTTGAAATCATTGGCGGTTTCGAAAATCCAGCGTAATGCCCGTCTCTTTCTTTGAACTTTTAAATTATTTTGGGGGTGTCTCCTGTGCGTTTCTTTCAGGCCGATTTGGGGGGAGAGGGGAAAACTGCTAACCGGAGCCTACTGATGAAGTTAAACTTCAGTTTCATATTTTACTGTCAATTTCCATTTAACGTTTGCATGTAAAAGACTGAAAGATAATGCTTATTTTCTTCTAAATAGCAGTTTTCATTGGTGTTTTGAAAAGCTCGAGGAAGCATTCATCTGACCATAGTTTTTATAAGCACTTTTTTTTTCAGCAATCGGGTTTCACTTAAGAGCATAGTGGACAGATTTCTAAAGGATGAGTGGAGACGTTTGTGCTGGGAAGCTGGGCTCTGATGATTTGAATGCAGCTCACTGAAATAAATAACAAAGGCTTGTCGAATAAGAAAAGCGTTAAAAGAATCACCCTAAAATTTGTCCAACCAGAGGGCTTTGAGTCTTGGCAATACATTGCTACTACTATAAAAGATGCAGTTTCTTTTTTTCCCCCCCCTCCCTGCCCCCAAGTTAGCACTCCTTCTATTATGGGAAATGTAATCAGCAGATATTAATAATTTAATAATTTGCTTACTTGATCTTATTTTAGTGCTTCCTGACTGATTTCAAACATGCAGTGCTTGTCCTGTAAATATTGCTATAAATAGTTGTCATTGAGTCTAGAGATTAGGGTGTCTGTTTGTTATAAGGAGGTTGTATTTGTAAAAAGTAAACCAGGGTTATGAGTGTCCATGCAACACTTCCCCCTCTGCATATTAATAACTAAAGTTTGTGTGAAGAGAGAAAGTGACTTGCTTGTGACAGTTGAATGCTCTCAGTGAATAAATTTCTAAACATTAATCAATGTATAGTAATACTGTAAGTGGAAAAAACATGGAATTGTGATAATACTTCAGCACTCAAATTTTTACTTTTTTTCTTTTTATTTTTTTACTTTCAGTAAAACTGTAAGACACTTAAGGTACCTAATTGACCTTGTGATGCTTGTTCTCATTCCTAATCAGTTACACTGTCTGTTACTATAAAATGTAAATTATTTTGTCCGAGAGCTATTTTTTATTCAAATTATTTTTTCTGTAATAACCCACTTTTTAAAAAGAAAAAGGTTTTGAGAAAGATCCTGCTTTTCTGTATGTTCTTACACAGTGTACTGCATGTAACTTCTCTCTCTTTTTTTTTTTTTTTTAACCAGACAAATCCAATTCACAGTCTCTGTAGTTTATTATTTTTAAATCTGGCAATATTGATTTCAGAGATGAATCAATCAAAAAATGTTCACAATCAGGACAGTGGGGGTGGGACTGAGTTTGTAACACCTTAGTACTGCCTGGTAATACATAGCTGCATGTTTTAATGTGTTTGAATTCAGTAATACAGTTCAGGCAGAGATACCTCTTTCCCACTGCACATCTGCTTAAGGGCAAGGCATAATCTGGCCCTACATGTGTGGCTGACTTGATCATAGAGGCCCTGCAAGAAAAGAAGATGCAAGGTATCATTGTCCAGATGGAAAACCTATTAGAGAACTCCACTTAAATGGCATGTCCTCAGAAAAGACAGAGGTCTGAAATGCATGAGTTATCATTATTTCTGTCAGTTTCATAAACTGAAGTTCACCTAGTCATCATTGATGTAATAGGTCAATATTATAGATCAAATGGTGGTACTTCCTTCCATGTCCAATGGTCCTTTGCATTGGGCCCCTTTTAACAAAATCTGTCTGTTTCTTCTTTTATGTAGTAGTCTTTAGCTGCACTTGATTCCTATTTAATATAAATAACTTGTACAAGGTAGGCAGGTATAAATCCAGATCAATGTAGTATGACCAACACTTATTCAAATACTCCCCAGAGCCTGCAGATTTCTGGTGAGGTGCATTTTTTCTCCCTAATTAACTCTGCACCTGTGCAGGAAATATTTCAAGGCTCTTGAAATGGCCATGAAAACGGAAGACAAGGAGCAGAACCTACCTGGTCACTTCAAACAGCTGTTCAGAAGTGTTTGAACATTTAAAAAATGCTGTACTCTTACAAACTGTGCACCTGAAATGCCCTCCCTTTGCCAAGTACAGTAAGAATAAAAGCAGAAAAGAGAACTCTGGTACTGGTGGTACCAACTGAGGGTTGCTTCTTGTGCATAAGTGAAATTACAGGGAGCACCAGGATGTTCCATATGTTCAGCTTACTGAATTTGTCATTCATCATGTAAATAAATGCGCACCTACCCCTTGCACAGAGGACAAGGCTTCTTTCATAGCCTTTTAGTTTTCTATATAAAACATGTAGGGAAAGTGTTTAAATATAGCATCCCTGACTTCACTTGTTCCTTCCTGTCCTTATTATATTCTTTGGCTTCTTACTCACTAGAGAAAATCCTTGAAGAAAGTGATAAAGTCATTTAAGAATTTGGAAAAAAATCATAAATGGAGGGAGTTTGCAGAATAAACACAGTAAAGGCAAATTGTTACTTGAAAGCAGTTTATGTTGCTGCACACATGGGCTGTCACAGGACTGTCACAAGCTGCCTGAAGGACGGGCAAACAAAGGGCAGTGCAATGGGCTGGTGGTGAGGCTTCAGCAGATTGTAGAAGTGACTGGCAGGAGGTTTCTCTTCTAAAGACTTTATTCCTCCCTATGCAACTTAAGCAGTCATGCAGAAGACCATACAAGCCATGTGTAAGAGAAAGCAATTAGGTCACTAATAATTGACAACATAAACAGTAAGACTATACAACTGTGTGCATTTAAATAATGTCTGTCTTGGAAACTCTCTGTAATTATGACCTTATACATATCTATGGTTGTTGCTTGTCTCAGTGCTAGATGTCATGAATCATCGTGCTGAAGCAGTTCTTTCTGGTTGGCTTTGTTGTGGGGCCATCTCTACTAATGTCTTTTATTACTAACAATAAAAATGAAGTAATTTTTTGCACTCACTCTTCTGGGTGGTGTTTTCACTACTCTTGGCAATGTCTACGTTCTTATCCCATGTTGGTGCAAAATGAGAATACTGCACTACATGAACTGTAAGCAGAATGAATTAATTGAAGAAATTGATATTGCATGATATTAGCTGTGTTGCAAGATATGAAGAGTACAGTGGCTTCTTTTTTTGAAGGAAAATACATAGGGAAGGATAGGAAATGCTGATTTAGGAACTTGGGGCCTGTATTTTTTTGTTTGTTTTTGGAAAGAGTCTTCTCAGTGCAACGATGTCCCATGGCACTTTATGTAAACAGACCATAAGTCTTATTCTGACTGTCCAGCTTTGAGAATTTTTGCCTTTATCTGAAACACAAACACAGCTGTCGATTTCACTTGACATTTGCATACCAGAAGGATGCTGAAAAAGATCCTTCTCTGTCGTGATGGGGTTGGCAAGATACCCACTAGAAGGAAGCCAGGATAGCCTTGCCCTGATTTAGGGATTTGCAGAGGAGGGGTGAGAAGTTGCATCTTCTGTGATGGCAATGCATGTTTTAAATCTTTTGATTAAGGTCAGGTGGTCATTCCTCTGAGCCACAGGAGTCAAGACAATAAGAGGAGAGAACTGTTAGTATTCAACCACTTTCAAAGCCTGTAATGTAATTGTCTGCAGGGTGGTTTGTGCAAAGCAGCATCTCCTCCAGAATTTGGCTTGTACCAGTTTTATTGTTGGCGCTGAGGATGAGTGTGTTGTACTCCACTGCAAGGAATATCCCCCAAGATCCACGATATTCTGAATTCGGGTTTCTGCTCGCTGTGTTATGAAGAGAGTACGCAGTAGTTGTAGATAAATGGTGACACTGGCTATTAGTTTGAAAGTACTTGGTTTAAGGGCTAGTAGAGAAGAAACATGGCTTTCAGGGAAAGTTTTGCATTCACGTTAAATAACTTACAGGAGTTTTACTGGCAAGCAGTACGAGGAGTTAATGCATATATCATTTGATTCATAAGGATGTTCTTGCTTAGGTCTGACTCTCATAAGCATTGCTACTGATGACTTGCCAGAGAAACTTAACTGTGCCTTTATTTACAAAAAGTAACAGGCTGTGATGTTGTAGGGGAGTAAGCGGATGCACTGCAAAAGAAAGTTCATTACAGATCTTAACGAATCACGGAATATGAGGTAGTGCCATGAAAGCATCACAATGGAACATTGCAAAGACATCATAAGATATGTAGTCTCTCACAGTAGAACCCTCAGATGGATGAAACTACCTGTATCTCTCATACCTTATGGAAAAATTTGAATTTGACTTAAATAGAAAGAGGCTAGTTCACAGAGGCTTTAGGGAAAGTGGATTTTTTTTTTGTCTCATACTTGAATTCAATGTAAAATGCATATTTTATGTTGATGCTGTCAGAATATGTGGGCTGTGTCCCTGGCGATGCCTGTAGTATCTCATTAATACACACTCAATAAATACATTTCATAATTCATACCAAATGTATGTCTAGAGACTAGTTATAAGATTCTCTGTTGCTTCTTATATGAAAATATGGAAACTTTGTGATGGATTAAACTCAGATTGGTCTCACTAGTAGTCACTCCTGACTCCAGCAGAAATCTGAAGCTTCACTGTACTGTTGCTCTGACTGTAGCACTCATAGATTATTTAAATTGGTGCGATGAATTGCAGCTATTCAGCAGGGTGAGGATGCCAGACTTTGAGAACTTTGTTTCTCTTTTAAGAGTTGTTTATGACTTGAAAACAACATCTCCAGGAAAAGGTAATTTACTGTAGATGATCTCGAGGCAAAGCGAGGTTGTGCTTCACCCTGCGACAGTGTTTTTTATGTTGGAGTACTTCTAAGAAAATCAAAGGAAATGATGACAAGGTAGGTTGAGAAAGATGCCAGAAAAGAAGGATTACACTGAATAAGCCAACTGTTTGGATCTGAAGCCAAGTGGTTGAAGGCTACAGGGTGTTCTGGGACAGGGTAGTCACAGCTACTATCCCTGAGGCTGTCGGCCTCCAAATACATCAGTCCTGGAACCACTTGTATTAAGTAGTATAAACATGAAGTCAAAGAGTCATTCTGTCTGCCTGAGTGTCTGCTTTCTTCTCAGGGAGAATTCCTTTATTTTATACTTCATGGAGAAGCTCCAGACTTGCTTCTGTCATATTCTAGTCTGGCCCCTGGGTTAAGATGCTACCTTCTGAAATGTGGGAGGTTTCAGTTGAGTTTGGCTTAATGTTATTTTCAGGACAAGAATTCGAACCAGGGTTTTCTAGCTGTTTTTAGGAAGAGGAGACAAAAAGACTACTACATCTGGGGAAGGTGTAAGAGAAGTTGAGTATGTATGAACTAATACTGAGAAAGTAGATTGGATGCTTTTGGTATCTTTGCCTCACAACACAAAATCATGTGAATGTTCAATGAAGTATTAAAAAAAAAAATTAAAGCAGAAAAGTAGAGGCTTAAGTTAAAAAAAAAACAAACCAAGCAAACAATGAATCCCCCAAAAACACAAAGCAAAACTCAGCAAACCCACCGAAAAACACAAACCAAAAATGTGTTGTATGAAGGTCTCCAAGAAACCTGCATGTATCAAAAGCAATGATATAAACTTTTTGGGAAGGATATTAGGCTCTGTGCTTCAGGACACAAGCCACTCAGTTGCCAGAGATGACAGTTAGAGCTGGCAGATTGGTCACTTTATCTCTTGTGTGCCCAGGACAAAGGTCTTGTTTTCTCCATTGAAGCAAGCAATAGCTGAGAGGAAATCTGGGTCTGTCATGTCTTGTGTTCCAGGCAGGGTGGTAGTTCCTGGTTTCTCATGGGACTGCAGCAATCAGCTGTGCCAAAATCCTGCTTGTGCTTGCTGTAACAAAGGATGTCAAGAGTCACTCTAATCCAATATTTGTGGTTTACAGGCAATGAGTAGTGAAAACCATCTCCTGGCAGAAACTGGATATGCCATGGAGTAGCAGGACTGTATTATTGTTTAGAGCAGTTCTGGCTGTTCGTGGACGGAATGTCTTTCTTACAAAATCTGTCCTCACTTCTGTGTCATGCGGTTCCATTTGCCTTGCTAAATTTAATCAGTGATGAGGAGCCATCCCAGCAGCTCTCAACAGGTGAAGGGCTGCAGCTGCTGCCTCAGTAGTCCTTCTGTGTTAGGCATAGGGTAATTCTTCCTGTACTGAAACACACACCCACTGTCCCTCCCTCCAAAATAAATAAAGCGTAATGACAAAACAAGTCCACAGAGTTTAACTGGGGTCAGGACTGAGTTACTGGTGTTCTGCCTTGGGCTTATTAATTGACTGGTTTTTTTGTAAATGTTTACCTTTGCTATTTCTCTGGTTTTTCCTAATTGAGCTGTGTTACCATTATTTGCTGTTGTAGATGAATTACATGGTCTCCTGTTGCTCTGTTATTATTTCTAATCATTACTCTGACTTTATTCTATGATATTTACATCTTTATTGAAAGAAAGAGAGTCATCTTCCCTCAAATTACCTTTCATTAAATATTTTCTATTTGTAGTCCTTTTGTAATGCTGGCATTTTTGTTACTATTCTACTGACATCTACAAATCAAATCCCAAGCTAAAAATCACGTACATTCTCAGAGCAAGACTTCTAAAATTTAACAATCAATTCCTGACCATTGTTTAGTAGGATTTTTCACTTTTATCTGAATATAATTTAAAATAAGTCTTCTTTTAAATCTGTTGTTTCTCCTGTTTTCATTTATTTGTTGGCTGTTTTTTTTCTTTCTTTATTTCACTTTGGCCCACTGCATCATCATTTTAATAATCTGTGGAGGTCTTTTGGATACAGGAACATCATACTCTATGGAGAAATGTCTACTTTAGCCGCTGCTCCAGGTTAATTGTAAAGTAGGCTGCAAGCTACTTTGAAACCATATGAAGACCAAAATATTTTTTGGCATGTGCAGAAGTGGAATTTTAGCAATTTGAGAAAAATTAGGACTCCTATGATGATTTGGATGCCTTTAGGATTAAAGAATAGGAATAAAAAGTTTCTTAGGAATTAGCTACCTAAATTCCTACTGTCTCTCTGGATCTGACCTCAGCTGCTTGAGAGTTATGATGTTTGTACAAAATTCAACTGAAGACCTAGTGTAGTTACAGATGTGACCCAGAATACCTGGGAAAAATGTGTCAGTTCACTTTTTCACTGAAGAATTTAGCTGAAACAGATTGTGTTTCTTGTGAGGACAAAACAGTAATATGGTTAAAAGCAGAACTGAAAGGAATGAATGAAGCAAAGCATTTCAAGTGACTGTGCTTCAGGAAGGTATCAGAGCACCTCTTGGAAGAACATATGGATTTTCTTTCCTTTGGAAAGAAGATACGCATTCCTCTCTGAAAACAGAGTATGCAAACTTCCTTGAACTAAAAGCACATATGAATCAAAGTGGTACACCAGCTGTCACCAGACTCCAAATGTTTACTAACTGATGCTTCCTAAGTAGTGCCATAGTCTGTACTCTAAACTGATTCTGTGCCAGTTGCTTAAGCAGCTTCAAAGTTATCACATCATCTTTGAGGGACTGGGAAAATGCCAATGGGATAGCAGGGAGACCACTTAGGCAGTGTTCTCTAGCAGCAGCTGAGGGTGGAGATTGGGCTGGGAAACAGGTTTTGCCAGTGGAACAAGCCAATCCAGTAGTCTTTTGAGTACAACTCTGTTTGTGTGTGAGAAAGTGAGGCTATGTCCTCTGACAAAGTTTCATACTATTTGCTAGTAGAAACTTTACCATCAGTATTCTGTCTTTCTCCTGAGAATTCTGAGTCCAGACTGTTGTTATGATAACAGGGAGTAGAGGCTTAGTGCGTCTTTTTACTGTCCTCTACTGCAAAGTGTAAACTTCTGGAGTGACCAGAATCTCTATATAGAATGTTTTCAAGCACAATTTAATACCATTGCAAATGCAGCTTTTGAGAGCATTTGAGAGCATGGTACTATAAGAATGGGGGTTTATGTCTTTTGCTCTTTTTGCTGTGCATTTCATGTCCCACACACTGAATGTTTTTTTCTGAATAAAAATAACTCCAGAAGCTAAAATGAAAAGGTTAAAATGTACCTCTGAATTTCATCCTACTTGTAGTAGGATGAACCTCCTTCTGTGCCTTTCAATTGCATAAAGACTGTTTAAATTTGCTCAGCTAAATAGTCTTAAATTCTTTAGCAGTAGCTGCTTCACAAAAGGTTTCCAAGAGTAGATACATAAGTTGGGTTAAGCGGGGAGAGGGACCAACCAGAATTAGATATTGCAATGATAAGGTTAAGTCATATAATTGTTTACATTTTTTTTCAATAAGCAGAAGCTTGATTCTAATGAGAGATGAATCTAGCTTCAGAACTGTGGCTTTTGCAAAAGAAAATACATTTCAGGCAGTACTTGGATTTTATGACTTATTTTCCGTGCTGTACTGGCTGTATGATATTGCTAAAAATGACTGTAAAAGGAATCCTTTGCTCAACTATACTGAAAATGTTTTTAGGAGCACCTCACTTATGAGGAAAGGCTGAGAGAAGTGGGATTGTTCAGCCTTGAGAAGTGAAGGTTCTGGAATGACATCTTCCAGTACTTGAAGGGAGCCCATAAAAAGGTTGGAGAGGGCCTTTTTATAAGGACATGTAGTGATAGGAGAAGAGGGAATGGCTTTAAACTGAAAGAGGGTAGGTTTAGGTTGGATATTAGGAAGAAATTCTTTACTGTGAGAGTAGTGAGGCATTGGCACAGGTTGCCCAGAGGAGTTGTGGCTGCCCCATCCCTGGAAGTTTTCAAGGCCAGATTGGATGGGGCTTTGAGCAACCTGGTTTAGTGGAAGGTGTCCATGGCAGAGTGGGTTGGAACGAGATGATATTTGAGGTCCCTTCCGACCCAAACCATTCTGTGATTCTATGAAATATGTACTAAAACTACAATTATTTCCAAGTGTGAGAAGATTTCTCAGCATTAAGAGGCAAAAGTGATCTTTCAGAAGACAAATGATGTAGCACTCACCAGAATGGGACTTGCGTATGATTTTATTTTAAAGTCTGTATTGAATTTTCTCTTATGTGACACTTGGTGTTTTACTTTCTATGTTATTTTAAAACTACATGGCATACTATGAACGCATATTTTGCTCGATCAAGCTTTTAAAATGTGATTGGCAGGCTTAGACATTGCAATGTGCGATACTAGTGCCAAAGTCCAGAGGCAAGCTAGAGTAGGTATCCTCCTTTGTTTACAAGATAATTTGAAAAGGGGACGTTACTTTAGAGTCATCAGATGCAAACACAAGACGAAGATCTGATTTCACCTCCTCCCTGATAGGCTGAGATCATACTGTATGTGGCTTTAAAGAAAGCTGAAGCGGAAAAATACCCCTTGTGTTCAGGAAGTAGCAACATGTCCAGAGATCTGCTATAAAATTAAATAGCTTGGATGTTTAACTCCTGGGGACTTCATTATAGAAGCTTATACATCTCCCTTCACAAAAAAGGAAAAGAACCCTAAAAACTGGTTGTTGTATTTAAGATTAATGTGAGAAGGCCTTGGAATCTCTCCTCTGTATATTATTTAAAGTAGCTATTTTCCCAACTCTGTGCTGTGCACAGACCTTTCCCTTTGACGCCTACAGCTGAAAGGAAATGAGAAAACTCTAAAGAACTTCCATCTCTTGTAGAGTTTTGGAAACTCTAGGCTGTATGATTTACTAATGGACAATTAAATTTTAAACAGTTCACAGCATGTCTTGTTACTTATTTATAGATATTACATATATTGATGGTTGGACTTGATGATCTTAGAGTTTTTTTCCAACCTTAACAATTCTATGATTTTATGATCCTCATGGCTATATTTTTGGTTAGTGTTGGAATGCTGACTCAGCACCATAGCAAAAACTGATAAGGCTCAAAGATTTATAATTGTATTACTATTTGAAAGTCCTAGCTACTGTAAACTGTAAGTGGTGCACAGAAAGTAATGCAAAATGCTGTAATTAATTTGAATGATTACTATTTAGCAATGAAATTAGCAATGAAACTCTCTTATGTGAGGATAAGAGGTTGTTTAATTTATCTATGTGCATTCGTACATCTGATGAAAAATCAAGGACTCCAACCTGGCTTGTGGTCCACTGCTGCAACTCTAGTTGGGCAACCAAAGAACCATGAATGCTGCATGATGTTGTGTTGTGTGAATCAACAATTTATATTGATAAGAAAATAGTAAATCTAAGGCTGATCTCAGGCCTTAGATTTAGGCCTTAGTTTATTATTGGAGTTGTTATGCATACCTGTAGTGTAAAGATAAGTCTTTATGTTTCAGTCATATCTTTTAGTGCAGCTATATGTACCTAGTGAAGCCAGCTGAATGTTCAGGACAGGTTTTCTGGGGCTAACAGCCACCTGACAGGATTTTGTATGCTGCTTCAAATGTCATTTACACTAGGAGTTCTTACTAATCATGAATCTCAGTCAAAGCAAATAATAGAAGCTCTCTCAACATCTCAAACAGAAGTTTGAACTCCAGGTTTTAGCCTTGCATTATGCCATATCCTTAGATGTCATGAGGGAGATGGTGATAATCTTTCACATTTCTGAAACACTTTTTGTCAGAAGATCTTGAAGCGTGTGCATACCAGAAACTGTTTTACTGGTTTACTTCTATTATACTCTGCATCTTGTGATATTACAGTGACATTTCCATATGTATTTTGCCAAAGAATGAACTCAGACAAACAGTTGTGAAAGGTCATGTATGAACCATTAGTATGGTTGAGAATAGGAGCTTGTGAATTTTGTCTTGCAGTTCTCCATTCCTGCTGCTAGGCAGTGTTCCCATACAGTAAGCTGATTTCCCATCCTGGGGGGGCACTTCAGTGTGCTTTTATTTTCTTGCACTGGATGTTCTTTTTTCTTTTCCTTTGGTAATAGTTTTTCTGCTCAGCAACGTTAGAGAAAATTGCAGCTACTTGAATAAGGAATTACTGAAGCCATATTGAAGTGTGCAATGCACGTTTCTGTATCTTTCCTTCAGTGGAGACTCAGAAGTATTGCCTCTCCCTTCTAGGGAATTGTTCAGTTGTGTACTCTGTAGAAAACGAACCACACACCAGTTAATACAGCCCATTTAACTGACCGAATATGCGAGTAGCCTTTTTGAGAAGGCAGCAGTATTTGCTCTGCTTTAGCATGCTGAATGCCTTTCTTTGCCTGTTAAATGTTTGCTCAGGGTGTTGTAAAACAAAATGGGCTGAGCCTACCTAACAGCTTTGCCAGCGGTAGGAAGATGTCTTGGATTCCTGATTCTCACCTGTGGTCCAACCCTGTCCTGGTCTATTGCCAGCTGAACCACAACAGTAAGCCAAGTCAGTTTGTCAGACTGGAAGAAACATTCATTTCCTGGTGGATTAGTTTGCTCTGAGTTATTGCATTCAGGTAAACTGCAACCAATGAAAAAGGAGGTAGATCCACATAGCAATTTTTTTCCTAGCAGTAACACTGGGTTTAGGTTAGGTGTTTCATGTAACAACTTGGGAAAAGCATGGAAAGAGTCACAAATTAACAACAGATAGGAGCTGGCAACCTAAGAACATGTTTCCTGTAATGATAATGTATCTGACAATTGCTGCCTGTCCCTTGTAAAGGAGCATTATTTCAAGCAGAATTAAAATGTCAGCTAGCAAAGCTGAAAGAACTTAACAGGACTCCTGTTTGTTAATACAGATGCCACCACTAAAATATTTCTATCCTGTGTATCTCAGGTACACATATGTCAAGGGGAACCTTATTTTTTCCTGCTGGGTAACTAGTGATATGTGATAAATAGCATCGTCTTTGAAGTTAGTGAGGAAGTAATGCAGTCATACCACTGTAACTAGTTTACAAATTCTGATAATTGAAAATTACAAGAAACTGGATGCATTTGTAGGACCAGACACTTACAAAGAAATCTCTCCCTTGTCAATTTACACATTGCTGCCCAAGCTCTTTGATGCTAGGCCTTTTTTTTTTTGGAATTACCTCCAATTTTACATTTCTTTTCCCATTATATTGAGGTCTGAGAGACAACACATACAGTATCACGCTTTCCTTATAGAGTCACAGGTCATATCAATCCAGCCTTTTTCATGTTGGTCATGGTTTGCAAATGCAAGCAGGAGGTGCTGAACATGAAAGCCTTAGTGTGATTCAGCGTTTCTGATATGTGTGCTGCCTTACTAGAAAGGGATTTAAGGAAATGGGACTCAAAATCATTGGTCAGTGTTGATGGTCTTTTACTGACATGGTGGGACCAGAATTGTGACTGGAGAGCTGGAGTATTTTTTGATGAATTGTCATACTGATTTAATGTTACCTGCTTTTGTTTTATGCAGGGCTGTCTTATTCTGTCCCAAGAGATTAGAATGATGTATTTTCACTAGGAAGATCATCCTATTGTTGTCAGAATTTCTAGAATCATCAGCTATCCTACCAAGAGACATTTTTCTAACAAATTGAAGAGAGGCTCATTGTTTTAAAACAAATTGCCATAAAACTAAACAGATACTGTGTGGTTTTCAAACACTGTATTATTTAAGTTGCTCTGTGTGTGTCTTTACATTGCTGGCTAAATGTCTTGTATATGTAGTTTACCTTAGATGCTACATCCCTATTTATTTTTAAATAACTTCTAGATAAGCAAAATCCTCTACATTTCATCTGCTTGTGAACATAAATAGTATGTGCAATTGCAATGCTATTTTTTCCTTTTCCCTTTTTTTATTGGTAGGACATACAGTTGTGATTATCCTGGGTATCCTGATTCCAGTGTAACAAATCAAGTTTATGTTTCCCACAATTAGTATTTGCTGTGTGGGATGCCCTAAAGATGTGAATGATTGAATATGACTAGTGTATCTATAAAATTTGTTTATAGTTCAGTAAACTAGTTCTTATAACAGTTGAAGTATTTCCCCATTGAGTTTTGCAAATTCATGTTCTATTTTGAGCTTGAAATTGTGAGTGTATTCAGGTGGGCTGTATTCAGATGGCAGAGTATCATCAAGCATCATATTTAGGACTGTGATTTAGAGTTTAGAATAAGCCATCTCATCTTTAAAATTATCTCACTTTGGCCCTTGTGTAAGTATTGTCTCCTAATCTATCTTAACTATTATTTTTAAGTTAGAAATTAGTATTCCAGATGGAATATGCTGTGTGTAAAAGTGGAGTGTGTTGCACTTCAGTTCTGTGCATTTTTGTTAGTTGCTTTAGTGAATTTTTGCAATTTGTGTTAAATTGTTTTGCTTCTGTTTTGCTTTGCATGCTGTTGAATTCTTCACGTTACTGAGAAATAGGTATTAAAACAGAAGACAATAAGGATTTGTTCACATGCAAATGAATTATGTCTGATTGATTTACATATGAAATATTAAAATATCTTACAAAAATAGGTAAGGACTATGTGTCTTGCTCTGCCAAACAAAACAGCTGATGCTAGTAATTTCCCTATGTTCCACATGTCAAATCGATAACAAGATTAGAAGTAAATATTTCTGTTCCCCTGCTGCATCTAGTAGATAAAGCTTTCTTCTACATGAAGTTGCATTTTAATGCAAAGATGCTGCTTACAGATTTGATTTTAACTCCACAGCATGAAATGGCCTAATTTTTTAATGTTGTGTTATAATTCCTTACTGCCCACAATACAAGCTTCATTCACTGTTTTCATGCTCAGTTCCTTCTGATGGTGCAATAAAGCAATTTTTGTTTCAAAGTGGAGGTGGGGAGCATACTAATTTGCAGCTGGCAGTTTCTTTTTATTTCCAGATGGTAGGAAGAAAAACTGTGGCTCATTTCAGTGCAAGAAATGATAACTTAACAAGACTAGATAGGTATTCTTCACTAATTGGATATGTGATTAAAACACTGCAGTAAGTGCCACTGCAACACATTCAAAGCTTTTGACACATCCCAGGGTACTTTTGGGATGGTAACAGGTGCGAATTATAAATTTTTAGAAACCTCCTTCTAATGAACTGGACCAGGCTTCAAGCAGAGTACCATAGTGCACAGGTGCTGGGTTCAGCAGTGGCAGCTGGCTCATCCCTGTGGTACACCGTGCATACGCTCATCCCTGTGCATACACAAGGTCTTTCAAGTAGTGGCAGGCTGAAGTAATTGACAGAACTTTAAAACCTGTTACCCGAAAATGGGAAGGCGTGTGGAAAGACACAGTTGCAGTATGAAATGAATTCATGGTTCCAGACCTTTTCTGGAAAGAAAAAGCTCCATCTTCTGCCAGTCTCTTCGAAAAGTGTGTGTCCTCGGGGCTTCACTGTGAGTTAGATGCTAAATGTGTCTTAGCTGCTAAAAAGAATTTTTCCATAGGTACAGACTGCTGTAACTGAAGACAAAATCTGGATGTGTAAAATATTTTGTGAAAGATATGCCATCTTTATGCTGCAGTCAAGGTGAAAGTCTCATCATGCCTTTTACCAAAGAAATGGGAAGACCGCTATCAAGTTACTGGCTAAATCTAGTAAATAATGACATTTTCTCTCTGCCAAAATATTGTCCATGTTAAATTTTTTTCCTACTTCGAATATTTCAGGATGTGAATCTCAGGATCTACAGTTCTGTGAACTGCAGAAAGGCTTGTACCCTACCCTGGTTTCAGCTGGGATAGAGTTAATTTTCTTTTTAGTAGCTGGTACGGTGCTGTTGTGGGAAAAATCCTTCTTTTAAATTTAGAAAGACAGCATAACTTGGGGAACAAAGAAACAAAGAATTTATTCAGCGTGCTGGGTCATTCTCTCACTGAGTTTTTCAGGGAGAAAAGACCTCGTGGGCGTACAACTTATACATTTTATAGTTTTCCAAAATCCCACCCTTTTCAGATAAATTTTAATGTATTCAGTTTTACCTAAAAAGGTTTCTTTTCTCTGAAAAGGGGCTTTCCCTTTATCCCAATTGGCTGCAAACCATTCCCTGTCTAAAGGGATGGATCTTCCTTTGTTCTTAGCCCAAAGAGAAGAACCTCGTGTACAAAATGGCCCTAAAAGATTTAATTTTTAAGAATTTTCTCATTTCCCTTATCCTGCTGAAAGAGACCCTGATACCCAAGTTCAGGTCTTGGAACTTGGATATCTTACAACTTCACAATACGCCTATTTATATAAAAATCCAAATTTTAATTTCTCATATTGTGTTCTGGATTGAGGATGAAGATGAGAATAATGTTGATAGCACACTGATATTTTAGTCGTTGCTCAGTAGTGCTTACCCTAAATCAAGGACTTCTCAGTTTCCCATGGTCTGCCAGCAAGCAGTCGCACAAGAAGCTGCGAGGGAGACAGGCAGGACAGCTGACCCCAACTGGCCAAAGGGATATTCCATACCACAGAACATCATGCTCAGCATATAAGCTGGGGGGACTTGGCTGAGAGGGCCCGATTGCTGCTTGGGTATGGGATGGACATTGACCAGCAGATGGTGAGCAACTGTATTATGCATCACTTACCTGTTTTGGTTTTTACTCCTTTCTCTCTCATCTTCATTTTTATTATTATTGTTGTTATTATTACAGTTATTATTATTATTATATTTTACTTAGTTTAAATTAAACTTTTCTGATCTCAGCCCTTAAGTTTTGGTTTTTGTTCCTGGTTCTACTCCCCACCGTGAGGGAGGACTGAGCAAACAGCTGCATGATACTTAGTTGCTGTCTGGGGTTAAACCATGACAACCCCTTTCAATACCTTGAAGTTGGTGTTGAAGTTCTTAGGAAGGTTTTTAAAGAACCTTTTTCTTTGATTGCTTGTTAATCTTCCTAATCATTGGCTTTAAAGCCCCATTATTATAGTAATGTTGTTGTATTCATGTTGCTGAACATACCAGTGCAAAAACCTTTCACAAAAGACCAGCACAAAACCTCATCTTGTTTTCTAATGTTTCAGTGGTCTAGAAGTAAAACTTTCCTAATAAAACTAATTCGCATTTCTCTTTTATCAAATTTAAGTTTCTGAGACTTACGTAATTTGTTATATTAGGAAACATTCATAATAAACTAGTCTGTTGGTGGAGCCCCTACTTTGATACAGATTTTTTGACCATCTGTTGCCTAGCAGGCAAGTAAACCAATAAAAGAATAATTGGAATATTCCTGGCTGAATTCTCAGAGGAGCCCTCAGGAAGTCTCACCTTTCTTTTGATGTGTTGGCTGGGTTTTATTCAACAGACTTTAGTAACTTTTACTTTTTTTCTCTCCATTGCAAAATGAATCTGAGATAATAGAAAATAACTGTAGAAACAAGAGAAAAGTTTCTTTATTTATGCTAAATCTTTGCTAGAAGCAGATCTAAAGATGTGATGTTTGTGTTTTGGATAGGTATTTCTAGAAATGTGCTGTTATTGAGAGGTCTGTGGGGGAAGAAATAGCCTAACACCAGATGGGTTCTGGTTTGATTGCCGTTTAACCCTTATAGGATCTTAAATCCAGGATGACAGTAAGAGGAACCAATTTCTAGTGTAAAAACTTTGGGGTTTAAAAAAAACCCCAAAGTACTGTTAGCTTTTAAAAAACAATGAACCCGAACGGCAAACCAGAAATTCACGCGTATCTTTTGAATATCATCTGTGATAGAAGTAAAGCCTGAATGCTTTGCCACAGAGGTTTAGCAGACCTCTGCCTGCTGAAATCACTCCTTAAGCACACTGAGGACAGGAAATCTTTAATGACACGTCATTTCAAAAAACATGACTGAAGTTGTCAGGGCTCTGTGGGATTATGGGTCCAACTCTCAAGAACTGCATGTCAGGCTGAAAGTTTAGCCTGTCGCAACCAAAAGGAGTTTCTCAATGGACAGTCTGGTAGGAGCTGTGTAGCTTACAGGCAGACTTTGAGAAATCTGCTCTTGCAGGATAAGTGGGAAAGCTTATTCTCCATCTGAGTGCCTGGAGAACCCAAGCGATTCCTGAGGAGAGCATGTCCTTTCTAGAGGCATATTTACTAGCCCTGGGATGGAGTATGTGCCTCACCTAGAGTCCTGCCACCCCGTCTAACACGTGTGCTTTCATGTAGACTATGCTGAAAGGGTCTGACAGTACCCTTGGGTTGATAATACCTGTCTTACTCATACATAATGTATCCAGGCAGGATTAGCAAGATCTGGTGTCGGGCAGTGGCATGAAAGAATGCTATCGTTTTGCAGTTAAAGTTACTATCTTTTGAGCTGTATTTCTCTCTGGTACTTTTGTTGAGAAGAGATAATACTGCACCAAACACTAATAATCATCTCAGATGTGGAAGGGGCATACTAATTTCTGTACTTAATATTTTATCTGCATCTGGTTCCTGTGCAGTGGATTCTGTCTACTGTTTTGCTGCTCTAGTAATCAGTCCTTCCTTATACACACCCCCACACCCCTCCCCGGATCTCAACTGCTGATACGGGAATGACTTCATCATTAGCATCACTGTTATAGGGTTGTAATGTTTTTCACTTAAGTTCATTACATAGTTACTGTGGGTAAATACTGTCAAAACCAGCAGTCTCTGTAAATAGACAAAATGTTACTGCTTGCTGCCATTCTGTATGCCCATCAGAGTGTAGCCTCTGCCTCTGATGTGCCTTGCCTTGCTTGATGGTGTAAGCAATACATGGATGATCTTTGTGATGGGAGGTAGTGTAGAATAAATAATATGGGGAGCTGTGCAGTTAGGCCACTCTGGCTGAGCTCTGCAAGTGGAGGAGCTGATACCAGAGAAGCGCTGCTGACTTCAACTTCGAACTCTGAAGGCAGCTGAAGTCTGCCAGATTTCTTGGCCCTGTAGTAGTGTAGCCCTCAGATCAAGAGTGCACTGCAGATCATTCCCACTTCCCACATTGGTTCACACTTGTGGAGCATACAGACTAGGCTTCTCTTCAATTAAACAACTTGAAGCAGGCACTCCTGGAGGGCAATGAAGGGTACCTCAGATATTACTGGGCATCCAGTCTTTGTGAACAGAGTAGAGCAAATCTGAAGCAAACCCTGGCTTCCGTAAATGTAATGGTGAATTTAGGTCCATGTACCAAGTATTCCGCTCTATGGATCAACTTTTACTGTGCTGTAATACTAATGTAAACAAGGTGACCATGCAATTCTTTTTATTCCATTTTTTTTTCTGTGGCTATACGCTACATTCCAATGGTCAAAATAATTGATTCTGGGCAAGAATTGGCAGATACTTGATTCTTTAAGTAATACGATCAAATATTGCTTTTTTCATTATATTCAGATAAGATTTTTAGAATAAGATCTCAGCTCTTGTTTGAACTATTTTCATGTTTTAAAGAACTAGTTCTGCTGACAGGCCAAATGCAAAAACATTTTCTTCATTGTGACATCATGTAATTTCTCCTATTACCTCTGTGGTGTGTAAAGGGTATCAAAAATGATCATGTGTTGAATAGAAAATTACCATCTATAAATATGTAATCTCCAGGGGTCCCCCTGCACTGACCACATCTTTTCTCTTGCTGATTGAAATGACAAGATACTTGTACTTTTTTATGTTTTCTCACTTGTATTTGATTGAAAAATGTTTTTAACATGCATTTTTATATTACTGTTTGGAGATCATGAGAGCAGCTAACTCGCGGTTGGAGTGAAGCAAAGCTATTTTTCATCAGTCTTCAAGAATGTGGGATTTTTTCTATTTTGAAAGTCATGGTTATATTTTAATCTCTACATGAGAGAAAAGTATAATAATTCATATGGAAGTATGTCAGAATTTGAAGAAAGAAATAAAAGGTTATTTTAATTCGTCCTAAATATTTAAGATGACAACAGTTTCTTCTGCTGCGTAATTGGTACAGAAAAAAAGTAGAGTTGGAAAGACATGCCCAGGCCACAATATTAATATTCCCACCTCCTATGCCTCATGTTTATATACAAAGGTGCACAGCAACCTGAATATAGTACAGGGTACAGAAATATCTCCCTGAACAGATAATTCTCCGGCATCATCAGCTAGGTTGGCACAAAGGCAACAACCATCTTCATGCATTTCCTAGCTGAGAAGAAAATATTCCTTGGAGATCATGGAAATGGGTTAATGGTAAATAATGAATAATATAAGGATTTCTGTGCCATAATTTTGCAATTATTAAATGTTTTTTGGGACTTGAGAGTTCCCAGGACTACTAAGCTGCAGAAGGGGGCAGTATGTAAAACTCTAGAAAAATGGAAATGGACTTATAATAGCAAAAGAAGATACAGGAGTTCTTATTATAAACAAATGGTACTGTAATTTTTCTCTAGTTAAGGAAATTAATAGATACGTAATGTATGGTTTTAATCTGATCCCACTTGCTTAACTCATTTGAAAAGACTTAATGCCCTTTCTGTTTTCCTTGCATAATTAATAGCCGAAGGAGAACCAGCAACGTGCACAGGCAGCAAAGAGGGCTAATGGTGTCCTGGGCTCCTTTAGCAATGTTGCCAGCAGGCTGAAGGAGATGATCTTTCCCTTCTGCTTAGCAGTGGTGAGCCACACCTGGAGTGCTGGATCCAGTTCTGTGCTCCCCAGTGCAAGAAAAAAAAAAACAAAAAAAAAGATACTGAGCGATTGGAGAGAGTCTGTCAAAGGGCTACTAAAATGATGAGGGAACTGGAGTGTCTCTCCTACTAGGTGTGGGAGAGACTGGGACTGTTGAGCTTGGAGACGAAAGGGCTTGGGGAGCTGATCAATGTATGTGGATACCTGAAAGGGTAGGTTAGGTAGTGATGTTGGAGGTGGCGTATGGGTGCTGTTGTGTTACACACTGCCCAGTGTCATATCATCCTTTTCCACTTTTCCATTCATGTTCACTGGCAGGCTTGTATTTTTTACTGAAATTGGACATTTTGAGGGAAAGGAAATATTTTTATTCCACGTTGGTAGCACAATAAGTATAAAATAACTGAAAATAATATAAACAATAGTGATAATTATTGTGGGATGTATAAAATACTTCCATATCAGTTTTAGTTTAGTTTTAAACATTTATGTATTAACTTCTAAATGCTTATTACATTTGTTTTAAAATAGTATATAAAAATATTTGTTAAATACTAAATTTTTAATGTATTTCCATGTGGGTAATTATTCTATTACTATAGAAGTGGTTTTCCACCAGAAGTACCACTCTGTGCAAAGGTGCCAGTCAGTAAGATCCTTTGCTGTCTTTTCATGTTGGACTCTTGGAAAAAGCATAGAGTTGGACTGGGCTTATTGCAGGAAAGGGGATGACTTTTCAGAGGACTAAGAACATGCTCAGTAGGAAGTTGGAAGCATTAATTGTCGTCCCAGTATATGTTGGGGTTATCTTTTTTTTATTAATAGTCACCATGTATTTTGAATGTGAATGTGTTACATGTCCATACATAGCTACACCCCCTTTCACACCAGTTATTTAAGCTGACCCAGAATATATAAGAACAGGAAAGGAACGAACATCAGTGTTTTGCCAGCACTGGTACAAATCCTTGGGCAGTTTAAAAAAATACCAAATATAAGACCAGAGAGTAAGCTGGCTTTTTCAGTGTATTCACACAAATATGAATAAAGTATGGAAGTATCCCTTGTCCTCATACAAACATTTCCCCGTTTAATTCATTAGCATCCCCTTTTCCCAACATCTGTGGATGCAGTTTCTAGCTTGGTTTCTTTGGAGAGGTGAAATATTGCTTCCTGTGCATGAACAGATGTGCCAGACTTCATATGCTTTGCAGGATATAAGTGTTCTGACATACAGCTATTCTGATAGAAATTGATTTTGAAACCGGTTTTGAACATAGAGGCCAATATAGTCACGCCTTGTTCCTTTGATTCTGATATTGCTGACAGTCAGCCAAATTACTCATACAACCTTATTACTAAACTGATTGTGTTAAAAGACATTTCAACCTTTCTTGGTGCAGCAGGTCACATTTGTGAGCTGATTGTATGAATCATATATGAAATATGCTGGTCCTTTCCAGGGCAACTCCAAACCTAGCTAGCAGAACATTGATTCTGAGGAATCAGTAGTCTTCAGCTTTGATATCTAATGGCAGCAGAGAACAGTCTCAGAAGAAATCAAAACCATGTACCGTTAGTAGATACATGTAAATCACTGTGTTGGAATCTCTTTGGGGTTTGTTTTTGTGTTCATTTGTTTGTTTGGTATTTTTAGAAGAAGCTCCTTGATTCTAGAAATTGGCAAAACAAAACAATTCTACTCTGAGAAGTGATTAGGCAAGAAATTGTTGCAGAGAAGATCTAAAACTCATGGTTAAATTAATTGTTCAAAGATGTTTTTACTACTTTTATTCTAGTGAGGTTTGAGGGATATAATATTATTGAAGAGAGCTGGTTCAGCACCATACTAAATCACCTCAGCTGGAAATTAAAACCCTTACTGGTGCTGAGTGAGAATTAATCTAATGAATATTTTCTTTAGTGTCAAAACTGGTTTAAGAGGTTTTTGCCACACCCTTAGACACCTTCCTAATTATGCTGGTGCAAGTCTTTAAGGGCTGCCTTGTAAGCTTTTATTAGTGAAATGAACTCGGTTTCAAACAAATCTCCTCCTCCTCACTTTCCCTCTTTTTTATTTTCTTTTTTTTCCCCTTTAAACACAGATCATCATCTTAGTTTACAGCACCTCATCCTCCTGCTTCCTCTGATGCACACAAAATCAGTTCCATTAACTCAACTGAGGAGGTAGCAAAATGTAGCATCCAAATGGATTTCCTCTGTCATAGTGGAAGTTTTCCTCCTCCTTTCTGCCATATAGGGTAGCTTATCTCAGTGTGGCTGAAAAGCTCAGATTTGTTTAGCAAAACTGTATTGATGAACTTTTCCACTGTGTGTAACAGTGAAATACATCCTGCTTCATAAAACCGAGTCTCAAGTATTTTTTCTGTTTCAAGGAAGAGCATAGCAGCAACCAAATTCTTTTACCACATGGATCTACCATCACCTGATATTTCCTTTTTTATCTTAGAAAATAGACCAGTTAGGAAAAAAGATGTTAAACATAGTGGAAAATGTGAAAGATTTATAAAAATTAAAGTCTAGAAATTATGTAAATATTATCATTGACCATCTTCATCATCATCATGTTCCAGTGAGTCATTCCAGTTATGCTTAGGGTGAATGAAATATTTTTGCATAACTCTAAAATACTTAGGACATGATTCACTTAATTTATTGGGGTATTTTGAGATTATGAGCCAATTTAAAGGGCTGACTTCTCTTCAAGGACACTGACTCAGACCAGCAAAGGGATGAGTACACCTGCCATGTTATGCCACCACATTGAGTTTGCATGTTATGCTTTTGCCATCTGAATGGGTGTGTTGGGGAGGACACTGGATGTGCTGAGAAGAACCCTTTCCACACCGTGAGAATCTCAATGGTTCTACATAGGGCATGGTGGTGTTGCAACAGGTCACCTGGGGCCAGAGGGAGCAGTGGCTTGACAAAACCTGTAGTAGAAGAGAGAGAAGAGCACCTGGCAGAAGGAAACAAGATGACACAAACCCATTAATTGATGGTTTAATTCATGAAGGGAGAGGAGTGAGCTTTGATGCTGTGGACAGTGGTGCCCATTCAGGGGACCAGCCCATTAGAGCAGGCATGGATAGCTGATGCCCTGGGAGCGTAACAGAGGGGCAAGAGAGAGGGGCAGTGCCGCAGCCTGGGTACACACCTGCCAGGCTTCATCACCATAGCCTGGGAGAGGCTGGCTGAGGGAAGCTTTCCGAGGGCTATGGCACCTCTGTTTGCCGGGTACTTGCCTCACCTGATGTCAGATCCAACATTGGAACATCTGTTCTTCAGGGCAGCCTCCGGGGACTTCTGTGTGGAAGTCTAGGCTGGGTTGTTACAACACAGAATTGCGGCACCACTGCACTCTGGCACTGAATGCTCAGTTCAGGGTCCTGAAAGACCTGTAAGGCAACCACTGCCTCTTAATATAGTGCAGAACCCATTAATGAGCTACAGGAGGGAATGAACTATGAAGAGACAAAAGAGAGATAATACACAACTGCTTAAATTTGTCAAAGCAGTATCTGAAAAGGATGAAAGGAGAAAACACCAAGTGCCAACAAGTGCCAAGCTAACACAGGATGGAAGAGTGGGGTGAAATGCTCATAGGCAATGCTGGCTTTGACATAGGCTGTTATGAGTTGGACGTTGTTGTAAGCTACTGAGAGACTCAGAAAAACAAAGTGTGATGGTACATAAAAATGGAGGGAGAAAATATATCTTACCTGGAATAAGTGATCAATTCCTTGTATTTATCTACAGAGTGATCTAACAGGAACAATTAGACACAGGTAAGACACAAGAGAAAATAACTAAAAGAGGAACTTGCACAGGAGGATAAAACCACTGAAGAGTATAGAAAAGTCATGACTGAGCCTGTTTAGAAAGATATAAGAGCAAAAGACCAACTTGAAGGACAGCACATGGAAAAATTTTTATTGAATGCATAATTGACTTGTATAATTCAGCACCAAGATAAATGTAAAAATATTTAAGTATTTTAAATGATTTCTAAAAATACACTTTTTTAGTATATGACAACATTCAAAATTACATCAGAACAGATAAAGACATTTTGTATATTTATATAAGTGTTTAATAGTAGAAATCCTTCAAGTCGTAAGAAAATAAATGACTTTTAACAAAAAAATCCCCATGTGTGAACAGAAATAAAACCCAACTGCCAACATCTTGTGGGGTTTTGCTCTTTGTATGATCAGTCAAATATTGTCTATCTCAAGACATTGAGCTTACATGGGTCATTGATCTTATTTCATTTGGCAAAATTGCCTGGTCTTGAATGTGTTCTTTTCTGTGATTCCTTTTTTTTGTAGGAACAGTACCTCTAAGCTATGAATAGACAATAGAAGAGATTATTTGTGGGTGATATCCTTTTATCACTGGTGTCACTGTAACAGTGCTTGGACAGGTTGTCTTAGGGTGTGGCTTTTCAAAGGCCAGTGCTTTTAAATGGGTGATTGTTATTTTGGTATTTGCATTATACAATACGAAAATACAGCATTCGATAAATCTTGTCTGTCTTCATAATCAGTAATACAGTTATAAGACATGCTACATGAGCCATTTAATTCTGGTCATCCATAGCAAGTGTCCTTGATGGAATCAAAAAATGTCTTCATAAGTAGTCCTCTTTTGGTGAGCATTCATTTTTCATAACAAAATAATACCTTAGGATAGCAATTGTAAAGCTTCTGATCGTGGTGGTTTCCACTGAGAAAGATGAGTGGACATACACATCTCCCTGAAGAGGGTACAGTACAAAGAAGCTACAAACAGGTGCAGGAGCAGAGATGGGAGGCAATAGAACACAAGTGTCTGAAAGCAGATATAGAGTATCTCCTGCCTCAGATCCATAATTTCCTCTCTTTTAAATTATAGCTGTGTTGGTTTGTTTTTTATTTTTTTGATTACTTTTGTACAGTGATGACTAAGATAATTGGCGTTGTTAGGAAAAGTCACATAAAAGCAATTGCATTCTGGGGAAAAATAGGAATCCTTTTCTTCCCAACTTGCCATAGCCTCATAAACTGAAACTGTTTTAGCTCAAGCTTTTCCATATAATCATTCTCAAGGAGTGACTCTGTTTCCTGAGTAGCAAGCAAACACAGATCACTCATCCGTTGTTTTTGGAAGATGTCATCTTACTACTGCTGGCTGAGAGGAGCATAAACTCTCTCCTCAGTCTAAAACTGTCAATGCTCTTTAGCATTATAGTTCCTGTATAGTTAAATGTGGGAACCTGGAACTTGCAAGGGACTTTCTGCATCTGCGAGCTCAATTTCTGCTTGTCATGTATAGCTTTGTGATATTGCGACATCCATAAGGTTACCAAGCTTCGTTGGGCTCCACTTTAACATAGCTGGTTTTTTTTCCCAGTACTGGAAGTGTATGGCTGCTCCAAAGCTGTTCTCTGAAGCTTAAAAACCTTTTTCTAATTTCTAGACTAAATTTATTCATGTTACATCAAAGCTATTTGTTTGTGTGGCACTATTACTCTTCTTAATCTAAAGAATTTCTTTTCCTTCGGTAGTACTTGTATGCTGATGCGTTAACAGGGAGATACTCTTACTTTTCAACCTACATTCAGTTGTTCCGAGCAAGTCAACCACTTTTATCTTCCTCTCATAAAATAGTCTCTATTCCTTGATGGTTTCAGTAACCTTTCTCTGCTCTTCTTCCAATGTGCATTTGTTCTTTAAGCATGGATATACAGAACCCTCGTGGAACGTCTGCCCAGTCTAGTGCTGCTCTGGGCAGACTGGAGAAGTGCAGAGTGAGCCCAATTCAGAAATCAGAAGTAGCATAGTCCTGTATGCACTAGCGTCTGCCTGGACTGCTCAGGACAGCCAGTAGCTCTGGAAAATGCCTTGTTGTACAGCACTAATGTAACCCAAGTGAGCTAGCTGATTCGGGGATGCAGAATTGCGAGGGCCTGTCTGCACTTCCTTGGTTTGATATCAGTGTAAAGGTTGCCCACACTAGATTTCAAGAGCTTTCCTCTTCCTTGCTGCAATGAAAACAAAATACTCATTTTTTTTGTTGTTGGCAAACAGAAGAAAGCATTCTTGTTTTATGCTGGATTTACTGTTCTTTTCTGTTCCTATGATTTACATTTAGAACCAAGCTGTCTGTCAGAGTGTGCTTTGGCAGTGTACTTCCTTGCACTGGGTTCAAGTGTAATTGCATGTATTTGTGGCATTGAAATTGCTGGCCCTCATCAGGCTGTACACTGGTGGATACACTCCTGTACTCTGAACACATCACTATTGATACTTCCAGTGTGTAAATGGTGAGGCAAAAATCCAGCCACAGTGGATAGATCCTAGGAGTTTTGCTGTGAAAATGTTTATTCTGCTTTTAGATATCTTTGGTGGATTATAATGTGTGGAAGAATGGAAGTAGAAAGCATGGAATGTTGATTACAGTACTTCTATGTAATTTAATTGATTTTCACAAAAGGTGTTGAAGTGTGTTACTACAAAGTAGATGTAGGAACATTTTTCTGAAGTATGTATTATTCTAATTCACAGTGTGGATAGAAGAAGTTACATCACTTTGTAAATGAAAAGGTCAGCAGGAAAACCCAGATAAAATAGAAATTTTCTGGCATAAGCTCCTGCTCCTGACTAGGCATTTCTTCATTCTCCAAAATAAACATTTATACAATGATGTTCACAATTTTGAAATATAAAAATATTTGGGTTTACTTAGTTATGGCTGAGGCTTACGTAGCTTAATGAAGCTTACTGAGGCTTTGTTTGCCTGCTTAAAACAGACCTTTGAGCAGCATTTGTCAATAATAGCAGAATTCAGAATTAGCAACAGTGCAGTGAAGCTTATTTTTCTCACTCAATATAGCCATTATCAAATTGATACATGAGCTCCTACCTTGAACTCAACCTATGCCCTCTCTGCTTTGTTTCAGGTTATGGACACACAGTGCCTTTATCTGATGGAGGAAAGGCCTTCTGCATCATCTACTCAGTCATCGGGATCCCATTTACACTGCTGTTCCTGACAGCAGTGGTGCAGCGCATCATAGTCTATGTCACCAGGCGGCCTGTACTGTATTTCCACATTCGCTGGGGCTTCTCCAAGCAGATCGTTGCAATCATCCATGCTATGGTCCTTGGGTTCATCACTGTCTCCTGCTTCTTCTTAATCCCAGCAGCAATATTTTCGGTCCTGGAAGATGACTGGAATTTTTTGGAATCTTTTTATTTTTGTTTCATTTCCCTGAGCACCATTGGCCTCGGTGACTATGTGCCGGGAGAAGGCTACAATCAAAAATTCCGAGAGCTGTATAAAATTGGAATTACGTGTAAGTGTCAAACTAACTAGCTAAGTAGAAGGCATTTTAAATTAAAAAAAACCAAAACCAACAACAATCACACTGTTGCCCACAAACTGGGTATAAAAGAACTCTCTAAGATTCTTCGTGAGTATTAGAGAGCAGCATTCTTTTATTTACAATGTTGGATGCATGAGGAAATGGGATCCTCCAAAAATCGTGCATGCCAAGTTACAAAAGCTTCATATCTTTATTTAGCTATCTAATGAATAATTCATGGATTCCACAGATCTGTCCTTCCCATTTCCCAAAATTGTTCCTCGCCTTGACATGCCTCCCATTTTGATTTGGTGGTCCCTTAGGGTGGTCCTTCACAACCCTCTGTTGGTCATTCTGCAGTTTTCCTCACACTGTCCTTTACTCTTGCTTTTGGCACATCATCATGCCCTTTAAAACAGTGTCCATGCCTTTTGGAACAGTGTCCAACCAAAAGGGCAGTTTTGACTAGTTTGTTAGCTTTAAGTTCCTTTTATCAGTTCTACTTTAGAGAATAAAAGACACTCTCTGTCTTTTGAGAAATTCCTGTCTGTTGAGAAACTCCTGACCTTTACATAGCTTAAGCTGCACTGATAAGCTATAGTCTTAAGTTGCACAGTTCTATATGGCTACAAGACTTTCCTTCTCCATCCTGTGGATAGTGAGTGTTCTGTAAGTTGTCGGTTAGCAAACTAGCATTAATTTAGGTAGTTCTATAAGGAGGAAACTTTTAAGTAAGGTTAGTTTTCTTGGTTAAGAAAAAAAAGCTAAAACAAGAATCCCATTATGCTAACCATAACTACTTACTTTCTTATTAATAGTAGGAAAAAAAAGCTCACATTACTGTTACATGAATGGTTTAAGAGCATCTTGGGCTAAGATTTCAGTGCATCATAGAGCCAAGAAGATGATCTGTGTAACCAAAGGTCATCTCATAAGGTGATATGACAGGTGGACAGAAATGAATCAAGGAGCAGTGGGAAATGAGGCAGAATAACAAAGTTTTTGACTCCAGTTGTAACAGAAGGTAGTTGAAGCTGACCAACTGTCAAAGACAGACAAGTAAACTGAGATGATAGCGAAGTGAGACCATAAATGTTAAATTTAAATTGTTTCATTATATGTGACACAGAAGAGGTCACAGTGATCAGTGATTCTAAGAAAGTGAAGCTAAGGAAATTATCTTTATGTAGGTATTCTGAGTAAATGTGTGCTGATGGCAATATTTTCCAGTGACAGTGTTTTGAAGCATTCCATTTCAGAAACAGCTTCAGTCTGAGCAGTCCTTGGATCATCAGACACACAAGTTAAAAAATCTGAAGCCGAAACAAACCTTTCCTGTCAGGTCCATTTCCTAGGCCAGTATGCATTTGACTGTGCTTCTGTGCCTAATCCAGCAATAGTAATGCAGGCAAAGTGTCTGTTGACTTGTTCTTTTTGTGTTATACAAAGAAAAATTGGACCTTGAATTTTCATTCCTTGAAGCAGGGCATTGAACTAGCCAACAGAACACTTTCTTTTATTCTCCTGCCAGGCCTGTTGGCATTGCAGGAGATTTTTCCTTTACCCATTGTATTTGTCTTACGAGTGGTAGCTTCTAATTATTAACTTGCTGATCTGCAGGGTTGATTTGGGGGTGCTAGTTGATGAAGTGAATGGAAAGTCACACATAGCGAAGGCCTTGTTACAGTCCAAGCTATTCTGAAAATTCAAAATCAGTAGAAAACATTATGGCTCAGATTATCCTTTTTCAAACTTTAAAACAATTAGGAAATAAATTGCAGGAAATACTAAAAGGAAAAAGTAGTTTTTAGGCAAAGTGATGACCTTAGAATATTTAATTTCAATAGGTTTTGAGTTTGTACCTTTTAAATTATTCTTCTTCCTCTCATATGAACAATTCAAGGAACCAAATAAAATGTTTTCTCTTGCTGAACTTCAATTTTCTTCCAGGTGTTTAAGAGTTCTACATCAGAAAATGCTTAGTAGTACTATAGGCTTTTCAAGAATTTTTAAGAGAACACCAGTCCTTTCTAAATCAACTGGCAATCAACGGGACTGAGTTTCAGAGATAATTACAAATTCTCAGTGTAGATTTATAGATGCCTTTTAATTGGCATAGCTTTGTCACTTCTTCCTTGTGTTAATGCATAGTTCCCATTTGATATATGATATAAAGCTTAAAAACAATTCATAAATTTTAGCTGTAGTGCTGATTTAGGTCAGTATTTGGTATTGCAGTATTGATTTAATAGTACTCCTGGAAGGAAAAGGAGAGTGTTATTGCCAGTAAATAATCTGTAACTGCAGGTGAAATATTTATAGAACAGTGACCATATGTAGATTATAATCATTAGTCTGTACTGATCTTTCAGCACATTTAATGTTCAGCCTTTGGATGAACATGTTATATGAATAGTTATACACTTACCTTCTGCTTGATTTACTTCATTGAAATGATAAAATAATCAAGTAGTCATGCTCCTCATTAAATGTAATGATTAATAATAGGTATCTAATGAAATACTGAGATTATGCTCATTATATAAATGCTCATTATAACAGCTTCCTTTAAATTTTAGACGCATATGTTTGGAGAAGAAAGAAAAAATAGAGCACTGTGTTCTGCTTATCATAGGAAGTTCCATTTCCAAACGTCTCAGTTATCAGAGCTGACTATTACCTTTCAGAATCAGAGTCAGTCAGTACATAGCTAAAGTCATCAGTAATATAATTTAAGTAACACTTCCAAGTTTAGGTAGTTTATATATGTTAGAAAAACATTCAAATAACCTTCAAGGTGTCATCAAATATAGCAACTTTGTCAGGTTTTTAAAATTCCAGGAGCAATTTTACAGTAATTTTTCATTTTGATTTTATTGGGTTTGTACACATTTCTAGTTGTTTGGTTTTTCCAGTCATTTCAGGGTGTTGGACGTCTTATAATTTTAAAGGAAAATAGTTCAAAAGTTTTCATGCAATACAAGTGATTTGTCCTGCTAAACAGGTACAAATTACCGTAATTACCTGCTGTCTTTTTACCAACAAATTACTATAATTAGCTGCTGTATTTTTACTTCTACTTGTAACATATAGGAATATTGAGGGAAAAATTTCATTTTGGTCTTTTGATCAAAATGTTTTGTAGGGGACTTAATCGTGAAGGTCATAAGTGGGGGAGTGTGCATGTTGTAAATTTTCATATTCTGTTTCATTTAATAGCTTTACATTTTTAGCTGTACAAATAGCTGTACATTTTTCTTCTGTACAGTTGTAACAGAACTGAAGCCACTAGCATTGCTTTTTCAGATTATGTGTGATCTTGTTCCTTGTGGAATGAAAAAAGAAAAAAAAAAAAAGGATGTGACAGTCCAAAGCTCGGAAACTGTGTCATAAAGAAAATTAACATACTAGTCAGAGATGATAGGGGTGAGAAAAGTTACAGGATTAAAACTGTTCCAGTTCCAACTTAGTTTGCTAATAATTAAACCACTTTTTTTTTTTCTTTTGTACTCAGGTTATCTGTTGATGGGCCTAATTGCAATGTTGGTGGTTCTTGAGACTTTCTGTGAACTCCATGAGCTCAAAAAGTTTAGAAAGTTGTTTTATGTGAAGAAGGACAAGGAAGAGGACCAAGTGCATATAATGGAACATGACCAGCTCTCCTTCTCTTCCATCTCAGACCAAGCAGCCTCCATGAAGGACGATCAGAAGGCAAACGAGCCTTTTGTGAATTCCCAGTCCCCAACTTCCAATGACAGCTCTCTAAACAATTAATACAGGAGTATATCCATACCATTGTTTTGGTGCATTTATGCTACTTACCATAAGAAATAGAAAGCCCCTTTTTTTTTTTTTCTGAAAATATAAAAGCTGGAAGACTGTGCTATTTTAACAAGGATTTATCACTTCTGACTAGAAAAGACTTTTGGGGAAAATGTGGGAGCTACCCGGGAAAAAGCAAAAAATGTAGGATGTGGCTGGGAACATTAGGCCATTTTGCCAGAGGGATAGGGAATTAGTTGTACCACTTTCAGAGATGCCAGAGAGAAAGGCTTGCACAAGCTGAACATCTTTAGGAAAAGTAGGCCTTCACTGACATCCAATTCATTGAGTTGCATGCCTCATTTTCCAGCTAGGTGACAGCAATATTGGGATATGCACTTTTGATTGTCAGAGGTGTAGTCACAGATTTAATACAATAGCTAGCATCTTCATCTGGAAAACATTTTCAGAGCAATATCTACAGATCTGCTGAAGGGGGGAATATCTAGATCATCCCTCTGTTATTACCCAGTAACTTACAGGTGCAAATAATAATTCTAGGAATGAAAAAACAAGACTGTGGTCCCTCCTTTACCCATGCCATTTGCATTTAAATTTCCTGCTTCCTTGAAAGGTCATCTGATCACCAAAAGAGAGTGTGCCTTCAGTCTTCCATGCTATTTGTTTTCTTTTCTGAGGGATAGCAAAAGCAATTCAAAAGTTCTGGGTGAAATGGGCTTGTAGGCAAGGAAGGCGGCTGCAATTCAGGCCTCTGAAATGGTCAGGAGTGAGTTTTGAGCTACATGGAATGGAATGGAAAAGAGCATATGCCATGGCTGGCATAGTCATGTGCTTATGGCATTCTCCTAGTGGATGGTTGAAATCTGTTGAGCAGAAGAAGGGCTGGGTGATGTTTCTTCCACCATACAACCCAGTGTGTGCTCTCTATTGGTAGGTGTGGAGGAACAGAAATAGGATCACCTTTGAACATAACTCCTATTTCTTCTTTTGTTTTTCTAACTAGTACTCAGACCACTTTGGAGGAGAAGGGAATGTTTCAGGGCAAAACAATTTTTCAGTTTTTCATATGGCAAGAAAAAAAGAAAAATTTGGTTCAGATGGAACCGATGGAACCGAAATATTTTCCCCTTGGGAAAAGTCAGTAAAAAGTCAAGATCCTGCTCAACTTCTGAAGCTGGAACCTCTTTGGCTGTAACAAGAGAGGTGTTTTGGTCCAGCTACCAGTCACTGTGCTGAATGCAGGGACCTCAGCAGTGAATTTCAGTGAGCATGAAATGAGACTTATGGGTTGTAGTACTTTCTCTTCTGGCCTTAAAAATCTTACGATATGGGAATCTTGATAATGCTTTGCAATGAACAAAAGATCTGGAGGACAAATAGCCATATTAGGACAGCCTCCCACATAGAAACAGTGTAGAGGAGAGCCTTTTTCCTGCAGTGCAAGCATGCCAGATTGCCTGTAATTTGGCTTTTAGTGTTTAGAACTGAATAATATTTTACTGTAAAAGAAAAAAATGCAGTGTGTCTAGATTTAGCGCACATGGGAAAAATACTTGAAAGTAAATAACCCAAAATATACTGTGTTTGAGCTTAATTATAGCTAGCATCAAACAGATTTTTATATCTTTACTGGAAAAACTTACTTTAAGGTTAAATCAGCTGAAAGTCTTCAATTAAAATTTATATTTATAGAAAATCGAAGCTAAAGGTTTTGGTTGTTTTGAGTTTTATAGATTAGGTGAGAGCATATTGTGTTTGCATGTTCCCAGGAAAGTGGCTATTTTTATACTGCTTAAGTTAACACAGTTCTATTTATAATGAATGTTAAACAATATATATGTACATATATACATAAATATATTTATATACTGTACATATATCATAAATCACCAGAGTTTAACACACTTAGGAATGGCATATTTTTTCCCTAGTCTTCTCTTTATACAGTCAATATTTGAAAACTATGGCATTAAAATGACACTGACATAAAATTGAGAGTACTGTACTACAAGAAACATTTATAGTGGGTTTTTTTCAGTGGACTCTTATTGATTGTTTTCAGTACCTTAAAATTCAAGATTTCTTTCAATTTCCATGTAACGTTAAGTTCTAAGGGATATACACAGATGTTAAATGATATATAAAGTCAATTTTGCAGCGTGTACACAATTGCAAAATGTAGACACGTGAAAAGAAAGCACAAAATTCAAAGCAGAAGCGATAAACTAAGCAGTATACTGTGATGCAGGTGAGTATTTGTTCTTTTAAATAAAGTCTGGCTTTTGCCTACCTGCACAATAAAGTGGGAGTGTTTTCTTTAGTGGTGTGTGTGCGTGCACATACGTTGCAGAAATCCTGTCTGCATTTGTGCATCGTTTAGTTAACTTTCCTCAGCTCAAGAAGGGACTATTAATTTCAGAGTGTGTTACATTAACCTTGATATTAATTGTGGCTTAGCGATGTGCTGGTTATTACTATTAAAAAAAAGCAATTCAAGGTCTGTTTGTTTTTGTTTTGGATGCTGACTGAATATAGCAAATAAAAAATAGTGACATAGCATTTATCATGTCCTTATGAGCTAACTGCTCCAATATTTGAGGAGGTCTGAAAAACTGTCATTGCAGGTTATCAGTACCACTGATGAAAATAATGGCCTTCGTTTCCTGCAGCTTTACATCTTCGGGTGAAACCAACACATAAGATCAGAAGAGTTAAAACTGGAATTCATAAGTTCTGGATTACAGTAAATGTTTGTCTAGCACAGTATTTTGTCTCTGGCAACGTCTGGGAGCCAACATGTGAACTTGTGTAAGGAGAAGACAGGCGTGTAGCAACAGTTCCTCAGAGTCTTGTGCTGCTCCCAGCAGTGTGCAGTTCTGGATCTATGGCAGTATCTAGGAGGCATGGACAGCCAATATAGGTATGGTGTGTGGGAGACATGCTGCACTGATGTGTGTGCTCTCCACTTTGGTCAGTAAGAGGCTGTTCTGCACAGAACCAAATGGAGATTTACCTGTTATTTCCCACAAAGCAGTTTCAGGTTAAGTGCTTTGCAGTAAACCCGTCTCTGCATGGGATGGGCCCTTGAAAAAGGGACGAAAGGCAGTGGAAGGCTTTTTGTGTGCTGTAACTTGGACAGTGCTGTCCTCCAGGTAGATAGGAACTTGCAGAGAACTTGTTTGCTAATGCCAAATCTTGCATCTCCACATTACAATTCGTTTTGTAAATAGTAGTCAGAAATGTACCAAGATGAACCATAAGTTGCTAAAAATACTACTGCCTTTATGTTAGTCCATTGTTATTCATTCTTCTAGATATATAACAGGAAGCAGTGTTATTCCAGATATGCACCAGTACAAAAGAATGGGGCTTCTCTTCTTCGCATGAGTAACTGTCATTGTTGTAGCATGTATCAAAAAGCTTATGGATAGCAAAAAAAAAAAAAAGTATCTTCATGTTGCTTGTTTCAAACAGAAACTGTAATTTTTGAAATCCTGGAGACTAGTTCTGCAAAGTCGCATGCTTGCTTAATGCATATTAGGTACTTAATCTGTGTCCTTTTTAATGACTACAGTGTTAGTTTCATCCCTTCCTAAGTTACCATTCTACATGCTTTTTATCACAGATTTCTTATCACAATTATCTTCAAGGGTCATCATGTTGCCACTGATTATGAGGGCTGTGATGCAGTTATTTTGCTGGTGATGATGCAGGTTTGTCAGAACAATTACCTTACCTGATAAGGATAGGACCTCACGTGTGTCAGCTGGGGCCAAATGACGTTGTGGCTGGGAGCAGGTGCATTGGCTGACAGCCAGCGTCAGGAAAAAATCGTCCTGGCAAACTGCTAAGTGACCACACAGTTTTGCCAGGCTTCACTGCCTGTCACTAGGAATTAGAGGAAGGAAGAGCAAGGACACTGCCAAAAGTCATCTAAAATGGAGTTTAATGGAAGTAGCTTTTTCACCTTTTGTCTATAGTCTGCAGCTCTCTGTTACTTTAGTTGCACCATATATCGTGTGAATCAGGAAAATGGTGTGGCATTTCCCCACTGTAGATAGTCCCTGAGCTCCTGCAAGCTCCTAGTAGGCTCCTGCTTGTTATCATAAGTTTTCCTGTATCAAGTTTACTGAGTGTTCAGACCTATGAGCAAGAGTGTAGGTCAGTGTCACAAGGGTAAATGTGGCTCAAGCCCCTGGCCCTGGGTCTGTCTTCCTTCTTAATTTCCAGGCTGAATGGAAAGAGAAGAGTGAACTCTCTACCTTAAAAAGTGAGAAACATACTCTTCTGCGAGGCTCAAAGCTCCCAGAATTCATTTGGTGCTAATCCCAGAGGTCTTGCAGTCTTGTGTGTACTGTACATATATGCAAGTATCTAGAGGAGCACATAGAGCTGTGATTTCTTTTCTCTGTGCCTAATTTTTTGAGACTGGTGGACGCTTTCGACCTTCTGAGTTTATCTTCCCCGCAATATTCTCTGACTGTCCTTAAGCACTCTCTCGTACCTAGCCGGGCCATTTCATTAGGCGGCAAGGTGAGATTAAGAGAGTAGAAGGAATTTACCGTCTGCCCTAAGGACTGATGATGGGACTAGGTGAGGGGACAGGCAATCCGTGGGAAAGCCCCATTCCTGCCCATTAACTTTAGCTGCAGCTACCACTAAGAATACCACTTTATTTCTAAAACCAATTCCAATGTCTGGTATATAAGGACTGTATGATTCACTTGTCTGCACTCTCTACGTCAGCCAAGGTTCATGCTGCTAGTAATGTAATGACTATAAAAACTAATATCTCATCTAGAAGAATTAAATGGTTTTATTTTTCTTTTTAAGTGCATTGCTGCTGGGCTTATAAGCATTAGTCTGATTTTATTCTGGCCTGCAATGCCATTTTATTCTGCAACTGTAAAGCTTCCATCTCAGGCACACATGAGCAAAAATTAATTGGAATGCCTGCATAAACAGAAGATGGCAAACTGTAGTATCAATTTAGATAGGAATTAGCAAATCCCAATTCTGCACTCTTGGGCTAGGTTCCTGATTATGGGCAAAGATCTGATAAATTTGTGTAGTGATTGCAAGCTGTGATTTGAAGAATGCTTTCTGAACAGAGATGCAAAATATATTGATGCTGGTAACAAAGTATATCACCACCTTTAGGACAAAGTCCCGCAAATGTTTTAATGGGCTACTTTTGCAGATTAACACTATTTCCATGGGGCAGTAAGTCTTTGTTTGAAATTTAGTATGCAAAAATTAAAATCCACACTTCATTTAACTCAAATTCCTGCTGCACATTCAGCAAAGAGAAAAATCAATATGAAAGACTGATTGATCAGACCCCTCGTTCCTGGGAGCTCGACCTGGTACTGCTGACCCCTGCTGAGAGCTGAGAATACTCCGTGGCTTTCCTGACCCATACGAGCGTGAAGGCAGGCAGTCTTTGCCCCAGGAAGGCTTGCAAGCAACATCCCCACCTCGAGAAGATGGAGTGATGAGGGGAGAGCAGCCTTAATGGGACACAAGAAGGTAGACCACAGCTGCTCTGTGACCAAAGGTATACAGCAAAGATGTTCACCCCTCCAGTGAAGGGGGTACATGGTGAGTACTTGGAGAGGGCAGGGGCAAGTCAGCCTGCTCCAGGCACTGGAAAGGAGCCTGCACACAAGGCAATGTGCAGAAAGGAGTAAAATAATTTGATAGAAGGATTCTCAAAGAGGAGATGTTGCTTTTTTGGAGTTACTTAACTTTTAATCTTCCACACTGAGGTGTGGGAAGCTTTGAAGTACACTGCAAAGAGACAGAGAGAAGTAGGAACTAGTCAATCTGTTAAAATTGGCAAGTGTGGAGGGAAAAGTTTCATTTCTGCATTTTAAAGGCAGAAATGGCCCTTGTGGTGCTCTTCCCTGACATCTTACAGGAACAAAGACATATTTGCAGTAGCTGTATTAGAACAGATCAGATTTCTAAGTCTGACAGAAACTGTGTCCCAGCTCTCATTCTCTGTCCCTGATGCTAATTACCAGGTAAAAATTTCCTGTTTCTTTTGGCTAGCTACACAATTTCTAATTAATTGTTCCAAAAGCAGCATTTCTATAGGACTTTGTTATGTTTTTGTCTGCTAGGTGACAGACCACATTACGTTAGCTACCAGCTTGCCCTGAGAAGAAGAGCATCCCTCAATGTCCCCTTTAGTAGGTAAAGCATACCAAGCTCTTCTGGGTGCTGAACACAAATGTCTTGACAAAAGCTCAGCTCATTCCTGGTTCAGCATGCATTTTTCAGTGGAGCACTGAAACCAGGGTGCCATATTGCTGCCAGTACTCATGGTGGTAGCTCTACAGTGGGGCTGGGCTGTGGCCAGGGAGTAAAAAGGGAAGATGGCATTAGCCACCGTTGTTCCTACCACCATGCTTTCCAGCTCTTTGGGGACCCCCAGGTTTCCCTTCATCCCTCTCCTCACCCAGCCCCTGTAGGGCACAGCTGGTTCTTGTCCCTACCCCAGCTACCCTGGGGGAGATGCATGGGGACAGGAGAGGCTGTGACAGCACCAAGTCTTCTCTGCCCTACATGGTCCTAAGTGAAACAGAGACATTGATTTTTAACGTAACCTGCTGCACCCTACAAGAGCCAGGAGCTTTGTAAGCCCCTCCTAGCCCATCTGCCCAGCCTCCTGGGTGGAAGTTGTTTGCCTCTTGTGTTGAGCCTCAGGATGCAAGAGGTTGTCAGAGCCCAGAGAAACATGGGCAGAACTGCTAGAAGCATCAATCGCACATTTATTTCAGACAATCTCAAAGCACTAATTTTAAGCAATAGGGGTAGCTCATCAATCCTCCTGCTCTCGTGGCAGTGCCTCAGGCATCAACAAGGTGCTGAGCATACATCTGAATGTATAAATGCTCCCTTGAAGCACCTTGCAGGGAGGGCATTGCACAGAGAGGGGAGGTGTATTTTTATTAACTTCAGAGTACAGCTCAAAAAAGATCTGATATTAGCCAGAGCTGCTCTAGGGCTGTAGCATCCCTCTGTGATAGACAGTGGCCCTGTGGTGTGCAATGGGGACACCTGTGCTGTGACTCCCTTAGTGAGGTCTGGTTGTGATTAAAATACAACCGAGGCTGCAATTTCCTATTAGAGATGAGGCAAGAGACCTAACTCCAAGATACTGAGGTGATTAAGGCACCGAGGCCCCACCTCTAAATAATCCAAAACCATGTGAATATCTGCCAAGCTACTGGTAATCTTGATGGTGAAAGTGTTGCTACCTCAATCTTCTCACAAAGGAGGCTAATAAGGGTAGTGGATTTTTCTTTGCAAGTCATGCATTGAAACATAAACTAATCTCAACACAACAATAGTTTTTTGAAAAGTTTTAGTCCTGAATGCCCTTAGATGTGAGTTTGGTGACTAAATAATGTATTGATCTGTATGAGGACAGGACTGACACTAAATGCTTGAACAAAAATAGAACCCCTGGGCAAGTGTTACCCAGGACTTTCTTTCCCAGCTGCAAAATGTAAGCCTGGGTGAAACTTCCAGAGATAGTAGCCAGAGCAGAAAAGCAGGAATAAATGGAAAGCACTAACCCCAGTTCAGAAAGGCCCCAGGAAGGTAATTTTGCTGCATTCCAAGAAACAGAGGAATGTGTATGCACCAAACTGACTGAGAGGGATAGCTAATACAACCATTTACTTCTGCTATTTTTCTACCTTTTTATCACAACATTTTGGAGTCATCTTGTAATCCAGAAGGTACCACCCTTCTTGAATGCAATACAAGCTTATTTTTAAATGTTTTTTAGAGACATCGCATCAGCAACATTATGCTGTCCTAATACTATCAATGTTTGCAGCTCTGTGAGGCATTCCCTGAGGTCATGTGGTCAAATCTGGCATTTTAAGCACATCTCATTATTTAACCTCACATCTTGCTAGGTGTGAGATATAAAAGCAGTAGAAAACCTATATGTTGAGTATTACAAGGAATCCCCATTCCAATTTCAACCTGTATTTTTGCACCTCTCTCGAAAGGAAGCCAGTTTATCTTGTTAATTGACTTTATAAACCCTTCTGCTTGGTAGATCATGGCTCTGTCACACTCTAGAAATGCGACAAGATTCTGCCCCCTTCATATTTGTGGTACTATTTTACTATAGATGAAAGCATTGACACACACAGTTTATCCAAGAATCAGAATCATGTACGAGACCTGGGGCTTCTTCCTCAATTCCAAGAACTCAAATTAATTTCTGTAATGACAAACTGGTCTCTGAAAGACTATGAGGAAGCAATAACAGGCAGTGAGATGGGATGTGAATTTCTGTTCCTCTCTTGCTTAGATTATCTTCATATTCTCATCCCCATGCAGCAGCTACGGTGCACATTCCCATGGGAATTTAGAAATTTTAATGTAAATTTGGCCTATTTCTCATCCAAACTTCAATGGTGTGCACAAACCATAGTGTTAACAGCTCCTCTTCCATATGATAGTTTAACTTCAAGCCCAGCTAAACCGATTATAGCAAGTTATTTGTGACAGGCTTGAAGGTGCTGGATAAATATCATCTAGAGGGACAAACTCAAAACAGAGATTTGGGCTTCATATTAGCTCTAGGTATGTGTTAAAGCCACGGCAAAACAGTATATGTTTTTAACAGGCTTAAGTTTTACTCCGTTATCAGTCCTCTGAGAGGTGCTGCTGTCAGATGGTTTAGTCTAAGTACATCTAGCAGGTTTAATGGCTGCTAAGACTGGTTCTGAAGGAGATTTTGGGTAAGCAGTGCTCCTGCTCAGGAAAATAGAATTCATGCTCATTTATGTTACAGAGTAGTAGCTGGGAAATATTCTTGGGTAAAAAATACGCACTTTAAATAACAGCTCCTTTGGTTATATTTAAATGGGTTGTACCTTTTGGGTTATTTATATGTAATGTTTTCTATTTGTTGTCACTTAGTAGGATTTGATTCTCCTGTTCTAATAAAACAAGAAAACCTGGAAGAGTGTTCAGCTTGGGAAGGGTACAGTCTGAAAGCTCTACTCTACAAATGGTCATGGTTTCTGTAGGTAATTTTTCCCCAAAATGAGAGGGTCTCTCCCAGCCCAGATCTCCTGATCTGTGGAAATGCTTGCAGGACTGGACTCGGTCCAGGTCAGAGGAAAAAGCCTATCAGTTGCAAAGACTTCTCAATTGCAGATGGCAGTACCTTTCTTTATCATATTCTTTCTTTCATTTTCAAGCTCTGTCAGCTGCCAAACATGAGAGTCTTCCCCCATTGTGTCTAATACCACTTAAAATTTCGTGGAAAAGAGCAAGCAAAATTGTCTCAGCTGACCTGGACCGCTCTGAGGTCAGGGGGGAACACAAACTGGTGGACTGCCTAATAGTGTTCTCTGTACCACTGAGTCATCCATGCACCTGGGCCAACACCTTACTGCTGCCTGCAAAAGCTGTAGTGCCCTAAAGAAGAGTAAAAATCAAAATCAGAATGAACAGCATCAAGCAAGAAAGAGAAAATCTGTCCTGGAGCCAAGGGATAACTAGGAAACTGGCCTAGTATGAGACTGAACAGCTAAATCTAGTATCACAAACACATGTGACTAAGTCTCTTTTCAACTGGAACTCTGAATAATACTAAAGGAATTGAAACTCCATATCTTACACTACCATTTCCAAACCCAAGAACCATCCCTGTGTTCACACAATCTCTTCTGTAACATAATCCAACATTATCTTGTAACAATCAAATACCTTCTCCCAGCATCCCTGTTCAAGGTGGCTCTGGCACTTTATTTCTGAAAATTAAATTTCTTCTTCTTTCCAAGCCAAATTATTTCAGTCTCAGTGTATACCTGCTTAATCTTATAGCAGCTTTTATCTGGATGGAAATAATTCCTCTCTCTTCCTTTATTTATTGCTCAAATATAATTCAACTCTCAGTTTTCTCTTAACACAGCTACACAAGACAGGCTTTTTGATCTACCCTTAAGAAACAGAGAGACTTATCTCTTGTTTCTGAGTAACCCTTTTCCCATTTGTCTGTTTAAAATCATCTTTTTGAAAGGCAGTCAATGAGAAGTGCACACTGACAGCTCAGTGAGGCTGTTGTGGCCCCTATGGAGTGCCAGGGCCTTCCCTGCCACCATGGAAAGCTTCTCACCTGATACTTCTTGGATCTACTGTTACAGCTTTCCTGGCTGTTGCATGCAGGAGGCTAAGCAGCAGCATATGGTTTTACAGTGCAACCAGATCATCCTCCTCCCTGGCAGTCCTTGATAAATCTCAAACACAAGGCAACAGACTTTCTTATTTGACCCCCACTGAATTATGCCACACTTTTCCTCCATCACATTTCATGTGTTTACTAGCCCCAGGACTACCTAATTTTTCCTATGACATAATCCAGTCACCCATTATAAATACAGGCCTTGTCTGCACCATAGGCAATAAGTGAAATGGGCTAATTTGTGATTTGAGATACTTCTATGTGTTGGTAACACCCCTACCAATTAATCTTTTTTTTATTCTCTCCTCCTCACTTAAGTCCTTATGCTTTTTGTAATTCTTGCAGTATCCTAACTTTGCAAACAAATTCGTGTGAGTCACTAAACTCTTCTGTAGAGATGAGGCCAACCAATCTGTGCTATTGACTGGAATAACCCTTTTTTGCAGGACTCCCAATCTGTATGCATTTGAACATTCTAGCCAGCTATTTCTATGATCACATTTTGTAAGTCTTTTTAGCAAGCATGATGGGGTTTGTTGTCTTCCTAACTTTACCTCTGCCCATTAATAAAATGTAACAAAAGAGGTGAAAAATGCTTGCCCTGTGTTCTTGAAAGAAAAAAGAAGTGTCTTGATGGATATCAAAACACTGGCCTTAAATGTCATAAAATACAAGACCTAACATGGTTTAACATCTTCTTGATGTCATCCCCTTTCTCCCAGTAAGACATGGCCACAGAGAGCCTGGATATGCCACTGGTCAGGAGAACAGTGCCTTTTGTGTGCACAACATCTTCCAACAGGTCCCAAAGTGCTCAAGAGTTAAATGAGACACTCTGCATAAGAGTAGTGCAGATGACCATGTCTCACATTCCCTTGCCTATGAGAAGGAATACTGGCCAGGGCCAGGGCTGGACGGTGGCTGCATGCCTTCCCACCTCTTGGCAGGCAGGATCGCAGCAGGTCTGGAAATCAAACCTCCTTCCATGCTTGCTCATCTTCCTGCCATGTTCACTAATAAAAGCGCTCATGCTGGTTTTCTCAGAAAGGTCAAACATATGCTGGCTAACAGCTCACACTGATTTGTTTTCCTCAGTAATGTAAAGTTGCCATTTGCTGGCTTTCCCAGTCTGCTGGCTCTCTGCAGAATTTACTTCCCATTGAAGGTGGCTACAGCTCTGTGTTCATGCTGCTTTAATAATTTCCTCCTTGGGATGAGAGTTTGTTTGTATGTTTGTTTGTTTGTTTAATCATCTCCTGCTCAGTTGTGCTGAGCTCTTTCTCAGTGCCTCACACTCCCCCACTCTGTTCCAGTGCCTGCTGTTATTCTTGGCATCCAAATCAATGCTAACTGGTGTATAATCAGCCTGTGTTTTACCGACCAACATTTGTTCCACTGTCAGCTTTCATTTCAGCTTCTGCTCTGATGCCAGTTACTGTTCTGCTCTCTGGTGTGGAGCTCTGATTGCTCTGCAGGGTGTTGTACACCATTCTTTGGGCCTCTGCTAATTATGTCCATATCCGTATCAGTGAAGCTTTGCTGCCCAGTGTCACATCCCTGCCTCTTACTAGTCCATATACTTGGTCCACTTCTACTCTATATCTATATGTCCTGTCCTATTGTATTCACAGGTTCATGTGATTGCAATTCTGTACAGAGTATTTCTTAATTTTAAACCTAATATGATAAAATATTAAATAAATGGCTCCTGAGAGGCATACTTAAGAGATTATGACTGCTTGGGTGTTGTGGTGTACAGCTACTTCATTGCATTCTGCCTGTGATAATGAAAATGCTTCCCTGAATTCCCACCTTTCCAGATTTCTATTTCATTGATAACTGGATGCATGTGTTGTGCTGAACCAATAGAAACGTAGCTACCTAGGCTTTTATCTACATACTGTCCATGCTATGGTGAGACAAGGTTGTGTAGATTGGACTTGATTTTTGTGAATAAGAGGCCAAAATGAAAATAAACTTAAAGAAAAGCTGGTGTGCACAGGAAAGGACCATGCTGTTTGGGCTGGCACGGAGGGGCATAGTGGGCAGGACATCAGACCCTGTGGCTAATGAAGCAGGAGAAATGGTGTAATGTAGACAGAACGGGTGGGCTCACGTATCACCTATTCTCGTCTCTAGGAGTCTTTCTCCTCCACCATCACATAGCTGATATGTTCCAGGCGAACTGGAGGATGTGGAGTTTCATCATCCAGTGTATGAGAAAAGTCTGCTGGAAAGAGCTGAGCAGCCAGGAAGAACACTCACATCAGAGAATCAGAATATAAAGGGAAGTGGGATATAAATTCTTGTTTTAAAAAGTTTTCTGAATTTAAGAAGCAATAAATTAAAACTCCAATAATCAAATAAGAAGGATCAGAATTGTTTACTTTTAATGTTGTGGATAAGGAAGAGATACAAGAGTGAACAGAGGATAAAATATTCTAATAGAGATAAGATGCAGCAGTTCATTTTAAAATAATTCAAGACGACAGCCTGGATCCCAAGATAAGGAAAACAATGATACAAAATGAATCATTAGCTCAATAAGAGTCTGGCAGCTCTTTTGTGTGGCCTGATGTGTTTTCAAAACTAGACAATATTGTCTGTTGGGCAAATACCTATGGAGACTAAACAGAGCTATATATTTTTACAACAGATAAAATAGATACTATCTTAAAGGGGGAGTTAATATTCCTCAGTAGACCAAATCCTGCCCCAAAATCACACTCAATGCTATATTTAAGATGATGTCATTTTCTTTTGCTAAACATGTTTGCTAACTTTATTGGATGAATGTGAGTGAACAGTCACAGAATCATCTGCAGAGCTCCTTAAAGAAGAAAGTGTGTCCTCTGGGGTTCAGCCAGCTCCTCCTTCAACTGAGACCAGGCAGCCGGGGTAGGTGATGGCAATCAGTGACTGGGCAGGGAGAGGTCTGTGGTTTGAAGGGCAGGAGCTTCTCTTCAGAGGGTCAGACTAAGACTAGATAAAAAGGAGTATCACAAAAATCTAGCAACGTGCAGAGAAAAAACACCTGGTAAGACAAGTCCTGTCAGCTTTAGCTATGGAGTGAGGACTTGCAGCAGAGAGTGATGGTGGCTCTTATCAGCGCTGGAGGGTGCAAGAGGTGTGATTAGCTTTGTAGGCAGTCTATCTAGGTCAGTGCATTCATGTATGTGCAATGGCCTTGGTCCTGGAAAAAGGTAAGACGACGTATGCGTCTCCTGTTCACTGCACCTTTCCCCAGCTCAGGGCCAGAGGGGGTGTGCAGGGACTGGTGAGGGGCTGTAACTGCTGCTTAGGGTGGGTAAGGCTATAAAGGAGTGAGGGTGATGCTAGGGAGTGAGAAGCTGAGACTAGAGAGAAATGAGAGGGCTGTGCTGGGAGCAAATGTAAGCTAGGAGATCAGTTTTCTTTTTAGACTCTCACAGGTTCTGTTTGGAGACCTAGAGAAGAAGGCTAGACTGCCCTGGGACTAAAGGATAAGTTTCCTATCTGAGGGGAAATAGCAAGACAAAGATAAATAAAGCCCTTGCTATGAGAATAGCCAAATATATTCCTTTGATCTAGCTGGGTTTAAACCTCATCCATATGTTTATTAGCCTCCTCTTATCTGAACCATATGCCATCTTGCAGCTGCATTTCTCTTATCACACAGCAGTGGAAAAGACTCAAAATGCCTAAAAAGCATGTCACTATTTGAAAGGCTTCATAAAATCCCAGCTGTCATAAATCCATAACTGCCTTAACTCCTCCTTACTTTCCCCTTGATTGCCCACTCCTTTCTACTCCTAGTCTTTCCTTCACCCCTGCCCCCCTTCTCTGACCACCTCCTGCTGAACCATCCCCTTCTGGGGACCCTTGGGCACTTCTTTCCTCTGTCCCTGCCCAGTTCACCGACTGAATGGCTACTTTAAAACACACTGTCATGTAAAAGTGCCTTCCTGGTTAGTCTCTGGCACTTTTACAAACTCAGCTGCTCCAGACATTTCTCAGGAGAAGAAATCACCCAATTCTGATGGCAAGTGGATGCCAAACAGCTGACTGCTGTGGGGTGTCAGAGGTTAGGGATGAATGCTCATGAAGTGCCAAAAAATGAAGCAACTTTCACTAAAATGTAGGCTGTTAGAGACTGAAAGTCTGGTATGTCCCTACTATGCTTATTTGGGAGAGATTTTTGCATGGGATGTCCCCTCAAGCCTGTGGGGAGGTGGAGGTATATGTTGATGCCCTAAAGCACAACTGTAATGATATGACCTCTGATCTCCTTCTAAGGCTGCTGCTTGGCTCTATTTAGGTTGAGTGAAATTTCACATAGCAAATGTCTTTGTTGCATGCAACAATCAAATGCATTTCCTGCTTGGTGGTAACCCGTAAAAGTAGGACATGAGAAACGATAATAGTTGTGCAGAGCCTGTTAAAAGAAGATGATTGTCTAGGGCTGAGGCACAGGAGCGTACAAAGAAGCGACCCCAGCCAGGATGAGTCTGAGCTGGTATGAAAACCTCACCCACACAGTGGCTTGCAGAGCATATGAGCATGAGCTGCGGCTCTGCTTGACCCCACAGCCAGACAGGAGGCAGGAACTATAGCTGTGGAGGAGAACACAGAACCAGAGTACCCCAGACAAGCATGGGCTGAGGACAGGACCCTTCTCTTCTTTCTGGAGAAATTGCATGTCTCTTGGCCCAAGGTGCTTGGTCTGTCACAACATTCTGACTGAGGGTGTTCACTCAAGGCAAAGCAGCAAGCCCAGGTTCTGGTGCTGCTCCTGGGGGCCCAAAACAGGGCACAATGAAAAAGTCCACATGGAATAGGGATTTGAGCCTTTTTGGAGGTGCCCTGCATGAAACTAGGGTTTGGGCACCTCTAGTTGCAAATATAGGCCTCCACCTACCTGTGGCCCTTCTCTTTGTTATGTTTTCCTTAGGGGAGGCTCATGCTCTGCCTACATCTCACACAGCCCCAGCTGAGGGCAGCTATGGCTTGCTGGAAACCATGATGGTGGTAGCGCTCTCCTCTCTGCCCACAGGGCCAGGATGTCCTGGGTGGCACCTCGCAACAAGGACGCGTAGCAGAGGACTGAGGGTTTTTTAGTTTGGTTTTGTTGTTTGTTTGGTGTTTTTTTTAGTTGTACCAAACTTCACTGATGGATTTGCCTGAGACATGCAGAATTGCAGCTTTCGTGTGTTTGGTTTGTCAAACCCCCCCTTTATGTGACCAGACTGGGAAAAGATCACACTGCGTGGCTGCAGCCTGCCAGAGCTCTTGCTTCTGAGTTTATTCTTAGCTCGCTGTCAAACACATCAATTTTTTAATTTTTTTTTTTTTTCCCACATCTAATAGACTTTTTTTCTCCCAAAATTTCTTCATTGGGGAATTAACAAAGTGATCCACTGGTTCAAGTAGAGACTGTATCCCCGGGAGTTCTCTGTATTGCTGAAATTTAATTTCTGGTCTGCTAACCAGGGAAAGTACTTGACAGGGAATAAAGTGGGAAGAGGACAAGGGCACAGACACAAGGCAAACTGATACAAATTTCTGTGTACTACCTTAATGAGGGAAACAACTCCAGAAAGTGCCCAGTTTTGGCAAGTCCCTCAACCTTCCCTGAGCAGTGTATTAATGAAGGAAAACCAGTAGGACAGGGTAGCAGAACACCAAGGTGTGTCTGGAGCCTGAACATCATTCTCATGGCTGTGCTCAGCCAAGGGCAGCTACGAAGGACAATATGGCAGAAGAGTGCAAACAGACTTAAGCCAGTGTTCTGCAATAACATGAACTACTTCTAAACACTTTTTCTTGCACTAAATCTTCATTAAAACAAAAATAAATAAACAAGTTTGGGTGCATGTTAGGAAGATTGCTTAGGAACACTGATGCTAAGGTGGTGTTCAGTCCATCCTCCAGCCCCATCTAGCCTGACATTCGAGGACACCCTCTCGACTGCTCTGACAAGGGAAGGAAGTGAGATGCGCACAGTATCGTTACAACAGGTTTATTGTCTTGCTTCAGGCTGTGTTGATCAGCTGCATGGATGTTTGATGAGTAACCCACAGAGCCCAAATCATGAGTTGTTTCACCTAGCAACCAATCCCTTTTAATACCTTTCCTTTCCCAAATAACTGACCTGCCTCTATTTAATTTTTGCCCACAGGCCCCAGCTTTGTTGATTTGACCTCAGTGACAGCCAATAAATAAGCATCTCCCTATCTCTTGAAGTTTCAGCTAAAGGGAGTTCCTTATGCTCCTATTTCACTCTCTGAAATGCCTATTAGTTTTTTCCAGTTCCTGTTGGATTAGTGCAGTCTCAGATATGCCCAGCCAGCTACTTTCCTTCTTTAATCCTGTGCAGTGTTTGGCTTAGGGCTGGTCACCTGTACACCTTAACAGCCAATACTTCCTTCTAAAGACTGTAGAGTATAAACCCTTTATGGCTGTATTCAAGTGTTTTGCTTTCAAACAATGGTGTTTTCAATTTCTACCAGAAAATAAGGCTGAGTGAAAGACAAAAAGGCAAAGAAATACTGAATTCTCTGAATTAAACAGGTAGAAAGTCACTCTGTTCCAAGCCGTTCAGCTGGCATGAACAGTACACCCACCTTCAAGGTTTCACATATTTGTAATTTTTTTCGCTAAAAAGTACTGCCTTCAAATCCAGATTGGACTTCGTAATAAATCTCTGATGTTCATTGGAAGAAATAAAGCCTTTTCAGACACTATCAGCTCTAAGCTTTCATCACCTCAGTGGCTGGGCTCTTTGCTTTTTGTGCCCTGTACGACCTCACTTGCTCCCTGTGCCATGTATTTGGAGTGAGACTAGTTATACCTCACTTAGCAGAGAGATTGCCAGGGGGCTTGGGTGCTCTTCACAGAAGAATCAATTGTTTTGACTTTTGGTCTTGAACACTCTCATTGGCCTTTCTGCCCAAGCCTGTAGGAACCTGGAATGTTGATTCACTTTCTAATGTGTTTGGGCACAAGTGTTGCATGAAGTGTTGAGAGAGCCAGGTGAAGTCCTGTGGGAGAAGATGGTGGAGGAACCTTCAAAAGCCAAGCTTGCAAGCTGAGGGAGGCAGGAGAGGAGAAGTAAGGACATGGAGAAGGAAGGAGGAGGCAACAAGGGAAAAAAGACTAGAGATAGGGACCATGCCAAAAGGGGTCACAAAGAACTAAGGCACGTAGAGAAGGGGCATTAATTTAAACTCTTGTAAGTCACCTGGAAAGAAAGACTTTAATTCTCTACAATTTACTGTTGCTAGTGAAAGCTTCTGAAAGAAAAGTGCATGAATCATATTGCTTTTCTTCACGGGAAGATGCACTTTTGAGGGTCGAACCTTGCAAACCCCATGTTCTAAGCCTCTATGAGAGGGAGCTGTCTGGCAACGAGATGCTGACATCAGACAAGCAGGCTGTATCCATCCACTGAGCTCCCACATGAATCACTGCTTTGAGACTGTGACAGCTCTTGGGAACAGACAATGAGTGGCCTCATTTTAGAATTACCATGCATAACCACTTAGTAAGTGTAATTGCTTCTGCAAGCCACAAACAGAACCATAAATAAAAAGCTTTGCCTGCATGTATAGCCCTATAACTAGTGAGCATCCACCATCACCTGGGTCCTTCCCTGGGTGACATACTGCAAAGCCTGCTTGAGTCTCCTTCATCTGTGGCATGAGCTGTGCCAGTTTGTTTGTGCAGAAGCAGACACACCTCATTTTGCTGTGCAGACAAATCCTGTAATTTAGTCCTGCTATTTTCTGATGTAAGACATAGACACTCAAGCACACCACTTTCAAACAGCTAGGAACTGGGCTTCAAAGCTAGAGTTCATGCCTAGATGATGTGGCACTGGGCTATGAGAGGGAGGGTGCTAACTTATACAGTGCAAATACTGCAATCCTTGTGGCTTTTACAGCACTTCTAGTTTGGCTAGAATATCTGAATTAGTTCAAGTGTCACCATGTGTTATGACCTACCCCAGAAGGAGAGGGTAACCCAGGTTCTTTTTAACAGATCCCTTGAGGCGGAATAGAGTGAAACAACACTAAATGGTCAGTGTTTCTAAATGTATATATGTAGGGCTTATTTTAAAACAATTTTGGTGGCAGAGGAAAACAGGTAGTTAACAGTTTTGGTTGTTATTGCCTATAGTAATATAGCAATATAAAAGCATAAAAATAACCATTAAGAAAACTTATAAGAAAGAGAAAGAAAGGATAAAAGTAGAAAGCTATAGTCACCACCTGTTGGATCCAGTGATGAGGCTTGGTAGTTGCAATTTCGATGTCTGTTGGTTGAAGTGATGGTCTTGATCTGTGGAGGAAGTCCACAAAACTCAAAGATTTCATGAGTTATATACACTCGGGATCCTAGTACCTCCCCTGGGGCAGGGAATTTTACAGCGGATGATGTAATACTGGATCAGCCTGTTGGCTGTGGCCTCCTCCCAGCCTTGTTTACTTCTCCTTAAACCTGAGATGATTAGACAATAGTATCACCTTTATCTTATCTCAAATCCCTGTCAGGAGACTTAACTCACATTCCAATTCCCTGAAATCCAGGAGGCATATTCAGGCGGGGACTGGGCTTTGGTGATCTTAACGATGTTTAAGCCATAAACCATTTCAGTCTCTTAACCATGTCCCCAGCACATCTATTATAGAACTATATAATTATAATGTGTTACAAGTTTTTATAATGTAATTGCTTCCAAAGGAGAAATCCCACCTGAAGCTGACCACGCTGTGAATGGATGGTCTGACATTTCAATTTCTCTTGATCCTGTAAAAAGGGAGAGAAAGTAAAAATCCCTCAACACCAGATTGCTGTGGCAGTAAATGAACACCTATTTATTATGTATTCAGATATTGCAGTGTGAGTGTGCAGAAAAGTGCAGGAGAAGCAACAGTTTTCCTGTCATGAAAAGAAACAGAAATACTGTGTGGTTTGACAAGACAATGAAGGTGAGATAAAACACTGAATAACTGTATTAAGCAAGCTCCTACTTTGTTCAGTGTACAAATGGGTCCCACAGGGAAAAGCAAAACAAAAAGCAAAAAGAAACCTGTGATCCAATACATTGTTTGAACAAATTACCTCAGTTGCAGTGTCTCCTAGCATCCAAATAGTTCAACCAATATTACAAGACCATTAATGTCATAGGCTGTGTTTTATTTCACTCATAATCCAAGAAAAGGGAAGGAGAAAAGAGATTTGTCACGTATTCAGTAGAAATTCTCTCCAAAGGTGAATGGCTGATATGCCAGGAGATGGCCTGTCTTAAATTCATAACACTGACCCTAGAGCACAAACAGTGTCTGCCCTGCCAATGCCATGCAGTATTTGGCACGATGGTTGAAAGACAGACTGTGTATAAAAATGATGCAGCTGAAGCAATAGATAAACACCGTTTTGGAAACTGCTTTCAGTGTGGGAAATCATATGTTTTGGGTGACAGGACTGGATCAAAGAAGGGCTAAGGAAAGAGGGAAGAAAGAGTTGCATGTAGTTTTGGTTTGTTTATTCATCATTTGCCTCCTCTGTACAATCAGCATCACTCAAGGCGCTCTCATACCATGGATTATTCTCTGTTGCCTACAGTCTGGGTAGGATTGCTAATGGATTGGGCTTCTTCCTCCTGTTTTGATGACCAAGCAAAAAAGGAAAAGAAAAAAGTACTTTAATCTGAAAGGAAAAGCTCAGGTTTGTGGGTTCTTGACAAGACTGTTTGGTATGAAACTGTTGTGAGGGAGAGCTCTTAATCACCCTTTTCTTTATTGTGTTAGCAGAGATTAGTACAGTTATAAATTTGATCTTTTAAAAAAGATTGAAAAGTTTGTAAAAAATATACTTTTCAAAGAAACCATTCCTGAAAAAAAATTGTGGTTTTAATCCTATTTTTTTCAGCGTGTTCAAAACTAACCACTTAATTTGACCAAAACTCATTGATGTTCTCCTGAGGCATCCTTGAACACTGGGAGGGTTATGTAAGGTATCAAATAGCTGTTGCCACCCCCATTCCTATGGTATTGGCCCATTTGACTCAAAAATGAGTATGAATGCCTCTTCCCTGGATACAGATACTTTTTTTTTCCAGCTTTGTGCTAGGAGCAAGGAAGCACATTAATCGAGCATGGCCACACTCTTAAGGGAGGGTGGTGTCATCAGACTCTTTTTCAAGCTTTCCACTGCAACAATGTTAGTAGATATCACCCAAGTCTCACCTGATCACTTTGAACACTTTGCTGTTCCCTGCCTCAAAAGGTGACATATAGAGGCTTGTTCTGCCTGAGTGCTTTTACTGTCTAGTAAATCCTCAGTACTGTTCTGAGACTAGAGCCTTCACACCTTGACTTCTCTCAATTAGTTGAGCATACATGATGCCAAAACAGAAAATTTTGGCAAATTTTGCTTGCTTCCCAAGAAGAAAATTTTACTTCTTCAGGAAAAATAGCTGGTATGCTGTTCTCATCACTTTGGAGGGAAGATGTTTGTTCACCTTCACTTCGCCCAAGTTTTGTACACATTTTGTTATATAAATGTGTTTTTTATTTTCAAGTAATCAATAGGCTGGTTTTCAGCTGCTCTTAATCTATTGATCTTCATCAGTTACATATGTTCCATTTTAGTTTAAACTTTGGAAGGATGATTCTTGCCAAAATGATGGCTAGCTGCTCAGTGATTGTCCTAAAAAATCACGTTCCCAGGCCAGCATTGTCGTGGTTTCACCATCACAGGCCCTCTGTCCTTCTGCTGCTCAGGTCCCATATCTCAGTGCTCCTTTTCAGTTTTAACAGGATTTTGCATTGTAGTTTGACCTCCTAGCAGATATTTCCATCTTTTAGTTGCAGCTAAGAGACTCTTCTTCTCAGGTTCACACAGAAACACCCCCCCCCCCGCCATCTGTAGGCTGAGCAGCCACCTTAATTTCCTTTTTCCAGAAGAGCATGGCTCAAAGTCTATGGAATATGGAAGTAACATGCAGATCTGTGGAAGTTGTGTATTATATCTAATTGTTTTCTGTCTTACTTTATACTCACAGATGAGGTGCATCTACTTAATAAGCACAAAGAAGTTCTCCTACTGGGGGAAAAAAAGGAGACGAAAACATACAGATGATGTAAAAGGCTTGAAATAAATAGCCAGAAATTTTGCTCATGTGTAGCTATGTGTATCTATCATATAAAAGTGGCATGTGAAAATAGGATTTATAAATCTCATTAGCTCTTGAAAGGAAGATGTTCTGGGATTGCAGTTTCCATTGCAAATTTCATTTTATATATATGTATATCACATAAACCTGTTTTCAAGTGCCTCAAGTGAGAAAGCAGCCTGAACTTCAAAAGCTGCAGACCACTTCTGGTTTTCAGAGTCCAAATTATCTATTGAGTGTCTAATGAAGATTTGGAATAACAAACTCCAGTAAACAATTTTCTCTGTATAATCTGCGGTAATTCTTTCATAAGCCTCCCTTCCACTGATATGAAAAAAGAAATCCAGCAAACATTGCATGCAGTTTCTATAAAGTCATAACATGCTGGGATACCATCTTCAGTTTGGAAAAAATCTGGATCTATTAATGTGTTGGGATTTTTTTTCCTTTTTTTTTTTTTTTTTTAAATATACACTCTCCAAGTTAAAAGGAAAAACATGGACCTCCAGTGAACCACCAGCTTGTGAAAGGCCAAAGGGACCAGCATTTTGCACAGGTATGATGTTATCTGCTGTAATTATTGACAGGTAGAAAGGGAAAGCATGGAATACCCTTGGTTCAGTGGTGCAACTTCCTGCTGGGGAGTCTGCAGGCATGCCCAATTCAGGGGAAGGACTTCGATAAGCAGCTCCTTTGTATGCAGAAATGATCTGCATTATCACCCAGAATTTCAGGTCACATACCACAGGGCTATCCCTGCCAGTGGCAAAACACCTACCAAATCTCCAAATATTACTTTTCCAAACAAGGTATTGCCACAGGCTCAGGATTATTCTGTGTCTGCTAGACAAAATTATCTCTAAAAAAATGTTCCTAGTTTAAAAATTAATTCCTCCAGCTACATAAGAGCAAGGCATGATCACAGTACAGCTTCAAGGAAAAGAATGTGGTTCTGGAAAAAACAAAAAAAGCTCAGGGGTAACATTCAAAAGGCAAACAATTCAGGAAAACTGAGTGGGGGAGGATTATGTCACAAAAAATAATTTTTTGATATTTAAAAACTGTAGGTTTTTTATATCTTGAAATTGTACTTTTTTCATAGTGGTTATGCCTACAAGTACTTATTTAATGTCTATTGATATACCTATTAATGTACATATTTTATGTATGTGTATAAATATATACATCACTACTATTTTTACTTTCATTTAAAGACATTTGTGTAATGGAAGCATATTAAACTGTCAGGTAAATATGTACCTCTCATATTCTGTAAACAGTTTTTAATTTTTAAAGAACGACAACAGTCTATGATCAATAAATATTAAAGATAAAGAGAGGGACTGCAATGTGATTAATTCATGGATTTGTATTTTGCCCCCTCGGAGAAAAGGAATCACACTGTTACACTGCTCTGATGTGTACCGTAGCACTATTCAAATACCTATTTGTGACAATAAAGAATCTACCTGGCACTGTGCCAAAGGATGTATAAGCAGGAGGAGAATCACATGAGGAGAGTATGCTGTTTCTCTGCAGGAATAAAATAACCTCCTCTAGAGCTAATACTCTTGTATCATGCTTTGTGCAAAGGGGTTCAAGGAAGATTTTAAAATGGGAGGAAAAGGACATAAAATTTAATCTCTTCACCTACTGCAGTTGAAGGTTAAGAAGTGACTTGATCATGGTCCACATGTATGTGAATAAGAAAGGGATTTGAATATTTAGGAAGAAAAGCTCACGCAAAAAAAGAAATCTTCAGTGCTTTAGTGATAAACTACCACATCTCTGTATTCCCTGATCAGTTTGAGTTCAGAGAACTTCTGCAACTTAGCCTGTAATCTACCAATACAGACATGAAGTAATTCTGAAATCCTCTTCTTATCTCATGATTGTTCAAAGAAATATTAAGCTGTTAAACTAGAGACATCATGAATAAGATGAACAGAAGCTTCCAAGTACAAAAGCAATTTATCTGTCCAGTTTAAAGAGTCTCCAAAGACCATAGTTTAATTCTTGGTCTTGTTTCAGCATCATAAATCAGGTTCGTTTCTGGACAAAGCTAAACTGTCATCCTTCTGGCTGAAGTGTTTCCCTGTACTTTCAAAAGCTTCATTTCAGGGATTTATGAGGAATATCCTAGGAAAGAGGAAATGCTGGTATAGAAAAGATGCAAGTAAATTTGTATATTTGTAATCTCCATCAAGAAGCAGCATTTTCAGAAACCTCTTTGGGTCATAAAGACCTCCTGTTTACAGTCTCTTTTGGAGTTGTATAGGCAAATGAACAACATATAGATAAAAACCTGGATTTTTTTATTCTCCTGAAGGCTGGAGGCTGATGAGAAATCCCCAGAGACATGCTAGTCGATTCTGTAAAAACTGTATGAAGAAGTAATGCGTGTTCCCTAACTGGTGTCTCATTTGTGTGGAAATGGAAATACTTATATGCTCTCACTGACACCAACGGCTTTCCTGTGTTCAGCCCCTTCACTCTCTTTTCTGTCATCTTGGCACAAAAAGCCAAGTAACTTTAAAACCTATAGCAGTTAATACAGCTCTACAAAATTGTCCCCATAATGTACAAGTATAGATCCTAAACATGACATGTACTTCGTCTTAGTCAAATGGAAGGAAATAAATGGAAGAAATTCAAAAGATTACTATAGGTTGTTTTTATTAAATATAAACTGCACATCTCTGGTGTGGCTAGGTCTGGCAGAAAGTCTTTTTCTGTCATTCTGTCATGTACAAACTACAATGTCATTGAAGGTAGATTTTAAGATATTTTAGGCCCAAAGGCAGGTCTGCAGCATCCAGTGTGTGATTATTTGTGGCCAGGATCACTTCTCTACATACACAAATGTTTTGTGAAAAAACAGAGCAGATTATCAGCCTTGTCTCATCTGAAAGTGCTACCTATTCATTATGTATTTGCAGTCAGATACACACGATCTGGGTCTAATTAAGCACCTGCTATCTGTGTTTCTGTTAAAAGCGATGTTCCCTGATGTTCTACTGTCTTTCACTTGCAATCATGTGAACTCAAAAGGAATTGGCTTTTTCTCTCTCCTTTGATATCATACAATTGATATTCTTGTCTCGCACAATGGTTTTCTGCAGAATTGACATGATCGCTCTGGAAATTGCACCTGGCTCATGTAAGCTACAATTGATTTAAAAGTGGTGACTATTCTCAGTTGCAATCTCTGAGCAGGCTTCAATACACCGAACTTTGTATAAATTTGCTGGGCTTCTCTGTAGAAGTGTTTCATTAATGGGAAGCTATGGTTTTCATTTGCAAATTTTAATGGGTCTGTGACCTCCCATGGTATCACTTTGGGTCTCCTACAGAAACTAATGGGAGCTGCTTTAAGAGAGTAAGTCTTCCTAAGAGTGCCTATGTGCTAAGACTTTCACGCAGCTTTGGAGATGGCTGTGAATTGTGTTAACACCCACAGTGCACAAATACTGTTCAGATAGAGTGTTTCTGTACAAATTGGCTCTAATTCCCACTAGAAGCAGTCATTGCCTGCCATGTTTCAGATCTTCAGTCTTCATTGTCCTATTCTTGCCTCCAGTCTCAGCAGCTATATACAGCTGTGAGAAAGCAGAATGTATTAATCTAAGCCCACCTGGACACTTAAGTCTTGAAGACTTTTGCAGAAGAGCTCAGGCCACATACAAAATAATTCAACATAGCTCTGTGATGTCTTATAGGGAAACCTTATCAGCTGAGTGAAATCTGCCTGCCAGGAAGCCCTGTGAAGTCTTCCATCATCTTGTATCTTATACTTCAGGACCCCAAACTGGGGGCAAGGGAGCAATTAAAAAATCTGGACTCATTATGCAGCAAGCCATCAAAACCTCCTGGCAAGCCAAGCTTTGCTGTGTTTTCCCCCCTACCAACGCATGGCAAAACGCTTTAGCTTTGCTTCAGGCTTATTGTGTCTCTAGTAAATGTTATGCTGCAGTTGTTGCCTGAGCTACAAATACAGTGAGTGCTGTTCTGCTACAGTTGAGGTAATTCTAGTCCAGTGAGTTGCACTGATATTTTGATGCAGAGTGCAAATGTGCAGTGTTATGCTGCTTGCTGTCTTCCTGCTGGTTGTATGTCTTCTGGGATGGTTATTTTTTTGGTCAGCACCTTCACAAAGGTCAAAATAGCTTTTCTCTTAGTCCCTTCAGAGCTTGCTGTGGCACTGTTAAAATAGCCATATATGTGAATGCTCTATTTGCAGTGACTATGATTCTTTGCTTGCCAGCCTTGATGAGCTGGCAAGAAATTAAAAATGGGCATTTTGTGTTTGGTACAATCAAGTCCCATTTGTGCTCATAATGTAATGGGTGTATCTGGAAAAATCTACCCCCTTTAGTCATAATTACAGTTACACTGTTAGTCTTGTACGTAACTTTGCTGCAGTAGGGTCCAAACATTAAATTGATGGGACCATATAACAACAGGTACCTCCCTTCCTGCGATGTAGGTAACATGAGAGGTCACCCTACAGAAATGTGAGGTAGTCCAGACAGGTCAGCAATACCTAGGCATTCAGAGAAGCAAAATTATTGCTGCAGTGAGAACTCTGGTAATACTGCAGATCTTTTAAGATTATGAAACTTACACTGAATGGACAACCAAGGTACTGCATGAACTTGATGAAAAAACAACTTACATAATACATTAATTACTAGGAACGTTAATTGTTTATAACACAGAGGACCTGGTTGCCTGGTGAATCTGCACCTTCCAAAAGAAAAGCATATTTAAAATTAGCCAAATGCCTGTAAAGATTTCTATTAATATTGTGCATACAATATTCTACAAGAATCACGTAGAAATAATATTTTTAAAAAATGTTTCTCAAATGAAAGTGTTTGCATTTGAAAAGAACTTTTAAATCATAATAGAATTTCTAGCTTTTGTGAACATACTGAAGTGAAAACAATGATGTAGCTCAGATTCCTACTCCTAGTGTGAATGACCATTACTGATACACCTTTCAGTGATTTGAAACAGAGGACTGGACAGAGGACTCCACTGAATGGGATATTGTATGGAATAGGGAATCATGGAGGAAAAAATAGTATCTGACATGAGTTTGCCAGTTGAACACTATAGATCTTGCAGCATGGGGTGCAATTTGTTGTTGTACAGTCCCCATATTTTCACCCAAAGTGCCATTTGATGAAGGCTACATTAAGGCATCTATAGGCAACTCAACAGTATTGCAATTTCATGATCTGTCACAGTGCCAAGGCTTCCTATATGCTGGTGTTTGGTTTGCAAGAGTAATACTATCTGAATGCATTTTATAGCATCAGAGAGGCTACTGATGCTGGAAAATAGCTTAAGAAGATGAACTATGGTCTACCTTAAGGGTGGTTTTCATTGTACTGCTGGTCCCAGGCTAGATTAGAGATTACAGTGTTGTTAGGACAAAGCAAAATAGTTAGCAACTATAGCAGCTCCTGCATACTGCACACATCAGTGCCTTCAAAGTGAAAATTCATACATACTAGAGAGCTCTAATCCATAAGCTCTCTGTTTTCACAGTCATAATATTAGACTGATGAAACATGTGGAAGGGCAATCCTGAATACGGAGGAACCTCTGCACACTGTTATACACAGGGTTTTTCCAGTTTGAAGGAACACTTAGGTCAGTATGACTAGCCTGGGCTTTTGAGAGCACTTGTTGTCATGGGTGCTAACACCTTCTGCAGCTTAGCTCTTGGACCAGCCCTGGGTCCCACCAAAAGCAGCTTACAAGTGTGTGCAGAGTTACAGTTGCTGATTGCTGGCACTTAAAAGAGTTATCTGTGACTGAGGCAGTGATAGGAAAACTATATCCTGGACAGAATTAATCTGCCTTAGCCATGAGCTCATCCTTTCCGACTCATCTGCTGAGTACTTTCCAGTTCCTACAATGGGCACAGGAGTTGGTTTTAGCCCTTCTCCTTCCACAGCCTTGATTCATTCTGCAAGCAGCTTCATCCCATGATCTGAGGGAGGAAGGTCCTGCGCAGAGCACTGCCTACGAACACATACCACTGCCCACAACAGTGTGTATATAAGCACACCATAGTAAAGCTGCAAGGGCAATAGCAACTCTCTTACTTCTTGATTTCCAAACACTTTACTTTCCAGCCCCCTATTATGCTCTCCGGTGTATAATACTTTTAAGTGCAACAGCTACCTTTATCATATTGAACAGCCACTGCCACATAATTAGTCCAAAAATTAATTAAACTGTGCTTAATAAAAAAAAACACCCAACCCTCACTGTCCAGGATATGCCAGTCAACTACTTCATCTATTCTATTTCTTGCTTGAATGATTACTGTGTCTCCAAATTCCTGCTACTGCTTCAGAGAATATAATGAAGAAAGGCAATAAAATGCATTCAGGTATAATATCTTGTGCTATAGGCAGATGATTACCATTATACTTTTAAATATCTTTCTGTCTTTATACAGAATGCATTACACTCAAAATTAAGCATTATTTTTATATCATGAAATTCAATGAAAATATGGTACAAGTATGAGCTTATATAGGCATAAAATAACTGAATGAGTCACAGAAGACTCCTTTTGATAACGTGACTTCTAAATTTTTTTTTACTTCACTCTGTCACAGCTCTTTAACTTCATCCTCCCTCAGATAATGCTATTTGAATAAGTGGCTGTTTTCATGAAAAATCTCGTGATAAGGAAGAGTTACATTAAAATGACACCATTAACAGAAAGGCAACATAGTCCTTTATTTTGCATGTGATGTTGGCAGTTTGAAACCCTTGACCTGGCCATATACTTTGGAACTGCTTTTCTTCACAGCTGAAAAATTCCAGCATTTTGCTTTCTAATACCTTAAAAGAGAAGGAATAGGTTAGCTTACTACTCCCTCAGAGGCTGATGAGTATTCAGTTAGAGCCAGATTCAAAGCTAGATCCTAACAGATTTCAGGAGAAAGTGGGCTGGGATGTTCACTATTTGAAAAGCAGCTGGGATACCCTTCCAAAGAGTCTGCTTGACCCAAAACTCTGCTGGAATAGTCTTGAGAGAAAAAAAAACACACCATAATTTTCACAAAGTTGCAAATGGACCTGTAGAAAAGAAATGCTGAAAGCATTGATTTTATTTCAAGCCTCAAGAAGTTGACAGATAAGATAGAGATCATGTATATTGAATAATAAATACTTAAATACTCTTAAGAATACTAGTAAGAGCCAGTAAGATCTTCAAATGAAAATAGATTATTTTCTCAGGAAGAAACCTGTCTATTTCCCAGGCTTTCACTGATACTTAAGGTTTCTATCCATATCAGTATGAATACCATACTTTGAATAGTCATTGAGAACGTGTCCCTCCACTTACCCACCTTATTTTATTATCAAAATATAGGTATAGTGATGTTTCTTACATACAGAAAAATAACACACACCTTCTACATTACCTTTGTTTTAGGAGATAAGAAACTTTCACATGTATTCCAGTTCAACAAAACTGCTGAGAACAAATACAGTTCTTCAGCCTATTTTATGAACTCCAACACAAAAGATGCTGAAGCTGGAAAATCCAAAGTCTTGGAACATACTCAAATCATGTGAAGAAACAGATAGATACTGGAGGCTTCAGCCTTCATATCAGTTTTCAACCAGTCTTCAGTCTTCATAAGTTTTCAGTTGTTATGTACTTGGGTTCAAATACCAAAAAGGTGGATCTGAAAAGGAAGAAAACAGTTTATTAGACTGAAATCTTGCACACTGCCAGTTTAGAAACAAGTAGTACATAGAGGATTGGGCATATTTGGAAGTAATAATTGAAATCATGACAGAAATTATATTTTCCCTGAGGTGATGTAAATGTGATTGGCAGTCTCTGAGCATTATCCTGAAAAATCTGAAGAGAAAAATACTTAAACCCAGGACAAATAGTTCCATGTTCTCTTACATGGAGTTATTCCCAAAACTGTATGCAAAATCACCTCTGCAGAGCTACTTGGTTCCATGTGTAGCAGCCATGACATTGACATCTGCCATATCTGCAAGTGCTTCTCCCATGAAGAGAAGAATTTTTTTTTTTTTTACTTTTCCAGATTTCTTGTCTCTTAACATTCATTATGACAGTTTTTGGTTGCCCAGATTGACACTACTGTCAGAGCATAAGTCAAAGTATTTACAGAGTACAAAATGCAGAAAATTGTGGCATATATTGCAGCTCTAGCTGCTCTTTTGCCACAGTTCAAGTTCAGGCATTAACGCTGTCTGTGTTCAGAAACTACACCTTTCTGTCTGCTCTGTGTTTCTTTGCAAGTTTAATACTCTTGATTAGTAATAGTGGAAAGGTTAATATTCCATTAGTAATGCTTATTCCCAGGCATTATGCAACAGTTTGATGATATTTTTTTCAAGTTGGTAAAAATGTGTATATTTATCAATGTATGTATCTGTTCAGATAAATCAACCAACGGCTATGTGATATAGAAAACTGGAGACTAAGAGCAAGTCAACAGTGTTTTAGGAGGATCTAGGATATCAGAAGATACTGCATCTGACTGGTAGACCTTCTAAACCCGCCTGATGAGTCACCTCAGCCTCTGTTTTACCTGTTTCAGATCCCTGAAGGAACAGAAGATGGTACAACAACCCCAGGGCCACCTGGAGTGCAGCCGTGAGGTCCCACAGCAACGCACAGCACATCTGCCAGAGCTCTGCTGCTCATTTTGCAGCCTGTTGGGTGTTGGCTCTTTCTGGGTAATGAGGAGAATTGTGTTTTCCCTGGTGACTTCTGCACATCCTCTGTAGTATCTCTGTGTCTCTGCTTGCCTCCCACTAGCTGACAAGCTTCTGTCCCTTGTGGCCAGCATTGCACAAAAAGGGCATGTGTAACAAGAAGTCTTGGCCTGGTATTGCAGCTTTGAGATGTGTGGGAATGCTTCTGCAGAAAGCTGCGGCAAGGCAAAAAATAAAATCCTCTGATCACAGAACAGTTGAGGCTGGAAGGCACCTCTGGAGACCATCTAGTCCAGCTTCCTGGCTCAAGCAGGGTTCACTAAAGCAGGTTTCCCAGAGCCATGTCCAGATTTTGGGACAGTTTTTAAAATAAAGAAATAAAGGCCAGAATAGTCTCCAACATTTTTTTAAAGTGTTTTTTTAAAGTTTAGTTTTCATGGCTAAATCACTTCAAAATGTGGTAGATTTTAGGGAGCCTATCCTCCTTCTTCTCTTGGGGCCAGTCCAGAGGACCCCAGAAGTGCACCAGACCTTGTTCTGCAAGGGCACAGGGGTGTCACATAGATCAAATTCACATATTCTGGATGGGTAAACTGTACTGATCCATAAAACTCACTTGAAAGTAGGATGGTTTAGTTTACGTTCTGTCCTAAAGATCTGTCATATTTGGAAAAATAAATCTTTATTCTTTTAAAATGAAAAGAATTAACCTTCTGTGCCACAAACTAATTTCAGCACAGCGTGGAGACTGACTGAAATACATTGATGCTTCTGAAAGTGTGGAGGACCCCTTGCAAAGAGTCAGCATGAAGTAACTGCATTGTGTGATTTTTCTGTTGTCAGGGCATGGCAAAAGAATCTTCAAGTGTTTCTGGAAGTTCAAGCAGTTTTTATATCACATTGGCAAAAAAATATATGCTGCTAAGCATCTGTATAAATGCATCTGCAAACAAGAAAAGTGTTTGTCAAAACCTGCATCCTATGAAAGAGATACTACATGGTATTCTGGAGTATAAATAATGGCTTAATTATGGACTGATTGTGTTTTAGGAAAAACACCTTTGCGCTCTTTCTTGTCATGAGATGTTGCCATGCTCTACCAAAGACCAGTCCCTCCCTCCCTCTCTCCATTCTTTTCAGCATATTTCACATATATTCCTCCCATGCTTAGCTAATTTTGGGGGGTAAGGACTGGTTTGGGGTGTTTTTGGCATTATACAATCGTAAAAATGTCCTATTTCAGCAATACTAAATGTCAGTCAATATGTTATTTAATTTTGGATCGTCCTTATAAGAGAAAGAACAATCTGCTTTCTGTGGAGAAGAAAGATGCTTTAAAGTCCAAATATTATAAGACTCCAAAGAATTAATCCAGGAGATAAACCAACAAATTCTTCTGAGGACATTATTGTTACTATAGAAACACGCCTACATCCAGAACTTCCTTGTGAAGTAAAAAAGGAGAATTTGCTTCATTAATCATTTTTACTCTCCTGTCACAACTTGGTTGATGGGGATGCTGGTAACAACAGGGCAGTGAGCCATGGAGGTAAAAGTATCCAGTAAACATAGACTGAGAAAGTTGTTTTTCAGAGCTGGGGCAGAGGGGGCCTTTCCTTCAGCTACCAGGTTGTGTGTTACAGAACCTAACACCAAAACCTTAGTCATCTCCCACTAAAAGACACCTACAGCTTTGTAGTTACTGCTTCAAGATTAAAAATGTCAGCCTGCATCCCTTGCGAACCTGCAATGCAGTCATGGCCCTGTCTTCTTGCATCCTTGGTCCAACAGAGGGTTTTTTTAATTTGATGTTTCCTTATGCAGATATTCATTAACTGGTGGATTGTGCTGTTGCACGAAGTCACTGGGGCAAGTACTGAAGCATGAATTTTAGAATTGAATGGACAATATTATTACTGAAGTTTTATCTAGTATAGGAGCAGAGACAAAGACGTAACAAAATCCCAGGCTTCAGAGACTACAGATGCTTTTCTCTGCCATTCCACCACTGCTCTCTTTTAGGTTTCACTAGCATTGCATGTATGCATCCACCTGTCCTGTTCTCATGTTCCCAAGAGCCATCAAAGACCATCCTCTACATAGGTAAAATACACCGGGGAGCCAGAGCTGGGCTGTTATTTCCCTTAGATACCATTTTAGTGATTTTGTTACAAACCCACAGGTTATGAGCCAGGTTGTTGGCCAAACAGAACACAGAAAGGCAGATCAAGGATGTTCCCCAGGGTGGTGTGGAGACTTGCAGTGTTTTTGCTTCTGTGTCTCTATGGCAGTTTCCAGAAGCAGCATCATGCCAAGATGAACATCAAGAGCTGGCACCCATGGCATCCCTTTCTGGGAGCAAAGGCTGGCTTGCTGAGGTGACAGCCGTGCTCTCTGGCAAGTACATTCACTTGGCTGGAGTTTGTTGGATTTAGAAGTCAGACAGGAACTAGGAGCACCCAAACCCACACTTTTTGAACTTCTCATTAGACTTTTTCATGCTTTCTGTGAAGTAACACAGAAAATCTCATGTGAAGGCAGGAAAGGACCTTTAGGTACAGATCCTTGGGGCCGAGTTCGAAAGGAGAGGGCACTTGCAATGTCCATTTCTAACCTGCAGATCTCCCAGCTTTTTCAAGTAGCCAAGCTACATTTCAGACCAGCACGTGTCATGGAAGAGATCTGCACTGCACTCCATCCAGCCTGGCTGTGCAGGAGGCTAGGGCTCCCCACAGACCTCCTCAGCTAAGGCACATTACCACTCTTGGCATCTCCTGCACCACAACGGACAGCACGCTGTTCCAGAGGGACGGAAGCCGAGCTGCTGGCTCCTTCTTCCATGAAGAAGGTAAAATCATGTAAAATTATGCAAAAGCTGACATGATTTCAACCATAGTTAAACTCTCTTGAAAGAATCTTTACAAAGTTTAATAAAGACTAAAGCAGTAGCCTGCTACTACTAGAGAAGTTAATACAGAATACCTTCTCTACTGAGATATTTCAAGAACATAAATTTAAAAATGCATTTGGAGGGATGATTTAAGTTCCCCATGGATATTCAGTAGACTTTCTAAGGAGAACTGCCACAGAGAAAACCCATTAACTTTTTTATCAGACTCTCTAGGAATCTCACATAAATTGATTAATATCCAAACCAGAAAGTGACTTTGCCTCTATTTCCTCCGAAAAGGAGCTTATTTCTAGCCTGCCCTGCCTCTTAGTCCTAAAATGTCTTTAGCAACATATGGTCCTTTCTAAAAAAGATACTAAAAATTGGGTTTCTGCCAAAGTCATAATTAATAGTCAAGCACCCAGGCTTACATACTTGCCTCATTTTTTCTGTGTTTAATAAATATATATTCTAATATGGATAATTTTAGGATAATTTTTATTGGTGGCACAGAGGTAAAATTATTTTTACATTAATTAAAAAAAATAGAAACTGCTACCAAGTTATAAGATCTGAAATAATGAAGACTAAACCAGAAAAAAAAGAATACATTAATTTTCTTCATGGGTGGTTTCTTGAAAATTACATTTCATGCAAACTTAAAACATGAGCTTTCTCCTTTGAGATTTTTTGTAGCTCTGGATTACAGAGATCATTAATACGAGGGGTTTTTTTCCTCTTTCCATGTAAATAGCTATGTACTTTGGTCAATACTCTTGGGCTCTTTGTGGACAAAATAAATAAACTACTTCTTAAAGTCATTCTCAGTGACGAATTTGCTTCAGTCCCTGAACCACTTCACAGCAGTTCTTTATATTCATTTGATCAACATTCTTAAAAAAAATAGGAGTAGGGGAGCTGAATGCTGCATTGCTGTATAAGCCTCACCAGCCCACAAAGAGTTCTGCCTCCTGCAGAACCCCTAGACATCAGACCAGCCCATTTTGTGATACAATTACAGTAACAGCTCATAACCCCTGTGGAAGTGCAAGCACCCTTTTCTTCCACTGTAGCAGCCTGGAAAGGGTTAAAAGGAGCCCATTTCATCTTCTTGCCCAAATCAATTAGGCAGGACTGCACTACGAGGGAGCTCTCAAAGCAGTCCTGGAGAAGGGTGAAAAATGAGAAGGGTCCGTATGAGATCTACATGTAGGAAACAAATGTCAGAGAACCCTTTGCAGGCTCTCATGGGAAGGGTGAGGGACCTTATTTTAAGCAAAACTCCCCAGGTGCCTCATACCAACCAAAAAGGAGGTCCAGAGTTTCCACTGAGTGGCATGGAGAGGGCAGAGTGAACTGATCATTGCTCTCGAAAATGCTGTTCTCTGGCAGCACTTTGCCAGCCATAGCTCACATTTAGGCTCTTTGTGGGGTAGTGAGGAAGTTCTTGATCCATGTAAATATTTTGGGATGCAGCTGTGGGGCTCACAGGAGCTGTAGGACTCTCCTGCATCTGCCAAACCTAACAGAGCTAAGGGCTGCAGCTTCCAGAGGTCCATCTGCTGCTGTGAAATTCCCACATGCTCTTGCTCTAATATCAGTCATGCTAATTTGTGGCCTCTTATCTGGAGCTAGGTGGTGGGATGATGGGTGTCTCTGTCCCAGGCACTCTGGGGAAGAGTGAGCTCTGAAGAAACCTTATTTGAAGCTTCTGCAGGTGTCTATGGGAAGAACAAAAGGCCTGTGCTCGTGCTGGGTAGCACAGCACGTGAAGGCTTTTGGAGGAGATGCAGTGTGACCACAGGGTGGGAGGTTTCAGCTCCGAGTCCCTCTTTAGAAGCAGTGTAATCAGCAGAACCATGTTTCATGAAGCTGCCAGTTGCTGACAACTGGTGAATACAGAATAATTGGTGTAGGTCCTGCAGCCTGCCCTCACGTACAACCTGTTCCTCTGCTTTGGTCTTGTAGTCCAAAACAACTCCCAAAACTTGGTAGTTGGCACACTGCAGTTGAGTGTGGGGGGAACTGTCTTTCCTTTTCTGTAGTTTGCCTGTTTAAAATGTACAAAATAAACTTTGCTTCTTGGGGTTTTGGATATACGCTGGTGAAAGGTTGGACGTGAAAAGAAATGACTCACAGCAATTATCAGTTGAAACTAATACTTTGTTATGAATCTCTGTTTCCTACACAATCTTACTATTGCAAGGTTCCTACGTTAGTTGTAATCACAACTTCGAGGCATCAAATTTTAAATGAATCAGAACAAACAATTTCTCAAGCTACCTTTTAAAGAAATATTACATTACTTGTTTTATACTTTTTTTTAATGAGGATGTTTGGTTGGTTTTTTTGTTTGTTTGTTTGTTTGGATTTTTTAATATCATTAAATGAAGTCTTGCTTTCACCAGGGAGACTGTGTTTTGTCAGAAAGCCAATTGTGCTTCTGGAAGTGTTAGGCTGTGAAAGTTGCAGAAAGTGTTTGCATGGATCTCTGAGACCCAAACTCACCTATAGTGTCATGGCTTATGCTGTGTAAAGCATTATGGTTTCCTTTGTTCTTCCTAATTTCATAAAGCTCTAATAATGGTCCGGGTTACAAAAAATTGCACAGAACTAGGAAAAAAGACATAATTGATTCATGTGATGAAGAAGCAAATTGTATCAAGCTAATTGACATCTTTCTTACTGCCCTACACTGTCCATCTAATATTTTCTGAATATTGTACAAATTGATTTAAGTAAAGTATCTTCCCATGGGTTTGCTTGAAGAATGCCAACCACTTTATCATTTTATGTCAGTCATACCAGAAATCAAAAGGAGATATGTTTCCCAGTGAAGAATATGCCTATAAACTCATATAGACCAAGAGAAGACAATAGGCTGAAAACTGTGAGAGAACTGGAAAGGGAAGAAATAAGTTCTACCTAACTGGACTGTGTAAGACCCAGAGGTTCAGGACCCTCTTGTAGTGGTTATACCTCCCTTGCATGGCAGGAAGCAGTGGAGTGGAATTTTGACATAATGTGAATAAAATAATTGGTTTCACGAGATTAGAGGGAGGCAACTGCATATACTCAGGCAGCAAGGAATAAATATTCTTGCCTGAGTATATTTTTGCTTCTGTTAAACTGTTTTGCGAGTTAGGTTTGTTTTTTTTTTAATAGCCTGCCAGACCACAGGCAGCACATTTGTCTTTTGAAATTTAGACTAGAGGTGGCTAGGACTTCATGGCCTTATGTTGCACAGTCCAGAGACCCAGAACATCTGCAGATGAGGGTTTGGATCTGCAGAGTACCTCAGTCAGTTTCTGCCCTTCTGGAGAAAAATGAAGACAAAGCCATCCTTGGAACTGATTCCATGGAGAAAAGGCTTTTTTTCTGCCTCCCCAGCCACCCACTTCCCCTGCCACACATTTAATGAGTGCATACAGAACATTATTTATGAGAGGTGCACAACTCTATTAAGAAACTGTTGTCAGTATAAGTAAATTGGCATGCGCTCCCTCTCCTACCCAAAGAGGCAATAAGGATCTACAGAACAGGGTAAATAATCAAGATTTGTATTATGATTTGCCTTTGAGGTTTGTGTCAAATGCTTCAGCAATGGTTTTAAGCTTGATTTAATTCCCTAAATGTGTTAACAACTAACAACCATCGAGTTTGTTTTCTAATGCAACTCATTTAATGCACAGTATAAAATACAGTAAGGATTGAATTACATGGGTATGCAATTATAGTTGGAAAAATGTATTGCAATGAGCTTTTCAATTTATAGCAGGAAATGAAGCTCTGTAATTATGTGACAACATAAAACCAGAGCAGTGAAATTGGACTCTAGTCCTTTCTTTTTCTAGGTCTACTATCAGTAAACATGACCTTGTCCCATTTTCCCTTCTATGTAGCTCAAAGAAGATTCCTGGTGAGCATCTAGTGAGCAACTGGTAGTTTAGAGATTTAAGAAGAGTCCATCATTGCCCAAAGCATGCAGGGGTATCTCGCTGTAGTGCTGGTGAGCAATAGGACAGTACCCTATGGTAGGTCAGCTCACTCACTCAAACGTAAGATCCTGTCCCACACCAGACAAGACTTAAGTCACAGAGAGTGAATGTGTTGAACCTCTTAAGTTGCTTAATTATGAAAGTATGGTTTACAAAATACAGTTCAGATACCAAGATGACATGATAACACCACTTTCATGTAATGCTTTTTAATAAAATATTTGATAGAAAGTAAGGCTAAAAGAAAACCAAATTGATACTTAATCAGTAAGGGATTCAGTCTTATCTTGGAGAAAACACATTTAGTAGGAATTGTACCTACAGTATAATGTTTTCTTCATAACAGTGATATTCTCTGAAGAACAGTTTAATTTAAAGAATAAAATTAGCTCTATGTTTCCACAGAATACACTCTGGATTTCATGCATCGATATGAACACTTACTACCAAAGGGTATGATCTTCAGAGTAGAAAGAGCTGGTTTGAATACTCTCACTAGGAATTGTGCTTCAGCTGAAGTAATTTTGGTTACTTTTGTGATCATCTAATTGCAGAGACTGGAAGACAGAGGGAACAAATTGAATGAGGTCTTTGCTGGTGAGGGTCGGGAGAGGCTGGAGCTTCAGTCTGAAAAGGGTTGCTGAAGGAAAGGCTGGGCTGGCAGAGGAGCTATTCCCTGAAAAAGCCTGCTTCTGGGCTATGGCTGGGGATTTTATGCCAAAGTTCTGTTAGGCATATGAAAAGAAATACTGATAATGAATCTAGGATAGGGATTTCTCATGGAAAGTAGAGAAACTCTTGTTAATTACTAGCAAAACCACAACATCCAGCTCTTCATTTTAAAATAGCCCTTATTAAGGTAGTTCTAGTGACCTCTCCCCTCAGAAGCTGATGGACTTCAGGCACATTTCTAGCTCTATGGAAGATGTTTTACGTGATCACTGAATATTAATTGGCTTCTGTTACAGAACTGCAGAACTTAAACATTAATTGGATAAATGCTGATTCCTACTTTCAGTTACATAATTCTTAAATGAAACTTCTTTGTACTTGTATAATTGTTTTCAGTAAGTTGAGAATAGAGAGTATTTGCAGTCCAAGCAGTTAAACTTGATTAAGCTGGAAAGAGAATCCACTAATCACATACATAATGCATAACTGAGCTATAAAAGCTTTTGTATCAGAGATCTCTAGCAGGTACATTCTGTGTTATGCTACTGTTAGTGTTATGGTTTACCTGATTTAATAGGAGGAATATATTAACAATTTTTTAATGGTCTAACCAAGAAATATGAATGCTCTATTTTTTTTGTTTTCATGATCATAGAACCTATAACTAGTTGCTTATGCAATACAAATATTCGTTGTGTTAACAGGAATTAGGATATGTATCTCTGTAATACAGAATACTGAATATTGAAGCATAGATGTTTCATGTGGAAAAATGGAAATTGCATAATCTGTGTTAGTAAAGAGGAACCTCCAGATGTTTCAAACTGTATTGTATATGAGATTAGATTGCTTACTAGTGACAACTTGCTTACTCTAAAGTCCTTGTTTCCTCTTTGCATGAGAGGGTTTGATATTCATAGAGGAAAAGTGGGAGTGAGAGAGTGATGTATATCTTGCTAATATTGTCAGGTTATTGTTTGAGTTTTTACTCCTATCCAGCGTAAAAAGGAAGAGTAACATAAAGCTGTTAATATCGCTTGCTTTGGCCGTGTGATCTGTGTGCTCAACATTAGCTGCAGGTGCTCTAGGTTTCTATTATCGCTGTTGAAGGAACCCTTTTAGCCCATACTCATTCATTATTTCAAAGTGTCTATTTGGGTAAGCCACATTTGATCTTCAGTTTGGTTGGAAAATAGATGTTGCTGTGTCTTACAAGCTGCAGTGTAAAGTCAATGAGATCTCTGCACTAGTTAATGCTGATCTGATGGAACTGCAAAATTAAGAGATCTGTCTTGTGGAGCTATGAAAGCTCTAAAAGAAAGCTCAACAAAGGGAACCTCTTTGCAGTCTTGTATTTTCCTGTGCACACTGGTTTCTCGGATTGTCCTCTCTTCCTATGTTTCAAGAAAAGAAGGAGGTGAAATTGCCAATCTCCTGGATGTTGATTTAATAGTGCCTTTTTTTTTCTTGCTTCTGAAGACAGATAATCTACAGACAAGTATTCTGAAAACCCTGTGAAGCCTGTTGAATGCACTGGAGATGAATTCAATGATCTCAGAGCATATGCCTGACTTCAAATCCCAATAATCCTATCTATCTGGCACTTGGAATGTTTATGCAACTCCCAGCCAGCCTGGGACACCAGACAGCATTGAAAGTGTGGTGATGGAGTATTGAGCTCTTCCCTACATCCCTTTCTGAATGATGAACTGCAGTAGGTGACTACTGCTGAATATAGTAGTACATCTTCTAAAGTAGTCCTAAATAGGCAGCAGTAGATATATTCATAAAAAGCAGCTAATTTTATATTTTCTAAATATCCTATCTTGGGAAAAGGTGTATTAGATATCTATAAATACATTATTTCTGAAAAATTCCAATGAATACCCCATTGTAACCGATCAAACTTTTCCAAAAACTAAAGACTTAAACTCAAATATTAATAATTGCATAACCGCAGTACCTCCCCAAATTCTTTTCCATATTTGTAGATCTTCTATTTCACATGAAGAGTAGATAAACACTTTAATACTACAAAACAGTAGTTTAACAGGGCTTTTTAATTAAAATTAACAATTGAGCTGCTAAGAATAGGTAAAATAAAGTTCTGGTTTTATTTTTTTTTTTTTTTTTTTTTTTTTTAATCACAGGATCAATTAGGTTGGAAAAGACCTCTGAGGTCATCAAGTCCAACCTATGACAGAACACGACCTTGTCAGCTAGACCATGGCACTTAGTGCCACATCCCGTCTTTTCTTAAACACTTCCAGGGATGGTGACTCCACCATCACCCTGGGCAGCCCATTCCACGTTTTCTGTGAAGAATTCTTTTCTAATATCTAACCTAAACCTCCCTTGGTGCAGCTTAAGACTATTGCTAGTTGCCTGGGAAAAGAGGCTGACACTTCCACCTGGCTACAACCTCCTCTCAGGTAGTTGTAGAGAGCGATAAAGTCTCCCCTGAGCCTCCTCTTCTCCAGACTAAACAACGCCAGCTCCCTCAGCTGCTCCTCACAGGACATATGCTCCAGACCCTTCACCAGCTCCATTGCCCTTCTTCGGAAGTGCTCCAGCACCTCAGTGTCCTTCCTGAATTGAGGGGCCCAGAACCGGACACACTTAATTTGTTAAGCTAATATGCTTCAAAAATCAAAATCTGAATGCAATCTTTCTATCTACAGAGTAATAGTTGAGTTTCCAGTTCAGAACAGAGTAGTGAAAAGTTATGTGGTTTTGTTAGGAAAAAAAATTCTCTATAGGTTTCTACATTAGAACAATTTTTCCACTTAATATCTCTGACATTTATTGATATCCATAAATGACAACTATAAAAAGCTTACTTGGAGAAAGATGATATTCTGGACTGCTTGAATGGTCAGCCAAACGTTTTCAGAGGTGTTAATTGCATCATTCATCTGAACAGGATTCTGGTGCTAAGGCCAATCAGTGACAGCCTTCTTAATTTCCTCACAACTGATCAAAGCAGGCAAGAAGAGAGAAATGCTGTTAGATTTTTTTATAAGATCTTGATAATGCCTCCTTTAGCTTAGACATGGTATTTTGGAAAGTATTGCAAAGTCTGATCTGCTTTCCATTCTATTCAAATGCATTTTCTCCCTTTTAATGAAGACTATGCATGTGTCAATGTCAGCCTTGATGTACTAGCAAGCAAAACAATTCTTAGAATTCAAGTAGCTCAATACTCTTCAATACCAAAATTCTTTTAGGTTGATGGATAAATAGAGAAGTGTGGTGGGCTGGCTCTACTGGATGCCAGGTGCCTGCCAAAGCTGCTCTATCACTCCCCTCCTCAGCTGGGTAGGGGGAGAAAAAATATAATAAAAGACTTGTGAGTTGAGATAAGGACAGGGAGGGATCATTCACCAATTACTGTAATGGGCAAAACAGACTTGATTTGGGGAAATTAGTTTAATTTACTACCAATCACATCAGAGTAGGATCATGAGAAAATAAAAACTAAATCTTAAAACACCTTACCCTCACCACTGCCTTATTTCTAGGCTTAACTTTGCTCCCGATTTTCTCTACCTCCTTCCTCGTGAGCAGCCCAGAGGGACAGAGAATAGAGGCTGTGGAAGAGTTCATCACGTGTTTTCTCTGCTGCACCTTCCTAGGGAGGAGGAAACAAATGAATAGATTTTATTATACAGACAAGAAGTGCTAGTAATTGGGTGTGGCAAAGTGTGGCAGCAGCAGAACCTTCTGCACGGAGCTTTGCGCTAAAATCACCTGTTCAAAGCCTTGCTTTTGCACCACCTGGAGGCTGTAGGCTGCTCTGAAATGAATCTCTCCAAACTGAGAAATGTCATTTTTCACTTATGTCTATTGAGATAGCCTAGTGTCTTGATGCTATTTAGCACCAAAACTCATTCCACCAGGCTTCTCTTTTGATGCCTGTGTCCACTGTCACTACAAATAACGCTTTACATAAACATTGGCATATTTATGCCAATAGTATTGGCATAACGTTGCCAATACTATTATGGCAAGAAAGTCCTAAATTAAGATCGTCTTCTTTTTCCCTCCTGTTCTTCCTGACAGCAAACTCTTGTGCTATCGCTGGAATGTCAAACTATTCTTACCTCCAAGTCTTTGATATTAGGTGAGCTCACCGGTGTAGATTGTTACTTACGGATTTTTGGGTTTGTAACCTCCAGTAAAAAGATCATGTTTGAAGCTTCACAATCATTTATTGGGTGTCAGGGGTTAAATGCCAGAACTAGGAATCAGGCTTTCATTTACATGTCAAACACAAACTTTTGCAAAGTTTCATCTCTTCTCAGGAGACAAGCAGAGCTGAAAGTTACCAACTCTCCTTTGAAGCACCAGAACGCTCTGGCCTCTTGTTTGGTCCTTCTCCAAGTTCTTGGCTTGCTGCTGGAGAGAACAGCCTCCACACAAAAGCTAAGTCACCTGCCCACAACTCTGCAGCACTTGTCAGTCTCATTTTAAATGATGGTAGCTCAGCATCCCTACTAAATGTTGTTATGGTGACCGTGGAAATCTAATACTGAGCACTACATCTGTCTGCTTATCTACTGCTAATGATCCTGCTGTGTACAACTTCAAAAGGAAGGGAACCAATGGGTTGTTTTTTAAAACCTCCTGGATGATCAAAGAGGACAGAGACTATAGACTGTCCTTCTATTTTAATACACTGTCCTTCTATTAAAAAATTGATGCTTAAGTTTGATCCCAGGTAAAGGAAGGGAGGGACAACAAGTCTCTTGGTACATCTTTACAGGTAGATCCTTTGTTTATTTAGGGCCTGGTCATGTTCCTGCAGAAGATGGTAAAAATTCCCTATGTCAGCAGCCTCCAGTGGGGCCCACAGCTGGTACAGCAGTTTGGAGAATGAGCAGATCAATACCATGATCTGGAGATAAGTGTGTGTGTGTGTATGCAGACACACGTACTTTATTGGGAAGGCACTAACAGGGGGTAAGAACATGTATATGCTGGCACTGGACAGTTCCATATTCCAGAATTGCACAGTTCACTCTCAGGGATATTTTCCTATTCCTCCCTTCAGCTCTTGGTGCCTTTTGCTGAACACTGGCGATGATTGAGTCTATGTGGGTAATTAACTTAAAACCAAATAAAATTAACAGGTGCTTAGGAAGGGAAAAGTAATGAAGTGGGGAGGAGTGAAACTTTTTAACCTCAAGTTAAAAATATAATTGATATGTTTAGTGCAGGTGAACAGCATAACTGCACGTTACCTTTTTATCCTCAGTAAAAAATTGGTCATAGCCATATGAAAGGTTTTATTTCCCACCTTTACATATGTACTTTCTGTAAATCAGTTTAGTTGGTCTCTCACTGTATATTTGCTTGTCCTGTTGGTCTGTGTCAAGCAATACCACAACCCAGGTGGCACTAGATGCAAACCCTTGCAGTCAGGTAGACCCCAAGGTGATGAGAGGGTGCTCTGCAGCCATTCTGCCTATTGTAGAACACGATAATAGAGGGCAGGCTGAACTTTAGAAGAAAATGACATGCTGATAACTGTTACCACTGATGGAAAACTATACCTTCTTGTCTGATGTTCAGCAATTTAGATTCCATAATAATCTGAGTTCTCAAAGATGTTCAGGCTTTTTCTCCTCACAAAATTTCCTTTCCTGCTTCTGAGTAGTGGGAGGAGGTTCTGTGTTTTTTCTTGGTACTGTCTACTTTTCTGTTGTGATTGGCTGCTTCTGTTTTGTCATTTTGATGACTACTTCTCACATGTGCCTGCCAAAGTTCAAGTGTTTGGACAACGCTCTCAGGCACATGGTGTGATTCTTGGGGCTGTCCTGTGCAAGGCCAGGAGTTGGACTTGGATGATTCTTGTGGGTCCCTTCCAACTCAAGATATTCTGTGATTCTATGTGGTGAAATTGGAGTCATGGAAGCAGGCAAGCAGTGCTTTGCCTAACACTCCCTTGCATTGCAGGCTGCAATCTCTTTTGCGCTTCATTTGTATCTTTACAAAATGTCAGCAAAAAATCTTTTCAAAAGTTACTGCTACAAACCGAATTTTTGAAAGGCATGACAGATAATAATCTCTGCAGCTCTGAGCTGGCTCATAGGCAATAGAGCTGATGAACATTCAAGGGTAAGGTAGGAGTATCAAGAGTAACTAAAATTTATCAGATGAGATGGTGACTCTGGAAGGGAGTGGAAAAAGCATTCATTCTTAACCAGAGAATGGACATTCGGAAAAGGGAAGACAAGTCATTACACCAGTTCCAAGATTTATTTCTTTTCAATCTTCTTTGACAACTAAAATGTAATAAAATGGAAAAAGCAAGGAGGGTGCAAATAATGAGGTACCTATTGACTAATGCAATACAAAACATTAAATGGAATAACAGCAGCAACTGCAACAACACTTCTCTAGAAATCTGATATTGTTTTTACTGGCTTGATTTTGGCCTGGCACATGAAATAGCTGCTGCCAGTGAACAATGGAGATTGATGTCACCACTGTGAAGAAGAGATGGACAAGATGGAACCCATGACTTTATGTGTGTCTAGCTACTCACATAATGCTGGAGGCTCCAGCAAACACACCTAAGAGAAGCGCTCTGTTGTTTTGGTAAGGAGAGTTTTGTTTAGTATTGAACCTGTATGTTTTCTGCTGAGATGTAAGCCCCTCCTCCTGTCCCAGGCAAACATGAAAATTCATATATTGTCTCTTTCTCATAACAAATGGTTGTAAGGGATTCATATGAGACTTTGCCCTACTTCCAGATTTAAAACTGCAGCACAGTGAGACTGTAAAGATGGCATCTTATTGCCGTACCCAGTCTATTTTTAATCTGATCTGCTTACTTAAGGAAAAGCGATGTTAGCCTGTGCAGTCCTATTGCCTCATGAGAATAAAATAGGTGAGAAAGTGAAAACAATTCCCCCTTTTTTTCCACTATAAAGCAGTGTCTCCTAAATGGTGAAACTTTGTTCATGCTGCTGATGTACAAGCCTGAAAAATAGCTTCCATCCCTAGGCTGCCTCATGGGGAGTGAGTGTGGATTTTTCATAAACCTTTGAATATGATCTGGTGGTGTGCTGTCGTGATAGATACAGATTCCCTTAATACCATGAAGGTTTTCTCTCTGGAGTATAAATGCACTCTGGAAGAACTGTGAAGCAGCATATTTTCTTTGCACATACTCTTGTCTCTGTTGTTTTCTGTTTTGCAAGGTCTACTTACTAATTGTACAATGGCCTAATAAAGTCATCACTCAGATTTACTAACTGGCAAATTGTTAAATAAGCACAAATATTTTTCATCAGCTTAATTTTAAGGTCTTGCTTCAATCAATGGAAACTTTTCATCAGTTACTTTGCAGAATTTTTGGGTTTACTTGTCCTACTATCATAAAATATCTCAATACTAAAATAATATAAGCACATTCTGTAAAGACACTAATCACAGAAGAAAGAGAAATATTTAATCTTTAGTGAGAGATATACTGGAGCCAATGTAGCTTGCTAGTCCATGGATTACTACAATGTCAGAAAAACTGCTGTTTGTAACTTCCATGCTTGCTGTGTATCTCTAAAAAGTTGTGAGCAGAGCTGCATATTTTGTTCATGTTTTTTTTAATTTGGCTGTTAAGATTAGGCTTAAAAAAATGGCTTCTGTACACTACAATATCTCTGCTTTTGTATAATATTCAGGAGTATTATACCAAGTAAGTCAGAGAACATACACATCTATTGGAGGAGATAGGGAAGGGAGCTCTTACTCAGCTTTGCAAGGACAAGGTACTATTTATGGACTAACGCAGTCAAAGTGAACCTGAGGCATGTGGAACAGCATGACCACCTCAGTTACTGCATGGTGTGGGTGGCCTTTTGTCTTGAATGGTATCATAGTAACTGACGATGCAGCAGGTGTGAGGAGAAGCCACAAAAAAAGGCCCTTTTAGATATGACAATGAAAGGAATAAATAAAATATTTGTCCATAATTGGTCTCAAAAGGCAGGCTAAAATCTGTTGTGATGAGGATTTGTTTTGTTTTAGTAGAGAAATATATTTAAGGTTACAAGACATTAATTTTAGTAGCAGCTGAGGGCTAAAACTCTTGATCTATATGTGTATGAGTACTGGAGGATTGCAAAACACTATCTGCAGCCCAATGTTCAGGCAGTAACATTGGCTGTGTTTTATAGGGGCTATTTTATTTCCTTTCCAATGTTTACAAAAATGCATTGAAAGCAATATAAAAATCCCATGTGCGATACAAAGGGTGAAAATTACCTCTTCATTTCACAGTAAAGCATAAAAAGTTGCTGTTTATCAACTTTTTAATGTGTGAAATCTCAACTGCAGGAGAAAAAAATTAATTATTTTAATTTTTTCCTTTTGTTTTTTAGTTATTTGATGCAACTAAAATTGATATTTCTGGCAGGCATTAAAAAAATCCTATTAGGGACATTTGCAATATCTTAGTTTTCTCTCTCTAATACAGATTCTAACCAAAGAATATCAAGGCTAGCATTTTTACTTATCTCTATAGCCAAATACTCAATTAAAAAACCCACAGTAGCCTGAAGAATGTCTCTCCCCCAGTCTTTCTCACAGGTCCTCCGTCTCATATAGCACTGTCATTTCCTGAAGTGCCATGGAGTACTATATCCTAGGACAACTTTTTGTAATTTTTGTCTCTGGATTAGTATTTCAAGGACAATATCTGTATTTCGACATAGTCAAGGTGAGTGTCCCTTTTTTAGTGAAGATACCTAAGCATTACGTGATCTCTTCCTCACCTATATGCATGGTTTTAGTTTGCCTTCCACATGTTGCCTCATGTTCATCATGTTGCTAACATGGCTCACATTCCTCTAATTTTACTTGAATAGGAATTTTGCATGAGCCAGCAAAGGAAAAACTACATATAAGTAAAACCTTTAGCTCAAAACCAATAAAGGTAGCCTAGAAAAAGGAATATAAAAATGCACGTTAGAAGAAACATTACCAAGAAAAGAAAACAAGGATCTACTAATTTTTGATATGTTTTTACATACTTAAGCGAAAATAGAAGTTAAGACACTTGCAATAAAATTTTCTTGCAGCCACATTTCTTTTGAAAATATGATAAAATGACAATCACAGAACTCATGCCACTCTTCAGAGCCTACCTGTGAATTCAGAGGCTAGATGTTGAAAGCAACTCCATTAAGATGGTGAAGTTTCACCAGCTTGAAATAGATTAATTGACCTTGGTGAATAACTCTGCCTTAAATTTTTATGACTTGAAACTAGTTCGCTGGAGCACTTCTTGCTTCTGTTGAGAAATGCAGCTGCTCGTATCTACATAAAAAAAGCCTATTTCCATCTAGACAACCAGTTGTAAAGAATATTTTAACTACCTGGGACATTTGCTCTACATGTTTGAGTAAATAATCTAAACAGCGTTTCCAAGCCAGAAGGTTGAGATCTGTTTTATAGGCTGTTGTGTCTGAGAACTATAACGCAATTTATGTGACAATAAAGTAAATGTAGTTATGTGCCATAGATGCATGATTTGAAGCAATAATGATGACATTAATCTTGATCTTTGTGATATTTTGATAGGCATGATTATACACACATGCTTTTCATCCACTTTCTCCATGTCTTTATGAGCTGTAATTGCTTATAAAGACTGTGAGGCACTTGTGGTGTGCCTGTATCAACTATTGCAAGTGAAAGTCTACTTTTAGACCATCAAGTGATGCTAGTATACTTTCAGCTACCAAAAAAAAAAAAAATAAATTGCTAGAGGATGCTAGTGTATGTGGCTTTTACAAAACTAAGCTTTTCTATCTAGCTTTCCAATCAGCACGCACAGCAAAATGAAGTCTGATGCATTGAATTACACAAGGAGAAGCCATACTATTTAACGTACTGTTCTGTGCACTAAGCAGCTCTAGCGTGAATGGGCTGGGGGGAAGTCTGGACAGTTCAGGAATACAGCTTTTGCAAGGTCATCTTCTCCTGACTCAACCTTTAAGAATATGATTTAAAAGCTTTCTGACTTTCCTCAGCAAATGCCCTTTGGCAGGATTAAACTGCACCGCTGCCAATCCAGCTCAATACCAAGCATGTTAATGAGGTGTCTTGGCCTTTTTATTAATTCTACAAGGAGGGTAGTCCATTCAGCAGTGACTGAGAAGGTTTAATCAAATAATCTCATTGTTCCAAATTTATCACCACAATAAAATAATCTACTAAAGAAATACAAGATGCAAGAACTCATTTTTCAATGCTATATCACTTTATACTAAGAAGCAGGGCAGCCTTGGGGCTCACATCTGCCCACACGTGAGTAAACAGGGTATAGGGGTGTCACTGTTTACAGAAGGGACCTGCATAGAACCTCTGCAAATTGTCTGCCCATGATTCTCACTGTTACTCTCACTAAAAATTTATACTGTTAACAGATTTAATTTTTTTTAATGAAGTGTTTTGATTTCAAAAAACATCTGGAAAAAAGTGTAGTGAGATACAGTCTTTATCCATGACATGATGAAATCTATCCATTGTAGGTGATAAAAAGTTGGAAAGAGGACACCTTTTTGTATATTGTGGGAGGAAGTGAGGTCTGAGTTGCTGTAACAGAATAGTTATAGTACCTTCCAAAATTATTTCCAGAAAATCTGGAAAAATAAGTATGGTTAACTTACAAATAGGGTTTAAAACGCATACATGGAAGTAAGTGGCTATGTTCCACACTTTGGAACCATATGGCAAAAATGTAATGCCTTTTTGATCTTTTATGCTCACAGATCAAAAATTCAGCTGTGGGTTTTTTAATGTTTCAGACACATGAGCAGCTTCAAACAGTTGTCATTAATTTTATACAATAAAAACTGCCTGTCAAATCAGTTTCCAAGTGTTCCGTTCTCTTCAGAAATCTCTCCTACTGAGAAATCTGCACAGTCTAAGGCTAGTGTCACACTTTCTGCATCAAACACCTTAGAAACTAGAAAAAAATCCAGTATGTTTTTCTGAAGAGTGAGAATTATCAGTCTTTTCTTGGTGCTAGCACAACATCCAGATAAGCAATTTAAAACTTAATATGAATATTGTGCCCAAATTCACTAAAGCAACTGCCTACTCTGAGCACAAATTCATTAAGAGTTTTCTTTCAAGTTCCTTCTAGAGTTCTTCACTCTCTATTCTCTCCCCTATGTCTTTTTGGCTATTGCTTTTTTTTTTAATTCCTTCCCCCACAGGCTAGCCTGTGTAGACAGCTGTTCCTATGACTTTATCCTCTTCCTTATTCCCTGGCTGTTTGGCTCACTTCTCAGATAAACCTGGGGTACAAGGACAAATTAGGAGTCATACACAGTATCTAGCCTTTCCTTAACTTCAGTTTTGCAGCCCATTATTTCTAGTACAAATAACTTGAAGTGACAGAACATGAAGGGATACCAAGGCTATATAGCACAACAACTGACTTGGAAATTCAAGCCTCTGTTTCTCAAAATATGGGCTATTGAAGAGGTCTGCTGTTCTGTATTCTCTGCAATTGACACCTCCTACAGTCCTTTTGGGGTCTCTTGCTGGAAGAAGGAAATGTTACTATTTTTCTGCTCTTTGCATTTCAGTTTTTAATTTGAACTGAAAAGAGAGGCACTGGCAGGGCTTGTACACCACCAAGATATGATGAGATGTCCTAAATTTTTTCTTCTGCACTTCTCATCTAACAATGGATAGCAAAACAAAAAATAGGTCTATTTTCCATTCCAAATAAAAGGAACTTCTATTTTCCACAGTCTCTGTCAAAGAAAGAAAGCAAACAGTTTATATTCAACCACTTCAAAGCAGCAGATCAAAATCAGCTTGTTTTAAAGCAGTATACCTCCCAGGAACTGGGACACTGACTCTGTATGTCCCTTCCTGACTGCAAAAGACAGCTACATCGTAATTTCCAGAGCTTTCCTGTTGCTTTCAGCAAGGTGTCATGACAAAAATTCTGATGCTTTTTTGGTTCTGCTATGCATTGCAGAGGTCTCAGAAGAATGTGAGAGCTCATGTGAAAAATGTGCTGCAACTTGTCTCAAATTCATCTGATTGCTCTCTCAAGCACAGTGTTGGTTTCTCTATTGAGAGAACAAGTGTGCTTCTATTGAAGGTGGTCAGGCTGATATTTGCTTATTATTCAGTCTTTCACTTGGCCATTCTCTGCCTGCTGTATCACTTTTTCTTCGTTCTTTGGGTTTATTGAAACCAATTAAAGTTGGTATGAAATATTTTAAAACATGAATGCAAGCAAATATTATCTAGGATGGACTAGAAAGTTTCTAGCTATGTATTTTTTTGTTGTTGTTGATTCAAAATATTTTGTGTGTGAAATGGGTTACATTCAAAGTTGCACTCCTATTTAGTCTAAACAGCATATTACAATTAGTCCTACTGACTGAGCTGGGGGCACTCAGCATACGCAGTAGCATTACATTCATGTGGATGTCAAATTTGATCACAGCCAGGGAAACTGAATAGGTTTGCCATACAAGCATTTCCATGTACTACATAGCACTTTTATCATCTATAGTGTATTTCTGTCCAACACCCAAAAACTCTTGGGGCAGGAATATCTGATTAATGGCTTGGGCTTATACCTTCAGTGCTAAACATAAAAATACTAGAGAAGCAGGAATATACATCAACTACAGAATTTTCAGTTAGAAGACTACTTACTTAAATCCCTCCTTGCTTAAGGAGGGAGTTGAGTTTTCTTCTAAAGACTCACTTCCTAGGGATAATTTTTATGAACTGGAGAAGAAGGAACACATCAGCTTCGTGCTGCAGTTTATGCAGTGGTGATTATTTTGTTGCCCAGTGAAACATCATTGCTCTCCTATTCTAATATGTCATTGTATCCTTTAAATCTAAAACTCTTGTCTTGGGGTAGGGGTTGGGAAAAATAAAAAAATGCACTTACCTTCCTCATGAAGTGAGTCGTATTTTGATAAATGTAAACTTCCATCCTAGAGAAACATCTGGCAAGCTACTATTGATGGGAGGTGAAAAAAAATACAGTTTAAATTATATTTTCCTTTGACACAGCATCACATTGTAGACAACATAATGCTAATATATAATAATGGCTGTGCCTTTTAAGAGCTGGATATCAGTCAAGCATATAATTTCATGTTGTCTGGAGAAAAGTAAAAAGGAGTATCTAACAGGACAGAATAAGTCACCACACTCTGGAATAATTAGTTATTGTTCCCTTGCCATAGAGCTCTGACATTTTAAAAAATATACTATTTCCTAACTATTCTGTGTTTGAATGATTGCAGGTGTTTTTCTAAAGTAATAAACTGTCACTAGTGAGAGGTTCAGAAAAGCTGTTTATAATGGCTCCAGCTTCATGATGCATACAATTTTGCCCACTATTCCTTAAATAGATATATACTGCTTAGCAAATTTTTTCTTTATCTCTTGTTTCTTACACACAGTAGCATTGCTAGTATACCACAACATTTTTTCTTCTCATATTTAAAATCTTAAACAGCTCCATAAATCTACATATTTCAAATCATATGAAATCCCACACTTTATCTTTTAATGTCCAATGCCATATTGTAATGTTTCAGTTTTAGCTACAATGCTTAAACATAATTAAAATAATATACATGAGAATTTTTACTTTCATCTCTCCAGTAGCTGCTATTATTAAAGAAGAAACATCGCTTACATCGATAAGGTTTGTTGATGTTTACTCTTACTATAATTTTGAAATGTCATATTTATTAAACATTTTAGTGAACTTTAAAATGTTCACTCCCATGCATTTTTTTTTCTCTCTTGGAAGATTCATGCTCACTTCAAGTTTGTCAGTGCTGCCACCTAAGCTGTCCAAAGTCACTTTCCTGCATGACAGGAGAAACACCCATCTGTCATTTCATTTGCACCTTGAAATGGCAGCAGCTGGGAAAGAATAAAACAGCAGGAAAATTTTTATTGGACAGAAGAATGAGATGGTTCTGGTCTATTAAAGTGGATATGTGTGTAATAGGGTCTCTGACTTCCATGGCTGTTCTCTGGTGCTACAGAAGATGGGCAACTAAATATGTCAGTGATGGAGACAAAATTTCTCGCATGGCTGACCAAATCTGCACCAGCCCATGCCAAGAGGCAGGTGAATGCTCAGCAGGTGTCAGTCACTATTGGCTGGTCAACAATGTTCAGCTTGCTTGGTTATTAAAACCTTTGCTTGCTCTGAGACTCAGATATCTCCTGCCAACGTGAATTAGTCCACTACCAACCACAGCCAGCCTTGACTTACATTTCTGGACCTATAATTTTGGAGGAATTTGATACTAGATATATGTAGTATTACAGAGAATTCTCAGAATAAATTGTATCCTTGTCCATCACTTAAATCCAGACAGAGCATAGACTTTGCATACTGAACAATGCTGGACTTTGGAGGTCTGACTGAAATGATTAATTCCATTCATGCCTGTTGTCAACATTCCTCCCCTAAATGTCCTAAAGAAACTTAAATCACAACAGTGATCAATATCCTTAGATTTAGTGAGCGTTATGTTTTCATCTTAACCGAAATCATCCTTCTGCATTGATTTGTGTACCCTGCAAATTGCTCTGTCACTGCTAGTAGGCAGCATCAAACACCTTCACAGTTACTCTCTGCTTGCACTGCTGGACCACTGCTGTTCACCTGTGTTGGGTTTTAGAACTGACCTCCTCAGCAGCAAATATTTTTCCCCTTCACAGGCTCAAAATAAGGGATGGATGGGAAACAAAATAAATTTAGTGCATTTTTCAGTACATAGGTACTTAAGATTAAAATTAGTTTGACCTTCATCTGCTGGAGATTTTTTTTTTACTTCCCCTTTCTGATAGTGATGTGGTGATCCTGTAATGTTACCTTTAGTGACAGCGAAAGGTTCCATTTAACTGATCCAGCTCCCTTCCACATTTGATACCTTGGTGGTATAATGTTCCAGGTAAACTGAGCTTGTGCAGCGGTGAAAGAGAACATTTTTTTTTCTCCTTGGACTTGCCTTTTTCCCCCTATAAGATGCACACAGACATATGAAAGAAATTTCTGCCTACGCTTATCTCTACTTCTATGTAATTAAATTTTGTGTAAGTACCTATTATGAGATTTTAATCTTATTTTTTTTTGTCTTCGTATAAAGTAACATCTATGCTCGCATGTTTATTTAAGTGTAACTGTATGTTTGCCACTTAAGTTGGTCGGCGTGTTTAAAAAACCAATAAAAATAAACGTGGTTTGACAGAAGGCTGTGCGGCCCCGGTGCTTCCTCGGCGGCGTTACGGCGGCAATCAGGTGGGTGCGCTGGTCAGATGGAGCCCACGGTCACTTCAGGGCCTGCCTCGCTCGGGCTGTCATGTACCCCCGCGCTGTTTCCAGCTTGCCCCCATCGAGCAGGGCCGAGAAAGCCTTCGCTCCCGGTCCGAGAAAGCCTTCGCTCCCGGACCGAGCCGGGACCTGGCGGGTGTTCCCGGGAGAGGCGCGGCCGCCCCGCCCCGCGGGCCGCTGGCGTTGGCGGTGCCGGGGGCTCCCCCTGCTGGCGGCCGGCGGGACCGCGTGGGGTGGGGGGCGCGGAGCGCGCCCTGCCCTGCCCGGCCCCCGCCGCCGGCGCTCCGCGCTCCGCAGGCGGCAGCGGCTCGCAGGCGGCAGCGCCGGCCCGCCCGTCTCCCTGCCCGCCTCCCTCCCGCCCTGTCTGCCTCTCCCGCCGGGGTCAGCGCCAGCCCAGGGACCCTCTACCACGGGGGCGCAGCCTCCACCCGCTCCCTCCTTTCCTACCTTTCCGCCTCTTACCCGGCCGGTGAGTGCCGCCGGCTCGCCCCGCCGTGAAGCCTGGGCGCCCCCCAGCCATCGCTGCTGCTCCCCATGGGGATCCGGGAGTTCCCCAACGGCTCCGCGCGGGGAAAAGCCGCCACGCTGTGAGTACCGCCGCGGTACGGGCGGGAGGGCTGGGAAGGACGGGGGCACCCTACCCCACCTCGCCCCTGCCGGCGGCGCCGCCCGCTCCCGGGGGTCGCTCCGGTGGAGGGCGGCGAGGAAAGTTGTCGGCGCCGGGAGCGCCGTGCGGGCTCACCTGCCGGCGGGGGTCCCGCCGCCCGCCGCCAACTTCGCCCGGGGCCGGCGGGGGCCGGCGGCGCCGGAGCCGCGGCCCCGGGCTGACGCCCCGCTTCTGACCCGCAGCGGCATGCGACGCTCCCCCGATGTCAGCCCCCGGCGGCTGTCCGACATCAGCCCGCAGCTGCGGCAGCTCAAGTACCTGGTCGTGGACGAGGCCATCAAAGAGGACTTGAAGTGGTCCCGCTCCGTGGAGGACCTCACCAGCGCGTCCGTGGGGCTCACCTCCATCGAGGAGCGCATCCTCCGCATCACCGGCTACTACGGCTACCAGCCCTGGGCCGCCAGCTACAAACGTGAGTCCCTGGCGCGGACGGGCTGGGGGGTTGCCAGGACGGGGGCGAGACGGAGCCGCCTGAGGGGTGTGGGTTCGAGGGGCCGATCGCTCTGTCGCTGGAAGAAAGTCGCCCTGTGGGACTAAGTGCTATCACTCTCGGCGGAGAATTCTGTGCTCATGTTGTCTGAGTCCTTAGGCAGTTGCTGGCTCACGGGAGCGTGGTGCTAAGAACGATGACAGCTAAATTCTGCTAAGAAAATAGGTCAAATATTTGTCTTAATGTTGCAGGCACACTTAGCGACGCTGATTACGGTGTTTGACAGCTGTGTAAGAGCCCCTGCACGTTCGTTCACACACCATTTCCACAAGTAACACGTTACCAGCGTCTCTCCATCGTTTTAGGGGTCTGTCAGTTTTTCCCAGCGCTTGATCTGAATGATATGTCTTTTCCTATGTCAAGTGGGACTGTTTTTTCTGTATGCATGCACTTGAGAAAGAAGCTTCCTATGATATAAATACAAGGAGAGACATAGCTATATTCCTCCACATAGATGATTTACAAGGGAAACGTTACCTTGAGCAGTTCAAATATATGAACTAGTATTTTTTGTGTGTAATGCCCCATTTCTTGCCCATTTTTCATCACCATGATGGCAATTGTATGAATTAAGAAGTTGTAGAATAGTTTATGAGTTAACTGAAGTAATAAAATTATTTTGGTTGTCCTAATGTCATTTGTAACATCACAGGGGTTTTTTTTGTAAAAAGGATTCTGCTGTAACAGAAATCATTGCTTTGCTGGAAGGACTGGCTGATGAAGTGGTTGTTTTCATTTTGTACTTTTCTAACTATTAAGTGCAAATATTCCGAAATATTTACTACTGGATTATCTGTTTGACGTGTGCTTAATAATGGAAGAGAATGATACAAGAAAGCGTGGCACACAGTACTAGTTCAGTTTTTCTCTGAAGAAGAGCCACTCCTGATTGCCTGAAAATAGGACTTTACTAATAAATATTCCAATACTTCTTCTCTGTGAGCCTTTTTTTTTTCTTGATTGCAATTATGACAGAAATATCAGATAGCTGCTACTTTACTCACTGGGAGTATGGTATTTCTATAAGAGCAATTCCATCGCCTGGACTGGGACTATTCATGAGAGTAAAGCTTATTCAAGTCAGTTTTCAAGGATCAGATCGTATGTGGATGCTAAACTGAGTTGGATGTTAATGATTTTATCTGGCAGAGTGACTAATAGTCTAGCTGAAGTCACACTGAGCTGCTATGGCTGAACCTTCTGAAATAATAAAGGTCATGCTGGCTCCTCAATTATAACCTATTTGTTGAAATTTATAACTCTGCCTGAAAAAGTTAATAGCAAGCCTAAGCCTGCTATTCTAGTTAGATTTTCTCTTGTAAGTCATTTTGAATAACAAAATTACATACTTGAGTTATAATGGTGGGGAATAAATATACAAAGTGTCTGAGTTTCATAAATGTATGTCTAAAAATAATAGGCTATGTGAAGTTGTTGTCAGTTTAAAATCCAATTTGCTAGGAACATAGAAGAACATGCAGAAGAAAAGACCCATCTCTATGGCATGGCTGAAGCAAAACAGTGTTGATTTGCATCCGCTGAATAGCTGACTGAATACGTGTAAATGGGGTGTATCATCAAAAGTGGGAAGACAACTTTGTCACAGATGCTTTGAAATTTCTTTAAATACTCGTTCAAGTTGGGTTTATGCCCAGTTTTGGGTTAAGGATTTTCCATGTGACTTTCCAGTTAGAAGATTTAATTGGCTCGAGTACTGTAAACAAATGATTTTTATTAAGTTCAAATCACAACCTGGGTACTTTTTGTCATCTTATTATGCATTCTTGTAGATGTTTGGGTGCTGTTGGAACTATGATTATAATTACAGAGTGCATTAATAATGGACCTGCTTTCTGGAAAATAAGTCCATAATCTAGTCTAATCTAGATTTATTTAGTCTCTCTCTCTCTCTTGGTGACATACTTTTTATTGTAATTAAATCCCCTGTAGGGCCAAATCTACTTCTTTTGCACTGAATTGTATTCCTTTCCTACTTCACTTAGGCTGCTTGTATATTATGTATATGTAAGTATGTATAAAATTGTTTGAAAGACTCAGAAGGCTTTTGCTCGTGTTTTTGTTGTTGTTGTTGTTTTATGGGTTTTCTTTTAGCAAAACTATGTTAGGGAAACTACCAGAGATAATCCGAGATAGTGTTGCCATGACCCCAAAACTTGCTTGGAGAATAGTTTTGTTGCGGTAAAACCCAACCATTTAAAACATACTGGGATGCCTCAAGGTTGTATACCAACTCCAGTATTTAATATACTTATAAATTAGTAGGAAAGAGAGGAGGAAGAAGTGAAAATTTGCTGAAGACATGAACTGATATGTGTTGGACAGAACGAGAAAGGACTTGTTATATTACTTTAGGGAGACCTGACCCAGCCAGCTGATTTGCCAAAATATCAACAAATGTCATTCAGTTATCATAAACAGAAGCCTGATGTCTCCTGAAAATGCTAAGATTACCTGCCAGATTTCACATTACATTGGCTGGTGAGATTGGTAATGTTCACAGCTCAGGGAAGACCTCTGCTGTTTGACTGAACTTGCAAACCAGATTTTAAGAATTGGAATAATGTACTCTAGTTCCTGTGTGTTAGGATTCCTTCAGAGAATATAGTGAAATACTGTAATATTGCTTATCTCCTCTCAAAAAATATTACAGAAAGCTCTGAGATGAAAAAGAAGAAAAAGTACAGTCAATCTGTAAAGAGTCTCAAGAGTTTTGGCTGTTTACTTTAAAGAGGTTGAAACAAAAATATGGAAAGTACTGACACATATTGTTCAGGCAGGTTGAGAGTTTTTCTGGTTTTTTTTTTACTCTGTCATAAGAGAAAAACAGAGAAGTAGAAAAGCCATCCATTAAAGACTGATAGAAAAAGAAATAATTTTTAAGAAAACACCTATTTTATATGAAAATTTCAAGGGATTGTAATAGATAGCAGTGACAAGATCTAGAATTGTAATAAGTTGGGAAAATATTAGAATATTAAACTTCATTATGCAGAATTCAAATTAGCCCCTATTAGGAGGCATCTTCTTGAGGGTTTCTTATGCTTCCCTCCATAACATCTGCCCATCTTCAGAAAGAGGATAGAAGTGTTTCCTGATCCAGTCATATTTTTCTGAAATTCTCACAGTTGGTTTTCAGGGTAAATAATTATGGGCATAACTGCTCTCCAATCTAAATCAAATATTCATATTTGTCCCATGGGGAATATTTTGCAGCATCTGATTTGATTTTGCAAATACAACTTACAGGGGAAGAAACACATGTAAGATGCAGTTAGGTTGTAGAATCATACTCTGATGCAGCTACATCAGTAACAGGGCTCAATATTTGTGAAAACCTCATTATCAGTAAGAGGCATATTAAATTATTTTTAATATTTTTTTCAGTTAGCAAATAATCAAAGAATTTAATTTTAAAAAACTCTGAAAACAACACCCCAAAATTTGCAGGTCCCAGTGTTGTATGGAGATCAAGCTATTGTTAGAGATGTATTAACACTACAGTTCTCTTCCATGAAGGTTAAATGAACGTTCATGATTTCTGCCTCTTGAAAGCCTGAGACTTCAGTTGAAGAGCAGAGGCAAGTTTGAAGGTGAACAACCATATTTTAAGTTTCCATTTCACACCATTGTCAGTAGGAGTTAGTTTTCTAAATATTTTTAGAAGTATAGTTCCCTAGGAGCTTTTCTGCACTTGAGAAATACAAGTGTCACTAAACTCTTGAACTGTCTTCCTGATCAGTATGGAAGACTTGTCTATTTTAATGATTGAGCAATTGGCAGGGTGCTTGTTTCCACAGGAAATGTGCACAGCTATCACCTTTGCCAAACATTCATTTTGCTCTACATTAACTAGGTCTATTTTGTGGTGATTCAATATTACAGTTTCTCATTATGTGATTAGTATTTTAAATACGTTCACGTGGGCTTGAGCCAGCTATCCCCATTTTGCAATCTTTGCCTCTTCCTACAGAATACCTGCTTCTAATCCTTGTTTAAGATTTGGGTCTTTCTTTTAAAGCAGGGACTTTCATATATCCTTAACACGTGTTCCTAAATACAGATTTATGGACAAATCGAGATTATGTGCATCCTGGCCTCCCACTTTTATTCACTTAGATTCTTTATGTGCTTACAGATGTTTCTCTCCCTGCAGAAAGAACATTAAGAGAAAAGTATATACTTTTAACTCCTTTCAGTTCTATTTCCTCGGAATTGACCGATGTCTGTGGTTCATGGCTTGTGAACATACATTTCTCTGAGACTTTGACCTTGTGAATAATCCCAGGTTGTTCCAGTGATAAGTTTTAAGTGACATGATGTTTAGGTGAAACGAAAAGATTGTGGTCAGTAACTGAAGTTCTGTGGCTCTGCTTCTCCCTGCTACTTTAAATATTAGTTTTCATATTTTTGATGTTTCTTCATGGTTTTTTCAGCAATAACAAAATAAACCATAATATTTTAATGCCCAGAATTTCAAATATAACAAATATAACAAATGCCAGAGTACTCATACAGCATGTAGCACATTAGGTCTTGACCTGAATGTGGAATTTAAGTGCTATCACCAATAGAAGTAACATTTTGAAACACATTGTTTAATAGCCTGAACACTGTCCAGAAAGTATAATTGTTTGAGTATGAAAATCATAGAATCATATCATAGAATGATTTGGGTAGGAAGAGACCTTATAGATCATCTAACTCCAACTTCCCTGCCATGGGCAGGAGGCACCTTCCACTGGACCAGCTTGCTCAAAGCCCCATCCAAACTGGCCTTGAACACTTTCAGGGATGAGGCATTCATAACTCCTCTGGGCAAACTGTTTCCAATTATAGACTTTAACAGTCTTTCAAGGTAGTAGCTAATTAAACATAGGAGTACTGCAGCCTTACAAATATTAGAGTATCAGTTATACAGCTAAAGACCAACTGATCCCCAGTGTTCCTCCTTGTGATCTTCTTTTCATGTGCTGAAATTTCACAGTTGCTAAAAGCAAATCCAGTGGGATATGAATCAGGAGAAATTTGTGCAAATACTGTTTTCTCGTATTTGCATGAGGGAGAATTTAACTTATTTTTTGAGGTGATATGCTCCAGAAGTTCAAAGACAGAAGTAGTTTTCTCTGGGAAAAGCCATTTTCAGGCCAGCTGTAAGCAATTTATTTAGACTGATTGCTTGTTTTCTTGCTTTCCAGTACATAAATACTGAATGTAATATGCTTATAACTAATGCAAGGCTTTGTGGTATTATTTATGTTGCTGTTTCTGAGGTCAAATGATTATGTGAGAATTTTGCTTTTCAGGTGAAAACATGGAGTAACTTCTAGGTGTCTTGCTCGGGGAGAGAAACTTGGATAGCTGCCCCAGGGTCAATCTATAGGTTAATACCCCCACTACTCCTTGAAGCTTAGAAAATGACTAAAAATATGTGGTTTATCTCTCTTTTTTTTTTTTTTTATTTAAGCTAGACTTACGGTGTCTGAGGCCTGATTCATTTTTTAATCAATGCTCTTCAGCTTGTCATTGGCAAATACTAACATAAATGATTGTTATGCCAGCAAGAAAACCTAAGAAAACACAGTAACTCCTACAAGTGAAAGAAAACAATGGTGACGAATTGCATTACAGACTTAAAAGTACCATAGCACATTGTTTCAAATGTCTGCTGCAAGCTAAATCTATGTGTGGTGATACATGAACCAGGGATATTACTGGTTTATTTCCATATGACACCTCACACACAAAAACTTCCAAAGCCTCATATATTAGTAGTCAGCATAGCTGAGAAGAACTGTCCCAAGAAACAGTCTTTTTACATATTTCAGAGATCTAATCACAAGTCCCACAATATTTCAGGATATGTTTCTCTTTTGAAAGGGAATCCATTGACTCCTGTGGGTGTTAACTCTTTGGGTGGTCTTGCAAGATGGAATGAACTCAATCCAGCCACAGGAGTACACATGCTGAATGCTGAGCAGCTGCAATGATGCCACATGAATATTTAAAAAAAAAGGGAGATTGAAATATAACCAGCCTTTCAGGAGCTTCTTTTTCAAGACAATTCCAATAGAGAAGAAGCAGGGGTCTTTGATTTTCGAAAAGTGATAAGAATTTTTTTGTCAATGCCAAGTAGAAAACTGGTTCCTGTTACAATATAGAACTTGATTAATCACAAACTTTTTAAGTTTTAAATTTCTTGCTGGCAAACCAAGCAAATTGTAATTTAAACTGGTTTGCTAAACATTTTTGATTATTTAATAAATATTTAGTAAATAGTAAATGTTTAGTGAACATTTAGTATCTTTATTGTTTACTAAACAATTTTAATTGTATAGTGTTAAGTAACCACCGCTTTTAACTAGGCAGATGGATAAATATTTCATATTTTGTATCTAGTTTTCATAGCGAAGAAACTAGAAATTACCACTTACAAAATGGCCCCTCTTTTTTTGCTTGTTTGCTATTTAAACAAATTATTTGCTTTCAACTTTTTTTTCAATGCAATTCACATCATCTTTAGTATGCCACTTATGCAAAACAGTCCATGGGACAGCATTTAGGAATCTGTTGGCTTCCAGCATTCATTTTATACCCTTAACGAATAACATCATTGAATGTTGCTATATTAGAATATACCACTGAAGCCTCATCATGAAAACCTACTACTGAAGCTAGTTGTACACCTTTGCAAAGTCAAGGCCCATGTTAAGAGTTTTGAAGAGTGTTACCTGGCATTTGAGAATCCTTTCACTGGAAAACTGTATTTTTAAAAATAGAAATGTGAACATGTTCACTAATCAACTTGTTGAATTCATAATAATGGATTGTTGCTAAAAACACATGCTACTCTGAATTGATATGGAATAATGAGGGAGCAAGCTAATTTGTGAAAAAATGATTTGGAAACTATCAAGAATTATGAACAAATGCTCATTTTTGGAACTATCTGTATTGGAGACCCTTCATCAGGGTAAGTTACTGTAATAGTTCTGGAGTGTACTGTGTGCTGTATATTTGCAACTTTAATTAAATTTCTTTAACAAAAGCAATTAATTGCATGAGATAATGGCATTGGAATTAGACTACAGAGTCTGTGTTAGTTTACTCTAATATCAGATACTGTTGTGTAACTGGAGTGTTACTGAAACACAAAGCCACAAAAGGACAAAGACTCTTGGTCCAAGATATTTGTCCCTTTTAAAATTGCTTAATGTGTTGCCAGCAGTGCTCATTAGCCTAATAGCTAATTTTATTAGATTCTGTCTCATGTCAGGGCTGTCTTCAAGGTGAATTTTTGTGCCCTAATCTTTCTTCAGTGTAATGAGGTGTTTGTGTTTCATATTCCTCGTATAAATTGCTGATAATTGCCGACATCTACTTAAGATCAAATGAGCCTCAAGAGGAAGAGAGAGAAGGCAGTCTTGTGTAGTGGAAGGTGTACCCTGCCAATAACAGGGAGTTGGAACTAGATGGTCTTTAAGGTCCCTTCCAAGCAACACCATTCTATGATTCTTTAGAAAAGTTACATAAAGGACACTGTAGCCGTTTGGCAGGTGCCCTTCTCTGCAACACGAAGGTGTAGTTCTGTCCCTCTTTATGTTTTGGAAGCTGGAGCCATAGGTTTTCCTCTGTAGCTAGTGAATGATGACTACTCTGAGAACAGTAATACAATGAACATTTATGTTCATAGAAAGAAACTTATCTGCGAATCGTGGTTCCTGCCTGGGGAAGAGCTTGCCTTCATGCGATACATCTCATTGTAGAAACCACTTCCCTGAGCATTTTTGATTCTCTGATTCTCTTCACTAGGCGCATGTTCTTTCATTCCTCAGCACATCCTTGGAAGAAAAAAAATGCTGTGATTGCATGGAAGGCCACAGAGAAATATTTGCTTTATAAACAGTCTGTGAAATATTCCTTGGATGGGAGGGATTCAGAAGCAATATTCCCTGATATAATTTTTTTTAATCCTTGAGAAGCTAGTTCTGCACTCAGCTCCCCTTATAGAAAAATACCTTTAAATGGCTTCAGACACCTCTGTTTTTCTCTGAAACTTGAGGGCCTCAGGAGTTCTCTGGAAATCGAGGTTCATTTTTTTTTTTTTACAAAATATGCCTTATTTTGTTTTCTGTCATTTTGTTTCCATGAGTGTGTCTGGCCAATATAAGAATTGGTCTGTTTTCTGAGAAAAGCTATTTCAGTAGTGTAGGAATTTAGGTGGCCTCACATTTAGAAAAATAATGATATAACACAGCCAATGGGATGTGTTAACTCAGCAAGCCAATCGTGAGGCAAGGAAATTTGAATATTTGAGCTTCTCCAGGACATGGGAATGTAACTGGCTGCTAGGGGATTAATAGGACCTTAATCTTGCAAATAAATGTTCTTCTTGCTTTGCTGTAACTGGCTTCTGTGGAATAATTAGTGAAGAGGGGCTCTGTATATCTAAAGGAAGTAACTACATTTTCATTTTTGAACACTGGTGCAAAGTCCTACCAGTCTCACTGCAGTATAAATAATGTGGTATAGCTGATCTGATAGTGACAATCCAGTGGGTTTTCTTTTCTTCCTTGGCTTTTACATCAGAAATACCACAGATTTGTTGCTTTTCCTCACTATCTCCACATCAGCTAAGGTACCAAAGTAGCATGGAAGTTGAGCTTGTTGTCCACTGTACAAGTTGAGTAGGCCAAGTCATTCCACTCTTAAGCTCAGTGACGGTTGTGCTGTTTGTAGCCCTCTGGCAGCCTGAGGGCTCTACTTCATCCAGGGTATCTTGCTTTGTCTTTGCCAGATCCATGCACTTCGTGTGAACAGAGTACAGGTTTGTGCTCAGGTGGGAAGTGAAGCAAGGACCTGCTCCTTCAGAGTTGACATGCTTGTAAGGATGGTGATGGTGTTTTCGTGATCATGTCCTGAAAGCCTGGAGTTGGCTTTGCTTTTTCAAACAGTAACTTTTATCCAGACAATGTGGTTTATTGGGTGTTCAGCAGGGACTATCTGCCTGCAAATTTTTGCCCTAGCTGAAATCATTGGTGCCAGGATTAACATCGACGGTGCAGTGTTTGCACCGTGAAACAGGAAATACAACTTCATGGCTTTATGATTTTGTTGTCTCTCCTGCTCACTTTATGCAATGTGTTTTTGAAACTTTAGTCTGATTTAATTAAATATGCAGCAGTTTGTTTTGGACAAGCTAACATGGTAATAGTCTTATGGTAATCATGTTTAATTTTTTCAGCTTAGACACTAGGTACTGCTTATGGTTTTGATTAGCACTTTCCATGGAACAGAAATCAATAACAGAAAACATATTGTTCCTTGTACTTTTGCTAAAGTGATTTTTTGCTGTGCAGCACTTAGTTTTCCACTGGCCTGGTAACCTCTCAATTGAGGATCATTCTTCAGTGATTGTTTCCTTCAGAAACAAGACATTTAAAATGTAAAGAAATATGTTTAGATTTGATTTTCGGAGGCTATTTAAAGAGAAGAAATGACAAAATATTGTAAAGTGGAAAAAGGCAGTCAAGAAACAAAACCCTTAAGAGTCAGTAGAGCCACGGAAATCAAAGACCTCTTAAATGGCTGCATTCCCACAGTTGTTGGCTTGTAAGACTTAGGATGATCCTCTTAGAGGGCACAGTGTGGAATTGCATCTCTGGTTCAGTTCATAAAATTATTTCACAGTCTTTGGAAATTATTTAATACACAACTTATTTAATAAATGACTTCTTTATTTTCTTTTCTTGTTTCAAAGAAAGAAAACTTCCTTTGAAACTTTATACCTTAGTAATGTGTAGTTCAATATCTGTAGGAAATTATTTGTCTTTTGCAGATAGTGGTTTCAAGAAGTAGAACGCTGTATATGTGTTCTGACTTCATACAGGGTGAGAAGTAGTTTTGTGTTTTATAACATTTTTCCAAATGGAAACAAAAATGGGAGTAAATCATAGAAGAATGGATGAGTAATTTCTTCATAGAGAAATGCACGAAGAAGAAACACGTCTTGAATCTTGTTCTGGGAACAGTTCTTTGTGCCTCCTGTTGCTGGCATCTGCATAGTAGAAGTTGGATCTCAGTGGAAATCATTCTGGCAAAGAATATTAGGCATTCTGTATTTACTTCTACAAAACAGAAAGATTTTTGCATAGCATCTTTGTAGGAACCTTTGCTATAAATATTACTTTAAAAGAACACACGTATGTCAGACGGTGTTCTATTTCTGCATGTCAAATTCTTTTACATCCTACAATAATACTTCTTTAAAAGCACAATATCTCTTGTCTATATAATAAAAATACACTGGGAGTGGGACTGATACCAGAATCTTTAGAGTGTAAGCCTAGGCTCTCTTATGATTCCCTCAGTACTTTTTGTTTCTTGATGAGCTTACTGAACAAAGGAAGCTGGGAAATGCACATCCAGTACAGCACTTTGGGATCAAAGTAATGTGTGATTTGGGTCTGCACTCATAATAATAAGAGAGAATTAGAAAAACTGTTGGGAAGAATCCCTGATTCCAACCAAGCCCATGGCACTTTTCTCGGTAACTTCAGTCAAGCCGGGTTTCACCCACCAGGCTTAAGTCTTTGAGTTTGCCTTTTAAGCAGGCTTCCTGCTTTGTATACTGAACATTTGTTCCTAAGGCAACTGCATCCAATTACACCTACCCATATATGGTCTTTATTATATGTTTCTGAGCACTATTGAGGAGCTCTATTTAAATCATAGAATAATTACTTCTTTTAATAGATGTGCAATTGTAAATTTCTTTCATCTTAAACTTGATGCTTAGTACTTAATAGCTTGTTCCAACATGGGTAGAAAGCATCTACAGAAATTGAGAAGAGACCATTCTTTCTTCCTATTGCCTAGAAAACTGATTACCAGAGCCCAAGTGCTGAAAGGAGAATGACTATATATACAATTATTTACAGTTTTAGATTAGGAGTTAAGGATTGAGACCTTTAGCAGGGCATGCTGTAGAAGCACCAATATAGGAGGAGAAAGTCCTCAAACAGGTCTGTTACCAGTAGAAAATTCCATATTTTTGTAAGCTTGAACTCCCTAATTAATAATATAAATATATAAATAAAATATTGTTCATTCTTTCCACCTCAGATGAAGACAGTTTGCCTCTATTAGCTTGGGCAACACTGAATGGATCTCAGATAGAAGTCTTCTAAAACAGTAAAAGAAAGGCATTCTAGTTCATGATTTGTATAAGCTATAGCTTGGAAGCCAGTTAGGCTTTGGCATCCCTGACTCAGTCAGCTGAGGAATAAGAACATATAAAACCAGACCTCTTTGCGAACGTAGACAAAGGACAGTGTGCAGTGAGATGGAATTACAGTGTTCTTGGATTAATTTGAAATGGTAAACATAACAAAATGTAGATTTATCTTAGGGGTTTTTTCTTATTGTTAAACTATCCCACTACAAAGCCATACGAATGACAGGATGTAGCTTGGAGAAACTCCCAGGTAAAGTTTAAAACCTATCTAATGAAGCTGGTTGATTGGGCATAACCTCTTATGTCCTTATTTTCAAAGGCCAAAATTGTTCAGTATTCATGTTGGTAAAACTTTGTTAGAAGCTAAGAGGAATTTTGCCTAACTAAAGCCAACAACTAATGGTGTGAAGGAATACTGCAGTCTTGAAGGGAATTGAGGATTCTGGTCTGACTCTGAAACAGGTTTGTGAAAGCTATGTCGTTTGGCAAGCTTGGACACTCATAAACCTCCAGAGAGTCCCAGAGCATGCTAGCCAAAGTATTTTTACAAACACATATTGCTATCACAAGGCTAGTCTCTCCTGTCATATTTGAACAAGTTCTGCACTTTTCAAATGGAAGTGGATCTCGTTCCAGCCTCCACCTGAGAGCATTCCTGTTGCAACTATCTGTTGATGTAAAACTGTGTAGTGAATTCCCTTCCAGCCAAGAGCATTCCTCTTGTGAACATCTAGTGAATTCCTTTGTTTCCTTCACTTTGTTTCTGTGCAGAAGGCAATTAGACAGTTTTGGATCCTCCAGTTATTTATAAGGAAATGATCCTTATTTATGCTAGGAGAGGACAGCATGAGAGCAATGAAACTGCCTTTCTATCTGGAGCAGTTCAAAATAGGAAGAGGTAAAGCAGTCTCAAATATTGAGACAATTAGGATCTTGAAACACTCTTTTGGAGGGAGGTTTGTAGAACCTAGTCAAAGTTGTATGCCCATTTCTAAGAATTGTACCAGAGAAATAAGAGAGATCTAGATCAAGAGGTGTAATATTAGTTAACACCTTGGATATTAACTGCTCTAGCTGAATTACTTGCATTGTAGAATAATTGGAAGATACAAAAGCATCAACACCTTGCAGAAAGGCTTCTTTCACTTGAGATGTATAGCTCTCAGTTAATGCAGTTAGTTACACTGTAATCTGCTTTGTGTAACAGCTGCCTGTTGTACTAAAAGTGATCATATGAATCTCAGCTCATTCTCCAGTTAAAGCTGGCGAATTTCTCTGACAATAACCAACCTTCCAAGTCTGGTCTTTCTTGCCTGTTTTTGTTGCTGTGGATTTATTTCTAGTAGGCTGACTTATTCCGACATCTCATAACAATGATTTCATTAGGGTTTTTTTGGTGGTAAAATTAGAGCAATTCTGAACCATTACATACTTAAAATAATATATCTCAAATAATTTTGAATTTATAAGCTTTTGGCACTAACAAATGTGTTTAAACCTTATAGTAGTTCTTAGAAGGTAATGTTTCAGGCATGTCAGCGTTAAAGAAGCATTTAGACAAAACCCTTAATAATATGCACTAACTTTTGGTGAGCCCTGAGGTTGGCAGTTGGACTAGATGACCATGTTCTATTTTATTCTACTCTTCCTCTCTCTCATAATTTTTTTATGTTAATGTTACACGATTAAAATATTAAGGACCTTATCCAGTAAGCAAAATAATAGATGAAAATACCCATGGGTATAATTACAGCATCATGCATCTCCTTTATATTTGAAAGACAGAGGTCTTCAGTGTTTTTTATTCAGTAAAAAAATGAGAGAGATGTATTTCCCTGGAGCTACTAAAGTTCCAAGGAAATGTCTCTGCAACTATTTGATATACAAGTTTCAAGCTTGCAAAATTACATGTGAGCAACTTAAGCTGTGCAGTAGCTGTGTGACTGAAATTATTTGTTTCCATATGTTAGCTTTGAGGATGTTAATTGTATTGCCCCAAATAGTTGGTTTCGGCTGACAGTGAATGAAAAATTTTTTTGAAAATAGTAATTTAATATTCTTCACGTAGTAAAATATCATTTTTGTTTGTCTATGCTAATTATAGCTATCTAGAAGATTGCATCATTGCTCTCATATATAAATTGTAAGTCAATTTTTATGTGAATAAATAAAATAATTTTTTTGTGCAAACATAAATAATTCCATGCATTGTTGAAATACTTAAGTTCTCTTAATAATTTTGTCCATTTCAGCATAATCACTGGTCTCTGTGCTTTAATTTTTTTCAAGTCTGATCTTGTCATTTTTCCAGGATGTAATATAACTCACAGTAATTCACATGTGCTGAGCAATTAAGCTAGACACAGAGGTCTGTCTATAAGGAAAAGTTCTTGTGACAGGGCTTCTTTATGGTTTATTTAATGCAAATTAAAACCTGTATAAATTATTGTTTTGATGGATGTTTGACTGATTTCAGAAAAATATATTTTTCCTGGTAATAATTCTGAGTGAGCAATTAAACATTGTAGCAACATGTAAAATGAAGACTTGGATGCCTTGTTTACAAGAAGCACCATTTCCTTAAGCACAAAATCCTCTTCAAACCAAATACATCACTGATTTTATTTAAATTGATTCTCTGTTGACTTCAGTGGAATAAAGTACTACTTAAGCAGCACAAGCTTGTAGAATCCAGCTTAAAACAAGTAGCTTGAAAAAAGACAATAAAGGCAATTATCAGTTGTAGAGTTTGAGAAAAGCAGCATTGAATTTCCAAATATCTATCTGACAAAAAATACTAGTTCACATGTCCTGGATTCCAAATGTGGCATGTGATGAGTAACTTTAGCTACTTTTTTTTCTGGTGTTTTTGTGTTTGGTTGGTTGGTTTGGGATTTTTTTGTTTGTTTTTTGTGTGTTCAAAGTTAACTCTGGGTTAGGTTTTTGGAAAAAGAAAAAAATTTGTCATACACAAGTCTTATAGACTTGTAGACTATAAAAGATTTGTAGTCTCTTATATAGAACACAAGTCTTCTTGTTCTATATAAGCATCACTTAAGGGACAGTAATCTTTAAGTAGCCATAGTTAACCACACTATTTGCAAGTGACTGTGTGTGATTTGATCAAGGAGAATGGGGGTAGAGGGGGGTGAAATTCATCTTACCTGCTGGGCAGTAAATCATGTGGGAAGCTGTACTGTTGCTTTCTGTTCTCCAGCCACTGCTGTTACTGCTGGGGTGCTAGATTTGTCCACTTTGCATGGGAAGTGAAGAGCAAGGGAGGGTTCTGCCATGAAAATGATGCTGAAGTTTGGACAAAGACTCACATGAACATCAGGGCAAAATACACTATACAATTTTAAATTTTCTTTTTCCTTCATAATAGACAAGTCACTTCACTGATGTGATGTACAGTTGCAAGTCCTCTCTGGATACGTTAACCAGTTGTCATATACAATAAGGCAAATATGAATAATCAGTCTTCCAAATTCAATTACACTGCAGTATGGCTTGGGTAGCTGTCTAATGACTAAAGCCTACCTGGTGTAGACTTTTGCAAAGAGAGGGAATTGGTAAAGGCAAGAAAAGGAGAGGTACCAGTTTTTATTCTTGCATCAAACACACCAGTTTATCAGTGTTTTAGATAGTAAGTTCCAGGCCATAGCAGCCTGGAAAGCTAGAAACAGTTGAGTTTCAATTGCCTGCACTAATTTTCAAGTTCTAAATGGCTGGACAAAAGACTGAGATTCCCCCTAAAGCTTTGGTGAGTCTAAGTTCAATTAACTCCAGCAAGAGTTAGATCCTCAGGGTCTCTGGCTTGGATTGATTTATCCTGACTTGGTCTTCATTTAGACTGTCTTGTCTTCATTGTCTTGGTAGTAGAGTTTCTGCAAGGTATAGCCTGGGATCTGTGACTACCTGCATGTCATTCTTCTCTGAGAAGGACTGTGTGTCCTGGTTTGACACCGTGTCTGATCCCTATCTTGTACGTTATTCTCTCACTGGAGGCCCTTAACTTCTTCCTTTCTGCTGTCTCTATCCCATTTACTGCTTCATCTGTCTTCTCTCAACCACTGATGAATTTTTTCCTCATCTGTTTAGGTTTCTCATTTGTCATGGTTAGGTCTCTTTCTTCTGACAGCCAGCTGCACTACTAGCTGCAGTACTAGTCATGGATAGGTAAGATCAGATCTAAAAGAAAAAGAGATTCAGAAACACTAACAACATCCTGGGCACTGATGTGCTAAAAGGAAAAACTGCTAATATGTTCTGAATTTTCTGCAGGAAACCCAAAGACATAAGGTGGCTGGTGCCAAAAAGGTGGCTCTCAAAGCAGTTGGGGAAAAATGGCAAAGGGGGAGGCTGGGAAATCACAAGTTATACTAGTTATTTTTAAACATTTAAAATGAGTGAATATAGGTTTCTAAATTGAGAGGGGGTTTCGAGTTGCTTTGTGAAAAAATCTGTACAGCTTCTGGGCACCAGTATGAATATTATGAATATAAAGTAGTATCTGTCCTGCAGAGGAATATATGTCCCAATCTGTTTGTGTATAGCGAGTCATCTCTAAGAATGAAATGTTAGTAATTTATATTGAAGTCCTCTGTCTCCTTTAAACAAGCCTTTTCTGAAGAGCTGGACAAACTGTCTGACCTTCCTTCAGAGCTCCTGCAGATGAAATGAGAAATGTCAGTTCACAAAGCAAATGTCACATAACTCCACCTGAGTTCTGGTTTTGATGGTTATGATGTGCTGGACTATCATACGCATGTATGACAGGGCAATTAAAAAAAATATTTTGGCAGTAACAGAGCAACAGGGATAAAATATGGAAATCTAAGGAAAACACTGAATCAATTCAGTAAATAAAAAATTGCAAAGCAAAATAAAACACAAAGTAAAAGAGATTTTTATGGAAGTGTAAGAGTACGTGGGTGAGAATGCCATATGGAGCATTGGGTTGCGGGCAGCCAAATTTGCATCTGATGTGAGCTCTGTGAAAACTTGTAAGGAAATAAATAGTATAAGAAAGACATTGAAGAATAGCAAAGACATAGGAGAAGTCATGAAAGTTTCGAACAGGTCTGAAGAGCTAGAACTAGGAAGAAAACTAGGCTTCTGGTGAAAATCTAAGAAGTGTCAGGGTTTATGGTGTCTTTATACATGTCTTATACTCTTATTTCAATAGATTATGAGCTCAAATATTAACACATGAATTGACTGTGCCCCCAATAAATTTTGTTAAGAGGTGAGTGCTGGCAGGGCTGTGTTGCAATTGTACTCTTTTGTTTTGTATGTAGGCAGAGAGGAAAAAGCAACTTTATCTGAAATAACCAAACTGAAAAAAACAGACAGTCTAGTGTCAGTCAGAAATTACCTTTGCATATAGCCACATGAATACTAAAGAATAATGTTGAGATTCTTTCTAATTAAACGTGTCCTTCTCTCTATACTATATCCTAAGCATCTATAATAAACAAAAATAGTGGTCAGATCTTGGTTATGCTTTTTGCTAACCTAATGTTGTTAAGTGGATTTACCTGACTTGGAAATTCATTGGCCAGCAAACTCAGCTGTTCCTGATAAGGGACAGAGAAGAGAGACTTCTTCCGTGGAAAGTAGAGTTTGATGGCAGGGAAGATACAATCAGGTGATCTGAACAAGCAGCAGGGTCTGCCTTTTATTTTCTACAGACACTGTTTAGACTTGTACTGTATCAGTTCAGGACCACAAGAGCAGAGGGGATGGAGTAACATATTGGTGTGGTCTGTGCTCCCAAAGTGGTTTGTACTGGGAAGTTGTCTGAGAAAGGTACCCTTCCTTTCCACATAAACTGTTCTCGATAAATTAACACTGGAATCCACAGTTCTCTCTCCTTCCCTTTGCTTAGTGGCTGAGCCTGTCCATGTGCAATATTCCACATATCTAAATCAAGATTTTAATCCTGATGCTACAGGGCTCTGTACTTTTTCATTGATTTAAATATAAATATAATTCACGCACTTGCAAACCAAATGTGCTTGTGTGCAGTGTTAGCAGCCAATGTTTTTGGGCTTTCAGTGTTACCTTGGTGAAATATGTGTCACTGAACTTAAACAGTGAAGTTTTCTCAGAACAAGTACCACAAGAGAACTAATTCTAATAATTTAATTTGTTTGCTTGTGTATAACCCATTAGTTTTGCACTGAATTTATCGTCTGTATCACAGCTATAGATTTGTTCATCTAAGACAGTTTGCAAAAGACTTCATTTAGCCTTTTCTACAGTTGCAGCAATTAATATTGTAGTTTAACAACCAATTATATCAACCTGCATACAGCACTGATTGAGTGGTGTTTATAGAGAAAGGGAAAAATTAGTAAGGGAGTTTGATAGAAAAGTCTACGGACTATGCTTTTTACCTGGGCAGAAGAAATAAGGCAAACCTGTTTAGGGAAAAACTGAGGGAAGGCATTAGAAAAGAAATTTGTGCTCTTTTCCTATGATGAAGCTTTAGTATGCTTTAGCTAAGAAGTCTGTAAGCACCCACGGTGTATTAAGATCACTGGTTTGGGTACTCAGTAGAATTCAGAGCTAGATTTTTTTTTTTAACGTAGAAATTGGAATGTGCATTGCAAAATTATTCCAAAATACTGGAGAAATTTTTGTGTTGATCATTATTCATAAGGTTGAGCAGGTGATGGATAAAAGTATAATTTGAAATAATGTGACAATGCAGTTATAATGAGAAAGTTTGGATTTTTAAATGACTACTTATTCAGTAAGATTTAGGATCCACAGACAGGATACTGTACCTGAAAGACATCACAATTACATTGCCAAGCCCCAAATCAGATGTGCTTATTCTGTGCTGGTACACTCCTGCTGATTTAGACTTTCTAACACTATGACATAGCTCGTTACCTCTTGCAGCGCTTTTTTCCAGTGAATCCTGTTACTTGAGGATAGGAATTGCCATGGTTGCTCTTAGTTCTGTTCCATCTAATTGTTATTTAGCTTTCAAGAGAAAGCAAGTTTAGGCAGATCTGAGAAGGTATTGTGAGAGAACCTCTCCAGAAAGTTATTGTGGTTTTTTGTTGAGGTTTTTTGTTGTTTGTTTGTTTGTTTTTTCCCCCAGTTTTTTTTTCTTTTTTTTTTTTTCTGATCTCTAAAAGTTAGCTGGTAAAAATAGGAGTTCACGTATTTAAATTCAGGTTTTGAATGTTTTTTGGCAGCTGGTGTTTCATAGGTTCAGTTAGAGTCTTAAAATAATTCAACAGCTTGCCTATGTGTATTTAAACTTTTCCCCTAAAGATAGAATATACTGTGCCACTTATAATAAGTGATATGGAATAATAATCTTAATAGTCTTTGGCCATGTAAATAACAATGAACTTCATTGATAGGTTTTGAAATTGATTTACTTCAGAATTCTCAAGTACCTGAGAAGGTAGAATAGGATTGGATGATAACAGCAAGCTGATCATGAAATGATGTTTTGCTAAGCAGCAAAAAAAGCCTAGCTACCGAAATAACAGTGAATAAATATCAGAACATGATGTCATTCCCCCTTATGCCATGTCTCTTAGGAAACAAACTTGTCTGAAATAGAAACACAAGTAGGTGATCCAGGTAAAAGAGTATAACCTAAAATATTTTTCTATCTTAAAAATATAAAAACTATACTGATGCCTAGACATTGTCATATAGTTTTGATGAAGGACAGGAAGGCGAAAAGGTAATTTTTAATTTTCAAAAGTATCAACAGAAGGTAGACTTATTTTCATCTTGGTCTCTGTCTCAAATTAAATTATGTGTATTTTTTTCTGAAACCAGGAGGCCTCTTCAAAAGTATATAGTTCAATTGCACGGGCATTCATCCCCATTAAGTAAAAAGCAAACTGGTCACAAACTGTTGAAAAGTGCAAAATGTAAAATGTAAGTAAATTTTACATTTGAATGTAAAATGTAAGTAAAAATTTACTTACTCTGTTTCACGATATCGTTCTTGTACAAGTTTGACTTTGTCTTTAATGGAGTTCAGATTTTCAGTTATTGTTATGTTTTCAAATCTATTTAGAGCATGTTGTACCTAAACCCTTTCTCCCATGCTATTTTTTTTCACATGCTGGAACCACCTCTACAAATTTTTTCTCACGTGCTATCTATAACCTGACAACAGGAATTAATTTTGAATATTGCTCCCAACTGGTCCAGGTGTTAGGTGTATTTTGTGATTTTTGCCACTGCGTTTCCTCCCCAGTTCTGTTCTGTCCTCTTGTTATACCCTCCTTTTATCTTGCTTATTGTCGGGGAAAAGTGCTCTAAATAATAATTCTTTTACTGATACTGAGGATCCCAGTTTGGCTGGATTCTGAATGTTATCACAGTGTAAATATTAATAAGTTATGCTCACTGACTGTGCTGCTGAGGGTCAACGTGTTTCTCGTCTGACATGGGGAGGCTGCACACCTGCATACCAGTCAACTGACATACGTTGTGACATGGCTGGGAAGAAGGGACTGTGTGTGGTTTATTATTTAATGGGAACTCGATCATGGAGTCAGACAAAGCATTTGGGTTCTCCCGGTTTTGCTGGAAAAAAGACATCTGTATTAGTTGCATAAATGTTTTTCTTTTCTTTAACAGAAAAAGGTAATGAGAGAACTTTCCTGTTTATAACATCTATAAATATGAGACGGGGTGTTTGGATTTGCTGTAGAAGTTTGTTAGAAAATAACCAGCAGAAGAATGCTATTCTCTTTTCACATATGTCCTATGGGGTAGTTTTGGACCTTTACGTGCCAGCTTGGGTGACCTGTGATGATCATGTTGTGATATGAGTGATCTCAAACCGGGGTGCAGCCTGGATCTTTCAGCTGCGTGCTGCTCTACAACTTGTATCTTTTACAGATTTTTTTTTAAATTTTGTTTCACTGACTCCAAGGCGACTAGTGTGTTCAGAAAGATTACATCGGATTAATTACCAAGAAGTATTTGACAAGTTGTGTTCTTTCTCAGGGTGAAAGTGTGAAGTGCAGGAACACAAATCAAGAGCTTCAAGCCTTGTGCAGAACAGATTGAAATAGGAAGTGTCTAGAGATTGGATAGACAAGAATCTTATTTGTCATAAGCAAACTAAAGCCATCTCTGTGTTCTCCATGAATGTAGTTTCGCAGGGAATTACATTCAGCACTGTTCTTGGCAGTGATTTTTCTTAACACCTGATGACCTATGAACAAATATGTGTAGGAAATGGTGGCAACCCAGTGAGGGAAGTAAACAGCTTGAGTGATGGCCTCTTTCCTCTCTGGTTACTGCTGATGATATCTCCCTCCTGTATGGCTTTTCCCATTATTTAATTCTTTTATGCATTGCACAGGAAAGGGAGCGTGCTGCACCGGGAATGAACTTCTGGGAGACTTTCTATTCTTGGTGTTGATGGCAATATATTCTGCAATATGATGGCATCTTCAAGGAAGGTGTCTCTCTTGTTCTGTGTCAGGTTTAACTATGCTCTGTATGATACATTTGAAACAGATGTTTTTCACTAGGTGTTCCAGGATTTTGGTCTCTTTTGGAGAGGGATATGCCTGCTGAAGCAATTTATAAAGTGGCAAAATGGTGCTTCAGTTCAGAAGCATTCTGATGTAGCAACTGAGGGGGGAGATTCCCGTGGTCTGGACAAAGTGAACAGACTTCTTTGATTGGCAACACTGCATTGCATTTTTCTCCTTTTACAAAAAGGATGAGATTTGCACAAGCCTGAAACAATCCTGGCATTTTCCATTGTTTTGTACGGGACTGTGTATTATGCATCTCACTTGCACCTTTGAAAGTTTATTGCATTTCCTCACTTTCTTAATTGAATTTGAATCATTCCTCAACTCCAGCACAGTGGATTTTTATGTGGATCTTAAGCGATGGACATGGTTAACTGTGCTAAATTTTCTTTTCTTTATATAGATAGATAAATATATAACTTTCATTATTTAAAGGGCTATGAAAAAGTCTCATAAGTAAAGTCTAATTATGAAAATTTAGGGGACTTTATGCCCAAGTAAATATACTATAATCTATTCAGATAATTCCAAATGAGTTCAAACATGAAAGAGGTAGCACTCCCTGCTTGGTTAACCATGACTGCATTTTCTGAATGGCTGAGCCCACTTTTGGTATTTGTAATCTTTTCTGGTGGAGTGTAAATAATTTCCTCTTGATTGAGTAAATCAAATGAGTAAGCGTAGAAGCTGAAGATCAGATTACAAAAAGAAGTTTCAGGTCTGTGAATGAAGATGCAGTATGTGATTTTGTTCTTTTTTAAAGGATGTACTAGCCTAAATCCTAAATCTTCGTTTGCGAAGCCTAGCCATGATGATGTGATTTTGTTCTTTTTTAAAGGATGTACTAGCTCTCTAGACTCTTGAATGAGACAGTGACTGCACCAGACCATTATCATAGTTCAATTTATTACAAGACATTAATTTCTGTGTAAAGTGAATTATTTTAAAATTTGAGATATGTTATGGAAAAGTGGCTTTTTGCCTCAAAGTATCCACTTCACTTAAGTTACTTAAATTAAAAATAACAAAATTTTATGCTGGTTTTGCAATACTTGCATCAAATTGCTGTTTTCATCCAAATCAGGATGATAAAACTATAACCATCATCACTAATGTTAAGCAGCAACTGTAAGAATCTGAATATATTACATCAGTATTTAAATGACTGTATATCCATCCTTATACGCTATGACTTGTTTTTTGGTTGTTGTTTGGGGTTTTTTTAAGTAATTTAGGAAAAGACACATAGAATCAGAACTCTAGCACAGCTTTCATCTGAGGAAATGCTAATTAGATTAAGATAATACAATATGATAAGAATGGAACAATGTTAAAAGCCTACAAAGTTATCTGATCTTTCTAATAGAGAAAGAATTTTTCATTAGATAATCAATGAAATGATTATGGACCTCACTGACCCAGGACATCAGGAAACCAAAAAAAAAAAAAAAAAAAAGGACGTATTGGAGAGGAACAAGACATTTTTAGAGAATGGCTGTGTTGCTGGTGTTAGTCTAGAAGCAGCCTCTGACCTGCTGAGCCCATATATATCTGCTGTCTGAACCATACATGAGGAGAGTCAGCACACTGTGCTTGCTCATGCTATTGCTTATACTTTTCAACAGGCACCTTTTCTTGGGCACTGATCATACTGATTTTCTCCACTGGGACAGATGCCAGCAGTGCCTTAGCCAACAAGTTGCCTTACTATCCCTCTTTGTGTTGTATTAACAAAAATGAAAAGAAGCAGCTTGAAGATTAATTAAAACACGTGAAAAGAGGTCGCAGGGGAAGGTGGGGAATGGCTGTACAGATATTTGGACAGAGCATTGCGGAGGCATTGAGGAATTCGGTGAACATTGCCCTGTAGTGCTTTGCGCATGAACGTGACTAAAACCTAGAATTATAGAATCATAGAATAATTCAGATTGAAAAAGACCTCTAGGATCATTGTATCCAACCATTAAGCCAGCACTGCCAAGTCCACCACTAAACTACTCCCCTAAGCACCCTATCTACAGACCTTTAAATTACCTCGATCACTTCCCTGGCCAACCTGTTCAAATGGTTAACAGCCTTTTTGGTGAAGAAATATTTCCAAATACTCTATTCAAACCTTCTTGGCACAGCTTGAAGCCATTTCCTCTCATCACTTCTTACCTGGAAGAGACCAAACCCCATCTTACTACAACCAACTTTCAGATAGTTGTAGGGAGTGATAAGGTTTCCCCTGAGCCTCCTTTTTTTTCCAGTCTAAACAATCCCAGTTCCTTCATCTGCTCCTCATAAGACTTGTGCTCTAGATCCTTCACCAGCTCCCTTGCCTTTCTTTGGACATGCTCCAGTACCTTCCACGTTTAGCAGTTCTCCTGGATAGTCCCACAGTGATGGGACCTCAGATGGGGAGTGGATTTATATGAGTGTAAGGGGAAAAGAGCAACAGGTATGTTTACAGCCTGTGGAGGAGCTGGCAGAGAGGCTGCAGCCTGGTGCATTTGAAGTACCTATATACTGAGGGCTTGCTTTGGCCACTGGAGGGGTTTCTTTCAGAGATCCTATCACCTATGCTATGAATGTGCTTGGGCACCTGCCCATGGAGGGACTCTTCAGTTTCTGTCCTCCATGGCTGTGGAGTTACCCAAGGTGTGTGCTGGCCCGCTCCAGTGCCATATGAGCTGCCTCCTGGCGCTGAGACGTCAGTTCATGTCCAGGTGGACATTAAGAAAAAGGAAATGGTGTGAGTAGAGCATGACCACGCAGAGGTGCTTCCACAGCCATCAGAGGGAGCTCTCTGCGGTTCATGCAGCCCACTGAGGAGGAGTGTGGGTGATGTGACAGGGCAGAGGTTGATGTTGCTACTAGAGCTAGGTGTGATGATGTTGAGGAGACTTTGCCTGTCTGCAGGGTTTCTGAGATGGAGGAAATGGTTGCCAAATCCAGGGCATCAGTTGTCTCCTGGAGCCAACAGTGGGAGTGGTGATGGTGGATTGCCCTGTTAGCCTCTAGACTATTCCCCTGTGGCAGCCTTGCTCATTTAAACCATAGTCTTCCGACTATGGGTCATTTATCTTCCTTTGATTATTGGTCTCTATACATGGTCCTGCCTGATCTTCCATGGATGAAAATAACTGGATTTAAGAGTTAACAGTTAAGTCCAAGGAAAAACAGGTTTACTTGTAAACCTTCCAAGTTTCATGACCTCTCTGTCTCAAAAAGAAATCAGTTCAGGATTTCTTTAATCTTCTGTGCCTTCTTTCTTTTTTGTTCGTTTGGTTGGTTTTTGTTGGTTTTGTTTTTTTCTTTCTTGCTCTCTATGGTCAGGAAGACCAAGGCTTGTTGTTTTGGTTGAAGGATCCCCCAAAGTACTGCAGGATTTGTTCAGTGTGAGCTTATCCCATCCATTGTTGTGAGTATATATTAAACAGGTTTAAGCAGAAATGAAAAGTAAACAAAGAATTTTATTTAATCTGATTTAAGTTCCTTTGTCTTTAATCAGAACGAACCAAGTCAGAAGCTACTGTGTTTATTCTGTCGTGATTTCACACACTCATTATTTTTCAGTTATTCATCAAAACCTGAGGAATCTACAGTTATTTAATATGAGGAGAAACACTCTTCGTGATCTTTTATTTAACACCCCTTCTAAGCAGACTTCGTGGTTTGTACAGAAGGAATAAAAGACACTGGGGTTTTTTATTTGTTTGTTTGTTTGCTTTTTGTCATGTTAGTCATCTCTTTACCAGATTCTTTTTGTCAGTACCTGAAAATGTTTTCCTTTCATTCCAACTTGTGCAGATGATATCTTTTTTATTATTATTATTATAATTTTACCCCCTTTGGTAAGAGCAGTTCTGTAGTAAGTGCGGATAGATTTAAATGCTGTTTTTCAAGTCAAATACCTTACTTCATTTGGCTTTTTCTGGAATTTTGAGACCCTACTAATTTTGTTTGTTGGCTAAAGCAGCAAACTCAGAGATGATCATTATTTGGACATGTCACTGCAATACTTTGTGAACAGTGAGAAAAGTTTTGGTTTCTGTTGAAAGAGTGTTACAGTTTAGATGAAGTTATCAACATTTCTGGTGTTTTCTTAAATATATTTACCCATGTACTCCTCTTCAGTTTTTCTATACTGCTTAATATAAATTATGACATTATTGGATTCAATAGGAAAAGAAAAAATACCATAGAACAGTGTATCTAGTTAACTTCTATAGTTTCACATTAAATTCTTTGCCTTTTGTTCCCTTGGTCACTATGATAAATTCACTGTAAGAAGGTTTATCTGACATTGGTTTTGTTCTTCTTTCCTTTTTGCTATTTCTGCTCTGTTGCTATATTTTGTATTTTTCCTAGCACCTTCTGTTTGACTGTCTCTGCATGTTTCCATCTTATGTAAAGCATCTGTAATTTCATTTTCATTGAGTACAGGGGAACCTAAGATTTAAGGTCTCTTCTTTATTAACAGGGAAAGACAGAATCATTTCTAATTCTAACAGACTTTTTAGGTGATCTGTTTAATCACTGAGACAAAAATAAAATTACTTTCGTTTAGACTTTCACCTGGAAGTTTCTATTTATTGCTTTCCTTATTTTTCTTGTCTTAGAAGAACCTCAGTTCTTCTTTATTTTTCCCTTTAATATCTTAAAACTTAGGGTTTACTAGATAGTTGGGATTTTTAAATTATTATTAGTATTGTTTTGGGGTTTTTTACTCTGCAGTCAATGTTATATGCATAAAACAATTTTCCTGTGGAAGCAGTTAGGTATGTGCCTAAATCAGTGCCCTTGATCCTAGTGGATCTTATGCATTATGTCCACTTTTCTATTGCAGTCTTCCTGCTTCTGTCTTACAGTCTTTCCTTCAGAATCTACGTCTGGCTTGGAGACGCTGTAACCTGTAGTCTCAATATATCTGTGCTGTTAATGCAACCGGAAGGTCTGACCTGCATGTCAAGTGCTGGATTCTAAATTTCTTCTTTGCTGCACAGGAGTGTTAATAGCATTATGCTTTACCAGCAGTGCTATTCTTTACAAGTAATTTTGGGGTTTAATATCATTGCTTAATTGAATATTTATCAGATGCCAGCCGAAACTATTGTGTAGAATTTCTGTAACTTAAGTTTTAGAACTGATGAAATCATCTAGTTCAAATAGTGTAAAGGAATTATTTATTTTTCATGACTTAACACAGTTTTGTTATGAATAGGCCAAGGGGATGTGGAGGATGTAGTTCTGTGGTGCAGTCAGGTTATGTTATTGACATATTGGGTTTTGCTGGAATTTGTATGGCAGCTTTTTGTTTATTTGATGTTTTGTTGTTTGTGGTAGGGTTTTTTTTTTATCTTATTACACAGTCATTGGTACCTGTGAAGATGATCTCCTAATCAGGTAACAGAATACAATTAATGCTGTAACAGCCACAATTTTAAAAGAACAAAAGTACTTTAGTTGTTCTTTGGTTGACATGTTATCAAAAGATAGGAAATCTTGTCTTAAAATGAATGGTATCTTTTAATCAATCTGAAATTCAGCACAGCATCTCCGATTAAATAGGGAGAAGAATCACTGGAGAAAGTAGTATGTTGCTGATACAATTACACATTTAACACTAATTCTACAGAACATCAGTAGGGACAGTGAAGTAATATAAAAAGACCAAGACAATTTAGAAATATGGACAGAAATAAAAGCTGAATTTGGAAAAGTGCTAAGTTACATCCACACTTGTGAGAGTTTTACTTTATACAACTTCAGAAAGAGATTTTTCTGCACAAGTATTTGTTAGAAAGAGAAAATGCTTGAGACACAGCAATACCAATGGTCATCTGAGAGTAGCAAAAATACTGTAGACATGAATTTATAATGGGATACACTAGTGGAGGAAAATATGAGTTTTCATGCATTGTCAGCCCATCCTGGCAAAAAGGTAATTGAGGCAATGATAGAATTGAACTGCATATATGCTTAGTTTGGTTCTGGACACCATCTCTGTGGTATATTGTCAAACTTGAGTGAGCCCAAAGGAAAAAAACATCATTTGTGTTAGGTGGCTGGAGGGAGTCATGTTCTAAGTGAAGAATAGCAGAAATTAATACAGTATTTAGCTTGCTTAAGAAATAAAAAAGGGACAGAAACACAACACTCATGCTTAATTCAGCATTCATGTATCTGGAAATAGTAAAAGGACCATGATTCTGCTGTTTTCTACATAGATTATCAGAATCAGTATTGCCTGAGAGAAACAAATTCAGGAGATTATGTGATGTGCTTTTCTGCCTGTGAAGCATTGGACCTTTTGAAAGAAAATGCTTGAGGAGGCCTGGCTGGAATTGTACATCTTTGGTCTGCTAGCAGCCACCACATCATTTGTAATGCAACTACTGAACCGTCATTGTACAGGAAACTACCTTGAGGAGGAGCTGATGTGTACTACCAATGACATGGTAAAAAATAGGATCTAAAAAATAGATCCTGCACTGTTTGCAGGCGTATAAATAAGCTGTGTCTTCCCACAGGATCTTGTAAGTTATTAAAAGGCAGTTTGATGTATAGGAGCTAGAATAGATTTACATCCAGGTGGCATAGGCTGAGACAAAGCAAAGGGATCAAGGACATTGAAAGCCTGAGCAACTCAAGGAAAGAGAGAGCCTCCCTACACATTTGCTGCAAATAGCCAAGCTTGTTTTGTTTTCCAAGCCATTTAAGTTAACAAATACTTTTTGCTCATAATCATGACTGATTGCATACCTCTTTGTCCTGAGGTTGAGACCAGATGTTATTTTTACTTCAGGCTTGCAGAGGCTCCCTATCAGGTTAGCTCATTTCCTAATAGAAGGATATTGCTGTATTTCCTAGGCAGTCCGATTACTCTTAAGATACTCAATTTTTCTGTGGAGGATGTTGTAACCTCTGAGCTTGTGAGTTTCATCAGAAATCATTGCTTAGAAAAATTAAGGACGTGGTAAAAAATATTGATGTTTGGTTTTTTGGGGCAGTTTCTGTGGCTAGTAGACTTTCTCCTTTCTGAAGAAGAATATTTAAAATAAAAGGCTTTATTTTTAGCTAAAATATATTCCTAATCAGTGGCTTTAGTTTTTAATGCAATGTCAAAACTGAACTTGTAGTTAACTTTTTAAAATGTCGACTTTGCTTTAGAGGCGAATCTGTTTTGCCTGGTTGTCATTAAAATGAAATACAAGTGTGGAGAGTTCTAAGATCAATCAACTGAGATCACATATAAAACTCCCACTTTTTCGTACAAGTATTACATGTGCCCATTTTTTATCTTGCTATTTGATGGGGAAATTAGATTTTCCTTTTTAAAAATTATTTGGAAATAATTTCAAGGAGTATTTTGCTTGACTCTTACTCCATTTGTTTCTCTTAAAGTCAGCAGCAAAATCTTGCTTTGGTAAGGTTTTGGTGTACTGTTTCATGTAGGTCAATGAGGTCACAACCTGGAATATTAAATAAATAGCTTTTTTCTCTTATCCCTTATATGAGATGTTTTGAAACATTTGCATTTTCATTATATTTTGTGGATTGTCTTAATATGACTTATTGTACACTAAAGTGTGCTTGTATGAGAAAGACCTGACATATATGACACGACATTGCAGGAAAAATGTAAAGAAGCTTTGGCATCCTGCATCATCTTGGAAGACTTAAAAGAGAAGATAATGGTTCTTACAGTTTCTTCCCTTGATGTAGTTTTGTTCCTCTTAAGCATCAGTGGTAGAATCCTCCTGGTTTGCAGAACAGCCAACACCAAGAACTATGAGTGTGCAGAAAGGGGTTTTCAAAAGCACTAAATAAACACAAATTGATCAGTTAAGTGCCCAGTACCCCTGAGGGAAGTGGTGATGGCTTAAAGACTTTTTTAAGCAAACAAACAAACCCAGTACTTTCCTATCTTCCATTCACTTCCTCAAACCAGTAACTACTATAACTTTGCTGAGCAATTGTGAGAGGTTTAGGGCATAGCTTAGGCACACTATGTGCAGAAGTTTTAGATGCTGTTACCCGTAGCCTCCTACCCTATGGCAGACTTGGCAAGAATTGTTAGTATGTAAGCCCCCTCAGCACAGTCCCATTTGCAGTGCACTTTCTTTGCTCAAACCTGGTGTCACTGGCAGTTTCAGCTCAGATGCTTAAAACCAAAGTTTGTGTGGGAAGGAGTGAGCCACAAGTGTGTATTTGCTTTAGCTGCTGTGTGGTAGGGCAGGCAGCACAGCAGAAAAAAAGAACTGGATATAGTGAAAATCTTACACCCCCACAGCAAGATTGCCACAAAACATCTGCTAGTAGTTTGACAAGCTGTGGAGGAGCTAGATTATTTACTGTTATAATAGATGAGGTTATTGATAGTGTGGAACACTGCAATTGATAATTGGTGCCATGTAGTGGTAATGGTAGAAGTATACGTCCACAGGGTTATTAATTGGGCTTGTCTGTTGTTTTTTTCAAGAGATGTTGGGAGATACTAAACAGGATTGAAATTATGCGTGCTCTACTCTGCCAGTAATTTTAGTCATGACTGTTACATCAGTCATGTACCTTTTATGTTTATTAGTCTCTCATACATGTTATCCAGATAGAAATAGAATAACTTAAGCATGCAAAAAATTTCCATGTATATATCTAAGGATTCCCATTCTATTAAGTGCCATTGTGATACAGGCTTGGCCCACGTGAGGATGAAGAATGAACAATGTGTCAGTCCCCTTTCCAATGATGCTCAACCTGTGTTTTTCCTACTGTTGTTTCATCTACTGTACCTTCAACCTATTACCAACTCCAGAGGCATACGCTACAGTGCAAAGCTTAATTATATCCATCTGAAGAAAAGTGCTGATGAATCAGCTCTTCACCAGGCTGAATATTAAAATGGCTCAAAATAAGATATTTGTGGCATTTACAGATGTAAAAGATTCTGTGGTTGCCCAGCAACCAGGGGAGAAAAAGCAGAGAACACTGTTCTTCACTAGCAATTGGGAGCACTGATGCTTCTTTGTCACTGGCGGTAGTCCGAAATGGAAGACCACCTCTACTAATGTAGGTTTCTGCTCAGATGAACACATCTACCTCCTTCTGCACTTGTTGCCCTCTGCAGAAGGCAGGCATCATTAACTGATAAATCAGTCGGTCATAGAAGCACTCGCACAAATTGCTGGTTGTGTAGCCAGCCTTGCTAAGGAGAATGTGTGGAAGGGTAGTCATCTTTGTAGCAACTTCATTGAACTTTGAGTCAGTGCCTCTTAGCGTTTACCTGGGCTATGCCTGTGCTTGCTATTGTCTCATTAGACACCTGTCAAGGTGATGAATAGTTCATCACAGACATCAAGCCTGGATCTATCTAGCTGTGACTGAAGCTCACTTCTTTTTATTCTTCCCCCCATGACTGCAGACCATTATTCCCTTCCTGCTTGCAGCAGCTTTTCGTGTTTTGGTAGGCTGTTAATATCTCTACCTCTGTCTCCTCTCCGTGTATTTTGACATCTATTTGTAGGTCCCTGCTGCCTGACTTCTGATCATCTGGGTTCTGTCCAGGTGGTCTGCATTGTGATTGACAGCTACTCCAGCCATGACTTTACCTGTGCTGAATGTGTGCAGCTCCTTTCCCAAGGAGCTGCTCAGGTTGCAGGACTGCATGCCCACATGGCACTTAACCCAGCAGTGAGATGCATGCTGGTTGCTGTGCCTAGGCTCACATTGCATGTGTGAATCTCTGATTGCTGGAGGATGCTGGAGATGGGTCACTCTGTGTGCCTGGGGACACCCTCCCAGCCATAGCCTCACCCACTATGCCTCCAGATCTCTCTCTTTATACATCCCAGGCAACAGTATGGTCTCGGTGACTTCTGTTCACCTTATGATCCACAACAGCTCACATTTCTACAGAAATACTGCTTACTCCATATTAGCATTACTGGGTTTTCCTTCCAGCACTCAGGACCTTGCAGTTAAGCTTGTTGAACAGCATCCAGCCTTTCCATCAAGGGGTTGGTGAGACAGCACAAACTCAGGTGGTGTTAGGACAGCTGTTTCTGCTTTCCCTAGTGTAGCAATTTTTATATTGAGTGGCAGGTGAACCAGGAAAGAGAAGTACATAATCACCCAGGGAAATTATGGCATTGCCTAGGGATGGCGAGAGAGTGAACTGTAACAGGTGCCTAGTGATTCACAGGAGTAATGCCAGATTCCTCTGCTCTGGCTTTAATCCCAAGGAGAGTTTGAGTGATGAAATGGTGAAAAAATAATGGAAATTTTAAAAATTAGTCTCATACTAAAGAAATGGAAATGAAACTGTCAATATGTATGAAAACTCAATATTGAAAATTCATTTTGCTGTAGTTGTGTCAAGATGGTCTGTAGGTCTGTAATGTGTGCAGAAAGGCTTTGGTTTACTAATGTACTTGCTATCTGATGCTGCCATCAGCCCTTCCTTCTTTGCTTAAGCTTGGTTTTACTTTTTTTCAGTGTAGAGTAAGACAAAAACCATAGCTTTTTTTTTTTTCTTGGTCGAGTTCTTCTGCTGGTAAGAAGAAATATATAGGGCAGTATAACTTTCCTAATATTCTGACAGGTACTTAACAACCAGCTTGTCAAGTGAGTATTCATCCCTGGCCCCACAATGCAGTCATTCTTATAAGTCTGTGCTTTGTAACTAGCCTTTGTATTTTGCAAGTGAATTCCTTCCACACACTTTTACAGCCTGGATAAAACTGTGATTTTAAAAAAGAGAATATTGTAGTCTCATTGTTTTCTTTGTTTTGTGAACTGAAATGTATAATGTCTATATATTAACTTTTCTAATTGTGAAAGCCTCAGATTGTATAGATCTTTCTAAAGCTTCAGATTGGCAGTGTTTTTTTACTACCTTTTGGTTTAAAATGCTTGTCCAAGCTACAAAATACAGTTCCAGGGCTTCATTAGTGTTGGTATCCCAGAAACACTACAGGCAAAGCTGAAAGTAAATGCTGTGAGGTGTATTTGTAGCCACTATTGCTATGCAGTATTCTGCACTTCTGCATGTCAGGGAAGAATGTGAGAGTCCTGGGCCTTGTGCTTCCATGTCGCCTAAGTGCTTTTGGAAATTTTCCTCAATGTGTTTGAGTATGAATTCAGAAGTCATTCAAAGGTTCTTAAACAAATCACTCTGTATTTCAGAAGCTCACCATAACTATGCTAAAAGTCTGAAAATCAAGACTTTAGGAATAATAATGTGAGTAACGTTTTGGTAGTGTCTGTTTGGCCCACAGGGATTGGGGTTTTTTTTTTGTAAATGGGGTGACATTATTGAGCAATAGCAACACTTAAGCAACACAGCTTTTTCAATTCCCTTCATTATAGGTGTTTATCTAGAATTGGAGCAGTACAATTGTTCCTATAATTTAAGGCTTTGAAAAAAGATTCAATAAATATTTTTTTTAAACAGGAGTAATTTCAAAAGATTGGAGCTGACTAGGTGCAATCACTGCTCTTTGTTTTTTTCAGTCATTTCCCTCCTCTGCTGCCTTTGTTTTCTTTGCTGTTCAGCTGCCTCCTGGCCATCTTTTTCCTTGTCTACACATTCCCCACTTGCTATATTTTTTCTTATCTTCGTTTTACTGTTCCGTTGCTGTTTGATGTAGCATTGCCATCTCCTTTGATTTGCTTAAACAAACTGCACTGCAAAAGCGGTACCTCTGTGCTGCAGGTTTGATTTGAAAGTCTGGGACCTGTCTGAGACACTGTTGTCCTTCAGCATCAAGAACAGCAAATACTTTAAGGACATGCTACTCAGCAGCTGTGGGGTTTTATCTCATATGACTGGTCAGCAGGATTTTCCCTCTAGACTTCAATCTGTAGGCTCATAAACTCTTTTATAAAGCATCTGGCATCTGCTCACAGGAAGATGATTCAGGGATAAGAAAAACTTGTGTTGGTAAATGAGGTTATTCGTAGGTGGCTTTTAATAGATGATCTTGTATGTTGAATAACAGTTGTAATTAATTGTGCTTTTCCCAACAGTAGAAGTATTCCAGCAGCAGAAATAATCCATTCACATCCTCATGAGTACAGACATACCTGGGGTGCTGCTGCTAATTTTCAGTCAGAGCAGTTTCCCTGGTAATTTTAATAACATTGCCAGAAAGCTCCTGGGGAATTCAAGGTGAACAAACAGATCTGCACACAGCAGAAGCTGCACCATCTCCCAGCACAGCGCCTTTGCCTTGGCTCTGAAAGAAAGCAGGTGACTTAGGTCAGTGTAATTCATTACCTGTCAGAGACCAGATGTTGCCCAGGACCTGTTGTTGCCAGCCAGGCCAGAGTAATTTTGTGGATGTGTGAGGAAGAGGAAGGCTGAGCAAAGCAATGGAGCTGGAGAGCACAGGTACCAGAGCTCCAGGATCTGTGTGAGGTGCTCCTCTCTGGTGTGAGTTGTGGTGTGATATCTACTGTCTATCCTCTAAGAGGTGCAAGGGCCTCTCCCTAGGAGATGAGCTATCAGGAGGGACTGTGAGATGAAGTGAAAAGACTGGATGTGGCACTTAGTGCCACATGGTGGTGTTGGAACAAGAGTTGAACTCGATGATCTCTGAGGTCTTTTTCAGCCCAGATGAGTCTGTGATTCTGTTCTATGATTCTGTGATCCTGTAGGTACTTAGTCAGGTTAGTGCCATCTTGCTGTGCCATTGCTTTCAGATTTAGTATTAATAATGGCAGTAGTATTGAAGCTGTCTGCAATGAAGAATGCACACAGTCTCAGTTTCTTAAAACATTTTGATTCAATTCAATTGGTCAGGCAGTGCTATTGGCAGGCTAATTCAAGTGAGATTGACATCCAGTTTGTCTGCATCTGCTGTGGCTTGATGGTTCCTGCAGACCTGACCTTTGCTGCAGGAAATACTGAGCAATGCCCATTTGTCCAGAGGGGATCAAGGTGCTTTGCAGAGCACCCACCACCTAATACAAGGAAGTTTTAGCAATTCTTTGGGTGGTACAGGAAACCAGTACTGATTTATATATTTGCATATGAAGATAATTTTGGACTAGTCTGTGTATAAAAGAAGCAACGATACAAAATGCAGAATGCAGCTTGAATTAGACTTAAAAGCCAGCAAATCCATCAAACCAGAAGGAAAAAAAATGGTGGGGATTTTATGGTTAAAAAGCCAATTAAAGCTTTACAGAGCTTATAGGAGAGATTTAAGCTTAAAGCCTCCATGCAAGCTTGCGGAACATATGCCAAAGCAGAAAATTAGCAACAGCTTGCAATAGCTAATTCTTTTATCCAAAGTGAACTCTGTCATCTTAAATTGTTACTATTTATAATGTGAATTGTCTACGCTTGTTTGAAAGGAAAAGCTGGGGTGGGATAGATAATGGGGAAATACATAGGTAACTGCATGTGACCAAACAGCAAAAATAAGTAATCCTGATCCACCAAGTGGTGTTGTAATGCCAAGTTCAAGGATGATAGTGAATAATTTTGCTTAAAAACAAATTCTTGTATTATAATTTGCCTGCTGTGCTTGTAAAGGGCAATAAATCTGTCTTGTTGAAGACTTTGTTTAGAAACTTTGTTTCCGATACTATTGGCAGGGAGGGGGAAATGGATTTGTGGGCTGAAGATTCATAATCCCAACAGTTTGAAGGATCCTTCTTTTTTTTTTTCTTCTATTCTTCAAGGAAAAACCGTTGAGAACCACAAAATATTTCATACCTTTTAAAAGTGCAAGTTTTTGGTATATAGGTTGTACCTCTGGAGGATGCATTGTTGTGCTGCTCCTGAATGTACAGAACTGGAAAAGCAGTGCAACCAAATGTTTCAGTCGGATTAGCTTCTCAATAGATGATACTATTAATTTTCAGTAGGTGGTGGGAGCAGTTGCTAATGCAAATAACCAAAGGTGTATCCTTCAGTAAGGGGTATTGGAGGCATCACCTCTAGGGCAAAGACACTATTTCTATTCACTGTGTGCAAAGTACTTAGTAAAATGTCTTACTCCTCTTTAGACGCAGCAAAAGTATGATTAATATTAATAGTAACAACAATATCTGGCAAATAGCATTTATTAACCAAGTTTACTGGAAAAAAAGAGTGTCTCAGGAACAGTGCATTTCTATGGTGCATTGTAACTCTGAGCTTAAAAATCTAAACATTCTTAAGTATGCAGTTGGAACAACACAAGCACTACTGTCCATGTGGATTCTGACAAACAACAGGTTTGTATGTATCTGGGTCAAATGGATCTTCTGGTCTTTCTTGTGATTGCTGCTGGATTTGTTAGGATGAATCAGTGATACAGACTTCACCCTCTGAGTAACTGCCATTGATCTGCATTAGTTTCAGGCAAGGTTGCCTGAAATGTTTTGCATTTGCTCTTATTACTTTTTCTTGTCAACAATTGTTACAGAAACTCAAATGATAAGGCCAGAATTTTTATCTCAGTACTGTGTTATTCCATTCTGCCATTCACCTTTATCTTTTTATTGTTAAAAATTCCTGGCTATTCTCAGGAACTAAATGTTTAAAATTGGGTGTGCTGTTAAATGTTTGCTTCTATTTGCCAGTTGAATTTATCTGTTTAATAATCTGTCAGGAAAAAAGAAATCCCTTGATTCATACTAATTCTGTTGATTTTAATAGAAGATAAGACTTCAAACTTACTTTCTCATTATTTCACTTACTGCTTTTAGAAGGAAAAGGAAAGACTAGGATTCAGAAAATGAGTTAGCAGAACTGTGACTGAGGTAGCACAGTCAAGACTAAGTCTGGGATCTGGAGACAGTTATGAATGGCCCAGACTATGGAAGGTCAGTCATCAAGGCTGTCCTTGAAAAAAAAGCAGGAGAAAAGTCTGGTTCTGGTAAAAAATTCTCCCTTTTAGAGCTGTAAATGTGGTCCAGGATTTATGAATCGTAGTTTTCTTCAAAGTTAACAAATAACTATGAAAACCTGCGTGTGCTTCATGCTAATTAGCCTATGCTAATCATATGTGTGGTATCAATTCTTCCACTAGTTCAAGTAACAGAAAGATAATGCATCCAGAAATATTTCACCTGACTCGATTAGTAAAGTTTCAGTATGATGCTGTGAGATCAATTTTTTTCTCTCTTTGTTTTCACTTTAGAAGTAGCAAAATACAAAGAAATGCTCATTTAAATTAAAATTACTGTGATAGAAAAGTGGAGTAATTTGCAAATCCTGGAATTCAAGTTGCCTGTAGAACCTGGATGTGACCCAGTTCGTGTAGGTGGAGTCGTCAGGGTTTTTGAAGCCAGTCAGTAGCTGGTTAGGTCAAAGCAGTGTGCCTTACATCTTTTCCATGTGCTTTTACTCATTACTGGCCATAAAATACTTTTGATCCTGTAGTTACCCTGCAATAAACTTTAGACCTATTCAAAAAGACAAAAAATGTGCCAGGAGAACACAGCATGAGGTGGAGGATGATGCTCATGTTTTAGTTTCTGCGGTTGCTGAAAATTTCTAAGCTATATTTACCCTAGACCATACCACAAAGAAGGGAGAAAACAGTGTTGTTATTTTGGACACAGTGTGTGGCATGTCAGAAGACACATCACTCAGGCACAGGAGAGATTCAAATGTTACTGGGAATGCCCATGCCACACCCAGCTATATAGATGTTTTTGTCTATAACCATTCTCAGAGGAAGTGGGAGGGAATCATGTTAGACTTGAAAAGGGGAAAACTATGAGCTAACTAGGAGAAACTCTGAGTAGGCTCTGCTTGCATCCACTACACAGCTCTTTGTTACATCTGTCCATTGTTCCAAGGCAGGAATAAATTGCAGCCACCGTTGCAAATGCTCCACTCCAAGAACGAAGTACAACAGTGTTATTGTACCTATTGAAGAGGTGCTTGATTTTCTCACCACCCACTCAGCTATAGAAAGCTGAGCAGTTCTGTAGGCCTAGCCTACAGGCCTGTATTCATGAGAAGGTGACTCAGGGCATTTATAAAGCAAAGGATGTAGATTCATACCTCTGTCCCAAGGTGCTGCTACAACTGTGAGCTCTGGGAGGAGCTGATACTGCAGCAGGCTTCCAGCAGCATCCTCGTACCTTCTGGTTTATATGCCTCTGTTGTTTATACGGTACAGATAGAGCTGTTGCTGCAGAGTCATTACTTACATCCCTGAACTGAGCACTGTGTTGTTTTTATTCTTTTTATCCATGATTACATGCTTTCTTTATAAATAGACAGACTAAAGAACATGCTTTCTTATTAACATAGCTTTGTGTGTAAAGCCAGTTTGCAGCATTACAATTATCTTTTAGTCTAATATGTTCACAGTTATATTGTTATCTTGCATATGAACCAAATGTTGATCATTCAGATTTATAATTCTCCTCAGGCAGGCAATTTTAGAACTTTCTGTGTTGCTTTGTTGTCTTTTGCAAAGTCAGACTAGAGGTTTTTTAAGCCTAACTAGGTTTGGTACAAGTCATAGGAAGTGATTTTCTAGTTAGAGATGATTTTAAGTGCAACTTGTTTAAGACCAGAGTTGGAATTCAAAAATCCTCCTGATACTCCATGTGACCCTATTGGAAACAGAAAAGGAATGAACCATTGTGTAGCAGTCAAGCAATATGTGTGAGCAGTCATAAATGTAGTTCTTCAGAAGACTTTTTAAACTGAGGTTTCTTCCTGCCTTATGATTGTCAAAGTAATAATTATTCTTGAAGTGTAATAGTTGAATAATATTGGGAACAATTTTCCGTTTCTGAAGTTTGAAGCTGTCACTGAAGAAGTAACTGCATTCACAGTGAAATGTTTTTGTATTTGAAGAAAAAAAATTGATGCACTTCTTACCATATGCTGAATAATTACTTTTTCATAGATATAAAGGAGAACAAAAAAAAAATCCAAAAAAAATCCCTTTTTTGCAACTTATTAATTTCACTTTGCAGACAAATTTCTTAGGTTTTATTGTCACAGCAGAAATGTCAAACAAAGATAATATAGAAATTGAGGACTTTTTAAAGAGGTAAAACCTTAATATCTTGCCAAATAAGAAGAGAGTAAGTACTGTGTCTGTGGAGCTTATAGATGATATAGTTGTGAATTACTGTGAGGAGAGACAAGTGGATAGGAGTGAAAATACAAAATCCCCTTTGAAAAATGCAGGCTAGTACAATAAGGAATTTCAAGATGAATGAAGTGAAAGCTCTAATTTATCAGACGAGATTAAGGCGTTTTCTCATGAGCACACCTGCAAATATGTTGCATTAGTCAGAACGTACCTGAAGCTTTTATGACCTCTTAAGACAGAGAAAGTGTTAAGAATATATTTCTAGATTGCAGATATTTTAACGTTTTGTGAGGAAATTATTACCACCACGTTTTCTTAAATATGTGGGAGTGATAATATGAGTGAAGACACATTGGTAAATAACAGAGTTTACACTCCAGATTCTCTCAGTTTTTCCTGCCTGGGATTCAGTCTGGAGTAAGTCAGAACTGAAGAGAGTTTGGTGCTCTTGTATTAGCTTTCCCTAAACCACTGCATGTGTTGCAAAGGCAGTACAGACTGCAATACATTTATGCTGTGTTTGCAGCCATCATCTGGAATGCTCCAAGAACAAAGCCAGACTTTAGGTCGACTGTTTGACCATTCCAAACACTGCTGTGAAGAAACTGAGGGTTATGGTTGCTGTATGAAACTTCTGTTTACGCAGCACCCCACCCACACAGGGTCTAACTCTTCTCTTGTACTTGTGTTCATAAACATCCCTGCTTACAAGATTCTCCAATAAAATATTTTTAAAGGAGTAGCAGACATATATTATGCATATCATCTCAACCTCCAGTGAAACTTCCATTTAGTGTAAACATCAGGCAAGTATTACAGCCCTCTTCCTGTGAAAATAATGATAAATTCTGACTTCAGGGGCAAATACAGCTCAGTTACAGTCAATGGCAAAACTCCAACTGACTTGAGCGGAACTAGGATTTGGCCCTTGGTGTTCATTGCATGTCTAGCTAGCTAAGGACGGAATAAAGCCTGGAAATCCATGTGTTTATACTTTGCATTTGTTCCTCAGATAGCTTTCTGTCAGCTCCCTATATCTGTCTGTGCTTTTTTTCAGCTCAGGAACTTGAATTGCTGCCACATTTATGCTTGGAAAAACCCAAGGCTTTCACTGTAGTCCTACACTGAAAAATGAGTATGTGGCTCAGATTGGTACAGCCATTGGTGTTTGTTTTAGAAGTTAAAGCATGTCCTTCATTTTTCTTACTCTTGCTTGCCTTGCAGAGTATACCCACAATAGAGCAGGTGTGCATTCTGTCTGTTGTTGCCATCAGTATATCTTTCCTTCTCCTTATCTTCTATAAAACCTCCACAGAACTCCACTTGATGGATCACTAACACCTTTAAACCGCATGAGGTAATGACAAGGAGATTGTACTGTTTCAGTGTGGCTCAGACTTTGCCAGCAGAACCTTATAAGGGGGAGAGAGAGACAGGGAATGCTCTCTACCACCACTTTCTTCATTTGAGACTGCAAAAGTAAGTCCGTCTGAGCCAAGATGAGAAGAGGTCACATATGTCATGTGTGGGAGTGGAAGGCTTAGACAAAATTTATTAAACAAGCCCTGCCATTGAGTCATGAGGTGCAGAAAGGACTCCCTTGCTTTCTAAACTCCTTCTCAGAGAGGAGTCTAGATGCAGCTGAATCCAACCTTAGCCTTGGATTATGTCAATGATTTAAATTTAAGGAATTACAGAGGTGTGATTGAACCCCTTTTGACTCGCAGATTTTAATGATTGGCAATATGAGAATATTTATATAAAATGAATCATTTATTATTAAAAATGATCAGATAAAAGATATTAATCAGAATTATTTATTACACAATATAAATGCTAAAACTACTAGCAGTATAGTATAAGATAGGACAGTGCACTATACCAAAGCAATTACTGAAAAAATATATTAAAGCTAGCAAAAAGAAAATAATTATTAGTAGACAGTTGATGTAACTCACCCATACCAACACTCGTGGGGAGATCTCTTTCTCTCAACCTTGAGGAGTATCTTTGGAGGCCATCCCCACCCAAGAACGAGGGAGTATTCCACCCAAGGGAGGAATCTCCACACACTCTCCAAGAAGGGTTATGTTAGAAGAACCTGACTGTGTGAAAGGGGACTGGACTTTTATAGTATAAAATGATTGACTGCTAGTCACAAATTTACAGGCCAGCTTCCAGCTTATCTGTCAAATCCTGCTTCGAAAAGCAGTAAACGTATTTGAAGTCTGGTGACCTGGGCTAGTTTTAGCATAATTCAACACCAAGACAGCACCCTGGTGCCAGCAGTCGAACTTGCATGATAGCTTGGATGATGGCTTGCATTGTGTGCATTCTCTGATTGGATTCTAGGTCTTATTGGGGTAGGCCCTCCTGCCCCGACATACATGTCTTGGAACTCATTTCTCACACTATACATCTTCATGTGCCTCAGAGCAAACCAAACCACACCATGCATATACTCAGGTGACTAGAAACAGAATTTCAAAGGAGAATTGGAGATTGCAGTTTTATCCCAGGAATTCAGAAACTAGAGCATTAAACATGCCTTATGGAATTAGAGACACAGTTCTTTTGGTCCAGCCTGAGCTTTGGATGCTAGCAACTGGAATTTGCTTTTCATTAGTAAACCAAGTAGCCTTCATTCTATCTGTACAGGACAGCAAGTCATTATCTTTAACTTTTAAAAAATACCTTAAACATTTTTGCTAGATGATTTTCATAAAAAGCTTTGAATAGGAATCTGTACAGGAATGTGTTATCTGACTGACCAGCCTGTCATCTATGAATGCCATTAGAGATGCTTGCAAAGAACCCATTTTATTCTGACTACTTGGATATATGTAGGAAGAAATTAAGATATTTTTTTTTCCTTCAGAGAGTGGATTTGGTTGGAAGATCATCAAGACAAATACTTTATCTAATCCAATTTAAAAATAAATTAAGGACTTCCCATTTAATCCCAGTTGGCTTCAGTGATGTAGGTCTTTTGATTTACAATCTGAGAGAATGTGGTCTGTTTACCTCTGACTTATATAAAGTGTTTATAATCTGCTTTTTCCAACAATTGGAGCATGTAAGGAAGCACTATTTAGATAGTGGACATCATTGTGACCTGTGCTAGAAAGACTGAAGAGAGCAAACATCAACTGAGGGATGAAGAATGTGGCAGTAAATGATTTTTTAGGATGTTGAAATATTGCAAATAAAGAATCTTGTTTTTCTAAACTGACTCTGGGGATAAAAGGTGTTTTAGAGGAGCTTTAGAGGAATGGCCTTAAAGAGACCTTGACAGTATTTTCCATAACATTGCCCTTACATGAAACACTTTCTGCCTTTGGTACATTGTTTCCAAATCTTCCTGTCTCCTCCTCTTTCAAGGCAATCCGCTAAACCACCAGCCATGCTGAATCTTACTGTCAAATGCTGAGAAGTATATGAGGTAGATTTCCACATATGTTACTATGCTTGTTACAGGATGAACTTGTCAGATAGTAAAAGGAATTGAATGAAAGCATACGCAGGGCATTTTAGCGAGAGGTACAATAGGTGAAAGTATATATGAATGGAAATTTGTGGTTAGAAGTGAACACCATGGGGAAATGAGATGATAAGAGCTAGATAAATGCATGGTAGTGCAACAGAAAAGCTGTTGAGTTGAAAATGCAGTAAATGGATCTTGTTTACTTAAATTCTTGTTGGATAGCAGTGAGGCTGAGAATGGATAAATTTTCTTCCAACTATTCTGCTTTCTAACCCCACATTGTCTCTTCTTGCTCTCAGTCTCTGTGATACCATCAAAGCCTATATCTTTGTGAAAATGTGGCAGGAGCTGAGCCCAGAAAATATATTAGAAATGCAGTTCCCACCCTGACCATCTAGGTTTAATTTCTAGAGAGCTTTGAGGTTAAGAAAGATAAAATTGTTCAGTTCAGTGGAACCTGTAGAATCAGTGGAGGAATTAATTGGAAATTAAGAGAGAAGTATATGGGAAAAGTTATTTGAATGCAGGCCATGCATTAATCTAACCATACTTCGGGTTTGGATGATAGTTTGAAATGCGTGAGGAAGGAGCAGGATGATGGTCTTCAAAGTAAGAGTTTGACTTAGGCAGCACCAGAAATGTGAAGCTTTGTGCATTGTTAAGCTGACTTAGAGATTAAGGGCTGAATCACAGAAATTTCACAGGTGAAGTACACACATCAAAGTTTATTCATAGTTATATCAGTGATTTTAAGCATTATAGTTCAGTCAGCTGTCATTGGCAGACATCAAGTTGTGTTAGTACTCTTACTTTTGATGGGCGCTCCAGGGATGAATACCATTAGGACAGGTGTACTGTGTCTCTTTATCCACATGTTCCCGTACAAAGAAGCTATCCAGACTGCATAAGCAGGCAGTACAGACTTGTTAGCAGTGGGAGGTGCACAAGTTGGGGTGCAGGAGGTGTTAAATTCCAGGGTAACTTGAGTGCAGGACAAACATGCCTGAGAGTCTCTTGCTGCCCCTAAAAGCCTACTAGCAGCACAAGGCCTGGATGTCTTGGCTTCGGTGAAGAGCTGTAGTGCTTGAGAAAACACAATCATTTAGTGATTAAGGGCAGCAACAAAAAGTGGCTGGGAGGCAAATTCTCAATCCTGCATGAATGACCCCAAGGGTCTTAAGGAGCTCTGTATTCTCTGATAAATGGAGTAAAATGTCTCAGAGGTTAATTCAGAAGAGACCATTTTGATGGGATTCTTTTGAATGTGATTTATTAATTAGGGCAAATAATATTTTGTCTCTTAGATTGATGTTTGATACCTGTCTAAATGTTTGTTTCTCCTCCATCTCCATGAAGTGTCATAGACATTTCTCAGTGAGTAATGTGTCTGTAAAGGTCTAAGTGACATGTCAGGAACAATATGTTAATATGACTCTTAACTGGTAGTTGCAACTCAGCTTAACGAGATGTCTTTCTCGCAACTTAATCTCATGTTTTAAAAGTAAATCCTCTATGCAAAGGTTAGAAATTAATAAACAAACTGTGTTAAAATTAAATGAAAGAAGACATCTCTCACTTCAGGCAAATTTCCATGTTTATGATGGGTGGCTGAATACATTCTAAAAAGTGATTTTGTGATACTCTACTTAAATGCTGTGGAAAACAAGTTTTTTTATTATATTTATGATTACAATTAGACTGACTTGTGTTAGCTACTATAATACAATGGCCACTAATGCACTGATGTTTCAGAGAGGTCTCATAATATACTCTAGGATGACTTAAAGGGCCAGAAATATCTGAATTTGTTTTAGTGGGTTTTTAGTGAACTCTTCTGCAGGAGAAAATGGCCTTCTCTATGCAGTTTCATTTTTAGTATGATAGTTGATTTAAAATTTTGCTGAAATATTAAGGTGTTGGAATGAAAAATACTATTTGTTTGAACAACTGAAGATTTCTAGTATGGCATTATAGATGGCTTCAGTCTTTTTTGCATAATACTGTATATAATTGTCTGGTTTAAGAGCAATGCTAAGTAAATAAGTTTCTTTCAAGACCTGACAGTGATAGATATGCATAAATGTGAGCATAGACAAATGATGAATTTGTCAAGAGCAAACTATTTTTCAATAGAGGTCTGGCTTCTTCCTGAGAGCATTTCTGGAGTACCTATATAAAATTTTTGGTCCTCCTCAACCTCTGTAATCATCTAGTGTATATGATGTCCTTTGAGTTCTTTTTTTTGAAAACTGTCCTCTCAGGATGCTTTGGCAATCTTTGTTCATCTATTTGCCATTATGTCTCTGGAGCAATACGGGGGGGATGTTGTAGTTTGTGCAAACCTATCAACCTTTTTCTGACCCAGTGTATGAACGTTGTAGAAAATCAAAAATCACAGATCCATCTAACCTTAAAATGTGTTGTTTCTCAGAGTGGCTATTGTCAGATATTTTGAGAACGATGTAAGAAGAGGACACATATAAAATAGGGGTTTCCTGGTAAGGAATTAATTCCTTGTTCTTGGAATTAATTTGCTTAGGGTCTTGGCATTTTTCAGTGAAGAAGAGTACACCAGTACCTCATATCACATAAATGGGGGAAGAGGAAGCAGCCTCACTGTCTGAAGAGGGAGAAATGGCTGTCCAAAGCAGCTGCTGGATAAAGTGTTGTGATGGCAGGAACCCCTTTGAGTACAAATCAACCCCACAGACTGTAGAGTGCTGTGGCTGTTCCTTGCTGGGAGACCTCCTGACACGTTTCACAGGTAAGGCTTAGCAGTTGTGCTAGCACAAGAAGTAACAGGGCAAAGTCAGCTTGAGCATAAACTAACATTGCTGCCCCTGTAAGATACTGCAAGTGTCCTAATATGTTTTAGTCACAGTTTTCATTTTCTTTATGAACCTATCTACACATAAAGGACAATTACTTTTCTGTAACAGTAGGCACTGCCCCACCTACATGATACAGACAGTATTTTTTATAACTCTCTGTGGATTTTTGTTGGTTTTTTTTTTCCCCCCATTACTTGAAATGACTCCTTAGAAAGCTTCAAGTGGCATTCTTCACCCTGTCACATTTTTCTTGCCAGTAACTTGTTCCCGTGCTTCCAGTGGAGGCAAAATTTCAGCCAATTTTGTAGTTGTTTCCTTCCTAAAGCCTCCACATAATAATTGATGCTGCAAACAATGTCCACACAGCTCTGAGAGTATGGTTTAACTTACTCTTCCTCTCTGACTGCAAAGATTTTCAAAAATTGAGGTTCACATATTGTAGTTATAACTTAAACACTGTTTGTTTCAGATCGTATTTTACTGTTTCCTGGCAACAGAGTGGTCAATGTTTTTTGCCTTCATATCTCTTCAGTAGTTGTAGTTTTGGGAATACATTTCCAATCATTAAACAGGTGAAATTTAGCGCAAAAAATGCCTGTGCATTCTTTTTAGAACATTATATTCTTAAATTAACCTTGTTTTCTTTCATATATAACTTCTCACGTTGAATACTTCTCATGTGCTGTAGCCTCCAGATCGTTAGCCAAAGGCAAAAGCCTAACTAATGTCTTGCAAATAAATAGTTGTTGCTCTCTGGATTAGGGTTCCATCTCATTAGGAGGTAGTCTCTCAAATACTGGTAGATATTAAATATAAATGCTGCTGGATAGTAAATGTATATAAAGGGATAAACCAAAGTAACCCAATACTTAGCTTCAGGGAAAAACATAAAAACATACTCTATTTCATTTTATAGAATGTGTCTGAATGTGCAGTCTTTGCTGGCTCACTTCTTTAAATGTTGACTTGTACTTTCTTTTCTTTTTTTTATGTTCAGTAGTCCTGCTTCTGCCCAGATCTAAGCAAGTGAAAGCATGTGCATGCAACGTATAGTATAACCCTCTTTGAGTAAGTGTTTTGTGTGCAAGAAGAACTATAGTAGGTCATATCAAAGGTCCACATACTTCAGTATTTTTACTCCATCAACGACTGTAAACTATTTCCTAAGGAAGAGTAAGATCAGGACAAGCCCATACCGACACCTCTTTCTAATACTATAGCTGCATCCAGTGTCTGCATCTCAGTGACTTCCTGGGCAAGATGTTGTTTATTATACCTAATGACCTTCAGTTAAAGCTTTTCTGTGAGCTTGCCCAGTTTCTCCATGAATTCTTGTAAGCTTTGCACATTCCACGATATCCTTTGGCAAGAATTTTCACAAATATTTTATGTAGTGTGTGACAAACCACTTCTTTTTCTTTTTTTTGTGAATCTTTTTTTTGGTTCCTACTAACTTTGTTTGATTCCTGCTAGTTCTTGCACACGAAGAGACAGTGAACACCAATCCCTGTCCAGCCTTTTCATGACATTTATGATTTGAATCATAGAATAGCCTGAATTGGATGGGATCCACAAGGATCATCGAAGTCCAGCTCCTGGCCCAGCACAGGACCAAGCCCAAGAATCACCTTATGTGCCAGAAAGCATTATCTAAATGCTTGAACTCCAGCAGGCTTGGTGCTGGGACCACTTCCCTGGGGAGCCTGTTCCACTGCTCAATCACCCTCTGGGTAAAGAACCTTTTCCTAACATCCAGCCTAAACCTTCCCTAATGGGAGGAATGGGGGGAGGGGGAGAAGGAGGGGGAGAAAGAACCAAACATGGTTCCAACGTCCCTGTTCGGGCACCGTTTGTAACGGCAGGGTCCTTGTGTAACAAGGAATAATGATGCTCCTCATAGGTGGTGTGAACAAAGAGGCTTTATTTCAAAATTCGCGCTCCTTTTATCTCTACATGCCATGTGACTTTCTTAAACAACCAGTTTACTAACTCTGGGGCATGCTTTCTTGGGCTCTGTTACCTCGGCACATCCTTTGTGCCTTTAGACACGCCTCCCACATTCCCTGACACAACTTCAGGCCATTCCCTCAGGTCCTGTCACTGGTCACCACACAGAAGAGATCAGTGCCTGCACCTCCTCTTCCCCTCATGAGAAAGCTGTAGCTGCAATGAGGTCTCCCTTCAGTCTCCTCTTCCCCAGACTGAACAGACCGAGTGACCTCAGCTGCTCCTCATACAGCTTCCCCTCAAGGCCCTTCACCATCTTTGTTGCCCTCCTTTGGACGCTCTCTAAGAACTTAATATCTTTCTTACATTGTAGTGCCCAAAACTGCGCACAACATTCAAGGTCAGACTGCCCCAGTGCAGAGCAGAGCAGGACAATCCCTTCCCTCGACTGGCTGGTGATGCTTTGCCTGATGCCCCCCAGGACACAGTTGGCCCTCCTGGCTGCCAGGGCACTGCTGACTCATATTCAACTTGCCGTCGACCAGGACCCCCAAGTCTCTTTCCCGGTGCTGCTCTCCAGCACCTCATTCCCCCAGTCTGTATGTACATCCAGGGTTGCCCCTTCCCAGGTGCAGAGTCCAGCACTTGTGTTTGTTAAACTTCATATGGTTGGTGATTTCCCAGCCCTCTAATTTATCTAGGCCCTTTTCACATTCCTCAAAGTCATTTGTTCCTGTCTGAAGAAGTGTAGTTTAGACATTTATTCCTTCTATTTATGCCTTCCTATGCCATTTATCCCTTCCTAGAAGCCATTCTGTGGTGTCAATGTCCCTTTTGCCCTTCTCTGAACCACTTCCAGCTCTACCATTTCCTTTCTCAGATGAAGGGACAAAAACTGCATGCAGTATTCAAGGTGAAGAAACCACACATTTGCATAGTGGCATAGCAACATGTTCATCTATTCCCTTGCTAAGATTTCCAAATATTTGATTGCCTTTTTTTTGCCTGTTGCTGAGCACTGAGCTGTTTCCATGATTTATCATTGCCTCAGGATCTCACTTCTGGCTGATAAGATCAGCACGAAGCCTTTCATTTCACATGGGAAGCTAGAATGGTTTTTTTTACATATGCAGCACTAATGTACATGGTTATACATGAGCTGTTGAAAGTGGAGTCCTCTGTACACATCCTGTGGAGTTGTCTAGACTACTGAAATAAGTTGAGATGTGTTTGGATTTGGTTGGTACATTTTATCTCATTTTACCCATAATCTTAGGATAGTGAAAAATGAATACTTTTGATTAAGTAGTTAGGATCCACTGAAGAATTTCCAAAATACAGTGCCTGAAGAAGATCAGGCTCGAGTTATCGCTACTGGGGAGAATGAGGCAACTAAGACTGACCTGTTCTGAGACACTTATCTTCTTGACAAATCTCATTTTCTGAGTATCTTTTTTGTCAGAGTATCTTTTGTAGAGCTCCACTGGTTGCAACAGAGTACCATGGATTAGGTATTTCTTTGTAAAAATTTCAGATTAAGTCGAGAAAAAGAACTACCTCTTGTTTTTTGCTTTCTTTTAAATAGAATTTGACCTTAATTCTCATTTATTTAGAATCCATATTGTACCATGCAGACAATGTAATGAAGGCCTAAAATAAACACAGATGTAATTTGAGGCCCATTTCCGCCATTATTTTTTAAAATTCTTTTGGTATAAAGGAGTCCTTATTTTGAACATATAAATAAAGAATTTCATTTTGTCCATGGCTGGAAAACAAAAAGCACAAACTATAATTCCTTTATTAAGCATAATCTGAGGCCATTTCAAAATGCAGTTTGCATTAGAAAAGAAGTACTGCTATTCATTTGTCTAGAGTATACTCTTTTGTTCAGTGTCTCATTAGAAATTAGGCAAACTGAGCATAAAAATCTTCTTCCCCTTAGAATATATTTTAGCACAGACTGTTTCCCATTCCCACTCTTTGTCTTGATGTATCTACAGATACAAGTGTCCCATTACTGTTAAGTACCTTAACACATCGGCAAGTAATTTTCAAGCTTTTGAACTCTCCTTGATCTTTTCATTTATTAATTGCATTCAGATTTGCCATACTGATTTTATTTTTGTCATATTGGTGCATGACATCCCTTCAAACAAAAAAAAAACCAACCCATGATGGTGTTCTTTGATGAACTGCTGGGTTCCCTTTTATAATGAAGTTTGCCTTGAAAAGAAAGGATGAAAAACATGTATTAACCCTTCCTGATGAAAAAGAAACAGAGACCATAGAGTATTACTCTTCTTACACCCAAGTGTCTAATAAGCACATAAGTATGCCCTTGAATCCTCTTTTAGGACTAATCATCAAAATAAAGCTAGTCTCTTCTGCTTCCAGGACTGCTTACATTTGTTAATATTAAACAATACAACTTTGGTTGGATTTTTTTATATATTTGGGAAGAAGGAAAAAACCGTGAATCTCAATAGTCTTTGGAAACCATGTATCTGTCCTCCTGTATGAGTGCACTGGCTTCTCTAGCCATCCCTTTTTCTGTGTTTCAAGGAAACATGGCTCTGTTTTCCACAGCATGTTAACATTTTACAAGTAGGAATGGAAAATCCACACCTTGATTCCAGATCTGTCTTTAAGTCAAGGTCAGGGCACTTTGCTGGGCTGTGCACTGGGAAGCCGCCTCACTCTGGCGATGCTAAGTGCAGTTATGACAGAGCCACAGGGAGCCAACCCCAGCTCCTGATGTGTCCTCTACTACCTTTCAGTTGCTTAGCTGCCTAATTTCAGGGCCTGTGGTAACCTGCATGCCCCATTCTGTCACTCCTCCCCCTCTCTATGGACAGGGGCTGGATTCTACTCTGAAAGCCCATCATCATCATATCTAGCATCCTTTTGTGAAGAAAATACTACTTTTTAAGCTCTAAAAGCAGAGAAATGCAAGTTAAAGACATTTTAAAGCCTCCTTGCAATGACAAACATGTTGCTGTGATTAAGCAAGAGTATTTGTGCCAATTTATGGTATCTCATGAATCATTCAAATAGCTAATAATGGACAATCTGTATTCTGTAGACTGATCACAGATTCATTTTTTTGTAATTCTTAGGGATGAGATGTGAACTCTGCTAGTACAGAATGTGTCTTGTCCTTGTAGACACTAAAAAAGTTTCAGACAACTCATTAATTCAAATTTCCAAGAATCAAAAATAAGGTGAAGCCTTTTCATTATGCTTTAAGAAAACTTAGTAAACACTCATTTCTCATCCACTTGACTGCCTTTTCTATTGGACTCTTTTTGTGGTGGGTTGACCTTGACTGCACACCAGGAACCCACTGCTCTGTTACTCCCCCTCCTGAGCTGGACAGGGGAGAGAAAATAGATGGAAAACAACTCGTAGGTTGAGACAAGGCCAAAACTGAAAGGTTGCGCATGCACAAGCAAAGGGCAAAAAACCCAAAGATTTTATTCACTACTTTTCAGCATCAGGCAATGTCTGGCCACTTCTCAGGAAGCAACATTTCAGCACATGTAGTGGTTGCTCTGGAAGGCAAATGTAAATAACATCTTTCCCAGGGCAGAGAGCAGCATGGAGCCCTGTTGATTTTTCAGGGCCATATTAGGGATGTTCTGGTGATGACATCCCTTGCTCAAGTTCTAAGTTTCCACCCCTGTCAATTATTTCAGCAGTTCTTCATGATCCCTTAGCATCATTAGAAAAACTCCAAAGGGACTGTAAGCCACTTAGTCCACAATTTCTGAGTTGTATGCCATCCTGTGTCTCTGAAAGCATAGCACCATTATTACATATTTTTATACGTAACTGTTTCATATGAGGCATGCTCATACTTAAAGGTTTTTCAGTACAGTTGAAAACAATAAAAATTAAGACATGATTGTAACTAAGTAGCTTTACATATCCTAGTCAGCATAATTAAAAAAAAATCTGGACAATTTGTATTTAGATGGTTGATTAGAGAGTTTAGTCAAAACAGGAGAAACCGTGTTGTGTGCAGTTACAGACCCCTTTTTATTGCCTACCCCAGCCACAGAATTCTCTCCCAAGAAGTGAAGGCCCTGAGAGATGCTGCTTCAGTTTCTATACAAAATTCTTTTAATGTCATTTCCACACAAAATACACAGTTAGGTCAGACTAAAACAGCAAGAAAGTGTTCCACATATAACTTCATATATCATGTAAATGTACTCCTTCCTAGCCGATACAGTAAAGTTGCTAATAAGCCTGGGTTCATTGCTTTTTCTGTTTATGTCTACAGAGGAGTCTGTCTTGTACTTCCCTGGGCAGTCATCCTCAGGGAAAGAAAGCAGTGAAACAGGATTCACTTTTGACAGTGCTATAAAACTGAAATAATTGTTCTATACACACAGAGGCTCTCTGATTTACTTCATGTTTCTAGATTTACAACTCAGGAATCTCTAAAATTTGCTTCCAAATGTTATATGTAGATCAAATTACTTTAGATATTTTGTGAAAGTACAGCCAAGACTGTAATATCTGCAGACATCTCTGAATTTTAAATACTACTATGAATACAGAGGTTTCATCCACAACAGCATCATTTTAACTACACTCAAAATGATATTATCATATATTACTGCAAGTTTCAGTATCAATTTACTATAGAAAACTATACAGGCAGCTGAATTTTAATCACTAAAAATAATAATAAAAAAATATACCTTGCATTAGACTTGCCTGAATAATTATGGTTTATACCAAAGAGGTAACTAATTAATTGTGTAAGTTAAATCATAGTGCACATTTTACTCCAGTGGACTCATTCCCTTTTTTAGAGCAAGTCACTAATTCAGAAGATCCTTTGTGCTGTTTATAAAGCTATTCCTAAGCATGTTCCAAATAGTCAGCTAAATGGCACTTGTTTCAGGATCATTTTCACAGAGAAGATTCTGCACTGGATTATCATTTGTGTTTTCCCTGCAATGCTATAGAGAAGCACAGAAGACCTCTGATGGGCTTCCTCTTGAATGTGATCCTTCAAAAGGAAGCAATTACAACAACAGCTATGTAATAGTTGGTGTAGGCTCTGTATACCCTCTTAAGTATTGACCTTTGTGTTATTGCTGGAATTTTCAGTAAATTTTAAAAGTAAGTAATATGAGGATTAAAAACCAAAGCAAATGCCAAGCTAGAACTTGTTGGAGTCTACCTCCCAGTGACATCTATCTTTAGTTATCCTACTTTCTTGCTAGAGATCAGGAATGTGTCTTCATGTTTCTGCCATTGTTTCAGCTGTCAGTAATAGTATAATCCATTGACCTTCCTCATCTTTGTTCTCAGCCCTTCAGTTCAGAATGAAGCATAACTGGAAATTATAAAAGAAAAAAAAATTCTTGATTTTTCTTTTCTCTCCTCATTTCTGTTGTATGGTTCAAGGTAATTTCCTTGTGTGTTCTGTCAACTTTCCTTGTGTCAACAGTGTCTCTGAGGATACATGATACTAACCTGTTTCTTATCAGAGGGAGAAGTTCCAAGTTGTAGTTCTTTGCTGATATAAGTACCAGTTCTTAGTTTAGTTTTACATCCTGTTCTTATAGTAAATGCATCAGGGTAATACTTTTGGTCTTTTTCCTGTATTTTGCCATTTTAAATATCGATTTTAAACATGCTGAGGAGGAAAGCATCTGGCAATTAGTGAACTGACTCTTCATAGCATGATTTTTAACAAAAAATTGTGGACACTCCTTTTCTTCACTTGGAAGGAATCAGTAGGTTTTATTTGTGCAGGAGAAGTAGCCAAGTGCCCTCAGCACAGGAGTAAGCATCCTTTAACCTTCTACCCAGGAGTGCATTCTCGAGGTCAAGAGAAGTTTGCTTCAGCTATTGCTGACTAAATTTCAACTCTGAGATCACAGAAAAGGGAGATGTTACTGGATTGTGTGGGATAATGAGATTTATCCTGTGTCCATTTTGTACCCGAACAAAGACAAGGGAAGTTTCTTACCAAAGTTAATTTGGTCTAAGAATTTCATATTCAGCCAGATGGCCAGAGGTATAATGCACTGAAGTAGCAAAGAGTCGTCTCTTGATTTATGTTGTTATTCAACACGTATTCATTTCAAGGCTACATTAAAATGAATTTATTAGTGAAATTAGTGTTCTGAAATGTGAGATCAGGAGGTACAACCTTCAAGTGAGTTGGCTTAATATCAGAGTAATTTTTTTAAGCTGTATGAATAGTTAAGCTGTCAGCATCCAAACTGATTTATGTAGTTAGCCATTTTGAGCCTGTAGGAACTCTGTGTGTGCATAAAGCATATGTCTTGGAATAAGCAGTTGTGTAACTGGATTTTTAATTTTTACTGGGAAATGAAACACCAGCAGTTGCAGGAAATGCTCCTCATTTTGATAATTTCAATGGTTCTTGGGCCATCAGAAAAGTTATTCTGTGTCAAAATGTAATACCAGAGTGTTCAGCTGCTCAAAGCTGTAAGAAAATGCTAAATACTTCACCATGTTTTAAACCCTTTCTTAAATTTTTTTTTTTTTTCACATACACACTTTATTGCTTGTTAATACAAAATATTTGGAAAATAGCTTAAAAATACTGAAATGTTTTGCTGGAGATTATTGAATTGTTAATAATAGTTGCTAGTATGCTGACTGGTAATTTTACTTGGAGGTTAATGTCATTATTCCAATTTACATTGCAAGACAACTTTGTAATGGTGAAAGTTAATTTTTGATCCTGGTTTATCTTAGACTTTAGTTCCTGATATTTAGAAAATAACCCATTAAGATATCTGAAGGTTTTCTACTCAGGAACATAATATAAGTTAATTTTTTTCATGTGACAGTGACTTAAAGAAAAAAGTAATTCAAGTTAATTTTTTAGAGAATCTGTGTACTACTTTATAAGCTCTTCTATGAAAAGTTGGCCTGTTCTAGATGAAATTAAAAAACCTGAAGTAAAACAAGACTTCTGTTGATAATTTTATTTTCATCTGGTCCTATTTTAGAAAAATTATGTTAGCTTAAAAACTGTATTTCTGGCTAAAGCATTTTCCTACAAGTAGTGATTTCATATTTGTATAAATCAAATTGAAACCTATAGGTAAATATACAGCTTTGCAGTCTGTCATGTTTCTCTCAATTTGCTGATGTCACAAGTTCAACTAACAATGAAGGTCACTTGCAATCAAAGGTAATGAAGGAGAAAATAAACTTATCTTTTATTCAGAATATGCTCACTTTGCATATATGGTTTATAAGAAGATTACCCTGAGCATTCAGTAAATTTCCACTATGATTTATGGTAGATTTTTACAAAAGAAATGGGGAAAAGGGAGACAATAAGAAAAAAAATAGTACAACTGCAGATACTACTTGGAGGAATTAGACTTACATTGTAGCTAGTGGGGGATTTGGGGTTTCTTTTTCTTTCTAGAAATATCAGTAAGATTTAAAATTTGCCTTTCCTTTAAAACTAGTGTATATTTGAATATTTTTCTCTGTTCTTTCAAAAGAGTTTTCTTTCTTATATAGTTTTTAATTCATAAGTTGGCCAGAGTATGTTCATGTATTTTGTAATGGCTGTACATTTTGCAATATTAGGGTCTTGGGAGTCTGGTCAACCTAGATACATATTTCCATGTATGTCCCAATCTTTATCCAGTTGTTAGTTATGAAAGTAAGAAAGAAGTTTTCCTAATACATAGCACAACTACATTTTGCTTAACTATGCTGTTTGGGTACTTTTTCCAACAAGAGATGGCTACATCCTAATCTTCAAGATACTATGGTGATACTTCTAGGCTGTGGGTAACAAGCCAAAAGCAGTAGAAATTGCACTGTACCTTTTGAATGAAAAACTGAAGTAATTTTTTTCTCAGGATGATGATTTAGTAGGTTTCTTAATCTCTGCAAGCTCATAAATATGATTTCTTTCATTGCCATGTGGCACAGGAGCATCTGGCCTTCACAACAGTAGTAATGTTTGAGGTGTACAAGTCTGTGGCTGTTGTTTCAGCTTCAGCAATATACTTCATTACTTTTGGAGTTAGGATGGGGAAGAGGAGGGCTCAGTTAATCTTCTTGATCTACCCTGCTATGGATGGAGCGTTACTGAGACCTTGGTGTTTTGGCTTACCTAGGCAGTGGCCCTATAAACTCCTATGGAACTTTCTGAAATGTTTGGAGTTTAGGACTAAACTTCAAAAACTGAAAGAGGGTTTTGCTCTTTTCTACCTGTGTTTGATATTAACTGACCATCCACTGCGTCAAACTGATTAATTGGTCAGCAGATGGAAATAAAATTTTAAAATGTGGTCTCTTTTCCAACATTTGCAGTGCTAAAACCAGCCAGTGCTGGGAAGAGAAATATTTCCTTTGCTTAAAATACCTTTGAAAAAATGTCTGCATTTGAAGTGTTAGAACAAGTCCTTGTCACAATGGATTAGTGAGCATGGAACATATCAAGCTGTCAACAGGGCATTAGGACGTGAGAATGGCCATGCCAGTTCAGACCAGAGGTTTGTCCAGCCCAGTATCTTATCTCAAACAGTGCCAGCAGCAGGCTTTGAGGACAGAGTCACAGACAGAGCAGGCATGCAGCTGTAGCTCCCCATAAGTATTCTCCCAGGCTCTCATGGTTTGTGGCTTAGGGGCTTTTTGAGTGTATCCTTGGTTTTGGCTGCCTTTGATGGGCACTGTAAATGTGTCACAAAGTCCTGCCTGGGCATTTGCCCTACAAGAAAGCTTGCATGTGTATTAGGACACAGCTGGTTACTGAACCTAGTATGCCCTACAAGGAAACATGCATATGTATGTGGGTTAGGAGGCAGCAGGCCACTGAACACAGTCAATCACTATAAGCCGTGGTCTGCACACCCAGGCATTGCTGTTTATTGACACTGGTGTGAAGATTCATTGTGCATGTTGCATTTTTCAAGATTTTAAAGAAAAAGTTAAAAAAACCCAACCAAACAAAAATCGTATGCATAGATGTCACACCCTTGTTTCCTGGATTGGATTCCTGGACTTTACATACTTCATTCTGGCCACTTGAACTTCGAGCATCTCCAGAATGGCTTGCTGTCTTTAGTTCGCAATGTTGAACCCAGAAGTGGGACAAAGCACTGTGGGGACACTTGGCCCCATAATTTGCTGCAAACGCAGTGAAAAGGAAAGCCCTGTAGAAGCTGAGTCATACCCGGATGAGAGCCAGCTGGCTGTTTGGAAATGCCTATAGTTTATTTTCTAATTAGCTCACATTAGCTACTGCATCTGCACTGCCTGTAAAGATGACCCACCTGAGTAGATGAGTTCATAGCTGGCTTTCACCTTCCCTAGCATGGAGACTGAGAGGGGGAGGATTTGCTTCGGGCCTTTAAATGTAAACAACAACAACATTCTGTGACGTACTTGGGAGCTACTGATCTTGCTTTCCTTATTCCAACTGCGTATCTGAAGTCCATTTTGTGCTCCCTGAATTGGTGGGAAACATATTTTGAGTCTAGTAGGCAATGTGAATAGGAAGATTCTACCCTGTTTTTTTTTCTTTGTACCTTCTCTCTTAAACATAACAGATACTACCATCTTTCTTCACTGTGTGCACACAGAAAGAAACTGCACCTTACACATCTGTGCAAAAAGAATGCAGAGAACGGAGAATATGACATAAATGTTACATTCACTTTTCAAGATGGATATAAACTGGTTTCAGTGGTATAAGTGCAAAGGCATCAAAAATCAAAACTTAAAAATCTGAAAACTAAAGTGGAAACAATTAACCAAGTATGCATTTAGATACAGGCAATTCCATGTTGAAAGAGACTCCCTCTCAAAAGTAATGATGGGGCCAGAAATATCTCTAGGAACAGAAAGTCTTCTCTAATTGTAGCCATGCTGCATTCACTTAACTGTATGTGACATGTCTTTGTCTTCAGGGCTTACTTGAAACCTAACCATTACACTGTGCATTCATTTCTTGTTAGTCAGGGTCTGGCAAGTCATTGGTTGTTACCATTTCACATTTCACATTCTTTTGATCAAAAGGTCTTGAATGCTGTGACTTATTTCTCAACCATATCATGCTCATGATGTCACACCCATAAAGTACATTATTTTATTGATTTCCTCCCCTAGTGTTTTTGGTGCTTATCTCTGCAGTATCAGAAGCATAGCAGCTTAATACATTGACAGTAACCCTTCAAGGCAGTATTTCATAGAGGGTCGTTCTGGCAGCAATTTTAAAAGGAATAAAAGCAGATCTGGTGGTATGATAAAGAGCATTCAGGAGGAAGAACAGAAAGAAGAGAAAAGGAAACAAGAAAGCAGTTATTGCTTACATGAGGAAACAAAAAAAATCAGTTGATAGGAGAGCTAGCACAAGTAATAATTACTCACAGAGCTATGGGATTTTTCATACAGGCTTGAATTAGGAGAGTTGAAGATGTGGAAAGGGAATGGTAAATGAATTTCAAAGAACAGTGTCCAAAGTCATACATTTGAAAATACTAGGTTTGGATAGTTGTTTGGTTTGGTTTGTTTTTTAAAGAAAAGGCATAATGATAGCTTTTTTCCTTCCTGATTTGTGTGTTTCTCTATTTTTCTAGCTATCTCTTATTTTTCTATTTCTTTTCAACTATCTGTAGTCGACTGTAGATGACTGTCTAAAATAATGAGGGCAAATGTTGCATAATGTGCAATATGTTTTTATCACACACACACATATATATAAAAATATATATATATACATATATATATATATAAAATCATGGATATGATCAAGAAGAAAATCTTCAGCAGTACAAAATACCAGGCTTTGGGCAGCTCCATAGCTAAACCAGAATTGCAGGTTGCAAGAGCAGGAGGCCAGACAGCAGAGAAGTGGCCACAAACCCAAGAACATGGTCTGTGACACATCCTTGAAAGTGTTTTGTATGATATGTGCTGGCCTTTTACACCATGTAGCTTGCTAAAGCTGTTTGCTAGATAAAATGATCCTGCTACTTCTGTCAGATAATGCCAAAAGCATTTTTCAGCTAAACAGGAGGGCTGCACATCTTCAATCTTCTGTGAAAGCTGGGCTGTATTTAAAAAGATTCTCAAACCCATTTAGAGCCACAGAAGCATCATTGGGATTTGAAAACAAGAAAGCACCACCTCTATTTGAAGCCAACTCTTTTGTAAGTTGCCCTGCATTTATCTTTCGGGTTTTTTTATGTGCCAGTTCCTTCTGTAGATCTCATCTTCTGCTTTCCTCAAAAAACCATGAATCTGTAAATCACAGTCCTTTACAAGGTCTCCTGCACTCTCTGAGAGCTTAAGTCTGCTGTGGGAGTGGTAAAAACAGCAGGGCACCTCACTTGCAGTTCCCTATTTGGAAAATTGTATTTCTGTACATTGGGTAGAACTGTCAGTCTTTGGAGCTTTCAATGTGAATAACTCAGAAAACAGAAAAATTATTTTGTTATTTGAGCCTCGGAGTGCTCAAGCAGTGAAGAATTATTATGTAAAATTTGGCTATATACTAATGTGATCTGCATCTGATGAATATCCTGATGCATGTAGTTCATGCATACTTAGCTGAAGAACTGCAGTGGTGCTTTTGCCCTTGTGCACTCATACCTTGTGCATATTCCATCATGTGTACTAAATTCTCCAGAATGAAGAGACTAAAAAGTACAGAAAGAATGTGGTCCGTTAAATTTGAAAAATTTCACACTCTTCAGAGTCATGAAACCACTGTATGTGAGACAGAATCATGGAACAGCCCAGATTGGAAGGAACCAACCTTTGACAGGAAAGGGAGCCTAGGTGAGATTATCTAACACCCTGTCCAGTGGCATCTTCAACACCTCCAGTTATGGGGACTCCTCTCACCATGTTTACCAGGGAGATTTTTCTGGATAGCTGAATGACATCTTAATACCAGGTTACAAATAGCCTGAAGACGAAACGTTCAAGAAGAAATGCTAAAAATTGTCTTAAGGGGGAAGTAAAAGGGCCTTTTCCTTGGTTTGTGTATTACAAGCACCTAAGTGGACCAAATATGATGTATCTTGTTACCTTGTGTTTGCTTATCGAGTACAGAAAGAATATTTTACATCTTATAAATCGTACGCTAGATTTCACATCAGGCAATCTGGAGTAGTGAAAGCTGGTAAAATGACATCACAGTAGACCAACAGAATAGAAGTCAAATGCTGCAGGTAACTTCAAGGAGGTTATGAACTTCAAGACTACACTATACACGTTTACTTTTTAATGCAATAACTTAAATTGCAAAGAGGAAAAGAATTGTACATGTTCTTGATTTTAGCAGGATTCCACTGAGAAAACATCCTGCTGTAGACCTAAAATTAGGCTAGTTTGACTTGCTAGAATCTGTCTTTTCAGATTACATGGAGGTACTTCTGAGACACAAGGTGTCTTGCTAAGGCAAAAAGCATTAAGAAATACATTCACTGCTTCAGGCTAGTGAATGGGCATTTTTTACCCTTAGAATTTGGTTACTAGTCTGCACTTTTCACACATTGCATTCAACTCCCAGGGGGAGCTGGTGGTGGAGAAAATGGCCAGGTTTGTGTAAATTCGTGATCTCCAGCTAAAGAGTTGATCTTTCTGAAACACGGAGATTAGATGCTGAATCTCATAATATTAAAGGTCTACTGTGAAAAGAAATTTATATCTTGTATTCATAGTCTTTGGGTCATAATAGCTTCAAGTTTATAACCCAGATTTCAGAACAGTTCCTCTGGAGGTGAAGTCATGGACATTTTGTTCTAGAAACCAGTATAGAAAAATCTGCATCAGGGCTGAGGAACCTCCTTGACAACTCTGTGATGTTGAAGCTCACTCAAGAGGAGAAAGCTTAAGAAGATTTATTATTTCTCAGTTTAGCAGATTTCAAGGTTCTCGGTGAGGTGAAGGGCCTCTCTAGATAGAGAACTTCTTTGAGTGGAAAACCTCTCTTCCTATGCCTGAAGGGCTCAATTGTAACATTTGAGATCTAATTTTTAGCACTGAAACCCAGCTGCTTCGTGTGTTGGATTGGGCTTCTTTTAAGAAAATGAATTGCCTTAGGCTGTTTTCCTTAAAATATGACTCTTCCAGATGCCAGTTTTCCTTAAAGGAAAAAAAGGCCGGTACTGGCTATATTAAGCAAAAACCTCTCCCAAGAATTCCTGCAAAATCTCTTACTGCAGAACTGCTCAGTTTCAGCTGGAGATTTGTGGGAGACTTGCTTAGCACTTGAATGGAGATATGAGCTGTTCATTAGCTCAGTGTAGTTTTCTATTGTGAAAATATAAAAACTACAGTGTTAATAAATGCAAGTTAGTGTAGTATCCATTAGTGGGACTATCTTTGACAACAGGGCATCTCTGTGAGATTGTTTATTAGATAAGAATGGTAATAGTGGTGAAACAGAATCCCAAGTCTTCTGGGTATTGACTGGCTGTTTCTGCCCCCAACCAGCTGCAAACACCAGCCATCCATGCACTGCTTAAATTGTTCAGACAAGCACATTGTTCTTCCCATGCTCTGCAGGTGGAAATTGTGCCAAACAAGTGGAGATTCTGGTCAGCTCTTGGATTTGATAAACTCTCTTTGGGCCGACTTCAGAAGAGATTTCCAGCAATGTCGTTTGTGGTTGTTCTCGTGAGGAGCAGAGGGCACATTCACTCTCCTAGTATGATTCGTCAGTCTTCTGTCTTTAAGCACTTTTAACAAAAATTGTCTCTGTGCTTGTGTTGCAGGAGGAGTATGTATGAATAAGCCTTGCGGCCACTATCAGTCTTGAGACAAATAGGTTGTGTCCAGTGCATGGATCAGCAACCTTTGAAAAAAATAAATGCATAACATGAAACATCCTGCAGTTTTTCTTCCCTTGAGTATTTCAGGTACTTTGGCTTCTGTTAAGAGCATCTTTAGTCTCCATCCTTTGAGGAAACCTATGAATTGTTCCACTGAGAACAGTATTTATGTGCTTTGAATGTTTCCTGGTCTTTAGGGCCTGTCTGTAGACTAAATGGTGTAGAGCTGAGTTCTGTAGCAGTGACAGCTCACAGGGAGAAATGCCAGCTTCCACAAGAAAAGCAGCAACACTCTATTAGAAAACATGTAAATTTTTGCAAGTGGCATCTGCATACTACAAGTAGCCTGTCATCAGGAAGATATTCTTCATGGTTTAGAAATCAGATGAGAGCTTTCTTATCTGTGCCTTACTGAAAAACCACTGTAATTTTGCCAAACTCGTTTAGGTGATTTCTTAGGAACTCTTGCATTCATAACATGAACATTTAAAAATACATTTCTCTGCCTATAGAAATCTCCTGTACATCCAGTGGATGTAAATGCCTCTGCTGGGACCTTTTAGCATCTACTCAGAGCAGCAGGAAAACCTCTTCCTAACAGAGCAAAGCCTTAGGGGGTTTATTCTTTGCTGCCTTGCTTTGGGTGGCAAGAAGATTTTTGTAGTGGTATACACCCTGAGCTCACTGCTTTTGTACGAGCAATTGGGGGCCTTCTCAAATACTTCTTTAAGAATCATCTCAGCACCCATTAAAAAAAACTTCATAAACTTGAGACTTTGGGCAAACAGGTAAGTTGGCCATCAAAGTCTTCCGCATCCAACTTCTTTGCATTTCTACGGACTACCTGCCATTAAGAAGATACAGTGTTCTGCGCTGTATAAACATTCAGTCATGGAAAGATTTTTATACAAGGCTCTACTTATCCCTGCGAGTCCCATGGGAGCCCAATTCACAGAAACCCATCAAGGAGTTCTAGATAGTTTAAAATTACCTCAGATGTCATCACTGTTAGAGTCTTCTTCTGGCAAGCCTGAATTATTGCCTCTATCAATTGCAAGTGAAAAGGGATTTTTCATCTTCTCAGCCAATTTAGCTAACAAGCGTGGCTTGACAGCTCCATTCAGGATGCTGATAGCTTTTATTCTGGGCTTCAGGATGCAGTGCCCCAGGGAACACTCAGTGAACTAGAGCAATTGCAACTTTTAGCTGTGCTTTCTTCACTGCTTAGTTTCAAGCAGAGGGTAAGTTTTACCCTGTCGTCAGGTGACATATTTGTTTTCGAGGGTCTTAGGTTGCTGCTGTTGGCACAGTGGTGCACACATAAGATTTTCAGGTTATTTCCATTTAGCTTTAACCAACTCTAATCACTACACATTAGTGTAGGCTCTGGCAAACCTACAGCTGTATTTACAGAGTGCTCTATCTAGGCTAATTTACCCTGCCTCTCAGATACGCTGTTTGGCTTAGGTGCCATATTAAAGTGGCAATACCATGACCAGGATCCAGTTTAGCTAATTAAGAATTAGTTTTTATGTGTCTACTAAACTTCATAATGCAGAGTAAAAATTAGCTTGACTCTTGTATAGGTTTTGTGAGACAAAACTGCTTATTTAGTATTTCTTATTATGATGATTTTAGAATTATTCATTTCTTCCTGTTGCTTGACGCAGTCATGCATCTGCAAGCCATGAGTACTTCTGAGTAGAAAGTTTTCTGTCATGATGAATTGTCACGAGTTGCACATATTTTTCTTTTCACTCCAGAGTATTGGATAGTTTTGACTTTTGTGTTCCATCCTAGCACTGAATGGATTTAGTAATGGCACTTGCATGAGAAGGAAGTTGTTCAGATTTGTTAGTAACTGCTGCTTTCTGAGGCCAGCAGGTTATGTGTTATGTTTAACTACCACATACTATATTAAATCTCTCCAGCCTGCCTTTTGATGTCAGCTAAATGGTAACCATTTTTCCACTATGACCCAGTTCTCGATTGCTGTTGCTGCTGCCTTCACAGAAATCTCTGACATTGGGAATTTTCCTAGAAGTCTGTTTTTCATTTTCTTCCCTTATTCTTTTGCCAGTTGACGCTTACTGATGTTATTGGGCCTGTTCCTAAGTTAGGAATATTACATTCAATCTTAAAATAAACCAACTTTAATATATGTTGTTCTTGATAACATATGCTTGATTGGCAAGAGAGCAAATAGTTAAAAGTTTGTGAAGGTGTACTCCACACCTTGGATCACACAGGGGAAGTCATACAGGGCAATCCTGTATTATGTGGAGAGCTGCAAAGTTGCCCTGAATGAGCCTGCTCCAGAATCAGGATGTCGTAGGTTTAACCTGTGGCTGGGTTTTTAATAGCGGGGGAGGAGGGGGCTATAGAGTGGCTTCTGTTAGAAGGTACTAGAAGCTTTCACTGTCCTATGAAAAGCCAATGATAGTCAGTTCCAGGAGGGATTTCCTGCTGCTGGCCAAGGCTGAGCCAATGAGATGCGCTTCTGTGATAACATATTTAAGAACAAGGGAAGAGAAGGTTGTTGCGGAGAAAAAATTCCAGTCCGAGAGAACAAGCAGTCACCAAGGTCAGTGCAGCTGGAGGAAGGGGGGGGAGGGGGAAGGGGGGGCCTTCCCCCACCCCCAGAAGTAGGGCAAAGACTCAGAGCTGAAGCTCCTTCAACCCATAAAGAATCATTACAGTGCAGAAACCCCCCTGCAGCCTATGGAGGAGTCCATGCTGGAGCAGGAAGATACATGAAGGAGGCTGTGACCCCTGTGGGAGGCCCAAAATGGAGCGAAGTCCTGCTGAAGATCTGTGACCCGTGGAGAGGGAAGCCCACACCAGAGCAGTTTTTTTCCGGGTATGACTTGTGGGAGACCCACGTCGGTACAGCTCAACCCATGAAGGACTGCACCCCCTTAGGGAAGTTGTCCACAGGACAACAGGTTGAAAAGAATTGTTGCCCGAGGGGTGGATGGACTCATACTGGAGAGGTTGATCAAGGACTGTCTCCCATGGGAAGGACCCCACGGGACTGGGGAAGGACTCAGAGCTTTAGCCCCCCCATAGTCTGTGGTGAAGACCATGGTGGAGCAGGCTGCTCCCTGCAGCCCACGGAAGGGTGACCCACAGGTGCAGCAGACTTGGAAGACCTGTTGCCCTATGGGTAGACTTCTCTTCCTTCACTGATGCAGGGGGAGAAGGAAGAACATGGAAGGAAAGAGAGGTGGCTGGAAAGTGTGTTTAAGACTGTTTTATTTCTTACTCTTTAGCTCTCATTCTGTTAGTAATAAATTTAAGTTTCATACTCACTCTGAGTTTGTTTTGCCTGTTAGTTTTGCACTGCTCTCTCAATCCTTGTCTCTACTCATGAAATTCCTTTGCTGTTTTTTTTTTCTTCCTCTCTCCTCTGCACTGATGCAGAGGGGAGGAGGGAAGGTAGTGGAGTGGTTTTAATAGGCCCCTGGCATCTGGCCAGGGTCAAACCACGATAGAGGAGCTCTGAAATAATTTCAGCAGGGTGCCAAGCTCGGCCTATGTGACATCATTGAGGTGTGACCTGATAATCAGCCTATTGACACAGTACTCTTTGGTCTCACCAGTTACCTATATGTGCAGAAGTCCCTATCACTTATGTAGTTTTCAGCCCACATGGGCATTCCCAAAACAGTTCTCACCAAGCTGTTGAGACACAACCACAGACAGCTTTCAAGTTAATCCTTTGCCACCCACACAGCCAAGCAGTGCATATTGGCTGGTCTGTTATCATGGATGATGTCCCACATTAAGTTCACCATAGTCCCTCCTTTGACATTTCGTGCAGTGTTCACAGGGAAGTAGTAGCCCACACAGTCTACTAGTAGATAACTTAGAAGATGAGCGGTGGCCAGGTGAAAAAAGCACAGGGTACAACACTTTGAAGAGTATGCTGAAATCATGGGATTTGTCTCACATCTCTTTGATCTTTAATTTCCGTCTTACTGTTTAATCTCACAGTACTGTGCTCAAAATCAGTGGTGATAGTGGTAGGAAAATCAGAATGAAGAACAACAAAGTATATTATGTCCTATCAAAAGGCACATATAACTTCTTTTAGGCAGCCTGAATGCTGTTCTCATTTGCATTGAAACCTCTTTCTGTAATTCTAGCAATGTGAAGAAACATTAGAAGATATTTTTACATGAAGTTTATACCCAGAGAACTATAAAGGGATGAAGGGAGCTGGCATGAATCTAATTAAGACTTTCAGTGGAGAAATGGTTTAAGCTCTTATGAGCAGAAGGCTTCATAGACCAATGTATAGTACTGATACGAACTTACTAGATTTTCCCATTCTAAAGAGAAGCTGGGAGCTCAAGCTATATGCTCCAGAGAGGTGACAGCAGCGGTGTTAAGGAAACACTTTCTTCTGTTTTCAAGCCTTCTATTTGAATGTTTCCTGAAAGGACTTTGGAAACAAGTAAGGCAGCTGCAGGGGCTGCAAGAAGGACACTGCTGCAGACCAGTGCGCTGGACTGTCGGGGCAAACCTGTGAGAGGCGGTGGCAAGAAGGATGGAGAAGTAGTAGCAGTAGGGAGGGGATAAGTGAGAGAAGCCAACAAGAAGAGGCTTGAAGACTCTGGTTAAGAGGAATTAATGATAAATTTTTTAGCATGTTCCTGTTGCTCAGTATTGGATTTGTTGCTTTAACATTGAAAGGTGGCTAAATCTAAGATTCAGCAGTCCCAGGAAAAGTAGTTTGATATAGCTCATTGAGATTTGTACTGAGATGACTTTATAGCATCCTAACAGTTTCAAGAACTCCTTAAAATTGATGGAAACATCACTCTTCTTCATCGTTATGCTTTTCCACCTACCAGAGCACTTGGAAATGAACTCAGTGTGACTCAGGAGTGTGTTTCTCTATACCTAAAGCTGGCAGCCAAATGGGTCATGTGTAACCTGACACTGACTGTGCAGGTGCCCTGTTTCTATTCCTGGGCACCAGCTGGTGAAAAAAGAGACTTTTTCTCCCTTCTGAGGGCAACAGCACTGAATATTGGCAAACATTATAGTGCAACTGAAGAGCAAGAAAATGTCAGTTTTTCAGGAGCAAAATATTATGCCCTTTCAAACCCCAGTTCCTTTCTTTCATTCTGAGAAAACTGGCTTTGGGTGCTGTTTCATGACAACGTGCTTGCTATGTCCCTGACAATCCTTGCAATAAGATTGTTGCACAGTTTCTGTCAAAGTAAGTGAAGAAATGGACTAGCACATATATTGTGAGACAGTATGCACCTGGTGATGCAGAATTTGCAATTATATTCCAGCCAATTTAAAGCTGTTAGACTGAATGAGCTAAGATGAGAGATGAAAGGTTAATGGGAGACTGAGAAGGAGTGGGATTTGTTAGTGCCGCCTTGAAGCCTGAGATTTAGTGAGCACCTTGGTATTATCCTGCTGTTGACGTTTCTTGGTACTTACTCCCAGCTTGGATGCTGGGAATGCCAGTAATGAGGAAGTCTGTGCACTGCTTGGAGGATCTGTGTTTCATTTCATTTTCCAGCTAACTGCTTCTCTGAGGAGCTCAGAACTCTCACACCTTTTGGCTCGTGGTAAAACAGGAGATGTAGATTTTTGTTTTCTTTAGTCCTTGTCTCTGTTGGAGGGCAGAAGCCTTTATAGTTAGCTGTTTCTTCAGGCCCAGATTTTTGGGACTATATACCTAGGCCTCCATTTCAGTTTATGCTGCACTAGTAAATTCAGTGCCTTCATCTGCTAGTTTCTTGGATGTTCAATATTTTAATCACTAAGCTTTTCAGAACTGCCAGTCAGAAATCTGGGAGGGAGGGCTTGAAAATCCATAGATATAATTATAAAGTAACATTTTATTGTTCTTTATCTATTAATTTTGTTGTCTTATGACTGAATCCCAGAGTGCACATGCGTCGAGTTTTTTACCTGCCCCCCTAATCAACTAAGAATATTTTCAAAGGTATTTTGTCATTCTCACAGGGACACATCTGCCATTGTGGTGGAAGCAGAATAGCAGGTGTCTTGAGAGTCTGCATAAAATTGGGAGAATTGACAATGCTATGGATCTCCCTCAAAGTCTGAGTTTAATCAAACCAATATAATTATTTGCACAAAGATTTAATTGATTTTATTGCTGCATGTGTTTCTTTTCGGTAGTGCATATGGTTCTTTTTTCAAACTATCTGGAATCTTCTGCTCACTTTCCTGTTTTTCTTCATCCTCACTAAATTACATTACCCTAACCCTAACTTCTTTGTAAACTAGCTAGTGGGTAATTGTTTTCTTTTTATCTTAAAAATCTGCAATTTCCAAAGGTACACCTACAGACCCTCACATATTGCAAGCAAAAGCATTCCCATAGGATGCTCTTCTTGCTGTAATACACCCTGCATGTCTACTTTCTTACCAGACGTGACAGTTTAACGCCTTCTCATCGCTGGGACAATATGGTTTTGAGGCTATGACAACAGAGTGGGAGTCAAGCCTTCCAGATTATAGCAGCCCAGAGAAATTCAAACAGCCATGTAGCTGCTCTGCCTTGGGTCAGAGCCTAGCAAATGGAAGAGAGTTCAGTCTGTAAACTGTAACCACATTCAGCTGAGCTGAGCCCCTCGGCAGGTGCACAGCGGTCTGCACCCAGCCTTGAGCATAAGCCCCAAGATTCTCCTGCAGCCCTGCCACCAGTGCCATCTGGCTGAAATCACTGTTCTGTCTTTGTTGTTTGATTGTCCCCACCTTCAAGAGGAAGACTTTCTTCCTTCTTTGTAATGGGGTAGAAATGTTCACTCTCATTTTAGATGTGGTAAAACACACGTACATGCATGCATACATCCATGTATATGCAATATATGTACATACATATATTTACACACAAAGTGTCTAATATTCCAGGATTTGTTTTGCTCAAGAATTGAAAGTCATAACTCCAGGTTTGGGTTTGGGGGTTTTTTTTGTATTTCTGAAGTAACTATAAATCCTGCCTGATTTTGAACTCTTATTTCTCAGGCTCCAAATCACCATCCATTTATCTTCAGATTTCATGCATTGTGTGATGAGGAGTGTTCTGAATTTCCAGACAGCTTCCATAAATTATTTAGAACTGAAAATGTCATGTTAAAAAAAAAGTAAAAGCAAATAAACCGAGCATCTCTGCTGATGAAGGAGCCCCGAGAATAAAAGCAGAATGGCTTGTGCTCCCTCTTTTGACCATGGCCTGGTCAAAACATCCCGAAGCTCAGGATAGCAAAATCTCTGGCATGACAGAATGCTGAGAGGGTTCACATGTCAAGAGATTTTTCATACTGCAGGAATAAAGCATTTTTTACAGCCACAGTCTAAGGTTAGGAAGAGAAAAGAAGGCAGCTTTCTTACAAAGAGTTTGCTAGCATTTGGATTGATCTGCCAAAGGAGTAGTCAGCATATATGGATGTTTAATTCAACATATCCGGGTAGGCACATATTAATGGAATTCCACGAGTTGCAACAAGAGTCTGCAGAACATAAGCTCAAATTAGCTGAAGCCTCTGAATCTTTCATCTTAGATCTGGTCTCCTTCCCATCTCTTTGAACTGCGTTTTTTTGAATCTCACAGTTCTTTAAAATAGCTATGGTGTTTGCTGAAGGAAGGTCACACCTCAAATGCTTCAAAATCCTTAAAACTCAAGAAAGAAAGTTGCACTCTAGAGTGGAGGGGGAAAGACTGCCAAGTGCTATGTTTGGCTGCTTGATCTGGGAATGCTCCCACCTCTCTAGCAGAGGTGTCTAAAGTCCTGGAGAGTCACACTGAGCCTTTATGGTGAACACTGGCACAAGGTGCCCAGAAAGGTTGTGGAGCCTCCATCCCTGGAGATATTTAGAAGACATATAGATATGGTCCTAGGAAACTGGCTCTGGCTGATCCTGCTTGAGCAGGGGTTGGACTACATGATCTCCTAATCTCCTATCCTACCTCAGCCCTTCTGTCAGTCTTTAATGAAAGTGGCCTTTCACATCTTGGAATTCATGACCTGACTCAAGTGCTCCTGGCTGGAAATGGTACCCAACAGATTTGTCACCGGAGTGAGGACAGTATGTGGGCCCAGAAGTACTGAGACACATCAGGTCAGTGCTGAGCAGTGTCCAGCAACATTGTTCGTGCACCTGGTTACAGCCAGGGTATGGCTGATGGTGCTGCTGTTCATGATCCTGCATCATGCTGCCATCTCCTGGGATAGCCACTCCATGACTCCTCCTGCTTCAAACTATCTAGAATCTCCTGCTCACTCTCCTGTTCTTCTTCATCCTTACTAAATCACAGCATGCCACAGTAAGTGAGAGCAGCAGTGTCACAGAAGATGCTATAAGACCATGGCAGGTATTCTGTAGGTATGTGTTTTCTGGCAGGTGTGTGTTTGCTGTTTTTGAAGGTCAGTGGCAGGGAAGGCGCTTGTGAGTTGGGTAAAATATAAGTTTTAGAAATCTCTGCATCGTGTTCTGTGAATTGTTTCCCAGGATAATGCCTGTATGACTTTGACATCCTGGAAGGGATACTCTTGTTAAGTCCCTTCTCTGGAGCAGCCTCACAAAACTCTGCAGGAATGAGTACTGCCTACTGACACTCTGTAGGAACAGTGTGACAGTGCAAGTAACTGAACTAGTCAAGCTTTTCCAGCCCTAGGTTAGCACCAAGTCATGCTGCATGTTTGATATTCATACCACAACAGATGAAACGGAGCCCCTGCCCAGCTAAATTCCTGTGTGCACCTAAACTCCTTGAGTCTGCACAGTGCCTTGTAGATGTATCTCCTATCCATAAGCTCCAGTTTAGATGCACCATTGTTATCTCCACTGTCTGTGGAAACCATATGTGGCCAGAAAGTCCTTGGGCTGTGGTCATTAAACTTCTTAAAAAATATAAGTAACTTCTTTAAAAATATAAAGTAACATAAATTTGTAAATAAATAAATCTACTGCTTTTGGGATTTGAGAGTGGCATCTAGTTCCTTGTGATATTGATGAAATGACCATAATATGCTGAACTTCAGTGGAATTCTTTCATTTGTGCTACTAGTTTTGGGATAACTTTCAGGGGGGTTTTTCATAGGTATTACTTACACCTTCCTCACTGGGCTACCCTGGAATTCTGCTGTGTTCTGTTATGGAATAGAAGTGACCTACTTTGATGTTATACTGTATAGAGAGTGACTGCTTGTGTTTTCTCACCAGATTTTTTTGCAGTTAGAACTGAGTTGCTTGTAAATTCTAAAACTCCTCTGTGTGGAGAGAGATTAAATCTGGATCTATACTTGTATGTAGATCTTTGTGACCTATTGTAGTCAGGTTAATGTAGTTTGCTTAAAGTTTTTTTGCAACATCCTTTCCAAAGTCCAGCAAGTTCATTCATTCTCGAGGGAGTTTTCCTGTTCCCCATTTTATCCTAGAGAATCCTAGCTACCAGGTACTACTGCAGCTTGAGGAATTTCCCAACTTTAGAAGAATCTGTCCTCTGAACTGAGGTTCCTGGGACTCCAGGAAGGAATTTAATGCTAAAGCGTGTCCAAGGAGACACTCCGTTGTTAAACTAGTCTAAGAGTGAATCAGTTTCCAGGGCTGGGTGGCCTCGTTGGCACAAATAAAGGTTGAGGGGTTGACAGGATAAGAAATTTTATCTGAACACAAGGTGGCACTGCAGGAATTAATTTTATAATGTTAAATTTATTTTCTGAGTTAATGGGTTTTTTTGTGGTGCTCTTAATAGGCACACAGAGAGTATTTTTGCTTTCACATCTATGTTTTCAGAAATTGGTATGGGCATATTTACTGTAACATTAATAGGAATCAACCACTGCAGCATGGCTTAGCTGATCAATTTTTTAGCTCTGCTATTTTTTTTAGCTCTGCAATTTTTACTCTGAAAAAACTGAACAAACACAATGCAAATACTAACCACTTCCCCACCCTGCGGGCTTGCTTTCTTTGTTTACAAAAATTTGAAAATGTAGAGACTGAGGAGCATCTAGAGTGTTCACTAACTTGCTTAGATGGTCTTGATTTTAATGTACTTTATCATCCATCTCCTGTTCCTCTCTGTATTACTTTGCCCTATGCATAAAGTATATCACTGGGCCAGCGGCATTATTTTTATTCTACTTTTTATGATGCCTCACAGGGCTATCCAGTATGTGACTGGACTTCCAGCATCTATTAAAATATAAATCAGTTGCAAGTAAAAAACCGTTCTCTTAGCTATTGCCAGTCTCAACAAGTTTATCTCAAGGACAGTATTTATGGAAGTTGTGATAACCAGTTAAAAAATCTGTAAGTTGAAGTTAAACTTACTTTATTGCCAACTTGGGTCTGGTGATTTCACATCTCTTCACATGGTTAGAAATGTAGTGAAACAAAATGTTCTGTTGACTTTACAGCAGATTTTCTGAAGAGTTTCTCATTCTTTCATTGCTCTTTCCTTTTCATAAGTGTGAAAATGCTTATGAAAATACATCTGGTCACTGTTTTCCTTGTTGGATGTTGTGAAATGTTACCATGTACATGCAGCATTTGGAGGGGGGAGGTTTCCTGTATTTTTTTTTTCAATATTTTCACAAATGCTGCTCTGATTACTAGAACTTTGAATCCTATCATCAGCCACAAGCACTCAAAAGCCATGAATTGCCCTTCACAGTCAAGGCATTTCCTCACAAAACACAATATGCTTATTACTTCTTATGGTCCTGAGCATAAATGTTATCACTGTGTTTTTTGAGCCTGATTTCTAAGGACACAAAGTTATGCTCAGATGGTTGGTTCAAGCCTTCTTTTCACAGTGTTATGGCCTATAATAATTTTTGTTGAAACATCTTAAAATGCTCATGTGATCATTTATCCAAAAGCTGGAACTTTAGCAGAAGAAGAAATGTGGTAAAATAATAACTGTTGGAAACACATTCAAGATTTTGTTTACACAACTGCCATACCACTAAATTGTGGAGCTGTGAGTTTCTCTCTGTCTTTTTAACAAGTTGATTTAGCTTTGAGTGATTGTCTTGAGACAATTAGAGGATGCTTTAATTCTCCATACTTTTTTACTTCCACAACTTTCTGTGCTACCTGGAAATCATGGTATCACACAATACTCATATCTGCAGAATGGCTAAAAGCAATGTCCCTTGTCATGTGGTGCCAGTGCCTACCAGGGAGTAACACTTTCCAGTTGCTACTGGGGAAGATCAGGATCTGGCTACTAACCTAAGCTGAAGACTTTCTTCTTACTTTTGGGCTCTGGTTTCAAGATATGTCAGTGGGTCCATGTCAGATAATTATATCAGTCAAGTTTTATATGATTTTTTTAAATAAAAGCTTGCATAAAAAATTATATATAGTACTCCCCAAGGAAGTTTGAAGACTGACCATTGATCCAGAAGGCTTGGGGTCATCTGATCTTCACTACTCTTCCTTTAAAGCATCTCTAGTTTTAACAATGTTTCATAATCTGTAAAGCGAAACATTATATAAGGATCTGCAGAAACCTCCCAACTCAGTCCTGGTGCACTGCTCAACCAAGGCTGTCAGAGCCTGCCATATAAGACCCTCAAAGCCACTCTCAGCTATGTCTGACTGCAAAGCCAAAACTTGTAGGTGTCTCCATGTCTTTCCATGTCCATGTGTAAAGCCACCAGCATGCTGACAACATCTCACAACTGAAAAGTAGCAGAGAGACTTCTGTCAATAAATAATCTGGGGCCCTTGGAAGCTGTAAAGTGAAGAAATTGAGAGAAGTTTTATCCTGGACTGAGATGGGCTTGAGAGATCTTAATGTAGATAGATAGCTGCTTTGGAGCAAGGGCTTGAGTGTGATACCAGAGATACCTGCTGAGTCTTCTGATCCTTAAAGAAACACACATCCTTACATCATTGGTTGAGTTCTGCAGCTTGTGTAGAGACCCACAAAATTCTGGCTCACTGGCAAGGCTGGAGACAGACCACTTCACAGGACAAGTCCTGCTTTGGGGTTTTAGCTCATGCTGGATCTCTTAGCAGCTAATTTGCTCTCAGATGGTACTAATCCTGAGGACACCTTGTGCTGAGCTCAAGATCCTCTGACAGTGAAGCATCCATTTTGAAGGTGGTAGTGGTACCAAATATGTGTTATAAACACCTTCTGTGTTCTTTTTATTTTTATGGCCTGGGTCTCAGTCCCCAGGAAATCATTTATCCTGCAGATGTCAGCTCAGTGACACACTCTGGGAAGGCTTGGATGAACTATGCTTTATAAGAAGGATATCGATTTGGGAGTGATTCATAACTGAATGGTTGCAAACCTTTTTTCTCAAACTGCTTTGAAATGTGACAGCAGAAGAACTAAAAAAAAAAAATTACAATAACTGTATTTCTGGTTTTTAATTTTTTTAATTTTATTTTACTATTTCCAAATAAGTGAAAATGAAACTTGGAGAAATTTGTGTATATTTATTAAAACAGTTAACTAGGAAAGACCTAGTGAAATGAATTATTTTGTCTCTGGACAGGGGGGGTTGTAACTATATGATCTTGAAGGTCCCTTTCAACCCAAATGATTCCATGATTCTATAATTCTGTAGTATCAAGAGTTGAAAGTATCTTTGAGACAGTATCATATTGAGAATGGAATAAAAATCCATATTCACTAGGTTGTTTTTCTTATTTGCCTAACAAATTAGGGATGTATTCCAGTTATTTACACTTTATGTTGTAAATAATTGTCTATTTTACCATTGGTTGTAGTAAACACCAATTAATATGTTGTACATGCTAGTAGCAGCAATTGCTAGTTTAAGACAATTTTGGAGATATTAGGCTCAGTTTACTCTTTGATACTACCTAAAGCACATAAGTTTCACATGACATTCGTTTCAATCTGCAGCCTCTTCTCTACAAGGAGACACCTGCTTATTAAATAATACAACTTAAAAAGTAATAGTGGTAGGCTTAATTTTCAGGATTTCTTTTTAATTATATATAAAATACCAGCAATCAGAACTTCAGAAAATGAAAGTGGCTGGAAAAACAACAGAAAAGATTGTCAGTACGAAGGGGTGAATTCCCTTTTTTCCTGGTTTAGGCTAGCAGGTATGGTAGGGGGCGGGCAACAAGAGAAGCATATTATTGAGGCTTAATGAATCAGTAATAAGTACCGTGTGCACAATTGCATATTAAAGCAGTTTGACTGAGGTCTAAACTAATGCATTTTGTCTTCCATTTGGAGTGGCTGGTGAATACACAGAGGGCCTAGTGCTGTGACTGTGTGGTGGGAGCACAGTGGGCACAACTGGTGATCATTACTCTTGAATATCTCTTGCACTTAGGTGGTACCCTGGCCTTGTACCTGTGATTGTACTGGAGGGATTGTTGCCCGGAGCATTTCTAGCTATCAGTAACAGAAAAACGTCATAATGAAAATCAAAAGTTTATGAAGCTTGCTAATGATAATTCAGTGGATCTCAGCTTTTTTTTCATACAAGTACAGAACAGTAGCATAAATAGTATCAATACATTTCCCAGGAACAAAGGCTTTTAAAAATAAATATTTAAAGTTACTTCTTGAAAGCTTGTATTAAGTAACTGAGGGAGAAGGATCAGTCTGATTTTTTTTGTAGACAGAATGAAGTCCACTGATGCCTCTGTTGACTTACACAAGTAGATACTGTCAGCTCTTATCTGAAATGCTCAACGATGCAAAGGTTTCTTTGTGTTAGTCTATCTGTGTGAAGGGAAGATGATCAAATATAAGCCCAAATCTCATTGCTCAATGATAGATTTTCTCTGCTTTGTTCATGGCAAATTAAAAAGACATTTGAAAGCAGGAAGATTTGAGCTGATTTGGAAAAAGTAGAACTCCGGCCTATAAATAGTAACTTTAATTGATCTGTACTAGTTATCTGCTCTTGGTACATTACTTCAAAAGATAAAAACTGAAGTGTAAGTTAGAAAAAGCTCCATGTTTCAGGAAATAAGCCAGTCACTTTTTGGTGAGAGGAGACAAAATTTCTTTTGTAGTCAGGAACTTCGGCAGATGTCCAAAGTGACCCTGGTGAGTCATCCCTCTGTAACCTATTGTAGTGCCACTATACAGCACCTGGGCTCCTTTCAAGGGGGCAGCTGCTAGCCCAAATGTCAACCACTATGGAGTGCTCACAACCAAAGGAATTGGAGTTGGACCCGTGTCCTGACTTCTCCCAAGTCCTCCCTTAGGTCTGAACATATGCTTCTATTCTATAGTGTGTTTAAGTAAAGCAGTTGATGCTTTTCAGGATCTTGACATCAATATTTAAGTTGAAGTATAGCAGCACCATCCCTGTGTTTCAAAGTTACTGTTTCCTGCTCTTTTTCTTTTGGGCATTTCTGCACGGACCTTTCCACCCAAGGTTTCTATATCTTAGAAGGATGGAGCAAGATTTGCTTCTTGTAACACCCTTCTCATAATATTTGGGCACACCACAGCTTAAAAAAAAAAAAAAAAAAGAAAAAAAAAGAATCTAAGAAAGAACTGTAAAATTACAAAATAAATTAGTAAAATTATAGTTTTCTTAAAACAATGTAAAGCTTTGTCCAGAAAGACTGAGAAGTTCACATCAAGGCAACATGGTCATAGTTCACTCCAAATTTTTCCTTTAGAAGTCAAAGCACCTATCTTGTATCACATATTTAGGTTATTTCAAGAAGCTTCATTGTCTGATGACGCTCATTTTTTTTAATTATAGGTGGTTCTGCAAGAAGCAGGGAGTTGGAATTGATGATCCTTGTGAGTCACTTCCAACTTGAGATATTCTATGATTCTATATTTAACAGAAAACATTACAAATTTATAGCTGGAAAGGAACTGCTAAACAAAGAGAGGAAGATAGTGTCTCTTTCACATAGCTCTTAAGCTGCAAACTGCTGGAAGGCAGAAGGATATAACCAGAGATACCATTGTATATTACACTCTCTCTCCTTTTTTACTTCCCAGAGCACAAAGTATGTACCCAAACACACATACAGATGGGGACACACATAGGTGCAATATATACTGAATAGTTTTGTTAGTGTCCTTGTTTCTGGTTTTCATGTGTGTAGCACAACCACAGATCCCCATTTCCCTAAAGGCTGCTCTGCCTCACAGCAATGTCAATTTTTTTAATTGTACAAGTAGTAATATGTGTAATGATTTTTAAAGAATGTTTTGCCGAGCAGCTTCTTAAAGTCACAGCATATTCATGTTTTGAGTTTGAAGTGGAAAAACTTTAAGTGGAATCTAAAATAAAAACGAGATTCCTACTTTAAATAGTTAAATTATTGCAAAATTTGCTCCAGAGGTTTTATATCAGTTACCATTAAAAAACCCCAATAATTTATCAGGAATATCACTGCAGCCATGATTTCTTATTAGCACTGTGCCTACAGCGAGTGGTACACAGTGATGCTGTTTCTTGTAACATGATAGAGAAGGTCTTAATACTTCGTATTTCTTAATAAAGAATAGACTATGGGTTGGGTTTCATATTGAAAAAATTTGTGTTCACTGGAATGACACAAAGGATGATGATGACCTGTTAATGTATTCCCATCATTTATTGATCTTCTTATTAATGAAGTCTCTGGGCATTTACAATCTTACATTACTTCAAGAAAAGAGATGGAGCAATCAAGGTATTTCTAAAAAGTCTCACAGGAGATTATCTTCCAGGAACCTAATACAGGGCCATTTTGTGAGCAATTTGACATGTGTAGGTATAGACAGAACTCACAGTCCTGAAAAATTGATTCACATTAGTAGGAGCTCTTCTGATTATCTTCACTGACACTGTTGACTTCCATCAGTGTTTGTGTAACTTTTGCCCCTTGCAAACCAAAGAGAGAGCAAAGATGAATTTACAGAGGAGAGAGGCTAGACACTCTAAACGTTTTACCACATCAGCATTATCTGGACACTGTGCATACATTGGGACACAGAAGAGAGAAGAGGAGGTGGTTCTGGGGGCCTGCACTTGCACTTGCGCTCTTTCAGTAAATTACTGCCAGAGACTTTGAAAAGTTTGGATTAATAAGATCTGTATGTATTTTTTAGCTGCACCGATTTCAAACAATGAGGCCAGCTCCAAGGCAATATGATTTGCAGCCACTATACCACCATTTCCTCGTACTGAAACAAAATGTTTCAAACCTTGTTGGCTGTAACTGTCTAGAGCTGTATTCAGTCGTCTTATGGACTTTTTGCTTTAAAATTGAGGAAAAGAGTATCAGAATTCCACCCAAGAATCTTGTTACAGCCGGCACTGCTGAAAATGCAACCCCTTATTGAGGAGCAACAGTAGAGAGCAAGGACTCTACCTTGCTTTGTAATCTGTGTGGCTCAGTATCCAAGTCTCACACTGGCCGCCAGTGCAGCATAGCTGCAGCATAGCGAAGCACAGCACCTGTAGTGTAAAATGGGGTCAGCTCCTGGACGAACTTAGCAAGTGCTTGTTGGTATTTAAGAGAGGAACAGAGCAGAATGAGTGAGCCAGAGTTGTGCTTTTATCCCTGGGAGAGCAGACTAAGATAAATTATCTGGAGGAATCTCACAACATAAGCTGGAACTATATAGCAAAACAAGGGAATATTCAGACGCAACTCCTAGAACGATAACCATAAGGACATTTTTGCTGAGATGTCTACTGAATCCATAGATCTTGAATCCGCAATCAATTTGGGGAGACTTTGAATCATAGTAAGTAATTGATGTGTTTTTGTAGACCCTAACAGTAAATTTATATCATCCATAAAGATGAACAGCATAAAAAATCTGAAGAGCTATAATGATGTTACAGCTGATTTGGTTTAGAACCAAACACTTTTTAGGTTCTGAAAAGTGAGGAGAACCATCTTCCTATTTCTTTTAGATAGTCACTCATCTCTCAGGAAAGTGAGGGTAGATTTCTTTCAAACCATAGATTTCTTTCCACCATTCACACAGGCGTAAGTGCACAGATTGATGTGTGTGTATACTAGCTGTCTAGACCCCATGGAATCATAATGAAAGAGGAACATGTACATGGATCTGATTATTCTATCTCAGTTGGCAGGGGGGAGTAGCAGGTCTTAAAATGTGCTTGCCATGTAGGTCCGTTCAGGTTTTCCAAAGTACACAGAGAGCAATACTGCAGTATCTTTACTGTTACTGATATGTGATGAAGATTTATTTTGAGGAACTGGCCCATGAAAGGCAACTGCAAGGGTAAAATAGTAAAGAAAAGTGAGCAAGGAAAAGATATTAGAGTGGCCAAAAAATCAACAGCTTCAGGAGCTAGAGTGCAAAGTACACTTTTGGCTGATCATTTTAAAGAGCAAGATCCTGTTGGCTCTTGTTGCAGTATATTTGCTTTAATCTTCAAAGTACTGAGTTGAGAGGAGGTGTGGCAGAATAAAAGAACGTGAATTAGAAACTCTTAAGAAGCCTTTTAAAGAGGTTTACAAGATATACTTGAATTTCCCTACCCTAGAACTCTCTCTTGGAGTGTCTTGGATTTGTTTTCTTTTCTTTCACAATCTTCCTTAGAGGCTATTCTGTTAATTAGGTAAAACGTTAACCTTTTTAGCACTGTACTGTTCCTGTTCTTATGAGTCATTACACTTTCCATATTGCTTAATTTGGACTATTTAAATATTTTTGTTAATGTCAATTCTCCAAAATATATAGATAATCCCTTGCCCACATCACATTAAATTTAGAAGTCTTGTCTTAGGTTGAACTATTTCATTATTCTTTCACATCTGACTTTAGTGGAGTTGTCTTTCACGAGTGTTAAGGAGTTCATTCTCCAGAGATCATGATCTCTGAGGGATAAGCCACCTGGATGTATTCACAAAGCAGACTCAGTAGCTAAACACTATGATAGCCAAACATTTTCTCCCTGAGATCTGGCATCCTGTGCACCTGCGCTGTTCTGCCCACAGCCACGTGTGTTTGTGTGTTTACATGGGCAAAGACAGGTTTTATACCCCGTTGTACTCTTGGAGTTTGTGTTGTTGACAGCCTAAGTCAAAAAGGAGATACAGAAGTGGAGTGCCTCTGAAGCATCTCAAAAAACAAGGCAACATCTGGGCTCTTTTTTGCAGTCTCCAGGCGTATGAAAGGCTGCCAGATGTGCATGAAGTATTAGGCAGCTGATGAGGCTTCCAGAGCAAGTGCTGTCCTTGAAAAGCATGGTTGAGGCAGAGAGTTTCAAACTAAAGGATGACTGATGTAAAAATAAAATTACATATGAATGTAGAGTAACTCTTTGAAATTTAGATTGTGATTACTTACTTCCACAAACTAATTGCTTTACAGAAAGCTCTTCCCTTGTAGTTTAAGTTTTGAAAGTTTACCAACAATAGGAGATTATTTCAGTGATGCAATTTATACCATATTTAAATGTTTCATCTGTCTTTATGAGAGATAACTAGCAAATACTTTATGTGCTTGAATATTATACCTTGGAAAAGTCACTGTCAAAATTAGTATGTCTTAATAATATGTATTTCAGAAAGGACAGCAGGAATTAATTTATTTCCCAGAATGCACATTAATTTCTGGTGAGTAATGCTTCATATTCACAGAGTAATTAGTTGTATTTTTCCATCTCCCACAATTTATCATCATTAAACTCACAGCCAAGTGCCAAGTATATTAAGATGTATTCATATCATGGCAGCTTCTGTTTGATGAAACAATTCACAAAGCACTGTACACTTCTGACTGACTCTAATCGATTGTTATTAACGAGACTTTCAAATACTTCTTTCCATTGCTTTGGAAGATGTTTCAGCACTCCATTGCTTCATTTTATTTGAAAGCTTAACAACTTTTTAACAATATAAGACACAGATATCAATCCTACCATTTAGTAGTCCTTTTTAAAGATGTATAGACCTTCTTTGGGTGACCCCATGAGCATAAATTCAGTGTGTTTAGCATAACATCTAAAAGAAATAGGAGTGTATGGGAAGTGCAACCTCTTGTGATTTGTGGGGAGGGTTAGAACGATGCTGTGAGGAGCCTTTGGAGAGCAAAGGCTAGGCAGGTTGTAGCCGGGGTCTGGACAGCAATCTAGACATCTTGCTGCCATCTTAATTGCAGCTGGTCAGCCGAGAATATCTGATAAAATCATTTTGTGACACAAAATCAAAACATTTTATGGAACAGAATATATGTACTTTCAGAAGGTAGGTACTTCTATCTTGAAAAACAGTGTTGTTTTACTAATAAAGAAATGTTTCCTTTGATTTTGCTTTTAAGTTTAGTGTATTTTTTTACTGCAGGTATGTAGTATGATGTCTCACCACTGAGTGATGAGACTATCATCAAAATTTGCATAATTTAATTACTTTCCAATTTGAGTTCAAAATTATTCTTTTGGAATTATTTCATTCTCTGAGCTTCAGAGTGTGTGCTCCTTCATTCATTTGGGCATTCATACTTCTTGACCTCCTTTTACGGTACGTAGTTCCAGGATGAAGTTGCCTCATGACTTTGCTTGTACTGACCCAAATATAGCTCTGAGTTCCAGTCTCCAAAACTTTTCGTATCAAGCTGTTTTTCAGGTTGACAGCAGTGCACAGTAATTTTCCTTACCTACTTAAATTTTAATATTTAATAAATCATATGGAAATGCTAAAAATAGTTCAGGATTTTAATGGCCATTTGAAGGCAGAAAGACCACTGGGAGAGAGACATTTCACTTAAGGCCATCTGACTTTCATAAAATGTTAATCACATGGGATAAGACCCTGTCTGCCTACCCAGCTTGCATCTAGGTATTGCAACTCTGCATCTGACTGTCTAGTCTGGATCTGAATTTTAGATGTCTAGTGAAGAAAGCCTCCTAAAATAAGCACCTGCATTCCATGTCAAATGAATGGAAATCTCTAAAGTGCTCCAGAGGGGAAACCTGTCTGCTTGAATGCAAGCACCTAAGTATGTACTTATTTCTCAGCTCAGTGGTTGAATTGAAAAGTTAAATTTTGCTTTAGTAACTCAAAAGGTAATCTCTCACCAGATGCAAAAATGAAATGAGCAAATAAAGATCTGCTTATGCAACATTCACACCACTGGCATGTGTAGAAGAGAAGATAGGATTTGATCTGTCCATAATTCCACTTAGAAACATTACCAAGGGCATTTTATCCTATGCCACTTTTGGCATAGTTCAAAAATGATTCTTTTTGAAAAGTTGCTTTGGCTGGAAGGTAGATAAACCAGGATAATTCCTTCTAGAAAACACATTTACCTCACTTTAAAGGTATCTTTTAAGGACAGCTTTTTTTAAGTATTATTTATAACAAATTAATTATGGGCTAGTTCAGCAGCAATACCTATGCATGTGACCTTCACCTTAAATATGTGAAGGTTTTTTGTAATGGTCCAAAGGAAACACTGTCATCAATCAGATCTCCATTCATACAGTAGTTTCTGATTGACAAAAAAGATGTTGGTGTTATAAGTTTGTAATTTAAAAGTAACTTTTCAGTAATATTTTCCAGTTAGAGTTACGAGAGTCCATCCTCAACAAGTGACAAGGAAAAAAATAGATAAACTTTTAAAATACAAGCAAGAATCTTAAAAGAATTTTGTATTTGGGGGGTATGAGGCAAACCTGTATTTTGAAAGGTGGACAGCATGGCTTCCTAAGCCAATTATTTTGAATAGATTATTTTTCAGTTTGACATGGATTAATATTACTGACTTCAGTCTGAAGTGATCCAACAAAGGTTGAGTCCAAAGAATAAACTTGAATATTAGAATAAATAATAGAAGAATACCCACAATCAGAATTTGACTGATGTTCCTGTTACTTTGAACAGGTTTTCATACACAAGTTTCGTACAGTAGTTGTTAATTTTCAAAATGGCTGCCATTATAATAAAGTCCAGGAACAAAACAGAAGATGAAAGGCTGTGTCATGACCAGTGCTGCACCACTGTGAAGAACAAACACCTTCCTTGGCCATGTCCAGCTGGCTGCTCGGCACTGTAAGCTGTTTGAGCTACTTCGGTACCTGGGAAGAGAGCAAGGGTTGATTGGTTTGGCGCTGGGAGCTTGTTTCTGTCTTTTTCTTAATGTTTTCAGTTTGAAAGGAGAAAATACTTGACTGAGTTGCATATAGCGAGAGCTGATATGGGCCAGAAATATGTTGCTGTCTAGTGTCTGTCCAGAAGCCTTACTGTGCAGAAAGGAGGAAGCATCCCCTCCCAGCCCAGTGTGTTCTTTTCCCAGCGTTCCTCTTCCCCACACTGGCAGGGCCATCTGTGTTGGTAAGCGGTGGTGAGGCTGAAAAATTCACGGGCATATGGACTACAGTATTACAGAGAATACTGCCTTTTTAGTTTTACTATTCCTGCTTTGCTGAGGAACAGCGAATGTTGTCCATTTTACCATTTCGTGTTGCTTTCATGTAAAAAGTAATTAACTTTTAATCTGCTTACAAGGTGAAATCAGCATTTCTTTTACTTCAGTAATTCTATTTCTTTTAAATTTTCTGTGTTTGGAACGTTTTTCACAAGTAAAGTATGATTTTGCAATAAGCACATTAAGCCTACAGAAATTTGCATCAGATCTATAGCAAGTCAGTTAAGATGATACATGTGAAACATAAAACGATTGATTTGAAATGTTTATTGGGAAAGAAGCTGAGAAGCTATGTGAATATTTATGAATTATGGATGTTTCACATACCTAAATATTGCCACTAAGCTTAAGGTTTCCTCTTTTCATTTCAGTTTTCAGGTAACACATCCTAGGATTTAAATAACCCATATAAACAGGATAGTAATTGGCGTACTCTGTTCTGAGCTAAATGTCAAGTCAAGTGCAGAAAGCAGCAACTGTTAAAGGGGATTACAAAAGTCAATATTTAGACTGTTACCAGTGTCTAATAAAACTGATTCTGGAACACATTTAATGGGTATATCAAGTGTATTTGTCTACAAAACACTTAAAAGAATAATACTGCTGGCAAACATTATTAGAATAACTAGCCCTATGGCAGTCCCTCCTGCTTGAGGAGTGTGTGCTTATATGAAATTAATCAAATTGTGTTGATCTTTTCCTTTTTAATAGTATTAAAATGAATTCTATTAATTCTTCAGTAAGCATCTGTCTCTTCCTTATGTACCCTTGAAAACCTTGCCCTTTAGTTGTTACAACTTTAAACGAATCTTTGGCTCCCGAATTAGTCAAGGAACATTTGACAATATGTTTCTTTGTAAATTTTGAATTACTTTTATAAAAATATTTTTTTAAAGCTTTTGTTTTCCTGATCCATCTAACACATGGAACTAATTGCTGAAAGCTGGATTTTAGGCCTGACATTTAAAGTTAGTGAAGCACCTGAAGCTGCAGAGAGACAACTATTTTTATAGATAGAGTTTTGGGGAACTAGGTCTCTTCAAGTTCCATTAATTTCAGTGGAAATTGGGTATATTATCAGCTTTTGGCATTCCTCATCTGTACAAACCAGTACATTCATGTTTCTGACTTTTAAATATCTGACCCTCAAGGTACCTTGTCTTAAGTAAACTCATCTTTGTAATTTGCTCCTTGAACTTAGGCACTCTAAATGCTTTCGGGGAAGAACAGAATCATGGTTGCAATTACTTGATCTTACAGCATTTCTCAATGGGAAGGTGAAATACTAAAACAACAATACTAAGATTTTCCTCTGCGTGTCCTTCTCATTCCTGCATGGTACAGTGCTGACTTTTGTCCAACAAGGATGCTGTGCCCTGAGCAAGAGGCTCTTGGTCGTCAAGGGTTTGCAGGAGCACAGGTTCCTCCTGCAGTGTAAGCTGCTCCTGTCAGTGGGAGGCAGTCTGTGCCTGCCAGGGGAGGGTGGGGTGGGTGATTGGGGTTTACAGCCTAGGACCCCTTAAGTGAGAGGAAAAGAAGACAGCATAAGTGGTGTGGAAATTAATAAAAAAGAATGAAATATATTTTCCTTCTAAGGGCCATTTGTATTCTATACAGAGCATGTACTGGCATGCCTCAGCTCAGTGCCTGCCAGGTAGAGGCAATTTCAATAGCCTTCAATCTCTTCACTGCAGCTGCAGAACATCCCCTGCTTATACTGTGGCATACTCATATGTTAAGTAAAACACATTTTATATGTTTTCTGCTGTAAAACAGAATTTCATTCAGTGACCTACTTCTGCTGAATTGTCCCCAAAACTGTCCTTGCTATCTTCTTTGGAAGCCAAGTCTAATGGTGGCTTGGTTAGACTTCCGTCTATGGATTGTAATTTGGTAATTTCCTATCACTAATTTAAGAGCAAGCCCCTTTCAGCAGTTCTGTAGAGCAGAACCCAAGTCATATGTGGTCTACCCCAGCTCTAAAAAAAAAAAAAAAAAAGAGGAGGGGAGGGGAGGGTAGAATTTGATTTATTCGTTTTACATAATAGATTTCAAGGCTCAAAATAGTCTTCTCATAACATCAAGGAAGTGCTGCTGCAGCTCAGTTCTTGAGTGTCTGTAAAATTGCAGTGGAAGAAAAGTCAGTGAGGGAAGGGAGACTCATTCCTTCAGCAGAGTATGTTAAAGGGAGGACCTCATTAAAAAAACCAGGAGACTTAACTGTTGCCTTTTAAGATTAAAAACAAAAGTAATTAAGTGAATTGGATTCAGTCAAATCAGAAGTTACAATAAATAGTAGTATTTAAACTAATTGTGGCAATAGAATGATCCTGAAGCAACATATTTTAAGTCTCATGGATAGTGCTGGAATTCACCGTATAGACTTCAAGATCTCTGCAGATACATTGCACCTCAGCTGTTAATCATTGATCAGATTTTTGTCTAAAAGTGACCTGATATGACATCAGACACAAAGACAGTATGTGTGTCACCACCAGTAAATTGCAACTGTAATGCTGAGTTTGAAGTATCTGGTTATGGATTCCTGTCAGGAACTTCAGAAAGAAAAATAATGAGTAGGTTCAGGTTGTGCAACTTCTCAGCACATTTGCTGAGAGGAAGGAACACCCTGCTGTGGTTTAAGCACAGGTCTGGGAGCCAGGAGGTCTGGATCTATTCATGGCCATGTGCTGTGACATTGAAAAAGTCAGGTTAACCTTTCTGGGCTCCTGCACATCCGATATTATATCTGTGCTTAGATAAACACATTGCAAAGTGTTACTATTGTGGTCACTATACTGCACTTCTGAGGGTATCTTTGCTTTCAAGGCAATAGCAATGGGAAGAGGAGGAGCAGGAGAAAGTTTGAGGTTTTTTCTGTGTGGAGTCAGTAACTTCTCCAAGTTCACATGTGTTTAACTTCAATGTTATATATGTCTTTCCTCCAAGAACTAAGTGTCACCCTGCATGCAGATGGATCAGGCCCCCCTTCCCTCCACATCACCCCAAAGCTTAGGGTCTGTGAAGAAATACCACTCCTACCCCTTTATGGGGCATCTTTTTGATTCTCTATCCAGACCCTAGTCAGCCACATCACCTAAAGGCTCCTGCTTGAGCCTGATGTTCTCCTTGGGAATCTCTGTACCGGAGGGTGGTGTGGATGGGTGGCTTGTAACCTGTTTCTGATCTCAAGAAGTGACACAAGCAATGCTGCTTATGGGGCTGTGTGGTGTTATATTGGGCATTCATCGTGAAGTGACTGCTCTGAGGCAGATGTTGCACGTTCTTACATCCACTTGTAGATCCCTATGCAGATGACCAAGCATGTTTAGACTCCTAAGGGACCTTGCTGCAAAGCCCCAGATCTCAGCAACCTGCATGGCCCAGTCAGCTTCAGTGGGACTTGTCTTTTGTCTCCATACAGGGAAACAGATGGGAATAAGCAGCGCATGTCTAATATTTAATAATCAGAATTTCTTGCATGCTCTTCAGCAGCATGTAACGCTGTAAACTTCCCTACTGAGAGAGAAGTGCTGAGCTGAAGCACTAGCAAGATATTCTGTCTCTTATTTGTGGACACTAGAGGGCATTATAGTAATATTTTACTAATACATATATGAAAAAAAAGAGGGCAAAATAGTCCCTTAAATCTCAATAGTAGCACTTGCAGCTTGCAGGTTGTACTAGAGATTGACATTTTAAGGTGCTTACCTGAATTGTTAGCAATCCATCCATTGGTAATCATACAGATCTCAGGTGTTAGATAAAGAGGACGTTCACTCTTGGTCCTGTGTTATAAGGTATGCGACTAAGTAATGTTATTGTGTCTGAACAAGGCAAAAAGATGGTATCACATATTTGTTTGTTCCTCTTGTGGGTGATTCTAGCTCCATCACCTTCTGCACTGTGCTTCCAGATCAGATGGTGGAGGAGAACTTACACAGAGGTGACTGAATCTTTCCTACCAGCCACAGTGCAGGTGGAAGTTTATATTTTGCTTTGTCAATAGCCATGCGCTGGATACTAATAGAGATGTAGAAAGCAAGCAAACAAAGAAGCAAAAAAATCAAACCAAACAAAAAAAAAAGTAGGGAGGAAAACTGGATCACTGAAGCCACTGGAAAATGACAGTGTTCTGCATGCAGCTCCAAGGGGTAGCTTTTGTGCAGGAGATGGTGGGTGGTTTTGATTTTCTGCTCTCATCACCCTGTGATGATGGGAAAATAATAGTTGGAACATGAAAAATAAGACCTGTTTTCTTTACTATCTGAGACAGGGAACTGTGAAATTCTGTCAGTATTAATATTGCAAAAGGTAGAGCAATGTTTTCATTAGTCTGTTCTGCTACAGTTTTTCTTCCGTGCAGCAGCTCTGACAGATAGAACAGCAGCAAGAGGGAGTAAAATAAAAGGAATTAACCTGAATTTTTACTTCAGGCTTTTGATTACAGAACAAGAGTGGGAGGCAAAAATAATAGGAGCACACTGCCATCAGGTAGAAAATTAATAATGTAGAAAACTGCATAAGATCTCAAACATTTGATGTCAAATGCTGTGTAATGGGGTTTAGCTCTCACTGGTGCTCATGATTTTCAAAGAACAGTTGAGAAGACACCCTAATGCCTGAGAGCATTGTACATTCTGATTATTCAACCTGAAGCAAGTTCTGGACCTGCTATATGAGTTGCAGATTTTGACTGTATTTAATAGTTGGTGGTTGTGTGAAACACCTGTACTGAGATGCAGAAAATATTTCACCTGAGAAAGTTTTTGTCTGGTTGTCTTGAAATCATCCTCAATATATTTACTCCCATCTCACTGCCATGTCAGACTGATCTCAGTTGGAGTTCTCAATTGTTACTATAATCCAAAGACTAAATCCTGCCTCCCAGCAGCAATGCCTGTTACTGTCTTTGCTTTAGGAGATTTACATCTTTGGCAGTTCACAATTCTGTGACCAATGGGCTGAATGGACTTCTTTTACTTGGAATTTAAAAGCAGGTCTTGATTACTCTTTGTTTGGCAAGTGTTGACAAATTCATCCTTTGTTTCCACTAAAGAAGGTTTCACATATGTGGCTGCACTAGCAAAGTGCAACCCTCCTAAATTTACTTCTTACCAGGAGGGGTTTTTTTGCCTGTACAGCTTAATCCAGAAACAAAGTCAGGTAGGTCAGCAAAATTATTACCTGCCAGTATGACAGCTATACTGGGCTGTTTTCTGGTGAAGTTGCATACTTTATGGACTAGATATTGTTTCACCAGTCCTGACTGGTGCAATCGTTCTAGTGAAGCCTTTGGTGTATGGGTGATGCCTCACTGATGCCAGGGACTGTACTGAGAAGTAGCAGCTTCCTCACTTCATTGGGCCTAAAGAGGAGAAGCAGGCAGTTCCTACCGTTCCTTTTGGAAATCAAGGGAAGGAACAAGCTTCAGATTTTTCTGATACTACAGTCTCTGCTCAAGAAACAGGGAACATGTACATGCATAAAATGAAGGTGTGATACTAGCTCCTTTTTGTCAGCTTGCTCCAACTAGCTGTGAGGACATGGATTTTAGCAACTAACCTGCCTACCAGCATCCCCAGAGGCTCCTGCTCCCATCTGTAGCTCATGCAGAAGCACTCACTGCTGCATCCCTTCCCTGACATGGTTACTCCAGCTAGCATGGCTGACCTGTCCCTGACACTGACTAAGCCTGCCCTTGCTCTGAGGTGCCACCAAGGCCTCAGTACCCTGCTCAGAGGGAAACCAGTCTTCTGCTCCACCTGTGCAGTGCTGTGATTTGGAACTTCTGGGTCTGTGTGTTTGAAAGATTTGAGCGCTCACTCAGTTACCCCGGATAGCTGAATTTTGCCTTATGTTACCTTTCACTGTAGCCAGGCAGGGTTGTTCTAGTTTGCTTTTTTGTTTCTGAAACAAAAGGTCAAATGGTAATAAGTTCTTTCTCCCCTGCCTTGCCATCAAAGTCTGCTAGATATTTACCTACCCTGCAAATTATAGTTTAAGTGTTTTGTTTCATCCTTAGGTTGTTAATAAGTGTCAAGCTTAAACCTTTTCTCAGATGGCATTGCAAATGTTACTTCAATTACACACTAATGCATTAGTGGCACTTCCAGTGGGATGAGATTGCCTGCCAGAGAAAAAAAGTGTTATTTACAGTAAAGACACTAAATGGATGTTTGGTTATGTGGCTTCATAATGTCATATCTTCATGACTGCCAGCAAACGCCAAAGAGAGCAGCAAAGGTTTCTTCCTACCTTTGACTCTCCCACTGTTTGGCAGAGGGGAGCAGACAGCCTAGTTCTCAGAAATACTAAACTAATCACCCTTTGTACTGCACAGAAGCAAGGGAATGAGGCTTTCAGATGGCATATGCACTTGTTGCCCATTTCTTATCTGTTTGAACATATGCAGAAAAAAACCCCACAGTAACAGAAACTATTTATGGATGAAATGTCTTGGTGAATATTTTTTGGAAACAGTATCAAGGTATTTGCCTTGAAATGTCTGAATAACTTCAGTCCCTCCTCTCTGTGACGCTTTGACGAGATCATGTTCTGCAGTGTGGTTTTCCTACCATGCATTATGCATTACTGATTTAAGTTCTACCACAAAAGAGATGTGAAGGCATTTCCAAAGATGCATAGATGCTGGCATGAATTTAGACAGGAAAACAAACCCAAACTAAGCAATATAATCACCAACAGAATTACAAATCAACTGTGATATGGTAAGTCTTGTCCAGACCTGCGTGATATTCTGATAACTTCAAGTGCATGAAGTTTATTCTGGTTACTATATCAAATTAATTTTCTTCTAAAAAATTAGTTTGGCAGTAGGATGTATCTACACTAATACTGAGAGAGGGTTTGACTCTATGGGTCAAAGACTAAAAGTTGGAATTCATATTGGAAGTAATTGAAACTGGAAGTAATTGGAAATAAAACCGTGTAGTAGTGGGCCATAAGGAAGCAGTTGTGTCTATTTTTGTCTCTTCCTCTAGTAAACACTTACAGAAAGAATCCAGCTTCAAATCATACACTTGCTTTGTGTTAGCAATAAACAGCCATTTGTTAACAATGATCTGTTTTGATAACTCTGTTCTTTGACATTTCAGGGTTTCTATCTTTGAAAATGTTCCTCTGTGCTACCCAAACTGCAGTTAACTCTTCCCAAGTCACTTACAGGACAGCTAGAAGCTCATCTCTTCAAATTCATTCATGCTGCTTCATATCCAGAATATTTAATAATCTCAGTTTTAACATCTGCTACACCAGGGTGCTTCCCAGCACAGTCAGCAGTGCCTCTTTATGGCTCAGGTGTAAGGAAATGGGGCTTTTCAGCCCTTTGTAACCTGGGAAGGATTGGAGGAAGAGAGAGTCAAGCTGCAAAATCATTGACTTGAAATTAAAGGACAGAAATGGGATAGAAGAATGTGATGGGAATGAAGGGGAATCATCCATGTTTATTTGGCTGAGGCAGAAAGGGGTCACGCAGCAAACACACAGCACAGACCATGACTTGCCATGGGACAAAGGAAACTTTCCAGAGGAAAGTTAAGCAGGAACCTGCTTGACCTGTTGAATGGGTCAAAAAGGGATGGAAGCCAGAAAGGGCAGGCAAAAGAAAGGACACGGGGAGCTGTAATACATAAATCCATCAGTGTGACACAGTTACGTGTTATGGACAGTCATATAGATGCTTGCTTGTCTCTCTCATGACTCGTTCTGATCACTGGAAGGTAAAGCCTGCTAGGCTGACTATAACTGAAGGCAGCAGCTAATGGTAGAAGATTGTTCAGGATTTACAGCCTCCAGTATTAAGTACTGGAGTAGTAATATTAGAGAAAATACAGAGTTGCACTGGAGAACTTTTCAACACCTTTTCCATACTTACAGGGTGACCAAAGATGGCAGGGCCATTCAAGTACTCTTGTGTTTTCATGCTGAAGATCACACCGCTGCTGTAACTTTTAATAATGCATTGGACTTTTATGAACACTCACTTGATTCACAGTTTCATGAAATAGTTAAGGAATAAGGGATTTATATTTATTTCTGGTTGAAGGGTGAAGTCATGAACAGAACAACAGTTACTTCCTCTGTTTAAATTTCAGTTGCTTTGTTTGAAACTGAAGCTTAAGGCAGAAGGCTTTGAAGCTTACCTTTGGTTAGTTATTTTAAGCATCTTGTGGGCTGCGGCAGAGTAGGAGGGTATCACTGGCAAATAAGCTTTGTATTTTTGACAGGGGGACTTGTGGCATTTCAGTAAGCTGGATCCTTATGTAGCAGAAAGACTGATATGTGTGGCAGCATTTCTCATGTGTGAGCTTCTTCATCTGGAAAAGAAACCCCTTCCTTTTGCATAATCCTTGCAGGATGAGAGAGACCTACTTGTTCAGATCCTGTACAGGCTAACATCATATAGCATGTCCAAGAGACATACCATTGATTCTGTCTGAGGATTTGTTGGCAATCTTTAAAAATCTAGGTCAGTGTAGGTTAATTGTTCAAGGATATTTTAAAATAAGAGCAGGCTTGACACTGCTGGGCAAAGTTTTAATCTAAGATAACTGGGTTTTAGGGTTTCCATGAACTTTAACATGTCAGGACAAACAATTCACTTTCTCAGTGAAAGTTTCCTCTTCCCCGTCCTCTCCAAAATGCAGAAAGCCTAAAAGGGAGTCAGCTTAAGTTAGTCTGTCCATGTGTCTTCCCCACAAGGTCTGCAGAGGTTTCAGCCCAAAACACGTATGAGAAAGCATAAACACTCAGTAAGTTTACAAGAAAAATATGTTGTTTTCTTCCTGAACTATAAAGTCACTAGGGATCTTAAGCAGGAAAGATTTTAACATAATTGCATGTAATAAAATTACTCATACTGAAGATTTTTAAGTGGAACTTATCTGGAAAGGATTGTTGATGATGTTCAAGACTGAAGATGATCTCAAATGTCCACCCCTAAAGCTGTAGACTTAGCTCTGTAGACCTAAGACAAGTAAAACTTCAGATTGTTGTTTTCACATGAAATGAATTAATAGTAGGGCACAATTGTCTATTTTAATACTCACTTTGCTATGACTCAGTAACACTGGATGAGGAAAGTTAGAGATGCACTTGAATTCTGGACTCAGCAGTGTACCATGGCCTGGAGATGTGGAACAAGATGAAGGACGCTTATTAAACATGGAGGATTTGAGATATTTGCAATCAAGTGCCACAAAAATTAAAAGTCTAGTGCACTCATTCCTAAAAGCAAAACTTGGTTTATGAACACATTCATTTTGGGGGCTGACTGTAGAATCAAGCAAAGGATGACAGAAAAAGATACCATAGTATATTTCAAATATCACAAATGTAAGCCAAGGCACTATTTGATAGCTTTTATCCTACAGACTGCATAGCCCAGTTGAAATACTTCTTGAAATCTTTCTTATTTTCTTAGGCATTGAATAGTATGAGTCAAAATATATTATTAGCTGGACATCAGGCAGGTTGAGGGGTTTATTCCTATTTCATGTATTTATTTCGTGTTACATATTTTTCCTACATTGTCAAAGCTGTCAGACTTATAAATGGTGTTGCTAAAATTACTTTTGCTTCATACTGCTTCTAAAGTGCCTTATTTTAAAATATATAAAGATGGATAAGTAGTCCTTAGTTTAAGGAGTGGAAGGAGGGGCTGCACATTAGAGACTGTTTTCTGACATACTTTTCGGAGTGTAACCATACTGCAGGTGTGCACCTCCTGTCACTCTTAAGAAATTTCCTTATTCACAAGATCTTCAGGAGAAGCTGATGATGTCTGAGAGACAACCAAGAGGAAGGGGTGGGGAAGAGAAGGGAGATGTGTTGTTCTTGTCTGAAGTGCTCACTGGGTGTAACCCTTTCACTTGATGTGCATTGGACGGAATCCTTTCCCCTACAACTAAAGCATTTCATCTTCAGTGCAGACAGAAATTTCACTCGTGAGTTTTATTCCACTGATGCTAATTACCTTTGGATCATTCTCACTGCATGAAAATATTGTCTTGATAGTTAGTAGCAAGGTAATTTCCACTGCTAACAGCTCTTCAGAGCAACTAAAACTCAAATCCCAGTTTACAGTGTTTGTCTTTTGATCTGTTTTTAATACTGTCAGCAACGTTTCTAGCCCTTGCTGCCACATAGCCTACTTTCAAACTAATTGATGTGCCCTGTAACAGCTCAGAATAACAAAGCTCTGCTTCTCTCTACTCTTGTAAGGAGGGATTACTCATTTATCTTCCAGCCTTACAAGTTTGTCCCCTTTTCTAGGTTTCTGGAAACATGTATCTTTCCATGCAAAGATATTTTTTTAACCTGAGGGTCACCCAAGGTGTTAAATGAACATTTCCTTGCATACCTTTGACTATGAGGCAGGACTGATTTCTCCCTAACACTTGGCCATAAGGTCCTCCAAAGACCCTGGATCACTTCATAGGTACTAGACTGCAGATATGGTGGGTTTCTGCACACCCCTTTTGGTCTGGATTCCTGACTACCCAGGAAGTAGGAAAACCAAGGGGCATTAGGTTGTCTCAAATCTGTTTCAAATATTAGCCTAGAATACAAAACATCCAAGTTTATTCTAGTGAAGGGTGCTGCTCCAATAATGTAAAACAAAACCAAAAAAAGAAGTGGAAAACGGCAGCTTGCACTGTTGGAGTACCCCATCTACATGGCAGTCAGGGCTCTGAGTGTGGACTTGACAGTGATAGCCAAGGTATCCTTTTGGCAGCAATCCCCTGCCCATGGAGTGGGTCTCCAAAACTACCTAGCAGAATAGGTGACTTAGTTTGCCACACTGATTTGCTTTGGGAGCTCTTTTACAGTTTGAATGTACCCTGTTCCAATTTTTAGGATGGATTCCCCTCTTCTATCATCTCAGTCTTGCTGCTCACCATCAAGTAAATTTTGTGCTTGTGAGCAAATGACTGTGATGAAGCAGCCTTTTACCCTCCTCTAGCACAAGCTCTGAAATAAAAATATGCAAATATAGCAAGTGGGACCTTTCTTTCTCCCCACTGTGTTTCTTAATCAGCATATTCTTTCAAGTTTTAATGGTTACTGCATTTTGTGTAATAATAACTGTGCTAGTTACTGATGGTAACTACGTTTCCAGGACTGTACCATATTTATAGATCATGTATCTGAAATACTCATTATGCATGTACTAACAAACTCTCAGCTTTCTGTTTGCTTTGGGTTATTCAAAGACAGCACACACAGTATACAGTAATACAGATTATGCTCTTACCAGTGCTCTCTCCATGCACCATCCTCCCCCCACTTCCGATCAGGGGTTTGTTCCCATCACAGCACTGTAGCTCTTTCTGTGATGGGTCTCTGCTTATATGGCTCCACACTAACAACAGACACATATGAGTGCAGCAAATGCCAAATACACTTAGTCATACTGCAAGCAGAATGTCTTAGCTCTAAAAGGCATAACAGAGAGAGCCAAATCAGAACAATCTCAAAGTGATTGTAACAACTAGCCAAAATGGCTGAATGATGAGGAAAAGGCCTATCGCGCTTTGTGTGAAAGTCTAATGCATTTCGGTGAGTTAGAATCCAATTCTAGTGCTTTGACAAAGATGTTTTATAAAAAGCAGAGCAGCAGTTTTTATTGTCTTTGTAGTAAGGCTCAAACTGAAGAGAAGTATTTGAGATAGGCCATACCTTAAATGCAAAATCAGTCACTATACAGTACATTATTGGTTCTAATAACAGTTTTCTCTTATTTGTTCATTATCATGCACCAGTTACTTATGAATGCAAGGACATTCATAATAACATTCATAGATAACATACATAACATTCAAACATCCTTTATTTGCATGAGGAAGCAAATAAAACTAGATGTTGTATCACTAGAATTACTTGAATAAATTTTTCAGGATTTTTTTCCCTCTTGCCTTCTAGTAGTTCAAAATGACACTAGGTTTTCTATAAATAGTGTGTCTATGTGAAGATTATTTTACAAAACATTTTAAGGTGTCATAGGTACAGGTTATAAATATGATGTTCTGAATACCTACACAATTTTCATATACTTCCCATAACATATTTTGCCTGGAGACCAGATGTCAGGTAGTTGTTCATGGGTGAAGCATGCCTGGGCTAAATTATTTGCTCTTGTTCTTTCAATCTCCACTGAAAACCTTCTACACTTTCCAGCACTCCCAATGTTCCCATTCACTGCTGAAAAAGTAGTGATTTATTGAATGCTTCCTGCTCTGGGACTTTTTGTCTTCTACAATTCCATGGACTTCAGCAGAATAGACCAAGTGAGTACTTGGTGAGTAACCCAAAGTCTCCTAAGCTAGGAGTGATTTTTCCACAAATATCAGCAATAGCCTTTCTGTTGACTGCTGTGGAATTTGGATCTTGTCTTTAAGACCAGGCTTCAGGTACCTTTTTCCTGGAGAGTCAACAGACATAATTTGCACAGTAGGCTTGTGCAGATATGCTCAGGAAAGTCAGGACATCTCCTCATGCAAGTAACAAACTGAGCTTCCAAAGGGGAGAGCAGAGCCTTTCTGCTTCACTGAAATTCTTTGAACACATTTACAATCTGAGGAGAAACCAGGGCATACATCCGCAGAAGTAGCAGAGAGAGAAGTACTCGCTCACAAATTCTGCCTAAAAGCACTGTCAAATGCTGCAGGAGTCTTGAGGTCTTCACCCAGGACGGCTGAGCAGGACCTTGTGCTTGCAGAGCTCCTGGATATCTTAGTGCACACATCTCCTCTTTTCCCACATGCCTGTGAGAGGATTGTGCCTCTGCAGAAATCTCATGCTTAGTCTGGGGAGCTGGGGGGCACCTGTGCTCTGTCACAAATGGGTTTTCTAAAGACAGTGTAAGTTGCACATGCACACTTTTTGTAATTGATATCCACACAGTTTTCCACATACAGCAGTTCACCCTCAGCAGTGCACACTTTCCTCACCTGCTGTTTGGAAGTCCAAGCTGTGTGCTTTAGTTTGCAGGCATCCACAGCTTGACTGTACTACTGCTTTGTTTCACCCTTTTGCTCTGAGAAAGTAGTTTATCTGTCTTGCAAGATTTAGTTGGTGGGCAGCCATAAAGTGAATGAAGACAAGTGTTGTCTAGCAAAGCAGTAGGCTACATTCTTGATCATAAACATGAAAATATAGTTATACATAACAATGTTAAAAAAAGGAGACATGAGATACAATCAAATATATATGTGAAATAGTCTAGCTGTCTTCTGAACATTTTCTGAGACATCTCTTAGGTGTTATAGCCGAGGGCTAATCAACAGATCCAGCATTATGCGTTGTAAAATGTAATACATTGTGGGTTCTCAGTACACAGTCTCTGTATTGGATTTTCTCTAATACTTAAGAGTTGTCAGGATTACAATGTGTTTAAATTATATGTCAAAGTAATTCTAGGACCTCTGATTTCTTATTAATCCATTTAGGAAAATGTATTGTATTTGCAGCCTGGGTTGGCCACAAATGTGCTTGAGACATTATAATGGATATAATGAATGTTCTTGTAATATTGTTCAAGCCTGTCTAGGTTGGACTGTGCAAAGCCTCTTTTCCATAGGAGAGGTGACTTTCTACAGCAGCCATATCCTCCTGCTAATTACACTGCAGTACCTTTCTGTCCCAGACAGAATGATTTGTAATGTGAACATTTCCTCCTTTCTACAGGAAAATGTGATTTACAAATTATGAAAGGTAATACCTGTACAGAGTTTTGGTCTCAAAAATACGCTTAAAAGAAAGACAGGCACATAGCCAGTTTTCTGTCTTACTTAACATTCAAAACTTTGTATTTTCTGTCCCTTCTTTTCTTTCTCTGACTTCTGTCAGAGTTGTTGGCAGGACTAATCATGTTAAGTCAGACCACTAAATTTAAAGAAACACTACTCTCACAGTCTTTCTGGGTTCCACACTGAAGTAGCATAATTCCCCATAGCTGTAAATCCATAACTTATTACATAAAATTTATCTGTTGTGGCCAGTTTTGACAAACTGTTCATGGACCAACTTTAGCAGGAATAGGAGAAATATGAGGGAAAAGATGAGAGTCACAGAGAAGCTCCAGAAGGAAGAGAGGATGGAAAGACAGAATTATTTCCTTTAGAGAAAGATTAAATAGGAGAGAGTGAAGTGAGTGCAGGGAAAATGAAAAATGGTTGAAAGATCATGTTTCAGACTTCTCCTGTTTGAATTTTCTCATAAAACAGGAAAAAAAGAAAATCGTTCTTGATTACTTACCCAGTGAAACAGATAGGCAGCAGCTGTGAAACAGAACAGTGTTTTTCACATGGGGCAAAACTGACCTGTGGTAGTCCTGCAGGGAAAAATATACTGAGACCATAAGGTCAATCGGACTCAGGAGAGGATGGGAGGTTTTGGGTGGAGTTATGCTGTACTCCCAACAATGTCAGATGAAAGAATGGGAAATGTGTGTGCTGGAGGGTTAAATCAAATAGGTGACGTGGAGGGATGGAGGCGAATCAGGATCAGTAAAGCACTGATGCACATTTTTAGCTTTAAATATCTACTTAAACCCACTCAACAAATCACTCTGTAAGCAGACAGAGATCTCTGAAGATGTGCTCAAGTTGGCTGAAGTTATTTAGTTCATTAGTGTTCATTTAGTGTTTCTACTATATGCTTGGGCATTTTTGCATATTATAAGGCCTGACATTGAAATATATCGAGGAGTAACGTCAGCAGCAAGCATGCTATCCGTGAAATTATGAACCGTGCAATACAGCAGAAAAACCCAGAATGCATATGTATTAAAAGACATAATAATTGAAAGCAGTCCTCCTATTGCCATTGCTTTGGCTTCAGCTGATGAGACATACAGCCTGCTAATATATAGGACTATTTTTGGGAATCAGAGCATATTACTGACATGAGAGATAAAAGCGGATGACTTACAATATGCTGATTTATGTGATTATAATAGAAATGATTTTATGCTATGCACACTTTCCTTTGTTCTTGTGAGTCTGAGGCTCAGTTCAAGTCATTCTTGTGATCCATGGCAAATCCCTAAGGCCCCTTCACAATGAAATACATGCTATGGAGGGTAAGTCTGAAAACAAAAATGATAACACAATAAAATAGACACTTGGTTGAGATTAATAATAAACCATTCTGACACACTCTTGTATCTTATGTATTATCTACAGTTGATTTGCCTTTCACATCCGGATGTATTCGACTCCTCCTTCTTAGTCAGCTTCTCCCTTACTTAGGCTTTGGATTCTTATAATCCTCCTCAGTGCTGAACAGCAAAAAATTTTCCTGCAAGCCTGGAGGACCTTCTCTTTTCCCTTTCATCCATCTGTATTATCTGCAACAGAAGTAGCACTGATTCTAATTATGGAATTTCCGTGATCATTAACATTTTATAAATTATCTGTTTCTTCTTTGAGATAGTCCTGTTCCAGCAGCACATAGTCTCATCTTCCCCCCGTTACTGAAATTGTTGAGGATTTGGCATCTTCACCCTGCAAAAAACTTTCCTTCCCCAATTTGGTACATTAATGGGTACCACTTTTCTTTAAATCTCTTTTTAAAATGAAGTTTGTTAATGCTTGTGTGTGGTATACAAGCAGGCAGGAGAATATCAGAATGTTAATATATAAGTGACAAGAGAAACAGTGATGATTTCCATTTGCTCTCCAGTGCCTTTCACTTCAAAGTTGTGCAGTTATTAAGAAGGAAATAAAACCAAGCCAACCAAACAAACCAGAAACCCAAAACTCTCAGCACTGATCAGGCAATCATTGGCAGTTTCTCTGGCTAGCAATTTCATGGCACTTACTTTGAGCTGGAAATAAAAAAGAAAACATAATTTCTCCTGGTGAAATGCAGGAAAAATACAGCAAAGAACTTTCCCAAGCCTCATGCTGGTAGGGTAAAAAGAATGAAAGATAGATATGAAAGGCAGAACATAACAACTCTGATTGTTTCCAGTATCTAGTGACATTGCACTAACATTTACAACAATGTCTTCAGTGACTTTGAGTGACTTTCCTTGAATCAGATAAAGCAATTTGGAAACTGCAAGCTACCTGGAAGTGAGACCAGGCTGGCTGAACTTGTTATACGGCTCTGCACACTGATATGTAGTCATTTTCCTGATAATGTAATAGCATGTGGTGTCTCTTCAGTTAAAGACTTTTTCTGTTTAAAAAAAAAAAAATCAACAAATCCAAAAAACTAGTTAGTAGTAGTAGGGGTAAAAGTCACTGTGAAATAAAGTATGCAACCTTTTTTTTTCACTTTACAGGCAGTGACCCAGTAAGGGAGTAATAGGAGGAAACGAAATATTCACACCATAGCTAAAAGCTTTTTCAATTAATGCAAGCTGCTCATCACTAATTCTGGTAGTATTCAATGATTACAGAACATGATAAACAGATGACACTACTATCTAAGGGTGAATTGTTTAAGATTCTCCCTGATTAGCAAAAAAATATGACAAAGTCATGTTTGATAAGATAGAGGGGATAAAAGGATGTAGTGAGATAAAAACATGTAGCTTGGCTCAATGCTAAAGTACTTAAAGTGATCAGATAGAATGTCAATATCTAGGTGGTGGCTTCCTTGAAAATTATGATATGTTGGAACAGCTGTATGATCCTATATAAGATAAAGAAGACTACTATTTAAGTAAAAGGACTTGAACTAATCCTACTCCTTAGAGATTTAGACAGTTTGCACTAAGACATTAACTGGCAGTTAAATTGGGAGAAGCTTGATGTGGGTGGTACAGATTGACTAAGATGTAAACAGGTTATTTTCTTATCTTTATGTGTATTATACACTGACAGAGGAGGAAGAGCAGGGTCAGAACTCTTTTATATACATAGCATTAGCTTAGATGAAGCAGTGATGATGATGATGATGATTACTGTTTTGCATACACTGAAACATAGAAATTCAGGACCACTTTTCATCTAAATGTATTCCTCTAAAACCTAGAGTTGTAGTTTGGCGGATTTTTCTGTAGTGCTCTGCAGTTAATGGAAAGAGATTGGCCTAAGGGATCCACATCTGGATCCTGTCCATGTAGCAAAAACGTTCTTATTTTTTAAAGTAATTTTCAAGAAAATCTTTACACTCCTAAAATAATGAAATGGATGCAGGCTATTTGTGAATATCTGTTTGGGTGCTGCTTTGGGCTGAGCTCTGTTGGTTTTTTCTCAGCAGAACTATCTTGCGCTCCCAATATTTGCCTTGTTAGTATTTCATGTCCTTCCTTGCTGTAACTTTAATTGCCCTAATAAGTTTTGTATGCTTCTGCTCATTTTCTGCCTTTGGATTGTTATCTTCAGCTGATGCTGTTTGCTTTGTCAGACACAAAAGTATCATTCAAAAAAATGTCTCCTCCAAATACGCCTTCTATGACCTTATTTTACACAGTGATTATATGAGTCGCATTTAAATGTTGTGATGAAAAAACTATTCTGAGTGCCTGGTTAACAAGCCCAAGTGTATTTTCTCCTATTTGACTGGCAAGAACTTATCTCAAGCTTAGTCATGCAGTAACTCCTTGTAGGTTTAAACCTGTGTTTTGATTCTTTCATCTATCTTATGCAGGCATAATTCTGCTTCTCTACTTGCACCCTTCCTTGGTCATCCAAACAATCAGGAAAAGAGCACAAAATAAGCTTTTCTGATGGAAAAAAGAAACCAAGAAAAAACTTGTCAATTCCCATATAGAATCTTGTGCCTGGGGAGTATATATACTTTTTCAATTAGGGTTTCTGAAGATCCTTTAAATGCACTAGCTATGCCCTATACAGTCATTAAAGGCTTCAGCAAATAGGGCCTGAGAGGCCTTATAACCTTCCAGTCTCCCATAAATGCATTTGCCTACTGATTTTCCCTTTTTTTCTCTATGTATCTGCTGTTGCTGTCATTTTAATCCTCTCTAGAAGGTCAATCCTAGAGAAATGCAATTATTGGGGGAAAGACTGAACAAAGAGCAAGTCTTATGCTTACTGCTGATGAAGGGCTGGCTTATTCCTAGAGGTGTCTGAAAGAGCCAGAGAGCCTGGACTGAGTCTAAAGCTTTTTTTTTTTTTTTAGATCTCCATGAGCAAGACTCAGTTTTTTACATTTTTACAATTTACAATTACTCACTAATTACATTTTGCTTTGGAAATGCTAATATCCAAGCCAAGTTTAAATTGACACCAAAGAGTTATTTCTTTTCATTGAGTTACCACATGAAACAGCTATAAGTTATTTACAGGGTGTTTTATGCACAGTTAATCAGGAAAAAATTGCTTGACGTTTGTGCTATTTATTTCCATCAGGTGGTATGGGATGTATGTTTATGTTTTGAAGCTTTGAGGAACAGTGTATTGCATTGCTGAAGGCTTTAGACTGTTCTGTGAAAGAAAACCAGTTGAAGAAATATATACTGCTGTCTGAACTATTACACATATCTAAATAATAAAGCCCCAGCCGTGTTTGCCTCCTGCATGTAACTGCAGTAAAAGGTACTTGTGGTTTTAATTACTTAGAGCAAAATTCAAGTGGTTTATTAATATCAACATAACCCTAGGACAGAATTATAGTAATGTTTTATATACACTTGGGGGGATGCTGGTGGAAATAACATGCAAGGTATAAATCTGCTTTCCTGCTGCTTCACAGGTCAGTGAAAATTTAACCTGAGATCCAGATCTCCATCTGCTGGGAGTGGAAGAGGGAAGAAGAGCACAAACAGTCACCCCAGGGGGAGAGTTTCCTTGTTCCAGATCTCAAGAGAATGCTTCTGCCATCAGTGCAGAGGCTGGAGCCTATCTAATGGGGGTTCAGTACACTCGAGAGGGAGATGGATAGGCTACCTCTTGCTCTCAGGTCCCTTATCCTACCATCATCCAGGCATCTGTCCATTTCCTAGCAAAGATCAGACCATGCTTCATCCTACTGTGACACCAGAAGTTGATGTTCCCTCAGGGTTATGCTAAGAGCCTTAGGTACCAGCCAGGGGAGCCTCAGATAAGGGGATAGTTTTCTCCCCATTACTCCTACTACATATCCATGTGCCATACAATGAACGCTCCTATGGCTGTATCTGTGCTTTTAGTAGCCTATTTTTTTTACTCTACTTGAAAGGAACAGGATCTGCTGAATTCTCTTGCTCTATCCAAAGCACACATGGACTTTCCTCACAATAGGCAGGTACTTCAGTTTTTCTGAGTTAACCCAATATTCTTATTATCTCTGATTCAAATTATGTTTTTTATTTGTGTTCTGATGCTTGCCTTAACTATTGTCACCTGTCTTTGGCTTGTCCTATCTGATGGTCTTCACTTTCCTTCTTTACCTTGGATATTTCTGCATAATGCTTTGCCCTGTTTTAGCTTCCCTATGGATTCATAGCTTAACGTGGCCCTCCCTCCTCCTACTGTATAAGCCAACATTTTATATTTGTCTACATTTTAAGTTTTGTTTCTTTTTAGCTGTTTTATTATTACTGTTTTATCAGTAATTGCAGTTCCAATGTTGAGTGCATTGACTGCAATAACAAAGTTTCCATTAGTTCAAAAGAAAATCAGCTGAGTCATGGAAATGGAAAATCATGTGCGTAATCTTATTACAGATATCCCTGGTACTGTTAATTAATCACCCAGATTCATTCCCCAAAAGCATTAACCAAATCCAGTCTAGAAGTTGAGGGATTAATGATAAGCAGCAGGAAGTCTTTATAAAGAGCTGTCCTGTTATTGTGTAAAAGACAGGGCTTATAGTATAGAATGACACATCTTCAGTGCTCACAGCCATTGTCACATAAGCATGGAGAGTTTCTACTCCAGCATTTTAAAAAGTCTTCATGCCTATTTTAACAAGCTCTGTACAGATTTAGTAGTTACTGGCTAGCAAGAGACAGCATGAACCCACTGTAACTTCTTTCTTCTCACACTGCAAGAAAATACCAGACAGAATCCACCTATGGACATTCAAGTCCCCAGGAAGGTTGTAGAAATCGCTGCTTTTTGAAACAAAAAATTGCAAACTCCTGAAAGTTGGCAAGAATCAAGCTGACAAAGGATAAAAGTGTATCATACAGAACCTCCACAAACAGCACACATGCCTTGTGCCCAGGTGGGTGGGGGGAAAATAAGATATCTGTAGTAAATTTATGTGCCATAGAGTAGTCCCAGATAAAAAAGTAGAGAGAAGTATGAGAGTGACTAAGAGAAACCATGGTTTTTTTCTGACCCACTTCACAGATCCTAAGGCTGTGGTTCCCCAATATCTGCTGAAATCAAAGGCAATCTGTTAGACCATCTCAGCAATATCTGGTCAGTACCTGTGAAATATTTTATAGTTAAGCTGAATTTCTAATCTGAAGAGTTAAAAAAAGGAGATTTTTTTGCTTATTTTAGTTTAAAGAAATTCATCAGATAGCAAACATAATGTTACAATCCTGCCTCGTTTATTCAAAGTATTTCTGTTGGAAAAAACTCATTTTCCTCAGTCTCATCCCTCTCTTGAAGGATACTACAAACACAATGTTACAGTCTGAGTAAAAAACTGAATTTAGTGCAAGATATTTGGGGTAGACTATAGTGTTTGCTGCCTGTTCATTCATCTGATATGGGTACACTTAAATACATGGAATTATTGTAGTTTTACATTGTTATGAATCTCTTGACTGTATCCATGGTCCTTCATATAAAGTACCTTCTTTCCAAAGGGACAGAGCAGCCCTCCTAACTTTCCAGCCAGAACCTCAAGCTAGCTTCCCATCTTTAACCCTGCTCTTTAATGAAAACTCTCGTGGCCTTGAAGCGGCACAAAGGATTTAATCTTTCTCTGTGGTGTTTCCGATGAATGACAATCAATATAACTTTGCTGTAGTTATCCAGCTGACATTACATTATTCAGCAATGCACTTGTGAGGTTAAAATAATTCACTCTGTAAAGATATATAAGATTATGTACCAATTTATGAACACCTAGAATATTAAAAGAGGTAATTCTTGGTCTACAAAGCACCGTTTCACTGTCATTTCAAAAACTCAGATTAAGTGTGTGACCCAGAGATTTTAATTATTCTTGCAGTAGTGATAAACAGCAGTAATGTAATAAAGGCATCTTCTACATTACGACAGGGTAATAGATTATAAATATTAAACCTGTTAGATACACTTGGAGTGTTTAATAGCAATAATGTTTGGATGTTCTCAGGGCTTTTCAGCGTAGGATCTCAAAAGCACATTAAGAAAGTAGCTAAGTTATGTCCCAGGGTACTTGTGAGTAACTGGTAGCAGCAGCTTAACTCAGGCCCTGTATCATGATGATGGCAGAGCCTGCAATGGAGTGGGGGGATTGCACTGCCACTGCTCATAGCACACACTAGGAGGTATTTTTAGGTTATATAATAGGCATTTCCACCCCAGCATTCTCTCCCTTTTCCTTTTCCCAGTGTCTGAGGGAAGATATTCTTCTAGGAAGCAGGGTTATATTGCTGTCTCATAATAAAATAGCTGGGCCCAACTGTATTAATATCTGCCTTAATGGCAGTTGAAAGAAGCAACAGCCAGCAAGAGAAATAGCCAGTGGGCTCAAGAACAAGCAATTAGCCTCTCTGAGAGTGGGAGACTGGAGTGATTGGGATAGCGGGATAGGTAGGGTATAATTACAAAGCATATGGTGCTAAAAGGCTCATCCTATATAGTTCCTTTTAAATAAAATCTGTGCTTGAAGGAGGAACTCAGTGTGCCAAACTGAATGGTCTCTCTGAGGGCAATCAGCACAGCTACTTGCTTTAAGCATTTCGATGAGAGGTCCCAGGAAAATTAAGCTGTTTGCTTCCAGGGATCTGATTTGCTGCTTCCTGAGAATTAACCCAGAAGGCCACTTTGCTGAACCTTGCTTCAAGCTGCTGTGAGGAAGCAGGACAGACTTGGAAAATTTAGGGAGAGGCTGTGCCTAGGACATTATTTTTCATCCTCATCTTGAATTCTTCTGGACATAACACCAAGTGTGCACAGACAGAAACTTAAATCACAGAGCAAAGGGTAGGAGAGCTTAAGAGGTGCACAGCTTCTGGACAGCTAAAGCAAATTTACTTTGAAACTGTAAATTGTGAGGTCTAAGACACCTCCAAAAATCCCAGTACTAACTGTTAAGGGTTGTGATCGACATGAACAATTAAAAAAGAAGGCACGGTTGAATGTTTTTTTCTGTTTATCTGTGTAACTTTATAAGTGGATGTGGCATTCAGTTCATATTGCAAGTTTCTTAGTATGGGCAGTGGGAGAAATTTGACAGAGGAAAGACATGAAAAATAAAAGACAATGAAAAGGAAAAAAAGAACAAAAGAAATACTGACATAGAAAATAAGAAGAAAGACAAAGTGCAGAGTATACGCAGGAGAGCAGGAAAGAATGCACTTATTTAAAGTGTTTAAAATCAGTCTTCCTGGTAAAAGGGCAACACAGGAATCAGTCTGGATCTACTGGCTCTTACACAGTTTTGTATTTTAAATAGGTAGCAATTTTCTTCCTGGCAAATATCTGGCAAGTTATTTATGTAGGCTGCAACCATCTCCAGTTCACAGGCCACTGGGAGTGCTTAAATCCTACCTAATCTTTGATTCAAGCAGCTGGCAGTAAAACTTAAATTGGACAGACTTTGTAATTTTCATCCCAGAGCACTCTCCATAAAAAGGGTGACTTGAAATACAGAATATAGTTGTTTGGAAGTGTCTTTACTGTTATTTTCTGAAAGATCTTTGGATGTCCCTTTTTCATCTCATCTTTTGTTCTTGTCATGCCTGATACTATTTGGGAGGGCAATGCAGAGTTCTGTAAATGTTCAGGTGAGAGGAAGGAAAAAGAATGTGATTCTGTCTTCAGTTCTCATGGTCTCTGCTTGTGTGTTTGAGATCAGGAGCATATGCTTATTTACTTAGTCAATTCTAACCTTTTCTTTGAGGACAAAAGGTGGCCTCACAGATTGAATTTATTTTTTTTCTTTCTGAGTAAGTGTCTGAACAATAGATTTTTTTAATCCTGTTTTTAGGTTTTAGATATTTTAATTCTGTTTTCATATGTTCCAACTTCAGATTTTTTTCACCTATCTTTCTTAAGAATGCCTAAAGTATGAGCTATTGTCAAACATGGTCTCCTGGCCTTTGCATCTTTACTAAAAGTGATACAGGAGTAGAGGTTTAAAACAGCTTACATGCTGTTTCTGTGGCAGAAAACGTACATAACTACATTGGAATGCACTTCACATTCAGTACTTTACAAAGACAACTGGCCCCCAGGAGTGGGCTGGTAGTGAAGAATGTAGAGGTGATGCCCAGTTATTTTTAATTCTGTATGTATCCTAGATAATGAAAGGGTTAAGAAGGAGCTGTTACTGAATTGTTGATATTGATGGCATAATGATGGGGCTTTTTTATGATTTGAGGTGATTTAGGTCTTGTAGTTAGACAGTGTCCCATATACAAATATGTAAGGAAAAGCAATTGTCAGATAAACCCAGGAGGGTGTTGAAATTCTGAGACTTAAATCTAGCTTTTTTCTTACATTTTGTGGAATTCACCAGTATTATCTGAAATGCAGATGTTCTTTATGCACAAAACCATGAGAGCTTCTCAGAAAATATTGGAAAGAGTTAATATTTTATGAGATTTGGAAATAAAATCCATCAGTGCCATCTCTTCCAGTAATGCTTACAGCAGTTATAAACAGAAGGTTAAAAAACCAAAACGTGAGGAAGATGTTCTCACCAGGACTTTGCATCTGTGTCTAGGAACTGTTGGATATATGATCATATAGACAATCTGCAGCCTTTATGGACACCTCACATTTGACTGTTATTTGTAACACTCTATTCTGATCAAATTTGAAGATAATGCATTCAGGTACAGCAGTAACTCTACAGCAGTGTCTGTGTGATGCAGTCTGGTGAACACCTCTAGCCAGAGAGGTTTGAATCATTCCTCTTCCTTTCGCCTTTCCTTCACTGCCTTTTTCTGTGAATTCAAGACATGATACTACTACAAGTAACTGAAGTATTTTGGAAGAGGGAAAATTGGAAAGACATTGTCCTTACAGCTAGGCTAATATCACAGAGAAAAACTGCATGTAAATTTGACAAAAATGTGAATTTGTTCTGAGTGGAGGTTGTGAATGTAGGAGGCGTGCAAACAATAGGGGTGGATGGTCACAAGACAGTGCATCTAAATGCAGATTTCAGAATGGTTGCAGGATGGCAACCATCACTTCCAAAATAGCTAATATTTAAGTTAAAAATGTGCTTTTGACATCTGTGGGGTTTGAGTTGGGAAATAGAAACAGATTAGAAAGTTATCAGACAGTAGCCAAACAAAAGTAACACAGCATTTAAGTAGAACAAGCTCCTCACAAACAGATTAATAATTATTTGTGGAGAATATTCACCAGATAACTTCAAATATACTAGAGGAAAGGATGATCTGTTCCTGGTAGGTTGTGGCCAGTGTAGGTTTCATGTATATGTTTGACTCCTGGCAGATGAATTCATTCTGATACGACATTGAGCCTATTAGGAAATTGGCTACATATGTAAAAGTTCACACTCCATTTCCTCTCAGGTTGCTAAGCACAACAGTTATTGACCTCAGTGATAAGGCAAACACATAAATTAATAAATGTCCTATTAATGAGTACACTAAACATGAAAATGTCTGAACTGGAGAAATACCAACTGTGCCTGTTACCAACTGGGCATGTTTCATATTGGTTAAACAACCCATCTGATAGGATAAGAGTCAAAGGTTGTAGCACACATAACGATGAGAATTTAGTTTTGTCTTGAATCTACCTTTCTGTGTCAATAAAGAATCTTTCAGAAAAGTAGTGATGATACAGACATTTAAAAGCAGTATGATTCTGAGTGTGAGCACATTTGTATATAGGTTTATATGTACAAAACCAACCCAGTGACTATAATTTCTTAATCTAAAATGAAGAAAGGTAGCCAACTGTAACAAAACTAAAAATTCTTCAAATTGGGCAAATTTTGACTGTTTCATCCTGAATTTTTAATCCGACCTTGCCTTTTTCACATGAAGCATCCTTGATTGGAAATGAAAATCTGCTGCCTCCAGTTTCCAAGGTTTGAGAGTTTTCTCTTCACGTTTGTAAGCTATCTGCAGCCTAGACATCCAGCAATTTCTGCTCCATTGCCTCTTGAATATGAGTGGTGTTGTAAAGATAAAAAGCCATAAATTTGACTTGAAATTTTACCTTGCGTGCATCAATTTTGCATTGCTTATTCTGTAAGATGCTTACTGTAAATTAAATTAAATGTAGTCCAGCAGCAAATGTGTTAAATTTTAGGGGCGTGGGGATGCTGCAGCAGAATACATGTTACAGAAAGTAACAAGCCTGCTGCCAAATGCAGCTCTCACTGCAGAGTCCCTGGAACACAGTCCTCAGGCACCCTAGTCTTCATTAAATAAACACAACCTTTTGTTATTGTGATATGTGGCTGGTATTTTTATGCACAGTTTAAAACACAGCCTAGTGTGGATCTCTGGTGTAAGTATGTGTGCCTGCAAGGGCAGCAAGAGAAACTGGAGAATGATGGAGTTAAAATGCTCTGGGATCAGAGTTGAACAGAGCCATATCTGACTGCATTAGTCCCAGTCAGCTGTACTTCACACACACATTGGGCTAAAGATTTCCAAAAGCCGACAAGTGGTTGGATGTTCTCTCCCCGGTTTGAAAACAGTCTTAGTTGGATACTGATTGTCCTCGATGGCTTTGCTTTGAAAACTTCTCTGGGATGACTAAACTGAACACTAAAGAAAGGAGGTTTGAGTGCTGTGGTCATGCAAGGCATCATCAGAGGAAGGAGAACAATTCTGAAGGCTTAAGATGCCTCTTACCTCTGCCACAGCACCAGCTGCAGAGGTGTGTCAACCTCTGCTGAGCAGGGCGCTTGGACATCACCCTCACCTGGGCAAGCAGAGGGCCAGCCAGCCACAGGACAGAGTTACTGCATACAGATCTTTGATGTTTGGAATTCTAAGCTTAAATAGAACATTGCGAGCCTGAAACACGTTAACAACTCTACAAACCCTGCAGTACTGCACATATGCAGAGTTAAAGTAACATGTCATCCAAAAAACCATTTGTTCTCAATGTGATTTTCTAGGTGAGCAGCACCATCCTCCAAGTAAAATAATGTACTTACTGTGTCTTTCCTTTAAAAAATAAGAGAGCATAAGCCTTTTAGAAGGAAAGAATATAAGTGCTCAGCAACAAAGACTTTTTAATAAATATCCACTGATTACAAGTATAATTGGAAGAGGAGTCTGATTGTCCTGCTTTGCACAGCCATTTACCTCTAGAAAAAAATGAAGTGAAATTTGGATGTAAAATGCTGATTTAGTGGTTTTGTGCTTATATAGCAGAGGCTCAGATGATCCTGGAAGATCTGATCTGAGACAGAAGCCAGACAGGGTTCTCTAGGTTCTGATAGTACCAGTCAACTGAATCTGAGGGAGTCTCTTAAATTCTGTGGCTGTATTTTACCCACCAGTGAGCCTGAACTTTCTTCACAGAGGCAGTATAAAATGAATTAATATTTTATAATGTGCTTTGAAATCCTCAGATAAAAGGCACTCCAACATTGCAAAATATTTCATGGACAGAACCATCTGAGGTGAGATCTGCCTCCTTTTATGTAACTTCTTTAAAAAATCAGAAACTAATTGGACTCTGAGATGAAATAGTGCCATGAAACAAGATGGACCCACAGTTCTCAAACATGCCTATGATCTGTACCATGCCAGGAAGCTGAAATGGTCAGGTAATTCTACTAAGAAGACTTGGAAATAACCATGAAAGCCAGGGTTGATTGTATTTAGTTTGACCAAGCTGATATTTTGTGGTCTTAGCACTGAGCACATGAATATTCTCTCCAGAAGGCTCACTTTGAATGGAACCTAGTGATTTTTTGTATAAAGCTCATCACCCTATTTGTACATGAAAACACAGTGTATTTTGAGGACTGACTTCCCTTCCTTGGGAAGATAAATATTTCCATTCTTGCTCTGCATCTTGGGATCTTCCAGAGATAGGTAACATCAACTTTGATGAAGAGCTGCAGAACAATCACCTCACCAGAGAAAACACATCCTCCACTTAGTCAGCCCCTACTTAGAGCTACTTCTGTACAGAAGAGGCATAGGAAGTGCAAAACACCCTGGAGCTTCATCAGACTGCAGATCACCAGATGAGACCTCTGAGAAAGCTCGCCTCTTAAATATGAAGAACTCTCCAGACAGCAGAAGTAAGGTGGTGTTTTCCCACGTTTTCCTGAACAGTCTGTGGGGACTGCTTTTCAATAGCTACTATTTTTAGAATTAACAAATACTTCAGAACGTTTATGAAGTATTGATGGCTGCCCAGTCTTGTTTGCCAAGTACACTCATTTTAATTTGACCAAATCTTAAGAAATGTTGAGTATTTGCGTCTTTGTCTGCTGATGCATCTTGTCTTAAAACCTGGTAAATGTGCTGAGTATTTTCATAGCCACAGAAAAAATCAGAAGGAGCAACAGGTGCTGAGGTCACCGTCCACAGAATCTTGTGAAACCTGGTTCTTTGCTTATAGTGATATAAATCTTTTTTACCTGTTTCATACTCATTCATTATGATGTGTTCTCTCCTGGATCCACTTGCATTAAGTCTTGTTAAGTCCGGGTGGACTTTTGTGCTTTGACAGAATGGTAACTCTATTGTTGGTATGTCATGACTGGGGATCTTAAAATTATTGCTGAAAAAAGACCATAAAAAGTTGCTACATACAGGCAGTATCCAGTTGTGACATGCTAAATTTTATTTAATGTGCGTAGGTATGGACATATTTTGTTTCATGCCTCAAAAAGAAGTTGTTAAACTGCGTTAAGAAAGCTTTAGAGTGTGTGACTACAGGCATTGGAATATCATTGGTAAATCCATGGGGTATCCTCATTTTGGCTGTTGGGTTGAATTTTGGTCTCCCAAAACGGCAAGAACAGAAAGGCTATGGAAAGGGTAGTAGAAAGTGCTAAAGGCATGGATGAAAATCGATGCCCAGAATAGTGGCTGGACCTGAAGGAGAATAAGGGAGGGATAATGTGGAGCGAATATAGAATTGGTTCGGAGAGCGTAAATTATCCTTTCCCCTCAGACAGTGCGAAGAGAACCAAGCAGACCGTGATAAGGCAGGAGCCTTTGCCGTGCGGTGCAGTAGCCCCGGACCAACATGCACGGCCGGGGCCGGGAGCCCGGCTTGCTCCGGGGAGCCCGGCTTGCTCCGGGGAGCCCTGGCGCACCGGCAGGAACGGGAGCGGGAGCGGTGTCCGCAGCCGCATTACGGTCCCGGCTCCCTGCGTGCTCCACCGGAGTCGGACCGCGGAGCCGGCGCCGTCCGGGGGCTCCGCAGCGCCCCGAGCCGCGGCGTACGGGCGCCTCCCCCCGCCTCGACCCGGGGGGCGGCCCCGGGAGCCCTGGGGGCGGACGGGGGGGGCCGTGCCGGTGACGTCGGGTTTGCAGCAGCCCCGAGCGGCAGCGGGCGGGCGGGCGAGCCCGAGCCCCAGCCCCCGCCGCCCGGTGCTGCGGCAGAGGGCGGCGGGCCGGGAGCCGTGCCGGGGGAGCGCCGCCGAGGAGGGCTCCGGCGGCGCCAGGATGTAGGCGCGGGGCGGCGGGGAGCTGCCGCCGGCGACGGGCTCGCCATGAAGAAGCATTCGGCCAGAGTGGCCCCGCTCAGCGCCTGCAACAGCCCCGTCCTCACCCTCACCAAAGTGGAAGGTAAACGACGAGGTTGGGAGCGGAACGGGGGTAGCTCGGGGAGACCGGGTACCGCGACGGGGGATGCTCTGGGGAGACCGAGTGCGGTGCTGGGGCGCTGCCCGGCGGCAGGGACTGCGCGACTCGTGGGCGGGCGGTGGGGACCCACGGGGCGCGCAGCTACCGCGCGGCCGGGCATCGCCAGCGCCTACTCCTCTACCCCCGCCCCGCTCAGCTCCGGTCTTTCCTCACCCGTGCTCCAGAGCCAGAGCTTCTCTCCGGAGCTCCCCTCGGGACCCGGGAGCAGCCTCCGAGCCCCTAGGCAAGTACCTGCCGTGCAGGACCCTTGGCAGGCGGGAAGGAGGATGCTGGACGGATTTGCTCTGCCGATGAGAGGAACATAGCCCCGTGTTTCAACCGTCTGTTCTCTCCTATAGCTGCCAATCCACCAGCATGGTAGCCGTGGGGTTGGGGTCTTACGGCTAGGGCAGACATTTGGAGTCCAACAGCAGTGGGGGAGGGGGTGACAGACCTTGAGGAACCGTAGGGACCTTTGGAGACTTTCAAGGATCATGGCAGGGGACCTTGAAAAGGGCACTGATGTGCTCAGGAGGGTTCCAGGGAGAAATCTGAAGCTCTGGGGGTACCCATTGGGGAGATCTGGGGTGAGGAGCTGTGATCTTGGGTAGAAACCTGTAAGCCATGTCCTGGAGGGGCACAGCAGGTGAGATTGGGAGTGATGTGAAGGCAGGGTGCAGGTTGGGAAGAGGACCCCACCTGAGGGATGGATGTAGAGCTCAGTTCCTGAAGGAAGAGCAAAGGGAAAGCCACTGGTTTGGGGGATCTCCTGGGGGGTGTCGTAGTTGGTTGAAAGAATGGAGTTGGTGAAAGAAAAATGTTGGCCAAGGGGAATGGAGGGAGGACAGGCAGAAAAGGGATGAGCAAGATGAGGCAAAGAGGAAGAACAGCTCAAAAAAGGGAATGATAGAACAGTAAGAGGCAAAATGTGAATGCCACTCCATAGAAAGCTCATGAAAAAGAAAAAAGTAATATTGAAAAGCTGAAGAACAAAGAAAAGCAAGGAAAAAACGATAGCAAAAGCTCTGTGGAGGAGAAGGTGAGAACATGCACAGGAGGGGAAAAGGAACTAAAATCAGCAAGTAAAAGTGGAATATCGGGTACCTGAATGTTGTTATTTCAGTTTGCAGAGAATACAGCTGTTGCATTCCCACAACATAAAAATCACCTACTGTAGAGATAGGAAAAGGTATCTCAGTTTTCTGATGGAAAGAAGAGCAGGCCTGATCTTTATTACACTATAATTAGAATTAAAAAAAGCTCTTGGAGTTGGCCCTGTACACAGTAGAGTGTTTCTCTCAAGGTTTGCATTGGAGGCTCCTCTGGGCAAGGAGCATGTCTCCCTTTCTTGTGGCGCACTGCAAATGCTTTATGAATCATAAATAATAATAACCCACTGGGCTCCAGCTTTGAAATGTGGGTCATCTCATTCTTCTTTTACCAGTTCAAATACAGTTTATTACCTACCTTATATAGAAACAGAAGCAGAGCAATCTTTCACCATGCTATAAAATTGAATCCTTTCAAGCATTTCCTTGTCTGCTCTGCATACCAACTCTCAGATACCCTCTGGCCACCTACCAGGGACTTTGTTGACCTAGTTAGACTTTTCCTTCTTTACTTCAGTTTCCTTTTTCCTTCGTCATCAGTGGCAAAAATCTAAATTGCCTTGATGGTGTCTGATAGGACCTGGAGTTTCTTTCCTTCTCTTTAATGAAACAGACTGACTTTGTTGAGAGCTTCCTTTTCCAAATCAATTGACAACATTTCCTTTCAGACTAATATTGACTAATTTTGTCAGCTGGTGTTTAAAGCCATGTAAAAAAGCCTCAATGTAGTTATAGGCAAAAATAAAGTGAGGCAGTGGGCATACTGTGGACTGCTGACTTCCCTTGGTTTGGCTGCAGTACCTCTGGCAAAGATTTGCCTTTCTAAAGTTCTCTGGTAGCCCAAGCCCATTGCAAGAGCATAGACATTGCTGCAAGAGCTAGACAGCAAGAACTTTGCTTGTAGTTATGATTATTTTCTCCCCTATCAACCACCATCAAAGCATTTCAAGGATCTCTGGCAGAACCACTAGGAATATGTTTCATTCTAGGATGGTTAGCCAAGAGGAGCCTTTCGTTGATATGCATTGCTGTGAAGCCCTCCAGCATTCCCTCTATTTTCCTGCTGGTGCAGTAGCTTCTTTGCTTTAAAAGGAAGATAAGGACTTAGTGCGCCTTCAGAAGCGTGACTGCCATTTCGAATTATTTCAGAGATTGAATCATCAGTATGCTCAGAGCCTGCTGTACCAGCACTTTTCAAGACAACTGTATCTACATGCATTGCTCAGGCAAACAGTGTGTTTTCTGTGTTTTCTGTGCCTGGTACCATTGCACATGCTCCATATTTTGAGAAATGTAGGCTTGGTGCCTGATCTGTGCTTTTTCATCTTTCCGTTGTTATTTTTCTTGCCAATTTCTATCCATGCTGCAGTGGCCATTCCTCTCAGACCAGCCAGTTGACTGTTTTCACCCTATTCGTACATGAAAGCACAGTGTACTTTGAGGACTGACTTCCCCTCCTTGAGAAGGTAAATATTTCCATTCTTGCTCTGCATCTCAGAGCAGGTAACATCATCAGAGATAGGTAACATCAACTTTGATGAAGAGCTGCAGAACAATCACCTCACCAGAGAAAACATGTCCTCGCTTAGTTAGCCCCTACTTAGAGCTACTTATTCCCATGCTTTCAGCACCAAGGATATAGCACATATAGCACATTTCCTCTGCACTGTTCTGTGAGGAATATTGAATATTGGTGATATTCAAAGTTGCTTATAAGGCAAATGACACCTCTCTGCTATCAGTTATTATGCATAAATGTATCAACTGAGTTGCCATGGAACCAGATTCTGCCACATGTTCAGCTGGAGTAACCATCACTGGAGTTGCAGGGAATTTGTGTAAATACAAATGAGAACTGAATTTGGCCTTTAATATATTTGCATGCCTGCAGGGAATTTATCACAAGCGTATCAACACTGTAATCACTTTAATAATAAATCTTTTTCACTTCTTTAGCAAGCACAAACTGAAGATCCCAAGCACAGCAAAAACTTTCATGACTGGCAGTCTGCTTCCTTAAGAGATGAGATTCTTATTATCCTCATTTTGCAGATGGAGCAGCCCAGAAACTGCAGAATGAAGCAACTTGCCTAAAAACAAGCAGCATATATTTTCACAAAGCTGGCAAGAAAAGACCTACAGCAGATAGGAATGGACCCCCAAAATTCCCACATATGTTTTCTGGCCACAGGAGAACCCTGTCATGAATGCAGATAGAGGTGGGAGAAGCCTTCTTTTTTGAAATCAGTGACTTCAGGTTCCTACTAAAGCATCCTTTTTGGGAAATATGCTCAAATGATGCATAAATATATCTCTGGATAAAACTGTGTAACTATTAGCTGATGGCATCTAAAGGTTTTGGTAGTCAGGCAACATTTGTTTGTACTTTGACTGAGCACTAGGGCAGATCCTCTGAAAATCTCACCCCAGACTTCACATCTGTAGAAGCAAGATTTGTGCCCACTGGTATTTTTCACATGAAAACCGTACATTATAGACATATGCAGTGCTTGTGTGTTCTAGAAAACAGAAGCAGGTGGAGAGCAGGAGAGGCCAGTGGTTTGGTGGCTCAGCCAGGGCTGTTGGTTTGTGTGTGCTTCCCCACTGAAGCAGCCTTGGAGGAATGCATGCTGGCTTCTGCATAAGTATTTAACTTGGAAAATGATCACTTTTGTTCAGGCTGTCTTTTTGCATAGAAGACATTCTTCAATGTGAACATTCACAATCAGGGCAGAGACCATCAAACCCCACCTTGTTCTTGCTCCATAGCTATGGTAGCAGCTTTCTCCTGCTCCTGACTGGAACTGGATGAAGGTGATGGTAATAAGTTTGTGTACAGGAATGAATGAGGGTGTAGGTTTGCTGTGTGTCTGCTTCTCCATGGTACCTCCCAGCATGCACTCTGTTACTACAGGGTAAAGATAATGTGAGTTACTCCCCTGATGGAAAAGAGGTACCCTCTTCCATGCTTACTGTGGGTACTGAGTGTTAAATGCACACGGGCAATAATTACACTCTGGCTTTGGCCCAGGGCAACTTTTGCCCAATATTCATATTCTTTGCAGTATTTTCAGTTAGCACAACAGCGTATTTAAGCAGATATCCAAGATCTTGTTCCAAGGCGTGAGGAGTTTCTTGTTGCATAACACCTGGCTCCCTTCCCAAATGGCACCATGCTTTCTTAGACATTAAACAGCCTCAAAATGAGCTCCTCTTAGCTGTGCTAGGCTTTCTCACTGGGGAGTCCCTCCAGCTCATCTTTTATCATGTCCCACTGGTTATTTTGCCTGCCATCTCACCTGTGCAAATATAAGCTATAGGTTTGGAGGTGACTCATTACTTCTACACTGTGTGTCCCTGCCTCAAATGATACAAAAATAAAATGAGACCATTTTGATGTTACTAAACTAATGCCAGAGTAGGAGTTTTAATGCATCACGAAGCAGAAAGATAAGTTATTAAAGATTTATGTAAGCTTCCTTATGTTAGGCTGAAATGAACCAATATGTAAACACTGTGGACAAACCATAGTTTCATTTACAGTGACAGAGCTTAAGAATGACAGCATCCATTGGATCATCTTCTCAGACGTCTTGTAGATCACAGACCATTACATTTCACCCACTTATCCCTAAATGAAGTAAAGGGCATTTGTAGTCATCTTAAATCAATTTAGGCATTTGCTCTCAAAAAATAAGCAGATTACTAATCCATCTATTTAATTATAGATTTCTCCCACGAGAAGCTGGAACAAGAACCAGTAGAAAATAAGTATTAAGTCACCAGAATTCATTATTCATTGTCTCCTGATTTCATTTTGTAATTCTTGTAAAAGAAATTTGTCCCTCTTTCCTAATGGCTGACAATTGTAAACAGTAGAATTTGTATCATAGAAGCAGCTCAGTGTAAGAGCTGGACTTCAGAAAAGATTAGTAGTTCAACATACAAGTCTGTGTTAGCTGAACATGTATTCCCCAGCACTTTCCCAGCAACAAGGCTCATATATAGGATTATTTATGTTGTTGCTTTCCTAGCACATTGTACTCATTATAGCACATTCACTTATATAGTAAGCAGCTCGTTGCACTTGGCTGGAGTACCATTGCCAACCTTTAGTCACAGCCCAGTTAATCTTTGTTAATTATAAACCATGAGATGCCACTGCAGACCTGGATAGCATCCTGCGGAAGCAGGAATTTGGCCAATAAAGAGTAGATTTACTTTGTAGTCTTCACTGAGTTTTGCTGACAGCCACTGCGGCATAAGATCAAAGGCAACAGAAAACAAGGTGTTTTTAGCAGTGCAGAGCTGGCTTGCTTTTAGGCAGAGCTGCCCACCAAATGTGTAGGCAACATGTATTGGAGAAACCATGTGCCACCTCCCATGTTAGCTGCTCAGTTCCAGAAACATGGATCCACTCTACCTGAACATAATGCAGGGGTACCCAGCCTGGAAAGTTTGTAAGTCCTACTCAAGACTTGAATTTTGACATGGGATCTAGCACCCTTTGGTTATACAGAAGTTATATGTTGACTCTTATGGAAGTAATAGGTTCCATTTTGTTCAGTATCACTATTTCTGGCCCCAAGCATCCTCAGTTAAAGAAAAAACCAAACAAGCATAAGCCTCATAAGCCTTGCAACTCAGTCATAGAGAGTACAGAAGTGAGGAAGTAAGAGCTAGAAATGGCTTTTCCACAATCGCCTCAAATTCCGTAGTGCAACTCTCAGCATGGATAATATTGTAAGTGTGGTTGAAAAAGGCATGAGTCTATTTTCTGTAGCTGATTGAAACAAGTGAAGAATAGTGGGTTGCTAAAGCCTATCTCATTAAAAACAGGAAGAGGCAAGTATCAGGGAGAAAATAGAAACTAGAATTTTTGCATGTCATGTATTTTTGCTCACAGTTATACTGAGTACCTCAGTGCCCACGTGGGTCTAGCCAAACCTAGAGTTTTTTTAAAGGAGACTCAGCTTTTGATGAGTTTGCTACTGAGGCCTAAGAAGGCATCTCTTCTTTCTTCCAGTAGATCTTTGAGCATGTGGGGACTTCTGTGGATATATGTGCATTACTCTAACCACTGTGAGCACACACAAGTCTATGTCATGTCCACATATCTGGTTATTGGTTGACAGAGAACAGGTGCTCCAACTATCTTGTTTTGAACTTAAGACCTAAGAAATGCATTGTGTTTAAGGTTCAATAGCAGGTTAATCCCTTAGCTTCTAGAACAATCAATTGGAGTTAGAATTCAGTATGCAAGAAACCAGTGGGTTACAGCAGTCTTCTGTCTAAAACTGTGCTTACTTGAAAGACAAGCAGCTCTGAATTTTTGAAAGTTCGGAAGAAAGAACATTGTCGTGTTTTTGATAAAATACAGTTAGCATAGCCTTCACTGTTAGTATGAATTCACTTACTTCCCTGTATATATGCACTGATGTAAATGTGCTCTTTATATTAGCGTAAGTAGTTGAATTCCCTTGGAGACAAAACTATTACTCAGGAAAGGCATGTAGCACTCAAATGCCTAGATAATTAATACAGTAGTTTCCTGCAGCGAACCCAGCCTGTTTTTTTATCATTTCTTAACTCTTTGTTCAGTCTGAAATTTGAACAGACTCTGATCAAAATTTTCCCAGAATACAGTTTTTGGTCATATCTGATTTTTGTGCTAATAGAAGTTCTGCTTCCGTAACTCCTCAAAGTAAGTGGTAAAACTCCCAGTGACGTCGTCAGGTAACTCAGTGTACGACTCAGTCCGATTTTTATTCAAGAAAGGAATGCAGAATAATATCAAGAATGCATAACTTATAATCAGGATTATTCTTTGCATGCTTTTATGGTGGTTACTTTCCAGTCCCACAATGCTGATACTGTAGTAAGTACCCAGTATCTTCCATTTTCGCTAGGGAGTCCAGTCATGAATTCTAATTAATCATAAAAAGGACAGTATTTAGGGGAACTCCCTACCTCACAAAATTCAAAGTAGAATGTCATATTTTAATAAGGTCAATTTGAATGCAGCACTTTTAATAGAATTTCTAAGCAGTTGCCTCTGAAGATAAATTAAATGGATTAAAGTCCAAATTGCTGCAATATGAAGGTGATAATTTTTCAGCTCTCTCTGTATCACTAACAAGAAACTATAATATATATTTTTGCAGAAAGCCTTGCTGGAGTATTTGACAGAGGAAGATAGGCATACATATGCTAGGGAGGAGAATTTGGCGTATCATCAGCAAACATGCAGATTATTTAATTTCAGCTCTTAGTAAGTTTAGGTATAATATTTAGCATAGGATAAAACAGGAATTATTGTATTATAACCATTAGTTATAAAAAACATTGTATCTGTGAGTAATACTTTAGGATATGGGAGTACCTGTTACAAGAAACTTAGGCCTATGTGGTACAGCGCTATCAGACGTATTTCCACAGCCAAGAGGACAAGAGAATCATCTTGACTGCCAATGAACCAATAGTCATATTTTCTGCCCTGCTGAAATTAAGGTGAGATGATCAGACAAGTTTGAATATCCTGCATAGATAATCATAGCACTTTACTTTTATAATTAGTTAATTTATACTATGAATTCCTGTAGCAAAAGAGGGTCTGAACTCAGAACGCTTTTTTCTTGCTTTGAGTTCATGGTCATGCAGTTTTCCTCATTTTCAGATATCTACATCCCTTATTCTGTAGCCTCTACCAAATTCAGACCTTCTGACCTAGTAGATTAATACCCTGGTTTTGTTCTTTAAAATAACTGTACTGTGGACTTTAAAACTATTTTCTGTATTGATTTATTCTTAATTTAGTCATGCCATTTCATGATCAAATTAAGTCAAATTATTTTTATCTGCTACTGTAAGAGCAAAATATTTAAAGAAAGTCCTTTAAACTTTCTCCGAATAGCATCTAAAAATGCATATGTGCAATGCTGTGTTGATGCAATATTCTCATTTAAAAACTGAGTTAATAAAGTTTTATGGAGTTTTGTCATTTTTCCATTATGTTACATTAATTGATATTCATTAAAAAATATAATACTGATCTTTTGGACCTTCAGCCGTGACCATGGTTGGAAAGTTAGTGAAATCTGAGCAAACCCAAAGTCATTGCAATGCTGAGTGTTGCAGTCCCACCCACCAGCCACCCACAGGGACTCACAGCTTTCCTGTAGGAATCCAAGAGCAGCTTTCTCAAAAATCACATACACAGCTGCCATATGAGGCCCAACCAGAGGTCTGTTGGGTCCTCCCTCCAGCTTGGTGGAATTGATCGGGAACATGTATTTTCTAGCCTGAGATTCATCTTGCCGAGTGTGGGTGTGCTGACAGCTGCAGTTTCCCCAGATGTAGGGGAAAAAAAATTCTCTTTTTTTTCTGCTTTGTAACTAGTAATTTTTGGCAGTTATTTTGCTTTTTTGGCTGTTCTTGAAACACTGAGTTGCCCTTTTCCATGGAGCAGCCTGTGAAGAGCTCAGGATCCCTGGTGGCAGTGGCCAGAGCACATCACTGAGTGTACAGCATGTGGGTAGTTTGCTCCCACCTGCACCTCTCTGTCAGCACACTTCTCCATCTGTTGATTTATGACCCAGTCACGTAGCCTGTCAACCTCCACAGCTGGCCATTGCCCTCGCTAACCTACCTAGTTTCACATTGTTAGGAAAATTTGTTTCCTCCTTTGGTCAGGTTACCTGTGCTTAATGGTGGAGAGTGCAGGTCCCACAGCAGACCTCTGCATAGCTTTGTCCACTTCCCCTATTGCTGTATTTACTCCTCACTGGTTTCCTATCTTGCACTGAGCCTTTTATCCATTCCAACACCACCTCTGTCTGCGTATTTTCTGTAAGGCCCTTTGGAGTGAGATTTTATCAGAAGCCTCTTAAAAATCTAAAAGGGTACCTGCACCTCCTTTATTGATGTGCCTGTGGACCACCGTCAGAGAACACTGGTGAGGCTGTAGGATGAATCATCCAGTTTGCCCAGTAGATAATGCCGAGCAGAGACCTGGGCTTTGTTCCATCTAAGATGCCCGTCCCTAACTATTACTCACTCTCTTTAGTGCTTACCAGTCTGTTTCAGAGCTGAGTTGGCAGCTAAGTGGCTGAAACTTTTCCTTCAAAAACTGGAGGTGGAGTGTGTGCTCCTCTTCAGTAGCTCAGTGCATAAAGCAGCCTTCTACCCCGCTGCTAGAAGGAAGTGCCCTAACCCACAGGCCCTCCGACGCCAGGGGAACCCAGATATCAGCAAAGCTGGTCTGCTCAGAATAGAAGACATACTTATTTATTGGGAAAGCATGAATTGAGGAGGTCATTTACCCAGAGGAGAAAAAGTGAGGCTCTAGGCCTTTTTCCAGTGACTACCTGATACAGAATGAAAATATTTCTTGGAGGTGACCCCTAAAATGAGAGATGGAAACTTTCAAATGTGTCTTTGAATCCTGACAGGGTCTGTGTGTAAGAGAGGCACTTGGGTGTTAGGAATCATGGTGCTTTGGGATGCCCAGGAACATATTCTTTGGCATCTGATGAGCTCTAGGGGGATTGGGAGAAGGATGCAGCTGGTATAAGCAGCTTTGGCAAAGCTAAAGGTAATTTGGAGAGGGAGGTAATGTCCCTTGATGCAGAAGTTAGGCTGTGCGTGCTCTCATTACTGATCTGTGCAGGAAAGTTGATACATGGGATTACTGGGTTCCAAAATGAAATATTAACAGTTCCTTAAAAACAGCTACCAGGATGACCTGTGAAAGGAGAGGTTATCATTGACAATGGCACAAAAAAGCTGCACTAGCTATTAGGTGATCTGCCAGGTGACAAGTGAGACCCTACCACCTCCTCACTCTTTAACCTGACCGACTGTGAAGAAAATACCTGGACAACATATCTGAATAAATACTAACATTTCAGATTTAGACAACTGCAATGGCAATTAGAGACATAAATCACTTCATGGATTTGGTATTTCATGTCCTCTTTACAGGAAGATGCCTCCTCTGGTTTTTAACAGCTTAGTTTAAAAATCCTGAACATCAAAATAATTCATCGTTAGTGTGGTAGTCAGGAATGGGATAAAAACAAAATCTGAGGAGTTTGTGAGTCTGCTACTGAGGCAAATAATGTTGTGCGTTGAGAAAACCACCATCAGAAGTCATCATGTCTGTTCTCAGGTGTGTTGGAACTAATTGTCTCCCGCTGATCTCTCCATGTAGTAATTATTGGGTGAAGAAAAGGTCACCCAGCATTCAAAGCTCTGAGAATACACCTTGGTTAGTGTCCAGCTCTGATTCCCCTGCATGTCACGGGATTCTAGAACTCTAACCACGCTGAGAATCAGGCACTGTCTTACAGGACTTGCCTCAGCTCTCTCTCCTCTCTATGATAAGCATATATTTCTGCAAGCTCTACAAACTTGTTCTGTGCAATGCTCAAGCAGTTACAAAACATCTGAGAGGCTGCTTAAGTTGAAACACATTCATAGCCTGGAGAAGCTGGCAGAGTTGTGCATTATCATTAGGTACATGTTTTGGTCCCTAATAGATAGGAGCTTGGTCTGTAAGGGTCACTTTCTCACTCTGAAGGGTTGACAAGGGCACCCAGCACTTGTGAAATACTCCTTCCACTCATTTGCTGACTAGCTGACAACAGCTGAAGCAGATCACTGATGACAGCTAAATATGTTTATGTGGTGCTGCACAGCTCTGAGTCCACCAGTGCTGTCTGTGGTGGCTTTACTATTTGTTCTTGACAGCAGTGGTGGAGAGATGGGACTCATCTCACTCGGCTTCAGACACCCACACAGGAGACACCTACTTCAAGCTTATTGCCCCAGACTGTTTAGAGCTGGTGGAGAGAAACAAGCACTCAGAAAGGATGATTCATCTGGCTTGTTTTAATCGTCTACTTTAGGAGATAAATCGTGCTATGGAAATGTCTTTTTTCTGTCTACTAACTATGCAGAAAGTGTAAATCACTGTCTCAGATACACAAGTCTGCGCAGCAGATGTCTCAAACTGAGAAGATGAACACCACCTTTGGTTTTATCAGTGTCGTATTTTTAACATGCACATTGAGGCACAGTGTGGTCCTACAGTAAGCCTTTAGCTGCCTAGCTATGCACAGGAGTCTTAAGACTCTTGTCCATGCTTTTGAAGAGGTCTGGACAAGCTATTTTAAAGTGTTAGAGAGTGAGCAGCTTTTCAACCAGTGTGGGTTTGATGTCACCCCATCTACACACCTGCGGTTTCATTGAGGAGAATGTTCCCAGTGGAGACACAGGGACTAGGCAGGGCAAACTACATCTCTGGGTGTCGCGTGTGCCAACTGGCAGACAAGTGCCCCACATGGTAAATGACAGGATGAGACCACATGGGTGTATATCATCTGTAGCATCCATCATATCCAAAGAGAATCCGGCTTTTGGTAGCAGATTGTGTCCCAGATATCCTTCAGGACAGTACCACATCTAGTGGAAAAGGCTGTGCCCATTTGGCTTCTAGCCCTCCGGCAGCACAAGAAATCATGAGGGCGCAATACAGTTTCACTGACAGATATTACAAGTCTCTGCTTATAACTGTTAATCACCAGGACAGTGATTTTTACCCATATCATCATGACACCCATCGTGTCTGGAATGAGTTTTTACCCACTCCAGCATGTAAATGCAGGAAAAGAATGAGCATCCCTAGAAATTTAACCCTTGAGGTGCAAGATCACTTTAGAAGTGATACATGAAGTATTGTCTGTTGCTGAAAATGAATGTTTCTGTTGATGTGTTTAACACAAAACTAAATATAACTGGATAAGTAATTTTGCCTGTGTAGCAGAGAAGACATCAGTGAAATTTAGCTATAGGGAATAATTGCCAGGGAATAGAGTTTAAAGGCAGTGATGATATTCATGCAAGCTGTCCAGGTGAACGGCTGGGTTCCTGCGTATGTGCACAGTACAAGGGGGACCAGGGCGGGTGGCTTCAGCCCTTGATGGGGCGAAGATCTTCTCTACAGTGTCTGCAATGGGCTGTCTATCAACACTGTATTATTGGATGTTGAGTGTCTGGTGCATCAGACGGTATAGCTGTGAGTTCCCCCCTTCTCAGGGACTGCCAAGACTACTGGTATCTTGCTGTCTCAGTGATCATGATCGATTTATATTTTAGAAAAAATAATACAGCTTCAGTGTTGATTCAGAGCACCTACTCATCTTGAGATCTCATATACCCTAGTGGCTTAAGGCGTGTTCCCTCATGTCGATGTCTTCAGCAGGAGTGGTTTAAATCCTGGTTTCCTGTTTCCTAGGGGAATAACTGCAGAAAGACGAGCATGGCAGATACTCCACTGGCTGTCTTCTAGAAGGAGGAACATTTTTGCCTACCTCTCCAAGTAGTTTCAGAAATGTAAACTCTGAGTGCAGTTGCATTGCCACAGAGGCACAAACTCCTCCTAAGCTCATTTGGCACCCTGGCTGCATGGATTCACTTTTTCCTGTGCCCAGAAATCCTGATGGTCCATGGGAAGGATGCTGGAGTTTGTTAGACTGTGTGAAGTGTTTGGTGTTGCAGTGACAACGTCCAGCAGAAAATCTCGAGAGGAAGGAAAAAATTCAGTGATCATTGAGCGATGGACAGCAAAGAGAGTGCTGGCAGCTGCCCATTACATGGTGCGGTTAAAAGAAATGAGTGTACTATTGTTTGGTAAACTGAACCCTGGCTGGCTGTGCAGCAAGTGAGACAAGAAGCATTAGTTACAAGAAATGTATTACTAAGAAAATGCATTAGAATTATTTTATATGAGCTAAGGGTTCACAGGCAGTATTTTTTCAGTTCTAGCTTCTTTTAACATTTGGCAGATAGCTTGTAACCTTTCTATTGTGTGTTTAATACAAGGTCACATTAACTTTGAACAGTTCATTGGCCTGCTGGTGCATCTTCTGTTATGTGGGAGGCTGCCCAGACAATCTTATATTGAAAACTGAAATAGGCTGAGAGATTAGCAAGATTCCATCTCTCTCAAAGCCTCTCAGAAGGGCTAGATGTTTATGCTTTGAGTGCTGTACACTCTGTCAAACAGAGACCACGGTTTCCCTGTTATAAAATACTACTTTACTGGGCAAACTAGTGGTGCTCTTAGCTCAGATCATGCATTCCTTATCTGTAAAGAAATAACTAAATAGTTCTTTCCATAGAAAGAAACCTTTTCTTTCATAATGTATTAGTTCATGTAAATACAAACTTAGGTTAACCTGAAATAAGAGGTTTTAAGAGATTTTCCATTCCAAATACTAGTTCTCACCAAGATAGGGAAGGATTTTTTTTTGTGTGTGGATCTCTCTTAGTCTGCCTTGAATATATATAAATGTTGGCAATAATATTGTCCTGGCTGTAAATGTTTTCGTCTTTCAATGCGTGCAGTGACTTCCAGGCACTTTTGAAGCTGTAGATTCCTGGATTTCAACATGAATTACTGTTATATCCTCCTTCAAGTGAATGGACCAACTAAACTGAAGTCAACCTGTAGAAGAAATAACTGCTGAGTGTTGCATGTGGGTGACTGACAATTGTAGCGGGTGTTGAATGGGGTGAATTTAAGAAAGACAGGTAGAGAGCCCTAAAGGCAGTGGCCTACTGCTGAGGTCTGTCAGCACATTTTGATCTCTGTGAGAACTGAACCACCTAACCTCACTTTGCTCATTCGTTCACAAGCAGAATATGTTATCTACTGATAGTAGATATAGCCCTGTTATAGCAGGGCTATAACAATTTGTGTTTAAGGATGTAATGGGGAAGGTTTTTTTAGGAGAAAAATTTCCAGCAGCATGCTAGGCTCAGTTATAACAGGGCAAAGCTCCAGTCCAGTCTCATTTGGTGCAGGACTCGAGCTCAAAAATGTTAGAGTTGCCTGGTCAGAGATAGACTTCAGGGCAGCCCGTGGGTTGCCATCTGGCTACAGTGTCAGGAGACCTGTTTTTCTAGGTATCACTGAAATGTCTGGTGATCTAATTCAGTATTAATCGTGCTACTTACGTTGCAGTGATTGTGCATAACTTCAAGATTAAATACATTGTCCCCCCTCTCCTTTTAAGAAACACCACATTCCACAAACTGCCCATTTCCACATTTTCCAAGACAGTAACAATTTCAAGTGTTGTTGTAATCCCCTTTATTAAACTCAATACCATATTTTTCATTCATTTACACATCCTAACACCAGGAGTTTAAGTGGTGTGTTAAGCCTTTCTATGTACATCAAAGCAACATGTAATTTTCATTTCCATTTTACCCAGTGGCTTCTAAATCTAGAGGTGATAATTGTTATTTGCATTCTAATTATGCCTCAGTTGAACCAGAGGCTTTGCAATGATCTAAAAACAAAGGACATTTTGTGGCAGGATCTGGTGCGTTCTTTTGCTCGTAAAGCTCCACATGACTTGAGAAGGGCCTAAGATTTGAAAACTAAAATGTAGGATGGATTTCCTTAGTAAGCCATGTGTTTTCTTCTCCCCAGGGGATGAGCGCTCCCGGGAGTCTCCAGCCCCAGCTGAAGCACAGATGCAAGCTGGGGCGGAAGGCGGTGGAAGGGTGAACCGCTGTTGCTGGAAATGCTCCGTGACACAACTCAAGAAGATTTTCTGGGGTGTGGCCGTGGTCCTGGGTGTCTGCTCCTCTTGGTCAGGTTCAACCCAGCTAGCAAAATTGACCTTTAAGAAATTCGACGCACCCTTTACTCTAACATGGTTTGCAACAAACTGGAACTTTTTATTCTTTCCTTTGTATTATCTTGGACATGTTTTTAAGTCAGCTGAAAAGCAGTCTCCAAAGCAAAGATACAGGTATGGAAACTTTTGTTTTTAATCTTGTGGCTCTTGCATGCTGCTCTACATTTAGCAGACGTTTTGTTCAAATCAGTCAATTAAATTGAACTTGTGTTTGCTTTCCTCTCCAGGTTTGTTAAAGGATGGACTGAGTTCATTGTGTGTCCTATGCTAGGTGCTATGTTTTAATTCCTAATATGATTTCACTCCAACAGTGAGAAATCCAGATTTATTTCCAACACATAGAAATCATGTAATGAAAGTCCACATTTTCTGCAATTATTTTTCAAGAGTTTTCTGTTCTAAACCTCTGCAAACATAATTTTTTTAATTAATATCTCCTTCCCCTACCCACAGCTAACTTCTGTGGCAGCCTCTGAATAAGCTAAGTAAGCTTTTCTTTTCCAAACTTGGGACTAGAGCAGGGCCTTGAATAGCTGAGTGAAAAGTGCTGCAGTATTTTCCTGGCACTATGCCCCTGACATCAAAGGCCAAGCTCTGATCCCAGTTAAACTTGAGCTGTTGTGTTTATTTCCGGGAGGAAGCACAGTCATAACCAAAGGCAGCACTTTGTCTTCAGCACACCTTGTCTTTATAGCAAGCCAAACCCACAAAGCCTGAGGCACTCATGGAAAGCCCTGAGTGCCCGTCCACTGTGAGGGGCTGAGGATGCTCTGGCTGCATGAAGGATTGCCTCTCAGTGAGTGCTCCCTCAGCTCGGCTCAGCTCAGCTCAGCTCGTTTTGGCCTGAGAGGTGTCTGGGACAGATGGAATGACTCAGCCATCAAGATGTCCCATGTCAGAGAGCCTCCCCGATACGTGGAAGGATGTGAACAACGTTTTCCCCTTCTGTTACACAGTGGGGCTCATAGCCTTTTAATGAAGTAGCTCAGAAAAGTAAACAGTAAGAAGTACACATTTCTCAGCTCCCAGCTGCGCAACAGCAAGGTGGAAACTTACTGCAGGAAGAATCTACCAGGCTACTGCTGAGATTTTGCTGCTCAGCCATCATTACAGTTTCCTCATCTTCTGAATAATTTGGGGCTGCAGATAAAGGATATCACCATCCACTGCAGACTCTAGAGCAGTATCCAGAAGTTTTAAAGGCATCTTTATAAGATGTCATGTTTCCTGCGCTTTAGTCTTCAGGTTGTATTTGTTGTTTACTCCACAGCAAAGTTGCTTCCTTCAGAGATGAGAGGAGTATGAAGGTTAAAGAAAGCTACAGTTTAATCTGAAAACAGTAACAAAATCTAGCCCAAAAGCAGCTACCTTTTGTTTCTTTGTTTTTAAGTATTTTTCTTCCCAGCTGCTCTCAGATAATGGTTTAAATACTGCTGAATTCTGGGGTGAGCGGTTGTGGTTTGCCAGATCCCTGGGGTTAAAACCAGAGCATTATACTCTTTGTTCCTGCAGTAAATTGATACGGTTGGTAGTTTTATGTCTTCCATTTAATTAAATGATGGCTGAGTTGAAGAGCAGGTGCAAGCCCTGCAGCCTATTTGGGATGCAGGGGAACATGATTAGCAGTAAGCTTGCCCAGGCTTAGTAAAGACTGTGCATTTGTGTATCTGACCAGCAGATTGAATAGGTTAACTTACAGAGTTTTTTCTGGGTGTCACGGTAGACTTGTGCATTTGGAGATATGGCTGTGGTTCCTAGCTTTGCTGCAGATTTGTTCCATGGTTTGGAGCAAGTCACTGCAGATCTCTGATTTTCTTGTACTCTCTGTTCTTTTGGATGAGAAAGTCCTTTAGGGAGGAGGGAGGACTGCCCCTTACCATATGTTTTCATAGTGTCTGCCTCAGCATGTCCACTGTCTACACTGAGACCTTTCAGTGGTGCTGCACTAAGAGTTACAGTGAAAAGAATTACGATTCATCTGCTTTCCCCGTTACAGCTGAGATGTCACATGCATGTACATCAGAAAACCCAAGCATTGAGTTCCAGTCTTTCCTCTTAATTATTCCTCCTTTTTGCATATTATGTGTGCAAATATAGAGAGAAAGACATATACAGAGACTTTGCAGCTCTATATGAGGCAGCACCATCTTCAGGAAAGCTCCAGGTGTGGTTGGACACGTTAGATAGACATTTCGTGGACTTCTGGATAGTTAAAAGAAGACAATTCTGACCTGGAGCTGTAAAGAAACTGGCATAATCACTTTCTGCTGCTTTTATCCTTCGCTTCCATCTGTATTTTATATATTTTCTGAGCTCTCTGGCAGGAATTTAAATGAGATAAATGAAAAGTTGGTAGTGGGAGATGGTGAAAATATGATATCTAATTCACTTTAGCAGTGAAGCAGTAAAGGAAGAGATTCTCAGATCTTGCCTACACAGGTTACTAAAATCCACAGGCACCTGGTGACTTTTGGCCACAAAGCTCCCCAAGGACACCTGCGCAGCCACCTCCTCCTCAGCAGGGCTGGGCAGCTCAGCCTCCCCTCCATGTGGCACAGGCAGTGCCTTCACACTGCTCCTTCCTCAGGACACCAGACCCAGCAGGTGTGCTTTGGGATACCTCCCTGTACAGTTACAGAGCATGTAAAGAACAGCAACCACTAGGAAAAATATACAGAAGAGGGATCATAAAATGTAGCAACAGTGAATAGATTATATGGTTTATTATGGTTTTAAAATTTCTGTTGTATCAGACCAGTATGTATGCTATGCTGTAAATGCATGAATTTTTATGTTTTGTAGTCTCATGGACAAACATATCTGTCGTGGACATGAACCAAACTACACAGATTTTTTTTTTCCCCCTTAGGTAAAATAGTAGTAAATTTGCAACCAAAATTTTATAGTGGTACATTGAATGCAAGAGCAGGTTTATTCAGTTTCTTTATAAGATTTTGAGTATTAGGCCACAAGCAAAGTATTTATTAAGGATTTATGATTGACCCATATTGCATGGTAAGGAGCTTTCTGTTTAAGCTGAAGTAGACTATCAGTTGTGTCCACAACATGGGGAGAGAGTCACTCTTCAAAGCAAACCAGAACTCATGCATTCACATGCTCGCTGTGCAGCTCCATCAAATGCCAGAGTTGTGCCTTATTGTAGACAGCTCAGGAAGAACTTCTCCCGTGGTTGCTACCAAGGATGTCATGCCCTGTGGCACGGAGCTGCATGTGCAGGAGTGGTAAAAGAGCTCTGGCAGGCCACAGAAGAGCATGCCAGGTTCAGCTCACTAGCTTAAAATAAAATTATTATAACTAAATTATTATTCATTTCAACCATTGTCCAGTCCAGAAATAGCACATGCAATGATTTATGCACCTAATGGATCATTTAAGAGTACTTCATAGTTTTTGCTTCCAAACTGCTTTATAGAATGACACATTTAATCTGATGTGCTATCCTTCATCACACCTACATTATTAATTTATGAGGTAACATAAATTAAAAGCACTAGGGCTTAAAACACCCTGGCTACATGAAAGATTAAATTAAAACCTCTGTAAGATATTGCTTAGCTTTCCATATCTTTAGGCAGGACAAAACACACCTTTTATAAAGATTGACCCTGTGTGTGCCAGCTGGGGGAATAACAGAGGGATACATTCACATTTTAGAGGGAGAATACCTCAGAAAGCCTGTTTATTTTGATGGTATGGTCTTACCAAATGATTTTTTGAGAAAGAAAGGACAGGACTTTCAGGAATGGTTTGCGTGATTATTTATTTGTTTGTTTATCATTTAGATCTTGCTTTTATTTCATAAAGCATTAGGACTAAAGAAAAAACCAGAAACTAGAACTAAATGTCTTCTCAAACTTGAATGTACCTAATGTGTTGGGTGAATGAATCATCACACATACCTGCTCTGATCTGCAACTATGTTTGAATATATTTTAGAATGTTCTTTTTCACTGAATCATAGTTTTTTCTCTGTACTACCCCCAAATTAGCTGCCACTAATTCTTAAGAATTTGAAGGTTTTTCTTTGAAAATAAAGAAAAAAGTTGCAAGTATCACCAAAGTATTGTTATGCCCTTGAACCTGAACAAAAATACTGGTGCAACAATGGTAGAGGACTAATGTAGTAATCATTCTGATTCACCAGCTCATTGAGTTCACAAGAGTCACTTTTGATTTATATGCATATGGGCTCAGAATCAAGATTCGGCTCTTCAGTGGCCACAAAGTTGCAGTGTCATAGCTTCACTTGAGGTCCTAGAGAATGTGAACCAGTTTCTAAATGTGTTTCACATGTGTTTCTCCTACCATGGAAGAGACAAGACACTAGCCCAGCACACCTAGTAATTCAAGGAGTTGAGTCCTGACTCATATGAACATGCAACTCACTGCACCATGGGTACTGCCCTCCTCTTCTGCAGCAGGCAGAGAACCCTGCCACGCAGCACTGGTAACCAATGCCCTGGCCACAATGAAACTCTAAGGGGAAGGAAGGTCAGAGCCTGATTTGGTGTGACTGGATGCATTTTTACTCTTGATTTTCCTTGTTTTGTGTTCATGAGTGTCTCTTACCCAGCAGCATTAAAATGTTGCAGTGTGGTTAACTTTTGGCATCCTACTGATTTGTATTACTACTTAGGTGGGAGCTTCACCACCAGAGCAAACAGCATTAAGAGACTCATAAATAAGCTACGGAGGCATTAAGACATGACAAGTGCAAGTGTTTTTAGCAAATGTCACCCAATGAAGCATGTTTTCTTTCAAAAAACTTCAGTTTATAAACTCTTAATTGTCTAATTCAGTACATTATTTTTAAAATAATACCTATTTACTTTGTGTTCCTCAAAATAAAATCACTTCACAACTCAAGTTCACATTCACTTCTTGGGGAAAATAAAAATAATAATTAGGAAAACCAACTAAAGAACAAAATGAACCATTGAAATTCTTACCTGAGTTAGACAGATAAGAGTTAGGAGTAACTCCAGATTAAATCAGTTTGATCTTTGGAGCAATCTGTCAGGACTTACCTTTGTGCTTGGTATCGAAGCGATTAATTAAAAGAAGATGTGGCTATCATGCAAGAGGTTTATGGTATTCGTAGTCATCTCTCTCTCCCACAGTTGTCCAAGCTGCTGGTGGTGTTGTGTTTTTGATGGACCACTGTATCACCTTTCAGACTGCTTTCAGTGAATCTGCTCATTTCTTCCAGGGGTTCTAGCTGAAGACAAGGTCAAATTGTACAGTTAGCAAGTAGTAGCATTAGTGAAACCTTCTGCTGGAACAGTGTGGTGCTTTTGGTAGTGGCAGTGCTGGTGGACATCTGTCATGGAGCATTCATTTGAGCTTAGCTCAAATGAAGCCCAAGCCACAGAGCTCACGGTGATGCTGTTGTAAAGTTCTGTTTCTCAAGTGAAGTAGTTCTCTCTTCCTGATGAAACCTGTGGTAGCTGCTGTTTCTTTCCTTTGGAAAAGGAAAGCGTGTCCCCATGGGGTGTGGGATAGGTGTGCTGCCACCCCACAAGTGTTCTGAAGATGGCTTTTCACTGCTGACTTGCCATAATACAGCCTTGCTGCACAATTGCCAGATGATTGCATAAGTCGTCATTTCAGCAGCTTCCTTGGGGAGCCTTGTTTTCTTAGGTGATTAAAGATTAATGTCATGGTTTCTTGCTCATAAAGTCTCCCGAAAACCAAAAATTTCTCAGCCAGCTGTCAAAAATATGCTCTACGGGCTGCCTGTTCTTGAGAAAATAACAGATCCAGAGTTTTTCTAGAGTAGCCTCCTGTTCACATCAGTCTCCTCTACACCCTGAAGACAGTACCAGGGGTTAGATTAGGGAGGAAATGCGGCACAGCTAGCTTCTCAGTGTCATACTGGATATTCCAGCACTGCTGGCTTGAAGCTGAATGCCTGATTTCCCCCCAGAATGCATGGGGAGAACAAACATCTACAGCAGAAACACAAATGTGAGGCATATAATGTAAACAGCAGGAAAGGGTGAGGGGGAAAGAGAAAAGCTATTGGTCAAACTCACTGTTGTTGGGTGCCCTCCACCTTCGCAGAGTCTGGCACGTAACTAGAACTGAGATGCTCCTCCTCTTGATGTCTTCCATTGAAAAGCCTAAAAATCTGCTCCTGGACCGTGGTGGAGGAGGTAGTTTTTCTCTCCCTCAAATGGATAGTATGGGAGCTTGGTACCTACATTAGACTCATGATGTGAGTGGCTGGCAGAAAGCCACAAAATTAATGCCTAAGTCCTAACTTCTCTGGAGGTGGCTTTCACAATGGTAAGCCTGTATGGTGGGCTCAGAAACGTAAAGGTGGCATTTATATGCTTACCTCCCTTTCTAAACCTACCCCAGCTTTTACATCTCCTGGAAATACCTTGAAGAGATTTCCTTTAAAATTCTGTTTGACTAGTTTGCTAATTCCTTCTATTCAAGTAGCTAGCAATGTTTCTGAGAGCTTGTGTCTAAGCTTTTGTGAGAAAATGGTCATGGGTCCTTCTTTAGGAAACCAGTCCTTTCTAATTTAGCCTCACAGTTTATACTTGGAGTTTGCATTTATTTTTCAGACCATGATGTTCTGGAAAGCTCTTAACATTCGTGTCCTGTAAAAAGCTTTCCCTTAATCGGAAGATCCTTCATCTCTTGAGAATCACTTCTTCTGGGCCTTTAGACCTTTGTGAAATGTTAATTGAGAATAAAAATTGCGTACTTCCTGAACAGGAGAAACCCATGTTCTTTAATCTTCAGACTGGTTTGCAAAATCATTCCAAGGATGATTGAATTAAGTGGTGTCCTGTAATTTTTGTCTTGTTGTTCCATTAATTTTTTCTTCTCTGCTGTGGCTTGAACAGATGCTCTAAAATAATTACATTATCTGCCTCCTACGAGGTAACAGTGCTTGAGGCAAGGACTAGAAAGAGAAGTAATTGTTCTTGATACCTGCAGACAGGGCGTGTGATATGAAACAATGTATTTATGTAATGGCTTTTGCTTGGAAAAAAATATGGTGTCTTGCAGCACTGAATGATCTCTGGTCAGTAGTTAAACTGCATTTCATTAACAATGCCTCTGGTTAATAAAGCAAGCTGCCAACTTCCATATTGCTAGGGCTTTTCCCAGGAGACCTCAAGAGCAAATCCACCTGTGCTGATCTAATGTCTCTGCGCTGACTGCGACCATGGAACAAAAGCAAGCCAGGCTGATGGGACCTTGGTCACCTCCTTCCTTTCCTGCCTCTAGGCATGACCTGTGCACACAAACAGAAAAGCAGCTGCATTTGATGGCTGATAAAGGAAAAAAAGGGCAGGGAAAAGAGTGTATGATCATGTTTACTGCATAGAGAAAGAAGGTGAAAGCTGAGGATTTGCTTTTTTTCCCAATCAACATAACATGGAAGAAGATCTCGCAGATGGTCTTTTTGCGGAATGTATTTTACCTTGGTCACCATACGAAGTGACCCCTAGTGCACAAACTCAATGAATAGGAACTATCCTGGACAGATTCTCCATAGTGTTTACAACAGCAACAAAAACAACAACAACAAAAAAACCAGGAAAGAGTGATAAGGAATTCTGCATGTTTTTTTCCCAGCCCAGATCTATGTCAAAATATCTTGAAGGCATCTACCTTTAAAGCTGCTTTAAAAAAGGAAAGTGCATGTATGGCAACAGACTGTGTAGCTATAATTAACAGCTCTCAATAAAGACAGATGATATAGAGAGAAGTGTTGGAGGCTGGCAGTACTACAGAAGTGGAAAAAACCTTTTTGTCCAGCTGCCTAGTGGTTATGGATTGTGTCCAGATTTCCCAGGATTGTTTGTGTTTGTGTGAAAAGGCAGCTTCGTATAAATGCACACGTACCTGGCTGAGGATCTTGTTTAGTCCAGGTCTCCAGGAGTTGGCCACCTTTGCTTATTAGGCAAAGCTGTAACTGGTAAAAAGGGAGAAACAGATAAAGGTGAAGGATGGCAGCAACATAGATATATGAACAGAGCATCATAAATTGAAAAATCCTGTCAAGCAGCTACCTAATGTTGTCTGTGAACGTTCATGGGGGGAAGGCTTGGAGGGAAATAATGTTGAAGGGCAGACTGGTTCATATATGTACTCACACACTCATGTACAACCATTTCTGTATTTTCTAATGCTAGAACACCTTTGCAAATAGTAGCTTCTTGCCAGAGAATCTGATCCAAAATGGGGAAGGCAAGTAAAATCTAGTTTTGTTACGTTGTTTGCCTGCTTTGTATGGCAATTAGTGAAGACTGCTTCTCTTCAGCCTAACTGTGGAAAAGAAACAAGCCACCTGTTGGTTTGTTTGTCAGTCCCTCAGGTCAGGACTACAACTCAGCAAGTTTAAATGAAAGAGCGTCGTTTACTTTATGACCTTATGGTCATTGCCATATCATTTGGGTCTCTTGTCTTAGTCTACTGTGGCTGCCTCATCTGCTCCCTATTCCTTGAATCTCCCAAGTGTGCGCTTCCTCACCTAGAGCTGGGGTTGTGGTTTGTTAATTTATAAATTGTGTTCCTTCTCTTTGGGGCTGGGGACCTGTTTAGTCATTTACTGAAGCTGCTCATTTCACTACTCCAATGTGTCCTTCGTGTCTTCAAAAAACTTCCAGTGCCACAGCAAAACATTCAGATTCCTGCAGAGGGAGTGGACCTCTGGGAGCCTTATGTGAAAGATGGCATCCCCTCATCTCTTTCAACAATCACAAAAGTTAAACCTCAGGGGTCTCAAGTCACCATGAATGCCCTTTCATTGACAGAGTAGTATTAACCTTCATGTAGTAGTACATTGCTGAGATGAGGCACCCTGGATGGTATGAGTCTAGGTTCATTTGCTAGAGGAGGACTCTGTTCCGCTATGTCATCTGGCATTTGCCCTTGCGTTGCATCTAAAAATATGTTTTGCTTCACCAAAATACTGGGGTTTTTTAACTTAATGCTCTTCACTGTATCTATTGTAGAGGCCAGCCAGGCCACTTGAAAATTGTGTCCTGCTTTTTCTAGCTGAAACTACAGCTTTCTTCATTAGTCTGGCTTATTATGCTTTCAGCTGAAGTACATATAGATTTCCAAGTACAAAAAGATAATTCTCCTCTGAAGAAGTCTCCTATTCACTAGCCCACTAGAAAATAGCAAGAATTTCACCTCTATTTTCAGTACGCTTTAGTACTACCTGGAAGAAAAATGAAACTACAGCTTTGTAATGCTCTCTGATATTTTCACCGTCTAAAAAATGGTGTTCTTGTTAGACCATCTCACCATGATACCCTGAACATCAGGTCATAGAATCATGGAGTAATTCTCATTGCTGGGGATCTGGGGAGGGAGCTCTAGTCCAACCTGCTCAGCGCAGAGCCACATCATATCTGCTTTGTTATTTTGCTAATGGTTAGTGATCTGCAGACGCTGAAGGAGACATAACTATTATTAAATTTATGTGTGCTTCATTGCATCTTTTAATGTGCTGTCTCTAGGATACCCTAAAATTACGTGTACCAGAATGTATTGCCATGAATGGTACCCGTTCTGCTTCTGTTTGCCCCTTTTTGCCAGAGCCACCTTAAATATTTTTTCTGTCCTCAGGCAAGGATATGTTGATTTATTTTTTATTAACATTGAAATTTAAAAATAAATGGTATTAAGCCACTGTAATGAGAGCTTAACTTACTTTTAATAATCAAACAAATTTGCACCTAGCATTTTCAGTATTTCATTAAGTTCTCTATATCAGATGTGATGGGTCCAGGCAGCACTTGACCCTATCTGGAACAGCTCCACTGAGCCCCATGGCAACATGCTGATTTTGTTGTAGAATGGCAGGGATGTTAAAGATCATCTAGTTCCAACTTCCCTGCCATGAGCCGGGACACCTTCCACTAGACCAGGTTGCTCAAAGCCCCCTCCAGCCTGGCCTTGAACACTTCCAGGGATGGAGCATCCACAGCTTCTCTGGGAAACCTGTTCCAGTGCTTCACTATCCTCACAGTAAATAATTTCTTCCTAATTTCTATCAGAGAAGGGTCTGGCTCAGTGAATATTAAAAATATCAAGTTAACAGCTATTTAGATGTATTTTGTCTGGCAGAGAGAAGCTCAAGCTTTGACCAGACTGAAATTCACCCTACTCCTCCACATTCGTTTTTAAAAAGTGGCTTTTGATTCTGGAGAACTGAAGTAGGAAAACATAATGTTGAAAAATAGTGTGCCAGAAGAGGATACAGTGACATACAGCCACACGATCAGCTCCCTTCTGTTAACATACATGCAGACATGCCCTTGCTCATTAAATTTTTAGCAATTAAGGACAACCTTTTGAGAATCTTAAAGCATTTAACAAAGAGCTCTATTGATTTCATAGATTTTTTCAGACAACTTACAAAACTATGCTCTTCTGTAGTTCCAGATAGTTCCTATAGTGCCATAACTTTCTGCCTTGCCATGTTCCACGTGGATTTTTTGGTAGGGTTGTACTCTTGATCACGTAAGAGGTATAACTGTAGGGGGATATTTCAAAGGTCAGTTAAACCATGTATGGATAGGGGAAGGTGAGGAAAGAGCTGAGTGGCATCAAGCAGAATGAGTGAGGTGTTTGAAACGAGGTAGGTAGTTCCTATTAGTGTGCAACTGAGCTGTCAGGAGACTGAAAAAACAAGAACCTGAAGGAGTGGTTAGTGCATGCTTGGACATCAGAGATGGTGCGCCAAATATGATGTTTTGTGAAAGCAGGGTGCATGTGCTCCACTGAAATGTAAGATTCACGAGTGATAGTTCTTGCAGCTCTTCTGCAAGCTAAGCTGAATCAATAATTCCTATATGATTTCAGTGGAGAGTGTGGTTACCATAGTATTGCTCATGTATTGAGTCCTGTGGATGGCTGCAGGTTCTTACCTGGGATACAGCAGGGCTTGGTTTGGCTCAGCAGCCATCCAAGTTACAGGAGTCCAGATAAGTCACTCAGAACAACCTAGGGAAGATTTAATCATACCAGCAGCAGTTATTTCATGTGTTAACAGATTTGTTTCTTAACAAGAATGAACGTACAAATAAAATTTGCAAAACTGTTAAAGAAAGCTTCTTAGGGTCTTCTCAAAAGTGAGCAGAGAATTGGCTTTATTTTCAGGTAAGCAGGAGTCATAATGAGGACATTCCTCTTGCAAATCATGCCAGTTTTATGTATAGTTACTTGTGGACCTTACTTTTGGGTGGTAAGTTGCAAACTGTTGTCTGCTGCTTTATGTTTCTTGAGGTTTGTTTTGTTTTAAGGATTAAAAAAAAAAAAAAAATCAACAAAAAACAGCTGGCTTTCCGGATATGTTTGCAGCAAGAAACCAGAGACAAGTGGTTTCGAGAAACTGGAGACAAGTGTGTTTCCTCCATAGCAATTGTGCTAAAAAAATCCTGTTCTCTTTGTCAGTGTGTCTTCAGACACCTTCCACTATTATGCTGGTGGTATCTGGAGTCTCAAAAAGCCTTTCTCTAGTGTAGAACAGTGAAAAACCACAGATTTTAGGCACACATAGAAACATGTCACTAGGGATATTTGAGAGACAGATGACAAATAAAGTCTTGGTATCAATCTAATGTCATGGTCTAAGTGTGCAATGACAAATTATCCTTCCTGTAGTAACTCAGCTACTGAAGGCTACAGATGGGTTTACCTTCAGCAAAAAGCTCAGCTTTTGCATGCCTTTGGGCTAACAGCCATGACCACGCAGCTCCTCTGCGTGAAGCATGCTGATGGCATCTACTAGATGTTGTGCAGCTGACAGGAAAAGGATGCAATAGTTCATTAGTTTTGTCATTCTGTTTAATTCAGACATTTTCAAAAGGAATAGCACTGAAAGCTTTGTAGTACTGAAGGTGCATAATAATTGCATCAAAATTGCCCATCTGTGGCTAAAGCAAGATAATTGCCTAGGCGTATTCACGTTTGCAGAAGAGATTTTGAATAATAAGTGTTTATAAAGCCCTTCTGTCATCATGTTATCCAATCCTCACCAGTGAGCCAAACTCTCAGTTCATTTACACTCTTTTCAAACCAAAAATATCTCATGTTGGCACAGCTCTGAAGTGGGTGAAGATGAGAATCTGAACTAGTGGAAGTCACCTGAAATTGGCTCCCAGCTCCCCAGCAACATTTATGAACCAAATTGAAAGAAAGTAATCAGGAAACCCTGCTGATTCCTTGCTAGTGTTATTTTCTGTATCTTTAATAATTAATTTGACTAATTACTAAGGTTTAGGAGTGCCAGTACTGATTTCCAGTGATGCTGAGTGGCGCTCCTTCCTGTGGAGCAAAGCTTGTCAAAGGGTCAGAGCCACAAATAGGCTGAAACCTATACCCTGTCCTGCAAACAGCTATAAACATCTATGTGTGGTTTCCAGCAGACACTTCTCCCTCCTCAGGAGCCTCTCTTCTCTCTCAGTGGTAAAGCCTGAGTAAATCCATCCTCACAAACACAGACAGGCCAAAGATATGGTGGGGACCGACTGGCAGCAGCAGGTGAGATGCGAGCCCATCTTAAGTAGGTTTATCGTGGCTGATCTAACCTACTCCTGTAGATAAGCTCCTTAGAACATACTCAGCTCACCTAAGCCTTTGAACACAGTCCCTCTGTGCTTGGCAAAATGCAGAAGGCTGAAAGACATGTCCTGGTTTGAGTGCATGCTTACCTGGTCAAACCTCCTCCACAGGGACTCAGTTTATAACCACCGCCATGGTCAGGTGCTCTCTCTTTTTCTGGCAATTAAGATGCAAACAGCACTGACCAGACAAGATTTGTTGATGCAACTTTGTTGTCTTATGCTTCTCCAAGAATGAATTAGTTGATTTTTTCATTAGACTTGGTACAAATCATGCTGATGTCCTCAGTAGGACTGAGTGATTCCTAATAGCTGTTTTACAGTCTTCAGAACATATCTCATGCCTCTCCCATGCTCACAAGTGACTACAGCTGCTCGTTCTAGCCAAGCACTACACAGTGAACAAGTGTGGGTGATTTACAATGAGATGGAAAACTTCTCCAGCTAGATGCCAGGTTCACCTGCTTTCTGCCAGTGCATGCCACTGTTCTTTCTGCATGAACAGAGGAGCTGTCATTCCTGCTTTGGGATCCCTTCAGCAAAATAGCCTCCCCCATGGCCAGCTTCCCCTATAGATCTTCAGCTCGTAATTTCTTGGCGTTGTAGTGAGATTTCAGCAGGCTGTACCTCCTGGGTAGCCCAAACATGGCCGTGGCAAAGCTGACTCACTTTCCAGCCCTGGGAAAGTAGCCAGCAACCCTAGGAGATAACTAAGCTGGTGTCCCCAGCCACCTAGAGCCCTGCGCATCTCAGAGGTGCTTTGCCCACCTGCATTAGTGAGGTGCCCACCTGCATTAGTGAGGTGCTTCAGATCCCTTCCCTGCCATAACAGAGCCCTGACAGAGGAGCAGCACTCTTACTGCTAGGGATCCAGAAGACAGTAGGGTAGCAAAACAGGCATCACCTCTGCCAGGTTTCACCTCAGAGGCTGAAACCACAGTACTGTTGTCACTCTTCCTGGGAAACAGTCTGAAAAGAACTTCAGACATACCACTAAAATTAGTAACAATATGAACTACTGTTCAGTACATTTTTCTGTCTCTCAAGGGCTTCAGCTTATTGAGTAACCTCCCTCGCTCTCAATTTCATCACAGAACGTTAAGTTTTGAGAAAGGGCTGAGTTCAAACACTGAAGCTCTTTATTCTAGTTGTGTAGGTGCAGTATTGACAGAGCCAAATTTAACAGATCCCCCAGTGCACATTTACAGTAAAACAAGCCAGATTTTGTGATGTGTACCTTGGGGAGAGGAGGAGAGGGGGATGACAGATAGGGGTATCACAGGGCACTGTGACTCTGAATTACTCTGTTGTTGGGACTCGGTGAGGTGTCAGCATATCTTGGGTAGCATTTTTGAGGTTCTGCTGCTGGATTCTCTATTCTTACTGAAGACTGTGGTGAAACTGTAATGATTCAGTTGGAAGGAGTGGTGAAAGCTGTTGGAAATGTCTCCTTATGGTGGTTTTCATATATATATGTGTGTGTGTGTGTGTGTGTGTGTGTGTGTGTGTGTATGCACCATTTGAATACACATGCTGAGCCACTTTGTCCTTCAAGAACAGTGACATCCCAGAGGGGTAACAGGCTATTTTACTTTTGACAGTCTTCATACAGTGTTCTGCAGATCAGTAGCTCTCCTGTAAACTGCAAACTATTGAAAAAGAAAGGAAAATGAAGCCACAGATTTTGTGCTTTCTAGCTCTAGGGTAAATGTGGGGTCATGCCTTTGACTAGGGAGGAAGAATCCCCTTGCAAAACATGTATCTTACGTTGTGGGTCTTGATAGGACAGCACAGACTTCAGGATCAGACCCCAGTTTGTTTTCTAAGGGAGCTGACACCTGCCTTCTCACAGCAGGAAGGAGGCTGCTCATTCTCAAGCATCTGTCTGCAAAGCACTGCTTTGTGCTGCTCCAAAAATCCCTTCCTCCCTGCTTACAAGAAGAACTGAAGCCCCAGAGGGGGACAAAGCACACCCAGCACTCACTTAACCACAAGCCTGGTGGCTGCAGCACAGGGTGCCCTGACTGGCTTAGCACCAGCCCCCCCTCACCCCTGGCAGAGTCCCAGCTGTGTGGAGGGACTGAGCTGTGGGATAAACTCTCACCTTTATTTATACACTGCTTTCCATCCCACTCGTGTTCAGTATAAAATTAATGCCCTCAACAGACATCTTGATTCTCCATCCATGAAAATTTAAAAAACATCTTCAGCTTTTGGTACATGCTTCTTCCTCCACAGCCATACACAGAAACTGTTCCTACTTCCAAAAGGCAAAACACCCCTTCAAAAAGGTTTTTCTGCTCTCTCCTGGAGTGGAATCCCACCATGGCTGATGCCCTGTGCAAGAGACACTGTGCTTAACCTTCCTACATCTATTTTAAGATGCAAATTTGATCACCCATAATTCCTTCTGAAATCTGTGGGTGGTGACAGTCTTCAGCCCACTGGAAAAGTTGGTGCATTAGATACCTGAATATGAATTTATGTTTTTAATTTGGTATGATCCTCCTAGGATTTCAGTGTGAAAGTGGAGTAATCCAGTAATTTCTTGCATCTTGCTCATTTGTGCTGTCTGTGGATTATTTGTCAAATTTTTTTTTGTATTATATTGATGAGAAATGTAGTCAATCTCATTAACACTAAATCATTTGTCTCTGTCAAATTACTTTCTAGGATGATTTACACATTAAATGTGATGGTGAGCCATTTCTAACGTGTAAACCTCAATTTTCAGAGATCTCTGCGTATGCTCTAAGTTTCAATATCAGCCTCACATAAAACAAAATTACCCCATTCTGGCAGTGAACATGAGTAAAGATGGATATGGGAAGTTAGCAAAATAATAGTTTATTTGTTATTTCATAAATTATACTCCATAATTAGGCAAAACTCTCTTTTAAGAATGCATTGACCGTGTACCCTAAACTTTGTGTATTCATGTATGTTACATGTGCTATTGATCATGAAGAGAGAAGGTTAAATATATTTTTACTGAACAAGCTTAGCAAAAAAAATTAATATCAAACTCAAAGAGTAAGTATTATTAGATAGATTGTTTTTTCACTATGTACTTTCAAGATATTATTCCATGTTTTCATGTTGGGCAGCTGAAATATAATCTTGAAGCTGCCTTCTCAGCCTCTCTCACATGCTGGGATTATTTTAGTTTATGGCTCAGCCCACCTGCCAACTATTTCAGCTACTGGGATGCAGTGAGCTAATTAATGCATCCATCATCTTACACATTCTTCAGATGCCATGAGCAATAAGGAGACTTAGCCTTAATCTTAGTATTACTTTTTCTCACAGGCTCATGGCTCAAGGCTCTGTGGCTTAACTCAAACTCATACACATTTTCCTCGCTGAACTGTTCATTCATATATTTTTGTTCTCTATTTATTGACTTCTAATTCCCTTCCTCTCATAGTGTGCATGCTATATTAAATCTCCATTATCTAAGCCTTTGTCTCATTTTCCTTGCACACAGCCATGTAAGTATCTTTATTGCTTAATATTTGTATGAAATTAGCATCCAGCAAATCCTGACCTGCACCAGCTTGTGCTAGGTGCTTTTGCAGCAGGGAAACAAACACAGCACCTGTGCTACAGAATCTTCCGTCAAGGTTGAGGCACATATCTGCTAAAATCTGCTCTTTTCCATTTAACTGGAGATTGCTGACTTCTGCAGCTGCTGTTTGGCACGTTGTGGAGGAGGGCCATGGGCCCACAGTATCTGCCAAGGGAAGGTTGTGCCCAGAGAAGGGCAACAAAGCTGGTAACGGGGCTGGAGGACAAGAGTTAGGAGGAATGGCTGAAGGGGCTGGAGTTGTTTAGCCTGGAGAAAAGGAGGCTGAGGGGAGACCTTACTGCTCTGTACAACTACCTGAAAGAAGGTTGTAATGAGGTGAGTGTCAGTCTCTTCTACCAGGTTGCAAGTGACAGGATGAGATTAAATGGCCTCAAGTTGTGCCAGAAGAGGTTTAGATTGGGTGTTAGGAAAAATTTCTTCACCGAAGGGGTTGTCAATCATTGGAACAGGCTGCCCAGGGAAGTGGTGGAGTCACCATCCAAAGTATCCAAAAAATATGTGAATATGGCACTTGCAGACATAGTTTAGTGGTGAACACAGTGGTGGTACTACGTTGACAGTTGGACTTGGTGTCTTAGAGATATTTTCCAACCTTAATGATTCTATGATTCTTTGATTCTAAGGCTGAATAGAAGAATGAGGACATCAAGGAGATGCTTTTTTCACCCCTGCATGGACCTCCCCACAAGCCTAAGTAACAAAGTATGTGATGCAGTAGCACAACCTGGCAGGTGAACAGGAAGGGAAATAATTACAAATTTCCTTATAGATGGAGATAAACCCAGGATTTTCAAAAGGCGCAGTTTCTCTTCTGCCTGAGATCTGCCTTCTGTCAACATAATGCCTCAGTCTCACCCAGTTCATGTCAGAACATGACGTAAGGTGTCCAGATCTTATTAATGACAGTGAAAAAAGAAGCCCTAAGTGAGCAGCAGGCAAATGACAAGTCTAACTGTGAAGCTCCCCCAGAAAACTCGTGGCACTGAGCTCAGCCTGGCTTAGCTGGCTTAACCAAAAGTAGTTTATGAAATCCAAAGTCGAAAGAAATCTGAGTCTTAGAAAGATGTAAACCTGCTTTTTCAGATAAAGCCAACAAGCTATTTGCTTAAATTAATCCATGTCTGAACTTCAACTGAGGTAAGTTCTTATGGAGTATGTAGGCTGTGATACATCCCCAGCAGTAATTCTGTTAAATTTTTAACACCCCCTGCTGTGCATGTGTAAGGATTCACAGGCACACTGAAACAGGCCAGCTAACTGCTCCTTTCCTCTGCTTTTAACCACTTTCAGAACAGCACTGTGCCTCCTCCTCGCATGCTTTCTGTTATAAACCCAACCATTTTCATTTCCCAGACAATCCACTGTAGGTGGCTGCAATTGCATTAACCATAATTGCAACCAAAGGGTCTCCAATCCAAATTATTTAGCACATTCTGATGTTGGCCTCTGGAGCCACAGATCTGGGAGAGGGCCAGAAAAGCCATTTTACAATTATAATCTAAGTCACGGGCTTTAAAAAGAAGACAGGGCAGGCACACTCACAGGGCAGGCATTAATCATGGCTAGATAAAGTCCACTCCTCTCCTAGGTGGCAAGCTGCAAGGTTTCAGCAGGAGCTGACTCCTGCTGCAAGGACACCTGATGCTTTTTCCCTTCATAGTGCTTTTACCCTGTAATAGCAGGGAGCAGATTTTTCACTGTTCTCTGTGCAGCTGCTCTGGAAGCAGAATGGATGCTGGAAGCAAGGGTCACAAGGTCATTTTCCAAAATGAAGGAAGGAATAAGCATGTCACAGGAGTAGAAGATGGAAGACAAATGAGCCCAGTAATTTCGTATTTGGCAAATACTTGGCTCTCCTCTCTTCAGCTCAGCTTTCAGAACCAGCAAGCAGGAGGGAGGCTCATTGCAGAGCCCTTATCGTCTCTCTCAGAAAATCACAGTCCCACATTCCCTGTAACTCCTTCTACCCCTTTAATCCAGGAAGATGACATAAACTGCAGCTGTGTGTCACAAAGCTATTTCATTCTAGCCAAAAGTGAGTGCTGTAAAAGTGGATGTGCTGCACGCTTTACTGATGCAGATTAGAAGGAGCTTGACTCCTCTAGTCAAAGAACAGAAAATACTTTTGTGACTTTAATTTAGGTACACAAGGATCTTTCCTAATATTCTTAGGTTTTATTTTAGAAATCTTATATCATAAATGGATGTTCATCTGTGCTATACTCAATCCCATGGTATCTGAGCATCTAAATGTAAGAAAACTCTTTTAACACGCACTATTCCAGACACTTTCTTAAAGCCATTACCAGAGGCACATCAAAATGTAATAGCACAGAAGCAGATAATGGTCAGAACATTTCCAGCATGAAATGCATGATCTATTATGATAAGGGAAATCCAGGTTAAAAGCTGTCATTTTCATTTGGCAGTTTCAAATGTCACAGTCACATTTCTGAGAAATCCAGATACCATGTTTATGAGTCATGTCGGGTTTACTGTTAGCAGTCAGTCTCTGCCACTTGAAATCAAAGGCTCTTCTTGCAAGTCTTCTCTTGCTAGACAGTGTATTTTCACCCTGAATAATCTGGATTCTTCCTCTATCTGCTACACTAATTCTCAGAAGGTGGTGATACTGTTTTCTCTTCAGGAATGTAGTCTTAGGGAATCCTAGTCACCCTGTGGAACAGCACCATCACGGCATGGATGGATGGTTTCTTGTCCCAAATTTATCAGACCAAGCACGCACAGTGCACTCCTAGGGGATGGCAAAGTCCAAGCTAAGCTGTGCAGATAATCAGGAGTTTATGCCAGTGACTCATAAAAGGCGCTAGAGAGGTACTTGGGCTCTGCACTTAAACCTAAGCAGTTCAGTGCAGAGCAGTGCTCTAATTAATGAAATTGTAATTAATTTTCACTGCTTCTGAACTGCAGGGAGCTGCACTTGTGTTACAGGCTGAGTGAAGGTACATGGCTAATGCATCGAAGGTGGATGAAGCAGGAGAGCCAGAAGAGAAAGACAAGAAAGTGGCAGCTTGTTGTGGGAAATGGATTTCTTCAAGTGTGCCTCCACTGCCAGCAGCTGCCAGAGACAGGAAGGGCTTGGCTGGACCCAGGCTGGTAATTCCTGTGTGGTCCAGGTCCATCCCTTTACAGGTATCTCTGAATGAATGCTTTACTGACACAGATTGGGCAGAGAAGGCAGGGAAGGTTTATGCTGTATTATTATTTCAATAATTTTGATCCCAAAAAGACAAGTATGGCATTTGGACCAGCAGATGGGCTTTCCAGTTCATTAACTCAGGAGTTCTGCATCTGGTTATGAAAAGTTCCTGTGTTATTACTGTTGCAAATTAGGGCTCCTTTCTGTTTTTCAGTCTTTCACAAAGTAAATCTGTATGCTCAGCAATGGCTGAGTTGAAATCCTAATTTGTGGATTCACATCCAAGATCAGGATGGCACATAAATACACTAGTGAGGCACTAACTCCTCGTCGGGGCAGTTTGCAAAGTGCTTCTGAACAGACCTGTTTTCTTTGCACTGAGGTTCACACAAAGCAGAGCCAAAAGCAACCATTTAGTAGGCAATAAAAATATAAAAGAAAAAGAACAAGTACATAAAAAATGTCACTAGGAAGGAGAGCAGTGTGTGCTGTAACAGCCTTATCCAAACCACACTGACATTCCCCCCACACATGCACAGCCATGACAAGACCCAACTGCTTTGCATTTTCCTACTTCTGTGGCACCAGATCCTGGCCAGAGAATTTTGGTGCTTCACTGCCTCTTACCTTGTAAGAGTAAAACCTTAAAAATATAAAATATTTTATATAAATAATTTAACATTTTAAAACACACAGATAAGCATAGTATCTGTGAAAGGCTTCAGAGACTCAAAACAAATTTCTGCCTCGCCTCTGAAGAACAGCTGTGTTTCCCATCCAAACACATAAATAATAATGGTTAGCATCCTGTTCAGAGGAACTCTCATGGCTTCCAGCAGTTTTTAGTCACAAGTACCATTTTACTCCACCATCTCAGCTTCAAGTCTGGTTTTCACATGTGACAGATCTGAAACCACCCTTAAGTTCTGTTTCCTTCTACTTCTTGAGTATGTCTCACCACTGTTCTCATTTTAGTCTTTCCAGGGACTTCAAAGGGATTTCATTTTTTTATAACCTCTAAGCAGTATAATCACCTCAGTGCCCTAAACTTTTTGTTTACTTGTAGAATGAATCAATTTCTATCTGATCTTTCTCTTTTCTCTTACATTTCTTCTCTGTTCCTTTTAACATTGTGCCTGCTTTACTTCATCTTGAATGAAGCAATTGAGGGCTAATAACCCCATTAGGTATTTTAGTTCTTATTTTCTGTCAAATGAGGATGTCAGCTGAGAAGTCCAGAGTGGGACATTGACAACATCTGGAAGAAATGTCAATGCCAAATGTGGCTTCTCTAATACTCAACAGTTGAAGCACAGGGGTAACCCAACATGTGCCGCTCCACACTTTCAATAGAAACCAGAGAGGTAAATAAAGCTACACCATTCTGGAATTCAGATGAGCATAAGACTTAATAGCTTTGGCAGTTGACACCTGTTTTAGAGACATGCAACAATATGCATAACAGGGGCAGTGCAGTTCTTTGAATCAGTGGCATTGGTTTGCTGTTTCTCCTTCTTCTGGACCCGAAGTTCACACCAGCATCAGCAGGCAAGGCTCTCATGAAATTTGTCATTCCTGCCACTATTGGGGGATATCTGCATCTTGCTGTTTATGAGTTGCTTCATAGCTCTCTTGTCAGTGGCCACATCCCAGAGAAGATACATATGGGCATGTGTTTTCTAATAGCATATCCCTGGAGATACCTTTTCCACCCTGTGCATACCCAGCCTATAGGCAGCCCTTTCTCCTGTGCAAATGACACATCTCTCAAGGAAAGAATCAGCTGTAGCTCCTTTGGAAATGGAGGCTGCTGGCTTCAGCAGAGGAGGAAAGGCAACAGTACTTCTAGAATTCTGAAACCTCAAGGGCTTTTCACCTGGAGTGTCTGGGAAGTTGCAAGGAGATAATGGAAGGAGCTGGAAATTTTCTGAGCTGCCAGAGCAGACACAAATCATGTTCCTGGAGCTGCTCTGTGATAACTCAGTATCCTCCTTTTCTTTGGAGTGTATTAAGGAGGAAAGCTCATGGCCTTCAGAATGATGGAGCATGAAACTGAGATTCATCCTCTGAACCATGTAAGAATGCATGCCCCATCAATCTATTTGCATAAAAAGAGCTTGGAAGAAGAACCATGAAGATGTAGACCCCTCAGAGTGCAAGAAGACTGAAAGACAAATGTGGTTTGTATTCATCCTCTGGACCTACCTCTGGTGCTCAGAAAGAAAATGAAGCTGATGCTCTGTACTCTTATGTCTTGAGTCTTCAGAGAAGGTTTTGCTTTTACATAGGATCCTCGTGTAATACTGCATGTAATTTTACAGATTCCTTTGTAACTCTGAAAAGTAGGGAGGAGAAAATTCCTTAGAGACGAGGCTCCTGGACTGGCATGTTCATGGTCAGTTTTATTGTTTCTTTTAATATTTTCTACCAAGGGTCTTACTTATGAAGATAACTATAATCTATATCGCAAGGTTATGGAGGAAAAAAACTCTCCTACCTTTCTTCAAAGTTCTTTCTTGGCTGTGAAGCTTGGATCAGCAGTGCCTTTTATGCAGTCACATTGAAGAGTTGTTAAGGGATAATATAAAGGTTGTTTTTCTAGGAGGCATTTTGAAATTTTAAAAGCAATCTTGTTCCAAATGGATGAAGGGCAAAATCTAAGAGCATGCAGAGATGGGAAATGAAAATAAAACCACCTTTCAACTACAATACATTCTTGCCTATTATTTTTTATAATTTTCTGCTGATTTTGATGACTTCCATTATTTTCCACTATAGATTTAGTTAATATGCATTTGGAATTAAAAAGGCAAATTTCACTTAAATTTTTCAAATGAAACGATTTCAAATCTTCTTTCAGTATTTTTCTAAGCTTTTCTCTTAACCCGTCCCTTCTTCAGAAGCTTCTGATTCAGCGAGTAAGCATTTTGTTTCACTTCAAATGGAATGAAAATAAACATGTACAACTTTTTGTGCAACTTGTCCTACAACTTTCCAACCAACATTTTTAGAACAACATTGTAGAGGAGATGTTCCCCTCAAAAATCCAAACCACACAAGTTCCCACAGCTCTTCACTGCATTTATGTCTGCCTAACTCTTCATGAGTACAGTCTCTTGGAGTTTCTGCTACTGTGGCTCCATTTCTGCGCTATCCAGTTGTTCAAAAATACAGTGGGTGTCAGTACTTTTTAATTTGCATGTTTACTGTTCAAACAACAAAGTGCTTATATGGGAAGCCAAAAATTTTCTGTTTCTCTTGGACAACAAGTAATTAATTTTCAAACCATTCTCAGTTATTGTATGCTATTTGAGTGACCTGAGTGTTCCAGTAGCACAAAGGAAAGCATTCAGTTTTTGTTACCTATTGCTCTGATTTTACCATTTTTTCTAAGGTGTCATACAAATTTAATACAACCAGCAACAGCAATGTATTGTGGAACATGTTTTCTGAAGGACTAACCTATTGGGAGAAAAGTCAAAACAAGTAAAGCTGTTTAAAAATTTGAATCTCAGAAGTGCTGGACCTCATATTTTCTAACACTCCCCTTTTGGCACAGAACTCATTAGCTGTACTTCTTCACCTCATGTGACATAGGACTTCTGAGTTTCTTAATCTCTTGCAGGGTGCTTTTCGAATAGCACTCTGAAGGGTGCTGTTCTATCAGGCTCTGGGATGAGGGTAGATGCCATCACAGAGACTGCCTCATTCCACTTGCTGTGCTGCTCTGTCTGGGATTGGGATGGCATTGCTGAAGGACAGAGTAAGGGAGTACAGGGCAGAGGGTGCTCTGGTTTCTTGCTAAATGAACACCAGCAGTGCAACTAAGAAGACAAACAAACTTCAAACAGAAAAGATTCACCTGTTCTTGAGAGGAGGTACTCTAAAAATGAAAAGATTATTTCCCTTCTGTATCCCGTTTACTTAATGCATCTAGGGGCAACTTGTGCGTTGTAAATGTCATCTTCTCTGTTATGTCAGTGAACTCTCAGCTTTCTTTTTTTGTATAACTTACTTTCTTTTCATAGACTGCCAAGTTGATGGTGTCTCTTTTGGTATCTCCTGACTCACATGCCTTCTTGTTCCCAGCTGTCCCCTGCGAACAGTATCCTGTCATGGTGCTGAACAATTAGTACTTAGCTATGAAGTTGATTTATGATGTAGTGAGGATTTACGGAACAAATAGATAATGCCCATGGCCCAAGGCTGGAAGGACTGGCAGGGCTTTCTCCATCTGGAACTATATCTCTATGCAAAGTCTCTCTGGTAATCCACAGGCATAAAGGTCCAAATTACATGTGTGTGTGAGGGTGTATATATATGTGTGTGTGTGTGTGTGTGTGTGTGTGTGTGTGTGTGTTCTAGATACATGCTCCAACATATATATATGTGTTTCAGAAACAGTTCTCTCAGGTGTTTGCATAGCCAATTTTATCACCTGAGACATTTATCTCCTCCTTGTATTGCCTCTTGTCTTGTTCCTTCCTTCTCCCAAGACACAACAATACTGTTCCCCCTCCTATCGGCACCCTGCTGCTGTATCAGCAGAGTAAAAAAAACTCCATTACCAGAAACCAAGACAGTAGCTATTAGAAAAGCATTTTATTCTTACATGCTTTTTTTGTCTGCCTATACCAACCACTACAAAAATCCAATTCACAGGAGACCAGCTGGCCAGCTTCTCCTGAAAGTTTCATTTTGACTATTCCAAAAAGTAGTAAGTGGTTCAGGTCACAGCTGAAGAGGACAAGTTGGATATAAATCACATCAGGCCAAGCTTAAGATATCCACAAGCGATCGCTGCACAGTTTCAGACTCTGCAGGCCTTTCACACCCAAAACATCCACTGACGTCAATGGAAATTTTGCATGATGACGGAGAGCAGTGATCATGTTGACTCCGGCAGTCAAAGCCTTGAGAGCTTAATGTTTAGGTTTTCTCTGCCTCAGTTTGTATATGCTGTCCCTCACCACACAGTGAATGCTGCACAAATGCTTGACTGCATTTACCTCAACACAGCCCTGGGAAATAACAGAGTCTGTACCCTCATACCCCACTACTGAGCTGAGGAGGGACAGGCTGGCTGGGGGACTTGTCCAAGCTCACACTGGGAAATTGTGATAGACCATCACCAGAGACCTCAAATTTGGCCCTCTGACACTCTTTGCAGTGCTTTCCCTGAGAGGCTTTTCACCTTTTCAGTAACTGAAGTGTAGCATTGCTTAAAGTGCCTTCCAAACTACTGGGGCCTGCAGTGGAATAACTCTACTTGGGTTATATTAAAAACAATGTGGGTTTGTGGTTTGCTTTTTTTCCCAGAAAATTTTGATTAACTAACCTTTTAAAGGCCAGCATTAGCAAACCCATTCATGCAGGACACAGGTTAGGTATGACTTTGGTGCCATTGCATCTCCCAAGCCACCCAAAACACAGCCCCAGCTTTTCAGTGGAACATCCACCTGCACTGGGCAAGGAAAGAGGCCCTGAAGCAGTTGGGGTGCCCTTCCCAAGGGCTGGGGTGTGTTCCACTGTCTGGACCCAGTGCACTGGGGATGTTGGGTTGGTGCTGCCAATGGGCTGTGCTGCTGCGCTGCTCCCTGCCCACAAGAAGCTGCACCTGCAGAAGTGAGAGGCTTTCCCTGCAGGCAGGCAGGCAGAGCCCTAAGGGTTTTTCCAATCCCAACTGCACAGGATAAAAGTGAGGAGTAAGATCCTCCAGGGGAACAGTCCCTCTGGAGACTTAGCAGCCCCAGGCCACTTCCACCTGACTGGTAAAGCAGGAGATCCTAAGGAAGGTCTGAATTCATCAGCACTCAGTTGCCAGAAGCAGTCAGAATCCTGTTTCTGAGGATGGTGGCAGTCATTAGGTGCATGGTCCAAGCAGAAGTGTTCCTGCTAGGGTCACACTGCTCACCAGCCAGTCTGCTGGGATGAAAATTCTTGCAAGTGCCTGAAACACCGTAGCTATGTCAGCCTGCTCCTTGAACTGCACGTTCTCTGTCCTCATCACTCCTTGATGAATCCAGGAGGAAGAAGAGGTAATGTAGCACAGCTTTTAACCAGCAATGGTCATCCTAAAATTTGATGGCCAGCCAAAGTCACAGCACAAATTAGATTTAAAGAATCAATGTGATATTTGCTCTGGGCAGGAAGGCTGTTGTAAGGGCAGAGTTACATTCCTCATTAGGAATTCCCTGTTTCATTCTTGAGCTTTTTTGAACTCTTGAGTAAATACTGTCTGGTGACTTGCTGCTCCTCATTTTCTCACCTTGCTTCATAACTCCCTAAGGATTGTCATTAGCTTCAGTACTGCTCCTCACACCCTGTCATGGCTGCCTGTGCCTGCCTGTACCTGGTGCTGTTGGAGTTAATGGTCCTCTCTCTGTACTTTGTTTGGCCATGGTGGTGGGTCCCAGCATACTCTTCCTCCATCACACCCCCTGTACCCATGAATCAGTTCCGTCCAGCTCATCCTTCAGCCCTGCCCCAGACACCAGGAGGAACTATCCCTCTGCTTGCACCAGTCCCACTGGCTTGCACGCCAATAATCCCCAAGCACCTGTGAAGCTTTCAGTCCCCTTGCTGCCCCTTTCAGCTTCAGGCACTGCTGCTGTGGAGGGGAGTGCCCAGCCTAAGTACCTCCTGGCCACTGCTCTGGTGGGCTCTGATGAAGATTTGAGGCCAGTCCTGAGTGCTACACAAGACTAAGTCAAGGATTGTGTTTCCTCATGGGCTCAGTAACAAGGTGGTCCACAAAAAAGTCTTTGAGTGTAACTAAAAAACTCATCTCTGTTCAGGTGTGATGCCTGCCTTGTCTGTGGGTGTTTGGAGCTTGCACATAGCAACAGTCTTACATTTTATTTGTATGATGCCAGTTGTCTAGCAGAGTATAAAGCACTTCAGGGTCTGTGTACCTCTAGGATGTAAAGGCAGAAAACGTTGGATAATGCATAACTTCAGCTGTCTGATCACTGAGTGCATGTTGTCACATTAAAAGCTGCTTCTTACCAGGAATACTTCCTGCATTTTCCAAAATGACACATTGCCTCTGGCTGGACCCAAGACCCACAAATGCTAGCCTGTCCCATGCAGCAATCTGATGGCACAACTTTGGTGGGACCACCTGGCTGCTGTGATAACACACTCCAGAGTGAGTTCAGCTTGCCCTGGTGTTCATGAACAGGTGTGACTCTGCAGGAAATCTGCTGCAATGTCTGCTCACACTGCTACCGCCACTGCTGTTCCTCTGAGGTGCCAGCAGTGCAGTACTGCTGCTGCTTGACTTTACCTTCTCCCTAAGCTTTTCCCAATGTCCCATCTGAGATGGCTGGTGGTTCTGCACCCACAAAAAGAAACAACCTAGATGCAAAACTACAGTGTGTTCATGTGTAAAAATTAAATGAAATAGTCATCCTAATGCATTCCATTTCCTGCAGCCTTCAGTGGAAATGGCAGATGCAAACCAAACAGGTTTAGTGCCCCAGGCACAGCAAATTGTGGGATGGAGGATCACCCTGCAGGAGAAGCTGCAGGCATTTCCTTTGCTTCTGCAGCCCAAAACTCCCACCATGGCGTTTTGCTAAGGCAGTTTACAGTATATGACTCTTCCCTGTGGTTTGGTCTTGTTCTTTTAAACTTTTTTTTAATTTAAATGTTAGTCTAAACAGTTTCTCATTAAGACTTCTGAGTCTGTGCTAAGACTTGTCTCAAAAACGTGTATTCAGGTGGTTTGTAAGATTTTTATTATTTGCTTCTTTTGGAGCCATTCTGGTGTATTATGTAAATCTCATTTCCTGGGACCATTTATTGTGCAAACGCCTAGTTTGGCACGTGTGCAGTGCTGAGCAAAACCAATTGCATCTGTCTCTCTAGTTCTGAGAAGTTCAGTCTGGAGATTTCTTTGTTCCATTCAAGAGAAGACAATTTTCTCATTCCATTGCCTATCAGAATACATTTTCTGCAAATGAGCAGGAAACTCCCAGAAGAGATAAAGTTTAAAGGCAGAACATTAGCCCCAAACCAAGTGTAGAAACTAGTAATGGTCAATTGCAGATGCAAACATTTAAAAGTAGCAGCTGGATACTTGATTGGCTTCTATGGCAATTTCTTGCATTTAATAACATGCTTACAGAAAAATCTGTGTGGGATGATGGGTATTAAAAAGCCACTAGAGTATTTTAGATAAGACAGCCCTTGCCTCCAACTCCAGAAACCAATGCTGTCACCAGGGCTGATGTTACCTCCCAGGCTGCAGGGCTGCCATTTCTCATTAAGCAGGGAAAGAGAGACTGAAGGGCCAGAGTCTTCAGCCCTAGTTCAGTCCCCAGTACAGACAGACTGGACTGGATAAGTACATGTCTGAGGAGTGACAGGTCCTTGGCCACGGGCTGGGGCATTCCTCAGTAGCAGTGCAGGCAGCAGGGCAGGTAAAGGGCACCAGCACACCCAGGACAGGTCTCAGACCTCTGCCACATGGAAGCTGAGGAGAAGCTTGTGCCTTCCCAGCACTGGGAAGCAGTCTCCTGAGGAAAGCTGGAAGCAGTAGTGTACAGGTTTTGTTGCAGGAGCCTCAGACCAGCAGGGCAATAAAAGCCATGTCAGGAGTCCTGGGCAGGTCTCTGCAAAGTGCTGAGGCTAGCAGATTTATTCACAGCCTTTTATGATCTGGGACACACCACAGGAGCCTCCGTGCAACTGTTCTTCTGGCACGTTAACCTGTGGTGACTCAGGAAAAAGGCGCTCCAGGACTGTCTTGATAAGTAACAGGAGCTGGCTATAAAATAAACTTGCAGGAGAAGCAAATCTCCAGCTCTCTGAAGGTGCAACCAACAGGCGGCCCTCACAGGGACTTCGCCTTTCCGTGCCACAGCTTGCACATCTGTAAAGTGAGTTTCATAAGCTCACCGTTTGCTTGCACTGCTTTGAAATATATCCACCTGAGAGGCTGATTTTGTAATGACTGCCCTTTGGGTCAGCACTGGCTCAAGCGTGAGGGAAGCGGAGCTGGAGGCATGATCCTATTTTCTGGGAAACACATCATATACTTTCCTGGAGAGCATTTTTGAGGAATATATTGGACTAACTTGTGGGTTTTGCCTATACAGCACTCATACCTACTTCCACTTGTGAACTTAATGCATGAGAGATACTGTGGCCCTAACAGGATGAATTACAAAAAAAGTCCTTGAATTTTTTTTCACTGGGAGGAATTAAACTTGAGTTTAGTTTCCTTCCCTCTTATTGCAGCCAGGGCATCTTGTCTGTCTTCTTTGCTACAACTGGCTTGTGAGTCCTCCCAAAAGACATGGCATGACATTTTAGTCCATGTCTTTTTTTTTTTTGTACACTGAACAGAAAATGTAAGACTGTTGCACATCTGCAGATTATTTATCCATGCCGCCCTAATTGGTGCAGGGATTAGCAAAACATGTTTTGCCTGCCAATCTCTAATCAAGAAGACAGACTCACTGGCACGGTGGTGGCTTTGCTGTGCTCCAGGGAGATGATGCTCACTCTGCTGAAAATTAGGAGCAATTTAGCTAAATTCAATTTGCAGGTACAGACCTTGCAAGGTCAAAGTAAGAAGCATAGTCTACAAAGAAAAAATATCACCCGCTAAGACCAACAGCAGATCCAGACCTGGTTTGAAGAAGAAGGCTACAGTATGAGCAATGAGACAATGAAAAAATTTTAACAAATGTTAACAGTCTGGAAAGGAGAAATAACTGGCCTGTACAAAGTATTCCCTTAGGAAGTATTTCCTCCCAGAAATTTTCTACTTTGCTGCATCTTTTCCAAAGATGTAATGGCAGATTCAATGGTTTACTAACCTTTCTAGCATAGGTTTGTTCTGCAGGGAGTGTCAAGAGTCCAAACCCCTGGCCTGAGTACTATGGGTACTTTGTCTGGTTCCTGTCTACCTTTGCCTTTCATAGGTGGGATTTGTTTCTTCAAAACAGGGGCAAAAAGCATTCCTTCTAGTATTGGCAGAATTTTATGCATTCTTTTGTTTTGTATGAGGTTCAAAGCAGTGGAGAAACATCCCAACCACCTAGCAATGGTTAAAGACAAAACAGGCAGTGGAAGATATATATATAGTGTTAAATATATAATTGAGAACTCAATAGGGGGAAAATGGAGCTCTACTGTCATATTTTATTTGCAAGTTTTATTTGACTGCAACACCTGCTTTCAATATGATTAATTCTTACGTAGCATGCCATTTTGGCACTGACAACTTCTGATATACTTCACTGCAGATGCTTGGTTACAATGACAGAGTTATTTTGCTAGTATTGTGCTGGAGACAGGCCTAATCAGGTAGAGCTAATTTGCAATTTGCTGGATTAATGAAGATATACACTAAAAAGAGTATGAGGAAGAACAAGAACTACTACACAAAAGATTAACAAAACCAGCAAACAATTTAGAGTAAAAACACAGAAAGATCGCTGTGCTTTAGGCTTTTCTGTAGCATCTTTCACTCCAGCACTACGGTTCCTGTAGTACCATAGCAGCTACATGCTGTTCCCAAGTGACACTACGCATTTCCTTCAGACCAAGTTGATAGGGCACCCTGTGACAAACAGCAGGAGACCAGAATCCCCATCTGGGAGAGAGGACTAGAGTCCAGCCAGTGCTGGTCAGGACACGCTAAGTCCTGCTTGGGGGTTTGTGCCACAGCGGCAGCAAGGTGGGTTCACTTGTGCTGTGTGTTTCCCACTGCTTTATTTTATACCTATAAGCAAGTTTTCATCTGCCCCCACTGCTGTCTTCCCATGGAATAGGTTAGCCTGAAAGCCAGGCAGCCACTTCTGCTCCCAGATGCCACCCATCCCAGTTGGCATTCTGAGGAAGAGAAGTGCGACCAGGCCAAGTTTCTGCCCATCTTTCTCTTCTTCACCATTCCATCTACCCTGACATACAGCAAGGATGTTTTCTGCGGCAGCCACCTCAACAACACCCCACGGCAGCCACATCCACTGCGGAACATCACACTGGAAACACTTCTCAAAAGCCACATGTAACCAGGCTGCAGTGCTCTCAGTTTGCATGTAGACCTCCTCCCCACAGTGCAATCCCGCTGTTTATTTCAGTCATGAGCCTTCAGACTGTCTGTGAACATGGATATGAACACTTCTGGGTGGAAGCAAACTTTTCTGTATTGCTGCTGCAGCAATTAAGCCAGAACATTTCTCTTTCAGTATCCTTCCTTTGACATTTCCATTTCATTCTTACACAGACCTTGGCTAATGCCTTTTTTTTCTTTTTAAACCAATTGCTGTGATTACAATGGAGCACTAGCTCATGATGGCAGAATCAAGAAAAATAATGCAGGAAGATTTATCTCAAAAATACGGCATTACACCTTGCCATGCCACAGCTTCTTGCTATCTGCTGCCACCTTATCTGAGAACAGACCAGCAATTGTAGGAATTTACTCCTCACACAGAGGATTGCACAAAGTAAGGAATGAGTGGCTCTGCAGGGCAGCTTCCTTGCCTAGGAGGAGCCATGCTTGTCATGACCTGGGTATGCACAGGGCCGGGGCACATCTGAGCTTTACATCAGCTTTTCCCTATAGCCTCTCTGGCTGTTGTCCACACCCATAGTCCTGCTGCTCTGTAGGCAAAGCACAGTGATCCCAGCAAACAAAACTGTATTGGCAAGGGAGCAGCAGGTTGAGATGGTAGGTGAGAGCAGCAGGTGCAGGATTTCTGGTAATGGGGACAGGAGTAGGTTTGACCAGTCTTCAGTGACAATTTCTCTTTTAACACAGTGAGGGGGATTTCTCCTTCCAGACGTGCACTGGATGTGCACGTGTCTGTGCTGGGCCTGGAAATTGGTGGACAGCAGGAACAGCTGCATTCAAATGTTCTGTCAAAATATTCAAGCTGATAGTTGATTTTTCTGGAGTAATCCCTGACTGTTTTGGGCTTACAGTGTAGGTTAAATCACAGTCCTGCCTCGCTTCCCATAACTATTTATCTGCTGTTACTCATGGACAGCTCTTCATCAAATGCTTCCTGGTACGGCTTCACAAGCTGTGCTATAGCACCAAGGAAAATCAGATTTCCCAGTCAGCAGTAGCAAACCTGGGGACACAATTATTTGTGAGAGTTTTATTGTACGGCACATAGTCATTCTGGTGTACAAGCCCCACAGTAGCAGATCAGATGGGCACCAGCTTCCCGTGGCTGCAGCAGGAGCAGGGAGCTAGGGGCTTTGCTGCCAGCCCTGGCTCCTCAGCATCCTGATGCCCACAGGGGTGAAGGGAGGAGGATGACTCCATGCTGCTACTTCAAGATGTTCACTGTGAAGAGACTGATGATGAGAGTGAGATTTCATCTCCTGTCATCACCTCTCCCCTTGCTCCTTCTTTGCTGTCCCTCCCATGTTTGCAGCCTCTGCCTGTTTGTACCCTGCGCAGGTGTTGGCTGCTGCAGCAGAAGCTGAAACTTGTTTTTCTTCTCCTCTTTAAGGTGTGTGCCCTTCTTTCCCCAAAGGAAATGAAGAGAAGCAAAAAAGCAAAAAAACCCCATATATTTGCTGCAGACTGTGACTGGCATATGTAATAACACTGCCTTTCTCTCCTTGTTTTAGGGAGTGCTGTCGATTTTTTGGAGACAATGGCTTGACTTTGAAGGTGTTTTTTACCAAGGCAGCACCCTTTGGTGTTCTTTGGACACTCACAAACTACCTTTACTTACATGCAATAAAGAAAATAAACACTACGGATGTCTCCGTGTTGTTCTGCTGCAACAAAGCTTTTGTGTTCTTGCTTTCATGGATCGTTCTGAGGGACAGGTTCATGGGAGTGAGGGTAAGTGACTCCTTATCTCTGTCTCCCTTCTTCATCCTCACCCTCTGTCTTCCCTTTACCCCTTGTCTCCTGCCATCTGAGACAAGCAGCACCCATGCAGACAGCTGAGCGGGCACAGAAATCCTTGTGGAGCAGGATGAGTCCTTTCCTGCAGCCTGCCCAGGTGCCTGTGAGCTCCTGGAGACCCTGGCTCCCCCCAGTCTGGTGCCTTGTGCATTTTCCTTCAGGAAAAAGGTAATTTGCTCCAGAGCATGTCACAAAGGATATGTGCTATCTCGATGTTGCTGTGGATGTGTGTTGGCCTTTGCCAACCCCTTCCAAGGGACTATTTCCAGGCTGTGGCACCAAACTTAGTTATTTCTGACTGCATATTCCTGCAAACCATGGCTGCACACAATGCACTTCTGGTCCCAACCTCTGAATTTAACAGGGCTCTCACCTTTTTACGTGTGACAGCAGGTTTTCAGTACAGTTATGTTTTCAGTACAGTTATGTTTTGCATCCATGTTAGTCAGCAGCAGCTGTGGACAGGAGAGGAGAGCTGTGCTGCCCTTGCCCACTTGTGGCCAAAACATGTGCATGTGTCACTGTCATGCCAACTCATAGGGACTTGCATCTGGCCAGCAGTTGTGAGTTGCTCTCCTGGTGGCACCTCAAATGTTTGCTTACACCCTTAGTCCTGTGCCCCACGCAAATGCCTGCTCCGCAGCAGCAACAGAGCCGCATGCAGAGGGTTTATCAGAAAACCACTTAGCTCCTTGCAAACCCTGCTGCCCTGTAGGCATCCCTCAGCACGTGGTGTCCTCTGGAAGCAGAGGGTGGGGGTGAGTAACCCACCAGCGCTGGGGCCAAGTAGCTCCTTCCAGGGCTGGGAGTAACTGGAAGGAAAAGGCACCAGTGTGTCCCTCCTGCCTTGTTGTACCAATTAATATTAATTAAAAATCAATATTAACAGCAATAACTGTAATAATTCCTATTTCCTGCCCATCACTTGAGGACCTCCCTGCTCACCCACCTGGGCAATGCTGTTAATGCTCAGAAGAGGTTGTTAGCCCTTGCTGCGTGGAGCAACCGAGAGTTAACTTTTCGGGAAGTGTTCCCTGACTGGCAGGAGAACTTGGCAGGAGAGCTTGGCCAGCCTTTCTGTGGTGGCAGCCAAAAGGCTGCTCAGGGGATGCTTGCAAAATGTACCTGCCAAAAGCTCAACCTGGCCAGCTGGTGTCTGCCCACCCCCGCTACCCAGGTAGCCCTATGCTGAAAACAAATTCACTCTGGTTTTTGGGTGCAGGAGTATCCTGAAATGATCCTGGAGGCCAAGAAGTGCCACTGTTATCATAGCTGGACGTGCTGACCATTTTGATAAATCAAAAAAAAAAAAAAGCAGCTATTTTTGTGGTCTTCATCTCTCTCATGGCACTGTCAGCTGTAGCACTGGTGGGACACTAGGAGAGGAAGTGTATGAAGGGTTGAACACTGCTGTCCTGCACCTGCAGCTTGCTCCTCATTCTCAATGTGCCATCTCTCACCACTGGATAATACTGTGGTGTGGAGGAACAGAAGCCAACCTGTGTGTAGGGATACCCACATGGGCATGCCCATGCTGGAGCAGAGATGCTTCTCGTGCTCTCCTGGGTGCATGCCATGATTGAAGAGCCAAGATGGTCAGAGACTCTCCAGCAGTTTACCGGGAAGGCATGGCAGGTGACATGTCCTCGGGGATGAATCCTGCTCTGGATGCCCCCCTTCTTAAAGGGGCAGAAGGAGTGGAAGGAGCAGGGAAGCAGACCTGAGTGGTCGTCCCAGCCATGTCCAGTTGTCCTTCATTTCCTATCAGCACTGCACTGGGAAAGTAGCAATGAAACAGAGAACCAGAAGAAGGGCCTGGGCAGTGGGGGCTGTCTGATGCTCCTGCCATGTGTTCCAGCCCCTCACTGTGGCACCTGGCACTGATGAGGGGTGCCAGGGGGGCTTCCTGAGAACCCACCTTTGTACCCAAGAAGGAACACAGCTGTCTCCTCCCCAGGTGATGGGCCAACAAGGGACCTGGGTGCAGGGGGGAAGGGGTTCACAGGCAGACCGGGCTATTCATTCTTGAGCAGTTGTGGCATCCTGACCTGTGGCAATACGAGAGTGAGGAGGCACTTGTCCCTGGGGACTGGAAGGGTACAGCAGTCCTGCCACCCAGCTTCTTGTGGCACAGAGCGAGTGCCGGGGCACTCCTGTCTGTAGAGGGACATAGCATGGAGTCTTGGGAGAGAATCATTTTCTTCCCTCTTTCTTTTCTGTACAGCCCATGTGATAAGCAGCAAGCATGGCACTGCTGAGGGATAGCCTCAGGATGAACCTCAACACACAGCCTTCTTCCTGGGACTGTCAGCCAGGAGGAGGGACAGTTGCTAGGGCTTCGCTGGGAGTGACCTGGGGACTGCAAGCTAGCACACAGCCCAGCCCCAAAGCTTGTGGTCCCTCAGGGCCACACTCTCTCAAAGCTGCTGACCCCTTTAGAAGCATCCTTTGAGAGGGTATTTGGTAGACAAGGGCTGCAAGGGTGACAGTGCCTTGTCCTGCTGTGAGTACCTTCCCACGCTCCTGCTCCCTCCCCACACCAGCACAGCAGGGTGGATAGAATGCCACAGCAAAGCTCTGATCACACATTTGGATGTCCTTGTTCATGCCTGCTGAAGGAGAGGCCAGTTGAGAAAGGCAACAGCTCAGTGGGGTTTAAGCAAGCACAAGTGTTCTACTTGGCCTTCAGAAGTGCAACTACTAGCTCTATAGGCACTTAAATCACAATTTGACTGGAATTTAAATGTAAGGGCAAGCTACAAGTTCCCATCCTTGCCATTCGGGCATTTGCAAAGGCCTACATCTCCTGTAATGAAGTTGTGATTTTCCCCCTTTCGCTGTGCCCAGAGCAAGGATCAACTGGGCTGTGAGCTGTCAGAGAAGACACACACGTAATGAAGCTGTGAGTGCCTTGAAGCTTTGCCTCTGCAAGCCCTGCAGCACTGAGACATCTGCAATGAACTGCAGGCACTGTTGTGTGCAAGCAACCTGTCACTGCCACTAACAATGTGCTTGATAGGCAGGCTGAAAGGCTTCGGGAGAAGGTGTATGTGACGCCTGGCATGTCGACAAGGGACTGAGAGGTGAAGCCAAGCCCCATCTGACAGTTGTGACATGCTTGATGAAAGAGGCAAGGACCTCTGCCCCAACAAAACTGTTTGCAGACTGCGTATATTTGCTTTGATCTTTGACTTCAGTGTTTCAGACCATGCTACAGTGAATAAAACAGCTCAGGATCCAAGAGAGCCATTGCTTGCAAGTGCCTCCTGTGTACATAACACATATAGACAAGCACATCTGCCTGTGGGATTTGGAAATAAATATACTATCAAATCGCAAATTGTAGTCTTCCTTTTCAGCCGGGCAGAGAGACAGGCTCCTGGAAAGTGCTCTGAAGTCGATCAGCCCCTGACTTCAAAAGCAAAACTGGATAGTCTTCATGCTGCAGTTCATTAATGCGTCCTTCAGGTTTCCACCACAGAGGCACTACAGCCACCCTCTGGGGGGCTGAGGAAGGCTCCCTTCGTTGATGCACCTGGAGGTACCAGCTGGATGCCACAGCCTGGCATTCGGTTGCGGTTACCCCTGGCTCTCCTGTGAAGGCTGGACAAGACCCATGCAGCACAGACAGGAGACAGCCACACCTGAAGCAGATGCTACAGGAAACACTGCATCTTCCACTCTTTGTCACCTGGTCTGTAGCATGGGTGATGTTGAAGGAAGGTACAAAGTTGCCATCTTTCAGATAGGCCTGAGTCACGTCTCTTTGAGCTCTACAAAGAGCTGTACTGAGTCAGAGCAAAGGTGCCTCTGCGCCAGAAGCCTGCCTCCAGCAGCTGCCTGTTGTGGACACCTGGAAAAATCTATATAAATAGGAAAAGCCTATAATGATATTTCCTTATGAGACTTTCCAGCCTCCAGCAATTTGAGGCTCAAGGACTTCCTGAGATGGAAGCAATGTTTCTATAGCTAATAGTCATTGATGTATTTTTTTATTTCCATGAGTTTATCCTTGTAAACTTTTTACATCCACAGCGTCGAAGAGCAAAGCTTTCCTTCACTAAATTATGTGTTGGGTGAACACAAATCTCTTTTTCTGCATCTTTTTCTGCACCTGCCTCATGCTAGTCTCATTGAATAACCTTTTTTCTTATGCCTTTGAAGCTGCACAGAGTGTCTGAATCTTTACTTGACAAGCACCAGCACATTGGTGAGAGAACTGCTGAGCTCTTTCAGTGCTGCCTATCTGAAACAGCCCCATGTTGCTGAAGAGCCATGAATTGGCAGGGTTTCTCTCCCTGCCTTAAAAAGAAGCCTGTCCAGGACCATAGGGTCCAGTTACACCACCATGAAACTTCAGTTTAGAAATGATGCCACACAGCTGTGCATGGAGAGACCTGATGGGCACAGGACTGCAAGCCAAGATGCTGTATCTGAACCTGTCCAAATCTGTGGCGTGCATACCCAGCCTGTGCAGCTTGTATAGGGTTCCTGATCAGGTCATAAGTCAGAATCTTCAGAACTTGCTGTCCCTCAGTTGGGGCGTGCAAGGGGCTGAGCAGCTAGGGGAAACCCTGTCCCTCCATAGCCTGCCGAAACTGTGCTTGTGCAGCATCTTGAACAGCAGTACAGCAATTTCTAGACTCAAGTCCCTTCTTGTTGAGATGTTATTAGCAGCTGTATTTTCCAGGCAGTGTCAGCTTCCACTGATTTGGACTTTTTTCTAGCCTTATGCCACACTGCCATTCTACAGCTACACCTGTTGAGAAATTGATACGGTTTTGTTTGCATTTTTCTGTAAGGGGAAATTGAAGGTGTTGATGTCAGTGTGCAGGAGGGATCTGCTGGATGATCATCTGCTTTATAGGTGCCCCCTGGCACCAGCCCCAACTCAACTCAGGGAAGAGGCTGCTGGTGCTGCTGGAATGGGGACCTGAAGCTGGTAAAGGGGCTACCATCTTGCTCATCAGGCAGCAGCAAAGCTTGGCACACAGCTTGCATCTTAACTGCAGCGCCAGTATCTCTGGTAGGGAACAGGAAAGGTGAGAGGAGGCCTTTGCTTTTGGATGTGTAAACAGCTGCAGGCTGTGAATGAGGCTTAAAACACTGGTATGACCCTGGGAGAGGGGACAGTTGGCTGACACATCCAGCTGTGTGTCAAAATAAACTAATATACCAGTCATCTTAGGAGCATCACCATGACTATGCAGACAAAAGGCATGTGGTCTAAGCAGGGTGCCCCTCGCACCACTGCAGAGCCAGGAAGCATGAGCATGGCAGAAAGCTCTTTTCACCCCAGAATTACCACCCAGGGAGGCTGAAGGCATCTGGCAGCACAATCCCAGAGAAGCCAGGGGTTTCTTGCTGACCCTGTTAAATCAGGGCAGCCTGTCCCCTACCTTCATGAATGCTTCTTCCATTTGGGAGATCCCCTTCAGGCATTGCGGTGTGCCTAGCTAGCTGTATAAACCTTCTGCTCTGAAATGACACATCTAGACTGGAAAGTAGTTGCATGAGTTTTATTCCTGTGTTTATTTCTGAAACCTTTTTTCTCCAAAACTTCAACAGGATTCGAAGCCTTTCCTGCAAGCTCCAGGGAATAACTTACTTGTGTATTATTGTCACGCACAGGCTGCAGCGACCCACTGATGGTGAGGCTCAGTGACAGAGATTAACACTGAGCCCTCTGGTCTGGCCTGCTGCACACTCCCAGAACAGTCACTCCTTCCAGCTCTGCCTGCAGCTTCCCTGCAGCCAGAGAAACCACTAGGGCAGGCAGCATTCACTCCCTGGGTATCAGCCGGGGCTTGCTATTATTTTTCTACATAAGCAGATGATGCAGAAGTACAGAAGTACATTTAAAGCTACGTGCCTGTTTTCCATTGTGGGGGTTGTTTAGTAACACTTTCTTGCTTTCTCTCTTTGTCTCCAACCAGATCGTGGCTGCTATATTTGCTATTGCAGGGATAGTTATGATGACATATGCCGATGGGTTTCACAGCCACTCAGTTATTGGGATAGCCCTCGTGGTGGGTTCTGCCTCAATGTCTGCTCTCTACAAGGTAAGTACACCTGGGTCTTTCCCCCCTAGAAAGATGCCTGTCACCCTCGTCACTCACTTTAACTGTCCCTGTCATACTTGCAAACCTCTGTGCAGTTCAGTGCCACATGCCCTTCTTTGAGAGCTCTGCCATGCAACGCTGCATTCAGGTGTTCCCTTGTTTTGATGTCTGCCCTCACTTAAGATAAAAACTCGTAATTTCTGGGTATAGTCTTCTCCAGTGTCCACAGGAGGGTTTACAGATGTCCCATATTCTTGAAAAATGAGGCTGCTTTTCTATAGGTGCTGGATTTAATCACTCACTCTGCAGAGATTTAGCTTCTTTTTCAAGTCAGTTTGTTACTTCCCCTTGCCAGTCCTCCTTCAGTGGCATATGGAGCCTGCTTTGGGCTTGCTTGGTATTGCTTATCATGGAAATAATCACATGCCTAAAGTCCAAAGCACATGCCTATGAATCAAGACCTCATCCGTACCAGCCAGATGAGCAGCACTATGTGTAAGATGACATGCAGCCTTCTTTGCAGGGCAGAGCCATTTCACTCAGCCTGAGAGGCATTTGTGTCTGTGCTGCTCACGGCACTCAGAGTCACAGTCCACACTGAGGAATAAGCATTTGTAGGGTGTGGTTCACCCACTCTGGCTCAGATGTGTAGACTAGAAGGAGGTGTAGACATCTCCGTATGGTCTAATGAATTGCACTGTACCAGTCATCCAACAGAAATTGGGCAGGAAAGCCCTGCAGCCATAATAGAGTCAGTCCAGGGAGACTAACCAAACTGAGAAGCACCTGCCTGTGCCCCTCAGCACAGTGCTGCATTGCCTTCTGCTCACTTTTTCAGATCAAACAATGTCTTACATCAGGAAGGTCATGAAGTTTCGTACAGCTCTTTCCTCTAAAATAGCATTCCCTTGCAAGACCAGAAATGTGGCCCTCCAGACCCAAAGAAATGTCATGGCCCTGGAGTCATCTGCAGGCAGGCAGAGTTATTCAAGGCCAGAGCCTAGCTCTGCCCCCTCTCCCATGACACTGCTGCTCCTTGCAGGGATGGGGGTCTCAGGGCTGCTCCACCAGGGCCCATGTACAAGGAGGTGGTGGTGGCAGTGCTGGCAGGGTGTTACTCTGCAGTGTGCCTTGCATGTCAGGACAGATGAAGCCAAGCACCTTGTTGTGCAATGCATGCCACTGCCACTGCTGCTGCCACTCTGCTTTTCGTTTCCACAGTCTGGCTCAGTTTCCATGAGTTGTGCGTGCCAAAGAGGCAGGCAGATCTGCAGGCAGACAGGTTGTGCCCCGTCCAGCAGAGCCACCTTGACCAGCTCTGTTACCCCAGGCACAGACACTTCAGTCTGCTGTGCCAGCTCTCTGCCCTGCTAGGGGCAACATGCTGTTCTCAGGTGGCAAATGAGCGGCTCTTGGGACATTTTGCTCCCTTATGCAGAACAGCAACACAGCTGCACTGGCCAGTGATGGCTGCGAGGTGATGGGAGTGGGCAGAGCCCTGTGAGCAGGCAGCCCTGCAGACTTGCCTGCTCTGGGTAGGCAAAGGAGAGAGAGCTGACGCAGGCCAGGGGGGCTGCCATTCCAGCACAAACCAGTAAATCAGAGCCCTTTGGCTGTCCTGGTTTGCAGCCAGTGGCAGAGAAAATTGTACAGACAGCCCACGGTGTCCAGCAGATCCTCTGCAGATGTGTGGTGAAAAACTGATGTAGACTCCAGACAGACCTGTCCACAGGCACTCCCCACATGGGCCAATCGCATCCTTCATTTCTACTATCTTTTTCCTTCTCCCACTATCAAACCAAAGCTTTGAAATCCCTTCCTGCAGTCTCATCAGCCAGGCTGCATCTGTGCTCTGGACTGAGGCGCTGCTGCTACACTGTCTTCTGGGGATGAGTTCCCAGGGAGAAGGTGCAAGGACAGCCAGACAGCATGGACTGCACTTGCTCACCACCATAGCACTCCCCAGGTGGCAGCGCAAGGCCTGGACCAGTGATGCAGGGAGGTCATTGCTTCCTCTCCTCCTCCTGTCCTGCTCCACCAAGTATTCTGTTTTTAATGTCAAGTTTTCTGGAGGTGCAGAAAAAAGAGTAAAGGGTCTAAGCTAGGGTTAGTGACCTTTCCTTTCAGGACATGCACAGACAAAAGTGCTGAGTCCCCTTCCTGCATGGACTCAATTGGCACCTGCCCCTGCCTGTGTTCCAAGAGGTGGCAGGAGGGAGAGGGCTGGGCCACACAAGCTGCTCTCCACAGTTGCATGAGCAGCCATCTCAAGTGTCCAGCAAGCATCACTGCATAGGTGTGGGCTGACATTGCTTGGGACCCAGCTTCTTGGGCCCAGTCATTGCCCATTAGGCCAGGATGCTCGGTTCCACTGGAGCCAGGACAGAACACCAGCCTTCCAGGGATGCAGTGCAAGAGAGTTAAAACCATGTATTTTCCTCTTGTAGGTTTTATTCAAACTTCTTTTGGGCAGTGCTAAATTTGGAGAAGCTGCCTTATTCCTGTCTGTGTTAGCTGTCTTCAACATCCTCTTCGTTACCTGTATTCCTGTCATCCTTTATTTTACCAAAGTGGAGTACTGGAGCTCTTTTGACATCGTTCCTTGGGGAAACCTCTGCGGATTTTCAATTCTCTTATTGAGTGAGTATATGGGGGGCTCTCAATGCTTAGGGTGGAGGAGAGTGCCACAAATTGACCACTGGTAGAAGCTGCAGACCTATTACATACTGGAGCTGTTTTCACTTCTTCTCAACATAATTACTAGCTTAAGATATCCTGAGAGGGTCCATTCCTAGGTGGCAATGTATACCTCACTTCTGCTATTTTTACGAAGCCAAAATACTGTGGTTTTCATTAAAGGTGCAGGACTAAACTGTAAGGCTTGTCCTAACTCCTACTTGTGAACTCTGCATTACAGAGACGGGTGACGCTTGCCTGGGCTGCAACAGGAAGCAACCCTCCTGGTGGGGCATTATGTTGGGCTCATCAGCATCCCCAGAGCAAGGAGGTTAGGCCAGGCCAGTCAAGGCCAGACTCCAGTGCCTCTGATGCCTGTAGTAATAGATAATTGCTACTCCTAAAGAGAGGGAAACTTCTGAAAATGTAGTGTTGCATAGTGCTGGTGGAAACTTGGTAGGTGGTACTCCTCTCTTCTGCTGCCGCTGCTGTGCCACCGAAGAAACTCCGCTGGGAAGGGATTCCAAATCTAAGCTTTAATGGTTAATGGTTATCAGAAGTGTGATGTTGTTCACTGTTGAACTAGATGAGATGACTTGCTGCCACAGTTGGTCCCTAAACTGGATGATGGAATCACATCTCCTAAAATAATAATTTCTACTGGAAATAGCTCTTCTCTATCCCTATCTTCAGTCCAAGCTCCTTTTACCCTGAACAGTCAAAATTACTAACTCCAGAAGTACCTCTAGGTTATTTATCAGTGAACTCAATGGAAGGTGTCTGTAAGCAAGTAGTACAGAACTTGGCAAGTGATCACTGGGGTGTGCAATACATGGATACTACTACAAGAGAGTCGGAGCCCGAGCTCAGTATTGGCAAGGCCTTCCTGACTCTGGTAAAGCCAATCACCTTAAAACAAGAGTGAATTTGGTCCAAAGCAATTATTAATTTGTCATGAGACACTTGATGAAGTGTGTGGTATTACAATGGAGTGATATTATAATCATTCCATTGTAATGATATTATAATGATATTATAATTTCATTGTATGAAATTATATTTAGCAAGTTCCTGCCTGGAAGAGTGTTAGACTTACACCATCTTCCACTTGCAGCTGGGGGCAGCTTTTCTACAAAAAAGAACAGAAGCTACTGTTTGGCTGAAACTCCCAGATGAAGAGTGTTTAGTCTTTCAGCAGGGCAAAGTGGATCAGTGCAGAGAGTGGGAATTACTGCACATAACACTGAGAGGCAGGCTGTACCCAAGCCTCACCCTGATCCTGCCACTGCACTCCAGTGGGATACAGAGTTCCCCATAAACAGCAGTGTCTCAGGCAGGTGGACATCCAGCACAGAGACCTCTGTCCTCTGGTATCTTCCAGGAATAACAACAGAAGTTAATGTATCTTCTATTTGAACAACAAGCAGAGAGAGTAATAAAGCATAAATGCTTCAAGTAACATTCCTTCTGCCTAATTTCACTGTACCAAAAGGTGTTTTTCTTTCCTTCTTCAGCATTCAATATTCTACTAAATTTTGGGATTGCTATTACCTACCCCACCTTGATTTCTCTTGGAATTGTACTGAGTGTCCCAGTGAACGCAGGTAATAATTTCTGTCTTTTGCATCTCAATGTATACTCAATTAAATCTTTGGCCTTTCAAATACACAGCAGGGATAAAAGCAAATAGTTTTATTAAACATGTTTTGCATCTTCTCTCAAAGACTTACAGAGATGACACTGATTAAAAATTTATTCTTTAGGTGTTAAATATGTATTGCATAATACTACATGAATATTCATAACCACTAGAACTGTTTTGTAAGTTACTGTCTGAAGAAGCCTATACACTGGAAAACAAAGTAGATTTGAAGTCATTCATCCCTGAGCTGAAATGAAAACTCGTGGATGAAGCAGAAATCAATTTTTAATTATTTCTTAAGGCAGGCTTAACACAAAATAAAATTGCTTAATTTTAGAGCAGATAGGTACTAGTAATTCTGCTTGCCTTGTAAATAACATGGCAGGTGTTTATCAAGAGCACTAGACAATTCAATTTTGGGCATAGGCTGGTACGTTTCTCCAACACTTTTCTGAAATTTAGTGAAAGCCAAGAGATGGCAGAGTCCAAGACAACTGGGCAGAGGAGTGCAGAGGCAACCCCAACCCAAAACAGAGCCACTGCTCCTAAAACCCAGCATGCTCAACTGGTGCCACAGTGCAAGTGGCAGCTCCCACTATATGCATGCGGAGCTGGGCACTGCTCTGGCAGAGTTGAGTACCAAATGGTGTGCACGGCTCAGCCTGTGCAGGGTTTGTTACTCAGCAGGGCAGTCAGGGTGAGAAGAAAAATTTGCACAAAGAGGCTGCTGTACCGGGGAAGGGAAAGGCCCCTTTCTTTGCATACCTGGACCTCAGTGGGAGTTCCTGTGCTGTTCAAGGCAGGAATGTACCCTGCTGTGTGCTAATCCAGCAGGAAGGATAGTGCCCCTGCTATCATTGCCTCCGTAGTCATGTTCTCCTGCCACAGCCAGCCCTCAGAGCTGGGGAGGTGAGGGGGCGGGAAGGAGATACTGCCCTAATGCCTTTTCTCATGTAATAACACCCATTCAATGTCCCACACAGTTGTTGATCACTACACGAGTGAAATTGTCTTCAACAGTGTCCGAGTAATTGCCATCATCATTATTGGCCTGGGCTTCCTTCTGTTGCTCTTGCCAGAGGAGTGGGACGTCTGGGTAATAAAGCTCCTCACGCGTCTCAAAGTCCGGAAGAAGGAAGAAATTCCCGAAGGGAATGGAGACATTGCTTCAGGACTGCCTAACAAAAGCCGGAGAACTCGCCCCTCCATGTCATCCTTTGCTCATTAAATGCTCTTTTTACCAAAACTTTGTGGTTAACCTTATATATGATGATGCAAAGGTCTTTTCTTGGGAAGAAGCACACCTGTCCAACACGGTGTACATACCTGTACAGTTTTGATATGATCACCATCTAAAGCATCAAGTCTCGGCATGTCCAGTTTGCTTGTATTTTTTTCACATCAAACCTTTCACTTAAGTAGTACACTGAAAAAAACTGCAAACCAAGAACCTCTCTTCTCTTTTTAAATGAATGTAATATATAGTCAAAATATATTTGCATAGGTTATTTTAAAGAATGACTTTCATGAAAAGCAGGGCAGACATTTTGAACATTAGGTACTGAATGATGCATTGCACACTGTGATTTAAAAGAAACAAATGCTATGCTACATCACACGTTTATTTTTGACCAGAGCTGTACTTTGAAAGTTTTCAAGGAACAAAAAAAGGAATCTTTTCGGGGACGGGAAGATGGGGGGAAGAGTGGAAGTTAGATTTAGAAATCACTCTATGTAGATGAGCGCATGTTGCGCTGCAAACAGGGAAAATTCAAGCGCTAAAAATGCTTGCACTAAAGCACTAGAGAGAAAGCAGTCTAGAGCCCAAATCTCCTTATTCTGCATATGACTGTAGTCCACGTTTAAAATCATGCAAGAGAAATCCAGTGCCTTCTACAGAACTCTTGTCTTTATCCACACAGAACCAGGTCCTGCTGCAAGGCACCTGCAATGGCAGGGCTCAGGTTTGCGGCCCCAAGGGACCCGAAATTCCCACTGACATCAGGACGTGCCTCCCATACACGCCATGGCTTCTGTGGGAACACAGGGTCCAGGGGACTGAAAGTTTTAGCGCAGGAGACCTGGTTCTCTCCTCACTTCACAGGTTTTACCCCTGTGTGGAGCTGCGCTTGATTAATGCCAATGTGAGGAAGGGGAAGTCTTGGTCATGTGTGGGACAATCTGACCGAAAATGATCAAAGGGACTGGCAAGAGTGTGGTTGCTGAGTGTGTACAGTCTGAGAGCATGGACTAAGGGGGTGAATCGCCAGTTGCTTTTACTCCATAATTGTGAGTGTTAAGAGTTAAAAATGTAAGATATTTACATCAAATGTAACACTTTTTATGAAACTTGTAAGCACCAGGATGTTTACTTACGCGATTTTGGTTCGCCATTAAATTTCTATCTGTGATAGATCACATGCTATGTAAAAACAGGGGGAAAAAAGGTTATAGTTTACTATTTTTGAAGTTTACATTGTTGCATACAAAATTAAAAGTGTTCTTTTGAACTGCTGCCATAGCCTAAGGTCCCTGCTGCCATTGAGGTCCTCTTTGTCTCAGGCAGGGGTGGCATCCACTTCAAAACATTTTAGCAAATCAACTTCAGATTCCATTATCTGTTTGGCAAAGCTAAATAATAAAAGATTTTAAACTCAACCTCGCTCAGTGCTATCCGTTTCCTTCTCTTGATTGCACCTTTACTGCAGTTTGACTGTGGGTAGTATTTAGTCAAAGTGATCAGAAGGGAGAGACACGATCATCAAAATAACAAGGCTGCAGCTCAGTGCACTGGTAGCCAGTCTGTCCTTGACAACAAAGTCTTCTCTAGACTAGCTGGACAAATCCATGTGGAGGGATGCTGTTAGGCATCAGTCAGGAAATACATGTCCAGTCGAAGCAGACTAAAGGAAAAGATGACCTTCCTTTAAATGCATCAGTGACCACCCATACATGCATATGGTAACAGGTATTTAGGTGCTATGAGTGGGACATGAATTTGTACATTAATAATTAGGCCTTAGTCCAGGCTGTATGTTTATCCCCTACATATCACTTGATGACCCAACACTAAAGACTTGCTAACAGAGGTTACAGGCACAAGCAAATCTGAGGCCGTGGGAAGCTGTTCACAAGAACTGTGCCGTTCAGTGTTACACACCTGAATTTTAAACCTGTTTGGGAAGCAGAGGAGGGCAAAGGGACAATTCTAATAACTGCTTTGAAGGGCACACATAGAGACTTGACCTCAAAGCTCCCAAATTCAACTTTATCATTTTGTCATCCTCAAAGAACCTCACACTCCTTCCCAAACCTCTCTGAGGCAAGGCCAGAGAAGAACATACAATCCATTTTCCATAGTCCCAATAAGTGGCACCTTCTGTGATCTCCACATTCCTTTACTGTGTGTTTGATGCAGTCTGGTAGGTATCCAAAAGGCTCTAAATGCCCCTTTAAAAACTGCGACTAATGTGTGTTTATAACCAAAATGGAAGCAGATTTTTTAGCATTCAGTATGGGTTGTGGGAGAATTTATGCAGCAGAAGGGATAGCAGCATTAGTAAAACTCCGTGATTTACCAGATGCAACTGTCATTGCTTCTGTTGGCTCATCCTTCCTGAGAACAGGCTAAATACATGCAAGGACCAGGATTTCAAACAGCACTTTATTACTATCTCTCCTGAGTGGGAGCTCACTAGAACCAACTAGATTTTCCATGTCAAGCAATTTTAAACTGCACATAGACAAATTAATCAGATGAAGTGACCTATATCTCTTCAGGCAACACCTTGCCCTAAGCATAAACACCTGGTCTGATGATAAGTCACTGTGTAGCAAAACCTTCCAGGCACTGAAGCCCAGGATGTGACTAGGAGAACATCAGGAAAGCAGCATGTCCATATGGTATGTGTGTGCATCTCTAAGTGCCAAAGCACCACAGGTCTGAAGCTGAGGAATGAAAGAAACTGGATTTGTTGGCGCTCATCAGAAGGACAAGCCAGAGAGCAAACCCTTCTGCAAAGGCATCAGATGTAACTGGGTTGCCCATCAGGTGAAGGGAAGATTGAATGCTTCTGATCTCAGAATGCTGAAGGACTCTCAGGACAAATTCAGTGCCTTGGAGACGACGGCTGAGTTGTAGCAGGCTCTCCTGCTTGCCCTCTTAGGCCAAAAGCACTGGATGCAATCTCTGCAGCACCCTGGGAGTTGGAGATCCTGCTGGCCTGTGTGGACCCCACACTGCTCTCTGCAGCAGAGAGCAATACAAGACTGGAACCAGCACTTTTAGCCCACCCGTAGCCACCTCGAACCTCCTACTGGGGCAGAACTGCAGGTCCCTGCCCGGTGTCTTTGAAGCTGATCTCCTGCATTGCCAGTGTGTGGCTCCTGCCCTCACAGAGCACCAGTGTGCACCCTTGTTTAAAGGCTGACCTGGACTGGCAACTTTCCACCCCAGCTTAGCTCTTGAAGTGTCTTTAGCTCCTCCAGCAAAGGGGAAAAGTAGTAATAATCCAGTGGGCTTGTTAAAAGAGCAAGTTGGAAAAAAAATCTCAGGAAAGTAAACAGCATCACCAGACCTCATTGCAGCTGCCAGCTTTCACTGCTGCACAATACAGCAGTGAGGAATTCGAAGCAGGCACAGAAGTTCTCCTCCTCCCTGCTGTGTCTCTTTCCTTGGTCTTTTGTCTATGGTTCTCTCCTGCTGCTACTTACATCATAATTTTTATTGCAGCTCTTCACAGTGGCTGCATGAGCCTCTCATCAGCCCATGGGGCAGAGATGGGCTCATTTGAAAAAGTTTCTCCTGTTCTTCTGTCTAGAATGGCTGTATTCATATCAGTAGTCTTCAGAAAATATCCATGAAAGGCAGAAATCCAACCACAATAATCAACAGATAAACAGAAGACACTGAAACCAATATGTAGCTTAACTGTTTTGAGAGCTAATTGGTAGACACTAGCAGGACCTGTAGATCACCATGTTCTGGGGATGAATTAATGTCTCCTGTGAGCTCAGGGACAAGTCACTCATATCCAGCTCTCCAGAGTTCTCCGTAACAAAGCTAGTGCAATATCGAGTTAGTCAGAGTTAATAGAGACATTATCTTCACCCTATAGAGAAGGCAACATCACCAGGGTGACACCATTTCTGGTCAAAAGCCTGTCTGCTACTGTGCCTGCGGGCCTGAAAACCCACTGAAAAGCAAAGGTTTCCCTGTGCAGTGAACACAAAATTCTGAATGGATTTCCATAGCTCTGGATCATATCATCAGTAAACTCACAAATCTGCACAACTGGAACGTATGGAACTGAAAAGGATGTCATAGGTCTCCAGCCCTTCAGAAACCTTAGGAATAGCACCAGCCACCTTGTCTTGGCTATGTGGACTCAGACAGCAGGCTTGGACTGGGTGTTTCTTCAAGGAATGGGGAAAGAATAGAAGGCAGAAACAATGTAGCTGGTGTGAAGCAAGAGCACAAGAAAGCTGATGATGGGATCAAGAAATAAATACCTTTTAGAAAACACTTTCCAGGGGAAGATACCCATCTGTCCCTTCCAATAACTTGAGTTTGTGCACATGCTGTAAAGTCATAAACTACAGAGAGTTTGCCTTCATGTCCCTGGTTTGTACTGCAGAAAGGATGGAGTCTTTCAAGGCCTGAACTACCCCTTGGCAAAGGCCAAGGCTGAGAATCTTCTTTCACAATCCAGTCCTCATGCAAGCTGTCTTTGCAGGAACTGCCTGCAGTAATGGATTTTGAGGGATGAGTTTAATTACCTCATCATTATTAAAAGAGAAGCAACTAGATTTTCTTCTTTAGCTGGTTCTAGGGCATTTCCATAATAGCCTGCACCTTGTCTAGAAGTCCTGAACATTAGAAAGGGAAATAAGGAAAAAAAGAGCTGAAAGATCTTATGAAAATGAAAAGGAAGTCAAATGAACAGATGCCCATCAGCAGCCTAAAAAACTTCTAAGAGGAAATCTCTTTCCTAAGGACAGGATCAGTAGCTCAAACTAATGTTTCTGAAAATAATAAACCTCATAATTTTATTTTTCTACCTGAAACCCTACTAGAGGGATCTTTATATTTGCACAAGATCATTTTAAAGAAGGTGGCAATCAGTATGTCTCCCTGCACATTACAGATAAACTAGGATACAACCAACTTCTTGATAGAGAAGAGTAGAACTTATAAGCAGAGTTATAGTTCTGGAAAAGACTTAAACAAGGGAGGTTGTGGAGCTCATAAGAGCAGTGTATTTAAGAACCTGTTATATGCAATTTCTCTGCAATGATCTAGAGACATTTCTTTAATCCTGCTGCTGAACTAGATGATCTTTCAGAAGAGAACTCAATGAGTTTTCCAGATCCTCATTCCCAGGTTTCCCTCCAGTTCTAGATTCAGTCCACATAACATCTCAGCGTAGCCATCAGTGCATTGATTAGGAACAACAGCAACCAACCTGCAGAGCATCTTTCACCCAAATGAAGAGAACTAAATTAGATGTGCTTTAACAGAGCATATATATACACCATAAATTGAGAATTTTTCTGATGAGTGACAACAGTAAACTTAGAGCCCCTCACCATGTATCTTAGACTTTTTTACCATGTCCTTTACCTCATGTCTATTAATGTTGAATGCCACCAGCTATTTTGCTTCTTGGCTACATGACAGTGACAGATCCTTTCTCAGTGGTGACTCTTCACTCTCTTGAAACAGTAAAAAAGTATGATCAGTAAATGGGTTTTTTTGACCAGTCTTTAGATTGCACAGCTCCTTTGGTAATCTCTCTCCTTTTGAACAGCAATAATTTATTCCTGCTGTTTCCTGCCTCACTAACCAGTTATTAATCCACAAGAAAACCTCTTGTCATCCACAGTAGCTTCATTTATTTGGTAAAAAGCATCATTAGAAAATCTAAGTGCACTGCTTCCTATTCTCTCTCAAAAAAAGGGCCAAGACAAGTCTGCAGTAAGCCATCCATCCTTTAGACTACTTTTAACATGAAAGGACAAGATTACTGAAAGACTGAGACTTTTCCTTTGCTTAGGGAGAGCTGCCTTGGCTAACTTCCACAGAATATTTACAACAAACTCCAAGTTCTGCACATACCCCAACTGACCCAGACACTTAAAAGATCCTTACAGGATTTTTTTAAGAATCCTATAACCAAGATTAAAACCTGGACTCCAGTGAGGTCAGTATTCCCACCATCACCTGTTTTCCCAAAATGCTCTGTTTTCTGTTTTCTTCCTTCCTAGCAATTGAGCAAAAATGGAACTCTGTCATGAAAAACAAGTGCCTATTATTAATGTAAATTACTTCACCTTAAAAGAATCCTAAAACTCCAGTTGTTGAGCTTTTTCGTCATCGTGATCACAACTCCTCTAGGCAGTCTAGTGATTTTCAGACTGCACTCCACACAGTACTCCACTGATGTCCATGAGAAGTCAAAAAAAACAAGCAAGCCTTTGCTCAGCAGGCTTCAAATCACTAAGCAGTCTGGAGAAGGTGAAAATCACCATTCTGTCTATTCTTTCTCCTCTGTCTCCATACCAGCCTGCACAGATGGCTTACCTCCTAGTCAAATCCCCTCCTGCACTACCTGATGATTGCACACATGCAACCCACTTTTGTGACACACACAAAGCTACCACAGAAAGCTGGAGTAGTCTCTTCCTCTGTCCCTCCCCCAGTGTCCCAAGGCAAGTACTTCATCCTCTATGTTCATGTCACACTGGCACTCCCTAGTGTGGGGATACTCGTCACAACACCCAGCAAAGTAAGCATTTTGAAGAAATCAAGCTAAAAGCCCCTGCACACATTTAGTTAAAATTAAAAAAAAAAACCAACAAAAAAACCCACCAAAAACAAACAAACAAACAAACAAACAAAACCCACAAAACAAAACAAAACAAAAAACCCCACCAAAATCACATGAATATTCACATTTTCTTAAGGATTTAGAAAATTTATTTGCTAAGACCACCAAACAAAAGCTACCATTTTCTTTCTAATTGTACACTTCTCCTTCTTTATTCATACATACACCTAAATTTTTGCTACCCCATCTGAAGTTTCAGCATGTTATTGTTAAAAAGAAATTCACAAAAGTAAAACTCAGAATGAAGTTTTTATGAAATAATGAAGAGAAGTGCTTTGCATAAGGCCATACAAAGTACAGTATACACTTCTTAAATGTTTTCAATCTAAAGATGATTATTGTGTGCACTTTATGGGGCTTCTTTGCTTAATTTACTCCCTTTTTAATAATAAAACTAGGCACAATTAATCACTGTGGTGATTTTGCTTTTTTAAAATTATTTTTTTTCACCAAGCATAACAACACTGTAATGCCAAAGGAGTCAGAGTTATATCCTTAATGGACATTTGAGAAGGAAAGGAGGAAGGAGAAAGAGGGGAAGAGGGAAAGAATCTTAACATATCGTTCTCTTGAACTACATATTTTAAAAATTTTGTTTAAAAAAAACCCTTGGTGTTCCGTAACAGAAGAAAATGTCCCACACTACCTTAGGTAAGTCTTTGTTATTATTTGCAGCAAAATAAATAGTTCTACACAAGGCTATATTGCTTAAAGAACTCATTTTAAAATTCAGTTCCTTGAACATCTAGTATGGACTATTAGACTATTTCAATAAAAGAAAAACAAATCAGCTGAGCTCCTGGTATAAGCACAAAGCTGAACATAGCTACAGTACACCAATGATTGGTAGGGAAACCTGTGCTAACTGCTTCCAAAGTGAAAGGAGAAATCGTCATGGTTGCCAATCAAGAATCTGCTGGGCAAATTTCAATTAAATATGGGGTAAGTAAGAAGTAAGGCTGTAGGTGAGGAGTGATCTGTTAGACATTACTGGAAGGCAAAGCACACACAGTGTCATTTCACAATTAGCAAAGACAGGCACAAAAGAATCTACGAGCTGAACCACTGTATAAATTCCACATGATTCACTTTAAATGCATTTCTGGCAAGAGTTTCAGTGGGAAACAGGCATCTATTTCTTTAACATCTATCTCACTAACTGCTAAATGGAAATATAATTCAAAAGCTTCAACTGTGGCAACTAGCACACCTAACAAATCTGGAATTTTTTCAGCCTCTCTTCTTTCTAGAACATTAGCCTCTGCCTAGTTATGATAAATATCCCATTCATTACTTCCTGGGCTCATTTACCAAAAGTAAAAGACTAAAGATAAATAGTTAGAATTGGCTAATTAACAACCAAAAAACCCCACCTCCTTATGATGGCAGTTTAACCAAATGGAAATAATGCCATTAAAAATGTATTAGACAAATCTGTGTATTTTTCTATTCATACACTTTCTAAAACCAGATCACTAAATTCCCATAATATCCATTACACAGAGTTACTGACAATTGTCTCCAGTGAGTACTTCTCAGGCCACAGGTCATTAAAGAATAAACTATTTATCACAAATATCCCAGATGTGCTATTTGGGCTTTGTGATTAATTATATATAATTATATTATCCCTTCTGTTTTGTGAATGCAGTAACTAAACAACTTTACACGCACCATAAATTTTGAAATCTAAACCACAACTGACATTTCCTACTATTATATTCCATTATCACACGATTCAGTCTTGAGACTTAATATTAATTTTCTTTTCAATATTCATGTCTGTAAAAGCTTGCTTCACAAAATCCTGAGTGCAAAAGGGTCCTGTAATATAAATTTACTTCAATATTAATTCTTTTGAACATAAAAACATAACAGAAAATCTATTTTTGCAGTAACTTCCAATCACCTTAAACCCCTTGTTCTATTAGAAATTAAATGACTGTATCTCTTGCATCTCTTACCTACCATAGTGTAGCAAACAGAACATGGTTAAGCAAATGGCCAGTGAAGAGAGCATGGACAGTGTTATATACCATACAGCTTACAGCAGCAGTCAGATTAACATTTCTCAAAAATAAGTATCCCTTCCAAGAGGTTAGTTAGGAACAAAATTCCCTCCAAATCTGGCTGGTTTACAAGGGAGCTCTGCTCAAGAAGTTCAAATCCCTGGACTGCTCTTAAAATAGCTTTCATATATCAAGAGGAGTGAGCCACCTGCAAGGAGAACCAGGAAAGGATGCCCTCCACCAGCAGCCACTACCATGACCACATGCTGAGGAAGAAATGCAGCTCAAGGGAGGTTGACAGCTACACCCATTCCTCGAATGGGCTGCCTCAAACACCAGACGGAGCATCGGCTATCGGCAAACTACTAGTAAAGCTGCCGGATGGTCATGGACCTGTCAGGAAAAACTCCCTGTAAAGCTGACAGGTGGTCTGAGAGCTGCCAGGGGCTCAGCAACTCCCAGAGTCAGGCCCTTCCCAGCTGCCAAAATATCACCCTTCCCAAAACTGCACAGCATTACTATGGGAACATGCACCATGGCTTTCAAAACTGCTCCACATATCCAGGACGCTGACGTATAAAAGGAAACTACCAATTCTTTGGCTTACAGGCTGCCACAAGGAAATGCCACCAAATCCCAGATGAAATAACGAAACAGAGTTTGCTCTCTGATGCTCTATACCAGCACTGTAGGTTTGGACCTGAGGCTGCTGCTGGGCTGAGGCCACCGGGTGCCCACCTGACCATCCCCAGGCTTCTGCTGTTGTTTTACCATCCCTGACTACAGGTACATTGTTCTTCCACTGGGGTAAAGTAGTTTTTATTATCATCTTGACTCAGCAACTGAGTCCATTCTGAGAAACCTTTCCAGAGTAATTTGTGTAAGAAGCGTACTGAATGAAATCAATGGACCAACTCTCAGGAGAGAATCATCCTGTAAGGTAAACTGCCAAAAATGCGTGATGTGTACGTGCTATCATTATCAGCCTTCCATCCAGTCACTACCTTACTGTTTTGGTATTTAAACTGTAAGAAATTTACAGTGCCGTAAGTGCTCTCAGATTTTTTTTCCTAATTCATTGAATTAGCAAACCTGAAGCGGTTCAGACTGCGTGTCATTACTGTTTACTTGAGTTCCAACTCCTAGGGCTTTATAAACACCAAATGTAAACCGGTCCTGGCCCCAAACATTTTACGCAACGATATTATCCAACTGGCTTTCCTATGTCTCAGAAAGAAAGCAGAGACACTTCATTTCTTTGAACAAATTATCCACTAAGGCACTGCATAGAATTCATTAGAAGAAAAACAGTTGTATATTGTGTGCTAGAGAACAAGAGGCTAATACCGGAAAGAAATTAAGCACAGAAAAGCATCCCAGGAAAGTGATACTTCCAAATATCGTTTGCGACTGAGGGGACGCGGCAGCCCTGTCGGGCCTGGGACAGGAAGGCCACGGTAGACCGCAGAGTGACAGAAACTCCCACCGCCCCACCCCATCGCGGCCGCAGCCGCAGCCCCGCCCGGCAAGGCGGGACACCGGGACACGGGGCCCGCCCTCCCATCGCGCCGGGGGGAAGAGCCGGGACCGCTTCCGGAGCGTGACCTTCGCCGTGGGTGAGTGAGTGTGGGGCGGGCGCGGAGCTTTCCCTCCGCCGGCGGCGGCGGCACCGCTTCCCCCGCTGCCTTGGGGCCGCGGGCGGGGCAGCGCCGGCGCCCCGCCATGGGAGCGGCGAGGCGCGGGGAGGCGCCGGGGGCGAGGCGTGCTGGGACAGCCGCCGTGTGTCGTGTCCAGGTGGGCAGCGAGGATGGCGGCGCCGACGAAGGAGGAGAGGACGGCGTGCTGGGGAGCCCGGGACGAGTTCTGGCAGTGCCTGGACAGCCACGGGGATGACGCCGCCAAGTGCGAGAAGCTGCGCCGGGCCTTCGAGTCGCGCTGCCCGCAGCAGTGGGTGAGCACCGCCTGAAGCTGCCTAAGGCTGGACGAACAGAATGTGTCCTTGCCAGTCTGTAACAGCAGCGACACGCGAGTCACAGCTGCCTTGTTAAGGATGGCAGCTCCAGCTTCGAGGAGTGCAGAGCATGGGCAGCCTTACGCTGTCCCATGGATAAGCCTGCACCCTTGCCGGGCGTAAATTGGTTTGCCTTGTTGGGAAATGAAAGCTCCTGAATGGACCACGGACTGGCCTGGGAACTGTGAGAAGCAGTATATAGTACTAAGGGAAAGGAAAATAAGATCTCAAATTTTCAGATAAATACACAGCTATACAAACTTCATTGTTTAATTAGGAAAAAAACGTTTTGAAAGATACTTGAAAGCTTGTAGAAGTGCCCATAAATTACTATTACTAAAGAAGAGAGGCCAGTATGGAAGGGAGCTGACATGCAGGGCCTACAGTTGTGTGGCATCTTGAGACTGGCATCTGATACCTTCTTGTGCATAAAAATACCCTTTTTCATGCAGCGTAACATCACAGTAAGCCACCTGCCTACATGTAACTCACTCACGTGCTTTTTAGTTTCTTTTGCTCAAGTTATAACCCTTTTTTAATAGGCCTTGCCCTTTTGTAACAATAGCATCTGAGGGGCTGAACAGTTCCCATTGCAGCTAGTAGACTGCAGTCAGTTAAAACCAAGTACCTTCACAGTTGCTGCACTGACCTGTACTTCAAACACTGCACTTCTGCTGTACGTCATCTCTGGTGATGGCAGTCTCATCAGCAGTGCTTTGCACCATGCACATCAGTGGCTGTAGGCAATGAATTCAGAGATTACGTGGTCTGCGATGCCACAGAGAAGCTGCTGGACTTACCTTTGCATCACAAATAATCTTTGTTGATAGCAGTGAAAGGAGCAAAGCAAGAGGCTGCTTTTACTAGATCATGAAGTAACAGGATCGTGAACTTCAGGAAAATGAAGTTCACTTCCAAAAGGGTCCAAAAGCCCCCACAAACCAAAAACCAAATATGCCATTCTTTAGTCTTTTATTTCAACAGAGGAAGAAACTCCTAATTAGTGTAGTAAAATCCTCAAGTTCACTGATAATTCGATAGTCGTCTTGTGATACATAAAACCCCTTCCTCTGCTAGTTTCTTCTGATGAACATCTTTTCTCTTTTTAAACAGGTTAAACATTTTGACAAAAGAAGAGACTTCTTAAAATATAAAAAAAAGCTTGAAACAGAAGGGTATATTCCTCCAGAAGCTGCTGGAAAGTCTTAGGTACTCTGCTTTCATAATAAATCAAGTAACTATAGAAAGAAGAAGCAAGAGAAAGCAACAGGAGCTGCCTGAGTGCAAGACTGTCTCCCTGAAATGCAGACTGCTGTTCTTGTTGCCAGGTCTCACATGTCTGCTGAAAGATGGTTGTGTACAGCTTATGGTGCAGGGTTGTTCACAAATCTAAGGGTCTGAATGTATAATTATTAAAATTCTTTCACACAAATAATTGTTTAATACTGCAATGTATATATTCTAAGGAGAAAATAAAATTCTTTTTCAGTAAGTGAGCCAAGTTTTCCTTAAAAAAAAAGTTCAACTTTCATGTCTTGTCAAAAGGAGGTGGTGGTATAATGCAGTTTGTATTTGTCATTTACCAAGTATTTCAAACTATTTTAAAATACAGTTTAAGTCAGACATTGGTTTATATAACAGTGGTCATCAGAAGACCTAATGCATCCTGTGCATATGATATGTAATCTACCTATTTTGAGTATGCTTACTTTTTATAAGCAATAGGAATTTTTACATTAGTGATAAGTTTTCAATCAGTATCTCTGCTAGAAGTATTTCAGTTTATTTATCATGATTCTCATATTATGGTCTTTTGTATAATTTGATTACCTTACTGATGCAGTTCCATTTAAAGATACAGAGAGTTTACAGCAGGATTAATAAACTTGACTGTGGAAGGCATTTAAACAAGGGGCACCATTTAATGTAATTATGTAAGTGAAGTTACCTTCCAAAAATTATATAATCTAGTAGATCTAGATGCTGGAATCATTAATACTTTGGCTAAAGGCACCACTTCAATTGAAAGCATAGTCACCATAACTGAAGTAACTGCAGTAAAAATGCTGTGGTTTTGAGTGTGGGATTGTTCACAGTACTGCACTGATGTTCTAACAGTAGAGAAAACACACACGCCACATGCAATATAAATAGTATTTATTTCCAATGCAACAATTTAAGGAGGTAAAGTATTAAGGCATTTAAAAGTCACCCTGAACACTACAGAAAACAAAACATGCAAAAGTTAAGAATCCTCATTCACCCTGAGTTTGTATCTCATCTATTCAGAATTTCATGTTGTAGCACCATAGGAAGCCACCTAGCTGTACTATAAGGCACGAGACTCTTGGCAGTTATTTTTGTTGTTTTTGCTTGATCACTTGTTGCCTTGTGTACTCCCAGATCAGCAGAGCTCCGCTTACGTGAACATTGAGTGATCGAATAATACCCTGCTGAGGAATTTCCACACAGACATCCAGGTGGTGAATCAGGTTTGCCGGGATTCCTTCATGTTCGTTTCTAGTAAAGAAGAAACAGTAACTTGTATCTGAGAAAGGACAAGCGTTCCAGAAAGCAGAAAATACAAATGTCACAGCAGCATCCAAATACCCTTTGACAAATATGGTGCATCTACCTACAAGTGTAACTGATGACAACAAATGATTTTTTTAAAAGCATTACAAGTACAGAGAAAACATGGGGAGGCCTGACTAAGCTTTGATGTAGGAAAACTGGTGGTGCACTCAATTTTCAGTTCACTGGTCCAGCAATAGCTGAACACCCAACATAAAGACTCTCTGCTTTTATTTTTAAACTCCATATACAGCAAAATTATCAGCTATAGATGAAATGACCAGGGCATGAAGCTGCTGGCACAGCAGGCAAGCTCACCTGCTCACTTTACATTTGGCATAAAGGAATGTCAAAAACTCATTTGAAGCCTTGAACTGGAAGTTTTACCTTTTCAGAACTGAGCACATCAGAAGGTACCAGAGGTTACCAGTAATTAAAACTACGTTGTTAATTAAAAGAGAACAAAGTGACTATGAGAACTACATTTTGAAGACAAGCTACACATAAAAAAGTTGGAAAAAAGGTATTTCTGCTCACACTGTCCTAAAAGGAATAGGCAGGCCCTTCCTCCTGGTCTCACTCAGAAGCCCTGCAATGCCAGTAGCTTTCTGACTTGTAGGTGCTTTACTGTGGATCTCTTTAAGTAGCCTCCCACCTTGTATCACATCTGAGGTTTGTCTGCTTATAGACACCGTTTCCTTGTTGTCCCATCCTCTGCTTGTACTGCAAAAACTTCATCTTGTGCTCAATCCTTAACTTTTAAAGCATCTCCCGGCTATGCACACTCGCCCTCTGCTCCAGCCCTCCTCACCAAGTTAAGCAGAGCAAACAGGCTTAACTCCTTCTTGCTGAGCTCACCACAGCCTACACATACAGGGCCCCATATAACTAAACTGAACAGACGATATCTCTGTCACACCTGGAAAAATACAATCCATGCTGTTGCTACCTTCACCCATAATAAAAAGGAGTTACAGTGTATGGACAGGTTATTAAGTATGAGGAGAAGGATCATTCAGGAGTAGCTATCAATACCTCCTACTCCTTAGCACATAAAGCCAAGCTGTACTCTTTCCATAATCACTTCCCATTCTAAAATCACCTTTACCAGTGTCACTTGGTTTTCATATGACCAAACTCTGACTAGAAGAAGAGGTGGACTGCAAGAGGTAGATTTACAAAAAAAACATGTGTTCTTACCCCAGCAATAATAGTGACTTCTCTGGGAAGCAATATTCTGTAAGATCAAAACTTTTAGCTGTCTGCTCCACACCAATAATAGTGTAGCCTTCTGTTTTCTTCTGCTGTAAATAATCAACAAGCTGACATGGTTTCACCTACCCATTAAAAGTAGAGAGAAATACAAAAATATTTAAATAACACCTTTGGTAAACTTCTGAAGTTACTGTAAAAAACAATTTACTTGGACAGTTTTTAAGATCATTGACTTTTATCCCCGAAGACTCTGTCCGTATACACAGCTCAACATTTTATAAGCTCTTCAGCAATAACACAAAAGGTTAGTAATGCCACAAAAATGTACCCCACCAATACAATGAAGAAAGGCTTTTCTAGGCTTCTGACAGCTACAAGCCTTGTATCTGAATGTAAAAGAATCACTCTGGCACAGAGACAGTTGTTATTTAACTGGAAATTCCTTCCCAGTATAACAGAACAGCCAATACTGAAACTGAGTTGCCTTATATGCCTGAACTGCAACTTGGGATAGCTCAAAGTGAAGAATTTCTTAGTTATCTAAATCCTACTCTCTAAACTGCTTATTTGTATTAAAATGCCAATTTCTTCATGCAACAGCAGCTCTACCATGAGTACACTTCTGTACAGAGATCAGGCACGAAAACGTATCCATCAGCACTCTGTTTCAGGCAAAACACGCTACAGATATCTTGTTCTGAAAATAAACACCCTGGGGGAAAAAAAAAAAAATCAAAAATTTCCACTGAGTGTTTCAGATGACCTAGAGCTGACCTGGAAAAACTGATAACTAGATAATAGTTCTAAAAGCTGGCACAAGTTAACTTCAGGCAAACTCAGAAAATCACAATGAAGTTACCAGAAGCAATGGACGAAGCAAAATAAATAAACTGTTGTTCAACTTTTATAAATAAACGTTAAATTCCAACACACCACTATAAAACAGAATAAGATGTAACAATGACAGCTCACATAATCAGTTTTCCACAGCAATAAGAAACTGAAAGTATTTTTAAAATTCTTTTTTTTTTATGAGGTTGACCCACAGCTTATACCAAAACATGCAAGATTAAGTGTCAGAGATAACAATGGGTGTTATATATAAATAAAAAGTTCATTTTTTTCAAGATAAAATGTAAGACTCTGCACTATGCATCTGACAACTGAAGGTGCTCAGTACACTTTTTAACGATTAAAATGTTTCCATTCACCTCAACAAGGGGGAGCCATTGCTCTGCAGAAACACTAAGATGCTGGAACTGCTTATCTTGTATATAATGAAGACTGCCGACAACTAATGCAGATGCTCCAAATATTTCACTTGTACGACATAAACCTACAAAACCAAGACATAAAGTAATTTTTGTGTAGAAAATAAACACCAAGCCATAATGCTTTAGTAAGTGAAAATGACAAAGAATGCAAAAGTGCAATGTTACTTTAGTCATCTTTTCTTATCAGTTTCAGGTCTATTCCAAGCCACGCCTTGTTCCATATAAAAAAACAGAAAAAAAAATGTTTTGTAACTTAGCAGAAAGATAAAAATTAGAAAAGCACTATGTCTGACAACATGCTTTTACAATACTAATTACACAAAAAAAGGGGCTAGTGTCTAAGCCTTAGCAAGGATGGATGGTTAGACATATACACACAAGCTTAAGCTTTAAATCCAGTATTTGCTAAATGAAAGGCTTGAGAGGATGACACATGACAGCGCTACAATGCAGACAGCACCAGCTTGTGGGCTTACTTTTCATGAACAGCCCTAGTGCAGTTATTTAAACTAACAACATCAAAGACAATGGCAGTAAAGTAGATGCAGGATTTATTATATCACAACTGACATGACATCATGAAGGAGTTCTTAATCAGGAAAGAGGACTTTAATGACCAACAGTCATGAGAATCTAGCAGGTCTACAAGATTTGTTTTACTTGTTAAAGAAAAACATATCTCCTTTAAGCATAGTTGAAAAACTCAACTGTAACAAAGAATATAAATTCAGTAAGAAACTGAGCATGATTTACAGCAAAGTTCCACTTAATTAATGCATGTTATGTGTAGATACTTTTTTTTGCCTTAAAATGTAACTATAGAAGACCCCTAGTCTGAAGAAGGTAGTATTTCTTTTTTCAGGATAATGATCTATTTTTCTGAGCAGTACTTAAAAAATTTTCTAATTAACAACATAAAATGAAATTAATTTCTATTATCTAAGTGGGCTCTAAGGTCTAAAATAAAAGTTTAAAAATGTGAAGTCAACCTTACCTCCTAAATTGGTAGGTTTATCAATAAGTGAAGCCACCACGATCAATCTGCTGTTTGATTTACCGAGTTTAGCAGCACGATCCTGAAATGCCATTTCCAAGTCTAAAGTAGGAGTACTGTTTTTCCAGGGTATAATCTTTTTCTGAACATCAGTCCATTCTGTCTGGCTATCTGTTTCAGCTGAATGTGAACCTATAAAAAAAAAAGTTGTTGCATTCATATGGATATGCAAGCAGTAGTAAAACTAGTGCTTCAGTAAAGAAGATAACTTATGTGAAGATAAATCTAAATACTGTAGAAAGTAGATGACTCTCAAAACCAGATCAGATTGATTACAGATACACACAGCTACTACATACAAACAATTAAATTTAATATAGATTAGCTATATTTTACCCATGTCTTGCTGAGACCAGTCGCTTGGTTTCAGATCACGAAGTTTCGTTCGAGAATGATACCACTGAAATCCTGATGGCAAAGGAATGTCAGTGAATCTGTCAAATTTAGAGAGTGAGATCCATTCATCTTCAGCAAGTTCCGCAAGGCGGGGAAGAGTGTAAAATATTGTCTGCAATGTAACAGTGTTATTAGCAGAGCACCACTAAAGCAAGTAAACCCAGATAATTAATTATTCTCTGGTAGTTTTATTGCACGTCTTTTATCTAGCTTTCTATGTTTTTAATACTTGTTTTTCTTGGTACTTGATACAGCTTGCTAATATATCTCTCAATATTCATAACTTTACATATAGTACTATCCCAAACTTTCATAAATCTAGTCTCATTCTCTCTCTAACTAGACCTTCTCTAAGGATCTAGATTGATTACTGTTCTGCAATTCTAGAATACAAAAGAACTAACACTGCTTCTCAGCACAAAGGTCTTGTGAAAATCTTGTATGTGTAACACTAAGGAATTTTCAAATACTTTCACAAATTTCTAGTAAAGAACGCAGATTGATTTAATGTCAAAAGGAATAAAGTAGAAAGCATTAAAATCTAGTGGTAAAATCCAAGTCAGCACTGACAATACAGCTAACAACAATTTATCAAGGAGAAACAAACACACATCCTGAGGGAAAGACTGAGTAAGACAGTTTAAAACCCAGACTTCTTGTTTATCCCAATGCACCCTTCAAGATGAAGAGGTACCCTGAATACTCTTAAATACTTCACAAATAGTAGCCTTACTTTGGTTTTTTTACCCCTCTTGTTCAGGATTTTCACTTTCCACTATCTAGCATATTTGTGTTCACAAAAACATCAGTTAAAAACAGGAAAAACTCCTTCTCTCAAAGATGGCACTGTTTGTGCCATACCCCTGTTCATATCCATGTTTAGCTTGTATTTTCAGCTTACTTCTTCTATCTCATTTATCTGCAGTATTATTTTTGCCTTCCTTCCTCAGTGTTTACTCCTCTGTCATTTATTTAAGCTATAACAAAAAGAATAGCTGAAAAAGATGCTCTAAAAGTTATATATATGTATCCTGTTCACATCAAGCAACAATTTAGTTAGGCAACCTCAAGTTACTTCTAAGAACAGATGTCTCAAAAATCCTAACTAACTACATGCAATTAAGTAGATGCTCTTCAGCTATTAGAATCACCTTTTCCAGTCACAAAAACCCTATTAACCCCCACAGATGGGCACATGCAACACACATACCTCTTAACTGACCTAGGTTTTTATCACAACAGGAAGAAGAAAATTAAGCTGTAGTCTTAGTCTAAAATCCATCACAATTTAACCAAATAATTTTTCAGAGTTTTAAATGAATAACAGTCGATCATTTCGTCCCACATTAGAAAATACCAAGAAAAATAAAAATACAGTTGTAAAACACAAATAACGTGGTCTCAGACTTGCCTCTAGACTGTAATCCTCAAGTGGATGAAATGTTGCAAAGAAGAAGTGATCTTGAATTCGCTGCCAGTTCCTTCTAGCATTCCTGCAATTGCAAAAAGCAGTGTAAGATACACAAAAAAAGCAAGATAGTGGATTTTTTTCTTTGTTTCAAATTGCCAGATGGGAATAAGACAACCTGGTTTATATACTACATATTGTATGAGAAAGAAAATAATTAACTAAATACTCATTAAAAAAAAACCACAACAGCACTCAGGAAATAACTTTTATTTATGTTTCGAAAAAGGTCCGTAACACATCTCCAAACTGTATTATCAAAAGAAGCAAGTTTGGCAAAAAGAAGCATCCCATCTAGGTCTCTGAAGGAAGCTGGATATTAGCCTATGGTTCAGTGTCAGCTTTTAGCTGTCAGCAAACAAAACAGCAGACTCCTCTCTCTGCTTCTTTCTGTCCCATGTCTTCCCACGCCAATTTCTTTTTAAACAGAGTTAAAAAAACCACATAAAACCCCACAGAAATTATCAAGTGCCATTTTAGAAAATCAGACTTGCTGCAAATGGTTCAGAAAAAGGAAGTTAAGCTGTAAGTCAGAAGAATGTTACTAACCCTGTGCCATGCATGTTTTCCACTTGCTGAAGGCTGGATTCAATAACTGGTGTCAGAGCTTCAAATTCTTCTACATGCAGCATTCTGCACATATCCCAGATTTTTTTAAGGGCAACTAACGCATAAAGTCGAACACTGAAATTATGGTTGAAACACCACTGCAGAACAACTATGAGAGCTTTCTTCAAAGCTGGCCTCTAAGAAAAAAGATAAAGAAATTTCTCCTATTTATGTTAAGTCATAACATACTGTTCAGAAGCAGAAGAGCTATGAGTGGTCAATAAAATGCTTCCTCAAAAAACTGCCTTTTAGTAACAGTACATATATGTGCTTCAAAACATGATCTTAATTTCCTTCCTTTCTTCTCACTAGGACACAGATGTACAGTCTCGCTTGTTTTTTGAAAATGTATTCATTTGTTTTAAAAATTACTACTGTGCATACAAGGAAACCTCTATTTACTTCTGATTAAAAGCAGCAAGGAAAACCCAGGTGCATCCACATGTTTAGTTAAAACTGGAGCAGCTATTCTAGAACATTTCACAAGTAATCAGGCCCTATATATCCAGAATATCTGCCATTTAGCTAATTTTCATAAGTACAATCTTTTACAGAGGTAACAGGAAGAGTTAAGGGTTTTCCATATCAAAGGATACCTTAATATGAAGTAGGTATTAGAAAGGTCTTAAAAATAGACTGCAAAAATGGTTTTCATTTCAGAACTCTGTATACTCTGCAAGTGAATAAACAATGAACATTTCTAGTCAAATTTACCTTCTCTGAGGCATTTTGAAGAATGATGTCAAAGTGGGATAACACCGATAAAAACGTGCAGATGCTTGTTTTAAGCTTTTCTTCATCCTAAAGCAAAAGAGAATGTAACGAGAAATATGCATACATAAGATGTTGTTATACCTTTTAAGTTTTCACAGCATGTTCCATGCATGCAATAATATCAATGCTACTAAAAAATCTGCACGTTCCCACAGCAAAATTTACTAAAATACAAAGTTGATATTATTAAGATTTCATTTTTCATAACACACTATTTGTTTTTTTACTAACACATCAATCAAAATAAAGTACACAGTGGTACAAATGAGCTAAAATTCAACTCAAGTTCACTGTATTCCCCCAGGAATGCGAAAGGTCGTCCTCAGTTCACGGACTCTTGCCTGGGGCTCCTGCTACCTAGAGCTCAACCTGCACTGCAGCTGCACACCGAGCTACCTGCACTAACTGTATTCCCCAACACAAGGATAGCCTCTGAAAATACAATCTGTATTCCTTTTTCATAAATCTACATGTTTTCTGCTTGCTCTGATCGTTTGAATGGGCCCACTGTGATTTAGTACACTTGTTATCAGCATGAGATCACTTTGATCAATAGATTATCATCTACTGAAATGACAGTAATTCCAACTGCCTGAACTCTTGGAAAGAACTCTGAAATAGGAAAAGGTTACATCCCTTACAGCACTTTTCGTCAGTTTAGATGGAATGACAAGGCATCTTTATGCACTTTAAAAAAAAGTATAAATCATAACAGCCCACATCACTAATAAGCAAAGTTGTCTCAGTATTAAAAACCTGTATTAAAAAAGAGAGCACTATTAAAAACCTGCCTGGTTTGGGCAGAAACATACAAATATATACATATACATATATATACACACATATATATATATGCACACACATATATATACAAACACACACACATATACATACAGTTTTCCAATATTTTTAATGTAATCTTAATTCTTGTCCTACTGTCTGGTTTTTAGAAAAACTACAGCAGCAACTAGGCTATTTGATAAGCAAGAAAACATCTACATTTAACTCTTCTGAGTTAATCCTTCAGTAAAGGCATCATCACAAATAACATCTTCCCACACACTGGAGGAGATTCAAGGACATATATTTTCTTCTCAGCCCAAATATATAATGCTAACAAATTCAAGGATATCGATACAGACAATTACTATTTCTGCAGGTCAACTCTTATGGATAATTACTTAGAGAAGAATCCAAGACACAAAAATTAACTGCTAATAAGTCAGCTCTCCTCAGTCAACCCTTTTACAGCTTTTAGCTACCATCATTCAAACCCTGCCTCCAGTTTTGGAATTCGATTACAGAATTCCACTGTGAGAGAAGTCCATATTAAAAGCTGCAAATTGAATGCATGCTATGCAAGTCACACTCCCACTAACAAAGAGGATGCAGAAGACAAAAGCTGGCTGTGGAAACCACAAGTGACTTTGCAGTACCTTCCCAGACTCAGAATCCAGGGCATCCATGTGTTCCTGATAGCTCTTACATCAACTAATCTGACTCACTATGGCAGCTCTACTCTGCCTAGAATAGTACACTGTAAAAGGAAATCTCTCAACTGGTAGAATTCACATTTTTTCAGCCACTTATATATCACAAATTTCTAAATGTCTCAGATTATAGCTCAGATCACTTCCAGTTAAATTGATCTGCTCAACAACTCACTGCTTCTAAAGGAAGATTGGAATGCACAGAAAATAAGGTGTGGGAAGACAAACTATACCCTCTTTGTTCAAATTACTCTTCAAGTGAATGCCAAAGTTCTTACTTACATAGCAAAAGCAATCCCAGAATTTATTAAGGAATTGGGGGTATTTATGTAGACTCAAGATAACAATCCATTCTATGAAGTATTTCACAGATGCCTGATTATTACTGAATCCAGCCTGAAAAACTTTGTCAAGGGTTCCACACAAAAAATTCTGAGAAAACAATCAGATAATCACTTAGTATATTGTTAGAGTTATTTCCATGAATAAAAAACTTCTAAATAAAAGAACATTCTCAGCTATATAATATTAGACATTTTTAATACACAAATGAAAACATTTTAGAATCTAGTTTCTTTACTATACTTTTATATACTTTACTACACCAGCATTTGATGAAAGTGACATTTCTCAATTTCTTGACTGTTCATAAAGTAGTAACATTTTTACTAAATGAAAAGCTTTCAATCAGATAATCAATGCAAAGTTTTAGCTAGCTTTAACAGGAACAATCTAGCCTCCTAAAACTCACAAATCCAAGAATCAGTTTTCAGTGTCCTCTAGAAATGCATCAGAAATCCATGACCTCAGACTGAAAGAACGGAACTACACAAAACTTCTACATCAGCCAGAGATTACATGCCTTTTATACCCTGCTGTAATTTAACATACACAGTTTGCATGACACTAAATTATTCTTGAAAGTAAGTATTTATTTATTTATTTATTTAATAATTCATAGTGAAGAGCAATACCTGGTTAAGCTTTGGAAGAAGAACTAAGAGTGTCTGCCAGACCCGGTTTTTAATTCTATGCTGTAAAGAGTTTGCATAATAGCGTGTTCTAGATCTGGATACCAGTTCATCCTAAAAGCAAATTAAAAGGTTTATTACTATTCTTCCTTTAAAATTGAATACATGGAAATACACTTTACTGCACTAAGAAAGCAGCATCTACTGCACAGCTAGAATCAGCATTAAACATAAAGTTAGGCAAATATATTAATTTATTACAAAAAATTCTGCAGCTTTTCAGAAAATTCTCAGAAGCTCAGAAAGCTGAAAAACATACACAATTCCAATTACTATTTTTACTTAAGAGCATAGAAAAATGTTAATTTTAAAGCTCTTGAAACATCAGAAAGTTGAAGAATTTATAGCCCCTACTGTGTAAGAACAATTAAAATAGTACTACATAAAATGCAGCATGAAGACTCAAGTTGTCATGTAGTTATGTAAGAACTAAAGATCCTAAGTGAAGAGATGAGTATATAAATGAAAATACTTCTACTTTAGAGTCTACATTTAATTAGTCATGCTATCAGTTAGATCAGCTTGTAACTATAGCTCTAGTTTTGAGACTGAAAATTATATTCTGCAATAAGATGTTTTAAGTGAAAGAAAATAGATAAGATGGAGCTTTTAAAATATTTGAAACTGATGTTCTCATATAGCTTAGATTCTTTCCCTCCATGCTCTGTTTTGGCCTTCAAAATACATGACAGCCCAAACTATTTCCCTTAACTTCTTAAAAAGAAAATAATGTAGTGATTCAAGTTCTAATTAATATTAAATGCAAATACACTTATTTGTTCACGTTTAAACTTCATATTTAAGAAAGTAAGGCAGTCACTTCTAAAGCTCACTTTCCTGCTTGATCAATCTCACAATACAATACTATCCGCTTTTCTCCAGTACTTAATTGAGAAGAATGAGGGACCAACTCATTCCTTGTTCTTCAGACAGAAGCAGAATTCAATAGTACCAGAATGTATTAGATGTTCTAATAGCAGCTGCAGTAATTTACCACGACTTTAGACTACTGTCAGTGTGTAAGTAGCTATGACGTAAATGAAATCAAACCCCAATCTTCTCCATTATTTCTATTTATAAAGGTATTCTAAGGAGACAAAGTTCTCTCAATTCAAAAGGTAGTCTGCAATCATTAAAGTGAAATGCAGTGCTTCACAATGCAGCCTGAAAGAAGATTCTTAATGGAAGAATGGTTAGAATTTCGGTAATGTTCCAGGAAGCCAGGAAATCCACTAAAAAAAGAGAAATAAACCCCAAAGGCAATTTTTACTATTTTGGTTTGGCCAAATTAACTTCTGTCTCATAACCAAAAAAAGTGTATTACTGGGCAAATCTATAGGGAGGCTAGACAAACAACCATAAATGCATCCTGTCAATTTTAAATATTTTGCATTTTAGTGATTGTACTAACATACATGTATATATAAAGAGAAATTAATTTTACTTTATCAAGCAGTTTGATGAAATGTCTCCATAAACGTCTTATGCAACCTATTTGATCATCCAACAAGCACAGAAATTTAATAGCACAAACCCGAAGTATGATCGTCTCGATTTGTACTGTAAAATAAAAAAATAAAATCAAACTCTACTTGTTCAGACAAAGATAATTCTTAAATTATAAAAAACCACCAACATGATCTTCAACATACAGTCTGCAGTGAGACAATATGCATATACTAGAACCAGAATTTTAAAGTCTGTTCATCATTGCTGATGAAGAAAACTAGTGAGTTCCAGATAACCTGCCCCTGCTTCTATCTTGAGGTCTTAGTAGCATCTAGGTGTTTAAACAATTCTCCACAGAAATAGGTGTATCAAAAAGTTTTTGAAGTTCTGTGCCTGTAAATTGCAATCTTTTAACAATAATTTACGCTTACAGTTTGGTCAAAGGTCATGAATATACTCCTTATGGGTCCCTTCCAACTTGAGATATTTACGATCAGAAGCTGAATTCAAAACCAGCCTCTTTCCTATCATAGCATTAATCATGATGAAGACACAATTCACACCAAATACTGTAATACATATCCTCAAAGTCATTACCTTTCTGTAACAATGTTTGCTGCACATTTTTCTCCAAGATTTTCTACGAAGGCATGCACATCCTGAATAAGTCTTCACAGATAAAAGAAGACAAAGCAACAAAATTAACAGTAGTAGCATATACAAACCTGCTTTTAATACTTATTTCAAAGTTTAAAAGAAACAAAGAACACAAATTATAACAATATAATCACAAAGATTTTTTTATACCTTTGATCTCTCCTAAATACAGTTCCAAAGACACAAGCCTCAGTGATAAGTTCACAATAATTTCCAGCATTTAGGAAAGCATTTGTCAAGGCACTTCTCTCATCAACACTAGGAAATATCCAAGATTGACAACAATGACTAAGGACTACATTGAAGACTCCAGTCTTTGTAGTGGACAGATCTATGAGCTTGAAAATTATCTGAAAAGAAGAAATAAAAGATTCAAAATCTAGTTTTCAGAAGTGCCAAACTTATTAGAATAATACTGCAGTGATGTCTATTTTAGTAGGTCTGATGATCTTTTGCATCCTATCTCTGCTCAGGTTAATGCTGTCTTCAATTTCTTTACAATTTATAAGAGCAGTCAAATGGGCAACAATTGGCTCAGTACATGCTTATGTTAACAAAAGACAACTTTGCTTAAACAGATGTAACACCAGATGCTTTACACAAATCTCCTAAAAAGTGGAACAAATACACCAGGGCTTACTTCATGAGCACAAACCTGGTTGTTTTTAATCAATCCTTACCAATTTAGAAAAAAAAATTAAACATTAAACCAAAATTTCTTACTGGCAGTCATATCACTAATTCTCTTCTTAATGAGGATTACATTCATGTTGAAGTTAAAGTCTGCATATGAGTTAAGGGAAAAATGTTTTTCACCATTTATTTTTTGTTTTTAAGGAGGGCATATTTAAGGTATATGAGACTGCTATTTAGAACTTTTCCAAAAAGGAGAAAAATAAACAAAAAAAAATGGCCCCCAAATTTTTCATTTCAACTGACTTCATTAGGCTAAGTGCAGAGTAAACTTCGGTTACAAAGTAAATTTTTTTCTAAGAAATTGCAAGCATTTGCGAAAGGACAGGGAGATTAGAATGAATAGGTATGCATTTTTATAAATTCCTATTAGATGTCAATAAGCTGTCCATGAAAATGGTTTTCCAAAACATACAACAGCTCTTCAAGACAGAGTTGCTTCACTTCCCTGCACTGAAATGATACTTTTGATAATGCGACACTTCTTTGACAGTAATTGCCGGTTTTGTAGAGAAAGTTGTTTCTGAATTGCTAAGGACTAAAGCACCAAGAAGTTCATGAAGAGCTTAAAACTGAACTACTGGAATACACTCTGAAGAAACACTTTCTGGAAAGAAAACTCTATGCTAGAAGCATGTGGGGTTTTTATCAAGAGTTCAAACTTTTTTTCTAGTGCAAAGACAGGCATTTGTAACTTTATAGTAATTCCAAAAATTGAACTATTGTGTTTCACCCGTAGGGAAGCAGCATGACATTTACTATACATTTCGCAATCCGGAAATTTTTTTTCAACTGCTTCATTAACATAGTAGAAGTTCAGCACACAGAAAACGAATTAAGATATTTAAGTTCTAGCACAATTAACGTTTGAATAATCACAAAATAAAAGGAAGAGTGCAGCAGAAGAAATGAAGCTTAGGACCTCTGAGGAACTCTTCTAATTTTACCATAGCACTATTCCATTTTTTGACTCAGAAATACCCCTTTGTTCCACCCCTTCTAACTATTAAAAGACAGAGTGCACTGTGGTAGACAAAATTAAAATTATGCTTTTGTGACAAATCAGTATCAGGCAGTTCCATTTTCCATCTCTCTTTAGCTACAGCTCTATAGCCACTCACAAACGGGGTCAGTGGCACCAGAGACTGCCAACGACTGGGATAAGAAATACATAAGTGGCACTTGCTTGGGAACTTCTCTTCCATTTCTTATCGAAGGGGCAGAAGGTTGGCTCGACCAGATGCCCTTTGTTGAGTATACGAGACCTTCATTAGCTCCTTGATGCCTGCTGTCATGGTATGTCCCACTGCAGACAATGGGATAGCTGTCACACAGACTCAAGACTCTCAACATTGGCAAAATACACCTTACATAATGGTTGAAATACTAATGCTGAAGTTTAAGACAGTAATTCTAAGAACTTAAACAAGTTTTAAGTGAAGGAAAACAACCTAACTCTAGTCATCAGTTACTAGAATATCGAGCATACAATTAGCTGTTACAGATACTCATTAAAGAAAGAGCTAATACATTTCTAGAATGGAAGAGATATTTACCATCTTGTGTGTGTATCTTATTTGGGCTTGGGTCCACATAAAGGCTACAAATACAAACTGTTCTCTACCATTTAAAATACATGATAGTAACATTCATTTGAAGTATGTTTTCAAAAGAACAAAACAAAATAAATGGCACTATATTTAAGATAATTAAGGCTAATATGAGGATATCACAGCAATTTTAAATAGCTAGGAAGTTTCCATTGTTCTGTAAAGTTGAGACATTTGCTATTACTTACAGTTACAAGCGTGACACAGAACAGAGCTACTTATGGTGACTTGAAAGCAACACTGCAACCCCTCCTAATGTGATTTTTTGTGCTAAGTGCAAAGCAGTGCATGAGACAGTAAGTGTAAGCATACATATATATTGGTAGCTAATTCATTAATGTTCTAGTAAAAGTCCTGCAGTCATTGTGGACTGTTCTGCACAAATGTTAATTGAAACATGGGGGGTGGGAGGGGAACCAACAACGCCCCATGCCCCAGTAAAGATTACTTAAAAAGAAAATAAACAACTTTCCAGCGTATAAGCCAAGACGAACCAAAATCCCAGTACTAAATACAGTTTTAGTGACTTAGAAATCAAAAAAGAACATCGTGACATATGCAAGTACTTTTGGAGTCCTGGTAGTGCAAACACCTTACAAAAGAAGAGTAAAAATTATATTTTTCCCCTTCTCAGCTATGGAAGTAGCTCTACCATGCAGTATTAAATTTGACTCTAACGTGACTGTGGCTTTTAGTTTTCTACACCTGGACCATCACCAAAAAAAAAAGGATTTAAAGACATTTTTAAGGAAGTAAAGATGGCTTATTCAATAGCAGCTACGAAAGCTTTGAACTGTTTAACTTTTTATTTAAGACAGCATTTTCATAAAGACCAAACGATTAGAAAAGGCTTAATTTTCTAAAATATTAGTAGTTTGAGACACGTACAGGTGTCAAATCCTAAAGAAAATACAAAAGAGGCAGGACATTATGTAAAATAAAATAAAGACCTAAAAACTAATTTTACTGCATGCAGAAGATAGCAAACAGTCTAAAAACAAAGAAACTGCTTTTCATTTTCTGTGTTACAAGAACGAACAATATATTTGTTTATCTTTCATCATAATACTCTCAAACTTGTGCCTTTTGGAAAGAAAAATTCAAACAATAGATTGAAGAGAAAATAAAACATAAAACACATTTTAAGATCCTAAGATCCGGACACAATTTAAGTTCCTCTCTCAAAAAAAAGAATTCTTAAAACTGACCTCTTTTATTTTGGCATATGCTTGACCCTTTGCACTTGCAGCAATAGCGAGAACCTCAATATCAAAGATGAACTGAACAAAAGCTTTTAGATTGGACCAAAATACTAGCTGTGTATTGCTCAAAGAGGATATAATTTTCCAAGTCAAATCAAATGCTTCTATGCAGAGAGACTCTGACGAGTCCAAAAGCTGAAAATAAAGAGAACAAAGTGTTACATTTGACAAGAAAACACTCAAAAACTATTAATATTGCAGAGGTTTATCTTTTACCTTGGGAACAAGGACTTTCATGCAGTCAAACACAGGTAAAACTTGGTCTGAAGGAAGAATAGTTAGGGCTTCTAATGCAGACTGCAGAATTTTTTTTGACCTTTCAACTGTAGATAATGACATTTCTGAAGTTTCTTCACACCCTTGAGCCAGTGTCGGAAATGAATTTAAAACGAAACGAAGGCAAATCCACTGGTCATGAACATAGCGTGCAACAATTTTTCCCCATCCTTGAGATGTTGTTTCTTCACATAAGCTTTAAGAAAAATATTATTCTTAAATATATATTGTGTTAGTTTATCCTGCACATTCTTACTCCATCAGCAAGTGCTTAATTGTACAAACTCACTATACTACTTTAAGATGCTAAGATTTATATAGATCCAAGGGTAGACTGGACAAGTTCATGAAAAAGAAATCTAAAGATGAAGTGGTTTTAAAAAGAGTAAAATCAATTCTGGGCTCAGTCAGTCTCATTAGTCATAACCATCTGTGAGAGTATTCAGTGGAAACATTACTATATTGGCCATGTTTTTTTTGTTACCAAGTATTTGGCCCTCTGGTTTGCTCCGGTTTCCCTTCTCCAACAGTAAATAATTTCCATTTAAACTTGTCTGTGTATGTGCCATGGCTTTGTGCAGTGTATAAATATTTAAGGGGGCCTAAGGGTAAGCAGTGTTCAAAGCTAACTCTGGCTTCATTGCACTAGAGGACTGAACAAAAGGACCTTTGGCTTCATTGCACTAGAGGACTGAACAAAAGGACCTTTGGTCTTATCAATTCTGCCTGCTTTAATGTTCTGAAACCTGAATGTTAAGACAAAAGTGCAACTGAGCTAATAGCTAGTGTACAGAATTATTCATTTTTATCTTGGCAAAAAGTTACCAAAGAAAGAACAGGAAAATCCAGTATCTTAACAACTGCTTCACATTAAACAAGTTTTTCTGGACAATTACTGAAGCTTTAGCACAGACATACCCACTTTTTTCTTCAATATAAGATGGTTTCTTCAATACTCATTGAACTGAGAAAAGGAAATAATTTCTTCAGAGCATCCACGAAGGCAGAGATTCCAGGTGTGCTTCCAGCTTCTGATCCATTATCTCACATACTGCTGTAAGTGAAGCCATGCTAGCTACTTTTTTGATTTGTTCTTTAACCTTTGGCTCCTAAGTAAAACCAAAATCATATGTGAACAATACACACCCATTTCTAATATAATACAAATAACATACTGATACAGTTGATAATCCTATATTGTATCACCTCAGACATCATAAGGCAGCAACTCTGCATCCTTCTACTTCTTATTTCTTACTGTGCCTAACACAGTTTGGCTGGGACAGTGCAATAAATCACAAGTTACAAGCACTGACAGAAGTATAAATCTTGTAAATTACGGTCACTTACACATTAAGCGCAAGCCTAGCTCAGCTGCAATGGAACACTTCTATCTTGCCAAGTAACAGTTCATATGTATTATGGATAGCAATTAGAAAAAAAGATGTCGGTCCAGTTAATCAGAAACCCCATGCAACAAGATAGCTGAAAATTGGAATACCACACACTAGTTGGCTTCAAGCATCCAAAAGGTCACAACCATACTATGGTTATTTTCTGTGATGAACACATGTATTCAAAGAGGCATGAAATAAAAAGTATCAATTAAAAAAAAAAGTCAATAAGCATGTAATTCCCTTATAGTACGAAAACTTCTATGTTATTTCAATATCTCCAAGTTACTTTGAGCTGTCTAGAGCACAGAAAAGACTTCGTCATCTGTAGTTACTCAGCATTTCTTCTTTCTTAAACTGAAGATGTACTATATGTGCAGCTGAAGAAATCATCATGACAATGTAATTCCCCTGAATTCAATACTATATTAGCATCAAAAATATTTAATTACTACCTATTGGTTTTATATTAAAATTTATTATTGTCAATAATGTTAAGTTACCTTTTCGGAATTTCTCTCCTGAAGATTACAAATAGATGCATTTGTCAGGGACAATATGAAATTCTTGATAGACGTCACTTTCTTCCAGTTGACTTCCAAGCAAAATGCACTATCTCTGGAATTAAAGCTAAGTACAGATCACAACGATCTAGGTCACCAACCTAAAAATGAGGAAACAACAGTAATCTGAATCAGTAAGAGGAGGAAAGAAATAAATCAGAAAGAAAAACTATTCCTAACAATGATAGCAGAAGAAAAACAACAGCAGTCATTGTAATCGAAAAACCTTTAATTTGGGGTTTGTGTTTGTTTGGGGGAGGGGCTACTATATTTTAAATCTTTTCAACTGTAGGTGCTTTACTTTTAGGGCTCTGGAGTATGCCTTAGAAAAGACAGTAGTGTGAAATTCTGAAAGAAATCTCCACTTCTTTTATTTGCTAAGTTCACTTCCCTGCCTGGGCCCAAAGGAATGGCCATGTAAAAACACCTGAGCTAGCCTGCGTATCAGGAGCAGTGTTCAAATTCAACTCAGCTTTCAGATCACAGCACACCTGTGCACCCTGTACATACACAATGGTGGTCTTGCCTTCCTTCCCTAACCACATTTTATCTCATGGCTCTATCTTGTTTGTTTTATGGCTTTCTATTCCCCTCCTGTATTTGCAACTTTCCTTCACGTACAGAAAACCACCTCAATATAAAACATGTATCAAGGAACTGCATTAAAGAACTTTTCCTTCTTTCATTTTGAGATAAAATATACCTTCAAGTCTCACTGACTTTTAGATGTCATTCTCCTGATTCAACTCTAACTTTTGCTTTGAACTGGACCACTTTCACATCACTCTTCCATTGCACTCATTTTTGGGACTGTCCACTAAAGAAACATGTACCTTCCTCTCTCTCTCTCAAAAGCACTGCAGTCCCTTTGATACATTCAAAACGTTATTTTAAGAAGTCAAATTCCTCTTCTACCATTAAGTCATTTTGCTTTAAAAGTCACAGGTTTCTTTGGGATATAAACTTTAAACACTGTCCACAGCAACACACAGTGAAAGATAGTTAACAAAGATGATAACCAGGCCGTGTACTGAAAGTTTCCAAACTCCTAACATTCTTATGTCCCACAGCTACACGCGTAGATACAATGCAGTATATAATAATCACGATTTCTTACTATATGATTTCTTTAGATTTAAGAAGAAACAAGAAATGCCGGACTAGACAGTAAAGATTACTTGTCAAGACTTTTTTTTATTTTACTGTGTCCACTCAAAAAAGTAACAGTTAACAGTTCCTATGCAAATTGACTTTCTAGGTGTTTCAAGATTGATATAAAAATTAGGCGCCCACTGTAAATCACTTAACAAGCAAAACTACACCAAGTATGCCTCATACTCATTACTTACAGTGCTTAGTTCATCTGTAGTAGACGTCGGAGAACAAATTCAAGAATACTCTCCACAGGTGTCACGAGAGATTTCAGATAAAAAAAACAATACCCCATCTGTGTGGTGAAAAAAAAATGTATTAGTATATAGAAATACAATTTCCTTAAGAATTTTATTATATCATGGATTTAATTATGTACAGAGTCAACGTTATACAGCAATAATATCAAAATACCTAAGAATACCTTAAAACAGCTTTACACTCTTTAGCAGTGCAAGCCATAGGGCTGAAAGAATCAAATCAGATTACATCCTTTCCAGAGACTTGTCATGTATAATGAACCAAAAACCATGCAAGACCAGAAGACCAAATTATAGTTTTCCAACTTTTCACATATATTTTTGTCCTATTCCCAACTCTCTGCACAAACAGTTTATTAATGAACTGACTCTGTATAAGGAACAAAAGCTTTCCTATCAACTAATTTTATGTGAGAAAAATATGGTTTCCATTCCTAATATCTATAGATTTTGGGGTTGTTGGTTTGGTTGTTTCTTTTTTTTGCTGCGTAGAAATAATTCATCTTCAGGTACAGAGTAATCTTATGAGATTCAGTCAAGTAGCTTTCAGGCTTAACATTGCAAAATGTGATACTTTCTTTAAGAAAAGGGTAGGCTACAAAGGATACACATGCGCATAGCATTTCACAAACAAAAAGACACAAGTTTATCACACCAGGGAGGCAGGTGACTGGTAAAACATATTAACCACAAACACACTTCAATCTGTCCTTCCAGGGTACAGGCAAGCTGAAAGCCAAAGAAATAACATCTCAGTATGAAAACAGATTTAAAATACTCTGCATGACCATTTTGTTCTAAAAATATCAGTCATTAGCTTCAATATTTAGGAGTTACCCAGAGGTGAGAGCTACGGGGTTTTTTCTGGAGTTGACCTTGAGTAACACTTCATGTAGCAAACCTATTATGAAATGGAAGACCTTCAAAAAGTGAAAATATAAAGGGACATATGTCCAGAAGTTCCAAATCCATATTGTACTTACTTTCAATATTCTCTATCAAAATAGCTCATTGCATTTCTAATGCTTAAATTGTTTTAGAAGAAACAGTTTAATTATGTCAGACTATGATCATGTTTCATCATAAATCTCAAATCACTAAAACATCTTCTGCAAATTAAATTCAGAAATTCTTCAGATAAACCCCATTTGTTTTGAGCGTAACACTATCAAAAATAATAGTTAGCAAAAGCCTACTGCTAAAACTAGTGAAATCTAACAATAGTAAAGACAGCAAGACCTGTCAAAGAATGCTGATTTCAGCATGCACTTCAGGCATGTCTGTCCCATTAAAATATTCTTAAATAAAACACTTCCTGCTTGCTGTTACTTTTGGTTTACAAGCTTAAATTCCTTAATTATTTCCTACTATTTTATCATTTTCCATTTGATAAACGGGACTTTTCACCTCCCATTAATCAACACTGAAAACACAACTTCTGTATTTACAGAATTAAACTTCCCACCCCTCACCCAGTCAATTCACAGCAGTAGAGAAAAAAGATTTATTACTTGGTTCTCCTGTGCAGAAGGAAGAAGCATAAAATCATTGTAGAAAATAATATAAGAAAAGTAATCCTTGTTCAACTTAAAATTACAAGGGCAATTCAGAAAGCCTCTTGAAAGACTGATGATGGTACTGGAGTACCTGTGAGGCGTACAAAAGGATAGAAACACTGCAGTGCTCAGCCTTCCACACCTTTTGAACCTTGTTAGCAGAACTTAACATGCTATATCAGGTGTCAAAACTGCAAGGCAGGAACAATACATTGCAGACACATCAGTAAGCACATAAAGAAATAAGACAAACAAGGAAATTAATTCTTCTGATAGTAAAAATCTAATATGTGCTTGCACGTGTTTTGTAGGGTTTTGTTTCAGGCTTGAACAAAACAGTTACAGCTACAAACAATCTACAGCTTGTGCTGTAGACTGAATGCACAGCGGTAGCTGGGACACGTCTTCCAGTTTAGTTTCATTTCAAGGAACCCACTTCAACAGTCAGAGACCATTTCCCAACAGGAACTTCAACAGCCTGCATAATTAATGCTCAATATTTCAAACAGCTAAAATTCAAGGGCAGCAGGGGGTTGAATGTATAAAGCACTTGTTAAACGAGGGTAGGCATTTACTTCAGGGTCGCATTTAGACATCTATAGGAAACCTGGATGTAGAACCTGAAATTATTTTTGTTCCACATGAGAGCCTAGATCTGTAGCTCCCCACTCCAAATACTCTCGTACTCCATGCTATAAAACACTGAAAAAAATCAAAAAATAACCTGGGGAAACAGAAACCAAACACCCAGATCCCTCTTGTTCCTGTTCAGCATCTAAATTCATGAAAATAATACAGCAATTTTTCATTTGCTTTCAGGAAAAACATATAGGTTTATTCTGGTTACAAACTGACCAAGTTCTAACAAAAGGCGTGCTAAGGACTCCATAGCTTTTGTTCAGACTCTCCTGAAGGTCTACAAGTTAAAGTGCTTGATCTGAGGGAGGCCAAAACTCCCAAACTAACAGATCACCAGGCTTATACTTAAGTGAGCACCTCTTAGCCTATCAGTCACCTCAGAAAACAGGATGTCCAGCAGGATCACTTTATGCAGTTAGGGAAGACTCTGTTTGAATCACCTGTGGTAACTAAGCAGGTTAGGTCAGGTTTTCGTAGTAACTTCTTTCTGAAGTGTCTAAATGATTATGGAATCGACATGTTGGCAAAAAATAGGCCTATAAATATTTGCAATGGATAACAATTGCATTCCAGAAGGTTTCCACATTCTCAATTCCCAGTCCTTAAGATACCTGTAGGATTGGGACCCACAGCTCAGTTTTATAACAGACATGCCAGAGTGTCAACTTTTACATTTACCACTTCTAGGCTAGTATTAATTTGACAATATAGCCATAAACAGTAAATACTTTAGTTGTAGTTAATACTATAAGTAATACAAGACACAGGATACGGAAGATATCACTAACCATCTTGCGCATTGGAACATTTTAACGAACGGGTCTGCAATAACTTCAAGAGAAGCTGTAGGCTTTTATCTGTTTTCAGAGTTGGTATGTAAGCATTACTGCCAAGTTTCATCAAGACATCCAGAAGAGGGTTCAAGAAAGCCTCTAGTTCAATCCATTCTATGTTGCTTTTTCCACTACACAAAACAAAAATTAAAAAGAAAGTCTTCTTCCGAGTATCTGCCTTAAGGGCTGAAGTTACTTATGGAAATAAATAGGACACATTTCCAAGTCACGTATCTTTAGAAACGTTACTCCAGTATGTTTGCAGCAACAGTTGGACAAGGTCTGAGGAATGATCAGGCTGACTGAAAGTCTGCAAAGAGAAGTGGACAGCTTCCCAACTTGATCAGGCTTCTACTGGATCCTTCAGGAGTGAGGGATTGAAAAAGAGAGAAATGTAAAATAAGGTATTTCATACTTACCTGTATTTATTCTTCATCTGCTCCACATCAGCAGCCAACAGAATCATGGTTGCAACAAGTTTAGCTTCAACCAGTCAGGCATAAAGCAATTTTCTCCTGATTAAAGATAATTAAGGTTTTCACAGTAACTAAAAATACCTTCATATTGATTTCTAAAACTTCTGGTTTTGTAACTTACTTTAATAATTAGTAGTACCAAACCAATTAATGCTAACAAGAGTATTACTAATAATTTTTTGCAGTCTTTAATCTAGACATAAACTAAACCAAACAATTGTTTTTCCTCTATGCCTCAAAGAGAGGCACTAAACTCACACTAAACTCATTGGGCTTTATTCTGAAATCAGTTTTAGGAAATGTGCTATGCAGTAGCATATATTATACAGTAGTTCCCAACTAACATTTCTATTGATTTTAAAAATACATTAGCATAATTCAAATTACATTTACCAAGAACATAATTCCACTACACTTCATCAGAAACATCAGCTGTGATTTTGATCAGCTAAAAGTTATATGAAGAACTGAAACTATTCCATCAAAAGGGAATTAAAAAAAAACCAACAACCAACTAACTTTCTTGGGCTGTAGGAAGCTTCTGAAGCTATTTATCATTAGCAAACTCTGACCTACTTTTTTTACTTCCTATATGTATATTATTTAAAAAATGTTCAATTTTGACTTTTGACATTCTAAAACCATATCAAGTTCACTATGACTGCAGTACTTAAGTAGCAAATAAGTGAATGCTACATAAAAGTTAATTAAAAAAAAAAAAATCAATTTCCCATTCCTTTCAATGTATCTGAAAATAAACACTAAACTGAGGTTGTAATAATTTAAAACGTGTCAGTGAACAAAGAGGTCCCTTTAGAATTTATCTGCACATTTATACATCCTACAAAGAACCTTCCTTGGTTATATGTGTGGCAGCTCACGTGTTGCAAGTTGTCCAAATTCAAAAGAACATACTGCACAGGAAGGTGTGTAATGAGCCTCCAAGCTGCCAAACTACATGGCCTCTTTCTCCATAAAAACACTCAAGTGTTTTTTACAAAGCACTGCAGAAAAACACAACAAAACCTGTATTGTTCATATTTCCTTGTGCTTTCCTCCACCCCCACATTCCAGCATTTTCAGATACCACCAAAAATGTAACACATAAGTTTAATGGACAAGCATCAGTGCAGCATTAAAACTGAATATTAAGACTTAACCTTCAATTAATACTGCAGGACTTCAATTTTTGAAGGAAAACTGGAATTAAAAAATAAGGTTCAAACTTAAGAATCATGAATATCACAGATTGGGTAGTACTTGAACAGGTTCTGAGCTAATAACATTATAACAAACAATTCTTCTAAAATCCAAGGGATTGTAATTTTTTGTTTAAACTATCTTAAAAATAGGGGGGTTTATTAATAAACATTTAACTTACTTTCAGATGCTGGTGTCTTAAAGTACTTTTCCACAAGACTGCGTACATATGACATACTGATGATGTCCCTGATGCTCAAAATCAGAAGTTACAGATTTTCTGAAGCACGTGTCATTCACTTGCAAACCACTGCAAAGCTACATTAAAGCCAGTATGTTACTACTTAAACACATCTGCCAGCTGTGTACTGACACCGCTAACTTAACAGCAGCACTGTTAAACATGAAATGTCACATCAACAAATCTACACTGTGAGAGGTGTTCAACAGAGCTTACTTGAGGCTTGGCAGGCTGCTCCTTCTAACTCCACACAGAAAAAGGTTTTTCCAGATGGTAATTCAGAGCACCCCCAAAAAAATCACTGGTACTAATATAAGAAAAAATACAACTCTTAAAAATAAGCAAGACTGGTAAAAATTCCCTTATCTCAGAAGGGTTTCTTCCAGTCAAGTGTTATCTAGTGAGACCTGCATTTTTTTAGTTTTTATGCCAAAAATCAATGGAATAAGATGAAATGTACAGTACACATAACAAGAAGCACTATGCAAAAATATTTATCATTATATTGCTGTGCAACTAACCAAAACTTATGGTTACATAAGCAGCTGCCTCCAGTAACTATATATAATTATTTCATCTTCAAATTCTTATTCACACCAGTTTACATCTTGCAAAGACATTAAAACATATCCCATGAAAATTTACAATTTACAATCTCACCTCTACATGGTATGCATGTTTTCCTTCTGAGATTATCCTGTTATTTCTGGCTGGGTTTGATGAACATAAACACCAGCCTCAGTTCTCACCTCTGTCCATCACAAAGTATCCCTCCTTAGGGACTCCTCCGGTCTAAGGACAGAAGAAAGCTTGCAATTCTGGGAGGGACACTTTTCCTGAAGAAATTAATCAAAATACAATAGCTGTCAACATAATATATAACCACAATAACAACACCTACATAACAAAAGTTTGCCCTTCTCTGTCCAAGTTTCAGAAAAAGAAATTTACTTCTTCATTTTCATGAGGAAGATTCATTTTTGCCTCTTTAGGACCAACTTTATCTTTACCAAGGAAAAAACTTTATTTTCCCAAGTGTTAAAGTCTACCTGAAATTTAATAAATTACTAGAAGAATAATGCTATTCACTGATGACACCTTTTAAATGAATGTAGAGAAATGATTAAGAGTCATTGGTAAGTACTATTTCTGTATTTCTAAAAGGAAATTCAGACAGGTTTATAGCTGTAATACACAATTGTGGAAGACTGTCTATTCATCTAGAATAGCAAGCATGTTATAAAACAAAGAAAGCTGAATACTTGACTACTGAATAAGAAAGATGTGCTAGTTCAGCAGTGATGTAGTTTTTATTATTTGGTATTATGAATATAATTGGTAGTTTTATTATTCTGATATTATGCATACTTTTATCCTCTTATGTGCTGCAGGAAAGTCTATTCTAGTTTCTCTCTCATAAACCTGAGTTTTAGTAGATGTAAAATAATATTCCCATTATGATAACTACCACATGAAAATCCTACAATAAAAAATCAACTAATAAACACTAATAAAAAAAATACCTTTTATTAAACCAAAGTTAACAGAGGGCATATCGTACTCAAATAGCACAATTTAAATAGTCAATAAAAAAATTTGCAAGTCCAGCAAAATCAGTATTCCATGTTGTATCTAGCAATCTTTTGAATACTGATTACCCTGTAAAAAAAAAGCATTACTACTGTATTTCTATTACATCAGGGAAAAAGAAAAAACAAAACCAAACCAAAAAACCCTCCAAACTCACCACATCTGTCAAATGCATAGCTGTTTGAAGAAGATAGCACTGAGCAGCCCCACGCAACAAAATCTGATGTGTAATCATAGTACACTGGAGGACATTTCTGGAAACAGGAAAACACACACTGTATAAAACACACTCTTAAAAATGCAAACATTTTCATACATTTTCTAATTATTAACCATTCTCAATACATTGAATTGCATTGAACAAACATATTCTACTAAGTATGACACAAACACTGCCTGATCAGACACCATACAATCCAGCACCAAGGCTACTGCTACAGGTACTTTCAAACACTGATATTAAAACTTGGATGAGCATACACCTGACAAAACAAAAGGGAGGGAGGAGGGAACAAACAAAGTTAAAGGAACAATCCCCACAATTACATCAGTTTAAACTAATTTAATATTTGCATTTCTATCTGTAAACAATATAGAAATAAAATACATTTGCCATCAAATTTTTACTTGAGTAGAAAACTGAAAAAAACTTCCAATGATCTTTTATTAGCAGAGTGTGTCCTGACTTTTATTTCATTTTCTTTTTCTAAACTGCTTCTATATAAGATACTGCAATATTCCTTCAACCATCAGTAAGATTTTATTTAATATCTCAATTGATTAAACTGGATGACAACTGATTTTTAGTAGCTCTAGTAAGTGAAAGCAGACACTTAGGAAATATCAATATGATTAAGATCAATACTGAGGCCAAGAACTTTTATCTAGCCTTTTATTTACAAATCTTTCCGTTTCTAGCAGCCTCAACTTCTATTAAACCAGGTTGCAACGTAATTAGAATAAAAAGAAGTGTGATATATATCAATCAGGAAGCATGGAAGACCAGGGGAAAATTATGCTAAAAAAGAAGAAACTACAAAGATCTAAAATGGAAAACACTCATTTTTTTAAATCACACAGAGATATAAATACATCACTTTTTGAACTGCTTTCCTCTGCAAACTAGATATAAAGGAGAACCTTCCACTCCCATGCACAACCATCCTTTCAGAAGTAACAAACATGAATTAAATCCTGGCTCTCCAGACTGCATTTCTTTGGAAGGAGTCTGTAAGAACACAACACAGTGTATATTTTACCTTAAAGCATGAAGTCCTTCAATGCCAAGTACTTTACATGCAGGGATAGATGCCAGAGCCATGGAAGAAACAAAATGGGAACAGCACACCAATGCCTACTTGTCATCTTCTGAATAAATTTTAACAGGAAGCTACCTTAAAATAAAAGTAAACAAACAATCCAAAGTGATTTCTTGTTCTCCAATGCATTTAAATAACATGGACCCCTGCAGAAGATTTATGATAATTTCTGACAATTAAATGAAAGACAACAAAATTACATTCCAAAGAAGTCTATCATTAAGGTAATACGATAAGGAGAGAACCAGAATGATACCTAATACTGGTTTGATAATCTGCATTAACCACCATATTCAGGAATGGAATTTTAAACTCTGATTGTTTTGAGTAACTAAACAATGCCTTTTTTAAGCTGCTACTCAGTTTGTGTGATGGTAGACCACAGTACACAGTGATTCAACATGTTTAATGGATGCTGGCATGGCTAGAGCAAGCCTCGATAAGCATCTGCAGTCAGTGGAAGCAGGCCACCCAGTCTCAGGATTGCTAATCACAGACCTTCCATTTGTGATAAATACATGTCTTGGGACAGGGAAGAGAAACAGGGCATCTACTGCATTACAAATATATGTTTCCTACCAGAATATGTACCTGTAGATACAGGGTGCTGAACAGAGTTGGTTCTATCCTTATTTAATCCAATAAGACCAGATATTAAATTCTGGTCTGTCAAAGGATGCTCCTTCTTTTCAGCCTACACTAAAACTAAAGTTTGGAACAATCTCAGAACTCTTCCTCCATCCAACCTCACAATAAAAGAATCCCTATTTAGCTTCTGCTTCAGCACTTGGACTGGTTCTTTTGAATGCCTCACTACCCAGGTCATGACTAAAAAAGTCTGGCAGATAAAGAAAAAAGAATCTGCAAATACTGTTCACCTTCAGAACTTTGAAGCCTGTTTTGCCTTTTTTTTTTTTTCATTAGAAAAGGTAAGTCTGCTTCAGTTTCCCCCTAAAACAATTTCATAACTTAATACTGCAGCATCCCTTGAAGCCTCTGAAGACCTTTCTTTCCTCTGGAAAATCCACTGCCAGGAGAACTACTCCTTTTTTCTCTCAAGTAAATGTTTACATGAGATACAGAAAATGGGTCCGTAGTTTTTATTTAGTTTCTTTACATAAAAAAAGATAAAGGTGAAACTGAAACATACCTTTTTCTTCTTCTGGAAGAAGCGTGAAATAAGTAGCCAAAAACTTCTGTAGCTTCATTCCCAAAGGAGGACAGGCTCCTATTAACTGATTTGGTGTCCTGTTGGGTTTTAAAACATCAAATACACAACTGGTATATGACAGCATATAACAGCTTTAATATTAGATTTAAGAGATTTAATCTAAAATCTAAGATTTAGAATGTTTAGGATTGTCCCTAAACAAAAGCAAAGTGTTATTCAGTGGTTAATTGCAGAATCTGCTAAACAGGCCATAGACATGTGAGTGCAACTACTCAAATTTTTCTCTGCTCTTTAGATATTTACAACAAGAGAGGCCAATGTCATCTGTCAACCACAAACAGTCTCCTGTAAAAACCCATTTCCAGCAGTTATGAATTGGCAGTAATCAGAGTAGTCCTTCTTTCTGTGTGGCAAGAAAATGAGAAGGTAAAAAAATACTCCACTAAGTTAATAATTTATCATCTCTCACTTCATTTCCAAATTAATATTTCAAAACAAGCTGCAAAATAGGACCTTGAGGCATCCTATGTTGCTATTACAAGGATTAAATTGAACCTAATTTATCTTACTCATAGTTACCCACCTTTCCTGAAAAACTCTTTACCTGTTTAGCAGCACCATTTTTTTGTGTTTTCCTTTAGCTAAGATTTTACCCACATACTCAAACCAGTATTATTAGAACACATGTCCAGCAATCGAGAAATTAAATAAACAAATAAATAAACCAGTGACTTACCTGCTGTAGAGGGAACTTTCTGAGAGGGCATCCATTAATGGTCCAATAACAAACTGATTAAAGAAAATAAGAACAATGACTAAATGTACATTTGCAAGGTACTGTTACATAGAGGCCAACTAAACTTATTTCACTAGACTTTAGAAGAACAGAGTCAGAAATTAGAGAACACTCTTGCCAGTAGTAAATAGTAGGAGCAAAAAGAGGAGGTAACTAAAGAGAAGGGGGACCAGGAGAGTAAACAAGCAAAGCAATTTTTCCAGTAGATACATTTCAGAGAGTATTGTGAAAGGTGTAGGCGAATAAGGAATCCTTCTGGGAAACAGACAGAGAAAAGATATTTAAACATTAAATAAAAGAATGACTAGGATGCAACATAGGTGCAATGATTTAGGGTGTATATTAAGGTTGACTTCATTTCAAGTTACTCATTAAGAGGTTGACTTAATTTGACACTTTACCTAACAAAATAGTACGGGGACCTGCGGCACCAGCTGGTCACACAGAGACTCTGCAGAACCCAATAGACAATGAGAAGACCCCAGACCAAAACCAACTGTTGGACCAAGAGGCACGTGCAAGGCACATGAAGATCGGGAGCACAGAATGTAAGGGTACAAAATCCCAAGGACTCTTCTGTTCAGGTGCCCTCTACGGAGGCATCAACAGGAGCTCTTATCATGTCATGCACCACGATTAAATTACTTAAAGGAACCAGTCATCTGGGGCTCTGCTATAGGAAACCCAGGGTAGAGTTGGTAAGGGAAAGCTGTCTGAGTGCAGTGAGTGTGGGGAGTCAAGCAGGGACCTATTGGCTCACTGGAGCCACCCATTGTGAGGGGGCTTCACTCCCAGCACTTGAAGTCTCAGTGTGACTCCCAGAGTGACATCCGAATGGTCAGACAGGAACACTTCCTTAACACAGGGAGCTCTGAAAATCTGAAGCATCTATCACTCCTATGACAATTTCAGTTCTGGCAACAAATCTCAATTAAAATGGGAGCCAACTTTAGTTAGAGAGCACTAGTTTGAAATGTGGGAATGAATGACTGCACTCAAAAACATATTCCCTCTAGCCTGGCCATTTTTCAAGTAATTACATATTTGACACTACTTACAAATATTGCTATCAGTTGCATAGCTAAATAAATTACTTTTACAGAATGTGTCTGGTTCCAACACTACTAAAGCAATTAGTGTTAAGATATATTACAAATGAAAACATTTGTTTGTTCAGGCAAGTAACAGTAATGCCCTTACCTCCAAAAAACCAAGAGAATTTGGAAGATGCTTTGTTTCATAAAGCTCCAGAAAATGAAGAATGCCTTCCTTTGTCAATGTTTTATTCTCACTCTCAAACATTCGTTTATAAATGCACATATGCCACGATGGGTGAAAGAGCCAACAACCTGTTACAAAAGGAAATTCTTCTAAACTGACACAGAAATGACAGTGACACATTAACATAATAACACACAACATACTGACATTTCAGTCAACATTACAGTCTACTCACTAGGTAAGTCAAAAAGATGACTATAGCTATTTACTTATAAAAACACCCTGCTTAATCTTATACAAAAAAAATTAACACAGTTTTTCAAACTTACCCTCTACATTATATTAGTTACAAATTAAAATTACTATAAAGGGCAAATGCCACATCCTTCTTCCTGCAACTCCACTTATACCAATACATTTACCTGCAATACTTTCACATTAATAGTCTCCCCACTTCACAAATCTCTAACATCTTGCACTGCCTAATTACGTGTGCTCCGTTTTGCCCTAGACATGCTGCCTCAACATTCATTTTATTTATTCTCTCTCCATTTCTAACAAGTTAGGGTTTTTATTTTCCCTTTTACAGAGTTGTGCAGGTGACTAAGACCCACTTCAAGATTCTCTGGTTTTATTTTCACATTAGCTTAAGTAAAGCAAAACACAGTGGAAAATGATCATTTATTTGGGTTTGCTGACAGAAAAATAGTATTACAATATAACATAATAAGCAATAAGCATATGTTAGGATTTCTTCTCAGAAAAGGGTGGCCACTGCCTATGTATGTTTGCCAAGCATACAGCAGACCAACAAAAACTGGAACAGCCACTCAGAAAACACCTAAATTGAGAAAAAAAAATAACAAAAAGCTGCTACTAGAACAGCAGAAGAAAACAGAAAAGTGTAACTTAACTGCCCAATATTTAAAGACGTACCAGAAACAGTTACATCTTACCTTTGTCCTGTGATATGGCATGCTCATATAAACTCTTTAGTTTTGGTAATACTGGCTTTATGACATGGATCTGAAAAGCAAATTATATGTAATGTAAATAGTTTACATCTCAGACCTAGGAACTGTCAGTTACTCTTGAGCAAGAATTTACTATCAACACAATTAATATAGTAATTGACAACAGAAGTGCATTTAAATAAACCTGCAATGCCTGTGGTATGTAACACTCAGTTGCAGTTTAGCACTAAAGAAAATCCAGGTATTACTTTCTTAGCTCAATCCACTACTTTAACCAGATTTATTCCACGGATAGAGTTATGAACTTATTCCCAATTCAAACACACGTGCTGTGTTTGAAGTATTTAAAAGCTGAAACAAAAATATTACTGTTAATGCTTACTTAAGACACCCTCAATCACCAAAACTCGAAATACTTTGCCCAATAAAGACATTTACAGTACATATGCCAGAAATGGGGGAGTACGTCTAAGACGGGCGCAGATTCTACAGCGCTCCTACCTGGTTTCCTTCCAAAGTTTCCATTATCAAAATGTAAGTTTCCCAAAACTGTAGGAGTTGCTCATTCTTCTCAGCAGACCACCAAAACAGACTCGACTCTGACACAAAAAGAGGAGGACATAGATTTCTCCTCGGCCCGCAGCCCGGGCCGTGCTCCCCTCCCGCTGCCCGCCGGCCGTACCGTGTCCGCCGTCCGGGGGGCAGCGCAGCTCGGCGCGCTGGCCGCCGCTCAGGTCCAGCGCTCGCTTCAGCAGGTAGCGGGCCCGCTTGCGGCACAGCCCGTCCCGCTCCGTCAGGCCCTCCTGCACCACCCGCCAGAACCGGGGGCACAGCCGCGCGTCCAGCCCCAGCCCCGGCCCCGGCCCCGGCTCCGGCCCGGGCGGGCCCCGCGGCAGCAGCGCGTCCGCCAAAGCGCTCAGCGCCAGCAGCGCCCTCCCGGCCCGCGGCGTCCCGCCCGCGCCCAGCAGCCCCTCCCAGACGTGCGGAAGCGCCGCGCCGTTCTCGCCCAGCGCCGGCAGCAGCCGCCCGGCCACCAGCGCCGCCGCCGCCTCGCCCTCGCCCTCCTCCCGCACCAGCGCCAGCGCCGCCGCCACGCACCGCGCCACCAGCGCCGGCTCCTCCAGCCGCGGCGCCGCCGCCACCAGCGCCTCCACCGCCGCCTCCTCCGCGCCCGCCCCGCCGCCCGCCGCCAGCTCGGCCAGCGCGTCGCGGGCGAGCCTTGCCGCCAGCGGCGCCCCGCACAGCTGCACGCAGTGCCGCAGCGCGCCCCGCGCCGCCCGCGCCGCCCGCAGCCGCTCTCCGCACCCCGCCGCCCCGTCCCCGCCGCGCAGCAGCGGCCGGCACCGCTCCAGCGCCACCTCCCAGGCCGCCCGCCGCAGCGCCTCCGCCTCGCCCGGCGGCGGCGGCCCGCCCGCGGCCAGGCGCTGCAGCAGCAGGCGCAGCGCCTCCGCCCGCTCGGCGGAGAGCGGCGCGCACACCGCCCGCAGCAGCGCGGCGCGGTCCCCGCAGCGGGACAGCAGCGTGTCCGCCAGCACCACCTCCATCGTGCGGGGGGAGCCGGGGGAGGAGCGGCGCCTCCGCGGCTGCGCAGGCGGGGGCGGGCGGGGCCCCCGAGGAGCGGCGTGCGACGAAAAAACGGTGTGGTTAAACCATGGTTTGGCGGTATGTTTGCGTTTAATATATTCTTCATCTTCAGGTCATAATATTTTTTAAAGCCAGTTTTCACTTAAAAAAAAAAAACAAAACCCACAAACAAACCAACCAGAACCCACAAAACATCAAGCCTTTCGAGAGGACCTAAAGGGGAAACACCAAGCTGAACACGAGCCAGCAATGTGCCATTGGGGCAGAGAAGGCAAATGGTATCCCGGGCAGCAGGTGGAAGCCCGGAGTTCTCTCCCTCTATTCAGCACTGGTAAGGACACCCCTCTAGTGCTGAGTCAAGTTCTGGACTCCTCAAGTGCAAGGGGTACACTGACATACTGGAAAGGGTCCAAACTTAAAGCACAGACGGGAATGCAGGAGTCTCTCTCTGAACATCAGAAAACATTTTTTCTGTGAGGTGATCCAGCATGGGCACAGGTTGCCCAGAGGAGTTTCCTTCCTTGGAAGATACTCAAAACCCATCTTGGACATGGTCCTGTACAACTGTCACTAGATGACCCTGCTTGAGCAGCAGGACTGGACCACACAACCTCAGAGGTCCCTTCCAATCTCAGCTGTTCTGTGATTCTGTGCTGCTGTGAAAAGTGAGATGGGCACCACCTGTGCGGCCCTGTTGTGCCAGCGGCCAAGGGACTGGTTGCAGGAAAAGTCACATCAGCTGCGTGGCTCCCGCACTAGCACTGAGGGGAAAGCAATTGGAGGGCTCTAGCCCTTGGGGTTTTGTGGTGCTGTGCTCCCCCATGACACTGTACCCACCTGTGTGACCGTTCCTGATCGTGGTGACTGCCAGGCACAGCCTGGACCCTTGTGTGCTCTCATGGGCTCAGCATGAGGGGGCCTAATGGAGACATCCCAGGTGTAGACCCCTGGCTTGAGGGGGTGAAGTTCCTTCGTTATGTGCCATAGAAACTCTCTTTACTCTTCGTGCACATTACAACGCAAGATCAGGCAGGAGTAATACACAAAATACCCAGTTTTCCCACCTATCATGGTTGTTCTAACCATTTATGCCAAAAGAAGTTGTTGAAACCAGTCTGTGTTCTCATCACAGCATACCACAAGTCTACCTGAATGCCTTGTGTCTTCCTCAGAAGGTCAGAGGCATTCCTGGACACTGACTCTGTGCCGTCGGCTTGTTAGGAGGGTCTAGGCCACCAGCACTGTGTACTGGTGCAGCCAAAACCTAATTAAGAAAATCAAACCGATTTCTGGTAAATGTAAATTCACTATGCAAGATTACAATTCCTGTGAAAAAAATTTAGAGATCGGCCCCTCAAAAATGGTGGCAAACTACTCTCCTAGAAGATGTAGTTATAGGAAAAGGCAAATCTGGAACCTTCTGTTCCTGTGAAAGCAATGAACAGCAAATTTCCTGCACAGCAGCACAGATACAACATGGTTTCTAGTGGGCGTGTGCATTACCTTGGCCAAGCCATAGTTGCTTAGAGTCTAATGAAGAAAAAACTGCAAGTTTTCTGAGTGGGCTTCCACTTGATCACTCATCTCTCACATGAATAGTCTCTCCTTTTCCTGGCTATGCATTTTAGAAATTTTAGAAATTTGTTTTCTTTGAGATTCTACTGCTTGCAAAATGGCTGAAGCTTCTTATTAGAAGTGAACCTACAGTGTGATTGCATATTTCCAGAATATGCAATCTATTCTGGAAAAAGATGGTAGAAATTAATTATTTTAAACCCATTAGCTAACCCAGTTTCCACATGCCTTACCACTTTGCATGTGTTCTGTTACATATCAACTAAAGAATACAGGAGAAGCTCAAGAAAACAGTCCAAATGATACATTTTACTCAAATTTAAAGTAAAACTAAGTACTTTGTTTCACACACAGAAACATGTTTCATGGGAGGAAATATTACAATGTATCTTAGTAAACAGGATGTTACAGTTTAAATCTCTTCCATACCATAATATATGTTTGTTTGCTTTTCTATTTGCTCTGATGTCTTTAGTAATTTTTCCATTTCCTACTTATAGCATGTGGTCTGATGAATTGTGAGTGTTTCTTTTATCAGGCTTGAAAACGTGCCGAGCACTTTTTATTTCAATCTTACTCTTCCCTTCCAGGCATTTGTAAGACTTAAACAAATGAAGCGTTAAAGGTCTGCACAACAACTAGTAATCAAAACAGAATAAAATATACTAGGTGCTGTGCTACTTCTCCATTCCTGTCTGAATTCTGCTTTGCCTTTATTTTTATCACAGTGGGGTGCCAAATCTAACACCTTATTACATCAAGTTAAACAACAGCATTTAAATTTGAACTATTCCACTGCAGATCATATTATCAGACAAAAAAGGAAATCAGGCTTGGGGAGTTTCTGAATTGAACATTACAACAACAAAATAAAACAAAATAAATAAACAACAACAACAAATAAACCAGAAAGGTGGATATGGAGTTAAGAGAGAGAAAACGAGCAAGAAGCAGCATTTTGTAATTTTCAGATGGCAAGAGTCACACCATCCACACCCTCATACCATACTTGTTGTGTCTTCATGCTACGACCCTAAATATGAGCATTCCAGTTCTACAATTCCAATACATACCCCTGCCCCACCGAAGACTGTGTCCTGTTCTTTTTTTTATGCTTTCCAAGTTTATCCCAAGCTCTTCCTGCCTTCTTTCCAAGCCAACCTTTTTCACAGTCCCCCAGCCTGCCAACTGCAGCCATCTCTAGGATCCCAAAGCCCTTCCAGCCTAGGCTTGCTGTACCAGCCTCAGCACTCAGAACATTCCACACATGCTGATCTCTCATGTACTCTACACTTCTATTTATAAGATATCCTGTATTCTCCGACCTGTCCAGGTCCCTTCCAACCTCAGCATATGACCTAGATCAAAGGTTGAAATAGCTTAGGGGTTTTTTTTCATTTTTGGGGGTTTTTTTGGTTGGTTGGTTGGTTGGTTGGGTTTTTTTTAGAGAGGACAGCCTGTAGATGCTTGCTTTATTTCTGCCAGACAAGATATTCTCCCTCGATCAGAGCAATCTATTTTAATTATGTAAGAATAAGAGGAATTACCTGAAGCATCAGAAGCATCCACCATAATTGCAGACAGCCCTGAAATAAATGGCCAGTCTGAACATGTCCTCTTCACAGGCCACTGCTATCTACAGGCCACAAAATACTTCTCAACTCCTTGTAACAGATGTAGGGCTTACTGCAGATTCCTTTCCCTTTACCAGGGTCTTTCACTGCCATTTAATACTGTTAATGAGCCTATGGGAGAACAAAGATGAGAAGCAGGTTATTGTTGATTCTTATCTGAACTTTGTAGCAGCATCTTTGCTGACGGTTTGAGTTTCCAGCAAATGTATACTTTTTCTTGTGTAAATGCTTTCCCTTGTGATCATACTAACAGGCAATTCTACACCAGGAACAATTTGTGGATGATCATTCCAGTGGTTGGTTGTCTTAGAAAAGGATCATGGACAAAAGTGCAATATGAACAGACAGTTACAAGTCTTGGAAATCCCCATTTACCATTTTGGAAAGATGTGTTATACTCTTGCCATAAAGACACTGCTAAGGTATTGAGGTACCACCTTAGATTATTAGAACCCAGGCCAAGTATATGTCTTTAAAAAAAGTTTAGTTTTGATGATGGTTTTAGATCACACAAAATACCTTTTGTCTCATGTAAGTCTCATACTACCACCTGCACATTTACAGGTAATTCTGCACAATTCATAAGAAGGAGGGCTCAGCTGACCCTGCAGTGTGACTTTCTTTCCTTGCTGGATTGTGTCTGCATTGTGTAAGGTCTCTAGATGGACTGGATATGTAACACAGCCTTTTCTCTTCTCTCCCACTGCATGCAGGAGAAGGAAATGGGAGATTTCTGAAAGAGTTACATAGAAAATTGGCCACCACATCCCTATCCCACAATAAAGAAGTGAAAAGCACAGATGTGCTCCATACAATAAACCTTACCTGTTAGTTAGGTATATTCACATGCTCTTCCAGATTTCCTCAGTGCTGCTGTGCAAAAAACCAGTAATGCACATAGCTGGTACATGAATCTCACTCCAAAACAGCACTTGTGCTGAGCAGCATAGATGGGAAAAGAGACCAGATATTATGGCAAAGGTTCATACCCAAGTACAGATATGTATATATCTTATGGGTTTAGGTGAAGCTTGACAAGGTGGGTGGAAGTAGAAGGATTAAAAAGGGACTGTTACTGAGAAACTTCTCCTCTCTGCCAGGGAATAAGGAAAAAGGGAGCTACAAGAGGTGAGAAAGGGAAAGAGGAAAGTCACCTAATTTTTGTCAGTTTGCTTTAGAGTCCTTGAACCCCCTTGCTAAGAGAGATAGAGGCAGAACTGTTCTAACTTAAAGAGGAAATCATTGATATGCAGCCAGGAAAGCTAGTCACAACATTTCCACTAGGTGGTTGAGCTGTTATCTCCTGACCCTCTAGTACTTGTTTCATTTGCTTTCCTACCCCCATCCCCGAAACCATTTCTTCTGGCTCTTTCATGTCACAGTGCAAGCATGTCTTACTCTTTACCACTTTAAAATGAGATTCAGCTTGTCCCTCCAGCTAGTCTCTCCCACCTCCCTTTAATTTCTGAACTTATTACCCACATATAGTGAGCATGTCCTCTCCAGTATATCAGTCTGACTTGTGTATATTCCAGTCTGATTATACTGTCTACTGTTATTACAGTATGTCAGCTATCACTGCTCACAAGCTACCTATTAAGTTACTAGCTCCACATTTCTCTCCCCAAACACCATTGTGAAAGATGAACAAACCCTGTATCTTGCAAATTCTATCTGCAGAATTTCCCCTAAACAGGCACATTCCTATCTATCCACAAACTTAAAATTATTGTCTGGCCTGTCAGCCTACCACATCCATATCCCCTGCCCTGGCTTAACAAAAGCAATTTTACCCTAATTAGATCTTGCTGCTGTGAAGATCTGTTTATTACCCTGCTATTTTGACCTTGCCACCTCTCCCTTTATGTCCCTCTGTGGCTCCCTCTTCTGTAATACATCAAATGCATGCTGTTGCTTTTCCCTTTCCCTTTCCAGACCCATTAGTTCATCCTTCCTCATCCTCTTATCTAATAACCAAGACATTGACTTTCACACTGATCTACCCTGTGACCTACCTGCCAGTCTTAATTGTCCATATATTTGTCTTTCAAGTAAGACAGTGTTTTTCTCGTACTAACTCCCACCTCAGTTTTCTCTATTATAAGCCAAACAACCCTTTGTTGTCACGCTGACACGAATTTTAGGCCGCACATGGTCTATGCCCTTCTGTGGTCTCTGGCCTTTTATGTGGGCTGATAAGCTGATTCCCTGTCTATGTGTATCTTGTCATCTATTTGGGCTGGGTATTTTCCCTGGTGACAATCAGTACAACACTGTCAGTAGAGAGTAAGGATAACACTAATTGCGATAAATAAACAAAACCAGAAACCAGCAATGTGTCAAGCCACAGGGAAGGAAAGCAAAAGTAGCCTAAGTTTTGTAACTGAACATCTATGAGGAGGAGAATAAAAGGTGTCCCACAGAGATAAGTGCTATGAGAACTGTTTGTAGCCTTTCATACTTCCCCACATACAATCAGAACTGTTCAGACATTGAAACTCGTGAAGAGTTAGTTCAGCTCTGGCTGTAGCTACAGATTTTTCAATCAGACCCGTGTCTGAAGGACTCAGATACAAGAGTGAAGCCTTGACAATCTCTGCAGAACAGAAGATGGTGCTGTTGTCACTGACATTCAAGTTTTGGGCCTTTCAAGGTTTTTTTCTGGTGAAAAGAAAGCAAGTGATAGTGAAGAAAAAGAGAGGAGAGAAAGTGAAAGGAAAGGTACAGGAAGAAAGGTAACTGCCATTTCCTGGACTTTTTTTCACTGGAGAAATTTAGAAACGCAAAGATAAGAATGATAAATGCACAGAAAACCTAAAGGACTATCTAAAAGAGAGATTAGATCTGGAATTTTCAAGAGGTGTAGTACAGAGGGAGGTGTAAAAGTAATTTGGAGAAGCAGAGAGGGCAGCACAGACTGTATGCAGGATACACTCTTCCTCATTTCCCTGAAGATGCTGTAACTGAGGCTTAGGAAAGTGTTGAATACTGTCAGTTCCCCAGTGACTCCATAAGGAGTTACTATTGACCATCATCACCTGGCAAGATCAGGGTAAGTGTGTATCAAGCCAGGTGTTTGAAAACAGAGACATAAAAAAACAGTGGGAATTTAAAAAAAAAAAAAAATCTTTAAATAATTGAGAGGAGAAGGAGAAAGAGCAGAATCAGGCAGGCAGTGAAGAGCTCTGACTGCAGCATGGGCCTTCTTGCACTGAATCATGGACTGCATGCTTTCAGCATTATCAGGGCTCTGCTACATGGCTTCCTTTCTTTATCTGCATGGGAAAAAAGAGCACAGGAAAGAAACAGTAAGGTATCTTTTGGACACTACTGTTAGTATTGTGCTGTGAGATTATTCACACCTGTGTAAGAGATTCCAGCCTGAAATTCTTCTTTGAGCTACATTCACCAGAACTACTTCAATATTCTTGGGCTTTTTAGGATGTTTGCTTTTAAAATAAAGCTGGAATTCTACTGTTGTAATACTGTGAACATCCTGTGTTCAGAAGCAGCATTTAAACGCAGCTGATGAAAAGCAGTTGGGTCCAATTAAACATTCCTAATGATGGGAAGTTGCAAATCTGTTATGTGGTTTTCCACTGTGAGCTACAACGGGGAAGTTAAGCTGGTAAATCTCTAGTTAGACTGAGTGCAGTGGAATGGTCAGGAAAAGATGAATTAGTTAGATATAATCCTTTGCCATCTGTCTTTATTTTGCTAACCTACTTGACAGGACACTACTGAAATCTGCGGTCATTTTTTCATCTGCTTCATATAGCTGAATAGCATTTGCTGTACAAACTGGAATTAAAATGCTTTCCAGTAACAGCTGGCTTCCCCACTTATTGACCCTGCTTGCTTTCATATAAAAAAAAATTCAGGATTTTCCCTTCAACTGTAGGCTACATCATTCATTTTTGACCTCCCCCCCTTGCTTGGACTCAGAGCTAGGTGGTAAAGATTAAATAGATTTTACCACTGGTTCTACAGGGAAGCAAAAGGATTGTTGAAATGTATATAATATATACTTTTCCAGCTTTCAGCCTGAAAAGCATATGTAGATCTGGAAGAAATGTGACAAACAAGAGAATGTCCATATGGTATCACAGTTTCTCCATAACAGCTTTTGTCTATAGGTCTTCATCTAGCAAATCATGTAAACACAAGCTTATCTCTAAGCCCATGCCTGAGTATTTTGCTGCCTCTGGAGTTTAATGTACAGGGGAATCTAGTGATAATGAACCAGATAAGAGGATCTACTATAGTGGGGAAAATATACTGTAACTTCTGTGTGAAAATTTACCAGCTTTGGGAGCTTTTAGTCTTTTTAAAGCCCTGATGTTATTATTGAGAGTAATAATACAGAAAGGTGGATTAAAAAAATAAAAAATGTAACCAAAGCAAACCACAAGGACCAGTCTGGTTCTCACTTACTTCCTTGGGAATATAGAAAAAATGTCACTATTTTCAGGGGGAAGGGAGGGAGGAAAGAAGAAGGGAAGAGGAAGTGGAGGCAGGGAGGAAGCTTTCACTTTATTTCCAACTCCTAGATATTTTTCTTTGCAAATGTGAAGGTTTGCAAGTCAGTGTCTTCTCAGAATGCACGTTATGAAGAACTTTGTAGCTCCTTGGCTTCAGAAAATACAGCACTGATGAGTAGCTCTTCAGACCTGAGCTAAAGTTAATCTGTCCTTTCTGGAAGCATAGAGACAGCCTGCTAGGTACAAAAAAGACCTTTGGTTTTTAGATCAACGGAGGAATTGGACAGCCACTGGTTGAGACCAGTATTATTTCCTCAGTGGGAAGTCAGGTTGTGAAAGGCTCACACCACTGCTGCCTTCCATCTCTCAAAGTCTTTTACATCAATGGGAAGCAAGCAAAAACAGGTTTAAAATATTCTCCTTCATCTTCCATAGCACTTTAGGAAATGCTGGTTTAGCTAACCCCACAAGGAAAAAAGCAGGAATCAGTTGTGTTAAGACGAAGTTTCCACATTTTGACTTGTGCATTTGAATTCAAAGAACTACTTCCAAGTTTATTTTGAATTTCCTGTACTAAAAATAAGGACACAGAACAAATCAGTTCAGTTTAGCTGAGAACAGCAGCTTTGGAAGCATTAGGCAAGAAGAAGCCCTAGTGTTTTCAAAACAGCTCCTGATGCTGTTGTCTTTAATGGGGATGGCTAATCCTCCCTGTTCTCTCATTTTCCGAATGATTGTCTCTAAGTGGAAGCCTGCCAGTTATTCTGCAAAACTCCTGACTCATTCCGACATCATTTAGAGCCTTCTTAATTGATTGCAGGATATCTTCAAAGTCAGAGGAGGGCCCTTGTTTGATGCTGTGAAAGGTTTGCCAAGAGGTTACAATCTTTTCAGTTTCTGTAGTGTGTTTTAAAGATAGTGGGATCAAAGGAAAAACCTCTAGATCAGCTAATTTTTAGAAATACCTCACTTTTACAATTTCATTATTCAGACATTGAGTATTACTTAAAATATTTTTCAATTATTAATTAATTAATTTAGTTTGGTCTTGCAGGTTTACTTTGGATTCTCTTCCTGCTGCCCACACAGGAATAGTAAAAAAGAGACATTTGTCATATTGTCTTAGCATTTCTTTTTTGCTTCACCCCTTAAATCTCAATCTCATAAAAAATTATAATAGTAGTCTTTTACACATTTATGAGGTCTTTCATTAAGGTTCATTCAAAGCATTTTATAGACAATAATGTATGAAACTTCAAAGCACATTGCTGAGGTATTTATTACCACTCAGGAAAATGTGCCACAATAATCACACAACTTGAAGACCACAATAACTAATCATCAAGTTTTGGGCAATAGAAACACTTTAATGGAACCCAGCATTCAGAAGCTGAATCATTTTCTGAAAGTGTGGCTCTCCTCTAGTAGCTGCCCAAAAATGGAGGCATTCAAAATAACTCTCCATCTTTGAGAATCTTGACATTAAGATGTTTTCTTTGACCTCTGCCTCCTGTCACTGCATCTAATTAGGGGTTTTTTTTTTTAAATCGTGTTGCATAATTCTTGAAAATTTCCACTGTAGAGTCATAACACTATATTGCAAAAAATGTGCTTTCTTCAGAAAAAAAGAGATCTAATTTTCAAGAAGCATTTGATCTTAGACTGGTTTTCATTGAAATTACTGTATCTATGAATGCCGAGCAAAGCTGTTTCTTTGGAGATTTTGCAATCTTTTTCATGGGAAACTGGTTTTATAACACATACTCATATTGGAGTTACATTTTTAAGCCCACTCTAGGGATCTTTGACCATCTGCGCTTTAAAAAAAGTAGTGATTACAGAGTTTTCCTCAAAAAACATTTGGAAAACAAAACCCAGAGAGAAAACTTCCAACTTTTGGTTAGCCCTGCAACGAAGTTCTCAGGTGAACTATCATAATGCGTGTTCTAGATTTAGCATCATTACTAGGCCAAAATGCATGTTCCTTCTTTACGTTTCATATGAGATCCTCTCACATACTGAAAAGGTCCTAAACGTCTGTGTTGATACATAGTGTTTGATGCAAAATGCATAAATGCTAGCTAGTTCCATATTCTGGACTGTAAGGCATCCTAAAATGTGCTGCAACTAAGAAAAACAAGTCTAAAAATAACATAGAGGTGCTTGCATGCTTGACTTTGTGTGTGGAAGGGGAATACAGCATTTCTCATCTCTTGATAATTCTATGTAAATATATTCAGTTTATATTATATGAATACTTTCTCCACCTAAACAGCATTGAGGCAGATTCATCCTGGACTCTTAAGAGAAGAAACATTTGTGTAGCTTCTAATTTGTAAATCACCTTTAATAAATAACTTGTTGCAAGATATACTTAATTAGTCATGGTTTATGATGTAAAGTCCAAGCCAAAATCCTGTTCATGCTGGTATGGAGTAATAAGGACTTAAAACAGTCAGCTAGATACAGGAAAAAACCTAATTTTTTCAATAAAATTTCTTTCACTTTGGAAAGAGAATTAACCAAAAATTACTTTTGTCTATACTCACAAAACCAAATTAAATCTTTCCTTTATCTTAAAAAATACCCTCATCTGGAAATAAATTTGGTAAAATACATTTCAGTAAGAATTAGCAATAATTCTTCATTCAGGGCCTCATAAGTGACAAAATAAACATGAGAGATGAAGGAAAAGGGGGAATATTAAAATAAGTAATCTTATTCTTAGAAAAGAACCTGATTTTTAAGTCCTGCAATAGCTAAGGAAGCCCAGCAGATGGTGGAAGGAGACCACAGTGCTAAAGGAGTGCTCTTGGCATTTTACTCGTTATAGACATTAGCCCTTAAAGGAAGTTACTGACTTATTATTCATAATGTCATGTAAGTGTTTAAAACAAAAATAGGACCAGAATTGTTTTGGCTATGCATTTTTTGTCCAAAAATTTAGGTGGGATCACATAAGACTGATTTTGACCAACAGGGCAAATATATTCTTTTCAACTATGGAGCTGAGGTTTTGTTTTAAAGCCAATTGACATCAATGACAGTAAAAAAAAAAAAAAAATCAATTAACTAATAAAAATGTTGGTGGCCTCTTTTATTTTGTGTCTAATTGTTGTTGTGGAGGTATTGTATTGTATTTGTCTTTTTTTTTTTTACAGGGGGGTTTTTTTGGTTTGCCAGCATTTTGATTTATTTCTCAGCTGGTTGCTGAAGATCATATCTGCATTACCCAAAGCTGTATCAAGAAGAAAAAGACATTACACTTTTCAGACCATATTTGCTGAGTGACAAGACCCTGCAGAGCTCACTAGCTGCAGCGGCTTTCTGTCATGAGTGCCAGTGAAGACTTGGAATCCAGCAATATGTCTGCTGTAATCCTAACAAATGTACAATTGGAGTCTGACATCTTGCTTTATCTGGTTCATTCTTTAAATATTCTCTCTCTCTCTACTATGTCTTATGTCATGTCAAGATAGACATGAAACACCTGAGAGATGATCCAGATCAAAGGCACCCCGATTTTTCTCTGTAAAGGATCAACTATTATATAAAAACTATCAGTGTTACTGCAGTTTTGGTGATACTTTCAGTAATTAGAATGAGCTTCAGAAATACAAGGACTGAAATGCTAGCAACCCCTTTTTGCAGTGTTATGGAGAAGTACTGGATGACAGGCAGTAGCTCTGAAGTGACAGTATGACACACCTCTTTCTACTCATCATTTTGACACCTAAATCCCACAAGCACCCCAAACCCTCCTTGGCCTTAGCAGGAGGCCTATAAAAACACATTCCTCTCATAGTTTTCAAACAACTAGGCTTATTTTATTACAGCAGGCTGAAAATAAAACCAATGGGAGTTTAGACACTTTTTTGATAAGTGGGAATTCTATTAATGGGGGGGGGAGGGGAAGGAGGCGAGGGCACATATCTCCTGCTGAGTGACTCTAAGTGGGCTTATTTTGATGGGCCTTTTGCAGACTTGGTGGCCATGCCCGGTGGGCACCCACTGCTCAAGTTTGAAAAGCTTGCTCTAAGCACACTGGCCTTTATGGTCTTCAGAATGAACAGCAGTTGCTTATTTCTGCCCTCAGCGCAGTTTCCTAAAATGATGTATCTATAAGATGCACTCCCAGGGCCACCAGAAATGTCACTCCTCCTGCCCTTTGCAACAGGCAGGGAAGCCTGACCGGCCAGGGCTGTGCTTCCTGAGGGACTGAGTCCCTGCTGCTCCCTGCCTCCCTTCTGTCTCCCATCCAGACTGCAGCAGTCTGCTACCTGCAGCTCAACCTTTCTGTGCTGCAGGTTTATCCGTTCCTCTGTGCTTCTCATCCAACACTTGCTAAGGTGACATTATCCTCTGCCTGAATATCCAAGTCCCAGTTGGGCACTTTGGTTCGGTAGCTTTAGTCACGTTTGAGACCACAGCATTAAACATGAACAGTATAACCTGTGTGAACCTTTAATGTACATTCTTAACATCTGTTTCATTTTATAGCTAATGTATTGGGTTGCAGGGGTGTTATTTTTATTTTTTTTTCTGTTCAGTTCTTTTGGGAGCAAGGCTTTTTTCCTCTGTGTCTGAAGAGGCTGTTCTTTCATGCCAGAGTACTGTACTGCCTCACGTGTACATCTGGAAGTAGCCTTGATGTTGGAGCTCATGTATCGTTCGCTTGTGACCACGGATGACTGCATTCTGCACGAGTTCTTCAGCAATGTATTTCTGGGGTATCCCACAGTCACTGCTCTTTTGCTTTGATCTGTGCTCTGTCAATCAGGTCTGCAAAGTGAGTAATTCACTGTTATTTCTGTGTCTTCTGTGCACAGTAAGTCAATGTATTTGAGGTTTCATGGAAATATATATTTACAAATGCTATATTACATGAGCAAGAACTTATCAGTCACGAGAGGCTTTGGCTTTCACATGTTTCTTCTATATGTGATTTCTTTCATTGCTACTAGTCACATTAATGGTGCCACTGCTCAAGTTATCAGAAGACGGAAGCAGACTGAGCCACATTTTCTGTGAGATTGTTTCTCCATTCAAGAACAGAAATGCCATGTATTTTCTTCATGTTCTTCGATACAAATAAAATTTCAGGCATTTTAAGTGCTAATTTGACTTTGCCATTTGGTGGCAATGCTGTGGCGATGATTGAAGGGAGTAAATTTGAGGATGGATTTCAAGCAAACAGATCTGTGTTCCAACTGTGTGGAATATTCTGCCCATTGCTTTAAACTTACCCACTGGCCAGAAGTCTGAGTAGCAGCCCACATAGCGAAACTTGGGGTTGAGAGGCACATTTGTGTTCTCCCTATGGATGGTGGGAAGAGCAGTATGTTTCCATTTTTTCATTGCTGGTTGCCCTATACATGCCACAACAGACCACCAGATGTTGGCTAGCCTCTGGCATATTTGGCCAAAACAAAGTATTTCTGGCTTGCTCTGCACAGTCTGCAGCTCCAGAGGATAGTTGGACAATTCCCAAAGAAAATGTCCATTCCCTGCAATCTGGGTATCGTGATTTCCTGTACATTCAATCTGTTTTAATAGATCCAATATTCCTGAAAATGGAGACATTTCCCTCTGCTTTCTGGCCTTTCCAATAGAAAAAAAAATTAATGTTTCTGTTCATATGTATCTCTCTGTTCTGCTGGAGATCCTAAAATCAAACTATAGGTTAGCAAGTGGAACATGTCTTTTTCTAATGTGTAGAACTCCTCATTAGCAATATGTCATATATCTGCTATTTATTAAAAGTTGGATAGTTAAGTGTCTGCTCCTTCACATGTGTAATTGTTGTATTCTCTGATGATACCAGTTGTCCATATTGCATCTTTATTCAGTAGCTATATCAATGACTTGCACATATGTGAAAACTGTGGAAGAAAAGTTGTCAGATAGGTTGCAAATCCCAACAGACTGAGTGGAGTCTGTGCATCTGAGAGTAGGAAGCTTCTGTATTGCTCTAAATTGCTAAGGTTGGTCCCAGCTCTTGGGACATCAACAGATGTCTCATACAGGGTACTGCAAACAATCCCCACACCATTATGGTTTTATTCAGCTCTAGATCTGTTCCCTGAGTCTTTCTAACTGACAGATGAAGATGGGATCATGATGTATCACAGCTTCTGCTACACAGTCTCTGCCTCCATCCCCAGAACATCAGCAGCCATTACACAGATCCCTCAGAGTCCTTTTAATACAACTTGCTGACAGCACTGATGCTCTCCCACCTCACATCTGATCCCACTGGTACTCACAACCATTTTCATCTGCTCTTTTCCTGGATGTGGTGAGGTAGTTTCTTTCCTTACCCAACAGTTCTTGTCAAAACCCCATGTACCAATAATTTGTTTGTTCTCACCAAGATGGATATTTCCTCATTTGTAGCCATTCAGTTGAACACTTTTCCAGCTTATTGAAGGTACTTCAGTTTTCAGAAAGGGGTAGGTTGTCTGGCTTCTCAGCATCCAAACTATTTATGTGACTTGTTACTTAACATTACTTAAAAATGTCTTCCTTTTCCATTCCCTCTACTGCTCCAATTATTTTTTCTTTTTATTCTGTAGTCATTCCTGGAGGCACAAATTGAAAAGACGGAAATAGATGAAGGCAGTTGTATGCCTGGAAGACATCCTCCCCTTCAAACACTTCTTGATATGCCTCCTAACAGCTTCATTGCAGGGATGCTAGCAACTATTGCCAGCTAGGCACATGTAATTATTTTTTTTTTAATTTGTTCTGCTTCCATTGCCTGCATGAATTGTTTGCTTCAAACTTAAAGCCCCTCTGTGGTGACAATTCATCCAGATACTGCAGAAACACGTGGGAGCTATCACCCAGTACAGCTAGCAGCATGAATGGGCTTATTTTGGCTTCCTGTTTACCCAGCGCCACAGCAATGTGTTTATATTTCCCATGTGATTCTAAGGAAGGGCTAGCAGAGGTACTGCCGATACTTCCTATTTAATTTTCTGCAGCTTTGAGACAGAAACCTGATAGGAACCCACGACAGGAACTCTGTACTTCTGATTTTTGGGGAAGTGTAGTGTTGTCTCCTTTTCTCCAGTCTTCATAAGTGTCTGTGACACATGCCTGCCTAATCTCTTTTGCTACCCTATCCAATGTCCACACTGGCACTAAATATGAACTTGACAGAGAACCAGGGAGCCAGTGTAGGTTGCTGGTTCTTGTCTTCTTTCCCTCCCCCTCCGGGAGTGCTTCAGTGGCAAGGAGCTCCCCTGCTTTCAAGCAGAGCTGCCTTCTATTCTGGAGTTCATACAGCCTGTCCCAAAAGCAAATTGCCAGCTCTACCTTTATCGTACTAGGGCAGACTCTAAACAGTCAACCAGGGAAGGACTGCTGTAATGGAGACTGTGGATTTTGTACAGGAGTCAAAGCAAGAGACAGCTGTGCAGCCCGAAAGATGATCAGAAGATAAAATGACAAAGGCTGAATTTCTAAAGACATTCTAATGCCAATTAGAAGTCTGAAATCTTCCTGGCTTACCCTGCCCCAGAAATTCAGATCAAATCATGCACCGAGCTGTTCCCACAAAAGGAACTGGAAATTCAATAGGTCAGATTGTCAGTTAGAATAAGTCCACTGACTCCAGGGGAACTACTCCACTTTCTGTCATCAGAGAACCTGGCCCTATGACTGTGAGCCTCAGATTTTCCACGTGGCTGTTTCCTTGGGAGTTGCATCATCACCCTGCACAACAAGGAGAGTCCAAGGTCACAGAGTAGGAAGATTTTTAAAGAGGCAAAGCAAGAGACCCAAAAAAAGCTCAAGTTCATGTTATGCCTCCACAATACCACCTGGTTTAGTAGCCTTGTGGATCAGTATCTTCCTCAGGTTCCACGTGATTGGTGCCAGATCTCAGTGCTGACTCCTTCAACTCACACCAGAAATGGGGGAAGTCAAGGACCCACAGAGTAGCTGTGCTATGCCTTTGCTTCTAGCCAGTCCCATCCCATATATGATACAATATTTGTGGCATCAGGGAATAAGGAATGCCTTAAAAGCATTAATTCCCCTTACTGCTGTCTCCTGACCTGCTGTTCATTAATATAGAAAGGAATATCTTTTATCTCGGTCTTATGGTAAGAACCCAAATCATAAAATAACATGTAGGATTTCCAGGATGAGCAATGCCAATGAGAATGAGTTTTAGAAATTCTGTCTGAAATTTCCAAAGCATGACATTCCCCTCTACTCATAGAGCCTGCAGACAGTTCTGTGCCTCAATTAGTCAATTATGAGGTGCTAAGCCACCCATTCAGTGTCATGGGGGCTGCTCCATCACTGAGATTCAGCTAAAAGTCAGTTAGGAAGCAGAACTGGTAGTGCTGCTACGAAAAAGGATGATCATTACCTAACGCATCTCTCCTGGAAAAGGCACAAATTCAGTCATTTACTGATTCTTTCCCATTACTGACTACCGTGATCTTACATGTTGTATATCATATTAACAAAATCAGAGCTTTGGTGTGATCCCTTCCTGTCCCCTGCTGTCACCCCGAACATTTTATCTGAGGACTGAAAATCTAAACTGTTTTAATATTGTCAGAACAGCAGGGGTAAAAGCTCTTAAAAATGAGCTACTAATTATTGATGTGAATGCTCTTTACATCCATCTCTTACTAACTATCTCAATGGAATGATTCAATTGAATATTGCTCAGTGAGAAGATCCATTTGTCATACTTCTTTAATTTTTTATCCATTTGTAAAGCAGCCCAAAACCTAGCCAGCAATAAAACAGCAAAGAAATTGCCCAAGGCATCCTCTTAAAGAAGCAGTATGGGCTGGGTTCTGTTCTGCCACAGATTAGTCTAAATTGGTAGTTATTCCATGATGTCAGTGAAACTGAGCTGCCAAAATGCAGAGGCGAATCTGGCCCCATGATCTAATTCCGTGATGAAATTGCTAGTGTAAATAAATGACTGTTGCTGTTTAGTGCTTCCCCCCCACTCCCCAAAGTGCTTTAATGAATAATGAATTTTATGAATAAGCTTTATTGAATGACTGAATACATTTTAACAGCTAAACTAATAAAATCATAAGTTAGAACACTTTCCTTCACACTTTCCTCTCCACCACTGCCTTCCTTTGCTTCCTTAAACCAGAGAATTGCCCTTTTAAAATACATGTCAATCACACATACAATTACCACATCGCAGAAGGTATTATCGAACTGCAAAAGTGGCCAGTTTTTAATTCCAGGAAAGACATTCCATATTTGTTTTAAACATCTAACTTAGTTTCAAAATACAAGTGCTGAAACAGAACAAACCTTTTAGCATTTATTCCTTCCTTCCCTCCACCCCCCGAGATTAAAATCCATTCATTTCAATCAAGTCATACAGAGGAAGGCTGTAAAATGAATGACATAATTAGCCACTTAATATACTGCATATGGAATTTTAATTCCAGATGAAAATCAGAGAGGCTTTTCTAAAGCTCTTCACTGAGGAAAAAAAAAATAGTGATATTTGAAGACAGCAAACACATTTCAGCTTAGTGCTACTTTTTTATTTGGGTTCCCCACCACAGAATAAACCTTCTTGACTTCTATCAGAAGGGGTAAATATATACTTACAGACGGAAGAATTCAGGAACACAGGGAGACTAAGGACCTAGTTTTGCCAGGTTACAATGCAATCACGAAGAACTAAGTGACTGCTCCTCTTACTGAAACCTATGAGATCCAGTTTTAGGACAATTTTCTGAAATGTCTTCCAAGATGCTCAAGCACAAAAGTCAAAAATGAAGGCACTCCAATCAGTCTGTACTTCTGAAAACACTTACTCATACACCTAAAGTCATATGAATAACATGTATCTTATCCAGCAACAGTTTTAACCAAACACCTTCTGACCAAAGCAATGGGACTTTATGGTTGCAGCTTAAAAATTAATCAAAAGAAACAAATAAAGCACTCCTTACAGAAGAACTAGAAGGCAACTGGGCAGTTTGCTATCTGATGAACTTGACTGTCTCAGTAACCAGTCCATCCTGTTCAATCCTACTGGCCACTTATTTCTGTCCTTCTTGTGTTGACATATTCTGCAGGCTTTTAACCACATTACTGAGTCAGGTAACACTAGAAGATGACCCATTAGCCTGTTAGATTAAACAAGAAACACTAAATAGTAGGTAATAGCCAAAGGATAGGGAATGGAAACAAGTCAACATTACTCAAGGGTTAGAAAGATGTTCCAAAATGTAATCTGTGTTCATTACATTGAGTAAATATACCGTCAACCTCCATTTGCACAAGCCTTGATCACATGAAGAAATAATTTCAGGGGAAGAAAGCCACATTCCACCAGTGTGGAATTTGCGCAATGAAACACTCTCCCTCACATGTGCTCTTCCCAGGCTTTGGGAGAGATTTCATTTAGCTGTCTTACTTTCACTGCCCTCTGATGGCTTTCAGATCCGTATGTCCATACCACGGGGAATGCAGCAAAAAGTACAATGGTTCTGCTATGAAGAAAATGTTGTAAGAAAACTTTGGAGACAGAAGGAAAGGTTAAAAAAGTATGTGTTTAAAGTGTTGAAATCCCCTGGCATTGATCTACACCCCAGATTACCTCAATCTTTTTTTTTGTTTTGTTCTTTTGGTGAAAACCAAAACAACTGTACTAAAAATATACTTATCAGTATGTCTAGATTATCTTGGGGGGGGGGTGTTTATTTTTTTTTTCCCAAAGATTGATCTGAACATTGTAAATCTGATTTTCTCTTCGGGTTGCATATGAGAGGTTTTTTCTTATTCTGGACTGAGACGGGAGCTGAGGAAGAACCTTCTCATCCAGAGTAATGAAAACCTTTGAGGGTTCCCTCATACCACATTGTGACAATCCCATGCACTTTATTAGTTGCATAACTCCAGTTACTGCAACATTATTCTCAGCCTAACCTGGCATACCTTGTTGATTGGGAAAAATTAAAAGTGAACCTGCTCAACAAAGCAGAAGGTGGTTTTTATGGAGATTGTTAGCATCTAAACACTAAAATGTGTGGGGCCATTTTCCTGAAGAATTCTTCTAATTGAACAGAAGGAGCACAAAGTCTAGTACCAAACAGCCACACGAGATGAAGATGTGCACCAAAATTTTGGCTCTTTTTTCCATGTCCCATAGGCAGTTAGAATCAACAGGGCTGTTGGTTCTTTGGGCGAGAGATACAGGCCTTGCAACACCACTGGAAGCCCCTTCCCAGAAAACTAGTGAAGGAGCTTAGGCCAGCAGTTAAGAGTCTCATGCCATTCTTTCTTTTTGATTGCTACATAGGATTGATTGGGAAAGAGAAGGGATCAGTCTGGTTTTTCCAGTATTCCAGCTCTCAGCCTCTTGGGGACTTGATGCTAAAGCAAGAGCCATTACTCTGATCCTTTGTGTAACCAGGCTGCTGGCCTCGAACTCTGGCACCTTGTTAACCTCTGGAGCCCCACCCTGGCACACTGCTAACCTCTGGAGCCCCAACGCCTCTCACCTGGCAGCTCTGCAGTGCAGCCCTCAGATGTTAAGCATCAGACCTCACACTGAAATGTTAACGAAGGTCCCCTCACAGCATCCCTGGCTTCATATAATGCTCAATAAAATACACCAGCAAAGGCCTGCAGACAGTTAAGTCATCTCACTGCAGAGTTAAATTGTACAAGACATACAAAATCATCCTTTCCAGCCTGAGCCAACAGAGAGCCTGGCATTGCACTCTGACAGCCAGCATCTTTGGAAGCAAATCAGGGACTCACCACTAATGCCTGGCAATTCTGGAAGTGTAATATTACAAAGACTTTAAAAATCCATCTCAGAGTGCTTTGCTTCCATGCACCACTTTTTTTCTCCTTTAATTATTTGATGTTTTCAGCTGCAGGAAACACCCCCCTGCCCTTGGAGCAAGAGCAACTGTGTCACAGAGATCATGGTCCCTTTAAAGTTCATGTGGTTACAACATTGCTGTCCCACTTCTATCACAAACTGTGTCACTGCGCATCTGGTCTGACTGTGTCTGTTTTCTGCATGCCCTTTCCTGCCTAGGGATCACCTTGAGCAGATGTTACCCTCCATCCAATGGCTGGAGAGCAGCCATGGTGGCACCAGTCCAATGAAGGAAACTGATGAGCCATCATGTTTCCCCATCCAATGCCAGCAGGGCCCTGGCTTGATTGCTCTCTCAAAAATGCTGTATCCAGATGGAAATTCCCACTTGGAGAAAACTCTCCAAAATGCACATACCCATAGGATATTACTGGGCAAAAACAAGAAGAAGAGTTTATGTCTCTAAAGTCTGCCTCCTCACTAATTTGACTGCAGGCCTCGTTATTCCTGTTGCGCTCACTGCAATAGCTTACACTGTCAACAGGCAGCCAAGCACTGACTGACTCAGCACAGTCAGAGCTCAAGAATTCCCTGAGGACGGATGGACAGAAGTCAGCATAGAGGACAGCATCACCAGTATTCAGCTCACAGTATTTGCAGGGGGAAGCTCTTCTACAAAACACAATGCAGCAGCAGGCTAATATAAACTCCTTTCCCCCTACAACCTCTCCCTCATTCTGGACAAAGATGGAAGGCTCTTTCAGTCTGACTGGTGTTTAACACTCCCTGGCCCATTCTGTGAAATGCGAGAGACATGCATAATGGCATTATGAAGCTTCAACATGCTGCTTTCCCACAGTGTTGAGTCTTGAACTGTAGACCATGCTTGCCACCTTTGCACTGCACTTCCTGAGTGAGTTAGACCCTCCACATTACAGACCTGCAGCAATCTTCTAATGCTCCTGCTGAAGAAGTGAACAAATAAAAAAATTTGGGGCATATCTTCTACAATACACACACTTTTCATAATGGCAGGTGTAGAGAAAAAAATACAGAAAAGGTGGTTGAGGTACTTTGAATGCTGTTTAGCTGGGAGGACATTATTTCTGCATATTTTCCTGAGCTGCCATTTCAAACATAATGCCTTGAGTGGGATTTGTCTCACTCTACTTTAGATATCTACATCTGAGCAAGTTACCTTTCATACTCAAGGCAGAGAAATAGGCATGTCTGGGGTATGAATCATTGGATTTACTGTATACATCCCCTTTAGACTAAGACGAATCACACTCAAGAAGTGCTTATTTTTCTCCATTGACTATAGGGAATCAAGATGAATACTCAGACACCTACATTTGGTCAGATAACTCTTACCCTACACTTGCTGGAACACAGCTTCAGGTAACATCCTCTGCACAGGCAATCATTACCCCGCCTCTGTTTGTCACTCACCCATGCTATAGACTACAACCAAGAAGGTTGTTCACTCAAGGTCCCACTCCAAAATTCGCTACATGTCCAAAGCCAGCACAAGGATCTGAACACCAGTCTTTGCTACAGAAATTAATGGGGGAAGTACCCGGGAAATGTATTATTATGTTGAAGGAACTCCCAGAATGGAAAGGTAAAACTGGAGTAACATGCATGGGAGGAATTATCATTATTGTCATAGAAGATGAGATCCCATTAAAGATATTCAGCCCAGGATGGGGGCTGGGGAACATCCTCGTTTCTGTTGGCAACTGTAACAACAGGAACTACAAAAAAAAAAAAAAAAGAAAGGAAGAAAGAAAAAGTTATCAACTATCAGCACCTTTTGAATTTTTCACAAAACCCCCCAAAAAGGAAAAGGAAGTATCCCTTTGACGAATGCCTGCATTCATCTCTGTGTACTAGTTAAGGTTGACTTCTACTGCACTCACAACACTGGTGACCTGATGTACACAGAGCTCAGAGAAGTGGCAGATTATCTGTTGGCACAGCCTTCCACCTCCATGAGAATGACCATGCCAAACAGTGATCAATGGGCTGTCTCCCCACAGCAGATATCCATTTCAGACCATAGCCATCAGCAGCCTGTGAATTCCACTGAAGTTTAACCCTGAGTCAGCTATATCCATCCTACATTTGTATGGTATTCTTATTTACCTTCTTTTATTCCTATCATTAGCCATGTGCTCCTTATATTTATTGCAGACAAGCTGGTTGGAAGACATCATTAAGAACCGACCCATCTCATGAACATGGTACCTGGCACATACTGTGGTGTTTCACTGAAATCAGTTAGGAACATTACCTTGCTTGGGATAACATTCATTACCCACAACACTGTTTCCTTGACCTGTCAAGGTATTTTCATAGACATCCTATTTGGATGTCCTTAAAGTTCAGAAATCTCCCTGCCTCCTGTCTGGTTCACATCCATGCCCTCAAGAGCACTCACTTGCCGTCAGAGGTATCCAAAAATACAGCATACACTTCTCACATGAGGCACATACTTGCCAGAAATAACTAGTGTTTCCATTCAGCGAGGCTATCTGCCCTTTGGTCTTCCAAGCACTCACTATACCCACCTTCTGCAGCTATGCAAGGAAACAGTCACTTGCTCCTTGTCCTGGCCCAAGTCTCCAGCGAGAAATTTCCTAAGTCAGGGGCATGGGAGGACAAGCTGGGTTTCTGCAACTGACATATCGAGTCATAGCACTGTTGATATCCATTAGCACAGACCTATGAAATGTCCAGGACAAACACCAGTTTTGGACAAAAACAAACAAAACATTTTCATAACACGGATGAAGTATTAAAAGATCATTTTATTTTTATAAAGACAATTCAAAACATCTGGAATCTCAAAGAAGTCTCTGTACACACTTTTTAAACCCAAGCTCCCTGATATTTATGGAATTTTCCCTGCACTTCACTCTGAGCAGAGCCGACTGGCTGAGGTGAACCAGGCTTCTTTCCTGTGTTAGGAGAAACAGCCGGATACAGAATGTCTGCTTTGGGTGGACAAACACAGTTAGCTGACAAGTCATTTTTTAATGGGAACATTTGGCTGAGCAGCCATCCCAGAAAACAGGCATGAGTTTCTAAATACTCTGCAATCACAAAAGGACGCATGATACCCTTCTTGATGGGCCTGCATATCTCCTTCTATGTCCGTCACGCTCTCCATGCAGCTTATGAGTTGACTCACCTGTAGATGACCAATTTCAAACTCTACTCTGAAAACAAAAGACTCAGTGCTGGGTCTTTAGATATGCCAGTTGCTGCCAGTGCTATCACTTTCTTTTCCATGACAGAAGAAGACAAGAGAAGCCAAGGCAACAATGTCCTTCACATTGCAACCTGAGAACCTGTGCTAACCATCAGAAAGCCACACCTTCCTAGCTTAGTATTTCCGTGGGCTGCGGCTGACTTTCTCTTACCACAGCAGGAAGTTGCACCATGTGACACCTGCCCAGAATATTGAGCATTTGGCTTAAAAAGCACAAAGTCATGGGGAAACAATGATTAACAGTAAATCATCGTGGAATCCAGTCCCTGGGGGAGAACTTTGCAGACAACCTAGCAAATTGGTATGGATGTACATTAGCTTGCCAGACTGCATCCAGGGCTAATTTAACGGAATATTGCTGCAGCACAAATAGAGGCAGGGATACTGCCTATTCCTCCAGCTACCAGTTTCAGTGAGCAGTTTCAGAATATCGTGGACCAAAACTACTCCCATTAAGTTGGCATGCTTACATCAGGTGAAAGAATATGATATGTCAAATCTGTGCCAATCTCTGGGGGTTGCCTGCTTCAGACAGTCAGATTTAAAAGCTGGTCAGCATACCCTCTGAAGCCTTTCAAGCTGTCATCACACATGGAAAGAGGACATAAAAAGTAGAACTTCTATGGGGCTTTGTAGATTGTCATCAGTGTTGTGAGGGTACTTGTACATTCACTGAGATCAGTGGTGAGGTTCCCACTGCCTTCTTTGCTCGCAGAGGCAGAGAGTGTTGAACTGCACCCATAAATAGGGAGGAAGCACTGTTGGAAAGCTGATAGGAAGTACAGAGCTCAAGGGCAAGCTGGCACCCACCTCCTTCAGCTACAACTACTTGGTGACTATGAGCAGTACTCGTGTGACAGAAGTTTTAGGGATTCAGATATCACTGGGATTTTCAAAGCCTAGCTCTCAGTGGTACAAAAGATCTCAACTTGCAGCTTTCTGGGACTAGGAAACAGTTCATTCACAGCACCATAAAAATTCAAACCTGTTCAAGAGCTGACCTTCATTCGACAATCTTTTTAAATAATGACACATGCAGTCAGGATAGAGCAATTGTGTTTTCAAGGCTCTGTTTCTGAAGGTTTTACTGTGTATTTAACTTTACCTCAGAATGCCCTTTGCAGCAGACAGGAGTCTTGTATTATATATAGAAATGCGTGATAGCAACAGACAGAGAGGAGCCACAGGGCTGAAAGTAGGGAAGGGTCAGGCGTTGAAGAAAGATTTGGGGCTCATCTCACCTGGTGAGAAATCTGGGGTCTGTAGCAGGTAAATGGAGGGAAGGAGGCAATCTTCAGAGGGATGAATTACAACCTCTGTCTCCGAGAAGGAAATGTTTTACTTCTTCTTGCCCTCTCCACACTGTTGGTCCTACTGTGGGGGCTTCTTCTCCCTCAGGGAGACCTACAGCACAGAGGCAATCTCTCTCAAGAAGGCAAACACAGCCCTGTGCAGGTCTCTGTGGCAGCCAAAAGGCAAAAGCAGCTACAGCTGGGATCAGTCTTGCTTCTGGCAAGCCCAGCTGCTCATCTGGGGCCTTGCTCCTGTCTCTTGCCAGGCTGGTAACCTGCAGCCAAACATCCCTCAGTTTGGATATTGGTACTCTCCACCTGCATCCAGCATATGGCCCTGTCCCAGTTTTGGATTACCCTCGTGAGCCACACTTTTCCTACCTCCCTCTTCAAGTACTCCCAACAGAACAGCAACATGGAATCAAAGGTAGAACAAACTCCCATCACTATCTGGCTCTGACCTCAATGAGCACCAGGTTCCTGAGAAGATGAGGTGCAGACCAAGCAGCAATAGTTATCTCTATGTGGAATTCAGGTGTTACGAGACTGAGGGGAAAGCCAGTTCTGCCAGCACGCTGAGACAGTGGAGGGCATGGTTAGTTACTCCTCCCTAAGGCTGCTGCTGTAGTGGATACTCTGTGTTCTCTCACTGAACTGAGTCACTGGTCACCTGTCTGTCAAGGGTAGAGCTTGGTCATGAGAGCTGTAGACTAAGCAGGGGGCAAGCGGCAAGTGTAAGGGCAAACAGGCACCAAGCTTAGGCAGGAGCACCAATTCCCTCACAAGTGTGTGTACATGGGCATGTGCAAATGCTTCACCTGAAGGGCTTCCTGGTTTCCTCACTGCTAATGCAGGTTGTCAGATCAGGATTCTCGGGAATCTCTCTCCCACTCTGCAGCTCTGGCCTAGCTGCAGGCAGCGACCCTCTGCCTCTGCTCGGACACCAGCAAGCACCTCCCTCCCCGCTGCCTGCCTGCCCATGGCTGCTTAAGGAAACAGCTCGCCTCGGGGTGCTATGCGGGAGGCAAATTCCAGCACTGGGGTCAAATTCCTCAAGCAAGGAATCTGGAAGTCCTTCAGTACTGGATAAAGACTGCAAAATAACAGAGCTCACAGTCCCCTTGGCAGAACTGAATTTTAACCAGCAGAGTGGCTTTCTGCTCGGTCAGTGGGTTGCGTGAAATGCATACGACAGTGATAAATTATCATGAGCGATTTGTAATGCTCCTTAACCAAAATTAAGTTACTCACAAAGTGATTTCTTAGAATGACTTCTTTGCTTGCTCTTCCCGAACCATTAAATTACAAATCTGTGATTATTTACTACAGCAAACTTAAAACTGTCACCTAAGAACAAAAGGTCTTTTTGATAGCAGATGTTTACTTTCAGCTGAAAGGGCACATGCTCAAATTTTGCTAAGTGTATCTCACTTGCATTTTAATTCTTCAGGTTGAAAACATCAGCTGGCTGCACAAAGAAGCAGAAAGGTGAAAATGTCATTGAATAAAACCTCTGACTATTTCTCACAATTGGCACTAACAAATGTTTTCCGGAAGCTAGAGGTCACTGCACACAAAGCCCTACAGCTTTTGCGCATTAAGTTGAAGTTATTGTATAGAACTGGAATTCCTCAAGCAAGGTCAGAGAGTTTATCCCAAATGTTAGCAAATTCCAACAACTGATCTAACACAGATGCTTTCATTCCCTTCAGCGGGATGCTCTGGAGGCGGAGGAGTGGTTTGAGCAGGGCTGCTGCTTCCTCAGCACATACAAATGGCAATCATGCTGCAGATGGGCTTTTTGCTTCACCCAGATCTGACTGTAACTGCCGTGACCCTCCCCCAAAAGGTATTAAGTTCCATCTACACAGGTATATAATTTTTTAATACATAGGGCAGCGGGAGACACTAGCTACACTGTCACCTAAGTGTTTTTGGAAGAGGAAAAAGAGCTATTCAGCATTAAAGATTCAGGAATGTCTGTTGACATATTAAGGAAACAACCTCGGGGGACAGCTGACACGGCTCCAAGAAGCATTACCAAGGGAACAGTGACGCAAATGTCTTCCATTTTTACAGGCTGGCAGCTCGCCAGGTTCCCTCGCCTGATGGTTGATGTAATGCTAATCCCTATCTGGGTTAGAGCTTGGATATCAACCACAGCAGCTCACTGTGCTGCAATCAATATAGCACACTTTTTATAGAAGAGTGTATAAAAAAAATTCTGCTCTAATCTACTAGGAATATGTACAGTAGAGTAATAGCAGGGGAAATCTAATGGCTAGCCTGGAGCTCACCCAGCTTGTGCTTTTGCAAGCATGCACGTGTATGCGCAGGCTTGTACACAAACCCATCTACACCTAAAATAATGGCAAGTCCAGGCGAGGGCCACACATTGAGAAAGGGCTGGCTGTTCATCACGTACAAGAAGAGCCGTCCAATTCTTTTATTAAGTGGTGTACTGGCAGAAGAAAACAAGCAAAATGGGACTGGAAAATATAATGGGCTATCATTCACAGCATGGAATAAAATGGGTGTTTCTGTAATAGTGACAACATTTTGTAGTTCTATGAGAAGCAGATAGCTCTGTGGGGATCAACAAAGCCTCACAGAACACCTCTACATGGTAGACAGCACCAAGTCAGAGTGAAGGACTCACAGTAGGTCACTAGCAGTTGAACCCATCAGCCCCACAGTTGGTGTGTCAACTCCTGCATAGTGGTCACCAACACCAGCACCTTAAGACAAGAAATGAGCAGGAAAGGAATTCAGGTATCTTGAATTACCATGTAATTATCTGAGTAGCAATTTGGCTTCCTCATAAAAGAAGAACTTTGAAATCCTGAGTAACCTCTAGTTAATATAGTACTGGTCTTGTACCATCTACCATGGAAAGCCTTTCCACTGCTTGACTGCACCCTAAAACCACTCTAGAGCACTGGTTTGCTGCTAACTGACAGTGCAGCTTCCTGCATCATCAGTCTATTTCCTGTAGGGGATAACCCCCCACCATTTTATTTCACAGGATCCTGGTGTCATAACTATGACAGTACTAAAGTGTGTTCTTGCTCCAGAAAAAAAATTTTAAGAAAAACTTTGTGTGTAACAAAGTAGATGAATTCCAGCCTTATCCAACACCTAGTATGATGAGGACTTATGCAGGCCAATACATTGATTCCTTCTATTCCTCCTTTATCAGATTATATTTAAGGAAAAATTTAGGAAAACACTAGTTTAAAATAGAAGCTGACATTCCAGTAATATTATTAGTCCTTAGGTTAAATCCTGGCAGATATGAGAAGAATATTAACCATATCATGGGTTTCCAAAGGGGGTCAGCTTCACAGAACAGCCTGAGAGGTCGGTTGGTATTTTGGGAAAATCCAGTTACATGGCCTGTGGAGATTAAAAAGGCAATACTCTCAACCATATCTTTCCCTAGGCCACACTCAAGGCAACCTTTCTACAGCAGCTGGTGTTGACTGAACCGAGTAACTGCCCCTATTTTGCACTGCAGCAAAAATGAAGGAAATCAGTGTTCATTCATTTTAGCCCATACCTACTCAAGGAGCCACATGGCATAAAGCTCCCCTGAGATACTCACTAGCACCCAGCTGCAACATCACATGTACATCAGGTGTTCCCTTGCATTTCCTTTGCTAGGAGCTGCCAGGGTATGATGCTGTTTCTGGCCATCCCTCCCTCCGCTGCTCTTCATTCCCCTCCAACAGGGTCCTGGCCACAGCAGCAGTAGCTTCAGGCAGGTTTGACTGTGGGAGTGATGGGGGGGCTTTTCCTGCAAGGAGGGTTTCTGTAACACTCCAGCAGGCAGAAAGGCTCAAGGAGCAAAACAGGGAAGGAACAGTGAGGTAGGAGGTACAAAACAGGTAGGGCAACTGTGGCAAAACAAAAGCAGGGAGAAGACAGCATTTGGCTTCATAACTTCTTTCTTTATTTCTACCCCTTTGGTCCTCAGAAGCCATGTCCTTTCCATCCACCCATCCTGCTTTGGTGCGCAGTGCTCCCTGGCCTGACATTGGCTTCTCTGCCTTTAGTTTTCAAAATAGTCTCTAAGTGAATGGATGGTCTTGTTACAACAGTCTCATAAAACAGACCAGCTGAGAGCATTAATATAATTATATTACCCTCTTTCACTGATTTGTGAAGAAGTAAAACATTTGATTACCAAAGAGCTCCCTTCTCCAACAAAGGATTTGGCTGAGTTTGCTCTCATGTAAGCAACGGAGGAGAGAGTGTATTTCCCTTTCAAAATAAAAAGTAAAGGCGAGGTAAATAGCTTAAGCAAAGATACATTTTAGTACACCATATACATTACAGTGCTCCAGACATGCCCTCCCTTTGCAGCACATACACATGTAGCAGGGAGGGAACTGTAAGCCCAGTCTTCCTCGCAGACAAAGATGACCTCATGGAATTATGATGCAATCCCAATGTGAAAGGAAAATCCAAGTCCTTCCTATGCAATCTATAGGACACTGGCACAATTTTTAACATATGTGTTTATATTTCCTTAATATTTAATGAAATGCTTAAGAAAAACATGTTCTAAACATGTTGATATAATTACAGTTTGTTGTGCTTGAATTCTGAATGGAGAACAGCCTCCATTATTTTTTCCACATACTTGTACTACATTATATTAAAAACATACTCTGCTCTGAACAGACATGTTGTGTGCCTTATAAACACTTTGTGCAGTTGGAAACATTAATGTTTAGCAAAAATCCCACTGCCAGCAAAGCAATGTGGAGAACCTCCTTTGTAGTAAATGATCTGCACACTGATCACGTGAGGTGATCACCAGGGGTCACTCATGAAGGACCTGGCCAAGGGAACCTACTCTGTATCTGCATGCAGCTCAGCAGGGCTCCTCAGGGTCCAGCACTGCTGAGTGGAGCGCTTGCCTCTCCAGAGGACATAAATCCGAGGGAGAAGACTCCAGAGAAGTTAATGCTCTGGTCTAGGTGGAGTTTGCTTTCTTGTATATTAAAATACAAGATAAATATCAGTTAGCATCAGTGCCCTGCAAGGTTCATTGCCTTCTCAGCTTTTCTCACACTAATGGTGGGGTTCAGTAGGCTCTGACAATCTAATTAATGTGACTCAGGCATTATCACACAATCTTTCTTGCTCTAAACACCCTATACTTCATTGCAGTACTACCAGAATTAGTCAGAGAACTCCAAAAAATCATTGTAGTATTTTGTTTTAAAATGTTAATGCAAGGCTGATGTTCATAATCTCTAGTGACCAATTAGTAAAACTGAGTGGTTTTCAGGGCAAAATCATTAGACAAAATTCACGGGAACGAGAAAATGTCATCTTTTCATTCTCAGAGCAAATATGGTCCTGTGTTTTCAGTGCAACAATCATCCTTATCCAGGCCAGCAGCAGCTGGGGATTTCCACATTTTTCCTGTGCATAAACAAAATAAACCTGGGGTGTGGATTTGTCTCCAGTTCCAAACCCTCTGATTCCCTTCCAAAACAAAGGCCCTGTCAGGTGCAAAATAGACTCCAGTTCCCAACTGGAATAATATGTTCTCTACATGAAGAGCTGGAATCAGGGGATAAGGCTGACATGTTAACCCTCCTTGTAGCCCTGTGAAAAGAAGGACCTGTGCTCCCGGCCAGGTGATGTGATCATGATCTGAGCAGACTGCCTGCTCCTGCTGCCCATGTCTCTCAGAGTAGGGCTGTATCCATACCCACATACTCTGCTATATGGACAGCCAGGCTCCTCCAAATGTGTAATGTGAGGACCACACAATACAAAAGTCCTGTTCCTAGAGGTAGTGAAGAATCTGCTTTAGCCCAGAGCACGGGGGTCTGTGTTTCTTTTCACACTCCTGCACAGGCATGAATTACCTAGAGAGGGACTTGCCTGTTCTAACAAGCTTCACACAAAAGTAGAGAAACAGCAGCCTCGGTCTTAACAGCAGCCTCTACCTCTGAAGATGCATTTCTTAGTGGCAAGGCACCCATCAAGGCAAACATTTGGCCTTATGCCTTAAAGTGAAGGTACAGATTGCTGAAGAGCTGAGCTGAGACCTGGCTTGATGAACATTGACCAATGGTGTGTTTGAGGATGCCAAAGAGAATGACACTTCTTTACCCTGCCCATTAGGCGTTTGTGCTCTGTTCGGCTCTGTGCAACTGCACCACTGAGTCTCTGACCACCAGAGGAGCCATGCTTGGATCTGAGTAGCTGGAATCACTTCACCCCTAGGTCATTACAATATTCAATTATGGCTCTGTACTTAAGTGACACAATAGATACAGGAATTGAAAGCACAGAAACTCCTAACTTCTGATCCCGACTCTACAACAGAATCCCTCGGTGGCTTTAGGCAAGGTACTTAACATCTCTGCCTCAGTTTTCCCATTTGCAGAAGGGGGCTAATAATACTCAGCTACCTACTCCACAGGGAAGTCCTCAGGATTCATTACTTAATGTAAAGTGGCTAGAAGATGAAAACCTGCATGTAAGTGCCAAGCGTTATTACAGTTACCAGGTTTAGCCTCAATTTTTGAAACTTGCTTTCCTCTTTGAAATGAGAAAAAGTGTTCCTTTTAGTCGATGAAGATTAGTGTTCTGCACTGCATTTCCTACAGAAGTGGGAAGGTGCCTTGGGAATATGAAAGGAAAGGAGAAAAATGTGTCCCCTTGGATCCCAATCTACCTTTCACATCCTCTCAGGAAATTGTTTTGAAAGCGTCCGACACTTGGTGCAATATGCTGCAGTCACAAGGTAAAAATTTTACTCTTTCAAGAATTTTTTATGAGCCCCAGGAATAAATCATCTCTAGGAGGGATGGTGAAGCATAATGTTGAGAGTCTGTGATTTTCCCCAGAGGTAGAGAAATCATTCCAAGCTTTTCTCCAATTTGTTCATGAAACTTTAACAGGAAAATACCAAGGGCCATTCTGGCACATCGCTGGGATATGTACATTAAGACAAACCAAGGGGAGCGTTTTGATTGACCAAATTATTTCCTTCAGTCTCAAATGATTTAAATGTTTGATTTTAAGTGACAGTTCTGGTATGGCAAATTATTTTCATGGCAATGAGGTCAACATTATGCTTGATCAGCATCTTTAAACAGACTGGCATAACTACATGATGGAGAGCATGGGGACCAGTCATCCTAACATGAGCTGCACTGAGACTACAATCTGCAATAAATGAATGCAGCAAACAAAAGGACCAATTCAGTACTTGCAAATGCTAAGATTATCGGAAACAAAGAAAATAATTTTGTCACCCCAGAAAAAAAAGTCCTTTTATGATTGTTCTGAAAAAGCCCCCTGCCATGAACTGCTGCCACTCCTAAGAATTCAAAGCATGCAGCTAATGCACATGGTTCTGCTTCCAGCTTCATTAATATGAGATTTTGGCACCACAGGAGCACCTCCTGTGTGTACTGGATCCAGATCTGGCATAAGAACACCATTATGTTTCTGTTCAATTAGAGCACACAATGTGGTGTTTATGCCAGTTTTATGCTTACTGGAGGACAGACATTACCTGATTCGGTACAGTGTCTGCCAGAATTTGTCAAACATATCTGAACCAGCATAGTAATTTTGTGCTTGTTCAGTGCTTGGCAGCACATGGCTGTGATGTCCTGGTCCAGCACTGGATGCTTTTTATGCCAGATTTTCTATCGCATGAAACTGTGATTTAAGATATACAGTGCAGTTACATGCCTTGCTTATATTAACTAAGATGTTCTGCCTCTTTACTGTAAGGTGTTAATTACCATACGCATAACAGAGATTATATAATTCCAGAGAAAAGGCTCTCCTTTGATGTTTACTCCTGGGCTTCAGGTTTCTTAGTGATGCAGTACTTGTCAGGTCTATCTGCCTCCTGAATGTAAAACACTTATGTCTCACTTCAATAAGTAAATAAAAGGTACCAAGTTAATATGAGTAAAGCATATAAAGAAAAGGAGTATTAGATCAGAAGAGAAATCTATTATCCACTCCTGCTTTCCTCATTTCCCATTGAGTGGGGTGTAGGACCAAGCCACCCTGCACTCTGAGTTGCTCCACTTTCAACAAATATTGGTCAAATCCTGCAGGATCAGAGCCAGCTTTGAGACGTGCTGGCAAGAGGATTTTGCTAGGATCCTCCCTTCCTCGTCATCCCTCCCAAGCAGAACAGAGTCCTTTATAGCAAAGTGGGTGGGGAGGGCTCAGAAATCTTTGAGTCCCTCCAGCTTACCCAGGCGACACAGAGGCCAGCCACATGTACACTGGGGATGTCAGCATCCCAGCTATTTTCTAGAAACAATTCCCTCTAAAGGGAGCAGTTCTTCAGACAAAGCCTTATGACACATCCGGGTGACTTTTAGGCTCTTTTCCTTTTCATCTAAATTACTTAGTCATGGAACCCAGAATAATTATCCATAAGTGGTCAAAAGAGCCACAGAAACAAAATGCCTCTTGGGACATTGCAACACAATACTGAACTAGTAAAAAGAAACTTCATTAATCTAAGAAGGTCTAAGAAGAGTCTCTTTGTTTCACCTGCTTTCTCCCATGTCTTTGTCTTATTTTTCCTCCTTCCACCTCTGTTTTCTTCTTCTTCTCCTCTTCTTCTTCCTCTTCTCCATGTCATCCTCTTCTGTCTTTGTTTGCATTCCATCTTCTAAAATACACTTTTCTTCTCTTGTTCATCATGTCACTCCTTTTCTTTACACAGTGGTTTTACCTACTTCTCTCCTTTTTTCCCTGGTCATTCCCATTCATCCCTGGCCACTGTCCTCCTCAGTTTCTTTTTTCTGTCTCTTTAGTCATCCCTTGCTCTTCTCCACCTCAGTTCTCTCTGTCTGATGTTTTCTTTAATCTTTGCCTTCCTGGGGAAATTAAGTTCTCTCACTTTGAATCTTACACCTTCTTATTCCACATTCTTGCAGTCCTTTCCTTCTTTATGCTGTGGATTATTCTCATTCCCTCGCACCTCACTGCCCTGAAAAATTTCTGTATCCTCACCCATTAGTTACTGGGCAAAATGTCTTTCACAAGCTATGGATGTCACTACAGCCACAGGAGCCACAATCAGGGGAGTGATGTTTACAGAAGCAAGACTAGGCTGAAAAGAAGCCTTGCTTGTGCACAAGTTAACTCATGGAGAGGTTATTAGTTTGGTTTATCAAAGGGTGGGTCAGCAGACAGGAAAATCCCAAGCTTATCTGTTTGTCCTTTGGACAGCTATGCCTGTTTTGTCATTGTTACTAGTCCTTTCCCACTTTCCCAAAGAATGTTGTCGGTGCTGCACAGATGAAGGGCTGCTGGTTGTTCCTACCCTTGCCCCTCTTGGAAGTGTGGATGGTTGCTGTGGTCAAAAGCATGCAGTAGCAGAGCCAGATCCCCTCTTCCACTTATGTTGGTATGCAGCTTGTAGCTGAGTCAGCTCTTTGGATGAGATGTTCTTTCCTGTGGCTGGAAGTTGCATCAGAAGTTCACCACAGAGGACAGCTGAGCCACCAGGCAGCAGCCAGCAGTGCCTGGTAGGGTGCTTTTGCACTCTCTTTGTGAGCTTTACCCAAGTAGTTCCCTGCTGCATTGCAAGCTGATCCACAGAAAGGGCAGCCATGCACAACCTGACTGCTAGAACTGGTCACTGGCACAAAGTGCTTCTAAGTTGCTGTGAATCCCCTCTGCTCACGGCCAGCCTTCACACTAAATGCCCCCTTCACAGTGAAAAAGGCTAGAAACTACCCAGAGTAACTTGTTCCCAAGGGCACCATCACTAAGTCAACAAAGTTGCAATATAAATGCATGTGTCCCATTGTTAGGGGTTGGAGAGACAAAATTGACAGGGGTTTGTCAGGAACACCCACAGAGATCCCTAGACACAGAGCAACCAAGTTTAAAGATCCAAAGGCCAGCGTCTTGCAATAGCAGCAGCCAAGCACGGTCAAGCAACAAATGAACATTTACTTTACTGCTTCATATTCTTCCCAGTTTTTTCCTTTGGCCACAGTGCCTGAGTTCACACAAACCCGTATGAAACGAGCAAACAATACCCCCATTAAACGTATGGAGAAGCTTAGAGACGGGAACAACTCACCTCCAAGAGCTTCACCCAAGTCCCACAGGAAGGCTACAGCAGAGCCAGAAATAGAGCCCAGACCTCCTGACTCCAAGCCCCGGGCCCTAACAAAAACACCAGCTTTCCTCTACCAACCCTCTCTTCATACACTACATTGACCAGACTGGAAAAGGCATTCAAAATAAATAAAACCTACTTCTCACGCCAAGTTTTAAAAAACATTTTCTTGTCATGGCTGGTTGTTTTTCTCCTGCTAGACATTAGGCAGTCTCCACGAGAGAGACAGTTCTCCTTTCTTCTCCAGGAAACACAGTTGTCTCCCACATGTTGCACTCAATGTAGCTCAAAGAAATGTTTTAGGAAATTCCCCCTAATTCAGTGAAATTGTTAGCTTGGCAGTGGCTTGCTGGAAACAGGACTGAAAGATTGCCTTGGAGCTTTTTTTTTTATTTTTCCTTTTGAAAGTGTAGAGGAGAGCTCGGGCTTCAGACGGGCTGCTGAGGAAGACAGAAACTCATGTTACATAGGAAAGATTTGGCAGGCCCAAACACAGAAATTTCCAGAAGTGTTTGCGTGGCAACAGCTCTGTGCCAATCCACATTTTTTAGCTATTCTGGCTGGATGCCCAGCCGACAAGAAAGTCTTGTATCTCCACACAGTTCACTGGCTTCCCTGAGGAGTTTCCATACTGCATGGCAACATTGGATAATCTCATTTGCGCGCCAGAAAAACTCCTGCTACTTACGCTGTTACTAAATACCAGATGTGCTTAATAAAGAGTAAGTGGAGCCAAACCTAGGGTAATCACATAACCTATCATTAACATTTTCTAAAAACAAAAAAAATGCCATTGGAACAGCAGATTACTGTTTTGCTTTGTTTGCTTTACGCCCTGTTACGGGAACCCCTGGGGTGCTGGGAAGGGAGCATGGCAGGAGTAGACAGCTCTGGCACGGCCGATGACATTGTTTACAATCACACCCCTGCACATCTGAAACATGTGTGAGAAAGTAAAGGCTAAGCAGATTTCCCCTGTGCTGGAGAGGGAGGGGAGGATTGCAACAGGAAGTCTATGCCACTGAGAAAGTGCTGGAGTCGTGTTTCTTCATCCTGGGGAGGTGGCGGGGAAGGGGGATGCAGCAAGGGCGGTGTGAGTTTGGTCCTTTAAGACATGCACATCTGCAAGTCCCCACTGCACAGGAATGCAGGATTGGGCCTTGTTCCTGGAAATTTAATGACGGCCCAAATCCTCCAACCCCATTTAAAATACATTTTTGTGTGAGTCAGGGGGCCAGTCACCACACAAAATGTGTGTGCACATTTATTATGGATTTAAATGGATGTTGCACATGTGCATATCTGATGCTGACCAGACCCTTCAGGGAAATAGCTAAGTCACAGTGATGGCGAGTGAATTCTGCTACAACAGGCTGTTAAGAGAAGGAGGGAGACAGATGCACCACAACATCCACAGCCCCTGTGCACTCTTGGCACTGGAGGCCTGGAGAGCAGTGAATAATCCAAGTGTGAGAGGGGTAAGACATCCCTGAAATGAGACATGGGTGAAAAACCTGGTTTCTCCCACAGCTGTCTCTGCAATTGACAGGGGGAATGGACTTAAATGACTAGAAAAAGAGCTTTTATCTTTATTTTAGTGTCAACTGCTACCCAGCTGTAAGAGAAGCCTGGCAAACACCTGTTGACTGGGTCCTCACAAGGGTGGCCATCCCTCACAGGTCTGCTTGCTCTGGATGGGTAGAAACCAAGGCAATGGGATGGGAACAGGGACAAGTTCAGGCCTTGCTTGTTTTGTACACCAAGGCGGGGAGCAGTGAGTCACTCTCATCATGAAACAGCCTCAAGCAATGCCATTGCTCTAGGCCCTCAAGCAAAACTCTGACCCAAGTCAGTGGGAGTTGCAACTATGCAAAACTGGGATATCTGATGCCAGGAGCTGTGCCAAGGGCACTGGGTGAGGAGGTCACAGTAGGTGTCAGCCTGCCACAGCCCAGGAGCAGGAGGGTGGCCACAGCCCAGTGCTCACATGGCTCCCAATGTGACTGAACAGCAACATTTTCCAAAGGCTGGATGCAAGAAAAGAAAAGCCAGCAGACCAGGGAAATGAAATGATCTTGCTGCTGCAAGCCCTTGCTTGTGCCCTCCCCGCTTGACCCTGCTCATTGCAGCCACTGTGTAAGGCTGGGTCCAGACTCCATGTCACCCCATGAATTTAGTATGGTCCCAAAGGCTGTGCAGAGTGTCAGCAAGTAACACATCAGCCTGTGCTGCCCCCAGGACAAACAGTTGGTAAAATCCTGCATCCCAGCACAGGAGCCAGCTGCACAGTGGTAGTGATGGAGCAGCTGGTCCTGCCTGGGCCAGGCTTTTGCCTGATGTAGGTATTGCTTGGCTGGCTCATAGCCACAGGCTCAGGGCAGCAGATGACTCAGAGCATCAAAACAGTCATGTCCCCACCAGCTATTCTGTCTGTGCCACAGTCCTGGAGAGCTGGGTTTGCTGCTGCCACCGCTTAGAGGTTAGGTTGAGGAGGATGTAGTTAGCCTATTGGGGGGGTGAAACACTAGGACACTTGGATCCTGCCCCACATCTCCTTCTTCCAGATCCATCCTTCTCCTTGTACAATGGCTGGAGTGGCCCTGACTGGTCAGCCTTCAGACGAAAAGACTTGGTTTCACCTGTACTGCCGAGAAGCCCCAAGGAGGGGCTAAACATCCTCCAGTGTTCCAATCTTGTTGCTGGCACCTTTCCTGTCTTTGTCACCATAGTGTCTTGGGCACTTCTGGAGGACTGAGGGAGCTGTCTATGACTTGGCAGCCAGAGCAGGAATGGACTGCACCCACAGTGAAGGAACAGAGCAACCAGCTTTCCCAAAGTAAAAACCTGGGACTGCAGTGACATAGCCAGCAGCTCTCTCCCTCAGTCTGCCCACTCCCTGTCTGACAGAAGAATTTGTATCAGTGCAGCTGCTGATTCAGGGGAGCCTCATCCCACCCGCTGTGGGTGGTGTGCAACAGAGCCAGGAGAAAATTAGGTAGTGGCTGCCCAACCTTGTATCACTGTTTCCACTTCAAACTTTAGGGATCTTCTAAAAGAGTCAGGAAACAGCAGAGAAGAACAGCTAATCAGCTGCATAAAGCCACTCCTTTCTTCCCCTCACTGCTGCTAGGGTCTCCCGGCCCCCTGCCCGCCCCACCCTGCCAGACTTCTTTAGTCAGCTGCCTCACTCTTGGCCTCCCCCCAGAAGGCTGAGGGAATGCTCAGGCAAGGCTCCTTAACTGCAAACATCCAGGCACCTCAACACATCGCACTAGATCTATCTCCTTCCTCGTTGCTCTGCATAGGCCAGTCACTTCAGCTTGTAGGTGAACCAATAAAAGGATGTTTTCCTATAGCTGCTTCCAGGAATCCAGCAATTGTACTGCTTCTTTGGAGTTTGGTTTGATTGTTGTGTTGTGAAGGGGTACCTATCAAATGGTCCTAAAAATGAACACCTAACCCCATCCTCAGTTGGAGGGAGGAAGAAGAGGTTCTCGCCGAGCAGTCACAAGGCATGCCACAAACAGCTTGCTTCATTACCCCACCGAGGAACAAAGTCCATTGCTAGTAGGACACCTCAATCTACAAAGGGAAGCTCATGAGCTTTACAGTGGATAAGGATGCTCATGGGGTTTCTCTTTTTTGCTGTGGCCAAGTAGAGCTGGAACAGTACTTGGTAAGGCATTGCACAGGTCTGAACTGCAGGCCAGTCCTTGACCTGAAGATCTATCTTGAGAGAGATGAGACAATAAAAGGGGTTGAACAAGGAAGAAGAGGGGGCATAAAGTGAATTCGCAAATACCACTGTAGTGCCATGATCAGTGTGAAAAAAAATGGGGTTTAAGATCTTAATTAGAAAAGAGGTAAGAGAGAGTTTTAAGAAGGGCAAGAGCAGCAAGAGTGGCAAGGGCAGATGAGATGAGGCTGAGAGGAAGGCAAAAGGGAAAGGGAAGACAACTCTGACAGTCCCATTATATCTTCTTCTGTTCCCCAGCAGCCAAGAGATGGGGGAAGGGGCATGAAACAGTTCCTTACATGTGCAGTAAAGATGCAAGGGGTGACTGCTTTATCCTTCATTTCTTACTCTGGCAAGCCTAAGCTGACCCTGTCTTTTTCCATGTCACGGGGCTGCTCTATCTGTTTAAACAACCTCTCCTAGCTTCTATCAATCAGACCCAAAGTTGGACAAGCGGGCAACACAATGTCAGGGAACAACTGCAACAGAATGCACACAGGAAAGATCTGTTGGAGCTCTCCAACACATTAAATGGTTTTATCTTATCTGTTGCCAGAAGGGACAAAGAGCTAGAGGGATGGTGAAGGTCAATCAGGCACTTAGGAGAGCTCAGAACAAGGAAATAACTGATTACACTGAAGGGCATCACATTTGCAATTAAGGCTGAGCTCCAAAAATATGGGGGAAGTAAGCTGTTTCTCTTTCCTAGTTCAGTATAAGAAAGGATCCCCAATGTCTAGAACCAACAACTGTGTGGAAGTGTCATTCCCCTTCCTGCATGCCCACCAGGTTCTGAATGAGAGAGGATGAGCAATAAGCCTGTGATTATTTACAAGAAAAAGACTTAGCACTTCTGGGCACAGCTCTGTTGCCAGTAAAAAGCATGATGAAAAGCATACTTTGATGAAACCTCATTCAAGTGATTTATGGGTAAAGGTGAATCTAGTATATATCATATTTGTCTGATGGCAAACAGAGTGCACTTGTGAAATGCATCTGACTACATGTTCTGAGAAAATCTTCATGAGACATCTGTGAGCTTTGAATCACTCCATTGTTGTCAGGGTTTCAGATGGAAATTGTTCTGGATACAAAGGAATGGCGGGTCACTAATGGCTTATTGGTTATTAAATGCTTTGGGTTTAGGAACTTAAAGGATATGTAGATACTTTTCTCATTTTCAGCTTCATGTGAAGCAAAATACTAGATGAAGATAAATAACCAGAGCAACTTGCCTTTTGCTTGAGAAGTAAAGACCCAGGCTATCGCTGTGAAAATATGTGAAAAGTGCTTTTGACCCTCTGTAAGAGAATAGCTCTGTCACTGATCTATATTAGCAGGCCTTAAAATGAAACTGCTGTGAGCCAAAGAGGAAGGTATGTGCTAGGGTTATGTCACAGAGAGAGAGAGAGAGAGAGAGAGAGAGACTCAGCGTATCTGGCTTAACCACCCAACTCTGTTGCTGACATTCTATTGTTTTATCCATCTTTATTGGTTTAGCACAACAATTTCAGAGCACCAAAATGAGTTGATTGCTTATGGTTTTAGAGTTAGATACTCTGCTGGATGGCCCTTAAATCATCTCATCAAAAATGGCAAGCATAAGATACTCTCTTCCTGACAGCTTCAGCCTGGAGAGAGCAGGTTCATGTTCCAGGGAACTGCTGAGAAGTTACAAAGGCTGTATCCACTGGACACCCTCTCTGTCACCTCTTGCTCAAAGCAAAGCTTTGCAAGTTATCTCTCAGCTTTCACTGGAGGGGAAAAAAAGTAATCACAGCTTTCCTGATTTAGTGCCCCCTTGGCAGACTTTTGTCTGCTTAGGGCCACATGACGGTGGCCTGCTATCCCAGCCTGCTGTCAATTCAGGCTTCTCTCACTTCATTTCCTTGGCTGTTAAATGATGCTGAAGTCACAGTCAGAACTTCAGTTGCAGTGAAACACGGTACTAATACACTGAAATGAGAACCTCTATGGAAACACCTCCCAAAATAATGAAAGGTGTGAGGTAAAACTGGCTTAGGTGTTTGAGTGCTGCATCTGCATGTCACATAATTGTGATGTTGGCCTACAGCTGGTGGTAGAAAACTTGCTGGTGCAAGCAAGGCTAGATCAGGTCCAGACCCCCCCATGACACCTCCCATTCCTCCAGGTGCCAGTTAGAGCTCTGCATCCCTGCTGTATGCCAGGCAGTTCTTGTCTTTTCCCTTGCACACACAACCTTTAAGATGACCAGAAACAAGTTAGGAGAGGCCATAGTCATTGTTCTTGCCCCTCAGCTCTCCGTCTCAGCTACATTTGCCACCCTACACTCATGGCAGCTGAGGGCTGATCATGGTGGGGATTTTGGGGATGATGCATGAGAAAGCTGCTTTATCATCTCCCTCAGGGGTTTTCCCTGCCAGCTGGCCTGACTGCAGTTAGGACTGTGTTGACTGTTACTCCCTGGGATGGCTGCTAGTGCCAGAGGTGACAGTGGGCACAAGACCTCAACTAGCCATGTCCTTTCAGTATCCTGTTGGAAGGGCTCAGGAGCTTCATCCTTCTGAACCATCAGTGGGGCTCCCTCTCCCATCCCCACATCTGTGCCATGATGTCTCAGCTATAACGCTGCTGCCAAAAATTTTGTCCAGAGACCAGCAAGGCAAGCTCCTTGCAGCTTGACAGACTATTAAAAACGAGGGGCAATTCTGCAAGATTTGGCCTAGGCATAAGCAGTTGCCCTCAGTAGCTGCACAGCTATAGCTGAAACCCAAACAGAAAGCAAAGCATCTATCACTGAGCAAGCTGATGGAGGCACAGCAAGAGACCACCCAAGCCCTCAGTGTTTAACATGCAAAGGATCATGACCTTGGGGAAAAGGAAGAAGTGATTTTCCAGTATTACTGAGAGGAACAGAGACAGACAGCTATTGGGATCTCCCAGTATCACACAGAAAATGCATTACATGATCAGGAATGAATGCAGGTTTCCTAATTCCCAGTCCCATGGCAGCCATCATACTGGTTCCTGCCCAGTATGGGACATCAGGTTTCATTCAGCCTTTTGAAATGACAGCTAGCTATTTATGGCTACTGCCTACATTACTTCTAGGAGCAGCATCTTTCTATATTTTACGAACTCACTCCAAGTTTCCTTGAGTATGCTGCCAACACAGGGTGAATTTCTGAGAGTAATCTTCCTTCTTTTTTCCAGAGCAGAGAACATCTGGGACTACTGAGATATCATCTTGTGGCATTGGCTGGCTTTTTTCTTAAATGAGTTTCTGTGTAACAACTTCATGATGCTTTTCTTGGGAGGGAAACTGTCTCATCTAAAACCTTGTCTCACATATTCCTTTATGGAGGACATTTTATGCTAAAGCTCTTGAAAGAATTTCCTTTTGTGCTCTGTCCCCACCTTTCTCTGTTTAATTCCTCCCAAATGTCTCTCCGATGCTTAACCTGTAGGTTGACCTATTCACCAAAACCAAAGCAAAATGCTGGTTTGAATAAGCTCAGGATACATGGATGTCACTCCTGAATATTAGCAGGCCACACGATACTACCAACTTTATTTGATCCCATTTGCTGAAGCAGCCTGAATTTCTCAGGGGCAGGTTATTTTAATCCTAGTTCATTATTGTTCAAACCCATCAAGCAAATGGCTGTGAAGTGGAAGCTTGAATGGGCTTGTTTAATAGGCAAAGTCATTCATCTGCAGCGTAGCAGCTCTGCAGAAAGGCTGTCTTCTCTCTTCTGCTTCTTACTGAGTCTGCATTGGCAGCAGTGGTGTTAAACGCTGGTAGGGAAATGCTGGGATGAGTAAATCTTTGGCTTCACACTAACTGTTTTTGTTTGCTGCAAGAAATCCTTGCTGAAGTAAATGTTCTGATTGTTTCTATGGATCAATCACCTATTTTAAATATCTCACATCTCCCTTGGTATTGCTGAGGACACTGGCCCCATGGCAAGCTGTTTTCTTTATCTGAGTGAGTGATGGCCAAAGCAGCAACCCACTCAGGTCACAAAATATAACCTGTAGGATCTCACTACAGGTCTTATCACTGCTGCTGTGGAAAGCCAAGATAGTCTGTGAAACCATGGCACCTGTCAGCTTTGGAAAACTAGCCCTAAGGTGTCAGGATGGGCGTGCCCCTGTGAGCTAGGAGATGCAGTGAGCTTCTTTACCCCCTGACATGCACAATGTTTGAATTAAGAATCAGACCCTGAGCTGGCGTGAACTGGTGCATGGAATTTTGGTGGAGCCCTGCCAGGCAATGGCAACTGAAGTTCTGGCATCCAAGTCTATTTTTTTATACATAAAACTTGCTATTTTTGCAGGGCCTTTGGTTTAGCAGAAATGCCAGAAAAGTGTCCTGGCTGTGTTTCCCCTATGAAAGCATGGATGGAAGACCTTGTTTCTGGACACTTGCACCAAAGACATGTTCAAGACAGATAACTGCTAGTATCTGTCACAGGGCCATTTCTGTACCAGGCAACGTGTGTGGGAGCTTGGCCTTTCCTCCTGCTCCCTGCCTGCTAAAAGCCAACTGAAACTCATTACATACCAGGAATACCAGCATCCCCGCAAAGACTGTGCTGGGTGGTGGAGGAGGCTCTCCCTCTCTTCCTTTTTCCCTTCCGCCCAGCTTGGCTAGTTGTTTGGCAGAGCCCCAGCATTGGGAGGGGGGAGCAGACGGGGGCTTGGGAAGGCAGCAACTTCCCGAGCATACCCACAGCCTCATTTTGATCTGCAGTACTGCCTGCTCATTTCCACTTCACAGATGCTGCTGAGCTCCGCCACGGAGAGACAAATCCCAGAAGGGGAAGGGAGTGTGGTAGGGAGGGAAGAGATGAAAGCAGAAAAGAGCTGCATTTATTAAGCTGTTTTTCTTTCAGTGAAAAGAAGCATTTATCAGTGATTTCATATGTCATGTGAGATGTGGCTCCCTGCCAGTTTCTAAGGATGCAAACAAGCCACTGACATCATACACTAAATATAGAGCAGCTCCTGCTTTAGGTGAATAAATAATGCAGATGCGAAAGCCCAGGTTTTCGGTTACACATTCATTACCATCCATCTGTCAGGTTCTCATCATCAGGAGAACAATGTCTAACTCCAGCAAGGACTGACAGGTGAAGAATGCAAAACAACTGCAGACAATAAGTGATTAAGCAGATTTTCCTTGTTCTCTGGTGTTTTTTTCTTACAGCTACATTTCATTTCAGCACTAATCCATGGTGCAGCTTTTCCAGCACAGCTCTGCCACCTCCCTCCCTTTCCCTCCAAGCCAAGCTGGAGTGACAAGCCTGGGTGGGGAGAGCCTGAACAATGAACATGGCCAAAATGTGGAAACTTCCCTAGGCGATTAGCAGGGGAAAAAAAACGGAAGAAAGAAAGCGGCCAAAAAAAAAAGGCTCTGATCACAGAGTGCAAGCAGTAAAGCAGCATCATCCCCCTATGAAGCACTGTTCCCTGTGCTGTCAGAGAGAGATTTTAATTATGGTCTTCCAATGCTAATCATTCTTGATTCCTGTAGTGTTTTGGGGTATTTTAAGGAACCCATTTTAAAAACTGCACAAATAAACCTTTAGCTGGCTCCATGGTGTATTATTTTAGCTCTCAGAAAGCCCTCCAAGAAGGATTAGGATTGATAATAAAGCCAAATCAATAACTTTCTCCCTTCTCCTCCTTCAGATCAAAGGCACTGAGCATGAGGAAGCATCCCAACCCATCCTTTCTGGGGGAGAACAGAAACAGGAGAGTGGGAAACAAGAAGACAATGCGCCATCAAAGCCGCCGCAAGGTGTTGGATCAATGACAACATCTGCATGAGGGTCTGGGCTACAATAGAAGCTGTTACCATGGAAACGGGTGCAAAAGCGTCAGGCAGGAAGAAGCAGGCAATGATGAAAGGTGGGAAAGTGGGATGGAGTATTTTTAGATTGCTTAGGAGGAACGCTACACAATGACATCATCCTATCTCATTATTTGCACTCGTGCCGTATAACGCATTGTGGTATCTGCCCCAGACTGTTAAATGGGAAAATGTTATTATGGATGTGAATTATAAATACTGCAGTGAAACTTGAGCTTGGGAGTTATTAGACATCACTATTCTATAATAAAGGAGAGCATTTAATACACTGTGCTGTACAGATTGACTGTACAGTGCAAGAAACATTATGTCTAGGATTTTAATATTCTCAGAAAGTAATTATGACTCATCTTTTTATTGCTATTAAGAAGTAGAGTGCAAATAATTTTACACATTTGATATCCCACACATCAACAAGCCTTTTGCACTGGAGAAACATGGCCTAATTTTCCAGAGTGCTACATGCCAACATGTTCCAAGTGAGTGTCGTAGTAGTCATAGGTGGTCAGCACTGCCAAAAATCCAGCCATCTGTGTCACACATGAAAGAAGCCTCATTAATCTCGAAAACACAAAGTGTATATTTCACTGCCTGTGTTCAGCTCCTTTGGTAGGGCCAGACCCCTTTCGCAGTTAAGGACCAGTAGATGCCCATGACATCTGCTGAAATCCTGATTCTAGGCGGGGAAAAAATTCTGGCTGTCAGATATCACTCCTGGCTGCCTAACAGAGGGGAAAGCCTCCAGTCTGGGGAGGTGAAACAAGCTGGGTCGCATCTGCCTTGCACCGGGAGGTGGGTGCCTGGAGCTTGCCACACCAGAGAGGTTGGAATCACTACTCCTGTCAAGATGCTTGCAGTGAAGTCACAAGGATAAACCCAGAGGAATGTGTGTTTCTTGTGACTGCAGAACTCTGAGCCCTCTCTGTGCCCTGGAATAACCATTGGTAAATGTCACGCTCAGCCAAAGTGTGTCGAGGCCACCGGGGCCTGTCACTGGAGATAGGCAGGGACTGAAATTCCCAAGCCGTGCTGATAGCCACTGGTGCTGCCAAAATAGCGGCAGATGAGTGACAGGGCTTGCCCTAGCTTTTGCCCTGTGCACAGCAGAGCACGTGGGCACTCAGCCATTTGTTTTCGCACTTTGGATGGACCCTGCGTCAGGAGGCGAGAGCAGGAGGCGGGTGACCGGGGTGGTGCCAGGCTCCGATGCCAAGGGTGTAGGGCAGGCGGGGGAGCACGGCCCAGCAGCAAGGAGCAAGCCAGGCTGATGTCATGACATAGCCCTCCTCCTTGGTGAGCTAAATATACCCTTCCTGTGCCCCATCACTGTGCCGCCTGTCCCAGGGGTGCAGGTGGGCTGGGGGCAGCAGCAAGAGGCTGGGGGTGCACAGCTGAAGCCCTGACCTCCCGTGCCCTGCCATAAAAGGCACTGGTGCACAACCCAGCCAGCTGGGGAAACAGAACAAGAAATAGCACAGGGATGATTGTGGACAACCAGAAAGAGAAGCAAGCCAGGGAGTTGCCACCTAGCAGTAGGCAGAGGGGAGTTTACAGCAAGGACAACTGGTAGCAAAACCTGATGTTCTTTTTTTTTTTTTCCCATGCAATCACATATTTGAGCTCTCTTTCCTACCAGAAGATCTGACTCTCTAAATGTATAATAAATAGTGAAATGTGATGATGTATGTGTGCTATTTCTGATCCATCTTCGGGGGGAGAAGACGAAGGTTACCCAACAAAGCACAGCTCAGGCTGCTGAGGGTCCCACAGGGCATGTCTATGAAGAAGGATAGAAAAGGTGAGTGAATTTAGCTGAACATGAATAACAACACCTGAAGACATTTTCTTTCCTAGTCTAAATGTAGTCTTCTAGCTGACTTCCCTGAATCTATGGTACCTAGTCCTCATAATGATTAACCAGATCATGCCTGAAATAGCAGTCTTTTTTTATGATATCTTTAGTTAACTTGACCTATTCTGCACATTGGCTTCATTCAGCTTAACCTTACCTCCATTTCCCAGTTAAGCTAATGTCCAGCACAATGCTGAATAGCTTCTGCTTTCTTCCTGGCATCTCTTTTTTGGCAATTATCATTTCATTTTTGAGGAAGGACGTTATGGCTCTACATCTTATAATATTAGTGTTGGATATAGATGAAACAATATTTCATGTGACTTATCATTTAATTTGTATTATATGTTAGCTTTGGCAGTGCCAGTGTTGTAGTCATGCCAGTAGAGAAACTTTGATCTGAATGAGTGTAAAACTCAGCCAGGCTTGATGAATTGCAGAAAATAATTTCAAATATTAAAAATCTGACCCGTGCTTTTGGGGATACAAGTGTTTCTGATGCCCTAAATATCACACTTTAGTGGAGGCATGACCTCTCTGCAAAAATCAAGGACCATTTTAGGACAACATACAACTTGGGATAAGGAGTCACTCTGGGCACGTGTGGAATTCACCAGACACATTTTGGGCACTGCCCCAATCTGACTCACCGCAGTCGTGGACATGTACGGCTTGAGAGACCATCCAGACTCTTCCCCTCCCCTTCCCTCTCTTTCTAGCTGATATCCTGACTGATATGTGTTTAACCTTTTAAAAATATCTTTGGTGACAGGAACAACCCTCCACCAGGGCTCACCTCTGCTGTTGTTTTCAGCATGTTTTTCCTTTAGCTGTAACCCAGCTCACTCCCACTGACAAAGAACTCATCTTCTCTGCCTACCTGAAGACTAGTTGGTCTAATGGCAATCCTTACATATTTGACACATTGCCATGTCTGCCCTCATCCTCCAGTCCTCCAGCCCGAACAAACTAGCTCTTTCAACCCTTCTCTGTAAGCCACGTCTTCCAGGCTGCCACCATGCCCCTCTCTCTTCCATGCTCACTTGCATCATCCCTGGATCAGCGGGATGCTGTCCTCTTCCTGTCTCAGCCCTGAAGAGGGAGAAATGTTGATTTCCCCCATCCCACATCTAGCATGACCTCTGGCACCTCCTGCTTAGCCCCTTCCCCATTCCAGACCACTGTCTTCTGCCTTGCCACTCGGCCAGACCTCCCCTGCTCTGCTATTGCCGGCCTGGCCCTTCCCCACAGCACTGTTGTCTGCTTGAGGCCTCCTTCTAACTGAGGGCTGTGCACTCCCCTGTATTGAATTTCATTTTATTGATCTCAGACCATTTCTCCTATTTGCCAAGACCACTTTGATTTCTAGCCCTCCAAAGTGCTTGCAAAGTGTGCTTCCCCACCTGGAGTTACTCGTAGATTTTAAAGTGTGCTTCCTATCCTAATACCCTCCTCATTAATGTTATAAATAATTGCAGTACCATCCAGCACTATCTGCTTGCTTGCTGCTCTCCCTTCCCTTTGACCTCTCTGGGTACTAGAGCAGTGAGCACCCTTGCCCATGAGACATGGGAGAGTTATGGGCTTAACACCAGTGACAGCAGCCCCCTGAAAACATGGGGTAAAGCACAGTGTCCCATGTTCAGCCACTTGCTGCTGCCAGCATCAGGCATTAGGGCCTTACATCTGACATAAGCATGCCTCCATCCAAAGTCAAAAAGCTGCTCCCATATGTGTGTGCATGCATAGGGGTGTTGAATCTCAAACCTGTAGCCAGAAGACAAACTCAGATTGGTTTGGCTCAGCAGGACTGCTGAAGGTTGGACTACTAGAATGTTTACTGAGTGAGTTTGTGCAGCTTCAGCTCATGCTTGCCAGGGACCCAGCTGAACAATTAAAGGAAATATCAGTTCAGTCGCAGGTTGCAGCACACTCATAGCTCTGCCTTCAATGAATAAAATTAATCATTCACACTGATTCTCTAATCAACCCAATCCTCAGAGGTATAAATTATGCTGGCAGATATATAATCAGTGAGGTTTTCTAAATTAACCTAAAAAACCCCAAATAACCCTCCAAGTCTCTCAGCATTGGCTGAGCTGAGTAAAGGCTGTCTAAAACAAGCGCAACACAAAACTGTGTGGCAGCAACCATCCCCTGGAAAAGCTGATAGAAAAACAACCATCCTGGAATGGAGAGCTTTGATCCAAAATTATAATGTCCCACTCTGGTCTGTCCTTTCCTCAGTGACTCTGCCCAGATTCTTGGGGCATGCCTTGATTGCACAGAAATCCTGTCAGCATTCTACACCTCTGCAGGTGCAGGAGCACCTCAGACAAGGTCCTAATCTCTTCAGACTGCAGATCTGTAGGTAGGAAATACACCACAGCACATGACTGGGAATAAAACACAAGGTGCAGGGATATGGTCATAAACTGATGTCACCCTCTGCTAAATGCACCCCTGAGAGCAGCCTCAGTCTGGCTGTTGGATGGAGGGGAACATCAGCTTGACAGCTTCAGCTTAATTTTCTCTTCTCACTGCTTCTGTGGTAGGAAACACCAGTGTTCCTTGAAGAAGTGAAGGTGGCTGCTGTGTGCCAGCTCCCAGCAGACAGCCCATGTGAAATGGTTGTTCATCCACTGATCTGGGTCTGCAAAGGAATTTTGAGCCACTTTATTTATTCTCTATAGACATGTGGATTGAAATAATTGTACTGGTGTGTACTGAGTAACAAAAAAGACGTGTCAGGATTCTAAATGCAGCATTTGGAGCTGTTAGAGGAAAGCAGTGAAACAAAGCAGCAAAACATGAGTTAAAAGCATATTGCCTGCTTGACCTGGGGGGAAGAAGAAAGTTTGTATGGGGCCCAGCCTGCTGCTTTATGTAGCCACTGTTTTATTATCTAAAATAAAAATAAAATTGATTCCAGCAAATAATGGTAAATATTTGATGATATAATTATGTCTTATTAATGCAATGTTCTTTCTTTTGCAAATTAAATTTTCACAGGAATTCATCACCCATTTAATTTTTATTATTTAGGCCATGACTATGTCACAGTTGTTTGTTAGAACCATTTGATTAATATTAAATGTTTAAAATAAAACCTCCATTTATATTTTAGTTATAATGGCCCTACAAAAATATTATGAATACGAGTCAGTATTTATGGACCACATTAGCTCTTAGTACTGCCTTTGATATTTTTATTGCTGTACAGGACAGGCACAGTTCATTACATATGAAAAATAGTTTAATTTTCGGGAGCTTTGTAATGATCCATAAACTGAAGTATTTTCCTTGCCATGCCACACAAACCCTGTGAGTTCTTCCTCCTGCTCTCACCTCTTTTGTCCTGAAGAAAGCAGACCTGAGGAAGGGACAAATCTACCCTAGATTAAGTGGATCTCTTAAAAAACATGAATGCAGGAGATACAAGCTGTGAAAATCCTGAACACACAGCTCCCATCCGTTCAAATGCACAGATATGGACTATAACTGAGCAGGAACAGGGGGAGAGCATTAACTAGCAGGAGCTGTCTCATGGGTTTGTAAGGCATCTGGCATACCTGTTGGATGTGGTAATAAACTGAACTCTATACGTTTAACAGTTACCCCGCACAGAAAAGCTCCTTGTGGCCACTACAGCAGGTGGCTGCTATGGATTTCAGGCTCCAAAGATGCCCAAGAGCAGGCTGTCCTGCTGCATCAGGAGCAGCACCGGGTTTTCGGCTCCAGTAGCTCAAGCAATTTCAAGGGCTTCAGCTTTTTTTTTTTTTTTTTTATTTTGCAGTGCTATGGAAAGTGCTGTTGGCTTCTAGGAAAAAAACCCAACCAACCAACCAACCAAAACCAAAAACCAAAAACCAAAACAAAATCCAAAGAAAGGATCAAAAAAATCCCTCCCCAGCACTCCCTGTGCTCTCTGACAATCCATAGGGAATCAAGAAATTCCTGGGAATCAAGCAATCCCATGGAATGTTTTCAGATGAATCACAACCACCACGGTCATTACTGTGTCTGTAGGATGTTAGACCTAAACCAGGTATCTACAAAGGCCTTACTTTCCTTTTGCTACACCAGCTTTGACAACATCCTTACAGACTTTAAATGCCCTTATATCTCTTGCTGGCTGCAGGCTCCTCACATAGGGCATCTTCTTCCCAGCATAAAAGCTTCACTGGGCTTTTATGAGGCTTGGTGGATTTCTGCCACATACCTCGTGCTCATTTATAGTGGTGCAAAGTGAATACAAAACCTGTTCTATCTGTCCTGATGGCTTCCTATATGCCTTTCCTTGCTATGCCTGTCTGGCTGAGGCAAGTACAAGAAAGACAAGGAGCTACTGGAGAGGGTCCAAGGGAGGGCTGCAAAGATGATTAGGGGGCTGGAGCATCTCCCTTAGGAGAAGAGACTGCGGGAGCTGGGCCTGTTTAGTTTAGGGAAGGGAAGACTAAGAGGGATCTCATTAATGCATATAAATATCTCAAAGGCGGGTGCCAAGAGGATGGTGCCAGGCTCCTCTCAGTGGTGCCCAGTGACAGGATGAGGAACAGAGACTATAAATTAAACCAAAAGAAGTTCCACCTCAACATAAGGAAAAACTTCTTAACATTGAGGGTGGTAGAATACTGGAACAGGCTGCCCAGGCAGGTCATAGAGTCTCCCTCTCTGGACACATTCAAAATCCACATGGATGTGTTCCTGTGTAACCTGCTCTAGGTGATCGTGTCTTGCCAGGGGGCAAGATGATGTCCAGAGGTCTCTCTCAACCCTAACAATTCTATCATTCTGTGATTCTGTGAAGTGTCTGCCAAAGTGGGTCCATACAGAAGAAGGATGCATCTCACCTGGGAGACGCCAACTAATGGTGCCAGGCTTCAGCAAGTTAAACAGTCCTTCTAAATATTTTCCACTCCAAGCCTGGTCCTCTGTTTCTGAAATGCTGCCAGACAGCCATCCTACCTCTGTGGTTGGTAGCGTCCCCTGCAATTTGCAGTTTGCTAGGCTGAGCAAGCAGCCACGGCCACCAACAAAAGCTCGTATTCTTCTCCTTGGCTGCTGAAGTGATATTTCAAACAAGCACAAAGAATGCTTCTGGAGGTATAGTGATTTAAGTACCAGAGGTAAAAGCAGCTGCCCCCTTCTGCACCGTCAGCACTTGCTCTCCAGAGCTCATCCTGATGCTCATTTCAGTTCCTCAGGCTCCGGATGTGTATCAGGCACGGCTTTCAACTGAACTGAAGCCTCAGTTTCGGTTTCAGGTGATGTTCATCAAAACATTTTCTTCCTGAGAGTAGTTCGGGAACTTTCGGTCTGTGAGAGGGCAGGCAGAGTGCGCATGGGCCTTCATGTGTTGTTTTCACCCCTTCTCAGCCACATGCACATGCTGTCTGCCTCCATATGAGAAGATCACTGAAAGAACACAGGGTGTGTGTGGCCATGACCTTGTCATTGCAGCCCGCCATGGGCTGCTAGGTCTGAAGAAGTGAATCCAGACCTTAGTTTGCAGAGGCAGGGGAGCCAGGACCCCATTTCTAAGTGCTGTTGAAACCCCTGCTGAGAGTGGGGGCCCCCCTCTACTCTCAGAACAGGCTGTGCTTTGTTTCCTTCCAATGCCACCATCTCAGAAAGCAGGAAGGGATCAGTGCTCAGCAGTGCCTGGTGGGGGGCTGGTGGCTGCCCTGGGCTGGCAGGGCAGGGCAGTGGCACCTGGAAGGGGGTTTGTGCCCCCCGGCTCCCCACACTGCCTTCCACTCACTGCACTGCCGCTTTCCATTTAGGGCAAAGCACTCCATGTTTCTTAGCCACCATCAGAAAACAGGTGAGAGAGTGTCAAAGTGGGAGGCTTCATTAATTAGGTTTGAAGGTAACAGCTGCCATGTGAAACAGATGGGTCCCATGATGCACCTCTGCTAAATTGAAGGGAAGGCAACATTTCTCCCTTTAAGAACTGTGCTTCCCTTCAGCTGTTGGGCTTTGGGATCCTTGGAGAGAAATACAGCTCTGGTATGGAAACCAGCAGCAAGAGCCTGGAACAACAACGAATTTATACCCTTAAAAATACTCAGTCCTTTGAATGAACTGAAAGGTTTTTTCTTACATACTAGGAGAAAAGATGCAGCTGCATAATCGCATCAGCTAGGGCTAGGCAGGAGCAACAGACAAAGGCAAGAGCGAGGGAATGAAGCCCATCAAGGCCCTTTGCCCTGTGTCATTCCGGAAGTGCAGAGCCCCACTGTTTCCAGACTGCTGCCATGCTGGGCCCTGCGGCAGCCAAGGCCATTGCGCTGCCTCCTGTGAGCTTTGTTTGTTTCTGGAAACTGAAATACCTCAGCTTCCAAATTGTGACAGGAGAAGATGCTTTACTTAGGGTTGAAATTGGAGCCAAAATCTATTCCTGGCAATGACTTGAAGGTCACGCACCAGTGGAGAGTTCCTACCCCAACGGTATGTGCTATTAGACAGATGCGGCTGTTGCTCTTTCTCTGACAGTGACAGATTTTAGGCCACCCTTTCATGGGTGTGTTTGTTTTCTCCTCCAGTCTGCATTGCTCTCCTAATCCTTGCCCCCAGCTCAGGTTTCACCTACTTGTGCCCTCCCTAAAGGGATGTGATTAAGCACAGCTAGTGCAGAACTTTACAGTAACAGCAAATTCCTTCTTGCCTGCAGACTTCACCAGCAATGATATGGCAATATGACTTTGCAAGCATGCCCTTCATAGCTTCTTGCCTTGGTATCCCCTGAGGTGAGCAAAGCAGTTCATATACAGCCCTTGCACCTGTCACAGGAGGGTAGGGACAGCCTGGGGACTCAGAAGTGGAAGCCGGTCAGCAGATCCATGAGAAGTGTCTATGGAGACATGTCCTATCACTGTCCTTTCCCAGTTAGTGGGACGCAGCACTGCACACTGACCTCTGATGTGGCTGTGGGGAGCACAGCTCTGGTTTGCAGCACTAAGGGTTTGGCTCTCTTTCTTGAGTACCTGACAGATGTTCTTTACAGGGCAAATGTCTTGGTCTTCACACTCTGTGGAGGAGTTCAGGCTCCCAGCATGCAGAAAAGAGAGGAATTAAGCTCCCAAAAGGGCTGCCCTGATGCCCCCAGCCTGCACCACTCTAGTGCCTCTGCATCTCCAGAGGATGATTTTTTTAAGGTGCCTCTCTGTGGGTGTTTGGCATATAAGGAGACATCAGTAAGAAATAAAGCAAACTGAGTGTTATGAATGGTGGCCACGGCATGGGCAAGTCAATCAGGGATAAATTGGGAGTAAGGAAAGAGGAGCCTGGTGCACTACTTATCCCTGTGGTCAGAGCTGGATTAGAGCAAACAGTTGCCTGTATTTATAACCTTCCCAACACCCTGCTGTGCCCAAAGAAGAGGAGAGAGGAAGGATCACAAGACCCTCACTGGCTGGGGCTTGGGAAAGGAAGTCTCTGAAACACGAACGCTGGACATTCTCTTCCCCTCCCCCTAGGGTGAAGATTTTCCATGGTGTCACTCCCACTGTCATTCATGGGGGGGAGCACCCTGGTGAGCTGATCCTCACTCCCCAACCCGCGGGAGAGTTTTTCATGAGCCCAGGGATCCAACCTGAAGGGAGGCAGAGAGAAATCTGCTCCTCTGGTCCCTGCCCCTCACCCCCTGCTGCCTCCAAGGGCTGGTGGAGCTAATTGATTTATTATGAGTACAGTCCTTTTCAGTGTGGGTCTGTGTTTATGTTTACTTTCAGGAGCTAGAGATGCTACAGATGGCTAATTTGTTTGTTCGGTATTGTTCTTTCTAGCTGCCTGGAGCTGTTTTTGTACTTCTGTATTTGTCATGGTTACTGCATACTCAAAATCTCAAGTGCCTCTTTTCCTGTGTGATGGAAATCTTACTGAATATCAGCTAAAAAGTCATGACTGTTTAGAAGGATTCTCTCGTTCATCCCTTTGTCCGGCACTACCCCTCCTTGCCTTTGTTTAGGTGGAGAGTTCTGGGAGGTGGAGAGCCAGCTACAGTCCGGAGGTTTCCCAGAACACCCAGAAAACATGGGCAGTGGGCTTTACCCTGGCTCTGAGAGCCTTTAAAATGGGTCACCTTCCATGCTGGTTACCAGGGAACATGGGCAGGGACAACTAGTGCTGCTGGCAAGAGAAATGGTGGTGGTGGGGAGGGAAGCAGCTGCATTTGATCACACAGCATTGCTGCCCAGTTGCTGCTGGTGGGAAGAACAAGCCCTCTGATTAGCATTCCCAAGAATACAATTAGGAGACAAGCCTATTTTCAGCAGTGTCCCCTCTCAAGGCTTGTAAAGACACAAGCGCAAAGAAGCCCAGAGCAGGCGCTTCCTCCACCACAGGCACTGGATGGCTTATATTAGCACAATGCTCCAAATCCCCTGTAAGTCCTCCCAGAAAGGGAGAGTAAATATAGTTTGTCAAACAGTTATCTTTAGCACACTGTCTTGTCTGCCAGCATGGATCTTTCTGCATGACCTCTTCCTAAGTCAGGGCAATTTCTTCTCATTTGCTTACTCTTGCCTGCAACTCTGTGCCCAGAGGGGAACCAGGGCTTCCTAGGGCTGGGGGAGACACTGCTTCCACCTCTCCTCACTGACCAGCCTCCGTATGGACACAGCTGGCTTATTGACCTCTAGACCCAGTTTTTCCCATCTGTTTTAAAAGGAAAAAAAAAATGAGATGGAAGATCACACAAAAGGAGGGTGAGGACAAAACAAACGGGCTCTGCTGGGGAGCCCCTCTGAACTCCAGCAGGCAAGGGCCATGCTGAGTCCACACCTCTGCAACAGATGCTCTGTGATGATGGGATGGTGATGGAAGAAGAAACACAGGGAGGTTTTGCAATGAGCTATCAGGCCTACATCATATTGCTGCTTAGACAGACAGTCTTTGCCTCTGCCTCACTTTGGCACCATCTCTCTTGTGCTACTGCTCATGCACACGTACACATAAAGTTCTCCACTGAGGTGGGTTTCCTCTGATGCACAAGCAGGAGAACAAGCACAACGAGGAGGGCCGGCAAGTCCCACCTTTGAGGGTTAGCTCAGCCTGGGAGTATTGTGGCTGGCTCATGTGCCATGCATGGGGTTCTGACAGGGCTGGGACATCACAAGGCAGTGACTAAATACTTCTGAGCTGAGAAGGGGAGATGTGGGAAAAGGGGCCTTGTACACCAGCGGGCACCTTGCCTGTGAGATGAAGAGCATTTGTTTTTTTTAACAAATTAAAAAGAGTGAAAGATCAGACCTGACTGCAGGTCTGGCTGCCCACCAGATGCCCTGTGAGCTAGGGCACTGCAGCAGAGTGCCCCCTGCCCATGGGTTTGCAGACTCTGTCCCCGTGCAAGACAGCCCTCTCATGAACTGTGGCGAGCAGCTCGACAACTTGATAGCACCCAGAAGCCAAAAAAGGCCTAATGCACGTCAGGCCATGACTATAACAGAAAGTCAGAAGCAGCTCCAGGGTAAGCTGGAGCCGTATAAGTGCAGTGAGAAGGCAGGAAACCCCAGCATGCCGAGCCTGTAGGAGTGCTGGGTTTCACAGCAGGTCTCCTGTGCCCGTTGCAGTGGGCGCATCACTATGTGCCTCTGCACAAAATTCCATATGTCCAAACCACTCATCTTCAAACAAATAATTTCCTTTCTATTAATCTCAGTGGAGTTTCATCCATTCAGGAAACTGCCACAGGCAACTGGTGTAACACAAAGCTCAGAGATTCTGATGTAATGAAAAGGGGGAGATTAGAGAGTTAATGGCCCCAGCTGCTACTATAAGCTTTACTCTCCTGGCTGCACTCAGTTGGAGAGGCATCATGTTGCAGCTCCTTCCCCTGGGCCACTCTCTACATGGTTGGGGAACTCTCCAGAACGAGAACAACACAGTTCTGTTGTTGTCTGCCAGACAGAGAAACCCAACCATGTTCTTTCGTCAAGAGGCCCCCTGCTTCCTTCTGCACTACCAAACAGAGTCTTCCTAACTCGCCTCTGCTGTGCTGTCATAAATATACAGTGACCCCAGCCCAGCCAGAGTTTACATGGGAGAAAGAAGGCTGGTGTGAGGCCTGGCGAGCTGCTGCTTATCCCACAGGTGTTGAAGAAGGACCAGCTTAGTAGTGCTCTGGCGATGGGGAGTGAACTCGGCCCTGGCTGAGCATCAGGAACAGGATAGAAAGAGAGGAGCTGTCACTAGCATCCAACAGCTTCTGCAGAGGATCATGTCCAACAAACTTCCCTCTATTGCCAATAACCATGGGTAGCTCTATTAAATATGTATCTCTAAGAAACCTACATGCTGAGGTGACCTGGGTGACCACAGCCAAAGGAAAGTCAGACAGCTGCATGCCAGGTGTGCAGCATACAGCTGCACATATCCTGTGGTCGAACCAATGCAGAGGCACTGTAACCATTTGCTACAACACTGGTTGCTTGTCAGGCTCCAATCCACGTGCTCTTTTCTCTCAGGCCATCACCTCCATCTTTTCCACCATTAACTTTGAGTGAAAGAGAAAAGGAGTGCAGGGAGGAGCCTGCGCTGCCTGGGGTGCAGGGATGCTGCTCACAGCTCTGCATGCGAGAGGTTACTCAGCCCACCTCTCTCTGAGAAGACCTTTTCCAGGGACAGCGAGAAGCCTCCTACTGCACTCCTGACAGAAGTGGTGCTACCCGCTTACAATTCTTCCCTGCCTGGTGCGTGCTGAAATGCACTGCTTTGGCCCTGCACAGCCGTATAGTGCTTCTCTACCTCTCCCCAGTGGGGAGATGAGACTAAGAAGACCAGCCACAGAACTCCTTCATCCAGCATAACTCCACTCCAGCCAGCTATGACTTGGTGGTCAGCCTTACTCGCGAGTGGTATCTCCACAGTAGTGCTTTGCTAATGTTTCCCGAGACACAAATGCACACGTGCAGCACAGACATACCAGCAGCCAGAAAATCACTTAGAGAGCATATCCAGTGATTCAATGAAGTGACTCAAATTCAGCTCAGTTCTCCAGCTTATGCTTTTCCTTAACTTTGAAGCAATTCCTGACTCTGTTTTACCTTCTATGTGCCTGACCCAGTTATTTTTGCTGTGATTCCTGCCTCCACCAGCTCTTCGGTGGACTTGAGTGTGACAGAGCACACTGCACTGCTGGAATCCAGCCACCCCCACCCCTCATCCTGACATGTTTTGCATCCCAGGACTCACAAAACTCTTTACAGTTAAGACACTGCTAAGGAGACAGCAACAGTAAGAAATGGCTTCAAGAAATTCTCCCACCCCCTCATATTTATCATAAAACCATGAGATGCCAGTACCAATGAGCAAAGTCTTAAAATACTTGTGAAATTCTGCTTAGAAGCATGATGTTTTTCTCTTGTTATTCATGAACAAGGATTGTATTTCCCAGGTAAATTAACTTTTAACACATTTCTAATATTAGATTAACTGTGAATTTTCCAACAGCATTTCTTGCTTCTTTGTCAAAAGGCAAATCAAACTTGAAGTGACAACAAAAACCCTTTTCCCTTTTACTTGAAGGGAAGCAAATACTATGCAGCAAAGGCAGACTAGTGGATCAGTAATAGCTTCAAGTCCTTCACCCCTACAGCTCTGCATTTCCTTCTGGTTATTCTGAAAAACAGCCAGGAGATGCCCTGCATGGAGGCAAAAGCCCTGCAATGCTGACGACAGGACCCAGCATTTTATTTCCCTCATTGGCCACCCCTTTCCTTGTTTCTTTCCAGTGTTTCTGAAGACATCCTTGTGAAAAAGGTGAGGGTAGAGGAACTTTGCTCTGCTCAGGCCCAGATTGCTCCTTCGCCTTATCTGCACATACAAAGTACCCAGAGAGAACGAACATTTCTTCTGAATTATTTAGAGTTTATGGAAATGATAATAACATAGAAATCTGCTATGATTTAATTAATTATGAATAAGTAACAGGGTAATGCTAGCAATACATTTAACTGAAAAACCTATTTATAATGAAATGATTTCTTATAAATAAATAAAGCAAAACTGTCAATGTTGTAACTCATAATTTACATTTAATGCCTGATTTTTCCCACATTTCTGGTGAAACTTTACCCATAGGGGTGCTCCCATGGAGCTGATGAAGCCAATGACAGAGCTGTTGGCAGGATGGGGTCCAGTTTAGGATTAGAAGGAGAACAGATTCCAAAAGAAAAAGGTTGCTTTCTCTGGTCTGTTTTTTAAACTTACTAAGGGTCAGCAATTCAGCAAAGATGAGCTTTGCTTTTAGCCTGGAGAGTAAATTTACCTTATTTTGCTTTTTTAACTGCATTTTAATAGCAAATGAAGCCCAGATGACATTAACAGTTTTACAAGTGTTGCTTGCCATTTCCCTAAACCACTCTTGCCTGACTCTGTACAACAGCTCCCAGCAATTTGGACCCTCACTGATATACTTGTGGGTACCATGACAAGGCCCAAAGTTTGGTTACTGAGGTGTCATGAAAGGAGGGGCACCTGAAGGAGTATGTCATGTACCATCTAAGAGAGTGATCAAATTCAGACTGCTGTCACCAGCCTCTCCCTGATGAGTATTTCACTGAACTTGGGGACTGCAAGATCTGTTTCTTTTTCATTTTGTCTCTTTTCAAGAAGGTGACAGTAAAAAACTGTCCTTTCTACTGCAAGTTCAGTGAAATACTCACTCCAAACATCTTGGCATTCCTCAACAGGCAAGGGTTGAGCCTCAAGGAATGGAGGGTATCAGTTCAGGCCCTGTTGTTGATGGTCCTCAGAACTTTGCAAACTTGAGAGCCTGTGAGCTCCGAAAGATGTCCCAGTCAGGGAAATGGTGATGGCAGCCTGCTGCAGTCCAAGAAAGCCAAAGGACCTTACATGGGACCACTGCATATAGGGTCATGAGACGACTGGCTTTAATAATCCACAAATTTCCATCCTGGACAGAATCTAGGACAGTAATTACTGGAATTTTCCAAAGTCCAGTAATAATGATAGTGTTCCACTCAGGCTACAGTTCAGGTAAGGAATGTTCCAAGGCTGTTGGGGGATGACTGATTATTCCTGCTATCATTCACTGCCTTGGCCATGCAAGAGTTCCTGGTACAGTCAAGGGATGCTTCACTGGCCAACTCTTTATTCAAAGCCCACGGCCTGACAGGAATTCGTTTGATCACAAAGTGGTCCTGAGGAGCGTGGGGAATGCACCATCACAATCAGGATGAAACGGGCCGTGTCACAGCACCACTTTGGAGCTGCTTGGAAAGAGCTTAAATGAGCCCTAAGGTCACACACAGTGAGAAGGGTCAATATGGCCAAACCCCAGCCCTCTTGGACAGCCCCTTCCCCTGCAGGCACCTCTCCCCCAAGGAAGGCACTGCTTGCAGCAGGGGAAAGGACAAGAGCAAGCTGGCAGGGCTGGAAGTCCCATACCCTGCAGCCAGGGAGCAGCTAAAAAGGGAATTCAGAAGCCTGCCTACGCAAGCCACATTTATTGGTGTCACTCCAGTGCTTCATGAACTGTTATCCATCAAAAGCAGCACTGAAATTGGCACTCTTCACAGAAAAGGAAGGGATCCACCCCAAAACACTAAATGTCAGGAAACTTTTGTGACACAGGATGAAGAAACACATGCTGCTGCTGCAGTTCAAAATGTTTCTGCCCAGAAGACAACTGGGAGGCAGCATGGCTGGGATGGGCTGCTGGTCCACATGTTCTACCAGTATCAGGACCACAAAAAGCTCCAGAGCCCTTCCTGCAAGCTCTCCCTGAAGGCTGGAAGCTGAATGACTAACCAACCAGTGTGCACCACCAATCCCAGAAAGTTGGTACCTGGAGAGCCTCCCCCTTAAGAGGCAGATTTCAGGAAATAACCAAGTCGTATAGAAGAGGAAAGGACCTGAAATAAGACCTCCACCTTCACAAGTTAATTTTAACATGGTCAGACAAAGAGATATGGGCAAAGAGCCACAGTAACCCAAAGAAGCAGAACTGATGAGATGAAATAACCATTTGGATTATAAAAATATTAGAGTAGCTGGTTCAGTTAAGAGCACACATTATTTGTCTCTCCAAAGAAAAGCAGAAGGCTTACACAAAAAGAAGAGCTCTCACAATATGAAAGTAAATCATAGCCTTTAAAAAGCCCATCTAAAAATCATTACTTCATGCTGTTTATCATTGTTTGTTTCTTTCAGGAAAGCCACAAGGTACAGCTTACATGTCCAAGTAGAAATTCTGAACTAATTAGAACAAGTTAAAGCCCCAGCTCGGCCCATCCAGCCCCTTTCTTTTCAGGTGCAGGGAAGCACAGGGAAGTGCCATTATGTTGTGTTGCCCAGAGGGACTTTCTGCAAGGAAAAAAAACCCTTCCTTCTGCAATTTCTGAAGGAGACGTTGCTCTACTTGTACTCTCATAGAGAAGTTGGATAGAACTCTATTTAATCACCACAACAAAATCACAGGAAACTTAGTATTTGGAGGGTTTTTAAAATTATTACAGTATGAATAATTCTGAAAGCATGATGGAAAAAGGGGTCCTTATGCTGGCTTAACTTCATTGCAATTCCTGAAGTAGGATCTGCAAAGGCATGAGTCGGTGTGCAGGAGCTGATGTATTTCCTCGTTTTTGTGGAGTAAAAGAAAGGTGATGTTCAGCATCACTTTCCTCTGCTCTCATTGAGGAAAAAAAAAGTGTTGTAAGTAGTCTGGACAAAATTAAATGCCTCATTCCATTATGCAGTTGTTGCCTAATATCTGTAAGTCCCCTTCTACATACAGTTGGCGAATATGACACTCCTGTAAAAAAGGGTTAGAAAAGGGTTGGAGAAAACCTTAATTTCTGGGGGGAAATAATTAAGGGAATCTACTGAAAAATAAAAATAAATTTAAAAAAATGAAGCCTCCTTCAGTTCATAAAGATACTTAAAAAAAATGGGGAAAAAAAGCCAAAATCACGGGAGGAAGAAAGGGAAGGTCCAGTTTGCTTTCTTGTGCCCCTGGCTGAGTGGGTGGCAGGGTGAGGCCCTCATTGCAGCTGGGGCACTCCCGAAGAGCACTACCTGCATGCTTCCCCAGCACCATCCTGCCACTGCAGCCCAGCAGTGTGGGAACAGAAGGAGTTGTCTCCTGTTGCAAGGAAGCAATCTGGTGAACCAATAACACCTTTCGTCTCTGTTTACTTATCTTCTGGGTTTTTTTAAAGGGCTGCCAAAAAAAAAAAAAGCATGATGGTTGGGGGGGGAGGGGAAAATAAGTATTTTATAGTGAAAGAGGGTAAAGGAAAATGCAGACTTGGCATTTTTGCAGTGAAGAGTGAATGTCCTTCCCAGATGCAGAAGCTGAAATCTCCCTGAAAATCATAGAATCATAGAATGGTTTGGGTTAAAAGTGGACCTTGAAGATCATCTATTTCCAACCACCCTAACCATGGGCACGGACACTTTCAACTAGACCGGGTTGCTCAGAGCCCCATCCAACCTGGCCTTGAACACCTCCAAGATGCCTCCAAAATTGGAGGCTCCCCAGGGTTTCTCAGGGAAGCCACAGCCCTCCTCCCAGGAGGGCACCCTTTGGCCCTAGACAGAGTGCTCCAGTATCGGATGGGACCACTAGAGCAAGTGACAGCAGGTGGGGGGTCAGACAAAGGGACCCTGAGGTGGAGGCATAGCCGAGTGCTCTTCCAGACAGAGTGGGTTCTCACACTTGCCCCAGTGCTGCATGGAGATGGGAGATAATGAGCAGGGATGCTTCTTGTGGTCTTTGCTGAGTCAGAGGTGACTGGCCAAAGAAACACCTAGAGTACAGTGAGAAGTTTCCTTGAGCTCTTCCTGGTTTCTCCGTGAGTTTGTTTTATTGGGGTCTTCCAACTGATGCAACATTTTGGGGCTTAATATGTACGCTGCTATGCCACTCTCTACAAAACTGGCTCTGGAGTAGCAGAAAGAAAAGCAAAGTTAGGTGAAGCATGTCTAAAAATAACTGCAGAGCTATCACCCCATCTTCAGTGCACCTATGTCAGCCAAGCAAGACAGCCATATGGGCACTAACATGGCACTTAGTAGCTTTCTATGGGAGACATCAGTGTTTCTTCTTTCCCAGAAGGGAGAGTTCATTCTTTCAAGGAACAAAATGATTCAAACACTTGGTGCTCAAAGCCCACGGTGTGCTCCAGAGGCTGTCTGGAGGCAGTGAAAGAGTTACATCTGGAGCAGAGCAGCAGCTCCGGGTGATGAAGTGGATAAGCAGGCACTCCATTCTTCTGCTTAGAACACTGCCTGACCTTGGGCCCTGGCAGAGGAAAGGCGTCTGCTCCTGCAAACAAAGGGCAAGGGAAAGAGGATGACTCAGGAATCCTAGTGGCCCACATGGGATGAGGGCAGGGCAGCTGTGCTGCTCCATGGCCATGCCTGGCAAGTGGCAAGGCTCACTGTCTGCAATGCACTCGCTGCAGGAAGTGAATCCATATGCTGCCCAGGCCCATCTTCTGTTTAAACAGGGGGGAAAAAAAAATCTTGATTTTTTGGTTGGTTGGTTAGTTGGTTGGTTTCTTTTTTTTTACTTGCCTCATTATGGGAGCACATGCTTGAAGGTGGAGTTTATACTGGGTTGGACTGTGACATCTGGAGAGATGAAAGTCCACGTGGGTAAAAATGGTGGTCAGAGTTTTCTACCAGTTATTTTTCAAAAGGTGCACTGGAGTGACCTAAATGCAAATGCTCAAGGAGGAGAAACATGAAATGCTGAGGGCTGAACCTTTTCAAGTCCAATTACTGGACATCTCCCACCTGTAGCCCTGCTGTGGCAAAGCACATGCTGAAGCAGTAGAATCAGGGCTATAAGTAGCTCAGCTAACCCCTGGTGCCATTAATTTCCACACAGTCCAGTGTTTTTTCCTCCCACCTGAGGAGAGGCTGTGTTGGTGTGGGAACTGCAGCTGCACCATAACACCCTGCACACCACACAGGGTGTCCCACACTACTTTGGGGGCAAAGTAGACACATGGAGTAGGTGCAGCCGGCAGGTGCCACACTGCAGGCGAGTGGGTGGCTGGGTGTCCCCAGAGCAGTGTCCTATCCAGTCCCACCAAGAGTGGCTGCCCTGCCAGCAGGATGGATGGACAAGCAGGGCTTGGCCCGGGTGCAGAAGGAAAGGATCCAGGGGCTCTGTTGACATAACAAACCACTAGAGAGCACTCTCAAATGTATTTATACCCTTTGCCTAAATGCTAGTTCATAAAAACACGCGGTTGCCATGGCCTGGTTTACAGCAAATCTAAAAAGAGAGCTCCCAAACATACCAGGTTTTCTGAGGCCACTGCAAAGGCAGTCAAAGCCTCCCTTGTGTGGCACCTTTCCCACCCCCTGGGACCCAGGCACACAGCAGTACCCACCAACTCCACACATACCGTCTTGCCCCACACTGCTACCTGTTTACAAGTAAGTGTCAGGACAGTATTAAAAAAAAAAAAAAAGAAAAAGAAAAAATAATATTGTACTTGGGCAACTATAGCTTTTTCAATTTTTTTTTTTACATACAAGAAAATGCAGGAAGTGTTTAAAGCTCCTAGTTTCCTTATACTTAGTGCCAGAAGTAAAAAGAAACCATAAATGTAAAAATGGCAGCAGGTTAGTTCAGCAGCTATCAACAAAAACACTGCGCAGTTGAACTGCCAGGAAAAAAATATCTTGCAAAAAAAAGTAATGGAAGTGAGTTTGAAAAAAAAAAAAAAAAAATCACACAGTCTTCATTAAAACACTTTTAATACTACACAAATTACAGTAGCACCTTTTAGAAAGTTTAAAAAGGAATATTAACAGTAGCACTGTTGCAGCTAAAGCACTTAAAAATTATAGGAAAAAAGAAAAAAGCTTGTAGCCCAGGAAGTAGTAATAAAGGGAGAATCCACTGGAGCGTTATTGTAATTCAGCAAAGCAACCAAAAGAAAAAAGCAACATTCAATGTGAAAAAAATGAGCTACGTATGAACACCCTCAAATTTTAGGTTTGTTTTTTTTTTTTTATTTTTTTATTTTGCAGTTCTGAAGTTTTATGGTGCAGATTAGACTTGTCTAGGGGCTGAAAGTCAGCTGTGTGAGCACAGCCACCATGTGCCATTTCTTCTCCATCAGTGTTGTTTCTGGGCCACTGCCTGGCATCACCAGCTGGGGAGTTTCCGTCCTCTCCAGGAGTCCCAGAGCTGCAGGAGTGGAGCAGCTGGCAGGAAGAGGAGGAAGGTGTGCTTCCTTACAGGCCTCTCCACTGAGTCCCACCAATGTCCCTTGGCCCCAAAACAAGGGTACACTTTGTCAGGAGCAGGTCTCACCCTCGGCACGCTCAGAGCTGGGCCACTTGATAACACAAAAGGGTGGTTTTTTTTAGGGAGTCTTTGGGATTTCAGTTTTGCTTCTCTTTAAAGCGTAGGGATACCACCTTAATCAAAAACATGAACTTCATCCCATGTGAGGTATTAGGCCAAGCAACTTTGAAGAACTTGTTACCATCTATCAGCTCAAATTCCATTTTTTTAATAAAGTGCCTAAATACACATTTACACAGATCATAGTGGTTCCAAAGAATCCTTTACAGTTGGCATTTTTTTATATATAGATATATATATAGGTATATATATATAATGTGCGTCTTCTTCAAATTGGCTAAGTGTGTTTACATAAGACACCAATCTTGACTATAAGTTTTAAAGCGTAATATTGACTTCACTGAATTTGTTTATCATGCAAGTCTTATCTAATATTACATTGACCTGTAATATGGAACACAATGTAGTGGGTGTGCTCATTAAACACTTCATAAAAAATTACTGTGCATGTGCAGTTCTGATCTTCAAATACTAATAATGATAGTTTCTTTTTTTTTTAAATGTAGTCTTCCAAAAAGATCTACTCTGCATTAAATTGCAGTTTGAACATTATCACAATAAGAACAGTTGACTAAAAAGCACCCAAAATTTTTCAAATTTATAGTTGGCTGAACAGATTTTTCCTCCTCCTCCTCTTCCGATAACGAAAGTGTTTATTAGCTGGTCCCTGGGAAGGGACGACCTCACCACCCTTTTGCTCAGAAACAACGACATATAACTAAGTGATAAACACCTCAACAGAAGGGCTCGTACAGCTGCAGCGTTGCCAACAAACTATAAACAGCACAAAAACATCACTATAAGACTTGAACTATTTCTAGTAACCAATGATTTATTGATTTTAGAAGTCTGCTTGGTGATGCAGAAGCGTAATCAAAAGAAGTGGCTTTACAAAAGAGTTCTCCAAAGTAGCTTAAAAGGCAGGGCCAGGGCCATTATGTACAGCCCTAATTGCTTTCATTTCAACCAGTTTATATTTTCATTTTCAAAGAATAGCAGTAGGTTTGTTTCAAGCATACGTAATAAGGAAATTACAGGTTTCCTCCACCCACATTTGGGCTGTCACTGATATGCCCGCGGGCAATTTGGCAGAGCCTCAGTCACTGCTGTCACTGTACCACACCGTACCTGCCACTACTTGGAAATACCAGGTCAGTGATAGTAACAACAGCAACAGCACTAGAGGCGACTGATAAGCAAAATCAAAGTCCATCTGCACTATCTGGAAATCTAAGTAAAATTAAAAACAAAAAAAAGTTTCTTCCCCACCTCCCCAGCTTTGTCCAAAGACACAAAAGCCCCGGAAGTGACACTGAAGGCCTTCAGAAATGGCAGTGCTACATTGGCGCCTTCGCCAATCACGTAATTAAGTTCATTATCAAAATTCCACGTTATGGTATGCAATCGGTGAATAAATGCAGTTTTGTAATCTTACAACTGATCACGTGAACTGCGGTCAACTTTGCCTTAAAAAAAAACAAAACAAAACAAAACACCAAACCAAAAACAAACGAACCCAGAAATCCCTAACTCAACAGCGCCTCTTGGACACTTCTCCACATCCTACTCTGGAGGCAACTTCCCTTGAGAAAGAGTGAGCAATCTGGGACTGGATCTGGAGGATCTTCCATTGCAACACGAGCTATGCATTTCTGGGAAAAAGCCCTCATGCTCCCTAAGCTTGCCTGGCCAAGTGGGATGGCAAAGGGCATCCCTGTCTTGGCTAGCCACTCTTGTTCCCAACCACCTCAGACCAAGCCTGCATGCGACCAGCTCTACAGGACAGGGGCCAGGAATAAGGAATCACAGACAATAAGGCAATCTTTACAATGTCAGAAAGTGTATTTGGCATTTAAAAAAAAAAAGAAAAGAAAAGAAAAAAAAGAAGAAACAAGTGCATACAAATACAGCTAGAAGCATTTCTGGTTTGCCAAGTGCTCTCTAAAAAAAGCAGCGCAAGTCACAGCCTACATTGAACAGTAACTGTCACCAGGGAAGCACAACAAATAGTTGCTATAACAAAAGGGAAAAAAAAAAACCGGCAAAAAAAAGAGAAGAATTAGAAGAAATGCCTTTATAATAAGTACATACCTCTTGTCTTCAAAAAATATAGAAACACAATGTATTCAAAAAAAATCAAAATTATACAGCCATGTTTATGAAGTCTACATTTCCCTTGTCTTGGAGATATATATATATTTATATATATATATTTATAGATATATACATAATTCGAGCAGTTCGAGTTCAAGGTGATGTTGGGCGGTGAGCGCAGGCGAGTCACGAGTCCCTCTCCTTTTTCACTTTCACATCTCCGGCCAGGATGGTGGCAATCTCCCCTTGCATGAAGGCCCAGGGGACGTTGGAGCCAACCAGGGGACACTTCTCCCCGCTGGGGCAATACACCTCCCCGCTGGCTCCCTGCTGCTTGATGCTCTGCCGGGAGCAGGGGAAGCAGAACTTGTGGGAGGGGACGGAGGGGCACTGCACGAAGTGGGTGTCTTCCAGGCGCTCGTGGCAGAGGGTACAACACAACGGGACGCTGGCGGCGAGGGACGAGTCCGGCAGGCTGGCGGGGTGGACGGGCTCCAGTCCGCCCGCTGCCGCCGCGTTGGCCCCCTGGCCCGGCACCTCCCTGCCGGGGCCCAGCCTTCTTTGGTTCATGGCGGAGGGCGAGGGGGGGCTGCTGCTGTTCCTCCGCGTGGTGGAGTGGACCTGGTTGGCGTCTTTGGAGGCGTGGTTGCCCCCGGCATTGTCCGCCACCAGAATGAGGGCGGCCATGGGGGACTGGCCGTTCTGGGCCGCCTCGGGCGGCGTGGTCCGGTTGGAGTGGGGCGAGGCGGTGGGCGGCGGGGGCGACATGAACGGGGTGGCCGTCAGCGGCAGCTTCATCCCTTCCGACGAGGGGGGCAGCCAGGGCTGCACCTCCCCGTTGATCTTCGGGGGTCCCGCTTCGCCCTCCGGCTCGGGGGAAGGCTTCCTCTTCCGGGCGGCCCGGGCCCCTGCAGAGGCAGAGGTGGGAGGGAGTGGGGGGAGGAGGAGGGTGAGAAGAAGGCAGCGCAATCACAATGCATCGCCGAGCAACCGCGGAAACGAGTGGCCGCGGCCACCTCCCGGCCACCCAAGCAGCCGGGCCGCCGCCCCACACGCCCAAAGCCGCCCGGCATCGCCCGCCCCGCTTTCCGGGAGAGGCCCTCGTGCTGTCGTCCCCTCCACTACCCTGCCCGCCGCCTCCCGGTCCCCGGCGCCTCACCTGGCTTGGCCACGGAGCCGTTGGTCTCGTAGCCCAGCAGCCTGCCGCCCGCCATGCCCGGCTCCTTCTTGAACTTGTTGTCGAAGGGGGGCACGGCGTGGCTCCCGTGCTGGTGCAGGGCCAGCAGCGTGTCCCGCACTGTCTTGGGCTTGGCCAGCCACTCCTGCTCGCCGCCCGGCCGGCCCTTGCCCTCGGCGGCCAGCTCTGCCGCCGCCGCCGCCGGCAGGCTCTCGGCAGAGCCCCGCTTCTCCTTGGCGCCACCGTCGTGCTCCCCCGCCGCGCCGCCGCCGCCACCCGAGGACGAGGAGGAGACGGAACCGGGGCGCTTGTGCCCCAGCTCGCCGGGCTGCCCCGCCGCCTGCCCCGCCGCCTGCGCCGCCGCCGCCGGCTGCTGGGGCACGGGCACGGCCATCGGGGCGGGCGCGGCGGAAATGGCGGCCAGCGAGGCGGCGGCGGCGGCGCGGCTGCCCAGGCCGCCGATGGCGGCGGGGAGCCCGGCGCCGTTCACCAGCGGCACCAGAGTGGGCGGCACGGCGTGCGTCCGCCGCGGGTTCGGGCTCTGCCGGTTCAGCTCGGGCGGCTCCTCGGGCTTGGGGAAGCCATTAGGCACCAGGATCCCGTTGACCTGCCGGCCGCCGCCGTACTCTGCGCCCAGGCGGGGCGGCGGCCTCTCGGCCGCCAGCGAGTAGCGCTCCAGGGGCTGCGGCGGGGGCCGCGCCGCCGCCTCCGCCGCCGCGGGGTGGCCGAGCTGCTGCTGCTGCGCCAGGAGCTCCTTGGCGGAGAGCGGAGGCTGCTTGGCGTGGGGCGGTGGCGGGGCCCGGCCCTCGGGGAAGCAGCCGTGCGCCCGCTTCAGCTGCCGCGCCGTGTCGATGACGAACTCCACGCGGTCGGCGCCCTCGTAGTTGACACAGCCCCGGCAGACGGGCTCGGTGAAGTCCCAAATCATGGCCCAAGGCATGCGGGGCAGATCGCACAGGTAGCACGACTGCCTGCGGGAAGCAGCCGCCACCGCCGCCGACGACATGTCCCGGCCCCGGGGCAGCGGCGAGCGCCCCCCGCTCCGGCTCCTGCCGCCGCTGCCGCCTCCTCCGCCCCTCGTCACCGGAGTCCCGACGGGCAGGCTCGGGTGCCGCGGCCGCAGCGGGACCGTCCGCCGGGCCCCCTCCCCCTCGCCTTCCTCTTCCGTGCGCTGGAGCGGGGCGCGACGGGCGCCCCAACAGGCACAGCCGCTGCAGGGAACGCCGCTCCCCTCGCCGTCTCCGCCGGCGGCGCTCACAGGGCGGCGGGGACGCGCATCTCCGCCGCGCGCCTGGCGCAGGGCTGCGGCCGCTACCGCCCGCACGGCTCCCCCGCTCTCTGGCTACTACGAGGCGGCGCGGGGCGGCGGGGGCCGGCGCGGCGCGGCGGGGCGGACGGGGCGGGGACTGCCACGGGGGCCGGGGCCGGGGCTGGCGGCGGCGCCGTGCCGTGCCGGGCTCCAGCCGCCACCGCCGCCTCTGCGCGCCGCCGCCTCAATTCTTCGACAGTGCCGGCCGCGCCTGCGCGATGGGCGCCCCCGCCCCGCCGCCGCCGCGATCCCAGCGCCGGCCCCTGCCCGCGCCCCCGCCACCGGCACCGCCACCGGCACCGGGGGTTCCTCCTGCCGCCGGAGGGCCACTGCGCCCCCGCCCCGTCTCGCCCCCGGGGAGGGCTGTGGGAGCGGAGAGGGACAATGCGAGGGGCGGGGGTGCGCTGCAGCTCCCTCCTTCTCTGATTTTATTTTTGTTATTGTTGGGTTCATTACTATTTCCTGCGCCGCCGAGGGGCTTTGCCGAAACCTCCCACCCGTGGGCGTAGTGACGGGCTCGATGTCCCCCCGTCTGCCTCCCGCCTCGCTCGCTCTGTGACCTTGGGCACGGCGCGGTGCCCGGGCTATCTCCCGCCGGGTCGGCCATCGCCACCGCTGGGCACGAGTCGGCTTTGTTCTCCCCGCAGGGCCAGGAGGCACCATTAGAAATAAATACAACGATTACCCAGCTTTTTTTTTTTTTTCTTAACTGTTGTCATTGTGCACAGGAAATAGGACGCTCTAGATTTCCTGTCATTTTCAACCACAAACCAGCGGTTCTCTAATGCAGATTAGCGAAATTCACACAGACTAAGCAAACGCCGTCTCCTTCCCCCAAAAAACAAAAACCTGCAGACATGTTTCCCTGTGCCCCATACACGCTGCGAATTGCTCATCCGCTGCCTGCATCCACACGGAAACACAGGGCGGGGGCAAGGGAGGGAGGAAAAGAGGGTGTTCGCTCTTCCCGTTTGCCAATGGAAGGTGAAGGAACCCCTCACCGGGCGCATCCCGGCACCTACGGCCGGCTGCACGCGTCTGCCCGCGCAGAGTAAACACGGCGAAGGCTGCTCCCTCCGACAGCCGTGCTCGGGCCGCCCTTCCCACGGCGTTATGTAGGTTACGGGGGAGGGAGGGAGGGAAGGAGGGAGGGAGGCGGGGGCCGGCCGGGGCCGGGGAAGCTCTGACGTCCGCTGCCGCCGCCGAGAGGTGGCTTCCCGCGGCTGGGAGACGCCCGACGGCGCGGACGGGGCGTTGTGGGGCCGGCCCCGGGAAGAGCGCAGCCTGTCAGCTGCTCTTCCTCGGCCCGGCGCGGGGGTCGGGCGGGTGGTGGGGGCAGCAGTCGCCCGCCACTCGCCCGGGGCCGGGGGCTGGGTATGTCGCGGCCTCCTGTGTGCCCTGGGGCGGCCGTGGTGGGACCTTGATTCACCCTGCCCCGGCCTCCTCGTCGTCCTGGCGCTGGCTCCAGCGCTGGCTTCCCTGCCAGGTTGGGTGACTTAGCAACTGCACGCCCGCCTGAGCGTCCTGGCGGCGCCGGGCTGTACAAACGAAATCAAAATCCGCCCCGGCCCCCGAATCAGCCCCGCACGTCGGCGGCGGCCAGGGCTGCTGCCCCGGGGGCTGCCCCCGCAGCCTTCACAGCTCGTACCCGCTCTGAGGCGGCCGGCCGAGGCCGGGGGGCAGGAGCAAGGAGAAGGGGACAATCCTGCCGGGGCACCGACGTGCTCCCGGCGAGCCAAGGGTTAACATCGGCTCGCTTTTACCGAGCAGCCCTCCTTTCGCATTGCATCGAAGTCCTTTAAAGCTGTTTCTCTTCCCTCCTCCTCTCCCCGGCTGGAAAGACGATTTATCCATGCATGCTAAGTAAACAGAGCTTTGTTTTCGTCTTCCACCCACTGCCCTCTTTCTCCAGCTCGAAGCTGGAGCCTCGCCAAGCCGGCTGCAGCGATCGCTGCCTCCACACACACACACACACACACACACACACACACACACACACACACACACACACACACACACACACACACACACACACACACACGGGGGGAAGAAGCCGGGTTTCTCGGATGAGGCAACAAGCCTGCAATTGGCAGGGACAAGGCAGGAATTGTAATTGCACTTCATCATGTGATGGCTTATGAAAGAGGAAGTTTGGATGTTTTAGTCACGTACTCCTTTGCCCTCTTGCTTTAGCCTCCAGGTTCTCCGAAGGAAAAAATTACATATATTTATATATACTGGTGGAAAGCCAAGAAACAGTGTGTTTGCACATTTCAGATCATGAGCAGAGCTGGAGTGCTAGCTGAGCGAGGCTGCAGGGGAAGAAGAAAGCAAGGCTTTCAGCTGTGGCAGGCTTTTAACTGCAGGACAGAAAATGTGATCTGTATTCATTTTCCTTTATTTCTAATCAAAACTAGCTGCATGGAAAAGTCAAGACGAGCAGTGTTCTGGTTCTGCCACATTTACTGCCTTTGAATTCATTCTGGTGGAAAAGGCAAAAAAAAGCCAAACAAAAACCCATGTTACTGAGCTCAATGTCAAAAAGCTGATAAAAAATAGTGGCAGTGCTACATAGGAAATGTGGTTTATGTATCAAATCACAAAAAAAATACCTCAAAGCTGCTGACTGCTACAGAGGTAACTGCACAGGAATCAAGCAAATAATGTGTTTGTTTCTTGTTCCCTTTTTTTTTCTCATTTTTGAAACAGAAACCATCCTTTTGTGCCTGATCTTTGTGAAATGCTGCTTGCTATGACACACCAAGGCTATAGATAGGAGCAGTGAGTGCTGGAGGACGTCTGATGGGATGTGGGGCTGTGCAGGTCTGAGGCAGTGCCTGGCCAAGGAGCACCATGGTAGTATGGATGGGGGTCTAGCACGGTGTGGAAAGCCTTTGTCTTGTTCTGGTGTGCCCAATATCATGGGTTAGGGAAAGAAGGGAGAGGAGAGGTTGAAGAGGGCAGCTCTTTGAGATGATCTCTGTCTGCCACCCCTACATCACCATGGCAAGCCCCTTTTCACCGTGTGTTTCTTGGTTTTTTTCAGTGAACCACACTGAGATTTTACTGTGTTTCTCTTTCTCCCTGCAGGATCCTATTTACTTTCCCACCTGTCCTCTGTGCTAGTGGAAGTGATCGCATGCAGATCCTTGTCCCAGAACTGTGCCCCCAGCCTGCACTTTACCCACATATTCATCCCTCATGGGGCCTGCCCTTCCTTCTGTGTCCAAACCAGTGCTCCTCACCTGCTCTCCTGTGCCCTTGGCATTCCTCTTTCCCTCCCCATCGAGAGCTGTTTCACATACTCATCCAGCAGATATACACTGCTTCCTCCACGGCTCTTATTGGCATCCTTCTGTTGCAGCAGAAGTCCTGCAGGGTAGTATCAAAATGGCCAGAGCCAAGATGGAAAAGTGATTATGTTGGAGAGTGCTACCAACTCTCCTTCATTGATCCATAGTGAATTATGGAGCTTGTTCTCCTAGAGCTGAGAGAAGAGAGGCTGGGAATAGTCCTTGAGGTTTTGGATTTGGTCAGATGCAGGTGATTCTGGGCCAACAATGTTAGTGCCATAGGGAAAAAAAAAGATACCGATGCAAATGAGAGTGTAATCAGGCACAGCTTGTTGACATAAATAGGCTTTGGACAGGCTCATGGTAAGCCACGGATCCTGCAGATGTTTACAACCACTTATAACTTTATTCACGGGAGCATCACTATGAATGTAAAGCCATGTGCACTTACATGCTCACCGGGTGAGAGCATGCTTGCCTGAGAGCCGCTTGTCAGTGGTGTGCTGACAGCTGCCCTGCAGCCTGGAGCTGACTGTTGATGGCAGGAGCTGACAGAGGCACTGGCACAGAAATACTCTACTGAGGCTGGAGAGAGGTCACTGCACTAGCTCCCTGCAAGGCAGGACATGCCAGAGGATTGAGAGGGACTCGAGCAGCTACTCAGTGTCTGCCCTTTCCCATACATGGTGCCTTTTATTAACTCCTTGAAAACAGCTGCATTGAAGGCTGCTGTTTCGTGTTAACTTCTGAAGAGCTGTGAGGCTCCTAAGCAGAGCCTGCCTAGAAAAGGAAACAGCAGAAGGAGACTGGTGTACCATCTCCTGAAATATGTATGTATGCTGATATTCTGCTCCAGTGTTTTGCTTTAGATAGTTTGGGCAGGACTGGTTACAAGAGCCTGGGTGCTACAGCTTCTGCTCCATTGGTGGGCTCTACCCTAGACAGTTTGGAGCAAAAATGGCATGCTTTCTTTAAAAAAGCAAACAATTCTGTTTTTAACTGTGCAGTGCAGTTGACTTTATGCCTTCTTTTCAAGCAGGAGTAGAAAAAAAGCATCAAGGAAAAGATCATGGAAGTACTTAAGAATTTCAGAAGTTACTACCCTTGGAAGAGAAAGAAAAACTTCAGAGAGACACTTCCAGATACCAGAAGAAAGGGTAATTGATGTGGAAAAGCTTCCGTCCCTTATCCCCAGGCTGGGTAAATAGGCATATCGGGTTATCCCCTTCACACCCCGCCTTGGTGCTCTGCATTTTGAGCCACAGTCAGCAATTGTCTGCATCCATGGGCGATGGGGGCAGGAATGTGGTGGCGGGGGGCTTCCCGAGGTGCAGGCAGAGCGGCCAGCTGGCCGGGTGACCCCTTCCCAAAATAAACAGGAAGCCCAGGAAGCCGTGACCCCTCCATGACACCGTGCTGGCTCTGATCCCTGCCTTCTGTGCAGGAGTCGACAGGCTTCGAAAATTGGACAGGGGCGTGGACTCCACAGGAAACGTTACAAAATAAGAACAGAAACAGATCATCTGTTGAAAAAATTACAGAGGGCTTTAAAACTCCTTCTTTTTAAGCTCCCAGATAGTTGTATGCCTTGTCTGTGCTTCATCCCCCTGAGCCCATGATGATGCAGCATGCAGAGCCCTGAGTAGCTGCAGAGGGGCAGAGCTTCCCTTTCTGCATGTGTGGAAGGGTTTCTTTGCCTGAGCAAAGCACAAAGAGGAGCCCCAGGGAGGCTGAGCCAAGGGCTTTCTCAGATGGGCTGAGGAGTTCAGGCTGGGAAATGCTTTTTTCCTGTTTGTGGGAGTTGGCACTGGGGTCCTCACACAAAATAAAAGTCAAAAATGAGGCCCAGACCTTCTTGAAGCATGGGCCAGGGCTGTTAATGTTGTTTCCAACATGGGAGTTCCTGCATTACCCAAACATCCCACTGAAGCAGCAAACTGGCGCTTGCTGACAGCTCCAGCTGGCAAGTTACCTCCTGGGCCTGCCAGAAGAACTCTCAGTCCCCAAAGGCCTCCCTGCCTCGACTGCTGATGGCCATGGCCCCACAGTTTGGGGCAGGACAGGACCACCATCGGTGGGGCAGGCAGCCCAGCTGAAGGTACTCTGTGCTGCTGATGACCTCCAGGCTTCCTGGCAGCACCAGCCATTTTGCAGTCCCATTTTTCTACTTACCCAGCCTTGTCCTCCCTGCAGGGCACAGGCACCTGGAAGGGCACTCTGGGGGAAAGGTGGTAATGGATTTGGCCTCCTCACAAATCAGCTAGTTCAAAGAGACTTGAAGAGAGAGAAGAGAGGAGAAGTGGATTCCCTCTCTGATTCCCTAGCAGTTGCTAGGATTTTATAGCTACCAAACACTGGGTAGCTAACCAGATGTGCTCACCTAGCTGGGTAGCAAGATGAACTGTGCTGGTGCCCTTCCCTGCCCATGCTTCCCTGTCCCCCTGCCCTGTGAAACACTTTAACACAGGGAGCAATGTGCAGCTGCTAGAGAGTCCCTTGAACAGGCCAGTCTTCCTTCCACAGGAATTTTGGCCATCAGCATGCAAAGGCTGCAAAATGATGCATTAGGCTGCAGCCTTGGTTTGTTCCAGGCACATTGAGGTATGGTTGAGGTGCCCATGTTTCTGCTAATCATTGCAGCTATACTATTTCAATTTTGCAATGTAAAGAGCCAACAGAAATGTGCCCAAATCTGAGAAAACATGAAATAGAACCAAAGTTTGTTTTTGGCATCCTGGCACTTCATCTGATTCTCTCCCTTTCTCTCCTCCTGATGCCCAGGCAGTACCCCTCCTTTGCAGGGAGCCCCTCAGGGAGCATTGTGCGCAGTCAGAGGAGGGAAGAAATGCTCTTCTCTGTGTTTCAGCCCATAGCCTTATCTTTTTGATGACTGCAGTGTAATATGTAAGTAAAAACAAGTAAAAAAGAGTATTTTTGTCTTCTTGTACATTCTGTCATATGAGTAGTATAATACTGTGTAGCAATGCTGAGGAGCAATACTTACGAGTTTAGGCATTATTGATGTGTTCGTAAACTTAGAGCAGATCTGTATTGTGTTACCTCATCCTGTCCATGTGTAGTTCAGGCAAAAAAATCATGCACATCTATTTTCCAGGAACATACATCCCTCCTGCTCAAGCTGAGCTCCAAAGAGAGGTGCCTGCTAGGAAGTACAGTTGAGTTCATATTTGATTAAAAGAACACTAGCAACATTAATAACTGGTACACCTGTGCTAGAATTGGCAATTAAACTCCGTCTCCTCCTGTGAATTTTAGTCATTAAAGGAACTTGCCAAAGGCTGGGACTTGGGTATCACTTAGTCTCCCAAATAGGACTGGATGAGGGACCAGTCATCTTCATAATGGGTCCTGCCAAGAACCTTGCATCATGCTTGAGGAATGGGCATGTCAGTGAGCTCGCTGGGGTGGCTGCAGAGGCTGCTTGCACAGCCACCACTCTCTTCTGATTCAGGGGTCTTGCATGTGCTCCTGGAAGGTGCCAGACAGGCATCCCTCAACAACCTGCCCCCTAACATGTCTTATCACAGTCTCAACACACAGTTCATCATGATCGGGAGCACTAAGCAGCTGCCTCTTTGCCCCATGGTCTGCTTCCACTTCCCATACACCTTGTGCAGCCTCAGAGGTTAATGACTTTTGAATATTGCAGATCTGGGATGGGTTTCAATGGCTGATCCAGAGGCAAGAGGGTGATCATCTTGATCATCCATTTTCCCTCTGCCAGTTACTATTATTGCTAACTGCTGTTCCACACACATTGTAATTAAGTGGAAAAAATACAGACCAAATGAAAAAGGGTACAAGCCTCTCAAAAACATCTCTGCTTTAGCTGCAGCCTGACTCAGCCTTCAATTAACATTCTTACTTAAAATAGTTTTGTTATACAGCTTTCGTTAAATCTTACATAATAGCAGACCAAATCACCACCCCAGAGCACCATCTCATCCTGTCTTTGATCCAAATAGTCTTGGATATGGGTGAGCTACTGGAGGAGAGCATGCAGCACACTTGCAGCTTTGCCTTGGTGGGCACAATGAGCTGGTGCTGCCGCTAGAAGAAGTGGTCCCACTCTCCCCCACTCTGGCTGCTTGGTTCTGCCAAGGTTCTGCCAATGCCCTTGGCATCTTGCCTGCATTGCTGCTGGAGCAAATCCAGCAGCACCAACAGGTGCAGAGCAGCTAAACCTGCCCAGGTGCCCCCATCCTGCTGTGCTGAAGGTGCTCCTGGGGCAAAAGGGAGCAGGCCGGGATGGGAGGCTGGGAAGGGACCTCAGCAGTGGGATCACTTTGGAGCTGTAGCAGAAGCCTCTCATGCTGCACCTCATGCTGCACCTGTACCCGTCCTGTCACTCATCAGTGGCTATGCCCCACCTCATCAGGCTGCTGAAGTGCACACTGAGGAAGAGGGAGGGACACATGGATCAGCTGGGCTTCCAAGGGTCACGGGGCCACTCTGGATGTAGGTCTACCATTTCCTACCACAGTCTGAGGAGCTTAGAAGTGGGATCCATCTCTTGCAGAGCACTATAGCATCCCTGCCTCCATCACCAACATTGATAATGTGGGGAAACCCCTGCGCTGCAGAGGAGTGTCCTTATGGCTCAGTAGAGCTACAAAAACATTTAAGTACCAGCATGATTTTTTTGATGTTGTTCTTATCGGGCCTGGTGTCTAACTGGTACAAAACTGGAATAAAACGTGTGTGTGTGTGTGTGTATATTCATTTATGTGTGTGCCCACAAAATATAAAAGGGGACTTTGTATTAAAATCTGGAAAATTGGCACATGGGATGCAGGTATGAAAGGAGGAAGACACTCCCTTTTCGACTTCAGTTTGGGGGACTACTTTCCATTTGAAGCCATTGATGTCAAGTTTAAGGCTCCACAAGTGTTCTCTGGGATTGTGAGAACCTTAGCCTGAGACTGCGTGATGCTCCTGGACTGGGATGGTGTTTCAAATGGAGAGACAACTGGGAAAAGAAAGAGCCAGGCACATCTAAACCTAGTATCGCTCACCACCCCTGACCTCAGGAAACCAGTGATCACAGTGGGAACATAGTTCCTGCCGGAGGCAGCTCAGCTAAGTCACTGAATTTTCACTAGAGTGGCATTTGGCCTGAGGTGATAATGCACAGCACCAGTTAACGTGAGGTCAAGCGGTCGTGCAGCTGACAGCTCACTCCTGCCTCGTCCAGAGAACCATAGCATCTGCTTGGCTCAGCTCAGGGTCCCAGCCTGACTCATTGCCAGTGCTGAGGGGGGTTGCTCCTGCTAGTGCCGCCCTCTGCCAAGGAGCTGGGAAAACTCCTAGGACTGACAGAAAAGTCACATAATGGGCTCAGCTCCCCTTCCTCTAGGAGATCTGCAGTGGCATGCAACCTGGAAAGAAGTAGGTTAATGCAAGAGAGGCCCTTTCTTGTGAATTTTGTTTTATACTGAGAGTTACGTGTTTTGGCAGACTTTTTGATGAATAGGTCAGCAGGGTGTGGAAACATATTCTAAAGCTTTCTGCATCCTTGCACATGCTTCTGGTTGCCGGGGGTTTTGCCTACTGCTTCACTTGGAAAGGTTTAAAAGAAAATGCAAATCATAGGCAAAAGGTAGAGATAGATTTTTGTATGTCAGTTTGGTGCAGATCTTAGCCATTCCCTTATCATTTGTGAAACAATAGAAAGAACCCCAACTCAGCTCTATACGATATGAAAACACCAGTTTCTCTGTTTACAAATGGTTGAAAAAAACCCATCCCAACCTGCTATATGCAGCTCCAGGTAGGATACATAAATTTCATTAGAACTTACTTTGCCTCAGAATGGGTATAGGGCACATATGGGAAGAACCTGGACTTTTTCACATCTTCTTCCAAAACCAGAATTGGTAATAAAAAGATATTATTTCATGTATTTCAAAAACAGGTGACTATTTCTGCATGGTAGGCTTTCAGAATCAAACTTCTACACTTGAAATATGAGAAAAATCACATGAGCAAAAGACTAAGAAACTCTTCAGATGTAATCAGATACACTGTCTGACAGACTGGAATACTTAAAATCCTCTTCAACCAATGGCATGTCAAGACATGCCTGCTTTGGACACTGTAAAGACGTCCAGCCCCCATATTTTACATGCCCTCCTAATTACATTCATATGTTCAGTTTCATATTTGACCTCTCTTGCAAGAGTGCCGAGTAAAGTACTCCTCCTCCTAGGTCTTATATAGGAATTAAACTGGAGAGTGTGGAGGATTCATGATTGTTGTATTCCTCATACACACACTGGAGTGACATAAGGAGTAAGCAAAATAAAAACATTTTAAAAACCACACTGCAAATGTGCACTTTTTAATTTAAAGTATGGTCTGGGCTCTTTCTCTTGGCCTTGTTTTTTGGAGCATTTTGGTGTTCACACCTCTAATGCTTCCTCCATCTGGCAGCTCACCAGCTACCGGGTTTCAGCTTCTCTTTATTCAGAGGAAAAGACTATTTGCACAAAAATTGCAACATTCCAGAGTGAGAAACTGACTAATCTCAGTTGTTAAGACTTTTGTCACTGAATCCAGTAGGCCCAGGTTCCCAGGACACTGGGAATGGCTTTACACGAAGCCCCATGGAAGCACTGACCAGAAGACACCAGCTGCACAGAGAAATCCACTGTTTTCTTCCCTTTCCTAAATTCTCTGAGAAGCCCAGGCCAAAAATCACATCACTCTCAGCAAGAACAGAATTGGACCCTTTATAGTTGTAGATATAGATATAGATTACTTGGCACTTAATGCACATGCTTTAAAAGCATGTTATCAAAGAGAAAAAGATCTGAAGGCACAGTGATTACTAAATGGTGGCCTTTGGACCCTTGCTGTTGATTTGGGGAAGGAAACAGCAACGGTGACAGAAAGAGCAAAGCAACTGGCAGCCTGCACCACAGTGGAATTCACTCCCAGCTCGTTATCAGGCAAGACACCAGAGTTTTTCCCAAGTGCAGTCCACAAGGTTGGATCACAGCCCCTCAGCCTTCAGCACATCATGATTTCCAGATTCAAGACAATGATCTGGGATTTTTGGGGTGAGCTGCACCACCTGTATATTTTACTTGGACAGCTGAGTTGAAATACCATGCTGCTCTGCTCTTCTTTAGCACTGTTATTACAACCTTTTTTGTGAAGCAAGAAGACTAATCCTCATGTAAAAATAATAGTATTGCAGACCTAGACAGCAGATGGTTTTATTAAATACCTGGGCAAAGTCTAAGGTCATCATGCTCTAACAACTAACAAGATATATTGTCTATCACTTAATAGGTAACCTCCTAGTGTGGGATGTTTGCAAGGCTGAGCAGAGTGGCAAGTGGTATCTTGTCCAAGCCCAGATAATTCTTCCAGTTAAACAAATATTTGACAACCATTTTCTTGCCTAAATTTGTTGCCACCAACATGTCAGATAGAAATAATATGATTCCATTTAATCTCCTAAACGATCCCTTCTTTAACCAGCTACATTAGGTTTTAACTAGACAGTAGCAATTTGAGTGCTTATTGATAGTTGCCTGGCATATAGGTTAATTTATAAGAGCACAGAGAGACAAATTCTTAGGGTATGTAAATAATTGTGAGTCTGCTGCAAAGTGTATCTCTGACCAGCTTCCCAGGGTGCCATGCCTGTGAGGTGTGCTCGCCAGCCAGTTTTTGTTGTCCACAGAGGTCTTCAGCCATGGTGTGTGTTTCTTGTTACTCACGTGACTGCTGTCCTAAGGATTCACACATTTATCTGCATTGATAGTTGAAATTGAACCTTGGTAATATGTGTCAAGGCTGTTCTCATTGTGTGATCTAATAAAATTTTCAGGCAGAGCTCCCTCTAAGGATTAATTTCGTATTGTAACAACCGCATTTTATCATTGTTTTCTTTGATATTTGCCTAGCCTTCCTTGAACTTTACCTCTCAGCTGATGGGTGACAATTTCACTTCTTTAACGGCACTCCCAAGTGTGAGAGCAACTTTGCATATCCACTTATTTACTACTTTTTCCTCAGATGTTTCTTCCCTGCCAGTATACCTCTTAGAAAGTTTGCCCAGGCCAGTTGCCCAGACCACCCTGTTAAACAGCCACATATTTTTACCTGAGTAGGGCAGCTAGCTCCTGTGAGCATGCCTGGTGCTCAGAAAGGCTGCTCCCCTGAAGTGCAGCCTTCTCTTCTGACATTGCCTTCTTGTGAAGCATAGGTGAGCATGCCTGCACACTTTCAGGGCCTTCAAGGAAACCATGGAAGTTAAGCATCGCTCTTTGGGGCAGATCCTGGCTTTTATTTAATTACTGTATAGTGGCAAGATGGGGACTTAAAGAAGAGTCCTGTCACTGCCAATAGTTTCACACAGTACTTTTCCTCTACAGCAATTGCTCTCCTGCTAGGATCCATGAACTTGAGAACAAAGTACATTTTATTATTTACAAGGGTTAGATGACAAATACAAACAGATGGTGCGAAGATGACTCCTAATGCATAGTGATCAAGTAATTTAATATTCATGGGTGAAGGCCTGGAAGATTAAGTAAACAGATTCAAATGTTCAGGGGAAAGTATCTCCTAACAATGCATAAAGTCAGCATGGCCTTTTGTGCCCTGTTACCACTTGGGTCAGGGCAATTTACATAAAGAAAAAGACTGACCAAATTTTCCAGTCTTCTTCAATCGCTCAACTTGAGCAGCATCTTTGTAAGGGAACCCTCAGCAGGAGTTTTTACAAAACCAAGAAAAAACCTTCTATTTTGCAGTTAAAGAGGCCTGCAAAGCCTGAGTGCGTTCCAGTTTGCTGCAGCTGCCCTTATGTAAAGCAGTCTTACCTGAATGACAGTGCTGTTTTAGCTGGGACTGGTTGGATGACTTATGATTACTCACCCGAGCAAGTGTTGTGGCACTGGAGTCTCACCACACCACTGTGCCGCTAATGATACTTCTCATGGCAGAAGCTAGGATTTCACTGGTGCTGTTTTCACATGTAATCATCTTGCAGAGGCAGTTTCAACACTGATGAATATTGCGAGTCAGGTCCTCAGTATGAATCATCTTGTCCTTCCAGATGACTTTTTCCTTCTGTTGTTTACATCAGAAGCAGGGAATTTTGATGCTTTTCTGTGCCTGTGACTAAAGGAGTGTTTCATATGGAAAGCGATTTCCAAACTGACTTAAGCCATCCCTCTATATATTTCCCTTTGTGGTTGTTGCTGTTCTCCTTTGAGTGTGGGTAGCTAGCAAGATGTTTCTAAGGCACTACTGACTGAGCGCTGAATGCATGACAAGAAATTAAAAACAGGGGGAAGAGTTTATTGCTCCATGTTGCTGGATTGTGCGCAGAAGTTTGCTCTGAAAGTTTGATTTCCCTTGTCCAAACTGGGTTGTTGAACAAACAGATTATCTGGGGTTTGGTCATCCCATCGGCTTATAGGATCACTCAGCCCCGGGAAGGTGTGCTCATAGAGTCAGGAGCAGGACAGCAGCTCTGAGGTATCTGCCTCCCTGCCTTCCCTTGAAAAAAGCCCTTGCCAGGGCAATAGAGGATCAGGATGCCACAGCCTGCAGAAAAATGGGAGAAGCTAAGAGATGGGGTAGGGCTGGAGAATGGTTGAGCTCCAAGGTGCAGCATGCAAAGGGTTGTGGAAAGCTGCCCACGAATGTGGAGGTGAGCTCTGCCCCGGGAACTCCACCACTCTGGCTGCAGGAGGAAAAATGATACCCCAAACTCAAAAAAAGGAACTGCTCTTTGTCTGCTCTATTTTCATCCTCTTTCAGTAGCTGTAGCCACCACAGCTATTCTTATGGCAGCCTATCAAATTTCTGAAGACATTGGGTACCTCTTTCTTAGGATCTTGCTGCTCTGCCACAGCAGAGCAGGTGTGCTTTCTCCACAGCACCTGGAAGCACCCTGGAAGTGGTATCCGGCACCTGAATCCTTTTAATGGATGCCATGTGAGGAAAGGCATGTTTATTACTGTGAATCCAAGGCTCAGATTTCTAGGGGGGCCACAGTGCTGCAGAAGTAGGTCATGCAGGAAGAGCATCTCTGCGTCTGGTATCATCTCAGAAATTTGTCTGTCTCTGTGGATGCATTTGTTTGATATGGCTATGCAAGCTGGGATGTGGCCCAAGATATGCAACAGAGAAACCTGCCCTGTGAATAAGAGCCTTTGTTAAGATGGATCCCATCTGTACATGATTTCATCAGCTCCATGAAATGTACAGGACATTCATATGGTGAAATAGGCAGACTCCCTGTTCCAAGCGAGAAAAATCCTTCTGTCTGCTTTTCCACAGGTGACTGTTGCCATACGAGGAGGTGAAACCTTCTGTGATGCTGTTGCTGCTCTTAAATGCAGGATGGGACAAGTGCTGTGACCGTGCTAACATGCCAAATAATGTGCATAGAGAGGCATCAAAAGCACACCCAAAAATTGGCATTACCCTCTCCTTTGCCTTCTCTTCCTTAAATATGGGGCTGCTTAAAGCAGCATAAATACAATTCAGTCCAGCTAACGAGCAGTCCACAGTGCTGAAACACTCTTGCCATCCAAGCCAGCTCCCTGCCAGTGATTTCATTCACCATATGTTTGGTGTGGTTTTTGGCAGAGTCAGCCTGAGCATTTTTTTGGGCAGGCCTGCAAACCAGTTTTTCCCTGCCTCCACTCAAACGTGAGCAGCTCCTGTCTGCCACCGTCACACTGCTGCACAGGGTCAGCCTGGCTGCTTTGGACAAAATTAGTCAGAGTGGCCTCTGGAAAAAAGCCCAAAGAGGGCTGATTCATTTTCCATAAGACTGTTTGTATTAAGGACACTGTAGGAAGATGACTTCTTCAGCATCACGCCCAGCCACTATTGTTGCTGTTTTTCCCATCATGCAATAATGTCCCCAGTGACCACCACACTGACCACCATGTGCTTTCTTGCTGGAGAGGCAGCCTGAGGAGGCTGCAAACAGCAGCAAAGGTAGATCCCAACAGGAACAGGGAGCCACAGCACAGCCAGCAGCAGCAGTCCACCAACGATACATTCCTGCAGCTGCCTCATTTTTCTGGTTTGGTTTCTGTTTCTTTGCTGCAAGCGTCTGTTAGGTTTGCAGAGGTGTGAACCAGGGCAGTCCCCGGTGCTGGCCTGTCTCTGCAGCCTGAAAGCCTGGGTCATGGCAATGGTGGCTGTACCAGTCTCCCCATGGAGAGGTCAGCTGCCCAGTGACAATTCTGTCAGGTAAGAAGGCTGACGGCTTTCCAGGGAAGGAAAAGAGAAGGTCAGGTACACACCGGGAAGGATTAGCTCAGTGGATGCCAGTAAGGAGCAAACCTGGCAGGATTAGGGTGCTTTTCTCCAGGCGTTGGATCCAGTGTCATGAACGGCTTGCTGTGGCCTGTCTGCACATCACGCTCTGCTGCCTGCTGCAGGGCTGCCCAGCTTGGGCAAAACCAGAGCAAACTGTGGAATGGGGCAGGCTGCTCCGGAAAGCCAGCACTGGTGCTAATGCACCTTAATGTATCAGCTGCAGCAGTGCAGTAGGTGGGATGGAGGTGCTGGGCCATGCTGGAGGACCACATTGGGAGTGTCACTTATGCCAGGATGCATTACCCAGACATACACTCTGGCTGATGCCATGCAGCTAGGGCCTAGAACAAGTCTAGCTGACCCAGGGAAAAAAACACACTTCCCTGCCCTTTATTAAGCAGATGCCAGAAGATGAGAAGGTCTGGCTGCCTCTTACTTTCCTGCCCCGTGGTCAAAGCACATATTCCCAGGGTAACAGCAGTATTTTACAGAGACAAGTCATGTTCCCCCGGCAGAGGAGCTTAGCAAAAGACTCACAAGTTCTCTGTTCACCAAACACTGTTCTTTAACTTACTGACCTCAGGAAACAGCTTTGGCAGGTAAACCCTCTAAGCAAAGATGAAAAAAAAAACCAGTAGACTGCAGGGCTGTGATTCCTCCCTCCCTTTCTGCTGAATTAATTACTAGAAAGGAGCACATCTGCAGCGGCCAGGCACTCTGTCCCCTCTGGAGGAAGGCACTGGCGTTTGGCCTTACCCTTACATTTCTCTTCTTTGAAGCAGTGTGTCTGATTCACCCTGGAACTGAGATGTGGAATTTGGCTTGATATCCATTGGAAGGAAATTTAAATATGCATGCCTATAGCATCTTCTTTTGCAGGCTGCTCCAGCAAGCAAATATGTGTCCAAGACAGGAGACCAGCTGTGTGTAGCATGGGCAGGAGCATCTCCTGCCCTGCCTACCTCATCCTGTCCAGCTCTGGCCCAGGCTGGGGCTGCTTCTGGAGGCACCGGACCTATATGTTTTAAGATAGGTGCCAGAGAAGCTGTACCTAAGAGAAGGGCTGGGGTCCCGTGTGGGGACCTGCGGGCGCAATTCTGGCTGAGTCAACAAGAAGAGTGCTGAGGCTACTCTGGGCATCAGCCCCTACTCCCCCCGCCATATTCTTCCCTGAAGACACAGGCTGGCCTTTAATCAGCATTAGCTGTGCACTGTGAACTGTCAGCATCACTTTCGTTTCAGTAATGGGTCTTTGCTGTCGCGAGGCTGGTGTGTGTTAACCCCAGGCGGTGACTCAGCATGCACACCCCACTGCACATCCCTACCTCGAGTGTGGGAGAGCTGCAGGCAGGGAAGGGAGCGCGGTGGGATGACCGGGGTTGCCACATGCAGGACTGCAGGGTTTCTGCTCTTCCCTTTTCTCATTTCAGGTGAAACTGTTGCAAATTTCACAGACCTTTGGGTAGTTTAGGCAAACAAAGGGGAAATTAATACTGAGCGGGGGAACTGACATTAGTAAACAGTCAGGGCATTGCTAAATGAGAGTGGCTGGTTGCTTTTCCTGCAGGAGCACAGGTGGGCAAAGGCAGGCTTAGAAAAGAAGGGGAAAATGGCAGGACAAGGGCAGGGACCTCTGCAGAGAGGTCCCAGCAGATAGAAGGCAAAAGAACAAAGGGAGACATGCTGGGAAATATTATGGAGCAGATGCATTGCTTATCTGCTCCAGCATCAAATAAAATTCCTAAGTGTAAACCAAAAGCAATGACTAACCCAAACCTGAGGACTGGCCTATGGGAAGGGGTTGGGCTGCTGTAATCAAAGGGTCGAGGTTAAAGCATTTTAGTTAAGGCATTGCACATGTGGGCTGCTGATACAGGAAAAAAATAATCTGGCTTTATGGTTTCCAACGAAGTATCACAAACATGGTGGCTTCCTGGTGCAAAGTGCTGATCCTGCACAAATGCATGCTTCCATTTATTCAGAAATTGTTTACAAGTGTGCTGGCTGCCTTTATGCTGGATAAGGCGTGGTTTGTCTTCCAACAGGTGGTTTAATGCCAGAAAAAGAAAAAAACCCGAAACCACCAAAAACCTAGAAAAAACACATGGTACAGAATTTTGGCTCTTCCAACAGAAATGTGACAAATAATCCTGATCAATCTTATCCTGGGTACTGCCACTTGTCTTAATTTTCACTTAAATCAAAGCTATTTTAATTTAATTGACAATTTCAGTTGTCAATTGAATATGTCAGTGCAAATGTTTCTAGCTCTTAGGCCACACTATAACTAATTTTCGAACACAATGCAAATGGCAAGAGAAGTGGTGCTCATGAGTCTTAGGCCATAGACAGATTCATTTGGCAAACATCTGCCCTGGTGCTAGAGGACCCCCGTGGTGTGTAGGGTAAGCAGAGAGACCTTTCCGTGGGGTGCTGGAGCCAGATGAGTGGTTTGGACAGGGGCAGGTGACAGAGCCATGACAGGAGCCAGCAAGAACCATGGCAGGAGGTGACATGTGGGAGTGGCAGGCATCTTCCCAGCCACTGAGTTGGAGTGGAAACCTCCTCCCCCGGGTTTATTGCTGCAAGGTGTGTGCTTGCCTGCACATTCACCCTTACCTGTCCTCATCTGGGGTTTTAACTAGCACGTCTGACTGAATTTTTGAGGTGACTGAGTATGTGTTTGCTTCTGCCACCTCCAGGAGAGGAGCAGTGCAGACACATGTAGGTGGCAACATCTTCAAATTACAGCTTAATCCACGCCAGCTCATGAGTCAAGGCTGTGACTCACAGGCAGAGACATCTTGGCATGAGGGGAACGCAGCTCCTGCCCCAGCTGCCTGCCCTACCCTGCACCACCTGGACACAGGCTGCACACATTGCCCTACTCTGGCACCAGCCCTGCCAGGCGAACCAGTGGGCAGCTGTGCTGCTGCAGGAGCCAGCTGCTGCAGCCCAGGGCATCACAGCCCTCCCGCTTCAGCTGGGGCTCCAAGAGAAATGCAGGCCATGGGGACATATGTCACTTCTGTGTTCAACCCTGTATGAATTACTTACAGTGTGGCCTGGAGACCCATGTGTCCTCTAAATCCTCTAAACTATGTTTCCAGGGCAAAAGGAGGGTGGAAATGTTTTTTTGCACCACTGTGTTGGTTCAAATAACTGTTTAGATAGTAAAAGTTAAGCCCAACACACCCTGCAGCTTCTTGAGGTTTTGCTTTTTCTTTTTCTCTGAGAAAGATTAGCCTTTGATGACTGAAGATCAAGAATATTTCTACCCATACAAGTAAGTCTGTTGGCGCTCAGAGGAAATGGGGTTCCTGTGAAGGTCTGATTTTAGGTGCACCAATGATTTTAGCTGCATCAATGTTTCAGGTGTTAAAGGCAAGCCTGCATTTTAAATGTGTTGCATGCTCAAAAAAACTCTACCTTAGGCCAGTTCCGAGGTGAGAATATTAACGGAAGAGTTTCCTCACATGAACAACATGTACTGTCACATGCCTTATGCCTGCCTCAAATTTAAAATAGCCTGGTGCAGCCATAAGGAAGTCTCACGTCACTGTAACTCCACATCAGCTGCAGGTAAGTGCTGTGGGTGATACTGTTCTGCTGGGATACATTTCCAAGTGGTTTCCAGCACTGCTGTCCTGTGGGGAGTGGACTTGATCTGGGCTGAGTACAACTGGGCTCTGAGGACTCCAAGCATGCCAGCTTGGATGCACAGGGGCAGAGCTGTTTGTCTCACTGTTTCCACACTGCTGCTTTATTTTTAACTGCCAGGACTGAATTTCCCAAAAACACTGCATCCTCATAGACAACAGGATATTAAATTTAAGTAACAGATTTCCGCAGTGGTCACTTTTTTCCAAAATTCACAGACACCAGGGTGGCTGCCAGAGAAAATGTGGTCCATGCAGCCCATCTCCTGTCCCACAGGGCTGGTGTCCCCTCTGTGTTCTCCCCTGGGAGGAGGAGGGCAGGGCAATCAAAGCAGCCTCTCTGGCATTTTGTCTGAGTTATGAAAAGCTGATAGCTGAAAGTTTCTTCTGCATTTTGTCCTTTGAAGGGACATGTTTAGTGTCGCTGCCTTTCTTTGGACACTCGTCATAGGTAGTGTTGAGAGCAGCTATAAGTGGGACAGCAAGATTTCGTTTGTGTCTCTGAGGAAACCTGTCTCTCTCAGCACACTGGTGTTGCCATGCTCTCCCTCACAGAGTCCCGACTTGCAAACCTCTCCATCCTTCCCTGCATCCCTGTGCTTCACAGGCCTCGTTGTTTTTAACCAGCCTCTGCCTTTCTAGGCTATGCCTGCATGGAGGGCTGGCCATCAGCAGGGTAAGAGCAAGCCTGATGCTGGTGCATTTCTCAAGGCATTCTTGCCTTGTCCCTTTCCCACAGGTGTTTGCCTCAAGCTGGTTATCGCTTCTTTGAAGTCTCACATACAGAAAATGTGTTTTCTTAGAACAGGGAAGTAGGAAACACTAATGACGAGCAAACTGACTGAAGAGGCAAACATCTCCACTTCTCCTTTTCAAGTGTTTTCCCAGCTCATAGAAATGCCTCTTGGTGCCTGAGACAGATCAGTAATGATCCCCAGAGACATCCCCCATCATATCTCCCTCCAGCAATCCCCCAGCCTGCGCCAACCTGCGGCTGGCTGCTGGGGCAATCACCGCTCCGCACAGCATAACAAACACCCTGGCTTTTACAAAAAGGGTGAGGCTGCCCCTCTGTTTTTGCAGCGTGCAGTGACTGACTGGCATCACCACACTTTCATTACCTCTTTTTTACACTATAACATAAACGTCCCTTTTTCTTCTCCTCCCTCTGCTTCCAAGGGTTCACCAAATCTGGGAATGAGCAGGGAAGGAAGTTGTGCCCTTTGCTGCTGCTATACAGCCCCTCTCTCTTCCTGCCACCCCTGCCTACCCTCGGCAGTGTATGGGCAGCAGCCATGGGGTGGATAGGCTGGGGTTTGGATCCCTTGTGGACACAGGGCTTCCTTTCAACACAGCCACTTCTTTAAAGCTGTTTCTGAAGTTTCAGATGGGCTCGTAGCCATTGCAACCAAAGCACTCAGGAGATGTTGCAATGTGTTGTATAGTGAAAACTGCCCTCCTTCTACCCCCTCAAACCTTTTGCTCATGCCCAGTCCTGCCGTGGAGCTGCGTGGTGGTTTACATCTGAGACCAAGTTAAAAGTAGCTTACCTTTTGGGTTATTTTTAAGCCAAATGATTTTCTTGATCCCCTTCAAATGAAAGCACAGTGTATGAAGGGAGCAGGAGTGGGGTACCCATGGCATGGGCAGCCCCAGAGGAGATGTGGACATGGGGGTCTCATCTATGCTCCCACAGATGCCCACATAGAAAGCCAGTCCTTGGAGGTTTTTAGGGCAGGCTGCAGAAGGCTGAGATCACACCCATTAATTGTTCCCTTTGCCCGCTCTTCCCTTGCCTGATTACAGGTTGTCTAGACTGAGAAGTGCAGGTTTTGCTCTTGGAGCATGATCAGAATAAGGTGTGACATGCCACTCTCCCCTTAATGGAAAACAGATGTCACTGCCTGCTCAAGGAGATTTTCTTTCTCTTTTGGCTTGGTCTGGCTTTGCCTCTGCCATCTCCCTATGCAGGGAGAGGATGGGACAGTCCCTGCCCACACAGTGCCCACTGCACAGGTAGAGCTTGGATCTCCAGGGCACCGAAAAATGACTCAATGTGGATCAGAAAGTGGTGATGTTAAACACCAGTCACTTCAAAGCTGTTGTTGGTTGGTAAGAAAATAATTTAAAATTAAACCAGTTCTGAAACTACCTACCACAAGTGGTTACAAGCCTGAGTGTTGTAAAACTGGACTGTTTCCTCTTTTCCTCTCAACGATCATGTCCTTGATTCCTCCTTTAGGCTGCTTTGGCAATTTTTGCACAGTAATAAAAAGGCATGACGCAGCATATACTTTGTGGCTCACCTTGCCAAACAAAATTACAATGTTAGTGTAGCTTCTTTGCCTTTGCATAATGAACTCTACAAAGGAGCTAGAGAGAGGGTAGGCATCTGTGCCAAGATAAAAGCAAAACCAAGAAGTACAGAGGTGTGGTTTAAAGCAGTCTCCGTTTAAAGTAATTCTTTTTAAAATTACTTATCTTGAAACTGTTACAGACAGTTAGGGAAAGTCATACAGTTTCTAAATGTCTGCTGTGTTTCAAGTCTGCAGCTGCATTGCTTAAATTAAGAAAAAAATAAATGAAACTTTGAGATCTCACAAACATGTCACAGCAGAGCATCGTCTGCGCAACGTGTGCTGAGGCCAGGAGGAAGTGGGCAAAGGAACTGCTTATTTGCCAGTCCTCGGGCTCGATGGACATAATTTGCATTTTTAATAGCATTCGGGACAAGGTTTATGTTATGGTAAATTACACTAACTGACAACAAGGGGAATTTGGTGTGTGGGCAGGAGGTAGTTTGGGAGAGAGCGATGCCCAGTCATGCTGCCTTTTTCATCACCTTACTCTCATCCCTCGGGGAACTGAAATAAGAACATGGATCTCACTGGGAAGTCCAATGGAAGGGAGGGATTTCCTTATACAGAGGATGATGACAGGGTAAAGGGGAAATCCTTCAGTCTATGGATCTGCTAAATCTGTTTCAGGAAAAAGGCAAAAAGCTGCCCCAACAAGCCCACTGCAACTTATGCCTGCTACATACCTGTGTAAATAGCTGAAATAGGACTCAGGCAGACTGAGTGGTTAAAATACTGAACATTAAAGATCAGAACCTACCTCATTAATGATGAAAACAAAAGTCCCAGCAAAAGATCTGACCCTTAGTTTCTGGAAGTCCAACTAAGTCAATTAAGAGGAGAAAGAAAAAAAAATAAATGGGTGAGGAAAATTTTGTCATTGTCTCTGGCAGCTGCCAGCAAGGAGGTTGCCCAAATCTTGCCTACCATAAATGAAGTCCAGTCATTTGATCAGCATTAGATATATTCATTCATTAATCACACTGAAATACCACCTGCTTATCCTAACCCTTTTTTTGTCTAAATCACCTTTACATTCACTGTGATAGACTACGGGTGAGATTTGATAGCATGCTAACAATATAAGAGTTGAGCCAACAACTATTCTTTTGGTAAGAAAAGGCACCAAGCAAAATAATTTAGTTATTCTTAGATAATAAAGGCAAGGGAAATCTCCAAATACAGTGGCAAAATATGTCAGTGCTTGAAGAACAGCAAGGGGTGGAATTAGTGTGGAGGGAAATGTGACCAAATTTGTGAAGCATTGCTATGTGTCTGACAATATTCGTTTTGCATAAACCACCCTGAGATGCCCTTCCGTCTTTCTGTATGCACAATTTCCATGGGATACTTCAAAACCAGCTTCATTCCTGGGCCAGCTTCCCATGGTCCACGTGTCCTTGGAGGCTGAGGGAGCACCTCCATGGCCCTGGCCCTGGAGCAGCACATCCAGGAGGTGGCTAGCTCCCAGCAGGCATCTCTGGAAAGAGTCAGAGATGCTTCACACTGAGACATGCTCAGCTCATTCCCTGCACAATGCAAAGAAGACCCAATCACCAACCCACAGCCTTCAGCCCAGTATGACTCTGTGGGTGAGCACATCCCTCTTGGAGGTGGTGGTTTTGAGGATGCTCTCTGGTGTCTGTAGGTCAACTTCAATGCTGCTGGGCATCAGTGCCCCATTTGGGATGATCACTGCTAATTTTATGGTGGTGGGTGTTTGGAGGCAGTGGCTGTGAGCCAGCCTCAGCATGCTGCATTTTGTCCTTTGAAGGGACATGTTTAGTGTCATGGCACATGCACATGGCGTGTCCTGCCCACAGCCCTGAGTGCAGGGCTGACTCCTGAGCTGCAACTAATGGCATGAAGCTTCCACAATAAACCAAGTGTCTCACAAAAGCCTGAGTGACTGAGTTCACAAAGTGATTAAAATTACCAGGGGAAAACATTTCAGATGTTCAATAATTTACACTACCACCTGTACTTTAAAATACTTTTCCCCATTCCACTCCTTTAACTTTATAGGATTCTTCCCATGTTCTCGAAGCCATTTCCTTCCTCACTTCAGCTGTCATTGCAGCGGAACACTCTCATAATAAATAAAAGTACTGTATGGCTGGAGATTGTGCTGGGGATGAAAAATGCAATGCCATTTATTATAAAACAGCCTGTGCAGGCAGCTGATCTTATCATGCACTCTGCATCCTTCTAAAATCAAGGCAATTTGTAAAGTACTATTGCCAAATATGGTTTATAGTCATTCCAGTTTGTTTCTTGTGAACCTTATTTTTATGAAACCATTTTCAAATACACTTTCAGTTAGGTTTTTCCATTCTGGCTTTTCACTCAAAACAGTGTTAGCGAAAGTGTCAGGCCTTCTCTTCATGGTTTAGTTTTGAAAGGTTTTAAATGTAATTTTGGAACTCGTATCACACATCACTGAGCTGCTTGTTTTTACATTAATAACTAGGGCTTATTTTCTCTCCAGCATGCTTCAGTTTCCTACAAGGTCAGCTCTTTGGTGAACTAATTCTTCAGTATGGACATGAACTGAATTATTGGAATAAAAAAGCAGTAGGGAAGAGGTAGGGTAAATTGTCCTTCCAGCTACTTCTGCGAATGTGTTAATAGGAGGATGAGTCCTGGGATTGTCATGTGTCTTTCAGTCCTCTCCCACAAAATCAGCAGGAGATCTGAGCAGTGGGGTCTAGGTGCAGGGGTTTTGGCCACTGAGTGTTCTCAGAGGAGCAGAGGAAAGCCCGCCTGTTACAACATGCTTTTCCCTCAGGTGAGTTACTTTTAATAGATGTTTTAAGAAATGATGAGCTGACACTGCTACTTTTGATTTTACTTCAGGGAAAATGAGCTATAAGTTTAGGGGGTCCTCTGCTTGCCAGTAATGTGATTTCTTATCACCAGAATATGTTGATGTAAATATGCCAGTTGTCTAAGCCTCTAGGTATGTTAAAAAAAAAACATGTATTTATGGGGAAGCCTTTCAAATCTTCCCACCTTTTTTTCACAGCTTTTTTTAAGCATTTTAAGATCTAATCCAAAGTCCAAGAGTATGAGCAGGAGCGTTCTCCAACTCATGACAATTGATTCTGAATTAGACCATAAAAGAATAATGTACTGTGGCAGCATTTTGTAGATTTGTTTTTTTCTTTTTAAAGAGAAATTGGTTTTCTGAGACCCATATGAGTAGGAGACTATGCAGCATTACTGCGATGGCTCACCCAATCAACTACCTGTGATCACTTTATTCTCCTTGAGGTCTGAAGGTCTCTGCACTTTCCCAAGGGGCTTCCTATGATTCAAAGAGCAACTATCGGAGGACACATCAGATCAACAATTGCAAGATAGAGAACAGAAATCAGATTGCCTGCAAGGATACCAGCTATTGATGCATCATCATAGCTCTTCTACAATAGTGGAAGAGTGTTTTCTTTTTATACAATTATATAAAGAAGAATCAATTATAAAGCTGTGCTCATGTGGTTGTTTGGAAAGGTAAAGTCAACAACTCCTTTAGCAACCATCCCAGTCTCTAGGCAGATATCCATGGGAGCTTTGGGAGCTCTCTTTACTTCTGGATGCCCCATAAAGAAGCATAATTTATACTGAATTAAGTAGCTGCTGCTTTACCTTAGTGCCAAGATTTGATGTAGTGAAGCAAAACTACAGTGAAGTAATGAAATCAATAATGTTATTAACATAACTTGCAGCAGAGTTACCAGACGCCCTCCTGGTGAATCTCTCAGTACCTAAAGGGATACTAGCAGGAACATGCCAGAGCCACAGATAGCAGCCAAAAGCCAATTTGCCTTCACTCCGCTCAGGGGAGCTTTTCCAGAACAGCACAGGGACAGTCACCTAGGAACAGCCACAGGAGGAAGAGGGTCAGCTTGTGTGGGATGTGCTGCAAAGAAGAGAGCAGCTCCCAGAAAGCGACTTTTGGCTTGGAGTTTTGCACAAGAAAGCTCTTCTAGGGCTAATGTGGCTGGAGTGAGATGTTACCAGGAACAGCGCACACTGTGCACTGGAAAAAGCTGGCTGGAAAAGATTCATATGGTCTTGAAGGCCAGATGCATCTTGGTTGGCTGTTGAGAAGCTGGAGGGTCTGGCTCAGTGAAGACAAAACAGCTCTGCTTGGCCCCAAATCTCTGTGTTTGAAAACACACTTTAATGTCAATGAATAATTTAATAAAGAAGACTAACTCTATGCTAATAAGGCCTCAGCCCTTTTATTGTATTTGTACAATTATTAAAAGGTCCTAAGACAGACAAACAGAACTGAGAAAGTATTTTATTAACATGCTTTCATTGTTCATGTTTTACTCAAATAACACAAATATTTGCACCACCGTTAGCTACACTTCCTGGAAACTAATGACAAGTTCATAGGTAGGTAATTATAACTTTTACTGACACCATTAAGTGCTAAATATGCAGGGGCTTCTCTGTCTGGCTCTATTCTGGTACTCAGTCTATGCCCTTCCCTGAACTGACAGCAGCTGTCATCTCTCTAGCTTCTTCCTGGCCAGCTACTCTAAAAAATTTTATTCTAATTAATACAGAGGAACTGTTTTTGCAGGTGATGGTGACAAGCAACTGATGTGAGAGTGATCTCGAAGCATTAGAAGTCATGATTTCTAGAAAAGGAGGCAAAGGGAAAAAAAGAAAACGAAACAGTGGCCTTTGTGACAGACTTTAGCTAACTCACAGTGTTAGTACACACAAGCCCAGAGGTACAAATCCTAGGCAGAAAGGACATTTTGGAAGTTGGCAGTGCCCTAAGGAAGTTATATGAAAGGGACAGAACTACTGTGAGCTTCTTGGTACTGGGACAACATAGCGCAAGTACAAAGGGAAGCTAGTAAGGTATCAGCTGGCTAAATCACGAGCTCTTCATTAGTTGCAGAAGTGCAGAGGAAGCACACAGAAAGTGGAACTAGGTCAGGCTACTAAGTATAAAAGAACAGCATAAGCATGGAAGAACAACATGAAGATGTGATGCAACAAACAGTGGGTGTGAAGTGCATGCACTAGTAGCAACAGGAGAGCTAAAGAAAGACCTGAGTTTCACGAACAGGAGATACTGAGTGATGATGTCAAACATGCTTTTTGTTTGATACTTTTTCCTTCAGTCTTTGCTCAAAAGTGCTCCATTTAAGACAACAAGCATATCCAGTCAGAGGGTAAGAATACTGGCAGCAAGAAAGAACAAAATGGTTAGACAGTGTCTAAATAACTCAGCTATATTCCAACTGACAAGCCTTGAAAGTCTTCTGCCATACTGGGTAAAACAGCTGAAGCCCACTTGGCACCATCAGCACAGCAGTCAGGGATGGGGGGCATGTGTTTCTGCACACTTGGAAAGGCAAATCTAGCACCTATCATGAAAGGGAAGGATGTAAAGGAGAAGCCAGGAATTGGAGATCAGGCAGATTAATATCAATTCCTGGAAAAATACTGGAAGTGGTAATTTAATAAACTATTTTCTAACACCTAGAAGACAACAAGCAGATGAAGAACAGCAAGCACTGATTTGACAAGAGCAAATCATATCAAATCAATCTAATTTCCTTTTACAGTAGGTCTTAGATCTTGATTTTAATGGAGTTTTTGCCTTTGTCTTGCCTGACACTTTCATAAACCAAGCAAAGAAACACACCTTAAAAGACACTGCTATTAGAGGAGTGTACAGCTGCTTGGAAAACCAGACTAAGAGCAGTTATAAATGCTTCACTGTCAAACAGGCAGGACATATCAAATGAAGTCTGAAGCCATCTGTTTTATGTCTGGCAGTGCACAGTATTTTCATTAATATCTTTGGAAAAAAACACAAGAGTAGGGAACACTTATTAAATTAGCACAGGACACTATGAAGAACAAGCACTTTGGAGAACAGGAGGGGAATGCAAAACAATCTCGACAAATGAGATAGAGGGGTGGGAAGAGAAGCACCATTCAGAATTGACAAAGTGGAGCTCTGAGGTTTTGTAGGCATCATCAAGGACTGCAAGACCAACTGGGGAACAACTAACACAGCAGCAGTTCTGCAGGTGGTCTAGGGATGTCAGCTCAACATGAATGAGCATGGTCATGCTGCAGTAAAAAATGAAAGTGCTCTAATGAGGTGTACAAACAGAAGCACAGCTTGTGACAAACAGGAAACCATTCTTCCCCTGTTGTCTATGCTGTCAAGGCTTCATTTGAAGTGTCATCTGTGCAGTTTTCACCACTGAAGTTCAGGGAGACTGAGCTGATTGCAGAGAGCGCAAAGGAGAGCTACAGCAATGGTCCTGAAAAGGTGCCCAGTGGGAAAGGCTCAATAGTCTAAAACTAATATCCAACCTAAATTTCCCCTGACACAACTTCAAGCTGTTCCCTCAGGTCCTGTCACTGGTCACTATGGAGAAGAGATCAGTGCCTGTCCCTCTTCTTCCCCTCACGAGGAAATTGCAGATTGCAATGGGGTCTCCCCTCAGTCTCCTCGAGGCTGAACAGACCAAATGACCTCAGCCGCTACTCATATGGCTTCCCCTCAAGGCTCTTCCCCCTCTGGCCTTCCCAGGACTTTTAATTTGCCATCTTAGACTTCCACACTTCATCACCTGAAATCCATGCCATACATTCGCCTGGCTGCCTACAAAGCCTAGCACTTGACACCAGAAAGGAAAACTACTGCTCAGCTCAAGTCAAATGCAAAGCAGCAGCTCTGGTAGTCCTCGCTTGAATCCTCTCTCTCACCTAGAGACATTTCCTTTCTCCTTTCACCAGATTATTAATTTCTGTCTTCTCACCAGTACAACAGAATAGGTGGCTAAAATGGTGCCTCCTGACCTTAAACACCCAAAAGTTGTCTAAGAGTGGGGGTTGTAGCACTGGCTGGATGCTGCAGGCTGGATCCCTTGAACTTACACCTTGGATATTATCATGCACTAAGTTCCTTGATGCAATATGCATTGTTATATATGTCAAATATATAAAACATTACCTAGCCATAATTTTTTTAGATGAGATTTCGCACAACCCCAACATAGGGCGATATGCCCTGCAGAAAATGTTGCAGCATCCCCAAACAGAAAGCTCTAGCAGAAGAAATGTTATCACAGTGCAAACATTTGCCTCCACTGCAAGTGTGATAGGAAGTGACACTGCAAATAGGTATGTCTGAACAGCCTGGTCTAGTGGAAGGTGTTGGAACTGAATGATCATTCAGGTCACTTCCAACCCAAACCATCCTATGATTCTATGATTCTGTGTAACCTGTCAAAGCCACTGCTGTACGCTTGGGCCCATTAGCTTGTCTTTTAACCAAAAGGAGTCCTGCAGCTCTCTGCTCCCCAAAGCCTGAAGGCATCTGCACACAGCCGAAGTCCTAAATAAGAAAACCAACATAACCTGCCTGAAATCCCCCAAGAAAGCCAACCCAGAAGCTCCGACCCTGTCTATGTGTGCATGTCAACCCTAATTGCATCCAGCAAACAAAAAAGCCTTCAGTGCCAGTGCAGGCATTGCAATGCCATAGTGGAAAATATTAGAGAGGATTAGCAGAAATAAAATTTTAATTAGGACTAAAATAAAATTTAGCCCTAAAGAAATAAAATCATAGCTAAAGGAAGCTATACCGAGGAGCATAGCATTTGTCTTGTAAGCGTTGTGGTCTGAAGCATAAACCGAAACAATCCTGAGTGTTTCGACAACTGTATGTTGGCTGTCATGAAAATAATAATTTTGCTGTATTCTTTATCAAGGGCCTCAAAGACATGTTGATTAAGGATGCTGCCCAGTGCTGGAGGAGCTTCTAAGGGTGAATGCTAGCTCTCTGCCCACTAACTTGGCATTTGAGGTAGCTAACTCTGCCGAGCAAAGCAGGGCCATCACACAGCCATGTGGGTGCCTGCTCTCCACACTGACCTTGCAGGGGACACAGCTGGGCCACATTTGGCAGATGAGGTCTCGGGATGTGAGAAATGTAATGCCCCCTGTATAGGTCACTTGCTGCCTTGCAGCTAGGCCACCTCCTTCTCCCATTGGAAAGCAAGAGCAGCCAGCCCTTCAACTCACTGACTGTTCCACCAAAACCTTTCCAGGACAGGCTTCTGTATTCCTCTCTGGCTGCTACACAGAGTGGTAGATGGGGAAGAAAAGATACACTTCAGTGATGTTGCTCCTCTCAGCTCCTTATTCCCATACTCCTATGATGGATGGATGGAAGGAAGGAAGGAAGGAAGGAAGGAAGGAAGGCAGGAAGGAAGGAAATAGCCAGAAAAAAGGATGGAAAACAAGGTAGAGAAAAAAGTAACTGAAAGCAGAAACTTCCAAAAAAGGCATTTTATAGCCAGGTTCTTTGAAAACTGTCTTTGTTGTCTGTGTCTAATAGGGTCCTGGTCTTTGCTAGGTATCACCATAATAGAATTGTAGAAGAAAAAAGATAAAGGATAAAATATGCAGTCCAGAGGAAAGGAAAATTCAAAGGCTGAGAGAATGGAAAAAGAAAACAAGGGAGGATCATATTGAAGCTGGCTGAACTGTCTTTTTTAGTCTTTGATAAAGTTACACCCTACAGATGCTAGAACTTTAAGAAACGCAAAAGCTTGGGCTAGTGCAAAGTCCTGTGGCAAAGAAAATTGCATTTTTAGGGGAGCAGACCCAGTTCCCAGACATCCTACACCCTGGGAAGTGACAGACCATCTCCTCAGGCTGGTCCACATCTGAGAACCCTCCCAAGCCTGGGCCTGCCCCCAAGCAGCCAGCGATGCACCCATCAGGGGCACGTGGTGAGCTCAAAGTCATGCCATGTGGAGACAGGAGGTCAGAAGATATCAGACTGTGAATCAGAACATGTCAAAACTGGGCCGACTCAGCTCCTAATGCAGATCTGAAGCTGGTATCCAGCTCCTGCCACTGCAAGGCCCAGTCAGTGTACCCTGTGGGTCTCAGGAAGAGGAACCACGCCTGTTCAGTGCTTTGCAACAACTGGAAAAATCCTCAGGTCATGGTGCTGCTGTCTCAAAGGTGAATGGGCCATGACTCTGAAAATGCTGCTCTAAATCAAGTGGAGGCATAAAGACAATATTGATAACCATGAAGCTGAAAACACAGGCCACAATATACAAACAAAACATGCTGAAGCCCCATAATGGCTGAACAATTAAAACAGAAGAGCATATACAAACATGACTAAAGAAGGCAAAATACTTTTTTGAGTGCTGTTTGTTTTGTTATAAAGTCTCTCTATTAGGGAATGAGTCTGTGAAAACCTTCAGCTAGTTAAAAACACATAGAGTATCACCTGTGCACTGGGAGGGAATGTGGTATGGGCATTGCCACAGTTCAAACAAGTACCCTTCCATGTATTTCCCAGGAGCCCGGACAACTACTTGTTTTTATATGAGAACTTCAGGCTGTGTCCTGCAGGATAAGAGAGGGTACAAGAGAGCCAGATGGCTGAGCTGACTTGTGAGTGCTGTCCCCAGATGAGGCAGGAGGAGACAAGGAAGGATCTGGTGGACAGAGAGAAAAGTCATCTGTGGGCAGGTCCCACCATGCTCTGGACTACAGCTTTACCTTTCACACCACACTCCCTCTCTCCTCAGAGCTAGCTTTCTACCAGTTTCATTCTTCTGCCACCTCATTCCTCACAGCAGTAGTTTTATATAAAAACACTGTAAAAATGTGCTCCCTGAGTGATGGGAACAGAAACCTCTCCACAGCTTGGGACTGTTTCCCCGTATGGGCATCCCCTTGCATCCCTCTGCATAGCTGTAGGGTCTCAGGCAGCGGGAGGCTGGCTTCTAACATCTGCTCTTCACTTCCAATATCCTGTTTACAAAACCCGATAAACTCCCCCCAAGGCTAAGGATTGAAACTTTGACGCCGGGGGAGAGAGTTATTCATCCTCCACAGCTGGTAAGCCTGCCCACCATCCTACCTCGTGCCAGCAGCATCAAAGATGGGCAGCAGATCTGAGAGGCTCAGCGCAGACACCTGGCCTTTCCTACAGGGAAAGCATAGGGTGTAAATACGCCTTCAGGAAGGTGTCAGTGGCAGGGACACCAGCTAGCACCTATACCTGCCCTAAGGCAGCCTCTGTTGTTATTCCAGCACTAGAGAAATGATGTAACAGCACTGTGTTTTTTTGGAATCCGGCAGCATTTTCCACCCGTCAGGCTGTGTAGGATGCCCACATGCAAGGCTGTAGGCTGGGGCTCCTCTTCTGTTTCTGCTTCAAGAGCAAGAAAATTGAGAAGGCAACCTACAGGAGATAAAAGGCAAAGCGCTGCTGAAAAATATCAGTAGTAGTAACTCTTAGAACTAACCTTAGGTGTCAGATGAGTCGATGCCTCTCTTTTGAACATATGAACCATTTTGTGGGTATGACAGCAACACACTCCATAATCCCTTCCATATTTGGCTTTATTGGCTTATTGTGCAGAGCCATTAGAATCAGGATTGTCTCTTATGAAGCTGTTAATGGGATGCAAATTGCAGAAAAGATTTCTCTGCATCAATAGAAAACAACCTAGTAATACATTCTTGCATAAAAATCTACATTAAAATCTGCTACAAAAGACATACTTTGAAAGAAGCAAAAATCCCATATGACTAAAGAAGAAATATGCTCACCATGGGAAAATGAATATCAGGCTTGTAACTAGAGGTGACCTGTCTTAGAGCTGCTTGGATCCCAATGAACAGATATGCCTTTAACTACTGAGGTGTTCCAAAGATGTGATTCACACAATATCATGGCTAAAGCCAGGTAAAAAAGTGCAATGAATATTTTATGCATGGAAAAATGCAGTTGCAGTCTGACCAAGCCTGAATCTGTGCTGAATTCAGCAAAGAGCCATGGCCAAAATATATATGCTGTTTAAATTAAAGTCTAAGCAGCTTGCTCTGTGTAATGCACTTCTACTTTTCATGCTGAAGTGAAGCTTCAAGACTGAAATTTGACTTTCAGTAAGGCAGAAATACCTAAAACTAACTAGCATGGAGCAGTAAGTCAAGAGAAATGTTGTGCTTTATCTGCCACATCACTTTAGGATTTTTTTTTCTTTTTGATGTAGACATCAGCATGACTGTGATTTCAGCCCATTGTTTCCAAGAAGCACACAGCTGGAATGAACCTGTTATTAGTGTTCTGCCAATGCCAGCTAGCACAGCTGCCTTGCCCACATGGTGTAAGTGGCAGAGTCCCCACCACTGCCATGCACCGTCTATCTCTCACAATGTACCATGGATGTGCCTGTTGTGTCTCTGGTCCTGTGCAGCCATAAGTGTCCAGCACTGGAGCAGTGGGAAATACCAGGCCAGGCAGAGCTGTAGGTGCAAAGTCCTTCCAACCTGTCTCAGTGGCAGTGGGCAGCCCTGGGGACACCTGCTACAAAGAGCCTGGAAGACAGAGGAGAAAAGCAGCATTGCTGAAATTCCTTGACCATTTTCTGTCCAAATCACCCATGCACTATAGGAGCTCAGGGTTGCCCTCCAGGGACACTACTCTGTCTCAAGCATGAAAGACCAGACTTTTCCTGAAATAACATCCAGCTCTTGCTTTGTTGCCTGCTGGGCTCAGCTGATACACATGGAGAAGCCTAAATAAAGAAGTGTCGAACTCATTGCCCAAGCTTTTCCTCACCGCTATCTGCATTCTTTGCATTCATTAAAAAACAAACAAACCTGTTTCCTGAGAGCAGGGAGGAAAATCACAGGGCTGGGTTGTTTGGGGTTGTTTTTTGTGAGGGTTTTTTTTTTCCCCTTGCAAAAGGCACTTGAATATTGTAGAGAGAAGCAGCTCTGCAGGATGTAGACAGAGATTCAAGTGGCTGGTAATAGACAAATGTGATGGGAAAGCAGAACAAACAAGACATCCACTATCTCCATCTCTCAGGGATAGAAGGAGGGAAAGAGGGATGAGAAGAGAAAAAAAGCATCTGCGCTGCTCTAGCAGCCAGATCTTAGAGAGGAACCAACACACTCCCAGTCTGGCCCAGAGACCTGCCTCGAATGGGCTGAGTGGATGTCAGCCAGAAAGGCTGGGGAAAACAGTCCCCTTGTTTTGCAGAGACAAACAGATCTCTGAGAGAGAGCTGAAAGAAACAAGAGTATAGAAACCCACAGCAAACAGCAAAAGCCGCCTCCAGACGATGACAAGGGTACAAAGATAGCACTGGAGGCTGCGGCACTCCTTGGCGCGGGGCTGGCCAGTGGCGGGAAGTGCCTCACATCCTCTTCTCCGCATTGTTCTCCCAACTCCTCCGGTGGCTGGGAAAGTTTCTTCCAGCAATTTACCCCATCCTCACCCTGCAGCTGGCCAGTGTGCCACTATTGATTCACTTCCCCAGGCATTTCTCTTACTGTCATGCTCTTGTGGCGTAAAAGCGGCCACTGGGCTCAGGCGGAGGGGGTGGCCGCAGCCCTCTCACTGTAGGAGGAAACTTTTCCTGCATACCAACATTTTTTAACCACAGCGAATAGCAGTGGTGAGAGTGGGAGTAAATGAACACTCAACCAAGGTATAGGTGGATTGAGGAGGCTTTACTGCTGCTTTATGTGAGACACCTTTCAGTACCCAGCACCGCTCCATTATGTGCAAGGTTGTTTTCCCTCCCTCCCAGCACAAAATAAAAACCATCAAACATAGAGCCCTGGTTGTAGATGTATAATTGGATCAAATTGTTGTTAATGACCTTGTTTGGTCTATTGTGCCTTTGTTTTCCACTCCAGCTTGCACCAGAGCAGGTAGTGTGTTTATGCTGCAGTCAGGGTGACCTGACTAAGAGCCATCCTGGTTTTATTCTTCTCTTCATGAAAAGAGCTGATCCTTGGGAGAGGGCTGACATCCTGCAGGGCAAGTCTGGATCTCGCTGCCAGAGAGCTATGGATGATTGCTAACGTGTCACGTCAAGATAAGTGCAGGCTGTGGTGTGGTGGACTGGAGGCTTTGAGAGAATGGTGTGCAAGCACAAGAGCTTTAACACCAAGGTTACAATTAAACCTCACCTGGGGCTAGCTGTTGAAGTAAAGCAAGTCTTGTTTAACTGCAGGAAAGAACACCATGTAATAGAAATCTAATTATGTTGAACAGTACCCGATGTAAAGGTTATAGTTTATGGATTAACAGCAAGAACTGACACTGTGAACTGTGAACTCATCTGGAACTGGCTGAAGGGGAAAAGGACATGCTGGTAGTTAATTATTTTGGGCACCAATGGGATGCTGTCATGGAAAGACAAGCACAATCCCAGGATGCACTGGGAAGTGTGTCTAGCAGAGGAGGAAAAAAACAGAGATGCTGACATGCACAAATAGGTACTAGGAGGACCATGGAGAACCTCTTGAGGGAACCTCTCTCCCTTCATCAGCATGTATGGGAGAGAGCTACCAAAAGAAAATAACATTTCTCTGTATGGCACGAGAGAAACTGGTTTTGCTCATGGCTGTAAAGCAAAAGGTTTCTCTCTGGTAGAGCAGTGATGCTCTGGACCAGCCTAACCATCAAAGCACTGGGTATAAGATCCACAACAAGCTCTGTGACAGGCAGATTGGCAGTGAGAGGCAGTGTCTGCCATGGGAGAAGCCAGGATTCAGAGGCCATTCATCCTCATGCCCTGAACCTAAGGAAAAAATAGAAGCTGAATGGAAAGTTGTGTAGCTGTTTGAACTGGCAGGGAGAAAAAAAAGTCCTACTAACGTGCCACTGCAACTCTACTAGAGCTGGAAGTAATCAGCCTTTGATCCCAGGCCTTTAATGCACTCAATAAAAGGCATGATGGCTGCAACTCTGCCATTGTATTATTGCCTACTTGGCTTAAAGTTGCATGGCACTGTCAAGGACATCTCCTGATGGCAACAAAGAATAGAAATGAAGAATGAAAGAAAATTAAAGTTTTCACGGCAAAAATCACCGTGTGCTGTGAAGGGCAGGCGGGTGGGAGACAGTAGCGCTGGGTGCAGGGATACTGTGGAGGTGACCTTGCATGGCATGTTTAAAAATAGCTGATGCCACCATACTTCCCACTCCACAGGCTTTCTGCTCCCTTCTCTGTCACAACCTGCCACATTCCCTACAGCACTAAATACGTTGTAAGTAATTTAAAAACACAACTAATTACTTCAGGGAGATGTTTAAGTATCTAAGTCTTTGGCAACTACAGGACACTTACAATGCTATGGGCATTGTAATGCAAGAGCAGAAGGTCTCCTGGTGGGTGCCTGTGCCAGAGGAGCCCGCAGCCCCAGCACTGGTGGCACAGGGAGGTCACCCGTCAGCAATCCCCACAATCGACCTCTTGTGTCAGATGTGTGAGAAAGCTCTCCCTTTCCTGTCACACGCTACCGGAGAGCTCTGGCAGCTGCGGGCCCCCTCCAACACCCTGGCAGGCCTGAATAGACAGAGCCGCCCCAGAAACGCCCAGATGTGTGCTGGGTTACTTGGGATTTACTGGCACACCATGTGCAAGATCAGCATCAGGCCAGGATGGTGCTGTTTAGTTAATTTGCTTTTCGTGATCTAATTTCCTTACTTTAACTCTTTTTTTTTTTTTTTGGTCATCCCAGTATCTTGAAAGGAAACAAAGAAAAGATCCAAGATGCCAATATCTTCAGCTACTTTAAAGGGTCTCTGTTTGGTATTCGCTCCCTGACCTGTATTCCTTGCTGTAAAACCTCCCTGTTACTGTGATTTAATGCACATACCAAAACAAGCTGCCAATTACACTGCTGTTAGTGCAAGGTGGCTCCAAAGACACTGCCCTGTGAGCAGAATCTGTCCCTCCATAGCAAAGAGGTTGCTGTGCTAACTCAGAGATGAGCAATAGCTGCCCAACTTACGACATCTCAGCCATTTCATCCATCTTGCTCCCTTGCTCCAGAGCAAGAGCAGACCTCTGCAAGCCACAAGTCTCTGCAGCATGGTCCACACACATGCCAGTTGCTGGGATGCTGCTCCTTTGGCTTTTATGACAGACACAGACTGGAGAAATCTCTGGGCTGTGAGCAGTGTGGACCCCTCCGCTAATGAGAGCTCATGAAGGACCTAATTATTTCCCCTTCTATTGAGAAGCCCTGGCTAAGCTATGGAAGGTGACTTCAGGCGAGCCATAGAGCATGGCTTTTTGATCCGAGATACACTGCATCCATCTAGTCTGCTGGTTCTCTGATTAGGACCCCGCTTCAAGTGTTGAAGGATTCTCCCAAGACGTGAAATTCTTATGGCTCTGCCACATTTTGTGACAGGCCTCCAGCTTGTCTAAGATCTCCCTGTCAAGTTTCATTTTTCGGGCTCTTTGTGTGAAATGATACTTAATGGAGGAGTCTCCAGTGTAAGGAGTAAAGAATACACACATACAATCCAGAAATAGAGACACTTTAAGGCTCTTTAAACATTCACGCTTTTTGCATAATTGATGACTTTCTATAATAGATATGGATGATAAACAGCTTTAAATAAAATGAAAATTTATCATTGTCATATCATTTATCAGCATTACGTTAAACTGTAAAATATGGGGAGAATATTGCCATGTTCTCAAACAAAATTGGTGGAAGTGAGAATAATTCAGGGGCTGTATCATTGCATTCATCAGGGTTTTTAATGAGGTTGCCAACAGCCAAGAAATTGCACTAGAACCTGTGAGTCAGAGAAAGAATTTGTATGTCACTGCATAGCCACTGTAAGCCATCAAGCACCTCCTCTGTGGCTCCAAAGGACCAAAAGTAAGCCTGTTCTCCAAGGCAAGTCATACAATTTAGTGCTCATCTTCTCTAAGGTAGACAGTTATCGATAATCAAAACTCCCAAATTCCCACTATGCTCAGTAGAAGAGGTGGGCACTTCCAGCAAGAGATTTGTCCCACTGAACATATATATATATATATATATATGTATGTATGTACATGTATGCATATATAGAGATATATGTATATATATATATGTGTGTGTGTGAGATGCATGTTGCTTCTTATGCCCTGTGAGAAGAGGAAGGATGATTAGTTTGGATCATTGTGTGACTTTCACACTTCTACAGTCAGCTGAGATGAATCCCACCTCTGAGAAAGACAGAGCTTTGCCAAGGGATTTTTAGTCACTCCAGATTCCTTCAAAGTGGGGAGGTCCTGTGCCAGGAAAGTAAACAAAATTTCTTCGTTGTGATGGCAATGGTTGTCCCAAGGCACTTCAACATCTCAGCCACAGACTGCTGAGCAACCTCCTGCATCCTGAAGTTTCACATTCCATGTGATTCTTTAAAAATAATTGACAGAGGCTCAGCAGGTCAGCTAACTCTCCAAGGGTCCACCCTACCGCAGCCTGCTTGAGCAGATAGGTTTGATTTTTTTCAAGTATTCCCATATCATCTCTTTGTTGATATTTTTGTTGATAAGGTTACTGAAAAGACAGGCCAACCAACCAAACATAACAAAACTGCCTTTAAAAAAAAAAGGTTTTTTTAATACTCGCCTGCAGCTTTTTTAGACCCATGCATGTGAGGGTTTCACATCACTTGAAATAAAAGCTGTGCTTCAGAGAAGAAGAGTAGTAAGTGCTTTCTCTCACCAAAGGCCAGCCAGACTGCAAATGGCAACCCAGAGAGCCATTTCTGCAGGGTGCCCCAGCCCTGTGCCAAGGGAGGGAGGTAAAGGCTCCCAGACACATTTGCAGCTGTGTATGCCATCAGGACCCCTCCACCTTCTCTCCTTTGATTTTGGGAAAGCTATTTCTCCTTGTCAGCTCCTTTCTCACCACTTGGAGCCTGGCTTCTCTACCACAAACAGCAGAGCTTTTATTGCTCAGCTGGAATAAAAGCTATTTATACCTGGAGGTAGCTGGGTTTACCATCAGTCCAAATGGTTTAAAGGGAAAGCAAAGTATCCCAGACAAACTTGCTCTTTTTTCTTTTTTTTTAAGCTGAATTTGCAAAGCCTGTCCCTGACCTCACAGGACTGCCTCTCTAGCTCCTCCCAGCCAGGCAGCTCGTGCGGCATCCTGCTGACTCCACTTTGGCGGGAGTTCATGCCAGCAGGTCCTCCGGCAGGACTAGGGCCGAGAGAACAAAACAGCCAGCCCAGCAGGCCTGGCTCCGAGCACCAGCCCTGAACTCTTGTGCAATCTTCCTTGAAACCAGTTCAAGTTGGCCAGGAGCAGAGCATTTGCGCATGGCCTGAGAGCTGGATTGAGTACCATAAACAAAAGGAAACAAAAAGAGAGGAAGAGCGCTGGGTCCCAGGGCGAGGAGGAACGCAGGCATCTGACCCAGGCCAAGCTCTGCTGAGCTGCCTGAAGGCAGAGGGACACAGCATGCAAGGGGACGGTTAGGAGCACAGGGTGGAGGGGCTCATGGCCCTGTTGGCTCCATTTCAAGGAGCTGCAAGTACAGGGACACAAAAGAAGGGAAATGAGGTGAGGGCACAAAAAGGGGCTTGGAGTATGAACCACAGAAATGTATTCCTCTGGGTCAATTCATGGTGATGGGTGAGGAACAGGGACACTCCCGCACCTCCAAACATGCATGAGTATCAGCTGCAGATGACAACTTCTATGAAAGGCAAGGGGTGCTCACACCATTTTTGGGAATGTGATGGAGGAAAGGAGACTGCTTCACATGAGGGGCCCTCAGGGATGTAACGTGGGTCAATCCAGCTTTTTTGGCTACACAGGAAGTTTTTGCTCCATCCGGTTCAGACACCCGGCTAGGTATGAGGCATCCTGCAGCTGCACTGTTGATGGTCCTTGGAGGGGCAGGACGCCCTACTCAAACTGACCTGGCCCTTCGCCCTTCTGGAGTTGCACTGAGAATTTCCTCCACCCAAACCTCTTGCCTGCTTCTATGCAGGGAGTATGGCCAGGGGAAAGGCTCTGTGTAGCCAGGGTGTTTCTATGCCTCAGCAATCCTACTTGGCCAGAACAACCCCTTTGGGCCATTAGTAGTTGGTGTTAAATAGAGCATCCCTCCAGCGGCGCTTTCCTGTGCCAGCTGCTGAGCTCACGCTCACTGGCTCAGAGCTGGAGAAGCACATAGCTGTCAGGGAGCCACTGCTGTCACAGCCCCTGGCGCCTCAGTCCCACACCAGGGAGGTTTTCTCCCCCCAGCGATACTTTGCCCATGTATGGCAGAACCAGGCCAATAGGGGGGCAGATGGCAGCACAGAGGAGGAAAGTAGTAAATTATTAAAGGATTAAGACTGACCTATGGAGAAAGTGAAAAGAGCTGAAGACATCTAGTTTGCCTGGAGGAGGCAGGAACCCACAGCAGCTGGCACTTTGGGAAGCAAGCCTAGAGCCTAGAGACAAACTGCTGAAGCCAAATGCAGGGCAAGATGCACTTCCTAACAGCAAAGTGCATTAGGCAGTGATGAAGTTTCCCAAAGGAAGCCCCGACACTTGAATCAGTGGAAGCAAGGCTGGACAAAATACTGGATCATGTCCAGGAGGGGATAACTCTTCATCAGGAAGGAGAGAGCAGTGAATAAGATGAATACTTGAGCCTTTTTCATCTCCATGAATCTATGTATCTAATGCACTCACTGCTATTTCAATGTCTGAAAAAAATGTAATTGCCTTTCCTGTGCCATCAGCACATCTCAGCATGTAGCCAGGGTGGGGAGAGGCCCAGGTGGAAGCACACTACCATCCCCTTTGGTGCTCTGGAGCAGAGGAGGTGCCTCCCTCTCGCAGAGGAGCAGCCCTGCAAAGCATGCAGGGAATCCGAGCAGCACCTGGTTTCTCTGCCCTTCAGCACTGCAGCAAGCCCCTTGGCCACAGCCAGGCTTGGCCAAAGCCCCAGCTCTGCTCTGCAAAGCACTTGCAGAGCTTTGTCTTACACTGTAAAGCTCAGGGCATGGCTGATGCTTGCCTTGCTCCCTCAGAGGAGGGAGCCAGAGGAGCCCAGACATCAGCCCAGCCTTGTCAGCTGGATTGAGCAGGCGAGGGTTGCCACTGCTGGGGGGTTCAACTGTCAGAGTTGGGGTACATCAATTTCATTTCTTGGTGCCTTCTTCCTCCCATGAAATCTCTGCCTCCAGAAATCTGTGCTTCCCTGGGGAAGTCCCCACTCCAGCCTTGCTCCCTCTCCAGCCACACTCACCCACCCACTTCCCAGGGAGGGCAGTTCCCATCTTGGGAAAGCCACTCACAGCATCATGGTGTCCCTCCTGACAGCTGATTCAGTAATTATTTGGTTGCTGTTAATTGCTAATTAATTCCTGAGTTATGTTATTAACAGGTGGACCAGGGTGGCATGGCTGCTGCCAGGCATAACACCTGGTAAAATCCCGTACCTCATCATGGGGAAAGGCACTATCGAGTTTTTTAGGCCATTGACTAGTTAACCATTAACAACTGGTAAAATCCCAGGTCCCTGAACAACAAGGCGAGTCCTCTTGGCGCTGTTAGAAAATCCTATTTCTAGTGGGTTATGAAACAGAGGTTTTGATGTGCTGCCAGGTTTGATGTGGAGCTCTGGGAGCTGAACACTTGCTGCACTGTCAGCTGCCGGCCGAGAACCGCTTACATAAAGCTTTCCTAGCAACCCTACTTTGCCGTCTACATTTGTCTGTCCATCTGTCTGTCCATCCACCTCTGCAGTGGAAAAACTGAGTGACTCAATGAGGAACTGGACTGGCCAGCTCTTCCCATGCTGACTAACATCCAGTGGTCTGCGGCCAGCCTCTAGCTGGGGAGCTTTTCCATCACTGAGCAACCCTTCATGCAAAGCCCACCATCCCCTTTGGGCCCCTTCCCTGGGTCTGCATCAACAGGAGGAAGTGAGCATCACATCCTGCAGCCCGCGCCAAGGAAAACAGGAGTGCTGCCGGGAGGGAAGGAGGCGCAGGGAACAGGGAGGCAACCCTGCTGCCCCAGCTGGCCCTGACCTCCCTGCCAAGGGCTGCCCACCTTCTGGTGGGGGGCGATGCTGGCACCCCTCTGGGCTCCCTTGGGAACAGGACATGACTGTTATTTGGTTGGCAAAGAGACCAGGTGGAAAGAGGAAAACACCCAGGGTAGAAGATGTTCAGAGGGCAAAAACAGGTCTGGACTTTGAGGGGAAAGGCAGAAAATTCAATAGTTTCTCCTGTACATCTTTCTCCCCACTCTCCATGGCTAGCAGCAACAAAAACCACTCCTAAGCAAAGTCCTTCCTTAACAGAAGGGGCTTCCCTCCTGCACTATCTCACAGCAGCCTGGTGGGCACCCACACACCCCTGCACCCCAGGCTGGGTGGTCCCAGCCCTGACATTTTGGAGGGCCAACAGGGGCTGCATCCTGCTCCAGGGCCCTTTAAATTGGCACCCAAGCCAAGGCAATTTCTCTGTGGAGTTTCATAAGGAAGCACATGATGAGGGCAGTTGGAAACCACAGCTCTGTGAGCACTGATTACAGCCTACTGAGGAAAAGGAGATTTTTATCTTGCAGGAATTCAATTATGAGATAAAAAAAAAAATGCAGTGTATCTGGCTTGGTTAGCCTGAGCTTTCGGCACTTCGGGGGCTTTAATTTAACAAGAAAGGTGTGCAAGGGTTACCTAAACCATCGTGCTTGCTGGTGTGTGCGCAGTGGTGGTTTTTTTACAGGAAAAAATCCACCCCCAAAGTCACCCTGCTGGCAGCTGAATGCAGCAGGGATGATGTCATTGGAACAGTTGGAGGAGAAAAGAGAAAAACAAGTCTGTGTGTGCTAATCCTGTTTGCTGCCCTAAAGGGAATGGAAAGCCGCCAAGGCGAGGAGTTCTGGGAAACCATATAAGGGTGCCAAACAAGCGCCGCCGCCAACACGGGGAACTGACATCTTTGTTCTCTCTAGCTCGGCAGCCGGCCAAAGGCCTCATTTCGGCGCTGCAGCATGATTACACTGGACATCTGCCAGCTGAGCGCTGAGCCCCTTTTCTTCTCTGTAAGCTTTTTGCCAAACATGTAACAGTTGCCATGGCAGTCACAAGTAAAGTAAAAAAAAAAAAGAAAAGAAGAAAAACCGTGCATATATAGATAGAGAGGGAGATAAAAAACGAGCAAGAAAGCAGAGGCACGCCTTGCTCCAGATGTGCCACATGTGTGGATATAAAAAGCAAGCAAACCTATTAATCAAAATTTCGAGGACGGAGGGAGGGTGAGCGGCCCAGGCTGAAAGGTGACGTGAGGATAAAACAATAAGTGCGCACAGGCACACGCACACCGCAGCGGCTGGGCGGGTGGTGGTGGGCCGACCCAGTGGTCTCCTCCCCTGCCTGCATCTGAAAGTGCAGGCAAGCAGGGTTTAAAATAGAACAACATGGTGGCACTTTCACTATTGCTTGCCAGCCTGCTTTTTTTCCCCCTCCTTCTCATGTTTAAAATAAAATAGAAGAAGTTGTTCTGAGGATGTGAAGGGGGTTATTTATAAGCTCTGCATAGCAGAGGGAAGCAGACAACCCAGATCTGGTTGTGTCTTAAGGCAGAAAATCACATTTCAGCCTGTGATCCGGGTCAAATGGTAATATTTCAAGTTGTGCCCTAAATAGTTAACAGCCAACCACCCAGTAGTCCCATGTTTATAGTGAGCATTTCATATAACTAGGCAAGTGCTGCCAGACCTTGATGGGCAGATCTACGCACATAATAGAAGAGGTGTGGTCCCTGCTTGCTTTCTTTTTCCACCGGAGGAGGCACAGGCTGGTTTCGTTTTACAAAGCAGCTATATACAACAAAGTTCACTGCCCAGTGAGCTGGAGTTCATCTGACTATTTATAATCAGGTTTCTTCTTCACATGTCAACCCTACAGGCAATGGGACAGAAGCTGAGCAATGGTAGCTGTGTTTGCAGCCAGCCCAGCATTTGATACAGCCTCAGTGCGTTTGCAGGAAAGACTGCAGTGAAAGAGCAGATAAGGCTGCCTGGGATGGGATGCAACACCCAACCTGTTCCTGGGGTGCCGTCCTCTTCAAACCCCCCAGGCAGGCTTCCCTGCCTACCTCGAGGATTGGAGAAATTTATGGAGCGCCAGGCATCATCACACCCCGAGGCCATCCCCAAGATGTGGGAACTGCTGGAGCAAATCTGGTCCAAGCAGTAGTGATTAGCTGCAGTCACTCAAGGGCCAGCCCACCTTGAGCAAGTGAGCACTGGGAAGGCAAACAGCCCCCAAGCAGCAGAGTGAGCAAGTTGGGTCTGGCCTCCAGGAGCCTGCAGCAGCTCCTCTGTTGGCACCACTGCAGCATCATGGGCATGGAGAAGAGGTTGGCTGGAAAACAAAAGAAGGGAGCCACTGTCACAGGCAGTAGTGAAGGAGACTGAACTCTCACCCTGTGTCACTGCTGCCTTCCTACATGGCCAAAAGTCACCTACCTACAGGTTGCTTCAGCTTCCCATTTGTAAAAAAAAAGACTGGTTTTCCTCGCATATCTCAGAGATGTGCTAAGCATCCTAAATCATTAACGTCTGTAAAGTGCATTCATTTCCTCAGATGGAAGGTCTTACTGATGTGTGAAGTATTACTAGGATTATTACTACTAATAAACAAGGAAGGCATGGCGATTTTATTTCTTGCTAGGGCTTACACACAAGAATGCAGGGAGTGGGAAAGATATGAATTTGTACCAAAGGTGACTCCCTTGCCAGTGCTAAGCTCAAAGGTAACATCTGTGAAACACAGAGAGAAGCACCCTAGGATCCTGGTGGGTTGCCAGCCCACTGGAGACCTCCCCAGGCATGCTGACTCCTTGCAGCCCCCATGGGGCCACTAGCGGGAGCTCTCAGCCACTGACGAGTCCTGCTCTCCATCACCATCCGGGACTCCACCATGTTTAGTGTGTGGCCCAGAGGGGTAGAAGGTGATTTTTGCCTTTCTGTAGATGTCTAACTCCTTCCTGGAGTGCACCTTGTCTAAAGCAAGGGTGAGCATCAATGCATCATACCTAGCAGTCTGAGTAAGTGCATCCCCAATTTTGCAGAGACTGAGATGTAGCATTTGCTAAGCCAAGAAAAACTGTTTTACTACACAGGGAAGGTAGAGAGGGAGGAAGGCACCTCTGCAGAGCAATTCACCCCTGTGGGCTGGAGCTAGTGTCTACCCTTGCCCAGTGACCACCAAGGCCCCTCAAGCACCTGGCATTCCTCACCCAAAAGGTGATGAGCCACTGGGGATTTTCCCAAGGTAGCACAGCATGCAGCACAGGAAGCCATCACTTGCTTCCTTAGTGTTCAGGTGGGCTGTGTGGGGCTTCCCATTGTATCTCAGCCCCTATCCAAGGGATAGTGCCCTACTCTGTGGTTGTTACTAACTGGAGGGTTGTAACCTACTGAAAACTTTGCCAGCACATTTTCATATATTAGAGCATGGCTGTAAAATAAGAAATTTCAGGGAGGTAGATTAGCGTTACTTGGTTCTGGCCAAGTTAATAAAATACAGTCTGAGTTACTGCCAGGCTGCTTAATTCATTTTTATTCAAAGTGGCTGGGCAATTTCCCTGATGTTGGCTCAGCGGGAAGCAGAGCCAGCTCTGGCTTTGTCTGCTTCTGCATGTCACCTTCCTGACTGACAACAGTGGCTGTGTCCCTGCACAGGGCTGGGAGAGCAGGGAGATCTCCAGCAAGACAGCATGTGCTGGAGGCCTGCAGGGTGACACCCACCTTGGCATGAACCAGGAGGGAGCTTGGACTGGGAGCATGTGCTTGCACAGTCTTCTAGATCCATGTGATGTTATGAATGGCACCAAACGTGGCATTCTCATGGCTTCCCTTCCTTCAGGTTGGTCCAGGATGGCCAGGGTAGCCATTAGCCCCATCAGCATTGAAAAGAATCAAACTGTCACCTTGTCCCCAGGAGCCAAGCCTCAGCTAGTGGAGCTGGTCAGAGGCGTTCTGGCACTGGGACATGGCAGCAGGGGTACTGCGGCCTCCCCCTGCTCCTCCCTACCCAGTGGAGAGGAGGGGAAGGGCAGACCATCTTTCCTCAAGGGGTGAGCAACACCAGCTCCCTTAATGCTTTAAGGAAAACCCTTCACATCTCCCCACGTCGCACATCAGCTCCAGGGGAAGTGACATTTGCAAAGGCATTGTTCCACCTTGTACAAGATCTAGTCCTCCCTAGCATCCTCCAGCTGATTAGTTCCCCCCTTGTTTCCAAGCCAAATTTAATTTCTTTACCCACCTGCATGGCAGAACTAATCATTGGCACGCATTACAGTGCTTGGCACTAAAAATCATAGAGCTGCATTCCTGCATGCACTCTGAATCATCATGAGGTTCCCAAGCTTTAATGGGAAGCAGAATGCGCTGCTTTCTAGATGGACAAATGAAACATTATGCAGTTCTCTTGCTTCAGAAACAAGCTTTGAATCATGCAGAGGGCGAGGTGCCAGAGTGGCTCTGCTCTTTTCCTGGCTCCACCACTTACTTGTTGTGTGGCCTCCAGAAAAACTCTGAGGGAGTAAATCCACGTCCTTCCTCCTTCCCACCAGCAGTCCCAGGGCAAGGGAGGCTTGTTGGGGGACCAAAGGGCTTCATGCACAGAGGGACAGAGGAAGGACATTCTTCCTGTAAGTGGTGATACCACATTCCCCAGCAAAAGATGACTTCTGCTTTCTCTGCCTTTCAACCTCCTGGGCTCCTGGCAGGGAAGGATGCTACCAATGCCAGAGGGTGCCACAGGATGCTGAGCAGCAGGGCTGGGAGCCAAAAAGTGAACTCTGCGAGGCTGCACACAACATCTTCTGAGCTCAGAGGTGGAGATCCTCCTGCTGCATTGATAAAAACCCAGATTCCTAGGTAAATAGAATACATTCATATTTATTTTAAAAAGCTTGGAATCATGATTTAATATTGAAGAAAGGGCTATTCTTACATGGTGTTTGAAGAGCTTCTAATACAATATTTTCTGACTTCAGACGTGGTAACCCAGTAAGCTCCATTACTGCGCTAATACTATATAAAAATGATCCTTTATTATAAATCACACTGCACGCCAAAAGGATATAAATAGAGCCCCAGTGCGGCACTGGCATGCCTCATATTTCTCTTGGTTCACATTAAATGAGCCACTAAATTATAGTGTCCTTCTTTATAATATCATCCTCCAAAGCCAAGCATTTTGTGTGTTATGCAGGGTTGCTGTAACAAGAGAAATTAGCACAGCTGGTTTAATTCAGCCAGTCTGCCATGCAGGTTATAGGAAGAGCGTTAAAATGCGCAGAATGAGGAATTTCATTGTCCTTTCAAAAAACCCACCAGTTGGAACGTGTAGCTTGTATGGGTCTTTGCTAAGGTCTGACACACAACCTCTCTGGAGGGGTTTAGCAGCTCTATAGGGGTTTAGCTGGCAGCAGAGAGGTGAGGGCAGAGAAGAGGAAATCCCACCCTGTCCTCTGTTGCCGCTCCAAGGGTGTATGGTCCTTGGACACCCTCTGGGGAGCCTGGGGAAGCCTGGTGGTTTCCCATGGAGAGGAACTAGCGGGGCAGAGGAGGAGATGCTGCAGGGGCTTCAGATTGAGGTCCTGGTTGTGGTCTGCTGCTGGTTCCTCTGTTAACAGCACTGGAGTTATTGCTGACTGAATCCAGGTGCAGGCCGAGTGATGCTGGCAATTATTTAACTTCCCCAGTTCTCACCTGCAGAAATGAGGAGGTTTTTTGCCCACGGAATTGATGCCTGCCTGTTTGTAAAGCAGCCCAAGCTTCTCCCTGACAACCAGTGCTACAGAAATCTGGGGGGGTTATTGTTTGTGTTGCAAAATAGAAATATAGTGTTCAGACTGGGAGGGGATCCAGCTTGGCTGTCATCTCTAATGATGGTATCTGACCGCACCAAAGAAGAAAACCCTCCTACAGTCCTAGGAGCTGCATATGCCTTCAGGGACACATAAAGTAATTCAGGTCAAAAATGTAGGTTGTTTTATTTAGCAGACAAAGAGGTGGGGAAAGAAGGAGAAGAAAAGAAGAAACAGGCTGTTGCAAAAATACAGTCTCCATAAAGAGATGGAGATGTCTGAGTTTTGACATTTCCTTGCTGGCCTTGCTAGGTCCCAGCTTACAGTGGCAGGGACCCAAGTCAGTTCCCTGCAGGGCACAGATCAGGGTTAGCACACAGAGTTCATGGCTGGATGTAAGGAGGCAAGGTCCTAGCAAAAAGAGACTACCAAACCCTCTCAGGGGCAGCAGCTGAGCCAGGGGAATCCAGGCAACCCAGTGGTTGGTGAGGAGTGAACCCAAGTCAAAGTCACCCAAGTGTTTCATTACCTGCAGAGCTGGAATGCCTCAAGGAAATTTTCAAGCCAAATTGTCTGCGGCAAGGAAATGTGTCCCCTCACGCATATTGGGAGGCTGCTGGCTCTGTGGCCTGTGAGGATGCCTAGCAAGGCAAACTGTGTCATGAATAATCAATGAAAACTAAAGGTTTCTATTGCCCGCAGTGCTCCATGACTGCATGAGAATATAGAAATGGCAGGCAGCCTTCTGAAAGTGAAATAAAACCTCTATGTGCAGCCCTTGGCATCATATCCCCTCAGCAAAAATCCTGAAGCAAATTAGGGTTATGCAAGCTGCGAAATACCCAGCCTCAGTGCTGAATTGAGGAAGCTGCCAGGACCACATCTTGCTGCTTCCCAAAGTATCTGTCTCCTCTTGGCAGGGCTGGTTATAAATCCCCCAAAGTTTAGTGTACAGACCCCATCAGTGGGGAGGTAAGAGGAACACACCCCGGTTGCAAGGCTGAAGGCTGAGCACAGGGCAGTCCTAGGGCAGCTCCATCCATTCCTCCCACCTCATGCTCAATCACCCTGACTTGCACATCTCTGGCTGGTGGCATCTTAGCAGATGCACAGACGTTTATATGCATGCACATTGGCCAAAATATCTCTGCTGTAAGCACAGTGCCATGTTAAGGAGTGGTTGCAGGGCAAGGAAAGAAGAGACTGATAGTGAAATCTTCATCCCCTCCCATCTCTGTTCTCCTCAGCCCCTGGGGAAAGGCTCTCATAGACAGTCATTAATTTCAAGACCTTGGGTTTAAAATTGGTCTTGCACAACAGAGATGAAGGTAGGCACACATAAAGTAGCAGTGGACTCATAAGAGAAAGGATGAAATTTGATGTGTTTAGCTTTTCCCATGGCATAACAGGGTATGACTTGCACAGCCTAGATCACAGTCCCCACTCCCTTAAAGCCTTGAGAGTTTTGGTTGGCCCATGACAGTGACAAAGGAGCACACAGGAAAACCCAATGGTGTTTGGATCTTGTAATTCAATACAAGACAATTTATGCAATTTAAGAAACATTTAATAAAAAAAAAAAAGAGTTAATGACATATCATTTATCACAAGCAGACAGTGATATCCTGCCATATCCCTGGGCAAAGGTTACATTAAAGGATGGTGCTGGGACTGTTAAGGTGGTAGCTAGCATCTCTTCCAAACCCAATTTTTGTCTTTCCTCCTTAAAAATCTACATGCAAAAGCAGAAAGTTAGATACAACATTGATAAAGGAGGTCTGGTCCCAAGGTGGAGTTTTTGGTCAGATTTAAAGTAAATCAAATATAACACCTTAAAAATAGCAGTCTTCAGTAAAGCCCAGAAGTCTCAGTGATTTCTTTTCTACTTTGCAACCAGAAAGACAATGAAGGTAGAGAGGAGGAGCAGAGAGAGAGAAATTAAAACAGCTTTAATTTTAGGATTTGTCTCATCAAGCGATAGTATGCGACACCAAAAATGAGTCCAATTAAAAATGTTTATAACTTAAAGTTGCTTAATTAGCACCTTCAGAAGTTTCATGATGTTTCCCTACTAAGTTTCCCTTCTCCTGACGTGCATGCATGCAGTGGCAGCTGGTCCTGGAGCAGGGAGGGTCAGGGCTGCTCCAACCATATCTCAACCCTGGATTTAAGTCCCTTGGGGGCATATCAACCCCCTAGCAAAGCCTTGATGATGAAGGGTCTTCAGAGGCTTTCAGAGGTGCTGGAGGATGCCCCTTCCACTGTCTCTGATGTTGCAAGCAAACAAAGTGAGATGCGAGATCCAAGCTACCCTGACTTAAGGAACGTTCCTTGTAGAAGCATGTGCTTCCCTCCTGGCAGCCCATGATGGTGCTGGTTTTCTCCTTTGAGTTGTGTTTTCCACCAGTGCCCTGGCATTGCTGGCAGGCACAAGCCTTTGTGTCTTGCATGCAGTACCTGTGCCACACTGGCCTGTGTACAGGGGAAGAGGAAAAAACCTCCCCCCTGTCCTCCCATCTATTGCACAGCCTGGAGAAGAGAGTTAATGAGAGATGCCTCATGAGGACTGCACATTCTGCTTCCTGCTAAGAAACTCAACCCCAAAAGGGTCCCTTCCCAGAACAACTACCTGTACCAGTGCCAGAGATGCTCCCACAGACACAGACTCAGGATGGTCAGGGGAAGAAACCCTGCCCAGCTTCTGTGTTTTGGTTGCCATGGGAATGTGCTCATCCCTGTCAGAGTTCTTTGGGAAGAACAGAGGTTCAGGAAAACAACATGGAGAAATGCAGGGACATGGCACACTGTAACAGTCACAAGGTGAGGAGCCTGACTAAGCAAGGAGGTGAAGTAGATTTCTTTTGGTGCTGTCCCTCTAGGAGCTACAGCCAGCCAGCCACATCACAGCTTTTGGTGGCAGGTTATCATGAGTCCTGAACAATGGTGGCTGCTGAGCTGGTGTGGGGCATAAACACCATCGTGGGGACCTTGCACAGAAGACTGACTGCAAACAACAACCCATTTTTAAAATGTTTTTGGTTTTTTTTTTTTCCCCAAGCCTTTTACAGATGGAAGAGGAATCAGGAATATAAGTAAGGTAATTTCACAGCACACATGAGATTTCCTCTGACCTGGAAGAATAATGTAAAGAGCTAGCTGAATTTCATAGAATTTTAGAATGGTTTTGGTTGGGAGGGACCTTAAAGATCATCTACTTCCATAGGCAGGGACACCTTTCATTAGACCAGGTTGCTCAAAGCCCTGTCCAACCTGGCCTTGAACACTTCCAGGAATGGAGCATCCATGGCTTCTCTGGGTAGCCTGTTTCAATGCCTCACCACCCTCACAGTAAAGAATTTCTTCCTAATATCCCATCTAAACCTACCCTTTTTCAGTTTAAATAGTTATATTATGTAAAATATCCCATTACTACATGCCCTTGTAAAAAGTCCCTCTCCAGCTCTCTTGTGGCCTCCTCTCAGGTACCGGAAGGCTGCTATAAGGTCTCCCCAGGGCTTTCAAGAAGCCTTGGCTCTTTCTCGCCCATAATCCCTAGCCCTTTTGTGGAGTTCACACAGAATACCTTTTTTGTTCATATCAATTTGCCAACAACATAAAATTTGAATATGTACAGTCAGAACTAACATCTCACCTTGCTGACTGAACATCCACCTAAAATGGGATGGAGAGTATGTAAAATATGACCATGCTGGATCAAACAGAAGGCCTCACCTATTAGTCTCTTTCTAACAGCTTTTGGCCCTGTATATGCATTGTATCATGTATATAGGCTTGTGTTCTGAGTTGCTAAAAATAATAAGTAATAATTTACTAATTCATTATAAATTTCTTTTTATAGGCTATACCTACACAAGATACAGTGTCAGGCTATTAGACATCAAAGGCTCCATGGTTCAGGCAACCTCAAAGGAGAAGTCAACATGATGTTTCCAGGAGCTCATTTCACTATAACGACAATAATCCTGACTTTACATAGTGCCTTTGATCCAGACTGCCAAAGCATTTTGTTCTCTGCTTGAGAAATGACATACAAGATAGGATTCAATTTGACCATCACTGGCGAGGATTGGGAGGGTCAGCCTCCCATGATATTCAGCAACTCAAACAACAGTGATCCACATAAAATCAAGGGAAATTTCAAGTTTGGAGAAGGAAATGTATGATCGTCTTGGAGAGGATTTTGCTAAAATAAGCAGAGTTAATGTTTCTAATAATGGGAAGTTCATGGCTTACCTTGGAAATTATATCTCTGGCAATATTGACTGGTGAAGGGTTATGCTGGTTGAGAGTGAAGGGTTATGCTGGTTGAGAGTGAGGGTTATGCCAGTTTCTGACAACCAATCTCAGACAGTTCTGTAACCTCACTGCTTTATATTTCCCCTACATTATTACTCAGACATTAATGAAAAAAAGCACAGCCTTGATTCAGGGCAAGGATATTAAGCAGGAAAACTTGAGAGATCAGAACGAGTTGGTTCTCAACAGAAAGCCAACCTCCCATCCTCTGTAAATCACAGGACAGAGGCTAACACTCTGGCCTTCCTGATGATCACATTGCAACCAAGACAGTTCCTTGATGGGTCCTTCTGAATATAATTTACCTCAACCATTTGGTAAACAGGAGACATTAGAGTATTTTGACTGCCACAATCACACAGGGTAAAATCTCTGTCTGTCTTAGCAAGTAGAGCAGCACAAGAGCAGTGTTTTACCTGTGACTAATCAGGCATGGGTTGGATCACCTCAAGTGTATACCTACATCTCCTCTCCTGGCACAGTATATCACCTGAGAGGAGCCCAGCTTGCATGCTTGCAATCCTCCACGATGTTTGTGGAATCATCAAACCACAGTTATGCGGTACAATCAGGAGATCTGTTTCTTTCATCCAAACTAAAATGCTAGTGAAAGGTACCTTATGCATGCAGGTCCTGCCTCCCTGGCCCAGCTTTACTTGTCCCCTTCCTAAGGCCAGGTTCCTACATGGACCACCTTCTCTGGCTGTAAGGTTGAAGTCTTCACAGGCAACAAGGGAGCATAGTAGTAGTATCTACAATTTGAAGAGGAGAACAGACACACCAAGGCAGACTCATTGTGGCAAAGTGAAACAAGTGAAGCAAAGTCTACCTCAGCTGTGCACTACTGTGGATGTGGACTCTGGTTCTGCACCAGTGCAAACTCCTACAGCAGGCACAGCACCAAGAGCTGTCTATTGTGACAGTGGAGCTTTCCTGAAGCATTTGGCCTTAAAGCTCTGTAAATGCCATATAGTTAGATTTAAACCAGTCAAGATGCATTAAAAAAAGATTTTTCTTGCAAGATTTGCAAGATTACCAGTCTGCAGGCTGAATAAGAGCTTCTATTTTGCTGCAAACTGATGTTGTTTCTGTAAGTGGTTAACTTCAAGATGATGCAATACTATTGTTATCCCCTTTGACTCTTCCTGCTGACAATCTTAGCATTCAGCTAAAATCCCTCTCCCACAAACCCACACTGCCTCTCAGAGCCAAGACTGCTTGTTGTCCCCTTCCCAGCTGCCAAAACCCTCCAGCTGCCTTCTAATTACCCCTGTACTTCTGCATATCCAGTACACAGTTCTGCAGCACACTAAAAATTTAAGGACAATATAAAATAAAGAAATATCAAATTAAGGAGCACAAGGGGTGCTGGAGCAACCACGTTGTTAATTTTCCTGTTTAATTCACTGATAACAGCTATTTCTGATCCAAAACTGCTGTACAATAAAGTGCTACACTTGAGCACAGCTGAATGTCAGGGATTCATTGCTTAAGGTCAGAAGAGACTCTTATGATTATCAAGTGTAACCTATTGCATAAGAGCTCCAGGGTACCTCCTCCAGTCATTTCTGATGCTTGCCTGCAACTTCATTTTGAGTTGCAAATGCATCTGTTAGAAAGTTACGTAGTCTTGGCTTAAAGATTGAAAAGTCCAGAGAGTCTACCAGGGTGTTAAAAAAGCCTTTTCTTTGGTTAGTTACTTGCATATAACATGTAGACCCTTTTTTCCTCCTCTGCATCTGGTTTGCCTCTGGTTCTAGCCACTGCACATTTTTCCTAAATGGAAGCCCCCAGTCATAAATCTCTTCCTATTGCAGCACTGTTAATCAAGTGCCTTATAATTTCTAAATTATGTGAAGTAGATCAGCCCCCTCACACTTTCCCATCACAGGGAGTGCTTGTGGGCCCATGTACATTCTTGCATATCCCCTTTAAATGCTTTTATTTAGTCAAGCTCATCTTGAAGTGTAAGGGTCTTTGCATGGAGCCTTGTTTTTCTTCAAAAGTCATCAAAGTAGACTGTCAGTGTCCTTGGTACTTGACTGCACTTGGGAATGGTGTGCTCTTGTGCCTAATAGGAAAAGAAATGCTCATGCCACTCAAAGGTATGACACCTTCTAATTATTTTGCACAGCTCTTCTGGTGGGTTGGAGCAGGGTGACTGGGTGAATGGGGACAGCCACCTTGCTGGCAGGAGGTGCAAGAAAGTAGTTTGCATGAGTGGATCTTGCTTGCCTTAGCTTTTAATAATAGGCAGTGTGAGCCTTGTGCTCCTTCCTGGTCTCCTCCATGCCAGCAGGCATGGCCACCTGCCTGCCTGAAATGTGCTGGCTTTTGCCAGTTACTCAAAATATTTCCCTTTCCACATCACTGTACAAAAGCAACTTGAATGCATGCAGCTCCCATATGTCTAAGCAACACCACAGGACAGGCTCTCTGCACATATGATTATTTTTGGCACTTATGATTCTAGTGCCATGCACACGGTGGAGTGGGTGAAGAAATGTGCAAAGATGGTATTAACTACAGAAAAAAAGCTGAAGCAACAACTGGAGGAATGGCTCTAGGGGCTGGATGTTACGTTGGCCAGGCATCTGAGAGACATTTCCATTTGCTGGACCTGTTCACACATTCCTTCTTGTAATGCCATCTGGTTTCCAGGAGTATTTTATCAAACCTGAAAATGCAGAATGAGCCCCGTGGATATAGTGGGAAATGAGTCTCCATCCTTAGAGTGCCATGGAAAAACACCAAGCGGCCGGTACAGTATTGCTGATTCAGCAATTCTTTCTGGATTGTGCTCATTCTGCTACAGGACATCATTAGAGAGAGGCCTGAGATATTTTGTTTTCATAGCTTTTTAACCTTTTCCTTCCCAAAACAGTGTTTGTATTTATTTGGCACCATCATGTTTTGAGGAGAGGATTGATTTGGATTTGCTTAAGCATTTTTTCCCCTTAATCCCATTAAGTCAGACTCTAATTCTTTCCAGGGCTCCCTTCTGTGGAGCTATTTCCTCTTGGAATCATTTACTTTCTGTGGATTGGGGGAATTAATGAGGCAGATGCTGCTTTCATTCTCATCACTGTAAGCCCAAAACAACTTCAGCAGTTTACTGGCACATCTCCAAATTTTATGGTGTAAAATGAGTCAGAATTTGGGCTCACTGTGCTTATTTTTACTAAGAGATAAAGAGGTTGCTGAAAACAAGAAGTCTTGTGCAGGCTGGGAAAGTCCAGTTGGAAGTGGGTGAAGTCCACCATTTCATTGAAAGTCTGAGTTTCTGCGTTTCTCCACTGAGAGGCTTTGTGGAGCACCACATATATTCACAGACAACCTACAGTGCTGCTAAGCAAGTACTCAGAGAAACAAGTCCAAGGACAAAGACTTTCAGGAGTGTTGGAATTGTCCACGGAACAATTGCAACAGCACAAACCAAGTCATGCCGATAACAAAATGAAGGTTAAGAAACATAGGGAAAGATCAGCTGGCTAAGTCAGTCAGTCTTCAGGGGTGCTCACAGGGAAGGAGGAAGCAAAACGGAAAACTGAGATACATGCAAATGGCTCAGAGTTGGCATCAAAGGTTGGCACATACTATGATGGATAAATCGAGAAAGAGCATGTAAAGGAAATATAACTAGCACAGGATAGGCAGGTGAGCAGGGGAGCATTCTGGCTATAGACTGGTGGTCAGAGGAAGGCTGAGGAAGCATTGGTCGATAGCGTCACAGCAGTACCCCATGCAGGGGTCAGCCCAGACTGGGATCCTCCGTGAACCCTCAGGACCAGTGTAGGGAAGCGGGGCTCCTTGCAGAGCAGCAGCCTGCAGAAATGGAAAACAAGAAGAGAGGCAGCTATGGCCAGTCAGCTCTATTTCAGTTCCTGGAAACGCACTGGAACACATAATTAAACAAACTAATCATCAGCACCTAGGAAACAACCAGAGAGAGGAACACCAGCGCTGATTTGCCAGGAGCAAACCATGTCAAATCAGCCTAATTTAATCCTGCAACAGGTCTTGTGGATTGAGACAAAGCAGGAGACTTCTGTATCTTGACTTTGGTAGGCCTTTGATACATCTCACTTCATGTTACAAGATGTAAACTAAGGAAACATGCCCTAGAGAAATTATCTTAAGGGAGGGGTGCAAAACAGGTTGGAAAACCATACACAGAAAGAAAGTGTCTTTGTAAAAATACAAGAAAGGGTTAGGTAAGGTTCAGCAGAGGTCCAGACACTGGATTTTGGGAGAGTGGGCATCTTTATCAGGTATGCAGATGACACCAAGCTGAGACAAGCTGTAAAGACCTGAAAGAGGATTAGAATGAAAAATAATCCTGGCGTGTTAGAGAAAAGGTCTGAAAAAAAGGATGTAATTCAATAAGGAGAGAAGCAAAGTTGTGCACAGAGGTAGGTATAGTCAGCTGCACAGGGACAAAATGAGAGACAGATGATTAGGCAGATGTGGAGTAGTGCAGCAATGTAGGAACCTGAAATGAATAAAAAGTGCCATTTGTCATACACAAGGCAGTCATCGTATCAGGGCACTCTAAGAGAGCTCTACCTGTAAAATACATGACTGTGCCCTCTGTTTCACCCAGTACTGCTACAATCTTTGTTCAGCTTAGGAGAGTCTGGAAAGGTCTAGAAAGGAGGCATTAGAAAGAAACACTTAATCAATAGGGATTGTTTACTCCAGAAAGAAAGAGACCAGGGGAGACACAATACTATCTCCAGAGAAGGAGGGAATAAACTGTTCTCCAAACAGCTCTCTATATCCATTGTTTGTGCGGTGAGAAACAACGCACCTGAATTGCAGCAAGAGGGTTGAACTTAGATGCTTGGCAAAGAGGAAGGCTGACAAACACTAAACTCACCTGCCTGGCAAGGATGTGAAACCCCTATCCTCACCAGTGTTTAAAAGTGAGCTGGAAATTTTGGGATTATTTCTGAAATCAGCCTCTTGAGGTCCTTTCTGGCCATGTTTTTCTCTGATTTTGTGATGAATGGTGTTAAATGAATATAAATTACCTCTCACAGGGACACTGACATTCAGGCTTGGTGATGAATAGTGATCAACGACAAAACTGTCAGCTTGCGGGAAGGCATCCAGTAGGGTTATTACTAGAAACTGGTGTTAGCTCCAGTTTTATTTACCATCTTCATTAATGATCTAGAAAAAGCATTAGACAGTGTGTTTATTAAAACTGCAATTGATACTACATTGGGGAGGAGATGCAATCACCAGCCAGGAGTGGAAAATAACACGAAAGGACAAAAAAAAGATATGAGACATGGGGAGAAAATGACCTAGCTTAAAGGACACACAGAATAATATGTCTAGTGAAGAAATAGTCCAAAACGAAGAGAGAAGACCCAAATGCAATGAAACACTTTGCAGGGTTAGCATACAGGAAATTGGACAGAAGTTTACAATGTGTCACGTCAACAGAAAAAGTCTTAATGTGGCTTTGGGCTGCATGACATATCCCAGGGCAGAGAGATAAGCACTTGTCTGATCGCTGTTGTGAAAGCTTTCTTTCTGGTTGCCTCCTGACCAGTGTGCCTGCCAGGCTGGAGGAGGAGCTGGGAGAACTGGCAAAAATAATTGAAAGCTGAGAAGACTGGCTTATGGAGAAAGAATTATATAAGTACTCTGTGGCAAAGTAACTCCAGGTTCACGCTTCTAAGGTGTAGATAAGCATGTCAGAAAATGTGCCCTTTTTACCAGGCATAATTATGTCAGGAAAATTGGGCATTGTGTCGATGTGAGATATTTTATACTAGCATTGTGTGTTTCGATTGGCCACAAAGCACTTCAAACTGATACACAAGCCTCCTGGGTCTCATCCATCATTGGATGCCAGGGTCTGAACTAGGACTGAGCTGTGCGAGAGCTGAGGCATCACCTCAGCACCTGCCTCAGAAGGCAGGACCTGCGGAGGAGACTCCTGGGAAGTGCTGTTGCTGCCATGCAATTACAAAGAAATGGATAGCATGTCCACTTTGTGTGATCAGAGCCACACTGACATTCATTGATAACAGAGTTGCATAAGCAAATAGACACAATGAGCTGTGTTGATTGGAGGGGGAGAAATCAGTGCTGCTCAGGGGGACAAATCAAGAGAGAAAGATGCTATTTTCAGGTTTCTGAAGAGGTATTACTAACAAAAAGAAAGCACAGATATAAAACTGTACTTGACAGAGTCCTTTAGAGAGAAGATAAAGGTAAAGAGTTTTTCTAATTTGCGATTTTGAGCCTTTTCACTCTTTGTCCAGCTGGCTTTTGAGATTGAGGTCTAAGAGTGCAATGGTGTGTTTGTCCCAGCTGATACTGGAGCGCACAGGCTTTAAACAATAAGGCTTTGTTCTTTTGCCAAATGCAGCAATGCCTGTGCTGTTGCTTGGAGCTAAAAAGGAACAAACACATTAGGAAGTCACTGAAAATGAAATGATGGCTCACTTCAAGGCGTGCAGTAGCACACTGCAGAGATGAATGAGCTCTGCATGGCGTGTGAGACCATGAGGAGGAGAGATCTTCAGAAGGACGCTCTGTAGTTCCCACCACACTTTCAGTATGGCAGAGGAGATGACCTTCATATATGTCCCCAGGATCAACAGACACCTGAAATGCTTTGCAGGAGATCCCTGTTGCCCACAGCTTTTGCAGGGAGGGTGGACATTGCCGGCAGAGCATTGTGTGAGGCTGCACCTTGCCTTTGAGGAGCAGTCACCACAAAGTGAACTCAGTAGCTCTTTCCAGCAGAGGACTTGAAACAAGACTCAGCAGCACCACTGACAGGGCAACACTGCCAGCTGTGGGACCACATCGAGGTGAGGGACCACCCGAGCCCGTGGCTTGCAAAGGGGAAGGTGGCTCAGCTCCTGTCTTAGTTACAGCCTGGTGCCACCAGCAACAGGGAGGGAGCAGAGGGGGAATGAATTCACAAAGAAACTCAAGGGGAAAATAGGCAGGCAGAATAAGTACAGCAGTCCAGAAGAATAAATTTACTGAGCCTACCTCCTTGATTTTAATGGGTCCTCTAATAGCAGTGAGCCCAGCAGAGTTGGTTATCTCCCAGAAAATGCTCCCAGAAAATGTGGGACTCTGGCAAAGCCATTCCTCCCACTTTCTTGACAATGGGAACCGAGGGACCCCCAGTACAAACACAACCAACATAAAGCCTAGCAGATGTTATCTTAAACTCGTCCTCAGCTCATAAGTGGTATGAAACCACTGGAGCAGCCCAGGTGGGAAAGATTACTTCACTGGGGTACGAGCTGTTATTGGAGTTAGGGGAAAGAGCTGATTGTTGTGTGTTATATACTGGGACCAATTACACTGAAAAATGTAATTACACTGAAAAATACAGTGAGGGGGAGGTCTGGGGGGGTGAAAAGAGATTAAAACTACATGGCTGTGTTAAAGCCCAGCAAAGAAGACAGAGAGGCAGAAAGACAGGAAGAAAACAGTTGTGCAGTGTGTCGCATACAGGGTCTGGATGAGTTTCACGTGAGCTCATCCAAACGTATCTTAGGCCAGTAACTGCACAGCAATCGCCCTGTACCTGCACTTGCAAGTGCTGGGAACAGCAAGAACAAAGGGTGGGCTTTTCAGCTCTCTAATTCTCCTTCTTTATTTTGCAGAATTGCCACATGCTGAAATAGCAAATGATGTATGAAATGAAAAATCACTCCCCAACCAATGCATATAGATGATGCAAAGAGTATTTGGCCATGACTTCCTTGCAGTAATATTTATCTACATTAATACCTCATTCAGAGGTAGCTGGAAATACCCAGAATGTGAGCAGCAAGGGGATCAGAAGAGAGATCAGGGAGAGAGGCAAAGCAGCAAGGCAGGCACTTAAGGAGGAAGATATGAAGCCTTTCCCCGGTAAATCACCAGTTCAGTTCTCACCCAGGTTATTAGCAACCACAAGACAGTATTCTGGGTCCAGTTGCCTGTAAAGAGCACATTCATTTAGCAGAGACTTCAGAGGAGTCATTGCCATTTGGAGAAGACTTCAAGACCAGTGTGGAACACTGGTGGCCCCAGGCCAGCATCTGGGGAGGTGTTTTCATGGTGAGAGAAGCCCTCCCCAGCTGGCATGCCACAGGGTGGTGGGAACCATCCCAACCATGAATGGGGACAGAAGCAGTGGAGTGCTTCCCCGTAACAGCCCTAGGCAGAGGCACATTGCCAGAGCTTGCACTAAGGGGAACCACAGGCAGCCTCAGCCCCAGGCACATCCACTTGGTAGCTTAGTGGTGCCTGTGGAATGACTTCGACCTCTGTCCTTGTGTGAAAGTCTTCTGAAGTTCAACAGTGAATGATAACCTCACATACAGGGATGTTACATCATTCCATCCAATTTAATAGGAAATGATTGCTAGCCCAAAAATCCTACCAGAAAAAAAAATCTCATTTTTATTAAACTTGTAGGATTTCTATTCTAGTTGGAAGATCTTGGACAGAAACAGCGTGGGGGAAGTCTGCTGCTCATTCAGGTATGCTTGGCTATTTCTCCCAGAAAACGCCTGGGAATTCCCTCATCCTTCTGTATGCAACAAGCACAACACTGGAGTAACACTCACATTACTGCACATACCCTAACCCAAAAACTTCAATGCTTTCTGACAGCCCAATCCTCTGCCTCTCCTTGATAGCATGCCTGAAGGCTCGGCATGCACAGAATTGGGTTCCATAAGATCTTGGTCAAGCACAGCATTGGTGTTTACCAGACAACATTTAGTACTGCTGACTCACTGACGTTTGCACATAGGACTACCTTTGAATACGTCCTGAAATCAGGAGAGGGGAGGTGGACCCAGCTGAATGCCTCTTTCAAGCACCCCTATCTATGCACAGAAGTATCACCTTGCAAGGTGGACCCAACAGAAAAAGTCAGTAGAAGAAGCAAAAAATGTGCACTCAAAGACACAGTTGGGCTCAGTGTTAGCAAAAAATACTATGAAAGAGCTCAGCATGACTTATAAGGTAAGAGCAAAATACCTTACACTTAAACAGCTAGAAAGCAAGAGATCATACAATCCTACAATGTGCATTTAGGATGTTCCTTTTGGCTCTTCTTACTCACATTTTACCTCCCCATCACCAGAAGAAAGCAACTGGAAATTGCTGATAACTACTTCTGTCCTCCTAAAACGTCTTTGGCACATTTAATGTTTCAGTCTGGGTCCAACTTGACCTTCAGATAACAGGGAGTCAAGAGTAACTGCAAATATTCATCCAAGGACAGGTTTGGCTCTCTGCCTAGTGTTTGAAGGCGCTTGGTGTTGTCTCTGAGTGATAACACACTTACATGACACCAAAATATATTTCCAGATAACTCTAAAAGGTGTGATCCACAGAAATTTAGCTATCAAAAATATTGATGGGAAGGTCTGGAAAATTAATCTATTTGGCAGTATTGGCTAGCTTGATGTGACCCACCAGCATGTAAGTCTGGGATGATACTACTGAACTTGGAGTTACCCCTCCCATGCTGTTGTTGACCTGAGAGGTCAACACTCGCCTTCTGGCTACCTCGTGGTAAATCCCAGAACCTTTTAGGAATTCCTTGGCTGATGATTTGGTATATGCTATTGGTAGACAGGAATATCTGCCATTCCATGAAGGACTTTAACTATAAGGGAACCTCAAGTATGAATTCTGCCTTTATGTGTGTTTTCCAGGTCACACACTTGGGCAACACAATTGTGTAGGATGCACATCCAAAACTCACTTGCACACTTACTCTGATAGTTCTGCAGAAGTACTGTGGACTAGTATGACTGTCCATAAGAGTCAACAGAAACCTCTAGGAGCAAATATAAACTTTTCACAAAATCAGTGCTGAAAAGAATTCATATCTAATCGGCCAACAACCACTAGCAAGAATACTTGACTCTACACAGGGGCCAAAAAATCTATAGACTAGATTAATTAGCATCTGCCTGAACAGCATGGTACAGCAAAAATGTGTTTAATTAGCTTGAATCTTAAGCTTTAAGTCACTTGTGTGATGTGGAGACTCCTAATCAAGCCTTTTTTGGAAAAAATACCCTTGTAAAACATGTGATTTTTTTTCCACCAAGATGATGAAAACCCTTGAGCCTACTTAGACTGTATCTCCACATTTTTTCCTTAGAAAATCCCCAGATGTTGTCTCTGGGAATGTTTTTACACAAACCTAAACAGAAAATAATTTTCACAGATTCCATAAGTACTAGAAATTATGAGGTCTCTTCCACACCCAAAATATGATTTCAAAATTTCACTGGCACTCTGTGAATGGACAGCTTGTAAAGGAAAATTTAATATTAAAACATTAGCATTTCATTCAGCCCTCGCCCTTCTAAAATATTCTTAGCCCAATATTTTCCTCAAAGGTTAACAGGAGATGATTTGGACATAGTTCATTTGAAACAGACCACCACACACCACCAACCCTTTAACTCAGGGGAATCTGAACCCTGGAAGGGGGCTAAGCACTGGGCAAGTCCAGAAGTGGGTGCTCACCCTCCCTGCAAAGCAAAGGAGGGCTCTTGCCTGGCACCCTCCTGGCTGTCCCTGCCCACTGGCAATGGCCAGCTTGGGAGAGATGCTTTTGGGACGCATAGAGCCCATGCAGCAGCCACACATCGGCAGTGTCTGGAGGCAGTACACACATACCATCTTGCTTGCTGTTTGTGTTTGAAATGTCTGAGTTGTGTTTGAAATGTCTGAGTTGCTAGTAACATACTTAAGTGAGGTGTCCAATGGCTGCTGGGTGATTAAAAAATATGAGTGGGAACTTATTTATTCTGCCTCCTGCAGCTTTTCCTCCTAAAAGATACGAGCACTCCAGCAGTGACAAGAAACTGGGAATTTTGGCAGTGGGGAGGGGCCTCTTTATCTAGGAAAACAGAACAACTTTTAATCGGATGAAAAGGTTTCGATGCACAGAACTGAGGCAGAGTGTGGGTGCTGTGGGTCACTTGCTCCTTGGTGCAGGGCACCCACGGCTGTGCAGAGTTGTGCCTCTCTCATGCTCTACTCCCGAGTTACCCCCACCTTTCTGGAAATCATGCCAGCTGCTGGGGTGTGGGAGCAAGAAGGCTCCCATAGCCACCACCATAGCTCAGGACCAACTGGACAGACCTGTCTGCAACGGCACTGCAGTCATTTGTATTGCATCCCTCCAAAATGCCTTTCTTCACAAATACCTAACAAAGAGCATTGGTTGGCTTGGGATGTTTACAGGCTCTTTCTTGTTTTGCAACTTGTTCCTCCAAGGGACAAAGCGTGGTGGGTGAGTGGGGGCCTGGGGCAACTTCACACCCTGTTGTCCGCCTCAGCACAGAGCCTGAGAGCTGTGGTGGAGAAACTGGATTTAGATCATGGAAAGGATTTACAGTGTCTGATTTATGCTGCACGATTGCTTTAATTTTGCATTTCAGTCAGCTTGGACACTGAGGAGAGATGAGTGAATGATTAAGAATCACAGGCTGTCATCACCCTTCCCCTCCCAGTGCCATTGTTCCAGTGCAATGCTCCTAAAAAAAGCATCCAGAATACTTCTGGGAGCAGAAGCCTTTCTGCTGCTGCCATCAGACCTGTTTCTGTGCTGCCTCCTACTACTATGCTTGCATAAAAATCTTCACTGAACACAGGTGGTGGAAAGGAACATTTGCTCTCAACCAGTGCAGCTGCAGCTGTCAGGGTGTGGACTACATATTGCCTGACTGTCTTCCCTGTGCATTTCTTGTTTGGGTGCTGCACACTTCTCCTTTGCATCCAAAATGTCCTGCAAGGGGCTCTGAGTGGAAAAGCCCTGCACAAGACAAATTCCCAGGCAGCAGCAGAAAGCTAGAGTCATCATCCTGAGAGACTTTTTAATATGCACAGCAATGTTGGGCAGCACACTGGATACGGAGTGCCAGCCAGCTCTGCCAACCCTTGTAGCAGCACAAGCAAGAGGCAGCAAACCGTGGCCCAGGGAGGGTGGGAAGGTAGAGCGGGCTTCAGCCTGGAAGCCCATCTCCTGTGAACCTATGTCTTCTGGCTCCTTGACTCTGAGTGATCACTGAACAACACAGCCCCCTCTTTGTTTTGACGGTCTAAATCCCTATAAACAGAGGGCTTGTTCTTTTTTCTTTAACGTTCTTTGTGGTTTCATGAAAACGCCGGATGCTGCAGAAGGCTGAAGCATGAAAGGTTCCTCTCTCTATCCTGTCCTCCTGTCCAGCAACCACACTAAAAAGAAACCACCAAAGAAAGTGCTTGCAAATACCTGAACCGACAGCCCTGGTGATGGAAAGCTCTCCAGTTATTCATATCCCAAACTGAGCCCGGGCAGCAGCTGTGCAAGTTTCTGAGCGGGCCCTTGCCAGCGCCAATGGAGGCTGACCTGAAGGGCCCCAGCTCACCACACATTTTCTTGCTCATTCCAGCCCTTGGCAGCATGCTAGGGCAGTGAGGAAATGCGGGGGGTCATGGCTGGAGCTACCCCAGTCATGAGACTGGGGGAGGAGGCAAATCATCATCTTCTGAAAAACGTTTCCAAGCCAATGCTGCAAGCAGCATTGTGGGTGAGAGTTAAAGCTTTTCATCGCTGAAACCTTAGGTTCCTGTTTACCAAACATTTGTTCAGTCTTTACAGGTTTGAGTGAATGAGGAAATGAACCACAGGGCTGGGTACAAATGCCAAAACCCTTCTTAAGTACACAAATCACCCTCCTGCCACTTTCTGTGCCTACTTCAGTTTTAAAAAACGAATCCCTCTCTTCAGATTTGTTGTTTCTCATGAATTCCTGCCACTTCCTGGTTCACCATCCAGCTACCACAAGCACAGCCTCTGCTTTCCTGGAATCTCCATCGCTGCTTTCACAAAGGCAGAACCATGTTCTCTCCTCCCTGCCCAGTGCTCTCCCTGCAAGTCCTACCCTATGCATAGTACACACCCCATGGAGCAGTAAAGGGAGAAAGACCTAAATCCTCTCCAGTCTAAGGGCTAGGCTTGCTGCCATCCTGACCCAGTCCTGCACTCTCTAAACAAGCTCCCAAACCTCAAATTCTGCATTTACTGAGAAGGTGATTCTTCCACCATCCTAGACCTGTTTGTTACAACCCAGTTCAATCTCCTTGCTTGTCAGTTCCTCCAGCACCTCATGCGCTCTTCTTCCTCATCAGGAGCAGCCTTTTCAGCCATCTCTTTCTAGTACCTTGTGGCCAAGCTGAGCAAACCCCCGAAGCCCAGAAAGAGCTCACAGAGACAGATAAACCCAGACAGGAAAGGGGGAACCAATTTTGCATGTTGGGTGTAACAAAGAGGAGAGGCCACCCTGCTCATGCTGCAGCCACCCCAGGATCAGCTTCTGGATGACATGTGGTGCTTCAAAGCCACAAGGGCGCTGGCCCCACTGCAGGCAGGGGTAGTTATCTGGGGGCAGTGCCTCCATTTCACCTGATACAGCTTCCCTTGCATGGCCAGACAAGGGACACTCATAAGAGAAACAATCCTGGTATTTCTCAAGCTGATAGCAGAGGAGGAGAGAGAGAAGGATACAGCTGTTCAGCTTCCAGTAGCTATCATCCCCTGGAGGTCAGAGCTCCTCTCTCAGGGGGTCAGCAGCCTTTCAGCTGTCTCTGACCACTGTTCCTTCTCCCTCAGCTCCCATTGCCTCATTTTGTCTCTGCACATCCTCCTCACCTCCTGAGAGCATCACTGATCTGTCTCCCAGACAAGCTCAAGCACCAAAGAAACTATATACCCACCAGGTGAGGAGAGAGGGCAGAGGATCATATCCAGGTAGGGGAGAGGGATTTTCCAAAGGCTATGATATCCAGCATCCACTTCACCTTCCCATCTGCCTCCATGGAGTGTGGGGGCATTGAAACTCCCTCTGCCTTCAGCACATCTGAGGTTTACATCCCTCTCTGTTGTGAGCAACTTAGTCTCCTGTTGAAATTCAGTCTGGGGGGTCTGGCATGCTTTAAAAATTCAGGATGGTTTTTGATGCTCTTTGAATTCATTAGCGGACGATTATGTTTTGGGTAGACGGTTTCATTCTTTATTTTCTGCTTTCTTACCCACAGAGTCCTTTGCATGCCACACCTTCATCTTGCTTAGGAAATTAAGATGCCCAGGACAGCTCCACACCATGCTGTGTACCTAAAAATATCTGGAGGCTATTCGTCTATCTCTCCTTATCATATTTATGTTGCTGTGCTTGGCCCAGGTAGGACTTCTTGCCGGGCTCAGCAGAGTAACACTGGGTTGCTCATACAGGAGCTCCAGGCCCCCATCCCCTGCAAGCACTTATCCGCTCAGGATGAAGTCTTTTGGGGCTGGTGGTGTGGCTGTGTCCACCCCAGTCTCCTGTAAGAGTAACTGGATCTGTAAGGGTCACATCTGATCTGTGTGATCCTATGTCCACCACTTCTATCATAGGCTGCACAACAGAAATCCAAACGGATTTGGTCCAGAACATTAAGTGAGCCTCTTGCCTCCTGCAGAAATAAATACAGTAAAGAGGATGAGAGGGTTTGCTGATGATCAGAGGTTGCAAGGTCTGTCACAGTCTGAATTTAAGGGTAAGGTTAGCACAAAAGGGTGGAAAGTGGCAGAACAAAACAACTGAACAGAAACTCACTTCATACCAGGCAATGGCTTCAACTTGCTGCCTGCCTGTTTATCATACCGGAGGACTCAGTGTCATGTCTCAAAGATATTAATGGCAGCTTCTGAGCTTTGGCTTCTTCTTCTTGTGTGTCCCAGAGACATTCATATCTAGCTCAAATCCAGAGTAGCTGCCTTTTCTGAACAGCTCCCTTGAGACAGCAAAAAGGGCAGAACAACAGAGACAGTACTTGTAATGCAGACGCTAAGCACCTGTGTGTGACAGAAATTAGCTAGCCCAGCTATATGCACATCAAACCCTACCTTGCCTCTGCCCTGCCTCAGAGCAGGATTCTTGCCTTGCAAGTATGTGCCGTGTCCTACTGGTCACTAGAGAACAAGAGTGCTTTGCAGCACTGCAAATAACAATGACACATTTTAATAGGGGAGCATATTTAAATGTAGTAACCACCCAGAGAGAAATGCAGGAAGTGCTACATCCCTTTCCAGCACTTGGGAGAGCAAACCAGTTGCAACAACCGCTGCACAGAAGTGACAACCCGCTCCTTGCTCAGTAAGTCTGGCTTTATGGGAAGGATCCCCATGAGACAGCTGACTTGGCTCCACTCTTGATTGCTTGAGCTGGAGTATCACCAAGACCCAGCACTAACAGCCCAAACCATCTTTCCTAGGCATTATCACAGGCATACCCTAATATTAAAATAACCAGGATTGTCCACATCTGTGAGCCTACCACTGCCATAGATGCAGTGCCCTCAGCTCTGGATGAGCAGCACTTGGTGGGAGCAAGTGCTACACCAGGGGCTCTGTAGCTGTAATTTCCCCAGCTCTGCCCACAGATATAAATGTAAAAAACAAAACCTGCATGGCTGACACAGCTAGAATGCATCTCAGTTCACGACTGATATTCAGTCCCCAGCTTTTGCTGAAGGCCTTTAAAAACATGAGTGCTTGTCAGAACAGTCTCTGCCTCCTATTTTATTACAGAAGAGGCTGCCCTGTAGAAGATTAAGTAACTTCATGAAGTATATGACTAACAGGTCACTTTGCTAAGTAGACCAAACCTGCTGTCCTATAGTCTCCTTCACATTTTCATTAAATCTAAAATCAGTTAATATTATATAATACAAATGCAGTGGCTTCAGAGACTCTAAGCTGAATAAGAATTTTGAATTAAGAGTACAGAATAACCTGAAACTGTCTTTAAAAAAAAAAATTAAAAAAAAATTGGAGCACCCAAGGGCTCCATTTGGCCTCACAGAGGCATGACATTTCCATGAAATGGCTGTGAGCTGAATAAGTGCTCTGGGTATTAATATTCAAAGCAGGGCATCACATATGGCTTATGAAACACCTCTTTATATGGATTAAAGACCTGTTCTCAAGGCAGTGAGCTTCTCACTACAACTGGATCCACTAGGCTCCAAATTCATTACCATAGCACACTTATTGGATAAAAAAAACTGGAAGGCTTCCCTTTCTTTTAGCCTCGCTCTCTAACTATTAAGATTCAGCCTCATACCTGACTTGACTGATGATGAGTCCCAAGAGAATGAACCCAGACTTCAGAGCAGTACGACTCTGAATAACCTCTGGCTCAAGGTGCGAAGCTACATGGGATTAGTCCAAGTTACAACCAGGTGGAAATATTAATGGCCATTGCTAAGGGAGCCACAGAGGGGTTTTCCTTGACCAGTGAGGACAGCAGCTTCTTTCCAAGAATGATGTCAGCTGACCTGGTTTGTACTCTTTGCTCCTGTTTGCTCACACAGGCTACTGCATGGTCCCCAGGATCAGGACAACATGCTACTGCCCCACCAGCATCATTAGCACTCAAATGGGATTGTAGACATTATGGACCTAATTGCACTTAGAGAAGAACTTTAATGCAGGATAATTAAACCCTCTGTGGATGCTTTCCACATTGCTGCTTGAATGAAAGTCAGGGTTTTGTTTCTGGTCAAACAGATGTCATTATATGTATGTGTGTACAGCAGATATAAATACACAAGTTTGATTCAGTAACAGTTCTCTTGCAGCAAAGCATCACCTCACGCTGTAGTGCAAGACCTTCTGCCCATGTTCTGCTACTGAAAAGTGAACATCTCCTGGACAAGGAGGGTATATCTGTCACTGTGCTATTGCTTAATATGCAAGTAGTGATGCAGAGCACCTGTTAGGTTTATTTGCCTAGCATGTGGATCCTCCAGTCGCTAGCTCTGCTCAGTGTTCCAGAAGGAAAGCAGAGGTTTGGGTCTGTTCCAGTGTATGTGTCCCTGTTTTCAGAAAATATTTCCCTAAGTAGGCCAAAAACATCTCTTAAATCTTGAACTTTAGAGGATACATTTGTAAGGCAACAAACACTCGAATGGGGTGACCAGCTGTTCTACTTTTGGAGGTACTGTCCTAGTTTTCAGAAGCCAATCTGCACTGCACCTCCCATAGAGGAGAGAGGCCAAATGTCCTACTTTCTGTTTTTGGTGGCCTATTTGTCCTACCATGAGAAAGTAAGGAGTATGACTGCACACATGAGAACAGGAGAAATCCTTCCCTCTGTATGCCCACACAGAAAGCCAACAGAGATCCAAAACGTCCAGACCACTTCCACGTTACGCCTCAAAGTCCTATGGATTCAGCTCAGACTCTTGTCTTGCAGCGATGTCAAGGTGCAGCAATTGCTATTAAAAACTGTTTTCCCTGTCCTCTAATGTCACCTCCACTCTGAAGTCTCACCTTGTTAACACATGCAGTTCACTGCTCTGTCTCAGCTAGTGAGAGCATATTATCACTTAGCTCTGATTCACCAAGACAACTACATTTACACACTGCCTATGCCTGTTCAGTAGGGTAACAACGGACACTCTTGAAGCTGCTTTTAACTCTATTAAGCATGCATTTACACTTAAGCATGGGTATAAGTGCTTAAATAGACTGATGCCATGATGAAAAAACATCAGAAGACTAAGCTTTGAACTGAAAATATTTTTTATCATAAACTCTAGGAAAAAAATCTTAAAATTCAAAGAATTTATTCTGGAAATGCTTGACAAGCATAAAAGTAATATACTGAGTAAATATCCTGCTCCTCAGCAGTGCTGGCAGCAGGCTGCTATGAAAATCCAGGCTTCAGCAAGGTAGTGGATGAATACAGCAGCTTTCTGCATAGTCTGTATTGAGCTTTAGCCAAACAATGTGCACTGAATCCCTAAATTAGAGAGGAAAGAGGTAAAATTAAAAAGCATGGGTAAAATAAGAGAGCATCCCTAAATTATATCCACCACCCACTTTTTCTACTGCAGTATTTCCTGTCAGCCTCAATCATCTGGTCCTCGGTAGGGCAACCGGGGTAAGAGGCATGAAGGAAATTCATGTTTGCTTAAAAAGCTTGAGCGTCAGATCCACTCTGTCAGTTTAATAGACGGCATGAGGCGGAGAGGGATTGAGACCATCCATGTGCTTCATCCTTCAAACATCTATAGCCATCAACAAAAGCTGTATTCATAAGCAAGGACGGAGCTTGGACTTCTAAGGCCATATTCAGCTCTCCAGAACTAGTTATCTCTGCTAGTAGGGTTTTGTATGCACGCAAATCCCTCTTTCTCTGGGTATCCATCTCATACAGGTCTTTATAAAATCTTCTCAAGTTCAAGCCCTGTATGGCAGAGTTGCCTAATCTTTTGTGGGTTACATGTCAGTAGAGAGAGAAAGCTAACCTGACAGATTAGATCTGCTGTTTCACACCCTCGGTTTCACACCTCTCAATTCACAAGCTGCTTTGCATTTCTCTTTACTCTGCAGTTTCAAACTTTGTAAACTTTGATCAGAAGCTTGATCATAGGGTGGCTGGGATTTGGGGGCAGAAACAAGAACCTCCCCCCTCTCTTCAAAACACCTATCCCTCAATATCAATAACTAATTTTTAAAAAAACAGTGGGTAACACCCTTTCAGGGAAGATATAGTGCCTTCTATGTTTTGACATTTTGATTTTTATTAAAGCATAATTAAGCTTCTCAAAAATAAAGGGTATGAAAACATTATCTTACGGCTTACAATTTGGGGGAAAAAAATCCAACAACATTCCTGCATTTTCTTCTGCAAGTAGACATTCCTTGCCCTTCACTTTCTGTACAGACAATAATAGTGGGCTTATCCATCTTGTTATTGTAGCCATGAATAGCTGAGAATGGAAAAACCAACATATGAAACTGGGTGAGCTTCTGATGTTCCCTCCATACAACAGCTTTAATAAGACTCCCACCCCTAGTGAGTCACTAACTCTCCCTACAAAGCCTCATCCGGAATGGGAAGTGTGAGCATGCATTGTGCACAGAGCTCTCCAGCAGGCAGAAGTTTTCAGCTGGGTTTGTGTGACACTGCCTCTGACTCTGCCACATCCCATCTGTGGTCTGCAGCACATCTGCAGGTTCTTCAAAGCATCTGCTGGGACTCCTCCTAAAATGACTTCGCATTTCCTGGTAACTTGGGTTTTCCTCGAACGCTAAGGACATTTGAAATGGAGCAATCGAGCACCATTTAGCACTATCACAGGGGCAGGCAGACTGTGACAAGGGTCAGTTAATCCCATTCTTGGCAGAGTCCCCTGGCTTTGTGGGAATAGTGTGATTAATGCACTTTTCTGATTACAGTAGCAGTTATTAACCAAAAGACACATTCAGTTGCTAAGGGTGGGAGACTTTCAGCTCTCTGGATCATACGAGAAGAAAAAAGTACCTCCAGAAATTCAGACTTTGGGGCAAAAGGTTGTCATTTATGAAAAAGACACTTGATATCAGGGAAAGAAACTTACACTCCCCACACCTTGTTTGGTTATCAGCTGCAGCAGGAATGCTGTGTGTTTCCAAAGGTGAGGTGCTGCCAAAGTGTGGGTGACGGGTAGAGGGGAGGGAATGTGGTGGAGCCAAGAGCAAGCGGCACGGCCCCTCTGGGCAGCTGGAGATAAGGGCCCTCACTCAGTGCAGCCTCCACAGGTTCTGGCACCAAGAATGGCAGAGACTGGCTCTGCCTGCCCTCACGCTGTCCAGGATGAGCCCCACAGAGCATGACTATTATTTGCTTTAAAGAATGCATTTTTGGGCACCCAGTGTACAATACGTTGCTGTCACCCTCGTGACAACTCCATGATCTCTTCTTTCCCTTCCAGTGTTTATTGTCCCAGTTTACAAGAAGCAGACAAGAAGGATTTACTCTTCTGAGTGGGATAATTCCTCACCAGGAAAGAAATGAGCAGAACAGACTCGGGAATTCTCACTTGTCTATTTTTATTTACAGTGGAGTTCCTGTTATTACCTTGAACAAAATAGCACGACAGCAAGGCTGCAGCCCAATTTCCTTTGGCCTTTCTGCAGGAGCTCATCAATGCCAGCCCTTGCTCACGAGCCCCTGCTGGACTGCCCACAGCCACAGCCCCTTCCCACCACCTCCCTGCATGGTCACCATTATCCCCAAGGAGAGGCACCACACCTCACATGCTTGCCTGGCAGCATATCACTCTGAGCAGGCTTGGCCGAAACAGCACTTACAGTTCCTGGCAAGTCCAATCTGCACCTCAGGGTCCCCAGACATCCTGGTAGCAGCCATCTAGCATTGGCTCTGGCAGCAGTGAGAAGATCCCAACAGTACATGCTGCCCCTGCAGTTCCCCCTCCAGCGTGCTATGAGGTAAACCACCTGGGTTTAATATTCACCAGCAGAAGCAAAGGGGTGGTTATACCCCTATCAAAAAGTAACACAGACTGTATTGTACTGAAGGATGTCTCCAAGAGAGGCAGAGAAGTAGTCCTACCTACACACGTTGAGAGGCTTTCAGGTTTCCAGCAAGGTTACAAAATGCCTGCAGTGATGCCGAATAGAGAGCAAGTAACAGCACCACAGTTATCATCAGACGAATTACTATCTTATGTATCGAGCAAAATCACAGGTTGTTTTTAAATCCTTCCCCTTTAAAAAGTGGTTGGCAGTTTTCACAGCAAACTTGAGTTTTGGACATAATTTTCAAATCCATCATGTTTTATCTTCAGAAAAAAAGGCAAGATCTGCGTTTTAAAAAGCCAAGGAGCTGCCAGCTGTTTTTCACTTCCTCCCCAGCAAGGTGTACATGCAGGACAAGATTTTCAAAGCACCTCCAGGCATTAAGCACCCATCTTCTGTTGACCATCAATAAGATGAGTGCACCCAACTCCCTTAAGCTCCTCTGGAAATCTCATTCTTTGATGCCCTTTCAAAGGCTTCAAAGCTAGGGTTTGCCTCTTTGAGGCAGGAGGAGAGGTGTGGAAGTGCTAAAGAAACCCATCTTAAAGCCCTTTGCCTAGTCGTGCCAGAGTGCAGAGCATCACCAGGGATATCACATGGGTTAGCTCAAGGCAGAAACCTTCCCTGGCTGGCCCTGCAGCTGGGATGCTTGTGACTACCCTCTCCTAGGTAACAGAGCCAGCGCCTTTGCCCGGGGTTTGAAGGGTCTGCAGCAAGGGAGTGACATCTCATACCCAAGGAGACCAAAGTGTTCAGCAGCCTAAGTGCCCACATCATTCGTGCTCATCCCTGCCTTATGGCCAGGCAGAAGAGGCGTGAACAGCGCGTGTGCCTTGCTTATGGTAGGAGCAGGACCTGCTTCACCTGCTTTGCTTCAAGCACAAGCCCTTTCTTCTCTGTACATCTCCCCACCTTTCCACACATCTGTTTCCTTGACATCAACCGGAAAATCCGCTTTGAAATGTTTGGTCTCTGAGATAGGAAGTTGCTGCTACAAGTTTCATGAAAATATGCAGCTGAACGAGGTCCGCTAAAAATCCTCCTTCAAAGGGAAAGAATATTATACCTTATTGTCATCAGACAGTTCAGTCTTTTAGCCCGTGGCCCTGGTCTTTATATGGAGCTGCTGGGGTTGAATACATGCAAACTGTAAAGTTTTTCCTATGATTATGGTATTCATAGCACTGCTAGTCTGAGTAGATTCTCCAAGTGCTTCATTTTCTTCAGTATTACGAGAAAATCAGTCATCGCTCAACACTCTGAGAATCATATAATCCATAGGAAAAAAAAAAAAAAAGCAGTCTTAAATAGTTCCACTATTCACTGTATGCTTTTTTCCTGTGTTTGCCCAGGGAGGGGAGAGCAGAGAACTGGGGGGGTTCCTTGTCAATTTGTGATAGGCTGGACCACATTCTCTCCTTTTCTCTCATTAGAAGTACTTCCCCATTGTTATTTGCTTTAATTTGGACAGCAGATTAGTTTCCCCATCATGTCCAGTGCTTCATCCATGCTACTGCCAAGCTGAGAGGTTGGCCCCGAAAAGGAGAGCCCTGCTCAGGAGAGGCAGCAGCTGCAGCTGCCTGGAGTTCATCCCCCGACCTCTCGTCCCACTCCTCCCAGTGATGTCATTTTCGCAAAGTGCAAAGTAGGCGCCTGTTTCTCTTTCCTCTGCAGTATTGCCACCAGCGATGATAAGGATGATTTATTTTGATTACAATACCCAGGCACTCCAGTCAAACAGGCAGGCCCCCCGCATGCCAGATACAAGGCAAAACAAGAAACGCTGAAGGTCACCTCCTCCCCTGTGAACTTGCCGTCTGGGAGAGAGCTTGTGTGAATACCTTAGCAATGTAAATATCATCTTACGGTTCACTAATGACCTCAATGAATCAAGAGGAGGCCCTTGTTTACCTTATGAAAACTTCCCGAAATAGCATAGCAAGCAGAAACATTGCTCATGCCTCCGGAGTCTACAGGCACTTTGCCGTCCCTATGGTCCCACCTCTGGAGAGGGACAGCAAGGGAAGCTCCCGGAGGCAGCTTTGCCCTGCTGCCACCCCTGCAAAGGGTGCTGTACAGAGCTCCAGCTACTCCATCCTTCCTCCACCCGCTCTCTGGGGCCACGTTTCATCTGCAACACATCCCCAGGGTCAGAGAAGGAGGAAAAAAAGCCTGTTGAAGGAACAGGAATTAGCCAGCACCACTGCATGCTCCACTGTGTTTTACTGGCCTCCACACAGCACATCCACTGGAGGTGTCAGAGCTCCCACTGCCCCGTGGGCAGAGGTGCTGTGTATCCCCATGTACAGGGATGTGTGCTTCCTCTACCTGCTGCAGGCTTGCTGCCCTGCAGCTGTGGCTCACAAAATGTCTTCCTAGCCTAGAAATCCCACTGTAGCCCATGGAAAGGCTCACACCACCTGATAGGATTTGAGCCTTCAGGAGCAAGCAGGAAAAGGGAGCAGGGGCTAAAGGAGGTGAATGGATAATATGTTTCTGCCTCTCTGCCTGCATTTTATTAAGTGAAAACATCTTTCATAAGATACTAGAGCTGGTTGACAGTTCTAAAGTAACACTTTCAAAAAAATTTCAGCCAAAAGTTGTTTTCAGAAATCTTCTGGTTTGAATAAAAGGTGCCAACTTTATTCTTTTTTTCTGTTTTCACAAAAAAGTCTCTCTTTTTTTTACTGTTTCTTATTCTTTTTCATTCCTTCAGCTCAAAAAAAAAAAAAAAAGTAAATTATAGGGGAGTAGGTTTTGGATTAATGTTGACAATCATTCAGTAATACTTTATTCAGCAGGACTTTTTGTGAAAATCCCGAGCTACTTTCAAACTCTTCAAGCAACACCGAAAAAAACAGGTGTCAATTCTTAGAGAGCTCTACAATCAAACCATCTGGACCCAAACATTGCCAAAGTCTAGGTGGGGTTGATTTGGGTCCTTCTCTAGCACTATCTGTACCCAACACTGACATGGCTAGAGCTCAGCCAGGCAGGAGGGGAACATGCCTCAAGCCACAGCCCAATGGGAGAAGAGCAGGGCAGCAGCTCCAGGCTGGGGTGATACAGGGACCCTTGAGAGGAGGTGGTGCAGAGAAAAGGTGTTTCTGGTAGCAGAGATAGTGAGAAGATGGCAAGGAAGGAGCAGGTACCAGTGTGTGGAGGAAGTGCCTGCTGCCCTAGGTCTGCCCTCCTGCATGCCAGCACCCTGAGGGTCAGCCCACAGCACTGTGGGACCCTGGTTCCTGCTAATGGTGAGGACTGGCAGCACCAGCACATGCCAGTGGGACTTGCAGGCAATGCAAAGGCCAGAGAGAGCATGAAAATCTCACGACTGAAAATCTCTGCATGGTAGCACTGAGTCAGGACCACTCCGTCCCCAAAATCCTTGCTTAGGCAGCTGTTCCCAGGGCTGCAAAAACAAAAGGCGTGTGAAGAGAAGGAGGCCCAGGAAAAAGTAAGCTACAGCTATAGAGTGTGACTATCATAAAAAGCTAATTTAAGGAGCTTAACACAAGTGTTGTTGTGGGCATTGTAATGGCACATTGGCTGCATCCATTATGTATGGGAACAGAAATATGCTGATTCAGCTGTGAGGGCTTTTGAAGTGATGGCAGCTGAATTTGCACTGAGCCTTCGTCTGTCAATTCATCCTTTTAACTGAACAAGCATGTTTTTAACAAGCTGACGTTTTTCCAGCCTGACAAATGGTTTCTAAGACATCCCTTCTCTTTCAGCTGTTTGCCGCTCACTCATGCTCCTTCAGGTACAGACTCTTTTTTTTTCTTTCACAGCAGAGCACTCCCCCTTCCTCTCCACCCCATCTGGCTGTGCAGCATCACACTGCAGAAATTCTTATGCAGCACCAGAAGAAAAGAAAACAGCTGCGGAAAGGTTACCATGTCATATGCCCTCCTCCACAGATGCTATAAACTGATATGCTCAGCTCTCAGTATCCGGGGTAATAAGGGCAGAGAAAGAAAAGCAAAACTAATAATACAAAATACATGTAAATAAGGCCTCAGGAATGTAGTGCTTTAATACTTTTACCTTCGAAAAATCAAGTTTAAGATGCAGCATGAGGTTATAAACAAAAAGAAGAAAACATTGTGCATTATACTTTATAATGGCTCTGAAAGAGTTCTGGGTTTTTTAAACATGGCATATCTAATCTGCAGCTCAGAGAATGCACTCACAGATAATTGAGAGTTGACTGTAAAAAATCTTTTTTTGAATGACAGCTTGAAAAGTTCATGCACATTTTTCATGACAAATCCCCTAATTATCATTTCCATCAATAGACTGTTAACATATATTCCAGGCACTACAGGTAGTAGAAAAAAAACTAAATGGAAAGTACCAGAGACTTATTCTTCAGATGATAAAAAGCCCAAATTTTAAGCAGTATTGCAAAAGGACAGCAATCAGTTCAGATGAGGATGGAATTTCTACCTACACACCAAGACTGCCTACTGATGTCAATGCTATATGTCATGATAACAGGGAGCTTGTAAAAGTGGCCCTCAAACTCAAGCTTCAGGGCTTAAGCCAAGCTCTAATTAGCAACAGGCAGGAAAGGGGAGGGACGGTAGGGAAGAGCCTGTCTGAGATGTTCACGCTCCCTCCACAGCTCACCAACTGGCACGGATGACAAAATGTGCCCTAAGTTCTCCCCTGTCATGCTCGTATGCCTTATTAGATGTGTGAACATAGCCCTAAAATAAAACTAAACCTCATTTTTCACCCCCACCCCCTCAATTAGAAGCCCACCTTATGTGCTTGCTGTGTATAGGTAATGCTGTATGCAACTTCTCTTCAGAGGTGGAGCTTTACAAGGTGAACAGTTTGGACTTCAGGAATGCATGGTCCAGCCAGTCATTAAGACAGAACCAGTCACAAAATTCATATCCAGACCTGACAAGTCTTCAAGTACACCCATGTTTAAGCTTTGTTGCAATGTGGGGTTTCGCTCTGCCCATCATGCAAATCAGTACCTTCAGCACAGTATTTTCCTCAGGAGTAGATTTCCACTTCTTCCATTAGCAAAGTTCAAGAATTTAGATGTGGACTAGTCAGAGTGGCCACTTTGTGAAAGGATGGAAACACCAGTTCAGACCTCTGACTGAGAAAGAAGAAAACATCACCTGTAGCCCTCTCCGCATCTTTGTGTGTGCTGTTGCTTCTCCCTGCTTGGTTGCAACCACAGTGGTAAAGCCCACCAGGACTTCCCAAGTCATCTTCCCAGTGGTAGAAAATCACAGTCTGAATGCCCATTCCCAGACAAATCAGACCACATCTCCAAGCACCTGTGAGCGGTCAGAGGGAGAGGCTTAGGAATGTCTACCCAAATGCTGCAGCCTGAGCTCATCAATAGCCAAACACTGTTGACTCACTAGAGCTGAAGCCCTGAGTGCAGGGATCTGCCTCTCACTCTGGCTGGTGTACCCTTTACTGTGCAGGGGATTGCTCACTAAAACCGGTTGGCCAGAGATGATGTGGAATCTCCCTCACCGGAGATATTCAAGAACCAGTGGGATGCAATCCTGTGCAATGTGCTGTAAGATGCTTGAGTAGAGAGGCTGTACCAGACAACCCCACCAGTGGTCCCTTCCAACATTACTCATTCTGTGATTCTGTGATACCCTGGCAGCCAAATGCCAGCCAAGGACATTCAAGAGGAGAGACCTGTGGATTCACGGAGCACAACCAGTACTACAGGCACTAGCTGACAAACCATAAGGAGGACACAGAGGAGGTGGATTATGGAGACAATGCTAAAAAGTGCCATTTTTGTCCTTCCATTTCATAACAGGGGCTCAAACCCAAGCACAGTGTTTTCCTTCCACTCTGAGTCACTGGGACTACTTTCAATGGCCTGTGTGTTACTACTGCACAGGCAGGGTGGTTTCTCAGCTCCTGCTGGCTGAACATTCAGCCAGAAAACAGTAACACAGCAAAGAAGGGGATAGAAAAGGCTCTGAGGGGATCCCAGAAGTTTCTTCCCCCCAGGATGCATGATAGCTCCCCAGTCCAGTCTAAGAAGTGCAGACTTCTGGGTCCACTCTGTGCCTCTCATAAGTCCAGACCTCTCACTGGAGAGCTGCACAACAAGTGCCCTCACTAGTGCCCATCCTGAAGGAAGATCTCAGCCCTTCCTCTGAGCTTCAGACCACTACAATCCTACAGACTCCGCAGAGGGAATGCAGCACACTCTGGGTGCTAGGAAGGGCAGCACCTGGCATGTCTTCCTCTCTTCCCCAGTACTCCTGCTCCCCAGTCCACTCTGTCAGGTATTCACCTCTGCAACAGGCATGAGCTTACCAGCCTCACAGGTCACATGACCCAGAAAGGTAAATGATGATTTGGAAGCAAAATATTTACCTAGCAGAGCAGGGTAAAGTGCAGCAAACTTTATGAAATCCAATACTAAACTCCATATGCATCATGTATCTCATGTATCTGGAAAGCCCTTTGGTGTTCCTGTGACAGAGCAAATCCTAAAATTGAGGGATCTTCTAATCAAGTACTAGTGAGATTTTGTCACTGGCAGCCACTGAGTCAGAAGGAAAAGGCTGGTTCTTGCAGTGACCTGTTTACTTTTCCTATTCGTGGCTGTGCCTTTCTCATTTAGGAGATCAGTTTGCTTTTGCCAGATGGAGTCAAAGTCACCACTGTGAATCCAGCTTTTTTTTTTCCCTGTTTCTTGGAAAGCACCAGTCAGTACCATGTCAAGAAAAACAAACAGAAAGGTTTGCTTAGGATCTATTTAAAGCAAAGCACCAGTGGTAGCTCTGATACAACCTCAGGACCAGCGCTGATGTTTGTTACAAAACTGGGCCTACTGTGCTTGAGGAGGGCAGGATCATCAGAAAGCTCCAGACAACATCCCATCTTTCAACCAAAGAGGTCATAGCCATGCACAGTGCAAGTAAGAGAGCTCCTGTCCAGTATACCCACTATCCTACACCGGTGTGTGGGAAAAGTCCTGGAGCTCAGCCACTGTAAGCTGACATAAGGCCCTAAAATGCAGCAGATACACTGAGCAACCTGAGAGGAGGATCTGAGTTTTCTGTCTCTGCTCAGCAGACCTTTAGCACTGGAAGATTGCTCTGACCCAGGAGAAAGTCTGTGCTTAGCAGGGGGGTGACACAGCATCATGCTTGCCACCACCTCCTCCCACACCTACCCTTGGGACCAGGCATCAGAAACTATCTGGAGAGGAAGTGGTGGAGCAGACTCAGGGCTGCAGAAGGTCCTATCCCACTGAGGTGTTTCCTGTTGGAAAGCACAGGGATGAGCACCCCACACTGCTGGGAATCCTACACCACACACGCACTCAGCCCAGGGGAAGGGCTAATAACACATCTCCACCTCACCAGAGCATCATGAGCCTAATTTCATTAGTGTTTGTAAAACACTCTGATGCTCTCCAAACGGAGCACAAAGTGTTATTAAACAGCCATGCAGAGCAAAGCCAATACTGCTCTGCTTTTGTTTATATAAGGTATTCTGCTGATACTATACCCTTGGGAAATGGTAACGGCTATGGTTACAGTAGAGGATTTACTACCACCTCAGCTCGCTGCAGCAATACTGACTGTACCTCTAAAAGCAATCTCAGAAATGTCTGGTCCATGGGGAACCTTGCTCTGTCCCACTTGCAAGCATGCCAGTGCTTGCCTTTTCCTTCTGCAGCTCATTTCTGTAAAAGAGACATTCATAACTCTGAGCTCCTTACCAGTGAACCTAATCCAGCAAGTATCCAAGACATTCAGGAAAAGAGACTTTCATAGCATTGGAATTTTTCCATGCCAGCACTTTTTCATCCTAAGATAAATGGCTTTTACTTACAGGGCTAAATGCCCTATTCTTTTCAAAATACTTCTCAGCTTCAAAGCAGCAATGGAAATTGGCCATGCACCTGGCCAGCTGATCCAGCCTGGAGTCAGCCAAACAGCAAAAGGTGTCTTTCTTTCCCGCAGCACCAAAAAGTGCTGTGCGGTGGACAAGCAGGCTGGAGGGCTGATATAAACAGGCTAACATTTAATTAATCAGAAGGTACTGAAGCAGGGTCCAGTCAGCACGGTGCTGAATTTCCAAACTGGGGGCTGTGCCCAGGACACACCTGCCGTGTTGGATGCCAGGTCTTGGAAAAGCCTTCTCTGTAAAGATTGCTTTAGACACCCAACTGCTGCACTGGAGCAAAGCCTCCCTGAGCCTTGTCATTTATCCAGTTCACCTGAGCAGGCACTGAAGGACAGACCTCTGCAGCAGCTTGGGAACAGGCCAGAACTGGAAATAGCTACACCAAACCCCCTCCACTCACAGATTCCCTCTGGCATGAGTGAGCGCTCCTGCAGATACTGGATGGAAGTTGATTTTATTTTTATCACAGGGGTGGACTAAGGCTCCAGCTGATGAGACATGTGTGTCTTTCTCATGAGATAAGTTTAGCAAACACCTTTCTGAAAGCAGTCTTGACAAAATTGCTTCTGGCCTTGGATGGCAGAGAGAAGCACAAAGCAGAGGAGGAGGAGGAAGAGAGAGGAAACACACTACTTGGGGGAGCTGGCCACTGTACATGGACACCTGCAAGGGACTTCATGTTTGCATGCAAGGCAATTTGCTTGAACTCCAAGCAAGAGCCAAAAGCAGCTCCCAGCTCTCCGATGGGCTTTAGGCAGGGCGGGTGGGGGCGGGGGGGGGGAAGCCAGAGATACCTAGAAAGTTCTAGGAGATCTTGGAGCTATCTGTGCCTTCCTCCAAAACCCTTCCCTCTGCAGCTCCCTGATGCCTGGGACCACCCATTTCTCCCCACCTTTCTTACCACCCTCCATCCCCAGCAAGTCTCTCCCGGCTGGGCTTCTGCCTCAGCCACCCCATGGCTCCTGGCTGTTCAGCACTGAGACTGTCTGCAGGAGGTTGCACAATGCTTGGCTTCATTCAACTTGACCCAAGCAGGGGTTGTTGCTCTCACTTTCAAGAGCCACAGCCATAAAAAGAGACGGAATTTGCTGGCCAAGGAGAAGCCAGGGCAAGCTGATGCAGTGCAGGCTCCCAAGGTCAGTGGCTGCAGCTCTGTGCTGGGGGAGGACATGCAATGCCTAATGTGGAAATGTTTGTGTTTGGAGCAATATATAGTTACATTTAGCCCCTAGCAGCTGCAGAGGCTGTTTTCTGTAGCGCACAGTCCTTGGCCTATTAGCTGAAGGCCTGACAGTGACCAGATGCGGAGAGGAGAGTCTGCAAAGCCTGCAGCAGTATTTCTCTCTTTGCCAAGATCCCAACAATATCTTGCCTAATAAGTCTGGCACAGAAATAATCATTTAAAGAGCTAAAAAACACAACATCCACAGCCCATCTTTACAGCCAGAAGGGGAGTTTTGTGAGGCTTACAGTCTAATCTTTCACCATCCAAGTGCTTCCCTCCTACTTCACAAACAGTGGGTGATTTATTTCCCAAATGGCTGGACACAAGCCTTCTCCATGTAATCACTCAACGGGGAGGCTGCACCTCTGCAGCCAAACTTGGCCACTGGCAATGGCTGCACAGGGAAGCAGAAAGCAGCAGAAGCCACCACCCTGAATCTGCGGTGCCAGCAGGCTCTTCTGGTGGGGGGTATGCCTAAGTCACCAGGGGCTTACCCCCCTCCTCACACCTCTGATGCCCAGATGAGAGCTGGTCCCTGGGGCAGGCAGCCCTAACCGTGCCGCTGAACTGCAGTGTGCACACACGCGCCGGTCTGCGCACGTCTTGTGCAGTGGGAAGGACAGGCTGTACTGTCACAGTGTGTGTCCCAGCAAGACCTCATGCTCCGCAGATTAGCCTTAACTTGCTAAATTAAAAAACAAAGCAAAACAAAACAAAGCAACTTATTAGGTGCTTTCTGAAGACCCAGAGAACTCTATCTTTGCTGGCAGAAAAACTGGATGTTGGATCAACATCAACACCAAGAAACATAAGTTGCGCTCCACTGATTCACGCAGTTTATGACCTTGGCTGGCTGATAAACCCATGTAGTATGATTTTCTGTGTTTTACAGACTGCAGGTACCAGGTGTTGTTGAAGGTCAGCGTTGAGGAAAGGGCTCTCCCACAGTCAGGAGAAAGTGACACAGAATGATTTTTATGCAACATAAGCTTGTAGATGATTAACAATTTTCTTTCAGTTAACCGCGAAGTTAATAGTTATTCAAAGCACTCCATTGTAATGGGAGTGGAGATGGGGTACCATACTACATTAACCTTTAATCTTGGACTGTGTAATAAAAATTAAAATGGAATATGGCACATGAGTATGATTAATTTGGCTTGCAAAGGGAGAGGGTGTCAGTGTATGCTTTGCGCAGGAGTGTTTCCTTCTATCAGCAGGGTGTGCTGATGCAGCTGAGGATGTGCCACAGGAAGGCTGCGCTCAGTGTTCAGTTCTGTGTTTTCAGCTTTTTTTTTCAAGCTCAAAATCCATCTTATTTCAAAATCCACCGTGTTAACTCAGCACCTCCCAAAAATCTCTAAACTTTAAGGAGTAGATGGATTTTTTTATTTTTTTTTAAGTTGTGAAGGGTAGAAGGGAGAAAGGGCAGAACTTGGCAATTTGAAAGCCTGAAAGAAGGCTATCATCAGTGAAACATCTGCTAGCCTGCCCCCACGCAGTGCACAGCTCCAGGGAGAAGGATGGAGGATTTCCCAAAAAGCTATTCCTTTCTGAAATACCCCTCACCCTGTCCTGGCTGCCTCTCAAGTGAGCAGCCATGGTTTGAGCTTGGCACTAAAGACAGCCAGCGGGGTTTCCCTGCCCGGGGCTCGCTAGTGCCCCCCAGCCTCAGGCTATGTCACAGCAACATTTCCCGAGCAGTGCAGTACTGCTGATACTCACGGAACCATATGCACAGAGACGTGCTGAAGACAATAACACTGAGTTTATTTTGTTTTTGCAAGCTCAGTGGCAAAACTTTGGAGAGAAAGAAGAGCATGGGAGACAGGCCCAAGAGAAAAACTTTGTGCTCATGGTATTCCCCAGCTCAGCTATGTTTGGCTCTGGGATTTGGCGGGGCTTTTCAAAAGTGTTGCAAAGTTTGGGTCTGGATTTGTCTTTCCTCTTTTGTCCTTCCCACTCCCCCAAGCCTGCCAAAAGTCCCTTGTCTGATGTCACCAATGGGTTTGACCTGGGCCACTCACAGCCAGCACAAGGGCTGAGGGACTGGGTTTATCAGGATGAATCAGAAATGTTTTCAAGGCAAATTCCTCCTACAGTTCAGACACACCTGAGTGAGCCTGCCCACTTGTTTTCCTGAGGAGCCAGCACTTCCTTGTCCCAGCCAGAAGTGGAAGTGTTAAGCTAGCATAAGTGGCTGGTTGCTTTTATGAGTATTTTCTCAGCTATGGGTGTTTCCATGAATCACTCTAAATCTCCAGCTGTCTATAAGTCAACATGCATTTCTCAATGCTTTCTGCATTCATTTGACAGCCATACCAATATAATGTGTGCATTAAGAGGGAAATCAGCCAGCTAATGGGAAGGCACTGGAAGCAGCTCTGTAGGCTGATGTGCACTGGTTTCCCTGACAGCTAAGCAGAGTGACCCCACACACCAGCACACCCCTGGCCCCCCTGTGAGGCTGGGGTCTGCCCCTGTTCCTGACAGCCCGCAGCAAGCCAGGCCTTGCAACAGCAGGCATGCTGGCCAGAGAGCATCTTGTCAGTCCAAGGTGCAGCTTGCAGACAATGAGGAATCTAAATACCTCCACGGTGTGCCTGCTGATCCCTGAAGTCTGCCTGCCTTTTGTGCAAAGAGCCTCTGTGGGGAGGATGCAAGGATCCAGCCTCCATCCTGCTCTCCCTCTGCCCTTCTTTCTCCACAGTCAGTGCTCAGCAGTTTCAAGACAGTGTTTGCTCTTATGCCTTCCTTTCTGACACCAAGCTCTGTTTTGGTTTTGACAAGCCCCAGTGGAGCTGAGCCCTGGTGACCACAGATGGGCAGGCAGCTCTCAGCTGGGCTCGGAGGGAGCATGGAAGCGTGCGGTGCTTGCAGGCAGCATGAACAAGGTCCTCTACTATTGCAGCCCATGCCCAGCAGCTCTGATGGGCATCTCCTCAGGGTCTCTCAGTCTCAGTCGTCCTGCTGAGATCCAGGGTGGATGAGCAGATAGGTAGCAGGGCAAGCAGGAGGGCACGTCCTGTTCAGGATTAAGGCAGATCACACAAAGTGCGTGTCAGCCCAGGCTGAGAAAACACCACATGTTCAGTGTATTTGTCTTTGAGAAATGAGTTTAAGAAAGAATGAAGTCATAAACTTAAGGATATACATAATCACATATCTATAATGGTGCTGTAATTGCTGGGCTTTTGTGCACAGTTAATCTACAACCTGGCTAACCTGCCTCAAGGTAATGGAGAAGCAGCAACAAATGTATGCCATCCTCCCACCTCCATACAAGCCACTGTCTCCAAACATTATAAAGAAAATTATAATGAAAGAGTTACCTGCAAAGGTCTGCAGGATGAGGCCTTTTATATTTTCCAAGGCCAAGGTACATCCTGATACCTGATACACCCATCACTGCTGGGTGATGCTGAACCAGCAGTGCCCCACAGAATCACACAGCACAGGGCACAGCACCCAGGGACAGAGGGGCCTTGTGCTATCACTTAGCCCAACTGTGTGACCAAATTTTGGCAGGACCCTATTAAAAAGTGCCCCTACATGAAACTTGTTTCCAGCAAGAACCCAAACGTTTGGAAGAATATGCACTCCAGAGCAGACTGGGAATAGGAGCAGGCCTGGAGTAGCTGACTTTCATCTGACTGATGACAGAACCAAAGGTCCAAGATGTTTTTCTGGAGTAAAAACAGGCCTCACATTTGCTCTGCATATGTGTAGAAAGCACTTGGACACGGCACTTGATGGGAGGATGTTTCAGAGCATGCCACAACCAGAAGAAAAGACAAGAGTGTTGCACCTCCAAAAGCTACAGTGTTGTGGATTACTGCGAAGTCATGCTTCAATTCAGGCATTAACCCCAAGCTAGACCAGTAACTAGCTAGTAAATGTATCTAATAAAGCACAGTCAGGCTGTATTTACATCTTTCCTCAATTTCCCACCCCTTCCACTTCCATTTAGTGGCAAAAGTCTTAAAAGAAGCTGTAAAATTTGATGGAAAGGAAGGTACAGCAGCACATGGTGCACAAAGGGGGTTGTATGTAAAGCCCATTCAGGCTTCCCTTCAGACCCTGGCATGCTGAGGGACAGAGCTCAGCGCCCACTCAGACATACTCTGGTCACCATCATGATGTACCTATGGGCACCCGGAATTCATTTTCCCATGTCATGGCATGCAACTGCTTGTGTGCAGGTCTCTCCTCAAGACTCCTCACATCAGCTTTCTCTTCCCTGCTCCCTCTAAAAGTGCAACTTTGCATCGAGAGACATGCAGTCGTCCTCTCTGGTCTCCCCCTGTGCCTCTATAGATGGTTGTGCATCCTAAAGCCCTGGGAGCCCCCACAGCAAGCATAACAGCAGGGTTGAAAGTCCAGGGCATCCACACAACCGTATTTCCCTGTGGCAACACTGACACAACCCCCCTGCACACACAGCGAGGCCTCACAGGGCGCTTGCTACACCTGCTCTGTGAACAGACTTATCAGCCTCCAAGGCTGTGAAACTGGTAATTATAAAAGCCATGAGTCACTCCAAAAAAATCTCACATCCTTCTCTACTTCAAAGCATTTCCTAGAACTGCACCGACTATGAGGCCTTGAAGACACAATTGTTTTCTGAAATGAAAAATTCCCCCTTCTGGTCTTTTGCAGCACCTTCTGAAATGCCAGTATTTTGCTGGGTATCTCGTGACCAAAAAGTTTCTCAGCAGGAAAGGGATACTAACAACAGAGGAAATGGGAAAAGGGGAGCTATGTCAGCTGAAAAGTTCATCTATTATAACACAGAGTGCACTCTTTGCTCTTGGAAAGACAACTTCTACTCCATGGGGATAAGCAGACAACTGAGAAAAGGGAAGGGGAAGCCTGATGCGTCTCATGCTTTCAGTCCACTGTAGACAAGAGAGCAATGCTGACATCATCTGACCTTGAAACAGGGACTGAAGAGATATATGACACTTGAAGCTTCTTCAGAAAGAGGCCATTTTTGTCTCCATAGCCCAAGGGGACCTCCATCTTCCTGGCAGAGGAGAGCACGAAGCCAGTTTGTCAGCCCAAGATGCAAGAGTTTCCCGTAACGAGCTCAGAAGATAGGCCACTGGCTATGGGGAACAAAAGTGTCAGGCATAACTAACCCCCCAAGGGGCAGCTGCCTGGAGCTGGATGCTAATAACAGGACCCTGCAAGCCCTGCAGGCACATGGGCTGGTTAGAAGAGAGAGGGGAGAGCTGTGGAAAGACTGGAGTGCTCTGCAGCCTACCAGAGGCTCCTGCTGCCTGGGAACTGAACACTGCTGGTGGCCTTGGAGGTGTAACATCAGTCCTAGGAGAAATTATTGCCTGGTCAGAGCTTTGCATGGCTGTCACATGTGTAACAAGCAAACTGTATCTGTAGTAACCTGTTTCATTGATTTCTGCTGTACTGGAAAGTCAATAAAATTGACAATACCCCCATGAGATTGTTGTTCCTTGGTCACATATACCAAAAATATTGATTTCTCGGGAAAAAAAAAAAGATATAGGAAGGGATAAGATAAGAACTTTATTCTTTACATGTAAGTGAAAACATTATTAAGAAAAGTTTTTGTCAGGCAGGACACCCATTCAATTAGCACTGTGCTTGACGAGATCCTTGGAGACCCTGCTCTGCTGGGTGTACCGAAGGGAGAGGAGGATGCTTAATGTATGCATCTTCACTGTTGCCTCTCTTGGGAGAGGCACTGAATTCTCCTTCTCTTTCTCCCTGGGCTTATCTGTTGATGGATTACACCAAAAAAGCCCTTTTGTAAAGTTCCATTAGAATGCCAGTGCATGCAGCGAGGGCCACTGAAATATTCCCAAAGCCACAGACAAAGCTGACAATTTGCAATATTTTAGCATAAGCTCTGACCCCGTATACAGCAAAACAGATGAATGGCACTTCCCTCAGGGCAGGAATCTCATCTGAAGTTGCTGACAACTCACTGTTTCTCTCATTGCTGTCCCACTCTTAATCACTGTTTGAGATGAAACTTTTTCTAACCCATATTCCAGCCTGAAGATGTCCAGGAGAAAGACCCTTGACCTCTCTCCTGGTAGCCTTCTCAGCTCCTGGCAGTGCTGCCTGTCAAGATGCTGCAGTACTGCTTTGTGCTTGCAGGGCAAGAGGAGTGGGTGGTCTGAGCCAGGCTCTGTTCCCCACTGCCCTGTGGGGAGCCTGCCTCGGGGCAGGCAGCAAGGCCTCTAGCTGGGAAAAGAGCTCATGACAGGAGTGGCATGCCCAGATCTCAGCCAGCCAGAGTCTCCCAACTTCTTGAAAGTTCATCTCTGTTTGCTCCTGTTGTTAGCTCTGAAGAAGGAACAAAGCAGCAGATGCACCACTTAGTCAGTTTTGGTATTGCACAACTGAAAGAGAATAGGAAAGCACCCTCAGGAACTGAGCCAAGACCATAATGGAGACAGATTAAGCAATACATGCACCTGGCTGTCAGAAGTGTAAGATACTCTCTCCTTAGTAATTACAAAGCAATTATGAAGTTAACAGCAATTCCAATAAGGACATGTATTTCACAATAAAATTTTGTTCACAATCCATCAGGAACAGTCACACCAAGGAGATACAGCTCTGAAACCAAACTGTCCTTACCCCTGCAGGCGTAGTCCTCTAAATGCCAATCCTTGGTGGGGTGGTATCTTGCTCTGAGTTGCCATTAAATTATTAGTTATTAACAGGATGTAATTGAAATTGTACTTCAATGTGACTTTAAAAAAATCTCAATTTTAAGATAGGTAATAGAAACTAAGATGAGGTGAAGAGTTTATGTATTGGATTTTTACAAGCTTAGTTAATCTGTATTGTAATTCTGTAAAGCCATAAACAGATTCAAACTGGATTTCAATATCTCTGAAGTCATCAAAGTCTGTTCTGCATGGTCTGGATGAAAAGCTTCAGAATTTGTGACTCTTTATAGTAGTAAAATTACAATTATCTTAGTTTCTCTAATCCATCCAAGGAGTAAACAGGGAACAGAAACTGTTCTAAGGTTCAGAGCAGATCCACCCCTGAATTTGAGATTCTAATTCAAACTCAGATCTGTTGAGATTTGCAAAGTCTGACTTGCACTGAAATCCAGCTTTGTTACAAAGTACTGAGGTCTGCCATTTTGTGCCTGTTCTAAGAGAAAAAAAAACCAGCTTGCCCTGCCCCAAGTACTGCATGGCAGCACAAAGTGGAGGTCACCTGTGGTGGCATTGTACTGCCATGGCTCACAGGCAGGAGGAATGCTGCACCATCAACATTTGCTAACAAGGACTAGAAATTATTGAGCAAGTGACCCAGGTTGGCTGCTTCAGCACCTGGCCTGACCTGAGCCTGGAACAGGTTGCCCGGTGCATGTGGCAGCAGTGCCCACAGCGATGTCCTCTGGTGCCACTGAACTGGATTTTCAAGCACTGCAGATTCACATGCAGGGTATAAGCCTTCCCACAGCCATACAGCCATCCAGACAGGCAGTGACATTTAGTATTGTCCATTTCCCCAACCTTGCTCTACCTCTATGTTGCAGATGAGCCCATCCCCACAGACACAAAAGAAAGGGTGACCCAGGCTACAAAACTATAAACACAAAGCATTCAAACCCATGAGAGAGGAAGAGAGCACACAGAACACGGATGGCATCGGATGAAGAAATGCTGCTAATGTGTGCATAAAACACACTAATTGCATTCTCTGAGGGGCTTTCCGGGCAAAAGCAGCCAGCCAGGAAATCTTATATCAAGACTAGCATTAATCTCCTCACTGTCTCTTTCTCATATCTTCTTTCAGGCTTTATTTCATTCAAGTAGTGAAACCTGTTGTGGTTTACTTTGATAAAGGTAGAGCCAGTCACTCAATGTGTTCAGGCAACGGGGATGTTTTACTATCTTGCTGCATCGCCAGTAGGGCTGAAAAGGTGCTATTGTGGTTTGACAGCTAAGGGGATATGTGATTCTATCAAGAGGTATCCAAATATCTAAGTGCTCTATAAAGATTAAATAATTAATTATCAGAACCCCTGGCAGAAACATAGCCAAGCATTATCCCCATTCTCCACACAATAAGGATATTTTTGTAATGAGTCATGGTTATAAGAGCTACCCAAGGTTTTTTGTGAGCTAATGAACTAAAGCACAGACACTGTGAAAGCCAAAGTATGTGAATGCCCTCTAACAAACTGGTAGACAGGGGCTTGAGCTCATGGAAGACATATAATAGTATGTATGAGTTACAATTTTAGTACACAGAGCTCAACAGCATTTGGAGGGTTCAGAGGGGAAACAAGGTGGCCGTGGAAAACTCTTACGCTTCTATCGTCTTTTTGTCTTCATCCCCTTTGACCAGCAAACATCACTAAGGAGTTTTTTTAGTTCAAATTATTTATGGGATGAATTTTTAGCAACTATAGCTAAAGTAATGGTTGTAAATACACATATGCATGTGTGCGTGTACATGCATAGACACACAGAGAATTGCACCGCTAGTCTTCACAAACTTAGCAAAGGCTGCAATACCCCAGATACAACGACTTGATGCCTTTCCCTCTAGTGTCCTGCTATGTCATCTTTTTAGTTGCTTTATCTATGCTTAGATCATATCTCTGGGGCAACGACTGCATCCTTTATACATTTCTCTGATGTGCTTTTGAGATTAGAGACACCGAGTTGAAATAACTCAAGTGTCTCCATGAAGAGCATGCTACATTTTTGTGTTTTATGGTGGGTCCCTGGCAGTGAGAAGCTTTAACAGCAAAGAACTAGAAGGATAAACCATAGATCACCTTTAAGTGATCATTTCAGTGCATTGTGCTTGCTGTGCTCTTGCCTTAGAAGGAGCCACACAGAAGAGAGATACAAGCAGGGTAAGGTGGTGGAGAGCTCAGCAGTCAGACCACCCCTAAACCACATCTCCAGGACCAAGTGTCCCCTGCTGCTGATGTGCGGGTACATCATCTGCACCAAATTCCTGCAGGCCAAGTGGCTGGACAGAGAGCACCTGCACAGCCCTTGGGAGGCTCAAAGGCCTCCAGACTGACAGCTCTGCACATCATGCTTTCTTATCTCCTGATACTGCATTTCCCCATCGGCCCTCTTTCTCTCACCAGTTTTGTTTAGCAAACTTAGAGTTAGCCTCTTCCTCTTGCCTCAGTCCAGATCAACTAACATTACCTTTTTCTTAAAAAAAAAATTTAGCTTGCCTTGAGTATTGCCCTTTTTATAGACAACTTAATGAAACAAGGTACAGCTGCCCTGATGCTGTCTCCACACCACCTGGGAGAGCCCTGACAGTGCTATCTGCCCAGGCCAGCAGGAATTCATCCAAAGCCCCCCATGGTTTGATGAGGACAGCCAAGACAGGGCCCTAAGTGTGACAAATGGACCCTTTGGGTCATAAGAACCACATGCTGTGCCAGGCAGGAGACTCCCCAGCCCTCTCCTGCTCACTGCCATGCTGGCACCCCATCCTGCTACCATCAGGTCAGCTCTGTGGGGCCCCAGTGCTGCTTCTTTCAAGCGGGTGTCATTTGTTTCCTCTCCGTATCACATTTAAAGGCAGTATTCATCTTGTCATATCTTGCAGCAGTTTCCCTGTGGCAAGTTGCCGAGGATGATGCTGGGATGTTTATTTCACCCTTTTGTTAAAAAGGATGACAGGTTTTTGGATGAGCCTGACATGGTTTGTAAAGGCAGAAAGGAAAAAACAAGTTGGTCTGAGGTGAAGGAAAAGAGGTATAGGCTGATAATATTTCTGAGGCACACGGACTTTGCACCAGGAAGGATTTGTTCCCTCGTGTGAGCACAGCTCCTGTCATCAATAGTTTTGACACCATTGCCTCCCACTTTGACAGAACTGGCATGCTCACCAAATCACTGTGCAATCCCTGTGCACACAACTTTCTGGAAATTTGTCTTCATATCTTGATGCAAACTGCCAGAACTGGGGTTTTCTTCTCCCTGGTTTGTTTTCTTTTAATATGATACCATTACTTAATGGAAGTTCTGGAGGGTTGGGTTAATTTTCTGTTGAAAGAGAAAAGAGTCATCCAGTGGCATTGATAAAATCTGCTTTGGAACAAAGAGAGTATTAACAGCGAAAGGCTGATGTCTCCTGGCACTGCATGGGTCTGAAAGGATGGAGTAGCTTATTTACAGTGTGGTGGCCCCCGCTGCTCTGAGGAGGGAGTTTATGCTGCCTGAACATCACCTCTGCACTGGTCCCAAAAGTAATGGGATCTCCTCTTATCTTCCTGCTCCTCCTCCTCTCCCCCAAGCATGAAGCTCATGTTAGCCTACTACACCCAGCACTTGTCATTCCAACATTTGCTGAGATGAAGGATGCGTTGGGACACAGTGTCATGGTCAGCCAACACTGACCTAATACAGCATCCCTGCTGAAAGCTTACTGTCTTATCCTGCCTCTCATCGCTGCTCCTACCTTCCTGCCACCTTCCTGACATCAGACGGAGGGCTCATGAAGCTGTGGACTGAATTGTTGCTGCTCATCCACCCTCCGGAGACTGAGCACTGCCTCACCAAGTCATTCATTTCCACCTGGACCAATGAACTGCTCCAGCTCATGTTGTGGCTGTAGGAGAGCTCATACAGCACTCTGTGGCACATGAACCAGGGAAAATGCAGAAAGATCCTCTGGTGATGGCAGCATAACTTTAGGTGAGCTTGATGGTAGCCCAACGCTCCAGCCTGAGCGGCAAAGGATGCCCTGCCCCTGCTGCAGTGGTGCAGCACGAGATCTGGGTGGTGCTTGGCCTTGCAGTGACTTATGAATTGTGCTTAGTTTCCAGTAAAATCCACTCTGCTACATTTGCAGAAAATGTAAAAATACAATTTTGAACCAGCTTAGCCTGGATCTGCTTTTCAGTCAGATTTCCCAAGGGAACAGGTCATGAGACATGCAAGAGGATGTTGGGATCAAGGAGATGGGAGCATGGAAAAGAGCTGAGATTACAGCAGTAATAAGGTGGAAGACAACTGAAAGTTAGAAGGAGATGGGGGCTTGGGAAGGAGTTGTCAATGCTAAAGGGTGCCCGAAGCTATAGGGGACATGGTGGAGCAAACATGTTTCAGTGGGGTTGCTAAACACAAAGGACATAAATTTGTAACAAAAAGGGCTTTTTGAATTCCATAGCTCATGGACCAAATGACTTTTTAAATCCCGGCATTCTGTACACAAATGGACTGGATGAATCCAGCTACAGCCCAATACTGCAGGAAGCAGATTTATCATGTGAGGTCAGCTCTCCATTTAAAACAACTGGTCACTGCGCCTCTGAACAAGAGTCTAAACCAAAGCCACAGGTCCAAAATACCCTAAATCTTGGGAAATTGTAGTCTGCAGCTGGGGCCTCCTGTAAACACTGCAAACATCAGCATTTCAGACCAGCCAGCCATCTGCAGATGCCAAATGAAGACTATTTCCCAAGACATCAGGCTATTTGTCTGGCAACGGGCTACATGTACAGTCCCACTCTCACACAGCTAATGTCAAACAGAGAATGATGTACGGTTCACCCCAGATCAGCCCACCATCACCTCAGCATAAGGAGAAGCAGGAATAAATTATTTGTTCCCACCATCCCTGAAGAAGATGGGAACTAGCCACCAACTGGCCACCAGCAGCCTCAGCAGTGAGCAGTGTTCAGAACCAAGTATTCACTGCTCCCACAGAGGTTAGTTTTGGGATTTCCAAGCCGGACAGTTTACAAGATCAGCACTGCATACACTGTGGAAACAGCAACAGCCTTGGAGAGCCCAGGTAAGCAGCAGGACCCAGGAGGGAGGAGATCTCATATCTTGATGGGGATGCATGTGATTAGAAGTTGCCACTGATCCAGCTCTCCTTGCTGCTGAGCTCATTGGCATCGCAGGGTAGGCATTGCTGATGCCCTGTCTCCTGCTGATCCCAGTGAAGCCAAGAAAAAATTCAGCTTCTTTCAACTTCCAGGGAAGCAGTGAAGAGCTGTGTGGTTTTGCAATACTCCATCAATGGGAAGAACACTCCAGCACACCTGCCAACAGCCACAAAGAGCCAATTTCCTGCTTTCTGCAGTGCAAGGAGGGTGTGAGCAGGTATGAACCACTACACCACTGGTAAACAGCTACCAGCATGCAGAGCCAGTGAAATCTCTGCCTCAACCACTTTAACACAAAGGGCTTCTTTGGCTAGTGCTACCGTGCTCTCCCTGTGCCCCCAGGCAGGCAGGGATGGATTACCCATGGCCAAGGGTGAGGCATCCCAAGACAGAGAGGATGAGGAGCCTGGGTCATCCTGAATGTCGTCAGCTGGGCACATAGCTTGGCTGTTGGCACACACCACACTCAGGCCTTTCACCCTGGAAAGGCAACCCCAGGACCTGGGTGCCTTTATTGCCACTTCCCAAGGCAACCTCTTCCAAATGCAGGGAGAAGGGGTGGAGCAGTGGGCTCAAAGCAAATGTGGGGCCAGGACCTTCCATTTTGCATGAGTGAGTTGCATTGTAACATTACAGTCTTGGAGCTCTTTCTAAGAGATCTTCCCAAGGGATCTGAGAGCACAGTCCCTCGCTTGCTCTCCCTGTTTCTGAGCAGCCCTTCCCATGCCCTTTTGATCTCATCTGAGAAGTATAGCCCTTTTCAGGTTTGTAGGTCCTTTCATAAGCATACTATGAATTCCCATCCTGACTGACAAAAGGGTAGTTTGCTATCATTTTCACAAAGTGCTGACTTAGCTAACAGAGCCTTTGGGCAGATTACAGTAAATCTACTGCACTTCTCAAAGTCTATTTCCTTAAGTGCAGTGAGCTGTCTGCAGAGAGGTACTGACAGCTCCTGTGCCTTTTCTTCTCTCTACCAGCCAATTTGCAGTTCGAGAAAGATGAGATCTTAAAAACGGACAATTAGCGCCCTTACTAATTACCGGTACTAAGCATCTCAATTAGAAGAGTGCTCGAGGGGGCCTTAACCAAAGCTGGAGCTCTACTGTGCCAAGTTTCATGTGGTGCTGTTCCTGCCCTCATGTGCTGTGAGGGGTTACCCGAGACCTACAGTGCTAACCTGATCTGGGGTGGTTTTCAAAAGGGAAAATTGAAGAACCGTGACCTCCAGCTATCACTTGGCAAGCAGAGCCAGTGTCATTGCAACTCTTCTAGGAATTTACTCTCCACATGCTCATCAGATTCATTTTGGGTTTGCCCTCTGTGGGGCTTTGCTACTAAATGCCTTGGCAAATTACTCTGCATTGTGAAGCACACAACCCCAAGGTTTGGTCCCACTTTGCCCCTCTCTGCCATGTTTTCCCTTCTCCCTCAATGAGCAAAACTGAGATTCCTGGATCTGATACAAAGATGAGGAACATGAAAAGGAGATTCTCTGAGTCTGAATACATGAGCAGAGGGAAACTCTGCAAATTGTCCCACTCTTCATGAACAAAAGCTGAGCTGGGATGATGTGATTGCACATATCAGTGGAGGATCTACAGTTAAAGTGAATGGGATTACAGAAAACGTGGACATAGCAGCTGAGAGAAGGGCTAGGAAGCATGCAAAGGACCAGGCGTTGGTGCAAAGAGTAGATTGGAAAGACACTAAGTGTGTTTGAAACTCAAGAAGGTAAGAAAATATTAATGAATCAGCACCAACCAGCAACAAAGAAATCCATTATTTATAGGGAAGACAAATAATTATACATGCAAGGTCAAAGAAGACATCATCACTGAAGTTTCTAAAGAGACATGAGAGCAGAAAGTAATTGACTGTCTAGACAAGCCACTGCTCAAACATTGAAATCCTGTGATTTGGATGAGTAGGAACAACTGGGTCATGTTGGTCAAACACAGATAGTCCATGGAGGGAACTCCAAAAGCATATCCACGAAGGAGATGGGTCTTGGTGGCACCAGGGACCATACTGTGGACACCAGGCTGAAAACTCAAGTCCCAAAACTTTTCTGAGGGGACCAGGGAGACTCCCACATTAAAGGCTGGAATTCAGACAAGCTACATTTGCTGTATGGATTCAAGTTGATTCTTCAATAAGAAAAAGCTCTGCTCTATTAGATAAATTCTTGTGTTTGCCACAAGGATATTATGGTCCAACCAGCAGAGAGGCAGGCAGCCTCGAGCATCCCAGGAGGCCAGTGGGAGCCAGCCCTAGACAGGCCATCTGGGCACAGGCTCTTTCTTCATCAGCCCCAGGACCTCAGGAAGAACAAGATACTCTGGATTTGGGTATCGGGGGAGCTGGAGAAATGCCACAGCCTGAGGGTGAACCTACAGCTTGCAGGAGGCAGAAAGCAGCAGGTTCACCTGACAGAGCCTGAGAGAAAATGAAGCTGCCTTCTGAATTGGGAATATTTAGATGCCACCAGTACAAATAATAAGCACTCAGAAGCACAACAAAGAAGCACAGGGGTGGACCACAGACCTTACATAGCAAAAGATGCCTTTCCTCTGACAGACTTTGCTCAGCTTGTTCAAAGCCAGCTTGATTACCGCTGCTGCCACTGGCAGTATCGATGTGGCCATCCTGCTCTTCTCCCACCATATGCACACCATCCACCTCCAACAGCACAGGTCGAGTTCATGCTCCTGGTGGCTCTTCCTTCCTCTTCCCACAGCCTCCCAGGGGCACACTAAGCAAACAGCAAAAATCCCTTGCACTGGCCATTTCCCTCTTTACTAAACCTCATCAGGCTTTACAAAGAAAGACACACACACACAAATGAGAACCCAAATTCCCAGATTTCTGCAGGAAGATCTGGTGAGTGTTTGTTTTGCTTTTCAATGTGGTATGCATGCTCTTTGTGGAAGCCGAGGGCATTTTCCCACTAGGAAAAGCATTTACTTTAAAGCCAGAAGGCCCCACAGCTACAACCATTCTCATAGTTATGAAATACTACCACTTTGGAGGGGAGAGAGAAAAAATTACTACCAAGAATGAAAATCAAGTACACATTGGCAGTTTAGGTAAAAAGTCTGGTATTAGTGATGCTGTGCCAGTATATTAGCCTCATAAGGACCACCTGAATTTCCTTCAGTTGCACTGGCCTGAAATACTGGAGGTGATTCGCTTGACATCTAGACATGGGTCAAATACTTATCTCTAACCTATATTAGATGCATGAGGACAGGCTTTGCAGTGTTCCCTTCCTGGGAACTGGGAGCTCGTGGGCAACCACACGATGTTTCCTAAAACTCCAGCCCCTTGGGCAGAGCAGAATGAAGTGCTGCGTGCATAGAAAGCTCATGATGGCACATGCACCTCTATGTGAAATGCAGGGGGGGGGAAGGAAACCAGATGGGATAAACTACACACTGAATGAAAATGGGTCTGAGTATACCATGTGCATTTGGATATCACATAAAGCGATTTGTAGCTGCAAGTTGAGTGTAGTTAAAGGATTGAGTAGAGTGGATGCTACGCTGGAAATGCATGGAGAAATCAGGACTAGTGAGCTCTTGCTGTGACTCCCGCTGTGAAAGAGCATATGAGATGCTGTAATGACATGTGCAGTCTATTGGCCATCACTACCAACCTTTCACACAGCTCATTAGGGAAAGGTCACAGGTTATTTTTATTTTAATTCCCAAGGACATACTTGGTTTGCTTCACACACTTCTACACAGGATTTCAATCTGCACACCCAGATCTCTCTACTCTTATAAACACAGCCATACATAGCATGTATTCCTTTCTGCTCTTTACTTATAAAACAAAACACAAAGCCATAAAAAGCCTTCTCAAACTCCAGCTGTACCGCTTTATGGAAGCATTTGAAAACTATTACTCTTAGTGAATTCACTAAAAGTCTCGGGCATATTATCCCAGTTTTGAAGATTGATTTAAGAAGAGACTCTCACCACCTATCACATCTGGAGTGGTGCTTTGCCCTGGGAGCAGTAGCAGTGTCCACGGAACTACTTGTGGAGTAGCACCGGGAGACTCAAACTGGGATTAGGAAGCCCACCGGGATGCTGAACCAGTGGACTTTATCCTCAAACCAGCCCCATCTGACAGCTGTCCATGCAAATTCACTGACAGTGTCCTTGGTAAAGCTTTGGTCTCCCTCTTTTTATTATTTCACCTCCTCTTCATTGCACGGACCATCATGGTAATGCTTCTATCCTTGAGGAGGTCACATGGTACTTTCCTTCCTGTAGCCAGTCATAGATCCTGCTTTTAACATGGTGTCAAACATCTGCTTCAGGGTAGTTTATCCCTTCTGTAGAGGAGATAAAAGGACAGTGTTGGTAGGTGACTTGTCCAAGGTCATTCAGTAAAGCAGTGGCGGACCTGTGGTGAGGCATTGGGACATTCTGGATTCTGCTACATGGCTTGGCAAGACTTTGCACAGGAAGAAAGTTTCCATGTTTGTCTTTTCTGAGTTACTCTCACATGAGGAGAAGAAAAGACTTTCTTAATTTAAAAAATGTGTATGTCTCATTGTGTACCCCTCCCATAATGTAAGAATTTGTCCTTTTATGACTAAGCAAGCCTGTAGGTTGCCAAAGCAGGGTTCCCAACAATTGTCCTAGTGTTACAGTAAGTGACAGCCACTTTGGACTGTTGCTGGAGATAAATGCACATTGTTCAGAAAGATAATGGTACTTTGCATCTGGTTACAGTTAATTCCAGCACTGGTTTTCTCCCAGGCAACTTTCTTTCCTATTTAATGTTTGTTTAAACCTTCTTTCTGCGGTTGAAGTGGCTTTTTATTAATATGATACTAATTTATTGATTTCATCACTTTTGTCATGTCTATATTTTTCCTTCTTCAAAACACTTCACTTATATTGTTATAAGGAAGCAAACACATTGGCCAGGAAGTTTCTGTCTGTACATTTTCTTTACAATGTTTCTGTACAATGTGCTCTGAGATGGGACCTCGGAAGGTCACAGCCAGACTTGCTTTCACCTCAAATAATATCCATCTCACTCTTCCCAACCTCCACAGATAACTCGGACAATGTTAAATACCATTTGACACCATTAAACCCAGAAGTTGCCATAAACAGAAATACTTGCCAATGGAAAAAAACCCACTGTTCCTCCAAGTATCTCAGCGCCTTCTCCAAAGGCAAAGAGATGTCTCATTTCACAGATGGGAAGATGAGGAGCAGAGAGATTAAGTGTAGGGGGCCACAAATCATAGGGGCAGGAATTGCAGGGTAGCATGCTCTGCTGCTGCTCAACACACTGATGGGGTCTCACACTCATCCTTCTCTATACCCAAGAAGGTCCCAGTGATATCAGGGTGTATAAAGGCCTTTAAACTGGCACAGGATGGATGAAAGAGATCCACGTATATTTTGTTCCCTCCTCAACTGCCTAAAGAAGGTTCCAAGCATGTGTTCTGCCACTCCTACATCTAAGATGAAATAGGAGGGAATGATTTTTTGGCATTAAAATGTATGAAATAGTGGAGACCTCTCCAGTATTTCAAGAAGCAAAGAAATATGGACTGTAAGTGTTCCTCTGAAGTGCAATCAGCTGCAGCACATAGACACTTCCTGTGCATAAGTGTCCAAAATCCCTAGAATAATATTGATCTGGAGACCAGCTAGCAAGGCAGCGAGAACAGGCCACATTCTTGGAGAGTGTGAATCAGCACAGCCACGTGGACTTTCACAAGATGCACAGCTTTGCCTCAGCTGATGCTGTGGCTACTTGCAAAGAGCAAGGGGAGGAGGTGAAGGATGGTGCCCTGGGTGGGCACTGTATGTGGGTCCCCTGTCCATGGTGCTCCATGGCAGCACCATGGTGTAGGACCCCAGTGGTGCTGGCTGCCTCTTAGGTGCAAGGGCCTTAAGAGTGATTTTCAAACCCAAAGTGCTGCTTTCGTCTTTCCTCTGCTATTTGTTTGGATGGGCACATTGCAATAACATTTACGGTAGGAAACCTGTTGTGAAGAGTGCCTTGGATGAAAGGAAGCCTGAGCTTATGCCTTGCTGACTTTGATGTGCACAATTCACACAGCCTCTGGCTTCCTTTTCTGTGCATCTTAACTGATTTCCCCAGTCAGCTGGTTACACCTTCCCCTCACCTCCAGCCTGTCTCGCTGCAAGAAGCCAGAGAGAGATTTTCCCTTCATGGTGAGCCTGAATGTTTCAGATCCCAGAGCAAAGACCTCAGTCAGTGCCTGCTCAACCTCTGTTTCCAGGGGAAAGAAGTTGCATTTTCCACCTCAGCAGCTTGCATTAGGGATCCTGTAAGATGAGCAAAGTAATTTTGAACAGCCAGTTCGTTACCCTAAGCTTTAGCCACTCTTGCAGAATCATGACACCTTACACAGCTTGGAAAGGAATGGGGCCGTAAGAGGGACCAAGGCCATAAATTTATATAATGCCTGTTCCTTTAATTTGTGGCAGAGGTATGTAAGTAGGCAAGCAAGGCGTGATGGCTGACAGCTTTCACCAACTGTTCAGACACTTAAGGCTTTTTTAAATCTATCATCTACATCCCTTGAAGAGAGATACAAGCCTCTCTTTTCCTACTGCTTTCTATTCCACTCCTTCCCCAGGCACTCCCCTGAGGCCCCATGTCTCAGATTTACTTCATCTATTTTTCAAGAAGAACAAGGGGCAGGTGGTGCCTGCAGAAGCTGAAAGAGAAAAGATGGACATATCTAGCACATGCCAAGAAAACAAACATGAAATCTCTGGAGCCACCCAATCCTCTGGAACACTGAGCAACTTGCCACTTTCTTCTTGATGCACTTATTTTTATGAGCTCAAAGAATAAAGTATTGGATGTTACACAGCAGCTGCCCCAGGAAATAATTCACTCATTCCATTGGTGCAGACTTCAAGGAAAAAAAAAGTAGTGAAGGTGGAAAAAAAGCCAGTTCCTTCGCAAAATATCCAGTTTCCCAGCAGCTCTAACAGCGTAAATGAGAAGAATGTCTGGATTTGGTGTCCCTCCAATTCTCGTGGTTTCGTTGAGGATTTTGGAGAATGCATTTACTCCTTTGCTAACTGCAAGAACAGATTTATCCTGCAGCCATGTGCTGAATGAGTATACAGGCCTAAAGGGAGTCTGAAAGCATAAACATTTACTTCATAAAAGAGGTTCTGCAGACAGGAAGCCAGAGACAGTTGACTCTGGGTAAGCATTTGTGCTCCATTGTGAAAAAAAGTGCCCTTGTTTGCCAGCAGCCAGAAGGAGACACGCATACACTTCATGCACTGGCCTTTGCTGCAGTGGACAGTGATCCAAAGGGGCCTAGGAAGAGGCTGTCTGTTGACTGAGCCATAAGTGAGGCAGTTCCAGCACTGCCATCTTTACTGCAGATGCGAAACTGGCCCCAGCTCCGCCTCTTGCTATGCAGTGCTTTGCCTTGACTCAGGATGGGGAAATGAAAAAATAGCTCCATAACCAGGGAAACCCCTGGAACTTTGTGTCTCCCATCCAGATGCTGTAATGAGATACAAGCTCGTAATTTGGCCTTTTCCACAGTAGGAATATCAGTGAGGACTTCTTTCCTCTTTACCTGGATATTTATTTTCACAAAACTTGTTAAGAACATAAAGTTGCTGAGATCTCCATCCTACTGACAAATTTGATTGAAATCTGCTGAATGTTGAAAGATGTTTGTCAGGGACTTTCTTTCACATATATGTGAACAAAGACCCCATGGGTCTTGCTCTGTTGAGAAGCCAGGGTACAAATGTGGGAGAAGGGAAGCACTATTCCAAGGGGAATGATGGCAGTCTGAAAGAGGCTCACCAGCCTCCTTGCATCCCGTAGGCATGTGTGGAATTTTAGGAGCGGCCTGTACCCCATTAGCTTTGGATCACCTGCATAATTTTCCAAAAATGTGGCAGCATCTCATAATTTTTCATTACAACTTCAAATCCCAACATGGAGAATAGAACCAAAGCAAGAGTTGCACACAAAATGAAACATCTTCTGGCAGTATCTTGCCATTGCAGGCTACTTATATTTTTCCTGAAAAATGAATAGTTGGGAGGTTCAGCCCTATCTGCCAGGAAAACTAAGCACAGATGAAGTTGAAAGAGGATGTAGCAAACACTTCTGCAACGTCCTCCCAGCCAGGAGCTTACCCAGGATAGGGGGGCCTGAACCTGTGCTGGGCACACTGGGATCACTGCACCACATGGCTCCTCAGCTGATGACAATCCCCAAGCAGAGCATCGTGCATGCATATGAAAGCAAAATGCTGAGGAAGTCCCTAGTAATTTTTTTTTTCCCTTGGCGTGGTGTAGAAGTGATGGAGCTGTACTTGGTCTGGACAATTGCTAATGTTTTCGTTTTTCCCTTTCTAATGTCATTGCTGCTTGATTGTTTAGACTACAGCTCCTGGCACTGAGGAAGAAGTTTTAGGAGCCTACCCACCGAGAACAATTTCCTATGCTACCCACCAAGGTCTGACTATGTGGGAATTGGGGACACAGAGTAGCAAGCCTTTTAACTGATCACCAGTCTGCTTTTCCTTGGATATGTGTGAATGTATTTGATGGGCTGTTTTGAGATTTTAACTACCAGTTTGTATTTGTAGAGGAAAACCAATGGATTTAGAGGCAGTAGATTTTGTTTGGGATTTTGGCCACAAGATCCCTTATAAGACCAAGACTTTCCAACTCTCAGGTGATGAAAAATCATGGTTGATTGCAAATACTGCTCTATCTCAATAAATGCCAAGGTCTGTTGAAGGACAGTCACAACCTATGCACAGGATAAGGAGCTGAAGGGCCAGTGAATCATCAGCATTATCATTGCTGCGTACAAATCCAAGCAGTTGAATCACTGCCTTTCAGCGGCACCTTTCTGCCCATCATCTTTCCAGACCTCTTTAGCTTTCTGTCCAGATGAAGAAAAGACTGTGCAAATTTCAGGCTTGATGGTAGAAAGGCTCATGCACAGAGGATGCATACAGGAAGCAAAGGGGTAACTAATCTTCCTACGTGCCTGCCATTATCAGTGAAGATAGACTACTATTTCTTGAGGGCATTTCAAAAGAGAAGCTTCACAGAGGTGCTCTGAACTATTCCCTGCGGGAGCCTCTTTCTCTCTGCCAGGTAGCCTAAGGCTTGCCTTTGTGGAAACCTCTTTAGATCGAGTTTCTTGGGGCTGATACTGAGGTTTGCTGTCAAGCCAAGAAAATCCTCCTTCATCTGCTTTTACTCAAGCAGCCCAAACCTGCCCCAAAGGCAATGAATAGCAGCATCCTCTGTTGTAAAGGCCTAAAACTTGGATCAGCACCAATCACTTAAAGTTATAAAGAAGGATCATCCTACTTGATGAAGCAAGCCTACAGCCCAGGGAAATTGTGAAATCTCTATCCTTGGAGATATGTAGAATGTGCCTGAGCAAGGCCTTGAAAAACCTGATCTCCCTGTGAAGTTCTGAGCAGGAGTTTGGACAGAGCCCTTCAGAGCTTCTGTGTGTTCCACAGTGTAGACTTATACAAGAAACTCTACTGAAACAGAGCACTATACGGTACACATTCCTCCCCATGTGGAGAGGAGTAGAACAAAACAGCCCAGGACAAATAGTGGTGGTATGTAACACAACTAAGGAAGGCATCAATCAGGTACTGCAGAGATGAATGCAATGTAAAACCTGCCCAAAACAGATCCTTTACCAAACATCCTGTTGCCACCAGCACTTTCTGCAGCCTCCATAGCTGCTGTTGAAACGAAGGCTGCTATCTTGGCTAACTACTGGTTCATAAGTTGTTATGTGGCCAGCAGTGAGTCTCAGGACTTAAAATAGGCAAGGGTATGCAAGACTTGAAAAGCAAATGGTCCTCATGGGGCTGTCACTCTCCAACAGTTAACTCTCAAAATTATTGATTTCAGGATTCCCAGGTTTACAAGCTCCAGGCTTCATGGTTATTTTCAGTCACTGCCAAAATAAAACTCAGTTTCCACATGCATACACTTTCCTCAGACTCTCCCCCCTACTGGCCTCATCAACATTTTCTATCAGGAAACCCATTATTTATACTCTTCTGGCAAAGACATTATATTTCATCAGTGTTGCCAGCAATGCCAATTTCCCTTCCTTACAGTTCTGTCCTAAACTGTTTTCATTTCTCTCATCTTGTATTTCTCAGTAAACCAATAAAGCACAAGTTCTAAGCCTTCCAGTTTCCCTCTTTTCCCTCCCACAATAGTCACTGATGTCTAACTACAGACGTCTGTGCTTCTTTTCAATAACTGTGCATGCAGTTGCCTATAAAGTACGCACATGATAGTGCAGCGAAATTCCACACACGTTTTCCCCATCTGAAGATATACCGGTTAATACGTTACATTTATATTGGGTCTGGATCATGTCCTGCCATCATTCCGCGAGGAGAAATCCCAAGGCAGTCAACAGAGGCTTTTCAAGCAGATAAATGACAGAACTTGGCCCTACAGGCAGAATATTGTATGATATATTTCCTTTTCTGTTTGCCAAATTGATGTTAAGAAGAGGTTATGCACTTAGACAGTCATCATAAGTTTCAGAAATAATCAGCAGACATTTTTACTGAAACCCCAGAAAACAGAGCAATTAATCAGAATATCACTGCTTTTTCTGTGAAGTTACAGTTGCTTCTATTTTACTGGCATTGCATCACATAGCAGTTTCTCCACCATGGGAGCTTTGAGGTCACTATTAATTTATGGGGAAAAGCCTTTTTTACTCTGGGTTTTCTGAAAATACACAAACAAGAACCACTCAGACATGACATAACTGAACCACAGATCCAAGCCCCTCTCAGGTTCCAGTGTCCCCTGTGGGGCCCACCAGATGTGCTGCACCCATGGAGAATGACCGGGGAGGACACAAGTACATTGAACAAGCTGTTACAGGGGGGCAGGTGGGCTGAAACAAAAGGCAGATAAGATTGACACTTTGATGTATTTGTGCTCTGTGAAGGAGCAAAGTCAAATTAACAGTCTGAGCTCCCCAATAGCAATGGCATTGAAGGGGAATATTAATGTAGTTACCACATCTGCATCTCATTTTCCTTCAGTGTTTCCTGGTCATACTGAGTTCACCCACTGGAGAGTGACATAACAGCGTGAGCTGATGGGAAAGTGTCTTGAGACGGAGTATGAGGAAAAAATATGCAGAATACACAAATACAGCAAGGACAGAGGGAGGTGACTTGACCAAACCCTGCATTTTCCATTTATGAAAAATGATAGGAGGCATTTTTAGGACACCTCCTGTCTCCCATGCACCTGAAACAGCAGTGTTGCCAGACTCAGTACTCTGTCACAGTCTGGCATTGCCTCTGAAGGCTTGCTATGACACAGAGGTACACACACACCTCCTGCGATGGTGTTAAAGTGCTGAAGCACACCATTTGCCCCCGTGGAGGGTCCCAAAGTAGCCACTGCACACATATCTGCACAGGATCCCACTGAGTGTCCCTGCATGGTACCACACCAGCTGCTGTGGGCATCTTCTGCAAGATGCCCACGTAGACAAGTTCTGTGCCTTCAGGTAAGATTAAAATGGAGGAGGCTGAAGCCACCTTATTCTAAATGACTGGAGTTCAGTGCTCGTTAGATTCACGGTGATAGGCGAATTGCCTTTGCTTGCTTGAGGGCATCTGTGCTATCAGGCCATAAGTTTGTGTGTGCCAAAAGTTCACAAGTGGTGACCTAATTATCTGTCTGTAGCAGTGAGGCTGTGGTATCTGGCAGGCAGATCATGGAATACCTTAGCACTTAGGTCAAGGCACTAAGCCTTCTTAAATTGCATGTTTTAGTTGTATCTGGTTTCGTAGAGAAGTCATGGACAAAAAATTAACTGCAGCAATGGAGGTAATCTAAGGAGTTTTAAAGATTTCTATTGGATTTTATCACACTCAACAACGTGTCTGCTTGAGTTACAATTAACGGCAAAGTTCCCATTGAGTTTGACAGGGCACGTCCATGGAAATATGAAAAAAGCATCAAGTCTTTTTTCCTAGCCTACCACCCCTCCCACTTAGAGGCACATTAAAAGAAACACTGCTACCTTTGAGAAAATGACAAGCTCATGGTCCCAGTGCGAGAGGGGTATTGGGCCTTCCGCCCCCAGGGGAGCATATAACAGCCCAAAAGAGGTACCTGTCTGTGTCGGCCATGAGCCACAACAGGAACTCCAAATCCTACTCCACTCCAGCATTTCCCCTGAGCTGTGGGAAATCTCACAGTCAGATATAATTGGTACTTGAGCATGCTGGCATGGGTCCACCTACGTTGGGAAGCAATGTCTTTGGGAAACTGTCTTCCACCTTCAGAAAGAGCCACGTCACACCATCCTCCACTACCAGCATCCTTCATCTGGCAGCTCTGGCTCCCTCAAAAAGGTAGACCATCAAGGACTTCTCCATGAGCAGACACACCCAGTGCTGATTTGCAGCCTGCCTGTGTCACCAGTGGAAGACACCACTGATGAAATGGGATGTCCCAAGGAAACATGTGAGATGAAGTATTTCTTTGCTTCTCAGCCTGCAAGTGCCACAGCTACATTTGTTCAAATTGTGGCTGCAGACCTGTCTTCCCCCAGCACTTTGCCCTTCAGAAAAAGAGTGCAGCTTGTTAGCTGCTGGCTGGGCCAGGATGCAGCTCTCATGGATGTGTGGGGACCAAACTCAGAAGTGGTCCTGGTGCTGCAGCTGAATGTGAGGGGAGATATAGTCTCCACTCCAGCAGGAGTCAATGGGGATGCCATTGTAGGAGAAAAAACATTCGGGTAAAGAGCTCAGTCTAAAGCTTCTTTGGTTCTATTAGATTTGTCAGTGAAATAAAATTGGAAGCTTTGCAGCATGCTTTTTGTTCTCTTCATACTTTTCTAGCTCAGTGTGGGGAATGAAGAGGTGCAACACAAAGATTATGAGTGACAGGTTGATACAATGATTAAGCACCGTGGCTTATTTTCATTGTTAGACCAACTAAGCATAGCTAGCAGGTAATAAATCTGAGCTGCAATTAAAGGTCTGCGGCACTTTTACTAGATGAAGTTCAAATTCACAGACCTAATTCCTGTTCTTAGACCTTGGTATCATGTTAGAGGTGTGAGATTTTATTCTTACCTTTTTCATCAAAGATGACAGAAACTGCACTGGAGGCAGTGATCAGATGGCTCTCCTGCCACATGGCAGCATGAACCTCAACTGCAGCAGCAGCAGCAGCAGCAGCAGTTATGTCATTTAAGGGGTCTGTACGTTTTGATCCTGGTGGCTCCAAACACAGACTTCATCCTAAGTCAGAAGGCTGGTCTAAGCTCTGTCTGAAGCTTAGAAACTTCATCTGTCAAATGACAAAGTACCCCTTAGCTCTGTTTCTGGTAGTTAATTCAAAGGTGCTAGAGTAGCCTTTTGTAAGTTTTAAATCTTGATGTAAGGGAAATTAGCCATTGTTCTCCTTCAGGATCCCAGATTCACTACTATTAGCATTCAAAAATAAAATGAAGTTATGGCCAGCTGTGAAAACACTAGCTAAAGAAGTTGCAGATGTTCCTAGGGGAGCTACTGAAATATTTTGGCAGTTTTGCTCTGTCATTAAAAACAAAACACGATAGTCAGTTAGGGCTGCAGTGTGAGTTCAAGGGGACAGAGAAAAACAGGAAAGCATTGAACAGTGCTAATAGCGAATGTGGGTTCAGCCCTACAAAAAGTTTGCAAAAGCACCAGCATGACTCCGGCTCCCAAGCCTCATGCTCTACCCTGACTGTGGCATTTAGGTCCTGGAGCTTCAACAAGTGGCTGCAGAGAAGTCAGGATTGCAGCAAAAGCATTTGCTGCACAGTCACCAGTGTGAGCTAGAGACAGCTTATAACAGGGCTTGGCACAGGATAAAGGATGGCAGCAGGCAGGTATAATGGTCTGGCAAATACACTGCTATGGGTAAACTACTTCTAGCAGCCAAACTTGATCAACCTAGCTCAAGTATCTCCGCAAGACACTACTCCACTTCAAGCTAGCTCCAATATTGGCAATAGGGATATAGCCTGAGACTCAAAGGAGACCAAGAAGCTTATAAAAATATAAAAAAGGGGCCCCTAAGGCACCCTTGAAATGTTTACTTCTAAGAGCAGGGCCTAAGCTGTTGTGCATGTTACAGAAAAGAGTAAATTGCTCTGCCTTAAGCCAGCCAGGAGGAAGCTTCATTCCAAGAGCAAATAGTTCCCATCTCCAAATTCTTTCATCTTCCTCTGCCTGCTTCTTTCTGGCTCATCTCTAGTTTTACTCTTCTGTCCAGATGCTGTGGGGAAACTCTAAGGATTGAAAGATTCTGCCCTAATTCTCCCTGAGGAAAAGAAACGAGACACATAGCCAAACAGGTGAGGAAGATGCAATCAAATCAAGTGTATGGCCCAGAGATAGGAAGGTGAGTGTGACAAGGTAGTGCTGGGAAAAAAGTGGGGCTTGCCCATTCATAAAGCCTGCCTTGGAAAAGGAGGCAGAGCCAAGAAGCAGTAACTGGTCCAGTGCACATTAATGCCTTACCTGGGAAGGGGGAACTTGTGTAACGCACTATGCAGAAGGCTCCAGGTCCAGGTGGCAATGTACACATGAACTGTAGTCACAGAACTATCTGTGAGAGCCGTCTTGTGCTACCACTCACTGGTATTCTGCAAGTTAACAGCTGGGCTGACGTTAATTAGAAACACTTTTGCCTTTTCTAATCCCTAATAGGTCATGTAATCCATGCCAAATGAATTGAGGGGTTTTTCAGAAAAATAGATTGTAAAAAGCTCTTTCATCTACTGGAGAAGTTTGAATAATTGGACATTTCTACTGGAAAATTAATCTCTGATCTAATAGACATCACATAGCTGAAATTTTCCTCAGTGTTCACTTCTGCCCAGACAACTGAGCACCATGCTGTATCCTCCACAAACAAAATGTCCATCCAAGAAAAAGAGGCTACTGCACTCAGTACAGTACTCAGAATCTTGATATGCCACCAACTATGCATGACAAATGCTGGAAAGGAGCAAAGCCTACAAGAAGAAAAGAGCGTGCGTGCTCTGGAGAGGCAGAAGGGTCCCAGCCCACAATGTTTAAGCCTAGCTCCAAATTTTCTCAGCGTTCCTGCTTTTTTGGATGGGAGTTTGGGTCTGTGTGCAGTTCTGTGAAGGAGGCAAAGAGGAAGGGAGGGAGCCTTTTTCTTGGTTCCCAAACAACATCTCAGCCCATCTCAGGCTCACCCGCCAACATCTAACAAGCAAAGACAAATAACATCACAGTTCCACAATGCTTAAGCTTGATTGAATGACGACAATTCCATGATAAATAAAAAAGAACATCAGAGCCTTCCACAGCTGCATCAACATTATCTATTAAAAAAAGCATGACACTACATGAAGCTTTGGCTGTGCAAGCCAAGAACCTAAATCAGCCACAGTTTGGAACGAGGCCATTGCTCAATTCTCGTGTAAAGCAATGCTGCCATATTGCTTACTTTCCACTGAGGTTTTCCACAAATTAACAGCTGTAGCAGACTCCCAGAAAACAGCAACCCTTTCCAAGTCTTTCTTCTCTGAAAATGTTGTTTCTTCACTTTATTCTTCCACATATGGAAGGGGAGAGGAGGGTAAAAAAAAAACTCCACAGCCCTATGAAACAAACCTCCAAAAAACCCAGACAGACTGTGAGAAAAATTAATCACAAAGATTGCCTGGAAAGAGAGCGGTTATCTGTAAAATTAAATCAGTGGTGGGCCCAATTTTTCTTTTCATTATACCAGCATGGTGGGATGGAGAATCAAACCCAGGGAAAATATTTCTGGAGCAGTCCTTCTGATTTATGACTATCTCAGCCACTCTGACAAGATCAGAAAACTGCTGGAATCTTTCCAGCTGAGCACCACCAAAGGCCAAATCATTCCTATTTAGGGAAAAAACAAAACTTCCCTCTGCTTCAGTGAGAATAGTGTTTGGCACCAAGCACAGAGAAAACTGCCTCATTTCAGCTGGATTGCTGAAGTGCAGCTGAGACAGAAAGGTAATATCACGCTGGTGTGGGTGGCTTCAGATCATACTCTTTCCTCCTGATTGCATCTTGGACATCACTAGGTACCACATAGGGTGATGCAGAGGGATTCATTATAAATGACAAAAAAAAACTTAAAGAAAAAATTATTTGATTTTTAGCATGCACAGATGGCTGTTGACTCACTTGAGAGAGGAGCGATGGAACTAGCAGACTGGCAGAGGCAATGGGACTCTCAGCATTAGGAAACACAGATTCATGGAGTGGGTTGACTTCTGAAGATCTGTGAGCTGTGGTGTAGTAATAAGCAATGCTTGTGCACAGAGATGGGGCTTTCCAGCTGGTGGAGTCCTGGGTATTGCCTCCTTGTGACTACCAGCATGATGCAAAGATGTGGGTTGCTACGGGTATTTGGGTGTGCCCACTGACAGTAACCCAGGGTGCTAAAGAGAACAGCAATATAAGGTCACAGAAGGTACCCAGTGCTGTGCTCTTCAGCTGCTGCTGATCCCAGGGTCACATCCATGCAGCTACAAACAGACACAAGGCCTCTGCCAAATGCAAGTCTGCTTTGGGGTGGGCTGGGAGGCTGACAGCGGTGTGAACTATCACTAAGAGAAGCCTAGCACCTTGGGAAGTCAACTGAGATAAGCCTGCACCACTTTCACTGATGCTGTTACAAACTCCTAGCTGACTTACCTGGGGTGTCAGAGGCAGGAGCAGCCCCAAGCCCAAGGGCCATCACAGGGCTGTGCTGGCTCCTCTTCCCCATCTGCTGCTGGCATGCTCTGCAGTCGCAGGAGCCACACATTGCAGTCAGAAAACAGGTACCACAAAGCCAAACTTCCTAAATCCAGGCAGTGTAGAATGTGACAACATCCTGTTTGGGTCAAACAGCAAACTGCACCACATGGTGACCCACCCAAATGCACTGCTACCTGAGGAGGGAACTTATCTTACTGCAAGTCCCCTTCTCCAAGAAGTCCTTCTCTCTCCGTTTTGTTCAAGTTGGCATCTGGAGGCTTGCACGTTGTAGTTCTGATTTAAGCCATGTACAACCTATCAACAGCCAATTCTCTGTTCAGTGAAGTTTGTCTACAGATAATTTTTTTCCAAAAGTATCAGCGTGCTGGCAGACCATTGGAGCACAGGACTGCTGCTTCAGCTTCAAGTACAGAAGCCTCTGCAGTCCATGTTGCTACTGACCAGAGTCCGTCAAATTTTGATGGCCATCTCACACCTCTGTGACCCCACTTTATTAGCCAAGTCTCATGTGAACAGTGCTCACTTCACACAACAAGCTGGAAAAATAAACATAGCTATCTCATCTTTCAAGTATAGCCACTTCCTATGAGTTGAAAAAAACCCAAAACACCAAACATGCAAGTAATGCTGGAGAACAAAGGTCCTGACCATTTCTTCTGACCCAAATTTTAAAAAAAGGTTGAAATATCAGTTTACTACTGAGGGACTCTGTCCTCAATACACTCCCCAGCCTCAGAGATGTTCTGTCATACTGTTCACTAATTGTTTTCAGTGTTTGATGTGAATATTTTTGGCAGTTGGTTTGTCATGAATTGACACTTATTTTGTCAACCTATCTTCAGCAAAACTGCACATCCTCCCTCCTCGTAGACCTGTCAGAAACATAAAGATTACTCATTGCATGTTTCTAAGAAGCTCCTGAAGCCAGCACTCAGAGTTTGCATAACAACCATTGTCGACAATCCACCTACAGAAGCTTAAAAATACAGATTTGAATGGGTGAAGAGAGGCCGGGAGTTCTCAGAAGGACGAGTCAGATTCAGGATTTTATTAATAGAACCGGAGGTGTGCTCATGAAGGCAGAAAAAAACCCCAAAACCCACTCTCTTGTTATCTTAGTTGTCATCAGCAGTCACCTTTTCAAAAACAGGCAGGCGAGATGCAGAGTATTCCTGTAGATGAGCAAACAGAAAGCTGCTGAAGAAAAACATGAGAGCAAGATGGAGAGCAGCAAGCACCATGGATCATCGCTCAGGTCCTCCTTGGGAAGTGCTGGGCGTGCAGTTGCCTGCTTCATGCCTGCTGACCTTGCTGAAGGGACTTCATTTTTTTTTTTTTCTAACCTAGTGCCACACATGTCACCCCTGGAGAGTTAATTGCCAAACAAAGGGAACTCACCAGAAAAACACAAAGCTGTTTGTGGCGTGGGCTCCAGCGCTCTCTCCAGCAAAAGAAAGCAATTATACTAATTAGAGTGCACAATAGGCACTCCCCAAAATAGCAGATTAATAGATGCAGATCAGCAATGGCTGTTGGTGAGGGCAGGGAGTACCAGAGCACATGATAGAGAGAGCAATGGGTGGCTGGTGTATAATCCTGCCATGCTGCCGCAGCAGCACCTTGTCCATCCCTGCCTCCACAGGTAGGGAAGGGGCAGTGCATCATAGCCACCTCCTAAACCCGGGCTTGCACCTCGGAGGATGGCAAGCTGCGGCACAGCGGAGAAGGTGCTGCCCTGCCTGAAGGGTTTACTATGCGCTTGTGGCACCTTCTCCCAGGTCTTTGGAGGAAGGAGGGACATTGAGGATAGTCATGAGAGCGAGGGGCGTAGGCAGGAGAGCTCAGAGAACAACAGGGACATCAGAGGTGTCATCCAGCCGTGAAAAAACCTCCGCTCTGAATAAACATCAACACTGACAGTCTTTTCCAAGCCAGATCCCCAGCCTGTTAGGTTCACCATTAACAACAATCCCTGCAACTTTCTCAGCCTTGCTGTTTACACAAGCTAGAGCTTTCATACATAAAACTCTTAAATGAAAACATTAAAGAGCAGCTGGCGCCTCTTGGAAAACTCATAAAAAGTCTGTTTCCAAACAGCGTTGCTTCTATACCATAAATTTCTGTATTTCTCACTCCCTTCATTCCTTATTTCTAAAGACATTTGCATGAAAACAGGAACTTTGTTTATTAAAGAGTTCATCTGCTCCTGCTGTTAATTTCCCACCTGAAGCCAGAATCCCTCGGGTATGACATCAGTAGTACAGGCTCTGGAAATGATCATGAAGTCACAAACAGCGGGTTAGGGCTCCACTCGGAGAATAAACAGCAAGAACACAGAACCTTTCCTACTGCCAAATCCCAGATCCTTATCCAGTTTTTCCTGGAGCAACATCCCATTGACTTCAGTGGGACATTGACCAAAATAAGGCTGTCAGCAATTTCTGTTTCAGCCATTCCTCCATCCTGTTCCTGCCTCCAGGGCATCAGGGACTTGCCCCATGCATCAGTTCTGGGACATGAGAAGCCCTGCCCTGGTATGATGCCGGTCCTCCCAGTGCCACATCCTCACACTGATCTCTGAAGCAGGGGCAATCTGAAGAAGATACCACCTCACCCCTGTACCAGTTCCAGTGAGTGTCCCCCTTTTCCACTAAGCACCATGATATGACTCATTTGCATGAAGGCCATCACATGGGGATCTCACACAGTCCAGGAGAGAAGCTGCTGGGATACATGAGACCAGAAGGGAGCCCTGCTGCAGCTGCTTCACACTGCACATGGCTGTGGGGGAATGGGGCTGCCCCATGCACAGCCATAGACAGGAACAGCAGCAATGGAGACTGGGCATGACTGAGGGCAACTGAAGATCAAGGATAAATACCTTTACAGTGAGACCTATAGGAAGGAAAGATCTGTTTCATGTGCAGAGGTAGAAAAAAAGAAACACAGGAACTAAAATGTCTCCTTGTGTGCAGATGGGGAGACACAGTAAAGATGTCTTTTGTCAGAACGGATCCAGCAACACTAATCAAATCTACATTTTTCACCTCATGCTCCACGAAAAGCACAAGAAAATTACTGTGAGTTTAGAGGGCTTCATTAAATCTCTTCTCACATATAAAATCTCTGACACAGTTGAAACCCTCCCCTCCCATCACCAGGCATGCACAGCTAATATATAATTACACAGGCCAAATACTACTCTTTTTTAAACTGATACCCACGCACGCAAGTGGTGTATTTTTCATGTGATGGCTCTCTGCATGAAGCATGACGTGCTTGTGACGGATCTCTGCATGAGTGCCATGACGCTGTGTTGCTGCAGCAGCAAGTATCATCTGGCCCTACACAACCAGCATTCTTCATCCAGCAGCCTGTGGTAAGCAGGCTGCTTGCCTCACTGCCTTCCCACCCGTGGCCACATTGGCATCTAGTCTGGGCTGCTCAATATTACTGTTGAGTAGACACCTGAGGATAGATGTTTGAAGATCTACATACCTGGGAGAGTGGGATGTGGCCAAGTGGGACAGAGACAGTCTGGTTTGAAACAAGGTTATTAACACTGCATGGGAAAGGTGGAGGCAGAATATGGCATTGATCAGATACAGTCCCTAAAGGATTTCTTCAGTTCATCCTTGTACTCCAAGCTTTAAAATCTTTACATACATAGTGCTACTTTCCTTATTCAGTGCTGGTGCTGCAATCCCGAACAGTATTTCAGAAAGACTGACTATTTGTCAAATACAAGCAGGTAATATTTGATATAGCAGAGGGGAAAGAAAAAAAGAAAAATATATGTATTTACTCTTGCAAATAAAACCTAAATTCTTCCCTCAGTGAAATCACTGTGATTTGACTGATCACCACAAACCTGCTGCATGGTGACAGTGCTCTGCTTTCATGACCTGGTTTGGGCTTGGCTGCTGGGAGACACTGTCTGGGGGAGAGCGAGCCAAGCAGCTCTCTGGATGCATGGCATGGCACGGCACAACCATCACGTGGCTGTCCTCCCTCTGGTCCACCATCAGGTCCCACTCCCCCCCAGCTCTCACCAGAACAGCCTGTAGGCACCACAGCCTTCCGTTTCCTTCAGTTTGGTCCATTGTTATAGCAAGTCCAAGTGTTTTCCTTGGCATACGCTAGTAGTCCCATAGTACTGTACTTCCCCCACACAGAATAAGTGTTATTTAATAGCTCTGATTATTTTGGAGAGATGTTCAGGCTTTTTTTTTGAGAAGAGAATATACTGAAACTGCTTGTATTGGCTGCTTGCGCCTGTTTTTTCTGGATGGCCCTGGCTCTCTTTGTACAAAATACGAGATACAGGCCTGGGCAACTTTTCAAGAGGGGCACAGTGCCACTGTCACATGTGCCTTGTTTAAAGGAGTTGTCACCTCTGTCAAGATAAGCGTGCAAAAAAAGGAAATGCAGGCACACTGGGAAGAGGTGTTCAGGCTCTGCGCTCAGTAACTCCAAGCACGCACTCAACCGAGTCAATAAGAATTTGGTCCAAAGCAAGTAACAACAGGAAGAGCTGATAAAGGTCCTCTGGATGCTGTTATTTATCCTCTTAGCACACCTCCTGATAGCATAACTCTAACCTATCAAAGAAGGGTTGCCCTCATTTCTTGATGTGGATACAGGCAGACAAAGAGTAAATATTTCAGTGCAACCGAAAGTGCCTCTGACTCATCACATCATCATCATTTTTCTGGAAGCCCCTGGCTTCATCCTCTTTCCTCAGCCCTTCCCTTAGGATAGTTCATTCCAGGAGCTCTGCATTTTCTCAGAAAATCCCTAATGTTCTCTTCAGGAGTCAGTATTGTTAATTTTAAAGAGCAAGCAGGAGATGAGCCCTCCCTTGCTCTGCCTTCCAACCCTTGTTTTTCCATTTCCTTACTTTCAAATCAAAGTGTAACAAATGTTCAAGGTCTTCCTCCCACCTGCTTCTCCAAGGCAGTTTTAAATTAGCCATGATTTCCTTGTCTTCTCGGCTTCTCATTTTTTCCAAAGTCTGTACTATCAAATTCTAACGCCCTCTTTCCCTCTTTGTTATTCGAGGCAGCCCCACTTTGCTCCCTTTGTGCTGCTCATTCATGAGGACACTTCCGCCCACTCTGCTGAGCCAATATTCCCCACCTCTGTTCTGCATAAATGCTTTCATCCCCACATTAGTCTAGCTCTAACTTCCAGCAGCTGCTTTTTATTTTGGGGTGGGGGGTTTTTTGTTGGTTTTTTGTTTGTTTGTTCGTTTGTTTTGTGTATGTGTGTGTAGTGTGTGTGTGTGTCTGTTTTGTGATCAGCCCTTCACGCTCTGCAGGGCTACAGAGTCTTTCTGAAGTGAGTTCTTTCCTGGGAGTAGGGCAGATCATGGCAACAGAAGTGAAGGTTGCTTGCTGGAAAGATCATTTGTTCTCTTCAGTAATGAAAAGAAAAATAAATTGCTGCTAATTCCAAGGGGGCCCACCCTCTGCTCCAGGCATCTTTATAGCCATGAAAATTACAGTGTCACTGGTATTAACGGCGAGAAACAGCAACGGCTCATCCCACTGATCCTACAGTGCTCCCAACAACAGCTGAAACTTCAAATTAAATTAAGAAGCTGCCTCCCCAACCAATGCCTTCCAGCAACCTTTCACAGAGAGAAGTGGGTCCATAGGGCATGACTGGAGAGGTAGTGAACATCCAGGTTGCTGGAGGTCATGAGGGAGTGAGTCCCAGACTGGCATTTTTTTTAAAATTAGGGTGGTGAAACACTGGAATGGGTTGTCCAGGGGTGCCCTATCCTAGGAAACATTCAAGGTCAGGTTGGACAGGACTCTGGGCAGCCTGATCTAGTTGAAGATAGCCCTGCTCACTGCACAGAGGTTGAACTAGATGGCCTTTAAAAGTTCCTTCCAACCCAAACTATTCCATGATTCTATGAAATCTGGCAAGCATTCTCACAAGCAGAGCATGCTCCAGCATTCAAGGATAGTGACCCATGGAGAGCTGACACAGGCCAAACAAATTCCCATAAGGTGGAAGTGGGGGCCTGGTCAACCAACCTGTCCCATCTTTAAAAAGCCAGAAACACACTGCAATCAGTGAGAGCTGGCCAGTTCAGCCACAACAGTGACCATTCAGACCTGAGGTATAAGGGTTAAACTTGCCTGGCTTTTGAAACCCCATAATACTTGTGTGCACAAAGCTGTTACACTGCAATTTACTATGAATTGATGCTCCATTTATCTATCCATAGCCTTGGCATCTTGCAGCCCCTACACTCCTAAATCACCCTTCTTAGACTCTCCTTATTTAATTTTCCAGCTCTTCAGGCAAACTCTTCCACTAACAGTCTCTGCATACCTCTGAGCCCTCATCTTTGAAAATGCTGGCCCTTGTTTCACTTTCCATGCAAACATGTAAAGGCATGAAGCTGAAATGCCATGCCAGAAAAAGCAACCCAGGTTGTTTTGGTACATGCAGTGGTCAGCATGCCCTGATGGAGAGCCTACCAATGCAGGCTGCCACATAACTAATATCCTGAGTTTCTGAGCCAGATGAGTCCTATTCCTTCTCTTGTCCAAACCACAGAGACAAGAACATCCAGCCTCTCTGACATCTCACAAATCCTGGGATCAATGTGGAGATACAGAGAGGGGAAAGATGAAAAGCCAGCAAGCTGCCCAGCAATGCTGGCATTAGGATCTGGGACATTCTCATGCTTGTGGAAGCAGTGATGCCCCTTACTGGAGTGGGCAGGCTGTGACATTTGACCGAGGGCATCTTATCTAGATGCAGTAGTTGAGACCTCCCTCTTGAACATACCGATGAGCCTCACCTACCTTGGCTGAGATGAAATCAGAAGAAAGCCTGGGGAAAATGGAATCTGAACGCAGTAAAAAGAGATATTTACATACAAGGAATAGCTGTAACACCAAAAACCTATTCCTTTTTTTCTGCTAGCCTGCCACACCACTTTGAAAAATCCTTCTCATTCTGCTGGCCTTAGTCCTCTGGGTGATGGAAGCAAAGGCATACAGCACTGCACGTTAATTCTCCTCCGATGCTCCAGTGGTGACAGGACATTTCAAACCTACGGTGTGAAAGCCCCTCTCAGACACCAAGGCAACCCTTGCTCTGCTGTGCTTCTGCACGGGCACCAGAATCAGCACAGAAACACATCTGTCTAGGGCTGGCATCTTTGATTTATTGATTTGTTTTGAATACATCCTCTTGCACATCCAACTCTTCCCTCCAAGGACACAAGACCTTTGCACTTTCCTGATGACTTCATCCTTCATACTCCACTACCACAAGGTATAGGTCAGAGATCGGATGACAGACTTGACCCAAACTGGCTGACAAAGGCTTCTCATCTGTTTGGCATGGCATTCAGAGAAATCGATTCACTGAAGTGTCAATGCTGCATTGCATTCAGTAGTGGTTTCCAGGCATGCCAAGAAAGGCACCATCACATCAGTGGGCTTATTGACCCATTCAGTAGAAATTCTGGTACTGAGCATCCTTCTCAGTTCCCCAGTCTGAGGGTGAACTTTCATCCAATCTTTATATCAAGTATAAAGAAAAAAGGTTTCAATTTTGCAGAGTTGCCTTTCCAACACTTTTCATAGGCACCCCTAAGGTCCCTTCTGAATGAAAGCAATGCCACCTCTTTCCAACATCAATGGATATTTCATCCTTTTTGCTCTAAAAATTAGCTATTCAAGGGGATACTGGTAAGCATCGAAACAGGAGCAGGTACAGAGAAAATGTGCCACTGCTGTTCATAAAAGACAAAGCACAAGAAATTACCAGTTCCCTGAATGAGCACCCTCAGATGAAGTCACCTGTCCCTCCAGGTCCTGTCATCTTCAGGCACACAGATCAGCCCTAGACTTTCTTTCTAATTTTGTTCCATCTTACCATTGAACCAGACTTCAACTCTCACAAAGCCCATCCACTTTGTCTCCTCTCATTATCAATACTTTCCCGAGCATCTGTGTTCTCCATTTTCCTTCTCAAGTCCTTGTGAACTCATTTAGCACTTTTGCTGGTTTGCCTTGTTAATAATTATCTATTCCTCTCCTCTTTCTCACTTTTCTCCAGGGAGGAGGGAACATGCCTTCCCAGCATTAGCAGTCCTCTCCAGGAGTGTATCCCAACAGTGGACAAGTGTTAATGTCCTGTTGGTGTCCTGACCCCTCTGCCCTCAAATACCAGCCACTTGGCAATGGGGTACTTAATAAGACCACCTCACAGTGGAACCCAGGTCCCATAGCAATAACATACATTTTCTCAATTCCTAAAATCTGCAAATCTCCAGGGTTTTTTTCACCACCTGCCTAGTGTGGTAAAAATGAAGACCCATTTAGGACAGATGACAGCAGATTAACAGTGTTAAAATGGAAGTCTACAGATGTTTTTGCCACTAGTGTCTGAATAAACAGGGACTTCAACAAGGCTAGATATAGTTTGGTGAAGGATCAGACCAAAGATATCAGAACTTTTCAAGTGCTTTGAATGTTTCAAGGTATACCCATCAGTAACTGAAGACAGAGTTAGGTAATTTCTTGAGATATATTTGAAGTAATCTGAAAAAGTGAGCATGAAAACTGAAAGCACTATGGAAATGTGCTCTGAATGGCTGCACTATGCTGACATAAATTCCTAAAGAAGGAATTTAGTACAGAGAAGGGAACACGCACACACACACACATATATATACACACACATATATATACATACATACGTATATATATACATATATATATATGTAAAATTCAGTTCAGAGATGGCTGGCTGGTTCCAGCTCAGCTGTGGTGCCCCAAAATGCCCCATTCTGCAGCCTTCTGAAATGACAGGCTGTCTGATATGAAAATCACTTTGAACTTTCATATTTCTGGTCCACAGAGTCTTTCTATAAGATTTCTCCTATGCATTGATTGCTTTTGCATATGATGACTGTTTTCAAAGCCAAGTCACATATTCAGCACATCTTCACATCGTGGTTTCACTATGCAAATTGCCTGTGCTCCTCTCTTCTAGGTACTGTATCTGAAACATCCCCCTGCCTTTTTACCTCATCGGGGGTCCCGTCAGGGCTTGCTTCCCAACTCCAAGAGCACAACCGAACATCAGCACATCCACTGAACAGGCTGCTCATATGGAGAAATGCCTCACAGTTTGAGACAGAGTCTTGTCAGGTTGCCGTATAAAAAAAGCCCTACATTCATTTCTCTCGCTTGCAGGCTTGCTGCTTAGTCAGCTGTTACACTGCCGCGTAAAACTTTTGCTAAAAGAGCTGTGGTAGAAAATAGCTGATCAGTAAGTCTGAAGTGTCAGAGCTGTCTGGGTAGGTGGAGGCACTAACAGGAAGGCAGGAAACCCAGTCTGTAAGCTTAGGGCTGGGAGAGAGGAAACCGTTTCCATTCAGCACAGAGATTGCTGGGCAACACTGATGGAAGGGCTCAAGCGCAGCCAAAAGTCATTTTTTTCTCCTCTGGCTTAATGATTCCTGGTTGCTGGAACTTGGAACCCCAGGGAGGAAGAGTGGGTCAGCCTACACTGAATGCTGCTCCTTGCTCCTACCCTTGCAGCCACAGGGAATGGAGAGAGAGGATCTATAAACATTATTTCACAGAAGTATGTGTGAAATAACCCACATAAAACACCCTGCAAGACGTTTTTTAACTGCATGCTACCTGTAACACCAGCCACAATTAGCACACTAACTTATTTACATGTCATAAATCCACAGCTCACAAAGACCTGTTGTACTGACTTTTTGCCACACACCTGAGAGCTTTGGTAAATTCGTTAAATCAGACTCTACCCTTTCTTACAAAAGGTTTCAGCAGCTCTCAGCAGCATGAAGGTAAATCACACAAGGGCTGCCTTGTCCTTCCAGACTCACAGCTTTAGCATTCACCTCTTTGCAAGTCCAAATCCTGATTAGATCTGGGAATAGATCCTGCACATGGATCTAGGCATGGAGAAAACAACGTACCAAAGACCTGGAGTTCACTAACCCCCTTGGAGCCCCCACCAATATCCCCCAGCCTGGCAGCTGCTTCAAGGCAGTTTTCAGTTTTGATCACAAATTATTCTCCTGACAGCCCACAGTAAAATTAAAACAAGTATCACAAGACAGAGAGGCTTGACTTTGCTTTAGAAATTTAATGCAATATCCTTCAGAGGTTCTAGTTTGATTCCAAGAAGAGCAAAGCAGTCACACAGATGCAGCAGCTGTGCCCAGAAGCACCTGAGGCAGCAGTGCCACTGGCTTCTCACACCCTGCGGTATCTGACAGTGGTTACTGCACGTCAGTGCCTCTGGCCAGTACTGCCAGTGGGCTATGCTCTGCCCTGCCCATGTACACACTGCTATAGATGTCACTGCACATTCTACATTCCTCCTCCTCCTCACTGACCAAGCCCAACAGGGAAATACATCTCTTATAAGCAGTTTGAACCAGACACTCTCATACCAGTGTGCTTTGTGTGAGGGAAACCAAAAGCAAGTTATGTTTGAACCTGCAGTGTCCAAACAGCTTGACTAAGCCATAAAAATGCAGCTGTATCAGTACAGAGACACTCAGAAGTGTGCATTTGCTCCTGAGTATGCAGGCATGTGCTTGCAGCGTGGTCTTAGCACTGCCTGGCACACTGAAGTCTTTCTGCAAATTAGGGATGAGGGATTATTTTTCAGTTTCCCAATTGGCAAACTAAGGATTTACCCATCCCTCCATCCCTCCCACAGAGGTCTTCTGAGGACAAACTGTTATTTGAACATTTTGAAGGCTGGAAGTGCTAAAAGCCAGACAGGAGGGAGTGGTCCAGAAGCGCAAGGAAGCCGAGCATACATTCAGCAGAGGAGTTGTCCCAGCTAATGCACAGTGAGCTCCCTTTCTCCCTGAAAAGCCACTCCAGACAATGTGCACATATTGCAGAGACTCACGTATTCAATTTTTCCCAGAAAAGAAGAGAGCAGTGGTGGTTTCGGCAGTGAAGGCACACCATGTATTGTGCATGGGGCTCTGCTTGGGCTCCGACTGCTCAGAGTATCACATCACCTCCAATGCCTGTCCATTAACAGAATTTAGGGCCCACTTTTCTCATTCCTTTTCTTGCTCCATTCCTGGTGACTGCCAAAGGCAGACGTTTCCACATCCCTCTTCCCTAAAATAAGGTAGCAGCATTCCTTGTACATCATGATTTAGCATCTTTAGTCAATGAGGCAGTGACCAGTCAACCCAAATGGCATCATCACATCAGCAGGCAAAACCCCTAAGAAGCACAGAAATTTATTTATCTCCCCAGCACCATACTACCAAAGGGGATGGTAGGACGAAAATGACCAGTGGTCACCTACAGCACTCACCAGACCTGACAGCACGTGCAGATCCAAATACAGAGCACTCTTGAGCTCAGCATGGCAGGGCAGGGGAAGGTCAGCGTCAGGGAGCAGCGAAAGGGATGGCTATGCACACCCCCACTCCACTGCCAGCTGAATCAGTGAATGATCCCCCTGTCACACATGGCCACAACCTCCACACAACTGAGAAAAGGGAAAAATCTATGAACTGCAGCCTGAAGAAAATACCCTGCAGTAGAAATCATGCTACCTTTTAGCCAAGAAAGGTGTTAATAACAAGAAGGATTGAATGGAAGAAGGAAAGATGGCTGTTCTGGACACTCCAGCAAGTTTTCCATCTCTTCCTGGGTAAAGAAGGGCAGCAAGGCTACAGAGTTGACCACCTATATTGGCATTTTTCACACTAATTGAAGTTTCCACTCACATAAAACTATCCCATGTTAACACATTGCACTTTCATTAAAATCACATCACTTCAATTCTTTATATTTTTATTATGGCATATAAGTTAGATTGTCCAAACAAAACAAAAAAAAGTCATTACAAAATGAAATTCTGAAATTAAGTACTCCATTCCAACTAGTTAAAAAGGGAACATTTTGAACAAAATAATTTGGTCTGTATATTTTTCTAAACAAAGCCTGTGCCACAACAAGTGCAATCCTATAAAGACCATTTGTATTAATAAAATGGTATTTTTGCAATATAAAAAACTGTTGGCAAAGTGTTCAGCTGGGTTTATTAGTGTCATTAAGAATCCTCCCACATTCTCTTATTTTTCCGTGGCTAGGAAGGAGGTACATTCAGAATTTCATTATTTGAAAATGAGGCAATAGATAAAATAAAAAATAAAGAGCAATTTGTACCGCTGTAATGGTTTCCTCTCCAAAGCTTCACAGCAGTTTAAAAAAACTCCATGATTTAACCTCCTCTCTTGCAATGTAGCTATTTCCCCCTTTTATAGCTGGGGAAAATATCTCTTGAGAGATATCTCTCCGCTCGTTTCAAACATCTGTATTCTGAGTGCCAAGAGCCTGATTTACCACAGTTTATTGTGCTCCAAATCAGTGTCTAGGATAGGTACTCAGTATTTCTAGCAAAAGAGACCACAGGCATCTCACATCAGCTATTCCAGACTCCTGGAATCTGCTAGGGAGCTGGAGTGAATTTGGGACAGTGGGAAACTCAACCCCTGCTCTTTAGCTCTGGGCTTCTTCTCAGTTTCCAGGCTCTGGGGCAGAGGAGGCAGTGCCTTTCACCTTGTTCTAGCCTTCTCCAAAAACACGGGATATTTCAGATGTTTCGTTAGGCGGGAATAAGCTCTTTGCAGAAGCATTGACTGGCTCAATTCTCTTTTGTCTGTTTTACAGTCTCTGCATTCCTGTTGGGCGACATTTAAAAACGCAGAAGAATTCCCGGTATTTAAAAAACTTCTTATTTTTAATGTTTTCTGGTGCCAAAACTGACAGACGTCTATGTATGTACGGAAAAGGCAGGAAAGCAGGGCTGTTTCTGGGGAAGAAATGCTTCTTTCATTTCCTTCCCTCTTCAACGTCGGTTGATATTAATTTTAAACCTGGCTGGCACTCCAGGGGAGTGAAAGATCTTGTTCTTTCATCCAAAAAAGTATCAAAAAGGTGTAGCTGCAATTTTAAAGCAACCCCACCAAGCCATTTAGTTCCCAAAAGGACGGTGGCTTTCCTAGCAGCATAGGGTTTGCCATATCAGATGCAGCAGACTACCAGATCACAAAGCCTTACTGCTTCATTCTAGCCATGACCCATATTTCATCCTATGCTTCAGAGGAAGAAGAAAGGCCTTCATAATGCATCCTAAACATAACCATATGGAAAAATCCTGTAGCATTTAAAAAGGATAAGCAAATAGGGTCCCATAGAAATACTAGGACACTATAGCATTCATTTCTAAAATCCCAGTGGGGCAATTATAATGTCTTTAATTTCTATAGCGGAGAAGTGTTTTCCTGCTATATTCTATAGGCAGTTGTGATGAAAGATTTTCAGCACAATAAAGACAGGACAGAATGCAAAAAAGATCCTGATGCCCAAACGTGTGAAAAATTGAATCCTTGAACTCTACTTTTTAATGAAGGTAGGCCTGGATTCGGTCTGTACCTTTAATATTGTATAATGACAGTAACTATAAAGACCCAGAACTACCACAAGGACCAGTGAGGCCATTAATAATAGTAATAAACGCAGTTCTGCATGAGGAAAACACCCAAGGAATATAAAAAAAGTAATTTTAGAATATGTTATGTCCTCTGTAAATTCCCACTGCATTTGTACATTGCACTAGCAATTAAGTAGCAATCCCCTGTCTCAGAAAACAGGCTGTAATCCACCCTATGTTATCACATATTGCTTAGGAGGTCAGGAATGCTCCAAATGGTGCTGCTTCTGCTGGGGTCTCCTTGCCCTTGGGGCACAGGCACCAGCCAGGCATGGAGAGCTGCTCTCTGCCTTGAAGCTGCAGGGCAAGGACTGCCTGAGCTCCCTGGCTCCGAGTAGGATGGAGAGAGTCCACGTCTCTGCCCTGGCTGCTCAGAGAGAGCAGCAGGAACAAAAGCAATACCCCTCTTGCAGAAGTGTGTACCATGGTGTTATTTGCAGCATCAAAGCTTTCCCTGGAGAAACGGTTTGCATGGAAATGGGGGAGATGCAGCCGTCACGGCTGCTGGCACGGGGCCCCTCCTCTAGGCTGCTATGGCACGAGTCCTGCCTCACTGAGCACTGAGAGCCAGTAACCTTTCAGCCTCCCTCCTTCCCATGTACAACCAACTGCCATAGGTCTATAGATGGACAGCTGCATTTTTAACAAATATACCAAATGTTTCCCTTCCTTGTACTGTTTTTTCTGGGTAACTCCGGAGAGCAAACTGCACATTTTGCTCCTTGGTTGCACAGTTTCAATGCTCAAATCTTTTCCCCCATAAGGCAGTAAATGCAGCTATTGTTCTGCCAGTTGGCGGGGTTACTGCTTTTTTGGAGAGCCTCGTGGACCTGGGTGTTGCTGCCAAGGTAATGCATGATGTTACACACTTTAGAAACCATCCCTCATTGTGTAATGATACCCTACCACCACCAAACAATTTAGGACTCTGTCAGGCCAGGGAAATAACAAGCCTGGAAGCTAGAAAAGAGAAGATTAAAGCAAAGCAGCAGCACGGTTTTTAATTGTGCCTTAGAATTTCTAATCTAGTTAATGGCCCTTCCAGCCCATCTTGTGTGAAGACATGAGCATGTGGCATGTACTGAAGGAGGATCAACACTGACACACCGACAGATGCGCTTATTGGCACAAGAGACTAGATTAGGTTTTGGACTGGATTTTTTAACTTGTTAGCTAGCCAGCAGCAACTTGCTTTTTTGGAGGGGGAGGGATCAAACAATTGCTGCAGAGGGATATTTGTTCCCTGGCACTTTATCTTCTTCCATTACAGATTCTCTGTTTAAACATGAGACAATGCTGCCATTCCTTCCCCTGATTCACTGGCAATTCTTTATCCATCTCTGGTGTGCTGCTTTGGAGATTTTTTTGGCTGGCATTTGATCACCCCAGCCTGCCCTTTTACTCTCTCTCCATATTTTCCAACACTTCTGTCTCCTTCATCACTTTTCAAAGCTCTGCCATGTAGTGAAAGCCTGCAAGTTAACCAAAAGTTCAACACGTTCACCTTGATACCATGCAGTTTTGCTTGCCCATCTGAGGAGGATAAGGAGCGAGCGCTTCACACCAAAAGCAAGCCAGCACGTGTGGCAAAGGGCACAGCACAGAAGGTGGACAGTGGCTGCCTGCCAAGAGGGATGCAGCTAATGTTTAACAGCACATGGATGAAAGCTAGCTCTGTTCACTTTCCTTGGGAGAGTCATCCCACAAGTTGACAGAGGGCTGTTCGCTGAAGAGGGCAGGAGTCATTTAGGACAACTGAATTCTAGCTGGTGGGAGGTGGGAGATTGCACAAGTCCCTGGAGCCTGGCCAGGATGCTGGTTAGAGGTTAGAGGTGCCATGGGTGCTCTCGTTCTGACGGCAGAGTGCTGCCAGAGGTGTCCTGCCTTCCCGCCAGGCTCATAGCTTTTCGGAGTCTGAGCAGCAGCTGAGCAGAGGCCGACTGGCACACACACATCTCCCATACAGCCCACGAGTGCTCAGCCCAGTCTCCCTTTGCCATCTCACCACATCCCCATAACGTAGGCAAGTGAAAGGGAGTAGAAGTTTGGGGCAATGATGGCACTGTAACTGGGCTGCACTTCTTGATAAACCTTGTGTGTTCCTTCAAGTCTTCTCTCCTTTCTCTCCTGCTGTGTCTGGCACCACTGTGCATGGTCCCCACAGAGAGAAGCCACTGCTCGGACACCACATCGCTGCTGCAAGGGTGGTAGGAGCAGGGACTGAGACTTTGATGCAGCACAGCAGAGACACCACAGCCAGTGCTGCTGGTAGAGGGGTGCCTGCGCCTGGTTGGTTTTCCTGCAGCCACACAGCCCCAAGGTTGCATCTCTCAGGGAGGTTATTCATGGAGCAAAGGAGTAGGCTGGGGCACTATCCCTGCTTGTGGCAGCATCCCAGGTGGTGCCAAGGGATGTGCTTCCAGAAGACGGCAGCAGTCTGAGGAGCCCTTGCTAAGACCTGGCTCCAAAAGCTGATGCTCTGGGGTTCAGAGGCTGCTGTGCCTGCACCCTCCACATGGAAGGTGAACACACATCGTTTTCCTAGAGCAAACAAACAGGAGCACCCCAGCCAAATCCCTCCTAGCCCACAGGAGCAGTGGCAGGTGAAGAAGAGAACAATTCACCCACCTACAGATGAGATTGCTGTACAAACAACCGCATAGGAAATAGGTGAGCCACTTGAAGGGGCCAGTTAAGCAGGTAATAACAAGGTCTGCTCTGCTTCCACCCTCCAGAGAGCCACCAGCCCTCAGCCTGGGGGCTTGTGTGTCCCAGGAAGGAGCCGGAGGAGCTGCCAGGAGCCTCACCATCCCTTCTGAGGGCTTAAATAGCTAACATGCTTCCTGCATGCCCGCACTGAGGAGTCTTGCTGCTTCACCTGGCCAAGCTGCTCCTTCAGTGGTTTCCCAAGCACAGTACATTTATTTTTTAATTGGGTGAGCAGTAACAACCAAGACCTAAGCTAGTGAAGAGCAAGAGGGCTCTTATCAAGCCATACAGCCCCCTTGGGCCAGCATTAGCACCACTGCACCCAGCTGTGCTCCAACTCTGCATTCCATGGGAGGGTTCAGGGTCCCAGCCTGCCCCTGGGGCACAGTAAGCATGCCACAGAGTGCTAGTCTGTGCCCACAAAAACTACAGCCTACAGCCAGGTTTGTCCTGCAGGTTTTTGCTGGTGGAACAGTGTCACTGAGGTGAGTGCAGAGATGCAGCCATCTGACTTGCCAAGGCAGGACACACCTGCAGCCCTGGGAATGTTGCAGCTCTGCAAGGAAGATGGGCAGGCACTTCTCAGTCCCATGTCCCAAATGTCATCATATGGGTTTTGCTGAGCATGGAGGTCTGAGCAGAGAGGTAGCTGGCTTCTGGAATAGGCAGATGGTGGTGGATCCTCTATCCAAAACTGCAGATTGTTGGCCCAGGGTGCAAATGGCAGTAAAAGAATCAATTTGTCTGCAGTGAGAACAGAGGGATGCCAGCTGTCAGCTCTCAACCTGACCTGCAGCTCTGAATTCTTGGTTCAGCTCCCTGTGCAGAGGCAGGACAACCTGTCCTCAGTCACAGCCCTGCTTGAATCCACACCCTTCAGATCCAAAACAAACAACAACCAGTTCCTGGTAGGGCTGAGGAGCAAACAGCAGGGCCATCAGTGAGAGCTGGGTGGGAGCTTCTGGCTCCAAGCCTGAGTGAGCTGGAGAGGAGGAGGAGGAAGCAAGAACATTGCTCTCCAGAGAAGGGGTGCAGCAGGGGTGTCAGAGAGTGCACAAGTCAGTTCATAACTGCCAGTTAGGGGACCAGCTATGCATTTAGGAGGTGCTTCCTTGTGCCAGCCATAGCTCAGCAGCTAAAGGATCAGCAGCATGACAGCAGGAGCAGTAGGCTACCAATAAGCTACCACCTTCTCCTGGCCACCCACGGTGTTCACCCATCACCTGCATTCATACACATGTAGAAGCCCAGGGCCAGACACTCTTCAAGTTATGTAGCCCCAGAATGCTGATTCCTCCCTCAGCAGGGAGGAAATACAACAATATGATCTCTGGAAATGCAACAACATGAGTCCATCAGGGGAAAAGGATATACAGGACAGTAAAATACTGTATCTGTCTGTCAATGACATGTGGGATGCTGCTGAAATAATTTTGGAATGACCATGAGACTTTTTGAATGCTCAAACACTGAATGAGTCAAAAAATCATCTGTGTCCTACAGAGAAACATTTTAGAAAACAAAGGAATTGGCTTCTAGCAACATGATGTAACCTTGGTTTTTCCTCCCCTTATTTTAAGTGTATCTCTGGGTGTTTGCTTTTAAAGCTGTATCCATTAATAATGTGCCTCTATATTTATTTAGAGATATGTCAAACAAGGAGCACTTATCCGTAGCTCCAGGCAACCCAACAATTTTAATACATAAACAGCTATATAAATGAGTCTCATAATCATCCAACAAAAGCTTCAGCAACAAAGAACACCATAAGCACACCGTCTCTTCTCAGGATGCTCAAAATGTGGCATCCACTTCAGCAGCCAAGGAGAATAAATAAGTTTTCCAAGGGAACTAGCTCGGGTTATTAGAGATCAAATGGAGGAACAAGTTGTTTGCCTTTCCTTAACTTAAAAAAAAGAAAAACCAACCCACAAATGGAAAAACATGGGCCAGTTTTTCAAGCAAGCTCGGCACATTGCCCATCTAAATTACACTTACATGCAAGTGCATGCAAATGCTTAGTTTCCCTGGTCATATGCCTGAACTGCATCCACATTTTCCTCAAATGCCTTCTTGAACACGACAGGACACGCACGAGCAGCCTCCCCAACCTTTCAGAAACCAGAGCACGGGCACATTGGTGGAAACAGAGGAAACACCTGCATTCCTCCAAAGTACAAATGTGGCCAAAATAATGATGAGTCTGAAAAAAGACCAAGTGAAGGCAAAGGTCAGCGTGTGGGACTTTTCAGAGTGGAGGGGGCTCAGCTTGATGCTTGGCAGGAGGGGGCCTTATCCCTTTGTGCTTTTAAATGTATTTTACTACAGGAGGTGGGGAAAAAAAACCAAATAAAACCAAGCAAACATTTTCAGCTTCTGCTGCAGTTTGTAGATGGGTGACTAAACACTGTTAGGGATAGCTCAGCCCCCAGCAGATTCTGATGCTGTTAGCTCTTTCCCTTCCGGAGGGACAGGGAGCTGCCAGCTGCTGAGGTGAAGGGAGGTGCACAGTGGGGCACTATGTGGTGCCCCTGTTTCATGGGCAGGCAATTGTGCCCCTGCACAATGCCAGCCACTGCTTCGGGCCAAGCCCTGCTTCACTGAAAATCCAAAAAATGTGCTTGCTGAAACCTTGCAGGACCTATCATGCACACCCCCTGCCATTAAATACTAATAGTGATGTTTTTCTCTGGTTTTACTCTGGTGAGATGCTGCTGATCTCTCAGCTGGGCATCACCCACCCCACACGTGGGACCACGGGACAGCACCAAAGATACCAAGGAAGCTCAGCCTCCAAGCTGAAACTCACTTTTGTCTTTCTGGCTGGGAGTTATATGCAAAAAAATTATATCAGAGTGCCACAAGAAAGAAGGGTAAGAAAACCCTCAGGAGTTCAGCTTAGAAAATTTTTTTTAAAAATCCTCCTCTCTCTGTCTGTCTGATGCCCAAAGGAAAATATAAAGCGCTTGGATGGGCCAGTTTGAGTGTCTGTCCCTCCCTTCCTGCTCCCCCTTGCTGCAGCACAAGAGGAAAAATACTTGAAAGGCTCTTGGGGGAGCGGCCGCAAGGATGTCTGTTTTGCCTCCACTCATGCCACTCTTCCTTTTGCAGCTTTTCTCACATCCAGAGAGGATAAAGACACCCAGGTGCCTCTCTCACATACACACACAGACGAGCACATTCCCATTCAAAACAAGACTGCAGTGCATTGAACTTGTCCCTGAATGTAACCCTTCTGGTTTGAACAGCCCTGCTGGCTCCTGCCTTGGGCAAGGTTTCAGTTTCCCTGTAGCTTGATGATGTGATTTGGGCAGGATTTATAAGGCTTACCAAAAAACCACAATTAAATCCAAGGGGCAATGGAGGGGATTTTTTTCTTTCTTTCTTTTTTTTTTTCCCCCTCCCTTTTCATTGCTTGCTTCTAGGACCAAGGCAAAAGTTGAGTTGGCAAAAGTCCACTGTGTTGGCTGGAGCTTAAATTTCTAGCCAAAAAAGCCAATTTCTCCAAGTTTAGATAAATTAATTTCCTAAGTTTTTCAAACATTTTCTTTGTTCTAACTGACTGAGAAGCCATTGACATTTCAGTTGAAGAGCAATTGAAATACAGGACCTGAAGGACCAAAGCCATCTCTGCTGCAGCTCTGCTGTGGCCAGCACTGAAGCTGCCGCTGGTGAGAAAACCAGATTAAGTGAACATTCTTGAAGGTAATGCAGGTAGGGAGGGGAAGCCAGGTTGGGATTGAAATATTCCCTCTGCTTCCAGGAAGAGAAGAGCCATCCTGTTGGGAAGGGACCCAGTCAGGTCCCTGTCTGACCCCTAGGGCTCGAAAAATGGACATACCCAAATTCAACAGGAAGGAACGTGACCTCCACTAGAAACCTGAGATGCTGGGAAAGACAAAGCCTGTGTCCCAACTTTGTCCATTGAGTCCTGTTCAATAAATAATAACAGAGTGTGCTGGAACTGTGTCAGCTATGTCATTTCAGGTGAGAAAGACTCGTGTTTTCTAGGTACCAGCTCTGTAAATCCCTGAGGAGCATGCTGCCAGTGCAAGCAAGGGTCACACTGTGTTCAGCAAGACACGTGTGCCCCAGCAGCCACGTGTGCCCAGGCAAATGCATTTCTCTGTCCTGTACAAACTAAACTTCAGACCTTGTGGCCTGATTTTCTTAATCCAAAAGCAAAGGTCAAACAGAAAGTACATGGCTTTGGTTTATTTATGGAGAAACGTAGCCATCAGACTTTCCAAAAACATCAGCAAATTCTGCACATCCATGTTTAAACCCCACAGAAAGCCCTGCCCTCCCAAAGTCCTCCCTGTTTGGGTGCTGGGCTGGCAGTGTCAGAAGCCAGGCTCAGCATTAGGCAGCCTGGCACAGCCCACAGCAGAACCATGTCTGCTGGGAGAGGGGACAGGGTGAGCTCAGACACAGAGCATCCTCTGAGGATGTCGGACTGCTTGGATTATTTACTTCTTTCTTATTACATTACTGAAAAGGAGAGTGAGAAAAAATGCTCCCAGCTCACCCAAAGAGGAAGTGGGTAGGGAAACTTTGAGATTTCTCAGCCCTCCAAAAAGCCCCGCGGCTGGATGTGAGCATGGCCACCACAGCTGCCCCTTCACCATATGCACCACCGCCATCCCAACAGGCCTTGCACCGCCTCAATCCTGATACCAACAAGGAAGTACAATCACTTAACCGCATAGCCAGTTTCTTTTCTAAGCCTTTGGGTTGCCTCAGAAGTTTTTTAAACAAGACGCTTTCCTGTTTTTGAAACCTGTGCATCCGTATGGTTTGCAGGTTACTCAAATAACCTTATCACTTGAAGCAACGCTGGCATAAATTTCAAAACTGCTTACTGCGGTGCTCCCCTCCCCTCTCCACACATATCTATTTACTCATAGGGAGCCTTATTTACAGTATCTTCCTGCCAACTGCTGACACAGAAGAAAAAAAAGCCCTGGGTTACACATTAAGCTTTATCGTTGAAGTATTCATGCCAGACGGTGTCCAAACAGAGTTAACTGACTGACCTTAGCTCAGGGTAAGCCACACAAGGGGGAAATTTCTATCGCAATCTGCTTGCACGGGCAGAGCTCGTTTCGCACCACCAGCTTTTTCATCTCCTCCCCCCCTTCATCTGGGCTGAAAAGGCTTTTCAAAGAAAACACAGTTTTATTTTCAGAAAGCCAACTGAAGTAGAGCTGGTTCCTTGCAAGTTTGTTAAACAAGGAATTACCAGAGAGGTTTGCAGGTAAATGTTAGGGCATGGAGAGGGCTGCCTGTACACAAACACTGACCTAAAATCCATGCAGCCTGTAAGCCATACACATTCTTATGCCAAAATGGGGAAAATTAAGAAGACTGCTCTGCAAGAATATGCCATTCAGAGGGTCTGGAAAATCCAGAAATCAGCTTCACTATGCCTGTTTTGCACAGCAGCTTTGGAAAGATCTGCCAAACGTAACAGTTTCATTTGACAGTCATCTTCTGGCTTAACTTCTGAGCTGGCCAGTGGCCATCTCACGTTGCACAATAAATGCCTGCAAAATTAATCATAAACTCCCTGCCTGGAACTCCCAGTGCTGCTCTCCTGAAGGGTACCTGCAGCCTGCTCCAAATCCCTGCCACCAGCTCAAATCCTGTGTTCATCAGTGGCCCAGCAGGCGAGGGAGGACAAACCATCACAAAAACAACCCATGAACTTTATTCCTCCACTCCCACTTCTGCTATTTGCTGGCCGAGCCGTTTACCTCTGTGTACACTTCATGACAGCTACACGATAGCTGGGCACACAGGAGCTTATCTAAATCCCACACTTCGCAGCCTTTCTTCTCACAGCTAATGCCTGGCTGGTGAAGAAAGCTGTAGGACCCAGTCCAGGGAAAGAAGAACCAAGAGCTGCTCTCAGATTAACATGCTCTCATCCTCTCTCTCCAATAAATTCACTACTGCCAATTCAGTAGGGATGTGGCAAGGTCCCCTTGCTTGCAACACTGTCTGCACGTGTTGGCTTAGTCAGTAGGGACTAATGCAAAGGTAAAGAGGCAGAGTGGGTTTGTTGTTTGTGAGAAGTGCTGCTTGGCCAGCCCTGCCACGGGAGCGTGGGGCATGGGGCATGCAGCATGGGTGGGGCATCATGGCACTCGCTCTGCTCCTGCCACTCCCTGGATAAACTAGGTCCCACTTAAATGCTCCTGCGTAGGGGGACACAGGAAATGTAAAATTACTTTCTCCTGCCAAGCCAGCTGCTCTGCGGTGGGGAGGGAAAGCCTCTGCTCCCCATTTCTTATCCTCAGTGTGCAGTGCTAACATCTGGGGGATGCCTTTCCCCGCTGCCCCTGTCCCACCATAGGGGTGCAGCCCTTTCTCTGGCCACCTCGTTAATGGCTTAGCACCTCGTTTGCAACATGGATCTCTCCCTCCATGAACTCACCAGAGAGCTGAGGCTCAGGCAGCCCTCAGACCTTCTGAGCACACCTGGCTCTTGCCCAGCTTGCACTGGGCTGCTGCTGTCACGCTGCCAGCCCTGGGCTTTCCTGCAAAGATGCAGCCATCAAATCCAGGGTACTATCTCTTTTCCCTGCAACTCTAATTAAATTGCTCATTTAAAAAATAAGTGAATTGCATTCCTACTATGTTAATTACTTCCTCCTATGTAATGCTCTTCTTCCAATAGACTAAATTGAATTGAGCATACAAACATCCCAGGAAAATAACAACAACAACAAAAAAACCACCAAAACCAAAAAACAAGTAGGATGTAAACAGCTCCAGAAGGGAGAGAGAATGTATTTCCTAACATCTCTAACACCAAAATATAAAGGTATAAAGTAAATGTGATTAAAACCAGAGAAGCAAGCAGTACACATTTTATTGCTATGTTTTCACTTCTTATTTCTTTTTAACAAGAATAAAAAATAAATTGTGCAACCTCCACCAGGAAGTGAGTGGATCTTTGAACTCTGCCATCTGGCTAGTGGAATCTATATTTTCATCGCCTCGGGTTACAGGTTAATCCTGCCAGTTTTTATTATTTGTAGAAGTAGTTCGCCTCTCAGAAGCTTTTATGGTCTCTGTCACAGAGAAGATTGCTGCTGAGCAAAATACATGCACAAAATACTGGGGTCAGTGGAGTGAGGACATTGAGCAGGGAAGAAAAGAGAGAGAGAGGAAAAAAAAAAAAGCTAGTTCTGGCTAATCTAAAATTATCCTTTTTATTACAAGAGAAGACATTGCAACATGTGCTGGCAAATTTGCCTCGCATTGCAAGTCAGCACAGACAGGAAGGCTGAGCCTCCCGGCTCATGGTGGAAGTCAAGCCCGAGCATGCCCAGCAGCTGGGGAGCCCCACGTGATGACAACAGCATCCAGCTCCATCTGGTGATGTTCTCCCAGCCCCCCGGGCACTTTTCCATCTAGTCTTGCAAGCAGCTGGATCAATTTACTCTAGCCTACGGTGCGCTGCACAGGCACAGACTGAAATTATTACTCATGGAAATCCCCTCTGTCTCAGTGCTTTGAACAAGGAATCAGGTAGCTTTCAAGCTCCTGACAATTAATAGCCTTTGGTCGAGGGAGAACAGTGCAAACACGCTGGAAGCAATGGGTTTCAAAACAGCTTGCTTAGTTTCTAGTAAATTAAAGGGAGTGGGCGGTTGAGGTACACGGTAATATTATCCAGCACAGTGTGGTCTTCACTGACGTCAGCAGGACATTTTTTTTTCCCTCTCTTTCTCTCTCTCTCCCTGTCTCCCAGAAAGAGACACATGGAGGTTAACGCTGTGACAGAAGCATGGCTCATACCACCCGGAAAACCTCCAGTTTTCCATCAACAATGCCAGAGCGCAGATGCTACTATGTTGCAAATGAGCAGCACCAAATTACATGCAAGTCATTTCAGAGGAGGAAAAAAGCTGTTGGAAACAGAAATCATGAGGACTTACAGTATGTATTTCTCTTCATGTGACATGATTAACCATCCAGATTAAGACCACTCTCCTCCTGCGGCTAAGAACACATCCTCTTCTCAGATTTTGCTTGAAATAGCGCATTTGTCCATGACCCCTCCCTGCAACTGCTGTGCCTTTCCCAGTATAGCTCTGTGGCATCTGTGACTGTGTTTTCTCAGTCTCACTAACACATCATTTTCTCTGAGGCCCCTGTACTGTAGGCTGGAGGCATTATACAATAGCTGCCAGCTTTGCATTGAAAATATGCCAATAAGTTCAGCAGAAGAATTCTGCTATGCTATCAGCACACTTTTCAAAATGTGATTTCTGTGTACAATCATATATGCTTGCAGCCTTTTCATACATACTAATTGTATGTTGAATAAAAGGCGGTTGGACAGCAAATAAAAGGATGCACAACACTGAGATGCTGCGGGTAGGAAAACAGACCTAACCTAGGTCTGAAGACATCACCTTCCTGGTGACACTACAGTGCCCATATTTTCTGTGTCAAAAATGTGAAACATAGAAAGTGTTTGGGCCAGAATTTTTTTAGGGTTGCAAAAGACAAAGGGGACTTTTTTATAACAAAAATGTGTACTGAAGCTGCTGTGCCAGGTTCTGACTCAACACAGACGCATGCATACTCCTCAAAGTGGAAGATTTTTCCAGTAATTGAGTGGACTGAATGAGCTCATCATGACCCACTGAGCAAGTTTTCTTAGTATTTGTTTTGAGCAAGAGAACAGCTTTGATCAGTGTTTGCACTCAGTTGACTTCTCCCCTCTTCCCAAACTTTTGTTGCTTTCATGAAACACCCATTCCATTTGGCTCCTCTTGGTAAAAGGAGCAATTTTTTCCTAAGTGTGGCCACAGGACTTAGGTAAATATCGCTGAAGCATTAAATGTATTAATGAAATGTATTTAATGTATTAATGAAGTGATACTGCAGGCATTGTCGAGTTGCAGGATCACCAGAGCAGGTGAGGGAGAAGAGTACTGTCCAGGAAAGCCAAGAGACACAGTTGTTCCACAGAACACTCCAGAGACAGAGAGTGCATCCTTGTGCAGGAGGCTGAGGGGAATTTGTGAAAGTGGAAGACCATGAATCACTGCAAACAAATTATGTGTCACCAACTGGCACATTCTTCTTGTCCTTCCATATCCTGATCTGATTTCGCTATGGTCACCCATGCATCTTGGTAGTATTCTGCCTGCTGCTCTGAGGGGCATTTTTGCTGCTTGTCATTAAGGTATGAAACCTAACATGCTGTAAAGGTTGAGGAAAAGGTCTTGAATCAAGTAATTTTTGGCAGGAGTAGCTGTAATTCCCTCAGGGCCACAGCTGCAGATTGGACTTTGCTGCAAACACCGCAGTCCTTGTGTGCCTGCCTTTGGGGAACGAGTCACAGATTTTTACAAGTAAATATTGCACAGCGTTTTCCTTTTCTGCAGAGTTGCCTGCTGAGGTCCCTTTGACAACAGTGTCTTTCAGGATTCATTTGCACCTTTCATCAGGACATTTTGGAGAAAAAAATGGAAGGAATTAATAGCTATCCGTAATTACGCCTCAGATTGGCAGTGCCTGGGGGTTAATGGAGTTCATATCTCCAAGTTGCCATTCCTGAGTTTTAGCCACCAACTTATGCTCCCTTGTTTCTGCAAATGGTAAGTACCTATTGCTTTACATAGTAGGCAAAGACAATTACCCTCTGGACTTTGAAAGAAAAGGACACTGGTGACTACATAACTCTGCTAAGCAGCACTTTCGTTTTAAAGAAAACGCTCTCCCGTTTTCACACCCAAAAGGCACAGCCTGCTTTCTTTCAAGGTCTCACCAAAGAGTAGGAAAGGCACCCCAGAGCCCTGCCTAAACAGCTTTGGGCTCTCCGACTGAGCATTTTAACAACTTGATTGTGGCCACAACAGCCTGCAGCACAATGTGCCCAGCCACGGCAGATGAGGTTGAAAGGAAATCCACAGGTTTCTCCAGTTCTCTTTTTCAGCTATATTTGGAGATGTGGTCAAGTCCAGGTCATGCTGATCTGCAGAGCTATCTTCAGACAGCCTTTGGCTGCCCTGCCACATAAGAGCAGAGCTTGAGCCCAGGTTTTCAGTTCCAAGCAAGGTGGCCCTGATGGTGAGAAACATAGCCCAGCCTGCTCAGAGGTTGTCCATGTATACTGGTTTTGTGGCACAGGATCAAAGGCAGCTGCCAACTCCTGTCACTCTGGCCACCAAAGAGCTATGGGCTGGTCATGGGTCTGAGCCACTCACACTGCAGGCAAGGCTGAAGGTGGACCTGAAGATGCACTTGCCTGAAGGTGGGAACAAGACAACCAGGCAGAGCAATGCCCCATTATCTCCAGACAAATGCAAGCAAAAATGTTAACCATCCCATGAGACAAGCCTTTTGTGATTGCCTCTCACTAGCCCTGGTGAGAGACACGGAGAGGGAGAAGGCTGCACATCACAGCCGGCAGGCAAAGAGTCCTTTACAGGGACGCCCCTGAACTATTATTACCATCACTCTCCTTCTTTACAAAGCCTTCAGATAGCTTTCCAAGATGGTATTTTTGTGACCAGACAAAGGTCAGAGTCCCTGCTATGATAAATCAGGCCTGATTCGGAGGCAGGTTCAGCTGATAGAGTCATCTGACCAGCGCAGCTGTGCACAAACCCTGAACCAGTTCCCTTCCTATGTCTCTGTCAGGCTGGGCACGAAGCTCAGACATCTGCTAGTTCCTGAATTACAGCGTGCACGCAATAACGGACGTGCCCTGCTCAGGGAAGCTTGTGTTTATTATTTTCCAAGCTTTGCATCAACTACACACACAACCAGACCGCAGCGTCCGGTCACCAAATCTGCTGTGCGCAGCTGCTTTGGCTGCTAAAATGAATGGTGACTTCGTAAGCCTGTGGCTTCCCTAGCAAAAAAAAAAAAAAAAAAGGAAAAAATTTGCATTTCTCCTTTTCTATGTTGCCAAATCCTTCCCTTTGAGAAACTACGCAAAGTGCTGCTTAAGTAGCCTCGCACCTGTAAGGGAGGTAGCAGGCACAGCCCATATCACCCACAGTCCACAGCTCTGCTAATGTCCAGCAGAAATGCCTGGGGATGGTTCACAGCCACCTGGTGAGGGCCAGTGCATTCAAGTGCTGCCTGGGTTTTGGGAGGATTGATGTAAACACTGAGCCAATGCAAGGACAGCTGGCCCTGCACCGCTTCCCACAACACATCCTGGGCTTGTGCTACTGTTCCAGCCTGGGCACTAGTGCGCCCTCCAGCCCTGCTCCCACCCCTGTGCCTGCCTACTGAGGGGCATTTTGTGTTTTTCCCCTATGCTGCCCTGCTGAGCAGCTCTGAATCATCCCCTGCACCAGCAGGCAGGAAACTGTGGCTGCCAGGCCCCCAGCGAGCTCTGTGCAATGCCAGGGTGCCCCTCCAGACCCAAAAATGCCAACGTTGGGCTGAGCAGCAGCTGGGGTCCCCCCACAGCCAATACCAAGGTCCAGGGTGAGCTCACAGCTCACAGCTGTTGTCCCACAAATGAAGCTGAAATCCCCTTCTGCCAGCACCACCGAGCTGCACCACTTTGACCTTTTCAGAGAAATCTGCCTGGACATTTTGGCTCTGCCCCCCTAGCAGCCACAGCAGAGAGGGAGCTGAGCTGGCCAGCTCGCAGGGCTGACCCCACTGTAAAGGTCAGAGAGGCACAGCCTGCCCCACCACTCAGGGGCTGCCAAGCCTGCCAACTCAGCTGTTGTCTTCCTGTGACTATGGCTGCCATCACTGCTTGGAAAGGATGCAAGTGCGACCCTGGTATTACAGCAGTTTGGAGATCGTAAGGCCATGGTCTCGTACGGGCTCTCAGAAGCAGGCAGGGTGCTCTGTGCTGGCTCCTTCCCAGGGAAAACTGAGAAGGGTCTGCACAAGAAGCTGCTTTTAGAGCTGATCACTTCTCAGAGCTACCTAGTCCCAACTCAAAGGGCCAGGCCTTGTGATCCACATAAGCCATTTGTGTCTGCTTGAAAGAAACAGTAAAAATCCCCAGAGATTCAGAAATTGTAAAGACACAGCAAAAAAGCCCAAAACTTCAAGCCTGTGAGCACTTCTCCCAAGCATACACAAATTGCTTCCATATTTTACACGTTTTGAAGAGTGTGTGTATACGCTTTGTAAATCAGCAAGTCTGACCCTGAAGCCATCCAAAACTCATGATCAAAAACTTCTGAGTATTTGAGGTTCAGGTGACATCATTCTCCAAAGGGTTGCTTCATCTGAGTCAAAAAAAAGGTAGGAATTTTTGAAGCAGAGTAACAGAAGCCCTGAAAACATGTTTTCTGTGCTAGGAAACACAATGCATAATGAGGACACACACAATCCCCTCAGAATAAGTGAGAAGCAAAGCAGGCCCCATTTTCTGCGCTTACAGGGCTACAGTGACGTGCAGACAAAAACCCCACCACCTGTGATGTTTGAGTGTTCAGAAACAAAATCTGTCCCATGACATCTGTGCCTTTTGTCTAGCCTCCTGTACCTCTGCATCCAGTTTGGGGATCGCAGGCATGGCATGGAGTCATGGCTGAGGGGGTGCTGCCACCCAAGTGCTTCTGTAGTGTCCCTCACTGTAGTGCCCCTGGGTCCTTCAAGGACAACAAGATCCCTCTGACCCCCGTCATACCCCAGTCAGGTACAGAAATGTAGTGACCCCCATTTCCAGCAGAGAACTGAAGACAAAGACCCCAAGGACTCGTTCTGGGGCACTTATGGTTCCCATCCCACCTATCTGCCTTGTCCAGGCACTGTGGATTTCTGCCAACACTGCTGAACTGCTGTGGTTGATGCTTTGGTGTGGCCACTACCAAGAGAGTTCAGGTTTGCTCCCTTACCTCAGCAGCAGTCCTAAGGGCTGAGGCTGTGAGAGCAAGTCATGCAGTCCAACAGGAGCAGATCTGTAGGGCAAAGCACTTGGGACTGAGGATATTACGCCCATGTAGCACATCTTTTAGGAGGGGTTGCATCAGACTAGCTGCAGTTTGGCTCAATGAACTGAGCTGGGAAGCAGATGGGGTGTTTCTGGGGAGCATTTTCCAGTTTAGTCTCCTCCACCAGAAACCCAGCCTATATACTGTGAGGTCACCCCACAAGGTGAACAGAAGTGGAGTGTGTGGGAGCAACCAGGACATTTGCTCAAAAGGGCATCTCCAGCCTGAACTGAGCCAGTAACGCAGGGACTTCCAGCTCATCCATCTGCCCTGGGCACGGAAGTGGAAGAGCCCCATTGCCACTCTTACCAAATGCTAAGGGATTTGTATGAGCAACTTAGGTGGACAAGGTATCCTGACACAAGGCACAAGCACAGAAGGTGCTGGCTGAGAAGAGGAAGGAGGGGAAATATGTTTAGAACAATGTGCTTACCAGTGCTGCAGAGGAGGGTGGGCACAGTGACAGGCGCTCCCTGTGCTCACTGGGATTCCAAGGGACAGGACAAAGTTTTCCCTGCCATCCCATGTCATCCCCATTTCCGTTCCCAGCCCACACTGTGCTCCAACAGGCTGTGGTGACAGAGGAGAGAAGTGCTCCTCAACCCACAGCTGAGGAAAGGCCTGCACATGGGAGTGGAGGTGGTGCAGCAGGGGCATCCAGCTCAGCCCTCAGGCTCCTCTGGGAGAAGGCGGTTGGGCGGGCTGGCCTGCAGCCCAGGCAGCTCCAGAAAGGATATGAAACCCCATCATTGTGAAAGCAGGAGGTGACAGTTCATGCAAGGGGCTCCAGAGTGATCTTACTGCCAGCATGAGGTGCAGCATGCTGCTACTCTGCACCTCCTTAGAGCTCTCTCCCAGGCACAAGTAGCCACAGCCAGGCTCCAGGAGCGTTGTCCCTCTCCACTAGCTGGGGCAGCTGACAGCATGGCCAAGACCTTCAGGACTTGTCATATCTCCATCTTTAGAATGAAGAATAAAGAGAGGAAGATAAAGGCCAATATTTGTGGCAAAAAAAGGGGGTGTAAAATCCTGAAGGTGTCAGGTAGCACTAGTGTGGAATTCCATGAAAAAGCAGGGCCATCTCAAACAGCCAGATGCCTATGAAATGTTATTTCTGGATACCGCTTTCAGAACTGACTTGGAGGGAAGTGTGACATTTACTGAGTCACCTCCACCACTTCCTGCAGCACCTGGAGCTTACTTCAAGGGCTCTCATTTAGATACTGAGAATTTGCTCACTGTTCAGGCTGAAAATAACACCATTTACTTTCTTTTTTTTTAAAAGCTCTGCTGAAAGCATGATCTGTGATGCAACAGCCTCCAGTGCAGCCCAGTCCCCATGTGCAGTTCACACAGCACAATGAAAAAGCAATTTAAAAGTCGTCAGTCACCTGGTACTTCTCTCAGGAGGTAATCAGCAACATCTAGCTGCTTTGCCCTTGGATCCAGCAACAGGCAACAAAATTTTCTTTTTCCAAGCCACCCAAACCGTGCTGCATCCTGAACACTGATGGAGGTTTTCGCCACTTCCTCTGACTGCACCAGTAAGCTGCGGCCTTCTCAGCCTCCAGTATATGCTGCAGCAGCTGCACCGTGAACTGAAATAATTTTGAAGGACAGCTCTGAATCTCTGCCTTTATGAAGAGTCATTCAAGGCTCCTGTGTTCCTTCTTGTTCCTGCCAGAGCCCTCCAGGGCTCAGGATGCACAGCCTCAAAGTGCAAGCAACTTCAGAGAAGAGGAATTGAAAAGAAAAGCTAAATCTAATTTAAAAAAGAAACCAACCAAACATGCAAATATATCTTTAGTTTCATATATAAATTATTTTTGCACATTTTGTCTGTATTTAAATACTCTCCTCACTGGGGATGTAAAACTCTGATGAATTCATTGTGCATAAAACCATTTAGGCTTTAAGCACTCTTGTTTTGATATACAGCTTGTTAATAAGGAAAGGACATATTTTCTCCCTTGGTATTACAGAATTTACACAACATTTCACATCCAATCCAAAAATATTTGTGGTGTTTCTTTCAAAAGTTGAAGCTGGATAAAGGATATTTTGTCCTTCCAAAGACAAAACCTTTCATTAAATACCGTTACAATTGCAAAGGATCAGCCATCGAAACCCAAGTGTCTTTGTTGGCAGCGCATCCATTAAAACAACTCCTCGAACAGGATATGACATGTGAATGTTTAGTCTGTGGAAAAAAAAAGAAAAAAAGCAAAAAAGGCATCAAATGTCAAAATGTAGAAATGTCAAAGGTGAAAGAGGAACTGTGCTGTTTGCTGTTAGAAATGCCTCCTCTTGCATCACACTGGCCTGTGAGAGCCATGCACGCAGAAGGACCATGGAAGTTCTAGGAAAGGATGAAAAACCTTCCTTTCTTGTGAAATACACAGTTTTCTCAGGGACCATTCCAACTCAGAGTCAGACAGGAGTAAAAGTGCAAAGCTGTCTGAGGAGAGCTGAAAACCCATGTTTTTCTGCCCATGCATTTTGATGGGAAGGCCCCTGGGACCCGCTGCACAGCAGCTCTGCAGCACAGCAGTGCGAGGGAGAACAGTGTTTGCCAAGCCAAGAGCAAACCCACCAGAGCAGACACTGTGTCGATGCTCTGCCTGCTCCAGGGCTTTGGGCAGACTCTAAATTTAAGGGGATAGTTCATTTGTTTCCACTCTCTTCTTTGTTTCACTAATCTGGGATACTGAGCAAAAGGCACGGAAAAACGTAATGTGGACAATAAACTGCCTATTTAAATAAATTAATACTATGCCTCCAGGGCCTGGGAGGTTTCACACAGGTACACAACTGGACATTCAGTTCTGAAAAATGAGACTGGACAGAGTAAAACAAAATTATCTTCTTTCCAGTTGGACATATTTTACAGCCTTTCTGTCTGCTATATTAAATAGAAGACAGGAAAGACCAGTTGGGATGTGCACCCAAGATGAGATCTTCTGATCATCCCTTCTTTTCCTCTTTCTACTCATAAACCTGGGGACTTTGTTCAGCCAGCCTTTGAAATCTCATTGCAGGCTGAGGCTGGTTATGAACCAAAACAAGGAGAGGGCTGTTGTGGACAACTGTGCTTGCTTTCTGTGGGATTTGTTGGAAGAAGAGGCATGCTGCATTTTTACTGGAAGGGATGATTAATCATCTAGAAGATGCAAACACAGAGAAAAGAAATAGTATCTGCTGAGACACTTCCAGCTGCATGTCCATCCTGCCCCTTGACCAGCATCTGCCTGGCTTTGCGGGCAGGCTCAGCACCCAAAGGTCTCCAGGGCTCTAAAACACGTGAGGCTGCAAGGGAACAGCTGGGTGCCAGAGACAGGCGCCTCCCGTGCCACCGCCAAGGCAGCAAGATCCTGCACACTGCCACATTCTTCATAAAATTACAAAAAGTGTTAATTTATAGCAAATCTTACCCAATTAAAGACGATAAAGCTCTGCAGTTAATCAAGCTGATTAAATGAATTAAACTTGTTAAGAACAGTTTTATCAAAACATTTACATTTCTGCTGAGCAGAGATTCATATGACTTTGAGCTGCAAAGTACACAGTTGCCATGAGAGGACTAAAAAGAGGATTGGGAACATTAACCATGTAAAAATCAAGTCTACCTCTGCATCTCCCAGCATTCATTTAAACAAAAGAGCTTCTTGGCCCATTAATTTCATCTCTGTGTCAGGTATCTTCTACCTCCTGGAAAGAGAGGCATTGCTTACTCACTGTGGGAGGCAACACGAGTCCAAAGGGGGGGAATTCATCCCTGCCTTATGAAACATCTCCAAGACAATGTGTTGCAAGAGGTCCTGGGAGAGCAGCATCCCTCACCCAACCCATGGTGTGTCCCCATGGTATGTGTTCAGGTAAAACAATGGCCTCATCTCCTGGGTCTGAGAGCACCTATAGAAGAAACACATATGTAAGAGTACACAACACAAACGTTTCCATAGCTGTCTGAAAGATTAAAGTAAAACAGCAGGAGATTTTTTCCTTACATATAAGTCTGCTCAGCTTCAGCCCCCACAGAGATGGGCTCAATAAAGGCTTTAGATGCTTAACTTCTTAATTTAGACACTCATCTTTAGCTGTTAGCCAACCATGGAGAAGTTGTACTGCTGACAGCTACTTGAAGTTCCTCCAGTATCCTACATCCTTCAGAAGAGAGCAGAGCAGGTTGGTGGTGACATTCCTTTTACCTGTGCCACATCAGGACCCATCAGCAACCTGTCCTCCCAGAGCCTCACTTGATGGGGCTAAGCTGGGAGTAGACAGACCTGTAATGGCTGAACACAGGCTTAGCTGCGGTTGAAGGTTTTCTCTGAGCTTATGGAAAGAGAGAGGCACCCTTACACAGCACTCCACATCTATGACTGTCTCTCTGTTAACTGTAGAACAACTCATGATGAGGGGACTTACACTGAATGCCTTACTTTTGGACAGCTCGAATAAAATCATGTCCTTACATATTCCCAGCAACATAAACACCAACTGGATAACAAACCATGGCCAGGAACAGGGTGTCTAACCACACAGCAGCAAGTATGCCTGCTTGCCAAAAGGGCAATCGTCACATGCACGCAGAAGGCAGGTTAGTGTGGGCTTCAGATCCTTCTCAAATATTTAGCCCACCTCATTGATGGGTTTTCTTTGCTGCTGCAACGTGCACTGCTCTCCATGGCAGGTAGTTTGAACATTTTAGGTAGCACTGCACCCACAATAATTTCCTACCAAATGAGGATTTAAATAGTGAGAGTGCATAATCCCAACTAAAAAGACATTAGGAGTAGGCCTTCCCCTTTCTCTCAATGAGCATATTTAGAAGATCTGCAGCTTCAGCATTTTGCAGAGAGTTCTGCTAAGGCAAAGACAAACTTGGCATTGGTGCTCCATCTTCTGTGCCATATGCTTCATTCATCTGAGAGTTGTTTTTCCTGCAGGGGAGGGTGGATTGGCACGTATGGAAATTCATTAAAATTATTTTGTTTGGTTCTTTGTGCTGGCCACCATCTCCATTTTAGTTTTTATTTCTCATGCCCAGAACAATCTCAAAAGAAAGACAACTTCTCCTGAAGCACAATAAATATTCTCAAAAGCAGTGTCTGAAAGGCCATGCTCCTTGGATGAGCCTGTAAAGGTTACAAGTTGTGGCTGGAGTATTTCTAAAGAGGGTGATAGAAACCAAGAGACTGAAAATAAAAGTAACACATGTTAAGAAACCAAATATACTGACATTGCATGTAACTACCTGGGTATTGGCAAAGGTACCATCTGCTTATGTGCAAGCCACTTCCCTGGTTTTGCAACAACAAGTCTCTCAAATGATGCTTATACTGAGTTACCTATTCCATTTTTCACTGCTTGTCAGATAAATGGCAGCTTTTTTAATAGGAAGACAGACATTTGATTATTTTAGGTTCAGGGATTCTGGCCAATTCCTTCCCAAAAGTGGCTAGGGTTGAATAGCCAAAGAAAATTTATGCATTTAAACTTAATGATGCTTAAACACTGCAAGTAACAACACAGAAATGGACAGAAGCCTGAGGGGTAGCAGAAATCTCCAAGAAAAGGACTTTTCTGTTCAGACAAACTGCCAGCAGCTCCTGATAGTGGCCATTATGATTGTATTTCCATGTTCTGCCCTTTAAAAGTATATATTATTTTCAGTTAAAAAGAAGTCTGAATTCATTTTTGGAGTCCTGTGATGTTTCTGCACCTAATGGCTTCCAGGTCTCTCCATAGGCTGTAGCTAGCTTTTGTTTATCCATACAAGACAAAGTTTTGAAGAGTTCAGATCTCAAAAGCAGAAAAAATAACTCATGACCCACAGGCAAACATAGTGGGACATTTTGCTCCACAGCTTTGGAGAAGCTTCCAGCTCACTGCTGGTTTAACGCAATGTACTGAGGAGCTACACTGACAAAGACCTTTTGTTCCCCCCTTTCCCTGTTTATGAGGTTAGGTACAAACCCCATTCTATTTCCACTTCAAAATAAGGTTTCATAAGAAAGATGAAATCTGCACAGACATCCTTCAGGTAGTGCATGTTTCACACAGGTTGGCGTTAGGTGTCATTTGCAGATTAGGTTGAAATTGGGTCTTTTCATGTCCTAATGTACACTGAATATAAAAATGAAATGTCACCTGCACACACAAAGTGCATACACCATTCCAAAGTATATATACCTGTCCAAACAATTAGCTCTTAAAACTTCTGCATGAGTTTCAGCAGAATACATTAGTGCTGAGAATAACCAAGGACTGAACTTCTTCAGAGGAGCCTTGCTCACCATTTTAATGCCACTCTCTTTCCATACAACCAAACTGTCAGCCTGCTCAGACCCGAGGGAGTGTCCAGTGCGGCTGTGAATGGAAAGATATCATTATGAATTATGAAAATGTAAAACATTTCTTTTTTTTTTTCTTTTTTTACAGTGTCATTTTGGATGCAGCAATGAGGAAGAGTGCATGAGCTTCAGTCTCCGGTTATGATTTCAAACTCACAAAAAAATTTGTGAAATGGGGGATTGGAAAGGAAATCAGCAATTAACAGCTCCTGACTAGGACACGGGCAATGCCAGGAAACATTCAGAAAAATAACCCATGGCAGTTGCTGAAAGGGGACTAGCAAATGGATAAGAGGGAGTAGCAAACTAGATGCTGGTTTATAAAATGAGAGGGTCTGATTTTGACCTGAAGAGAGGTGAAGAACATTGTATCACAGAGGAGAAGGGAGATGGCTTCTCTCTGCAGGGTGCTGCTGAGTCTGAGCCATTCTCTGAACAGAGAAAGCAACTGCAGGCATTCGTGTGTCAAGGCGACATCATATTGGAAAGAATTCAACAATGAACAACAATCAAATAACTAAAGGGAAGATTAAATAACTAAATAGTACAGTTTGGATAAGTAAATCCCTAAGAAGAAGATAAAATCATTTGAAGGTGTCAACATCAAGGAGAGAGCGCTGTTTACACAGCTCTAGATAAAGCGTAACAAGAAAGGAAAATACCTTTTCTTGCAGAAAGGGAAAATGCAGACTGGCAGCAAGAACGGCTAACCTGCTGCTGCTGACCTTCACAGCCCTTTCAACCCCCTACCAAAACCTCTGTTGGTGTAGAGGTTGTCAGGTGAGCACCCAGGACTGCTCAGAGCCACTATAGCAACATCTTTCTGCAAAGCGACCTGCCACACATGTCATGTGTGCTGCACACCAGCAGGTAAGGGCCAGCATTACCATTCCTCTGCACCTCTGCCTCCTGCAGGGAAAGAGAAATCCAAAGTGTTTCTTTCATGCTTCACCATCACTCAAATATATTTGATTCAACAGCAAAACACAAAGTGTCCAGTAAGTCTGTAAAACAGCCAGTCCACGCCTGGAGCCTGCAAATGCCACATTACAAGCTCAGGTATTTGCCTGTAGCAATCAGCTAACTGGATGCGTAGCAGCAAGATTTCATGTGCTCATGTACATGTTTTCTGGTGTGGCCATCCACAGAGGCAAAGTTTCTCATTTCCTCCTGTGAGCGCTGTCTGCATTTGTTTAACTCTTCCCATTAATGATGACTCACTCAAGCTCAAATACACCATGCTGGATGTCTGCCTCAGGCAGCCTCTTTTGGTAATTTTTAGCTAAAAAAATTCAACTACCTCCTAGAATAAGATTAGGAAGATATATGTTAGCTTGCTCTGTTCAAATCAAGAGATTAACCATGTCTGTCTTCAGAGGCTGATACTGATAGACAGAGCCAGGGAAGGAGGATGTGCCTTTGCAAGGGTCCTAGGTTTTCTCATTTGTGGTCAAGTTACAAGTTATACAAGGCTTCACTCTGCACCTGCCTCATGGGGGTTTGTTTGAATTTGGTAGATAATTTAACTGAGGACTCCATCTGTTTTGGCCTTGCTGCAGGCCAGGGACACAGGTGCTGCCTACCATCCCCAATGCCAACAGCTGGAGTCTGCTGTGGCCTGAAGGTGAAGCAGGGATCCTCTCGTCCTGCACAGCTGCATTTGGGCAGGACAAAGACCTTTCCCCATACAGCCTTCACTCCCTTGCCGAGAACTGTCTGCCCTGGGTATTAAAAGAGGTAGAGCTGTTGTGGGGAAAAATAAATATTTACATATGCATTTGATCCTATAGCTAAAAGCAGCCCTATCATGATGCCTGTGCAGATGGGACTCAGGTGGCAAGGGTAGTGTTAAATCAGGCGTTTCTAGATGTACAGTGCTTGACCCTACAAGCTTCCCATACTTTCAATCTATGTCAAATTTGTGTCATCTCCTTGATTTGCAGATGGCAAACTGAAATAAAAATGCAGGAATCCCATCATGTGGCATACTGTCTACTGCATGACTCACTGGCAGAACTGGCTCTTATTCTCAGCTGTTAATTCCATCATGCTTGAAAAGCAGACTAGCTGGGAATACTGATAGCCCAACAACCTCTGCTGAGGGAGCAGGCAGAACTCATCCACAGCCTGCACCAATAGCTTCCCCAAATATTTGCTGACAACAGACACCTACTGTGCTACAGAAATCCCTGGGTTGGCTGCGTCCCAGGTTCTGCAGGAGGTATGATCTGGTGAAGAGATATATTCCCAAATCTGACTCCTCCTGCCCCTCCTGGTCCTTTCAGCCTGTCTTCTGCTTTGGTCCTGCTCCCACATCTACTTCAACACCTGTCATTAGTTCCCCTCTCCAGGCAGGGGGTCCTCAGCCTTTGTGCTGCAGTAGGGCTCCCTCTCTCCTTCCCTTCCTCCCTTGGCCAGGTCCAGCCTTACTCAACATCAGCCTTCCTGCATGTTCATTTAAGTATCACAAAGGAGCACATCCAAGAGTATCTCCAGCACTACAGTGACCCTGCCAGCACAAAAAAACAAGGTCAAAGAGCTGCTGCTCTGCACCTGCAGCAGGAGGCTGCTCTGTGCCGGCCACACCATCATCTGTGATTTAGCCACCGGATTTGAACAAGTTTCCACTGAGCAAGTGTCTTCAGAGAATTCAGATTCTAACTCTTAAGAAGTTTCTGTTGAGTGTCTGAGATCCGAGGCTTCTTTTATTTCCTAAGGTTTCTCAGTTCAACTTATTTTTTTTTCCCATGAAAAACAACCAAAGGTACGTTCCTGATATCTGCCAAATTCCAAGCCTCTTCTTCAGAGGCAGAAAGTGCTAGAGTTTCTCAACAGATCACTTTAAGAACATGTTTGAATATGAAGAAAAAAAATTGTTTCTCTCATCTCTTTCTTGTAAGCAAGTAAAAACGTTTTTTGCTGAAGCTTCCCAGATGCATTCAGCCTGAGACAGATACTCAGAACAGAAAAAAACAGCTAAGCAGTAGACAGATAACGTTTTCAGGGGTTTACAAGCAACAGGTCTTATAAGAAATGTTGGATAGCCTTAAAAACAGACAGAGGCATCAAGGTCACAACTACGTGTAATTTAAACTGAGCTTCTGCTGAGTCAGGAGGGGAGAAACAGAAAATGCATGAATTCAATGGTAATTTCCCCAAATTTGTGACTGCTTTTGTACTTTCTAAGAAGACCGTGGTGAAGAGATTTGCTTCCTTTGGAGGTGCCTGTGCTGTGCCACAAGCTGCCTGGGCAGAGGCTAAATGAGCTTGGCAGGTGACTCTCCCCTAGGATCTCCACTGGCTCTCCATGAGCCCACTCTGGGATCTGGAGCTGTATCTCCCCCTTTTCCCAGCACTCATAGACCTCTGGGGAAGGCTACTCATTCTACAGGGGCACCATGGGGATGCAGGTGCCAAGTATACCTGTTGCATTGCTCAGGGCTCAGTTGGGAGCCAGGCACAGAGTGCTGCTGAGCTGGGTAGGGGAGCAAGGGCCCCAGCTTTTCAGGTTTATTGTGCATCTGTGGATTATTTAGAGCCTGGAGTAATGGGCACCCTCAATGAAGGGTGCTATCAAAAAAAGGGAAAGCTGTGAGTTGTTGTTATTTCAGATCAGGTCAGGAAGGTCTCATCACTTCACAATGACACTACAGCATGAAATAACCGAGCCGAGCCTCACCCCCTCTCTCAGTCTGTCACTCTGCTGAGCATTTCCACCTCTACATCACACACACAGAGAGGCTCTCCCTGCACAGGGCCATCCCACCAGTACACACCATGGCACCATACCTCTATCAGGCCACTCTTGCTCAGGAAGCATCTGTGCAGTATGTGTGATCCTCTGCCACTCCATTTTCAAAGCACAGGCACAACCTATTCCCCATTTGTTTATGCAGAGTAGGTAGCAGGGAACAGGTCTGCAGGCAGATAGGTCCCTTCCCTTCCCGCCTCCCACTCTTTCCCAAGAATGCCCCCAGCATGCTTGCATCTGCAGCAGAGCCACAGCAGCTGACAAAACACCTGTCTCCCTGTTCCAGGGATGATTTTGCCTGTGACTGACAAGCAGGCACTGGTGTTTCACAGTGCTGCTCTTCAAACCACTCTTTCATAGACACGACATGATTCCTGGTCCTTGTGAATGGGAACCCACTTATTAATTTTTGCTCACAGCAACAGAAAGGAGTACAGGGATTGTGCAGGGGGGAAGAGAGAAGTGTGCTTTAATTTCTCTGCTTTTGACTTTGTCTGAGAAATACAGAAAAGCTGCCCCTACCCAAAGATGATGGTGTGGCCACTGTCGTGGCAGCAAGGAAGTGAACAAGAGGGCCTGTGAGCCCAGTAGTGCAGTGGCATCTCTACGTGTAGGGAACCCATGCACAAGTTTTCATATGAATAATTAAAACCCAAGCCTCCTCACTCTTCTCCACTTTCCAATCCCTCCTCCTGTTTTCTCTATAATTCCATTTTCCTCTCTCTCGCTTCTTCCCACTGCCATTTTACAGATATTATTGTTCCTTTGGCAAAGAGCATCCCTATGCTGAGATGATGAGTTTATAAGGCAGAGGGCTGCAGCAAACGCCTCGTGAAGCCCAGCCAGCAGCCCGCAGCCCCCTTCCTCCCCTCCTCAAAGTTCACACGGTTTAGTATGCAAGCTTCCTGCTGCCTGCCCAGCCAGCTCACTATTCACAGGCAAACCGCGCTCCTCCGCTTGGCTCCCAAAGAAGAATAAGTATAAAAAGCCCTGAAAGTCTTGCTGCTGAGCCAGCAGGAAACTCAAACTGCTCTGAGCATGGGAACCAAGAGAACCGCTGTGGCCAGCACAACAGGTATTGTTTGGGAGGAAATCCCAGCAGCAGACATGACTGCCTACACACACACATATATATATATGCTTAGTGAGGGTTTGGCAAAAGGGAAGGCTGGGGAAGTGTGCGAGAAGAATAGATTAGCAGCTATATCCAAAAAAGAGTAAGAGAGCTGCTCAGACAAGAAAAACAGCTATTTCACTAGCCAACGAACTGACCCATTTGCCACACATACAAACCATGTGGGACCTCAAGTGATGTCTCTGGCCAAGGTCTCTTGACAGGTCTTTCTATGTCCTTGTTTTAGTTTGCATCAGGAGTGAGTTCGTGAGGCACATGCCCTGCTTGTCCCACTTGCCACATTTTGCTTTACGTCAGGGAGCAATTTTTAAACTGAATTCCCTTTGAGTGAAAGGAAACCAGGAGATGGACCCCAGGAGCATAACTCCTGCACTCCAACCTCTAATGAGCGTCTGGTCCCTGGGAATCAGAACTGAGGCAAACCAGTGAACTGGTGTAAATCCCCTGACATACCAAGTCCTTGGCACAAAACAGCCACCTCTGTGGATCTGCTTCCTGTGCACCACACCAGCTGCTGACATAGGCACAGTTTATCTGCAAATATGGTAAATTTGAGTGCAAAAAAGAGAAGGAAGAAGGAAAAGCTTGAATTACATAACTTCTTTTCTCACCAAAAAGTGATTAAAAGCTGTGGTAAAACAGCTCACAAATGTCACATTCACAAGGAGTCATAACAAGAAGTTTGACAAGACAAGACTTGGTAATCTAGAAGTATTTTAATTATATATCTTACAGTCTTTCTTGTTAGAGATGCTCTAAAGAAATAAACCTGAGAGCAACAGGTCATCCCACCCAACTCAGCACCTCTTGCAACCATTCCAAAGAGCAGCAGCTGCGAAAATCCCAGATTACAGAATGTGTGGCCCCAAGTCTCATCACCATAAGGAGATGGCTAGAAGAGCAACACACATGTCTTGGAAAGCGAGAAACCATACAAAACGAAAGGGCCCAACTTTAAGTCAACATGAAGACATGTAAGTGACAGACCATCCTTATGGGATGGATTTTTATAACCCAAATACTCCAAACTGAACAGCATTATGAACTCTACTGGTCAAATGCCCAACAGTTACACATAGCCACGTTTCTGAACTGCTTTAAAGCTTTCTGCATTAGGATTTTACTCACCACACAGAAAGGGGTTGGCTGTGAAAGTTAGATCTGGACTGATTTTCAGCGTCCTCGTATGGCTCTTTTTGGGGGAGAAGAGGGAAGTTGAGCTGGGGTTGTGTTCTGGCCCCACTGCAGTTGTAGAAGCATAATGGAGCAGCATCTGTGCAACTGGGTTCATTCCTTTAATTTGGTTAGACAATTTTAGGATAGGAAATGTCAATGCACAGGCTTGTTTTGGATAAACACCAAAAAGCAGTTTGGGAACCTGGCTGAAACAAGCTGATTCTCCAGAGTCTGTAACATCAGTGGAAAATGTGGGTAAGAGCTTACCTCTGCTATTAGCAGCTTTCCCATAATAGGTTTTTCCTGTGCTATATGGGAGCTCCAGGATACTCAGGACTTCTGCAGTGCTCCTACCTCTGAAGATCCGCTGTGGAGTCAGAAACCTCATGAGAGAAGGAGAATCCGAACTCTTACCTACTGGGCTCCCAAAAGAAAAAATAAATGTATCTTAACACTGTGCTAACTGCCTTAGTGACCCTGGCATGGGCGCTGAGCAGTGATGAAGGCTGGTCAGCTATCAAGAGCCAAGCAGTAGGAAAGGCAGCTGGTTTGTGCACAGATAACCTGGGATGTTCAGAGCAGCCACATTGAGTCAAGAATGGAAAATGTGAACAGTCCTTTGTGGCAGATGGGACAGAGTCACATGCAGAAGATTTTAGTCAGCAGTGCAAAGCTCAGAGCTTTCCACCAGCATTTCTCCCTGCTATAGCCTCCTGGAAGAAAACAAAGCAGAGCCCCAGGGATCAGCAGCCCCTTGGCCCCCTGGAGCTCCTTGGTTTCCAGCCTGTAGGGTGGTGACATGAAGCAGAAGCACTCACTCCTCTCCTCATCTGTCCCCACTCAAAGGGCACTTTGAGGAAAGTGAATCAGACTATAGCACAGCACTCCTGCACAGCAGATGGGCTGCATTGTGGAACACTTCTGCCCCAGGTAGCGTTGCATGCACACTGTACCCACAGGCACAGCTGTGTGGCTTCCCCTCACCTTTGAACATGTGTAAGTGCAATGCTGGTCACAGGGAGCAAATGAGTAGCCCAGAGCATCCCAGGTCTCTGCAGGATGAGCAGAGAACAGTCCATGCCACTGCAAGAGCAATGGTCATTGTGTCATCCATGTCCTCCCACACGAAGCATAGGAACTGAGGGAGCAGGACTTGTGACAGGTCTGAAAAGATAACTCACCTCCCCAGGGCTCAGGAACAGAGGAAAAGGGGTAAACCCTCCCAGCAGCAGGCTCTCACACACAGCCTTGGCACCGTGCCTCCCTGTTGACCAGGAAAATTGGCTGCCGTTACGTAGAGCCCCATTCAGTCTCACAGGCCCATTCAGTGCATTGCCTGGTGGGTGGACTGCCAGGGAGCAGGACACCCATTAACAGACTCCGTAAGCACTGCACACATGGTCCCTTGCATTCACTACCCAGGGTGGGACATCCGTCAGCGGCTTCAGGGAGAAAGGACCTGCGTGTTCACTGGTGTTTGTTACGGGAGTCCAAAGAGAACAAAACTGTAAAGCAAAACAATACTTCTAAGTTGAGGGGAACATTTCTTCCTCCATTAATTATTTCCCATGCTATTCCTGGCAGTGACCTTCACTGGGAAGGAAAAAAACCCAGATTTGTTTTTATATCTTTTATTTGACTTCCTATACTAAAGCCCCTGGTTAGAATGACTCACACTTATATCAGCCATCACATTACGCTATATGAGTGCTGCTACCTGTCTTGTCTTCTTCACCATTAAGGTTTGTTAGCATTAAACCAGGCAATTTGCAGCTCTATTTAAAGATACCTGCCTTAGTGGCAAGTGTCCATAATACCCTTGTTTCATCTTTGGAAGTAACACCGTGAAGACTTTGCATTTGAGATTGCTGGCAACCTGCCCCAGATTGAAGGGAAATTTTTCTGGTTCTGTGCAGAGAAGTGTTTGCCTGTTGCAGACCAGGCATCTCTTCTCCAACCATTTACAATGAAATTGCTTATGTGCATCACTGTCCCGTTACATACCCACTTGCCCCTTTAGAGATTCCTGGTGTTATTTCCGCTCCCTGCATGCAACAGAGCTGCACGGTGACACTACAGCCCCGGGGAGGCAGCGAATATTACCTCTCTGGGTGCAGGGATTACCCTCATGGTTCCTCATCTGTCATTGGCCCAGCTTCCCCTGCCTGACAATTTAAAGGGTTGAGAAGAAACTCCACCAGGAGTCTCATGCCTCTCCCACAGACCTTCCCATGGAAGGCAGCAGGTTGGTCCTTGGTGTCTCATTTCATTCACTCTTGCTTTCTTCCTCTGCTTTACAAACACAGTGCTCACAAATCATCACCTTTTGCATGAAAGGGGCACTTGCAAGCAGGTTACCTTCCAGATTTTATTTTTTTAAAAAATGGGCATTCAGATTGCAGCAATGGCCTGTCTCCTGCCAGAACTGACACCATACTGTGCCAGGAGCTGTGTGAGTGTCCAGGAACAGTCCTAGTAGCCCTCAGCTGCTTCCAGCTGAGAAGTGAAGCAGTCTAAAAGAAAAATGTCATGTTAGATGTTTTAACACAGTGACATACCTGAAAAAGAGTTTGATCTTCATCCTGCAGAATCCCAAGGAATCCTAGTCAAAATGTAGCCATCCCGCAGAGACATCCCACATTTTTGTCTCCCTCACAAATGCTGTTGTTATGTGTCCACCACTGCTTAGAGACCCTGACCTGCAGTATGAGGGTGGAACAAACACTGGCTGCTGTCCATTCAGGGGCCCTTTTCCATCTCTGAGCCATGGCTCATGGCATGCCAGCTGGGCCAGTGCAGAATGTACCAACCTCTTTTTTCAACAAAACAGCACCATGAACCTTGGTGTGAAATCAGCTAATTTAAGGCAAATTGCAACAAGTGTGACAAACAGCAGGAGGTAAGGAAAACTTAAGGGTACTTCATAAAAGTGTGTTTATTTCACTGACATCCCCAGAAGAGGTCATAGTTTGGAACAGGCAGAATGTTTTACTAAGCTGTTCTTTCTAGTGCAGGTCGATTTGATTTTACATGACACGAGATCTAACCACTGGGCTTGAGGTTGTATCACAGGATTTTAGTTTAAAAAAAAAAAGGCCCAAGGGAGAAACTCTAAATATATATATTCGGGTCCACGAACAAACAAACAAGCAAACATGACACATGAAAATAGGTAAGACTTTTCTTTAATTTTACTGATGATTTCATTACACCATCAGAAATAGACATGGAATATTTTCAGTGGCTGAAAAGTCTCATCCTGAAATAATAGGTATGCATTAACATCCATTGCAAAACCATCTTTTCATGTTGGTAAGCTTTGTTAATAGAGGAGAGGAAGCACACAGGCTCTCCCAGGCAAGCTCTTATTCACAGGTACAAATCTCTTTTCAGTGATGAATGAATCCTTTCAGAAATGCTAATATCAGGATTTACACAAGGTGGCCAATGTAAACTCTAACTGCTGGTTCATGATTCTTTTTGGATCCTTTGCCAACTTACAAATCTTCAGAGTTAGTGTTGAAACAGGCAGCATTTTGTTGGAAAAGAACAAAAATGCATTTCTGAACCAAAATCTACTGATGGGAATAGATGACACAACAACCTCAAGAAAGGGCTTCCTTGTGAACCCAACCAGTGTGAGAGAGGAGGAGAGACAGTAAGAAGATGGGGATTTTGATGCTTGGATCATATCTCACTTCTTGCATTCCCCCAGGAGATTTAGTACTACTTCTGAAGGCAGCAGCCAAAAATATGCTTTGATGTATCTTTCATCTAAAGCTATCTATATTGATAGACTGTGTTTGTGCGGTTGAAGCGCTGAACCAGAGATAGGACTTTTGTTCCCACTTCTACCACAGACTCTTGGTATGTCCTCAGAAAAGCAATGAGAGTTTGTGTGTCTGACCCGGGCCTCTCTCAGCCAAGCAGAGAAGAGACCCCTTTCCCACACAGCAGCATCCACGAGATGGACAGGTCCCATCATCCTGAGTCCTCTTGAAAGCAATGAAAACAAATTGACACTGGTCAGATTCAGGCTGCCCTAAAATTAATCATATGATTCATTAGGAAACAAATTCTTCAGTTCAGAAATTACCAGTAACAATCTTTTCTTCTGGATTATTGCTCCCACAGATGAGCCAAATAAAGGACCATTTCAAAGGTCGTGATTCACTTCAGTGCAAAGCAATTGGCTTTGCTTTGATTGCAGGGGAATGTGACTTAAATTAGGCCAGCTGACTTTGTCCTGAAGAGAACTACAGCTTCTCACATGATCTGTAGCATAGCCCAGCTGTGGATGTTGACCTCTCTGGCTAAAGCCACAAGACATTCAACTCTGCCGTAGCACATTTGCCCTAATAAAGAGAAAACAGACTGGATGGAAATGGAGTTGTCAGAAGAAACTGTTGAGAACAGCAATACGATTCCAGAAAAAAAGCACTTCCTCAGATCATAGGGGATGATCATCTCTCATATCTGCACTCTTCTTCCCCAGGTAACTGAGCACTGCTGGATTAAGCTCAGGAGACGGGAGGATGGAGAAGCAAGAAGCAAACTTTTTTCATAAGGGAACATGTACAGTAAATAACAGCTGCAAAGGCTCTCTCACGTATTGAAGACATAATTCAGTGTTTTCCTTCCCAAAATCAGGATTTAATGAGAAGCAAGTTTCACCCTTTCTAAATGAGTACTCTACAATAAGCTTGTTAAGTTTGGAAAGTACTTTGGGAGCCCTTGGGATGAAAGGCACTCTAGGAATGAAAGCTGATATTTACGATTATTGCTTGAAAGGAACAGAGAGGAACAGTAGTGTAAAATATGAATGGCTGCTGGTGCTAAAAAACGTATCGTTGACTTGGTGCCAAAGAAGATAGTCCTAGCTCTCAAACCTGAATGACAAGGATTTAGGAGATAGAAGAAGTGGAAGAGACTCGTGCAAATAACAGCAAAAGCCAACTTGATTGCAGGGCAACTAGGTGTCTTGTGGGTTTTTCTTTTCTTCCTCCTAAATTGTAGGCCATATGATCTGATCTCTGCCAGCTAAAACAGATGCCTATTAACCACATAAGTACTGCTGGTTTGTACTCCTCTTGAAGGAGGAACCTACAGATCCCTTAGGACATGAGGCAAGGAGAATACCCTTCATAAGTTCTCATATGTTATGGATTGGCCTAAGTAGATTCATATCTTATCTCACTCAAAGGACTAAGAGCAGAACCACTTCGGGCTAATGTAAATTAAACTTCTCTATTTTAGAAAGCTATAAGAGAAGAAAATCAGGCTAACAGGTTCTGCTTCTGCAAACATCTAGCTGCACGCTCTCTGCTTGCATAAATGTCTTTTATTGATTTTACACTGGGCATCTGGTCCTCTAATGTGGCACTGTACAGCTCCTAGAGAGAATGTTTCTCTATCTGGACCTGGTATTGAGACACCTTTACCTTAATCTCCCACTCTTCCACTTTTCCCTGAGAAGATCTAAAAGAAAAATCCTTTGAGAGAAAGAATTCTGCTTTTTCACTTCTTCAAAAAACAAGCTTGAAAGTGACTCTAGTGCATAAGAAACCTTCACTGCAAAAACCCACAGGATCTTGAGAAGTGATTTTTTTTTCATATAGCAGAGAATAACACAGCATGCACCAGAGGCTGAAAGTTAATATCATACACATTTAAATGAGATATAAGGTACAATTATTTTTTTAATGAGCTACTGCAGTGAATTAACAAGAAAGGCTGTGTTCTCTAATTCACAGGCTCCAAATGAAGATGGGATACCTTTCACAGGCATGCCTCAAGCAGATGTGGGTTAGTGGGCTAGAAGAACTGGAATGGCTCTAGGGATAGAGATTTTGCCAATGAACACCCCACCCAGGCTAGCAGCCTTCTGTGTCACTTGGGCAAGCCTTGCAATCTCTCTGCAGGCCAGTCTCCCACATTTCCAGTGTGGCTAAACCCCACAGCAGCCAGGAGAGCGCTGTGTCTGTTCTCTTTGGGTCGCTGAAGGCCAAGCAGAGCCCTGGCCTCGCCTCTGGCTCTGGAGAAGTACCATTTCACCAAATCCACACTAACAGGACTGCTAATGGCCCTTCACTGAGGTGCAGCTGCTGCACTGGCACATTGTTAAGGGAAAGAAAGTGCCCTGGCAGCTTGTGCTGCCAGGGCTGTGGTGTGGAGCATGCTTCTGCAAGATCCTCTCCATCAGCACTGCCTCTTCGTCCTGGCACAGTCTAATGCTGATGGATCTGTATTAGAAATAACAGAAAGTCCTCGGCCTTTTTTAAATCCCTTTCTTTCTTATTTCCTTCCCTTCAGCTATTTAGGCCAACTCTGGCTAATCACGCTCTCTAACTTATACTCAGTCACTGCCATGGCAACCATTTCAACATGCAGTTCATAGACTACCTCTGAGATGCACAGCCCTTTTCAGAAACACATAGACCTTGATGCTTCAGGAGAGGCATTAGAGAGGAGAACTATCATCTGCTACGCTGACACATTTTTCTACAGTCTTACCTCTGGCAGCATGAATGTCTTCTTTTAGCTCTGAATAGCTCATCACTTGTTCTGTCTCCCTTTTCTCCCCCCCAAAATAGGTTCTTTAGAAACTGACACAGATTTATGGAGATGAAAAAGAAAAGGTGTAGGAAGGGAAATGCATTTGCAAATTCCACTCTCTGGCATCTAAATTCGCCCTTGTAGGAATGCTGCAAAGCCTGTCCTGTTACTGCTTCAAAGGAAATCCTGTTTTGTTCTGTTGTGTCATAGTGGAAAAGGAGAAAGCTTTGGGGCTTGCTTTCTGGTTTTCTCGAACCCTGGAGGGAGAGAGTGGCTCAGGAATAGGGTAGGTGCTGCTGCTTCTTCCTCATTTGCAAAATGGCTCCTGCTCAGAGGTGCAACTACCCTGCAATGTGCAAAACCAGGTCTGCGTTTGTCCAAGTGAAGAGAGCAAGATTTGAACAGCACTGAAAAAAGATCTATGTGGAACATGTAGATGCATTTTTCCAACAGTCACCTCTGAGGATCTTGCTCAAGATCTACTGTAATTAGGTCTGCTTTTGACTAGTCATGATGCCTGACATGCAGGCAGCATAGGAAGGTGCTGCAGTGAGGTGCTACACAGGTGTCTTCCATGCTGCTTATGAACAGATCATTTATTCTGCTCACACTTTACACAATCTTCTCCCAGGTGCAGTCAGAGAGGAGGCTCTGATTGCCAGCACTACAGTATGAAAAAATCCTTTTTAGTTTCTTTATGTAATTGTAGCTGCTTGAATGTTTTATGTATTTATGCATGTAGATTTCAAATGTCTATATATCACACATAGTGTTGCAATCTTTATCAGGTGTAATTATACTATCCATTCCTTTTTTCCTATCTTTTTCTACGTTTTTATCACTATCTATTGTTAGCTGACCATTAGCCACAAACAAGGCCTGCCCTTACAACTACCACCTATTTGACATCAATAAGAAAAATGCTTCTGCAGTTGACCAAGGGAGAAGAGAAATCCAGATGCACTCACAAGCAAACAAATATTGGCACACCTAAAATAAACTGGGTGGGACATTTGATTTCAGGTTAAATTATTTCAGTTTAAATTATTTCAGTTTAAACTCAGCCCTTCTAGCCATAGGAGAACATCCGCAAACACAGTTCAAACTGAAATGTTTCCTAGGAACAAAATCTGAGGGATAAGAGCCAGGAATCCCTAAGGCAGGCAGATAAATCTGAGCCAGCAGATAAATAATATATGGCAGTTACCTCTGCCCTGTTATTTTAATGCACGCACACACAGAAACACTCACTGTTTCATAAGACCTGCATATGCACTTCTCAGCAAGCATCCTGTCCTATCTTCCACTCAAATCAAGCCTCAGAGACTGCTGAAGTAAGGAAACATGTTGTGTGCTCAGAAAGAAACATCATATATAGTCTATCAAATATCTGTGACTCCTTGACTATGTATAGACTGCTTGTGAGGACCCAGATCCTCAGCTGTCCTTTCTACTCTGCAACCTAAAGTCAAGACAAAGGCTGGAAGGAGAAGAATATAGAACACAAGTTACTGCTTTTAGCCCACATACTTTAATGCTAATGCATTTCTGTAACTGCATAATAAGCATGGACAAAATTACAATATGTCTGTGAATGGGGAATACCATCTTCATGGCATGTATATATCACAGACCCAGCTCTTCAGTGAATCAAATTTCTATAAACCACTGCAGTGAATTTAGACTTTAACTACACCCCACTTGTCCAATGTATCCAAATCTGGCAGTCTCCCTTACTCTGTAGGTACAGATGCACTCTTATCCCCATGTGAGAGAGGGCTTGAAGGGTCAAAGGCTAGAAATGAAGCTGGAAGAGTCTTCTCTTCCTTATGTCATACATTAGGTAACTTGTCTGACACCAGCCAGACTGGCAGCATCTAGAGCAGAAAATCAAGCCAGTGAATCAGGGCACGAATAGGGGAGCTTAACCATCCATCCTTCCAGATCTTCGTGCAGGCATAGGTACAGTTTTGGCCCAAGCCAACCACACTCTCCCAAACTGTTCCCAAGCACAGCCCAGGAGTTAGCATGGACCAGGACTGTTTGCAGTAGGTAGTCTGTATGTGGCCACGTGGTTTTGGAGGGCAAGAGGGTTTATCTGTCCCACCATGGCCAATGTTACTACTTAGTCACAAAGCAAAGCACAGCTCCTGCCCCTGCCTGGTTTATTAGCACAGACATGGTCCATGCCACGCAAGCTTGTGCCTCAGGCTTTTTCCAGTGACCCAATGTACCTGCCTTTGCTGATCAGGACACAACTCTGAGCCTCTCATGCAGGCTCCACTTTGTTCCAGTATAAAGTCAAACTAACTTTGGTGACAGGTGGCTTAAACCATCACATCTGACACTGAAGAGGCTGAGCAGAGAAGTGTCGATGCAGCCAGCACCACCTCTTAGCTAGGAGCTGGGCCTGCCCCCAGGAGCATCTTACTCTGCTTTGCTCCACCAGCCCAAAGCCCACTAGGTGAGCACCTGGGCATACCTGACTTGTAGCAAGGGGGAAAGACAGCGCCACAGTTGCCTGTTTCTCCACTGGAAGGTCTTCCTTCACTTTGACTGCAGCAAGCAGAAGAGGTGCCTCACTGGGCTGGCTTCACAGTGGCAGCAGCAGCAGTCCAGCCCCTGGCACGTGGCCTCTGCAGGACCCTCCTGCCCCAGCTCCAGCATGATGAGCCTTCCCTCACTGCTCCAGCCGAAGAAGGCCTCAGACTTGACCAAGGATGTACTGCAGGCCAGCTGAGGACTTCAGCTGCCCAAACAGGCAGTGCATGATCATAGACTGGGCTCAAATCTGGGCTAAGCATATGCTACAGACATACCCTTAGCAAGTCTGGCACAACCATGAAATGAAGCTGGGTGTCCTGAGGTCATCAGTCCTCCCTTCCTTAGCCTTGCATTCCTGTGAATATAAACTAAACCTTTCAAGGGCAGAAGAGCAGAAGAAGACAAATATTTTGTTTTCATTTGATAAAAATTAAGTCGTGGGTGCTTGCACGGCTGATCTCTTGCATTTTACCTCCTGCATTCTCCAGCAGAGAAACCTGACCTCTCGGGAGGCTGCATTAGCAAGAACCCCTCATTCCTCCTCCACTGCCTGGACAGCACAGCATCTTCTCTCCACGGTACTGAGCTGAGGAAAGCTGTCAGTTTTCAGACAGTGCAGACACCTGTACTGTGCACTCTTCACATCTCCTTTGGAATCCAAGTTATCTTGCTTTCCAAACCCATGTGAAAGAGGTTAGGAAGAAAGTTAAAAGATGTTTCTCATATCTATTTAAGAAACATTCAGATCCTGTTATGTTCCAAGGGAGGGCACTGGCACAGGAAAGAGATCAGGACTGCTCCAATGGAGTAATTCTTATGTTCCCAAGTAGGTCAGGAGAGATTGCAGAGTGAAGCAAACATTGCAAAAACCTTTTGCAATGCAAAGCTCTACAAACAATTGCAAATTATTTGAGTTAAAGCAGAGAAATTGCTTGAATGGGTTTTGAACCCTTTTTCTTCTTCCTAATAATGAGCATTTTCTTTTTTGCATGGGCCTGGAATGAGAAGTCTCATAGTTTGGGGATATGTTCACACTGGGAACATTCACGTGACCTTTCAGATCACATTCCTCCTATTTATAAGAGTATTAGTCATCCACTTAGAGAGCAGAACTAATACCAGGTTGACTGGTATTAGTATGACTAAATGCACGCTATGAATAACCAGCGGACGGTACTTAAAACCACAGTTATATCCAAGAGCTCACAGAGAAGCCATAGCCAGCTAATGCTTAGACAAACACAAATAATACTACTGTATGTAAAATACATTTCAAAGACAATTTGAAGACAGTTCATCCACAGGAAGAAAGGACGACTAATTGGATATGTTATTTTCCAGAGATAGTTCACCTAGTTATTTAGACATATAGGATTGCTGGCAAGAAGGCATGACAGCTGAAGACTTAAATTTGAAAAATGTCCAGGCACTAAGAGGATGGATCACAACTCCGCAGAAGCTTGGCCATTACACTACATAGAAAACGTCAGGACTGTTGTACTTCAAGTTTGCAACTTTGTCATCGGCAAAACACGAGGTCTAGGAGCCCTGAGTAATGCCTTACTTGTTAAATAACATGTTGCTCAACTTAGCTGCAGGGAAAGCACCATACAAACCATGTGCCCCAACACGTTTGTGAGTCCCAGCCAGCATGAGTCAACTTTCCATGCCTCAGATGTTACCAGTACTTCCAATAAACTGCCACAAGCAATATCAGTTCCTGGGTCAGGAAAAATGGTCCTTCCCAGGTGCTGAGGACTTCCCTGCTCAGTGCTTTGGGAAGCATTTATAAGGACGAGATAGATGTAAGCAGCGCACTCAGACCATTTTAACCATTTTGGTGAAACCACATGACTAGTGCACGCACCCGGCAGGAAGGAATCTGGAGGAGAGAAAGAGCAAAGGACAAAAAGGTGGGTGTAAGAGGAAAAATGGAAGTATAGACAGCAGCATGAGAAATGAAAAGAGAATGACAAGCTATGTGCCCCTATATAAAAGAAACACAGAAGCAGTCTGGGCTGTGTGAGTTCCACATATCTGACAGCAAGGAAAATGGAAATGGGAACAGCTCTGCAAAGAATTTACAAGTTTTGAATAATGATGTGCAAATTATGGGCTGGAGCACAGAGAATTAAAGAACTTTGAGTTCCCACCTGTTCCTCAGTTTAGCATAAATGATGTGCTTCCACAGGATGGCGATGGGGGCACACTGGGGTGCCTGGCTGCTGTACACTTTGGCCAAACCCTCTTAGGGTGAACATTATCAGCAGGAGGTGTCCAGCTGTAGTCACATGGCAGTGTCAGGAGCTACCCCTGCCATCAAACTTCCTTAATGTCAGCCTGACCAGAGGCAGTGGCTGAAAGATTCAGTGAGAAGGTGGTAGCTAAAGGTGCAAACATCACTTCCTCATTGAAGCCTTGGTGAATGGCCCTGCCTGTGCAACACAGAGGATGTTTTGAATGGCAGAGCACAGGCAGTGAATCATTGTATAATCACTGCTGGTGTGTCCCAGCCTCAGTGTATCATCAAGCCTTTCTTTGGGTCAAGTAATCATTTGAGTCTGACTCATCGCCGCACAGGTTTCTCCTAGTGCAGGCTGGTGTGGTCAATGAGCAGAGCTAATTGAATGTGCTCTCACTGTTTCACCCATATTCTGGGAGGGCTGGCAAAGCTGCTGCTTGCAGCTTCGCTTTGCAGACCCTGACAGCACAGAGGGTTCCTATAGACCACATAGTCTGTTGAGCCCTACACAAAAGTCAGGCAGCAAATTGTTAACCACGTAAGTTATCACCGTTTCCTTAAAAACTTCTCATGGGTCAAAGGGTTAGCACTTTCCCGGGCTAGAACAATGTCAGTAGCAAGCCAGGGCCTCTAAAATAAGGAATAATTGAGGTTGGAAGGGACCTCAGGAGGTCATCTGGTTTGAGATACCTTAAAAGCCAGGTTTGAACATCCCCCTCCTCGTCCTCAGAGTCTGAGCCGCCAATGCAGAGGAAATGGAAACCCCATGCAAGCCAAGGAGCACTTGAGCTGGTGGAGCCCTGCTGAGATCACACAGCTAAGAAGACAGCATGATGGGAAAATCCAACAACATCAGGTAGTAGCAGAGGGCCACAGAAAAGACAGAGTAAACTGAGGGAAAGACCAGCAAAACCAGTGTGGGACAGAGAGAGAAGATGTTTGCTTCCTTTGCTGCTAAGATAGAGGCAGGAAGGGTAGTGTGGGGGCATTTCTCCTTTCTCCCAGTTTGCTGCACATGGAAAGGAGCCACCTCTGGACACCAAGCAGGCAAAGTAAGAGTCAAGGTTGCTGCAGCTGGAAGAAGGAGCAGAGTCTTGGCTCCACCCTGCCTGCACAGTCCTTCCTTCTCAGGCCTTGAAAGGAGGGGAGAGAAAGGGTAACCCTCATTTCCTCTCTAAGCCAGATGGGGGAAGGACTCACCAGGTCTTGCCTCCACCCTGTCACTAATATCAAATAATAATAGTATTTAGTATTTCCATAATTACCTTTGCACTCTGATATCACAGACACAGCTGAATTGGAAGTAATTAAGATCATTATAATGAGCTTCAGTGGATCCTTTCAGTCAGAGGCATCATTTAGCCAGTCCTCATTTTTGTGGTTACATCTGAATAAGCTCTTTGCACTGAGGTGAGGTTTGCCAATGAGACACTTCGGCATAAAGGCAGTCTCCTACTTGCAAAGGCAGAATAAGTGTCATTATGCATCATGTTTCACCAGACTTCAAAATGCCAAGGGAGGTAAATCAGGTTACTGCTCACTTGTAAGAGCTGCAAAACTCTTCCCATGGACAGGCACTTGGGGAACATCTGCCATGACCCCCTGCTTACAGAAGCTGCAATTGTGGAGGCCTTCAATGATCACTACAAGCAGCCACCACAACCTCTCACTGTAGGTGTCAATTCAGCAAGAATTCTTATTCAAGGGGAGGGGGCAGAAAGCCAGAAGCTCTGAGAGCACCTTGCACCAGGAACAGGTTGCTGGACTGAGCACAGCTGGGGCCAGCGAGCTCCAGAACAGAGATCTGCTGGTCCTGGATCTACTTGTAGCCTCACTGAAGACTTCTTCCTTTGGCCTTTCACTAAGAATAAATTAAGTACCCCTTTAATTGTGGTTACTTCAGTTCCCTGTTCATAAGTGCAAATAAAGGCACTTATTCTTCCCATTTTTATTTGCCCTTTATGTTTGGGCTGTGTATCCCTTGGGAATCCACAGCCCAAACATCAAGGGCTTCTAGGTATACCTCTCTTATTAATAACAAAACCATTGTGCTGCTTTTGTCACTGAAGAAGGAGGAAATGTAGGCACATGGAACAAACACTTGTATTGCAATTTCTTATGTTTAAAAAAAGAACAACAAGGTAATAGAGTGTACTACTTTGACCAAGAGCAAAGGTAAAATCACAGCAGCTGACTCAGTGTAACAGAAAGAACTTAATAGAGTTGGCAACATTTCAACCTGCTTTCTTGGGAACTTGAACATGGGAATGTAGTATAAGTAGCATAACATATCCAAAGCACTGCTTGAATGAAAAAAAAAAAAGAGTTAGTGTTGGGCAAAAGAGTTATTTCCAGCAGCAAGAAAGTTCTTCCAGCAAAGCATGAGTATAAACTTGTGTTTATTTCTTGGTGTTCAGCTACTGTCAACATTACAAATAAACCTAACAAGGCAGAGGATCTAAGCCTGTGCTACAGGCCCCAAATACAGCTGAAACACTCCCCTAATGTGTTTGTGACCTAACCGTTCAGTCCATCCTCCAGAAACAGGTCAAAACGGAAGACTTGGACAAGACCCAAACAAGCTTCAGTGCAGTTTAGAAATACAGTTAAGACACAAAGCTGTTTCTCTACTTCAAGACAAACTGCCTGTTACAAAAAACATTGAGGAGCAATGACATTTCCTGAGGTCTGGCTGTATCTGCAGTGGAAAGGAGTTTCCCATGCTGTTTCCTTAATTAGCACAAACATGCTGACAATCTTCTCCATGCTGAAATCAAGCCATAGGTCACTAAAAAGTTGATCTATCTATGCATCCAAATCCACCACATGCTGAGCCAACATGTTTCAATGCCGTAATCAGTACCCAGATTATAACATAGCTTTGTCATGCATACCTTTGCTGAAACAAACTTGGATGTCCCAATATGAAACCTATTTGTCCTGCAGTCAGCAAATAGGAAATGTGCCAATATATAAATTCAATGTTTTGCAAGTGCTAGGATTGTGTGCTGGCATTTACTGGATCATTTTGACCATCACATGAATTTATAAATACGACCGGTTGAATTAGAGAAATAACATGATCTGAAGGCCAGATTCTAAGCTTGTTTAAACTGAAATAAACAGTAATTTACTCTGGTTTCACCATGCAGAGATCAAGGTCACAGTTATCTCTATACACAGTTTAGTCCTTGTCAACAGCACGTGACATAATACAATCATGCGGCAGCCGAACAGAAAAGACAGCATGCCAATACAATAAATATTGTAGTCCCAGCCCTGGTGAGAAGTTCAGCAACCCTATGACAGGTACCATTTAAGTGTGTGAACCTGAGACTTGTTCCTCGGACAATTTTTGCTTTGTTGGTAGTGCAGCTGGCAGGACTAACTGTAAAAGCAATTTATGCCTGGCCAGCTCCTGGCCAGCTCATAGCTAACTCTAAGTAAAAGCTGTGATAACTAAGCTGTTCTCTCCTGGCCAAGCAGCCCATTTTCCGTGACCGGTTCAGTAAGGTTGCTGCCTGCTGTGTGGACAGGACACTGCAACGTGCCGGTGTGACAGGTCTGATCCTTTCTCCCACTTTTCAGTTGTCCCTGTATTAGCACATCCCACGGTATGCTGCACCATGGGCTGCTGCTCTCAGTAGGCTTATTCCAGGAATTCACCTCCATCGTTACTTGTCTATGGCGTCACCGCCCGCATTTTCCCAGAATCACTTGGCACCACTGGGGCTGGACAGCATGGCAGGTAGCCCTGCCAGCATAGCTGCTGCTTGAAAAATCTGCCCTGTGGACGTAAGTTGAGCATCTCACTGGTTACCGGCTATAACTCTTTTAGCTGGATACAAGGTCACAGTTGTGAAAGTAACAAGAATGTATCTTTGACGACATTGACATAAATTTCCTGCAGGTTCTTGTCAGATAAAAAAAAAAAGAACACCAGAAAGTGATGCCCCATGAAGAACAAATTAGATCCCATTTTGTGTCCCTTCACCTGTAAGAAAGGTTTCAATGTCACTGAATTCTGCACTTGTGACTGTCACCCAGCCCAAAACAAATAAAATCAGGCTGATAGCTATGTCCATAACTTTCCTGTTGAGTTGTTTTCTTTCCTGAATTTTATTTTGCTACGTTTATTTATTTATTTCAATAACTGTCCTTCAGTACCACAAAGCAGCTTTAAGACAGAAATACACTGTCATCAGACACCTCAAGTTTTCCTTAGGCACTGTCAGTAAAAGCACACCCTCAAAATTTATCATGGATGGGGCTCCTCCAGAGCTGGTGAGGCTAGAGGGAAAACTACGCCAAGGGCCGGTCACAGGAGGTCGCAAGCACTCACAACTGGCCTTGGCTTGCATTTGAGGTACAGGCAGCTGAACCCTTGTAGGGGCAGCTGGACACTCCAGTGTTTTACGTGGGGAAAGTAGACAGCTGTCTCTGCCTGCTTGCAGGACAAGAAACTGGCAGGAAGCAAAGGTGCTTTCTCCTGCTCAGACTGCACCCTGAACCCTTGTTGTCATTAAACATCCTTACTCTCCCAGGGAGAAGGGGAGAGATGGAGTGAAAGTAACTCTGACCTTCATGGAGGAATGGACTTACTGATACTGTGCTAGTCTGCAACCTGAAACCACTGAAACTCTGGGCCTAGAGAGAGGGAACTGCCAAAAACCCAGCCCAGCATGATTCAATAATGCAAACTAAGGCTCACACAGCTTCCTCTTCCTAACCCCATTCCTTCTCTCTGAAAGACAGTTTGCATGTTGCAACCCCATGGAAGCAGTGATCTAGACACCGAGAAAGCCTGCTGATGTTTGGCTATGCATCAGCACAAGACAGAGGGACATAAATCAGACAAGGTGCAGGTAGTCAACTCACTTATAAAGACTTCTCCGAGGTTCCCCATTGTGCTCAAGCAGCGGCAAAAAAACCCTATCCACCCAAAGACTGACACACCTTTGCTTCCCACTGACCTCAATATAAAACTCATATTTGGAGAACAGAACCCCAGGAGCCTGGCCTCATTTACACCAGTTTTACACAGTTATCTCCTTGAGAAATATCCCATCTTTCCATAGGTGTTCCCAAGATTAAACCTGGCTCAGTCTGCATCTCTGAGCACCGCCAACATCTAGGTCTTTCTTCACCCCAAAAAGGCCAACCTCAACATGGCTTGAAATCTGCTTTTCCTCTCCCCCAGTTACTTACCACTGAAGACATAGCTTAAGAAGCTCACAAACAAGAGGGCACTGGCAGCCTCCAGATCCTTCACCAAACACATGAGCAAGCACCACACAAACTTTCCCTGCAATCCCACAGCTGCTGGGCCCTGACCAGGAAGTACCACCAACATAAGGGAAGTTTCCACAGTCCCCGTTCTCTGGAGAGTTTCTGCTGTACTGCTATGGCTGACCTGCTTGTTTAGGATGTCAAAGAGCTCCATGCTGGAAATAAGAGCACCACTCACAGCATACACTGCATTTGAGCTGGCACTGGCTTCTTCCTGTTTTCTAGCCCTTGCCATGACAGCTTAAAAAAATTTTGGTGTATGCCTTGTTTACAACATCAGCTCAGAGAAAAACCCCAGATTTAAGTTTGGTGACCAAAGGCTAACGGGCCTGACCTTGGTCATTAGCTGTTCAGGTGACTTGCTGAAGAATAAGGAAGTGCTAAAACAGAAAATGCCCAAGACCGATGGCTCAAGAGGAGTCTTGCCCCATTTCTCACCTGACAGACAACACTGTGCCCTGTGAACATATCACAGCACGCTAAACAGAAGAAATGTTCTCTATCCCAGACATTGTAAACTACTGCACTAACGTTACAAGCTGGAGCAAGGATGTGGTGCAGAAGTCTCAGACAGCCGTGGAGGCAGGATTACTCATTTATCACGAAATTCAGATGAAATTGTGCTACTTATATTGCTATGGGGCAAGGAAGGGAGAGAGACAGACTTACATTTCCAGAAGACTTGTTTTAGCAACTGATGACATATGGGGACAGGATTCTCGGAACTTCCCTTGGCTCAAGAATACAAAATCCTGTTCCCCCATATACCTTTAGTTCTCTGGCCACCTAGTCATCTGCTATTTAAAGCCCTAAGCTTTAAGTTCTTCTTGGCTAGTTCTCTGTATTGCCCTCTGCCGTTCCACATGGAACAAGATCGTCACTTCGGGAAACCATTTTCTATCAAAGTTGTCTGAGCTGGCTCTGCCCTTCTCCCAGAGATTAGGTATGTCTACAGTGAGCGTGTTGAATTGAAATAAGTAGCTTATACAGGTGGAATTAGGGAAAGATAATGGAAATAAACAGTAGCTTGATATTTGAGGAGTTTCTGTGCACTGTTTCATTTGTATCTATTAGCCTACAGGTGTCCTACAAGCTAAGGATACTTCAGCTAACTTGTTTTTTCACACCACCCTCGCATGTTTCTAAAAGCATGTCTCCTTTTGATCACATGGCAGCAGGTACTCACTTGCTTACACACACAGCAGTGTTACAAGTGACTGTGCTAAACACATGCTGCACAGGTGAGCTCTGCAATATTGTCTGTGGCTGTACAGCCATCACCCCACCCACACTGTCTCCTTTCTCTCAGCATAACCCCAGCTTTGGCCCTACTCAACACTTGGCCACTTCCAGATGAAAGCTTGCTCTTTCTCTACTCCACCTCCACCCCTCTGAGCTCAGCAATCAGGAATACAGAGGAAAACTTCTGGTCATTTGCGCTTGGGATGAGCAAACAACCAGCCCACACTGTCCGGCAGCGTGAACACCAGGTTACATGAGGACATGACAGCAGAGCCCACATACCACTGCTGGGCTATGAGCACTTCAGATATGACTGACTCTGCTCAGGAGACTGAAATATAAACAGCAATTTCTGGGAGGAGTGGCTCCATCCAAATACTCCCCCATCTTAGTCACAGGTTAAAATAAATAAATAAACAAACAAAGCTGTACTAATCTCCCAATTGGCCTGCTCACAGTCATGTAACTGGTGTCAGCCTTCACCCTGAGATGAAATATGGACCCAAAGACCAGGTCCCAGCTTCATAGTGCCCCAATGGCACACACAGGACAGGCAGCAGCCCCTAACTGGGATGGCGAGGACTTCAGCTTGTGGTGTAAGGGAACACCCACCTGGCAGACAGCAGAGCCCAGATGTACACCACCTGCTCCCGGCTCCATCACACTTACATAAGGGAAATACTGAGGGAGCCAGGACACATTTAACCCAGAGATCCTCACGTGACCAAGTGGATCCAAAGCGAAACAGAGCAGACTTGGGTCTGCTTTCCATTCCATGCAAAGCCACATCTGGGAAGCAAAACAAACAGGGGCAACTGCACAGCAGGGACCCGAAGAAGCCAGAGAACAGGACTAAGGAAGTAGCTGCCTCTTCCCCTGTCCTTTAGTGAATGAGAATAGCTATGCTGGGAGCCAAGAAGGCACAATGGGGCAGAGTCAGTCTAGACTTGCTCTGCTTCTTGTCCTCTTTCCCCCAGCATCTGCTGCTGGCCCCTGTCAGAGGCAGGATGAAGAGCTAAGTGGACCTCACATCCGGTACAGCCCAGCCATTTGTACTCCTCTGCCTTGTGAGTCTGGCCAAAGCTCCTGCGTGTGCATGAAAGACGATCTCAGCATTAAATATATTCCTTCTCTTGGTCCAAACTAGAAATGGTTCCTCAGCCTACAATATCAACAGGCTATGGTAAAACATTTAAGTATAATCAGGAATGCAGCTGGAGGTCTAAGCATGGGGTAAGCAAACACCAGCATATATTTTAACAGGAACTATCCCAATGGGCTCTGAAAGCTACCTACAGTATATCTGCCTGTTCCTAATTATATTTACTGGTGGTAGTTGGCCTTTTTTTTTCCAAGCTGAAGATGAGTCAGAAAAAGAAAAAAAAGTCCTTTATTGTTGTGGAAGCAGAAGGATGTCTCCTGAGGGTGTATGTAATGCACTACTGTCACGGCATGACAATGGAAAAACTGACTGCTGAGCCAACCAAACCCCCATAAATACCTAATGATATCTCTCCTGGCCCAGATTTTCTACAAGTCGGTGCCTGAACTGCATACAAAATGACAATCGATATGAAAGGATCTTTTTTCTCAACAGAGCCGGAATTTAAGAGCCCAATTTAGCATTATATTCCAGTTCATACAAAGACATCCTTTTAAAGGTCTGTCACAATAACTTAAAGGTGGTGATCCAGCAAAAAAACTGCTAGGCCTCTCCTCACCCTCTCCCCCACACCTCCAGCCATTAGCACAAAGAACAGCTGGCTTCAGCAAACAGACATCATTATTAATTACAACATGGAGACAAAAACAATGCATGCCTAGGTATGTTATTGGGTCTGCATTCATGTGGGATGAGAACAAAATTTTCTTCCTTCTCTTCTTTTTCTCTTCCTGGCTTGAGTAGTTCTGCCACCTCGTGTACTTGGCTGGGGAGGCGGCCATGCCAAGCACCTGGCCCAGTTACAGGTATGTGCAGAGGGAGCCCTTTGTGAGAAAACCCAGCCTTAGCAAATTTCTCTGGCAGTCAGCCAGCCTCCGCACATTGGGCAAGTGACTCTCCCCGGCCGCAGTTACATCAGTCACCACCACCTCCCTCAATGTCATGGCATGGGAAGCAGCTGCCAGGGGAGAGAGAGAGGCAGTCACTGGCTTTTGAAACAGGCTGTCCAAAAAACATTACAACACCCTTGCTGGTTTCCAGTGCGTTTGCTCAGTTCCTCCTTTCCCGTGAAGACCACACAGGCTTTGCGAGGGTGTTACACCCTGCTGCAGAAAGGCGGTCTCTGGGGCCCGTTGCTCCTGGCAGCCGCTCCGCAGCACTGTGATTCCCCCAACTTCCTCCAGACACTCTCCCAGTTTCCACTGAGGGCAGAACCAAACTCAAAAGCTGGTATTTAGGGGAAAAAACATAGATATTTTCTTTCTTTTTTTCCAGAGGGAGATTCTCCATGCTGCTCTGCCTCAGCACAAGTGGGAGGCAGGGCTGGAACTTGGAGCAGATGGAGAAGCCCCACACAGTTCCACTCCCTCCTCTCACCTGCCTCTCCTCTGCCTGCTCTAGTCCCTCATGCACTGCTGTACTTGCATGCCCTAGGCACAGAGGCTGCCCAACGCAGCCCTTGTGGGAGACTGGTACTCCCTGCCTTCCCAAGCCAGCAGCAGGTCACAGGGGCCTAGGCCGGGAGTGCCAGCCCTGGGAGTGCAGGCAGGCTGGAGGACCACTGCCAGCAGGGCCAACAGCCAGATTCTGCTCTTGGCTACTGCCCCAGTAAATTTAGTAAATTTAGTGTGACCCCCTAGCACTGACTGGGGATTTGGTCTTTGCAAGTGGTCAGAGCAGATCTTGGACAAGGGATGGCACTTCAAGACAATCATCTGCAGCATGGTGTAAGCAAAATCACCCTATAAAAGAGAGCAAAACTGGCAAATTAAAAGTATTGCTCCTGGCATGCAAGTACTTCCATATTGATTCAACACTTAAAAAGGCACTGAAGTGAGGATGTCCTTGTTTCAAACCCTCCAGCAAATTCACTTTCGCTTTTGGCAACCTGCTGTCTTCTCACCCCTCAACTCCTTCCCCATGACTGCAGCAGCACCTTCCTCCACTGCTGAACCCCAGTAGCCTCTGTGCTGCCTCCCCTCGCTCCCTCCTCTGCTTAGCTTCCTGCTTCAAGTCCTTCTAGAGCAGAAGCAGAAAATTTTGCCTGATCACCCTGGTAAAAGCAAGGAGAAATGCTTGCTGAAGTCCACCAGGAAGCTGTCACCCATGCAGGCATTGCAGCTGAGCCTCGGGCTGCGAACCTGCCCCCTCAGCCCTGTCTCTCCTGGGACACAGGAGTCCATGAGGGACTGCAAGCTGGCCAGATCAGGGTAGTTTTTCTCCAGTCAGAGGCTCTGGAAGGATTATTTGGCTGCAACATATCATATGACTTTGTTCTTAGAGTTACATTTTAACTGAGAAAGTTTAACAAGTATGACTTATGGGCTTCTAAAATTGGCAGTAGAAAAATGAGCTGAGGAAGTCATGGAAAAAAACCACAAGCGAGGCCATTCCATGTTATGCACAATTTCTGGGCTCTTTTTCCAATCTTCTGGTTTTTTTGGATGGTGGAAAATATTTTCCAGCTACACAGGCCTGGCTTCACTGAGTATGTATTTATGCCAAGTTTATAAAAAGCAGCTGCAGACATGGTTGAATGAAAGGATTACACTGCTGTCTGTCCTCCAGAAGGTGCTTCAGTTCACACCCTGTCCCACAGAGCGAGGCTCACTTCTCAGATCTCCATGAATTTATGTAAAGAAGGACAGAATTTGAACCGTACAATACAAACTATGGCTGTGCACATAAATGGGCATGCACACATGTACATATGGCTATCCGGCTAGTTAGTGGCAGTTGCTGGCCACTGCTAATGCTGGCTTTTAGCGCCTGAAGCTTACCACCATTCCTCCAACCTCTCCCCACCCTAGTCCACCTTCCATGAAGACAACGATGGGGAGTGGGCTTTCAGGGTCAAGATCCTGGTCTCAGTGTATTTCTGCTGCCTGCTTCACATGTGCCTGCTCTCCAGCTGCTCCCACTGCAATTCAGTACTCTCAGGCTGCCAGGCTTTAAGGCTAGAAGGAATTTCTGTGAACATGCAGCCTGATCCCCTCCACAGCACACTGCCACTGAATTTCAATCAGGAATCCAGGCAGCAGAGGCATAACCTTAATTTTCAGCCGTGCCTTGTCACAGCCTTGGCCTTACTACTCACAAGAGGAAAGTCACAAATAATTCTTCACTCTCCTAAACAGAATAGCTCCGGGGGGGTGTGGAGGGGTGGACACAAGCTGAAAGTAAATGCATATAAAAAGGTAAGGTAGGTGGTAAGTTGCAGATTGTGCATTACAGATCTGTACCCTGCTGTTTTTGCAGTCGAGTATCTTAGAATAACAGTACTGAGAACGACAGTGTTACATCAGGAATATCGGTCAAGACAATATTTCCTGGCAATTGTTTGAGAAATGCTTTTCTCACAGCTAATTGCTCCCTAGAGGCTGTGTTTTCTCTGTTTTTAGAAGGAGAGCGATTAAGAAAGAAGGTTTTTAAACCTCTGCACCCTGCTGTAGGACAAAGAACTGTGGGGGAAAAAGGAAAAAAAGAAAGAAAAGAAAAAGGCACAACAGCTGTAATGTTCTATGAAATGATTTTGTTCTGTTCTCTTGCCGGGGTGGTGGGTGCAATCATCAGTTTGGCAGAGATAAATACAGAAAAAGGAAGACATTTTACAGAAGCCCCAGCTGCAGGAGTACCACATTGCCATCTAGCGACACCGGCTCTGGGAAGCTGAAACACATGGGGCTTCGCCGACTCTCTGTGCCTCCCACACCGGTGCCTGCCCCTGGGCAGAAGGCAGCTACCTGGACATGGGGCCTCATTTCCTTCCTGTGCTTTACAGCCAAGCTTGAGAACTGCAAAACCACTTGGTTTATAAAAGACATGTGTAGGAAGGCAAGGGGAAAATGGAAAAATTCCACCCAAAGGAAGTTTAAGACAAACTTAGCTTTGCTGGGATAAACCTGGTGCTTACACTGAGGCCCACAGATTCTCATCTTTCATTGCTGCTGCTGTCGCACATAAAGTTACCACACCTTGGGCATCTTCTGCAATTGTCATATGAATGTCTATGGCAAAATGATGGGCTGGCGGGAGCACGAGCACTACCTTGTCCCAAGGAGACAGGCCTGAATCTTGACCTGATGCGCTGTCCCCAGTTATGCTGCCAAACACCTCAGTACCTGTGTGCCCAGATGCTATCCTGCAGTGCCAACTCTGATAATTTGACTCCACTATGTGCCTCTGCAATTACACATTTCCTTTGTATTCTGAAAAGAATACAAATGTTAACCTTTCAACACTTTAAAAAAGAAAAGTCAAAATGCTAATAAGCCCCTTAGAGAGCAAAAGGCAGGCACTCGATCTTCAGAAGATGCCTAGCAAAGGGCAGTGAATGAACACTTTTGTATGACCTTCGCACAGGAAGTTAAAAAGAAAAAAGAGCTTTGGTGTATAGGAATTCTGACATTCATTGAAAGATGTTAAATTGGAAGATCCTGGATGCAGCAGACTTATATTTAACTAGAAAACAAAAACACTCCCAATGCCTGAACTGCCAGAAGAGACCATCATTTTGGGAAGCAATGGCAGAAGCCTTGCATCAGGCATCCAAGACTACCCACAAAGCTCTGCTTCGTGGCACGTGCAGTTCCCACTGGAAGTACATGACCACTCTCACACCTTATGGGCATTGAAAGATGATTAGTAGCAGACTGTATTGGCTGTAGTGCAAAGGACAGTATGTCTAGCTAATCATTAGCTCTGTCTCTTTGGTCCCCGAGTCCTGTGAAGCTTCACAAGAGCACAGCTGTACTGCATTTGCAGCAATGTCAATAAGGATGACATTCTTTGATATTATCAAAAATGATGTAGTCTTCCAAGAAAAAAGAAAAATGCAGTAAAGTTCCCCAATATGAAGATAATCTGTGCTGCTCCAGTGAATTACTCTTACAGCAGCATTTCTTCAAAAACCCAGAGTGATGGCCTCTACAAATTCTTTGGTGACTGAACACTACGAGGACCTACGAATACTTTGAATTTACAAAACTACTTCTTCATCAATCAATAACAAAGCTTGTGTTGTCACCCCCCGAGATCAAGCCCACATCACCTGCAACATTATCAGGAGCTGGGGAGGTAGAATTTGAACAGTAAGATTTTAAAAAAAGGAAAGCCATAAAGGATCCTGAGTCTGAGCCATTGCTGGTTCTGTCAGACTGCAATCTGGTTCTTTTTTTTTCTTTAAAATCAGGGTGAGATCACTATTTTTCTTGAAAATGTGCTGCCCAAGATAGGAAACATCCATCTGTGAAAAGATCTAAAGTCTAATGACAAATATTGTCAGGCCTGCTGAAAATCTTCAAGGGCAATGCAGCAGAGAAAACACTGCTCACGACCTTGTCAGTTGGGACAAGGTCCTAACGGTATCCTGGAAACAACGAAAATGAAGGGAGGGATTCTACACAGGAGCCAATTTTTTTCCCTGTTTCTCATTTTGTGACATAAAACAGGGGGAGAGCACTGCCCCAATATCAATACAGTCCATCCCTGGGACTCTGTGCCCTTTAGAAAATCAATATAACTTCTGAGCACTTACTTCCATGGTTGCCCAGAGAAGCCAAGGTGCCCAAGTGGTTAGCTCAAGCTTCCACTAAGAACCAGATGGTCCATTGGTTCTTGAGGGTGGCAGGACACACCAGTCTGATCATCTGACTTTCTGAATATATGGCTACCACATATCCAGCTCCTGCCAGGCAGAAGCTTTCCAGAAACCAGCTCCAAAGCAGAAAAAGGAGGACAGAGCCAAACGGCCAACAGATAACATCTGTTCTAACCACCAAGACTTTGAAGGTCAAAAGCATGATTTAGAAGGCTGCATTGTTTTTAAGGATGGGGCAGCTGTCCAAAACTGGGCTACAACTTTCTCTCTGTAAAGTTTTCAACAGTTTTATCAGGTTGTCAAGTTTTCACAGTTTGCAATCCAACATCTAGTGGACACTGACTCACTGCATTGCCTTCTAAGCTATTTCCCTCACTTACACCTGCTTAATACCTATGACCCAGCTTTCCTATTTGCATGATGGTGTCACCAAAATTCAGGCACTACAGTGTGGGCTGATTACTAAGTTTTGACAGAACAGTCAGAGTTCCTTCTAAAGTTACTATCCAACAGCAAGCTAGACTTTTGAAAGATTGATTCTTACATTTACAATGCAGAAGGCACTTATAAACTGCAGGACTGCCAGCAGAGCAATTAACCCAGTGCTCGACAGCTCATGTTCTTTGATTTCAGCTGGGACGGGGAAGTTGTGCTTCAAATCTATTCAGTTAGGGAGAGTGTCTTTAATACTTTTTTCTTTTAGTAGGTTTCATGATTTATAGGCAAGTCTATGGTTGGTTGAGGTCTGATTTTTCCTGATTACACTAGTAACTACCACTGATTAGCTAAGCACTCTGAAACAACTGTGACATAAGAAAAGAAGCAAGCTTTAGAGCTTCATACATAATTCAGATAAAACACCCACCCAATTGCTACCAAAACAATTGTACTGTCCTAAACCTTACCTTCTCCCTTCCTGTGTCACTGTCCCAATGTCCTGCTCTTGACTGCTTAGGTTTCCATGAGGAAAGGACCATGCAGAGTAAATTACGGGATCAGGACCGCAGGTTGTGAGCTTGCAGAAGCAGAGACTTCATCTTGACAGATTCTTCAGAGTGCCACACACATCTCTGCTGGTACAGAAGTAATAATAATAATTTCATGCTAAGAATTCTGCCAGTGCCAATGGCCAGTAAATAACACCCCTACAAAGAAGTAAAAAAGGGCCCTGAGTTGTGTTAGACAACTTCTACCATAAGCCAAGGAACCTGATGTTAAAGCTCAAAACTTCAGATGGAGAGAGAAAACCAAATGAAACATAAATCAAATAGCAACCTCTCATGGTTATGCAAATTCAGGTGAGTGTCATTATGTCAAAAACTCCAATCAGAAGAACTCCATAAACATGGAGGCTGTAACCTGGAGTCAGATGGGGCTTCTCTTCTTTATACAGGCAAAAACTTCCACCTCCTTAATTCTAGGAGCTGGTAGTCTTCATCACCGTAACTTACAGGACCAAACAATTACATTATACCAGGTCAATGTGTGGTGAAAGTAAATTTCCATCAAAATCAAACTGTTCCCACCAATAATGAGATACTGCTATGAATTGATTAGGTGTGTACTATCAATTAAAAACAACAGAGAAGAGTTTCTCAAAGAACATGCTTGCTCAGGAATCCCTTTTCTCCATTTCTCCATTTAATTAGTCATTGAATTATAATGAACAAATTCATGCAATAATCATTGTCATTTTAATCATCAAAGCTGAATGTACATTCTTTCTCATTAAATAATATTAAATACAACAAGAGATGCTAACCAGGTTGTTTCAGAACTCCAGGAAATGCTTTTACATACATGCCAAAACAGGCAAATATTGTTTTCATACAGCAAAATTCTGTATCTTCCAGGCTATGTTACAGAGTGTAACATAGACAGTGACCTAAGGAAGGAAGAGAAGCATGGTTTGCTGAAACGGTATCTTTTAGTAAACAACTCTCTCTAGATACTTGTCATGTTTTAAGCAGACTTTGAAGAATTTCTAACTAACAAGCTGAATGCTTGGAAAAATGTTGACTAACAGTTACAAGGGTGGAAAATTTCCATTTACTTGTATGGCATAAACATACGCTTTCCCTCTGCAAACACAGACCAGGAAGCAGAGAAAAATCACTTCTGAGGTGTACAAGTAGTTCAGTTTTGAGCCAGGATGTCACTACAACACAAATATCTGTCTCCAAGGCATGAGGGAGACCCCATCAGCTCCCTTCATGTCAGCTACAGGATCACAACAGGGTGAGTAGATTTTGCCACCTTAAGTTGAAATTCAACCAGCATTGAAAATGCATCCTGTCACGAACCTATAACATCTTGCCCCCTCATTTTTTTAGGTGGCTCTCCTTACATGTGTCATCACTTCCACCCCTACTTCAGTTAACAGGTGCACTTCTTTCACTCCAGCTAGCAAAGCTCATGCAGCTGGGCAGGGGAAAACTCTTCTCCTGCATGCCTGGGAATGGGATTCAGTTGCATTTTGTTGCAGAGTTGAAGATGTACAATGCAGTTGGCTTATCTATATACCTAGTTTCTGTAGAGGGATGGAGAGAAAAAGGGAAATCCTTCTAATCACGTCATCACAAGTCAGACACACAGGATTTAAAAAGCCAAATTTAGGTATTATCAGTAGAAACACTTGCCACTGCTGCCCCACTGAGCCTGTCTTATACACTGTACCAAATCTGTCTCAACAAAATACTGCACTGCATCACCTCACAAGACAGGAAGATCCTAAAAATCAGGATTTTGCAGGATGAGCTTGCACAAAATGTGTGTGCAAAACTGCCTTCTGCTGTTTAGATTAAGACCTGTGCAGACAAATGATGCGTGACCAAATCAGTTTTGAGCTACAAGGATCCAAGATGCAAAGAGGCAAAACTATCTGACTTCATCTGTTTTCTGCCTCCATGCACACTAGGAATTTCATACGTGAACACCACTCACAACTGTCTTGCAGCATGGACCATCCCGACAGATCTGTAGGCTGTAGCAACATCGTACCAGTTGCAACACTCTGTTAAGCAACTCTCCCACGATGGGTGAGCATCACCAGACATCTTCTCACCCCAAAGATGAGTTGAGAACACCCTCAGGGTGCAAGGGAAATGATGTAATTGCGGGTGAGCGCTGCAGGACATACATGCAGGACATGTTAAATCAAGGCCTGCGCTTTACACAACAGGAACAGAAACTGTATGCCTGGAGTCAAAAAGCTTATAGCACAGAGGCCTTTATGACTTAAGGATTACTAAGTTGCAGCGATGATCAGAAAACAGGGTAGCAAGCTCATCAAAAGGTGTTGAGTAAATATTCTGTAAAACTAGCCCCTGCTGCAAGGAAAGAAGAGAGAACCTGTTTTTCTTTTTCGTGAACACATGGAAATCACTGTATTTTGAAAAAGCTGCCCATTATCTACTGCCAGTATGCTGGACACTTTGGTACAGAAACATCACAGAAGGGCCAGCTGTTTTCTATGGCTTCACTCACACATTCAAACACGGATGTGGTAAATTCTGCCCTCTGAGAACAGCATCAGATATCCACATCTTCTTTGGGAAGTTCTAGTTTGGTACAACTGCAGAAAACAAGTACAGATACCCACACCAGTTCAATTTCCGGAGTGCCTCCAACAAAAGCTAGCCCAGTCCTCGTGAATTAAGCACAAGTTTCAGCTCTTTGCAACAGGCTTTTGGTCAGTGCATAAAGAACTCTGTAAGCTATGCTGGTCAGTGTAAACACACAAACTAAAAACCAAACCAAAACTTGGGTACAACAGAAGCCTTGAAGAATACTTTTTTTTTCCACAACAGCCCTTTTCATACCCATACGTTTAAATACACAGAAGCATGGGTGTACTGTACAACATGCCTTTGAAACCATCACTGAAAGCACTTAGTGACCACTTCAAAGCTTTCCTTGATGTTTAACTCATGTTAACTGTAACACAACAGTCATGTAGGGCCACTGTTCAGCCTAGGGGACTTTAAACACACCATCAACAGATGTACAAATGAAATTTTAGAGATTCTTCTCAGTGCATAAATAGCTAGAGCTTTACTTTGATGATGGCTGGCTGGCCTCCTACACAGCAGGCCTGGGACTTCTCCGTTTTTCAAGTTAAGGGTAACAATAATATTGTCAGCCCCCAGGAAAAGGAAATTAATGCCAGATGATTCAGTGTGTGCCTGATCACTCTGGTTTTGGATTTGATTCCATTATCTAGAAAGCTTAATGGTGAAACATCAAAGGTAGTCCTGCATGATAATGAAACTAGCTGGGTGTTTTTTCTATAAAAGCTGCCTGAGAAGCTCGTAACCAATGACAGAAGACTTCCCAGCATAAAACTAAGAGACCTCTCATATTCTTTATGGGAAATTCTTTTAGTGCTGAAAACAAGTGCCTTATTCTTGGAGAACCACAGAAAAGAAGATGGCTCTTTCTGGGAAAAAGATTAGTAGTTTAACCTGCAGTAAAATAAGATTACAGATCTTGTTCACCAGCAGCTGTGAGCTCAGTAGCAGCAAATACACAACCGGAACGGCTCACTTTCACATCTTCTTAATTTGCACAGGTGAAAAGAAATACAGTACTACGCAGAGCTAAGGTAATGGCATTACTGCTGCTGATGCAGTACCATCAATCACTACCAATACCCTTCTCATGACCCGTACTTTGCTTGTGTCTGAAACACCTGTGGGCTGTGCATGCTAGCTACACCACTGCCAGCCTGCCACTGTTGGAGCAACAGCAAATTCCCATTCTAGACATCTTCCAAGTCTTCAGTTTGTAAAGTATTAGCTTCACTGGGAGATTTGGAGGGAAAAAAAAAAATCAAGTCTTATTAAAAGGATTCATCATTACATTCTATTAGCCAAGGCACTCAAAACAGGTATCAGAGCTTGCTCTGGCATAATAACCAGGTACTTCTGGGTTATCAAGTAGGAGAATAAATTTTCATTTAGGGTTACATTTAAACCTATGCTATCTAAAATTTTGTTTGTATCTGACTTAGCAGGATCAAGAAAACTAAAAAGGGTTAGAGCAATATGTGTCTGTGATGCTTATTAAAACAAATAACATTTATAGACATAGTCAGAGTATCACCAAGCCTTCCATCAAGATCAGAATTGACATCCAGGCTTGCTAAAACACACTTAGTTCAGAAGAGCTTTGTTGTAAGCTAAAAGGTGAATTCAAATTGCCATCATTACACCAAAGAGCGTAGAAAATTGTTCAGGTTTGAAGGAAGGGTGCTACTTTTGTCTTATGCTGTTTGGGTTTGTTTTTCAAGGCAGGACGGAAGAGTTTGATCTACCTTAAGACAATGCTAAAAGCTGAACTAAAAAGATATACTGAAGTGACTACCACCAGCAAGGACAGCAGGTAAATATGCTAACAGTTCTGTCAACATAACCTATGAATTCCTACTTTTTACTTATAAGGGTTAGAAAAGAAAAACTCCTCCAAAAAGCCTCATTAAAAACAGAATCTTCTGCAATTTCACAGTAAGTGCAAAATAACTTTGTCCCTCTAAAATAAATTAAAAGAGCACCTCATCCATTGTCACCTGAAGAATATGGCTATTAAGTTTTACTTTTACCTTATGCTACCTGAACAATTCAAGGACAACGACTAAACTACAGCCAGCTGTTCAAGAAATTTTTGTTCACACCAGCCATTAACTTCAGTATTTGTCGCATTACAGAATGATTCAATAGCACCTCAAATCCTTGGAAATCGTGTTTTCAAGGCGTTAAGGGAAATTACTCTTCCATGGCAAATCATCTAAGCAGACTGACTCAGTAAGAAACATTTCTACTCCGAAACTCAGGTATTTGACTGCTAGGTCACAATCAGCTATCCACTTAACCTCTGAAAAATCCTGTATGAGGCAATTTCTGAACTGTTGAGGAGAATCTGCCTTTACAGAAACTTACACCAGGCTGAAATGAGACAGAGACAGATGAGAATGTTGGCTAAAGCGCTCTCAAAGTACCTCACTTCTACTTAAGACTATGCCACCTTGTACCTTACCCATTAATTTATCAGCATCATTAGTACAAACTGTCAGCTGGTCTGAAAACTGACACTTCAAAGCATTCTCCTCAAGCTGAAAATCAGACACCATGCCAAAAAGATAAAGCTACATTTTTAATTGTTTCTTCTGCCACCTGAGTGCTGATAGCTCAAACCCAGAAAACAGCAAAAGCCAACCTCTTTTGACATTTAGAATACCCTATCCATGAAAAACTTGCTTTCACAAGTCCACTTCTGCTAGTCATTAAAGTCTGTTTATTATTTGCCTCCTTTGCACTAGCAGAGGAAAATTCACCACACCACACCAAAATTTTACAACATCCAATTCCATTAGCTTTAACTATTTACCCCAGGGATATCACTGTCTTACCTTATCAGTGCAATTTTTTTCTTAAGGTAAATGCCTTAAAAAGAACATTAAGAACAATGTTCTACGGTCTTGAAGACAAGAGACTGAAGTATTAACTGTATATCTTGCAAAAAAGTTTCAAGCTTTCAAAAAACCACCTTTGTGCTCTTACAACCTGCCCCAGGTTCTATTCCAAACAGCTTTGTTTCAGACAGCTGAATTAACAGAGCTTTCATGTTTGCCAGATAGTTTTGACTTGCATCATTTTACGTGTTATTGTTCCTGACAGAAATGGATTTGTCATTCTTTCTGCAGCCAGCATCTATTACCATTGTGATTTGCTTGTCTTTCTAAGGTGATCTGTTACTGTTTAATGATCATATGTTTATTTTTTCAGGAAATGACACAAGGTTTTAAGCTTAATTAAAAGCATTGGAAGACCAGCCATAACATTAAAAATAAATTTTAATGTTGCAATTTTTAGATCATTTGCTCTGACACCCAAATATTCTGAAATTTAAAGTAGTACTATAGGGACACACAAGTGCAGATAAATCTTTATTGCCATAACTTTGTTTTTTTCAAAAATGAGCATTGGGTTTTCAATAGGTCGTAGTTTTATGTCTTATATGTACAACATTACAACTGCGTATTTTAATAATAATGAAGTTAAGTGATACTTTGATAACTCAACACAGTGTATTTATAAAATGAATTCTTATCAAAATACACTTTTCACTGGGATAATAAATAAAATCCTGCGAAACCCACCTACACAAAGTTAATTTTAACTCTGGTAGAACCCGATGTGGTACACAGTCCATTAACTACTATGTTTGCCCCTTTATCCCCCTACTGATGCTCATCTTCTGGGGTAAGAAAACTTTTTTCCCCCCGTTGTGGTGTGACCTCATTCAACATCATCTTCAGCCAAGCACTGTGCACTTACAATTCTCTGTAAGAAGGAGAAAAACTCATTCACAATTACATAAAATTGACAGTAGGCAACTGATTATCAAGCAATGTAATTTTACACTGAACATTAAGCAGTGTAATTATCGAGCAAACTGATTAAAGTTAAAAATGGCAATCTATTTGACTTAAGTTTTTGAAGTCAGTTCCACAGAAATTACATACAGTACAATGCCTAACAAAGCCAAAGACAGATAAACAATATCCTATCAGCCTCAAGCGATGATCTCTGTGTGGTTTTGGCACTGTTCTCATAGGAAACATTTTTGCTCAATTGTTTCCCCTGACATTTACATCTCCTGTACCCAACACTTCTTGGTGTTACCACTAACTATAGGGACCTTAACCTGAAATGGAACCAGGCCTGAGCTGTAAAAAGAGCTGACTGATACACAGCACTGAGCCTCCGCTTTATGTCAGGTAACACCATTAGGGAGTACCCTTGCTTTTCCAAGAACATAGAACATATTATTTATTTTACAACAGACTCGCCTGCCAGCATATTACCAACATTACCTGCACACTACTCAGACTAAAAAGGGAGGGCATTTTATACACAGATCTACTAACACTTTTCTCATCATGGAAACTCCCAAGTTTCCAAAATTGTCATGTGTTCTGGGGCTAGTTAACATTTTGTTTTTATAGCTGGCCCAGAAGCAACCGGGTAGCAAAAGCAACAGATTAATTTTAATGGACTTTCATAGCACTCACAGACACTTGTAGATAAGCAATTTAATAAAAACCCAACAAACTCAAGACCCAGAGCACTGAAGTTACCGCTCTTCTGATTCCCCCAGCTTGCATTTGGCAAACATTGGATTCACTTGTAGTATCAGAGCTGCAGTCAGATTCTCTACTTCAAGAGCTTAGCATACCCTACACACAAGAGAAGCGTTGCATTTCTATTTTATCCTGTTTGCTATTAATGCCAGATGAAGATTTTCGTATTCACTTTTTAATGTCTTGGGTGAAAAAAAAGCTTCTTTAAATCTAACTGAATGTATTAAAAAAACCAGATTACAAAACCCAATACTCAAGACTGATGTAGTTCAATTACTTCGAACCCCAAACAACACCGAACACTTCACATACCTGGCTTATTGTAGGGAGCTTAGTTAGAAGCATTTGAAACACTGGTGGTGGAAGAGTCTGCTGTAGAACTTGTAGTAGCTGCTGGGGCTGTCCACACACAGCAATGGCATTGGTCAAGTGATCAACACCTTTTTCATATTCACCTGTATAACAAATTATAATGTTTTGAAATCAACCTTCTTCCACACTGTAACACATTTACATAAAACACCCACCAACAGTGGATTAAACTCCTTGATGGATCTTCTGAACACAAAAGGTTAGAAACAAGTAAATAGATTTCCTAGAGGAATTTGACTCCCCCAAATATCTTAGTATATAAAAATCATCTTCTAGCAAAGGTGAAGAAAAATTATTTTACAATTTACCCTTCAGAAAAAAAAATAAAAAATGCCATCACCTTGAGCTAGCAGTTCCTCGCCAAGTTGAATCTCCTCAAGGAAAAACTTCTGAACCGCATCAGCATCTTTCAGATCAGGCAACTATGACACACAGAGTAAAAGTTAAGTTGGCCCTTAAACACCAAGTAATAAACAAGTTAGCAGAAAACATTCTCAACTGAAATCAAACATGTACACAACCACACTGTTACACTGACACTGGCAAAAAAATACCTAAGTCACCACTAAGTTAAATGTACACAGAATGTTTTTGAAAATCAGACTCAGGTCTCATATCATTGCATTGCAAATCTGTAGAGAGACAGAGCCTGAAATATCTCTATTCACTTTATTAAGTACACAATTTTGTAACAAATACAAGTTCTAAGGTGTGTTACATTTATAACAACTATATTTCTTACAATTGTTTAAGAAAAACGTTATCTTTTCTTCCTGGTGATAAGGAAAGGGAAATCAAATACTTATGGCAAAAAAACATATTAAGCTCAGTTATACATGTATCTCATCAGTGATTTTAAGTCTGAAAAGTCCTTGTGCATACCACAAAGAGAAAAACACCACAAAAATCACACAGTGAATGTTGTACTTTCTAGTACAACTCCTCTATCTGAAACAAAAAAGGAACAATCATATTTGTGAGCATTAAAAAAAACTAAAGACTGCATATTTGCAGAAGTATTTGTAATGCTGAAATCAAAAAAATCCAGCTGTAATGATGGATTTAAATAAATCTTACAAATAACACAAATGAAACGTCTTTCAAAATAGCACTGCATTATTGAACACATTATTACCTTGGAAAGCCCTGCTCTCTCTTTGGCAAGCTTCTGTTTCTTCCTTCCTGTAAGAATAAAAACATTTTACATTTTTAATTTGCAATTAAAAAGCCCTTCAGATTACAGTTTGAAACCGTGAACAAATCAAAGTTATTTTCAGAATAAAAAACTGCTACTGTATTCCAAACACTGAAGACTGAACACAAGACTGCAGCCCACTCTCTGCGACAGAACATCATTTAGAGGTCTAATGAGGGCTGGCAGTCGTACACCAACCCAAAATGGCAACTCTTCTCCTGCAGCTATGGCAAACACCAACCGTGCAGGGCCTGCAGCACACATACCTCGGGCACTAGAGGCACACAGAAGCAAGGAGAATTAGTCATACAGGAATTCTCTACAGGATTCCTAACAATAAGCCACACGAGAGCTGTCTACAAGTCAAAGCTATCTAGTTCTGAACTGTATGGTAGACCACCAACAGGGACTTCAGCAGGTCACAGCAGATACGTGCAGGGTGCACTTTCCCAGCTGCTTTATGGCAAAGGCTTGGGAAACAGGTAATAGGTGGCAGTATCTCATCATCCCACAGCAAGAGCAATACTAAGGGATACATTTCTGAAACCTGAGGAAAGCAAACCTCTAGAGATGGAACAAACATGGACAGATTTAATTGCCCAATCTACAGGCAAAAAAGTTGGTCTGCTACTAAAGTCGTACCATTCCAGCAAAACTATGGTAATTAAAATGATTGTATGATAAATGTAATTAAAATTAAAGTGGCTTTTAAAGCAACTAGGCAGGTATAAAGGTATTTTTATAGTAGCAGTTATTCATACAAGAAAGAATAATTATACTAATAGAGGTAATTTCCTTAGAATAATCATTCTTCTAAGTCTTCAGCTCATCAACTGAAATAGTTACACCAATAAAACTTCTAAATACAGCCTATGGTTAAACTGTCCTCTCACCATTTGTTCTCGGTGCTCAGAGAACAACTGTATTTACAAAGAACAACTGTTACACAGCCCTGATTTTTCTTTTGAGACAATTTTACAAGTTGGAAATACTTCTAAATATGACTAGCAGTTTTAAATTGTAATTCAAAATTTCCAATTGTCCACATGATGAAGACACCTGGGAATGCTATTTCCTAGCAGAGTGATAACATAACGCATAACATTTGTGGAAATGATCAAGTGATCTTTATATAAAGGGAGTTCATATTGTAACTAAATGGATCACCTTTCCTACCTTTTACAACACCTTAATAACCCTTAGCACCTGGATTTCTACTTATTGACCTGTGTACATTATTTTACAACATTATATACAGAAAAATGCATTGTATAGAACTGTAGCGTACTACAATTTTATTATGGTTATTTCTGTTATTTAAGAATTTATCTTGAAAATTAGTGCTAATAAAACTAGCTCACTCCAACTTTTCTGAGGCATTCATTTGCACAAAACTTGAAACTGCACTACTGTGTAAACAAGTTTTGCTAATACATAAAATCTTTAAGGTTAAATTAAAACAAAAGTAATATTTATACGTTTCATTATCAAAACAAGCCACATTGTAACTGTAGTGCATTCAGTGAAAACACCAAAAAGAAGTACAAAGAGTAAGACCTTAATATTGATATAACATTTTCAGGAAAAAATTGTGTTTTCTTGGCGTGACTATGTCATCTTCTAAAATGTTATAAAAGGTATCATTCACCAGGTTAAGCATTCAGAGATAAAGAAATACAAGACATGCAGGTAACTGCAGCTATTTAATAAAAGCTTTTGACCACTGATCACACACATTTGAAATCATGTACTTTAACCTGAAAATGGTAAAGGAATATGAAGAATCACCAAGATTTAGATACTGAACACTGATCTACTGAATCTTTCAAGTCTGATTACTGTGCAACTTTTCTTCTTCTTAATATTCTTCTACAGATCTCTTTAAAAAGTCCACTAGATAAATCAATTACAAAACCCAGATAACTCTGATGGATATTTAGGAATTCTTCCCATATTGTTTGGTAACACTGGTTTCAAAATATCTTTGTAACCAACAGCCAAAAGTTACATTTGTAATACCATAAGCAAAAAGCAATGACTTTGGGGGGGGGGCGGGGACCAAACCTAAAAACCTCTCCAAGTTTGTTTTCCCTTAGGGACCTCCAAGAAAGTGAAACACTTCAGAGATAACCACATTAAAAATGGGAAGGGCAACGTTTCATAGAAGGAATCTTTATTAACATGGAAATGCAGTCTATCCACCCAAAACTGAAAGCTGAGCTGCAGCTCTCGAACTGCACAGGACCTGCAGGCCCTCCAGGCCAGCCCTTGTACACAGGGACCGAGTTTCCAACATGAACCAATGGATAACCTGTCCCACTGGTATGGGTTGCAAAAAGCCCCAGACAGCCCCAGCAGCTTCCCAATCAGTCCCACAGAGGAGCAGGAGGAACAAAAAGCTGTTTGCACTTTCAGCTCCCATCCGTGCAGTCCTGCCTACTGCCCTCCTCTCGTGCCACTGTCCAGGCAGAAGGTGCAAAATTCAGCTTGGTCGGGAACTCCAGCTGTCTCTGAATGAGGAGATCAGTGACAGAACACTTACTGTTTTATTCATTCAAGAAGGCAAATAGCAAATACATCTAAATTCTTGTAATCTTAAAATATAGCTGGGGAACCTAAGCAGATGTTTATGGCTTTGCTATCTGTTGGTCCCAAGATTAAATATGGACATGCCCCCAAAGCAGCAACACCAAAACCTAAAAAAATCCCATCAAAAAACTCCACCCACAAAACTTGCTAAATAAAATTAAAACATCTGGAAAACCAAAGTGAAGTAGTTCCTCAAGCCTTCCAGAAACTTCCAGGAAATCAAGGGGTTTTTTCCCCCAAAACCTGAATCTAGCCACCTCATTTTTATGCTGGGCCTTTGCAAGGTAAACTTTGGTCCTAACACAGCCCACAGGGATGTACAATGTAACTACGAGGCCAAAACAAAATAGTTGTTCTTCATTTGCCAACATGTGCTTGACCAAATATGACAGGCAATCCACTGATTTGTCAGAACTCCTGTCCTTCCCAAATTCTGCTGACATTGCATCACAGAGGCTGAAAAACAATCTTTTCCTAAGAAGGTTAGTGAAAAAAAATGTGCTGTAAAGGTGGTTTCTACAAGTTTTCCATCACATGCTCCCACTATTGCCCAACAAATGGAGCACCTTCATATAAAGAACTGCAAGTGGCTGCTGCACTGGACCTTTTTGGCCAAATATTTTACAGCCCAAGCCTTACTGTCTACCCCACAGTAGAAATGCTGTAATAACCAGATCAGTGGCACCAGCGCTAGACCACCCATACTAAAGAATCTGTTACACTACTACTAAAATAAATTAACCCAAATTCCTTAATATTAACTAAAGCCTTACAACTGAAAGCAGACAGTGCATCATGTGCAAGGACTGTAAGTCATACAATGATGTTCTCCAAATGACAACTGCCACCCTGCAGCAAAACACTATGGATGTGTTTCCCACTTCAAAGAACGTGACAGTTCTTAACCACAGTGATTCTAAGGTTCATTCATAACATGACTGGATAGAGGCTCAGCTAATGAAAACCTGGACTGCAAGAATCTTATGTAATTCGGTATTTCTCCTACGATGTATTTGGCATCAAAGGAAAACCCCAGGGCTGATTATACAGCCAAAAATTAAGTCTGCTTGAGCAAGACAAGCACATATCATTTTACTGCGCTAGAACTTCCCAATGAAGGACTTGCACTGCAGGGAAAAAAGTGCTCAGAAGACACACAAGAGGTATGTGCCTAAAATCCTACACACATGAGCAAGGGCCTGAAGATGAAATATTTGGCAGACATGGCTGGCTGTGGAGGAGCTTTCAGAGAGTGGAATTAATTTGCTGTTAAACATCAACACAGGTCACTCAACAATTCAATCCATCAAGGCAGAAACAAAGCTCTTTGGTTGCGTTTAAATGTTATCAGGTAAATATTCATTTTCGACCCATTTAGTTATTGACTTTTCCACCCATGGAACTGCTGATCACGTCATGTTTGCTTGCCAGGGAACTTCACCTTAATGGTAAGTTCTTATCTTCAGAGTAGTTACCAAAGGAAATAAACATATTCCCACGATAGAAACAACTCAGCACAGCAAACATCAGCTTATTTCTCATGATTTGAGTCCCTTCAGTGCCCGTGCTTACAACTCCATTTAAAACCCTCACTATTAAAACATTTAAAAAAATGTTGAAGATGTGAAATAATGAAGAGCCACGGGAGAAGAGCTCTACATTTTGGATTAATCAACAGTTTTCTCTGGCATTCATTCTTATCCTGGAAGCCAACAGCAGAGCTGCCAGGAGGGTTTAGAATGCAGCCGATGAAATACCTGAGAGCTGCCACCGACCCCTGTCTCACACAGCAACAACTTCACTGTAAGAGATCACTGTTTTATCTGCTCATCTTCCAAGAGTGAAAAAGAATAAGTGTCACCACATAAAAGTGGAGGCTATAATAGCACAGCTGAGCCTGTAGGAGAGCAATATGTGAAAAAAAAAAAAAGGGGGAGGGGAGGTAAATTATTTCCAAGCCAAGCATCTGAGACGGAAACTACAAGTTACCCAACATCTACAGCAAAAGACGACCCTGCTCAGAACTACCTGAAAGGAGGGGGTAGTGAGGCGGGGGCCGGTCTCTGCTACCGTGCCTGCAGTGAGAGGGCCAGAGGACAAGGGCTTAGGCTGAGACAGAGAACATTCAGATTAGATACTATAGAAAAATATTTTCACTGTTCGGGTGGTCGGGCATTGGAATGGGTTGTCCAGGGAGCTGGTGGAGTTACCGTCCCTGGAGGTGTTCAGGAGACGTCCGGATCTGGTGCGGGGTGATACGGTTTAGTGGATTAAGGGTTACAGTGGGACCGCCGGGCGGATGGCTGGGCTGGATGGCCCTGAAGGTCTCTTCCAACCTTGGTGACACTGATTCTGTGCCCCGGCCCCTACCTTCGGTGCAGGGACAGAGAGACCCCACAAGCACCGAGGGGGCCCGGCGGGGCCCGGGGGCGGCGGGGTCAGGAGTGGCCCTCGCGCGAGCGGGGCGGGTGGGGGGGGCAGAGCACGGGGGACACTGAGGGAAGAGCGGGGGGGGGGGGGGGGGCGGGACGGAACGGGAGGGGAGGGGGCGCCCCGGGACACTCACGCTCCCGCAGTCGGTTCTTGAAATTGGGGTCGCTTCGCCTCTTGCGGTCGAAGTAGATGCAGTAGCCGATGAAGAGCGCCCCGCAGAGCCCCGCGGCGATGGCGCTGGTCCTGCCCACCATCATGGCGCCCCCCGACCCGCGCCCGCGCGAGCTCCGCAGGCACCTTGGGCCGAGCGGCCAAGGGAAAGGACCCCTCCGCGCTTCCGCTTACGTCATCACACGGCGGCGGCACAGGGCGCCTCCCGCAGTGCCTGCAAGAGGCGCGGGGCGCATGGGCGCGGCGGCGGGAAGCGCGCGGCGGAGGGGCGTGGCCTCGGCAGCGGCCTTGGTCGCCGGGAGAGCGAAGGGCTGGAACAGCAACGGCTGACTGGGGCAACAGGGACGGGGGCAAGAGACCTTGGGGATCATCCAGTCCAGCCTATGACCCTGTCAACTAGACCATGGCACCAAGTGCCACATCCAGTCTTTCCTTAAACACCTCCAGGGACAGTGAATCCACCACCTCCCTGGGCAGCCCATTCTAGAATGAGCCCATTCCAGAATGAAGAGATTCCCCCCCGATGTCCAACCTAAACCTCTCCCTGGCACAGCTCATCCCATTAGTTGTTACCTTGAGCCCCACCTGGCTACACCCTCCTTTCAGGTAGTTGTAGAGAGTGATGAGGTCTCCCCCAAGCCTCCTTCTCTCCACGCTAAACACCCCCAGACGCTCCTCATAGGACATGCACTCCAGACCCTTCACCAGCTCCATTGCCCTTCCTTCCACTGGACAACCGCAAAACAAGTGTATCTTGGTAACAATTACCATTTCATCACACCCGAGTCTGCTGTGAGTTGCTTTTCCTGTAGTCATTTTGGGTAATCCTACAGAACTCCAAAAGAAACAGTTCATAGTTAACCTCTGCAGCAAGACCTCAGCTGGAAGTGGATTCTTGGAACACAGAATAAAATCATGCAACACCTCACGTTACCTGCTGGGAGAAGCCAAATGCCCCAGAGCGAACACCAAGAACGACTACAGCTGTATTACCAAACAAAATTTATGACAAAACAGTCTTACATACATCAATCTTTGTGACACTAATTAGCATTTTTATCTGCTTGATTTTTATCAAACTTCTGTTTGTTTTTTCCAGTTTTTTTTCTAGGAATAGTTTTTAATCTTTTTGGTTTAGTGTTCTTCTTCAACGGGGTTGCTTTTTCACCAACAAAAGAATCATCAGAGTAGCTCTTCTTTTTTGTTGTGGTGTTAACTGTAGCCTTGGGAGCACGAGACGGGCCTGGAATTTTCTGTGGTGCTTTCCTCTTGTCTCCTGTGCGCTGCACTCGTATCTTTCTTCCCATCAGAACAGAGTTGTTGAGTTTCAGAGCAAGATGTACAGCATCTGTGTTCTACAAAAACAGACATGGAATTTAAAAGCAGCATTACTTCCAATTCATTGCTTTCAAATTAATGGTTACCTTTCTTCAAAATTTGTAAGTAGGATTTTACAATGAAGAGCAATCAAACTGCTCTAGTGAATGACACAAGATCTCTGCTCAGGAACACCAGCACACCCATGCAGCCCACACACGGAGGCACAGATACTTGACAATGGGCTACAGAACAGCTTAAATGAGACACAAAAGTCAGGTGCAGAGAGACAATGGAGAAACTCAGAGAAAAGAGGTACTGAGGTGCAGGAAATACACTAAGGAAGATGAGGTTGGGAGACTATGAGAAAGCAAGTTGTACTGAATCAAAAATAGAGTCCGTAAGCAAACCAGCTGCAGGAAAGAACTCCACTCACATTTAGACACATAAGAAACAGTAGAACACTGCAGTTATACCAAACAAACTCATCTGTCCCTCCTTTAAGACTTTCCCTTAAAGTCACTTCTTTCACTCCATTTTACAACTTTTACTTGTACAAAATCTGCAATAGTTTGTTTAGTGTCTGCTTCCACAGAACTGGTCTTCCAAGCTGCTTTTAACATACACAACAGCACTACCATTTAACATCATACACCTACAAGCATATACAAACCTCAAAAAGGTACTAAAAAGGTAAAAAAAATGCTATAAAGGCAGATCCCAATTCAGATTTCGAATAATTCCCACTGTGCTGGAGCAGGCCATGCACACATACCTCAAAGAGAACGTATCCAAAGCCTTTTCCCAGGCCAGTCTTTCTGTCTCTCACAACTCGCACTCCCACGACATCTCCACAGACATGGAAGTGTTCTCTCACAGCATCATCAAGGATGTCTGCAGGCAAGCACAAGGTAACAGATCTCTCTTCAGCAACACGCACAGCTTTAAAAGCCTGGCCCAAACTCAAATATTTCATATTCACCAATTCAGGTACATGCTATCAGTGGTTCAGAAAAACCCCAGCAAGTTAACAATGCAGACTTTATAAAAGGTTATTTATATTGATAGTTACCCACTCTCCTGCTTTGAAGAGTACAACATAAATCACAAATAAGAATGAAGGCAAAGACTGAAATTTTTCAAATCATTTCATTTATGGTTGGAACATAGTGGAAATTATGATGCCTGCTACATTTTTGTAGCTCCTTCTTACGCCAACATTTCTTTCTAAGAATTAATGCTGATGATAATGAGCTTGAGCTGGCTGTTCTTCAAGTCAAATGCTCACCGACTGAGCCGTGAATTTTAGCTGAATGGGGGAGAAGGGAGAAGCTTCCAAGCACAGCTGCTATACAATTATTTTGATAATAACTGGATGTGCAATGCTTTCTACATCTCATGCCTACACAAACAGACAAGTGTGATGTACCATCACAAAAATACAGGTTATTCTCTTTTTTGAATAGTTATGCTTCATACAATCCCCTTACATAGATATCAACATCTCTCTGTTAAAGGGAGGGGCTGAACTTAATATGATGGGTGTAACTACAGCAGTGGGACTTAGATGTGCTGAGAAAGGTTCAAGCTGCTGAAGTAATTTCAGAGCATGGCAAATCACAGAGTCATAGAATATTCTGAGTTGGAACAGACTGACAGGGATCATCGAGTCCAGCTCCCGGCCCTGCACAGGACATCCCCAAGAATCACACCATGTGCCTGAGAGTGTTGTCCAAACACTTCTTGAACCCTGTCAGGCTTGGAGCTGTGACCAATTCCCTGGGCCTGTAATGTCCAAACTTTTTTCTGCAGCACGTACACAGGAACACACAGTCCTGACACAAGCTCTACACAAGAGGCACTAGTAATGTCACCACAATCAGATTTGTCACCTGTCAAGGTTTTCAGACAGGTCAAGTGTTATAGACTGATGACTGTTTGTTCCAGTGTTACTGTCGCAGTACATGATGCAGGCTCTGCACCAGGCCACAGGCACAGGGCAAGCCTTCATCCAGAGTATTTACACATCCACGCGACCCCCAAGACAGATCCTTGTACCGAGCACCCTGACTCCTTAATACCCTCACAAAAACCACACCCAATGACAATCCCTTCATCTGCTCTCCAGTCTGCTCACAAGCAGCTGAGTATTCCTCAAGCATTGACCTCAGCTGCCTGGTAAACACCTCCACAGGGGTAACAATTGATCACCAAGAGCTGTCTGGGCATAGTCACTAACCCTGTGGCTCACAAACAGCATCAAAATGAGAAGCCATCACTGTCCATCACTCTGAATTGGTTCACAACAGATACCGGTACCCCTTAACAGTTTAGAAAGCTATGGCCTGTGCAACTTAGTCATATTTATTTAAAAAACATCAAGTGACAACAAGAACTAAAGCACTTGCAGAGCTACCTACAATAAAGAAAACAATCAACTTGTAGAACTTGATAAAAACTTACAACCCCTTTAGGTGTTTCCATTAACAAACAAAAATTAATACCAGCAAAAGATATTTAGCTACCTAAACATGCTATCCTAAATATAAAGAAATAAAAAGCCTAATGTCAAAATATTCCATAAATGCTAAGCGATGATGCACAACAACCCACTTTTGACCTACCATATGGGAGATTTCCCAAGAATACAGAACGTTTATTGTCATGCTAAAGAAAACAAGAGAGACAAGACAGTAAGTTATTTGTAACAGAAAAAAACCCAAACAACCAAACAAAAACAATAATCCCCCCCAACCAAACCAGAAAAGAGTTTTTCTAGTCACACATCTTACTTACTGAACTGGTTTTAGATGCAGTGTCAACTCTGATGTGAAATCCACTAGCAATTTCTGTTCCATTCCTTTTGTAGCCAAAAGCAAAAAGTTTTAAAAGTGAAATGAGTGTTATTTAACTTAGAATGTCACTGCATTCAAAATGCAGTGTATTCAAAATGAAAAGTTACTTTTAAGTTTGAACAAACATTTTATCCTTGATTCAAGCAAGAGCAGGGAGATTGTTTAAATTTATCTGCAAATCTCTCTGAACTATCTCTTCGACAGGAAACGAGGAACAAAACTGAGACTTACTCCTTCAGAGCCTTCTCAGCACCACATTCTTCCTTAAAGACAACATAAGCATTAACAAACTTTGCATTGGGGTGCAGCTTGTGCCTGGAACATGAAAAGGACACATTACTGTTTAAATCATTTCGATGATGTGCAGTGCACAAACACTTCTTGTTGGACACATTTATGCCTCTGCTTGTTTCTTGCACACTAACAGCTTCATTTCTCTTATAGGTCAAGCTAGCCCTGTATGTGCAAGGGTGTCCCACTGTTCATCTTGTACAGCCTGTCTACGCACCCTGAGTAAGCTTCCTCAGCTCATAAACGTATCCAAAGGAATTAAAGACTATTAGTAATTTTCTCCTTCCTAAAATATAAGAAATGCAACCTCAGATAACAAATTACTAGTACACATAGCACGTAATTCTTTATCACTTGCCAAGAAAACATAACACACACAAAGGTAATGACAAAAGACAAAAAACCACAAAATACATTAAAAAAGACCTAATATAGCCAAACTTTTAAAAACCAACACACAAAAATTATTTTGGCCTTGAAAAATAAAGCACGAAATTCACAAGAGGAACCTACTTGATTGCTGCTACCTTTTTGGATATAGTATCTTCTGCTGGAATCTTTAAGATAAAAAGAACTCCAGTTAGGTGGGCCTAGTGTGAATTTATCACAAAGACTTGTGCTTGAAGACAAACAGGAATTCAACCAGTGCCATTCCCACCCAAAGCAATGTAGCCAGTACAGTGAGCAAATGATGGAAGTGGCTCATCTTAGAGATGATCTACAAAAACCCTGGAGTTAGAGAGCTTGCTCTGTCTGTTTCTTGAGTTCCACAACTGTTATTGTCAACTATTTTAGCAAGTACACCAATTTACAGTCAACATGTCTTTGCTACTATGAATTAAAAACAGGTAAGTAATGCCTTAGCTAAACAAGCAATAATAAGGCATTCCTCTTTCAGAGAGCATAAAGCTCTGATTCTGGATCAACTGCTGCTACAGGAAAAATGCATTTGCACTGCTTCTGTGGTAACATCTTCAAGGCTTCTTCTAATGGCAAACCCACATATCCCCAAACCCATTTCTGAACTAATGAAGATATAAGCTTTGCAAATGCTATTGCCCTTTTTGTTACGTAATGTCTGAAGAAATAACATACCAACGACCGGAAGCGAATGGACTGGATTTGTCCATACTTCTTAAAAAGAGATTTCAGTACCTAAACAGAAGATATTACAAATATTCAGTACATTCTCGCACCCTGGTAATGAGAATGATTGTTTAATATTTATTACTAACACTGTTCTTACACTGTTTTCCTTTTACTTTGACAGAGTCCCTTAAAGGGATCATAAAACGTGTGAGTAATTCATAACTATTTCCGTGTTTCTTGTGTCAGCTTCTTCTACAGATTGCCAAAACTGAAGTCGTGTCCCTTATTATGGAAGAAAGTATAAATTTAACATGTTTTATGTAAGAGTCTGAAGTGTTGTTTGCATTCAAAATTAAAAGCAGACTAACTTTGTAATTGCAGTTCTCATTTATTCATTTTTCACTGACAGACCAATTCTATTCAAGAAAGACAAACTGTATCCACTGCTGTAAAAAGTCCAACTCCAAGAAACCAAAGAGATGACCTCTACTGGTTTCTAAGAATGAGCACTATTTTCTACTTTCCCAAAAGCAATTTCAGTCACAAATGTACGTGACTTTTCAGCTGGAAACATCCCTTCAGACTGAGGACTGCTGTAAATTCTTTCATTCCTTTAGCTGACAAAATCCACCCACGTACCTGAACAGTACAGTTGACAGGTAAGTTTCCAACAAACACCGTTCTTCTGTCTACTGTTTCATCAGCCACCTTTTTTCTCTTTTGTTGTTTTGCAGTTGTGCCCATAGGTGAATTAACAACACTTTTGGTGATGGCTTGAGAAGCCTTTTTCTTTTGCTTCGTTTTGTTTTGAAGCACTTTTTGATCCTCCTCTTCATCTGCCTGCTTCAAAGCATTCTCTCTTATCAGAAACAGACACGCGGATTAGAATTGATGGGGATAAAACAGGGGGGTTGAAGTCAAAGAACTGAAGCCTCCAAGAAAATATTTTAGCTTACATTTTAAATTATGTTCACCATAAAATTTCAAACATTATTGTGTTTGTTATGCATTAAACAAACATATCTGACTGTTCCATAACACGGAAACCATTTGCTATCCCCAGGACATTGCATTTGCTATTTAGTAGGAATAATAAAGAAACACTTCAGAATTATATAATTTGATACCCTCTAAAAATGAAATGAAAAAAAAAAATCTTTGCATGCTAGAACTAAAGATAGATTTAATCCTTTGCAGTATCCAGGATCAGAACAAACAAACCTTTGGAATTCTGCCATGCACTTAAAAACCTCTATCTATCCAAACCCACCAATGAGCAGATCTGAAGGAGCCTCTGGAAGGCTACTGACAACAACACAGCACACAGGTTCCATGGGCATGGAAGAGGTAAAAAGACAAGAGTGCCAGAGAGCTGTTAGCCTCGTGCTACAATCAAGCGCACTTTATTATCCAAACTGCATCATACAACCTGCTCTGACAGCATCTTGGTTCAAGTATTTAAGAGAACAGACAGTGTAACAGAGGTAACCTCCTGTAACAGAGGTTCTATGTCACAGCAGAGGTCACAACTCCCTCTGTCTGGCACCTTGCTCCTGCTGAAATCACCTCTGCTTCTTTGACTGCAGCTCTGCTGGATAAAGCCAATCACAGCTAGAAAATATCTCCCCATGCTAGAGAAAACTAGATCCAAGTGTCTTCATCTACAACCCCTGGACATGGTAGCTCCCTAACAGGGGATTTGCATTTCACGGACCCAGAGCATCAAGAAGCTGCACCTATTTCATACCTTCAGCAGAAAGCTACAGAAAATTTGCACAATCTTGAAAATAATCTTAAACACCAAGTTGAAGATGAATAGTAGAAGAGAACTTAGTTATTTTGTCAAACTCATGATATTATGATTAATCTAGATGTCGAGGTTTTTAATTTCACCATAAACCGGTCTCCTCTACTCACCTGTCTGACAGTTTTTTCTCTGCTTTTGAAGGTTCCTTTTTTCTGGCTTTCTTTGCTTTTACCGGAGGTTCTTGCACGACGAAAGAGCTCTGGTCTTTTGACACTTTCTCCGCTTCTTCCGCACGCTTCCTTTTCTTATTTCCCTTTAAAAAATTGGTAAGAGAAACGGACTTCAAGAACAAAACTCCAGGAACGCACGACAAGCATTTAGCACGCTGTAACTTACCTGGAGCGCCACGTCCGGAGCCCACCGCTGCACGGGGCGGTGCTGCCGGCAGCCGCACCTGCGGAATCACCCCACCGAGCGAGCCACCCACCCACCGCCGCTGCCCCCCGGCCCTCACCCACCCACCCCCTCACTCACCGCGGGCACGGCCACCAGCACGGGCGGGGCGGCGCCGCGGAACAGGCGTGCGAGGGGCGCGGGGGGCGCCGCGCCCGCCCCGAGGCTGCCCGACACCTGCCCCACCACGTACTGCTCCTGCTCCTTCTGGTCCTTCCCGGCCGCCGGCGGGTCCCGCGCCCCCGAGCCCTCCCTACGGACCCGCATGGTGGATGCGGAGCTGGGCGGGAACGGGCTCGGCGCGCGTCACTTCCGACGCGCAGGGCCCGCGGTATTCCCGGGACCGCCCCCGCAGCGCTCCGGGACATCCGCGTCCGCCCGCCCCCTCCGATGCCTCCGCTCGCCGGGGACCCGCCCCGCGCCCCGGCTGGAGCCTCTCCCAGGCACGATGTGGTGGTGCCGCGTGTGTGCCCGTTCGGCCGAGCTCTGCGTGGGCGCGGTGGAAACGTAGAAACATCCAACATCAGGACGAGATGGACATAGTCTTAAGCTTTAACAGGGGAGGTTTAGGTTTAGTATCAGGAAGACTTTCTTCGCAGAAGGAGTGATTAGACATTGGAATGGGCTGCCTAGGGAGGTCGTGGAGTCACCATCCCTGGAGGTGTGTACCGAAAGACCAGATGGAGCACTTAGTGCCATGGCCTAGCTGACATGGTGGTTTTCGGTCATAGGTTGGACTCGATCTGAGAAGTCTTTTCCAACCTCACTGAATCTGAATCTGTGATCAGCATGGGAGTGGGTTGTCTCACTGATTGCCCACGATCCTCAGATCCAAGCGGAGCCGAAGCAAACAGGATAGCTCTTGGGCTGTCACGTTACACGTTTGATGCAGTGTTTGAGCTGCCAGCATTAGCAACTTTGTTGGCACCAATCTTGAATCGAAGGCAAAACAAGTAATACAGCTGTGGAATAAAGGGAAAGCATTAGTCTTGACATGTGCACCAGGTATCCCCTGCCTTGTCCTCTGAATGCTGGGAAAGGCAGGGACCCTAATGGATGGGGTCAGCCCAAGAGAATACACAAATTTTTAAGAATGGGCAGGTTGCTGCATGACTTTTAAGTGGCTTTTCCAATCTGCCTTCACACAGAGGAGCAGCACTGCAGGTGACACAGGTGGGGCAGAAGAGGCTCAACCACCGTGACACATCCACATGACACTGGACAAGCATTCAGCTGGTATGTTTCAGAGACTCACTCAGCGAAGCTCAGCAAGAGGCACAGAGCCTCCAGGAACTCTGCCAGAGAGCAGGAAATTTCACAGCATGGTGGGAACTACCCAGTCATAAGTATGTACAGGCAACAGTGGAGACTGCAAATTAGGGGAGGTGGGAGCAGTGCAGAGCCTTCAAGCAAGGCACGTTTCTCTCGGCATACGCCAATCTCAGCTATTCCCTACATCATCAATTGTGAGACATACAAGACCAAGTCTGTTGCTCAGCCAAAGTGTAAAGGATACACCAGGGGCAGTTTGTCTTGCTTTGTCTCTCAGGTTGTAGTCCGAGCAGGCACTCAGGAGTAAGGGAACAGCCCAGCAGGCACTGCTAGAGGTAAACTTCCTCAGCTGCAAGCAGAGTGCACATGCCAGGCAGGGAGCTCACCCACATGTAAAGCTGCATTACAATATGTACCCTGAAAAGCAGCTCAGGTTTGACCCACTGGAACATGGGATAAAACTGCTGCCTAACATTGCCAAAGGTGCCTTCCTTTGTAACCACTGGGACACAAGTGGTTCCACGAACCTGGAGAGTACCATTTACAGACATACTTCACAGAAGAGGTGCAGTGTAAAACATGCAGAACAAAATGTTTGACTAGCCATCAAACTGCATGAGAAGTACAATAAATAATCTCTGTATTGAGGAAAAGCAAAAATCCTACTAATGTAAAAACTCAGTTTGGGAATGGGAAGGTGATTAATGATCCCCGTTTTAATCAGGTAAACAAACTGCCCCCCCCCCGACCTCAGTCAGTAATTGTCACATCAAAACAAATATGCTGGCACTAAAACTGAGAACTGATCAAGAACTAGTAGCGACTGAAGAGGTGAATTTGCTCTTGCTTGCCCAGATGTAGTTCCCAGTTACATCAACACCTGTTATGCCTACTGAGACTGAAAAGCAGAACTGAACTATTACAACTTTGATTCCACTCAAACAGATGAAAATACCCTCTGAGGAGCCCCACTGAAATTATTAGAATTATTCCTATCAGTGTCAGGTCACTGGTAGTTCTTAACATGGTCACTGTTTCCAAAAGTTATTTATCATTGTTTGCTCCTGTCAGTCTCATCAGTAATCTGTCATTTTGCAGGTGTAACAGTATTTTGGTTAACTAAACTGTAGCCAGCAGTTTGTTTCAACAGGCACTGCCTTCATGATGGGCCACGCTTTCGCTTTCTGCTGAAAAAGAGGATGTATTTGAATTAACTGCCAAGAGGAAAATCTGACCAATGCACCTGCTCTAACGTATCTTTATATGCCTACTACAGCACATCAAAGATCATTTGCTAAACTGATTCTGACGTAATTTTCATGAACACACTACAGTTGCTTAATTAAACTGTTAGAAACAAAATCAGGGATTCACAAACTATGGCATTTTATTTCAGAGGCCTTTGCTTACATTTGTACAATATATTACATAACTCTCCATTTTCTGCAGAACCTAATATATATTTTATAGCTTTTTTCTATAAGCTTTTCCTTCAATGTCTGTCAACAAATTTTTACAGTCCTGTACAATTCTGAATACTTGGAAACCATTTTCAATAAAATCAGTTATAACCTTAAGCGCACACTACGAAGACTGAAAATGCTTTTCTTAGAAAAGTCAAATGAAAAGGATTCTGACACTCTAGCATCTACAAACAAAATGCTTTGAATTCTTACATGTTGTATTGCCAGAAAACAAAGAAAAACATGCCAGCCCCTATTTCCCCAGGCAAAAGAAGTACACAGAACTACAATTAAAACAGTAAAACAATCTGTACAATAAAGTACTGTGTATTAACAGTGCCAGGTATTAAATAGCTTGAATGAACACTTCCGCAATATACAAATGTCTTACAAAGGTATAGAATTAACAGGAGAGAGCTTGGGATCCATTCAACATAAAATCAATACAAGTGAAAACATTTTGAAGTTGGTTTTGGAATTTGTACAAGGCATTTAAAAAATTAAACATCTACCACTCGGCTAGCTAGTTATTTTAAAAACAATTACCCTTTTGTGGCAGTGTTGGTATCAGCAACCACAAATTATAACCTCACACTTTACTCCCTCTTGAAGTCCTCTCCTTGAAGCTCGTAATAAAATAAGCATTAAAAATGAAATATTTGTTGCTTTAAGGGGAAAAGAAACATTTACAAGAAAACACAAAAATATACCTGTTATAATCCATTATGAATAAATATACACTTTAAACTGGCTGAATACAATCTTTATACATTAAGATTTAATACAGTTTGTTAGCCATTTTCTTTCTTTTTCATAATGTATTTTATCAAAATTAAAAAAAAAATACTGTTTTATAGAAAAATGGCAAAGTACAGTAGTTTCATTCCAATTAATGGGTCCTTAAAACCCAGAGTAACCTCTTTAAGCCTAATTCAAACCTGTAAACATTAGTCAGTCTTTTTTTTTTTTAAGGAATCCTCATATTTGGTTATCAGGACTGATGTCAAACATCTTACTAACTGCAGGTTTTGAATAGATGTGCTTGACGTATACAATTAAGCCACTATAAGGTGACTTAGCAGTTAAAAAACAATTAGCTTGTACAAATGAAAATATTTTCAATATTTGTCATAAATAAATGGAAAAATATCAAATGTTCCAGCTTTAACAAAATACCAGGGAATACAGTAAGCCTTACCACATTGATTTAGATCACCCCAAAACTATATGCTTATTGTCCTGTCTATACAGGCAGTGAACAGCCTCCATTTGCCACAGTGGAAGGCCTTCGAGTCACTAGACTTACAATTCCCAGACAAGTTGGAAACAATTATTGCTTGAGGAAAAGCAGTTTGTTGTACTTTTTCTTCATAAAAGTGCACTTAAGTGCAAAGTTAGCTTGTCAAGAAACAACTTTAAATATAAAATAGTGCTTGTCTGAATTTTGTGCCACTGTGCAGTATAAAAAAAAAAAAAAAAAGAAAAAAAAAGAGTGGCCCTCAGCAGCCATTAAGTGCAAAGTGCTTTGGCAAGTCCTGCTGTCACCTGCACTCAACTGACATTCCATTCTGTGACGAACTTGACATAGAAGGTTCTGCTAACGTTAACATAACTGCAGCCGTAATGGAACTAGAGGAAGGTGATGAGGAGGAAGATGATGTAGTAGCAGCACCTGCATGGGAAAAGGAAAACACAGGTTATACAGATTTATAAATCAAGCAATAAAAATGTTTTCCTATTCAACAACAAGCATTGGTATATACTGACTCCAGCAACTAATGCCTAGCAATTAAAAAGAAAAAAGCCTTTTATTCCCTAGTTTCCTAGAAGGAAATACCCTGACAGAAATAGTCAGCTGTATGCAAGGCAGTACAGCATTTTTAACCTTGTAGCCCTGGTTCATCAACCACCCAGATCAAGGGCCCAGCCAAAGGATGCCAGAGCTCATTCCTGACCCACCAGCACAGTCAACTGTTCCCTTTCTTTTCTGTGGGAATCAGCACTGAATCTGTGCATACACCCTGCTCCGGCAACCGAGCAGCAACTGCAATTCCCATGTGATGGCTGCAGCTATAAAAATCTTACTACATGTGGCATTTCTCACACTGAGAAAATGATCCTTTTAGCATTCCTAGAAGCAGGCACACCAGAACATTCCCTACAGCAATAGGTGCAGCTGCTTCAGAAAGATGAGCAATTTGATTGGTCTCCCTTAAACTCATGGAATAAACTCCTTATCCTAAGGGCAAAGCACTAACTAGGCCCACAAGCAGTACTACAGTAAATTTATCTATACCTTAAAGGAAAGTTATTCATACCCTTAGATGCTTTGTTCACTGGATAGAAAAGTTTATATTTCTGGGGGTTTTTTTCCTGTATAGTAGTTCTGCCAGAACAGTATTAAATAGATTGCATGCCTTGTTAATGCCCCCTTACATAGCAACTGGGTATCTAATCCCTACCTTCTGAAGGTCATAAAATAACTGCACACAGCATATCCCAAAAACCAAACAAAACCACACTCCTAATGGCACAGGTTTCCCTATAAATTATCCAATCTTGTTAGCACCTTAATAACATGACATGCAATTTATTCCTCTAAAAGTAGAATTTAGTTCCCAGTACTTACTTTCCCGCTCTTTTTTCTTTAAGCGCTTTCTTCTTCGGTCAATGGAAGCCACCTCAGATTTCAAGGACAGGTAATGTTTCCTGATTTCTTGCAATTTCTCTTGGAGAACTGTTATGCGCTCAGCGCTAGTCAAGTTTTCCAAGTCAGCTACAAGTTAAACAATCTTTGTTAATTATTGCTTATTTTTAAGCATTTCCAAACACTTCTGAATGTCAGTGAAGTGGGAAGTACTCAAAGCTTAGTGATGTGCTCTGAGGTAGCAGACAGCAAAGCTAAGAAACACAGCAACTGCAGCAGCTGCTGTTTGTTACCACAAATTTGTTCATATTTTTTATTATTTTTTACAAGACACCATCATACACTTTTTTGGATTTTTTTAAGGAAGAGGAAAAAAATGCATTCCACTCCCCATAGGAAGGAAAACAAAATAAAATTAAGACAACTGGTGAAAACATAAGGGCCAAAACTAGTTTTGAGCCTGTTGTTTTCAGTCCTTGCTAGAGCTCAGTTTGGCCCAAGACACCAGGCCTGATTTGTCTTGGTTGTGACAGAACAAGCAGGTTACAACAGGAATCTGAACAGCTGTGGGGTGGTTCTAATAGAATCCATGGAGTATGGGCTGTAAGGTACAACCGTACAGGACTCTCCTCACTGGACACAGCCAGCACAGGACCTGCTATGGAGCTCCCTGGCTGTTTCCAGCTGGGAGCTCTCCACAGCATGGCACACAGCTGTGGGCGGCACTGGCAGGAGAAATTCTCAGTTCAGTCCAGAGCAGCCACACTGGAGAAACTCAATTCAGAAACATTTAAGAATCATTTAAACTACTGCGTGGGGTGCAGAATGCACTCCATCAACCTACAATGCAGGTAGCACCTAAGGACCAAAAGGCACAACTATATTAGGCTGTGAGAAAACAAAAAAAGCTCAGAGACACTGCAAGTGTCTTTGACTCTGCAACAGCAGGAAATGTGTCAAACAGCATTCCATAGACCACCTTCTGCCAAGCAACTTCAGTATATGGAATGTAGCCAAGGTAGAAGGAAAGGAAGGAGCAAAAGCCCTTTAAAGGTGTTGCACCAGCAAAGCTTTCAATGAATCTCAACAGGCCAGTAAGTGACAATAAAAATCTTTTACGTTACACACTCCTGAAGAGCACCAGAATGTAACTTGACTGTAAAGAAGTACTAGGAGAAAAATACTTTTAAAAGTAGAGCAATGCTGAGATTCAGGGTTGGAGAGGAAAAAAAACCCAACCAAATCAGGGTCAGATTCAATTAATAAGTTGCACTAGTATCAGGGCTTTAATAAGCCATTGATCTCTTTTTCAGATAAGCAAATGCATGATCTTTTCCACACTGCTCACTTCCAGCTACACCTAGCTCACCCCTAGCTGTACCTGTAGCTTGACTGAAACAAACACCATGAAAGCTCTTAATACTAGAAATAGTAAACATGTCCTGGGTCACTGAGACAGAACGGAAGGGGAAAAAGTTACAAATCAATCACCTAAGTGTCTGAACGCTAGAGAATGAGGAGTAAAACAGCAAGGAAATATCAAGGGAAGAAGCACACAGAGTAGATAACGCTCATCCCAGAATGGCAGGTATGCAGAGGACAGCAAGAACCTCAAGTCAGCTCAGGAGCCATATCTAAAAACAGTCCTGGAAGAGTGTGATATAGGCGGTTCCCTGTGCTGCATTTGCAAAAAAGAGAAACGAAGATTTATCACAAAATTAAGCAAACTCAGGATGAAAAAAAAAAAAAAGCCAAAATACAGAAAATTAAAAAAGTCTTTTTATACTATACCACAAGATGCCACTAGGTCTGTTTTCAAGAAAATACTTACACATTTGAAAACTCCATTTGTAAACTTTGGGCAAACGATTATTCTGTTCTTTGAGATCAGACTCCTTCTCTCCATTTTTCCCACATTTTCCTGGAGATTGTGTTCTTGTGAGTGATTTGGTTTGGTGAGACTTCATGCCAGTAGAAACTGATTTTGCTGACTGAGACTTGGACACACTTTCACCAGCAGATAGTTCATCACTGTCACTGCTGTTTGCTAAAGAAACAAGAAGACCTTGTTACAAAACAAAGCCCAAATGAAAGCTTATCAGAAGCTATTCCTGCACCAATTTTCATGTAATGGGAGTTTATTTGACCCAAATCCTATAACTCTAAAATGACAGAGCTCATCCTGGTATAGCAGCTGGGCGCACAGCTCTCTGCATCACTGGTGCCCAAATACAGAATCACAAACCAGGTATATAATGGGGCCTCTGACTTGCAGCAAACTGTGAAAGAGAAACCTTGCACTGGAAACACCACCCTGTTAGTTGCTGTGCAGGTAGACTCAGAGCTGTTCTGTGGACCTATGGGAACCACGATCCTACAGACCTAGAGGGTGGTTAGAAATGCCAGACTCTGGCACCACAATCCATCCTAAAGACTGGCAAGGATTTTGCTGAAAGTGTGTGTGCAAAAACATAAGGGGCTGGGGTCAGGACACACTTCTTGTAAGGAGACTCTCGAATACAACCCAACTGTTCGAGGTCCCCAGAGGGAAGGTGCACTCTACTCTCTGAATGGTTCATGACAGCATCACACTTGCTGCTCTAGAACCACAGCCATAAATAAATTGCCTGTATTAGAAAATAAGGCAAAGAGGTAGTCCAGTGCGTCAGCCTTGTGCCAAAATGAACCACATCTGTCTGCTTACGGGGCTGCACTTTCTCTAAGAGTTCTCAAGTTTGACTGTTATGTCCCATCTCCTGTTTACATTTTTTAATATCAATTTCTAACACAGCACTCAATATATATATTAATTTCTATCTCATTTTTTAACAAACAATTACAGACAAGCCTTTGACTGTATTTTTAGGATGTGTAGCAGAAATGAGAGCAAACAATCGGCCTTTTCTTTACCATATCTCACCCTATTTTTTCTCTACTAAAATGACTATCAATAATCTGAATATGTGTGACATAATCTACAAATTCCTCAGATATGATGACAAAATTTTTTAATTTTGGGAAAATAGCTGACCCAAAACAGAATAACTTTTTCAACATCAAGTGGAGAAAACTAACTATAAAGCAACAGGCTGAACTGAACAGTTTTCTAATCAAACTGCCCAAAGGACAGTAACAAGGTAATCTGTCTAAAAGACAAGATTTATGAGTAACAATTGAAAGGATGATTTTTTTTTAGCATTACTAAAATAAAACTGGGGTGAAAGCAGGGGCAAGAGACTAATTCAACACAAGTCTAGTGAAGCACTGGAATAAAATGACTAGGAAATCTTCAGATTCTCCATCATTAGAGTTGTTTTTAAAACCATGTTGAACTCTAATTTATTAAGAAAAGCCTCAGTTGTACCTGCCCTGGGTGTTGACAAAATGAGACCTGAAAGTTTCTTTTGGTCCTGGCCTTCATGCTTTGGTGATCTACAGAGGAGAAACTGAATACCAAGATACCTGTAGCATGAAGGAACTCAGCCAGCTGCAGAGTTGCTGGTGTTGGCTGGCTTAACACAAAGGTAAGAGCTGAAGCTGCCACAAAAGCAGGTTTAAGAGGTATACCTGAATTTTGGCAAAAGTATTTTTTTTGCTTACAACTAACTCCATATTTTATCTATTTATTTTCCTTATCACATTCAGAAGTGCCTGAATTCTAACAACAACATCACATACACACCAAGGACTACATGGTACAAGAAACAATTCTAGATTTGAAGTGTTTGCATCCTGATGGAGACATAGGTTGAGAGAAAGGGGTAAATTCACCAAATCCAAGGGAATAATGGCAAGGCTAAAAATGGTGTATTAGTTCTGCAAATTCAGTTTGTTTTGTTACTTTAATTCCTGGGGTGAGGGGAGGAATAAGGATAATGGAAGAGAGTAGAGAAATAGAATTAAAAAGGATAAGAAAATATGAAGAAGAGATCAATAAACATGAAGGAAAGGTGGGGTGAAAGCAAATACCAGACCAGAAAGTACAAACTTTTAGTAAAAGCTGTTAAAAGAAATGAAGCAGGGAGGGAAGGAAGGGAGCTGGGGGAGAGAGGGGGAAAAAAGGCATGGTGTATGCTTTGTATCCTTCCTTTAACTGTATTTTCTCAGTTATCCTCCTGACTCCACTCTCTAGTTGACTACTTCCTGGTATTCTTTATTAACAGTGAAATGAAGCAGTAATTGATCTTGTTGTCTCCCAAACACATGTGCGCATGACCCCTAATACACCTCTGCTTTTATTAAGCTTCACAGTTCTGTGGTTTCTATTCCAATTAGCTTCTACAACTACAAAAAACTGCAAAAGCTACACTATTTACTGCACAGGAAGAAAACAAGAGTCTATATTCTTCTGGAATTATTCTCATATTTGCTAGAGGGTAGAGATATGAACCTCTAAAAATTCATCTTGCAGAAAATAGAGAGTATCATTTCCTTCACGTCCTCTAAAACAGGCAGTTATCGTGGTACAGAGATACCTGTCCCAATTCTGCCATGTGTGAAATACTCTCTCTTCTTAAGTCTTCCTGAATTACACAATATTAAGGACCTCTTAGAAATAGGCCCGGAACTAATACAAGACATTTAAAAACACTTTGGCATTCAGGTAGAGCAGTTACTTCATTTAAACAGTATTAAGAATTCCCTGATGAGAACATTTTGTCCTACTACATTTTTTATTTCCAGACTTTATCTCCATCTCCTACAACCATCTGAACAGATGACACGGTACTTTCACACATTTCATTTCACACTAAGCCGCTGTACTTACTAGTTTTACTTTTCTTTTTGCTGTTCACAGATGTTTTGTGGCTTCTTTTCTGCTTTTTTGAGGAGCTGCCTCCTCCCTGAGCATCTTTAAGTCTTTTTTGGCCTGTACAGACTATAATTGGGAAAAGAAAAAAAAGAAGAAATCAAAAGTAAATAAATGCTTGCACTTCTGTGTGTTTTTCTCAGTCTCACTCCCTCCCCCGCCAAAAATACTTCAGAACTTAAGTCTGTAGACAACAATGCAACTGTTCCTGCCTATCCTTAATACAGCTCAGTTTTGTACTTATACTGACAAGAGTAGGTGAAAGACAATGGAAGGCAAAGTTTTTTCATATAGAGAGCCCAGGTAAGATGATTACAGATAACTTTCCCCGCATACATCACCAGAATTTCTCTAGAACCATGTGGATTTATTATTTTTTGAATACTGTAAATTAAAAAGGAATACATTTACTAGAAAAGTTATCAAGACCTACTGGAACTGAAAAATGTTTTTAAAAGTTTGTTGTATTTGGAAGCTGTGAGAAAAAAAGTGAAGCCATCACTTGTGATCAGTAGTTTCATTAATTGAAAAAGCCACAAAAAAAGGAAGGCAAACAAAAAAAAACAAGGGAAAAAGTCTATTGGTATTTGTGACTACAAGGGGAAAAAGTAGAAAAGGAAGATAAAAGAATTCTAGTACACATGCTAAAAGAGAGTGTTTTAGGAGTTGTTCAAATGTTGTTTCCCAGCCACGTGACCTACAGATTAAAAATGACCCCTATAATAAAGCAATTTAAATTAAGGAACCCAATTTTCTGAAGCAGGCGACATGCTGATGAAATCAGAGAGGAAGTTGAAGTCTAAGGCATGTAAAAGTAATCTTGTACAATAGTGTAAAACTTCTTTTAAGTGGCAATAAATTGCTTTCATATAAAAAAGCAAACAAATTAAGTTCTAAACCTATGCAGCTATAATTAACAAAGCAATACAGGTGTATTTATTGAGGGCTACACATTCATCTCTTCCAAACTCTCTCCTTTGTTTAAGGAAACACATTTTGTTGCATATTTTCAGAAGAACATTTCCAACAGAATGCTGAAGATCACATCGCTTAAGGGCATTTTGAGCAAAATTAGTTAACAGTTAACTGAAATCTACTGAGATGAAGAAACCACTTTTATCTCAGGATTATAGCCTAAATGCATTTTTCTTCCTTTATGTTCATAATTTTTAGGCAATACAACACAGTGAAAGTAGCTGTACTTTTTTCATGAACTGTAAAAGAGCCAGCTACTTTCAGAAAAAAAAGCTTTTGGATCTTGCCAACAGTTAAAAATCAGGCAGCACTACACTGATATCATGTGCCCAAGTGTTGGTCACGTTTATTATCCCCTTTTCTCTAGTGGTTTCAAGATAGGAACTTCAATCTGCAAAATCACATCTGACAGTGAAACATAGCTAAAAAGGTCAATGCTTGTTATCAGCTTGACTTGAATCTTATGAAGTTAGTGTTCTAAAAAATACAAGTTTGAAATGGCTGCCTAAGCAGCCTAGCAGCAAGATTTCTACCCCCAAATACACACCTTACAGAGAATCAAAATTTATGCAAAAATCTTCTTCTTTTACTTCTGAGGAGGGTGTTTAAAATACTTCCATCTTGCTACAATAAATATGCCTTACACAAGCTATTACTGTTTGCTCTGGGCTTTTCTTGCCATGTCTAGTAAAAACTTCATTCTTACATACTTTACCCCTCATTGACACCATCACCATTTTCTTTTTAATGGAAGGCCAATAAACTTCTTGGTAGATCATATTTATTCACTTAATCATTAAGCTATTTCCACACATTTGAAATGGACAGCAAGCTACTACTTCCTCCAACAACTAACTCCCCTGCAGCAAAACCACAACAGAATGAAAACACATCAGCAATGCTAAAAATGCTCTGTTTACCCTTTCCTTTACCTTTTTCAGCATGCTCTGGCTCTGGTTGATTACTACTACTGGAGCTGACACTGGCATCAAAACCTGTTGGAGAAATATTTCCCTCAGACTGGAGGTCTTGCAGTTCCCCTGCCACACTGTCCACCTCTATTGTGCTATCTGTTTCACTTTTGATGCTTCGTATCTCTTCTTGATTTGGTGGCAGCGTCTCAGAGACAGTGACACTGGACTGATGTCTACTGGACTCCGTTACAGTTACAGAGGAAGGCGACTCAGGAGTTGTAGGAGGAGTATTTAGCACTGAATTGCTGCCACTGCTTGGAAATTCAACTTTCTTCTCACCCACTTCAGTCGGTTTCTCCTCAACAGGTTTCACATCCACACTAGCCGGCAAAGATTTTTCAAGTTCACAGCTAGGCAAAGAAATACCTTCTTCTGCAAGAGTCTGAAGCTGCTCCTCTGCTGCAGCATCCTCAGGAGCAGCATGTGGAGGGGAGGCGGCAGCCTCAGTGTCAGAGTCTGAGAACAGTTCCTTCAGTGTTTTCTTCGGCCATTGCCCTTGAATACTTGACCAGACATCTTTTCGATCCTTTGCTCTGGTGTTCTGAAGTCTTTCATCAGAGTTATTTAGAAGCTTTATTCTTTTCTCTCCCACTTCAGAAAATCCGGAATAGAAAGTACTTGTCCGTAAAGACTTCCTTTTCTCCTCTAGTCCATTGTACTTTTTCGTTGGAGTGATTTTCAGTTTAGATTTGTCTTCCTCATCTTCATCCGAGGAGCTGTTACTGCTGTTTTCTAAACTAAGGGAGTCTTTGTTTTTGGACTTCTCATCCTTTCTATTAGGTGACACTGTCTTCAAAGATTCCTCTGCAACACAGTGTCTTCGTTTACCACGTTTCACTTGTGGTTTTGCTGTTTTATCCACTATCTCCTTTTTTACATCCTTTCTCTTCTTTGTAGCTTCATCTTCTCCATCGGAGTCACTGTCTTCAGATAACTCTTCCATCTCTTTTCTCAGTCTTTCAGGAGACTTGGATACTGACTTGGGCACTCCTGCATCTGTAAGAGCTTTAGTTTCTTCTGGGAGGGATGAGCCGCTCTGTTCTTCTTTTAGACGGAGTTCGTTTTTATCTTGGCTTACAGCTTCAGGCTGAGATTCCTCTTTGCCATCAGTATGTACATTCGGGGCACTTTGGTCATCTTCTTGCTCGCTATCATCAGAACTTTCAGAAGCTAATTAAAAGTAAATCCAAAATAAAAAAAAAAAGAAAAAGAAAAACAAAACAAGAAAAGTTTGTCTTGATTCTGGTTACAAAGAATTATTACCAAAAAAAAAAAAAATCCAACTGAAGAAAACTCTACAGATATGAAGACATGCTATAGTATCTTTAGCAGTATATTGCTTAAATGGTACCTCCGGAAAAGTTCAAAAACTTAAGGTATAATGGCTAGATTAGAAACTAGGAAGATTCTGTATTATACAGTACATCTCCAGGAATTTCTGAAGAGGTGGAGAAAGCATAGAGTGCATCAATCCATAAAACACGAACTTCTGCATAATTACCCAAACCAGGAACTGAAAGATGTGCTTACATATTTCTTACAGGTTACAAATACTACCATTATCTGCCTTTTTTCCAAAGCCTAGAACAGAGACATCATTTTCCCTGGAAAATCCACAGTCTAAAGGACAGAATAACAACACACACATTGGATACTCTCTAACAAACTAACCTGATGACAAGGCTGGAAAAAGGAAGTGAAAGCAATAATGGACGGAACTTAGAGAAAAAACAAGTGGACAACAAGAGTGTAGCACAACAGCAAGAACATTTGGGGTCAGCAATAAAGAAACTGAGAAAAGAAGAACAAAAATACAGTGGAGAAGGAATCATCAGCAATCCCATTCAATGGGAAAACGTATGAATACAAGGAGAAATATGGGAATTGTCTCAAATATATATATACATATAACTCCTTGATTTGTAAAGTTAATTACAGATTAATTATAGCACTAATAATAGTGTCACCACTAATTGCTTTTTTGTTTCTCATTTCCTAAGGAAATGAAGCTTCATAGATTATGTTGACTGATATTCCACCTACAATTTTGGAACCCAGTGGCCAGTGTCTGCCAAGTTCAAATAAGTCTGAAAGATTATTAAATTCACATAATTCCCACAAAAATCTATGGTAACCCAAACTACCTACACCATATAATTTCTTTCTCTGGAGGCTAAAGGATAAAGAGAAGCAACTCTAAACTAAGGATAAAGAAAAGCAACCAGTTATTATAATGCTGCTGTAAATGTGTGGGAAGGGGCAAACAGTGTTAGCAACGACAGACAAGCTGATGTGAAACCCAGCTTTATTAGTTCTGTTTTTCAAGGCAAAAAAAAAAAATAAAAATAATGGGTCCTAAAAGTTAGATAAATCAAAAATTGAAAATTTACACATTAGATAGGAAGCAAAAATTCTTTGCTCTATATCAAACAAAAAGAGGATGGCAACACATAGAATGTAACTGACTGCTGACACACTGAATCCACACTACCTGTTTTCAGAAACTGCCAACATTGCTTTTGTCCAAGGGTTATTTCTGAAGATAATGTTATAATTAGCCAGACAAACACTGGCTAAGTGTTCAGTTGCATCAGTTGTTCTACACAGACATTTACTCCTGTTTAAAGGCCATTTACAGAATCAGAAAACTTTATAGTACAATACCTTGTAGCCCATTAATCACAGAAGTAATTTCTATTGATTTAACTGGAGCTTGTTCAGTATTTTTGGCTTCAGCGCTGTCAAGTTTGGACCCAGTCTCTGGTGATGTGCTGGTGTGAAAGGGGGGTTTTGACAAACGTCGCAATTTAGAGGGTTTAGGAGAATACTTCTCTTCCTTCTCTCTGTCAGTTTTATTCTAGGTGAAAGAAAAGATTTAAAAAAAAATAACAAACGTTGCATTTGACCACACATCTTAACAAAGATTACAATTACACAATATTTACAGTTATCTTTAACATTCAACCTGTGAAGAAAAGCTCTCCTCTTTGAAAGATTACGAATACCTTTCTGTGTTCCATGCCAAGACCTTTCTACTGAAGACAAGGACTTTGCCAATACTAAAACAAACTGGAAAGCAAACACAGCCAGTGCTCTAGGAGCAATGGCACTGCAGGATGCCAGGCTCAGCAGTGGCAGGGCAGCTGTCAGGTTCTGAAGGTGCTGGGCAGGGGGTAGGAAGAGTGCCAGTATCTGTGGCAGAAGGAAAAGCTTCCTTGCAGCTCACAGTCCAAGGAATATGTCATCACCTAAGCCTAAATATCAGTTGTGAAAGAATGAATTTTGGAAGAAATGCTTGGCAATAAAATTATAAAGTCCCATGCACATAGACTAGTCATAGGTTTGGTCTCCAGAATCAGGGAGCTCAGAAATTTCACCCCCTCAGCTGGCTCCCAACACTGATAAAAATTTGGATCCTTTTCATTTGTTTTCTGTAAATGCATAAAGTACATTTAATTAAAAAATACAGGAAAGAAGGAAAGAGAAGCTTCCCCACCCCAAAGAGCAAAACCAAAACCTCCACGAAAACAGTATCTGTTTTTAGAAGCCTACGAAGTCGCTTTCCCTGTCAAGCATTTGTAGGCCAATCTAAAGGTCAGGAAGGGAGGTGGGAATTACTGAAGTATGTATCAAACCAAAGTTGGAGGGAACCAGGGAGAAAAGGGAGAAAAACTACCTTTATTTTCTTTCGATGCTTAATTTTTGGTACATTTTTATCAGCTGGCCTCACTATCTTGTCTGCCTTTATCCATTCATCATACCTAAACACAAAAAGAAATTGTACACGTTTATGATTTTAAGCAGATAATCACGACATCATATGAGAAATTTAATCAACAAAAAAGAGAATTAGCAGGAACATAAAAACAGAATTGGAATTTGAATCAAGTAACTTGCGTACTTTTCAAATCTGTGAAGTTTCAGCTAAGGTTCAGAGGATTGAAGTTTTTTTTACACTGAAGAGTAACTGCAAAATCAGCTATTTTTCCAGTCTGCACTGAACAAGAGGAAATCCATGTATAAAGGTAAAACAAACTACCTGAATGACAAATCTTTATGGACCTCAAAGAGGATGTATCCCTTCATTTATATTTTTATATATATAGGTACACACACACTGTAAAACCTTAACAATAAATTCTTACAACTGCATAAAATGTGACCAGTTAATAAACTCTTTTGATCCCGCATGCCTGCAAAGTGATATCTGGAGTGACTAACCTTTTGGAGACGCTAACTTTTGAGTCATTGACTCCACAGTAAGACTTTTCAATTCCTTTTCAGTTAAATATTTCCATTTTGTATCAGAATGATACAAGACAGAAACATACTAAATAGTGGCAAGATATTAACAACAGGCATCTTACTATCTAAGACTAGCCCTGTTAAATACAAATCCAGGACTAAAGAAGTACATTTTTAGTAATATACTGTAACTATGGTACTGTACTTGCCAGATTCATTGTGTATTTCTGAAAAAACTCAAGAATCAATTAAATCAATTTTTTTATCCCAATTATAATCAGCTGTTTTACTACAACTGTGAATTCAAGAACCATCTGCATAAGAAGTAGGTCAGTTAAAAAATGCTATGTATTAACATACAAACAAATTCTGGCCCCTCTAGGTAAACATGAGAATAGAGGGAGAAAAAACTTCAAAAAAACCCACCACCACTAAAGACCTAAAAACCCAAACCACACACCCCTAGACAACTAGTACAAGATGGAGTCAAGCATAATGCACTCATGACCATGCTGACTTTCCACCATTTTTATATATAGAATGACTACTGACACAGCCCCAATTCAGCTTCTTTGCAACACTGCCAATTATATCCACAGCAGTGACACATAAATTAAAAACATATAGAGAAAAACGTGCCCGTTTCCAACTTGCTTTCATGTATATGCTAAGATTTATGCAAAGTATTTCAGAATAATGTATTTTATTAACTTAAATTTCACATAATAATACAGTGAAAAATGAAGTAGCAGTCATCTCTTAAAAACGGCTTTCCAAAACAATTTGTTGGGCTTTTTTTTCCCTTCTCTATGACATAAAAACCACAAAATCTTGCAGCAGACCATGCAGACTATGACATACCAAGATTGCCTATACTGCTGCAGATACCACTGTCATTGTACTATTATACTGTGATTACCAGGGGAAAGGTCAATAAATAGTTTCTCTCCAAAGCTGGAATATAACTCTGCAAAGTTTCCCAATATGGAAAAATCCCATAGTCTATGAGACTCTGGGAAACTCTACGTGAAGCAATCTTTCTTCAAGTCAAAGACATGCTTTCCACAAGGAATACTACTAAGTGACTGCCAAATGGACTTTGTGACCCACAGACAGGTAAGACTATTTTATTAGGTCTAAATGCTCACAGGAAAACAGCACTAGGACTTGACAAACATGGTGAAAAGTGATGATTCTGACAGTGTCCTTTCTGCCTCAACCATACTGGAATACAAAATTTGTATTCACTCATTCTATGCATTTCCAGTAAGAAAACAATCTTCCCCCTATGCAAAGTCTGTGCACAGCTCACACTGTCTGTGATTCACAGTAACTGCAGTGCCTTTTGCGATGACAGCTGATAGACAAGGGGGCACCCAAAAGCAAAGGAGATGTGCAAAATCGGAAGAGAATATCTGTACATACCACAGGGCCTTAAATGTTATGTATTAGAAGCAGTGGTCACACAAGCCCTTATCTCAAGGAGCACAAATTGAAACACTATGTGTGACAGTCACAGTTCCCGGCCGGAGCATATCCTGCTTTACTCCTGACTGCACGAGAAACAGACAGACCCTGCAAAGAGGCCCAGTGTCACAGAAATCTCACATCTTCTCCAGGGAATGAGCTGCCCACACTTCACACCTTTGCATCACACAGCTCCTTTCACTATTCACACATCAGATGCACATGGTTTGCCTAAACCTGCGACAATGAGACCCCAGGCTGAAACAGATCCTGCAAAAAGGATACATCCCAAGCAACAGCCGACAACCTGATCCTAAATTACTTTTTCCTCTACTGCATGACACCGAGGCACCCTGAAAGGTGCATTTAAATGGGGTGTGTGATTCAGACTAGAGTCTTTCTTTCTGGAATTGTACCTGCTAAAATATGAAAACTTACTTCATCAATAATCTTGCTTTAGACAGTCTGTTCACAAAAGAAAATAAACCCAAAAATATTATGAAAAAAGCTCTTCAGCTCTCATTACAAAAAGTATGTGCTTTCAGAAGACCTGGGTTGTTTTACTACAATGCTGTCTTTCACACTTACTTGCATCGCCACCCTAAAGTGAGTAGGTGGGTGCAGAGATGAGGGAGAAAAGATGGGGAGCTGCTCTTAAAGAGTTTGCACAGATTTTTTTGAGAACCAAGAGGAGGGATGTAATATGAAGTTATTATTTACCTATTTTTTTTTAATCAGGTTTCATATGAAAACCTGAAATGCCTTCAGTAAGGAACATCCCCTTTGCCTTACCAAAATGAAGACAAAGAAAAGCCAGTAAGGAGAGAAGCTTTTCTGCCCTACTGGTTAAAGTGAATGGCTGCTGGAAAGCGGAGTTTAAACAGGAAGGAAGAAAAAAAGCTAAAATGAAATGAATAGCTGTATAGCAGAATAAATAATTGGCCCTTTCCATCAGAGTATGTACTGATTCTATTACATCCATATGTACTACTTGCAAGCTAAAATACATCACAACATACTCTCAAAGATTGCACAGTCAATCCTCCACAGAAGTACTAGAGGGGAAATAAGGAGAAAAGCATGCTTTTCCAGACTAGATGTATACTAGCAAAGGTACCACTTTCTCAGGAAGACAAGTGACCTTAAGGAACTAGCAAGCCTTGGCAAATCCACTGAAAAGTTCCAGTAAACTCTCGGTAGCTGCTAACACTGAAGAACCAAGTATTTAATTTGGTTGTGATCAAAGAAAGGAGAAGAGTTAGTCTGACACCCAAATACTGGAATATTAGTTAAAGATTCTGGTTTGTTTAATTTCACTAATTTTTTTTAAATAATTCTGCCCCTGCCTCCTCCATGACATACATTATTTTCCCGAACCAGGAATTTTGCTACACATAAAATTTCAGTGGTTGATAGTTAAGTATAAAATTCATATATGAAGTAACGGTTCAGCTGAGACAGAAATTAGCATTTTCACATGCAGATTTCTGAAGGAAGGAAAGAAAGGAATGTTGAAAATAGTAAGCCTTAGCTTTAAACAGTTGAAACATTCAAGAATAACAAGCCTTGTGATGTTGTACTATAACGACCCACAGCTTTCAAACAATCTAAATGCTTTTTAAATATGCACCCTTTAATGACTGGGAACGTGCTGCAGAAGAAATTCACCTCAAGCACTTATAAAATGAACTTTTTTTGCACTGGCAGCTGAAGATTAAAATTACAACAGAAGGAACTGGCACTGTAGGCCCCAAAAAAGTTTTAGTTCCACACAGAGCACATGTAATTCGAAACATTACTGGCCTCTTAGAAGAAACACAGTTTCTCTGTATTTCTCTGCTTTTTTTGGTTAACACATGATAACATAAGCAGGTCTCTCAGGGTAGAGATTTCTACCGTTCCCTTTCACTACAAGTCAGGCTCCACTGAACTGCCATTCTTACGTTTATCAGAGACACGTATCACTTGAATCTCATGAGCTAACAACAAGATCCTTTAGCGCAAAGCTGTACAGCTTCTGTACTTCCTATTTACTCTTAAAAAAAAAAAAAAAAAAAAAGAAGTTCCACAGTTGTTGTCTCTGGTTCCAGAGCATTAAAAACCTCCAAAAACTAAAAAAGATGAATATCAAGTTACCAAATTCCATTCCAAGTACCCCAAGGCATGTGAACACGCTCCCTCGCCCCCCACACACAATTATTCTGAATCTCAGACTGATATTGAAATTAAATCGTGATAAGAAACATTAGTAGCTATTTAGGATTTCTGCTCAAACTTGTAGGGTTTAAAGAACGGGTCATTAAATGGCATACTGACCAAAAGTGGAAACAGGAAAGTCAACCTTTTAGGGGTAGGAGAATGACAGAATTAAAAAAGCCCTAGATAATTAGAAAATCCTAGTTTGGTACATCCCTGTACTTGTACATACAGTACTTGTCCCTGCTAAGTAAGCTACAATGATTAAGGAGAGGAAGGAATTGCTTCCTATCCAAGTAAGGCAGTTATTTTTCCAGGTTATGACTGACCAAAAGCTAAATCAAGCTATTACATCTTGTGAGACTAGTCTTCACAATACTAAAACACTGAAGTATTTAGATAATGCCTTAAGCTCAGGCTTATCCACTCTGTCAAATTCAAAACTGTAAGTAATTTTACTTGATTTAAAAAAAATTAGCCACATTTAGCAGAGTCCACACACAGTCCCATAGCTAAATCTCAATCGCTGATATATTTTTCAGTGAACAGTCCTGCTCCCCCAAAGTCTTTCAGAGGGCTCTTTTAAAACGCCACATAAAAATATAAATGCAAGTCCTGCTGTCAGAAAGATCAAACAACGTTCCTTAATTCTTAAATGAGTGCAAGTTTACTAAAAACGCTTTTCTTATCAAACATATCCTAGTCACAGAAATAATGCCTCTGATACCAATATGCGTATTTGTTTAAAATGCAGAATTAAAAAATCAGAATCTTGATTTCTCCTTTGAGAATGGGAGTGCTGGGATCTCCAAGGTGAAGAAGGCTCATTTTTGACTTCTCATTTCTTCAGATTTGAAGTAGTATTGCTCAAACAAAAATCTGATCATGTCACCTCATAGTATGTATAATATGCACAGCATGACATTTGCTCAAAAAGAAAAAGAACTTCTATGTTTACATGCGAATTCCAAAACAAGAGTTTAAAAGCAAGAAATCTCTTGGAATGGTTACACACAGTAATCCTCAGCGAGCAGAATGAAGTTTCAGCAACTTGCACTCCCAAGGGAGTCCTCCCCAATAAGGGCCAAAATGCAAGTCAGATCCCACCTTGAGCAGGCTGCATCTCCCCTCACGTCTTGACTTCACAGCCCACTATGCTTACAAATGTTGCCTGAAGACAGTTTATGTCAAAGATCCTATTTCTGTAGATCAATGTAGATGTAGACCAAAATTCTACAAACGATCAGTATCAAAACTGGCGACAGTGAGACTTTCCTCCTCAGTAGTGGTTTAGGTGCTCCTGGAAATCACCAGGCCTAGATGTAAAGAGGTGAATTCAAGGGAGGAAGAGAAGCATCACATTTCTCTAACTGTTACCTTTGATAGCAGATCTTGCTAGAACTGAATAAATGACATTTGTCCTGCCCTCTTGGTCAGAGGTAGTGTGTCCAGATGACAGATGGTCACAAGAACCTCAGCTTTTTCAGAAAAGGAAAAATAAGTAAAGAAAAAGTCTAGCTGATTTGTCTCAGATTTGTGGGGTTTGGGTTTTTTTACAGATCTATAAAGACAGTAATAAAGTTAATAACAGCTAAAGACAATGAGCAGATACACTGAAAATGAGGAAAGAAGCAGATATGCTTATAAGCTGCTCAAAAACATTGGTTTTCTCTACTGTTTTCAAAGTTGCTTTAAGTTTTAAATGGCAAAAAAGAGGTCTGAAATGGGAAAAATATAAGAATACATCGACTTATTTCTATTAACGCTAGACTAAAGACAATAAAAAGGCATATACTCCTGCTTATGTTAAAAAAAACTGTAAGATGCCACTAGGCTAAGAAGAGACTTGTTTGGAAGCTTTAAGGCAGCCTCAGAGGAAAGAAGGGGAGGGGGAAACCGGACCTGATGAAATGCAATTATTTGCTGCACACTAATTTGCCACTAAGAATCTTGTCATTCTCCTGTTAAATATCATACTGGTAGTGTACTCTGTGCTTCACTGACAAGAGTATACAGCCTCAGCTAAGTACACTATTCAAATATTTTATGAGATAAAATTGGCTTAAGAAAGCCAGAGGAGGATTCTGTGAAAGAGTGAACTGTCACTGGAGAGAGCAAAAAGAAAGATGGGGAACAAATGAAGCCTTCTTTGAACAAGTAGTTTTAAGATGATTTTCTAAGTAACTAAAGTGCTGCATTTATATAGCGCTAAAAATCTAATAGTTTCATACAGTACAGTGACCTTCATAGAACACCAATACTAAAAGTTCAGGACTCCAGATGTCTATTAATTTAGGTTTTAAAAATCATAAGTGTATTTGAGAAGTAATTCAAGAAGTAATCACTAACTAAAACTCAAGTTACCTCACGTTCCATCCACAGTAGTGCACCAAGTAAAGGACTTCTCCACCTTCGATGTCAGAATCTTTAATACTAGCTTCATACATTTTTTGATTTTTCCCTCTTCCATACCGCACTTGGACTTTCATGCCTGGTGGATAGCATTCAAACTCTTCTTCCTCATTGTTATTGTTGTCTTCTTCCTCCTCCTCCTCCTCCTCTTCCTCCTCCTCTGCTTCTTCTTCATCTTCATCTTCTTCCTTATTCGTGTCATCTCTTGAAAGGTTTAAAAAATTGTAGAGTTAATATGAGATACTTCATAAGCTTTTCAGTTCCAAACCACATATATTGATAAATATTGTGGATGCATTAGAGAGTGGGAAACAGGAGGCTCCAAATATGTGAAACTGTATTACAGCTGAGTAACATCAGCAAAATAGGATATAGCAACACATATAAAATCCAGTGACTGTAAGGTGCAAAAATGACTCAAAGAAAAAAAAATCCATCAAAATCTGTATGAGGAGAAGTTGTTCAAACTCATCTTTATATGATTCTTTCATGCAGTCTCTTTGTTTAAATGTAATTTTTTTCAGTTAAAACTTATCCATTTCAACATAAAGTTTCCTTAATTCCATTTTTCAACCTACAAGTTTCACTAATGCTTCTTGAAACTTGCTTGCCAAAAAAATCCTTGCTTTTTTACAATAAACTCAATCGCAACATCTTGAAATGACTGCAACCAAAACCAAATTTTAGGCAAAAAAATCCCCAACATCTTACGCGAGTTTATTAGCAAATTAAGAAAGCTGTGCTAATTTCTGACCTTGTCACTCCTTGCCAATTACGCTGAAGGTCTTCTAAATATGTCAAACTTGCACTTAATTATTATATAAATACACAAGCAGGTGTTCACTGTTTTCAGAAGTAAGCTAATTTTGAATCCTTTTATAGATATCTGGACTAATTTTCAGAAGCAGTAAGAACCCACGAATCTTGCTAGTCTCAGTCTGTGGTAACTATAGGCTGTCCAATGATCTGAAAATTATCTGCAATCAACTTAAAGAGGCAGACTGCATTATAAAAGATAAAGGGGAAAATATCTTTTAATCTCAAACAACTATATATATTAGTATTATTAGCCCTCATATCATTCTAATCCCACACTGTGCAAAACAAAACAGATTTAGCTGCTGACTAAATTCACGATAACTGTTGCCTGCTAATAATTCAAAAATCTGATACGTGCAACAGGTATGTCTGGATGTATTACAGTTTGAGTAAGAAAAGGTAAGTTGCTCCTAGTCTGATTCACGCCAATATTTAAATTAACCTCACAAACACAGAAGTCTGTATTAATAATCTAAACCTTTCTGTAACATCTTCAGTAGAAAATACTCAGATAAACCAAGTTACTTTTGCTCTGTAAAAGGATCAATAGCATTTTAGTTATTCAAATACTTCTTTGCGGAAGTAAAACTGCAGGAATTAGCTGGCAAAAGAAAAGTCAGAACAATATGCTAAATTCAACTGTAGTGTAATCACACTGATTTAATAAAATTACTTCAGAAATGAAAGCTGTCACATATATATATATGCACAGACACACATAAATATATAATTATATACATACATGTGCATACACAATGAGAAATGCTAAAAAAATCCCTTTGTTGGTATATTAACTATACCAAGTCACGGAAGAGATATCTGTCCAGGTATACATGGCATGGACTATACGGTTTAATTCTGGATGGTCAAGACTTTTAATTTATTATATACTTGCAGTGAACTACTTTGCTGGTGAAGTTAAAAATCACCTGAGTTAAAAATGCAACATAAATAAATGAGCTTTGAAAGCTCACTTGACCTCCACTACACATCATATGGCAAAATTTACTTCCCAAAGAAATCATGAATAAAAGTGCCCAAAGACTAAGATGAAAAATTCCTGAATAGAATTCCACAGCTAACAAGAGAAACCACCAACTAGTAATTTAAATGCTTTTAAATTATACTCTCTGCTGCACTAAATCAAAACTCCTGATTAACTTCAGTTTAACAGGTACTATCATACAAAAGCTAAAAAACTTAGCATCAGGAGTGAAGTCACCACTGCTCCGAGAACAAGATGTGCTTGTGATTTCCCGTTAGTACGCAGACTTTTCCAAACTGCAATGAACCAAATTTGCCAATTCTTTTTTCTCCAAGAACTAGGGGTACAATCCTTGAATGCTGCCTGCAAAGAAAAGCATGCCTATGAGGGAGAGTCAGGATTTTCCAAACACTGGCAATTACGGTGCCAGTGGCTCTTCAGAAACTGGACAAATTTGCAGTTGCTCTCATCTTAATGACCCTGTAGGTTTCTTGGTGTCCCAAAAGATATCCTACAAAGACTCCATGACAATACCAGAAATTGGTACCATCTGGAAGAGATGGAAGCCTCATTGTGACGTTGAATAACTTGGATGGTCAAATAGATATAAACAGCAGGCTGTACATAGGTGGAGGGCATGTCAGGAAGCAAAAGCAAAATGGAAGCGGAGATGGCTGCAATTAAAAAGTGTTCTGAGGAATGACTTGGTTAGCAATCATAACCTGGATATTTTAAGAACATTCATAATTTCGGAGCAGAAAAAAATGATGCACTCATATAGCTCCTGAAACAAAAAAACCAAACAACCCAAAAAACAACAACGACAAAAAAAACACCAACTCAAAACCCGAGAACATATATCAATGGTTGCAGGGAAGAAAAGATATTGTCTAAGAAGGCCATAAATAGCTCAAACCTGGCAGTGCAGATGAAGGAGAAGCCATGACTGCCATGAAACAGAGGTTTGTAAGAGAAAATTGTGATTGTAGCCATCCAGCATGCACAGTAAGAACCTCATTAGTCCACAAGACACTGGATTTCCTGCAATGCTCTTTAGTCAAAACCCCAGGGAGGGCATGGGGAAAAAGGGAAAACCCCCCAAACAAACAAACAATAATAATAATAATTTTAAAAATCAAGCAAAAAAAAAAAACCCAACCAACAAGCCTCTTGGCAGCAAATAATAATTTTCAATTTACAACCAGCACCAAGCAATATTTACCACAAAGCTGCAACAATTTTAATAACCCAAGCAGCAGCTGATGAAACAAGGAAGTAGCACATGTGCATGCACACTCTACAGGAGACACAGTAACACAAGTGTAACTGTGTTCCAGAATCCAAAGTATCATCAGAAAGCTTATCAGGACTCAAAGGCATTTCAAATTATAACCACAGACTAAAAACAGTATCCCCACTTCATCTCACAAAGATTTGGAACATAAACCTTCGAAAGCAGGAAATTAATGAATTAAAATGCAAAAGTATTTGTTAATAAAACTATTAAAATATTTAGATTTGCTAAATTCTGCTTATCATTAGTTCCAAAGGACACGTGAAATCACTAAAATGCTAAAACCACACAGACGGCAGGTAATTCTCAGTCAATATAAAGATTTAGCACCAACAATCCCACAATTAAGTGCATCAACAAACAGACGCTGTTAACAGATGAAACAGTGCATGCTATTACACCACTAAAGAAACTGCAGTATCATGCAAACTTCTTTCAACCCACTTTCTCTGGCGCTAAACACAGAGCTGTCACAAAGCCCGGTGAAATCCATGAGACAGGGTGTGATTTGGAACATTACATCTGCCTCCCAGGATCCCCGTCTTGCAGCAAACCTAACCCTACTCCAATACACTTTCCTTGACACACCAAACTGGCACACACAGCAGGTGAGATAGCATATACAAGAATATTTTTTTTTCAGGGGTTATTCTAAAACTTGAGGAAGCAAGATTATTTCAGTTATTGGTTCAATTAAGTCATTACAGTTAATTGAACCACTAGCAGAAATAAATTCTAGTGTAATTGACACTTCAAGTTTAGCAATTAGCTTCTATTTTTGTTTCCCTTATTTTTTTTCCTTTTTCTCATCCTAGAGCATAATTTAACCTCTACTTCACATAATACAGAGCTGAAAGATGTTCTGTCTCTTCCATACTCTGACATTCTCAGTCCTAGATGTATTAAGGTGACGCTAAGTTTAAGGCACAGAAGCCATTAAGACCTGTCTTATGCCACGACAATAGAATCTCATCTTTAATTACACAAAATAACAAAACACCCAAAAATTCGTCAGTATTTGTCTTCCCTCTTGTCCTGGTTTTGGCTAGGATAGAGTTCATTTTCCCTTAGTAGCTAGTACACTGCTCTGTTTTGGATGCACTGGGGTGACGGGGGAAGTGAGCATGGTTGCATGGTATGTAGTTGCCAGCTGGGTTAAACCACACCACCGCTGAAGCTACAAAGGAAGCCTGAAAATAAAAGCTCCAAGGACTTCTGCCTACACACAAAAAAAACCTGAATAAGTGCAGTTACAGTCTTGAGGGAAGGGGAGAGGCACTAACTTGATTTGAATCACATCTGAGTGTAGTACAGTACACTTGAGCAATACAAGCATGTACTCAGTAACCAGCATATTCCTCTGCTGCTGTGGAGAAGACAGATGAAAGGATTTCATGTTATTGCTTCTTATCACTCAGTTAAGTATTTTGAAACATTCCTCAAAAGGATAATGGATGGCTCCAAAGTCTGGCTGAAGAGTACAGCCCTTTCTATTTTTACAGCACTGGTTCACATTCAGCTTGGAAACATCTAGTATCTGATGAATATTTAAGGACTCGTCCACTACATAAGTCTCAGTGACAGCTACCATGGTAAACAGCCTTCATAGTGACCTTAAGCTATGTAAAACACCATGGTAGAACCACTTTTTCCGTATCAGATGCCTCCCTTCCATTCAACACGCGGGACTAGTACATTTACACTGCCACTCTACACTTCAGTACTGCATCATTTGCAGCTTATTGCTGCATCAAAAGCAGTCACTACATATGTTTGCTATCAGTGTGTATTCTATATTAAGAAAAAGAAAACAATTAGACTGTTTCTGAAAACATGACTATACAAAAACTTCCTTCCTAATACAAAGACAGCTGAAATACATAAATAGAACACACATCACATGTAAAAGCATAAAAATATGTTCCTGTAAATGAAACTAAGTATGGTTTTTATGAGCTTTTTTTTTTTTGCATACACACCAATAATCTAAAATTTTGAGCAGATGTTCACACCATACATGCAATGAACATGACACTTTGTTCTCCCTTCTCCCAGTTCCACATGAACCTAAATCACACTGGAATTCGTCAGTAAATAGTTCCCAACTAATCCAGAAGCTGTAAAATATGCCTCCTGTATGGAATCTCCTCGACTCCAAAACATTTTAACCTTTTTGCTACTGGTTCAGATTCACCACCATAGAGCTCTGATACGTCATTTAAACAGAAAAGGAACTGAAGAAAACAGTGCCTCTAACAATCTGTTATCTCACATATGTGAAATGGAGCTTCGGACTATTACATAATCCTATTATAAACTGCTTTCAGAAAATCCCCAGTAAGTGTTTCCAGAAAATTTAACTCTTGTACAAACAGAAGCCATCACCAGCACAGGCACAGCAGGTAGTCCCCTTAACCTACAAGGGTAATAAACCTTAGTAAAATCCTTCATGTGAAACAATGCCCACCTTTACTTAGTTCTCAATTACTGCTTTTATTACTCCTAACTCCCTCCTACTGTTTATAGGAGGGGAAATGCTATTAGTGCACGTGAAGATGCATATAAACAGCTCTAAGATTAAGATTTTTCCCTTGCATGTGAATGAATGGTTGAACTCTGTTCAAGACTCTAAGCCAAAGAAATTTGTCATTTTCACCTTTTGATACTATCAAAATATAACAGTACCAATCCCCACAAAACCACACCGTGAAAACTTAAACCATTAGCATGAGACAACCAGAAGTGTTTAGGTTTCTAAAGAATGTTTGTTCATTCTTTATATCCTCCACTCCTTGGAGGATATAAAAAAGCAGACAGTTTTCAAGAAAAAATAAATGAATTCAGAAAGTTTCCTAAGACCAAGGAGGAACTATTTGTGAGTACTGAAAATGACAGTCTGGTGAGAAAGAGCATCCAGAGCCATCCAGAGATGGCAGCCCCTTCTGGTATTAGGGTTAAGGTAGCACCTCAGTCAAAAGAAGGAAAACACAAGAAAGCTTCTTACAATCTTTATGTACTGTAACTGAGATTACGTAAAAGAATTTTATCCGGTCACCTCAAAAATCCAAGTACTAAGTCTGACAACATATAAGTCTGATGTAAATTTTTGTTCAAAAGCAAAAATTAACCAGATTGTCAGCATTTAATCTTTCAGTTCAGTATAAAGTTCTTGATAATGTTCTGTCCCAGGTGCTTCAGAGCAAAGTGTTAAAAACAAAACAAAACACAAAGTTAGTGAAACAAAATTTCAATAAAAACTTCAAACCCAAATCCAACAAATAAAAACTGGGAGCTGAATTAATCATCTGGGAAAAAAATTTTCTCACTAATATTGGTTAGATAGCAATTAACCTACACTTCAGTTCCCATACTTTACCTATTATGAAATTTTTAAAAACCTAGCTTTTATTTTATAAGCTTGTACTAAAAAAGCCACACCTAAAAACTCCACTAGGCTCCTGGACTCAATCTCTTTGGAACACATTCAAACACAACACTATATTGTTCATAGTGTAGAAAAAACTCTCAAGTCTCAATTTGTTGACTGAGTCAAGTGTTTAAATAGCTAACAATTAATATTAGATGCTACAAAGGAAAAAGTGCACCAACTGTGCAATGTCACATTTGAAGACCTTTGCTTCCACAACATGAAGTTAGCAGGAACTTCAGAAGTTCTGAATAAAGATGGAGGATTTTTAACTTTTGTGTTTATTCATTGGCCAAGTATGAGTCCTTTTTTGTATGTTACGCAAAAAGATGGATTTACAAAGACCCATGAAAAGTAACACATCACTGGCCTTTTTTTTTAATTTTTTTTAATGACTGGAAGTTGCACAATCTTTATCTAGCACAGGTATCTTACACTAGCCACAGAAACAACAAAAACAAAATGCAAATAAGAAAAGCATGTATAGAATAAAGGGCAAGCTGTCTTTGAAACTCTATTCTCAGTGTTCACAGATACACAAGCAGACCAGAAACAGGCACTCTGAGGGAGAAAGGAAGAGAAAGTTCAGCCTTTTCTCCTCTTCATCATATTGTAAAGTCTGTGCAGAAGGGACCATAGGATTCAACTGGTAGCAATCTCAAAGGGTTGAGACACATGGGATTGCACAGAGAAACAAAACCTATAAACAACCCTAGCCTCCAGTAATATTTCCTGAGATCTGGAAGCTGGGAATTACATCCAGTCCTCCCAAAAGAAAGTCATCAAGAAGAAACCCAGAAGTTTTTCTTTCCTCAAAGTTTCTTGTGTCTATGGACAAATAAGCTACGTGAGGATGTCCAAGGTACTACAGACATAAATGCAAACAGCAAACTCTACAGGTTTGCCTTATATAACATTAGATTTCATTTGCTTTCCTAGTTGGTAAGGACTGTGAAAGACAGATGGTCCATAACAAAAAAAGTTCCAGGAACATATTTTAAACACACCAACAAAATTTCAGTCCACATTGATCTATTTTGCTTATGTTTGGGTATTGGTGTGTGTTACTAGTTTTCTACCTACAAAAATACCTATTTTCATTTTGCATTTCACTTCAACAAGGAACTCCAACCACAGCATTTCCCCCTCTGTAAAACCTTTGTTACTTCTAATATATAAAGTTGGGTACAGGAGAGCACAGTGTCTAATATAATGCCCCATAAAATTCCTTTACAACATCATGGTATAAATGCTATAAACATTGTTTAGCATTTAGGATGACAGTGACACTTAAAAGCTTTTTAAAACTGATACCAGTGCATTTTGTACTTCCTAACAATCTCTGAGGGAAGAAGGGAAGGGGAAGAGTAATCATGCTAACAGCGCTTTTGTAGTACTGCTTCTTAAAAAACACCTACAATTAACTCCTATAAATGTTTCAGTTTTGTAATTTAAATTATTCCTTGAGACATAACATACCTCCCAGCAATGACCACATCACCACCTACATCTCTTTTTTGAGTTACACTTTCTATTCTAACCAACTCGTTACTATCTTTCATTTTTCATAATAGCAAAATAATAGTTAAAAGAGTTTTTCACTGGATGAGTAAAGAGGAGCAGAGGGAAAAGAATTCAAATTACCATCAGGTGAACCAGGAAAAATTAAGAGGAAATAGTGTTTGCTAGAGATTTTCATTGTTTTCATAAATAAGAAACTAGGAAAACTCATAACATTTTTTGATGCCATAAATAAGGTAATTTGACATGAATCAGGATAAAAAACCCCACTGAACTAAAAAAAAAAAACCAAAATAAAATTAAAAAAAATAAAGGAGTACTGAAAAGTAAATGCAGCTCCTAAACTTTTATATAGCATTTACTACAGTAGCATGGTAAGGATTAAGCCACTGGACTTTCCAAGTATATAAATAATCATAAATTAACATCACAGACATACACACATACAAACACACAATTTAGGGAACTTTAAAAGCTGCTATTCTGTAATCAGTGCAGAGTTTTCCATCTATTTAGCTCAATATTTTGAAAGCAGCACTGTAAAATCGGTCTTTAATAATAATGAAAATCTCGCAAACCTGCTACAGTACCAATTTACCAAGTTCACCTTAAAAATTGCAAACGCAACAAGGACCAGCACTTAGTCTTTAAAAAAGAAAAGTTTACACAGCACAAATGAAATCACACCCACAAGAGAAAAAGCTCGGTAACTGAGTTCAGGTAAACTTGATTTTTCCGTATTCTGCATTTCTGAGTTACGGATATTGCCAATGGAATCTCAGTGAAAATATTTAGGAAGATAAAAATATTTTACAAAAGGATCATTCCAGAATCGGTTATGAAAATCAAAACCCTTAATAAAATAAAAAAGAACTATTACCAATCCATCAGAAATCAATATACTGAACTAAAACATTCTGCCACAACTTTTAATGGTCCAGAAAAAGCACTAAGAGTTAATGATATTAAGACAGAAGATTAAGACAGCTGATCTACTAAACAGCAAATTGCTAGAATGAACAAGGGAATTAGTGGTCAGGAAACATCTGGTATTAAGTATAAAAAAAACCTCAACAAAAACCAACACATCCCTGAAACACAAATTGCTGTGAAAGTATAAGGAGGTGCATGCTTTCCCTCTTGTAACAGCTTTTCCCTTAAAGCATCTCTTAGTGTTTTTTCTTGAAGTCAAATATCCTATTAAAAGAGATCTTTGATCTGACCTCCAAGGGCAATTTTTGTGTTCTTATCACCTGAAATCATACTGTATGAGGGCTCTAATTGCAAGAATATAAATTGTTCACACACTGCGGATTAACGAGGACTATATTCAGTTTGTGGTTTTTTGTGTGTATGTGGTTGCTGAAAATCACTTGTGGGGTTTTCCTGCATTGAAACAGGAAAATCTGCTATTCCATAAAGGAAATGAGAGATCTCTTACACACATTAATTGATATGATGGTTCTGAGCATCCCTATTATTTCAATCTCCTACTTTTAAAACACCTGTGTGAAGGACTTCACAAAAGAAACTCCACACAGTATCATGCCTACTCAATGGCAAAGCTGCTGAGTAATGCAAGGTGCTTTTATCTTCTCTCGTGTTACTCACCACTGTCCAAACAGCAAAAGACGGAAACCACAGGTTTGTGATATACTTGAACAAAAATTAAGTAGAAAAATACTACTGGCAATGACTGCAATATTTTTGTCTTAAATCATAGTCACCTAAGCTTTATATGTTCTTTCCTCACTCAGCTTATAAATATTTAGGCCTGAACTCTGTAAAACTTATACTGCCTTTTTTTTTTTAAAAAATAGATCCATGAACTTCAACGGGTTTAACCATGATAAAGTTACAAACACTCTGGAAGACACGAGTCTGATTAACAACAGCATGTCTGATTTGAAGTCCAAATTACAAGAATAAAATTTAATGAATACATATTAGATGTCGTATCAGATTAGAAACAGTGTAACTTACCCCGATTTTTCTTTTTCTTCAGCATCTGCATTTACTGTGGGATTTTCAATGTCTTTAATCTTCTCCTCCTCTTTATCTTCCAGTTTGTTTTCATCTTCAGTTTTGATTACATTTAAGTCCTTTTCTTGATCAGGCTGAGTATACACAGAATCTGGCAAATTTTTTTTGTTTCCCTAGGATAATAAAACCTTTAGTTAACTCATAAGGTGAAAACAAAAGATTTAAGAAAAGGCAGACAAAACACACTGAAGCTGTAAGAGTAAAAGAACCCCTAGAGTCTGGGACACCTCTGCTGTTTTTCCTTCTGAAAATCTTAACCTAAATCTAACAAACTTCAAAGTTGCAGCCAGTCTCCTAGCTTGTTTTGTCACAATGATACAGGCATACAGCTCTTAGACCTGGACCATAAAGCAATCCCCAAGAGAAACACTCCAGAAAGTATGTTTTCACTTGGGTTGCAGAGATATCAGTACTAGTCCATCTGGAATTCACCTCAGAGAATACCAGCATACAGCTGGCTGCCACTTCTATGCAGAAGCATTACAATTGTGTTGCACGCTGACTTTAGGAGCTACACTGGTTCCACAGCAACTGCTAGGCCCGTACAGTGCAGCACATCAGCTTATTGCCATGAACTTCCTTTGCTAAAGCCATTAAGTCAACACAGGATTTTGAAAAGCTATAAACATTAGTCTCTCTGGACCACTGAACTACATTAGACCATGTGTACATTGTATGGCCCAGGTCTTCATACAGCTTCACTTGTTTCACTGGAACACTGAGTTAAAATCAAAATTTAGGAGGACTTAAAAGCACAGCTAAATGCACAATAGAAGTATCAGGACTGTAGGTTAGTTGTGAGTGTGCACTACCTATATAAAGCCACACACTAATTAGTCTCCATTTAATGTGGGAGTTCCCCAAACAAGTGGAACATTAGAGCTGCTTCCTAACAAGTCAGACACCATGATCACCCAAAAACAGACACCTAGGGATAAATATAGCTCAAATGTGTTGTTCTGAATTAGGTTCACAGTAAGTTTTTGTCTTATTTTAAATCCATTACAGAGATTTCAATCTTTACAGTAATTCATGGTGATTACACACCAGCTGACTTTATAAGCAAGACATAACATGAACTTTAGAATATATTACCAGAACAGAGGGCTTATCGTTTTCTTTACTTTCATTATCATTCTCAGCTAACTTTTTTTCTTCCTGTTGTACTACTGCTACTTCCTCCTGCTTGCGCTCATCCTTGTCCACTTTTGTATCTTTTGCATCCTGCTCTGGTTCTTCACGCATCTTCAACTCTTTTTCTTTTTCACAGTCTTTACAAGGCTTGTTCGTCACTTTCTCTGGCAATGCCATTTGAAATTCAATGTTAGCTGATGTACAATACTCTTCAAAACCATAGAGATATCTAAAAGAAAAAAATTGCCTGTGATAAGCAAGTTTTATTCAAGAAGGAACATGCTATCTAGAGAGGCTAAATATGAACTACATGTTTAACACCTAAAAAACTGTATTATAACCAAAAAGTTATGGACTTTATGTATATTATCACTAGCACAGGATCACTTCAGTTCATTCTACTGCTGTTTTTAGCAGAAACTTCATAGCTTTATTACTTACTTTCTGTATGCACATTTAACATTATATCCCGCAGCTGAATTCAATACAGGGATTCCAAGATCTTGATAAACTTGCTTCCACACTGCTCCACTTTCAATCTGTTAAAGAAAATGAAGTAATTGTTTTTGAATTAACTCACTGACACAAGACTAAGTCGAAAAAGTTTATAACTTTGGAAAATAAACATAAGTAATTTCCTTCGATCTATAAAATTACTATTTATCACACAGCATTTCACTGTAATGCAAGCTGTAGTCTAATGTAATTACTTTAAGCAATTTAGCATTGCAATAAGCCACAGCAGGCTTTCCTCTCCAGGTGGCAATAAAACAAAGAAAATATAAAGATCAGAAAAATCAGTACATCATTTTTGTTTTATGTTTAAAGTAATTCTTGACTATCACGGCTAGAATTTTAATTAAATTGGAAAGAAAAAAAATTCAAAGTGTTAACAATACTTATCCCTGCCAGTACTGCACCAGAAACAGTGGCTACCAGTCTTTCATTACATCCTTAATACACCCTTCAGTGACAAAGTTCCATGACAGTGTGATATGCTCATTTCTAGCCATCTGTGAAGGTAGAGCAGATGTGCTGCAATACTCAAGTACTACATCCTCTCTTGTATATCAGAAAGGTGTCACTGCACAAACATACCTCCTCAACTGACAGGCTAAATTTATGGGAAGCAGTTCAAAACACTAACAGAATCTGCTTGGCCATGAATTCCACATGTTTCAATTACTCCTCCGAGACCAATCCCACCAATCCCAATCAGAACATTCTTCTATATACTGCCCAGAATAAACAGAAAGGGCCTCACAACAGACCTTAAACCAAATTATTTATCTTTGAGATTTTATTGAGCAGTGACTCTTTTCACTTTCAGGTAACATGTCAGGAACTATTTGTCAGATAAAGGTATCACAAAAACACACATACTGGCTGATTTTATGCAGCTATGAGTAAAAATGCTGAGTAGATGTAATTTATTTAGACTACAACTAGTTTCTCATTCATGTTAAAGCATAGTTTTTATAGAGCTACAGGGTGTCTTACATAGACACAGTACTCAACTTTCATACAACTGAAGCTCCTGTCTAAGAGGAGCACCTGTGTTCTTCTCTATCACTACTTCCCAAAATAATGAACAATTAATTACTTCACGATAATAAATAGCATCCTCAGATTTTATGGCACTGAAATACTCATCATACTAATACTCACATTATCAAATCCTCCAAGTTTGTGTACAAGTCTGAATAATTTGAAGAGATTCAAATTTCTATATCCTAATACAGGTCGCTTGTTAATAGGAGTGCCTGGGAACAAAGACAGTTATTATGGTGTTTCGAAGTATTTTTTTTTCAGAATAACTTGAAATCCACATCATATGCAATACTACACTATTAAATAGAGTGCTGCAAACTGTACCTCATGTATCTGGTACTCTCCCTTCATGAAACTAAAACTCAAAGAGTTTTAATTACTGAACTACAGAAAAAATGAGTTATGTTACTTAATACATATTTATGCATTCTTCCATATATTACTGAATATGCAGAAATGATGCAACTTTTCTTGTTACCTGTATTATACTTATTTTTATTTCACCCACCAAAACATTTACATCTAAAAATACCAGCACAGTCCTTTCACTGCAATAAAACAAACATACCACAAAACAAAACAAAAACAAACACCACCACCACCCCAAAGCAAACAAACACCACCACCAACAACAAACAAACGAAAAACCCAACCCTCCCCAGGAACAACTCCACAATGCTCCAAAGAGCTGACACTTTCCATGCTACTGTACTAGCAGTAGCTAGCACTCCGTCATCTTTTGTGAACCATTCCTCAATTCATCTTCACATGGCATTAAAAAAAGATGCTTCTTTAACCAGTTATAATAGTAATTTAAATACAAACACCCTCACCCCTGCCGACAGACTCTATACTTTTCTTGCAGCGTCTAAATATCTGATAAAGATTTAATATAGCGAATGGCACTGGCTTTTAAAAGCGTTTCAATCTACTTTACAGATGATGTTCATGCATTTAAGTGATCAGGATTCCCAAAAGAAAACTAGTACAAAGTAAATGCTTTTTTCCATGATCTGAAAAGCGGAGGGGGGTGTCAATAAATTTTATTTTATTTAAGTATTTTAAATTTATTAAACTGAGCATATAAACTAATATGATTGAGGAGATTAAATGTTTGATTATACAAACTATAAGTACACAGTAGAAAATATAATAGGATGTGCAAAATATAACAGGATATATGTGGATATTCTCATTCATGTTTTTGTGAAAGCAAAAATAAGGGGCTGTATTTCAGGAAATGAATCAAGTGACAGACTCATCTTCTAAATCATGGGGAAGTCAGAAGGGATGAATACGGTCTCCCTGTTTCCAAAACTGTACTGCAAAGCACTACTAGTTTACAGATTCAATTTTTAAAGTACTGTTAATTAAAACGCCTACCTCTGTCTTCCATGAACTTGTACAATTGCTGAAGAAAGTTCTCTCGTTCTTCAGGAAATGGCTCTATTTCCTCCTGTTTAAAGCAATGCAGACAAGAAAATTATCACCATTTTGAGTTACAGGCCATTATTAAGAAATGTATTGCAGTGATAATTTAGGTTCAGATGTTTAAGTTTGTTTTACTGTGGTCAGCAACAGGATATTATACAAAGAGACACATGTTCTCAGTGCTATGCCAGGTGAAAGTACATTTTATAAACTACAAACAGTGTTTCAAAATACATAAAACACTGACTGTAAACATACACTGAAATTGGATTTTTGATTGATCACTGAAGTGTCATAAGTGATACCACAAATCAAGATGCATTCTCAATTTTGTCCATTTATGCAGAGAGTCTTGGAGACAGCACTGTGAATGATCAAGAGATTGTATCAGAAATCTCAGCTCTATTAACTGCAGTTAAGTGACTCCTTGATTCCTGGATAGACTAGACACTTTCAGAGATGAAGTGAAAGAGAAAATGGTGCTTGCACTTTCTTAGGAGTTCTAATCCACTGTACTGGCAAACCCCAGCAATGGCACTGCATGCATACTGCCATGGAGCACCAGCTGAACACATGGCGAGCAGGATCAATGCAGAACTGAAGTAACAATGGATATTTTGGAAGTTCAGTTCATTGCACTAATAACACTTTGTATTAAATTTACTTAGATTAATCAACAGTGGAGTTTAAAAACAAAGCACTATGGTTTATTTTGTAACATCTCAAAATTTCCTTAGGAAATGGGACTTGCCACAAGCTGCAGCAATATGATATTAATATAATCAAATTCTTAGGGAATTCTGATGACTGAGCTACTTCAAAACAATATGCCAAATATGAGTCAATTAATTTTTAATACTACCTGTAATGTTTCCAAAAATAACTAGTTATTCAGCAACCTGAAATAAATTATTTTTCCTTAGTGTATTTTCATTCTGTGTTTATCATTTCCATTCTTCAACAGTCTCCTTGTACTAAATATTAAAGCTTCACCTACCCTAAAGCAAAGGGACAAAAGACATTGCCTTTAAAGTAATAACAAGACAGTTGAGAAATCAGCAGAAACAGAATATCATTACTAAACAGAATTGGGAAAAACACACACACACAAACAAAAACAAACCCCAGACATCTACTGAAGCTATTTAATAAAGAGACGGATGGCTGAAAATAAGGTCAAGAAACGTTATGACTAATAGTCATAGTAAGGGAGTAAGGTTTTTTCCTTATTCTATACTTTCTCTTCTCCATTAAATGCACTTGGATGACAGATCAGAGCAAATAGGCAAAAAATTAAGAATCAGTATTCACAATATGCTGAAACAGTTGTCCTTTAGGTATAATTATCAACACAAATGCAATGAAAATATTTCACAGTCTCGCAAAGGCAATGCAAAAGGAAAGATTCTGCAAGGGGCATGACGTGATGAATAACTGATACTCAGAATACCAACAGAGCTCAGAGCTCAATGACCAAGAAGGACAGGCTGGGTAGAGAACTGCAAGCTGTATGCTAGATATCATCCTCATAGGGCAGGGGCACCAGAAATCAGGCATATCTAGCAATTCTTCACCAACAGGTAGAAGGCGAATCTGCAGCTCTGTGTATAGTGCAGATAAAAGCTTGGTTAAGAACATTCACATTCCACAGGCCACAAAGAACAAATTACATGAGTGGAATCGAACACCAAAACTGTATAATTTTCGTTTATTTTAATAGCAGGTACTCGGAAAGGACTTTTACCAGCATCTGCTTGATCATGGAAAAGAGATCATGAGCAGCTGTTTGGGTTACCCATATTCCTTAACAACAAGAAAAAAACTCGCCGTAAGAACATAGTCCGACACAGCATTTCGGGGAGGGGTGGGGGCTGTCACTGAACAAAACTTGCAGGAAACCCAATGAAGTTTCGTAGAAGGAATGTACGCTTTCTAAATATACGGGGAACTGAGATAAAGGTGATGAAGAGGCTGACACTCCTTTCTCACTATAAAATCCACAGCAAGTGAATAATACTCATTAATTTTCCCAATAGAGAATACAGCAACTTTCTGAGCAAGTATGCTAAGGGGGAAAGCTTAAGACCCTGCATGCCTCTGAAAAGGATTTACACTTTCTCAGAATGTCTACAGAATCAGTATGTATTATACCCTACCAATAATATCTATGAATCTCTGAACATATACAGAATGTCTTAATTAAGAAGTTAGACAACAAAGTTTCTCGATAATGGTTCGAAGCAGGCATGTCACACTGTCATATTTACTTATTTTCAAGTTAGACAACCAGAGTTCTAGCAGGTCACTCTGCAGTCTCTAATGCATCTGTCCATGTTAAAAAAGGTAAAAGAAAGTGGCTTTTATGTAGGATAATGAAATCCAGTAAAACAGTAACATGCTTTTTGAAACACAAAATTCGCACAGTATTACAGACCAGCACTAGAAAAGAGGGTCTTTGCCAACTCTTTTATCTACCATCAGATTTCATAAAGGAAAGGAAGGACGTTTTCCAGTCTCTTTCATTTAAAAAAAAAAAAACGCAACTCCTCTTCTAATGAGAGAAGTACAGAGAATTTTTATGGCAATTCCTATCTAAATAGGATGGAAGAATCTCTAGATACGTGAGACATACGCTCACACAGAATCCTATAGATCTCTTACATATGTAAGATAGGAGTATCTATTGTTAAAGCCTGTGGTGACATATGTAAGAGCTTGGGTCTTTTGTATTGTTTTGCTCTGGTTCATAGATAGTAGGACCACATGGATGGCCTGAGAGCCACCAATGAGAATTTTTCAGGTCCTGGAAAGCAGGAGAACAACCTGCAGGTGAGTAACAAAGTCCCAAGAGCAGCCCCACAGCTCCTGTTTGAGAAGAGATGTTGCTTGATAACCAGGAAGTTACAGGCACAAACAAAAATAAAGAGAGAAGTCTGCAGAAATTGCTCAAAGATGAGTGGAGAGAAGGCACACATGCCACTGACCACAGAAAAAAAATATTTTGTTTTTTAGAAGCCTCCTAGTCCAACAGGTGACTGAAATTACTGGATACTGGAAAAGAAATTATCACAAGAGATGTCACAGTAAATATCAAAGCCTCTCTTTCAGCCTCTCAGTCACTTTCTTTCTGGATAGGAGGCTGGGAGGAAATAACAGATAATTAGAAAACCAAGCATGAGGCAAGACTTCTTACTTACAGAACACAAAAAGAGCAGAAAGGTAGAAGTGGAGTGCATGGGCTAATGCCTTGATTGAAACCTCTTTTGCTTCTTTACATCAGGGTAGCCAGAAAGATAGCTTGCAGTGAAGCAATTCTCCAGTAGACCAGGATAAGAGAGAGGTACTCAACAATGCCTATGTTAACATGTTAGATTTTCCCTAATGTCAAAAAGGCTTATTTAAATATTACAGCCTTGCTAATTTTTATCAGCTGTCTGTCTGTGCCCTTTAACTTCACTTGCCTCTTCCTCACTGCTGTTATCCTCTTTTTCTTTTTCATCCTCTTCCTCTTCTTCAGCTTCACTGCTGGAGCTGTCTTCTTTCAATTCTGTTTTCCAGTTACTAGGAACAGTTCTGTTTTTACGGAATTCAAGGGCTTGGTCAAAAGCTGTAAAAGGACCAGCACTTGTTAACACTGCAGGAAGTATCAGTTTGACCACATATTTTAATAAGGAAACAGTAGTCAGTGGGGAAGGGGAGAAGAAGGAAAGACTACTAATTAACAATTCCACCCCCAAATTCAAAGAACCTCAACAACCACTCCCTGTTGTCCATCCTTATTTGTCTGACCCAGTTAAACTGGCCTAGTGCTCTCTCTATATCAAGTCATTCAGAGCTATTACTGGTATTATTACCATATTAGTGTCTATAGACAAATAAGGATCTTCTGCACAGGACATGTATGAAAATTTAATTGAGAAAATCCCTATCCAACAGGTTTACACAGCAGTTTATATATATAAAACAGGGAGGACAAGGAAGATTAAACAAGCCAAAGCTAATTCTAAGAGTTTCATCACACAAACTTAAACTTTCAAATTAATTCACAATTACAGATTCTTGACAGTCCATAAAGGCAACTTACTTGCAACTATTAGGGGTACTACAGTGAGAATAATTCTATGAAGATCTAAAGCAAACAGATATATACTAAAATAACCTATAAAGCCAACATGTGCTGTACTATTATATCCTTTGTGTAGCACATCTCTATGCTTGAAACAAGTGTGGTAGCTGGGGGGAGCCATGTTGGGTTTTGTGGGTTTTGTTAGATTTTATTTGTCTGTTTTAAAAAAGTCCCTCTAGCTTTTCAAAAGTGTTTTTCTTCAATATACTATTCTATAGGAAAAGATCCTATATTTTAGCATTTTTAAGACATGAACCAATCTGCCATAAAGTTAGACCAATTTATGTAATTGAGTAAATACAATACACATGTGTTTTCTCATAGAAAGTTATTTTTACCTTGTTTTAACAAAGCATCAGGCTTTGGTGAAGTTTCACTAATCTCCCGGACATCTTTTCTTGGCACAGACGTGCTAGATAATTTAGAAAGCGTTAAAAAAAATTACAATATTTTAAAGGTAAACTAAGAGTATAATACAGAGCTATCACTCAGACTACAACACACTTAAAAATATACATAAGCGGCATATGGAATATATCTTGACAATTCTATAGTGTTAGTCTGGTACAGTATTAGTCAGAGGATTAAAAAAAAATATTTCTACATGAAATTGGTTTGACCACCTACATGCATTCACTGTGTACTAAAGAAAGCGTGCTACTTCCACAAACAGGTAGTTTCTGGAGTCTCCCAAATACATAATACCTAACAAAAATCTCACATTAATTTAATGTTAATTTAAAACCCTACTTCGCCTAAAGCATAAATAAGTATTAGTATAAATTGCCAGTATGAAACTAAAGACTTACAAATTGAAAGAACAAAGCACTTTCTAATTTCTACTGTGGCTATAACCAAGGAAGCAAATCTGAACTGCAGCTCTGGGGACTTGGGGGTAGGTGTGTGCTCATGTGCACACAGATCTTGTGTGTATTTCTTTGGAGATGTGCACTGATGCCTGAAAAACTATCAAATGGTAAAGGATAGCCTAGACTTAGTAAGTAATTAAACAAAGCTTAAATATTTCAATTTCCTTTCTGCAAAACATTCTGCTAAATTGAACCAAGCCAAACTGCAATTTTGAAAATAAAAACTAAAACCTAGAAAAAGAATTCTATTGTCACGAGCTTAAGAACAGAAAGTTTCTTATTCTGTTGCAAACGCCATACGGTCTGGTTTTCCACATTTCTCTATTATTTTTCCTACTTTGAGTAGTATTGCTGCTCTTTTCAAGGAACGTGATAAGATGCAGTTGCTGTCTAGTCTGAGACAAACATATGCCTTACTACCTCAAAACAAGAAAGAGGATTTCTGTGTGCATGCGGTGTACGTGCGTGCATGCACGCAGCCCCACCCACCCTTCTGTAGCTGGATAAGCTTATGGCCCACATCCCTGAAAAGCAGCACTCTATTCCAACCACAGCAGGAAAGAGTCTCCAGCCATTCCTGAAGTCACGTAATACTGCTTTGTTTGCCACAATTGTGACAATGAAATTAAAACTAAGACAGATAGATTTATCACCCCATTATTAATAATGGCAAAGTTCAAGACTAATTTAGTTACTGTTAACAGTTTTTTAAACATGAGAAAAATCTTGGCAAATTTACTGAGCTTACTGACGTTATTAATACTTTACCCAACACAACTCATACTACATTTTACTTGACTGGTATAAATTTAGTTCAGTTATAAAACTCTGCATTCCTACTTACAATTTGCCATCCTTGAATGAGCGAACGAGAATATTGTCTTTTTTCACTGCAATATCATCACTACAATCTGGACAAACCACCTGCAAAAATATTACAAATGCAAAGTTTAGAGAGAAAAGGTAAAAACAAGAGAGTAACAGTATATACCAATGCTACTCAAAAAGCTTTTGGGCCCATTTCTCTTTAGCAACCCTAAGATGGGACCAACTGAGATCCCTCAAAACACAGGAGTGATGACCTCCTGAAATTACTGAATGCATGAGTTCATGCTCACTTCCTAGAGGGAACTGACAGCTGCTGCCAGAGATATAAGAACAGCATTCTGACAAAAGGTAAGTATCTGCCATGCCACTACAGCTTTTTCTAGTCCACATCCTAAAAGGACAAGAAATGCCACAAATACTGCCATTTGAGTTAGAGACTACTTCTGAAAACTTCCAGAAATGGCAAGGATGTAATCACAAACAGTTTCAAAAACAAAGGTTTACAGGATTTATGAAACTGGATTTTATAATGGAAGACTTGTAAGTCATCTACCTAGGAGAGAAGAGTGCCTCGAGTACAAGTATTATGATAGGTTCTTTAATTCAAGAAGTAGACTAATCAAGTCTAGCATTGAGACATTTTTTTTTTTGCAATTTTAAAAGCTATTTAAGTTTTGTTAAACCAGTTTTTTAATTAAAAAGCTTCAGAAATTTATTTTAAAAATATATCTCTATTGAATTTCCAGAGTTACAGAACAGAAAAGCAACCCTCTTCATCACTCATCTCTCTTCTCTCAAAACATGTGTAGTTCCCTGAAAGTTAGGAAACTTATGGCTGCTGTAAAACCCCAAGGAGGAGCAAATGACTTTAGCTATAATTTAGACCAGGTAAATACCTCTTCTTACATCAACTGTTGCCTTTCAGTTCTAATTTTCCACCAAATACACAAAGATACTGTGTGACAAAAGCTTTTTTTCCCTCTTACACAGGTCACCAGCCATACAGTATTGTAGAAGGTAACTGATTTGGAAACAGGCTCTTATTTGTACAGGCTAAATATGAGAGCATAAGCTAGAGCATGGGCTAGAGCATAGGCTAAATACACTTCTTGAGAGAAATAAAACTTAATAGCCCAAGTCTCAAAATCCAATGCATTCTACAGTCTTCAAAGAAATTACTTTACAAACTACAACTTTCTAAATGAAATGCAGTTTAAGATATAGTTTGCAATACTGAGGTAAAAGACAGTGATTATCAAACTCCTAGCTCTTTAAAGATGGAGAAAGACCCTTCAGGTTTTAGCTATAAGTTTTCTAAAAGCATCAAGATCTTAGAAATGCATTCAGAGGTTGGAAAACAGCTTACCACAATCTCATCTAGTGCCTTTACATCAAGCAACATCACCTCAATTTTGCCTGAATGCAAAAGAAACTCCACTGGAGTCATAGGAGGATGAAAGAGATGATCCTATGTAAACTCAATTTTCTGAAAATGCTGCAGGCAGATTTCCTCACTACAACTTCCAAAAGCCTTTAAGTACACATTAAAACTAAGCTAGGCTATAAAGCTTGCTAAATCATACTCTTTGACATAAGAAACAACTGTCAGGCCTTTTTACAATTACAATTAGTCATTGTACTCACCACTTCCCCCCAGAACCAACAAAAACAAGCAAACAAACAAACTAAAAACCCCCAACCCAAACATGAAAGAAGGATTAAAACAATGTCAATCACCGAGTCCTAACAGTTATTTTTACCAAATTTAGAACCTCTACAGTTTTAGATTTGTAAGAGCTGGTTATAGGGCTGATATCCAAAGCACTCAGTTTCCACTACTAATCTTAATTGTTACTTGCTGTAAAGGTTTAGACTAATCCCTTAACTTCTTTTCACATAATAAACTTGAACAAAGTCCTCTGTGCTTATACACAAAGCACATCAGTACACATAACGAAGTAATGCCGATACACATTCTTCAGCATATTAAACCTCAATTTTCATTTGATTATTCACGTAATTACACTTACCATAATATAAAGTTAATGCAAAATTTATCAGTAATAAGATAAGATTACTTTGTTGATACAGTAGGGTAACCTGCTTATAAGATAAAATAGTTGAGAGGCATAGCTACTGGGGAGGGGATTATAACAAAAAACCCCACAAAAACAAAAAAATCCCAAACCAATATGATGCAGAGCTATAAATCTGATTACTAAAGTAAGAGTTAATCTAGGATAAGCTATTTTAGCGTTAACAAGCTTCACCCTCAAACTTTATCCCCCTACTGCTTCTCATTCATTGCAGGAAGCTTTCCATGAAGAATGAGCTATTCCAATCTTCATCTGAGAGCCAAAGAAATAATTCGTATAACTTTGGAGCAGAAGCAACAATTCAGTTACAATTTAAGGTCTGACCCAAAGCTATCCTGAGCATCGCTCAAGAGCTCAAGAGCAAGCTCAGGCCTGCCATGGAAACCGGTATCTGTGATGTGCATGACCAGAAGGGCAAACCCAACAGCGTGACATAAAGCTGCTCAAGTGAGTTTCACAGACCACTTCTGAGTGCAGCTGGGAGGCAGGATATTGCATCAATCTTGATGACAGCTTTCAGTACAGAAACATCTCAATTTTTCTTGCTTATTACTGAAAACCTCTCTTAAAGCTATCTGCCATTAACATGGTATCTCCTTGCTGTACATTCTGCCCTCTCCCTTGCTGTAAAAAAGACTTCAGTGACTCATTTTCTTCCAACAACTTCCCCAAAAGAAGTCCTGCTGGAAAGCTACTGGACTGCATTACAAGACACAGCAGGTGACAAGAAGAGAGAGCTACAATTGGGAGCTATTGCACATACTAAGAACAGTTAAGTGTTACTGTATGGCATCTTTTCAAAAGAACACAAGAACACTTGTGTTCAAAAGAACACAAAGTCTTCCTGAAATTAGACAAGTATGCTACGCTTTCATTACCAGAGAGCACTTAATCAAATATTTACAATTAATAATAAAATAAAAATTAAAAACCATGATACCAGAAGGTACTACATATAGAAATACATTGATATCCAAATATAACAGTCAGTCTATATGCAATTTCTATACTAGCTGTGATATTTTATTAGAATTTTATTTGTTAAAAAATAAGCCAGAATAAAGAAAGAGAGCAAGTATTTGTACTGAAAGGCTACAATGTAATTTTAAAGGAAATTTACTGTCAATTCTCCACTACCTATCATAGTGACCAAAAAGAAATATCTGGTTTTATTATCAAATGTATTTATATTGAACCTTGAAAAATAATGTCTGTGTAATCGATAAATTTCCCCTCTCTTTGTACTTTATATTTTCTCCTCAATAAAACTCAGTAATTCAGAAAATTAGCATGCAACAGCCTAGGAAAAAAGCCCTGAAATTTTAGTTCAATAGTATTAAACACACTGCTGAGCTGAAATTAGGTCAACAAGCTCTGGCTGTTTGGAAAAACTAAAGTCACATTATCAATCCCTTTTTGTAAACAAATATATTTAGATATATAATATTTTCTGTAACTATTACGATACAGTTCAATTTGAAGAACCATATGAAGTTCTAATAAAAAACACCGAAATGAAAAAAACCCACACTTTTCTCTGGTTCCTAGAAAACAAAAGAAAGCTTTACTAAATTAAAATAAAGATGAAACCCTTACCAAGGCTGGAAACCACAGAGCTTTCTTTTTATCCACACTGAAGCAGTCCACGCACACAACTTTTCCTAATAACTCGTCACTTTGTTTTCTATCATCTTCATCTTCATCGCTGGAAGAGGATGAAGATTCTTCTTCAGGACTAAACAACAGAAAGAGACTTAAAAGTCAACTATTCAAAACTTGCATATTATAATTACAGGAGATCCAAAGCTAATTGTCAAAGAGGCATGAGTAATAGCGACTTGAATTGTTTGTTAAGTGTTTTAGCATAAAAATGAATAGAAATGTTTATAATTACAGTATAGTAACAATTCAAACATTATAAACTCAGAAATGCATATTTACTAGTAAGACATGCAAATACCAAACAAAACACCACCATGCATTCACATGGAGGAAGATAAATGCATTGTCAGGGCATTCAAGTGAGACCAATTCTGCCCTACAGAAGCACTGTTCAAAAATACTGTTGCAGTTGTAGTTTTGGACAAACGTCAAGTTAAACTGTTTTGTTTTTCCCTCTTAATCTCTTTAGGCTTTTACTTCAACAGCCATACAGAATAAAAGGCTGTTCTGAGAGAGGACAAATCTCTGAAGAAGAAACATCAGCTATAAAGATGAATAGCAAAGAGAAAAAGACGTCTATTTATCTTTAAACAGTTCTTTAAAGAAGTGCAGTGAAGCATTTCGATGACTGTTTCAATTTCACATTGAAGGTAGTGCTGGAATGTAAGCAGGTGGGCAAAGGTGCAAATACATTTTGATTTAAAAAGGTTCTGGATTACTGTTTTGACTGTTCAAGTACAAAGTTGCACCCGGTTTTAAACCATATGGGGAGTCTAAATGAACAAAACCAACTAAAATTACCTGCAACTGATTAACAAAAAAATAAAATAAAAAAAAATCAGCACTCTTGCCACTCTCTCTAGATCTTTTTTTACTCATCACTTTCAAGGTTAATTCTCAGGAAATATACAGCATGTTCAATGAACACGGGAAGCATAATTTCAAAAGCTATCTTCCATTTTTCACATAACTGCTTTTGAGTACAAAATTCAGTATTTACAAAAACCTCAGTTAGAATTTCTGTAACAGAAAACAAATGATGTTACAGTCTAAGGTAAATTATTATGTTTCCTTTTCCCCACCTTAATTTCCAGTGCTGATAAAGCATTCTCTTGGAATTTTTTTCCCTCAACATCTTTTTTTTTTTAAGTAGTGGTTTCTTTTAAAATACAGCATGAAACTCTTTCAGGCTGCTTTCTGGGGTTCAGTAATCTCTTGTGGGAAGAGAAAGAAGTCTAGGACTACGGAGAAAGCCAGAACTATTTTAGAGAGGCTACTTCCTAGCTCAGTTATGCCAGTATCTGTGCAATTTCTCTTTTTACTCAGTTAAGTCTGTTAATTGTAAGATAAAGGGAAGTGTGTTGCTTCTGACATAATAATGTCCTGTATAGTTACGGAAACAGAGAAAACAACGACCCAGTCACAGACACCAAGGATGTTGCAATCATGTTCTCTGTGGTAACACCAGCTTTTTCATTCACTACAGTACAAATTAGTAAGTCAGTAATTTTATGAGTAAATTTATAGCACCGCTACATATATAGGGCAACATCTACTTCAAGCTATCAAAAAGAGAGCAAAAGGCTAGCCCAAGCACAAAACCCACTACCACCCAAAAACTTTAACCAAAACAAAAAACAAGAGCAAACAAAAAAACCACCCCCCCCCATACACAAATTAAAAAAAAAAGAAACCCCACAACCCACCCACAAACAACAGAGAACAGTCACTGGATTACTTAACACCGGTTTATCAAGATCACAACTACTAATTCTGGCACCTAGGAAATCAAGTCACTACTCTTGAACTTGGTTTTTCTATCAGTAAACTTTGCTGGAAACCATAATAGAAGCAATGGGCAGAAACTGTTACACAGGAAGTTCCACCTGTATATGAAGAAGAACTTTAATCTGTGGGTGACCGTGCACTAGAACAGATTGCCCAGAGAGGTTGTGGAGTTTCCCTCACCGGAGGTATTCAAGAACCGTGTGGACACAATCCTCTGCCATGTGCTCTGGGATGATCCTACCTAAGCAGGGAGGCTGGTTGGACCAGATGACCCACTGGGGTCCCTTCCAACCTGACCCATTCTGTGATTCTATAATACTGTTCACCTATTTCTAAAAGCTCTCAGAGATCCTGTAATGAGAAACCAGAGGTCTAGAGGAGGATTCTGGTACCTTGTACAAAGACTTCATATCAGCTGGACAAAGACTAAATTATAACGATCTTAGTTTGAGTCCAACACATTCATAACACTGACAGTCTACTACAGAGACATTTCTGACTACAGTTTAACATCATGTTTCCACTTGTTGTGCTACTTTTTTTTTTTCACTTAATAAAACCAAGAAAAAACTCTTGCCTATATCTGGTGCTATTTTAAATACTGATTACACGAAGACTTGAAATGCTTACACAACAGTGCACATGCACCTGACTTTCAATCCGGGTGCTTAACAACATTTTTCATCCGGCCTCCTGTTTTTTGAATAAGAGAAGCCCAAAGATACAAGTAATAAAACTCCACACACACTGAAAGCTTCAGAATTGAATACACACGGCACGGATATCAAGATGTTTAACTTACATATGATTGGATCTCCTTCCTCTGTTTGTTTTCTTTCCGATAACAGGAGTCCCAAAGTGTTCAGGATTGGTGAGTGGAAGTTGATCTAATGTCTGTTGAAATGTAAAAATATATATGCATACACATAAAAAAATGCCTGGCATGAGTTATTCTCCACACCACATGGTTCATAAAAGTAATTTTTCAATAGACTTTCTCATTACAAAAGAAGTACAGAAGTACATCATACACATCATGCTTTGATTTTAAAAAAAGCAATGTGTTTTGTTCTGAGTTTTTTTCAACACTTTCTCTGCACCTCTGAATAACTGACTTTTGTCCAAAACACAAAGATAATTCTTCCCAGAAGTCCTGCCTTTGGACCATTAAAACACAGAGAAATAAGTATCAGGTATTCTGCCGACCCGGGATATTCCATCTCTACTGGATGAATTTTCTGCACTTCCTATCATTGAGACTAAACATCCAATCATCTACTTAAAAATGAACAAAAGTCCCCTTTGAAATGAAGCTGCAAGATAACAGCAGCAAACACAACAAGTTAATTGTATTTTTTTTTAGTAATTCATAATTTGATATGTGAGGGAGACTCTTAAAACAATTTTAAAGAGGCTGCTATATTGATAATTGAGAGGGTGCTAATTGATGTTTTATCAGCATCAAAACAAAAAGAGAGGGAAAGAAAGAACTTTCCTTGTTCAGGGAGAATGCTTCAAGAGAAGAACTCATGGATGAGCAGTATCTTCTGCCTCTAAGCCTGCTGTTAACTGTTTAAATGATAAACATTCCAGATTTGAAGGCTCCTGGTACACAGGAGTTTTTTGTACAGCCACTTACTCTTACTCTTTGAAAGAAGGGAGAAAGTCTTCCAAATTAAATACAATCCTCTGACTTAAACTTCTTTGTCATGTATTGATTTTTGAATGTGTAACACCAACGAGAATCTCAAATGTATTCTGTGCCAGAGAACTAACATAGGGACAATAAAACTGGCTTTTTAAAATCTGAAAGTAAATGCACAACTACTTCTGAGTGTGATGGACATCCTAAAAGACTCTACACCACACACTTGGGAAGGCAGAGATGAAGCTAAAGCAACATCAGAACAAGACAACTGTGGGGTACTGGCCTAATCACAAAAGAAATTTGAGATGCAATTTTCCCTGCTGAGTAGCTGTGCAATCACAAAGTAATTATTAGAAATGCACAACATGTGTTTCATTGAGGGCTGGTGACAATGAATTGCGTATCAGTGACTTTTGGCAAAACATCAAAAGCTAAGACAATAAAAGTTGATAAAACAGAAAGTAGCTGTCACCTGAATATATGGTTTCTCTGAATCTGACAAAATAATACAAATTATTCTACTTCAGCCAAACAGGTCACAAAGCAATATATATATACTAAAAATTTTAAATCTGCTTACTATAAGGTAATACCCCTGAAACCATATTAAAATAGTCTTTATGGAATAGAAACAATCTAATCTTCAGTTGTGCTGATCATTAATAACAGAGCTAATTGAAGGAACACCACAGTCTTTAAAATTTTGGCATTTATATCTGAATCCAGATTTAGGCATATAATTAGGGCCCCTTCTTTACATGTGTTTAATCCTGACTTCAGATTCTAGAGGGTACCTGAATCTTCAGGAGAATGCAGTACACAAACAACAAGCTCAGCTGACTACAATAATAACATCATATTTATGTAGAGCAAAAAACCCCGTCTTCAGTAGCTCTCCAATAAGCAAACGTGTTTACATAAGTCTGCCCACCAGTCCAGATTGTCTTATATAATACGAAGGAGTAACTCTCATTCTGAAATTCCAGCTATTTGTAATTTGCTACAAATGTGTGCCTATTTTAATGGGCAAGTCACCTTTAAGGCATGAGCCAGCTTTAAAATACCGATAACTGTTGTCAAATTACCAAATAACAGCAATTAATTATTGGTCCTTTAAAAGAAAAGTATTCATCTTTCAGGTTTATCAATTATTACAAACCTTGATTATCTATCTAAAATCCAGCAGAACTGTGAAAAGAAGTACATCCATTTTTAATTATAATTTATATGAATTTTTATATTATATTGTGATTCCCCCCCAATTAATACTTACAGATAATTTTTTATACAAAGCAAAGCAGTTGTGTGATTGCAATTTTTTGTGTGATCTACAATCTGTGAACTATCAAAAATATAAAAATGAAAAAGAAATTTGAAAAAGAAAAATGAAATTCTGATTTTGCTTCTTAACTTACACAGTTTGATGAAATCTAACTGTATTTCTTGATTTTTAAAAAGAATAAGCCAGACCCTGTAGACTGTACTTTACACAACCCCCTTTTTTAGCAGCATGAATGTACATAACATACCAAAGACTGAGGTACTAAAAATATCACTTTTAAATTTTTCTAAATAAAAAGCTGTAATACAAAAATTCTTCAATTACCTCACTTTCAGCAAAATGTCTTTCTCCTTTTAAACACAGGGAAGAGCGTCTCAGTGTCTTCTCATCACCATCATCAAATACTGTCACCGGGTAACAAGTGAGGAAAGAAAAAGACTTTCTTTTTAAATCAAGATATTGTTGACTCATTTAGATGTTCAGAAAGAATGGGATATATATTCCTGTAGCTAATTCTTAACAAAGCTATACCTGGATAGATAATGCTGCATATCCAGTAAAGCATTTCACAGACTGACCAAATACATTAGCTGCTGTATCACCACAACTTGTATATGTTAAAAGGAATCTTTAGTAATCAGCAGTTGAGCAGACAAAAAATAAATACTCACTAGAATTCAAAACCTATTCTTTTAACATTTACAATTTTTACAAAATTTTATTACGTAACCAGAACTCATACAAAATTCAAGTAGAACCTATGCTTACTACAAAGAAACATAAATGGATGTTTACAGAAAAAGGTTACAACTTAATGTTACATGGAAGTTCAATGTCTTTCTCTATTGACTTCATTCAACTATGCTATAAAACAGTGATATCAGCCTAAGGAAGATGACAATAGTCAAAGTGCTGACAATCATCAAAACCAGCTCTACTGACAGAACTGTGGAGCTCCCAGTTTCTAGACTTTTTGCCACCTCTGCTATCACAAGGTCAAGTGGAAACAAGTTCATAATACTGTTGATTCAGCTACATATATTATCTTTTTGAATCCTAAAATGCACTGCACACATTTAAGGTGAGGTCTTCAGAAGCTGATAAACTGGTCATATAAAAAGTAAGCTTTTGTCAAGTCTTCTTCAGGTATTTAACAGATTAAAACTGAAAAATTTTGACTCTCAGGCTTTGCTTGCACTGTTCAGTGAGACAAAAATGGATCTCTTCTTCCCTCCTGAACACTGATAATAATTACATTCTTGTCTCCACACTGCAGTGACCTTGAAGACTTTTGTGGGCATGGAAACAACACCAAGATTAGATTAAAATATTACATTAAAAAGTAAAAGTTTCTGCAATTTCTCAACATGCCTCTTTCACCTTCATTCAAATCTTCACTTCTGTCCATCAACAGATCAAAAAACAGTGTTAGAAGAATGGCTGTCAGCCAGCAAAATTAGAGAGGTTAATTTTCAGCCATGTCTGGCTTTCGGATAGTGGGTGTTACACTCTTCAACATTTACTAATTTAAATACAAATATATAAAAAGCAACAAGATACATCAAAATTCTTGACTAGTACTTGTTTGATATGAAAGAAACTTTTATCTAGTTCTGAGAATTTTTGATCCCTGTGTTAAATTCAGTACTGTTGATAACAAACTTCCACTCATGACTACCATTCCCCAGACTGTGTTATATACTGCAGTAACTGCTGAACACTGTTCAGTGATAAACTATCAGTCAGAGACGCACAATTGTCACTTCAACATTTGTTGAAAAATATCAACATCAAGAACTGCACACAAAAAACCACGTAGATTTGGAACTGCATCTCAAATGGTCAACACATAATTAAGCCCCCTCTCCGTTAAATGAAGTAGAAGGCAGCAGGTTCCTAATCCAGTTTGTGTTAATTAAGATAACAGTCTCCTTACATAATGAGAGAGAAAAAAAAAATCTATCCACTTCAGGAGATAAGCTGATTACAGCAGAGGTAAACCTATTCAGAGCTAGGTAGGTAGCCACATTATGTGTCCTGTGTGGTAACCTGCCTGTGGCCTCTTCCCTGCCAGGGGGATTCCTAATCTTGTTCCATGAATACTTCCAAAGGAAAAGCTTCACCTCCCTGTAAGACTTGTGTGGCCAGCATGGTACATATGGCTGATTACATATGACATTCTGATCTAATGGAACATCCTGAAAACAACCTACTGAGCGGGCATACAACAGTGTAATGTATTTAAAATCACGTATTCTAAAACTGCAAGGAAAAGAGGAAAAAAGAAAAAGGAGGCAACTTATGTAAATAAAGCCACTTTGAATTCTGAGAAAGGGCAATGTAATGACAAAATCATGCAGAAGGGGTTTAAGACTACTTTTGAACACGCACAATTCTGCATTTTTAGTCAAGCAAACAATCCTACAATTTCTCCCCCCCATAATAAACACAGAGATAAATGTTAAGAATATCAATTAAACTTTAAAAGTTTAATTAAAAAATGTTTAATTAAAATCATATGAAGGATGAAACAGTATCCAGTTACCAGGAGTGGAATACCTTGAGCTCTTTGAGGAATTTTTACAGGACAGGCAGGGACACTTGGTGTATGTATGTGCATGTGTATGAGTGTGTATTTATTTATTTTTATATAATATACATATAGTTATATATATGTATTATATTTACAGCTTTTATACACATATATACAAACTGTGCTCTAGTCATTTTAAAAGACTATATAAGTTGGGATTTTATAAAAATTTAATTTATTCTTATCGCCCTTTGGTAGGAAAGCAGTAGCACGAAAAAAAGACATGTAAACAAGCCAATGTGTAATTTCTCATCAGACAACACCTTATGAATACAAGACAGACAGGGATGCTCTTAAAGCAACCTTGCCCGTACTTCATTGTTAAAAGAGTTCTCAAGCGGCCCTCAAATGGTTATTACTCTCCAGATACTGCTGCAGTGGCATATATGGTCTTAAGTATCTTCTGGAAAGGTATTACTTCAGATCAATCTGATCCCTTCACAAAGTTTTTGACCAAATCATAGCAATTTTATTCAAAAAATCATTAACAACACAAATAATTAGATGCTTCTCAACAAGTGCTGAGACAACATTAGGTAACTGCTGGTTAAGATCTGTGCTAATTCTGAAGTCTGGGAAATGGTAACTATACCTTAAAGTAGGAATTTCATTCAGATCGGCAGTCATCACTGTCTATAAAGATAATTTCTGTCTCATTCCACTCACCCTCCTGACAAAGATTATTCTAATCATCCACTGCTAGAGTCACTTCTCTATCAAAGTACATTACCCAGCCAGCAGCTGTGCTATTTTTACTGATTCTGCAAGGTCAACATGCTTTTGTCTACTTTTATCTACAAAATGTAACAGTTGAGACTGAAAACCATACCTCTTCTTCCTATTTCTCAAGCTCAGGATTTTTGACAGACATCTACTTTGATTTACAGACTGCAACTGCATGACATCTAACTTCAAAATTTATTCTGCGTGGACTCCTATCTTATTCTTCTTGCTGAACCACTAACCTCACACTTTCTCAGAAACATAAACATACAACACAGTTCTAACACCAGCTATACCATTTACTTCTTAAAAGCTCTCTTATCTGATCCACTTCTTTAATAATTACCAAAACACTATCTATAATGTTAATTCCTGTCTTTGTACCTCATGTTTCACCCCATCCTAATCCGATCTCTCCTTTATTAATAGATTCTACTTCTCCAACAAGAAAACATGTATTCTGCAACTAGCTCTATTCCTTTCTAGAAGTACGGAAAGTTAAGTCTTTCCCTAGCTGTTCAACATCACTTCATCATCAACAAACCACAATATCTCAAAACAACTAAGTCTTGCTAAAGTTCTTTCAAGATCTGGTCTTCATCTTCCCATGTCCCACTTATCTGCCCAGGAGAGGCTTATATAGTTTCTCAAGAATCAATACATTTCCTGTAGTGCCTTTAAGACTACCAGTGCACAGATAGAATATATGTTATCATTCTACAACTGACCAATTTACCCCAAGACAGACTGATCTGCTCATACTTGGCACCAAAGAGTAAACCTATGTGTATAAAGCCTTTAAAAATATATCAAAAAACCCCACCCTATATTTGTTTGAGGACACGTGGATATATCATCTATCATCTGAAATGTCACATAATAAACCAGGAAGAACAAATACGAAAAAACTTCTTATAAAAACAAGCTATGTCTGTTTCAAGAGTAGCTTTATCAGGGCTAAGTCTGGAAGCAGGGAAGAATAAGCGTTCCAACTTGTGTTTTAAAAGCACTTCTTTGGTTTTTTTTTTAAGGAAGTATGACAGCATACTTTGCTTCAGAATATTTAGCAATAGTATATTAAATTTCTAAGAAGTAGTCACTGATTACAGAACAATTGACTAGGTCTTTATTTGGTGTCCCGATTTCACATTGTGAGGGGTATAGTTTCTTATAAAAAACAAAAATAAGAAGTTTATTTTTGAGGGTTTTTCATACAAACTCTGAATACCTAAGCATCTCCAAAAAATCTCTCTCACCATGTTTAAGACATGTCCAAGTCACAGGCTTATTTTTAAGTCATGAATTTTATTCAAATACATAAATATTTCTCTTACCTACAGTGTACCAACTTGCATCTGTTAATTTGTTGATAACTGCTTCCTGGTATGTTCCATCTGGATTCTTCACTTCCACAACAGTTCCTACCTAAAATACAAAAGTCACTTAGCAATGGAGAGTTCTAAAACAGGCAATAAAGTCAACGCTTTTGTATTAGCAAACAGAGATATTTCTAACCTATTCCACATTAAATATAACATACTTTTTCAGTTTCACCTGAATGTATTTGTATCCCTCAAACTTCTTTTTTCATTCCTCTAAAATAAGGCAACTAACTGAGCTGATTATTTCCTGCCAGCAGGTGGGGAACAAGAACCAATTTGAGTGATGTCATTCTCTTGTATAAGAGCTTTCCCATCAAATCCTCCAGCTGAGTTCTCAAAAGAAACAGTGACTAAAAATCAGAGCCAGCCATACTTCTTAGCTTTAAGGCAAAAAGAACAAAGAGGCTTGCACCAGCCTATGCTGCACCCCTTTTAACTACAAAGGAAAAAGCTAACATGCAGAGTACACTACCTCTAACTATGCAGCACTACCTTTTATGCTTTGTGATCCTATCTGGCCTGTGTAATAAGTTGAACCTTCCACTGTTACCCCATACTGTATATGCATTTTTATGTCGAATACTGAAAAAAAATGTTTTTCAAAGCACTAGTAAAATATAAACCAAATTTATTACCTTTAAGGGACCCTTTATGTGGTCATCCTGCACTTCCACTGTTGAAGAATCATGCCTAAAGGTTACCTAAAAAATATAATTCAACTGACAATCACTTGATACAATTGAGCAGCATAAGCACACACAAACATCAATAGCCCTTCTCTTACTCTCATTTTAGTTAGTCACCATAGTCATTCCACTTGCTGAAATCTGTGTTTCCTTCACATATTTTCGAAATATGAGGGGTCAACTTCTTAGTCATCGAAATTTCTAAAATATTTTTTATCCTCCAGAATAGAATCATTACCTCTAAAGGAAATGACGGACTAGAGTTTGTCAAAAACACCTAATGGTTTCAAAAGATCTCTGCTGTTCTGTTAAATGATTTGAACTTCTGTAGTACCACAGCAAGAAAGGAGAAAGTTTCAACAGTTACAAGTAAAACTTTTAAGAAACATTTATATTTCAATGATTTGAAATTTAACAGTTTTAGCACATATATCTAGCCTATGTGATGGAGTTTTTTTTTGTTTTGCTCATTAAAGCAATTTTCCTACCTCAAGGTTGAAAGATTCACACAAGAAAAGTTCAGGACATTGCTGTCAATTAAACAAAATAACAAACCAAATTGCCTTTCCATTAATATCCAGCCTACACACTGAAAGGTAACTGGAAGGAAACATAGAAACAGCTAACCTTTCAGTCCTTCAAAACTGCAGTAAATCCCATAAACATTCCCAAGCTATTTTCTGATATCATTCCCATAAAGACACATAAAGGCTGTGTCTTTAATCTTACACCTCCTGACCTCATCAAAAAAAAAGAAATGTATGGTAATTCAAATTTACGATTAAGTTATCTGTATCAGATGCTATAGACATTCATCTTTCATTTCATTCACAATTAACGTGGTCACATTGAAAATCATAGGATCTTCCTATCAATTACATCTGAAGTTTTATTTCCACCTTGGTTTTAAAACTATAGGAAAATTATAGGAAACTAAGAAAATTCTGGCTTTACATTTTACGTACAAATGTACATTTATTAACACACACAAATGATGTTCTGATGTTCACCAGACCACACTCTTTGGTGTAAGTATATGATGTTTTAGTTAGCATTTGTAATAAGTAAGAATGTAACATGAGACCCAGCTGTGTAACAGTAACTCTCAACTACAGCAATCCTACCTCTGTTTTTATTTACTTTCTGTGGTTACCTTACATGTATTTTACAGCAAAAAGGAACTCTATTCAAAACCATGAGCCAGCCACAATGTGCTACGATGACAGGTAAACAAAGCAATTCCTATAGTGTATTCCAGACCGGTTTGTCTTTTTAAAGATGTCTTGGGGCTTTGACTCTTTGGGGTGAGAAGATTTTTGATATCAACAGTTTTTGCTTCTTGAGATAGTCCTATGTGCTCAAAAATACTGGTTATTAACATAAACATTCAAACTCCAAACTTAGTGAGACACCACTAGCCTTTCTTGAAGCTAAGAAAAGTGATGTTAGAATTTGATAGTTGTGGGCTTTAATTCCCACAGTATTTACCAGTGTGGAACCTTTTTGTCTCAGGCAAAAGATTAAGACCCTCAGCACATCATGAATCCAGTTAGACTCAGTTGGAATTTCCCTTTTCTTCACTGTCCTGAAAAGACAGTCCTGGTAAGCCCTATTACAGCAGATGTTTCTCTTGTTTCTGTTTAATAAAGACCTACACAGAAAACAGTTTCTTCTGAAACTTCTGTGCAGGGTGCCCAAATACAAGTGGGTGTGGATGATGGTGCTAATTGTTTTAGGAGTAGCTGTCAAAACAAACTGGCTTAAATAGCTCTCTGAAAAAAGCTGTAAAACACCCGATGAAGTGGACTAACACCCTGGTAATACCGGAAGTCTTGCCCTTTAGTCAAATTTGGACTGCCTTCAACACTTTTCATAAGTCCAGGCAAATCTTAAGTTTTACTGCTTTCCATGACAAAGTGGGTAAAAGGCAGTTACATGTTATTGTAAAATTCTGTACCATGTATAGAATTTGCCAAAAACCACTAAACTGTGAATACAGTACCTATGGATACTGAAATTGTAAGTAAATAGCACCTGCAATAAACTAAATAAAGTTTTTAAATTATGCTGGTGGTGGGACGGTTTTGTGAAGGTATCCCTTCAAAATATTATAGGAAGCAGAATTCAACAAAAGAAAACAGGTAAAAGTAGAAACAATTAAATGTATTTTACTTGTCTGAAGATTACATACTTCACCCTGAAAGACTTTTGTTGCCATCCTACTTTCTCAACAGAGCACCTAGTTATAAAACTTAAATGAATACTTTACACTAAAATTGACAGTATGAAGTTAACTGACTTTCCTTGTCCTCTAGTAGTTCTAGAAGACTAAGGCATAAAATGTACTGGGGCCAGAAGAAACTGCTAAACAAGTGGAAAATAAATGTAGCAGATAAACTACCAACTCCAGACAAAACACACCTAATAGCAAGAATCTTTGTTAGAGCTAATACTGAGGAAAGAGTGCATGTGCCAGGAAGAGCTAAAAAGACTTTTAGAAAAATCAAAAGGTCAGTGTTAAGTTTAAGGAATACACATTCCTGGTGGAGAAAAGATAATGTAAACAGATATTGTTACAGCACTTACACACAAAAATCTAAACCACAAATCACACTACTCTACAAAGCAACAACAGTACTGGAGCTGAACTGCCCTAAGCAATACAGTAACAGCAAAGACACACACACAAACTTGAATCCAGAGGGCTTTAGGCACAATCTCCACAAATGATTTACAGTAAAAATTCTATTTCATGTCAAGATCTTTCTGCAAAACATTCCAGTGACAAAACTACAAGTAATAAACTCACAAGAAAATATTTAACACTGAATAATATCAAGTGGCCATCTAAGAAGGTGGACTCAAAGCCCCACAAAGAACTGAGTTAAGATTTCACTGATCTAGGCACAACACAATTCCTGTACTTAAATACTGATGCATAACAGCTCAAACAGCAATACTTAGCTGTTTAAACTCAATGGTGCTTTAAAGCATAGACCAGCTGATGCTATTAAGAGTTAAGACTAATGAAATGAAAAAACCACTAATTTGCTCTTTTGTCAGATTTAAGACTAAAATCTTCTTGATGTATTTACCATTATTATTATTAAACAAGTGACAATCGCCCTTCTCACCAGGGCTTTTGGAGAGCACCTGCTCTCTCTCTCATACACACTATAGGCAAAAATCAGCCATAGCACGAGGGTAGATTCAAATAATGCACAACAGTTTATAGTGGAGACTCTTCAACAACAGGTTATCACCACACACAATTCACACATTTTTCACTTAAATTTACAGTAGATATAAGAAAAACATTCTGCCACTGTAACTGTTGCAGAGCAATAATCGAATTTATGTTTTCTAAGTGCTACTTGCTATTTGGTAAGACTCAACATGCCAAGTCTTTTTTGGAAGACAGCAGGGTTTCAGCTTATTTCTGAAGCATTATCTAGTTGCCACTGCTAAATGGCAGTGACCTGTGCTCTCAAGTAAACAAAACCATTTTAAACCTACATTGAGTAGTTTTAGCTATTTTCTGGTAATTTTCTCCCGTACATAAGCCTACATTTGTCACATTTTAATCAAATACTTTAAGGTCAGCCTATGGTACTAAAGGCCACAAACACTCAATGCAAACAGATGACAAAGCAGTGACAGAAACAGAACATATTTAATTGTGTGGGAGTGGGGGAGCCCCTCCCCTCCCAACAATAATAAGCTTACTGTTGTTTCAAAGACTGTACTGCCAGCCTCCAAGGAAAGGACAGCCTTTTCGCTGCCCTGAGACTAAAAAGAAGTTTCACATTGTGCCATTTTGAACATGAATGACTTTCCCCCTCCCTCAAAAAAAAAAGCGTTTGCAGGAAAACCACATACCTTGACTTTGACAAGCCTTTTTGCTGTCTTGATCTTGGCTTCACAGAAGGCTCCTCTATACTTTGCACTCACATCAGTGCCCACTGTGAGATAGGGAGGCTCATCAATGGCCTGGAAAACAAAGTAAAACAACTGCTTTTTAATTACTGACCACTGGCAACACAGCTGCTATGTCTCGCTGGCTTTTGTGGACAGAGCACTAAAAACAGCCCAATAAAACTTAATCTGACAGCATATGTGTATCACAGCAGTAGAAACACAGAACACAACACTAAGCTAAACAATTAATATAAATACAATCTCATAATACAAATATATAATCTCATTACATAAATATAAGCTCATAGATATAACAAACTGATACCACAGTTATCTACAAGAAGCACCACACAGGCTTCCAACCTCTGCGCCATTTGAAGACACAGGAGATGACCAGTTCTGCTGCAGTGGTGAAGGCCAACCAAGAGTTTTAGTTTCTCCTTTAATTGTCTCAAGACCTGATAAGTCACATGACACTGATGTTTATTTCCCTTAAAAAATCAAGGTTCATTTTTCAGTAGGAAGTAGAAAAACCCTGAAGAGATTTCCCTTTTTCACTTTCAAATAAAGTAAATTATAAAGCTGGGCTCTCAGCAGGAGAGCAGCCCATCGGGAAAAGTGCAGTAGGGAACTGACAGAGACTAAACACAGAGTGAAGGTGAAGGGTCCAGACAAAACACAAGGTTCTGTAATACACAACACAGGAACAAGTGACACCCCAATAGGGAAAAAGAAATAGAAGAGGTGGGAAATAAGTGGTGCAGGGAGTAGGAGGAGACCATGGGTCAAATACAAAGTATATAGAGTGAGCTCATAAAGGCGTTCATTCAAAGGAAGCCCATTTTCTCTCACACAACCTCTCCTAATGTTATCTGTGGAAGGAGATTCCAGATAACTAAACCACCTCAGTATCACCTCATAGACTGTTGGTCAGAAGAGAGAAGGTAGAGGGTGACAGCAAGAGGAGTGAGGTTTATTTCCAAGAGCTGCAAGTGTCCACGGAGCCCCAAACAAGAGCTGAGAAAAGAGATCTAAGCCCTTGTCTGCACCACATCATGTTCCTGCACCCCTATGGATTCAGACACAGCTTATGAGAGGTAACTCTGGCACACCCAGGCTCTCTGTGGGAAGAATACAGAGATAAATCTTCACAGGTATCAGAGGTACTATTTGAGACTGAGGTGCCTGCAACTCAGCATCAGGTAATTCCCACTGGTCGCCTCCAGTTCCAATACATCAGAAGTAAAGGCATGGAATTATGTACCTGAATGCTTCAATGCATGATTTTTCAGAAATTTAAGTTCTGTAAAATTTGAAATTGAGAAATATGAGATACTACAGGGTTAACTCCATATTAATGTTTTTTTACCCCGACTCAGTTCCAGCCTACCTCTCATCTGCATGCAATAGAATATATTTCTGAGTACTATAAAACTGTTATCAATCTGCACTTTCTAAGATCATTAGAAACACCAAAGTTCTAATGAACCCACCCCTCTCTTTTTCTCTCTCTGCATGCATGGTACATGACTGCATGCAGAGTAGCAGGATATGCCACACTGGTAGTACTATATCCACAAACACCTATCTGTTCCTAATCCAGGCTTAATAACCATAAAACTCAACTGAGATTAACGAGGAACCTTAAGAGTGCTGGGATTCTGAAACTGATTCCCTCCTTGCTTATCCAACAGCGCAAAAGTACTTGCCTTCAAGTCAGGTTGCAATGCTTTTCTCTTACTGCACTTGGAAGGATGCTGAAAGAGGGACTCAGATGGTTCTAGTTAGTACTCCTACTAGAGTGAGCCAGGTAGCGGCTGCTTCACACAATATAAATCTGAACACAGGAAAGCAACAATGTTTTCTCTTGCAAAGACAGTAAAACTAAGAGGGGCGCATTCCTCCTTTTCCACCATACTCTTTACTAAATAAACTCATTCACCACTACAGTGTTTATATTCTCTCATGCCAGTTCATCTTCCAAACTTAAAAGAAAGTGTGGAGTACTGAGATTACTTTAACAACAAGACTGACAGATTCCAGATGGGTCCACACAGATGCACACAGCTATTATTCTCCTACAAACAAAACTTCAAGAGCTGGTTGTGTCAGTATCAGTCTGTACCTCCCTATACTGCCAAATTATCACAAAGACCAATCCATAATGTTAAGGTGAATTTACATAACATAAAGAATGCTTTTCTTTACTGCTATTGAAGATTAACTAAAAAAAATACTAAAAAAAAGGTGTAAAATTCTGGGAACCAAGATAACCTGAAGTTCTGGTCTTTGACTGGAAATCTATGGCAAAGGAACAGGCAAATCAACAATCAAAATTTAAAGAGAATTTAAAATTCTTATTAAGACCATAATTACCAGTATAATATCACTACTCTGATTTATTCTTAACAACTTCTTCCAAAAAGAATATTCATTTGAAGAACAAAGATATGTAAGAATTAATTTCTGTTACTAAAACAGAAGTTCATTTCAAACTCTAGCCTACATCTTTTGAAATTACTCTATCTCCTTCCACTGGAATTAGTTAATATTTACCGCTGTAAAGAATTTCAAAGAATAGCAAACATGTGGACCATTTGATTACCACTGTAGGTACGTTTACAAGAAATACAGTATCAGAGTGGCTTTTGAGAGAAAAATGATGAACTACCACTATGAATCATTATACACTTTAAAACAGCACATAAAATCTTCACGGGATACATACAGGAATTTTTTCTGCTGTTTTATTATTCTGCTGAAAGACAAATTACATGGGCTTTCAAACTCCCCCCTTCCCCCAGATTGCAACAATTTTCAGTGACAAAATCACTTAAGTGAAATTTTCAAAATACTTCCCTCATTCTGCCTGATAGTAACAGCAGAAAGTGATAAGTTAAAACAATTACCAAAATGTGATGCATCACAGAGAATGCAAACTAGAAAAGTAAACAGTAACATTCAAAGTCCGGCAATTATTTCAGATAATTCTTACCACAACTTTGTCATTTTCACCAACTCTGAGACACATGTTCTCAAGTAGGTTTTATTCAATTCCACCAACATTAGAGAAAGATTTGAAAATTAGTATACAGCTATTTTTACCTTGCTGTTATTCCTTCACTGCTTTGTGCTTATGTCATTTAACAGATGTCCTTAGACTCAAGAGTGAATATATGTTTGCCTGTTAAATTTTGACATGCTTTCTCAGAATTTGTTTTTATTCTGGTTTTGCTTTTCAGAACAGGTTACCAGGAAAAAACAGCACATTAAAATGCAGCTAAAATCAGTAATCTCAGGAAAGGTATTGCAAGCATACTGAAAGTATCTCAACAAGGAGCACTGCAGCAGTCTTTAAAGGGAAGAGGGAAACACAACCCTACCACATAAAAAGTTCTGAGCTTCCTAAAATTATTGAAGATATCTTGAGACATCTTGAAACAACTGTACTAGTCTCATATGTTGCTATCTCCAAATTTCTGAGCTGCAGCCTCAGCCTTCATTTTATTTTAAAACATGGTAGTCTGAATTTGCATTTACAGTTTATATCTGAACATAATCATTTGCACTTTATAACTTATAGGTAAGAATTATTTTTTCAAAAGCATATCATGAACAAAAGTTTATTGATGGCTTTAACAGGAAAACTGAAAAGTATGTCCAGCACACACTGTCGTTCATTTATAATGAGATCATGAACTTTTTTCATTCAGAGTACACTCCAGGTTTCCTGTCAATGTTTCTATGTCTCTATACTCTCAAAAATCTTTCAGTTCACACTGGAAGAAGGAGAAAAGTGAAGCTGAGGGTGGTATCCCAGCTTGTTCGCTTCGTTGTTTTACTATTGGCAGTAGACCGGTATTGAAGATCTTCACGGAAACCACTCACCAAGGAGGCGCTTCCAAGACGGATCACTACTTTGTTTGCATGAATGACCGAGGCCGGGCTACCAGAAGGGGGGCCGGCTCTGCTGAGTGACACAGCGAGACAGGGATACCGGGGGAAGGCTGTACCCCGCGGGAGCGTGGGGCCGCAGCCAGGTGGGGGGTACGGCAGGGCTCTTTTGGGAAAACACCGGGGCGAGCCCTTCCTCAGCATCGCTGCAGCGGGTGCTGAGCGCTACCAGCGCCTCCGGAGGCAGACGGAGCCCGAGTGATTCTGTTTGGCTCGTTCGGGGCGGCAGAGGAGCATCGGTGTTTCTCCGGGGACCTGTCGCTTTAAGGGGAGGGGCCGGAGCCGGGAAGCTGCCAGAAGTTTCTGGCTGCCCGAGCCAGCCCCGAGCGCTGGCGCCCGCCCGCGCCCTCTCCCCGAAAGCGCCCAGGGCTCTGGCAGATTAAGCGCGGATTGCCGTAAACTAAATTTGTCCCCTTAAGGCGATTGCCTGGTAAATCTGCACGCAGGGCTTCCCGGGAGCCGGCCGCTGCTGGAGCCGAGCACTGGCAGCGCCAGCTCCCAGGATCCGCCCGGTATCGCTCCCGACCCGGCACCTCGGCCCGGGAAAGCTGCGAGCGCTGCCCGCCCCCCTGCAGTGCAGCTCCTCCGGAACGCCGCTGGAATGCGCCTTGCGCTGTATATCCTAAATCATCAGCCAAACTACTATAAAAATTTCTGGCGCTGTCTTGGGTGACCAAGAAGGGATAAAGAGGAAAGAACTTCCTGCAGTTTTGCACTTTCCATTAGGAAATCCAAACTAATGGGCAACCACGATGCTCCTAGTAGCACTTAATTTTGTTTTATTAGCGGGAATAGGATGAATAGTTTCTCTGCTATCTCAATTCACAACTGCTGTGCACCGGCAGGAGTTGCAGGACAAGCTGCCGCAGCTGAAAAGCTGGTTTACCACTTAAATAAGGAGCAGTCTCTAGGTGACCAGTCAGCAATTTCCACCAATTCAGTGGCTAAATTTTCTTTGGCAGGCAAAGCAGGCTGCTGGAAGGGTTCTGCTCCAGCCTTCAAGCTGATTATACCTGGAAGGACTGATAAATGGCTAGATGCCCACATCATAAAACAACCTACACATCTTCTGAATTTGGACATTTACATTGGTATTAATAGTTCTGGTCTTCCAAGTGTGAGGGAGGAAACACATGGACCTCTTCAGAGCACTATGGAATATACATTTTAGCATTGCAATCTAAAATGGTAGCATCGTGCTTTTACGTACATTTAAAGGCTGTTAAAGAAGTTGGTTTTCCTGCATTTTTTTAACAGATTTATATATTTTTCCATCTATGTGGGATGAAATCATCCTCATCCCTCTTCTTTCAACTGTGCTGCATTACTATATTCAAATTCCTTTGTAAAGTCTGTCATGCCATACAGCAGCTGATAAAATTGCTTTACACTGTGCTTTGCCTATAAGCACATCTAATACAGAGTGTGTGAATATATTATTTCTATCTCCTAATCTGTATTCCTCTGCACCACACACAGGATGTTCCAAGTAAACCACATGAAAACAAGATTAAGTATTCAATCTAGAAACGCAGCAGACATGGTTACTAGGAAAGCCTGCAGGACTGCTTTCAGATTAATACACAATGAGAAAACTGGGTCTATACCTTCCCTTTGTCTTTCACACATAGAGAGTTTGAAGAGCTGAGATTTCAGCTTGTATTAAACACTCAAAATTCAACATTTATCTTCTCTACAAGACTCTTGAGTCGAGAAACTAGGGAAGCAATTTCAAGAAGCAAAAATCACCCCAACAATCCCACAACTACTGAAAAGAAAGGACTGGTTTTAGTTTTTAAATGAAAATTTCACATTTGTTTATTTTCAATAACCAAGGTTCAGAAAAAGCCCGTTTAAAGATTCAAGACTCTCCCCCGACTCCACCTGGTATCCAAATTAATTACTGAGTTTAAAAAAGAAACATCATAAGACTCAACATCTGATTTTTTTCTCATCCATATTAAGCAAGAGGAACAGTGGCAAAACTTTTTTTGCTACTGCTTATGGTATTTTGAAGTTATTTTTCCAAGGGACATGTTTTCTAATTGTTTGCCTATCGTCCATAATTCAAGACGGAAACACCCAGTTTGCAAGTGGAATCATCACACACATACTTGAATATTCCACCTACAGTCATCCCAGTCACACAAATCAGTGGGAAAAACCACCAATAATACCTCACTACTTCAACCCAAACCAGATTTTTAAGTCTTCTAATGAAGGTCAAAAATTCCCTTTCCATCCTGCAGAATTAGCAGCCACCTCAGTGTCATTCAAAGGTTTTCAGAAACTTTAGGGCAATGAAGGCTTGAAAAGATGCAATTTTGAAAAACAGCATCTTTTTTTTTACAGCAGAATCAATCTCTTAATAAACAAAATCACAGAGTGTAATTAAGAGGACAAGATTTTGCTTACAGCTCAACCTGTTGTCATTTGAAAGACACTCAACTTTATAGTAATAGCAGATATTTTCAGGAAAAACTGTAATTGTACCACTTTAATATACTCAATTTGGCAGATAATAATTAGTTTATAGTTGATTTTAAATACATTTCTCATGTATTTTCAGAGCAGCAAAGATGAGAAACGTCTAAAACCTTTCTACAAACCGCATGTTACTGAGGCACACAACTCCTCAGAGACAAATGCAGTATCTGAAAAAAGACTGAAGTCCAGAAGACAAAACCTCCTTAAAAAAAAGGAAACCTATTGGCCCATCATCCACCTCCCAGAAATGAGAACACTGCAACAGGAAACAGGAGGAATTTTTCTGTGAACTTGCAAACTACAAAATAGAATAAAAGGCAGTGATGTTTTTCACATGAAAAAGCTATTACATGAAAGCTCAAGAGTAAGAGTGTGCTTTGGGCAAATTTTCTTCTGGCTGAAAAAAAATCAGACTTTGACTCGATACTTTGCTTTTGTTACATTTCAGAGACAGGTAAAAGTAATAATTTTGAAATTTCTGAAGGAAAATGGTTCAATTTTATCAGTATTTGCCCACAAATAAAAATTATGGTAGAAAACATCCTGATCAAACCAAACTTTTACAAGTTAAAAAAAGGGGAGAGGCTTCTTGTAATGAAACTTATTTCCAGTTTCAATTTAAAACCTACAGGAAGTTTCAAGTAACACCTCACTAATCTTGTAAGCAAACATTATACAGCTGTGGCAAAAAGTCATTCCCCTCAACCAAGCTGGAAGTTACCAGACAGATGTCTGGAAGCATTAAACCAACTTCTGACAGCTTTAGCCTTCTCTATAGGTGCAAAGCATATATTTTCTTTATTTCAAATTATTCTGTTAGATCAGTCCAATGCCAAGCTTATTTAAAGTTCTTAAAGACTTGAAAGGGTTCAAAAGCTGATTTTCCTCTTCGAATAAAAATGAGTTCTGTGGAAAGGATTTACAGGTTCTAAGATCATGAAGGACCAAGTGACCCAAAACAACAGGTTCAATTTGGTACTCACAAGTAACACTTCTTTTATTTAATGTATCTGTATTAAATGCAAAATGGATTTTCATTATTTTTACTTATCTGTGTAAAGCTGAATTTTTATGGGACTAGTAATCCCATTCCTTTTTTTTTTCCAGAACTATGCTAAGTTGATGGATGCAGAATTATAAAAATATTTTAACTCTACTCAGAACATGAGAAACATTTAGAAGATTTTAAAAGTTAGTCTATCCTAATAATTTCCAAACAGCAACTCAATTCTTCATCCAGAAATGTACCAAGTAGTGTTATTTCCAAACATCTAAACTGTAATTACCTCATTTCCTATTTAAAATAGCAAATCCAGAAAGGTGACTATGCTTTAAAAGATTACAGCATTATTTTTTTCCCAACCCAACTGAATGAAACTCACTGAATTCTGATTCTGTTCCTAATTTGGTCACAGACTTGGTGCACCACGATGAGACCCAGCAGGCATGTACCAATTCTCAATTCTGCAGAATGGGGCTAATGCACATCTAATTCAAAGGCAAGTGAGCATTTGATGTTTCTCTAGTACTTTCAGACCTAAGAATGGAAATCTCTATTCTTTCTATCGGTATAGCACATCACTTTATACAATGTTTTATTTAATAAAAACACTCCAGAACTGCTGATCAAGCTCTCTAAAAATAACGCCAATTCCTTACTATTTCTTCTGTAGGTCTCTTGTTTTGTATTGCTGAAAGGCTACATGAAGATATTTTGAATGCCTGTTCCCACTGTTTATCCCCCTAAATATAAAATCTTTTTTGAAGTCAATTATTGCCATAGCTACCAGACTGCATTTTTTTCCTGTAAGGTTTAACTAAATATTCAAACTATTTAACATAATAGTTTAGTACTGTAAAAGGGTGCAACTTTATTAATGTTGGCCAGACTTTTTTTGTACATTTCAAGTGAAGTCTGACCATTAAGTTTCTACATATGTACAGATAAAAAAGTAACACTTAATTTGAAATAAGAAGCTTTTTGAAAGAGAAGACTTCTCTTTTAGTCACAGATATTTGAAAGCCTTCTTTCACATATCCTGTGTTTAGTGCAAGAACCAAAATTCATTCAAGTATGGAAAACTGTTAAGTGAAAAAAAAGGAAGCAATAAATAACACGTTTGTTATTTGAGGGTAAAATAACTTAGTAAAAAATATGTCCTTGATACCTGTTTTGCACTTGGAAATAAGGAATATATTAAACCTTTACATTAACAAGTACTCTTTTTCCAAATAAAAGCTTTAGATAACACTTAGAAGCATTATTTAAATTATTAGGTCTGGAAAACTTGCCTCATATTTAAAAATGTGCCACAGTTCTGTCTAGAGATGCTGCTGTGTAAAACTTGGGATGTTTCAAAGCACTGAAAAGAATGATATGATAATTATATGCTTGTCTTCCAAATGGATTGGAACAAAGATAATTTGATAGTTTAATCAAACAAACCAGTCCAGGCTGTTCTGATCAAAATGGTGAAGAGACTAATATATGACTATGCGAAGTGTAAAAAATCAGTAGTCAATGAAATCTCAAGAGACCAAACTGTTTTTAAGACAATTGTATAATTCTTTGGCAATATTTCTATTTCCAGTCAAAGACAGTTTAATTATTGTTTTCTGTTTAAGAAGTTAGTTCTGCAGAAATTCAGTATAACAGTATACAGAACAGGAAAATCTATATATGTGAAACAAATTGTATTCTACAGCAAATCTATTCTAGGGAACTGATAATACTGGCATTTTGGTTGACAGAAAAATATAACAATATTTTTAGATACTAAAACTGATACCAAGAACAGGAACAGTGAATAGAAATTAAAATCAGATAATTATCTAAGAATGTTGGGGGGATTTTTCACTGAAATTGTGGCATATTAAGCTTCTGTTTATTATCATCTATTTTTAAAATTATTTTCTATTGTGTAAAACTTCAGACACAAATTCATGCCAAGTTGAAAAACTGAACCTTAAAAAAAGCGGGGAGGTTGTTCCTAGGTTAGAACAGAAAGGGAAAGCTGAAGGGATGAGTTACTAATTCAAAATCCCCCAGCAGAATGAGATTTCTCAAACACTGACCCAAGGCAATTCACTAACTAGCTATGATTTTCTTAGTCTTATATGTACTGATAAAATTATATTCCAAAATTCTAAGCATTTTAAGATTTTATTTTGTATATTTATATGAAATTGTAACTGTAGCTGATGTGTAACTTCATATAAAGTAGTTTTTAAAAATATGTTAGAATTATAACAAAATAACACATTGAATTATATAATCAGTCCGGTAAAAGAATCATGAGTAGCCTTTGAAATTTGGGGTTTGCCACTGTTGCCAGCTAGGAGAACAATGAGGGAGTACCAAAAGTAATGCCCAACCTACACACAACTGTCAAACAATATGAAACAAAAAATCTAAATACAAAACAAACTGAAAAACTAGGATTTTTCTGATTGACAATCGATCCCTCCCAGAAACACATTATTTAGTACATTAAGCACAACTGATCTGCACATCAAAGCTACGCAAAAATCGAAGCATTCAGGAAGTAAGAACATGTGCACTTTGGTTCTTGAGACAAAATGAATTTGCAGCAGATCACTAACTGTGCACAAGAGTCAACCAAAAGCATAGTAGTATATACTGGCTAACTTCATACAGTAACACAACAAATTTTAGACAGGAGAAAGGATTTTAACTCTGCCATGCTTCTTCGACTGCTGCCTAGCAATTCACTGTAAAACTGCTGGCCAAGGACAAGACATTGAGAAAGAACTATGAAAATTAGTTTAGAAAATACCTACAAAGAGACTAAAATAACTTAATCTAACCATTTTATCAAATTACAATGGATGAGATTCCTGGGAAAAACAAACAAAAACTTAATTACACATAGAAGGTTATCAAGGCTGTGCCTCTCAGCAGGATCATTTTAGTTGTATTATTCATAACAGATGCATGTAATATCTATTCTTAAATTTAGACGTGAATATTCCACACTCTCTGCAGTGCTTACAGGCTTTTCTATAATATCCCATCTAAGCATTCCTTGCTATTGTTATTTCTTGTCTTATCAACACTGCATATAGAGAGCAGTGTACTTCTCCTTTGCAGCTTTTAAGAGATGCAAGTCCTTAAAGCAATCCCATTTCTAAAAGAAAAAAACAAATTATGATTTAAATTTTACCTATAAGGCAAATATTTATATATATCTCTATTTACCTACAGGCCCTGAATTTCTAATTGCTCCTCTGGAGTTTGATTTAATGACCTCAGATGTTTCTTCTAGCTGATGCCTAAAAACAGACACAGGTATGTCCTAATTAATTGCAAAAGCAGCAGACATAATTTCACACAATTTTCAAGTAATACCTTAACATTCCAGTATGACATTTGCCTTTTTGGCAGGAGTTTGACATTGCCTCATGTTCCATTTATTTTTTGGCTATTTTTCTAAGAACTGCCCCCTCAGGGGAGGAGGAAATAGCATGCAGCACACTCCATTTTCAATAGGAGTGAGCTGTTAATGTGGCACATGCCATACTATGAAACTCTAGCAAGTGTATTGACTGTTGATGGCTCCCCAGTTCAGCCTGTTGGATGTCTTTAACCCCAGATGCTAAAACCTTAGATGAAAAGGCAGCTAGCACGAAGTTCTCAATTCCATGTGCTGGGAGTCTTGGCTTATTGAATAAAGCACCAGTCTCACTCCTTCAGAGGATCTGGACTACTGCAAATCCATTACATGAACCACTTTAATGGAAATGAGATGCCTGAACAAGGTACTTGCAGATAGGTCTTGTGCATCCAAGAGATTCTACCCTACTTCATAAAGTCCTCTCACCGGATTCTCTTTCTGCCCAAGAGGCAGACCATCCACTGCCACAGGCCTGCATTGTTTATAATCCAAAGGAGACTCCCACAGAGAAGTATCACAAACACCCATAAGTTAGCTAGCTACAGTCCTTCACTGGATTTGGCCCATAGTGTCAAACTCAAGTGCTCTTTCATGGCATAGGAAAGAAGCAATATTGCAAGGTTCTGTAATCTTATAATCTAGGGCATTAAAAATCCCATGGCTTCAGGATGAACAGAGCTTTTAGATTTAAAAAAAAAGAAAAGGATTAACATACTGTGTAACTAGATGCTTGAAGAGATCATAAGGATTGATACAAATATTGCATCTCTTCGAGGCTTTAAATCAACAATCTTACTAAATACACATTAAAAGTATGATCAAGCAAAGTTTGAGGTAGCCATTCAGACACCTAAATATGGCTACAGGTATACATGCTCAGATTCTGAATCAACAAGGAACCCCCCCAATTAAAACAAAATACTGTGATAAAGGCAACAACAGCAGGAAAGACTTCTAAAGAACTATCTCCATTTTTCAAAATTATGTGAATTGCCCCATGTACCAAATAGCCAATCAAAGTGATCAGAAAAACCACTTGGCCAAAGAAATACCAGCTTTACCACTTCTGATATGCGCTGTTGTGTGTCAAAACTCATTTTGCCACCCCCAAGCACTTGTGTGATGTCTCAGACAGACAGGAAGTATGCACATGGTTTCATCTCTGGTTAGAGCTCAACTTACTTACCATACTAATTTTAAAAATACTCTGTACACAACTCCGTTCAGCAACAATCTGTTCACTTCTTTAGTTTTAAAAGCTCAACTGTTGCAGTCAGTCCCCACTTCCTCAACAAATTATGTAGGCCAAAGCCGGCTGCTTTGTTCTTATACTTATTGCTCTGAAATCCTGCAGTCTTGTGGCTATTACAGCTGTGGGTTTTTTTAGCCTCAAAGGCATCCCGTTACAATGGATTAGAATTTCATAATGCATTTTTCTTAGTACTTACAAAAAACTGGTAATGTAACTTGTAGTTAATACAGTCGCTTATTAGATTTCCGAAATGGCAATATTCATAATGCCACTCTCTGCAAAGGAACAGATGGAATAGGCCCTTTATTTAAATTCAGGATGGGAAGAAGAAAAATGAGGGCTAAAGAAAAAGAAATCTTATTTTAAGTGAGCAATTACTAACATACGCAGTTTCTGCTGTATTTGCAACCCAAAATACACAAGTACCTGTATAAGCATCAAAATATGAATGTTTTGCATAGAACTGTAAGAGTTGACAAACGGCAAGAGGCAAAACATCACAACAGCCCAGAATGCTATAGAAACAGGAAACTTCTGAAAATAAAAGCGCTTTAAGACCTACCTACTACAAAAGCATATGGCTTCTTTATGCTAGGAATTCTATTAAAACAGAACTGGTCTAAATGCAAGCCACATTCATTTATTTGTTTTTCCTGGTAACTTTGAGTGATCACCAGGATGCAGTTTTGATCATTATGCAAAGTTAGAAAATCAGTCTAGTAAAATGGGTGGAACCTATTCACTCCTATAAGAATAAAGCCAGAAATACTAGGATAAATATTCAAAAATCTCTGTCTACCTACAGAAAACAACAAAAAAAAGTAGCCATCAAATATAAACTCAATAAAATGGGTTTAAGCAGTCAGAGTTGGTGACAGACACTACCTACTGCCAACAATAGTTCTTAATTTCTGAAACTACAAAAGGTGGGGGGAGGTGTGTGCTGATAGATGCTCACCACCACAGTTATGCAGACGGTGTGGTCTTTCATATTTCTTTTGTGAATTAACAACTCAGGAGTGTAAAAGGGGAAGGCTTTGGCCCTCCAAACTCAAGCCTACATGAATGATGCCTCTCCCTGTCCATCCTCCCTTTTGCATCTGTTCTGATACACCTTTGGTCACGGGCTAAAGTGATTCAACTCACCAATTCAACACATAGCTACTTGTTTCTCTTACTTTTGCTAAACTAATTTTCTTTCACTGTAGTAAATTGTATCATTTCACTTTAAGATCATACATCAGAGTTAACAAAGTAGAAGAGGATAAATCAATGGGTCAACTGGCAGCCTGCCTCGAACTACAACATGAAGTAGCACTCCATAATAATTTAGAATTTTCAAGGTTCTTGCAAAAAAAAAAAAAAAACCACAGAAATCTCAACTTAGGAAAAAAGTCCTCTTCTTTTTGCCACAATTTCATATGTTTGCGTGATAGCATTTTGCTATATTTACCTTTTCATTGCACACTCCAGATCTCTAAGTTCTTTTTTTTCCAAATTCCAAAATCCAGCTTCACCCTAGCTGGATGAAGAAGGTGACGTTTACCATGCTACTTTTTTTTTTTTAATGAATTGGTAGCCAAGCTAGCTGTCTCTTCAAATGATCTTGGTGTCAAACAAACAGCTTTCAGTCAAACATCTCCACTAAATCCCTGAAGTGGCTTTAAACTGGCTGAAAGCACTTCAGCACTGGCATATATGCAAGGTCAAACACGAGTTTGTATTCGAAGTCTAATCTACTTGGATAGCACTCAGAAAACCAGTTTACATTAAGTTTTATATCCAGCCCACATTATTTGCAAACAAAGCAGGTACTAGTGATTTAACTGAGCATTCTGTAGGAATAGACTGTTGATTTTCATAGCAATCTAGCAAAGCACCATCACCACTAGGTGTTTTTGTAAAATAAGAAGTTCAGTTGTAAACTGAGAAATAATTTCGAGATTAATTTCAAAAAAATCAGGATTTCCCACAAAACAGACACTTTAACTTAATTCAATTTATAAATGGGATCAGTCCTGTCAAAAAATAACACTGTTAGGTTTGACAGTCCAGAAAATGTGACATTTAATGACTGGACTACAGAAAATTTGCACCAAGATGATGACCCAGTGTTGAAACAGTCTTTAAGAGGCCTTCAAGGAGCAGAGATCTATAGTAGAACAAGAAAATATCCAGAACCACACAGCTGATTGCTCCCAAGAAGTCACTGCTTTGCACACGGAAGGATAAACCTTAACTCCATTGAGTTAAACAGCAATGGCAGACACTAAGCACATTTGAATCCAGCAAAACCTGTATCAGGTTATACCATACTGGCAAAGAGATCAAAATATGAGAAAACATATTCTTTCAGTGGTCTCATGGTCTTGCATGGATTTAACCTGGGAATCCCATTAGCACCATTTGACACAGCACATACACTCACTGATTCACTACAGTTACAGGAATATGAATATGCAGACTTTCTCCCCCCTTACAGAGCCTGACATTCCTATTAAAAAATCAACTAAAGAAAGGTTAAATATAACTACAAAGGTAATTTCAGTCAATTACACCTCTGGCATCTAGTTTTTTCTGATAAATTCAGACTTGGTGGAGATATAGTCAGTTAAGTCCCCATTTCAGACTATATTAAAGCATATATATCAAAGGTATCTTACCTACAGAAGAAAGTTCTATTCTCTCCCCCAATTTGCCTTTTGCTTTTCTCCTGGCTTTTCTGAGCAGGTTGTTCTGACGAAGTGTAAGGCTGAGACTCACTAAGATACAAGTACAAGTAACAGAATCTGAAGATGCAGTTCAGAACAGTCAAACCAGGCTCTCCTTTGCTTTCCAGTAACTTGCTCTGCAGAAATATCCTTAAATTTCTCCGCTGGCTTCAGGAGATTTAGCATGCACAGACCAAGAGTCTGTCTTCCTTTCTAGCTCAGTGCCAGCAATAACTTTTAAGACTCTCATTTTGCAAACTAGCCAAACTCAAACATTTTTCATTTGGTTTGGGTTTTGGATGATGTTTGAATTCAACTACGTTCAACATTAATCCCTAGACTTTTCCTGAGGTTTTAGTGTAAGCCAATCCTTATTTGGAACATTTTGACAGATCTTCACTTCTGCTCTAAACTAGTCAGTTATCCCTCACCACTAACCTGCTACACTATTCTTTAGTCTCCAGGGGAAAATGTTACACAAGAGCTAACAAAACACATCTCATTTGGATAAAACAACTAATACACGAAGAGTGCAGTATTTTGGCTTAGAAATAGTGAGTCCTTAAATTTGGCTTTCTGGGAATTCCCTATGCAACAATTACGCATTTGAAACATCTAACAGAATGGAACTGGAGTGAAATTCAAAGGCAAGCTAGCCAACAAACAGAACTTTTTAAATAACTGTAGTTAATTTCTAGATATTAAAATATATACATATGTGCTTGAGAGGGTGTGTGTATATAAATGTTAACTTGATCACTATTACTTTTGCCGCATAAACTTCTGAAAGGAGAAATTACAAGAATTTTCCTTTACAGGTATATCTGTACTGGTCTCTTTGCAATGTTTTGGCATGATACAGTGTAGATATCTTTGTCAATGTGCTGCGAATTACCCTTTTCTATGTTTTTTCACTTTTACACTTAGCAAATATTCATTTTTCTCTCCAAGATGCCTGTGAAGAAGATTCTTCTTCCTCATAAATAATTATTTATTATATTAGTGGAGATACAAATAGCATACAATAACTATACACATGCAAAACATCGGTAGTACCTTGGGCTTAGATCAGCAGAGGCTATATTTTTATAGCATCTGGAGTACAGTCTTACAGTCTTTGAACTGCCTGTAAATTTACTACAATAAAAATATCTTTCTCTTACAGAGATATGTAGCTCTATCTTTACAGAAAGATATTACATCTTTCAAAACAGTCAAACAATTCTTCAGCTTTTTCTCCCAGTAAATAAAAAGGGAAAGGGAAAAAAAAACCATAAAAATTGAAAGTACCTGCAACTTACACGTGCAAGGTGTAAAGAAAAAGGGGACTATACATATGCAAATAAATATAATTACAAAAGATGAGTTGCATTAGACAAAGTTTTTCAATGTTCTCATTTTCCCCTAATATTCTAATGGAGCTATAGGTCCCTGAACAAAGAACAGTTTGTTTAATTATGTCTCCAAATCTCCTTAGAAACAGGCGACAGAACCCACAGCACTGCATTAAAGACAACGATAAGGCAGCTTCTGGAGACAAACACAAGCAAAGTTAAAGAGAAGCGAAGTATTAGCCTCACTATACACACATTTGCACTATGTAGAAGCATCCAAGCAGCAGAGAAACGGATTCAAATTAAGTTTGGTCTGCCACTACTATAAAATGGTTGGTTAAGACTACAGAAACCTCCCAGTCAAGAAGAGCAGACAGCAGACTGGTTAAGATTGTAGCTATATAATAAATTATAACCACATAACTAATTATCTGAGCCTGGAAGAGGAAAAAACCACCATTTTTTTCTGTTAAATCTCCTCATGTTTCTTACCAGCACCTATTGGGCCACTGTTGTCATGTAAGATAACCACAGCCTTTCAGAACATAGACGTCTTACTTAAGCTGGACACTGGTTAGCTAGGGCAGCACAGAAATTAGTACTGCAAATAATTTACCTGAGAAAACTACAGTAATTTATAACTTATGCTGACAAGCAGACTACTTCCATACTGGCACAGGTATCTCTGCACAACATTGCATTGGAAACTTCCCAAGCAGCAAATAAGTGAAACTGAAATTATCCTAACAAAAATCATAATGCTGCTTTGCCAAATCACAGCAAAAATCAACTTTAAATCACCTCAAATCAACTTCAAATCACCTCAAATCAACTTCTGGTTGAGCTGCTATGGGTGATGTTAAATTTAAAGAGCCTTGCTGTGGCAGAATATATTACTGAATAAATTCTACTTTCACTAATGCAATCTTCTTCTAGAAAAATATAAACATTATTTTCCGGAGTACACTTTTCTTTCAAATGGACAGTTCCTCAAACTGTTAAGTAAATTGTAAATCCTCCCCCCATTGCCCGAGTTGTGACAAAACAACTTAATTCTACATCCCACTTCCCCCAGATTAATATAAATAAATGCCAGGACAATGTCTTCTGGAGGAAGACATCCATAATTCAGTACAATTGCACATGGAGTAAAAAAAAAAAAAGTCAGGACTGAAACTTCAAGTCCATAGTTTTTATTTTTTGCCTTATTTAATCATAAAAACTATGGTGTTCCTATAAGAATATGCTTCTGTGAGGTAGTTTTACAACTTTCCTAACTTGTAGGAACAAAACTGTAGAAATCTAACAAACATATAAGCGCACATGCAAACTCCTCTCCCATCTCAATAAATTTTCAGAGAATACCACTGACCAAATATTCCTGTGTGGTCAGTAGCTAGGGTACTATAAGAAACTTGATAATTTCTCTTTTTTATTCCTCTCCACAACAACATTAATCTTGCAGAGTTGTTCTCGACCTATATGTAAGAGTTCAGTATTTAAGTCTGAGGTTTGTGAAAGGAGTTTTGGGGAAAAAAGGCTAAATGTAATCAATATGGCAACTATTCAAAACAAGAGATGCAAGCTTTTCTGTTCAACTAAGTTCTACTATTTGAAAACCCTTTTGAAAATTTTCCATCAGAAAATACTCGTAGCAAACCAAGCATGCAAGCATTAAAACAGTTATTAAGGAAACAGAAAAACCCAGTTGAAGACAAGTTTAGAGGAGATTTGTCAAGTGCTACATAATTATGAAGATATATTTTAGATGTATGTTACACAAAAAGCAGAAGTGCCACTGTAGTAATATAAGCAATAAGAATATATAAACAGTTAGTATTCAGCTAGGTTACTTTTCAGAATTTAAGGAATTAAAGGACCTAAACTACTTGTTTCATACCTTTTATTCAATTTAACTACCCAGAATACTTCAGTTTCTTTGGCTACTCATTGCTGCACCTGTTTCTAAAACATCTTCAGCTGGCTTAAACTGTGACTAATAGCAGCCATTTCCAGAGAGTGGCTATTTAAAGAAAGATCCTTGCTCTGATTCGATAAAACTCTTCAATATATTAAAGAACAGGAATAAAATTTTTGAAGTTGTATAGGTGATATAAGAGTCTGTTCACTGCTTTCAAGTGTGCTGAAGCTATTATGTAAAGCCTAGGTTTTTTTCTTAAAAGTCTTTAAGCCTCTTATACTAAAACCTTCATTTTTTTAGCCTCTTTTCAAAAAGTAACATTTAGGATTACCAAAATGAAAGAGAAAAATTCTATCTTAAGTTTTACTTGATAGTCTTTTCTATGTCAACAATTCTGCTGTTACTTTCCACATTAAACCCTGTTCTGTTCTCAAAAACTGAACAAGAGGCGCTGTAAGAGGTCCTCGGTTCCAGAGTTAATGCTGCATTCTTACAATGCCTATCAATAAAATATCAGTGTCTCCATCAAATCAGCATGTTACACTATCAACTTCGTATGTCAATGAAATTCTAATTCATTACATGTTTATGATCAATGTTTTTTCCCTAAGCCTAAGAAGATAATTGAAGAGGAATTCTGAAATACATAGCTTAAAGGATAAACCTAATCTTCCAATATGACCGTATGACTAATCAGCCCACTGTAATGTTTGCTTTCACAGAAATATTGTGCATCACCACTGCTAAAAGAGGAACACACAGTTAAAGCACGCTGGCCTTTCTTAGCAACTGATGTGTGCCCACACACTCATGTACTTGGCTGGAATGTTGTTTCAGTGGACACAAAAGCTGTATTAAGAGAAACTACCAGATAAAAGAAAAGAAGCTGCAGTTCCTTTAAGACTAAGAAGTTTTCTTGTAAACACAAGTCCAATTTGCAGATCACATTAAAGTATTGCAGTGTATTTTTTTCCATCCCAAGTTCAACTCTGGGCAAGCACAGTAAGGATATCCCACTACAGCAGTAAGATAGCAAAGTTCTGAAATTGTATCTGGATTTGTCTGGAATCAAGTACCTGAAGTTTACCATTTTCTTTTTGTTTGTTTATTTTAATATATATGTATTTCTAGGAAGATCACAATTTGCTTCCTCAAAATTCCAGCTAAGTAAATACAATATACCTAACTAGAGAAACTTGATCAGGCCAGCTTAAGTATCATGAATGATTTTTATTCCACATAATAGAAGCTATGTTTGATATTTATTGTCAGACCATAATTAAGATTTTGTTACACCAATTCAAATGTTCCAATAAATGCAGTTGCAAAGTAAGTTACTCTGGTTAGAAACAGGCAGATTGTTCTCTATTTCAATACAAAACAGAGTGAGTATAATTTTACTGATCTGAAATCAGTACTACTGGAGCATAGTAGTAAATCAGTTTTACTGATCTGAAATCAGTACTACTGGAGCATAGTACTAAATAAAAGCATTCCACTAATTTAAAACTGACCTACTACCACTTGAGTTGCTATCTAGATGCTACAACAGCGTGCACATAACCATGAAAAAAGTTTGTCATAGCAGGACACACACCTATCTCTCTCCGACTGATATATTATTAATATTATGCTGTCATCAAATGAGAATTTGTCTTACTATACAGAATATAACAAAAGCAGCTCATTCAATTTACTTGCATGTAGAAACCTAAATAACCCTACACTTCGAAGTCTATAAATACGTATTTTGTATTATGTAAAATGTATGAAATAAATATATTTCACTGTATTAAAAAAAAAAATCTAACTCATCAATCCAATTTTGCCTCCCATCAGACAAAGTAAAGTGAAATCAGAATATCAGCTCAACAGCCAAAGAATTACTAACAAAGAAAAACTGAACTGCTGCAGACAGACATCTAATATATATACTAACAGTTTCTGGAACTTCACAAGAAATTATTCCAGGGAACACACTTGGCAGCAGCCTTAACAGCCCAACTCTAAAATGGATTAAGAATACCAGGATATATTTGAAGTGTGACTCTTGGCCGGTTTCAGTCCACATATCCGATACTGTACATCATCAGGTGGCATAATGTTTTGTGCTACTTGATTTTTAGGAATGTAAAAACTGCACTAGTAATCTGTGAGTAAAGGAATGAATCCAAGCTTTAATGCCCTTTAAATTGTCCTACATTGCAGGAAAATAGGCATGAAATTCTGCAAAGATGACAAAGACACTACGCAGTTACCCAAATCATGTTCTACATGTAAATGTATGTGGATTGTCATTTTAAAGTTCTGGAAGAGCACCTCAGAATGAATTTGCATTTAAAAAATGGAAATGACTCAAAGCTGAATTACGATCTCCATTTTTGTCTCTGTTCCAGGCAACAAGGTATTGGTACATATCATACTCTAATTTTCAAACAACAGTGCAGTCTTACTTAATGCTTAAGTATTTCACTGTCTCCCTTGATGCACATCTAGCAGGACAACCTTCTAAAGAAATTGAAGTGGAAATTTATAAAACTATTGCTATGTTTTCAGAAATGCATTTATATTTATGGAAGTACAAAGCTTAAGAATTATATATATTTTATTTCTAAGTTTAGTGATATAATTTGAGGTAACATTCATTTAGTATTACAGCAACATCTATCTGTCAAAAAGCAGAGCAGTAAAATAAGTTAAAAAGTGAAACCACATATTCCATTACAAATTCCTGAATTCTGAAATGCTGGTATAACATGTACTCATTTCCAAAATGTCTCAACTTCTTATTATTTCTCCCAGGAAAAGAAGTTACATCAACCTAGGTGTCACAGCATTAACAAAAAGATTAAGCTAACACTTAAACACTCATACAGGATATTGGAAAGTCTATCTTCCACCATTCTAAATTAATTTAAAGTATTCTTCGTGATTCTTAGAAGAATGTATTCCACATTTATTTTTAAGAAAACATGAAGTGGACTGTTTTAAATGTACAAACAAGAGATTTAGCACTTGCGATCTGCTGTTGAGAGAACAGCTGAAAATAGGAAGGAAAAAAAATTATCACAGTGGATCAGACTGCCCTGTCACAAATTGAAACACTTTTTTCAGATCAGAAGAGAATGTGAAAAAACAGACAAATTACTCCCTACTACATTATTTATTACTAGGTGAAACCTTGGATATGAATTTTGCTGAAGTCAAATTCCACCTCCCAAATTCCATTTAGAGGGATTGTGTAAACAATGAAGAATAATAAGTTAGAAGGGCATCTAAGGGGGAAAGGATCACAGATAAAAGCTTAGTGAGAACCCAAGTTCTTGGAAAGTAAGATAACAAATGTCCTCCCAATTTTTGCATTAAGTTCCTGGTAATAAGCAGAAAATGCCATACCCCTAACTCTACCATCTCCAACTGGCATTAACATCCAGCTGTCACCAAGTCTCCACTCGTCTACCCATAAATATATGGGCCTTCTTAATGTGCACCAAAAAAAAATAAAATCAGAAGTTTGACTTCTGTTCCCTTCAATTTTCTTATCAAAGAAAGAGTGATGTAATTTATCCCCAAATTATCATTCCCTATTGTTTTAATTTGGAATCAGCATAGCACAATTGCTTACATCTTCCACCCATTGGTAAAAATACCTATTGTCAGAACATATTATTAACATAAGTATTAGTTACATGAAGACTGTCATCTTTACATGATAGAAATCTAATATCTATAAATATTTTTCTGCAGAAAATGATAATACCAACAGTTTCTCTAATTTAGGGAGAAAGAGACACAATTGCTATTAATGGCATTCTTTCCAAACACTAAATAAGAACCTGGGGGGAGGAGAGGAAGCAGAAAGAAGAAGCAAAGCTTATACTGGCCTTTTTTGTCTGATACCATCTCTTCTTTAAAACCTCTTCATCTTTTGAAATTATGTTTACCACATCAAAAATTAAATTTTATTCATCACCTTCAAGGTACGGCATCAATTCCATTTAATCTTTTCATTCAACGCCTTCTACAAAACATGGACTTCGAACCTATAGAGAAGTCCAGCATTCTAGCTAGCAAGCAAGCATAGAAAAACCCCTATGGCAATTTCACCTGCAGAGAGTTTACAAAGTGTTTAGCCTGTAAACTGCTACCTTGGCGGAGGGATGGGGAGGAATGTGTGTTCACAAGTTTAAACCAATCCGAATCAGTCTCCATGCACTACTGTTTTTATATCCTTCCTTCCTCTTGCCAGGGATCAGCCAGGACAGGGACTGACTGCAACTGAAGAGTAGATGTATCTGATTGTTCTTAATTTTAGTTTAGTTGCATGTACTATGGGACCACAAAAATGGACTGACAGAACAAAAGACAAGAATAAACAGCCAGGAGTGGAACAAGGACACAAGACTGCCTTCTTCCATGATCATACAAGCTTAATTTGACAACCTACTTATGAAACCAAATCCTTTGCTATTGGTTGTTGGGGGACAAACCAACAGATTAAACAATGAGAAGAACAGTGTTGTTCACCAGTTAGTCCAGTCTGGGTGATCTGCTCTGCAACAGAGCTCTACAGATGTTTGCACTCACCCTTAGCTTACATGACAACTGATGAATGCTGTCTCTGTATAGGTACTTCTTAAGGTGATCTGTGGGGAATCTCAGCTAGACTGAGACCCCTAATATAGAACGAAAAGCTGACTGAGAATAGAGGCCCTGGTCCTGACAACCTGTACCCTGAGAAGAGGAGAAAAACATCAGGAGAACAAGAACACTGTCTCGTGAGAACAAGGACACTGTTCCCATGAGAACAGAGACTTATTTTGAAAAGAGTGACTGAGAAAAATATAAACATCGAAGGAAAAACAAGGACAGATGTGCAAAGATGTTATGAGAAAGTGAGACTAAGAGAATCTACCTATTAGCTGTAAGAATTATAATCTGTGTATTTGAACTGACCTATCTGTGTAATATACATATGCATAAAGAGCTGTATTTAAAGAACTGTAGACTGCAGCTTGGGGCTGCTGCTGCTTCTTTTTCTTTCCAATAAACTTTCCTGCTGAATATTATGTGTCACAGTCCATTCCAACGACGACAGTGATCTGCACAAGTCACCATCAAAGACTACATAATTTGAGAGTTCTGAATGCTAAAAAGTCTCTTCTTTGGCATACTGACTACCCTCTTCACTCGAGAGCATATTCAGGCTCAAAGACAACAGCAATGGGAGCAAGTAACTTCAGGTTAACTGGAGATACTACTGCTATTGCTCACAGTAAGGAAAATGCCTTGCCTTCTCATGGCTCAGCACAATGCTTCTGCTTAGTTCATACGAAAATCTTCTTCATAGTGTTCCCAACAAGCTCAGGAACCCCCAAAATAGTGCTACCTATTCAATTAATTAATAAACACTCACTCAGGAAGTCAGTGTCACACAGTGGTCACACATAATGCAGGCAAGTCACCTCAGTCCTAGTTTCCTACAGGTAACTCAGCAACACCCTCCACCACCCTGCTCTGACATTCTCACAGCTGGCTTTCCAGAGCTTGCTTACTAACTGTTCTTGTTAAACAGGTCATGACTGCTTTATAGTCTGCCAGAAAAAAAAAGACAATAGTGCTTTATTAATTTCTCCTCTAGTTCAAACTAATCTTCAGAAGGAAAATAGATGTCTTGTCAAGCATAGAATATCAAAGTGGCTTGCTGACTTTTCCATACTTGAATTCCTTGAAATATCCTCTCATCTGGTCACCCTATGTTAACAGAAAAAAAAGAACAAAAAACCCAACTACCCAGATTTATGACTTTCCATCAAAATCTTTTAAAATAATTATTCTAACACACATTAAATCACTAACATTTAGTTTATGCATACGGCTAAACAATTTTCCTTAGTTCCCTGGAGGCCTTTTGAAGTCTTCTAGAAGTCTTTAAAAATCCATTCCATGCACATATCCAAGCAAATATCCAGGAAGTGGTAGTAAGCACGGTAACTGGACAACACTAGAAGTGCTAAATAGAAAAGGCAGAAAAGTGGTATTTGTTACTGAAACATATTAACTAAAAAGCAAGCAGCTCTACAATCCCTGACTTACAAACATTTCTCAACTGTGACCTGAATCACTTTAAGGCAAAAACAGTTCAAGATCTGTATTTTTCAGCTTTGTACATTTCAGTAAAAACAGCTGAAGTGCTTATTATAGTAAGTAGAAATGCAAAGAGTCTATTGTTGCATTTCACAACAGGTAGTGAACAGAAAGTAGGTTAACTACTTTCAAGTAAGTATGAACTGATAAATAATCTAGCATTTGGGTAGCTGAGTATCACATTAGGGTGCCAAGTAAATTTAAGCTCTGGGTTTTTCTATAAATTTTTTTGTCTTTTTCAGATGAAGACACCTCAAACTCCCTTTTATTCTTCAGCCTATTATAAAAGTGTATGTTTCTAAGCAAGATGTGTGTATCTGTAGGATTTAAACAAAAATTTGAAACCAATTTGTGACAACAGTATCATTTCCACCTGTCTCACAGTTAGCCCTTATTTTTCAGTTTACACGACCAGCAAAGCATTAAGTATCTGCTAGTAACTGTAAAGCTTAGTATCTCAAAACCATTGCATTTTGTTTCAAAAGACTTTTCAACTACAATGCAGAATTTCTTTGAAAACAGACACATAATGTGTACCACAGCATGCTTCTGCACTACAAGTATACCATACTTGTTTCAGATTCCAAAGTGAAATGAATAACCATCTCAAAGTGTTCTAGTAAAGCTATGCACATTCTTATTCTAACATTTTTCTTAATACAGTATGTTGATACAATGGTTATGCTGCCATGAGAGCATTGATCCAAAAAGCCTTCACCAACTTTAAAGATAATAATGCAGGCAATTTAACTGTTTTAATGCTCATAGTTTATTACAACTTCAGTCGTCTTAGTATTTTCAGTCTTCAGCCTTTTTTCCACTACATGGTCTAATTAACTTTGAGTCCTTATCAACCAATAAACTATTCAACAGCCACATACTACACATACAGATTTAAGTTCAAGACTTCCATGCTGTTTAGCCACTGTAAAATATACACAGATTGGCATTTAAAAAGTGCAGACAACTAATTTCAAAATAACATAGATTATTCCAACATGACTTGTAATTGCTGAGTGCAAGTGGTGTTTGCTTTCCTTTCTACATAATTATGCAAGCATGAGGAAGTCAATAACCGCCTCTGATCACTTGTTCCAACTGGAACATCAGGAAAGAACTTAAGAAAATCATTTTTCATAATGCAAAAGCAAGTTACAGGGGAAAACCACCTCCTAAGACTTACCTGTTTTCCTACCTCTCTCACAAAAAGGAGGTATTCTTCCTTTATAACTCTCCATTTCTGCTGTAATTCAAATAATTAAGCAAAAAGTAAAAGGTTGCTACATTCCATGACTGGTTTCCTGCCTGCATAAGAGCAACAGTACTTTCAATTGATTTGTGCTTGAAGTTGGAAATTAGTGGCTGAAAAGTTTACTAGATATTTCACTTCTGTCCTCTGCCATACTGGCACAGAATACGAGCAACGGTCTGGCAGCTTTAAGGGAAAGCAGCTAAAAGCAGCTACAGCATCAGTGTGCACCGATGATCTCTGTGGATAGGTGGAGAGGTCACTAGGAGAGACTACTGAAAACAAAAAGTAAATTCAGGATCAATTTAAACCAAACCAAACCAAACAATCTACCATAAACTGCACACACAGCTTCCTTAATTTGTTAATACGGCAGCTTTGAGCAAGCACTCAGGAACATCTAGGGATACCAAGCAGAAATGCCTACAACCATTAAATATTTCATATTTTACAGACTGAAAAACATTAACATGCAAATAGCATCAAAACATTTAAACAATCATTTCAGACCTCTTAATTCATAGAGCGTTGCTGTGGCTTCTGGGACCATCCACTATTTTGATCTCCAGACAGCAGTGAACTTTTTACTATAGTGGGCATATTACCTTCACTCACATATTTAAATGCTGTGATACATATTAAACATCTCAGGAGCATTTGCAATAGTTCTTACTACAAATCATTGGTGAAATCAAGCTTGTGTTTGTTTCTTTCTTTAAAAGAAGAGACACTGCCTTCCTGACTTTTGGGAAAAAATAGAAACAAGCTATAATAATGTTTTTATACATATCGCTATCTACTCAGTAAGTAGTAATTTGATGGCATGTAATTAGTTTTTAAATCAGATTCTACATGCTTCTGAAGCATACTTAATGCAAAAAGATCTTAAGCAAAAGGTGCCTAAATTAAACAACTTCACTACAACATGCAAGCAAACCCTGCGTTATCTACTCAACAGTATTCAACATAGGAAAAAGCCTAATTCAGTAGAACTCACAATAACAAGCACAATTATATTAAGACTTGAATACTTCTTGGAAGACATATTTCAAGGCTGCTTAGAAGTGGTCTTTGCGGTCCACAGGAGGACTACTTAATAGTCTAAAGTTACTAGTTTATATAAGGGACTTTATTTCCTTGGACTCAGTTGGGTTATTACAAGGAGAACAATTATGCCAACAGCTTTGGAGCTGGTAATCTCTCAGCAGGCAGCACACCTCTCTTGTCTCAAAGGGTTCCAAAATGCAAGAGCATGAGCAACTTACAGTTTTCTAACAACACAACTTGGTGCTCTTCCTAAATATACCTCACTGTGTTTTACAGAGAATGATAAACATTCTATCCATACTACATAGGTGGGAAAAGAAGTCACTAAAGCTAAATGAGTTGTTCAGGTTCACCTAAAGAGACTAACAAGGAATCCAGTTCTAATGCTCTATGCACCACAATACACAACCCTCTGCACCTGAAAAAATGATCAAGGCATAAATGAAAACAGAGGCCTCGATCGTGCAGTCAGCAGCAAGTCTGCAGTCAGCAGACTCAAAGCAAGACTAGGCCTTAAAGCATTAAATCCTCTACATGCTGAAGTGTCCTTGAGGCACACTCTTTTGATAACTTATAAAACAAATGCACAGAAGTATGCGGTCATAGTTAAACAGTATCTTGATCTAGTACAGTACAGTCAATGTTACCTTGTAGTGATACAAACAGAAAGCTCCTAATTCTCTTAAGCACTCCTCCTTACTGCTTCTTATTGGACTAACTTATATCCTTGTAAGCTTAACTAATACATTACAAATTGAAGCCAGACAGAAAGACTTGATACACCGTATTACAGTCTTGGTTAGACTGTTCAATCTTAGAAATTTCTTTTGAGCCACAATTCTGTTAAGTTTCACTGCAGTAACTAAAGCTTCAATGTAATGACTTACAGATTAACGTCCCTTAACATGACATGGCACAGTAAATAAAGTACTGGGAGTTATCTCAAGCAGATGTAAATTTAACACTATATATACACAAATTGCAAAAACTGCAGACTTAAACTTAGCACTTGAACACTCTTAACAGAAGTCATCCTGATTTTAAACATGCAATAGTAGCACAAAACTTACTGAAAAATAAGTAAACTTTTTTTTAATATGGCTCTTTTAACAGGTTTCTGTGTTTGCTGCTTTAAATTTAATCACCTGTTATACATTCAATTCAGCTTGAAGTAGATCTATATCACTGTTTCACAGAACACTTTGTGTTCCACTTGTGATCTGACCTCCTCATGCTCCCTACTGTCTACGCACATATTAATATGTCTCTAAAACCACAGTATCTGAACCTAATCTCCATGGTAACTGTAAGATTTGTTTACATGGAAAAAGTATATTAGAAATGTATGTAAATTTAACTCTCATTTAAATAAGTGGTTTTTTTCCTTCTACAGGGGAAAAAGCTCCCTATACTGCCTCCTATTTATCTTGCTTCCATCTCCTGTATCCCCACCAAGCATTAAGCCACATTTGGAAAGCTCCCTATCATACAACCTCAATGGCCTGTTGTTGTAAATTCACAGTTTACTTTCCATAAGGCAGACATGCAGTATTTTAGATCTTAGCACTGTTAAAGAAAGATCATATGGAGGGCAACTAAAACATAATTTTTTAAAAATACTATCACAAAGTCACAAAAGTAAAAAAAACATGCTAAACCTTTAACAGCTATACAGAAAGACTCTGCTGCTCAGCAACTCAGATCAATCTAGAAATTAAAAGAGTTTCTATCATTTACCATTTCCAGCAGTAAATATAGTAATAGGTACACATTTTATGTAATACTCATTCATAGACAGTAGGCACAACTCTAATAGTGCAAGACCCCACACAGAAACTTCTCTTTTTTATTAATAAATACCAAAGAATTGATGTACCACAGGTTTGTAACAATTGTCTTTTATAAGATTTACAGTATTTTGAAATGAGATTTACTGCTGCCCAGTAGGACCGGGAGCTGAATTACACAGGGGTCATGGTAACATAAATGGCAGTTTGAGCGAGACATATCAGCAAAATGATAAAGAACTCCTAACAAACCCAGCTGCTAAAAACTACACAGGTCTTTGCCACACACAGAAATCATTCTATTCCACCGATATGATTTATTTTCCTATAAAACTTGTATAATATATTGAACATAAATAGTCTAGAAAGGTCTCAGAGAAGAAAAATGCACGACAGTGAGGTATGTGAATACTACGCAGCACCAAGAGGAAAATTAGAACCTGTTTGAAAATCTTTCCGCACCTTACAACAATCATTTCACTGCAGAGAATCTCTTACAAGCACCCTCCCTGATAACATCCATAAGATTATCCATTCAACAAAACTCCTATTAACGAACAGAAAGTAAGTAAATCTATCCTCTATTCAAGTAAACACGGTTGAAGAGCCAGCATTTTCCCCGCAATGTTACTTTCTCGAGCAGGGTGACTGTCCCCTGCTTCTCCACATGAAGCAAGCTCAGCCCAGGCAGCCATGTCCTTATTCTCCTACAGTGTTTCTGTAGGAGAACAACCTGCTCAGGGAACTTACAGTTTCCCCCAGCATAACGCGGTGGAGCAAAGCCTGCCCCACCATCAGCGAAGGAGCCAAGGCACCGAAACACGGCAGTGGGGGCGAAGCAGCCCGCAGTCTGGATCCGCACCAGCACTGAGCCTAGCACCGGGGTCGGGACAGATGGACTGATAGATAGGATAGCACTGCCCCATGCAACCCTCCTTTCTCTCCTCCCAGACACACAAACGAGCGTTTTACCTTCATGATGAGCTCAGGCTGCGGTAAAAGCCTCGATCGTGGCTGAGCGGCCGAGGCTGGACCTGGAATTTAAAACAAAGCGCTAAGGCACCGCACCAGCCGCTCGCACCGGGCGGGGGGAGGGGAGCCAGGGATCGGGGTGGGGGCGCTGAGCTCCTCCCGAAACTCTCCCTTTCCCTCCCCGGATCCCCTCTTCTCCCCGCGGCTAACCCGCTCCCCTCTTTCCTCGGCCACTGTTTTCTCCCGCGGTTCCCGCACGCCCCGGCTTCCCCTACACTCGCTGCCATTGACGCCATTTCTGTCAGAGGAGGAGAAACTTGCCACAACAACAACCCACCCCCGGCTGCCGCGGAGGGGGGGGAGGCGCCCCGGCCGCCTCCCCGGGGCGCTGCGTCCCCTCCCCGGGTACCGAGCGGCGAGAGAGAGCCCGCGGGGGTCCCAGCTCCAAGAACAACCCCATTCTCGCTTCACCGCGGGGAGAGGGAAGGAGAAGAGAGGGAGGGAGGCTCTTCCTCCATTGTACGAGGAAGAGTGCCCGGGTGCGCGGCGGGGGAGCGGGGTGAAGAGAGCAGCTCCCCCCCCCATCCCCGACACACACACACACACACACACACACACACACACACGCTTTTGTAGGGGCTGCGGCTCCGGATCGCGGCGGCTCCTCCTCCCTCCGTCTGCCCCCCCCCCCCAAATAAAGGAAAGCGCTGACTCCGCCGCAGGAGTTTCGGCAGCAACAGCCGCAACTCCCCAGCTCGGCGCAGCGGGTCCGGGCGGGGGGAGGGAGGGAGGGCAAGCAGGCAGGAGGCGGCGGAGGGGAAGAAGAAAAGGAAGAAGAAGAAGAAAAGAAGGGAGCGGGGTCGGGGAGGGAGGAAGGGAGGGGGGCGGGGAGAAAGGGGCCCGACCTGCTCGGCGGGGACACGGAGCGTGTGTGCGAGTGTGGAGGAGGGGGGTCCGTCCCCTCCCGGCCGAGGGGCTGAAGGAGAAAGCGCCAGTCCCTCCCCCCCGGCCCTCCGCTGGCTGTTTGGGGCAGGATGGGGGAGAAGGAGGATCGGCGAGTCCCGCCGCAGTCTCGCTACGAGGAGAAAAACAAGCGCCCCCCTCCCTCTCTCTCCGCCGCACGCCCGGCCCCGCGCCCCCACGGGGCCTCGCGCCGCCTCCCCGGCCGCCGCCGACGGGGCACGGGGGCTCCCTCTCTGGCTCGGCGCCCTCACCTTTGTTCCGCGGCGACCGCCCGCCCGCTACTCCCCGGCCCGAGGCGGGGGGCACGGAAGGGAACGGGGAGAAGGTTCCTCTCAGCTCCGGGCACCTCCGGCCCCACTCGACGCTCCAGCAGCGGTTCCGCTGGCGGCGGCCCCGCACGGCGCGCAGAGGGGCCGATCCGTCCTACGCGGCCCCGGCGGCGGCGGCGGCGACGGTGACTGCTCGACTCCGTCCCCCTCCCCCTCCGCACGGACTGACTGACTGACGGGCGCACGGCCCGGGCCACGCCCCCCGCCCCGCCTCCCCCATTGGGCCGCGGCCCGCAGAGCCCGCCCTCCGCGCGGTCCCATTGGCCCTCGCGTCGGAAATACTGACATCATTCTTCTCCACTTCTATGGAAACTGAGACTCGGCGCCGCGGGGGCTCATGGGGGGCGTAGTTCCCGCCCCCGCTCGCTCTGTGCCGGGCAGGCGGTGTGGCGCGGCGCGGCGGACCATAACTCCCAGGGTGCACCGCGCGCCGGGGAGGTGGAGCCTTGGGCGTATCCTAAGGAGCTGAGGGGGCGGGACCGGCGCGTGCGCAGCGGGGCGCTCGGTGGCGCATTTTACCCCCGGGAGGGGAAGGTGGCGCCCGGTGGGGCGGAAGGAAGGAAGGGGGCGGCGCTCCGGCCCCGGGCTCTGCCGCCAGCGCCGCCGCTCCCGGAGCGGAGGCTGTTCGGGAGGAGGCGGCGAGGTGAGGCTGCCTGCCCCGTGAGCCGGCCGTGGCTGGTGGGGGACGCAGGGGGGGGAGGGGGGACGCCTGGCTCGGAGGGGCCGGTCCGAGCCCGGCTGCGGGGGGAGCAGGAGCTGTGGCCGCCCGGCCCCGCCCAGGAGGGGCTGGCAGGCTGCCCGGGAAGGGGCCCGGCGAAGGGGGGCCGCCGGTAGAGCTGGGCGGCGCCGGCCGTCGGCGGGGCGGGCGGAGCGGCTGACGGAGAGCTCCGGGGCCGTAGCTGCGCCGGGCGGGCGGCGCTTCCCGGCCCTCCCCGGCGGCCGAGCCCGACAGCGCCGCGCAGAAAATGGGGGCGGACAGGGAGAGCGGGGCGTCCTCGGCTCTCGGTCTCACCGCTTCTAAAATGGCGCTGGAGAGCCGGGGCTGCCTCCCTTGAGCTTTGGAGGCGGCTGGAGAGGCTGCGTCCGTCATGTTGAACTCCGAAAAAAAAAAAAAAATTATTTCCTTCGGTCTAGCTGTGGTGTTCTGGGCGGCAGTTTGGCCGCTGCAGGCAGCTTCTGTGAAATGTGAGTTTTAATCGCGTAGCGCAGCGCTCCAGCCGCGGTCACGGGTTCTGCCGACTCACTTTCTGTCCTCGGGTCAGCCCGCAGCCTTCCCTCTGCCTGCGGGGACTTGGGCGGCCTACGTGTTGTCGTACGGCTTCTGAAGCCTTCGTGCTCGATTATGCCTGGAAATCTCGTTAAAACGGAAGCACGATCCTAGCAACGCTATGTTCATGCCCTTCTATCGTTAGTGTTGGAATTGCGGCCATAGAAAGCTGCTTGTTTACTTGGCTGCATCTTCTGGGAAAGTGTCTGAGGGCCCTTCCACTTGTGGGAAGTTGCCCACCCTCAGGTTGGATGCGAGGTGTTGTTCGGTGTCAGCCTAGGAAGGGCCTCTGCTAGTTAGAATGAGAACATGGACTAGTGTCCAGGTTACATTTACATTAAGACTTTTGGTAGTCTTTCTGTAACAATACACATTCACTATGTTTCTGTGTATTCCTTCTGAAACAGACCTTCTCACTCCCACCCCCTGCCTCCATTTGGGGCTTTTTCCCCCCACTGGTTTCGTGTCTTGGTGCACTAAGTTCTATGATGGAGCCGATTTAAGAACTTTCTAGATGGTTCCTTTTGCACTGCAGGTCTCTGCTTCTTTGGTGGTTGTCTTTCATTTCCTGTGTAACTGTGCTGTGACTGGAGCCACTGTGATGATGATACTTTTTTAAATACTATCTTTATATTTGACCTCGACTATTTCAGTGATTACGTATCCCTACTTGGGAGTAGGGGGAGAATATTCTGCAGAATCGAATGCGAGGGATAGAGTGAGAAGCTGTTTTGCAAAGTTCCAAAGGGAAGTTTTTTCTGTAACCTAGAATTAATACTGCCTTCATCCTCTCTAGAAAACTCCTAGACCCAGATCACACCTTCAGGTATAGCTTTAGAGTAGTTCCAAATTATGGAAGCCCATGTCACCATCTTATTCTAGTGTTGCATGTGTTTTCAAAGAGATCATTAGAGAGACAGTTTGTTGCAGTTCAAAAGACAGTTGTGTGGGCTCTCTCCTGTTCTGTGTTCTCATGTGGGGATACTGAGAAGTAAGTGGAAGAATAACTTAGTCATGCATATGAATTGAAATGCAGAAAGTCTGTGCACTGGTTTGAAAGGTAAAATGGTCTTAAATGCTTTAATCCTATTAAAAAACATACATGTAATTGACTCTTGCACTTTCACCAGCAAAGGGCTTTGTGTTCCCTTTCACTTATTGTTTAACTCCTGGCACTTTTATTGGAGATGGTAACTGAGATCTCCTCTCTAAACGTCTTCACTGAGAAGTCTCTCTGCAGCAGTGTAACTTCTGTAACAAATCAGTCAGTCACCTCTGCAGAAAAACCTTAATATCAAGTAATTCCCAATTGTGTCACATGTAATAACTTTGTGCAAAGAGACTGCAAGTCTCGTGTCATGGTATTTTTGCTTACAGGCCTTTGTAACAAATTTCATGTATGTGTTTCTTTATTAAGTGTCCCTTTCTTCGAATAAGTTTGGAGGAGGTTCTGCTCACTGTTCTTATCACTGTTTCAGTGGGTGTGTTAGACATGTAGCTGTCTGATGAATACAGACTGTTTTTCCTTGGCAGAGATTACCTAAGACTTCATTTCATGGTAGCATAGCAATGTAGAGAAGTTAACAATAGTGATTGAAGCTAAGTTACCATCCACTCTTAGTTCATTAGAGCTCATTTAAAAAAAAAAAAAAAGTAAAAATCTTTGCACTTGTGGCAGAAGTGCCTGACTAATTTTCTGCTGCCAAGCCATATTTCGGGTGGACTTCTACTAGTTTTGTGAAGAAATAGGCAAATATTTAGGTTGGTGCTGTATAATACTAGTGAGTTTCAAGTTAGTTGGGGATTCTGAATATTATCTTGGTGTCCTACAGACAGGCAAGAGACCTAATTCCCTGAGGGAGGAGGAAGAAGTTTAATGTGTACTTCTGAGCATAAACTCTTATAAGAGAGCACTTCCAGTCCTAACATCTCTTCCCAGTCCAGTTGGATAGCTAGGCACTTAATTCTATCACCATCTGTGTGGCTTTTTGACAAATAATAGTCGCAGGGGGGTTGTTAGTATGTCTTTATATCCATCTCTGCCAGATTCTTTCTGCTTAAAACATCTGGTGGTGGATTCTGATAGTCTTTTTGATTTTGCTTCCTCACTGAAGTCCTTTGAGACTTATCCTTTATATGTAAGGATACAGTTTGACAGCTGACTGTCAGTGGCAGTGCTGGTTAAAAGCAGTTCCTGTCCCTTCAGTTACACCAACAAGCTGATAGCAAAATAGGGAGTCAAGGGTGTCGAATCTGATTTAGTTTACTGCGTGGCCTGACCGTGGATAAGATGGAAAGGCTGTACTGCTTATAAGTGGCATCACTGCCTAGTAACTATGCAAAGGTGTCCCAGAAGGTGTAGTCTTATAAGCATTTTGTTGGCAACTATGTTTGCTTAAATAGCCTGTCTTGCCCCTGAAGTGCCAATATATTTGATGAACATATGTAGTGAAGCAAGTAGAAGAACTGATCCAAACCTAAGCTTGGGAAAAAGTTATTAATGGAGATCAATTCCCCAAGTATGGACTGCTACAAGTGCTTATGGGTGTGGAGGGTGGGAATGGGAATAGATAGGAACTGACTGAGCTATACTGAAAGCTATCATGAATGTTGAGGAACAATGCTTTGTCCAGGTAGCTTAAGAGGAAGGAGTGATCATGATGCTGATCTTCTGAGGTTTTGATGAGAAAATATTGCTGGATTATTTTGAGCAAGTGTGGAACACAGTTTCTGTTCACATTAACCATGCTCCCCTTAGTGTACCTGCATTAAAAATGCATCAGTTCATACTTCTAAATATCTAAATAAATAGTTATTTTCATGGACACTTGTTGTGATTTAACCCAGCCACAACTAATTTCCGTGCAGCTGTTCACTCACTCCCCACCACCCTGGTGAGATAGGGAGGAAAGTCAGAAAAAAATGTAAAACCCAGGGTTGAGATAACAGTTTAATAATTTAAATAAAGTAAATTATAATAATGAGAGGAATAAAACCCAAGGCAGACAAGTGATGTGCAGTACAATTGCTCACCACCCACTGACCAGTGCCCATCCCTGCCCCAGGCAGCTATCAGTGGCTCCTGGCCAAGTGCCCCCAGTTTATATACTTGGCATGACATGGTATGGAATATCCCTTTGTCCACCTTGGGTCAGCTGTACTGGCCATGCTGCCTGCCAGCTTCTTGTGCACCTGCTGCCTAGCAGAGCATGGGAAACTGAAAAGTCCTTCACTTTAGGGTGAGCGCTACTTAGCAATAGTCAAAACATTAGTGCGTTATCAACAGTGTTCTCACGCCAAGTCCAAAACACGGCACTGCACCAGCTACTAGGAGGAAAATTGGCTGTGTTCTAGACAAAATCAGGAGAATAATTTACATAACTATTCAGTTGCTCCAGGGGAAGAAACTAAGTCCTTCACAGGATAGTAGCAAAGTAACTGGGAAATGATGCTGAAGTAGTATGAGACTTCATTACTGCTGCAGTTCCTGTCTTAAAATTACATGAGAAGAATTGTTTTGAGCTGCTGCATCTGCAGTGCAGCAAGGAAGGCTAGAGGTGAAAGGACAGAAAATCTATTACAGAAAACAGTCTAAAAAAAATGCAGATAGAGATGACTAAAAGTATGTGAAATGAAATTTAATCAATAGAAAATGGTTGAACTCTGTAGGCTATAGATCCTAAATTATTTATCATAAGAGTCTGTTACTCTGTAGTGTATGGGAAAGTGTGTAAAGCTGTCTGTATGCTTAAACAGTGGTCAGAGAATGGTATATTTCTGTTCTGGCTTCTAAGACTAGACTGAGGAATTCTATCAGAAGACTGAAGCTAGTGTTCTTTAGTTTGCCTTGGTCTGACGTGTATTTTCTGCTCTTAGGCATCTCCACTTTTGTATGGGGAAAGCATTTAGGGAGATCTAATCAGATTTGACATATGAGGTTTTGTGTATGTCTTTATATGAGTTTGTATGTGGTTTTCTGCAAGTGTCTTTAAAGACTTGAACTGGAGCTTCATTGTTATGAATGGTAATGTTTGAAATACTTTATCAGCTAAGCCCTCTAATACATATAAAGGAGTGACGAAGTCTAGGAGTTGGTTTAAACTATTCATGAATAATTAAAAAAACCTGTATTTAATACCTATGTATGTTTCTATTACTGAAGGTAGTATTAACTGAAGGTGTGATGTGCAAAAAGGGAGTATTTTTACCTAACCTGGAAGTCACCTGACTTTTTAATTATATGCATCTGTTGTTTACTTCCCTAATTTTTGATCTAAATAATGTTAATAACAGTTTCTTTAACAGTGAACTACCTCTTACGAAATAAAGAAATGGATGGGATGGATGAAACATCTAAAAGAATCCTAGAGCCATACCAGTATTTACTTCAACTACCAGGCAAGTTTCTTTGTAGTGTGTTGTTTGCAAATATCAAAATTGGTTTTATAGCAACTTTTGTCTAGGGAAATATAAGCCAAGAGGTTTATCTGTTCTTGATTTGTGAATTTAAGAGTAATAAAAAGTAATGGTTTCCAGTATTTGTTCCTCCTCCTGTAGAACCACCCGTTTGGCGAGGTTGGTACAGTAGCTCTTGAGTCTGTTTCTAGTGTAAGTAGTATTTCAGTTACTCTGTTCTCCATTCAGAATAACTGACTTGTTACTTTAAAAACTGGTAAGGGCAAGTACTGAAGACTTGATTGTATTCTTAAACTCAGTGTTTTGTTCTTTATCTGCTTGCTGTACTGAACTCAGTGGATTGTGGATTTTGCTTGGAGGCTTTTCTTTAAAGTTTTTTATATAGTTGGAGGTTCTTTGGGGTTTTTTGTTGGTGGGGTTTTTTTCTGTGTTAGCCTGTTTCTCTTGTGTAACTTATTCTCCCTGGTATGCATAGAGCTGGGTTCTTATGGCCAATTTCAGCTGTCCATGGATTGCTTCACTTGTGAGAGGTGTGACCAGTCCTTGTGTAGTATCAGGTTACTAGCAATACATTCATGTGAACTTTTTAGTCTTGAATTGTACTTATGTAGCAGAATACAGGAGGCAGTTTGATAGCAAACAATATCATATGCCTCTTGGAAGTCTCTTTGACTAAAAAATCAGATTGTTTGCTGTGACTTTTACTTGTACACCTAAAGTGTAATGCAGACCATACAAGCTATCAAAGTGACTAATTTTGTAAAATTACTGGCAGAATAACTTTGTCATTGGGACTATTGCATAATTACCTGGTTGCCTTCTGTCCAGTTTATACTGCATGCTGGTGGAGTTAAGGAAGATACAAAATATGGGTAAATATTAAGGAAAATAGTCCTGATCAAAATTATATCTGACCAGGGTAGAAGACCTTCTGCCTGGACAAGTAGCACTATAAATCACAGGCACCGTGCTAAGTGGCTTTTGCACATCTGCAGCAAGACCTGTATATCAGCAGGGTGAGCCCTGTGGGTCCTAATTCATTATACCTGTGTATAATGAAATTCATTATTAATCTCTGCAAATATCCAGGGTCTTCTTGCTTACATTAGTGGTTTCATTTGACTTGGCAGTTAGCACTGAGTTAAAACTAAGAAAAGGAAAGTATTTGGCAGTTGCATACCTTTTTAATGCCAGAAAGTTCATTTCCCATTTCCTCACATGTGTTCCTTTTGCCTGTGTTGAACTGGGTGGTGGTCTTTCTAGAGAACTGTCTTGAGAAAAAGTTTGTGATATTCCAGAGAGCTTTCTCAGACGTGGTCCTGAAGAAATTGACTTTCCTCCAACACCATCTTTAAATGTATTTTTTGTTTGGTTAGATTATCTCATTAACCAAGGTATGTTGTGACACCTTTACATCTTTAGCTGCTAATTATTTTTAGAGCTATTGTAGATAAAGAAAAAAGCTCAGCTTATACAAGAGGCACAAAGTGCCCAAAAAAGCTTCTTTAGGCAAAAGTGATTGACTAAAAGCTAACTGAAGAGCTATCACTTTAAATGGTGCATCTAGGATATACATTTAGCCTTCCCAGTCTGAGTCCTGTGGCTAAATTCCTCTACTTGGTGAGTTCAGCCCTAATCACTCTATACTGGTGGTTTATGTAATATTACACTTGCAGACAGTGCAGGTGTTTTATATCCTGTCCTGATAAAGAATCATAAATCTGATAGCCCACTTTACCATGGTGACTTCTACTTAATTCAGAGAAGGTGAGAAACAAGACACTTTTCTCTATGCAGTAATGGAGGTGTGACTCCAAAAGAGACATCTTCTCTTAAACTAGGCAGATGAAAGTGGTGTACCTGTGGAAAGTTTGTACTGAGTAACAGTGGAAGCAGTGAGGGTTCACAATCATATAGCTGGTGTTTACTGTTTTTGAAACACTGGCATTGCTTCAAATCAGCTGTGCCAAGTATGAATCAGTAGGACCAAGCTATATGTGTGAACCTTGGAGTTAGTATGAGCACTAAAGCTTGATAAGCAGGGAAAAAATGGGTGCATAGGTGCTGTTTATAAATAGGGTGGAACCCAAATGAAATGCCTGAGCTAATCTAAGAAGCTCTTGCTGAAAGAGACAGTTTCGTTCTATCCTCTGTGCTTTTGCAAGTATTCTGCTGCTTAACTTGTGCTAGTTCTCAGCTTGCTAATCAAATTATTAGGTAGTACCAACCACCTAACCTGTTAAAAACTTGCCTGGTTAATCTCTTGTCTTGTTAGTGAGCTGGCAAAAGGTTAGGGACAAGAAGCTGTTTCTGTGTTGGATCAGCTTGTTGGATCAGTTTGAGCTCTGAGGGGCTTTTGCAGGAAGCTTGGCTAAGTGTCAAATATGTATGCTTACAGCCCTACAGTCCAGTTGCTTATCTTCTAAGACTAGTTAAACAAACTCTCCAAGCGGTTTAGTAACCTGTGAGTAAATGAATTTAGATACATATCAAACTTTGTTTACATGAAGAGGGTTTTTGTAACAGTATTGAAGTTGGGAGGAGGGGAGGGAAGGTGCCTGCTAATGTTGTCTGTGGTGTAAGAACACAAATTTTTGTAACTGCTAAGGATTAACCCCTCAATACAAGGAGTTGTATTCCCATTACAGAAATAAGACTTTTAATGGTAATGGTTTGGGGGTGATACATAAAGTAAGCTTGTATATTTCTTTGACTTTCAACAGTACTAGGATAGGGAAGCTACTAGGATTAAAGTATTTTTACTATATTGCTATTTTTAACTGCTAGTATGGAAATTAATGTTTATTCCTTCTCTAGCAGAAATTATTGCTTGGGAGAAGAATTCTGAAACAGTAACTTTTCTTGTAAAATCTCACTGTAGGAGAACATTGCCATACTAGTTTTTAGCAATGTTCTACTTATTAATCTAGTATTTAGTCTCATATAGTGCAGGATTGACTTTCGCAAATTCCATTGTGGTTTGTCTCAAAAATGGCCTGATTCATACTCACGATGAATCTTTTATTTCTGCCTGTCTGAGTTAACAGCAGTAGCTGGTTGTGCAGCACTAAGGAGTATATGGAACTTCATTTGCCATAAAACTGATATGGTCAACAGCTTGCTGTTGAAAGGGGTAAATTCTGATCCCTTTCATGACTGCATCTTCCCTTTCATATCCCTCTAGTCTTAGCTGCAGTCTTTCCTGGGCTTGTTCAGCAAGCTAAACAATCAGGACTGGCTTTTGTTGTTCAGCTTTTTGTGCTGGGTTGTTGAACTTGACCAGCTTGGTGGAGGAGTTAAGCACCACAGGGCATGATCCCTACCACTGGCACAACTGCACTTGGCACATCAGAGGCCTCAGCTTGGGCCAAGTTCCTCATGGAGGCTGCAGCTCTCTAGATTCTGAGCTGCAGGAGTGCCTGGGGGCACCCATCGGCCAGAAACGAATGATATCCCTTCCCCTAAAAGGTATGTAGTGGTAGAAAAAGTGTGTCACCAAGCAAAGGAGCACTGGAAGGGGGTCAGCAGGCTTGCACAGCATCAGAGATAACAAAAATTACAAGACACTATGTATTCAAGAGTCTGAAACGTCCAGGTATATTGAAGGAGGGGCAGGAATAGTCTATGCATATCAGGCTGGGAGATGGATACTCCCACAGTGGTGAAGGCTGGGAACTGGGGAACTGATGGCTTCTGGCACCAGGAGAAAGATTCCTGTTCCTTGAGCAGATGTGCAATTGCCAAATAGGTTCAGTGCACTGTAAGAAGACACATGGTTGAAAGTTCTGTATAGATCTTTTACAACGTAAATGATTCTATGATTTTATACAACTAAGCATCAGAGCAGCACCTAGGGCAGCAGCAAGTGATAGTAGTGGAGACACTGACTCCTGCAGGGGATGGAGGCTTCCACATGTGGTTGTGTATTAGGGAGGTTTGCTGGTTTGGGGTACCTCTGATCTTATGGACAGATTGCCAAGGTGTTTCACCCTTAAAATACTTAACCTTGCAGTTCTTCTGATGGAGCAGTAATGGATATAGCAAGGGGGTGCTTGAAGCTTATCAAGCAAGTCTATGTGGCTTTTGGAATGAGAACCAAGGGCACAGGAAGCCACATGGCTTTTCTCCATGATCCTCAACCCCCTTCCCCTCACTGTCTAGAGGAATAAAGAGATACTGCCTGTCAACAACTAGTTAGTTGCACAGCTCATGTTGATAGCAGAGCTTTGCATCTTATGGCCATGAGACTCCCTTTGTAGAGCAAGGACTACCACGAGGAAATAGCATCCACCTACCCATGTCAGGGCACAAGTGTCTCTGCTAACAGACTGAGCAACGTGTGAGAAGGGACTAAACTAGAAATGACAGTAAAAGAAACTGAGTACACAGTCAAGTAAGGAATTAGTGAAGTTGTGGACAAAGGGTACAGGCTGATTTGAACAAGAGACACCTTGGAATCTCAGAGCTGAAAGCAGACCATCCCAGCACTCCAACAAGTACGAACAGAACAACATGATAGGGGAAGCTCTGACTTTTTCTGAGGAATCTGCAAGATTGGATGCCTCTCTGAAGTGCCTCTACACAAATGCATACATTATTGGGAATACACAGGAGAGGTTAGAGGTTGGCATTAATGTTATTGGAGTATCTGATTTGTGATAGCTCACACACAAGCGCTGCAATGGACGGATGTGGACTGCCTAGGAAGACAGCCTAGGATAGCAAGCCTTTTATGTGAAAAAGCAGCTTAATTGCATGGAGTTGTACTTTCAGTCAGATGAGCCTGTTGAGAGCTTATGAGTTAAGATTGGAGGGCAGATCAATAAGGGTGACACTATAGTGAGTCTTTACGATAGACCCCCTGAGCAGGAAGAAGCAGATGAGACCTTCAAACAACTGTAAGATGCTTCATATTTACATGCCCTGATTCTTATGAGACTTCAGTTACCTCACTGTCCAGTAGAAAAAGCAACACAGCAGGACACAGGCAATCCAGAAGGTTTCTGTAATGCATTGATGACCTCTTGCTACCACAGGTGGTCAAGGAGCTGATTAAAGAAGGCGTTATGCTGGACTTCACACTTAAAACAAGGAAGAATTGGTTAGGACATGAAGACTGGAGGCAACCTTAGCTGTAGTCACCATGGGATAGAGGCATTCAGGATTGTGAGAAGGAACAAGGCAAAAATCAGGATCACAGCTGTGGATGGGTTAACCCTATTATGAGCGGGGAAGTTAAGCTAGAGAATTCTGTCAGTGACCTTAATTTGTCACAAGTGGCTGCCCAGGTTAAAAGTGTATATGCCTGCTCTCTCTGCTTTTCTTCTGCAGTTTGTTTATGCTGGTTGTAGTGTTCTTTGTAGCTGCTTGGGGAGGTCTGCTTGGGGACTTCATCCATTTAGTTTTAATCCATCAAAGGACGCAGCTAAACATGCCAGTGTACAATATAGCAGAGGTAGTATAGTGCCTTGCTTCCTCCAGAAGGGCAATGCCCCTTCCTCTGGTCCTCAACATCTACTGCTCACCCTGTACTGACTCTGGTAGATCACTGCATAAGCTGACTCAGTACGTTAAGCTGGCGGAAAGCTAACCTAGCAAAAAGCAGAGTTCTCTGCTGGGCTAATGAGTTGAGTTAGCTTAGTGAGGCTGTAATGGAGGGTAGGTTAATAGTCCCTCTGCTCTTTCCCACGCTGTTCTAGCCTTTTTATGTACCCTCTCTGTAAGTGGGGTGCTGCCTTAAGGGTGTAATTTATTGTTATTTTAATGCAGCGAGAATGAAAAAATACTAACCAGGAGTCTGTCCAGAGCTGGAGGTCTGTAGGTTTTGGATCTTCCCTGTCACAAGGACAATTGTGGAGAGAAAGAGAGTGAGTTGGCTGATTTATTTTTTTTTTCTTTTTGTTTTTCTTTAGATGAGAAGCATCTCATCTGAAGAGGTGGAGGGAATGTCCTCAGTACACCTTTAATCTGACTTGATATTTGTTTTAAGGATAAAGCTTTAACATTCTTATCTGTAGAAGGAATTTCATCAGAATGAATCTCTTATATTCTTCTTTTTTTTCCTCACCTTTTCCACCCAGCATTACTAAGGAAGAAAGCTTTTCATAGTTGCTGTTCAATTTGGGTAATATTGAGTAATAATCTTATGCAGATTAAACCAAATGCATTTAACATACCTTTGATAGAAGCTTGATGCAGTAACATCTATTATTATATCTCTATACAGTAGGTAGAACTTCTAATTTTGGATGTTAGACTTCTATTTTTCAGTTTTACAATAGCCTGCTTAGAATAATGAACAGAGCAGTGACAAATGACAATGAAGAAACTAGATAATTCTGGCATTGCTCATTTTAATTTTGTCTTAGTGTTCTGTATTGTTGTCTAGTTTGGGGAGAGGAGAGGTGTGGCAAGGAATAGCCTTCTGCATCTAGGCTTTAGAGACCAGCATTAGAGAGGTTTGGTCTTGTGCCATTGTAGCATGGCTGCAGGCATAAAATGTGCATACAGAAAATTGCTGTACTATCACATAGACCAGGTGAGATTGACTTCAGAACAAGATAAAATGGTATTTTTGTAGCAATAATGTTCCTTTAGAAGACAAGCAAATTTGCACCTATAAAAGGAAAGATGAATTGCTTCACTACATGGTGTTTTTTCCTTGAATAGTCAGTGTCTAGGAAACCATGTTAGTCAAGATAGACGGGTCTAACAATTCAAATGCTCTCTGTACTAAGGAACTGAAGTGGCAAAATCCATTGTGCATGTTACTAATCCATTTGAAGTGTGTGCTAGTAGTCAAGTTCCTCATGATAAAATAATGCTCGTTGCTGAACATCCTGCATTCTGTAAGCATATTTTCTAGGAGACACATTCAGAAAAACAGAATTAAGTGTTGTCTGTATCAATGTAATTTAGAAGTGAATAAACAGTTATAGATAAGGTACACTTCCTTAATGTGATATTATCTCTGAGTGGTTTTCTTTATGGATGTAGTGAAATATTTGTTAGTACTTAACTGGCAAGCCCTACAGTTTAGCACATGTTTGTAACAGTTGTTTTCAAGGGGAGACAAAACAATCCCTCTCTTCTTCAGGAAGCTATTAGTGTTTAAAACTGAGCACAGAAAACAACAATGGAGAAAACAGGCTGCGTATGTCTGCGTATGTCTGCGTATGTCTGCGTATGTCTGCGTATGTCTGCGTATGTCTGCGTATGTCTGCGTATGTCTGCGTATGTCTGCGTATGTCTGCGTATGTCTGCGTATGTCTGCGTATGTCTGCGTATGTCTGCGTATGTCTGCGTATGTCTGCGTATGTCTGCGTATGTCTGCGTATGTCTGCGTATGTCTGCGTATGTCTGCGTATGTCTGCGTATGTCTGCGTATGTCTGCGTATGTCTGCGTATGTCTGCGTATGTCTGCGTATGTCTGCGTATGTCTGCGTATGTCTGCGTATGTCTGCGTATGTCTGCGTATGTCTGCGTATGTCTGCGTATGTCTGCGTATGTCTGCGTATGTCTGCGTATGTCTGCGTATGTCTGCGTATGTCTGCGTATGTCTGCGTATGTCTGCGTATGTCTGCGTATGAATACTCTTTCACACTGGACAGAACCAGAGGACAAAGCTACTGGGGGGGGAAAAAGGACCATTTTGTTAATCTCTTATAGTGAAACCCGAAAGATAGTGGTGACAGAAAGCACTGGAAATCATTGAGAATGGAGACAAAAATTTCAGACCTCTGATCCAGGGAAGAAGGTTATCACCCTTGCTACAGAGCCCAACCCACAAAGCTATTGCTTACCTGGTGGTGACTTAATTAGAAGATGAAAAATTCTTAGTCTGGTTTCTCCAGGGTATATCACTGCAAGTGAATTTACCCATTTTTATTATTCTGTTCTGTATGTGCTGATCACACAGCAGTAGAGAAGCCTTAGGGAGAGATTCAAATGTTGAAATTTTTTTGGTGCTATGGGCAAGATGGAATTATCAACAGCAGGACAAATATTGCAGAATCATAATGTCTCAGTAGATATTGAGACAAGTAATATGGAACCCACTATGTTGCACTGCTTTGAAGTTTATTTAAAGCTTTTTTGAAAGGCCTTCCTTATGTGAGCTACGTATGCAGAGCTGTTTTTCTAAACCTGTCCTAAGTTGTTCGAAGATCTTGTACATAGCTGAGCTTCTCAAAGTTCAGAGCAGAATTGTCTCAGTGTGGGTAGGGGAAGACTTCATTTTATATTGAACAATCAGTAGACACTGAATAAATATTTGTACCTGAATGCTAACCAATTATTAAAGAAAGCTGGTATCAACAATTTATAGGCGTAGAGTTTAACTTCTCTTGAAATTAACTCTGTCGTGTAAATTGCATCTGGATCAAACAACACTGCTTATTTTGACACTAAACTTGGATATTTGGTGTTGTCTTTCATTCCTATGAAACAGATGACTGCCTGACTCCAACAAAGTAGATTTAACCAAAGCAGACCAAATCCTATTATTTGTAGGCAGATTTCTTGAGTATAAGATAAATATCTGAATTCTTGGAAAGTTCTATTCTGTTTGGAATGTTCTGTTCAGATTTTTGTTTAGAGTTATTTAGTAAGTATATGAAATGTCAGTTTCCTGTTTTACGAATTTACAATAGCAAGTGAAGAATACAACGGGAGAAAGAACTAAAAATTGAGAGATGTACGTATTCAACAAATACCCATACTTTCACTAATAATGAATCATACTTGAAACATTTTAATCTTGAACATTCCTTACAAACTAGGGCTTACTTTCAGAAGTAGCAAGCTGATCTGTACAGGTTAACAACATACTCAGGATCTCTTACTAATTAAACTGTCAAAACTAAATATAGTAACCTGTAAATATGTACCTTGCATATTAATGTGAAATGTTTAAAACTGAAACTGCTGCTAATTGATGTTTATACAATAAAGAAACAAGCTATGCAGTGATATATTTTCCACTTTTGGGTCATCACACTGGTCAGGTTTTTTTAATGAGGTCTCAAGTCAGCTCTAGTTGTTAAGACAAACTGTCCCTAATAATGAACTTTGTTATTTTTATAAATGCCTATAATATTTTTATTGTAGGTAAGCAAGTGAGAACCAAACTGTCACAGGCCTTTAATCACTGGCTGAATGTTCCGGAAGATAAAATACAGGTACTGGCTAATTATTTTTAAAAGGTTGTTATTTTTCTTCCAAGATTACTGATAACAGATGATTCTAGTAGTTAGTGTAAATTGTAAGAAGTCTTAAATGCACTATTTTCTGAGTATAAAGTAAGCTTTCAGGAAAACAACTCTAGTACAAGGCTTTTAGTATGATGCAACACTGAAGAAATCACTTGCATGATAGTTACTTCTTTCTAAGTGTGTTCAATCTTTGAAGTTGTAGATAAGCAGGTATCACTGTTACCCACTTAACTCAGTTACTAACACTGAGGTTTTTAATGACTTGTGAAAGAAGCTAGACAGTTATCTTGTAAATGTAGTGGTTGAAAATAAAATCTTAAGATTTTGATTCAAGAATATCAAAGACAGCAGTTAAATCAACTTTACAAACCCAAAACTGTGAGGGGTATATCATACAGTCTCCAGTCCTTGCTTTCTAATGAGAAGCATTAAACTAGGAATTCTTGTTCCCTTTTGCTTTTCTGTTGGGCAAATGGTGCAAGCTGCATGGTTCTGTATTTAAACACTGTGGCTTGTCAAATGGAAAATTATCCTCTGTGTTAGGTTAGACTGCAGTTCTGCTAAACTGCATATAGAGAACGCAAAATATTCTGTGTCCAAGACAATGTAAGGAATTAAAATAATCAGTTGTGGGTTTTGACCCTTACCCAGCTGGTCTCTTGTTAATGTCATTAATGGTTGGCAGAAGTACCTTTAGAGTTTATTGAAGGAGTCATTTTTAGAGTGGCTTAAGAGTGACACTTCATAGCCCTCAAGTAGCAAAGTGGTTTAAGAGTCTGCATTCATAATCTAGCAATTCTTCTATTTTTCAATCTGTCTGTATAACTCTTTAGCCAGATTTATTCTGTCTTTCAGCTAGACACGTCTTACCCTTTGTGCTCAGATATATATCCAAATAAAACATAGCAACCTGTGTATTGTATGTGTTGATTTAGTCTAATATCATAGATCAGAATTCAAATTGAAAGGAGCCTCTGGAATTTACCTAGGACAACCCTCTTCTTAAAGCAGGGCTTGCTCTGTATCTACTTTAGGCTTCTGGGAGCCTTGTTGAGTTTGAAAATCTGATGTAGTTTCTTCACATTCCCAGGGTGAGTCTTCTCATGCTGAACTCCTTCCGTTATAACAAACCCTTCCATTCTGTTCAACTAGGACTTTTTATGTTACAGTCTGACGATTTCCTCTTGCCCTTTTGCTGAGCACCCATGACAGTGTGGTCCATTTTTGCTTAGTGATACAGTAAACTAAAGCTGCAGTGCCTCTGTATGAGCAGAAGTTACCAGTTCTGTTAGTTTAAACTGATGCTCACGTAACTACTATTGAGAAGTTGGACCACTTGTTTTGATTATCTTTATGAAGAAAACCAATGCTTTAATGTTTCCTTTGCCACTTAAGTTGTTTGTGATGGAACTTAGTAATTTTATTCTTCAGGGCCTTTGAGGACAAAACCAAGGCCCTGTCATGTTTTAATCTGCATCCTGACCCATTTATTACAGCTTTTGTGCATTCTTGTACTAATTTTGATAACTAATGATGGTTGAGGTCTGGAGGACCACCTCTGGTCATCTTTTTGACATCTCTCATAATCTTCTTAAGATGTCCCCTGTGTCTAATAGCCTGCTTCCCTTCCAGCTATTTGTATTTCTTTTATTAGAAATCTGAATTCTGGCATTTATTCTGGGACTTTCTTTTTTTTACCTTAGATTATTTGTCTTTATATAGTTAATTCAGATGATACAGTTGAGGCTACTGTTCCTCAGCAGTTTATTTTACTACTGACTGCCACCATTTCGCTTTTTTCCCCAGCCAGGTGGTCTCTTCACCCCCACCACTCACTGAATTTCTTGTAGCAATCTGGTGCTGCACTGAGAGACTCCAGCTTGTTGAATTAGAGAACACTGGGCTTGTCAGAGGAACTTTCTCCTAAGGAAGCACTGAAATGGCCTAGTACAGGGTCAACCAAATTTTAGAACTATTGCAGATAAGGAGTTGAAGAAATCTGTGTGTTGAACTAATAGTGCAGCAGGTACTGATTAGATAGTTTAGGCTGTAAGAAAACATAACACTCTGTACTGGGTCTTCAGCTGTCATGAAGAGCAGTCTTTTCATTTTCTTGAGCTGCTTCCTGATGTCTTATAAAATAAGCTTTTTCTGCTCTATGAGCTATTTCACTCCTTACTTTCACCTTTGAAGCATTTTTGACACTGTCTTAAGTTCACTAGATAACTTGATTCAGAGTCATGAAGCACTGTTTCCATTAAATCTTAAATGTATAGAAGCTGCAAGGGATCATGAAACTGACAGTGATATGGAATAGGTTAGCAAGAGAAACGCTGGAATAAGCTTATCCAAGGAATTCATAAAACACATAGAACGTTTCCTGATAATACTGAGAATGAGATAGTGGACCAAAAGAATATTCAAACAAATAGGTATATGGAATTGCCTTCAGTGAGTGCTCTATCCTTTGATTTTTAAGTCAACGGTCAACAATGTATCTTGACAGGTCCAAGTAGGGCTTACTTCTTGCTGGTTGGTGAGTCGTGAGGGTTAAGTATGTTGTTCTGGCAGTCATATCTTGGAAAAGCAATTAAATTCCTGGGGTTTAGGTTTTAATCTTTGGGACATTGGTCATCGAACATCAGGTGGCTTGCTGCCCAAAAAAATGCTTACAGCAAAGTCTGTATTGTTTTGTCCTACAGGACCCACCAATAGGACCATACTAGGTACTTGCTACTATTTTGTGGTGGCCTTAGTATTTTTTAGCAGTTGTTTTGATGAATGTTGACTGAGTGCAATGTTTGTAGCTAGCAAGTGTAATTGGTTCATTAGCTTTAAAATCATATCTTAATCAGATGGTTTTTGCAGTGAGTTTATACAGTATGCAGTTTTATATGCTTAAATTTATTTCTGTTTAAGCAGGTGCTGAATATACCTGTTGATTGCATAACAGCTGTGCAATAAAAGCAGTGTATAATGTTAAGACTCTTCATTTTTTTTGTTGAGATGTTAAGGTTCACTTCTAGTCAGCTACAAACCTGATGTTCTGAAGAGTTTATTGCACATGTCAGGTGGTGTATGATACTGGTCTACCTAGTAACAAGTAGTAAGTGTGTAGGAAGCTTCCCAAAAGATATCGTAGCTGTTGTCTTTCTGCCAAGAATTTTCCAAATGATGTTTCGGAGAGAATAGTCTGTCCTTTAAGAGCTCAGTACTGAAGATAACCACACAAAGTGTGGGAAAAGAAAGATGAACTCTCTCTGCTTATCAAAACAAGGTTTATGAGACAAATGGGATGATACCTGACGCTCTCAAGAACTGACCTGGGGAGATTTGAGGTTAGTGAATCTAAATGTTTGAAAACACTGTTTATTTTCTTTTCCCCTAATCATGTTTCTAGTAACAGACTTCTAGACAATGGCTGTTTTAGAACTGTAGCAACAATGCAAATGGAAGCACTTCAGGGAGTAAGTTCACTTTGAATTTGAAAACAGTATACAAAAGACAGACCACATGATCTAGGACATAGAGCAAACTGGCTGATGGAGAGAATCATAAATCTGTACTAATAGTAAAAGCAAGTGGTCTAAAGGGGAACCTCAGGGATAGAGAATATATTTCTTTAAAACATTATCAGTTTTAAATAAGGTCTTGCAAAATGGGGTATTAAATTACAATGTCAGACTTAATAATTTTCTCTTCTTATAATAGGTTATCATTGAAGTGACAGAGATGTTGCACAATGCAAGCCTACTTGTGGATGATATTGAAGATAACTCAAAGCTACGACGGGGCTTTCCAGTGGCACACAGTATCTATGGAATTCCATCTGTAATCAACTGTGCTAATTATGTGTATTTTCTTGGCTTAGAGAAGGTTTTAACCCTCGATCATCCAGATGCTGTTAAAGTTTTTACCCGCCAACTTTTGGAACTCCATAAAGGTCAAGGCTTGGATATTTACTGGAGGGATACTTACACCTGTCCTACGGAGGCTGAATATAAAGCTATGGTACTGCAAAAGACAGGTGGTCTCTTCGGATTAGCTGTAGGCCTCATGCAGCTGTTCTCAAATTATAAAAAAGACTTAAAGCCACTTCTTAACACACTTGGTCTCTTCTTCCAAATAAGAGATGATTATGCCAACTTGCACTCCAAAGAATATAGTGAGAACAAGAGTTTTTGTGAAGACTTAACTGAGGGCAAGTTCTCATTCCCAACCATTCATGCAATTTGGTCAAGACCTGAAAGTACTCAGGTGCAAAACATTTTACGTCAAAGGACAGAGAACATAGATATAAAAAAATACTGTGTGCATTACCTTGAAAATGTTGGTTCCTTTGAGTACACTCGGAATACATTGAAAGAGCTTGAATCTGAAGCCTATAAACAAATTGAATCACTTGGGGGAAACCCTGAGCTTGTAGCACTAGTTGAACAGCTGAGCAAAATGTTCAAAGAAACTGAAAATTAAAAATGTAACTTCTGAGTGTGGGTGGAAACTCTTTTTAAAATGGAAAGATAACCAGACTGAGAGATGTGATAAACAGTCTCATGTAAAACTTTCTCTTGTAGCTATGTTAGCAGAAATTACTGTTAAAAACAACTTGTCACTGAGTATTGAAATATATACCCTATTATCTCTAAAGTCTTAACTGTAACTGCTTACAGTCTGCTTTGCTAAAGCAGATGTACTAGAACTGAAACAAGTTTTGAATCTAAATGTGTTCATGTTTACACAATCATAGGCATTATTTCACGCCTAAAACTCTTGTGTCTCTAACCAGGCTATCATAGGCTTCTGGTTGAAATTCTGTGTTTAAATCATATTGACATATGTGTATTGTGCATTTTCAAATGATGCTCTGGTAAACCAAATTGTATGTTAAATAACAGAAAAAGATAGTTGCAACTACAATGGATATAAAATCATTGTATGATATTTCTAAGTTAGACTTGTGAAGATCAGATGGATCAGCTTACTAAGTTCTAAGGTGAATATCCTAGCCAGCTTCTGGGGATATTTTCAGGGGAATGTGAATTATGAAAGATAGCATTTTATATGCAAATAAGACATGTTTAGTCTGAAATTGTGACTTTGTAAAGATTTTGAAGTACCCTAGAGAAAAAATTCCATCACATCAGCAAAGTGAAAATTCACAGCTGATTCCAGCTTTTCAGTGAATAATTTTGATCACCTGGTTTTAGATTTTGAAACTGTCAAACATTTTGTAGCCAGGAACTTAAATCTATGCATTAGAGCCCATACATGTAACTGTAAATAGCAACACAGTAAGTTGCTACTACAAGTGGAAAGGGCTTCACATCAGGTAACTTTAGGACACTGTAATTGGTGCAGGTCTCTTTAATAATTGCTCATAATTGAGGTGCTTCTCCAAGACTTTATTCATAATTCATATTTCATTCCTGTTCTGAATTACTGTCTGGAGGCATGTTATAGATCTCTCCAAAGATACAAGATCTGTAATTTTTTTGCTATAGCAGAGTACAGTATCTTGTTCTACGAGCTACACTACCACTTCAGTTTTGTTAATTGCTTAAATAAAGCTTTAAAACTATAGACAAACCAAAATAGAACTGGGACTGAAAGTAAGATTGAGGGGTAGGACTGATAAGTGACTGCTCACCTCTCTATGTATAAATAAATGTATATAAAGAAAAAAGTGAAGAAAGTGTAAGCAGAGATGTTTGGGTTTTTTTCTTGGCTGGGCTGGCTTTAATCAGGTTCAATTCCCTTTGTCTTCACAGCTATATAAAGCTTTGCTTTGGGGTAGGAAGGTAATGGTTTGGTTCAAAGGTAGGACTGGTGCTATAAGCTGTGGTGTTAGCTCAAGCGTACTCTGAAATGGCCAGAGTTACTTGGCTTTGAAAGGCTAAAGGATAATTTTATGCAGGTGTTCATTTACTGTACCTGGAAAGCAGGGAGAGCCATGATCTCAACCCACTGAGAAAACTAACTGAAGAAGGTTACTGTAATGTCTTCCCTGGGCAGCCTTAATATTCTTCTGAAAGTGATCAAACAAAATTCAGAATGACTGCTTTCAGTCAGAGATATTATGTAGTTACGGATGACAGCTTCTGCCTTTTATCTGCATGCTGGGGAGGAATCTTTGACTGATTAGGCATAGAATAATAGCCTTTTCACTGAGTGGACCTGGTTGCCAGGACTGAATAGCTTCAAGTTGGTGAAAGGTATTTTTAATGTTAATGAAAGAGAATTGTAATTCCTTTTTCATAACTTGCAGTGCTTAGAAGCCTTTTAATTTTTAATGTGTTATGAGAAAATACTATCTGCAGCAAGTTACGTTTATTTTGTGCCATGTCTTGGGAGAGTTTCTAAGCACTGTTGCAGCTGATGTTGAATAGAGGAGAGCACTGAAAAGACTACTGTTGTGAGGAGAATCTCCTAGTCTTACTGTGAAAGGTATCCTTGTGTCTATTAGGATATTGTAACTGCAACACAGTGCAAAGTGTACTTAGTGCTATTTTGTGTCTGTTCAGTTGCTGAATGTAAACAGTTTTGTGTAATCAAGCTTTCATAATGAGGTAGCCTTTCTTATTTTTTGTATAAAACTTCTTTACCATCTGAGACTTCTGCTATGTCATTGCTCTTTTGGTTTGGTTCATTCTAGGAATTCACCCCAGTATTTAGTCTAATACCATATCTTGTAGAGTGTGCCTTCATTAATGTAGGAGTAAGTACATTGATGTTTTCCAGCTGCAGGCCATTTAAACTACAAATGAGTAAGAAGAGAAAAGTTGGTCCAGCTTTCTTTTCCCAGGGTACAAAGAAACCATACAGCTCTGTCTTACTATTCTGCCTTCAAGGCTTTTATTACCAGTATTCAAAGCATACCCTGAAGGTATATCTGAAAAGACCCAGAAGCAGAGCTGTTGTTCTTCACTTTAGTTAAGATAAACAGGACTGTGAGGGTTTTTCTTCATGTATTCAGGAGTTGGAAGAGACTGGGATGTTTCCCCTTCATCTGTTAAGCTGGTAGAACATCTCTTAAGTATTAAATGTCAGTAGTGATGATGTTCCTTAGTCAAGGTCGATTTTATATTTGATGCCGTAAGATGCAATTGTGCATTCTCATCAATATTCTCCAATGTTCCCGCTGGTTCAGGCTGCTGAGGTTAAGCAATGTTAGGAAAATCACTTCTTTAAAGCAGCATGGGAGTTCTTGTGGCTGCAGAATTAGTTTAGCTGTATGAGTGCCACTCACTGTTGCTATACCTCCCACAACACAGGGAGTGGGGTTTTTTCCTGATCTTCACAAGGTACGCATTGCTGTGGAACAGAAACCTGAGTTGCAAGTAGAGAAATTTTGCCATGGGGAAACAAAGAGGATGCTGGTTTCAATGTTAGTTGCTTTGAGCCAGAATTGTTCCCCTTATTATCTTTGTACCATTGCTAACAAGTTTGGGTTTGGTCAGGTTATCATGGCATTTCTTGGGGTTTGGCTCTTGCGGCGCATATAAAGAGAAATGCAAATACTCATCAGTCTGCAACATTTCCCCCTACCTCAGTATGTTTTATTGTGTGCTTGCTTGGACATAAATGAATGCTGTCACCTCTTTGAGTAGCCAGCCATTGGATGGGACATCTGGCTTTGCTTTTTCAAAGGCTGATGTTCTCCCCATCAATTATAATGAAAATGGCATTATTTCAAGACCTTCCTGAGGACGTAGCTTGTCTTTCTCCTCTCTGAACTCGGACTGTACTCAGTACTCAGTTACTAAGAGCAACTTTGTATGTATCAGCCAGTTGTTGATACAAACAGCCTGAAAGTGTTAATAGCAGTGGGAAAGAAACTGTTGCCACTTCTCTGTGTTTCAACTAAAGTTAATTTTGCTAATTTGCCTGCATGTGCTATGGAGTTTTCCTGTATTAATGAGTGCTTTCCTCAATTATTGTTAAAATGCCAGCATGCTATAAAAACATGGGATTTGTGGGGTTTGAACTTTAATATGACTTTATCACTGAATTGGGCCAGGATTTTATTCATATGCAAGAGCATCTTTTACTCTTCTTTGACCTGTCTTAATTGTTTTACATTTCAGGTTTGATATTTACTATATTCTTTTTATTATTTGCTCAGTACTTTCGCTGTAATTCTTCTTTCAGTTATATTTCTATTCTCTGCTAATACCACAGCATACATAATACCATCAAACTCATTTTTGATCCTGGTCAAACAGAATAGTCTGGGTCTGCTTTTGCAGCAGTAAATCTTGATTCATCATATGCCTTCACAAAAGTAATCAAAGATTTTCTACGATCCTGAAATGCCTGAAACTTTTTTTTTCCAGGAAGCTAAAGCCTGTAACATTTTATATTGCCATAAATTATTTTTGTCCCATGTAGCTTGAGCTACTTTCCCTCTCCTACCTGTTTGCTTTCAAGACCTATTTTGCTTTGGTGCTAATGCCTGTTAGGTCTTTTTATGAAAAATTTAACTCCCTAGCCCTGGGGAAGAGAAGTTAATTTTTGTCTGGGTTAATGAATTATCCCACTCAGCAAGAGTCTGATGAATGTCAGAGCTGGCAGGTAGACAGAGGCCAGGGAAAGTATTTGACAGAATAAGAAAACCCATTTCAGTCTCCCGAGGCTGCCTCATGTAATTTTACCTCATTTTACAGCATTTACTTGACTTTGTTAGGAAAGGCAAAAGAGTGTGGTTAGTTTCTTTGAGCTTCCCTTCTTGCTTTGCAAATAGACTGCAAGAGATATTCAAGTTAAAAATTATTTATTCTGATAGTTATTTATTTAATTTGACTATATCATCTAAAGGTTTTGATTAAAGCTACAGACTAAACAGAGTACATTGTTTCATTGTTGTATTTTTCTTTCTCTTAATAACTTTTCTGTTCTTGAAGTCAGGGAAACATAATCTGCCATGTGTCTATTTGACTTGTTTGCTACCTCACATTAACATCCTTCCTGAATAACCTTTACCATAGGTGAGCATCAGTGTTCACTGTTTCTGTGGCATTTTTTAAAATTACTTTAGAAGACACCTTGTGAGGTGTGGCTAGGAGTAATCCATGATTCATTAATTCAATTCAAGCATATTATCTGCAAAACTTAATAATAAAGATTCAGGTTAAACCACAATAATCCTGATAGTTTTCTTCATCTCTCTACTCTGTGAAACAAGTGAGTTCTCCATAAGCTCATTCAAAAAGTATTTTCTGTTCATGTGGGTTTAGTACAGCAAAAGAACTATGGGGGATACCCAAAGAAGACCTAATGTGACACTTCCAGGGAAAGCACTACAAAACCTGATGTGAATTTGCGTAGAAGACTAACTCCGATGTGAAGGGAAATCATGGATAACTTTCTGCTTTTGAGCTCCATGAAAATGCTCTCTGCTCTGTTGGTCTATTAATTATGTGCTGACAGTAAGGAGTTGCATCATCTCTTGACCACAGTAGGTAATTTTCACTCTCTTCATAATGTTTCAGTTGATATTTCTAAAGCATATAGTGTGAAGTTACTTAATCACTCAGTAAAGTAATTACTGAAGTCTGTAAAAAAGGAAAAATGCCAAATGCATACATTTTGTTTATGTATTTTGAAATACATAAAAACTGGCCTGTTCTCTTGCAATCTACTATGTTACTCTGCAATAAACTGCTAGCTGAGGGAGGCATAACTTTTCACTGACTGAAGTTATTAAAACCAGGCTGACACCAAACCTCTGAACAAATTGGATGGGGGGAAAAAAGGGTTGGCAAGGAAAAGTTCTTTAAAAATAGAATTTCTGTTAATTGCAGAGTTAGTACATAAAGCATGGAACTAACTCCAACAATTTTTCTATGGCCTTAACTGAAGGATTTGTAGCTAACTGTTTTCTTCTGTTTGGGGGTGGGATGGAATGTGCAAGTCAAAGTAAAAGCCATAAGGAGGAATTGTCATTGCTTTTCCCAGAAATATAAAAACTATGCTATAAACCTAATCTCTTATATTTTACACCAACCAACATGTATGTTCAATAAATCTGTAAGGTAAATCCATTTCTACTTAGGTGTTTATAAAATGCAGAAGTTGCAATTCTAGGTAACAGGGTGAAAATGTTAAATTGGTCTAGTTGTTTCATTGGCATTGGGACTGTCCTGTTCCTTGTCAAGTGCAGAGGATGAACTATAGCCGTTTGTTGATAACAGCACCAAGTGAGGCATGCTCTCAGCTTTGTCCTCAGGAACAGTGGATGAGTCAGAAAAGGAGAGCAAGAGGGGCTTAGGGCTGTTATTCCTGCTATCACATTTGTACCACTATCTATGTAGCTTCAGCATCGTTTTAAATTGGAACAGGTCGTTCCAAGGGTGCCCTCTGTGGGAGATGAGTGGGCTTAGGAACCCAGGTGAGACACCACCACCACCACTAAAGATGTGAAAGAAGGACTGGGGTGTCTATTTTTTCCCCAAAGCTATTAGTTGGCCTGAAGTAACATATTACCTATGGCAAAGGAGGACCCTGAGCTAAAGGCACAGAGATCTTCGCTGGATTCTCCCTTTGGAGAGCAGCTGCTTTATGGAAAACAGTAAAACATGCTCTTGAAGCCTATTACTTGAAGATGCAAGCTCTGGGCATGCTAAAGAATTTACACGTTATCCAGATTATTTTGATAGGAATGTGCTAGTGTTACCAAATACCTGTACTTGATTTCTGTAGTCAGTCACTGTCACAAACTCAGAGTAAAGAGCACAAATATACTGCCTGCCACATTTAATGTAATAGAAGCAGAGGCACGGGACTGAAAGGCTTTCTTGATTACTTGCTGTCATGGTTGTTCCAGTCTTGGTGGTCCCAAAATTCAAATCATATTGTTTGAATGAGACATTAAAGTATGAAACACATGAGAGATGAACAAATGTGAAAAACATGAACTAGAATACTTCTAGTTTTATAACCACAAACTTGTGAGAAAGCTATTAGGTCTTGTACCTATCTCTGTCAAAGGGAGGAGCTCTCGCTAAACTTCTGTTCCCCAGCGACTGGTACTACAACACAGGTGTTAATCTACACACAGTGGGCACCTCGATTTTTTTTCTTTTATAAGCTGCGTTCCCTGATTGTTACATCTCCTCCCTGGATCTTCTCTGGGGATATTTTTTTCAAATAGCGGATGTTGAAATAAATGCAGCAAGAAATGTAGCAGCGCCCAATACCTGCCCATGGCAGGTGCTGCTGCCGCTCACCTCCTCCTCCATCGCTGCCTCCCGGGAGAGCGCCCCAGGCTCGGAGCAATCTCTCCCTCGGTATCGGTTCACCGGCGCTGCAGGGCTTTGCCCACCGCGCGCTGCTTTACAACACGGCGGCGCTTCCTTGGGGGAATTTCTCTTCCTCTTCACCGCCCACCGCAGGTCTGCGGCCACCCGCCGGCTGGGCCGGCGGCATCCACCGGCGGCGGCCTCTCCTCCCGGTACCGCCCAGACAGGGCTCCCGCAGCATTCTGGGAACTGTAGTCCAGGGACAGCAAACCCGCGCAGCGGGGCCGCCTTGACGAACTGCGTTACCCAGGAAGCTCCGCGGTGGCCACGCCCTGCTGCGGTTTGCCCCTGAAGGCGTTGACTCGAGAGGGGCAGAAGGCGAGGGTGGGCCAATAGCGGGCCGAGGTAGGGTGACCCTGTGGGCTCGGGGCCAATGGGAGCGCGCCAGGAGCCCCGGCGGGGCGGGGTGGCTGTTGCCGGGCGGCTCCGGGCGGAAGTGGGGCAGCCGGGCGGAGCGGGCGTGTGTGCGGGTCGGCCCGGGCTGCGCCTCCTGCCCGTGCGTGAGCTGCGCCCCGAGCCTCGGGGCCCGTGGGCTGGGAGCGGCACCAAAGAGGCTGCTCCGGGATGGGGGAATGGAACGGGATGGGATGTGGGCGCGGTAGCGCCGGGAGGGAGAAGAGCAGCTCAGGGTACGGGCTTTGTAAAGCAGCGACTTGCGCGTGTGTAAACGGCGTCGCTTCTGTCCCTGCAGGTCTGCGAGAACTCGGACTCCAGGTATCCCGGGATGACCGCCTGGGTGCCTCCCGATGCTCTGGGTCGGAGGGTCTCGTGTGGCACCGACTACGGGACTGTGCGCTATATGGGCAGCGTGGCTCGTACATCAGGTAAAGGTCACAAAAGCAACTAATCTTTACATCTAATGGCTGTTCTCAAAGTTCTATTTATGTGCTTCTTTTAAAACCATTGTCAAGCAGAATGAAAACGTTGTCAAGTAGAATGTTGTCTTTTCCTCGTTGTTCTTGTGTAAATATGGCAACTTCTGGATAAGTTGCTGGGGTTTTTTTAGAAGTTAGAGTTGTCAAAAGGAGTGTAAGAAGTACTTTGGGCTGATGTTGGTTATGTTTTTTTCTTACAGCAGAAAGCTCTCAGTGCCTTCTTTTTTCCATTAGTTTTCACAAACAGTGCTGGCATAGTCAGGGAAGGTGAGAGAGAGGCAGGAGCAGATCAACAGATGGGGGTCCTCTTTTGATAACATATTGTTTTGGGTTTGTAGGACAAGGCTTTGATGGAGAGGGGGCTACAGGGGTGGTTTCTGTGAGAAGCTGCTGGAAGCTTCCTCCATGTCCAACAGAGCTAATGCCAGCCAGCTCCAAGATGGACCTGCTTCTGGCCAAGGCCGAGCCCATCAACAATGGTAGTAACACCTCTGAGATAACATGTTTAAGAAGGGAAAGGAAAAAACTGTCATTGTGCAGCAATAATTATGGCCAGAGAAGAGAGGAGTGCGAATATGTGAGAGGAACAGCTATGCAGACACCAAGAGCAGTGAAGAAAGAGGGGGAGAAGGTGCTCCAAACTCAACCAGAGCTGAGATTCTCCTGCAGCCCATGGAGGTCAACAGGGGTGCAGAGATCCCCCTGCAGCCCATGGAGGAGATGCATGCTGGAGCAGGTGGATGCCTGAAAGAAAGCGGTGACCTCATGGGAAATCCATGCAGGAGCAGGTTCCTGGCAGGACATGTGGACCTATGAAGAGAAGAGCCAACACTGAAACAGGTTTTCTGATAGGACTTGTGACCCTATGGGGTACCCATGCTGGAGCAGCCTGTTCCTGAAGGACTGCACCCCATGAAAAAAGGGTTCCACACTGGGGCAGTTCATGAGGAACTGTACTGTAGCCTGTGGGAAGGACTCATATTGGGGAAGTTTGTGGAGTACTGGCTGCCATGGGAGGGACTCCACGTTGGAGCAGGGAAAGGACTCCTCTCCCTAAGGAGGAAGCAGTGGCAGAAAGGACCCGTGATGAGCTGGCTATAACCTCCATTCCCTGTCTCCCTGTGCTGCTGAGGGAAAGGATGTAGAGCTCAGGAAGGAGGGAGGGTTGGGGGAGGCAGGTGTTAAGATTTGCCTTACTTCTCATTATCCTACTCCGATTGGTAATAAATTCAATTAATTATCCCAAATTAAGTCTGTTTTGCCTGTGACGGCAATCAGTGAGTGATCTCTCCCTGTCCTTGTCTCAACTCGTGAGCCTTTCATTATATTTTTTTCTCCCTGTCCAGTTGAGGAGGGGAGTGACACAGTGGCTTTAGTGTGCACCTGGTATCCAGCCCAGGTCAAATTTATGGAGACAGATAAGACTCAGCTTAGCTTGTGGAAAGATCTGACCAGTCTGACAGTGAGAGTCAGATGACTACATGTCATCTTCGAAAAATTGTGGTGACAGGATGGGGAGATTGCTGATGCCCAGAAGAAGACCAGCCTTGCATACAGCTCTAAAAGAGGCAAGAAGGATGACCAGGGAACTGTAGACTCATCAGCTTCTATTTCTGGAAAGACCATGTAGCATGTTCCCTTGAAGTCCATTTCCAGGCCTATGAAGGAGAAGATGGTAGTTGGGAATATTTAATACTTGTAAAGAAGAATAAGTTGTGCTTGGCAAACCTAATTACCTTCTGTGATTATACGACTGGAAATGTGAACAAAGGGAGAGCAAGGGATGTAACATTCCTTGACTTTAATAAGTCTCTTAATAGTATCTCCATAAACAATCTTATTTGGAAGCTGGAGAAATACAAGCCAGCTTGTATTTCTCCATTCATTGGAGAAATGAATGGACTATTAAAGTGCATTGAAAGTTGTCAAGCGAAAAGTGGTAATTGATGACTTGATATCAGGGAATGAGTGAGTACTGCAGAAGTAAAGGCTGGGGTCTGTATTGATTCATGTATTCATTAGTGTCTCAGGTGATGAACAGTGTTCACCCTCAAATGGCTGCTGTGACACGAGTTAGAATTGCAATCCAGATCAAGCTTTATGAACTTTAGGTTTGAGCCCAAGAGATTCAAGAAAGATTAACTTCCACATGTAGTGTATCAGTATGGACCAGGAAGCACTAGCAACTCACACAGTCTGTTGTAAAGGACTAGAGAGTTAAGTTGGATACTGTCATGAATATGAGCCAACAGAGAGCTCTTTTGACAAGCAGGATACATGTTGTACTAGGTCACCTTAGAATGATGAACATGGCCTACAAATTAAAGGAAGCTGTTATCCCCCTCTGGGGGCAGGGGTTCTTGATAGGTTTGCACTTGGAGTAATGTATCTGGTGTGGGACCATCCCAATTCAAGAGGGATGCAAATAAACTTGAGAGGATCTCAAAGATCTCCTCTCTGGAAGAGTCTTGGAGAACTGCCAAGGGGGTCAAGGACACAGACCATACACCTGTGTTGTGAAGAGAGGCTGAGGGATCTTGGCTTGGTTAATGTGGTGAAGAGAAGAAAAAGTGGCATCTAATAGCTTCGTGCAGCTATTGGACAGGCAGTCACAAAGATGACAGAGCCTAATTCTTCTTACTAGTATTAGATTATATAATAAAGGACAGTGGCCACAGCAGGGAAATCTTTTTCTACAGAAGTAATGCAGCACTGAAATAGGCTGCCCAGATATGTTGGAATCTTTCTCTCCTTGGAAATTTTCAATATCTGGCTAGGTGAAGACTTACCTAGCTGGCTTGTTTTAGAGCTGATGATAATCTCCTGCTTTGAGAGAGAAGGTAACTAAGTAAACTTCAGAGCTTCCTTCCAACTGTGATTTCTATGGATATGATGCCATAAATTTTAAAATGTATCTACCATTTTTTTCAGGAATTTGGCTGGGTGTGGAATGGGATGATCCTCAGAGAGGAAAACATGATGGCTGCTATGAAGGGACACAGTACTTTAAGTGCAGGTGAGTTGATTCACAGCTTTGGCTTGTCTAGACACTGGTATTGACTAGATGGTCATGGGAAAATGCCCTATTGCAATTTTTAGGGCAAACCCTTCTATCATCAGTTAGGTGTTATTAAAAAGATCGTAGTTCTGAGTGCAGTGACTAGCTAAGCCATAGAGGCTCTTGCATTGTTATTAATCTGATTACAAATATTAGAATATGGTTAATACTTAAAAAATACAAGTTATGTTTTCAGATATATGTAATAAAATGGGATTTTTGGATGTTAGTAATATTACCTTTGGTTGGTTTTAGAACTTTTACTTTAGTTAGGAAATTGGTAGTTCCCACTAACCTTCCTTAGGTAATTCTGAAGTGAAATACTGGTCCATATTAACTGTCTCAAATACAGTCTGGGTTTGGACTTAATGTGACCTGCATTTATCTTGTTAAGGGAAAATACTAAGTTCCTATTAATTATTTGGGTTATATTTGTATCACTCAGGAATTGTTAAGTATGTTCACTGCATATACTACATGCAAAACATAGTGTAACTGTGTGGGGTTTTTAAGTATATACATGAATTACATTTAAGTGTCAAGATTTGAGCACTTAACGTTTTTGAAATTGTGGAATACAGGATTCTAGTGTTGACACTCACTGCAGCAAGTTGTTGATTTCCGTGTCAGGGGACACTGCAACAGCTAAAACTTTGTGAGTTAAATAGTACTGAATGAATTCATAAAAGAAAAGTCATCAAGAGCTCTTAAACAGTACAGACTGATAGCTCAGTAAATTCCTGAGCATGGAAGTGGTGAAGGATGAGAGAACAAAATCTATTCTTTAGAAAAGCATGTGTATAGACTCTTGGTGTTTTAGCAAACATTAGCGTGCTTCCAGGAAATGCGATCTCAGATAGTGATCTCAATTCTTGAGGTAAGAATCAACTCTCTGAGTGAAGCTGCATATACCTGTAACAAATGTAAATGTGGTCTTTAAACATGTTCTTAGAATACCTGTTCTTTGTACTCTGCTTTTTTCCATTAGAAAAAGACCTTCTGGAGTCTAAGAGAATAAATAGTAGTTCTAGCAGTCCACCATGACAAATAGGCATAAATTCCAGATCTGTAATTCTGATACCAATTGTGAAGATATAGGCAAACTTAAGTAAAAAATGGTTACCTTATTTTACCAAAAGGATGCTAAGAAAAAACAGCAAAACCCTCCTACAACTTAAAATGTCACCTCTATTTTTTTTCCCTAAACCTTATCATGAGTATACTTTGCCTACAAGCTTACTTTGCTCACTCCCTAAATTCTGATAAGCAGAAACAGTTGGTCAAGTAGCTTGTACTGTAAACAAATGCAATGGAAGGACTTTTTAAATTATTTTTAGGGCAATTTTAAAAATAAAGCTTTAAAAATATATCTTTCAGAGTGACATTTGAAAATAGGACCATAAGAGGAAAATAAAACTGAATTTGAGATTCTCACTACCAGAGGATAATTTTTTTAGTCCTTATCTGAGACAGTAGGTCTGCTTACAGCTATGTGTGATCTTCATAGTAAGTTTTTTTTTAAATATGACCTAAACTTTTATATTTCATGGCAGTACATTTATCTGGGTCATACATTATGTGGTGATAATTAAACTTCTTAAGAATATGAAAACCAAAGAAAAAAAACAGCCATATTTCAAAATATGCTGACATCATGAGCACATTCATGAACTCTGGATCAGCTAGAAATGGCAATGCATACTCTAATGACATTTTTGTGGGTTCTTTTCCTTGATAATAGCAACTTGTTTTTTAATAAGTGAGGAAGCTATTATTTTAGCTGTCAGCTGCAGTAGTCTGTGATGTAATTAAAATACATTCTACAGTCCTACGGGGGAAAGGAGGAGTAATCAAGCCTTAAAACAGTGTTAAAATTTGTATACAGCTTTTGAAACATGAGTATGTTTTCAAAGATGTTCTTGTCCCACAGACCCATTCACACAGTTATATGCATGTGCTCTCCTGGGAGATGTGGGTTACAAGCACACACTCCTCCCCTGGGAATGCCAGTGCCTTAGCTACACACAGCTCCTGTGGGAGACATGGGTGCTCCAGCTTCCATATTCCTGCGCTGCTTCCTGACATCTATTAACACATATACTGGTAGAAAGCACCTCTGAGGTCACATGTGCACACTGAGATGTGGAGCACATACGTTGCTCCTCACGTCTGTCCTTGCTGGGCACAGGCTCACCCCATCATCTGACCAGGAGGCAACTCTGACTGGCCAAGGCAAAAACGTGCTGCTGGTGGGGTGACTTTTGATAGCGTCAAACCAGGTTTTGCCTGCTGCTCTGGTACCCTCTTCTTTCTCCCCACAGTTATTAGTGTTTAGGCTTCCTTTATGCTTCCCATCAAGTGGAGTGTCCTCCCACCCCTCCATTAATCTGGCAGAGGGGTCATCTTCCTCACTAGCCCTACTCTCAGTCAGTTTTGGGTATTCCATTTAAACATAGCATTTACACAGGCACTGCTATTTTAGCAGCTGATTTTATCCATGCCATTTTGCTGAGGGAGATGTGTAGATTTCCCAGCAGTAGATTAACATACTTTTCTGCTTACGTGACAAGATAGGTGTAACATTCTGCTGTATCACACATTTAGAGTACTTTGAGTCATAATTGTCTCCCTGCTAGGGAATGTTTTGTTCTTCCTACATCACTTCCCAGAGGAATCCTGATATTTCAGCAGATCCTGGAGCTAGAAGTATTGACCATATTGAATTGTAATCTACTTCCCCAGGTTTGACTTTGACAGCAGGCCAGAGAAATGGAGGAAAATATAGTAAAACTTGTTTCTGTGATGTTTCCAGATTGGCAGAATTGCAATTGCTGCTCAGATCTTTATGGCCTTTTTTTCACCTTTGTGTTATTAAGTTTTCTTCTGGCGGTAACTTTGACTTTTACATATTTGTGGAGTCCTGAAATGCCATGGCAAAGGCATTACAAGTTTTCATTTTTTTTCTTCTTCACTGAGTTTTATAAGAGTTTATAAGTATAGACAGCAGTTGTAACCAAGTGTATGTTGCTGTTTGCATGAATTTTATGTTCCTGCCCAACAGAATCATAAAATTTTTTAGCTTGGAGAACACTTTTAAGATCATCAAGTCTATCAGCTTGGCCACCATGTTCACCATTAAACCACGTCCTCAAGTGCCATAACCACATGTTCTTTGAACAATTCCAGGGATGATGACTCTACCACTTCACTGGGCAGTCTGCTCCAATATTTTATGACCCTTTCTGCAAAGACATTTTTCCTAATATCCCATCTAAACCTCCTTGCCCACACTATTGCTGATACAGGCCAGGATGCCATTGGCCTTCTTGGCCACCTGGGCACACTGCTGGCTCATGTTCAACCACTGTCAACCAGCACTCCCAGGTCCTTTTCTACCAGGCTGTAGTGCTGCACGGGGCTATTGTGACCCAAGTGCCGGACTCGGCACTTGGCCTTGTTGAACCTCCTACAATTGGCCTTGTTGAACCTCCTACAATTGGCCTTGTTGAACCTCCTACAATTGGCCTTGGCCCATCAATCCAGCCTGTCCAGATCCCTCTGCAGAGCCTTCTGACCCTCCAGCAAATCAATACTTTTGTCCAACTTGGTGTCATCTGTGAACTCGCTGAGGGTGCACTCAATTCCCTCGTCCAGATCATCGATGAAGATATTAAACAGAACAACACTGAGCCCTGGGGAACCCCAGTAGTGACCAATCAACAGCTGGATGTGCCTCCATTCACTGCCATTCTCTGGGCCCAGCCATCCAGCCAGTTTTCTACCCAGCAAAGAGTACACCCATCCACACTATGGGAAGCCAGTTTCACTAGGAGAATGTGAGAAATGGTGTCAAAGGCTTTACCAAAGTCTAGGTAGACAACATCCACAGCCTTTCCCTCATCCCCTTGTGGGTTACCTGGTCACAGAGGTAGATCAGGTTGGTCAAGCAGGACCTGCCTTTTGTAAATTCCCACTGGCTGGACCTGATCCTCTAGTTGTCCTGTACATGTTGCATGATGTCACTGAAGATGATCTATCTGCTCCATGAAAGAAGATCTGTTTATATTAAATTAGGCTGTTTTTCCTTCAAGAATGACAGATTGATCTCCAGGAATATCTACTTAGAGCACAAACGAACTCTTCAAATATGGGAAAGATGTCAATAACATTTTAGTGTCTATGAAGAAAAAGTGATTGTCATTTAGCAAAGGGAGAATGCATTCCCAAGATTCTTTTTAGCCTGAGAAGGTTTCAGTTAGGAAGCTTTGATTGTTTCCCTGTGTGTCACTATAGCCATCAGAGACTTCTGCTCTCTGCTGCCAGTAGAACTGTGTTGAAGCAAAACTGTTGTCTCTAACCACTGTTCAAACAGGTCCTGTGCACCAGCAGAACCTTAAGATAGCGTCTGGAACTGCAGATATCTCTTTGTCTTTCCTTGTTTTGTGAAAGCTCCAACTCAGCTTTCATGTCTGTTTAAGGTAAACTTGCAAGAACTTGAGGTTCTTGCTGATGTTTGCAAAGCTTCTGCTGTTCGGTCAGGAATTTGATACACCATAGCACATGCTACTTATAAGTGTTATTGGATGCCACAGCCTGTTCTAAAACTTGAAGGGTTTACTTTACTGCAGTCTGTAGATTCTTCTAAAAGAAGTCTGGTCCATTGAACGCTTCCCCTAGAAGGAAGAGATCTGCTTAGAGCCTATCTAGAAAAGATGTGCATGAATTCAAGCAGCTACATTTTATGACTCCTTATGAGCCTGGTAGTGTATTTGCTCTGGTCATGATGATAATTGCCTGGAGATAATAATTGCAAACAGTCAGTACTTGGCAAAGAAACCCTTTGATCCACATTTACTGCCAGGCTGATAAAGCTGAGATCTCTCTCCTTGGCTCAGAAGCTCGCTTCTGCAGTCACACAGCTCAAGTGTGTAACTGTTACGGTTTATGTACTCCTGCATTACTCTTCAGGTACTGAGAAGTGTGTGTGTGTGTGTGTGTGTGTGTGTGTGTGTGTGACATTTCCCTAGCATATGAAGAGCCATCATGTACCTGGAATGATGAGCAGTGCCACCACTTTATTTTCCATTAGCAAAGAATGATGCCGAGTTTCCTCTTTATTCAGTGAAAGCTGATAACTAACCCAAATTCTAATGAATATCTTTGAAGTGCCCTGGGCACATCACCAGATGGGCTGTAATGCTTCAGGCTACTGGATCATGAGTAGGAAGTGTCCTACAAGATGACTTCTGAGACTGGGGTCAACCTCTCCATTTTAAAAGTCAGTAGGAAGTGTCAGTATTAACCAGAGCCAGCTGGTTGCCAGAGCCCCACTTGGGCATATGCCTTATTTTCTGCTTAGTGAAATTGGGCCATATCTTCTACCACTTCATTTCCATACAGTATTTTGTCCTGGCTGCAAGAGATTTTACATACGTGGGAGCAAAATCCCTGTTCTCGAACTTCTGAGAGTTCAGCTTAAGCCAGGTTGATCAGTAGTCCACAGGTTCTTCCATTTCATGATATGCAATGCTGGATGACTCTTTGGATTAGGATTTATCTGTTCAGTCCCCAGTTACAGAGACTGCTTGCTAATAGGTGTGGGTTTTCATTAGTCCAAGTGCTGTACATTATTTGTTTGATATGTGCATACTGCTTGTACAGTTCATATACCCTAGTGTGGAAGTTAATGCAGGCAGTGTATTTCAGGGAAAATTAATTACAGTGATCTCTCTCCTTGAATCCACAATCATTTTGTCTGAAAATATGTTCCTATTGCAGTCCCTTTTCCTGTCCTTCATGACAGTTCCTGAAAAGGTAGATCAAATTAATAGAATGGAACTGAAAAAGAAACTCAGGCTGTGAAGTGGTATCAAGTATATGTTAGATAATATATGAAAGCATGCATCGTACTTTGAAGTGATAGCAACAGGAGAGAGAAACCCTATGATCTTGTGATCAAAACAAAAATAGAAGAGTCTTGAGAGATAAATACACTATAATTTTCCTTTAAATAAAAGGGACAAGGTAGCTAGTTTCCTCTGTGGGTTTTTTTTTTCCTAGGGATAGAACTCACTCCTGCAAAGACATTGAGGAAGGAGATGCCAATAGAAGTGGTGACCTGAGAGGACAGAAATGGGCTAAGGAATGGGTATGGTGATAGAGAGACCCAAAGGGGCTTGGCTATGCCAGAGATAAATGGCACAACAGGAAGGATGTCTGCAGGCTATCTAGATTAGCTCTGGTGAGAGGGCTGAGGAGAGCAGAGGGAAGAAAGTAGCAGAACTATTGAGTGCATAGAGATGGTGATGACAAAATGGAGAGAATCAAGGTGATAGGAAAACGGACATACAGCAGGACCTACAGTGAATTACAGATAGACAAGAGTATGAACGTTTTTTCCAGAGCCCCAGGTAGAATCCTGAAGCTGTTTGACTTAATTAAATGCAAAGTGATGTACTTTGCAAATAAGAGATGTTATAGTTAAGGTGGTGAAATTGTAATTTACTATTTTAAGAAGTCATATTAAGAAAGAGTCACATAACATTTAAACCAGTCACATGTTTGCAAGCTATGAAGAACTTCAAAAGGAAAATTCTTAAGAGAAGGTTATGGATTAAAAATGTAGAGTATTGAAAATGCTTATTGAAAGTGAGAAGTACATACCAGATTTACATTCTCTACACGTTTGCCTTTCTGCTTGTTTGGTAATCATTGCACTCTGAACTCAGTCACTGCAAAACTAGACTGGAAATATTTTGAATGTAAATAATATGTACTTTCTACCCAGATCTTTCTTTAGGATATGAGAGTACTTCTATAAGTATTAGAAATGTTAATGAATGAAACTAGCACTGGAAATTTCCAGTACGGATTTTTTATGAAAAGAAGTGAATATATGGTGCCCAAGCTATTCCATCTACTTGTAATAGGTCCATAAGATTCATGGTCTCTGTAAGAGACTTTTGAACTTTGTAGCATTATGGATTGCTAATTAGCCACTTGATGTTTACATGCTGTTTTGAGTTTTATTCACATAAGTGACAGGTAATCATAGCTACCAACTTTTTTCCTGCTGTTTTCAGGCTGATCCTCCTATGAAATCTTCCATCCGCTCTGTGATACCATTTCTATAACTTGTCTCTGCTACTTCATCCTGGATAATGTGTTTCCTTGCTAACTTTGATAGAAAATATCAATGCAATTGCATGGCAAGAAATTGTCATGCACCAAAGTTTTTTCAGTGCTCAAGAAGAAACAAGAAACTTCATAAAACTGTATATGTAGAACATACATTATTAGCTGGATATTTCTGTTGAATATTCAGTTTCAAAATTGTTACCAAGTTAGTATCAGAAATTTTAAAAGTTTGAGTTTGTATAAGAGTTCCAAGTGCTACAATTTGCATCTTGTGTCATTTGTCTGGATGGAAGGACAAGGTTGCTTTCTCTTAGAATTACAAGGGAATTATGCAAGTAAAATATGATGTAGCAATGACTATCCTGAGTATTCCTATGGGCCTTAGGCTATGATAAGACTCCAGACACATTTGTTGTATGATTTAGATAACTTTGTGTCTATCCATAGGTAGAAACTTAATTTTCTAGCAAAACTGAGTTCATAATGAGTTTGAAAACAAAAGAGCAGTTATTTTTAATAATGGCACTGACACTGTGTCATTTTAATTAAGGCCACTAATTTTGATGTGTCAATACATTTGGAGAACTGGTGCTTCAGTTCTCACAGCATCTCGCAATGTGAACTCTTCTGTCAAATACTATAAAATCTACTTTGAAAGTCTTAGCTGGTCTCACTGAGTGGGAACAGTGATGTTTAAAATTAGCCTGTAGAATTGCCTTTTGACTGCTTTTGTTCAGAGTATTTTTTTTAAAAAGTAATAATTAGTACTTTTGAGGCTAGTCATTGTTACTACAACTTCTCATATTTCAGCTTTTCCTGGCTCCTCTGTTCTAGGCATCCTAAAGGAGGATCATTTATCCGGCCAAACAAGGCAAATTTTGGAGTAGATTTTCTTACTGCAGTAAAGGATCGGTACGGATTGAATGATAAGCAAGATGCTCAATATGGGACAGAGAATACAGTAGTATTTGGAACGAAGACTGTGGAATTCGTTGGCATGGATTCTGTTGCAGAACAGCAAAGGCAAGTATAATATATGAAAATCTAAGATACATTATTAGTGATTGATTAGTCAAGTAGTATTTCAACTGAAAGGAAAGGAAGCTGACTGCCATGCATATAATATTGTCATATGTCTAAAAGTAAGCCAAACTACACTATGGTGGAAGAGACAAGAAATCTTCCTATTGTGGCTTCATAATTTACAGGTTTTACAGATAGGAACTGGGATTATGTCATGCTTGAGTACTCACAATCCTCATTTTGATTTCATAAAGTAGAAGGTGAAGCTATCTTGGGAGGAATGACAGATATCATGACATTGGCAATTATCATACACACGTGCGGTCCTTTTTAAATAGATGTATTTAAATGTTTTCTTAATATTATACAGTATTATTTAATCTTTGTTTACTCGTATCTCTAATGACTTTGTAACTAAGAGAGGGAAGGCAGAAAGTCACTGTACTGCTAGTGAAGAATTCTTTCAGTCAGTTCATGTCACGTTCATGTACCTGGAAGGGTAAGAAAGGAAGTAAGTTAATGATGTGTAGTAAATTGCAGTTTTAATGGCCTCTAGCAGTAGAGATGTATTAGTTCAGTAGGTGGCAGTCTACTTCTGAGCTGATATTCCACAGTTATTCTCCCTTTGTCTCCCAGAACATACTAAGCAGTCAAAAATACATTTTTTTTAAATTATTTGCTAAGTGTTACAAAGGATGCGCAAATTACTCAGAACCTCTTGCAAAAAGTATTGCAAGAAACCTGTTTAACTTGGAACCTCTAATTAAATTCCAATTTGCATAGCTATATTTAATCTGTTTTATCACTCTTTTTTTCAGTTGGATAAGGGTTTCTGGGGGGAGTGTGGGGGAGTGGGAATTGTGGTTCAACCAGACCTATTTTACAGTAGCAATGTCAAGGCAAAAAACAGAGATGTTCAAGTAAGAATGACACTGCAATGTAGCAATCTCCACAATGCTAATTTCCAAGGAGAGGGTATGTATAAAAAGGATGTTATTTATACACGTATTTATACATACTTGTTTCTTTTTGAAGATTAATTAATAGGATGTTCTTTCTCATTTAGACAACTGAACAAACTGGTAGATATCTCGGTGCGTGAGTGTGCAGTGAGCCATGCTGGTCAGACAGAGGAAATCAGCAGAACGTGTACCAGTATCCTTTTTTGCTACATTGCATGATACCACAAGTAAAGTATATACTTTAGCATTCCAAGTGTTCACTTCAATGAATGATACTTGTATCCTTTTATTAAAAAAATATTGAAACTGTAGTTTATATTTAGAAGTTTAATGCAATAGTTACAGAGTTAAAAAGTAGATGCCTACAGTTTTTGAGAGGAAATGCAAATTGTGGATAAAAATACAAGTATTGTAATAGATTGCTACTGTGACTGCAATTTCAAAAGGCTTCAGCAATTTTTTTTTTAAATTTAACCTTAGAATAGATAACTCCATAAAAGTACAACTGATATGTTCTGTAGACACCAGAGATTTCCAATATATAACAAATAATATGTTCAGTATGCTGTGTGTTGTGACAATGTTACAGAAATACAGAAAAGGTATTATTTGTTCATTTGAAAGGACTGGTAAGAGTTCTTGTCAGTATAGAAATTAATCTATTTTAGGATTTGAAAAGTTAAACTATTTTATAAAACTGTAAGCCATGTCCATACCAGAAATCAAAATAAAATTTGCTGTAACTGAGCAGTAGTATCTCTTAGTCCAAACAAGTGTAATGTATTTCTGTTTATTTTATTCAAAACCAAACCCTAATTCTAATTTCTGAAAAAGGAAGTTCAGATTTGAGATAAGTTTCTTTTTCTTAACATGACATTTCAGATATGAGGCATATAAACCTATCAAAAAATTTGATATCATCCTGGGAGACAGTAATAGATATTGCTTCTCAAATTCAGAATCTGGAAACACTTAATGTCAGGTATAAATATTCATATTTGGGTTTCTCTTCCTTTTGGACAGGGACAAAAAACAAGAGGCTCAGGGTTTAGCTTTCTAAATATATTTGTACACATCTCTTTTCAAGAAAAGACTAGAACTCTAGGAGTTTAGCATCTATGTAAAACTAAGTTCTGGAGGAGTGTTTGGGACAGATGAATGTTGACTGGAGTTTTGTAAAATTAGCCTGAGGAAGCTCTAGTAACACATCCTTACCTCTTAAACATCTTGCTTAGTGTTTTTTAATCAGGTTTAGCAGTAGCTGTCTGTTTGCTTTCTGGGTTTGCAAACCTGTTTAGGTTTTTTTCATGAGAATTTTTAGAAATTTTTTTCTGCATAGAAAAATTGTAAAGTAAATATATTTTCATTTTCTTTAAACTCCTAATACTTTATCTCCGTTTTTTATTATTGTTGATATATTCTGACTGCCCAGGCAAGTCTTTACTTAGGCCCACTTTTGTTTAAGAATGATGTTTACCAAGTGTCCTGACACTAAACTGAAATATAAGTAATGCTTTAACCAAATGTTAAGTATCCCACACCCCAACACCCTTCTGTCCTAAAATGATGCTGATAAGAACTGTGGATCATGGTGACAGATCTAGGGGGAAATCTCTTGTACAGTGATAACACTGGAAAAGGAGGGAGGCTGTTGTTAAATAAAGCTGCAATTCTATCAAAACAAGAAAGAATTCACAACATAATTTCAAAATAAAGAACATTTCTAGTATACACCTATGCACCGTAACTGACGCATGGCAGAATAATTTTCTGATATGAGCTAACACAATGGATTAAAGTCTGTAAATAGGTAGCAGCCTAAACCACCAGGTTTTTTTATTTATTTTTATAGTTAACATTGCAAAAATGAGGTGTTCCATTTTCTTTGATATTTAGCACTGAACAGCTGTTTGCAACCTGGGTGCTATTTGTAAATCTAATTTTACTAGAGCATATCATGATTTATTGTTATCAGCATGCATGAGAATACAGAGAATTTATTTTAATTCACCCAGAATATTTTTTTCAGTTTTTCATTACTGAGAAGTGTAGATTAGACTGAATGGTTTTCAGAAGTTATTTGTGAAAAGAAATAGAAAAAAAATGAGATTGATGCTGGAATCTGATGCTTACAACTACAAACTGACACAGTCTGAATTAGTTTTTTATTGTTTTGACCTTCTGTTTGTTTAAAAAAGAAAGACCTTTAGAAGGTAAGTCTGTGACTGATTTTTTTTTTTTGTACATGGAATGTTGGAAGAATAAAAGTGATAAACCATCTACCAGCTCTCTATGTAGAAATTTAACCCATAAGTAAGTATGAACTACGCTGAGAGATTTTTATGAGAACAAGCAGGTGGATTAGACCTTAGGTAAGAAATAAAAACCTCTGTTTAGAAGTGAGTAATGAAAAATGATTTGAAGATGCAGATTTGAGAATCTTTTTTATCTTTTTTTTTTTTGTAGTGATACTTTGCTATCGAGAGTGGATTTTACATACTTTTGTTTTACTGGCATCTGGATAGTCATGTAGGCTCTTTATTTTCAGTTGACACTAAGGAGTTAGATTCCAAAAATCTCACTTTGTTTCATTTAATATTAATGAAAAACATCCTTTTCATGTTCAAAACTTAGGGGAAAAAAAGGAGAGAAAGAGACTACAGATGAATAAATATGCATTCCTGAAGTAGAAAAGTAAACTAGGAAAGAGTATGGTTGAATGTAGCTAGAAGTATATTTTATTATATTTTTTGAAATCTATGACATCTTAGCAGTGATTTTTAAATTTCTTTTTGGTGTAAACTGTTTTTCTCTTTAGTATGTAATTCCAAACTAGTGACTTAAATAAATGCAATTATTCATTATGCAAATAATTATTCTTTTTATATAGTGAAAACAAAATGAAATTTCCATCTACATCAGCTTCTATATCCAGTGCATTTTCAAATTTGAAGATTCTGGCCCTTAATCAAACTGAAATAACATGGACAGAGGTAAAAACCTTTCCTGGGTTTGTTTTTATTTAATATCATTAGGTTTTTGAGGCAACGAAAGCACAATAAACATTTAAGCAATATATTATTCTACTGAAATGTAATCATCCTTAGAAAAGGTGCTGTGGGGTAATTGTATTAGTTATGTAGTTAGTTACATCTGTAAACTGCCAAGTCAAGATAAAGGAGTTGGAGTATAATTGTCTAAATGAAAACTTTTTGGTTCCTTGTAGCTGTTGAAGGTTATCTGTGCTTTTATGCATGCACAGAACAAAGGCAAATGGAAATCAATATGACAAAAAATACTTGTTTTGGCATCACTTTGCATCAACAGGAGATTGGCTTAGTATCTTTGCACATACTGATGGTTCTTGAAATACCTGATGCCTGGTTGTGTGCAACACAGAGCACAGAATAAACAAAGCTCTGCCTTTCAGGTGCTGAAACATGCAAACATTTAAATTACTCTCCCCTGATACGATTAAGAATGAAGTCTGGTTGTCAAATATGTTAGCAGTGGGCCTTTTTTCAGAGATGGGGCTTAGGAATTGCATCTCAGTAGTGTCACGTTACTTATAAAGGCTTGTACGTTCCAGACTATTATTTGGATTTCTCAGGGGCAGTTTTTGTTGTACTGCATTGTAAAATGACATGAATTTTCATATTTTGGCTGCCAGTCACTATCCAGTAAAAGTGGGGTTTGAGTAGCAAGAAGCTTCTTCATTCTCCTGTCTTGCAGCAGGGCTTGAAGACAGTCACTGCTATATTTTTGTTTGGTGTCCATTCACTGAGCTCTTAAACCATCCACGAGGTTTATAGTAGGACAGTTGATAATCCTTCCATAACAGTGGCAATATGAAGGGTGAAGTGAATGGAAGAACTAAGTGGCTACAAACACTTTAAAAATGTCATCTAGTGCTCATCACAGTAAATCAGTGCATTGTACTGTTCATAATGTGAAAGCTGCTGCCAGCAGCTTTCCTCCATCCCAGGTGACCAAAAGGCTGGTTGGAGCCATTGCTGAAGGCAGATCAGACTTCTCTAGGGATAACAATTTCAGAGAGAAGTCCCAGGTTAGTCAGAGCAATTTAAAATTATGTAGGTTTTGCATTTTTTGTTGAAACTCTGCTCTAGCTGACAATTCATCACTGCTGTAAAGACATTTTTGGTTCAGAAATCTCTTCTATAAATTTGAAATTTATTCCAATTCATTCCCTTATAAGCTGGGAGACATAAGCCTGTGCCTAGAAGTGATGTTTCAGGGTAGTCAAACAAAAGGGAAAAAATAAAGGGAACTACCTGACATCAATACCCTGTGAACAAACCACTTGTAAATGTCAGTGCTTAAGCTCTAAGGAGAGTTACTTGAAAAGTCAAAAATGGAAAATAATAATGAATATAATCCAGGAAAAAGAGAAGATATACACTGATTGTCAATGGGAATATAAGCAAAGTCTAAAAGTCCTAGAAATGTTTTAATTAAAGCTAAAACAATTTAATGGTGAACAGTATTTCAAAATAGCCTACTGTCATATGTAAGAATATATGGCATTCTCCTTAAAAGAGAAGAGAAGATTTGTTTTTGGATTTTTTATCTGTTCCTTTGTTTTGAAATATTTTTTTACAGTAGAGGGATATGCTTAACTGTTATGCAATTATACATAGCTCCACGTTTATATGCCTTAAACATCAGTTTTCAAAAAAGTTCTTTCGTAAGTGTGTTATTTGCATATATCTAAATACATCTGAGATTTCTATATCAGTAAAAGAGCTTATTACTGTATAATTGTTAATTGATTGTTCAAAACATAACATATAATCTTCAAGAAGGAAAAATGTCCTGTAAAATATCCTAAAGTTAGCAACCATTGACTTAGAAATGGAATTTATGCATTTGAGTGTAAAGAATTCATATTTATGGTTCCAAAACCATTTTTTCTTATTCAGGATTTAAATAATGTTATATTTGTCATTCAGTTTTCAAACTAAGATCTTACATTCATAATATAATCTACTATTATACAGGGTAAAAGAAAAATCTGGGTTAGAACAGAAGTGCAGGATCATGTTTCTGACACTAGCAAGTAGCAGGTAGTTGGGAAAAATTCTAGGCAAAGGGTAAGCATATGGTAAGAGCTTCTTGTAATCTGGAATTGTGTGTCTTTATGATCTTGAGATTATGTATCTCTATTTAATTAATCTTTGTGGATTTGTTGTTTCATGATTTATCTAACTGTATTAAGAACCCATTTGAAAATTTTGCTATCCACATCTTTTAACATTCAACTTAACCCTTTTTGGGTTTTGATATTGCTGCCTAAAAATTTCATTTAATAAGTCCCAATCTTTTATATGGCAGTAATTGAGAACAACTATTCTCTGTTTCATAGCTTTGATTTTTGTTTAGCTTCTTTGTACCTTTCCCATTTATATTTTTTTTCTTCCTGGCATAAAGAGACTAAAAATACAGGAGCATTACGGACTTATGGAGACACTTGTTTCCTGTCATCTTTATTTCTTTTGTAATAGGTCTTGCATTTCCACTTTTCTGTTTTTGATGATCAGTGGCTATTCCACTGGCTATTTGTTACAGCCTCCCCACCAGCTCTCCACAATAAGCCTCCAGTCTTTCCTGAGTGTTAATTCAGTGTCAGATCTGTGAACTTTTGTTTCCGTGGAAGCTGAAAATTGGGCAAGTTGAGTTTCTTAGAATTGTGATGTGACCTGTCATTTGGTTTTGGCAATTTTCTAATCATTTGGTCAATCTATTGAAAAATCTTCTTTTACTTCAGTTTTGTGCAGTTTTTATATTCCATCCATCCATCACAACACAGGATGATTTTTGAAGAATCCCCCAAAGGTTCTTTGTTGCTGAACATGCATCTCATTTCTCTTGAATCTACAGGTTTCTTGTCATGCTTCTTCACTACCAGTAGATAACTATTGTGGTCTGTCTTGTTGACATAGAGAAACACTATCCACATTAGAGAGATAAAATATTGGTGTTTCCTGCTCTTGCTTTGGAGAAGGAAAAGTCATTTTATCTGAGTTTGTAAGTTTTTGTGTTGCAGATATGGCAGCAGGATGATGTTTCATATTTTTGGGTGTGAAGCAGTTGAGCCCCAAGTCATATGCTGCCTCTTGAAGAGATCTCAGTGTTAACACTTTGTGTTGTAAATATAATGAGACAGTTATATATACATCCAGCTGTATGACTTCATATAGCTCTAATGGCCAAGGACAGTAGACATTTGTAGGAGAATGGGTTAACTATAAACATAACAAATTTAATTGGATTGTCCAGATCTCTGAACTTCAATTCTTGTAACCTTTGCAACCTCCTGTAAGCTTTAGGTGATTGCACTGTGCATCTTTATGTCTATGTTCTTGCATCTCAAAAACTCTGAATCTGCTAGTCAGTCACAATCACATTTTGAAAAGAGGTGAGGGGCTTAAAAATAATTTATTATGTCCAAATTCACAGCAAATAGGAATGTAAATGGATGAAAGAGCCCTTTTAAGTTTCCTAACCAAGGGAGGAGTAGCAGGATGAGCTCACACCTAATTTGACTCTGGAGAATACACACCAGAAGAAACTCACTGAAAGGAATAATTTTCCACATGCAGGCACAAATCCGTAGAAAAGCTGTCAATTCCGGTGCTTATGGAATTCCACGTGCTAAAACTGAACATTCTGACACTTTCACAATTGCATACAAGACTCTGTTTTATGCTGTACACAGAGTTTGTACTGCCATTTCCTCACCTAGTCATAGGGAAAACCTGGTCACTCCAGCCCACTGAACGAAATTCACTCCATCTCCAGGTCACAGAGTCTCAGCTGCAAGGGCAGCCTCAAGCCTGGGACTGTAAGTCCTGTGACCACAGAAACCTTTTGATATCATCTGTGTCGGTATGTTCAGACACTGGAGAGCCATCTGGACAAAAGGGAGGACTAGGAAATCTTTAATAATTGTTTCTCTGTTTTTGAGAGCTACAGCTTGTTCTGATCACATTTAGAGCAAATCTGCATAAAATATAATTTCTGGAATATTTTTTCCCAATTTTTGTATATTAAATAAAGTTTTGCTCTCAGGTTCTTCTCTGTGCTCAAGGATGGCCAGCACTTGAAGAGTTGTACCTTTCTTCTAATAGTATTACAGTTTTGGAAAGGTGAGTAACGTAAGTCAGTCAATCATCGGTGAGTGATGTACCACAAAGTTATGTTGTACATAAACTTACAGTCCTGTAACACATCACTGTGACATAACTGTAAAATAATTAATGCAAACTTCACGTGATGTACTTCAAAACATGTATATATGTACACAATTATGTGCAATCAACTATATACTAGGAAACTACTGTTTTCATTTGCCGATGACTTTAAATGTTCTGTGTTTCTGTTTGGGGTTTTTTTCCAATATATCAGGCCTGATAATGTCCTGAAGACCCTGAAGTTGTTAGACCTTTCAGACAACCAGTTACTGGATGGAAATCAACTGCATCTAATAGCACATCTCCCCAGGTAGCTGTAAACAAATTTGCTGGAAATACTTTGTCCTGGATATTCATCTCCATAGTCTTTGTTGACTGAAATATGATAGTATTGATGTTGCATGAAAGATTTATGAGATCTTGAAGTAGTGGCATTTTGCCCTCTTGAGGAGAGTAACTGCATTATTTAGTTGAGCTATTTTAATATAATCCTACTTTGCTGCATAACAACACATTCTTAAGCTGTGTCTTATTAGGTTTTCGTTATATACTTACAAAACAAACTATTTTACCACAATTTACTGCTTTGCAGACTTATTATCTTTCACTGAGCACTAAAATGGCATCCATGATTGTAAATAGCCACAAGCTATTGAAATCACACATTTTATTCATTAAATCACACATTAAATCCAGGAGCCATTCTGAAAGCTTGAAATTGTTGCACTCGCTCACTGAAAATTTTATTCCCTGAACACTGCTGAAATCTGGGTACTGTCTGTGAGGCTGCTGTTCATTTGTCAGTGATTATGCACCATGTCAAAAGGCCTTTATTAAAAAAAAAAAAATTAGGTAGTATTTCTTTAAAAAAAACTTCCTGTGCCATATAGAGTGATCACCGTATCTATTAAATTTCAGATTAGAACAGCTAATACTTAGAAACACTGGCATATCTTCTATACACTTTCCTGATGCTGGATTTGGTATGTAAAAAAAGTGATTTATTTATAGTTTTATAATTCGGTTTATTTAAAGTTTTCACTGTTGTCTTGTAATTTACTGTTTTTCCTAGGGTGCAAGACTAAAATGTTTCCTTCACTAAAACGCCTTGCAATAAATGACAATAAAATATCACAGGTACGTTACATTGTGATAGTTTCTCATTTTGTAAAATCATGTGTCTTTGTTTAAAAATAACTTGCAGTTCGCTTTTCAAAATTTTGTCTGATTGTAAGATTCTGAGATAACTGTTGAATACTTTAATCAACAGAGAGGCGTAATTTAAAAGTGTAAAAACATTTCCTAACATGTCAGTTAAACATGTTTATGGTAGCTAGCCATATCCCTCTGCTACCTCATAATTCTAATGATCTGAAATTCTGACTAGCTCCTTGTTTTGTTTTGTCTTTTTTTAATTAAATGTAGTGCAGTTCTTTCCTCAGGTGAATGAACAGAATCCAAGTACTTGGTTCTGATGATCAAAAGAATATTTTTCAGTCGTGTTTATTGTACAGGAAAAGTCAATGTTACCATGCAATATTCTGAAATGAAGTTATGTTTTATGTTTCCTCAAAAGACTGTTCCCTTCCTTTTCAGTGGTCATCTATCAATGAGCTTGATAAACTGCCAAGTTTGCGGTCTCTGCAGTGTAACAATAACCCTCTCATGGACACAGAGAAGAACCCAGAGACCCTGATACAGCTAATTATTGCCAAGATAAGTCAGTTGGAGGTTTTGAACAACTGTGAGGTATGTGATATTTCAACAAATTGCATGAGTCTGGGGAAGAACATTAATCACTGCCTGAGGAATTGTCTACAGTTTCTTTTAAGGTTACTGGTTTTTTGCATGCAGGAAAAGTAAAATGCCAATGTTCATCACCCACATCAGTGGGACAGCTGGTAAGGCTACAAGACCAAGCCTTCTTTGTGAATGTTGTTAACTAAGTGGGGACTAGGATAAGGTGGATCAATAGAGTTTTTTTTCAAGTGCTTGTGTTGTGTTGAAGTTGCAGGACTGTTAACAAAAACCATACTCTTAAAAAAAAAAGAGCAGCATAGTTGGATCTGTTTCAGTGACAGTAATACCAACATTTGCTTTCCACGCTAGGAAAATATCATTATCTAAACCAAGTCAAATTTTCAGCAAATGTTTATCATAAAGAAGAGCAGAAGCAGTGTCTAACCCATAACTACAAAAAACATCCTTGTGTCATCATATACAGCAACATCTTTGCTTAGATGTTCATTTATGGCTCAGCCAGTGCACAGACTTAGGGGTTGTAGGATTCGTAACGGCTCTAAAATGTACTGAATATATGGATCAGTCAGTATTTGGAGATACAGTTTGTAAGACTCTTGGTATCGTTAAACACACTGAACACCAAGTAATACCAAGGAGTCAGTGTCATTAATTTGATTTTATTCTCTGGAAAGTTATACAATTACATTATGTGCCATTCCTGTGTCAGTACAGATCCTTCCTGCTGAAAGAAGAGGAGCAGAGCTTGATTATCGCAAAATATTTGGAAATGACTGGTTAGAAGCTGGTGGGCATTGGGACCCAGAGAAAAACAAACCAAGCGAAGAATTTCTTGCTGCCCATCCCAGATACCCATCACTCTGTCTTAGTAAGTACAAGTACAGTAAAAGTAGCATTTCCTCAATTTTGGCACTGTGGCAGCACCGGTTTGGTCTGTCTTCAACTTCTCTTCCCCTTGATGCTTTTTCCACGTGCTGCTACAGCCTTAGGAAAGCCCATGCATTGGCAGGCCTGTGTGTGAGTGGCTTTTGCTCCTGTGGGGCAGCTGCCCAGCACTGCACAGCACTTCAGGGCACTGTGCCTCAGGAACTTGGGCTCACTGCCTCAGAGATCCCCACACCTGTGAACATCTGCCCCATCACTGTTGGTGAGCACGCAGTAGCTCTCTTCCCCTGCGGCTTTTTTAAAGTGAGAATGTAAAGCAGCACCTCCATGTCCCGAATGCTCGGGCAGTTGATCAAGACTCATATCTGCAGCACTGTGTGCTGCAGGACCCCAACACTTTCTGTGCTGAGGGAACTGAGGCAGCAGGCTCATGCCTAATCCTACACCACAGTCCTCTTAGGTCTTCTCTTGTGCTTTAGTCTTGAAGGGTTCACGTCTACATGCGCTTTCCTTCACACAGAATATGGTGCACCTGAAGAAGGAGAACTGAAGGGACAACAGCCTTTAACTCTGAAAAACCAGCTTCTGAGTAAGAGGCCAGAAATGGTCAAAATTGTTCTTTCTGCATTTAGAATATTTTATAAGCTAGTGTTTCCAGGGTGTATATGGAGGACAAAAGGTTCAAAAGCCTTTGAGATGTCACAGAGTTCCAGTTTGTATTTCTGCTTTCCTGAACTGTGAGTTTGACTAGATCCCTGCTTTTGTGTACTCTCTATTTCCTCCTCAACCCAAGCCACATGATTTTATTAATTATGACAATAAAGAACAGAGGTCATTGATACTCCATTCTGATGTGCGAATGGCTTCTTTACAGAAAACATCTGAAGTTTTAACCTCAGCTGCACTGTTTTCTGGTATTATCTTTTTTATAACTTGTTAACTTTAGGACAGACAAGAAAAATATGGGTAGCTTAGGTATTTGGGGCTGTCAACATACTTAATCTAGGTTATATACTGGATTTACAAAGTCATGTAGCTGTGTTCACCAGATGACAAAAGAACAGAACCTTTTTTCACTCCATGAGCAAAACAGTATTTTAAGGCATTATATTCTAAGGCATTTAGGCAGAAGACTAAATAGAACAAGGAATCTAGTTGGCTATATGTAATATAAACCTTTTTTTAAGGATAAGTCTTTTAATCTCTGTAAAAGAATTGGGCTAATAATGTCCTTAAAGTCTATTTGTATGGTGCTTTTGAGGGCCAAAAGCCTGTTTTAAACTGAATAAGCAGTTTCCATTCCACTGCAGGTTATTTAAAAAAACCAAAATAGAAATTAAGCATTTTCACATAAATACTCCTTTTGACCAAAAAAACATCTTAAGCATTAGAGAATCACTTCTAAAATATTTTCCCTAATTTACCAAAGATAAATAAAAACTTGATTATTTTAATAAAATTCCTTTAAATTTTTCAGAGAATGACTAAATGCTATCTTAGCTGCTCAGATGCAGCCTACATCCTAATTTTTTTAGACGATCAGGCTGAGCTAAGGGAAATAATTTGTAATAAAAGAGACTGGAAAGACTGTGCTCCTGCCAGAACAGCCTTATTGTTCTTTCACTAATGCCTCACCATTCTTCCTTAAGCTTTGACAATTAAGTGTCCTGAGAAACCTGAACAGAAGCCAGTAGAGAAAAAGCTACCAGGTAAGAAATCTTGGCTTGTGTTCAAGCAGTTGTTTTGTAGCTCCTTTTCAAATAACTGTACTAAAGAATGGCAGCTGCCTCGGACTTTGTCAGCTGCTAAAGACTTTCCTCTGTCATATAAAGAAATGTCATAGGTAGTAATGGTTTGAAAAAGTCACTGTTCTTCTGGCCTTCATACTTACTTTCAGTCCAGCGTGAAGATTGAAAGTTGATGCTTGTCTTATGACCTCTGCTGCTGGTTTCATCATTAATGGCAATTAAAGGCTAATTAACTGGTATGAAATCTGGTGGATGTGTTAACCAAGTAACTAGAACGTGAAGTCCTAAGAAGCAATTATGTAATCTGCAGATCTAGATACTGAGGTCTAGGATGTAATACATTAAGTTAGAAATCTAGTTCTATCAAATTTGCATTTTGAAGTTTTAGTGCCTGTAATGAGACTAGAATGAATAAGACTGTTCTAAATCAAGCTGATATTTTGGAAAGATGTGTCAGAACGGAGTCTGAGAGAAAAGACTTAAGCTTTATTCTAAAATAAAAATCACATTTATTATCACAAGTTGCATAAAATCCGATAGATACAGCTTTTACAAAAATGTTTGATAGAAAAATATTTGTCTAAGTACAACATGTGGTATTACAGGAATAACTCACTATTGCTGTGCCTTTAGATAAAGCTTCAAAAGAAGTGAAAGTTCAACCAAAATATTGAGCATATCTATTGCAAACACAGGTATCGCCTCAGGAACAAACTATATCTACTCATTCAAGATCCATTACAAAAAATATCCCTTACTGTTACTGACTTCATTATATGAACAACTCTGCTGACAATTTGTTTGGGACCAATAATATTACACCATTCCTAAGAATGGCACTAGTTCCACAGTGACATTCACTTACTTGAGCTGGGAAAGCCAATTCCTGGTAACGAAAACTTCGAGGAACAGTTGCCAGATGCAAGTAGTCAGAACCTGACTGGTATGTGTCCCAAAGGTCACTTAGTTTACCATGGAGAAATACAAACTCAAAAATGGTAAGTTATGAAGCCGTAACACTTTAATTTGGTATATGGGATCAAAGCACTTAAACTGCAGTAGCATATCCTGCTGTATCCATCACAGATTAAAGAATTTTCAATTTGATATTAGCAGTTATGATTTCAGGTACCAAAGATGTTATTGCAGTGTTAGAACTGAAGCAGCAATACAGCTTTTCACTGTTGCTATAAGCAAGTGAAACACTGGTACTTAGCTACAGCTCAGTGGCAGCAGCATTTTTCTAATAACTTTTCTTTCTTTCCCCTTGACAGAGTCTATGACTATTCAGAAGGTCAAAGGACTGCTGTATCGCCTATTTAAAATTCCTGGTTCAGAACTAAAACTGTCCTACGAAAGTTCTAAAGTAAGTTAAAAATGGGTAATTCAACAACAAAATACTTCATGCCACTAAAGGTCAATAGCATGTTCTAAAATACTACCTAAGGAAATTCATTTTACTTCAGGAGGGCAGTCTTCATGCTGTAATTTAGGACCTAATTTCATTCCTGTAATATGACAGATTCTCCCTGACTGCAGTTGCCTGATGTGTATTTGGTTTACATGAAGGGATTTCAGTTTAAGTCTGATAGGGTTTTTTTTTTTCTCCTTTCTTATTCTAGCTGGAAGGAAAAGAAGTTGAACTAGACAATGACTTAAAGCCTTTGCAGTTTTACTCAATAGAAAGTGGAGACTGTGTGTTAGTACGGTGGTAAGAAGGGACTCTTTTGCTAGACTGAAGGAAAAGCCGACACAGGAACTGCAGAAGAGTGACAAAGTGGCCGCAGGCAGTATGGACAGCCTGTGCCTGAACACACCTATGGGCGAATTCGAGTTTCACACGTGGCACCACAGGGCTGTACAACTGTACTTTCAGCTCCTCAACTCAATCATCAGCCTCCCTGAAAGCATCTGCTCATTTCTCTTACTTGAGAGATACCAAATAGTACTTAAATGCTTCAATTAAATAAAACTCAAGGTAACCCTTCTGCCTTCCCACTGCAGCAGTGAGAATTTGTTTTACTGAACCAAGTACAGGGTTTAGTTGTGATCTCTTTGCTTACAAGACAAGATTAGTGCTGCACTGAGAGGCTACTTGCTCTTTGTTTTCACCTACGTCCAGCAAAGCAAACGAAACCCAGCAGTAATTTTAGAAGTACCTACACAGCCTTAGACTATTAAAGTCAAAATCTGACAGACCTTTATTCTACCCTACAGTGTTAACATACCATAGTATAAATAAGTTCTCAGCACACTGCAAGGCAATGCTACTTATTTTACATTCTTTAGTGTGCTGGTCATCAATCTTACTTTACTTTCCCTTGTGTAATCTCAGATTCATATCTAATAACACAGTGAGTTCTCAGAAATCCCTCCTAAGTTTGCAGTACTTGAAGATTTGGTATAAGCAAACTTTGATACTGTTTTTATCTAAAATGGCAATGGTATAAAAAAAGTAAGTGTAAATCCTAACCCCCATTGCTGTCCCAGCCCCTGCACAGATGAGGGCAACCCTTTAGACAGCACAGAACCTGCTGCAGCAAGACTTACCGGATGCCCTGGTGCTGAGCACAGCTCTCCACTGGATCCTGGTACTGCTCTATACTGAGTTAAATCAGTAATTCTTTAATTTACAAAAGACAGGCTAGTTGGCATTCTTAAGTGCATTTATTAATTACAAGTAGGTCTTTACCTTTATATAAAAAGGAAATTTTTTTATCTTAAACATTTTGGTTTTTGTCAGATCAATCTATACTATAGAAAATGAATAGTATCAGTCCACTTCTAGTTATCAAAAGGGATGTGCAAATATTATTATGCTTAAGTTGAAACCCAACATTAAAAGGTACCTTAATATTTCTTATTGTTCCAGGAATAAATCAAAATATACACTTTTCCATGATCATTATACACTACCCTGTTTTCCAAGGCAAGTCCATCATCTTTCCTCACATCTACATGGATCTCCACATAGTTCCTTTAATCTCCACAGCTCTTTCAGTTCCTGGGGAGAGTACTGGGGGGAAGACAGCATGCCACTCTCACATGTCTTCTCACACAACCAAAGACCATCCTGTTAGAGAGAGAACCATTTCAATAGTTTTTCTTATAAAGGATTTAGTCCCCAGCAATTTTCACTTTCAAGAATCAGGTGTTCTTTGTTTACAGCAACAAACTTTGCACACAAAGGTCCCCAAATGATCTGCTCAACCTAATCGGAGAACCTGAGAAGTAGGGATGGCATCTGCAGGTGGTTTGTGGTTTTTCTTCGAAATACATCTTCAAATTTTGGAGGTTTTTTTTCCTCTGGATTTTAATTCAATGGTTGTTTCAATTTCTTTTTAAAAACAAAACATTTCCCCTATTTTATGCTACTTGGAACAGGCATATTCTCTTTCTGTAAGATCAGACAATTCCTTCAGACTTACTTGATATCGCTTGGGTCCTACAGCTGCCATCCAGATGCCCATGCTTACATCTTCACCCTGAGATGACACATTAAAATAAAAAATACAGATATTAGCATCAGGAAAGCATAAAGCATGACTTGGTGACCTGGAATAAGTTGCATCATCTACCAGCAGTAATGAATGGTAGCTACAAAAACCTACGTCTGACTATGTTACGGCTATTAAATTAATCCTCCCAGCTTTCTTGTGTTAATACATTGTTCTTAGAAGAACAGAGTACAGAAACAAAGATTACAGCTCCCAAGGTTCTCAGTCCAAAACATCTAACATTTGTGCTTTGACCTAGAACAGACACTAAGCGTAGAGACCACAAACATTCCAAAGCCGTCATTAGCCAGGAGAACCCAACACTAATACTTGAGCAATGTTCTTTCCAACTCATTCAATCACTTAAAAAATCACTAAACTGTGTTAAGACCAGTTTAAGATAGTCAACCTGAACCAACTCTTTATTACCTGGTACGTCTTTAACCTTTCAGAGTTGCTTGCCAGCCACTGAACAATGTCTTTGGAGATGACATAGCCGGACCCACAAGCAAAGGCTGGATATGCAGGACTTGGATACTCCAGCTCTTGCCATTTCCCAGTTCGATCAACTGCCCAATTTAGTCTGAAACTGAAGACCATGTTAGGTATGAGATGATTATAGAGAGCCCTCTGTGGAACCTATGAACATTGCTAACAATTGTAAGTAACACTGACAACAAATAGTACTAAGAGGAAGAAGTAGAAGGTGATCCTAATTATAGTTCCTAGCCTCATTTCTCTAGGGCACACATCTAATTGAACACAAGTGCTTAAATCATAACTATTGTTTGGTGTCAATCTTGGGTAATAAAAGTGCTCAGAACAGAAACAAATATTGACACAATCAGGTCTTCAGAATGCTGCACCTTGCTGCTGGGTTTTGATCCAAGGAAAGCACATGCATCCTTACCTGTGTTCTGTAACAGGCACATCTGTGTCCTGTTAATTAACCCCCTTCGTTAATCAACATGACACAAAGTCAGTGCCTCCAGCAGGCATGGCGATACAGTGATGTTACACAACCCATTTTCCTGATAAAACTAGTGGCTGCTTAAAAACCAGGAAGCAATATGTACCTTCTCTAAGCCGTTTTCCAAATGAAACTCCACAAAGCGGATGTTCAAAGGCTGCCATCGCTGAATTACAAAAAAACCTTCCTGGCAGTGGTGTCCTCTAAGGAAGACTTTATTCACTACTAGAGGCCTGCAGAAAGCCAGTAGTGCTCTGTCTGCAGTCTCTCCAGACAAAGCCCCGGGCAGCATGGCAGAGCTCACTGCCACACCGTGTGGCACTATGGACCCTGTCAAACAGCTGTGTGAGGCAGGGAGAAGCATCCTGCTTTTCCTTTTTGGGAACAGGCTGGTATTGCACTCCCCTGGCCTTACAAATACTTTATGCACTCATGTGGCATTAACTGTGTCAATGCCACTTAAGTGGCATTAACTGTGTCAATGCAGCAGGTTCTCCCCATTTTACAAACAGGTTCAGCATTGCTGAGTTCAGTCATGAGCACAGCAGCTGAAAGCTTTAGTGAGCTACTAAGAATTGTCACCTCAGACAACAGCCCTGAAAGGGAGAAATTACAGCTGAGTGGCAGATCTGTTATCAGACTCAGCATATTCTCAGCATAAGCTGACATGTTAAAGCACCAAAGAGATAGAAGTCACATCTGATACCTCAATTCACTTTAGACTCAGTATTTTCCACTCTTCTGAATCACAGCAGGAAGGGTGCAACCGCCTCCAGACTGAGAAGCACGTGCTTTGATAATCATTTTATACTTCCATAGTTATTTCAGCATCGTTCTCTACACTTCACACTTGCCTTAGCTGAAGAATGACTATTAGAGAATTTACACGTGAAGATGTCACCCTTACAGATCTTTGAGATAACCACAAGATAGCCAGCTATTTCACACACACTTGACCACACACCTTATTAAATCACTGTATGAGTAAGCAGCAGTCAGTACCAGATTTGTCAAGCAAAGCAGCAAAGGCCTGTTTTTCCTCAGTAAGCAGATGGCAACAGGAAGGCCCATTGCGCCATTATGCTATGTTGACTGTTATAGTAGTGTAGAGTTTCTGCTATATTGGATGCTCTACCACAGCTGCAATGCATTCCATAAATGGAAGGGAACCTGTAGACTATTTTGATCCTCTTAGTTATTCACAAGTGTAATACAGGCTGGGAAAGTTCACTCAAAAATTCATTGATCAGATCTACCGTTTCAAACAGCAGCAAAAATGGGTAGCAATACCTGTCACTCACAGATGTCAAAATAAACTGCAGACCATAAAGGAAATTTTGTTTCTCCTGTTCACCCCATCTCCTCAAGCCCACCAGAAAAATCACAAAAAGTAATGTTTACAGTTCTTTAGTATGTACTTGCCTTTTAACCTCACTGTGTTGCTGGAATACTTTTATTTACTTAAGTACCATGACAAAGATGTCTATAACACATTTTGAAACTAGATATGATAATCAGCAAGTTTAACTCACTGTAAAGGCACACTCTGGAAAGTTACTGTAAATGACTAGTTTCTGTCTTCTGAGATTCAAAGTTGTCACATATACAGAAGTCCTGCCTTTTATAACTGGCTTCCTTAGGCAGAAAAGGGGAGCCCACATGAAAACAGACTTAAATCACTAAGCTGTTCACTAAAGACATGCTATCTCCTAAAGACAAGTTAGGAAAATAACTCACTTCCCCCACCAAATGTTTGGCCTGTCCAATTTTTTCTGCATTATCCTGTTAAAAACAGCCTCCAAATCAATGTAACAGTCGTCATCCGTCTTCAGCAATAAGTCAAAACTTGTTGATTCAACTGTCCTGCAGCCAAAAAGAAAAGTGATGAGATGCTGAGCGACACACCACAATCTACAGATACACAATACAAGGTTCTGCAGAAGTTTTGGGAAGCAGAGGGAGAAGGAAGAGGGAAGGAACGTCTTTCCTACCCTTGACTTTTACATCTTTTCTCTATCAACCAAGGCTGACTGCTTGTCCTACAGAAAGGATAATCTTACACCATGGACTTGTGCATGAGCTGAAGAAAAAACAAAGTTTTGTTCTCCAGGACAGATGGTGGATTTATTAATGAATCTGTCTTAAACAGTGTTGACTTCAGGAGGATATGAATCCCTGATGATGATGGCAGCACAGCTGTTAAAAGCCACTGGCTACACGTCAGTAGCCTACTTTCAGGATGAGACAGTCAGTTCAAGGTAATGAGAAGGTTGTAGGTTTTACCAAACATCTGTGGAAGCAACTCCGTACTTACTCCTTCTCAGTAAAAGCACCCTTCAAATATGAAAAATGTAATCTTTAACTGTCTGCAATAGTTGAATGTCTGACACTCATAGAATAACCAAAAAAAGCTTGAGATTTTATAGATCATGGCTGAGTTGGTTACAAACACTGCTTTTAAGGGTAATTTCTCATAACAAGAAAGGCATTTTTTAAAGCCTTTTATTACTAAATCTTGAAGTATTGCTAATCTGTAAGAAATGACCACAAAGATCTAAGTCTTGACATTTAAACTCACTTTTAGAACTGAAAGCATGGTTCAGTTTTTCAGTTACATTCATAACCATGAAATTTGTTAAATAAATGCATAATCTTGCAAGCAGCTAAACTAAATTCTGGCTAAATTACAACTGTCAGCTATATTTCTTACTCCACAGCAACATCAATTAATTGAAACGGTTGCCTCAGTAATGGAAATAATTGAAAATCAGAGGTAATAACTTATTAGATTCATCACAGACAATGTGTTACACTATGAAAAATTTTTTTTTTATAAACCTTCTGCCCCCCCCATACACAAGTTTCCCATCCTTCCCTGCAACTCAGCACTGGTGTGGCCACATCTAGACTACAGTGTGCAGTCTTAGACTCCTCAGTATAAGAGGGACATGGACATACTGGGTGGAGAGTCCAGCAAGGGCCATCAAGATGATTAAGGGGCTGAAGCATCTCTCCAATGAGGAAAGGTGAGAGAGCTGAGACTGTTCAGCCTGAAGAAGAAAAGGCTTGGAGAGAGCTCATTAATGTATAAATACCTGAAGGGAGGGTGTAAAGAGGTGGAGCCAAGCTCTTTTCAGTGGTGTCCAGTGACAGGAAAAGAGACAATGGCCACAAACTGAAACACTGAGTTAAGTATACAAACTGGCCAAAAGCCATCCTTTGAAAGACTGAAACTGCTAGCTTTCAGTTAGATACAAATTAAAAGAAATTACAAGGAGACATGACAATTTTCACACCTGTCCTGCCAGCTCATGCTTACTTGAGGCACCAATGATCAGCATTCAAGACTATAGGTGTTGTTATTTTACTCACTACATGCACCCAAAACTGTGAGAGAGAAATACAACTTGATGAAGTAAATCACATAAGGCATATATTTCATGGAACCTGTGCTAGATCATCTTGCACTACAGACAGCAACATTCCGAACAGAAAACACTTTATATTTTCAACTTACCATCGGTAGAAGTTCAGCAGTTTGGTGGGAACATTTCTGTAAGTGTCAATAACATCTACAAAAACAATATCATCATAGGTACTGCTTTCTTCCTTCAATAAAGTATCTTCTTTTTCAAGGTTTTTTATGTGACTTGTAAACCTTTCCGGGCGAGTATGGAGGTTTTGTAAAAGAGCATCACCTTCTGAAAGAAACAACACCCATCATTAAATAAAGATGCATATCTACATACTATTTCATGTGTTTCTCTTGGATCATACACGATCTATTGACAAAATTAATCTGAAAAAACATTCAAATTAACGGGGTTATGAAATTCCTGCAATTAATTTTAAAATTTTTATGAAATGGTAAAAGTTGCAGAACAACAAAGAAATGTATTTTTGTATAAGGTCTTGCACAGGAAGTTTCAACTAAAAAGTATTCTCTTCCTTTTCAGTAATAAAATAATTCAACTTTTTAAGGTTCTTTAACATAAAGAGCGGTCAGGGACTTCACTATTACTTTTACCATAAAAAGGCTACTGTTATACACTTACTTGTATTATACAGTATTATAACATTAATTATATACTTAATTACTCCTAAGTATATGTATCTAGCATAAAAATAAAACAAAACAACAAACAAACAAACCAAAAATCCTATGCTAAATATAATCAAATAGACATTGCTTTGATGTAGCACAGATGGTCCCTGCTGAACCAAATCTGAAGCTAAAAATATTGCAGGTAACGAGATAGTTTGTGGTACTGAAGAACTGTTTGACAAACAAGATGGAAGACCTTTAGCACACACCTCAATTTAGGCTCCTACACAGGTGACAGGACAACAGGACTGCCCAATTATATCTGTGAGGCCTAGCTATAAAAACACAAGAGTAGCACTCTGAAAGTCACTGCTTATGTTGAGTATGATGGGCCAGTAAGAACACATCAATGCCAGCGCTAGACCTGAGAGATTCGTAAAGGCTCCTATAGAGTCTCTGGACATTCTCCTGAAATAGGTGTAAAACAAGGGATGGAAAAGCTGGCTTTTTGGGTATTTGTCAGTATGAAACATCATGATACAGTATATTTAACAGCAGAAGCACTGGAAAAAATGTGAAAAATATCAGGGAAGGATTTCATTGCACAACATTTTTCAACTTAATTCTGGATAACAAAAAAACAAGAAGAGAAGTCTAGATAAAAAGACAAAGGGATGCAAGTCAAATGGAGTGGCTGACAAAGGGCAAGCAAAGAAACCACATCAGGACATTGACCTTAAGCATTAAAAAACCAGAAAGAAATTAATTGTTCTTAAAAGAAAACCTAGGGTGACTAAGTTCACAGAGACAGCACAAACTATACCTCAGAAATGTAATTTAAATTACCTGTTTTATCGTAACATCAAATGTGATGCTACATTTTGCAGACTTACCTTGAATAGTGTAGATAAAACCACCTGCTATTCCCTCCACACCTTCTGTGAGTTCATGTGGCAGTGACCCTTCCCCTGCCTGCTAGGAACAGATTAATGGAAAGAAATAGATTAGTTCACCTCGCATTACTGATGTGTTTTTCCCTATGTTTTTAAGGTGTGAAGTTTTCTGGCAGCTGAGAACAAAATGAATTTAGAGGTCTTCTGGTTTAGGTACCTGCACAATCATAAAATCATAGAATATCCTGAGTTGGAAGGGACCCACAAGGATCACCAAAGTCCAGTTCCTGGCCCTGCACAGGACCACCCCAAGAATCACACCATGTGCCATGAAAGTCTAAGATTTTTAACTGTACAGTTTTGTGGCATTTTTTTGTTTTACCTAAAACTAGTGGAACCTGAAACTTCCAGAAAATTACTTTTGAAGTTGACAGCAAAATATAAAGTTATTCTGGCTAAATTACAATGGCACAGCATGTTTAAGCAAGCAATATTGACAGGAAAAGAAACACGCTGTCAAAAAAAAACCCAACTAGACTTAATTCCATCAATTGGGATTTTAGCACAGGATTTTTGACCCACATTTTGTCATCTCTGATATTGATACTGCTTCACAGCTGAGAAAGACAATAAGGTGAGATTTACTCCCTCCAAAATAAAAGAAAATGCCACTTACAAGCGTAATTTTTTGCTAGAAGGCAAACTTCCCCTCTGAGACAACAGAAAAACTACTGAATTGATGATTTACACAAAAACCATAGAAAAGTAAAATGCTAAATACTAAAGACATAGGAAAAACAAAAACATGGTGGAAGGTAATATGAAGGGACTCACTGTAATGACTCTGAAAACACCTCCTCCATCGTTCACCATCACTTTATGAAGGTTTCTTGAAATGAGGCCTTGAAGATCCTGGCTCTCCCACACAATAGTACCTTCAAAACTCTGGTAAAAGAGCAAAACACTGTTTTGCAGGTATTCAAAGATTTCAAAGGATGAAAATTAAACAGTTTGGGTCTTCTTTTATTTTAAAATAGTCAACTTCACAAAAGATTTAGCTTGAATGCACGACATCGATGTTTTACTTACACTTCAATAGAAAAAAATTACTCATAAAAGAAATACACCCATGAAACTCAGTAACACATAATCATGCTTTTAAGACTAAACACCAATCTCTGTATTAGGAACATTACACTTTTAACAGAAGCCTAGTGTAAAAAGCTTTGGCTTTCTAAAATCATCAAGATTGCATTTAAAAGTGATCTAATGAATTTTTAAAAATCAAATATAAAATCCTGCATTACAAAGAGAATACGTTAAAACAGATTTGGAAGTAAGTGCAGCTTTTTAGTTATCTGCTAAACAGAGATCAGAGACTCGATCCTGACACCAGCAAAACTCAAAGGAAAATACAGCCACCTTTATCCTGGTAAAGGTGTCACAAGCTACTGTAGGAGAGTCACAGAACTCTGGCCTCACATTTTGGCTAATAAGGAAGAAAAAGACAAGTGACTATCTTTAAAATTTTCTGATTTTACCTGTCAAATTAAGCTATGTCACTCCACGGTTTATATATGTGTGTGTGTGTGTGTGTGTGTGTGTGTGTAAATTCTTGCATTTAAAAGTACTTCATCTCATCTTTAAACTGAAGACCCCTGAGAACATGCAACGGAACAGGTGGCATGTTGTACAGTAAGAGTACTGGTAGCATTATACTTTTTTATATTTTTTAAGTAATTTTACCCTTATGACAGAGGAGTAAAGAGTAGTTGTAGGGTTATTACACTCCTGACTGCTAGATGAGCACATTCTGTTTCATCTCTCCCAGTTTCATAGGAAACACACTGATCGTTATTATGGGCCTTGAAAGAAAGAAAAAACTTGTTTGTAGATGCATCTCTGTTGCTGTAGGAAGCCTGTTTACCTGTACTAACCTCTCATCTCTTCCCCATTTTAGCTTCCTTGTACATTAGAAACCTTCTCCAGAAATTCTCCAGTTATTGACACACTGCTAAAGTTTAGATTAGAGTTCAGCTTAATTCTTTGCTTTCCTCTAGAAGTAGGTCTTAACATCTGCAGCAGTCTCAGTATTTAATGACAGCTGTGTATTTCAGAAGTCTCTCATCTATTTTTTATAAAGCCAGTTTTATAATCTAATAATAATCTAATAATCTAATAATGGAGCTAGCCTGACTTTCATGCTCAATACCTTCTCCTTGTTTGTTTAATTATCTCTCAGTTATCAAAACAAATGGACCATTATTAAAGACTTTTTTTAGCAGCAGGACCTCTGAACACCCTGCACAGTAAAACCTACATGCTCAATTTCTCTGTTTGCAATGACTGTCATTTCCCATTCCAATGTTTTTTTGCTGTAAGGACTGGGCTCTAATCACTCTTCAGTGGTTTGTTTACAGACACAACCTTTGGTAAGTTGTTAGTGAACAGGAAAGTCCTTTCACACCTCAGCAACCAGAAACATTACAATTCTCAGCACTGACTCTTACTGATACTGACTTCAAACATGTACCAAGAGTCTTACTCAGTTATTACCAGTGAACCTCAGTGCAAGGTGTCCTAAAGCTGCAAACTATCATTATTCTCCAAGCTGAGAGACTTGTAAGCAAATTTTCTAATGACTTTAGCCTTCAGCTATCCTTATTCCAAGCCACTTAATGAAAGCTGAGGCCTGAAAATGCTTAAAGCAAAACCAGTAGTGGCACACCTGAGACTACATCATCTGTTTTTCCCCATTTAAATTCCAGCCTTGTTGCTGCCAGAGCGCAGTGGCATTTGCAGTGAATACCGAACAGCTGTACTCACATAATGCAGCCCTGCCAAACTCCTTTCCTAATGTTAAACAGTGCTGTGGTTTTTGTTCCTCTAACTACTCCCCATTAGTAACACAGAGTTTGCCTAGTACAGAGTCCCATTTTCATGCAAGCGGCCGGTGGCTTTTTGACAAAATAAATGCATTGCTAAGACTTGGCTCTAAGAGCCTCTATGTGAGTTTTAGTTATCTGCTAGTGGTTCTGCTCTTCTGTGCTTTCAGTCCTTCCAAAGCTGAATGATCGATTCTGTCTTTCACAATCTGGCCTGCCAGATGCTTATTCGAATGCTGCATTTCCCTTCCTTTCCCCAAGACGAGCAGAAAGAGCAGCACTTCAGCTGGAAGATGAATGAAGCTCTTCAGCAGTCTGTACAATCCATTACTTCTTCAAGGTGGAAAGGCAGAGAATAGACACTGCCTCAGAAACCATTTTATGACAATTAAACAGCTTATTAAATTTACTGCTCACAAACAAGAAGACAGGAACACGTCTTCTTGGCATCCCCATCTCTTCTGAATCACTGTGTATGGTTCAGCATCCCGAGTATCACAGGAGACTACATGCTGTGCATAAGTCCCATTAATCTACATTACAAACATCATGTTATCCTGTAAGCATTCAGCACGTGACACATATCAGATTAAGGAAGCCCACACAAAGAAATATATGAATACTAATATCCTCTCTCCAAAGGAAATACTTGCCATCTGTCTCTCAGGAAAAATGCAATCATTTATAGCAAAATTACAACTGCCTAGAATTCTAGTATCTCAGAAGTAAGTCTTACAGGGAAAAGGCTCACATGATATACTACCAAATTACTGGGTAACTAATACACTTTTTTAAAAAATAAAATAAACTCTTAATCATTTCAGTATGAAATTAGATTGTCAAAACATATGCACAAAGTACTGCAAGTCATCTGCTCACCCGAAAGGTCTCCTGCCAGCATAAAAACTTGCACAGTATTTAGTTAACACTGCCTAAGATGATAAACCGATCAATCAGCTGCAGATTCCCCTTAAAATGAACAGGTTTCCAAATGCATTCATTCTTATGGAGCCAGGGGAATAAATGAGGGAATAAACTGGCCCAAATTGTCCATTTTATCAGTCGGTCTGTCCAGATGACTTAAAAGAACTGAAGGCAGTTCTGATACTCCACATACCTCTGGCAAAATAAACTGCTCTACTGGCTTGTACCACAATCGGTTCACTTGCACTCCGCAGCTTGGTGGACTAAAGCGAGCACTGAAGATCGCTTCCTAGGAAAAACAGAAAAAAAAAAAGCAAAATAAAAAAAACCCCAAACACCCATTAAAAGTGTTATTATATTACACAGGTCACCAAATGGCTCTTAGATAATAACAAATTACATAAGGATGCTCCATTGCCAAATTCCAAATCTTCAGAAAACAGTCTCCAAGCTCTCTTATGTTACTAATTTTTCTCCTTCACTGGAAGCAAAAAGCTAATGTAGATAAAATTATTAGACTTTGAACATGTAGAATTCTACCATTTAACAAATATAAACCAGATTACAGTGTAATTTTATTTTTATTACAGCTATTATAAACCAAATTCTTTAAAAGTTTATCATAAAAGTCATACTCAAAATTCTTTCTACTGTAGCACAGCCAGAAGTCTTGAAATTCACCTATTAACTTACTGGTAGAGATAAATGCAATATATCAAACGCAACAATCATACTTCAAGATTTTTTTTTCCTCCAGGTTAGCACTAAGCTATGCTATCAAACCCATAACAGCTTGAGAGTAGGGGAAATTACCAACCAAGTTTGATTATTATCTGTAAATAATATCAGTTTCTAGAAATCTTAAAATGTTTTGCCAGAAGAAAGACAAGAAAAAATTCCAGCTGTCCTGCATCTCTCTGCTTGAAGGCACCAAATGTATGTTTCTGCACATGTGTTTTAAATATATTAGTTTATTTTTTATTCCTTAATACATATCAATACTTTAGAATCTCAAATACAATCAAAAAACTGTGCGCTGGAATTAGATGTAAGTGCTCTTTCATAAGAGCATTTAGATTAAGTCATAGCACTTCGTGAATTCCATCTTTTCCTCATCCAGGATGTGTCTCTGCATGTGTATATATATATACATATATATGAATGAAATAAGAATTTACAATGCAACAGAACAAAAATGTAATTTATACACTTGTCAGTTAAGTACTTCTCTTCTAAATCACCAACCCAGCATGTCACTTTCTGTAAGAATTAAATCCACAATAAAGAGACAACATGCTTTAGCCCACTTTCAAAAGATAACTACAATACCTCATGTTCTGCCTGGTACAGTTTTACAGTGATGTTCCTCTGGAATCCCACCCCATCAGCCTCATAAAATACCCCAAGACTGGTAATGACAATGGGGTAAAGTACACGAAAATTCACGCTGACAATTCTGTCTTCAGATAGCACAGAAGGTACATCCTCAGGGAGACTGAATGCTTCGATTTCCTGATTCAAAACTGTATGAAAAGGAAAGGACAGAGGTAAGGTGAGAAGACTTCTCAGTTTCTGAACTGCATACACACATAGCACACCGGATATATGCAAAGCATTCTGATTAATTAGCACAGCTCACAAGTGCACAGTGTTAATCAAACACTGGAGTAAAAGAAAATACAACAGGCTGCAGACTGCAGCAAGGAGAAATTCAGTGATACAGTAATCTGCAGGCTAATAACAATTGCAACTCAATGCCTACATATCCACAAGGAAAAGATTAGAAACACAATAAATCCACAGAGTGAAGGCAAAAAATGCTATTTGACTGCATGAATACCTGTATATTAGCATATTAAAATAATTATTCATGCCATCAAAATGGCATACACCTCCACTTCATTCAGCTACTTGCTTTTTGGCATTATTGCCTCCCTAAGCCCTGAGGTACTATTTACACTTGGGAGCAGCGGATGTTACCGTTCAAAGAGAAAGCAACAGAAGTTGCATTTTGTGTTCAATCATGGCTCAAATGCCAAGCAGTCCTTACTTAACTTGTAATTAAAGAGCAAAAATAAAATAGAAAATAAAAGGTGACAGGATAAATTTACAATTTTAGTCAGGAATTCTGGTTGGCGGCATTTAACCTTTTTCCCCATAGTACATTTCTTAGTTTTTCTCTCTCTAAAGTGGAATCTGAAAAACCTATCATCCAGACTTGCTTGGAATTCACATTGTCACCAGAGAAGTCCATCTGACACTCAAGACTCAGTCACCTTGGGTACTTTCTTCACATTTGACACCATACTGGGTCATTCTGGCTCTCTCCAACTTCATTTGACATATGGATCAAGTAAAAATGTATGTTATATGGGAGAGACTGTCCCTAACACAAGGAAAACGCAAATCCATTAGAAGCCAATGACCCCCCCTTCACACTCCCCAATATCTCTCCCTTTTCTGCCTGCACATGGTACTTACAGGAAGGTTATGCAACCGTTAAGACAGCAAGTTCTAGGCAGCATTTGTTTTCAAGACTGGCTGTCCCAGTTTAACTCCCCAAACTACTCTCAGAATTCATATCACAGATTTTTTAAAAGTTAACTTCTATACCTGGGTTACTGATGTTCAGAAGTTTGCAGGAGTAGGGGTCTTCTCTGTCCTTCACTGGCACAGCACAACCATGCGCACCTATTATAAACTTCACAAGGACACTAAAATAATTTGGTTTTATTAACACCAGCTCTCTTCCCTCCTCCCTCCATCTTCAATCACCTTATTTTATCACAACAGCCTGTCTTTCACAGGTTTAAGGCTTTGCTTAAAAATCACCAATGACAGTCTGTATGTAGAGCAATCACGTGAATCCTCTCATAGGAGCTCAATTCCAAACCCACATTAACATCTACATCTCATTATGAGGATGCAGGAAGATTGGCAGCTAGGAATGAGATTCAAGGCAGTCAGCACACTGAACAGAAAAAGTACCTAGGGTAACACTGAAGAATCCTGAAGACCTGCCTTTCCCACCCTGGCTTTGTTATTTAATTCAAGATTGTTTAAATACTCTACATTCAAAAGGCAGTGAAAAAAATAAGGAAAAAAAAGACATGTAGCATAAAAGGAGGAACAAGGACTCTAGACTGTCTGTTACAAAGAAATGTTTCAACTTTGGGTTGTAGCAAAACAAGAGGTTCCTCTCTCCAGCCCCAAGTATAGTTGTTCCACAGTCAGGAGACAAGTAGTACAAAGAGCAAGAGAATCCACCTCAAGCTAGCTCTTCACCTATCAGCCAAATGCCCTCCCAGACCTCCATATAAGCTACAAAAGGTCACATTTTTAGATGAGTGAAGTAGCTCCAGACTGTACATTGACACCAAATCTGTGAATAGTGAAGCGCTTTCGGTGCAAGGTGTGAGGCCTATCAAGATGACAACATTTCCAGGAATGAACTGCAGCAGAACTTCTCAGCAAAAACAGCCCTGTCTGTAGACTGACAGGTCTGTGCAAGCAATCAGGAAGGGTCACTCACACTGCAGCAGTTTGGTGCACCTGGTTCAGTGGGACACAAACCTGAACTTTACAGTTGAGGCTGTTGCAAGAGTTTTTTGTGTTTCTCTCGCCAAATGCAATCCTGCCCACTTTCGAGTATCCTGGATTACTAAGCATTCCAAGTTACATACCGTACAAAGCAGACATTGTGACACAAAAAAGAGAAAGGTTTATATTATTCATCATTAATGAACAGTGGTGACTAACTGCAAAAACTAACAGAGTGTAAAAAAAATAGTTACAGCCCAAGACAAGAAGTATTCTTCTATATTACTAAAATAGATTAAAAAATCTATCAGAGTACAAGATGCTCAAAAACAGAGAGAAAAAAAAAAGAAATACTTTAAAAAAATTATTAAATCGAGATATTTCAGCATTACAGTCCTCACCCCCACCCCCCAGACCCAAATTACAAAACACTAGAGATTACCGTTGGCTCAGTGCAGGATGTTGTTTCAGGTGCTTGAACCAAGTGTTCCTTATAACACTGCGTAGTTCATGATTGTGTCGAGCGGACAAAACACCTACAATAACATCATAATGTTTCAGCTTCCACTGAGGAAATAAGGACAGTGGACCTAGAAACAGAAAGTGACAAAGATTTATTATATGCACATATTACCACAATCCTAAGCTGCAAGCAAGAATTAAAATTCCAGCCTTCCACTACTTAAAGGGGGCTTATAAAAAGGAGGGAGAGCAACATTTTACATGGGCATATAGTAATAGGATGAGGGGGAATGGTTTTAAACTAAAATAGGGGAGATTTACATCAGATGTTAGGAAGAAATTCTTTACTCAGAGGGTGGTGAGACACTGGCACAATTTGCCCAGAGAAGTTGTGGCTTCCCCACCCCTGGAAGTGCTCAAGGTCAGGTTAAATGGGGCTTTGAGCAACCTGGTCTATTGGAAGGTGTCCCCGCCCATTGTAGGGGATTTGGAACCAGATGATCTTTATGGTCCCTTTCAACCCAAATCATTCTGTAATTCTGTGATTCAAATGCATCTCAAAAGCAAGAGAACTGAAACACTAAAAACAAGCAGCAGAATTACTATTGCATTCTTAGTTCAGAATCAGGGAAACATTTTCAACATGCCAAAACCTGCACTAACATGCCTATTTTCCCCCTTCTTTTTAAAGCTGCTGGACCATCTTTCTAACTTAACATTTCAATGTGGTACATCAAGGCCTATCTTTTCTAACCTTTTGAAGGTGAACACTACTCTGCCTTCAGACAGGGTGTTACATCCCTTCACAGAGGAATGCTCTGGCTTTGTTCAAAGCTGGATGTCACCACCAAAACTTGTAATCCAGGATTTAGCTTGTGCTGTTTTAATTTAGAGATCATGAAACCTGGACTTGATTTCAAGCCAGATTACGAGCAGATAGAGACCTGAGAAGCTCTGATTTAGAGCCTTCAGAGACTCAGGCAAGTAGCTAAAGCGAATTTGCTTAGTTTAATCTATCAGACATTCTAGAGTTAAGACAGATTTGTATTTAGTTTTAGCAATGCATTGCTCCCCTCTCATCTCACTATTTTTTTCATTAGGCTGCAGACAAAGAAAACAATTGTGAGTGCACTCTAAACTACTGCATACTACTGCATAGACAAGATTCTTTACAATACAATCTTTAAGAGACAAAAAATAAGGCCAAATCTGTATTGTGTACTCCCACTAGAAAGAGAATTCTTCTTATAATAATATTATAATTATATTATTATCTAGATTCTACCTCCTGTAAGAGCATACCTTTTCTCCACTTTGAAGCTGATAGATTTTTTTTTAAACTGCTCACTAACCTAGGACCTCACAGCACCTGCTACAAGAACTGCTGTGCCAAATCACACCAGACATCTATCTAAGCCTTATATCCCACCATCAGTGTGCAGCATGCAGTGGAAAGGACTTGGCCTTAGCCTTGTTCTGCACTGTGCTGAATCAGCATCAAGAGATTTCAGAACTTTTTTTTTTGCTTTAGGGCTATTCAGCCCTGATTCCCTAGTCCCAAAGCCAAATAAAACTGATCTGCAATTGATTCTCAAAACAATACAAGAGCAGAAAAAGTACTGCTATGTTTCCACAGGTAGACCTTTCCCAGTCTATTTCTCACTAATGTAAGCATGCAAACAGTGGTCTTCTAGAAGAAGATTAAGTTCCACAGTTATTTAAATGAATCTGTACTGAAATGTACAGGTCATTACATAACCAAGAATCACCAGCTCTCCAAGACAGCAGAGATACTCGTGTTTATAAGACTACGACATTATAGCAAATTCCTGTGTGGTCACATAATTGCTTTTCACACATCCCTCTTTTTTTATCTTGTTCTTCTTTCATCCTTTGATTATTCTTCAGTCTCAAATGCAAGCCTTCCAATATAAAGCTCATAGGACTAATGTGCTTGCAGATCATATATAAGATATTGTTTACACAGATTTGTTTTTTAAGATACCATTTTTAATTAGAAGCAGAACCATTTCATTACATCAAAAAAAGAAAAATAAAACTAAGCATAAGTCTATGGGGTGACTTGACTCAGAATAGCATAAGTTGGCTTGAATCAATTAAAAAAAACCCCAATCTAAAAATAAGCCACCCGAATCAAATATACATACTTTTAATTAGTTTATATTTTAAAATGACTGAAGCTTTTCCTTATGAACCATTCACATGGGAACAATGTTCATGTAACAGATGCTTCAGAATTAATAACCTATTGCTTTCAGAACAGCATTACAGTGGTCTATATTCAGAAGATTGTCTTCTCTGTCCCAAAGGTTATGTCATTTTACTTTTAAAAGTACTGAAAATGGAAAAAAAAATAAAGGTTAATGTCACAAAAATCTAATGAATCAGGTTTCGGCTTGTTAGCAAATGTTTCTACGTCCTATGGCAAAGCAGGAATAACACTAAACTTTCAGCAAAATAGATTCATGTGTCTCTCTGAACTAGCACTATTAAAAAAAAAAAAGGGGAGATAAAGAGAGAGGTACAGGGGAAAAATACTAAGGCTATTATTAATTTATAAGGATAATTCAGATATTTGCATAAATATTCCCTGATGCAGCATAATTTAAGAGAAAACATTGCTGACCTCAAAGTCAATGATGACAATTTAGACAACCAATCAATACCTGTCACTGGAGACCAAACCTATTTATTTTACATTCTATTTTTGTGCACTCTTAGGCCAAAATTTTAAGAGTTGGTAATAAGCTTAAAAAATACACACCATATTGCTCTTACCTTGAACTAGTTGTGCAAGACAATTAAGCCTTTACATTTTCTGATTTCAAAGGCAAAAAAAAGTGTAAATTTTGTGGTTTGTGAAGGGGGTGAAAAAATAAAAAGAAGAAAGGTATACATCACATTCCACAATAAACCCTAAAAGTGTTGCGAACCAAAGGGAAGCAAAAGGAGAAGCCTTTCCAATTCAAAGGTCACACTACCACTAGCTGCCTTGCTTTTGAATTCTTACTGACTTAAAGCTGCATCTCTGTTGCATTACTTAGCCCAAGACTTCTCAGTGGAACATAAGACAAATACACAATGCCTACCCTACACTCTTTTAGCATCAGGAGCAAAATTGATTTCACTTTGCTGTTTTGCTGGAGGCTGTTAATCCATAGCAAAAGCCACAAAAACATGAAAGGAAGTGGCCCTCTCTCAACTGCTGAGATCCATTTAATGCTGTACAGCAACTGCAAGGTGTACTTCTGTCAGCCTTAAGACTACTGAAGTCCAGTTTGCCAGAGCCTTGTGTCACAATGTTAACAGGCTCCTACTGAAGCTTTCTTGGGCTGTGATATTTGTAAGGCTCCCACACAGTTCTCTGACATCTGACCATACATGTACTTTTATTAGTACGGGTCTTCACCTCAGCAGGAGCTTCAGTAAGCTTTCACAAGATTCTCAGTCACCAAGTTTCATGAAAGTTGGCGAAAATGCTGGTCTTTGGGACCTCAACCTGTCAAACTTGACTGAGAACAGATCAAAGTTTGGGAAAGATGAAGGAAAAAGTAAACAAGGACCTATGTAAAGCACAAAGTTCTGCCTTTAGAAGACAAGGGTAAAGACACAGAGGTGTATCTCCTGCGGAGCTGGCCATGGAAAGAGGTCACTGCTGACATACAGTCTGTTGACCCTACTCAAATTTTAACCACCTCAGCAGCAGTCAACAGCTTTTGAGATTTTACAAAATCCCAAACTACAAAGATGAACATGCATCTCTTCTTCCCCTGAGACTGATTCTCAAGTAAAATGTCAAGTTAAGCTGTTAATTATGTTTACTTCATTACGAGGAGATGAAAAGAGTGAGAGATCATTTAGCTAGATTTTGTCAACAAACACGGTCTTGCTGCACATCTCTCTGTTGATGAATCCTCTACCAACTACTGAATTTGCCAGTCATTTTTTGTTAAGTGTGACATAATATGCAGCCCACAAGGTGATAAAGTGTCCACATTTCATGCAACTGGACTGGACAGAGAAAAGACTCATTAGTGCCTGCACTGAGAAACACAGGAGTGTAGGCTCCCCTGCACTATCAGGCACCACAGCACCTCCACTGGAAACTGCTAAAATAAGTGAGGTCCACAGAAGGCTGGGCTTTGTATCTTCTGCTACCCATGCAGCCTTTTGTGTGTGTGTGTGTGTGTGTGTGTGTGTGTGTGTGAATGGAACTAAGTAGGCCAGGCAGAAGTTATTTAGAATATGCTCAACTAATCCACTTCAGAAGATAAGATTAAAAAGGAAAACTCCCTTTCCAAAATAAAAAAGCCTATACATTCCAGGGTTTTATCTCTGCCTATTCCTGAGACTTTGCAACCATAGTCCTGGTTTTTAATGCCTTTTTCTTCTCTGCTACTTTATTAAAGATCCAAACAAAGAGAGGAATTAACCAAATATAAAGATTTGTATTCACAGAATTCTGACGCACACAGAAAAAGAACAAGCCAAAGAGTAAAAGCAGTTCTTTCCCCTTACTAATCTACTTCACTTAGAGTAATTTGCTATAGCTCATCTGCATTACACATTTTGCTGCAAGCCGAGCGACATGACTCCCCTGCAGTATCTACTTTATATCAGAGCCAAAAATCGCCAAGATGTGCAGCCCTGGTTTCTGCAGGAGCACAGTACTCCTCGAGGCAGACAAGCTTTTCAGATTCAAAGAAGAAAACCTCTGCAGGCAGAGGTTTCTGTTTTGTTTGTTTGTTTTACATCAACAGCGTTCCCTTAAAAAAACAGGACAGCAGGGTCCTTCTGAACTGCAAAGTGACTGTAGTGATAATGCTGGGCTGACAGTACCCTGAACTCCATTAATGATACAGCACGTGCACATTTCTAGACAAAACTGGGAACAATGGCCAAAGCATCAGAAACAGAGACACAAAAGGAACAAAGCAGATCCTTTTTGCAACACTGAACCTGATGCCCTCTTTTTTTTCTGGAAAGGAGGGGTGGAGGTGTGTCAGGGTGGGGGAAGCAGAGCATAGCACCTTTACCCGCTGAAAACTGGTTACCAATCCCTGATGCCATGGAAGAAAAGCCTGATCCCAGGGAAGGCTATTTGCTCTCTTCTGGCAGTTCTACTCAGTGGCCAGTTTAGAGGACAACTGCTGAAAACCTTTATTCAGCCTGGAAGAACTCGTTCTCTTTGCCCCAGTGCCAAACTACAAAAATACAGCTCCGTTGCTGCCCGTTAGTAGTTTGCAATATCTCAGACATCAGTCCACAGAATAACTGCAAACTCTAAAAACATTCCAATTCAGTTGGAAAATACCATCAGCTTTGTTGTGGATTATTTGTCAGTTATTTCAAAGCCATCAAAGGTTAGAGGATTGTTTTATGGTGGGGATGGCCCATACATGAAAAACAATGTTATAGTAAAATCTTATAGATGAAGACAGGGCAACAACTGACACTTCAGGCAGAACTGCACATCCACTGCCAATGCAAACATGACCTGTTGATGGAAGGTTTCAATTTCCAAGGCCACCAGCCTGTAAGTCTTTAAGTGCCTACAAAGGATGAAATAACTTCATGACCAAGCATACTATTCCCTGACAGACAGGATTAACAGATTTCAGACATCTTTTCTTAAGGAAATCTCACATTTTGGCAAAATTTCTCCCTACAGAGCACAACATCACTCAGGGGTTGTTTCTACATTTTGGTTCCATTAGGCCAGTGCCTAAAGAATTACATGCTGAGCCATGGGACAACAGATGGCATACAAGCAGACTCTAGAAAATTGTGGGGTTTAATCTGTTGCATAATTATTCACTAGTAAAAGATTGACTCTAACAAAACCAAAAGGGCCAAGTCTTAGCTGCCACACACCCCCAGAAATGTAACAGGAATAACGTCTTAAAGGGCATTAGCATCAGCAAAGTAGCAGCAAATTACACAGAATGTGTGGGGCTCTCTGATTAGGCACTGTAACTGAAGCCCTACAGTGAGTAATTTCCTACTCAATAAGATTTGTGCCATCAATTAAAACACACAATTAGCAATGAATCCACCTGGAGTGCTAAAAGCAGGTCTATCTGTTCCTTCTCAAGTTTATGAGGTCATTTTATAATTAGCATTTATCTAAGACTTTTACAGAAAATTAAGTAAAGCCTCCTACCCAATAACTTCTTTTGGATAGCACTTGTTGTAACCAGATAGACGAGGACTTCAATTAAACCTAAAAGCATGTTCTTGCACCAATCTTGCTCAGCAGTGTGAAATACAATCCCATTAACTGATGAACAAAAAGAAAGCAAGAAGCCATCAAAGTCAGGACACAAAAACAAAGGCCTTTGGTTTCAGAACTTGATACTATTTATTTTTTTTCCAGTTAGTGAGTGCTGCCTAGAAGAAGTGTACTCTATCTTCTGTGACACCACAGTAAAAGTGATCATGAACACAGAGAAAGTCAGAATATTGTGCAGGAAGAGACACAATTGAGGGCCAAAGGATGCAGGCAGATTACAGGCCTTTCACAAGGGGTAGTAAAGAGAAAGTATTTATTACAGAAGGTACTTCCAATAGAGGAAGAAAAGTAGATGAAACGAGTGAAGACTGGAACACTGTTTACATTTAAAGTCATCTGACCTGTAGATAACAAAATTGAATTGTTTTCCAGAAATGGAAAGCCTATTTTACCAGTAGAAGTTAGAAGTACCTGAATTGCTCATCTTAAGAAAGCAAAGATTTAAAACAATGACACCTTTGATCTCTGTCTCTATGGTTACATGCTGGAAGTGTACCTGAATGAGGAGAAAGACCCCTTTTAACTGAGAGGCTTAAGAACTAAAGGGCATAAACCAGTTGCTAGTAAGCTTAGGCTAGAAATGAGAAAGGGTTTTTAATCAGGCCAACAAGCTTCTGGAACAGCCTCTTCCTACGACTGCCAGGAATCCAAGTGAACAAACAAAAAGCCACCCCAAACCTTCACTAAGTAAATGTAGGCTGCCCAGCTGCCATGTTAAGACAGAGATCAAGAGCTTAACAGAAACAGTAAGCAGAATTGATGGCTGGAGATGTCTATTCCAATCTTATGTTAGTGGGTCAAGGAAGTCAAAGTAAATAATCACTAAAACAGGTTATCCACGTTTCAGTAGATTTCCATTTTTGTGTGTGATGATTATTGAGAGAGGAATTAAACTCCTCAAAAAACACAACTGCTGGTTCACTCTGCCTTTGACCTCTCCTGGTAGCTAATTTCGTAACTGTTGAGACAGTACACAACTACTGAGACACATGGATACTGCACAGAAATACCACAGATTACACAAATAACTCATTTTTATGTCACAGCTATTGTAAAACACTGCCCCATGAGAAGATTTATTTTTTATTAATACCAGGGATTCCAGGTGATAGGTAATACAGAGCAGCTGGAGTAGTAAACAAGGGGGGGGGGAAAAGATTACTCAATCAAGTGGAACAAGACTGGCTTTATCAGCCACTACCAGATCCTCTTTAACAGTTTCAGATTCAAGAAGCCTTTTAATAAAGAGACATTTCTTTCTCTCGTCTATAAATTCACTAATGTTCCTAAAACACTCTGAATAATAAAAAAAATACAACACAGAAGACATCAGAGATAAAAAAGGTCCCTTAGCTCATCCTTCTTTCCTCTCCAAAGGCAGCCATACCTACAGCTTGTACATTTTGCGGTTCTTTGAAGGTTAAGAGACAGACTCTTCCTTAAATTATCATGCAAGGCTCAAGCCTTCAAAGAGACAGCACATGTACCATATGGAGCATTTTCCTACAGATGCTATAAGTTCTCTTGTTATACGAGGCATAGGTTTTTCTCTCCTCAGTGTGAATACATTATTCAATAGGTTACAACTAAATAATTCCTGTACAAATAAAACATACACTTGCATTTCAGTATTAAAAAAAGCTTTTTAAAAATCCTAGTTATCCTAACACTATCCAATGCAACACAATTTTCCAGGAATAAACATAAACTCCGATAATAACTACTCAAAACAGAGAAACTCTGAAAAGCAAAGTTTCTCCTCTCTTTCTCCAGCTGTGGTGGTGCATTCCTCTCCCTCCTTGGGGCTGCTTTATGATCTCAGAAATTCCATTAGGCCTTGGCCTTTGTGTAATGCTTTGGGCAGTGAAGTGACCCTTGACCAGACCAGGAATCAATCCTACAATAGTTAAGGTGGGGGCGGCACTGACCATACCAGGAACTCCTGTTGCCTGGCCAAGTAGGGAATGAGAGCAGGAATAATCAGTTATCCCCTGACAGGCCTGGAGCATTCCTTACCTGAATTGTAGCGTGAGTGGAATGGTACCATTATTACTAGATTTTTGAAAATACCAGCAATTACCAACTCAGACTGCATCCAGGAAGGAAATTTACAGATGACTAAACCCAAATATCTAACAACCCTAAAAACAGTGGTCCTGAGTGAGCCCCTTTGGCTCTCCTGGATCGCAGCAGGCTGCCACCAGCATCTCCCTGAGTAGAACTCCTCTCAGAGCTCACAGACTCTCAAGTTTGTGAAGTTCTGAGGATCGGCACTAAAAGCTGATGATGGGGCCTGGGCCGAACCCTCCAATTCCAAAGGCCCAACCCTCATCCACTGAGAAACGCCAAGATATTTGAAGTGAGTATTTCACTGAGCTCCAGAGGAATTTTTAACAGGTATACCTCTATAGATGTATACACATATTTCCCTGTATATAAATATATCTCTTTGTGCCAGTGTGTCTGCATGTGTGAACTGAATTAGATATTCCCTAGCCAGTATAGTATGGATGTTGCCATCTTGGATGTATAATTAAGTCACTATTGCAATTATAGTAAATCCTATCGTTTTGTAAATGTTCAATAAGTGCTGATAAATCCTTTAGATATTGATCCTCGATCAAGTCAGAGACTAAGATTGGACCTAGCTGCACCTCAGCTCCATCAGGAGCTTAAAAAAGCAAGGGGGCCCACTTTGAATCTTATGACTCAACAGGAAGGTTTCCCTTATCCTTTTATGTCTTCAGTCTCCATGTAAATCATTCTAAATTAATTCTAAATTGATTCTCCTCTGTTTCATCCATGTAGTAAGCAACACAGTGAACCTTGCCATGGAACTTCGTTCAGTTGCACTTTTACAAATTCATATTAAGCCTACTGTCCTGGTTTTGGCTGAAATAGAGTTTGTTTGCTTTCTTCCTAGTAGCTGGTACAGTGCTGTGTTTTGGATTCAGTATGAGAATAATATTGATAATACACTGGTGTTTTAGTTGTTGCTCAGTAGTGCTTACCCAAAGCAAGGGACTTCAGTTTCTCATGCTCTGCCAGTAAGCAGGTGCACAAAAAGCTGGGAAGGAGCACAGCCAGGACAGCTGAATTGAGCTGGCCAAAGTGATATTCCATAACATAGAATGTCATGCCCAGCATATAAACTGGGGGAACTGGTCAAGAGGGGCCAATCACTGCTCAAGGATGGGATGCGCATTTGTCAGCAGGTGGTGAGCAACTGTATTGTGCATCACTTGTCTTTCTTGGTTTGTTTGGGTTTGGTTTTTTCTTTTTATTACAATTAGCATTATTATTATAACTTTGTTTCAATTGTTGAACTGTTCTTATCTGAATTCATGAGGGTTTTTTCCTTTTTTTTTTTTTTCTTCCTGATCCCTCTCTCCATCCCACTGCAGGGATGGGGGGCAGTGGAATGAGCAAGTTGGCTGCATGGTGCTTAGTTGCCAGCTGGGGTTAAACCCAAGTGACACCTATTCTTGCTACTAACTTGGCGATTAACGGATCTGGCTGTGACGATGATTCTTTAAGTAAGCAAAACTATTCATTTGTGACAAATTGTCATAGTTGGCAGGATGCAGATTGTAGCATGGATAACTTAGGAAAGCATGGAATAAGTCTGAGTCTCCAGTTCTCAGAAGAACAGGCTCATGATAACTGGTATGGTTGTAAAGCTGTGGAAGGACAGCTAAAGGTGGGGCCATACAAAGGATGGAAAAGGAGTTATTTGCAAAATGCTAACTATCTGGTTAAAAGCTGCTTATCAAGATAGGAAGAATAATAATAAAAAGGAACTGGACCTAAAGAAAGGAATAAAACTCACAAAGGCAACTGAATTCATACTATCTCTGAAAATAGAATGGCTGCAAAATCAGTTAAGGAAGACAAGAAGAAAGAAAAAGTTTGGAGGTAAAGATCAAAATGATGCTTATGCGGGCTCCCCATCCTCCTGACATTGTACAGATTCCTTGTTTCCCTCAGATTCCTCTAAATATGAGCCTAGACCCATTATTAAAGCAAATTACATCCTGATTCCTGTTGGCCCTCAGCAACTGATAAAATTCCAAATAGACAAAGGAGCACAAATTTTCATATTAACACAACAGGATGCTGAGAAGCTGAGTGAACCTGGAGCAAAGAGTTAAAATCACTGCAGTGAATGGAGCAAGTGTTATTTGCCAAGCAGCATAAGTTAATTTATGGCTCCTGGGTGGGAAGTGCATGTCATCTACTTGCTTTGCAGTTAAAGACCACAATGGAACTATTTTGGGGTTTGACATTTTGAACATCCGAACCTGGCGCCTGACAGGTGGCAGCATGTGGTCCCTTGGTTCACATGTTGACTTGACAGAAATCAAGGGGCTACAGTGCATGTACTTTGTGCAATCCCTGCACTCCCTGATTCAAAGTTACCGACGTACCACAGTACCCAATTTCTACTGCAGCTTGAAATGGAACTTCTGAGGTAACAGCAGACTTGGAAAAATGGCACATTATTTCTAGAACTCACTTCCCATACAACTCACCCATCTGGCCAGTCAGAAAACTGGGTGGGAAGTGGCATCTAACAACTGATTATCAACTCTTAAATGTCAACATGGCCCCACTAACAGCTGCAGTACCCAATGTTGCAACTTCAACAGCTACACTACAAGCAGCCGCACACCCATGCATGACAGTGTTAGGTGTGAAAGATATATTCTTTATGATCCCCTTACACGAGGATAAAAAGAAATTTGTTTTTACTTAAGAAGGTACACAATACACCTTTACCAGACTTCCACAGGGTTAGGGTCGACATTCATCCAAGACTGCTCATCCCATGCTTGCTGAACTTTCATAGTCTCACTCCCTTAGAATGTGAAACTGTACGAATACATAGGTGATATTTTAATTGGAGGAAATTCCCTTGAAAAGATGGGGGAAAACACAGCTCAGCAAGCACTGCACAAAGCAGAAGTTCAGATGGCACCTGAAAAATGTCAGGGATCAAGTAGAGAATTAAAGTTTTTTAGGTACCTGGTGGACAGTGCATAGTGTGGTGGGACACTTAAGTGGGAAAAGGGACTTCTCTCTTTAGTCCAAGCAGTAAAACAAGTTGAGAAAATACACCAGGAACAGCCTGTGCAAACCAGAGGACCACTGAATTTGCTAGAAGCAATCCCAAATGGGACTGCTCCCCCACAAGGAGTTGCAAAAAAACCTATGGTCAGAAAATGGTATGCCTGCTTGACAGGAATTGCAGAGAAAATTAAATTAACCAAAGGACATACTAAACTTTCCAAATTACAGATGCCTGCAAGTGCAGATTCGTTAGTGTTACAAGAACATTTTAAATCCTCACCTCTATAAAAAGACCAAAGAGAGATGTGACAGGCATCCCAGGAACAGGATTAAGAGCATTACATAGCACAGACGCCGAAGTTTTAGCAAACAAAATAAGCTGAGCAACAAGTAATTTACACAAATTAGAACATACATCACAATCTTATCTATCAGCATTGGGAACTAACCAATGGCTCTTATCGGATCTATCACTCCTCCAATTAATTGTGAATGCACTGGGTGCAGCCCAAACCAATGTCTCTCATGCTCTTTGTTTTATCGAGGCCCAAGTGTGGGTTCAATCGACTGTGGCAGCAATTGCAAGAGAAGCTGAGGAAGGCACCTTACTTACTGAAAAATCAAAAAATAATCTGGGATAATGCAACTAAATTGGAAAGAAAATTTCAATCTAAACTAGATGCCATTTCACTTATGACCCCACCAACAGTAAAACCACATCTTCTGTTTCGACAACAGGTAATGCTACCATATACGGTATATGTGCAATCACTGCATATATTGGGATTAAATCACAATGGAAGTATCCTCTATCATGGGCCAGCAAAATGGGAACAAATAGCAAATTGTCCATGTTGATGGCATATGTTGTACAAGAACAACAGGGATTTATTTGTGAAAGTAATACCATTAAGGCCAAGAAATTTGTTTTGAAATGATTATTATTTTGAAATATATCCCAGTAAAACCCCTGGAACTGTACTTGTTGGAAATGGATGTGTTTGTATAAGAATCCTTTTTGATTCTGTATTTACAGACAACACCACTGTAAAAATATATAATCACTCAAATATCTGTATTTGTAATTTTACCAAGATTACAGGATGCAACTTTAACTAGTCAACTACTGTCACAATCCAACAATTGCTACAATCTTACACATCATATCAGGATTTACTACCTACACCCATTAGAATGAATCTGACCTTGGAGAAAAAACTAGAAATGACCTGTGTCACCTGCTAGAACGCATCCAAAACAACAGACACAAAACTCTAATCATCATTCATCATGACACAGAAGACATACCATGACCCGGAAAGAGTGAAGAAGGATGCAGAACACCACAAGTGGAAAACCTTATTCAGATGGTTACTGACAGCAACAGAAAATTTGAATCTAATGCTGCATCCAGTTTCTGTTCTATTATGCTTGTTACTCAACGTTATTCTACTTGCTAGAGTGTAGAGGATAGCTAGATGAGTTGCATTGTTACAAAGACCTCTTTGCAAATATATACTGCTTAATTACATTTAACAAAACCTTAGTAATTAAATAGGCCAACCAAAAATTTCCCTCAAATTACAACTGAAATACAGCATTAACATATTAATAGGCACAGAGGTAAGAGGCAACCACACCACCACTCTTTGAGAGAAAGATGGATTGACTTTAGTGTGGGGTGTATTGCAATGTCCTCCTCAATGTCCCTCTACACTCTACAATCTTAGGAATTCTCATTAGCCCTCAGCCTTTGTGCAGTGAGCTGGGCAGAGAAGTGTCCCTTGATTCGACCAGGAACTCTCACATGGCCAAGGTGGGGGTGGCACTGACTGTACCAGAAATTACTGTTGCCCGACCAAGGCGGGGGACAAGAGCAAATCAGTCATCCCCCGACAGCCTTGGAACATGCCTTACCTGAACCACAGCCTGAGTGGAACGCTACGATTGTTATTGAATTTTTGAAAATTCTAGCAATTACCGACCCAGACTGTGTTCAGGATGGGAATTTATGAATGACTAAAGCCAAACACTTTGTGACCTTATAAGCAGCAGTCCTGAGTGAGGCTCTTTGGCTCTCCTGGACTGCAGCAGGCTGCCACCATCATCTCCCTGAGTGGGACACCTCTCAGAGCTCACAAACTCTCAAATTTGCAAGGTTCAGAGGACCATCAACAAAAGCTGATGATGGGGCCTGGGCCAAACCCTCCACTCCCCAAAGCTCAATCCTCGCCCATTAAGAAATGCGAAGATATTTAACAGGTATACCTTTCTACATTTATATACATATATCTCCATATATTTCCACATATCCATATATGTATCTTTGTGTCAGCATGCATGCATGTGTGAATTCAGTTAGATAGCTTCTGGCAAGTAAAGCATTAATGTTGCCACATCAGATCTACAATTAAGTCACTGTTGTAATTACAGCACATTTCATTGAAGCACTCTGTAAATGTTAAATTAGTCAATGATTAAGTGCTGCTAAATCATTTAGATATAAGTTGGAGACCAGGATTGGACTTAGCTGCACCTCAGCTCCATCGGGAGTCTAGAAAGCAAGGGACCCACTCTGAACCTTATGACTCAACCAGGGGCTCAAGTAAGACTCAACTTACCCTTTTGAGTCTCTGGTCTCTGTGTAAATCATTTTAAGGCAATTCTATTTTCCTTTGGATGTTTCATCCACATAGTAAGCAGCAGCGCAAACCTTGCCATCGAAGTTTGTTAAGTTGCACTTTTACAAATTTGTGTTACACCTACTTTTGCTAATACCTTTAACTGATTCTTTAAGTGACTTAAACCACTCATTCACAACACCAACTGAGAAACTTCTGGATTTTCTTTAGAAATGTCTGTTAGTGGAAAACACATTTATGCTGGAAAGGTCTTCATGAGATTCCATACTGCCACTTTCAACTCCACCTTAATGCTCCGAAGCTACAGAACCACACCGGACTATTCAAACACATTTCAGGCTAGAAGTTCAACAACTAGAACTCCCGTTCTTCTATAATTCCAGAGTGACCACTGCTCATTTGATATGCAAGAGCCAGAATATAGACACAGAGACACCCATACAACTCTGCAGCCTTCAGACTGTGCAAATGCACTGACCTTGCTTCTCTCACATTTGCATTATTAATTGCCACTGGAAATCAGCAGACTCTTTTCCTCACAGCTGTGTACAGCCTGCACAGGGAACAGGCACCAGCTGCAGAGTGTGGCTTCATTACTGAACAGGCTAGTGGGTCACTAAACAGAGTTCTAAGCAGATCTTAAGTAAAAAGACACCACCACATGTCACACAGAGGATTTCTTAATGTTGTCAAAGAGCACCTATGGGTAGCTGACAAAAGTTTCTGTTCCAACAGGTGACTGTTTCCTCCAGGCATGAAGATTTGCTGCCTGAGAAGTACAACTTATTTTATGAGGAGCACAACGTAAGCCCTCAGGGGTCTGATTTCACTTGCGTTGGCTCACACCCGGTCCTATGAATAGCTTTGTGCAGCACAGGGGTTTTAAAGACCGCTGAGGCAAACAGAGCGCGGTGCAAAGAGCTATTCCTAGGACCAGGAATGAAGCGACACAGGCGAAACCGGTGGGAATTTCTTCCCCACGTGCCTCTGTGGGAGCCTCTGCACCCCTGGCGCAGAAGGCTGTTCGGGAGCGAGGGGTGCTGTCCCGCAGAGAGCGCACGGCACCCCGGTAGCCCCGCACCGCGCTCGGCATCTCCGCTCCGGGCGGCGGAGACACTGCTGCTCCCGCCGCCGCCCCACGCTACGAGCCGCTCCCTCCCGATGAGCCCCCGCAGGCACTCCGGGCGCTGCTCCCCGAGGGATGCCCCGGCCACGGCATCCCTCCTCTCGCCCCTCTGCCCCGCCAGCCCCGCCGCCTCGACCTCTCCTCGCCAGGCTCCTGGGGAGGGTGGGGGAGCCCTGCCCGTCCTGGGTGCCCCTGCATCCCCCGCCGCCCGCTCCTCTCCTACCTGCCGGGTGGCTCCCGCGGCAGCTCAGCAGCAGCCAGAGGTGCAGCGCGACCCCGACAGCACAGGGGCACAGCAGCACCAGCCAGTTTCGCATTGGCCGCCGCCGCCGCAGCCGCCGGCCCCTTCCCCTCCGCGCCGGCCTCTCTCAGCGGCGCCGGGGCGACGGCCCGGCTCGGCCGCCCGCGGCTCCTCCCCGCTCGGCCCGGCCGGGCTCGGCTGCCCCGCGGCCGCCGGGAGCTGCAGTCCCGCCCCGGCCCGGGCGGGCGGCGGCGGCGCGGGCGGTGGCGGCGGCCGCCTACAGCCCCCACAATGCCGCGGGGCGCCGGGGGAGCGCGGCCGCACCGCGCGTCTCACATGGCGGGGGAGCGCGGAGGCCGGGGAACAGCGGCGGGGGCGGTGGCACCGCGTCACCCTCACGGACTGCGGCCCGCCGGGGGCCGTGGCGTGTCCCGAAAGCGTCCGGCTGCCCTGGGGCCCCCGCCGGGAAAGGCCTTCCCGGTTAAACGCTATTCGATAATCCGCTGGATGCCCCTTCAAGGAAGTCGTTGTATCAGAAACAAAATAGCTTTCCAGAACAATCCTTCATTAATCCAATAAAGAGAAAGTGCTTCGCCTTGGCAAAGACCTGCTATGGCTCTTATGAACTGTTTCTGAAGTATTTTTTTCCAGAAAGGAACATGTTCTTTGACTGAAATTCCAGGGAGGATTTTAGACAAAGTGTCCTTAACTGCGACTGGATGACGGCCAAGAATTCTTGTTCTTGCAGAAGTACGTTGTGGTATGTTAATAATCAGCTTCATATTTTACCTACAGCCACCACTCTGAGGAGTTGGGTATCTACAGACTGACACCACAGAGAGCACTGTCTGCAGAACACTGTCCTGGCTAGAAAGGTTTAAATATGATCAGATGAAACAGAGCATAATATTACTAGCACCTTGAGACATTACTTGTTTCTGGTCTCCCTGCACGCAGGTAACAAGGAGAAATGTTTCCTTGGACTGCCCCGGGGTAAAAAGAAGTGATGTGGTTAAAGAAGCAAAGGCTTCTCAGAATCACAGAATGAGTCAGGTTGGAAGGGACCATAGTGGGTCATCTGGTCCAACCTCCCTGCTCAAGCAGAGTTGTCCTAGAGCACATGGCACAGGATTGTGTCTTGAATATCTGATGGTGTCTTGAAATAGTGAGGGAGACTCTACAACCCGCCTGGGCAGCCTGTTCCAGTGCTTGGTCACTCACACCATAAAGAAGTTGTTCTTCATGTTCAGGTGGAACTTCCTGTGCATCAGTTTCTGCCCATTGCCTCTTGTTAATGTATCAGCTAGAAGTTTATGTGTAATGGCCATAAGGCCTAAAGGGACGACTGCTAATGCTAGTCTATCAGAAACAGTTTAATTTAGTAACAGAACCTGATATGAAGTATAATTGAAAGAAAGGATTGAGTTTTTACCCAGAGAAGACTAAATTTAATTTTTTTAAAAATCCCCAAGCCATGAAAAGTATTTGGAAAATGCTTACAGTCCTTTCAAACTGCTTAGTTAAGATTAATTTTTCATCAGCTGTAGTGAGATACTAGAAGGTAAACCAATGACTTTAACTTTTATATATTGAGTTTAAACAGCAGAATGAAAATGTTGTGGAAATACATCAACTTTAGTTTTCTGCATACTTAAAACATTTAATAAGCAATTGAGTAGCAATACTAGGGAAAGCATTTACACAAATAAATGCCATTATTTATCACTATTTACATTTGACTTGCCTTTCAGCAGGTTCAGCTGCAGAAATAAAAACTGGTCTAACTACTAATATTTATCTGTATTTGCCTACATTCCTTGTAGCCAATGTGTTAGGCTCTCTCCCCAGGCCAGGTGATCTTATGGGGACTGATCTTATAAACGCCTAGGAGTGATTACTTTTTTGCAGACAAAACAGAGGACCCAATTTCTTAATGTCTTACTTTCCATATGGTATTACCTACCATGCACAAGGATAAAGGACTGGATAACATACAAAACAGGAGAAACCTGTTTTTCCACATTACAGAAACAGGATATCCTGGTCAAGAGCATGATACATATGCATTTCTGTTAGTCATGTAGGAAATTGTTACAAACACAGTTTAGTTGTAGAGGACTGGCCTTTCCTACTCCATTTCTCTATTACATTCTCTACAAGATTTTTAAAGCCAAAGATTTTACCTAAGCCTCCCAACTTCATCATCTGTATACACTGAAAGTGTGCACCTGTATATAAATCATAAGATGATTAGACCCAACCACTAACTCAATTTTCAGAAGCTCCCATGAGTAAGGCAGTTTCAGTTTGCGTTCTTGAGGGCTTTTATGAGGACTAGTATTTTGGGGAAGCAAGCTGATATCGGAGTATCTAAAAATGATTTCAAGGCACCAAGTTTTAGGCACACTTTTTGAAAAGTGCCTATATAAAAATTAGATTTTTCCAGAGATTTAAGAATCATGAATATATATACTATGAAAAGACAAATGGATCTCTAATATATAACTTCTAGATAATGTTGAATTATTTTTCTAAAAGACAAAAAATTTTGATTTGGGTTATAACAATTCTAGGTATCATTTACTCAAAAATATACCATTTGCATTATGCTCTTTCTGAGCAGATTTACAGTACAGACTCAGGCACACATTGGCACACAAAGGATAATATAGGCACAGCATGTTGGGCACAAGAGCTGAAGAAAGAAGAGAGAAATTTTAGTCCTCAGGCTGCTTGCAAACTTAAGATGCTTCTGTTAAATTTGCATAGTGTCTCTGGATAAGTATCTCCTGTCTGACATAGAGAAGACATGATGGATACCTGAGCTGTACTCATGTACCACAGCTAACCAGTCCATAGCATTCAGGTTTTTTTAATGTTTGTTTGCCTAATTATTGCCCCGAGTGGGATATTTATAGGGCAGTAGCAGATGAGAAGAGTGAGAATCTGGGTGGAGCTGCATATGTTTTAGCACAGTTTGTCCCCAGGGAGTCGTGTGTTTTATTGATCTCTCTGTGCTTCATGTAAAAGCAGAGGAAGGTCTGTTGAGAGATTCCAGTTTAAGGATTTGGGAGACCTTCTCCCCACCTTGAAGCAACACTGACATATTACATTTCACAAAATCTTTGTGCCTTCAGTTTTTTAAAGAAAAAATATTAAAAGATATTAGAGAACAGGGTATGAAGGACTTTCTTAGTTTAAAGGGTTGTAAATTTGCATCCCAAGAATGTGTTTTTTTCTAGTGTTCATTACCTAAACAGATTTGCTGTCCATACTGAGGATTTCCTTACCTTTCTTAGGATCTTTAGAAGAAATAGATTTTGCTTATTTTCCCAAACAGAAGAAATGTTTCACTGCCTCCCCTTTTGGTTTTCTGATCCAATGAAGTGCAGATGCAGAGGAGTTCCCAGACTCCTTTGGGAGTGCCTGGTATTAGTCCATCCTAGGTGCAGATCTGACATTTCACTTGTTAAATTTCATCCTTTTAATCACTGCCCAATGCTCCAATCTGTCTAGTTCCCTCTGCAAAGCCTCCTGACCCGCAACAGACTCAACAGCACCTCCTGGTTTGGTGTCTTTGGCAAACTTGCTAATGGTGCATTCAGCTCCTGCATCCAGATCGTTGATAAATATATTGAACAGAACTGGCCCTAGAACTGAGCCCTCAGGAACTCCGCTGGTGAAAGGTCACCAGCCAGATGTAGCCCCTTTCACTAAAGCTCTTTGAGCTCTGCCTGCCCTTCAGCCAGTTCTTCACTCAGTGCATCCTGAAGCTGCTCATCCCACAGCTGGACAACTTGTCCAGATGGGTGCTGTGAGGGACAGTATAAAAAGCCTCACTAAAATCCAGAAAAACTACATCTACCTCCTTCCCTTTGTCCACTAGGCAGTGACCCTATCATAGAAGGATATCAAATTAGTTAAACAAGATTTTCCTTTTGAGAACCAAAGTTGACTGTGCCTCATGACTGCATGCCTTTCGGTAGGACACAGTATAATCTTCTCCTTAATTATTCCAGTTAATTCTTTCCAAATTAACTTCCAGTTAAGGAAGTTTTGTCTAAAATTATGTGGCAATTATTTTGCTGATGCTTTTTTTCAAATGCAGTTTTTACATCTTCTTGTCTGTTTGGAGGAGTAGCTTTAAGTTTCGCTGAATTAGGTCAGCAAATCAGTGTTGTAATTGGCTCTTCTTCCCTCATGTTTTCTGTGCAGAAGCTTTAACAGTTTTGGCACACGGCTTTGATTTGTGGCAGAAGCCACAGTTTTGACTGAATTCTCCGAGGTCGAACAATATTCTGTAGGGTCTTCCTTTCACTGGCATTGCAACAACCTAGCAACCAGAACAGCTCTGACATCATATTCAGACAAAGATAACCCAATTTTCCTCAGCTCACTTTCCTTTAGAGAAAGGTAGAGCTTCAAGTTTTACATTCTCTAACAAAGGGGTCACTTGAACATCCTGGTAGATGACCAAGCCACCATCCCTTATTCTAGAGAAGAATTAATTAGAATAACCTTGTCATCCTCTGGAAAGAAGGTGTTGTTCAGTTGGATCTTTTTTTCTTTTTAAATAAGACCCAGCCTAACCTGTGTAAGAGTTGGTAACAACCACACAAAATTGGCTTGCAAGACATCAGTTATCCAAACATACCAATGCAGCAATAATAATTTTTACAGTCTTAGCTGACTCCTTGTCATCTTCATGACAATCAAAAATAGAAATGGACTCTACACTGCCTGTATGGTAGCAGCTAAATCTTGACAAGCACATCTCAGAGAGCAAACAGGAACATCTTGCAGAGATGTGGAACACCAAATATCCAATAATCAGTCAGAAGCCAGCTGGTGGGGTTAGCTACTTCATGTGCAGCTAGAATGCACTTATTTTTAACAAGTGGCACAAAGACTTCAGGATGCACATACAGAAGAGAATAAGGTTTATAGAAAGTCCTGCTGAGACCTACAACAGCCAATATGCTTTTTAATCACGTGCCTGGCAAAGAGAAAAGCAGATTGGCCACATATTGTTTATCATTTCATTATTATCTATCACTGGATAGATAACATTCAGGCTATATTTCACTTGAAATAATTTATATGACCTGGTGCTCTTTTCCCCTCATGGTGCTTACCTTGCTCTAGGACAGACGTGCTCTGCTGCAGAATGCACCAGGTGGCTGCTTCACTTGTTGCAGAAGATGCAAGCTGAATGAGGTGGGACTATGAAATAGGGTTACAAGGCTAAGGGTCATAGCTGCTTGGGAGAACAAGAAAATCATTAAACTAAATATTTCACATTGCTTTTTTCCCCACAGTTTCCCTGCATTTGACTTGTAAAAGTCATTCCAGTTTGTAGAGTTGAGGACTCATAGCTGAAGGCTGAACAGATGGGAACATTGTTTGAGATGTTGAAAGAGCTAACTACTCTGCAGTGGCAGGTACTCACAATCTCACCCCTTCTGTTTAGCTTCTGCCTCAGCTTCCCACTGTAAGATGAGAATAGTTCCACCCTCATATTCCTCAAGGATACTGTGGAGATACTTTGTGAAGGAATCTGTGATGAGCACCAGAGAAGCTCATCAGGGAAGACTTCTACAGTAGAAGCAGAATTTGTGAGTAAATCAGGCCCAGGGCTACACAATGAATAATGACACCAAAGTACCAAGTAACTGCTCATTTACTGAGCATTCCCTATACTGTGCCTTGCAGGCATTCCTGCAATGGCAACTGGGAATAGTAGTACATACAAATAAGGGAGGCAAACAGAAGATGCATAAGCAAATTTAACACTGACATTTCTTAAATAAGTGCTTAAATTGGCTTCTCTAATGATATTTTAATGTGGTTTTTTTTAATTTATCCAGATTCTGTTTAAATATCCTCAAATGTATTCACATCCTTGATGCAAGTATTTGTTTAGCTGGTATGGGCAGAACTGCAAAGAAATATAATCACTTCTATGACCTTCTAATTTCTTATGAATAGATATTTCACAGTTGCTATCTATAGTAATTTTCCAGAGTCTGAAGCAAACTCCTAGAACAAAAAGAGCATGTGAAGCTTGAGAAAGAAGAGAAGACCTCCGAGAGGCTGTTAGCTATAGCATTCTTGGTATTCTCAAAGTTTCTGTTGAGGTATTTTTTCACGAGAATCTTAGCATCTGAAGTTTTGTCACTTGATCTTTTAAGGGTATGATTAACATGTTTATATCAGCACTGCAGATATATATATTGGAAATCTGTGTATTGTGTTCTGATGAGTAGGATAAAAGCTGATGTGCTTTCGGGGGGTGGGGGGAAGATTCTCAGACAAGAATCCTTGGTAGTGAACAGTCTTTGCAACAAGAAAGTTAAGGATGAAAAGTCACGTGAGCCACACTTGCCAGAGACAGGCTGTTATACTGTAAAGATCTTTAAAGTCACTGCTACTTGAAAGTTTTTTAAAAGTCACAATGATTCTTTTCTATCAAGCTTGGCTCATTCCTTCCTTTCACTGAAAAAAATTTTGTGCATCTCTTTAAAGGATGCAGTAGAGAGAATGAAGGGCTCAAGGATGCCACCTAAAGCTCAAAGGCACGACAGGGTATGGTACAGTGAGAAGCTACACAACAAATAAATTGTGGAATGGGTGGTCTATTGAAACACATCCTTATGCCATGCCTAGTGTATATTCCATAAAATGTCATTCTAAGCATAAACAGTGGCCTAAGCTCTGTTCCAGTTGTATTATTGTGCTGCGGCATATAAGGAAGTATTTGGCCTAGACTATGGTATTTGGAAAAAAAACCCATCCTGAAATAAAAAACCCAACAGTTTGAGTGCGAAGAACAGTGCAGCACTCAGTCACGGGGAGCTGTTGCACAGTTCTGCAGAGAGGAAGGCAAACAGGAGAGATCATTAGCAGCTCACTGGGCTGGGGGCTAGCTCGGGCCTTAGAACCGAGCCTTACTGCCATTTGCAGGCACCTCACCTGCTCAAGGGAGCAAAGGGCACAACTGGTTGGTGTCAATGAGACAAAGAGGAACAGGCACCCGAGTTACTTAGCTGTGAAACTAGAAAATGAAACTCAGGAAGGGAATATGCAGCAACTCTAACTGATACTCTCAAAGATTTCCACAACTTTTGAAGGGGTTTTTAACTAGACACCTGACCTATTTAACCGAAAATGTATTTGACTTTCGTGTCTTCTTAAACCGAGCAGTCTGGAACTGAAGCATGAGGTTGACGTGCACCCCAGCAGTGCCACAGCTGCAGGCAATACTTCACACAGTGCAGCCCATGAAAACTGAACTGCTGGCTCTCTGTTTATGACAGTATATTATATTAATTTAAAATCCCCCTTTTGGTCATTACTCGTTGGCATTGTATTTTTTTTTTCTGTCTCAGTCGGCTGTTCATCACTTTATCAGCAGGTGGCAGTAATAGACAAGCCTGTGCAATTTCTACTTGTAATAGGAATTGGGGAAAGAAAAGACCCTATTTTAGGGTAAGGCTGCTCATTTTGTTTGTTCACAAGCGTGAGTGGTGTAAATGTACTTGACAAACTCAGACACACATCTTACTTTAACGGACAGAAAAGTTGTTCCCATACCAGTTCTGGTGCTTATGGCTGTACCTAATTTGACAGTGCTATAAAGCTGAATTCAATTAGATGCAAATGTACAATATTTATTCCAAAGAGTCTCCCTAAAGATTAAATATGGAGATGCCTGTAAAATTCTCATAATTTTCCCTACTATTTTTCAAACATTTTTTTTGCACATTAATATTTAAGTCAGTCTAATGACTTTAAGTAATAGTTTTCAGTACAAGGAACATACATTTCTTAGGAACCATTCTTCCCCCAAGTTTTCTTTAGTCGTCTTGAAGAAACAAATCTGGATCCTAATGCAGTCTCAAGGAAAGCCACAACTATGGCATTTTCTAGGACAATTATGTATACAGATTTTTATCCCTATACAATGAAGAGATAGGAAAAACTATATAATCAGGTCCTCCCAAAGTACATATTTTGTTACTCCTTTGATATCAGAAATCCAACTGGATAAACGACTGTCATATTGAAGTTCCAGGCTTTAATATACACCTTTACAGACTGCTGTTCAAGTGTTCTTTCCTTCTGCTGGAGCTGATCCTATTGTAAGTCACTGCAAAAATGCTTGGTTGTGATGTCCTTATGAATCAGTTGGCAACAACTCCTGTGTTTACCCTGTGTCACTGACAGAAAAGCTCATATTTATTTTAACCTGTGCTGTAATGTAGAATAGCTTAAACTCCTCTCCCTATTTTTCCCCTCCTTTGACTGTAATTTCTTAGAGGCTAGCTTAAAAATCTTGCCTATCAGTACCAGCCAAGCACCCTGCTACTAACTTTACACACTGTGTAGGAAGCAAAGAAGGGGAATTTAGTACATAATAGAGAGGAAGAAGTACAACGTTAGGATGCTAGCAGGCCTGGTCTTGTTTTCATTTAAGTTTAGCAGGAATCAAATCAGACTATTTGATGAAAATAAAAACTCATTGCTTCAGCCTACAGAAAACCTCACCGTTAGACAAATCTACATTTTGGAGAGCTTTTTTATATATATGCTACACTTCATGATATAATACATATTTATTATTTAGAAGAAGGAACAAAAACATTCAGATGTTTTTGTGTAGAGGTGAGGCAAGATGTTTCAGCATGAAGCACAAGTATCAGTAGCAGATTATCTAAACCATCTCAAAGGCCAAAGCAGCACAAAATATAATAATCACAAAGACATTTCCTGGTTTAGAGGGCTTGGAGGAAAAGATGATTTTTAAGTGTTGATTCATGGATCAAGCTGGCATTCAAATTAAAAAAAAAACCACAACAAAACAACAAACCAGACCATGCCATTCTCTTTCATGTTCTTGAATAAAGTAATATGTTCATACACGATCCAAAGCTGTTACAATTATATTTGAACTGCTGATCTTCCAAGTGTGCCTCGCTCTCTTCCCCTTCAAATTAGTAATTAGTAATTTCATTCAAGGAACTGCTAAATAAGGCCCAATGATACTAGAGAAAACTGTCCTGTTTTCTACTAAGAAATTATGCTTCTACATATTAACATCTTCAAACACATTATAGATATCTGCTAAAATAAATATACAAGTTATTGTACTCCATGTAGGATTTTTTTAAATTAGAAGCATGAAATCATCCTAATAGATAAGAATTTTTTTACCTACTGAAAGTTATGAATGAATGAAAGAAACCACAAACAAGTCCAACACAGTCACAACTATCTGAAGAAAAATTTAAGAGAAAAAAGGGAGTTCAAAAGAATTACATTCTTCTCTTCAGAGTAGTAACTCTGGATTTTTGTAAATACAGCTCTTGTAACTAGTGATGCTCAAAACCATTGTGAAATGTTTCAATCTCAGGACATCAGACACTAACTGTAATTGGAAACAGAAAGCAAGCTGTTTGCAATACTGTAATAAGCTGTGGCAATTTTGTTATTTTAGATTGGAATGTAAATGATGAGCCACAAATGCGAGTTGCTACAAAGCCTTTGAGAATAAAGCTGCATGCCCTATATTCCCCTCCCATGCTGTTCCAGTTAAAGTCACACATGCGGAAGGACAAATGAAGATGTTGCCATGGTGATCAGAGCAGTTACCAAATCATGTACACTGTAGGAAGGATTCCCTAAAGAATATCATTAAGCATTTTGTTGCTCCCTTTTAACAAATATTTTCAGAAAGGCAATCTTATTTCACTGACAATAAAACAGCTACTCAGTTAGCTAAAGTCTATTTCTCTACCCTCAAAATGAAAACACACCATGCATTAAGAAATATTCTTGTTAAAAGTTAGGAATGGGAATCTTCAGCTGAAAACTTTGAAATAGGAACCAAGGATCAACCAACCCAAGATAACACCTGTTCAAGACATTTGAATGTTCTTCAGCATAGGTACTGTGAAGCAGCTCTATGCCTATCAAACTACTGATGTCTTCAGCTGCCAAACTAAAAACCAGATCTTCAAATGAAAGACATCCCAAAAGCCTACTGGTTAAAAGGAATGTTGTTATATCATTTTTTTTACAAGAATATAGCAAGGTGGTTCTGTGTGAGATGCGAGGTGAGTTCTGCCAGCAGCAGAACCACAGTTCCAAAGCTATCTTGTGTGACCAGACTGGTACCTGAATGCAGTTGGGTGCAGCACATTATCCAAGTTGGTAGGCAAAGAAAACAAAACCTCTACAATGCAGTCATCTTGTATTTCATTGCAAAAAACAGTACAACAGATATTGATGGAAACTGCTAAAAATAAGCCGGACAAGGTACATGCACTTTGGGGAAATGCACATGACTTTGTTCATCAAACTGCCCTTTTTTAGCATCTACACTGAATGTTTAAGTACATCCCAAGGCCCTCAGCTCCTCAGCTGGTCTTTGCCTTGCAGGTATTTAAGATGCTTATGGAATACAACTTCGTGCAGAGGAAGGAAGGAAGCATGATCCATTACAGGGGGCTGTTCAGAGTCTCAAGTCAGTTGAACTAGTGCAGTTGTCCAACAAAATTGTCAGTCAGCCCCAGATATAAGGCAGAAGACACATTGTAAATAAGAAGTACTGCAATGAGTGAACTGTCCTAATACATCAGATCAGAGAGGAGCTTTCAATTATTATTCAAGAAGAATAAAAAAACCCCATCTGTAATGTAACAGTTGCTTCCATCAGATGCCTTGTGTGAGCTTAATTTTACTTACTGAAGAAGGCAATCATATTCCACACCTCAATCTTTTCCCCTCACTGCACTTTCAACAAAGTCAAAACAAAAAAATCTCCCTGAACCTCTATAAATTACTTGCTGAAAACTGAACTAATCTGCAGCTACAAAATATACCAACATAGTGGCTGTCAATGGCACAGTGGTCTTGCTGCATATTCTAGAACAAAATTCATTTACCATTACTCTCCATCCCCATAAAGTCTTACTCTCGTGGGCAAAAGCATGTAGAGAGCTGCTCAGAAAATATAATCCCCCTCCCTATGTTGTTCAGGGCAGTTTTACACCCTCCAATAAGACCCTCAGGAACAGTTATATTACAGTTCAGTTTACTTTCTAAAATAATTTAAATCATTATAATTCAAAATAAGATACAAGCAGATGTGTTTTTCTACAGTTTTATTGATTCAATCCTGGTGTGTAACTATACATCTTCATTCTGCTTGTAGTTACAATGTTGCTTTACTAAGATTCTTTTTGTAGTCAAGTTTCTTACAGTCTTCAGAAAACACCACTTACTGTGTAAGATTAATCATTCCACACACTGTAAATTACTGGGATCTTTTCCTAAATAGTGCTACTTGAGGCAGAGGTCACACTACTCTCTTTAGACAGAAATTTGTAAAGACAAGTGAATTAAATTCACCTTCCAAGGAAAATAAGAATGTTAAATATAGCTTCGAGAAGTGGTATGACTCATTTAGGTATCAGAAAAATCTATGACTGGCAAAGATTTCTACAATTTGATACTGTACTTGATACTTTCATTAAGACCAAAAGAATATTTATGAAGAACTGAAATTAAACTTGTACATTGTTCTCAAAAATAAGTATCACCTTGAGTTTTTTAGGATTTTTTTTAATTTTAATTTTTTTTTAGCAGAAAATGCACTACCTTTGAAAAATATTATAGTTATAAGGTAAGTATAGATATCTGAAGAAAAAAATGCTACAAGCATGCAACACTGATACCAAATTTTAGCAGGAGACATTTTTAATTGAAAACAGACTCAAAGGATAGTACAAAAGAGTTTCTTCTCCCTAAAGGGATTTTCAGATGCAGGCACAGGAATAATAAGGGGATCTTCTCCAATGTGCGCATCACAATATGCCAATAAATCTGCTGCAGCCTTGGACACCTAATAGAAGAGAAGAGAGAACTACTGTAACACGTAATTCTGAACCAATCTGCATTGCATAAATATTTTTCATAAAAACAAATATAATGGGAGCTATCATAAAACAGAGACTAGATTGCTTTATCCTGTAAGTTCTTAGAGACCACAACTCTCCATTTGCTCTTACTAGGCCTAGTAATCCTTACATAAATTTTATCTAACATAGTGACATAAAATGGTATCAATTGATATGATTCATGTTCAGCTGTTCCTCTCCATCAGAAGGAGGTCAGAAGCACATACTCATTAAAACATGTATATGCTAACCATCCATAAACAATATGGATTTTCCTTGAAGTGTCTGTTTCTGTTAGAGGCACCTGCTTCAGCTCTTATTCCCAGTCATTCGTTGTAGGGTTCTCCATAAACACTTTCTACCCTTTGCTCCTCTGGATGCAAAACAAACAAAAAGTTCTTTAGGCACATAACCATGGGATTAAAAAGAAATAATAAATCAGGAACACAACTTGAACATAGTGGGTCATAGCTGTCATTTACACTAAATACTGTTCTTTTCGATGAAGGAAGACCAATTATCTTCTGCTTAGTAAGTAATTTTATTCATAGCATGCATTAAAACTTGAGCATTACCTTAATATTTTTATATTTCTAAAAATAAACAATTCTCAAGTCTCCAAATTCAAGGTACTGGTTTATGCTTACTGAAAAGTCATACAAAAATGCAGCAGTGTGTTGGCCTAAAAGATATTTTTTATTAAGTGAAAAAATTAAATATTAAACTTTGTAACCTTTGCAGCTTTGTGCCATATGAATATCTGTGACATTAAGCCACTGTGATTCATTTATTTTTTCAAGTATTTAGAATGCATACACAAAATATTTTTGTTCTGCTTGGTCAGCAAGATATTCACAGCTATCTGTATCTCTTTGCTTTGGTGAATTAATGTGTTTTCAATAGTCTGAGAAAATGAAATCTGAAGTCTTTACAGAAAAGTCTTTTCTCTGAGCAACATGACAGCTTCTCCTGAGTCAAACACTGAGGTCAGCATGTTTGCTTAATTATAGCGAAGAGGAAAAACAAATTAGATTTCTAGTATTTTTCAAGCAGATGTGTCATCAATGTTAGCTTTAAGCTTCCCCACACCCTACTTGCTTTGACATGAGTCCGGCCAGTAGTAGGCTTCAGATGAGACCTATGAAGTCAACAGGTATTGAATCCGAATTCACATAAAATTTAAATTAACTCCTGGAAGAAAATAACAGACTTTTAACTTCTTAAATATCCACTAAAACATATCTTTGTAGAATGTTTAAACCCACAAAGTACCTGTGTTTTGGCATCCCAGTATAGACTATCCTCCTAGTGGAAGAGGCAAGGGTGTTTAAGTTATTTAAAATTAGTTTGTCTTTGAGTTGTCCTGTAAGTCAAAAGGGTGGGCAGAGACACTACATATAAACAACAAACTGCTGGGCACACACAAAACAGAAAACGAAGCACTAAACTGAGCAAATCAGAAGAGATATTCAGAAGGACAAATTCTTCTCAAGAAAGAAGCAGGTAAAACACTTATGTGTGGAAAATTACAAAGTACAAAGGATTGTAATCACTTTCAGACATACGTCAATTAGCTACTTGCTAAGCAATGACAAAAGAATGAGGCTTAGGGTACGAGGGCACTGTCTAGAACAGAGAAATAGATCTGTAATCAACAGAAAACTTAGGAATCCTATCATATTTCCAAGTTTAATTTAAATTTACTTGTGAATTTTTAAAAAGATTATTCAAAGAAAGGCACAGTGTAGACAGAGTATGAAATTCCTATCAAGCCCCCAAAAGATCAAATGACAGAAACATATTTTTCTTTGCTATGTATGCTGTACCTCAGCAAAATATAAACTAGCATAGAATTTATCCACTGAAGAGGAGTTTAGCACATTTCCAGTAATGTTAGGAGGAATGTATCACCACAGCATTTTGGAGAAGTATTTGCAAGTAATGATAACCATCAGTACATTCATAATTATTTAATATTCAGTTTTTCACTTTTCTATTGTCCTTCAAGTTTATCTAAGCTTGTCTCAAATTAAGAGAGATCTATGCTCTAATTAATTAGCTGGTCCTGAACTCTTACATTCGAACTGAGCAAATCAAACTCAGCGCCACAGGTGCCCACAAAAAGCTCAATGACATCTTCACTGCAATGTCATAATAAATATTAGTGCCATAAAACCTCATGGAGAGCTAGTCTGATTCTCTGGGTCCCACAGACAGGGTTTATTAAAGATGCCCAGCACATTTTGCCTTCAATTAAGCTAATGAGTAAATTATTTTATTCATGAAACCAACAGTCTTTTTAAGCAAACTGAGCCTACAGAAGCAGAGAACTAACTCTGGACTTCAACAGACCAACTTTCCCACAATGATCTTGTTTGTTCCATGCACGGATAAGCAACATCAGCCCAAGTATACTGCTTTTCTTTCAATGGAATAGAAGTACAATTTCAATCATCATTCTTAGAAGGGATAAGCCCAGTAATATAATTTCTTGTTTCTCTGCATTTTACTGTGCTTTGATATCATGTAACAATGATTTTCACTAGCAAAAGCTCACCGTACATTTTTGTGTCTAACTTGTCCTCTAATGCTGGTAGCAATGCCATAAAGCAGAGCAACACTTTCTTCAATGTCAGAGTGTTTAAATCCCAATTTAGTTTGCTTTTAAACAAACCATAGTACAGTTTAGTAAAAAAACAAACCTGCAACAAGGAACTGAGGAACACCATCACATTTCAGCAAATTGTCACAAACTAAACCTGTACGAGGCCATATATTTTCATCCTTTAAGCAAACAGAAAGTTTGGGGAGGAGATATCCTCCCACTGGGATTACAGCAGTTATAAAAGTGAATTACGGCCATGTCTTCACTAAAAGTGGAGTCACTTAGGCTTGCACAGCGGAATAATGACCACTCACTACAGGGAGTTAAATTAGCTGATCTCAATCCAGGAGCAATGAAAACACGAGTTCCTGCGGCTGTGAGCAGTGTTGGCAAAGTCAGAACCGTGGCCAAAAAAAGAGCAAAATACAACGTTGCCTCCAGCAAGTTTTCTGCTCGGTGTCATTATTCGGAACAACAGTGGCGGAAGGCCCCTGCATTGAGAGTGGCATTAAGGCTCCAGCAGAGACGCTGCTTTAGCACACGTCAGCAGCCAGAGATGCCTCATGGCCAGGGCTACACCCTGCTAGTGTACAAAATAATGTGCTGATCAGCCTATTTGTGTCATGGAAGGAGTTAAATGGAGGCTGCTCCCTCAGAGCTTTTACTCATCTTTAGGGTTATTTGTAGCTGAATGCTGCTGAACAGTTTCATCAGAATAGCTTTTATTAAGAATTAAAATAAACGCATGTAACTTGAATATTCAAATGAAACTAACACATTTATCATGTCATCTCTCCTACGCAATACAGCTTGGTCTGCAGATTCAAAGTAATTTACACATATTGCAGAAGTAGCTAAAGAAAAAAAAATCAGACTCCAGTTTGATTGATGAATTCTTTTAAAGTGTATGGATAGAAGGGATTGAGTATATAGGGATCACACTGATCTAACACTTTATACAATTACTTTTAGCCTCTCCAGTGAAAAATACATCTTGTTGTCAAACTACCAAAAGGAAACAAAAAAATCCAACAAAATATTCAACCCTGATGCTTTAAAGAATTAGTCTCAGGAGGACTGTGAAATTTGACGATTATATTTCAGAATAACAGAGGTGATAAGAAAGCCAAAGTTAGAACATAATCCTGTTAGCTGTACTAATAATTATAAGCTTCAATGACAGGGCAAAATGCTGCAATTACTATGTCATCTGTCTTGTCATGGATTGTGACTAATTGCCATCCTTACTATGACACCCACTCTGCTTATCCTTTACATCTAAAACAAAGAGATTCACACACATTTATTGGCAATTCCACCGTTTATCTCCCAATACTATTCAGGACCAGTTAGGAATACTTCCTGTCTTCTAAGGAAAAAGAAAATGGAGTAATAATTGATATACCAAGTTTCTTAAATGTCAGAGCACTCTTTCTTGCTTTTCTGCTTGCAAAGAGAAGAATAAATAGTGCTTTATTCTGAGGACAACTCTGATGAACATCAAGATTACCTTTGCTTTCTCAACTTTACTGCTAGATCTTTAGAAGACACATTCTTCTACTAGTCATGAGGCCACTTCATCTGATTTCACTTGATGTTTCCTAGCTTGGAATATGCATTTCCTGCTTTGTACTTACTTCTCCATTATAACTCTAGCTGTTCTTTTGGCAGGTAAGGTAGGTTCAATTTACAATCCTTCTGGGATTCCTACAGTTTACAAAAAGAACCACAGTAATACTCCTTCCAACTACCAATCAATACACCAATAACTTTATCCTCCGCTTTTAAGTTGTCCTTTTTCTTTCACACCTTAACAGCGAGTTGTCTTTGTGGAACCTCAGAACACAGCTTGCTCAGAACACAGCTTGCTGTTCTGACTGGCTAAAGGACTTGATTTTTAAATCAGTTGAAAAATCCAGAGCACAGCGGGGAATGTGCAACTATCATTATACTTTTAACTACAAGATTTTAATTGAGCAGACCCAACTCTTGCTGCTTACAGCAGCTACTGTCCATGGAAAACAAAGTGCCTCTGTAGTAGACAAATGAGCTAAAACTTCTGATTTCCCTGGCCAATAATGCAGGCACCTTTTTAATGTTCCCGATGTGGTCTTGCCTATTATGGGAATAACTCTTTGGCTACAGCTATTTGAAAACTGTATTTACTTAAATTATTTGGAAAGCAGTGATCTTTTGTTAAATGTCTAACTAGTTTAATCAGATGCAAAATGCCAGAAAAAAGGAAGGAAATTCATTTCTCTGCCCTTTACAGTGATGATCTGAGAACTCAAAATCTCCTGTTGAAACCACTGGAAAGTCTCTTGGTAAAATCTGGCTATGCTGAAACACACACTTAGCTGATTCAAAGTTAAAAAGCAAAACAAAGACCTTGAAAAAATAAAAATCCTATCAACCTCTTCTCACAATCCTTCATATGCTTGTTCAAAAAAATTCTAGAAATCAAGACATTTTGAAAGGTTATATTCAGTTTATGTTAGTATAGGAACCCTCAGAATTCTGAAACATGTCAGATTTTCTGTGGTACGTTTTTGGTCCCAAGCTGTCTTGAAAGGTGAAGTCATTGCACTTTCAAGCTATCTTGTTATTTAGGTCTGCCACACTTGCTAATAACTGTGTTCTTTTTAATTAAGCTGACTGTAAAAATAACCTATGTCTTTCTTGCATATGTAATTAAGAATGTTATATATCTAACTAATGAACCTATCTGCATAACTGAGCTAATGATGTGGTTAGTGACAGTTACCACTGAATATACAGAAGCAAGTTTAAGACAATCTATGATTGTCTTAAATCAACAATTTCAAATTCCAATAAACTGGGTCATATTTTTCCAACCCTTTCCTCTGCCACTCCTGCACACCCATTCCTTCTAGTCACTTCTGTTCATGCAGCTGCAATATGACCTGAGTAAGGGGACGGTTTAACTGCATTGAATACTGAAAAGATAGAACTTCCCTTACCCCAGAAAATAGAAACACCTGTCCCTGTCAACAGATTATGGAATGAATTTGTAAGGTACAAGATAGACGCTACACTTTTACAAATTCAGTGATCTTACAAGACATTGCTAAAAACTGCCACAAAATGGAGAGACTGAAATTTCTATTTTCATATAACCAAGATTGACCACTCATGTGGCTGTAATAATATTTCTGAATTAGAAACACTACGTTTCCAATTAGTGAGTTTGTGATCTGATACTATTTTAAAAATCATAATTATATGCTCTTGTCCCCATGCTCACACTACATGCAAAATTTCAGCACACAGGACAGATGGACAAACAGACTGAGTTAAGACTATATGATAATTTTACTGTACAACATTTCTTAACTGTCTTATCGAGTTAGTAATCTCAGTTACAAACAGTTAAAATTTGTAACAACTCAGGTACAGTTGTTTGCAGAAAATCGGATAATTTAAATGTATTCCTTTTCAGAGATTGTCAGACTAGAAACTGTTCCTACTTGGAGAGACTGGATTTTTTAATGCAAATAATTATTCTCTATTTTCAGAGGCAAATAGCAAAAGAAATGAGCATTGTTTTCTTAAAACTTTCTATGACATTATTAGGTTTTAGGTGCTTGATTTATTCATAAAATTTTAGCCTAGTGGAAGGCACAATGAGAGGCAAGAATAATCCACAGACTGTGCTGGTTAAAAATGTTGAGAATCTCTGTTTAATAGTGCCTTTAGTAAAAATATTTAATCCACACATATTTAGAGGTGTGATAAAATGAAACCTTCACACACAACAAGTTATCAAGTGTGAAAAATCATAACTGCACACTGCAATCATACAAATTTTTTGTGCAATGACATCTGCGCTAAAACAAAACAAATCGAAGCAATTCATCTTGTCTCATCGCTGTTCAAAAGTATTGCAATATCTTAAAGACTTATTCCAGGTCTTAAGGGAGAAAAACTGAGAAACCTGAGCTGCTACAGGTGACAAGGAAGAGCACCCCTACATCTGCCAGATGATTTTAAGTATTTCACAAAGTACAACTTTTGACAGATGTAAAAGACGCTCACACAGGAGCAAACTTTAAGCCAGGCTTTGGAAATCCCTTCATTAGAACCCACCAGTTAGTGGCTCATTTACAGTAGTTAGCAGGAGTAGTTAGTAGTTAGTTATTTGCAGTAGTTAGTAGGAGTTAGTGACTCATTTACAGTACTGAATATTGATTTATAGTTCAACAAGAATTTTTGATTTCAGCTGGTTGAGTGTTTCTACAATATTAAAGAGACACTGTAACACAAGCTAGTCAGTGAATTCAAAATATCAACAATAAGTCTAAGTTTACCTTCATTCTATCCATGTATGCTTCCATTTTTAATTGCTCCACAGCTTTCCTGGCTTGAGATATATTGGTTGTACTGTTTGATACTAGTTCCTTCATTTTGTTTTTCCTAGAAGAGACAAAGTTGAAAACATTTAAAAGTACAGGTAGCAAATACAGCAATCACTGAGAAGACAGTTCTCTGAACCTTAATCAACCCTCACCCACCACATCAACACTGCCAGGCTGTAGGTCACAAATACAGACCAGACACCATTTATTTCTGTCCTCTTGCTCAACAGCACCTTATTGCATTACATATTTGCACTCTCCATCATCAGTACTCAAACTGAATCCTGCAAACAACATACAAACACAGAGCACAGGACCATTACTTCAGTGTAGAAATGGGTGCCCTGGTTTAGACTGCCAACTCAGAACAGCTGTTCACAAACAGACCTTGCAGCCATTGCACAGTTTGGCTCCATGCCCCAGTTACACCTTGTAACATCAAAACAAGTTCAGAAATATGCACAGTGGAAATGAATGTCACACCGCTCTCACTGAGCATCAAAGAGAAATTTTAAGATAGAGAACGAGTCAAAATTCTGACTATCAATATAAGGGATTTAGAAATTAAGTAACAGATTAAGAAAAATAATGCAGTGGTTTCCAACTTTTTGCTTAGACATGCCTAGCAAATTTAAAGATGATTAAAACCTGGTACAGTACACTGTGCAGGATAGGAATGCATTATTTTTTAAGAGATCTGCAGCTCTTGGGAAGGGACATCTAATTAAGGTATGACAGTGTTTGGTTTTCTTGCATTGCTACTCCCTGAGGGATTAAATCAACTCTTTATCACACAGTCCTCAGCTCTGTTACCAGATTAGTCAACATGACCACATTCAGACCTTGAATAACTTACAATATATATGCCAAGGTGGTCTGTATGTTAAACCACCTTGTGCTGACACCACTACGTAGCACTGGTCCAGCACAAGTAACAGTTCCTCTTTCAAAGCCATTGGAAGTTAGACTAAAGCCGCATGGAAAGATGATAGGATCACAGACGACCTAGACAGGTTCTAGGCTAGTCATACTATCCAGTAAGATGAGGTGCTGAGGTTTCAATCAGCCAAAACACTCCCCTGTGGTCTTCACCACAAGTGCCACCTGAAGCAAGATTAGTCAAGCACCAAGTGTCAGAAACCAATACAAAGTTTGGCAATGCAAAGGACACGGGGTGTGAGAGGCAGATGGGACATGGGAGAAAAACACACAAAAGCATTCATTTTGTATTGCTGCCAGAAGAGTTTTTGGCTCAACTCTTTCAAAATGAATACTTCCAGCTTATTTCTGGATAAGAAGCAAACACCTAGAACCATACAAATTTCCCTTCTTTAACCTTGATAGCTTACCTGATCCAGACACTGGGGGATAAGATACAAACAGGAAATTAAGTAGGACACAGGAAATGCTCTTGTAAAAAAAATTGTATATACGTCTTAACCCTGTTAGACTCAATAGAAGTACATAATCTAGAGCACAAAAAGAATGAAGGAATAACTTTTCAACTGCTTTGATTTCACAAAATACATGCTCCAAGGTAAAAAACATCTGTTTCTTCTCCTTTCTAAAAATCAGTAACCTGTGCTGTAAAACAGGATAGTGGAATACAAATGCATTGGTGAGCCATACTCAACACTCATTTGAAGAAACAAAAGAATCTTATTCTTTCAAGTCTAGTGTAAGTCTAGGCAGGGGAAAAGACACCTTAAAATACATTAATTGTGCTAAGTAAACAAGAGCTTTAACATTTGCCAAGACAAAGAACAGGTTTTTGGGGGTTTTTTGTGCGTCATTTGAATGGAACACAAGTTTCCCCCTTGTATGCTCCGATGAAATAAAACCATGTCAGAACACAGCAGCTTCTTATTTTTTTGACTTTGTTTACAATCTTTTAACTCATATTCTTCATAAGGCACAGGATTGAATACATGTGGAGGAACTGGCTTTGCATAAAATGCCATGTACAGTACAAAAACCCACAACCAACCAACAGCCTCCAATCAATTTTCAGATGTGTTTTGACTTGCAGTGGAAAGTCAAACAGCAGAAAGGATATGAGACATTCACAAGAGGAGGAGGCTCTGAATTACAGCTCATCTCTGGACTTTTTGTTTGACAACTCCCTACCTTTTAAGCATTGACCTAGCCATAAAAATGAGAATAAACACATTTAGCTTTGTTTACAAAATGATACTCCCACAAGTATGAATCATTTAAATTTTGTTATCATCTCCACAGCTAAACTCTAATGATCATAAAGCCAAAAAAAGTCAAAGCTAAATCAATCAACACGGCCCTTTCTACACTTGCCGCAGCCCAAGTCCAGAGGCAAATTGGAAATTTAATATTGAATAAGAGATGTAAATTAAACTGAATTAAGCAACTGAAACTGCTTGAACAGTCCAGAGAATTCCAGATCTCCCAAGCTTTTCTGGCAGTTCATTCATTCAAATCATGCTTAAATATTTAACTACCATATTTCTGGAAGAGCTTCACATCCATTTAATCTCTGCTTTTCATACACACTGCTCTGGTTCAAGAACTTTTTTTAAGAGTGATATCCTCTGTTTCACATTTCACCTACCAAGCTACATATACCTCTACTTTCTCTAACTCTCTGCAAATACAGTACATATCTGTGCATCAGTTACATATGATGTGTCTTTTTTGCAGACAAAACTTTGGATGACACCTGGTTCTGCTCTTCTTAGCACCTATGATATTTTTTAATAACCTGAAGCTTAACATTCTTTAATGAAATAAAATATTTGCTTAGAAATAAAGCTCTAGGGAGAAAGACATTTTAATAACAAATCAGGCTGTGCTAAAGGTCATTTTTGCAGACAAAGCTTTGGATGACATCTGATTCTGTTCTCATTAGGATCTATGATATTCTTTAATAACCTTAAGCTTAATACTCTTTAATGAAATAAAATTCTTACTTAGAAATAAAGCTCCAGAGAGAAAAGAAATTTCAATAACAAGAAAATCTGTTACACACCCATCCCCTGGAATGTGAGGAAGCCTCCTCCTTAAAACACCCTCTTGCAGGACCTGTTTCCTCTGAAGTGCTTCCTCTGAGGCTGCAGCCTGACAAACAGTTCTTAATCTTTCTCTTAAGACATCTCCTCAGAAACAGTTCAAGTATTCTCAAGGCCTTTAGTCCCACAGGAAGGCACATCTAGCTTTATATTGTACCTGAGGGGCAGTCTGCAGGATCACAGAATGGTTTGTGTTGGAAGGCACCTTTAAAGGTCATCTAGTCCAAGGCCCCTGCAATGAGCAGTAGCAACTTCTACTACAACAAGTTGCTCAGGGCATCCAACCACATCTTGAATGTTTCCAGGGATGGGGCATCCACCACCTCTCTGGGCAACCTGTTACAGTGCTTCACCACACACGAAACAATTTTTTTCCCATATATCTAGTCTATATCAACCCTCTTTTAGTTTAAAATCATTACCCTTTGCCCTATCGCAACAAGCCCTGCTAAAAAGTCTGTCCCATCTTTCTTACAAGCCCCTTTCAATTACTGAAAGGCTCCATGCAATAAGGTCTCCCTGGAGAGTTTGCTTCTCCAGGCTGAACAATTCCAACTCTTTCAGACGTTCCTCATAGGAGAGGTACTCCAGCCCCTTGATATGTGTGTGGTCCTCCACTGCACTCACTCTGACAGGTTGATGTCCATCCTGTGCTACGGACCCGAGAGCTGGTGGAATAGCAGCTGAGAGCTGCAGCACTGCAGGTGGGGTATCAACAGAGTGGAGTAGAGGGGCAGAATCACCTCCCTTGCCCTGCTGGTGATACTCAAAAGGAATAACTTCTCCCTATTTTAAAATTATCTTAACTCCCTTGAACCAGAAATTACTCAGCTGGGTTTGCTAGTGTTCATTCCTGGCTGTGTTTCCAGCAGCCCCCCATTAAGTTAGATCGATACAGACATACAGAGGTCCGGAAAATCACCGTAGTTACAGTAACTATGTTAATGATCAGACTACACGCAGTCTATGTGTCACTGATGCACACCAGTGGACCTAGATTACATAGGAGCTCCCTTATCCAGCCTATTTTTGTGCAGCATATGGAATTCATTAACCTAGCCTCTATTGATTCTTTTCTATTAGGGGAACACCGATCACACTACCAAAGAATAGTGACAGCAGCTACACAGCCTTTTTCAGCCAAGTAGTTTCTGCTGACTGGCACATCATACTAGACAACCGTTTCCTAAAGCATCACTCCTGAAAGCTTTGTGTTGACAGCCTCCCAGCCAGATGAATATTCTGAGGTTTTGTGGCTTTTTAGGTCACTTGAACTTCATCCTTTTTCTGGGTGCAGTTAATGCATGTGTGCTGAAGTTCATCACCTCCAGGGCTCCTCAAAATTGCCTTGTGAAGAGCAACTTTTCTTTATTTGTTTCTACAATTGATTAGATTGTACCCAACAGCACTTCAAAGGCAAACTTATCTTATGACAACCCAGGAAGCTGCACAAATATTTGCAGGTATAGCTTGACCCTGCACCAGGGTAAGGAGCGCAACTAACATTTACTAAACATCATAAATACTTGTTAGTAAAATGCAGGAGAAGTTTGAAAATTTGAGTAACAGAGAAACAAAATATAATTTTCAAGTTTTTTGGTATGGATTTCAACAAGCAACAGGAATGAAAAGCTGCATGGCAATTTCTTCCCCTCTAGTTCCAAGTACAACCTTAAAATGCAATACCAGAAGAGTGACCTGAAGAATTCAATCTAAAAAGCCCTAAACCAAATTTCTTTCACCAATCTAAAGTGATGAACCTGAAATTACTAAATTAGAAAATCTGGAGTTGACAACTATGTAGAACACCTTCCACATAAGCTCTGCACTTCTTGGACATATAGCACAACAGAAAATCCAATCATGCAACAAAGTCCCATTAGCAGGACATTAGCATGAATCATCTCTGGACACTGACCTGCAAATCACATACTAAATTGTGGAAGATCCTCACATTTCATTATCCACTTGCAAGAACACAAACAGCAAAATTTAGACACTCACAGCTGTTTGATAAAAAACTGGCATACCAAAGAAATTAAAAAAAAAAAAAAGAAAAAAGAAAAGAAAAATATAGAAGAGTTTTACAGTTGCTGTTTAGGCAAGAGAAACCTAACAACTACCCCTGCACTAAGAGCACTAGTTATTTGTGCTAGCATCACTGTCCATACAGCATGGGTAATTTTCCCCTTTATCTGCAGGTCACAAAGAGGAGAGGAATAACTTCCTCTGCCGTCTCAGTTCTTACTCCAAGATTCACCACAACTGATGTAGCTCTGTAAACAGAGAGGGCGGGTAAGGAATCCTTTTACTTTCTCTATCTCATGGCTGCACAAAGAAATACTAGAAAATTACTACAGCTTTTCATTCCATCTACTAAGGAGAGACTTAGTAGTACGAGCAGAAATGAGTAGATTAAAGGCAAGACTATTGTTCACGATAAGGAAAGAATGTAATTTTCATACCATAAACACGGTGACTTTGAAAATATATAACTGCTAATCATGTCACTGCAAACCAGCCAAACTCCAACAGCTCAGTTCTTATCCAACATATTCGGTACTATATTCAGTCCACCTGTCAAGTTCCAAAAATTCTTGCCACTACGCCCAAATTTTTATTCAAAAATATCATCTTGCTTCTCGGCATTTAAAAAATCAAAGAAAACAATGGTTGAACTAATGTGACATTTCACAAGGACAATCTTTTCATCCAATATTATTTATCATATAAGGTTACGTGCACATACAGCCCAGCAAACTACCAGAGATCCAGAAAGTCTGAGGCAGGAAGATGATTCCTGTCTACTGTTTTACCTCTTTGGTTAACTTTTTAAAGACAGTTGTGAGCTTCTAAGAAATATACGAGGAAATTTAATTATTCCACTTAAACCTTGCTTAAAATGTATTAAACTGAATTGTAACACACAAGGTAGGAAGAGCGCCTCCGGGAAGCTCGGCACTGCATCACCTGCAGTGTTTTTCAAGTTGTTATTCCGAGTTTTCTGTCTCTCTGAGCAGCCCTAATGGCTCTGCTGTGCAGCGGCTCCAAGCACAGCACATCAATAATTATCGCCAGCAGCCGACGGGCAGTAAGTGTTATTCCTCCGGCAGCGCGAGCCAGTCTGCAGGAAAAGCGGCCGCTTCCCCTGCGCCTTCGCACCAGGCAGCTGGCGGCGGAGGAACGAGCACACAGAACAGAGAACCCCCCCTGCCGCCCGCGGGGTACCTGGACTTGGGGGCAGCTTTTCCACGGAAGGACGTCCCCCGCCGATGCAGCGACAGCGGAGCCCAAAGCACGGAGCCGACTACTGCGGGTACCCGGGAAACTCCGACTGGCGCGGCCACCGCCGGGCGCTGTTTACCCGCAGCCCACGGAACCACCGGGATGCCGGGCGGAACAGCCGCGGGTTTCCCAGGACACCAGCGCTGATAGCAGCGAGGGAGAAACCCCCGCGCAGCAGCCCCGGACCGCCCCCGCCCCAATCCCTGATCCCGCCCCACCCGGCACCTTCTCCCGCCCGGCGCCTGCGGCTCCCCCTCACCGTGCGGGGCGGCGGCCAGGAGCACGGGAAGCTCCGAGCAGCCCGGGGCGGCGCCCGGCAGCAGCACGGGCACATGGCCCCCGGGGCGGGGTGGCCGCGGCCCCGGCTGCCACCGCCCTCCCGCTCCGCCCCTCTCCGACCTCTTTCTTTACTGCTGCAGCCTCCTCCTGTCCCGCCTCCAGCAGAATTTAGGGATCAGAGGGTCGTCCAGGTATTTCTCAAACAGGATCACAGATCAATTAGGTTGGAAAAGACCTCTGAGACCATCGAGTCCAACCTATGACTGAACACCACCACGTCAACTAGACCATGACATGTCCAGTCTTTCCTTAAACACTTCCAGGGACAGTGATGCCACTATCTCCCAGGGCAATCCATTCCAATATTTAATTACATTTTATGTTAAGGAATTCCTCCTATTGTCCAACCTGAACCTCCTCTGGTGCAGCTTGAGACTACATCCTCTTATCCTGTCACTGGTTGCCTGGGAGAAGAGGCTGACCCCAACGTGGCTACAACCTCCTTTCAGATAGTTGTAGAAAGTGATAAGGTATGCCCCGAGTCTCTCCTTCTCCAGGCTAAACAACCTCAGCTCCCTCAGCTGCTCCTCATCAGACTTGTGCTCCACACGCTTCACCGGCTCCATTGCCCCACTCTGGACTCACTCCAGCACCTCAATTTCTTTCCTGAATTGAGAGGCCTAGAACCAGACACAGTACTGCAGGTGCAGCCTCACCAGTGCTGAGTACAGAAGGACGATCACTTCCCTGGTCCTGCTGGCCACACTATTGCTGATACAGGCCAGGATGGCACCAGCCTTGTTGGTCACCCAGGCACACACTGGCTCATGTTCAGCCAGCTGTTGACCATCACCCCCAGGGCCTTTTCCCACTGGGCTGCCTTCCAGTCTCCACCTCCAGCCTGCAGCACTGTACCTCGAACTGGAAAACTTGCATGACCCAGGGGTTTGGGGTGAGAGCCCACACTGCCTGTCCCACTGAACAAAGGAAGGATGAAGGAAAAAGCTGCCCTGAGGAAAGGAACTGCTGTGGGAAAGGGGCACTTAGACTCACCTTGGCGGGGTTAGTACATCAGAAAACTTCAGCTTCATAGATCAATATTTACATACTTTTCCATATAAAACCCATACAGGTGAGCAGCAGTTAAAAGTGCCAATTAACATTTTTAACTGAAAAAATTGTCATCCCAAATAATTAACATGTTGGCAGGACCACCATCACCACAGTCTCATTTATTTTATTCCCCAGTAAGGTGCTGTTCCTTCTGGAGGGGTGTATGCTGGTCACCCTTTTCTCCTACCCGGCCATCAGCACTTCTTCTCATTTTGTCGTAAGAGAGCAGAAGCATTTCCAAGTCACATTTGTTTTCTATACAAAAGAGAACAGGGAAGAGCCCCATTTTCAAAGGTGACCTGGAGCAAGGGCAGCTTCTTTTGAGACTGAGTCAATGGCTCTTGGGGTGGTGGCTTGGTAAAAGGAAATGCAGCAGGAAGAAGGTAAACATTACTAAGTTCAGAAGCTTCCCCTAACTAGAGTTCCAGAAACTGATTGGAAACCTCATTGGCTCATGCTGCTGCTCTTTCATTCATGTTCAACAAAAGATTCCGTTTACCAGACAAAGAATTTATGAGCTGTTGGACAAAGAGCACAGGCTCAACCGTTCTAGCAATCAGACAGTTGTCACTCATTTACACAAAATTTTTACCTCTGGATTCTAACAATTTTATTATTAAAGCTAAAATATGAGGGTGGGGAATGGCTGTTTTAAAATGTATTTTCATAATTACAGAGACATGCTTTCTTTTAATCTGCAAACTCTTACCTTTCACCACAACCAGGAGTCTCCTATCAGAGTTGGCCCATAGGTTCTGAAGGCAATATCCATACAGCTAACATAAACTTCTATTCCTTGAATTTATATGAACTAGCCCCTAATGAAGATTATATGGGCTTCAGTAATTTGCATTAGAGAATCAAGATTTAATTTTTTTTTTCTGGGAATGCTAGCTCAAAGCTGGAAACAGTGAGCAAACTCCTGTTTTTACTCAGCTACTTTCTGCCGTGTAGTCTAGAATAGCTTAGAAGTCTAATTGGAGCAGTCACATTTAATTTTTAATCCTTGTTCAAAATTGTGAAATGCACAACACAGCCTATTACAGGGATCCAGATGCAAAATCAGTGGCTTTCTGACCCCATTCCAGAGCAGTAATGGCAAATAAATCTCTACACAGAGGTCATTTGTCAGTAGTTTGTAACTTACTACAGTAGCAAAAGAAATAGTACTGTCTGTGTGTATGGAGACTTACCTAGTATTCCAGTGGATATTTTTTAAGGCAAGCAGAAATTTTAAGTAGTAATTGGTTTTGGGGGGGTTTTTTTAGGTTTTTTTTGGCTTTGTTGTTTGTTTTTGTGATAGAGTAGCAGCATAGTGTGATTTCTGTTTCCATATTCAAGGGAGAAAAAAAAAAAATAACCCAATACAGCTTTAAACAAAAGAAAGTGTGAAGAAACTAAAAGGTAAACTAAAAGTTTGTTAGTAGCAAGCTAGGTGATAATTCCCCCACTGCTCTCTAAAATTATCTCTGCAAAATGCATAGTAAATCCTGCAAGTGTAGTCAAGAAATCCTGGAAGGAGGGAGGGAGAAGACTCTTGCTCAGTATAAGAAACTCTTTCAACTCTTTCTTCAAAGATCAATGTAGTTTAAATGTAAAAATGATCTTTAAAGTTGATGTTTCAGAGTAAAAGTTGAAAGGTATTTTTAATTTCTCACAGAAACTTTTTCCAGCAGAAAATTGTCTCATTTAATTCACTTCACAGATATCAGTTCTCTACTGATTTTTTTTTTTTTGTTTCTCCTATTCGTTGTCATGGGTTTGACTAAACATCTCTAAATGCAAGATCAGGGTTCCCTTTTTCAGTAATGGTTTAGAGACTCCCTCTCTCCACCACGAGTAACAATCTGACTCTTGCCTCCCCTTCCCTTTCTCACCAGGTCTCTCCACAATCAGAACATAAAGGTCTGGGTTTACCACAGAATCCTGCAAGTGGTATCAGGTAGACAGGCCTTGCCACATGAACCTCTCCCCAAACCCTGGCTTCCAACAGAGAGAGCCTTGCATCCTATCAGATGCCTAACAGACATCCCAGGCTCCCGCTTTCTGCCCATCTCTCAGAGAAGCCAGAGAGAATTCCTTTTCTGCCTTTTCAGTTCAGACAGGTTTTCAGGGACGAGGCAGCAGGAAGGAAGGGGAATGTCTCTGCTTTGAGAGACATCACTTCATCCAAATTGTAGTCATGCATCCTATGGGAAGGAAGGACAAATGCACATGTGTGCAAAGTGATACGCCTAGAGTTTCCCACTTCCCGTCTTACACTCACCACCTTCAGTTCGACAAGCACATGACATAGTCCATAAATAGAACTTCCCCACCTCATGAATTTTAAAATAAGAAAGAATTTCTGAGAATCACAGAAATTGATCTGGACAAAGGTGTGAAAGATCTCTAAAAGAGAAAGGTGCAGCTAAGCCAGAACATGTTTCTAATAATCTCAAAATTATTTGGTATAAAGATCTGTTTATTACCCGACAATGTGACAGTGTATATACAAAGACAACGTGGAATGTGACATTTACAGGAAATTTCAGTACATCATGCACAGACACTATTGCAATGTTATTTTAATAGTTCCAGAATGTTAAGCTGAATAAATATTCCTTGCTTCAAAAAAATCATTTTTTACTTTTACATAAAAATATATAATATTGCACTCTTTACAAGGCCAGCAATTTTGCATATTGGTTTGTAACAAGTGGAATTCTACTTTATAAAAAATAAGCCTTTGTGAGCAACACCCCAAACCAGGGAGCACAAAAGCACCCCAAAACCACAATGTTTGTCTTTTTTATCTTAAACAAAGCACATCACTTCAACATGAGCCAGGAAGCTTTCAGCTCTTCGGTCTGTATTAGGACCTTACATTACATTTAGACAGAGAAAACATGACTAAAGCCATCCCATACAAGGCTGCTACAACATACACAGTTTGAAAGTCAATTCATACAGTATGTAGCCACTTGCTTAACTGAACCAAAGAGGAGACTTTATGTCATGAACTATGAGAACACTTTTCTTAAGTGTTTCTATTTTGCGAAGTTCTTCAGCCAGGAAGTTGCAAGAATTTCAGAAGACTGACTGGAATATTCAAAAGCATGAAGATTTTTTGTGTGTGTGACCTTTGTCACAACTTGACAATTTCACATACAGTGTTTTGAAAAGAGATGAACTTTAAAAGGAGATGAACTTTAAACATGAGAAGGTACAGCAGTTTGACTGTATGGAAATTGCAGAACACGTCAGGGATGAAAAAGCAAAGCAATTTAAAAGAAAAATGTAACTACATCAGACTTGCGTACCATTCTTGTTTTACCATTTGCATGACTAGTAGGCACTCATTCATGGTGTCAGGTTTAGAGGTCTTCAAATCCATCGCCTGAAACACTAATTTTTCATCTGGCCTAAGAATTTAAATTTGTTAAGCCTTTTACAATGGAGGCTTATTCCCCCCCCCCCCCCCCCAAAAAATAGCACCTAGGAATAAATAAGAAATTTGCACAGTGTATCTGTGTAAACCTTTCCAAGTCATCTGATGCCTATGAACATTGATCATTCAAGCAGTTAGATTCAAACATTTTGCAGTGTATTGAATCTCAATGACACTAGAACAGAAGAACATCTGTGCCTTTAACACCTCTTTATAGAGCTCTGGAAGATAAGCTGTGTGTGTTCATAATAGATATTCTGCCATATAATTGCAATAGCTAACTATTACAAAGTTAGGGAGTTAACTCTGCATTGTGATCTAACAATTGTTTCATGATGCTATGAGCTGTTGACCCGTCACTAAGACAAATATTTTATTTTTGTCTGTTGCAAAGACTATTACATTAACAGAGAAGATGTCAAAAGTTACAAATATAGAGATAACAGAAATTCAATTTTTAGCATTACAATACCATAAGATGGTGCAAAAAGCACCTACTAAGTTCTTTGCTTCTCAAAAAAAGCAATTTTAAGTGGTCTTTGATTTTTAAGTTTTGGATTGCTTATTCCAGAGCTAACCATACGATGCTCAACTAATCAGATATACACATGCTGACATTTGAATAGATATTTACAGAACTTGATGCTGCTGATATTTTACAGCCTAAGAGAGGGAATAAGCGTAATTGATTTTTTTAAATCGCTTCTGTCCAAGAAGCGATTTAAAAAATACTGCTGTGTTTTTACATTGCAGCATTTTGACTTGTATGTTAGAGCATTTTTGAGTCATTTTGCTGGTATTGGAGAATATGATCAGAGCTTCCTGCTGACCTGAATATGCTTCAAGTTTGTGCATGCACATATGCAATTTTACAGCCACCTTAGACTGTTCTTAAAAAAAAAAAAATCTGTTCAGTTATTCTAGAGACATTCAAAGTACTCCAAAGTCCAGTTAAATAAGAGATTCTATAATCTATTTTGGATTTAAAGTGCATCAGAGACATAAGTTAGCAGCAAAAGTAGTCATCACCCAGCCGCGTAGCTGCTAAGGAATGAATAGAACATGGGGAGCTTCAAGCGCTGCTGGTCCTTGCGACACCAGGCTATGACATTTCCATCAGTATTGGCTGTGAACAAGTGATGGCCATCGCAGGAAAACGTAAGGCTGAAAAACAAGAAGATAGCCTACTTTTATATCAAATGTGGCTATTTAAAATGCTAGAAGACATTAAAAACCCATGAGGGTTAAGCTAACAAAGATCAACTGTCCAGGGAGACCGATACCTGCTTACTCATTTTTGTAACTAAACAGGCTGAACTACAGCTTTGGCCAGCACTTCAACATTCCCCACAGCTTACTGTGCACTTCTTTGCAGTGTCAAAGAAAAGGGCAGGATCAGTAGGAGCATCCAACTCTCCCTGGGCTGTACCCCTTCTACTTCTGAAAGGAAGGCTTTTCAGCAACAGAGCTCAGGGCCCTCTGAACTTGCTTGCTGACAATTGCAGAAACTAAATCAATCAGATTTCATAGCACAGTACTGGACTTTTGTTCAGATAAGCATTTCTTGAGCTATGACAGGGCTAGTAAAGCCCTTCAGTCATGCCATGGATAATGTTAGAGGGCATGAAGGTCAGCATTCATCCCGCACTTAAGCAGGGAACTTTAAATTATTCAATAGCTACTAATTCATTATCAACAAGCTTTGTGAATTATGCTTCTTAAGGAAGGCAACAAAGACAAAAACTGCTATCAGACAATCTTTTTCATTTCTAAAAAAAATGGTAGTTTAGATTTTAAATATTTCAGCAAGGGTCAAACCACATTTTTTCATAGTGATTTGTTACTGCACTAGCATTAAGATGATAAAATTCTGCCATGACTCTAAAACCTCGTGCAGACTACTGTACCACTGGGGATATCAAAGATTCAATCCTTTCACTGTGTTCTGAAAACACTTTGGCATGAGAATAATTCTGCTTATATAAACCAAGGGGACTCAGAATATGAACTACACGAGCACTCCAAAATGGCAGCTTCCAGGCTCCTCTGAGTTTACCCCTTTCTCCACCATTTCCCTCCAGCTTCAGAAAAAAATGGTGAGGGAAAATGCAGTGTTTTCATTTAATTCTGAGGAAGTAACATTCTGTTTATTTAAGTCCAGCAAAGTTAAGATCATCTCATTTTAACACAGATTCTGGGGAAAAATATTAAATTTAAGAATAAGAAGAGTAGCTATTGTTCAGTTCTCAAGGGAATCCTGCTAATTTCCATCTGCCAGCAGCAGAACCTAGTTATTACTGTCATTACAAATACAGTACAGTTGTGCTCATTTTGCTTTCATGAATAATTAGTAGGTTTACATTGCTCTTTTTAGACATGGGTGTTTACCTCCTGTTTGCACATCAAATTCATGTTCAACATTCAAGACTATTTTGTTGTGGTTTTGGTTTTTTTTCCCCCCAGGAAAAAAAAAAAATCTGTTTATTATATGCTTAAGATCTTTTTACCTTACAATAGGTTTGGCTGACTTCGAAAATGTTATTTCTCGTACTGGCTTCAAGTCCCACGTACTCCACAGTCTGAAAGAAAGTCATTTTTCTTCACACTTAATTTTACAAATATCTCAGTGATAAACATAACCTATTTAGCAACTAACAAGATTGCAAGCTGAGTAACAGCTTGTCCATCTTCTTTAAAGCCAAATATCAGCATGATGTTTGGCTATATGCTCTCAAACTGTAAGCCTAAGTTACAGAGCATTTTAATAAATAAACATTTCTAATACTTACCTTACAACTCCATTTTCAAGGCCCCCTGCAATCACGTTGACAGACACACCTTCAGGCTGGTTAGAGAAAGCAACAGAGCAAATACTTTCCCTGCAGTGCACGTGTCCAACAAGATCACCATTAACTGTCCAAAGTCTCAAATCACTACCTCCTCCAACTGCAACAGAACATAGCATGGGAGTATTAAAAAAAAAAAAAAATAAGTCTAGACCACAGATAAGCCTATAATACTTAAATGTTCTGCTGCAAAGAATTTAACTTCTTGAAAGATCATAAAGTTAAAGGACTGAATGATGTGTGCTACAGCAAACTATTACTTCATCCCTCTTTCTGTGACAGGGAACACACAAATTACCAGCCACTGCAATAATTTAGAAGACATCACATCATACTTATGGAACATTTTACTTACAAAATGCTATGTGAATTTACTTTGTAAATGACCAATTTTCATGTACTAATAGGGAAGGCACTAAGATGGAATTCATACTAGTGACATTAAGCATCTGTTTCTTGTACCTTGGCTTGCATTTTAAGCAAAATACTTAAAAAGTAGCAAGCACAGTTCTCTTACCTGGTTATCTGCCATTATTTGATTCTGTCAAAGAACTACTAACCCAATTACTGTTTTGTCTTAAAAGGAATTGAAATTCATGTCCCTTACTAATTAAAGAACATAATCTTTTGCAGAAAAAAAATGGTTTGTAAGCTACAGAAATGGAGTTCATAGTCTCCATGTAAGTTTAAAAACCTAAATATTACATTTCTGAAAACGTCAGAATCATTTCCCCTTGTCCTTTAATACCCTTTGCCTGTGATCTGTAATACACTGTACTCCACTGAAGACCAGTTCCTTTGACAACAAACCTCTGTTAAAATGAAAGCAGTCAGCTTCACAGAATGTGGGTCGCCCAGGAATCTGTTGAAATTTCAAGTCTCCTATGAAGAGATCAAGCTATTAACTAGCCTTTGTATCTCTGCATTGTACTCAAACTCCTGCCTAATCATTTGTGAAGCAATTTCTATGTTACTAAGTAAAAAAAGCAAAACATTGCTTCTATTTGACCCAATGCATCCATGATTAATACATGCTCAGTAGCTAATTTAATAACAAAAGTGTCATGGTTTATTTGGTTTGTAAGTCAAAACAGCTTTCTTGACTGACAAATATACCTGAATCACAAACTGTTGCAATATCACCAGTTGTTTCACTAGCTGAAACTGCAGTCACAGGACTCTTGTGTCCAGCCAGACTCTGGACATAGCACAGCCTGAAGAAAACAAAGGGAACAAGCCTAAAGTTCAGACTCACACACAAAAGAGGTTCTTAGAGGAAAATATTAAAAAAAGCTATATTAATTTCAATTCTGGTATTTTTCATATTCACTGTAGAATTTCAGCCCTCCATGGGAAAAAACAGTAAGGGTTTGACTTCACAGAACAAATTCAATTAGCTTTAAAAGGGCAAAGATATCCAAAAGTTGGAAAGCCAGTACTTATAAGAAAGCTAGTGGAAAGAGTTACATATATACTAGTACCTGTTCAAATCCCATATTATGCAGGTTCCATCTTTGCTGACACTTATCATTATACTGTATGGTTTGCACACAAACAAGCTTGTTATTTCTGCTGTGTGTCCATACAGATGGACTTGCGACTCCATTTCTATCTCTGAAGGCTGAAAAACAGCAAGACAAAACAGGAATTCTCATGAAAAAGAAAATTAATGTCTCTTTCTGAAAAAGATAAGCCTAGGGACAAGTTTAATTCTTGGATTTCAAAAAGTAGATATCATCAGTTTAGCAACTGATGTTAATGCTTTATTATGTTTAATGCCTTACAATACGGTAAGACAGATATCATTAATGTTCAACTTTTTGCTTCGAGTGCTGTAGTCTAAGCAAACATTTTGATGTGATCCAATGAAATGAAGACTACAGTACTTCTGTCTCTATTACACACCTTGAAATTGGCTGATTTGTTTTCTGCAAGACTGCTATTTCCACACAACAGTGAAACAACAGTTCTCAGTATTTTAGCATCTATGGAAACACTTAGAAATGTAAAGGAAAACCTAGCTCAGAAGTTGTCATTCTCCATACAGTAAATTAGTAGGAACTTCTCAAATTGGTGCCAAGTTCTTCAGTGACAAGAAGTTGGAAAAACATGCAGGAAGTCAAGTGTAAATCTAGAAAGTGTTAGCACTTTAATAAAAATCAAAGCAGCAAAATTTAACACCAAACAACACTTCTTATTTGACTTACATAATTTTAAATGATTCAGACTTCCTGAAAACTGGCTAAGTTGAAGGAGCTGCTTAATCAGAATACTAATGCTTTATTTAAGACAACTTGCTGTACAGGGATTAGAATAATCTTTGTAAAAGAACAGAACATTTTTCTGCTTGTTTTTTTCGTGTCAGAGCACATCATCTGCATTTTTGTATGAGGGTACAGGATGCATACAGCAGTTCTACAAAAAAAAACTTGAAAGTTGAAACAGGAGAGAAAAATATACATATGCTCAACTCACAGGTTGTAGAAAATCTGCATGTCTTTCTGCACTAACAGAGACAATATAATCTATGTAACACTGCAAAAAGTAATAAATTTTGACTACAGGAAGACCTGCTAGTTTGCTCTTGTTACTGAGCATCTAAGTAAGACATTTATGAAAGTACCCAGCTGTCATTCTCAGAACAGTGTGGCACCTCACATATAAAAATCCTTCTTAAATCCTTGTTAAGTTTAGAGAAAAAAAATTATACCAAAATTTTTCATAACAGCAACAAATAAGACTTGTGATTTTATGAAGAACTGATTTTGATAACCCTTCTACTATCCTCCTCCCATGTCCTTTAAGAGATGCTCTTGATCTGCCTTTCAACACTTGAACCAAAAGCAGCCTTCACCTTTAGCAGCTTCTCTCTTCAGTACTAATAACAATAGTTTATTGATCTTCTTTGCAATGAGATAAGCTGGAATTTTAATACAACTTAATACAATTGGTTTAAAGTTCTAAAAAGTTATGAAATAGTTATCTCATGCCTGAAGCAATGTCCCGTTTTTACTTACCACCTGCTTTTAGATGACAACCCCTGAAACAGTATCTAGATGTGGGAAAGCATGCACATATATACCTACCTTTAAATAGCAGTTCTTTCTGTTGGTTGCCCTAAATGTGCAACCAACAGCCTGCAGCACTTGAGTGGAAAATTTAAATGATTCCTTACCAGTTTTACTCAAACAGATCATGAAAGTGCTCTTTCTGTTTGCAAGACAACCCTAACAGTCAGCAAGTGCAGGCTGGAGTAATATGTACAACCAGAAACCTGTGACCAAGGTTTTCTTGAAGGTATGACATTGCCAACAGGGATCACAGTTTCAAAGCAGTACCCCATTGGTTTTTGACCATCATAAAGGCCAGGAAAAACAGAGCACGTGAACCATACTGTGGAGCCATTTTTGAATTCTGACTGCATGCCTTTGAATTCCCATATCCAATTAACAACATAGTATCTGCTTTATGCCTATGCATTGCATTTATACAAATGTGAAACAGGGCAAAATAGTCACATTTCAAGTACTGCTTTATAACAGACTGTTCAGTTCACCACTGATCAGCTGACAGATGGATACAGAGCAGATGCTAGGAAGCACATTTGCATTCCCTGCAGCCCTGACTGGGGTAACTGGCTCAACTGATTCCTACAAAATTGGCACAAGGTCAGTCTGCCTGGGGCATGTAAAACTGTCAGTGCTGAGAAATTCAGCAAAGATGGTCTCAAAGACAATAACATCTGTACGGCTGAACAAAAGTCAGTTGTTTTTAGGAAATAGAAGGAACTGAAGAATCGTAACCCCATTAACTGGAGTTCCTTTTCAGCTTTGCAGAAGGCAAGTAAATTGCATTTGTATTTTTAAAAATTTTAGCTGGAATTGAAAGTCTCAGTACAGGTAATTTACAAGCTAACTATTCTTGTGAGCAGCTAAGGTGTCTTCAAGCTCTACTTCATTTTTTATACTCTAAGCGCTGCTGAACTCAAGAAATCTGAGTGACAGATCACCAGAAACTGGAGGAAAACCAAGGAAAAGAAATAAATTCCTGTGTTTGTGCTCTTCTAAGCATCTAAGCATCTGCCGTTTGCCACTAGTGAAAAGAGAAAACTGGGTATAGCAGATCATACCAATGTTCTCTCCAGCTCATGCTAATGCAGTAATTCAAGAGCACCAAGGAGTACAATACCACAAATGTGGTAAATTTGCCAATATCTGTATCAAGCTAAATTTGAGAAATCAGCTTAGTTCATTTGTTGCTATGGGTAATCCTGCAGATACACCTAAAATGAGTTAGGAAAGTTGTATACTCTCTGTTAAAACTGTGAAGAATAGAAGTTACTACTAAAGAAAGACAGATAGAAGCTTAGAAACTCAGTCAAAAATCAGATGATTGAGTCCTATTTATGCTTTCATATCATGCTTATTAGCAAACAATATCAAGGGAATTTCTAGTAGTCTCAGTATTTTCCACTAACACATTAAGTAATGCAAGATACGTTCTGCCTTCCCTCCTCACAGCTTTTCCCCTTGGAGAATATGACAAAGTAAAGAGGTTTGGTGGTTAATATAAACAGTGTCTGAGGTTTCATCCTGGCTCTCTGTAGTATAAATGCCTTCTGCATTTGAATTGTTATTTACTTTGGGGAATTGCATTCCAAAGTTTCAGTTAAGGCATGAAAAGGCTCTGTCTCCTTCACAGAAAAAATTACTCCTTAATGCAGGGAGCTTTATTGTGCCAGAGAGCTTCATTTTCAAGCCCTAAAATGAATATAGTCAGAGCTGTGTACGTAACCAGTTATTCACTCAGATGATGAGAGCTGATGATGAGGCTAGCAGTATGTGAACAAGAGCTTAAAAAAAGCACACAAATATGCTGAGATATCAAAGAGGATCCTTCAAAAGTACATACAAAGAAAGCAATTTTTTTTAGCAATTGTCCAGAATATTAGCCAGGCCCCTTTTCTCACTTTTCCTATTTAAAAAAAGACTAATAGCAAACACACCTAAATCCTTTAATATAAATTTTATGCAATGCAACTTACCGTACTGCTAGTGAATCTGTTCATATACGCTGTGATGACACCAGACTTACTACCTGTGAACAGCTGACAACTGTCTGGCACCCAAGCACAACTTGTTACCTTGGAAATACAAAACAAAGCCAGGAAAAGTTAGAACAGAAACTATTCTAACTGCTGTTTTCATTATGCCATAGCATTTGGTCAAACTGATTATTGGTTATCCTAAGAAAAGCCATGTAAAATACCTAAGTTAAAGAAATCCAAGAGTTAAAATATAGCTGCTCTAGGTTATATTTGTTATTACTTTAGAAACCAAAGAGAGAAATCTTATTTAGCCTGGAATTCACCACTAGTGAGCAGTGAACTAGTGCAGACTTCTAGATCTACAGCCACGTCAGCCAAAAACGTTTCAGTGGAATCTCACCAATCACTCAAGTGTGACGGAGTTTATTTAAAAGATTGTTAGGGAACATTGCATAATCTTTTTCAGATGAATCCTAAACTATAGAGGAGTTCTGCTTCTAACATGAGGCATCTCTGATTTTCTTCTGTATTAGTTTTTCCTAGCACACAACTTTTTAAAATCCACAGCAATATTCCATAGGAAGGAAAAGCTACAAAAATCAAATGCACTCAAAAGGAATCTTTACCTAGTACAGGAAAACACCCAGGAACAAGATACAGTGGAGCCATGAGGAACACATTCCAAAGGAAATCAAAAAGATTAAAGACAGTTGTGTTTGGATGGTCATCTCCAAGAAAAACAAAAGGAAGACGACCTACTGCCAAGTCAAGCCACCACTTAAAACCACCAACGTTAAATCAAAGACTAAGAGACTGATTTTTTTTTTTTACCTGATGGAGTTGTGAACTCTGTATAAAATTTACTGGAGGTTCACTTTGCTTGCTTTTCAGTCGTAAAATATTATCAGCATACCCCCAACTCAGGATAGCTGACCACTGAATATCAGTACTGTGCATGCTTCTCACACCTAAAGGAAGACATATAATATTGTGTCATATATGCAACCAGACTTGACCACTTTAATAGTCAACAATAAAAATCTCAGATTCACATTTTATCTCGAGCTAGAATACAAAAAACCCTCAAAGTTTCAAAATAAGATACTTTCTCTTAGGCTATGTAATCTGTAATGTATGATAAACAAATAGACTTTTCAGAGACTCTATAAACATTCAGTCTTCTCCAAAGACAGTTTGCAACCTGGACAATGCTTTTTTGAAGTGCTGCATATCTTGAGAGTGGAGAAAAGGGTAAAAGGTTAGAGAAATTATTGCTCATAACTTCAAGGAGAATGTTACTTACTTTTGTTGACTAAATGTGAAGCCAACTGTTTTTAAAAAACCTTCACTAGTACACATTACCATAAATACAAAAGAGGTTATGAGATAGGAATCCCTCTGAGAAGTTTGTCTGAAAGCAGATCATCCTTCACCTCTGCTTTTTCACTGATAACTTTCCTCATTCTCTGCCTCAAAAAAACATGCCTTAAATTTTCCTTCCTGTTGCCACATGTGGTTTTTCATCTGTTTTTCAGTTCTTGGACTCAATCTGCTGGCAAGTTCTAAAGTTAAATCCTCATGCTTCAGTCACGTTAATGGAAAATATTAACTTAATTATAGAATGCCTCTACTGTAGTATTGAAAATTACAAGTAAAATACACTCTCCAGGAAAGACACCACACACACGGAAACTGTTAATGGATTTATAAATTAATCTTTGGCACAAGCAACTAAATTCAAGAAGTTTGCTGGAAAGCAATAGTAGCATTAGATTTAATTTTTTTTAATTACTCATTTTGTGTGTATTGTGCATATAGAGAATAAACACAAATTCGTACCTTGTTCCTTGCTATATATCATCAACAGGCAAAACTTGCTGGACAAACCACAGATAGCTTTAGTTGGTAAAGCCTGGAGAGAGCCAAACCTTTCTCCATGTGGTTGGCTAAAGCAGACAACTGGGTCTGGAGCACTTGGGGAACCAACATATTCTCCCCACTTTAAGCCTTTTATCCATGGTAATGGACTCTAAAACAAGCACAGATAAGGTTCAAATTAAAGAATTTTCAGAAAAATATTATTTCATTAGTACTGAAGAATGATTTATATCACTTTCCCATAAGCAATCGTATGGTAAGAACAGCCGAAGTATTCTAAAAATACTAGAAAGTCAAGTTCAAAGCACTGCAGTACCATCACCCAAACTCTCTACTTTAAGGGAGTACTGCTACTTCTGTAAGGGCAGAGATAGCAACCTTGTATTTCAGGTAGTGAAAAATACAGATTTCTCTAAACGCAAGGATTCAGCTTCTCATGGACTTTAGGGAAAAAAGTGTTTGAAGCAAAGAAAGTTTAATTGCCCTATAGGCATTAAAAAGCAGAGGATGGCAGAAAGCACAGTATGTGTTTGCCTACTATAGGTCTGCATACAGATTCCAGGATTCATCATTGAAAGTATAAAACTGGTTAAGTGAAATGCTTTCCAACACCTTTTTTCCATAACCAAAATAAACTCAGATCTTTGACACAAAATACATCACAAATGCATGAAAATAATTTTCATTTACTAATCTCTTATTAATTTTGTGTATTTTTTTTACAGTACAGTATAGGTAACAAGATGTAGTTTTAGGAAGGAAACTGTAAATCGAGGGTACAACAATTACAGCATATGAATATTAAACTATCTTGCAAATCAAAATTACATACTGGATAGATTATTTCTTTAGTGTGTTCTCTGGTTTCTCTGAAAGCAAATTGCACTAGTAATCCCATGGCAGCAGGAAGTTCTCCTTCCATGATAAGTCTGGATCCAGGTCTACTAACATGTGCTGCATGGAACAGCTGACGAGGTGTTTGCCCATATGTTTTTATCATTGTTTCAAGGGCTCTCCTCTGAACAGGATCTTCAACAGCAGAAACATCCATCCCAAAATAAGTCTAGAGAGGGGGAAACAAAAAAGGGGAAGGGTAAGAATAAGCTTGTCAGGTTTATCTTTGGGAAAGATTTTGCAACACACACACAAATTCAGAGGCAGACTTCAGTTGTTTAAGACTTGGACCAGAAGCCATCCCACAATGGCTGTGCTGACTAAAGAGCCACTGAAAACAGTAACCTCATCACAGCATCTTTACTGGAAATAACTAACTATCACTTCAAGATTTATCATGTGAGCTGCTCCTACATATATGCCATGACTAATTTCTGTTGAAGCATTTTTTTGACACCTTTATGAATCTGTGCAAAACCAGACAGGTTCCTGTTGAAAAATAAAAAATTGGAAGAGTGTTTTCTGTACCTCTTTTTAAAGAGTATATAAAAAATAAAGCTCTGTTTTGGGATAGAGAGTATAAAAGAAACCTCAAATTTCAAGAGAGTGGAAATCATTTCCTTCTTCTACTTTTTTTTTATGCCTCTCTAGTTGTGTACCACACACTCTTCCTCAGTCATGCTGACAAAAGCCTTGACTTTTTATTTTAAAAAACAATGAACACACAAACTTAATATTTGAAATTTATGGTACTAACTAAGTCAACACTTAAGCACAAAAAGAGGAAAAAAGGAAGCAAAGCATTTGAATGGTTACTTGAAAAAGCCCCCACTACTGTTTTATTAGCTTTTTCAAATACAGAACAAACACTAGAAACACGGAACACATTTGAATGCATTTAAAACAAGGACTACCTGGCTGAGCTAACCTTGTGATAGTAAGGATTAAAGCTAAATATAATTCAAGATATCCATGTTACAATTAAGTAGTGAAATTCTGAAAATCTTTAAATGAAGACTTATTTGAAATTGAGTTTACTGTAGGGAAAAGGGCTCATAAGAGGGACAGAGGTGTATATGAACACAAGGTGTATATGAAGGAGAGAACACAAATAATGAGCTCAGGACAAAGGGAACTATTTTAATCATATCAAAAGCTGCAGCACCATCTGTCTAAATGAAAAGCTTTCGAATGAGATGGAAGCAGATACACACAAACACAGTAGCACCTGTATACCACTGCAAGACACTGCAAACAACTATCCAGAAAGTCTAAACCCCAGACCCGATCACTCCCCATGCCAAGCTCAAGGCAAGAGAGAGGAACACAAATTCACCAAGTCTCACAACACTCCCTGGGATCTATATTTCACATTGAAACAGTTAAAGCCTTTTCTTATTCTTCAACATTTCATGAGAGAGGGATCTTGCTTCATGTTGCATGTTTTCCAAGCAAGTCAGACTGAACTTTCTGCCATTAACTTACTAAGGGCAATGAACAAACACACAGCTTAAATACTTACTGCAGGATGAAAGACATTAATAGCCTGAACAGAGGCCTTGCCTTTTTGCTTATAACCAAACACCAAGTCAATCCAGTGACAGATTGTCTGGGAAACATGGTCAGACTCCAAAGCCTGACGATGAATCAAGATGAATAGACGAGGATCATTACGAGCCCAGGGTGGAAGATTGACATGGTTAACTCTGTCACCATTTTGACGTACTCCAAAATCAAAACCTAGAAAGAGGGGAATGAATATTCCAACACTTTAGGTGACAGTAACTTCAGAAAGGTTTTTATAGGGTTCTATGAAAGTAAACCATTAAGCACAATGATTGCTGATCAACGAAGCAGCATCATTAAGAAGTCTCTCCAAAACACATTCAAGCTGTACATACTCATTTAAATGGAAAAATCAGAAAATAGGAAACTCCCTGGCCCCGCTGACATAATTATGGAAAAACTTAGCTTAAGTCCTACATAACAGCTTTTTTAGCATATCCACAAATTTCTCCCATACATCTACTGTTTAGCATATTCAACCAAGGGATATAAATGTTCTCAGTTTCAACCCATAGGCTCAATTATACAACTGTTTTGAGTATACACTTTTGTTGTCCTTTTAGTATACCTTCTCTATTAACTAGAAAGTCGGGAAGGTAGAAAAATTCTGGTATAAGCTCCTTCACATCAGTCATTGATTCATACGAAGAGAGTCGCCAGGTTGTATTTGTAGAGTGAAAAGTTCTGTCTGGGATGTCAAAACTTTGATCTGTAAAGAAATCCAAACCGAATTTGTTACATCGATGCTGGACACTAACAGTTGCTTATCTGCAACTTCAAGTAGTTAACTGCTCTCCAGTTAGCTGAGAACATTTAGAATTCTTTTATCTCAATTACTATGTGTTACACATGGACTGCAAGTCAAATATAGGTCAGCTTTTTATGTTACAGAAACTAAGGTATAAATGTAAGATGTACAGCTTTATGGTCTAGCTTGATAATTTCAAGAATGGGTCTACTGTTAAAGCATATCAGATTTAATTTTATAAAATGCAGTTATTTGGAATTGAAAAACTATGCTGAATAGGGTAACGTATAGTATTCCTGGGTCATTGGAACAAGGCCCAGATGTGAAAGGCAAGTGCAAGCAAACATAACCTTACCTTGATAAGCTAAAAACATTTTAGTAAAAGGTGGCAGCCTAACTAGGAAATGAAGCACAGTTCCGCTGTTGGAATAATGAGATCCGTAGTGATATGGTTGTACAGGGGGCATTGGATCATCTTCTCGTGCTCCTTTACGGTATTCTTCTTCCAAGTACTAGAAAAACAGTAGAGAAAAGAAAAAAATCAATACTAAATGGAAAAAACAGTATTTGCAAATAATACACTAGACTGTGGTGACAGACATAAATTTGAAAGTCCAGCTGCAGATGTTTTCATTCCTCAGTATGTTGCTTTTTTCTACAGCCTTTAAAACATTCTAAAGAGAGAAAAAAAAAATCAAAAAGCACTACAATCATACTAGGGCATGTTAAAATAACAGTACTGGAGGGAAAACAGCTTTTCTGTTATCAAACAGAACAAATAGCTACAAGCTCCAGTGAGGTAATTTCAAATAAACAGCAGCAAGTTATCCTCCTGATCTTTAGGGATCTTTAAATATATGCATAGTCATATGTGTAAGGTATTAAATTCCTCAGCAGTATCACATGGAAAGACTAAATTCATTAATGATTGCAGTTACAGGAGCAAACACAACTTCCAAGCATGTTATAAAACAATTTCCAGGAAATGCTTCCTGGAAAATATACTGGAAATAAGAATTCTGTAGACATGAAATCCTAGATTTGTAGGGGTTTTTTTCCCGCCATCAATATAGGTTAAAAAAACTAAAGCCACCATATGCAGGACAAAGGCAAGAGCAAAAGTTATCCAAATTACCTTGTAAGTATCCACATAACGATCCTCTTTTTCTTTAGACTGCACAGCTATTGGTTTGACCAGATTTCTGCAACAGAAGTAGTACTGATATCTTGTAATTTTTATAACAATATCGATTCACACCATTTAATAGTGCATTATCAACACCTTTAATATCATGAAAAGGATTAGGAAACTTAATAACACTTTCCAAGACAGTACAGAAAATAAAAAAGCCACTTTTATTTAGTGCTAAAGACAAACTCTGATCCACAGCACACTAATAGGCAAGAAAATGCCAAGTGCCTCTGTCAACCCAGAAGCATTCTATAAAGACAAAGACTTAGTGCACACAAATGTTAATCAACTTAACAGAAATTTATTAGGGTGGGACAATTCGTTCGGATCCATTCACAATGAAGACTATGATTTTGTAATCAAAAGTACCTGGCCAAGTAATTTACAAGATTATTTCCTTTTCTATTTAGTTTTTGCTAATTGGCCTGGAAGTCTTAAATCATATGAATTAAAACATACAGCCTTTATTTAAATCTGTGGACTATACATATCCTATTAAGACAGTGTAAGTCCAATACATTGCATTTGAATCTAGACACCCATTTTATTTCAATATCCAAGGTGAAACAGCCACTTATTGTAAAAAGCCCAAGTTGTTATGGATGAGGCTTGTCCCTGAATAGTTCCACTGATGTATGTGTGCAGTTTAGTACAATGAAGTTAAAAAGCTATACAGGATGATCAGTTCAAGTATTTGGAAATAAACAATTCCAAACATTTCACATTACCTATATACTGATGGATCATTTAGGTCCAGTGTTTCATTGGTGTAGTCAGAAAGTATAAAAGGAAATACTGGATATTGCATGAGATCATTGAAGGAACGGCCCGCATGTTTGTTTAAATGAGTCAGATATTCAAAGTTAGTAATCTGTCCTGTGCACCACAGGTGGGTCAAAGCAGTAATGTTTCCATATTCCAAAAGGTTAGGCAAATTGTTAGTTAAGATGTTGTGGTACACATCATCACGGACCTAGAAGAAAATACCATCAATTTAATCATACAATTTAAAAAGCCTCAAATTACCAAGATTTCATCAGTTTCCCTGATTTTACAGATTCACTCATATCTGTTGTAATGGAATAATGTTTAGTATTACTAAGATTCTTTAATGTCTTAATATACCAGAGATGGGTTACAACATGCCTGTGATTGTCTAGAAGTCTAGCTGAGCCAAGTCCTTCCAAAGGTATTATGCAGAATTTAGTTAGACCATGCAACAGGTCTCCTTAAAAACTAATGCATGAATATATATGTTTCAAAGACACAGTAAAACCCTTTGATATATTACTATGCAATTGGTGCCACATTACCTTTGTATTATCAAAAGCCAAAAGTAAAGTTCTGCCATTTGTAAGAAATATTTCCACAGCGTTATCTCTTAACTGCCACCAGCGCTTATGAACTTCCTTAATTTCCTCATACGTCCAAGAAAATGATGCTGGTTCAGTTTCTCCATGAAAACTCTGTAGAATTTGCAATTAAAAAAATTTTAAATAGCAGATTTTCCTAACAAGAAACCCTTCAATGCAGTCAGTCTATAACCATACAGCAGATCATAAAGCAAACTGTAATTTTTCTGCGATGCTTTAAGACAATGTTGTGATTTTGCTCATCTACTTTCCTCATCCTCCACTCTCCTCAAGGCAGTGGGCAGAACATCATGCATGCTCCTCAGCTGTTCCAGTTCCCTATCTAACACTAGCAAGCAATGCCATATTTTTACTGGCACTTAAGCTAAGATATTAGACAGCCAGAGCAAGCATAGCTTTATCATGAATCCCAATTCTGACAGTTCTGTGAAAGACAAAGCAGCAAAACAGCTGGTAGCTTCTTAAACCACAGGACCTGTGTGTTTAGGAGATGCAAGGAGGAGGTCTGTAAAAACAGATTAAAGCTTTCAGTAGCATGTCCTGTATCTCAATTATTTTTCAATATCTGTTGGAGGTACAAGTAATTTAAATATACAAGTCTTTGTATATCAGAAGGATTAGGTCAGCTCCAGTTTCCTCCATGAAACAATACTCTTGTACAGATTAAAGGAGAAGCTAGAACATCCTATAAAGCATAACATTAAAGGATCAGATGCTGTGAAGCACTTCCTAGTGCTCCAGTTTCCACTAAGGCAAGTTACCTCAGGTGCAGATCAAAGCAAACTCTGTGCACTTATGCTGATGAACTCAGAGCAATGGACTGTAAGGAGCAGAAGCCTCCTCACATCACCCCTTCATCATTCCCTCCTAGATCCAGGCCCACATCTTTCCTGTTTTCCTCTATCACTACTGATTCCAGCCAGGGGAAAAGAAGCAACACTGAAACCAAACTAATCAGTTTGGTTTGTCCAGAGATCTCTAACTCTAGTACTCCAGAAATCTCAGTGGCAGTAGACAAAAGCCACTCTGGTTCTAGTTTGGAAAAACTAAAGCTGGACAACGGGCTCTAACACTTACCGAATTTTCAATTGTGTCTGAAGCATTATCTTCAACAAAATACATGCCACATTTTCCTGTAGCAAAAAATAGTTGCACAAAGGTACATGATATTACTATTAGTGTAATGCATCTTAGGGTTATATAAACAGTATCCAGCAGTTAAGAATACTAAGAATAGTACCTGGGCAAGACAGTACTTGACAGAAATATAATTGTCTTTCAGCAAGTGGCCTGCAATCTTAAAAATTAACAGCAGTCCAAACAGCACTCATGCAAACAGTAGAGTAGAAAAGCAAAATTGATCTGTAAAGTATGTAATCTGTAAGAAGTCAGGCAACAACTCATTTACTTAAAAATATTAGCCAGCTTTATATATACAACAGAATCTTACATCAAAAATGTATTTATGAAGACTGAAAATTCTACTTACCTAACAACAGTTCACCAGCGGTCTCTCTAGAAGGTGCTACGCTTATACATCTTCGATTAACTCTGAAATATTTCAAAGTACATTATTGCTTAGGGATTTATGCACCTTTCACCACACACCTAAAACTAACAAGCCTCAAAGGCTGCAGCTGAAGAAAAACTGTTCAACACCATGACTCTAATGGTTCAAATCCCAAAGAGGGAAAGAAAACAGAACTTCAGCTTTCTGGACTTGGACATTAGTGAATTTGGCCTTATTTCTTTGTGTGCTCTCTGCAGTTCTTTTAGGCTGTAGTTGTGCCTGTAACAGGTGGCAAATTGACACAACTGCAGAGCTGAGTAACACAATGGTAAAAGCAAGACAGGATGAAAACACAATTTGCTTTTGAACACTAATGGAAAGACCTACCAGATCTTAGATACAGAAGGCAGGCAGTGCTACTAAGCGACAAATAAATTAAGATATGCCACCAGGTTATCTCACAAAAGGACCATCTGCATATCACACTAGTTGGCATTTGGTAGCTCTAGTCTTTTGCTTTTTAGTATAGCAGAAAGCCTACTATTTTTGACATCTCATTTCTCACCTAGTTTTTTTTTAATAATTATTTAGACAAAAAAAGTGACAACTATTACATTGGATTGGCAGAAGGCAGGAAAAGGAGGTAAGTGTTATCCAAACCTTACCTTATATGCTCACTTGCAGCTTTGTCCTTTACAGTAGAGGAGTGAGAAGAATGTGTTTTGTCTTCAAATAGGTAAGACAATGGAGTTTTTATCACACCTATAAAGAAATCACAAATTAGGCACTAAAAGTCATTACAATTCAGATATGCTCCTAGAAGGTGTTATAATTACCTTCCTGTTTCTGCCTGTCTGGGAGAAGGTACTTGTTTGGAATAGTTAGGTAGCACCTCTGCAAGCGGCGCCTCTCTCTGTTTGGGCCTTCTGTTGGATCCAGTTGCCAAGAAGTTGGGTAATAGACTGGGTCATACCAGAGTGCTCTGTGAAAAAAAGTGTTAAGAGTTTGACAGCAGAGGCAGTATACATGCTTATTCATTCTGTTCTTTAACTAGTAGAAAGGCAGAAGTTGCACAGTAGTACACTGGGCAATTATTTCCGGAAAAAGTATCAAAAGACTCAATTTAGTTTATTTTCACGAGCTATTTCCACTGACTGACTTCTTACAAGCTACTACTGTAAGTCTGTTCTTGAAGCTATAAATTCTGACAAAAACAGCAATACAATGCATCCAACACTATAAACATGACATAATATTAGTTCTGCAATGATGAAAATACCATAGTTTGGTTTTTTGTTAAAACTTAGCATCTTTTTTCACTAATCCACATAGAACAAGAGTATCTAGATGCTAGTGTGAAGAACATTAGCAAAAAACTATTTTTCTACTCCATCTACGTAATGCAAGATATGAAAACTTTAGGACACTTCATTGCATCAGACACAGCAAAATATATCTGACAAAACAGCCTGTCTAAATGGCATAGAAATACTACTTGGCTACTCAGCTGCTCACCATAAAATCAAGTATTTTACAAGTTTTTAACTGTCAGATAATTAGCAAAAGTAATTCTAATTTTAATATCACTCCATTTCACATGCCTTTAAGTAGAATGAGAAGCACTTGTCAGGCATTGAGTCTCTCTTTCTTTTTCACTGAGATGAAGAAACTTACCGATCATGGGTAAGCTGCTGAACAAGTTCCTGCCAATGTCTGCTGGCACTTAGCTCTGCCTTATACATCCCCCTGATGTGCTGGATTACTTTCTTCCTTTCCATTCCTTGTGACAGAGACACAGCTTGTGTGATGTCTCCAGCTATTTTAGAAATGTCTTTAGATTTTGTATCTAGACGTTGAAAGAGACTGAGGAACAGTTGTATTTTAAAATGTGAAATAAACACACTGAAAAAGCAAGGCAAAACACTAAAATGCCTTATGAAATACAATCAGCTTGGCAGTTATTATCCATAGTTCTTATTACATCAGAGGCAGAGCAACTTAGCCTATGTAATGAGATGCATGAACACTTTCTGCTTCTTAGCCATCAAAAAACCTCTTACTTGTGGCCTAAAACAAGACAAGCCAGTCAGAAGATCAATGACTATATATTAGCATGCTTTGCTAATTCATGTATACTCATTACAGTAAAAATCTGGAGTAAGGACAGTAATTTACCACTGATTAAATCTCCCCAGTCATTTGACATGAAGTCTTAACACTTGTCTGCATGGACTTGACTGAGCTGACCTTTACAGCGACTACAGTTACCTACATTAAAGCACATTGTGTGTGCATCTCAAATCTGATTTTTATGGCATAGCCTGAAATGTAAATTAATAGAAAGAACTCTTAGATCTACCACAAGATACTGAAATTTACATTACACCAAGTAGCAGCAGTCTACTTAGCTCACAAAAATATTCAAATAGTCTGCTGAATATAATATTTTATTCACTGAAGATTGGGATCAGTTGTAGGGACATTTAATTGCACAGACTATGGTAACAGCAGAGGTGATTGGACAGATACAACAGCCATAAAATTAAGGGTGAAATGCCAAAGCTGAAACAAACCAATTTGGTATTCTGAGGTTCACACAATACCATTTATTATACAACCTATCTTAAGCTGTGCCAGGGGAGGTTTAGGTTAGATATTAGGAAGGAATTCTTTACAGAGGGGGTAATCAGGCACTGGAATGGGCTGCCCAGGGAAGTGGTGGATTCTCTGTCACTGGAGGTTTTTAAGATGAGACTGGATGTGGCACTTAGTGTCATGGTCTAGCAACCATGGTGGTGTTGGATCAAGGGTTGGACTTGATCTCAGAGGTCCCTTCCAACTCGGCTGATTCTATGATTCTATGAAAATGTATATACCTATATATAACAGTAAAATTAAAACTCTGAAAGCCAGTGTTGTTGCTAATTTGAAAAAACCATCTATAATAATCATACAGGCAACTTTGCAATGGGAAGTGTCGAACAGAGAACATCTGAGGAAGTTTTTGCAGCCCCTTTAAGGAGGTACTTACTTCTGCTGATTATTAGCCATTGTCTTCTCCCAAGCAGCTTTGTTTACACCTTCTTCCATCTCATATTTCTTCTGATCCTGAATGGAAGTTTCATACATTACTTTCTTGTTTTCAGATGGATGAAACAAGGAAGGAGAGACTAAAGGATATGCCAATTCAAAAAAAGGAAGACTGACAAAACTGTTCAGCTGATATCTTCACAGCATTTAAAACAAGCAAAGCTTCATTTCAGTTACTGCCATTTTATTATATCTAAATATAATTTTTCTTTTTGCAAGAAATCATAAAAAGTCTTGACAATGAGAGATACTAGTAGTTTATTATGAACTCCCATCTTTACCTGGGTTAAGTAATATGTTTAATCAAGAAGCTTGTGAGCTTACTGTGAAGTGTTGAGTATATGTGATAGAAATATTTAGAACCCAAAGAGAATTCCCAAAAGCATAAGCCATGCACCAAAGAAAATCAGTCTGCAGGTAAACTCTGACCCCATATAACAGACAATTGTCTTAAATATATCCATTTTTTAAAGCAAAATTTTTATTCACAAACCTCTTTCAAAGCTTTTAATAAATCTGGTTTTGGTCGTGGGCTCAGGGGAATGCATTTATAGCCACAACTTTTCAATGTATTCATGAAGTCTACCACTGCTCTTTGTTGTTCTTTGGTCATTCCATCGCTGTGATTGTGCATTAACTCATATAAATAGAGCACTAATTTAGGCCCATGCTAGAAGATGAAAAGAAGGGAAGAGGGGAATATAGATGTATGGTCACTCATTTTCACAATGCAACACTGAGCAGTTTTTTTTCTTCCACTTTTATTCCCTTCTGTAGTCAGACTGCACAGATTTCTTCTACTAATTATTCTCTAATTCAAAGAAAATGGCTGCTTTAATGGTTAGAGACAAACTTTTATAAAACTAGAAAAACATGCTGAATTTAATCTTCACATGATAAAACTTGCCCCAGCATCTTGTCACTTTTCAAATGGCTTGCAGGAAAGCTAAGTTTCTTTTCCCAGTACTCAGCTCCTGCAGCCTTGCGTATACTTCAGGAAATATGTGCCAGAGACTTCTACTTTTGCCTGCCAAGAATGCTACACTTCATTTGATTAATCAAATTAGAGCTGACAGATAATGAAGTTAAACAGACACAGGTCATAAATGCACTCAACAAGACACTCCTCCACAGAAGTCCCTGCTAGTACATCAGCTCTTTTCTTCCTGATGAAACTGTTAATTTATTTGAATAATGTATATGTGATCAGAAAGATGTAAGTGCCATAGGCTAATCCAATAAATACTTTCTCTCCTTAGTATACAGGGACTCAACCTGTGGCATATATTAAATAATTTATTTCATTCTTGCAGTCCTGAAGGTCTCAAATAGCAACATTCATACTCAATTTCTGACCATGGCTCTAAGAAATGCATTCTTTCAAGCTTGCACTGACAGAGTACAGTCAAAAAAGTTTTGTTTTTGATACGGACAGGCTATTCAGCTATTTGACATAAGAACAAGGAATATACAATTCCACTTTCAGAATAAATGCTAAGTAAGAAAAGATAGAGTACTGCTTTGTTTGAGGACTGACTGCTTTGGAAAATCTAGTTGCAATCAATTTTTACAAGTATCAGGAAGTCTGCAGTTAAGGAGTTCCAAGGCAAGAGTAATTCCTTCCTTAATCTGCTTTTTTAGGGTAGCACCTTAACTTCTAGCTTCCTCAGTAAAATCCTTCACGTTAAAACTAGTTAAAACTAGTACCACCTTTGTTTCTGCACTGCACAGGAGATGCAGTGTCAACTACAGAGTCAACATACACAGACTTAATCCTATCTTGCCTCTTACAAAACTGCCTGTCCTCAGGATAATACAGCAATTGCAGAAGTATACAAACACGTTTCATATAACATAACTGTCATTACACTAAACATTGCTAAAACAGCAGTGAACAATTTTAGCCACATACAGTTTTAAATTTAAACAAAAAACTGAACATAGGTTTTAGAGACTTCTTTCAAACATCTTGAGCTTACTTGCAAAGTTGGGCTAAGACAGTCACGCAAAATCTCTTGATGGTTTACTTCAGGTACCATCTCCAAAGCCTGCTTTCTCTCTTGCAGTGGCCTTCGTGGAGACAAGCTGTGCACAAGAAGCCTCCCAAGTTGTGTACGGAATGTGTCCTTACATGACAACAGAATTCTCTTCCACTGCTGTTTTGGTGTAGTCATTCTACTGGTGCCCTAAGTAAAAGGGACAACTTTTTAATATTACAGGGTTAGGGTTTGCTTTTACCAAGTTTTTCACATAACTAAAATTAAACTTATTTTGGTAGATAGATCTTTGTCTCTATCTGTCAATATTAGGAATGCAACTCCTAGCTAAACTGGATATTTAGTCAGAGGGACTATACAACAATCCAGAAAGTGAAAATTGTGATGTAGAGGGTTTAAAAATGAAAGGGTTTTTTTAATTGCTTGTTTTAATGAACAGCTCTTCTACATTAATCATTTGAGGTAATCCATTCAGAAACTAGGAATTAGAATTCACGCATTGGACTGAGGTGCTTGTGCTCACAAAAAGAAATCTGACACCTTTGAAAAGTACTACCAGCATGGCACAATGGAAAGATAACACACCTATCAAAACTAATTTTCCTGAACTAGAAAGAAACTTAGGTAGAACTACTTTTATAAAGGCAACCTAAGAGAAATAAAGAGGCAAGAAAGAGTAAGTTAAGTTTTCCAAAAAACTCACTTCATATTACCCAATCAGAACTTGATCACTTTGGAAAGGTTGACAAGCTAACACCTGTATGCTAGAAGAGAAAACTCACAGCCCTTTGGCAAGAATTGAAAGAAAAAAAAGCTCTCCTTCCCAACTCTAAGACATACTATAGACACAAATTGCTCAGAGAAATTCTCCACCATCTGTGGATGCACAGCAGATCTTGTTTTATAGGCTCCAGCAAATTTAAATGTTGAGGTTTAGGAGACCAAGCAAATTTATAGAGTACACAGAAGTCCATTTAAGTTTCGTGTGTTCGTTCAATAAGAAAAATTTTGCTAAATGTAAAGCTCAGAACAGATCCACTTATTACTTTACAACTGCAGAATAACTAGGAAACTGAAGAGGGTTTTTAATGCCACAGTTGAATGGAGAGGCAGTAAGAAGAACATTTATGGACAGAATACATTAGGCATGAAGAGTTCCTAATAAATGAACCTTATAAAATATGCTTTACTGTGGACAACTTACAATGGATACTTTGACTCCTTCCACCAACATTTTGACCATTTCTTTAAGAAAAGGGTTTATTCTGCTAGGCAGTTCTTGTTGGCTTTCCTCTTCAGGAACTTCCAGCTGGGATGCTGAACGTCTGCCTTGACTCGTGTTTTCTGTTATACCCAGTACATCAAGGCATTCTTCGGTAGATGCTTAAAATTTAAGAGGTACATATTGATCAGTACCATCTAAAGCAAGACAATCCCATGATCCTTTAGTTGGCATTAAATCAAATACTGCCTTTACTGCTGCTACATTTACCATTCTTACTCTCTCTTGCTTCTGCAGAATTTGAACTAGCTGTCAAAGTCATCATGTCTTGCTAAAAAATATAGCCATTTCATAGAAACATGCAAACTGATGTGTTTTGAGAGAGCAGATGCTCCCTTTGGCAGTTAAATCTTCAGGTAATAATAGAGGCAGTTAACACATGAAAGGACTAATGTAGAAATAAAACAACTTGTTCAGTTCATTCAGATAGAAACATTATCCAGATTGTCAGTTACATAATACTGAGAGACAAATCACAGAGAATGATGCTTTGTGGCTAAATCCATAAAATTTGTGCCAATAATATGACTGTCCTCTCTAACACTTCAGCAAGAATCCATTTTTATATATCACACTACATTGGCTCTGTGAAGACAGAAACAACCCAAAAAGAAATCCTACCTAAATAAATGAGCCTGTTAACAGCTAGAACAGTCAGCCTCTGTAACCTTTGTGCAAACTCAGGCTCAGTGGCTTGGATAGGATTTTCTTGGCTCATTCTCCGCTGCATCATCATGTTGAATTCCTCACTTGCTAGTGAGCGCATTTTCATCAGCAGAGCATCAGACTGTGCAAGTGAAAACTTCCTTGAGCCTTTAAGGAGAGAAGCATGAACAGAATTCTACTAAAACTGTACAAAAACTCAATCACTCAGCAATTGCTTTCATCCAAAGACTTCACATCATTTAAGGAATCAAAACATTTGAAATACATTAATATTAAAGGCTACATAAGTGTCATTGGGTGCCTGTCTTGGTTTTAGTTTTCAAAGCTATTTAAAGATATATACAATTCAAGTGATACCATGAAATAAGATAGTCTCAAGATCAGCTTTATTGTACAACTTCCATATTTTTGTGTAAAACAGATTCAAAAACATTACTTTTATTCCTCTTTTTACTGTATAATTAAGATGAAGAATTAAAAATTAGTGATAAAACAAAATATTGCATATTGGGAAGCACAACTGACAAGTCAGATATATCAACAACTTAACAAACACATTTTGTACCATACCCATTGCCACTAATAGAAGTATAATTTTTAGCTAAGAGTATTTCTTAATTTTGTTGAAATGAACTGGCAGGCTTTGACTGTACTTCCTTCTTTTGAAATAACTATTTCTATTTATCTTTAGTGTCTTACCAGATTCACTAATATAAAAATACTTTCATTATCTTTACCAGGTTGATAGAGAGGGCTTTCAAAAGCTGACAATTAAGAGAAACATTCCCATAGTGAACAGGAGATAAGCATTTGCCAGATTTTTAAATTATATCTTTCATGAAGTCTTTAATGTAGCTTCATTTATATGAAACATACAAAACTCAATTTCCAGCCAGAAGACTACAAAACCTTTACAGAATGACTGAGAAGCTATCAAATACAGAGGAAGTATTACTGCTACAGCTAGCACTGCACAAAGGTTTTACAAACACAGCCACAGTGGCATTTCCAACTGTAAATTTAGAGTGGCAGGTATTTATTTCAGGATGGTCACTACTTAGAAGTTGAGCAACAAAGCAGTCCCCACATCACAGCTATGTTAGTTACATGGACTAGCTTGATTTTAGCATTACCTTACTGTGAGGTTGGTTATTAAAACCACCAGGAATTACTTGAAAAACATCTTTACTAAGCAACTTGTGAATGTAAGAGAATCCCAAAAGAAGGTAATATCATCATGAACTAATGAATCATCAACCAATCAACTAATCATCAATTAATACACACAAAAGAAAGTACAAGAACGCTACTTCTGCTACTCACCTGCAATACCTTTACGCTTTTGAAACATTGTACGATGTGGTGCAGAAGGTGATGGGGCTGAACTGGTCTGCTCCTGAGCATCTTGGTTTGCTGTGGTTTTTATTAATTCAATGGCTGCTTGAAGAACTCTTAACTGCAGAACAACTGCCATATCTATAAAGAGGAGCATACAAAGCATACATGACATGCTTTACACATCCTTCAACTATTTTTACCAGATGTTTAACAAGTAAAAGAACACAAAAAGTGTCAAGAGCTGTAAGACTCTTGATTTCACAGAAGTCAGCTCACTATTCCACAGATACAGACACTACACAATTGAGTTCTCATGGAAAAGCCATTGAATTTGATTACTCCAAAACAAGCTAAATGAAACTGTACAGAACATTTCCATTTAAATACCCACACACAGCAAACTTTTGCAATTACTGTTTTTTCAGATTAGCAGGATACACAGTTCTTTATCACAATGCAGGCTCCTGAAGAAAACTATTACTTTGAGAACCACTTAGAAGAGAAAGAAGATCCATCACCAGAAAACTCCCCCTTTTCCCTCAGCAGAAATCGGAATTTAAACAAAAGTCAGTGGGGAAGTAGCCCATGATCCCAAAAATAAGAAGATAACTTACTTTGCATCCTTGCATTTTTACTATTTTGAAGATGACCCAGCAGCACCATGAGGTCTTCAATAACACGAAAATATTGAGAACCTGAGGAGCTGCAGGCATGAATTGCAACTGCTACCAGCAGCTGTTGTATATCGCATGCAAGTAACTTGTAGTCATTCAAGGGAATGCTGCAAACAAAGTTTTAGTTACCAGAAACATGACAATTCTAGTAGATTGTAACTTTCAACATGACCCATTACTATTCCCCTTGCTACTTCCACCAACCATACCTATTAGTATGTTGTACTAACATAAAAATGTTACTACTGAAGACTAGAACATTATAATCTATTTCTTTAGTGTTAACTTTGGCAGATTAAATGCCTGCAAATTTGAGACATTCTAAAAAGAGTGTAACACAGTTTTATTGGAAAAGCAATGACGTATTATCAGATTTCTAAGTAAAGAACAAATCTAAAATTCTGTATTTTTCAAAAAGTATATCAGTATATAATTTTGTAACCATGTTAAACTAAAACTATATCGCGTGAAAAGGAAACTTTCCCATTTCTTCAGGATACCACCTAATGAAATAAAATAAAAAAAACATCTCTACTGCATACCCTTTCTTAAAGCACAGAATCTTTGTAACTAATAAAGTAATTTAAGTTACTCGAAATCTCAAATATTAAATCACAGACAGTACAGTAGAGACTTTTCTGCAGTTTTAAGATTGGTTATAGATACAGTAGAATGCTACTATATCCTGTTTGGTTTTATTAAGAAAAGCATCCAAAGTGCAGATAGTGGGACAAACTTGCATCTTAAAATGTCATTTCACTTGACAGTTTAAGATATGGAAAGAACATTCTATATTCTGTTGTTTGAAGTGAATATCTAAACATTAACTTACAGGTATAATTTAAGTTGAAAATCTCAAACCCTTGTTTGATATGTTCTCAGAGAATTTTAGCAAGTAGAACAAATTGAAGACGGTAATTTCATGCTAGCCTTAAGGTTGTGCCTAGACTATTTGATAGGAATGGATACAATACTCACTTGGTTTCCAGTCCATTGAGAGTAGCCAGAGTATTACACAACACATAGAGCAAACCATTATCAAGCAGAAGGTCTGCAACTTTTGAGCAGGAATTTATGATTTGCAGCAGAAGACAGAAGCAGTTATGCAGCAAAACGTTATCATAGAGAGAATTCTCTATAAGACCCAGAACAGGAATGACACACCATTTTTGAAAGAGTCCAACATTCTTGACATCTTCCAGATCAAATCTATTAACAGAAATATATGTGAGTGACATCCTTAAAATACCAATCTGATAAATGCAACTAATATATGCAACTGGAATACCACTCTATGCTGGTATTTTGGCAAAGGTGTAGATGGTCATTTCCTACATTTAACTGCCATAACAATGCCTGTCTACCAAAGAAAATAAGAACAAAATAAACACCTCAAGGAGCCACAAAGAAACGATGTGCCTAAAAAGTATATCTGAAGTTTTGACTAACTACCAACTGTCTACAATATAGACTTCATGAAAATAATAGGGATTTTAATCAGTGTAGAAAAATGATGCATCACTTTTCCAATAACGAGTATTACAACTGGCACAGAATTACCAAGAAAATAAATACGGCTTGTCATCAGTATAATAATATACTGACTGACAGCAGGTTTGATATCCTGTATCCATTACTGCTGAAGTTTAATTAAGTTTGGCACCTTCTGGCTTATTACAGTTGTAGAATTAAAAGCAGTGCTTCTGACCTTGTCTTACTTGTGGACTAAGAAATTGCATTACTATTATAAGGTTATCAGCCCACCACACAACTATTATGCACAATCCTAAAAACCTGAGACATCAGAACTATCTTTCCAGCCCCATAATAAATCCTGAAAAAGTAACAGTTCTCTGCTTTGGGGCAAGTTAAGGAGCCATATTTAAATCTTGCAGCTAAACAAGAATAATTTTTGAGGAGTGAAGATCAAGTCAAGAGGGAGAAGCAATTTAGCTACAAATCCTACAAAGGCAGCAATTGAGAAGGAGCTTTTCGTAAGATTTTTGCACTGATTATACTTACACATATGCTCCCTGTACCATCATTAAGTGGTCAGACTAATTCTAAAAAAAAATATCATTTACTTATATAATTGTCTCCTTAAAGGTAATCTCCTTTCCTGTCAATATGAGGTGGCTTTTTAGTTCATGGAAATGGTGTATCTCTGGGATTTTCCCTAAAAGAAATAGGGATTTAAATTCAGGGCCAAGCCAAGGAAGTAGCTGTGGCATCAAGCTTTTTGCTTTACCACCTACCAAAATCTAATAGCAGAAGTCCTGTGACTACTACTTAAAACTTTTAAGGATATAAATAAGTTTCATGTAGGATCAGAGTTAAATTACAGGACATTTGAAGTGCTAAGGCCTCTGAGGCACTCAGAAAGTCTGAGTGTTTACAAGATCCCATCTAACAGCATTCATCAGATAAAGCTGCTTGCAGTTTAAGGGCCATACAATAGTCCTAAGAATTTTAATACATTTCAGTGTTAAAGCTACAAGCAAAACATTTCAGAGCTGTTTTGAAGGAACTTCTTTTATGGCTGCTGACCAGCAAAGTGCACTGCTTGTAGTTCACATATTGCTACAGGATGTAAAAACACAGCATTACTTACTCTTCATCCAAGCCAACAGAGCGGCCAAAAAGCATTTCCAAAAAGCACTCTACAACTTCCTGAGTCCCCTGATGAAGATAGAGCTGGTTGGCTAGCAAGGAGAAGCCACGATTCTTTAAGAATTTCTCCTTCTGCTCCCTCCTTGCTCTGTTGAAATATGCATCCAACAACTAAAAATAAATGCATAATTATGGTGTAAGACTTAAATGTTTAACATAACTACCCTGAAAGTTAATTTGTTGTCTGTGATTTGAACAGTTACAATCCTTGTTACAATCGACATCTTATATTTTTGATCTGAAGACTCTTGGGTTTTTAGTTAAGTTTAAGGGAGATGAAATCACACACATAACAGTTAGCAGATGCATACATAAATACACTCAAACTTTTTATATTTGTTAAATGTTGCACTTTGGTGTGCATGCAAGTGCATGCATGACTTTTTTGTTCTTAATAAAGCCTTATAATCTTACTTTTTTTCAAATTAAAATACAAATCTACTCAAAGTTCTACATAATGTCATCACACAGGAACACTGTCTTTCTCAATATTACAAAAATCTCTGAAAAGATTTTGAAGCCTCAGGTCCATTTTCAGTCAGCTATGTAAGAAGTAAAAACTTAGTTTGCACTTTAATTTAATGTGCATCACGTGTTTTGTGTTGAAGAGATGGTCGCTGACTTTCTGCATTGTTCCTTCCATTTATATTGTTAATGCCATCATAAGCTCTCAGGGCCTCTGTCTTACATTATAGACTATATCTATTCAAAGATTCTACATTTGCATTTGCTTTTTTGGTTTTTTTTTTTTTTTTTTAAATCTATGGGGTAGAAACATATCTTAAAACTCAGAAGTAAACATAGAAAAGTGAAGAAAGCTGAATAAAAATATTAACAAAACTTCATATTTCCAAATATTAACTATGCAAGTTCACATCTTTTCAGCAGAAAACATTTTATATGGGCCTACTTTAATGACTCCTTGTTGTATGAGAGGAGATGGGTGGTTCACTAGAACTATAAGATAATCAGGTTGGATAAGTTTGTCCATCACATCTTCTAGCATGATATCTGGTAGGATTAGGAGCACTCCACGCAAGAGATCATATAATCCACAACAGATAAGCACAAGATAGTCTTCTGTACACCTGAAAACAGAGGAATATGTTTTACCACTGATTATTGTCTACAGCAGAAAAGATTAAAACAGTGCATAATTGCTAGCAATTCTTGGGGGACAAGAGGAAGAAGAAATTTGGAAGAGGCATCATTTCTGCAATACTCCTACTACCAATCTTCATTAACACTTATTTTTGGATGGCAGATGGCAAAAAGGATAATCTGACCAGAACAACTTGCTTCAGTTTTTGTGAGGTACCATAAAAAGCTCCCACTTCTACTGTACATAGCAAAAGTACTGATTTTTTAAATTTGCTATGTAAATAATGCAAAAATTGAAACAACACAACATTCTATGGACTAAAAGCTTAATAAATTTGTGTATGACAGTGTATGAAAAAATTCCCTTAATTTTTAGGATTCAAATTTTTATAGAATAGTAACCAAGAGCAAGAACAGTGAAATTAAAGCTCATATAGTGTGCAACTCTTAATGTATTATTTTATGTGCTTACCTGTCATCAGGGCTTTCAGATGGTTTTGGGGTATTCTCATTAGCTGAAGAAAAAGCAAGACTGTCCCAGTCTTCAGGAAGTACATTCTTGTCAGCAAAGCTTGGCCAGCGAGCAATGGCTGACGATGCTCCAAGAACAGAAAATGCTAAGCCCAACCCTGCAAAATTACTCTGGCCCTTCTGAAATGAAGGCAGTCCTTTTAGATTGTCTGGACGACGTAGCAATGGCTCAGCTGCACCACCACCACCACCTTCACTGCATTTCAGGTCTGCATCTGCTTCTTTACTCTCAAATGCATTTTCAGATAACTCTACTTCTTTTGCAATATCTTCAAATGTTTCAGCAGATGTTAGCTCTGAGTCACAAACTGTTTTTGCAGACTCACAACTGCTAAGAAGCTCTTCCTGTACTCTTCTTATGGTTTCAGAACCTTCTACAAAACCAGTTCTGTCCTGAAGATCAATGTAGTCATGCTCCCCAATAAGCAGCAGGTCATCAGTGCTCTTTCCCATTCTTTCAGTTAGTTGTTTTTGGTGAACTTGAGGTGAGGAAGTAGGCGATGCTGGTAAGCTTTTAGAAAGCCTTCCAGGTGCCTGAGAGCTTATTTTCTGCTGAACACTAGCCTTGGAAGTGTTCCCTAGAAAAATAAGGATATCTTTAGCATTCCTTTCACATTAGAAACAAACTTTTCTCTCAGTATTAGACTCCTCATACATTCAGAACTGTGGTGACCTAAGTTAATTTTATTTGCAAAACTGACAACACCTGACATAGCTCAGATTTGGTAAATCAAGTAAACTACTATGGAGCCATATATTTAGCAAGTCACAAATCTGAAAGAAGCATAAAATGCAAAATAATTTTTGACAATATATTGGGTTTTCCGGATTTAAATCATGGTCCTCTCAACTAACCCTCAGCAGGAATTTGTATAGAATCACTGACAATGGAGGTTGTCTAGACCAGACTCCTTGCTCAAAGCAGGGTCAAATAGAACAGGTTGTTCTATTTGGAGCATTGTGTAAGAGGTCCAATCTACCAACATGTTTCAGTGGACACTGAAATACTATTCACCAACCCCTTTGCACTAAGGTTTTACATATACTTCAAGCTTACAACTAATAACTGCATATTTTATTTAATAATGCTTCCTTTTAAGTGCACATTTTGACCTGAAGTGGTCAAACTTTCAGAGCACACTACACATGTCCTTCATAACTAAGTTTTAAGGGGGAAAGCAGACTGTATATCAGACTGGTAGAAGCAGTTTTCTGTTATTCTGGGAAAAGGAGACTTTACTTATTCAGAAGTATTTTGAAAACTTTCCACAGTTAGTACTAACGCAACAATGACGCGTCAGGAATATAGTTTTTATGAGAATATATATATAAAACAAATATGTGAATATATATACACATACATACATGTGCCAACATAACCAGACCAAGCTGGCCTCCTGACAATAGAAAATATTTATAAAGCTGCACTTATACACCTGCAACAGTCTTAGAGCCAATCTTTCACACACATCAGCAGGTAGTGCAACAAACTGCAAACCCACATACAGGTAGCAGGTTATCCAATGAGCTCCCAATTTAAAATATTTTTTAGAATTATAGAATGTTAAGGGGTTGCAACTACAATACTCAAATATCCATTTTCACACACACGCAAAAAAATGTTGAGTATTCCTCTAGTACACCTGAATAATCTCTATTCAAGAACAACAATTTGTACTACCTATATAAAAAGAGTATTCAGTTTAGAAGAATGAGATGTCATATATTATCCATATGGGAAAAGGACTAATTCCATATGCAGTTTAGTACTGTGATCTGTTCTTTACATCACTGCTTTTCTAAACAGACACATGAATAAACATTGTTTCAAATGAAGTAGTTGAAGACTCAATTTCCTTTTCCAAAGCAAAGTAGCAACAAGACATCAATTGTAAAAGGTATTACACTGTAATAGATAGAAGATAACTGAGTCACACAAGATGTGAAATATATAGCGGTTAATTTAGAGATCAGTGTAACTTTTTTCCATTCCTATTTTGTATATATTGGTGAACTTAGACTATGAATTTTTATTTTGAATTTATTTCTCATTGTCAACAAGCTTAAATAAAGGCTTAAACAGAAGTGGTGTTTCAGCTTTTGTTTTTCAGATGATATTTGTTGATTGCCTATGCAAATCTGTAAAAAGTATGATTAAAACTCTAATTCAATAATAATGCAAAAAACATCCCACTGACAGGACACCAACTGAAAAAAAGTTACCAGATTGAACAAATAACTTCACTGTATTTCAGCATCTATAGCAGAGGAATTCAAAACTGATGAAAGCAGTTATCTTTACAGACCTCAACCTGTTCAGCATGCTATCTGAGACTGTTCCCAGAAAATGATTCAATTTTAATTTATATAACCAAGGTATCTTGTTCTTCATAAGACATACTTTCCCATCCTCTATCATGTAGGAACAGTTTCTATACCTACAGTAGAACTAAATGGTAATACTTTAATATCATATTTAGACAGATAAGAATTATGCACAAATAAAGAAAAGTATCAGCTTAACACTTCCTGCCCAGATAAGATAGTTGCTTATGGCTCACTACTTCAACTGCTGCCTGGCTAAGGCATTCTCAGGCATCTTTAGCAGGTCTGTTCAACAAGTGAGATGGTTCAGCTTATCTGGTCCAACTCACTGCCTGAGCCATCAATGTGGCAATTTGTCTCAACTTAAGAATGAAGAGCAGTTTAGGTAGCGTGTTCAGTTCCATCCTTCCTACTCTGCTGTTCAGGCATCAAGCTCCAAGGGACAGGGGGAGCTCTGTAAGAGATACCTGTGGGAAAGTAACACTTTCAAGCACTCTGGTCATTTGCCAAAAGATTATGTCTTAACATCCTTTTTTTTCCAGCACTGTTTTACCTTCCAGTGGTAAAGCTGTAAATCCAGCTGGAGATGTAATCAAAAATGCAGAATTGTCTACTGACTTCCCACCACTGCTGGAATTTCTCAGGTACCTAAGTGATTCAACTTTCTCCTGGAAAATTTTGCCATCTAGAAAGAAAAGGGAAAAAGTTAAATAAAAGTGTTTTATGTTTGCATTGTTGACAAATTAGACTCGTAGTAGTCAGATTACATTTTGAGCGGATCACTGGAGGCTAACGAGAAGTGCTCAAGTGCAAGTAACCTAGAAAAAGCACTTGAACACCATTTTTTGGTTTAGCAATTCAACTTTAAAATTTATTTTAGAACAATGAAAATATTATGATGTACTAAAGCAATTACATTTATAGACAGTCCTTGCAGGCATACAAGTAGTGATAACTGACTTTTTGTCATGTCAAAAACAAGTGACTGTTCTCAAACAGCCTAGTAAGGCTCCAAGTATCGAAAAGTGCATTCTACTCTTACTCAGAATTTTATATCAGTTGGTATTAGAGGATAGATACATATAAATACAGCTGTGCTGCGTTTGAAACTGATTACTAAACCTTGAGGTACACAGGAATCTGCAAAAGGAGAAAATATTTCAAAATTGGATGATGCTTTCCATGTTCACATAAGTTACGGCTAAGGTTGCACAATGCTAATATTAAAGCACGAACTGCTCATAATTTCTCATTTTTAAAAAGAGCAAGAAAGAGTTTTTTAAAGTTCATATCAGTCATTTTGCCAACATGATCATCCAGTACAGATATACTAAAGAAGCTGTTGTTCTAGGTCTGCATCCCTCAAAGCCCATAAAGTACTGCCAGTAACTAGTAAGAACTGATAGTGCCTGCCAATGACATCTTGTAGTGCAACGGATCAATTGCTAAAAATGCCCCTCAGGCCTTTTATTTTTCCAGGAATTCCATAACAGTAAACAAGGAAGTAGAAATTAAAACAAGACTATATGCACATATTTCTGAAAAGTTTCATTTACGAGCAAGCTAGATGTTGTTCTCCAAGTTCACCCAAGACAAATGTGTCCACATAGGCAGCTAACATTATGCATTCCATTTAGCAGCACCAAACTTTAAAGGAAGTTAATGGCATAATCACAGAGATATTACCTATGGCTGTAGACAGAAGAAAGCTCTCCAAGTAAGCCAAGTAAACAAAGTCTAACCTCTCTCAGAAAAGTAAAAGTAGTTTACAGTATTAAGTCCCAAGAATTCAATAATTTTTTTATATATCATTACTAAAATACAGCAGAGATTTTTTTAGATATTAATTTATGACCAGATTTTTATCTTATTGCTTACTACTAGCTAAATGTGACATATTTACCTATGTGCAGGGAAAAGTAGAAGTTAGTAGGATTGTGACAAACATATGTATTAGTGGGAGGGTGAACCGCTAAGAGGAAATTGAAGACCAGTGTCAGCAATTCCAGGTCAGGGGGAGAACCAAGCACTTCTTCAATTATTTTCACAAATGACCTGCAAACCTCCCGAGGTAGGGATGCAAGGTGCCCTTCTTTATGCTCCTAGAAAGGAAGAGTAGTACAACTATAAGTTACTTGTATTTTTAATTTGACAGCAATTGTCTTTTTTTTTTTTTAAGTTGTCATGCTGTAGTAAAACAGACAAGAAAAGAAGCTCAACTAATAAAGTTTTATTCTTTAAATTGAGAGGACCTACTGTACCTACTCAATGTTATCCAAATACAGCCCACTCAAAATCCAGACAGAAACAAGGTATTGCAAATGTTATGCAAGTTGATTTTTGGAAAACTAAAATGTTCAGCATACTATACTAATCTGTATTGAAATGCTGGAGCCCTAGGACATGAATCACCATTGAAAATATAGGTTATTGTCACTGTATTACATATTTACAGAGAAATTAATAGTTGCCAATACCAACATTTCAAACATTAAAAAATTTCTGAACAGTGCCACACTGAGTCTTCTGTATTTCCACTTCAATAGCCATTTTTATAAACATACACATTTGAGATTTCATTGATAATTGTATTTATAATTTCTGTTTGATCAAGCATTCCACAGTTTGATGCTGGCTAGCTGAAAAAAAAAAATAATCTATTAAAAGAATATGGATTTTAGAACCAGACTTAAAGAAACTTGTGGGAAATCTACTCTAAAGGTGACTATAGTGATTAACTTATTCCCAAGTTCTCTAATTTCCTCCTCCTTTTTTATATCCAAGCACCTTAACTGAGACTGCTGCAGGAAAAGACTAAATAAAGCTAATTGATTTTTTCCAAAGGGAATGGTTTATATAATTTCATCTTCCATTCCATCAGACCCCCAAAACTGCCAAACTGTTGTTGCCCAATTTGAGTAGTTTTTTTTAAGCAAGATACTAATTTTCCCTGATGTGCTGAAAAGACAGGAAATACTATGAAACATTCTGTATCTAGGCATTGTTGATGTAAAATGATACAGTTCCTTACTAGGTCTAGAAGCACACAGGACCATCTACTGAAGTAGCTTTTTCTACCGCATTTAGTCTCTTCTCTACCCTCCCCAAATTAAAATGAGCTCTACCCTCCCCAAATTAAAATGAGTATTTGCCAAGCACAAAGTAGGATTTTAGAGTGAAAGTACCTGCAGAACCTGACAAGTTAACAGGAAGTGATGAACCACTTGAGCTTTCAATAGCTGCTTAATGTTAAACATCTGTTGGTGATGGTTAGCTCTGATAAGGATTTCTAGAGCTGCTAACAGAGTTTCCCAAACACCTTGCTGAAAAACAAAAAAACCAGAAACATCACTTCAAAAATACATTTGTCAGTCTACACACTGTGAAAAAAACACCCAAGAAACAACAAACACAATGAAGGCAAGTTAGTTTTGCACCTAAGATGATGACTAAATGACTACAAATGGTAAGTCAGAACAAGAAACTATCAGAAAAGTTATGTTCATACAAAACTAAGTTTATTTTAATGACTAAGCTACCACCAAAAAAAACCTTCAACTTCCTGTCTAAAATTAGTTTTGTATATTCTTTGCTATATTAACACTGGATGGTTATTTTCAATAGTTTAACTCCAAAAGAAAGCAGGTCTTTTTTAGTTTTAGCAATTTCTCCACAAAAAAAATTCATCAGTTCAACTAACAAGTCATATGCATACATCACATTTACAGACTTTAATATATAAGGCTACTTGCATCATTGATATTGGGAGCTTAATGCTACTAACAGCTATTCAAAGAAAAATAAGGACCATTAATTTTAGAAAATTGTAATAATTACTGACATGTAACTGGAGAAATTAATTCCTTACTCATAATACTTATTTTTTTAAAATATTGAATTTTAGACCTGAAATATTTCCAAAACTAAAGTACTTACCTTTGCTTTAGACCATATCTTCCAGTCAAGCAGTAACTTTTCTAACAATTGAACATCTTGAATAACTGCAGTAGAGTCTGCATCAAGCTGGAATTGTCCATTTTCATTTATATAGAGAATCTCATCACTGCAGCATCCTTCAAGGAGAGTCTTGAAAAGGGGGAAATTTTTTTTAAGTGTCATAATCACAAAGTAGTACAGTTGTTCTATCCAAATTATAACAAAAAAGGTAAATCTCTAAAGAGACAGCATACTCCCAATAGGGAAGACATATATACCTGGTCAACACCAAACTTCCTTAAAATCACTGTTCTGCCTCTGTAAAAACAGCTTCAAATGTAAAATTAAAATCACAGAGGAGTTTCTAAATTTGTGCTAATATTGAACAAAATATCAGGTTTAAAAGAGGACTCTACCTTCAGCATGCAAAATCCAACAATGCATTTTGGTTTGATCAACACTCGACGAATCATAGAATAACCATTACAATTGTCCATCTCCTGTATTCTCTGTTGATTGTATTTTGTCAAAGATAGTATAAGTTGTAGTGCTAAAGCTTGAGTGTCTTCAGAGCTGCTAATCTCTACTACCTGAAGAAAAGGCAAATTTATTAGACGGTTAAAGTGAGAAACATTTAGAAAAAAAAGACTTAAAAATACTTTTTTGTATTCCTAAATCATAATTTCTGGATTAAATCTGTTTTAAAGAGCTTGATGTTATGTATGTAGCCTTCATTTTTTTCCTATGTGTGTACATTCAGATATATTTGCTAAGAAAATAGAAGTCCCTTTACAAGAATCCTTTTCCAAGAAGAAAGTCTGTTCCAAATAAATTTAAAGCAGAAGGCACTTACCATACTACAAAGTCACAAGGTCATGAAATACATAAGCCTCTAATAAGAAGAACCTGTTTGCCCTGGAAAATTAGGTTTCTTAAATGTTTAAGGAAAGCTTTAAAATAAGGTTCCTGAAGGTCTAGACTATACTTGCCTGTAAGTGTCAAACATTACAGTTTTATTTTATCCACAAAGAGACAAGCAATTGGATAGATGAAGACCACAAACCATTCTTTTCTCTTTACTTTCTACAATTCTTGAATCCCAAGAAAAAGCGAATAGAATTTCAACCAAAAATGAACAAGAATGAAATCTCACATTAATGGAACTTCAGTTTCATAGCTTCCCTTGCCACATAACTGTTAAATCTGCTGCACTACACATTTATAGACATGTATACCTGTATTGCCTGACATCTGATCTATTGTCTTCTTGTCTTTCTGATGCAAACAGTCCATGTGCTACTGATCTGTAGCACATACTTGGCATAAATTCACATAATACAATAACATGGATAAGGATTTTCTCCTCAGATTTCATAATCAATGGTAAAATTACAGCAGGCAGTGTCTTCATAGCCATGATCTAATGTGCATTTATTACTCTCCATACATCTTTCAGAACCATACCAGAGACACATAAATTAAGACAAGCTTTAGGTCTACAGTAGTATTTTGAATTAACTATAGTACTTCAGAGATTCCTGGCACAAATATTAGCCTCTCCACATAAGGATCACATTTAAGTAAGTAGTAATTAAGTTAAGGCTCATAGCCTTACTATTTTTGAAGTTACATTTTCTCTTACACTGGATAAGTAAGCCTTTGAGCACAGTTGAACAGTTATCTCAAAAAGCTCTCATGATTTATCAGATAAAAATAAAGCTTTCCACACCATGTAGTTTCACATTTATTCATACTTGCATTGTGAGTATTCTGCGGTTAAACTGTTAAAGATATGCCATGAATTTAAGTGCTTCAAAATCAGAGACCAAAAATATGATCAGCTTTACAACACCCCTAAAAATAATCTTTTTTGACATTTAAAAGTCCTATTTCTAAATCAAAATGTAACATGCCATCTTACATATTAGCAATATTAACTAAAACATTATGCAATAGAATTAGAATTACATTTCCAATTTAAGACAACCTGTGTGATACAGTCTGTTATGGCACAAGTACTTTCCACAAGTTTTAACAGAAAGGCATCACATGCAGACAGAAAGGCAGCTAGAATAATGAGATTTGCTACCCAAGATCCAAGGAAAATTTTACATGGGAAAACACATACATGCAACCCCCCCTCCTCCAGCCCCCTTACCCTAGCAAAGAGGAAAACAAATGCACCAGTTCCTCCGATTTCATGTAGTATACCCTGAAGAGTTTTATATTCAACAGGTTGAAGTGTTTTTAGGTGATGAGAGTCCAACACGTTGCTTTGAACTTCTTTCAAACTGAAAGGTCTCTGAGAAGGTACAGTTTTCACTTGACCTTTCAGTCTAATAACAGGTTCATATATGGTGTACTGACCAGGGCAGCATGTGGTATAAACAACAGCAAGACTCTCCTGAAACAAGAGAAGTTTAAATTTTTTTTCTACAAAGTTTAATACAAAAATCCTCACACATTCAGGACACAAAAGCCACCTAAAGCAAGTAGCAACAACTTCAGCGGTTCATTCCTACTTTACCACTAGAATGCTCTCTCTGAAGTTGCGTGTGGAGCACATGCACTAAAAAGCAACAGGAATCCTAAATCTTAGAAAATGTATGCAATACCTAAAGCAGAGAAAGTTAAGAAAGTACTAAAAAATTCCATCAAGGATCCCCCTCTTATCACCTATAGAATGACAACTGTTTTGCACAAAAACAAACTATTGACATGGATAAAATAAAATGAGCATACAGAGGTATTGGGTAAATTGTTTCCTTTTCTAAAGTGGCAAGTCCAAAATAGAAAGTTATAGTCTGCTTTTTAAAAATTTCTCTTTTTTTTTTGTTTTAAGTTTATCCTTTCATCAGCTTTGCCATAAGAGGAACTCAATAGAAGAAATTTCATCAATGAGGAGACTTAAACAAAAGCCAAAGCTCCTAAGGAAAGTAAACAACTAATTTTCACAGAAAATGTAAAATTATCATATTTGGAAGGTTATTTAAAATAGAGAAATAATTTCATTTAAGGCACTTGTATTCTTTGCAAAAGTGTAAAGATGAATTCATCACTCAAGCACATGGTTCTTCTCTTTAGCTACTTGGTGTTCTGTAAGGCAAAATAAGCTTAAAAGTTGCAAGACTGCTTTGCTAAGCTTTTACTTATCCCATTCATTCCTTCTTAACCTATTCAAAATTTGGTACCATTTACAAGGATCATATCCAGACAGAATGACCCTTTGCCTACAAGATCAGAAAAATCCCTCTACTGGAAACAATTCATACAGCAGGAGTTACTAGTGTATGAATTCCCAAAATATAGCAGGTTCCAAAAAGCTTTATTTTATTCTTTTTTCTAGTGTCACTATATTTACACCTGCATCTGGCATGGTTGTTTCAGTCAGGAAAGATGAGAAAAGCTAAGATCTGCCAGCTGCAGAATGACTTTTCAGCTAAATTTGATGCAAACTTACTCCCTTCAAAACCTTCAAAGAACTGGGATGAATTCTTTTGCTTCCTGTTAAAGCCAGATAAAGCCTCCTTTCTCCTCCCCTCTCAGTTTTAATGTTAACAGGTTAACTAAGCTGTCCTTGACTACCTTTACACTAGTGGAGGGATCCTCTCTATATATCCATCCTAGACCTTTTGGAGGCACCTGTTTATCCAGTACAATTTAGTACGCAGTATTATAGATGCTGGAACATCTAGAAATTTTCAGAATCCAACCTAAAGCAAGATGAAATGGCCACCCTGTGTGGAGTTCAACTCCCATTGAAATAAGTGGGAAGAACCCTGCAGTGATTTTAACAAGAACAGGATTTGCTCCTGTCCGCTTTGATCAAGTGAAGCACTTTGGGAGACAGCAGGAAACTTGTTCACAATTTCTTAATAATTTCTAAGAGATTAAGAACCATTTTTAAGTAGAAACTTACAATTAAAGGCCCAACATCCACTTCCTTTCTTGTCATGAAGAGCTCCTTAACTTGTTCACATTGTAGAATCTCTTTACTTATGTACTTGGAGCAGTCAGTCAATGTTTTGCCATATTTACAAGGCATTACAGATGTGAAGTCTGGCCCACATGTGTATAAGTAAAATGCTTCCTCCGGTCCAATATTTGCACCTAAAATCCAGAAAATGAGCTGTTAACTCTTTAGTATACAATAAAGCCAAATTCATTTCTGACACACCACAGACTAGTAACATCAGTAGTTTCAGAAAAAAGCATGCTTAACTCAGCATTCAGTGGTTCAGATTTTGTTTACTTTTTAATGTGCTTTAAGTAATTTGAAGCTAGTAGTTTAAAAGAAGGTAAGTGAAATCAATTTTCCAGATAAAAGAGACTGAGTGCTTAAAAAAAAAAAACAAAAACCCAAAACAGAACAAACACCACTGTCTTTCCATCCCCTACCCCAAGATATAATTTAAAGAAATTTTAAAAACCACTAAAGTAACTATAATTACCAATTATGTCACTAAAAAGAAAGCGAGAGAATATGGCAGAAAAGCACATTAGGAAGTACCCAATACTGAAACATTTGCCTACTTTCTCCCTGATATAATATGATGCTAAAGAATATATTGTTGGTTTTACTGTAAAAGCTTGGCACGTTAAAAAAAAACACTAAATAAGCCTTTGATCTTGGAGAGAGAAGAGGAAATGAAGACTTATTCAAGAAAAAAAGCATTCAAAGGTACCATTAAATAGAAGCAGATTTCCAAGATTCCATCTACCCGACAATCGAAGCAATTCTTCTTGAGATGATGTACAATGTCCAATCATGCAAAATGTTTTGTTACTGTCAGATGATAAGCTTGTTTTCCTTGGCAGTGAGAAATCTAAATCAATATCACATTTCCTGAAAATATACATAAATAAACATGTTTAAATATTAAGAACTGATCAAAATTGCTATCTAAGATATTCAGCTTAGGTTTAAAATTCATTTTAAATATTTACTAGATGAGAAGCCATGCTGTCATCAACATTAAATTACTCAAGTCCTCTTCAACTTCTAGGCACCTTAAAACTCAGTTATATAATGATATATGTATTCAGATACTGCATAGAGCAGAATAGAGTTCCAACTAGGGTTGCCATCAAGTCAGTATTTCCTGGATCTGAAATTCCTGATCTTTCCTCCGACCTCAAAGAAGAAACATATGTAACACTATATATGCTTCTAAAATACCATAATTTTTCAAGCATTTCTACGCTTCCTAAGAAGTCGAAGGCCTTTGACTACGCCAAGACACAATGAAAAGTGTGGTTCACATATGCTGGAAAATACCACGTTGAGGATTTGCTTATACCAAGGAACATGGTCAGAACTAGCGTGCTGCAGAGCCACGGGCAATAAGCCTGATGCTTTCAGAAAGCATCCAAATAAATTAATGTGTCATTACATAAACAGAGCAATTAGACTGTAAACATCATCCAAAGCTTCCTGAAAGAGCCAAACTATTGGCAAACTAGCAACTATATATAGAGAGGCCTCAATAACTGCACATATGCAGAACATTGTAATACTTTTAGCTTCCCCCTATGTCTCCATATTTGGACTTTATTGCATACCAGCATGCACAGACTGAACACAGTCTTCACAGTCTGGACTTTAGGAAGAAAGCATAAAGACATATTTAATAAATACCTTTTCTTCTAACCAATGAGTAATTCATGCAGGCACAGGCCCACCCAACCTGGCATCAGGTACCTCATCTAGGAGCATGGACTTTAGCTTTGCAGTCGAAAAAATTGTACTTCCAACTGGCACTTCAGATTTTGTTTGAAATATTTTTTAACTTCTCACCTCTCCATTTCCCTCAGTGGAACAAAATTACTGCCTTCTCCTCTTAATTACTACTTTCAACATGGCCTGTACCTGAGCTATACCTCCTTAATGTGGATTCTTAACCTAACCAGAGACATTATGCCTACTGCTAACTTCATGCTTTATCTTATTTTGGACATTACTCAAAATCTTGCAGTACTTACCTCTTTCACTTATTCATGATGAAGAGTCACACTGATGTCTGCACAGGTCCATAGTATAAATGGATCACAACTATTCTAGAGAATTCCTAGCAGTGTAATACCCCCCCTCTCCTACCCTCCTAGAAGACTACTCAACCATAACTTCAGCTTGTGCCAGCATAGTGCTAACATATTCCTACCAGAGAACATCTTTAAAGAAGTATCTAGGTACAACTAATGTATTCTTTACCTCTGACCAGAAACCCACAGCAACAGCTTTCCATGGATATTTTTCTTGCTTTCTGGTTTCTGCAGATATTTTAATGCCAAATGCTGCCACCTGCCCAAAAGGAAAACATTTTCTGGAGATTCTGCCTGTGCCAGCAAACCAGCTTTCATCTCGTCATTTGGATCCATGCACATACTATGAAAACAAGAGAAGAAAAATGAGTGCATACGTTTGTTTTTGTAGTTGTATTTTAAGCGTCAAGTCTGCAATTTTTGGCCTCAGTTAATTTGAGATTGCATTCCTTAACTTTCACAGGTAATTTTTTTGATCACACAACTATTTTTAGAGTGCTCAGCATAAGCTAGGGAAATCCTCACATCATGGTTTCAACTTGTCTGCATAAATCTACTTATATTTAAGATAAGGATATTATCTCTATTTTACAGAGAAGTTAAATTCAGTTTATTGAAAAAATGCAGGTGCTTTGAACACTGAAATAAAGTGTTCTAAAATTGCAGTTTTAAACCTATTTTAAGGACAGATTACTTATGAGAACTAAATTAGGGCTAAAACGTGTTCAGAAGATTAAAACCAAGACCGTCACAGTAAATATTACATAACAGCAGGTGTGATAACCTACAGCTGCCAAAACTTTTTCCATCTTCACACATTTATTGTCATTTCATTAAGGCTTGAATTGCTACTTTGCATTGCATTATGTTTATGACTGACCTTGAAGCTTACTTTGGGCAGTTACTTATACATGGCTATGTGAAACATGCAAGCCCAGACCCTAATACTTAAAGCTCACAACCCTGTAGATCTGTATCTAATAAACATCCTTGATGTTGTCCCATCAGTTGCAAGACCTCTCTACTATAGAAATTAGTCCTCTACTCTCCAGCAGTATTCTCTGCAGGCTGCTACTGAAGTCACAATATGTTCACAGGACTGTTTTTAGACTAAAACAGCATACCGAAATATAAATGCTCCAGTATTCAAGTCTGCCCAGACTTGTATCATCAATGCTTTGGAACCCAATGAAATTATATGAATACAGCCATCTTCAAGAAGTTTCTCTCCCAGACTTAGGTATTCTGTTCCCATAGACTTTGTTTCTTCTAGAAATACAAACGTTTATACACGGTTACAATACAACAATGCCTTTCACACCATATATCACACAAGTAAGAAAAGAAACAGTTCAGGTACCGAATAGATTTTTTTTTTTGTTTAGTTGAGGGTTTTTTGTTGTTCTTTCCTTTTTTTTTTTATAGTGGGCTGACTAATATGCATGATTCTCTTCAGAAATTTGAGTGTCAAACTGAAACAGAGGAACTTGACATTAACTCAGCACCTCACATTTTTTTTTAGTAATCAAGTAAATCCATTGAGCTGAATACATTCTATCAATGATGCTTTTGACATGCCACATCATATTACATTCCTATGTTGAACTGTCAGTATGCACCAAGAAGTCTTCAGATTTTTCTTCACAAATCATACTACCCTTTAAGCATGATCTTGTATTCAGTACTTTTACTTTACCAAGCAAAAGCACAGACCTTCTAACAACAGCAGCTCTAGTGGGTTCCAAGATTCAGGGTTAAGTTTTCTCTCCTTTTATTTAAATACAGTAAAAGGAAAAGAGTACAGGTATTCCAAGTGTTGTGAATGGGAGACATTTTAAACAAATTTAAGAATTTTTCCTCCTACAAATTATAATCCAAAAGATTCTGTTTAGAACAGTTTGGGAGCGGGTGTCTCTACAAAAGTATAGACAGAATAATATTGTACAGCTATTGGCATTTACAATGGTGCACACAAGGAAAGTTAAGAGGATCTATACTGAGTTAGCCTGAAACTTCATTATCAATACATGAAACCAAATAAACTTGAGAGCGTTTTTTTCCCCATTCAGTTGCAGCATTTAATATTTTCTTCATCATAACATGAAGTAGCATAGACACATTTTACTGAAGTTACAAATTCAATGAGAATACTGTATTTCCAAGGAAGCAGACATTAATCTAATTTAAGCATCAAGGCTGCAGATGTTTTATCTGTAAGTATACAACAGTACTCAAAGAAAAATCAGAAATACTACCACTGCTTTTAATATACATCATAAAAAAAAAATCCAACCTTTGTACATGGTACATTGATTAGTAATATTTGTAACCAGAATCCTTCAGTGCTACCTAAACAGAAACAGAAAGTACCGTATGCTCACCCGTGCTGTCAAAACTGTTCTCTTTTACAGTTATGAGTCTGCTTCTTTTCTTGATTTTTTTCCCCTTTTCTGTTGAATTTTCTGTTTCATGAGCATACTCCAGATGAAACCACAGCGAGACACTGAAGCCATCGGACATGTGTGGCCAACAGTTTTGTCCAACTAAAGGCAAGTGAATTGGGGCTACATGCCAAGAAGAAAGCAGCTGGTGACTCAAGTTTTCACTATCTGCCTCTTTCTTACTCTGTGAAAATTTTGCTCTTTTAAGTTGTCCAGCAGTTTTGCTGTTGGAAGTGCTAGCATATTTTTGTGAAGAACCACTACTCAAATTCGTGCCATGTAGCACAGGGAAGGCAAGGTACTGTAATGGGTTCATATAAATATTAGTGTCTACAATCTTCAATACACCCTTGAGTAGTATCTCCTAGAAGAAATAAACCAAACAAATGAGAAAAAAAATTAAACTGTTTACGCCACATAGTCAAGTATCATGTAACCAAACAGAAGGCACTCCTTATTTAAATTTGGATTCATGTTTTCCCATCAGAGGTGGACTTTCGTAATCAAACTGACACATTTGCAAAGCATCAGGTAGCTGCTTCAACAGACTCTGGCCCAGCAGAGCTTTGGGATTTAGTCCAGGCAGATCAGTTTTCAAGTTACCATGCTCAGGAATCCGCTGGTCATTGCACAATCTCATCTCACTTTTGTTACGTGCTAACAGATCAATTCATATTGCAACGAAAGATCACACCTTTTACCTCATGTTTGAGGCTGGTTAAGAATGCACACACAGGCCATCAATTTTTTTGTTGCATAATCAGCAACAAAACTAGATGAGCCCTTAAGCCAAAAAGTTTCCCTAGTCACTTGGCCAATTATTACAAGCTATCTTTGAAAAATTGACTTGCGACTCCTTGTTTGGTTTGGTACTATTTCAGATGCCACAGTAATGTTTTTATTTTCTTCCACTTGTATTTTGCTACAGATCCACACACAAACCAGTTATTTCAGCAGTATATCCCACACAAACAGTAGATTCCAGCATTACACAAACCAGCTTACAACACTTTTGAAAGTAATTCCTGCTGCTAAAGCATTCCTGAAGTAGTGAGATGCTTTATAACTTCAAAGTAACTGCTTTGAATTTTGCAGTATTAGTGTTCTGTCATCCATAACCACTATGTCAGTCTTCCTCAAGAGGAATCTTGGTTTCTTGTACTGAAGAGAGTCCCTAGGACCCACACACCCTTCAAAACCCTCTCTTCTTATCTCCTATGTTCTTTTGTTGTTTTAACAAAGAATTACTTCAACAACCAAATTTTATTTGCTATGCTCAGTTCAAATGTCGCTGATCATCTTATTTCTCAAAATTCTTGGACACAAAAGGATTTCCTTTTGGTTTCATTTTTCTAATAAGCATCTGAATTGTGCCATGTGCTCCTGCATACATACCGTACAAGGTGTCTTCTCCAAAAATATCCTAAGAAGGAGAGTTAGCTCTTCTGCACATGTCTGTGAACTCATCAAGGAAACTAGCAGATCTACCAGCACCATCTGACATGCTAAAAAGAAGGAGACAATAATATTCTTAAAAGGAATTTTTCTAAAGCTGTAAAAATTCATATTCTATACTATTATGAGGAAAGATTAACTTGGAATTCAGAGTATTTTGCAAAAACATTTCAAATTAAGAAAGCAATAATGATTACAAGATAAATTCTAGAGAGATTGAACAGTACTTCCTGACACTACCATTAAAAATTTCATTGAATGAACTCGGATGGTTATGCTAGATGTAGCTCCCAGGTTTGCAATGTGGAGTCTGAAAGCCTGGGAACCTAGCATTAACTTGCAAAGACTCTCCCACAAAGCCAGGGATCCCAGTCCTAAGATGGGTTTACATCTCCCACTGTGGAACAGCCTCATCATGTGAAGCTACCTTAGGGTAAACATTTAATTCTATGCATTCTTGGATTAGCTAGCTGTTTTACAGTTAGAAATAAAACTCAAGACATCATTAAGACCTGTGTTACCAAGAAATTGGAAATAAAAACTTGTGTTGTGATGGAGTGAGAATTCAATCAGCTGCTATTTTTCCAAGCAATGTTTAACACTGTCACACCACTGTTTATAATTTCAACTATCATTTTCAGATCTGCCAGTATTTGTTTATATAGTATATTTCCACTAGCTCAGAAATAACCCCATATTTACACTAAAGAGGCACAAGTTTCTTACAACTTAAAAAAGCAGCTGCATAAATTCACACATGTCAATGAACTTCCTTTGTCAACTTTGCATTTGCACTGTGAACTAAAAAAATTTGACTCTGTATACACTAAACTACAAAACCTAATATTTCAGTTACTTGAACCTTTAACTCACCATGAAAACTAGATTCCGTTTGTGTCAATATATTCAGAAATCCTCCCAAAAGGTGTTTAACAGCTCCCTGTTAAAAAAAAATACAAGGAAAATGGATATCTGATGAATAACCCTCAGCTCAAAGAACTAAAATAAATTCTTCCAATCAACTCTTCCTATTATTTTAATGATAATTCCAACTACTTGAAATTATGGAATTTTTTTTATATTTGCCAAAGAACATTCTTTTGTGTTCTCTGCAGTTCAGTTGCAGATGAGATTTTGAAATTTAAATGATTCTCTTTTGCAAGAGGCATACTCAATTTAGTTATTAAACAAGTGAAAAAGTTATCTATCAGAAATTCCAAAGGCTTGTGAGGACATCAACATTTGCATAACTCATTTCTAATATTAACTTAGGAAGAATAAAAGCATGAAATACTTTTGAGGTATATGACTCACAATTTCTAAAAGTACATATTCAGTACATGTATGCGTAGAATGTTTACATACATACATATACAAGCAGATATCTGCCTTTTTTTTTTCTAATGCCCTGACAATCATTAAATCTCTAGCTCTAGCCGTAGTGATTGAATAGTCTTAATAAAATAAGACACCTGGGAAACTCAAAAGCTCTGCAGCTCAAATATCTTTCAATACATTACTTAGTTCCTGGTAACCTAAACACAATGCAGTTGACAATATCAGTCATTCATACTGTTTCAGATCTTATAAAATCCCATAACAAGTGAGAACATTTGAGATCACACTATTAGGTAGACTGGTACTATAAAACTGAAGAAAAGATACACAACCTCCAGACTGTTGCCTTTGTTAATAACATTTTTACCTGTTCTATAAGTACAGTGGCATTTCTGTCCTTCTGGCTGATGATTTTCAGGCAGCTTCGGAATACATGAGCAAGCACATCTAAACTTGCATTACCAGCTGAGAGTAAGTTTAATTCTAACATGCAAATTTCAGGATACATTAATTCTCCTTGACTGATGTTTTCAGTTAGGTCATTAAAATAACCTGAAGGACCTGATTCTCCCTTTGTGTCTGCTCCTGAAAAAACAAAAACAAAACCAAAACCACTTGTCTTACTGAAACTTACTCAGTTGAACACAAATTACACGATTTAAGCAGAACATTCAAGGACATACTTCCTTCAACCTTCTCATAAAGTACAAACCAAAAGTAGTTACTAGCCTATAAGAAATTAGCATAACCTTCTATTCTTCTTCAGATTTTCCTATTTTCCTGCTAACACAGAAGGGCAAGGATGCAGTTTCTCCCACTACATGCTCTTAAACTATGTGCCTTCATTTCTTGGGAACTGGACACACAGTAATGGTGTAATATGCAATTCATGAAACATGACAGTAAAATCATTGTAACAGAGCCTCAAACTTCTATACAAAACTCTGAGCCTGCCAAGAAAGGACGTAAATTTAAATTATTTTTTGTTAAAAGTTTGGGAGAAGCAGTTTAGTTATTTAACTCAGAAAACACATATGACAGAATATCTGCATAACCACAAAAGCAAAGCTTAAGCACCTCCTGTTACATCTGAAGAGAGTTTAAAACACATTACTTAAAATTATTTGGTACAAGTTTCATAAAAATGTTTCAGGAAAGTATCTCAGATGAAATTTTTAATTCAGAAATGCTTTTACAATGTTATATATCTATTCATAAGGCCTAGTCATGCAGGTAAAAAGCAACAGTTTAATGCAGTTCTATTAATCTATTCATACCAGAATGGAAGCATCCAGATGTGTTCAGCACAAAAGAAAAAATTAATTCGTGTTTAAAATTAATTACACAAACAGAATACAGCAAGATATGGATACATCAGTCGTTGAATGAATATAAAGGGATATGTTGTATAACAAGGAGGCAATCACAAGTCAAATGAAGTACGTGACTGGGAAAAGCCAGTATGGATTCACCAACGCCAAATCATGCTTGACAAACTTGATTGCTTTCTACAACCAAATAACCTGTTTGGTTGACGTGGAACAGGCAGTGGACATTGTCTATCTAGATTTCTCCAAGGCTTTCAACAGTTTCCCCCAGCCTTCTTTTAGAGAAACTGTGTTAGGGTCAAGAGAAACCGATGTGTTAGGGTCGAGACAAGGAGTGTGTGCGGTGGGTGGGCACTGGCTGTCCAGCTGCACCCAGAGGGTGGTGGTAAATGGCTCCTTTTCAAACTGGCAACTGTCACAAGTGGAGTCCCCTGGGGACTGATATCACCCCAAAGCTGTTTAATGTCTTCATAAGTGATCTGTCAAGTCTACTTTGATGGAGTTTGCCAATGATACCAAATTGAGTGGGGAAATGAACGCCTGGGCTACAGGAAGACCTTGACAGGCTGTAAGAGTGGGTTGACAAGAACCTTATGAAATTCAACAAGGACAAATGTAAGGTCTTGCACATGGGAAAATATAATCCACAAGTGCAGCACAGGCTTGGATCTGCCCAGCTGTGGAGCAGCTCTGTGGCAAGGGACTTGGGTGTCCCAGTGGACAGCAAGCTCAGTATCAGTAAACAGTGTGCTGCTACAACAGAAAAAGCCACCAGGATGCTGGGCTGCATCAAAGGTGTCACCAACAGGGACAAAGAAATCATTATCCCACTCTACTTAGTGCTTGTCAGGCCTCACCTGGAAAGCTCTGTTCAGTTTTGGTGACCACTATGCAAAACAGATGGGAGGAAAGATTGAGAAAACTGGGTTTGTTCAGCCTTGGGAAAAGGTAGCTTAGAGAAGACCTTATCACCATGTTCTAGTTTTTAAAAGGTGCCTACAAAGAAGATGAAGACCATCTTTTTCCAAGGAGTCACACAGACAAAATTAATGGGTAATGGGTACATGTTACTCTCACAAAGATTCCATATGGACACAAGAGGAAAGCTTTCCACAATGAGAACAATCAGTCATTGGTATAATCTCCCCAAGGAAGTGGTGGATTCCTCAACAGCGGACACTTAAGATTCAGATGGAAAGGGTGCCAGGCTATCTTGTCTTGACCATGCTGTTGCCAAAAAAGGTTGGACCAGATGATCCTTGAGGTCCCTTTCAACCTAGTATTCTATAATATAATTAGATTATTTAGTTTACACCAGAGAGTTATAATTCTAAATAAAAAAAAATTTGAGCATTGAATTTCAAACAAAGTAATAAACATCTTTGGAGCTCTTAGAGCACGATAATATATTTGAGCAGCATGACTTAAGAGCAAAAGTCACATTAACAAAGACAACCAAGACAACAGTTTCTGCAATGCTCAGTAAGAATATTCATCATCTTTCTAACTGTAACTGCATTATACTGAAAGCAAAAAAAGTTGTTATTTCCATCTGGTAAATGTATCTGATGCTTGCCCCGTTTTGGTACATCTCAAAAGACAAACTTTGCTATGTCGCAAAGACAGCTTTCTATATTAAGAAAGTTCACATTTACCTTCATCCTTGGTTTCACTATCATCAGAGTTACTCTCGCTATCTGCTTCATATCCTTCCTCTTCAGCAAAAACTTTAAGACTACAGCATTGTGATTCTTCAGTTTCTTCGGAAATTTCTCCAGGTTGTGACACAGGCTCCTTTTCAGTGTAATGGGTCTGTACAATACATCAAGCAAATAGATTATCATTGGTCAGAAAAAAAATATATCTTTGGATCAGAAAAGCAAATAATTTAGAACCTTACAAATGACTATTTTCTCCAAACCCATCAGCAAAAGAAACAAATTAATCATATACTTTCAAGAAACTTGAGATACGTTAAGAATACTTCATTCTTACATAAAAAAACTGAATCTGCAAAGACGGATTTTTCATATTAACTATCTGATCAAAAGTTTTAGCAAGCAGGTAGCCAATGCATTAAGAGTAACTATGTTTCCAAAATCACTATCACCATCAACATGCACCTAGATGTTCACTCTAAGGTGATAAGGTCACTCAACATCCCTGTTTGAAGCTCTTTGACAGTTTGTCACGCTGTTGTAAGATGAAAGAGTAAAGAGAACATCAAGTTGACTGTGCTTGGCAATGTTTGGGGCATGGCTCATCTCTGAACAGTAAATGTGGGGACCATATCAATAAGCAGCATTTCACTTACATATGAGAAGCAGAGAATTCGTCTTCGACTGCCACAGTAATCAAAAGACATATAACATTTCCTATTGAGTTTAAAAAGACCAAAACAACAAAAACCTGAGAAAATCTTGCATTATTCACAGTTAGACCAGTTAGCTGGTGTTTCATACCTTCTCAATATTTTCTTCAGAATGATCAAGATCAGCAGAAAAAGTGCCCAATGCAACACGAAGCAGTGAATCAAACAGAGGTTTTGCCAAGTCCGTTTCTATCACTTTTGATTGAGCAAGCTGCTCTCTTATTTCAAGTAAGATATCATCCACACAGGTATTCTGTGTTTTGGGGGAGATAAACATTTTGATTCATGTTACTATGTTCTGGCTAACAGAAGTAGCCTAGTACTTTCAATTAAGAACTTCTCCTTCCACCTACATTAATCTAACTTCTCAGCTAAAGCCATCACACTTCATTCAGTCTCTTGAAATAAGAAATATTCATCTTGTTTGTCACAACAGAGATTTAACTGGAATCTGCACTCTGAAAAAATCTGGCAAAATGCTGTTATCTAAAATTTGCAGGTAAAAGCACTGTTTCAAAAATAAATGACCTTGAAACAGTTTCAGGTACACAGTGTGCATTCAAATCACACCACAACATTACTAAAGGTGAATAAGTCAGAGGGTGACATGTCCAAGATCACAAAACTTGCAAGCAGTCCAGACAGAACTCCAGTTTTCAATTCTCTCTTGTACTTAATGCCTCCTGCTTTTGTAACAAACTGCCAAATAAAATTCAAGATAGCAATTAAAACATTAAAGCAATGTAAAGTTGTCTTCTGTGAATTAACAACCTTTTGTGGAACACTGAATTAGTTCACCTCTAAGGCTTAAGCAATATTTTTTTCTCAGGTGTCTTTTCAGTACCTGTGCCCTGCAATACTCCTCTTTCTCAAGCACCATGCTGTGCTCAGAACCTTGATCAAAAACTGTTACTATGTATAATCTTGCCTACACAGCTTTCCTGCAGCATCCCTGTCACACACATTATCCACTAAATACTCTTTTCAAAAAGAGTACCCCTCAAAAGGACCACTACTCCAACTACTAAGAACATGATTTAACTGTATGCTTTCAGTTCTACAGAAAATATGGTACTATAAGAAAAGCGGTTTTTTCCCTCTCTACAAGAACTAAATTCCTGTTAAAATATTATTGTATGAGCAAAGTAAATAAAATATGAGCAAAGTAAGCTAAGGGAAGCTGCGTAGTACCTGGTGAAACATCTCCACTTCCATCTTCTGCATGTTACTTGCACTGTGTAGACAGATGGTCAGCAGAGCTTCTAGAAGTCTGATACCTTGAAGTGCCCACTCAGCCTCTTCTCTTAAAGAAGTCTTTATCCCTTCAAGATTGGCAACTGAAATAACTGAGGAGTGTTCTCTACTCAAAGAGCTGTCACAGGAGACAGAGTCAGGCACCAGCTGTTCCACACCAGCAAGACTGCCAGAATTATCAAGCTCCAATTGTGTCACCTCTCTGCTTTTAGCCAGCTGAACAGAATCATCCTTGTTGAGAAGCTCAGTACGAGGACTCCCGTGTGAACTTCTGCTGCTTTCACTCAATACTCTCTCCCTCTTTTCTTGCTCCTTTTCCTTAATTTTTCCAAGTTTCTGAATTATCAGAATTAGTAATCTATGGCATGCTTCAAAGCCTCCAAGTCTATGGAACTGTCTCTGGAAAACAGAACTATACAAATAGATGCAACGACACATGGCCCAAATATCTGCAGCCCTATGAATATGTTCCAGTGAGGGCAAAGTAAGGCTTTCCAGTGACAGATATGGTAACTTGTGGCCTAATGGCTCACTAGCTGTACTATCATATCCTGACGTATCTTCAGAGTCATTAGCTGAATCCAGATCACCATCTGCTTCTTTACTCACGCATAAAAAAGCGACACAGAGGAACAGGTTTATTGTGTTGACATGAATGTCTTGGCTCACAAACTTTTTCTTTTTTGGGTAGGCCTCTTTCAAACCAGCATAAAACTTGCTCAGGCTTTGAGGAATCTCTGAAACAGCATGCTGGCTACAAAGGGAAGCAGGTAAGTCAGATGTAGATTCCTTTTGTTCGCCATTCAGGCCTTCCAGTTCTGGTGTTGCTTGGTCTTTCTGCTGATCACCAAGGCAGAGTATCAAAGTCTCCAACACTTTCAAAGAATGGCTTCTTAATGTATCTAAGTAATTTAACTCAATCATTTGACTCACTCCGTTACAACTCAGAAACAAGTCTCTAATTACCCTGCAAGATAAAGCATAGAAGTTACCTTATAAATCAGCCACAAATTCATGTAATTCACTAATTGCTGTAAATTACTGTAAATTAAAGAGAGGATGAACTCATTCACTGTACTCTAGAATCTCAAGTAAGCATCATTCAACTAGTAGTGGAAAATTCAACTTTTTTTGTAAGATATGATGAAAGAAATACCTCCCTCTAAAATGTAGACCACAAATATGTATAATGTTCGAAACATTAAAAGCATTTAACTTTATTTATGACATTTGTTCTTTAGCAATGTCATAAATACTGTACTTCCCCCCCCAGCTTTTTCTTAGCAATTGGAGCTAGTAAATATTTTTGTAAATTTCTCTGTTCTGTGATTTCACCAGAAAGCAGAGATTCCTTCTCAAAATTGAAGACATTTTCCTAGCTATATCTTAGTTGTGTGGATGATGTATTTCAGATAGAATTCAGGAATACCTTTCAAGCACAACTTTTGGTGCAATTGTTATGCCAGCATGTCAGTATCAAAAAACTTGTTTCTCAACTATGTTAAAATGAACAGGATTTTGTAAATTAAAAAATAGTTATTTCAAGACAGGTAAACATCAAGACCTATTTTGAAAGAAGGAAAAGGGAAACAGAAAACTAAGTAGTCTAATTCCCACAGAAAAATGACATATCAGTCTGTTCAACATTCCTGACTAATTTTAGCATGCGGAATGAAGAGGCAGAGAGCATGTCACATTGGACAAAGGTTTTTATTTGTTTCTACACACTTTGGCTTATTAAAGACCATAACTCATGAGTAGAGCGCCCTCACTTTCTATGGTTTATGGATCTAGGCATATATCTTATGTTACTCAAGCATTTACCTTGTTGCCACCTGCAATATCCAAACACTGCCTAGAGTTCTGATCAGTAACAAATATACAAAGTTACGTACATAATTAGCATGCTTTCCAATAATAAACAGAAAATCAACCAACCTGGATTTAAGCAACACGGGGAGCATCTGCAAATAAACCTGAAGTACTTCAGAAGGCAAATTCTGGCTATGGTAACTGCACGTGTGTTTATCAGCTGTACTTAGTCCAAGTTCTTGTTGAGCATGGCAAGCTAGCTCAACTCCTCTCTGAAGCACGGGATTATAAATACAGTTATATAGTTTCCACTGGACCACTACATTTCCCTTTTGAATTAAGTGGCAAATATGGCTTGCTATCTGTGTGCCACGTAGCTTGTCTTCTTCAAAAACAATGTCCTGATAAGCCTCCAATGCATGCCATCTCAACAACATATCTTCAGATCCAGTGCTAGGCAGGATTCCCTGAACTCTGCAAGAGGAACTAGATGCAAGACTAACATCACTAGAGTTGCCCTGCAAGGCATCTTCCAGCTGAGCGAGTTGATCACAGTCAACAGTACATATATTGCATGATGCCTGTATAATTTTTTGAGATACTTCTGCTCCACCCAGTTGATCCAATATAAACTTGTTAAGGATGTTCAGTATGTGCTGCTGAAAGTTTTTTAATATTGGTAACTTGGAAGCATGGAGCAGTGGGACAATGACAGACTTTGGATCCATACAACAACATATTCCTACATTATGTACACCTGAGAGAATCTCAACACAGGTACTGCTCAAAGAAACTTGTTGCAACAAGTGCAAACACTGGTGTGCACAAACAGCAATGCAACAGCATCTCTCAGGATAATGAACTTCTCCATCAGAAATTTCAAAAGGGTTTTTGGAAGTTTGGTTTTTAAAAGCAGATACAGAGAGCCCAGAGAGATCTCTGTGGTGATTCATGAAGTGAGAGTACTCACATCGTCTGTGCCGCTTTCTTGTACACATTGATTGATGGAGCTGCTCTGATTTCACTTTTTTGACAGTGCTGATTATTTTCATGATACTGTTGATTAGAGTTTTCAGATGCTCTGAGGCTTCCCCAGGTACTCCCTCATTCTTTATACAGAGCCATTCCATTTGAAGCACTGTTATTTCAAATAGCTTAAATCCCTGATGCTGTATGAACTCATGAACCAGATCTATAGCTTGGCTAAAGTAGAATGGATTGGAGGCTGCACTTTGTAGGCAACAGATCAAAATCTGCAAGGCGCCTTTTATAACTTCAGGTAGAAGCAAGGTTCTGTGACGATATCTGGAAAATATGTAGTCATCCTGAACTGGCTGTTGTAGTGTTTTCTCATAACCTGGAAAAAAAGGACCAGGTTGCTTTTCCAAGGAAATTCTGATTTTTAATGCTGCTTTAAGTAAGTCTGTTAAATTTTTTCGTAAATTGTCAGGCATTGTTTCTGTATTGCTAATGTCTAAAGCCATAAGATGCAGCACTGTTCGAAAGAGCATCCTTTGGATCAGAGCCACAGGTTCTTCCGTCCACCCTGCAGAAACTACTTCATTTTCTTTGTTACTACTTACATTGCAACAGTCTCCAAATCCTGATAAGAACTCTGTTAATGTGGGCACCACACTGGCTGAAAGAGCAGAGCTGTGATTCAAAGTAATATCAAATTTGCACACTTTCTCTAAGAGAGACAGTAAGACATGGCATAAGTCAAAAGGAGAGTTATCCTTGTTGCTCTCAGAAGTTCCTGCAGCTGGCTCATTCAAAGTCTCTGGGTTTAGCTCATGTGCTGGAATAATTTTGCTGGAATTTTCTACATTAGGGGCATTGGTATTAGAATTTGGTACCACTTCCACAGGTAGGTGATCACTTCTATCTACAAGGTAGCTGTCTCTAACAGGATATGTTAAAAAAGGCTGCAGTAACTGGGAGTGTCTGTGTTTTGTTATTACAGTAGTCTTTTCATCAGAATTTCCTTCGGAATCTGAAGTGGACAGCTGAGATCTTCTTGCATCTCGCACAGAGTAGCGATGGGTGGTTTTGCGCAGACGCCCACTTTTTCGAGATCGAAGATTTAGCTTTACAGAAGTCTGAAGAGACGAATGAATGCTTCCATCTAAGTTTAGTTTTTCCTGAGTAGATTTCACAGAACCTGTATTATTCTCTTTGGTCAGGCATATGTCTACTGTGAAGGGTATATTAAAATCTGTTGGAAAAAGGACAACAAAAGAACATTAAAGAAACATTATAATACGTAAAGCATTTTTCCTAATTCTATAGTTAAATACTTCCAGATCAAAAACATGCAACAAATTTATATCTTAATAAGTCATGGTTTTGCATATACCTATGTCAGACATTTTTAATATAAAACAGGCAGCAACAACTCATGTTTAGGAGTCATACTAGGTATTTTCAAAGCCTAGACAAATTAGTTTATTTTCTACCTAGGGTTAGACAAAAATGTGCTAGAGGGTTTCCTAAAACTTTTTGTTGGCACAATTCCATTCTCAAAAAGAAGCATACTAGTGGTAATAAAAAAAAATATATTTCTCTACTTAGAAACAGTGCAGATCTTCAAGTATACAGACCTCAGTCTTTACTTCAGTATTAATTATTCCAAATACAAGAAGCAGAAATAAAAGTAGGAAATTTTAAATAGTCAAGGACAAGAGGGAGACAGAAAGGAATAATGTTTAGGATGTTGAATATTCCTACAAAAGCCAAGACAAAAAAACCCCAACTTTCAAGTATGCAGTATAAAATAGCAAAGATGAAATTTAAATCTGATTCAACAGACAAGAAGATTTTTAAGAATAAAATGCGAGTACTACCGGTTTATTTGTATCAGTAAACTCAAACTATCAAAAAAGTAAGCAGAGAAACAACTCCATATGCGCTTGGATTAAGTCCAATGTTATTTTTCAGTAGTGACAGAACTGTAACTGGATGCTTTGGGCAGTAAAATAACTAGCATAAAACGACTGCAAGCATCCATCATCCAGTAAATTCAGTATTTAGAAAAATGTGACAGCTAACAATAACAGCCTCCCCCCCCCCCAAAATCCTAGAATCCCATCTAATAGGTACAAACATCTGATATCAAGCTGAAAGAAAACATGCTTCCATGTGCAAGCCTTGTTGTTTCAAAAATCATAGTTGTGATACATAAGAAACATCATCTGCTTTAAAGGCAGGAAATTAATCAGGAGTACTTTACCAAATGAAGGATATTCCCTGCACAGAAAGAAAAAACCTGCCTAATACCAGTGGATTTGTTTCAGTCAAGAAAAAAAAAAAAGAGTACTTAGTGCACAACTGGATACATCATGTTTACTGTATCAATGTGAAGAGAAGGTAATTTGTAGACGTAAAAACTTCACATTATGCAATGTATAAACCACAACATCTTAAAACCTATTTACACAACAGCATTTTAAACTAACCCTGGAAAAGCCACTAAGCTCTTGTAGGATAACCAAAACATTTCTTTAATTCCATCATGCTTACAGGAGCATGAGAGAACGATGCAACTGAGAAAGCAGGAAAGCTTATTATATAAAAGCTCTGTGCAACTGACACTCCAAGTCTACAAACATTAACAAAAGCCTCAATTTGCAGGAGTTTCCAACAGCAAAAAACACTGGGAGAGCTTCAGATAAGAATCCTTAGGAACTCCCTCAAGCAGTCAGGTAACTTTATTTATTTAATTCTCTTTGCTTCATCCTCTGGGAGGGAAAAGAATGCATCAGACAAATGTAAGATCCCAAATGAAAAAACCCAAAATCACTGACATTTCCTTGTTCAGTTTCTCCACAGAGTTCAATTCATATAATCCTTTTCATTTCTTTAATTCACTTTAAACTGACTCTTTGGCAGTTGAACCCTTGTGATTTGATTGCTCAATTAGCATATCAGTTTGACACAGAACATGACGTTTTCTAAAGAATCAAGCCTAGTTCTGTTCATAGTCATCTAGTCATCATTATTCCTTTTTTTCACAAGAAAAAGTTTGTCTCATCCTGTCTTTAGTGTCAGCAGGTATCATTTTTTTGTTTCTAAAAAAAAAAAATCAGTATGTTTTCCCTTTCTACTCATCATGAAACCCTTTGCATTAGAAATATCATATACTCTTTCAAATCTCTTTTCCCCCCCAAATCACATGAAAAGAAGAAAAATCTCAACATCAAGCTCAGCTACACAGTAGCATAAGCATTACTTTTCACATTGATCAAAAGCCTTTACCTTCTCTGCATTATTTTTATCTTCCTTGTATGCTGATAGGACATTGGTATTTTTGAACTTAAATTCTCTGCAGAATCCACATCTTCATTCCATGTTAGAGCATATGTACTACAATGGGCTACTCTTCGGTAGAGAGTCCTGAACTCTGTAGTAATGCACAAACTACTTCCTTTAGGTGCTTAATACTGTAAATGGTAAAACATACCTATTGCTTTTTCTTCTTGAACAGGGATTTTCCACACCAATGGCAGAAGTGACAGAAGGAGGGTCAGAAGTTCTTCTCGACATGTCAGTTCCTATGTTAGGAACAAAATAAAGAGTAAGATCTTGTACTTTTAAAAAAATAGATTAACCTTCTTTATTTTACCAAGCTATTCAGTTCCTATGTCTCTCTGCTGTTTTAAGCACTGAAAAAATGACCTAACTGCAAAGAGTGCTGTAATCATGAACTAGAGCCAGTCAGAAAGCATCCAAGATATTTATTATACCTCTGCAACTTTCTATACAAAGCTCTTCTAATCCCTCTTGTTGAAAGAACTCCTTAAAGAAGAAAACGAGAAAAATCAAAGGCACAGAACTTGTTGATTTAATCAAAACCAACATGAAGCCCAAGACGAATTTGAAATTTCTGTCCTTCCAAAAATGAAACTTTGAAGAACTTTATTTTGAAAGTTTCTACTTTCTCCAAAGTGACATTCTTAAGCAACTGAAAAAAAGCTTACATTTATAACTGATCTTATTGACTTATAACAAAGGCAAAATTTTACGAGAGAAAAGAGAGAAGGTTACTCAATTTAAAAAAACCCCAAAACAGAATAACCAGTAAAAATCTTCCCTCCTTTTGGGATTCTAACACTTATACACTAAGAATTTCAATGTGGAGAAGAATCATAGAAGGCACAGAATTCAACCAATTCCTTTATGCAGTGCTTTGCAGCAAAATCAGAATGATTTCAGCCCTAAAGGTCAAAAATTTCAAAATCAAAAAGCTGATTTGAGCATTTTGGCACTTGATATCATTCAAGGACATGCAATTGAAGCAACATCCTTCTCCAAAAACTCAAGGTAACAATGAAATGTAAGTGTATGGAGATAAGCACCTTCAATAGTTTTATATATATATATATATATATAAATAACAAATATATACAGTTATATACATAGTAATAAAGATAGCTCTACAGCTATCTATCTGTCTATATATGTAATAGCTGTATTTTTCTGATAAGGTTATCAATTTAAATGAAAATTTAAAAATAAAATCTAAAACTATTGATACAGTACAATTAAGACCTGAGAATGAAGCTTTTTCAAAGTCATTCTCCCAACTCCCTTCTCCTAGGGTATTCTCAGCAAGACAAATTAATTGGGAGTGGGAATGAGCAATGCAGCATTCAAAGCATAATAATGAGGCTAGAAAAAGGCAAAATATTAACTTCAAATTTCAGTGGTACACTTCAAAAAAATTTACTTTCCTCATTTCTCCCTGCCTTTAAAAAAATCCTCAGGAAATACTTGCTGAATTACAGATGCTACCCTTCTAATTCAGAAATGGGTTTTTATTGGAGGGGAGGCACATGGAATCCCCCAATTCCTTCTTACATGAAAGCCAGCTGTTTTTCCAACATCTCTGGTCCTGAAGCATCTATTAACAGCAACTATGTAGAACTCAAGTGACATCTAAAAACCCACAGTTCTGTATAACTGTAGTCTTGGGGATTTGCCGTTTAGACAACGCACCTACTGAAAGCCAGAACCAAACCAGAAGATCAAACTGTAATCTTAGCACAAGTCACCTCATGAAGGAAAATCAAACATACAAGATGAATTTGACCAGCAATAACAGCTGACTCCACTTAAGAAAAGGGCTGAATAAACTCAACAAGGATTCACTTGGTTCATTATGTTTAAATACTGGGATCTGCAGTTTCAAAGCACATCTCAGCCAAGCAATTGCTTAGTATCTATCCCACAGTGTTGAAGAGGAAGGAAAGGAGAAAGATAACAAAGAAATGGACATCTGCAGCTACAGGGACATGTGCTAGACTTTCTGTATAAAAAAATAGTATAAACTGATCACGTCTTCTAAAATACTTTCTCTTTTGAGCTGAAGTTACAATATATTCACTTTATATTATGTCCAAGACCAAGTTACTTAAAGAAAAAAATATGTCTCATGGCCCAAAAAAACAAAATAAAGAAAAGGAGTATATTTTAATTTTATTTTACTGTTTTAAACCAGGAGTACCTTCTCAAATTAAAAACTGTCAGTTTGTACTACAGTAATAAACACTCATTTTCCTTGAAACTTATAATCTATTTCTTCTTTCTACCCAGCTACTGCACTTGAGCTTTACACATGCCTTTTTGATGGTTGCTAAACATTTGACTATCAGCCGGCAAACAGGTATATGATTACCTAATTTTTCTTTTTCTGTTCCTGCTGAAGGACAGAATACTACTGCAACATATCTTTTTGAACTTATGGTCTTTCCAATTAACTCGTGCACTCTTCCATAAGAAGGAAAGAAAACCAGCACCAAGAACAACATAAGCCAGACAAATCCACACAGTCAAAGCTCAATACAAAAATTATAACCAGTTAAGAAAAGCTACTACCTGATCAATTGTTGAGTTCAGAGTGGTAAGCAAAATAAACCCACGGCCTTGAACTAAGTATTGTCCCAGTGCTGCCATATGAGTTTCCTCTTCTTCATCTTCCCTGGCTTCTGTCCTCTGTACCACTGCATTGCACAGTCTGTTGACATCAGACAAGAATTCCCGAGCCAGTGAGTTACTGGCACTGCTCATGTCTGAGCTGTAAGTAGAGGAAAGTACAGAAATTAACTCCATCAGAAAACACATTCCTTATGGGGAAAGAAGGGAGCATTTCTTCCCTGTATCTCACTCCCTCAAAAAGACAGTGTCTGTAGAACTGAGGAGTCAATATACCAATGTAGGGTGGAAGGGAATGGAAAGAACGAAATTAAAGAATTTATTTCAGTGAAACTTTAGATAACAGCCCATGACCCCAAACACTGGCTTTATAAGTCTATCAAGTAAAAGCCTGTGGCAGAGCATTCCCTCCCACTGCACAAATGAAAGCTAATGACTTTGTTCCAGCTCTTCTTGTCAGCACTAGTCTATGGAGAAACATTTAAATCAAACAAGACAAGAAATGTAAGACTCAGCTGTATAAAACTCCAGAGGATCACTGAAGAAAGCAAAACAAAACAAGAATCAGTGATATCAGCTATGGAAACAAGGTCATTTAATATTTGGAAGGTTAGCTCAGTTGGCTAGAGCACGGTGCTAGTAATGCCAAGGTTGTGGGTTTGATCCCTGTATGGGCCATCCATTTAAGAGTTGGACTTCATGATCCATGTGGGTCCCTTCCAACTCAGAATATTCTGTGATCTGTGAGTCCACATAAACCCCACTTAGTGAATGCTAAATAAGACCTTGGAAGCCAAAGCAAGTTCATTCGCACTAATGGTATAGAAGGTTCCTTTTAGTAGCAAAACTGCAAACACTTATACATATAATAACATCCATTGTGGAAGTAATAGAAACATTCTTACCAGAATCACTCTGCCAGCTTAGCACATTTATCTTCTATCTGGGAAAAAAAGCAAATATGTTCTGGAAATATCACTCTTGGTTCACCTGTTTTTAAAAACAGAGAAATATATCATGATTAATATGCACTTCATTTTTAAAAACTTATTTTATGATAGTTACTTGAAGCTTATGAAGAGTTCTTGATGGTTTTTTTTTAGCTTTAAATCTCTAGTTTTCACTTTTAGCTTATGCTTGTGCACAACAGATATTCTATTATAGAGAAAATAATTGGGCATATGAGAAGTTAACATAATAAAATTCATTAGTTTTAAAATATAAAATGAGCTAGGTATGCAAGCTTAAATAGTTTCCCTCTAGAAAGAGTATGAATTAGTGATTGCTACATGCATAGATAATATTTTAAGAACTTGCAGCTCTAGGTGAAAGTGATAGGAGAAAGTGAATTATGAAGTCAGGTGGTGATGTAAATGCATTTTAAATCTGTCCTTCTAGTCTGTCCTGACAGATTACCAATCTTTATTACATTAAACACTGGGAAAGATGTAGTTAATAAAAATTGGAAATTACCAATGGCAAATTTATCGACTGGAAATTTATCATTAGGAATACAAAGGGTAGTAACCAAGAAAAGCCTCAAAAACATTCAACTACAAAGGTCTCTAGGTAAGCGCTCAGAAGACATTTATTATATCCACCAAAACAGATGGGGACAGGAAAAGAAGAAAAAAGACTAAAGTTTTAGTATTCTCAGATGGCAAGTAAATAAAAACTTCAACTTTAAATTACATGAAACACTTCCTTAAGAAGACAAACACCACAGGTTCCCCAGGCAAGCTCCTAATAATAGTCCTCCCTTTGAGTGCTAGGAAACATGTTTCATCCACAGCCTCACAAAAAAAACCCAACTTATTGTTTCAGCTAATATTCAAAATTTATTGAAATAGTTTAAGCAGCTAGTGGTTCTGCAGTTGCACCAGAGTAGAAGCATATTTCTACATCTACTAGAAGATGTAGAAATATGCTGTCCATCATGTTTTAGTGTCCTTCCAGTTGAAGCTTCAGTCTCCAGGTTTCCTGCATTGCTTGCATTATTACATGGATTTAACATACATTACCATATTCTATCAAAAGGGTGGACTCCCAACGTCAGTAGTAAGACAAAGTACTATTTTTTTGCCTTTAATGCAAAGATATTAAGCATGTCTTCTTAACACAATAATTCCTTACCCATTCTGTGTTAAATTAAGATGCTCTCATTTTACAGTACAGAAAAAAAATTGTTAAGAAATACCATGCTGGATAATGAAGGACTTCTTTTAGAAGGACTTGTTCTAACAAGTGCTAGCTAGTTCTCAGTTGTACCTATTTCTTCTTCTGCAATTAAGTTCTGAAACAGACTGACAGCACAAAGATGTCTTTGGAAACAGTTTGTGATATAACCTCATTATTCAACCCACCTTGAAGCTAGAGACAAAAAATGATACAAAGAGAACAGAATTAATTAAGAAGCTTCCAAAAAAAGCTGCCTATGGACAGATAACCTTCTTCCCTTTTGTATTTGCTTCCTGACAAGTGATTTTAGCACTTAAAGAACATTATTTTTAAAGATGAACTCAGTGAACAACTTGCCCTGCTGACGATGTAGCATAGTACACACTCTGTGGAGGTGGGAGGGGCTGGTTGGTTGGTTTGATTTTTGATTTTATTTTTTTAATCCACCCCACTCTAAGGTGTCACCTTGCTGGTCACCCTTCTGTTGTAGATTGTGATATGCTGACCCTACACCCTACACAGCATAGAATTTCATCTCCAAGACAGTATGCCAGGCAACTTGTTTTAAGAAGGATCTACTCTACTGCAGCATTTTTCTTTTGTTTCAAGTGACACCTCTTTAACTGCTATGGTGCCTGGCAATATGGAAGCTGATGCTACACAACCCCCTGTACTTTAAACTTCAGAGATGCTACTTTAACAAGGGAAAAGTCCCAAAACCTAAATATTGCATACGAACTAAGCCATATGAGAGCAGAAAGAAACCTACTAGAATGCTGTGTACAGTTCCAATGGGATGTTTACAGTGTTATAGTTCTGGAATACACTGTGTGCCAGGGCTTTACATAGCCAGCCCTAAAAAAACCCAAAATATCACATTCTTAAATTCCATTTCACTCACTAGAAGTTTATTATCATATTTCATAAAAATCACCTCCACTACATAGTATTTATTTATAAAAGGAAAAAAACCCCACAAATCAAAACAGCCATGAATGATCTGACAATCTCCTATAATCTGCCCTCTTCATGCCTATCCTTCCATCATCCTCATAACTCAACCTGTATCACATCTGCCCTCTGGCCCCTTCCTGTACCAACTCTCAAAGGAGTTATTTTCTGTTTGCGGTTGTGGTAGAAATCAATTTCCTGCACCTGAAACTTGTATTTTCTCTGAACTTCTTTCCATTTTAATGAAGTTGCTCATCAACTGAGCATCTTAAAGTGTAAGGCTGCCTTGTACTTACTTCAGTGGGCTTCAAAAGAACTTAATTTTAAGACTAATTTAGCAATCTTGAATACTGAATCAATTATATAGTAAATTTATACAGTGCTAATGATTAGATGGTATTATCTCTAATGTCAGTACAATTTGTGGAAAGAAGAAAATACAACAAAAGCTTAGGGTCAGAATTAATTCTCCGTATATAAAAGTGAACTAGGCCTTTCCTTGATTATGTTTTCAGCAATGCATTTTCCAGAAAGGCTTGGAATAACCAGTAATACGACAAAAAGTAGAAAGCACTAATTTGTTACAGCAACATGGTAATAAAGTACAGTACTAAGGCAAATGAAGTCAAAATCCCACGATGCTAGTTTATTACTTTCAGTAATTGTCGTCCAACAGCTGCAGCGGGACTAAAGGAAAGGCAAAGCATTTCATGGTCTCCAGCTGATAAACAGCCCTAACTAGTGCTCTAATAAACCTACTTCTCCACAACTTTTTTCTTTTAAGTTTGTCTTTAATATTAATTTCATAGTCTTAGCAAAAAAAGCAACTTCTTAAACCACCTCTATTTTTTGTGAAGTAGATATCAATAAGTATCTTCAAATTGCTCATTAATAGTTACATGAGTCTAAAATAGGCATGCTACTGAGCACTGTTCATACAGCTGCAGTGTCAGGCTTGACTGTCCAACTAAAACAAGGTGAAAATGTACCTAAGAAGGCATGCACACCACACAAAAGCTGCATGCAAGTTTTAATTTCCCGTAAGTCACTATGTTATCTTCAATAAAGCAGTCTTGTCTACCAGGTTAAAGGAATATCTTACTGCACTAAAGGAGTGATAGCCAGTTTCATAAGAAAAATAAAATTACAAGAAGCTGTTTTACAGATGATGTAAAGAGAAGTGGAGAACATATAGCTACACAAAGTGGTAATTTATTTACCCGACCTAGTTTTCTGTTTCAGGTAAGAGAGAAACATTGGCCAGGCTTGGCACAGCTACAAGTCCTTTTAAGTACAGACTGTAATGAAGTTGCATTTTTAGTAGGTAATAAAATTAACACTTAAAAAACTCCTTCAGTTTCTATAAGATAAGGTACAATCAAGTTCTTTCTGGCCTCCAGTTCAAAATCCTTTCACTTGTTGCATAGAAAAAAGTATATGGGAATACAAGTCACCACTGGCCAACAAACACTACATTTATTTCACACAGTATTTATTTCATTTAGCAAATACTTGTCCCAGCCCCGTACCTTGTACTTAATATTTATGCTCTGGAGAACATTCTTGTTACCTCTTCAAGGATTTTAACATTAATATAATTATATCAACCATTATTTAATCAGATTAACTTTGGGGTTAAACTTTCAATTTAAGCTCAAGCTTCCCTAAGAGGAGGACACATGCATAACAAAGAGCACCAGCATGTTGTTATTAACACTAAGACACTCCACCTTCTGCAATTGTAGCACAGATTGTCAGGTTTATTGCAGAAACTAAGTTTATCTTGTTAGTAACAGACATCAGTTTTGATTGTCTGTTTAAAGAAATTTGTTAACAATATGACTAACGATTAAATCCTCTGTGCAAACTAGGGAGGAAAAGAAAGTAGAGCCTGAGAGAGTGCAATAGAGAAATATGTATGGCCTAGAACAAGATGGGAGCCACAGTGTTCCCTTGAGGTCTATACTTGGTGGAAAAATGCAAGTAAAGGCTCAAAATCACCAAAATCAGCATTCTTCCTTCTCTGTTCTTTTGATATGATTCAAAGCTTTACACAAGCTGGAAACAAATACCCAGCTGATATTGCCAAAACAGGTTACACAGCAGGAGCAATGCACAAGACCTAAAGAAAACAGGAACCTGCAATTCAAGCAGAGCATCTCAAAGCTTGAGATGCTTTGATGCCTTGCTTTACTGATGCAAGGCAATCAGCCAAAAGCATAGCTTACAAAACACAGGGAACATTTACTAACCATCCAGCAATTCAGATAGTCAGACATATGCAAACAAGAGCAAAAACAAGACACTTCAAGTTTCTGAAAACAGACAACACTCCAGCTCTGCAGATCTCCTACTTAATATTTTCCACCACTTTCTGCTCTGTCCTCTGCTATTATTTATTAACTATTTGGAGTTACAGAAGCAGTAAACCTAGTAAAACATACTAAAGCAGTGTTTCTCCAGCCATGACACTGCACATGAAAAACAACCTCTTAACATACAGAATTTATTGTAAGACTGCAGATACTTATCAATTTTCTTGGCGCAGTTCTACTGGTACCAAATCCTTTCATCAAGGGGTTCAGTAAGCAGCTTTTAGCCTTCTGTGTAACGCACTAGATAAATATTATTTCCAAACAAGTCAGAGTCTCTTTACCCAGAATAAAGAAAAAAATGAAAGCCAAAAATGCTTGGTATGTTTGGATACATAACACATGCAATGTCCTTTTAACTAACCAGGGAAGTGTGTCAACTTCACAAGACAGTAGACAAGTATTATTTTAATGAACACTGAAAAGTACATTGAGATCTTCAGAGCAATGATGCTTCAGTATATACAAGTGTGTTTATGTCTGCATTATCTTACTGAAGCCACTTTTATGTATTAACTCCAATCTCACCTCAATGGGATGTTTGTCTTGCAACACCTGAAGTTTGAGAGTCCCGCTCCTGCAAGTATCTTAAGCCTTCTATAAGTATATGGTCTACTTATGTTCTGCTCCATTGGTATTAAAACATAATCCATAAAGTTCAGTGCTTACACAACCTGAGAATTAGAAAATTTCTACCTCTAAGTGGATGTGAAAGCATTATATCTTATCTTACACTGGAATAAAAAAGACAAAGGAATTATCTGTGCATACTGAAAAACCCACTCGTTAAAGAAATACTCATTTTCATATTGTGTACAGTTAGGAACACTGTGACCTGGATGGCTAAACTAGTCATTCCTGATGTAGAATAGGAACACCAAGGAAAAAAAAACAGATAAGATCAGACAAATAATATGCCAGGTTTGGCCAAATAAAAGGAACAAGGTGCTTCCCAAAATACCTATCATATATAGATAGATATAGATATAAAATCAAGTCAGCAAACCTTTAATTAGCAAATACACCCAAGGCTACAGGCACTTAGTGGCAAAGTGGCATTATAGCAGGTACAGGCAGGTCACCTTCTCAGAAACAGTTTCAGAGTTGTCATCTTTCTGGATCAAGACCCAGATCTGTGGTGTAACACACAGTGAGAAGAAAAAAGAAAAAAAACAAACCCTTCCTTACTCTCAAATTATCATTTCCCATGGATTTTCAGGTCTCAGGCTTTTTTGACAGGTAACTTTTTTGGACACAGTTTGTTGCAGACTACACTTCCAAAATCTGGTCAGTGTATTCTTTCAAAGGTAACTTATAATGTATTTGTTAGAGTTTAATCAGCTTCCAGTGATATATTCTGACCTCTGTTTAAGTCTGATCTGCCCACATGACTATTTCTGGAATCTCACTTCTCTAGCATAACTATTGGTAAAACCAGCTCTGAATGACAGAAGCATCACTCAAAGGTATCTCAGATTAACATGTACACGTTATTCTTGTTACATACAAGAAAAAAAAAAAAAACACCACAACTCATTTTTTTCTGTTCAATCATTTCCAAAATTCATCTTAGGACATGACTTTCATTAAATAAACTTTGATTTACATTCCCAGTGTTTCTACTGTATACTGTCATTTCATTATTCTGTGGATCTAGCCCCTTGAATGAAAAACTAATGGCCCTGAAATGCACAAGCTTGTCCTGCAAGGGTGACTATAAACTCAAAACAGCAAGCTTCTAACTTATTACCTACAACTAATTATACAATGGTTCTAACTTGTAGCAGCACACAGGTGACTGGAAACCAAGGCAAGAACATTAAAATATAATAAACTGTATTGAAAAGGTCAATCAAATAGGGACTGCCAAACCCAGAAGGGAGAACCTGGCAAGAAAAGAGCAAAGAGATACAGGATCTGAGTGCCTCAAGAGGAAGGCAGCTCACACACATACTATCTGCAGACTTTACCACCCATAAGGAATGGACTAGAGATCTACAAAATAATGTGGAACATACAGTTTGTATGACATTTTAGAGGGCTGTAATTCTAAAGGTGAAAACCATAATCATTATTATTATAACAAATATTCTATTTCTGACACCCATCATGATGAAGCTACAGGCAAAACTTAGGATTTCAGCAACAGCCCCAGCCTACCAGGGCCTCACAATTCAGGGAGAGAGAATATATAGCAGAGTCTGTACTACAGTATCATAGAGGCCAAACTACTTTATAATCCAAGCCTAGCAAGCTTTAGGGATTCAGAAGCCTAAATATCCCCCTCTCATCCTAGTGCCTCCTGACTTAGCTGTCCTCACTCGCACCATATCCACAACATACTGTATTCTGGAACATGGATGGACAACAGCTTTCCATGTCTTATATGAAATCCCTGACATAATTCTGCATAGCAACTTTACTTAATATAATGAATTGGTTCAATTTGTCAGGAAAGTAATTTTTAGGAATGTTTCAATGAAGTCAATTCAGTGACTGTTTCAATAAAGTCACTTCAGTGACTTTTGATGCAGCTTTTGGTGCACCATAAGCTACTGAAATATTCAAAGCAATGAAACACAAATAGCATTTAATCAACATTTAACTTAAACTACAACTTCTTGTCCTTCTTGATTGTGAAGTATTCATATCATGATTTTTTCCATCATTTTAAAGCCTGCTTATGAAAACAAACTAATTTCTATTACCTGTTTAACTCATAACAAGGCTTTTACAAGTAGAGTTTATTATGTTGCTGTAATTTCAGGATGCTTAAAAAGTGAATTTGTTGAACTTTATACAGATAGCACCAGCAAACCTTATTCATGCTTAATGTTTACTTTTTGGAAAGTACCGTTAGCTTGGGGAATAGAATTAAATGCCAGCTGTCTACTCATACAATACACTGTCAAAATCTTTGACTACATGTACAATGAAGTAAGAAAGAAGAAGGGAAAATCTGCTGGCAGAAAAATAGTGCATTTAAATATTTTAGTTTTATGTCATCCCAGGTTTTTCACATATAAATACCTACTTGACATATATGGCCTTCTTTTGATAAAAATATGAATTAGGTTAAGATTTTTAGGAGTCTTAAGTGCAAAGCTTAAAGAATTGTTTGCTGCAGTAATGACCAATGCAATCTATTGGAATGGAACAGAGCAAGGCAATACCGATTGCGTGCTAAGAAAGCACCAGAGATTAAGTGATCAACGCTAGGAAAGTTTTTCTTGCTAAAATTCAGCAGGTTCTCAGGTTCTGCCTTGAGCTATGAAGATCAATATTCCCTTTACAAGTTAGCAGATTATCAACAATTTCTTCCTTTTGAGTCTGGATGAAATATCCCTGAGATGGTTAATGGCAAAGAATCCTGCAGGCTAGCTACACAAGTGCTTTGGGACAGCTTCTCAACTTAACATGGAATTTTATTTAGTCAAACAATACGAAACATCTGTGAATACATTCTTGTCAAGCCTGAAATCAAGTAAAAAATGAGATGATTCATCTAACAAGATAAAAAGTACAACACCAATGAAAGACTGGCTCTCAAACAATCACCTACACTCAAGCAATGCATTAACCCTGTACACATGCTATAGTCAAGTTTATGATAAGCTTATGGTCTTGTACTATCCAAAGTCAATAACTACAACATAGTTAGCTAAATTAAATCCATTCCAGTTCATTTAAAATTTTCTTATTTCAGACCACTCTATGCAGGCACAGAAAATAAGCATTCCTTACAAGAGGCATGGGGAAAGCTGGAGGCCTTCAAAGATAATCATTACAACATTAACTGTGTCAGAAACAAATATGCTTGCTATTATGCAGACCAGCTAAAACATCCTGAAGAATATTCATGCTGCTATTAATACCATGAAAATGCTAGAGACAAACTGTGTTAGCAGAGCTGAAGGCTAGGATCTGTTTCAGATCTTATCTGAAGAGTCAGAAGCCAACACCTGTGCAAACACATGGTACTAAAGGAAGGAATTGACAAATATTCCAGCACAAGGCAGAATGGAAAGACCAGTAAGTTCTTCCTAAAGAAAAACGAAGGATGAATATAATCTATAAAACATTTAGCAGTGAAAAGGCTGAAAAGGCATTGCTCGCCAGTGAGCCTTGTTCTGAACACTTCTCAGAATGGTAACAAGTTCTTCCCCAAATTAAAATACATACAGTTAATACTCTATATGTATTACATACATACAGTGTATGTACGTATGTAATATACATATATACAAATACCTTCTTCCACACTTTAGGTTTTATACTTACTGCCTTGACAGTCACGTTGCACAGTAATGACTAAATCTAAATACCAAGACTGAACTCCACAGACTGAACAGAGCAAAATGAAAGCAGCAGTCTGCTACAGCAGGTAAGTCAGAAGTTCTCTCCAGCAGAGAGCCTACACAGACCAGCCCTGCATGACCAGGTAGACTTTGTGAATACCCTCCTACAATAATCCGAAGTACAGCAGATCAGCAGATAGTGTGGTCTCTGAGACAACTGGGAAAAACACTGTCTTTGTGATCATACTACAATTAAGCAGACCGCTTAGTATCAACCTGGAGATTATCTTAAACAACAAATGTACCACTCAAATCACAACCTGGAGGACCATACAAAACTTTTTGTAATTTTTAAGATTACACACTTTGATTACACCAATACTCAGAGAAATAAGAGAAAAAAATTTGAGCAGTATCTTGAGGAAGGGATATGAATGAGTAAAGGCTGCTCTAAACTGAAAGCTTAGTAAAGGATTAAAACTAGAAAGTAAAGTGCTTAAGATAAATTTTGGCATTGTGTCTAAAGTACCCACTACAAGAGATTAAGTCAGAGAGGAAGGTCAATGATCAGAGTTTTGAAAAAAAGAGGTCATTAATGGGCAGAAGACAAATTCTGCTTCTGAGTCTTTAAAACTGGTCAGTGAAGTTGGCATTTTCTATTAGTAATCAGATGCAGACAAAATAGGAGGTAGCAATTCTAAAAGTGGTAATAAAAAAAATTACCTAATTATCTGAAAGTTTAATACACTGTTATTCCTGTTAAACTCAGTATGCCAGCTTCTTTACAATGTGCAAACAGCTTTGGTGGTTTTAGGGAAGCAGACCTCATACTTCCTCCAGGCTTTACAGTAAGAAGGTATTTATTCCAGATGCCCCTCTTGCACTGAACTGGTCTCAAGAAGACCCAGTCAAAAATGAAGATAACTTTAGGCAAAATGACTCACATAACATCTCACTTTAGGTAGCTTTTCTCCAGTGCAAATGAAAAAAAGGAACAGTCAGATTTTTAATTTATTTTAAAAGTTTAAACAACACTCCAAATTAGTCAAGCAGTATAGACTCCAACAGAAAAACTGTAATTGATAATTACACTTAATTACACATAATAATGACTAGCAGTATGAAGTTTCCCAGTATACCTAAAACTCTTTACCCACAAACATTTAACAAAATGCTGAATCACTGGAAAAAAACTCTAAATCTATCCATAATGAAAAAAAAAAAGTCCACTTCAAGTCCCCAGACTATAAATGTCTATCACACATACAAAAAAAAAAAAAAAAGACTTTTTTTTTTTGTTTTTTACACTGTTGAGAGATAGCTGGGGAGATGCATGAAGTGTGCCAGATGAAGGCTACATACGTAACCAAGCAGTATTTTCAGTAACCAAACATCATGTGATAATTTTCACTGCAAATGCTAAGAATTTAGCAGGACTCCAATAATCAAGTTGACTTTGTAACTGAAGTAATTTAGGCTTCTGAAAATAGTTCTAGATTAATGAGGAGCACCTTCAGCAGCTGAAAAGACACAGATACACAGTATTTCATCTATATATCCAGACACATAAAGACAATTCGCTTACCTTTGATCTTTTCCTAACTGAAACATACAAATCAAAAATGAAACTACGCACTCCTCAGAGACTCAACTCTCCCCATATCACTGCAAGATGCAAGTAGTACAAGGACAATGTACACAAAGTTTTACACTTTAAGGCTTTTGTTTTGTTTTCTCTACGGCAAGTCATAAGAATGTTTGTTCTCAATTCTTGGAAGTTAAGATCATTAAACTCTCTTGCCTTCCAACAGAAAGAACAAGAAGGTCAAAGACTAGCACTTTTTTGGTTAATTTTAAGACTATTTTAGTGTCTGAACTACTGAATCAAAACTGGATAGAGTTCAACTCTTGAAATTTTATAACAAAAATATATTTCTGGATTTTTATCAGCTCCTGCAACAGAATTATGAACTATCAGGAATGCTGCACTAAGTCTTAAATATTTTCCTTACTAATTCACATTTTTCCAGAATTAAGACATTGAGAACTATTCATCCCTTCAGATAAAGATGAGGAACGAGCAACAAAAACAGTTTAGTTAATACACTAAAGCCTACCCAAATCAGTTGTTTACCAAAATTAACCAATCTTGTTAGATGTGTTTTGTCATTTATTCCCCAAAAGAACAAAAATCCTTTGTAAATACCCCCACAATACTAAAGAGAAATAGATGAAGTCAAGCGTTTGCTGAAACAAAACTGCATAAAGTTAACATCAGTTTTAATGCTCTCAATGAAGCCTTATTTTGGGCACTACCTAACAGTAATTCCCTCTCATATTTCACCTTTCCAATTTTCTCTAGGGAAAATGAAGACTTTCTCTACTGTCAAAAGTCTAAAGAACCAGGAACTCCCTCATCCCACCTCACACTTCATACTCCCATACTTTTCCATCAAGTATGGTGATGTTTTTAACTGAAGCCAATGAGCTCAACTTTCTCTGTGTAGGAAAAGAGGGCAAAGAATGTATAAACATGAGGATTAGCTGAGATTGTCAGAGTGGTTGAGCAAGTATCTGACAGACACAGCCTAACGGCCACTAGTCTTCCACCATCTTTCACAAACCACCATTCACGATTTGCCTTCCACTTCCCACCTCTTAAATTATCCAGGAAGCAGAGGAAAGCTCTTTCACAATTTAAGTAAGAGCCTCAGCACCACATGGCTCAACCCCATATAAAGTGTCACAGGGCATGCCCCAGATGCCTACAGTGAACTACACAAGCTCAGGAGTGTACAATACAACCCTTTCACTGCTTCCCACTGCTTGGCTGCTGCAAAATCCCACCCACACCAAGAGCAGGCAGTACAGAGTTACCTGTGGGGGAGAAGAGGACTAAAAAATAAGACAGAGAAACAGAAGAGTGGAAGCCCTGCTCTCCTGTAATACACCAAAACCACAAAATACATGAGCTACAGAAAATGAACTAAGATTAAATGTGCAATGGTGACTGAAAAAAAGCTAGTGGAACTTCAGGGAAATATCCAAAACAAAGATAAAACAGAATTTTCAGCACTTACAGTTGCCAAGATATAGCACTACTCTAGGACTTCACTACATTGATCACAGCATTACATACCTATCCCTTCAACATATGTAAGCTAATAAATTTTGTAGGTTTTTTCTGTCCTACTCTCACTCAGCATCAGATTTAAGTTGTATCTTCACAGAGTGCACAGCATAGTTCCCTAAAAATCACACTAGCAAGACTCATGCTTCTATTCTATTCAAATAGTACACAAAAAACCTGACTTCCAAGAAAAATGGGATTCTAATCAGACCCCAGGTTACAAACAGGAATCAAAGAGCTAACATATCAAGAAAAGCCTCCCAAGTGCACACTGCATCTTTTTCTCCTTTCCCATCATCACACATGCCAGTATCACTTCAGTACAGAGTGCTCTATCTGGAAGCAAGACTTCACCATGGACTGATTTCAAAGTCCCTGAACACACAGTCCCACCCCCCCACCCCCCCCCACGACAGCTCAGCCCACCTGACAACTCATGACTAGCAAGAAGGTGTTTCTGTTCCTCCACAGCAACTCTTCCCTTCCTCTTTCTCCAGCACTGTATTCATCCATTTCCTTCTTGATGCAACTCATCTCCCCAGGTTTGCAGAAAACTATTTCTTTCAGCTGGATTTTTTTGTTGTTGTTGTTAAATTGCCACATTGAGGGGTCAGGTACTTGTCAATATCAGTAAAGGGAAGGCTGCAGGAGGGAGATTTCCCCCTTCAGCAGTTACAAGCTGCTCGATCAGCTTAGCCAGCTCAGACAAATCAGTCCAGGTGACAGAACAGAAAAGAACCACAGGTCTTTTGTACCTGATCTTGTCCCAGGTATACCATAACCAGATCAGTGCTATCACAGGAACCAATAGCGGTGATGACACCAGCTCAACTACTTGATGCTATGTAAAGGCCCATGAACCTTCATCAAGCAATAATTTGCCAAAGTGACTGACATTGTCACAACTACTCTGAACTGGAAAAGTAAGCAAGGAGTCAAAGTAATCCCAAGCATATACATAAAGCCCTCTCTCCACTGCATATTACAATCCTTTTCTAACATTATAATCCAATTTTCCAACAAACATAACAAAAAAGATGAAGTAGAGACATCTCAGGCAACAGCTACTACAGTTCTTAACTAAGGAAGCCCACAGAGTCTGACAACTCAAAAAGGAATAAAATTAGTATTAATGTGGTCTTGTCAATGACAGCTGTTCAGTGCAAAGAACTGAAATCCACTCGCAGAGGACAAGCAGGCGTGTTCTGGACAGCGAGCACTTCCTGGTGCGGCTGAATCCTCTTACAAAATAATCATTTCACCCTGCATTCCCTCTGCTCCCGTCTGCCCTCAAAAGAAAAGTATCAAAATTAGTTTTGCCTCAGATTTTCTCTATGGGCAACGCTAACTTAATTGAAAAGAGACTACCATAACAATGGCAAAATTCTGCAAATACTAAGGAAATTAGATGACAAGCTGAAGGGTGTACAATTTTATATTAATAAGGAAGTAGCATGGTCTATTACAGAAATCACTGACAGTAGAAACACAAAACTGATAGCTTCCTGAAGCGGTTGTTCACAGAATCACAGTATTTGCTTACACACTTTGAGTTTAACTGTAACTATATGAGAACAGCAACTTACTTTCAGTAAGTGTTAAGAATACAGTTTCCTTTTCCAGTTTTTACCTATTGTCTGACTTTCCAACAGATTCTATGCTATTGTTCAAAGTGCTCACAGTCTTAAACCGCACTAGCAACTGATATGGTGACATATGAAAAACCTAACAGAGACTAAGAGAAAGGAGGAAGCAAAAGAAGCATTAAAAAAGAATCTTAATTAAATGGTTACTAACCTAACAAAAAAGCTTTTTACAATCAATTAAATATTTTTAGTGGAAAGTTGTCTTTGAGTATGGTTAAAGAAATTCACAGGGGAAAGAGAGAGGGAAGGCAGGAAGGGATCGACATCCGAAAAAGCTCCTCTTAAGAAATCTGTGTACAGTCTTACAAACTAAGTGACAACTGACTTCCTGACGTCTCATTTACTATTACCTCTGGGTTTAGAAGTAAAGCATTGAAAACCATATCCCTTTAACTTGCAAGATTCTCTGTCCAAAGTACAATGACAAAGAACAGTAAAATACCCTAGAAAAAGATGTGGGTTTTTTTCCCTCACCTATGACTATACGAAAACAATCTCATTTTTCATTTACTTTATTTTAAACATCCACCAGTAACTCTCAGAGCCACTAAACCACATATTTCCTAAAGCACCCAAGAAGATACTTTCTCCTCTTCACTACTGGTCTGTAAGCTACAATAAAGGAAAAAAGGAGATTCAAAAATATTTTCCTGAGTCCTTACCACGCTGTAGCTCCATTATGATAAAAGCTCCATGCAGATATGGTCTCCTGTCCAAGCAAGCAAACTGAGACCCTTCCTTCAGGAAGAGTTAAGTGTTCCAGACATATGTTTTCTGCTACCTAGCATAAGATTATGATACACATGACTAAAACAGATGGTTGTCCTACCACCTTGTCAGCAACATTACAATTCTGTTAGTGACACAAGCATGCATCACTTACTCCAGGTTTCTGTAGATCCTTATATTAAAGTCTTACTGATTCACGTGGCACTACAAAGAAAAAAAAAAAAGTCTCCCATCCAGATTTTCTTCTTCAGCCTGTCTCATTAGATGCTTTTCCAACTCCTAGGCCACCACATGCAGCCACCTGATTCTCTGAATTTCTTCAATTGCTCTGCTTTCTCTCCTACGAGAAGGTTTATTCTCACTGCCATTAATGCACCTCCTTTCCCTGCCATCTCCCTCACTGCAGAGGTAAGTAAAAGGCAGCTCTTCAGTTCCTTTGGGGATACCACGTAATGTCCAGTTCTCAGATTTTTGTTTTTCCCCCGGGGAAGCATCTTCACACACTCTCCCCACGCTCAAAGAATATCTAGAAGAGTTGCCATCGCTCCTCTGTCCACCCATTCTAATGGATTTTTTTTTTTTTTAAAAAGGGCAGCTCAGGCGCTGAAGAGCTACGACTGATGTATATTCCACGTCCGCCAGCGTTATCGCATTTCCGTGAACAGCCCACATTTGCTTTTCTTCAGTGGTTTATCTCCCGTCTGCAACACACGCCTCGCTAACAGCGACGGCTTTGTGCTCCCGCTTTGCGCCAACCCCTGGCCCAGCGCATCCCGCCGTGAGGCAGAGCACAGGGAACAGCAGGCTCGGTCAGGCTGGAAGGGACCACCGCGGGTCATCTGGTCCAACCTCCCTGCCCAGGCAGGGTCATCCGAGAGCACACGGCACAGGATTGCGTCCAGACGGTTCTTGACTATCACCAGTGAGGGAGACTCCACAACCTCTCTGGGCAACCTGTTCCAGTGCTCGGTCACCCGCGCAGCATCCCGGTAACACGGGAGGGGACGGAGGAGAGAGAGCACGCACCGCCTGGATACGCACACGGGATATTAAATGTCGCCTTTCGGCGACAGCCGAGGCCTCCCGTGCGCAAGGACCGCTCCGGGCCGCCGAGCTCCCGGCGCCCGCCCTAGGAAACACGCGGGCCCCGCGCCCGCACCGCCCCTCCCGCCGCCGGCGGCCGACGCTGCCGGGGAGCCCCGGGGCGGGCCGGGCCCCGCCTGCGCCTCCGCGGCTCCCGCTGCTTCCGCCCACCGCGGCGCCGCCGCCGGGCTGCTCCGGGCCGCCAGCGGCACCTCCAGCCGACCGAGCGGCAGCCGCCGCTGACAGCCCGCCTGGCCCCGCGGCTCCCGGCGCCGGCCTCGGCCCCGTGAAACCCGCAGCAGGGCCTGTGCCCGCCGAGCTCCCTCCCAGCCCCCCCGCGCTGGCACTGCCCGCCCCGGCCTTACCCGCTGCTCGCCTCGCCGGAGCCGGCGCTCCCGGTCGCCCGCTCCGCTCTTATTCCGCTGTCACCGTCCCGGCAGCCCATGGCGGGAGGTTCCTGCCCGGCCCCGCCGAGCCGCCCGCCCCCGTCGCTCCGGCAACACAGTGCCCGCCCCACCCCGCGCCTCCGTTCCCGCCCCGTTCCCCCTGGAAGGGCGCTCCTGGCAGCGCTGCGGCGAGCCCGGGGGTGGCGGCTCCCTGTGCTCTCGTGGCCCCGCCGTGACAGCGCCCGGCGGGTGCCACATGGGCAGATCCGGGCTGCAGTTCCTGCTGGGGAACGGAGCGGGAGGGTGGTCCCCATCTAAGGGCTCAGCCGGCTCAGATCGCCACAGCCACCCCCTCCCCGGCTTTAATGGCAGCATCAGAAACGCTCTTAACATGCGTGTCACGTATCTGTTCCCATCTCGCCCGCTGGCGCCTGGCGCTGCCAGGCTGCTGCCAGCCGCTGCCCTCGCTGTGCTGCGTTGCCTCGCTGGTTGCAGGACGAAGGGCTCCGGGGGGTTTGCGTTCTGCTTTGGCGTTTGCTTAGAGTAAATTCTAGGAGCAAGTTTACGGCTGCAGAGCTGGGCTTTGGCGCTTTGCAGGATTGCCCAGAAGAAAGGATTGCCCTGAAAGCTGCTCGATCAACTCCCTGTCAGAGATGGTTCACAGTCACAAATAAATCAATAGTGTAGCTTGACTCCATGTCCCTGCTCTTGCCTGCTCCAGGAATTCACCTTGCTTGGCCAGGGCACTTACTAGTCTTCTGAAAGTGGCAGCAATGTTTCTGGTGATGTTAACAAGCACATGTTTCCTATACTCATACATGCCTTGGTTTGGCATAACCATTCTGATTCTTGAAATCAGAAAAATGTACATATGGAGGGTGCGCAAGTGTAACCCTCTCACATCCTTACACCTTTCCCTGGTGCATTGGCTTCCTACTCCTTGACCTCTGCTACTTTTTCTGATGAGGACTGTGATTGCATTTCAGTTATCATCCCAGGGCCTGCTGGCTACCTCAGTGGCATATTGGCTTTGTAAAACTTAAGCCAGGCTGCCTGCAAGGATTACACGGATGGGCAGAGTCAGATCTTGGGAATGCTTTAAACAGCAGGATCCCAGGACCCACCTGCCAAAGTCAGTTTAGATACACACGATGTAACAGCAGTTAAGTCTTGCAAATACAAACTTTGATCTGCTTGTACACCCTGCTTCTTGTGGTCTTTCCCATGGAATTTATTTATGGTTACATTTCTTATTTTTTCCCTTGTCACCTGCTTTTGGCTGTTGTTCACGCTGGTCCTCATCTTATTGACCTGTCCTCATCAGATGGGTACTGGGTTAAATGGACCTCTAGTCCAAGCCAAGAGAGCAACTTCCCTGCAAGGACCAGTTTGTGCAGACCCCAAGAGAGTGTCTTTCTCCAGAAATTAAGCACCTAGGCAACATTTCTGCACTCAAAAATGGCTTAAATCCCTTGAAAAAAACAGCCCTAGGCAAGTGCCACTGGTATTGCAGTAAAACCAGGAAGGGCAAGGAGCCTGACACACTGCTTTGCTGCCAAACAAGGTTACACAGCACAGCCACAGAGCTACAGGCATGGGAGCCCCACTGGCACCCTGTGCCCCCACTTAGGTGCCCACCCTTGAGAAGGCCAGATCTCAGCTCAGAGAGACAAGTGGCCTTCAAGGGCACCCAGACCTCTTCATTGGCCACAGAGAACTTTAGGGACTTAGGGAAAACTGGTTCATTCAATGCCCTGGAGTTTAGATGCCAGTTAGTTGCTAATTCAGGCAGACTAAATCCTACTTTTAAGCCAGTTTATTTTAAACTCCTGGAGAACATGGTAGGATTTGGTCCAGTCCATCCCATCTGGCACTTCAGCTGCTGGAGAGGAAAGTGAGCCAAGATTCCCAATCCCGAGCTCAGGCAGTTGTTGCCCTGAAGCAAACCCCCTAATAACACATGAATCCACTCTACTTCCTGCACCAAGAAGAAAGAGAAGTCTCTTCTACCTCTGAACAAGGGCTTCCTGTTTACTGAAAAAAAAGAGATAACACTATTTTATCCTTCTTTCAGATCTTACAATTGCCGTAGGATGACTGCACGCGTGTGTCCCTCCTCACTGCTGACAGTGGCCTGAAAACAGAGGTTTCTACTGGCCCCTCCCATGAAACTTCTGCCTGCCAATACCTCCAAGGCTCTTTGCTGGTACCTCAGCTGCTGCCTGCCCAGTTTTCCTCAGTAGCAGATGTAGGGCAAAGCAAACACCTTGCTTGACATTTACACATTATTTATGGTTTTCTCAAGGAGACCAGTGAAACTCAGCAGCCAGTACATTGCCTTGTGTGGTTGTACAGCAGAACTGTAACAGCAGCAATGAAAATTAAGTCAATGACTAGCAGTACATCAACTCACCCTTGGAATATTAGCTTTCAAAGTGCAAAGAATAGGAGCATTTCAGATTGATAATGTAAGTTTTACTGAAAATAGGAGCTTTCAGATAAGAATCAGCCACCACATACAAACACCAGAGTGAATTTTTACAAGGTGTTTACTAAAATCTTCATGGGGGAAATTAGCCATGGCCTAAGTTGAAGTGCACTGAAGCAGTTACCATGGGTGCACTAAAAAATGATTATGAACTGTTTGGACTAAAAATATTGTTGAGAAAGATAAGTAGGTGCAATTAAAGATTTTATCAGAATTATAATGTTGTTCTCACTTGAATGCTTCAAAGTGCAACCTGTCTTTCAGCTTATGCAGATGCTTTTTAATTACAGTGATTAAAGCTCCTGCTACAGATATGACATCATGCCTGTTGTTGTTTTAAATCAGAGTTTTTCAGTAAAGTACTAAGCATTCTGAATTCATGTATGTCAATGTAAATTTGCAGCAGTCCATGAAAGTTAGTAGAATGACACCAGTTCAAGCCACAGTAACTTTCAGTCAAGTCTGGTTCTTTGCATCATCACTGGCTCACTGATAACTCCCACTATCCTACAAACAGTATCTGAATCTCACTTGAAATCTATACAGTTATTAAGCAGAATTCTTCCCGAATTTCTGCTGCAATTCTCTCTCTTTTGCATACATGGAGAAGATAATAAGATGGAAAACAAGCAAGAAACAAGAATAAAAGTGGTATTTTCCTACTGTTCTCCTGGACAATAGAACGAGCCCACAGCAACTAGACCTGCACAGGTCACATTGGTACTCAGATTCTTCAGTGTGTGGTATTAATGTTCGCAGAGAGTGGATTGAGATCAATAGTCCCAAAATTTTAGCGGTCAATGAGCGACTGTCTGTTCCTGGAACTTCTTAAGTACCCACTGCACATTTTTCATAAGGCTCCATCTAGTCTCATCAATAAAGTTTCATCTGAAAGCATTACAAAGGCAACGTAAGGCCTAGATTTTGTGAGTCATTTCTACAGTCTCATTTTCTCTCCTTTCCAATGAGTATTTACTTGTCTAGGAAAATTTACCTATGTTTTAGTGGTATAATAAAAATAATATTTAAAACTGTGGAGTAATAAATCTAATGAGTGAGCTGTCTTGAATCCAGGATCTTAAATCAGAGACCTTTGTGGAAAGGGTATCTTTTGTCAGCTGAGATGAGCAGACTTTTGGCGGGGAATGAATAATGGTCTGTTTTCCCAAGGAAGAACATTACTTCTTTTTTCCCTATGCTACTTTAAAAAAATCTTAAAGAGTACATAAAATAGAAAAATAGTTTTCACTTATGGAATCATAGAATGGTCTGAGGCATTAATTTAAAAAACCCATACTTGTCTAAGTGTGGGTCTACCTATATCTTGAGGAGAAACAGTCTGTGAGTATCTACTTACTTCCAGATCAATGTTGAGGAGATAGCTGATGAATAAACTCAAGGATGAAAAATCCAGGCTGGACACTCTTCGTGTTTTCATTCTTCATGTTTGAATACAGTGGTATAGGATAAACAGAGAGAAAAAAAACTTCATGCAGTAGTTAGAAAGCAAAGGGGGAATTAAATGCTTCCAAAAGGAGCTTAAAGCACAGAAGTTGTGGGAAGCCTTTCCTAGTTGTTTGTAATCCTTCTTTAAGTTTTCCTGCTGCAAGCAGGGCTTGATTTCCAGTGATGCTTGATTTTTCATTGCTGTAATTCCTGGTCAGCACACACTGACATGAGGATGTATTTACTGATGGTTCTAGGTCCCATTTCCAGAACAGAAGAGCAGGTAGCCAGATAGCCAGGTGGAAACACACTGTATGACCCCTAAATTTGTCCAATGTCTAATCTAGATGAAAGAAGTAAATTTCTTGCATTATTAGTTTTGAATCAGTGAGTCTACTTTGATCAGCCTTGGCTTTTCGATTTAGATGGAATTCATCAAGTTTAAAGCTTACTCAAAAACAGCTCAGATAAATCACTAGTTGCAATGTATGTTGAACTAGAATTAAATTGCATTTAGTGCAGTTAGTTTGAATAATGTAAGAAAACTTGATTTATGTAGAAATAATTCCCACTACAAAGAATGACACAAGACTAATGAGAAACGCAAATGGCTTAAAAACATGTATACAGGACTTTGAGCTTTAATTTGCACCTTCTCACAGCTTGTGTAGTGAATGTATGAATTACACCAGATCATGGTCTCTTACAGTTACACATTGTTATGTGTCTGTAACAATGTCTGAAGGCTCATGCCTGTTCTGTAGTAAATAGTCAAGCAAAGGATATGCTCTTGAGCTGAGTCAGTTCAAGAGGTGAAACTGAGATGAAATCTCAATAAAAGCATGCCAGGCTGCAGTTTTCCCATGTCCTTATTAGGTCTATTGTTGTCTTTAGCCGGATCTACAACCCATGTGAAAATACTAGAACTCCTTATCTTCCTAATCCACTGCAAAAAAGTATTGCTCATGGTTTCAAGACTCTTTGTCAAATCTCCCATCTGCTTCTTTTGTTCCATTTTGAAGAGTTACAGACTATTTAATAATTTGTTCTGTACCATTTGTTCAACTTTCTTGCCCTTCTTTGAACCTTTTTCTTGTTCTTTGTACTATGAGAGAATTAGAGCTGCAGACAATACTCAAGATGTGAGTTTGTCATGAATTTCCTGCATATTATACATATGTTTTCCTCTCTATTTTTTTCCTTAATAATTCATAATGCTATATTCCCTTTCCTTCTCTACCACTGAATACTGAGTTGACAACTTTATAAAACTGTGTGTCATAACTCAGGGACTTCTGCCCAAGTGATAGGACTTCTCTCTTCAACACTTCTCTCTCTGCATGTAGTTAGGATTGTTTTGACTGCAGGTACTTTCCTTTGTTGTTATCAACATTGGGTTTTTTTCTGCCATTTTAACCCAATAACTCACAGCTTGGAATCTTTTAGTTTCCATCTGACTTTCATTTTTGCTGCCTAGAGTAACTTGCCATCAGGAAACTCTCTCACCTCAAACTGTGCTTCTTTTTCCAGATAACTTTGATGTCAAACAACACAACTCCAGGGACAGATTTCTAAGACTTCACTGAGGACTATCCTCTTCTCCCTCCTCCCCAGAAATTTCACAGAGCCATGAGATATTTTTTTCTACAAAATTCATATCAATTTTTCCTCATTATATCACATATGTTCATGCACCTGCTAACTACATTACATAGTATATTTTCTACCAATTTGTAAAAATTCAATATCTGTAATTTTTTTTTTAAGGCTGTGCCTTTTTAAATTTCATGAGCTTCATTATAGTCAGTGGAGCATTAGAAAGATTCAGCAGCAAAACTTTGTCTTTCACAAAAAAAAAAATCACTCTAGGTTGATCAGGTGGCTTTTTGTTTGGTTGGTTTTTTAAGGAAAATAGATAAGACAGATCATCCACACAAAGTTGTTAATCACAAGACAATGAATAAATTATGAGGCACACATAATCATTTTCTGGCAAACTGACTATGATGTTTACAAATGTATTAGCATTATATAACAGCAAATAAACCTGTTTGAAACATTTCTGCCCCTGCATAAGACTCATTGCATTTCTGCCTGTGATTTCTGACCAGCAATTTAATAATTTTTTTCCAGTCTAGTGGTTAATTTCTCAGTGAATTTTCCTTGCTGAAAAAGGAAAGGTAATTCAGTAAAGACAAATGTTCCAATGTTCCATATTCAAAAACAACTTTCTTTTTTTTCTTTTTTTTTTCTTTCCCCCTGATTAGAGCATGGGGTAACTCCATCTCCAGAAGCAGTAACTCACCTTCACGAATGGAATGCTAAGCAGCATTCAAGGTGCTTCTTACTGCTGGTAAAGCAGAAAACAATCACAGGGATGCTTTCAAATACCCCTCTGGTGCTGGGAGCACTCATAGCTGCTTTCTCCCTCCATTCAGGAGGTACAGGTGCGATGTCAGGGGAAGGTGAGGGGCTGGCTCAGTGTCTGTTCCCCACCAGTTACAGTGTTTACGAGAACTCATGTCATCATTGCAAACAGGATGTTTCCTTAGAGCTGCTTTAATGAGGACAAACTGCTCCCCCCAGCCCAGCAGCTCCGGATACTTGAGATGTTTGTTTCCCTGTTGGTACGTATACCAGCTTCAGCTCTGGCACAGTGGGGGAATCTGACAAGAAGAATGATGACGCTGGGCAAGCAAAAGGGTGCAAGAAAGCCAGCAGGGATGGTACGCAGGGTTTCCATCGCCTGCTTTGGAATAAACCCAGCACATGAAGTAGTCACTGTAATAACACTCAGCCTTTGTGCTTTTCTGCTTTTCTGCCTCAAGATTAGGATTTCTGGGCAGGCTCTAGCTCCAAAGACACAACGGGGCACAAAGCATGCTCTATTTCAGACACTGTCATTTTCCCACAACCAGCAACAGCCTGAACCTTTCTGACAGTATTATGTCAGGTCCCTTCCATGCTCCTCTTACTATGTTTCTGTTCTGTTCTTTCTCCAAGTATCTTGAGCATTGCTCCAAACCATGGATTTGACACTATGATGTAGCATTCAGAAAGAGAAAATGCTACCGATTCAAGGTAAGGGAGTGAGCCACTTTTGCAATTTTATGTAACTCATTTGAGCTCTGTAGTTATTTAGTTGCATTGAATAATTCAGCGGGGAGGCTGTCTGAAGTGCAACAGCCTCTTTGTTTCCTATGAAGGGTGATGCATGCTTGTAGGGCTTCAGACATCTATCCAGCAACTGGCACAGACTTTTTTAGAAACAAATGCATTTATACATTCAGAGACTAGCTCCCAGCACCCATCCAGGCCCTCTGCCAAATCTTCTCTTTTTCACAGCATAAGGCAAAATCCTGTTCACAGTTTTGTCAGCATTACTCTACCGCTTTCAGCGAAGTCACCCCAGAGTCACACAGGTGCAAATGAATTTAATATAATCTTTAGTGTTTCACCAACTCAGCACGCACCATCTTAAACCTTCTGCTCCACCTGGTCAGTGGTTCTCCCCTGCCTGCTGACCTGGCACACAAGCTGATGCACAGATACCAAATCACAAATATCAGTCCCCAGAGAAATGTCAAAACATGTGTGACTTAGAAGCTAGCCATCCTGAGTCCTCATGCCAGACCTCACGAGAGACCTCCTTGCTAACCTGCACCCCAGGCAAATGCCCCAGCCACCTCTGCTCAGGCTGATTTTCCTGCACCTCCTTGCACAAGAAACCTGACTACCACCACTCCATGATGAGGAATGACCCTCCTTGGGGACCTTCCTTTTTCACATCGATCTTCCCCATTTCCATACAGCTTACCCTTCCCTTAGAAATTAGACATCATCATAAGGAATAAAAACTGCTTAAAAACCTGTAGAGCATACCTGTTTCCTCAGAGAGTTGCAACTAAAAAGCAAAAGTGCAGTGACATGGAATTACATGGGCATCCTCCTCCTGGGAACTCATCCGCTAGCATTTGACATGGACTCAGTCAGAGAGATGCTGCTGCATCTGCACAAACTGCTGCAGTGAAACCTCAGAGTTTCTGTCAGACTGCTGGATGAAATCGCAGCTTCCTTGCTGGTATGCTCCGGCTCCCTTTCAGCTCTACACAAGCAGCCTGCCCTGCAGAGGTATGGAATTCAAAAGCTGCTTCGGTTTGTTTTTCTTTGAGTTGTCTGCAGTGCTGCTACAGAAAAAAAATAAAGGAAAGGGAGGAAAGAAAAAGGATTCCTTCAGGCTTTTACTGTCAATGGTGCAGGAGGATGAGTGAACAGTGCAGACAGCTAAAAAGATTATGCTAAGTGGTGCAAGAGGCTAAAAGCTTTCCAATATGTCATTCCATTGTTTGTTTGAATATTGTATATAGACATATAAAAAGGGAACAGTTCAGCCTTAAGGCCATATTCATGAACTGAGACAACTGTGTGAAGAACTAAAAACTCAATGCTGTTCTGCCAAAGAGAGTTTCAATAAGCAACCTGAGCCGATTTTCAAAATTTGTTTCTGGTCTCCAATTGGTGTTATTTCTCTAAACACAACATTAAAAAAAAAAAAAAAGAAAGAAAAGGGTGATCAAACCATGCAATCAAAATCTGCACATACATCTCAGAGCCTGCAGTTTTAGAGGTGTCCTTTTGAATTTCCATCTGCTAGGACAGCAAGGGCAGGATCCCCTTATTCTAGTCACACTAAAGAAATCATATTAATTCTAACATACCAAATTACTTGAGCTAAATGTGGGTGATCCTAGCTGCATAGGCACCAGCTGTCTTACGACTAACACTGGTGAGCACATTTCAGCTAAATGTGAAGAGATCCAGAGCCACAAAATCTTGAAGAAAGCAATCTGTGAATGTGCTGGCAGCAGCCAGGTGTCAAAAGCACAGCTAAACCTGAGAAGTCACTAACTCCTTATGCACCTCCCCAAACTGTCATTGTAATATTTGTGTTTCTCATGAAGAATTGATGGTTGAGACTGCTTCTTTGAGCTTTCCTGACACATATTACCATGTCAATTTACCTATTAGTCTTAATTTACTGAATTACTTACGGCTTCTCCTGTCAGTGTGATATGGTCTAGGGATTTGTCTCAAATATTTGCTGGGCATATTAGTTTTTCTTTCTGCGTAGTCACAGCTGCATCTCAGGGCATGGTTTCACCAAGCCCAGGTGCTGGAACAGAAGTGCTCATGCTTGTCTGATCTTGCAGTCTGCTGGATCAGCCCACTGACCCAGCTGAAAAACAATCCGCTATTTTTCTAGGACAGGTTTTCAACCAGATCAGCTTGCTGACCTCTTTGATGACATAGTCATGAGTACTCTGCCAACAAAAGGGAGAAGGGGGACATGCATCTGCAAAGTGAAAGAAAATGCCATCCATTTTGGTTTCAGTCTGCATGTCAGTCTCTTAAGGTTCTCCATGAAGGCAAAGTTCACCACACGCTCATTGAACAGTACAGATCCTGACCAAGCACAGTGGTATCATGCTTGAGTCTGCATTTATAGTCACCAGATCTACACCACCTTAACTTCAGAGGATTTACTCCAAATTTATACTTATCTGAGGGGTAACTCAAGAAATCTCTGTGCAAGGAGCAGCTGGTATGAAGGAATAAGACACAGATCACCACCAGTGCAGTATTGCTGAAAACATGTAATCACTATTTAATTTGACTTCTCAGTTTTGTCAAGCTCTTGGAGATTCTCCAGATGTAAAATTCCTTTCTATTCTTATACCAAGAGGAAACGTCTTCTCAATTTCAAGGAGACAAAACCCAGCACAGGAAGCTATGAAATACTGTACCACTACAGCAGAGTTTGTCTGACACAGAGACCTAAAACAATTCCTGCATTGTGCTGTAGTATCTCCATGTCATAAGATGACCAGGAAAACTGTTCGTACATCTGCCTGGGCAATTGTAAATATTTTAATGTCTCTTTACAGTTTTGCTTGGCAGTTGGACACCTACATTAGGCAGATGACGCTTGATCTTTGTTTTATCTAACTTCTCCCCACAATAAATTAGACATGCAATCTAAACCAAAATTCTTACATGATCAGTGGGGAGAGATAGTAACCTCCAGAAGGCAACTCAGTCCTTCCTAACAGAGGTATGCTGTGTAAGTGGGGTCAACTGGCCCCTGAAAATGCCACTTTCCCTCCTTTGCCACTGACAATAAAAGTAGCCAAGGTCTTAAACTGAAGAAGGAAAAGAACTTATCTGGGCTCACTAAAGGACAGATTTGAACCAAAGAAAATTGATATTCATGAGGAAAAAGTGGGCTATGATGGTAATCTAGACCTCTGTCTAACCTATGCACAGATCTGTCAAAAACTGGCACAAGCCTATTTTCTCCTAACTTCTTGAGCTATCCTTATCCTTACGGAATGGGAAACCAGAATATTGGAGGTCTGATTGTACTTAGACAGCCAGGAAGTCCCAGGGCTGTTGCAGCTGGGAAGAGGGGTTGGGAAGAGAGGTCTCCTTTCTCAGGTACGTGACTGTTGTGGGCAGAGGAAGCACACGATGAGCCAGAGTGCAGAGGTCCAATGCCAGGGTAGAGTTTAGATCCTGCTCCCCCTGAGCATGTACCCAACATACTGGAAGACAAGCACAACAACCTGATGAAGGTTCAGAAGTCTGCAGCACTTGGAAGTCTGGAAGTGCTCTTCTGGCAGAGTGAGAGTGTCAGGCTTACAAATCTATATGCATGTTGTACTAAGTCAGTTTGTCACTTGCTGGCTCCAGTCCTGGTAGGACAGAAATCTTACCACGAGTACAATTTTAAAGAGACATTGCTGCTCAGACAAGAAGGCAAGTTTGTGTAATTTGGGAACAGAAAAGCCTAAATGCTGCATGCACTCAGCACTGAAACAGTACCATTTCCAGGGCCTGTGTGTGTCACAGCTGACGGCAATGGAGCCTGAGTGTTGGAAATGACTCCCTCCAAGCAGAGCAGGTTTGTTGCTATGCTATTTCTGAGCCCTCTGCTTACTTCTATTACTGGAAGGGACTTACGTTTGTTTCTAAATCTGTCTCTATTGATTAGCATTTAGTAACTGGCTGTATGGCTTAATATAATGATCAGAGCTCTTGCTCCTTTTGTTATTCCTGATGTGCAGAAGACTGTTCTTCTTTTTTTTAGTTGAAGGATGTTCCTGTTAGCTTAGCTTAGCACTGTGCATACTTTACAATCCAGGGTATTTAGAATTTTATTTTGAAGCATTTTACACTGGCAACAAAGAGAAAACGAAGTATGTATTACTCATTTTGAATGTGCTTATGAATATCTAGCAGAACATTATTGATGTGTAAAATATCACATCAGGTTTATTGCACTAGGTATTTTGTTGGCTCTCTGTGTTACAGAAAAGGTGTGATTTTCCCACAAGTATATTGATTACATTTAAAAATTACACTGTTTGTAAGTCTATGTCTTGGCTGAAAAATAAAGTTCTTCTTTTATCAGACCAGTCTGTCAATATTTGCCTTTAAAGATATTAATTGCAAATATCACATTATAAAATTATTATTACCAGACAAGCTATTAGGTTTTGTCTATAGTGGTTTTCTGACCAGGACCTTACACTTTTTGTGATTATATCTCTAAATAACTTTTGCTTAGCTCATTCATTCCAGCTCCTTTCCTGAGGAAAACTTGTTTTCAGATGTCAATTATTAGTTACAACAATTTATTCAACTATTTTCTTTAACAATTTCTACTACTTTTCATCCTGATAAGAGAGTTTACTTGTGTTGAAAACGTAAATTAGACGTGGTTACACAAATGGTCACTTTGCTGTAGATGTTCAGTCAGATGCTCAGCAAGACAGTAACAATAGCGCTAGTGTAGTTCAGGGGAAAGAGAATATATGGACAATTATTGCATGCCATGTGTCCACTCATGTGATATTCATGCCCCAGCCATTTCCACAATATCCCTCTAACATCTGCTTCATGACAGATCAGGATAGGTTATGGTTCTTCAGAGTTTGTTGGGGAAGAGGATCAGACCAAGTTCCTATTGAGGTTTCTCAATGGGAGTGGAGTTCATCTACCAGCATTTCCAGGAATGCTGCTGTATTATTTGCCTCTGCTTCCAAACACTGCAGCCTCAAGCCACTGTCTGTGATATTACCTAGGGTAAAATAGAAGTTTCCAGGTGGCCACCACTGTGATCCTTTTAGAACTGCAGAGCTGTGGTGTAGTGGTGCCCAACTCCTAATGAGAACACAGATATACTCATTTCCCCATCCAGCAGTTTTGCAGTTGCTATTCTTCATTTTGAGACCTAAGAACATCATGTTTTAGTCAGGGTCAGGATCTAAAACAGGTCACAAAGAACTGTTTCTGATGCAGCATTGAGCCATCTGGGCAGGGTGCTGCTAGAAGGTGCCTGATGACATCATCATGAATTCTGGGAGCCATCTTTGAGTCTCTGGCTCTTCCTATACAGTTGTGTCATGTCTTGAAATCAACTCAAACATCTCTCAGCTATTCATGACCAGTAGGAAATGAAAGCTGGTCATTCACCTTTGTCTCTCTTCTGAGAAAAGGACTTTAAACTGGTGTTGATACTGGAGGACTGAGTGGAGTAGCCCCACAGATTATATATGCCATCCTCTCCCCTGTGCAACAGGGCTCCTGTTTGAAAACTTTGGGACTCATGTCCAAGTCACCATAACTATAGACAGAACGGATATGAACACCATGGAGACAGAAGAAAGACCCTTGCATCTGGAATAATGTCTTTGCAGTGCGTAAGGGGGGGCAGTTTTGCTTATGCTGATGCTGACTTACCAGGTCAGTTCTTGAATACTTATTTTTCACAAGGTTATGCTGGAGACCACAGCCTCTCCCCCATGGTATGCACGCTGTTTACCAGCTGCTTTAGCGTATCCTACTTGTACCGAACACACTCAGGAAATCACACTCTAACACTTTGGATGTCACAAGAAGTGGCACCTCAGTAGCACTAATGCTGTCCCAAACAGTGACAACAATGCTAGGACCTTTAAGAAGGCTAGCTGTCTGTTCCTTTTAACACAAAATCTCTAAGAGATGGATGAGAAAGATTACAAAACTTAGAAGATAATCCTAGTATAGAGAGCTGATGCTCTTTTAGCAGCAACATACAACAATTTTTAGTCATCCTTCAAAGGATTCTAATCTTTATCTTGGCAGGATGATAAACAAAACCACGATCACAGGATATACAAATTACTCATTCTGAAGGGCTCTCCTTCTTCAGCTCCAGTGTGAAAACACAAAAATGCAGAATGTCATTTAAGACTCAAGAAAGACTGGGGGTGGTATCTTCTGGTCTATGTTCCACTGCTCTCACAACAGCCTTCCTATGCAGTGTACTGTGTAACAGCTCCTATATTCTGCTTGTACTACCGTAACAGAAAAACAGTGCAACTCAGTCATAAATGGAGGCTGTCATTTCAGTGAAATGGCCAGAATCAAATCATGCACCTACATTCAGGAGATAAGCATTTTGAAAGGAGATGCTAAGAAAGTTCCCTTCCTTAACTTCACTGTGATCTAAAATAAAAACAAATAGAAATACACATCCCTAATCTTAATATTTAAACAATTTCCAATAAAAGAGGCATTTTGGTCACAGTCTGGTTTTTGTTACTGCTTTTTATTGCTAAAATGGGAGGAAGGATGGTCTTGTGATTATAGTGGCAGGCTACAAGTCAGGAGATCAACATTAAGCTTTTCAAAATTTTCCTCTGTAGCTTTGGTCTCTGTTTGCCCTAGGAAACAGTGAGTGATGTGCTTACTTAGCCTGAAGGATTATAAGAACTTTTAAGAATAAAAACCAAAAATGTTGGATTTAAAGTCTGGTGATTGGATCAAATTTTGGGTAACTGGGTCTAGTTACATTTCCAGCAGAAAATCTGACTAAATGAATGTTTTGTATGCATCTGAATCACTGTGACTGCTCATCTTGCAAGAGAGGTTGGAGTAAGCATTCAGTGCTGTACTGATTGTCACATGGCTCACCTATGAGATGCCATTTTGAGGTCACAGCCAGGTAAACACAAAAATGTCAGTTCCCACATACATTACAGGCTGAGCTTTTCTATAAAAATGTGACATGGAAACACCAAGTACTGTTACTCGTGCAGTCTTGTCAATCTATCTGTTACATTTACAGTACAGTACTGCCTGAAGGCTGGACAGTTCAGAGTTCTATTGGGCCAGGTGGGTACAAATAAATTACCTCTTTTCTTAAAGCAGGTTTTGGAGACAGAGGAAATCTTGCTGCACTCCTTGCAGAATTACGTGCTTCATCTGACAACGTTCACCACTTTGTAGGAATCATAGAATTATAGAATGGTTTGGGTTGGAAGGGACCTTAAAGATCATCTAGTTCCAACCACCCCTGGTGTGGGCAGGGGCAGTTTTCACTAGACCAGCTCCATCTAACCTGGCCTTCAACACTTCTAGTGTTTACAAGGAGAAGCTTACAAGGAGAAAAGCAAACACAGCAAGCTACAGCACAAAGGGCTGCTGCTCATAAAAGCACTGCCAGTCAGAAAGTAGACAGCTGTTAGAGTGAATTCTGGCTGCCTGAAGCTGTTGGAAACTTTTGAGAGGGCAGGCCACGGCAGGAAATAAAAAAGCACATTGAATAAATCACTTGATGCTCTGATTAAGAGGCATGGGACTGTGTATCATGTGATAGTTAAAGCTGTAAGCTCCAGCCTTGAAGATATTATTTTGTACACGAGCAGTCTGAATGGGCAGATGGTATTCATGAGCAGGATTACTATTTCCAGCAAAACAGGTCAAACCGAGTCACTTAGAAATGGAATTAAAATGTAAAGATCATTATCTCTGAAGGTGTATGACTTTTAAAAGAGAGTTAATGAATCAGGCTCATTATAATTGCACCATTTTAAACAACAGAGACATTCTGTGTAATAGAGAAAGGTTTGCCTTTGTTTCTTTTCTGTCAGCTAACTACACACTCGTTTTCCAGCATGAAATTTGCCTCCAAATAGGAATTGATCTGCTGACTAGTACTGACCAAAATGACTCATTTTCCTATGTTATCCGGTAAGGCTACAGACTGAGTGACATCATGTTGTGAGTGAGAGCAAGTGCTACATACAAAAAGTGCTTTGCTGACAGCAACACCTGCCCTTAAAAGCACTACCCTGCCTCACTTTCCCGTGCTTTTTCTGTTAGCAGGTGCCTCCATGGGTGGCTGACTGCTCTGAGCCAGGGCTTAAAGCAGGTTGCATAGACAGCTCAGGGATGAGACACTCTGCCCCCTATAGAGCATCATTAGGGTCAACCATGTGGCAGAGGTGTCCACATTACTTCCTATAGCAACAAGGGGACAGCTTTGCTACCTCTAGTTGCCAGCTAGTCTGGAGCAGATGGTAGGAGGAGCTGTTTTTGCAAACACAGGTTCCAGCAGCCCTTCAAACTCCTCCCCCGTCTCCCCACACTGAGAGAGGAGAAGTGACAGAGATTCCAGGATAACAGCAAGAGCCAGGCAGCTGCTTGCAGGGGCAGGATGATAAGCTGATGCAAAGACTAGAAGGTGCTTTCGAAAGGGCCTAAAGGAAGGAGACATCATTCTGCCTTTTCTACATGAGCATTAGCTCTCTGGGACCATTTCTCACAGACCCATTCCCAGCATTCTTCTTTGCCATAAGACCTCCCCAAACCCCACCACATTAACAAAGCATTAGCGGGAAAACAGTATCTTGGTTGATTTCATGAACATTAGGTGCCCAGGAATTTCAAGTGTTCTGCTTTTTCTTCCTGAACCTGGGTGGATAAGATCCTGCTCAGCTCCCCACAGTGTGGCTAGGTGCCTTTTCAACCCTGGGGCAGTCTCCAAATCTCCTCAGCACTGGCTGACACTGGGCTCCCAAGGCAAGCCTGGGAAATCTCACCTTAGGCCCATGTCTTGCCCAGAAGCCTGGAGACAGGCAATGTACAGCAGCCCACTCCAGCATGTAGGGCTGGATGGTGAGAGGCAGCTTGCAGGTGCTGGGGAAGACGCTGCCAGCCCACGTCTCCCAGCGCTGCTCTGGCAAGCTGGGCTGGCTGGGGCTGTTGAAGAAGGCAGGCAGCTCCCTCACCTTAGGCAGGGGAGGAGGCAGCAGGCAACAGCCTCACAAACCAGAGCAGAAAGAGGCCACCAGCCTGGGACAGCTCTGCTCTCTTATGAGAAACAGGGTGGCTTGCGCCTGCTCTGCCTATGCCACTTCTGCATCACCAGTCCTAGAAGCATGAGGAAATTACACCTGGGGCTGCCATCCAGCATATAAATGCTTGGGCAAGAAAACAAAGATTATCTTGCTCCGCTGGCTGTTGGAGGTGTAGTGTGGAAAAACCACGAACCTGGAGAAGAGCAGAACTGGGGCAAAAGAGAGACATGAAGACTTAAGGGAGTTGTCGCAGAATTAATTACTCTTTGAAGAAGATGCCCATCATCAGGTGTCTCCCATATGAGGCATGATTTCAGCTGGGCCTTCAAAGACAGCAGAGGCCAAAATCACCTTGTTACATCCATGCAGGAGGGAGGACAGTACTCTCCTTATACAGCAGATGAGTTGGTTAAGCAACACCAAGAGGGCTCAGATTGCATTGGGATGTTTGTGTAGTGGGCACTGCACAAACTCCCAGTAAGGCAGACTTTTCTGCAAAGGGCTTGCACTGCAGATTGGTCCACTAGTAAAAAGTAGAAGGAGAGGGGAGACAATTTAAAATCACAACTTTATCTGTGTGCGGAAAGGAAGTACAGTGGGAAACCAAAGCTGAAGATGGTAAACTGTGGAAAAGGGCAAGTGAAAGAACAGACAGGGAAGTGGCTGGAAGTGAAAGGACTGGGAGTAAAGGTTTGCAAAGAGTTTGGCTTGATAACCAATCTGCAGAGGAGGTAACCAAGGGACACAGCACAGTCCAGGAGTAATGTCAGCAGGTTTTGCCTCTCTGCATATGCTTTAAATGCACTCCCTGCATCAGCAAGCTCTGCCTCTGGGGCCAGGGAAACAGAGGCTGGCATGTGCAGAGAAGATGTTTAGTAGTGCGATCCTGAAGAGAAAGATTCTGTTAAATCAATGTTATACCAACTTCTGTGCCAGAAGGTGCGAAGCAAGCAACTATTTTGACTGACTGCTATAAATAAAAGATATAATCTTGGTCCCAAAGTAGGGGTATAACTCTTTCTTCAGTGATACTTTTATTCTAACCCTCAGTCTCTTGTGCAACTAGTCAAAATGTGCCTTGTGTTTCTTCTATCCATGCTCACATACAAATTTAATATGCGTGATTGTAATACTTGTGAGAAATACCAAACTGAGGATTTTGGAACATAAAGCTGTGCATTCAACTGCAACACACACACAGCATAAACAGGGCCTTTAGTGTGCCTCATTCAGCTATGGGGGCCATGGAGATGGGGGCAGAGGGGCTGCAGCGGTTTGCCTCTCACCTGCTCCCTCTTTTGTGGGCTTACTCTTTCAGCAACAGTGGCAGTTGCTGGCAACTCTGGTGGCTACCCTCTTTAAAGTTTCAGCTGAAGGACGTTTATTGATTCTTTGTCTCTTATATCTCCCTATTTTTCTTTTTTTTGTTCTTTTCTTTTTAATTTTATTTTAATAGGTTAGAAAGCAAGGTATGTAGAGTAAAAACTATTCAAGGGAAATCCGTGACATTTCTTTATGGCTCACAGAAACAGGAAAGGTTGTCAGCTTGTTGGAAAATATGCAAAGAACTTAATCTAATCACTCTCACTTGTTGTTGTAAACAGGATTTAAATGCTGCATTAGGCTTGTGACTTCTCTTTTGACTTCTACTATCCATAATTCATTATTTGTTGCATGTGACTCGTTGGTTAAATCATATGCATTATTTCTGCTACATGGTGAGCTTATATAAAACTGGTCTATGAAAAAGATCTCCCTGAAATGTGAGCGAAAAGAAACACCTTTTGCAAATGTTGGTAGAAAATAAGAGAAAAACAAAAGTAGGGTAAGTTGAGCAAGGATGGCTCTTTTACAAGTGAAAGATTGGGAAATATTTATTTCCTTTTTCACTCACATCTTGTAAAGCTATGCCAATTCATGTGGAGAGAGACTAGGCACAGGAGAGGCAAAGGTTGTGTCTGACATCGATAAACTTCTCTTTTATCTCATTATGCGGTCAGTTTCTGAGCTGTAATTTGAACTGTGGATCAAGTAAATGTAACAAAGACACAAAGCATTAGTCAGACTTCAGTAGGCACAGGTCTTCAGATTCAGTTTCCAAACTTTCCAGTTTGCGGCTAGCATCAAATATCATAAGCTGTACAACTATTCTTTTAAAAGAGTTCAGTTGTCTGAAGGGAACATAAGAATGCCAGTGACGAATTACAGTATTCAGGCAATTAGGTTTGCTTGCTCCCTTTTGCCTCCTTCTTCCATTTGTCAGATTTTATTGTAAATTTCAGCTTATCTCTTCACAAGCACCTTTATTTGATATCCCCTAGCAGAGAAGCAGCATTTGACAGTTTGGCTTCAGCCTTTCAGAAAGAGAGTTGTTTGAGTTTGCAACCATATGCTCACCACACAGGTGTACCTTCAGATAGACTGAGGTGTCATCACCACACCTTAATTCTGAAGTGATTCAGAGAGGCCTTAGTGTAAGTACATGCCAGGCCCCATTCAGCAAGATGGCCAACATGCAAATGAAAGATAAATAAATGACAAACTGCTACAGCTTCAACTTGCAGAGTGTCAAGTAGCTCTTGGAAAGTGTTTAGAACTTTCCACTTCAGTTAATTTCCATGGAAGCTGAGAGATTTCAGCATGGCCAGAGTTGGTCTGTCACTTGGTAGTATTCAGCTTTAGAGATCAAGGGGAGTGAGTTGCTGCAGAGATGCAGAACTGTGGAAGCTTTGCCCATGGGACAGCTATACACTCAGTAGATATAGCTCTGGTCGTGACTCTTGCAGCCCGTTGTTTTTCTATGGTAGATAAAGGGAGATCCTAGGCACTCTAGACTCTGAAGAATTCCTGAATAAATCCAAGGCCATCTCCATCTTGTTTAAGGATTGAATTCTCATTTTCAAGTTTAACCGTCCTGAGGTAAACCCTCCTCTCCTCTATCTCCACAGTGCAGACAGCGTGTGAGCCTATAGTCCACTTATGGTATAGACCACTATCATGGCATATAACACTGTCATGGCAATAGTGACAAGTTTATAGGCATCAGTACACAAAAAAGCAAAAAATTTCTACTTATTATCTCTGTTTTTATTATCTGTACTATTTTATGCCAACTGTTCAGGTTCATTGAAAAGAGGTGCATTTTTCAAATTGGTATATTTATTTTAGTGAATATTTACATGTATGTACTCCCATATCAGGTGTGTACATGACAGTCTAAGTAAAATCAGTTTAGCAGACCAAACAGAGCACAAGAGGCAGCAAAAATAATTTTCCAGGCTGTGCTGCCTTGCCCCAGCAAGAAACTCCATCACCTCCTTTAGTCACTCTCATACTCAGTAACTTTGTAACTTCATTATGCAGACAATTTACAAAGAAGTTGGTGCTTTTATGTTGCTTCTCTTCAAAAGGATTATGTCAGTGTGTCTCTCTAAGGTTAGGGCTCACTCATGTGTTGCTGTGCCTGCAGATTCCAGTGTCCGCAGCAGTCATTTACCTCCGTAGGAGCCACTGCAGGATCTGGACTCAAAATGGAAGTAGTGGCCTGTGGGGTCAACCTCTGACTAGGACATTCCTCTTCCCTACTCTACTGCATGTTGTAACACTGATTGTGTGCTACACTTCAGGCTGAGATGCTTGGGAATTCCTGAAATGGAAATACAGAGACAGGAGAAACTAGTCACTAAGCATGAGAAGTGCTGAGAGAGTGCCCAGTGGAGATGCCCCACTAAACTAATGTAAACATAATAAACACAAGAGCTACAAATTATCAAAAGGAGTTAAGCAATGAAAAGTGGCAGAAAGCCAAGTAGCAATAGAGTCTCTTAATGTAAAGGAAAACTACTCAGCAAACATGCAGTTTGTAATACAAGACGGAGAAAAAGACAAATATCTTTTAAGATGATGATTTGCATTGTATTAGTAATCTTTCATGTATTTTTTCTTACTGAAGATATTTATATACATCCAGTGGATGAAGGATGGTCACAGAAATTATACTGTTTTAAATACATTCTTTGAAGCCAAGTGGTTCTCCTTTGGAAATAAAAAACAGGCTCTAGAAGTATTAAAAATAAAAAGGAGAACTACTTTCCATAAGTCCACTGTACTCCAGGGTTATAGTAAGAGGAGAATGTTCAGGTATTTTCAGGAAAAGGAGAAGGTGCCACAGAAGAAAAACATTACACATGCATTTGCATTTCTATCTCCTGGAACCCCAAAACACTGGGACCAAGTCACTGGTCACTATGGTTACAGACAGATGTGAAAGCTCCTTTTGAACAGACTATCAGCTGCTGTTGCTAGTGAGGCCCACAGACAGGCAGTGAAAGATGAGAGTGAGTGGCAGCCTTTCCCCAGCCTGCAGCAGAGGATGCCCATGGTGGTTCAGAGGTCTCTCAAAACCATGCCCTGCTAATTAGCAGAAGTAGTGCTGTAATGTACAGACCAGAGCAGGGCTAGCACAAATGAGGCACAGACAGTGGGGGTGTCTGTGAGAAGCTGATCTACTTCTCTGATGCAAAAGCAGGACATGAACTAGGCATTAATATGCAGTCACTGGCAATTTAGGGAGCATCCATAAGCAAAGCAGCCATTTTCTTCAAAGGTGGGGCTGAAATGGAGGTAATGACTTAGTGCCATAGGGCCATATTGCAGTGCAAACCAGTTCTCTTCTTTGCCTGTACTCCATATCATTTAGTGTTTGCATAACAAAAATATCTGGTCAACACAGCAACATGCAGGAACCTGGATGTTCCCAAGTCAAGGACTATCTGGCACAAGTTATTTCTATCACCCCAAGTGTGGGCAGGCAAGGAAAAAAAATCAGACCTACCACAACTGGACTGAATTGACCTTATATAACACTGTTTTTTGGAAGGAATCATTCCAAGTGATACTCCCCTGACTGCATTATTTGTCCTGTGAGTCAGGAAGCCTTGCACTCCACTTGTGTCACTCTGCCCATTTTTCCTTGGGATATGTTTGTGTATGCATGTGGATGTCACACATCATTTTACAAATTGCTGTAGCTGCACTCTCAGGTAAATATATCATTAACAGTTTTCCCGGATTTGTCACTGACTTGGTTAACCATCAACAAGATCATCCTTTTTACAAAGTCAATAAAGTGTATGTAAGCACAAGGAGTGATTTTCTTTCCCTCAACACACCAGGCTCTGGTCTTCAAAGATGTGGGTGATGAGTTGCAGATTCCTGAAATGTTGTTCCATTTACATACGTGAACTAGAAATATTTAACTTGTTGTTTTATGCAAAACTTCAAGACCTCTGGGCAACTTTTCTGTACCCCTACATAAACTCTCAGTACGTAAAGAGGGGCTTTGGATATTATTTTTATGAACTATATTTGTGCTTCTCCCGCTTCCTGTGTGCTCTGGACAGGGAAGAGATAGGAAAATAGTTAATCACTAGCCTCCATTGTAGAAAGCAAAATGTGGGCAAACAGCACACAGGACAGGCAGGCTGGTAAAATATGATCTGTCAGGAGGTGAATGGGCTGTTTTCCTGAGGAAAGGCATCATGGTGGAGATAACAGAAGGTCCAATAACTGAAGAGTGATTTCAGTAACTGAACATAACGTTTAAAAGAACATAACGTAGTAAGCAGAGATGAGAGGCACATAGAGGGAGAGAAAGCAGCAAGGTATTCTCTGGGAAAAACAAAGCCTGTCACGCATCTGAAGGCATAATCTGAATTTTGACTCAGCCCTCTAATCAAAGGGCACTGCCAGCTATGTCCAGTGAACTAACAAATGCTGACTTGTTTTTAAGAATTATTTCTGATAACACTACTTTTCTAGAAGGTGTGCGCCCTAAAAAAGGGTCCTTGGCATGTCCATGGAAATGAGTAAAAGCTTGATTCATGGACCTTGTCTTGAGGGATCTGTTGAACCCACCCCCTGCATTCTGTCTTCCTTAAGGATATATTTTGGGACACTGTAAAAAAGGCTGGGATTTTGAGAAGAAACTGTGACAACTTATTCCTTGAGGAGAAATCAAACACACGCTTTCAAATCTCATTATCATTCAGTTGGATTTCCCAAGTCTTCAAAAAATGTTTTTCTACATTGTATGTCAACGTAAAGGGCTTATTGACCAACCACCCAGGGATGAGAACAGAGAGACTTTGGGTAAAGCTACATACCTTATGGCTTTGGCACAAGCTGATCTTAGAACCATCAAAAGGGGATGGTATCTTCTCCCCTGCCCCGGCTTTCTCTTACTTCTCCTCTCCCGGCCTTGTGCTGCCAAAACATTAGACTGCCCCAGCTCTCTGAATGGTTCCATAAGTAGCAGGGGGTAGAAGGGAGAGATGGGGACTGGGCAGTGGGAGGATTGCAGAGAGGAAGGAAGACCTCTCCTTCTGCTGGCAGGGAGGTGTTGTAACAGCTTAGTCACCACGTGTAGCTTTCAGTGCTGAGAAATGTGCAAACACATTGGTAAACACTGGTGCGAAACAAATGCTCAAGATCACAGGGAAATCACTTCTCCCTCTAGCTGCCTTCAGCTGTCAAATGCCAAACGAGGATATGAATTGTTGTGAGAGAAGGTTGACTTTCAAGTTGCTGGCTACTCTTCAAGCCCAAGATGATAAACCTCAATTAACGTACTTATAATTTGCCTTCAAGAGAGTTGTTCTGCCACTGAGAGACTGTACCACACATGCTTCCTGGCCCTGGCTCTCTCTCAGAGAGAAAGCAGGTAGTTTTTTTGTACAGTATGTCTTCCCAGCCATAAAACAGACGAGGCATCTGTCATTCAAAATATGATAAAGAAGGTTGAAGGCAAAAAAAAAACCCCAAGTCACAAAGATCCATTTTACATCTAGAAGATGCAGACAATAAAGCCTTGAGTCACTCTTAAGAAATTCTTATGCTATTTTGTGACTAATGCATTAAATGATATAATTCACAAATGTTCAACTCTTATGGATTTTACTAAAAGCTATTTGCTGATTTAGAGTTAGAGATAGCAAAATGAAGTGAAAAAGCAGGGCCTTTTAGAGAAAGGGAAGCAATCAGCACTAGTGGATTTATTGTGCAAAAGCCTATGTGGTTGAAAAACTACACACGTACACACACATCTGGCTGCTTCAGCTGTTGGTAGTCATGAATACAGCTTGCTGATGCAAAACAGAAGTCTGTATCAATACAATAATTTATTTGTTCATTTTTATAATGTAGATCTCAAGATATTAGCCACAACTCCAGTAACAACAGAAAACAAACAGCTAGGTTTTCCAAGAAAAAGTTAAATTTGAACAAAGTTAATCAAAGTCCATGCTGAACAACTTAGCTAATAGATTGGCAGGGCTTACCTACTGAGTTGCAAAGACACAGCTCCAACATTTGCAATGACAACAGCTGCGGTATCGCTGCCAAAAGAGAGAAAAAGCTCATTCTTCCCTTTCTGATCCACGATTCTGGCCCCTGCATATAGGTCAGAAGTGTGTATACCTTTACTACCACTTATACTCAGCACATTGTCATGCCAACAGTACATTTAAAGAAAATAACCTCAGAGTTGGAGACACATAAGGACCAAATCTTTATCTAAGAAAACCCAATAAGAAGCAAAGTTTTGAGGAGGCCTTGGGTGGTAAAGTGGATGGAAATCATTGGATAGACTCATCCTAGGTAAATAAACTAAATCTCTGCCCAGCAATATAGACAAGGGCATGTAGGAAAACACTTGTCTAGTGCCTGCAAGAAAAAGGAACAATTAATCTGAGCTCTGGGTGCAGGTACTTGGCTGTTAGGACACAATGTCAGGGCTCAGAATTATTTATCTTCCCTTCACTTTGTTCATTAGCACTCAGCACTTCTCATGCTCTAAGGCTGTCATCTCAGCTATGCCAATTCAGATGGGTTCACCACTAGTTTCACAACACTGAATTTTCTTTCACAAAAGCCCAGCTCTTGCATTTATGTGGTCAATGAAGAAACTCCACTTCCCCTTCAAAAGTTACTCATATCCTCGCAGTTGCAGATCAAAGCACAGAAAATGAAAGTGCTAAAGTCTCAGAAAAGAGAAGGCTGAAAGATAAATTAGTATTCACTATTTTCAGAAACATTTTGAATTTTAAAGCAATTGTTATTATTTTCTACGGAAGACTGATTCATGGCTTGTGGGTCTCTGGTATGATAAGCAGAAGCTTATGTAGCCTTCCTCCCCCAGCAGTAAACAGGGGCTAAATAATTCTCAGTATTCTGAGGCTGGTTAACATCACACACAATATAGCAGAATTTTACGCTAGAAAGATAGCTGATGACATGTCTATTTTATAAAACATGAAAATTTAATGCAAGTATATATTTCCTTAAAAATTCCACACTGAAGAAATTTGTTTCATGTATACTTCAGCCTGTTAAAACTTTAATTGTGTTTTAAATATCTGCAAGGTCATTATTTTTGTTTGGATTTTTTTCCCCCTAATTGTCAGCACTGCTTGGCAGAGATTATCAGAAGAAGGTTTTCAGAAGATTTCAGCCTCTTGTTAGAAATTCTAAAATATAACAATCTCTCTTTAAAAATCACATTTTAAAAAAATGCAATTTTGGGGAAAACCCCTGGGAAAAAAATCATTATGCTTTCAAAATTAATGTTAAGAAGTGATCCTGAATAGCAGCTATTAAAAGTAATGATTTCCAACTAATTTTTAAAATTCCTTACAGATTGCACTGTTATTTCCTGATTATGATCACATCATGAACAAACCAGGAAATGTTACAGAAAAAAGGAGTAAGAGATTCTCAATTTTAATGGGGAAATTGTATTTTCAGTGGTTTCTTTGCAAGGAAGTGGATTAAACGGATTAACAACCTGTTTTGAAAGGACAAGTGAGATTCTTTTACGCATTTCTTTTTCTTCTAAGTAGAGGAGCTGTGTGGAGGCATGTCTTGCAAGCGTGCAGTGTCTGGTTCTGATAACAACCTTGGGCACCCACGGAATTTGCCACTTTTAGATCAGTGTGGTACACTTAACACAACAGAACTCATCAAATGAAAAGCAGGATATATTCATCTCAGCACAGAGTGGGTAGGTTGAGATGACTTAAATGAAGCTGTGATTTTATACATGGTACATTTTAATTATGTTATGCTTTGAATATAAAGGAAAACCTAGTTTACCCAACAGTTATGTAACATTTTTCCTCATTAAGAATTTAGTAACAGTGTCATCAAAATCTGAAACTGAAATCACAAGAACTACAGGCAGAAACCCCCCTCTGAAGTCCATTTAAAACAGCTAATTAGCTGGGCAATCTGAATATACGTTCATAGCAGCCGTTACCTTCTTGGGGTTTTGGTGATCAGCTATAGAAATAAATGCATACTAGAACACATTAAAACAAAAAACAGGTTTGTTTGGGGTTTTTTTGTGAAGAAAAATACCACAAACAAACCTCAAAGGTGAAAAGATTTCATGAAGGCACAGAGTACATAAACCTGCACAATCAAAATTGTGTTTAGTTTTCCTGAGGAGCATTTGGAACACTGAAAGTGTCTCCTGCTGCTACATGATTTATTTCCCTAACAAAGAACATGAAGTGCTTTCCTGAATCACAGACATGTGGGGCTTTACTGTACCTTACAAATCTTGGTTTTATTCATAATTATCCAATAGGATTTGTAGCTTTGGCCTCTGTTCCACCTGAAAGCAACAGGAGCTATTTCAAGGAGATGCAAGTGTCGGCAGCTTTTAAATCCATAGCAGATACATACATACAAGAACACACCACCTTAAGCTCCAGTTACTTAGTAAAAAGTTAAGTGTGCAAGAAAATAGTACACCTTTATCTACTTCTTACTTCCTGCTGCCAGTGACAACAGGCACTAACAATACTGACTGCAATTTCCCTTTTTGTCTTAAGACATCAGCTCTTACATTAATACTACCACCTCTACAGAGAACCAGGTACTGTTTAGGTCCTGTGCTACTGCCTAGGTTGGGAGGACTTTTTAACCAAGAAGGTTTCAAACCTGAAGTCCTATGAAAGGTAATGAACTTCATTTTCTCCAGAACAGAGGCTGACTCATCCGATTACTTTGCACATTGTGATTGAGGAAGAGTGGTAACTTCAGTGAAAAAAAACTAGCCAGCTAGTGTAAATCACACATTATCAATGATATATCCAGCTTTTAATGTAATTTTAAAAGTGGTCTGCTCATGCAATCCTAGCGTTCATGTATTAGCTGTTGCAGGAGTTGTCTGTTCCAGAGGGAATATGAGTCACTATAATAAGGTCCAACTCTATTCTTCCCGCCCTTCAGATGATCACATTTCCAGGAAATCTTTTTCATGTCACCCCTTAGTAGTAACTGGAGATCAACCACTGACAGCTTCTGAAATCTCACCTCTTTAGGCAAGCCCATACAGCTGATTGGTCACATTTTCTTCAAGCACTTCTAATGAGCATGGTTAGAATATAGTAAACATTTGAAAATAAAATACGTTCCAAAATCACAACCCTAACTACTGACCTAGTTTTGTGACAACTTCCACAGGAAAAATGTGTCCACTCATTCCTCCTTCATTCTGGAGCAGCCAGAAAGAACTACGTTTTGGCCTTCAAAGGCCCAGTATTTTGTCCCCAAAGTTAGGAACTCCAGCCTTTAAAAGCAAGGTTGTGAAAGAGTTTGATATTTACTGATATTATCTAATTTGTTATATACTAACATCAGAGGCTTGAAGAGCTTGTCAATCAGTGGGGTTTTTTAACTCTTAGTTGTAAATTATCCATCATCCTACAGGCTGAAAATTTTTCATGTAAATAATTTTTAATATAAAAAGTTTCCTAATTATTTTTGGAATGAAAGTATAAGAATGGAGTATACTATTTGGTTTCTTTTTAAACAAAGAACAGAAATATCTGTGAGTAATATTATACATTCTGTTCCTAATCCCTGTCTAATAATGCAAATAAATATTTGGCTTTGATCTCTTTTAACTTCTGTTGCTCTATAGGTAATGATGTTGGATGTTACTGATACTGTATGAAATCTGTGAGTTTGTTTTTGCAAAACAGAAAGCAGCTAATTATGATTTTTCTGCCTTTCATATTTGCTCCGAGTTTTCAATTCTAAATTTTCAAATTTACTTGGAACCAAACACCCTGTGATACACCTATTCTATACAGAGAAAAGCCACAGACCATCTCCCTGTAGAACTCTGTCCTTATTCTGAAATTGTATAGATCAACTGCCTCATCTCCAGTCCTATTATTTCTTGATGTTATAGAGAGGAAGGAGACCCACATTTTATTAAAAAGGGAAATTAATCTGAAATGCATAATAAACTGTTGCTACTGTCTGTTGTGAAGAACTGGAGGTTTTTCACATGCTTTGATAGAACTGTTTATGTTGCTACAATGCTTCTGTTACAAACTCAGCAGGTTTGTTTTACAAACAGATTTGTCTCCAGTTGCCAGCCTGATCCATGAAATAGGATATTCTGCAAATGCAACTTGCAAATAAAACAAGGAAGAGAGCATTTGGCTCTCCAAAAAAAAAAAAAAAAAAAGGCATTAACTGGTGTGAGAAATAAAAACAGTAAAAGCAGTTCGTTGTGCAAAGTAAAAAAAAAAAAAAATCTATTCAAAAGAGGGGTTAAAATTCCTTGGGATATTGAAGAGAAGAAACCAGACATATTATTTTGTCAAGAATATCAGCTCCTGATTGTGCCTAATAACTTCTTGCCAGTGGAGGTGCCTTAGGAGTGTTAAGTGTACATGCACAGGCAGGTACATGACCAGTCATACTGTGCTTTAATGTGTTTGAACTTTCACTGTTTATCAGTTCAATAATATGTGAATTCTGCCTGGGTTATCTGAGCCCATGGTGGTGAATGAGACCACAGAAGTTGCTCAGGCAGGCAGTTGATCTTGTCACCTAAATAAAACTCCCAAAGGTTTGAATCCAGACCTGGCCAACAACAGCAGCTTGGAGTGAACTCCTAACTGACATCCTTAGGAGAAAGAATAAAGCAGAACTGAGGAAAGACAAAGACCCTGCTAAGATACTGAGAGGAAACCTAGGCAGTAGGAACGGCATTTTGAAGTGTGAAGTTTTCTGTTCACTAAATCCTCACTACAGTGAACATTTTAATATATCCCCTGGCAAGGACAAATAAAAACCTCGGTATTTTAAGTGGAGGGAAAAAAAAAGACAAGCATAGAGCAGTTTTCAATGAATGATGTAATAAATAAATACTTCAGATATGCAAGCCTGTTCAATCTCCCATAGAGATTGTTGTTACACTGTCTATAGGAAAAAGAAAAGAGGGAGGAACGAGTGAGCCCAGGATTTTATCAACCGGGTTTCTAGAAGATTGTTGATGAGACATGAAGACCTTTGACTGTGTATTGTTCCTTTAAGCCCAGCACGTGCACAGTTCTGCTCTTCTCTGCACCAGGTAAACAGAAAGGCACTCACTCAACTTCACTTGACTGATTTAGACAGTCTTTGCAGAGAGCAAGGGCTCAGCAAATGTGAATCAGTGTGTTTGCCTGCTGCTGTCAGCCCTAGAGGAAATGTCTCATAGATACTGAACTTCCTGGAGCTTCTCAAGAGCCATGGTTGGTAAAAAAATGTTCAGCCTTAGAGACTCAGGGTGGTTTATCCTGGGATTTTACAAAAGACAAGGAAAGAGAGGGAGTACACTCCAGAGGGGTCAGTGAGAAACAGATACAGATTTGCTGGTAATGGTCTTCCCACCCGTGCAGGGGCAGACTGACAGCACAGAGTATAGCAGCTTATTTTGCAACTATCTCTGGGTTCCCAGGCTTGGCGTCACTGACACAGCAGGCAGCGGCTCCGTGGTACTTCTCCATCACCAGAAGATCCAGCTGAAGATGTTCCTGCGCCCAGGCAGTTATCCCTTCCTCTCCTGTAGAAGGTGAAGCTGTCACCAATACAGTTTCTCTAAGACACAGTTCAGAGTCCAGTCACACAAACAGCTGAATCAGCTGCAGCAGGGACAAAGAAGGAGGAATATTTTAAGGCAGATTTGTCATCACACATTTGTAACATGAGGGTACAGTCTTAGCTACTCTGCAGTGTAACTGTGTAGCTCTGGAGTCTTACTGTGTTGACATTCACACTTGACAAGCTAATTCAAGATGAACTCTCCTGGATAGCAGTTTATTTGAATTTGTGCTGTAATGGAAGCAAGCACTCGAGTGTTATCAGTGAGTTTTGGTTCTTGAGCATGAAGTACACTACGAGGAGTACATGTATTTTATTAAAGCATAAGATTCCTTCTTTCTCTTCCTGTATTCTATGAATATTTGCTTTATCTACAGGCTTTGGACTCCATTTTCATTTACTGTGGCCTACTAATTCTTTAGGTTTTACACATTGCACAACAGATGATACTATATTAAATGTGTTATGCCTAACAGCATGAGCACTGTTAAATCAAATTATGAAAACCTAAGAAAAAAATAGATAAATACACGTGGTAGGTAATGCTATTAAACTATTGAACATGGACTGATCACTACAAATGGAGTTACATCGTTAGAACATTTAAGGAAGTAGAATAATGGTCTGATTTTGCTAATCAGTCAATTTCTGCTATGTATGAAGTGGCTGCAGCTTTGTACTTCTTTATAAAAGAATCGTTTTGCAAGATGTACTGAAACTAAAAACATCATACATAGTGATGCAAAAGAGGAAAGTATCATGATATATGACATATGGCACCAAATATAACTTCACATGCATGGCTAAAACATGGCCTGCATCTAAAATAAATAGTTTCTGTGCATAACTCCTGGGAATAGCACTTGAGATTATTGCATAGACTGACTCAATATACATGACATCTACCACCAGATCCTAAAGGTTGCCTTCTGTCTCTTCTTAACCAGATAAATGTCAGGTCATTAGAAATCAGTGTTTCTCTGCTTTGGTGGAAGCACACAGAGGCCATGGCTCACGCAAAACAGAAAACTTCTTCAAGCTCTTAACCATACATTACAGTACAGACAAAAAAATATTACAAATGCTGAAAAAACATGAACAAAGCCTTGAAATGCTTGGAAGATTCTACTTTCACATGTGTGACATGTTATACCTGTAAGCATAATCCCAGAGTACTACTTAGCCGGACTTCTGTGAGAAGGTGCAGTGGCACTGGAGAGGGAGTCTGAAGGGTCTAGGCAGGTCACAAAGGCTAAAGAGGCCATTATTTGTCTGGTGTTAGATAGGGGTGTCCAAACTGAGAAGTACTAATGTAGTAAATGCTTGGACTAGTTACTGCATGTAAGTTATTGCTTAGACGTTGAATGAAATAAATATTTCCCAGCAAGGAAAACATTACATTTTTGTGGGGTTTTTTGGTGTTTTTTTTTTTTGGGTGTTGTTGTGGTTTTTGGGTTTTTGGTTTGTTTTTGGGGGGGTTGTTTTGTTTTTTGTTTTTTTTTTGTTGTTTGTTTGTTTTTTTTTAATACAGAGCTTGGCCCAGCTATCCTTGCTGAAGTTGGATACTGAAGTCCTACAAACGCAGAGTCAAAAGACAGCAAGAGAAAGGATGAGCACTGTAGTGTCTCCTGCAGAGAAGAATTCTACAGCAGAGCCCTCATCAAGGGCTGCCAAGTGCCTGCTTTGCTGGTAAGCAACAAGCCTCCGACAGCTCAGTAGAGTTTACAGCGTAATTTTCTTTTGGCCATAATGTTTCTGTGGTGTGCAACATTGCCCACTAACTCTTTTTGTGCCATTGAATAGCAAGAAGTGGATAACAACCATCTTCTTTTTCACTTTTCCTCTCTACTAATGGGCAAGAAGACTTGGACTATCTGTGAGCCAGCTTGTTTTCAGCCACAAGAGGAAGCAGAAGGAATGGTCTTATACTCTAAAATGGAAACAGGGAACATATATATAGCCAACCCCTACCACCCAGTATGGGCAATTTGTGAATATAAAAGCATATTGCTGAAGAAATACCCCAAGACCACTTTTTAAATGAAAACATGTGAGTTCAGAAATTGTAACTCTTTTCTTCCACTCTTTGTTTGCCACATAACTGTGTATACCACCACTGATATTTCCTCACTATCTGCAAGTAGATTTGAATGCAGAGCGCTTTTTAAATTGAGGTTTCAGATTAATATCACAGGAAATTTAAATTTTTAGATATGAAGCAATAAATCAGATTGAAGGCAGTGCATGAAAAAGCCTAAAACTTCAGCAACTGGCAAAATACAATTCTACTCAAGAAGGAAATTTTCCCATAAGGTACCTAGCCAAATTTTTAATGACATCAGTAGATGAAGGGAAGAACCTTGCAATTCATCACATCATTATCACATACATATCTGACAACATGTATGCAGACAGACATGCTACATATATTGTTCAAACCCAATGTTTTCTGTTCAATTTTGTTCTTTTCTCCAAGAAAAATAAACTTTAAAATATGTGATACCTGTCACATATTCAAATTCTAAATAGTTTTAGTTAGTAAAAATCATCCAAAGCCAATAAAAACCATTAACTGTTTTCCTCTCTAAAAATAATAAGCAATCTATTAATATTTGATACAGTACAAAGTAAATATTATCTGTTTTCTTTTAAATATTAGAAGGATATCCAAATCTCTGAAGACTTCTTTTTTAAAGATGGTGGCTACTTTAATTCTGATTTTTTTTCACCGCTTCTTATAGTTTATTAGAGACATACATAGTTTTCCCTTTTTTCATCATCAGCATGACAGTGAGCTGCAACATGAACAATTCACACTCCTAGCTGTGGTTGTAAACAGAGAGTGCTGTTGGCAGTGGCTGACATGACCTGAGGAGAACGCTTGCACTCTCGATAAGAAGGATTCTCCCCCATCCTTTGCCTCAGGAGGAAAATTGAAACATGATCCTGATAAGAAGGATTCTCCCCCATCCTTTGCCTCAGGAGGAAAATTGAAACATGATCCTGATGGAGTGTAAGCAGTGAGAGGTCCTCATGCAAGTGGTTGTTTTAAGAAGAAATGAAACCATGTGAAAGTGGTTGATTGCAATGAATATTTTGTTAATCTAGAACTTGCTTTTAGTGCTCAGTACCATGGCAAGTTTGATACTTCCATTCACTTTAAGAAATGTAAACATAGAGATGTAAATTTTCACTCTTGCATTCTACATTTTAACAGCTGCCTGTATTTTTTGTACTGAAAGTTCCCCAGTTTTATTCTCACTGAAAATTATGAAGTTCAATAAATTATCTAAAACAACATTGAAGTTCAGAAGGCAGAACAGAAGAGCTTTCTTGTCCCTGCCAGGTGGTAGGAATTTTTTCTTCCTGAGAATTTTCTGTCACGTTGGCCTGGGGGTCAGTAGCTCTGGCAGACAAAGCCAGAACAAGAAAAATACTCAACTATCCAGAGTCAGAAGTCCTGAAAATTTGTCACTCTTTCCAGAATTTTACTATAAAATAAAAAACAATTACAGTAAGACAGCAAAAAGGAAGTGATAATTGCAAGTCTCACCAAAGACAATCAGTAACTATCTGTAGCCTGCCTAGAGATACAGATCTTTACAGGATGTGCCCTTCCTGCATGCTTCAGATGTATGAAAGAGAGTGCTGAGTGATTTATCTTCTGTCAGCTCTTAGGATGAGAACTTAGTAACAGGAGTCATTTTGCTTCTAAACACACAGGAAATACCTGGTGATACTTCCAAAACTGTTAAGGGTTCTCCAGTATCCCAAAATATACATTTTTGGCTGCTACGCTCTATCACAGGATGACTTCAGAAAGGTTGTGTTGTGGGTAAAAAGATTTTTACTGTACTACCTTTGAAGTCAATGTTAGCATTTCTATTTTTCTCTGTAGAAATGAGGATAGCAAATTTCTAGTAAAATGTTTCATCCCTTCCAAGTTGAATGTTTTAACAAGAAATGCTAAAAGGTTAAAAGATCAAAAAGCCTCATGCTTTAGGGGCTAAACCAATCCCAGTTCCTAATGGTTAAGAGAGAAGATTGTAACAGAAATGGGTTGCCCTCCATCTATCTGCTGCTGTTCCCCACTGTTAGGGGTGGAACAACGGAATAAAAGGGCAACAGGACTGCACTCAGTATGGCAACTCTTAGGAAAGGCTTTGCATGTATGTGAGGTATGGTTTCACTAACAACTGATGTAAATCAGTGCCAGTGACATCACACAGCTCTAAATGATGTCCATCAGGCTGCCTGCTTTCCTGCAGGCACACCATCTGTTTCAGTCGAGTGCGCTGGAGGCTTGAGTCAAAGCCCATTGAAGTTACTGGAAAGATTCCCATGAATCTTTGCCTCTGTGACTCATCCTTAGCTTATACAATGCACAAAATGTCAGGCTCACACACTGCACTGTGTAAACATGACAGCTAATGCCTAACCAAAACACAAAACAGCAGTCAGCACTCTCACACCAACATAAGCCAGGATTTGGTCTGCTGAAACTATCCCAGCTGTAGTGATGTGCAGCAGGAATACACAGGAAGGTGATAAAACTGAACTGCTGCCTTTTACTGGCATGCCTCCAGGAGACAAGAGGACTCTTTCAGAGCCAGAGTAACCAATTCTGTATCTTCGAAGTGATACAACTATCAGTGGGGATGACGTGCCTAAAAGGAAAAACACGGGCCACAGTGGCTGAGGAAATCAAACATCACAGGAGAGGTGGGAGGAAAGACTCTCTGAAAGAACAGTAAGGGTAAGCAGAATTCAATGGCAGTGAATAAAATGGGAAGATGACATAAAAATAGTCAGCTATATTTATGGATTTAAGTTGCCTTCACTAAGTAGAGACGACAACACTTTTCTCTCTCAAGATTATATAAAGGGACCCAGTTCCCTGCATGGAGCTTCCACTGAAGTCAGTGTGAGTCATTTGTGCAGGCTGCTGGGAAATACGTTCCCAGGAGAGCTAATTATTACATATATCATAACGAGCTTGCAGAAGAGGCTTTATAAACATCTGCCACTGTTTTGTTAACTCCAGTTCAGGAAAAACTGAACAACTGTCAGCCTAAATCTGAAAATAAAGCAGTGAAGGGCCAGTCCTGACAACACCTTCAGTTTCTAAGTTATTTTCAGGTAAAATGTGTATTTTGAAAAGTATGATGTTTTTATCTCCAGTTCCCCATAGGAACATACAGTTATTAAGACCTCTTCTCTCACTTTATGTACAAGAAAAAGAGACAACCAAACGGCCCCTCAAGGGCCTGATTTCACTCTTGGACTTGCATAAAACACAACACTGCACCAGTGCTAATGGTTCAGCAGAACTCAATAGGGTGAGAAACATAAAATTTGATTGTATAAAGTCAGCAGAAGAGAAAGGAGGTTTTATTAAGGGCAGTACTCATGTGTTGCACTCCATAGTTTAAAAAGTCTATTTGCCTAAAATTGGACACGTCTGTAAAACAAATTTACAACTACAATCTGTCCCATCTGCAAAGACTAATTTATGAGCCTTTAAAGCATGAGTCTGCTTGTGATTTAGTCAAAAATCTTTGATCAATAAAATCCTTTTATTGATCAAGTACTGAACATGAGTCATATATGGCAATTGAGATCTCTGCCTCAGCATCAGCAACAGTAGAGGCTTTATGACAATCCTGAGCATTTAGCTCTGTTCTCATAGAATAGATACAAAGTTTATTTCTACTTTCTCATTTCAAGAGAGAAATGAGAGGCTACAGGATTTCAGAAATCAGTGAGATGGAAAACGAGGGCAAAATCTCAAGCAGAACACTTAATCCTGAAACAAAACTGTGGGATTTGCAGCCAAAATTTTCTGGATTAGTGGTTCTTTATATGCCTCATACTCAAGAAGTTCCTTCTCCTGAGGGACTTTCCTTGGGTGGGTAAGTGAGGTGTCATGTGAAACCATTTATCTCCACATGATTTGCAACATACTGAGACAATAACATCTCATTATGTACAGCCTACTGAAAAATAGGATGTGATAAATACTTGCACTCATTGTCATTATCTTGTACCAGACAATGGGGGATAAATCAAAATAATTCATAATAAATATTTAACAAAAAATAAGAAAGGGAATAGAGATTATGGGGTTTTTCACAGGCTAACAACGTTTTTCTGAGTCAATCAATTGCTCTGTGAGGACCTTCCTTGTATACACTTTCCTGAAAATGTGTCAGAGGAAGATGCAGCTGCATACCTGCCTCCTGTACAGCTTGCTTTTAAGGCAGTGTAACCTCACACATGCAAAGTAGTCCTCATTCAGCACAAACAGAATAGATTGACTGGCTCAATAGCTATTAAAAAAAAAAAAAGCTGATTACTTTAGCTGTCATGAGCTTCAAGATCTAGACAGTTTTATCTTTTTAACACTTCACTGACTTTTATACAGTAACAAAACAATTCAAGAAAGAAATATAGCAAATTTGGAACTTGGTGCATAAATACAACAGAAAATAGACTCAAGGACTAGGATGGTTGTGGATGACACCTTTTCCAAATGGTTGCTTTAGACTGAGCCACATTACCTTGGAAAAATATGATACTGAACAAAATACACTATTTGCTTTTTGTTTTGTACAGATACTCTTTGGAGTCTTTCCTATATCCCTGCATTCTGATTGTGTACTAGTGTAAATTGCTCTAAAGAAATCAACTGATACTAACTGCAATAGGCAAAATGAGAATGAAGTTCAAAAAAGCAGTAGCTGTATCTACCTCTAGAGCATCTCTAAAACAAGGACCTATGATGTCCTTTCAAACACAGTTCACGGGTGAGAATTCCACTCTCATTTCATCACAAGCTGAAAATCCAGCATATACAGAAAAGCACTTTCCCAGTTTCAGGAAAGTCACTAGCTAGAGCAGGTTTGGCTACAAGTCAGACCTGGATTTCTCCTTTAAATAACATTAGTAGGCCTAAAATGTTCCAATTTAAAAAGATTCTGGAACAAAAGTATCATTATGCACTGTGTAGCAGGGATCTGAGACCCTTTGTTATATTTTTTACTGCTTTTTTTTTACCAATACACGTGCCTCAAAAAACCTAGCAAAGTATTGGCATCAGACATTATCTGGCTGAACTGGAAGAACTCCAAGTCCTATCAAACATATAGCACTGGCTGCACCTAGTATTTTGTGACTGTATTTATAGAACAGGGATATGGAAAGATTTAATCAAGGAAAAAACACCCTCTTATTATGGCTTGACCAATTCAGAAATTATACAGTCTGTAGTCACACTGCTCAAAGGGTTGTCTGATGTGTCCTGTCTAAGAGAAGATCCCTGTAGCTGAATTTCCCTTTTTGTCCCAGTTCTTTCAATTTTTATTTTTTTTTCTGCCTACCATTTGCTTTCTCAGTGGAAGGGATGTAAAGATACAGGACACTCAGCTGAGCTGGGCATACCTGGGATGATGGATGGTGGGAGTAGTTGCCAAAAGCTTGCATGCACTGCAGCACTCCTACAGAAAAACCCTGTGCATGAATGCCATGCTGTGAGGCATTGCCTGGATGGGGTTTTTTTCAGAACAAAGCACAGCATCATGGCTCCCCATGTCACAGGGCTCTGAACCAGCCACATACAGATTTCGACTAGGAGTTAGGGGATTATTTCTACCCATCAATAAACTGATACTCTGGAATAGACTTCCAGTTAGGAACAGTAGCTGGAAGAGGCCTAATCAGTTGTAAGATGAAGCTTGATAAATCTTTTAAAAGAATAATAAGACAAGGCTGCCTGCAATTGCAGACAACTGGATTCATTTCTAGATGATCCCTCCAAGCACTAAGCTCCCAGGAAATTGTTAAACACTATATTGAGTTTGCTAAACTGTGTGAAGCATTTAGCCTAGCAAATAGACCTAATTCAGGTCTTGGCTTAAAAATATTGCTATTTCCAAGTGCCATATATGAAAGGCCTTTTGCATAGAGAAAGAAATTGGGTGGCACAATAGTGTTGACAGAGAATTATCTCTGATTTTCTGAGTTTATATCACCCCTTATTTTCAAATACTTGGGTGACCCTCTTATTATAATTTATCCTTTCATTATTATTTTGCAAGGTGCTAGTAACTACCATCGTTATTTTGTGGCTGTACTACAAACCACAAAGGCATCAATTTATTCATTAATTAATAAAACATGCTGTAATGCCCAGAATTACTCCACGTGAAAGAGCTTTTAAATCACTACACTCAGAATTTGGAACCTCTCCCTGAAACACTGGAATGGAAAAAAAGCTAGGATGGCTATCTCAGTGTTAGTCAACCCTTGGCTCAAGGACAAGCGATGAGCCTCCAGAAGGAGGAGATATTTTGAAATTTTTGGTTTTTTTGAACCACATTTCCATTCAATTGGCTTAGCTACACCAATACCTTTACAATCCCTTCGTGATAAAGAAAGGCGGATGAAAATCCTAGGAGACTTGAAAGGCCAAGGCACTCTAAGGTGGGACAATACTGGTTACAACAGCTTCCTGATAAGCACGCTGGTCAGTCCTGAACAGGCACCACAGTTCCTTTCCTAAGGAACATTTTGGATTTCTTTTTTTGCTTGTTTAGTTGGTTTTTTGTTGTTTTATTTTTTGTGGTTTTCCTCCAGAACTGAACAAAAAATTGGAAATGAGATTAAGCATGTGAAAAATATCTTTTGCAAAGATTCAATGTCAGATGAGTCACAGATCTAGACCTTCTCCCACTGTCTGTTCCAATGGCTCCATTGTAGTCTGGAGTGGCCAGTGGCCAGGTACTCCATGCTCAGCAAAGGCTGTGGGGCATGTTGGTAGCCCAGGACACTGACTGCCTGGCATGGCAGCTGATCCCAATAGGCTGCGGGCAAATGGACTGACTGACATGTACGAGAGTGTGGTAGAAGAAAAATCAACCTTTTGGGGTTTGTTGCATGTTTACTGGAATAGATATTTTCACAACAGGTTGCTTTGTTGGAACTTTGTTTCCCTGGGAACTAGTTAACAAGATCACTGACTGGCCCAAGTATTACTGTTGGCAATTGCCAGTACAGAGTAGAAAAAAAGTTATTTCACAGGTCTGAGTTTCTCTCTGCCTGCACTATTTGAGTCTCTCAGATTGAACCTTAACATTGGCATTCATAATACCTTTTTTCAAGAACCTAACAGCAATTGCTGCAATATATAGTACTGATAAAAATGAACTTAACTCTATTTCAGTCGAGGTTTTCAGGAAATTTGCTGAGAGGAATAGTAGTGTCCAGGGACCTAAAAGCTGAAGATTGCATAGGGCCTAGATGCCTTAATGCAGAGTCATCTCAGTAGCATGATAGCTGCTAAGAGCTTTAAGGCAGATTAGTAAAATGATAGCAGCTTCCTTAGAATAGCTGTTTTTCAGTAACCCAGAGAGTCTGTTTGGCACAGTGCCATCCCAAGTGCCATCCCAAGAGGTGTGCCTCACTATGTTTGGCCAGAATACTGCTCGTCTCTGTTTGTTCTGCTCTTTTATTGTTAATGGGAGGAAAAGGGTTCTACTCCCAAAGCTAGCTGCTCATCTTCTTCATTCCATTTTCCACTAACATTTTACTGTCTGAACCTTCTGTACTTCCTGATGTTGCCATTGAAATTCAGAGTCACCACAGGTTTAGCAGGGAATGTGCAAAGTTATATTCCTTTGTAGTCCAGGAATCACAGCAGAAGTTCTGAAGATCCAAACCCTGCCCAGCCTCCCGTTGCCCCAAGCCCACCCTGGTTGCCACTGCTTCAGGTTTGAAAAGCTCACAGCTGTGGAAAAAGATATATAGTGTTGATGCATCACCACCTAGTGGTATATACTGCTCCCACACGGACTGCCACGGGACAAGTAGAACTCTGGAGAAATAGCATTGCTCATGCTCTGCCCAGGCATGGCTCCTGCAGCACCTTCGGGCTGCTGACTTCTTGCTGATAGTGGTCTTTCTCCAGGCCACCATGAACAGCAGCATACTTTCTCACAACCCCTTTTTTTTATTTTTTTTTTCCAAATTGGCTGTCCACTCCACAGAGAGCTCTGCTCAAAGCGTCAGTCCTTCCATTACAGACCTGACAGGGCCAAACTTGTGTTTGAACAGAGATGTTAAAGTACTGCCTCAGTAGAAACCATTGCCGTCTGGAACTCAGGTCTACCTTCCCAGGGTTAAGTAGGCATCTGGGATGTTGATCTGCAAGACGGATTCAACTTTTCAAAATTACTCTGGTTCTTTTTGGGCAAACTCCGGCTACAGCCAACAGCTTCATAGACAGACACTCTATGCTTGCCCTCAAGAACAGGACCCTTCAGCCACTGGCTCCAAACCCACCAACACCTAGCTTCAGAAGGCAAAAACAGGCACTAGGACACACTTTAAGCTGAAGAAGGGCTTCTTAGCTAACACAGCACTCTCAAAGAAGTTCTACCTCTACTCTTTTCAGAAAGTGTGTGAAAGATGCTGTAACATTTTATCCATTAAACATCTTTGAAGATATGAGAATGCTTAGTCTGATGCTATGCAGGCACTCAGAAACCAGAGAACAGGGGGTGCCTGAAAACACTCCCCAAAACACAGAAACGAAGAACATCCCACAAAAAACAAGTGTTGAAGTAGGACAAAACAGTAGATCAGATTCTGCTCCCCTGATTTAGCAGGGTGAATATGCCATTGCAGAGCACCCATATTTGCTGCTGAGATAAGGCAAGTACTGGTCTTAAATATTTCCTCTCTGACTAAAATTCACCCTCTTTGCTTTTTGTTTTCTAGTTAGCAGATTTGAAAGCTGAAAGTACAAAAGAAGTGTTAACTCTCCCACTGGCTAAAATCTGTGGTGAAAACATGCAATAGTGCAGAGCTCTATCTAACTTCAACATTCCTTGGAAGGAAAGTAAAGAATTCTTTGCAAAATTCTCTTGACCTTTTTTTCAGCTGATTTTGCAACTTGGCAGTTTTTCTTCATCCAAGGATCACAGCCCACTACTTGGGGATTATAGTGAATTATTATTGTTTAGCAGTTCTTTATGTAAAGTATTTCTAAAACTGACAGACTGCCTTTTGCATATACTGTGTAGGAAGTTTTCCACTTGTGGAATCCTTTACAAGGTGAATCCTTTTCAAATTCCCAGGGACTGGTTCTACAGGAGTGGGGGAGAAGAGAAACAGCATTTGACATTTGAAATGCTGTACCAACCTTAATTACAATGAATTATAAACATATTAACAGATAGCTTTCTCTGTCACTTGTAATGGACTGTATCAAAAAAATACTTAAAAGTCCAGATTAAGCCTACCATTTATGTCTTTGTCCCATGGGCACTATGTATGTTATCTTTTAAACCTTTTGTTCCTTCTCTTAGTGATGCTTATGCCATTTTTACTGTTTCATTCAGATAAAGTCACAAGAGTTGACTTTTTCTGCTACAAAAACCACGTTTGAGACCTTTAAACAAAAAACAAAATATCTGATAGAGACAAGCATTGTTAAGCCCTTTCTCTGTGTTGTACAGGGTCAGAACACAACACCCAGATTCCCTTTTGAAACCTTCCCTTTTTTCTGTCTAGTCAACCACTCCTTCCAGCCAGTTATATCACCATTCAAGTCCAGAATCGATGCTGCAAAACTTGTTATCCAAATCAGTTAACCCCCTGCTTTGGCAATTCATCTACTCCTTCCTGATTCATATGACTCTTCTTCTGGGTCATCCAAATTCCCATGGGCAGTCTTCTTGCTTCTTCCTCTTGTTATCCTCAAATTGAACCCTATCCTGTTGTCTCTACTATATATTTCAAGTCCTCACTTCAAAAACTTTCACAGTCTAGTTCTACTTCAGCAAAAGGCTGATTTTCTATTTCTCTTCCTGCGCTTTCACACTGCCTCCCATATTACCACAGAAATACATTTTGCTTGCAAGTCACTAAACCCACCACTGGTATACTTCAAAAGCATGCCCTTCCCTAATGCATCCTCATAACTTTGAACCCATAAGAGAGGTAAGCAGTGAAGCCTCTGGACACAATTTTTGCCTGGTTTCAGTTCATTTGGCCCAGATCCAACCCTGTGTTTGAGCTCAGTTACCTATCACACATCTTGTTTAGGCCTGTAACCCTCCACGGATGGCACTGTCATTTTTCTGATGTATTTGTTTTCTCTCACATGCATATACATGTGGGGTAGAATTTAAATCAAAGCACATCACACAAAGCTCTTCATTGCATTAAGTTTGATAACCTTTTTCTGGGCAGCAAAGGTATGCTGACAAAGCATTTTTCCAATCTTTAGTTTAGAGAAGGGTTTCAAGGAGTTCCATACGTTTAAAATTAAAAAGGGCCCAAAAATGTCCCATCACCTGCTCCTCCATCTCCATGAATCTGGACTTAGCCTCCACTTAAGAGATCTCAATGAAGAAGATCACACACCAGAGCGTTTCACGTTTAAGTGAGGAACAGACAGACAGGTAGCAGAGTTATGGCTCATGACCATCTGCCAGTGGAGCACCATCATGGTCAGACCTGTGCAGTCTTCCTCTTCATGCACCTCTCCACATTAGATCAAGGCTGCATCTGCCCTGGTTCTATCACATGGCAATTCTGTAAACCTTCTCATACTCATGGTCTAAAGTTGATCCTGAGAGCAAACCCATGAGGTGAGAAACTACTATTTCCCCAATTTTAAAGCAAAAGAAGTAAGCAAGCGATATCATCTTTCTGTCACAAAACTACCAACAGAAAAGGTTTGAACACAAGGCTTGGTTTTCAGGCTTTGTTTATGCACTTGACTTGCATAGGAACTAAGCCACATAATATTTCTGAAACTGCCAAATATTTTTTCTCAGCCCTGTAAAAGTTTTACCATGGACAGCTTACAATTCTGCACGTTATTCAAGCACTTACAGAAGATCACAGAGCAAAGCAGAGAAATCAGACAGATCCCTATGCTAACCCCCAACAAATGCTACAAAACTTTAACCCACGCAATGATGCCCTCACTCTAAGAGGTGCTAACCACCAAACCTGTCTCCTCTCTATTGTGGAAAATTGGTTAGAAATGCGAGGACATATGAACATGGCTAGGGCCATGGACGAGCTGCTAAAGTACAAAACGCAGTCCAGCTAGGCCCGTGAGAACTCTGAGATAGCAGGGCCATGAGAAAGCAGCAATGTCCTTGGGCATTCTAAATTGGGCTGAAAAACAGGAGCTTGGCATTAACAAAACAAAGACCCTTAACGAGCCACCTGTGTAAACAATGAAAGGCAATTGAGATGATATCACCACCTAACTGTGTACCAATAAGGAGCCTAATCTTGTAATATTCATGAGCCTATTATAGAGTGTATATTAAGCTGCTGTCAATTTTCAATAAACGAAGTCCCTGGATTCTTACATTAAGGTGTCCGGAGTTTCCCGTCGCGACAAATTTTTGGCGCCCGAACAGGGACCAAGGGGGGTCCCTAAAGAATCAAGTCGGATTTCCTGGGTTAGGAGTCAAGTCGGACTCCCGAGAGCCAAGTCGGGTTCTCGCAGCCACGGTCGGACGTAGTGTTTCGGTCGGTCTTGCTGTGCAGCACAAGTAGGCGAAAGGGTTGGACGAAAAGAGCTCAAACCTGCCGCTGCCGAACGCCTCTCTTTCGAGGATTTTGGACGGCGAAGGAGTTTAGTTCCGCGCTTCCGGCAACTATTTAGTTGGACCCAGCGCCCGGGACGATTCCTGAAGAAGGACGCCCGCCGACAAAGCCGCAAGGAGTCTCGTGGAAAGGGCTGCACGAAGCGTGGTAACACGTTTTTTAAGTAATGGAGAGACAGGCGGCCTTATCATTGCTCCAATGCTTTTTAGAAAAGCGAGGAGTTAAAGGGTTAGATTTAAAAAGGGATTTACCGGAATTGCTTAAGGTGGGGTTTGCGAAAGGGTGTTTTGTGGACCCCAATACGGTTTTTGATGAGCGTGAATGGAAACGGTACGGGGATAAGTTGTGGGAGGATTTATTGAATGATGATAAAGTGGCTAAAAAGTTAGGCAAGCAGTGGCAAGCTGTTTCTAATGCCTTGCAACAACATAAAGCCGAGCAGCAGGCTGCTCGAGCCGCTGCGCAGCGTCTGGGAGACATCAGCAGTCCTTTCGGAGCTGAGTCTTCATGCCCGCTGCCTCCCTCGACTAATGTTGTACATATCCCGCCTGAATCCTCAAGGCAAGCTTCTATTACTCCCACTGCCCCTTCCCTAGAGTTCCCTAGCCCGTCCCCTGAGTCCCAGCAGATCTCGTCTACCGAGGCTGCGTCACCCCCCTCACCCGATACATCAAACACTGTCGCGGCAGAGCGGCGAAAGCTCTGGCAAGGCATTGCCGCAGACGCTTTGCAAGCGGGAGATAAAGAAGCGGCAGAAACTTTAACTAATGCCTTTCCGGTAGTTTATGCTCCGGCACAAGGGGGTGGAATGGTAGCGACTATCACTGCCCTTGATTGGAAACTGTTGTCGCAATTGCGTGCCACCGTTAATGAGAGTGGAATCCAGGGTGAGCCTACCCGACAAATGTTAAATTATATCTGGGGTAGCAACTTACTTTTACCGGCAGATATTAAAGGCATTATAAAGTTGGTTCTTTCACAACACCAGCAAATGCTGCATAATGCGCACTGGCAAGCGTTTTGCCAGGAGGCCGTAGCGGTCCAGAGACCGGCAGCTGACCCTTTGCACGGGGTTACGTTAGATGAATTAATGGGCTTCGGACAGTACACCAGAATAGAAGCGCAAGCATTAATAGGGCCAGATAAGATCAGGGAGTCTATGCGCCTAGCCCGTCTCGCTCTAGATCAAATCAAAGCTCCAGGAGGAGTTCCGTCGTATATGGGGATCAAACAGGGAAGAGACGAGCCTTTTGGATCTTTTGTAGACAGAGTTGCTAATGCCATTCAATCAGCAGGGGTTCCTGAATATATGCAAGGAGCTTTGTTAAAGCAGTGTGCGCTGCAGAACTGTAATTCTACAACTCGCAGTGTCATTATCACTCTCCCGGGTAATTGGTCAATTGAGGAGCTATTAGAGCGAATGGCGCAAATACCCCAGGGGCCTAATGCTATGTTAGTGAACGCAGTTAAGGAGCTAGGTGATAGCTTAAAGGAGCAGGCGAAGGCTACTAGCTCTCAAGTTTTAGCCGCGCTTGCGCCCTTACACGCTCCGACCGGAGCCATGCAGCGAAGCAGACCAGCAAAAAGACGCTGTTTTCGGTGTGGAGAGTACGGACACTTGCGAAGAGAGTGCCAGTCCGGTCCGGTGTGGTGTTCTCGCTGCCAGCAAAACACGCATGTTCCTGCTGTGTGCTGGCGTGGGTCGGGAAACGGGAAAGTCAGCGCGAAGGGGTCTCGCGCCAAGACACAAGTGACGGCTCCAACCACTCACAGCTTCCCGGCTCAGACCTCACACTGCATCCCGCAACCAGAGGGAGCCTCGGCCTGGACCTGGCAACCGCAATAGACTGCACCCTAATAGACCAGCGTCCTCAGAGAATACCGACAGGAGTATGCGGACCAGTATTAATTGACGGCAAACCAGTGGGAGCGTTGTTAATAGGTCGATCCTCGTCCACGATGGCTGGATTAACTGTTTTAGTGGGACTGATTGATGCCGATTACACTGGAGAAATATCAGTCATGGTAAATACTCTATTTCCACCTTTGCATATACCGGCCAGATCTCGTATCGCACAACTGATACCGCTCCCTCAGATCGCTTCTGGACCATCGGATAAGCCCGAACGAGGAGATCAGGGCTTCGGATCTACTGGTGCATCAGCTCTGCTGACAATAGATTTGACCAGACGACCACAAAAAGCTATTCAGCTCCAATGGAATTCTCAAACTGTACATTTGATTGCTCTTTTAGATTCGGGAGCTGACCTCAGCATCGTTGCAGCTCGTGAGTGGCCAACATCGTGGCCCTTGGTGAATTCAGGAGCATCAGTTGCAGGAGTGGGTGGTCTGACTCTGGCAAAAAGGTCCCCTCCGATATCTATCACGCTGGATACAATGACTGTGAACTGTACAGTGTCTGTTCTTCCCCTACCTGATGGAGTACAAGCTTTAATAGGGAGAGACATTCTCGCTCAGATGGGGATGGTTCTGACCAACGAACCAGGATCCCCTTTAGCATGACGGCCATTGTCTGGACTTTCCCGATCCCGCTCCAGTGGAAGTCAGAAACACCAGTGTGGGTAGAGCAATGGCCCTTAAAAAGGGAAAGTCTTTTACAAGCACATGCATTGGTGTCAGAGCAGTTGCAACAGGGACACTTGCGTTTGTCAACTAGCCCGTGGAATACCCCTATTTTTGTGATCAGGAAGAAGTCTGGGAAATACAGGTTGTTACATGATTTACGTGCAGTAAATGCCCAGATGCATGCGATGGGGGCATTACAACCAGGACTGCCAAATCCAGCTATGATCCCACAAAATTGGTTCCTGCTGATAATCGATCTTAAGGACTGCTTCTTCACTATTGCATTACATGAGCAGGACTGTAAGCGTTTTGCATTCACTGTTCCTGCTGTAAACAAAGAAGGACCAGCGCAACGCTATGAGTGGACAGTGTTGCCTCAGGGAATGAAGAATTCTCCCACGCTCTGTCAGCTCTACGTGGATGCTGCACTACAGCCAATCAGAAAATCATGGCCCTCGACAGTTATTTATCATTACATGGATGATTTGTTGTTTGCCCAGCCGACTAAGTTTACAAAGGATCAAAAACAGCAGCTGGTTAATCAGTTGCAGCAGCAAGGCTTAGTCATAGCCACTGAAAAAATTCAAGAATCCAGTCCCTGGCATTATTTAGGGTGGCAAATCACGGACTCTGTCATTCGACCTCAGAAATTGTCCATCAATATAGAGATTGCCACCTTGCACGATGCTCAGAGACTCTTAGGAGACTTACAGTGGCTGCGTCCAGTAGTGGGAATACCTAATGAGTGGCTAGAACCCCTCAGACCGCTATTAAAGGGTACAGACCCTTCAACAGCAGTGATTGTCACCCCGGAACAGCGAAACCTCTTACATCAGATTGCGGCCAGTATTGCTGATCATGTCACACATCGACGGATAGAGGGTGTACCTGTCAATCTTACAATCTTGGCAGGAGAAAAGCATTTTATGGGAGCCCTCACGCAGCAAAAAATAAAAACGGGGGACAAACAAAAGCGGTTTGCAACATCAGCTAAAGAGCAACAAATTGTATTGGAATGGCTGACAACATCTTTGCAACCACGCAGAACAGTCCAGGAAAAGATTCGGACTTTATCAGAGCTCATCAAAAAAGGCAGAAGCCGGATTGTGCAAGCGACCGGGTCAGAACCACATGAGATACAAGTGCCAATAAGACAGGAGGACTTGGACTGGTATTTAGTCCATTCTCCCGAGCTGCAAGGAGCGCTACTTGTGTCAGATGCCATCATCAACATCCGTCCTTTACAGTCACCGACGCTAGCCTGGATGGCTAACCAGGCGTGGCTGCAAGTTCCAAAGCGATCTGCGACACCGCTTCAGAATGCAGTCACCGTATTCACTGACGCTGGAAAAAGATCGCAGCGTGCCGTAGCCACCTGGAGGCACGAAGGGCGATGGCATCAACACTTCCTAGATGCTCAATTAAAGGACTCTTTACAAACATTAGAGCTCGCAGCTGTTGTGTGGGCATTGTCTCACTGGCTAGGTCAAGCACTTAATGTGGTTACAGACTCGATGTATGTTGCAGGAGTGGCTAATCGGATTGAAGATGCTAGCATTAGAGAAGTTAAGAATGCCAGACTCATGCAACTACTACAGCAACTTCACAAAGCTATTGCTTGCCGGTCAGCCAGATATGCTGTGTTGCACATCAGAAGTCATCAATGGAATATAGGACTGGGAGAAGGAAATGCTAGAGTAGATCGTCTAGTGTCAACAGTAACAGAAGCACCTATATCTCCTTTCCTGAGAGCACGTGAGGCTCATGCTGTGTATCACCAAAATGCAAAAGGTCTCAGTCACTCATATGGACTGTCAATCGAAGATGCCAGAGCGATAGTGAAAGCATGCCCTATTTGCAGTCAGCAAAATAAAGGAGTAGGCCTCGGAGTGGGAGTTAATCCCAAAGGACTAAAAGCTAATGAGTTGTGGCAAATGGATGTCACACATGTTCCTGCTTTTGGTCGACTGAAATACATGCATGTGTCAATTGACACCTACAGTCACTTTGTATGGGCTACACTGCAACCAGGAGAGAAAGTCCAAGATGTGAAGCGTCATCTGACAGATTGCTTTGCTGTCATGGGCGTCCCTAAAACGCTGAAAACAGATAATGGGCCTGCTTATGTGAGCAAGATTCTGGGACAATTCTTGCAGCAGTGGGACATAAAGCATGTTACGGGCATAGCTCATTCGCCTACTGGACAAGCTATAGTAGAGCGAATGAATGGAACAATCAAAAGCTACCTTGAGAAATACAGAGACATCAGAGATGCCCGAGAAAGAGTCAGCAAAACTCTTTTTGTCCTTAATCATCTGTGTATTTTCGGGGATGATTCAGTGCCTCCTATCGTCAAACATAATCAGAAAGAGCAGGTGTCAAAAGGACCACCCATGAGGGTTCATTATCGGAATCCTAAAACCGGGATGTGGGAAGGTCCAGCGGAAGTCATCTTTATAGGGCGAGGCTACTTCTGTGTGTCTACTTCTACAGGTACCCTGTGGGTTCCCAGTCGTTGGGTCAAGCCAGCGGTTGAGAGTCCTGAAGGGCGGAGAGGAGAGACACCTGCGGTGCCTGCAGCCCCACCTAACCTCGGACCACCACCTCCAGCCTCTTCAACACCTGATTCCCCTGCACCTGCTGATGAGGGAGACACTGGAGCAGCATCTGAATTAGCTGAGTAACTGTACACAGAGGAACTGCAAGACTTACGTGCCCAGACTTGATTTACTGTTTTTATGTATTGGGATAGCAAAAATGTTAAGATCTCTGTTTATTTCATTGTACAGCTGTGTAATAAGTTTTCTTCTTTTCAGAGGTATGATTGCCAATGTTGAGGCTCTTCCCACCATTGACCCTCGGAAAAACATGTGGGTCACCTGGGCAAATCAAACAGGACAATCATCCTTTTGTTTGTCTTTAGCATCTGCCTCAGATCCTTTTCGCACTTGTTTATTTGGTATGCCTTTTAGTTCAGTGTATAGGTTGAACTTAGTGTTTACTGGTTGGGTTTCATCGTCGTGTGAGAGTGAAACAGTTATCTCTAATACATCTGCGTGCATTATAAAAGCTCTCAATACCTCTTTACCCCAGAGTCCCCAGGAGTTAGACTTAATGGGATCACTGTCTGTACGTAATACAAGTGATAATGGGACTCAAACTTGTTTTATGCTGGGAACATTTCATTCTAGGTTAAGTGCACAACAAAGCCATGATTTGTCTAGATGGACTAATGTCACTTCACGTACCCCAGGGTTTAACTATAAAAATGTAGGAGACTATTGTGGCACTAACAGTACTAACAACCAAAGTCTTGGAGCGTATGGAGCTGAAGTCAAACCTTCCTCGCCAGGTATTTGGGTTAACAACACTGCACGTGCCTTACCACCAGGTGTATTTCTTATTTGTGGTGACAGAGCTTGGCATGGCATTCCTGTGCGTGCCTTCGGAGGACCCTGCTATTTAGGGTCACTCACGCTGTTATCCCCATCCTTTTTACAACTTGTTAATCTAACTTCATCACGCAGACAAAAGAGGAGCCTAAGCCAACTTTCCTCAGATTGTGATGACAAGGTAGAGCTATGGGGTAAGACAGCTACTGTCTTTGGATCTATTGTCCCAGGTGTAGGCACGGCACAAGCATTAACATCTGTTCGCAAACTTGCATGTTGGGCTGTCAAACAATCAAACGTCACCACCCGAGTAATAGCAGAACTTGCACAGGACGTTAGTAGTTTACGTCATGCTGTCCTACAAAATCGAGCTGCTATTGATTTTCTGTTGCTGGCACAAGGCCATGGCTGTAAGGACTTTGATGGTATGTGCTGTTTTAATCTTTCAGATCATAGTAACTCCATACATAAACAACTGCAATGGTTAACAGATCATACAAAGAAAGTGACAGTAGCAACTAGTCCTATAGATTCATGGCTTCAATCTATCTTTGGTTCTATGTCTGAATGGGCTCTAAGTTGTATTAAGGAAGGCCTCCGATGGGTATTGACAGTTATTGTAATCTTAGTAATAGCTCGTGTTGCCTTTTCTTGTATTACCAGGCGCATAAATGCTACGACAAGGAAAGCATTGTTGGCCCAAAATAAAAACGGGGGAAATATTGTGGAAAATTGGTTAGAAATGCGAGGACATATGAACATGGCTAGGGCCATGGACGAGCTGCTAAAGTACAAAACGCAGTCCAGCTAGGCCCGTGAGAACTCTGAGATAGCAGGGCCATGAGAAAGCAGCAATGTCCTTGGGCATTCTAAATTGGGCTGAAAAACAGGAGCTTGGCATTAACAAAACAAAGACCCTTAACGAGCCACCTGTGTAAACAATGAAAGGCAATTGAGATGATATCACCACCTAACTGTGTACCAATAAGGAGCCTAATCTTGTAATATTCATGAGCCTATTATAGAGTGTATATTAAGCTGCTGTCAATTTTCAATAAACGAAGTCCCTGGATTCTTACATTAAGGTGTCCGGAGTTTCCTGTCGCGACACCTCTCTAACTACCTCTGTTCCATAGGTGCTAAATACTCTTAAATTCAGAGTGGTTCCTTTTAATCCGTGGTTGAAGTATGTAACCTGTATTTCACACCTGTGCCTTAAAACCATCTCCCCATAGCTGTTTGCTCCAATAAATCACAGCTTCCCACAATTCTGAGTACTTTCAAACAACAGGGATGTCAGCAATTTCATCTCTCTATCAGAGCAGTCTGTTCAAGGTTCTCAGTCAAAAGCAGCATCAGAGACAATTTGCTAGAGCTGCACAAAATCAGGCAGCTGCCAGCAAGATTATGAAGGGAGGAGAGGTCTGGGGCAAACTTCCTGATGTTATGCAGGAGAGACACAGATGGTGATTGCTGGGTGGGTGGAAACCTGCAGCTCTGTAAGGCCGCGGGTACATTGATATCACTTCCTAAGAAGGTAGAAAAGGTAATTCAAAGCGCTGGTAGCAAGTCTGGATACAGTGTTGATGGGGCTACTGGGTGGTCCCATAAGGACTGGCTGAGGATGAGTTTCACAGGAGCCTCTTCGCAAAAAGTAAGGGAGTATAGTATCAGCACTGGGCTGTTTGCTACTTGATGCTGCAGACACTTTTTTCCCTAGTGCTAATGAGATTGATTAATAGCGGAACCTAAAATAACCCATTTGTGTTTCCCATATCCAGGAATGTAGAAGATATTAAGATTTTTTAAAATAAAGATATGCTTGAGCTATACTAAATAAAAGTTTTAAATTTACTCCATTAGTTACATGGATCTCAACTTTATATGTGGTTCATTAGAGACACTGGATAAAGCAGGACTAAATCTACTGGGATTTCTCATATTAACTGTTGATACAAGATCTCTCATTTCTTCTGCTTTTATGTGTACAACCTGCCTAAAACATTTACTTCAAGACAGAGGTTCATGTCTCGAGTTTTCTGTGCATAGCCTAAAGCTCTGGTAAAATAAGAGTCTTTTCATAAAAGAGAATGAGACCCAGCTGTGAAGTTTTGAATTTCAGCCCCTCTTCAAACATGGAGTTTAGACTGGAGTTCAGTTCCTAAACTGCACTTCCCTGTTTGGATGCTGTAAATTAGCTGGTCTGTTCTTTAGGATAGCTCTTTTTTGTTCCCAGCAGCCCTGATATTAGATGCCGATTTAAGACGTTTGGGCTTCCAAACAGTGACCTCACCTTTCACTCGGCTACTGAAGAGTGAAGTAAAAGAGTTGAAATACATTGCTAATAGGTGACATCTATTTGTGATGGGAGACAGGTCCAGTGAGAAAGGTATAGCTCTGTATCAGCTTCCTGTACTTGAAAGAAATACAAATTTTTGAGAGGAAAGGGATGATTTTCAATTTTACTATTCTTCTATTTTACTGTATTTGACAAATATTCATCCACAGGCCTTGCAGACTTCAAGAAAAGAAAGTACCTATACTGTTCTCAGCTTTAGTAACTACTAACAATAAAAGATCTGTATAATTAAGGCTGAGATTTGTTCTTTATTTTTAAATTTATCTTTATTCTGCTAAGAAGAGAGGATTCTGTACTATCAGCTGAGAGCCTCCACAACTCATCCATCATGCTGTGCCAACCAACACAAAATTAGTTACTCAACATCCTGTTGGCAGTGTACAAGCAAGTAAAAAAAAAGTAATATCGTATTTCCAAAAATGGGCAAACACCACTAAAGCCTTCACAAATGTTTGTTTGTATAAACAACATCCAAAGCAAATATTGAATTTTCTTTTGAATTTTTAAGACACTGCACTCTCCAATAACCTCAAAACAACTGAATGCATGAAGTTTTAAGCAAATATTAAGAAAAACATGTGTTGCAAGCAACTAAGCAGTACTTTCCTTCCAAAGTTGTTCCTTAGCACTGCACTCAAATAGTTCATGCTTTTAAATCAGAGCAGACAAAAAAAACCCACCAAAAAAACCCCCCAAACCAAATCCAACTCACAACAAAAAAATTCCCATGCACACTTATGAACTAACTGGTTTCAAATGCATTACTGTATTCCACACATCAGACTACTCCTAAACAAGATACTGGTTGATCATACTGATTAGAAAATAATTTCAAATAATTTCAAGTTATTAATACGCTGGTGAGGGATGCAAATTATTAATACATTATTTGACAAGAAGCTGACATTTAATCCCCTGAGGTTTTGTATCAGTACAACAAGCAATTTTTTTGTCTGATCACAGAAAGGTCTTCAGTAAGAAGATTCAATATAATGCCCACCATGAGCATTTGAATAAACCTCGTGGAATGGATCAACACAATTGTAATCAGATTATTTTTGATCTTCTGCCACTAGATGGTGTCCGGCTACCCGAGCTGTAACCATACCTGCATTAATCAAAAAGCAACCTTCAGAATTGCTGAATGCTCACTGTTGTGGCTTTTGGTGATATTTTGGGTAAGCTATTTTCAAGAGAGATTTGGCTTTTCAAGTCTTACTTTTGATCTCTGTATGGTCTTTTAAATGGGAAACAATGAAGTCTTTGATGTGGATTCTTGCATAAACAGAAGCAAGGAACTATAGAGCACCTAACTGCAACAAGGAAATGTGGGCCAGGGTTGAAATAATGTAAAATATCCTTTCTAAAAATAAGGGGAAGAACAGAAAGGAGAGTAATGCAAAGTCCAGAGAGTAAAAACCAACACCACTGTCCAACCAAGCAAGAAACAAAGGATCATAAAAGCCAGTCTGAAAACATATAAACCCCTTCCTCTGTGCGTTCTGGAGCTTGCTATTGTGATCTTTTATCTCTTATTTGAGAGCTACTGCAGAGCCATACTGTTGTGAGGAAAGCTGCAAGAAAAAGAAAGGGTACAAGAGACTCAAGAAATGTGGGGTCCAGGCACGAATGTGTATTGGAAAAGAGCATTTTCTCTTTCATCTTTACTTCTCTTTTACCCATGTAATTAAACACAAGGACAAACAGAAAACTCTGCAATGCTTCACTCTGTTCCCAGAGCTGCTAATAAATAAGGCACCAGGGGGCCCCAGTCATTTACTAGCAAGAAAACCAGGGCACGCTAACTCTTTACTTGCTGAAATAGTACACTTCAAAGTCTTCACTTAGAAAGAGAGGCAAAAGAGGAAGGAGCAATAGCAAAGGAGCATTAAAACTCATATACATAGAAATTTGCAGTAAAATTACTAGAAAATGTGACTCAAACTCAGTTTTATTGCTTGCCAAGTCTCAAAGTATGGTTTCGTGGTGGAAAAACAACAAAAACCCCCTACTTACTAGTGTTACAGTGGGGATGGAGTGATTTACAATTGATTTTAAAAATGCATTTGAGAGTTTTTGATCAGCTCTAGTGATGAGAGGTGTTTAGAGCTACCTATGCTGTATATGAAGGAAGTCAAGTCAGTGATGAAACTCAGGAGTTCAGGGCTGTTTAGCTGTAATTTAAGAGAGCACTCTCCTTCAGCTTTTCTTCAGAGTGATATCACATGTGCAAACACAAATTAGACTCATTCTATAAGAGTATTACAAATCACTGCACCCATCACAAGTAGTCTTCAGTGATGTCAGTCAGGTTGCATGTAGTCTTTCTCCTACACATCTGGAGCTTGAGACTTTCAGCACATTCAAAGCCATTCAAAAGCTGCCTGGCAACTGATTTAATTCAAAGTAGCTCACATTTTCATTAACATTAATTTTACCCTTTTTTTCTTTTTCTTTTTTTTTTAATAAAACACTAGTATTACAGCCATTTGAGTGCTGTAAGGGGACAGCACAGCAAAGTAACAGGGATCCAATTACAAGCAGTCTAAAAAAAATCCCAAACCTTCTATGATGCCCAATCTATTTTCCATTTAAGGCAGCTGCAGTTGGATGCATCTTGGGAGTTCAAGGCAGTACACTGATCCAAGATACAAAGAATAAAACATTGTTCTCTTGCACAACTCTGGGAAGCCTCTCAAATTGCGGAAATGGACAAGCCCCTAAGGAAACTATACTTGAAGGCTCTCTCTTCAGAATTAGTAACTTACCTAGTCACTGGAAATGCTGAACCAGAAATTGCTGTAACTTAGGTGATATCGGGCAATTTTGCACAAAGAAAATGATACCTGAGTCATATACAACATTATGGCTAACTTGAGGATGATAAACTGTATAGTTAGATGGCTATTTAACTGATTACACTAATACATCTTCTTGTATTACATAAGGTCCTTCTTGTCCTACTGATCTTGTGAGAAAATGCTTAGCCCCTCCACACACACATTTGCAGCATATGTATCTTTGCAGAAAAGCCTGAGGGCTGTGCTCTTGAACTTTATGATTTAAGACTGCAGCCTAGCAGGTAGCAGAGCTGCTGACCTGATACCTATGTTAATAGTCCTGCTTTTAACCACCTAAATTTCAAAAATTTTCACATCCCACTAGTGAGTTTGAAGCTGGCATATCACTTTATGCCAAACATATATAAGCAGTTATTTGGAACAGAACATCTCTTGATGCTGAACGACACTGGTAGCCATCACTGCTCAGGGAATCCATGAAAGGAATGAGGAGCAGACCCAGAAGGAGTCTTACTCATCATACATAAGGCATCGAGACCTTCACATCCCCCTCTGCACAGCCAGTTACTGCAAGGGCCAAATTTGACCTAGTACATACCCAGCTCTATAGTTTGACCCTGCCCAATGCCTCGGGCCCAGCAGAACTTTAGAGGAATCATTTCTTTGCCTGTCCCATACTACCCTTCCCAGTGAAGCTCCCTCTAAGTATTCCCACCTTTCTGTATCCAAAAGCCTTTCATCTGCATTTTGACAGTAAGAAGCCCTCTGTGTTCACGCCAGTCCTTCCAAAGTTGCAGTTTGGTGGATTAATTCCCCTCTCACATGGAGAACAAATACAGTTCTCATTTTCCAGGATTTATGTCAGTCCCAGGGCTTTCAGTGGAGAGGAATAGTCGTTCAGCCCCTCTGCATTAGCCTCAAGAATTCAAAACAGGATCAGCAAATGGATAAATAGCTAATTTTTATGTTGGAATAGGGCTCCTGCAAGACAGAAATGCCAAGAACCATGAAGAATAACATTTTCAGAATGACCAGGAAACCAACCTCCCCCAACTATCCCACCTACCCCGCCACCCGTACCCTAAAAGTAAGCTTCGTGCAAGTCCTCTGCTACGTAAAGAAATGACCTAGACCCAAACCCTTTGCACAGGTGCACAGGGAAATGAAAAGAAGCAACGGTCACTAGTTGCATCAGAGGAAATTCCCACTGGACTTGAGGACTTCAACACCAAAGTGATTCAGTACTGAGATGTTGTCCAGAGAAGCTGCTGCACCTCTGTCTTTGGAGATTTCAGAAGCTGACTGCACCAGGTCCTGAGCAATCAGCTCTTACATGGAATTTGTACCACCTCTGAGCCGAGGACTTGACATACTCCAGAGCTTACTTACAATCCAGATTTGTCCGTGAATTTTCTAAGAAGGCATACAGTTAACAGACTTGGGAAAAAATAATATCTTGTGTTGGTCTTTTTATTTGCCTCTGGGAGACAAGATTATTGAGGGTCATATGTATAAGGGCTGAGGTTCTAAAAGGAAAAGTTATTTTTGATAAAAATTTATGAAAAACCTCTTATTGTGTGTTTCTTAACTGTTGTACATTTGTTGCTTATTAAAAAGATGTCTGAAGGACTTTTTTTATATAAGAACTTGCTCATTCTCCCTTTGTGATTGTTCACTCAAGTAAAAATCAAGTTCAAAATGAAAGAAATAAAAATTGCATAACTGCAGGAACATGAATTTGTCACAGCACCAGAGAATAAAAACAAAGTTAAACTTTCTAGCTCCACTAGTAATAAAATACCATACGAGAACAAATGTACAGTTTACAGAGGTTTTCAGACCCTAATGTCATTTCTCACAGACAGTCAATTGGGCAGACAAACTAAGAAACAGACAGACAAATACGAGTACTGCCAACTTGAGCTTGAAAAGTTTGGATTCCAGAGAACACCCAGTGAGGACTGAACTTTCAGAGGGAGCACCTCCCCTGAGAAGCAATTTCCTCCTCTCTGTCTTAATCAATGGCTAACATTAAAACATTTTTATGGGCAAAGTCCAGACTGTCAAGTTCATAAAATTAATCACTAAAATCTAACAGATGAATGAGTGTAAGTCACAGACAGCTAAGGTGAAGCACATGAAGATGACAGCCATCTGTCAGTACTGAAATTTGCCCCTGCTCCTCCACATCTATGTGGATGAGATACATCATGCTGAATGTTTTTGGCCCAGGATTAAAATCACTTTATTCAATTGATACAAAGGCCATATCAGACTTCATACTCCGCCTTAATAGTTGGGTGTAACACACTACAGGACCTAGCAGACATGACAGGGCCTAGGCTGAAACACCTATAAAAAAAAGCCATTGGTTTTGCAGGTTAGGGTCAGTCGAAAATTTCACTGTGGTCTGTCAGCATGACAATGGAGTAACAAGGCATATAAGCACAAACTCATTTCAGCACATCAGTCTTTTACTGTTTTGAAGAAATCAGTGCCATGGTTGCATTGTCACTTGGGATACAAGAGCCTAGAATTATACTCGGACTAGAAGAGAATGAAATGAGATATGTGGTTTGCCATTTCCCCATATGTGTATGTTTGAAAGGACAATAGACTGCTAAGATAAATGATTAATTACAGTGCAATCAGTTAAAATACATAAGATACATCTTCCCAAACGTTAATAACCAATAAAAACAGACAGCCTGTAATACAATGCAATGGGGAAAAAAAATCTCATTCTTACAAATACATCAACAGGGACCTCTAGACTCAAGCTGCTGGATAGGTTTAGCAGCTTGTTAGAAGACTATTGCTTTGTTGTTGTTTATTATTAAAGAGATCCCTGTGACACACTTGGTGTACAGTTAATGTGCACAGCAAGCCACAGCTAGAGGATCTAGAGCTGGAAGAGGTGGTGCAGGTGGGTATTAGAAACCATCTTGCAAGTACCTGCTTAGGGGAGCAGCTGCACAATGAAATGCCAGCAGTGGCAGAAATGAGGGAAGTCATGCTCAGCAGCATGTTCCCCTCTGGTAAGAAGCTGGATGGACTATTACTCTCTTCTGGCTTATCTACTTTGGTTTCTTATCTGCATAAAGCAGCGAAGAGAGGTGGAAAAAAAATCTCATGCTCTTGGGTTTTGTCCTCAAACAGAACAGGATCTGGAATCCTACAGTTTATCCCACAGTGTTTGAAGTGCCTGGGATATTATGGTTCTAGTGGGAAAGGAAGAGGCTGGAAAGGTTTCCAGAATCCAATGTAATGGATTCCAATGCAGCAACTCTGCATCTTAGTTCAGCAGTGCACTGCTGGGGACAGGGTGAGAGAGACTAACAGACTGCAAATACACAGTATAACCATCATTTTGCTAATTGCTCCCCCTACCTCCCAAACTTCACGCACATCTGCATCCACTGCAATAAAATCTTCCTCTTCAGTTGCTTTCCACCACATTTTCCCTTTCTCTATAACCCTGGGTAGCTCCTGGCAAAATTTACACTGTTATTCCCAATGCTGCTGTGCAAGTTACGGGGTCAGATCCAGAGGCATCACGTGGTATACCCCATTAACATCTGTACAACCAGCCATTTTCCTCATCTTGAAGGTCCTGCACTTTACATCTCCACTGTGTGCTTCCTGTGTGTTCCAGACACCCCATCAAGTAGGAAACACTGCCTGCCCAGAGTGAGCAACACCACCACAAACTGAATGGACTCTGGTGAATACTTAAAACTAAGAAGCCAAAGGCTGAAACTGGTTACTTGTGGGAATGGCAGTCTCTCTCCATTTATCAACTCCAGAGTCCTTCTGGACAAAAAAACCTATTAAGTTACTGCAACCCCATCTGCTTTGCCACAAAGCAGCAGGGAAGCCCACTCATTGCATTCCAAAAGCCAAGCCTTTTGTTTGTCAAACAAAGCTCCAGACTCATCAATATGTACATTTGTAGGATGCAATATACCATATTTATTGACATGGTATCCTAAACTTATTTATAACACAAAGGACAGATTTCAATTACAGTAGAATTTAAACAAAGAAAGTGATTCAATCACTCCATGAACAAACTGCTGCCAGATCTCCAGCTGAGAACTCAGGTTCTGGAGGTACTATTTCTTTCTTACAGGCAGGCCAAACAGGGGGCTTCTCACAACTGTATTCTCTATAGCAATATGTGTTTCACATCCTGCTTCCCTCCACCCACCCAAGGCAAGTTCTCCAAGGAATACAATGTGAAATCCTACACAAAAAACCAGTCTGCATTTAACCATAGGTTAAAGTGATGCATTGTGACACTGCCATTGAGGGGTCATTATCCTCTAGTAATCATCTGTCATTCTTAATCATACGGCTGCAAGTTAAAAATCTAATACGTTGTGACAAAACTGTGCAAGTGGATAATGCAGAGTAAGCAGTTTGTCAACCTGGAAGAACGCTGGTCAGGATGCTGAGTTTTAGAAAGCTACAGTGGATTTTCACCATGAGGAGAGTTATTTACAAGATAAAAAGTGAGTAAAGTTGGGATTTTCAAACACTGTTTAGAAGGAAAGGTAGCCAAACCATATAATTAAGTCATCAGGAAGCCATTACTATTTTCAGTAGTTTCAGTTTTTTGCAACTTATTACAATATTGGTAAACATAACTAATAATAGTCTTACCATTAAGTGCTACTGTGTGTGTTGGAAGATCTGAATGTAAGCATTTAAGAAAACATTTAACTTATCTCTGCAATAACTCTAAGAAGTATTTTGTCTTTTGTTGAACCACTGAAGCAATTGTTCTCCTTCCCTGGAAAACCTGGAAATCTACCATTTTTTGTAGCAAAAAAATGTGAACAGTTGTTACACAGAATCTTTTCTTCAACCAGAGACTGACACGATTACTAATCCCAGCCTATTATAATAATAAAAACTTAATGTTAATAATTAAATGAAATACATCCTTTTCCCATCACCGCTTTAAAAAAAGCATCATGTACAAATAAATCTGAAATTTACTTGCTCTTGAGGCAAGACCACAACAATCAAACACTAATAAGCAACAGCCAGGAAAAGGAGAGAGTAGTTGAATTAGACCCAGGTCATCACAAGAAAACCCTGTCTTATAAAGAGATACTTTTAACTCTCTATGGTTAGAAAAAGGAAACTGAAAATTCACATTTTCAGCATTCAAAATACTTTAACTGAATAAATATGATAGGCACAGTAAAGATATCTTCAAATGGTTAATGCCAAATCTCATCAAGGGATCAGATTCCTGGCCAGACCATAATTAAAATAATGAACTCAACAGCACAGGTCATTTTAGTGACCAAAGATTTAACAAGATTCAATGAGAAAGCAAGCATATAGGAATAAAGAACTCCAGAGTGCCAGGGCCCAGAGACCACTCCAAGCACTAGCAGCTTAGCTGGTCGTTCAAGGCCAACCAGTTGGCAGAAGGTATGAAGAAAACTTGAAGGAACTTCAGCAGAGGCTCATCCTCAAACAGCTCTGTTGGGAGGCCTCAGTGAGGGCAATCCTCTTTCCCTTCAAGGCTACGGCTCTCACCCTGGTCCTTGCCTGATCTGTGCCACAGCCATGTATCCCATTGATTCAGGTCCTGGCTAGTTTGCCAACTTGACTGCAGACCTGCCTCACCACTGTGGACTTGGTTGGCAATCATTGGTCCTGGTCACTATATTCAAGCCTGATTATGATCTATGATCCTGACTCAATTTCCCAACTTGACTTCGGACCTACTCTTGTTACTACAGACTTGCTTGGTGGTCTGGTCCCTGGGCTGAATCCAACTATCCTCACTGGCACTGTCTGCCTCACTTGGGGTACACTGACTGGCCCATTGCTGGTAAAGCCACTGCTTCTGCTGACCTCCCTTCCCTGAGGCCTTCTCTGAGGGAACAGCTCTGCCCTTGCTGGATGCCGGCATTGAGCTACAACAGTTCAAGTTAGCAACAAGCATTAACTGACGAAAAAAATATGATGCTTGAGCTTTTTTTAAAAGTTCCTTTTTTAGGGACCGGAATGCTGAAGGTTGCTTTGAAGTTGTACAAACCGCCACATCTACACCACTGACACAAGTCTGCTGAAGCTCCCCGTAATCCAGTGCTACCTACTGCCAGATGCAATACCAGAGTTAGCAGAGAGTTACTCAGTCTTAAAACTCAGTCCACAGTAATACCATTTCCTTTCGGGCTACAGATTACACTGGAGCTCACACATTAACACTAGAATTTCTGCTGAGGTGTATTTTCCTTGACATCTTTGCCATTGTTCATTGATTCGCACAGAATTAGCTGACTAGGGTTTAGTGAATTAGTAATCATCATAATCACAGGAATATTGTGTTGATCAAAATTTTAAAAAAATATTATAAAAATAATCAAAGCATACAGTTAAGAATGAACAAAGGCCCACACCTCATCCTCCCCGAGGAAAGGACATGCGGTAGCCATAAAAGCTGAGGAGCTTAAGTCTCAGCATCACCACCTCCAGCTGGCCACACTTCACTTAGCTCTTAACTTGCCCTGCAGCCACAGCCCACCTGCATGCTGTGGCATCAGACAGCAAAGCACCCAGAAACTTGGTACCAGGACATCTTTGAGCATACAGATGAATTCTGCCCCCATTCAGTCTTGCCCTTGTCCTATATTTCTACTTAGATAGAAGTCTGAAGTATGAACTGATTTATGCTTACTTGACAAAGGTAAACAGGAGTTTACATCCAGCTAAAAGTCTGCATCAACACAGAGAAAGCTGTATGTTCTTTAAGCACTCTCACGTATTTGTTTTGAAGTATCCTACAGTTTCCAAAAGACAAAAGCCTCAACAGCAGTTTTTTCCCCTGCAATGTTGCATCTTTGAAGAGAAGTATCATCACTAGATATGAGAGTTAGCTAAAACCCAGAACTCAACAGGAAAAGAGATTTGAGACGCCACATATCACTTCCATCTGCAGGCATGATGTTCTTTTTTATAGAAAATAAAAACCAACCATTTTTATTGACTGTACTGTAGATACCTGTACAGAGTGTAAACTTTAATATTTCACCAGATATGTGAATAATTCTGGAGAAAGAGTTATCAAGCACCTTCATTTCAACAAATTTTTGATATTTACAGTAAGATATACCTGATTAAGTGTATGAATAGAATGAATTAAAAGTTATAAAAAGTTATACAAAAAGACTTTTAAAATGTTTATATGTTATTTCATGATAAATACACAATTAAGAAGAAGATGTCACACATTTAAGATTCAGGACTGGCTCTGTTTAAAACTGTTACTGTTATGTCTGAAGAGGGAGTGAGGAAACGGGGATGTTAGCTTACTGCTCTGATCATGTCAGTGAAATGTGCTCTGGCAGAAGCCTCACAAGCCCTGTTTTGCTCTGCTGCAGGTTGTCTTGCAGGCAAGCTTCCTTCCCAACACACAGTGTAGAAGACAAACTTCACTCCCAGATTTGTACTGTTAATTTGACATGAGAACATGCATTCTGATTTTCCCCTCTCTAAACTTACTGGTGATGATGAAAATATCAACTTTGTTTTGATTTTCAGTGCATTTTTTTGCTGTTACTGAACATTGGGGCACATCACTATCTTTTATTCTTTTAAGCACCAAAACACAGGTGAGCTTGCTTAAAATCAGATTTTTGACTGCCATGGTATCTCACTGTCTACAAAAAAGCATGGCATGGTTTGCTAAAAATAGATTGCTAGGACAGAATTCAGAGACCACTTTCAGGCTCATAGAATCAAACATAGAAATATTATTTTACAATCTCTCAGGAAACAAATGTGATTGTGTATCTCTTTAAAACCAAATGAATCAACATCCATTCTTTGATGAACTACGAGCAATTGTTTAAAATACTATATTTTGCTTAGTGGATTTTAGGGAACTTTTTAGGGATCCACCTCAGATGGAAGAAAAGTATATCTCTTAAGACTCAAAAACTTCAAATACATCCACTAAGCAGTGTTGATTATCTATTAAGAATCATGTGCTGTAGCAAAGGATCCCATGAGCCAGGGCGAGAATTATTATCCTTACAACACACGGACAAAGCACTGCTGTAATGCAAGAGTCAAAAGTTGAGATTCAACTTTTGAAAGTGAAAGGACTACTAGTGAGAAGGAATGCATTTAGGCATTAAATCTGTGATATTACTGGGTGTTCCACTCACATCTATCCATCTTTGGGACCCCCTGGTTGCTTCTCAGCTCGAGATAAGGCCCAGCCACATGGGCCTTATGATGGGCTTAGCATGCCACTGTGCAGATAACTTCTGCATAGTCCAAGGTACAACCCAGTCTCAGGATTTGGGTAGTGCCACCCTCTTCACTCTGGTCGGTATTTGTTACTTTAATTTTGCCAGGAGACACATCCTCCTAGACCAGCACAGATGCAACCAATGCCTCCACATTTACCTTTAAAAGCAAGGGGATAATATTAAAAGGAATAAGGTAAAGTTGGACCCAACCTGGGCAGCTTTGTCTTGCTTAACTGCTACAAGACATCCACTGCCTGTGTGTATGTGTGACTACACATGCACATTGTGGCTTGCTGTCAACAGCATGGAGCACTTATCTTTAGGGCTTGATTGTGTTGATAGGAGTGAATTGTTTACAGCACATTTCGAAAAGGTGTCTGCTGCTCTAAAGCTTATTTTAATGTTCAGTGTCTTTCTATACAATCCACTCCAACTGTGTTGTCAGGGCAGCGGCAAGTACGGCCTCCTGGGGTAGCCAAGCAGAGGTGAGTACAACCACCATTATTCACTGTACAGTAGTTATGCCCTGGAAAAAAAGAGATGTAAGATGTTAAAGAAAAACAAATGCAAACCCACAATAAAATCCAAAACAGATATCTATAAGAGACAAGCAGATTTTATGGCTACACTGAAGAAAAAAAGCCATAATGAGATTAAGAGTGAAACAAAACTATGCTTTGGCAGATGACAGTCACCATATCCTTTGTGTCACCTTGATATTCACATCAAAGAAAGATCAAGATATCAGGACAGAGCGGGAGAGGCAACATGAATCAACTGGGCTGTTCCTGAAATACATGTCATAAATTGGCCACATGGTCACAGACATTAGAATGAAGAGACAGTGGGTGAGGAAGTAGAGAGAATGTAATACGTGGGGGTAAAGTCCAAAATGCTACAGAACATCAACCTTGGATATCACCTACCACTAAAACATCGAGGAATGATCCATGAAATCATAACAAAAAAAAAAAATTGGGTGGGTGAGGAGGTGTTAACATTAAAGCGTAAAATGAAAGAGAAGGTAGTGACAGAAACAGTGGTCTGTGAGGAGAGGCATCCATCCCAGGAAAACACTTGAAACAGATATATGATGAGAAAGAAATGACATTAAGGTACTGAATATTATAGCTATAAGCACATACTCAGAGTACACAATGTTGTTTAGCTTTATATCGTCTACCAAAATGGAACTGTGTATTAACTAGTAATAGTAATGTAACTGATTTCTTAATGATGACATTTATGCATTTTTAGGCTCTGAGCCAAGACTTCAGTAAAAAAAAAATCAATTTCACTTAGTGCATATATTGAATAATTTGAAGAGAAACTATCTTGGGGGGGGGTTTTAGGCTTAAAGCAAAAATATTGCCGCTCCTATAATTCCAGACATGTTGTAATAAAAAGGGGTGAACTCTTCTCCTAACTGTGATTTGCTAATAACAACATTACTGCAAAGTGATGCTAATTCTCAAAAACCAAATTATATTTCAAGGGTAGCAACTTCCTCTCTTCCTCTTTTCAATAGGATTTTTGAAAAACTTAACATTCAACAGAGCAGAAAGGCCAGCTCAGTCCAGCCACCCCATCACCTGCTGTTTTCTGAACATTCCATTTTGAAAAACACTCCCTCTCATTAAGGAGATCTGAAAGACCATAATATTTCCGTAGTTTAAACTTAAAAATAAGTAAATAACACCCCAGCCATGAATATAGCATTCAGTTTAGGTGACGAGCATCTGAACTGTTAAAAACTGCTATATCTATCATCTTGATCATAGACTTGTCCTTTCAAAAAGGACAGAACAGGCCCCTTCTCCCCTCCCAATTCTGCTTTCATGTGGCAATCGCAAAAGCTACTTTTATGTAAAAAAAATGAGGCGGCTTTGAATTTCTTAGTAAACAGAAATTTAAGCAGCAACCAGTTCTTCACTACCTAAATCAGTTGGCAGCTTATAAATGGAAGCTACTACTAAGGTCGTTTATACACTAAGGTGTTATGCAGCTGTAAAAACTCGAGAATTATATGGATTACCTCCGGGGCACTGAGCAAAGGCTGTGGTGATTCCATAGAGACGGGAGCGCTTGTGAGGCTGGAAGTTATCACTTTCTAATGAAATCATGCGATCCACTGCAACAACAGCATCCCTGCCATATGCAGAAGAGAATATACAGAAGAGAGATGAAGTGGAAGTACAGGAATAAACAAAACAACACAACAAAAATCAAAAAGCAAAACCCTAGTAAACAAGCAAAAAAACCAACCAAAACCAAGTCTGAAGTTGCCTCTTTTTAACAATTAGGAAGAGGTTCTGGAAGTAAAATCCTCCAAGACACCATTTTTCCTGGAGAAATCAAGTATGTTATGACTTTCATTCTAGGCAGCTAAGACATTTAGCAGGGAGACTCCTTACTAATTTTGAAGGTACTTCCAATAGAGGACAATGTCGCCCTACAGGAGGGACGTTTGTTAGTAGTTTTGACACATTCTTCATATTCTGCCTTTCCAACATGTTCTGTGGTATAGCTGTTGTTGCAGCTATTATGCATAATGATTATGACAATGTTATATTTCGGGTGGAGCCTGATCTCCAGAAGGAATACAATTAGTCACAAGCATCTTTTCTTCCTAAATATAAAAGGGCAGTCAACTGACAAACCTGTATCACACTTTCCCATTTATACAAGCCTGTTCTAGAATAGCACTTCCCAGCTGTTAGGTTCTAACTTGCAAATCCTTACACACTTTAATAGCTATTAATAGCAGATAGAGCCATACAACCATTTATACCAAGGAAAAATAAATATTTTAAAATGCAGGGACTGGATTTATTTTCTGGAAATTTTAGAGTGAACTCTGAAGTCTTGATCATATGGCAGCATTTTTAGAGCATTTACTCTAAAATGCTCTGAAATGACACAAAGAAATCGTCATCAAGACAGTAACCCCCTTTTTTTTCTCTTATTTCTTGTTGAACATTCATATAATACAGGGCATAGAAAGCCAAGAGTAATGATTTTCTGCCCTTTACAACGCAGCAAGTACCACCATAAGGGAAACAAATTAGTGCCCACTCCTTTTCCAAAAATGTACAGTGTTAAAAGCATTTTCTTATAGGACAAATCACTCTGCTGAAAATGAAAATGCAGTTAACTGGCAGCATCAATGATGATAGCATCAGCTATCGTCAGGAAAGCAACAAAACAGGAATATGTGAGAGGTCAGACATGAGAAATGCAGTACGTACTTCAGTTTCTACCAGGGAGAAGAAAAGATTAAAGCACTCCATAATTTCTTTAACAGATAACGTACCTTCTCCAGTCTGTATAGTATATATTCTTCCCATAGCTTGTAACACTAAAAGGGTACTGAATACCTTCAACAATCTTCCGTCGCCCAAGCTGGTTAGGGTTCATGCACTCCAGCCTCTTGGTACCTGGAACGTCATGAAACAATTAAGCCTTTGAACCAGAGCAAGAGAGTTCTCATGAGGGATGAAGGACAAGCACAAGCATGCAAGCAGGAACAGAGTAAAAAGTCCTGGAGGTCTTTCAGTGTGCTGTTTAGTCAAAGCCTTCCTCCGTGTCACATCTATGCACGTGCCAAAAATTGAATGAAAAGTACTTTGGTGCTAATGCTAATCAGCACATCACCTAAGTTACAGTAACCCAAATGTCCCATGCAGCCATTGCTCACAAGCTGAGATTCCTGCTACAAAGACCAGCATCCTCAAATTGGTGTGGAAGCTGACAGAAGGCTTCCTCTATTCTGGAGGGATACTTCAGCCATTAACTAGTTCCACCTCCTCTGCAAGGCATTTTTGCAAAGCTCATTTGGTGAACATGTTCCTAAAATGCTTGCTAGGTGGAGCCATGAGGGTGTGACTGCGGGAAGACCATCTAACTTGTAGATGCAAGTAGGGTGCAAAAAAGGTCTACCTGCAAAACTACTACAGACTAGGAACACCTGTAGGTTTCTCCTAAAGAGTGGGTTTCAAAATTAGACAAAAAGAGAAAAGAGACAAATGTGAGAACAAGAAAGGCAGAGAGAGAAAGGAATTAGAGATAGCAGAAGAAGATATCTTTGAAGGTTAGAGAAAGTGTTTTATGGTGAAAAATAGAGTTCAATCATTTTAGTTTATTCAAAGCTTGAAAGGTGACTTGAAGCATAGAAGTGCCTCCACAGGAAGACATCTCTGCCAGAGTCTACAGGGAGAAAGACAATAAGATGCCAAAAAAACCCCAAATAATTAAATGAGAATTAAGAGCACACTTTTTTTTTTACCAGTAAGACACTGGCACAAAACAAGCAGTGGGTCGGTGGCAGAACATTCATCTCTTGATCTTTAGGGTGCATTGCTTTTTCAGGCCTTGCTTCAGTCAAATATAAGCCAGACTTGGCCTCAAGTTACAGGTCTTAAAACAACAGTGCCAGGACGACATTCTGTAAGCCAGATTAGATAAACCTGTGTTTTTTCCCCTGTTCTTAAACTAACTTCTTCTACAAAGGCCTTAGCATTACCTAAAGAGATGGTCACATATAAGACACACAGACAACATCTGTTGAATTCCTAGAGAGTTTTGTGATCAGAAATTAAATCTTTAAGTTTGCACAGAGACTCATGTGAATTCCACAGCTACCTGGAATAAATCAAGAGATCGTTAAAACCAAAGCGAAAGGCACGAGGTTTGACATGTGGCTCAAAGAGTACATAATTTCAGGATTGGACCTATTTGTTCTACTACTAATATGAAGAAACATTTTAGCACCTCTTTACCTGCATCTACCCAGCACAGCATTGAGGAATAAGGATCAAATGTCAGTCCATTTGGTAACCCAAGATCATCTTTAACAAGAATTCTTCTGTTTGTGCCATCCATGTATGAGGTTTCAATTTTAGGAGCTTCTCTGTTCCAGTCAGTCCAATACAGGTTTCTTAAGAGGAAGAAAAAGGCAAGAGTCAAGACAGTGACTGATCTCAAAAGACTGTTGTAATTAAGGAAAATGCTAAGGACACAAAAGTAACACACACCTCCCCCAAATAATTTAAATAGATAAGAAGAACCACATTGCACTTCAACATAGAAGTCACAAAAGTATAGTAAAGATGTAGGAAACATACTTTCATTAAAAACAAAAGGAACACACACACACATGAGAAGAAATGTTTTCTCTACATTGTTTAGCTTTTGTGCAAGACGCCAGCCAAAAAGACCTCTATTTCAATGGTTCTAGGGACCATTCAAGATGTACATCTACATTTTGAGTTCTTCATCTCACTGTCCATCATGTCTGCTCAGGTTGAAGCAAGAGTATTTGGCATACATTTGGGATTCATTTGAAACTACAATTTCCTTTTCAGTGCATCAACTAAGCAATATACAATGGAGTCAGAGTGGTTTATCCTCAGGGGAGGTCCCCAGAGAGGGCCATTAACTCACTGATGTTTTCTTATTATTGGTCACTTTTTAGTGGCGTTTTTTCCCCTTGGTTGTACATTCCGTGGTTGAGAAATTACGTAGTTCCTCAATGCAAGAATCTTTGTTGTTTACTCCTTAATACACACACGCAGTCCACTATGAGACAGAAGTCTGTGCTGCTTGATCTGAACCCAGAGACCTACTCTGTCAGTGGGATTCTGCACAGAACACAGGTCTCTCCTCAGTCTCATTACTCTGTGTCTCTGCACTTCTCTCACACCAAAGTGCATTTGCTTCTCCTTGCATCCACAGATCAACTATTACGTGACTATGATGTAAAAGCCTATTTTGTATTAAAGGAATTAGAGAAGTCAATACTTTTTTATTTAATTTTGTATCACTCCAAATGTCATGGATCATACACATTCTTTTCTCACTGCTAACCTTGTTGGCAAACATCTGGAATCAGCACACCCCTTTCAAAAAACTCTCCCTGAAAAGAACAGTACTTTTGTATAGTACTAATGTCAATTAAGCAGCCATTTAGTAGAGCTACCTAGCAATTCAAGGCTGAGAAAGCCTCTATGCTTCTGAGCATTTTGAGTTGCATGAGGGCAACAGCAGGCAAGTTCAGATGATAATTAACAGACATGCACTACTACTATGGACTCTGTACTAGTTTTAATTTTCCCTGTATTTCTTTCAATATTCAGAGAGAAAAAAATGTCAACTGATCAAAGACTACATAAAAGTATGTAGTCCATCAGTCTTTGCAGGCTGGAATCTTAACTTAGAAACATTTACACTTTCCTACTGACACTGCTACAGGCTCAATTTTTAAAGCATGTAGTTATCTGCATCTTCTAATAGAAGCCTAATAGAATCTTCTCAGACAACTCAATGACAGAGGTAAAACTGATGACAGAAGAGATACCATGGGAGTTTTCAAAGATGGAACTGTACAGGAAGAAGGGCTGTCATGATGGAAATGAAAATATAAGTTTGCTTAATCTAGTATTTTAGACCAGTAATCTCACAAAAAAAGATTCTTAGGTAAGGACAATGCTTGTCATCCTGCAAACAATGTACAGAAAGCCAGGTACAAATAACTATTTGAAAGGCACTCAACAAAATTGTCTAGCACAGTATTGTCTAGCAACCATTTCAGAATTTTCATTTCCAGTACACCACTCAGACACAGGACACAAGTAGATTGTTTCATTCCTGTTGGTTAGCCGTTTTAGGGAAAGGTAATCTATTAGTATCTATAGACAGACGGAAAACACAGGCTCAGAGTACACACTCATGTGAAATTATTAAATAAATAAAGTCAAGCTTGTACATATCTCTTGACAGCACATCCATACCCTCTCACAGGATCCACGACAATTGCTCTGGGGTTCACCAAGCCGGTGTCAAAAAGGATGCGACGCTGGCGCCCATCCAGCCTAGCCACTTCTATTCTATCCAGCTGAGAGTCAGTCCAGAAGATGTTGCGACCTAGATGATCTACAGCTATCCCTTCAGGGCTTCCCAAGTCTGCAGGAGAAGAACAGAGAGAAACATTCCTAAGCATTATATTTATTCCCAATACACATCAGCCTCATAAGCATAACTTTTAACTGAGATAAGTTTTCTGGCTGTGGTCCAACAAAAGCTATTTCGTGTCATTTGGAAGAGGAACATAACATTTTACCTCAAAGTTTAAATAAACAAAGCCTTCAAAGACATAGAATTACATGTTCTTTGAGGAACAAACTCACCACACATGTAAGCACTCTTTGAGAAGCAGACATAGAAAAAGCAGATAGCAGAGAAATGAACAGTAGATAGTATCAGAATCTTATTCTACGCTCCTTAGCAGGTCACAGAATGGATTAATAACCCTTAATATTTCTCCTTCTTTGGTACTGACATACATGAAAACTGGATTTATGCTAAGTTTAGCCAATGCAATAATTAAACATAATCAAACTCCAAACACTAGAGACAATGACACTAGCTAACTGATGCAATTTAGATCCAGTTCTTTGTTTTTGCAGAGCAATCCTTTTTGGAACATGTTTTAGTACTGTATGTGCACAGTTTTTCTTGGACAGTTAGTTGTTCCAAAAGCAACAGGAAATAGCAGATAATGACCTTACTGCTTTTGCATTAGTAATTTCTAACTCAGACAAAGGATGCAGAAGAAATATATAAAGTTTAATTCAGTCATGATGAGAAACTGCTCTCTACTTTTCAAGGTTCACAAATCCATTGAAAAGAGCAGGCAGGTCATGTGGGATGTAATGAAGCCAAAGTCAAGTAAAAAACCCAAAATTTTAGTCCAATTTCAGTTCCAAAAGAAAAATTGTACATGGCCACTCCCCAAAAGAGATGAAATGACCCTTCACACTGGTCAGCTATTGAAAAAACCCAAAAACTGCACCTTTCAGATGCTGATCCACACACTGATGAAATGCGGCCCATTAGCCTTCTTTTAATTCTCAAGTTTATTTACTGACAGCCATTAAACAAACAGTATGTAACAGAAGCAACTTTTCTGGAGAAAATGCATTTGGCCCAGAACATTGGGTAGAGCTCTCTAAAATTTGCTACTGTGACTTTGCTATGAATAACAGTTGCACAATATCTTAAACAGCCTCTGCTCTCTCACTCAAGTGGATTACATTTACCACCCTTAATCTGCACACATGACATTTTAGATTTATATTAATTGCTCAAGAGAGAGAAAGGAACAAATAAGATGTATCTCACTGCTTCTGACTCACAGCTCATGTTAGGGGCGGGAGGGGGGAGGGATCCCAGTCTCCAGGATCAGAATATTACTGACTAAATGGTGGTGGAGGAGCTCCCAGAGTCTTTTAGGAAACAGAAGACAGTAGCAGGCAAAAGATCTGCTGTCATGGATTCCTAGCAGACCCTGCTCCCTGACTAGTTTCCTTGTTTCAATTTCCTTATGTCAGCTATTTGTCAGGAGATTTAAAGAAGTCTAAAGTAAATGTCTCCTCTGTGTGGTTGATTATGAGCCAGAAAAAACTGTCCTCCATGGAAGGAGAGGTAAGGGAACATTTAAGGCTTCATGTATCACCAGTCTTTCCAGAGGCACAAATATGTTCCTGCTATATTGTCATCAGGCCTAACAGTCATAGGCTCTGTCCCTGAGGACAGGTTTGTACAGCCATGCGCAACTGATATGACTTGAGCAATTACAAAAAGGAAAGCTCTCCTCAACTTGCCTCCACAGCTGCAGAACTGAGAAAGCCTCCATAGGTTATACAGCTGCAGGGATAGAGAACTGGATGGGGCTCCACAATAAAATGTGTTTCTACAAAGCAATGCAACTTGGATCACAAAAGCTTTAAAAAAAAAAAAAACCAAAAAAAGTAGTACATTCCACAAAAATACACATGAACTGAAGAAAGCAGCTGGAGCTCACAGGAGGAAAAAGGCAAAGATCAAACCAAAACAAAAAGTCTCATGAGTCTTCTGAGAAGGAGGCATTTTCCTATTTCATGAGATTTTAAAGTTTGTTTTGGCCAGCATAGGAGATATATTCAGTATTTGAATGGATTCAGTATTATTTTGGTCTGACCCCCTATTGAAATGCCCATTAACATATCGAAGCCAAAGTAAAACATCGCTCCTAATCTCTTCAGGAACAGCAGTCATTTCCTATGCCAACGACAGAAATCATGAGATGTTTACCCATACAATGTTTTTTGTAGCAGATAAAACCCATGAGGTTTCCATGTGACATTGAAGTATCTCAAATTACCTTAAATAATCAATCTAATTTAGTTGAAAGTCTTCAAAAATATTCTTCCAATATTTTATACATTGCAAGAATTTTAATGTGTACACACACTCTCATTAGACAGACATTCATAGCCATATAAAATTTTTAACAGTAGTAATTTCCCCCATTTTTAAAAGTGCAGATTCTGAAAAAATATTTTAGAAGTGGGCATCAGAAATCCTTTCCTGAAGAATTTGTAAATTGCACAAGGACATGCTCTTACTACACGTTAGTCCCTTTCAGATTAAATATGTAGAGAGGCAAAAGAGATCTTACAAATACCTCAGCCATAAAGTTGTACAGAACTACAAAGCTCCATAACTACTGGAATGGTTAGGGATGGCCTTAAGCTCTCTCTTTTCCCTTCCCAGGACAATGGTAGGATACAAGCCACCCCTATCTCTCTGCTGTACCTAAGAGCTTGAATGGAATCTCCACAAACTGGCTATTCCAAAGCACAAACTCCAGGCAGCAATTCTCTACACATCCAAAGAAAACTGAAGCAAATTTATTGTAGAATTTTAAAACCGGCTGATAATTTTTCTAAAATAGTTTCCTAATTTTTTGTAACAATGGCTGCAGAGGATTCAAAGTAAGGGTGACTTCCTCCAGTATCTTGACTTCACAGGTGTTCTAGGATCCTAAGGACATTAGTATTCAAAATGCCTCCAGTTATTTTTGCTGGGTTTTTTTAATGACGCCCCCTCCCCCCCCACCACCATTCACTTTGTTCTCCAAACCTGTCCTTTCCCTTCATACTTTCCACTCAAAAAAGGTTTTAATATCTAAGTTGCATGAGCTTACACTTAACCCTTCTAATGAAAATGAACATGGACTGCAGTGAGAGCAGATTCTTCAAGAAAAAAAGTGTAAGAATAAGATACAAACTGTAAAGGCACTAAGTCTACAATACCCTCTAGTCCAATTCTCAAATCCTTGAGCAACTCCAAGGGCAAAAACCTAATGAGGTGGCTTTATTCACTTGCATTTTACAACTTGAGTGGTAGGCATGGAAAGTCACAGCTGAAATGATTTCTAACCACTTTTCAACTGCTTTGATCCCCAAGCCAAGGAACAGAGCAGGAGTTCTCCTCTTCAACCTCCATGCTCACCAGAGCAGGCAGTTGACTAGCAGAGATCAGGAGAGAAAAGGACTACACATAACCAAATCTCAGCTATCCAGCAACTACCTTGCTTGCCAGAACAAAAAAATCAGAGAATGACACCCACAGACGGCATTCTGTGTTAATATATAAACACAACTCTTTAGTCAGCTCAGGCAACATGTAGGAAGTATACGTTACTAAATTCAAGTCTCTAATACCATTCCTAGGGAGTAGCAAGAGAAAGAATTTTGTGCTGTTACCTGTTTTGATGAGGGTGGTTGGCTCCCCACCGTTCAGGCTAGCCCTGCTGATCGAAGGGCCGCTGATGTCTGTCCAATAAACCATCTTGTCCACACAGTCATAAGCAACTCCAATAACAACTTTGTCCTGTTGGTCAACAAGCAAGTTAGATCAGCCTAGGCTAAACAATAATTATTTGGCCAGCAGCAGCTTATGGTTTTAAGTCTCAAGGCTGAAAAAACCAAAATTCTTGACGGAAGATGGGAGATGAGGACAATAGGTAGAGAAAATGATTGGGTGACAGTCACTGTCAAATAGCTTAGAAAAATACTTTCAGTCATAAGTCCCTTTTAACTAGATAACACCATTTACCATTATTTCAAAGAAGCATTGTAGGTATTAGTATTGAACAACTGGTCTGACTTTTACAACTTCACCAGCATATCCACCTAAAGAAAGTTCATGTTGACATTTTACTGTTATCCCTCATATGCTTTCTTTCTTTTATTCTTTCCCTTTAAGGGGGAATAATGACTTCTGTCAAATCTGACTTGCACTGACATGCAACCCATGCATTACAGCTGCGTTTGAGTGTTACCTACATAGTATCATTTGACTAAAAAAAAAACTTCTAGCAAAGTAAGGTTTTAAAATAAAAAATAGCTTAAACAAATACTACATAAATCATTCTGCTGGAAACAGTATTCCCAGGGACAAGGAACGTTCATATGGAAGAAAGATAGGACTAGAGTTTGAATTTGGAGTTCAAACTCTCTCCTCCATGCAAGTGAAAGAAACTTTCAGGGTAAAACAATTTTACGTGGATTCCCAGGTCTATCACAGTTGCTGCTTTTGTAACTTGCAACTTCTTAGAAAGATGGTCCAAACCCATGCATTAAAACAGATGCACTTAATCATCAGCTTACCTAATGCTGCAGGTTGCAAAACAACCTAAACACCTCTACTGTCACTTTGCAAATACACATCACCGACAACACAGAGTCAACAGCATTAGCAGAGACTGAAAGTTTCATTTTAATTGAAAGTTTTAAGGAAGAGTTGCATCTTATCTCTTGGAAGTTCATTGCTGAAAATATTTCTAATTAATTCATTTAAGCTAGATCAAGTAAATAATGATACTAGCTGACAAGGATTCAGAATCATGTCTCTTTCAGCCTAACTACCCCATTTTACAGACAGTATTTTACTTTACTTTTACAGTACTGCAGCAGCAGTTTATACAAGGGTCAAAAGCTCGATTTCACCCTTACATTACAGCAGTTTATGGTATTATTTACTGAAGTGAATCTGTGTAATTTAGATAATATTTGGTTTACTAAATACTCACTTTAATATAACTGGAATGAAAACAGAAATCCTAGGCCTCAAAAAACAAATTAATGCTATGAAACTGGAAGTGAAAAGGGTTGGCATGTGATACAGGTGATGGAAAATAGGCCTTCTCAGCATCAGGAATTCATTTACAAGGAACAAAGATTCTGAAGAAAGTAGTAAGAAGCGTGGGAAAAAGATTTGCCACCCACTGGGCCTGCACATAGAGAAGGAAGCAACAAGAAAGGAAGAAAAATACATATGCAGCCAAGAAGTGCAGAGAACTGACTAAAAAAAGAGGAATAGATTAAGACTTAGGAAAAAGCTTTGAAGGAGTAAATGAAAAAATGGCCTCTCCACATACTGCTATTGTAGGTCTCCTAAACTTTTATACCAGAGTCAAAAAGTCAATGGAAGTGTGAGTATAGAGAAGTTTATATGATGAGCTGTTGGAGACATTAGATTTTGTCTTGTGAGCTACTGTGAGCTGTTCTTTAAAGGCACATAATTTCTTTTATAGCTCATCTTTAAGTTTTTTTACTAGATAGATCAGTAGTTTTCAGTGACAAGTTGATGCAATACTGAAATTTTTATCAAGAGTAAAATTTGAGTTTTGAACTTAAATTATCAAGTTATGTAGACAAACACTAACTTTCATCTTTGTCACGAATCTTCTAAAAGACATGGACTTAGTATACTAGGTTACTTACTGGAATATGCAAGAGTGCTTTTGCACCATTTTTCTTCATATTGTTTCCCTCTAGCGGAACATGTTCAATTTTACCACTTTGGGCAAAGAGCAGGTGCGTTCCTGGTGGCAGAGGTACTGTATCTGGTCGAACAGAGGGCCCAATAACAACAGGAGGAGCAGCTGTGCTTAGACCTTGTTAATAGAGAAGGAAACAAATCAGGAAAAAATTAGCTTGTACAGCACAACAAGGCTCCTTATTATTTGCAGAGACACAATTATCAGTCAGACTTCTCAGAAGGAAACAGCCCTATAAGCAGACACTAATAACTATAATCAGATGCAGAAAGCTTCTGCAATTTCCCCCTTGGCTGACAGAGAAGTTCTTTTCATGTTCAGCTCTGTAATTGCTCTTTCCTTCGAATGTCTAGAAAAAACTCTTATTTTGCAACTGAAGTGAGGAAGACGTAGGAAGAAATATCCTTCATTTCCTGAGGTAACTCAGCTTCCACAACTCCCAGAGGGCAGAGACTATATGGGCCTCTCATAGTTTCTAGGTAGGGAAGAAGCTAGAAAAGTATCTTCTTATTCAGAAGCTCACCACAGCTGTCTGGATGCCCTGGCTGAAGGAAAAATGTGTGTTGGAGTTACTGAAGGGCTGCAGCATGAGGCATATCATCATCAGGACAACAAAAGCCTGAACTGCTATAGTTCAGTGTTATATCTCAGGGGCATGACTAAGCCCCACATTTGGAAGACAGTGCACTTGGGTGGAGAGATACCCACAAAAAACAATTGCTTCAGCCACTTACATGGTGGACGAACTCCTGGCCCACTTCTCGTGCCATCAATCTCATTTCCGTTCCTATCCACACACCAGCAATATCCACTGCCAGAATGGCACTGAGTGGGTAGGTAATTCCCATGCTCATCACACTGGGGAATGAAGTGACCAACTCTCATATCCCTTGGGTAGAAAGCACCTCCACTGCCAAGAGCTACTTCTCGTTCATGTTGGCATTTGGTCTTTTCCACTTCTGGGGAAAAAACACAACAACAAAACAAACAAATAAACACAAACCACAGTGAACACGTTTGTTTCACTAACAACTACATTCCATTAACAGTTAACATATGCTGACCACCTACACACAAGCATTCTTACCTCTATAGGAACATGGCACTGCTATCAACCTTGAAGGCATATGCCTTCAAGTCTGCCCTATGAAAGTGTGACATTTGCCTTAAACCTATGTTATTTTGTCTTCCACCGTTTAGTTTAAAAGAGAACAAACAGGTCCCCTGCACCTTTCTTCAGTGGAGAAAGAACAGAAGGTGGAAACCATGGTCTTTCTCCTTGAGGCACAGGAGTAAGGCCATTCTGTTTGACTTTCAAACTTGATGTCTACCCACTGGCAATTATTCCACGAGCCTTAAAATGTGACTAATTAACCAGACCATAGAGTGGCTATAGGTCATTTTTGTAATGCTAAAGGTTGAGTTTCCCTTCAGAGCCACAAGAGAAAACCACAAATGAGGCAGATGCTGGAAGCAGCTCATTGCTATGAAGTATATTAGGTTATTAAAGATCAGCTGTCAGGTTTGAGCACTCATTTGATACTTCTGCATCTAAGAAAGGAATTACAGGGACAGATTGTCCAGTTCCTGGTAAGGCAGAGAAACATATGAGACGCACACACATGCATATGTATTACTGTAGAGGATACAGAGGGAAGATGAACTTTTCAGGTGATCAGGAGATTCAGAGATCTGGCTCTTTACATTTCAATTTTACAAAATAGTCTGGACTAAAATATACATCTCAGGGTATTACCTGTCATACAATAGGGAAAGTAATCTAGATCAGTATATTGTTCTAGATGCCAAACAACATAATAAAATTATAAATAACATAGTTCCTTCCTCTGGTTTAGTTTTACCTTACACTTGAGGACCCTGAAGGGTTCTGTGCTGGGAGAGAAAGAGCTCTAATTACGGGGGAGTATCTTTTTCCTGTAAATGATGTGCGCTGAAGAGACTTTAACATTACACTTCCATTTGTTCCTTCTTTTTACACTGCCTAGTAGACAGCCTTAGTTATGTGTGGCTCAGATTGGGCGCAGCCTATCTGAGCAAAAACCTAATCCCATGCATCTACAGACTGTTGTGGTGTAAATTACACAAAATCAAAAAAGAAGGGTAGTTTTTTATTATTTAAACTAGTTACGCAAGCAAAACTTTGGACACGTTTCATGCACCTGGACACAATTAAAGAAATATAAATGACTGGAGAATGGTTGACTCTAAACAACTGAAATATTTGGCATCACTTTTAATGTGGGTGGTGGAGAGTCTTGAATCAACCTACAAAACCAGATCCCGTAGGAAAGCCTCCATTATCTGTCTCAAATTTTGTTTTCATGTATTCAGCGTGCTATGCAGTATGCAGATAAAAGAAATGTTGATTTCAGTCACCAGATAGTTTTGCCACCATTTTTATTTATTCTAAACTCTCCTTATATGCAATGCTCATGAGAGAAAGCAGGGAGAATACAGGAGAATACAGAGTACTGGTAAACCGACCCCCCCTGCTTTTGTTCAGTGCAGGAAGAAAAATCTCAATTGCATTCCTGTGATCTTTGAGAAATATTATTACCTGCTCCTCAGCAGGATATAAAAAAGAAGGCAGAAGCTGGTCTTTTTTCCTCCCATCCGAAACTTGCAAAATTAGAGTAAATCCCGAGAGTTTATAATTTTTCTAATCAATAGTCTATATGAAAATGAATTAGCAAATATGATTTATAGAAAGGACTACATATACCCTCCCAGTTAGGACACAGCTGTTATACATAAGATATGTTAGTGCTACTGGTAACTTGAAATATCAGTATCTGTTCTAAATTTCAAGACAAGTCCACATTTATATTTGCAGATTTTATAAGGGACTTCTGATTAAATTTTTCAAGAGTACTTATATTGCAAAGATCAAGACCAATCTCACAAATTGCCTGATAAGGCAATTAACAACACTGAAGTCAAGAGACTTAAACAAATTAATTTTCAAAAATAGCATTAAGTTCCTAGAAGGCAGAGGATATGATTTGCTCTTTCTAAAAAAGATCCATCAACACTGAATTTTTATTCACATAAAAATACTTGCAAATAACCTATTGTTACTCACTTTTAGGAATAACTATGTATTTTACTATTCCTGTGCTCCTGAAAGTCACTTATACTAGTGATAACTTTATGAGCAGTATCAAGTACAATAAGCAATCTATGTTAAAAAAACCATTCTGAAAGAAAATAAAGCCAGTGTTACCATGATCATTTTTGCTGACGCCATCATTTTAACTTGTCTTTCAACATTAAGGTTGTTTCAACTTGCTAACATGAATTTGACCAATAGTAAAATTTATAAACCAAACAAGTCACTAAACTAGTTAAACTGTCTAAACCAGGCACTTGGAATCCATGCTCTATTTTTTTCTCCTTATCTCTCAATCATGACCAGGATTACTATGCTTACAGTTCAGAGGTACCTAAATGTAAGCTGAAACCAAGTCCAGTGTAGTAGCCTATTCTGCAATGAAGGCACAATAATCTTGGATACAGATGATGGTGGGTTGGTAGAAATAGTCTGGTTATACTGTTCATACAGTCCTATGTTTTACTCAGTGTGCTTAAGAGAAGATGCTCTGATTTTGAAAATTTGAAATTGCATTAATAACTGTCTGAAAGGAGGCTAGCTATGACAGAGTTTGAAAGATGAGCCTGACACAGCAAACAAAGCACATTTCCTGCCTTGATGACATAACAGCATAAGTCAGACAAAATACATAACAAGAAATGGCATATATTTACATAATACAAGGGCAGCTTCTAGACACAAACATAATAATCAGTATATTTCCTTCACTACAGCACCCTAAATGTGGTTTCTTAATGATCCTGCCTTTAATATACATACTGTAATATTTTATCCAGTCAAGATTCTTCAAAGATACAGAACAATTAAGAGGAGAGTTCTCTGATCTCTAGATTGGTAGGAGAAAATTTCCATTAAATATAACAGGTAGAGCTAAGAACAAATAACACCTACCTGGTGTAACAGTGCTGTTACATCTACTACTGCACCTGACTGCAGCAAACAAGCCATGCCTATTTCAAGGCTCTATATCCAGGAGTCACTAGGCCTGATTTTTAGAGGTTCTTTAGATTCTTACGAAATCCACATTTGAAAACTAAGCCAAATGATCATGCCAATGATGAGAAAAATTATATATACTAAGGTTAGTTCATTCTACCAGAGTTAAAACAACCAGTGAGAGCAAGACCTTGGCAATCCCTTGTGACACAATAAAGCAGGGGTGGCAGCAGCCTTTTATTAACAGCAGGACCAAGTTCTAGTATCTTTTCCGTATGTGTTTAAACATTACCAATCAGCATTTGCTATAAAATAAGTAAAACCCAGTTGTCACTTGGCTTTGGTGCAGTTGATGCTTGACTGATGAAGGTAATGCACTGATCTAAAAGCTTTGTGTTTCCCTATGGCATTCTACACAGGTCCACAGGATGGTATCATTTTTGAAATGAAGCACCATACTGTGGGCTACCTTAATTTGGTAAATGATAAAAAATTGAAAAAATAATCAGAGTAAGTAGACAAATGTCATGCAGTAGTGGCATCTTTAGTAAATTCCTATTTTACCTTAGTCTTGGTTTTAAATTTCCTATTAAGAAATTTAATTCTTTCGTTTGAATTCCAGAGGAAAATATGCAACCGTAGATTACATCGTTTGTGGAAGAGAAACAGGTCAAAAAACATGAGAAGGACAAGATGCAAATGTAAAGTTACACTTCTTGAAATACGTTTCTTGAAATATCTTTAAATAGAGTTATCTTGGAAACTACAATCAGAAAAAGCTATCAGCAGGTCACAGCTCAGTGCTGTAGAGACTGTGAGAGGTTATAAATAAGAATTCAACACATACACAGGGAACAGCACACAGGTATAGAAAAGAATACGAGGCTGGGGAGATGATTCAAGGAATACCAGGTCCAGCTTTGGCAATCACAGTTCAAGCGAACAGTGAAAAACTGAATGACTGTACAGAAAAGACCTCCTAAGATACAAGCTGTAGAGCAGAACAGAGATCAAAGGTGTGATAAAGAATTTGTGTCCCATGGACCACAGCACACACAAGTCAGAGTAGATATGCAGCTTGAAATTATGCTAAACATATAGCCTTCCTCAGAAAAATAAATTTGTTTTCAATGTTTTAAACATTTTTTTTTCCCCAGTTGATTCGTAAATTACCAATGGTAAACTAGAATTTGAAAGGCACTGAAATATATAATGGAACTTGAATAAATGAAATCAAAGTACATTTTTACCTGATGTTTTCGAATGTTGGAGTAAAAAAAATATTATGAAAATACCCCCATGAAAATAACCCACTTCCCTTTGTCTCTTTATTTTCCTTTGTAATTCTTCACTTATAGTTTTGCTCCGGTAAATGCGTTTCTCGTGTGAAACTAGTTGCATATACAGGACCAGAGAATGGCTCTTAACAGTTCCTAGTTCCAAGAATCTAGACTTGTTTCTGTTTAGTAAACAGTGTCTGCGGTCTGCAGAGGTAGAAACACTCAGACATCTGGGTTTTTTTGAAATGGAAAAATGAAGCGTGAGGAAATAATGAAGTACAGACTTTCTTAATAGCTGGGAGCAGCGGGACATTCCAGCATCATTAACTCTTTCATTAACCTGCTGGTTCACTCCTACAGACGTTCTCTTGTGTGTGACTCGAATCCATTTTTCTTGTTAGTTTCTAGTTCTACTTGTTTCAAGAGTTGCCGTTCAGCACTGTTAAGTTTTAACAATAGGTTTCATGCAGTAATAAAGACACCAAACAAGCAAGTAATTGCAACATGGGTTGGAACAGGGTACAGCAAAAAAGAACTGTGTATTCGAATGAATGAAATTTTCCATGCTATTAACGACCAGGAAAGACCTCAGTTACTTCACAGAGGCTAATTAGATCAAAACCTTAGTGGGTAAAAAGGGGAAAGAAAGGGTCTCTAATTCCAGCTGAATACAAACAATACAGACTCATTTGCAGTTTCCATTCTGAAGCAACTTAATTTACAAACTGGGCGCTAAAGTAAACTAAGCTACTTTTGGTAGGCTTCAGAAAGTATAGTTGGTTTCTATCTCCTGGCAATGATTAACTGATGCTCCAAAGGGCCACAGCAGACCTCGATGATCAGGATGGCATCTACATTCGATACCGTACTGATGGAAGTCTATTCAATCTAAGGCGACTGAAGGCCCACACCAAGACCTTAAACCATCTTGTCCGGGAGCTGCTTTACGCTGATGACACCGCCCTTGTTGCCCACACAGAAGCAGCCCTGCAGCGTTTAACATCCTACTTTGCAGATGCTGCTGAGCTCTTTGGGCTGGAAGTCAGCTTAAAGAAGACAGAGGTCCTCCATCAACTGATGGATATATGCATGTTAAAGCACTAAAGCTTTAGCAACAGATGACACCCCAAGGGCAGCTGCTGTTCCGTTAACTCTAAGAAGGGAGCAGTAAGATAAGCTGTAAACACTGCTATTGCTGCAGACTAGCAGAGCAATACAGACACTCCCTATTTCAGTAACGATTCAGCAAAAGTGAGACTTCTTATCTATACAGATTTTTTTTCTGCTCAGAGCATTTAATGAGCAGAGACACAATTGATACAAGTGTTTCTGAAAGCTTGTCTTCTACTGATAGTAGAAAACTATATATAAAAAATAAGCAAAACAGTGAGGCATATATAAAGACTACCAAAACCTGGCAGATCTTCACCCACTAAAACAGTAGATACAGAACTCTCAAAAATATTTTGTTACTACTATTAAAATTGTGACACGGAAAGATTACCATTCAAAATACAATTGTGTTGAGTACAGAAAGTGAAGAAGTGTACAGGATAAGCAGCAAAAAATAACAAAGTTACTACAAAATAGTACACTGTGCTTAGCAGTTTTGTAGACACTAACCAAAGCATGGGAAAAGGTATTGTTCTTAACAACAACAACAAACCCCAAACAAACAAATAAAAACCAACAAAAACCCCACAAAAAACCCCCAACCCCCCTTCCCCCCCACCAAAAACCTCAAGTAAATTATCACATATACTCAGAAGACATTGACTGTTCTGGTAAAAAAGTTAATTAGTTGACTTCAAGTATCAGTCTTCCAAACCACCTGTTTCAGGCACAAAGCGTATGTGGCAGACATGAAAGCAATATTTTTTCCTCTGTAATTCTGCCTGAAGAACTGGAAGCTCTAAGGTTTAATTTGTTTCAAGCTATTCACATCAAATTTCTCCTCAAGGAGAAATAATTCTGTTTCTATCAGCTGATCGGTTAGCTAAATATTTTGACACAGGTCAGAAACACTATGTTCTTCATTCATCTGGCATTAAAATGAAAATACTCATGGGTGATCATGCATGAAAAGTTAGTTAAAAATAATATTAAAAGATTTACGAAGTGGTAAAAGCTAGACCTCAGAATTAAACACTGCAAAACCTGCAATTTACCTATGATAGAAAAATCTACACACACTGGGTGATTTCACATAACATGATGAAGTGTCATGTAAATATGATCTAAAACCAGAAACAACCTTGTGAATTCTTTTTTTTTTAATACTTTCCTTTAAACAACCCTTTGTCTTTTAATTTTAAAACACAAGTATCCAATTATGCAAAAAAAAAAAAAAGTCAGAAATTCAGAATGAGGGAATATAATGGTAAAAGAAAATATATTAGTTTTCAGGTAGTAATATTGTGCTATACAGACAAGCACTTTCAAACAAGCACATCCACTATTAAAACAAACGCACAAACAAACCTTCCTCAATTTTGAATCAACAAACACTTTGGACATCATTGAGACCACATGGCAGAAGGTAAATTATGAAGAGAGCCTTCCTTCCCAGTCATACTGCTTCTTGCTCTCTTTCCCTGTGGGCCTATGACTTTCTTCTTACTCTTGACTGCACATTTTGAGTTTCATTCTGTTCAGAGATGAAGGGATTTTTGCCCAACAGCAAGAATGTTAGAGGAAAGAGAATTGGGTTTGAACAAACAGAAATTAAGCTTTATTTTCTGGATGAAAGTATTCACCTTTCTGCAAAACCTGAGTGCTGTCCCAGAGGTTTGTCATGCTGTTGAACTAAAGTAACCATAACAATGCTCCTTTGTGCTTCAGTGTTCCTTATTTTCTTTCTTTTTAAGCATACCTTCAAGATGAGGAGTTTTATACTTCAAGGCCCAAAGCACAATGGAGGAACAGAAGTGTGGGATGGTAAAGAACTTTCTGTCGAATAGAGAACAAGCTGAGTAAATATAGAAATAACTAAGTGCCAGCTAGAAACCATAGTCTTTCTGGACTAATAGGGTATATGTGGCATGTAGGCATCTAGATACCACTGCAGACAGTCTCATGACTTTGGTCTCATTTTTCACTTTTCTCCTGTAATTGTACTCATTCGCATTGCCAACAATTCCAGATCTTTTAAGGTAAGTGACTGAGTATGCAAATCAAATCACCCCCATGGTCAAACCTTTACAGAAGGCAACTTCAAAAGATAATATCAGTTTGGGGCTGAAAATTGCTGAGGATAGAACAAACAAAATATAAAACAGGATATTGAGCAGGATATCATGGAAAAGTGATAGCAGTCAAGATACAGGTTTTGACACAAGCTTGGTGAAATTCTAAATTTGAAAGACTTAAGAAAGAATAAAAACACCAATTTGACAATACACATGTTGTTTCAGAAAGGAATCAAATTAACATATATCCTCCAAATCCCAAATTATATTTCAATTTTCAAGAACTATATAATTTTACCTCCTAACACACATCGGAAACCATCCCCACGATAACCTGCCTTACACTGGCAGCTGAAGGAACCAGGAGTGTTATAGCAAAAAGCATCTGGATGACAGTGGCCCTGTTGACATTCATCTACATCTGTAAAAGAAAAGAAAAATCTCAGGTAACTGTTCCTCCTGATGGACAAATCAGTGTGATGAAAAAATGAGCAAACCTGACATATTTTCAGGCTCCTATTTTAGGATATCTGATTAGACTTACAGATAGTTCTTTGGAAGTACATCTAATACAGAAAGACAAAGGAGAAAGAAAACCATGCATGTATTTTAGATTCTGTATCTCTACATTCTGCTATTCCAAAGGGTAACTAGCATTATTAACACACACAGTATTTTAGAGACACATGTCTATACTTCTCAAGGAAATTACTTAATACTACAAGAGAAGTAGGATTTGAACAGCAATATTTCCAACATGTAGTTAGGTAAATCTTCTCCCCCACTGCACTCTGACTGACATGAAACAAAATGTAATTTTTTTACATAGTACATATGTTTCACCACTGTAATAATATAAACCAATACAGTGTAAACACATCCAGCAGGTGAAGATCTGCAACCACAAGCACTGCAGCTTCTGCAGTTACCTCATCTTGGACCTTCTATAGCCCAAATATTGAAGAGTGAATTCAAAAACTGAGGGAAGGAAAAGACATATGCTTAATACAAATGCCTACCTGAGGGACTTAAACTATGAAATTTCCTGCTTTAAATCACAAGTAACTATATGACATTTCAATGACTGTCCAAGTTGTGCAATAAAGAGTATAAAAGCCCAACAACAAATGGTGCTACTCACCCTCACAGGCACGCCCATCTCCCAAGAAGCCCGGGAGACATGTGCAGATGTAGGCAGACCCTCCAGTGTACACACACTGAGCACGCTGAGGAATGTCACAATTGTGTGTGCCTGTCTGGCAGTGGTTTACCACATAGTCAACAGCTGCAGGTTAAATGTATAAGAGAGAAGATGAAAATTTCAATTTTCATTCATAAAGTCTAAGGCTCATAAGTTCATACGAGAGAACAGCTGTGAAAGCTTACAGAAGAGAAAGGAAACAGGTTTTTTTTGGTCTGGGGGTTGGGATTATTTTTTTTTGCCAAGATCTCCCCTTTCACTGGTGTTAAATCTTATTAACATTTTACAAGGAACTGACTGTCCTCAGCACCTCACAGATGTTTGTTAGCACAGAACGGGGCAGAGAGGCTACCACAGTGACAGAACCTAGAATCCATGACAGCTTTGTTTATGAAAAGGAGTCCTGAATGAAGAAATGTAAGGCATCTCACAGAGCTACCTCACATATTAGCTTAGTGGCCAGTTTACTGCACTGGGAATTATTAGATGACCTGCTACACTAACCTACCACTGACCCAGGGCTGCCGTCACTTGGCAATAGATGGGAGCTGTGACTCACTCAATAGGAGATAAACAAATTTGTCAACTACTGGAGAGATTTTTGACCAACAGTGTAAGCTGGGACCAGACCTGCTTTTCGTAACTTTCTCATGTTGACAGCAGTACTCTGAAGGCACTGCACTGCTTTACACACAAATTATTTCAGGAAGTCACTGGAGCTCTGCCTGTGCTTACCTGTTACATCAGTGAAAAGGAAAGGAAACAAAGGAAACCACGGTACTTAAAATAGGAAGAAGCAAAATACTACAATAATTTTGGTCCCAGAAATAAAGCATCCAATGTGTATATCTAGGAACAGACTTCCAGCTGCTGTAATAGAGAATCCACTGAGGCTCTCTTTACACAATTCTTATGAGAAGTTGACAGGGCACCCAGACAAGACTACACAACACTCCTTTCATCACAGTACACAGATGGAAACTACCACAGTATCAGCAGGAAAATAACAAAAATCTGCCATCAGAGCCAGATCTGAAAACAGTCATTTTTTCCATTTCTCTGGAAGAAGTGACAATGTTGTTAGAATCATTAATATCTTTCTGTTTGATGAAGTAAGTTTTAGATTACAAAAGGAAATTATAAAATAATCTATTAAGAATTGCATTATAAATGCACAGAAGTTGGAGCTCAGAGGGAGTCCTCAAGCCCTCCTATTTCTCATCCTACAAGTAGGAGAATAGGATTTATTTACAACTCTCTTCTAAAGCTATCCAGTGAGTCATGTAGCTGGTATGAAAAAAAAAAAAGGCCAGTTCCAAAAAAGCTGAGTCAAGGCTGGTATCCCAGAGCAACCTGCAAAAGCACAGAGGGTTGCTGTTGCCCCTTCTGGGGTTCAAGTTGTCTGGGGGGTTATAAAGCCCTCCACCATGAAAAGGAGAACAAGATTACCATGACATTTATTTTTAATCTGTTGGGAAACTAGAGTTTATCTTCCCTCTCTTCAGTCTTACAAATGAGGCTTGGTTTAGGTTGAAGGAAGAGATCAAACTGAAATCCTTCAAGCTGGGCAGGGAATTACTTAGTGCTTGCTAAAAGTGGGACATCAACTTCATGGGAAAGTGATAGAGAAAATTTGGTGACATTGTGACTAGAAGGAAGAATGTTTCCTTCTGGGTCTAAATCACAGAAGTGCAGTGGTGGACATAATGGAAAGAACATAAAGCTGCTCTTCCACATCTCACCCTATCCCTTCCAGTGGCCTGGTAGAAGAAGTTGCTTTTTCTAACTGGTCTGCAACAAAGGGAGACTTAAGGGAGTAGACTAATTGGAATCCTTACTGAAGCAGAGAAATTTAGCTTGTGATGGAGTGTAATACACAGCATACAAAGCCACAAACTTCAGGAAAGTCATGCAACTGTCTGCTATAAGATGAAGGTTCCTCAGTCTTAGTTGAAGAACAGTCTTAGCTATAATGAGGAAAGATATGGATGCATGAACTGATCAAAGGGTAACTAAGCTTTTACCACAAAGTAGTCACAACAGAAGCAAACAATTCTCAGCTGTTATCACTCATTTCCAAAAGAAACAGGAACCGGTTCAGCTATACTGGAAGAGTGCATACAGGGTTTGTCAGTACAGAATTACTGTCAGGTTGCAAAGACAAATATTCTAACAAAACAAAACAAAAAAAATCCAATCTCTATCCTATCCTGACAGTTGCACTCTAGAAGTAAAGTCATTAACTGTTTTATCTGTCATTACTCCTATCAGCCATTTGTAGATTCCTTTTTCCAAAAGGAATTTCTAGAACTTGAGTGAAAAACAGGGCAAACAGGAAAAAGGTATCTCTTGTTACGACAACCTTAGTCTAGCAAATACAGATTGACTCAGGCTTCCTTCGGAAATAAAGTTTTAAAATTATATAAAAATAATTCAGCAGCAGCTACTGAATTTGAAGTCTTAATGTTCATTAAAATGAGCTACATTTTCTCCGAATCTCGAGGATTTTAACAGTGAAGTGATCTGTGGTTACAATTTCTTTTCAGCACGATTAACTATTGCTTTGGAATAAGACTGCAATAGCCAAGACGCACTGATTTAGACCTGTGCACCATCCTACCCAAGGGATGAATCTGCAACTAAAGCATAATCTGTTAAACTGAACTCTGGATTAGACATAAGAAAGAAACAAAACACAAAACTCCAAGAAGTCAAAGCACAGCCCTTAGAAAATGCAAACAGCCACTAATCAGTAGCTGCAGCACTAAATTCAGCTCACGTCAGAAGTAAGGGCAGATCGTGAAGCACTGTTTCTGTCCCTGTGAGCTGAATCACAGCCCAAGAGCCGGTGGGCAGTGCTTGCAAGAAATATGAAACTCACCAACACAAGTCCGCCCATCTGCTGCAAACTGGTATCCTTCAACACATTCACAACGGTAGGTTCCCGGCTGGTTATTGCAGTCTGCATTGGTGCCACATAGACCTGGTTGCTCTGAACACTCATCAATATCTAGGATATTACAAGGATTTTGGTTATGACAAAGACGCATTTAATATGGACGCCAGAAAAACAGAAACTTGGAACTGTTGATTAATAGCAGTCTTACATATTTCAGCTACATCTTAGCTAGACCATACATCTTAGGAGATATTAGTAACCTGAAAACAAGTTTTCAGGTTACTGAAACAAATTCCACTTTAGCTTTCATTTTGCAACAAATTAAAGTTTTTTGATACCATAACAAACGTTTCCATCTCCACGGAAGCCAACTGAACATTCACAGAAGAAACAAGTTTTCAGGTAACTGTGTCCTCAGCTAATTGGCACCAAAAAGTAAAAAACAAACCAGAAGAGGCTCTAAAATTAAGTAATAAGGGGAAGGCACAGGAAGTTGTAGAGAAAAGAGGAGCCACTGAGGAAAAACATGCAGCCTAGAAGGTGATCAGTAGCAGTGATGACTACTGGGGGAGCATGAACTTTATGAAAGACTCCCCCTTTTGTTATCCATATACATCTCTAATCCATTGTTGCTCAACTCACAGCACCAGAGGACCGGAAGAGACAATGTGGTGCTGTTGTTTTCATTTGCAAATTGAGTTAAAGGTTGGAGTGAGGGAAGAGTTGTGCTTTGGTGTTTTTTTTGTTGGTTGTTTTTTTTTTTTAATCAAAAAACCCCAAAATTTGGTTAGCTAATAGGGATAATACATACTTCATTAACACACATGTTCACATCTTGAAAACAAGTATTTGTGCTGTGATTTGATTACAAAGCAAAACCCAAATACATTATGAATACAGAGTTGGACAGAGTTGGGAAATATAATCTTCTTGACCAGAACGGATTTTCAAAGCAGATCAAGAAAAAGATTATTTCAATGAATTGCACATATTTGCTCTGCCCACTCATGCATATGCCATTTTTCATCTCCCTCGAGAACTTTTAACCTAGTTGATTCATTTTAACCAGAACTTGCATTACAGTAAATTTCTCACAGCTAAGTTACCACATATTTTATAAAAAGACAGACTGGGTAGGAAAGATGCTTTGCAAGCTAGCAAAACACACCCTTCAAGACAGTCAAACTTGCCTACTTTGATTATTGAGATACATCAGCTAGATCAGCAACCCTCTAACCTATCCTTCTCAAAACCAGCCTCTCAGGACAGTTCATTTTGCTGGAATGGCTAGTCCTGATGGTCAGTGCACCCCAAGGAAAACAAATTCCACTTTAGCTTTCATTTTGCAACAAATTAAAGTTTTTTGATACCATAACAAACGTTTCCATCTCCACGGAAGCCAACTGAACATTCACAGAAGAAACGATTTCCAGTTCCTGGACGACACACAGCATTGGTGTCACAGTTATGAGTACCAGTGTAGCAAGGATTCCGGTTAATATCAGCAGAACCATCTGACAAGACAGATCATATTTAGCCTTGATGACTCTATCCAAGTAATAGCATTCAGTTAAGGCCTAGAAGGAGTCTGCTTATAGTATGCATTAAACAAGGAAAAAAAATACCTTTTGCACGAGAAAGAAAGAAAAGCCACAAAAACCTCTCTAAAGGTAAGATTGACAAAAGTAATTCATCTCCCAGTCACTGATAGTAGACTAAAAACACGATTCATAACAGCTTGGTTTATTCATTTTAATTAGCAGAACTTTATTTTGTATCAAACAAAAGTGAGCACAGCTTTTTTCTTATACTCATCTGGTATGCATTTTCAAATTGTTTGCTTTTTTTCCTGATTTTAGTGTAAACTTGGACAGCTTATCAAAAAAAAATACACTTCATAGGTTGCCGGCAATTCAAAGATAAAATGCCATATTTCATGATAAGTTATAGAAACTCACCCATGGTGAATCTTAGTCCCCTCTTTTGCCCTTTTCTCTGACAATACAAAAAATTCAGTAATAGAGGAACTACAAAATTAGGTAAAGATAAACAATATACTCTGGTTATCTGAGTGGCAATAGATTCAAGGTGGTATCTTGAGAGCATTTCAAGGAATTAGACACAAACTCCACTGACTTTCAAGAAGAGATAATCACTTGAATACTCTTTCTCAAGTAAAAATACGGTCTCATTTCAACAGTCTCATTTCTCTTCCTAATTGATGGATCTGGACTTCCACTGACTAATGCAATAAATTAATTTTACTCACTAATACACAGCTAAGGCAGGCTAGAAAAACATGGATGCCTGTTTGTTCTTAATTACTCACAGTAGAGAAAAAATTTCAATTCATACATACCACTGATTGGGCCAATGGAATTACTCATCGCATATCGCAGAATCTGCTCGTCTCTGTTATACAGGACAAACACACTGTCCACTGAGAGCTGCTGAGTAGCAGAAGCAGGACGGTGAGAGTCATCGTGAATGCATTCATCAAACGAGATGGTCTGTCGCCACTGATAGGCACCCGTGTACGTGGAAGCAACGCCATCCCTTTCTGGCTCTGTCACTGTGTACTCTCTCGTGGATGATGAAGTGATCACTGCAACGTGACAGCAAACACGCTGATCAGAACAGAGATCAAAAGTACTCTGCCAAATGTTATCTGTAGAATTGGGATGCAGTCTGTGCACTGTAAATAGAAATTTCAAAGGCAAGAAGCTATGAAAATGGATGTATTTCCATGAAAAGGAATAGGCACTCGAGTACACTTACTCTCCTCTCGGGTATCAGAGCATCGATAAATAGAGTAATTTGATTTATTTTTACATATTTCAAAAATTTTACTTTATTTTGTGGTTTCCAAGTAATGAAAGGAAAATTCAACTCAGCAAACTCAGAGGTCCCTTTCAGTGAATTTATAATGGATCTACAAGAGCCATCTCGCAAACACTAAACTATACCCACTTTTAGTTCATTGTAGGCTATTAGCCCTGGATTTTAAAAGTCCTGAAGAAGCTGCCTGTCCGAGAGCTCTTACATTCTTCACAACAATTTTCTATGTTGTCAAAAATTGTGACCAAAGCTCTTCAAAGAAGGGCTCATGGATCCTCCCACCAACAGGAAGGTTGTCAGAACACCACTGTTCTTTGTTTGGATCAGAACACACCTATACCAATCCATTTCCAACAACTGGCAAAAGATGGATTTCTGCTAAGTAACAGACTGTTAGATACATCATAGGACAGCAGAATAGCAGCTGTTTGAGCACTAGTAGATCAAATCCAGCCTGAAGGATGCCTCCCTCCAGCCTCTGATTTTACCTCCAAGGGAACAGCATTTCTGCCAAGCGTTCTATAGAGCATATGCTGTGCAAACAACTTCTCCCAAACTCTGAAGCTGTTCAGCACAAGGCAGAAGCTTCCTACTGCTTCCACTTCCTCCTCCACTCAGCTGGTAAAACAGGCAAAGCACAAGAGGGGTTCATTGCTGGCTATCAAAGCCAGACATTAGTGAATATAAGGCAGCTGAAAATGGTGTAGTTGCATCATTGCTATCTCTACCAACCAAAAGTGCACTCCTGTAATGAAGTGCAGTTTCTCCAGTATTCATGTGCCTATGGGTGCACCTCTTTACTTCTCTTCAACAGGTGGGCTGGCTGACGAGCAGCAACACTCCAACCTCACTTTCTTTTTTTTCCTGTATTGAAACAACCATAATTTTTTCCAGGAAGAGGAAAGCAAAAGAGGGGAGCTTGCCCTGTAAATAGTGAATGAAGAATGGCTCTCAGGAAATCTAGAGTCTGTGATAAAGGAACTGAGAGAGAGGAGAGAGAAATTGATAAGGGAATTAAGAGGTTCCTAGTTTTCTAGTCAGTTGTTAAAAGTCAGCTCAAATAATACTGATAAATGCTTGCAAAAGTTGTTGCAATGCAGTTTATATGACACATACTGGTAAATAATTGGTTTACACACTCTCATCAGACATCAAAGCTCACTTAATGACATTACCACAAAAAAATATACACCAGTACAGCTCCTACTAAAGAGCTGTGGACCTACAAAAAACTTTGTAACTTATATGCTGCCATCAACACTGTAAAAACAAGGCCAACAAAAAGGGAAATTGACAGTGTTTTGCAAACATCAGTTCAAGGAAATTTAAAATATTTTTTTCAATAAAAAGATTTGAAATATTTGCGTTGTTCCACTCAAAATCCACCCTCTTTTGGGACCTGTTCCTAAGACACAAAAAGCAACTTTCTATAAATTGAAGGGTCCTAAATACACTTGCTAAAAAGGGAATAATTTTTTTGGATTGTCTTAGTCTCTGCTTTAAGAAATGTACACTTTCTTATCATTTCATTATTAGGGAGCCTTACCAGAACTAGAAGTATGATATAGTTCAGTGTATGGTTCTATATGGACTGATGCACCAGATGGGATCTCAGGTATTCTGCCCTCCATTTCTGTGCTGATGGTAAGGTGACCATGTTCATCAATACCACTGAATTTCTGCTTTACAACCAGCTTCTCATTGTTGCCAAGAAAAGTTACTTCTGTTTGTCGTGTAAACTCACCACCTAAAGAAAGAGCATTAGTTAAACCACTTAAAAGGTGTTCCTGAATCCCTCTGTTTAAAATATTGCTTTTAGTAGATAAATACAAATTACTGTTTTCTGCAAGCTTTGATATGGCACAATTGCTAATATATTGTGTTTCTAATGAAATAACTTTCAGAGGTATACTGATAATATCCTTGAATACTATCTTAAGCACTGAACATGGTAAATTGCAACTAAGCCTGAGGAAGCAGGGTTTTTTTTAATTAAAAAAAAAAAAAAAATCTGACCAAGCTAATAACAGTAGGCCTTATCCTACCATTTAAAAGGGCAGTTTAGAGAAAATTTCTATTAGGAATACAGTCAGTTTAAAAAAAAAAAATTAGAAGTCCAGTACATCTGTTTCCAAATCAAAACCAAGTGAAACGTATGTTGTAAATTCCAGAACAAACTTCCAAAATGCCAAATCCAAGAAAACCCCAAAACAAAAAGTTATGTAAATTCATATTATAGGGCTGTAAAGGATAAAATTTTAAAAAGAAACACATGTTCTCCTAGAACAGATTCAATCTACATCTTGAATTCATGTGCACAACTGCACAGCTTTGGCCTCAAACTCTTATGAAAAGCTTTAATTGTGAAGAGGGGTTTCCCTCAAACAAGTTCAGTGAGTTGTTTGCATGACATGCAGCAATTTCTTCTGTTAAGAATTTCAGACCCTCATGAGGTCAGATTTTCGTTTCTTTTTTTGCTCCATTGATGCAATCAAGAAATTAACATGCTAGACTTCTTGAAGATATAGATGCAGCTTTTTTTCAGTAGCTCTGTACACTGTAGTAACAAAAAAAAAAAAAATCAGATGCTTTAAACAATCTCTTTCTTGCACAGGAACTAGCCAAGCCAATCTTCTTTCTAACACACTTGTGTGCTGGTACACTGACAGAAAATTTAAAAGTCCAATATTTATATATTGTAAGCACAAAAATGGTGAGAAGTTTGATTACAAAGGATCAATTTGCAGCTCAGAATAGATGTGTTTTCACCATATATTGTTCTAAATACATGTCTTTTCTATCAAGACAGAGGAAAGCATAGCACAGTTTTGAACACTGTATTAATTTAGAAGTTACCAGTAATGCTGAATCCATTTTTATATCCTTGGTGTTCCACTGCAAACATCCATCCTATGATACCTCCAATAGAGGCAAGAGGTAGTAAAGAATACCCCAAGTTCTCTGGGATTGTGCTGATAGCAGTGTAGGCACGCCCTTGGTTCATCACAACATAGGAGTGGAGATCAGTGTTCTCAAATGTAATTGGAACAGGGTTATTTCCTACAAAGATTCTTCCTTTGACCTTCCCGTTGACTCTCTGAGGAGAACCTGGCAAATCAATACAATGCATCAGAACAAAATGACAATTCTCTCATACTCTCCAAGAAACGTGTTCAGAGCACTCACTACGTTCAAAGGTATTAGTGTTGAAATAAAGAACAAACAAATACTCACAGAATTAAGACAAGAAATTGCCATGTGTTCACTGACTTATGTATGTATATACATGTTTGTTGTTATTATACAGATTACTAAATAGCCAAAATTGCCTAAAGAGATGCCCTTTATCCTCATTAACAGTTTTGTCTTCAAGGATAACTCTATATGCTGTTATGGTATATCTGACAGTAAGTGGTACACAAACTTCACTTTTGAAGACCACCCTTGATATCAATACACACTGAAAGCAAATTCGTTCATTCCGTATTAAAAGGCTAACACCACTAGGTGTTAGAGTAATTGACCTCTTATTCTAACATATTACTTTTTTGATTCTAAACTGTTGACCTTTCTGAAGACTGCCAGTGTTATAGCTATTCTGGATTGCTAGTTTTCTCCTGTATATAATTTCCTACATGGAAGTTCAAATTCCATTATCATCAGATCCTTTTCTTTCTACAGAAAATACAATTTTATGAACTGAAAGCTTTCCTGGCTTACAAAACAAAGTCTGCAGTCAGCTATTTGAGTGGTTGAAATGCATCTATACTCTGAGTCAAATCACTGCGAGGATTACAAGCGTATACATAAGAAATTCCTTTATGGATTTTACACGGGAACAAAGTTTAAATGGGTATTTAAAAAAATCTTGCAGATCAGCCCTTTAGTAAAGCAGCTTAAGAGTCAGACAAAGAGGAGCCGTGCTCTTTAGTTTGATGATCAAAGTTAATTTGTTCATCCCTTTGAACTATCCATTTCTAGAGTGAGGACCATATCAGATTATAACACAGTGGAACTTCATGACTAATTCTATCAAATATCACCTAATATGAAAGATATGCTATCTTTCAAATTATGTCAGTTATGGAAGAGTTTATTTTTTCTAGAAAGTCATGTTAAAATGCATAAAGCATATAACTGACCACTTAAAATAATTTGCTTCATTCAAAAAAGCACAGTATTTTAGAAAGTATAGCTCACTGCTTAAAATACCATTCAATATATCTCAGTGATAAGTCTTTCAAAGATTTTTTAGTATTTAGTATGTAATTGCTACTTATGTGCCTAGTTTTCAAAGAGTTACCTTCTGCTACGCATTGTCTGCCATTTCCTTTGTAACCAGCAATACAATTGCAACAAAATCCGTTGGGATAATCTTTGCAAATAGCATGAACAGAGCACTGGTGACGGTTGTTAGCACAGGTCTGTTGGACATCTGTGTGGTAGCGAAACACTGCAGAAAATAAGACCAGATATTTACACTTCATGTAATTACTGTAGTATTCATATCTCCCTGGTAAAGTTTAAAAGTCTCTCTGGACTTACTTGATTAGTTTTTTCATTTTCTCTCTAAGCAATGCGAACTATTGCAATTGATTTTGGCTAACCTTGCAATATGCAAGTAACAGTCTATTATTTTGCAGAAAACATCAGGACTTTAGCTAATTTTTTAATTAGGAAAGACTTTAATTCTGTTGACTTCAGTGGTTTAAACTTCTCGTCAAAACTAAACACCATAATTTTAACCTGTTCTTGTTTCCAAACCAAAGCAAAAAGGCGACTTTCCAACCTTAGAACAAAACACATCAGTACAGTACCCAGGACAGTGCAGCAACTGATGCACCCTGTAATCCTAATTGGTTTACCCTATTATTTCATGGAGACAGCAATTCTCACATCTGCATCAAGAAACATCTGGCCAGTCAGTCACGCTACTCTGAAATTTCTATAAACACTTTATCAGAACTTAGAATTGCTACTTCCACCCGTGGAAGACTGGAGGCCATGAAACCCTAGACAACAAATTTTACAGCAGTTTCTATTCCCAACCTTTATTAAGTCACCTGTATTCAGTAGCACATCTAAGAAAGGTCTGTGAGCTTGATTAGGGAACTAGTTTACTAGACTGGCAAGATCTGAATCAGATGACATCCGAGTTGACTACTTTGATGAATAACAAATTTATGAAATGTGTCCAGATTTTCAGATATGAAGACAGTGAGAAGGAAACAGATAATTTCTTTAGTAATTCAATTTTCACACACCTCTGGTTTTTTTGTTGTTAGTTTTTTTGTTTGTTTGCTTTTGAGTTTTTTGTTTGTTGGTTGGGTTGGGGGGGGAATGTTTGTTTTTGTGGTTTGGTTTGGTTGGTTGGTTTGGTTTGTTTGGGTTTTTTTCCCAGTCTATCCATCTTACAAGGAGTTAAGCTACAAAAAGACCTTACCTATTCCAGTTTCATCAAATTCTTCCACATCTATGACTTGAGGTTGCTGTGGGGGGAACCGCTGGACCTGAAACTGGCGAGGTGGAGCTTTTGCTGTCGGGAAATCTTGAGGACTGTAAAAAGACTCAGTTGAAGGTGTTCCTGTTACATCTTGGTATGGAGTCAAAAAGTCTTCTGCAGCTAACTGAGGAACACTGTACGTAACATGGTGCTGATCCTCTTCGGTGCTGTCCGTACTACTTGTGATATACTGCTGTGTTATTTCAGTGGAGCCGTAGTCTGACATGAATGGTTTAGAAGTCATCTCCTGATCTTCTTCATCAGGCTCTAGGCTCTCCAAAACATTGCTGATCTTGGCAGGTACAATGCTGTCAGATGAGCTACCAATCTCAAACACCCAGACACCTTGCTTCCCAGCATTGCTGCTTCTGTCAAAGAGAAGTGTATGCCAAATCAAAACAATCAAGCATGAGTTGTGTGGTATTTCTAGCCTACACAAGATGTTATCCGTCACTGAGGAGTGTCAGGACAAAACTGCTTAATTATCTTATCTACATACTTATCTACAGGTACAGTTTATTCAGCTGTAAAACACCCCTGACAGTTCAGATAGCATTTTATTCTCCATACCCAGAGCTCCGAGAATTTCTAGCTTTCTTATCTCCAAAGCAATGGGAACAGGAGGAGATATGTGGGTTACAAAGATCTTGCTACCACTTACTAGAACTTTCTAACTCATTCCCTTTCCTTCTTCTTCACTCTTTCTTTCAGAAAAGGGGCTGCCTAGGATAGACCATAAAGAATTGAAGTCTAAGTGGTACGATTTGTAGAACAACTGAGTACACAGCAGTTCCTACCAGTGACAATGAAACTGTGGACCTTTGAAAAATTATACCAAAGTACTCATATTCCTCAAGAGGGTGGATGTTCATCAGTGGCAGACTTTGTGATTTCTCATGCAATGGCTAATAGCATCTTCTTAGTTCTCAGTGATTCATGTTACAATTAAGAAAACCATGGAACTCTTGAGGAGTTTAAACAAGGAAAAAAGCATACTTGTACAGGTTTCTAATGCTGTCTTCATCATTAGCAATGACATTGTAGGATCCTGGCTTTTCCCAAAAGTAGTAGTTTGTAGAGGCTTGACTAAAGCCGACCATAGCAGGAATATTTTCATCGTCATTCTTGGAGTATGTGCTATAGAACTGCAAACTATCTTCTGGATAAAGGAAAATAGCATAGGAACTGGAGTCAGAAGAGGCTAAAACAGCCTGGAATGTGTTTCTCTGTGGAAAAAAACATTAACACCCATTTACTCATGTAAAAATAGTCAAGAGAGACAACAGAATAATACTTTTCCTTTTTTTAAACACAAAATCAACATTAGAATTTCCATCATACATAATGTATCATGTACTTCCTAGGAAAAGTCAACATTACACAAGTTTATATTTTGCTAAGGCAGTTTCAGCTTTAGCATTCATAAACATGAAAAAAAAAACATTATTAAAGTTAAATCTGTAGGAAATAGTCAGAGAGGCTGCCCAAAACAGAACAATTTTACGTTCTACAGAATATTTAAAGTAAAGTTTAAGTTTCATCTTGCTTCAAGCCTTTACCCATAGGAACATTCCTGCTTACCATAGGAACCACTAAAACAGCACCTCAGACATCAGCTATTCATTGCTACCAGAGTACAAAATTGTTATTATGAACACAGTTGCTTGTGTCAAGTTAAGCAAAAGAAGTTATCATTGACATAGAAAGATTTTGTAAGTTATGGTAATGTTCTCAACTCAATACATTTGAGCAAGCTCATCAGCTGGAATAATTATGGTGTACAAATTTACATATTCATACAGGATAGTACCTAAATGGTTTAAAAAGGGGAAAATGGCTGGGGAGTAATAATAAAAAAAAAACCTCTAACTGCTTCTTCATTCAAAACTGCTACAAAACATGAGGTTTTTCTGAATGCAACATCATCCATTCAAAATGGTCTTTAGTTCCTACTAGTCCTTATCTGATTTTAGATAGTCTGACATCAAAATGACTTGAGTCTGTTGAAAAATGCAAGCCAACAGGATTATATTGCAAGGAGGGAGGGCAGGTTATTCTACTATTTCACATTTAACATTCAAAGTAAGAGTTGTCAGGGAATACAAAGAAATCAGCTATGTATCAAACATTTTCTTTTTAATTAATAAAATATTGTAAAAGAAAAATCAAGTAAAAATTCTTGTAACTCCTATTTTACTACAGTCTTTTCAACAATAAAATACATTCTTAACTCTGTAGGATTCATTTAAACACAAAGGAATTCAAGCCTTAAAAACAAATAGGTTACAGTGTTACGCTTTAGCTGAACATGCGTCCAACGTGACTTAAAGTTCTGATTAATACTCACCTTTTCCTCTAAAGCATGATCTTCTCCTGGTGCCTGGTAAGGACCCACAAGCTTCCAGGTAACAATAACAACACTGCTGGGATCAAAAGTAGTCTCAGGAAAACCTCTTTTGATATAGTCTGATGCAAGTTGCAAGACATCTGACGATGAATCTTCCCTGTAATAGACATTTCCACGTCCATCTGTTGTGTCCAGGTCAGCCATAAAAGGAGCAATAGCCCCAAAACTCACTGGGAATTGACCAAGATATTTTTCTTCATCTGAAGGTTCATTCACTGCGATAATCCCATTAGTGGTAACCTAATAAAAAGATGAAAATTGTAACACATATATTGTTCATATGGTCGTCTCCTACACATAGGTGCTCTAGATCACAATATTGTCATTGTATTTTGAAAAGAAATTGAGTCAAAAATCAGGTTTGTATTTGAAAAGTAACTGGATTTTTCAAGTTCTTGTTTTGTATCCCATGTCAGGAGTCCTGGTATTTAAGCCGCCTAAAACCATGGATAGACCAGCCTTTTTTCCCTAGAAAAAGATTTTACCTATTTAAATTTCAGACACTTATTGCCTCTTCTAACAAAGATATACCTCCCCACCATTGCTTCAGAAGCTGATAAAACTTCTGAGCAAAAAACTAATCTACACATAGACACCAATCCAAAAAACTGCTCCATGCTTAAATATTGTAATAGTTTGGGTGAAAGTCTTTTGGGAAGATGTACAGATTTCTCTTTGCCTCACAAGGACTGCTTTAATTTTCACTTCACTACAAACATCCTCCTAGGAACTTCTCTACTACTGTGTAAGGCTGACAACAACAAGCTGCTGTTGTGCTCATGTGAGCACAGCTCTTATACCAGAGGCTATGGAGGCTAGGAGACAGAATTTCCACAGCAGGCCCTATAAATTCTCTTACAGCTGAGTGCTCTGACACAGGCCAGTAGAAAACTGGGTCTATTATCTGAAAGAAGAAAAAAAAGCGTTAACATATATAAGTGAAACTCCCAGTTTGAAAATGCATACGTAGTGGCTCAGTGAAATTTAACTGGTCAGTGAGACAATGACTCAGAGCCAACCACCTCTGACTAAAACTGAAATAAACACATACATACAGTAGGTGCTAGGGCATGTCCAAGTGTGACAGCCAAACTCCACTGGCAAACCAGAGCCGGCTCTCACACACACAAGCAGCGAGCAAGACTACAGGTGTCAGGCCTTGGGATGGTGCACAAACTGCTCAAACACAGCTTTGTGTCCCAGGTCTTTCTTCCAGATATGTATGGCACTGAGGGAATCAGCCACATACAAATCTATTTCCAGGTGCTGGACTGCATAACAGGACACATCTGACTACCTGCAGGCAGCCAGGCACTCGCTCTAGATCTGTTGCCACATATACAAGGGACTCAGAAAGGAAAAGAGGTTCCAAAACTGTCACTACAAGCTGTGAAACTAAAGCTGCAATCTCCTGCAGGTTGATCTCACTCACAGGGATTCCTGGGAGTCTGAGGAGAACAAACTGCTGCTGAATGCTGTGGATCACACAGTCCTGATGTTCTCAACTTTATGCAGTCTTTAGAGATGCTTAGAAGTGGGTCAGAATGGTTGCTGTGACTCAGATTGCAAGGCTATCTAACCCAATAGTCTGTCCCTTAATCTGCTGGTTTACAGATTAAGCAAACAAGAGGACATGCACGTACTTCAACAAGCCTCCAACCACATTCACCTCAAGGGATTCCCTGTGGTTTGACTGTTTATTCATCCTCTGTGGATCTCTTCACATATTTGTTAAGTCTTCCCTTCAATACATACAAACTTTATCATCCACAAAATCCCTGGTAAAGGAGCTCCATGAATCTGTCACTCAAACCCTGAGGTCTCTCCAGCACTTTCTGGTTTTCAGTCTGGCTCCCAGTTTCATTTGATGGCCCCTAGTTTTTGTATTGGGACATAAAAAAATCCTACCCAGTCTTTCCCACTACATCATTTCTCCTCCAGAATGAAGACCCCAGTCTATTCATGCACTCCCTGTATAAGAGCTGTTCTCTGATCACTCTCATCATCTCCAAATTTTTCTTCCCCTTTTTCCACTATATAAATTTGGAAACAAGGAGGCCAGTAGGAGGCCACATATTCATTCCCTTCACAGAGAAATTGTGTGCTGTGCAAGCCCATCAAGGATACAGGCTACATGTATCTTGGCAACATCCTTTAAAATCTGGACCACTATTACTATGGCTACACCCAGCAAAACAGAAAAAGTCTAGTATGAGAACTCATGATGCCAATCATCCCTTCATATACAACACACACCTATACCTTGAACCCTCCTTTGGCTAGCCAGGGGGTCAGAGCATGCCCATTGCCACAGGTTGGTGGTCACTCAGCTTGGCGCATAACTGGATAATGGTCAGCAGAAAACTGTTAGCTAAACTTAGCAAATACTTCCCACAGTATATGAGAATTTACTTTAAAAGTGGCTTGACATATGCTGACTGTATTGTCTGCAGATGTATAATTTCACGAGCAGCTACAGTGTAAAATATTAAAAACATTAAGATCACGTAAAAACTGGCAAGCTGGCTTTACGTACGAACAGTATATCTGAGATATATAAGCAGAAAATAATCTGCACAGGCACAATGGGAAAGGAGGTCATGTTAGAAAGGGGGAGAAGAAGCTGAGTATTGTGATAACTTTTTCTCTAATCATTTATGACTTAAAAATGGTCACAGATCCTAAGGCAAATTATGAGTTTTAGCAATACAGAACTAAAAAGACAGCATGGGTTACCTCAATATAGACCCTGCAATTAGTCATCCATGCAACATAAATATAGTCCAGAAAGGTGTCCAGAACTCCTATAACATCTGTACACTAGAAAAAGGCCTCATTCCTATAAAGCAAAGCTAAAACATGACCTGAAAATGAAAACCCACCAAATATACTCTACCACTGGAAGACAGTATGGAGGATGGTGGGCATTATGGTCTGTTTGCTAAGATCTTTAGCAAGGAGATGCACTCCATCGTTAAAGTAATAAATTTAGAGCCAATTAAAAGTTTTTCCCTTCCTTCTCCTTGCTTACACTTTTTGTACACAAGCAGCCCTACTCCCACTCTAAATCCTCTTGTGAGAGATGACTGGTGTTTGAAGTATTTTAAACAAATTCCATGCTCTTCATCAGATTTGGTGTGTACAGACTCCGCGGCTTCATGATCCCCCATTTATGGCAGAGATTAAAATAACATTGAGAGAAAATACAATCAGGACTAGTTAATACCACAGAGTAAAGCAGAAACCAGAAGGAATGGCCCTCCTCTTTTCACCTATTAGTGACATGGTTCTGACTATTCTTTTCCTATTTTGCTAACTTTAATGCAAAATTAATTTTATTAAGGAGATGCAAAATGCCAAACCCATTTTTTTGTAGTTTATAAGTGAGACAGTTCAGTTTTAAATGTTAAGGGAATGTTTGGTTGCATGTACTCTATCACCCAGAAAACAGTTGCAAGCCATTAAATGAAAATAAATACACAAACTGCTCACTTTGTGCAGTGATTTTTAGTGTAGAGAAAAAACACTTATTAATAATGAAAAAGCATTTTTAGCTTTAACAATATATTTATATTGACAAAGACGGTGAATAGTATGATTTAATTTTACCCTTTCTTTTAAGTTCACACAGACAGGTTAAAGTGCAAATCCCAAAATAAAGACAAGTAATTCAGAGTACACCCTGGGTTTCATCAGAGCATCATTCCTGCCAAAAGGGAAAGGGGGAAAAAAAAAATGCCTAAGGTGGGCGTTGCTCAAAGACCAGCTTTACAGTATATCTTTCCTTTTAGGGTATAACACTATTTAACTTGACAGGAACTAACATAGATGTATTTTTAGATGTTAAACTTCTGGATTACACACATAGTTAACATACATTTGGGGTTTGTAGCAGAACAAATCATACACACACTATTATAGGTCCATCCTGAAAATCAAGTAAGAAGAAGGAAGTGCAAAGTAAGGAAGCACTTCTATTAAGAGAAAAAGTGTATCTGTGTGTACTACAAAAATTCAAGTTTCAAACAAATGAGGCATTTTTTCCCTGTTCAGTGAGTAGATATTTTAAGGACTTGAATATTTCTGAGTAAGAGAGTTTAGAAAAATTGAATGTATTTTCATAATGAAGTGACAATTGACTTAAAGCAGCAAAGCTTTCTAATAGAAACATAATCAACTATTAATTTAGCAACTTAAAAAAAGTAAGGATTTAAAAAATTGAGCCAAGCTTGCCTTAAAGGACTCTGGATTCTTCCCCAAATGGAGGTAATTCCCTAATATTTTCATTATTCCATATCAATGAGTCTTACTGTAAGCTGAAAAAGCCTTAATAAAAGCGTGCTATTAAAACAAATATGTTTGGTTAGTGATTGGATTCAATGTTATAAATCTTTCATAGGAAAACACCATATTGAAGATTACAGTATGTCAAAGTCTGTTTCCACTTATGAAATAAAAGTGCACTCTTTTGTCTACGAAAAAAGATTTTGTTGCCAAGGATTTTATGACAAGCTGATATTAAACAATTGTTTCTCAGAACTCCTTGCCTTTTTATTCATGTGTAGAGATAACTCAAACAACTCAGCTTCTAGACTGTTGAAAAAAATAGAAAGAGAATCCACAAATTTTCAACTGATTGAAGGTCAAAAATCAAGTGCTCAAAAATTAAGATAAGTTTAACACATTATCCTTATGAATCATACAGAAAGAAATATTTAATCACAACACAAAATCTGATCTAGGAATTCCTTTGTGTATTATCACATATACTACATGTTAATTGTATCAGCTTGATAACATTTACCACCAACTAGCAATACTTTGGCAAATCTTGCTTGCCAAATAATGTCATAGAGCTTAATAAGTACTCATTGCAAATATACATAAAAATACATACTGTGAAGACACTTTCAAAACTGCTCAATACATTTCTTTAACAGGTTTACTTCTCTTTTTCCTACCCGTTCACAGTTTGTACTGTGCTTCTGTTTTGCAGTACTCATGCCAGACTCAATGCAAGATAAAAACCTCTTCATAGTGTGTAGACTGATACTGAAACACCATTCACTAAAACTGCCCATCCTTAGTAATCATGCTGGCAGAGTCCTAAAAGTGATTCTGAAATAAAATTTATATGAGTATTCTTTCAGACAAAAGCTAACTAGAACTATTCCTCTTTCAGGGCATGGGCAAGTAAAAAGATCACTAAAGTTAAGAAACCTCGTGTGTTCAATCCATTTACTGCTCTTTGAAAACTCTGCCCCCTTACCTGACACATTACTTGTTATCTTTGCTTCTCAATGGCTGGATATACAGTCCCCTATCTTTTAAGAGTATGCCTGTGCTTTAAAAAGTGTATCTTTTACTTAGGTTGGCTAATGAGTGGCCAAACTTAGAGTACAGAAGACAAGACAATGAACTAAGGGTCAAACTGAAGTCTGAACTCCACTTAATACTTCATCTTTACTGCCAGCGTCAGTGAACAACACCCATTTTCCACACATGCATAACTCGAATCCCACAAAAGTTGATATTTCAGATATGATTGTCAGGATTTATCCAGGTTGAGGCAGTGTGGACAACGAAAAAGAACGTAAGTGGCAGAACTAATATAATTCAGTGTAATGCAAGCATGTTATATCTTCAGTGAATACCCATAAAACAGAGTCAAGTACATGGAAACCACATCAAACTTTGCACAACTGCAGTCACAAGGGAGCTCTAGTTTCCCAAATGTCTTCATGTAGATTAGTCCACAGAGTTGCATCTTTGACCCACAGTGCTAAAACACACTGGCATATATGGTCAGGGAGATGGGTTTAACTTATCAGATTAACACACTGAACATACTGCACCTTCCCTACTAAGGCCTTTCAACTGCCAGCCTAGATGAGGCTTCAGGGGAAAAGGGGCAATTATAAAACATGTAGTGCTCTTGCAGTGTTCTGAAGAGATGCTGCCATTTTAAACACTTTTTTTATGGCTACTTTTGAGCAGCTCTGCTCCAGACAATCTGTTTTCAATCCCACTTTCAAATACGAAACACCCTCCACTAGCTATAAACGTGCACAAACAACTCTGGGATACAGATTCTGCTATAAAGCACACACACATGGCTGAGATTCTGCCTACAGCCCAAAGCCTGCAATTACTCTGCATGTGGACTTCCCCTGCCCAAGAGACTCTTAAGCAATGAACATTCAAGAGCACCCAAGACATTACGAGGCAGAAAGCATTTTCGGTGCTAAGAGGTGCAAGTCTTGGACATGTCAGGCTGCTGGTTAGACACTCATAGTTTCAGTTTTGTGACTTCGGTGTGCTGAAACACAAAAAACAGACCACAGCGAGGATGTTTCTTAGCTGAACACGCTCTGCGTGTATAAGCACTGAAAACGGCTGAGGACGGCGTTCATTCTGGTTAATCGATTTGCTTTACCCCCCTATTACCTGTTGAATCGTCTCGCGGTACAGACTGTGAAAAATCGGCAACAGCCACAGCGTGAGAGGGACATTAACACGACCCTAACACCCAACTGAACACAACTGGAACAATTAAGCTCTTTGGACCGACCTCTGACCTCGGCGCTCACACAACCGACACGGAACCCAAGAAGTGCCACCCCAAAGCGCCCCGCGGAGCCCCCAGGAGCCGTCCCGACCCTCCGGCGGCCAAAGGGGGCCCGGCACTCACGTAGAGGGAGCGGACGGCGGCGCCGTAGAAGTGCAGCGCCGTGCTCAGCTCCAGCGCCGCCGATCGCGCGTCGTCCCCGTTCTCCAGCGCCGCATCGCCGCGCTCCTCTCCATGCGGGAGCAGCGCCAGCCGCTCGGCGGGCAGCGCCAGGATGGGCAGCGCCAGCACCAGCAGCGCACAGCGCAGACAGCTCGGCGCGGAGCGCATCCCGGCGACTCCCAGCGGGAGGGGCAGCGCCGTCCCGCCACTATAAGCGCGGGCAGCGGGGGCGGCCGGGCCAGGCCGGGCCCGCGGGCGGGGGCGCCCCGGCCAATGGCGGCGCGGGGCGGGCGGGACCACCGGCCCTGGGCCCCCCTGGCTCGGCCCCGCCCGCCCCGGGACCCCTGCGGGCCGCGCAGCCCGCAGAGCCGGGCAGGGTGAGGGGGACTCAGCTGCAGGGATCGCTCCCGGCCCGGGCACTGCTCGCCGCCTCTAAGCCTGCGGGAGCAGAGCGGGGTCCGCGCCAGCACGGGGGGACCGGCTCCCGGGAGCGCCCTGCGGGCGCTGGGATAGAAACACTCAACCGCTTTCGGGATCAGTGTCGTTTGTGGGGTGCGAAACTCGGGAAGATAAACCGATGCAGGGTCGTAGGCATCCGACGGATGCTTTCAAAGCCGCGGCTCTCCGCCAGGACCGGTGGGGTTTCTGCGCTAGTTTGGAAAACTCCGACTCAAAGTTACTCTAGCAGCTGCAGTGTCTTCCAGCAGCTGCGGTATCTTCCAGCAGCATGCCAAGAGCTAACATACTGAGACCAAATACCAAAATCAACACGAAACAAAAATATGAATCCAGGTGCTTATTATCCGGGGAAATGAATAAATACACTGGAATGTGTTTCTTGAATTGACACTATCCATGTCAGAATTTCATTTGGTTATAAAATAAAACTAGAAAACTTATAAATCTGCAAATGAAAAATCACCGATATTAGATACAGACAAAAGTAATATAGTTGATGTAGTTCCCATGTACTTGACTCTGTTTTATGGGTATTCACTGAAGATACAACATGCTTGCATTACACTGAATTATATTAGTTCTGCCACTTACATTCTTTTTCGTTGTCCACACTGCCCCAACCTGGATAAATCCTGACAATCATATCTGAAATATCAACTTTTGTGGGATTCAATATATACAAATATATTATTTCTGACTGTGCCGCCTTGTTTTATAGCCTAGTCCTGCTCCCTTGGAACACTCAGAAGCAACTGAAGAATGGTTATATTTCATATATTTTTTCCAAAGCTTCTAGCAGTGTTTAAGGATTAAATCTTGGCCAGTAAAGTGCATGCTGTGATATTTCCACACAATGTTTACAACAGAAAATCACCTTGGGGAAGGTAACTGAAATGCTATCCACATGCTTTTTACATGGCTTTGTACTTTTCTTTAAATGCCTGCTCTTTTTGTTGTTGTTGTTTTGTTTTGGGGTTTTTTTTGGTAAGAAAACATAATTTTGTACTTGGCAAATTGCAAGAGCACAAGACATTCCAGGGTACACTATAACCACACTACCTGCAAGAAAGAAACGCATCTGTTAAGCTAATCACTATGATCACTGCAACTATCTACAACTATCTTCTGTATGTCAGTGAAAACAGTCACTGAGCATGGTGGTGTGGGAGGAATGAAAGCCTTGTCTCCTTGAGTTCTTACTGTACTTACTGAAGAAAACTATAAGAGGGTAACATTTTCCTATTAAATCCACATGACTTCCTAGTATTATGCCCAGAATTTGGAGGGGCCACTGGGAAGCTAGACAGTTAGTGTAGTAAATTTGAAATCTTTTTGAAGGCTGAAAAGTTGAATATCTACATTTGCATGTTTAAAACACGGGGTAGTAGCCATGTTAGAGTAAATCCTTTGTCCATTAGTCAGCATATTGAGATTGTTTAGTCTATATTTACCTTAAGAGGATTACAGTGTTTCTGTTGTAGCTGAACAAGTTTACCTTGTATGCAGTTCCCACTGTGAGGAGTGATGAGAATTGTTAGTTCTAAGACCAAAAAAAAAAAATTAAAAGAAATTCCTGTTGTCCTTTCTAGAGTCTTCTGTAATGACCTGAAAAAGAGATGGAAAAGCATGTTTACATTACAAAGTAGTTAATTGGGAGATATTAATGGCTAACACCAGCCCGAATGGAAAATGCAAAAGAGTTCAACAAGATTTAAGCAGGGAAGAAAAGTATTTAGATACAAACTGGAATATCACAATTGAGAAAGAACACAGCTGGTAAATGCCAAGAACTCCACAATTTCATTGCATCTTAAATCAGATACGACAGCAGTTTACAATGCAATAGCATCCTCTGAGCAGCCACTGAGATTCTGTACAATAGATGAGATGGTTTTATTGTGTTACAGGGAGGTAAGTGAGGTTCTAAAGGCATATAGTAACACTGTTTTTCCAGAGACTGCTTGTGAGATCAGCGATGTCACAGAAAATTCACCACTTGAAATAATTCAGACTAAAGCAATAAAAAAAGATCAGACGACCAAAGGAAGCAACATACAAGGAATTGCTAAAGAACTGAACATGTGTACTTGATTAAATGATAATGGGGAGGAGATTTGATTAAGATTTTGCATCAAAGATATGGAGTGCCTTCAACTCAAATATCTTAAGAATGCTACCAAACAGATGTAGGAATTATAAGGGTGAGTTTGAGGATTACAGATAACTAGGACACTGAAATAACTAAAAGAAACCATGAAACCATGTATCAAAAAATGCTTCCTCACCATGGGCTCTATTTTCAGATAAATCATTGACTGGGCATAGTGGAAGCAGAATGACAGAAAGCTTTGAGAAGCCAACACTAGGTTGGTTGAATTACTAAACAAGAGACCTTAAGGAATAATTCTGTATTTAACAATGGAATAAGACAGCCCAACAGATTTTTACTCGAGAGTTGAAAAAGAAGGTGCAGATATGGAGAAACTTGACCATCTCAAGCTCTTCCCTAGCTTCCATTAACAGAGAAAAGGGAGTTAGTGTTCCCCTTGCTGGCATGACTGAAGGAAGTAAAGTAATGCCCTGGGCCCCTCATGATGATTTTCTGCTGTTCAGTGATGACAAAGCATTTTGTCATGATCATCAAAGGACAGACTAACCATGCGGTAATAAACTGGAGAGAATTGAGTATTTGGGATACTGGCAGGAAAGAATAGAAATGAGGTCTGCTGAGAAGGAGTATTTTTTGGAGAGACAAGGTCATGGGAATCAGAAAGTCACAAGCAAAGGCAAGGCTCACAGGAAGATCATGGAGTGCACATCATAAATTTAAATCACTCTGTCTTAGAACTCAATGTTCATTGTTCATTAGAGTGGAACATGATGAGATTCCTTCTGTAGTTCTATATGAGCCAGTATCACTATGGAGGGCACACAATTCAGGAGCAACTTCAAGAAATGTGTATTTTGCAGCAGAACTCTCTACAGAAAGAAACTAATTTTGAGACACTTAGATGCTCTTGAGAAGCGATGCACATGAAAGACAATTTTCTATCTGAACCTCTGTGCAAGGTACAGAAGATTGTAGAATCCCTTCTTTTTCTCTCATGTGGAGATCTTATAGGGCAGTGAAAGGACAAGCTTCTTGGGAAGTCATATCCTGCTCCGCAGAACCTCTAGGCAAGAATGGGATGTGTCAACGCTTGGCCAGTGACCTGGTCAGTACAGAATAGATACACTGCTGTGATATAATGGTACGCAGTAGTAACAGATTACTGCTCTGGACAGGGCAAGAAGCATGGGGAGAAACAGTATCTCTCGTGCTCTTCCTAGGACTGGTGCTAGGAGAGACTGTGTATTTCTAGGGTTGCCTTTATCTATTTCTCTCTCATTATTAGAGCTGATAACTATATTAATAGGGGACAGGAAAAAAAGTCACAGAGGAAATTATGCTTAAACAGAGTCATGAACACTTTCTTCATCCGAGTTTATAACTTAGGAAAAAAAATCAATGGAAAATGCAACAGAAAAATATGAGCATCACAGAAAATTGCTAGATAAAAAAAGCAGACTTACAATTCTCCCATCTGTCAAGTAGCCAGAGCCACATGAAAAACATTACAATTTTAATCTTTTTTATATATATTTTGTCCAAGCGTCCTTCTTATATCCTAGTGCTTGTTCTCTTTCAAGAACAGATTGTGTAATCCAGTAAGAATTCTAGAACTTTTCTATAGTAAGAGAGAGTCTTAATAGGGCAAGTGGGTATATAATTATTCTTCTATTTAAATATTCAGCACCGCGCTATTACACCTACTCCAAGTCTTACTGTTTTGTTAGTATCTAAAAGTTTTAGCTTTGTGCCACAAAAGACTCCAAACAGACAATAAAAAACTAATTCAGACTTCTAAAAAACACAGAGGAGACGGGAAGACAAAATGTATGACCATTTTCTCTTATACACAAAAAACAATTACACTATGAAGGAACATTGTTTTTTAAACAATGGGAATGGGATGTGGAAAAGCAATTTGAATGGAACAGGAAGACAGCTATGGAAAAGGTATCCTTTACCTCCTATCTACTGTAAGACTGAAGAAATAATTACTCTGACCCACTGATACTATGTCAGACTTTAGAACAGAGATATTACATACAAGGAAAATATATATTCTTTTAGCCTGGTGAAGAGGTGGTATTGAATGCATCTCAAGTTAAACCATCAATTCAGATTGAATGTGCACCCAAACCAAAACACTGCTAAATGTGATATTCTCTTTTATGTGGAATCCAGACTTTGACTGAGAATTTCAGCTGTAGATGGAACACACAAAAAGATGTCACATTGAGTTCCAACAGCAAAGCTTCTAGATGACAATCAGTAACAAAAGAAAGGCCAAGCATTGATCTGATGCTTGTGGTGGCCAGAAATTCAATAAAAAATGATTGCAGGAGAAGCTCATCCTCAGCTTTTCTACAAACATTCAAAAAGGCTAATAAAGTGTGAAACACTGACACAGTCTCTCCCATGACAGCCAAGCTGCTATCTCACATCTACTCCCTGTGTCTACAGAGCACCCAGCCAGCCTCACAGAGACTGGCCTTGCCTAGATTCTCTGCCAGCTAGAATAATACATCTTGCAAAAATTGTCTTTTAGAAAGAATATATGGTTTCTCAGGTGAGTCTAAATAATCACAGCAATTCAGAGAAGACACTTCAACCATTTCCCTCCATGATGATTGAATGATATCTTTTGTGAGGAAAAAGGCTTATATCTGAAACTGACTTTTCTGCAGTGGAATCCATTGCCTAAACTAGTGAAATTCACTGAGGAGAATCTATTATTACCTATTATTATCTATTATTAGCTTGAGTGGCTGTGAGTAAAATGGAGAAACTGATTTTCATTCAGGGTAGGTGATGCTGTGATGCAGCAAAGACCAACAACTTTAATTACTTTTTTTACAAAAGGACTGGATAGGGGAAAAATATTTAATAAAGATAACATCTATTCTTATTAACAATATGGACTCAAAATTAGGTTGTAGTTAATCTTTAAATGTAGATATAGTTGTAAAAGCTCTGCAGAGAGGGAGAACAAAGTTCCCTATAATTCCATGCTTGGCTAGATTGAACACTAGTTATTAATATTCCCTTTAATGAGGTTGCTTGTAAATATTTTCACTTCTGGGCAAGGTCTACTGAGAAAGAAAATCCTTCCACCCAAAAAAGAAAATTTAAATGTTTCCTGATCTCTCCTGGTCAACCGTTCAAAGTTACCTACACTGAAGGCTTTCTGCCTTGAGGAGTCCACTCAGCGCACAACGAAGTTTCCTACAAGTTACTGAAATTTATTTGTGAGCTTAAGATAATTTTCTGAGTGGGGTGAATGTGTGTGTTCAAAGGCAGAAGGTTGCCTGAGGATAGCTGAATCATAAAGTTAGACTCCAAGAACATTGTCAATAGGCAAAATTTTTGAGTGACGACTCTGCTGACCATTCCATACAAAATGATAGTAAAAACTGGTGAGTATCAGCTCAGTATTTTCATAGTGCTTTTTTTTTTCTTCTTCACAATTCTTCTGGTACCGTGAGTTGAAATTGTAGCTACAAGGTGCTATAAATAAAATAATTTATTCTTAGATTAAATATGTATAAATTCAAGAACTTACTGTACATTTTTCATGTGAAGGCCTAATTTGTGTGTTTGGAGATAAATTATATTTACAATGTTGGATATAACTCATGTAGTTGGCTCTAACATGCTATACATTTTAATGTTGAAAGAAGATTTTTTTTTTACCTTTTTTTTTTTTTTTAAACTGTGTAAAGACTGTGAACTTTCCCCTGACTTGAAACAGTCCAGATTAAAAAAAAACAACAAACCAACAACCCAGGAGTAATTCCGTGATTACAGCTACTCATTCTTTCTGACCTAAGGACTTATATTGCTGTTCACTTCATTCGGAATCTGCAGACTAATATAAAAAATGGCACACTCATTCTTCCCAAACACAGTTTAGTGCTTCAGTCTAGCATGTAACACTACAGTTTTGTCATAGAGCAACAATAAAACATAGGGATCTGCTCTAAGGCAACTCAGCACAGAAACAATCACATTGCCCCTGGGAAAAAGAGGAATTATTTGCAAAGACTAGGATTGATGCAATAACTTATTCATTGGAGAAGTGACAGCGTAAGAGCAAGAAAAGCCTCTACTACAAGAGGTTGCTGAGAACAAACTCTGTGTGTAGTCTACACTCCCAGTTGAGAGAGGGACAGAGGGTGATCCCTGTGGCCAAGTAGCAAAGACTGGATTGTGTCCAAATCACTAACCCCTAGATCTCCGCTCCACATAGCATTTAGCCCACGATGTCTGCTGGGTTACTGTAGCCCTAGGACATAATTTGTTTCATTCTTCCCCCTTCCTCCCTGCCCCCGTTCACAGCGTTTGAAATAAAGTGAACTGTTATGCAGACCAGCAGTGGCTCAGTTAAAGCACAAAACTAAGGGTACGTGTCATATACCACAGTCTGTGACACAGGGTATGTGCAGGTTACTGGAAGTCACAAAGCCTTTGGGCTAGCTCTGGAAGATCAGAAAGGGCCAAGAAAAAAGTCTGGTCCTGGCTTATGGCTGCCTTTTGAGCATGGTCCTTGCAGCAAACTGTTGCCAGACCACTCCTGTGCTTTTTCTTGAAAAGAGCCTTTTGGAGCGGGCAAGAAATCAGCTAATATGTAGATGGGGTATTCAGGGGTTCAGTACATGAGACAGATCCCTGACACACTCTCATTTAGCAGTACAGAAATACCTGTTTATCAGCAGTCAGAGGCATATTTCTAAGCTTTTCAAGGGGAGAGACAGCAAGACTGTTAAAACTGAAAAAGCTACGCTTCCAAATGAAAGGTTAACAAAACCTTTTTCAGGTAACTACTTGTTCTATCTGAACCAATAGTTAACATCCTTCTCCTTTACCTTTTCCCCACATGGGCCTTTAACACTATACCAGTTATCTGCATACTAGCTTCCTTCCTTATCTTTTTTTTCAGAAGAGGCTTTTCATTAACCTTTGGGATCTTAGGGCTGACCCTCTTTATGGCTCATTGACCAGTTCTCATTCCTTGAGTTCTTTCTCAGAGAAACTCTTGCCTGTTTGCCTTTAACTGCGAATCTTTTACGATTCTCTCAAACTTCCTGCATGAAAAATATTTGAACGTTTTCCAGCAGCACAGATTTTTCAAAGCTACACAGTTGCATAGATCTGTCAGCATGGGTTATACTCATTTGCAATTTAAGAAAAGATATTATCCAAAACAAGAATATCTATATCCGATCCTTAATTCTCTTTATTTGCTTGAAATACATAATTGTTGTTTATGGATTTTGTGTATTTAATACATTTGTCCCTTGAAATAATTATCTGATCCAGCAATCCCACCCATCTTTAGAGCCATTAAATACCATATGAAATTGCCATTTGGAGACCCCTATTTACCATGTGTACACAGTTTATATAGCCTGAAAAAAATCTGGAGATGAAATTGTTGGAAAAAAAATAATGGAGAAAAATGTGTATAACATTGGACCCAAGTTTAAACAAAATTATTGATTTTTCTGGATATTAGACATTTTATCATCCGAGTAGGGAGTCTAACTTCTGAAGAATGAGTCACAGCATTCGAACAAATGAGAGCATTGTGTTCTTCCTGAGGGAAATCTGCTGTCCTCTGCTTCTTCTATATTAGTAAATAAAATTCAGTTATTTAGTACTCAGAACAGGACTTTGCCTTACCCAAAACGCTTTTCTGTGGCTTATTTCCAGCAACAGTGCTAGAGCATAAAGCAGATATTACATCTTGAACACTTTTAAAACATTTCCTGTAAGGATTCCATCCTGTTCAAAGTAGTTTAAAGACTGGGGGTTTCTAAGAACAGATGTTCATTGCACTACATAATATGCAAGTAGTTTGTTTTGCTGCTAGGTTCCCTAGCTCTCAATACTAAAGCTGTGTTTACATGTCCATAACTCTGTCATAGGCACTGAATTTTATTGCAACAGTCAGTATTACATTTTACATTTCCTTTGTTATGTTAAAATCTGTCTTCCTTTGTTATGTTAAAATCTTCTAGATGATCAGTAGAAGTTCATATACAGCAGTCACAGTAAAATAGTCTAAAAAATCATGGTATAATAGTTTCAACAGCACTTTTCATTTGTCATATTTACACTCTGTCAAACCTGTCCTGGTGATTTAAGAAACAAAAAAACCCCAGAAACAAACAAACAGAAAAATTAAGGTACCAAAAAAATATAGCTTGTCCAGTTGGCAAATCAGAAAGCACACAGGAAATTCAGTGGAGATTTCCTAACAACCAGAAGCAGCTTTCTGAATTGGAGCAGATCATGTTTCTTCACAAGGAAAATACCAGTTTCAACTAATTAGAATCAGTTTCTGAGAGTGAATATGCAACTATGAATTCTGTTGCTGCCTGCTAAATTCAGCCTCATTGGGGAGGATATGACAGAGAAATTACAGCTTAGTAAGCAGAAGAAGATACAATACTTATGCAACAATTTTCATTCTGTGTGGTGGAGGAATGAAAAGATTGGTCTTAAATATCTGCAAGCTGTTTCTGATATCCATAAAGTGTGCCATTACTTTGAAAACACGATGTATGCTTCACAGTAAAGTAAAACAAACAGACTGATTTAACAAAATAGCATAAAATCATCCCTGACAGTGCAGTATTTTTCAGATAACCCTCTTATCCAAAGACAGCAAAATACAAAGATAGGAGAATTCAAGAGGAAACTCTATTTGGTATGATTCTTGCCCGAATAACACCTTTAGAGTTTCCATAGCGTAACATCCATTTTATATGGCAAACTGTGACCAACTTAGTTTTCTTGCTTGCTTGCTTGAATATCTCATTTCAGATATTCATCAGCATGCCCTGCATGTTTCATGTGTCTATGTGTTCTCCAAATCTTGCAAATATTTTTGCCTGAGTATTTGCAACATTGGGGCTTATATTTAGTAGCATATACATTATACATACAGAAGAACTTAAAAGTACATTGCCCTTATTATTTCACTGCCATTAACAGTAATATTTTTCTAGTTTCTATGATTTCTGAACATTCCCTACAGTTTACTATAATTTTCTTGTGCTTTTCAGACTGACTTAAACAGAAATCCCCACAGACTGCTCAGCCTTGTCTGAGGTCAAGACATTTGTATGTCCAAAGATCCTATCTTCACTGAACACGCTTTTTCGTTTTGGTACCAGACATAAACATTTGTCGCATGTACTGCTTCAGCAGAGTAACAACTTAGTTACTGTCCCAGCATCCGAACCAGCTGCTTTCAGCTGCTCCTGCTGTGGCAGAGACAGACCCAGGACTGAGAAGAGGCAGCCTGCTGGACTTACCCTGGCCTCAGTAACCTCACTTCTTACTCTGAAGGTGTCTTTTTTTCAACTGAGAAGGAATAACCAGGGAGAGGGAAAACAGGATTTCAAAAGGAGTCAGATGAGAGAAGGATGGTGGGAAAGAGAAAGAGATCTTGAGTCTTTTAAGTCAGAGGATACAAGTATAAGCCCTGTCATGATCAGCTTTTGTTCATGCAAATTGTCTCATTTACTTTAAGGGGGTTGATCACATAGCAATGGAAAACTTTAGAGCACAACTTGGGCATCCCATCCTGCAGGTAAAGAAGCAAGAGCTGAGTGGCTGCCTAACCATGGGTGCACTCCCAGCCATACCAAACAAAACCCAGGGTCTGGTTTCCTGCTGGTCTTGACACCCTGCATGATAAAAATGGATCTCTTCCTTGACAGATCTCTCTTATCTCCGGTAATGCTTGGCTGAGTGAATTCTCTAAATGAGGGCCTACTGTGTTTGAATAAAGGAGAAATGCTGCTACTCGGTAATAAGGAGGGATTCTTGGAGAAAGGAAAGGAGTAGGCATGCCTGACTTGCTAGGCACAAGAAAGGCACTGGTACTGCTGCAAGGAGCAAAAAACTGGGTGAAGCTAGTGCCATCCAAAAAGGGAGCACTACACAAGAGACGCTAAGGTGATTAAAATGTGTATTTAGAAGTTATTCCTTGTGGAGATTGTCTCCTGCTTCTTACGCCTAATAGTTTATTTCTTCAGACTTTATTCAGTGAGTATTAAAGATTTCTTGGTGTTGCAGGCTTTCCCTTTAGGACTGTGGGCAAACAGCAGACATAACAAAGCAGCAGCTGAGGGCTCCAGCAGGTTTCTCCCTGGCAAAGGTCCCATGCCTGTGAAACCAACCAGCAAAGATTCAAGTATATGCTATTCAACATGATACTTTTAATACTGCAATACATGATACTTTTAATACTGCATACCTTGCAACCTCTAAAAGATGACTTTTCAAAGCTGGGATCAGGATTGCCTGAGGACAGCCAAGAAACTACAGTATCACAGGGGAAGCAAAAGTTCTTCACAAAGGATGCACCTATGGAAACAAAGCCTGGAGGAGACTGAGGGGAGACCTCGTTGTGGTCTTCAACATCCTCACGGGGGAAGCGGAGGGGCAGGTACCGATCTCTTCATTCTTGTGACCAGTGACAGGACTCGAGGAAATGGCATGAAACTGAGTCAGGGGAAATTTAGGTTGGATATCAGGAAAAATATTTTCACCTAGAAGGTGGTTGAGCACTAGAACAGGCTCCCTAGGGAAGTGGTCACAGCACCAAGCCTCTCTGAGTTCAAGACAATGCTCTCAGGCACATGTGATTCTTGGGGTGTCCTGTGCAGGGCCAGGAGTTGGATGCAATGATACTGATGGGTCCTTTCCAACTCAGCATATTCTATGATTCTATGCTAAAGGACATAAGCCTCTGTTGTGCAGCTCCAAAGGGATATTTCAAAACAGAAACAGAGCTCAGACAAACGCAAATCCCTAGCATGATAGACTGACTCCAGTGACTGATGAAAAGCTCTTGTCTGCCAATGTTCCAAGCCTTACACTTTGAAAGAGAGATAAACCACTGACTCCTACCACACAGCTTTTTCCAGCACTCTGCTGCAGGCTCCTTGTCAAAGGAAGCTGTTCCCTTCCTGCTGCCCCACCTCCCGCCGTCCATAGCTAACACACCCTGTCTTTCTGACTGGAGACCGTGCTCACTGTCAACCATTATTAACTACTTCATGGATTTTCGAGGCTGTGGCGGGTGGGAGTTTGCACAGGCCACGCTGGGAGGGGAACCACAGGACCTCACGTTGGCACACCGTACTACTTCCAGTACATTACCCCCGGTTCCTCTCCACCGTGCTCCGGCACAGAACAGTAACGCGAGCACCCTCCGCTGGCCTCTGCCATGAAGACACCTGCAGTGAACAGGCTGATGGGAGCTGCTGCTAGATCTGTTATGTAAAATCCAGAGAAAGACACCCTTTTACTAAATATATTAATAGGTCATACTCTCTGTAAGTGGCCTCCAGCTGCCTCCAGTCACTACACACATACACTATGTAAAAGCAGGGGCAGTGACTTTAAAGTTTATGCACAGAAAGAGCACTTAATTTTAGTGTTAATTACAATATTCATAAACTACGTTATCATATATTAAAATATAGACTTTGTAACTTGTAATTAAAAGTTAAATTATTTAACTTTAAAAAATATTTTATCATTTAAATTATTATAAATTATCATTATAATATTTTTCCTCTGAGATTTCTGGCTATTGAATATGTTCAAAATTCAAACAAAAAAAGGGACAACTTAAGTTAGTGCACCTGTAGCAGACAGGGTGTCTGGGTGCGTGACAGCTTGTAAAAAATATCTTTTGTTTGATCCAGAAGTGTTGACTCTCTTATTAAGCACATTCAACATATTTTAACTTGTATTTTTTTCTTTGAAGATCATCTTCTGATGATCATGAATTACTGATCTAAAAATGTTTATTTTGTGTAGTTACAGAAACTCTTAATCTATATTGAGGTGTCCAATAATAAAATGAGAAAGGTCCATGTTGAAAATAATGGCCTACCTAAACCAGTTCATATCTGATTACATATTTATTTTTGAGGGGATATTTTCTTTTTTTTTAGTGTATGTGCATTCACGCAGGTTGGTACAGTTTATTTTTGTTTTCTTAGTGGCTGCTCCTGCAGAGTAGCAGTGATTCCAAGAGCTGGCTGATATGTATATTTGATTCTGATTACTCTTACCAATTGTATAACCAAAACCACCTAGACTGAAACTGGGGAAGGTCATTAGTAGACATTATATTTCCTTACTATAACTACATGGATTTGGATACTTATGTGGAATTTAAATGGATAGACTTCCTTTGAAATATGCTCTCCAAGATCATGTAAGTAGATAGAATACAAATGCAATGATTAGATTCAATCTTAGCACAAATTCCTGGGTGCCCCAACCACACGTAAGAATACATATTGTATCAGATCTTCTGCCAGTATATCATACAAACTGGAGTGAAATCAATATATACAGTGACTTCAACAAAGAAAGCAATCATAATTTTCAAGATAGAAATATGTCCCTGGGGAGGAGGATAAAATCAACATAATCTGTCTCTGTGCAAAAAGACAAGTGGTGGCACTGTTAGTAAAGTTACCTACTCCAGTTCTGGTAATGCTCAAGATTCTTCCAACAATTTGGCAGCATTTCTAGGAGTTTAAAAGTGCTCTGATTTTGTATTAGCAAAGCAAATTAAAAAAAAAAACCCTCATAAAATTCCTTAATGTTAAAAAATGTTAAAAATGTTGTTGAAGCAAAGAATATATAATGAAAGCTAAAACACTCAGACTGTAAGTCTGTATTAGTGGAATCCCCCTGAAAGGATAGAATTTGTTACTACTGAGTGTTCAGGATTTTCAGCTGCTTTGCATACACAGGCATCTATCACAAATTTTGATAGACATATTTGTATTTTCTCCTCATTAGTCTCTGCGTTTTATGGTGAATTAAAAAAGGCCGAGAATTTTCCATGTCTTGCAGAGAGAAAGCACAGAAGGAGATGTAGTTGCTTTACTTTTCCATGAAAAGATATTTTTTTCCACAATATATCCCGTTCCTTCTAACATTAAATTGATTTTTATATACTGCTATAAGGCTTTTATGAAGAGGATATATGGTACAAATAACTAGTTTCATTTTCACCTTTTTTTTTTTAATAGAAATCACTTTCTTTTTACAAAGTTCTGTAAACCGAAGAAACAAAAATAGTTTAGATTTAGTATGTCTCATGAAAAAGAAGACTGAATTTTTCTTTTGTAACTCATTTTTATAGAGCTCTATGGGTGAAACTGATTCTCCACTGTCCCTACTGACTTCTAACTACCAAATCACGCTCTTTTTTATTGCAAATATTCTGACATTACTATTTTGCTTCTCTTAATTAAAAATTATTGCTAGACATAAACACTATAAAACAGGTAGGTTATTAGAATAAATTGGATAAAATCTTAACCAAATTAAAACCAAACCTGTCTGAAGATACAGACAGAGGCTTGCATAGCCTACCTTTGAAGATACAGTCCTGGAAATTCTTTCTTTCTTCTTCATATCTTTATACCCGATTGCCATATTTTTGAACTCAGGACATGCTTTTAGCAATGTGCAATGTGCCATATGCCTTGTAGGGCATATGCCATATGTATAAAACCCTATAAAACCCTTGTACAGTTTTATACTTGTGGTTATCAAGAAACCAAATACTTAACATGACTTATGCACACTTGATGTCAACAAACTGAGAAACAAGTGAGACAAGCAGTCCTGTCTTATAACAATCCCAAGCTCTGTCAGTTAGCTAAAATTACTTTTGATTTTAGTTGTGTCATCAACGCCATTGATGAAGGTCTCTAGTACATCTCTTGAATTTAAACCTACAGATTTAATTATGCAAACCTGAAAACGTTTCATACTGATTAACAAGACTCAAATTCAGCTGCTCAGTTTCTTTCATTAAGGCAGTTTGAAATTCTGTACATTTTTTTCTATTCATTTATCAAGTGGCTCAGCTTTCCTAGCTGAGGTTGAGATAGTCATTACTTTTTAAAAAATATGGGGCAACCAAATGTGAAAAATAAAACAAAACCCAGCAGTTTCTGATGAAACATACAGATAACATCTGCAATGGCATAGTTAAAATGAAGCAAATACACCTGCACAGAGGTACACAACTCTTAAAACATTTTAATAGCAAAAATGATTGAAGGAATTTTACTGTAATTTTGTCTGTTCTAGAAGGGGATTGGAAACCTGCCATTGTACTATACTGGATTTTCCTTCAAAATAAACTACAGTCAGAACAGCTGGAGGTAACAGAAGTATGTCCAGAATAAATACTTTCTCCTGCCCTCCATCCCAGCTGTTAAATCATTTTATTCCTCTTCCTTTCACAGCATGTACTACTGGATAGTTTCTACACTCTCTTCTCTGCAAAATCCCTCATCTTTCCTCACCCTGTACTTACAAAGAGCTGATATGACCTGGGGCAAACCCTTGTTTTACCAAATGTCAATTCACGCATATCTTACACCCTACAAGCAACAATATTACTTCTTAACAACACTGGTCCCTCCTACAACAGTGGTTGTTGCACTACCACTCTGAAGTATGGATCCTGGGGGAAAAACAATCACTAAAGGTAAAACTACAAAATTCATGCAAATGTCTTAAAATAAAACTTGCATTGACAACCTTAATTCCACCATGTCCTAATCTTTAAATATTTAATATCTTATCACTGAATACTTGAATATTATAAATTATTATCTAGGTATAATTTAAATTATATTTATATTTACTAATATATTAAGGGTTAATATTAATATAGTGACCCAGTGTATTTTTTCTTTTACAGTTCTGATTTATTGTAAAAGTATTGCCAAATATTATTATTAAGAAATCATATTTGTAGTTGTTCTGGTTTTGATTGGGATAGAGTTAATTTTCTTCTCAGCTGATACACTCAATTTTTTTTGGATTTAGCATAACAATGTTGATTAGCTGCTTGCTGAGGTTAAACCACAACAGTGGCTTGGATGCTTATTTAATCTAATAAACTTACATAGAAGCAGGTTTATAAAAAGAAATGAGAAAGACAAAGTTTTTGCTATCCACATGATATCATCAAACGACTTGCTTGTGAAAATTTTACAAAAATCCCCCAAAGAATGAGAGATAGCACATGCTGTCTCCAAGCAGAGTTTTTCTTTAATGTCGTTCCTGTAATAACATCTGCAGCTCTGTTTCTTCAAACGTTCTCTTTTCCTCTTTTTCTTTTTTTTTACACTTTTACAGTTCTCTGCTCTGCTCCACCCACTAGACCAATTTATTCAGCTGGTCCATTTGAAGTCTCATGCATTTAATGTTCTACACAGTAAAAACAAACATAAGCAGTTGACATGATTATTGCATTCATGAAACTATCATCTCTCAGTGTCTTAGAAGCAAAGGCAGTTCCATTTATGAACGTGCAATGTATACTTGTCACTTTTCCCCCAATAAAAGCAACATTTTGTTAAGCTGGCTACTGTTGTTTCACATAATTGTATGTTACTGATGTAAAGGAAGAGGAGACAAAGCAGAATTGATTTCTGCCACTGAGGCACAGTTCATAACCAAGTAAAACACTGCAGAAGCAATCAGGACAATACTGGTTACTGCTTTGCAACGGGGGCGAATACAGAAAAGCTACTGGTCGGGACAGGAAACTGCCTGGCTAAATGCAGCTGGCTAAGGGACATGAACCTATGTAATAACCTCTGTTTCTCATCCAGGGGAGCTTTATGGAGAAAACAGGCATCTTCACAGGCAGGCAGTACAGAAAAGCTGATACCTTCAAAGCTGCAGAGGAAAGCAAGCAGCTTCAATCTTTGTGTCCATCTCAAATGATCAGCAGGAAAAGAAAGAAAAAAAAGAAAAAAAACCAAAACCACGCTAACAAACCCAGAATTTAAACCTATCCAGAAGGATTTGGTATAACCATTCCTTCCCATTTCTCGTTTTCCACGAGGGGGCGCGGTGGTGCCGGAGGGACAGGCTGGGATGGCGGTGGCTCTGCCTGCCCTGCCTGAGAGGAAGGGTCGCGCAGGACCCGCCTCAGCGCTCCCTCTCATTCCCTCTCGTTCTCCTGGGGGCTCGGGGCTGTCCTTGTGCCTCTGCCTCTCCTCGTGGCCCCGCACCTTGGGATGAGACGGCTTTGTTGTCGTGGCGGTTCGCAAAGCGGGACGGCTGGTGGGGGGCTCTGAGCCAGCCTCCCTGTCCCTTCCTGCCGGCAGGCGCGGACGGAGGGACGGTGGGTCGAGGTGAAGACTCTCGTACCGTCTTCACCTCCTTTCTGCTGACAGAGAGGCACCTCGGAGGGGGTGAGGACTACAGCACGGTCTGGGGGGCTGTAGATGACACCCTGCTGCCCTGACAGAGGAGGTGCCAGCTCTCTCCCGGTCCTCTAATTGAACCTGGAGGAGCTGCCAGAGTCCTTTGCCCTCAGGTGTAGGCTGACAGCTTGGACAAGTCATATGGCAGCAGGAAAGTAACAGCACAAACACACGAGTAAAAACATGGGATGCAACATACAAATGATAGAACGGGGTGCTGTTGTCTGAATCTTATGTGTTCAATATTGAATGCAAATTTTCTGTAAAGGTTTGTTTACTACTTGGTTTTAGCGCAGGATTTACAAATGTATCTCAGGTCTTTCAAGATGTGCTAAAATGCAGATTCAGTAATGATCAAAGAAAGCTGATCTTGCAGGAATTCAACTCTGAGCTGTAAATTTGACACATATTTCAGGAATTCTCTGTTCCTCTGCATAGTTACATCACCTTGCAGTCCCAGACGCAATCCTTTGCTACCAGCTACAGTGTCTAATGCTTTCCATCCTGTTTTTATATCCCAGAAAGGCCAGACTGGAGTCCCTCACTAATAAAAATGTCTTCATCGCTACTCCACAGACAACCCAACAGCTGACAAGTTTCTGCAGCAGCCCTTCAGAGGCCTCATTTACCTGAGAAGGCTTAAGAAAAATTCTGGACTTTTTTGCTTCCACAGCTGAATTCTCAGCTGCTTGCATGAACAGATAATCAGGGCTGAAGCAGGTGGTTTCTAACATTTAGGGCTTTTTTAGCTGTGAGCCAGATGCTTCATGTTGTCTAAGTATCAGAAGCCAAGGGAAGAAAATGAATTAGCTCCCTTTACTGGATGTGGCTAAAATCATCCCTTTTCAAATGGACTTTTATTATTTACCCATCAAAACTCTTGTGAAGAGAAGACATGTTTCCTGGCAGAAAGTGTCATAGATAATATGAAACCCCTGGACACAGGGCCAAGTGATCTTTAGCACTCAAATCCACCTCATCCTCTGTTATCAGTCCACATTTAATCCACCTCCTTTTTCCAGTCAGCTCATACACAGCTGACTGACCTATCTAAGGGAATCCCCATTGAAGGGAAATGCCTAACTGCTTTAGTTCCTTTTTAATGTTTTTTTCCAGTGGGGGGTGGGGATGGGTGCAAAGAAGGTGGTAAACCCTAAGTCAAAGAAAGCAGAGAAGGCTAGCAAAGGAGAGGATATATTCTGCTTGAGCCAGTATGGACTCAAAGCGTCCTTCTGGATTATGGAGGCATCCAGAAAACTGAAAGCTGCAAAGAATTATTTAAACAGTGAAAAGCAACAAATCATTTTCAGTTCTTTTTATTCTTAGATCTCAATTTACTGAGTCTTGCTTTAAAAACCAAGGAACATGCATCATAGACATAAATGTCAGGGTGTCCAAGATTTTCTTACCAGTCTGGAATACAGACTGCAATTCCAAGCTTGAGACTGCTCCTATTGCATGTTGTGCAATGGAAAAGTCTGCAGGAGAGCCTGAAATCTATGTTTAACCACCCTAATAGAGACAAAGTTCGAAAAGGACACAAAGGCAGAAGTGTTCTAATGCTTCCATTTTCAGGCTGTGTCTCTTTCACTCTTCTATCCACTGAGTAACATATTTAATTATTTTAGAAAATTTTCTTCTGGTCAAGTATGGGCTGAAACCATGAAACCATTCTTTTCTTGCTTTGTATTACTCTGATTAGTTTGTGTGGTGAGTTCCTGCCCTTGATGCGTAGGCATTACTTTATGTGAAGCCAATGGAAGCTTTGGCTGCCTTAAGGATTATGGGTTAAGGCCTTGCATTTGTACTGGTTTACGCCACTGTATGACCTAAATGAGATTAGAATAATAAATCCTGATTTATTATGAGGGTTTTATTTAGACATGTTTTGAGTATGAGGTCTGTGTCAGGATTAATAGTGAAATCTAACATGCCCAGGCACAGAGAAAGCCCAACAATGAAAGGACATTTTTTCCCTTGAGAAAACTGGTTCCCAGCCCTCATTTTGGCTTTTAACAGAGTTGCTAAATGTTGAATGGCACAGAGACGCTGGATCCCAATGATGGTGACGTAGTCCATGACTTGGAGATGAGCCCATTCCAAATGAAGGACAGAAGTATCCCATCAGCAGTATTTTCCAAGGCTAAGTACTCTTGCTCTGCAATGCAGTAGCGTTGAAAAGGCTTCAAATAAGGTTCTCGGAATCCAAAGACAAATGAGAAATTACAGGTTCAGGATTTACTGGCTAATTCATCTGTCATGTTGAATGGGCACTGGTTAAGGTGCCTGCCCAGTAGTTAAATCAGATTGCTGAATCTGTTCCAAGGGAATGTCCTTTCTTTTCAGCATCCTGGCCACCATCTCTCATCAGGAAATGATGATGATGATCATGTGATGTAATGCACCAAATTACATTGGCCTTAGTGTTAGATGCAGAAGGTGTGTGCTTACACCACACAGTTAAATTTCTCTATTTTAATAGTCGCATTACAAGAAGCTTCAGAGAATTTGCCTTTACAAAAAACTATTTAAATTTAAATGAGTGGAGTGCAGGGACTTGAGCTGGTACTTTTGTGACATACAAAAGGAAAGAAGAGGAGGTATAAGTATTGTGAAGCATTAGGTGTATTAAATCATCATGAATTCCACAGTATCTCTATCCTTTGTCTAATTCAAAGAGTCTTAATAGTCCCACTCTCCACCAGCTACTTGACAGATCTTTTTCAACATCAGATTTTTGTCACACTTGTTTTTTTGAATAGATATAGGAAGAATTATTTCCTTCGAAATGTTGTTGTTGAATTTTGTAATCATAGGCGTCATGGGGTATGGAGCAAAAGAAAATGCTGAACCAGAATATAATTTTATTTTTCTTTGGTTTGGCAAGAAGCCTGTCTATTTGGCAACCTCTCCTGGTACGTCTCAGCTGGTGTGGAACTGAATGGAATGGCCTCACAATTTTTCAGATAATTTTAGAGAAAACCAACTTTTGAAGAAGGGTGGACTTTAACATCCGGCAATAATACTTAGTACTTCACATTTAAACCATGAGAGCCTGGTAGTCATGAGAAACACAGTCCAAGAAATCATGAAGCCTCAAAAGAATGAAAAAACCTGCCCATGTAATTAAGGACAATTTTTCTGGACTACTGCAGTGTAATATCAAATATGAAGATAGTTCACTGTCTAACAAAATCTTAAATTACTTTATTTTCTTCCCTTCTTAGAAGCTCTCTTTTCTGCAAAATCCTTTCTAAAAGACTTCTAGAACTACATACTAGTGAGAGTCATTAGGTGCAGAGTGCTTTAGCACAGTGATTCGCTAACAGTCTTGCCAGCAAATTCATTAACTGCGAGTGACATCAAAGATGAGAACTTGAGACCTCTTTGCACAGCAGTAGGGGCAGCAGTTCAACTTGCAGAATCCAGGCAATTTATGTTATCTACTTTTGTTCATTTCAAGTCAAATAGCAATGGGACAGCCTAGACAAGCAACTTTTTGAACCCTGTAGGTCCACTTAAGCTTATTTCTTTGAACAATGACCCTTAGAAAGAAAACAGTAACAAACAGATCGTTTGGAGTTGCCCAACATCCCTGGACAGCAGCAGAAGTGTGCTGAGGACCAAGCATTGGCTGAACTTCTTAAGCACTGAAGAACCACATGGGAAATTCGATCTATTAGGAAGTTTCTTATAATGCTGCAATGCAGAGTTTCACAACAAACCTTTGCTCGCCTACTGGCAAGGACAGGTGTCTGTGATGCAATCTGTGTGACCACTGTTCTTTGCTGTCCCTTGGCAACATCTGACCAAGAGAACAGCCATTTTCTTTAGTTGTTTACAACGTGCTGCCCATGAAGCTGGAGTCGGCAATCACATCCACAAGGGCACTAAGGGAAACCTGCAGTTTGTTTGTTGAGTGGAAATGGATGCTTGCTTTCCTGTACATTTTATAATATACTTCAGGCAAATCCTGGTGGTTTTGCTGAAGGCAACTTGTGGAAGCCTTTACCCTCATGCAACAGGTTAAAGACTTATAGTACAAGCTGTGAAGAGTTGTTATAGGTCACTGATAAAAAGCAATACAGTGCTTATGGCCACTGTGGGTTAACGTTAGCCACAAGCATAAGAAGAAAGTTTGTGCTGAGAGCAGAGAGGTGGCGTGTAACTCACTGAATTTATTATTGCTGTACTATGTCCTCTAGATAGTGCATGTGTGCACTGGGTTTGTGGAGGCTGAGGGATATACAAGGCTGGCCTACCAGTGGAACCGAGGAAGGCTAGGAAGATGTTTTCCTTGTCTGCTAGAAGAAAGTATGTATCAATATAGGGGAGCTGTTTTCCTGATCTGGGAGATGGAGCCTTCTACAGTATGTACTACAATATAACCTATTGTATCTGTTCTATTTGTTATGCATATTGTCTAAACTCCTGTTCAGGCCCTTTATCTTCCCCACCTTTGCCTAATGAACATTATGGCCTGAGCACAGATAGCTTCTTTGACAAACTTGCTTCAGTAACTGCTCAGTTTTCCATGTTCTACCCTGGTATAAAGTAAATTTTACTTTTTTTTGTTCTTGTCATTCTGGGAAATACACAGGATCTAGGAGCAGGTGCTAATTTAAAACTAAGTCCAAGTTTATTTATGTTGAAGCCATAAAATCCTCCTTCTGTACAAGCTATAGCATACCTCTGTACGTGTACATGGGTTTTAGTGTTTGGACATTTCTTATCCTCTCTCCTCTTTCCCATATTCACTCTGCATTCTGTATATTTCTGTATGTAGTCAAATCCACAGTTGCCCAGTGCTGTGTATCGCTCTACTTCTGTAAGCTGTTTAACTGGGATTTCCAAAGCTGACTGCACCTGGTAAGGGTCTTAAAATCATATCTAGACACCTTAATCAGTGACCTGATTTACAGAAGCACTGAGAACCCACAAACCCCTTTGCAGTCAGTGGGACCTGAGTTTGCTTAGCACTTTGAAAATCAAACTGCTTATGTTTCAGCACCTAACCATGAATTTTGGAACATAGCTTTAAGGGTTCAGCATGGACATTTTTAGGACAGAATGGGGTTCACTTAGAGATATTTTTAAATAATTATTGAAATGTATGTCTGCTTATTTATATTAATAAGCACAATTACGGTAATTGTCTTTTTCAACAAAATAGTACTTCTGAACTCCTTATGGTGCAAGGCATTAAGATGGAAATCATTATTTTAGTTGATACTGTGTCAGTTTCTGCATACCATGTACACTGTGTTAGTTCACTTCATGGACTCTTTCACTAAAGGAATCTTTTTTCACTGTTCACCAGAAATGTGGGGTCCTCCCTGGGGATTGTTCTGAGTAATAAGCACTTCTTGTAATCAGCTTACTGTAAATGATAGAGCAAAACACGGCTGTGCTCCAGACATGATACCAAGGTATCTTTTAAAAACCTTGTTGTTTTATGGCATATGACACTACACATAACCTAGAGAGATATGAAGTATTTTAACCACGCTATGAATGTCTAAACCACTCAGTTTCAGTTCTCAGTTCTCACCCCCATGAGTCAAACCCATCAACCTGTCATAGCACCTATTAATTTATAGATTTCATCCCAAGGGCACATCTGCACACTTGTGAGAAGGCGTGTCTGGTCAGCTGTTTCCACAGAGATGGCACAAATAACAACCAAGAAGAAAAGAAACTGTAGCTGCACATATGCTTTGGTGAATTTGGGTATTAAGGAGGGTTTATTTGTTCCTGTATGTGCAACGTTTGGAAGCCGTGATGTGCCTTTTCTCCCATTCCAATGAAATGTCTTATGTTACAAGAAAAAGAAGAAACTGAATGTGTTAGATTTGTGTGCAAATTGTGTATTTCTTTATGAACACAAAGCTTTCTGCAATGGTGAGCTGAATTGTTACAGCTTACTACAGCAGATTGAATTTCATGAATACTTGAAGGTGCTTAAAATGATTTCTAACAAAATGCAGCTAAATGAAGTACCTGTTAAACAGAAGACAAGACAAAAAAATAGACTAGAAAGATACAGTGTGGCTGCCACTGGGAAAATGTCAGGTACTTGCTTCTTGTAGAAAATAGAACATTACTTAACTGATTTAAAATCCAGATAATTTTCCTTCGAAAAAAATCAGCAGTAAGCTATTCAGGGGCTGGTGGATTTCTTTGTTACTTAAGGATGGTAAGATTTGTGCAGAGACATCAGCAAAGAGCAGCTTTCTGAGCTGTTCCCTGCCAATTGCTGACAAAGGCAGTCCTAATGAATCATTCTGAATTGTGATCATGTGCTACCAGCCCACAGTGAGCTGCCAAAGAGGAAGTGCAGCTTGTTTTCTTTCATTTTCTTGATTCCTATGCTGTAGGAAGATGAAAGGAGAAGGAGGAGGAGGCAACAGCGGCAGCCAAACTTAATAAATAATTCTGACGATTCCTGATATCAAATGGAGGCCCCAGAGTGGGACCCACTGAAAAATGACACCCTTCCGCCGACCCTGACGCCAGCTGTCCCTCCGTATGTGAAGTTGGGCCTGACCATTGTATATACTGTTTTTTATTCACTGCTTTTTGTGTTCATCTACGTTCAGCTCTGGCTGGTCCTTCACTACAGGCACAAGAGGTTCAGTTACCAAACTGTCTTTCTGTTTCTGTGCTTGTTTTGGGCCTCTCTTAGGACAGTGCTCTTTTCATTTTACTTCAAAGACTTTGTTACAGCAAATTCTCTCAGCCCCTTCATCTTCTGGCTTCTCTATTGCTTCCCAGTCTGCCTCCAGTTTTTCACCCTGACCCTGATGAATCTTTACTTCACACAGGTAAGTACAGATATTTGATTGATTAAATCTGACAGAATGGTAAAGCAGTATTTTGTAAGAACCGTGAGAAAAATGTAATTTACAAATCTACCTTGGCAATGCAAAAAGCACATTTCAGTTGTTTAGTAGTTTATTTTAACTTTTGATCTATTTGCAAGTGATCAATGTTACAATGAAACTGAAGCCTGAAGTGATCATTGCAGGAATGTCAATTAATATATCTACTGTCTATAAAATGGGTGTCATTTAATTTAAAGGTTTAGGAAAAAATGTATAGGAGAGCTTGAAAGCTGGACACCCAAAATGCCGTTCTGTTATTATGGTTTATTTTTGTTGTTGCTATCATTAGACTTTATAAACCTCCTGGCTTACCAGACTTGATCTCTGTGTGCAGTCAGAATTGTAATTTCTAATTTTGCCAGCAACCCCCCTCCACATCCTAGTTTTTCTTAAGTTAGCTAGCAGGTTTCTGAGTGAGATTTCTATGTGTATCACAATTAAAACTGTTGATCAAGTCCTACTGCAGACCCAAATTTCTGTAATTATCAGTATTACAAACAGATTTGACTCTGGACCCCATTAAGTGCTAAGTGCTGTACAGAGATACACCCTCTGTTTCAAGGACTCTCTGGTATAAAGGTAATTTAACTGTACAGTGGGGTAAAGGATATAGTATCATCATTTCAGAAATAGCTCCTGAGAGTTTATCTGTGCCACTGACAGCTAAGGAGCCAGATGAATTAGGCTGCACAATGCTCCAGGTTGCTGCAGTTAGAATTGCTTGGAAATATTTATGGTGAACTTGGATATCTTGCACTGGGCTGCAGGGTGGGATATTGACATGCTGAGGCAAAGAAAAACTGCTGGGCTTGCCTAAGATCACACAGGAAGCTTGCAGGAGGGCAGAGACTGGGTTCTCTATCTCCTCAATCCCACTACAGTGCCTGGAGCAGGATGCCAAGCTTGCACCCAGATGACCTTTGTCAAAGTCCACTTTCTCAGTGCAGGAGCAGTTGGTCGAGAGAGCATCAGCCAGCCCTGGAGCACACCAGGCAGTGCTCAGGATGCTCTGGGAGTTGCTGTGTGCCCCAACTGGAACCAGCTTGGTATCTGGGTCTGGGTACTTCTTTAGTCCCTATGGTGTTTAACAGTGCTCTTTGGTGATGACAGGCCTATCCATTCTGAACAGCCTGTCTGGAGAGATGAGCTGCCTGTAAGATCCGCCATCCTAGACGTGAAAAAGCAACAATGTAAGCATGACAGCTGTAAGAAGATCACTTGAGTTGTAGAGGGTATTAAATACTTAGAACCACATACACAGTTTTGAGCTTAGGTTTGGTGTTCTGGATTCAGTGTCTGAAACACCTGTTAACTCACCCTGTTCCACTCCCTGGGACTTGAGATACATTAAGGGATTACAGAAACCTTTCATCTACATGCTACTCAAATCCAGCTCAGGCATGTGGTGACCTTTGCTTTATCCCATAGCTATTGTGAGAGTTATTTGATAACTGCAGTTTCCCAGAGCCAAACGTCCATCATCACACAGTCCATCTCCATCATAGTGCTGGGATTAAGTCGTAGCCTTAAATCAAATCCTTCCCTCAGACACACTTGAAGGGCTGCCATGGGAGTCTGCAGGCAGAATGCAGCATCCTGGCTCTTGGCCAAGAGAAGCCGAGACCGGTGTGAGCACAGAGAGACACAGCAGTCTCTCATTAGAGTGTCAGCACTCAGGAGGCTTAGTGTTGTGGGTAACATTCATTTCGTCTGAGGAATATCTAAAAAGAGAGCACACAGAATGCACACATATGTTCTTTCAACTTATTTTTAGCATTGCTGTCTGATAGTATTCAGGAAGCACAAGTCAGTGGTTGGAAACAGAAAAAATGCTTAGGCAAATGTTCTGCCTTTGAGAGAATTCCTGCTTTGTCAGCCTGAGTCCTCATGATCTTCTTCTGAGCCCCTCTGCAAAAGAGTGTAATAGTTACCTATCTTGAAGGGTGTTGTGAGTCTTTTGAAACAATATTTGCAAGACACATTCAGAGTTTGTGATGTGCATCATAATCTTTAAATACTGTGAGCCACTATAGACAGGCATAAGATTAGTATTGTTGTTTGCTCTAGAGCTGGTTGGTGTCAGTGAAATCTCGCCTTAAATATCTCCCCAGATGAAACAAAGCTTTAAGAAATACAAGCACAGTCATTGTAAAAATATAATATGACACAGAATAAGTGCACATACTTTTAATTCACTGCTATTAATTCTTTACTTCTAACCATTAAAAGGTGGTTTGGCTTGAAATTCAGCATCTTGTATTTAATGTGCATCTAGCTTTCCACAGTAGGCAAGCAAGAACTAGTGTGAAAGGGGTGGGGAGAGAAAATTTTGTTTTCAGTAATGGCTTATAACTTCACAGACCTGTTCAGAAACAACTTTTGTCCTTTTATTCTCTAGAAGGCAGGCAAGAAGGGTCTGCAGCTGTGTCTCCTTGCATGAAAACCTTGCTATTACACTGGTGTTTAACTAGACGGAAAGAAGTGAACTGTGTATAGGATAGGGATAGAGGACTGGAAGACACCCCATGGGTCTCTGGAATATGCAGGTATTTATTATCTACTGTACAGCACCCACCATTTCTATATGTGGCACTGCTAGGGAAACTTTCAAACATAGATGTGAGAAGGAAAAAAGTTATTAAAAAATACTGCAAATCCTCCTGGCCAAACAAAGACCCTCATTTGACAAGTGCCTGAGGGTATTTTTCAGAATAATAAGAAGCTTTGAACTTGACAGAAAGTTAGCCACAACTATTCTCTTTTTTAATAGGTATTCCAAAGCAATAGGGAAATTTTAACTGTGTTTTACGTGTAGCAAGAGAAATAAGCCCTGATGACATCAGCACACCGGAGTTTTGTTCCCAGACTTGAGCATCAGCAGTTGCAGCAGAAGAAGCTGCAATGTGTTGGGGCAGGTTGCTAAAGCAGGGGACCTGTGGGCAAAAGGGAAGTTAGAATCAAAATAGATTTAACCCATAACAAGGGATCTTTGGATTAAGAGCCAAGTTCAGGGTCTTTTGCTACAGTTTTAATGCCCTGCTTAGGGCAGAATAGAAAAGGTGCTGCAGATATAATATTAGTTCCTCTCAGAAATCACATACTGGAGAAAATTAATGTGATTTCTAATGAAATAACTGAATATATTAGAATCTATTAATCCTGTGTCTGTATTCATTCTCTTCTAAAGAAAAAATAATAATGTGACCTGTCTTGTCAAGGGGATAGACCCTCTGTCTACTTGAAAATCATTAAAGTAAATCTCAATTGAAGATGAGATCCAGTGGCACTTCTGTAAAACAATAGCACGACAACAGCAAGTAACTGCACTGTATCAAGCCACAGCAGCTCTGTGATCCTGATCCATCAGATAAGGAGCTGAAGTGTGAATTTCCACCTAGAGAGATCAAAAATCCCATAGATATATTTGCCTTACACGTGCAGCTTCCATGGGTTTATTTTGCTGTTTGATAACATATTTTTCATTTTAAAGTGGAAAAGACAGTGAGGATCCTAGGAGTCTTTCGTTTATCTTCTCTGCCCCTGACAAGGGGAGACGGAGTTGAGTCCTCAGACTTTACAGTTAGTACTGTGGGCAAAAGAGTAAAGAGGCTCTGGGAAACAAAATTAGTTGCCTTTTTTGGTGCACGTGAGGGGTGGGCAGAAGGACTTGCTTCACTTTGTCCTGTTTGCTCAGACTTCACATCTCCCTGGGGAACAGAATACAAATGAAGCAGGAGGGAGGCTAGGATGGAGGGTTACAGACTCAAAGAACAAGGTCACGGCCAAAGACCGTGAGCTATAGAGGACACTGAAAATCCCAGACCTCTGCTGTGGCCAGGCACAGCAAAGTTTCCCGGACTGTAGGTTTTATCATTAGGTTGGGAACTTCTCCAGGACCTAGAGAAAGTAGTGCTGAGCTAAAGAGGTGAGAGACTGTATGGGTGGAGAAGGGTTGGTAGGCAGATTTTACCCCTCCTTCCTCCTCCCTAACCATTTTCCCTTTTCTCTGGCATCCACATTGAGAAGCTTGCCCTGCCTTCCAGGCAGAGCTGATAAAATCAGGGACTTTCAAATCAAGATAAATTGTACAGAATAAGACAGTTCAGAGGGGAGCTGGCCATGCCAAAACTGCCTGGCAGGGTGGGGTAGAAACAGCACAAGGTTTTCGGAGAGTTTACATGTATCTCAGTGAAACTGGGGTACATGTTAGCTCTGGGAGGAAAATTAAGGGAACTTCTCATACTCTAATTACTGAGGATACCATTTCAAAAGTTCTCACCAGTGAGAGAACAGAGAGGCCTTTTTATTTAGAGAAAGATTTATTTTTTTTTAGTAGAAATGAATAAATAATGTATTATAAAGCTTATTATTAATTTAAAGCATGCTTTAGATGTACATAGAACTACACAGGGGTCTAACTATGTATGGTAAAACATCAGCAAATATATTTGCTTTAAAATGTTGTCCTTATTGTATCTACAGAAGACAAATTGCAACAGCAGACTGGCTGGCTGTCAGCATCTGACATGAAGAATGAGATCATTTGACTTGGAAAATAATTTGATAGGAAAGCTATACATGAAAATTTACTGTGGCTGTCAGCCCCACAATCATCCTTGTCCTTTTAGGACTATTTTTACCAACTTACGGAAGAGTGAATGTGGTAGTGAGTCATGTTGCCCATGTCTGTAGGCCTTACAAACTGTGTAGAGTTTAGAGAGCAGAGAGAAAACTTGCCTATTTTGGGAAATCTGAACCAAATGAAAGAATGAATATGGGAGAAAGAGAGAAAGGGGAAGGTGGGCCTTGGCCTGGAAGATACACAGCAGGAGAAAGGTACATGTGTTATTGATGAGGGGCTCTGGGCCTGCATGAGGTTGTAGCAGGTTTTCAGGGTTCAAAGAGAAGTTTGCATGGCCCGTGAAAGAGGAAGAGAGGAACCATGTTGAAAGTAACTGGGAAGGAAAAGTGCATGCTATGCTTCTTATCGGGTTTTTGAAATGAGAACTGGTGAATAAAGCTGAACTTCATTCCTGTGGAGAGGGCCAGCTTGAGACATATGCAAGTGCTTGTCACATACCTGAGGCTTTTTGGTAAGCTGAGCTGTGGTTCCTGTGAGTGTGACTTGATCAGCTAGTACCGGAGGTACTGTAGAGGTTTGTACCAGTGTCACTTCCACTAAATCAGAGCATGGACCTAAAATTTCTTCAGGGAGATTTTCTTTTTCTTTTGGGAATATCTGACTTGGCTTTGACACCAGTTTCATTGATACTTGTAGGGCCAAAGTGGCTCCTGATTGACGTTCATAACTGTAGCTGGAACCCCCATCAGCTAAAACAACCTGGCCCTGTCTGCTTATTCTTCTGCCCAGCAGCTCTGCAGAGCTCTCTGCAATCGAGCTGCTGATGGGCTCCCATGCCATCCCCACTGCTGGGGCCTGGCAAAACGCCCTTGAGGTCAGCTGTTTACATCAGTTCCTGCAATGGGAATTTTCCCTGGCTGTATGAAGAGCTTTTTGGACTCCTTTTGAACTGCTACAGTTTTCTATGCCAGACATATACCTCAGGGGAGTGGAGGAGGGAGTGTGAGAATCTCATTTGAGGTTTCCAATCCTTTGGCAGAAACAAGGAGTCAAAACAGGATATTTCCCCTTCAAAAAACAAGCAAAGGGGTAAATACTTTTAAGAAGAAAAAGTAACCCTTTAGACATTAGAAAATTAGCAAGGATTTTCACTGAGTTTTCCATGTTACCGTTCATCTTCAGGTTCTCTGAAAGATTGCTTTAAAAGAGCCTGCCTTCTGCTTGCTGTTTATTCTATTCTTAGGAATAGTCTGGTTTGCTCCGGTTTGCTGGAAGACTTGCTTATATGACTCAGATATTGACTAGAAGCTTTCTCAACACTGCTGTGGGGAGGGGCCATTGAGCAACCAGTCTCTTGAGCTAAATGCCTGTTAAAAGCAAAAAACTGCACCTACGCATGTAAGGTATATTGAGATCAGCTTCTGACATCCTTACTCCCACTGAACAGCCCTTTAATTTCTGACAATCACATTGCTTCTAGCAAGGCTACTCATGAACTAAGGCCCCATCAGTGTTTAAGCAAAGTCAGCAGAAGTTGGCTGCCTGCGTTTCTGCCTAGCAGTGAATTGGTCAGAATTGTCTATATTGTAGCTTTCATTCTATACAACATTCATTTTTGGTACAATGTTTATTTTCTTTCTTAATGGTCATTTTTCTCTGATAAAATTCAGAACATTTATGGTTGACAGGTCCACCTGAATCACAGCAGCAGCTGTTTTGGTGATCTTGAATCTGGAGATCCTGCTGGATCTGCAGCAGGGTCGTAGTATTTAGTTTTAACTAAGTTGTCTGTGGAGATTTTGCTGGGTAGTGTAGTCTTGGATTGGTTTATGTGATAGGACTGCTCTGTGACATTGTAGGGATGAGTGGATCATTTTTGGGGAACCACAGGAGATGGTATTTAGGAACTTGAAATTTTCTATGTTTTTTGAACTCAGAACAAATCATTGCCCACTGGAAATTGCTTGTCTTTTGCAGTTCTTTGCAGAGGCTCTGAACTCTTCTGTTCAGTGCAAAGCTGTCAAAATTAACGGTACAACATATGTGAGTAAGTGCTACTCACAACAGGTGAGGATTGTGGAATGGCCCTAGAGACAAGTTTTACTTGTTTAGTTTCATTGAGGTCAGGGATCTGTTCCCTCCTGCTTGCTCACAGTCTCTTCCAGAATAAGCAGGGTAGGCATTAAGTCTTGTACAAAAAGTATGTGGAAAGTGTTTTGAACCCCATGTCTTCTCTAAAAGTGACAGCTACTCTTTATGCACAGCAAAAATGCAGAACAGGGCTTCCTGAACTTACATACTTACATACAACTTCCTGAACTCCTGTGAGATTTCATGACCCAGGAATTTGGAGAACGAATCACAAAAATCTTCCATAAGGGATACTGCCAGATCTATTTGAAAACAGTATCAATGGTTGCAGAATATTTTTAGAGATTTTTTCCCCAAAGTTTTCAATTTTCTTCTCAGCCTGCTAAAAAGCTTAGTGTTCTTTGCTGCTTCAGCTAGTGCTAAGCAGGCTGATGCGTCACAAAAAAATTTCCATGTCAAGGCAGCTGTTTATGGTGAATAGAAGTTAAATGACAAGTTGTTCCAGGAGCACTGGAACAAGTGGAGCCTGATTTTCTCCAGATCTATGTCTCATGATTGACTTTGTTTCCATAGCTGGAGCATTTCTTACAGTATTGTGCTATGTGGACTCACATTGGGTGGTGTGTAGAATCATTATGCAGGGCTCTCTTCACTGAGATCATAAATCAGATGCATTTATAGAGTTTCTTCTTTCTTTAGAGTGACTAATTTTTAGAAGGGTGATAAAGGATCATGCCTTTGATACTTCAAGTATTTTCCCATCAATTCTCTGACAAGAGTATTTTAACACTAGTAAAGGACAGATAAACAGATTGACAGGCAGACACATGCCTACACATACATTGTGATCATGTAAATCCTGTTTCCTTGGGAAAGCATGATAATCATAGCAAATATTATGCAAACGTTACTAAAGGGCATGCAAAACCAGGTTAAATGGATAAGGCAGGATAACTTGAGGAGAAAATGATTAAGAAACAACACAGAATAAGTCATACAGCATGGGGGTTTTGTAATACTAGCAATCGGTGTGCTTTGGTGTTGGTTTAAATGAACATTTGTAAGCAGAGTTTGTTTGGAAACCATGTAGCTTGTAAAAAAAGTGATGATGCTTTCCTGTAATTTTTTAATAAACAAGATATAAAATATGGTAGTATATTTTTGTCTAATTTGTGATGATGGTTAAACACCTGTGGCTGATATTACTTAGCTACAGAAAACATGTCAGTATTTTGTCTTTTCTGTTACATCAAACTAACTGCTGGGCCCAGTCTATCTCTGTAAAAGCACTATATTGTTGTATAGTGAAGAGGCAGTCAGCAGAAACCAAATAATACCTTGGAGTGAAATAATGAGTTTGGTTCTCAGTGGCATCTTTTTGGCAATCGAGATAGATACAAATGTATATATCTAATTTCAGGCCAGGGTACTATGATGGGCTCTACACAGAAACAGAGCATCAGATGTGGTATGAGTTGGTCTATGTGAGAGACATGGACTGCTAGGTTATGTAAGAGCCTATAATAATTTGCCTCTATGATTTTACTGGCATTGGTGCTCTTGTGAATACTGGTATAAAGTATTCTTTATACCAGTATAAAGAATACTCTTGTGAATACTGGTATAAAGGTATAAAGGACCTTATTCCTAAACCAGAATAAATGAAAATAATAGTGTAGATAATTTGTGCACAAGTACATCTTGAACACTTGCTGAGTGGTTTTAATACTTTACTTAGAGCTTGCCTGCCATGGGCAAGCAATCCATGCAAATCTGTTGTGTAATGAAACCTGTCATTACATTTCTTGTGACCTGTGAGACACGATTTCTGTGGATCACAAGTATCTTTCTCTACTGACATATGTGCTATGTTTGATGCAATATTTTTTTGTTTTGCAGGTGATTTTCAAAGCAAAGTCAAAATATTCCCCAGAGCTACTGAAATACAGGTAAGAACTATGCAAACATTTAATGTGATATAGAAGAGTAGCCAAGCTCTTTAAGAAATGATACAACTTTTCTAATTTGTGACACTCATGTCTCAGCTATTCATATTTCTATACCAGTGTTTTACAGTGATGGTTCTGAGGTCAGCTTCTCCCTGTGATGTTTGGAAGACTGTGTCCTTCCCCAACACAAGGACCGTTTTAGATAATCATGTATTTCAAAGGCAAATATTTCAAATGCAAGCAGAAAACACCCACCCTGGGGATTTGTTTACAGGTTCTTAACATTTGTATTGCTAGGTAAATTCAGATCCAGGGCTTTGGTAAAGAAGCAGCGTGATGTATTTTCTTTGACAGGAATGAGTAGGAGTGGGTATGTTTTAACACAAGGTCAGTGGTAATAAGAGACTTAGAAGTTTTGGGAAGATGAGAGAAGGATTGTGAAGGGAAAGAACTAGAGAGAATGGATTCAAATTGATGGTGTGTTTGGGAGCTTACAGATAACCTCCCCTGACTCTATATAGTTGAGTTTATGGTAGCTTTGCATTTAGGTGGGAAGATTTGTTTGACATCTTGTTGAGCAGGAGGAGCTCCCAGAAAGTACTTGAAAGTATACCAAATGTCCAGAAAGCTAAGGAAGAGCTCAGTAAATTAATGCTTATTGTGGTAATGACTAAAAACCTCAGTTGGGCAATGTTGTTTTGGCAGAGGGGACGGAGAGAGGTTGTCACCATTCTAAAGGAAGAATTTACAATATGCATTCAGGATAGGAAAACAGAATAATTTGAAACTGAAATCTGACTTGTTACTTGCTGACTGTTAGGAGAACATAAGTACTGTATCAACAGGGCAAATATTAACATTGTCCTTGCCCTAGAAAGTTTGTCATCCAATTGGTTTTGATACAGCTGGAGGAGCAATCGTCTGGAGCAAGTACTTCAGGAACCATGTCTGGTATAATGGCAGTACAAGTGAGAGCAGGCTTGGAGTGGGCTGTGCTTGGTCTGGTGAGGTCATGGGACGTGCAGGGTGTGATGGCTGCCTCAGGAGTGTGTACTTAAGGCTCAACCGCATCTTTGAACCCCCCTTTGCACTCTGGTTTCTGTGGGCAGGAAATCCAGGCGTATGGGCTGGGAGACAAGCACAGCACACACTGAACAGGTCCCAGCCAGCTCCCAGTCCAAGTGTGCCAGCCCCTGATGGTGCACACAGGCAAGAGAAACAGAGCATCGCTTTGCACAAAACCTGGGCTGCAGGTCAGGGTGGTATAGGACTGTGTGGACATGTTCCTGGATGGCTTTAGAGGTGAGATCTAGAAGCTTTGAACCTCATCCATTACCAATATTTGTGTCAAGGCTTTATTTCTGAAAGCTGCTTGAAAATGTCTTTCTTGAGGCAAAGAGAGCTTGTGATATTTAGTCAATGCCTATGAAGTGACTACATTAGCACTCTGCATGTAGCTCTTGGAGTGTTTTCATTCCTAAATACTTATTATGTATTGTGACTGGAATTACTCATGCACAGCCTACCCTCCCCACAATAGCTCCATGTCCACCCTGACTCTTGTCCAGTGCATTTCTAATACAGATCATTCTCGGACATGGTATAGTTTTCCTTTCTTATTCATCTCTGTTGGTAAAGGTTTTCAGTTGTATTTTGTTTTAATACCTAGATCTCTCAGCATGAATGTCTAAAAGAGCATATAAATAAAATTGACCTCACTTCCTATCTTATACTGGACAATTCAAGTGATGTAAGACATGCACACCCACAGCTGAGGTCCTGAACCTTAACTGTAACAGGCTGGTGAAAGATGACTGACTCACAGAGTGGTTTGGGTTGGAAGGGACCTTTAAAGATCATCTAATCCAACCCCTGTCCTTTGGGCAGGGACATCTTTCATTTGATCAGGTTGCTCAAATCCTGAAGGAGAAATGGGTGATGGATCATAGAAAGATCTGAGGCTTACAGACAGGTCTGTAGTCTGTATTTACCAAATCTGATTTTTCTTCATTTCTGAATTTACACTCTGATTTCCTCCACCCCCTCCCATTTTCTTTAATAAATATCAGACTTTATTGCCTGGTATTTGCATTTTGCAATAGATAATGGCAACACAAATGGGACAACTGCAAGGTAGGACTGCAGTCTGTGTATTGACACAGGTCTCAGAAATCAGAATTGTTTTAGATACAAAAAAAAAATTGATAAAATTCTATTGGGAATCCAGAATTTTAAGAAAACTTTACTCATCACAGCCTTCATGATGTTAGTAAAAGAGCTCAAGGTAAAGCCTGTGCCAGCCCAACTTGATATTTAAACAGTACCTCTGCATGTCTCCCTGGGCTTGGGTATTTCTTACTGTCACTGGGTTTGGATGAGGTTTGCTGTGCTATGTGTGCATGTGCAAGCCTCAGACACTGCATGGTTTTAGAGGAAACCACATACAAAATGCAGTAGTTACAAACAGATTTTCCTGTTAAACAAGGGAAATCTCACTGCATTTATCTGAGGTTTGATTTTAAGCTCAAAGAAAAACTTATGGGTGCCTCCAGCCTGCCATAGAAAGAAGAGAACACTCTGGCACATGCCTTCCCCAGCCAAACCAGATTACACACAGCTCCTTTAAAGGGACTAGTCCCAAAGTGGTGATTAGGCACAATAGGCTTTTGAACTTTTGCTTGCACTTTTGCTGGTGCAATCTGGAAGCACCTCTCCTGTCCCGCTTTTCTGTTTTCTAAAAAACTGCCTATGCTTCTTAATGCCTTGTAGGTGCCCTTGTAGCTGAGCTGTAAAGATACTTTCTGCCTTTAATCTGCAGCTGCTGAGATCCTAAAACTGCCCTGAGACACCCTGCATCTCCATCAGTGCTTATTCATAAGTTCAGCAACAATACTTCTATTGTCAAATCAAGCAGCCGTTTCCCCGGACACATCATGTTAATAGGGGGGCTGGGAGATCATTATGTGAAGAGCTGCACAAGTGACTGGCCATGACAGCTCACCCTGGCACGTACAGGAGTGTGTGAACAAGAGAGCATGACAGTGCTTTGTTTTTTACTAAACTCTGTCAAGGAGGAGCCTGGCTTGGAAACCTCTAAGCCCTTGATAGTTGCAAACCAGCTTGATGCTACATGCAGGCATGCAGACTGTGCTACAGCAGGAGGTCCTTCTGACCACGATGAGCAAAAAGAGAGCATGTACTTACTGTTGCACAAGCAAGGCAGCATGTGAGAGTGTACCTTTCCTCATAAGCCCAAATTCCCAGCAGGGGAGTAGGGATGAGACTGTTAAATAACCTTTGAAAGGGAAAGGAAGATACTTGACCACTGTTTAAAGACTTTGAGACACTAATAAAAGCTGTAAATGTACCACCATTACAACTGGGAACTACATTGTCTGGAGGAAGCCGTGTAAGAGAGGAGCTTCAGGACTGCAATGCTTCCAGCATTAGACTATGAGGTTTGAAAAACTACATTCTCCTGCTGCTTATCCCAAAAACAGAACCCTGCCCTGGAAAGTTAAGAATGAGCACAATCTTCCCCTGAGAGGGAATTTCCGTTCCTGGCAAGGAAAAATCATCATCCTTGCTCACTGCCAGATATAACCATAAAGAAGGGCATTGATTCACAAGCAGTGGCTTTTCGGCTTTCAGTTCCCTCTGTTAGACATTTAAAAGGTCTCAAAGATATACACCCTCCTTTCTCGCACTCTGAAGAGAAGCCAGCTATGCTTCAGCTTTGTAGCTGCACTGATGCTAAACCAAAAGAATCACAGAATCACAGAATATGCTGAGTTGGAAGGGATCCAAAGGATCACCAAGTGCAACCCTTAGCCCTGCACAGGACCATCGCTGAGTCACACCATGTTCCTGAGAGTATCATCCAAATGCTTCTTGAAATCTGTCAGGCTTGATGCCATAACCACATATCTGGGGAGCCTGTTCCAGTGCCCATATCCAGCCTAAACCTCTCCTGGCACAACTTCAGACCATTCCCTTGGGTCCTGTCACAAGTCACCACAGAGAAGAGATCAGTGCCTGCCTCTTTGCTTCCCCTCACACGGAAGTTGCAGACTGCAATGAGGTCTCCCCTCAGTCTCCTCTTCTTTTTGGCTGAACAGACCAAGTGACCTCAGCCACTCCTCATATGGCTTCCCCTCAAGGCCCTTCACCATCTTTGTCGTCTTTCTTTGGGCACTCTCTAATAGCTTAATATCTTTCTTGTATTGCAGTACCCAAAACTGCACACAATATTCAAGATGAGGCTGCCCCAGTGCAGAGCAGACTGCGACAATCCCCTCCCTCCACTGGCTGGCGGTGCTTTCCCTGATGCCCCCCTGGACACCAGGACACTGCTGACTCATATTCCACTTGCCATCTACCAGGACCCCCAGGTCCCTTTCTGTGGCACTGCTTTCCAGCATCTCATTCCCTGCTCTGTCTGTATGTCCAGGGTTGTCCCTTCTCAGGTGCAGAATCCAGCACTTTCCCTTGTTGAACTTCAAATGGTTGGTGATTGCCCAGTCTCGAGGTCTCTCTGCAGGACCTCCCTGCCTTTGAGGGAGTCAACAGCCCCTCCGAGTTTTGTGTCACCTGCAAACATGCTTAGTATCACCTCCAGTCCTGCATCCAAGTCATTTATCAAGACGTTGAAGAGCACAGGGCCTAAGACGGAGCCCTGTGGAACCCCACTAGTGATTATAAATGAAAAGAATATGAATGTGTGAAAGAAAAAGATGCCCACTGGATAAAGTATTTTTAAACAATCAGAACTGGATTCCTCAGGGACAATCTGTATATTTGCTGTCAGCCAAATTCCAAGTTCCCAGCAGGCATGAAAAGCTGTGGCCAAAATCTCTTGTTCAGTGACTGCAGATTACAAACCTTATGAGTAATTGCCTTGGTCAGCAATGATAATGAAGTCAGCAAATACCTGAGATGGAAACATGCCTTTTTTTTTTTTTTCTTAAGTGCAAAGCTCCCCGGCCTGTGTAGGAGTAAAGAGGAATTAGAAGCAGCTTTCCTGGAGTATGTGGTATACTCATATTGCCAGGTATCAGTGCTGGGTAGATGGGAAAAAAAAACCAGATGGAGAAAACCAGTCCAACTTCTGGGCTTATGTTTGTCATGTTTCTGTTCCAGCTCTGCTTCTGTGGTCATGGAAATGAACCTTTCTTTAGGTAGTGATGGCAAAATGCCAACCCAGAGTCCATATGCATAGTTAAATTCATTGATGTCTCTTTCAAGAAGTTGACTGTGACCAAATTATTTAGGAAAAGGGAGGACAGAGAGATGCTAGGGAACCAGTAACTCAGAGATTTTTCCTGCTGTTAGACACTTCCCTAATTTAATACTAAATCTGATGGCAAACATCAGCAGTCAGTGATGCTTCTCATGGCAGCAGTGGTGTAGTAAATCCAATCCATGGTCAAAACCAGTCCATTCCATGTAATTAAACCCTTTGAAAGGTTTCTCTTGGCAGTGAGTATCCAGATGGCTTGTGCTGTGTATGAAGCACACGCTCTAATTACATATGTATTTAAAGCAGTTTTTAAGAACAGTGCTGTTGTATTTCTGCTGCAAACAGTCTTTCACATTTTGCTGCTTGATATTAGTTTTTTTTTTCATTACAGCTTGTTGTGTAACTGTAAAAACATGTTTGAAATGAGCTAGGTTAATCTCTCCAGCAATCTGGAGCACTTTGATTTGGGCTCAGGCAGCTGGTTACTCTGTCAGCTGTGGCAGCCCAACACATGCAGATTTCATTGCTCAGAGTGCAACTTTTGTCTCATGACTGACACTTGCTGACCAACGACACTAAAATTGTTTTCTCCTCGCTCTCCCAGGTTGCCCCTCTACCTGGCTTCTCTTTTCATAAGTCTCCTCTTCCTCTTGGTGAATTTAACATGCGCAGTACTGGTGAGGACACAGAATTCAGAAAGAAAAGTCATTGTCTCTGTTCGGGTGGCAATTAATGACACGTTGTTTGTGCTGTGTGCTGTTTCACTCTCCATCTGCCTGTATAAGATCTCCAAGATGTCTTTAGCCAACATTTACTTGGAGTCCAAGGTAAGGTACATTTTCAGTTCTTTTCGAGTACCTTCTGAGAGACAAGGACAGTGTGATATAAAGCCACACAGTTCTTTAGATTCCCTGAGAGCTGGAGGCCTTAAACTTCACAGCTTTCACTTGGCCGGCCATCCTGTTCAATATATGAATTAAATACTAAGTGGTATCAAGGGAGCTTTTGGCTAGCATTAGAAATCCCAAATATTTTTGAGGCAGAGTTTGTAGAACTTATTGGCTGGAGTATCTCACAGTTCTTTTTCAAGTGGATACTGCTTTCTCCAGGTCCCTCTCTGAAGACCAGTTTATTTCAGTATTGCTAAATAGAAGTGGCCTATACTTTGGGATCCTTCAGCTTGTCAAATCATTGATTAAGTTAACTGTCTAGGGTAGCAGCATTCTGAAGATAAGCCAGAGAAATATGAATCTCCCTTTATACATTTGTGTATTGTCCTATAGATAATGAGAATATGTTTTAGAAGACTTAATACATTATAATTTAGCCAACTCGGGAGAAGGGGTAAAAAGTTTCCCCTATTACTTTACAGAACATTCTTTAAAGAAATAATGTTAGTTTTACAGCTTTGAACACATTAAGTGGTCAAGGAGCTGGGTGGGATCACATGAGCATGCAGGATTTATTATATAATCAGTGAAGATGTTTTGTATCTATAAATAATGAAACAGAGCTTTCAAAGGTCCTTGCATTTGCAGTAGACAGTTAAATCTTAAATTATTAGTTTAAGTAATTGCCATTACCACAACGAACCTTTGAAAAATGTTTCAGCTGTTATTTAGAAAATCTGATAATAAAATTCCTCTCTCCATTTACTTAATCCGATGAAATAAGTACATTTCCTGTTTAATCAAATCTGGCCGTACTGCACAACAACTGAAAGTTCAGGGCTGAATAGAAGATTTAAAAACACGGCTTAGTTTGTTTTGTTTCTTTCAAACCTGTCATTTGCTGACCAAAGGGCATGGGCAATGGATTATTTTTACTACTAAGAAGAGTTTTTCTGCTCCTGCAAGTCACAGAGATATAAATCTCTGTAAAAAAGCAGTGTTAACCTAAGGGAGGCTTTGGTAGACTACTTTGTTCCATTTCCTCCTCCTGCAGGAAACCCAATCTTCTTTACTTCAAGCTATTTCACAAAACCCAAACAAAATCTTATATTACTGCAGACAGGAAAGGATAGAAGACTCAGCTGAAGAAAGTTTGAATGTGGAAATGAGAATCAGAGGGTGCTTTGCTCCTTTCTGCTGGCCTGAAATGGGAGTTCCTCCTGGGGATTTCCAGTAGGGTTTGACTGCACATACTTTAGGGATACAGATGGCTGGAACTGGCAGTGAAAAAACATCCTGCTTTTATCTGTTACTGCTATGCCAAAAAACTAGCTAAAGAAGAAAAATCCATTCTCTGCAGTGATACGACAAATAATGTTGGAAATAAGGCACGCTCTGTGGTGCATGAAGATAGGCATCAGTGCTTCAGTGCTGATGGCCTTTTACTTGCATCTCCCATCTGCTGGCATGTACCATCCGACCACATGTGAAACCACATCCATCTCTGTGACCTGGCATGGGGGACCATCCTGGTTCTCTGTGCCAAGGCAGTGACTGCACCAAGGAGGTGCACAGCCCTGTCCTTAGGTGCTGACTTGGGCCAGCTCTGTGCTGGCAAAAAGCATTCTGTTGTGGGACATGCTACCAACTTGGGGGTCCCCCTCTTTTCTGCAGGGTCCTGTGGCTGAAAAAGGATTCCTCTGGCTTTACTTTCACTGCTGCACTCTTCCTTCCCTAGTCCACTAAGTATATTTGACTGGCAGCAAAACCAGGACACTTTTATCCCCTTTTTTGTATTTGGTGGGATGGAAGTTTGGTAAATCTCTAGCATATTTAACTATTAACTATTAAAGAATGACAGCTATGCAGGGAAATCTATTCAGGGAAATACTGACCCCGTTCTGCTTTTCACTTCTGCTATCCCCAGTCTGTAAATGCCACTGACTGGGATATGGTATGTGCCAGTCAGCAGCTTCTCTCTGCTCTCTCACCCTCCGTTTCCATGACAGCATCACTGACTTGTTAGTGTCGAAGGAGAACAGAGAAGTGCCTAGCAAACATTTCCTCTTTGAGGCATTTCCGGCTTTCTGGTTTTGTCACAGCTTTCACCACTGCCTACTATGGATCTGGCTTCAATTGCTGTGTAGCAGCAGCCTCTTGGCTCACTCCTGTCATGGCTGCAGGTTGTGGCCTGGTGAGAGGTGATAGTTCCAGCATGTTGTAAGCAGGAATTCAGAGACATTGACCGCACTGGGGATTCTGTAATATTTCTGAGCTTGACTGTTTTCTGAATCAATGCTATTTTGCTGGGAAAATAGGCAAGCTAGTTTTATGCAAGCTTTTCTGATTAATCCCTGAGCTACTCAACTTACACTCATTGGGGAGTGCAGACTGAGGAACTGGTTCGACAGAGCCGCAGAGGCAATAGCCAGCAGCATGGGTGAGCAGCAGTGGAGCCCTGGTAGTCTCCTGAAGGCCAGGAATTCAGGACATAGTGCCTTGGTGACTTTCCCTGATACTTCACTAGCTATTCTACTATGTCTGATCTACCTGCTACAGCACTTTGGACCTTTGCTCCTTGGCTGGAAACCTGGAAGCAGAATGTGTGAGCAGAGGGAATAGGATGCAGACTTTCCAGTCTCCAGCACTGGTATAAATAATACTGTGGTGGGAGGAGCAACTTGTCTCTTGGCCTCTCTCTCTCTCACAGAAATGAGAGGAGCCCGTCTTCCTTGTGTGGGTGTCTACCAGGAGAAGGAGAGGGCAGGGCTAGTGAAGCAAAGGGAACTTGCTTCTAAAAGCACACAGAGCTTTAACCCATCTTCCGTCCTTTGGCTGGGCAAAGCACTCTTCCAGAGCCAACTGCAAAAACGTTGAGCTTCTTTCAAAGCCAGTCACATTTTTGTACATCTGCCTGCTCTGTGATCAGCCTCATACAGATTCCTGTAGCCATGGCTCCTGGATTCCTGCCTTTCTTCCTGCTACAACTGCTGTGCTGGTTTCTCAGCCCCAGGCAGTGACCCTCTCCACATGACACAGCGGTCAGCTATCTCACTCCTCTCACTGATGATTAGGCTCTTTTCCCTTCTCAGTTTCTCTCTAGGGCTTAGGAACTGTTGTGATTTCACACTTGTAGTCCTATCCCTCCCCTTGTGCTCAAGCTGCCACTGAGACTGCCCTGCCATGGTCATTGCCCAAAGGCCATGCTTCCACTTTGTCTGTCCCCTCTGTGTTGACATTAGTTAAGGCAGGATGTTCTGTTCCTGCCTGTGCTGTGTTTAACTACTGACTGTTATGACTTGCTCTGTACTTAGGAAAGAAGAACATAGCAAGTAGTTGTAAAAAGATGCAAGGTTGCATCATGTTAGCTAGCCAGCACCTGATACAGGATGCTCTGTAGCTAATGCAGACCTGAAGGCTGAATTCTCTCACTCCACCTGATACCAAGTGTGGTTCTTACGTGTTTTCATGGCTCTGAAAATAGCACTTGTTCACTAAATTGTAGGAATTAGTCGCAGCCCATTTTGCTAAGGGCTGGAACTGCTACAATTGCCTGGAAACCACTGTACCAACAAAATACAGGAATATACATAGTATAGGATATACCGACCAAACAAGGAGAGGAAAAAGTCAGTTGCCTTAGACAGTGTGACAACCCTCGAAGCCATGGAAAACAATGTTGTTCTCAACTTCTCATATGCATAATAACCTGTGTTTAAATCTCTTCCAGGGCTCATCTGTCTGTCAGGTGACAAGTATAGGAGTGACAGTTATACTACTTTATACCTCACGAGCCTGTTACAACTTGTTCATCCTATCGTTTTCCCAAACCAAGAAAGTCAACTCTTTTGATTATGATTGGTACAATGTATCAGATCAGGCAAGTATGAAAATATTTGCTAATGAGAAAATCTCATTCTGTATGTGATGATTGATTTCTTAAATGCTATGACAAGAGGAATAAATATATCCAAGTTCTATTATTTTTTTTCTTTTATTCAATGCCTTAAGATTGTTTTGCTCCAGAAATGCAAATTTCTGGTAATTTTGGTATAAGGAGAATAAAAACTCTAATTCAGTGCTAAAAAAGAAAGAAGTAATGACCAGCCAAATTTTTTTTTAATTAATTTTTTATTTACCTTGATCTTATTGTCAAAAGAAAAAGAACTCTTTATTAAAAAAGACAGGTATCATGTCCACTATTTCTGCTTGAAGAAGCAGAAAAACTGTACTTAATTCCAGTGAAATGCTCAGTTCTGAAATTATCATAAAACCTCCCATTGCCATCCAGGCTGTGGAGCTATTTACCTTAATTCTGTCATTAGCATGATAATTTCTGTACTTTGAGGATAAGGCTAAGATTCTTCCTAACCTTTAATTGCAAGTGACAATTTTGATTGAAAACTAACAGTGACAAAAACACTAAAGGAAATAATGGGGGATTTTTTGTTGAATTTTATGAAATTTGGACATCTAGCTTCTTTCTCTGCTTTGAAGCATATAGTTAGGTCCCAGTATTTTTCCAGCTATGTCAAGGCTAGGCAAAATGACAGGGCTGGGTCTGAACCATGAGTATCTTTTCTTTGGCCTCAAAATCTCAGACGCTTGATGTCTCCCCACTCTCTCAGCAAGCACCTGCAGACAAAAAGCAGTGTTCCCAGCCGTGCAAGGGCCTTGTATTGCCAGGGTGGCCAAGCAAACCTGGAGCCATTAACAACTTTCTGTTAAGCAGTAGATAAAACTGTAATTCAGAAGTAGGTAAACAGAAGGATAGGATTGCCCAGGGGACCTCGTTATGAGTTAGTTGAGCAGGGTCTGTCAAGGGACCTCTAATCAACCCTGCTGAGGTGTGGAGGAGGGCAGCTAGGAGTTGCCAGTCTGTGTAATTAAAATACACAGGTTTAGGCAAAAGGGCACTAGGCTCTGACTTGTCTCCTGAATCAAACGTTTTCCCTCTTCTTGAGGCCTGGAGTGTTGCTGCTGCTCCTGCTGACCCCTTGCAGGGGACAATTCTTGTACTGACTCCTGCAGTCTGGAGCAAAGGGGTTGGAACGTTATGGCCAGACTACTTGTCCTGTTTCTCCGGTGGAGACAGAAGTTGTTCATAGGGAGCTCAGTGGAATGCTTTTGGCCTTGGGCCACTACTATATTTTTTGAATGTCTGTTCTGACTTGTGACATTAGAGTTGCATGAATTTTGGAGTAAATTATTTGGACTATATGTAAAGGGTCTGGAACGAAGGAGCGGGTACTCAATTTGGTACCAGAATCAAAAGTGACTTTTAAAATTACAGCCCAGTGTTTGTACTTTGGTATAGCCTCAGGTCACCAGTCAGTAACACCCTTTCCTCTTCTGTACAAAACTCATGAAAGGACAGGATTTGCCCTCTGTGGCTATAGGGAATGGTAGAAATCTAGAGAGAAGATCAAAGCTAATGCTACAGTAACAGCAGGGTTATTCAAGCTTACAGCATGCACCAATTTGAAGAGAGCCAACCCTTTCATTTTTAAAAGCAATGCCCTTGAACATTGATTGTTCCTTTACTATTATTCCCAGCTGGAAAAGGACTGGAAAACTAGTTTCTCATTACTGGATTTGGTTACTTAATCAAATGGTTGCTTGCTGGGCTTTTAGACTGGGAAGACCCTTGTATTAAACTTTGATTTTGCTGAAGGAAAGATAGGAGGAGGAAGAAAGGTAGAAGGAAAGGGAAGTCATGTACCCAAGATAGCATATTGCTTTTTGTATGCCTTTAATCATTAGCCAGGTTAATGTGACTCTACTGAATGGAATTTCTGGTCACATTGTCAAGCATTTCAGCCACTTAAATACAGAACTTCATAAGAAAACACGTTGCATCCTGGACCTTTAAATGAGCTACCAATTTTATTTTTAAACGCTTTTCTCTTTTACTTTTCAATAGGCAGATCTGAAATGTCAGCTGGGAGATGCAGGTTACATAGTATTCGGAGTGATCCTTTTCATCTGGGAGCTCTTGCCTACTTCCTTGGTTGTGTATTTCTTCCGCGTCCGAAACCCTACAAAAGATCTAGTAAGTGGAATGTGTTAGGGTATTTGTTAGTGTAATGTCCAGATAAGTCTGGAGGGCTCGGCTTCTGAAGGAGCTTTTGTTTATTTACATTCTGATTTCTCTTTTTCAAAGTGTCCTTGACAGAATAAAAGCAACCCAAACTTCCCACTTCTTTATGCTAACTCCTCATGAAAGAAGCTCATCAGATTTACCAAGGAGGAAGGCAAGGTGTTTCTCAGGCATTTTACCCTAAAAATCAGGAACCTTCTTAAATTTAGCGACATCTTTCCCTAAAATTAAAAGTTTCTACAGCACTTTACTGGAGTCAGTGGAAAAGGAGTTTGTTATTCAAACTTGGCATGTTTCATCACATAGCAGTGAAAACCGTTGTGTACTAACTGTTCAATGGTATGTGTGAAATAAAGAGACGGAATTATTTCAGCCATGGAATTGTTTCTAAGTCAAAGAGCAGTGGCCATAACAAGCACTCGGTGACTTTTTTGCCATTTTAGCAGAGCAGAGATTAAGGTGTGAGTTGTAAGCATAATTCCCTGTAAGTATCCTTAATATCTAGGTAGTTAATATATGGACAAGCATCGTTTTATAGCTGTAGGCAATGTCTCCAGGTTAGCATAGGACATGCTGGTTGACAGGCACGTGGGGAATACCAGTCCTGCGCTAGGATGACTGAGGTAGCGTCTCTCTTTGTGTAGGCCAAGCCAAACCAAAGCTAGTATTCCCAAAAAAAGATGTCAATGGTAAACACATAAGTAAGAGAAGCAAATAACAGAATAACTTTTTGGACAAGGTGATGATTTTTATTCTCATATGAACATTTCAGAGACAATGATGAAACCAAGCTGAACAAGAAAGTGATACCTGACGTTGCACTAAGAAACCCCAGGGACTCCAGTGTCCATCACCAAAAATACCTCAGCCCCACTTCTGGTTAGGACAGGACAACTGCCAAGACAAGAAATGTTTTTAAGCACAGCCCAGTGGTGCTGCTCTTCTAAAAAGTGACCACAGAGAGATCTCATTTTATTTAAACTGAGTTTAGTAAGGCTAGACCTGGTGGACAAGTTTGGATAGTGTGTGGGAGATCACAAGAGCATGAAAATAAGGGATGTGGTCCTACTCAAATAAGAGTTCAAATGGAGTCAGGCAGTATTCTCACAAGTCAAAGAGCACTGCGGTAACACATGTAACGTTATATTTCTGCACTGTGATTTGCAGAAAGCCTTAAATCTCCAACTTCATAAAGATACAGTTCAGAAGAGCCAGTCAGTGATATCACGTCTTTTATAGGTACCTTTTTTAGGGTAGACATTATCTGCCATATGTGTTAGGTCATCTATAGATTTTTTTTCTGCATATGACAAATATTAAGAGGAAAACCAGAAGCAACATTAGAATGAAACAAAAAATTAAGAGACTGTAGCAAGGGAAAACCAAACTTCAGTGCGAGGATGCCACAAGAGGGAGACCAAGGGCTGCAGGATTTTAGGCTAATGCGTTCAGGAGGTCGTTAAGTTAACGGTTAATACTTATCGAAAATACTTAGAAAGCATGGTGTTAGAATTAAAAAAAACCCTCCTTTAGTTAAAAAAACCTTAACAACAACTTTGATTTAGTAAAAATCCAAAATATTCTTTATTTTTAATAAGGAAAAACCCCGAGAAATAGTTGTTCTTAGGTTTTATGTTTAATTCAGAACTTCAGAAACAAAAAGTCTGAGTAGAAGCATCCTGCGTTTAGCGTTGTTCAAATGTGAGGCTCCTTTCCACAGACGATTATAGCCTAGAAAGAGCTGTCTGTCGGCTTTGGTGCTTACACAGGGTCACTGCAGCGTGTGGCCCTTTGCCTTTCCTTACCTTCAGTCAGACAAATGTTGTAAATGGACACACGACAGAGATGTACCTATCTTTACTTCACCTCTATCAAAGTTATTTAATATCTAAAATAAAGGGGGAGATTAATGCTCTCCTGCCTAAGGCCAGGGAGAAGATGTCTTCCTGGCTTATCCACAGGTGCAGGGAACCCTGTTCCCAATGGATGGAAGCAGTGGATCAGTGGATAAGGCTCAGCTGGGTTCTAGATGTTCCTCTGCACTGTTTCCAGAATCAAACTGACCTTTTGAATCTTGTATATCTTTTGTTTTGATTGACAGGGAAATAAAAGGAAAATGCTTTGTAAATAAAGGAGTTACATGTACACCCCTTTCTCTGTTTTATTAAAGGACCTGACCTTGGGTTTTGACACTCACAGCACTATAGAGTAGATACTGAAATTGCTCAGTGAGGTCCTAAGGGATTTTTCAGGAACAGTTTCAGCAAGCAGGGTGCCAAGTTTCAAATCATCCATCCCTGAGGCAAGGGACATAAGGCACCAGGAGAGAGTGTGACCAATGTGGGAGGTAAAATCAAATCTCTTTAGGTGTATCATATTCTTCAGCTTCTCAGCTGCTTCCCTACTGCTCACTTCAAGTCAGCTGGCTAAAAGCACAAAGTGCCAAAGGATGGACAGAATTCAGCAGACAGATTAAACGCACACTGGAGGGTGGTTTCAGAATTGGGTCATGTGTTAAAAAAGAAATGAGGATAAGGAAAAGCTGTTGAGATCAGTAGACTATCACTATACTGATAGAGACATATAGAGAATGCAAAATTATTTCTATTGTGTACAGCAAATGTTAAATTGTCTGCTTTATTTTGGAAACCAGGAGGTAAGTCTGCAGTCACTTCTTTTAGAAGTCAAGCACCAAGAAATTTACCCATCTGGTGCAAGTACTGACTGAGGTTTCCTTTCCCTCAGGCCAATGCAGGAATGGTCCCAAGCCATGGCTTCAGTCCCAGATCTTACTTCTTTGACAACCCTCGCAGATATGACAGTGATGACGATCTAGCGTGGAACATTGCGCCACAGGGGGCACAGGGCAGGTGAGATACAAGAGGGAACTGCTTACTTCCTGAAACAGAAACTGGAGGAGGAACAACTCTGACAGGCTGCAAAACACTCATGTAAATTGTCTAGCGGCAATCGTTGCATAAATCCCAGGGAGGGCGAGGGGAAGCAAATGGGGAAGTTGTACTGGAAAAGTAGCACTGAGTGACTGTAGGGATCATTCACAAGTATGAAAATGGTTACATAATTTAAGAATGGCAGGAGCATGCTGTGCTTTGAAAAATGCAGGTCAGATCTTTGGGTTGCATGTTTCACCCTCTGTTTCTTCCAGGAGTGGCTTTTAAGAAGTGCCATTTACTCATTCAAGTGTGTGAGCAATGCAGCCTAGAAAAACAGCTGTCTCCCTGCTCAGGGGGAGCAGGAAAGAGCTCAACAGCACAGGCAGCGGCTTGTGATGATGGCAGTGAGAAGCCTCTCAACTTAGGTTGCCTTGTAGCATGGCTAAACGTCTTGAGGGTTACCTGAAACGAAAGGAGCATTTGCTTTCCCACATGCTGAAAGCTTAGGAAAATCCACCTAACTGCTGAAATCCCACACCACCCAGAGCTGGCATAAAAATTCAGTTTGTGCAACTGGGAGCCAACAATGATAGCACCTAATTCAGAGAAGGAAAAGCACTTCCAGGACTCTATCCTGTTCTGAAAGGAGGCTCAGGCATTTGCTCTTCCTGTATCTACACTATGCTAGGAGTAGATTAGCATAATCACTCATCTTAAAATGCCAGCTAACTTGTTAATCATAGGTTACATACCCAGATCTAGTTCTTATCACTCATTTAGCTAAGACTGTGTGGTCACTGTCTCTGAGCTCAGACTACGGTTCAGTAAAGTTAAATACTCACTATTTACAATTATCAATCATCCTACCCCTGCATTCGTTAGTTTTTCACTTAGTAACTAGACCCACGAGGATGCTGGAGGTGGTGTTTGCCAATCTGGTATCCAGCCTAGAGCTAGAGGCACCCTCCCCTCCCACACAGAGCCATCAGGGAACCAGCCACACTGGTAACATGCACGGCCCCCAGTGGGAACCAAGCCAGCCACATACATTGTCTCACACTGCTCATGGGAGAAATGCCAGCACCCCAGAGCTGCTAACCAGTCACAGTCCCTTGGGCATGGACAGAGGAGGTTTAGGTCTGTCACTGACAGGCCTCACAGTGCCAGGACTTGGCAGGGATGAGCGGCATCTTTTCTGGGATTTTCAAACACCTTCTGGAACAATGAGTCAGAAAGGAAAGGGTCTTCAGTGAACTGGGAGAATCAGGAAACACATAATAAGTTGAGAACACTTGAGCCAAAATAATTAACAGATCAGAAAAATAAACGGCTGCCTGAACCCCTGGTTGGGGGTCTATCTTATTTTTGCACTTCAGCATGAGAACCTCCTCTATGTGATTCGCATTTTTCCCACAGGTATCTACAGAACCAGCCAGGTTCTAATTAGTGCCAGGCGCTAATTCTTCTGTTTTCTTTCTAAGTTTCTCTCCAGACTACTACGACTGGAGCCATCAGAACAACAGCTTCATGGCTTACATAGGATCCCTCCAACAAGATCCAGCACTGGACACAGACCGGCCAAGCCCTGTATAACATCAATCAACTACAGCATTCCAAGACATTCCGATATTAAAACCGATATTCTGAAAAACAAAGCTTAGCAACTTTTCCTCACCTTTTGGTTTTTAGAAGCGTTCCTATGCACAGATAAATGAAGAACCTTGCCACGAGCTTTCCATAGTTCAAGGAGAAGTATAAGCTAATGACTTAAAGTTTGAAGACTGTTCCAATTAATACCTTGTTCAAGCCATGGTGTTTTTGGCTTTGAATAGAGTTGTTAGAAAGTATAATTTAATCATTTTTATGCTCATTTTAAAAGAGCAAATTTCATGAAGTGAAACAGCATAATTATTTTCTAAGTATTTTTATTTTTACACTGTGTATTAGGTTAGAAATATATGATTATGATGAATATACTGTAAACACATGAATGGGTTTTTCAAATGCATGACAGTTGCAATTCTTACATGCACATAAAAGCCTGTAAGGAAAAAATACCAACCCAATTAAATACTGTATTTTCAAGTTATTGTTAAGTTCTCAGAGCACAATTTATTCCTTGGATATCACTGCTTACTCAGTGTGGCATGATAGTTGGAGGCTAAAAGTCATCTGTACACCGCTTTCTTCTAATAAAGTAGGAAAACTGTATCTTCTCAGCAGATCTAGGGACTGTCACAGAAGAGTAAAGATGGGCATTTGCTCCAAGTGGAGCACTGTGAACTGCAATACAGCCTGAAAATGTCTGTTTGAAAAACTAAAGTTATGTGATCCTCTCCATCAATTAGATCTAGGTATATTACGAAGAAGAGTAAGTCAAAGGCCTAGCCAGGGAGAGGGATATATCTAACAGTATGTACCTGCCTAATTATTTATCAAGAACCCGGGAAGTGCAGTCTGGGAATAGAACAAGAGCCAGGAGTATGTAAAGCAAAAAAACCTGGAGTGCACCTTTCTACTTAATGAGCAGAAGGTCAGCAAAGCTGTGCTTCAGCCTTTTATCTTCAGGGGTAATGTAGTGGGTTGTGGTGGAAATGCTGGATAAATACCATTCCAAAATTTGCACAGAGCAAACGTAGAAGTAATTGTTATTAATCCAAGGCAAACAGAAACCCTGACTTTACTTCAGGTCTTTTTATTGTGCCCAGTGCTTGATGGTGAAGAACTCTGCATCCCTACTGTCTTTCTCCTTCCCTGTGTAAAACAAATACTGTAACTCAATCCACACATTGCTTGAGAAAAATGTAGTACTTCTAGCAATCTTTACTAGATTACTAGAATAAAAGTAGTTCCTTCATTTTGAGGTGTACTACAGTAGCCCCAAATGGTGGACAGGCTTCATGTTTTCCTCATGCTCAACTTCAGGAAGCCCAAGTAATCAAGAATTCTTATGTACATTTCACCAAGTATCTACAGGGGAAAAAAAAGAAGGGATGGGGAATAGATCTGATCAGATCTGCTTGAAAGCCAAAAGCATAGTAGTGCCACACTCACACATTGAATCTTCCACAGGTTCTTTGGGCTTTAGGGTCTTCAAGTCAAAGCATGAACCTTGCCTCCAGCAGAAGTAAACTGTTTGCCCTCTCAAAGCTTCCACTGCCTTCTTCACGTATGTGCATTGAAGAAAAAAAGCCAATTAAACTATCAGTAAGAGATTAAAAAAGGTGCCACGGGGTTGAGAGAACAGAAATTTTATTAAACCCTTTGAAGTTCTACAATCATGTTCGTACAAAACTTCCCGAAGACCTAGTGCAAGAGAAGTCTGCAGGAATTACATTTCCCTCACAGTATATACAACTGCACAGCAAAAACTTAAGAGAATCTTGTACTTAAAAACAAGCTTAGGCCCTATACCACAGTATGCATGCAAAAAAGTGGAATGACAAGTGACTATAACCAACCATAGTAATGAGTTAAATACTCTCAAACACAAGAGATTTAAACAACACTGACAGGTAAGATCTTTAAATTAAATCACTATAATTATCATCACCTGTGTAACAGGTACTTACCCACCTAAACTGGGGATGAAATATGTGTATCAAATTTTTAGTAAGATAATTTGTTAAAAATGCATACACGGAAAGAAACAGAAAGCTGCAGAAACCCTTCAGGGAAATAATTTCAACACGAAGAATCCCTTTGGGTGAACCAACCAAAAAATGTTATTTACAGATCTCATTTTATAAGCTATTCTAAAAAAGGGACAGAACAAGCTTCATTTCAAAAATAAGCCTTTTTGTCTCTTAAAACAATTGGTCTTAAAGAGGGGCTAATGGATTTCTGATGTGCAGACACACTACAGTGCACTGTAAACAGCAACAGATACACAGGTTATCTTCATCTTTTGAATGAAAGTGAAGTGAGATGAAAATCTGCTCATCATTTTAAGCTTAAATGAATGTCATAAAAATAATGTAATTTATACAATATCTACCAAGTGTAGTTGAAGGGTAAATGAAAAGCAAAAAATGTATTTTCAAATGAAACCCCACAAATTACATTCACAAAAACAAGTTGTAGCAGAAAATACTTTAATTTGCATCTTGTAGATTCAAACATAGCAAAGATTCAGAAGTGTTTAGATCTCTGTAAGCAGTTTCAACATTGGTTTTGATTTTAATAAATATTACATTTTAATAGGGTAGCTATATGGAGAAATTGGAAAGTGATGAATTGCTGATTGCTACTTTATAAACATGAGTATCAAGATTATTTACAACACATTACAGGTCATTTCCCAGAAAAGCACAAAGCAAGGTCAGAGAAAGGCAACCCAACCATCAAAACACAACTCAAGAAAGTGTGGCACAGTGTATTTCATGCACATATAATGACAGACAGCACAGCTCATCAGCTGAAAAGTAGGAAAACACTTATTATTCCAGCTTACACAAGTCTCTGTATTTCATTGTTTTAAATCTATATTCTGACCTTTCTCCTCAATTGAAGAGCAATTTGTTCACAACAGTGCTCTACTTTTTACCTAAGCAGTTTGCACCAAGTCTTTTTTTACCATTTCACACAAGTCTTCTTGACTTAGGAATAATTAGACATTTTTGTCTTCGTCTTCTTGCTACCTCTGGGATTACAATCATTGTGTCATTTGTACAAGGAAATGTACTGTTACTCTGAAATGAATGACAATGTTGACAAGCTGATCTCCAACAGGGAGCTGGAATTTAAAATAGTTTACAGGTTGTGGACAGTGTAACTAACCTTATTCTTTAGTATAAAAACAGCTGTAAATTTCTAAAATTTAATTGAACATATAAAGAACTAAGTCATCCAACCCACACAGCAAAACTTTATAGGCAGCACAGTCACAGAATGTACATTAAATACAGTAAAAAAAATATGGTGACAGGAAAATTGTTTCAACCAGATTCGTTACATGAAAAATGTTATGTCCCATTTCTACAATGATAGTGAAACGAAACACCTTCCATATCTGATCACTAAGCAAGATGCACCTTCAAGTGCAACAGAACTTCCCCAAAAGCAGAATTTGCTGTTCAGTTGCATTCCTGTGTTTCCATGACACAAAGGAGAAGAAAAGCTTCCCATCTCTTTATGTCCTTACCCAAAAGTATTAACCTTGCCTGCATTATGCCAAAGAGGGCTGCAAGGAGCAGGTATCCAGGATTTGCATACCCAAATCTCTCTCTTGTCTCATGAGCAAGTGCATGATGCTGCTTCAGTGTCTGTAAATTTTAGCCAGGCACAGGTGGAAAAAAACCCAAAATAGCAAGTTGCATCCCCAGAAGGAGGTTGGAAGCAATTCACTTTCCCCACAAAGTGAGGGGAAAAAAGGAAGAAACATTTCTGAGACTTGGGTCCTTCCTGGGGTGGCACAGACAATACAACTTTTTTTTTTTCCATTAGAAAATCCTGCCTAAAGCTTTAGGCACTGTAATATATAACAATACAGATAAATCCCAGGTGTACAGCATTCCTCACACAAGTGAGTCTACAGGTTCTAGCCCTTGCAGGTCTATCTAAAAGGCAAGGAATTAATGGCCAACTGAAAACTACACTCTTTCAGTATATACAGTTACTCAGAAGATTTGGATACTCAGTGTGTAACTCATTACTAAACACAGCTGTTCACATCTGAGCTAGTTACTTAGATTCCCACCTCAATTTAATGGAGAAAAATAAACTCTAGGGGGCAAATAGAGAGCTTGGAAGAGGCCAGGTGAATCCACCTAGACACATTCTGCTCTTCTGCATTAACTAGAAAGAGAAAACCTGTGGTGACTTGCTCAGATACAGTTGCCCACAGGCTAGAGAGTCTACTAGGTAAGAACATAACATTCCCAGACTGGCCTCAGCTTTCCCTAACACTGCATTCAATTACCTATTGGCTTAAACAGGAACTTCTGACTGGATACCAGTTCATTGCCAATTCATGCAACTATCACTAAAACTCTGTGAGGGTGGTTTAGGTTTTGGTTGTTTTTTTTCCCCTTTTGTCTTCCCCCCCCCTTTTATTTAGCTTATCGCAGGTTGATTCAAGGGGACTTGCTTTTATAAAAAGTACTGTTCCTCCAGAAAGTAAGTGTCAGCAGGATAGTCTATTTCATTTCCAGTCAGGTAGACATTTGAGGCCAGTCTGGAAACAAAGGACAGAGTATATTCCAGCCTTCGGAAAATCTCAGCGGTAAAGGAACACATTATGGAAGCCAATACAGTTACAATCAATTCTATAAACAGGTCACTCAGTATCTGGTAGGGTGAAAAATGATTAAGAGCACTTAATTTTGTGAAGACTTGTTTTTAAAAACAAGAGATGTATCTACACTGTACCAGCACTTTCTACATTCGTAACTCCTAACTTCATTTTTAAACATGCTGGTTTAAAAGAAATGCCTACTTCATTTTTAATTTAAACCAATATTTGGTTGCTACTGGCAATCTGTTTCTGAATTCTGTTCTGACACTGGTAAGTTATCACTTACATTTGTGGACAATGACACATGAATAATTTCTTATTCTATGACAGTAATGCTATTAACATACCCGTTTTTTTACACTGAATATCCTTTTAAAGAAGATACAGGAAGAGTTTGCATAGATAGAGTATGTGGTATTAAACGTCACTATGATTATGAATTTTAAAAAGCATCTTTTTTTTAAAAGTGACTACAAAACCAAGTTCTTTTTACACTGATCTTTTAACATAGCACTCAGACATAACTCACATAGAGCAAATTTATTTCCATGGCTCAAAGACCGAAGTGTGCTATTTTAACATTTTAGACATTAAAAAGACAATTTCTGGAAACTGAACTTGTGATTACAATCCAGAAAATAATATGGAGCAAATTTGATTGACGGAGGCTTTTCAGATAGCAGCACTCCACTAACCATCTCCCCCTGCCCTGACCTCCACCCCCAAGCAAATGCAGGTAGCTAAGGAGCTGCAGAAAAGTCACTTCCAACTGTGCTGCAAAGACAAGGGAGTAATTTTAAAGAAAAGAAATTCTGAAAAACACAACTCAAGGGAAAAAAAATGTTGATCTCAGCATGATGCAAAGGAGCTCAGTATGAAATCAAATTTTCTGTTCAGTAAATTTGCTACTTTTAGGTAAGTTTCATTATTACGGTAAGAAGCCAGAACTCAGCAAGAGCCTTATTTCCTATTTGTAGTTCGGTGGTTGTTGTTGTGCTGGTTTAGGTCCTTCCCCCCCCCTTCTTTTTGACAGTCAGAACTTCACTAAATCCTCAGAATATACTGAAGCTCAATAACCAGGGAGAGACAAGAAGTGACCCCCCTCTCTCAGGACAGGTCAAGGCAGGGTGAAGGTACATATGTTTTCATATAAAGAAGCTGTCTCAGAAAGACAAGGAAATGAGAAAATTTATGACGTTTCAGTACAAGAGAACTGTGAGCAGAGAACTTAAAAAATAAACAGATCAGCATAATTTACACATTTAAAAACTATATATTTCATTCATAAATATATTTTCTAATTAATAACCTTTTCTAGTTTAAACATAAATATTCAAGTTGGTATTTGATTTTATTTTTTATCAGTTCATGTGAGTCCTGTAAGGATCAGTTCCTTCTGCTCAATGCAGTCATGTAAATGATCTTCACTAATGGGTTGTGCAAAGGCCTTCATTACCTAGTTTTTTGTAATAGAACTTTAAAATTCTGCAACTCTTTTATACTTGTGGAAAGCCTGTAAAACAAAAAAAGCACCTAAATGTTATTAAATCAGATGTGAAAGAGAAGTACAAATCATCACATTCATGGGGACTTTTTCTTTCTTTGTTTTTTTTTCCCCCAACACAATTCTGTTCCAAAGATTAGCACACTTAAGATACACTTCCTCTCAAAAGATCTCCTATCTGACTCCCCATTTACATATATATTTATTTAACATACTACAGTAATTAAAGTTTATATGTTTAAATGTCCCAGCTTCATTAAACATATAAAAATCCATAAGCAGAGATAAAGTTTATTACTTTCTTTTTGTTTAATTAGATTGTTTAAACAGGAACAGATTGTTATAATCAAGATCTGAAGAACTAACATGATGAACAAAGCAAGAATCATTTACAGCTGTTAAAATGTTCATCATCTGAATGCAGTAAATTTAAAAAAAATTAATCATAAACTCTATTTAGGAGACTAAAATCCACCTTCCACAAGATGAAATTTATGAGATTTGAGATAGAGAGATGAATTAGATTCAAACACAGAATGATGACCAAGGCTAATAATAAGCACTCCACAAGCTCAGTTTGAGGGCATTAAGTTTATCGATATCACTAATGATAATTCAGCCTTTAAAAAGGTATAGCTACATGTACAACACCATCTTTCCACAAAGCCTGAGCACTGACACTGAAGTTTTATGTTTCTCTACTACACAAATAATAACACCTTACCTTCCAAAGGCATTTACAAGAGCAACTATTTCTTGTCGCGTGAGTTGAAAACCTTTTGATGGGCTATTCTCAGGAAGGCTCTGTATTTCTTTCTCAGAAAACAAGATCTTCAGAGCAGTTCCTAAGCCTTGAGTCTACAAAAAAAGTTAGATCACTCCTTCAAACACTTGGAAAACTATAAAAACTTTCAAAATTACTAATCCAGGCAAACTGTAGTAGCAATTCTTATTTCCCAATATCTCAACCCAAACAACTGCACACAAATCAGGGCACTAATGGAAATGCAGTTGTGTACCAGGTTCAGTCAGTTATTTAAGAACATTTGTTTCCTCATGTAACTTGCTCTTCATCCTTCTATTTTTAATATCTTCTTTCCCTATCTCTTTTCTTCTTGGCCACATATATGAAAATATGCCCATTGCAACACTTCCATCTCCCTCCTGCCCCTTACTTTACAGATGTCCCACTGCTGATGGAGCACATCTCCCCTTCTCCTCTCCCCTCTCTCTTATAGTCAAACTAAGTTTTCTTATAAGGTATCACAACATGACTGCTTTTTCCACCTCCAAACCCAGTGGCACACACTGCAGTTTCACTTTCAACCCCTATTTGCTATGCAGAAATAGAACAGAAGCAGCTTTTCTTATTTTTGCATTTAATCTGGTTACAAAGACAACCACTGGATTTTGACAAAACGTGGTTGGAGCTAGCTGCAAGGGAACTTTATAGGTCAGGAAGTCTGGCCCTGTTTCATTTTGAGTGAGAAGGAAAAAACAACAATAGATCAGAAGCATAGGACAGGATAAGTAGAACTCTGGAAGTTCAGCAGAGACCACTGAAATTTTGATGTTAGGAACTTCTTTGTAAACTGTACTGATAGCAGTATAGTATAGCAGGCACTACAAAATAACCATTCTCAGTCTGGACTTAATATTAGTCTTGAGGCTTAAAATATTGTTCTCAGTAAAATAAAAACAGTAAGTGTCCAGAGAATGAAATTTCTTCAACATTCAGCTTTACTGTGCATGTTTCTGTTCATTTGCTGCCTTCTGCGTAAACTGTGAAAATCTGAATTACTTTTTCTTATGCCTCAATTTGTGGTGTTAAATATCACACTGGATTTTCTAACAAGTAAATGGTGTATTTACAGGAAGGTTTCCCATAGGTGATTCTACAAGGCTCATCTGATCAATGAATACAGATATTAACTATCAGTAGTAATTCATCATAAAACGTCTGTTTTAAATGCATCTCTTTCAGGAGAAAAACTCTACCTTCTAGTAAACTAAACAGCCTTTGACTAAATAAAATATTTTTAACTTTTTTTTTTTAAATTGTTTAACAGTGAATTAGACATGTTTATTTTTAATACATAGGTAAGGATATCAAGGACCAACTCTGTGCAGAAAGTCTGAATGCTAAGGTAAGAGGTATCCTGTCAAAATGAAATGGATGCTTATCTTGGAATCTGCCCTTGCCATGCACACACACACAAAATAAACTGTACCTGCAGCTTGCCCCACAGCCTGCATTTGTCACATCCAACACAGTCCATTATGCGGGATATGTTCTTGAAATGCAATCTGAATTCTTCCTATCAGTTAAAAGCAAAATAAAAAATGTTAAGTTAATGTACAGAACTAGAAGGTTAACAAATTTAGTACCATTAGAATATCAACTCTCTCTTACCAAAACTGAATAAAACCATTGCCTTTTGTAGTCAGGCCATAACAAAGGTCCACATAAACCCAGTTACAGCGCTCACATTAGGTTCCCATGTCTAGGAGCTATGCTTTTCTAACGTTAAGTATAACATTACATTACATGATAATATACTGTGTATTATAAGGCATCAGTTTTTAAAACAAACGTGACTGCGCTGGGGGGGTTTTTTGGAGATACCTATGTGAAACAGATATCCTATTTAAAAATAAACACCACTGCATCTACTGGTAATACTAATTCAACTCATTTGCCCCACCACAGTCCTGACGGCAGACTCAAGGCACAAAGCCAGAGATTTCAGTCTGCTTGGATCAGGACAGCAGCTGATTACATACAGTGGATTAAAAGGCCACAGATACAACTCTAAGTTTTTATCCCTGCCTTTTCTACTGTCAGCAGTATCATTCTGGTAGGTAGAAGGGTTTTCTAAAATAAGACAACTTAATTCCAAAATGGGTATTTTGGGTGTAATTCAGAAAACTAGCTTTACCTTTAATGACTTGGCTCCTTTTTTATCTCCAGCAAACATGGACTTTTCATCAAAGTGCATATGGAAGGACCTAATAAAGACAAAATGCGATCAAAACAAATGCATAACTACAACTGGCATAAACTACAATGTGCAATCAAGCTTGGTGAGCAGCTGATGCCGTAAGTGTAAAACACATTTCAGAGTTCCTAGTCTTTGCAGATTAGCCTAAAAAAATTACTCGATGGTATCAGTTTCACTATTTAATCACTGTAACTTGAAATCTGCTATTCACAGTTTTATTCTAATATACACTGAAATTGGCTTAATTTTCTCCTTCCAATTGATTGTTATCTAACCATCTGTCAAATACGTAGCAAGACTATGATTAGGGACAGTAATAAAGCCACACGACATGTTAACAACCACAAAAACTAGCAAAAAGGAGAGCAAAAGAACTGAACTTAAGAATTTTCCAGAGCAAACAGAAGAAAGAAGGGATGGATAAATCACCACAGGTTAAGTCTATGATAAGAACTGGATTACTCAGTGGATCATTAAAAGACTGCATGTACTACTTTCCTTTTCAGAATAAATCATGTCCTGGTCAATCATGTGCATCTTATATTGAAAAAATCAGAAAGAGCAACATACAGGGAGTAGCCCAGGGTGTCATGTGGTTTGGTTTTTTTTGTATTTTTTTTTCTTTTTCCAGTTTTTAAAGATTGTTATATTCAAACCTCGAAAATATTAATTTCTCCTGTCAAACGTACAAATTCATGTTGATCTCTCCCATTACTTAATTTTATGTCTTCACTCCACTCTGATTCTTGTCCTATCCTATCAAGAGGTTGCCTATGCTCACTTCCGAATATAACTGAGAATTTCAAACTACTGAAAACCAAAAATAATTCTATGCCTTACTTTGTATCTCGGAAGATATCGAGTAAGAGAGCTTTAGATTCAGCATCCTCATGGCCATTTCCGGTGTAAAGGTCAACAACTGAGCGCTCAAAGTATGGGGCAACCTTTGACAAAGCACGCAGCTCTATCAAATATAAGAAATACAAGTTTTTGAGCCTCCTTGGTCCTTCTCCTTTCGTTTCGACAGGGTCAAAGCGGCGAGTGAACTCTTTCACATTTGGTCCCCAGCGAGGCTTCCCCCAGGTTTCTACACAGAGGGAAAAAAAAAAAAAAAGGGCAGGGGGATTAAAACATATGTATTTAGAAAAAGAAAGTAACTAAGTATACACCAAAAACTTTCAAAAAAACCCAAAATACATATTACAGATACTGCAGAATCCCATTCTATAGTAAATTCAGTAATTTTACCTAGACTTACCTTCAAGAAGGTAATTTGCACACAGATGCAAGTTGATGCTAGCATGAAGCCCAGAAATGAGTTTATAAAACACTCTTTTCTCAAGACAAAGACCTGTCCAGGAAAAAAGACAAACAGATCCCAAACTAAATACTGGAAATAATTTATTAAAATGAATATACCTTGCCATTTTAGTGATGCAAGTCTGCATTGTTAACTTCCAAGAGTCACAATTACAGCATTGTTAATAAGCCCTTATATCCCATCATAGGAAAACTTTATCTCCTATTTTTTATATAAAGCAATACTGAGAATGAAGTTTGATATTTCTTGCTTAGTATTTCAGTGTTCTTAAACACAGTCAAATAAGTATCAGGTCAATTGTGGTACAGATAAATTGCCATGCAAAAATAAGATGCTTATATCGTTTAAGCAGTAAATTTGAAATAATGAATTTTGATAGTATGGATGCCAGAAATATACTGTGACTCATCTTAATTACAACTAGAGCTACCACTGAGTTAGAGGAGTGGCCTTACATAAAAGTATCAAAAGCCCCAGAAAACCTCACAGCATTGGAAAACAGCAAAAGTACTTCTTCGCAGCTCTACTGTAAATTCACTGAAGACTTAAATGCACAGAACAAAACCTTGGAAAATATGACTTTGATAAATATAGACTTCAAGAATGTACACAGAAATACAGTGGCATTGAGTGGTCAAAATATAATTTATATGTAGAAACTACTTATAATTCCACTTAGAACTGAAATTTAAGAGTTTGTTCCTTTCTCAAAGATACATTTGGGTGACTTCCCTGTCACTCCAATCTCCAAAAAGGGAAGCCTATCTGCAAGGCTGAAATGTGTCCTCATTTACAGACGTCACATTTTTAAAGGTGTGTAAATTTATATTCTTTCCTACAATAGTATCAGCTAAGAGATTTCCAACTAGACAAGTAAAGGCTTATGAAATGTAGAATGAACTAATTTTAAAATTAAGTACATTTAACCCACTTAATTTTCTGCACACATCCAAATGAGATTTTGATTGCTACTACTGCCATAATAAAGAGAAAATTGCTTTGCCTTCTGAACACACGTTATACTTATGTTAGATACACACAGTATACTTATGTTAGATTCTATAGTGGGAAAAGAACCATCAAAATCTTTAATGTTCTTTAAAGCTGTTTCCAAATAATAATGCTTACCCATAATTACTACTAATAATGTCCCTGCTTAAATGTCTAAAATAATCAGAAAATTCAAAGTAACTGGAAGTGAACTCCCCCATTATAAAAGACAAAACACTTAAAGGTTCAAGGAGTATACCATCTAAGTGAATCAGAAGATTTCCAAAGACCCTCAAGTAAAGAAATATTCTTTGAATGACAGAAGATACTAAAGTTATAATTTACTAAGAAGCCTACACTATGAAAAATGCTACAGCGTTTCTTCTAGTGAATTTAACATTATATTAACCCATCCAAGAGCCTTTACCTTCTAGCCATGTGTAGAAAGATTCTCCTGTAAATACAAAGCACACAGTTAAATGAAGAGTATTCATTTTCAACATTACAGTATCTTTAGATTACTATGCATACTAACATTAGCTGCCACCTGGACATAAAGCTAAATAATTTAGCTGTTAAATGAGAATAGGCACTGAAATGGTTGAACTTTGAGAGTAGTTTAAATCTATTGGGGTCAGAATAGGAGAAATACAAGAATGAGCATGACTAAGCTACTGATGAGGGCATTCAGCAATGTATGGAAGCATAAGTCTGATGATATGCACTAGTGGTGAAAGATGTGACAGCAGAGTGGAATTATATGTGACAGCCTTTACCTTGACTGATACTGTCAGAAGGCTTCACTTAGATCTTTTTGCCCAAGAGGTTTCAGTTGACTGAAAAATCTTAGTCTGTCACTGTAGACAGACCAAATGCTTTCCTCCCACTCTCTTCCCATCTTCCCAAAATCATGGACATTCAAGAAAGTACACAAAAAAACCTGTCCCTTTTCTTTTAAGGGATCTGACATCAGTATCAATGGGGTTCTGGAGAAGCTAATAACATTATTACAAACACATATTCTGTTACAAGGATAAGAATCATCAAGGGAACTGTGTTTTGCCCTTATCCACTCCTTCCCACTACTCCAAATGCAAGAATGATTCAAATAAAAATATTTTCTGATCAATAATCTGCATAAAAACATAACTTTCCTGCTCTCTAATTTAATAACCATAAAGTGAACAAATCACAAGTCCAAAACTCCCTAACGCTTACTTCATTTCTGCAGGTCAAGCAAAATAAGGTGACTTACCATCATCTCCTCCTTCAGGGGGAAAAAAAAAAATCCGTAAGTATTAAAAGGATAATTTCCACAGCAAAGCAGAAATGAACTACAGGCTTTACTAAAAACACTGAAAAAGTACAAGAAATCTTATTTAATCTACAAAAAATAGGCTACTTTCCATATTTCCATTCTTCCTCCTCAAGACCACATGAGACTTAACACATTATAATAATGAAAGTCACTAAGAAATTGAAATCTTAGTAGCAGCTGATTTACATATTCTTGAAAGCTATGTTTTAGGTTCAGAAAGATGGTTAGGAAGTAATTTTCTTCAGTCTGCATTGTTCAACAATCTGACCAGTGTTTCTTTCTGAAATTCTGATCTCTGCATTAAACTGTTCTTACAATTCTTTTTTATTTGTGTATACCAGCAATATATCAGCTTTTAGTAGTTATAAATACTGAGAAATCTTGATTTTATAATGGATGGTGCATTTTTTAACTCAGTCTATTGGCTAATAGTTAACTTTTAAGGGAAATGAGACACACTGACAGGGGAAAGCTGATTCATTTGGAACACCAGGTTACAGCTTTCAATTTAAATTTAAAAACCTAAACCCCAAGTCATTGGCATAATTTTCTTAAACATTCTTGCAGATAATTAAGCCTAAGTGTTCACTCCTCCTTCAAATAATGCAATTATTTGTACACTTGTAACACATCACATTATGGATCAAAAATTTACAGTTCCATTACACTAAAGTAAGTATGAGCTAAAGTGATTAAATTAAATGCTTTAGGAAAAAAGAAACAAGGTAAGAACACAAGAGTGCATCCAAATTGGAAAATCAGTGTGACGCTAAATAGCTTTGAGACTTACACTACAGTTTCCACATCAGCTCCCCTGACATTAATAAGCCCATTCATATGCAGAAGATTAGGCATGTATGTAATCAAGTACCACAAGCCTTAGTCTAAATATTGAAAATGTACAGCTACTTCTACAGAGGAAATTAAAAAAGCAGAAAGCACACCTACAGACTGAAGATTGCTATTGTCATCACTGCAATAGTCACTATGTTAAAAGAAATGTATTGGAAAATAAAACAGGCAAGACCCACCCCTACTAGGCGCCAGTGGATTTAAAGGACGATAGACAGATCGAGGCCTAGAAAATAAGTTAGAAAACACAAAGATCAGTTTTAAGCTAAACTGAGGTGCAATTATAAGAAACAGACTTCCTCTTCCCCCAATTACTTAAAGCAGTTTTCTTCATAGATGCTGTTCCATACTCTCCAAGCAGAAGGCCCCTTGTATCCAGTGTAACGTTCTGGGTTCAGCAGCAAATCCACATACTGTGCATCTGGAGATCTCTCATCTAAATAGGAAAACTTTTGTTACGTATGCTAACTGATCAATTAAAAAAAGATTTAATTTAAACAGTCACACAGAACTAGATACAAATAAGAGGTCTCATATAATACTATTCAATCTTCCAGTTGGATTATAAATGCCTTGTACATAAGAATACAGCAATAGATAGGCTAAATACAAAGCTCAAAAGTATATTATTTATTCCAAAGTCTCCTGTGTGTCCCTATTTTGTACAGTGTCTGATCATCATCTATGTGGCTTCTCCAAGTCCACCATAAACACTTGACATGCAATGTGTTCTCTCACCCTATGCTAAGATACAAACAGTGTTTTGTTTTAAATGGGCTTCAAATTCAGGGTTTATTTGTCTGGCAGTATTCAGTTGAGAGGGTTGCTTTTTTGAAACGGGTACACTGCATACAGGGGATTCTTAATAAAGACAGGGTCAAAGTAGTACATCTTGTAGTTGGTACATACTGTACATTTATTAGCTAAATCCATTATTTCTTCAAATACCCTTGTATACTGGCAGAAAAGTCTGAATCACATTGCTTAACTAACAATAGTCTGTTGGTTACAGCAAGAAGCACATTATTTAAGCAGCATTTCAACAAATTATACCCTCATCTCTGAAGTTCACTATAAATTCAGGCAATTTATCCAAAGAAAATTGTCAAACTGCTTAAAAACTCTGAAGAAATAGGAACTTAAGTTTTGAGCTATAACCAGTAAAAAGCAGGAAGAATTCTACCCTCTTTGAAATTCTAGGTCAAAAGCAATTCATGCTTAAACAGACCCCACATACAATACAAGCCAATAGTCTTATTCACAGGAATAGGCCAAGAAGTGCCATGTAGTATTTCTTCAGACATTAAAAAAGAAGCCACAGAAACAGAGAGCAAAACTGCTCTAAACAAAAGGGGATGATTCTGCATGAGCACTTAAGCATCACTTCGGCAGCAGTAGCAAAAACAAAGGGAAGAGACACACAGCAACACAATGAGTGCCAGGTGAAAGAAAGTCAAATTACAGCTTTATTTATTTATTTGGCAGTGTGGCTAATCCAAGCAGTTACTATGCTTCCTGGTCACTTCAGGTCTCCACTTTTTCTTCTTATTATCCACATACAACTGAGTATACATGCACTAGGGAGCCATGCAACAGAAAGATGGAAAGCTGACCTGGGTTACTAGGTATTTTTCAGCTAGATCGATTCCCTTATCTAGTTTATCATTAAGCCCCCCAAAAAAGATAGTAAAAAGTAAACCTGATTATGTGGTTCTGTGCTACAGCTGAGTTAATTAAGAGCTCTTTCACCACCTGGAAGAGAGGAGAGGAAGAGAGCAAAGGTTTCTCCTTCCTCCCCATCACTCCCAGTGGTTATTTTCTCTCACTCTCCCTGCTTCAGCTCACAAATGCACACAATAAGCCAGTTGATCACAACAATGTGGGAGACGGCAGAGAGATGTCAACTTACTGTCCCGCTGTTTAAGTAAGCTGAACCAGTTTACCATGCAGAAAGATACACACCAGAGCCAGTGCAAAAAAAAAAAAAAAAAAAAAAGGCACCAGAAGAACATAGCTGGAGAAAGTACATCCTTCTTCAGCAGGGTATGAGAGATGGAGTTAAAATCAGGAACTACTTAAGTTAGCATTACTTCTAAAAAAATGCTCCTGAACTACACCTTTCCCAGCTGAGTACTCTTAAAAAATGTACTTAGACAACTTGCAGATAGTAGAGACAATAGCAGCTTATTGCATATAACAGGTCATATCTGCAGTAATGCTCACCAGCTCCTACAGAAACAGCCTAAACAGAAAAGGTTTACAGATCAGACACAGCAGAAGCGCTGAAAGAGAACTGCAATTGATAAGTCCACTGCAGCTGCTACTTTCTCAGGTGACACCAAACATAAGCCGAAAGGTAAATGAAAACATCTAGCATTATGCTCTAAATATTCCTAGCATAGAAAGCTTTCTAAGGTGGTTATTAAAAAGGACTTAAGCAGTCATTTCTGAACTTGGCAATTCTCATGCTTATCTGAAAAACATTCCTTTGAGCTTTGAACATTACAAGCAAATAAAAAGACTCACATACGCGGAGCAGAGGGAAGACAATCTAGTATCCTAATGTTTTAACAACAAGAAAGTCCTTACAAATAAGTGTGCAGAGATCATTTGGAAACAGCAAGGCTGGAAGAAGAAAAAACTCAGTCCAAGCATAGACAGTAGAATAGCAACAAAAAATAATGCAGTAGTAAGAAACTGAATCAGCTGCAAGTACTTTGTCCTATATTTGTGCTAAATGTAATTTCTTGAAAGAAGCTTTTAAAAAAATATATATGCTGTCCCCCCCCAATTTACCTCCTTTTTTACTTCCATAAAAATTTCCTGTTCACTATACTAACAAGAGATAACAGTGAATGTGCACTGTGTAGGCTACAAAATTCTTCTTGTAAAATTACAAAACCGATATGAATTGTCACATTTCCACTTAGGACAAAATTAAAACCTTTTAAAAATTTGCAGAGAAACTATGATCTTTTGTGGGTTTTTTTAAGATACAGTAAATAAAACAAACACTGAAAAAGCTTAAACATTTTACCATCAAGTTCACAAAAATGATCCTGTGAATCATCGTATCTTGCCCAGTCAATGAAAGCCTCCTTACTTTGGTTACTGAGGGGAGAAAAATACATCTCATTTTAAACTTTTAAATTAACAACATCAATGAGCTACTGAAAGAAATACATTCCACATATAGCAGTTAACTCAGAACTGAATTCTGAGTTACTGTATTTGAAACTCGAGAATATATGGAGTTTTGGCTTGTTAATTGCCTAGAGAGTCAAGCAGGCATCAACTGCAATACTTTCAAAAGTCACCTTATTGTTGGCACACAGATTTCACCATCATTATTTGAATGAACTGAGCAGTGGGTCCTCTTCCTTCAGTTAGAGCTTGGTAAAGGACGTTCATAGCATTCATTTTTAACACTTTTCAAAGTACTAATTTTCATAACCTATACTTTCAATGAAACCTACAATAGTTAGCCTTGCTTTTTACTGGGAGACTGGGTGTCTAAATCCCCCTTCCAAGCTAAATTACTCTATGAACATGATTTGTCATAAGCCATTTAAATAATAATGGTATTCCACTCACTCTAACATTTTCAGAAGTGCTAGACAGACAAGTGTACCAGAGAGACAAGTGTTGAAGTTCCCATACTGTGAAACACAAATACTGCCAAAAGCTTACTTCTATGTCTATGTGCAGCACAGAACTACTGATGCTACACTACTGACAGCAAAATGTAAGCAAAGTTAAGGTTCAGAACTCTGCTCCAGGCTGAAGTGAAGCACCTTGAAATAATGAAAACTACCTATTCCATTTGATTGAATCAGTAATAGCTCAATTTTACAAACAGAGGCAATTCTACAACAAGATAAATTTCTAACCACCTGCCAAATCACAATAGGAGACTTTATACTCGGCGTTAAGTGAGGAAATTCTCTGGTAATTACTAGCAGGCAAGATTTGATTATTACAAGAAACACAACTGATACAGGAAAATAATTCAAAACCATGAGGATGATACACTCCTAGGCAGAGAACATGGAGGTTTGCCTACAAAGCACAAAGTCTTCCTGTACTTGCAGAATCCATTATCTGCCCTCTCCCAACTTTAATCGTCTATCCTACCCTCACAAAGGCATTCTCTTTAGGTCTCCATTTGTATATTCAATCTCATGTTCTTTTTCCCTACAGAAGTGGAACAGAGTTAATAGTTTCTTATTTCCCCTAAAAAACCTTGGATAAATGCTCTTCCCAGTTTGGTTTAAAACACCACACACCAGGCAGAAGCAGTTGGTTTTTCATGGAATAAGAAAGTTTTAACATCTCTATCAGGTAGAACTGCTGCAATTTCTGGCCAAAGACACCACATGTCTCCATCAACAGTGAAGAATTCATTTTTCTATTTTTATTTTTCAAAGGTAAGTAACCTAATAGAATGCTAGGTTTCCTAAATGCTGTTCCTCACACTTTTGTACTCAGGGGTAACACCATCCTGCAGAATTCCTCCCACCCAATCTTGACAGTGCCATGCAATAAGCAAGATCAGGGAATTGATCCAACCTACAAATAACTTTGCCAACAACAAAAGTAACTCACAAGCTCCCTGATCTGGTTCACTGAATGACCACAAACAGGCACATCAGTGTAACAGTGGGACACAGCAGGACAAAACCTCTTAATCCATCACAGTAGTCAAGAACAAAGAGTAGAAAAAAGGTGGGGTTATTTGCAAGTTTCTTCTGACTCTTGATGCTCTTTTAAATAATATCAAAATGTACTTTAACCAAAAAAAAAAAAAGTCTACTTAACACTTTTACCTTTAGATGTTCATGCATCGTTTCATATTTCCTTTCTAATGGGTTATGGAAAGAATGAAGAACAAAAACCAGCACATTGCCCAAACCAGACAGACAAAATAAAATGTTCCTTACTAATTTTGTACTGTTGATGTAAATCACAACATACCTTAAGGTACTGTTAACTGCCCCCAGTTTGTTAGCTTGCTCACAGTCTTCCAATTCTTTGGAATTATTTGCCACTTTCGAATACTGTAAGAAAGGTCATATTTAATATGTAAGTTAATTACTTAAAATACTCTAAGAACAGGTGTTGTGAAAATTATTTCTAAGTTTAGCAGTGAATTGCCTGGTATCAGAGAAAATCTTCAGATTCTAGAAGCAGCAAGTAATTCTGAAACACTTCTTAATTCTATTTTTTTCTTCACTTAATTTCATCAGGCTGATTTCACTCATTATTTAACTACTACAGAAAGTTCAGCTAAAGATGTCAAAATTTTGTTTTGCTTTTTTTTTTTAATTGAATTCTTTTATGTTATGAAACACCCTAAATGGAATGTTTCAGATAGTTATTCAGTCTCATAAAAGGACCTTGAAAGACAAGCAATGTCACACCTTGTATATTGCAAGTATAACCATACCTCATTTTATTTATCATTTCAGTAAGTATATTTATCAGTTTTGGCTATTTTACTCTCATGTTTCATTTAATCCAACTCATTGGCTTGCTTTCGATGTGCATAGGATTGGAAGAGAGGTTTTTCCTGCTGAACTCAAATGTTGTGTATTTTAAAGAGACAACTTAAGTATTTAAGCTGAACTTTGATTCTAAAGTATTTTTTAAAACGTAATCCACTAAAATAGACTTACTTCTGGAACACTTCTAAGGAGAACACTTCAAGAATTAAATATTAAATTTCATTACTCTACAATAATATGGTTATTTTAGCAGGGAATTTCAGTCTGTCAGTTTAAAGCTCAAAAAGTTCTGAAACTTAAAAGGTAGCAACAGTGCTCTCTTAAGAGATAAACTCAATTTCCCCTTTTTTGGTGTTTTTGGATAATAAATGATGATTTTTAAAAGAAAGAATAATCCATTTCTGAGGACAGACTTCTGGTCAAGGTGCCAGCGGCAAAGCACCGCCCCAATGCTTCTCAAAAAAAGAAAGGATTTAATTAAAACTGTTCATATGAGCGAGCAAGATGACTTCCTTTAAAAAATGCATTTGCCAGAACTAATACAAGAGATAACAGCAGAATCTACTGAAGACCAAAGAAGTGAAGGAGTTTAAAAACCACCAAATAATTCAAACCTTGTCAGGGCCCTTGACCATAATGAATATTTATTCTAGAAGGAACTTCTCACTCAATTTTCCTGGTTTTGACATATATGGGACCTCATTCTTTAGCATCATATGGACGTTAAATGGAAAAATCTGAACCAGGAATGGATCTGACCTAGACTGAAACAGATACTGCTGATGAAATAATGTACTGAGATGCTGAAGTAAACATTCTGCATGTCTAGAGCTGCAAACCAATCCCTACCCTGAAGTGAAAAAAGGTTACTGCCAAGATTATACTCCTAAATTTAAGGTTTCAAATACAATGAACATTCAAGTCTCAAAACATGTTTCCAGCCTTTCCTATTCTACTGGGTTTAACAGCAATAGCTATTAGTGCTCTGTGACCCCTGACAAGATCAGGACAAAGAATCTGTTCCTGCCAAGCAGGATCTCTTAAGAGTAGTTTCTGGAAAAAAAACAGAAAAGAGAAGGGTAGGAAGCAAATTACTAAGTTAAATGCTGTAACCTCGAGTTACTGCATCCTGCGCCTTGCTTCAAAGATTTATACAGCAGCTGTCATGATAGTTCTTTAACCTGTAGCCCCAAAATATGTGTTTACCCCTCAAATGAAACAGGACTATAGAAGGGGAAATTACTGTGTGCCCCTCCAACACTATTTCAAAAAGCTAATGTTGGTGTGCAGAATTAAAAAGAGATCCTTTACTGCTAACTGCACTCCTATGGAGAAGCTGTGCAAGTGTAACTTTGGTCTTTGCTGCTAGATGAGCTTTCAAAAGAACTGTTCTCTTTATTGCTCAGCAAACAAACAAAAAAAATCCCCCACAAAGCCTAAATAAAGACAGAAGTTAACAAGCTCCTCTACATTAGAAGAGAAAGGCAATGGGAAACTGCACAGAAGCCACAGAAAACCACCCCACAGGATTCTATCCCAAGTATTTCTACTCAAGAGATTATAGCTCTCAGTATTAAAAAGATGTCTTTGGTTGTTTTCATCTTTCCCAGGCAGACATTATCAGGATGAAAGAGGAAAAGTGGACATGTATGTCCCCAGAGAAAAAAGACCCTTTTTTTTTAACCCAATACCTTATGGATAAGCAACAAGACACAAAAGTTTCCAAAATGGGAAATTAGCACAGGCTAGTAGCACAGTACTCGCATAGTCCTTGAAACAAAACACTCGTACTAAGATGAATTTGACATTTCCTTAAAAAGGATATTAAATCAGGTTGTCGATTTCTAATTGGCTCAAATAAAGATTTTTTAACTGAACCAAAAAAGTGAGAAAGTGGTGTAGATCAGACTTATGTCAGTCCTGATGACTATTTTCCTGCAGAAATACTTGCTTCTCTGACAGAAAATCAGCATGTATTAGTGACTTCTACTGCAGATTGAAGGTGCAGAATCACACAACGTTCAGTACTGTAGCTTGTTGCAACAACCTGCAAAGCAACTCAAAGGAAACCACTGTAGCAAACAAACCAGGAAATGACAGCTTCCCAAAGAAGCTATCCCAGTTTCTTTATTGTGGTGAAAGCAAAGCCTGCTGATTTTTCACTTCCTAAGTCCAATTTGATATGCTCATATGAAGTATCTAAAGAACAGCATAATCCTTGGCTACTAATTAACAACTTACTTATGGCTCTCAAGATTAATCCATCATGCAGCTCAAATGCCTACTAGAAGAATCCTTTCTAAAAGTCTTTAAAGTTTCACAATGCCTCTTTAGGAGGCATTACGGTATTCCAGGAGTCAGTTTCTCTACAATCAAGCTCGGGAGAGAAAAGAATCAATGAAAAAAGAGAACTGGCAACAGATTATCCAGCTGAAACACATGATCTTCCTCTCCAAAACAGTGTCAACTTTCCAGAATAACTACTGCTGCTTGTGCCGAAATGGTGAATGACTGACATTTAAGTCATATCAGTGAGAAAGATGTTTCTTCTCTGATTATTGGGAATCTTTAAATGAAGAGGCAGCATTTACATCAGAGTTAGTTAATATAAGTATAGGAGACAAGACTTCTCCTGAGCTAAAGCTTGAGCTGACTTGCCCGCACTGCTCAAGACAGCAGGACACACAAGTCACCAATTCATGATGCAGTATTCCTCTCAGCTATCTTTGATAATGTTTCCTTGCACGAAGTCTAAACCTAATGCCAATGGTCATTTATGATACAGTGAACTACACTCAGGCTGCCCAGTGAGGCAGAAAGCACTGGGGAGGGTGGAGGTAGGATAGTTAATCAGGACATGAGTCTACAAGACAGCTGAGGCACCCAACAAGAAGATCTCTCATTTGGGCACCATTATCCCATCAACTGCTAAAATCCTATTCTTGGGCACTGTGTTTGGGATTTGGGGGTGGGGAAGGGTTATTGGTCTTTCTGCTCTGACCTCTCTTCCTAGGCATATATACCCTCTTTACTTTTTTGGCTTTGCTAAGATCATTTGGTGATCTAGGAAGGATGGCTTGGAGAAAAGCAAGCAAAAGCCAACAGCACAAACTGACTATTTGAGCTTGAACTGACCACTTTGGCCTAAACTGTCTTTAAACTAATGACCAAATAATCTCTGAAGTAATGACCTCCTGAAAATTAGACATAGAAAACCTGCATGTAATTGTTTGGGTTCTTTTAATATTAGAGGTTGTGATTATACACAATTCTTAAAAAAGACTGCACTGCTACAGCATCTGTGCATCTTAGCCTATAGCTTTATAGAACATGGCCTGTACTCAGAAATGAATAAACAATTTTGCAACAGGCATTCTGTGGACATGTACTGCTCTCCCTGGCCATTCTTTGATTCAGTCTGCACCAGCTCTCAAGCAATGATAGACTCAAAATGACATGACAGTGCCAGCTACGTCAGAAACACTAAGGTAAAAACTACACTAAGGTCAGAAACTACATAAAGGTAAAAAGGTAAAGCCACATATAGGAACTGATCAGTTATCTTAAGTATTTCATCAGTATGCCAACACTGAAGGTTTGTACTAAAAAGTCACTCAGCTCTTGTAATGTTAAGATTAAAAAAAAAAAAAAAAAACAACAAAAACAGAAAGAACTTAGAAAATAAATGAGTACTTACTTTATTAGAGCTCCCAGCCTTAATTCCAACAGGTATTTTGCTCTAAAACCAAAAAATAAATCACAGGTTTTACGCTGTTCATAGAAATGTTTATGCTTGATTAAAACCGACAAATTAAACGTCATCCCTATAGAGGTCAAAGTAAATTTTTTAAAAAATAATTAAACTTTACCTTCTCAACATGTTATATCCCAAACAATGCTAGAAGAGACTTATTCTTGAAGTTAGCCACTTTATTCATAAGAGGACTATGACCTTAAAATACTTTGGTTGTATTTCTACTTTTGGAACGGCAAAGGATTTTGTCATTTTTACTTAAATTTAAGTTCTCATCAGTACATATTGTTAGTACAGTACTAGTCACCAGAAATTAGCAAACTTGTAGCCAAAAAACCTTTTTCTATTATATATTATTTGATCCATACCTCAGGACAAGGCTCTACATGACAATCTTTGATAGAACAATGGCCATCATCAGCCCAAAATGGGCATGGTCTCTTCAGGTTGACCTAAAAACACAAAACCAAAAGTTTATAACCAACACTTCCATAAGGCAACTGCAGAAGAAGGGTCTCAGTATCAGGAAATCCTTTAAATTAAAGGAGAAGATACAAGGTAAAGGAACTATATGTAATACTTTAAGTTTGTGGGGGTTTGGTCAGTCTCTCTCTGAGTACATAAGCTGAAGCTTGCTGCAGTGCAATTGTTAATGATAATGGCCTTCAGTGAATGAACAAAAACACATGGTATATTAAACTACAAACTAAATCTCTAACCACTGAAGTTTACTAATTCAGATATTTTGGATTTCAAGCAATGAAAACAGGTTATTATTTTAAAATGTTAAACAGATTCCTCAGTTAAAAAACCCTAACAAGACATTTAGCAGATGGTACGACTTCTTAGGAGTGATGACAAATATCTTCTAGTTACAATTCAAACCATGCTAGCACAGATACAATAAAAGCAGAGATTTTAGGTTGCTTCCCCTCATTTCCTCTATTCAATCCAAAACCACCATCCCTAGGAAAAAAAAAATATAAAAATTTTTTGGTATTTGTTCACTCATCTATTTTATAAATAAAGTGCAAAATAATTTTGCATTCTACAGTAAGACCTATTATATAAAACTTTTCCCTCCCACCTATTTCTACCAGAAAAAAGACGACCAGCTAAATTACAACTATCTTCAAAGTAAACTCTTGCAATAAAAAATGCTTACATACTGAGAAAGAGACAAGTAAGTAGGCAGTCACTGCTTTTACACAGAGGAATATTGTAAATAGAAGAACACTGCTGTATAAGCTGCAGATTAATTCAGAAAGAACACATGCAAATCAAGATACACTAGTCCCAGAATGACTGAAGAGCACTAAAAACCAGCAGACCCACAAACTGAGCTTCTATAGCACTTGTACTTTAATCAATACCAATCATGCACTGACTACGTAGAACATCCTTCCACTTTCTTCAAGGTCTGAAGCATTGAGTTTCATTATTATAATTTAGAGTATTACTCAGTAGTTTTCACAGATTAAAAGACAGATTCTTTATCATGAGCCTCCCACAGTTTGTGTGTTTTAATGTAGAAACTAAAAAGACAAAAAATTTTATTCCTTTATTTCTTTCATTGAGAAGTATTCTACTATCTAGAAACCACCTAGCACCATTTCTGCAAGAGTTTATAAAGGAAGTTTTACCTGGCCTTTAAATATAAACTACTTCATCCATTCAGTATTATACATTAAGATCTGAGATCTTTTATGGCTATTGAACTAGTAACACCATAGGAATACTGTTGTGACTGTAGTTACAAAAGTTCACAATCCAAGTTCCTACTACAAATTCAATTACTTCAGGGTAGGAGTGTTTTCACTCCAGAACAAGTATATTTCCCCTATGCTGTAGTTGACCTAGATGGTCATTGCCTACCTCCACAATTTCCACATCCATTCTGTGCAGGGATATTAAAAAAAACGTTGCTTATTCAGACAGGAAGGAGTGAAGAATATTCTGACTTAATTACTCAGTTGGCTTGTAAAACACAAACTCTTCCCTGTCACAACTGGAAGGACTAAGGGAAGTGTGGTGATGGGTGGACTGCATACTTGTAACTGCCAAGCTATTAGGAAGATCAGTATAAAAGATGAGGCAGGATTGTAATACATCATTAAAGTATGAACTGCAGAACTGCTGTTTGAAATAAAGATTAGCTCTAAATTTGCAGGATGAAATTACTTTGTATGAAACCTTGCATACTTGTTGATCCTCTTCAAGTACTTTGTTTTCTATCTTGCTGTTGCCTCTGGACAATCTAATTACCACTACTATGTCATATATTAGTACTGAAGTTGCACATATCTTGTTTCTCCCAGAAAGCAAATTTAGAACTATATCATGTAGCAAGAGATTCAGCGCGCAGATACACATTACTGCTTACTCAGAATAGAAAGGGAAGAGTCTAGTACTTTTTTCTCCTTCCTCAAATTCCTAACCCCATCTTGCATGACGTTAATACTTGTGTGATTCCAGACCAGCTAGATAACTTCCTACACCCTGAGAAGAAAAAAAACCCCAAACCAACAAAACCAACAAAAAAACCCCAACAAAAACCCCTATCAAATGACAAATCCAAACTAAAAATCTACCAGGTTAAAGAGATGCATTGGCCTAACCAAAAGATAAAAGTAGGGACGGGGCAGGATGATCTGCCCTAGAGGAGTGTAACCTTCTTTTTCCAGGGACAGGCAACCATCTCATTAGCTCAGTCAAAATACAATCTCACTCTCAAGTTAAGCATATCTGAAAAGAAAAATATCAGGCTTCCAATCTTCTTTTGCACATCATGTTCTAATACAGAGGAAAAAAAAATGTTTACAGTAATAAAAAAGTGATATTACATACTAATTGAAAATGGAATAGTTCTACCTACTTTTCAAAAGAATAACAGTTCTCTAGATAGCAAACACTAAAATCAGAACTAAGACAGTAATTTAAAAGGAAATCATAGCAATATTTCCATTTCAAATTACACACATTTCTTAGAAGACAAGTACTGCATACTGTCAGAAAGTTGCTAATATATGATCCTTTTCTAGATGCAGCAGTACAAAGGCACTATCTTTAAAATTACCATTTATCGGTTGAATGATAGCAGTCATGATTTACTGTCACTGACTCCAGGATTAACACAGCAAACAAGACATATTATCAACATTTGTTTTGTATCTTGCTGTTGCCTCTGGACAATCTAATTACCACTACTATGTCATGTACCTGTTACAACCAAATTAAAGAGCTGTGGGTTTCTTACAGACAGCTTAACATAAGCAAGTTGATTTGATATATAATCCTTCCTATATTTTCTGCACTTTATTTAAAATATTCAGGAAAATACCATTATAATTGTACCTTGTAATATCTGAAGTAATCACGTTCTTGTAGTTTCTGTATTTTGGGGAAGATCTTGAAAGTATTGAAGTCATCAATGCTTTCTATGTCACATAAACAATCATCTAGGACTCCCGTGAGCTGTTGAAACAATACATGAAAATTTTTTAATATAGAAATAGAATATTAACTACAGAAAAACCCTCTAAAGAGAAAAAATACAGCTGTAAACCCTCTAAAGAGAAAAAATACAGCAGTTGAAAGAAATACTAGTGAAATATAGTTCCATGGCAAATATTTTATTTCTTATCATTAAAATGCTCTATAACATACCTTACACACTCAGAAAATAAGACCTTAACGCTTTTTTGAGCTTAAGTCCACCTCCAAATGCAATGCTGAATCAATGTTAGCCAGATTAATAACTGCAGCCCTGAAATTTGTTGACAGTTTCTGTACTTTCTGTAGAATGAGCAACGAGACTTTCCAAACTATGAACATGTGGTATATTAGCAGAGTTGCATACCAAGTATTCTCCTACAAAATGCTCATGAGTTGAATTGCCTAAAAAAACCCCTACAGTCACACACTGTCATTTCTGTACTTCTCAAAGTGTAAGAACACCCCATCTAGTTTCTTTAGAGGCATGAGGAAAAGGGGTATAGGTACTTCTGTGCCCAAGAAATTTGTAACTTCATAGTTAAATTCTACAAAAAAATCCTAGGAAAACCAGGTGCAGGGATCTATGTCGTAATGCTGTAAATCTATCGTGAAACTTAGTCTGAACTTTCCAGGTCTCACCCCCCTTCTTGTGCCAGGACAGCAAGCCGGTTCAAGGTACTGCGCTAGGTTAAGACCAACTCTATGAAAAGCAGCACCCAAAAGTGTAGAAGTGCTACTGCCAACACACAAGGGCAAGGCAGAACTGTGGATGTGGCAGAGGACAGGCCCAACTAACTTTGAAGACTAGGCTACAGCAGCACTTTTGCCAAGACCCTGAAAGTGTCTTACTGAAAGGTGGAAACACTGCAAGTGTGATTCTATGAACACTTGTATGATAAATTTCAATAAATCTAAACTAACTGCTCCCAAGCACAGCTTCTTAAACTACTACATACATGTTTGAAAGGCCTTTCACTTCTAATGAAACGAAACCAAACACTGCTGTTTACTGCTACTATTCTTCAGCCACGCAGGAAATTCGCTGACATCTATGATGGCCTAGAAAGCTTTTAATATAGGAACGCCCACACATCTTATATCTTGCATGGGATGAGAAGAACTTTTGACTATTAAAAGGTTATGTGTAAAAGGAGAGAAATATTTTGTAGCTTTTTTTTTCCTCCACAGATTTCACATAGATGAGATTATGAAATCATCTAATCTGTTTTATGCATGATAAATCACTCCAGTACTTTACAGAACAGACACCCTTATATAATCAAGCTTGATGTAAAGGAGCCACTAGAAAGCAAACTGTAGGCTTCTGCTCTTTTATGAAGCCTAAAGAAGGCCTGGAAAATGGATTTCCCCTAACCCCCTGTGAGAATAAAGAGGCAAGGGTATGACAATAAAGCACATAAGTGGAAAATTCACCTTATGTAGATCCTACTTTTCCTGAGGCGCTAAATAGGCTGTCACAATTCTGTACAGTGATATGGTAATGAAGTAAAACTAATTTAAGGAAAGTTACTTTACCCAAAAGTTTCCATGCTGTTATGCTTGCCTTGTTAGTGTTATCTAACTTCAAACCTGGGCAAACAACTATGAAAGAGCCAATGTGCAATTACAGGTTTTTCACAAAGCCAAGAATGCTCACAGCCCACATGACTGCCAACTTCAAAGTCAGGAGACAAAACATGTTATTATTGACACTCACAGAAATAATTTTTCATTAAAAATTTCAAATTTTCTTATTGATCGTACACAGGCAGAAACCTGTAAAGCTATGGCCTTTACACATAACACCATACCACAAAACAAACAGCAGAACATTTTATTACAATATATAAAGGCAAAAAGATAACTCTCAACATTTTGCTCAAATAATACTAAACTGCACAGATAGGACAATACGAGAAATTTTCTTTGGACTCAGAAGATAAAGAGTATGAAGCTATTTTGACGACCAGCTCATGACCAGCTTACAAAAATAATTTTACCATCTATGCAAAACAGCAAATGCTTTTTCAGGAGGAAAACATCGCAGATAAACATGTAGTAGTTACACTCAGTGTCAAATACCCATGGAAAAAATAAAAAGCTGCAGCCTTTTTATTCAACTAAGATCTCAATCCAAAAAATGTCTCTAAAAATGCGGTACAGCTTACTCAGATCAACGAAGTTTAAGAAAGGAACCCTCCCCAAAAACTAGAACTGGTCTAAGAAATTATGAAGAGAAAAATTAATTCAGAGTAACAAGTGCAAGCAAACTAAATTCTCCATTTTTTTCCACACAACTTTTTTAGAACTGGAACAGTTAGCTCCTTGTATACATAAAATAGCAAAATCAATGTTTCCTTGAAAAGCATACTCTAAAATTAAACTATGCTATATCTGTACCAAACCACAATTTATTAAATAGTTTGACAGTACATATGAAGCACCAATACTGCACAGCAGTAGAATCAGTTCATAACACAGTAATAAAACGGCAACACAGCCTTCAAGTACTCCAGTCAGAGGGTTTCCTTATTAGTCCAGGTATTGTCGTCAGTGTTCTCACTCGTGTGAGATGGAACATTCTAAGAACATGCAGAAAATTGTTTTGGTTTTGTCAACACCTGGATCTTCCAGTGAATTTTTTTTTCCAACTGGAGACATCAAAATAAGAACAGTGTACTACACAGTTAAAATCACATATTGCAAGACCTACTTTGTTATTCACACAATTGGTATGTTGCCTTTTTTAAACTGAACTGCACTAGTTAACTTGGTCCACAAACATAGACCCAACTGTACTGTGAGCTATCACATCTTTTATTACAATGGACAATTATCAAGATTTCTTTTCATCCTTTAATTACTTTGAACTCTACAATAAACTCTAAAATCATTAGCCTGTTATAATTTGTATTCAAGAAGTCACCTGACATTGAGTAGCTGCTATTTTATTTTTTTTTACATTTCCAATATGCTTATCAAAGTATTGCCAGACATTGTCAAACCTAGTTTAGTTCTTGAACAAGTATCAGAGCTATACTGGAGATATAAAACTTCTTATTCTCTCCAAGATAAATCAACCTTTCAGAAGAAAAAGCCAATGTCCAACCCATATCAATTTCTCCCTATGAAATCTGGAAAGAGAAATGCATTCAGCACTTCAACATTAAGAAAAACCTGAATAAATTCATATATTAAGAAGCAGTCTATTCACACAAACAACCATATTAGTGTTAACAGGTTGTTGTCCTTTAATTGCTTCAACAATTAGAAGACCACCTGGGACATCTTGTTTTGTTTCTTAAATGTTTTACTTGCCATAGCTGCAGAATGTGAGAAAAGCTTTAGGTAACGTCACTTCAAGAACTAATGGCTAGCTTATCTTTTTCCTGTGCAAGTAAAACTTCGAATACAATATGCTAACAATTTGATGAAATAGCAACAACCAATCTCTCTGCCAAACATCACAGGAAAACCGTGCCAGTTTATGAATGGCTTCTTTGAGAATTCCAATTCCTTAACATTTAGTCACACTAAAATAGCATCTAAAGTAATGGGTTTTCAAACCTGAAACAACCTCAACTTACAATAAAAAAAGGGCAATTCAGAGGACAAACTTTGTTCCACGTGGACGTTGTATTCCTCTATAAACTCACTCTGATGTCTTTGGCCAAGCTAAAAGCCTTTCTCACTTGACACCAGCTTTTCAGCCACAGTCATGCAGCTGATAAATAGCAAACTCCCAACTACAGACGCTTGCCCTCCTGAAGCTGTGAAGGCACTTATAAAAAGAAGGAGCGTTCTCATCCTTCTCTGTAATGTGGGCAGACAGACACGACCTAAGCACAAGCCAAGTCCGGGCACTGGCATCACCATTCGAACATATGGTTTCTCATGGACTTCACCAGGACACCCAAGTTTCTGCCTGAAGCCAACGGCACGATCCCACCTAGAGCTCCTCGGCACAACATCCCACTGACTGGTGCTTTCTGTGCTTCCCAGGTCAACCAACTTCTCCCCGGAGACAGGAGGCACCGGCCCCAGGCTGGATGCCGGCCGCAGGGGATGGAAAGGGAAGGACGTGGGCTACAGACTTCAGAGAGAGATACCCGACTTCTCCACGGGGAGGCTGCACAAGAGACGGCCCGGAGCTACCCCCACGACCCCCCGGAGTGACCTCATCTCCAGCCTGTGCTCTCCTGCCCCTCAAGGGGGTCCGCAGCGCTGCCTACGGCCAGCGTGCACCCCTGCCCGGCCACGCTCTCCCCGCGCTCCTTCCCGTCCCGCCCGCCGCCCGTCCCCACCTGGGCCTCCGCTGTCAGGACGCAGCCGAGCAGCGCCAGCAGCCGCACCGCCAGCCGTGCCCCCGCCGCCGCACTCCGCCCGGCGCCGCCGTTCATGTTGCTGCCGCCGCGGCTGCCGGAGGAGGGGGCAACCCCCGCCCCGCCGCCGCCGGCACAGGAAGGAGAGGGACGCGGGGCGGGTCGGCGGCAGTGGCAGCAGCGTCTCCTCCTGCCGGCGCGGCCGCTCCTGCGGGCGGCGGGACCCGTCGGGCGGGGGCGCCGCGCTCACCGCGACCCGCCCGGGCTCCTCTCGCGCAGCACCGGCACGGCCGCCCGCTGCCCCCAGCGCCCGCCGCTCCCCCGGCCGCGCCGCGCGGCATCTCGGGAGCTGTAGTTCCGATCCCGGGCCGGGGCGGGGCGGGACACGGCGCGCGGCGGCGGCGCCGCCCAATCGGAGAGGACCACGCGCGCCTCCAAAACAAACGGCGGCGGCGCGCGGGTGGGGGTGATTGAGCGCGTGCGCGCGGCGGCGGGAAGGGCCGCGTGAGGGGAGGCACGAGCGGGGCAGTGGAGGAGGGCTGTGGAAACCAATTTGTCCCCGTGAATCCCAGTGCATCCCGCTATTTCCCAGTTCATTCTAGTCTAACCCAGTATAAACTGAGTCCAGGCCAGTATATCCCAGTGCGGGACAGTACATCCCAGTCCATTCCAATATAACGGAGTCCAGACCAGTATCAACGACTTTGGCCCAGTATCATAAAATCACAAAATATTCTGAGTGGGAAGGGACCCAGAAGGGTCATTGGAGTCCAACTCCTGGCCCTGCACAGGAGAGTCCCAAGAGTTGCATCATGCGTCTGAGAGCATTGTCCAAATGGTTCTTGAACTCTGTCAGGTTTGGTGCTGTGATCACTTCCCTGGGGAGCTTGTTCCAGTGCCCAAACATCCTCTGGGTTAAAAACCTTTTCCTGATATCTAAGCTAAACCTCCCCCAAGTCAGCCTTATTTTGAGTCCTGCTGCTGGTCACGAGAGTGGAGAGATCAGTACCTGCCCCTTGGTTTCCCCTCGTGAGTGTGTTGAAGACCACAATGAGGTCTCCCCTCAGTCTCCTCCAGGCTGAACTAACTAAGTGTAATCTAGCCAATCCCCCTAAACCCAGTTAGTCACAATCTAAACCCAGAACAACCCAGTCCAGACCTGTATAAACCAGTTTGGCCCAGTATATCCCAGTCCATCCCAGTCTAACCCAGCAGGCTGCGGCTGTGCTGTCCCAGCACTACAGGGGTGAGTTGAGCAAGGCTGCAGTTCCCCCGCCCCACTGTTGGGTTTATGGTGTTAGTGGTGTCCACATCCAGCCTTCAGCTGGGTGTCCAACAGAGACTCAAACCATTTCCACAGGCTTCCCACCTCCCTGCTGCTGGGAAGTGTCCTTGAGGTGGCTGTATTGGGCGCTCAAAGGCTTTTTTTCTTTTATGTTAAACTGCCTGTTTCCCTCGGCATGGCTGCATTAATGAGAAGCTATTTACACGGAGATGGGCACACCTAATTATTTTTTTTAGAAGCATGAAGCAAGATAGGGAAAGAGCTCTGCTTTGTCTGGTTCTCTCACCTATTTCCTTTGAGAGCAAGGCTGGAAACTAATGAAGAAGCTCCAGAGTCCCTCCACTGTTTCCTTTTTTTTGTTTTGTTTTGTTTGTTTGTTTGGCACCCTCTACCCCGCGCGCTATTTTATTTTTTTTTTTTTCCAGTGGAGGCAGGCTACACAGGCTGCTGTGTAGCAAATTGAAGCCTACCAGAGAGGAAGGAGATGCTTTCAGGCGTTGTTTCAGTAGAGCTAACATAATGAAATACTGAGTTGTTTGGAAAGAGGCACTCCTGTTTCCCTCTCTTTCCCTATCACATGTGTCTGAGCTAGCAGTCCTGAAGTTGTACGTTGAATCCATTCAGCTCCTTAAGCAAATGTTTGGGGTTTTTCCCTGCTTCGGATAATTTTCTGCCAGAACAGCCAACTAAATTGACTCACTGTATGTCTACTTCATTGCTCAACTTGATTCAGGGGAAAAGACCAGGGTACATATCCTGGTAGGAAGAAGATAAGGTAGGACCCTCCCTTGCAGTGGCTACTTGCAAGGTCACTTTAGCTACATCTGATTATGACATCAATTGAATTTGTCTACCTGTGCTTCACCAATAGCTATTGGATCTGATCTAAGACTTACTGTGGCTTCTTTCCAGTTCCTTTCAAAATATTTTTTTTTAAAGCCCAAACAGTTCAGAACCAATCTGTTGCTCCTGACAGTTCAAAGTTTATATGTAAATTATTTCCAGAATTGCAAAAAGTGATATTCCTGTGGAAAAACATGAGTGTTGCACTGAGGTAATGTGCAGGATTGCTGGAATTAGGATTTTGTTTTCAGTTCAGATGCCAACTCAGGTTCTTCTTACACTCTTTCACTAAGAGAATACTGCTTTACTGGAATATGGAGACGAGCTTTAAGCTTTAAGGCTGGAGTAACTATATCAGAGCGCACTTAAAAGTTTTTAGATTGACCATTTTTATTTACTTATAAATTAATTCAGATTAATTTTGCATTATATTTGTCCTTAAGTGCCAGTATGTCACAGATTTTTGCATTGCTGAAAATGGCCTGAGACCACGAAATAAAGTAGGCAGTAGTTTGATTCTCTGGTTCCAGAGAGATGATGTAATTGCTCCTTTCCTCTCTGGAGTACAGACAGTATACCTATTATTTGGAAACGACTAAATGAGAACCTATTCCTACTTTCAGCATCAGTGGACCAATAAATTTGCTAGATATTTGAGAAGAAATGGCAGAACAGCTGATGTTAATGTTTACATTGCCATAGTTTGCTCTCAATATCTGTACTCCATACTTTATCGCAAGTGGCTTTTTCTTCTCACAAAGGAACTGTTTCTGTTCAGCAGATTAAGGTGAATGCATTGTATTAGTTTACATTTTGTACCTTTGATTCTGGAACAAAGTTTCTATGATGAGTATTTAAAAAAGCCCCAAAACATTGGAAGAATCAAGCACATGCACTGTCTCACACTTGGGCTGCATAAAGGACTATACAAGTTAGATATAAACTATCATATTTTTTAAGTCATACTGTTCACTTAGTTGTCAGTTCAGAACACTTTATGTTAATTATAGAAGGTACTTTATTTCTTCACCTCTGAAGTGCTTGTATTAGAAGTTAGCAGTGGTTTAGTTTTTTACTGCCATATTAGAAGGATAAGGAACTCACTGTAAAAATGTATAATGACTTGTTTTAAGAGGACAAAAAATTATTTCTTGTTTACATAAGTATTATCTGCTATACCAGAACTGAATGTAGCTGAACACAGTTTTCTTAACTCTAGGGTATTTTCAATCTTATTTTATGTTTTAGTGTTGATTTAAACCTATGAATGCTACTTTGGTAGTGGTATAAAAATGTGTAAAAAGCCACCCCAAAAATAAAAATCCTAATATAAGATTTCTTTGTGAAATCAGTTTCAGGAAATAGAAGAAACAGTCTTTGAATTGCAGTCAAAACCTAATAGCATATTACAAAGCTCTAAGTATCTACTTAGCATCTTTCATTTAAAGAAATTTGCCACAATGTTATGATATTTTAGCAGGGGCCGAGAACAAACCTTTACTGGGGAGAGAGATAATCGTAGTTTACAGATTACTGGGGTCATGAAGAGTATGGCCTATATATTTAATTTTTTAATGTGGTTGGCATAAGAACAAATATTTCCTCTGATTTCATAATATGCATTGCTGTTAAAAATGTTGACAGTTCTATTTGCAAGTTCTTTCTACGTGCAAGCAAAGAAAGCCTTGAACACGGGAACTAAAAACTTTATTCTGTATTCACAAATAAGGATTAAATAATGCACATCAGAGTCATCTCTTCCTCATCACAACGTTGTTCTCTTGAGTGGGCAGAGATCTGGGTGCACCAGAGAGTGACAGACAGTCTTTTAGAGGATGTAGCAAATCTGTAATTACCAAACTTGCCTCTGACCCGCAGAGAGGACACAGGGGGACTTGAAACTGCTCAAGTCTTGCTACTATCAGCTCCACTGGTGCTTTTTAGCCAGGTCTTATTTGCCAGAATTAAGTTTATGCACTCTGCTTGTGGATAGAAATGATAACCTACAGTCATCAACTGTGTAAAAATGGATATTAGAGATTATTATGGACTAATTTAAGTGCACATACAAGGCAAAAGAGGATGGTGTCACATTTCATGTTAGGAGAAGCTTGGTAAATCCCAGCTGCTTTGTCAAGTTCATGAACTAGGTTTCAGTAATATGAAACGTGGATTTTTCTTTTGAATTTTTTTGCCCTTGAAACTTTTGCCTTTATTTATTTTTCCAAATTAACATTTGAGTGAGTCCTTCCTAAACTTACAAGAGTAAACCAGAAGAATCAATATGTCACAAACTTCTGTTTAAGTGTGGCAAACAGCAGCGGTGGGAGGGCAGTGCCTGTTGAGCAATGGAACACCTTGTAGTAGTCTAGATTTAATGATACAGCAAGGCACAGCTGTGGGGAAGAACTTTTGGTAAACCACCTGATGTAAGTACAGAAAGCAGACAAGTAGCAGGGCACTTGAGTTCAGTGGTCTGTCAGGCCTTCTACAACCGAAAAAGTTTTTGTAGGTGGTGAAAAACTAACTACAAATCTTAGCTGTAAACCTGTACTGTCATTTCCATGTTTTATGTGTGTGTCTTAGAGCTGGATGCTAACAAACTGCATTGTGTAGTGTATAATAGCACGATCTGAATGAAGGGTAGAAGTAATGTATGGAGTCTTAGTGTCATTCCTGTACCTATAATTTTTAAAGAAGGAATGCTAACAAAGAAATAAGTCTACTAGCTCTGTCAAACTTCTGAATATAGTGGTAGCAGATGAACATACATAATCTTGTTTAAAAAACCCCCTAAGATTTGTGCACTTGCACTTTCTGTACATGTGCTTATCTGTCAACAAATCTGACCATCAGGTATAGATCTCAGCTAAATTGTAGATTGATGGAAACAAGCAGCCAGGCAGGGGGACTGTGCTAGAGTCCCTGCAGAGAGATAAGCTGCAGCCTGAAATCGATCGTATGAGGCTCAGTTTCAAAATGTCAATCCAGAGAAAGCAAGGTTTTACCGTTTCTGTGGCGTCTGTTTGACTTGGACACAGCACAGCTCCTGGAGCGGTGGGAACATTCCCATATCGTGCAGTCCTGTCGGGCAAACAGATTATCCACAGGCTTACATAAGATGGTCTAGGTGTACGTCATTTCTTATATTTTCTCCATATAATGCTGCTTCTGTCAAATAAATGTCAAAATCGTGACATTCCTGTAAAAGAACTGTAAGAGAACAGACCAATATAATTATTGGCAAAGAAAGTAGCTTTAACTTTTTAGCTGCTGATTTATTATTCCTACTCCAAAACAGTCTCAAAATTTTCAAGAACTGTTCTAGCAACTCTCTGAAGCTGCTGGCAACTGAAAGCTATCTCTAGGACACCTGGGAGAGAAAATGCAGGGAGGTTTTTCCTAAATCTACTGAAACACATCAAGGGTGAGGAGTTTATGTTGACATAGAAGTATTTTACTCAGTATGAACTTCCTTAAATGAAGATATTTGAAACGTAGAAAGCAAACAGATGAGAATGAATAAACCAGGTTGCCATGCAGTTCTGGCAGACCTGCGGTTACTGTGTCTATTGGCAACCCCTGTCAGGGGTGATAGGAAGATTACTGTTCCACTGAGTTATAGTGGCATTTGTGATCTGGAGCAAAAGCTCTTTATTTCCATGGGGAAGAGCCACAGTTGGGAAAAAAGTTTTGGGTTTTTGGTTTGTTTGTGGTGGTTTGTGGTTGGGTTTTTTTATTTTGTTGGTTTTTTTGTTTTGTTTTGTTTTTTGGTTGGTTTGGTTTTTTGGGGTGGGGGGAGATAGCAATAATATTTTTCAGGAGAGAAATATATTGTCCATGGTTTTGTCTGCAGTCTTGTGCTCAGAATGTGGGAAACCCCTTGAGACTGTGCACTAATTGCTATTTCAAACAATAAACTATCCAGCTATATATTACCAGATAGTTTGTAGATCTTTGAGAAAAGCCTCTGTCCTCATCAAAGATGGCTAGGGTTTTTTTTGATGGGGCCAGGAAAGGAGTGAGAAGAGATCTGTGTAAGCTTGATTTGTAAAAACTATTTGAAATTATTAATTCTGTACTTGACTGAAAATTTACAAAATCCTGAACTCTTCTCATTATGATTAGTTATGCTGGGTTTAGTAGCTTACAGGGTTACAGCCAGGTAAGAGATAGACTGTAATAAGCTATAGAAATTTGATGAGAAAGTTAATTCAGCATTTTAGAGAATGCTGTTGCCTAAAGTTATCTTATTCTGGACTCAGCTTTTATGATACAGTTGTATTTAGTTTTGCCAAAATAATTCCTGGCTTTCTGGACTGGTCAGTTAGCTAACCGACACTTATTTAATAACACACTGTGAGGAATGACAAAGCCACAGTACAGCTAAAAATTGTCTAGATTTTAAACCTAACAAATTTATGCCTCAATAAAATGAATGCTGTATCTGCCCTGAAGACCTACATGTATGCATTGTCAACCGATACCTTGAACAGCCAGACTCCAAAGACATGCCTAAAAAAATCCTTCATTTTTTACACACCATGAATTGCAGAAATCTTAGTGATTTGTTATCTGTACCTTGGAGACTAAGATGTATAAATATATATATGTACATGTTTGTGTGTATAACCCAATGGTGAAGGCCCCATTTATTTCAGATGAAATAAGGGTAATGCTCTGAATCTCCTAAATACCATGTCTGTACTTTCACTGGTAGGATGATTGAGAGGTAAGAGCTCTCTTCCAAACTCCTTATTCTTTTACAAGAATTCTCAAATTCAACAACAGAACCATTGAAAAACATTTTTTAATGCTTTATGGACTTTTGGTTATGCCAGTGTAAGCCATTTGGCTGAATTGGAGCTCTCCCAGTGTAACAGAATAGAATCTGTCTATAAAGTTACCTTGTTAGTAAAGGAGCCAGGTGGCTTACTGTCAAATGTGATCTTTCTAATGGCATATTCAGTTATGCTGGCTTCTTTTGCTTATATGGTACAATAAATAGCAATACATAATATTTCTCATTTGGAAAGCGATGTCATGCACAGACCCCATTTAAGAAACCTGCATTACTTTTATACTGAAACCTTAAATGAGAGAATTTGCCAGAGATGACAGTGGAGTCCCAAAGCAATTACATCCAAAAGTTTAACATCGTCGTGGTATTGGAAGTGACTGTAGCAAAAGAGGACGAATTTTAAATATCTGTGAGAAACCAGTGCAGTTTATGATTGTCGCTTTGCCGTACTCGGCGTTGGTAAACTCTCTTCGTGCACGTTGAGCCATCTGCAGGAGCACCTTGAACCCTAATAGAGACCGCCTTTCTCTGTCTGAAGGCAGCGATTTGAGCGCGTTAATACCCGTAAGAGCAGGAGAGAGAGCACTTGATTTTATATTGTTGAAGTGACTTTAGGTCCAAACTAGCATTACTTGAGGAGTCGTACATGCACCCTGTGTGTGTGGTGTTATGGAAACACGGCGTTTTCACACAGTGGAGCCCGGAGCGGTTAATTCGACGTATCCGCGGGAGCGCGGTGTTCCCCCCGGGAAATGCGGGCTCCCGACGGACGCGCTCTCTATCCCTGCGGGCGTCGAGGTGTGAGACCTCCCTTCCTTTCCTCCCTCCACCTCTCGTTCGCGGGAGCGCCCTACCTGCGGCGGGGCGGTGCAGGAAGGGGGCGGCGCGGTGGGGCGGCGGTTCCGGGCACGTCGGCGGGCGCTGCGCGTTCCTCGCCCCGGGACCCGCCGCCGCCGCCCCATGGCCGCTCCGCAGGACCCGCTGCCCCCAGGTGAGGACCCGCCGCGGGGAGCCGGGCGGGCGGGGAGTGCACCGAGGGGCGGCGGCGGCGGCTCCCGGGGCCCCCACGGGTCCGGGACAGGCGCTGTGCGGGGCGCGGCCCGCCGCGACCACCTGCGGGCTAGGGTGACCCGGGGCCGCGGCTCAGGGGGGCCAGGTGAGGAGCGCAGGCCCGGCTGGGATAAAAAGAGTTTGCTGGTTGCTCCCTTCCCCCTCCGCACACGCTAATTAAGCGTGGTAATAATTTATCATGTGCTCTGCTGATGTGATTTAGTACAACCTGTCTTGTCAAGCCTGCTACAGTGTTTAGCGTGTAAGTTAGTCTGCGCTAGTTAACAGCACGTTAAAAAGACATTTGTAAAAAGACATTTTCTTAGAATCCCAGAGTTTGGGTGGTTAGGAAGTCCACACGTTTTAACTTACACAGCTAATGGAGCAAATGACTTGAGTACCTCATCTGAGGTGTGCCAGCATCACAGTTTTTCCCTACTTATCTGCTCAGACAGGGACAAAATATTGAGTAGTAAACAGTAAACAAAACTGCACAAGTGCTGATGGACTTAGATTTTTCAGAGAGCTGATTATTCTGATACAATTTGCCATATTTCCTCCTCTTAGTAAAATCTGAAATTCAGGTGCTTCTAGTCAAAGAACCATTATCGATTTGAGTTACAGGGTTCATCTTTATTAACAACATTAGTATTAGGGTGATAACTTTGTTTAAGTTGTATGAAGTTGAACTATTAATGTGCGTGCCCAGCCTTGGTGTGAAAGGGGTCTCTTTATGTGCGTGGTTGAACTACCCAGCTATGGTCCACCTTATATGTTTCACTCACTGCTGATAGCGTCAAGGCTGTGTTACAAGGAAAAAACTGTAACGGGGGGGAATTCCATCTGTGCGACATAGTGCTTTGTGAATCCCCTCTGCTTAAAGGTCAAAATGCTGAGGTCAATAAAGCTCACCTTCAGGCTTCCTTCCAATGCGAAGACGAAAAGCAGATACAGAATTGACAAACTGTTCGTGCTGGTAAGTGCACAGCACTGCATCCCCATTGTAGTAGCAGTGTTGAACAGAGAGCAACGGTGGGCATTGGTACAAGTCGGCTGCTCTTCGTGCAGACTGGTTATACTGGATGGGCCCAGGCAGAGCCGTAGCAGCCGCTGGGCAGTGTGCAGGTGCAACAGTGTGCAAGCAGAAATGAACCTTGGAAGCAACCATCAAACCTGGCTTATGACTGTCCGAGACAATTTGCATGTGCTGATTTACGTCCATCTGAGTCAACTCACTTCTGGTTCCCTGTAGAAGTAAATGTAGGCCAGTGGCTGTGTGCTGTCAGTGGGGAGTATGGTGATAGTGATTTTTTTGAGGGATTCCAGGCAATGTTGTTATGAAGCTGTCTGTGAAAGTAACTGTGAAATCAGACAATATGCACTGAATAGTCAGTCAGATGATACCTTCATTTCCTGTTGGCCTTTCAGCATGCAAAACTGTGGATGGTTTACATTTGAGATAAACAGAGAACTTTCCTCCCTGCTGCTTTGTGCACCTGTGCCCAGCTATATGACATGAGCTGCAGAATGTTGTGCGAGATATATGTGGGAAAGAGAGAGGGGACATGGCATTTTAACTGTGTTACTCACAATTAAATATTAAGTCTGGTTTTCAGATTATCTACTTACTATCAGTGGCCAACAAGACCACAGTGAATCATCTGCAGCCCAGTACGTTGAGTCTTTAATCTTAGGTATAAATATTCATAAATATACATACTACTTATAGAAAATGTTGGGACTTGGTTTACTCTGCAACCTAAAAAACATGGAAGTCATTGTTCATCATGAAGAACTGTAAAAAAAGGGAAGAAATTAAGGTATAGGAAAAGAAACAGAGTTTTAAAATATTTTTCAGGATGGATACTAAGCCAGAAAGATGCAGAGCCATAGATTCACGTGAGTGTGTTTCTGACTGAACCTAGAAAGCAGGAGTCAAAGATACCACATGGGACCCCATCACCTCTTGTAGAGACATCCTGGAGTTTGTCCAGTCCTTGTTTCAAATGCCCATATTCTCGGAGCTTCTCTCATTTTTTCAGTGCTTCCCTCTGGATCATAGAAAGTGAGTTACTAGTGCCATAATGTGCCTTGGTCGTATCTTGGAGGTGTAACAGAGGATAGGGGATGAAGCCCTTACCATAGCTACATAGCCAGCAAGGTTCATGGGCATTCTATGGGGTCTGCTTTCATCTACCTCAAGGCTCCTCTTACATTGGTTGCATGCTTTGCCATTGGGTTTGAATGGAAAAACCGGAAGACTAGGGATGCCTGGGCTGGCCTTCTTGCCTAGAGCCTTTGGTTGCCAGTGCCTCATTGTTTTCAGCTTTCCTTTACAATGTGGGCTTCTCTTTTCCCCAGCTTCCTTTTCAGTTCCTCTGCGGCTTTCAACTACAGTTCCCACAAGGAACCTCCATTTTTGGCCCTACTTTTGTGCAATGTCTTATGACAGCTTATTGTATTTTCATTTATCCCGCTGACTATCATCCTCTCTGCATTTGAGTTGGGAAGTTTATGTGGTTCAGTTTGTGCTGACTCTTGCTATCAGGGAAGGCTTTATCCAGATCATTCTGTTAATATCATGTTTCTGGAGCAGGGATTTCATATTTACCAAAAGGGGCATGTGTGACAAGAATATAGGGTTTTGGTAGGTTTTTTTTTTCCTCTTTTGCATATGGCTTCCTAAAGTGCAGTGTGAACAATGCTCATCTGAAATTTCATAATCCCCTGCCTTTTCAAAACATTCGGTGTGTCTCTGTGTAAAGACTGTGCTCAAGCCTTGTCATCTGACCCCTTTGATCACGTGCCACCTGCCTGGACATTGCCTGTGGATTTCCTGTGGGCTCCAGTGCTGAGAAAGGCTCTGCCTGGCATCACAGAGGGGAGCTGGCACCACACTGGACACCCAGGAACTGCTGCTGGTGAGGCTGCCTCACAGAAGCAGGAGGGAGAACAGCTCTGTCCCACTGTTGCCACCTTTTTTATTTTCAATATATTGGACTGTCTTGCATTTTTTACACTTTAGCTTGTTCTGTTGCGTTGAGTAGATTTGTAGCAGTGGGTCCCAAAATAAACAATTATGCTAAATTTGAGTTGGTTAGAATAATGTCTGTGTAACTTCTGTGCTATTTTGGGGTTCAGTGTTTCTATTGTGCATTTTATAGTTAATTTCTTGGACTGTGTTCTAAATGTATTATTTTTTTATATTTGGGAGGAGGTAATCACCAAATATTGATTCCAGTCACCTCTTACTGGTTGCAGCTGAAAACTTTTAATGTGTACTTGTAGTAAGTATGAGGACTTCGAGTGAGAGTGACAAAAATGGAATGAAGATCTTACTACATAATTTAAAATGCTTTTCAGTTTTTGAGAACATTGATACTTATAATCAGAAGACATTTCTCGAAAATATGGCAGGATAATGTTAAATTACAGGAGTGGTTTTCTGAATCCTGACTTCTGTATGAGATTTGTTTTAGATTCTCTGTGCACTTGTGGCCAGTACCTCCCTATTATTTGTCAGTTTAGCCACTGATGCAGAGGGGTTGACATTTCATGATTCACATGCAGGTACTTTGAAGATTTATTTTTTGTATTCTTTTGATGTTCATATAGTTGAAGTTTATTATTCTATTGTATACAAATAATATTTTCCTCAAATATGTTTTTTAATTAGGTTACTACATTCCGCTGTTTGTAATAGTATTAATTTTTGTTGTAGTGGGTGTGTTTCCTGTTTGAATTATTTCTTTGAGGAAAAAATGGAGTGCTGTCACTGGAAGAACAGAACTCAGCTTTTAGAAAATTTACTAGATTTTATTCTTCATTACTGAATTGTTTTGTGATTTTTTTTTTAAACTAAAAATAGTTTTCATGTAAGTCTTTTTTTTGTTAGCTTAGAGTTGGGTTTTGTTGTTGCCTGTAGTTTCTCATCTATGTGCTCTGACATTTTCCAGTTTGTCATGTTTTCTCGTGGAAATGTAATGACATAATGCATGTAATGGCTGCATAGTTGTGCTTTATCTTGGTCAGACAAAGAAGCAAAATATGAATTGGCAGAGAGAAATACTTTGATGATTATATAGTGATAAAGCTTTCTTATTCCAGCAGATCATGCAGCAAAAGAACCAGTGGAGGATACAGATCCAAGCACTCTTTCCTTAACAATGGTATGTGTTCCTGGTCTAATACCGTTCAAATCATTATAGCTCTCTATGGTTATGTAATGCAGAAGTGAGGTAAAAACGTTCAAGGATGCTAACTCTAAATAAGGATTTTGCTTATCTGTATGATTGCATAAACAAATTTTAATTTACTAACTTTGTGCAGTTAAAGTGTAAATAAAAATACCAATCAGTGCATCAGCTGAATTGGATGGTGTCAGCAGAGCTGTCCATGGGATAGCCTCGAGGCTACGATAGTGCCATCTTTATAATTTAAAAAAACCCCAAGAACAGAGAAAAACTGGTGCTGACGTTCTTCTGTCTATATAGTTTGGAGGGATAAGAAAACCCGTCTAGGACCTATAATGTCAATTGTACTAAGCTGTTATTCCTTCCTGTGCCAGATGAGTTGAAGTCGTGGAAAGGTAGTACCAAAGAGCAGTGCCTTTGGCAGGCACGGGTGAACCTAGGGAGGGACCAAACAGAGCCCTCTAGTGCTTACTGGCAGAGGAACATCGCTTAGGACAAGTGTCTTAGGATATCGAGCATGCCAGTCTTATGCTGAGGTAGGAGTATATCTGCTGGGGTAGAAGTAATATGAAATCCTATGAAGTCTTTTAAATGTGGGAATTTATTTTGGTTTTGGTTGGGGGTTTTTTGTTTGGGTTTTTTGGGGATTTTTTTCTTTGTTTGTTTGGTGGTTTTTTTTAGTGTTGCTATGGATTATTTATTCTGGGGGAAAATTTACAGTGCCATGTACCCCAGGGAAGACTATTGTCAAATGCAGTTATGTAAACAGATTGAAATGCGTTAATTTATTTTATGAATGGCAAGTGAGCAAATTATTGCTTTGTCTTGGTGTTTTCTTCCCATTTTGAAGCTTTGCAACAGGGACTCTGCAGGAAACTCTGAAAATTTCACTAGTACTTTAATGCTGAGGCTGCACTGCTATCCATTATTGCAGTATGTTTATTTGCATTTTTGCTTGCAGGTTTTAATAAAAACTATAGACTTCTCTTTGTTTTTGTGGACTGATTAAATTAGATACTGTATTTTGCTAAGGGGATTTTTTTTTTTTAAAGGTGAGGGAAAGTTGCTATGTCTGAGACATGAAATTTCTTTAACACACAACCCCACCATAAAAGATCTTTTAATCCGTTTGCTTGGTTATGAGCTTCTTTAAAAGCCTCACCTACTTTTGCATAAGGGTGAGGATCATAGGGAAGGAGGTAGATTTCAGGCATAATAGTAAGTTATAACATGCCCAGAAATCAGTAGCTATCTCCTTAGACTCAGTAATAATAATTTTCTATTGCATCTTAATTGACTATTTAAGTTTAGAAAAGAAGGGGCAAATATTTCTTTCTTTTTTTTTCCCAATACAATAATTTATCAAAAGCTCCTATCTCCTAAAAAAGCGTTTTAAATCATCTCTGTTCCTCCTGGCATGCATTACCTTTTCAAGATTACCTTGCTACTTAAGTGCAAAATTTCTTTTACAATCTCTGCTATTTCACTAGAAAGTAATACATTTAAAAATACTGTAGCAAGACAGCAATCTCTATTACTTTTGCATGTGCTAATCAAAATTGCTAGTAGCATCTCAGTTACCACCTAAGAAGTGTTACTGTATCTGATGGTGAACAGATCAACTAGTAGCAACTTAAGTGATGCAACTATAATTACACAATTTTATATAGTCTTTCTCCAGCACAATTACATTCGAAATAACAAGTGTCTGTGTTTCTTGCCTTTTTGGGACAGACTGAAAAATATCCTGTCCAAGACACAGGAGTACCTAAAGGTAAGTATTGTGAATTCTGTCTATTCAGGTGTCATAGATATGTGTTGTTACATGCAATAAAACCGGTGGTGCTATCCAAAAAACGAAACACATACTTTTTCCTAGATGTGTGTTTTAAATGTAATGTTCTCTTCTGTATTTTTAAGGTCAGTTTGGTGTGTATATCTTAACTTCTGAAATATCCTTCCAAAGTTTAGTTTTGATCTAAAAGTCAGTCTAAAACTACCGTCAGAAGATCTGGGTTCTCAGTCTGGAAGGAAAATACATCGAAGAACAGTGTTCAGACAACAGATGGTAGAGACATCATTATGTTAGAAGGTGGCTTTGAAGAGGTTACCAGTGCTTTCAGGTTGGCAGAAATAATAAATCAAGAAATACCCTTCAGGTCTTTTGCTTCTGATTGCATTCTCAGCTTTATAACCAATCAACTCTTTGTGCTGTCCTTTACCTTCAGCAGATGTTAATACCATCTACTTGGGACCCTACTATTAGGTCAGCTCTTCACAGGTTGTTGCCTCTCCTCACTGAAAATGCAGAGAGGGAGTGCAGGTTCTGTATTGCACTGAAGTAAATAACATGGATTACACAGTGTGAATATCCCCTTTATGGTTTCCTTGACATGTGGGGTGTTTTTTTTGTCATTCCAGGCTTCACCACTGGGCTTTGTCCAGGGAATGCACGGGCAGGGGCTCAGTTGAGAAGCCCTCTGCAGACAGTGTGTCTCTGTCCTGTGTTGCACAGCAGGTCTGCAACGGGACAGACACAGAAAACTAGACAGGAGCTAGTCACAATGGAAACTTTTGTTGAGGAGTGTGAGCAGCATACGACTGGGTTTAGAGAAAGGTCGGAGGTTATTTTGGGGACTTAAGGAAGCCAGCTAGAGGAAATGAGCATCTTTTCAGAAGTGCTGCTCAGTAGGGAAATATAACACAGGATGAAGACTTTGAAATCATAAACTACTTTCTCCTTATTTGCAACAGGTGGTTTGGTCATTCAAAATTGTTTTTAGCACTAAAGCAATTACACTGTAGCATTCTTTTCCATGTCCTGTTTTTTATTTCACCCAGGACATTAGGTTCTCCTCAAAATTAATTAGATAATTCCTAAATTTTAAATTTGTCAAAGCTGTTTGAAATCTGAAATTGCATGTTTTAAATGCATTTAATTTAAAAAAGAAAGTTAAGACATAAGTAGAAATGTCATCATGAAAGGAAGTGAACACAGTTTATGTTTAGTTTTAGTTTCGGCTTCCTCTTGCTACGTGTAAGAAGATGGAAATACTAATATAAAAATATAGCTTGACATTCCCCCTTTGTAGTTGAAAGTGCTACAAATTCCTCTTAATATTCCATTCATTTCCATGATTTCAATTTTTTTTTTCTGAGAATGACTTTTCATAACTATTTCTATAAAAATACAGACTTAGAAATATGAACCTGTGAGATAAAAGGTATAACAGATGTGTAGGTCTGATTCTGAGTAACACACATTATGTTTTCTTCAGATGTAATGTTTGATCAGACAGTACATTGGGAGAGTGGCTGTCTGTTGCTTTTAGAGCTCAATTAATTAATGGGCCATTTTGAGTCCATAATTTATTAAAGTTCTTGGCACCCTCTACTGATTATGAAATAAAGGGGAGATATGAGAACTTTTTATCTTGCAGGGATAGTCTTAATGCTTATCATGATTTGATTATAATTCTACCTTCACTCAAATATAGAGCAAATTTCACATGTACTGTTTCCACAAATTTGATGCCCATGCTCTTCATATTCAGACTTTTTTTTTTTCATTTTGGTTTTTTGTCATTGTTTCTGGGCCTACAGTAATAAAGAATAACAATAATCCTTACTAAACATTGACCCTGCTAGGGGTGAAATACTATTTGGCTTTAAATTTCAACAGTCTTATAAATCCAGAAAAAGAGGAAAATAATGATTTTGGGGTTTTTTCTTGCAAGTGTAAGGATGAGTTCTTTGATTCAGATAAATTTATCGAGATAAGGAAATATGTCTTCTTTCTGTTATCTGATGATTCATAAAGCTAATAGATGTTCTTTAATGAGATCTTACCACTAGGCAAACAGCAAATGGAAATGTACCAGCACTACAAAGGTAGTCAGCACCATGGAGCATTCCTTTGTGTAAAAACATGTGGAATATAACTTCTTTTAAACTTGTGTTAATGGTTGGTCAGCATCTGACCCAGGGGAATGATGGAAATGGTTTGATAAGGAGGACCTTATTAATCATGCTGAGTGGAATTTGTCTGTTTGCACAAGATTCACAAAGGGTTTATGTATCCCTTCTATCCCATTTTGAGGGCTGAAGTGATGCGTGAAAGGTTAATAGAGATTGTGCTGTAATGGGGAATGCCGTGCTTTTCAGTGGAGTCCCAGGGCAGTTGATAAACACGCTTTGAAATGGATTATTTCAGTGCTTCAGAAATAAGTAGGACGAGCCCAGTTCACAAAGGGGCAGAATAAAAAGTAATTATTTATACGGTATATATTTCAACAACTATCATTGTGTGATGAGAAAAGCAAAACAAAAACTACAGTGTCTTGTGATAATCATCCTCAGCCTACGTTGATGTATTGATCCTGTAGTCAGCTTTCTGAAAGAAGAACGTGACTCTTGCTTTAAAAGTAGTGTGGTGTTTGTTTAGAAAACAACTGCTACTCTAATAGCTAGTCTCTGCAAGGATTATATTTCTTTGCACAGTCATGCTCTGCATTATTGTTACAATCTCTGCTGATTTAATATTTTCGTCTTTTAATCTAGCAATTTCCAGTGCTTGATCATGATATGGAGTTAAATTTTGTGTGTTAGACACCTATAATTTATGTTTGATAGTCTTACTATTTAAATTTGTATTTGAGCGGAAGACCAGTGTTTCACACTCTTTGTTTTAGATGAAGAATACCTTACAGATCAAGTTACGTTGGAAATTGCATCTGTGAACATCAAGACCCTTACACCAGATTCTGGCCTAATCCAACAGGTAAGAAAAATGATACTTGACTGTGAAATAAGTTATTGCTCTTAGATTAAGTATTTTGACAAATAAATATATTTTCAGATTATATCTGGAGAGCACAGAATTACTCAGTAAAAGAGACCAGAAATAGGCTCTCTTTCCAAGAGTTCAATGAAGTGAGTTTTTGTGGAGAAAAGCAGAAAGGTTATTTTATCATTAACATATCCTTTTTAGTTTAAATAGGTTTTGATTAGTGTGTAGATGCTCTGAAGAAGAGACAGCAAATAGTTAAGGCTTTGTCATGCATGCTGTCCCTCTTTCCTGTTGAAAATAGAGCCAGGGCAGAGAATAAGTGAAGAAGTAAGGAATCCTAGGTTTTGCCCTTAGGGAGGCATTTGACCATTTTGCTTTGATTTTGGGACACTGCTCTTCCCATAGTTGAAACACTCTCCATTATTTGTGACATCTTACATTGCCATAGAATGGACAATACTGAGTGACTCCCATGCTCCATGGTTATCATATTTCAAGTGAATGTTATTTGCTGAATTTCAAATTGATTCTCTTTGGGTTGAGCAGAAAACTTGGAGAAGAGAAATGAATGAGCATTTTCCAGCGAGACGAAGAATTAAAAGGAGTTCCTTATGCCAGAGTCCCAGCTGAATTTCATCAGAAACAAACATTGGTTTGGTATGCATTTCACAGATGATGGAGGTAACGGTTCATTCCCATCATCAAGAAGACAGCATTTATTGACAGCTTAGAATCACTATAAAGATAATTCAGTGTATCAGGGTGTTAATGATTCCACAGAGCTGGAAAACTTTCTGCTTACCTTCAGACTGTGCTTAAGTTTATGGCTTTGATTAGGTCCATAGAGATTGAGGATCTTCACTGTGGGCTTAAAAATGCCCACATGGGCAGTAACACTACATTGTCTTATTGCAATTACATTACAAGAAAATTATCTTGAATAAACCCGAGTGCATCTGACTTGATAAAAGTGGATAATGACTGATTGGTAAAAATATGAATTTTGAAAACAGATGTATGGCACAGGTAAGTATCCCTGCTTTACATTGTACATTTTGCCATACTGCCCACTCTTGTTAATTTTTTTATCACAAGACGTGTAGAATGACATAAAGGCATTTAGGCATCAGCTTTCACAATACAGTTTGAACTTTCATGAGTTCATAAAGTCCAGGAAATGTTACTGAAGGTCAGGATAGCAACAAAGTGAACAGCATCTGCTTTTTTTTTTTTTTTATAATTTGCTTATTTGTGTCTTTTGAAGTAGATCTCTGGGGAGGCTGAGCTGTTCTGGGAAGTTCATCTTTCTCCCAGTGGGCTATCCTTCTGGGAGTTTGCTCCTCAGGACTCAGTAATAATATTCTGCTTTTTAAAGGAATTTGTGGGGGTGGAGACAATGACTATAATCAGGATCTTTATATTTAGTTTTTCTTAAACTTTGAGTGCTCACTTGTTGCCATGAAGGCCAACTTTAAGTTAAAAAGCATTGTCCAGGTAAAGCTGTCATGGAGCCAGTGGAAAAGTAAACTAGTAGAAGATAATGGCAATGCTTATCCTGTTGCAATTGGCAAGTGCAGTGTTAGATCTCTCTTCGGCAGAGAGCAGACATTTTGATGTTGCATGTGTGATCTTGCCGTTTTCAAGGAATAAAGAAATGCTGAAAATAGTATGCAAATTTTTCCTTTGTGAACATATGCAAGTTCACCAAAACAAATGGAAGTGCCTATATTCTATTTTTAATGGATTTCTTAGTAAAGAGGGTGTAGCAGGTAGGAATAGAGTATCTTATTACACTGTATTTTTACCCATACAATGACTTGTGTTTGCATGCACAACTTGCAAAATGTTAAGAAGCCTGCTGTGATAGTTGTGGAAGAATGACGCAATACAAAAAAATCAACAATACTTTGCTGCAGCTATCTAAGGGGGAAATCCCCTTCTGCTTTCATCTTTAAATCCTCACCAGAGGAAAGCTATTTCACCTGGCTCCACACCCGCATAGTTAAAATAAGGGGAGCTGCAGTTTCCCGCAGTTCTACGATCAAGGGCTGTCTTCCAGTTTTTAGATGTTGCTAAGTAGTTGAATTTTAACGTTACAACGTGTGTTACAGTCTTAAGTTGCTAAGAAATTTCATTATGTTTAATTAGCAAGTGAAAAACCACTGGGGGAATGTTTACTTCTAACAGGGGGAGGGTTAGATCTGAGCCAGCAGAAATGTTCAAATCAACATGTTGCCTAAAAAAGCTTCCTATGTATGTAAAAAAGTTTGTAAAAAAAGCTCCCCCGCTTTTCCTGGATCAATGAAACAATCCCTCACTACTGCATTCAACAGGCAAAATCCTTGTTTTTTTCTCATTACAAAACATTTAAAAATTTAGTCAGACCATATAAATTGTTGAACAGCTGTTGAGGATTAAGAACAAATTATTCAAAAGATATAATGCTATAGCATATCATTAATTAAGATGACACTGTTCAGTGAATACAACCAACAGGGTAGTTCTGTGAGCCAAAGCATGGAAATCCTGTCTGAGAAGACTGCAGATTGTCAGGAATTCCTCAAAACATTATATATTCCCTGTCTGACTTTAAAAGAATCCCGAGCTACTTGTAAGTAATCTCTTGCCAGTTGCAAATTAGCCAAATAGCTATTCTGGTATCAAGTACATTGTTTTATTTTGATTTATATTTGTTTTCTGCTTTGTAGCCAGAAGACAAAGACAAGCAAAACCATACCGACGAATCACTTTCAGGTAACGTGTCAGCTTTCTTGCTCTACGTATTTTATTCATAGATTTTCTTTGAAAGTACTTTATTAAAAACTGCCCTTTGTCATAACCAAGAACTGCCTGGGTAACCAGTATTAGTGGACCTCATTTCATGACCTGTGTCATTTACGGCTTCCCCTGTGTTCTGAGAGGTTGGTGATCAACAATGCAGACCATACAAAATGTGTAACTTGGGCTTTTCAAATGTATGTAGTACATATGCTTTTAGAAGTGATCTGTAAATAGCTGTTGGGAGAGAGCAAGAGCTGGCAGTAGGCTGTGGGAGCTTATCCCATTACTGTATGAGCTGTGCTGTGGGAGGGGTGTGTATGTGTATGACATACAGTTCTCTCAGTCTAACAGTGAGAAACTGAGAGTTTTCTATTAGTAAAAGAAGCTTGTCCTATCATGTAGCATCAGGATCATGCAATTAGTTGGGTAGGTCAGTCATTTGCTTGTCAGTGTCTAACATGGGGCATCTCAGAAAAGCAGGATTCTTTATGATGCTTTTGTTAGTCTTGCAGATGGTATAGCACAAGAAGCAGGTTGGTTTAGTTTTGTTTACTTATAACTGTGCCCTTTTACAGGGGTGTTTTCTTTACCTCTTCTTCCCTGCTTTTATTGGAGGATAAAATTTAGTCTGGAATCCCTGCCAGAGTAAATAAGATGACGTTCAGATAGGGTGCTCTCCTGCCCTTTTTGCTCAGCTAGAACTTTGATTGGATTATACTCATTTTGCCTTGTTTGCATAAGTAAATGTTGGTATGAGGCAAGAAAATTTTGTCTCACTTCAGCAAGAGCTTAGGGTGCACAAGAAGAACAGAAGAATTAACATACATATTTCTCTAGAGAACAGCTGTAAGGCCTGTGGAATACCTGTGAGCAAACGTGTCACCAGAACATGTTTACCCTTAACAGGGAATCTGAGCATTTGTATGAAGTTATGTGTCTGCAGCACTGTTGTTGCTGCGTGTCCTAACTTGTTGAAAACTTCAGAAGTTGTCTTTGGCCTGCTAAAAAAGCAACCTGATGAGCAGTCTTACAAAAATAACAATAGCCTGTTCTTTCCTTAAAAACAAAATACAAAGTGCATGCAGACACTGCATTCAGCTCACTATTTGATGGTCTTTCTGGGCTTTTCACGCCATCTGACAAAAATTACTGCAAATAAATTAATAATAATTTTTAAAAAAAAAGCCACAAAACCCCACAAACAAACCACCTTAGCAGATGCTGTTGTCTGTATGAGTAGGTGACACTAAGTACCAGATTTGTCCTTTGCCAGAGATACAGTTCAGGCTTCTGATCCAGTACTTGTAAATTGTGTGTCACTGTTTTCTGTTGTTCTTAATCAATGTTTTGATTAATTGCAGCCCCTTTTTGAAAAAGTCTCATCCCAAGTAGGACTAGTTACTTCCCTGTTTAAAGCTGTACAGTGAGGCTGGAGTACAGAAGCTTTAGAAAATGCTTCTAGAATGTGTCCATTTGGAGAGATCAAATTCTCCCTGCTTTCAAAAAGGAGCAGGGAGAATTAATGTCATATCTACAGCCAAAATGCTGATTCCATCTCCTACATCACTGCAGTGTTAAAGGTTTTGGTATTAGTGTTTAACTAGAAGTATGACTAGCACTGGTTTCCACATGCTTTTATGGGCTATAAATATATACATATTTGGTCTGACAACACCACATTGTTCACAGCGCTGCAGAGATACTGAATGTTGTGCGTAGGAGACCTCTAAATGATGATTTTTGGTATTTGATGCAGATTTTAGAACATATCACCACCTCCTTCCAGCAACTTGATATTTTTATTTTTATCACACATTGAAGAGTATGCACTTTATTCCTCTCCATAATGCACATTTCAAATGGGCTTCCTTGGTAGAATAGGGACAGCTTTTATTGTAAGAGCCCTTACAAAGCAAAGGAATGTTTAGCACTTTTTCATTGTGCTAAAGTACTAGGTGTTTGAAACTGTCAGCAGAGATTCTTGTGGGGCACGTATTTCATGTTGCTGTGAAGGCAGCAGATCAGAAATGCAAAACCTTTTCCTTTATCCTACAACACATGTATGCATGATGCATGAAATGCATGATGCATGAAATGCATGATGCATGAAATGCATGCATAATGCTGTTGGTGATGTAGGCAGGGGTTATGGCAAATTCAAGGAAGCAACATAGTTCCAAAAACACAAAAGTGGAATATCCTAGCCCACACACTGCATTGAATCCCATGTCTTTTCTATGAAAGTATAAATATGGTGCTTTCAAAATTACTGTCCTTTTGATTAAAGCCACTGAGCATAGCGAAGAGAGAAGTTTTAGAAAGTTAATGTCATGAGTTCTTCTAAAGGAAAGGCATTGCATGTCACTGTTCTGACTTCTTCAGAAGTGATTCACAGGAACATAAAACTCTTCAACCGTTTATGCTTTTAACTTTTAGCTCCCGGTGAAACCACAGCAATAGATCCTAACTTCTCCCCATGTAATGGTTTTCACTGCAGATCTCAAGAAAACCTGCAAGGAAAATGTCACCTGCTCCTTGTGCTTATTCCGTGCACCAACCATCAGTGACATGCTCAATGATGAGGACTTGTTGTACACAGTGAGGCTAAAGCTGGATCCTTGCCACCCAACAGTGAAAAACTGGAGAAATTTAGCAAGCAAATGGGGAATGACTTATGATGAATTGTGTTTCCTTGAACAAAAGCCCCAGAGTCCCACCTTGGAGTTCTTGCTACGGAATAGTGACCGGACTGTGGAGCAGCTGATTGATCTCTGTAAATTTTATAAGAGAATTGATGTTGTGAAAGTGCTGCTGAAATGGGTGGAGGAGGAATGGCCCAAGAGAGGGAACAGAACTTACCAGAATGACTTCTAGGTCAAAGAAAGTTGTTAGTCTGTACATGTTAAATGCTGGGACTAGCTGCCACTAATACATTGGAAGTTTCCCTTGCAAGAGAGAGAAAGCCTGTACTGACAGTTTGTATACTGTGTAAGCCTTTTCTGCTGTATACACATATGAATGATCTGTACCCTCAGGGTTGCAAAGATAATCTTCCAAAAGGGGGTGGAATCATCCAGGTTATGTTCTTGAGCCTACAGATTCCTTCAGCTTCTTTGCTGCTGTTGGTAGGCTTCCTAAGCAGAAGAGGAATGAAAAAGCCAGACTGCTGGTTTTACTACAGCAGTTGTGAACCATGTCAGCTGTGTTCTGTTGCTATTGGGAAAGCCACAATTAGAAGGCAAGTCTCTTGGCCTTACTGGCAACCCTTCCACAGTTTTGTCTCTTCTACCTAGTAGAAGATGAGGTGTATTTTTTTTCATTTTTTGTTTTTTTAAGCTTTGTGACGCTGTTTTTGGCACAGGAACACCTCAGCGTTCCAAGCAGCAATTTGGATTTGCATGTTACAATTAATTCAATGTTTCAACATCACATTCGAGCAAGTTAAGCTTTAAGTCTCTTTTATAAACAAGAATATATTTGCCTTATGAAGAAATCATGCAATTCAGAGAGACTTTCCAACCCATAATCTCTAGGGGGTCAAAAAAAACTAATTAAAATGCTCTGTACTTAAAATTATTTTCCAAAGTTTTGAAGACAGTGTATACTCTGAGTGCAGGTATCAAATGCCTCTCACTTTCCAGTGTGAGAGGCTGTGTAAGCCTTATCACTCACAGGGTATCGTTAGTATTGACTATAACTTCCCTTTTCACAGGCTGTGGTTTTCTTCACAGTCCTGTGGGTTGACCTGCTTTCTGCCCCACACCAAGGTAGTTGCACACCTGTGTGAAACTAGCACTGTGTATTGATTAGAGCCGCTCTAATGGAAAATTACCAGGTGAATTCACCTACAGTCCAGGTGGATGGTTATTGAAGCACAAGTGGTTTAGACTGATGTTTTTCAAAGGATTTTGATACTCTGAATTACACTGTTTACAATGTAAGTATTTCAGAAATTGGTCTTTTTCCTACCATTCTTCTGACATCTCAGACAATACTAGTATGTACATAGGTGTATATACCAAAGCACTGGTGAATAGTATGTCAAGACATGGGGTAAAACTAGAATGGGTTGCAGGTTGATACGCTGTTTACTTTTCTCTAGTAGAAATAATAAGAATTAGTAGCAAAGCTGAGGGAAGTCTAATGCTGTATACTGACTTTCTTATTGTAAGAGAATGAAAAAGAACCTCTAGTAATACTTTACTATAGATGCTGAGTGATATGGTTACAGAGGGGCTGGAAGTAAAGATGAACATTTTCAGTGTCAGGCACTAGTTCTGGGGTGGCATAAATTAAGTTTATTTTAGTGACTTCAAGAAGCTGAAAATCTTGTTTCAAGGTGAAAAGAGTGACCTAAATTTGAGGTCTGAATTTTTTATTTTTTTAGAAAAGACTGCAATTTTTAATAACTTTTTTTAATGATTCCTCAAAAAAGCTGCAACTGTTTAGAACTCTTTAGTTTTCTATCTGTATTTTAAGGAGGAAGTTGTACTGCTGTATCTTGTTGGGGCTGCAGTTCAGATATTTTGCATTCCTCTTCCAGGTACTGGGGTTTCCTGATAGATGTCTGTCAACTCTAACTTTTGCAAATAATCTTCTATCCTAAGTTAATGCTCCAGATTCAGCTTTGAGGACTATTGTTGTGGGTGGGCTCTTTGCTATTTTTAGTTCCTACAGAGGTATCTACTGCCTACGTGCAAACAGCTCATAATGCAGCTTGTCCAACAAAATCCCCATACCCTGGGCCAACTGCATGCATGATTTAGGATTGTATGTCTGTGTGTTAAGTTTTTCTTCTTAGTGATGAGTGCTGGCATGTATGCCAAAGGTTCTTCCCTCCCATAACTTACCACAGCTATATGTGCGTGGTATTATAATATGCTTTGCTTTGGTAGATCCAGTCCAGCAAGGAGCTGGAACCCTCACCTAAGACTCAGAATGGGAATACAAAATGATGCAGCAGCATTCCTGAATCAATGTGTTCAACTGAAATCTACCCCTCTTCCCATTTCCTGGCTAAAACTTGTAAAATTTTTAAGAAACGGTGATGTCTTCTGGAGATGAGTTCTGACCCCTCAAAGCTCTTGAAAACTCAATGTCAGCTGCAAGGATTCATGTCTAATAGAAATAAAGCTGCTTCTGAGAGTACATTTGTGGATTCTGCGTAAATTCAGCTCTGAAGGTTGAAAATATTAGCTTTAAACTTCACCACACACTGGATTATTTGTTAGTATACTTGAAATACTTTTCTTCCTCTTTGTATGTCGTAAATGGAGATGTACACACTTTTTTTTTTAGTTTTATATCTTTTTACAAGATATTGGGTCTGAGTGTTCAGTTTATTCTTATATCTTCTGTTATAATGTATACTATTTTTAAAGAAATATAGATTGTCAATGTTTTACTTTATTGTTTTTGTTTTTATTACAGCTAGGAACACAGCTGTTTTCTTTCTCACCAGTCACCTTGGAACCACTGAACTATCAACTAGTTGTGGGGTGTAAAAAGCATCTTATATATGAAATTCATGACTCCTTAAAGCACTTATGTTTGCAACAGGTACTGCTGTTCAAGAAAGGAAGATGCATTTTTTAATCTATTCCATATGAAAAATAAGTTAATTTTGGTAAGATGATAAAAAGAGAGGTTTATCTAGACATTTGCAGTGGAGTTACTAACTATAGAGAGGTATGAAACCTATAGTGGATGAACTTTCCCTAAATTAATAACCAGTAATGGGCACTACAAAGGCTCTAATAGGCTATCAGTTTTATTCTTTTATATCTTTCTCGTATTCCCACATGAGACCTGCTCTCCCTTCAGGGATTTCCAGCTTTTTAGCTGCTATCTCTGTGCCTGCAGGATTACCAATGGCCTCTCCCACCCACTTTAGCTTCTATGAAACTGCCCAAGCCCCTGTATTCTCTCATTCCTGCAGCTTTGTCTAAGACCTAATGAGCTTAATAACTGTTCTTCCAGGGCAAACTTCCAGTGTTGTGCTCCAGGAGCACCAAGTTTTGCTGTGGGGCATTCCCAGTAAAACGGTGACAGTGTTCAGTTGCCTCATTCACTGCATGTGCTTCCTTTTGATCTGTGAGGAGGAATGCAGGATGAATTTGGGACTGTCCTTTGGAAGCCTACTGTAAAGGATAGGGTAGTCAGCATGGCCCAAGATGCTTGCTTCAAAATAAGTTGTACAGCAACTGTAAACCAGACTTCTTCTCAAACCACTACTGAATGATGGAGATCTGCAGCTCTGCCTGGGCAGCGCTTTGTGCAAGAGACTGCGTGTTTTTCACTGTCTCAAACTGCCTCCCACAATTCCAAGTGAAGCTGTTAGCAAGAGAAAAAAAAAATGTTAATTCTGATATATGGTTGTTTAAGTTAGGCTGACTTATGGCCAGCCATGGTTGGAAATTATTTGTCAGACAGCAGAATTGTTTAAACAAGGTCAAAGAAAGTGCACGACATTTATAATAACTTACAGAGCAGTCTGCTTGTGTAATTTTTGCAGCATATCATGTTCTTCTGTCCATGAAGGCAAAGCAATTTGTTATTCATAACTAATTTCAATATATTTTGTAAACTTTAAGTTTTGGGTCAGTTTTGGGCAGAGGGGCAGAGCACCATTAAATGAGGACTTGGGCTTGTTGCCTGTTTTGACAGCAAAGTGCTTTGTCTGGTCCCTGAGTTCAGCTAGTCTTGATTGCATGGCTATGGTCAGTTGGCCTTAAGTAGATAGGGAATGTATGGATCTACTGGTCAGGCAGGCTGAATATAAGCAGCATTAAGAAGAACTTATTTGGAAAGGTGGAGTCAGTAGTATTTGGTTGTCTCTATTTTTGTCAAGGACTGGGACTGATTCCGTCTTAGAAGAAACTGATCACAAAGAGAAGTTTGCAGCTTTGGGAAAGGCTTGCTGTACTTTTTATTAGGGGCAGAGGGGCAGCTAAACTACTGGACAGACTTACTAGCTTGTTCGATCTCTGCATTTTATGTTTGTAAAATGGTGAATTTTGATTTCAAAGGCAAGTCTTTTGGATAAATATGTATTTGCTATTGTGGTAATGAGAGTCATGTGGGATTCTTAAATGTCAGAGAGAGCTGTGCAAGTCTTTTTAGGATGGAATCAGCAAGGTTGGCTTTAGCCTTTTGGAACTTCAACATGAAAGTATTGCTGTGTTGAACTTTTTTCAGGCTTTGTTTACTGGCCTTCACAGTGCTATGAAGATGAGGATTGAAACTGTAGAAGAGATGAGAAAGAAGTAGCTTCTATTATAAATGATTGGTGAGAAATAATGTCTATGGTGTTAGTTTACTCTTTCTTCTGATGTATATACAGAAATAGGTCCCTTGACTGAAAATCTTAGTTAATTATCTCTTTCAACTTTTATTGAGGAATTCCGGAAACAAGGCCAAATGTTTTAGTAACTTGGATAATAAATGTGTGTCTGTGTATCTGTGTACAGCATGAGATAGATACACAATTTTACATAGCCACATTAATGGGCTTTTTTTTTTTTTCATTATGAGTTTGCTTCAAAATTACCCAGTGTTTAGTTTGGGAATGGTTTTTTGTCTTCAAAAATAACCAGAGTTTCATGTTGTTGGTAAAAGACATTTACCCAACTATAAAATTCCTTAACAGAAAGAGCCAGGATGAGAAAGGGGCACCCAAATCCTTACAGTAGTAATAATATCTTGAATCTAAGCTGAGGATTTATTTTTGTCTTTGCATCCAATATATGTCAGCTTCCCCTACTTCAGTTCATTCACAATAAACACATTTTTTTTTTGGTCCTAATTTACTTTTGCCTCTGCTTTCTCTGAAGCGGAGGAGTTCACCAACTCAAAGGTCTATTGAAAGCCTGTTCTTCTCTAACGATCAGAAAACACCTACCATCTTGTGGTGAGAAGTGCTACTACAGCCTTCTCACTTTTTCTTTGAAAATGCAGGAGTGTGAAGTGCAGGGGAGCTCATCTGTAACTGCAGAGACCCACCAGGGAGATCTAAGGGCAATTGCAATGCTGATGATGAAGGTGTGAAGGTCATGTCCTAGGGATCTTGCGTTTGGTCAAAGTCTCATCAGACAGTTTTCCCTTTTGCACAAATACGTGATGTTACTTCTTTCTTATCTCCCTAGGTAGGTAGGGACTGAAGCACTATGTGCAGATCGTGGCACAACTACCTGAAGGGGGATATAGGTGGTTGAGATGCAGACAGGGACAGCTTTGCTCTAGTATCTATTGCAATGCAAAGGAAGGAGTAATCCTGACTACTGGAAGAATCCTAATGTTGTGTGACTGATTTAAAAAGGAAGGAGTGAATGTTTTAAGGGTTATATGGCTTAGAATGGGTTTTAAAAAGGACTGTTTACTTCTCTGTAACTTGTTTGTCCTTTGGGCCTTGTATCTCTTCTATATCTTGTTTGCTCTTACGATTCTCTTCAACATTTTGCCTTAAAAAGCAGGCATTGCAACAAAAAAATAGATTACTTATTAGTTTCTGAAGTGGCAGTAGCATTTTAAGCTTTTGAATGTGTAAGCCCATTAAAAAACCCACAACTTTTTATTTTGTTCCCTGTGATTTGTAAGCTTTAAGCTGAAAACTAGAAGCTCTGAATGAACATTGGAGCTAAGTATTGACATATCAAGGAAGAGTTATAGAAGGCCACCAATTAACTTATAGCTAAATAAAAGCTGAGCCAGCTGGACTGTCAACTGAAATTTTAATGTTGGTGTACCAAGAAGTGGTGATTCATGTCCTGTTGGCATCTAAAGCCTTTCAAAGAAGCTAGAGGAATAATTTCCTTCAGAAAATGCTGTAACGTACAAACAGCTCCACTAAAACTGTGAAAGACACAACAGCGTCAATCTTCTGAGATCGTATGAAGTCCTTACACATAAAGTTTCTACTGAACAATACATTGTGTTGGATGCTTTATCCCTGTGGCCTGTAGTACTGTATTAACTAGGGGAAGAAATTACAGTTATTCTGGTACCACACAACAATATAAAAGAGATTAGCCGAGAGTAACTTTTGGTGGGGAGGTTCCTTAATGGAGACTAGTAGCCTACTTCGGTTGCCCCACTGCAAAGCTAGATAATGTGTGTATCCATCAGCCTTGGGCCAAGGATAAACAAACTTGTCATAATGCATATTTTAGATCTGTTACTAGCCTGTTAAGAACTCTTGATGGGACCTGCAGAGAGCCATTGAAGTTATTAGTATTAAATAGTCATAGTCGCAGATTACCATGTAAGTGATATTCGTAGAGTTCTGGTTCAGGACAGTATTTATCTTGCAGGTTATTCAGACAATGAGTCATTAAAACATATTATATGCTGCTGTGGAGAGTGTTGTGGAGGCCCAAAAGTGGTGTCCTTGACTTAAAAATGAAGTGGGCAAATGCATGGTCTGCTTATTCAGTAAGATGGTGCAATTGTAACCTCTGGATCAGAAAGTCCTAAATGGCTGGTGGTCAGAAGCTGTGTGTGTGCTTTGTGCTTCCTTTGGCTTTCTCTCTGCTCCTCCAGGCAGCTCATGATGGCCCCTCTCTGTAATGGTCTGGGTTTGTGACCCTTTGACTTGATGTGGTACAACCAGTTTCATCTCTACTGGACCACAGATGTCTTATACTAACCTCAACAGCTGAACGTAAGAAGCTGTAATGGTACTGTATGCATCTTGTGTCAAGTCTAGGGAATTCCATTACTGGTGGAAATTTTATAATTGGAACTGTTCATAAAATATTGGGCCAAGTAAGAGCTACTACATATGCTGTTCCCCTGACTTTGGACAATGGCTTGCTGCCCTGAGAGATACAGGCTTGGCAGCAAGGACAGGAGGTCTGCTTGAGAAGTCTCCTTTGAGGAAGTAGGATAGCATGTAATGATGTACTTTATGACACTGTGCTGAAAAGTGAGAGGGACTGGAGAGCAGGAGCAGGTAGCTGATTGGCAGCAAATAGCTAAGGCAGCTAGCAGAGCCAAGAGCACTGCTGGGGTGAGTGACTCATGAAGGACAGGGCAGCTTGTAATGCTGCTGAGTCTGGTGCAGGTTGGATGCAGCCTAGCTGCCCAGCAGGGAAGGCACCAGCCTCTGCTTTGGTGAGAAGTGCAGATGTAAGATGAGGTGTTTATGGCAGGAAGAAAGGAGCAAATATAGCGGCTCCTTTACTGCTAAATTACAGGAGGGCTCAAAAGAGTCTGTGATTGTACTCTTTTCTATCCAACAAAGTGATGTTTGTTAAGCCAGCTGACTATGTGAAAAGTAGTTAAAAAAAGAGCCCAGGCATCAGCTTAGCTTAATTTTCCCAGCTTTCTGAGTAAGCATGTTATTAGCATGGCCTATGTTGCTGTTAGAAGCTTACGCTGAAGCATGGTACAATTATACAGGTGATATAACAAACTGTATCAAATCCAGTTTGCTGACAACAGATTCAGTGAGCACTATATTTATCTAAACTAAATTGATTGTCACTATTAGACTCAGTAACATAGATCCAGCAGCTCTGTGTAAAATTGTGCTAGACACCTTCAGTCTGTTCTAATTAGTGGATTGTGGTCTGATACTGATGCTCAAATGATAAGTCTATCTTTTCTCCAAAATGGAAAGACAAGATAATTTAAGGATAAGATAATTTAATTTTGTGGGCCTTTTGTATTGCAACCTTTATTTTTGTGCTCATCTTTCTTCCATCCAGCATGTGAAGAGGGGGAACTTTAAGTTGTGCTTCTCTGAGCAGCTTGTTGCTACGCATCATGAGCTGTAAAACTATATGGGGTTTCACTGACCTTTCTGCTTACTAGACCAAAACTGCTCATAGTGATGCCTGTGAGGGAAAACAGAATGAAAAGCTGAATCTGTAAAAGATCACATTTCAGTTTTCAATGAGATGAATCAAAACAGTTTTTGGCATCCAAAAGGGAATATGCAAGATTTGGAGGTCACTTATTATCACTGAAAATTATCAGGGAGTTCATAAAGGCTGTGTGTATGGCAGCAGCTGATAGGCAGTAGCAACTCCTGCACTGCCAGTGTTTTGTGATTATATTCCTCTGCCAGTACTTGTAGTTGGGGCAGGAAAGGCAGGTAAAATTTCCGAAGGGTAACAGTGTCCTCCTTCAAATGCTACCTTTTGGCCAAGAACAGCTGCTAAATTTGCTTCAGCTGAAATTGTCTGCATCTGTCCTGACAGAGCATTTCTATTTCTCCAGCAAGCAAAATTCTGCTGGAACATGCGAAGTCAGACTATGCTGACAGGATAATACACAGTCCCAGTAATGTCAAATTGTAACTTTAAAAGCTAAAGCCCAAATTTGGACTCGGGCAGTGGAAATAGGGAAAGACTTTGTTATTTGTTGCAAGAAATCAGCAGGAAAATGGCAGTCTGTGAACGAAGCAACAGGAGTGTAGCACAAGGCTGGTGAAGCTGTAATCCAACTGACTCATTGCCAATGGTGCATCAGGTTTGGGAGCTGAAATAGGGATTTTCCTGCAAATTTCATAAGCTGCCTATGACTCAGCCTAAATTCAGCATGTTAATCAAACAGCTGTTCTGCTTCAGTAAAGAACTGGTACATAGTTTAAATCACTGTATTTCCTTTGGATTGTTTCTTCCCAAATGTAGAAGAGCCCTGAGTAAGAAGTAGTAAAGCAGTAAAACTTTATTTTCTATGGTTCTAGAAACACTTCCGCTTATTGCTCCTCCTTTCATTATCGTATCTTTTTATTCCAGCCTTTCAGCATCTTTTCCGTCCCTGTTGTTTGACCTGAACTTTCAAACCTGCTTTGAGGTTACTTTCTAATACTGAGAATTGAATGTATTTCATGTACTTCTGTCTGTCTGGTTTTATCAAAGTTTTTTACTCTTCAAACTAGAATACCTGGAAAAAATAGCTTCAAAGAGAAACTAAGTGATAGTTTAGGCTCTAAGACCTTTTATTTATTCTCTTTTTAAATAGTGCCTTGGAATTATGTAGAACAGTTGAATAGTGAACTTTTTGTTATCACCTGACTGGTTCTCAGTCCTCTCTCAAAGCCACGCATGATTCTAAGCTCTCTTTTCCCAAGTGATCTGCTTTGCTACTTTTTAATCTGAATAGCTCATTTCTGCAGTTCTTCTCAAAAGACGTCTTATCACACCCTTCTGTGAACAAATCCTTCAAATCTGATATAACTGAGCTGATATACCCTTTAAAGCAGTAATCCTACAACTATCAGCAGAATTCTAGCAAGTAGATATGGTTTGGGATGGAGGGGGTTTGTGCTGGTTAATTGTAGAATAGAAGACTGGATATTATCTAGCTAAGATAGGGTAATGGTCTTTGAGACAAAAAAGTTTAATAGTATTCTAACTTTGCTAGAGCCAAATTTTTGCAAGGCAAAGAAATACCGAATGCCTGTAATTGAATAGGATAAGATAATTTAATTTTGTGGGCCTTTTGTATTGCAACCTTTATTTTTGTGCTCATCTTTCTTCCATCCAGCATGTGAAGAGGGGGAACTTTAAGTTGTGCTTCTCTGAGCAGCTTGTTGCTACGCATCATGAGCTGTAAAACTATATGGGGTTTCACTGACCTTTCTGCTTACTAGACCAAAACTGCTCATAGTGATGCCTGTGAGGGAAGAGGAGGATGTAAGCACAGCCTTGGGGCAGTGGGTATAAGATCGAGTGTGGGTGTAAGATTTCCAGGTTTCAGAAACACAAAGGTCCTGGGGCAGCAAATGACCCACTATGAGCTTTGAAACTGCATTTGGATCTGGTCACAAGAGATGACCACAGTCATCACGGGTCACTAGAGAGGCTGGAGAGTTGGGCAGAGAGAAATGTAATGAGGTTCTATAAGGGCAAGTGTAGGGTCCTGCGTCTGAGGAGGAAAAACCCCAAGTACCAGTTCAGGTTGGGGGCTGACCTACTAGAGAGCAGCTCTGCTGAGAAGGACGTGGGAGTATTGGTGGTGGACAAGATGACCATGAACCAGCAGTATGCCCTCATGACCAGGAGGGCCAAAGGTACCCTGGGGTGCATCGAGAATAGTGTGGACAGTAGGCTGAGGGAGGTAATCCTTCCCTTCTACTTGGCCATAGTGAGGCCCCATCCGGAGTACTGTGTCCAGTTCTGGGCTCCTCAGTACAAGAAAGATGAGGAGCTGCTGAAGAGGGCCCGGTGGAGGGCCACAAAGGTGATTAGGGGCTGGAGCATCTCTCTCATGAGGAGAAACTGCAGGAGCTGGGCCCATTTACTCTACAGAAGAGAAGCCTGAGAGGGGATCTCATTAACACATATAAATATCTCAAAGCTGGGTGCCAAGAGAGTGGTGCCAGACTCTTTTTAGTGGTGTCCAGCAACAGGATGTCCATAAACTAAACGACAAGAAGTTCCACTTCAGTATGAGGAAGACCTTCTTTATACTGAGAGTGGCAGAGCACTGAACAGGCTGCCCAGGGAGGTCACAGAGTCTCCCTCTCTAGACACATTCAAACCCCACCTGGATGTGTTCCTGTGTAACCTGCTCCAGGTGATCCTGCCTGGGCAGGTGGGTTGGACTGGATGATCTCCAGAGGTCCCTTCCAACCCTAACAATTCTGTGATTCTGTGTGAGATGTGTCTTGCCAGGAAACAATACATAGAGGAAGCAAAGGGTTTGCAGGGGAAGGAGCTGAATTAACTTCACAAGGTGTAAATCCAGCCCCGCAGGGCATGTGGCTCTCGGACCCTCCCAGTCACTTCCAACACACTCTCAGTGCCAGTCAGGCACTGCACTTCCAGGAAAAGTCCGTCTGCCCTCGGCCGGGACCGGGCGGCACCCGGGCCAGTTCCACAGGAGGCGGGCAAGTTGCCGAGGGCCGGCCCCGCGGTGACGTAGCAGCGGCCGGAAGCGGCAGCGCGGGGGCGGAGCGGGGTGGCGGTGATGGCGGCGCGGGGCGGTGTCAGCCCGCGGGTGTGCCGGCACTGGTAGGCGCGGAGGGTCGTCGTGCAGGTAAGAGAGGGAACGGAGAGAGCAGTAACGTTCCCCCTTCCCGCGCGTGTGCGGGTCGGGGAGAGGGGCTGCTCTCGGCGGGCTCTGGGCGGGGCCGGGGCTGCCTCGGGTCACCGAGAGGTTGAAGTGGCCGAGGTTGCCTGGTGAAACTGGTCCTGTGTCCTTCCAGTGTGCTGGAGTGTTGGGTTTGTAGCTGGGGGCGGGGATACCGACGGTCTTTTGTACTTCGATTGCCTGCAAATATCCATAAAGTATCTCGGTTATTCTCTTTGCAGAAGCCTTGTTGGCACTGGTGTAAAATCCAGTTTTGATTATAAGGTCTGACTGGAGTTACCTTCATGAAGGACATTTTCTGCGTGTCACAGTGGGACAGCATAATAACTGGTTATTGGCCTCTATGGGTTCCTGTTTTTCTGTTGAAGAGATTTTGCAATGTGTGAGAAAAGGAAAGCATATATATGTTTTCAAGTTCTGAAAGTCCGTTCAGGGAACCTCAACTTGCAGTGTTGCAGATATGGTGTTCCATGTACTGACAGCGGTTCCTCTGACAGGAGGGTACAGGAGAGCCTTGCAGTTGCATACCCGTCTCCTGGTTTTCACAAACAGAGCCTTAATTGCAGCTTTCCCTGATTACTGTGGCCTTGTCAATAAAATACTGATAAACAAACAAAAAAGCCCCTCAACACTTTGTCATAGTGCTGCCAGGTCTGTTACGACTGATAAGCTAGTTCTGTGCCAGGATCCTCTCCCAGCAGGATCTAGATTGCTGTTGCACACCCCGGGAAGTTCAGATAACAGCTTGTTGGGTTGCAGGTTTCATTTTTGTGTGGTCTGCTATTGGACTTTACAACGGTAAAGGCAAAATTATTGTTTGCTTTGGTCTTGATTTTCTCCTTTTAAAAATGAAAACAATGAAATTTGCCTGCACAGGCAAAAGTGAATTGATGGTAGTATCCCATGGGAAGATCAAAAGGCAGAATGTTATGCAGTGTTGGCACCTTATGTTCTCTGAATTGTGTTCTATACGCTGGTCTTAAGCAGGTGAATTAAAACCCTTCTGGCCCAAATCTCTAACAAGGTAAGTCAGATACTGCAAAATGGAGACAGTATTGTTTAATCATTGCAGAGATTAACCCCTGTGTCCTGTGGAACAGGTCACAGACCTTGGGGTTTTTTGTTTGGTTGTGTTTTTTTTAATTTTTATTTCTAATGTTGCTTTTCAAACAGTAAGGATGCTAGAGCCCTCACCTTTGACTTTTTCTCTGTTTACCTGTCATCACCACATAGTTTGCATGCTACCTTAAGTTGTTTCTCCAGAATATGCAAGTAATAATTACTTAAGAGTCTCGGTTGGGCCCTGAATTTTGGTCACTTTGTTAGAAGATTTGCTAAAGAAGTTGCAGTGTAGCTGAATATACTCACAAGCTGTTGTTTTATTTCTTATTAATGTTGTGCATTTAATTCAAGTTTTACAAACTCCTGTAATTAATTGTGGAGTTGAGGGATTGTGTGTGTTGGAAGAAGAAATATAAAACACCCTTTGCTTCCCTGCTGTGTCTTTGCCTAGAATCTCTTAATTTTATGTAAGATAAAGATGGAAAAGACAAGGTCACCCCCTAAGACTTGTCTGCTCTGGGAAATCAGGAGTTAGTACAGAAAGAGTAAAAGAAACATATATGTTTGTTTGTTTTGGAGAAACTGCTTTTGTCCTGTGTATCTTTTCCCGGTCTGCAGGCAGGGGTCAGCTGCAAATGGAGAGCTATTGGGGCCCTGTTGAGGAGCATTGAGTTGTCAGTAGATAAGGATGATTTTTACATGTGATTCTGTCTCCCTATACTGAATCTTAGGAAGCTGCCGATGACAGTGTGTACTTGTGTGCACTGTCCCTCATTAGAGCGGCACCTTCTTTCTTTAAGCAAGCCTCTTATTTTTGTATTTCAGAACTCCAGCAAATTTGCTGGATAGATGTTTGCACATTTCTTGTGCTATTTAAAGTTATACCTTGGAGGATTTCACTTCATATTTTGTCACTTTGTTTCTTTCTAATTAAAAGTTTTGGGTTATTTTCTAAGGGATCTCTCCTTTGATACTGCCTGACCAGTAAGTCCTTGAAATACGCTCCAGCTGTGGTCACACAAAGCTGACAAACTTAAACTGGAGGAGGGAAGATGACTTCCTTGGATGTAGCACAGAAGGCAATGAGAAACCTGACCTTGGATACACCAGAGAAGACAATCAGTAACCCGGTAACTCCTCTGTCATGTCAACAGTGTTTGCCTTGGGAAATGAGACTTTGCTGTTTTGTGTTGTGCTGTTTTGCGTAGTGAGGAGTGTTACTGAGAACTCTGCACCGCTCGGGTATTTTAGGGAGAATGTCACAGGTGACACTAGCTGGTGGTGTTTACAAATTGTGCTGTGAACAAATGGACACTTAATGCACCGGACTTCCAAAACAGGGCAGACATTCAGCCTTGGAGGGTAGTCCTTTTTCATGCACAGCTTATGTAGGTGTTTGACCATTTTTGCAGAGTGTGCTGGAGAGTGAAAATATGATAAGCAATGTTTTCACTCCTAATTCTCTGTAAATATAGGTAGTGCCTGGCATCTGTCATGAAATGTTTGTTTTGTGGTGCCTGTAACTTCAGTCTGAACAATTAAACTTGGAATCATTTTTCATAGTTCGCATCTTAATTTACAAAATTCCTGTTTTGTAGGGAAGATTTGAGCTAACACTGTTCAGGAATTGCAGAGAGTAGATTTGACTGAATGTTGTTTGCCTAGCTTAGAGTCTGGAGACTTTCTCTGAAAAACTCTAGCATTCTTATAATCTGTGACAGCAACCTGACACTGGCTCACCCTAAGGGCTGAGCTGAAATTGTGGGTTTTTTGTTGTGTCTTAAAAAAGGTAGTTTCTTTGAGTCCACGGGAAATAGTATTTTTAACATTCTGTGCTAGAACAGTTTAAAATATTAAAGTCTATAGAGTATCTATGTGGAGTGTACACTAACATAGATCTACACAGGACTTCCTTATCTATTACAGCTTTGCACTGTCACACTCTTGTGCCCTCAGTGATTGTTCATTCCCTCTACATGCTCACTGTATTTGGGAAATGGATAGAGTTAGGGATGATGGGGGAATGGGTTCAACCTCCCTCACAAGAACCCAGCTGGAAGAGAAATGAAAGCTCTAGGATTACCTAGAAGATGGAAGGACTGAACTGCAAAGGGAAAGGGAGCATGAAAGTTGGTAAATGGAGGTTTTGGTAGGAGAGGAGGCGTGAAGAGGAGGATTAGGAGGTGTTTAGGACAAATGAGCAATCTAAGAGAGAGAGTAAGACTTCAGAAAATTCAGTGATTGCAAGGGGACTGATGAGTATGATGGGTGAGAAGACTTAGCTGGAGAATCAAAGGGGTAAATTAGAGCTTAGGGGTCAAGAGCCTAAGGTGAGAAAAAGAATGAGTATTTGGGATTGAAATATGGAGGCAGAGCTGATGACCTCAGGACAGCCTCCAGACAAGGCCATGAACAACCTGCTCTATCTGACCTTGCTTTGATGAAGGCACTGGGCACCAGAGGTGTCTTCCAATCTCAGCCCTTCTGTAGTAAGGCAGGCCATGAAAATGCCATTATTTCAGTGAATCGTTCCATTAGCAGCAAAACTTAAGAGCTTTATTACAAGTTTGAGTCTGAGATGTATTTCTTCATCACTGTACTATTCTCAGGCATCTAGAAAATTCTGCTTTCCTCTTTATCCCCTTTACCCCACCCATCTGGTAAGAATTGTTTACATGTCCAATCTGATAGGGCAGTACTCAGCAACCTGGATGAAAGCTGTGTTATCACAGTCCTTTCCTCTGTTTTATGAAAACTGGCACATTTTAGAAAGAACCTCATCTTCAAGACCTCTCAAACTCAGTTGACATGAGCAGTTGGCTTTAGAGGTAATTTTCGGAGGTCTGAGAGATGGGATAATGGTGGGTCGTGTCATGTCATAAGCATTATTCTTAATAAACGAGGAAAAATTAGTAGAAGAGTGTCTTGGGACATAAGGAAATTACAGGCACATTCTGTGATGACAAAGTCTCATTAAAATTGCACTGTTGCACCCAGAAAATGCTATATTATGGTCTTGCAGATTCCATGTCTGAGCTTCTGAAGAGTTGATGGGCCATCTTATTTTCTCCTAATTAAATGCATCCTTTTAAGTAAAGAAGTGGTTATGCCACAATTCCTCTTTCAGGAGTAAATGACTTTGCTTCACTAGAGCAGTTAAGTCCCAGTATCCCTGGCCTTTGTCTGTGTGCTTCTCTGGTTTGTCTTTGTAGACTGAACCAGTAACTTACCACTCTGCTGCTCCCTCAGGAGCAGTGTGCTAAAGCTAAAACAGTCAAGATAAGTTTTTTTTCTTTTCTATTATTATTGTTGTTATTTTTTGAATAAAAATGAGCTTCTTGTGTGCAGCTTGTGTATTAAGGAACCAAGCCAATGCCAGTAAGCAAAGGGATTTCAGCCTATTTATTCTTTCAATTTAACACTTAATTTCACATTTTGGTCCTCCTCTACTGCACCTGCTTAAGCCTATAAAAATGATGAGACTTAAAACAACCTGATCATTTGTGAGTTTATGCTTGAGAAGCAAGTTTTGGTTTGGTTTTTTTCTTCATGTAGAAGATGATTGCAAACTAGGTGTTATGCAATGTGTGGGAATGAGGAGGGAAGTGGAGAATGGGCAGAAAAGGATGTGTATCTACTGGCAGAAATAATCAGCAGTGGCTTTAGACAATTTTTTACTGTCATTCCCCCTTTCTTCCTCACAGATTAACAAGAGTATGTGTCAGCAAACACATATCCTTTTCATATCTTCCTCTTCCACATGATTTTATATATATATATATATATATAAAATCTCAGCTTGTCCTTTTATGGTCCAATACTCCATTCAAGAGTAGTATTTCCAGCGCATTCATTATTTTTGTTGTTAAATTACTGGAACTCGTTTGCAATTATGTTTCATTCCAAAGATATCCTAAAATCTTACACACTATTCCATAGATCATGGATTTTGTGTGAAAAAAAACCCAAAAGCAACCTTGGCAAAATTTTTTGTCTGTTTAACTAAAGCAAATGCAACATTTGCTACCATTTACTTCCTTTTTCAATCTAAAGCACATGTGGTGAATGCAGAGTTACAGCTTTGCTTTCAGATCAGTCTCCCAGGAACTTCCACAGTTTAATATTATTAACTTCCCTTCCTGAAATGCTGGGTGCACCAGCTGATGATCACAGTGGGGCTTCTGTCAGCATGTCTGAACCTTGCCAGTGAGCTGTGCTGGGATGAACTGGGGCTTTCGTCTTAACTGACGTGTCCCTTCATATGGCTTAACAGCGTACTGTAGATACTATACAGTCCAAGACTCCTGAGCAGGGCTATTTCAGTGCACTTTGCAGTTCTTAGCTCATTAGGGTGAGGTATTTTGTTGTGTTTGTTTGTATAGTTTTTACTAAGAAGACGCTCTGTGACATACTGTCTTCTTTTCCATTCACTGTTTTCCGAAATGGAGCAAGAATAAGCAAAAAGGCACCTGCTCTAGTGTCTGGGGTCAGAAGTGTTGTGGAAGTTGCCTCCTGGTACCAGCAAAGAGCTGATCATAGTCAGCCCTTGGGAATGACCTAATTTTAAATGAATCCTCTTTATCCTCTACGAAAAGTGAAGCAATAAAATATTACCACTCTTCGTTTAAGAGCTAGGAATGGAGGATGGAAATTTTAGTTTTAGTTTTATCTGGGATGCTTGCATTTCATAGGAGAAAATATGCCAGGTTTTTCCTTCCTGTTGTGGTTTCTTTTAAATTAAAAGCTAGTTGTGTTTCTTTTAACATGCTAGAGCACCACATAATTAAGTATTAGAATACTAATTTTTAAACTCTTGTGGATTCTTTTGCCTCCATCACAAAATGTTATTGGAATATTTTCTCTTTTTCGTATTTTTTTTCCTTCCCTCTTCTAGGTCATTCCATATGTTGGGACAATACTTGGTGGCCTTGCTCCTGGAGAGCTGATCGTGATACATGGGACTGTTCCTGATGATGCAGACAGGTAGTGGCTATGGTGTCACATTTTGCAGTGTCACCATGTGAACAAGAATGGAATGGAAAAAATGTTTCCAGGGGTCTTACTTATGATGGCACACAAAGGCTCAATCTAAATCCTTGTGATAGTGTTGGATTAAATGCAAACTTCAGTGGATAATGAAAGCTTTGGGATGAGAAGTGGAGTACTGATTTTTTGCTGATCCTCTCTTCTCTCTTTTTGCCTTGCCTGCTTTGGCAGGTTTTTTTCCCAGTCATAGCAGATGTCTGCTTCTCTAAAGGGATTACCTGAGACTAACCAAAATGATAACTGAATGTGTTGTGTGTATGGATTACCTTAAACTGGGATAAGGAGGTATGGTGTAGTGCATGGGCCCAGTATGGGTGTTATGTTCCCTGACTTGACCCAAAGTTCATTTGATATATTCTGCTGAAGATCATGGGAGGGAAGGTGGTGAACACTATAAGTGAGGGGTGAGGGGTTTACATGATATGAATGATAAGCATTAGATAGATACTTAAATACTTCAATTCCTTGCAATAAATCTTGGGAGAACCTTTCACAAATATGTAGGAGTCGGACAAATATATGTTTGGGTCTTTTTCCTTATCCAGCAACGTTCATTTTGTCTGCCTGTTCTGAGGCTCCACAGTAAAACTCAAATGTAGCTAACTTTTAGGTGATTTCTTGACAGACTGAGCTGAATGTGGTTTGTCTTATTTTTATGATTAGATTCCAGGTGGATTTACAGTGTGGCAGCAGCATAAAGCCTCGGGCTGATGTGGCGTTTCATTTCAACCCCCGCTTCAAAAGGTCTGGCTGCATTGTTTGCAACACACTGGAGAGGGAAAAATGGGGCCGGGAGGAAATCACTTATGAGATGCCCTTTGAGAAAGGGAAGTCATTTGAGATTGTCGTCATGATTTTGAAGGATAAATTTCAGGTGAGTCTGGGCTGATTCTTCATCTGCAGCTGGTTGTCAGCCCAATAGAAGAAAGGTATTTTGTATAATTAAAATAAGTTTTGGAAGTCTTGGTGTCTGTATTACCTAGGTATAGTCTAAATACAGAAAAGTTTAGAGTTTTTCTTTAAAGAGGTGCTAATTAAAACAGACTTTTAATTTTGTATGGCTTCCATCTAAGTTGGATGAGTAGGCAAGTAACTTCCTACCGTGGCTAATGACTACTCCATCCTTCCCTTCTTATGTGCAAAAGGCTAACCTTGGGATAAACCTGTTCTGTGACTTATGTAGGGACAGTCCTCTTGGAGGGAACATGTGAGGTGTATTTATCTTGCTATGTTAGACTGCAATAATAGATTCTATTAGATTGGTAATACCACATTGGTGAATGATTAGGTGCTAGAAACAAAGGTGTGAAATGCAAATTTTAGTGTAGGCAAATAAATCTTCTTCATAGTGATGGAAAGACAGACTGAATCGTGGATGAGCTGAACTAGTTGATCTGATGTTTTCTAGGACACTCCCTGCTTCTGTACCAAACCAGTGTAAAACAGAGATACATGCATACAATTTGATACATGGCTGGTGTAATGTATGTTTAATACAGTTTTTCTGATTTTGTTTCCTGTCTCTTTAGGTGACTGTAAACAAGAAACACTTGCTGCTCTACAACCACAGAATTAGCCTTGAAAAAATAGATACTCTTGGAATATATGGCAAAGTGCAGATCAAAACTATAGATTTTGTTTCTAATGTAAGTTATATAGATACCTGATTTGTTTGATTCCTTTTCTTTCTCTTGCTAAACTGCATAGTAGGATTTATGGTAAAAAGGAAGTGAAGAAAAGCAGCTACACAATCTAATGTTAGTAACAAGATTTTTAGTTTCCCCAGATTTCGACATGTGAGTCTTGTGAGGATTTCTGTCCTGCCATTTTAGTCTTGCAGTTAGGGGCAGAAGGGTGACAAAGCTAGTAGGACAGATGGTATAAGAATTGATTGGATACTGAATCTAGAAGTGGATTAGACTTTTCAAGTGTTGCAGGGGCTCCAGAAGGAACTCTTGAGTATTCAGTGCTTCTGAGTGACAAGTTTAGTCATGACTGTCACTTGTCGCTTGGCTTTGAACACCGGGGTCAGCCACATCTGGAACTCCTTGTGCACATAACCCTATTTTTCCTGCTAAAACAACCAAATTGTCGAATGAAACCATAAGTAGGAGTGTACACTTATTTGTGGGGGATGAGAAGAGATATCCTTTCTGAAAGACTTTGTAGCTTGAGTTATACTTGGACCAAACTGCAGTGAATTTGAAGTGAAGACAGTGCTGTTCTTCCTCTCAACTGCCAGCTCTGCTGGAGAAAGTACACCAACAGGGAGGAGTTGGACAATGTTTTCCCCTGTGCAGAAGGAGAGATCCTTCTGTTCTGGGAGGATGAGTCTTTTAGAGCAGAAACTGAAGGTGATAAATTCCAGGGAGATACAGAAGGTGAATGCCTTCTCCCTTTTCTGTCACTCACTGAGGCAGCCTACCTACTCCTGTGTATAATGTTCTGTGTCTTTTCTGCTCCATCCTCATTACATTGTGGGCAAAGCTTGGGTCTCTTGCTGCCAAATATCAGGTCTAACTCAGGTCATCAGACTAATAATTGTGTTGGTAAAAGGTGAAGGACCTGAACATAATGAGGTCTATGCTTTAAACGTAGGTCTTACCCACTGATAATTTGCAAAGCCTGTAAACAGACTTCCATGGGCCCCATCACTTGGCCTTGGGCATGTTGCCAGAAATGTGTTCCTGCAGAGCTGTGTGAATCTTGGTCTTGGAGGACTGACTCTGAGAAGTGCTTGGGGTCAAGCAGGTGCTGTAGGTTGGTGTCCCAAGCACAAAAGTGTACACTTGGTTTAGTCCATGGTTGCTGTAACCTTTGCAGAAGAAAAGAATGGAGAAAGGGTGATTGTTTCATTTTAGTCTTTGCTTCTAAGACTCTTTCCCGAGGAGGAAGGTGGAGGCTTGTGTTGAAATGAACAAGCTGAAGACAATCTGCTAGGACTGAGCAGGAGCTGTGTCTCTGCATGGCCACGTTGCTCATCTGTCTTTCCCATGGGAAGGGACAGGGATGCAGGGCATTCCTTAGAATCCCAAGGACCCCCCTGAATGGACCTGCTGTGCTGGCGTTTCTACCCCAGTGAGGAAAACTGTGGGTACCCTCCAATGCTGAGGGCTTAATAGTGCTCTTACTGTTAAATAAAGATTCAAAATGTAATGAGGTGGTCTTCAGAAATCTCAATTTGGTTTCAACTATTGCACTTCAGGACTTTTCTGTGGTTTGTAGAGGTTTGGCTATCTTTTTCATTACCAGAGCCCTAGATTTCCATGTTAACAGTTCACCCTTCAAAGCAGCACAGATCCTTATATGCTTCTAAACCAACTTTATGTTAAAAGTTCTGTGATGTTAGCAATGACACCTAAATATCTCTCTTTCTGCAGTCTTTACAAGGCTCTCAGCCATCGTCTCTAGGAGTAACAAAGATAAGCACAGAAAATGTACGTATGTTTGTAGAAGGTCGAATGCATCTCCCTGTTGTCTGATAAGCTAGATAATGTTCTTTTTTTCTCTTGTAGGGGGTAATGCCGAGTGGTTCACAACTGGTAAGTGTCTTGTGTAGATTTGTGGCAAATGTGAAGAGTAAAAAAATCAAAATAAAAATATCTCAGTTATTTGGGGAAAAAACATGCACAGAACAAGGGAATTGAGAGTCTACTGCAAGATGATTATCAGTGATGTTTTGTAGAGAGTAATCCTCTGCTACTAGTAAAAGGGAGGCTATTTGTCAAATTGTTTAGAAAACCCAAAAGATAAACACAGTTTCCACAACCATAAACAGAGAAATAAAAAGTTAGGTACCTGAAGTTTTAAAGGACCAAATCACATTCAAAACGGTTTTTTTTCCAAATAAGCATACTTTGTTTTCTCTACCTTAGGGAATACCTGCAAAGCAAAAGTATTCTGCAGTCACACCATGTTAACGTGTGTGTCCTGGAAACCTGTCTGGTACATCTTCCTCTTGCTGACAGATCCATGCCATCCCTGTGTACACTTCAGGTAGCTGGATGCAGGCATTGCACCTTAGGGTTGGAACTTGCACCCAGCTAACGTGGAGCGTACACAGAGTGAGTCCTCATCTTTTTGCAAGAAGCTGTACAGGTGGACTGTATCCAGTCTGCAGTAAGGACCATGCTCAAACTGAAAAGGGGTTGAAAGCCAGGAATATATACAAATAGAATTTGTGGAGAAGGTGAAGTTGCAGTGAGTGACATGATTTTAGATGTTTTGCCACTTAACAGCCTGCCTTCTTCAGTCTTATTTCAAAACCAGATAACATGCAGTATTGTAATTTGCAAGTGGTGGACTCCAGCAAAAAAACATAAAGAGGAAATACTTCTCCATTTGCTCCTTTTCCCTGATAAAAATAACTTCTAACACAATGAAAAAATAAGATGAATAAAATATTTGCTCTGTCTGTCATTATGAACTGATGCAGGAGGACAGAATACTCATTGACCCTACTTCTGGTACTTATGCAACTGTGGAACACCACCACACCTAGCATGAGTCTTACCCTTCAAAGCAAACCTGATGCTTTCAGACAGGAAAGGTCAGGATGTCTGTATCTATATAATTAAATTAAATGTTTTGAAATTAAATTATCGCAGGGAGTTTCATGCTTACATTTTTCTTGTTTTGTTTTTGCCATTTTCCTCTCCTTCCACCATTAGTGTTCGCAGAAATAGTTGTAAATAATGCTAATTTTGAACCCAAGGTGGTTGTCTAAAGAAAAAAGCCAACACTGAGTTGTGCTTATCTCAGTGTTAAGTTTTCCACTTATAGTATTAGCATTCCAGAACATGTTGATGGGAATAACTTTAGCTGTAGGTGCATATTTGCAATTGTAGGCCAAATTTCTTCCTGCCATAGTAAAGCTCAGCTTGTATATTGGAAAAAGTAAGTCACAGTCAAAACTTTTACTGGTGGTATTCTTCCAGGGTGTTCCTTACGTTGGGAAACTTGACACTGCACTTCATCCAGGATGCACAATTGCCATTAAAGGAGAAGTGCATAAAAACCCAAAGAGGTATGTGTTATGGATTGTTTTTCTGATATTTAACTAAAGTACTCTTGAGAATGAGTAGGCTTTTCTGTTGCCTCTGTATATCCGTATTGACTTGCAACTTTGCATCTGGAATCATCTGAAACTACAGTGCAGTTTTCTGAGGAACTTGCAGGATACTACTTTAAAGAGGACTTAAAGAGCAGCTCCATTGTGAAAAGTGAAGGTAAAACCTGAATGACTTACCTACTAAATCTGCATCATTCACATGTTTGTGTATCTGTTTAGGGCTTTCCATTGTGCAAGGTGTGTGAGCAAATGTACTGTACAGTGACAGCTTCTATTCTAAAGAGATTCAAGAGTAGGGAAATAGGCAGAAATAGGTGGAAAATGAGTGAGTTAGACGAGTTGCTGGTGTGCTCAAATGCTGCATGTTACAACATTTCTCTGAATACCTCTCTGACAACCTCCTCGGTATATGCATGAAGGTACTAACTGACAAGAGCTGAGTGATGAACTGAGTGATTAGAGGGATGGAACTCCTCTCCTGTAAGAAAAGGCTAAGAGAATTGGGATTGTTCAGCCTGGAAAAAAAAGAATGCTTGAGGGAGACCTAATTGCACCTTTCTGGTACCTGAAGGGAGCCTAGAAGAAAGATGGAGACAATTTACAAGGGCATGTAGTGACAGGACAAGGGAAAAGGGCTTCCAACTGAAAGGGAGTAGGTTTATATTAGATACTGGGAAGAAATTTGTTACTGTGAGCGTGGTGAGGCACTGGAACAGGTTGCCCAGGGAAGTTGTGAATGTCCCATCCCTGGCAGTGTTCAAGGCCATGTTGGATGGGGCTTGGAGCAACCTGGTCTAGTGGAAGGTGTCCCTCCCCACAGCAGGGTCATTGAAACTAGATGATCTTTAAGATCCCTTCCAGTCCAGGCTATTCTGTGATTTTATGAAAGCTGTTAGAGAAGTATGAGCTATAAGCTTGATAGCCAATTAGGAACAACAGGTTGCAAAGAAGACATTTTCCCAACATGAAAAAAAGGTGGGAGAGGAGGGGAGCACAACATAGTCAAAATGTAGCTGAGGAAATGTCTGTGCTTCAGCATGCTTTTTATTTAAAGAGTGGTTTGGCTCTGCAGAAACATGCCTAAAAATGAAGCAATTAGGGCAAATGATGAAAAGCATCCTTTTCATAGTGTGTGTGTGTGCATTGCACTCCTGCTTTCTCAGGGCATGTTTCTTCCCTGCAGCTGAACAGCATTCAAAGTTCACATTCATACTGGAACCTAAGTCTAGAAATCTCATCAACAAAGTTTGGATGGACTTCAGATTGAACAGGATAAATAGTAATTGGAGAGTAGCATTTGTATTCCTTCTTTTGGCTTGAAAAGTTTATTAGCACATTTCAAGTGCTGAATGTGCTCCTTAGAGGCTTTTGGCTGTTAGTCAAAGCATTGCAGGTTGTCTGCTCTTTGGGTTTGAGCTTTTAAATATGTCTATTTATGTGGAGTTTATTAGTTATTTCATGACTTCCACTCATTTCACACAGTTCTTGATGTTCCTTTTTCGTGGTGAAAAAGAAAACTTCACAGCTTGGAAGTACTGCAGTATTTCCTTTCTGGACTGAGCAATTCCCAAAAGAGGGTAATAATCTGACAGCTGGAGCTAATTTGGGGGGAGGGGGTAATATTTGTTCTTCAAATGCAGTAAGGTCTTTGCCACGGATTGAGCATTTGTTTGAATTTTGGATGACTCTTCCCTCTGATCACTGTTCTCCAGAGCTCTGCTTTAGGAACCTTGTTTTGTGGACATGTCTGTGACTGTGGAGTGTTCATTTAGCCTGGGCAGACCTATGCTGCCTACAGAATAATATTTTGTATGCATGGTGTCCCACTAGTCTTGAGTGTATGGAGAGAACCCTCAAAACTTTTCCTCAGAGTCTAACCAGTTTGTTGGCAGAAAGAATAGTGTCTTTAGGTAAAACAAAGCCTCCTCCTTTCCATTGTCTGAGTGAGAGAGAAAGAGAAGGGGGAGCAGGCAGCACGGTGTGTTCCTGTGAGAATGCTGCTTCCTAGTGCAGTGGGGGGGGGCAGCTCTTGGCCCTCTTGGCTCAGTACCTTCCTGCTGAGACATGAGCAGAGCTGTGAGTGTGAAGCTGATCTAGACAGGTCACGTCCTACATTTGCTGCCTCCAGCAAAGGTTTCTGTGCAAGGGAGACAAATGCATGTTAGCTGCCTGCTTGATTCTTCAGGTGAATCATGGCACTGGCTCCCAAACAGTCCTGAGTATTGGCTAAGGACTTGGTAAATGGCAGGGACTACTGCAACATGTTTATAAACCCTTTTAAAAAATATCTTCCAGCTTTGCTATAAACCTGAGACCAAGTGACTCAAAGGACATTGCATTACATCTGAATCCTCGAGTGAAAAATAAAATTTTTGTAAGAAACTCCTACCTTCATGACAGCTGGGGAGAAGAGGAAAAGGAAGTTGCTAACTTCCCTTTCAGTCCAGGGATGTACTTTGAGGTAAGATTAACTGAAACAAAGCATCAAACAAGAAATTCTGCCAAAAGGATTAACATACAGATTTAAATAAAACTGCTATTCCTGCACGTCAGTGTCTTGAGAAGATTTAGGATAAGCAGAGCTTTGACTTGGTTTTAAACAGAAGCAAGAATTGGCCTGTGCTTAGGATGAATTTTAATCTAATTGAGTTGGACTTGGTAATCCTTATGAGTCCCTTGCAATTTAAGTTATTCGATGATTCTGTGAATTTTATCGATGTTCCACTTTTATTTTTAAAAGTTGCTTATGCATGAAACATTCTCTGTAACAGAAGCAGGTCTTGCCTAAGTCTGGGCTAGGTCATCAGGTTGTTTTTCATGTCTTACCTGAGTTTAAAACTTTACTGTTTCTCTTCTTGCTTTTCAGCTGATTATTTTCTGTGATGCCTACCAGTTCAAAGTTGCTATTAATGGTGTTCACACTCTGGAGTACAAGCATCGTTTTAAACAACTTGAAAAGATCAACGTAGTGGAAGTCACAGGAGATGTCACTTGTTAGATGTGAGGAGCTGGTAGTTCTTTTCAATCAGTACTAAAAGAATTAAGCCTCTTCTAATGACAGTGCCTCCTTGTCAAGTACAAACAGGTGCTGACTCATGCTGAGCCTGCCTTTAATCTGTCTAGGCTTCTGCATCTGCCTGAGTTAGGCAAGTACCAGAATTGCTAACTGCAAGATTAAATCCTCCTCCAGTTTACAGTTTCCTGGCAAGCTAAGTGTTTGCTCAGATAAATCTCCTGTATTACTGAACCTAGCAATATCAAAATGCTGCAACCTACTGTGTCTAACAATTGCACTTGTTATGTTTAAGTTAAACTACTGTTCATCATTTCTCCATAGCATACATTCATATTGTGATGTAGAAATGAGACTGGAATAGGATCCAAAGATACAGTTATCCACCTCAAAAGGGATGTTTGTAATTTATTTAAAATAGAACTATGAAATATACTTTCCTACTTCTTAGTTTATATTAGCAATTATAACATTTTTACTGAGGATAGATTAAGCAAACAGTTGACCCATTAGTTCTAGCAAAAGGCAAGGAGGAGTTTGATGTTAATTCTTAGCCTGCTGCTGCAGCAGTACCTTCTCTGACACTCATGGTTATATCACTTCCTGCTTCTAAGGGGCCTAACATTTCTACCTTTCAGTTTTCTAAAGTGAAACAAAGGAAAATGATTTAGCTGGTTCTAATTTCATGAACTTTGGAAAGCTTATTTGATCTGAAGTGGCTCCTAACTGAGTTAAGATTGCTTAGAGCCTGAAGATGATGTTCGTGGGTTTCGTTTTTGAAAAATGTGTGAACCCAGGTACTCCAGGTAGGGTTTCAGCTGAGAGGGCACTTGAGTGACTACTCAAGTAGTCACTAGAGAATGAATCCTTTTTCAGTCTTGTATTAAAATACTATCGGTGTGAAACAATGTTCCTATTCTGTACAAATGTCAGTCTTAATTTTTAAATTATTTTTAAAAATAAGTTGCTATTGACTGTCAATACATGCCTGAAGGATGTCCCTATTTATCTTAAAAGCTGCCAGAAGTGAAGCAATTTCAAGAATAAGATGTACACTAAAAGACTGTTAATTACCAGATTTAATGTATAAAAAGCATAAATAAAAACATCTGTGAACTCTGCTTTTCTCCAAGTGTGGCTAAGTAGCTATGATCCCTTTTTGGTTATATCTTGTCTTGTTTTGCTTATTGTACTACCAGTATCTCCAGGTTGGCGTAGTGACCCTGACTGGAACACCATTTCCACTTAGTGGAATTAGTGATCCACAGACCAGTTAACCTGAGCAGGCGTAGTGCTGGGCCTTGGCTGTGCTGGTGTGGCCTTCAGGACAGTGGTGTGCTGTATGTCCCCCTGGGCTGCAGGATAAACTTAGCTGGCTGATTTTAACAGAGGAGCTGGTAGGCAGCTCCTAATGACAATAACACACCTTGCCTTCCTATAAGAGTTCATCGGGAAGTTCTTGTGTGACTGTCCTTTTTGTCTGACAGCAGACACAATTAACAGTTGTTTTAAGAAAATCCTGTAAAAGCTTGAATGGGGTAACCTTTCTGTGTATGGGAGCTGCACCCTGGACAGAGACCTGTTCCCAGCACCCAATGGGGTGTAAGATCATCTCTTCATAGAGCAGGTTCTAACCAGTTGCATTTTCAACCATACTTTACAGAGTCTGAGTGCCTTTCTTACCACCAGTGTAATGAACCAGTACCTCCTGGTGCAAAACAGGTGGTGAGTTTTTTGGTAAATTCATTATCATAGCAAGCAATTTATTCTTGAACTTCAACTAAGCAGTAGCAGTCTTCAAAGACAGAAAAACAGATTTAGTTTCTGTATGAATCAGTTTCTTGGAAACTTCCTTTTCAGTATCTTCAGTATCTAGTTTTTACTTTGCTATAAATGACAGAAAGAGCAGATTTTCAGGGTTATAGTGCATGGGTCCAGTGAGTACCATGCTTGGAAAACAACAGCTCCTCCACTGGGACAGTAAATGTATGCCCCCAGCACAGTGGAGTTCAGCGAGTCTCACGTTTTCACTCCGTGCCCAGCTATCAGAATTTGCTTAGAGCCTGCTCCAGTTTTCCACTTTTAATAAAAGAGCAGTTGAGGAAGTCATAAGTCCCCAGTCCATCCAGAAATGACAAAACCACATTCTTAAAATATTTTATTAAAAAGTTAAAATCTTGGCTCTGATAAAAATTATTATGAGAGTTTGCCTGTAACACTTGAATGTGTGAAGCTAACACAATTCAGACAAAATTTGAAAACAAAGGGCATAAACTCAGAAGTAGCTTTGGAGTGGTTCTCCCAAAATTACTTCCAGTTGTTGAATTGTCTTCTGACATTGCTGTTCAACTTCTTCACATTCATCTAGAAAAAAAAAAAAGAGCAGGAATTAAGTAGAACAGTGATTACACAGCTACCCTAGGAAGGCTTCATCACTCATCAAAGCTAGAACCATCTTCAAACATCAGGTATGAAATAATTTTTCAGAAATATTTTGTGACTGAGTTAAGCAAATTATTTCTACTGTAACACTGATCTAAAACATACAACTGGGGAGATGTGCACAGGCAACAACACTGAAGAAACTGCTGTAATTTAACTGAACTTTATGAGTGTATTGGATATAATCCATTTAAGTTTGCATCTTGCTGATTTTAAGCCACTGTAGACCAATTAGAAAGATTTATAGCAGTTATAGCAATCAGCCTGTCTGAATCTTTGAAATAGGTCACCCTTCACTAATGCCAGTTTAGAACATTACCTTCCATAAGCTCAGCTAAGAATGGAATAGATTCTGGTAGCAGGACGAGGTAGTTCTCCTTCAGTTTTTGTGCAACTTCTATCAAAGCAAGCAGGGAAGCAAATCGGACCTAAACCAAAACAATAATCTAAGTAAGGAAACAGACATTACACTACAGTTCCCTGTTTCCCCCCCACCCCTGCCTTCTTTCCATTATAAGGTTGTAATCTCACTTTCATTACCAAAGGAAACTAGTTTTAAGCTAATTTAAATATTAACATCTGGGTTAAGATAATGTCAAACGAAAAACAGGTTGCAGAAGCAGATATGTTGCTGCAAGTTATTTGATGTGATGGTCTTTAACCTTCTGGTACAATGCCACTTCCACTGGCATCAGGGCTTAGCTCAGCACTAAGAAAAACCAAGTAACTCTCCCTGAATATGTATAACCTATCAAATAGGAGACAAAACCCTCTTATATAATAAAAAGGTCTGAAAGCTGATAAATAACTGTCTTCCAGTTCTCCCTCTAAAGTGCCCCTGTCTTTATACACAAATAGATTAGTGCTTATTCCAGCAGCTACCAATCTTTAAAAAACTCAAACCACACAGTATGAAAGATGTGGAATATTGATGGCTTACAATAAGAGCAGAAGAGCATGTTGTATACATCTCTACAACTTGGGAGTACCATATTACAGCACCAGTATTTGCATTTAGGTTGGTATTTTAGTAATGACTTAATGCACTTCTGGTTTTGGGGGCCCTGTTCCCATTTTCTAACACAACAAAGAAAACCAGTTCAAATTCTGATAGGTCCCAACCTTAGGAGAATTGTGCCTCGTTTTCAGTAGGATGTGGTAGTTCAGTGGTTTCCAAAGAGAATCATCTGCCATTGCCACTGAAAACTGAGCTATGCAGGGTATCAGGTGTTCTGTCACTCTTTCCTGGAACTCTCATCTCCTCCAAGCACATTTTCTAGCTGTGGAAGTAAACAGATCCAGGCTCAGATAAACCCAGCCAAGGCACTTCTAGCTTTGGCTTTCAGGTACTCAAGAGTAAGGTCAAAGAGCATCAATGTGAGCGCACTGGTCTGCAAGAGCTCAACGACATGCATGAACCTTACAAACTGAAGACATTTAGAAAGAGGGTAAAAAAATAATCAGTAATTTAGAGCCTTAGGCAAAGCAGTTAATACTGTCTGCAGCCCAAAGACAATGAACTAATTCCCCTCTTTTTGTTAAGAGGACAGCTGATATTTTTAACTATCAGGTGGAAGGAAAAAAACCCCCACCTGTGAATTGTTTTAAGAGTTTGTCAATACCTGATCAACCAGAGGCTGCATCAAAGTTTCTGCTCTTTCCTTACTCAGGAACTTCTGGGTGTCAAACAGGAAGAGCTTGTGCAGACAGTCCAAGGTGAACTGCAACAGTAGACAGCTCTTTTCTATGTTATTGTCAGAGGTCAAAGAAAGCTTCATCTACACACCAATCAAGGAGAAGAGAAGAAAAACATCAACAAAATGAAAACACAAAACCTGCCCACAATATAGAAACATTGCTAGCTTGTGAATGTAGCTAAAAGATGTACTACATAGCAGTTGTGTACTCATCACTCAGAACAATAAAGTGGATGCAATATGTTATCTGTCTTTTAGCTACTGCCCCAGCAGGTCTGCCACTGCCCTTCACAGACTGATGGGGATAAAAGAGATTAACCACAGGCTACAGAAAAAGCGCTGACCATACCTGTGATACGAAGAACTTGAGATCACTACAACTGGAATGGGCAAATAGTTTCCCATACAGAATAGTAAGACTTATTTTTGCCTAGAAAGCAGAGCTCTCTGAGTACACCAGGTAGCATATAAGAGAAGTCAATGAATGAAAAATAAAAACCCAAACAGAAACAATCTCCCTCTTTCCACACAATTCACACAGGGAACTCACTGGGACTGACACTGAAAATTTTCATGTGGTCTCAGCTTTGTAATGGCAGCCCAGAACCCATGGCTGAAAAATGTCCTTTGGTTCCACCAGAGAAAGATGTTCTCATTTACCAGAGAAAGACAGAAGAGAGAAATGAGAGGTATGTGCTGTGAAGTAAATCCTGTAAGACTAAACTTTCAGCAATTATAATTAATTTCTCAGCAATTCAGACTGAGCCTGTCAATGTCTCTCTGTAGCCAGTAATGGACAACTTACCAGTTTTAGAAATGTTGACCTGGTTCAGTGTCTCAGCAAATGGCTTCACTAAATGACCAGCAAACAGGGTGAAGAGACCCTTGAGCTGTCTGCAATGCAATCTGCTATTCTGTGGAATGTCAGCAGCCTGTCTTTTCGGGTAGATTCTGTTTTGGACCAATCAAAGAGCTGCAAGGGAAAGGCAGATTAGCTCTTTCCTGTGTCTGTGCACTGGAAAATACAAATATGCTCATGCAGGTGAATTACATTTAGATTTCTTACCTTGAAAAAGAGGGGCCTGAAAGAAGCCTCGGAAAGTTTCATAACCATACTTATTAGACAATCAATAATGTAAGCCTCTGTCTTACCAACTTCCTCTAAATCATCCTAGAAAAATCAGAAAACAATTCTAAGTTTGAAATGCAAGAATTTCAGCTTTCAAAGCACGTTTTAATTTTGTCTGTTTCAGACTGAATACCTAACTAACATGTTTGCTACCGCAAGAACAATTCTGGAACAGAATATTTGACACCTAGAATTTCAGAGCACATTTGCAATGGAATCTACTAATATTTTTTAAACAACAGATAGAATTAGCATGTAGAGGTGTAGCTGCTGCTGCTGCTTATCCCCACAACCAAGCTACCTGGGCATGGTCTGCACGGAAGTCCAGGACTTTCATGAAAAATGCTGTAAGTTCAGGCTGATGGGAGATCAGGTGCTCCTTCTCCATACCAACAATGTGCTCCCTCAAAATGTTCATAAGGGGACCCAGGCAGTTCTGCCAAAACAAAAGCAAAGCAATGCAAAGGCAACTGTGATATTGACAGTAACTGAGAACCATAACTAGGGAACTGGATTTTTGCACTTAGCGCATTTACTCATTAAATACTGTCAGTAAATAGATAACCTTTTCCTGTATTTTGGGGGGGCTTAAGTTAGTAGGATTCCTGAAAAGAGTTTGATCTCCCCTCTCCAATAATGGAAATAATTCTGAGTCAATTCATGTTCTCAGAATATAAATCAAGGCCTTTATGAGTGGGATGATCTCATCTAACATGCGAAGGACATTAAACTGGTGGATTTCTCCCAGGTCTACCTTTCCCAAATCAGCATTGCAGTACAAAACAAAAGAGAGACAATATAAAGACTGTGCTAGGTTTGGCTGGGATGGAGTTAATTTTCTTCACAGCAGCTGTGCTATGAAGAACGGTGCTGCTTTTCAGATCTGTGACCAAAACAACGCGGATTACACAGCGGTTGTTTTAGCTATTGCTGAAACAGTGCTTGCACAGTATTAAGACTTCCTTTGTTTCTCACTCTGCTGCCCCAGTGAGCAGTCTGATGTGGGCAAGATGCTGGGAGGGGACACAGCCAAGACAGCTGAACCAGATTTTGCACTGCTTGTTTCCATTTTTTTTTTCTTTCTTCTTTATCACAGTGCAAAAGGATGAAAAAAACATCCTTACCTTGCGGGTATGTGCCACTTCACTGTAACACTTGGTAACTGCAGGCAAGAATATTCGGGGAGCAAGCCTTGTAGCTAGGATAGTTTTCAGTGATGCTACACGTAAGCTTATCTGGAAGAAGGGACCAAACTCGGCCACAATCTTTTCCAAGCGGAAACCTATCAGGAATTCAACAAAAGTTAGGCCCACTCAAAGCAACTAAAGAACTTATTTACAGTAGTTGTCTTCTGCAAATGTCAGATGGGAATTTTGCTGTTTGCACCACTTGGAGCACCTTACGTTAAGTTTGTCTGTGTACAGAGCTTTGCTGTCTTCAGAAGACAAAGACTGAAAAAAATGTGTTTGTCAGCGTCAGAGGGTCAGAATTACTCTAACAAGAGCTGGTTAGATACACATTTGAGAAGATTGTGGTTATTACAGAATGACCTTTTGGGATTCATGTCCCTTTTCTAAGAGGCAACTACAACCTATCAGAGGGAAGAGTAGAAGATGCTCTTATATTCTGTATCTGAGTTATCTGCATAAGAAAATGAGTAGAAGACTAGTATGTTATGACCTTTCACATAACTGAAACACACTCCTACTACAGTTTCAGAGAGATAAAAAGTAATCTCTATAGCTTCTTCTGGGATCTGGGCAGATCCTGTCCCCCCTTTACATATCTGTAGGAGATACATAGCTTACCTGCAACAAGCAATCCAGAAGGTAAGGACTAGGAAATGTGGCAGTGTTTCCGCAACCTTAAGCAGAGCAGTGACAGCACTCAGCAAGTAAATCTCATTGGAGACAAGCTCCTTCTTACTTTTTAAAGTCTTTAACACTGCTGGCATCAGCCTGTGAATATCCAAGCATAAACAGAGAAAAGTGAAATAACTGACCATTTGGAGGTATGTTCAATCACATAAATCCATCTGTTAGGCGTGTAGGGACAATTTTCACATAATTTTTACATGTATATTCAGAAAACTCAGTATATGCTGGGCTTTTCTACCATATTTCTTTTTTTTGAGCTAATGAAGGATATTAGGTTTAGAAACACGGAATCATAGAATTGTTTGGGTCAGAAGGAATCTTAAGGATCATCTAGTCCAACTTCCCTGACATAGACAGGGACACCTTTCACAAGATCAGGTTGCTCAAAGTTCTGTCTTTAGTTTAAAGATTTAATGACAATAATAAACGTATATTTGTAAAGAGATAAAACAGTCTTACAAGGAACAAGTTAGATGCTTTGAATTCTTCTTGAATAGGAGAATAAAAAATGTACTGTGCAGGGTTTCCAACTGTACTAATTTTCATGTTTTTTAAATGCAATCTGTTCTCCAGTAAAAACACAGAATATGGTTCTGACTTTTCTAAAGCCATAAAAAATTACCTCTCTGGTCACAGGAGCAGACTCCATAAGGAACTCTACTGTAGCACCTTGAAGCACTGTGATACTTTTATTCTTATCTACCAAAACACGCATGTGAGCAGACTGCACCTGGCCTTCATCAGCATTCCTTAGTCATGCATTTTAGTGTAACTAATTCCCACTGCAATTGGTTCTGTTAAAAAGAACCCAAAAGTACCTTGGAAGCTCAGGTATTGCTTGGGCTTTCAGTGTACAGGTGACCTCAGCTATACAGAGCAAAGCACTTCCCATCACATTTTTCTCCTCCTTCTCTGAAGAAATAAGATCAATGGCAGTTTTCAGAACAGGCACAAATGGTGCTGGATTTTCTGTGCCAAAACCTTTGCAGAGTAGTTTGAGACTGAACAAAGCAGTCTGCCTGTTGATGGCTTGCTCCTCCTCTTCCTCCTTTCTTTTACACTTCACAATAGCAATGAGCTCAGGAACTAGCTCTAAGAGCTGCAGGATCTGAGGGGACAAGAGCACACACGCATTAGGCATACAATTAGGAACTCAGGACCTGCAAGGTAACTGTTGGCAGGTATCCTACTTCTTACTACTCAAGAGCTGCCTACCAGGCTTGGCACTGGTACTTGACAGCTTTACACAGAGCCAAGCATTTCTAAATCAATCTCTGGGTACTTTTGCTATAGGAACTAGGTTTAATGACTTTGTCTCACCTGGCTCTTCTGCCACTTCGTGCGCTGCTGCACCTTATTGTTCAGAAGGTCCATTGCCTTGCGTCTCACAGATGGCAGCTGATTCATCATTAGTCCCCCAATCACAGGGATGAAGGTTTCTGTTGGCAATAAGGCATTGACCTACAAGAAAACACAAACAAAACAATATAATAAAAGCTTTTCCATGCACTGAGACATAGTAGCCTCCAAGTACGACAGGCAGACTCTCTTCAACTTCCTTCATGGGTTTGAGGATCAAAGAGGAGAGACAGGCTGTATCTGAGGCAAGAAAAGCAACAAAGCAGGTTCCAGTCAGTCTGTGCTCACTGGCTGCTAATCAGTTATGATCTACTAGCTCCGAGATTTCCTCAGCAATTCCTTTTGTCTACACTGCTGAGCTACCCCTCCTTACCATAAAATAGTTCTGCTAATGCCCTCTGCATGTACGTCATGAAGACTGGAATATGCTTCACAGGTAAAAAAAAAAATTCAAGCTGTAAAAACATGTATGCTCCAAAGCCTGGCAACAAACAGCCAGTCCAATTCTACAAATATACTCTAATCAAAGAAATACTAGAAAGAAAAGCATAGGGATGCGTATTTCTTAATGGAATTTGAAACAGTCCATAGCAGTAGTTTATTAATTTATGAGTTACAGTGAGAGATGCTGCCAAAAGCCATTCTTCTCCACCAGATAGATAGTGAAATCACTGCTTACAGCCAGTAGAATACTAATGAAGGAAATAAGCATTCCTGATTTTTCCCCCTGTTTTTTCTAAGAGGCTGTTAGCTGTAGTTATTAAAGTTGTTAGATGAGGTTAAACTCATGATGCACCAGATTGCAGATCATCCAGTCAGGTTAGTACTATCCAACACGAAATCCTACAAAGTTTATAATCATATTAATAAGCAAAAGCAGAAATGTGCCACTGCTAACATGAGAGCTAATGAGACATACTTTATCCAGCATATCATAGCACTTGCTAAGCAGAACCCTCCAAAATTTGGCTGTTGGCTTGTCCACATTTCCTTCCACTGAAGATGCCACAGTGTTTATATAGTGAAGAACTTCTTCTAATAGCCTAGATAGAAAAGAAGAGTATTTTAATAAGTAACAAGGAGACTAAAGATCACTTCTATTACTAGAAAGCATAAAATTTCACAAGACAAAAAATAAAAGGAAATGGAACAGCTAATGGAGGAGACTAGCAGATCATGTCTACTATGTCCTCAAAGTCATCTACCTGGTACCCCTAAAATGAACAACTACACACAACAGTAGTTCTGCTTAAGAACTCAGTTTTAAAACAAAAACAGTCTGGGAAGATACAGCCGTTTAAAGATGAGCATTCTAGAAACACAGCATTTAAACTAAATCCTACACCCTTTTTCTCCTAGAACAAATATAAAAGTTAGGCCTCTGCAAAAAAACCCCTCAGATTTGTATCATTGGATTTTACAGCACAATGGCTACAACTGTGATCTGTGATCACTGGTATTTTCTTTACACCAGTATAGGGGCACCTGTGAACAATGATTTTTTTTCCTACTAATGAAGCAATACATTTTGCTAAAAATCTGGAATTCTCTTAGCGACCTCAACATAAATAGCATGATACTTATCACCAAGTACGTAAATAAGCACTATCAAAAATACAGAAAGAGTAGATATTGGGTACAGTAATCTTTCAGAAACAAAATCCCCCACATTCTATTAGAGAAGAACACAAACCAAAACAAAACCCAAGTAAACTTGCACATAATAAATACTGCTTGTTGCAGAGGACATTAAAAAAGTAGCCTTGGGGAAAAGATAGTCTAATAGGACTACACTTAAAAATATTCCCAGGTTGCAATAAAAGCTAGAAATATGAGGAATGGAGCAGATTTAAACATACCTCTGTTCAACTTCTGCAGCTCTTCTGTTTCTTCGCATTCAACTATCTAGTTAAAAAGCAGGAATGAAAATGTTAATGTGAAACTTACTTCCCCTCGTTAAGCTAATATTCCAGAATACACAAATTTGTTTGTTTTGAATTAAATGTCCTCTAAAATGGTAATTCTGAGTCCCCACATTGGTACTTGAGCCATCATTCTATAAGAAAATCTGAGAACCTTGGGCAGTCACAGTAACAAATACATTTCATGCTGGTGGATTACATGCAGCTGAAAAACTGGGATGACAGCCAGCTAGAGTCAGAGCCTAAAATTTGTAACATTTTGTCTTTTCAGGTAGTAGCACGAATCACGAATCCTAAAGCAATTGGAATTATACAGGCTGTGAGTGAAATCCCAGACTCCATAGAGCCAGTGGGAATCCACTGGGACCAGAATTTCACTTGATTACCTCTTCATTGATCACACAAATGGAGTCTATCTAGAAAAGCCTTATTAAAAAATAATTAACATTACTGAGAAGTTTAAAATTGTATCAATAAAGGTGCCAGCAAGATACACTGGACAGTGTATTCTTTCACCCCTTTGAACATAAAGTCATACTAAAAAGTAAATTAAACCTCATCTATTAACAGTACAGCACAATTACTTAATGTGGTCAGTTTAAAAGTAATCTGCTATTTTTACCTTTTTACAAAGCTCTGAGAGGACAAAGTTGTGACATGAAGGAGACTGACAAGAATTTGAAATGCCGAAGTTGTTTGTCGGAGTGAGACTCCACATTAAAGAGCTGCCCATCCTGATTTTTTGGTTTTGTCTTGCATGTTCTTGACTTTTTTGGCCCAGGATCATCTGATGAAAAACATTCACAAATAAATTTGCATCCAAGAGAAAAGATACTTAATTTCTGATCACAGAAATGAAGTAAAATTACAGTTGCTCAAAGCACCATCCAGCCTAGCCTTGAACATTTCCAGAGATGGGGCATTCCACCACCTCCTCTGGGCAACCTTGTTCCAGTGTTTCTCCACTCTCATAGTAAATTTCTTCCTTATATCTAGTCTGAATCAACCCACTTTAGTTTAAAATCATTACTTTTTGTCCCTCGTAATGGAAGGTTACATGCATTTGTTGGCTTTGCTTTGTGGTTACCTTCTTTGTTCTCTGGCAGCTCTGTCAAGTACTGGATTATTTTCATCATGCTCTGGAACCTGCGAATGTACATTAAATTCACAACAGATGAAATCCAAAATTCAGTGTCTGCTTCCAGAACAGCATCCTGTTAATGGTTTAGAAATAAAAAGAAACATTTGAAGATTTAAAAAACATAATAATGATAAAAAGACTCAAAAACTCCTCAGTGAGTTCTGAAATGCCATGCTGAGCTGGACACTGCCAGGATTAACACCAAGGATACAGCAGCAAGCTCTCGGAGAGAACATAGTTTCAGAGGGTGTAGAGAGAGATTAAACTGCTGCAGCCAAGACTGTATCTTCTCAGATACATCGTTCCTATAATAGTTTCTTCTAGTTTTGCCCATAAACTGTGATTTCATCTAATCTGAGGGCCTGCCTACACAAAACATAACAGGTTTTTTATTCTTGGTCTGTACAGGAGACCAGTATCATGTTTCACAAGCAATTAAAGAAAAAACCTCAACTTCAATAATATTGAAGCACTTCCTAATTACCTATCAGCTCTTCAGGCCAAGGTCCTGCTGTACATATGACCTGATTTATTGTTCAGGCTCCAGGACAAAATAATATTGTTTGGCACTACAAATCACAGCCAACACCACCATCAGGTTCTGCAAGAGCACAAGCTCAGAGCTCATTACTTTTTTCAGCATACCCAGGGGCTTATTGTGAACCTTCTTAAAGGCAAAACCATGAACAGAAAGACGGAGATAAGTCTCTCAGGGAAAAGTTGACTCCATCATTCTGCTAACCTTGTCTGTGCTGGATGTTGCGTCACAGTTTTGGTCACGTACTGCTCGAACAGCAGCACCAGGAGAACCCAGAGGAACTTGTCTCCCCCCACCGTAGTGATCAGCTGGGACAGGATCGGCAGGCGCCGGTGCTCCGGCACATGGGCAGGGGCATCCACAAACACCACGGATGATCTTTATCACCACCTCTTCCACACTTCCCGAGGACTCTGACAAACTCACTGTCTTCAGCCTGGGTACAAACAGGTACAGCAGCTCAAACAGGTTATTGCAGATGGGTGTAAGTTCTTCCTTACTAATTTCATAACATGGGAGAAGAAAGCATCACGCGCCAGGTAACAGCACTGCTAAATGCATAATCTCAAGGGAAATGTAAGTGCTCCACAATAAAGCTTTCAATCCACACAGTTCCTTTTCAGTGTTAAGGAAGATGCTTCAAATAAAAGGAAAAAAAAAGAAAAATAGAAAAAAAGACAACAAGGCAAAAAAGGAATAAAAAGGAAAAAAAAATGAAGAAAAGGAATAAAAATAAAAAAAGGAAGAAAAGGAAGAAAAGGAAGAAAAGGAAGAAAAGGAAGAAAAGGAGGAAAAAAGGAGGAAGAAAAGGAGGAAGAAAATGAGGAAGAAGAGGAAAAAAGGAGGAAGAAAAGGAGGAAGAAAATGAGGAAGAAGAGGAAGAAAAGGAGGAAAAAAGGAGGAAGAAAAGGAGGAAGAAAATGAGGAAGAAAAGGACGAAAAGGAAGAAAAGAAAAGAAGAAAAGGAAGAAAAGGAAGGAGAAGAAAAAAGGAAAAAAGGAAAAAAAGGAAAAAATCAGAAAAAAGAAAGATTAAAAAAGGAAAAAAAAGATTAAAAAGGAAAAAAGAGAAATCTGCAACTTGGCATCAGCTGAAACAAACAGGAATTTTCCAAGAGAAAAGTGATGCCACATCCTTCTGAAAATTTTGCCTGTAAGCCTGGTATTTAGGGTCTGGATTCAAGGGCCTAGTAAAATAACATACCCAGTCTACATGTTCTCAGGCAAGTAACATACGGTCTTGCCACATGTAATAATTGTGTGTGTCGTGAATAATTTGTCACATAAACTTGTTGTAGCTGCTATGAAAGGTTTCTAGATAAAAAATACATAAAAAGAGAGACAACAACTTGATTCTTAAATAGAGAACTGCAAGAGGATGAAAAACAGTATACATATTAAAACACTGGGAAATTCCCAGCCCATTGTTAGAAGACGACCTTTTTTCCCCCAATTTCATTTTACATAAGAAATTTATATAGCATTTTTTGTTTGACCTATTAATGATCTAGAATTAAGATTTATTAGGTGCAAGTGAAATCTGAATGAAAAAAGCCCTTTGAAAACAATGATGTATTTACGTAAGTGGTCCAGACAAAACCAAGAAAAGCCCCACAAACACCAGCAGGAAGAATAAAAGCATTTGTCAAATATTATACCCTTCCACTTCTTTCAGACCATGTCTATTATTCATATGACTATATTATTATAGGACTAATAACCAGTTTTACTTCCAATGGTTCCTCTACTGAACTTGCCGTTATTTTTATGATGAAAAACTCGAATTTAAAGTATGTTTCAAGTCCTCTTCATGTACGTTCTAATAATTTTGGCTAAACCATTTATAAAGTGCCAGGAATCCAAAAGCCAGAAAAGAAGCACTAGTCTGATGAACTCAGTTGGTAAGACACAGAGAAGTCTGTTAATATAGTTACTACATATAATTTAGTATCTATCTAAAAATAAATCTAGAATAGGTAAAAACTTATTCTACTATCTATATTCTAAATCATTTACTCTACTTAATTAATAATATTTCCATTAAGTAGACAAATTTACCTGAATAAGAGCAGGAATAACCATCTGCACTGTCTTGTTAATCACTTGGAAAGTGTAAGTATCATCCAGACGCAAGACATTTGCTCCCATGAATGTAAAAAATGGGCATAATGTTATGAAGAACTTTATCCTGGAAAAAGAACAGATGAAATTAGTTTATCCTGCTATGCATATTATGCCTTAAGGCATTTCTCATTCTCACAATGCCACTAGATTCCTATAATAAAAAAAAGGAGAATCATGAGTATGTTCCAAAAATCTCCCTAAACTAATTTTAAATGTATGTTGTCCCTTAATACTATTTCCTATGTGATTGGTAGAGTTCTAAATATTATTTAGAAACCAAGACACTTCTAAGCAAGTACTTAAAGAGTGGAAATTGAGAGTTTAGTCTGATGAAAAACCTTGTATCCTTCCACTCAGAGATATCGTAATATAACAAGCAAAACCAGCTATGACGAGATTTGTAGAAGCACAAATGTGATTGTGGCACAGATTCCAGTAATTTTCATACCTTTCCCACCCACCCTTTTTATATCTATAAAACATCTACAATCATACAATGAAAACCAACCATACTCATTTAAATTTTGTCTTTTCAGGGGCCTAAATGTAATCAAAGTAATTAATTTTAAGAGGGCAGGATTAGAAGTGTCACTAGCTCAAAGTTAGTTCCTAGATTTTGCCAGAAATTATGAAACTTAGAGCAAGAAAGTATGGGAACATTTTCATTCAGTGAATGGAAGAAGTGTTTTATATATTAAGAGAGAGATGAGACTGATACAATATGTTTCCTTGTATTCTGACCATGAAAATCTTGTAAACAAATGCTCAATTTTATAGCAGGTTATGGTAGTAAGATGAAGACAAAAAACAAACAATAAAACCACAAAATCCTCCAAAAATTTGTCAAAAACATAACAGTTTTGCCTTTTGGGAAATATGTTCTTTTGAAGTGTGTGAAATACTGAGGTAAATATAAAGATGCAAACTGAGTTTGATACACTGGATTCATTTTGCTGCTTCTATTGTTTCAAAGCAAAAAAACTTACTTAGAAGAGTGTACAGTCAAATTTCAATCTATAAAAGAAAAGGCCTGTTTCCCAGTCAATTAAAATCAGACCAACCTGGTTTTATCATCAACTACAACTACATTTTCCAGTGTTGTACAAGACAGAAACTGTAAGAATGCACGTGCTATCACGCCAGGTGTTTTCTCTCTTTATATAAAAAAGCAGAAGGAGGAAGAAACAAGGCATGAGAATGGTGACCACAGTGGGAAGGTGAGGCAGGGCTGTTGACAGAAAGCTTCTTCCATTTCTAATGTGCTCCACTGCAAGCCACAAATGGTGACCAAAGCATCAAGTCAGAAGTTTCTTTTCAAGTATATGGAATGAAAAGCCATAAAAGCACAGGCAACATGTACATTGCCTTTTGCTCTTTTCAGAAAGTTTCTCCCCATAGAACAGCTCTGTATGTTCATCACTCTACCCAACACTTGGAACCCAAAGAGAAGAGCTGACGCATAAATTTCAGGTGCTACTTACAGGAAACATTCCAGCGACAGCACCAAGGAGCAGCAGTGCATGGTGGTGTGTCTGGGGCATTTTAGATATCCTGATGCACTGAACTATCAGTTCCACGTTGAATTTTTCTTTGTCAAGGATATCTGCAAGTAAAAAACATCAATTGATTAACACTTTAAAGGTCAACCACATAGGAATGAACTGTACACTCAACATCTACAAAAAATGATTAGGAAGGCAAACTTGTATACTCTTATGGAGGAATCTCTCTCTCCTCAACAATACAGTGTAAACTAAAAAAAAAAAAAGGTAGAGGCCATTGTTTTAATGCTGTACTGGTAAAAGAAGTACTAAGAAATGAGTGATGGCTTTTACCTGCTGGGACCTTGCTACCATTGGATGACAATTTCTGACAGATACTTAGCAGGCAGCTGAGGATAAGCTGCTTTGTATATTCCATATTTTCTTCTTCTGATGCCATAGGTTCCAGACACCTATACATTTAGGAAAAAACATAGAGATAGAAAAATAAGCGACCAAACTTCATATTAAGACAAAAATAAGAAACTGCAATCTTAATTCTACTTAAGTTCTAAATAGAAGCTTCTAAAAAGCCTTCACCAAAAAGTGTCTCTTCTTTTTTTTGTTTTCAGTTGCATCAACTGGTCTTACAAAACACATTTATCAAAGCACTGTCAAAAGTATAAGTCTAACCTGAACTGTGATTGCCAGTCTGTGTAAAGGCAAGTCATAAGGAAAGAAAGACAAATACCCAATCTATATGTAAACTTTCCTAAGTGCCTGGAGATAGGGCTGGCAGGAAAAGCAATAGTTTTCCTAGGTTGCACTGGACAAAGATTGTTCCACCATGTGTTAGGAGGAATTTTAAAGCTTAGAGTATTATACTAGTTCTGTCAAAGACACGACTCTTGTCAATTGTGCCAGTTTTAATCCTTCTTGGCAATCCCAACCCCTTTGCCAGACAGACAAAGTTTTCAAATAAAAAGATATGCATCAGGTAAAAATCTTAAGAAAGTCCATCGCACTGTTTAAAGGGAAAAAAATCATAATAACTTCCCATTCCCCTTCTCTGATTCAGAGACAAAGTAGCCCATATTTTAATGCTTTAGAGTGTTTGATGCAGAAGAGAGGACTCAAGGACTCCTGGGTAATGGGAGAACCATTACCTGCTCAGCAGGTTAAAAAGAGCAGGTACCAATGCCTGCGGACGTCGAAGCTTCTTCTTATGCTGCAGTAATTCCAGAATAAGCATAACCCTCTGCCAGCTGAAGTGGTTTGTTTCTGGTGCCAATTCTGCATCTTGAGGCTTTCTAAAAAGATAAGACAAACAATGAGGATATACATTTGCAAAAGAAATAGTACAGTGTTTCAGAGAACACACACACAAGTAATTAACTAAAAAAAGGCAAGTTTTCTTTCACATAGTAATGTCTTTAACTGCTGCTCCTGGGAGAAGTGGCAATGTGTGGGCTTTGGATTGAAGCAGTAACATTTTAAATCATCAACAAACAATTCAGACCAAACTTGAAAAAACAAATAAGTACAGCATGCCTTCTGTGTATACAAAGGTTGTACAAAATGAAGACTTCTGTGGGGAAAAAAATAAAATCTATTACCAAATAAATATCCAATAGGTGATCTGCTTGCCATCCAGGAAACTTGCATCTTTGGAACTACTAGTGGTTAACACACTGACTAAGTAGGCAATCGGGGTGTGTGCGAGCTTGTGTGTTTATAAACTGACAGATACAATTTACAGATGGATCGATCTAACAGGTGATGATTGTTAAAAAAGGTCAAGGAAAGGAAAATAAGAACGGCTATTCTAAGTCAAACCAATTATTCTAGGCCAGCTATTCTAGGTCAAAGTAGGTCAATATCCTGCTTCAACAATGGCTGAAAGACAATGTTTAAAGAAGAGAATAAATACAGCGGACAAAGCAGCTCTTTTCTTATGAGAATGGAGAGAAGAAACAAGACAAAGATCTAAAAATTACTGGCTATATTACTGTTTTAACAGAAACAAAATACTGTTTTTCAGTCAACTAACAGGAACATTTTGATGAGCATCTGTAGGTTTCAGCCATGTGTATGTAATCTGTCCATGCATCGATATTACAAACCAACTTTACTATCAACAAAAACGAATCTTGTTCAACTGTGTCAAGCCAGATTCTATAAAAGCAAATGTCAAGATTAAAAATGCTATTTTTTTTTTTTAATTTTAACTGTTCTTCCATCTGTTCTCAAACAGCAACATGAGTTGGTTTTCTCCTGCCAAAAGTAGCTCAGTGATTTTACTGTGCAGGGGAAAAGAAGAAATAGATGTTTATGCTTTCGATACAGACTATGCAATGTATTAAGACAAGTGGCATTTTCAAACTGTACAGATAATATTTGTGGGTTTCTAGTTATTTTACCTCTGTTGCTGCATTTTCTGCCTTCTAGTTTGTTGAACAGTGGCCAGACTTTTTGTTTTCTCAGGAGGCTCCAGTTCTCTGACAATCTGCTCAGCACACACTGTAATCTGAAACAAAACAATAATGCAAGCACCAATGAACTATGTGTCACATCATATATCTGTTCCATCCTTTTTCTAAAAACACATGCCTTTCATGCACATACAGATATATAATCCACATATTCAAGTCATATCCCAGAAAATGAAAATCAGTGCAGCAGAAAGAAGTGAACTCTGCAGAATTCTTTCACTTAGTGTAGTAAATGACTGATACATGGTTTTTAAAGAAATAGCTTCTAAAAGCAGTCATTTAACAAACTTTCCATGCCATTAACACTATTCTATTATTTGACAAATAGTTTCTGATTCCTTTTGTGCTACAAATGATATAAATAACAAGTGTTACTGAATGTAGCAGCACCAAATCTCACTGCAACAGGTTTGAACATATTTCTGTGTTCTGGAGTTTGCCACTTACCCCTTTAAACACACTGCTAATTGCCTGGGCACAAAGAGGGTTCTTACAGTTTAAGAGTAAGTCAAACAATACTTTGAGTAGCTTCTGTTGCACCATCCCATCTGACACAGCTGCAAAGAATGGTTTAGTAATCTACAAAAGGGACAAAAGAAAGGATGCAGAGAGGTTTACTGTAAGAAGATAACAAAATCACAAGGTATAGAATTAGATATGCCCGATTATATATGACACGCACAATCACACAGGTTAGTATAGCAATCATTTGCATATTTACTATGTATTTGGTACATATCCAGGAATTCTTAGATACCAATCATATACCTGTGAAATATCCAACTGACATATACTGATTCCTGAAATTTTTCACACAACTTGCCTAATGGGGGGAACAAACTTGCTATTGCCAGCCTTTGGGAAGTATAAGCCAACACCTGGCTAGTAGAAGGCCTGAATTTGTATCCTCCTTCAAATGAGACTATTTATCACCCACTGTATTTTGTTAACAATTTTTCCTCAGAAGGAAAATATTAAGTAAAGCTCTTGCCTGACTGACAAAAAACTAAGAACTGTGGAACAGTAGTATCTGTAATGATACACATATTCATCTGCATGCAAATACAGTATTTTTATTTTGTGCTTGTCATAATGCAAAAAATAGAGCAAGCAGAAATTTTTCTGGTAATTTTAAGGGAGAAAGTTTTGCAGCTGTTTAGATGTTCCAAAGACACTACAGAGACCTCAAAAACTTGTACTAAAAGAAAGACAGGTCAAAAGCTATGGACTCCTTCACACAGAAAGAACACTGCTAGTTTCTTCAAGGATAAAAATAAATTATAGACCTTTCATAAATCCATACCTGCCCAAGTGCTGTGATCTGAAATGGTGGAATTTCTTCATATATTTTCTTGGCAGCATGCAGACTTCTGATAAATAAATCCAGACTCTGCTGATTCTTGCACAAGAGGGGTGCTGAATATTCATTAAACTTTCCAAGGATTAGATGCAGGAGAATAACTTCATCTTTCAAAACTGCCTCAGGTTTCTTAAAGACCTTTTCTAGCAACTGGTCTAGTACAGGCAAGAGGTGAGAAAGAATCATCTGCGAACAGGGGAAATTTCTAATGTAAGTTTTTATACATTCTCGATTTAACAAACTTCAGTAGCACAGTTTCATTTTACTGCAACATCTCCATCCCCTCTTTAGTAACACACTGCATACAGTATTTTAATCAACAGCTGTTCAAGAGGAAAAATACAAGACTTAATGTGAGATTACCAGGAGTACATACTCATCTGTTACTTTGCTATTCTGCTTTGCAGAGTAGTATTTCATATTTTTAAAGTACAGAAATAAGGCAATATTTTCATGGATTTATGACTGCTGTCTTCAACAAAGTCCAAATGTGAGGCAAGAACACTCACCCTCTATGCAGTTTGCAATCCTTTCAAGATACATACAACTGAACAGAGCATAAACATTCTGATTTAATTAATTTTTTTAACTTTGAACTCATGTATTTACCAGCACTTAAGAGAATTCTGAATACGCTAGGTAAGAGTAGGTTAATATGTATAAATAAAATTGACAGTACTACTTAATACCTTGCAATTCTGTACAGAAAACTCTATATATTCACTGATATCTAACCAAGGTAAAAAATTTCTTCTGGAAGAATCTCCTTCTGAAACAGTCTTCTTTAATAATGTCAAGGGAGTTTCCTTAAAAATTCCAGAGCAAAATGCTGCAGCCATTGCATTCCTGGATGGACCATACAAATATTCTGTGTTTCATTAAACCATACTTTGCAGCATAACCACATATTATTAGAGGTGTCAACTGAATGCCTAATTATCTAACACATTATTAAGTTATTTAACAACATTATTACTAAAAGAAATTTGATTTCAGCTTTCCAGTCAAGTGCAGAACCCATAAAACAAAAGGGTGGCACTTACCTCACCATGGACTTCATGAAGAATTTTCATTAAGTTTCTTGCAATATATGATGGGAAAATAGGGCTCTGTACACAATCAAGTATGTTTTCCAAAGCTTCCAAGAATTTTTTCTTCTGGGATTTCTGTTTTGGTTGTGTCTCAAGTTCCTCAAATAGAGTTCCCATAGTCTAATTCATTAACAAAGTGAAAATTAAGTTCTTTCCCTGCAATAAAAATGCCTTAAAACAACATTTATTCAATACTTTCACAATAATGCAATCTAGATACAAACAGAGTTCTTAATTTGTAAATAAACCACAGTTAATGCCTCTTAGATTCTCAGCTCTCTTTATGTAATAAATCACTTGAATATTTTTATAGAACTTACAAAAAAAATTACAAATCAGTCTGCTATTAACTTTCCTGGTTAACTTCATTTCTTTTCTAAAAGACGGGAGCTCACAGCAGCAGATAAAACTTGTATTAATGTACACCTTAATAAGAAAAATACCTGTGTTATGTATGTAGGGTCAGATACAATCTCTTCTGTCTTTTGCTCCAAATGCTGAAGAACAGGATAAAATAGAGACTCCTTTATCCCTCTCAAAGAATGAAGGCAGTTCAGAGCAGCCCTTCGAACTTCACTCACAGGACTACCCAAGTTAATTAGCAAAGATATCACCACTGCCAAAAGAATCAGGGAAGGAAGGAGGAAGAGAATAAAGTGAGCAGTCAGAATTTTACTGTAGCTGTCCCTGAAGAGGCATCGACATCACTTTGGAATTAAAAAGTCCTGTCTTTTCACTGTAAACCTCTAGAGTGCACAAAACCAACCTGAATCTTAAAAGATCCATGTCTCTGAACTTCATCACAGTCCTTATATTCGTGTTTAAGCTCAGAGTTCATATATTGCTACTGACTGTCAGTCACATCCTTGTACTGCACAGAAAGCAAGGTGCTGTAATTGACTTCTTCAGGACAGCTCTGTATTCCTTTAACACTTTTATAATTCAAAAAAAAAGTGGCTTCACTTCCAAGCTTGGACTGGTAACTGCAGCAGAAAGAGCTGTCTCAGCCTAGTGCAGCTAAACATAACTATGGATACCCTTCATGGTATAAAACATAGTAAAACTGGAAAAAATTAAAAAATATTGTGATTAAGTCTTAACATGAGAGATAAATACTGTTTTACTTTACCTGGAGATGATGGCAATAGCAGCTGTTTTTTTTTCTGGTTTGTTTGTGATTCAAGCAGTGCATAGCCGATATATAGAGCCTGAGTCTGCAGCATTGCACTGACCTCATAGTTCAGGTGATTTGAAAGGTTATAACTGTAAGTCCATAAAATGGAAAGGAACTTGAAGAGAACCTCTGAATCTTTTAGATGTACCTTAAATTTAACAAAATTTTAAAAAAGAGGAAAGAAACTTTTAAAATTTATTTGGTAAACTACTATTCAAAACATCTGATAAACCACTCACATCAAAGGAGTACACTAAAAGGGAACTAAAGAGTTAGAAATAGTGTCTTTAGGGACAAAAAATTATTGAGTAGATGTTTGTGTGTATATTCAAGTCTCGCTTTAGAACCTCTCTGTCAAATTTAATGAGTTTAACTGAAGCAGTTACATCATTGCCTAACAGTATCCCAAATCAATTTAAAGTTCTCACTTAGTACATAGTCTGGCAACAGCTAGCATGCTTTCTGTCTGTAAATTGCTCTCTGGAATCCTAACAGCTCTTCATTCATCAAGCAGAGTACCCACTCAACATCCCACAAACTGAACACAGCTTGACAGAATCACTGATACACTCCTGACATACTCTTGCCTATTCTCTTTTCCACAAGTCCACTAAGATCAAAGTTCCAGCTACATTAACTGTTCTAGAGCTGGCAAAAATAACTGTCTTGTCCCTTTCAAATTAAAAACCCTCAAAACTGGAGGCCAACAGTACTGCAGAAGTGAAAGAAGCAAATTATTATTGCAGCTGTTGTCTTCACAAGGTCCTAGGACATTATTAACCCCATTCCACAAACTTTCTGTAGTCTCTCCTCCAAATTTCTTCTCTTCTTCTGTGCAATACGATCCAGCTTCCTCAGTCAAAACCTCCCACCAAAATAACCTCCTTCCTTTCCTGCTGACAGCCTTTACTAGCCTGGCACTGAATCAAATCTCTTCATCAGCCCAGTGTCAGTATAATTTCACTAGATCTTGGAGTGAATGAAAATGAGACAGTTATATACATGAATTAACATCAGAAGCAAGTTTTGTTATGAAATCATTGCTATTCTTTCCTTCTTCGGTTTGTGTTTGTTATGTGCTGTTCTTGCTGAAACAGCATCGAATTCCAATAACAGCAGCTTTGTGTCAATTACTTGATTTCATTTTCCTCAGAATGAACAGATATTACTCCCTGCCATCTAAAATCAAGACTGACAAAATTCCTTATTCTCTTCCAAAAAATGTATCACTTGATGCATGTGAAAACCACGAGATGATGCAATAAGGAAACATACAATTTCTTCTAAAAGTTTTCCTTTCAATTTCCGTATTTAAATACTAACAAATTTTATAGAGCAACCCCTCCTTTTGCTACCAGATAGAACCAAAACTTTCAGCTCAAACTTTAAGCTCTTGATCTTATCCTAGAAATCAGCGTTATGTTTTTACCTTTGCTTCAACTGATCCATTTGTGGTTTGTTTGGGTTTTTTTAACTTTTGTTTTCCATTATTACATTTAATTAAAGTAACCAGCTGAACCTTCGACTTTCATCTTCTCACAATACTTGTATGCCACCAGCAGTGTTGCATGATCTGTTTACCATTTTTCTCAGTTTTCTTAAAATTAATGTAATTGCATAATAGTTGATGACTAATAATTCAGAGCAACAAATACAAAAATAGTACCTTGAGTAAGAGATTCATCAGTGCTCTGTACTGAATAACATTGCTGCCTTCACTAGCTCCACTGACAAGCAGGTCAAACAGCCCCAAAAGGAGGTGCAGGAAGTCTTGGCTATCTTGATTCAGAGATTCGGGATTCCACCAAGTTTCCTCTAAAAAATACAGGTTATAAATAATTGGACGCATACAAACACCTTCAGGAACCAAGAGAAAACAGACATCTCTAGTTAAAAGGAGACAATACCTTTAGTTGATTTCATGTTTACAAGTAAGTAATCTTTTCAGATCTCAATCACAACAAAGGGAGAAGGCTAGGGAAGCAAAATTTCCTTGTTTCCAACAACTTCCAAAAAAAAAAACCTAACTTTCCTTCTTCACTGATGTAAGCGACAGTCAAAATCTTAAGACTTACCTTTTGGAAAGGACAGAGGAGGTTTTAGGCCATTTATGAAGTTTTTCAATAAGAACAGGAACATAGCTGACTCTTCTGCATAAGCAGTCTCATCACTATTGAGCTTTTCTATATATGCACTTAATAAGTCCTTAGGCACCACAGTTTCCTCTACTGTTTCAACAGACCAATTTAGGGGAGTTTCCTGTGAATGAAAATTGATTTTAATGTATTCTGTCACAATTTCATGCAACAGAAAACAGAAATTTAGCATTAAAATTCAGCAACATTTAATTTCCAACCTCCAAAGAGGTATCCTTATGAAGTGATTTATGTTTCTGATTTTACATTGAAACATGCATCTGTAGTTTTGAAACCTACACCAGCTTTTTCTACCATAGTTAACAGCGTACGTGAGGTAACAGAAGAGTAAAATATCAATCCCTCTAGAATGTCTCTTCAAAGGGAATAGGAGTTACAGCATTTTGTGGACATTCAGCTTAATACTTTCATTTAGCTGTTCCAGTGACATAATCTATATCTTTCAAATACTTGCATATACAAAAACTCATTAATGGAATAATCTGAGGTCAGATTAACTAATTGCCATTTACCGCTACGTGTGAGAGGGGATGCACACATAGAAACACAGCTCTGCTCACATGGGTTTCTTACACACAAAAGTAAACCCCAAAACTGTTTCACAACAAAATAAATCAAGAAAACCCCAAGAGGAAAAATGCATAAAAATTAAGTAAAAAAGGAGGGCAGCAAGATACAGAAATACTCTTTCTGAACATTGTTCCTACAGATTTCTCCAATATAAAGAAAATGCCCTCTCTACACTGTTTGCATCTTACCTCTGCAGGATCACAGGCTCTGAGATTTTTTATTTTTTTATCCAGGAAGCAGAAGACTCTGATAGCCACTGAAAAATAATTTTCCTTCATCTGTGTATTGCAGCAGCACTGAACAAGCAATGAACCAATTATATGAGTAATTACTTTCTGTCTCACACTGTCAGATTCTGTTTCAGCAACGAGTATCAGGTCATCAACCTTAGAAAAAGGAGTGGAGAAAAAAAAACAACAAAAAGTCTGTAAGACAAGTGGGACTTCAGTATGACTTTACACCATTTTTCTTTTGCATGTTCAGTTAAATCCTTTTTATCTTCTATCAGAGGTAACAAGTTACTATCTGCTGTCATGGTACTCTTTGGAACCTGGGAATGCACAAACATCTGTTTCTATGGTATACTTGTTTATTCTCATTTTTTTTCAGGAAACTAAAAATTCCTTGAATTTAGTTACATCAGTCATTTTTCCAAACAGGTAACAGCTTCACCACTTCTTTTCTTCGTGTTAAGGAAGAAATCTGTTTTATCTAGATCGTATTGTGGTTTGTTAATATATCTATTTATATTTGCTTAGCAGCTTGATGATAGTACACTAGTGCTAAGAAGACCACACAAAGTTCTTCCATATCACACTTGTTCTACTACAGTGACCACCTGAAAAGTAAAATTTCTTAAGGTCAGGGTAACATGGCACACATACCATTTGCAATAGTAAGGAAGGGTCCCCTGAGGTCAAATTTTTAGAAAGCAGTAGAATCATTTTCTCGTTGGCCACTCCAATCAACTCTGCAGACTTGGCAGATTTAATTGCCTCTTCAAGAGCTACTCCAGGGGATAAAAAAAATCAGATAATCTAGGTACACAAATCGCATATTAACACACTGGTGGTTCAATATTTAGAATCAGTCAGAAACATACTAGACAATTTCTACATCTTTTCAAAAAGATTTTTGGAGAAGTCTATTCACAGTCACAATATGACAGCCTGCTAATGACAGCCAGCCTCCTTCAATACGTGTTTAGGTTCATTAAGGATGCTGTCCTAACTCGTCAAAATTTTTCTCTTACAAAATTAGTTACAATTAATGCTTTACCTTCTGGCCAGCCTTTCAGTAAAGGGTGTAAGGAGCAGAGCCCAGACTCTGACAGACAAACAGTCATTTTCCAATCTGAAGATTTTGAATTTGCATTAGTGATTACCATAAAAGGTAACAACTGCATTACTGCTTCATCCAGTAGTTCCTTCTTCTCTTTCAAAATCTCCTCTTTGACTAAAATTTTTACTGCTCGCTCCAAAACCTTGCACCTAAAAGAGAACAAATCATGTTGAAAATACACTGTTAAATCATACCAGCAACACTTCTTTGATTTGTTCTCTATTTTCCATGGTGATTTTCTGAATCAAAATAGCACGGAGAACAAATAAGGAGTTAATGGGAAATGGTATGCAAATAATTGAACATTTCTCCTGTAATTCAGCATAGAGATAGCATAACAAAAAGCATTTGCAGAGAAAAACATTTTTAAAGTATTCTTTAGAGTTACATTTTAAAAAAATTATTTATACAGAAAGAATGTAGTCTGAAAAAAGGTACAAACATACCACTTTCCCTCCTTTGAAAGATCTGCTCTCTGGAAGATGTTCAAAAGACTTGATACCACGACTTCTGGATTGACTTGTTCCCTGAAAATCTGAAAAGTAATCAAGAAAAATGAATGAAAGTACAATAATATTCAAAATAATTTACAACATCATAATGGAAAATGCATCTGCTATACCAAGTGGAAACAGAGATCAAACATCACTAACTGTATTCCTACTGATGTTCATGCAATTAAAATATTACCAGGGTAAGCAGAAGTTATAAGGCTGACCAGTATGCCCTCTAGATAGGCTGAAGTATGGAGAATTTATCAAATGCAGAAATGTTTGGTAAAATTGATAATAAACAATATGCAAAACACTTAATTAAATAAGAATTGCTTTTATTTTACATTGCACATGGATGACTAAAACATAAGGCACCTTAAAACAAAGGATACTAAAGGTTAAAGGAGCACTCACGTGCTTCTATTCTTATTTTTTAGTGATTGAGAATGAATGAAAACACAAGACCAATTATACTACTGCTAATAATATTGTCCACTACTACTAGCAGAAGCAATAAAGACAGACTGTTACTCTAGCTGGAAACAATCAGTACAATGCATACCAGAGGCCTATCCAGTAAACCTGAGCTGGAGTTCAGGACTTTGCCACTATCAACTGACCAAATGACTTCCATATGGAAAAATTCAACTGAGCACTTCTCAATCGCGTAATGACTTGTGACTGCACCATTTGCCATCCAAAAGGCAAACAGTATGCCTTGTGTTTTTTATAGAAAAATGAGCAGAATAAGCAAGAAGCACACCTCAAATAATAATCAAAGATTTAAACATGCTCTAGTAACTACACTAAAAAAAACAAACAAAAAAACCCAACAAAAACCCCAATAAATTCATGTTAACTGCAAACACTTGTGGAAGGATCAGGTAGCAGACCTGCAGGGGAATTGTGAGATGGTAAACAGGACAAGCCTCCTAAATTTATGCTGCTTCATCCTGCTAAAGGATAGAAGTCACACACTAAGGACACAAGTACAAGATGGACAACTACAAAGAATACAGCCCAGACACACATATGCAAGATCAACTAAAATCTTGCATATTGAAAGATACTCACTTACCTCCAAAGAACTGAGAGCAGACATTACAACATCTCTGTTGTCATCCTTGAGCCGACCAAAAATTGCTTCTTCTATGAAAGCCTGATCAAAGCCCTCCTGAAAAAATAAGGAAAAACAGAGTCAAAGGAAAAAAAAAAAAAAAAAAGCATTTGTCGGTAGCAAAAGTTACTGGTTTTTAATGAAATATCTGAATTCTAGTGTAAGAGAAGTGGTAATATCATCTACATTAAACCTTACAGGCAGACTAACTTTCAATAACAAAAAAAAGAAAACTATAAATATTCATTTACTTAGATTTTATCTTAGAACGCAAGCAGTTTAATAAACAAGAACTACATCCAGACTCCAGAATATGGGAAAATGGTGACAGAAACTTACTAAAAACACCATGAAAAAACCGTACAGATGACATATGCAAGTTTAACACACCACTCATCTTCAACTGTTAAGTCTGGCAAACAGCTTTTTGAAGACATTCTATGTTAAGTCAGTTCTGTGAGAGATTCAGGACACAAACCTTTGATGTTTCAATAACATCTTTCAAATGCTGAAGAGCGAGGACCCGCACAGCAGGCTGAGGATGATTCAAACTAAGTAGAAGGGAGGTATCAGAGTCTTCCAGAAACTGAAATACAGATTTCACAGTGACTCATTGCATGTTAAAAATACTTTACATATACACAAGGATAATGGGAGACATTCTTAAAGCAATTTTTTGTACCAGAAGAAAACCTGTATAATCAAGACCTAAATAGTTAAATTACAGAACAATAATGTTGTATAACTATTTCAAATTTGGTCGTCTTCATGTTTGCAGACAGTTTTTGGAAGATACTTGAGAAGTACAGTAAGCCACAGATGCTGTTATGTCCCAGAAAAGCATTACCCTTATCTAAGGATTCTGAGAAAGCTCTAGTGACAATGTCAGTGTGACAGAGCACAGACAGAAACTGTTAAAAAGGCATCCCTGCCAATACAATTGTGTGCACTTATCTCAGGAACCTTAAAAGCTGGAAGAGAGTCATATGCCTATGTTCTGCATGCCTTGGTTTTCTGTTAATCCACTTGTTATTCAGCCACAGAATCTGTGCCTTTGTTAAATCAGTATAAAAATACATGAAGCACTTCTTTAGGTAGTTTCTCATATTTTCCTAAGTGCTTTCAGTCTTTCAATCACTGCAAACAACAGCCATAATACTAATCATCTCTTAATGAATTTCTTGGACAGATCTGTTGCAGTCATGGCTATTCTGTGTTAGGCTGAGTTTCAGTTGCTCTTCAGAAATGGAAGAACTATGTAGTCACTCTATTCTTCCATGTTACTGACTCTAAACATTCATAAAATCAACGCAAGGAAAAGACCAAGCCACCTTCTCTCAACAGTGACAAAGTCATCAGCTTTCCCAAAACAGACACCTCTAACACTGACAACATCTTTAAGATGAGGCCTCGCTGGGCACTACTGTGTTGACACTAATGACCATTTCAATAGATGTAGTGGTCATGTTCCTAAGGAAAAAAAATTATTGATAGCAATTAGAGCAGGTGGAAATATATAAATTTTAACCACTGAAAAAAAGCTCATGCTCATGACTGCTCACGATAAACACAAACTTAGCTTTTGATTTTACCACAGTTTTGACTGATTCCCTCATTCCCAAAATCACCTTTAAGCAAGTTAGTTGTTTCTGTTTTGTTTTCGGTTTTGGTTTTTTGGGGTTGTTTTGGTTTTTTTCCATTTTTTTTTCTTGTGGGAATGGTAGAGGTTTTGTTCATATAGAAGAATAGAGAGCAGAACATTGCCAAAAATCAGCCTTCTGCCTTCTGACTGTATAACCAGATAAAAGCTGGGATCTGAGCTTCTACCTACCTTATATTTTCCACAGCTTAATGAAAGAGAAATAAATTGGTGAAAAAGATTTTGTTCAGCCTCATCTGTGCAATCTTCCAGGTGCTTCTCCAATACAGAGTCTAAGGCTTTAGGATACCTGCAAACAGACAAAACCACCAACATTTGCCATGGAGGATGACAGAAGAACATATATTTACAGCAGAAATATAGGGGAATACAAGGAAACAATGCACCCACTCTCATCTAAACCAGATATTTTAAGTAGCTTTGCAAAGAAAATCAACCATTATGTTGTAACACAGATGAATTGCACATCACTAGGACAAATAACGAGCAGAACAGGTCATGCTACACAGCGAACAGCTTTACAAAGCCAGTAGGTCTGTGTCCATGTATTACAGTGATAACAAAATATGTGGGGACAGATAAGTAAAATAAAATTTGGACAAAGATTAGGAGTAATTTATTAATTCTATATCTATTTTGTCAAGAATACTGGGCTTATGATCCCCAGTAAGCTGACATAACCACTCTACAGATTGTGGGTCTGTAATAGACAAATGGAACTTACTTTCTCTCAAGAAGTCTGATAAGAGGAAGAATCTTTTGATTGAGTGCAGCCATTTTGGTGGGATTAGATCCAACCTCTGTACCACAGGAGATAAACTCTTCAAGAAACTTTCTAAAATTACAGACAAAAGGAAAAGTCACCACATTTTGCATAGTACAGTTTTCATTACTGTTATAAAGCACAGTGCTGAACAGGTTAGGATTAATATGCAATACTTATTGCAAGTGCAGATTTGCTCCTGGCCTGAAGTTTCACTCTGTCCCACAAGTACTCCCACAAGTGCTAAAAGCATAGTTCTTCTGGGTTACCAAATGTTAAGATTGCAAAATTCAGGTTTGGAGCTAACTTATGAACTCAGAAAAACATGCTCATATAATGCTAACGCCATTGTCAGGAATTAGTTGTTATTAAACCAGAAATGACTGCAGTACTGCGTAAAAAAATAACTGAAGTTAACTCACGAAGCTAGCAGGCAATCTAAATCCTTTTCCAGTGGTACACTCTCAAGAATAGCTTGGAGGTGCCCGATGTAAATGTCATTTTCTGTCTCTTCAGATTCTTCTTGCTCCTCTAAGGACAAAGCACAACCATAAAAGATGAACAACAGTTTGAGAATAACCCCTTCGTACTGCTTAAAGCTAACAGCTTGTACAGGCATCACATCTGGTGAACCAAGCACACAACCCGAAGACCACAAAGTTCACTGATTACTAGCAGTAACTCTCCATGAGCTGCTAGAAATGCTTTATATCAATGCCATTAAAATGCCAGAGGTTGGATTGCTACCAATAAATTCAAGTATGCTTTGGAAGATTCCAGATCTCCTACTACAATCTGTGCCAGCAACTCTCTACAACATTCTCTTGTGTCAATCTGGATCTTTTTAACAAAATAGCTTTCCCAATTGATTCAGCAGTTACAAGGCCACAGTGCAAACAGTGCAGACTCACTAGTGCAGACACAGGCTACTACTGCATGCCAGTCTGCCTTGCTGTCCCAGACTGTTCCCAGGCACATTGAATTCATCAGATAAAAATAGATCTTGACTAATTAAACTACATATGGAGTACATGTAATCTACCTAAGAAAGATTCGGCAGTACTACAATACATCTCTCTAAGAGTCAGAAACTTCATACATCAAAATGAAGTTACTGCTGAAATACTGCAAATCAACATCTAGGTCAAAGAGATATAGGTAAAATAATGCCTAAAACAGCCTCCTCTCTAGGGCCTAGATAAACAAAAAGCAAAAAACACACAAAAGCTCAATCAGGTCTTCACATGTATTGGCACAGTGGAAGAAGCAACTAAAATTACACAGCTGTGACATTTACCACAGCTTTCTGTCCTTAAGACTAAACAAAGTTTTAAAAAGAACATGTGCTAACTTACCTGTATCACTTTTCACGACAGCATGAACAAGGTGAGGCAACAGGTAACACAGAAGAGGAGATATATCATATCCTGCTGACAGGCCTTGCAAAAGCACTACCAGTTCTGGGATCTTGCACAGATAATTAAATGGCCTGCACAATGGAACAAAGGGGGGAAAAAAGTACGTATCCTCATCTGGGTTACAAACACTTTCAAAACCATACAGACTTCCTGAGGATTCGATTTTCAGCATCAGGTAACAGCCTCATCATAAAAAAGTGCTGAAAAGATTCAAAGGGTTCCACTTACTTACTGCCAAAGGTTTATTGGCATATTTAATATCCAAGAAGAAAACAGGGTACTGCCAGTCATCTTGAGCGAAGCTGCTACGATGGTACCTATGTTTTCTGGAAAGTTGCTGGTATGAGAAAAAAATACTTGTATGGACTGCAGGAAGAGAGACCCTCACACTGCAAGGAGCATATCTATCACCCAGCAGCAGCAAAAGAAAGGGATGAGAAGTACTAGCTCAATGACAAATCCTCAGAGTAGAAGCAATTTCCCCTCCTGCTAATACAAAGTCACCTTGTCTCCTTTTGCACCCACCTGACTGAATGCTGCATAATCTATCTAACATGCCTCTCCTTAGTTCCCCACACCTTAGCTTTTAACCTGTTTTCCTCTACTATGACAATGTTTAAGTATCTTGAAGGTAATCACTTCACATATCCCTAACAAGATTTTTTCTACTGGAATATCCAGGCTAACCTCTCTGCTCAAGCAAGCAAACTCCCTGTAACATGTAGGACTTCCAGGACTGTGTGCAACTGCATGTTAACAGCACTAGCTAGCTGTGTCAGGGCAGTGCAGACAGATTGATGGGAATGTACCTACTACACATGTACCTGACCTGTGAGACCAAAGAAGTGGTGGTGTAGAAGCACTTATGCTTCAAGGTGTTCAACTACACAAACTCAAAGCCCTTCCATTGAAGGGACAGAACTTTTTTCCAAGCTATTCAAATAAGCTCCAATTTGCACTACCATTATTATGCTGGCTTCTCTTCTGGGATTCTCACTTTCCAGAAAACCTCTTACTTGACAGGGTTTAGTTTTGTATGTTGACAGCAATATTTTACTATGGGAAGTGGCAGCAGAAAGACCAAAAGATGACAGACTCACACCACTGAGACTCCTTAGCTGTAGAGGGCATACAAATTTTTAAAGTAAGCCAAAGGAACTTTCAAACCCTTTGAAATGTAAACTACCAGAATTTCTCACAGGGAAGTATTCCTTTAATGATGAGCATATATAAAATTCAAATCATCAAAGCGCAGTCTGGGAATTTAAGAAGTGAGAAAACTGAATTCATGTAGACTTACTTTTTCCCAAGTTTATCTCCTTTCTGAGTTTGTAGAAGTAGGTTCAAGCAAGCCAGCCCATCCCTGACTAATGAGGGTACTTTAGATAATGTCTTGCTTATCTGTAACATCAGGGAATGCACCAATGAAGTCTCCACTGTCACTTTTACTGTCATCTGGCAGATTATCATGTATGTTGCAGCTCTGTAATCCTGTATGGAGGATTTCAATCCCTATACAAAGAGATAAAGGTGAATTTTTAACACAGAATAACACAAAAGAGTACATTAACATAAAAATAATTTTTATTCCGACATGCATGGAATTGCACTGTCTTCATCTCCATGCATTAACATCTAAAGGATTTATAAACTCGACTTTCAAGTTATCATGCAGGGTGTACAGATAAAGAAGACACATTTATTAACTGCTGCTCTATTCATTAACAAAGTTCCTGGAGGAAAGAGGATATTAAAGCCAGCTGTCCACCCTTACTCCACTTCCTCATGGTTTAGCAAAATAAATTTCAAAGAAAAAGATGTTCATCCAAACTGTGTATCCACTTCTCACAGCTCCATTCCTCATGCAGAGTGGGAAACAGAGTTCTTAAAGTGCTCATTTGAGGTGTAAAACACCATTATTTCTCATAGACCCTCACCTGCCTGATGTTTCAAAGCAGTCTAAGAGTAGTACAATGCATACCACACAGAATGTCCCTCTTCAATGTCATCTGCAGATGCATGTCTGCAGCTCACAGTACACTTCATCACACAGGAAGGAAAACAAAGCTTCACGTACCTTTTGGATGTAAGGGAGCAGCATAGAGACTATAGTGTCTGTTATCTTCTCTGCAGCTCCAAGAGCTGATACAATGGTGGAAGCATAAAACACAAGAAGAACTCTCAATTGAGCTGAGCTGCCAGGACACTCTGAAAAGACCTGGATCACAGAAAAAAACTGGTCATTCAGACATCATGGAAAGTGCAAATGCACATATGGCTTCCCCCAAAACCACCAAAACCTCAGAACTCCAGCCTGTAAGCTCTACACTGGCACACTGGCACAACTTAAGTCATCACCTCCTGCCAGAAGCAGCCCCCACCTGAGGTTACTGCTCCTCCTCGCAGACAAGGCAGAAGGAAATGGGTGCAATTCCTAATGCACTTAATCAGAATAAGTAACCTAAATCACTTGCGATTTTGGTGTAACACTCAAGGCTCAGAACTGGACAGTCAAGAAGCTAAATTGCATATGTTTAACACCTCCTACTACATCTGTGAACAAACCCTCTTATTGTGTGTGCTTTGCTTAGTTTGATGGCACACGCATTCTCTAAATAATTGGAACTATTGTACATCTTACCCTTCTGAAACTATAGAACTAGTCCTCCATTTGACATTTACTGAAAAAAACAAATAAATTTGCTCACCTTCTAACATTCTCAATTTTAAGTTCTCATTAAATATTTGAAGACTTATGTTTAAAACACCCATGACAACCTCCATAAGAGATATGGAAATTTAAAGCACAGTTACAAACTAACAGCAGGAACGAGTTTATAAAAGACATTAAGACAATGAAGTACTTTGAGGCAATACAGTATCTTTAAGTCATAAAGTATTGCCAAATTGTTTTGTCGTGGCTCATTGGTTCTCAGCCACTTCCTTACAAGAACTTTTGATAGATCGTCATCTACACAAATAATAAGAAATCTTCATATTGTTTACTAATAACTGATTCCTTTTACTATTTGATATGTAATTCCAAATATTAATAAACAACATATTACTATAAAAATATGGGGAAAAACAAGTGACAACAAACAAACAACATTCTAGAATAAATGAACAACCTTAACAGATTTTGCCACCAGCCTGCAGATGAAATCCATGAAATTCAAGTCTTTGTAGCAGTGTGTAATGAGTGTACCCCTTGCCAGTGGGACTCCAGGTTTCTTTACATGTCAAAAAAAGTAAAATTAGAACACTCAGAGTGAAGTGAAACATAAAGCGAAGCACACGAAGTAAAAATTACTATTACATTAATCCTATTGATTGGTTAACATCATTTAAATTGAAATAAGTAAGGGAAATCCACACACTGCTCTGGAATTCTTTGTATCTACATTAAGACAGACCATGAAGAGCATTACATATAACCTATATCCAAATAAACATCAATTTTAGTAATTGACATATCTTCCTAGCAGTAGTAAATACCTGCACCTTAAAAGTATACTTTAACTTAGCCAAAACAAAGAATAATTACAATTAAAACTTTTTAATATGAACTTTAGCTTTAAAGAAAGATAGCAGAAAAAACACATGGGCATCCAGGCTCCATCCCTATAATTAAATCTTTTAGTACAGTTTTACAACTAACCACATAAACAGGTGGACCATATTCACAAGCCTAGCAAAAAAGTCAAGACATTATTAATAAAGTCCCTCAGGCTTCTCCCAACTTGCATCTGTTAAATACTTTACCCTTATTGGATCCATCCAATGCCACTTATGAGTTGGGCTTTTTATATTTAAAAGCTGAATAACTCTCACAAATAGATTAGTCTCATGATATGGCAGAACACAACCAATCAAACTGTCTTCATTGTAGAGATGAATATGAAATCTAAGGAAAAAAACATACATATACAGTTAAAGAGTATCTGGAAGTCAAAAAAAAAAAAAAAGACCCATCCACATTCTTCTTAGAACACCTTGTTTACTAGCTTTTAAGCAAGACCTGACAGGATTGTTACACTGACTCAGACCTATGGTCCACCTACAGTCCAGAATCCTAAGGTGGCCAGTGGCCTGTATGTGCTAGAGAAAAGAAACAATGCTACCTTTTTTTTTTTTTCCTCACTCTCACCAATTTTAGGTCCTTATAGGACTTAAGATTACTCTAGTTTCTTCTGCATAGATTTCAATATCAAACCAGATGTTACCATAATCAAGTATGAATTTCAGTATAATACATGTACAAAAAAACTCTGATCCAAAGGCTGTATCAACAAAATCACCCACCCTTTCATGACAAGAAGTATTATACTTTCTGTATCTGGAGAGGTTAATTTATACAACATCACAAAATACGTAGTTTGTTTCTTCTTCACACCTTCCTACATAACCTTGAAATGATAACAGGGTTCATGGTTCACAGTTAATATTGACATGCAGGATATTCAGTGGATTACCTGTGAATCAGCCATTCAAGGCACTTCTGGGCTGGCTTAAGCATAAAGTAAGGGGACAGGTGAATCAGGAACAATGAAATATTCTTATTCAGCTGCTGATTTACTGCTTTAGTCTGAACACTGCGTTCAAGGCCTTTGGATGTGGAACTAAACAAACTTGACTGGAACTCTTCAAAAGAAGGATCAATCCCCATCAGCTCTTCTAAGCCAGTGCATCCTGTAGAAAAAAAATATGGAGGAATGCCTTAAATGCAACAGTTTTATGCACCAGTCCTACCCACCTATCTCCTCACTGGCATATCCAGCTTTTTTGCTATATGGATATATGTCATTCTCACTAAGCAAACCAAAACAAACAGTAAACAGGTCTAAGACCAAAACTTTTTAGGTACTTGAAAGTATTCCTTAACTGACAAAGAAAAGTGCTCTTGCAGTAGTGAAGGCCAGCAGCATCCTGGGCTGTGCTGGAAAGAGCACAGCCAGCAGGCTGAAGGTGGGGGGAACTGTCCCTTCCATTTGTGGGATTGCATCTGGAGTATTGTGTTCAATTTTGAGCTTATCAGTAGAAGTAAAACATTCCCCTATGGATGCAAGTTCAGCAGAGGAACACTGAGTGGTCAGGGGACTGGAAAACAACATACAAGGAAAATGATGAACTGGGTTTTTTCAGCCTGGAGAAGACAATCCAAAGGAAATCTTCCTGCTCTCTGCAACTACTTAATGGGATATAGTACAGGTTATCAAGATGGAGACAGACTTTTCACAGGTACACAATGGAAGGATGGGAGGCAGCAGCTGCAAGCTGGAACATAAGAAGTTCAAAGCCAATGTAGAGATTTTTTTTTCTTTTAACACTGGAGTGATCAAACACTGGATTGGAGGTCCAACACTGGATCAGAGACCATAAAACCACCATCTTCCAACTCAGCCAAGCACAGAGTTGAGTAAACTGTGCTAACTAGCTCTGTGCTCAGTTGGGCTACTGAGTGACCTTCAAAGGTCCTTTCCAGACAAGATTATTCTATGATTTTATATGGGTGAAGAAAGCAAAGGTACGCCTGTGAATAAACTGAAATACAATATTCCATGTACACCACTGAAGAACCAGTGGAACTATTTCTCTATTTTACACAAGCTTGTAAATATTAATGCCTTTCATAAAGCAGGCAACTTGAGCTGAAATAAAAAAACCCAGGCAGCTGGTTGAAACATGGAAGAAATAAATCATTATATGCAATAGTTCTATAGTTTCTTAAGAAACTAAAAAACCCACTCTGTGTTGCATCAAAGGGCTATATCTCTCTCTCTACACCTTGTTACTTAAAAGCGATACATGGTATCAATCTGCCAGGTTTCAGAAAACAGCTTGCTTATTTAAGAAGCATCACATTCTTGGGCAAAATTTTATACAAAAATGGAAAGAGACAAGCACAAAGGATTTGAGGTGTGCCAATACAGCAATGGCTTTTGCCACTTTACATTATTTGTGGCCATGATGTTATCCAAGAGCAGCGCATCAGCACGTTTTCATGAGATCACAGAATGTGGGTTGGAAGGGACCTTGGGAAGATCGCTAGACCAAGGCAGTGCTCAAAACAGGGTTAGCCTGGAAAGCAGACCAGGCTGCTCTGGGCATTATCCAGTTACAGTTTTCAAAAGGACGGAGAGCACAATCTCCCTGGACAATCTGGTAAACTGCCTGACTGCCCTAACAGTGAAAGGCTTTTCCTTCTATCCAGTTGGAACTTTCCTATTCTTTCAACTTGTGCCTATTGTCTCCTGTCCTCCAGCCATACATTCCCTGGACAGTCTGGCCCATCTTCTTGGACCCTCCTCATAGGTATTGTCAGGCTGCTATGAGACCCACCAAAGCCTTCTCTTTTCCAGACTGAATGAGATCAGAGACATTCCTCCCAGCAACCTTCCCTTATCAGGCAAATTCTCCAGCCCCTGAGCACCTTGGGGGTCCCTGACTCTTCCCCATCACCTTACCCTTCACATGCCTAGAAATGTGCTCTAAGAGGGCATGCTCTGCGATTCTTCAATGGACTGGAGTGATGCTGGCTAGCCTGCAGTTTCTTGAATTGTCCTTTTGGGCCCTTTTGACTACGGGTCTGCCTTTCCTATTTATGTTTCCTATTTATGTTTCTCTAGTTGTTTTTTCGGATAGATTATTTTTAAAACCATTGGCATCTAAGCAGCCAAACTCACCGATTGCAAAAAACGTGTCCCTGTCAATGGTAGCGGCTTCCTTGCCGGTGAAGAGCAGCGATGCCACCTCGCTGCGGTCCAGGAGACTGGGATCGGTCTCGGGAAGCGCCAGCCGCTTCAGCTGCTCCGCGAGGGACGTCATGGCTTCGCGCTTTGGGGAAAGGAGCCTCCACAGAAAACTGGGGAAAGGAAACCACAGCAGGCCGGCCGATGAGGCAGCCGCACGCAGACATGCTGCCTCTGCCGCCCATTCCCGCTCTCGGCGCAGGCCCCGCCGCCCCTCGGGGCGCGCACATGTGGGGCCGGGCCGGACCCAGGGAAGCCGGGGCTCGGCTGTCCAGAGGGACACGTCCCGCGGGGACACGTGTCCCGGTCCCGGTCCCCGCCACACTCACCTGGCCGCGCGCCGCTCCCGGCCGGCCACACGTGGGCTGCGCGCGCCGCTCACCCGGAAGCGGCTCCTCCCGAGCATCGGGAAGTTCCCGCCCCGCCGGCGGAGAGCGGGATCCGCCCCCAGCCCCGGCCGCGCAGCTCTCCGGGAGCGGCTGAAAGCGACTCGGAGGGAAAGGCTCAGTTGGTGCTGGTGGAGAGCAACTGGACATGAGCCAGCAGTGTGCCCGGGGGGGCCAGAAGGCCAATGGCATCCTGGCCTTAGCAGGAATATTGTGGCCAGCAGCACAAGGGAAGGGATTCTTCCCCTCTATTCTGCACTGGTGTGAGTACACACCTGCAGACCTGTGTCCAGTTCTGGACCCCTCAGTTCAAGAAAGACATTGAGGTGCTGAAGCTTGTCCAGAGAAGGACAGTGGATATGGGGAAGGGTCTGGAGCACAAGTGTAAGAGGAGCAGCTGAGGGAGCTCGGGGTGTTTAGGCTGGAGAAAAGGAGGCTCAGAGGAGACCTTACCTGAAAGGAGATTGTACTCAGGTGGGTGTCGGCCTCTTCTCCCATGCAACAACCGACAGGGTGAAAGGTAATGGCCTCAAGTTATGCCAGGAGCGGTTTAGATTGGATATTAGGAAAAATTGTTTTACTGGAAGGGCGATCAGGCATTGGAATGGGCTGCCCAGGGAAGTGGTGGAGTCACCATCCCTGGAGGTATTTAAAAGACATACAGATGTGGAACTTAGGGACACTGTTTAATGGTAGACTTGGCAGTGCAAGTGGTTGGACTCGATGATCTTAGAGGTCTTTTCCAACCTAAAGGATTCTATAGTTCCACTGAGCATGTGCCACCTCCATGGATGGCCATGTTGGCATGTGGCTGGTCTTCATGAGGGGAGTGGCTGTTGTGGCAATTGTGGATGGTTTCACGCATCCAGGCAGATGCCTCGGAGTGCAGCGTCCCTGTGGAATCATCATGCAGGTGTGGGGCAGGGGCCAGACTGCCTGCATTGAGGAAGCAACCAGTCCAGGCACGAGTCAAGGTGTGAGGATACGCAGCAACTATGGATCGATGGAGGCGCCTCAGTGATGTCTCTGTTGCAAGGCTTGTAGCTGACTTTGTGCTGAGCTCTGCAAGGCAACAGCCCGGGCTGTGCATGGGGAGCCACTAAACAGGATCAGCATCTATTCATAGAGAAGAGATGCAACAACTAGAACAACTAGAGTTCTGGGATTTTTCCATGTCTGGAGTGAGTGATGCTACAGGAAGTGCAGGACTCCTATGAGCCAAAGGTCTTGAAAGCTATAGTAGTGTGTATGGGCTAGATCCCAACTGCAGAACCACAGAATGGTGTAGGTTGGAAGAAGCCTCTGAAAGTCATCTGATCTAGCCCCAGAGCAGGGCCAGCTTACAGCAGGTTGCTTAGACCTTAGTTCTCATTGTGTTTGGAGTATCTCCAAGGATGGAAATTCTACAGCTTCACTGCGCCTCTCATCCAAGGATTGATTACCCTCAGATTAAAAAGAAATTTCTAATATTAAAAACCTGTTATTTTTTTGATTGTTCTAATACTTGAGATACAGACCATCTATCAAATGAGATTACTAGGGATGGTACAAATCAAAATTCCAGTAAGATAGTAAAAAAATAGTGAAAAAACAAACAAACAAACAAACAAGGTAGCAAAAAACCCCAGCTCTTTTCCACATTCACTATGGTTTCTGTGCATCTTTTTCCTTCATGAAGCCTTCGTGTGACCTTATTTTTAGCATAGTTTAAACCTGCCTAAATATGCAAGTTTCCATGCCTAAAAATACCAAACATTAAAATATGTAGAAAATATGCAAAGTGCAGAAATCTGTTTCTAAAAAAAGGAAAACTAGCAACTGTTTTTTAGCAATGTGATTCATTATTTAAGTACTCTAGCCAGAATGATAAACTAGAAGTTGTAAATGTGTTCAGGTTTTCCGGTACTCCTATCCCACTCTATTCTCTCCAGTGGAGCATTGCAAAAAAGAGGTTTTATACCTTTGTGCTTTCTGTTTCATGCTTGTTTGGTTTCAGAGTAAAGCCAGGATTCCCTTTGGAGGTTAACTGGAGGAACAGAGATACCTTCTTCATATGGAAAAATATTTGTTCTGGATTTAATTATAAAAAAGTGTTTCCTGGGAAAAATGTAAAACCAGAGATTCTATTAGGAAATATGCTTAGTTGATACTGTATTATCCAGTGTTGAAGCTGAATATCAGGGAGATTTGCTCCATGCTGGACTACAAAGAAATGCTTCTCTGAACTGAAATTCAAACCTGTTTCAACCAGTTCCTTTAGCTTGTCATCACATAGGTGATCTGTATAGGTGGAATTCTTGTAGCCACACTACAGCTGAGATCACCTGTGCTGATGGCTGCTACTAAACTGTGTTTGACATATATTGTCTGTTCAAAAATCTTACAGTCTTAGAATATAAATTGTCATATGCTAACTTTTATTTGGGAAAAAGTGTTCAGTTTCAAGCACTTTCTGTAAGTCTATTCACTTGTAAGCATTGGTGTGCTTGAAAAGATTTAATTGAGAAAGGCAAACACTATTAAACTTTTAATCTTCTTTACATCTGAGTAAATTTGTGATACTGCTGGTGCAAATTCATGTCTTTAAATAGTTAAAGGTCTAGTCTTTATACTCCTTTTCTTCCAAGTCAACTCACCAGGTGTGTATATATAGAGCTACATCTACCTTGGTAAGTAATGCAACCCAGTAGGAGAAGATTTGTAGAATGAAGTGGTGATGAGGAGCCCCCATCACAATGAGCATTTCAGAGATTTTATGCAGACCAGATCTTGTTCTGCCATGTAGGCCAAGTTCCCATTAGCTGTGCTCCCAGAGTGAATCTTTCTGGTTTGGTTTCATTTGTAGGCAACAGGTGGGGAGGAATTTTATTTAAAGAGGAAAAGGAAATCACTTCTGATACCAAAAATATAATGTTCAGTAGCATTCAATTGTAATATATCAGAATGAAGGTAAGGGGTTGAGTACTATCTGTGCAATTTACTGTTTTCATACAAAGTTAGAGAGTGCTTTATTAAGTACTCTTAAATGATTATTAATTAATTTACTAATATGATACTTCTCTTTCCTTCTTGCACCACCTTCTGTAATCTAGTTATGATTAACAGTTCTGAAGGCGACAGAAGAGAGTCGCCTTCCCTGTGCTTCACCACCACTTGTTAATAATCTTGGTAAGTACCCTGACATTTCTCCATGCCATTTCTAACTGGAAATGTGACAGTGCTTGGCATCCAAAATATGATCTGATTGCAGCATACCGAAGTAATATTACAACCTTTCTAGGGTATGCAAGGGAGATCATCATTTTCTTAGAGTGTATCAAGTTCTCTAACTTTTTAAGCAAAAGTAGGTGTTAGCAGATATGTGTTTTTAATGTGGGTCTATGTATGTGAACTGAACTGTAAGCCAGTCTGTGTTCCAGAGCGGTGGCTTGAACATTTTGTTCACCCAAGGTAATCGTATTGTCAAGGAATATATTGTGTTTTGCTGTTGGTTGTAGGAGGCATTCCAAAATTCTGTAGTTGTGGGGGCTGTGTAGTTAAACCTGCTACTCTGAGCTAATCTGTGTCCTTTGTTCTTAATTCAGAACACATCTGTGATCTCTGAATTTATAGAATTACTGTAATAATAATGAAGAACGGTGCTTTATTCTGTACTTTAAGGCTGCATTAATGTATTTTTCTCCGTTTTCAGTTCTTTCTGCACTCTGTGACAATGCAGCAGTCACCCTTCACCCCTGGACATTGTGAAATGATGAGGCAGTACCCTTCTGTGGAGTAAACATTGATAAGGCCTTGAGACCACTATTCCCTTGGCTAAGCTTTTGTTAGAAGCAAAGAGATAGGAGCCACTTTGTCATATAGCAGTGCAAATATGTAAAATGAGAAAGTTAAGGGTTTTTTGTCCCTGTATGCCCTTTCTCCCCTAAGGGCTCAGTCTCTTTATGCTTGCATCAGTGAAACTCAGGAGTAATTCTGATGAGGTCTGTGAAGCTGTAAGAGTGCACAGCTGATGTAACTGGAGGGATGTAACTGGAGGCAGACACAATCAAGCATAATCCATAGAATCACAAAAGTATTTGGCTTGAAAGGGACCTTAAAGATCATCCAGTTCCAATCCCCCATTCTAATATCCCACTGGGCTGGGACACCTCCCACTAGACCAGGCTGCCCACAACCCCATCCAGCATGGCCTTGAATACTGCCAAGGTTGGGACATCCACCACTTCTCTGGGGAACCTGTTCTGGTGCCTCACCACCCTCACAGTAAAGAATTTCTTCCTCAAATCTAATCTAAACCTAATCTTTTTTCAGTTTGAAGCCATTCCCCCTTGTCCTATCATTACAGTTCCTGATGGAAAGTCCCTCTCTAACTTTCTTGTAGACCCCCATCAGATACTGGAAGGTTGCTATGAGGTCTCCACGCAACCTTCTCTTCTCCAGGCTGAACCGCCCCAACCTTCTCAACCTGTTTTCATTGGGATGGTGCTCCAGTCCCCTTATCAACTTCGTGGCCCTCCTCTGGACTTGCTTCAACAGTTCCATGTCCTTCTTATGTTGGGGACACCAGAACTGTATGCAGTACTCCAGGCGGTGTCTCATGAGAGCAGTGTAGAGAGGGAGAATCACCTCCTTCAATCTGCTGGACACACTCCTTTTGATGCGGCCCAGGACACATTTGGCTTTCTGGGCTGCCAGTGCACATAGCCAGCTCATGTTGAATTTTTTGTCAACAATCACCATTCAGTGGTGGTTGAGGCTACAGAGAATTGCAGTATTTGCTGCTGGAACAGGACTGAAGAGAGAATCACTCTTCAGTTGAACTGAAGGGCTGGAAGAACCTTCCTTGCTAGGCAGTGTATCCAGCACATCATTCACTTACTGACCACTATGGCAGGCAGTGCCGTGTTTTCCTGGCTTGTCTTGGAAAATATTTTGCAGCTTCCCCCAGACATAAGTTCTGGTGTGTAGCTGCATTCCAGATCTAATAATAAACAGAAACCCTCTGGATGGGCTAATGGAAAGCTATTTTGGGAAATTTACTATATTAAAGGCTTTCTGATATGGTAACATAGACTAGGGGCTTTTGAATCAAAATTGTTGTAAAGGAAGCTTTTAAATATATGTTCTAGGTAAGGAGAGATAAACCCCAAATAAACAAACTAGCTTCAGCTACATACATGCAAAGAAAGCATCATCCTGAAAAGGGTATACAATAGTCATCCTTGTAAATCCATTTGTATCCACTTGAGGCAGGTCTAGTTTATCCCAGAAGCATCAGAAAGAGGAAGGAGATGGTGAAAAACAGAAGAAAAAAAGCAATCCTTTCAGTGCTGAGCTACTTGATGAACTGTGTTTTTTTAATTTATTGTGTAAAAACTTAGCTAGGAAGTTGGATTTTAACAACTGCACAATAGTTGCAATGAAAAATAGGAAAATTTCTCTCATGTGAATGTGATGTGAGTGTGATAGTCTTTTGTCAAGCTTTAGTATTTCTTAGGCTGGGGAACACGATACTGTGTGTATAAGTTAGCTGTTTGTTATTACGAAAGAGTACCTGTGCCAGGCAATCTACTGAGAGAGTAGGTGTCATAGATCTACTGTGTGGTAGTTGTGAGTCACATTGTTTAATGCATTGGGAGAACTTTGTAATCAGAGTGTAGCAACGAGGCCATTGGGAGCTGGGATGTAATGTGCAGTAAGGAGAGTGTTGTGTACCAGACATGTCTCATCGTTCTTAACAGGGCTGTAAACAGTAAAAGAGATGATAAACTGAAGGGTGGGAAGAAGGAAGAAGTGATCAATGGGGAACATGCTTAACACAGCATACTTTCCTTACTGCAGCGTACTCTGTCTTGCTGTCACTTCCCTCAATTGCCTGTTACTCAAACCACTGACAGGCATTGGAGAAGCAGCAGATCTCACATGGTACAACTACCCATTCCTGACCTGCAACTGTTCAAACCTCTATTTGCTTGTCAGCCAGCCATTTGCTGGGTCTTTTTTGAAATGCTAAGATGAATCACAGCTCTTTCCCTGAAGAAGAAATAGTGTCATTCCTGTCCAGATGCACTGAATACAAATTTCAGTCTTTCCCCAGGCTGGCCCTTGAAGCCAGTGCTGCTGTCATTTCTTCATTTGCCCCTGTCACTGCCCATCCATGGGCCTTTTCTGCAGCTGGTGAATATGTGGTTTGAACTGGAATAGGCTCACAACTTTATATGATAATGCCTGAAAACAGTATGATCACAGACAGTAGCAGAGAGGAAATATTTATCTCCCAGTTTTGCTGTGCAATTATATTCAGTTATGTATTTTTATTTATTCACTTTATAAAGTTTATTTATTTTCCATATTTTTTTGTGTAGTAATGAGTTAAACATTCATGTAATGCCTAGCGCAGTGCCGCTGTGAACACTGTGAACAACAGAACATTTTTTTAATGCATGTGTATAAATATATATGAATATATATGAGATATTAATATTATAATATTTTAAAAGTATTAAAGAGTCAGAGAGCGCTTTTCAGTGATACTGAATCATACAGAGTATCTGCAGTCACAAAAATCCCCTAATTTTTTCCCTGCATTTCAGTGGTATTTTAAAAAGTGTTTTGCTTTTGTATTTGCTTTCACTGTGGATTGGAAACTCTTTGTGCAGTTATGTATTGTGGGAATTCTTGGGGGGAAACCCCCTGGTATTAGAAGAAATAGCATGTTTGATTTCGATGGTGAGGGCATGCCTCTGAGTTTTACTAATAAGCCTAGATCTCCAGATTTTCTGATTTACTGGAGGCGTCATGTTTTTAGACTTCAAATAGTGGCCCTGCTGTCTCTGTGCCTTGCACCCTTGCATAAAATAGTCTTGACAATTGGCAATGTTTCTAGATAACAGGTAATAACTCTTACATTGTGCATGTTAGTGACTTAAGGGAGTTCTCTGTAGAGAAAGAACTTGAGCGAGACTTAGAGATCCAGTGACACCAGAGGCAATTCCTCGGACACACAGAAAGGAGGGTGCTATTTCTATATTTCCACAGAATGCTCAACAGGCACTTGGTATAGTGGGTAGGAAGGCAGCCTGGACTTGAGCATGTAGTAGAGGGGAGTGTGTAGCACTAAGAATCAGGTGCTTCTGCCACTGATGCTGATACACTTCTTTTCAATAATCCTGGTGGCCAGAGACAAAACACTTGCTGCTGCAGTGCTCTTAAGTACTGCACGGGAGAGGTTACACTTCAAAATCTTTCTCACTTTACTTATGGTAGGATCCCTTGGGTTTGTATTTCCTGCCAGTTCTCACCAGTATGGTGACATATGTGCCTGGTTTTATTTGTAGAGGGGCAACAAAACATTTTAAACAATTTATGACTAATCTAAAAAATGTGTCTAGTCTGTCTGTATCACTGTAACACGTTTAAGGAATCGTGTGTGTGAACTGCAACAGACAGATCTGAGATGCAAAACACGATATTCTTTCTTGAGCAGAAGCTGTAGTGGTTTGGGAACTGCTAGGCTGCTCTGGAAACCTTTAGTGCTTTCCTTAACATTGCATATGAACTGTCTCCCAATTCAGACCCCATTTATAATTACTTAATTTATACTTTATTTATGATTAGTTGTAGTGCAGTTATCTTAAAAGAACATCACAATCACAAGTTAATTAATGGTGGACTATGGTAGAGTTAAGTTTTCCCAGCTGTTTTGCATGTATCACAATGCAGAATTTAATTGTATAGTCACAAACTACTTTTTTTCCAGAAATTGTGCTTTGTTCAGTGTACTGCACAAACAGTGCTCAACAGCATTATGCTTTCTCTTCTTTATTCAATGAAGATCTGCTGCACTAAGTTTAAGCATGTTCCCAGCTACATAATTTAAGATTTTCAGCTCTGGTCATCACAGTGTTTGTACTTGTCTTCAAGTATTCCAAATCTATCTGGTATTTGATTTTCACACTCTTCCTTATACTTCACAGTATTAGTATTATTTCTGATCTATAGAAAGAAAACTGAGGCACATTCTCCAAACTGTACATAGTTCTGTTTCCCCATCCAGTGGATAGTTTTAGGATAATAAATGCTGGTACTAAGGAAGTATCTTTTCCCTTAAGTGCTTTACAGAGTACAATTACATACTGCGTTTTTCCCCACTGTGTAAAGCTGATGTTTTGAACCTTTAGACCCAGCAGAATCCTATTTTTGTCTGGTATTTCCATCATGCATTGTTTTAAACACTCTCTCCTGCAATTGAAAGTGCATTCTATGACCCTCCTGACCCCCACCACTGTTACTTTAACAGTAAAAAAATCAAGCCCTACAAATTTAGGGCCTGATTTCCATATATCATCTGTGTGCCAGGTTTACCTATGGAAGTGGTATAAGGGGAATTGCTGAGCTATGGGGAGCAAATGAAAAAGTGCCGTGGTATTCTAGAAGCACACTCATAACAATCTGATCTGCCATAGAGAAGTCGAAGATATATTTGAATCCATCCATGGGAACTGCCAAATAAGCTTTCTGCTGAACGCTTTTATCAGGGGAAGATGTGTTCAGATTGTATCTACTGAAAAATGAATTTAGGAGTTTATATAAATACATGTGGAGCCTTACAGACTATAGAGGTAGGTTCACCTTTGTTGCTGTCTCCACCTCCAGCAACTGTTGTCCATATGAACTGGAAAATTACCTAGATCAGCTTCTGGCTTAAAAAAAACTTGTAACCTCTTGATTTTGGTTCAGTTATGAAAATCTGGAAGATTACCGCTATTCCAGATTTAACTGTGGAACACAACAGAGGTCTGGATGGCCCATTAGCATAGGTCTACTGCATTTATCCTATGGAATAACTAGTTTCAAAGTGAAGAAATGTTTAAATGCCCTTCTGTCCTACTTTGCTTATGCTAAGCTGAACTTAGGCAGGAAGAGAGGTGAGCCAGTTAAGAAACAAAGGACTTGTCCACATTCAGAGGGACTGAAAATAAACAAGAGCCTTCTCCATGAGTAGGTTATTGATGGTAGATCTCAAGAGCAACTAGTCTCATACTGGAAAGTGTGTTGTGTAAAACTGATACTCATTTCTCCTGATATAAGAATATGCTTGATGTTAGTGAGAAGGATCACAGTTGAAGGGAACATTGTCTTCAGAACAGGAAAATACAGGCCTTGCTGCTTTCATGTTAGGCATGGCAGGAACATTGCTCATTTTCTCAGTGCTGGTTCTTAATACAGCCAAGTGTCAGAGTAAAGCTTTGTTGGGCAGGATGTAAAGACAAGAGTTCTGGAGAAGAAAAACTTGTGCAATACATATATAAAGAACATGTTATCCCTGTTTGGCAGTAATTCAGGTTGTGCCTAATGCTGCCGTATACAGGGATGAATTTGCTGCTTTTACTAATCTTTGTATCACTCCTGTGAAATTAATATTAAGTAGCTGGTGTTCATTTTTACACACTGGTAATTTGTTCAACCAGGTTGCCTTCCTGAGTAACTTTAATCTTATAGATATTAGTGGTATTACATTGGTGTATCTGGAAAGAGAAATGAGGGCATCGAGACTGCAACTGTCAAAGGTCGTTCAGTCAACCTATACAAATGCTGAGTTTAGAACACAGCAGTGTTGGATATCCAGTGCCCATATCCTGTGCCCATAATCTCAACCTGATACCTCAGTGATTTCAAACCTGCCATGTCTCATCTGTGCCTCTTTGGATAATTGTTGTCTGGAAACTCTGACTTAGTTGACGATATTTGTTTCTAGATAAATAAAGGCATGTTGTCTTTGCATTCCTTATCTCACCCCTTCCCCCACCCCCCCTTTTCTCATTGTGACCAAAACTGTTACTGAACACTGTGGTGTTTTTTTAGACAAAAAAATCACAGGCTGGCCTACTAGGGGATTTTCTTAACTAGTTGCACTCATGAAGTATAAGTTGTATAATCAGTTACAGCTTTCACATTGCCCTACTCACACAGTTTCTTCCTTGCTTAGTATCTCTGTGGGATAAATCTAAGCCAGCATAAAATAGGAACACAGCCAAGATTCTGAGAACACATGATTTGTGAATGTTTCTTCAGAAGATTTGTAATAGGCCGTGCTATACCCCTAGTCCTGCCCCTTGCATTCTCGTCACTGAACCATTTTTAAAATCCTGGATCTGTCTCACCATTTTTTCCGACCTTATGCCAGCACTATTTGTAGTTTCCCCACCTGTTACTGGATGTATTGCGTTGTAGCTCACTGCATATTGCTCTACAACTTCAGTGTGCCAACAGACTGACTAAAGTTCTGTATATAAATTACAATATACATTTCCCAGTTTTTCATTCGCACATTTCTAATCTGTGCAAAGCATCTATCAAAACTTCTAATATTATTTAGTCCATGATCTGTCTTTGTGAGTTGCACTTACCCAGACAAGAACCATTAAACCAAAAAGGCACCCTCGAGAGGCTAGCTCAAGGGATAAGGCAGTTCAGGGTAGTGGTTCCTTCTAAAAAAAATGAATAGAAAGATGTCAGAATGTGAGGTTTGAGGGCTTTTCTTATCCATGGAAGGTATGACCTTGCGTGGTGCTGCCTGGCGGTCACCATGGCTTGAGGGTTTGCCCTGCTACATTACATCTTTCAGCACTCACATTGCAGTCTGATTGTTATTATGTATCACAGTACTGCCTGGTGATACTGTGGCAGAGACCAGATGTTGAATGTTTCCTGCGGCTCTCTGCCTTGAACCCTCTCTGAGAGCAGGGACCATCTGCAGTGCAGGATGCAAAGCTCCAAGCGTGGCCTACAAAGAGTAGGAACACCCCTTCAAGGGTATAAGGGACCCTGAATGCCTGAGCAAGCCTGACATACTAGAATAATGCTAGATATTTTTGGGTGCAGGCTTCACACAGACTGGAGAGACAAAGATGGAGGTGAAGGCTGTTTGGTAGGTAAAGCACACTATAATCATAGTTGTTGTGTAGGCTCCTCAGGGCTTTTAGTCAGACGAAGCATCTGCTCCAGAGAATTTATGTTCTAGGTGGACATTAAGAACCAAAGGAAGCATTGCTCACACTGTTTTAGAGATGGGACAGTGCAGCACGCCAAGCTTGTTTCTCTCCATGAGAGTAGTCTAACAAGCCAACACTTAGCTTTTGGGGAAAATTTTAGCTAGATTGACTTGCTCAAGGTCACACAAGGGCATCTTAAGCTGGCATGATCACCCCATATCTCAGCCCCGTGATGTTCCTTCCGCACGAAGGGTTGGCAAAAGCCAATGATGTCAGTGCAGTCAGCGTTTTCTCCATACCCCTGAAGCCCAAGCTACGCTTTGGTAGTATTTGTCTGTCTCATAAATGTTTCTTGCTACACTTCATCCATGGCTGAATTTCAGGGACAGAGTAAGTCGTGTCTATATATAGCTGATGAAACACTTCGGGATCTCCTGACAATGACAGTTGCTACTATGAAGCCAGCACTACATTTTTTCAGCTCTTTCTTAATTTTTATTTCCAAACCTGTAATTTGAAATAATATACTTTAAAAAAGTAATTAGCTACTGTATAGTTAATATAACCATGTATGAGTAGCGTGAAGAATTTTCAGAGTCAAAGTTTGTGCCTCTTGGTGCATAAATATGGGAGGGCTAATATGCTTAATGCCCACAGTGCTTTTCCTTAGCTCAGACAAAGAAATTTGGTTCCTAGATCTATGCTTCTCTTCTCTGCTCTCTTTCTGTTTTCTCTGTATGTGTTCATTTCAGGATTATGAAGCAAGTTTAAAGTTTATTCATACTGCCCTTACCTAATGAATTTAATTGCCTTTTTTATTTTTATGAACTTACAATATAGTGTGTTTCTTAAATTGAAGAAGGCAGGTTATATTTATTGCATTAAAAAAAAGGCGATGTCTCTTGAAATCCAATAAATGATAAATGATAAATACATTTTTTAACACATCTCATCTTTCTCCTTAGTTTTGTTCAGGAAATATATGCATAATTTTTAACAGAATCCAACATTTTGAACCAATTTAAATTATCATAATCTTATTTAAATAATTCATATTCTTGTTGGTTAAGCTTTAAACTAGTGGATATTTGCTACAAGCAGAAATACATTTTATGTACAAGTGACAGTTATGACATGCTGTGAAAGTTAAAGGGCTTTTTGATCTCTTTTTTAAGATCCTGTTAACAGTTTACACAAGAGAATAATTAGTTTGAATTTCTTTTCTATTACCTTTCATTGACTTCTTTATTGAGAAACCATTCTATTGTTCTTTTTCACAAAGAAACAGACAAACAAAAAGACTATGATTACTTAAAGACTCAATGACTGACTGAGCTCTCATGAGGTTCTTTATCTTTCTGTGGCCTTTCTGAGACAGTTTTGGCGGATATGAACTATTGCATTCCTATACAGAAGTGTTAAAACTGAAAACTAATGGTGATTATTTCTACATCAGTTGACTGTTTCACGGGCAATTATTTAAGTAGAGAAATCTGGCTTATTTCTTAGTCTATATCTAACTAAGTTCGAATAGAGGAATGATCTGGTGAAATGTGGTGGTCAGTAATTTTGTTTTATTAACAAGTTGTGGTTTTATTCTCATTCTAAGATTTTGTGAGAGGGAAGAATAAGAAGCGTGTTGAAGGATTGAAAGTCTGAGGAACAGTAAAAAATGCAGAGTGAGTTCTTGAGAGAATGGTATGATGGCTTTTGACAAGTAAATGAATGTTAAATAAAAAATGTGTGAAACACTTTCCATTTCATTAAAACAAATGATAGATTTTCTTTAGTTAGAAAAGGCCGTTGATTCTCAAGTAGCTTAATGCAAAGCACCCGGGAGGCACTTGTGTGACCTCACAGACCTGCTGCTCCTGTTAGGAAAGCCTGTTTGGTACTCCTCATACATGGGAAGTGATATCTGGTTGCCACAGTGTTCTCCTGAGTTAAAGGCATCATTCTTCTGGTTAGGCCCTTGCTAACATTTATATTAGCATGAACTACAACTGCACACCTTTTGCCAAATAAAAGATAAAAATGGTTGACAATTCAGCTCTGCTATCTCCATTTCTTGTCTCCCTGTGCAACCTTATTTCTTCTAATTCATTTGGCAATCATGAATATTCTTTTTGTCTTGCCACATTGTAAACAAACTCTGCCATTTCTACCTCAACTGTACTTGCTGACTCTCCAGTATCTTGCCATGTTAACTTAAAACTACCTATCCGTGTAGTTCAATGTGTTTCTTTCTTTTTCTCTGTTTCTGACTTTTGTTCTTTCTTTCCTGCTCAGGCTGCTAATCTCTGTTTTGATTTTATTTCCTTTCTTCTTAGGCACACATAGTTTGTAGCAGTGCAACTCTGACAGCTTTAGTGGAGATAGTTCTAACCTACTCCTGATGTGGAAATAAGCTGGTTGAAGCAAAGTGCTTTATTCATACTACTGTGCTAGGCACAGCTTTGCTTTTCTCTTGTTGAGCTGAAAGAGGCATCTCCCTTTCCACTTCAAGTTTGGCGTCAGAGTTCCATTTTGGCTCTTCTTCCACTACGGACCTCCATTCATATGCTTCTCATTACCATCTGCACAGTTAGTTTATAAAATTAAATTAAAGTAGTAAACAAAATACCAGATACTCCTCCTAAAGCTCCATCTATAAATATCTCTTCTGCCTACTCATGCTCTCTGATTAAGAGGCAGTAAGCAGTTATTCAGAGAACCTAAAACATGTCAGATTCCATCAAGATAGGCAGGTGGTTTTGGTTTGATTTTTTTTTTAATGGGGCTATTCCATTTAGTTTTCTGTTTTATAGACAAAAAGCCCAACTTTCTGAAAATGCACACTGAAAAAGTTGAAGTCCCCTATATTTTTTGATCCAAAATGGACTAATATTACCTAGCCAAAGTGGATCTTGAAATACTTACTTTTTTAAATCTCTCAGACTAGCTGAGTGGGACTATGGTTCTAGCTTGGAACAATTTGGTTCTAGTTTGCTTGGAACAATTAAACATTTTTGTTTCATTTTCTTTGTTATCAAAGTACTGTTTGCATATGTACCAAGTAAACATGAAAAAATGAACAGTACCTTTGCAGCAGTGGCTAGGTAATGCTTTGAGTAAATCCAGTTATTTTATGAAAAAACTTGGCAAACTTCTTTTAGAATTCTGGAAAATTTGGCTAGATTTACTTTTGATTCCTAGAAATCTAGGCATGAGTCTGACTCTAGTCCTAATCCACAGTGTGATTGGATATTCTTTGTCACCATCCCACCTCAGTTTTTATTTCATGACACAGGCACCCTGGCCTGTGTTAGAGGGTAAAGGCCAACATATAAAACATGGATTTTAGCTAATACCTCCCTGCATGAAGCCGTCAGTACCTGTAAGGCTCACCTGTACTGCACAGTGGGGAAGGGTGCGGTACCGTGTGACTTCATCCGTATAGATCCCCAGACAAGGCAGTGCTGAGGAAAGGCACAAAGCTGGTTGCAGTGGCTCACCTCTAATGAGGGAGTACATGAAAGGTCACAGGTTTCATTAGTGCAGTAGAGCTCTTTGCATGGGGGACAGCTCTGAGTCAGAGCATTACAGATTTATGTGTATACTTCTAGAGCTTCTCTGACTTCTGCATTTCCTTTAGAAATTCTTCTGTGCTTTGTATGGTGAAAAAGAAGAAATGGTTTTACTGACTTCAAAGGCTTAAATTATCATTTAGGTGATTGCAATTGGACTATTTCAAACCACAGGTGACTACCGAGCTATAAAACCCACACAAATTACACCAGCATACACTTAATGCATATCTATGTGAACTAATTTGTTTTGTAATTGCAATTTGATATTGTCTGAGAGTATCCTAAGAGAATGCTCATCTGCACTTGAACAAAAAAGTCTAGGCAGCATTCGCCAACATTAGTTCATTATATAGATGGAAGTGTAGCAACTTTGAGAGTGTTTGCACTGAGCAGGCAAAAAGCATGTGGTTCTGACTTTGCTACTTAGATTTGGAATTTCATTTCTGGACTGTTTGTCTTACAGTATGTGCATCAGTCTTCAGAAGTTCAGCTTGCTTTTATTGCATGAAGTGTTTCAATCCTTTTCTGAATTCCGATTTGCAACCTTAGTACTGCAATTCCAATTTGCAACCTTAGTGCTATATTTATGAAGTTTTTTTGAGCTAGTGAGTAGATATTTTCTGTGCATGTATGCATGTTCTTCTATATTGCATTGTTCTTCTATATTCTTATGGGCTAGAAGATGGCAGAAAGCAGAGCTTCAGTTAGCAATATGAAATGGAGGACATAAGCTGTAAATTATTCTGGTTATTGGCTTAGAGACCTACTGTTGTCTTTACTGAACATTTTCCCCTTGTATATGAGTATTTATGGCTTTTAAAAGCTCAGCTTTGGTGAGCATTTTCTTTTCCTAAGTGAGGATGGAATTGTATCTTGTGTGGCCACTGCTAGCGAGGATGACCTTGGCTGATGATAGGTGCAGGTATTAATGACAAGCTACATGAAGAACATAGTAAACTTGCCAATTCCCAGAAGAAACCCTGTTGCTGGGACAACTGAAATGATACGGCACAGGAGATACGAGACAAGCTTGCCAGGGTGCTTGGTCTCAGTGCTATCCTTTTGGATTTTGCTCTATGGAAAGCACGGGTAAATGCTTCCTGTCACACGTATGTGAAGTTACTGGTTCTACCGGCCTTTGTATGTGCTTCTTGGTGCCTGCTTTTGGATTTACTGAGACTGTTTCCTAGACAAAAATATATGCATTGCTTTTTAAAGTTGTGCTTCCATGCTTTCTGGTTAACTCCAGACCTGATCTCCAATGGAAATTGTTTCATCTCTTGAGTGTCCTTGTGTGTGCTGGCTCGTGTGATCCTTAATCCGAAAGTGTGAAGTGGCTCAAGGACAGATACCGACTTCAGACTAATGATAAACTATGCCAAACTACATTAGCAAATCATAGACGGGTCTTGAGAAGTAGAAATACATGTCAGTAGGAGGGGAAAAAAAAGGACAAGTCTGTGTCAAATCGTAAGGCACGACAGACAGGCAGACGAGCTCCCGCAGCGCTGGCGGGAGACGAGCCCCCTGCCCATCCTTGCTCTCCCGCAGCCCATCCCAGGCTGCCCCGTGCGGGATCAGCGCCCACCGCCTCCCGCCGCCCGCAGCGGGGCTGGGACCGGGGCCGCCGCCCGGAGCGCCACGTGACAGCCCGGCGGGGATAATAAGCCGCAGCAATGAGCCGCCCTGGGCTTCTCCGAGGGGTCAGCCGCAGGGACCGACAGCAGCAGCCACAGAGGGAGAGAGAGGGAGAGAGAGTGAAGGAGGGCAAGGGAGAGAGGGAAGCAAGGTCACCACACGTCAGCACCTACCTGACAGTTTCAGCCTCTGCTCTCAGCAAAATTCGTCCATATTCACTCCCTGTCACCTTGGAAAAAAGGAAAAAAAAAAAAAAAGAAAGAAAGAAAAGAAAACAGACACTGCTACCTACAACCCATCAGCAAGTAAACTCAAACTGTAGTAGAAGCCTCAGCAGCTGAAGCTGATCCCCCGGTAGCATGAACAGCATGAACCAGATAGAAACAAACATGCAGTACACCTATAACTATGAAGAAGATGAGTACATGACCCAAGAAGAAGAATGGGACAGGGACCTGCTCCTGGACCCAGCATGGGAGAAACAGCAAAGGAAGGTCTGAAAATATTGTGTTTGTCTGTGTGGTTCTGTACGGAATGATGTCCTCTCTTATTTCCATGCTGTATCTGGAATTGTCAGGGCCGTACAGCAAGGGGTTCTAATAAAACATATTTTACATTGTATAAAACATGTATATAATGTATAGTTGCTATGCCATATTTTGAGGATAAAGCATTTGCTGTTTTGATTCTTAAGTGAAACCTATGTCAGATGAAAATGATTTATGAGAGTCAGGAGGGTTTTTTTATATTGCACTGGAAATATCCTGTCAGTATCACTAGATTTATGTATTAATGTTTCAGTAATTTTTAACTTCACTTCCTAGGTCCTCCTTTCAGAAAGCAGACTCTGAATTGATGTGTACATCTGGTGGATTTTGAAAAAGAGTAAATTGCAAATATAAACAGGGAGATGAATGAGATGGTTCAAAATTGGTGTGCAACAGAACTTTGCAATATTTCTGAGAGCAGACTGAGAAATCACTTTTGAAGTTGCGATCTTGCAAGTCAGCTCTTAGTAGAATATACTCTTCATTCCAATTGAATGATCTGACAAGGAAAGTATTGCCTAGAAATACATCCAGGCTATATTTGGAAAACTGTATTTCACAATTATGTTCCCACATGCCAGTTCACTGTCTGGGAAAAAAAAACAGATCTGTAAATATATTGGAATATACTGTTGTGTAGGAAATGCTTCTTGCCTTTTAGGTGTAAGAAAACTATTGAGCCACCGAGTACTGCCCATGCTCTTTTTCTGAACATAGGCAGAAATTATGATCCCACATCAGTCTTGTCAATGGTTTGATACTTTAGTAATATTTGCACTTCTAATTTCAGAACACTAAGTTTTAAACAGCACATGGAAAAGAGAGATGAAATATTGTAGAGGATTTGTTACTTTCTAATTTGAAAGGTGATGCTGAAGTCACAGCTGACAGATCTGGGATTAAAAGGTTATCTGCTGGTTACAAGAATGGAAAAAAAAGGGAGGGAGAGAAAGACAGTGCTCTGGACAATAAGGTTGAATATATATTCTGCATAGCTGAGCAGCTCACTTCAAAATCTAAGTAGAAGGTGCCAGTTAAGATCTTATGAGAGAGTCTGGCCCACTGTTGCAGTCACAGCTTCTGTAAAAGCTATGCTATAAATGTATAGCTATAAAAGTAAGGGCTGCTAGAATTGTTGGGGCCAGGGGGGTTGCTTTTCCATTAAAGTTTGTAGAGCTGGTATTTTCTGCTCAAATTCATCTTGGAGTCTCCCTCCTTCTGTGAGTTTTAGCTGGTTTTATTAATTTTCCTACATTCACACCTGTTTGGATCCTGCTGTATGAATATAGTGGGAGAAGTTCTCTAAGTTGAAGTTCACTTTTCTTGATCTACCAGCTGCTGCAACTCCTAACCAATAAATTGTACTCATCAACACTGACATTAGTTTTAATTTGACACTCTTCAGATGGTCAACTATGTTTTTCTGTTTTATAAAGAGAATGGAAATTATCTTAGTGCTTAAGTGCTTTAGTGATTTGAAACTGTGCAGCTGTAAGAGGTTGTGGCTACATCTTATTAGGATTCAATTGTCCAGTATTTCAGAGAATGCTGTTTTCAAAAAAAATTGGACAGATTACTAGATAGTCAGCACTCTAATGAAGTTTTCCTTCAATGCAGACAAACGATCAAAAGTAAAGAGGACTTGGATTAGGAAGACGTTTTTGTGTTTACAGTAAGTCTCTTGACTTTTACAGAAAATCAGGGAGTAGCTATACTACATTGAAAATTTTATGTTTCCATTCTCTGAACAGACAGCACTTCAGCAGAAAGTCAGATTTCAACATTGATAAATTAAAGCAGACTCTGCTTTACTTCCAACTTTATGTTGCCAGTTCCCTGGGTTTAGTTTTAATATTAACATGATTACATATGTAAATGAAATTTAGGAGTGGGGATCCTTACTCCTTTTCTTGGAAAGGAGTCTGAATTATTATTACATGAAAAGTACTTGCATGATAAAGGGTTGGTTAAACCTTGTAAAATTTTAAGGCTTCTATCTTTCCTAATTCATGCTAAGACAGTGGCAGAAAGCACTTTCTTAATTCCTTATTTATTAGGAGAAGGTTGCAGGTACATGGGCACAGATCTTTGTTCTAACTGGTAATATAATATTGAAAAATGATCTCAGTGGAGCCCTGGCAGTTGGCAGCATATATTTTCTATTAGACAGTCTTGGATCAAACCAAAAATAAATGCCATTGTTTCTATTGTGGGCTGCCCTCTCCAGACTTGCCATTTCAGTGATATGCCTGGTATGAAATCTGTCAACAGATGCTGGTAACACATGATGACGTCCATAGGATTACAATGGATGTGACGCCTAATTATAACCATGGTTCGTGGAGTATTATGGTCTGCTGTAATCCAGGCTCCTTGGTGGTCACAGATGCCCAAAAAATATGAAGTACACTATAGGAAAGAAAGATGAGTTGTGGTTTAGCTCTGTCTGAATGTGAGCAACAATTCAAATGCTTTAATTGAGGTAACATTTAGCTTGTGTCAACTCAGGAAATCAAGAGAATACAATTCAACCATTTGCTGCAATAGATGCTATTGGCAAAAACTTAAACGGGATCATATGATTGGGCATTTCCAGCAACAACTTTAAAGAAAGACTAAATAACAAAAAAAAAAAAATAAAAAAATTGTATTTTGAATGGACATCCTGTAGGTGTCCATTAGTAGAGATGGACAGTAGATGTCCAATAGTAGAACAGACACAGTAAATATCCAATAGTAGAAACTAATTAAAGAATTATGGCCTTGGTGTCTTTTGAACCTGTAGATGGGTACCATGAGATTGGAAACTTCTACAGTCTGCTCCTTAACCCAGTACACTTCCACTGCCCACGTGCGCCTAAGCAGTGGCTGAAAGATCTATGGGAGTGGCCCCTTGTTTCTTCAGTACTACACAGAAATAAAAAAATATTGGAAGCACTTTTGGAAAAGTCTGTCCAGAGAGGGTGGGATTCTCTTCTTCATTCTGCCCCATAACCCTAGACAAGGTCAAGTCACCTCGTTTTTCCCACTGGTAGAAAGAGGCCAGCAGTGATAATTGTAAGAACTGGTACAAGTGGTTTGTTCTATGGTCTGTCAGACTAGAGATCACTTGTCTTTCAGCCCCTACCCTGCTGGACTGGAGTGCGAACAAAAGTCATACTAGCTTATAGTGGAAGACTTAAAACATGATTTCTCTTTTCTCCATAATAAATATATTTCTGCATAATAAATATATTTCTCCGTAATAAATGTATTTCTTATATTTCTTAAGCTTCCAAAAAAAGGCTCAACAAATTCCACAGAGCTTTTGGTTTTCACTACCTATATCTCAGTATAACTAAAGGGGACATAGGGAAATGCAGTGTCCCTTAGCTTAGGAAACCAAGCACAGCAGTGTTACTCAAAATGTGCACATACTGTATTTTTGCAATGTTTGATCTGCCAACACTGCTTAGTCAGCCAGGTGTTTGACAGCACTTTCTTGTTTGTAACTTTTGCTATAAATAATTATAGGAGTAAGTGTGCTTTTTTAAACTTTGACATGAAATGTGTTTTGTTAGCTTTCTAGGGAAGACTGTGAAACTAGTGTGATCCCTTCTTCAGGATAGTTATATTGTAACACACTAAATTGGCTTCACCTATGTAATAGGTGCCTTCTGCAGTCATTCAAATGTGTCTGACACTATTGAATCAACACATGTAAAGAAAGAACTGGGAACATGTTCCTTGCCTTACTGATATTATTATATGTGGATGATCTTATTCTAGCTTGCTGTATGGCCCTGGTACCACCGTTTTGTTAACGCAGAAGGGTTTTAATGTAGGTGTCAATGTAATTTCTGACAATTTTGATGGTTTTTTACACTGGTATAGAATAAAGAAGAAGATTTAGAATATTTATTTACCTTGATATTTCCCTCTTCGTGAAAGCAAATCTTGATAACGCTGAACCTTGTGCATGAGTGAGGAAAAGATTCTCAAGGAAAGAAGCTGTATCTTTCCAGCCTTCAGAAGTACATATCAGATTACATTTTCAGTGTGACCTATAAGGATTTATCTGCATTACCTCCTTTGGCTGGTAATACAACTCCTGTTGTCCTTGCAAGTTAAAAAAAAATGCTTCTGGAAGACACATGTATGGCAAATTATTTGGAAGAAGCTATCAGGACTGTGAATGATGGGCAACATCCTTATTGTTGTAGTCCTGCTGCAACTTCATTAAGTTCAGCAGATTTGAGAGGTTCGTTGCAGCCTGAAAGAGAAATTGACCTTGTGTTCAGTCTGACTTCAGTGTCTATAAATAGAGTTAGACTCAGTGTCCTGGATTTACTCTGAAGTTTGCCTGGTCTTCTTGTGGATGGAATCTAAATTGATTTCTTATCAGAAACCTCTTCCTGTAAGAATTCTACTGGTGTGTGAGAAGGCAGATATAGTGGAAGGAAACAGCTTCATTCTTCAATGGAGGAGAGAAATAACAGAACCTCAATGAATGAAAAAGAAATGTAAGGCAGAAAGAGGTTGGCAGGAGAGGCTGGATGCCACCAGCAGAATTCAGTCCTGTAAACCACTTCTCACTTCTCCAGATTGAAATAATTGTTGTACATACTATAACAATATCTGCAATGTGTAGAGGGAATTCCAGCCTAGGTCTTCCTCTTTTACTGAGATTATCTGGAAATAAAATTAGCTTGATTTTTTTTTTTAAACCATGCAAAATTCTATCCTTTAATAATGAGCCTTGACATTAGGCTCCATTGCACACACAGAAACCATCCACTGCTAGAGGGTTTTTAATGAGGTGACACTTTTTACCCACTTGGAATACCAGTGGGATTGTTGAGAAGGCACACGGATTCTCCTGTGCGAGTGAGCAGCGTGAACAGGGTCTGGATGTGAATGCAGAAGGTGTGGGGGAAGGAAAAGGTACACTCCTTTCTAAGAGAGTATGAACCTTCAAATTACTTATTCCTAGTACTTACCTGTTAACTATGGATATTTCTTATAAAGATGAGGGTACTAAGTTGAGCAGCTTTAGGACTAGTTTCAGGAGGGGATTTATTATGCCAGGAGGAAAATCATCCAGACTCAAAAATGGAATGATAATGGGAAAACCATGTGTTATGATAACATATGCCATATGATGAGTCCTACACTGCAATTCTCTCCCTCTCTTACCTTTTATGCAGATAATCAGGATAGTGTAGGTGTCTTGGAAGTTCTGTTAGTTGAAATGCAGGAGTTTCTATTAGTACTAATAATTAAAAGAGCAAACAATTTCAGCTTTTTTAGACTTTTTTTTTTCTAGTATTCAGCAAGTACTTGGCTGTCTTCTATAGAATAACAATGTCTTGCCAAATGATAAAGGCCACTATAGATGGCCTATAGATGCACCTTTATGAAACATGAAGTTTCAGCACTCCAAAACCAAATGCTCCTCCAGGGGCATAAAGAATTTTCTTTTCAAACAGTGGATGCCAAAAACTCTAGTATTAAGAACAGACATAGAACATCTCTTGTTTTCTTTTAAATCCTGAGTGCTCTTCAAGTGATGATCTCAGTGGTAAATGGCCCCATATGAGATCCAGCTCAGAACTTGGTAGTCAATGGATGAACTTAATTTTTTTTTCTGCAACAGCATGTCTTGATTTTTCAGGATCTACTGTAACTGTCCCGAGTATTAGACACTGATACAACAGAAGGCCATAGAGTTGCAGTTTCTCTTATCCTATGAAGAGTTGCCATGAGGGCAGAAGGAGTCTCTGTAGAAATATGGGATGTGTTTATGGCTTGTTCTGTACAATTGGCCTCTTTGAGATTAGTGCTTGTTAAAATAGTAACATGTTAAATTCCTCTTGCTGATGTTACTTGCATGGAAGGGTGTTTGAGAGAAGCATGCTGAAAGGATAGTGAAACAATCATATTTTGTCAGTGTGCTTCATATTTTGTCTTGAAGCCTGTCGATTTTGTGTGCAGGCCTGAATACTGTGATGCTGGTATATGAAAAAATTCAAAGAAAAGTATTACGAAATTGACTTTACTTGAAATTATTAAGTACGTAGTTTGTTTGAACGGGAAGGTTTTCTTTACCAATACTAAGTGCGAGAAATAAATATATTACTCAATATTATGTTTTCTATTTAAACACAAATGAACCTCTCAGTGCTGACCTGTTCCAGGCTCTGTATGTTTTTATTACGTGTTGTCAAATTGATAACTCCTACAGTCTCAATTCAGCTGTTAATTAACCCTCAGATATCTGCCAGGAACAGAACTGTATGATCATGGAAATAAATTATAAGGACTATTTTGTAATGGGAAGCAAAGGCTACCTCCTACCTTCATGCATAGATACACACCACAGCCTCCCCATAAATTTGTATAGTAAAATGTTTGTCTGCAGATATGCTGATCCAATTAGTAAGACAATAAGGATTGGAAGAAAGTATGGATCTGAGTGGGTTTCCATAAGCTGCAACCAAGGTGATTAAGAGCTAAAGAAAAGCTGTGTGTTAAGCAGTGGACTTTGCTATAATCTCTTGTGGGTGGGATGTCTGCATCTTGCTTGAATCTCTGGGTCACTGGAGTGCTGAAGAGAGAGGCATGGAAGGTGTGTGCTTGGAAGACCTCTGAGGGTTTCCAGCGCTGAGGCTGCAGTAAATAGGGAATCCATGCTCATACAATTGGTTGTCCTGTGCAAGCAAAAGCAGGACTGGGGTATATTCTATAAACTAATGAATCTCAATTAGAAAATATCATGGTCACACCATCAATATCCAAATCAAAAGAAAACATCTCTGCAAGATGAATTTCGAGTGCTTTTTGCCAATGGGGTAACACAATTCAAAATGTTTCATCAAAGCTCTTCTGTCCTCTTACAAGTAAGACAAAAGGAGTTTCATCACTATGATGGAAGAATTGGATATCAAAAGCCTAACATAAATTTATCACTGTTGCATAACTTCTGATCTATTTAATGATTTTTAGTTTAGGTAGTAATTTCTGTATTGCACTATACAGTTCTACTGAATTAACTTCAGTGAGACTGAACATCAGGGTTTTCTTTAGTTGTGAATAGCTATCTGTATAGATATTGGTAGTATTTTAGAAGTTGTACTGCAGGCCCTGCTTACAGAAAAATGCATTGGATTTGTAGCTGGAATGCAGGTGGACATGATGCAGGAAGAAACATGTCAATGAAATAGAATTAGATGGGAATTTGTACTGCTTAGCTTTGTCCCAAGTAAAAAAAAGTCCCTCCTGTGTGTTATTTTATATCCTTGCAAGCAAACAAATATAAAAATTCTTACACAGTTGGCAAAGTTGAGTTAGTTTGGATGGCTTTACTGCCAAGCATAATTTCTTCTGAGCTGTAATTGTTGGAATAAAAAATTTGTAACTGATGTGGTATTCCTTTACTGTGAGCAGTGAAAAGTTGCTGACTCTTGAGTCAATATGACTTTTATGGCTATGCGTTCTTTACTATCAGCTGATACCACAAGGAGAATGTATTCACATCAAGCACTCCATTTTTTCCTAAATTAAATTTCATTCCTAGTTTGGGGTGATTTTCACATCTTCAGTGTTTGAAGAACATCATTTCATGAAATTCTGTGATAAAGATGTGTGGCATTTGTTCTTATATCACTGGATTTGTTGATTTTAAATATGCCTCAGGTTGAGAGACTTGATGCATAAACATTATCATAACTAAACAGGTCCTATACAATGCTCTATTTCTACATGAAACTGGGCATGTATTTAAAGATAGAAGTTACCTCTTTCCACATCATTTAACCAGCAAACACAATGTTATGATCACCCTCTGTGTCTGTTTCTGTACAAAGTCTGTAGCAGCTCTTCCTGCTGGCAGTACAAGGAACACTTCAGTACAGATCAAGACAGCATGGTCCTAGTAATCCTCAAACTACTGGTATGAAAGGCTTACAGAGTGGGTGTTGCTGCTTTGCAGGAGCAGAGCATCTGCAGAGACAGAGACAGAGGCAAAAGACTTCGAAGTGCAATGAAAGTTTATGAAAGTATCCTGCTTGAAATGGTAGCTTGTAGAAATATGTTTCATGCTTTTGAAGGCTTGTCCAGAGGGAAGCAGGTGACAGTTGTTTGGCTGATTTTTAGTTAGTTTGTATATTTGGACCTAAAATTTCTGTGTGTGCACACAGGTGAGAAAATCAATCCTAAATTTGTCCCAGGTGAAAGAAGGGACACTATTGCTCCTATGTCTGGTCCCGGTTTTCCCTGCTTTGAGTTATAATGGCACATCGCTTTATATCTGTCTATCTATATCACTGTCTATCTCCAAAACAGTGATTGTAATACCTATGTTGATGGCTTTACAGATGGAAGTGCAAAATGTTTATTGCACTTGATATGAATAAGATGTTCCGTTTATTTCAAATGCTTCCTCCCAGCTGCTCTTAACTGCCAGAATTCCTTCAACTTGAAATCTGTTTGTTCTTATTTCTCTTCAAAAACTTGTAAGTTAAAGAAGTCCAACCATCCATTACTTTGATAACTTGCAGAACCTAATTTAGAGCAGATGGCTTCTAATCTTAACTGCCCCCCCAGAAGAGCTTTGCTCACCCCCACTACCATACCAGGAGTCCGTGGAAAGTGACTGCCTTCGTCTAAAATTAGCACCTGTGGTTATTCCTTAAGCATCTAAGGAAACACTCATATTTTTTATAGGTGTTGAACACTCAGGCATTTCCACTGACGTCAGGAGGAACTTCTGTCTATTTTGCACCTTTGAAAACCTGCCTGCTCTTTTGGCGCTCCCAGAAAGGCTTAACCATCTAGCATTAAATGATTTTTTAACTCCGTTTCATATTTAATCTTGACACTGGTGTAGCTTTTCACTGCTGCAAGACTTAAGACATTGCACTTTTGAATGTGAAGAGAACTAGTACCCAGCTGCATTAAATACAAATTTTAAAAAAAAGCAAAAAACCCCAAACACCCAGCCATAAATAATTGTGTAGCTCTGGGGTATTATTTAACCTAGAGGAGTTTCTTTGGGCTATAATAACCCTCTATAGTCTAAGCTCATCTCCAGCTGTACTCTGGAGAGTAGTTCCACCACACATTTTCTTTGGCAGACTAATTGACCGCCTTTGATTCTACTGCTATCCGTAGACTTCCAGTCCCCTTCATATGCTGGTACAATGATCTTCTGCTATATACCAGATCACTGAAGGAATTTGAAGCAACTCTCCCTCTTCTTACTGCTTCTAAATCCTATAGCTAAATCTATAGCTAATGCCTCATAAAAAAATCAATCTAATATGTTTCAGTAATATCTTTTATTGCAGAAATTAGCAAATTCTTTAAAAAACAGATTCTTAAAACAAGCATGAAATAAAAATTGAAATTTTTTTTAGTCGTCAGTTACAATAGTAAAGAAATTCACAGGGGCAGATTATGTGCTTTGTGTATTGAGAAATATTGCATTGAGTAAACCGGCATATATGCCACAGAGGAGCTTTTGTTGCACAATAGGGAATTAATGTATGAGGTTTTCCTTTCCCTATAAGAGTCTAATCTGAAACTGCAGTTCAGATAACAAGTGAAACCAGATTTGGTTATCTTCAAAGGTACTACATAACAGAGTGCAAAGATAGCATTGACTGTGTAAATATCTTGGAGTCTGACTATTGACATAATTTTCCCATCATTTATTGGTGTCAGAGACTTAAAGATATGTGTGTTGGTGAGTGTAGAATTGAAAAAAACTTTCAGTATCTGTCAGAAGACCTAATTTTCTGATTATAGAAGTGCTTCAGAGAATGTTGCCAAGTTGGATAGGAACATAGTTTTATCCCACTCTGATTCACTATATTGACCAATTTATAATGGATTTACTTACTCACCTGACAATGTAGTATATCATTACTGGATAAAGATAGCATGGTGAAGAAAATCAACAGAGAAAGCAAGGGAAAGACATTTGGAAATCCAGTCAACTAAATCCTGGATTAGCCTACTTTAATTAATCCTTCTATTTCCAGAGGGCATACCTTTAGTTCCTTCCATACTGTAATGTGTAAATGTCTCTTCCATTTCACCCCAATAGTATTTGGTTATTAAAATATGTATCTCTGAAACAAAACTGTTAGCCAACACTATCTGTGATAGTTTATAAGCTTTTGGGAAACCAGGAGGAGCACCGTAGGGTACAGTTGGTAGAAGAAGGACCTGAGATTGGAAATAATAGAAGATCCCGTCTCTTTATTAAGAAAGCTTATTTGACACTGATAGGGTAGTGGCAATGCATGTTCTTTGTTTAATATACTGGAGAAAAAGCCCCAGGCAGTATAAGGGGCATTGACTTCACCTTTAAAGCACACCTGCAGATTTGTCCCTTGCAGATTACCACCTTTTTGGATTACCTGTACTTCATTTTTAACTTTCCACACGGAGAGGCAAATGTAGAAGAGATTATTCTTTTCTTCTCTAATGGTGAAGGAGTGGCCAGTTGGAAAATAATACGGGTGGAGAGAGAAAACAATAGAATGACTGGTCTCAAATATTTTATCACTGCTGAAACGATTCCCTCCAAACCTGTTGGTGTATTTACTGCAAATCTTTTTCTGAAGAGGCTTTCTAGTTTGCTGATACTCTTGTGAAGTAGAAATGCTGAGCATGAAAGGTGGTGCTCCATAATTAACTCATTCTGAGCCATGTAGAAATGGGTGAATTTCTTTTGACCCTATCACATTTCAACTTTTGGTTGGATATTTTAGTCCCATGACATATGAAATACCTTTTTCTATCCTTGTGCTTCTTGGTTTTTCAGAACTTAGATCCAAAAAGAGCTCCTTAAATATTGCTCTTTGTCTAAATAGCGCTTACAGTGAGACCTCCCAAATATCACTTTGCTCAAAAGTGATCCAGAAAGCACCAGAATGCAAATAGGTCTCAGTTCCACTACTGCAAAAGTATTGGGAGATGTCTAATTTTGTCCACCGAAGATCTGTGTCTAAAAATCTTCTGGAGAGCAAGACAGAGGGTGCATGAAAAAGAGATATTTGGGAGCATGCTTCAGTACATTGGACTTTCTAGCAGAACCTACACACTTTATGCTCTTCAAGCTCTCTGCTCAGGTTCCTAGTGTCATACTTGATAGGTTGAGGAGAGGTATTTGGACAGCACTTTGAGATATGAATATATACCTCTGTATAAATGCAAAGATGCAGTCTTTATTACATGGGTGACAGAGTCCATTAAAACTTTTATAAGAATGTGTACAACATTTCTTTGCTGCACTCAACTTCGTGCAAACCTATTTCAGTGCAGATCTATTAAGTGGCAAATCTATTTTAATGCCCTGACAACTGGGTGTGAACTAATTTATTTGCAGATATGCACTGTAAGGTTCTGTGGTGTAAAGTGACCGGGAATGCTGTGTAAGATATTAGTTGCTGTAGCCACGCTACCTCAGGTTGTAATGTCAGGCTTACTTGTTTTTATAGGGTACATGCAAGCTCTGCAAAGTGCAGTGTATTGGAGCAGAGAATATTTGGTTAGTATGCTCTAAAGTTAGCTTACCCTATTAGAGGAAAATACTGTTGTGCCATGCAAATAGCTGGCAGTCCTCAGAGGTCCAGGCTGGATGCTGTAATGCTCCCAGTCATGCTGCGTAGGAGTACTGTGGTTCTGTCAGACAGGCACAGGTCCTTGTGGGTGATGCTTCTCTGTTTCTGCAGATTTCAGTAGGAGGCATTTTGAAGAGCAAAATTGGCAGTGTTGCATGTATAAAAAAAACCAACAAACCATGATCTGTTAATTGTTGAACTATTAAATGCTAGAAACCATATGGCCTATTGAAAGAGATCAATATGTTCATAAACTTTTCCTTTGAGGGAAATACAAAATGAACATCTGAGAAAAAAAGAAAGCAAAAGCCATTGACCAAAACCAGATTATTCAAAACTTTACATTTGTGTTGTTCCTTTAATTCCTTTTTTGTTTGGATTTTGTTTTGTTTTCAAAGCTTTACTCCCATTTAAGCACTGTGTTCTGAATATGCTTAATTCATAGATAATTTTTTCACCAATATTTGTTTTTTGAGGATTATGAAATAAAAGTTCTTTTGCTTGCTACAGTATATTAACTTGGCAAAATGTATGAGACTGTAAAATACACTCCATTGTAAAGATTAACAGAGCCCTTCTAATATTGCATTTAGAGCTCTCAGTCCATGGGACATATTTATATTTCACCTCTACTGTGGGATAATGATTTGGAAAATACAAAGCAGTTTAATAATTTGAAAGAAGGAATACAAAAAGCTGTGGAAGAGCAAAAACTCAGATACTGAGCCATTACTCACTGTCTGTCTTTTCACTTTCATTAGAGAATGCAATTTAATATGGAGGCTATTGTAACTCAGAAATTTGTAAGTAATTTGAGAACTTTGTTTACTTCACAGATTATACCATTATTTACCATTCTCTAGTGTTAATTTTGTACATTGAGAATGTGCATCGAGTAAAGGTGTGTAAGCCAGAAAATCCAGAGGTATTAATTCGGTTATGACAAGGTATTAACATACCTGTTGTTTTACAGAAAAGGCAAAGAGAGTAGTGTCATCAAAAGGTATAACTGTAAGTGATGTCATGCATACTGTTACTGAAGTAGGAGGGAAAACAAAGAGGTAAGATCATTGCAAAGAGCAAGACCCTGCTCCTCATTACTTGATCTAGCTAGAATGAATTATCCAGGGCTGCCGTAATACAGCTGGACATGCACATTTAGGCAAAGGATTCTCATAGTGTATTGCCTGAATGCTGTTTGTGACCATCTTTTTTCAAGGATTCATGCATATGATGTGAATGAACAAACTGCAAAAATAGTCATTCACACCCAAGAGAAAGCTGACTTGCAAACCCCTGACCTTTGTCACTGCTTAGCAAGGTGGTGACATTATTAATTAAAAGTCTCAGTGTTGCAAAGCCTTCTGAGTGGAATATTCTAATAGTCCCTACACCCCAGCTCATGATGAAAGATAACCTTGTACTGAAGATGGACTTTTAATTTATTGATTGGGAATGTGTGGCTGATGGGAACCTTTCACTTTTAGGTCAGTATTTTGAACCCAGGCCAGGTGAATAAGTGACAAGGTTGCTAACACATGCAGACTGTTTGGTAATATCTATGAGGTGAGTTGTACACTCAGTTTAGCTCTCGGGAGGACAGGTGTCCCCATCACTTAAACCACCAGAAATGGAAGCTTCATTGGTGGTGCCCAAAACTGACCTTATTAGTGAGAGGTAGGGACAGTGACTTTTCATCGTAGGGGTGAAAGCTAAAAAAATTCCTGTATGTGAAAATGCTTTCTCAGATTGCATCTGTGGGGTTACTCACAGTCATTTCTATTCTTAACAGTTCCCTGAGCCACTTCTTTCTCCATACTGGAGAGGTTGGCACATTTCAAAATTTGCTAAGTACTTAAAGAGGGAAGGGTAACTATCATGTAACTATATTTACAGTAGTAGGTAACTGGTTTATACTAAATAGCTAGATTTGGTTTTCAAGACTTTGGGTGATATAGAACAGATGGTGAAGATGTTGATAGTTTTTGTTGTTTTCCATCTGTTCACAGTAGGTTCAGGTTTTGATTCATTTTTTTACAGTTCTTTATTTACAAGGTATTTACAGTTTCGTTAACTTTCTAATCTTTCTTGCTACTATTTCTTTATTGGGGTTTTTTTCAGGGTAGTGTTTGAGCATTTCATAAGCAACAGTTAATTTTCTACTGCAATAGTGTGGTGGAATATGGAGGCTTTATTTTTCTCATTATCCTTGAATACAGAAGTGGAACGCTTAAAAGTACTCAGCTATGCCTAACATCTGCTCCCATCGTTGTTAAAAGGATTATAGTCCCATATGAGGAATCATGGGTCATAATTTGCTCAGCATTTAGGACAGTAAAAACATTTTTTAAATTCCTGTCTTAAGAGCCTAAAAGGCTGTTGAAAAGTTGGGGAGAAAACACACGTCAGGGTCTCTTCTCAGGGATCATAATACAGACCTCAAGAAGTGTACATACCAATAGAACAGATCATGGAATCCGCTTTCATTTTAATTTGGTTTATGTTTAATTTTCTGTGAACACTCTTCTGCCTATTGACTTTGAATCTCCTTTCCCTCTATCCTGTTACATTTCTTCAGCTTTGTTTCATTATTATTCTCTGTCATCACTCTCTACTTTCTTTTTCTCCAATATCCCTGACAAATCTCCAGTATTAGATTTCTTTTTGCTAAGGGAAATTAAAGGGTCATATGAAAGTAGAAGAGGGAAATGGGGATCACCACGGAAAGAACACCCTGACAGAAACAAAATTTACAGCTATCTGTTGCATGCCAAGCATTTGGATTTCTATAAGGGAGTTGTTTTCTGCTGAGTGACTTCTTATTTTGTAGTCTTTGGATAACTTATGTACCTAAGTTTTAGGGCTTCTCAGACACAGAATCTGGAAGGAAAAACAGTCTTCTTGCTATTCTCCCTTTTCAAGGCTGCGGTGGAGATGTCAGTTAGGATGAGAATCTTCCATGAACAGCATGGAAAGTATTACTGGGAGAATCAAGGAAAGCATTTAGTCCATTTCCATACTTTTAGGCAGAAGCAAGTATGCTCATGCTCTTTTTGACATTATTTATCCAACTTGTTCTTAATCATGTCCAAGAAGAGAGGTTCCACATTTACCCAGCCAGTCTCTTCCAGTGCTTCACTGCTTCTAGAATTAAAGATTAATTTAAAGCTTCCTCTTGACCGTCTGTCTAAAATTCTGTCTTCAGCGAACACAGAGATCTGATTTATTATCTTCTCTCTTCTGACTTCTTTAATGTTTGAGATAAGTATTGCTCTCTTTTCAAACTTCTCATTTATTTTTGTGTTTAATTTTCCTCTTTGATAAAGAGATGGTTGCCATAGGTAGATAACACAAGAAATCTGCTTCTGTAGAGTCCCAGTGTGGGGACCTTTAAAATACTCTACCTTAGCCAGTGGAACTAGGACAAATGGCTAGAGTTTAGGTAGACAAAATCATGATCAGAGGACATGCATGTACCTAACTGCAGGTTTAGAAATGTAGTACAATGTAAGTTTTTGCTTGCTTGTCCTTGGAAGTTTAATTTTGAAATATAAGATTGGATTTAGCAAAAATTGATGCTCACTTGCCTAGCAAAGTTTCCCACTTTTGTGTAAACAAAGTATGCCAGACCTTTTGTCACCTACAAGACTCTGTTTCTCCGTTTTTTATTAAAATTGACATGTGTGAATATGCCAGGGACTACTCTGGTCTGCTTAGTGATAAGAATCTGTAAAAAAATACTCAGAATACTCAGAATTCAGAGAACACATCAGAAGTAGACAGCAGTCTTTTTTTTTTTCCTGTCAGCTCCTTTGTCTTTCTAATTCCTGCCTACAAATTGGGTACATTGCAGTTATGTTGTAAAGATAAGAATGGGTAAAGGTATCCTACAGTTTTTATCATCATCATCATCATCATCATCATCATCATCGTCATTGTCATCATCATCATCGTCATCATGGCTGGGCTTCTCGAACAAACATTTGGGGAGGGCTCTACCCCACACTTGTTACAAGCGCGCTGGTGGCTGAAAAGGCCAATACGAGACAGACAAGTCCGGTTGCAAAAGGCACAGCAGAAAGACTCCTTAGGAGGTATATTCTGCAAGACACGATTCTTTCTGCCTTGTCTTTTCTCCTCAAGAGTGATCCTGGGTGCGTTCTCAAAGGAAGCAGTAGTGTTATAGATGCTGTGTCTCCAGGCTTCTCCCGACTGGAGGCCAGAGTAGACCAGTTATGGTGATCGATATGGCCAAGGCTGAGATGTTGTTTCAGGGAGTCCTTGTATCTTCTCTTTGGGGCTCCTCTCTTGCGGCAGCTGGTGGCAAGTTCACCATAAAGCAAGATCTTAGGGAGGTGGTGGTCCTTCATCCTGGAGACGTGCCCTGCCCAGTGCAGCTGTGTTCTCAGCAACATGGCCTCAATACTTGTGACTGCTGTTCTAGAACAGACATGTTAGTCACATAATCTGACCAGTGGATGTTTAGGATTGTACAAAGACAGCATTACTGGAAGCGTTCTAAGAGTTGCAAGTGGTGGCGGTAGACGACCCATGATTTGGATCCATATAAAAGAGTAGACAGTACAATGGCTCTGTAAACACTGATCTTTGTACTTTTCTTCAAGTGTTTATTTCGCCAAACTCTCTTATGAAGCTTTTTGAAGGCACTGTATGCCTTTGCTAACCTGTTGTCTATCTCTCCGTCAATCTTACTGTCCGAGGAGATGAGGCTACCTAGGTAATTAAACTGCTGGACTGATTTGAGCTCTGATTCACCAATGGTGAGCTCTGATTCGCCAACAGTTTTTATAATGCAAGATAAAACCACCCCCATACTTTTGCGGAAGATTTTCGTTGGATCCCTCCTTATTTATTTCTGTGTTATTTTTCTGAGCAAGGTTCTCTTATTTGCATGATTCCTGAAATTCAAAAAATGAAAAGTAGATCTAGACCAGAACTGTCCTACAGATCCTGAATACCTTTTAGTTTCAAATGGGGTTTTAAACATTGCATGTTCTCCTACTTCTAAAATATCAATGTTTTTGTTCAAAAATACATTTAAGTAGGCAGAATTATTTTAAACTAAGAAAATACTCAAGCAGACTACCCTATGATACTGCATGTATTCTGAGAAGTCACATGTTTGGATCTTACAGATGTTTGCATCTGTAAAACTTTCATAAATGAGTGTCATCAATAGTACTGAAAAAGGAAGGAGCTTCCAACAGGGAGTAGAGCTGTTAGAGCATTATATTGATGATTCATCAGAACCCTGCATTACCTCAAGTTTTACCTAAATTTTCCTGCTCAAGACTGATGCTTCTCCCTCACTTGTAAGGATGGGCTTATGTGCCTGAAAACTTCTCTCTCTTTCCCAGCTATCTCAGGTGATCCAATAAAGATATCCACCTGCTCCTAATCAACCTAGCAATATTTTAACTGGTTTAGTCCCTTCAAAGACTTTGTAAAGCCTCTTAGCTTCCTTTGTTTCCTTCTTATTCTTTTCTTAAGAAAAAAAGTGAGGATAGTGCAGGCAGTGACCCATACTGAATTTCCCATGCATCTTGCTACCTCCTGAGTTTTCTTCCAGTTTAGATCAATAGAACAACATCGATCTCCTCTGAAAGAAAGAGCTAATGTCACACACTTGGCATTTCTTGGGTTTCATTTTTGCCAAATGATTCTTGAAGGGATATTTACATGATCTGTTTTTTTTGGTAATAGCGAGCGCTGTAAAACAGACGTTCAGTCATTCAGTACTGGACAGAGTTGCATGTTTTACAAGAAACTCTAGACTCACACAGGATTAGGCCACCTGCTTCGCAAGGACTGAGGTTTCCCCAGGCTCTTCCAGGCAAGCAAAATGCAGAGTGCCAGTAAGACGTGCAATGTCCTGTGTGATGAATGCATCCCTTTGGTGACTTCTCCTATGAATGATAAAACTAAGGGACTGAGGGGAAGTTCCCTTAGTTAGTAGAGCAGATCTGCTGACAGTGCGGAGTATGCTGGCATATCATCTGACACCATCTGTTCAGCTGTATGGATGGATGTGCTGGAGCAGGAAGGGCTTTCCCCAACATTGGATTTGGGGCCCTTGCGATGGAGCTTCTACTAACTTACATTGTGAGATGGTTCTATGCTTATCATTTCTGTTGTTCCCAGGAATTTGGTTTTGACATAGTGCCTGTGATTTGACGGTTTCCATTTAGTGACCTTTTGCAACACGCTAAACATTTTCCCTCCCTTAGCCTTCATGGTATCCCTCACTCAGCTTCACTTGCATTGTTGCTGTGCTCAGGTGTGTTTTGTGTTAAAATCCCACTTTGCCCACTGGTGTTTTGACATGATTGAGTTGTACTGGTGAACCACCTCCCCTGTTACAGTTATTCTAGTATGTGCCAATGCATTTAGGCTTCCACTGCAAGGGGAAAGAAGAGCAAGGGGACAGGTAATAATAGTTCAAACCAACAACTAAGATGTAAGATGTTATTTATTTTCAATTCATAAAAATATCCTCATGCACCTAATTATACTGCAAGTATAGCTTATCTAGATATTCTAGGAACAGCTGAAAGGTGCCATGTGTAGTCATTGGTTCACATCAAGCTAGCTTATAAAGGCCATGCAATTTTCTGCTGTGTTTCACCTTCATGCCTCTTGTTTTGGGAGCAGAATTAAACAGTTAAGAGAATGAGGGCCAACATGGACTGGGATATCCTAATCCCAGAGAAAACCCCTGATTCTGCAGTCATCAGAACACTGTGTGGACACAGGAGCTAGGAGATCATGTTGCAGGTTCACAACTTATATTTTAAAACATGGATAACAGACAGATGGGAAATTCTTCAAGGGGAAACCTCAGGCTGGCCTAGTGGGAATGTTCTGGCAGAGCTCCTTCTGTAACACCCTTGCTGTGCACTCAGAGCCCAGTAATGTTCTGTATAATTACAGAGTGAATCACTGCATCCCATTTAGCTTAGAGGTAATGAAGACCCTCAGCTAACATAAAGAGAGGGGGAAAACTCCTTAGAAGAAGGGCTGTAAAGCAGTTTTAAGAAACAACTTTATCAGACTGAGATAATTCAGGATAATACATATGTATATAAACAAATGTGGTTTTTTGAATGTTTGTATTTGAAGTTAATTTTAGTCAGGTGTGTTCTTCTGCTCTGGTTATTAGAATTTAAGGTCCACTGAAAATCAGTTGTGCTTCTGTTTTGCTTAACAGGCACATTTTTCATAACACATAGGTTAAAATTGGATTTTGTCTATATTTTCATTTCTAAATGCTATAGAAAGGCTAGAAATTCAAAAACCAAATGACTCCTGTGAGCAAGTAGCCTTTCTTGGGCTACTGGTGGAGGTACACTCAAGCAGACACATGCTTTTTAAAAATAAATATTAGTTTTGAACACTTACAAAAACTATAGCAGACAGAAATTGATTTGAGATGGAGAGAGTGAAGCTAGAGTTAACCTCTGATATGAAATATATGCACTAATAGCATACGGGTCCCCAGTCCATCATTAGGCTGGATCCACTTCTAAATTTCAATTCTGAGTACAAGCAAATAAATCTTTCTGAACTTGTGGAGTGTATCCCATCTGCATCCAAGTTATGCTGCTGTTTTAGTGATGTTCGTTATGGACTCACTGTCAGTGCCAAACTAGAAATTTACTCTGCATCTTCAGGAGGCAGAACAAGTTGTCTTGTGACTCACAGTGGGTAACAATATTGGAGAGTGTGGTAGCTGGTACTTTCTCATCTCTATTCATATTATCACATGCACATGTGAAACTTTTTATTAAAGCATCTTGTTTTCTGGCTTTGAACCACTATTGAAAGTAAGTTATCATTAAACTCACATAAAAAGACATGTGGGCTTTCCCAGAAGTGTAGGACAATTCAGACCTCAGAGGTACCACTTTTTCAAGCAAAGCACATCCTTCAGTGTGCATGTGTAAAAGTATTTGCACAAAGTGGGCATACCCTATTCCTTTTTGGCATTAGCTGCAGTTGACTGATAATTAATTAGAGATATTTCCCTTTTCTGTCGCTCGATTGCAATTCTACTTGTCAGGGGCTTGCAAAATTAAGTGGTGTCCCGATTAAATTACCAGGTAAGGGTTTTTTTTCCTTAGGTGTACACTTTGCCATCACAGATTATGAATCTGAATTATGGAGAATATGCTATTGGCAGTCTTCACAAGGAGGCTAAGTGGGCATAGAACATAAACCACATTCCCTTTTCTGGATTTAGTGTTTCCAAAATAGAAGACCTGTGACAGAAGTAGACAATTAATAAGAGCATTAAGAGAACAAGAGAACATTTACCTGTGGGACTGCAAATTGTTTGGGTTCCTGCCCTGTATCCCCTCTTCTGGGGTCTCTCATCTAAGAATGTCAGCAAAATTTCTTTTGTAGTAACTTTGAAAAGGAGGAATTTTTATTTATTTATATTTTAACTTTGTAGAGCCATGTATGGTAAATAAATTCTGAAAGAAATATCTAGCTTTTTAGACACTTATTTGTATTCTTCCTGGTATTCAGCTCAGTGCCTTCAGTCCTGCCTTCTTTCTCTGGGCAATCTGATACTCTAAAATGTTCTGTACAGCTCAGTAGAAAAAGGAATTTGCTTTGTCTAAGTCATTTAATAGCTTTTAAATCCCAATGGATTACAAATTTGCAGCGTGCTATATGCTGGCTGTATCTTGATCTCCAGGGCTTAAATGTGCTTTGAATTGTTACTCAATAACTATGAATAGAATTGTTAGTTAAAGCCAAAGCCATATGAACAAGTGGTATTGCAATAGGAATAGAGGGATGAGGGTTAAATAAAATGTGGATTGTGGAAACTCTTAAAATTTGCAAGTTAAGTTTTGCAGTAGCCTTGATGCAGTCACTAATGGCTTGCATCACTGAAACACAGTAAGCACTTCCCCAAATATCATTCCTATAACCATGTTTAGTCCTAGGAAAAATAAGCTAGTTTGGAAGGCACCACACGATGAAGCCACACGCTGAGAGTCTGCTGTGATGTACTGCTGCAGCACTTCCATGAGGCACAGGACAATTCTCATAAGGGGATAGATGGTACCATTCCATGAGCTGGTGCACTGATAGACCAGAAAGCTCTGAGAAACTGTACTTTAAATAAAAGATCTAATTCTCTTATTCTAGATATGGGAGACAATCTAAACTATGTATATACAGATAGTCTAAATAAAGAATCCGTGCACAGCAGAGTGCTTCAGTAGAACTTATTATCCCATGAATGGAGGCCTTGTAGGTAATTCCAAGTTTATCCTCCAGAATGCTACAAATGCCCTTACTGCTGGAAAGAATCTTAAACAACCTACAGATATAAAAAAGCAGATCATAAAACCAGTGTCTGTCATCAAACTGTTTATTGAAAACAGCTTGACTCAGCAGTAGCAGCACCTTTTCCTTGTTTATATCATAGTGACATTGGCTGCTTAGTGTTTCCATAAAATGAACAATATTGAGAAAACTATTTGTATCTCAGTAAATTCAGCGCCATAAAAATGTCCATTTTCAAGAGAAACTATTTAAATTACTTGAAAACTTCATGATCTTTGTATAAAACTTATGTTTTGTGTCTATCATTGCAGCATTCAGTAAGTTGAATCAGCTGTTGTAGAGGCAAAGTAGATGACCACAGTGAGATTAGAGGTGGATAAAATTCTAATTTGTTTTATATATATATATAATCATAGAATCATAGAATCAACCGGGTTGGAAAAGACCTCTGAGATCATCAAGTCCAACCCTTGATCCAACACTGCAGTGGTTACTAGACCATGGCACTAAGTGCCACATCCAGTCTCATCTTAAAAACCTCCAGGGACAGTGAATCTACCTCCCTGGGCAGCCCATTCCAGTGTCTGATTACTCTGTCTGTAAAAAATTCCTTCCTAATATCCAACCTAAACCTCCCCTGGCAGAGTTTAAGACTGTGCCCTCTTGTCCTACTGCTGTTTGCCTGGGAGAAGAGACCGACGCCCACCTGGCTACAACCTCCTTTCAGGGAGTTGTAGAGAGTGATGAGGTCTCCCCTGAGCCTCCTCTTCTCCAGGCTAAACAACTCCAGCCAGACTGGTTGTCTTCCCCACTGGCTCACCTTTCGGCGCACTGGGACAGCCTGCTCCTGTGTGTTCAAGACTTCCTTCTTGAAGCATGTCCATCCCTCCTGGACCCCTTTGTTTTCAAGGGCTGTTTCCCAGTGTACCCCTATATATGTATATATACACATGAGTACTAAGAAGTACCAGGTTCCATTTCTTCTTAACAAACTGAGAAGTAGCTTTTTTCACAGTAGGAATCAGATTTGTATTTTTAGGCTGCTCAACCGGTGGGGTTGTTGCCATTAAACCCTTAATTAAATGAAAAACGAGGAAAACTCATTTACTTGAGTGGTACAAGGTCAGAACACTTACAATAAATGTCTAAAAGAAGAGATGGAATTGGCTGAAGTTATTCTCCACGTTCCTCTTTGACTTTAGTGTGGTGTGCTTGGAACAGTTCTACAAACTGCAGTAGCATCTGCAGATAAGCACATGTCCATCACTGAATTCATGAAAGGCTCATTTATTTACTGGTTCAAGTTTCTAATATTTATTGCCAAATTGCCATGCAAGGTTCATGTGCATTTACCCTTTAGTGCTTTCAGCTGTTTTTTCTGTATTACCATAATATTATTCCTTCCAAGATGCTTGTAATAATTTTTAGTGTTTGCCAATGACTTAATGTGGTGCTAAGCCTTTTCAGATACATATCACTAGAGTAAGATACTGCTTGAGGCAGACAAATTAGTCTTATAAACTAGATCCTAACTCTATAATGATCCAAACCAAATGCCATCCTAACATTCCATCATATCATGCCCTGAGGGTAGGGGTGCCTAGTATCTCTGTTGTGATGATTGGTACACTCTGGTTTCAGGTCTCTCATGAACTCAGTAAAGCTAGTTACCTTAACATGAGGAGCGTTTTACCTTCCTGAATGACTGCTTTTCAAGCTAACATCCCTTTATTAAAATAGATGAATTTGCAGAGATGCTTCAGCTGTACCCATACTTATCCCCATCTGCACACAGAGCAACTTATGCCTTTACCTGCAATCCATCCTCTGCAGGTCAACAGGATCCCTGCCCAGAACCACTTCCAATACTTTCTTCTCTCTCCTCCTTTTCCTCGTGCCTAGAATTAAGGATTTCACTCCACAGCTTTGCCATATCTGTAGCACTTCTTACTTGCTTTCAATTCAGTAGGAGAATTTGATAAAACTAAAGTTTAGCAAGCTGTTCCTTGTCACTCTACAAGCACTGAGAAAAGAGCCCAGCAAGCTGCAGATCAATTGTTCACATAAATTGGGTCAAACCCAACAATAGTAAAAATGTTATTTTTAACAAAAGGTTGCATTTTTAAGAAAAAAAAACATTTGGGAAAATTCAGTCCATGTCTTCTTAAGGTATGTCTAGAACTTACAAAATTCAGTTCCAGGGAAAATTTTTGTCATCATCTACTGTCCTTCATTATTCTGTTTCTGAAAGATCAGAAATTAAATAGTCTAAAAAGCTACGTAAGAGTAAAGAAGGCCAAAGGGAATTTCTTATTGAAAATTGGGATATATTTTATTGTTTTAAACTATTTGAATTAAATATTTTTAAAACTATGGCAATTTGAAATAGCAAAAGAAGAGGAATTCCACATATCTGACAATTTCAAGTAGCTGAAGTCTAACCTAAATACCCAGGTAAAACACCTAGTAAATACAAACTTGCTTTATATATCTTAACAGACACTGAAAAGCAAAGAGAATTTGTCAGAAATTTCATAGTAGCCTGTGTTTTGATTTCATTCATACAAAAAGTAACGTGTATATGACCTCTGCAGATCAATGGAATTAGTTCTGCTTTTCATCTCTGCAACTAAAAGCAGACTTAGTTATTTTTCATGGAATAGAGAAAACTGCTCATGGTTGCTTTTGTGATTGTTTTTTCCCTGCAAACCTAAGTATCTGCATTTGTGTGTGAGTTTTGTTTTTATGTGTAGATCTTTTGTCAGGAGATGCATTGACAAGCAGAATCTAGCACAAAATTGCTTCTATTCAAGAAATCCTTTGCATCTTCATCAACATCTGGGATAAGAATTTTGAACTTGTCAACATGTATAGAATGAATGGGAGGTGGACATCCAAATCTCAGATGCAGAGTTTACTCAGATGGCTTAGCAGTTGTTTTGGAAAATGCCGTGTTGATTAGTATTTTTTTTAATTACTAATTTTTAATTACTATTACAGACATTTACAGCCTGGTGCAATTCCCATCTCAGGAAAGCAGGCACACAGATTGAGAACATTGAAGAGGACTTCAGAAATGGCCTCAAACTGATGCTCCTCTTGGAAGTTATCTCAGGTTAGCTAAAATAAAGTTTTCTATGTATTTACAGCACACTAACTGGAACACTCTTAGAAGAACAAAAATTGTTAACAATATAAAACAGTAAACACAAAGTAAACTGAAAAGTGAGAGATGAAACACACTGTAAAGCAAAAGGGGGGGGGAAAAAAAGCTCTGCTTTCTCCTTGTCTCCAAAATTTACTGCTTGGTGCTTGTGTATCAAGGTATCATTGATGTTGTTGGACAAACCAAAAACAATGAGGACCTTGCCTTAGCCCCTAACAATTAAAAAGCCATTACACTTAGGTTACAAATTCATTTTATTCTGCTTTTATTATAAAAGTTTTGCTTTGCTTTTAATGACTTCATTGGATGGACCAATGCTTTCAAAAGTGAGTAGCTAAAGCAGAACTAGATCAATATTTAGTCATAAGTAAAAGGTCTCATTTTTCAAAAGAGTGGAATATCCAAGAACTTTTGACTAACTGATGGAAATTCACTATGTCACCTTTGTTACGTGTTATTCAGAGAGGCAGTCCCCAAGGTGCACTCAGAATGCCCCTGAATGGGAAGGGAACAGCTCAAGTCACAGACAGACAATAAAGGTGAAAAGGGGCAAAAAGATTTTTAACACATCTTTATGGAAAATACAGTTTACATTTTTGCTGGAAATTTCAGTGGGGAAAGAAGATCTTCAAAGGCTCATTGGTCTTTTTAGAAATTATTCTGTTTTGGGATCATTTGAAAAGAAAAGTTTGTTCAAACACATCAGCCAATGCTCTGAAATGAGCTGCTCTGCTGTGCTGGATGAAGTTGTTAACAGCCTTTGTTTTTGGTCAGATATGGAAGGATGCTACAGCTGATCTGCTGGATAGAATCCAGCCTCTCTTTGCAGCTGGGCAGGTATGAATGATGAGCTCTGAGAACATCCTGCCTTCTCAGTATTCAGCTACTCTAACAGACAATAGCAATGAACCATATGTTGAGTAGCAGGAAGCATGCATATATCTTCCAGATGTTTAGGGCAAACAAAAATTTTACTCTGGTTTTACTGCTATATCAGAAAGACCTAAGTGAGATGCTTCAACATTTGAATTTTCTCTTTAGGGTTTTGTTCAAACCCCTTTGGCATTCTTTCAAAAAAATACCTGTTAAAATTACTGCTAAATTTAGGCAGTGTTCAGACCACATCCACTCTTGATTTCTAATCACTTGTGCGTCTGTAGCAAGGTGTATGTAACAATAAACAAATTAAATTTGTTCTTCTGCAGGGGAAAGGCTACCAAAACCAGACAGAGGGAAGATGCGCTTCCATAAAATTGCTAATGTCAACAAAGCTCTGGATTATATCGCCAGCAAAGGAGTAAAACTTGTGTCAATTGGTGCAGAAGGTATGTGACAGAGCTTGACAGTGCACTTTACTTAGGTCCTGAGCATTCCCATGGCAAAGAAGTCTGATGAGACCCTTGGTCACATTATGTGGACTGTTTTCTATATATGGGTGACTCAAAAATCCCTCAATACTGATTGCTGACCTATAACTGTGAAAGGACAAGACATGGAAATTTGTGGACACCTGGAGAGGGATAGGGGTACAAATGAGCTCTAAGATTACTTTATCTCCAAGATTAAGTTGAATTGTCTGTGTTTGAGTGGGTATTGAGATAATGATTTTTTTCTTTCAGAACATTGTTTTTCCTACATTATTGAAAATAAGGAACTCCTTTAGAAACCAGGTTGGATTTAAGGGTGTGCTTTATCCAATATGGGATCTTTTTTATCTTAAGGAGATATTATTAAGACAAGACAGAGGCTGACATCACTACCAAGTGGCTGGGACCCACTCCCATTTTTTTGTGAGGCTGACTGCAGCTGTGTTTCTAAAATTCAAATGCAGGGCTAAGGGAGTGATTGAAAGAAACTATGGTATCTAGGGAGAGACTGAACTTATGAAGAAAGTGGAGTGAGATGCTATTTACTAAAGTAATTACTTTTTTATTGTTCTGTTGTAGCTAAATACAGACCTAGCCCACTTCATTCCATGAGTATTGTTCACCGAATGTGTTCACTTTCTAGATCTAGAACTCAAAATCTCAAGAATTGGATTTTCTGGACAAAGTGTTTTTTTGAACTCACTCTTTATTTATTTGAGACCGAACTGGGTGGGCCATCTGAGTCCACATCCATGCCATCTATCCATAGGCATGTAACAGAGACCATTTTTGGGGAATATGTCACCAGTAGGGAGAAACGGGCAATTTCCAAAGGCACTTCAGATCTCAGAAGAGCTCTACTGCATTTCAGAGGAGCCTGGCTCCCTCCATCAGTTGTACCGGCAGTCAGGGGCACTTGGGCCCTTTGTTCAATTAAAGTGGGATGAAAAAATATGCTGTTACCTTAAACCTCTGCAGTTAAGGTTCTTCTGAGAGTGACAAGGCATTGAACGGACAGCAGAGGGTACTGAAGAGACAATTTGTGGGTGGAAATGAAAATTAAGAATACAGAAGCCTGTTTGATATCTGGTGAAGAAATGCTGAGAGTACAGAGCATGGAGCAAATGAACAGTAGTTTCTGTCTTGACATGCAGGTGGCTCTGAGGCTTCCTGACCAAAGAGTGTAGCAAAGGGAGTATCTTGTGGGACAGAGTGGTCATTGTCTCTGATCACAGTTTGCACAAGGCTGGAATATTTAAACCAAGATACATCAGTTCATATCTGCTTCTGAAAGGAGCAGTCCAGCCCTCTGCACTCCCATCTCCCTTATTTTGCTCTGCTTATTGCTGCTTATTGCTGCCCAAGGTGCTCATTGCTGCTCAAGGTGCTCAAGGTTAGGGAACAGTGCTTGAGCACTTCCTGTATCGCCTGAAGGCACAGCATCTGGGATAGCTCACATCAGACACTGAAAACATTTAAAATAACCCTGCTGTTCTCCTTGGCAGCAACTGGCATGAATTCAGATGTTCTGTGATTTAGGTGTTCTGTTATGATTCCCTTTGGAAAGGTGGAAGGGGCAGTAACCTCTGCAGCTTTTCAGCCAGTTGCTGCAAGGTTACCATCCATGCGCTCAGTATTTATTCCTGAATGTAACAGCAGGCTATAGCTAGTAACCCAAGAGATTACAGTGATGTTTTTAGGTTTTCTTTATTTCTGGAATTCTCAATCTGTAAAATGGAGGGATTAGATGCAAAATTAATTCATTAGCATTAAGAAAAATTAAAATAGTTAAATTCTTGGATGGAAGCATGGGAGAAAAATCCACTGCTACTTTAATAGCTTAGATGAAGAGGGGAACCTGTCATTGTAAGACATTACACTATGTCAAGTATGGCTTGATGCCCACATTAGATTATATCCATGTGGGCAGGAGCAGATAGATTTGTGTGCCTCCTACTCCTACTCTAAAGAGGCTGAATACAAAGCCAGATCTGGCACAGGCGTGCATAGTGTCCTGTTAAGTTTACTACATCCCCTCTACTAAATTTGTTATCTAAGGCACAGTGTGGTGCTGATGCAGCAATACAGTGTCATGTCTGACTGGGTATGGTTTCACAGTGTGGGACCTCTGGCACCAGTATGTGTTTAAAGAGCCCCTGTGCTCCCTGGTCCTGCATACTTGCTCCCACACTTCACAGCCCTACCCTATCACTTGGGCTGACAACTGTTGCTGTAGCTCTGCTGGAGACTGGATCAGCAATCTGATCAGGTTTTATAACACACTTCACATCCTTTTTTTCTTTTGTTGCATTTTTCAGCATTGTTAACTGGGTTGTCATTGTAGTAGGTTGGAGTGAATGCCAGCAAGGAGGCAGAACACAGTGTCCTTAAGATTGTGTTTTTATCAAAGTCCATAACCACTTAACTCACTGCCTCTGTGTGTGAGCACAGGGCATGTGGGCTGGCCCACACCCATCTGTTCTGGCATTCTCTGAGTTACATGGATGCTTGGAATACTTTTTAATTTCCAAAGCATAAAAGTTTTGTATCTAAATCTGCTAAGGATCATTTTCTACTATCTGATATGCTGAATGGTGAGGAGCTTGTAGGCCCAACGGGAATGACTGTCATTTAAAATGTGGCCTCAAAACAATGATTAAACTGTGATTCCTGTGCGACATCAATACAAAGACCAATTTAGTATTTTTAAGGGGCCAGGGACATTCTTTAAAGTCATCATTATTGTTCTGAGCCTGACTTCTTTGGGCTATCTGTGGAGTGGAGAGAGCTGATCACCTTTAACTATGATGCTGAGATGAAGCCAAATTTAGCTACTCTGATCTGTCTTGTGTATGGGTCTTTCTCTCCATTGGTCATGATATGAGACTAGAGAGTCAAGAAGCTAAAGTAAAACGGTGGAAAGTAGTCCTTATGAGCCATTCACAGTCTGGGAATAAGAAGTTTTCCCTTAAGGTTTAATAAAAATGCAGAAACATTATTTGTAAGGTGATCGCATCCTGAATGAAATCAAGTAAATATGGAGAACCACAAAAGATCTGTGTCCTGTTAATTGGAAACATTTCTGTATTGTTTTTCTGGGGAGCAGAAAAAATGTTAAAGACTGAATGAGTCTGCTGCAAGAAGGTTGGAATAAAAAAACCAAAAAGTAGAATAAAAAAATGGAACTAAAACCTTTGAGAACTTACCACTCTGTTTTGCTTAGCTTTTTCCCTAGACAGTTTTTATTGTTTTCCCTTCACTTTCCTTTCTCTCCTTTCCTGCCCTCAAACCCAGAAAGCTGTATCTTTGCGTATGTGAGGTGTAGGAACTATATTCCTTCGAGAGGAAACAGGCAGTATTAAGAAACTAATGAAGTCTTCTACTGAACTGTAGAGGAAAATGATAGGAATGAATCAGTATTTTTTTTGTCATTGATACTTTTCAACATTTTAGCAATTTGTTTTTCTTCACTGTCTTTCATATGAGTCTTTTTTGTGTTTTATGCCTGCAGCAGATAATGAGAAGCCAAAGCTGACAAATCACTTGAAAATTCTCCCGAGGCACAACATAGAAAATTCCCTCTCTTGCTCTTTCATTCAGTCTGTGTGTACATATGGATATGTAAATAAAAAAAAAGATGTAGTGATTATGTAAATTCATGAGTTGATTGCCTGACAATCAGCAATGCCTCCTGAGTATTTAAATTAATTTATTTTAAATTTGAAGAAATTTGTCTTTTCTATAAATACTTATCGGACATTAAAATACAATGAAGTACTTGACCAAGGAGGAGAGAAGAAAGAGCTACATGCTCTAATTGCCATTTGGTCTTTTTTTGGCTGAAAGGGTTTAGTTTTGAGATGTGAAATGACTTGAGATCTTTTAGGGCCAATAAGATAGGATACATGGAAGGCAGGCAGAGTGAGGTGAGAATTCTGGAAAATTAGTGCACGATCCAAAGGGGAAAGCAGAAAAATAGCCGTTCATATATAAACTTGAATTATCACACTTACTAAGTATAGACTAGCGATGGGTGACATATTTCCTATCACATTTGTTAATTCCATAGGTTCAAATGACAGCTTGTGTCACGTCCTACTGCAATTCAACATGAATCTCAAGTCTCGGAGACAGCAGCTGCTTTGTTCTGTAAAAGTTGCTCCCGGATTCAGGCAACTTCTAAGTAGCAGAGTGACTGCATTTTCTGCTGGCATCTCTATTGGCATTTGATGTTAAATTGAGGAAATTCCTCCTGATGCAAGCTCCTCCTGCTCCTTCCCCAGAACACCAGTGGGCCCCCAGGCAGCCACAGCTGCTCCACTTTTTGAGAAAGGCTGGAGGTGACTTTCAAGTAGGGGAGCAGCTGGTGCCTTCCCCCCTCCACTGCTCCTTTGGTATGAGGTGACTGGAAAGTCAGTCTGCAGTTCCCATCTCTCATTGTCCCACCTCCTCCCTTTCCAGTGGTGGACCTTCATTATAGTCTCACTATGTTTTTCTGAGTCTCTTGACGTGCTTTTCAGATTGATTTAACATTACCAACACATTTAAATGGTCTGGCAGTACATTTTTTGGTGTTGAGAAATTTAAGTGGTATCACTTAATTACAATGTAGGAGCACTGGATTTTGACCTGGCTTTACAGGTAGTCTCAAGCAGTCTTGAAACAAATTGAAACCGCAGAGGTAAAAAAATCTCATTTATATTAAAGACATGTAAATGTGCATATGCATTAGAGCTGTAAGACATTACAACCTCATGGCCACGTTAATGAACAGGCAGGAAGCTATGTAGCTTTGTCTCAGGAGGTGCTGTGTCTCAAGAGCTGTTCTTCATATCTAGTCTGTGCTGGCATTATAGGTAAATTCTCAAACATATCTAAATAGTATAGGGGAGTTTCTGAGTGCTGTTAGTGTCCAGTAGTTTCTTAAAATTTGGGTTAAGATCATATTTTTTCAGTTCCTTTGTATTTGAAAACAATAAGGCTGATATTGTTCAAACTTTCAGCATTTCCCCTCATGCTCTCTCTAAAAAGTCACCCTAAAACCTAAAGATTTGAAACAGTTACAACTACCTGGGGAGAAGGCTTTTAACATGGAAGGGCTGAAGTGGTCTTAACCTCAGTAGTCTTCAGTCCAGAGTAGCACAACCAGTAGTTTGTTGAAAAATGAATCCAGGTGAACTCTATGTGAATAAAAAATTATCGTAGAAATATAAATAATTTATTAGATGCAATGTATTACTGGTAGAAATCTATGATTAAAATAAGATAAAACTGGAAAAAAACCACTCTAAATACTACTGCAATATGTTTTTTTTACCTTAGAAATTGTGGATGGCAATGTGAAGATGACGCTGGGTATGATCTGGACTATCATCCTTCGCTTTGCTATTCAAGATATTTCAGTGGAAGGTAATAGTAATACAGTTATGTTAAATAATTAGGAAATCTGTTTAAAAGCATTTTTATATGAATTGTGCGTAAGGGAGAGGAGTGTTTTAAAAATAAATTTTTTCACAGAAGATGATACCGCATCTGGTATCATCATTTGCTACCTGGTGACAAAATTAACTTCGGGAGGGAAAAAGTAATTACTCTCCTTATCCTGACAGAGACTTTGAGCCAGCTTTCTAAATGCAGAAGTTCTGGTCATGTCTCTCAGTTGAAGAGACAGAAACATGACTATGTTTCTGAGCTTCAGTGTCCTGAAACTAATTGCTGTATCCTTTGTGTTTGGTCCTATTTCCAACATACTTTTTTTAGTCCTGAACTGAAACTACAAGCATGTTTAATGTAGGCACCAACAATCTTTTATGTCTAGTTGTATTATATTTGTATTGGGTATTTTTCTCCAAATATACAGTCTGCTGTCCAACCAATATAATTCCATAAATTTCTAACATCCCAGAATTTTTGTGCAGGCTGACTCTACTCTTAACTGAACTCTGTGTTCTAATGGAGCCCCAGTTGTCCATTTATATGAGTACCTTTTAGGATTAAATGTTGGTTTATGCCAGTTTATGGTGGCTGACCACTAGAAATTAATTACTTGGGCACTTTTCACATCTTTCCTCTTTTTTACTCCCTTGTGTCTTTTACAGAGACCTCTGCCAAAGAAGGGCTGCTGCTGTGGTGTCAAAGGAAAACTGCTCCTTACAGAAATGTGAACATTCAAAACTTCCATCTTAGGTAATCTTTCATTATTTCAAGACATTGACATGATCTAAAAAATTTTACATCAAATTTTTCCCACAGTTGTGTAGGTATATATTTGATAGGAGAATTTGGCTCTTCACTGTCAGCTAGACTGTTTTTCAGATTCTGGTGCTCTATCTTCAGAGCCTTATTTTGGTTAGCCTTTGGCATTATCTGCTATGACTTCCATAGTTACTATTTAAAAGAAAAAACTCCTCCTACATACTGAATTACCATACTACATTATAAGAAATCCTTGGTATATGGGAATTTTTGAGTACTACAGCATAGTGGCAAATGACTGCTTTCAAATGAGAGCCACTGCAGAGAGCCACAGAGAGACTGTTCTGGCAAAAATACCAGTGTATTGAGCATGCAAATATCTCATGGAGAATCAGTCTTTATCATTTTGTAATGTAACTATAAGCAAAGAGCAAAAAATGCACTTAGATCATACACAGCAGCAGCAATACTTTAAACATGTTTATTTTCAGAATCAGGATCATGACCTAAGTTGGAAAACTTAGTAACGCTCCAGACTTGTGGTTCTCATTAAGAGTTAGAATGGGAGTTCCAGGCCATATATAGGCTGCCTGGTTTGGGGATTTCCTTGGGCTAGTTCCTGAAGCTCTACCAGTGACCTACTTCACTAAACTACATGGCTTGCCATTTGCACTGTTTAACCATGTGATCTTCCCTTCCCTGAAACCCTTCTGGTACTTAAAAAAACTCTGTAATAGTGTTCTGATGTTTTTAATTATTTCTTAACGTGCAGTACCTAAAACACACGTAGTGACAGAGAAGATACAGTTCATATATGCATTCCAAGATAAAAAATATTTCATTTACAGTTCCTGCATGGCCTTTCAAAGATCTGAAATTTGTTATGTGTTACTTTCCCAGAATATACAAAGGTATATTTCATAGAGCTTTATATGGATCCAGGGTATACTGTACGTTACAGTACCAGAATCTTGTTCTGTATATGTACCTAGTCTGGTCTGATACATGATATGGGGAAAACACATTGAATAGAAGTACCTTGATTAACGCTTGGGTGGATCAGCTCTTACAGGACTACCTTACGGCAGGCTGTCCAGATCGTTTTAGTTTACACCTTTTGGAGAAAGAAAAATTTGTTAGTTTGGTTCTCAGTTTGATTAAGTTTTACCTTCTGGATTATGTCATATTATACAATATAGGTATATTCTGCTTATTGTATTACATGTTATTTGAAGGACCTACCCAGACATCTCAGTGACAGGGATTTTGACAGCCTTAACATGCTTAGGCTCACACAAGGACAAGACCTCAAATTACAGACCCTGTGATTGCTTAAAGTGTTTATATAAAGTATCTTTCAGAATAATTGCTTATGGCTGAAAGAAACCTCTCATAATCTTTCCAAATAAATATTACTTGTATCTCCATTCATTGTCTGTTCTTGCCTCAAAAGATAGCGAGTCTGAAGTAATGATGAAGTGTAAGAACTCAGATCAAAGCTGTGATAAGTGAGAAGTGTTTTAAATAAACTGAGCTGATTTATGATTTCTTACTTCTCAAAGCACATGGTTGTGCCACTAAAATTCTCTGAAATAACTGACACAAAAAAAGCCAATTGCTTCAGCAAATTCAAGTAATTGCAGGTTTGCTCTTCTTTTTATTTTTTCACAAATATGCTCTAAGTGTAATGGGAGATTATGTTCTATCATTGATGAACATGTACTTGAGCTATCCTAGAACACTGCATGAATTAAGCAATTGAAAGCAGGTACAGTTGCACAAAATGTACACTGCCTTAGAAAGTATATGGAGTTCTTAAGAGTATATGGACTGTAGATTAAGGTATGTATTACAACAAAAGGAGCACAGTAACAGAACAGCTCAGAGGGATGAGACTTGACAGAACATAAGTGTCAGGATTAGACAGGAGAATTCCTGCTTGATTTTAAGTCTTGAGCAAGGATCAAACTGTAAAATGCCATGACTTTATTAACTAATTTTTTATTTTTTTCCATTTTATTTTTTTGTTGTAAAGCTGGAAAGATGGCCTTGGATTATGTGCACTTATCCACAGACACCGACCTGATCTTATTGACTACTCCAAGCTAAATAAGGTCATCAGTCTGGGTGGTACAGCATGCTGTCCTGCAGTGATTTGGCTTGCTTCTGGTTTGCTTAGCATGTTTTCTAGAAGACAGGCTGATGAATGCATACTAATTCTAACTGACTTTCCAAGGTCCTTCCAAAAAAACCCCACTGACATGGGGGAAAGGACCTTGTCCTTCTTTCCTTCCCATTACAACAACTTCAGCATCTAATTGCAAATAATCTTGTCCTGAGCTGTTGGGCAGTTGATGAAGTCCTTTACACTACCCAATACCGATGTTAAGTAAAACATATGGAATTATCCATTTACTACTGATAGTATTGTACAGTCCATCCTCTTTAGTATCTAGTGTAAATTACTGTAGATTACAGATCAGTAAACAGTGACATGATGATTAAATTCCTTAGAACAAACACTACCCTCGATAATTAGGAGTACACGCCGAGTTATTAGTCTTACATAGAAAATATTCACCAATTCTCAGATTAACTTCTACCTATAGTTCCAGACAAGTGGAAACAAAACTGATATCCTAACTTCCTTAGGTAGTACCTCATGGGGATTGCAAAACTATTTTATTACAGTGTGCTACTCATGGCAAAGTGCGTATTTTCTAAAAGATACCAGCCACTTTCGTTTGAGAGGGAGGAATGAGGAACAAACAATAATGTCAGAATTTCTTCTTCTTCAGAATCATCATTAATGAAGAATAAAACATAAAAAGAAAGTGAAATGTTGTTGTTTTACATTAGGTTTCAATATATACATACCATTTTCTGCTCTCTGGAATGAATGCATCTTCAGGTCTCACGTAAACACCAGTACAACAGAAAACTTAATCATTGATTTTAATCTGTTGAGTGCAACTTCACATTGATGAGACTGGTAAAACATCAACTGTATTTTCCATTCCATGTCATTACAAATTGATTTTACTCAAACCATGACAGGAATCAACTGTTATTAGAAAGTCTTTGATGAAACAAAAGATGAATGAATAAAGTGAAATTATTTTAAAACTTAGTTTGCTTTGTATATATGTTCAATTTATGCCAGAGTCCCCAAGGTGTGCAGTGATGAAAATTAAATTAACTTAGTACTGAACACATTAGATTTTAACTTAGGTAGCTGTTAGGATAACTGCAGATCTGAACCAAACGGCAAAATATTAGCCATCAATACCAGCTTGTTCTCTAATTCCATATACAACCTTTCCTACAAACAGATTAATGGAATGACTAAGCTACCTGTCTCTGTGCTTATTATGCATGGCACAAAGAGAAGTTACTTTGATTGAATTTGTGCTTTGAAAAGTGGTACACAGTCCTAAAGACCTTCACAGTATAATAATCCTGTAGACAAGTGCTGAGAAGAGGGAACAGAACACAAGCAGGTCTGCCTCAACATTACTATTTCCCTCTTAGAGATTTCTAAAATAAGAACAGGTCAGGTTTCAAATTGAGGCTGAGCTGTGGCACGTAAAGCACATGCAGAAAAAATCCTAAAATAGATCTTGCTTTCCTGACCTGGCTGTGTTTGATTGACTGCTCATTTTGGTTACATTAACAGCTGTCTTGGTGTCTTGTTTCTTGATTTCTTATCTCCTGCATGCTGTCCTTTCCTTTTCACACCAATGCTTTTTGTGTGAACTTGTAGCTGGAAAGATGGCCTTGCTTTCAACGCCCTTATCCATAGACACAGGCCTGATCTTCTTGACTATGACAAGTTAGATGAGGTATTTCTTTAGCTGTAGCAGAGATTTTTAGTTACTGTGGCTTGTAGTTTTTTAAAAAAGGATGGGTGATGGAGATCTCCAATTATTCAGAAGCTGCTGTGATTTTAAAGGAGTGCTTTAGCAGTGGAGTGCTATTTACTGATGGACTTAGTACCAAGTACACAAATATGAGGTGCTCATCACTCATTCATAAGCAAAGTATTTTAACCTGGTCAATAGGTCTCACTTAGATTTACTGTATTTTTTACTTTGCTTTTCTGTGTCCTATTTTCCCAGCCTCTCTCTGTAGACATGGGCATTGTTCAGACTGGTCAATACTTCACCAGTTTGCAAATATGTGAAAATAATAATAGCATTTATGGCATGAACTGCCATTTCTCATAGGGTGTTTTCCCTCCAAGCTGATATGGGAAGGCTCCCTTAGTGGTAGGCCCAATCTGACACACTCTTGCATTGTCAGCAACACCTGTCTGTAGTGTAAGACATGAAATGTCTGCTGTCTGTCTGAACTGTGCTCACTGTTTCCTTTTTTCTTTCCTTCGAAAACCAAAGTCTCAAAATCAGAGGAAGTGCTTGAATTTCCATGGCTCTAAAATTCAGTTTATAGAGGCATTGCAGATTTTTATGTCCAAGCCCAAACTAGCAAGTTTTGTTCCTCCTGGAGAACTGTTCTGTCTGTGCTTGCTGCTTCTCATGCATTCACCTGACCAATAGAGAACTCAGAAGTCATATCCCTGTAATATACTGTAGAGTTGGGTAAAAAATAGGCAGGACTAACTTTGTTTTGAATGATCTAGTTTAGCCTGCTGGACCAGTGGCCTTTACTGTATGTATTGCTGCCGTACTTAATTCAAAATTAGCTGAGAATTATGAGTGTACACTGCACACAATATCTACGTTCCTCTCCAGAATATGTTTGCAGCAGAGTCCTAGTGGTAGATAATAGCCTACTAAAGTTTTCTTTGAAAAGTATAGCAGCAGATAGACCAAAAGTTCATATACCTAGACTCTGCTTTTTGAAGAACAGTAGTTGTGAATGCAGTTTACAGTTTGGAAAACCAGAATATGTTTTAGTGCATCTACTGTAGTTTTGCTTCAAAGAAAAACTTCTATCTTTGACTCAAACTTTTTTCTTTAATGCAGGATGACCCCATAGGAAATATCAACCTTGCCATGGAAATTGCTGAAAAGCATTTGGATATTCCAAAGATGCTGGATGCAGAAGGTGAGGGTTATATCTTACTTAAGTTTATGTTGCTTATAAGCAGGACACAGTGAATTTTTTTTTTTTAATCTACCAAATTTTCAACATTTCTTCTACATAAATCATAATGTAGCAATCTGCTTTGTTTTCAAGCAATATTTTCCTTCTTTTTCCCCATGCATTGGATAATTTCCCTCACTTTTTTCTTTGTTACTGGTTGTTTGTTATCGTTTGCATTTATTATACTACTTTGAACCCTAACCTCAGCACATGGCCCCACTGTGATAATTGAGGTAAAATGCAGGATCAAGTTAATCCTTCCCTTTAAGTAATTAAAATCTAAGTTTAATAAAGGCAAATATAACTGTTAGCAGCTCAAAGCATATTCACTTCGTAAAATGTTTAACTGAGAGGACCAGAAATACAAATAGAAGTACAAAACTTTCAGAATACCTGAAACACATACTGTGTCTGAAAGAGAGGTAGGTTGAGGGAAGCATTTTTTTGGTTTACTTTTGTTGTAAACTTTTTGCAGTGATAGTTTTAACAAATAGTTTGTGTATCTCCAATAATTTTTAGTTTCCTGAATTTTTTCAAGATAACCGAACTTTTGTACTCTGGGCAAAAAATGCTGCTAAAATACTGGAATTTGCCTACAGTAGTTCAAAGCATTCATCTCCAAGAATGGAGACTCTGTTCTGCCGGCTTGTCAGTAGAGCAATGATAACACAGGAATTATCCAGAGCACTCAAACTGGCTATGTCTGTTCCTCTTGAAGTCTTCGGTAGGAAAGTTAGGTAGGATGATTTGGAAAATCGAGATTGTAACCTCTTTGTTGAAGAGTGGTTTCACTTCATGCTTCAAAACAAATTGTTTCCATATTTTGAATTGCAATTCCCCTTTCAAGCACCATCAATTATTTTTCTCTGAAGCACTGTGCAAGGAATAAACAGAGAAGTGCTGCCTTCTCACCATTGAGCAGTTCCTACTTTCCTCATTTTTTTCCCCTCTTCATAGTCTATATAAGAAACCCTTTATTTTCCTCACCAGATTTTCTGCACATTCTAGCCCTTATCTTACTATTTTCCTTTTGGAAGGGGCAGAGGAAATGAAATTATATTTCTTCTAATACCCTCTAAGTATTAATGGTCACTTTTTATTCTCTTTACTTCCAGTTTGTTATCAGTGGAAGCTTTGCAAAGTTTTGTTCACAGCTATGTAAAGTAGATGTAAAATCAGTAAATATATTGGTCCTGAACTTAGAAATCTCACTGTTAATATTAGAAATTGTCACCTCATTCCTGGATCTTTTCATGTCCATATCTTCCCACTCCTTACATTGACAGGAATCCTTGCAGCTTGCACTAGAATCATTCATTACTCAGCCATAATTGGTGTAAACCTACCTTTTTCTGCCTTTCTCTGTTACTCATTGAAAAGGTCAATTTTTACCCATGTACCCTTACCTTGATTGCACCCACTGTATATTTTCATTCTTTCCTGCCATGATGGGAGCAAAGATATCAGCCAGCCAAGCCAAACTCTCCTGTGATTTATGCTATTAACTAAAAAGATGGGCTGGCACAGGGATTACAAAACTGTTACTATCCAAGCTTTTCTTAGCACAAAATGTATTTCTGGACTGCAGGACTTCTATGGGTTTCCAATATATTTCAGTACCTCATCAGCTACAGGGTCCCTGTGCTGATACACACTGTATGCATTTCTGTTTTGTGACTGTCAGTGGCTGTGTTTAACTCTGGAATAATTCTAGTGATTTAGATGAAGTTGCTTTGAAGTGGCAGTGAAGCTGAACCCAGTAGATCTGCCAGCCATGCCATCTGCTTGGAAGTTTCCACAAACCAGAAGGTAGCAATACCCTTCTGTACAGTCTCAGCCTTCAGATGTTTTGCCATTTCAGAGAGAGTTGTATCTTTTGCATTTACTGACTCCTAAAGCTCAAGTGGCTTTGCACTGATAACAGCAAACAGATGTAACCTGAATAATGGTGTATTTATTTGGAATCCTTACAGCACTGAGGTGGCACCATTAGCATAATCAGATGAAAGTACCTTGTGAGAATTTCTGAGCAGTTAACCCTCTTCTCTCTACACAGATGTAGTAAACACTGCCAGACCTGATGAAAGAACCATTATGACTTATGTTTCCTGTTACTACCATGCATTTGCTGGTGCTCAGAAGGTGAGATTGTAGATGGATCAGATCTCATCCTTCACCTTCTGTCTTGTTTCTTTCAGCAATTTTTCCTTTTCTGGTCTTTTCCTCGCTAGTTACTAGAACAGCATCTTAGAGCTGAGCTTGTATCCTGTTGCCTGATTTTCACTGTGAGCCACTGTCTTAGTAGAACCAGTAGTAGTCTATCCATTTGTTCCATAGAAACAAACCTTCTTGTCTCATCTTTCTGTATATTTACTAATAATATCCAGTAGGTTTTTGACAGCTGGTTACTGAATGGGATAGAGGACGATACCCTCTTTAAATATTGTGTGCATTCATTTGAAGCACCATTAAAAATGCAAAATGAAAATAAGCTCATAGTGAAAGAACAATTTCAATAGCAGAATGCTATCCTTCTCTCTGCTGGATATTATTTCTGCTATAGATGTCCAAATCATCATAATAGATGCTCAGAAAATAAATCCTTCTCTTATGCTTTCAGGATTGTTTTTAAAATGTTAAATGCTTAATGGTAAGTACAAACAGCAATATAAAATGATGCTACTATGCAAAACAGACACAGAAACATACACAGACATCTCAGATGAGCTCTGGAATTGTGTCCTAAAGAAAAGAAGGAAAATTTTAAAAAGCAAGGCACTTCGGAGTCGGGCATACATCAGGTATTGGCAGTGTAAAGAATACTGATATATAATGCTGAAGTTATTACTAATCCACATGCAACTTCCAGAGAACGTCTCCTCAGATCAAAATGTAGTCTGTTGTTCCTGTGTCTAAGTCAACCCCCCCCCCCCACATTCTAAGTCATTAGACATATGCATATCAGCCATAAGCAGACAGTCCTGGTAAAATTGTGGTCGCTCTCCCTCTGACAATACTGCAGGATCAAGCTTATTAAAAAAAAAAATCCTCCTCTTCATAAGAGCTTACATTGAATTTTTAGTATACATTTTATTCTGTCAGCACCTGTCAATCTAACACTAAATTTATTACAGCTTCTTGGAGTTTCTAGAATTCAGAGCTATGGACAAGAAAACAGTCAGAATGACATAGAGTTGTACATTTATTTATTCATCCTGTTTTCTGCTCCTCGATTCTTTTTTTGCTTTGTTTCAATTTCTCCCCCATCTTGTAGATATTGTGAACACTCCCAAACCTGATGAGAGAGCTATCATGACATATGTGTCCTGCTTCTACCATGCTTTTGCTGGAGCAGAGCAGGTATTAATCAATTGTCCCTTCAGGTTGCTGTGTTTTTGATTGGTTTGTTTCACATTTCCACTTGTTTATTAAAAAAAATCCTAATTTAGTACTATATGGTTTTAATTAACAATTGCAAGTACTACTTGAGCACTAATACTTGATTTTAACCAGCTCTCTAACCTTAGTTATATGTCGTGTAGCAAGTTAACTTATAAAGACTACTTCAGAAAAACTGTATTTGAAGATACTGTAAAATGGAGTTGTTGCTTGTTGCTACAACAACATCTTATGCATTTGCTGCATAGAGGAATGTTTGATATTTGGAGATTGAGACGATTCTAGACTTACTCGTGCTGAGTAGTAATTTAGGGCTAGATTTTCAAAGATGCCTAAAGGTGCAGAAAGGCACAGAAGACATCCAACACAGTATTTGTTTCTGGTTCCCACAGAAGCCAACAGAATTATTGGTGGATCAAAGTACTGCATAAAAGGCATGAACATCAGCAGCAGACCTGTCATACAGGATGGGATTCTCACTTATAAATGTGGCATTTCCCACTGTTCAGCTTCTTACTTTTCTAGCCTACAAATGGACATAACCCAACTGTGAAAAAAACCCAACAAACCCTTAAAAAAGTAGTTGATATTTTTCCTAGATCCTCAGGATTTAATTTCCTGTCCTGTCTGGTAGGTCACCTACACCTTACCACAGCACAGCTCTACTGTTGCACCCTCTCGCTTCTCATTATGAAGGTTTTGCTATTCAAGCAAAAGGGGAATTCCAAAGACTCTGTAATACAGGAGTCTACACAGATATTTGTTTGCTTAAATGTACTCCAGGGTCACATTTGTATGAAAGTATAGCTCTGTGAACTCAAACTACTAATGTAAATTTTAAATATGGCAGAACTGCACCGTGCCTTCACATATAAGTTTGTCATGAGGCATGAAAAGATTTGCTGTCAGTGGTTGAGCTGCATTTATTCTCAAGGATATATCTACATATGATGTGCAGATATAAAGTGGTTTGAGACTCCTGAATTCCATGTGGTATCTTCCTAGTGTGGCTAACAAATCTAATACTTTTTTGGTGTGATTTTAAAAAAATAACCTAATAATATATCTCTAAGAATGGCCTAAGTTGTCTTTGAAAAGAAAAGATTTATTAGACAACTGTAATGACAGTGCAAAATTTCCCCTTGTGCAATAAGACTTTGTTGTACAACAAGGGGATGGACTTCTGTGCTGACCTGTGCCTTATTCAGGCCATTGAAATCTGTGACTGCAGAAGAAGGGGAAATGAATATCTAAGTAACCTAGGAGCATGAATCAACATAAAAGAATGTGATTTTTTCATTTGCAGCAGCCATGTCCTCTCTCTTTCTCCAAGGCTAGACCTTTCTCAGAATGTGTTTATGACTATGTCCTGTTTATTCGCTGTGTTTTACAGGCTGAGACTGCAGCTAACCGGATCTGTAAGGTGCTTGCTGTGAATCAGGAAAATGAGAGGTTGATGGAAGAGTATGAGAGACTAGCAAGTGAGGTAAAGATGCTGTATCTGTGATGTGATGACAATGAACTACTGAAAGCTGAAAGATACATGCACGCTCTGGAAGAGTGGAGACCCTATGAGTGTAAATCTCACAGTGGCAGGGTACAAAGCCCAGCTGCCCAAGATGTTAAGGTTTAGGTGACTCCTTTGCCACAGACTTCCTGTGTGACCTCCAGCAAGTCAGTCAGTTTTGTTAACATACCCAAAAGGTGTTTTGAGGACTGTCATCTGTCTGCCCCAAGACCAAGCTTCTTGTCTCTGTAATCTTCAAAGATAGCCATCCTTGGCCACATGTGGAACATATCATATCCTGTCACTCCAAGCAAGCCCATTGGCTTTGTGTACTGCAAAGCACACCTGGGGGGGTCTGTCAGGGTGTTCACAATTCACCTGTGAGCACAGACAGCAGATGAATGAAGAGGGAGGCACAGTGTGCTCCTCCTGTCCTTTCTTGGGAAATGGCAAATCTGAGTCAGAATTACAGATTTATAGTGAACAAGTGAGAGCTCTCTTGTCTTTTATGCATAACCTGCAAAAACATACTGAGATCACAGCACTACTCTCTGTGTCTACATTGGCACTAAAGGACATGAGAGTCAAGATTTTTATTTGACCTGAGTTACTTGGCTGGTTTCTGTCCTGATCCCATCACTTTTGAAAGTGGCAAGTGATTTTGGGTAATTCAGATTTTGAGTGTGTTCATCTTTCTGAAAATTGGGCTATTTCTAGAAATACATAGAATATCTGGGCAAGTTAGTTAGAAAAGTATTGTTCAGCTTTGAAAATCTTGTGGTTACTCACCATTAAGGCATCAATTCCAACAGAAGCCAATAATGTTAAAATGGAACAAAGTAATTAAGATTTGTGTGTTCGATATAATCTTTTTTTGGTTGCTTTTCCATTGCCTTTGTATGAGTTGTTTGTGTTGGTTTGAAAGCTTTTAGAATGGATTCGCCGGACAATTCCTTGGCTGGAAAACAGGACTCCAGAAAAAACAATGCAGGCTATGCAGAAGAAATTAGAGGATTTCCGGGACTACCGCCGCAAACACAAACCTCCCAAAGTCCAAGAGAAATGTCAACTGGAGATCAATTTCAACACCCTGCAGACAAAACTGAGAATCAGCAATCGTCCAGCTTTCATGCCATCGGAGGGGAAGATGGTTTCAGTAAGTAAAGGAGGCCTCAATATTCTGTTCACTTTATCAATGATCCCCCCAAAATGTCAACGTGAAGGTTTGATGTTCAGAAACATCAGTCTGTTGCACTTTTGCAACACCAAACCACCCTTTTTACATACTTCCTTTCATTCTAGAATCTTCCTTTCTATTAAGCATGCTCCTGCCTCTTTGAAGGCTTTCCCAAGAACAAATTGTCTTGAGATGCAAGATGGGAATGTTATCAATACTTCTCTGTCAGTGAGGACAAATATTGTTTATGTAAGCAAAACTCACAGTGGTTTCACTGACATTTTAGTCACCAGACCTACAGAAACTGAGATTGCTCAATGTATGTTTCTGCTTTTTTCTCCTTTTAAAAATTCTATTGTCTTCTTTTCTTATGTCTGTGAAGATAAGTATAGTCAGTACCAAGAATCTTCATCTGCTGATAAGTGCTGTAATTTGATTGTGGGTCAAAACATTTCCAGTGGAATATAGCAAACCTGTTTCTGTACTCTGTTCTATCATTGTGTTTTGGTTGTTCATAAACAAATGATTGCACTATCTGAAAAGAGCCATTGTCCAACCCCCAAATGCAGAAAATAAGGGCCCTGTTACTTCAGCTTCCCACTTACACCTTTGAGTTTCTGAGAAAGCTCACAAAACTTTGTGCACCACAGAAACTGGTAAGATAAGCACCAAATCTTCTTGATACTAATTGTTTTGCTATTGTCAACTTGTGAAAGCAAAGCACTTTTATTTTGATAACAGATAGGTATGTAATAAAAGAACACACACATTGTAAAATGGGAGATAAAAACAATATATCATGAAGACATTCCAAAATGTGCTTGGAATTTGTGCAGGGGCTCCTTTCATGAACCCAACTGAATACAAGCCACTTTTTGAAGCAGGTGTCTGGACTGAAAGACTTCCTGAGCTGCCCAACAACATTTTCTATGATTCCATGAGTTTACAAAATCTGGACATAAAACCTTCTCTTTTTGAAGCCAAATCATGAATGAATCAGAAATCTGTAAATTTAGATAGAGATTATAGTTTCATCCCCTCTCTTCCATGTATTCTCTTCACAGGATATTGCCGGTGCTTGGCAGAGACTTGAACAAGCTGAGAAAGGCTATGAAGAGTGGCTGCTGAATGAAATACGACGACTGGAAAGACTTGAACACTTGGCTGAGAAATTTAGGCAGAAGGCTTCCACTCATGAACAGTGGGCATATGGTGAGCAGAGATGGCTTTTAACATTTTTAGTGTTTTAATGTTCAAAGTCGAACAGCCAATGCTGAGTATTTGACAGCCAGGAACTCACTCATAAGTAGTTTGGACGATTTTAGAAACCTAAAATAATAACAGATAAAATGTCCAGTTTTGTTGGCTGTAGTCGTGATCCTATGTTGTTGGCCTGTTGCTAATGAAATGTAACTGTAAAAATCATACTTGAGGTAGTGATTCAAACTTAAATGGAATATTTGGCATTTGAATATTACCACTACTGCTCATGTATTCCTATGAATTTGTACACAGCAATCCAACCAGAAATGCAGTGACAGCACTTGTTAAGTGTGAAATTATTAACAGAGGTATTCTGAGTTGATTCTTATTCGGCCATCATGATGTTTTGAATAGTCCACATAAACTATATGACAATGGACTCATTTCTGCTTTGCTCCAAACCCCGGATTACACCCCATTTATAGTTCTGGTTTTTAATGGTAACCTAACCTTACGTGTGGTTGTAACAGCTATAAGACCATACAGTGGCATTTAGTTTTGTTGGGGACTAGTAAACATGGATCTGCTCAATCATCCTATTGTTTGCCCTGACAACTGTCTTCCTGCTTCTGCCGTACTTTTTCCAGCTAGATCCTTTTCACACTGTGAGAATAAACCAGAGTCCATCCTGTAATGCAGTTGCTGGAAGCGCACAAGGCTAGAAATGGCTGCCAAGCCGATACTAGAAGGGAAACTACAGTGTTTGTTAGCCCTGAGAGCCTATTTTCTGAGCATAAACTACTCATGGTGACAAATTATAGCCGCTGTGCAGGGAAAACTTCACTTAAGCTGGTACATAGTAAGTGAAACAATAGTTGTGTCTGGCTCTAGAATTCATGGAGCTGTGTAATGCTATGTGGTGAGCTGCAGCCGTAGGGCCTGTCTGTGTGGATTCAGTTGTCCAACACAGGAGCTACTCAGGAGTAGTATTTCAGTTTCTACTTACTCTTTGCTTCTCTAGCCTTTTGTAAATAGGTTGGCATTTTCCACTTCAAATTCAAATTGGATACAAAAGGCAGTCGCACATCTCACATTTTTTTGGTTTTGTTTTTTTTTACATGCTGAAATGAATAATGAATTGAAGGCAGAACATAAAAAAGAATAACATCGTTAGTAAGAGTGAAGCTGAGCGTAGCAGTGAGATTTCTGGTTTCATAAGTCTATTCGTAAGTCTATTCTACAAAAGACTTAGCACAATGGTTTAGAGATCCAGTTTTTGCTAATATACCATTTTTATGCCAGATTCTCCAGCAATTTCTCCAGTAATACTCACTATTTTAAACCAGTATAAACAGCCTATAAAAAAATCCAGAAAATACTCTGAGATCTTTAAAACTATATGTTTCTAATTAACACTGTTGGGCTGATAATTTGCTGCTGAATTTCAGTGGGGTTGGGATTTCATCTCATACATACGATTTTTCACCATGCCTGAGTTTAAAAAGTTGATTAAATTTGCAATTTTTCTAACAAATAAATTAGTGAAAAATGAGTAATATTTTAATTTCCTCTTTCAGGCAAAGAGCAGACCTTACTTCAGAAGGATTATGAATCTGCTTCTCTGACAGAAGTCCGTGCCATGTTAAGGAAACATGAAGCTTTTGAGAGCGATTTGGCTGCTCACCAGGATAGGGTGGAACAGATCGCTGCCATTGCCCAGGAGCTGAAGTATGTTCCATTTAAAGGCTTGCAGCTGCTGACATTTAACTTTGCGATAAACTCTTTCCAATGAATTTGATAGTGTCATAGGTACCAACCTAAGAATTCCAGAGATAGCTTCATAAGTATATTATCTGAGCTGGTCACTAAGACCTTTCCCTCATCTCCCCCTTGCCCCCAACCAAATATAGATATTCAACTGACCAAAATTATTTGGAAACAAACATTTTCAACTTGGCTTAACAGTAATCTTCTAGCATTAGTTCTGCTGATGAGTCCATTGTGTGTTGATGGGAATCCTGGAGGTGTTTATTTCACAGTTCATATGGTCTGCTGAGAGGTACTGGCTTTGAGTTATTTAACTTAGAGAATAATTCCACTTACACAAATTACAGATCGAGTATCTTCACAAGTATATTGGTCTTTTCAAAGGGTTTCACATCCGTAAATTATCGCTATAGCAGTGGGTAATGCACTGACTTTCTTGAAGATTTGACTCTAGTATGTTTATTTTCACAAACACTTCATATTATATTGCAAGTGCCATTGTCTCCATTTTACAGAAAGGACAGTGGGGCATATGGAAACTAAATAAATTGCTCATTGTCACACAAAAAATCAAGTACACACAAGGCTCTTCATAGCAGAGCTAGAGTTTTCACCCACAGTTCTGTCAACTTAGCCAGAGGACCAACTCTTGCTCATCCAGCATACTATGCCCAGAGAAAACACAACCAGAGCTGAGAACAACTCTGCAACACATTTAGGCTACATCTGTATTGTTGACATCAGCTATATAGGTCGGGGATGTGAAAAGTCAAGGCTCCTGACTGACTCCTTATGGCAACAAAGTCCTGAGTGCTGTTCAGGTTGGTCTGGCTAAACTCTGCTTGCTGGTGGAGCTTGCTTTTGTTTGTGGGAAGGTTGTTAATTCACCTGCATGAAGCACAGCTTTGTCAGCAAAGCTCTGCCCACACTGACAGGACTGTAGTAGTATTACATACTGATGTTCCTTTTCTGGTCAAGTCATCTTGGTGTATACATCAAGATAAGCACATTCAATTTTATCCCCTTATGCAGTTAATTGCACTAGTTTTGTACTGTAAATCAGTGGTGCCACTACTGGTCTTAGCAATTTGGCACTTACTTAAATTCCTTCCTCACCCGCAGTATAAATCTGTAAAGCCAGCAGGAACAAATGTGCAGTAGTGGTCGAAACAGGAGCCAAGATCAAAATTCTCAGATTCCTGCCCTTGGCTTCAGCTCTCCAGGTTCCAGTTTCTCACCTTGAACAGGCAAAACAGTTACTGCTTAGAAACCAAGTGTTAAAAACATGCTCTCTTTTCACTTTGCCAAGGATCATGACTCATAAACAGCGCCATATTCATTAACAATTTAAAAATCAGAGACTTGTCTAAAAATGTAGTTCATACCTGATAGCAACAGCACTTACAGTAATTGTGTAATTCAATGGGATTTAGAAGAAAAATCCTACCTTCAAGATTATTTAAAGGATGAAAAGAAAGCACAGTGTGCAGAGTAAGTACTTGTTTTTAGTTAATATGTGAAAGAAATCTGAATAATGCAGAGAATGGAGATTGCACCGAGTATGTGAGCTTATGAAACACCTTCTGGCATGCCTTGATCTCTGTTGTGGAGTTATTTCATAGAATCATAGAATGGCTTGGATTGGAAGGGTCTTAAAGATCACCTAGTTCCAATTCCCCTGCAATGGGCAGGGACACATTCCACTAGACCTGGTTACTCAGAGCTCCATCCAAATTGGCCTTAAACATGTCCAGGGATGGGGCAGCCGCAGCTTCTCCAGGCAACCTGTTCCAGTACCTCATCACCCTCACAGTAAGGAATCTATGCCTAATATACAGTCTAAACCTATCTTCTTTCCATTTAAAGCCATTCCCCTTTGTCCTTTTAAAAGTCCCTTTCCAGCTCTCTTGTGGGCCCCTTTTAGGTACTGAGAGGCTGCAATAAAGTCTCCTCAGAACATTCTTTTCTACAGGCTGGACAGCCCCAACTCTATCAGCATGTTTTCTTAGGAGAGATGCTCCACCTCTCTGATCGTCTTCGTGGTCTTCCTGTAGACCAGCTCCAACAGCTCCATGTTTTTTATGTTTGGGTCCCCAGAGCTGGATGCAGCACTCCAGGTGGGTCTCACAAGACCAGAGTAGAACGACAGAATCCTCTCCGTTGACCTGCTGGCCACACTGCTTTTGATGCAGCCCAGGACACGGTTGGCTTTCTGGGCTGCACATGCATATTGCTGGGTCACACTGAGCTTCTTGTCAACCAACATCCCCAAGTCCTTCTCCCCAGGGCTGCTCTCAAGCCATCCTCTGCCCAGCCTGTATTTGTGCATGGGATTGCCCCAAGATTTGTTTCTCTTTATACTAAAGAAAGTTTCTGTAACACCTAATCATTGTTAATTCAACTTCATGAGTTATGAGAAACTTGGGGAATGTAGTATACGTAGTGGAGCATCTGCTTACCAGTGTTTAGAACCCTGTGTCCTTTACCTCTGGTGACGCCAGTGAACACTGTATCCTATCTATTTTGGGATTGTCTCTTCTCAGTTGTTTCAGTAATTTGCTGTGTGAAGTTAAACAAGTTATTTGTGGCCTGGGCAGCAAAGGTGCTGAAAGCTGATTGCATTTAGAGATGCTCTAATTTGACTTCTCTGCTTCTCCATACAATGGGGCTATCAGTGCCTGATTTTCACCGTGACTCAGTAGCCCAGTTAGGCTTAATGCCCTTGGAGAACACTGAATGAAAGGTCATAAAGGTCAGGTTTTATCATTGGCTTCAAGCAGATAGGCAGCTTCTATTTAAATATTGATTTTAATTATTTATACATCATTCCTCTCACAGTAAGATTATGGAGGAAAATGATGATTTCTTTCTTCATTCATATTTTTAAAGAAGGATTAATATCTGAATGCTGAGAAATGTGCATTTGCACTACGCACACAAACTGTGTGTATATTTTTTTTCCTCATCACTGAATCAGGCTCTTACAGAAATCATCAGCATCTGTGTCTAAATTCCAAGTCAGTACACCTCCATGTTTTGATTAGTCAATCTTTTGGATGCCTACTATTCCTATTTCAAAGGAGAACAATGGCTGTATGGCCTTGTACTCTACTTGTTACAGTTTCCTGTCTGTTCTGGTATTTTCTGCTGCAGCAGCTCAGTCCACTGTGTGCTTAAAGGTGAAGTTGCCACAAGCTTGTTGTTTGGTGCTGTTTAGATAAAGGATTTATGCGTGTATGCAAACAGGTGATTCCAGCCAGGATGCTGCTATAAGATTCCCAGCCTGTACAGACTTAGATATTCCTTGGCAAAGAGGCATGACAGGGCTTGGATAGGGCTATACATAAAGCTGAAAGAAGCCAGGCATTTCTAAAATGAGATTTACCATTTATGACATAGCAAATGCTCACTTGAATGAGCTGTACTATGAAGAGCCATGTTAATTTATGATCTTTTGTGCTTATTTTAATATTTTCAATCATCAAGGTAAAAATTTTCTTGTATTGTATGCATTTTCTTGTATACCCATAATTTCTAGTATAGCAACTTAATTTCAGCTAAGCAGACCACTGTCTGTAACACTGATTTGGAGAGTCTTTTTAATTCTGGAGACCTGGGCTCAAATTGTGCTTACATGCATGGTTAACAGCCTTGTTCTGAAGCAGTGCTAAAGCATATTGCTCAGTGGTGAATTTTTGTGACACTATCACTGTTCCTAAAGCAAACTCATACTTAAATGCTTCTCTGGATCAGGTCAAAATTTGACTAAATTTTTAATTTTTGACTGGTAAGTTTGAATTACTAGTAAGAACAATAGGAATAACTTAATAATTCCCAAGGCTGTAGATTTCAAATGACCAAACAAATAGAAATTAATGTTCTCTTAGAAGGTCTGAAACACATATGCAGCAGTACTTCATGTACTGCAAAGCAAAACTTTTTACAAAATCTGAAATCTAGTCTCTTTAATGTTGAGAGAGATATAAAAATTAGTAGGGCAAGGAATGTAAGCCCGTGTTTTATTTCCAAGCAATTAGTCTCTTATGAGTTATTTCTTTCTTTGAACAGAACTTTGAACTTTCTGTTCTTTGAACAGAAAAATGTTCTGTGACACATATAATACACTTATTTGAAGTAAACAACAGCAGGCCCAGAGGGGTAGTGGAGCTACACTAATGCCACTTGGTAATCTAACTTACAATTTTTGATCCACTGGTGCCCTTTTTAAAAGTTGTTTTGATGTTATTCTCTTACCTATTGTGATGTCCACATAACATATCCCTGGAAGAAATAGGATAGCAGAGATCTTATGGGCAATGACTGAACCTCCCTGGCAGAGCTGGTGGAGGAATGTGGCACATTACCTTCCAGGACTTTGATTGGAGCTGGCTAAACTCCAATTAGTGAGGGAAAGCAGTCCCTCACTTTCATGGAAGGACCTGCCCTTACCCTAATCGACAAAAGGAAATAAGCGATCCATTGAAGCAAAAATAAAACTTGCTCTCTCAGGAACATCATCTAATAATCTCAATATGCTATAATGAAAAAAACCCAACTTCCAGCCAAAAATTCAGAGCAGGAAAATAAATCTTAGCCTCTTTCATCCAAAACTCCATGCTCCTGACTTAAAATTTCTTAGCAGATAGATGGCTTTTGTTGCATCCCTTGAAGGCTAATGAAAAGGCTTGCTCCAAAGGAGGAAGCAAATTTTTGTATTGAGGAGCCTTTTTATAGTATGACTTGCTGGCAGCTTTCTCTGTACATATAACAGTTTAGTTTCACAATTTTGGGTTGGTTTTGTTATTTTTCTAAATTGTTAGGAGGATTGGGTTATAGAACACCTAGGCAAACTTGACACCTACAAGTTTATCAGTGCTGAAGGAGCTGATGGACACCATAGCAAGGCCGCTCACAATAGTCTTTGAAAGTCCATGGTAATCAGGAGAGGTGCCTGAGGACTGGAAGAAAGCAAATGTCACCCCAGTCTTCAAAAAGAGCAAGAAGGAGGACTCGGGGAACTACCACTCACTCAGCCTTGCCTCAGTCCTTGGAAAGGTGATGGAGCGTCTTATTCTGAAGACCATGCCCACCCACATGGAAGATAAGAAGGTGATCAAGAGAAGTAAGGTAAATCATGCTTGACCAATCCGATTGCCTTCTATGAAGAGGCAACTACCTGGATGGATGAGGAGAGAGCAGTGGATATTGTCTGCCTTGACTTCAGCAAGGCTTTCAAGACTCTCTCACAACATCCTCATGGGCAAACTCAGGAAGTGTGGACTGGATGAGTGGACAGTGAGGTAGATTGAGAACTGCCTGAATGGCAGATCCCAGGGGGTTGTAATCAGTGGCAGAGCGTCTAGTTGGATTCCTGTCACTAGTGGTGTCCCACATGGGTCAATACTGGGTCCAGAGTTGTTTACCTTGTTCATCAGTGACTTGGATAGAGGGGCAGATGCCTCCTTAGCAAGTTCACTGATGGCACAAAGTTGGGAGGAGTGGGTAAATATCCCAGAGGGCTGTGCAGCCCTTCAGCAGGACCTCGACAGGTTGGAGAATTAGGCAGAGCAGAACTGTCTGAAGTTCAACAAGGGTAAATGCAGGGTCCTGCAACTGGGAAGGAATAATCCCCTGCACCAGCACAGTCTGGGGGCTGACCTGCTGGGAACTAGCTCTGCAGAGAAGGATCTGGAAGTCTTGGTGGACAATAAGCTGTCCATGAGCCAGCAGTGTGCCCTGGTGGCCAAGAAGGCCAATGGTATCTGGGGGTGCATTAGGAAGAGCATTCCCAGCAGGTTGAGAAAGGTGATCCTGCCCCTCTACTCAGCCCTGGCAAGGCCACATCTGGAGTGCCGTGTCCAGTTTTCTGGGCTCCTTAGTACAAGGGAGATGTGGAGCTCCTGGAGCAGGTCCAGCGGACAGCTACAAAGATGATTAGGGGACTGGAGCATCTCTCTTGTGAGGAAAGGCTGAGGGAGCTGAGCCAGTTCAGCCTCGAGAAGAAACAACTGAGATGGGACCTCATCAATGTCTCTAAGTATCGCAAGGGAGGGTGTCAAGAGGATGGAGCCAGGTTCTCCTGAGTGGTGCCAAGCAACAGGACAAGAGGCAAAGGGCAGAAACCGAGTCACAGGAAATTCCGTCTGAGTATGAGGAAGAATTTCTTTACTGTGAGGGTAACTGAGCACTGGAATATATTGTCCAGAGAGGTTGAGTCTTCTTTACTGCAGATATTCAAGAACCAGCAGGATGCAATTCTGTGCAATGTGCTCTTGGATTACCCTGCTTCAGCAGGGAGGTTGGACCAGATGACCCCCTGTGGTCCCTTCTAACCTCACCCATTCTGTATTTCTGTGATTCTGTTATGGCATTTTATTTTTACCTGTTTTACCATTCTTCACTTTCAACAGTAAATTGATTGCAGAACATCTGAAGCCTCTTTTAAACAGAATGTTTCACATACTTCTCAGCTTTATCCCAAATCAATTTGTTCTGTGGAGGAAGCATGAGCACTGCCTCTGACCTACAGAGCTTCTGGCTTCTGGCCTGTGGCTTCACAGAGGAAAACTGCCTCTATTCTCTTTTGTCCTCTGTGATTCTCTATGTTACTGGCAGTGTGATCTGTACAATCTTCTTGCAAATTGCGTAGGGAAGAATACTCAAAAAAAGGGAAAAAATTCTATCTACATTTACTGACTTACTCAAGCCTCAAAGTAAATCTTAGATTCATATTGCCATGTGTCACATAATCACAATCTCTGCAATGCTTAGTACTGGGCAAAGTGTCCTCAAGGATCAGCCAAGAGCTGAATTCAGTGGATGGTGATACACTGATAAAAATGACTTTTCAAAGTGTCAAACACATGTATTGTGTTATGGATAGGTATTATCTGCCACCAAAATCAAAAATTCAGTTTGAGGCAGACTCAGTGCAGAATCTCAGTACAGAACCTTAAAAATTTATTCCAGTCTCAGGCACAATAGTAAGTTCTTTCTATCAGGATAATATAAGCCTATTAAGTAGGTGAAAAAGGAATGGTAACTGCTGATTCATGCTGGTGGCATATGTGGGTCTGAAGATCCCTGGTCTCTGAACTAGCCAGTTCTGTGGTGTAGCTCTGTGGGGAGTTCCTGAAAAGGAAGATGAAAATTGCTCTCTGTGTCCCAGATCTGGGCAGCCCCTATTAGTATTGCCAGGCCTGTGAGATAGATTATGCTTTGAATGAACCTGAGGTATATTTCTCAATTAAATATTTTCAGAGCATAAAAGGATTGAAAGGATCATTGGATTATTTAGAACAAAATATATATTTCAGGCCAATTCATTTAAAACTGTACCAATCTTCAGAAACTTGATAAACACTCAGACTAGAGCATGATGGTCTTTGGGAGATCAAATTGCTTGTGCCACAGGAATAGGTAAGATAAAGATGCTTAGACACCTTAATTGTCTTTAATACCTGGATGTCACAGATGGATACTTGATTTTTCTCACAACAGAGGAGATTGATCTTGATCCTGTGCTGTGCTTCTTGAAATGCTGAATGTCTAGATCACACATTCCTATACTGCAACACTTGCTTGCCTTGAGGAGAAATATTGCAAAAAAAGAGGGGAAGAATTACTGAGGGCCAGTGGAAATGTGAACAGGCAACTGCTCCTGTCTTTCAGAAAGTCACACAGATTTTTGTCTTCACTCTTTCTTAGTGAACTAGACTACCACGATGCTGCAAGTGTCAATGATAGATGCCAAAAGATATGCGACCAATGGGACAGCCTGGGAACACTCACTCAGAAAAGGAGAGAGGCACTGGAGGTAAACCGTATAACAACAATCAGCAGCTCAGCTGAGGCAGGGAGGGGGAAATGAACCATTTATTTCAGATCTGGAAATGGTGCCATTGAGCATCCACTTTGGAATCCAAACCCTTTCCTCAGATCTCCATTTCATCTTTGTGTGATTTCATTTGCAAACAGATAGGATTGCTCAGAGCAGACTTGAGAGTACTCAGCTGCCAGGGATACTTCTAAAGCAGCAATAAGTGGCATGTAGTTTGTAGCACCACTCTGTGGGAATTTGATGTCCAGCACGGCTAACAAAAGCCATTGGTTACATACCTTTTCATCCTTGTCTGAATTTGCAGTCTTGCATACTTATCTGGCCAGCAGTGGGTTAATTTTTTCGTAGTAAGTATTCCAAAGCACTGAGTTACTTTCCAAAACCTTGTTTCTTAGGAAAAGAGGAAGTCACATACACGTATGCCAAAGTGGAAAACATATGTCTAACTCTTCCTTTTTGTACTTACAAGAAATTACTAAATTTACTAAATCAAGATTAGCAGATTTTAATTCATTTGCAGATAGATCCCAACAAAAATACTTAAAATATCAGTAGTTATACTTCAAAGGCATACATTCACCCCTTTTAATGTGTTAGATATGAGAGTATCTTTACTGCAATTAGTCCTATTGCCTTGAGTGGGAATCCTCAAAGCAGGTGGTGAAATCAGTCAATGCAATCAAATGCTTTTGAAAAGACAAGGCATGACTTTGTGCATGGGTGGGTATGTGTTATGTGGAGCTAGATCTTGCCCTAGTAACAAAGGAATGTACTTTGCCCAACCTGTACAGAGGACGGAGAAATTGCTCGAAACAATCGATCAGCTTCACCTGGAGTTTGCCAAAAGAGCTGCTCCTTTCAACAACTGGATGGAAGGTGCTATGGAAGACCTACAGGACATGTTTATTGTTCATAGTATAGAGGAAATTCAGGTAAATGGTGTTTTTTTTTTGCTTAGAGTCATAGGGAAAACAAGAAAGGAAGATTTTCCTTCTGGGAGAGTAGAACACTTGTAAGAAAAATACCCATATCTGTCTTGACATTTTCTTTGTGATGGGCCATGTCCGCTCTATTATAAATAGAGGTCTTTGCTGGTATGAAACAATGGTCCTGATAAAGTCCTTGAGGGCTGTTTTGTGAATGTACCTAAATGTGTTATTTCCTGTATCTACAGATACATGTAGACAGGATGTTTGAGAGGCTGAGAGAGGAGCTGTGCTTATTTACAGCAGATGTTTCAGATGTTGGAAGAAATGTTAAAGTTTTCATGGTTTCCCCCTCTGTTTCTGATTTTAGAGTTTGATCTCTGCACACGATCAATTTAAAGCAACTTTGCCAGAGGCAGATGGTGAAAGACAGGCCATACTGTCGATCCAGAATGAAGTTGAAAAAGTTATCCAGAGTTATAGCATGAGAATAAGTGCAACCAATCCTTACAGCACTGTTACTGTTGATGAGATTCGCAGCAAGTGGGAAAAGGTAATGTATGCTAAATACATAAAGGACATTGTAACACAGTGTTCTAGTTTAGGAATACTGAGAATATTCAGAGAACTTTAAAATAAGTCTCTAAATTATTCTAGATCATCAGATGCCAGAATGAACTTTCTACGGTACCTTATGCAATCCTTTATGTTTGCCAGGCTCGCTTCACAATATCCCTTGCTCCCGTCACTCAGTATTACCTATGTCCTCCTTGGCTTTTAGTGGGGCAAGAGAAACATGTGTTCAGGCTAATGCAGAGCTGGTGGCTGGCCAAGGTGTGCTGTTAAAAGGACATAAAATTATTATATTTTTTCTCTTAGTATAAACAGTAGCATGTGTGTCTCTTCTACCCAGATGCTGCTTTTCACAAATGTTATATAAAATTAGCATTTTTGGGACCATTAATGTTCCATCCAATTAGACTGAAATTGGTATTGGCAATTGAAAATTCCTGGAGAGGGATTAAAGAGAGGCACCTAGAGCATTCCCACAAACTTTATTTAATTAGGAACCAAGACAGATAATGTGCTGAAGGTACATTATTGTGTAGAGTGTAGAATTACATAAACTTACATGGACAAGAACACACCCTCAATGGGTTATAAAAACCAAGCAGTAAGGACTAAGGCCAGAATCTCCCTGGGCAATTCAGAAGGGTAAGCCAAACAAAAGCATTTGCAATGAATTAGAGACCTTCAGATACACATGATGGACAGAACATGTCTCATACTATCATAATGGCTGTGCTCAAATAAAATGATTTGCACCAGCTGTTCTTAGAACAATTACTTAGAGATTGTAAAATCACCCATATTTCAAAAGAAAAACAAAGTAACTGCTCAACAGCAGTTCAAGTGAAATAATTGTCTTGAACTTGAATCCAGCCAGAGGTGAGAATTTCTTCCCTCTCCGTTTCAGTCTGTCTCGTCAGGCTGCCCAAGACCATGTTATCAATTTCGTATGTTAGCAAAGAATTTGTTAATAAAAGAGTAATCATGATTCTGGCTTGTTCTTCTGATATCGACCTTCAGACCAATAGTCTGAAGTCACTGCAGACTTATTTGTTCCATTTATTTTTAAACTGTTCGATTGTGCCTACTCACATTTAGTACTTTCCCACTGTAACAGGTGAAGCAGCTGGTGCCCCAGAGGGATCAATCCTTGCAGGAGGAATTAGCCCGCCAACACGCCAACGAGCGCTTGCGTCGCCAGTTTGCCGCTCAGGCCAATGTCATCGGGCCATGGATCCAGACCAAGATGGAAGTGCGTGTCAGACTCTCATGCAGAAGCTGATGAACAAAGCGGTTTATAATTTTTTTATCTCTACTTTATATACAGGGCAACAGCAAAGTCCATGATAGTTTACCAGGTGTTTGATCCTGAAATATTTAGCACCTGTTAAGCTGATTTTTAAAACTGTGGAAGCTTGTACAAGTGGTACCTTAATGGTGAGCAGGAGATTCAGCTCTGAAAAATCAATCACTAAACAATTACTGTTTAGCTTCTGCTTTTTGTAGAAAAGATACTAAGATCACTGGGGTCTCAGTGTTGACTCCAGATATAAATGTGCCACATTTCTTTTGAAATGTGTTTTCTATGGCAAAATTTCTCATCTCCACTATATGAATGTTTTATTACTATTGCTTCTTAGTATGAAAATACAATGCATTTATGTTAAAGTTGGTCAAATTAGCAAATATGAAGCTCAAATTTTGTGGGACCTGGGGGTGTCTTTGTTTCTTCTGACAGGAAATCGCCCGCAGTTCTATTGAAATGACAGGGCCTTTGGAGGACCAGATGAATCAGCTGAAGCAATATGAGCACAATATCATTAATTATAAACACAACATTGACAAACTGGAAGGAGATCATCAGCTTATACAAGAAGCCTTGGTGTTTGACAACAAGCACACCAACTATACTATGGAGGTAGACATTTACTCCCTTTTGTACTTGTTAGTTTATTCTGCCCTCTTCTGCTGTGTAACTACCGTCCCTGATACGAAGGTACTGCCACAAATGATGAAATTTGGCAGGTTTTATGATAATCTCATAAGACTTGTTTTATTTTCATTTATTTTCACTTTTAGTGAAGAAGTACCCATTTTAGAAATGAGTTCTGTATTTTTCTGAAGGCCATTTTTATTTTTAAGGATCCTTGGTCATAATACAGAGTTAGTGGTATGGAAAATGTATCACATAAATACTTGGAGTTGATTTTTTTCTTATTGTACTTTTTATACCCTTAGAAGAATATATTTGATTCTGTAATAAATAAGTATTTTCTCTCTCATAGCACATCCGTGTTGGATGGGAGCTTCTACTTACCACCATTGCTCGAACTATCAACGAGGTTGAGACTCAGATCCTCACAAGAGATGCCAAGGGTATCACCCAGGAACAAATGAATGACTTCAGAGCATCATTCAATCATTTTGACAGGGTACAGTACTCCTGCTTTTTCTCAACTTGCAATCTTTATTCTTCCTTAAAGTGAGTTTCTTTTCATTCCAAATGTAAGCCTTTTTAAAAAACTGCAAATGCAGTAGCAATGGGCTCTTTTTAAAGGAGAACAAAAAGATCAGTTAAGAAAGAATTTATAGCCTTATAAAGTCATAGAATGGCTTGGGTTGGAAGGGACCTTAAGGATCATCTATTTCCACCCCCCACCTTGGGCAGGGATGACACTCGCTAGGTCAGGTTGCTCAGGGACCCACACGACCTAATAGCATTGTACAGATAAATTAAAGATTAATTTTTACTCTTTAAATGTAATGCAGAATTATAGTTCTGCTAATATGGTTTAGTATTTGTTCAAATAACAACTAGAGCTGAATAAATCTGTGTGTTTTGGCTAGTAACATGCCCTTTATTTTAAGATAGTACAGCATGTTCTATGTACTTGCTGTTTGCTTACATCTCATTAAATTAAGCTGTAATCTGGATTACAGGTTTGGTTTTTTTGAATCACAAGTTACGTCCCTAGAAATATATTTGTAGGAAATATAACTGGGGCACTGATAGCTGTCCAGGAATATCCTTTATTTTTCTGGCTGCGTATGGGAAATAACAGGCTGTTATTTTTTTCACTTATCTAAATATTGATGAATAAAAAAGTAGGAAGGAAAACACTACTGTGAAGAAACTTACCTCTGTAAGTTATGTGGTATTCATGGTCAGAGGGTTAAAAAGATAAACCACTAATAGACACAATAGCAGGCACAATGCAGATAGGGATCTGACATTCCCACCTGGAGAACTATCTGTACATAGAGCTTTGATGGCTCTGTGCTCGCTTGAACCCACCTTCAAAACCAAGTTCGCAGTTCACGTACTGAAAAAAGTTACCATAATGCAGCATCGAGCTGTTATCTTTTTACCGGTACGGATTGCTGTACTTAGCAGTCTGTGCATAACTTTTGACTTATATTCTGTTATCATGTGAGTCAGCTTCTTCAAATCATTTCAGGCTATAGCAAAATGCCACTTTCTTTTCCCTTACATCCTGTTTGTCCAGCTCTACTCCAACTGGTTACCCATACCTGCACTTGCATTTGATATCCATTGGGTACTGACAGTCTTAGTTTGCTAAAAATTGTTTAGAATACCCTTAACTGTTTAGAAAGAAGAACAGAATTGCCAAACCTCTGCTTTCTGAAGAAACATGCAAGCATAAGGAAGTTTAGCTACACAGGAACCAGGAATGGATTTTATGGAAAAATCTTAATGTGATCCTAGTGCAGCCTAATTCTTTTTTTTTTTTTGTATTTTCTAAGGAAGCAGAAGATAACATCACAGAAACAGAGATAAGTTTTCTGGGGTGGAAGGATGTAGCATACTAAATGGCTTTCCCAATGCACTGGAGCAGATAACTGAGCAATTAGAGCTATTAAAAGCAGACAGAGTACCAGGCCTGGATAAATTACACGCCAGTATTTGAGAGACCTCATTAAAGGAAAACAGGGACTTTGCACAAACACTTGACAGCTCCCTAAAAACAAGGAAGCAGGGTGACTGAATCCTGGTATATCTTACACTGGATGGCTATTTGTAGGATCCCTGTACCTCTGTAGTTCACAGATGAGTTCTCTGGCACACTTGCAGCAAGGCTGGTTTAGTGGCTGAGGAGATACTATGGCCATCTCTTGGTGCCTCACAATGTCTTGAAGGGCAAAGCTAAATCATACACCAACCGTCCCTATTGTTATGGATTTTTAGGCTTTGCAGATACAATAAGACTGAGATATCAAAGGATACAATAGAACAAGGCCTTAAGAAAGTCTGCGTGACCCAGAAGAGGGTGGTCATGTCACACAGCTGGCAGCACACTGGAGATGGGCTACAACAATAATGTGTAACACAAAAATTGCTTCCCATCTCCTAGATTCTTACCTATTCCCGACTGTCTCCTTTCCTCAGGCTATAATGATTCATGGCTTCAGGCTGTGCTCCTTCTGCCCTGGCTTCTGTTGCAGGAAGCCTGAGTGGCTGGGTCAGAGGTGTAAGGAGACAGATAATTCATCTATCATTCATGATTCATACTCATTTGTTTCTATGGCCTCAATAACCTGGGCCTGGACTGCAAGTTTAGCTGTAGACCTTGCCTTCCCTCATTTCAGATATAATCCAACGGCCTTACAAGAGAGGTCTGGAAGGATTACGTAAAGGGAAAGACCCTTTTGCAAATGCCCTCTTTAGTGGACCCCTTCTGTCAGCATCAGACATGGGAAACTAGTCTAGGAGGACTTCTGACAGTGTAACAATTATATTCTCTGTAGCATAATGCAAGTTAAAGAAAGGAAGAAGGTAAGCTCTAAAACCACTCAGCCATCAAGCCAGGCTTTCTGCAGGGGACAGATAGTAGAAACACTGATAAAAGAGAAGCTTATACGGATTAAATTACAGTGTTACTTAATGGACAGATGCAACTCAATCTACACAGGCTAGAAGGAGATATTGAACAAACATGTTTGAGAAAGGCAGGCTCAATTTTCATTTTTCTGTCTTTCCTATGTCCTTGCACGCATGAATCTTTGGTCTTGGTGAATAAAGGAAACTTAGGGTGCTTCAGAGTTATGTCAGCTTACACAAAATAATGAAGACTTTAAACTTGGAATTTAGACAGAGAAGGCAGTAATGGATTCTTTTATGGTCTTGATTTCCTTAAATAGAAATGAAGATTAAACTGGATTATCTGAAAGTAAGCACTAACATGAAAAATACTGTCTTTTCCATGTCAGATGGACTTAACACTATATGTAAAAATTTTGTTGCACTTAGCAGCATATCTGAATGCCTGATGCAGTTTAAAAAATACTCTGAAAGAATTGGACTGCCGTTCACAAGGATGAATAGACAGAGAGGATCCTGAAAATTAATACTATCTCTGACAAGGAGGCTTTAAATATCTAAGCACAATAGAATCATTTATGCATGCTATAGCTCTGACTTCTGTGGCATTTCTCCAATTTAAAACATTTCTTAATGTCTGACTCTCAGTCTGTGTTGAGGATGTCAGCAAAGTACTAATAGGCAGAGTACTCCCTTCCTCATTTTAAAGAACGTTTTTTGGGTATACATAAATCTAACGTTTTATAGATTGCTTCTAGGAACAACATCCTTTGCTTATAAATCTGTGGAAGGAACCTCTGTCTTCCTCCCCAGGAAGACTGTATTAAAAAAATAAAAATCTTACAGTTCATAATCCATTATGTAGCTTAATTCTGGACTTTTTAATCCTTTGACAGAGAGCTAAAAAATTGGGTGAATAGTTTTAAATGTCTTCTACATCTCAAATATTTGAAAGAAAGCTCTTCAGCATTTTAAAACTTTTTTTTGGGGCGGGGCTGTATGTCCCAGATTCTCAAAATGGCTTAAGTGGGCACCATGCTTCTAAGAATTACAAGGGCAGGAAGAGTCCTGTTTCTGTCACCTTTGTAAAGGCAAGTGGTAAATATGCTCTCTCCCTTGGGTCAAGGGGGCAGCCCTCTTGTGTTTCCAACAGGCAGGTACACACGCTGGTACCCCAGAGGTTATTCCTGAGGATGCCGCTGCTTTCCCATTACTCCTTGCTGGAGGCTGTGCCTGAGGGCACAGTCTAGTTGTAGGTATAAATATAAATCTTTAGCAGTGCTGCTATTTCCTTCCTTAATGTGACTGCACAGACTGAAAAAGAGAAAGTGGGACACAATGTCTGAATCACAGAAGCAGCTTAGAAGTGTTCAAAATGATGCTGAATAATGGTATGCAGCCAAATTGGGACACCACAGAGACACATTGTCAGTCACTGGTTTTGAAGTCTTTTTATGGAGGGATTCCTTTTTCATATTCAGTATATTTAGTAAATTCTAAATAAGATTGTGAAGTATGTGAGAAAATATCTGCAGCTGCTCTGCCTGCAATATCCTAATGGCTGCTAACATATTCTACTATTGATTTTTGTGCAAACTACAGATTTCAAGTAGGAGGTCTGCATGATGAACAATAGCATCATACCACCCTATATTTTACTAAAAGAAAAACAACAGCTCCCTACTAAAGGAACCATATATTCAGGCTTATGCAGGTCAATTAGCATTCAGGAAAATGAAGGATGTATTTAAGAATGGATTAGTTTGACTCAGAAGCTCACTTGTTTTATAAAGCCAAATATAAATCACAAGGAGGAGGGAAAAGATTTCTGGGGACTAATAATGAAACATGAAGTAAGTTTTCACTGTTTTACTTTGTATTGGCAGGAAAAGATGAACAAGTCAAAGTTATTTATATGCTTTAAAAAATGAATTTCAGTGCCTAATGTTGGTCTACAAACAATAAAAATAAATAGCATGAGCTATTTCCAAATGAGAAAGCCTTTGTATGGACTTGTTCTATGCCTTAATTACAAAATGCTACTGAATCCCTTGAAACTCTGATATACTGCTAAGGCAAATATGCCTTTTTAGGTCACATACAATGGAGATTAGAAAAGAAAATTTCACTACAAGAATGTGAGAATCTGCTATAGCACTTGGCACAACTACTTGGACACTCACTAGGGAGTCCCACTTAACCAGATGACAGCTCTGAGCTCCAGCACAACCACTGCACTTCTCTCCTAAAGAAAATGGTTTCTTGGTAGATGTGCTGTCCTCTCACTCCCATCTGCCCTTCGCTGCTTCTTGCATGACTCTCACTGCCCTGTGTGCCTGGATGGGGAGCTCATGCACACACTGACCACCAACTCCCCAGAGGAGTCAAGTAGCTCATAGTCCTCTACCAACAGCTGCTAGAGATGGATGACAGTGTTTGGCTCTTAGCTCCCATTTTTAGATCATTTTATTTGCAATCACAAAATAGTATCTTCAGCTTTAGAAATAAGGTAAATTAGAAATAACTTCACCCCTGCTGTGACCTTCCATAGCCTGTCTCCAGGATGGTTTTTGAAAGTTTTAAGCCAGTCTAGATTAACATTTTCAGAGTGATAAAATAAGCCATTTTGAATGCTTTATAGCAGGAATTATCCTATAAAATGGAAATATTAAAGGACAAAAAGTTTACGGTGATTATGGCTTTTAACTAAATGCTGCTCCAGATTTGTAACTTTGCTTTTTTTCTCTTCATTGACTTCCCACTGTTATTTTTCATCTTCCCTTTATGGATCTGGTGGATGTTGACACAGAGGGAGTCAATAACAGCATGATATTTCAAAAAATGCATGGTGTTATTAACTTAATAAAGTACCACTTCATCCTATTAGTATATTAAATAAGCCCAGTGCATTTGTTAAAACTTCTATAATTTTACTTATGCATAGCTATATAGAAATTTTTAAAAAATAAATTATTCATCTAGCAGGCAAATATGTAGCAGACAGAAAAACTTGGATCTTTTCCAAAATGACTGTAAAATCAATAGGGGTAATAATTTTTCATCTTAGAACATCTTTTTAATTGTATTTATGCTAACTCAGTCTAAAGTACCTCTCTGATAGTACGCACTGTGTATGAACAGGAACAAAAAGACAAGCCAGTCTGTTTTTAAGAATTTAGTGGCAGTTTTTTAACCTGCAAAATAGAAAAAAGTATTGGTTCAAAAAAAAAAAAATTGGTTCAGTTTGATGTGGTGTTACTAGAAGCCACTTAACCTGGAATTCAATGTGGCTTTTTTAAAATCAGTTTTCAAAGCAAAACCTGAATGTATAGATTATTAAAGAAGACAGATATCTGAAAATAAGTTGCCAATTAAAAATTTATTTTGTACTTCTCTCTTTTGAGATATGTATATTATGTTAAGTAATATTATCAAATCAAGAGTGAAGGAATAGTAATTGAGTGGGAAAATATGTTTTGCCCAGGTTCAGTGATATTTTTATTGCATCTCACATACCCTGCATGACAATAGAAAATGAAGGAAGCAAATGGCAGTTCAATAGAACTAAAACTGCCTTGTCAGCAAAAATGTTTATAAAACCCAAAACAAACCCTGTAGAGGAAGCAGAGTTTTGACTCTTTAGTTGAAGTGAGGACCCTCTTTCACTAAGAAAAACACTAAAGCATGCAACTGCAAAACATGTACACTTTTCAGGTAATTCATTGCAATATGCTGACATACATTTCCATGAAATTCTGTAAAAATGTGATTATTAATAGAAAAGTAGAATGTTCTCTACTAACCAACTAACCTGATCTGTGACTTTTCTTTCTTTCCTTTCACCTTCCCAAATGCATGACCTGTGATGGGATGCTAGGACGAATCTCACAATCTACAGTCTGATGAATTTAAAGCCTGCCTCATCAGTCTAGGACAGGTTGGAAATGACCTGCAGGTAGAGGAAACTGATTTAATTCTGTTTTCAAACAGACCAATATAATAGCCAGAGAGATTGTGTGTTTAAACTCCAGTCTATTGGTCATAATGCTTTGAAAAGATCCTATATCTGGGAAGACAACTGGATTAGATGGACTGTCAGCATCCCTTGGAGCTGTATTTTTCTATGTGGTTTATATGCAGTTTGTTTCTTTTACTTGGCTTGAGATGTTTTATTTGGATAGATACCCAGGGGAGCTCCTATGCTTCTTGCACTCAGACTTCTCCCAATTTTTCTTTCCTAGGACTCAGTACAAGTTCTCTTATGCTTTATCCAGATTGAGGATGATACAATTCTCTCCAAACCACTGCATTATATCACAGCACAGAGGAAACAGCTACCTTCTTACTATCATGCCATTTAATGTTTACTCAGCTTTCAGTCCAGAATGTCAAAGATATGTTATTGCCTGGAAAATAAGCAACCTCATTTTATACAAGGACTTCAACTGACCTCCTTCTAAGTCTTGTAAATCTCATCCTTTAAGCCAGTATGCACATCTCTGCTGTAGTCCAGGTCTTGACAGCCAGCAGTCGGAAAGAAAATCCCTGTACTTATTTCCCATATGTCAGCAAACAGCTCTCATAATGCACCTACCCTGGCCTTGGAGTGAATTACATGACTGTTTTTTACTATACTTATAGCCACTACAGATTCCATGCAGAACCTTTCAAAGACATTTCATATCAGGGAGGCAGCTTGAGCATCTCCTGAGTTTGACTAGTTTAGTAACAAACTTTTCTCCTTGCTCTTCTCTTTGTCTTCCATGGTTGTGTTCTCTGTATTCTTGTCCCATTCATCTCCTCTTCTCCCTTGTCTCTCCCCTGACCTTTCCTGATGTTACTTTTTGTGGTGAAAATGTCTGTTTCCTGTGTGTAATATGTTAGTTACTTCTTCCTCCTCTAAAACTGATGATGATTCTGGTGACCTGATTGGGCAACATCAATGAATACTGTTCATGCACTGGATCCAATATGCCAATGGTCTAAACTCGTCATCTCTCTGGAAATTGCCTGGGATTCTTCAAACCTTCCCTTCTATATTCCTTACATTGTTTTGGTCAATAGAGGAAGAATGGATTGATGGACCATGATGATTTCAGAGCTTGCTTAATTTCAATGGGTTATGATTTGGTATGAGTTTTAAGAAACAATGTCAACTGATTCTGCTTATAGCTATAATGTTAACCACAGCAACACTAAAGCTTGTTTAAATAGACAGAATACTAATATAATTACACAAGAGATATTATTTTCTTGTTTCTTTGTTTTTTCTCTAACTTCAAGTGGTTAAAAGGGAAGTTAAAACTAGACACTTGAAAACCATATTCTGTGGTCCAATGCATTGCTCTTTGAATTAAGGAAACTTTAAAAGTTGAAATTAGGAGTTACTAAATTATTTTTTTTAAAACTTATACTTTTCTATCTGCATGATGAAGAATGAGTTTGTTACTGTTTAATTTTCATAAACTTGCTTTGGGAGTTGCATTTTCTTTGCTTCAATTACTTATTCTAAAAATTTCCTCCCAAATTCACCCAAACAAAATGATCATCCTTAGTTAAATTGACATGTATTTGGCACGAAATTTTCAGAATTGTTCCCTCTCTTAGTTCAGTGGGTCTGCAAGTACACTGCTTCTTGGGCTATTGTTTCACCTTCCTATGTGGTACCTAAATTTACAATGGTTTTAGGAAGAGGTGGAAAATGAGGTGTTAAGTTAAAACAAATTAAACAGGCATTGAGGGAGGGTAGGAGGGAGAGAAACTGGAGACAGTTAATTGAAAGGTACATACTTGGTAGTTAGGACAAAGGATACATTTTTCAAAAGCACAGTCCTTTTTACAAAAGAGGGGTGGGCATTTAAGATCCCAAATTTCATCAACTCTGACGTTTATGTTCCTAAGTCAGGAAAATGCTTTAAAGGGTCAGGAACCAGTGGTTCCGACTGGTTCGTGAGAAGTTTGGGCTGCTGGAGATTGATATTACGGTGACCATTTTTTGTTTTGAATTCTGTGAAAGGGTGAAGCTGAGTTTGCCCGAATCATGTCTCTGGTTGACCCTAATGGGCAAGGAACCGTCACTTTCCAGTCCTTCATTGACTTCATGACCAGAGAAACGGCAGACACAGACACAGCTGAGCAAGTGATAGCTTCCTTCAGAATCCTGGCTTCAGATAAGGTCAGTCACCATGCTGCTGGCTGTAAGGATTCAACAGCTTTCCTCTCTAGCCCTTCTTATACAAGCCTTTTAGTAATAGTGAAGCTTTGTTTGCAGTTTGTAAAACTTCAGAGAAAGCACTTGCCTTTTTGTCTTGCTTGGAACCAAGATTCTTACCTGAAACGAGTGCAGAATACAAGGCTTGGTCCATATATTCTCATATCCCAGAGAGCAAACACGAAATCAGACATCTTAGACAAGACTTGGACAGTTGGTCTGTATAATGGATATACTGTACATCAGGCTATTTCCACACAACATCCTTGATTAGAGGGGAACCCATTCTGCCTTTCATGCTGTTGTCTGGATGTTTCAATGTGAAGTTTGGGCGTCTGGAACATAGCCTGAGTCAGTTGCACAAGACTTTACCTAATGTGACTTTTTAATGCGATGTTGTGACCAAACAGCTCATTCAATAGGGCGATGCAATGTGGTGTACCCCTATCCCAGGAGGAGCCAGAAGGAGGAGGCCCTAGTTACAGGGTTTGTGGGGGAAGCTCCTGAATTTGGTATACTTTCCTGCCCACTGCCAGATCCACTGGTGAGTGGTGTATGAAGATGAGAGGGTGTATAATGGCAACACAAGAGCTTCTGGAGGAGTCAGGGCCATAAACAGTGCTGCCAGGAAACCAATCCTGTGCTGTGCAGAAAGGAGAGATCACAGCAGCACAGGTCTATTTGCCCAAGCTCGCTCTATTGATTTTCTCATTCTGCCTGTTTGTATTGATTTTGTGATCTCAGTTAATGTGGACCACATTTTGAATTCCAGACATGTACTCAGCAGCAATTCATGTGGAAGATGGTCTCAGGAAAGGTCTCAGGAAAAAATGGTTTTCATTACATTGCTATTTTAAGCAACATCAAGTCTGTTAACAGAGGGTATCCCTCATATCATAAATGCAAACCATTAAGAACAATAATGCATCTTTCACTACCATATATTAGAATCTTGAAACTAACAGGAACCATCTGTGTCTGTCCTGTCACTGCAGAAGGGGCAGTAGTGCACTTCTGAGATCCTGACTATGTCGGGATGAGCTGTATCAATAGCAGCCTACCCGTGGCTGCACAGTGCTTGGTAGCTAATGTGCACAGTCACATACCCCGAGACTGCATTTTGACCTAATCAGTTTGTTGGTAGACTTGTCCACTTCAACTCATAATTAGGGATGGAATTTACCAGGGAAAATATCTGGTCTCAGAAAAATAGGCAGGATGTCCAAATTTATTAGTCACAGCTACAGAAAAAAAAATATATTGTGTCTTTGAAGAATACATACTGAATTTGTCAATGCTTTTCCCCTTCCCAGCCTTATATCCTGGCAGATGAGCTGCGCCGAGAACTGCCTCCTGAGCAGGCTCAGTACTGCATCAAGAGAATGCCTCCGTACACCGGCCCAGGCTCTGTTCCTGGGGCTCTGGATTACACCTCTTTTTCATCAGCACTGTATGGAGAGAGCGACCTCTGATTCTGTAATTGGCCTCATTCATGGTAGACATTAAAAATACCCACCTTATTGCCCAGATTGCTTCTCAAAAGCTTTGACAAGCTGATTTAAAAACAAGTTTTACAAACACAGTAGGGTACCATCAGTGTAAAGTGCTAGTAACTAACTGGTGTATACTGAAGTGTGCAGCACGCTAGATATCTGCCTTGTTCGTTTTAGGTTGTCTGTCCTATATGATGCTAGAAAATATATTAAAATATATTTAAAAAAATCTCAAGATAATAACTTTGAAAATATCCATTCAGAAAATAGAATGTAAAACATAAGAACATTGAAACTCACAAAATATTTATCCATTTTCAAAATGTTTCAATGCCATATGCGCTTCTTTTACAATGTTCCTACAAGTATGTTAGAAGTCACGCTTTTTTCTTTTGTAGAGCAATACTATTTTCCTCTCATGATTTCTGATTTTGTATGCTTCTACCGGTGGAATTTAATAAAATATTAAAATGCAGTATTTCAGGGAAGAAATATAACAACCAAGTAAACTACTTAATTACAAAAATAATCCAGAATGCTATGCTTTTGTCACAACGGATTGTAATATAGGGGGGAAAAGCTGATTAAATTGCAGATTTAGAGTTCTGTAAGCAGTACTTTTCTTTTAGGCCTTTAACTTTTACAGCTGAGGGAGTACAACTTTTATAATCAGAAATAAGAAGGAAGCTAATTTCATGTGATCTGTTCTGTTTTGAAACCCTCATTCTTGTCTGTGTTGGACAGTATTTGTTTCTCAGTATAAGAATGCATTATTATATGTATTAGTGGGCAACATTCATCTCTATCCTGCATATTGCAAACTCCCATCTGAGCAAATGTAGTGTGGTTGTCTTGCAGCTTTAACTGTTCAGTGCAAAAAATTCAGTTTGTCTTCTACTGAGTCACAGGCTGTTCTGTCTGCATTCTGCTCCTGTGTGCTAGTTGTTTACTGTTCTTTTTCCATCTTGAGAAGTCATAGAGAAGTAAAAGCAGTAACTTTTTTACTTGAATCCTACTGACACTGAGGAAATGCAATGTAATCAAAAAAAACCATTTACAAATGGTGAAGCGAGCTGTGCAGCCCAGTGCTATTAAAGCAATGATGTGCCTATTAAATAAAGTCTGCTTTTCAAAACCTTATGAGACTCTGTCATTGTCAATTATCTAGTGGTTCCCTCTAAGAACTGGAAACATTTCTGAACATCAAAGGAGTTTTCACATGCTGAAAGTTCAAAAAAGTATGTTGTGCATTTCAATACATTGTGTTTCCACGAACAACAATCGCTATGTGCTGCAGGGACAGGTATGGTTTCACGAAGAAAGGTGGATCTCAGAATGAGTGGGAGAGTTTCCATTTAGGTCACCTGAGCACAAATGTCCATAGCTTGTTAGACTCCAAGCTTAGATTGATTTCCATGAGACTTAGGCACTAATGCTTTTGAAGATGTTGGCCTTAACTTTCCTGTATCTCTCTTTTTCCTCATGCAAAAAAGCAGATGTTAAGTATTCAGTGGTGCTTTCACTGGCCTTTGTTTGGAAATCTAAGGATGGCAAACATTAAAAATCTGTGTGTCATTTCAGTGCTAAAGTAGGCACCTGCAGGTAAGGTGCATGGAGTGAGAGCAATTTCAAAACAATCCCGGAGGAGACAGGCAATGATCAAATACCTCTTCCTCCTCCACCTTGTGTTCAAAGGCCAGCAGAGGACTTACTAGGGCTAGGATTGTATCTCCTACAGTGCATGAGCAGCCTTGCACACAGCCATAAGTTGCTACTGCCATGGCTGATACTGACATGATGCAGGGCTGTTTCTTTCTGTGATGACAGTGCCTGTACAAACTAAGTCAGGAAACCCTGCCTTAAAGCAATGCCATTTCCAGCTAAATGGCTGCTGAACAGACTGAATCCTAGTAAAAAATAACTCTATATATCTCTCATTGTCACAGTTTAATGCAACTGGAAGAATAAAACTCTGAGCTTCCAAATGTGGCACAAAAGCAAAATCTCAGTGCTACAGGCAGGATTATGCTAAAAATTGACAGAGAGAGTTTATATCTGACACTTCCAACATGTGTTGTTCATGTTCTCTACCTGTTAAGTTTTATATTGTGATATTATTCCTATTTTTGATAGTATGGAAGGGACTTCTAAACTCCTCCTTTAGCTAAATGTTCTGTTGATCAAAGCATATGAGAGATAATGTTATCAGCAGCAAGAGAAAAAGACTTTTGCAAAGCAATTTTTTCAATCCTATATCAAGTTTCTAGTTTCTAAAGTAGAGTCAAAAGAACCAGTATCAGAGAGCTGCAGGGATTAATTATCCATCCATACTTGTCTAAAAATGTTATAACATATTAATATGCCTTTCATGTAAAATGAAGAAGTATCATAAAGTGATTTCTTCCATCAATATAAGTAAACTGTGTTATTTTACCCTACAGAGGGTAAACCTCAAGGTTCTTTAAAATATTCTGTGGTCACTTTACGGGGCTATGGGTTTTACAGAGAGATTTCCTTTTCCTCTAAGGCTCCATTTTCAGGAGATGGTATTTGTATATTTCTTCAGGATCATTCTTCACACTAGGAATCAATGCAATGGTGTTTTCTATTTACTCAATTCTGGCAGCAAACTAGTTTTACTACAAAAAAGTCCAGTAACTGAGTTCAGGGTAATGGGTGTGCCAATCACAGGGGCCAAATCAAGGCTCAAAGGGTGAAGGTACATCATTATTTTGAGGATCATGTGAATGAAGGTTATAGAATAATTTACAATTCAAAAAGTCAGTAACGTTTTAAGTTGCCTTAATGACTGTAATACAGATAATGTCTTCTGTGACTTTACATGGACAAAACAGTTCTTTGAAAACCTTCCTGCCAAGATAATCTTGATTTTATAGTTATAATTTTCAGATAGTGATTTTAGAAAGGTGCTGATGCATTTAGAAATCTGGTCTCAGCTCTATGTTACCTTTATACTTCCTTTCTTTGTACATAGTTTCCAATGTTGCTTTTCTTACTCACTGACCACAAAAGGTTTGGAGCAGAACTGCTCCTAGCAGCTTGTATTTTCATCAGTGAACATCCTGTTGTTCAGTTTCCCAATTCTTGGAGGAGACCATGATCCTTTATTCAGGTTATTCATGGATTTGGATGGTAAGCAGTTTTCTTTCTCAGCTTAAATAGCTTGTGGTTGAGAGAATTCTGGAAGGAAGTAATTGTTCAATTACTGCTAGTGTATGAACAGGCCATTAGGAGCATGTTTCCAGCACTGTAATGGCATCAATATTTTTTGGTGGGCTTCTACAAACAGTTCCAGTAATATTTAAATGAGAAAATAATACCTGTTCATTACCTGTGTCCCTCTTCCCCAAGTTTTATGGTTAACAACCTGTGCACTTATTTGCTTGTGCATCAGTCTATCTTCTGCTTATGTTCAGGGGGCATTTTATTTGAGGAGCCACTTCAGCAGTGTTAAGTCTGCATTACAGATAGTTGTTTGCTAGTACGTTCTGGTGAGATTTCTACTTGTTTCAGACCAAATATTTTTATCTAGGAAAACTGACTGTTCTAAGCTGGATTTTATTTCATATTAGTCTCTTTTAAAAATATGTAATTCCTTTCTAATTTTAAGCCACATTGTGGGCTGCCACCACAAAGGACAAGTCTATCTCCACTTTTTCCATGATCCTGTTTATTTATAAATAGAACAGTTCCCATGTCTAGTTACCATGCTGGCTGGGAATACATATCTAGGGTGCTTAGAATGGTAGATTATCCCCTCGAGCAGCAGCCTATATTTACATTACCTTAAAGTGATTGGGTAATTGTGGAATTAGGGGGCTAGCCACCCACTTTCACTGAAATGCCTTTATTATTCACAACAAAAGAACATTTATGTGCAGACAACAAAGCTTGAGCCAGTATGTGGAGTGCTACTAATTTCCCTCATTAATCAAGTGTTATATTAAACAATAAGCCCAGTCTTTTCCATATATGAGCTTGACCAGGATTTCATATACTAATCTTAAAAAGAAATTCCTCTGCCAATTTGCTAGGTTTTGGGAAATGTCATTAGCATTTGTAATACTGCTTTGCACAAATTTGATTATCAGCATATTGCTTTAATTACTTGGAAATATATTGGATGAATGTCCTAAGAGGATAAAAGTCCTGAGGCTATTTTAACACCCCACTATCCCTCAATTACTTGCACCTGGCTGTTCTGTTTCAAAACCTGGCTGCTTTATTTGGCCTTAACTCATGGAAACTTTCTTCCTTTCAGGACACCTGTTAATATTCCAAGTGAAAAATGCCCTTGAGCATTGTCCTTGGGAGGAGTGGTTATCTTATGTGCTCTCCTGAGCTGGAGCCTGCCAGCTGCATAAGGGATACTTGTGTCAGAAGCCCAGGTATAGAAGAGCTCTCTTGGCTCAAACACTGAAGGTCCCGTTTCAGGTTTTAGCTAATCTGCTGATAAGACTAAAAGAAATATTTACATAAGTTGCCAGCAAGTTTGGCCTTGATTTGAATCGAACTGTCAAGACAGGCACACCAAATTAATGTAATTAAAAAGAAAAAAAAAGCTCCACAGAAAAGCATAGAATGGCTGTATCAAATACCTTGTTCAGACTTGTATCCTGGCCCTGACCATTACCAACAGGAGGAATAATGGAAAAATGTAAAAGCGAGACAGCGCGTGGCCATGTGTGCCCAAAAAGTCTCTGAGCTGCCAGTAATTTGTGGATCATGAACTTGTGGAACACTGCACACTGAAGCCAAAATTTAGTCTGTTTTTCTGATAAAGTAAGATTTCCTCTGAGAGCTTTTTGTGTTCCTCTCAGTGGGATCTACTGCATCTATAAATTCTCCAGCAGGCTATTGGATACGCTTGAAAAAAAATTTACTGGTCTTTCTTTTATCTTTTGCAAACGGCTCTTCAAAGTCTTTTTGATTTCCCTGATTATCTGTTTATACTTAACCTGCCAGAATTAATAATCTTATTTTCTTCATATGGACATGGTGCCAGCTTTCTGAAGGATGCTTGCAAAATGCAGGCAATCCAAGAGAAGAAATCCTGTGTCCTGTGAAATAAACCCCAGTCCCAGTTTTAACAAATTCTTTAGCAAAGCTATTTAAATGAAAATCAGACACCCAGTCATGTTTGTTGGGTGCCCAGATGAGTGTGATGAACATGTACAAGAGACACAATGCTGTCAGACACTTCATCCCTGAGGTCCTATCTACTGCCACTGTCATTAAACCAAAGACACAGAATTTAATATTGTGTGGCATGCTGAATAACAGTCTTGCTGTTATTTGTGCATTACCTAGGGACAACACTCCATGGTAGCTCTAACTTTTAGTGTTGTTATTTGCTAATGGAAGGTGACAAGGCTTGATTTGCCACAGCAAACTGGCAAGCACCCATATTGTCCAGCACTTTTGCCACTTGGAAATAATAACTGTCTCATTATCTGAAGTGACTTGTGGAAGAAGGGGCTGAAATGTCAGTATTTTGATCTTTAAATAAAAATGTACAAGTATCATTACAGTCTTTAGCCACTGTATTATATTTAATTTTTTCCCCATTTTTCACTTGACTATGGTTGCATATGCACTTGTAAGAAGCTGAAATTATGCTTGTGGCAAATAGACAAATGTAAACGCTATATATAAAAAAAGACAACATTTTTTAACCCTTTTCATTCTTTTTCTTAACAATCAAACATTTCTATCAATCAAATAAAACATTTCTATCAGCCATCTGAACTTAAGAAGACTGCCCAACAGCACTCCAAATGATATATTTTGGTTATGGTTGTGCAAAATGAATAACTGGCTTTTTCATATTATTTGAGCATAAAAACTAAATTCATTTATGATTGATCCCATCTGACTGCCCTAACACTCTGCCTCCTCTGAGTGCTTGGGAAGATTTTTCTATAAGACTCATTGTTTCTTCAAGCCAGACCATAAACACAGGTGGCTCAAGTGGCTTTATTTGCAAAGAACAACTGGAATGGCTATAGCGAAATAAATATTCTACTGAAGTCCTTTTGGAATAGCTCCTTATGGCAATACCCTGCTCAGGGTCCCTACTCCCTTTTATGGTAGTGGCCTTTGACCAAAGTGTTGCTCTGCAGACAGGATTGCCTTTAGCAGTGGCCATTCCTTTGGCTTTTCTGAGGAGGCCAGCCTTACTGTCTCTTTGCAGATTCCTTTGCCTTCTAACTCAGTCACCAGCCCTTATCTGCCACTGCCCGTTTCCTGCTTTTAACAACAGTCCTTTCAAGCTAAAATGTTTCTGACTGGAGATGTTAACTTAAATCTAGTTTAATGATCTCAAGGCTGTCTTGAATCGGATTTTAATGGGAGACACTTTATTTCTGCTTGATCAGAATGCAGTTGATTTGTACTAAGGCAATAAATGAAGTACTATGCCATTTGTTTTTATTTAGTATCTTTCAGCTTTACCTGCTACTCCAGGAGTGCGTATTAGACCCTTCAGTAGACAGGAGTGATAGTATGCCTCTCCAGCCACCAGCTACATATTGAAAGACATTTGTATACCACATGAAAATTTAAGATATAAACCACAGATTATTCCACCAGCACCTTCTGGCATCAAAATCCAGGAGCTTGCAGTGAGTTTAGCTCTACACAATAAAGAGGGGAGGGACAGGAGACTTTAGCCTGATTAACCTATTCACCAGCTTGTACCCTCTTCGTACCCTCCTGGTGGCTTTGTCAGCTCCCGATGTCCCTGCCCTGCCTGCATGTGGAAATGCAAACAGGAGAGAAGGATACTACACAGTGTTTTCATGCGCCAGAATATACAGGGAGACTCAGATCTACTTTCTCTTGCAACCCTCTAATGGTACCTACAAGCTCAAGTCACTGATATGAGGGGTTGCACAGCGTATAAAGACTGCTCCTGATCCAAGAAACAGTTGGGAAATGTATCTGGAAAATGCTAACGGGATGTAGCAATGCTAATAGATATTTCTGAGGACTTGTCAGCAGATCTTAAATTGCTTAACGTATTTCAGGCTTTACAAATGTAAAGGCCCAAAACTAAGTCTTTGTCTTTTGACTAGACAAAAAAAAAGAAATGTCAAAAAACCCCAAAGGGAATAATTGTAGGCTACAGAAGAAACTTTTCACTTCCAAGTTGAAAAGTTGACCAAAAATAAGACCTGACTGGTGTAAGTAATGAACAGGGTGGAAATATTAGGCCTTTAGGATGACCAAGTACACTCTGGGCATACTTTTTTTAATGTAAATATATGTTACTGATAACTAAGGAAGGACTCTGCCCTAAGGCAGTGTTCCCTCTCAGAGTCTCTTGCTCACGCTCTTGCTAGTGCTTGCAGATGTAAGAGGCTGCTTCTTCCTCACAATTTAATTCCTGAAGCTTGGGCAAGATTTAAAACCAACATCATCTCTGAGCGTTTCTTCATTTCTTCATTCACATTCACACACAAGACTTTCAGCATTAATTTTTTTTTCTGTCTTGTAAGTTTATATCAGTATGCCACTTGCATATTTCTTTCATTTAATATGTTGATTTGAATAGTCATTGTTAATATTTCCAGCAAAAACAGTTCTCTTGAAGGATTCATATTTCTGGAAGTGATTCCTTAAACTTCCTAGCTCATGCCTGGGACTTAAATCCTTGCTGCTGTTTCCTTGCTCCTGGCCTCACCAGCTTACTTCTCCCCTCTATTTCTGCTCTTCTGCCTAGAATGAATTGTTTGCCTGGGTGGAGATAGCATTGCTCAAACCCCTCTGAAGAACAGGGAGATGGTGACTGCCTGTAGAAAGGGTAGGGAAAATGTCACTGCTATGTCTGTGGTCATATGCAGTTTCCACAAAGTGTTGAAAACCAGCAGCTTAGACTTTAAAACAAACTGAATGAATGGTACAGTTTTGAAGTCCTTTGAAGGAAAGAGAATTGCCTATAAAACATGCTTTTCTAGCAGATTGTTGATGACATACAGGATTGTTTGTATGTGTAAATTAGAGAAAGCTGAGGATCTTCCAAGGTATTTTACACAGAAGGATTCTCAATGCTCTTGCAAAAGAGTCTTACAAGGTTTGCTGTTCAATGAAAGAAAGCGATATAACGGAGGCTGCTCACTCCCTGGGATGGAGTCATGCCTGACAGCTGGAGGCACTGCTGGAAGCTCTCCAGGGCCACTGACACATCATATGACCTGCACATGTCCCTCTTCTCTGCCCTGTTGTGCTGTGTCTGCACTACCAGGATGCAGATGGCTGCACTACTTGGCTATCTCTGTACTTTTCATTGTTCACCTTCCCAAGTTGGCTAAACCTTCTACAGTCCTTCTTCTTAGCCACATTTTCATAGATCTCAAGCTGTGTTGAACACAAACTGATGTCCTTGCCAGGAGGAGTGTAATCCCATTTATAGTTCACAGGCAGCAAGAGTATGCCTAGGGCTTGTGCTCTGACAGTCCCCCTCAGCTGCTCGTGTCTGTATCTCGGAGCTCATCTATCTACTGGTACAGCCCTAAGAACACCATCAGGCTCCAACTGCCCTCAGCAGCTACATATCGGACCTCCACCCCTGCACCTCCCATCCCTTAGCATTTAGCTCAGGCCCCTATCCTCACTCCTTGCTTGAGCTATGTTGTGTGAACATATTGTCTAATCTATAATCTCCTGCTGATGGATTGTTTAGTGATCACTGGAATGTGGGCTGAACCCGGTAGCACTGACAGACCTGCTCTTCTGTTTTGGGTAAGGCAGGATGGCCTCATCGCCTGTGAGGTTACTGCTCCCACCTGCCGTGCCATGACCCTCACACCTACTCTGTCACCAAGGCTTTTCAGCTCTCCTTCACTGAGACCTGCAGCCTTGACTGGCTTTTTGATGCACTGTCTGTTGGATGCAGAACTTCATGCCTGCATGAAATGGCCTGCTCTAGGCCCTCAGCTTGTACATGTCTGGCAACATAAACAAGAAGCTCTGCCAGCAAGAAATAGAACAGGAGGTACCTTCAGAAACCTGTTTCCATAACCACTCTGGACTCATCCAGGGCAGATGTTGTCCTGCCCTGGGCAGGGGCAGTGCAGCTCAAACTTCATTCAGCTGATCTAATGGGGAGAAAGAAACCAAGATTCTTATGTACATCTACAAAAAAACATTTTCTTATTCTCTGAGCTCAATGTTGAGCAGCAGACACCAACAGCACAACACTGCCAACAGTTTCTGGTGCTGTGATATATGATTTTGAGTAGAAGTGAACAACATGGATGGTGACTGGCTCTCCAGGGAACACTGCCCTGGCACCCAATCACCTCTGAGCCCCCCCGAACTCTCAAGGGGGGGCCAACCTATGACAGTAGGTTAAATTTGTTGGTATTCCTCTGAGCTATGCATCTTAATCAGGCCATTTTGGCATTTGGAGTGTGCTTAGAATTGATCTTGAAACACTCAGCTTTCTTTTGGTTTCTTGTAACATTTTGATTCTGGAAGAAAAGTGTTAAGATCATAACTTGGCTTAAATGGAAGAGATAATTTGTATTTGGATCATAAAAAAATCACCCTCTACAAAATTATTAAAAAGAAATAGTAATTCTTAAGCTTAGAGGAAATTCTAAAAATAAAATAAAAAACACATAGTGTAATTTAGTCAGCCAAAACAGGGCAAAAATCCAGCTGCAGCAAAACAGCGCAAGTGGTAAGTGACCAGTGTCCAAGAGCTGTGCTCTGAAATCAGATTAATCTGTTTTCTTCTTCAGACTTTGGCATGGAGTTGTGAATGCTTTGCTTGTATATAATTCTCTGAAATACGACTGTTCTTTAGTAACATGAATAATCCCCCTGTTCTTGTTAAAATAAGGATTACTTATGTGAATAACCCATGGTAACTGCATCCTTAGGAATTAAGGCAGATAATATGGGAATGAAAGGCATATTTTTGTAATTAATATTATGGAGATATTTAAAACACAACCCCAAAAGCTGAAAGAGTGGGCTAAACCCCTGTGTTTGATCTTACACATGCATAAGGTGAATATGCTATTTAACTACATGGGTGTACAAGTAGAGTAACGAACTGGTGAAACAAATCCTTGGCATGGAAAAAAAAACTAAAATACGAAGATGGCTTTGTTTGCTTCAAACGCTATCTGGTTTTAAAAGATCTGTGAGTTTCGCTGTGTGTAGGGGAGGAGTCGGGGAAAGCGGTGTTTTGAAAATACCTTCAAATATACTTGAAATACCAGGACTTGATCTCACATAAAGATTTTTAATTTTTTTTTGCTAAGGATATTAATTTGGATTTAATCTTGTTGCAAGTAAGAAGTTGTTAGCTTTATGAACCACCACTTATAACCACCTTCAGCAATCCAGACTCTCGCCATGATGACAGATGTTTGCATGAGTGAAACCATGTCTGCATCTGGTGTTTAAATAGGACTAATTCCCAACAATGTTAAGGTCAGGTTTCTCACACATGGGAATGCTGGCATCTTTGTGTTCTCCCTTGCTTTACTCCATTGCTCCGCAATTCTAAGGTGCTCCTGGTATTGCTTTAAATGTATTAAATGTATTTTGACAGCCTAATTTAGCAAAATAAGAACAATGGTCTGTACGACAAAGAAAAAGCACTTTTCAAGCTTCAGGGCATGCTCACTGCAAATCCTTGAACGTTTCCTGCAAGTGCACCATGTATTAGAGATTCTCAAAGAAACAGCTCAAAAATTTTGGTAACTGCAGGTGTGTGTCAGCCTCAGGGTAGGGATATGCTCCAGGTTCCCACCACTGTGCAATACTGTCAGCATTGAAACTAAACCAAGAAAAGGGATGTGAGATTCTCTAACACTGCAAAACAGTTTCAGGCTGAAGTTCTGTGTTGATACTTCTTTGTTGGACTGTCTGGTTTGACGAACGCTACCTTTAACCACTCGTTCCTCTTCCCTTCAGCCTCTCAAGTGTATCTTGCTTCTGTGTCAGCTCTGCAGACCATTCTGCTGCAGATGAACTGGATCAGAGACCTGTTTCCACTGAAAACTGACCTTTACAGAAGAATTGTGGTCAAGGTCTAGCACCCACACAAGAAAAAGAATGGAAATAAGGAGGATGGCACAGGGTGGAATCTGGGACTGACTTTTCATAGCACTGCACAGTCAAACCGGTTCACTCTGGCTGTGAAACTGCAAAGGAAATGGGACATCTGAAATGAACCTTTTCAAAAGCACCTTCAAATTTTCAGCTTTTTTTTTTTTCCCCACTGACCTACTTTGCAGCAGTTACACAAACAACTGCATCAGCACACGCAAGGACATGCTGAGCTGTGGTACAAAGATCTGTCACCACAAAGCAACTGTGGAGACAGTGAGCTTTTTAACCTGAATTGCTGCCAGAGGAAATTTTCATAGTGCTATGTGGCATGACAAAAAGGTTGGAAGCTGTCCAAAAGTCAAGCAAGGAAATACACATCCTAAAATCTCACAATGAATGGTTCTCAAATCACTGTCCATCTCTGTAATATAAGCAAATTATGTTTAAAAGGGATGAAATCAAGAACTCTCTAGGAGTACCTAACTTTTGCTTCTGTTTAGTGTATTCGACTTCTGTTGTTAGGCTTTTAAAGACTGCATTTCCAGACTACCGCATCTTACACTGGAATTTTGGGACACATTTTTGCAGTGGGACCTCAAGCTGACCACTGCAATGGTTTGCTGAGAGGCAAGGTCTGCTCTCCAACAATGTCTCCTGTCATTCAAAACCAGAGCATGGCCTCTACAACTGAAGTTGGACTACCGTCTAGTTAATTTGTGGGCTGCCTGTATTTTTTTTGAAGATGAATTAGGCATATATATTATTTAAACAAATTTTCAATATTTTTGTACACTTAAATCACCATTGACCAAAGTGACAGTTGATTATAAAAGGTCCTAGATCACATTGTACTCAAAGACTTTGTAACCACTGTTTCTGTGTCTCAGAAGAAAATTCAAGGGTAAATATTTAGCCTCCAGGAATCATCTACACTAACGGCTTTTAATTCATTTTGAGTCCCCTAAAGACTTTCGGGGAAAATGCAGAAGCCATTATTAAGTAGCAACCCATATTCTGAGCTGATAGAAGGCTCTACTGTTGCCCCACAGAGCTGATGCCCAGGTGCCTGAAGGAGGGAAGCAACCTCCGTTCATTCCTGTTAACACAGAACCAGCGGTCCCTGCATCTTCACCTGCATCATTTGCTTTGCTTGCCTAAGTTATTACAGTGCAATAATATTGCAAGCAAAACAGAAAAGGCTGGTCAATAACCCATTTTACAGACTCCCTTCTTTTCCCATTTTGATTACTTAACTCGTTTAAATGACAATGCTCTTCATGTTTATTACTGGCACTTGCATTACTAACATGAAATGAGAGCAATGGTTACCTCCTTGAGCTATTCTGACTCTTGGCAAGCACACATTCAGTACAGTGTCGTGACTGCAAGGCCGCTCTGCAACTCTGGTAGGCAGGTATTTCTTTCTTTTAAAAGGTGAGTCCTCATATAAGAAGCTGAAAGGATGTATCACCAGAAGTGAAACTCCTGTGTCAAAACGAGGCACATTTTGTTTTGTTCGACTGTCAAGCAAACTGTGCTTTAATTTGCTTAATTCCTTTAGCGTAAACTTGTTTCCAGGTTTACATGCCAGTAACACGCATCCATACACCGCTGCCAAGTCCGACTTCCAGTTTATGTAAGACATATTTACAAGTTTCCTCTCAACACTACATTTGCCTATAATTGCAGCACATTTGCCGCTTGCGTTCGAAAGAATTATTCCCCTACAACGCATCCCCGCCCTACTTCTCCCCAAGATGAGGAACAGCTCATTTTGTTGATCCCTGCCTGGATCCAAAATCATCCCCCCGGGGCCATCTAAAGCTGTGTCGGTGAGTTAGTTCGCAGACCAGACTCCGGTCTGTGTCTGTGTGTCTGCCTGTGTCTGTCTGTCGGTATGCGCGTGACAGGCGGATCACGCTCCCCTCGGGCCAAGAACAGCGCGCGCTTCCTGCCCGCGCTCGGGGCGGAGCTCGCGCGTCACGGGCTGCGCGCGAGCCCCGCGGCCGCGGGCGGTGACGTCTCGGCAGCGATGGCGCCCACGGGGCCGCCCGGTAACGGCTGCGAGCGCCGGGCGCGCGGGGGGGGGGGGGGAAATGGCGGCAGCACCGGGCGGTGCGCTGTGTGAGGGTGCGGCGGGCGCGCCCTCCCTCCGGCTTCTGGGGGTGCCCGCGGCTCGGTGCAGGCGGGGGCGGCACTTATGCATCGCTTGTAACCTTTGCAGAAGCCGCTTGTGGCGGGTCGGTGTTGGTAGTGAGTGAGTGCTCTTGTTGGCGGAGCCCCCGGCGCTGAGCCGGCGCCTTGGAGCAGCTGCGCCCTGCCTGGAACGGGTCGGGAGGTACCGCAGGGATACCCGCACCGCCCTGTCCTCCGACACAGTTATGTCGGGAAAATAAAAACCGGAGCTCGGGAGTAGGGACTGGGTGTGCACCAGCTGCTCCGGGGCTCTAAGCCAAAAGTGTCGTTTCACGGGTTGAACAGAAGTCCTGTAAGGATAAGTAAGGGAGGATAGGTAAAGTTGTAGCTGCTGATTATCGTTGTTGGTATTTCGAAATGGACAGCTCCGTCAGTGGCAGCTTTCAGTGGTGCTGCTGCCTGAAGAGATCCCAAGCACTTTCCTTTTTAATATTTCGGAGGGAGTGCCTGCTGCTGAGCCTGTACTTTGCTCGGGATTGCATCCCTTGGCTTGTCGAACAGGCCTGCACCGGCACCGGCTCCATACTCAGCTTTTGTGGTCTGAGGCTTTTCCAGGTTCCTCTGGCAAAGATGGTGGTGTTGACCGGCCCTGCCGTTTCTCCCGTGTCATTTGGGGTTAAACCATTACTGTCCTGCTGCAGAACGGAATGGGTTTGGCTGAAATGGGAGATATGGGAAGGTATTTCAGCCGCACCTGGAGAAGTGGTGGCAGTTGGAGAGAAGTTCTGTGTAGATGGAAGCAAAAATTGTGTGCTGGGGATGTTTGTGGAGCCCCACTGAGCAGGCACAAGGCAGTAGGTAATGGTATGTCCATCTGGCAGTGATACAAAGGACCTGCATTCAGGAGTGGGCCATCGGGAAGCTGAGCGCAGTGCTTCTCCCTAGCCTTTCAGGGGCAGTGCATGCCACAAAGCAAGGCTGTCCTGATCTGGAAGAGGATTTGTTTCCTGGTGATTCCTGCCTGTAATGAGTATCTGTTGTGAACAGTTTAATGTCAGAAGATGGACAGTTGTGATTATAACACAGGGAGCTTTGTAAGCATGGGTTTTGCGTGTTTGGCTAGAGATAGTGGACACAACAGAACTGTTATACTAAGAATTCGGTGATTTTAGTGGTAGTTGTTTGCCTTTCAAGCTAACTTTGTAAATACGTTGGCTGTAGAGGTATCTTGTCTGTCTGTTATTTTAAGACCTGAATGGTTCTGAAGGCAAGTGCCAACATAGAAGATGTTAGCAAGGTGCACACAGGTGCCCAAGGTGAAGTGGTAAAATCCAATGCTTCTCTCTTTGGATAGACTGGGTAACAAATAACTTAGCAATGGAGTGCTGCTGCCCAGTGTTGCAGAGGACCTGTGTACCATCCTTTGCTACAGTTCATGAAACTCTTACTGTTGCCCGAGGGCACCCAGTGGAAGAAGATTTAATTAATTAAACAGCAAATAATGCTGAGGTTATCATGAGCTGCCGGTGGCAGACTGATAGCAAGAGCATCCTTTCTAGCCACTGTGCAGTGATTTTTTTGAATTATGGGCAAACTTGTGCTTGGAGCTGGTATGGGGCAACGCTGGTTTGTTGAATTAGAATGTGCAAATGTGGAATGGCCCTGTTGCCCTTTAAGACAGGAGCTGGTCAGCCTAGGAAATAGGGGGTACTAAGTGCCTATCCCTCCATGTGGTTCTTCAGTTTGTGTTCTTGCACATTAACATGATGAAAAGGCTTCAGCACTGTCACAGCTAGGCCAATCCTCTATGAAAGTTTTGGAAGAAACTTGTAGTCCTTTATTCCCTTCCAAGTACTTGTATACCAGACTGTTTTATACTAAGAATAAATTTGTAATGGAAGTGCATAAATAATAAAAAAACAACACCTTTGAGAATCAACACCTTTTGAGAATCATTTCAGGCATCAGAAGAATGTATTTTTGAGGAATTTGCAACCTTTGAAGTCCTGTTTCTTGTGAAGAACATGCATTTATCCCTTTAATTTTTCATATATGGCCTGTGTGTCATTGGATCAGGATAAGGAGATGAAGGAACATCATCTGCCGTGCTTCTTGACTGTTTAATTGCTACGTTTTGAAAAATGGAAGGTTACATGCAGTTGTGCAAAGTTTATAATTGTTAGTGAATGACCGTAGGGGTGAAAAGCTTTACCAGAGACACCTTGTGCGCTGTGCAAATTTACTTGGAAAGATCTACAAGGAGTAAAAGTTCTTGTAGCTCAGATAATTTTCTTTTGCAGATGAGTAATCCCCTTGTTCATGTGATCTCAAGCCAGAGCACTTACCTTGGGAAAGTGAAGCAGAGTTCTGTATCCCACTGACTTTCAGGCCAGTGCTGTTGGGACATTTTTGTTCATTTGGTATGATCTGCTGTTTGGTATGGTTCCAGCCCTAGAGCACTCTGTTATATTTTAAGTTTCAGAAGAGTGTAAAATCAAGGTAATTGGTCCTAGGTCCTGTTACTTTTAATCGTTTTTTTGCCTGAGCAAAGGTAGAATCAGGGTTTGTAAACAAAAACAACGAAAAACAAAAGTCTGACCTGATTTTTCCCAATTTAGGAATTTCTCCAGACCTTTTTTTCATTTATTTTGTAACAAACTCTTGCACCTTGTTTGCTGGAGAGGGGAATTACGTGAGTTAAATGTTGAATTAAGATGATGGTGTGCTTTTTTGCAGACCTGACTCCCAGCCTCCTCCCTGCTTTTCTTCCAAGGGCAGAGTTCAGCACTTCCTAGCATGGCTTTATGAATCAATCTTCTTTGAATTCTGGGGTGTTTTTTGACCTGTCTGTAGACTTAGCTTCCGTCTTGAAAACTGTATCATAAGTGTGCCAGAGCACGACTCACATAGTGCAGGCTCCTGATGGAAGAAGAGTCGAGTGTTATCTATAGCAAGGACAAGTAATTTGAGTTTTGGTTAGCTTGGAGCTATGCCATCCATCTGTAAAACATAGGCTCTGCATATCTCTGGTGCTGATGGCCACCTTCATGATTCCTGCCCTATTTCCTGCAGCTTTTTGAGATGCTGATGAAGAACAGGTTTGGGAAACTTCTAAGTTTGCAGTGATGAGGCAGAGATCTGTGCTCCTGTGAGCAGAAAACCATGCACCAAAGTAGGATCTGTTCAACAAGACAAGCTGTAGAGAAAGCAAAATGGACTAGATGAGGTGCAGGATTACAACCAAAGGGTAGATCTTTGCTTCCCTGTGTCTATGAGAAGATAGTTAGGAAGCATGTAGGTAAAAGGAATAGAAGCCTCTAGAAAGCAGGACTTGTTCTGGGAGGGCTCTGATAGCCCATCTCAGCTGCAGCTCTCAAGGCCAAGGAGTTGACTTAGAAGGCTCATTAAAGCAACAGCAAGCTCTAATGTATGTGTGTGTCTCATCGGGCTGTAGCTCTTGCAAAGCACGAGTTATGCGCCATGGGAGCCTGCATTGCAGACCTACTTTCAGATACGATTTTTTGTGTCTTGCTTCTAAAAGCCTTTGGCTCAAGGACCAATTTTATTTTCATGAATAATTTGATGGTTTAACATGAGTAGGTTTAAGCTCTTGTGTAAGAACCTGCTGAGCCTGCCTGTGTGGTGTTAAAACTTTCAACTTGAAATGAGGGTGGCTTGCTTTTTGGTATTTTAATCTCCCTTCAAATGCTTCATACTTGTTAGAGAGCAAATTTTGTTTGGCTTCTCTTCATGCTGAGACTTTATCTGATTTAGAGCTGTTTTTCAGAGTGTTGGTATAAATGTAACCTTGTAATGCTTTCCTCTTAGCCTCAGCTTCTCTTCATCACATTGTTTTTTAACCGTACTGTTGCCAAAACAGAAGTTGCATTGCAAGAATGCAAAAGGAAAAAAGTCAAATCAGTTAGCAGTTGCCAGTGATTTTTAAGTACTACTGTGTGCAGTACTAGGTTGTACTTAAGTTGTAATGAGACATAAGGATATTTTTGTGCCTCAGAAATCATTAGTTTTTTACAAGGGTTTTGATGATAGTTCATAACCAGAAAGCAATACAGGTCTTTACTTAGAGTCAGCCCAAGCTGAATGAAGGAGACAGATAAAGAATAGCACATCATTCATCTACATGTTTGTGAAAGGTAAGTGAGGTCCTACTCTTGTAGTTTGGGTTTTTGATAAAGAGGCTGTTTGATTATTTTGTGATATGTACAGCCTTATCAATGCCTGTAAGTATCTGAAGGGAAGGTGCCAAGAGGGTGGAGCCAGGCTCTTCTGGATGGTGCTGAGCAGTAAGACAAGAGGCAACAGGCAGAAACTGATGAATGGGAAGTTCCATCTGAATATGAGGAAGAACTTCCATGCTGTGTGAGTAAGTGTGCACTGGAACAGGTTGCCCAGAGAGGTTGTGGAGTCTCCCTCACTGGTGAATGCAATCCTGTGCTCTAGGATTACCTTGTTTGAGCAAGGAGGTTGGACCAGATGACCCACTGTGGTCCCTTCCAACCTGACCCACTAACTGATTCTGTATGTGTGTCTTTATTCTGAAATGATTCTGTGTATGTTCTGAAGAGGAAAAGTGGAATTACTTTTGTCGTGGTCTTGTTTTCTTTTTTTGTAGTTGGTTGGTTTTTTTGTTTTATTGTTTGTTGTTGGTTGGTTGCTTGGTTGCTTGGGATTTTTTATGCCTCTGATTATAGTTCTGACTTTTTCTCTAATGTTTGGAATGGTCTTTGTTTGGGATCTTGAAGCATTATAGTACTGTATCTTCATTCTTAATGATAGCACTGAGATTTCTACAGTTTTCTGTTTCAGTCATGGTTAGATTTACCCTGTCAAGTATCTTGTAATTAGCATGTGATTTGCTTGCTTTGTTTTCTTCTGGCGTTTTTGTGGAGGAGAAAAATGTCTTGCTGTGTTTGTGCAAAAGAAAGTAAAGCCTGGCTGTTATCTGTTGGTGTATCTTGGCGTTTGCCACGTTGTTATTTGGGACTCGAGTGAATTTGGGACTCGGTTGAATTGTTTTTGTTTGTTCAGTTTATTTCTCTTTTTCTATCATTATGATATAGACAATTAAAGTAGGTGTAGTTCTTTTTTAATGAAGCTTAGTAATTTCTGGTTTGCACTTGCATAGCACTTACAGTCTGGTGTCTGTACGACAGGGCAGCTCTGTGTTGCTGCTCAAATGTTGCTCTGGTGGAAATTTATTTAGAGAGTTTGACGTATGCCCTTGTGAACTTTTGATAATAATTTTATCTGTGGTTGATTGTGTGCAGGTGACTGTACTTAAGTAAAGGACCAATTGAGTTTAATTCTATTTAGATAGATGCAGCTGTTACCTGACATCAGGTTATTGGAACTGTAGGTGAAGTAAACCAATTACTTCTGATTTCAGTAGAGGATTAGTTATTTTATTCCATTTCTTGAATGGAAAGAGCTCAGGTTGCGCAAGTGTATAGATAGAGCATTTCAGAACTACTTAAATATTTGGTTAATTTTCTTACAACAGATCCCCAGAAAAGTGTGGAAGAAGAAATTGAATCCATTCTGCAGGAGCGAATAATGGTTTTGGATGGAGGCATGGGGACCATGATTCAACAACGTGCCCTGTCAGAAGAGGATTTCCGAGGGCATGAATTTAAAGATCATTCCAGGCCTTTAAAAGGCAATAATGACCTTCTTAGTATAACTCAACCTGATATAATATGTGACATACACAAGGTAAGTGGCTCTGATTTCTGTCTCTTGACAAGAGAAGGAGGGAGAATTTGGCCTCTGTGCTCCGCTTTTCCATACCACAGGCTACTGGCTCTCCTGCGTCTGTTGGGAATAGGGAAGAGAGTGCTAGGTAACCATGCGAAAAAGAATGAGCAGATTTGACTGTTCTGGTTGTGTGAGCATAGCATTCGTGTCTTGGTTCCTGATGTCACCCAGGCAGTGCTGGTTTTAAATCCCTTTTCGACTTATGTCCCTAATGTATTTCTATTAATTGTAGATTCTGTTTTATTTCATTTTTATTTCCTTTTCTTCTCCTCAGCCAGCACTAGAAATGCATCTAACTAGGACGTATCTGAATTCTAGATGCATTTCTGTAATTGCGTATTAAAGAGCTGTTAAATGTGGCAGCCTGAAGGCCTCTCCATGGTTAATGAATGTATGGGCTTCCTAATGAGTATTCGTGCTTCCGTATTCTTGGGTTTTCCCTAGAATACTAATGTGTGGCCCAGAGGATAAAACAGTCTAAACTGCTGATGATTAGGAGTTTGCAAACAGATTTCATTATTTTCCTGTCTTCAATTAGACTTTAAAAAACAACTTCCTAAGTCTTGTATTTATTGAGCTGCAGGTATTTGTAGGTCTTACTGTAATAATTGAAATGCTTGAATGCATCTATTTGTTATTCAGTTGAAGCTTCACATCTATTCTGGGTTTTTCCAATTATTTATTAACAAGATCTGTATTTCACTGATGAGAGTTGTATTTGGCTTATGTTTGTTAAGCTTAGTAGGTAATCTGTATGTTTTTGTTTACATCCTAATTGTCATTCTTTGGATTTTAAGAATGATGAGCTGGAAAGAATCAGCCTTTGACCTATAAAAATTTCAGGAGGAGGTATTTGTAGACTGAGTTCCGTCCCTACACTATCGACTGAGCTGTGGTGGTCAGGAACCTTGGACTTTTTATTAGTTTGTGGTTTTAATAGGATAAACTGCTTTAACAACTGAATTTTGCAGGTTTAGTGGAGTAGTAGTGATGTGACTTGAGAATGTATGTATTCAGTCAAACCAGATAGCCTGCTGTTATCTCTCCGATGGCCAGTTACAGGTGCATTAGGACGAGTGCCTGTAACAGCACTGCAGCAGCTGTTGGGTCAGGTGCTTTTCTGAGCAGTGGGTGATGACTTCATATTTTACAGCTACCAGTGGTTATTTCTTCTGAGAACTGGACAGAAGGAACTTGAAATAATAGATGAAAATATTTCTACAAAGTAGCTATGATCCCACTATATGTATGGTGGGTGGATTTTTTTTTTAATTTAATTAATGACTCAGTGAGTCAGATCTCACAGGTATCAGTAACTTGAAAAGTAAGTGTTAGCTGTACCTTGTCTGGCAAAGACAGATTCAGAGGTAAGAGATGTGATATATTTTCAAAGGCAAAAATTATCTTCCTGATTTGAGCATACTTCCTTCTACGGTGGTAGACAGTAAAGTCGAAGAGCTTTTGCTAAAATGACAGATCTGAACTAAACAAAATCTAGTAAAAAGATGGACACATTTAACATGTTTAGATGTTTTTCAGAAACTTAATTACTTGATTTTTAATGGACATGTAAGAGCTTGTATATTTTCATATAGTTATTTGTAGGTATTTTGGACGTTTTCAGGAGGAGCTGTGAGAAAGCATATTTGTTTGCAGAAAAATATGTTTTAAAGCAAGTTTAATTATTTTCTGCTGTCAGTTGGATGAAGACTTTATTTGCAGTGTTGAACTCACTGAGTTCATCTTACTCTTATAGGAAAGTCTGAGTGGTTTATGTTTAATGGCTGCATCGGTATTTTCGACTTACTAGCACTTCAAGTGTTTTAATTTCCTTGAATATGCAGGGATCATGTAAGCATTCAAAGGGATCAGAAAAAGAAGTTAGGGAGGGGGGAGGGCAACTGATAGAGGTTATAAAAATGCAGGGAAGAATCTGCAAAAATATTTCAGTTTGCATTGATTTCAGTTTATTTCAGTGGGAATTAGACAATCAAAATGGAGCGGAAGACTTAAATGTTTTGTGAATCTTGGCCATTAGTTAAACTTTAAATAAGATCTGCACAAAACTTAATTTTTCTAAGCTTGTATTCTGTTGTTGTTTAACTGGAATTCTGAGACTGCCCACAGCAGCCCTTGATTGCTAGTGGGAATTGGACTGTGTGCAGAAATCTAGAATGTGCTCCAGGTGCTGGACTTTGTGGCAGAGGTGACTCTGTAAGTGTCACTTGTTAATAGAAAAGTGTGGCTGACACTGAAATTCTGAAAATTGATTCCGTGGAACATTTCCATAGCTTTGGCCCTGTGCTTTTGAATAAGGCCTTTAGAGTTTGATCTACCTTGAATTAGGAGATGATTTGTGACTTTTTATCAGCTGAATGGGACAAAGGAATTGGGCTACTTTCATTCTGTGTCTCATGTCTGGAGGTCTTGGAGCTTTTTTCTTTTATATCTTGCAGGAATACTTGCTGTCAGGCGCTGACATCATCGAAACTAACACTTTCAGCAGCACCCGAGTTGCACAGGCTGACTATGGCCTTGAGCATTTGGTAAGAATGCTGAACTATTTACATATTAAGATATTAAAAAAGTTCTTTTTCCTGTCAACAGCCAAGATTAGCATAGCCCCAGAGTTCATTGGTATTGTGTTTATTGGCTGCATGCTGCCTCTTGAGCCATGTGATGGAGTTGTAGCTCATTTCCACTGCTGTGGACAATTGTACTTGCTGTTTCACAGATATAGTGTGCTTCTTGTTGACAAAGGCAATAGTAATTAGTCCTAGATTTTGTTTGAACATTCACAGAATCAGTTCTCTGAACAGGGATGTTTTGCTTCAGTCCTTCCAACATACCACAATGGAACTGCTTTTTTTTTGGAAGCACAACTTGTGCGTTGTTTGTGTTGGTGTGTGTAGAAGTCCTTTCTGGCTTACATTTGTCATACCTATTCTTTATTGTTTTGAGAATTTGAAGAAATATGTGAAAGAAAATACTTGGAAATATGCTGCTTGAATAAAAAGTGAATTTAAAAGTAGGTTAATTTTATCATCAAAGTCCTGTTCTTCAGCTTCTGTTGACTTCAGCAGGATTTAATCAGTACCTCACAGATTGAAATTTTATGATTAGCAGTTGTTGGCTGGGGCATGTGTGGGATGGCACCTGCCATGTAACTGCGTTGCTGAGATGTATAGAGCTGTTCCTTTTGAAACACTGTAATAGTGCTTATATATATTTGTGTGACCTGGGGAGCCCTCGGATTGTACAGTAAGCTACTGAATGAAGTGTTGTGTTTCTTTGAGAATGACTTAGGCTGTACTCAACTAAATGTTGCTCAGTAATTTTCTGGAATTGTTCCAGGCATATCGGTTAAACAGAGTCTCTGCACAGGTAGCCAGAAAAGCAGCGGACACTGTAACTGCTCAGACAGGTAAGCAGTATTTATTTTAATTTCTTACTCATTTGTGGTTTTGACTGTTTCGCTACAATCTTTGAAATGTTGCTAACAAGAGGATAGCTTGATGTTTTGTATGATGGGGACATAACATGAGATTCTGCATGTCTGCAAGTTAGGCACAGTAGCACCAATTTTATATCTCTATTCATATCACACTAATTTCATCATGTTTGAAGGATCTGGTCCTTAATGGGTTGTGCAGGATAGCTGTCCTATGCCTGTTTTAGACTGTGGGTGATACACATCTTCAGATGTGTTTTAGAGAAAATAAACTCAGTTCCTAAGTTCCTTAGATTTGTACGGCACAAGTCTTTGTACTACAAAACTAGGATAGCTGATTGTAGATAAACATGGATTACCAGTTAATCCTAGTGTATGGCTAGTGGTTTAACTTTATTCAGCAGCTACTGGAACAATCTTAGTATGTGACTGTCATCTGTAAATGTTCAGTCTTTTATCTTCCAGGCATTATGTGAGGGGGGGATTAGCTCATTTATTGCTGTAGGCAATGCTGTCTTTCAAAGACTAGTAATTTCTGTTTGTATTCTACAATCAAACTGTGTTTCAAGCTAACAGTGCTGCTACTGTCCAGATAACACCTTACTGATGTGATTTATGGTATGCAATAAGAATGTAAGATTTGAAATATGCTTTCAAGAAGTAGGGTTTTTTATGGCACATGCTGGAATATTCAAATAAGGTTGTCTAGTGAAAAATGCCAGGAAAGTTCTGTGCTATGCATTTAAAGTAATTCGATGTAGTTTCCTGTGTCAGAGACAAACGATTCTTAGAAGAAAAATTCATTGAGCCAATTACCCTTTTCATAGATGTTCTTCTGTCTGAATGATATGCATGTCTTGGTGTCCTTGGAGATATTTTATATTAACTGTCATTGTAAAGCCAGAGGTAAATTGTTTAGTTTCCTTATTTTTCCTTTTTTCTTTTTTTTCCCTTTTTTCTTCCTCCCATGTCTTTGTTTAGGAATTAGGAGATATGTTGCTGGAGCCATGGGTCCAACAAACAGGACACTCTCTGTGTCACCGTCTGTGGAGAGACCAGATTACAGGAACATAAGTATTTACAACTGTTGAATTATTTAACTTAGGCGGTGGTCTTGTAAGAGATACCTTCAGATGAAATTAACATCCTTCCTGTTTTACAGCTTTTGATGAACTGGTCGAAGCCTATAAGGAACAAGCCAAAGGACTTTTGGATGGAGGAGTTGATATCTTGTTAGTGGAAACCATATTTGATACCGCCAATGCTAAGGTGAGACTTCTGGAAAAAACCCACCTCAGTAATACAAGTAAGGAAATTTTTTAAGAGCTATCAGCTAGTGCTTACTAAATACATGAAAAGACTCTTCAGTTGATAGCAAATGGGTAGAATATGAGGAGATGGCTTTTAATCAGCCTTTTCCAGAATGCTTCCTTTGCCTTTTAATATGTGCCATTTGTATCGTTCTGGCTGTCTGTGCCAGCTGTCTGCTTATTCCCAGAAGCTCTGCTGTATTGCAAACCATCTCCAGTGGCATCTGATGTTTGTATTTTTCAATATAAGCTTGTCTGCTGAAAGGATGCTTGTGATGCACACTGGAGAGGGAATGTCCAGTGTGTCTGGTTGCAGGTGTGCGAAGGCTTGTAAGACAGTTCTATTAAAAGGTGGTTTTTTTGGGGAACTCTGGCATCAGGTTTGAAAAAGAACAATTGGAATAGAAGCTTAGAAGGGTAAAAGAGAAGGAAGAAAATGTTGAAATATGCCACGTTTCATGTGATTTTGACACCTTCTTCTTTATCTAATAACTGCTCAGTGCAGGTGGTGGAGTTAGGGTGCTTAAAACTGTCTTGCAATTTTACATGGAAAAGTCTGGCTGGATGTGCACATGACATTTCTTTAGACTTTGCCACAGGCTTATTAATGTATTCAGGGGCATGACTTATCGTTTGCAGATTTGACCAGTCATGACGGAGGTTTGGCTAGGAACCTGTAGGCTTAATGTTATGCTGAGCTCCTGTTCACATGCAGCTTTCTTACCCTAAGGAGACAGGACATTTTCAGGACCTTCCAAGGAGTTGCTTACAGTCCTTACTGTAAAAATTTGTGGGGATTAGAACCCTTTGGAACTGGATATCTGAACGGACTAAAGGGCAGTGAGTGTGTACTGAGGATGGTACATAGAACCATGTTTGGGGTGAGGGTTTTGCTGCAGATATGAGGGAGAAGTACTTGCTGATGTGATTTTGGTTTCAGAATAGTCTTGGTCTTATTTGGTTATCCTGTGATACTTCCTTTCTACTTGGTACCAAGATGTGTTTTGGAACATCTAGAAAATGTTAGGGGTAAGGGTAAAACTTCTTGAGTGTAGTAAGTTCTGGCAGGCCATATAAGGCAGCAAGTTGCATAAACAGCCATAAAAAATAATAATTAAAGAAAAAGGCAGCAAACCCACAGAAACAAAAAACCTTCCAAACAACAAACTGAAGAATTCCCAAAGCATAATTAATATTTTGCAACGTATTCTTCTGTAGGCAGCTCTTTTTGCACTCCAGATGTTGTTTGAAGAAGAATATGCTCCCCGACCCATATTTGTAAGTATATTTTAATATTTTGCAAATGCTTAAGCTTGATTTGTGAACAAGCTGAGATGGCAGTTGATTAAAGTGCTTTGAAATGAAGGAAATTAGTGTATTGAAAATGTACTTTTTTCACATGATTGTGAAAATAAAACCTCTTACATGAAGAGCTTTGTGAAATCAGCCTTGGATAGCTCTGTCCAGCTGATCAAGCTGAAGACTGAGGAATGACTTCAGTCCAGTGTGTACTCATTCTTTATATTTCTGCAGGAAAGGTCTGATGATTTTTTTTTCAGGCTTTCTGTCTTAGGGACAATAAGAACCAGTGCTTGAAGGATGAAATTAAGCAAAGTCTGCCATATTTTCAAGTAGCATGAGGTTTCATTTTTCTGTTTGGGTTGTGTCTTATCCCTTAGAGTGGAGCACAGGTCCCTCTGCTTTGACTTACAGCAGTTCAGCCATTTAAGTTCTTCATTTTGTTGTGCATTTAATTCTCCTTTCTCTGTGTTCAATTGATATTTAGGTTTCTGGAACCATTGTGGATAAGAGTGGGCGTACCCTCTCAGGCCAGACAGGAGAAGCATTTGTCATTAGTGTTTCCCACAGTAAACCACTTTGGTAAGGAAATGTGTCATTTCTTCTTTTAGTAAGTTATCTGTAGATTGTGATTCTTTTCTATTTTAACCCCCTGCTTGCATCTAAATAGAAGCTATACAAACTCTGATCATATTTACTCATATGCATTGCTGACATGTTCTGCTGTCATTCCCTCAGCAGAAAATGTTTCTAAAGTCAGCTGAATTTTTAATTAATTGCTTTAAATAATCTGGGGTTTTGTTTACAGTGAAATCACTGAAACTGTAGTTTGCTGTCTCCTACTGGTTTTGGGTTGTCCGAGGAGCCAATCCCTGGTACAGGCAGGGCTTACATCTCTTTCTTAGAGGGAAGCAGTGCCAGCTGGGAATGTTTCTGGGTGTCTTGAATGAGAAAATTGTTAAGATATCATTACAGTGTTCTTTTTACTGAACTCTTACAAAAATGTGCTCTGAGTATTTTTCTCAAGGATGTGCATAGTTATTTGGAGAGCTCCTGATGCCTCCATTTAATTGCATTCTTTTCTGTTCAGGCAGAAAAGTTGAAATAAGCATGAGATTAAGTTCTGCGCAAATGGGTAATGTGGCAGATTTGGTCGTTGTACAAGGTTTTGCACGTCCATTTGAATAGTGTTCCCTGTTTCCCTGTTCTTCTGTGTTTCTGTATCCTGTTCTACCGTCTTCTTGACTCCTCTTCCCTCTTTACCATTTTTACTCTCAAGTTGGTTCTTCACACAAAAACTTACACCGGAAATAGATTTTTTTCCTAGAATATTCTATCTAGGATCACTAAGTCGCTGTTAGTAGTGCACACCATGCACATTGTGATGAGCCATTGTTTGTTTTTACAACAAAATTCCAGCTAAACTGCGCAATCTGTCATCTCAGTGATACAAAAGCAGAAGACTGCATTCACAGCTTTCCTGACTGCCCTTGAGGCTCCACTTTCCCAGACCAGACGGTGTTCCAGAAGTAACATATGGAGGCTCTTGGAACAGCGTAGTAGTTGACTCCTCTCAGCATCACAGCCTAGTGATCCATATTTGGCATGAGTCTGTCTCAGATAATCTTTCTCTAACTCTTGCTTCTCAAGAGAAGGGCACTGGAGAAGAAATCAAGAATTTATTAAAGCATACTTCATAAAAACTATCTTATGGGACTGAATGCTTAGGACCTGTTTCTCATTTATGTAAAGGCTACTATACAACACTGTGGCAGAAGGGTTTTAGTGGGAACAGATTGCATTCAATGTTGTTTCTATGGCCAGATCGGTACAGAGTGGCTTTAGGGTTGTGAAAAAGCTGATTAATAGTAGTATCCTAGGAGTCATGTTATGTGTGTTCACATGTTTTCATTTAGGTTTTCTATGCCCTCTTTAGTGTTATTTGACATCCTTAAGTCAGTTTGTTTTGGAGTCCACCCTAAAAAGTGTGAGCATTATGTCTGGTTGATAGAGGTGGTAGCTGAGAAGCTCATGAACTGTGCTTACTAAGTGCTGAAAGATGTGTGGCAAGCAGCTTGCCATGAAAGATGCTCAGGTGTGTTGAGATCCTATGGTTGTTTCTACTGTGGTAGCATTAAGGAGACCTACACTGAGTTTCAGGCCCTAATGTGGGTTTTGTATTGGTCCCAAGGGCACTCTGCAGCCTTAGGAGTTGATGTGTGACTGCTGTGAAGAAATGAGCAAGGGAGGGAGGAGATGTTTGAGATGAATGTGTGATGGTTATTACACTAGGGTAGCAGTGATGGCATACCAGCAATATGGCTCAAGGCTGCTGGCTCTTAAGGCATAGTTAACAGTTTGCTTTTCTCATATCTTCTTTCATGATGTTGTTGAGTGCTGTGGGGAAATGATACTGGCCACAGAAGCTACTTTTTGTTTCTGAATGAATTTGCGTGTCTGTGCTACAGTTTTGAGACAGGTAATGCTTGGATTGTGTCATGGTCATGGACATACTTGTCAGCAACCTCTGTAATGGGTAATTATTCAGTCAGTTTGTAGTGTGGGGGAGTATGAGCTGAAAGCTTGTAAATTGAATGACTTAACAGTAAGAAATACATTGCATTTGTCTGCATTTGATAAGGATAGTCTTGCTAACCATTCTTACATTGCTTTGCTTTGAAAAGCTTGAGGGATGAGCTCCCACTTGGAATAAATTCCAGAGCCTCATTGCTGTAATGAATTGTGTATTCCTTGTGCATACTCTTTGTATCCAGGGGATCTGTATGATGGATTCAAATATATGTAAACACCAAATTGGGAAATGAGAATAAAAGCATTGTTGTCAAGTTTTTCTGGCCAATATGAGATGCAGTAGAGAAAGCACTTTGACAGTAGGGCTGGCTGTTTAAAAAATGCAAGCAAATATATATGTTTAAAAAACCAAACGTATATAACAACCCCTCCACAGAAAAACAACAACTCCCTCACTCCTAAGCTATTGGAAGAAGGGGTTTGTGTATTATTTGATCTTGGTCTGTGACTCTGATATTCAAGGCTCTGGGTTTGGATGTTCCTGTGAGCCCCTCAGATCTTAAGGATTTGTCATTCTGTTCAACAGGTGAATCTGACTGCAAGCATTTATTGCTACTACTTGAGCACTTACCAAGGCCCTGCCTACTCCTTGGAAACACAGGAAAAGTCAAAACTCATTTTGTGCTCCCAGTCCTGTTCAGAGCTTTATTGCTTTTGACCTCTGTGAAACTAAGTGGGTATACAGGCACTTAATTAACTTGGCCACCTCCAAGGCAGCCTCTGTGGCTCAGTTATTTGGCAGATGTGACTGTTACCCATTCCTGTTTCAGTGGGTTAGCTTGCATCCTGCCTGAGACTGTTATTCCAGGAAAGGAGAACACTTTTTTGTGTCTTACAGCAGCACTATGAGCACTTTGGAATTTTGCAGTGCCCATAAGGTGGTTTCTAGAATGGTATGGAAAGATCAGGAAACATATGTAAAAGATCTCTTACATAGTTTCTGAAAGAGAAATTTCTTTATTTAATACAAATGGAGACATTTTGAGTACAAGTCTCATTTATGTATCTGTCATTGAATGAAAGAAAATGTGGTTGTATCTCTTACACTGGTAAAATTGTTTAAGAAGCTTTTTCATTCAGAAATATTTCTGCTGTAGTGCTGTCCTGGTTACTAAGATACAGCAGATTCAGTTGCCCAGGCTTAGTGCTGCCATGAGGCATCTTGGGGGTGGCTCTTGGTCTCTTCCAAGGTTGACATAATTTATATATAATTTCAAAAGAAAATGATGAGTTAGCAGCTGGAAGCAGGTCTTGCTTTTTCAACCTTTTTTCATACTTTTTCCTGTAGCACAAGACTTCTTTCCAATCTGTTGTTCTCATTCCACTTGTTCTCTCTCTCATCTAGAAAATACAGAGCCATCGTGTTGCTGCCGTTGCTGTCAAAATGCTGCCACTTTCCTCCTGGATTTTGAAATGAAATCTTGATTTACTGTTTCCAGTTCAATTCAGTCCAGCCCCTTTCCCTCTCATACTTTTCTTCCACCTGAGGCTTCTCCTTTTGCAGTCTTGCTGTATTGATGATGATGAGTAAAGAAATTGGAGATCAGGTTGGTTTTGTTTTAGATGATTGTGGGAGTTAGCAGTTGCCAGCACTGACATTCATCTGTCTTGTGTGTAAAAGGTGTTTTTACTTCAACATAATTTTTGAAAATTTATTTTCCAGTATTGGCTTAAATTGTGCTTTAGGGGCAGTTGAAATGCGTCCATTCATTGAAACAATTGGAAAATGTACCACAGCCTACATCATCTGTTACCCCAACGCAGGTGTGTTGGTGCACATGTTCCTATGCTTACAGGCACGTGAAATGTAACTAACCTGTTCCATCTCATTAGCAATAATAGAGTTGAAGTAGCTTGAAAAGATGATTGTTTTTACTTTTAAAAAGACAGTAAGAATATTTTAAACTGCTGAAAGTAACTGTTTTTAGTTCTATAACAGTGAACCCAGAACGCTTTCTTAAATAATTAATAACCTATTGAGTAAGGATTGCAAGGGTGATAAGGCATTTTAGTCCTCTTATAATTGTAGCTCCTTTAAATGTGCCTTTTATGGAATTTAATTCTGTTCTTGTGGGCTTTAAACAAATTGTAATACTAAAAAAATCATGTTTCAAGGTCTGCCCAATACTTTTGGTGGTTATGATGAAACTCCAGAAGTGACTGCCAAGCATATAAAGGTATGAAATACTTCTTTTGAGTTTATCATATCTGACATACTAGTAGACAAGAACTTTTGCTTGTATTCTATGCATATTTGTTACAGTATTGTGGTTTGGTTTTTTTTCTTCAGGTGGCTATATATGTCAATTGGATTATTTATAGACGATTTGCTGATAGTGATTTGAGGTATCACATTAGGACTAAACTACTTAGGAGACTCTGAAAACCCTACTTAATTTCATGTCGTACACTAAGCTTTCCTGCAGCTTGATCTGTAGATGTTACTCATTGCACTCCTATGTTCTTGCTTTTACATTTGGGAATTGTTCAAAAAGCTGAGTGTTTTTTATGAACCTGGCAGGATTTTACTGAGTTGTGTGTACAGGAACCACTGATATTGGTGGTGTTCCAGTGCAGGGTGTCCTTCCACATGCCGCTTGATCTGTGCAGACAGAACTGTGTGTCCGGAGCTGCAGTCAGTGAGAACACAGTATTTGCTGCATGTTAATGCCCTTTTATAATATAGTATGACTAGTTTTTGATACTCATCCAAGTTTTCATCTGGGGCTTCAGTATATAAAATAGGCCAAATTCAAATGTAGTTTCTTGAAATTGGATGTTGAAATTGCTGGTTAGCCTTGGGAATCCACGTCTCAAAACAAATCCTAAAGAGAAAATATAGTGCTGATTGTTTTGGTTTTTTAATTTAGTGCTTTTCTTGTGATCTCCCTGAATTGCTTAACAGATGGAGAAAAATATTTAAATATATATATATTTTAAAAGAGATACCTTTATTAACTTGGAACACAATTCTCTTTCCTTCCCTTTTACAGACTTTTGCTTTGGATGGTTTGGTCAACATAGTTGGAGGTTGCTGTGGTACTACACCAGCACATATCAGGTACCTCAAGTGCTAGAGCTTATAGTGGACTGAGAAGTAAACTAAGTGCTGTTTCTGTGGAACAATATTCCATGGTTTGTCTTAGGGTTTCCTGAAAAGATGGATCACTTCAATGCCAATAGCAGCAATATATGGAGTGGGAACATCCTGGCTTTCATAGTTGTGTGTATCATGAAGAATGAGTAGAGGCATGGCTCAAACAAGGATTATACGTCTGTGGTTTTGTCATCTAAAATTGTGTTGGAATTACTTCTCCCTCTATACTGTTGGATAGAATAGACTTCCCATCTCTGCGTTCTTGTGCCGTAGGTTCTTTCTCTTTCTGGCAATCTTAACCACAAGGTGAAGCTTAAGGTGCTAGAAGGAAGGAAATTGTGTGGATGTGTTGTGGAAATGCCTGAACAGAAGATCTAGGAAAGCCATACAGCTGGTGCTAGTCCTGGCTAGTCAGAAGGAGCATTTCATATCTTTCTTGTTGGAAATAAGTCAGTGGGAAAGCGTCCCTTTTTCACTTAAGATTGAAAAAGAAGGGACCCTTGTGATTCATTTTTACCCTGATATAAACCGGGAAGAAGTGGCATGTAAAGGTTTAGAGAACACTGTGTGGTCACTTTTGACTGAAGTGAAAAAAAAAGTGAACGTGAGCAGCATGAGTCATTCTGGCATCTGAGAAACTTTTCTCAGTACAAAACAGTGTTTGTCCCTTGTTTTGCTGCAGTCATCAGCAATTGTTCAGCTCAGCAAATCATGAATGTGGTAAAAGTTGATGTGGTTCTGATATCCTTCAAGTGGCCATTGTAATAGTATCTCTGTATTTGAAAAACCTTCAGCTTTGTACATTCCCTACAAATAGCTATGATAGGATCTTCTGGGAGTATGTTTTTGCCTTTGGCCTCACAAAGTGAAAATAGCTAATTAGTCTGCTACAGGACTGAATTGCAAATATAGGTATATGTCTAGTATGTTCTGTTTGACTCTTGTCTGGAGTGATTTAATTTTAGTTGAAAACTTTTCTCTTTACTTTCTTCTTTCTGTAACTCAGGAAAATTGCTGAAGCTGTGAAATTCTGTAAGCCTCGTGTTCCACCTTCTCTCTCTCAAGGATACATGCTGCTGTCAGGTAAAACAGTGTAACAGTTTGAGTTTCATAACTAGCACAAGTTTCCTTTATAAATTTATTAGCCGTTTTCTGATGACCAGAACAACACTATGAATGTCTGGTTCTACCTGAATCCAGCAAGCTTATGCATGTGTAACCAGATCTAAATCTTACTGTTTTGGCCAAAGAACTAATGGAACATTTTATTGCAATCTCGTATAACATAATCAAGCCAGCATATTTACTCTGCAAGCCTCAGTCGCTTTGTGATGGTGAAGTAGCTTTATCCTCACCTTGCAACATGGCAGGGTCAAGCACAGAGAGATCAGGTAATTTGACTGTAGTTAATGGTAGAGCTGGGACAAGATGCTGGTACCCTTACTGTGAGAGAGCTGCCCTGTGTTGCCTCAGATGTTGATTCAGGCATACTGGAGCTGTGTTCCAGCAGTACATCTAGGTCTAGAACATCTTTTGTTTTAGCAAAGTCTAGATCTCTGTGTTCCATAGTCAGGGCCTTCTTTTAAACCTTTGAGCCATGCACTGAAGTAAAACACTACCTTCATTTTGGTCGGTTATTTTAATCTCAAAGTCAAATCAGTTTAGTGCAAACAAAATAAATCATGGTTGGCCTGTTATGTCATGCATTAGCTTAGTTGGTTCTGCTGTAGTTTGTTTGCTTCTGCATTGCCTGCTACCCAAGGGTCCAATTTGCCTTGTTTCTCTGAACTTGGGTACAGTTAAGAGCTGTACTTGTTACTCATTTCAATGGGCTGCTGCTTCTCTTATGGTGGTAGAGTCATGGCGTAGCGTAGTTGAAAGTTGAGAGGTGTATATGTGCATACACACGGATGTCCAAAAATCATAGCTTCACTTTTATATTGGACAAGTTGGCTGTTGTTTTTTTGCGGGTCAGGTAAATTACTGACTGTTACTGAGGAAGGCATATATGTTGGAACTCATGTCTTTGCATTGCTTTGCTAGTAGCTCGTTAGAGCACTGATGTGCTGAGAAATCACTGTTCTTAAAAGAGACAGACCTCTATTTTACAGCTTAAAAAAGGGATTTTGTCTTTCTTACAGAGTTTTTTCTTTCCTGTTTTTAAAAATATGTTAAAAAATATCTTTTTAAGGTCTGGAGCCATTCAGGATTGGGCCATACACCAACTTTGTTAATATTGGCGAACGCTGCAATGTTGCAGGATCACGGAAGTTTGCTAAACTCATCATGGCAGGCAACTATGAAGTATACATTTTAACAATAATCTTTATAACTGATGCTCTTATTTTTCATTGCTCCATTGCACTGTGTTATTAGTTGTTTGTTTTACTGGCACAAAGTACTATTCTACACCAGTTACAAGATTAAGAAAACACAGAGAATTTGTTTTCTCACTGTTCTTTGTTTCTCTGTTTACCAGCTGCTTATAGAAGGGTTTTACAAGGACTTTTTTTTTTTTGACAATTATTACAGGAAACATGACTTTCCATTTTTATTAAGTTATACAGCTGATGAGGTTTTAGAAAATGTCCTGGTCTGTACTGCATCTATGGTTTGATTTACAGAGAAGGGAATGAAGAAAGTGGGTGTAATCCCCTCTCAGCATATGAGGTACTTTTGTTTTGGGATAGACTGCGGCACCGTGCAGTCAGTGCTCTTTCCCTCCCTTCTCCAATCCTGGTCAGCACTGTGGTTACACCTAACTGTTATATACTTTGCTGACTCCAGCATGCTACATGAGAACTGGTATAGAAAAAGATGCTTAGAAAGTAATTGCTTTCTTGAAACCTCTGCAGGGCAGAAATGAAGAGACTGAAGGGCTCATTCTTTACTGGTGTAAATTGTTACTGTAACACTGAAACAAATAGTAGAGTAACTTCTCTTGAGAGCTGAGACTCTGCCTCAGAGTATGTTCTGATGTTACAGTTGATGCAATCAAACTGCCTTTGTTTTTTAGGGAGTCTGACTCTTAAGCTCACAGAAGTCATGGAGCAGGTTAGACCTGTTAAATAAAGAGAGCTTTAAACACAGGTTGTTAGGGACTCTGTAGAATGACAAAAAAGAGAAAGTGACCAGACATGAGTGTTCAGATAACTATGTAGGCTGGAGGAAAAGCTTTACTTTTCTTTCTTAGCAGTTGTGATTATTTTGCAGCTGGAAGAAATGTCAGTCTCCAAAAGTTAAGTACCCTGTGTTATAAAAAAACAGAGCTTGTGATGCAAGACCCTTATTTCATACCATCACAGAGACTTTTTCATGTAATCTTGTGCTATCAGAAGTCCTTGTTACCATGCAAATCCTAAACCATTCAATTAAGCATATGACCAACAGTCTACAGGCAGTGACACTACCAGCACTTTAGGTCTCTGGTGTCACGTTTTGTGAACAAACTAGTTATAAGTTGTCCCATATTAACAACTGTTGTGTATTGTTGTACATCAGAGGCCACTTCCTTATTTTCGTATGGGATGTCTTACAAACTTTTAAATTTTTGACTGCATGCTTAGTTTGGGGAAGTAAAATCCTGAGAAAAACTAGAATTTTCTGCTACTGACTGTTGTTTTGGTTTTTGACTTTGTTCTTTAGGAAGCCCTAGGTGTAGCCAAACTGCAAGTTGAGATGGGGGCCCAGATTCTTGACATCAATATGGATGATGGGATGCTGGATGGCCCTGCTGCAATGACCAGATTTTGTAACTTGATTTCTTCAGAACCTGATATTGCAAAGGTTGTAATTGAGTCACAGTAAAGAACATTTTATTGAGTTGTAAATTGCCTCAGAAGATGTTAATACCGTTTTATTTAGTAACCAGTTTAGGTACTTCATAAATAAATATAGTTGTTCCCCAAGAGGAAAAGGTGCTGTGATAGGGAAGGCCTTTGGGTGAAACAGAGGCTTTAACATTGTATGTTTTCAGATAAGTATATGCTAGTCCTTTTCACTGGTTAGAAAAGCTGAATGCAGGTTCATTTTGCAGCACTTATGAGCCATAATCTGTATATTTGCAGTGCATAACAGTATTGCTTTTCACAAAACTTAAAGTTGCTATGAATATAGGATGGTTTTAAAAGGTAGTTCTGCAATGTGCATTCTCTAAAAATGAGTATCTCAATCAGAAACACAAGATAATACAGGGAGAAGTAGGGATCTCGATATGATATGTGATTGAGTTGCCATGGAAGCTCTTGGGTTAAACTTGCTCTGAGTTTTGCATTTAACAGCAAGTGAATCACGTGGAAACTTTTATTCATAAATGCCGATTAGTGTTATGGGATTTTTATGTCCAAATGGGCAAAGAGCACATGGAACTGTAATCCATAACTTGAATGTATTCTCCTGCCTTACTTCTCTGTTATTTACAGGTGCCATTGTGCATTGACTCCTCGAATTTTTCAGTGATTGAAGCAGGTTTGAAGTGTTGCCAAGGGAAATGCATTGTAAATAGCATCAGCCTGAAGGAAGGTGAGGAAGACTTTTTGGAGAAAGCAAGGAAAATTAAATTATATGGAGCAGCCGTGGTTGTTATGGCTTTTGATGAAGTGGGGCAGGTGAGTGTTGCTTTAAAGGAGAGGTATTTTTTCAGGAATGTGAGGCTTCCTTATTCTTGTACAAGACAAAGTTGTTTTATTTCATTGACAAAGTTGATTCAAAAAGGTCTATATAACCGTAGCAATACTTTTGAATCTGATTTCTAGCAATTTCTTATGATCTTCACATGTTTGAGGAATCCAGTAACTTTAAGTGTAGCTCTGCTAACACAAAAGCATGTCTCTTGCTATTCAGCCATGCTGAATTCTTCCTTCATAAAAGAGATTTTAAGTTCAGAAACTATGTTTTGAATTAATTTTGTGAATTAATTTAAATATGTCAAAACCCACATATTAAGCTTTGCAGGATGACGAAACATTAAGCAGTAAGGTTGTTTTTTATGAGTTGAGTCAAAACTCCAGGCATAGGGGTGGTGATATTTTTTATACAATCCTTTTCTAATATTTGCGATGTTCAGATTCTAAGTCTTGAGTCACTGGAGCTGTAAATGGTTCCTGGAGAGTTTATTTTTTGTGTAGTCTGTAAGTTTCATGTCAGAATTCTTTTTCTTCACTAGGCAACAGAAACAGAAACCAAGATTGCAATCTGTTCCAGAGCTTATCATCTCCTTGTGGAAAAAGTGCACTTCAATCCAAATGATATAATATTTGACCCTAATATCTTGACCATAGGAACTGGAATGGAAGAACATAACCTTTATGCCATAAATTTCATCAATGCTACTAAAACCATAAAAGTGAGTTGTAAGCTTATTTTAAGTTAAAATTGGTTGCTAACATTACTTAAAAACCCAAACCCCCATAAAACAGAAAAACACCCACCTCTCAAAAACAACAGCAAAACACCACTGCAAAATGTTACACATTTTAGCTTAGCAAGAATAAGCTTAGCTTATTCTTCTGTAGTGCAACCATTCCCCAATACAGCTGTATTTCCAGAAGAACAACTTCAAGTAGTTCTGTATTTCAATCCACTTTCTCTTCTGTAAATATACTACCTTAATTAGTGAGGTAAGAATCACATTCATGTGCTAGCTAGAAGGACCTCTTTGAAACTGCAGAAAGCTGCCTTTTTAAATAAAATTCCCGTTTCTGTGAAAGGGATTTTTGCAGTAACTTGACTTTTTATTTAGCTAAAATGTGTGTAAGAAAGTACAGCAGCGAAGAGCATCACCTAAATAGAAGTACTGCAGGGAAACTGCATTATTGGGTTTCACAAGATACTTTGATAGGTCAGGAGATCCTCTGTCAGTAGCAGTCTGGGGCTTGAGCAGACTATTTTGTCACCGCTGGTCTCCTGGAAGGGGAGGCTGCTTAGCTGCTCAGCTGCAGTCTGCTCCTGAGACATGCAAGCAGGCAGGCTGGCTGCTACTGTTTCCAGAGGAGTGGGGAAAGGAAGAGCCAAAAGTAGGTCTGCATGGGGAAAATACGGAAAGCTGCAGTGGGAGGACTGATGCGTTCAGAATAGCACCTATGTCTATGGAAACCACGGTTGCTGCTTATGTGTAACTAGGCTGGATCTTTCCTTTACTTATATCTTTTTCTGCAGAGATTTGAATTGCTTTTTTTGAATATGAGTAACTGGAAGGATCTGGAACAGGGAAGACAAAGGGTGTATAGCCAATGCACTGAGCTCAGGAGCCAACTGAATGCTTTGCTTAGATTTCCTTTTTGGAAAGCACTTTTCTAAAAATCTGTGTGCACTTGCTATAGGAAACACTGCCAGGAGCCAGGATAAGTGGAGGTCTTTCCAATCTGTCTTTCTCCTTTCGTGGAATGGATGCCATTCGAGAAGCCATGCATGGAGTGTTCCTTTACCACGCAATTAAGGTATGATGTGCTTTTGGCTTCCATGTGTTTGCACTTGGCAGGTGTGCAGTTCCACGTCTGACAGCCCTTTCTGGGGGATTCTCTGTTTTTCTTCAGTATGGCATGGACATGGGAATTGTGAATGCTGGGAATCTGCCAGTGTATGATGATATCCACAAGGAATTACTGCAGCTGTGTGAGAATCTAATCTGGAACAAAGATCCTGATGCAACAGAGAAACTTTTACATTATGCTCAGGTAACTTTCGTTTTTAAGCTTTGACTAGTAGTTAGTTTAGCACCTGGGCTTGAACACCTCCCTGCAGATGATAATATAAACTGCATATGTCAATATAACAGTGGGTGTTAGAATTTACTGACAATACTACAAATGGTTCAGTTATTAATGTAGAATAAAAAGAAATGTGTGGTAGATTGAGACTCTCCAATTTCGTAGGTGCCATGGAACATCTGGTACAGAGTTCTTCATATGCTTCAGGAGACCAAGCTGCATAGGCATTTTTTAAAAAGAAAAATCCACACCAAAACCCAACAAAAATAAGAAGCAAAAAATCCCAAACTTCCCCCAAACAAAGAAAACCCTCACAAACTGACAAAAAAACCAAACAAAACCCAGAAGAGGCCAACCCCAACCAAACTAGTCTTGGTACTGGCACTTAATTGACAAGTGCACTGTGGGAGAGAGAGTAAGCCTTTCTCTCTGGTAGTAATGGTTTGTTTGGAGTATAGGTAAAAGGTGAAGTAGTTGCTTGCTGTAGCTGTGGCATAGATTTCCGGTTCATGTAACATGTCAGGATGAGGATCAGCTATTTAGTGTTTTCGAGATGTTGTAATGATGGTGGTGATAAAAGACAAAGATTATACAACTGAAGGTTTCAAGATTATCATTCATAAGACAACTGATGCAATCCTGTTCTGAATGGAAGATACAGCAAAAATCTCTCTCGGTTAGGTGGCTCTTAGGTTGAAGTGCACAAGAAAGTTTGCATGTCTGTTTTGTAGCTCCTGGAGATATTATTTCTGTGCAGAGTTTCATGTGGTTTGTAGTTTGCCCTATGGTGGTGCATGCTTTATAGTAACAGTGGCAGCGTTTTGCAAACCAGTACAGGGAGACACTCTCTGTCCGTTGTACTTAGGCTATTTTAGATGATGCTCGTAGTGTCTAAGCAGTTCACCCGGGAGTGATCTTATCTGTTTAAGTGGAGTTGCACCATTGGGGTATTCAAGGTTGCATAAAGAGGAAGAAAAAAAAGGAGAATTAGAAAGGGATTCCTTAAGCAGTGTTTCTGCAGAAGGCAGAATGTGAATTTAAATGGAGAAGTGATTAATTTAAAAGTAGAAATGAAAGTGGATGATGACTTCCAGGTCTATAAGTTTGGGAAGCTGTTGTTGGAATCTCTGCTTTTATTTGTGGTCGTAGTTTTATTGTGGGAGTAAAATAGCGCACTCGCAAAAAAGAGGAACTTAATCCTTGCAGGTTTAGGGCATCAGTCTTCATTTGAAGATTGAAATAAAAAACATTTTCTGTTAAGTATACAGCTTCAGACATTCTCAAACTGAAACTTCGTTCCATTTATGACAATGAGAGTTGTGCTTCCAAAGGCAGGTTTTTCGTCCTCATCATTTGGTATGATCATCCTGTTTTTAAAGATTTGCATATAGTGCTTGTCACTGTGGTCCCTGCATGCCGACCCTGCAGCTTCATGTTATTTTTAGGTTGGAATGGTTCCCTTGCTAAAGTGTCTGGCCAGAGGTTGAGGAGCACTTGGTACCGTTTCAATGAATCACAGAAGTGGAAAGGGACCTCTGGAGGTCATCTAGAGCTGGCTCAAAGCAGGGCCAGCCACGGACATGTCCAGTCAAATTTTTAATTTAACTTAGAATGAGGACTTTACAACATCTCCAAGCAACATTTTCCTCCTTTCATTCCCTTTTTACAAACTAGATGTATGAGGGAAATAAAATCAGGCAACAAGAAGCTGTGAAGTTAGCTAACATTCATATAAACAGGAATGAAAACTTGTTCTGGTTTCTGTTCCCATGAGTGTGATATTGTTTCCATGGCTTTATCTTTAAAAACTTGCTGATGAGCACGCAAAAGTATATGAGGTTCATAAGGCCTGAAAGATGTCAGATTATGTCCAGTAACTGAGCGAGGGAAAGCAATTACTTGCCTGAAGTGTGATGGCTGAATTAATGGATGAGGTGCTCTTCCATGAGCCTTTGTGAGGTGGGTGGTCATGAACTTTCTTGCACTGTGAAGCCCTTTTGGCCTCTGCGTTCATAGCCAAGGGGAGCATGAGGGTGAGGCAAAGAGAATATGTGGTGGTTTGGGACAGTCTGTGTGCATGACAAACAGTAGTTTTGTGGGCTGCCTGATTGAAAACACGTCTCTGATATGCAATAACATAACCTATTCCACCAGAAACTTAATTAGAGCCAAATTAATTAGAATTTTAAAATTAAGTGTAGTGTGGGGGCGAGGAATCAATTTAAATTATGTTCCCAGAAGTGAAACCCTTAGGATTAGTAATTTCATCATTTTTAGGAGCGTAAAAATTATCAAACTGCTCTCTCTTTCTTTTTTTTTTTAGTAACTTTTTTTTTTGCTTTATTTTGTTTACATTTTCACTGAGTTATGTACCCTTTGGGATGTAGATCCCCCTAAGTGCCTCAGTACATCTCAGTACATCTCAGGTGTTTGCAGCGTGATTTGCATGTATATAAAAAACCTTTTGAATAGTCTAAAATTATTTTATGACTCAGTATTGAAATTACCCAAATTTTTCTAAAAGTAAAGTCCATAATTGTAGTTTTTATGCTTGCAAGCTCCTATGGATGTCTCTCTTTTTCAGAATCATGCCCAAGGAGGAAAGAAAGTTGTACAGACTGATGAGTGGCGTAAAAGCTCTGTGGAGGAAAGGCTGGAATATGCTCTCATAAAGGTAAATCTGTGCAGAGAACTGTCCTACCCATCAGCTCTCAGAGACATGATCTCAGCTAAGACTTTAAGGGACATACTTGCCTTTAAAAGTTCTTCAGCTGCTATTCTTTAACAAGCTGTTACTTAATAATATATTTAACTGCTCTGTTTAACTTCAATACCAGAAAAAACTATAGTGGTTTATCTTTAAACTTCAGAAGTTGAAGTCTTTGATCTTTAGTATTTTATTCCACTGTGTTTGTAGAAACATACTGCTTTTGCTTTGTGACATACTGCTTTTACTTCCTAGGGATTTTTTTGGTCCTTTAGTAGTACTGCACTGAGTGGCACTTATGCTGTGGAAGCAATCTTTGAGTGTTGGGTTTTTCTTATGGCATGGTTGAGAAAAATGAACAAATCTGTTAATAGTGGGGACTTGCTTTGAATAACTTTATATGCCTAAGAAGTGTAGTGTTTTGTTTCTTAAGAAAGCCTATTTTCAATACACATTTGAGGTATTCTTAAAGACTATCAGTATCTAAAGCATCTACTTGTACTTTCTGTGTGATTTCTTTTGTCTTTTTTTGGGAGAAGGCAACTAAATGAAAGTTGTATTTCTAGCAAGATAAAAGCTTCTCAATTTTTTTCCCAGGGCATTGAGAAGTATGTCACTGCAGATACAGAAGAAGCAAGATTAAATCAGGAAAAATATCCTAGACCTCTAAACGTAATTGAAGGACCTTTGATGAATGGCATGAAAATTGTTGGTGATCTTTTTGGTGCTGGGAAGATGTTTTTGCCTCAGGTAATGAGAAAATAATTTCATATATTTTACTGTTTTGCAAAAATTAGTATTGTAAAATGTAGCCAAAACATTCTATGCTGGCTGTTTTTTCAGATAGGAGGAATTGTAAAAATGCAGTTGCTGCTGAGAAACAGCAATTTTCATGTTTTATTTTGCAACCTGAGTTCCTTTATGTAGGATTATGTGTTTGTTTCCTTTCTTCCTGAGTGTTTTTGCTTTATTTGAAACACACTTTTAAGTCTAAACCCATGAAAAAGAGCAAGAGAGATAAAAGATCCAAATAAAAATTACTGCATTTAGCACCTTCCAAGTCTGGGCCTGTTTGTAGCTTTCAGTTCTGTTGTGAGTGGTCCAGGAGGCTGCACTGTGCAAGCAAGTGTCATGTAGATCCTTAGCCCAGCCAGCAGCCTGCTGCCACAGAATAAAATCTGCAAAGCTGGAACCTGAATCTGCAAATGAAGTTTCGTTTATTGCTTGAATGGGTATAAGAGAAAGCTAGGGGAAAACTGAAGCTATTCCTATACCTTGTCTTTATTGTTTATTCTGCCACCCCTCCTTTATCTGTGCAGGTGATAAAGTCTGCTCGCGTTATGAAGAAAGCAGTTGGCCACCTTATTCCCTATATGGAAAAAGAAAGAGAGGAAAGGAGAGCCAAACGAGGCAGCACAGAGGAAGAGGCAAGATACAGTCTGTAACTCTGTCACAGCATGCTCTGACAAATATAGGAATTATTTATTACTAATTACTTTTACTACCTGGAGAGTTGATGCAGTCTTACGCAAACTGACAATCTTGGCATAATTTGAAGTTGGTCTGAAATTCATAAAGTGCAGATTTTGTGTTATCACAAGTTTCCTGATCAGTGCCATAAGCCTTTGTAGGCCCTTTATACTGATGTAACTTAATTTCTTGTATTTTTGTAGGCATTTAGTTCTAGTGTTACTTATTCATGATTCTTCTAACTTCATGGCAGATTTTGCCACTTGCTTGTACTGCTTCTGCCCTCGCTGAACTCTGTAACTCCCTTTCCACATTCAAAGCCTGTCACCATATTTCTCTTTATTCAGCTCTTCCCTACTTCATAGCCCTTATCATTCTTCCAGCTAAACAAACCAATTTCTTCCACCCTTTTTCTTCACAGATTGTGACTTCAAGAGATCTTGTTATGATAGAATACCGTGCTCACTGCATGTGTAGCCATGACTAACTTGCAGGGGAAAAGTGTTATGAAAACAGGGTCTGACTATAGTTGTCTTCTCATATGTGTGTTTTGCCACCAGTTTCTGAAAATTACTTTTTATCTAATATGTAAAATATATTTTAAAATACCCAATGATTTTTGGATTGCTGTGGGCCTTTATTGCAGTTCCTGTTTCACAACCAGTTGCTGATGCCTGAGAGTAGTTTTATCAACTACCTGTGAATATACTTGAAGTAACTGCTTCCAAGTTTGGTAAATGGAATATGTGATAGGAGCAACAGAAAAATGAAGATACAGGATGTACCTTGTTTGTCCATACTGACAAGACTGAATTCAGTAGAAAAGAGAGTTGAGATGAATTGGACAAAATCCCATTTATATTACTCGTGTCTGCTCTTTTTACTGTATTTATAATGTGATAGGTGCTTATGGTTTTGGTTGTTAAATATTTTTCTTCTTCTCTTTTTCTATCAGATTTAGGTTTGATGTACATTTACATTTTCTTAGTGGAACCTTACCTTGTCTTCATGAGTTCTCAGAGACAATAGCTTTAATCAGAACCTAGTTTTTAACACAGACAAAAAAGGAAGAACAGCAGAATTTTTCTAAACTGTGATATTTGTGTATTTCCTTTGGATTCCCTTTTATGGATTTTTGAATGGTTCCTAATTCTTCCCTTGAAATCTTCTTACATGGTATCTTTCTACTTGCTGTGGATATGTTGTGTAATTGTCCAGCATAAATGTAGCAAATACAGTAAATAATTTAGAAAGAAAAATGACCTGATAATCAAACCTGACTAATCTTAATGGAAGCAGGAGAATGCCTGGTCTCTTTTCCCGTGCTCTTTGTGGATGCCTTCTCTGCTGTATCTCAAGTGGATCTGTTCTTTGGCTGTCACGAGTTACCTTTCTATGTGTCATTTCTCTCCAGCTCATGCTGTTCTCTTTTATTTTAATTCAGACAGCAATGCTGGTATTTTGCACCTTCTGGTTTGTTCTGATGCTGTCTAAAGTCATTGAAAATTGTTGCCCCATTGCTTCCCTGAGCACTGGATTAGGATCTTCTCTGAACCCTCTGGGACTTAATTCTCTGGTTAAAAGAAGTGAAGTGGAATTTGGGAGGTTCTTAAAAAGATAGTAAACACTCGAAGAGAGTGTAGATGTTCTGGTGACTGAGGAGAACAGGAGGGAAAAGGCAGGACTTCTGTCCTCCTGCTTCTTCTGCCTTCTGCTGGGAAAGGGATGTAATGCCTTCCTTTTACAAAAATATGTTGTCACTGTGTAGAGAATTGGGGAGTGAGATAAAAGCAGCTGCATCTGTCTCCAAAGTTAGATGTTGACTTCAAGGAAAATGATTTGCAGACTCTGGTAACTGATCTGTCTGACGTTACCCAGGCTACTGTAACCTCCAGGACTGTTTTAGTCACAGACTGCCAGGAAGTGCAAAGCATTGATAGTTACATTTGAGGATAAATAGCTGTGGCTGCGGATCTCTATGAAGATTAAAAAAAAGAAGCCCTTTGGATGTGTGCCCAGAACTTGAGGACCTCCTCGCTTAAGACAATTGAAATCACAGTGTGCCCTAAATAGGGTTTATTTAAAGTGGCATGTGCTTTGACCCATGCTGTTTGCTGCACAGCACAGATTTTTCTTCCTCTCGTGTGCAAATCCAATTTGTATTAAATTTTTTTTTATATCAATCACTAATTAAATCATCATTAGTTATTAGGTGTGATACAATGTGGGGCAGCACTTTTTGTTTTTTCTCCTGTCCTTGATTAATCTCTTTCCCCAAATTCCTCTTACATTCCAGCAGTATATTTTCAGCTGCAAAATTTTTGTTGATGTACTGAGATGGCTGACTTACAGACCTCCATCTTCCCTGTTCTCTGGTCTTCTGTAAAACAGAAGCACTGGGGAAATAATAGATTTTAGTAAACAGCAGCATTGGTGGGGATCCAGGGATTTTATTCAACAAATGTGTTAGGACCATGGGAAATACTAATATCATTCTTGGTAATATATAAAGATTGTTTTTAACCCATAATATTGCAACTACAGAAGGCAATGTAGGTTCAAGAAAGAGAGAGCTACTCAGGATGTCCAGAAATATGACAGGCTTCATAGAAGGATTTAATCATTTGGTTCTGCCATCTGCAAAGGAGATGAGATACTGTCTGGAAAAACATTTTGTAGTTCTGCATAGAATATGCTCTGTACAATTTAAGTAGTTGCTTACTGCCATCTGATTCTGCACCAACTCAGACACTGTTATAGCCTGGAGCTGCTCCAAATGACAACAGTGATTATACAATTAAAAATGTATTGCCATGTCCTGTGTCCTGGTGGAGAACTGCTATGGGAAGTTTCACTGTTGCACTGTTGGTAGCACCCTTGGTCAGGCTGAATGCCATCTAACCGAGGACCGTCTTGTGACAGAACAGCTTCCCTTCTTCAAGCAGATCCTTCTTCCAGCCCGTTTGTTCAGCTTGGGTAATCTGAAGTAGTGTGATCACTGCACTGAAATGTCTCCCTTGCTATTTGTGTTGCATAAAAAATGGTCTCTTAGCTTTTGCTAATTCCTCTAATGTTGCTCTAATGCTAATTTCCTTCTAATGTTGCTGTTTCCTTGTTCTTCTCAGCATTGCATTGAAAGATAGATCTTGATGCAGAGACAGGCATGTTATTATGAGTATTCATGCCCTTTTGTTCTAAATATTTAATTTATTTAATCTCTTTATTGGTGAGGTGTATATTTGGAGCAGAAGTACCTTAGGAGTTCAGTTATTGCACTGCACAAAACGCTATCCAGATCTGAAATAGTTTTATCTGCTATTTTGTTTTTTTAAACACAGATTTTTTAATAACATCCATGCAATTTGCAAGAATAATTCATGTGCAAGTTTCAATTACCTGGATCTTTTAAAATACTTTTTATAATTTACTATATTATCTCCAGTATGCTTTGCAATTACTACAAAAGGAGTTTGGCACATGGATTGGGATTGCACCGTTGAAGAATCTGTACAAACATACTGAGGCTTCTGAGTAATTTAACTCTTGTGTTATTTCTTCAACTTGCAGGATCCTTATCAGGGTACAATAGTATTAGCAACTGTGAAAGGAGACGTACATGACATTGGCAAGAACATTGTGGGAGTTGTTCTGGGCTGCAACAACTTCAGGTAAAGAGGCTAACTGTGAACACAACTGTATATGCATAGATAATTAATACCTTAGACTAGCTTTAGCTGTGGTGATAACAGAGTTGGGCATTTCTTGGGAACTGTCCTCTATTCCCCAAGTTGTGATTGGGAACACAGATCATGGCAACTTTACTAATGAGTGGGGCAAGATGGAGTATTGCCTCCTCCTTTAATACTCTGTTTCCTAATTAATTGGCATCTGAGGTGAATGCAATTTAACATCAGTGGGAACATAAGTAAGAACATCAGTTTTTGTATTTGTTTTATATCAGTTAAATGTAATAAGTATGATGTCTTATAATGTCTGAAGAAATTAGATACAACAATTGCAGTGGGCAGTACTGTGTGTGAGTTGCATTGAGAAAAAAGAAAGTCTTGTAAGATTAGAATGAAACTTCTAGTGTGTTTTTCAAGCTGTTTGTTAACTATGAGGTTTAAAAACTTGCTGGGGTATGTTTTGTTAAATAAGAGGTGAGTTTCTGAACTTCAAAAGTTAGAACTTCAAAAAAAGTCAGGTCTTTCATGGCCTGTCTATGCGCAGCAGGGTTGGCAACAGTGTTGGAAGGAGTGGTCACGTTCCCATCAGTGCCCTTTGTCAAGAGTGTGTCAGGTGTTGCACAAAGCTGAATCACCTTTGGAACTCTGTCTTATCATTCATTCGTTTAGTTTTGCTTTGACTTTGGGTTGTCATTTGCTCTAAAAAGAACCAAAATTATCCCTTTATTTTAAAAGAAAAAGTGTTGAAGGCAGTAGCAGTGCTGTGTATATGCAATATATTCAATTTAATTTCCTCTTGAAATTCTGTCGATTGGTTTCAGGCTTTCTTGAGCTTTATTTACACTTACTGAACTGAAGCCATAGAGTTTTTTGTCACCATGAGTAGTGTGAGTGAGGCTGAATGAAAACAGGCTGGGGTGGCTTACTTGAAAAAATAAAAACCTTAGCAATGGCTAGGGTTAATAGGATTAAAATGGTAATAAGGGAAGTGCAGTGTCTCATTTCATAAAATGTACACTTTAATAAGACACAACTTTGATGTGAATCATCTTATATTCCTAATATATGATGTCCACAAAACCTTTTTATGTTATCCAAATAATGTCAGAAATGCCACTGCTGTTGACAGCCCTGGTAAGCAGCTAAGCACCAGCCAGTCACTTCCACCCAGCCAACCTCAGTGGGATGGGGAAAGAGGAAAGGAAGAATGAAAGCAAGAAAAATTGTGAGGGGAGAAGAATGTTTAACAAGTGAAGAGGAAGTGAAAGAAGAGAGAAAATAGAAACAAAACAAGTGATGCAAAGGCAATCTCCTTGCACCTCCCATGGGTACACTGGTGCCTAGCCAGTTCCTGAGTCAAAGATGGCTAACCCCTGCTAAACCCCTTACTCTCCTTTTTTATTGCTGAGCTTGACATCATATGACATGGAATATTTCTATGCTTAGTTTGGGTCATCTGTCTGGTTGTGTCTACTCACAGTCTATTCCTTGGGGGGTTAGAGTAAGAAACAGAGAAGGCCTTGATGCTGGGAAAACACTGTTCATCAGTAGTTAAATTTTAGAATGTTAGCAGTATTGTTTTGGTCACAGATCTAAAACACAGCACCATACCAGCTGCTGTGAAGAAAATTAACTCATCTCAGCCAGACTTAGTGCAACCACAAAAACTTATTTAACTAAAAAAAAAAGCCTCTTACACTTGAATTTTCTTAACTACTCTGCCATCTGGAACTCTGACTTATTGAAAATTTTGCTAGACCCAGAGATGTTTCCTATATTAAAATTCCCAAAAGTGGTCTTAAGAGAAACAAACAAAAATCTCAATTTTAACTTCAATTTTAGGTCAGTTATTTATGGTAAAGGAAATGTATTTGCCCTTTAGCAGATATTTTATTTATTATTTAAAGGATCGTGTGTCATCTCACTTCTTTTCACAGAGTTATTGATTTAGGAGTCATGACTCCATGTGATAAGATATTGAGAGCTGCTGTTGAGAACAAAGCAGGTATAGAGAGATTTCATTAGTACTTCTGAATTGTTTGATTTTTAAACCACACTTGCATTTTTTATTGCTGCTTATTGCATTCCTATGCTGTCTATGATTTGGTCAGACTATCTTCAGAGAAATCAGAACTACTGCATTAACAATATTAATTATTTAGCATTTGGCACTTCTGTGAAACTTAGCCCGAGGAGTTGAAACCCTGTATCAAAAGGACAATTCCATGAGAGATGCTTTAGTATTTGTTTTACAGATGGATAAATGGAGCCTTGAAATGGTTTAGGTAACTCCTTGTTGGGTCTTAAAGCAGTGAAAGAACTTGGCATTTGGCTTGCCAGATCAGTGAGTGTGAAAGCAGGAATGAATTGTTGTAATAAATAATGAACTTTCTGAAACAAGTTGCAGTTGCTTTGAAACAGTCTACTGCATCTTGGAGAAGATGAATTGTGTGGAACATAGATGGTGAAGTTTGAAAGCGTTTCCAAGAGCAGAGCTTATAATTATTGTGTCTTATTTCACTCCTCAGTGCTGAGCTTCTGAGGCTTGGAGTTTGCTTCTGAGGCTTGGAGTTTGCTAATCAAAAGTACTGTTTATTTATTGTTGAAACTAGTGCAGTAGATGTTCAGCAGCTGTGAAGACTGGGAAATATCTTAAACTGGGGATTTGGAATCATTGTCATTCTTGGAAAGCTTTTACTTTTTAATTGGGTCAAACCTTCCTTATAGGCTCATGACTACCCTGCTTTTTATCTCATTATCTTCTGACACATGAAGTTACCTGATGTATGAAATAAACCTTTCTGTAATAATTTCTGTGTCTTTCTAGAATGGATTTGCTAAACCCCTTGTGTATGTGTGTTTGTAAATTTGCAATAGATATAATTGGCCTGTCTGGTCTCATCACCCCATCTTTGGATGAGATGATTTTTGTCGCTAAGGAAATGGAGAGATTGGCAATAAAGATTCCTTTGCTGATTGGAGGAGCAACTACTTCTAAGTAAGATATCTCAGTTGGGAATATGGGCAATATCTGTGAAAATAGTGTTAACTAGGGAAAAAGAAAATTTACAGCCATTTTTTTACCCCTTTCCCCATTTTTCTGTAACATATATACTGGTATGTATTTACTTATGATTGACAATTACTTCTTGTCTTAGAAATCCTAGAATACAGAGGTAAAATGTAGTCAGGACATAACAAATAATGGACATCTTAAACATTTAATTTTTACAAGTGTGTATTTTGCAAGCATATATTGTATGTGGAAGTACTGTATTTCCTCTAAAAGTTCATGCACATATGCATGTGAATACAGTTCTGTCCTTCCAACAGCTTGAATGTTCTACTTTGATTCATCAAAGCATTCCAGAAATGCAGGATTTTGAGACTAGAAATGATCATATTGACATCAGGGAGCTATTATCTTTAAGAAAGTTACTGTATTTTCCTGGATCATTGTTTAGAAAGGTGATGACTGGGCTGAGTCTCCAATCCTGTTCAAACAGGCTGATAGGGGATAAAGTCTAGCTGCTTGCTTTGAAATACTTAGCATGTTGCATTTGATAGGCTGAGCTTTTCTGTTGATATCTTGTTCTCTCCGATCTGTTCAAATGAAATAATAGAGCTACTGTGATTTCCTGAAGATCAGTGTTGACAGCTCACTGACACCTAGTCTTAACATTACCACAGATGTGTTTTGGGCACGTATAATGGCCTTGGGTCACGCTTTGCTGACTCGTTTAGGTTGCAGTATGCTTGAGTAGGTGACAGCTCAGAAGACTGCAGAGGTCATCTTTTGTGCAACTAGAAGCTGTTAGTGGTGTTGCTTTTGTTATCAGAGCAGCACATATTGTAGCCAGACCTATTCTGTATTTCTGTCTTTAGCAAATTGTCTCATGATCTGACAGATGGTGGAGAGTAGGATCACTACCAGTCGTTATTGTTCCTGTAATTATAAGACAAGGTTCACTGTATTCTTTTTCTCCCTCTCCCTGTGAGTCTCTTTTTTCGACTTTGATACTGACAACAAACATGGAGGGTTTTTCCTTAAAAAAAAAAAAGTGAAGGGAAGGCTTTATTCTAAGTAGAGGTCTTAGGAGAGCCCTTTCTTCAGATCTTTTCAGTGTTTTCACACGAGGCATTGTGGTCTTGTAATCCATGTCAAATAACCACCATCAAACAATTTTGTAGAATTTATTCACGGAGATGAATGTAGCTAAGAGGGAGGTAGCACTAGTTTTATCCTTGAATATGGAAATTACTGAAGAATATATACATAATTTTGAATACATAAATAGTAATTTCATTTATGTCAACTGTATATAAATATACACTTATGCATGTGCCCAGACACAATACAGTGTCTGTAAAATATATGTCAAGTAAAGGTATTCTATATGGAAGACTGGATTCATAATATATATTTAATTTTACTTTCCCAGTCTTAAGCTTAACCTCATGTGTACATTCTCAAATGTTGTGTATGTGTCAGAGGTTGCTAATGAAGAACCATCTACTATTTTTTTTCTCTGTGAAAAGAAGACGTTATTATTTGGAATAAGGAGACCATAAATATTTTGAAGGGTGTAAGGTGAGGTTAGTTTGAAAGAGAGAGAGGATGGATTTTGTCTCCAGAATCTGCCCAATAGAGTTTCTTCATAATTTACAGTAATGATGATGTTTGCATTCTTACTGTGCTGCTTTGTTAAATTCAGATGTTGAGAAATAATAGTGACATTCTCTCTGTGGTAAAGTTTATTTAAAAAAAAATATAAAAATTAATATGTAGTGGTTGATACAGTGCCATTGTAGGACCATGTCCTCTTTGTTTCCTTTGTCTGTTCCTATCAGAACAGAAGATAAAATATCTTCATAAAACATATTGCTGCCAAGATCAGAAGTGTGTCTCCTAGAAGCAAATTCAGAAGATGCTGAACGGTGTTTACACAGCTGTGTTGCACAGTCATCAGTAAACCTCTGTGTTCAAGTGCTTTAAATATTTGACAGAACCTGAAGAAAAAGGAGATCTTATTTCAGCTGTGGAAGGTTGCTTCCTGGACTCAGATTTAGATCTTATTTAAAGAATGGTGTTTGACCTTAGCATACAAGAAAGCAAACAGGGCTTTGGCCTATAAGGTCTTTGTTCCTACACTTGCTTGCAGAGTTTTGGCAGGACTCTGAGTAGAGGTTCTTTCATCACTAGAAGCTGTTAGCAGTGTTCCTTTCTTTATCAGAGCAGCACATGTTATAGCAGACCTATTATGTTCTATATTTATAGCTTTAGCAAATTCTCATAATTTGACAGACAGTGGAGAAGTAGGATCACTACCTATCTTTATTGCTCCTATAGTTATAAAGCAAGGTTCACTGTATCTTCAAGATGCAAGTTTGTAATATTTATTGACCACTGGCAGAATTCCTTCTTCAGGTGAGTAGAGGACTTGAGCCTCCAATTTTGAAGGAGGGCCTTGCAGAAATGGAATAATCATCACTGAATTAGGTTAATGCTAATCTATAGACCCAGCGTGTGGGAGGGAAAAATGTAAGATGAGCAAAAGGGATTAAAAAAATTGTTAGTTCTTGGTAGGCTTAGTTTGGAACATTGTCACTGAAATTTTCTGAGACTCAAACTAATGAGTTGCTGATTTTCATTCAGCTGGTAAGACAGTGAGGGAATGTGAGTTGGCACGTTATTTATGGAGTGTTCTGATACTCTTTGAAGAAAAGTGTTTATGTACCTATTATTAAAATCTGTGTTTAATGATTCATGTGTAGCAGATGGACAAACGAATTTCTTCTCTTGAAGTTCTAGTCTATGATTAAGTCAGGATTTATTTCACTGGGGGTTTTGTTTGTTTTTGTTGGGTTTTTTGGTTTTGTTGTTTTTTTGCCTCAGTTGTGAAATGCTCACTCTTTTTCTTTTTCATTGAAGAACACACACAGCTGTTAAAATTGCCCCACGATATAGCGCACCTGTAATTCATGTCCTGGATGCATCCAAGAGTGTTGTGGTTGTAAGTTCTAAATTATAGTTTTTCATCCATGCAAAAATACATGCCCTGTTTTTCTGTTGTGGCTCTCGTCCTTCCTCTAAGGCTTAATGTTGTATCAGAAAATTGAAGAAGCACGACAGAGACAAGTTTCTAAACTACTCTTGCTTCAGTTGTTTTTTTGCTACCACGTGATTCTCTCACCTGACTCCTGTCAGTTATTGTCACTAGGTACTTTTATTTAAATGCCCATTTCTTTAGTGAGGGTGACATTAACTCTGAGTCCTTGACTGTAGTTTTGAGATATTTTATAGTGAAGAGCAATAGAGTTAGATATGAACTGCTATTCTCTCTAATTTGGATATATTTTTGAAGTTAGTTAGATGGCAACATTAGTAAAGAGAAATGTGTGGCTGGAGTTTTTTGGGCTGGATTCTCTTTCAGAGAAATGGGTGGTCTTAGCTGGCAAATACTTGCTTGTAAGAAGTAGGCCAAGCAGTGTGTTGTTTCTGTGACTATTAGTTTTTGAAGTTTTTGAGTATTTTCCTGTCACGTCTTTTCAGAGCCAGACTTGGCTCTGCTAATATTACCTGTGAAGTAGGGCAGTGCTCTCAGTAGTACTCATATTCCAAATATGGATAGTTTGAATAGTTAGAATCTAGTTTGCAGATTATTGGTAAGGCTTAGTTTAGTGTTGCCAAGTGTAATTGGAAGTGAGTCCAAAAGAGACTGCTTAGTCTGAAATTCATACTCTGTCCTTATTACAGTATGTACTTACTGCTTTCTCTTTCCTGTTTTTTTCAGTGCTCCCAGCTCTTAGACAATAGTGTAAAGGATGATTTCTTTGAAGAAATATTAGAGGAATATGAAGAAATTAGACAAGAACATTATGAGTCTCTCAAGGTATAATTGTAATTGATTTAGTGTCTTATTTGAAGTGGTTGGCACTTGCCTCATTACTCTTGGTTTCAGCTCCTTATGAAGAACTTCAGGTGTATTTGTTCTCATTTAAAACTTGCAGTAGAATTGATTGAAAACTTCCAGAAATGCTTATGAAATCAAATTTTCTAACCTATAAGGGAAAATTCTGCATGAGTCTAACATGTTTGGCAAATCCTTGATTGTCATCAGTGGCTAAGCAGTCAACCTACAGTCAACCTACAGGAGATTTGTGCTCTCCTAGAGCAGTAGCTGAAAACGGGGAGCTACAACCAGGATAATGAAAATGGCACTGGTGGCTTTTGCTGGTACTGAGCCACACTGTATTTTAAAACACCATGCTTTCCTAATGTCTTAGTCTTGTTTAGGTGAGGGATCTGAGCAATAGGAGAATATCTTGCTGTACCTGTATTTTAGGGTATTTTGAAGTAATAAAGGAACCTCTGCTGCAGTTCAGAGGAAATAGAAATCTTGTAGACCTGTATACTTATTAGAAGTATACAGGAAAAAATAATGGTATGGTTGTGGAGTAATCTTACTTTACACCTGTGAACTTGGAGTTGTTGGGACTGAAATTATTGGTTGTCACATTTATTCTGAAGAGTATTTTGAACTCTACCACAAAGTCAACAGTTACAGTTTATGTGTCTGAAAGATGGCTGGCTTTCTAAAATTAACCTTTACATCTATACAGGAAAGAAGATACTTGTCTCTACAGCAAGCTAGAAGAAAAGGTTTCCATAATGACTGGTTATCAGGCCATAAACCGGGTCAGTTTATATGTTGTTGTTCGTTGTTGCTGTGCCTTTGTTTTATTTAATGTATTTATTTAAGATACATTTTTAATTAAATTATGCTTGATTAAACTTCAGAATATAGCAGTGTAACAGCTTGAGTAAATTGAGGTCTGTCTCAGCAAAGATCTTTTTTGCATAAATTTGAACAATCTGTTTCTGCTTTATTTTTTCACAGCTCATTTAAAAATTAAATTTCAACTTAATAAAAAAATTGGAAGGAAAATCCTAAAACAACGAGTTACGCATAACATGATATAGTCAAAGAAAAATCTAATGACCACTTTGAAAAATAACGTCTGCCTGGCTCATTACATTGCAAAGCTTACTACACCATACTTGGTGTCGTATAGTTGTGACATGGCACACAGGTTGTGACATGGCATTTCTATGAAATTCCTCCTTACACTTTTTCCTACCCTTCCCCCATCGTTTTTTGTATTGGGTTGTTTTGATTTTTTTCTTCTTTTAAATTAAAGATTAGAAGCGTAAACAGCATTCCACAAGAAGTTGCATCCTGCAGTGACATTAACACTGCTTTCTGTCATTTCATTTACAAGACTGAACAAGATGCTAACTTTCAATAGCTCATCTTCATAAAGGTTGTGTTATAAAGTATTGAACAGCACAGAGAAAACAAGTGAAAAGCTTGTGGCTTTGCACACATATATCTGTCTCACGTTTTCACTTGTGCATATGCATCTAAACAGGTGTGTGGTGGCTGCAGAAGTTCCTAGAAAAAATTACAGAAATATTCTGCAGTATCATAGCATGTAACATGTCTCTGTGTAGGGATTTGTAAATATGAAAGGTATATATGCCCATAAAATATATTAAGTATTGGTAAGTTGTGTAGGGTTTTTTCAGTGTTCTGTCTTGGCCAATATTCTGGCCATTGAAGTAAATTCCGAAGTCCAACAGCTAATAAGTGTTGATTTATGTGAAAGAACAAAAGACCTTAATTTTTCTATTTCAACTTTATATGCCTTTTATGTTTTTTGTAACTATGGAGTGTGGTATGACTTGGGAACAATATGACAATGAGAATTCTAAGACAATTAATTTGGAAGAGGTCATTTGCAGTGGTGGAGACTCGTGAGCATCAGTTATGAAGCACATATAAGAGCAATGTTAAATTATTTTCAGCATGTCAAAACGTACTTCTGATTCCTACAGTTAAACCAAAATTCATCGGCACAAAAGTCTTTGAAGATTATGACCTGAAGAGGCTGGTAGAATACATTGACTGGAAGCCCTTCTTTGATGTCTGGCAGCTTAGGGGAAAATATCCCAACCGGAGTTTTCCTAAGATCTTTAGTGATAAAACTGTGGGTGAGTATTGAAATTTATTTCATGTAAAGAATCCTAGCAAGCCTGCAGTGCTGCATTAAGATTCTGAATGTTTTGAAATACATAGGAATAGTGAAAACACATGGAAAGTAATGTCACTGAAATAATTTGTTTAAAGCAACGCTTGATGAACTAACTGTTGCCATGTGAGGCTGAAAAATAAATGGGGAAAAATGTTCAGTGACCCTATTTAGCATTCACCTGCCAAAGCACAGGGAGGTATTTTAATGACAGAAAATGGCAGCAGAGCATTTGATATATCTATGTTTCTGTCGTGGGTGAAGATGGCAAGAGAGCTCTGTCTCCTTTTGAAACTAGTCAGTAGGCCTTGAAATACATGATGAAAGTGCAAGGGTGACACTGAAAACAACATTCTGGGTCTGCTGCTTTGTGGTAATGTAGATGCACACACCAGGTCTGAAACATCCTGGCTGAAACATTTTGTGCATTTGTTTTTTTTTTTCCCCCTAAAATATATGTTGTTACAGCTATATAGACATGATCACAGTGAAGTCTCCCTATTTACTGTAGCTGACAGATCACTGCAGTCATCAGAGAATTATGTGGAAAGTGAATCAATCTTCAACAATTCTTAAACCTATTTAGCCAGTTGTGAAAACATACTGTTTCTAAAGGGATTTTTTTTTTTAATTTTCTTTTTGGCTAGGTGAAGAAGCAAGGAGAGTTTATAATGATGCACAAGATCTACTGAAAACATTGATTAATCAAAAGAAATTACAAGCCAGAGGTGTGGTCGGGTTCTGGCCAGCTCGAAGTGTTCAGGATGATATCCACTTATATGCTGTGGAAGAGGCAGTGGGATCTTCAGAACCAATAGCAAAATTTTATGGCTTGAGGCAACAGGTACAATGACAGCACATTTGTTAAGTGAATTTTTTTTCCACTGCATTGCAAGAATGTAATAGAAGTGCTCTATTAAAATCTGTAGAAAATGGGCATTGTAATCTGTCTGCAGCTGTTGTCTTGCCATTTCTTTCAGTAATAACAAGATCTTGTTTGTGGTGATCCAGGTATTTGTACTGTAGTATTTGTAGTGTTTTGCACTGTAATAGTTGTACAAAATGCTTTATAGGTTGGATATTTTCAGAAATGATGTGCATTTTCCATCTTAATTTTAATATTTAAGATATCCTAAAGCAATGTGCTGTATAACTTCATTACATGGATCTTGTGTTGCTAAATTAGAACCTAACGAACCTTAGTTCTCTAATATCCCTGGATTCTGCTTTAGATGAAAAATTCCGCTTGAATGTATTAAAGGTTAAACCCAGTTAGAATTAAAAAATCCTAGAGAATAAAGCTCAATGGAGATAAGTGTTTTTGATAGTCTTAATTTTTATGTAAAATTCACCGTATGGAGGGGCAGTTTAGAATTAGTTGGCTGCTAATTCTGATTGAGCTAATAATTATTTTAAGTATTCATGCTTGAATCATACTTACCTAGATTTGCATTTAATTTGATAGAGTGAACTTTCAAGATGTTCTGCTTCTCCTTTTTTTTCCTTGTCTTCTGATTTGGCTTCTTCATAGTTCACATATTCAGAGTCATCAAACATGGTCAGAAAAAAAATTTCAACGATTACCTAAATTTCTGGAGTACTGTATTCTGTAAGGACAATCATGTGCCAACACTGCAGGACTGTACTAAGAAATACATGACTCTTAAGTTTTTCTGTTCCAGTTCCCTGGAACAGATTATCTGTTGCATGGAGATGGATCATGACAATCCATGGCAGATGTTTATATAAAATGCTCTCAACGAGCACACATGCAGGGCTGTTCCAGAGCCTTATGGCCTAGTTAAATATTTTGATATCCCATGTAAATTATGTTTACTACTGTTTCTTTTCCTGGCCTTTTCCCAGGGTTCTCCCAAGAAGAATATCTGGTTTGATAATATTCTTGTAAAGGGTTTTATTATTGAAATACTGTTATTTTCCTTAGTCTTTTTTTTATCTTCTATATCCCCAGTTATTCAGGCTTCTCTCAAAGGTTAAGGCCGTGAAACTCTGTGCTATTGGCCATACTGCTCTTCTGGACTCTATATATTTTAGCTGCATCTCTTCCAGTCTGGTGTATGTAGTAATTCAGCAGAGTCTTCACCAGAGCGAAGTAGAAGTGAATAATTGTCTTCTGTTTCTTATATAAAATTTTCCTTTCAGTACAGAGAATTGAGTTCATGACATTGACACTGTTAAGGATGTGACATAAATCTAAAAGCTGGGGATCCATTTAATATCTTCCTTAACTCTAATAATTACAAAAGAACCTCAAAATTAACATAGATTTTATCTGTGTGGAAAAAGAATATTTCTTTGGTTTTATAGTACTTTATGGTATTAACCTAGTGGGTTAACAGGCCATTTTTCTTTGTTTTTCAGGGTTGAGGTGTTTTATTTGCTTTTATGATGCAGTTGGGATTGAGTGGAAAGCATTGTTAAAATATTGTCATAGAATAGGAACCTTCAGCTAAGTGATAGCCATGAAATAACTTTTCTCTCTCTAAGTTGGGTAGATTTACAAGATCTGTGCCACTTCTTAAATAGCAATCATGTTTCCACATGGTATGATTAAAAATTTCTTTTTGGATGCTTAGTCACCTCTTTCTGTTACCTTTTTTCCATTTTTGGAAAAGGATCCAGTGAGCAGTATATTTCCTTGCTCCAGCACCTCGGTGATTTTCTTGAAGTGAGTGGCCCAGAACTGGACACAGTACTTGAAGTGCCGCCTCACCAGTGCCAAGTACAGGGGAAGAATCCCTTCCCTAGTCCTGCTGGGCCTCACTGTTCCTGCTAAGGCCAAAATGCCATTGGCCTTCTTGGCCACCTGGGCACACTGCTGGCTCATGTTCAGCCAGCTGTTGACCAGCACCCCCAGGTCCTTTCCCTCTGGACCACTTTCCTTTGCATAAAACCCACTTGAACTTCGTTTAGAATTCAACTTTTCAGTAGTGATAGATCAATTTTGTTTGTTTGTATGTGTGACTACTGTAAGGTCTGCATCCTGGGCACAGTTTTTTCTGGATTACTGAGCACATAGTTTGTACCATGAGAAACCAGGAGTGTTTATAAACTCTCACAGCCATTCTATAGAGGGAATTGCTGAAGAATTTCCAGTTTGCTTATCAACTGTCAGTTTTGCTAGCAAATGTGGAATCTGTGAGGGGTAGAGAGTAATTATTCCTCCTCTTACCCAGTTGGCACAAGAGTGTTCCTTATTTTGTAATAATTTGTATCACAGAAACTTCTGAGTTGGAAGGGACCCACAAGGATCATAAGTCCAACTCTGAAGTGAATGGCCCATACACAGACTGAACCTACAGTATAAGCTGATAAATCTTACTGGCTGTAAACAGAAATAAAATATCTCTTTATGTGTGTTTGGCGCAGCATCTCTTCTATGGCGTTTTGTTCTTCAGTGGTCTGAACACCCTCTGAGTGAGAGAGGTGGTTTCCTTCTAATTTAACTACAGGAAAGCCGCCGTGGCTCAAAGACTAGTTAGGTGTTTGTCAGAAAAGCCTTAAGCCCTTTAGTCTTAAAAATACTGGTCTTTAGCTTAGTAGTGCATTAATAATGTATTTTTAAATGTTCTGATTTATTGCACTGATTTTTTAACTCTAGGCTGAAAAGGACTCTGCCTGCACAGATCCATATTACTGCCTCTCCGACTTTATAGCACCAATGGACTCTGGCATTTGTGATTACTTAGGCCTGTTTGCTGTGGCCTGCTTTGGTGTAGATGAGTTATGCAATGAATTTAGGAAACAGGATGATGAATACAACATCATAATGGTAAAGGCTCTTGGCGATCGGTTGGCAGAGGTATGAGGTTTCCTTGCAACTTTCAGCAAACTTACAGCCACTTCAGTGCAATGCAAGTGGGGTTAGCTCTAGGTGTGTATTTCAAGCTACAGCAGAGTTTCAGAAATCATAATTAGTTGCCATCTAAAGATATTTACTGAAGTGGGAATTCTTCCTGAAGGGCCACTGTTTCTGGCAAAATAGCAATTCAGAAAAGTTGTTGCCCACTTTCAGCTAGAGGAAAGGACCTCTGCTAAAAAGAGCAGCAGTGCATACTTATATCTGATCCTAGCATGGATGCAAGAATGATGTAGCCTTCCATAGCTAGACCTGGATGAGACACACAGATGGTCAAGACCTAGTGACTATAATGATATGTCGCTACCATAGGTTAATGAGGTTACTTTTTAGGTTGCTTGTCCACATCTTTTGAGTATGTAGGATTTTAAAGCAGGACAATCAAAAAACCACTGTCTACCAATAAGAGAAGAAACTAAAATACTTGAGTTAGCAAAATAAGTTTTGCATGTGAATTTTAATTCTATCAAATTTCTCACCAATGTTAAAAGCTCCCTTAAAAATTAAAATGGGAAGGGGAGAAAGTCTCTAAGACATTGTTTGTCTTAAATAGCTATTGCATCATTCTGCATCATTTTGCATATTGCGTCATTTTTTGCAAAATACAAAAAAAATCTTTTCATTCTATTCCAAGGCATTTGCTGAGGAGCTCCATGAAAGGGTTCGAAGGGAATTCTGGGCTTACAGTAGTACTGAGCAGCTCGATCTCTCTGACCTACGCAGAATTAAATATGAGGGAATTCGCCCTGCCCCTGGATATCCAAGCCAGCCTGACCATACAGAAAAACTCACCATGTGGAAACTTGCAAACATTGAGGAAACAACAGGTAACTCTGCTTTACTAAGATTCTTTAACTGTTTTTATGTGAATGAAAGATTTACATTCCAAAAATACAATGAATTGGGTGGTGCAGAACTACATAAAATACTGATGTGCTTCTAGGATTTACTCTCTTCCCCTTTTCATTGCCATTTTTATTTGGCCTCATTCAAGGAAGAATTTTAAAAACACTGCCAGTGCTTTTGGTGAAGGAGTTGTGTCCCTAAGTAGCAGATTACATGCAAACAGGGTTCTGCTGCACAGAGAAAATTTCTAGCATCCTTATGGTTGCAAGAAGACATTCCAGATATAAACAGGAAAAAAAAGCCAATTCAGCAGTGTGTATCCTGGTCCACAGGAACCTTGAGATGGTAATTCTTAAAAGGGAATGAATTCCATTTGTTTTCCTCTGATATTTTACATGTCAGATGTTTCACTGCTCCAAAAATATACCTTCCTGTGTTTCAAAACCTCTTGCCAAAATCTCCCAGGTTTTTTCCTTCAAACTGTACAGTTACTTTACAGTAATCATAATGAAAGTCTGCAGTATATTTAAAGGTCTGTGGGTTTTTTTAATAGTTAACAAATGGAAAATGGTTTTTGTTTTAATTCATCTGAAACCTTCTTGGGTTTTTTGAGTTTGCTTGAAGCTGTCCAACACAAAAAAGGTTTTGAATTTGTGCTTATTCTCAATTGTTCTCAAGAATAAGAGGATTCTCATTCACTTTTCCAGGAATTGGTTTAACGGAATCACTAGCAATGGTACCTGCTTCTGCAGTTTCTGGCCTCTACTTTTCCAGTCCCAATTCCAAATATTTTGCTGTTGGAAAGATATGTAAAGATCAGGTAACTTACACTGTTCATTGTAGTAGTGTTAGAACATTTAAAAACATCTAATTAGCAGATGTCTTAAAAAATTTGTAAATACTAAAAGCTGGAGTTCCAAAATCTCCATCATGTTTTGTGGTCTCTTTGCAGGTTGAAGATTATGCACTGAGAAAAAAATTGTCTGTTGCAGAAGTGGAGAAATGGCTTGGACCCATTTTGGGATATGATACTGAACAACTGTGATACTTGTGGGTGAACTTTTTTTTGTGATGGTCCATTTGCCAGAAGGAACAAGAAAAGACTTCCCACTGAAAACAGCTTTCTTCCATCCATCCATCCATCCATCCATCTATCCATCCATCCATCCCAATAGCTCTTCTGATTATTTTAAATTTTTGATCAAGGAACTTAATATTGCAAATCAAATGTGCCCTGTGCCCTTGGCTTGAGACCATGAATGCATTTTAGCTCTCTCACTTATAGCAGCATACTTTTATTTATTTTTATTTTTTTGCACAAAGTAGAGAAGCCACGTGTAGGGTGGAATGTGGAAAATGCAAAGCTCTCCTGTCCATGCGAGAAGGAGAAATCAGAAGCAAGAATTTCTGTCCCATTGGCTGTGGATATACGTAGAACAGAATTTGACTTGTGTTATTTTAATGTGTTTGGCAAGTCCAGGGACAGAAATATGATGTGATTTTTCTGTAAAGTCTCAAAAGGTTTTATACTGACTGATGAGGAGCAATTGAAGTACAACAGATCTCCTTTTTTAAAACCTGTCTGCTCCGTGTTTAGGTCTTGTGATTGGGAACATAGGTTGTTCTCGATGGTATTTAGAATAATACAATGTGCTGGATCAATATCAGAGGTGCTGTATTGTGAAATGGGATGACAGCCCATGGAGTTGTCCGCTTCATGCTTCCTTTTCCTTTCAGCAAGTCATAATCTGTTTCTACTCCGCATGAAGGGTACTGGCGCTTCCTACCTTTGAGTTATGTTGTGAGGCTTAATTCATACATAAACAATCATTTGTATGTGAAAAATATGAGAAGCATACTTGTTACTATAGACAGACAGAAAGCTTGGAGCTGACTTCAGTGTTTTACAAACTCTTTAACCTTCTAGATACCTGGATTTTAAAAGCAACTAGTAGTAATACTGTCATATGTAACAGTTAATATCGGAGACATATTCTTCAGATTCAACTCTCAGTGATCTAATTGTTCATAGCTTTTAATAATCTCTGAAAAGTGCCTCAAGTATTATTTAAATGCTAATTTAGTAAAATATTGTGAAAGAAACCCCTCATTTTTTCTGGTCTCTAATTGTAAATAAAAGACCAATCTTGTAAAGAGAATGTTCTTTTTAATAGTTTATTGCAATCTATGAATAGCTATATAATTTTTGTAATGTCTTCATCTGACTTTATGCTAAAAGAATCATCTTGTATCAACAGTTTAATAAAGATTACACTGTCAGTGGTGTTATCTCATTAGAATCCTTTAAATGCCAACAATAAAATGTGCACAATAATCTAAACAGATAATGTCAAAATGAATATGCACATTGTACTATGAGCCTGAAATTATAAAGGCTGCTTTTTTGGGGAGTGGGGGTAAAGTAGTTGCATAAGTATGTTCTTAACTGAATGTTTTAGAATGGCTCATCCTTTAATGACTTACAAAAATAATTTCTATATGGATTCCCTCCCTCCCCCCAATCCATGTCAAGGGACTTGAGACATGTCCTAGTTGATCAGCTGATTCTTGTTGCGGGGATGGTAGAACACTCATTTAGATTGCCAAAAATACAGTAAAACATTCTTAATATAAAGGAAACTTTATTCCTGAAACACATAGCTTGCGAAAATTGAAATCCTCTTTGCTTTGTTTTTGGTCCTTGCACATTTGTAAATCAATTTAATGCTCTTCTCTCCAGCACTCTTCCATGTTCTTACATTTGGAAGCAGAGTGCCATATTAGTTTGAAAATTTGATTGTGTGAATGGGGTCAAAGTTTGACTTGCACAGTTTGGTTTGTTTATTGATTTATTTTCCTGAAATCAGTGGCAGACAGCTCAGTGAGTACAGCTTTAGCAGCATCAGAGTGACAGAGCTGTAGATGTCCCGCTGTCTCACAGTGGTGGTGTTACCTTGCATACAAGCAGAGGGTTTCAAATGGTGTGCCCTTCACAGATGGCATCATACACTGAGAAAAATCTTCATCTTTGCCTGCAAAACTTGTCATTGGGAGAATCTATTTGGAAGAATTACTTATTGTTATTATGCAAATGTTTTTACCAAGGACAATTTCTTTAAAACTTTAGGGTTTTTAAATTGTCAGCTGCCACTTTGGATAAGACAAGTTTTCATTCTCTCCAGAACAAAGATAAATTGTGAAGGAAAAGGGTCTCCTAGTTGTACCAGGTAAGACTACTTGACAATTTTAGAATGCATTAAATATTTTTTGCAGTACTTTTCTAAGTACTACTAAGAAGAATCCAAGATGTAAGAAATTATGAAAAATTTAGAATGCTTTGTAAACAACTTTGGTTTAGTTCTTGAGAGTAATTTACTTTGGTTACTGATTTTTTTTCTCGTAAGTCAGGCCAGCAGCCCAGAGATTAAGTTTTGAGGCACATATTTTACGACTGTCAGGGAATACTACCCCTAAGCCTGCCCCTTCATTATCAGGTCTGTTTCAGTGCTGCTGTTACTCCTGGGAAGATTCTAGTGCAGTTTATTTTTGGGTGAGGGTGCTACCAAGGTCATGCCATTCCTCAGGAAAACTCCCCAAACCTCACATTTATTTTTTGTGCAAATATTTGAGCATTTTTTGTGAATCTTCTGCTTTTTTGCTCATTAACATAAACTTCAGTACACCCTTTTAGTGAATTTTTGCTTCTGAAAACATGACTGATGTCCAGGAAATGAGGGAATAGGCCCTTTGAGGGCCTTGCCTTTTAGAAGGGGGTTTGTTTACTAGTAACTGTGGCTGGGTTTCATGAAATTCCCTTTGAAATATTGGGCTGATTTACCTGAGTGTGCCTTGGAAAAGTGGATTCAGTGTCTTAAAGAGTTTGAAGAGCAAGAAAAGAAATAACTTAATTAATTAGTTCAAGAGGGTGGTTCCGTACAGAAACAGCATGTGTTCTCAGTCACTGCAGAAATGAATTCCTGTGCCCTCAATTTATCATAGCCTTGTCATGACAAAGCCTGTTCAGCCCCACTAAAAAGTTGTTTCATTTGATTGTCAGGCTCCTGTAGGTGCCAGTGAAGGTGCACTGTGAACAGAACGCAAACATGTCGATCCTGCTTTCCCACAGCGTTTGTAAACTGTCCAGCTAAAGGCAGAACTGAAAAAACAATGCAGTTCTCCTCCATATTTGTTCTAATAATACCACCATGTCTGAATATCCTGAGGTTTCTTCTGACCATGCCACATGCCTGATATAAATAGCTGTACAAAGTAGAACTCAGCAGAGATTACCAAACTTGGTGTCTTGGGTTTGTGATTCATTTTCAGCCAGAATGGCAAAAGCAAGCTGTAATTATCCTTGCTGGCCTGAAGCTACCATGACGACTACGAAATGAAAGGCTTCCTTTTCTTCTCAGTACCCTAGCCACCAATGTGTCCTGTGCCTACAGCTCCTGATAAGGCTAATGAGGAGCAATCTCAAGGCAAGATAGGTTGGCTCTGCCATTCCTTTCTACAGAAAGAGCATGAAGTGAGTGGAGGGAGCGTGGAAACTCAAGCTTACCCCATCTTAGTTCTTAGCTCATGGTCTTTTCTACCCCATCTCCCTATCAAATTGGCCTCTTCTTCCTCCTTTTCCCTCCAGCAACGCCCCTTAGCTGCATGTCAGGCTCCTCTGTAGGTTCTGCCAAAATGGAATTGTAGAAGGTTTGAAATAAGTTTCTTCTAAAGTGTTGTTGCTTTAGAGTTTTTGATTTTTTAAAATTTTTATAGACTTTAGAAGTAGTTATGTAGTGAATGTAGATTTTAAAGTAGCTGTATTATATCCCTCACCCTTTAGCACAGTAGTTTACACATTTTCCCAACATTGTTACCCCATTCCACGTCACTCCCTCAAAATTCCGTTAATTCTGTTAGCTTGTTTAGACTTCCCTCCCTTCATTCTGTTTAAGAACATCTGCACCCTGGCCTGGACAACAAGATATCACACAGGCAAAGCGACCTTCAAGCCCAGAACTTTGAAGGGCTTCCAAGGACTGTACATGCTGTGATGAAGAGGAGATTGAGAAAGAGGGGGTCCCAGAGCCCCCTGCCTCAATTTCCAGAGGGACGTGCTGGGGGGGGATGCTGGGGGGGTGGATAAATCTGGGATTGGATGGGTTAACACCTTAAATTGTAGAACCCTGTGGACATGGGACGCACGTTATATGTATTCCTGTGGGCCTCAGGCCTGAAATTAAAGGACCTACCCTCTTTATCTTATCTTATACACTGAGTTGGCTCAGAGTCCTGTTTTCTGTGGTCTCTTAAGGCAACAGTCTGAACCAGTTAACTGTTCCAGAAATAGGAATTTTTGCCTAGCAAGTGTTGGGAAATATTAATAATAAATGCTGTTCATAGCTCAGACTGTAGGAGCCTTGTACTGTGTATGTTAATCATTCCTAAACAACTAAGAAGGCGGCCATGAGAGGCATTAAACAATTCCCTCTATGTTAACTGCCTCTTTAGTTACGGAGTGGTTTTCATGTAGATAGCAAAACCAAAATGTGTATTAATTTAATCCTTTATCAGCGTATTGTTTTAAGCCCACTTAATAATAAGCTAATAAAACTAATGTAATTTTCAACTGAAGTATGCTAATGGTATGAATTGCTAAGATGAAGTAGAGAATTTGTGCCTTGCTGTTATAACAAATGCTTTTAAAATTCTTTAGGTAGTTGAAAACCTAATCACTAAATAACTAACAGGTATGACAAACATGCATCTCTTAAAAAACCCCAGATATTCTCAATATTAGTAATTGTGGTAAATGAAAATAAAAACCTTTACCTTATGTATACCATCAGAGTATAAGAAATGCAATTTAAGAAAAATTTTTAAGGAGCTTTCATTAATCTAATGCATGCTTAGGATTGATGAGTTATATTTGCAAGTTTAGGAGTGGTAGAAGGTGAAAGAAATAATAATTAGGTTTTAAACTTGTTCTAGGGTTAAGTAACAAGCTGTTGAGAAAAGGACATCCCATGCCGTGACACCCCCTCCTCCTCTTTGGAGTTGTTGGATTCATTACTTAGATTATAGTTTCTGACAGAATTTTCAGTGACACTGGTGTTCCCTGACTCTGGCAAAATATTGTGATAAATGAAAATAAAACATCCTGTTGTTTCCACGATTTTCAAAGATGTTCAAACTTTGCATCAGCTCTGTATCTGCACATAGGTGTCAGTGCAATTTTGACCTAAGAATTACTTCAGTCTAGTAGATAAAATAGCTCTGGGTGTGTAAGTGTAATGGATTTTTTTTTCCTTACTCAAGGTGTTTAAAAGATCAATTTTTCCTGTATATGGGAGTGCAACTTCCATTAGATACTTTGTTCTTGCTTTACTCTTTCATATACTGTACTTGTTTCTCCTCCTCCAGCTTCACAATACAGATGTGAAGATGTGACTCAGAGTTCTCTACTGGCCTGTGAGTGCTCCATATTGTTTGTTTTTTTAATTAAAAATACATATTATTTTGGGGGTTTGTTGAATTTCAGCAACATTCTTGCCAAATGGCCTCTTCCCAGGAAGTGGACAACTTTATTCCTTTTAATCTGGCCATCAATTGGAAATCTAGGTTGAGGTTCAGAAGTGGAGTGCAAATATGAGGTCTAAAAAGGTGTCAGTTCTCTGTGGTTGGTGGATTCCTTACACACTTCTGTTCCTGCTACGACCTTGTGAGAACAAATACGTCCGTATCTTTCTGTTGATTAGGGCAGGAGTGGGATGGCAAGTAAGGGAGATAAAAAGCTGCACCGTTCGGCCAAAAGACTTATTTAGCAAACTGTTCTTTTGAGATGCATCAGTACAACGTGTACTGCTGCCTGGTCAGGGCCCGTGTTCAACTGCTCTCTCGATCTTGTCTGTACTCAGCTGCTTTTATTTCAGGAAGTGGCTACTTGTGAGATCTCATGCTTTGCTAATTACTGCACAAGGTCCTCTTTGCTTAATTGGGCATTTATAATTAACGGCTTCACACTAACTATCTGCTGTTATAACTTTGGCTTTCATAAACCTTTCTGTAACCAAACAGATGGCTTTAGAATGCTATTATAGAGCAAATAAACACATTGTTTTTCTAAGGCCCACAAGATCAGATTTTATTATCAACACCTGATCTAACAAATTTACTTATGTGGTCAAGGGTTTGCAGACCCATCTCAGTAGTCAAGAAGTTTGCTACTTACAAAAATGTGACCTTGTTTATGTGCTTTATTTAGGAAATAAATGCAAGCCCTTGCCTTTTTTTTACTTTTTTCTAAATATTGTTCCTCACATCTCAGAGCAGCTAAAGGAATAAGTTTTGGTACAGTTTTTATAATACCACATATATGGTGAGAAGTATTAAAGCAAGACATTTAAAACTTAACATGATGTAAGAGTGTACAGGGTACTTACTTACTATCATCTTGTCTCTTCAGGTCAACATTAGGTAAAAATGCTGTAAGACAGGAGTCAACAGTCAGCTAAGGGTACCTGAAAATTTTAGCCTTTCAGATGTTGGATCAGAAGCATTTCATGGCATTTTAGGCATTATACTGCATTCTTTACCTCCTTTTTTGTCAGTGTATCCCACAACTGAATCCTAGTACTGCATCCAAATTCCTGGTTATTCCACAAGAAGGGTTTGACATGGATTTTGTTGAAGATTTTTATGTGCATTTCCACGATTATTTATCTGAAGGACTTTAAAACACCCCACTGTACATGAACATTTCAAGTTCTTGAACTGTAAAATATTTGTTTTTCCTTAAAAAGTCTCCAGGTGGTGATGCATTTTTTATCACTCAGTGAACGGAATCAAATAGCCTGCATTTCCTCACAGCTCCAAGTATGCTGGAGGAGGGAGTGAGTAGCAGTGAAAGAAGTTTTTGTGGTACTCTTTTATTCTCAGTTCTTGACTAGCTCATCTGTCTGCTGTCATATTCATTGCTTGAGAGCTGAAGTGAGGTGGAACATCTCTTAGCAGGTATTCTAGTGCCTGATCCAGCTGCTATTAAAGTGTATGGAGACCTTACTACCTCTGCAAAACACAAGTGAGATCAGTCCTAATGCAGTAATCTGGAAAGAATATTCAGTGTTCGAATCCTGTCAAAAACACTTGAGGACTAACAGGATGTGCTGTTAAACCTTGTTCAGTGCTCAGCTTCATTAAAATAGATGGCTGGGACTATGGAAGTAATTTTTACTCTCATTCTGAAACACCTGACAGAAAGTGATACCCTATCAAGCTGGGAATAGATGAACTTTGCAGCTGTGGGTCTGGTGCGATCAATGGTAACTATCCATGTCGGGGACGTTTGAGGGAGATTGTTGAACAGAGCCAGCAGTGTGGGTATTGATCCTGTTCTGCAGAGTCAATGATGGAAGGGTTAAGACTGCCTTGGTCCAGCAGATGAGGATTGGCAAATACTCTGAAAATGTTTTTGTTGTTACAAGCCTCTTGTGATTTTAAAACAAATACTGTTTAATGAGAGTTTGAGTTTCATAGTCCTTGGCAGTTGTGAATATACATTGTTCTAACTTTCTATATACTGTTGGAGTTTCATTTGGCCATTTTTAAAGAAAAGCTGCCTTTTAGTTAAATTTCCTCCTTAAATAAATGTTTCATGTTATGTAATTCTACAAATTTCAGAAAAATTGCAGTACTGTCACATCTTTTGTGTTGTTAATAATCAAAAAGTGCTGTGCAATGGCAAGGCAGCTGCTCTAGTATGGCTATTGCTAATCAGACTGAATAAATTTAAGAATTGTATTATGGTTTCTCTCTAGAACTGTCAGCATGAAGTATACAAAATCTCTTGCTTTTGTAACTCAGACGAGGGCTGTAATGATGTGAAATTCTTAATGTTGTGTAAAACTCCTTATCATGTGATCTCTTGATCTGTCAGTAAAATATGCCTTGATAAGTAAATGGAGAGGTTTTTTTCTTTGTCTTATGGCACTTTTAATGGCTCTGTACTTCTGTGGAACTTTTTATTTTTCATTCATCCTATTTCTGCTGCTTTCAGTCTTGCCACTGGAGTTTTTACTTGGCTTCTAGACTGTTACAATTCTCTTCCATTTATGTGTATTTGCCTAGTATCTTGGATGTCAGACTTAGTGTTTCGATATCTTCTGTGCACTCAGCTTTATTGTTGATGGGATTCTTTCTAAGCCATCTGCTTGCAGAACTGTCTTGAGGAGTTGAGAGCACTGGAAAATGAGGGGGACCAAGTGTGTGAAGGATGTAAAAGGATGTAAATGTTTATCTCTTTGCAGTTGGGTTACAGGGGTCTCTTTTTCCAGAAGGGGTCCTAATATTCCAAAACTTGTAACAGTGGATTCACTGATCACTAAAAAAAAAAAATAAAATAAAATGCCTGGAGAGTGCTTCTGTCTTTTTCCCAGGTAAGAATAAATACAAATACAAAGCTAATAAGAGTTACAGGGTTTGAGGAAATCAAACATGAGACTGCTGCTAAATTTAAATGTAGCTCTTTGCATTAATACATCTGAAAAGCAGTAACAGTTTAAGAAGAAACACAAGTGATTTTGGTTTCGTCTTTGAAATAAGTTTTCCATAAGATGTTTTGTGGGTGCAGCTGCATGGCTGTTTCCTCTGAAGCAGAAACTGAAGGACTTCATATATCTGTGTCACAAACATTACAAGCTTTTTAATATCTGTGATGGAAGATATTTTTCCTTGCTGTAAGGAGTACGCCTATTGCATTGATGTCTATTGTGCAAAAGCCAATATTTAATCATAGAATCACAGAATATGCTGAGTTGGAAGGGACCCATCAGGATCGAGTCCAACTCCTGGCCCTCCACAGGACACCTCAAGAATCACACCATGTGCCTTTCTCAGCCATGACTGAAGGATAGAAGGTACCTGCCCACATATTGCTGTTCAAGGGCTGAAAGTCCCAAATTATCAAAAGTGAGATTTGTCCAAGAGTTGTACTGAAATTTTTTTTTGCACTTTATTTAAGTATACTTATTTTGGTCATCTGCTAGTTCTCCTCAGTATAGCTGATTGGTCCTCCAGGCATAATCTGCTTTTCAGTCCCTGGAAACAGTCACATAAGTAGGGAAATGTTTCAGATTAAGAACAGTAATTTGTCACTGGATTCATGACTTGGAGATACATTTCCATCTTTCATAGTCACTTTCTGGGTCCAGTTCTGCACAGTATAGTGGAGAGTTCTGATATGTTTTACTTTTTTTAAGAGTACAGTCATTAGGGCCTCTAATTCTACATATTTAAATGGCTCTGAGTTTTGGATTAAAAAAAACCCAACAAACCCAACCAAAACCAAACACAAAAAACCCCAACAGCAAACAACCATAAATTTAAATGCTAATTTCCAGGCTAGTCTGCAGTTGTTGAGTCCAGTTGCATTGTAGTTAGTTCCTCACCTGCAATTAGATAATATACACGAAATTTTAACAGTTGTCTTTGTATGGGAATATTTTAAATAAATTATTCCTAGTCTGCTATTGGCAATGACAAGCTAGTATTTACATATATAAAACACCTGTCTCTATATTGATAAACATTCTTTGGAAGCACTCTGATGGTAAAGGTAAGAACAGGAGTCAGCCTGGTCACACCTCAGCACTTCTGTTTCCAACTAATTAAAAACCCCCAAAGCCCAAAAACCCCCACAAACCACAAGATTTTGCTGCAGCCTGGTGAGTGTAGGTTGGTGAATGTGTTGGTGAACGCTACTGCAATGGGAAATGGGCTGAGTGTTGACTGCAGGATGCATCAAGTTTCTGGTCCACTCAGCTTCAGCATGGCCTTATGCCCAAGTGTACGCAGGGAGGACAGCCAAGTTTGCGCTTGGAGAATGATGTGGACTTATCCTGTCTGATGGCTAGGGATCAGTGAAATCCAGGTCTCATATGTCCCCTCCTTTGATTTACTATGGAGTTACTGTGGAAAAGTGTCAGGACAAAAAGGAGACTGCTTTCTTCTTATAGCTTGTGTGAATTTTATTCTCGATTCTTGCCACAGAGTAGCTGCAACAGTCATGAAAATTCTGCCTGTAGAAGCAACTAGTGTAGCACAGTGTGGAAGATACCACTACTTATAGGATTGGGGAATTGACAGCTGGATAACCATGCAACAGAGCACTTGAGATATGACTTACCAACCTTTAATTTGTGTTCCAGTTTGAGCTCCAAGAAGGGTCTTTTAAAACCAATGTATATGACTCCTTAAAGAAATACTACAGATAACGTAGTCCCTGTAATCTTTTGATCCTTTAATCAAAACTCAAAGATTGGCTGAACTCCAATTTGTAATATAAACCTGATCCATCTTACAGTGCAATTGGTCTGACTTCAAAATATATTCTGTTGGTAGAGAGAAACCATGCTGCTTTTTTCACAGTGAAATGAAGTGTTGCTTAATACAGTTACCAAGCTAGTCTGCAGAAGCTAGGTATACTGTACTGTAGGTTGTGTTTTATTAGCCAGGAAAATTCTTACTGACCCCAAAATCTGAAATTTGCTACACATTCTTTTTAATTTTAAAATACATGAACAGCAGATGTTATATTATTAGACACAAAGCATTGCTGAGCTTGTTATATTTCCAAAGGCACAACAGTCTTAAGAAATATCTTTCTGATGGAAAAAAATTATGTATAAGCATAAAATATTTCCTGCTTTCAGAAAGATAACTGGACAGTATATTTGAATAAATGAGGTAAGTACTGTGAATGCATAAATTGGATTTTTTCCATAAATATGTATTTAGCAGGTGTGCCATCCTACAAGCACAGCCTTATGCTTGATAAAGCAGGGCTGGAGGAGCACAGTGTAGTTAATCACCAATGCTTGTGTGGATCTGCATAAATATTCTTTAGAAAGAGTGAGAATTCTATATTCAGCTCGAGAGTTTACAGCTTTTATACAATATGCCTTTTGAGTGTAGCTAAGCACAGTTTGTTAGTCTTCACATGCTTTGTGGGGAATTGTGTTCTTTGTTGGGTGTGAAATAGAGAACACCAGCCTCTTCTGCAATAGAAACGTTAATTGGGGTGATTAATTTTTCTGCTGAAGTGGGAACTTAGTCTTACAACTTTTGATTATGTAAAGGATCCAAGTGCCATATAGGAATGGATAATTACTGTGAGATGCTATTCATGTGGGAAGAATAACATAACTTTTTATCAAGGTCCTTACTGAGGAATTCTTATCATCCATCAACTAAATAGATTTGGTTTGTGCTGACAACAACTCTATTTCTTTTTCCTTCATCATTCTTGATGTTGCAATAAGTACTACAAATTTATAGGATGCACTACGTTGTCAGGTATACATTTGAGAAGCTGCTGAGCATCAGCACATCAGAGGGTAAGCAGAAAAATAAATGCATGTGCCGTGCATGTGGAAGTTAGATAAACAGTTTGATCCTTTTCCTATCTGACTAGAAATAGAGTTTTTGAGATATCCACAGACAAACTGTGAAAAGAAGCATCTTTTTAACATTCTTTCACAGATATCCTCTAAATGTACCCCTTTGTATTATTTTATAGTTACTTCAGAAAAATGCAATTTGAGTTTGTTTCCAAACCTGCTCTTTTAGAGATTGCATATTTTAATTCCCATGCGTGTCATTATCATAATAGTTTAGTAGGTTCTTTGCATGCAGTTTAAAATCACTTATATTTTCTTTTTCTTAAATTGGGCATATACGTTTCTACTACAAAACCATGGCTTATAATGGAATGCTGTGAAAGACTACCCCGCAGTTTTATTGCTGAGTAATGAAGACAAAAACTCCTAAGAGTTTCAAAATTATTTGATTTAGTTCTAATACCTAACATGGTACTGACTTGAATCAGATTTTGTTCAGATTTACATTCTTTTTTGACTACTTCTAATGTCATTTTTCTGATTTTCATTGCATTGTGATAATCCTATTGAAAGCACTGGAGTGTTGTCAGCTTGATCTGTCCTGTGGAACCACAACTCTTGAGACTTCTCTGCACTGCTGCCTCAAGAATTTTGCCTTTCTTTCTTGTTTCCCACTTGAAATGAGATGTGCTTAGTACAGAATTAATGATGACATTAAGGAGCAAGATGCTCTCGTATGAGGTGATGCGAGTCTTGCCAAATGCCTATTTAGACTGCACTAATGCACAGCGGGCTGTTCAAAGTGGAAGCCTGCCAGTGACCTACTCGTGGTGTTTGTGCCTGGGAGCTGGTGCTGTCATTGCCTGGCCCTGTCCCCAGCCTGCGCACTCATCCCTGCTGGCACCAGTGCTTGTGGCTGCAGGAGGGTATCTCAGTGAGCTTACGTGGCTGCAACACTAACCTGCTCCCCATGCTGCCTGGGAAGACAAAGCAGCTCAGTAACCCTGTCTTGTTTCACTCTCCAGCTGATTACTGGGAACGTCCAAGAGATATGCAGAGAGAAAGGTGGGCAACCTGTCAGGACTACTTTTATTTTGTAGGAATGAGCATCAGCTCAAATACATGTTAAAGCATAGCTCAAGTAGTTTGCTAAATGGCAGCCTTGACTCCACAGCAATTAAGGAGGAGACAGTGTAGGAGAAAAGGCAAAAGGAGCCACCATCTTTTTAGCTGGAAGTTATAATGCTACTGAGAGGACACCTAGCTTACTCCACCAGTATTCATGTTCCTGGTTTGCTGGTGATGTTTAAACTACTCAGAAATGCTTACTGGAGAAGCGTGGTGAGATCTGGCTGAAAAGTCCACAGTTCAGACATACACTTTTCTTTAAACCGGAATTGACTTAGATTCTTATTGCTTGCATTTGTTTATTCAATTTTGAACTACTGACATCTAAGGACTGTGTTTCAAGTAATGGCATTGCAATGAATTAAAAAGCATAGTAGAAATATCCACGTGGGTATATAAACCATAACAGCAAGAAGTACTGTGTAAACAAATAGTTTAGACTCTCAAAACTTTTTTCATTGCATTGATTCTAAGCACTGAAAATGAAAGGCTTCAGAATCTCTAAACTATTTGAAGGAGTAAATACAGAAACAAAAGTCTTGACAGTTTTGCAAAATCTTTTCTTGTGGGAAGAAAGACTTCTTGATAAGATCTAAGATGAAGTCCTGCCCAAATGTGATCATGGAAGAGGGCATGAGCACAGTGATTTTCACAAGAGTAGAAATGTTAACAGTAGCCATATTTCAATGGGGACAGCTACATCCTTCCCATATTCAGCGTGTTACTCAATAGCCCTTGTCTTAAATAGGTGTATCATGTTTTTGTGAGCTATCAAGCACCTGCCAGCCTGCTCAGCTGCAGAGGAGCTCTACTTTACACAACAACCTAATAAAATTGTTCTCTATGGTACAGAGAAGCTCACCAAGACTAGTGGTGCTTCCCTGGTGCAACTGTGGCTGCACTTGGGAGTTTGTCTTCCAGGCTGTGTCAAGGAGGAATCTGCCTCCTCCTGCCCATCTTGCAGAACTGGGCCTGCAGGACCCTGTAGATCAAATAGGCAATGGGAGACAGACCTTTATTTTTTTATGGTCAGGGTAACTACTTGATGAACAAATCTCCAAGTGCTAAAATAGTAAGGATTTTTTAACATATAACTAATAGATCTTGACCATTTCATCTGCAATTACTGCAATTGCAAGAATCATGTAGTGAAATCTTTCTTGTGCTACAGAGAAGTGAGATAATATGGGCAAAATCTGAAACTTGTACCTGGGGTGGTAAGTTGCAGTGGTTCTTTCAACACTGCCTAATTTTAAACAAGAGCTTTTCCCCATTTTTGCCAATTTAACTTAATAGTACTTATATTTGGCCAGACTAAAGGACTACTACCCAAAAATATCTCTCTGCTCACTCACCATAAGTCAACTGAAAACTCCCTGCCATGGAGACAAATCTCAAGAGTTGAAGCTGCACAGCAACTTTCTAAAAGCAATGAGAAGGAGCCCTAAGCAGTGTACTTTGGAGCAGAGTACAAAGCCAGTCATTTCACACAGCTTCTCCAACCCTCTCCACAACAGCAGCAAAGGGAGAAAGGCACAAATGATACAAAAAAAAAGAGGTGAAATAACTAAATCTCTAATGCAAGTCTAGGTCACTGACATTTTAATTTGTTCACACCTAGAAAAAAAGAAAAGGGTCCTATCAGCATATGACAGAAAGTGTCCATCAGTGTTACCTACTGCGTGGGAAGGAGGAAGGAAATTCTTAGAGGGAGGAGATGGGTTTAAAGGACAGGGAGGGCCAGCTCTGGTGTGAGTTTTTACGGGCAGGGGAGGAAATGTGGACTGCTGCTAGGGGCATCTCTTCCCAGGGCAGCATTTGCTGCCCTTCCTGATGGTTTTGAGGGGTAGAAGGATGATTCTCTGTGGGTTTGTGTGCTTACTCCGTGGGTCATTCCTCCTTCTTGTACGCAGAGACACATAGGGGATACTGAGAAGGTGGGGCTGAAGGCAGACTCAGGGGTTAGAGGGAGGTGACAGAGGGGCTCCTCTCCCATGTAAGTCACCATGCCCTCCACCCCATAATCCTACACTCCTCCTAGCCTCATGGGGCTGGATGAAGCATGGATCCCCCTTTCAGCAATTTTATCACTATAGAAATGTACCAAGGGAGGACAGTGGGGTTGAAATTGGAATATAGACAGAGCCTTGAGTGAGGCTCTACAGTTATGCCCAAGTCTACTGTCTAAAATACAGCCCTGTACAACAAATTCCTGACGACTTCTGCACCCCTTGTAAAACATCAGTCCTCAGCCCTAAATCTTACCCCTTAGCTGTATTTTCACCTTCTTCGTGCTGCTGTTGGATCTGAGCTCTTTCTTCCCCCAGCCTAAAACTTCCTCTGGTATGTCGTCATGTGCTGCTGGCAGAGCTGAGAGCTTGGGCAGCTCCTCTGGGAGAAGAGCAGTTTTAGAGCAGAGTGACATTACCCCAGACGTACTCTACTCTCCTGGAGCTGTGTGCATTAGCGTAAATAGGTAAGTGCAGGCATTTTGCTTTGATGCTCTCTGAGCCTACTACAGCACCTGGGCCTTGTATTAGCATGAGAGAGAGCATGAAGGTTTTTTTTGGCCTCCCAGCTGGCCATGTAAAACAAAAGCCATGGAGCACTTTCTGGCAGATCCATGTTGTTGACACATGTTTCCACTGAATGCTCAACACTGCCGCTGCATGAAACAAGCCTGTCTGGGAGAGGGCACTCTGCTGTCTGCTTCAAATGACAAAAAGGCTGCCTTGGCTGTGGATGGGAGTGCGTGCTTTTCTGTGCACAGGGTAGTCACGTTGCGTAAGTTTGGGCACCTAATTTAGGAACGTAGCTGTGCTGGGTTCCCTATATGGGCTGTGGAAAGAAAAACACGTATTTGGAAAGACATTCAGGACAGCAGCTGAACTGCTCTTCCATTCGGCACAATAAAAATGACACACTAAAAGCACTAAGCAAATAATAGTTATAAAGGGTCTACTCAACATTAACTAGTCTAGTAAACGACTATATTTTCTCTCTTGTACGCACAGCTGTAAGGTCTGTGTTTCTTTACAGCTTCTTCAGTCTGCTTTGGATCTTCTAGCAGACTGTGGCACGTGGAATGGAAAATTAAAACTTTTGGTTTATGTGTTGCTGCTTTGCTACTTTGCTACAGCAGAATACTTAAAAATGGGAGATGACAGATATAAAGTTGTACGAGTAACTGAGATGGTTACATTTGGGAGAAGAGGGAATGGATAATTCATCACTCTAATAGTTTCTGTGTGCTGGAAGAGACTGTGGTTTTGTAACAGAGAAGTAAATAGAGAAGCATTCCCAGTCTCCAAAGCTGCAATGACCAGATAAAAACTGAGCTGCTGCAAAACAAGTTTATATGAGCATTGCCAGCACGATGGACATGCTAGGAGTTAGCAAAATAGCAAGTGCAGTAAGAACAGAAAAATGCTATGCATGAAAAATCTTGTTAATACACAAATCCCTAAACTTTGTGTGGGGCTAGTTTTTCAACATTTTCCTTTTCTCAAAACTTTAAGCAAATATTTTAAGTTTTGAAAGTCTGTACAGTATCTGTATTAGCTTGGGGCTTGTAAAAAATGTCAAGAGGCACTGCAGTCTAGATGAGCAACTTTGGAAAAAAAGTAGAGCAAGGTTTTCATGATTTTTAATCTCAGAAGAGACTATTAAAATCATCACTTACTCTAATCTATTGTAGAGGCTGTAGGACCTTATCAGTTAATTCTGCATAATACCTTTACCTCTGATTTAAATTACAACATCTTTATTTGAAAGCCATGTAGGTTGTAGGATTAAAATATCTGTCTTTAGTTGATGCTAGATTTTGTTTCAGAAATATGTATTATCTATACATAATATGATTCTTCTTATGTGCTTACAGACAATGACACCTCTGAAAAGCTCTGGCTAAACTTTTCCCCTCCCCGAATTTTGCAATTCCATTCTCCAATGTATTCTTTGTGAGTTGTGCTTTGATAGAAAGGCAAGACCAGGCAAAAACACTAGGGGTATTTCTTACTAGCTTTCTTAGTCATCAGAATCTGTTCAGGGTCACTCTGAGTCCTCTGAATAATATTTACAGATATGTAAGAGAAGAAACAGCTATAAGGAGGCTTCACTTAAGTTTACTAGGAGGCAAAACTTAATATGCTTAATCAACTTTTGAGAACTCAAGCAATGAGATTTTTCTTTAAGAATTAAGATTTGAAGGGGCTTCCCACTATGCAATTATTCATCAATAGTTGGAATGCCAAAGATAGGGTATAAAATCTCAGCAAATCTGAAGTTCTGTCTTGGTGAGTGCATTGCATAGTTGTGTCATCTAATTTTGAAAGTGAGGCAGCTCTAGTGTTTAAGACTGTTTCTACAGTACTATATAATTAAACTTGCTAACAGTAAATCAAACACAGAGCCCTGACTTTGGCCAGCTATTAGCAAAAAAAGTCCTGTAAAAATCAGAACATGAGAGGCTAAAAGTGCTGAATATCCTGCCTGGGAAGCTTGGCATCCCTCTTCTCATATATCCCTTCAAGCAGTTTAGGAAGATTACTCTGAAGGCGAACTAGAAAGGATTTAATATTAAAGTTGGATACATAGCCAGCCACCTTCTAAATTTTAGAGAAGCATGGTTATTGCTTCAGTATGTGACAAGTTACTATTTCTAACCAAAATGATACCTAGTATGATTTTGAAACCAGTCACCAAAAGCACCTGTTCAACTAGAAGCAATTCTTACTATAAGCCAAGTATAATAATGAATTTTTCAGCGTGTGGTAATATATATGCATACAGCTGTCAATTCAGAAACAAAAATAAAGGTGGTAAAAGCTAAAAATCAATGGGTTTTTTAGGTAGAATTTAAACTCAGATAATGAATAAGTCTTTGTATTGAGTGGGAGAACAAAACAAGCAATCTGAAACAGCAATTGGTATAAAAATACTTAAGATATGTCAGCAAAAATTTTACATGGTTATATGAAATTTCAGAGTGACACCGCTAGAAGGTATGTTTTAAAAGTGGAAAGGTGCACTTTGAAAGTCCCATTACCTAGATAGAATCACTTAGATATGAGCTATTAATAAATCCAAAAGGAAAGAAACAGGAGGTCAAACGTCTTAATCACAACAGTCATTTAAATAGGCTCAGACTTTAATTCCCTTTAGGATGTTAATTGCATATCCACCTGATATCCAGTCCTGAAATTAGGCCTTTGTGTTCTTGATAAACTGGTTATTTAAATACTGAATAAAATTACTGAAGGAAGTAGGCCTGCTTTGCATTGAAAGGTTTCTTTTAACTGGATTAAATTTTCTCCCATTAAAGTGAAAGAAAAGAGAATTCCTATAGATGAAAATTTTCTCTGTCAGTGTTCATACTTTCTCAGGCTAGAAACAAAAGAACAAAAAATGTTGTCATTCACCTGATTCTAGGGAGCTCTTAAAAAGAAAGGATCTCTTTATCTCCTGCACTTGTTCTCAGGATGCTGGTCTGCCCCGGGTATGACTGCAGAGCTATCGCCGAGCCCTGCACTGTGAAGGGCAGCATAGAATTAAGATTGTTTTTTTACATGGTTTAAATTTTATCACAAATTCAAATGTTTGTGCAGGCATCACTCTTACACAGGTTGTACCAATCTGGGTTTCAGCACAGATTGCCTGCTGGGAGTCTAGATAGCATTAGTGTGTTTATTGTCATTCTTTTAAGTGTATCTTTCTGTTGTTATAGGGTAGGTGTGAAATAATGTATTTTCTTTTACCAAAAGTCAGCAATTTCATGTGAATAAGAGAGAAGAAGAATGCTACTTGAACAAACACAGAAGCAGCCACAGACAAGGAGATAATTAGGAGATAATCACTTTCCAAGTTCTGGGTTTCCTAAAAACATTTAAGAAACTTGACATTTGTCATCTTCTCTACAGTGTATTCTGTTCTCTGATACCCAGGAATGGTATTTGTATACTCAAGATATTTACTGAATTTCTTGTTCTCTTTGCAGTTTTAGTTTGAAAACACAGATACAGCATGAGAGATTAACTGTTTCAGTAACTATATGCTTAGAAAAATAGGGTCGAGTTACACTTGTTCATATCACCAGCTCTCCTTAGCTTACACTGTTTCAAGATAGTGTTGAAATTTTTGGACTAAAAAAAATCCACTATAGCTGACAATTAAATGGAATCAAACCTATACGGTTTTTTTATGTAACACTGAAAGGGAAAGAGAAAGACCAGACCAAGAAGGAAACTTCCATTGGTTGCATAGCAGACTTTTAGATTTCAGATCTCGAGTTTATGTTTACTGCGATCCCTAAATACATGTATGAGTGTCTGTAGAATATTATCAGTCAGGAGTCACACAAATATACAAGCCTTCTGGTCACCTAAAGGAAATTTTTTAGTTCTCTACTTAGCCAGAGCTCTCTCTGAGTGTAGGAGGGCCAGAGAACAGCTCTTAGCTACATCTCAGTTGTAGCTTTTGGATCTGTGACTGGGATTATGTAAATTCAAATGTCTTAAAATTCATATTAAAGAAAAATGGGAAAATCATGGGGATAGGAAAGAAACAGAATGTATTTGTTTAGCAGAAGCCAGCATGTATAGTGTAGTGGTCTTTGAGATGAAAAAGTAGTAGCCATCTGTAAAATGAAATTCATCCTCCAAGCAAAATATGTGTTCAGATCTAAGCTCCTGTGATTTCCTTGCCCTTTGAAATTATCAAACTTTCTTTTATGCACTTTTATGTCTCCTACTGTTTTTGTGTCCCGATTGTTCCTCACTGTTTTGGGATGTGGTTCAGGGCTCCACGGTCAAATAAGACGCAGCATCACGCTTTCCCACTGTCAAATACCTTTTGCTTAAAAAACTGCTGTAAACATCAAGCTCTACTGTTGCTTCTTATGATGCAAACCCAAAGAACATGAAAGTTTGTTGAGGCAGGGAACTTCTTCCTGGCTTGGCTGTTAAACACTACATAATTTCATTACCTACATAAACTGCTTTATTACTTGATCTTTGATCAAATAGAACTAAAACTTTCCTAACTCAAATGTCTTGTTCTCTGCAGTGGTTTCCCATAGAATATCACCTCAAAGGATCAGTGTTATTTTCAAATGCTTTGATGTTCTGGGCTCACATCTAATCCTCTGAAAAGGATTTTCCAGGCTGATGTACAAGAAACAATTCCTCACTCCAAGTGTATGGCACACTCACTCCTTTAAATAACACTGTATTTAAAAAGTGTCAAACCCATTCAGAGTAATTGCATGTGCTATTCGACCCACAGAGAGAGGAGGAGAGTTAATTCTCTCAAATGAGCTGAATATAATGAATATTAGTCAGGAGCTTATTGCTTTTCGCAGAGATGCTTGTATACTAATGTTGAGGGGAAACACTACGTAAAATAGAAGAGGTTACTCAGAACTTGCAAAACAGTACTGAGTCACTTGAATTTATTCTTCCAGAGAACAACATTTTCCTAGGATCAGGCCTCAATGCAGTAGATTGTGTAACACAAAGTTAAGGCGTTTACTCCTATACCTACTGTTATTAAATTTGACCACCTGAGAATATTGATATATTGCTTTCAATGGGAACTGATGCGTAAGAACTTAAGTACAAGCAGAAACATGAAGTGATTTCTTACAATGTTTTCTTGTTGTTACAAGACTTTTTTTCCTCTCTGACAAATCAAGGGTTGCTGACTTATTATAGGGAACACATCTCACTGGAACGTCTCAGGAGACATCTATTATATCAGAACTATACATAATGGTGTAACAGGAATGTGCCTGATCTTGCTCAGAGCTATTGCTCCCCACTGGAAATGCCTGTGGTGCAGTACAGACGTAGGGACTGGTACTTTCCTGATACACGTCCCTGGATGTTGCATTGACATCTTTCCTATAATGAGCAAAATATTTCCATCTCATTCCCCTACTTAAATTCTATACTCTCCTTCCTCTAAAGAATTCTTAGGTAAATGGGAGGTGTGTAGATAGCCAAGGCTGAATTGCTACTAATGATGATATCAAGAAACATCAGATGTTCAGATGACTTTTCTATCCTATGTTCAGGATCAAAATAAAACAAACAAACAAAAAACCTAGAGTTTGGATCAGAAAGGAAATCTTCACCTCCTCTCACTTTCCTACAGCCTGATTGAAGAGGAGATGGGGTTTTTACTTCTTTATTGTTCTTGAAAGTCTGGTGTGCATCTCACTTTCTTCAGTCCTGTGAGCATTTTCACTAATAAACTCCTTGCTTTTTTAAGGGAGTATTGCATTGCTGATATCCTCTTTAGTCTCTTGGTGTTCCACCCATCACAGTGCAATGTTTGAAATTCTCATCTTGTGCTGAAAGTCTTGTTTCTTATAATGGATTTAAGTATGTTTATGCAACAGTGTTCTTGTGGATGCCCCTGTACCAACTGTTCCCCGTATGGCACTGGTTGTCTTCAGTGGCGATGGCTCTGTTACAGTCCTGTGTATCTATCTACTTCCAACTTACACTCAGTAATTAAATTATCTCTATAATTTTGCAGTCCAAGCACTGTATGTTTGGGATGGCATGCAAAAACAAATCCCAGGCATACTGAGTATCCAGGACTAGAGTTGCTTTCCTTTTCACTGTAGGTTTCTCTGTGGGAAGGACCTCTGTGAAAGCTGTATTGCAGGAACTTCTTGCTGCCATGCTGAGTGTCCAAAGAAATGCAGACCTGGTAGATGTGGTGCTCTGAGTGGCCCAGAGTGGGCTCCATTGCTTAATTTCCCCACAGAGCACATTGCTTCACCCCATAGATGTAACCTGCCACTCCATACACACCCGCATGCAGCTGTTGCCTTGCCTTTTCCCTGTCATGGATTGAGTTTCATTTGTTTCATTTTAGGATGGGTAGCAAGCATATGAAGAGGTATTTTTTTTACTGCTAATGTCACCACAGATGGGAGCACAGTCTCTCTGAGAAATCTACTTTGGATGTATTCCACTAAATGTAGTGAGAGAGGGCTTTTTCAGGAGAATGTGGTTTGTGTGATTCATGATCTGATCAAAAAGATGGGACTCATATATTTATATAAGTTTTTTTTAAAGTCAAATGATATGTCTATTCTAGACACATGCTCAGTGAGGCCACACAGTTGCTGGGCCTTGTTTCTGCACATGAATTGATATTTTGTCAGTTGCTTATGAGTCAAAAACTTGTTCACAAATCTTTTGATTAGTCATATTAAAAAAGTCCCTTTTTTCAGTCTTATTATAACAAAGCCACCCAGAAGAATATGAGCTGTAGGAACAGGGTCTTTGTATGCAGACAAAATTCTAATATGCATTCTGAAAAATCTTTAGTAATAATATCCTGAATTATGCACATTTACAACGATTTTTTTAAGAATACTAAGAAGAATTAATAGCAAAAAATTAATAAAGCAAGATGATTTCAGATTGATAACAATTTTTAAGATTTGCAATACAGTTTCTGTGACATGAACTAATATCCTGAAGGAAGGTGATGGATACAAACAAATCTCAGTAAAATAATAAGGAAAGTGCAACTGGGGTGGCTGAAAATCTTTATTATCTCTAGATCTAATCTTTATTATGTCAAGATTCTTTGGGATCAAGAACAAATCAAAGGCAAATCCAATTGGCCTTGAAAATAATGAATTTTGTATGCTCCAGGGTAAACCCAATAATCTAAGAAAACTGAGAAAAATAGGCTTTTTGTACTTTGAAAAATGAAGTTACAGACCGTTGCAGGGTTTAAGGAAATCACATGGTTATCTCTGCTAGTGCTGAAATGTTTCCTTTAGTACAATTCCAATGATCTGGCTGCTTTTGCCATGTCTGAATAAGTCTGACTTTTTTTCTTTTTAATAATAAAGAAGCAGAATGTGTAAAATACTGCATTGCGTAAAGACAAATCAAAATACATAACTGACTGATCTTTCTAAAATAACTAATCATGAGTAAATCCCCTGTCTTTCTCCCATCATTGATTCCTTGGGCCTGAAATTGTTGAAATTAAGGAAACACACATATGAGGCTGATGGACAGTTGTCATCTAATCCTGACAGATTTCCTGTCCATCTCCACTGAGGAGAGACTAAAGGGTGTTATCTTTCTCCCGAGAGAAGCTAAATCCATGACACCAAATGGAATCTATATAATGTACAACAGTGGGTTTCACCATCACCTCCTATCTCATGTGTCCATTTTCTTTTCTACCTTCCTCTTAGAGATCTTTTCTGACCTTTATGTGTGTGTGTTTTCCAAGGAGGTGTGACTTAGCTGATTAGGGCTGTGGCATGTCTTGTTTCACTGCTATGAACCCATGACTAAAAGGGCAGCTAAAAGCAGCATTGTAGTCACCAGATGCTGCTAGGAGTTTGCCAGGTTTTGGAGTGGTTGATAAGACAATGTGCTGGGTCTGTCTTTTTCCAGGGGCAAGTGAGTTGAAATAGAAGTTATTTTTTCTTTCTAATTTCCATGCTTTTCTCCCTTTCACTGTGTGGCCTCAGTTTGCTTTAAAGAAGTAGCACTGATTTCAACTAATTATAACTTTTTGTCCCGAAGGGACACTTATTGACCTCTTTAACACAAAGTAGAAGGGGCTTTCCCTTATAAAAACTTCGTCTAAAGTAGATAAAGGCAACGGAAAATTGTTTACTGTTCTGCTTAATGTGTTTTATTGTTTTCCCTTTTTTCCTAGTTATTGAAAAAGAATAAAAGTATTTTAATATTCACTGTGAAAACAAATGGACAGTTTGAAACTGTTAATCCAAGTGTTATAGAATGTCATATTCAAATAAAGACTTTTGACCCTCCTTCTCTATCAAAATTAATACATTTCCCTGGTCATTTGATGGAAAAAAGCATACTGAGTGTTTAGAGAAGGACCCAACCACTTGGACCTCTGCCTGATTGGTGTTCTACCTTGGATTCTTTATAAAATTTACTATGAAGAGCACCTGTTAATACTGTACCTCTGACTAGCAAGAACTATTTTATTAATTACCAACAAATGTTACATAATCCTAGACAAAAGTCAAATGTGCTTATAACCACTTTCTGCCAGCCCTAATCAGAGACCAAGATACCTTCTATCTGCAGGAATCTCCTCTAATGTGCATTTTTAAAATGGAGCAGACATAAAGCATGATCTAAGACTTTGCTCTTAACTGTTTGGAGCAAGACCATAAGTATACTACATAAATATAAGGGATTTTGCTTTTAGTTTGGCAAAAAAATAAAAGCTGTGCATCTTGCCATACGCGATGAAACAAATAAGCACATCTCTGTTGATAAAGTTAGTTTTCTGTGCCAATTCAAGTGGACTAAATAGTACTTTTCAGCTGCACTTGCACTTTGAACGGTCAGGGCTCAGAGGGGGTGGTTATGCAAGCACTGCAAGGGAAAATAAATGCATGGAGATATCACTACAAATAGCTACCTCCTTGAAATTGAGTATACATTAGGTCGTAGGTTGTTTCTTTCTTTCACCAGTAGCGAAGGATAATGAGCTTCAGGGACTACGGGAACCTGCAATTGAAACAGAAGTGAGATATCTTGTAAAACAACATTAAAAGGACAATGGGGGATCAAAGTTGATGGGAAAGGAACTACCAGAGTGACTATGTGCATGACAAAACTTTATGTGAAGACTGATTAAATGCCCTCTTTGTCCTTCTTTTCCTTGGCTAGGACTAATGTGTCATCTGAATGTTTTATCTTGCCTGGGAACAATTATATCTATGAATTCTGAGAGCAAATCCAAAATGCAGGGGCCACTGCATACAGAAGTCACAGTCCCGTAGCTGACTGACATAAAAATACAGGTGAAAAACCCAAGAACCAACCGCTGGTCATATAAGCTGGGGTGAGGGGAGGATAAACAGTAGCAATATCACTGCAGAGAATAGTTATCGTAAAGCTAATATTACTTGATTTGGGTAAAAACTGTCTAACAGTTCACTCCATTATGGTCTTGCTTAGCTTTAAATAAAAATAAATTCAGCTGTCAGTAGGAAAGATCTGCTACATGCCTAACTGGAAAGCTTGTTTTCTTGACCAGAATAAAAGCACATTTCTGCAACAGGAGAAAAGCAGTCTTCTGTCATTCTAAAATCTAATTCAGAGTGGATATTGCAGTTGGTGCTGCTCCATTTGCACTGACATCTCCATTCCTCATTTAATGCTAATGTGTATATGTATAGTCCTTATCTATGTATATACGTGTAGTCTCATTATACCTATTCTGTGTGGTAAAACAAGTGAAGAAGTTAACATTATGCTTTAGGATCACTAGGCAGGGACTGAAATGGATTAGCAAAATTATGTGTTCCTGTTAGGAGGATAAGCAATGAATCACCAACAAACTGTTGCCTTCTGCTAAAATCAGCAGAAACCTGAATGTCCGTTGTTAATTGTTTATGAGCTTTCTTTAATAGTTTCCTGTAACAGTTAGCTCAAAATCTACTAATATTGTTCCAAAGCATAAATCGCTATTTTCTGCTGCTTTGTAGTGATATACATCTGGATAATGTGGGTGTAAAATGTTATCAGTCTGTCGTGGGAGAGTTTTACACCCACTTTTTTGCTGGTGTCAATGACTACACATGCTAAGAGGCAAGCATGGAACCAAGCCTTTAAAATAAAATTCAATAAGCAGATTAGGCAGATTTGTCAGAAAACTCTGAGCTGCAGTGCCGCTGTTAATGCTAGAAACCATGATGTATTGCTAAAAAAGCAAATGTTAATTGGACAATTAAAATATCCATTTATGATATGCAGAAAAGCCTAGGGTTCTGCTTTAAATGTAAAGCTGAGTGTTTCAACTGCAACCATGCCTGCCTTGAAATGAAATGTGGAAATTTACTTGTGTATGGTTTATAAATACTTGCATGTTTACAGATTTCTCTAATTTCTAAGTGGGTGACATTTCAATGCATTTCCCTTTCTTGCTTAGGAATATGTTGGCCAGTTAGAAATGTTGAAACTGGATGATGCTTCAGTCATCTCGTGGTTTGAGAACAATTGCTTTACTCAGACCGAAACATCATGCCCGAGTTGGCCTTTTCACACTGTGATTACTAGGAGGTTAGCCCTACTGAATTAGAGTTACAAAATCTCCAAAGCTATTAAATGACCCCGGTAACCTCAAAGAGAAGATGGTCTTAAGTGGAGTAGGGCTGATTTTCTTGCTTTTAATGAAGTAAACCCATTCTGTTCTAAGCGACTCACTAACCCGACTTTTCAATTGTTACTATATGTGGATACAGTTTTTGTGTGATTATTTTGCTGAATCATAAGGCACATAATACACTGTTGTATGAACAGAGTTAACAGGTTGCACAATGCTTATTCTCTAGAAAAACTGCTGAGCAATAAAAGGAGTGAAAAGGAAGATACTACAATAGTAGGATATTATAATATTGATTAATATTATACACTATTAAGATCAAAGTCAGAGAAGCAAAAATAAAGATGGGAAATACCTGATGTATTAGCTGGTATTCACTTCCAGTGACTACCAAATTAGTCTCTGCTATCAGGAAAGCAGGAGCACCTTAGTTAAGAATCTTTGATGATGCAAAGAGGAAACAGTTCAGCTTGTCTTCACTGATCACTTGGTGAAATGCCCCTGCATCTGAGAAGGATGTCTGAACTATTTTTTAATATGCCATGTTCTTGGGAAACATATAGGAACTTTGCCTATGGAGTCAGTCTGAGCTGCATGAAGTAGAGCAGAATCCATGAACTGGGAGGGAGAACTAAACAGGAAGAATAAAGTTTGGAATGAACTAGTATTCCTGAAAATTATGTGAACAGTTCTACTAAATACTGAACAGTCACATCTAAGATCTTAGTGATGGTACAAAATGATCCAGTTAAGAGGTTTTTGAAACAAAGAATGATTTGTTGGACTCAACAAGAGTCACTGAGTTTAAAGCAAGATTAAAATAGAATTTTGTACACAACAGGGAAACCCATTGTTAAAATCAACTGTATGAAAGATTCTGAAACAGATATGCAGCCGAGACCAAATATTTATGACTGGAAAGGAGGGGAGAAATACATAGTTTCTGTTTGCTTAAGTTCTTTGCCTGCCACGGAAGGTGACTAGAAACTGGAATTCACAGATTGTAGGTCCAGTCTAGCACAGCAAAATATATGTGTCTTTAAAATAACAACACAACCCCCTAAATCCTTTCCTTTTACAATTCAGCATACTATGCTCTATACATTTTGATTTAGATGCATTTCAGCATTTCTTCTTCTTTAGTTCAATAAGCAGTCACAAAAAGATGTTGTTTCCAGTTTCTAGAGGTAAGGTGTTTTATTAATTGCTATGGGATGAGATAGTAAGTACCTAAACAACGTATTTATGCAATATAGTGTCCTCATAGAGCTTCAGAAAACAGTTTTATTTTTAATTATAGAAGTCACCGAACCATAGTAAATATAAGTTTGGTGCTCTAGCAAGAACATTGTAGGTACTGTTAATGTCTTGATTTATTCCTAGTGTGTGATATGAGACTCCAATTAAGGAATTCTGCTACTTATTTCAATAAATAAATCTATTTGTTTCTGTTTTACAATTGCGTTAATGAATATTTTCTTAAAATTATATTAGTGAAACAAACAACTGAACGTTGGTTATTTACTATATATCTTTTCCCAGATACCATATCTACAACAGTTAAGTGCTTGTTGTGACTGGAATGTAATCTTAGTGGTTTTGGTACTGCTACCTCCATGGAACTTTCACTTCTTAATGGCTACAGAGACTAATCTTGAGTTAAGAGCCAAACATTTTTCCTCTGCAATACTGCAGTGGTGTTTAGATTTGTGGCTTTAATGTCAAAAGGAAATTATAGCTCATGCATGCCTTTCCAGCCAGAATAGCTCATGCAGAGGACATTAGAATGACTTAAAGGAAGTCTGGAATAAACTCATCATAATTATAAAGACAAACAAATCCTTTAACCTGAGTAATTATTCTATATTAAAGAAATTAATAATTAACCGTGAAATCTGTGAGCCCATGTTTATGTTGGCCTGTTTAATAATGGTGGGAAGAAGTAGCCTCATTACAGATGTCTCCTATGAGTATGTAGGGAACATCTATTTTTTTCCTCAGTTATCTGCCCTGGCATGTGCACAAGGTTACTTGTGCTTATGTACAGTTGTTAATGCTTGTCCTTCTGACTTTGTCACCCAGTGCAGAAGCAGAAACCATACTGTGTCACTTACATGACACCACAGACATCACAAAAGGTGTGAGAAGTATTCTAAGGTAAAACCCAAGTGTATAACTCTCAAAACTATGGCCTGACATTTTTGTTTATAATCATGAAAAACAAATATATTAGTAAACCACTTAGCACACAATTTTTGACTGAAAAAAGCTAAATTAGGTTCTTCACCCAGAATGTGGTTGGGCACTGGAACAGGCTCCCAGGGAAGTGGTCACAGTGCCAAACCTGACAGAGTTCAAGCATTTGGACAATGCTCTCAGGCACATGGTGTGGCTCTTGGAGTTCTCCTGTACAGAGCCAGGAGTTGGACTTTGATGATCCTTGTGGGTGCCTTCCAACTCAGCATATTCTATATCATTTATTCACAGTGAACAGTTTGCCTAGTAACAGTTGTAATCCTGTACTTGTGTTGTAATAATCACAATTCAAAAAGGATGTTTGCATTATGACTAGCAACGGATCCAAGTTTGAAGTTTTAAGTGCTGAGTGGTGTTTTGTGTCTTGTGTGAATATCTGAGTCTTGGGCTTTATGTTATGATATACCTGGAAAAGTGTACTAGAAATGGAAGGTGAAAGGTAAAAATTAAGATATTAATCTAATGATATTGTGGTTCACAGGTGTAATATTTAAAATTGGAAGACCTTAAAAGTGTCCTCCTTCCCTTTCTCTGCTTCGTCCTTTTTTTTGCCCTTTTATTCTTTTATTCTTGCCCTTATGTAGCAGCTTCTTCAGGCTACTACATCACCACCTCCCATAATATTTATGCAAAAAGTACATTTTAACTGCTAGCATAAAGGACATTCAGTTGGAGAATGGTCAATCCAACTGAGTTTTGCATTGATTATCAAATTCGTTTATCACTAATTTATAAGCATTTTAAGTAATGTAAATATTTCCCCATGGAAGAATATTCTTTTCATTGTTTCTGAAGATAAATGAATTAGTTACTTCTCCACAACCTGCCAAAAACTTTGACCTTTGGTAACTAGTATCTGATTAATACCTTAAATGCATCCTAGAAGAAATTTCATGCTGTTCCCAGTGTTTGTGCTGTCTACCTTCATTCTTCCCCCATCTACAACTGGTTGTCTCAGCAGCCAAGGAAAAAACCCTTCTTTATCTCTATAGAACAAAATGCAAGTCTGCTGTATCACTGAAATTTGATTTTCTGAAAATGAAAGTGCAAAAACACTGCCTTCTCAAACAAGTTTCTTTCGAGGCAGACAAATCTCTTAATTATTTGCATTTCTCAAGTTTCAGAGTAGCGCTGTGGCTACTAAAATTTTTCCCACAAAACTGCCTGTTGCTTTAGAAACAGAATTGTTAAATATCACACAACTGAACTTCATAACAAAGATTGCCACTGTAGAGGCAGGGGATGAAGTTTTTCTGGTTTTATAAGTTTACTGGAAAACTATACAGTGGATTGATGGAGTTAGAAGGAGGGATTTCCCTGTCTTTGTTCCAGGGAGTTATTTAGGTCCTCAAGTATTAACCCATTCAGAATAAAATGGAATATTTAGACACTTACTTGAAAAGATTTTGAAAAGCTGATTAACTATTTGCAACAGCATTGATTTTTGAGACTGATGTATGGCTAACATAAATTATCAAAAATATTAAAATTACCTTTCTATTCCTTCCTTTTCATTGGCTAAACACTGATGGAATGTCAGTTGTAAGAAGCTGAAGAAAGCACTAAACACATCTCCATTTATTAATACAAGTGAGAGAGATGATATATCCTTATATACATTATAGTCATATAGAACATATATATAGTTACAAAATGACATAACTTGTTACAAGACTGAGAAAACAGGACATTCTATTTTGAGGATGCTATTCCATGTGCTCTTTTAATTTAAACCAACATTACTTAGAAACATAATATATTAACGCCTACAAAATGACCAAAGAGGAAAAAAAAGCGCCTTCAAAAAAGTATTTCTTCTTTTGTGTCTCCCCACAGTTTCCAATGAATTTATCAGACAGTACATTAGAAAAAGTTCAAAAGAACAATAAAAACTCAAAGGAGACAAGAACATGAAAACACAAGCAAACTGTTTTTCCCAAAAATATAAGCCACAATATCCATACCTCCTCGTTAATGTTAATAATCCCACACAAAATAATGAAAAGAGAAATGAAAAGCTTTGAGCTTTCCCAGGAAGGATGCTTCAGACAGTGTTGGTTTCTTGTTCTTGGGTGAGAAGTGTAGATTTCCAGACTTTGGCACAGCCATATTCCAGACTACACTTAGACATGAGCTCAGTAGCTGCAGAACAGAAGTTTTCATAAAAAAGGAAAAATTTCACTGTCTAAATTTTATTATTGCACTGTATCCCTGTAGTAAATTCTTACATAAGGCTATATATAGAGTACAGAAACATACCTATAACAGACATGCAATTAACACTTATACTGTATTTATGGGTTCAGGATAACCACCAACTGAAGAAAATGCAGTATATTATTGAACTCCAGGGTGATCATGAAAAGCAGATAACTGCATGATGTTAGGTATAATTATGTTCACCTAAACTCTGTTAATCTGCAATAAATTCTTTTTTTAAATTCAGTGTGGAATCGGGTCTACTAATTTTATTCTTCTTTCCAAGTCACAGTTGTGACCTAAACTGGCATAGATTTTACATTGATTCCATTTCATTGACCACAGTGGTGTTGATTTATGACGTGATAGAAGATGCAATCTCTCTAGTTTTACACCCTTTGAAATAACATGTTTGCAAGATTGATATCTCGCTGAAAAGTCTGACATGCTATAAGAAAGAACACTGCCAGGAAAAAAGCACAGTATCTGCCCCATTTAATTCCTATTAGCATTATCTTATTCTGTGCCTCCAAGAAGAAAAAAATAGTGTGGTAGTATATTCTGCTAGATGAAAACAAAGAAACACCTGGGAGTTCCCTTCAAGTTACTAAATACTGAACGTTTACAATACTTATTATTATAGACAGCAAACTCTGTTTGTTTTACATAGATTATTACTTTTAGTGTGTGCATACAAACTTATCTATGCATCTTCTAACATCTAATTTAAGTGAATAAAATTTGTGACATTAAAGTGCTAAAATTCTTATAATAGTGTCAATTTATGTTCACTTCAGAATCCTGTTGCAGTGCCTCAGAAGCACTATCACACTGGTGCTGCTGTACTTCCTTGCATTATACCAAGAACCCTGTTATTTTGGTGAAAGTTGTTAAGGGCATATTATGGGTCCTAACAGTGCTGTTGCCTTGATAAACTAGGCTTGCAAGAACAAGAAGCCCTTGCCATCCAAAGGCAAAATGCACTCAGTGAAGTACCTGTTATAGTGATAATTACAAATGTGCATGAAGATGGGCAGATTTCAAGTGCCATTTTAAAAACATAACAAGAACAGGGCAACAAAAGGTCTACAGTAAGCATCAGGCCATATAATGTGGGAGAACTGGACCAAAAATTTGAAAGACTTCTTCCGGACTGGGCAAAAGAGAAGTAGGCATAGTACATGCATGTCATAAGACAACTAGATAGCTAACAAAACATAAATTAGAGCTGTAAGGAACTACAATTTTCTTGCTAAAACTTTCTGTTAATTTTCAGAGCTGTGTTAAAACTTTTAAATTCCCAAATCAGCGCGGGATTATTTTGGCAGAAGTAGGGTCTAATGTTTTCTGCATTTTTCTGTGGAAAGCACAGTTGTCGGTGATAAAAATCTTCAGAACTGTGGAAAACAGTGGCCATAATCAAATGTAATGCATGACTGAAAATGAGCAAATAACAGTAGGGAACACAAAGTTTATCGCTAGGGGGTTGACTGGCACCTTGATCCTGCAGCAAGGAGCCCTGTTCCTCTGCACCCACACAAAATATGCAATTCCACTGAATTCCACCTGCAAATATCAGCCATGGATGATGTTTATTCTTTTAGTTTTACTATGAGTTCATCTCAGAAACAAGTCTGTGAACTTTATGTTGCTTCCTGTTGTGATAGAAATGATCATGTTATTTCCACTTAAAACCGATCAGTTGTTTTTAATTATTTAGTGCAATTAACCATAACCTCACATCAGCCAAAATGCATTCCCTTTAAGACACAGCACCAGTCCAGTTTTGAAAACATTCCTGATTTTTTCACATGGGTAGAGTAACCTTGTGTGTTTTGAGTCAAAAAGGAGAGGCACATATAATGCAGTTGATTGGTGTGGGCAGGTAACATAGAGGAAGTCAAACTGTCCATCAGGAATTAGATTGTTCAGATGCTTTTGTACATGTGCTGACTTTACATTCTGTGGCTATTTTATAATATCTAATACGTATTTTTCAGACATGTACATACAATATTCTATGTGTACTGCACATATGAATATTTGTCCTTGATGAATAATTAAACAAGAAGCTGTGCTTCCAACTACATTCGGCCTTTATGACACTGTTCAGAAAGTTTCCAGAAGAATCTATTACCTTTACTGCTTTTAACTTTGCTTCCTAAGCAAATTATCTAACGTAGCCAGGTGTGGTGTACGTATCTCTATTACTGTGCAATATCTTTTGAACTATCTGAAAAATTCCAACAATTTAATAGAGGACTAATAGTATCATACATGCTCCTAGTCATTTCATTACAACAGATGCATGGGCAAAGAAGATAGCAGATAATATTCTGGTGTCTGAAAAACTGCAGCATACAGTTCACTTACATTAGACATCAACAAATCTGCACATTCGAGAAATAATACTGCCCTAACCTTGAGAACCTTCAGAAGCAGTTTTCATCTTGCTAAAAACCAAGGAGTCTAATTATGAGCTCCAAATCTTTGAGGAACCAGGTATAATCAGTTCCACATTCTTGGAACGACTTTCCTTATGTCATAATGTGCTGAAAACTGTACAAAATGTTTCAGGCAGCGATGTTATAGGGGACTATTTATAGTTTTTTTCTTTCTTTTCTCTCTAATGTCCTTGCATTACATGCAGAAAATAAAACAGGCATCTAATCTATTACTCACCTTCAAAGCATTATGGAAGTTATCTTGGATGTTCGACAATCCAGACCTTGGTCCTGTAAACTCATGTGAACTGAGATTTACAACCATATGAAACACATTCACAAATAGTAGTGCTGGAACTGACTTGAGCTGTAAGTAGGATAAAGTGCAATTATATTTGTTCAGTGCATTTTCATAAATCCTAATTTTTTAAAGTTATCCAAAGCCAGGACTTTTCCTCATAATTGGGGTAAATTTCAAGAAATATCTCTCACTTTAAATAATATGGAAAAAGGAATATTCAGGAGGTTTGAATAAACTATGAATGAAAAATATGAAAAAATGTCTTTATTTTATCATTCTTAGAAAAAAAATCTTTTCGGTCACAAGTAAGTTTGAGAGGTAAAAATCTCTTGAAGTCAGTAGTAACTGAAACAAGGAAATTATAGAGGAAATGCTTAAGCTGGAGTTCATCTGCAGAACTCTGGAGTTCATCTGCAGAACCTCTATATCAAATACTCATTACTTGCTCTAGAGGCCTTACGGGTCATGGCTGCTCTTGCAGTTTCCAATCTGTCAGAAGAACAGGTTTTCTACTGCTGGAAGTAATGATAAAATCTCCTAGGTGTTTGATAACACTTTTTCATTATGTCCTTGAACGGTGTGAAGTTACAGATTATGGATATGGCTTCTCTAGAAACACTTATGTATTTTGTTATGCTAGCCACACAGCCTGATTACCAAAATAACTGTGATTTCATTATGTTTACCAGTTTTGGTCCTTCAGAAGCCTTCTGCAGTCACACACCCCTCACACATTCTAAGCTGTCAATGATCCAGTTTCAATTTTACTCTTTTTCAAGATATTCTGTTGTCCTCACCTCATGACCACTGCATCACATTAGCAGAGCCCCTCTGCCATGTATTTGTTCCAGGGAGCTGCTGCAGTTAAATGTCTGGCAGCTCCCGTGCCTTGCCAGACTTTTTTTTGCTGGAGGCCAAGCATCTTTCCAGCGATGGGGTTATGTGTCCGTGGTAAGGTACGGTCTGCACGAATGCTCGAAAGATGAGCTATTCCATGGCAGCCCTTGTCTTCACACTACGGTAAACACACGGTAACTATCCTTCAAGGGAATGGTATTTAAAGCTTTACATTCACTCTGGGTTAAGCTCACTCACACGATGGTTGAGGTACAACACCCCGTGAAGCCATGTTGTACCTTCCACCCCTTCTCCCCGACAGTACCGTCGGTTGGCAAAAAAACTGGCGCAGAGCCGCTTAATTAATACCTCTCCTGAGGTATCTCTCAGTGCAGCACATCACGCAGAACTCCTGCGGGACAGACGTGCCCAGGCAGGCAAGGCGCCGGCCGGCCTTCCCGGTGCCTCCCGGCGGGGCTGGTGCAGCCCCGGGCTCGGGCCGTGCGAGGAGACCGTGAGGTGGGCCAGGGCAGCAGCATCACCGCCCCAGGCGCGCCCCCGGCCGAGCCCCCCGCGCCGGCCGGGGCCGCCTCTCCGCGGAGCAGCCGGAAAGGGGCGCTGGGCGGCGCGTTTGGAGTGCGGAGGGAGCGGGCTGCGGATCACCTGCAGCGGCGGGGGGGGGCTGGGGAGCTCCGCCTCCCCCTCCTCCCCCGGTTAATCGCATCCCCCTCCCCCTGGCAGGACTGGCAGCCGGGCAGCGCTGTCAACCTGCTGCAGGGGCTCGGGCACCCGCACCCCGCTCGCAGCCGGGGCCGGGCTGGGGTTGCCGGCTCCACCGCCCTCGCACTTGCCCCAGCCCGGTGCGTGCGGCCGTGAGCCTCCTGCCATCGCCGCCTGCCCGCGGGGAGCGACCGCCGCCGCCCGCCCGGGCACCGGGAGCAGCGCCCGGGAGGAGGACAGACAGGGGGAGCCATGGCCGAGGGGGGCGAGGGCGAGGACGAGATCCAGTTCCTGCGAACTGTAAGCGCCGCGCTTGCCTCTTTCACCTCCGCGCTGGCGTGGGGCAGGGACCGGGGCTGCGCCGGCCGAGGGCAGCGGGGGGAGACGCCCAGACCTCGCCGGGGTGGGAGCCGGGAGAGGGCAGCGGGAGGCGGGTGCTCGCTACCCCCGCCGCCCCGGGGGCTGCTGTCGGAGGGCTCCGGAGCCCCAGCCCCGTTCCTCTCCACCTGGCACCGTGTTGCCCCGTACCCACGGGCAGAGGGGCGACAACCGCCCGCCCTCCGTGCTGGCGATGCCGGGATGAGTGGGAGGGGGAGGCGGCGGGGGTACCCCGGGCAGGGTGAGGGGCGGGCAGCCGGGTAGGGGGCGAGCGGCGCTTTCCCAGTAGCACCTCTCCTTGCTGCCTTCCCACCCGCCAATGTGTTCGCGTACTGCAGATACTAACCGAGCAGCCATCCCCAGCGCGAAAGCTGCAATCACACTCCTTTGCAAAAATAGAGTTGGGGAAAAAAAGCACCTCTCCCACCCTATCCACTCCCCACGGAGGTTCCCACTAACTTGCAAGCGTTCTCGTCGCTGGGCACAGACTAATACGGCTTTTTCTGGCGTGCGCATCTTTTCGTTACTTGGATCCAAAGCATGTTAAGGCGCTAGAGCGTTTCTTCCCTCAGTTTAATTAATACATCAGGACTGCTGCATCTAATGCTTATCTGGATTATTTTTCTTCAAGCCTTGCTTTTATTTACCTTCTCGGCCATCTCCCAAGTGTCTTTTATATGCACAATCCTAGCAAGTTTTGCAGATGAGCATCTTTGAATAGTGGCGTATACAAACCGTGCCAGTTTGAGGAAAAATTGCTGAGACATTTGATAAGTAGAGCTGAAAACACTGAGACTGTAGGATAAAGCTTAAGTTCCTCTTCATTTAGTGCAGTTTGATTTAGAAAATGTTCACGTTTGACGTCCTGTAAGAAAATACATCTAAAAAGGAGGGGAAAGCAAGCCACTGAGTGGATGGGAAGCATATTCATATGCTGTTTGCAGCATTGTGAATCCTGGATCTCAGTCATCTTCCATTTCTACCAGAAACCCTAAAATAATAGATATATATCCTGTTATTCCCTTTTTGTTTGTTTGAGGATTCTTGGAAAATCTGCTTTTACAGGAAATACAGCTGTTACGCAACATTGGCATGAAGATTGGCAACTTTTTTCCTGTTAGTGCTATGTGACTTCTATTTTAGTGTTGTGTAACACCTAAAGACAAACCAGAAAAAATACTTCTGTGAAAGATAATTTGTCATCTCAATTTATGAGAGTTTAATTAGTCGTGCTTCTCACTGGTAAACATTTTTGGAAGTCTTGTACAATGGCAGTTTTACTGCAGGCTTGAATGTTAAGCTTAGCTCGTGTTATCTGAATGCTTAATAGGGAAAGAGGAGCAGTGAGCATGCTAATACTTCTCAGCACGTATACAGTAATGTTAAACTCCAGCACCTGACAGCAGCAGCATGTTATGTAAAACAGCACTCCTGATAATGTGTGTCAGGCTTAATACAGATTTGGCAAACCCAATCTTAGATAATACTTAAAAATGTTTAGAATGTTGTACTGGTGGTAAAATGACCTTGAATATGGTAAACTGAGGCTTGGGGGAGGCTTATTTTGTAGTGAAATCAAAAAGGCCTGAGAAATACTGTTTTCATGTGAAGTTTTGAATTTCTAATCTGTAGTGGTATATAAGTAGTGATATTTACTCCTCTCTTCCTTCCACTTTGTCCAAGTTACTCAGAAAAGTCTGTTGCTTTAGACATATTTTTTAATGTAGTCTTCCTTCTGTCTCTTCTTAGAAAGCTTGGAGTAGTATTCTCTAAAGCTATTAATTGTGCATAACTTTCTGAATGTGATTGATAGAAAGCACTGGAAATTGAATATTACCTGGTCATTGCTGCAGTTTTTATTTTTATTTATTTTTAAAATAGTAATTAAGGACTGACCCATTCATAAATGTTTCATAGATAAACAAGAACTTTTCAAAGAAAACTCTAGGCAAGCAAAAAGCATTCGATACTTGGAATATTTTCAGGATGACATCTGTAGGCCTACTACATGTAAGCAGTGCTCTTCATTTTTTTTTTGATAGGACCTGATAAACTTTCTAAAATTGTGAGTTCTTTTTCTGATATTTCAAAATTACTGTAGCATCTTTAGGGTTTACCCTGAAGTGTTTACACTATATTTTTTTAATGTTTAAGGAGACACATGAGAATTTACTCAATTAAAAATGCCCTTTATTTGCATTAAGGGACTAAACTGAACTTGTATTTGCCCCCCATGTTGATGTATAATTTCTTTTTTCCTTTCCTCTTTACACATTCCTATATGCCTAATGATCCCTCTTTTTTGTTTGCTGCTCTTATTTTGTTCTTATTTTTTTGGTAAGGTGTTGTCATGCATTATCTCCTCCAAATTTTGCTACTAGGGTGAATTTCTGTTTGTTTTGGGAATAATTTGAGTTTGCTGCATCAATTCTGAGAAGTGAACGTAATCTGTTAGTGCCGTGTATTTCTGGAAGCATCAGTCCTTACGTTGTTTGAGATAACTTTGGACAGACTGGGATTCAGCTCTGTGCTGTTCAGTTCTCCTCAAGGAAATCTTCTGTAGTGCTGTGAATGATACGTTTCTCCACAAACAGGGATCTCCCTCATTACTTTACTGAGTGCTCCAGGTGGAGATGACCTTTCATTATGTATGGCCCTTTTTAGACTTGGGCATACATTCCCCTGCCTTCTCCTAGTGAATGCACACATATTGTGGAAGAGAATTGAAGAGGAGCGAGTATCTTGCCCTTGCTTTTATTAGTTGTGTGTCTGGAGCAGACTTCTTCCTTGTAAAGGAGATTTTGCTTTTAAGTATTAAAAAAGAATAAGGTATGTACAAAATAGACTTTAATTGCTTGGTCTTTACAGTCAAGAATCTAAAGCACTTATAGTTAATATAGAAATTACCTATTTTTTGTTTGATTTTGTTTGGAGATTTTTGTTTGTTTGTTTGTTTGTTTGTTTTAGAATGTGTAGTTTGACCAGGGTGAAAATAGTTCAGAGTGGCAGGAGAGAACAGAAAATGTTTTTACCTAAATGCACAGTCTCCTTCCATAATGCACACTTGCAAGGACTGCTTTTCGTGACATAGAATCCCCATAGGGGAAGGCCTTTGCATGGAGTGGGGTGACAATCTGGTGAAGGGATTAAAACAATTGCAATGTTTCAATGAAATACTGCCTATATATGTTCCTTATATTCATTAAGGGTGTCCTGAATTTTGGGAGCAGTATGTGCCTAAAAGTGATGAGAAATGTGTAATTTAGCTATTTGATCCTGTGATATTCCTGATGCCAGTATATATGCTTTTCTGGAGTTGTGGAGTTTCTCAGTGTAGAAGCAGGTCGTCTTTTAGCTGTTTATGGTAGGAGACACCACCAGGACACACTAAAATAGGGCTGACAGGGTTATGGTCTTTGTCACTGTCTTCTGAGACAGTGAAGACTACCATGCCTGTCAGGAATCAGAACCGTAATCAGTGTGAGCAGCATATTTTCCCCAGGTCAGATGGAGTCATCATCTCTTTTTCACCCCTTTTTTTTTTTTTTTTTTGTAAAGGTTGAAATGCCAGTGTTCCATGTTGCACTCTTTTTTATTTTTCATTTTTTTTTATTAGAACGTTGCAGTAATATAGAATTTTTGCCTGTGTGAACATGTTCTGTGCTGACTTATTTTCTACATGGACTTAATAGTTCTGAGTGTGACTGCCAGAAAAAAGTGTAAATTTACTTTGCAACACTGGAAAAGTACTTTTAAATAAAGTTAAACATTACTTAGGATTCATGTTTGACATGCAAAAGATTTTATTCGCTCAGTGCTGCGTTTTAATACTTCAGATAATAAAAGAATTAAGTTTATGGCAGAGATTTTTGCTTCATTCTGAAATGAAGAATATAATGTATTCACATTTCAAGGACATGAGTTCTGTGATTCCAGAGTCACTTCTATTCCATGTATTCCTCATTATGGCAATATTTAAACAAGTGTCACTTTAAATCTGACTAATAATCATATGCTTAGATGCCATCCTAAATGAAGATTCTGTGGAATTAAAGGACACAAAAGGAACCTGGAGAAATGAGGTTTGAAGATTATTGTAAAATAAGTCACTAAACATCAGAAGAACTGCTATGTGAATCTCTCAGTAAAATAGAATAGAAAAAAAGTTTGGTTTTTTTTTTTTTTTTTTTTTTAATCCCTTGATTTATCCTGCTTATCTTTAAAGGAGTTTATCACAATACATTAGATTCTGGTAGCTGCAGTCATCAAATATACAAACATGATTCCCAGAGTGCACTGAAGAAAATGCTCAAAAGCAATCTTGGATGTTAGAAGCAATTTTAGAATGAAATAATGCTGAAAAACACTTTGGATATTTTTTGGTTATTTTAAAAAGTGTTTCTTTTATTTGTCAGTGTGTGACTTTTGGAGATACACCAGGGACTGACACAAGAGACCACTGTTTAACAGCTCATGTGAGGGATGGCGTGGTTGAGATTGCAGCATTTGTACCTTCCTGTCTAAGGCACTGCACTGCAGTACAGATACTGAATATGATCTCAAATTCTGTGTTGGAATTGAGCTGGACAGGCTGTTTGAAGTGAATGGGTTTTAGCCAGGACCTGTAGTCCATTTTGTATTTGGGAATTGCATGTGAACATTTTATATATAAATTTTTTACTCCAGAATTGTTTGCCAAACATTTTATACCATCATTAGAATTATATTACTGGATAAAATCACTTGTTTAGTGCGTGTACTGTCTTGTCCAGTGTTCTGCTTTTGGAAGTTGTCTTTATCAGATGTGTGAGAAGGCAACTGAGGAAACTGTAGCAAATAATTGGTCCACCAGGGAAGTTTCTTGCTAGCCCTATGAGTTGCTTGCCTCATGTTCTGAGAGACAGAGCTGCGTTTCCTGAAGATGTCTTGATGCATGCTGCTCTTCAGTATTGTGGAGGCCTGAGGAAAATCCATTGTAGGAACTTAAGCTGTGGACAGACCGTAAAGAGAGAATTCCAGTTAATTTCTGACCCAAGATGTACAGTGGTCTTGAGAGCTATATCTGACTTTCACTTCTCTATTTAAATGCTGTATTACTACAGGCATATTGTTAAAGGTGGTCTTTTCTCTAATATAGCTGTGTGGAAGGTGCGCAGGATGATCCTAATTCAGGAAAGTACACTGGTCTTTCTTGTGCGGGGATAGGGATGCACTGAAACATTTCTTTGAATCTAGATAAGAGATCAGAAACTGTGTGGGGAAATAGTCAGTGGATTGACCCCAGGAAGTACGTGGGTTAAACTAAAAATACAGAAATCTTCTTGTTTTTATATTTATGGGTGATTCGTTTTGAAACTCTGAATTAGTTTTGGTTTTGTTTTCTCAATTACACCTAGGCTTTTGTTTAAACTTCCTGAATTGACTGAAAAAGTAGCTGTGGTGAATGACAGAAGGAAAGTCAAGAACTGCATATGTATTCCTATACTTCCTAATAAAACTTCAGTAACATAAGTTTGGGTTTTTTTGTGTCATGATACTGGTACATAAATAACCTTTGAACTCTAAAACGAGCACATTTTATCAGAGTGAATGAAAGGATCTTAAACTTTATCTTACTGTGTTTGTTTGACACAGTTATACCCTGAAATTTCTTCATATATCAAAGTAAGGTATCATTTTATGTGTCTAGTCTGTATTCTGCTAAAGACCTATACTGTGTGTTGCAAGTGTATGGCACTTGTGCACTTGTCTGGCTGTGCTGTCTATACCATTCTGGAAATGGAGGGCCTCTTGAAGAGTCTGCCTGATGCATCTCAGCAACTGAGAAAAGGCATAAAGGAACTAGTTTTGATAATAGTTTAAGCTTTTTAAAAGCAACCACAGCAGTATGGAGTTTATTGAAATATTCTGTGCCCACGAGGAGCACAGCAATGGTATTTCTTTGTTCTCCTTGTAAAAAAAAAAAAAGAACAACTTAAGGGCAGCTACTGCCTGAAACATCATCACAGAAGAGGTCACCCCAGTTTCCTAACAAAGACTGGCAGTAACTCCCATGTGGTTTTAGTGCAGGGTAGTTTTATGCTGCAGTCTCTTGTTATTAAGTGTGAGATTCATTAACTAATTATGTATTCACTTACTAAAGAACTTTTGCTTTTCTTTTTAAATTTTTTTACATTATGATGGTGCGACTTGTCAGGTGAAGGGCTTAAACTCTTAAAATATGTTGCTGCTTCTAGAACCCAGTGATATGTTACTCAGCTATGGATTGGAATAAATGTATGTTTGAGGCATGTAGAAGGTTTGCTTAGCTTATCAAAATTGCTTAATGAAAACAAAATAATGTCTAGATGTCTCCTGTTAGGAAAGGGAAAGATAGGATAGGTAAGATGTCATAACATAAGCTGTATCAACTTACCTCACAGCTGCAATTTCTGTTTAAATGTGATGCTATAATGGTCAGTTTTAAAGGAATATTAATGTGTTTGTAAGAGTGTTCACACTAACAGCTACATTAAATTTTAAATAAAAAGATGAGTATACTCTTTCAGTATTGTGGCATACTTTAATTTTTATCATAGTCCAGAATGACTTCCTTAAAATTGCCATGTGCTTGAAGAAAATTGTAGATATATTAGGTTACCTAGTAATTCAGTAGACTTCAAAGATGGACTTTGGCAAAAATCTCCAAGATACATTCTGTAAGATGCATGGATCAGTTAATTTTTATCATGGACCACATTTTAGTGGAGGACAAGTTTTTTGCTTTGTTTAATTTGGATTTTTTCATATTCTGAACAGTTTAGGAGCACTGAGAGGGAGTAACAAGATCATTACATTTTGTGAGGTAGCTTCCCAGAGGATTTCAGAGTAATTAATGCTGCATAACAACATAGTTGTATTACCTGGTTGTTTTTCACTTGACTATGGGAAATAATATCTGATGGATATTAGCTGGCAGAACCAAATGCCAAATGCTGGCATGTCCTGTCTCTCTACCTGTGTGAAAACCTCTCTGGAATCGTGCTGTGAAAACTGAGTGCACTGAATTTGAAGCATGTCCTTTCAAAGGAATGATGAAAAGAAGCAACACAAAATCTGCACTGGTTTTCTGAGGATTGTGAGAAAGTGGAGTTTTATCAGTGGAATCAAGCCAGAAATGGTTGTCTCTTACAGCTATATTTCTTCCTTTCAAACCGGGCAAAGTTGGCAAAAATGAGTGCCTGGGATTTGTGTGGGATGCATTCTTTGCTTTCATAAAAAGGAAAATGGGAAAGAGGAAGGTATCTTCCTTTGCTGAATATGCCACATAATTTCCCTTGGTATATGAGCCTCTTCATTCCTCTGATGAGCAAACAGAATTCCTTATATAAAAATTTAGGTGGAGGAATGAAAGGAATATGCAGAGTTTTCGAAGTAAGCCTAGGCAATTGGATAGATTTGCATAAAACTTGGTAAACTACGGGATAGTTGGATTCCTCCACTGGTAACTGATCTTCATTGTACATCAGGACTGTAGCCATGCTGATAAACATTTGAACATCCCCTATGGTGTGTTTATTTTCTAGTTGCAGAATGGAATAATTTAGTTAGAACTAACAGAGGCATACTAAACACAAGCTAGGTCATTAAACCTCTCCCTGCAGACGCACGGTCTTCATCCTGAAGCAGTCTTTCTTAAAACATTTGGTTCCAGTGGAACAGAGGAAATCTGAATACCTGTACAGGTGGATAAGAAACCTTTAGCCCTGCAACAGTCACGAGAATTCCGTGTGATTCTAACAGTGGGGATTTGCCAAAAAAGAAGCATCAATTGCATGACTTCATTTTTTTGACTATTTTCTGCACACTTATGAAGTAGATTTTGCAATGCTAATGCATGGACAGTTTTGTGCATTTACACAGTCTTATTTCAAGTACCAGGGAGATGGAATGCATATGCCCTTTTCCATGCTACAGGAAAGTAAAAAAATTCACAATGTGTGGTGCAGGGAAATACTCAGTAAGAACGAAATGGGGATGGAGAGAACCTTTCTTCTGGTTTTAGAGAAAATTTAATACCCCTTCACTGCTTAATTGTTGGATTAATCTTTTTTTAAAAGCTTGTATTCAGTAAATGTCGGTTCTGGTTGCTGTTTTTCTGCCCCAGCTAACACAGAAAGCAAAGACTTATCTCATGATTTGACAGGTACTAGCAGGCACCTGAAGGAACTGCAGTGTTGCATTCGTGCAGACGTGGAGCAATTCATTCATGAGATCTATCCCAGCAAGTGTGGCTGAAGAGATCTAAGTCTCCCAATAAAGGAACTAATAGAGATAAAAGTCTGTGCAAATAACACTGTACGAATTTTCAGGGCCAAAAATGTTAGACGGCATTGCTGAAGTATGACTGTTGAGGCAAAGAGTCCATGAATCAGTACTATCACAGATGCAAATATGATGCTGCCATAGTAAGGATAACGTGGATAAAGGTTGTATTTGTTGGTGTGTACATAAGAAGTCTTCCTAGTTTATTGTAGTCTTGGAATTATGTAGTAGTCCTTCAGAATAGCTTGTTAGCTAAAACCCCCCAGTAGTTTAATATTTAGTAATTGAAGGAGGGTGATAGCTACATAGGTAAATCCAGAAAACACAAATGCAATAGATATTCCATCATTGTTGACCGAATTTCGGTATGGTAAGCTTGTGAGTTAATGATTCATATCCTACAATGTTTTTTAGTAGGTCTTGACATGACAGTCTGACTGCCTGATAAGGTATGTCAGCTATTATTTACTCTTTAATTACTTCTAATATGTCTAATGTAATGAATTATGCATTTAAAAAGTTACTACTTTTGATACTGGTACATTGATGGAAAAAGAATCTTAAAGCTTGCAAGAAAAAAGGATTGTAAACAAATCATCAGTGGAGACCTGGTCTCCATTTTGAGCTGACCAGGGTTCTTGTAGAAACATCCTGTAAATCTCATTTTGCTACGAGGTTCCTGAAATTCTGCAGAAAAAATATTGTTGCAATTTGGATAGTTTCAAAGTATTACTTGCAGTGTTATGCCTCCAAGTCCATTTTGGGAATCTGTTAGCAGTATCTTGTACAAGAAGAGTGCTGTGTTTGTTCTGTACCCTATCTTCTAGTTCATTTTAAATTGCTTTCCTTTGTAGTTTCAACATCTGAGTCCAAAACTTTGTTTAATCTTTCCCATTTTCCCTTGTTCTTGTTAAAGTCACTGAGACCCCTGTTTTCTGGTATTGGGTTTGATTCCTCTTCATGATTTTAAGTGTGACAACACAGCTTCAGCCTAAGCGTGTAGTAGGACTTGCTGTTGTCTTTAGTTATGAATTTAAGCTTGGTAGAAGGTTATTTTCTTCAAGGGGCTCATAAATTTGGAATTTCTTTCCTTATCTATTTTTTCCTTTAAATTTTTCTCTTGATCTGAGAAAGGGCAAGGTCAGTGGTTTTGTTTGTTTTTCTCTCTCTCAGAACAAGACAATAAGTGTATTAAAAGTGTCACATAAAGTTCACTAAGTAGGTGAGAGTTTTTAGTGAGAACTTCAGTAATACATGTTTCTCCACATCGTTGATATTGATGTATGAATTAGTCTGCAGTTTTCTTTTCCTTTGCATGCTTCACCTCTGGAAAGTTTCAGCTTATTGAACTGGAAGACTCTAAAATCCTCAATTTCAAATGAACAGAATTTGTCTAGAAAGGGAGAGGGATGGAATGTAGGGGGGAAGGATGCCAGAACTTGTAGGTGAGCTTTGTCATCCTTTTGAGAGGCTTGTTGCCTGGCTTTTCTTCAAAATAAATAGATGCTTTTATATAGAAAGTGTAATTTAAGTTTAGATGCAAAAAGAAACACTTTCATTTTCCATGAGTGGGAGGTGAAAAATGAGTAATTAGGTAGTGAGAACTGGATTTTCATGTTCCTAAAGGTGAATGGAGGTATCTTTTTCTAGGTGAGATGTGTGGCTCAGTTTAGCAAAAAGCTATATACCTGCATTTTTAAATACTGAAATATTTACACCTCTTTATTAACTACAACCAACTGAAAGCGTATTTGGTTTTTTCCCCTTCTGATCTAGGAATTTTCATAACTTTTAAGCTACTGAAAATTAAATGAATGTGGTTTTAAAGTATATCAAGCTGCAATGTTGACATGTTTTGTTGATAATGTTACAAGCATCACTTTATTCTGATTATGTCATAAGTAATATATTGCTGGTTTTTATTTTGAGATTTCTAGTTGGATTCTATCTTATAATTTGTATGTCAGCTGCAATTGCAGTTGAAGTTTCTGAATTTCTTCTTTCCTTATACTGTAAATCTGTTATTGAAGCAGAATTAGATACTTCCTATGTTATGCCCATTTTTTATTCTGTTTTCTGTTCTACGGTTTATTTTTCTCTTGACAAGCTGTAAAGATAAAAGAACATCAGTGACAATATTCCTTCCTTGCAAACCAGTTTGTTTTGGGGGTTGTCCCTCCGGCTTGATAAGTCACCTCAGTGCAGACATCCTGTGCCTGGCTTAGGGAATTGTTTACTCTGGCCTTCTGCACAGAGGTGCGTTCTGCCAAACTCTGAAAAACTTTTAGGTGAGAGTTACTGTATCAGTTTTCTGAAGCTGTAATCCTGTAAAGTAAATCCAATTAATATAGTGCGTGAGAAGTGCTCAACTTTCAGAATTTGATGGGGGACATTTGTTTCTAGGCATGGCATTTGCGTTTCTGTTTACGTGAGAAGGCTTTGCTGCACTTTTTGGTTTACTAACAAAATAAACTAACATGGGCTGGAACACACATTCAATGAAGGAATGAGTTGGATTGGATGGTGAACTGTGTGGGCGTTTGAGTGCTAACAAAAGTACTTCTTTATGTACCTATGTGACTTGTTATTGATGAGTGAGGTTTTTTTATGATGATTTGTGTCTGTTCCAGAATTACAGTTTGACTATTGGAACCACATCTAGAGCTTGGGAAGCACACTTTGTTGTAGTAAGTTCTTATTCAAAAGTTACAGTTTGCTATTAGTGGTTGTATCCTAGTAATTTGTTTTGTTGGGCGGGGCAGAGAAACGGAGTTCTGCAATTGAATTGAGTTTGTAGCCTTACTGTATACCTTTAAACAGAGTAATCAGCTGAAGAAAATAATTGTGTTCCTTTGAAAATTTCTAACTGGATCTTATTTTCCCTGCCTGAGGAATAAATCTTTTAAATGAAAGAAATACATAAAACAGGCAGGTTGGTGTAACAGGTTGTTAAAGGTTATTCTATTAGCAAAAGACTAGAAGAAAATACTTATAGTACAAATATATTTTTTGGCCAGAAGCCTAAACCAAACCCTGTATTACAAAGGCTGCTTCAAATAAAAACCTGGCTTTTTACCTATTGCTTAAATGATACTGCAATCTGAATGTAAATTAATTGATTTTAGTATATTGTCTAGGAGGATAATCGACTCTTCATCCATTAAACATTCCATGAAATGATTTTTTGGACCCTGACTGCAAGGGTCTCTATATGACTATGTATGTTTTTTATAAATCTGGTTCTGTTCTCACTGACGTTAATGTCAAACCTCCTCTAGATTTTAACCAGAGCTGAATCACACACTAATTGCGTTGTGTGCTGTTGTATATAATGGCCTAAATGTGTTGAATTCATATCCTTGTCTGCCATTTTAAGCGCAATTAGTATTTATCTTGCGTCTGCACCGGAAGTGTGTGTGACCTGGTTTTTGCACAATTAGTTTAAAATTGAGTACACATTGCTAACTTTCCATCAAAATATTTACATTTAATGGTGAATTGTTCCAACTTTGCCACTCAGATATATCATCTTGTCCAGTTCAGCAAAGGTAATAATCTGTCACGTGCTCCTCTTTTCTGAGAAGAAAGTTGGATTTTTCTTTTTCTACGGATCTCCCTGATGTCTTTGTTAAGAAGCTGAATGTCATTCTTGCAGAGTTGCATTTGTATATTTTCTGTTATCAGTGTGCTTTTGCTGTGTCTAGCATAAATTTTATTATGTTGACCACAGAACCCTACTTTGGATATGAAATTACATATACTGTTTAATTTTCTCAGAAAATCATCTGTGCTATGGGGGAGTACTGCTTTTTAGGTGCTTGATATGTGCAAAACACTTCTTTCTCCTACTAATTTCTTTTACTATTTTAGTGTCATATTTTTCTTAGTATCTTTTTAAAAAAAATATCTTTTTACTTGGTCTGAATTACAAGTTGGGAGATCTGTTTGTCTTGAAGCTTTTACCTTTGCACTTGCCTTTGTTTAGTTATCGAAGAAAGTATGAATTATATTTCAAGGTAAGAAACTATCTTGTCACAAAGTTTCTGAAACATCATAAGCGCACCTGTGATTTTTCTTTGGTGTCTGCGAGCCTGACTAACGCCCAATGTAGGAATATCAGCACTGGATGGAACTGAGCTCTTGCTGTGCTGCGGTGCTTTTTCAGCCTCATATGTTAACTATGGCAGTGACGACATAGTGAAAATTACACAGACTTTCAAGTTCATCGTAGAGAGCAGGTAAACATTAAAATATATCTGCTAGTCTTCTGAGTTCATCAGAATAATTCACCTTGCACTTGGATTGGAGCAGAATATATAATGAGAAAATGCATAGGAATATTCAGGTGTTTACCTTATGCTCTCATTTTTCTACTCTGCCTAGTCCAGCACTTGAGCTCCTGGCTTAGAGTAAAACTGAAGGGCTTAAATGGAAAGATCTTCAATCAGTATTTTTGCTTACACGTGGTTTTCATGGCAGTATCTGGTAACAGTCCTTTACCAGCTTATTTCCTGCTGAAATACTCTGTAAGTTTCTTCAAACTTACTGGATTTTCCATACACTGAACCAAACCTTTGCTCCCTTGCATATTTCTACAATAGCCATTGTTTTCCAGCTGTCTTGTACAGTAACTTCTGTTGGAAACTAATTATTAAAAATGATAGCATGGTCTCATGACTATGTTTACTTAAAATGTTGTATAGCAGTTGTTTGGGTTTTTTTCCCTTAAACACAGGAGTTAATCAGAGTTTTCCCTTAAACACGGAGTTGATCAGAGTTAAGAAAATATTGATGCTTGAAAATATGCATATGTTATTTACTCTTCAGGTTTTCTTGATGCTGTTTCGTGGTTGTTCTTGACCTTGTAGGTATTTGTGTATGGGGTTTTGGAATTTTTTTGCTTTTTTTTTTCTAAACTAACCCATATATGAAATTGAAACAACATTTTCAAACTTTAAATTCTTTCTAAAACATGTATCTCTTTCTTTATGAAGAGCCAGAGGGGTGAACCCTAAATGGTAATCTTTTGTCTTGAAGAGGATGATCTTGAGAAAAACTGAAGAATGTATAAACAACCTCTTGCTCTCTTTTAAAACTGAACTACATTTCTTTATTCTCCTAATACAACTCTTGCTGAAGTAAAAGATAATGTATTTTTTGATTTAAATTTCACATTCTTCTAAAATGCAATGTATTTTCATAATAAATATATTATACCATAAAGAGGTAAGAGCACTTTAAGTATCTTAAACTCATAGTAGTTTTATAATATAAAAAAATATAGTTTATAACTTTTTTCCCCTAAGATTCTTGTGACTTTTTGGTGTTTGTTTGTTTTGTTTTTTTTTTTTTTTTTCCCCTCTCAAGGTGGAAAGCAAGCTCTTGTCTGTGTTCCTCGGTAAGGAGGTAGAGTATAGTAAAATCATAAAGACATACATTTTGTAAGACTGGAAGGCAGTTATCTCATTTTACCCGACATTTTTTTTTTTGTCAGGTTCAACTGGAATTGTGAACTTTTTACTTCAGTGCTAACAGAAGATCCTGATTTCACAACACCTGGCCAAGGACTATTTTTTCATTGGATGTGTAAGAAAATTCAAATGAGAAAGTGTGATCAGTCAGCAATTTTAGAATTCACTAGGTTTTGGTTGTGTAACTTCTGTTACATCAATAATGTTCTTTTAATATCCTATCTAGGGATGATAGCTAGCTCTCTTAGCTGTTGTTTGCATGTTATATTTTCAGATTCAGTCATTTGTGCCAAGGTTTGGATTTTTACATGCTGTATGTTGAGACAGTTTTTAGCAAGTAGTAGAGGCAAACAGTGTACAAAACCCAGTGCATTGTGATGAGCCCAGTGCTGAAGAACATTAATAATTGCAGAGAGGAATTCTTTGTAGCTGAAGTGTGCACAGAGTCCGTCATGATATTTTGCAATTTGGACATGTGTCAATTCAAAATATCATTGCAATTGTTGCACAATGCGATGCTCATGAACTGACTCTGGAGGTTGCCAGAAGCTATTGTTAGGAGATTTGGAGATGATCCAGGGGACAAACAGAGTATTATTAAAGATTAGCTGATGGAGATATCATTCCCAGCTGGTCAGCCAACATGACATCTATGAAACTGTGGTACAGCTTGCAATGGTACAGCTTGCAATGCAATGTGGAACCCTCCTCTCCATTATTGCTTGAAATTGAAGACTTTTCTTATGCAGAAGAATTATTTTTATGCTATGGCTTGATTGTTTTTCTTTTTCTTTTTTTTTTTTTAATTTTTTTTTGTTTGTTTTGTTTTGTGTGGTTTTGTTTTGTTGGCTTTTTGTTTTGAGGCTTGTTTGTTTTAACAGTATGTTAGGTTACTGAGGTTGCTTCAGGGAGCTATCAAACCACTGAAAAGTTTCAATGAACTATTTTCTTTCTTTTTTTTCCCCTTTCTTTTATTTTTTTTTTTTTCATCAAATTTGGGCATTAGAAATCTTGTTGCATTATTCTGGTACATTTTACTGATTAACTGCACACTCATCTGGCATGGTTTTGTTGGCAAACGGGGTTAAACAGAGGAGATTTACTATGCATTATTTTAATCTTGGAGGTTGCAAGATGAAGAATGAAAAGATAATTTTTTTAAATTTTTTCTGAAAGATAATTTTAAACTATGAGCAATGCAGTAATTTATGACTAACTATTTAATGTAAATATGGACTGATTTCTAAGCAATAAATATTGTAATATTTTTCTCTTTGGTTTAGCTTTTTCTTTGGATCAGGTGGAGGGAAATCAGATTGGAGGGCTAGCAAGAGAGTGAAGTCTGGGGAACTGAGAAATTAAGTGCCACTTGTTTAGCTACAGGTTGTAAAGATCACCTGTGGTACAAGTATTGTGGTTTCAGTCTACTTGTTGCATAAGGAATTTGGCATCTTTGAAATATTTAATCACTTTAATCTTCTATTAAATCTTGCCCGTCTATTCTAATACTTGGTTAAGAATCTCTGTGGAAAGGACCTCTATGAGTATTGGTGTTTGAGTGAAGATAATGAGGGTCCTATCACAAAATATATATTTATTGCTAGGGGTAGGTAGGCCACTAGGCAATGTAGCTTCTGATTTGTGGAAGTTCATCCTCTAAAGAAGAAGCTTAAGTATAATGTTGTTGAAAAATAAAACAATCCTCAGAACCCTCTTCAGGCATAAAGAACCTCATTTAAGCTAAGACATATAATCACTGTATCCTCTACCTCTGCTGCTAAAACTGCATTTGTTAAAATGTGTATCAGTGTGGGAATTCATACCCAGCCTTCCGTCTATAGTTTGAAGATGAAGTTGCATTCCACCTGCTGTAAATTGTGTGGAGACTGATTGATCAAAACTGTAAAGTCCAAATTAATTATAACCATCATTGTTTTCCTGCTGATTTTTGGCTGCTCCTGGGCACTGAGCAGGTATTTTAATTGAACTGGGGTTGTCTTGGTGATTAATGCAGTCTGAATAGTCAAAATTATTAGTAATGCAACACTTGATGTTTTTTGGATTTTTTTACAGAATCACTGAGGTTGGAAGATCATCTAGTCCATTTAGCTTCTGAACACCTCCACAGATGCAGAGATCATAGTGTCTCATGGCAATTTATTCCAGTGTTTGTGCACCTAGAGAGAGATAAAAAGGAAGTGATTTCTGGAGTTCAACCTGCCTCGCCTCAGGGCTTGTCAATAGTTTTAGAACCTGTATTGGTCCAGGCAAGACAGCATGAACTGAACCATATAACACAATGGCAAGATTTTTCCATAAGGAATAAAAGTACATTTTTAGAAGAACTTGATAAAGAAAAGTCATTCACATTTAGAATTAAAATGGTCTGTGATTAGAGTACTCTTACAGAATCAGAATTCTGATTAAGTCAGTCCAAATATACCTTATTCCAACTCTGGACATTGAAGTGAATTACAAGACCTTTTGACATGTGGCTTTTCTTTACTTTGCAGAAACAGCATGGGAAAGAAATTTAAAGAAAAGTATTTCTCATTAGGAAACTACCTACATTTTTTTTAAGAACAGTACCTAGCTGCTATATGCATCACTTCAAAAGAGAGTTCGGTGCAAGGGGAGAGAGGTTATATGAAAAAACCTTTAGATTGTATTGTAGAATATATCTAATATGTATGTAAAATATTTTATCCCTATCAGAGCAAGTAAAAGACACAATTAATCTGATGGCCACAATGAACAAGAAGAATTTCTGCAAATCTTTGTAAATAAACAGATATAAAAACTTAAAATGTTAAAGTTAGCTTTGATTTGAGAGAAATAAATGTTAAAGAGTCTTTTGCAAAGAAATATTTGGAGTCTTTAGATAGTTGCACAGAAATATTGCGTCACTTTGCATTTGCAAAGCTGGATTTTCCTCCTCTGTTTGAATGGTGTAAATCCAGCTCATGGGTTGTCACAATTTGACTTTTAACCTGAAGACAGAAAAGTTTTGTGTTTTGGTCTCTAAATCAAAGCAATTCTTTCCTGGTTAAGGAAGGGGTCCCTAAACTGTCAGAGAAGTTATAAGAAATCTGGCTGTGTTTGGCACTGTTTCAGTGCTAGACATGATGCTAAGACATTTACATCTTGATAAGATGTTTTAATGTTTCTTATGTGGTGCTGCATTGGTGACAGCAACCAAGTGGTAGTGATGTGATGTGCTAGTGCAGGTGACCTACCCATGCTTTAACCCAAATTTGACTGAGTTTTCCTCAAAGTGTAGTGTCTTAGTCACTTAAAATGGCACAAATTGCTTGTGATTTCTCCACATTGGCATCTCTGCTCTGTGAGAGGCATCCATAATGGGAGCTTTTAAATAGTCACATTAGGGATAGTTACACGGAGAAGACTTGCGTTTTCTGTCTAGCAATAGGTGCTGCAGTGTTTAAGAGACTGACACAAAGAAACTGTTGACTGGTGCTGGCACAAAATGCTAATTTTGATTTGAAGTCTGCCTTGCCAGAAGAGCTCTGGCTTTGTTGGACTCTTGACTGCTTGCGTGGGTGTGTGTGTATGAGTATGGATGAAAGTACATGAATGTTTTCTCTGAGTATTCTCCTGTGTTTAATGTCAATAGGAATCTATTGCAATAATTTAAACCATTGTCAGAGGACTCAATCTGTAATCCAGGATCTGCCCTATGTACAGACTGGTCCTTCTCTTCACCCATTAGTTTGATAAGAGATTTTTTATATATATATATATATATATATACACACGCACTTATATATATGTTATTTTAATTCTGAATCACTTCTTGTATCCCTGAAGTCAATTTTGGGATAGAATTTGAACAAAGAGAAGCAATTACTGTGTCTGTCTTAGAGATCTGGATCTAAGTAGGTCTAAAGAGAGGGGAACAGTAGATATCTTTGCTAGTGAGACAAAACCTGAGGAGCTAATATGTATACTCAGTTATCAGGGGAAAGACTACAGCAATTGGATACAAGAGGAAAGAAGGGACAAAATTAATTACTGTTATTGATTGTATTATATAGTGCCTGGAGGGCTCAGCTGAGGCGAGGGTTCCACTATGCTACTGTACAAACGTGCAGTGTGTCACAATTCCCGCCTGAAAGGGACAGACTCTACGTAGACAAGATGGAGAAACACTGAGATGAGACAAAGGGACAGGGAAATGAAGTAGTGTGCCCAGGACCACAGATGATGTCTTGAGGTCCTTTCTGGGCTCGTCTGGATTCATGGTGAATTAGAATATAGAGACTTGGTGAGCTATGCCATTGAAGATGAGGACATACAATAGAGACATTATGTGGGAGGATGCTGGAAGTCAGTACAGAGATTCGAGGCCTAATGGACAGAAGACTGGACAAAAAAAGGTGACTTTATTTTCAGCTTATTCAATGGTTGTTATCAGAAACATGAAGAAGTCTTTGTATAGAAGGTATAATACTGCTAATAATAGCTTAGTTGGAAAAAAACCCCACCAACATCACAGTTATTGAATTGAAAGTTCTAAATTGTGATTGCCTGGTTGGTTTGAAATAGTGCCTGGTCTTTAATGTGTTTACTTTAAGTAGAATACATCATGATTCTTGTGTTCATGGCATATCAGAAAAAAAGGACTGGGAAAAAATTCTTTTTGAGAAGCTATTCTTAGTGGAAAAAATGGCAGATGGGACATAGCAATTATTCTGAATAACTGTACGGCCAGGCAATAACTGTAAAATATGCATTCTGGAGACCTGAAAGTGTTTTACTGCATGGTGTGGGAGCGTAAAATAATATTTGAGTAGAATGTTTTGTTAAAAATGAACAGAAATAGCAACAAATTTGTTCATGGAACTGTCCCAAGTTTCAAGTGTTAATGGATAAGCTCTAACTTTGCTCCAACCACATACTGCAAAACCTGGAGGGAAGTTTCACATGTGTATAATCTTTTTGTTTTGGGGGTTGTTTTTGTCTGCTCTGATCAAAATAAGTTAGAATTTCCTGAAGTGCCTAAAAAGAAATTGCACTTAGAATTGAATAAATGTAGGAATTCTGAGGGAATGTTTCCAAGGAAGTGCAAGTTGGCTTTGAAGGTAATTTTTAACTCCTGTGTTTGTTCTTTCTGTGCACCTACAAAATGTATGATGTTTCACGTACATAGAGCTGTTTTGCATATGTACCAATACTGTAGGTGGTCAGTGTGGCTATTATTTGTACTTAAAAGTTGTCTTATTTAAATGTTATCTCCTTGCAGCTGAATTATGTAAATACAAGATACCTACTGGATGAGAAACCAAAGCATATTGCAATTTGCTATGACCACTTAACTCATGAAGACATATATGATAAGAAGGGTCCTTAATGCTAGCATAGATTAAACTCTTAATTTACACTCTAAAATCCCAAATTGTAGTTAGCTGTTGGTTTCCCTCCCTGAACTTTAGTATGTTATCATTATTGCATTCTGGATGAAATATTTCAAGTGAGGGTAATTAATTCTTAGAATCTGATTATTCTGTCCATTCTGTGAAAACAGTGAGAATTCGGTTTGATTTTATTTTTTTTGCTGTTTGTTTGTTAGATATTGTGATCTGTTTGTACAAGTAAAATAATGAAAAACCAATTAATTAATAAGGCCTTACAGGTTTTGGGTTTTGTGTTCTGGTAAAGCAGTGAATCTGTAGTTGAAAACTTGAGTAAGAAAAACATTTAATTGTTTAACACAGTGGATTTTTTCTTTGTGGAAGCCACCTTTACTAAGCTTTGCATAGGTCAAGATTTTCTGTTTTTCTTTCAGTACAGTTCAAGGAGGCTTTTCTAGCTGGATCTTCTGTCTTTATGTTCCTAGTCAAGTTACTACACAGATGTCTTCTCGAGGTATTAGGAGGTTGTAAAAAGAACAAAAGATGATTTTATGGTTGCAGTTAAGTCTCAGTGAGAATGAAGACTGGCATTTTCACTGGATTTAATGACTCACCTGAAATTTAAATGCAGATTTGTACTGGTGAATAAAAAAGGCAAGCAGAAGCAAAGATATGCAACCGGTAGTACACTGTTTCTAAAAGGAACAGAAATACCATATGAAGATGGAGTCTGAAGATTTAAGCAAAACAGGAGTGTCACTCAGCATGCAGTACCAACTGTTTTCAGCTTATTTAGTATGCAAGAGCATACTTGCAGATGAGTCACAGTTAAAATGCCTTACATAAAATTGCTAAAGTATTTAGTTCACGTCAGGTGATGGAAAGACTGTAAAAATAGTAATAAAAGCTGTATCCAATTACTCTTACTGGTTTATATTTTTGTTGATTGTGGTGGTTTTTTTCCTGGTTTTTTTTTTTGGTAGTTGTTGTTTTTAAAGACCTCCTCTGTGGTCTTAAAATATGCAGATAATGCCTTAAAAGAATAATTAAAAGAAATTATGCAAGACTGCACTTTTAATTTATGATGTAATGTCAGAAGTTTACCTTACTCAGGAAATACAAATTCCAGTCTAAAGCAGTGCTTACTGTCTGAAAAGAAAGGCTATTCTGTTAACTCTTACTAACATATTGTGTTTGAAAAATCTGTGTATCTTCTTCTATACATCAGTGCTCCCAGTGAAATATGCTAGACTACTTTTATCCTTAATTGCAGTGCTTTTGTGTGTTGTATTTATATATTAACTGCAGATTACACAACAACATAAAAATAACTGAAGGAATAACTGAAGACCAAGGGGTCCATTTCGTTCAGTATTTTATCTCTGGTAGTGTCAATAACAGAGAGGGGAGAGGACAAGAAGATACTTTCCCTGTCTCTGCTGTGTGGTGTCAGCCTGTAGTGGTTTGTGTCTTGGGGGAATTAATCTCAGGCTTGGTGACACTGAATTTGGTAACAAATTGTGTTCTGCAGCTGCTGTGTATGTTGCATGGGGAAGTGTCACTTTCTGTTTGTTTTGAAGCTGCTGTGTGCAACTTTTAATTGATGACTCCTAGTTCTGGTACTGGAAAGGGCAGTGAATCATAACTGAAAATATTGCTGCGTGCATTTGCCATTATTGCAAATTTTTTTTTGGTAGGCTTAAAGCAAAAGGTTCAGAATTTTTTAATCTGTTGCTCAGTCTTGCAACAGAATCAATTGTTGAAAATAAGGGGTTGTTTTTTAACAATAGCTGGAGTTCTTTGTGTTTCTTCTGTAATTTCACATTCCTCATCCACTTTTCCCTTTTTGTGGTTCTTAATTTGCACTTTTGTGGAAGGATTTGCAATTGCAGATTTCTTGACTTTTTATAGTCACGGATCCTAACAGTGGCTCTGTGCATAGCCTGCATTCTGGAGGCTTTCTGACCTTTTACAGCAGCAGTCTATTTGTCTCCAGTTGTGGCTACTGGGGAAGGTGTTTGAGGAGTTAGAAATATTATCAAACATGCTTATGATTTTTGCCTGAAAGGAAATCATTGCTACTTGCTTATTTTGTTTTCAATGCTGTGTTGAAATCTTTTTCCTCATGGATGCACTGCTACAAAATTTTGTCTCTGCATCCTTAAATGGGGTTTGAGTGGCTGGTCTCAGTGTTGGAAAGTCCACAGAAGCATTGCTGGGAGTGCACAGAGAGGGTAATGGTGGCTCTGCCCAGCTGGCCAATGTTGCCTGGGCAGAGAAATGCAGTCTGCTGTAACAGGATGCCCTGGGTCCTTCCTGGCTGTAGGGAGATGACAGGGTTGGGGAGTAAGGGTCAGAGTGCCTTAAGAAAAGTGGTATGGACTAAGCACCAGTCTGTTTTCTTGGGGCCCTAGTTCCTGACCCTCTCCTTTGCCATTTTGTAATGTTGCTGCTGTCGTGTATTTGACAGTGAGACGTGGTTGTGTTAGAGCTTAAGAAACCTGGAGTTGAGGTGTGCAGCTCTTTTTGGCAGGACTGCCTAAGTCAACAGCAACTGTGGTCAGATAGTCATAGGCAACACTGTAGCCAGATGGAGGTGCAAGGTTTGATCTTCCATGCTTGCACAAGCTGTCTGTTTTACAGCGCAGGAGAAGAGATCCATCCCTTATACCCCTGTGGTGTACCTGTATTGTGAGGACTGGCAGGATGAGAAGGAATTCAGACCCTGACCTTCATGCATGTGGAGGTGAGTAGAGCAAATAGGGAACAGTCGCTGGATTATGCAGTGCTGTGAGGAGACAGGCAATCGGTAATACACCACAGCTACATGCTCACCCTTTAGTCAGGGTGGAGGACAAATTTACAATCTCAATGCTTTATTGGTAAGGCAGTAAAGTCTCTTACGCATATTGTCTAATGTTGTTTTACAGTAACGATGCTTAGCAATTCCAGACAGCTTGCCTTTGAGTGCAGGAAAGTATTAAGTGCCAGTGTTCAAACTAAATCTTAGAGGTGAAAAATAATTTTTCATCATTCAATACTTGCAATTTGTTTAAAAAAGCAATGAATCAAAACCCAAACAGCAGTATGGATATTTTTAATTTGACTTTTATTATAATGAATAAATTGAACTGTAAACTGGATTATTCTTTTTTAAAACCTCTGAAAGGCTGCTAAATTGATGAATATTCAAAGAGAGATGCTGTCCTGAACTTAACAATGGTAAGAAATAAGAATTCCATGAAAACTAAACATTCAAATATTCATATTCAAATGCAGGCTTTTCTTGAAGCTCTTGGTCTGAGGTTAGAAGCACAATGAGATGAAGGAAATGTCCTCAGATAGCAAAGAAAATAATGTTGCATCTGCTATTGCTGCTTTTCCATCTGGACAGCAGACATGGTTTGCAACACCCACAGTAAAGATTTAGAGAAGAGAGAAAACAACAGTTGCTTTTGGTGGTAGCTGTGCACTGCACATGGAAGTGTCTGTAAGTATGAGGATGCCCTGTATGGGAGCCAAGTGGTGAGCATCTCTCGGCTTTTGAAGTTCTGAAATGGAGGTCACTAGTTCTGACCTTTCAGTGATGGCCATTAATACTTGCAGATGAAAACTGGAAAATACAAGGTTGGCTAAAAATACTGTCAATTTCAGATGGAATAATTGTAAATTTCTAGGTTTCCATTTAGTTTTGAGGGTGGTGGTGTCATTTTGATGGTTTGGGTTTTGAAAAACCAAACTGCCTGTCCTGAAACAGAGAATTATCATTGTCTTTGAGAGTCTCCCTTTTTTTCTTTTCTCTTTCTTTTGTTTTTTTTTTTTTTTTTTTTTAACCCACTGGGCTGTGAATTTTTTTTTAATGGGAGGCATGTGTGCCTGAGGGATGGTAAGTACTACTCCCCCAACCCTCCACCCCAATAGATGTACTTCTCACACCTTTAGACTAATAGTGAGAATGGTGCATTTACATTACTGCTCCATTTATACAACAACTGTTGATAAAAATAAATATTTAATTCCCAAATGGTGTCTACAGCATTTGAAGGTTTGGAAAGTTTTCAGGAGGATAGGCATGAATTCAGCACTAAATAGTTGCTGCTTCTGTGGAAAATAATGAGCTATATAATTTGATCAGGGACAAAGTGACTATCGAGCAGGGGTGATTTTGAGGAAGCAGCTCTTAATAATAAAGAAAAAATACCATTTCCCATGTGAAACCATTCCCATAGCTTGTTTGTAAAGTAAATAATGTAGTTCACGTATTAGGGTCAACATATAGAAATTTTAGTTGTAATAAACTCAGTCAGTGTATGTTTCCCTAGAAATCATCATTTGGCTTTTTTGTTCTTTGCTGCTGGTGGCATCCTTGTCCACCAGTTTGTCTTGTGGAAATGCCTGCCTGTATTCCCTTGTGTTCCCTTGTGTACGAAGCACAGAAACAACCTTCCAGGGCTTCCCTCCCACCCCTTCTTTTTGCTACTCAAACAAGCCAAAAGGTATTGTGTTCTCCATATTGGACTGATGGGAAGACTGCTGTACGAATGAATGGAGGTCAGTTGCTACTCTGTACCAAATTAGTCTTTAATGAACTGTTTTTCTGCTTTGATTAGGCTTGTACTATTCAGTACAGTTTTCAGTTTTACTTTATACTATGTCCTGGTTCTGGCCAGGACAGGGGTGATTTTTGCAGTAGCCAGGAGAGGGTATTTCTAAGACCCGGAGGTTATTCTATACCACCTTATGTCATTGTCAGAGGCAAGGGAAAGGGGAGGACAAAGTGGGGGAGCAAGAGAGAGTGGCGTGTGATTTGGAGAGCCTCTGGGGGGACACTGAACTGGGGAGTACCACTCTTAAACTATGACATACTAGTACAGTGTAATAGCTCAGGCAGATTTTCACCTAGTGCTCTGAACTGGGCTAAGTATCTCTGAATTGCTCAAGCAGAAGCTTGTGAGACTTGCATTTTGTACCTTGGGCAGAAAAAGTTTTGCATTGAGACTTTTGCTGTGTTATCTGCTCTGAGATGAAGATATTCTCAGAACTGCCTGATGCTGAAGGCTCTTGCTGATTTTTACTAGCAACTGTAGCTACCATTTTTTTAAAGTCAAATCCTGAATATGTAAGAGCTGTCTAAAAGTGGTGACGGTAGACACAGTTTGCCACTTCTGCACTCCCTAAACTGCACATATTCTCAAGTCTCTTGACTTGAGCTTATATTTCATTCTTTCTGAGAGTGCCATAGTAGCTGTCTTTGAGTTAAGGCACATCATAGATTCAACTGTGGTTGTTGAGGTTCACAGAGCCCATTGCTGCTCTTTGGTCTCCCTTCCCATCTTAGCAGAAGTCAAAGAGCAGTGATTCTACTCTTCTGGGAGAGATCATTTTGCATGTCTGAGGTTGAATATTTGGTGACTACTTTAAGTCCACTAAAGTACAGTTAAGCTAAGTCACGTCTATTTAAAAGCAAAACCCAAACCCCTAAGCAGCTAACGTTCTGTTATGAATTAGTAATTTCCTTTGACAATATTCCTGTGGCTATTTACCCTCACAGTTAAAAGCCATGCTTTCTTTTCCTGTAACTTTTTCCCCATAATTTGTCCTCTAGTGATGTCTAATTGCAAAAGACAAATTCAGAATGCATTCATAACCTACAAGGGTATAGATGCTTGCAGTCTTTTTCTGAGATATGACAGCAGTCTCATTTGTACCTTTCTCAGGTTTAGTTTTGTGTCTGTGTGGAGCTTATTTTTCCTATGCAGTGGCTTCACCATAGATTGCATTCAAATAGACACAGTCTATTTGCCATATTCTTATTGTATGCATATCTCAGCTACTTTCAGTAAATTTTTTCCACTTCAGGATTTCGTAGTAGAGGTGCTTTGTCCTTTATAACAATCTCTGATTTTGGTCTAGTATAAATCATGGTTTGGGGCATTTTTTTTCCTGTAATTTCTTCTTCTATTGTGTCAACTAACTTTTTAGTTTTCTCATGTAATTCAGTAATGATTTATTTTAACTTTTCAGTTTTCTCACATAATTCAGTGATTTATTTCTGATTTAGTTGCTTTTATATTTTTTTTCTCAAATAAGGATCACTGATCTATTCTTTTAAAGTTTTTTAGTTGTTTAATTACTGACAAAGGATTATATACCAAATCCATTTCAGTTTCTAGTCAATGAGAATAATTTTGTGTCTCTTTCTATTCTGGTTTAGATCTCTCAGGTTTTTCACATTTTCTGTTTACCTGTAATAAGTAAGTTATTATTTATGTATTTCAGAAGAAATCCAATATGTGCTTTTTACCTCAAAAAAGTAACGTCATCTTTCCGGAGTAGGGTGCATCAATACTTTTGCAGGTGTCAGAATGTGCAAACACAGTTTGGGTTATGTATCATAGTAAAAAAATAAAAGGTAGATTTTTTTTTTTTTTTAGTTGTGTGACTAAATAAATTTTATTCGGTTATTTGTCCTACAAATCTGTGCAACAATCAATCAACTACTGTAAAAGCCTGTGGTATTGATTTTGATTTGTAATATCACATGCAAGCCTTAAGGCAGTCTGGTGGTGACATGCAGAATGTTCCCCAGCAGTGCCTTTTAGCAGAGGGAAGCAGAGGAAGAGTGGAAAGTGGTTCAGTTTTTAATTTTTAGGTGCACAAATAGAAAGTGAGTGAGCTTATGGTTGGTCTTGAACTTAACTTGGTATATTTAACTTGGTATATTTAGACTTGTTAAATCTTAAGACTTTTTGATATGTGAAGGATTGAATGATATTAATTTACATTGGAGATTTGCTTTTCTGCTATTGCTTATGTAATGATGTCTCCCATAGTTTATCTCAGTGTGAAGCTACCAGATGTGCATGAGTACTTCTGGCTTATGTCAGTTGGGAAGAAAAACATACAGTGTGCATTGGAGTTGGGTACATATACAATCTTTCATTATGGTCTAACTTAAAATAAGGTGCATGCATATGCGCATGCGAAATTGTTGTGATTTGAAATATGCACATCAATACAGTCTTTGTGTTTTTATTAGTCAGTAAAGCCAGGTGAGGGCTTGAGAAGTGGGTTGAAGTCACAGTAACGTAAAGGCACCTTTTCAGAAATTGTACCCTTTGCCATGGTCATCTTTGTAGTTGTACTGTGCTTGGTTTATCATTAATTTTTCAATTTCTTTCATTTTCCCTTGTGATCAAGGCACACAGTGGGACTTGAGAGAATAGTGCCAACAACATTCCATAGTCACAGACAAGACCAATAATGCAGTGATTTAGCTTTTGTGAAACCCTCTCTTTGGCTCTTTGTGAAACAAAAGAGAGAAAGAAGTAGAGAAATTCTTAGACTGTTATTTATGTTTTAAAACCACTAGTAAATTCATAAACTACTTCAAATTTTAAAAAATGTTAAGCACCCCTTTGCTGTTTCTCATGATACTAACTCTTCACCATTCCTGAATTTCTCTCTCCTTGCTGCCTTTATTGTCAAAAACTTTTGTACTAAGGCTTCTGGGTTAAACTTAAATGTGCTCTGGCACGTGCTTCCTCAGTCTGAGGAGACAAAGATGAGTTTCTTCATTGTGACAAGCCAGTGCTGTCTAACACTCATCGCAGAGTGTTTCAACAAAGGATGTGCTTGGCATGGCTTCTTTCAACCCAGGCTGGATAAAAATCAGGACCTTCTGATTTCAGGTCGTTGTTTTCAGTGCAGTTAGCTGTATTATACTTTGCCCAGGTCAGGTGCTGACAAAAATGAGAATGGTATTTTTTCCTCCCTCTGTCAACTAATATTAAACCAAGAAAGCTGAGATTACTTTCCAAACCTTGGGCTACTTTTGCCTTATTTCCAGGCATTATTGTTGGGTATGCTGTTGAAATGTACTCTGTTCTGAGACTGGATTTTCCACCGTTGAGTACCATAAAGACAAGAATGGAGGAGGCAGATATACGACAGGAAGGGTAGATACTGTTCAGATTTGATTCTGAAGTTTGACTTATTCTTAGGTGTACCAAATTTCTTTGAAGTACTCTGTATAAATTAGCCTGGGTGCCACTGAGGGCTTCCTTGGTCCTTTGAGAGATTTGTTCTTCTCTTCATAATGAAAACCATTATCTGTTTTAATAGGTGTTAGGTGTTTATTACGGTTCATCATATTGATACCTGACTGTAAGAAATGAAGAGTAATAAAATGAAGACATTTTTATTAATTCCTGATCAACCATCATTAAAGGCCTTCAGATGAGCACTTTTAATTGTCTGCCCTCAATTTCACTTCAAGTCTGACTCATTAATTGAAAAGGAAGATTTTCAAATATTTAATTTCAGGGCCCTGAATCTATTTGAAAAGTTTATTGACATGCTCTGTTGTGACCATAGTGGGAAGAGTACCAGCATGTAGGCTCTGCTGTCTGGATGTGGCTTCTACAGTATTTGAGCATGCTGTGTTTGCTAAGACAACACAAAATTCAAGAGTAGCAATATTGAATATTTTAAGGCAGTTCTCTCTGCCTTAAACCCCACAACTTCTGAAGTTGTATATTTCTGTTTATCAGCCCTCAGCTGTCCCAAAACCGCAGTCTAAACAAGAAAAATCTGGTGTTCCCATCCTGCACAAAATTGATGATTTAAGATTTTTCTGAGTTTTAAAAGATCAGTGAATGCATGAACAAGGACACCAATAAACTTAGCTTTCGGTCTGCATGTCTATGAAGCTTGCCTGGGGGCTCTTAGAATTTGTCTTATGAGTCTGTCTGTCAGTGTTAGAATAGATAGATCCATAGTTCAGATTATTTTAAAAATCAAGTAAGTGTGTGCAAAAATTTGCTAAAAATTTTTTTTTTTGCCTTCCCCCCATACAGCCAGAATGAAAATGCATAGTGGTGTGTAACTTAACCTTCACGTCCCTGGTAACAGAAGCTACATTTATATATGCTCAAAAAATAAAATTACTTGTATAAGTAAAATCAAGTAGTTTGCTCTGTTATCAGACAACCTCACAACCTGCTTGGTAAATTAAATTTATGGTTAGGCTCTTCCTCAAAAACAAAATTTTGGACTAAATCTTTTCAACTTGAAATTTTTGTGTTTAGTTTTTGATTTTAAAAATCAGATTGTACCAGTCTGTGTCATACATAGCTGTCTCTAGGACATACAAGTACTTGACTATTTGCTCTGATTGGAGGCCTGACCTGGATAGTGAGAATTTCAAAACTGTGCACCCTTAGGGTTTGGTAGCTGTAGCTGCTGCTCTTACACCACTTCTTTGTAACGCTGAGTACTGTTGGACCAAATATTCATAGATGGTTGTGTTTTCTTGGTTATCTGATGTGGAATACCTGGAACTGATTTAGAGAAGTGCTAAGCGCTTATAGGTACAATAGAATTCAGTATTGGATGTGTTTGGCACATGTAAATTTTTATTTATTTGTAAGTGTTCCAAAAACACTGCTCCCAGGCAATGCATGTTGGGCACTCAAAATTAGGTGGTCCTTTTTACCTTCAGTTGGTTTTGAGTACTTTTCCCTGTTTGAATTTATGACGGTGACGTTTTAGCTTGGGATTCTGCACGGGATTCTTCAGTGCTTGTGAAGATGTGAGGTGCTGGAGTGCTGTCTCCTATGGAGAGAACACCCAGCAGGGTATGAATGCTGGTGGATGCAGTGAAGTGGTGTGCAATAAAGATGGCAAGACATTGGGGCATGTACTGAACACCAATCTGTTGAACGTCTTTCAGTCTGCACTGTTACAGGGCTTCATTCTGTGGGGAGGGGAAAGATACTTGCTCATAAAATTAATTAACAACTATTTTGTAGTCCATATATGTATGACACAAAGGGTGCAATGATACTAATTGCAGAAAACCCAGAGGGAATTGTCTAATGCTATGGTAATTGTACACATATAGAGCGGTCCATTGGAGCAGTTAGACTATTGTGCACAGCCTGGCCCTCTGAGAAGTCCGTGTTTCCTGAATGAGATTAGAAGCTATTTTCCCCTTCTCTTTCCCTTCAGTTAATTCAGGGCTAGTGCTTTGGTCTGGTGCTTTCCTTCTTCCTGCCTTATCTGAGATCTTTTTCTTCATGCCTTTTTAATTTGTATGTTCAATTGAAGGCTGGTTCTACATCATCTTCTCTATCATGGATAAAATATAAAGCGTGCAGTAGCTTGATTTAACCTTGAGAAATAAAGACGCTTACTGGAATTGCATGTCCATGTGCATTTGGCAATGTAAAATTTACTTTTTTTTAAAATTTATTTCATTCCCTTTCACCTTGCTGGAGGCATTAGCATAACAGAAAGTAAGTGTAGAATAAGTCCAGTGTAAGAGTTTCTGCTTATTTTGCACAAGTGCAAATTACATAATACAGGGTGCAAGATAACAGGGATTCAAGATTTGTATCTCTTTTTCTACAAGTAGCTACATTTTCTTGCATCTGGTATATGAAATTGTGCCTTGTATTTCCCATTCCCGCTACTAGAAAACCGTGGAGTAACTTTTCCAGTATTTTCTAATATTACCAGGTAGGCATTTAGATTTATAGCCCTCACAGAAAGTGAAAAGTTCCAGTAGGTTATACCTATGCTATGTCAGAGAAGAGTTATACCTATGCTATGTCAAAGAAGATAAACTTTTTTTGCATTTTTAAATTGTGGTGGGTTTTGTACTAACTAAAGCAAGTTAAACATTTGCTGCAAATAACATGCAAAGTCTCTGCCATATTCAGAGGCAGACTTTGCTCTAATGTTTTCTAAGAAATGGTATAATGGATGAAGAAAATGAACATGTAGAAGCATTTTGTTAGTGTCTAGCATTGCTAACATAATAAAGAAAATTATCAAGTTTATTTCTAACACAGATTGGGATTAAAACTATATAAAGGATATGGAAGAGTATAGTACATGTACTGGTTTATGGAGCAATAGACCTCCAGAGATGGATTCAAATTTGATATATGTGCCAAGTGAGATTTGAGGTGTGTGGAAAAACAGAAACATTAGGTGATCCGTTCGAGCCATTGGGTAGGGCCCCTCTGCATTGTCTCTTATAATAGTGCTTAGCATCTTTATCTTCAAGTACATGTGGCCCAGGTTTGTGTAAGGGGAAGCTGAGTAAATGAGATGGAATTGAAGACTTTAGCTCTTGGATCCATGGTGAACTTTTTTTTTTTTTCTTCTAGGTGACTTCCCAAGAAATAGGTGGGCTTTTTTTGAGAGTATTTTCTCTGCTTTCTATTCCACACATTTTAGTGCAGGAAAGTTTTGTTGTGTATTGTAGCAACATTTATGCTGAATGACAGATTGATAGGTTAAATGGTAAGTCTTAGAGGCATTCTTTCTATACAATTAACTTAGATCTTCCTCCTAGGTGTTTGAAATAAAACTCCTAAATTTAAAAACTGTTCTATTTACCCAGTAACAGTACCAGGTGAAAAACAGAACGCCAGGGCAATGTAGACGAATTTATAGATTAAGTTACTTCTTTTCCCCCCACAAACTCCTGGCTACTTTGACTGTCTGTTGAAAGAGGTATTTAGAAATTCCCTACCTCCAGAGAGCTTGCTTTCATAGCACCTTTAATTCTTCCAAATTGACTCATGTAGAAAAGTTAGTCTTAAAATCTTCTGTTCCATCTGCCAACTTCTCAAAATTTTACGGGAAATGCTTCCCAAGAGGATCATTATATTCACCCTAGTGTGCTGGTTAAAAGGACTCTGGCTGTCATTGGGATACTTGCCATCTGGAATGTGGAGAGAATTACTCTCTCTAATATAGTAACTGCTGGGAACCTCAGTGGAAGATGTGGGCCCCCTTTTGCTAGGTGATTCATTTAAAAGAAAAAAAAAACCTAGTTATTGATCTTTAGAGCATGCAATTCACATTTTAGACAGAATAAAATGGATTAAAGATACTAAAGGTAAGGAGGAGATAATAATAAAGCAGAACTAAGGAAAACTTACAGTTTACCACAGAGTAAGCTGCAGTTATGAGTAGTCAAAAGATTTGTAAGATGGACAGACAAGTTCTTTGTTCAATAAATAACGGGGAAACCTTCTGCAAATTAAATAGCTTTTAAATTAACTGATATTTAATTTGTTCAGATGGTGTTTTTATGTTGTTTTTCTTAATGGTCAACCCTGAAGGAATTGTAAAAGCAAAGCTCCCTCACTATGAAGTGTTATAGGGGTTTATAGAGAGAACTAGATTCCATACTCTTCATATGTTCTTTAGCACTGTCAACTGCGAGACACTAACTCATCCTCCTGTTAAGAGAAGCAAGTCCCTTTATTTACCACCTGTTTCTGCCCTGGGTTTGAGTCCAGCTGGTTACCCAGGCTGCAAGAGAGGACTGAAGGAGAAAAACTGCTGCTGCTGTCAGCAGCGGAAAGATCTGCAGGACTTCTTGTGAGAACGGGCACTTAAACAAGCTAGTGTTGTTTTTCTGGGCAGAATTTTCAGATAGCTTCTGCTTCACTTGATTTCTATGCTGCTGAAGTTGTAAAAAAAGTAGGTAATTATGTGTTTTATCTCATTAAGCTAGAACTTGAATTCTATCTTATAAGTAGGATGGTTAGCATTAATATTAGTTCAGATACCATCCCTATCAGAAAATTTTCAGGAATGTAGGAAATAGTTATTCTAATATGTTTTCCCTAGACTATTTCCAGGTTTAGAATGACTGAGCAGAGAACACAGTGCTTGCACAATGAGATATGCTTCTTGTTGTTACTGTACTTTTGTGTTCCCTGGATACCGATTTCAAATGAACAAATTTGGTTTGGAACTTACAATTTTTTTCAAGAGATTTAATTCGAAACAAAGATACTTGCGTAACATTCCTTAGCATTGCATCAAAAAATGATCACAAACTTCAGACAATAAACTGCGTGTTAAATGTCTACTATAATTGATATTTTCATTGTAGAAAGAATTACTTATTCTACTTAAAAGTAAATATTTTGACAAAATGAAATAATTTTCAAAGTTTGTTACAGAGTGAGAAAGCTGACATAACTGGCAGCTTTAAGATTTTACTTAAAATCATTTTTGTTTTGATGAAGAAACGTGTAAGTTTTCTTCCAGCCATTTGGTGACCTCTGAAAGTATTTATACAATAAATTAGGAAATAAAGCTGAGTTTGTGTTTTGATTGCATGACTATATTGGGGATGCATGACTATCTTACCATGCATCCATGGTATCTCTGATACATGGGTTTGTCAGGAATCACTGATAAGTATGATACCTTTTCCTTCCCATAGTTCATTTTCTAGGCCTTGTGACAAACTAATGTAATTTGTTGGTGGTGAAAATTCCGAAGGATAATATTCCTTGCAAAATCTGATTAAGTTCATGATTTGCTTGTATTGATTTCCTTTCTTTTTAAAAAAGGGCAGAAAAAAAGAGAAATGTTGCTGCTTTCAGTACTGTGGAGGAAATACGTTACAAAGTATATAATAAATGTGCATTGACAGCAGAAGCACAGATGTGTGTCACAGTGAGTGCTGGGAGGGCAATCGAAACAGTCATTACATTCTGGCAATCAGGTAATATGTTACTTGCTATTCAAGTCAATCTTGAATCTAGCAATTTACTTTTTTTTAAAAAAATTTCTCATCCATTGCATTTTATTATTTTTGGAGTTTATTAGTCTAAAATTGCATGCCACTAGAAAGTAAATAGCAGGAATATGAATAGACTTGAAAAACTGGGAACGGAAGCCTAGAAATAATATCAGTCATTCTAAGATCTACCGTGTCTCCACAATGAATTGAATAAAAACATTCTTTTGTATGTTCTTGTGAGATATTTATTTCATGAGAAGAATGTAATTAATGAAGTGACACTGCACCTATAGAGTTTCTGTAGACTTCAGCACTGAACATGAAGACTATACCTTATCTCTTCTCAGGGGGCTTGTGAAAAATTTTCCCCACTGCATGAATACATTTCTGATAATTTCAATAACATTCTGAAAGTTAACTACAGATAGCATTACAGACAGTATACACAAACTAATATAAGAATATCTGTAGAATGATGAACCCACTCAGTATGCATAAACATATAATGTATGCATGCCCTCACATGAGAATTCCATCAGAGGGCTGTGTCAAGGTGATTGTGGACGAATTAATGTTACTTCTTAATTACCAGGAAGAATTAATTCCACTACTCAAGGTATTAAGAAAGGCTGTTATAGCATTTTCTAATGTCATACATGCAGCCTCTTGCTTAAACTGTATTTAAAAATCAGATAAATAACTTCGTTAATCCTTTATTAAAGGATTTATTATCCACTTGCCATATAAATTCCAGTAGTGCTTTGACAAAACTGCAGTACAGAAATTGGTATGCATTGGAATTGCTCTGTTTTTGTGCCATTTTTCGGGCATTGAGCATTAAAAGAAGTGAGACAATGAACTTCTTTTCTAGGTGCCCAACAAGAAAATGTAGCAAACATTAATAAAAGCTCTGGCAGAGCTTTGAAAGACAGATAGTCATGAGTGTGGTGGGGCAGGGGGAGAAAGGAAGAGCTGCAGGAAAGACCTCTGGAAGCTTTGCTATACTGAATATTTGATGAAACAGTCTGCAGATCTCTGCAGTACAAGTCTAGTCAAATCTCTGTTGGCACTGAAGAGTTAGTTGTCCTTTTTGGGATTTGCAGTTATTGAATCTGTCCAGCATCTCTGTCTGATGGAGATGAGAGAGTGTAGCAGAAACAGCAGTGAACAAAATGAACAATTGACTTAAACAGCACTTTGCATGTGGATCTGTCCAAGAAAGAAGAAATGATTGGAAGGTTTCTTAGTTCTTAGTGAAGGATATGTATTTTGATCTTCCAAAGTACTGTGGCAAGAAGAAACCAGAATTGAAAAACCTTTTTTTGTGAGTACCCTGGTTGTTAAACAGAAAGTGAAACTTAAATAGGAAGTCTTCCTTCATCCTTTACAAATGTGGTGTGATGGGCTGGAAGAAAACTCAAAGGGTCATTTAAGAGAAATACCCTGAGCAAGAACAAGACAATAGCAAACATCCATTATTTCTGGGCATTCTAGTACTCATACATAGTATTTTGGATCATGTATGTTTCTTCCACAAGTAAAATACTTGTGGTTTTGTATGGTAATGGATTTTATCTCTTCTTTATCTGCTGTTTTGAAAATTTAAGAAGCTAGGTAGCCTTCCATTGATCTAATAAAATGCAAACAGTCTTTCAGATAGAAAGGTTAGTTATGGTTCAAGTTTTTGTTTGTTTGTTGGTTTGTTTGGGTTTTTTTTCATTTAAAAGAAATTTTTCTTGCTGATGGTCAAATTGGAAAAAAATATGAAAACTTCTATACAGCATAGCTAGTGCATTTACTTAGATACATAATCTAAGGATTATGTATGTTATGTATATAAGATAAATAATCTAGGATGTGAGCTTGAGTTTTTCTGGAAATAAGTGATATGGTCCTATCTAGTACCCTGAGAACAATGTCAAACAATTATTGAAATGCTTTTCAAACTAATGTGTAATTGTGACACCTAAAAAATTAATCTGAATTCATTTTTTGTTCAAGAGTATTTTTGGAATCCAAAGCATTCAGATCTGTTCAGTACTGATATTGATCCACTGTATTATTTAAAACTGTCAATCAAATTTTTCCAAAATGGGATATTGAGATAAAATTCCTAGCTTCATACTTTGGTGTCTGAATTTCAAAAGAACTGGAGTAGGCCAGTGGTTCTCTGAAGGACTACAGAAGACATTGTGCTGTTTGTGTCATTCAAATCAGTTGTGTGTTTTTTTGTTTTTAAGCTGATATTTTTTTATGAACCTTTTTTTGTGATTCAAAAAACCACTTAGAATCTTACTCAAGGCCCAGTAGGTTTAATGTACGTGCTTGAAACCAGGCTGCACTTCAGTGCTTTCTTGAATTGATGTAATTATAATGTATGATTCTATGAAAGGACAGCTCTGTTCTGAGAGAGGGCTGCTTTCTGATTTGCAAAAGGTAGATGTTAATGCATTTACACCCTTAATGACTGTTGTACAATAGGGATGAAAAATGAGTTGAGAAATGCTGAAGTGATTCCAGTGTGATTACATCCAAATTATACTGCTCGTTTCTTTCAGAACAGAAAACAATGGCAGGCTAATGAGAGCTCTACTCTTTCTTAATAGAATAAAGCTATAAACCAACTGGATCTGCAAATTTTTGTTTCTGCAGTTTGCATCTGTTCAAACGGCATTATAGAGATAAAACCTGTTAATTTCTATTAGTTCCCGAAGTCACATAAAAGCCTAGAAAACTACTGTGGATGCAGTTATATTTTCAGTGATGCATTACTTCATCCAGCCTTAGGTCTAAAATAATAGCATTAAGTCACTATCTGGCTATTATATCATTTCAGTAATATGCTGTTTTTTCAAATCCCATCATAAAATTATTTATGGGTTATTTGCAGAATTCATTCCTTCATTTATATCAGGTTTCAATAAAGACAATGGCAGTCAGGGACAAGACAACACTAAATGTCTTCATGCAACATTGCTTTTGTGAAGTAAAAGAATCTTATCACTTCTGGGAATGACACTGAGCAGGTTAAATTATGGGTAGGCAAGCTTGATGCAGAATGCAGGGTTTTAAGTGTGTAAGATTAGTAGTGATTAAAATATTTAAGTCAACCAGGCCTGTAGTCTGAGACTGATTTTTTTCTGATTAATATTTGCCGGGGTTGGGAGTGGAGGGTAAGGAGTGGGACTAGGAGCTACCTTTTTCCCCAAGCTAGAAAATGTCAGCATCTCATTTTGAAATGTTCAAATTTTCTGTTTCTTCTTTGGTTATAATAAACTGTTTCAGGGGACTCCAAAATTAGAAGATAGCTTTTGAAAGAGACAAAAACTACATCTTCAGGTGTTTTCCTTTAAATGGAGCTCTGACTGCATGTAGCGCTGCAAATCCCAGGGAAACACAAATTCAATACCTCACTGCTACCTTCCTGCTCTGGTTGTCACAAGTGAGGAATAGTACTGAAAGTCTTCTGTCAATCTTTGCATGTTACTACTGTCCACTTCAAATGTGTGTGTGCCTTGTGTTGAGAAGTTTAGGAAGCAGTTGCAGTGTAGCCCTCATGACACTCTTGTAGTGTAGTCAGATCAGTCAGTAAAATTGCTGTGTGTTGGATGAGATTGGCATGCAGATGAGAGTGAGCTGGATTAAAGCTGAGGAAGCTGAAGTCAGAGAAAACATGAGTTGGCAGAGTGAATTGATGAAGATCTGTTAGGCATAATATCAAGTGCTGTGGCCAAGTAATGAGTGCCCTCTATAAACTGTGTTCTGAATCTGGGCATGTGGTTACTCCTACCTGCTACTGGACTGCAGCAGTAGCAACCACCACTGTCTACTTGGCCAGTTGGCCTGTGTTACTAGACTTTGTCAGATCTGCACTTTTTCAACAAGGTCATGCAGTTATTTTTTAACGTTTGTTTTTCCATGAGTTCATAAGGTTTAATATCCAGTGTAATTACTCTTCTTCAGATGGGCAGGGTCTACAATGTGGGTATGGATACTAGGGGAGATAAAAGAGTATGAATCACTCACTGTTATTTAAATACCTGTGAAGCAGCTATAGGCAAAACCAAATGCTGTTTATTTTTGAGTCTCTTCAGGAGCTCACTGTTCAAGTTCTCATTAGTTCTTCTCCCGAGTATACACCGTGTTGGGTTTGTTCAGCCATTCTTCCTAGACTCTCATCAAGAACTATGTATAACCTAGCAGTATATGCTCTATATTTCATGATGGCACTGTCACAAAGGAACAATTCACGTGAGTTCATGACAGTCAGAATGTGTTGGATACTGCTTTTCATTAGGGAAAAAATTACAGCATACCAGTACGTTCCATCTAAAGAATGTGTTTAAAAATAGTAAGTGGTTCTAGAGAACTTCCAGGCTCACAAGTAGCAGACATGCTACAGTTTATCTCAGTTTCCTAGAGGAACACAATCTGAGTGACGAACTGAACTTTGGTTGAGATAGCAAGGTGTTAGGATTCTGAGTAATTAATGATGAGCCATGAGAATTGCCAGGAAAGGTTATGATTATTTTGTGTTAAGTATCTTGCTGAATGTGTTGGTGGAATTTGTTTTGTTTCCATCATTGCCATTACAATAAGTCCAAAAGCAGTATTCAAGTATTCCTGAATTTACTCTAAGCCATAAAATATCTCTTAGTGATACAAGAATTGTATAATAGAAGTGGTTTGTTTTCCAGACATAGTCAGTAATTCACTCATTGATTATAGTTCTTATAGTGTTTCTGTAAGAAACTGGGAAGAGTTTTAGAGGTTAAGAAGAGTTATTTTATTTTTATTGATGAATTTTAAACTAATAGCAATATTTTGATTTCAAAATTTTACCAATTTCTTCCATTTTTATGGATTATGCAGATTGAAAACTTTAGGTCCTCACAACAAATATACTGAGTCAATACATTTGTTTAATGTGTGATATGTCAGAACTTTATTACTGTAGTGATATAAAGGCAATGTATATTTTGTTTTGAATTGCATCCACTGAAGTCATGATGATGGCAGATTGATATATTGTTAGCTGTCTGGTGGTGGAAAGCATAAAACAGTAAAAGGGTGGAAGAAAGGATCTGTCCCAGAAATGCATTGGTTGAATAGTTGAGACTCTTGTGCCTTGTACTTCTACTGTCGTTTTGCAGTCTGATGTAAGCATTTCTCTTGTAACAGTTTTTTCTCTGACAGCAGCTAAGACCTCTGGTGCATCTGGTAATGTCTGTGTGTGTGTGTGTTTGTGTGTGTATATATATATATATATATATATATATATATATATGAGATCAGGAGGTAACTTTGTCTGAAGCACTGGGTTACATTATTAGGTTAGGAAATATGTTACATACCTTGGCTTCTGTAAATGTAAGTCTCCTGGCAGGTACTATACTCTTATCTGCAGTGCAGCAGCCATTCCACTGCCTTAAAATCCTCTTGGCAGACCTGTATTCCACTTCAATTAGAAAAATATAGATTGAACATAATGGTAAGATTTAGTTGATATTGGTGTCAGCATGTTCCCATGGCACTGTTGTGTTTTCTGCCCAGACAGGCAGTAGAAATGGAAGGTGGGGCCTCTATGAAGCCAGTGGAAGAATAGCTATAATTAGTGATAACAGAGAAGGAACTCTGTGGCCTTCATGCAGTTCTGGGATGTGCTCAGCCATTTGGGATATTTTTCACAGGATCACAGAATCAATGAGGTTGGAAAAGACCTCTGAGATCATTGAGTCCAACCTTTGACCTATCACCATCTTGTCAACTGGGCCATGGCACTAAGTGCCATGTCCAGTCTTTCCTTGAACACTCCAGGAATGGTGACTGCACCGCCTCCCTGGGCAACCCATTCAAAGGTCCATTTTGTCACAAAGCTACTCAGCCCTAGTAGGTATTTCAAAATCAAAAAGCAGCCATGACAGTAAATAGACCCTCTCCTTCTCTGGGTATATGGAGGCTTAAATTGTTTCTTCTTCTATCTGTTTCTCTGAATTCAGCAATTGTACCAGAGGTTCATTCTATGCAATTTCTGTTCATATGGATTATTCTACCATTAGTCAAAGTTTTCTGTAAGTTGGTAAGGGTTTTTATTGGTGTGTAATTTTTTAATTTTTTTTTCTTTATTTTCACTGTCACTTTTGTGTAAAAACTTTGTATTGCATTAAAACCTTGCTGGTGGTAATGCACAATCGCGTATATTAATAATCGCATCTCTTACTAGGTTGTATGGAGTCTTAATTAAGGCGATGTCATCTGCCAGAGGGCCTTGTCCTTCGTTATTATACTCAGACATATTGAATTTGCATTCAACTGACTACAGTCAAAGATTTCTAGTGAAAATGAAAGACCCTAAAGAGAATTGTTTCTGTTTTATTAATTAAACATGAACCTAACTGTTTCTGTTCTCTCCATGTTGACATAAGATATATAAGCAAGAACATTGTCACTTGAAAGCCTCACAAGGAACATTTTACTCTGACATTCATTATGTACTGGGTCTCTGAAGCCTAAAAGTGTCCAAGAAGCAAAGTGTGACTTTTGTAAAAAGCAGAATCATCTATTGGAGTTAGATATATGGTATTTCTGGAATGAGAAATCTTGACAGAAATGTTTATATTTACTAGTCAAAGTGTTCATTCAGTTAAACAGTTTGATATTCTGCACAGTGTACAGTAGGTTCATGTACATCTGCCACATAAATGTGGCATATATTTACTTCTTAAATTTCTTAAACTTAGCTGTCGTAAGTATCTTAATGTGGTAGAGGGATAATTGTCTTCCCTCTCTCCTTTTTTAATATTTCCTGTGGTTGCCTTCTCCCATGACTTTTTATTTCTTAGTGCTATTGTACCACAGGCACTGTTCTTTTGAGCAGGGAACTGTGACCTGAACAGTCTAAAGTTGAAAAGAGAACCAAACTCAGAGCTTGATCAGAAATGTGTTCACTGGACCAGTTTAATTTTTTTTTCTTTCAAACCTAACTGTTTTTCCATTTCAGACAAAAAGACGATCGTGACATACCTTCCTTGCACCCCTCTTTTAAATTGCCATATAGGACTAAATTCATTGCTGTCTCTCCTTACTGCTATGTTGGCAAGTTCTGTCAGTGTCTTTCATCTTGCTGCATTCCTAGTGGGAGAGGCGAGGCTCCTCGCCAGGCTGGTTCGGGATTGTTTCCCTTTAGAATACTTCCAGTAATTCTGTACCCTCATCAGAGACCCCAGCTTCTCTTTGATTGCAACATTCAGGAGCTCTGCTGAAGTCAAGAGGCTGATGCCAATGCACACAAAAATGTCTAGTTCTTAACATGGAGGCCCTTTGCTCAGCTTCAGCCACATTCTTGACACTCTGAAAATCAGTACAGTTAAATGAAAAAGTACATTTGCAAATGAGAAAAGATTGATTTCTACAGAGCCTATCTCTGTAGGCTCAATGGATCGTGTCCAAGGTCCTTCAAAGAAGGGTCTAATTTTGTATTTAAAAAATCTCTGTAATATAATCAGAATACATTATGTTTTTACTTTCTTTGCACTAAAGAGTGAGCAGTAGGAAATTTGGCATTCAAGACTTCTATAGCTTTGGAAAACTTAACATTCTACCTGTCTTTTGTACATGTGCTACAAAATTTCGACAGAAATATACTTACATAACATATATACTGAAATTTGGCAAATTAGGATTTGTAGTTTGTCACCATTAATAAGAGGGATGTTCATATTAAAAAATTATAATAAGAAGCGTAACCCTTGTTCATTGAGCACTTGACTCACTAGGAATTTTTTTTCTTCCCAGACTACAACGATCCAACTGATTCCAAGTGCTTCATAAGAGTGATTTCTTACCCTAAGTTGCTGTCAGAATTGCTGTATCTTCCAGTCAGAACTTGTTTATGTTCACTATGGAACATTAGGAGAAGTTAGGCTCAGTGTAATGTCACGTAGCGCTTGAATAGTGTGCCAGGCAAAGCTGTAAAGCTTTGAGGATTATGAAATTACTACTTGAATAAGAGAAAGCCTTGGATTAGTCCCTTTAAAATATAAAGGGGAAGTAAGTATCCCCTTGGTGACATTTGCATTCAGTAATCAAATGCAGCTTGAATTAAAGCCCCTCAGCATACAATTACTGTGAAAGCAGGGAGTGCGGTAGGAAACAGGTTATGCCTGTGACAGTGCTTATGCGACTGCTTGTATGATACATAGTGAGGTATGTCCTAAATTCTTTTTTAAAACAAAAACTTTGGGAGAAAGAAGCAGCCAATCTCTTGGTCTGATGCTCTCTTATTGAAAGCTTACGCTCCTGCAGGGTCTGTTCCCTCCAGCTCCACTCCCCCTTCCCTGCTGGATGTCTGTGACAGTGCAGTGAGAAGATCTAAAGAACAATGTAACATCACTCTATCATTAGTAAAATTTATGGTGTTTGAGAACTAAATTAATTAATTAATGCCTTGTGTGAGAACTTACTGAATATCCCAGGAAAATGAGAACTCTATGAAAAAGATGTTTGTAACTATACAGTGGTCTCTATTTATTAGTTGTAATGTTAAGAGTGGGGAAAAACTCAATTCCAAGGATCTCTGTCAGTGGAAGATGACCAGATTATGTATGAAGGCATAACATAGTAAAAATAATGTAATGGTGATACAAAGGAACTTACTTTGTTGAGATCTGTGTTTTTGAAATTTGCTTGATTTGCAGTAACTGCTTTTAAATTTCTAAATCCTTGTTTATTTCCAACTTCTGAGGGGGAGAATTGATCCCTTTCTGAAATTCTTTTGTGTCTCTTGTCCTTTAAAATAAACAAACAAACAAGCAAAACACAGAAAATGCAAAATGCAAAACTGTGCATTAGCGTAAAAAAATAATTAGAAAATTTAATGTTTCAATCTGTTTAGGATCATAGCTGAGGAACTTACTTTTCATTCTACTTTTTTCTGACTCTCCGTGCAGACTGGGAATAAAAGAGACCAGATATCTGTAGAAGACCGGGAATCCAAACCTTTTCCTGTCTTTATGGCTCCTGAATTTTGGATGCCATTGTAATGTATGATATTGTAAGTGGATAGTAAAATGAAAGGAAAAAGAGGAAAAAAAATCATGACGAAGATAATTGTTGAGACAGAGATGAGGAGCAGGCTCAAGGCTGAGAAAAGCAGGCAAATAATGAGATTGGAGAAAAGGAAAATCATTTGGATGAGGTGCAGGTGAAAAAGGGAAGCAATAGGAAGAGAAAGAAAGTGAACAGAGACTGGAAAACAAAAGTTGGAGGAAGCTGTTCCAGGACAATAAGTGAGGAAGGCTTTTGAGGATAAGGCTAGAACATAGTAGAAAGAAGATAAGGTGGAAGGACTTTCTCTCCTTAAAGAAATGGATGAAAAAGATAAAGAAAACCCACCATAAGATAGAGTGAATGATCCTTCAGTGATTCCACAGCCAGTGTTGTGTAAGAGCCATGTGAATGGGAAAGAGACTAAATTAGAGGGAAATAAACACTGCAAAAACAAGAGGAAAGCCTTATGAAGAAGAGAATACTGGGAAGAGTTTAGCTTCATGTAAAAAACCCACCACAAATCCATTCTTTCATCCCGTCCACATTGGAAGGACCCTGAAGGCACATGTAGACATTACTGTCCCTGCACAGTGTCTCAGGGCTCCCCTTCCAGCCTGCCCATATACTTGGACCCCGTGTCAGCTCTCTGGGAGCCTCAGCCACTGCTCCAGGAATGCTGCTGCAGGGCCAGTCTCCAGCTCTCCACAGCCCTGCTCTGTCAACTGTAGGAATAGATACCTATCTGGAAGAATTTGTAACGGAAAGGTAGAACTCCTTTCCCTAGGAGGGTTTTCTGCCTAGGTGGTGGCTCTTTCTCAAAGGCAGTTTCAGTGCTTCGCCCTCACCCCCCCACCCCCCACCCTGCACAGCAAGAGAAGTTCTCAGCCTTGCTCTGGTATGCGGAGAGATAACATGTTTGCAGACATGTGCAAGGTCTCCTTGGGCCGGAGAGAATGGGGGAGGAGAAAGGGAAGATAGAAAAAGCCCTGGAGGAGGAAGGGCATTGCCTTTTGCCCCTGAAAGATCCGATGTTCTGCGTTGTAAAAAAGTGGTCCTTGCTTCTGAAATGTCCTTGCTTTTTTTAGTCCTTCCACTGCTTTGGTATTCTTGGGAAGAATACCTGTGTATGTTTACCTTACACCAGCCATTGGCCATGCTGAGCCGTGCCCACCTGTAGACCACATCCCAGACCAGCTTTGGACTGATCCCAGGCAGGAACTCAATGCCTGCGGTGGGAGGTGGGATGAGCCCTGGCTACCAGACTTAGCTGTGCACCCCCACCTGTGCCTGGCCTTTGATAGCCTATTATTTTTTACTTCTACTTTAAAGCCCGGGGAGGTCAAGCAGTGCTGTTATTGACATTCATGAATTATTGGCAAAATGCTGATTGAGTTGCATGGAACTTTCAAGTTAGAGGAGCAAAGTTTGTAGAGTGTTGGTATAATGTATTTATTAGACTAAAAATCCCAGATGTTTGGATATATAGTAGCTTTCCTTGGTCTTACCTTGTCTCCCAAAGTCCTAAAGGCTGTTCTTGTGCTCCCAAAATTGCTGTATATGCTGAAGGAGAATAAAGTCTACTAAACAGCTGAAGGCTTTTCTCCTGGAGGAAGGTTACTGGAAGCAATGTTGTTTGTACATTTGCTGATGAGTTGTAGGGACAAAGTGGGAGGTTTGCTGATCGTGCTAAGTTGCTCTATTTTGTAGACTAGAAGTCTATATTTTCTCTCCAAATGGTTCACTTGTTTCAAACTTTCAGTCTTGAAGTTACTTCTTGCTAGTTGATCTGGCAATTTCTTAACAGTGCGTCCAGTAATATTCAATTTATGAGTGCATTCAAGATGATAGCTCCAATAATTTTCCTTTTGCTCCAGACTGGAATGTAAATGGTGTCACAAGCTGAAAATTTCGTAGTTGGAGAAAATAGAAGTACTCATTTGAAGTGGGAAGTTATACTGTGCTGCATATAAAAGAAAATTGTATGTCTTTTTTTTTTTTAGTAATGATAAAAATAACAATAATAAATCTTGAACTACATTCCCACACTTGCATATGCAGTGTAGATACAGAAGAAATATTTCAAATTGAATGTTTTATTTTTTGCAAAGCGAGCACAAGGTGTGTAAATCACTTATTTTGTGGGACTCACTATGAACCAGTAATGGAATGAAGCTATGAAGAAGGGAAATGAAAATGTAGGATATGTCAAGAAAGGTATTTCCAGTAGAAAAAAAATACCATTGTATTAAGTCACTGTTGAGAACTATTCTGTAATTTTAGCTGTAGTTCTTGCCTCTGTTATTCAAGAAGTGTGAAATTGGGTGAAGAGAAGACTCTGGTGAGACCTTAGAGCAGCCTTCTAGTACCTAAAGGGGGCTTACAAGGAAAGGGGGCTTACAAGGAAGCTGTAGAGGGACTTACTTCCTTGTCCCTCATACAAGGAAGCGTAGAGGGCATGTAGTGATAGGATAAGGGGTAATGCCTTTAAACTGAAGGAGGTCAGATTTAGATTAGATATTCAACAGAAATTCTTTACTGTGAGGGTGTTGAGGCACTGGAACCAAGGAAATTCTGGATTCCCCATCCCTGGAAATGTTCCAAGGCCAGTTTGGATTGGTCTTTGAACAACCTGGGGGAAGGTGTCCCTGCCTGTGGCAGGGGGGTAGGAACTACGTGATCTTTAAGGTCCCTTCCAACCCAAACCATTTTATAATTCATGTCTTGGTTGTGCTCTCTCATTTAGTAGGGGAATAGTTGATTTACTTATTATGGAAACCTTTTAATGAGAAACTCTTTGCTGTAAGCTCTGTAGTGAAGGCAGGATGTTCTCTCTGTAATCTTGTGTTCTTTGGGAAATGTCTATTTAATCTGTATTTTGCTCTTCTTAAATTGTATCTCTGTGCTATGAACACAGGGCTCATGCATTTAAAGTTTGAGATAACTGTCCTGTGGGCAGTAAAAAAATTCACATAGACATGCACAGGCCAGAAATGACACAAGTTTCCTCAGGGCAGTCTGGGAAGCAGCCCATCCTCAGCTGCCACGGGCTTACAAACCTCTGTAAAAACTACTATATTTGACTGACTCTGACAGTTGCAATATATTGATTACTTTCAACAAGTTATTAGGGAAAAACCCCCCAACTGGCTGGTTTATTCAGTCCGAAACAAATTCACAGCTCTAAGTAGTATAGTGACATCTTTCCTTCTTTTTCTGTTCTTGAATGCCTTGCCTGATTTGCCCTTAGCATCTCTAGGACAAAAAGCAACTTTCCTGTAAGACAGTGGCAGCCCCTGAGCAAACATGGACCATTTAAGCCTTTCCTTTTCTTTAAGCTCTCCAGTTGTGTTCTTCCCCTCTTAACCCAATGTGGAGAGTTTGGAAAAAAAAATAATGCAGAATTCATAGCAACTCTGTTTTGTATCAGGGAATAGGGCTGGAAAAATAGCACACTGTGTCATAGCTCCTTGATGCTGTGAAGTCCTTGAAGAAATCCCAGAGATTGTGTACATATATCTATGTATATGGAAAATGTCAGAATGGGACCTACTGAAGGAGAATGTTGATTTTTCAATTCACTGTTGACCTTTAGGTGTAAGGTCCTGTGTGCCTTTAATAGAATTTGCTAAAATAATTTTTGGAGGTTCCTCTGTATTAATTATTTTGCTTCTCACTCATGAGTTATGATCTTCCTTTTAGTAATAATAATAATAATAGTAATAATAATAGTAATAATAATAATGTGGCAGTAGTTGGCAAAGGATTTGCTACATTTATGAAAGTACTATGCTATTCTTTCAGACACTGATATACTGATAAATTAGGATGTCCTGAAAACTTATTATTGACAAAATGCTAGCAACTTTCAATTGATTTTAAATGCACAAAAGTGAAAAGGAGAAAGAAAAACAGAGTAATAGTCTGTACAAAATTCTTTTAAATATATGAGATAAAATAAAGTGTAAATATTATGTTCTGTAATTTTTTTACAGATCAGCTGAGTAATGTGGTACTTTATATGTAGACTATACAGATTACATTGTCAGCATTATGTGTGTGAGCTTTTTATAAGGATGCAGTTATCTAAGGTTAGGAGTATATTTGCAGTGTGGTTTTTTGGTATGTGTTTTTGTTTATATTTTTTGTTTTGATTTTGTTTTTGTTTTTGTTTTTTTTTTTTTAAATTCTGTGACACTTTAAAATCACTTTGATTAATGGCTGGTTACTTAAGCTTATATAAGAATATGAACAAATTGTATAATCTGATAATATTCCAGCTTTACAATGCAGAGATTCTTGTTCTTCCTACCAGAACTATTCCTCTCCCATATTGCTCTTCAGGAGTTACATTAGAGTGAGCCTTTAGGACAGACTCCAGGAAACAACAGAACAATAAGTAACTCTCAGTATGTTGGATTCAATTGCTAGCTGAATGCAACTCTTCTCAGCCTGTTAACAAGGATGCCATTTAGTAGTCCTTAAAAGGTGATGGAATTTTGTTTGCTGCTGCTTTAGTATGTGTAACTATTAGCTATGACTAGAGGTTTGTCTAGCCATATGACTGCAAAAAAGAAAAAAAAGCAGCTGTATAAATACCTACTGAAGTGTACAGTTATGTAACGTGGCACTTAAGGGTTGTGATAGAGGAGAGCGGTGATAACCTAAGGAATTTGTGAAGGGAGAGTTTAAGCATTACCCAAATTTTATTTATTCTTTCACGAAGGGTAACATATGTTGCCTATTAAGAGTAGATGGTACTCTCTTTTTCATATTAATGTTTCATTAAAAAATGACGCTGCTGCTGAGAGCTCAGAAAGTTTATTCCGGGGCATTATGTCTATGTTGATTCAGGGGGAAGAGTGCCATCTGCAGAATCTTTAATCTTCCCTGTTACAACAGCTCTGCCATGCCAGCAGTGCTTAGACATGTGGACAGGATTTACTCTTAGCTTGTGAGATCTGATGTGCTCAGCCTTTTCTAAGGAAATCGCCTAAAACTGCTTTTCCGTTGTACTAAGAAAACTTCATCTATAAGCTCCTTTCCCCAATATTGTCCAAAAAAAGATTAAGATGCACATCCTTGTCATTGCTTTTATAATCTTCTTTAGATTAACTGTGAGAGTGTGGGGGAAAAGAGATGAGTATTAGGTCAAAGTGTGGTAGACGAGATGAAAAGAGCAGCTGCTGCAAAGCAGAAAAGGCATACACTCCCAACCAAACTTCCCAAACATCCCAAAAGACAGGAGGCTTTAATTGATTTCTGTGGGTGGTTTTTTTCCTCTTTTTCTTTGTTTGTTTGTGCTTTTGTTTTGGGTTTTTGTTTGTTTATTTTCCCCTGGATATTAAACTCAGTTGCTCTACACTGTGTCTTGGCTGTGGCTCTCAACTACTGTTTCTTAGGCAGGGAGGGAGATATTCTTTTTACTTCCATGAATATAATGGATATCAAAAGTCTCCTTTTGAAGGGACAATCATCTATGTGTGTGGGCAGGTTTTAACAAATTTCTGTAGGCTTGTATTTAATAACTAAGCTTCCACTGATGAGCTCTGCTTCCAGAATGCAATAAAAAAGTTAAATTAAAGAATGAAAGAGACATTAAACAAAATACAAGTAGACAACTTTGACCTAGTAAAGCAAAACAGAAAAACTGTTTTTCACTAGAAAAACAGAATCAAGACACAGCAAAGGAAAAGAATCAGGGAAGCCAAAAAGCAAGACTGTTTCTGACTGCAGTAATACAATATCACAAGGTAGCTAGCACAGGGTCACATTGGCAAGATGCAGAGACCTGGTGCCTCTTGCCAGCACTCACATGATGCTCACAAGCACACTGCAGATTGTCAGATAGCAGTGACTGTCAGTGGCTGATGTCTGGAACCTGGGGATTAGAGCACTGTTTCTGTAATTATATAAATGTTTCTCCAGTGTTTTTGAAGCTTGTAAGAAAAGCGTCTGAACAGTCTTTGCATCTCAGCAAGAGGGTAAGAGCAATGTAGGAACTGGGATTTTCCTTCATGGGGGAGAGAGATTGTTGAAATTTCGTAGCTTTCATTGTGACTTGAAATTTGAGTTCTAGCTGGATTCAGAGGAACCAAGGACAGAATCTCAGAGAGTCTGTGTGCCTTGCTGTAAAGCCAGGCAGCTGGCAGAACAAGCCCGTGTGGCACCACACTTGGTTGGTGGTCTGGGAAATCTGGAAGCCCCATGGACAGAAAAACACAGAGAATGCCCGAAAGCAGGAAGGCTGCCAGCCTGGCATCTTTGCCTGGAAAGTGGTGAGAAGGCACTGGGAAGTCCAGGAGTCCTTTAGATTGGGTGAAGGACGAGGGCAGTTCTGTTGGTGTGCAGTTGGAAACCAGCATCCTTGGGTGTCTCTAGGCAGAGAGGACAGGAAGTGTCTTCAGTTCTCTCAAGGGAAATGGAAAGATTTTCAAGTGATATCAAAGTTTTTTTTGTGTTGTGATTGTTTATTATTGTTATTAAGGCAAGAAGGAAGAAATTGTTTACCTAAGTGCGGTGAAGCACTGTGCCAGGTTGCCCAGAGAGGCGGTGGATGCAGTTTCTTGAATGGAAACATTCAAGATCAGGCTGGACGGGGCTCTGAGCAACCTGACCTATTTGAAGATACCCCGGCTCATTGGAGAGGGTTGGACTAGATGATCTTTGAAGCTCCCTTCCAACCCCGACCATTCTATCAGTCTGTTATTATTATTATTTTAGGACCCCATTTTTCCCCAAAACAAAAATAAAATTGGATGTTAGTTGAAAAATTCTGGCCTGAAAGTTGCATGTGTTGGTAGTTTAAAAACAGTTGTGTGTGTTTATCTTTTAAGCTTTGGGAGGGGGTGGATACACAGTGGAATTGTTTTTCTTTTATGCATCCCTTTGATCTGTTCATCTTTCCGGCCCACCTCACCTCCATCTGTATGTTTGTTCCATCTGATATGCAGATTTGAGTCTTCTGGGATCGAGTTTCTTCTCTGCTGTGCCTAGTGCAGTGATATTTTTTGAGCCAGAATCCCTGATTCTTGAATGATATCATCTTTGATAGTATTTCAGATTACCTCTGAAAGTAAATACGTGAGAAGCTTTTAAAATTTTTCAGAAACGTGAGAACTTGATCACAGGATGCAATGTATTGAGGCCTTTATTTTTTCATAATAGAAAAAGCTTGTCAATGTTGGGATTTTAGTAGTCACTAAGAAAAACCCCAAAAGGCATTTTTCTAAGCTGACCTTTGCTGCTGTATCATTAGTTTCAGTAGTTCCAGTGCTGTGTCAGTGAGATCATAGGGGAGGCAGAAGAGTAATGATGAGACAAGATTTTTTCAGAATACTATTAGAACTAGGTATGAATTCTGGAGCAAAATAATTTAAGAAGTTGGAGGTTAAGTAAAAATCTGTATGTATTAAGACTCGTACGTTCAAGTATGCATTTCACTTGTGCCAATTTTGTGCCTTTTAATTTCACAATTAAAATAAGGAATACCTTAGGAGTAGCACGATTCTCTAATAAATAGCTTCCACATCTTGAACCTGGAGATTTTTACTACCTGAGCTCACACATTGATGAGAAGTCTGTATCCAGATACTTTGTGTGCTGCATGAAGTGACTTTCTTTATGCATCCTTTTTTTTTTTTAGTTGGATGTCAAACACAGTGAATACACATGCATGAGAATTAGGCATATACAAATAAGAACAGTAATTGGCAAGACTCTAGCTAATTAGTTTCAATAGTGCAAGAGACATTTCCAAATGGTCAAATTAGCCTCTAACCAGTTTTGAAATAAGGATTGATGAATTCTGAAAGTAACTGAGTTGCTTGTTTAGTTTTTAGCTTAGCTTTTCTTACGGTAATGCAGCTTAATTGAGCCAGTAAAATAAATTTTTTCTGTTATTTCTTTGTAAGCGTAATTTAATTTTTTGTGAAAGTATAATTGGAAATGGATGATTTTTGCCAAGTCATTTATGAAGTAAAGGATGCTTTAGTAAAATATGCAGAAGATACTCCTGTTTTCACTATAAAATATAAAAGACCTGTAGAAAAACAACATACATAAATGTTAACTAGAGCTGTAGACTGAAAAATACTGTATAATATTAAAGAAATTATACACAATATGCAAACATTTCATATGACGCCTAAGTTCATCAGGGTGGAGAGGAGATGTGAAGTCTTTTATTAGGCCTTGTAAAGTAAATTAGAGCAGGGGGAGGGGAGAAGATGACCTTTTTTTTGTACAGGTCCTGCTTTGTTTTGTGTTTCCTGTTATCCTATTTGTTCACTAGTCATAGCTACATGACTTTGCTAGTCATAGTTACATCACAGTACAGTTGTGTAACATGTATGTATATCGGTTATTTTTTTCAGGTATGTTTAAAAAATATATTTCCTAAAAAACTTAAGCTGTATTGGTTAATCATTTTTGGAGTTATGCCTTGGATTTTTAATTTTTTTTTTTAATTTATTTTTTTATTCTTTCTTCATGTATGCGTAGGAGCTAAGCTATTCTGGAGATCTGTTCAAATTATGAGTTCTGAGTTGTCTTAAAGACTGTCCCATTTCAATTTGAAAGGTCAGACATCCAAAAAAAGGTGGCCTTTGCCTAAATTAACAAGGTTAAGTTATAAATGGAGTGAATAGCAGAAATCATTTTTTGTGTGTCTTCTTTTACAACCTATGTAATAACCCAGAAATAAACCTAAATGCTCTTAAAAGCCTCAAAGACGGTTTCCCTCGGCGTTATTTTGGCTCTTACTTTTAATTGGAATAATAGGGATAGGATTTTTAATCCATAATTTTGGTGCTACCTTTCAAAATATTGCGTTTATTTTTATTTTGGAAATCAGCACTTGGCAGAAGCTTTTCAGCACTCATTACATAAAAAAAATAAATAAAGCAGTAAGCAAGAGACAAAAATTCCAAGGATTGGACATCTTGTTTCATATTTTATGGGTTCTAAAACTTTGTATGATTGTGCTAATTGGGAAGGATTTTTGTTTGTCACCTTTACCACGGTTTCAAATACTAACACATGGGCTTAAGTAAACTTGATTTTCCAAAGGGGTGAGAATTTACTTTTTTTATTTCTCTTTATTTGGACTTGTTACAGTTATGAGCACTAACACACTCAAATGCTTAGCTCAGCGTATAGCAGATGGGAAGTTAGTTCTACAACTGCCTTCTTGACATTAATGCATCTCATCAATGGCAGCGTGCACTCCAGAGCAGCTGCAAGTTGAGCCTGTGATATTGATCTGGCAGACTGTGGAACTCCTCAACTCTTCTGTCATGCTGTATGGATCTCATCCAATTCAAATGCCACATATTTATTATGATGACAGCTTTTACAGTATGGTTTTTCTCAATCTAGCTCTATGACCACTATATATATAATATGTTTATGACTACACCTTTTTTTTTTTTTTTTTTTAATTTTTTTATTTTGACTCATTACAGCGTAGCCTGGTAAAGTTTGTAGTATTCAAGGACAGTCTTTGACTTATTTTACAAGTGCCTCTTAAAATGACTGAACTGCTGTTATGCAATTTAATAATTTAATTAGTAAAGTCTTTAACATAAGCCTGTGGAAGCACAAAACCCCATATAGGGTTCACACTCAAAACCAGGGATTTTTACTTCCTTGACAGTAGTTTTTTGCTCATCTACCAGTAGCAACTATTAAGCCTCGGTGGAGCAGGCCATTTTTAGCCTTACCTCTTAATTTGTGATAGAGACTTTAGCATTATTTGCTTAGAATGATACTCTAAAATCGGAATGTAATTTTAATATGCTTGGTCATGAAACTTCACCTTTTAGCCTTATTTCATAAGACAAATGATATTTTTTAAACCAAAATAATTAAAATTTGAATTTAGTCTTTTTGTGTATAAACAACGAAGTCAAAACTTTAATAAGGCCTTGTGTGTCATTTTTCTCTTCCAATATTTTATTATGCTCCATATTTTTAAGAATAATAGCCTAAAGAAAGAAGTCATCTTTTTCCTTGGAAGTTAAATAGTCATTAAGTATATGCTCCTTAATTTTCCTGTGTTATATACATGCCTTTCTGGGATGTACAGTCATGCTGATGGTAAGATGCTTATTGCAGTATAATTTATTCCTAAAATACCAGAGATACATGGCATTTTTATAATTTTATATAATTTTCTAACTGTAAATAATTACATTAATTACATAACCTTAATGATGTGAGTAGAGTTGTATTATTTCCTGTGAAAGCTGCAACCTTTATGGCAGCTGTGTGAGTTAGGTATAGTTATGTATGGCAGTGGGGATAAAAGGAGTGAGTTCATTGTACAAAAAACCGGTCATCCTAATGTCTGATCCTTCAACTTTGTACTTCATGACCCCTGGGTTACTTCATTCCTAAATCCTTGCCTAACATCCTACCATCCTGATCCTTCAGAAATTTAAGTGTGCTTGTCTTTGTGCACAAGGAACTTCCATGTTGCTGTTCAAGCTTCATACATGTAAGTGCCTTTGTAAATGCTTGCAGGAACCTTCACTGGAAGTTGCTTCAGGACTCATTTCTTTTCTTTCAGAGTTCCTGATTAAAGCTATACACTTCAACTTACCACCAGCTATAAGTCTTTAGAAGTTAATTATTAAAAATAGCTTTCTATTGGGCCATGTAAATTATGCAGAACTAATGGAAGTAACCTTGTGATTGTTAGTCATGTTCTTGTCCTGAATTATGATATATAATCTTTTTAGGATTTTGTGCATGATTTGGGAGTGGTACCTGAGTTAGATGACCAGCGTCTGTAAGAGGGAAACTTGTTCTGTTTGGCTCTCAGAAAGAAATAATGTGTCACTGAGCACTGCAGATATTACTGCTTTACTGAAAGTCTTTATTTAGGTGGAAAAAGTATTCCTAAATTAAAGATGTTTGCAATATATGTTTAGGATGCCCTGAATATTAGCATTATTTGATGTGACTTCTTCCAGTATATGAATCTGATTCTGTGACAAAATTGCATTAATATTATATAATTCTCTGGCTTCTTTCCCCTTCTAGTCTGCAAACTTCAAATTCTTATTCTAAAATTTATTGCAGTTCATGGGAAATCTTTCAGCTGATTTCTAAGCAAAAAGGTTTCTGGGAAGCAGTGTTTGACAGGATCGGGTATCTGTAGTACTTAGTAATGTCTGCTGAAAAACTTTTTAATTGTTCAGGGGAAAATTAATGCCGCACATCAGTAATCTGAATGCAAATACAGTGAAAAACTAGTTACCTTAAATTCTTTTTATATATACCAAGTTATTGACTGCATTATTGCTTTTAATAGCTGCTTGTGTCCAGTTTAATTCCTAGAAATTGCTTTTCTTGTCCAAATCTGCACATGAGCAGAAAAAATAGTGATATTATTGCTTAAATGTTTTTCTTGACTATATCTAACTGCAATAAGGCTACACCTAAATAATTTTTCTATTCATCAATATTCAGTTATAACTTTTTTGCAATAAGTATATGAATGTTTTTATCTCCGGAAACTCTCTACCTTTCCTTTATTCTTAAGATGCACATCTAAGGAAAGCCCATGTTTTGTCTTGTTTTCTTTCGATTTTGCCTTTTAGAGGGCATATGACCGTATCCAAAGCCTGTAGTGAGTGTTCAGCATCTGAATGTATTTGTATCAAACGGCTGCAGTGATAATAGGCTGCGGATGATGCAGTCTGCATTGTTAAGTCTTCAGGGAGCTTTGCTCTGATAAACCAAGCTTCATTCCACTGCCGCATTTCAAAGAATAAAGGGAACAGAAATGAGCAATGTTATAAGTCCCAGATTAAGTTAGAGAGATGCACAATGTATGAAAGGGCTTTTTGGTCCATGACTAAATACACAATTTTTCATGCATGTTGTCTGTGTAAGAAAATAAATGTTATTCTTTTGGAAAGTCTCTTGTCTCCCCCAGCTCCTTGCAGCTTTAGTCTGGGTTCAGTAGGAAGGCCATCAACCACATGTAGTGCGGCTTCAGTATTGCTTTATTTTTTTAGTGAAGCTGAAAGAAATGAAGCCTTATCCTGCATTCCTTTTGGTCTTGTGTTTTGAATGTACTGTGAATTCCTATTGCTTTTCTTAATTTTATACCAATAAGCTGATATAACTTGTATAATAAAGAAATATAATGCAAATATCTCTTAACTTCACACAACCAGCTACTAGAATATGGGGATAGCATGGGATCTGAAATTAGTCTGTCTGTTCCTTTGCTTCTCTGCTGAATAATTGTCTAGAATTGCCTCCAGCAATTGGCTTAGCTTCTGGCTCTGGCTGTGGCAGATATGTACTTAGTTAAGAATAGGGGTACAGTTGGTATGTTAAGAATTAAGAGATTTTTGACCTTTTCTGAATGTTCTCTATTTGAATAAAATTTGATGGTGTGATGGCAGAGAGGTTTATTTGTTCTGCAGTCTTACGTACAAAAACTGAGTCTCAATTTCTGGATGAGGACTGGTAACACAAAGTACTGATTGGCACTGCTGCAAAGTTTGACTCAGCACTTCTATCCTTCTCCAAAGAAGTGTCTATGCTGTTCTCTTCTAGCTCTCCCAAAAGATGCAGGCGGGTTCAGGGCCCAAGTAAAAGGTAACTTGTTGGCAGGAGCTGAGTTCAAGTAGCTTTGAGTGCCTTTAACAAATACTAACTTGTTTCAGCCTGAACTCCTTGATCTTATGGTTTACCACTGCGTATGGAGACATCAGCGGTCCTTTTATGTAGTTATTGGCAGCATAAAGAAGCCCAAAGCTGCATAAGAACCTTTGTGTTTTATCCCTTTGTTAGCAAGGTGTTTTGTTTCTGTTTATCAACAGGAAACGTGAATTTGAAAGACTCAATTTCTGAACAAGTATTAAGAGAATTTTTAGAAGCCTCTCTTTTAGAGAGTGTGTTGGAATATGGGAAGAAGTGAAACTTAGCAAAAGAGCTACATTTTTTTTCTTGTCTCATTGTCTTGTAAACATTTATGTTTTGCTAGCAGAATCAGATCAAGCAAATTGTACCTGTGGTAAAAGCTGTAGACTTTCACAGCTGTATTTCAGTTTCAACAAATAAATATTGAAACAGTAGCTTTAAAACTCTTGCAGACTTTTTTTCATGGTTGTCCTTGAACACTGTCCAATTGTTGTTTTATTATAAGCCTGAATTTTTTGCTTGTGTTTTTCTTTATATGGAGACTATGAAAATTATGAATAGAATTTATATAAATTTTAAATTTTTTGGTTTCATGTGTATAATTATATAATATTTAGAACTTTTTTTTGGTTTATATTATTATGTCCACCAGCCTTTCATCTTGATTATACCCAGATTGGTTAGCAAGCTAGCAAACTTAGCAAACTTTAGTTTTAGGTTGATTTATGTTGTAACAACTAAGTGAAATTTATCATACAGCTATTCTTTAGCAAAAACATTACACAAAAACTTGTTGCTATTAAAGTAATAGAGGTGCAGAGTTCCATTAAAAACTTAATAAAATTCTGCTCTATAGTCAGAAATTTAGAACAGATAATGAACAGAGATAACTATTTTAATAAACTTTATAATCTTTCAAAATTTCTCCATAACTTTAATATTTATAAGTTGAAATTTGGTTGCCAATTTCACTCTATCATCTCCTAATGACAGTTGCAAGTGTCAAAACAGCCAACTATATGCTTACATCAAGTTCCTTGCATGAGAAACAAGTGAGTTCACTTCTTGTGCTGCTTTTGTGAAGTTACCAAGATAATACAATGGAGGTGGAAAGAAGCAGTGGAATATGAACACATTTGTATATGTATGTATTGAGAAAAAGGAGGGGGCTATTTAGTCATCCAGAGTCTGGAATATGAATTCAACACAGTGAGCTAGCTTGAGGTCCTGGATGGTAGTTCTCATTGCTAACAGATTTTTGCATCTAGGTCTACATTTCCTGAAGAAATAAATAAGAATGTAGCTCTTAAATGCAAGAAGGTTGTGCTAGTTACCTCTAATTTGGATTATTTGGGGTTCTACTTAACTTCTTTTATTGGTTTAGTGTGCCAGTGGATGGAGTATGGAAAGTCTGTAGGGTTACATTCAACTAGGTAAATCTTTTTTGCAATATTTGTCTTAAATCCCCCCACCATTCATTTCTGAAGAAATATTAATACAAATATTTATAAGGGTATTTGATCAAAAATGCAATATCTGAAAAAAGGAGATATCATCCCAAATTATGCAATAAATAGTTGGTTTTTGTCATAGTTTTTAAAGAAAGTTAGCAATGTGACAGATATGGGTTGCCATTGCAGGGGATGCATTTTTAGTTCTTAGTTGAGACTCTGTTCAATTGCTCTTTCTCTACTTTTTGTCTTCTGATATTTTTTGCTTTCATAGCCTGTATCCAGAGGGCATGGCAGTATCACAGTGAACAACAACAGCATAAAAGATAGTATAACATATTTTAGGATGTAATAGACTACACGGCCAGGAAGATCTACTGTGATTTTTTTGTCTAACCTTTAGCAGAGAACCTAAAACATCACTCCATTCCAAGTTGCCTCTAATCTTTGAACAGGAAAAAAAAATAAATCTCTGATCTAAGTATTTTGTTCATAATTAAGCCCTTATAAGGTTATATATACATATCAAATAGTGATAAATACTTAGAGTGAAATACTTCTTACCAGTATTTAATGTATATGCTATTTAACTTACAAAGCTCTGAACAATAAGGTCCTATGGAAGTCATTTGCACATTATTGAACTCTATTTTTCTATTTTTCCTTTCTTTGTATTTAACCTGAAAGAACTTTTGTGATTGTTTTCTGATTTTAGGGTTTATGGGTGTTTGTTTGTTTGTTTTTTCTTATTTTTTTAAGGCATGGTATGCTCTTTTGAGAGCCATCTCATTGCTTTGCATACGAGATTAGAAACTCTCAGCAGAGATTTTGAACTGTTGTGATACATTGCTTTTCATAATAAGGAAACTGGAAGGATGAAATAGTTTTGATTCTTCGAGGCAGCTGTAATCTTTTCTCACCCCTCCTTGAAAGCAACATCTCTGTTGAGAAAGTGAAATTCAGAGTAGGGGAAGTGATGGCAGTATGGATTTGAGTGGATCCAGCTTTGAAGAATGGGAGACACTAAGGGTCAGAGCTGAGGGGGAAGGGCAGAAATCTGAATTTCCCTGTGGATTTCAGGAAAATCCCTGTGGATTTTTGGGTCCTGCATGTTAAACAGCATATTTTTCCCTGCTTTTTTGTGCTGACTAATGGTTTTCACCTTCTCCTTCTAATCCAGAATTCTCGGAAGTAATGCTCAGGCTTTTTGTGAGTGGTATTTATCCTGCACATCACTTCTCCAAATTGTAAAGGCACCGCTGATGCATTCCCAGATGAAACAATGGCTAAAGTGTAAGAATAACCCTAGGTGTGATGCCTTTCAAATTAAAGGGGGTAGAATCTATATTAAAAACATTTCATTAATAATGCCAATTCATGTAAGCAAGAGTTGTTTAAAATTGACTGCAGCAGATTCGATATTTACTCATGATTTGATGAAGGTTGCTCCACAAGAAGGTTCTTTCTTCTGCAAAAAAACCCTAGTCTTTATTAAAAATAAATTAGCTGTCACATAGTATTTCCTTTGCTGCTTTTGAATCATCTGTGAAAAGTACATGATTTTCAAGTAAGAAGATTGTCTTATGGCCATCTTGATTTTCTTTTTTTGCTTCCCCTTTGAATGAGGTAAATGCATAAACACTGTTGGAAGACAGATGGAGTAGGATGCTATATATTATTTACTAATGGCCATGCATTTCAGATTTCAGTTTAATTTAAGTGAATGAAGACAGAGCTTGTGTGGATCTCTGGAAGGGTGAAATCAGCCTGGGAAACAGTAGAGTGATGGTAGATGAAAGTTAGCAAAGACACAAGTGACAGCCTGCTTATGATTCAGAGCCTGTACTTTTATGTACTCCCCTAATTATGGAGGTTTCATCAGGAAACATTCTTTAAATTTTCCTTGTTAGTTGAGTAAAGAAGATTATCTGCTACACAGAAACCAGTAAAGAAGTATTAGAAAAGTAATGAAAAAAATATACAAAAACCCAGTAATTGTAGTGAGACTGATTTGCTGTTATTACCGCTTCAGCGTGGTGTTAATGAAAGAAGTTCATGTAAGGATACAAAACAACTGTTGTGAAGACAGAACTTCAAATGCAGACAAAGTGTCTGATATATAAAAGACAATTTGGCAATGTTTTAAGGACCTTTCTCTTGATAACTGTAATATTGAAATTAAAATGCTTTGCATGAGGATCCCTTAGCATGATTGCATTCTAGGAAAGGCCTTGGATGAATTATGCAAAGTAATGAAAGATATGGTGAAGGCTGGTCAGATACTAACTATCCTTGTTATGTTGCTTAATGTGTGGTGAAGATGCATGGTATATTTTGAATTTGAAGATGCGTGTTTTTATATGCACTGTAAATTTAAGATTAGCAATCCTGGTATAGATGCACTGGAGTTGGAGGTGTCTGCAATGCAAAAGAAAAATTAGACAGTTTTATGAACCCCAGACCTCACTGTGATGGCTTAGGTGCTGGCCAGCACCAGCCCAGTCACTTGCTTGCTCCCCATCCTGAATGGGATAAGGAAGAGAACTGGAAAAGCAAAAACAAAAAAACCACTTGTCAGTCAAACTAAAAATAGTATAATTAAAGTGAAGGAAAGAGGTGGGACACCCCTTCTACCCCAAGTGATGCAAAAGCCATCACACCACCTCCCAGAAGCTGATTGATGAGCAGGGAGCCTCCAGGCAATGACAACTTTGTCCCTCAGTTTTTATTGATGAGCATGACATTACATGGTATGGAAAATCCTTTTGGTCAGTTAAGTTCAGCTGTTGTGGTTGCGTCTACTTCCAGCTGCTTGACCATCCCTAGCCTGCTTGCTGGGGTGTCAGAATGAGAAGCGGACACCTTGACACCATGCAAGCACTGTTCTGCATTAGCTAAAATACTGGTTTGTTATCCCCACACTGTTTCAGGCACAAATCCAGAACATAGCACCTCATGGACCACACTGAAGAGAGTTAGTGAAACAAAATAGTCACTTATCTGCCTTAGACACTTCTGAAGCATGCTTTCTATAGTACAGAAATGCTAAAAGTGTGCATAGGCTTGTTGACTAAAGTCTCAGTTCTTTATCTGTGTTCATGAGGAGTAGCACATTCATCTTACTTGTGCAACTTTGCATATGTTGAGATTGTTTAAAGGAAAAGTATCAAAATCATCTTTACACTATAGAATTGGTGATGTTCAGTATCTCTTGTTTCCTCTTCTGTTGCATTGCTGTCTAAAAGATGGGGTAACTTGGCAGATGTCATAGTAAAACAAATGCTTTGAAGCTGAGATAACAAAGTATTTCGAAATTGAATTGATTCTTGGTTCTGAGAAACTCTGAACCTCAAGCAATCTGACATTTAAATTCATTTCTGTTCATGTTCTGTCATATGTTTTTAAAACCTAAAAAAATTATTTGTGGAAGTAAAATTTTATAGTGAAACTGTTGCAGTCAAACATTGCAAATCACTGTTGGGGGTTTATTGTCCTTTGTTTCCAGTTCCGTTTCTCAAATGTGTTGACCTTATTCAGAAGACACATTGTGGGATAATGCCAATTTTCTTTACCCTCTTGGATATCTAAAACTGCTGTCCTAGTTCTCTTGTATAGATAGTCTCTTGTTTCTGTTTGCACTGGAAAAGGAGGCTGAAAATAAGAGGTGTTGAAGATCAATCATCTACACAAATTCTTACTTATTTTAGAGAGAAGAAAGAGTCTTAATAAATTCTGTTACTGCTATTCTAATGTTTGGACCAGATAATGCGCTAATTCAGCTTTAATTAGAGATGATTAATTTCTTCAGTCTTGAGCACATGGGATATTAGGAAAATTGTTTGCCTGAAGCACCTTTGTTTAAATAAGCAGTGATGTGATATATCAACATTAAGTGTGACCTTAACTGAAAGTTAGCATTTTTTCTGTGTTTTGGGGCCAGTTTGTCATAGCACTGGAGGATGCAGGCTGCAAAGGAATTAAAGATTTTACTTTCCAGATGTTATTTTAATGAGAAATCAAATTTTTTCTTAGCCTACTAATTCCTTTTTAGCTATTTCTATTAAGATTTTTCCCTTTGCATGTGTGAATAGTACTTTTAAGTTATCTATGCACCAAAGAGCTATAGAGATTTTTGTTTCTAATATATGTTAGAAGTGAAAAATGGATTGTTTTAAATTTTAACAAGTGCACACTGATCTTTAGGGAAAATTTAGATACTAAATGAGAATTTGTAGTCTACCTAGTAAATGTTGCTATCATTTCCCTTAAAAATTGCCAATCGTGCTGGGTAGAATTAATCTTATCTTGATATAAGCATTGAAAATAGATCAAATAAATTGCACTTTAAAAGGGTCTGTTTTCCTTGTTCTGATCACAAGATGAGCTGCATGTAACTAGTTCAGATATCACTATCTACATCATGGTTGTCTACAAGATATATTTCATTCACTTTTATTGAACTGGGATAGGGGAGGTATTTTTCATAGTTCCTGTCCCAATGTTCATTGTTGTTTTTTAAACCCTCAGTCTTAAAAGGAGACCATTTATAGAAAGTTTTACTGCAAGACATGTATGTACTCCTGTCCTGACACTTCTTTTATTAAGCCTTTCTTTCTATCTGTTCTTCTTATGAAACAGGACTACAATATTTCGAAAGTAATAAATATAGAGAAAGTGGAGATAGTCTCTGCACCAAAGAGGTCTAAGTTTAAAAACAGGAAAAGAAACCATGGACAAATATGTCAGTATGATAATGATGATCTTGTGCCAATAGCCTAATAGTGACATGTATGTAGAAATTTTGCCGAAAGCTGGGCTGAATGCTTAATTGTAGTTATTACCAGGTAACAAAAAAAAAAATTAATTCAGGACAAAAAAGCATATCCCGTTTTGGAGTGGAAAGCCTGGTGGTTGTGTGAGTAGTGGCAGTGCTGAGCCATTTCTCAAATGGCCGGTTTCAGTGATCTGATGGGATGTCCTGTTGAATACTTGCCCTGAATACTGTCATGTGCTAAGTGAAGCCAGAAGCTGTGCTGTTTGATGCTTTTTATGGTGATCGTCATGATCGGGCATGGATAGCAAAGCAGACGTGTACAGATTAGGTGATTTTGCAAGGTTGTAACATACTCTCAGGGGCAGTTCAGACTTGTGTCAAAAGGCTAGCAAAAATCTAATGCTGTAGAAAATTTTATTAGAAGAGAAGATAGTTATAGCTTTTTAATATGCTATTTCTTTTTCTTCTTGAGCTTTTATCAGGATTCCTTTATTTCAAGCTGCCATTGCATGAGAAAACAAATAAGAGCATATTTTATGGAAGTCTCTGTATTTAGGTTTTAAAGAGAGCTACCTGCCTACAACTTCTACTGACATTAGTTGAACCCACAGTGCCCAGTACTTCTGAAACAGTTTTTCTTAATCTAACTTAAAGAGTAAACATGTGCCATGAATCTGACTTCTACCTTGCTGAAAACAAACAAAGCTTAAGACAGAAAAATATGTTGTCTCTTGACTTGGGAGGGGGAATAGTTAGTGTACAGTATTTTTATGCAGTCCTGACTGCTGTCTTCCGCCCTCCTGCTACAAAGATTCAAGTGCCCATGTTGTGGAGCAGATTAAAGTAACTGCTGTTGCTTAATACTGGCCCTTGTTTTCCTTTTGTTATTTCCACCTTGATGCTCACTGCCCCATGGCTATGCTATTTGGAGGGGCAGCATGGGTGGGAGAGAGGAGGGATGGCTGAGGAACTGTAAGAGGGGTTGCCGAGAGATGGGATGAAAAGAAAGTAAAGCTCAAGGGGAGTAATGGGGCTGCTGGAGGAATGAATACCCCTGCTTGTTTTAGTGGCACCAAATTAATGTGAAATCATGTCTTTTCATGCCTGTTCTAACAGACAAGTCTGTTTCTGATATGATCTCTTAATCTTCAGTCGTACCACCAGTACTTGAAGAATCACATGGAAGATACTTAATATTATGGTAATTTTTAGTGAACTTTATTTTGCCATTAAACAAAAGGGTCAAAAGTCAGAGCATGGCTATGGCCCTGCACTGCTAGAGGAGTTGGTTACCCTTACCCTCTGGTAAGAGTGGATTTAGTCCCACAGGTATAGAAGCACTCAGGTAATTCAGATGTTGCATCATTTACTTCTTGCATGTGATTAACTAGATTACAATCTGATTATTTCATTATTTGTTTATATGATCTATGCTGTTTGATTGCACAGTGGCTAGTTTTCACATTAAAACCAGAAAAGTCAAGCATGAAAACTTAGAACAATTGTGTGGTTGATATTTTAGCTAGACAAAAGCCATTTCTTTAACATTTGAAAATTAAAGTCCTCTTATGTGTGACCCAATCAAAATCAATGCAGAATATTTTTCAGATAAACTTATCTCAGTTTTGAAACTTCTTTATCCCTGGTAGTTTGAAAAAGTATGATAATAAAATATTACCACAGCTCAACCTATTTGTACGTATATGTGGAGACTCCAATTTCAAGCTTTTTAATCTATTTTTACCATTTTATCAATAATTAAACAAATGGAAATTGGATCCTTGGAATTCAGTAAAACTCTTGGTTGCTTTATTTTTGCATCAGGAACCTCACTTTTATTTTTCTGCTGAGTATGGGAATGTATTTGCAAAATTTTGCTGTATCATCTAGATTTGAAGAGCAAGACTGGCAATATAAAAAGAGATTTTTGTCTGCCTTTGTCTTGAAAAGGAAATAATTCTGATTCTCTTTCTTCCTGTGCTAGTGTGATAAGCTGAAAGAACTGAAGTGTACACTTGCTAGCATGAGGTGAGTTTTAAAATGCACAACACTGCGTATTAGTATCAGAATTTTATGAAATAATTTTAGTAACTGTTTAGTCATGGCCTTTCATGAAAGATATGTAGGCTTTGAACTGCATAGCTTATGTTTCAGTGGTTTATGTTGTGGAACCACTGTCTTTCCCTTCCAGTTGCATACAAGACTTCTGGCAATTTTAGCAATTATGTACCTGAGGAATTTATATACAATATATCTATTCTTTACTGAACTTTAACTTCTGTGGAAGAAGTTATTGCAGAAACATAAAGTGATTCACAGAGGTACTAGCTGAGGTCCTCCAGTGGTCCCTAGAACGTCTAATTAAGGCTGTTAAGGCCCCTGAATGTCTAATTAAGAGAGTAAGTAAAGAGTAAGAGATTAATAATATAGGCTTACAGTCCTTGGCAAAAGATCATGGATTGATTGCTGAGTATTTGTAATTTTCTGCTAAAATCTGGCCACTTCTCAGAACTTGGATGTTTGACTCTTTTTTTCCCAGTTTCGTCACTTTGTAGCTGTAAATAATGGTATTGCTTTAACTGTAAAGCTACTTTTAAGAATTATACTTTGTTTTTAAAGTGAGTGGCAAATTAGAAAATTTGTGGAAGTGCTGGTTATTTAATATTAGACCTATGGTTTTCAATTCATTTTAGTGGAGAACGCTTTGCATATAAATTGTCAGTGCAATTCTCCACTGTCCTGTCTGGGGTGAACATCAAAAAGACAAAATTTCTTTATTGAGATGGTGAAATTTATTTGCTATAGATGGAGATGTGATGCATTTCCATCCGTCTTGGCTTGCTTTTTTTTTTAGTGTCTGAATAATATTGAATTTGACTTAATGCTTGTTAACTACCTCTGTCCGTTAGCTCCCTTTTTCTTGACACTGCTTTTCTGCAAGTTTTCCTTCAACAGAGCTGAGTAGTGATGTCTATCAATGTTGTTAAAAATAATATTGGACAGATTTTTTTTTCTTGAAATAAACTGCAATGCATAAATTTTGGATACTGTGGAAGGAAAATGTATTAGCTGGTATTTAATGTTTCTTGATTAGTATTCCCTTTTTTTTCACTATTCCATAAAAGCTAGTCTGTTGTGCATTTATTGTTACAGATAGAATTCCCATGATCATCTACCTGTTTTGCACTTCAAGTGAATTTAGTGTTTATGAAAGGCTTCGAGAATTTGGCATTAACAAAAGTCTATCTGAGCAACCTACACTGTACATGGAATTTTTTTTTGTCTGTTTCATGGTCCGCAGCTCTTCTGTCGTCGAACCACATGTGAGAATGAAAAAACAGAATTTTGTTTCATTTTTTATCTTGTTATTTATTTGTGGGAGAGGATTTTTTTTTCTCCTTTTTTCCCCTTTTCTATTATTTTTTGGTTGTTTTTTGTCTGCTTGAAGATATTGATGGCTTGTATAAGGTTACTGTCAGAAATACTAATTAAATTTAATGATAGTAGTTATTTTTCGGTTTATTTGCTAAGTAGAACCTGAACAGTGTTAGTTTTCCCTGTAATATTTAGTGAAAGGAGAGCTTTGCACTCCCACTTACAGTTCAGCACTGAAATGAAATACATAATTTATGAACTGATAAACAAACTTATAATGTCCAATAGAATTTTACTTCTTATGCTTTATACATGTCTGTAGCTACAGGGGACAGAGGATGTACTCTTGGCAATTTGTTGGCATTTTATATAAATTCTGCTTTTTCATAAGGCTAGTAAAAATTTTGTACTTCATTCTGATAACATCTTTTAAATCTTTTATGTATCTTAAGTCAAGATTACTGTGTAGAATCATAATATTTGGAAAGAAATGTGATATTTTGAGTCTAGCTTTTACTCTGCATATTTTTTTCAGGGAATTTGTTTTGTTTTTATGGAGCCATAACATATGTCATACCTGCTGCTATTATCTGTCCTTGCCCCCATTTAAAAAAAATGACTGTGAGGAGCTTTAAGCAAATGCTGTTCTGCAGTCACTGCTCTATTTAGATTGAATGGGCAGGATTTATACATAATGCTATCAGGGTTTATTTGTATATGATATTGTATAGGTGTCTCTTGCATAGCCTTGGAAACCATATAATAATATTAGACCAAGGTGGGGAGACAAAAACATGAACTGTGGAGCCTTTCATGCCAGACAGAAGAGATTCTGGACTTTTTTTCCTAGATAAGGTGAAAAAATACTCCTATAATATAGCCAAATCTGTTTTTCTATAAAAGTGCATACATCAGTATCGTGTTATATGAGATAACCTTTAGTATAAACTGAGATGATGTCAGGAGACCATTTTTTTAAAAATATACTGCTCAGCCTGTCAAGGAGATAATTTTTTTTTCCCAGAAATATTGGGAAGAATTGAAGAAATGAAGTATTCTGCAAATTAAAAGTGTCTGGAATTTTTAGATGTGCTGAAGGAATAGACATAAATAAAATGTTCAAGCTAGAGATCAGGCAGCTTAAAGCCTGTAAGAGGCCTTAAGAAAAAAAGTTTTATGTACATAAAAATGTTATTTCTTGGGATTTTAGTTTTCTTAAAAAAAAACCCCAACAAATTCTAATGTTATTGATATGTGAGTGGTGTAGAAATTACTTTTTATTTTATTTCAGTTTGTAGCAGAGGAAAAGCATCACTTGCAGTTATTTGGTAGATTAGTCCAGGGATTTGAGAAGGGAAAAAGCTGTGCTAGATACTTCTGCTTCAAAACAGTGGGTGTATTATTTTGTAATTGATCTTACCAACAAAGTTGATCTCACATCTTGGATTTGCAAACCTGATTAGAGATTCAGCCAAGTATCCCAAAGCAGCAGAGTGCAAAAAGCTGCATTAAAGTTATTCATGCAGCTTTTTAATTGTAGAATAATAGTAAATGTTAAGACATGGATTTTATTTCTGCATGAAATTAAAATGATAGAAATCTCAAAGATCATTTGCAATTAAAAAAGATTTATTTTGCAGTTTTAAAGTTGTAAATCATATGTTCTGTATGTTCCATTCAGAGTATTAATCTCCCAGTAGATAAATATTAATGCTGTTTTGCAAATTGTTAGCAAAACTCAATCTGTTCAGGGAAACTGAAAGTAAAATGAAGCAGAGGAAGAGGAAAGTATGATAGCAAACTTTCTTTTTTGAGGTAAATAAGAAGACAGTGTCTTCTTATGTAGGAAAGTTTTAAGGCCAAAAGGAAATCTAATTGCTCTGAAAGGAATAATACATCAGAGAGGGAAAAAATAGAATTATAGAACCTCAAGAAATATTTGTTGTGAACATATATATTAAATAAAAAAATAAAATGTAGTTTGAAAATCAAAATAAATTTCCTAATCATCATAATGATTAGCTTCTCAGTTCAGATCTGTCTAAGAGAAAGCAGGTGCATTTAAGATGGAGGGAATTTAAGGAAATAATATGTTGTGATATCTGCAACAGCAGGGGATTTATTCCTTGACCTAGGAAATCCCTTGTAGTGCTCTTCCTATCCTAAGCTTCTCTATTCTAGGACATAATTTTTTTTTTAAATGTTGCATAATGGAAAGTATAATTTAGACACTAAAACTGATTTCTGAAAATATTTTATTAGATTGTTGGCTTCACTGTAGACTTTCAGTGCTTCATGCAGTTCTTCTGGTTCCCTATGCTGAATACTACCACTACTAATAGTTTTAAGGGTGGTATTTCAAGAGCAGTTGTGAGGCACTCAGGTAATTAATCATTTAGGAACTTAATGTTACTCAAGATTTTGCTACCCAGCTGTCTCTTTGAGGCAATGACTTTTGGTCTGACAAAAAGTGGGTTAGTGGTTTCTGAGTGGTGCTAACCAATGCTTCTCTGCAAATTCTGAGGAGGAAGGGTTTACGACTCTTTCAATAAAACTCAGGCAGCAGGTCTTGGTGCTTCTGCAGTCAGGTAGGCAGTCCACGTCAGGATCTGGACGAATCAAGGGCAGCTGTCTCTGCAGTAGGTTGTTGCTGAAGGCTGCCAGAATAGTCAAAAAGCCTCTAATAAAAGCATAAACCAACAACACTGTTAAAAGCATAAAATAACACCACCAATAGAAGCAGAGGAACTTGTTAAGAGATGGCCACGCAGTCTGAGCCAGACGGGGTGCTGTGGGTAGTCTTAGTTTGTGGAATTCGCAAATAGACCCAGAATTGACTGGTGACTGAAACCTGGCAGCTTTACATGATTCTAAACAAATTTAGTAATAGGTCCGCAATCAAGTGTCATTATTTTAATGTAATTTTCAGTTCAAAATGATTGAGAGCCTTTATTAGCTTTGTGTCACAAAGTCCCAAACTAAAGATTTTCAGAATGAGGGAAAAGAATGAGTTTAATTATGTCCTCTGTATACCTCGCTCTGCTTTCTTCTATTATTTAATTGCCCAAGCTGATCGATATTTCAATTGAGAGATGGGAAACACAATCCTGACTTTAGAGCTTTTAGCAAGTTATGGACAACCTTTTTGGCCCTGTTGTGTCGTCTTTTGTAATCATGTCCTCTTTTTAAAATGTTTTATGCATTTACAAAGGCAGCAGTGTTACAATGTATTAATGTACTATGCTCTTATCCCCATAAGATAAGGGGCTATTATTCCTAGGTAAAAGGAACTGAGACAGAATATTTATGGTCATCTGAAAGGAGAAAATATTTAGTCCATTGCCTTAGCTAGAAAGCCATCACTTCTCTGCATGTGCATTTTCTGTTTCAGCTAATTGTAATATTTGAAGAGTTAATGGACCTTCACTCCCTTTTCCTGTGATACAGCATTTATGAAATAGAAAAAAAAAATCCAGTTTTTCCTGTTACTTTATCTCTGTAATGAATGAAAACTGCATCAAGCTGATTAGGGATAGCTGTTGCTTCTGTATGGTTGGCAGCTGTGCTTTTTATCTGCTGAAGAAGTTATTTGTTGCTTGGTCAGGACCAAAAGGCAGCTTTTAGCATGTTCTGGGGAAGGGGTGCAGCCAACTGACAAGTTCATTTTGGTCTCTCCTGGCTTCAGGACAAGTCTATACTGTGAGCTTATAGTTGATTGTTTGCTTATGTTTGATTGTTTGATTTTGAGGAGTGGAGTGAATGGAATTACTATTCTGATTTTCCACCACTTTGCTTGCAGAGGGAAGAAGAGTTAGGATGGCAAAATAGGAAAAACTAGACTGAATCTCTCTGTTTCTCATTTTTGGATGAGTAATGGCTGTGATAATTTAGTCCTAAAAGTCTTCTGCCCAGTATGATGAGACATTTCAATTAGTATAAGTGTTATAAAAAGTCTGTGTGTGTATGTCTATATGCCAGGTATTTATAGAGTGATAGCTCTCAGAGATATTTATCGTACTTCAGATCCCCATTATGTTATACACTGCACAGATGCATAACAAACATCCAGCTCTTGCTATGTGTTTATTTCCCAGGCATAAGACAAGATTGATTCTAAAGGCAGATGAAATGTAGAGAAGCACACAGCAAAGGGACACACACACACACATACACACACACGAATTTATCTTTGTGATCCCTTCACAGATTGCTATGGCTGTCCAAAGAAGAAGTAAACACTACGGTGGAAGATTAATTTTATCTTGAGTATCTGTCACCTTTCAAGTGCAATATGATCAAAGCTAATGTTGAAGCAGTGCAGTATTTAAAGGAGTCTGTTTTCATTTAACTGGGCCATCTGATTTTGCATTCATTATGTAAGGATAATGTTAATTTTATGACAATAACTCTAGTGCTTGTCGCTGCAATAGTTATTTGCTCTCTGGAAGAAACCTTATATGTCTAGGAACACTGATGCCCTTCTAGAGAAACTGTCACTTTGAAAATCTTTTATTATACAAGCAAAAAAAATGTCAGTAGTTTTATTACTAATGATCACTTAGCCTTCAAATACATTCCTGTTTAGAAGCTGCCTTGGGGACTCCTTTTCCTTCCCCAACCACAATTGCATAGCAAACTCTGGCAACAACAATTGCTTATTCATGGAAAAATTAATGTTAAGTAAGAAATATATGGTTTTCTAGTTGTATAGGATGCTTTTCTATTGTTTTAATTTTTAATTGTATTTCTCTGTTCAGGTTATTCTGTTCTTTAAATTAATTTTGAGCTGACAGTGATCTACTGCAGTTTGTCTACCACCTTAGAATAGAAAAGTATATGCAGCTGATTTTTCTCTTCATTCAATCATCTAGCCCCACAAAAATGCTGAAATTGAAAAAGGAGCATTGCTGGAACCATTTACAAAATCTAGGTGACAAAGGGAAACCCTTTATACTATGGGCTGGCTTATTATACTTTGAACATGGTAACTGTGTCCTCTTAATTTTCACTATTCTGTTTTTACAGTTTACTTAGACTTCTTTATTTTAACGTGTTCTTTAGAATATAATAAGTTAAGAAATGCTCTACTAGGTCAGACCACTGGTCCATCTAGCTCTGTATTCTGGCAATGGCAGAATACACAATACCTTGTCAGAAATTCCAGAAGTTAATTATAGACTGTGTTCAAAACCAAAAAATCACCCCAACAAAAAAACAATGTAAAAACCCCATAACCCAAAGAAACCCCTAAAACAGGAACACCTGTTTGGTTCCCTACAGGTGAGAGTGTTTCTTTCAGTCTCTTGTAAACTCTGCAAGTTCTTCTCCTTTTTCCTCTTATTTTCAGTTTGTTTGATCTGTCATGGTTTATGTGCTTTCCTCTTCCTTTTTGGATAAGTTTTCAGGTTTTTTAAGCTGTTGACCTTTTCACTGAGATTGTCTCCTTTACGCTTTTGTTGAGTTAAGAAGATCTCTATGTGCTTGTTTTGCTTTCTATTAGAACTGTGGTAGGCAGTTTTTATCTGGTCATCTAGTACATTGTTTTTGGAACAGCTCATGCTTGCATTCTCACATGCTTTTTCAACCACTCCTTTTGGGTTTTTTTCATTTGGTTTGAATTCTTGTACCACTTCTATCTGTGTCGTTGCTGGAAATTAAATATCATTGTGCTGGATTTATTGAATCCTCCATCTTTTTTTTTTTTTTAGTGTTATTTTTAATTATGTTCTGATTACTTTTAAACATCAGGTTTTTCCACTTACAACTTGATACAAGTCATTTGCTCCACTTATGACTAAGGTCTGAAGAGCTTCTCTTGGGGGTTTTAAGACTAGCTCTTTTAGGAACCAGTTGTTGCATCCAAAAAATTGTATTTCTGCATCTTGTCCTTATGTGACATTTGTCCAGACTGCATATGGATAGTTGAAAATTGCTGCTTCTGCATGTTGAGTTTTTTGTATCTCAGATGCCACCTCCTTATCAAAGTCTTCTATCTAACATATTTCTAGGCTTCTAATACTGTTGTGGAAGCACTTATCAGTACTTTGTTGTCCCCTATTGTATGTGCTCGTCAGCTGATGTTGCAGGTGGCCTGACTTGCTCTTTGCTTAATTCCTTACTTCCCCAGTTCTTTGTATATCTCCTCTTGTCAACATTATCTTGTGGCTACACTGAGACTCAGCCTGTTTCTTGGGCTGCTGTGGAGGTTCTTGACTTCAGTTTCCTGCTAACAAACTGAAAACCACCCTTTCTACACTCCTCTCCTTCCTAGAGTAACTAAAGGTATGGTGACCTGTCTTTCTTGCCCAATTATGACTCATATAACTTGGCAGGTTCTGCAGTCTTTAGACCTGATGGATGAATCATTTGTCAGTTCCTTGGACTTTGCAAACCATCTCACATAATCTCCCATTGCCAACACTGGCATTTGCCTATTACAGAAATTTCCATGACTGCAGAGCCCCCTCAGTACAGGAGGAGCACCAGCATGACCTGTCCAGCATGAGCACCACTACTGCTGCATCATTCTGCTACATCTCATGTGCACACTTCTTTGTGGAGGGTGCTGTAGTAAAATACGCAAGAGTCAGGGCAGATATCGCTTGTTAGTTCAAAATTTCATCAGTGTTTCTTTCCATGGAGGTAAATGAACAGAATGGTTTTTTGTTTCACAGTAAATTGGAACAATGATAAATGAAAGTGATCATTGTGTAAAAAATGCCTGTGCTCCATGTTTTTTACGTGTTAGTTTTGCATAAGTATTCCTACAAAAGAAGATGAAATAGCTCTGTGATTGTACTGAAGGATCAGATTTGACCCAATACTGATAGTTGGTCATAAATCTAAACTTCTGAATATTTTAAACTTATTCTTTTTCAATAAATCTTGAAACTTTGATGAATTCAGGTAGTATCTTTTAACCCACTATCGTATTCTAATTCAATATATTTGCTTTTTATTAAACCCACATAACTGCTTCTATTTATTGCTCCCATATGCTGATGTGTTCTGATATTGAAATAGTTAATGATTATTTTTCATGTCACTAATTCCAGCATCTTAGTTCATGTTTTGTATTATTAGTAGTACTGTTTATTCTGAGCATACAGTATGGTTAAATCTAAAACTCAGAAACATGTAGGAATATAAGTATTAAAATATTTGTACTTTTTGGAGGTAGAAGGTGAGAGAGTTAAATACCTTCTGCATAGTTTCATTTTAACTCATAATGTTTATGAATTGATTATTGCTTCTTCAAGAGATTTGAGAAAAAAAATAATTTGGCTTGTTGTAGGAAAAAATAGATTCCTTTCCTCCCCTTCATTTACCTAGAAAAAGCTCTTCCACATTTCAGAAAATTAAAACTGTCGGAATTATTTTGATCTATAGTCAATATTAGAAAAATTAATCACTGTCCTTTTTTAAAAATAGGCTCTAACTGTATTTCAACTATCTATGCTTCACAGTATTTAAGATGCAACTTCAAATTTTAGTTTAGTGTGTTTATTAGTTGGAAATTATACTTTTTATATAGGGCTTACAACTGGGCAATCTTGAGGAGTGAAAATTTCATTTCCAATATTAGTGCCTTGGAAATTACATTATGAATCAGAGCATTTTATTATAATGGTTTTGCCAGCTTATGTATGAGATATTTTTTTGCTAAACTGTGTCTGAAATCACATACAGAAAGCACTTAAAGCGATGATTAACTGTTCATGGAACAACATTGTCATAATAAATGTTGCTTGTTTATTCCTTTAATCTCAGATTGGTTCAGAGAAGAGAGGAAGAAACCCTGTAATGTGAAAACAGAGATGCAGAGAAGTGACATGATCTTGTGAGGATATAGAATTGAGTGCATACTTTAGTAGAGCTGAAGTTTATATACTGACTTGTTTAGTCACAGTTTCCCATCAGATCTGTTCTGTTTTTACCTGTGGCTAGACATAGCCCAATCTCAGCAAAACATTTTTACTACCCTCCTATTTATTTGAAGTGATGTAAACACTGAAGAGCTACTTCTTGGAATACAGGCATCTTGAAGTAGCTTTTGTTCTTCATTTCAGAGCCCTCCAAAAGGAGGACTCCGAAAGCAGATTGCTCTCTGGAATGATCTGATGAATTGCTGAAGACAAATCAGCTGTCTGGGCTATTTGGTAGGCATATCAAACTCCTGCAGACAGTTACACATGTATTTGAAGAGAGAAATTTATTTTTGTGTTCTTACTAGTGCTGAGTTTGTTGCTTAACTAACACAGTTGTTTAGCTAAACAGTTATTTTTCATAGATTTTAATTATGTCCAATTATCCAAGTGTAGTCTACATAATTCCACAGGTAATCCACTGTCCTGTAAGGAGCAGGGACAGTCTCCCAACAACTTTAAAATTAATGAATCTGCTAATTTAATTGAAAGAAGACAGGTTTCCTTATTTCAGTATTGAAGTCTAAGACTGAACCGTCAGCCATCCTCCATCCAGATGACACATTATGACTTTCTTATAGGTTGATCTGCTGGATGTCAGGATTTTTCCGCTTAGACTTGTAGGTGTTGTGCTGTCTTCTGAAGAACCAGAGTTATTTCCTCTCTAAATCCACCTAAATTTTTTATTCTGTGCTGTTTTAAAAATATGTTTATGATATGCTTAATTATTCAGAGATACTTGCAGTTTTAATCCATACTTGGCCTCTGTGTTTAAATGTTCTCATTTCTCTTTGCCAGTTTTTTAGCTTATGAATACTGGTTTGATGTGTGAGAGTTGTCTGTTGTTTGGCAGTTAACAGTTTAATGTTAAATTTGCATAATAGCAAAAATTACTAAAGCGCTTCCATTTTGCGCAGGAGGAGATCTGATTTCTTCTATGAGTGAAGGGAAAAAGAAATGGTCCATCATGCTTATATTAGTTCAGTGTAATTTTTATGGCCATTCATAAGAATCTACCTATAATTGTGCATGTTCTAGAGTAGAAAATGCAGTTTACCATTAAAGTATAACCATGCGTGAAAGTCTGGAGGCATTACTCTTATCTCCTTTTTTTTTTGCTGCAAGAAGGTGATGATTAAAAAAAACAGGGGAAAAAAACCCCTTTCCAAATTAAAATTTTATCTTACTAAGTTGTGGATTTTTTTGCCCTACCAAATCAATAAGCCTTTTATTGAGTTTCAGCAACTCTCAAGACCTAAATTTATCAAGACTATTCAGATAATTTCCTGCTTTCATGGCGTTCTGCAAAGAATGTGTAAATTATATCTTCATAATCTTTAATTATGCTGAGCCTTAGGAGCTGTTACCAAGCATGCTAGAAAATCCTCCATAACTTGCTTGATTCTGTGTATCTCCTGTGTTGTGACTGGGTTGAACAAGGCAAGACAACAAACACAAAAATATTCTCTCTTTGCTGTGATTTTTTCTGCCACTGTCAGGTCAGGTATTCTAAGCATTTCAGTGTCTCTTCCTTCTGTGCTTCTAAAAGCCTCTTGATGGTGTTACCTTGCAGAATCCTTAATTGTCTGTAGCATCCTTCAGTTAGGAGCCTGGCATATATGATGTCATTAGCTTGCTAAGCAGTGTTTGTGACAGATTGCTGTACTTGCGGTACAGTGGTCACGTGGCTGCATATTGTAAGGCTTCCAGCTATTGTGGTTATTTTGTGCCACTAGATGATACTATACTTTTGTTAGTTTCTGCTGTGCTCTTTGTCTCATAGACCTCTAGTTTGAAGAATATTTTTCTCCCTTGTATCCTCTTTAATCAATAAGTAGTTTATTAATTTTGCACCTCTGTTTCCTTTGTTAGTGCAGCAAGAAGGGAAGTTTGTGGATTTTGTTAAAACATTTTTTTTCCTCACGTACCACTCTATTTTGGTTGAAATCCAATGTTTTGGTTGGATTTTTTTGAACTAGGACAGTCTGAAATATAAGAAAGTCCAAGGAAAGTAATACAACTGATGAATTGCTGTTATTTTTGTGATCATTTTGACTTCTGTCTAAAAAAGTGGTTGTAGATGCAGATTTGTAATGGGACAATTTTCGAACTTGCAGATACTTTTTGAGCTTTAAATAGCATGTTCTATAGGACATGAGTTGGAAGGATGCGGGAACTACTTTCTCTATGTCTGTGTGTTAGTTCCTTTAATCTGAAGAATCCATCTGCTATTCTAGCAATATAAAAGGAGAATTGGAAAATAAATGTGGAGGAATTGTTCTAAATGTGGATTATTTACAGTAATGTAGCTCATGTTTGTATTAGAGCTAAAACCTAAAATTCTAGATAGAGAGTCAGTTGACTTATCCACAGAGCTGGAGCTGTTTGTGCCAGATTTGCCATGGCCTTCCTACCCTCCCAGAGCCTTAGCCCTGACTGACAGTGCCTGTTTTGCAGATATAGGAAGAACTGAGTGCTTTTGAATTTGGTCACTGGCATCTCTGTAGAAACTACAGGACCTTGCCAATAATGTAGACATCTGTAGTGCCTTTTTTTTGAGATGTGAACATTACCCCTGTTTGTTTTTTGTTTGATTGTTTTATTTGTGCCCTGTAAGACAGCTGTCAGAAGACACCTGTCACTTACTGTCCCTAGTGGTTGGCTCAAATAAGACTGAACAGCTCTGGTGTTCTGTCTCCCGAACCATTCTATATTCTTAATGCTGCCTTCTCTGGTTATGAAGAAAGGAGGCCTGTCATTAATGAGGTATTACCATGAAGTTAGTTGCAGGAATGACTGTCATCAGGCTGGTCTCTGATGCACTGTGGCAGTCATGTGTATATTAATGAAATGGAAATGAGGGTTTGGCTTTCTGCTCTTCTTAAAGAGTGCCTTTGGGATGACCTAGGGATTTCATTAAAAGAGAGAGGAAGATATATCAATATATTAAGTGACCCTTTGGGACTTGTGTCTCACTGCCCTTCATTCAGTCTCTGGAATGGTCTCCCTGCCTCTGACTTTATCCTGTTGGTACACGTGTCTTCAAGCAATTTAAAAGAAAAAAAAAAAAAAGGCTCATCTGTACTTGCCCTTCAATGCTTACAGCCATTTATAACACGACATGAGGGAGAAGACTTCCAAAACTGGACTTCTGAAGTCCAGTGGTATTCATGAGATTTGAGTTTTTGAAATGAACACAGTAAGAGACAGGCAACTGTAAGTTGCGATGTTTGGCGGTGAACAGTGCAATCGTGTTGTGGTACTTGGCCAGAAGACTCATGTAGCCTCCAGTGGTTTTGCAACTTGTGGAGTCAGAGGTGATGTCCTTGTGTATAACACAGTATGTCTAACAACGTAAGCGGTACAGCTGTCTGCTGGAAGTAGTGTCAGTGTGTGGATGGACAAGCCCATTAGCATTTTGGGGACAGAGTTGTAGTCCAGTGTCTGTTCACAGAATTGACTTGCCAGTCACCTAAATCCTACATACAGCAACAGTGAAATTCCATGTCTTCCTTCCTCCTCTGAAAATGCTGCATTTCTCCTTTTGAAGTGAGGATGATGGCCCCCTTTTAATTTACTAATGGATTACTGAAATGAAAGGTAGTCCATTATTTTTTTTGCTAATATCATCTCAAGTCTTTTTCTTGAGCTTTTTTTTTCTCTCTGATGCGTTCCCGCATAGTTCCTACATTGCCAACCCAAATGTAGGATTTTTGGATGAGGTTTTCTAACAGTAAAGTCAATTTTAATAATTACCTGATCTCTGTCTGAAAAGGCATTTGAAAAGAGACACTCTATGTAACTGCTGATTCGTATGATTTATGTATAGGCTTAAAGTATAGACGATTTACTTTCAAACTCAGCAGAACACTGTTACTATGCAATGATTTAAGTGATTTAATTATAATTTACCACATTCTTTATTATTGAAAGAAGCAAATTTCTCAGGGGCCAAACTTTGAGAGCTGCACGGTTATGGATCGGTAATATTTTTATTTTCTTGGGAGCCTCTACATCTTTTTCACCCTGTTAATCCCTCTATTCCAGTGATTTTGCTAATTGTTTATTTACTGCTTTAGATTTCAGCTGTCATATTAAAGCATCAACTTCATTAGTATGATAAAGTGCTTTCTTATCATAGCTCACCACTGATGCAGCTTTTCTCTATATTCCCATTTTAATGACATTGAATAAAAGGAAATAATCTTACCCTAGCAATGTAAGAAATCAGAGACCTCAGCAGATTTTCAGTGCCAATAAGAAAGGACATTACGTTAAGTTTTACACTTTAATAATTTTATATCATGAAAATTTGCAGTTGTTTTAGTTATAGATTTAAATACGAACGTAAGTAGCTCTTTGGTATGTATGATCACAACATATAGGTCATATTGCTATTAAGACCTAGTAAGCTGCTTAATTAAGTTAGAAATTTTTTTGATACACAGATAAAGGACAAAGGGATTGACTTGACTTCACCTTTCTGTAGCTCTGAGTAGAGATGGCCATTGCAGCCCCTTGAATTCAGCGTGGTTGTTTTTCTGAGATCTGTCAAGTGCTTAGCTGTGTGGTTGCCAGCAGTGTTGCTCTGAACCAGAGTGTCCTCACTGTGATGGAGAAAGACCTGTGCTTGAATACCTGTGTTTGATAATGGTAAGAGATGTGGTAGGGTGTGGTTCGCTAGGGGTATTTGAGAGGGCTGCCTGATCCTCAGCAAGGAAGAGGTTCCTGCATCCTGGTTCGCAGTGTGAACAGTGAGGGATTAGGATCTTGCATTTAAACTCTTTGAGTAGAAATGTTGAGAAGTAGAACTAAGAGGCTTTTCTGTCTTCTCTGGTATGTGATGGCTATTGGAATAGGTTGCTAATAGAGCTACTGAAAGTATTTAAAAAAAAACCAACCAAAAAACCCAAACCAACCAAAAAAACGGCAACATCTAAAAGGTATGTTTGCAGGACAGTCAGCCAGTGGACCAAAGCAATAATAAAAATTGTGTTCTTGCATTGTTTGTTACTGTGAATGAAATGCTTCATTATATATGTTTGCACTGAATGGCTATATTTTACAAGTTAAAAAATTGAGGCAGGTAAGAATTTGGCAAAACGTGAACATCTAAACGCAATCAGAGTAATTTTCTGTATCAGGAGATCAGAGAGATTTGCCAGATTTGGCACATGTATAGGAGAATATGCCAAAAGATAGCAGTGGTGAGGCAAAAATGAGTCATCCCCAGTTCTTGAGAACCAGATGGAATTTTCTTTTTCTTTTAAATGGAGGTCAATTTTATAGCTATAATAGTATCAGAGCTCATCAAAAACATCTGTGAAGACATTTTTGCCTCAAAATGGTTTATGGTAAAAGGATGTTTCTTTCTCTATGAAACTTTTTGATTTCCATTAAAAATTATAATTTTTATGCAAGACAGAAAATGATGTATGGGTTTTTGAAAGGCAGGTATTTTTTTTTATAGGTGTGGAATGGAAATCCAAGGAATGTTAGACCAGATTTTAATACCTATGTCTCTTAATAACCTTCAGGAAAAGTTAGCCACAGTTCACTTCCATAGAATTCCATAAATTTGTTGTGGGGAACTCTAAGATTAAAAATGAGCAAAACAAGCTCAACAATACAATTACTGAAAAGAACAAAAGGAGAACACCCTCGTTGCCCTACAAAGAAGAAATGTGTGTTTTTATGGTTTCTTTTCTGTATGCTATAGAGAAGACCTTGTGGTAGTTACACTTTCAATGGTTTCTGGCTGTGGGATTCATCGGTAGATACAATGAAGCTGTCTTATCTGCTCTTAACAGTGAGTCTTGTTTTTGTGTATCATTTAAAAAATACAATTGTTTATAGATAAGGAATTTTGCATAACAATAGGTAAATAATCTATGATTTATCCTGGGAACATCAACTTGTTAAAATTGGAAAAATATGATCCTAAGTAAATCATATGAAGCCAGAGGTAACATTTAGCAATTATCTTAAAACCAAACCAAAAACCATACAGAAAAAAACCCCCACAAAAATCCCTTGCCCTCCAAACCTGTTTTACAAAAGGGAAAGTGTCAAAACCTGGTTAAATTCAAAATAAATCTACCCTTTATCTTTGTCAGTTTTTTTGTCTCCCTTTCCAGGAATACCTAGCCGAAGTGGTTGCTCTGTTTTTCTGGCAGAGAAACCCTTTATAGGCATAAATTGTAACAAGATTTCAGTATCACACAGTAAAAATGAATGTAGTTCGTTAGCCAGTCTTCCAGCTGACTTTCTCTCAGATTTGATGTGGAAGCCACAAGGATCTTCCCAAGCTCTGTTGTTGCTGGCACTTTGCAGTGCAGCATATCTTCCTCCCTCCTTGTGTACTTGCATATGCTCGCCACCCTCAAGAGATGAGAGAAGCAGTCTGAGAGGAAAGGGGGATCTAGAGCAAGCCATGTCTCTGAAGCTGAGAGCTGCAGGCATTGCACTTGTGTAGCTTCCTTGTGCATCCTTTAGAAACGTCTGAGGGCTCGCCTAGTCCTAAATACTAGTAGCAAGTAGTCTTTTATTGGCCCATCTTCTCTAATGACTGTTCGTGAATCATCTACTGCTTCTGGATGCATGCTGCTAATTTGTTTTCAAGAGGGTGATGACTGTTCATGTGGAAAGGACTGCCAAATACCTCATCAAATTAGAGGTCTAGGGTTGTGGGTTTTTTTCTCCATCTTTGGATGTGTTTCTTCATGTTTGCTTAGAGGTTTAATAGGAATGCTTATTTCACATAAGCACAAACCACCCTCTTTTATGTAAATATTTACTTTCACATTCAAATATCTACTTAAATCTTGCATGATTCTTAAGGATCTGAATCCCCCCAAAAGGCATCTAACTTGTGTGTAATGGTTCTTGGAGAAGTAGCTTGTTTTCTGGCTTTGCCAGAAACGCACTTAGAAAATTATATAAACGTTCTAAACTGTAAAAGCTTTTAGGCAGCCACCAGCAATAACAGCAAACGAAATGCTTGTGCTATATTTGCACATAAAATTTTATTTTTACATAGGAATTAGGCATTTATATTTGCTTTTTAATACAAAATGTTTCCAATAAATGTGAAGGATTGCAATAGCTTATAAAGCTTAGGTGTAAGGGTTCTTTGAGCTATATGGAGTTTTCCTAAAAATTACGTGAAGGCAGTAAAGTGTGAAATTACATGAAGTTTTCTTGAACGTAAAAGTGATTTTCTTGCTATTTGCTATTCAGCTCTTCTTAGGCCCCTCCTCTCCCCAATAATTTTCCTTTTTAATCAGGTGCTATGTTTTTTGACCATCTCTAATGAATAAAACAATTAGGATATACATACAAATTGGCATGAGGAAAAGCAAGAACGTGATGAGGAAGGTGACAATAGGCTCAAAAGTTTGAGAAAATTATTCTTATAGTTGCATTTTAACAAGATAGGAGTGGAAGGAGAATGTATTGGTTGAGGCAATAGAATTGAGTGGTTTGGTAATTCAAATACAAAGAAATACAAGCTTGGAGAAACTGGTGCAGAAAGAAATGCAGTGGCAGAGAGATGTTCCTGAGAAAAGTCAGAAGTGATGTCAGTTGGAATGTCTAAGGAGCAAGTGAGAGATCCAAGCCTGACACAAAGAAAGTCATGGCATTGCCTGCTGTGAATCTGCTGGAAACATCAAGATTTTGGTGTTTTCTTGCATGGACTATATGCACAAGCAGACATCTTGTTTTGGAGAGAGGAACATGTCTGATACAGTGAGATCAATTCAGGTTACCTGTTTGTAAATGGTAATTGAATTGATGCTTATGGACACTTAGAGAAGTGTATCAATCAAATAGAGGAAGAAAAAAAGGGCTTGTATGTTTAGAGTCATTAGGCTTTGCAGCAATTGCTATACGGTGTCAGTCTGTTTCAGGCAAGGGTGTTCAACACTAGTTTACTATGTTACTTCTTAGTATATATACTTTATATGAACTTTTATTCTTGCATTTGTGCTTACGAGTAGGTTTTTAAGATCTGTTTTCTTTTAGATCAGCATGCTACAATTAAATGCACCTTTAATTAAATGCAGATACTAAGATCTATTTCTGGGAAATGTTACTGGTCTGGTATTTTCCTCTGTCTTAAAAACTCTGGACTGTTGTTTCATGGCTTGGGAAAAAAGGAGAAGGAACATGAGAGAGGAAGTTGAAAAAGGTTGGTTTTGGTTTTAGGAGATAATCATATGTTTTTGGGGAAAGCATTATGAAGCCTGAAAATGTCTTTTTTTTTTTTTTGACAAAGTATTTTGCTTATGGTGAAGCCACATAGATGTACACTTCGGGATTTTTGAAAGCATTCTGTATTTGTGTAAATGTTATTAGAAGCTGCATTCCTATAACAAAAGTCTGGATAGCACATCTAATTGGAAATATTAAAGGGAATTGATTGTTCCCACCAATGCCAGCTTAACTGGAACATGTCAAAACCCAACCAAGTCAAGTAAAAACTCCGTCTCCTGTGTAGTAATTAAAAAAGCTGTGTGGTTTGTGCATGATTCTATTTTGTTTCAACTGAAATAACTTTTAGCCATAAATAACAAACAATTGTACTTGGACAAAACTCCAACAATTTCTGGTGCAGATTTGATACCTCCAATGTATGTTGTCTTTTACTTCACATGTCCTTGCATTATATTTGGCTAAACAAAGTCTACCTCTGAAAAGCAAACTAATATGGTCTGGCTGCGTACAGGCCATGAGTCCCCAGAAGCTCTTCAGATTTTGCTTTTATTGTTGACTTTGCTCCCTTTTTTTTTAAAGCTAATAAGTGGAATTGTACAGATGTGTAGACTGTCTGGGTAAATGGAACAGATGCAGTCAGCAGAAGACATTTTTCAAGCTGCTAAAATAAACCTAAAATTGTAATAGTTGTAGGTGTTTTTTTTTTTTTTTTTTTTTAATAGAATGTGTCTTGTAAAGGCACACCTTGATTACTTTCAATTTGGTATCGTGTATTTTAGTCATGATTTAAGTCTGATTTTGCTAGATTCTGCCTACTATTAGCAATATGATACAGTGCAATGTGTTTCTGCCAAAAGCAACACTTTCCAGAAAGCTCTCAGCATGTCATAGAGTAAATATAATTAGTCTTACAGTGATATATTATTAATGTAAGTATTTCTTGAGAAAGCCAAAAATCAGAGCTGGAACATCTGTTCCCGTTTTATTGTTGCAGTTTGTGATTCTACTTCAGTGTTCTTATCACTGCATCTATATAAACTTTCATTTCCCAGTTAAGTATGTGTGAAATATTTCAGGCTTTCAGATCCTAAAAAAATCATCTTTAAAATATCATTACTAGTTTGTCTTTAAGTGAAGACCAAGCCTGAGCATTTCAGCTAAAAAATTACTCATTTTAGAACAGTTCAAATGCAAATACTGCAGGTTTGATTCATCAACTGCAATGAACAATGTGAAAAGCTATACAAACTTGTAATTCAGTTTATTTATATGGAAATGGTGTAGTGACCAACCAGGAATCTATGATGATTTCCCTGGGGGCAGGTACAGAAGGATTTACCCTTTCAGAGCTGGGGAGGTTGAAGTAGAAGGGACAACAGCACAGCATGTGTTCAACTCTTGTAGATCCCTTTTTGTTTCAATGAGTTTATTCTTGGCAGGTAATCTGGTACTCCAGTATATACTCAACTGTGTGAATGTTAGGCATCTGCTGTGCTGGACTTTCTACTAGTGGTTTTACTACCAAACATTCCCTCTTATGAAAATGGCTAAACTTCTTTTGACTTCTGTAGTGGTACCCTGGACATAAATGTTTTTAGTTTAAATGTTTAGCTTGGAAGGAAAAAAAATCCTTATTATTAGGTGATGTCAAATTTTTCTTTCATAGTTCATGGATTTATGTTTTCCATAGCAGAGAAGTATTCTATCAACGTGTTCCTTACACAACCAGTGCAGCATTTCCTTTCTGGAGCACTAAGGCCAGTGGTTGTCCATTATGGTTGTCTATGCTGTGTTAGTGACCTTCTGCTTGAAACTAGTTTAACTCCTGTGTGCTGTAGTGTTTTCAAGTGGTAAGGCACAAAGAGGCCTGTATCATTTCATTCTGTAGACTTTGCTCTCTTTTAATTTCCGTCATCTTTCTAGTTTAAAAGTAAATAAATACTATAGCCTGTAGGATGAACCTAAAATCATGTCAGTATTGAAGTAGAGAATAAGCTGTATTTGTGTAAGCAAAGTTTGTGGTTCAAGTTATCTGCCCTTATCTATATATCTTTCTTTCCAAAGAGATTTTTTTCATTTTATTCTACATCTACAGTATTGAGATCAATGGCCTGCTCAAGAAGGGTCAAGAAAAGCTCTACCTAGCCATTAATATTCTTAAAATTTATGTCAGCATGTGGGGAAAAGACAAAATTTTTATTTCTTATCACTACTTAAGATGAATTATTGTGAGCTGGAGGCCAAATAAAACCAGAAACCTTGAATTTTAACTTTTAACTACCAGTAAGACTGATTTGATGTTGATACATGTGTATGTCTGAGTGTGTGTGTGTGTCTGTATGCATACATAAATTGTTTCATCGTCTGCATGCTGTAATGCTAGCAGCATGCTCTATCATGCTTCAGGCTTAACAGGTTCTCTTATTAGATATCCTTTTATACTGTGTTAGTTATGTCAAGAAAGAGTGATTTCTGACCTGTACTTGGTTCTGTTATCTCAGGTCTATTATCTTATGCCTACCCACAGAAACTAGACATGAAGACAACTGGTAATGCTGACCTAACATGAGAAGTATAGCGGGATTTATGCCAGCTATTCAGTTCATTATTTTTTTCTTTTTGGCATTAATTTCTTTCCTAATGGCAGTAGCTTGAACATAGATACCTAAAGCTTTACTGCAACAATTCCACCCCTCTTCCTGGGACGACTAGCTGTGTGGAAGCTGGACTGCCAATGCCACACAAGCTTATGCTTTCTTCACAGAATTATTGGCTTTTCCTGCTTCATCTAAATGTTTTGGAGCAGCTGGGGGAGCATTGGAGAGTTGGCTGGCTCATGACTCATGCTAGCTGAGGTCTGTAAATTCTGGGTTGCCTCAGAATTTGTTCGTGTTGCCATCATGTTGACTGTGGCTACCCCTCAGCATTTAGGGGCTGAAGGTGCTGCATGCACATGCTTGTAAGTTAATACTGAAGCTGGGGGAGACTGATCTTGTGACCAAGGACTCAGAGGTTGTGAGTAGAGATGGAATGACAGGTTGACAGTTTCTTTTGAATATCCAGATTTGCATGTGATTCGGGTTGAAATTAATATGCCAAGGTATTCATTGCTCAATCTTTATGTGATTTGGCACTTTAAGGCACTGGGCAGTGAAAGGATGTGAAGCCTCAGTTAACAGTGTGGTAATTGTTGTTTTAAGATATAGTTGTAATTTAAATAGTTGTGCAAAGCTTCTCTGAATTTCTTTACATTTGATGCCTTGAGCTCCTGTGAGTTAGTTTTCATACTACCACTTCTGTAGTCTTCTGTAGAAGGTAAAAGTTTCTCTCTTGACTCTTGACCATTGGACGAGCTCCTATAAGCATGGTAAGGCTGGGATTCATCTCACCTAAACTGAGACACCCAAATGTTGGTCACCCCAGCCTAAACTGATTATTGCAGAGTCCAAGGAGAGGAGCAGATACCTACAGAGGGTGGTTCATTACGGCTGTCTTAAATCCCAGTTTCACAAGGTATCTCGCTGTCTTACCATTTGCTGTAAAGGGAGCTGAGGCTGAGTAACTGCAAATGACAGAGGTCTAAACAGACTTAAGTGAATAAATTTTAGGTGCTTTAAGTGTGGTGCATCCTAGTCTAAGTGGTTTGCGGAGCTCAGTTAGCTCAGTTAGAGCCAAAATGGACTCAGTAGAGCTTAGCCTCTTTGGTATACAGATGGTTGTCAGCATAGCTTTGCTGCCGTACATACTTGTTTAAATAAACACTAAAATTATTGAATTTGGAGGACAAGCATTGAAATAGAATTGTGTCCCAAAATGAACTTACACACATGTACTGTGTTTGAGGCAATGTTAAAAATTCTGTGGGATTGTGGATTATGCCTTTGTTTTAACAGTAAATGTTAAGCATCAGTGTACATTCATGAAGGAATAAAAGTGGTAATGCAAAGTGATATTCTCTGTAATAAGTAGACAAGTTAATACATTGAATTGTGTGACTTAGACATATCTTACGTTGTTTTAAATTTTAAAGATATTAGAATACAGCTCTTTAGTCATGTAACATATGCAGAAAAACAGAAAAAAAATGCCCAGCATTAAAAACTCCAGCCTTGATTTCTTCTTGGTGATGCCAAGAGGCAACATGAGAAATTGTTCAACAATGGCAGAACAGGAAGTTCTGCCTGAACATGAGGAAGAACTTCATTGCAGTGAGGATGACAGAGTACTGGAAGAAGTTGCCTGGAGAGTTTGTAAAGTCTCCCTCACTGGAGATATTCAATAACTGTCTGGACAAAATCCTGTGCAACGTGCTCTAGGATGACCTGGCTTGAACAGGGAGGTTGGACCAGATGACCCAGTGTTTCCCCTTCCAGCCTTACCCATTCTGGGATTCTGGGATTTTCTTTGGCTCAGATAATACTGAATCCATTATACTGAATCCATTTCCTGGTTAAAATGTTCTTTTCCTTTTCTCTGACTTCTCTGATTTACAATTAATGTAATAGTGTGATTTTTTGCAAGGGTGGCACTTGATAAAGAACAGACTGTGAAAAACAGTCTATACATAGAGCTTCATAGAGCTTTTATTTCCATAGAGCTGGAAATAAAAATGTTAATTTTTGTATCTTTCTTTAGTTACAATTCTGACAGATTTCTGGGAGGCCTTCTAATATCAGATACAGCTCATATGATAACATGATACTTTTTACTGTCTCAGTACTCTCAAAGTACAGTGGAAGCAATGACAGAATTTCTTACTGTAAATAAGAATGGGGAAAATGGAGTTCAGCATATGATAATTAAATCAGTATTTGAGAATTTTATTTTTAGGTGTGATTAACCTGTGTTTCGAGATGTGGGTTTTTTTTGGGAAAATGTAAGGTTTTCAAAATATAATACAGAACCATTAATTCCACTATAAAAACAAACATGGCAAGAATTTGTTCATATTTGGGTTTTTTGCCCTTTCTCTTAATTGGGAGTAGAGTGAAGCATACCTTTTATCCCATGTCATGTAAAATATATATCTATATCTGGAAGAACAAGAAATGAGTATACAAATATGAATTTGTGATTTATAGTGTTTGAGTTTGTGCTTGTGCATAATTTTGTGTGTTGAAACATTTGCTGGTGGAAGTTAGAGTTGAAGCAGTTGAAACCTACTTGTGCTTCTCAATATTCTTGGTGATAATTTTCCATTTCACTGGCTCATGTACAGTAACTGGTGAGTTTGTTCAGGGACATAAACAGGAAATAAAAATCGGACTGTCTCTGAATGTTATGTGGCAACATGTACGTAAGCCTGAAAGATATTTTTGCACCTGCTTAATAACATATTTTTGGGATTCACAGATCATTGCAGCCTTCTGTCATTGCACGTGATTAAAATGTGTGATATCTGCTGGCTTGAGAACCTAATGATAGAAAGCCATTTTCCTGTGTATCTGAAGATTCCTTAATTTTCATAAGTTAGCAGTATCCAGTGCGCTGGTTGAGTCTCACAGATTTTCTTTGAACTGTTCAACTCCACAGGAAGACTGTGAAGGACTCAAGATAAATGATTAAAAAATTGAGTGCCCTGAAGACTGGAGTAAAGAGAAATTCTTTTAGGAATCCATAAATTTTTACTATTTCAAAAGACAGGGTTAGCACAGAATGCATGAGGATCTGCTTACTATTCTGCTGTTGCCTGCACAGAGTCTAATAACCAAATCTTCTACTTCAGGGTGCTTATGCAGAATTTGTCAATCCAACATATGCTACTATTGCACTGAATCTTTCAATCTTTTTATACGAATATTCTTTTTCAGTCTATGAAAAAAAAAGCAAGTGGAATGGCAGAGCAATTGTTACAACATTTACAGCATATTTTTCTCTGGAGGAGGCATTCTATGATACCGTCAAATATTGATTTTGTAGTAGCAGTTTGCAGCACTTGGTAAAGTACAGAGGAATATCCCATGCTCACTAAAACCTGTGGATATGTGGCTGCTTGATGACCTAAATTCTGCAGTAGAAATCTTATCTCTGACAGACCCTACATGTCAGCTTTGGTGCAAAATACAAAATTCAGTGTTTTGTATGTTCTGTTTGAGGGGGAAATAATGCAGTCAGGATAAGAACTGTTCAGGTGTTTTGATTTTTCAAGGTATTAATGCTTCAGATGTGTCTGGTTTTCAGGATGCCAGATTTGGTCCCCCCATCCCATCCCATCCCCTATTCTACAGTGGCTTAGGAGTTGCAAAGAAATAGCCTATTAGTGTCAGAAACAAGAAGTATAAAGACCAGCTAGAACATTTGACTCCTGGAAAAATAATTTAGGATTATTTTGCCATCTTGCCTACCACATCTAGTTGCTACCATGTAGCATCTTTCCTACTACAATTAGGAAAGACCTCTGTCGTTTTACACCCCCTATACATGTGGTTTTTTTTAAAGTATATGAAGTAAATGAGACATCAGTAGTAGGGACTGCTTCTGGGGGCAGCTGTTGCCAGGTAAGCAAGGTATGTCATGATGTTTCAAATAAAATGAAGATTTGTTAGTTAATGGAATTATACTTTTCCTAGGACAAAGCGAGGCAATTTCAAGGATTGCGTAACAATGGTTTGAAACATAATTTTAAAAATAAAACCATATATTTTTTCAAGTTTTCTCTTATCATAAAAGTGAGGTAAAAGTAGAAGTGGCAAGTTAAAGAAAATGCACAATTACTATTGTCTAGAACATCTTTCTTATGGTTCCCTAAAAATAGGACTCCTACGGCTTAACTACTGTGATTCTAAGTTGGGGTAAAGTTGACAAGAATTGTCCGTACAATCTGTGGTTCCTGGCTTGAGGAATGTTTTCCTCATAAAACTTTTCTTGTAAAGTTGAGTTCTATTACTAGGACTCAAAATGCCCGATGATAAATATATGACCCTCTCAACCCTCCCTGGATTAGCTGAGGCTTAACATCCTTGGGTGTCCCAGTACTGTTGCCTTGACTGGCAGCTGGTAGTAAGGGTAGAACATTCTCCCTCAAAAATAGAAATTATTTGAAATTATTTTCTTTTTGTCACACAATGTGCATATAAACTGCAACATACTAGTGGTTTATTTGTAAATGAGATCAAGATCAGGCTGCCTCTGTTTTTGGCATTTTGTCTTTCTTGTATTTACATCCCTGCATACATGGAAAGGGCCACGAAGAGTTCTTACAACTGCTCAATGTGGCCAAGTATGTGCACAGTTAGAACTGAGGTACATGAGGTATCAGAGACTCTTTTAAAACTGAAGAAGGATGTCTAAATTTTTTTCTTTGTAAAGATTGTTACTTGTTAGTCCAACTGCTCCACTGCAGCTGTTCACTCAGAGTGCTCAGTTTCTTGAAGTATGGCTCCCTTTACCTGTCACGAGATGCTAGTCTCAATCTCCGTTGGCGCAAGGTGGGCGCAGAAGCAGGTCAGTAAAGGGTGGGAACTCCTGCCCTCAGGCGGGCTGTGGCTCTGCTATATTCTGTGACTTGAATCGCCTTGTTTGCTCTCAGGACATCACTGCTTCTGTAGCTCTCTCTAGAAGAAAAGCTCTCGTGAATGTGGAGCTGTTGACATCCCTTAAGGGAGTGCTTGTGCTCACTAAACAGAGAGAACGGAGGAAGGTAACTAACACGTCTAGTGAGGCTCATGCTGAGGCCTTTTCGAGGGTTATTTTGGTGGCCAGTGAGGAGACCTGAGAGCAGGAGTAGGTGAGAAAGGAGGGTGGAGAGGTACTGGACATGTCTGGGAATAGTGTGATGGTGTCAGGGCTGGAAGATGGAATGCAAACATGGGAACATAGGACAGGTAATGCAAGGCTGAAAGTAGGAGGTGCAGTCAGAGCAACAAAGACTGTAAGGGGAAGAGGAAAAGAGAGTGTGAAGAGTTGTGTGGAATTAGAAGAACAGATCTTCATAGGAGTGGTGGGTTAGAAAATGAAGGAATAACAGAGAGTACACCTGAGAGGATGAATTTTCCAAGAGATGTCTGGAAATACAGAGGCAAATGCCATGGATTTTTTTTCAGAAATAGATGTTTAAGAAATTAAAAATTGAACCCATAAAAACTGTTTAAGTGGTGGTCTGTACCTGGTATCCTCCTACTATATGTAGCTCTGACTCGAATCACTGGGAGTAATCAAAATCCCTGATCATTTCTCTTTCAATGTATCAGTCCCCATTTATCCTGCTGCTTCTTTTTATCTTCTTTACTTGTTGAAGAGTAGTAAGTTTCCAATATTATGATTTTTAAAAAATATGATTATTGTTCGAACCTGATGATAATTCTGCTAAGCAAGGGAAAAATATCTCAACTACAGGCCACAGACAGCCTGTTGAACCAAGTACCTGACCTCTTCATTGTTGTCTGTTCCCAGGGCCCTGCAGGTAAGGCCACCAAACAGACTTCCAGCTGCTTTATTGTATTTTATATTTTTTTCCTAGCTTTTTCTTTTGAATCTTTTTTTAGAGTCTAAACAAATACAGCCAATAAGGTGTGGGAAAAGGGCTTAAGCACAGGGGAATAACTTGACAAATGAGAGATCTGGGAATTAAATCCATCTGCTACTTCTCTCAATTTAGTGTTCTTCCTCTCAGCTGCACTGTCCCTAGAAAATGTAGTTATTTCCTGATATCTAGGCATTGTAGTTGTTTAGATATAAAGTTTGCAGTGTAGTGTTTTAAGACTGCTGCAGTCTTTATTTTGTACATTCATGTTTTGAGAAATAGGTACTTTGGGGCAGGTTAAGAAAAGATAAATGTTGAACAGCAGCTCTCTTTGGAAACAATGGGTTAGCTTGGATATTGGTCCCTTTTTTGGAGGCACAACCAACATCTGCGAGAAACTTAAAAGCTCTTTTATGCTTGCTTATATAGTAAAGATGCCTAGCAACTGAGTTTTCAGTGTTATGATTGCTTGGGGTTTTGTAATATGATTCAACTCCAGCCATATGATACCCCTTTTGTGGCATTTAAGCTGGGTAGAGATGAAATGTTTGGTAATAGCCCTTTTGGAGTTGTTCATGGGAAGGTACCACAATCTGTCTTAATGATTTTATTAATGGTCTGCATAAAAGAATAGATCATAAATCAAAGATGCTCAGAGGAGAGGTTGTGAACAGCAGTCTGAGAGAAGTTTTCAAAATGAAATTAGTCTAAAAAGAATTCGAAAAGGCAGTAGACTTCTAATTGAAACAAGAAGGCATCTTATGGGAAATGTGTGAAGTGAAAGGGTTAATCTCATAAACTGGAGCAGGCTCAGAATGAAAGCAGGGAGAAATACTGACAGGGGATTATATGGCTGAAACAGATGAAAATTGGAATGAATCTTTAACCTTGCTTCAAAAATAAACACAGTGATAGGTGAGTCTTTGGGGATTGGAGAGGAAAGGTTCCATGATCGACTGGGCAACTGCAAAATATCAGTTCAGCAGAGCACTGAATTGGAATAATTCAAGAAACACTGCTGAAAAAAGATGAAGGGAAGAGAAAATGATCTAGGATTGAATGTACAGACTCAAGCAGATGGTCATATTACTGACTTAGCTGTCTGAGACTTCTCACAAGATCCAAGACTGAGAGCTGGTGAACTTTTTATCATGTGTTCTTGTATGAAAAGGATGTAGAGGGATGGATTTCTTAGCCTCAGTTGGAGTGAGAGGACCGTGTCCATGAGAGAGGTGTATTGTTAGAGCCTTCTTGCTCTGGAACCTGTTAGTAGGGTAGGGGGAATACATGGAAAAGAATGTGTTTGTTCAGTTTGAGTCTCAGTATTTTGTGACCTTGAACAAATTATTTGTTTTAACATGCACCTCTGTTTTCCAGTTGAGATTAATGAACTCTTTCTCTGAAAAGTGTTGTAAAACTAAAACCCTTCAGTGATTTTTTTCAGATAAAGCATTTTCAGATAGTGTTGAGAGTCTATTAGTTGTGAATGCTGTGGGGTTATAAAATCCTTGATGGCTTTTAGAATCAGCTTGCTACCTTCCTGACTCAGACAATACATATAATCTTATGTTTGCGTGCAGAATCTTGTGGACACCTTTTCTAGCACACTCTCACCTCTGTCTTTACTGCTGCTGTTATTCACACTAGCAAAATCAAATATAGCACAGAGATCTCCCATGCTATAATCACACCTTTGATTGCAGGAGGCATAGCCTGAAACTAGTGAGTGAGAGAGTAATGCAATAGATTATTATCAAACTCCCAAAATAGGTGGAATTACATCAGAGATAAATTTGAAATACTGAGGCTGTTAAGAAGCTGAAATCAGCTCACCAGCTGTTTTGTGCTTAATTTGATATTCATACTTTATTGCAGATGTTTTGCACTACTACTCTATCAACTGTGGCAGATGCAGAGTTAGCTAGTACTAACTATGGTAACAGACAAATGAATTTATTGTTAGACACGGACAGCTGAACTCGGCATTTTTTTAGGGTTGTAGGACCACAAAACCTAATTGGTGAGAAATAATAAAATGAACCATCTCAATTGGAATATATGTTCATTTGCAGACACATTTTTAGTAAAACTCAAGAGCATACTAGCACATGCACATACACAAGGCCATTGAATGCTGAAAGCAAATTTGACACCGTTTCATGATGACTCGGTGAAATAATGAACCAGAAGAGGAAGCTTTTAGACTACACGTAGATAGTACATCTGTTTTCACTGGTGTGTGCATGTTGATATCACTAGTAAATAGTTTATTTGAGGAGGTAGTTAGTATGTGCAATTGAAGGCTACAGACACCTACAGTATCACTGCAGTGCCCAGCCAGACCAAATGCAGTAGTACCTTTGTTTCTCCATGGAGAGCTTCTCAGAGCACAGGAGGTGCAGTTGTTACCTGAGTGTGCTGGAGCCGTGCATTCAGTTTGTTCATTGCCTTCTGATCACGTGCTTCATTTTCCTCGGGTGGCTGTGAAGTGCATAGACTGGGATGTGCAGTGTGTCTGAGACACTCTACAGTGTTGCAGTGCGAGTCCTAGATAAACTCTGCTGTGCCATATAGCATCACACTATTCAAGTGGTATGTAACAAGTTTTGTTTCCCTTGTGCTTAGTGATTTTCTTCTGACAGACTCTTTGTATGATTATTCTTTAGTGAAGACTTTCTCTGACAAGTGCAGAATGTGAATCTACGTGACTCAAGATGGTTTTTTTTCTTTTTTTTTTCTTTTTTTTTTTTTTTTTTTTTGTTTGGCTTGGTTTGGTTTTTTTTTTGTTTCCGCATGTCTGTAGTACTGCAGATTGCCATGACATTGCTGCAGTCTTGCAAATTATTTTGATGACTAAGTTAGAGATTTTTGGGGAAGGAGGAGGAGGTAACATGGTTATTGTACTAGCAGCCTACTTTATAGTACTGTATTGAGAATTAGCAGCTAGTCTGGTCCTTTGGAATTCCATCTGTTCTGCATGGAGTTTTCTTTCTCAAAGGATAATTCCATTGGAATAAGGTTGAATTCTTATGAAATTACTCCTCCTACAGGATAAAACTGAAACATGTACAATTTAATGTGTTCAGACCAGAAAAGTCAGCTCTCTTCTTTTCATCCTGAGAGAAGTTCAGCTGTACATAAATCCCCCTGACAGAGGTTTTCATGAGCAATTTTTGTAGTCTTGTAAAGATGAAGCTCCTAAACTGATCTGAGACAATGCTTTGCTATCTTCAGAAAACTTTTCCCGAGCTGTCTAATACTTTTCTTAATGCAATGAGGAGTGGTATTACCTGTTCTCTGTTCCATGTTTTACTGACAAAAATATTATTGTTGCCAAGTTTCTCTACAATCTAAGCAGACTGCATCCCAGCAGTTTTACTGGATCTTTTCTATAGGTATCATCAGTCTCATTGCTCTTTAGCCTTTCCCTATTTGAAACAAAGGTTCAAAATGGCCATTTTGCTTCAGCTGAAGCCTTACCAGTGTTGATTGTAAAGTCGAAGGATCACTGCTCTTGTGGTCATGTACATTTTCCTGATTAACACAGCTTTTTGGCTTCCATGCATCTCCCCTGGTGGTGTTGACACTTGATGAACGTTTGATTCAATGTAACCAGCAAATCCTTCTCTACAGCATGGTTATCTTTTCATTGCTTTTTACCCTGTGATCCTGCCTAATGTATGTGTTCTAAGGATGTTTGCAGTTCCTTATAGATTGGTCACCCTTAAAAGAGTCTGAGCACTAATTCCCAGTGACCAAGTACATTACTATTGTTATTTTACTATTAACTGTTGCAATGATCATCTACTACTAAGAAGGTAGTGGAGTTGTGGTTCAAGCTCAGATGCAGTAATCAGAAGTTTGCATCCTTTTCTTACCTCTGTCACAGTCTTCCTCTGCGTTCAGATCTCAGAAACCACTACCCTAATAGGGTGATATTACAAAATAGAGTTTGGTAGTTAGTTGAAGACTAAACTTTTGTCGATCAGACAAAAGTAGAATTAGTAGTTAAGTAATGCTGTACTCTGAGTGTTTGTTCTATTGCCATCTTCTATAAAATTGTTGAAAAGCTATTTAATCACTGTAGATCATAGTTCTTGCATGTGATGTACATGATTTTTCATAAATCTCGTGCATCAAGGCTTCTGTTTGTTGTTAGCAGGGATTTGGACAAGGAAAAACACGATCTTAGTTTATTACTTGATTTCTCTGTTGTAGCTTTTTACCTTCTTCCAAAGCATAGAAAGAAAGAGCTCTGGGGCAACTAGTAGTAGAGCTTGTATCAAGATTTAAAGTGCCATTTGGTGTGTTTTATTCAGATGCCTAGTATAAAAAAAAAGTCACATTTGATTTTTTTTTTTGGCTGGTCAGATCACTAGGGTCATCTTGGGGGATTGATTTGTAGACTCTATTATCCTGTCAGCATGTGGTTGCCCATAATTATGCGAGTCTTGTACTCGATGACTCACTGGACTTAAAGACTTTAATTTTACACTGTACTCTATTGCTTATCCCAACAAGGCAAATGGAAGTTGAAGTGAAGTTTGTAAGTCAAGAAATACTCTACAGTTTCCTTAGGCAGAAAGGAGTTTGTACTGGCTGAATTTCTATTGGTAAAACTGCAAAGTAGATTAAAGTATGTGTGGCACCTATTCCCATTGCAGAGTTCAGTTGCACAGTTGAACAGTAAATGGGATGCAGTGAAGCAGAACTGTGCATATGCGGAGTCTGAGGAACCTATTAAAGATTGAGATATTAAATTAAAGTCTGTACTGTGATCCTGATTTATACCATATGGAAATTGAGAGAACATTCTACTAACTGCAGTATTTGTCATATAAAACAGCAATAGAAGTTAGTTTGAATGTACAAGCATAACTTTCCAAGTTTAACCTTTGAATGCTGAATTTTGCAAATGTGACATTCTCTCTTCTGTATACAGTTTCAGTATTGGTATATTGTCATGTTGGAGTAGAAACACAGAGTCAGCATTACATCTTTAAGGGAGATAATTATAATTATATAATGTGTCAGACTACGAAGAGCATGGCAAATTATTTAAATTCATAATAACTCATGTATTATTTGCTCCATTCTCTGCAAAGAAATAAAATATAAAGTATAAAATTTAAAATCAATGAAAATACTTGGAAAAGTTGACTGGTTTTGTCCTGAAATGAAATGAAAATGCAGATGTCAAGGTCATGACATGAGGAGTTAAGAACCTTGGGCTGAAGTACACAGAGTACTTCTAAATAAATGTATTATTTGTAGTGCATTGCTACTTTATTTATCATCAGCTTTTTGTGTAGAAATTTGTAGGAAAATATATTTTGCATTCTCAAAAAATGCAAAAAAAGAAGAATTATTCATTCTTTCCTATCCTTTGATTTCCCACTAAACCAGTACCAGATATGAATGAATTCAGAAGTTTTAGAAGTATATGGAATGATTAAAAGTTTAAGGTACTACAAAGTGCAGAATAAAAGCCAGATAAAATAAAACACAATGAATATTTTAAACCCCCCAAACAATCAAACAAACCACCAACTATCAGGTTTTCAGAAAAATACCACAATGGAAATATTTCACCCTCAAAATCCTAGATATGTCCATACTGAAGAGGTGCTAGCAGCTATAGCATTGTAGATGATGCCTACCACTGGCAATTCAGCCGGCCAGTTGTAGTCCTTTAACAGAATTAACATTGAGAAGGTTGAGGATTAAACTGACTTTACATGGGAGGTATCAGTTTTCAGGGTTTAATAAGACAGAGTAACACTGTCTATTACAAGGAAATATATGTGTGCATATATGTATGAACAATACAACAAAAACATATATACATATATAAAAAACATATATATGTATGTTTTAGTTGTAACTTGAAATTGCTTTACTTGGAAAAATATACATGACCAAAACATTCATGTTGGAACATAACATACCCACAGCTTTACACGAGAAATTAATCTTTTTTTTTTGACTAGGTAATATATAGTTCATATAGTCTTAGGAGATTTGAGTGGATTTCATAGAGAAGTCAAATAATCACTGTAAATCAAAGTAAGTGCTATTAAGGAGATTTGAGAACTTGCTGTTTTAATATTGCACCTTGACAGCAAACCCATGCACTTCTCTCATCAGTATGATCTTCTAGAATGCAGTTCTGTGGATACAATTTACCAGTTTACGGCTATTACTGGCAGTATTTTTGTTTTAGGAGTAATTTTTAACTGTCCTTGCTTCTCAGAATCGGATGTTTAAAAAATAAGTAAGGCTTTGTGACATAGATAACGTCTATCTGAATTTTTCAGAATACTTTTCAAAGAATCAGAATTAATACAGTAGTGTGCTTATCACTTGTGCTGTTTGAGTCAGTGCAGATATCTGACATGATACAAAGAAGAATATCTTTTTGCTAGGAGATACTCCATCTTTATGAATTGGTATACTGGCTGAAACGTAAGGATTTGTCAAGATTAATGGATTACTCCAAGATGGTACTCGGTCATAATTTTAAAACACTGTATGTGGCTGGTTATGGTAGCTTTAGCTGCACAGTACCTCAGCAAGTTCATTTCATAGAAATGAAGTTAAGAGGTTGGAATGGACCTTAAAGCTCATCTAGTTCCAACCCCGACACCATGGCTGGGACACCTCCCACTAGACCAGGTTTCTCAAGGCATTATCCAACCTGGCTTTGAACAGCTGGGGTTGGGACCTGTTCCAGTGTCTAACCACCCTCACAGCAAAAAATTTCTTTCTGATATCTAACCTAAATTTTCCCTCTTTCAATTTGTACCCATTACTCCTTGTCCTGTCACTACAGTTCCAGATGAAGGGTCCCTCTCCAGCTTCCCTGTAGGCCCCCTTTAGGTACTGGAAGGTTGCTATGGAGTCTCCAGGCTACCTTCTCTTCTCCAGCTTGCAAGTTAGAGGCACTTTTACTTGCAATGAAAACAAATACACGTGAGACTGTGCTCCATTGTTGTTACGGTGACTTACATTTCCTTGTACATTTGATAATACGCTGCGGCACCACCGTGGGCACAGCATTTGTGTGATTATTGGCACCTACTTTCCCTTGCTCTCTTGATCCCTTTTTTTGTGTACCAAACCCTGGAAAAATAGAAGACAAAGGAGCATCTTTGGACTTACTAATGAAGGCTGTTATGATAATGAATTGGGATGGAAATAGTGGAATTTTCCAGTTTTCATGGAGGAAACTGGGAGATATTTATCAAATTGATGATTATGCAGCAAAACAAGAGTAGCAGAAATATCTGTGAGTGGAAAAGTCTGCAGGGATTTTAGGTCTGTGCTAGTACCCTCTCTTCCAAATTGTGCTGGAACTTCTTCAAGACTGTGCTATATTTTGTATAATCTTTATCTGTTGTGTTGTTTCGAATATGAACTTTAAATCAACCTCTGTTGTTGGTTAAGGCATAATATAGATACTGACTTTTTTATTTATATTTAAATGAGATCAAATATGTACTAAGCTTGTTTAATTGAACATCGCTGAGGGACACTATTGTTTATTAACCCATGTATTACCTTGATGAATTACAAAGACCTACAACTGTGTTGTAAAGGGCTAGTTTCTTCTTTTGGCTATGTGCTTTATATTGTTGATGCAGCAATGCACAAACAAGAACTTCTACATGTTTGTCCAAGAGTTTACATATTCCAGGTGGATCAGTTCCTACAAGTGATTACATTTTAGCATTAAACATCTGTGCTTGTAAGTTGGGTTCTTGAACAGCCAAATTTTTGTCTGTGTTCAGTTTACTGTGATATTAAATAACTCAACATTTACAGATATGTTTAAAAGGCACTTATATTCTTGTCGACCCCCTTGTGTTGCCTCTACCCCTGAATTTTCAGTCGTGTGTTAAGAGAGTTCATGATCTAAAATCTCTTCTGCATAACGTATGGATGTGAAAATGCTCAGAAGGTAAAAGGAGAAAATGAAGCAGTTTGAGACATCCCATAATTCAAGGATTAAGAATATTTGAAGGATATTTTTCTTTAATGGACATTTAATATGATATACATTGTAGCGTTCTTCGTACAAGAGCAAAGCGACCTTCAGTGAAGGTCTCTTTAGTGGTGTGACTTAAAATACAAAAATTACCCATTTTTAGCTCTCCTGTTGCTTGAGCTGGGTATCATTTGCTGATTTGAAAACAGGTTTATAAAGACACTGCTGAGATGCTTACCCACTCCAGTCAGCTCTAAAGAAATATAATGGAATAATGTGACTTAATATAATTCTGCAACATAATCAAATTGAATATCTGTGGGAATCTTCTGAACACATAGTCAGCAAATATTGGACGACTGAATTGAGGGCAGGGTCTATATTACATTCTTGTCTAATCATGTGCACAGAAATGCAAAGTATCTTAGAACTGTGTGTGTGTAACCTTATCTGTAATATACCTTTCACTTGATCTGACAATGACATCATGTCTTTCTTAACATTATGTACCAATTTGATCAACACCATCTTGACTAGAACACTGTGACTCTGTGACCTGAATTAAGACAATATTTATTGTAACCATCTCCATATAAAACAGAAAATGTAGCAAAACAGAGTAGAAATGTGGTTTGTTGTTTTAATGAACATGTCCTGCCAACCTAGAAATTAACTTTTGAAAAGGGCATGGGAAGGTGATTGATTTTTGTGAACTAGTAAGCATTTATTAAGAAAACATCTTTATTTGTGAGCTAAGTATGTAACAAAATAATCTGTGTACTCTGTACACTGTACAGAAAAAGAAGGAGAAAATGTTTGCAAAATGAATTGAGAAAGTTTATGTGCCAGGAAATTTAGCAGTTGCATTATTCCTGTTCTTAATCTTCCAATAGGCAGCATCTGCATTATACATGTATGCTTAGTAATTCAGCTTAATTGGTTTGCAGGGAAGGATGCAATGCATTAGATCATTAACTAAAATTAAGTATGTCAGGGACTTGCCCCAAACCAACTTATATTTTTGCTGCTGTCAGCACAGAATCATTTTTGTAGATGGGCTATGTCAGATGTTTTCTAAAATCCTAGCACAGAATGGTAGAATATGGGGCAGTACAAAATCAAATTGTTGGTTCATATCAGTCAAAAGCAGCCTTACTATGTTGTTTGCCTCTGGCTGTGGAGGTAGGATGTTAGAATCTTCTCTAGTGACCCTTTTTGGAAACAACTGTAGCACAATGTATGATGGAGACCACGTTACTGGAGTTTCCATTCTGCTGGTGTAGTTACTTCAGGAAGAAGGGCTAGGAAGAGAAAGAGGAAAGGAGAATGTGTTTATACAGCTGCAGTCTAACATCGCTGTTTTTAACCTGAAAAGAAACTTTTATTTGAATCAAGTTTAACTGAGATTAGGAAATACTAATTTAGTGCTTTAAAAAATAAACACAAACAACCAACTCCCCCCTCCCCCAAATGCTCTGGGTTTTAATAAATGATGCTACTTTTACAACGAGTACACAGCAAAGCTCTTAGGTCTGTATACATGGTCTTCTAGATCCTTGATTTTGGCTTTCTGGGATTTTATTTTACTAACTACAATTTTACATTGTGAACTTCACATATAACATATGCATGTATTACATTTTTTGAATTTAATGCCTGATTGGAAGCCATTATTACTTTTTGCCTCCACAATTGACTGTGGATTGCAGAATGGGCACTGTTGCTGCTATACAAGGAAAATTGGTTTACCCACACTTAACTTTGCTACATGGGGACAATTAAAAAAGGGTAACAGGAATTAATTTTTTCAAGTGTCTGATTAAACCGTGTGTAAGCTCCTACTCTTTTCAGAATTAAATACACTTTAATTTAGTCTAGTTTAATTATTTGAGTAAAGTAAATTAAACCAAACTAGCTTAATTCAGGATGGGTGTTGATAGGTAGCTTCAAATTACTCAGTTAAATTTAAAGCCAGGCATTTATTTAATTTGATGAACTTTTCTGAATGTTGCTGTATAGCAAGCTGCCTATAAGAACAACTTTTTTTAGTAAACATGTCTGCCTTAATGCGTGATTTTTTGTAGTCTCATCCTCTTCTGCTTCCAGTTGCAGGATTCATCCAGTAGTTTTATTGTTTTGTTACATCTTATTTACAGTGTTAAATATGACCCCCCATAATCAGTCCTATGAAATTTGTTATTGGAAACCCATAAATGAATGGGCAGAATGCACAGGGTGATGCTATTTTTTTTTTTTTTTTTAATTCTAAACCAGAAAATCTTTCTAGCAAATAGACTCATTGCAACAAAATTTTCTTTCTTTAACTTGAACCATATTTCTTCAAAGGGATTCTCCAGCTCATGGTTGTGTTGTCTTGAAGAACTGCCTGTTTTTGAGGCTTGTTGACAAGATCTCCTTTAACTATATTACTACAAGAAATTAGTTCTGTAAAATTGGTAGATAATGCATACTGAATTACAAAGACAGATGAAAGTATATATGGAATTATTATAAGTATTTCAATTAATTTGCTGACATTCACAACTCAGAATAAGAATGATGCTGAGATTTGATTCTGCTTGTGTTCAGGTATAACTGTTTGTGCACTTAGCAAAGATTTTCTAAATGCTTCCACAAATCTTATTGGTTCAGAAGTATAACCCTTGTTCTCTTTTTGTCTGTTTTTTTTTTTGGTAGGATGATGAAGTGGTTCTGCAGTGCACTGCAACTGTTCAAAAAGAGCAACAGAAATTGTGTCTTGCTGCAGAAGGATTTGGCAACAGGCTTTGCTTTTTGGAATCCACATCAAATTCTAAGGTACTGCTGAGTGTTTTAATTGTCATACGTGAAGCAAGGATAGTTATAACATTGCTTACTTTGATGTGATACGCACAAGTCTATCAAGGAGTATGGACAAATAAAATTTATCAATAATATAAGAAATGTTTAATCCCCTTTCAAAGTTTAACTGTTCTTTTGTCATGGCCCTTTGACTGGACTCTAATGCTGTGCTTTTTGTTTTGGATTCACTTTAAAACTAATTAGCTGCTGAAGTCCATCTCAGTAATACTCGTTATTTTGCTTGTCCAAACTCAGTTGTAGTGAGCCACAGAGCAACTTTTGTGTACTGCATTTCAAAGATGAGTTTGATTACTCTGATTTTAGCTCCACAGGAAAGAGAACAATCATTTTATTTGTGATTAGTTTTTATTCTGGAGAATTTACATGGAGATGATTATTACTTTAAGACCTAATTCCCTAACAGAGTATAGTGCAATTTCAGAATTATGTTGTCTTAACAGTTTGTTATCTGAGCCTCCTCTAACTCTGCTATGTATGCAGTAGATAGAGTAGTTTGAAAAAAACCCTTTGCTATTTATTGCAAAGTAGGGATTTTGTTTCACAATCACATATGCTCAAATGTTTTGAAGACACAAATAGGCCTTCTGAGGGCAGAACTGGTTTTGTGACCAAAGTAATGGATATACTTGGACATTTTATCCATAGAAAGGGAGGAATGTTGCTTAACGTATTTTTCTTCAGTTAAAATATAAATATTTGATGAGAAAATATAATAAGGGTAAAGCATCTGGAAAAACATTGAGAAAGACTTAGAACAAAAAATGATGGTTTTTATCTTGCCAGCTTCCATAACATCACTTTAATTCTCTCTGATTCTTCACAGAGTAATGCTTCATTTTCTGTCTCATCATTTTGAATGTATTATTCATAATAATAAATTTTTCACTAGGATGTTAATGATTCATTATAATAGCAGTGATCTTGATGAATTAATTCTTGCCACTCTGTTTTAAGTGAATCTTTTTAACAATAAAAATGTGCTTGGACAGAAGTGGTTGTAGTGCTCATTGCCTGTGAGGCCAGAAAGATCTATTTAATGAATTTATTATCATTCAGTAGGTTTGGATATTAAATCTACAGTCTCTCTCTCGCTGTGTAAAACTTCTGAACATTCTTGTCTTTAAGGAATACGGTGTAGATTTCATATCAGTTTTCTATGCTTGTTTTGTTGATACTACTTTTTCTCCTTGTTTTGTGAAGCAGTCTGTATTCTGCTCATTCTGCATGGGATTGGGAGAAAAAAAACAAACAAAAGAAAACTCATGCAACTCCTCTGTGTTTCAGTTTTTAAGGACTGACAGTTTCTCGGATGTGCTCATTTGAAGTCATTTGTAGATATAAGTACTGAGGGAGCCATAAAATTACCAAATCCTTAAAGCAAAGTGGACTATAAATAAAAATGTTTTTCTTCCTAATGTCTGTGTCCATAGAAGGTTACTGTTGCATTATATAAGGAGGAACATACGAAATATTCAAAGAGGCATATGATAATTTGAAAAAGGTTCCAACAGAGTTCTCGAGCTGGTTAAAAAATTTCCATGCATGTCTTGAAGACTATTTTCCAGTTTTAATGGGATTGTGATGCACTTTAATGCAAACAGTAGTGTGGCATCTGAATTCCCACCAGGTATCAAGGATGAGGTGTAAAACCAAGCACCAGTAATAAACCAAACTCAAATAATAGACTTCAACTATCATCCTGGACTTGCATTCTTGTTACTATCCCCTGCTTCTCTCCAGTATCTTTCAAGATGTGGGTCCTCATGATGTAGCTGATGTTCTATTATCACAACTTCTTTGCATGCACTTTCCTGCCCTAGGATCACTAAATAATTCACACTACTAAAATAATGGTCAAATCGAAGATACGTATTGATAGAATAATTTGGCAACTGCTGACTGTTAATACTTATCCCATTACAGCAATAACACTGGAAGGCCCATAATGAAAATTGCTTAATGAATTTTATTTTCTTCTGTTCAAGTTTAAAACACAAGTGTTTCTTTGGAGGGTCATATAGATTCCCTCAGCGTCAGAGGAAAACAGGAGATTTTGAAAACATCATACTAACAAAAGATGAATAAATCAGCAAGCACTTTAATAAGCATTATCATTTCATGTGTTCACATTTAAAAACTGTGTCCAAATTCCATTTTATTCACTTCTTTTGACTTGCTTGTCAAATCATTTTACTGAGCAAAAATATCCTCTTCTTTTCTTTATTTTTCTTTATTCTGCAAATGGATTTTTCTTCTGTATATATTGTAATGTGTTTGGATTTTAAATAAGGAATTAAATAGTGTTTGGAGGTACATTGCAACTTGGTTTTAGGCTTGAGGTTTATTTCTTTGTAGCAAATACAGAGACATCTTTTGCTACTAAATTTGATATGGTACTCTTTCTAAGGAAAAAATTTATCACAAAATGGCATTTTAATGGAACCAAATTTCAAAGTATATCAAAGTTATTACTCTGAGTTTGTGAATGTTTTTATGCATTGGTTTGGTCGTTCTTACAGGAAGGGAGTTGAGCTGAGAGCTGGGATTGTTCAGCCTGGAGAAGAGAAGGCTCCAGGCAGACCTTAAAACAGCCTTCCAGTACTTAATGAGGACCTTCAGAAAAGAAAGAGAAGGACTTTTTTATCAGGGGCTGATAAAAATGTGATAGGATCCTAGTGATAGGATGAGGGGTAATGGCTTTAAACTGAAGGAGGATAGATTTAGATTAGCTATTAGGAAGAAAGTCTCTCCTCTGAGAGTAGTGAGACTCTTTAACAGGTTGTTTAGAGAAGTTGTGGATGTCCCATTCCTGGAAGTGTTTGAGGCCAGGTTGGATGGGGCTTTGAGCAAACTTGTCTAGTGGAAGATGAGGGTTGGAACCCAACCATGGCAGGGGTGTTGGAACTAGATGATCTTTAAGGTCCCTTGCAACCCAAACCTTTCTATGATTCTATATAGTCTAGCAAGTGCCAAGTAAAGGGGAAAAACAGTAACTCCCTGCTACACAAGTTTTAGCACAGCACAGGAGGCTGTCACCCGTCTTTACTGCCAGGGCACATTGTGGAATCATGCCCACCTTGCTGCCCTCAGGCCCTTTTCTACAAAGCTGACTCCCAGATTGGGTCAGAGGGTACTGGGTCTTTGTATAGCAAATGTATTCTTGATTTGAAATTAATTACCTGAGCCAGTGGATTGAATTGCAGTTGTGAAGGACACACAGATGGACTAGATTCTCTATGAGTGATAGCAATAGCCTTGGACAAATCAGGCATGTGTCTGTTGTAACATTTGTTTTGAGTTCTACAAGGGACTATTCTCTAGTTTTGGCTGATAATGAGACAAAAGCTATTTTGCCCTTTGCTATCTTTATTTTAACTTGGTGTTGTGGTTTCACCCCAGCTGTCAACCGAGCCCCACTCAGCCACTTACTCACTCCCCCTGTGTTGGGATGATGAAGAGAATCAGAAGAGTAAAAGTGAGAAAAATCATGGGTTGAGATAAAGACGGTTTAATAGGTAAAGCACAAGCCACGTGTGTAGGCAAAGTAAAACAACAAGTTCATTCACATCTTTCCATGAGCTGGCAGGTGTTCAGCCATCCCTGAGAAAACAAGGCTGGTTCATGTGTTCTGATTTGTGAAGACAAATATTGTCACCCTGGACACCCCATGCTTCCTTCTTCATTCCTGCTGCTTCATACACTGAGCATGTCATCATATGGTATGAAACATCCTCTGGGTCAGTTGGGATCAGCTGTCCTGGCTGTGTCCCCTCACAACTCCTTATGCACCCCCAGCCTACTCACTGGTGGAGTGGGTTGAGGAACAACAAAGGTCTTGACTTAGTGCAAGGCTGCAAATTACTCAAATTAGTCCCATATCTTGAAGAGCAAAATAATAAATAAAAAAGATGTCAGGTCTAAATTATGTGTACTTTTATTAATGGAAGACAGTTCTGAATATAAAGCAATCTTGTCCAAGATAATACATGACTACCTCATCTATAGAGGTGTAGTAGCTTAAGTAAAAAATAATTATATTTCAATCTCTACCAATTTCAAATCAAATCTGTCTCAAAATTGATTCTGTTCTCAGGATAGGTTGCATGTTTTAAATATATAAAAATATCAGATATGTAAACCATCAAAAATTTTTAACATTGAAAAAGTAGCAACAGCAAGAATAACAAAATCCAAGGAAAACATGCTGAAGACAAAATTTAAAAAGCTTACTTTTCTCATCTCTTGCAATTATTTCTTCAGCAGGTTTTGTCAAATCTATAGCATAAATTTTAATTTCTTGTGTAAGAAGAAAATAAGGGATGGCTGTCAGAAAAGAAAACAAAACACCCCACTGTTGTGGTTTAACTCAGCCAGCAACCAAGCTCCATGCAGCCACTCCCCCACTCCCCCACCAGTAGGATCAGGGAGAGAAACAGAATGATAAAAGCTAGGAAACTTGGGTTGAAATAAAGACATTTTAACAGGGAAAGCAAAAACCGTACACACAAGCAAAGCAAAACAAGGAATTAATTCACTGCTTCCCATGGGCAGGCAGATGTTCAGGCATTCCCAGGAAAGCAGAGCCCCATCACACGTAACAGTTACTTGGGAAGACAAATGCCATCATTCCAAATGTTCCTCCTCTTCCTCCTTCTTCCTCCCGCTTTATATACTAAGCATGATGTCATATCGCATATCCCTTTAGCCAGTTTGGGCCACCTGTCCTGGCTGTGTCTCCTCCCATGCACCCCCAACTTCCTTGCCAGCATGGCAGCATGAAAAACAGAAAAGCCCTAAGCAGCACACTTGTAAACTTCCTTTTTGACAATTGTCTATAGGGACTTTTGTTTTGTCAGTGTTTCCTGTACTTTTAAATCTATTCCTTGTGTGGAAGACCATCTCTTCTATTAAAAAAAAATTATCATTAGTTAACTTGTCTCAGTGACTAGTGAGATCTACTTCTGTACATTTGAAAATTAAGATTGTTCCTTTTTATATATAAAGAGATTGTCAGTGTGAGGAAGTTCATTCATTAAAAGACCATGTTGTCTGCTATGGAAGTAATTTTTCTGTAGACCTAAATAATGCATGGACTTTTGAAAATCAAACAAGCTGGAGCTGTTGTTTTAAGAGCTCCTGAAAACTATTCCTGTCCATGGTGCAGAATGAAAAATACTCAGCTCTGGGCTAGTCACAAATGTGGTGTTGATCCCTTGTGAACCACTGCACAGCAGAACACTGAAAGTTCAGGTACTCTTTTCTAAATTACACAAGGTTTTGGTTTCTTTTTCTGTTTTTATGGCAGGTGGTAAACTCACATGCTTTATTTTCATGATGCTCTGAGGTATAGAAGAATTGCTTTACATAATTTAAAAGGAGTGATAAAACCTATGTGTTTTGGGTTTCTTTTCCCCTCTTGAGGTTTCCATAATTTGGACTTTAGAGAGGGGTGTATAACATAATGAGGGTTTTTTTGTCTTTTATAGCAAACACTTGAGCATATTCTCAGTGGCCAAGGCCAATAATCTGTCTCCAGAGAGACTGAGTCTGAAACTTTTCTGACAGCTGAGAAACAGTACCTGTGCTGTGCACAGTTTTTGATTGTGTAAATCCAAATATATAAAAAAGGCACATGGTGTCCATAAATGTGTGGATGAAAGTAGATGGCTTTTGAGCAGTTACTGACATAATGAAATACTGAGTTTTTTAAAATTTGATTCACACTGGGAAATCATATCAGTGTTGTTTCCTTGTGTTTACATTGGATCATTCTGTGAATTTGCCATATAGTAAGGTGGTTGTTTGCTTGGACTTTTTTTGATAGTTGCTGTGGTTCATTTCTGTGCTTGTGTTTCCATTTTATTAATCTAAAAAGGTCAAAAAAGTCTGTCAGAGCTTGGGCAAGGCTTTGTAGCTACACCTCCAAGCCCATTTTAATTGCTTTTGTGTCATGTTGCCAAAATGAATATTCCCATTTAATGACAAAGATGGCACTTAATCTTACGTAATCTAATGTTCAGAGTACTCCATTTAGCAGACTTTTACTAAGATCATTGATTTTAATAATTTAAATAAAGAGTTGCTATCAAATATATGCATACTTACACATTACTTACCCTACTTTAAATACATAATTTAGACATAGGTAGATGAAGTCTTCATAGGTGTCGATCAGACAGGATTTTGTTCAGTAAATCATTCTTTCCCATGAAAATGCTCTGTAGAAGCAATGTAAATAAGAACAGTGTGTTTTACAACATTTGTATGTAATTTTAAGCAACATATAATTTACATAATTGTAAATATTATCTTTATTATTTATGTATTTCCAAATCAATTTTTACTTCTTTTAAATATTGTATGAATTTTGAGACTAAATGTAGATGTATAGCTATATTCATTAGACCTGGTTGTGATCCTTGTACTTAGTCCCAGAAACCAGCAGAATTATTTCTTGGGATGGAAAGTGAATAATTTAAAATGAATGTGAAATATTCACACTATGAAAGACACTGTCAGATCTCCATGAGTGTAAGGCAATAGCAGATATATGAGTTGAAAACTGTGGGCATTATTACTAGGCATAACAATAAAATTTAGTATATTTGTACTGTCACCTGTAACTCAGGTAGTTTTTAAAAAGGAAACAATTGTGTGATATCAAGCAAGCCATCACAGACTAAATAGTGTAATTATAATATATCCAATCTATGATACTTTACTATTCTTATTGTCCACATAGTAGCTCCTGTTGAAGCAGATATTTGGAATTTTAAATTCACACAGGAATGGATTATTTCTGATCTTACAGAAATATTTTTTTTATCAAATCTTGTATTGCCAGAGATATACATTGAGTTTTACCATAATAAGGCATTAATTACTGCCAAAAAGAATGAAAAAGTTTTCCTATCTTCAAAATGTACCTTCATGAATAGGAAAGAGTTTCTTTTTCAATCACACTCACTTATTTAATATTTTTAAAAGTATGACATTGCTATGGGCCAGTTCTCTGTTATTGGGGATAACTCTGCATGCTTAGTATTAGTTATTTAGAACCCATGGGGTTTTATCAGAAGACTTTTAATGTATTGAATACTTGGGAGTTTTTTGTCAAAATGTTTTATAGTATTTTAGAAATATTTAAGGCTGTCATCAGTAAAGCACCTGGGAAAAGCCTCCAAAGGAAAGTTCTAAATTCCTAAGTCTGCTAGTAGAGTTCATGACATAATCTGAAAATGTAGCAACAAAAGCTGAAAGAGAAAATCAAAACAGTTTTGTAGATACATTAGCTTGATGATAGTACTCTAAGTGATGACACTGAATAAAATAGTAGTACATATGACATCTGTCCATGCATTATGTCTGTTATCAACGAACCAATGCAAGACAAATTTCAAAATGCTCATTTTCTTTTTAATATTAATGATGGGTTTCATACTGTTAGTGACATAGGCTATCCATTCAAGAAACTTAACTCAAAGCTGTATAATTTATGTAATTTAACAAACAAAACATGACTTGTAATTTCTCCAGTCAAATATGTAGTTTGCAACTTTCTTCATTATCTAAATGTATGTTTAAAAAACCCCAACCAACCAAACCCTAAATGTTTACAAAACTGCTTGTTTTAGTAGCTGCTGTTTTTTTCCCTTTTTTATTTGTGTGAGGTTTTGTTTTTTTTTTTTTTTTTTGTAGTGGAACAGGTGTAGGAATTTCACTTCTGGTCTAAAATAAATGAAGAAAATGTGAAAAATCCCATTACATCCATTTTCCTTTATATATCCCAGTAACTGTTTAGGCCTCTCATTATTTAAAGATTAAAAGGTAAAAAGAACCAGATATTGTGCTGGAAAATCTTGTCTGGGATATGGCTGTGACACAAACACTGTGACTGAAGAAGCTCAGATCTGTGGTGTACAATTCTGTATTGGTTTGGTGAGTTTTCTAGGGTCTTCTAAAAACCTACCAGTTTGCTGTGGTTTAGCTTCCGAGTCCTAATTTTTTTACTACTGTTCCTGTTATAAGGGAGAGTTACCCTCATTGTATGATGGGTTTGTCTGTGTGCATTTTGAACATTCTGTTCAAAGCAATGCCCTTACCCAAATGCATAGTTGATGGGTTTTGATGGTTGGGTTTGTCTTTTTCCCCATTTAGTATACAAGTCTTGGGACTCTAATAATCTTGGGACTAGGTGTTAAGGACTGCAAACAGATTATTTACCTTCCCCAAATGCGCTAAAATACCATAAGAAAGTCCTTGAAAGATAATTAAAGTGATTCATAGAGCAAAGGCATAATATTTTGAGGTGGGAGTTCTTACTTGCTGTACATTCATGACTGATGAAAGTTATAGCTGCTAGCTGGTCAGTGCAAACACAACCCCGGCAGCTTCAGGCTTGCTGCCTTACCCTGGGAAACCGAGCATCACAAGGTTACGCAGTGGCATATTCTGCCAAGTCCCCTAGAGCTCAGCATTTCAAATATTTTCTCTGATGGGTTTATGATAGACTGTACTTCATTAGCAAATGCAGAGTAGTTACAAAGCAGTTGTTCGAATTGTAATTAGACCGATAGGTAGCTGCACATCTGAAAACCTGAAAAAACCAGATTCATAAATCTGTGTTCAAAGCTAAGAACACATGAAAATATGTTATTTCAAGCCCTTTAAATGAGCATTTATCTAAAATAGCAGTTTCACATTAGCCTTGTAGCCCTGCTTAGCACTTAAGTCATGGTATTATTACTTTGTATTTAGTATTTTTGAGGACTGTTGGGCTAAATCTGGCTCAGCAGACTCCTGTGAATAATCCTAGCCCAATGGGCTCAGAAATTAGGACAAAGAAATGTGGCCTAATAACGAGTGAATCTCTGTTTGTTTGAGGTATATAGTGTCAATCACATCTGAAACAGAACTAAAAAAAGAGTATCAGAGACTTGTTGTTGTTGTTTATTTCTTAAGACTTTTTGAAACTTAGGCCTTTTAGGTGGTGATTTTCAATATTTTAGGCTTTTCTCCCTGGTTACTTCCCCAAGAAAAAGGCGGAAGATTTGTGCTTTTGTAACAACCAAGGGAATGCTGTAACTTACTATCATAACAGTAGTATTTGCAACATTAAATTGAAGGTGTTAGTTTATAAATAGTCTGGATTGGAAGGGGGAAGTTGGGCAAGTGGAAGTAGTTTGGAGGTTGAAGATTTATGCTTTTTGTCCCTGTGTTTGAAACCCAAATGCAAGTTGTTTTAGTAACTTTCCTAATGCTGACTGGTGGGTTACTGAATACAAATACAAGAAGAACTTTCACGAAAAAAGAACAGTTGCGTGATTTTACATTAAAAAATCAGAGACCAGACTGTAAAAAAAGCGATTATGCTCTTAAAGAGTATGCATAAATACAGAAGGTCAGGTTCAGGCTGCTTTTCATGCGAGTTTATCTTTGAATAATTGCTGGAAGTTTGATGTTTGTTTGAAAACCTGTAGGTAAGAGTGATGGACGTGCAGTTGACACATGAACCACATTGACATCTCTAGTCTGTTTTTCTTAACACGAACCAACATGTCTTTAATATCTGGAGGATGAGAACAATACTCCGGTTTCCCACAGTATGATTAACAGCTTAAGATGTCCTCCTTATCTGTCATTTTTGACTTGATCTGTTCAAATACCATTTACAAGCCAAGAGGAGTTTTATGGTTCTCCATGCAAGAGCCTCAGTGCAAGGCTCTTGTAGAGCAGTGACTCTGTGCAGTCTACTTTTGCTCTGCCTGCAACCTGCTAATTGGGAAGCTGTGTGAGCTGGAAGGAGTTGAAGCTCATGTTCTGCTTCATGGAGTGTGGGATTGTTTTTCTTTTATTTTACAAAGTGATATTCTTGTAAATACAATGAGTCCCTGTGAATAATGCTAATTGATGTTTCTGAGCTTTAATTCCTTAGAAGGTCTCTTTTTCTTCCCTCCTGGATATAAAGAGCATGTTTAGGAATAGAAAGCTTGTTCCATCTTCCAGGTGTTTGTACTCTTGTCTTGGCATGTTTACAAAGATACCATCCACAAAAATGTTACCTTTTCATGAGAACTGAATTTTTACATGCTATTAAAAAAGAACAGACAACGAATATCACTGGACAGATTTTAAAAGACTGATACAGTCTTTCCCTAACAATCCTGCAAACTTTACTTCTATCCCACATCTAAATGTCTTTTAATGGTAACAGGGAGTTATGAATTTCAGGTTCTCTTGGTGTTTCTCTGAGTACTGACCAGTTATAATTGAACAGTACACTTTTTACAGCTGGTGATAAGGTAATAATTGTGGGAAATGTGAATCAAAATCAACACCTATTATTCTAATGGCTTTAGATAATATAGGATGAATTAGTTTAGATAGTTTAGGATGCTTGAAATGTCCAAGGTGGGTATTGATCAGTAAAAGGAACAAGTTATTTCTGTATGAAGGACAATGGCAAATGTCTGCAAAATTTTGAGTTCCATGAGAGAAAAAGAAACAGGACTAGCACAGGACTTTCATGATATTGGACAGAGGTCCCAGAAAGCAAACCAATATTCTTCTCATTGCAATATGAAATATGAACAGACTTACCAAGAAACCATTTGAGTAGCCATTATTCAATAAATTGGAAAGTCCAGTAATACAGAATTTTTCTCTTTAGTAAGTTAAGTATTAGCCAATACAAAAGGTCCATAGAAATGAAGTCCAATTGCAATGAGGTTTTATTTTTAAATAAGAAGCATGCCTAGTTTGATTAGCTGTTGTAAGAATAAAGCTTTATAAGCTTTGAGTGCCATATTTGATATTTGATTTACTCAGCAGTACACTAACAATTAATTAAGCCTTTTTGGGCTGATACAGTTGCAAGAATGTGTACAGATTAATGACTATAAAAGTCTTTGTTAAAATGGCAAAAGAATTCCTTCTCCTTGTGCATGTTTCTGGCTAGTTTATTATGGAGGTTATCCGTATCTATAGTTTCCATTGGAGCTTTGATTTTTGCATACACTTAACTGTCTGCATAATTCTTACTAGGATTGTTTTATTTCTGTAGAGAATGTGAATTCCTTAGGAGAATTAATTAGAAAGAATTAATAAGATTAATAATAAAAACTTACAAATATGTGGATTTTTTTGATTGATTGTTTTTTAGAAAATAAACGAGTATCAAAGACATTTGAAAAGTTATGTTAAATCCCCAGCACAGACATGCACCTTAGTAGAGGAGTGGAATATCTTTGCTTGGTTAGGTGGAAGTTGAGATATTGGTAAAATAAAATTAAAGCTGGATAGAAAATAATATGTGGTTGTGCATAATAGGTCTCTGCAAAGGTGCGTAGTTATCATCTTATGTGATGTCAGAATGGGAAATTTTAGAAAGGAAGAACTTGACTATGGCAAAGGAAGAAACTCCAGGTTGGTGAATGATCTAAATGAATGTGATATTCTCATGTAGGAGTAATATCTCTGAACTTATTGTTATACTCCCTCCTTGAGCATCTATTCAAGAGTAACAGGAAAAGAGTAAGAATCTAGAGAGTTTTCAGAGTCCTTGAGACTGTCTTTACCATCTCTGAATTTTTAAGCCTCTTGCTTTATTTCCTCTTGCTTTATTCACTTCTGAGATAGGTGGGAAATGCATGTGGGTATTTCTGTCTAGACAGTATTTTGTGGCAGCTTTTTTTTTTTATTGTGTTACTAAATGATAAGCAGAGAGTCCTTTAAAACAGGAGTTGGTTGTTTCTTAACAGGTTAGTAACAATATTTCAGCACCTTAGACCAAAACAGGAAAAATTTGAATCTTTAAGAAGCTGAAAAAATAATCACTAATTACTCTTCTAATTATTCTTTTTGACTTTGTAGTTAATAGAGGTGAGTAGTCAAGTAAGTGTTTATTTTTTACATCATGCAGTGGATATTCAAATGCAGAGCCATGCACAGGCAAGCAGAGGCTTTATATATTTTACATGTTTAAAGATAAACCGCAATTTCTGAGTATATATGGTGAGGGTTTTTTTTTAAGCAGATATTTATGCTTGAAAGTATTATTGCACTTTTTATCAGCAGTGGAACTCTGACAGTACAGGTCCTGAAATCCTTGGAAAATTTCTTGGCAGACAGTTCTTGCTCTTAGGACTCTTAAAACCTTTCTGTCCCTGACCCAAATATTTGCTAGAGTTTCTCTAAGACTACAACAGTTTTATTATTAAAAATACATTTTTTTGACTGAACAACTTTCAATATGCCATTCTAGTTGATTTGCTTTACATTACACAGGTAAATGTATGTACCTTTTAAGATAATGTATTTTTTGATATAATTTTAAATCAAGTAAATCAGATCAAACATCCTGGAGTGCAAAATAATTTGGGGATCATAACATCCAACCTGAGTCAAAATGGACTTACAACCTTTAAAAGACATATAACAAGCAGGACAAAATGAATTAAAGAACTGTGATATGGTATAATATTCATCTTCATAAAGTGGGCTTATAATATATATTTTTTTTGCCAGCCAGTAGGGACTGGCACACGTACATTTCAATAAAGCGTGTTTAGCTTCTGTTAAGGTGGTGGGATAGATTGAGAATTCTGTGGGTGGTTGCATTTAATTTGTTTTGAATAATTTTGTAAATTGAATTAAGCACATAGATGAGTAGTGACTCAAAACAGAGGTATGTATTATTCATTTTAGCTATAAAAACTGATTTACTTTACATATGTGTAAAGAAAATATTGACTGTTAATATGCAATTTAGTACTGCAAGTACCTAAGTGCATTGTTGCATCTTGCCACAAAGGATTTTCATAGTTATGCCTGCTTTGCTACTTTTAAACACTGTTGCCCAGGAGAGAGCTGATGATGCATCTCCTTTCCTTTGTTTAAGGACAAATCAGAGGTGACTCAGCATAAATGTCCAGTCCCCCATTCCAGTAGTATTTGATAGGTACTGATTTTTCTGAATCAGGCTGAACACTGATTTCAGCAACATAAAATGGAAAATGTAATTGCTGAAAACTTAAAACAAAATCCTAAAAAGTTAAAATTTGGTGTCCATTATGTTTTATAATTGATAGTTTATGAGATAAATAAGCAGGTTTTGCTTCTCTTAGATATATTGTTTCTTGTTCAAAGTAGATGAATTACTTATAAGAGTTAGTATTCTGGAAGTTAGTAATTATGTTTATTTGTATGTCATTTTTACAAGCTATAATTCTACTGTGAAGATTTCACCTATGGGATAAATTTAACAATAAGAGAATCTCAGGAAATAAGGGTCTATTGATTATTATGCAAAGGTAAGACTTCCACTGATACAGGTCAGGCCATGTCACTTATTACAGCCACAAAATATGTGCACATTTGCCCTATTAGTTTGATCCTTAAAGGTTATAGGATTCCTACTTTGAAATATGATTGTTGTAATGTGCATAGCTTATATTAAATCTGGTCAGATATTAGGAAGATTTTCCTCTTGGTGGTCTGCTGTGCTTTTCAAAAAGGGGCAGAATAGGTCATCTTTCTGATGCTGCAAGAATCAAAGGATAGCCAATTCTTTCCAGGTTCTAAAGCAACAGTACCCACCCAACTGATAATATCCTAGATTTTTCCATTACTTGTTGCACCAGCTGCAAATACAACGTAATCTCTAAGAATAAAAGAGAAAGTTAAAGTTTTGGATAATACACATAAGATTAGCATAATAAGATAGAGTTTGCAGGATCAATATGAAGTTAAACAAATCTTATTTTCTTAATTTGAATGTGTACCCAGAACCTCTGTAGCACTGTTGATCCTATAAGATGTTTTTATTTTATTAATGAGCACGGGGTTTTCCTAATTACCTTCAAAATTAACACATTTACACTGCATTAGGGTGGCACATTATTAGCTAATGTTCATCTGAGCTTCTGGCTACAGCAACATATATTGCAATGGGTGTTGAGTTGATTGACTGAGTTTATCTGGTGATGCTGTAAGTAGTAATACGGCTCCTTATACAATATCACTTTTATCTGTTGCTAAGAGTTTTAAATTTTCAGAGAACAGATAAAAAGGAAACAGCTCTCAGTAATGTAGATATGTTGGACTTATGTGTAGTTAGAAAGGAGACTAGAGGGGAGAGATGGAAGATAAGAGAATAAAACCTCTTTACTTATCCATTTTAGAGGTGGAATCTCTGAGACCCTTAAAGAAAGAAAACACTGTACCAGGAATTACAACTTCAAGCAATTAAAACAGTCTGGTCTGTTAATAATGACCTCAAGACCTTTGACAGCTCTCAGGATCAAAGCTATTTCCAAGGATCAAAAGCTGAAAAATTGTAAGATGAAACTTTGACACTGTTTTCAGCATAAAGGAAAATACTATAATTGTACTTAAGTAACATCAGTCTAAATAGAAATAGGTTTCTTATGGATCTTTAAATGAGATTGTAAGAGGAAGAAAACCCCAAGAAGCAGTTTCCTTCTGAATGCTGTTATACCTTCAGGTTTGTGCAGCCTAAGTTTCAGGCATACACAATTTTCTTTGCCCATGAGCTCTGTTCCATGGTGACCAGCACATGACATTCACTACGTGAAAATGAGTAGGGGAGGATTTTGGTCTTTACTGTTGTGTAAAGTCTAATGGAGATAAAAACTAGTAACTCCTTGTAATCGGACAAAAAATACTGTAGATGAGTGTTTCATATATCAACAGTATGCTCAGTGTATTAAGAATTTTTTCACTGATGTGTTTATCAAATCTAACACTTCATTTATGAGAGAGTTCCTCACTTGGAAATCTGGACAAGATGGGGAAACTTTTTATGTGTGACCACGAGAGAATATTTTTTAAAAAATTAAAACAATTGATTCTTTAGGTCAGATTAACAAGGAGATCAGCATGTAGAGGCATAGGCAACTAACACATGATTCAAGAGAACCACTGAGGACATGGAGCTGTCTTGTGTTCTAGGATTTGAAAATGAACGACTGAAATGTGTTTGGGTCTGACCTCAGTTCCACCACTAGCTGTTTTTCCCGTTGTTTGTCTCCTTTTTTCCTTCTACTTTTTTTTTTTTTTTTTTTTTTTTCTTGTGGACCCTGTTCTCATTTTATCCTCCTGGTATTCCTGTGAATTTTTAAGTTTTATCCCCTGAAACAGTTGTCCTGTGAAAAAGGACTCTTTAGAGCTTTCAGTTGTTAACAAGAAACATTTCACTGTGTGAAAAACAACATATTTCAGGAAGCAGAACTTGACCAGATTGTCAAAGTTTTTCCTAGAAAAAGCAAAAAGCATATTTGTGACAAAGAGCCACTCTCTTGTCAAACTGCTCTTCCTAAAACATGGGACCATTACAGTTTTTAGATACAGTAACCTAAAAAGTTTTGAATGTTGAGAACTTCTTTTGAGGGAAACAACCGTTTTGAACAGAATGTCCTATAAAAGCCTCATACAGAAAGTGATAATTTCAGACTGAAATAATCATAAGCAACTGATAGCAAACTTTTTTAGGAAGTGGCCAGGCAACCTTCACAGTCTGCTGATGGTGAACACATGGGAGATTGACTCTGTTACTGGAAGAGTACTACAGAGAGGACAGTGTTACTTGACACCATCCTTTCCATAGAGCTGAAACTGTAAGCCTCATAATTAGTTCTCTGTCTTTTCCACTTTGGGATTTGATGATTATAGTTCGTCCTATTTGGCTGATGGGACTGGTCGTCAGACCCATATATTTCTGTACTGGGCCCCTTGTTTTGATGACAAACCTGAAAACATGGAAAACTGTTCCTTCTATATGGAGTCCTAGAAATGAATCTTTTTACTTGGTAATATTGAGTTTGTTCTGTCACTGTCACTGGACAGAATCTCATTTAAGTAGAAAGGATGGCCAGAACGATGGAAATCTATAAATTTAAATTTAAACTTGAAAATATCTGGTGGGTTCAGTTTCTTTCAGGCTGCTCCCACAAATAGAACTACAGATGATTTGCTTAAATTCTGGACTAAAATTAATTTTCTGAGTTGTCCTCCTTGGATTCTCAAAGTTAGGCATTTAGTAAATGAACTAGTGTTAAAAAAAGTTATGAACACCCACATCTCATTTTTTGACAATGATGCAAATGATAGATGCTTTGTAAATCAGGCTACTTAATTAGATGATTTTTTAGGCGTTACTATGTGAATTTCTACAGCTAGAAATTAAATACTTGCAAGTCCATTTCATTGGGAATCTGGTTGGAAGAGAAATAAACCCACACCCCTGAGCCTAGGAAAATAACTAAGAAGCTTGCAAATAACTAGGAAGAAAAATTAAGCCGAGGTAAAGCTGCTTATTCTTAGAGACAGAATTCTGTTTGCTGATGTAATTTATTATTCTTCAGTCTTGTATTAATATTTATGAGAGGCAGAAGTTCAGTTTACATTCACAAGATTACATGCAACATATTACATGAGCAGGTCATACATTACTGTGGCTTGTTAGCACTGTGTGACCATCAGAGTAATGACAGTGAGACTGAGTTTTGCATCTCAGCCTCTTGCTTTCACTGGAGTGTGGTATGCTTGGAAATAGTAATTCACTAAAAACTGAAATAGAGTGTAATGAATACATTCAGTATCCATGATTCAGTTGTGGGTTGGAATACAGCTAGGGATATTTTTAAATTGTGTTTCAAAAGCTTTACTCAAGACACCTTTTTAATAAAGGGTATGATTATCTAATTTGCGAATCTGCCTCCCACAGAGTAAAGCATAATTTACTATGCAAATATTACTACAGAAAACTAGTGTACACAATAAATGTAGTTTAAAATGATGGGAAGAAATAAAGAATTCACCAATTTTCTAAATAATCCAGCAATTCAGTAATAGATATGCTTTAAAAATACAGATGACTGTTACATTATTTTAACTTGTCTAATTTTGTTAATTGGACTATTACAAACAACAGAAAAATAGAAAAAGGTAATATTTATGTATTGTTCTTCTCCGAGCAGAAATGAATCTCCTTTTAAAATTTAATATAGAATTTCTAGTTTATTTGTGTAATAACTTTTTTAAAATCAAGCTACTTGCATATTAGTAATTATGTCTGAGTAGAAGAAGCCAAAATCATTAATACTTGAAACTCTGAGATATACAGGAATTACTAACTTTTACTTTTTTAAGTCACTGGGTGTATTTTATGTTCAAATCCATTAAAATATAATTGATTTTGCAAACGTGTGAAAAATAAAATGAAAAGAAATTGTTTTGAATAGTCATTGCTTATCAGAATTTTCCACCGATTTTTTGAAGTGATACAAATTCCCTGTACTGTCCAAGGACCTCCTTATATACTCTGTCACAAAACAAAAGAAAAAAACCTTTTTGAAATATGAACTAATTTTCTATGCCTTTGTTTAGAAAGTTACTGCAGCAAAGCTAAATACAATGAAAACTGGTGGAAAAGAAGATTGAAGATTGCCAATATGGTTACTTATATCTGTTAAGTAATCTGCTTTTGAGCACTGAGATGTATTGTTATCCTTAAACTGTTGAAAATTTCCTGGTAGTTTTGGTATTTATTAAAAGTGCACTGGTGGGTGGTTGTTGGACATGTAGCAAAATATTTTCTTTAAAATTATTTATTATTTAATAATGTGCCTATAGTCTAACAAAGCAATTCCTAAAAAGCTGCCTACACATTTCACCTGTCCTTAAGAATCTGATATTGACAACTGGTTGCTACAGATTTTCCTTATGGACCCTAGAATAGGCAGTTACTTTCCAGACTGAGTACTAAAATCTACTGTGTAATTTGTGTGAAGATACCTTTCGATAGGGAATGTTAGACTGCCAGTATAACACAGAATACCTTTATTTTTTGTATTCTGTCCTCTGTCTCTATGTGAGATAATATGAGAAATAAGGTAGACAATCAGAGATCTGGCAAAGATTCTTTCCTTCCTCATTTTTATGCTTTGAAGAGATGGGAAATGCAGTGTGAATAATGTTTGGTATGTTTAAATGAGGGTTTAAAAATAAGCTGGAATTATTGTTTTATGGAGAGGGCTATTCAAAATAGGAACTTTCAGTTTGTGTCTGTATGCCAGCCTGAAGCCTCCTCTTTTAAATCCAGAGCTTTAAAAGCATCAGCATTGAAATGGAGTGTATAGGGGTGAGCAGAGCTGTAACTGAGCTAAATATATTGGCAGCTCTGCATCTGTCCCGCATTTGTCCATGCTCTGATTGTTGTACATGCCGTGATTGATGCAGCCTTGCCCGTTTGATCTTCAGTAGAGCAGATCTGGGTGAGGAACTGCCAGAGAGGAAGGTCCAATTCACATGCTTAATGCAGGCATCAGTAGCTGCATCTTTCTATAGCTCTTAGGGGAAACACAGAGCTCTCTGGGGGCCACCAAGTGTCTAGGCATACGTGCAACAGAGATGAGGTGGGATAATGTGCTCTCTCTTTTGTCTCATGAAAAGGAAACTGGCTCTAACATTTTACTAGACTGTAAGAAGACAGTACCTCTTCCACTTAATTAAAGCAAAATGGTCTCATACAGTTCTCCTTTATTACTCTCTGGCTGCAAAAAGCGTGCCTTACTACTCCCCTATGAGAATAGCTGAAAAATGTTCATTGGGACTTCATACCTCAGTTTAAATGGGGAAGGAAGAAAGTGCTCCTGGCTGTCTTGAACATAAAGGAGAATGAAATGAATGAAGGGGTGTCCTTGCTATGTTGGCTTGATCAATGTGTGAAATGATGTGGGATTTTCTGTATTTGAAAGTGTATAACCTATAGGGTGGGTTCAGTAGTAAAAAAAATGGTAGGTCCAAAATCGTATGTGTGAGACATTCTGCCAGCAAAAATCCTGCTTAAGTAATAGTAATGAATGACAGTGGGAATATTGTTATGGAGACTTTGTTTGGTTATAGTTGTTTGCTTATAAGCAGATACGGGAAGTGTAGCCTTGACTCATTTCTGAGCACAGTGTACAGGGCTCTCTACATGTTTTCCTGTTTTGTTCATACTCTTGTTTGTCAGTCATTCAGTCTTCACTGGGAAGAACTGAGGGAGAGCTGGACTGTTAGGTGGTTTGTTTCTGTGAGACTGTCTAGAATGGAAAATTGTCCTCACATTTACTGAGTAGAAGCAACACCTTGCAACCTGCAGTCTTTGAGTGCTCTCCTTCCTGCTTTGTAAAATAAAGGCTTTTAGTACTTACATTATAAGGATGTTTTGAAGAGAATCTAATTAGTTGTCTGTTGGCCTAGTACTGGCATGAAAAGGACTGTTGTATTGTTTGAGTAGCTACAAAAGAAAAATGGTAACGTGAACACTTCTCAGTAAGTAGAGACCTGATTTTGAAAGAGTTGGATTAAAAATATTTCATGCCTAAGTATCGTTGCATAAGTCATTCAAAACCAATGCAAAAGAGGATGCTATTTAATTATTTTTCATCTGAGTAAAACTTAATTTTAAAATACAATTTTGCATTAATTTTATTGAAATATAAGTAGTGGAAGATAATGAAAGATTTGTTATGTATTAAAAAAAACTTTAGAAAAAAAGTGGGAATGAAGTGGTTTTCCAACTACCTTTTGCAATTTGGCCTTGGAGGAGGTTTCTTCATATTGTGCACAGTTTGAGTAAATGTATGATTTTACATCTTTAGTAGGAAAAGCATTCATGGTATAAAAAACTGATTTCCAATAGTCAATAAAAGTATTCCTAAACTAAAATATGCAACTAACTTGAAAAGAAAAAGAGAAGACATATGAAAGAATTTCTGGAGGCAAGTAAAGGTGTGTAGGTGTTGCATATTCTATTAACAGAAGACAAGATCCCCACATAAAATCTAATTTTACTTTGCTGCTTTGTAACTTAGGCATTGCTATTACAAACCTCTTTCAATTTTATATGAATTTTTATGATAGTCTGGAAAATTATCTTTTCAATAACTCAATGATATTTTTTTCAATCTTGACAAATTAAATATTCATTTTTATAAGACTCTTTAGTTTTATCCCAGTTAGAGCAGACTATTGTGAAGCATACTGCCCTGCAAGGCTGAGAAACTGCTGGCCTGGCCTTGATACTCAGTGTCGAATGTTTCTGCTATGAAAATTCATCTTGACCTTCATCACAAGGATGAGGTCTGGCTACGATCAGTGGCCTAAAGACTGAATTTGGTTTCCCTTACAGTCTGAGCATAATGCCTGAGTCACATGTTCTGTATGCTAATGTCCAAGCAGACATTTCGCTGCTTTGCTTGGCAGTTCTTCTACTCCTAATTTTCTCCCGTAATTTTTTTTGTACGACTTGTATTGCTGCTCCTATTCCTTTCAAGGAGCCCCTCCAAGAAGAGTCTGCTTCCATTTTCTCTGTAACCACCACTAGATTTGTAAGATATCTCTCTCTCCTCCGTCTAGGCTTGATCAAGCCCAGCTCCTTGCAGGCACACAGGATGAGTGCACCAGCCCTGCCAATCCTGGTGATCTCTGCTGAACCTGATGAAATTCATTGGTTTCTTCTTTTATTGAGCATTTCTTTCTTTCAGTGAGAGAGAGCCATGTACCCCAGGTGTCAGCTTACAAACGTTGAGCCAGGGGAAGAGTTGCTTCCCTTTTTTTGCTGGCTAAGACTTAGCTGTTGTAGCCCAGTATGTGGCTGGCTTTCATAGCCTCAAAGATATAGCAGAACTTTCAGATTCATGGAAAGTGAGGGAAAATAGAGGCATTGGAAATTGCTGTTCAGCAAATCTGTTACTAATGCGATCTCATGGGTTTTTATCACCTAGAATGTTCCACCTGATTTGTCCATCTGCACCTTTGTGCTGGAGCAGTCTCTGTCAGTACGGGCCCTCCAGGAAATGCTGGCTAACACAGAAGAGAAGGCAGAAGGGGTAAGTTATTAAATATTCACTTTTTTTTTCATCTTGCACAATACTACTTTTTTTTCCCCGTGGTACCACAATTTTCATGACTGTCACAAGCTAATAGAATCAATAGCTAAATTTTCCTCCCTTGCTACAGGAATGGTCTGTTTTGTGAGAAATTATAAACACTTGCAGCTTCCACTGAGGTTTGCCAGAGTTGTAAATTCACACCAAGTTCAATGTGCTGTGGGTCAGTATAGAGTTAAAAGGATGCTTTAATTTGAGATCTTATAATGTGTCATATAAAGCTTCATCACTTCTTCAGGGCAGCTAAGCTTTCTGAGCATTCCTGGCTGTATCACATGAGACTGTCAAGTGTGCTGGTTTTCTCTAGAAATAATGAAATTGTTCTGTGTGGCCTGAGCTAAAATGTCCTGAAATAGACTTTTAAACTGGAAATAGAATATTACTGAGTCTCAGTGGACAAGAAATATGGACAATAATGCATTTTTGCAGTCTGGAAGGTGAAGGATGTAGGAATTAATCAAATCCTATAGGAAATATTATTGGTTTTAATAGGAATAAATTGTCTGACTAGCAAATAGGAATTTACAAATAAATCATAGGAGTGTAATTAATGTTCTCTGCTGTGTAATTAATTTGATTTGTTATGCTGTTGTTGAATGTTCCATATATGCTTTGTAGTGTTAATTTGAATGCTATGCTCCAGCTCAAATCCTATAAACTTTAAGTGAGGAAGAGTGACTGTAGGCACAGGAGTGAAAGCTGGCAGAAGAGAAGTATGTCTCTGATATTTCTGGGAATGCCTAGAGAAAACAAACTTTAAACTAATATAGGGTAGTTAGTCCTATAACATGCAAGGCACTGAGACTGAAAATGATATCTGGGAAATGAAGTCTGAGAACAGTCCCATGGATGATCCAAAGTGTGTTCTGTCAGTGAGAATTTGTTTGAAGGAGTTAAACAGAAAGAGAATGAAAAGCACATCTGAGGTAGAAGAGGTGGTATCAGTGTAAACAGAGACATGCTTCTAAACCCCTCTTCCCCTGGTTTGTAAATGTTGAAACTAAGAGCAACGAAATCCACAGGGATAAACAAACATAAATAAATAAATAAATAAAATAAAAAGGACCGACACATACAGGCATAATGTCAAAAATCACAGTCCAGACTCGAAGACGTGCAGTGATAACTGCGTACAGCCACATGTGTGGAGTAGAGCAACAGTTTTCTTGCTGTTTGTTCCCAACAGATGTGGGCAGGAGTAGAAATTAAAGAAAATGTAGAGGAATGTGTGTTAAAGTAGTGCTATAGGGCAGAATACAGTGAATGAAAAAATGTTCAATTTTCGAATATAAAGTATTGAAACTTCTCTTTAAATCATAACATCAATTGGCAGATTTTCTGTTGCATTGTCTTTAGCAGAGTGTTGTGGTCAAGTGTTAAGTGAATATTTATTTTTAATATAGATATCATACCCAAGGAATGCTGGAGAATGAATAAACTTCTCTTCAGAATGATTAGAAAATGTTAGGTTGAGTGTTCTGCTGGGAAGAGGGAGACTAAAGAGAGCTTTCTAGAGGTCGCAAGTGGAATATTTGCACTAGTTCTGGACTATTTTCTGCACTAGATGTGAGCAGAAAAAGACTTTTGTAGGGCACAGTGACTGATGAGACTTACTTTGTTTGATGGTAACCTGGAAACAATTCTGGAAACAATTACTGATATTTTCTGTGCATAACCATGAAGGTCAGAGTTGTGGGCATTCATACCCATGCCTAAATAAAACTGATGGCAGCTGTACTGATGTACAGTGCTTGTACTCACTGGTCTTCTGAGGTGTGCACAAGAAAGATAAAGCAGTGGTATGAGTGTGGTCATTAAGTGGCTGTTAGCTGTTTACAGAGTATTTTACTGGGCTCTCAGCACCTGTTAAATGCCAACACTAGCAGAAGATACAGAGCTACAGCTATACCAACATAGATAGATGGTATTCACTGAACCATAAATATATTGCTGCTGCAGAATTTGATAGCTTCTGTACAAATGCATTAGGAATCTGCCTGTGCATCTCTTGCATGCTAATATAGTGATATTAGACAAGATTAATCTTGAAAATAGTAGATAGATGAAAAAAGTAGCTCATAGATGAAAAACATTAATGTTGTTGTCAGTGTCAATATTTTTCTTTCTAGTAAGTCAAAGTCGAGTGATGATGATACTAAAATGACTGAATATGTACTTGCAGGTAAATTAAAAGAACTGGCATTTGAAATCTCTATGTAGTTTCTATGAAAAATATGCAAAGTTTTCCTTTACATTTATATTTGTATATAATAAGGAAGATACTTATATAGACAGCTTCATTTTTCTTTGAAATAGCTGTTAGGACAGGTTTTAAGAGAAAAGGTAATTTTGTGCATACATCTGAAGCACTGTTATCTTCTTGGAGAAACTTCAATTTTTTATTAGAATAACAGTGTTTCATTTCATTTAAATGAAAGTATAGCAATTTCTTGAGAGATTGTTACTATAAGCTGGGTTCAGTATGACCACAGTTTTCTAATGGAAAGAATCCTGCAAAGGGAGGTCTTTTCAGTCCTCAATTACTTTTCATTACATTAGAAATCATTAAGGCTGCTGTGCTTATAAGTAGTCTCCTTGCACTGGTTTGCTTTTTGAGTTGTGTAATCTCTTGAATGCTATGTTTATATAACAGGCATTCTTGTTATATAACAGGTAAGTTAGCAATAATGCAATGGTTGAGTAATATGAACAAAATCTCATGCTGACTTGAGTCAGAACAATAAGCAACTTTCTTGTGACTAAGAAAGAATAACTGTGTACACTAAATGGATTTAATGCTTTTTCTCAAAAACAGACCTGTACATTGTATGCTATTACCTGTCTCACCTTTTATGACAAGGAAGGTAATTTCCATTTGTCCTACTATATACTCAGAAAATGGATAGTGGATACCTTTGCAATAAATACCTACCTTTTTAGTGCAAGAATCCCAAAATGAGAATTTCCATACTTCATGAGATCAGTGATGCATCTGTCTGAGCATACCTACTTGTCTCTCCTGATTCAGCTAAATGCTAATATCAAAGGCAACTGTGGAAAATGAGTGAAATTTCATAAGCAAGAGCTCTGTTTCTTCTAGCCCTAGGCACTGAATAGTTACTTTGTACTCCTGAGGTTTTATCATTTCCCTGTAAAATACTATTCTTAGCTCTGGTAGTTTATTAAAACATTGAAATTCATAGCTTGATTTGGTTTTGGTTTCAAAAATAAAATCACAACTTTCTTTGTTTGCTCAGGTAGCATTATTTACACTTTTCATTTTGAACAGATAATTTTTTTTCATTTTGCTTGGTACCAGAGTGCTATATGCATGTACCACTTTTATTAGTTCATCTGCAGGAAAAAAAACAAAGAGCAACAAATCAGAAATAGAGAAGGAAAAAGGGAGGAATGCTGAGGAGAGAGAATAGTAGATAATTATAAAAATGAAGACTATCATTACATAGTCTAGAGTGCCCAGAGTCTGGGCTGTGATCTTAGGCAAGCAGAATTACAGATGTACTGTCCTAGACGGGCCTACAGCCTAGGTACTGTTTTGTAATAATTTTGGCTTGTTTTTTGAGTGTAGCTTTTTTTTTGTTAGTAAAGCAGATGAATGATGAAAATGGAGATCCTTGCATTTTTATAAAGCATTTAAGACCATAAAAAGTGTTCAGCCTGATTGTTAAATTTTTCCAGTGAACCTTCTTTGGAACACTATGAATGATCCTGAGAAAGCAAATGCACAGCACTCTGGAATAATTTTTTTCCCCTGGTTGTTTTGTTTGGGTTTGGTTTTGTTTTTTCAAATCACGTCTTCCTTTACTAGATTCAAGAGCTCTAACATTTAATACTTTCTTCTTGTGAAAGTGATGAAATGCTATAATCAAATCAGTTCCTGGAAATTTTCTGTAATTTTATTAGGAAATGAAGCCTGGCCATCAATCCATTAGTACTCTTGAATTCAGTAACTTCTGAGATTTCTGGACAATATAAACAATATTAAAACCAGGGGTAGATAGTTATGTTCTTCCAGATGTGACGGATATTGGGTGGGAGAAAAGGATCTAACTTTATGTCCCTTATAAGAGGAAAGGAAGGCAAAGTTGTCTGTTTTACATTACCATCCACTGCTGCTGTGCTGTTGTACCTTCTGCACTGCTGTCTTTTGCTCAGCAGAGGTGTCACAGGGACTGGGGAAGGAAGTTGACAGGTTTCAGGTATGAGGAAGGGATTTATAATTTTGTGGCTACTTTCAGTTTTGAGATTTTAACATCTTTTTCAGGTAAGTTAAACAACAGACCTGTACATTGTGTGCAATTACCAGTCTCAGCTTTTATGACAAGGAAAAATATTTCCCTTTGTCCTACTGTATATCCAGGAATTGCTTTAATTCTTATCTACAATATGTGATGTATTGCTGATACTGGTGATTCAGAAAGATCTTACAATGACCGGTATCTTTAGATCCAGCACAGATTTCAGCCTATATAGCAGGCAGAGTAGGTGGTGATGCTGGTTGTTACCAGTTTGTTTGCCAAAATCAGGGCCAGCATGCATACTCCTGAGCAAGCCTACTGGCTTTAAGTCTCCATTGATGACATAACAGGTGAATTTCCCTGATTCCAAAAAATTCTCCAACAAGTTTTTCTATGGTGTGGCAGTTCTAGAGCTGCCAGAAGAAAAATTGTCCAGACAGACAATTTTGATAAAACAACATCAGGTGTCTTTGTAGCCTCAGTTCGCTCAAAAATGATTCAGACCTTTGTCTGAAAGTTTTGGTTTTTTTTAATCATCCTCAAGCAGACACACTGCATGAAAAACAAGTATTAAGATAAAGATTTGCCAAGAGGGCGTGAAAATTAAAATTAAGGCTGAGGTAACCTTCATAAAGTCTATTGCTACTAACTCTTACTTGAAATATATTTCAAAGGCTTTTTTCATATGATTTAATATAAATTATTTTTTTCTAATGGGAATACCTAAGGATTCAAAACAGTGCTACTATCTGTATTTATATAACAAGAGGCTAGTTTGAACTTTCATTCTGTTATAATGCATTTCTTACTTCAAAGAGATCAAAAAAATTTTCAGGTACAGTGACTAGGTACAGGAAATAAAATTAACTTGTCATTTAAAGGACATTTTACCATAAGTGGACAAACACAAAGTCACCTATCTTTTATATTGGCAAGAAAAAAAAAAGCTTGTTATAATTTGAATTACACTTGCTTTGCTTGCGTTTTTGAAATGTATCCAGCAGTCGCATGATATAAATAATGTACTACTCTCTTGCCTTATATAATCCTCCATGATAATTAACATAAATGAGGCCACTGAAATTTGAAGATTCTGAATTGCATTTTACATGCCATGCCTGGTGAATAGTCTATATATATGTGTGTATGTGTGTGTGTGTCTGGTTTATATATGACACGTATAAATACAGATGTACATGACTTGCTTTTCACATGCCAGTCTGGTGTACATCTTTGTGTGGATGAGAGATGATATATCCCATGCAGAGAATTGTTGTTAACTGCAGAGTTCAATTGGAGTGATTCAGAACTCTTAATATACTGTCTTTTATAGCACCTTTAATTATTCCTTCTAGCAGGACTAAAACATATTTTTCCTTCTGGTCTGCCAGAAGACCGGTGTGTGCCAAGCCATCCCAATTTTATTGTTGTACCATCCATCCACAGGAAAATCTCATGTCATTGGGAGGGTGTAGAGTAACAGGCATCTATTCTGGTGAGAGCTTCTGGAGCTCCTCTTTGCTGATATGTGCTTTTTCTGGCAACATGAGATGTGGGCACAGGATTTTTTTGATTAGGTATATATAGGGGTATGAGACTGCTGTGGATCTTTTTTTTTTTTTTGTTGTTGTTGTTGGGTTTTTTTGTTTTTTTGTTTTTTTTTCCAATTTTATCAGCACAGTGAATGGAACATTCTAAAAAGGGCTGATCATGATGGTCCCAGTTATAAGAATCTTAAGAGTTTTGTAGTTTGCCCTTACTGCTTAAACTTTGTAACTTTGAAGCCCTTACCTAAACACTGCTAAAAAATAAAGAGTAAAAATTAGGAAGGTCAGCAACCTATGCAGCTGTAGTTTGAATTAGTTTCAGAGACTGTTACACTCTAGAGAATTAAATCAATAGAAAATTGTTTAAGTGAAAGTAGTCTAGGTCTAATCTTTAAACAAAGATGGATGATGAATCCTGTAGCAATAAGATATGAAAATACACTCTAGACAGCTAAATCAATCAAAGGTTGTTTAAGTAGAAGTTTAAGTTATCTTTCACTAAAAATTGCTGTTGAGGTCCTGTAACAATAAAATATGGAACTATTTCAAAGTTGTTTAAGTAAAAGAAGTCTAGATTATCTTTAACTAAAGATTAATGTTGATACCTTGTAACAATAAAATGATTAACTGTCAAGGAGAGGCTCTAGATGTTAAGGTGTATAAAAGCTCGCAAAACCCTTGTTTCGGTGGAGTGTTTATGGAGGAGCTATCCCCAACACTACCCTGATGTTGTATTAAGGGAATGCTGGCTTAACAGTATCATGCTGTTGAGTTTGATTTCTTTGAATCAATTCAATTCCTTTGCTAATGGCTAGGCTTCATGCTACATGAACTGCTCGCTAGTAAAATCATCTGCACTTGGAACGTAATGTGTTTCTGTTGGAATTGTGTTTTAATGAGTCTTGCGGGACAGATGCACCAAACTCACTTATCCTCTATGCAACCTGATGGATTTCTCTCAGTTGTTTTTTTTGTCCTTTCACTTCAAGGGGCAGATTTTGATTGCTTACTAGAAAAAATGTAGCACTGAAATAAGTATGGATTTCTTTGCATGTCATCTGTAGCAAGAAAGTAAATGTATATATAGTTACAATTTCTGTATTTTGAATGATATAATAAACTACGTACTAGAATACGTCAGCAGTGTGGGGTTTTCTAAAATTTATATTGAGATGATTTTAAGTGCTTATTCAGCAAATCACCCTGTATTTGTTCTTTACTTTCTGAGAGAACTTTTTGCTATTTGTCATGCTAGGCTTCATTATACAGGGAAAAAATTGACTCCCAGTTGCCTTAATATACTTGAAATTTGTTTATTTTTTATGTAAAATGAAGTGTAGAGTTAAATCCCTTGTTAATTTCCTGCAAATTGATCTAAGTTGCTATAGTGTCTATGGAGCACTTCAGTGTGCAGTTTTCTGCATTTTTCCCCCAGTATTTATTTACCCAGCAGCTGTGCTTTTCTAATACTGTATGCCATGGAGATTTGCTGCGCTTAGAAGCTCTATCCTGTCCTCCTGGTTGGTAATGAAGATGTGAAACATTGTCCATGCCACTGTCGACTCGTGAGGCTTGGTCTTACATGGAATAGTGGGGTGAGAGGAAAAAAAAAAAGGGGCAGAGGATCTTATTTCACATTTCTTTCTCAGTAAAGACATTTAAACCTTTATAACAAATACTGCATGAAGACTTCATACTAAGTGAAAGTGCTGGAGTTTCTCAGATCTGCTCTTTGATTGCACTTATATCATTCTCAGAGAGATGGAGGTTCAGATCTGGAAGTTGATTTCTGTTTGATATTTTTGGGTGTTCTGCTAACCCATCTGAAGCTGGACATTGATCCTATAAGAAAAAAACTGATGTGTGGGATGATGTTCTTGGAACATTCATTGTAACAGTTCAACTCAAGTAGAACTGTAGCCAATTCAATTCTGCCATTGCAGTGGAATGGAAAAGCTAGGATGAAAACAAGAATTGGTTCAGATTCCACGTGGTCCTAGGAAAGAAGCTGAGAATAGCTGGGCAAAACTGAATGTGACCAGTGTAGAAGTCACTGAAAATGGCACTTTGATGTACTGAGATGCCATGGGGACAGCAGAGAAATATTGGCAGAGAGATTAAGATGAGGAAGATGATGAGGGTGTGCTGTGGCGCTTTTACCTTGGGTGAGACAATAAGGGGATTGACTGTTTTTATGCCTTTTACCAGTCAATTTCATGGGTATTGTACCTTTGCAATCTGTAATCCATAGCTTGTTAACATAAAGGATGGCAACATACTGATGCTGTTGGGTAAAGATTCCCTGTGAAGTTCTGAAAGAATTCGTTGTTTGGTTTTGGTTTTGGTTTTGGTTTTCTGTGTTTTGTTTTTTTTTTTTTTCTAATGACATTTAAGTGCAGTGAACTTGAAAATGATACAGTTAAATTTGTCTTCAGAACCAAACCCTTATATTTTTCTTTGCAATAGTTGGAACTGATATTCTAAAGGCTATTTGCACAAAATACAAAATGAAAAGATAAAACCCACCAAATCCTCACATTCAGATGCTGTATCAGAATGCTGAAGAGTCTCGATTTTGCTGCACAATCTTATGTAAAGCTGAGACAGTCTCTTCAACCACTTGTTTTCTTAATGCTACCAGATGTCTAACCAAGCTATTAACACACTCAGTTTTTAAACCAAGTCAGTCTAGATAAGCAGTTAGAATCAATAAGCTAAGTGGTGATTGCTAGTTGTAGTTTTTCTGTTTTCTTTGTCTACATATCTCAGGACTGATTTGTACAGGTGTTGAGGACCATAGCTGATGAAACCTAGACATAAAATAATGTTAGAAATTGGGTCCTAGGCACCTTAAACTGAACTTCCTGGTTTGTGTATTATTGTGAAAACTGAATTAATATATGTGATATTATCATTACAGTAGTGAATATCATAAAATTGATGGCATTTAATTGTTATATCTTTAGAAGAGGTTTTTTTATCAATAATCACTACAATAGTTGCACACTGAGCTGGAATGAAATAAAATAGTAAGTGAGCACCCTCTTGTCTACATGTTGAACAAGGGAGATTTGGTGTTGAAAAGGTTATGGACATGTGGAAGGCTGTGTCATAAAACAGTGACAGAATTGGATTGAAATTAAGGTTGCAGGTGATTTTTGTCACTTTTAATCTTTTTTTTTTCAGTCTACCTTAAATTTATTAACTTTTTTTTGTAAAAATGAGCATAATTTTATAAAATGCAAAACCTTGATACTTTAGCTTAATCAGAAGTGTTTTGAAATATTACATTTTTCATGAATACTTATAGTTCTGGCTAGTGTTTGCTACAGCTCTCCAATTACTGATTGTACAAAGGGCAACTTTACATTAATCTCACAGCTGAGGCGAGACCTCAATAGTGTGATGCACAAATATTGTATTTTCTTCTTCTTTTGCAAGGCACACAATTGTAATATGAATTACTGGTAAAGCCCAGGACCTTAAATTAAATAAAATATAACTTTAATTTTTGCGAAGTTATCCAGTTATATTGAGAATGGAAATAATAATTATGCAATGTTTTTATACAGATTGTTTATACTTTATATAAATATCTAATCATATATATGAAAATTATCTAAATCTACATTTGTCTTGTAATGGCTTCTTATAGGGATAGCTTCCTGCAATATTTGACTAGGTTGGTTCAAAATTAAAAAAAAAAAAAGGATCTTTTGTCTCATCTTAAAATTGCAAATATAAAGAATATTTAGATGGCTGGTGCAAAATGATATCAGTGTAGGAAATACATAGCAGTCCCAGAGGCTGGGAGTGTGGAAAATGCTAATCAAGTCTGCAGTAACAAGAAAATAGTCTGCTATCAGGCAGCTCTGTAGGACCTTAGCAGCTGGAGTTGGAAGATTACACAGGGGATTCTCCCTCTTGAAATGTGTTCAGTGCATTGATCCTCCAGGAGTTACCAATACCTTCTATGATAATTAAAAAAACTAACAAACCACCCTAATTCTCAAATTTGGGCAAGTTTTCTTAATGCAACTTTCTTTCTAACTCTCCTTATCTTGCAGGGATCAGCACCTTGGGGTGCTTTTGCTGCTAATGATGCTCTAAATGCATCATAGACTTCCATGTTGTTAAAGTTTAGATGGGAATGGTCCTCCCCAAAGGAGTGATGGTTGAATGACATAAACAAGGTTAGTGCCTGAGAGATAGAACTAGCATCATGAGACTGAGTATGACTGAACAGACTGGGGAAGGAATTAGTTTGGGGAGGAGCAGGATTCCTCTCTGTATTGCATCTGTGGTGTCTGTCAGAGCTGGTGATTAAACACGCATGATTTCGTGATGGCTGCTGATGAAAAGGTTTGGATAGGTACTGTAAGCATGAGGGTTCATCTGCATGTATGTAATTGCATCTCCCCATGGCAATAAGAAATTTGAATCTGTGGTAGCTACATCAATGAGCAAATCTTCAGTATCTTAGCACAATATCTGGTGAGAACAGACATTGTTTCACATCCATCTGTCTATAGAGCAACTATTTGTCTATGGAGAAATGATTTCTTTTGATGCCCAGTTATTCCTTAGTGACTGTGGTGGTGTTGATTCACGGAGAAGGTTTCTGGTTTTGGAATGTTGTGCTAGAGAGTCATCAAATGGTTTGTTTCAATAATTATAGTAAGACCAAAGCCTTTCAAGCAGGTGAGTGTATCGGTCTATTTTAAGTATTTAAGTACTACTGTAGTGTGAGACCAGGTCTAAAGTTAACATATTTGGAGTTTGTTTCTCTCCTATCATAGAGAATTACCATTTTTTGTTTACTTAGGAGGATGGCAACAACTCCTGAGTAGGGGATACTGGAAAGGAAAGTGAAAGAAATGAATGGGTTATGGCCCAGGGGTGTGAACAGAGAGATGCTGATAACAGGGAGCAGCTCTGTTTGCAGAGTTGAGATTCTGTTTCTGGGCTCCAGGTGCATTATTTGTAGCTGAGTCTGGGACCTGAGCACAGCAGAGGCTATGAACCCCTGCTCTTCACAGGGGAACTGACTTGCCTCGATGTGTGTCAGGATCCCTTGACTTTTCCTAAACCTGGATTTTAGTTTTGAGCATTTGAGTGGCCACTCTGAGCAGGGCCTTGTTCCTGCCAGGGTCGGTCAGGATTGCAGGCTCTGGGACAGGGCAGGGAGCTGCCGCCTGCCTGCAGCAGCCTGTGCAGCCAACCTGCTGAGCTGCCTCTTGTCTCTGTGATGGGTAGTGGGTCCCATGCCAGCAGGCTCCATTTTGCAGTGTTTGCAAGATCTCAGCTGCAGTAAAGGCTCCTGCTGTGTTCCTGCAGGCAGTCTGAATTGACTTCTCCCCCTTCAAAAGCATGCCTGTGAAATATACATATATATATATATATATATCCATACACACATTTAGGTTAAAAAACCAAGAGTATGCTCTTTTTGACTCTTCCTGAGCTCTTTGTATGCATCTGTCCTTCATTTTTCAAATGAAAATTGAAACCTGTGCTTTTAGAGTATTGTCAGTGTGGTAAGTGAGAAGGGGAGGCATTGTCTCCTCATTCATTGCTGTTTTAAGGTTTTTGATCTTGATTCATAAATATGTTTTTGATAAAAATGTGATAGTTGCTGAGCTCTGAAGATTGTCCTCCCTCTTCCTAGAAGTCTCTTCTTTCTGCCTGGGCTACAGCCTTTTACAGCATTTGCTGGTTAGACAGTTAGTTGCCCTTTAGTCCTCCAGATAATTGTCATTCCCTCTGCACATAAATAGATAAGGCTTTGATTTCCTTTTTCGTATCATAGTAGTGGAAGCTCATACCTTACTTTTCTTTATGGAAATAATGTACTTTTAAATAGGCAGAACAAAGAACAGTAACTTGACAAGAACAGAGAGCACTCAGACTGCTACCAGTAAACCTGTGTTCTAATTATGTTGGGTGTTGTCATCTGCTTTAGACCTAATTCATTCAGTTTTTGAAGTCCTGTGTTACTGTATATGATTTTTGTAGTTAACTCTTGTTTGTGCAGATACTGCTGATAGTGTGGAATGTGCTGGTGATTATGGTGGTACATGCAGCTTCCACTCCTGAAGCAGCCTTTTGTAGCTGACAGTCTGTTGGTAAATATGCAGAACACTTACTTTTTTTGAAAGAAGTTTCTATTTAAAAAATATTTGGGTGAGCTACAGAAGACAACGGTACATAACGAGCAGAAGGAAAGGGAAAAACCTGGAAGTCCTGGATTTTAGTGGTGATTATTTAATGTGGTCAATTCACATAGTGTACTGTATATGTAGGTTATTTACTGCAGACCGTTTTAGTTAACTGGGCATTTGGTGCATTTTCGTCTTTTTGTAAAATTCCATTTCCAGGTGGTATTTGTTTGTTAGCTTATACACAATCTACTGGGTGTCGCTCTGCTTCTTCAAAAGAACTTGTGCCTTTGCCCAAATTGTAATAATGTCACTAACTGATTAAATCCTTTGGCTGTTCCAAGGAATTTCAGGTGAGGTTTCTTATTCTCTCTCCTCAGCCATGTGCTGCTATTTTTTAGGTACATTACTTACTGAAATACAAAATCTTTGTCTTAAAGAAGCAACTTGTTGGTGGGTTTGGAGATCTTCAGAGCAACATATTCGGCAGCCAGCATTTGACTCAATCTGGAAGAAAGACCACAATTCTCTTTCTGTATGCTTTCTTCCTATTACTGCAAGCAATAGGAGACTCCAGTGCTTCTTATGACTCTCTGAGTATTCGAAGAAGATGAAAAGTACAAAATACAACCTTTTTAGGGATACAAGATCTTTGTGTGGAAACAACAGTTAAAACACAGACTTGCTTGATTTCAAGACTGCACACTGTTTTTAGACTTTTTGTAGTTCAGATATCCGAAACTACCCAGCTTACTGAGTCCTTTCTGAACTCATGTATGCCATGGAGGAGAAAGAATGCATGCAATAGGCTTTCTACTGAGATTTCTTTTGAAGGTCCAGTAATTTATCCTACTTTTTTCAGTGAAATTGTAATCACTTTCATAGATGATTTCAAGATTTTATTGGCTTGATGTAAAACAGTAAGGAAAAATAATGCCTTAACACAGAGATCTCTTTAAGACATTTAAAAGCTCGAGCAAGGGATTAATGAGATAAACTGATATGCTGATCTTCACAGTGAAAATTGATCATTTCTACTTGATATAGTTTATCAGTGAAGTACAAAAATTGTCTTGTTATGTGCTAAAGCCTTTAGGAAAGCATTTGTGACTTTTTTCATTTTCTTCTTATTCTTCATATGTATTTTTTTTGTCCTGGCATTGATAATCTTATTCTCAATGTCTTTTACCACTGGCCACTATTTGAAACCTCTTGTGGATAGGACAGGACAGTGTTTACAGGCTTTCCATGTAACTTGAAATGGAAATCTCCTGAGGATTTGAAGGCTACAAATATAGCTGGTGGTTTAAATACAGTACAGTAGGAAGCATTTTCTAAATTCTTTGTATCATGCTTATTCTGCTTGTATTTAAAGCAGTTAGGGATTTTTGGCTCATAGATATCTCCTTTTTACAGTCTAACTGCATTTCATAAAGGGAAATTTCATTGCTTTCACTTCCTAATTCTAGTTGGATTTTTCATTTGCATCAGTTTCCTGTTTTTATTTTGACCTATTGGATCAGTTCAAACTGAGGGTAAGATTAAACTAATCAAGAAGCCAGACTCAGAGAGCCAAATATGAAGGAACCCTACTGTAGTTGGGATTTGTAAAGAGCTTCTTGATAATTATATTGTGAAAGTGATGATTAAAGGGAGTGATGCAAACACATAACATTCAGTCATGCCTAAGTGAAAACTTTAGCCTGTGAGGAGATGCTTAGTAAAGGTTTCATTTGTTTTGCAGCTTGGTGTAACCATATAAATAGTCTGCTATTGAATTAATTATCTTTCTAATATAAACCCGACACTGGTTTTTGCACCGATTTTGGAGTACAACAATAAAGGACATGAACATCTGTTTTCTTTTGCATTAATATAACTTTTTTCTTATTTTTTATTATTTTATGTGTTTTAATAGCTTTTATTTCCTTCATTTATGCTGTTATTTTTTGGTCTGCTGCATATTTTTCCACATCTTGTGAGACTGATTGTTTTTATACATTGTTGTCTCATTCCTCTAACTAACAGGAGATCTTAACCTTGGAGCAGAACTTTTTGACCAGTGTGCAGCCTGGTTACTGACACTACTATCTGACCTTTCTTTCCTTCCCTAGTAACATTACTTCCAGAAAGTCCTTATTTTCTTCCAAATGTCACAGTCTTTGCCTCACCTCCCCACCCCAATCCAATTACACTAGAGAACCACTGAAATAGAGACAGAAATAATTCATGGACAACATGAGAAAACAGCCATGAAACAAATATCTTTTGCTAAAAAGTCTCAGTAGTATTGTGGTAAAGCACTGTAATTAAGGCTAGGAGTTTTTCAGGCTTGTGCACCCATTAATCCATGTCAGAGCTTATTAAGGGAGCAAAAGCATTTGGTTACACACATTGTATGTGAATTCTAAGCTAAACTTTTTCTGTAATATGAAAGAATTTAATTTCACAAGCTCTACTCCAATATTTGACAACTTCATTTTTCAGGAAAATGCTGTCTGCAGATACCCATCAGTTAGGCAGCGTAACAGCTAAATTGCATCATGAGCTTATTAACTCCCATCTAATCATCCAGTCATGGCTGATTAATCACTCCTCCTAGTGCCTTGTTTTAATAAAATCTGTTTTCCCTGCCACTGACCAGAAAAGTGCTGTCTAATTTCATGTGTGGGATAGTTTTTGCTGAAGGCTCAAAGTGCAACTCTTCTCTGATCTGAAGGTCCGTGTGAAGGAATCATCAATGCAAGAGCCTTACATGTATGATTATTCTTCTTTGTTTAAGGGGTAGGAAAAATGTGTGTTTCCCCACAGAGTGAAAAAGCTTTCCTGTGCTGTGGAGGCAGAATGGAGCCATTTTGGGATAGGAATGCAACTTTAGCTGGTGGATTTTTAAATATTCAAATCACCTATCTCCAACTGTGGAACTCTGAATTCATTAATTACTTTGTATTAGTAAACAGCAAGATAAAACAGAGAGCTGGCTGCTCTGTCATTTTCTCAGCATGGGAGGAGGGGGAAAGTAATTTCATCCCTCATGCAAACGGAAAAAGGTAACACCTCCCATTTCTTTTAATAAATGTTCTGTATGTTAATGAATAAGACAAGTTATTGAGGTACTTCCTTAAAAAAAGTATGAAGATTGGCAGTTAAGTGCACTCTTGGCAATTTAAGCTCGCTGATTCACACTACAGTAGCCTAGTTAATAACATATTTGAAAGCTAACAGTAGCTGTGACTATGATGGCTGAAAATGTTTTCAGGTTTGCTAGTGGAAACCCCAGTTGTAGGAAGGAAGAGTCAGAAATGAACCGGAGGTCTCTTGATGTAACCAGAGCTCTTTTAGTTTCCTAACACTGTCTAGAAAGTTTTCTTAATCAAACTTCTGACCAGAAAGTCCAAATTATAGCTTCTTGTTTCTGTACTTTATTTGACTGTTTTCATTAGTCTAGGAGTTGTCTACAGGTGCCAGGCATAACTCTCTAAAATAACAAAATATAAACCCAGTAATTTTCTTAAGAAATTATTTGGGTAAGTCTTTATCAGATGGTGATGTGTCATAAAAAGGGACAGAGTTGTTATGTCCAACAATGTTAGCTTGTACTTATTGCAAGGTCTACCCTCCCAGACTTTGAATTTACATAACCTAAATGTTTCTCACTACAAAGAGAGAAAGTGAGAGAAATAAGAGGAAGAAGAGTATTTAACGCAGTGTGGGCTTTCTTATGTGGATGGACTTACTTGCTACCAGTGGAAAGCTTTATGAAAAGGTGAGATAGTTTAGAGGTTTATTGTACTTAAAATACTGACTACTCACAGCTGTTTTAGAGATACAACACTGCTAACAGGACAATAGGAAATAAAATGGAGAGGGGGAAAAAGTGTGGAATTTTTGCAGACGAACAGGTACTGTCATTTTTTCCCCATTCCACCTTATTTAGCATCTGAAGTGATTGTTAGCAGGCCATTTCAAGTAAGGCAGAAAAAGAATAAGAGTTGGCTTTGATCAACTGCACTTTGATCAAATGCAAGTACTGGAAAAGATCAAGAAGGGCAGGCACAGTATTTTTACATTCTGCTCATCCTCAGGGAGAAGCAAGGACAGGATCAAAATCATTGCCTATTTAAAATCACAGAATTGTGACAAGCAAGTATTTCTAGCCTGGCACATGAGCTCTTCTTTTGTGTGTGCCATATTTGGAATGAGGATGTATGGCATAAAAGTAAACATTTTGTCATCCTAGACAAGTTTCCTATTTTGGAGGTAGATAGCAGCAAGCCTTTTTTCAGTCTTACCATGACCCTTTGAGCGCTAATGTGCTCTAAGTTTTCTTTCTAGTGTAATGGTCAGTAAAAACTGACTTTGGGGGAAGAGAAATTAATTTGTTTCTTCTCAGTTATGTTTTATGATCTAAGTTGCATTCAGAGGAGTTAAATGAAATAGACATGAAAGCACAGCTCTTGAAGCATCTTGAAGACAAAAGTCTGCAGTGGAAGACAACCCTGGGCTGGAAGAGAAGGCATATCATCAATTAACTTGTTGGGTGTTAAATTTAGGAAATCAAGGTGTCTATGAAGCTAGTCAAGTGTTGTAACAGAAGTAAAAAATACAATTAGATTTGGACTCTTTCTGGTTTGATTTTAGTTATTCTTACCTTGCTTATCTTATTAAAGTTTTAGACAAAGGTTTTGCTTTGTGTTCTCAGTTTCCATAATTGAGAAATGGAAAAAAAATTCTATTTTTTCTAATAAGAGTTTCCTTCTTCATTTAAAAAAAAAAATTAGTATAACCACAAGGGAAGATATAACATACACTAGCGGGAATACATATCCTTGAGATTTCAGCTCACAATCCCATCTGTGGATAATGGTTGTATATTATAAATATCATTAAGTTTCCATAAATATTTGTAGAGAATGTGATTAGCCATAGTCAGCTAAGATTCTCCTATACTGTGTGGAATAAAGTTCCTTAGTGTTTTTGTATGCTGCTCAAGCAGATGAAAGCAAACAGAATAGAGAAGCCAGAATTAGGAATGGGAGGTTGTTTTCATGGCTTAAAGTAGCTTACTTTGCAGCTTTGTGCACTGGTAATCAATATTGCTGTATTAGTGGATATTCAGCATATGTTCTGTGAGCTTGCTTTATGTCAAGATTTAAAAAGTGAGTTTGTGAATGACTCCTCATAATGGTGAAGAGGTCCCTCTATTTCTCTTCATTTAGTTCATGGCTCCTTTTGGCAAGAGAAAGTATGGTTAACAAAACTACGTTCCTGCTCTTTTAACTGACTTTTATGTCTGGTTAATGTAATGCTGGATATCTGCAGTGCTCAGGAAAAATAAAGAAAAAAACAGCTTTCCAGTTTGGATTAAATGCGTTTAAAACGAAAGCTTGCCTGAAAAGATTGGAGTTCTGATATGCCTCTGAAGAGAAGTCAGCAAGTGCAGATCACTGAAGTTTCTGGATTTGCATAGCAGTAAATTGCTAAGTTGTGGCTGCATGTTCTTCATTGAGAACTTCTCACTAGAACTGTATGAAATTCTAAGGGAAGTATTAAGACTCTGTAGTACAGTGCTCTCTTCTAGTTCAAGAAGAGAAATCATTTTGTAATGCAAAATGCCATCTTTGATCTTTTGCTTGATTCTTAGAATATAACTTTGAATCCTTGTCTTTTTGTCCTTATTCTACCTGTATTTTTTAGACATCCATATACATGGGTACCATACCATTTTATTGTCCATCAAACGCTACTCTAGTGTGAAGTGTCATATATTCTACTCATTAAATTAGTTATGTTGATGGCTACTTGCTAGCAGTAGGCAGTGAAATAATTCTTTTAAGTTCAAGTTAGTAGCTTTCTGTAAAATGATTATTGTAGTATAAGTAGTTCACAATCACTAGGTGAATTCTGGAGATATGACATCCATCATCCTTTTGCTAACTCTGGTCTTTTCATGGCAAGATAATCATTTTTTATATTCAGAACTGTCATATGGCAGTGAACCCACTAAATTTTCGTATGCAGGATTAGACAGGGTCATGTTCTTTTTTTTCTTAGGAAAAACCAAGGTACATGAGGAAAGAATATTTTTAAGTAGCATACTGCCTTTGAGGTATATATATTTAATTTGGATTCTGCATCCTGTACTGGAGGAAATGTTGTAAATCTTGATAGTCTTTGGATAAAGAAAATGAGAAAAATCAGTATATACCTACCTAAGCATTCTATTTTTCCAAACAATGTGATTAAATGATCAGGAGAGGAAATGAGCCAGAAGAAGAATAGTTATTGAATTCCAGGGATTTGAATTTATTGGGACAAGGCAGAATTGACTGTGCTTTATAAAATAGATGATTGTGCTGTTCTTTCAGACTGTCTTTAACATAATGTGTGATAGAAATTAAGCAATTTACAGTGTAAGAGGCCACAGTGAGAGGGAACTTATGGAAATGACTGCCAGTCCCTGTCTGCCATCCCCTCAACCCTTCCTGAACTGTAAACCTTCCTAGATCGGTTGGAAGAGCTATACCTCCTAAGAGGTGAACAGCTCAGCAAAACCCAAGCTGAGTAATTTATGGTAAAAACAGGTAGTTCCAAACCCATGGGAGCATTAAGCACTCCAAAAAAGGGAGGTGACAAAATGTGGTCTGATAGAAGAGAATGTTAGAATTTGTTTGATTGTTTATATTTTTCTGTTTATTTGTTTGGTTTCTTGAGTGTATATGGGCTTTTTTTTGGGTGGGGGGGAGGGTTTTGTTTAGTTTTGTTTTGTTAGGTTTTTGATTTTTCTTCAATTCTCCCCCTGGATTAATGACTAATGCATATATAGCAACAGGAACTTTGAATCTTAGTGTTTCCTGATTTTGGATGAATACTGGGAAATCTATGGGAAAAGGGGTTCCTGTGGCTTCTAGTCTTCAAGACAGACAAAAGATGGAGGTCTCAGTGTGAAACATAATCGGTATATAGGAGTGCTGTGAAGTATCTGCTTGCTTCATATCTGAATCATAGCTTAGATCTTAGATACAAACACTAGGGTGAGATATCCATTGTTTGCTTTCATTTCTGTTTTTGTGAGCTTTACATCTATTTTACCTACATTAGGAAAATTACTCATAGTATTTTTATGTATATATATACTAAGATTGCTCATATTATTTACTTTTAGCTTTACCTAGTATGCATTACTGGAAATTTCCAGATAAGTAAATATATTATTATGTCATGCTTGTGCCTTTTTTCACCCCCAGATGGGATATTAAATGCCTAGAAGGTCATAGCTCTTCCAGAATAGGTTCCATAAGGTAAAAGCAAACTAAATTTTGTCTACATATATTGCACAGACAGGTTTTAGAACTTGGGTCAAAGTGGTCTGTAAGAAACAAATGTCTTGTGACTTCAGTCTCTGAATGAGCTCTCCCACAAATGAAAAGGAAGCACACTGGATTTGGGAGGGCTCTGAAGAAGCTCACAGCAGAGGGCCTATAGAATATGTCCATAATTACAAATGCAGGATTTTGTTGTGCTGTACACTGTACCAGAAGCATTTTTGGATGCATTCATCATCTTTCCTGTATGAAAGATGTGGGTGTCGAACTGTACGTTTGACAAGTGTACATGAACCATTCAAGTGCTTGTCCTGAGAGACTCTTTGGCATATGCCAAAGCCTGTTGACAGTTCTGTTTAAAGGTGAGTATACCAATGCAGAATTTGTGTGTAGAGTTTATAAATACTTGGCAAATATTGCACTTGACTCTTTAAGATAACTGGTGTTCATTAAAATAAAGTAAATGAACAATTCAGAAATTGAAAGGCAATTAATTGTAGAACTGATAATGGGTGTTGAGCTTTGAGTAAATTCTTTCTGATACCAATACTGCCCTGTTCACTTACATTTTGGGATAGCAAGCACTTCTCAAAGCAAGACAATAAAGACATAAATCAATTCACCTCTTTCTAGCATTGTCATACAGGCAAGTTGCTTGCAGTGCTGTTTTCAGAGCATATACAGTTTTAACAAAGAAAAAGATGTATCTAAAACAAGGTATAAAATGAAGTACTTGTACTTAAATCTAACTTGGCTATTCCTTACTCCTTTTTTTTTCTTTAAGACATTGTAATTGTGTTGTTTGTGTTTAGATTTAAATTATTGCTTACTTTTCTAATATATCAACATCTTATTAAATTTTTTCTTATATTTTATCTGTTTTAAATCATTTAGGTGTTTCTTAGGAGGAATTCCTGCAGCTTTGGTTGATAATAAAAGTCACAGTAAAGATTAATTTAAAAAATAGAGGCAAATCAGAATTTTGTGTGCTAGCAGGACTGAACAATATTGAAAATATAAAACTCCTCCTTTTTTAATGTGTATTAAAAAAGTGAGAAAATTTACTTTGAACTATTCTAACAGATAAGAACTAAATACATTGCCTTTTATTACAGAAACTTCATAAGTTGTAATCTGAATATTACTGTTTTTGAGGATTACTCCTGGTTTTCCCTAAGCTATCTTAAATTATTGTTAAAATTTTATGTGGCATATGCTAACAAAAGGTCAATATGTACCTGCAATAAAACCATGAAAGGCATGATATGCTTCAGTGTTTTCTGTGCAAAGTCCAGAGACAAATCTACTTCAGATATACTGCTGTTGTTGTCAACTGTTTTTAATAGGTAGTGCAATACAAGCTATTCTAGTAGCTGAAATGTGTTCTAGTAGATATTCTCAATCCTTTCTGAGACTGTAAGATAGTCCAAAAACTTCTTAGAGAAAGTAATTTAAAATCTGTTTCCTTAATGAACCTTGAAACCTTAAGCTTTCGAAACCATTCTCTCTTTCCCCATCAGAAAATTGACATTTTGATGTGCTGTTCTCTGTTCTTATACAAGTTATTCTCTTATGTTGCAGGTTGTAGGGTCAGGGTCTGACAGGTACCCCTAATTTTACCTTTTATACTTACTGCATTCACTAAAATGGCAAACTTTGAATAGCAGCAATGGAACCTTTTCAAGTGAATAATGTTCACTTGTGACAGAGTTTTACTTAAGAAGACATGGCAATACAATTTGTGGGTAACTGTGTTCTGCATTTTTGACTGGTTGGTACTGAATACACTGTGGAATTACTTCAGCATCAGTCTTCCTTTGCTGCCTATTATCTGATATTTGGAGGGACATTTTGGACTTCCAGAATTTAAAGTGCTTTCCACAAAATAAAGACAGAAAGTGAAGTATTGGCATTTTAAAGAGAAACTGCCAGAAGAGTAACTTAGACTCATACTAGATACATTTCCAAAAATGTGAAATGTTAACTTCAAAATAGACTTTGATACACTGTATTTAAGGGAAGAGATTTACTGATTTCTTGCTTTTTCTTTCTACAGCTAGTTGATGTGGAAAAATGGGTATGTGATTCTGTCTTTTATTCACTCGATCCCGAATGTTTCATGTTGCCACTGAGTCTAACCTGTCTGTTTTGATACCCTGTGTGTTCATGACCCTTCAACTTGCATGGCTCAAAAAAAAAAAGAGGCGAATATTTGGTTGTGTAGAATCTGGTCATTTGTGAATTGTCATACCAAATTTCATGTTACCACAATGACTTTTTCTCTTTTAATTTGATCATAGAATTGTGTAATATGAATGTATGATTATTGCCTGTCAGTTTTGAGCCTTGCTGTCTAATGTTATAATTCCATTCTGTAACCCACCCTATCTTTTCCAATATAGACAGTGTAATCCTAAACTGCATGACAGTAAGATAATTAATACTGGTAAATAATTTGTAATGCTGTGTGTAACTGCAAATACACGAAACATTTAATGATGGAGAACAGCTACTGTAGAATAAAAAAAATTCCTAGATTTTTGCAAATAAAGCACAGTTCTCTGTTGAATGTGTTGTTAAGGCCTTTCCTAATGTGTCTGTCTATACCATGCATATTTGTTTGGGCATTTGATATAACTCCTCTCTGTGGGACATATTTACATATGTTTTTCTTCAATGTAATATGTAACATCTGCATATGTATGAGTTAATGGCCATAAAAATGTGTGTAGAATTGTTTGTTCACATTGAAAATGTTAGAAGCCTCTCTGAAAGCTTGGACCATAATAGGCCTCCTTGGTTTCTTAATACTTAGTTTGAGCTGCACATGACCAGTGACAACCTCAGACATCTTCTGGAATATGACCAATAATATAACTATAGCACTGGTCTCATTTTATTTCAGCCAGAAATTACAGAATTATAATCTGTGATTATTACATATTTATAGTAAGTAGTGACTCAAATTAGACCTTTCCTGAGACTTCTGCAGGTAAGTACATTGTTTAAATGGTGGCTTAGACTTTTCAACACCCGTGCTACTGTACTCACAAATATCTATGTTATGTGACATCTATAGGTATATATTTATAATATTTATTAAACAATAACTCTAGTTAAGTATTAATTTTAGCTAATTGTAGCAGTATGATGGCATTATCCATATTCTGTGGATCTGATATTGATAAAAACCATCAATTCTTACACGGATTGATTTTGAGTGTTTTTAAGCCATACTGATGGTCAGGTTACCTTCTCAGTTTGCCCATCTTTTTAACTACAATTGAGAAAGCTAGGTTGTATATCTTTAGATTCTGTGGTTTTATTCCTATAAGTAATTTTGCTATAAAGAGAAAAAACTACTATTAAAAACATGTTCAGTATTATACAAGCACCTAGCCTCATACTTCACAATGCATGAAAAATTATATGCTAGAAGTTTATTAGTGAGACACTGATGTGGCTTGTTTTTGCCTGAAGTGTTCATAGTCAGTTCTTGGAAAATGTAGTATTTCAGATCTGCTGTTTTGGTGGTGGTTTTTTTTTTGTTTTGTTTTGGTGTTGTTTTTTTTTTTTATTTTATTTTATTTCAGAACTTAGTAACATCAAAATCTTATGCTTTGGAAAGACTGTTTCATCGAAATGAGTCCTTAAGTTATTTAAAAAGAGCTTATTCCCATGAGAGCAAAGCTAAATGTTTCATTCCAAGTTATACTGGTTAAAGGCTTTTCCTAACAGACTGACTATGTAATCCAGACAACTGATCTGATAGAGATGGAGTGGGTGCTGGCTTTACTTCACATAAAATAATTCTCCCTCAAATGAAGCCCCAATTTGGCCTGTGAAGCAGCTTTTAACTCCCTCTGTAATTCCAGAGTGTTACCAGTGGTATTATCGTGGACTGCAGATGTACACAGTGAATAAATGCAGTAGAAAGCTGGTGATTGTTCAGCTGCATGGTCACTGAGGTCAGACACCTCATTCTAATACATCTATTTCTTCATAAGCCGTTTTCCAATATGACACACAAGACTAATGCAAGTGTGTTCAATTATGTCTAGGTATCTGTGGAAACCTTGAAGCCCAAGGCCAGAGGAAAGCTTCATGTCAAATTAATGAGCAAATTAGTAGCTGAACCTTACTGCAAGTAGTTTCATGCCATTCAGAGGATAAGCTAAAGTCATTCACTTCTGAGCTGTTCTAGCCTGTAAAGTGTGCTAACAAAATTTTTAGGAGAAATTACTCCAGTTTCTGTGTTCTCTTGTTGACTGTAGTTCTTCTGGTTATTTTGTTCCAAAATATTTGCTCTGCTTAAGGGATATGCTGGGAGTTGAAGCTCTTTCAAGGGCAACGGATATGTCATGGTTTAACCAGGAGGCCAGTTAAACAGCACAAAACTGCTTACTCCCTCCTCTCATCCCATGGGATGGGAGAGAGATTTGTGAAAAATAGTAAAATTCATGATTTGAGATAAAGACACGTAATAGAACAGAAGATCAAATTACAGCCTGCACTCTCCTGCCAGAGGGATCAAGAAAAATGCATTAGTGGTATTAATTGTGGCTACTACTTGGCTACCTTTGCTTCTGGTTCACTGTGAAGTTCTGTCAGTGTTTAGTAGGGCAGCACTCAGTGACACGGCAGTGTGACTTCATTCAGGCCAAGATAATCTACTGTTAGTCTCCACTGTCCATTAGGATTTCACACTGGCCATATGGGGCTGAGTTAAAGAGTGAGTGGATCCTGCTGATCACTTCTTTACTCTCCTGTCAGTGAGTCAGTTTATGGATGGAAATTGGGGAGTCTCGGTGTGATACTGCTGCTGGTGCAGCATTGCGGTAGTGATTGGCATCTGTTGTTCTTCAACCTTCTGCAACAGCATAAAAGAAGGGTACTCTGAGAGAAGTGGTGAGGTAGACAGCTGTTTAATTTCATAGAATCATAGAATCAGCTGGGTTGGAAGGGACCTCCGAGATCATCAAGTCCAACCCTTGATCCACTACCGCTGCGGTTGCTAGACCATGGCACTAAGTGCCACATCCAGTTTCTTCTTAAAAACCTCCAGGGACGGAGAATCCACTACTTCCCTGGGCAGCCCACTTCCTCTGTCTCCAAGGCAGCTATACTGAAAGCCCACTGATATCCTTTAGGCTCCTTGATGTACCCTCTCCTAAGATAGTTTCTGCCAAGGATGCATGGAGCCTCTGGGCCATTTGCAAAGGAGTGCTTTTGCCACTCATTCCTAGTCAGGGTCATTCCAACCTCCAATACAGTCAGTCATTGGGATACCCCTTTCATTCCAGAAATACCAATGGGAACTGACATTACAATTACAATATCCTCTGTGTCTGTGTCTGCTAGAGCCTTATACTACTGTGGGTCTGATGTGCCAGGTCATTGAATCCACACACTCCAGTGTGGCTGCAGGCAGGGCCCCTCTAGTCCTAGTAATGATATTGAATACTCGCTTCTTGTAAATATGAATCAGAAGTCCCTTCCATCAGGAGTAAAATCAGCCCTTCTGCTCTGGAGAACTGCTGACTGGAAACTGGAGCAGCGATTTTCCTGGAAGAAGCCCCTTTTGTGATTATTTTTCCTTGCAGCTCACATAGCTGTGCCTCTAGGACTGAGGCAGATTTTCCAGCCCACTTCCTCATGTCCTCTCTGTGGTCGCATAGGTCAAACTACAGGGTGATGTGTACCCACTGTATCCTCTCTTTTGAGCAGAGGAAAGTTTACGCTGAATAGCTGAGACACTGGTCCATACTGGTGGGGAGTAGGATCTTTGTGTCGCTGGACCAGTTTTTCCGCAACTGAGATGAGGAAGGAGAAGACATTTTCTCCATATTGCTGGAGCTGACTGGCTAATTCATCCACCTCTAGCATGGCTAATTCCCTCAGGTACTGGATACCTTTCACCATGGTGGTCCACTTGCCTGGGTGACACATCTTCCTTGAAAGGGTGCCTTTCCTTCCCATCTGACAGAAGTCACCTCCAGAAACTAAGGAATTGTGCCCCTCTTTCAACCACTTTGTCAATGCTTCCTTCCCTAGAAAGGAATCCCAGCTTCCTTACCCTCTAATTCCAGGCTGCTGTCCCCATTTTCCCAACATTGGAGCAGCAAGATGACAATGTGCTTACCTATACAACAACTGAAATCTTTTCACACATCTCACTGCTCACTCAGTTGGTTGGTTGCCATCTCATTTATGAGTTTTTCTTTTTTCTGCCCCCTGATCAATGTCCACCTCTCTTCCTCCTTCTCTTCTTGTGATGGCCCTGCTTTGAAGTAGTCTGCCTTGTCCACTTTTCCTTCCTACTCCCTCTTAGAAGACACTCTTTCATCCCTTACTAAATGACCTCACTTCTGCTTCCAGATTTCTTTTGGTGTATGGAGGTGACTGATACTGACATGGGTTGGTTCATTGGTTCAGCTGCAGTGCCTATGGCCAGGGTTGGGGTAGCCACAGTGCATGTCATTTTGTCATCAGATCCAGAGATCTTCTCTTCCCCTTGAGGGTATGAATAGTGTTGAAAAGGGCATGGCAGGCCTGAATCATGCCCAAACATGTTGCAGTGATTTGTGTCTGTCTGGAATTGCCAGGGTGAGAGCATACCTTTACCAAGTATTTTACTAGCTTTTCAGGATTCTGCACTTGTTCAGGGGTGAAATCTCAAAATGTTAGAGGTGTTCTAGGCACTTGCCTGTCCTATCCCACACACCGTGACACTCATCACTATCAAGCCTCAGGATAGATCTATGGATGGTATTCTTAAATAGGTGTTTAGCCATAAACAAGACCTGAAACACATAGGAACATGCTGGTTTTAGCACCCTGAGGATAGCCAAAATTCTCAAGTGCTATTGTAATTAGCTTGGAGGAAAAGGGGAAGATGGAGGAAGGTATCTCCCCCATAGATTGGCTCTCTGAGGAGTAAAGGTAAAAGGCGTAATGATTAATACTTTCTGATAGATGGCTCCTGAAATATGAAGGTGATGGCAATGCTGATTTAAAAAAACCAGAGTAGTCTCATGACGCTCAATTTTATCATATCCTAATGCAGTATTACAAAGTACAACAAAATAATGACCCTAATCCAGCCCCCAGAGATTATAAACAGAGCAGCTGGGAAGATACACCTCATACAAGATGTTAAATAACACAGCTTTGAGAACATACACAACAGCTATAAGACAGATTGCCTTTTTAACAGGGCCTGTTGGGGTAGGACAGGAGGTGATGGTTTTAATCTGAAAGACAATTTATATTAGGTATAAGGAAGACGTTTTTTATGATGAGAGCAATGAGACACTGGAACAGGTTACCCAAAGAGGTGGTGGATGCCCTATCCCTGGAAACATTCAAGGTCAGGTTTGATGTGGCTCTGAGCAACCTAGTCTAGTTGAAGATGTCCCTGCTCATTGCGGGGCTTGGTCTAGATGACCTTTAAAGGTCCCCAACAACCCAAAATGTTTTATGATTCTACATTTTTATGGCCTTGGAAAGCAAATAAATCAACATTGTGACCAGAGACTAATAAAATAATATAATGAATGCTTATAAAAAATTTGTTATAGCACGCTCCAATCAGATCTGTCATTATCTCAACACTTTGTGCCCCATTTTAGGCACCAGAAAGGATTGAGGTGCTTTATATGTGCAGGCAATTAAACACCACGCTACTTGCTCACTGCCTTCCCAACCCCAAGTAGGATGAGGATGACAAATGGGAAAAAAAGTAAAATTTGTGGGTTGAGATAAAATGAAAGCTTAATAGCACAGAAAATAAAATAATACCACTCACTAACTGATGCCCAGCTAGTTCCTGACCAGCAGCCCCAGGCCCTCTTTCTCCCCAGTTTGTATACAAAGCATGACTCCATATAGTATGGAATATCCCTTTGGCCAGTTTAGGTTGGCTGATCTGGCTCTGTTTCCTCCCAGCTTCTTGTGCCCTCCGGCTTACAGACTGGCAGGATAGTATGAGAACCTGAAAAGCCCTTAGCTTAGTATAAATACTGAACTAGAATATCAGTGTGTTATTATCATTATTCTAATCCTAAATTCAAAACACAGCACTGCACCAGCCTCTAGGAAGAAAATTAACTCTGTCCCAGGTAAAACCAGGAGAGAAAGTTAGAATGACTTTTAAAAGTTTCAAATTATATCTCTTCTGTCTGTTTAATTTTCAAATACAGATTCTAAATTGCTAATTTTAGCCCAGAAACTCATGTCCGCTGTTGTGCTGAGACACAGAGAGCAGCTGTGTAGGAGCAGGAATTTCTTCCTTCTGCAGAGAACAAGTTGGAGAAATTTCTTTTGTGACAGCCTGTTACCTACGTGAAGTCCATAATTTCTGCTGTGTTTTTTCTTCTCTTTCTCTCCTTTTTTTCCCCCAAAATGAGAGTTAATGTTTTTCAGAGTAAGCATTCTCCTTTAACTAAGAAGATATTTTGTCTAAAAACCTTGGAGAATGTTTCCAGGAGGGTATGACAGGAGTATCCAGAACCCTCTGTCCTGGCTGTTGGCTGGCAGCTGTGGCCTTTACAGTTCATGATACCTAACTTCTTAGGCTTGGCCTGAAGTTTCACAGGGCAACTTGCTTCATATAAGTGGGCATAACATACATCTAAGTGTTTGCCATGTAGAGATAACATTTTTGCAACAACTACATTTCAGAGTATTTCTTTCCCTGGTGGTTTTGAAGCAATAGGTGGACATGTGTTTAGACTTCCCTCACCCAGTGTTGTCTTTAAGGTTTTCTAGCTTGAGGGACACTGTTCATGAAACTTTCTGTCTCTAAGACTGATGTGTAAATTATTTTCAAAATTATTAAGGAACCAGAGTAACTCTAAAGAATATGATATGACAGATCCAAATAGATGACAATTGTTTCTCTCTCATTTGTTATAGTTCATTTAATACATTAACTGATGACAATGAATTGTTGAATCTGGTCATAAAAAAAATCCAGCACAAGAAGCTGCTTTATAAAATATTCACTTTAACTTGAAGGTGGTTAAGAGATTACAATCCTGCAATTAAATAAATTGTCAAGAAGAGAACAAGAAGTCACAGGACTGTTGTTTAATGTACTTTTGGTATACTAAAAGAGATGGGGTTATATAGTTCCCTGAATAAAATTTCATAGCTGAATGACAGCTGGAAGAGACTTTGATGAATCTAATGTCCTTGATAAACTGACAGCATGTTGGCAAGTGAAAGTCAGTATTGACAAATATAGGAAAGGTTTATTTTAATTAATCATGTACATAACTTGTTTCTGTATTAGTTAATTTATACACACCCCACTGTAGACAGCTCAGTAAAGATTTCTGGTTAGTTTTTGGAGCCTCCCAGTAAAAGCAAACAAAATTTCAGCATGACAACTACCAAGCTATTTTGATAACAACCAAATAGATCGGGAAGAATTTTAAGGAGAGAACTCTTTGGACATTTTAAATTGATTAGATGATACTTTTTTTTCCCTTTAGCTAGAACATCTTGTACATCTTCGAGAACAGATACTTTGGTTTTAAAAGCATGTATGAAATGAAAACAGCCAGCATTGCTTGGAAGCTCTCCAGTTAGACTCCCTTTTCATATGGGATAGAAACAAACTTCAGTCCTCAGTTTCAACTTTGTGATATCAAAACATGAACTGATGAGGTCAAAAGGGGAAAAGGTGGCCATAAATCTCTCACAAAGAAATCATTGCATGTAGCATATCACTCTCCTTTTATTCTTGAGCACCCTTCATGAAAATTAACCTAAAATTTTCTATAATCTTCTGGTATCAGTTGTGTGGCTCTCAGTTTTTTAGTCTTGCTAACATTAAATTGTCTTAATTGAATGTGCATTTACATATGATGTGTTACTACGATAGTGATGTTGCTCTTCAGCACTGCACTTTGAATGCAGGATTTACAACTCACATTGTATTTAGAAACTATCAGCAGAGCAAGTTGTTTAAGACAGTCAGGCATGGGTCCTGCTTTAACTGTACTGTCTTTTGTCTTTAAGCAATAAGTTTTTCATATGCTATATTATTAAAGGTAAAGAAAATTCTGAGAAAACTACTGCGTAAAAAAATGATGAAGCCTTGTTCTGAGTAGCTGTTTTGCTTTCCAACGCGAGCTATAATTATGGTAATTGCAATGATAAATATTCCTTTTAAATGTGGTTTCTAGTGAGTGTGTCCCACTCACTTTTTCAGGGAAAACAAATCCCACTTTTAAGCACCCAAAAGCAAATATTCATTTCACATTTTCTCTTTCTTTCCCCCTTCTCATGGATTTACAGAAATTTATGATGAAGGTAAGCAAGTTAAACATTTGGTATTATACTTCCTGTGAATTCCTACAATTTAATTCATTCTATTTCATTATTTTTAACATCAGCATCAACCTTACCTTCACTAAATAAAACATACTGAATTTCTTAAAAATTTGGATTTAGAAGCCACAGTGACTCTAGTTTGGATTGGGGTTATGGTTTATTTAGATAATGAAGACTAAAAGGAAGCACCCTTATGGAGAAAGGACTTTTGGCTGGCTTCTCCAGTTCTCATTTCATACTTATCCTTTCGGTAAGAATGTAGCATTATTCTGTAAATACAAAATCTTGAGACAATGAGTAAATAAGAGAAGTCACAGTAAAACATTTGGGCATTTTGGAAAGCAGGGACATCAAACAGTTTCCTCTGTCACAAGAAGCTCTTGTAATGGTTTGGTGTCTCTCTAGGGTGGGTGGGGAGCGCTTGGGATGGAGCTGTCACTGCCTCAGGTCAGCAGGCATTTGCTGTAGCTCTGCTTCTCAGGGCTGCCTTTTTTTTTTTTCTTTTATTTTTGACAAAGCACTTGGTGAACCTCTAAGAATTTAGCATTTTAAATACCTGACATTTGAATAATTAGCTGCAGTTTTCACCAAAATGTGTTGCTGATCCATTTTCTACTTTAATTATCAATGTATATTCCCAATTCAACTTCTACAATGATTTCTTTACTGATTTTCATTCTGTAAGAGTTTGCTTTTCTATGGTATGGTCTTGCTTCCTTGTCACACTCCCAAAGGGAGAAATTCTGGGCTAGATAAGCAGTTCTATTTTAAGGACTGGATTTAATGATGTCAGAGGAATTTTCTTAGCATGATTCCTCTGCTTATCCATCTTTTCTTCCCCCTCGGCTGTCTGTCTTATTCTTTATCTGTGAGTTTCTTTCCAAGTGACAAGGATGATTCACATTCCCTGTATCATATAACAACAGAAAAAGCTTAGTCACCATCCTTAACCTGTGAAAAATGCCTCCCTCCTCCGCTTATTCAGCTCTAAAATAACCAGGATGATTTTTATTATTTCTTCTATGTCCTATGCAGATAAGGAGGAGTACAGGGGAAGAGAAATCTTCACTAGATTAAGGGAGAAATCAATAAATTTTATTCTGTTGGGCAATTTTTTTTCCAAAACGCTGAAAGTGCTTGAAAGTAGGCATTTGTAATGGAATTATTGCCTTAGCCATAAATATAAATGTTTGTTTTAAATATAAGACTGGAAACAGATGATCAATATTATTCATTTTTGATTTATTTTTACTGCTGTGTCTGATTTTCCTTCTTGTGTAGTTTTCCATTACTGGGGAAGTGATACCATATACTTACTGTCAGAAATATTAATGATGAGGTTTATTTGAAGTGTTTCTAATTCTGCCTTCGAACAGGTCAATATTAGTGAAATTGGGATCATTTAGCATGGGGCTGGAAAACATTTTTCATCATTACTGATGTTTCCAATCCTTTAATGTAGATAGTAAAATATTTCTGTGTTCTCAACTGAATAAGACATACCTATGTTTTTTATTGGCCAGTTGATTTATTCATATTCAAATTTTTATGTGATATTTATATAAAGCATAATTACACATTGTGATGCAGCTTTTAATTCAAGCTATTCTCAGGAAACCTATAGTTTAGATAAACTCTTTTTTCTGTTTTATTTTTGGCTTGACATAAAATAGAAAGTAACCATTGATCATGTCAATGAAAGAAGTTTTATTTGTTTCTCTTTTTTTTTACCTTTTTTTTTTTCTTGATCACAGTGGCCATCATTATCTAAGAGCCGGTACCAGCAGTCATCAGTCATACTAATCTCCATGCCTGAGTTTTTGCAGCACTTACTGCTTTGTAGTGAATTTCTGAAAAGTCAATTAAATAAGTAGTGGTTTAAAAGTTAGCTATAAAGACTAGAATATGTATAGCATGTATAATGTCTTGATATATTCAACTTCCTGCGTGTTATTCTATTGTAATATGGTGCATGGGCTACAATGAAACACACAGAGGTTTTAGACTGTTTGAATTCACCCTTTGATATTGATGTTAAGTGATAGGAGCAGAGTGAAGGAAGGTTAGATCAATGGCATGTGTCAGTAAATTGATTTACTTTACATCTTTAAATTCTAAGCAACTAAATGCTGTGGGTTTAGTACCAACCACTGGAAATGGCAGCCCAAGAGCACAGTAGTTGCAGAAGGGTCTCCTTAGCTATTTAGGTTTTTTGGTAGAAGAATTCAAGGCTTCTGGACCTGGATGATGTTACTTAGTAAAGAGAATTCCGTCTGTTTTGTGTCAGGATTTTTAAAGAAAATGGATACTTCTGTGAGCAAGAAGAACATGTAAAACTTCTTGGCTCACTCTCTAGCTTTGTTTGTAGTCTTTACTGCTTGCAGCATTTTCGAGTTCTCTGATGCTACTGAAGATTTAATTTACCAGCATTTGCATTCCAAGTGTTAGCTGTTTAGTTTTGCCTGCCTAATCTTGTCTCACAAGCCTTCTAGCTCTGTTCCAGGGTTACTTCACAAGTTCTGCAGTGATTCAGCCTGTTTCCACAGACTCTGGTCTCACTACTGCTTGGGATTTTCTGGACTCTGTTTGGCATTCATCTCACAAGACTGAAATACCAGACTTAACAGCCATGGATATTCTAAGCTCCCTGTGTAACTGTAAGCAGAATGCTCAGATTTTAGGTGGGCTGAATTATTACCAAAAGGGCCTTTTTCTCTCCACTGGCTGTTTAGTTGCCTTAGGCTAAATTAATCTGAGTTTGTATTTTGTTGTGAAGTGTATAAAGTCTAGTTCAGATAGCCCATAGTTCATTTTCCCCATAGCAGCCCTCACAGTGCTGTGCTTTGCATTGGTATCTAGAAAAGTGTCAGTGATACACTGTTGTTTTTTGCTGCCGCTGAGCAGTGCTGGCACAGCATCCGCGCTGTTTCTCCAGCATTCTACCCCTTCATCAGTAGACTGGGGGTGGGCAAGATCTTTGGAGGGGACACAGCTAGGACAGCTGACCCAAAGTGATCAAAGGGATATTCCATACCATATGATGTCAGCTCAGATATAAAAGCTAAGAAAAGGAGGAAGTGGAGGCATTCATTATTTACATTTGCTTTCTGGAGCAACCACTACATGTGCTGTAGCCATGCTTCCTGGGAAGTGGCCAGACATTGCCTGATGCAGGGAAGTAGCAAATAAAATCTTTGGGTTTTTCCCTTTACTTGTGCACATGCATGACTTTTCACTTTGGGTTTAGCAAACTGCCTTATCTTGACCTACAAGTTGTTTTCCATCTTACTTTTTCTCCCCTGTTCAGCTGAGAAGGGGGAGTGACTTGGACACTTGGCATCCAGCCAAGGTCAACCTACCACATCAAGATTTTTTTTTAGCTTTTTGTAGACTGTAATGGATCATGGTGGTATCAAGAGAACAGGCCTTCCCGTATTTTCCAGCTGGCTGTTTCCTACTGTCAGCAAGAAGCTCTCGTTAGTCATCTAACTTGCACTCAGTGTTAAAAAATTTAGACAATGTGTAATTGTGGGGAATAAGAGGTCTCATCAACCTGTGGTGGTCTCCTATTCTAGGCAGCTTGTAGGATTGCGTAATTGCCAATTTTAGATAAATACTGGCCTCCATCAACATTGTTCTAGAACAGATTAAGAAACTGCATATTAATACTTAAATCAATAACTGAGTAGTTTTTACATTGCTATGGAAATACTTTGAGTATCATCTCCTCTGCAGAAATGGTTGTAGCATGCAAATATTTATGTGTAGAACCACAGTGAGATGGTTTTAGACTGTGGGACATCCTTCCCTCCTATTTCTCACAGTTCCTTTTAGTCTCTTCCTGATTTCTTTCACTTCCTTGCTAATTCTGCCTTCTCCTAAGGGATAGTTCAAAAGCTTTCAAGATCTGCATTTATTCCATATCCTTCCAGTAGTTTTCACTCTATCTTAAGGTTGCTTAAATGGAGACCTTTAATGAAAGAAGTTCCTGAAGAATTTTATATAAACAAAGCATGTTTCTTATGCATTCGCAGTTTTCTTTTTAAAGAACTAGCTGAGATTAAATACTTATATTAGCCTGCTGGTTAAAAAACTTTCATCAGCATCTTGATAAAGGCATTGATACCAACAGCTTTACATCTCTGATCTTGACACAGGTTGTTTCTGACTGGGAACAGCATAGTCCAGGGCCTAAATGTAGTTTTACTCAAAATATGTGGTAGTTGATTTTTTTCAAACCAATATATGTGGTCAGACTCAGATTTCCTATTTGACTTTTCTTCATAATGGATCAAAACCACAACTTAAGAATGTAATGAATTCTCCTGCATGAAAAATTTGACAGCTGCAATGTGGGTCCCAGGGAAGGGAGCTGGAGAAGGTTCCATCACTGGAGAAACATGTAGTTTTTTTACATATAATTCTGGAGAGCTTCCATCACTGGTGGGTGCAGTTTCCTGCTTGGTTTATTTTTGTGATGATGATGGTTTTTAATTTAAAAGGGTTCATAGCAGGTAACTGTAGTACATTCTGTGTTTAATTCCATACTTCTGCTTATACATTTAATTTTAAATCTAGATTTAGAAATAGAATTTTTTTTTCATAATTTTGTAGTTTTCTAACAGTACAAATGTTAGAAATAAACTACTGAACTTCATGAAACTTAGAACATACTCGTGATGGAGAAAATAATGCCTTTGCATTTATATTTACAAGTGTTTTTATGGATAGGTGTCCTCTGTTTAACATGCTGTTGTCTCTAGCATCTGTTTTATGCTCAAGTTGGCCACCATTAGTGTGCTCCATTTTAATGAAGTGTGAGTACTCAGTGCTTTAAGGGACATTGTTTTACTCCAGTGTTCATATGAAACAGCCACTAATTTTACAGTGACATACTAATACATAACAGTCATATTTGAATTTTTTAATGTTATCTTGCAGTATTTGCCTTGGAAAACACTTTTGAAGAAAAACGGGGAGCATGTTGCTTCTTTTACTGTACAGCTTCTGTACATGCTTTGCCACATTAAAAATGTTCAGTGCCATGAAAGTAGTTGTGTAGTATTTTTTTTTAGAAATTCATTTAGAGCAAATATTGAGTGGTCCTAAGTTCCATCTAGAGTGCTAGGGCTGCATCTGGGGCACAGAGGAAATATGAGGCTGAGCAGCTGATTGCAATTAGGTCATGATTTACCATTACAGTAAGTTATATGGGTTGCATTTTTGAAGGATTTGCTACTGATGTCTTGTCATTTATTTTTTCATTTGATTTTTTTTTTAGAATTTTTATCTTTTTAGGTCCATCAAAGCTATTTTTCCCTGCAATTTACTCTTTGTACTGTCATTTTCCCTATAGCACATTTCAGTAATTCCATTCTACTGATACGGACCCATAATGGAATGAAGCAGGAAAAGCCATTACATTGTTTTAAAAAGTCACTGCGTTATCTTGTATGACTTTTTCTAGAGTGTGAATCAGTTCCTGTGTTCTTGTGACACATTCAGTATTTTTAAATTGCTTTCGTGGGTGACTAGATTTGTTTGAATAGCCATGTGCTAAATGCAATTGCTGTCATGCTTTCTCAAGCATTGGATTTCTGAATAATGACAATGTTACAGAAACTTTGTACACAAGCTGAAATAACTATCTTAAGTACGTGCTTTTGCATGATTGTCTTTCTCTTTCTCCCTGAAGCTCGTAGCTTTTTTCCTTTTCTCACACATTTGAAGACTGTGTAGACCTGTGAAGAAAAGTCAGCAAAGAAACATGAGCATTTACTTGCAGTAGAGTACTCACTGGTCTAAGAAATGTTTTAGTCTAGTAGAAATAAGGCTGTTCTTTTGAAAAGAATAGAAAGTTAATGGCTATCTGACTCGAAATCATGAATGCCACAAAGCTATTCACCAGCCTCTAAAAAGTCCCATTTTGAGGTTCCCAGAAGCACAAATAGTTCCAAAACACTTATTTTATGTCACCTTGATTAATTTCCTGCAGCTTCTCATGTGAATCCAGGAGTGTAGCAGTGCAGCCGTAGGCACAGCAGTGCTGGTGCTACTGTGTGAATTTTTTGTTCTGTCAGATGATTACATGTCTGTATCTATGACAGTCAAGTATATACAAAATAATACAGATATAAAGGGGTTTTTTAAGTCAATTATAACATATCTTACTGTAGCATTGATATTCACAGTAAAATAGATATTTTTTTCATTCAATCTGATTATAAATATGTTATTTCATGTTATGGTACTTCCATTGTTTGCACAGTTTACTACATAGTTTATAGGTTGTAGCGTTTGAGTGCCTTTTGGTGTTTTAATTCTCTTTCTATTAAGATAACAAGGAAAAATAAATATTTCCCAATTTTAACTTATTTTCCTTTATTTTTGTTTCAAGATAACACTCTTTACATCAAATTAAATAGCTCAGATCTTAGTAATCTATTCTCATTGCCTGGTTTAGCAATGTATTGATCTTGAAAGCTGTTTATATATTTTGAATGCTAATTTCTTTAGCTCTAATTCTTGTTGTTATATCCTCAACTGCCTTTTCCTTGGAAATGACTTTTGATTAATTAGATGACTCCAAATTAATCTTGTATTCCAGCTGCAGAAATATTAGATTAGAGATGGGCAGTTTATGTGAAGTTTTCACAAGCATTGTGAATTTGCCCCATGTGCTTTCAATCTCAATTTATTGTCTTCAGTGTTTGCCAGTTCTGAAGGCTTTTCAAGTCTTACTCTAAATCCCAGATTCTTGGGGGATAAAATAAGAAGAGTTTTGTGTTAATATAATTGATTCTCCTGAATGGAGGAACTTCAGTGGTGAGTTCTTCTTTGAACACAAATATATTTTTGTCCATCCTGGTTTTATTCGAGGAATGTATTGTTAAACTTAGAAATTACTCTGAAAATTGGAAATTAAAAACACAAAGAAAATAAGTCTCATGGTAAATAATGTTGTTAGCAAATTGCTTGCATTATAATGCCATTCGTATATTTGTGCAAAAATCTGTGGGCGTAATGGATTGAATTAGTCAGTACTGTGGCTTCCAACGAGTCTTATTTGCAGAGTTTTCTGAAATGTTTTTATTATTGCAATATCAGTAGAAACTTGGTAAAACTTCAGTGGCAGATCTCATCTTGGATTTTGCAACTTTGCCATAATAGTCCAGTTGTTAACTTTTAAATTTATTTTAATTGTTTTTTTTTTTAACATACGGAAAATTTGCAGCTTTCTGCTGGAAATAGAATGGATCATTTTGAAAATCAAGGATTCTTTCAGTAGACAATCATGGTCCAACTGCTACTTCCTATGCAGTTTCTGGCATAAAGATAAATGCTGAGTATTTAGTTATGAAATGAGCCATTAAAATAGGAAATGAACTTATAGGTATGTACATATCCTGGAAGACAAGCTCCAAAATGGAAGGCAGTTTTATAGAACTTTCTTTTCTAGCCTTTCCTGTATTTCCTGTATATAGCTTTCTTTTCTAGCCTTTCCTGTATTTTTCCGTCTCATCTTTTCAATCCCCCCCCCCCAACCTGGATGGTTTAATTATGATTTCCTCTCAAAAACCTCTAGGTGGGAAATTCTTAAAATGTTTTTTTGCAACTCTGTTTTCCATCAAAGAAACTAACAGCAAACTTGCTTGCATTTTTTTAATGGGCAAAATAATATTGGTTAAAAAGAATTGCTTTAATCCTCTTGGAAAAATTATCTAAAACCACTCTGCCATTTTTCACAGGAGTGATTGAAGTTGTTTTGAGGTAACCTTTTTCCTGTTCAGCTACAAGTGAGCATTTAAGAAAATAAGTGCTAGACAGACAAATCAATATGGCCAAAGTAAGGGGAAACTAGCATTGCTATGATATTGTTGGTCACACTACTCCTCTCATCTTTTGTACAAAAGGCAACCAAATCTTTATGTTAGATATCAAATTTATGAATAGTAACACAGAATAATTTTGATTAAAATATTGGTGAAATGCTGGTAGGGCAGTATGTTCACAGCATTTTTTTCTCTTTTCCCCAGTGTGATGAGCAGCAGACATTCGTCTTTGGCACAGTGGGCCTGACATTATCAAATGTCTTGTTCTTTCCTTGTGCCTTTGGAAGAAGGGGTGGTATTAATGGTAGTTCAAAGCTAAGCCTTCATATCTTACTGTCAAGACTGTGTCTGTGACAAGCTCCATGGCTTTGATTCTTTCTCAATACAAATTCATGTCATTCAGTCTTCCAGAGAGATTATTGAATGTTCCCCCCTGCATTTTGACTGCTATGCAGTTTGCTTAAAGTCAAAATATACCTTGTGTCCATCAAACTACTCTTTTCTCAATAAAGGTAAAAGTCCGAAACTTTTGGCAGTTTCTTAAAAGTGCTAAAATTGTTATTTTTGAAGTGCTCACTTTTTCGCTACCTATTCCTATTATGTTTTTCTTGACCAAGTAACTCAAAGATCAACAAATGCAAATGCATAAAGATAAAGCAAGGCAATGAGTAAACAAGGAGGGGAAATAATTGTGTGTTACCACCATAGCCAGTTAAACTGATCTTCAGCACTGAAGTGTAGTTGCCAGACACATAAAATAGTATGATTGTGTCTAGTTTATTCTGTAATGAATCTGATGCTCCAATCAAACAGAAGGTCAGTCTACTGTGGTAAAAGAAGGGATATAAATACTCTATTTGAGAAACTAAATTAGGAATCCTATGTGAAAGAATAATGCTGCTTATGGAATTGTCACATTTATAGACTCATAAAATATGTATTTATCAATACTTCTTGATGAGTGTGGTGTGCATAATATTACATGAGTTGTTCTGTCAAATATGAGCTTAGGCTCTTGACAGTGTCTTGTCAGTCAGTCTCTGCTCCTGTCCAGTGCCAGTCATCTGCATCTCAGTCTAAGGAATATGTAAATCTTCAGCAGAAGTTGAAGCATTGCTCATACTTTAACAAGATTTATTTATTCTTTCATGAGTAGTTAAACTGATTATTGATTAGTAGAAACTGTATTGAAAATTGTGGAAATTGTGGTTGTAGTTTCTTAGGATAAAAGTGAATTTTATTACTTTTAATTTTCTTTCGAAATTTATGCTGCGTTTTGCAAGAGGAACAATTACTTGGACATGATTTCTGAATTTTCATAACCCCCAAATACTTTTGAGTTAGCTTACCTGTCCTAGCAGATAAAGAATTCTGTCTGATAAGCAGTGGGGGACAAGGAGTCTGCAGGCTGATGTTCTTCAATGTGGTTGATTAATACTTTCTGGTAAAATAGGGGGAATATTTCAGAATGTCCTCACTCTGCATACCTTTATATAAAAGTAAGGAGGGAAAATGGGTGAATATGGAGAGATTTAACAATACATAAGTGTGTAGAAGGTAGTATGACGCATCAAAGCTGCTCTTCTCTAGAACTGCCTGCTTTCAGCCCAAGGAAGAAGTATTCAAGATTCTAGAACTTATTTTATACCAAATAGGTGATGGTACAAAGTACTCAATTTTCTCTCATTTTTCTTCCTTTCTTTCTCAAAAGGCCTCATTTTATTATGTCATACCACTATATTATTTCTTTTTATCTTTCAGTCTGCACAAGGTGGTGGTCACCGAACGCTACTCTACGGGCATGCAATCTTGCTGCGCCATTCCTACAGCGGCATGGTATGTAACAGGAGTTGTGAGCAGCAATGATTTCCTTTCTGTATGAAAGTTATGTTTGAAAGTGCCCACCCTACTGCCACTTACTGATATCTGGAGAGTTATTCACATCAAAGAGGCGTTTTACTCATGGTTACTGGAAACCTTTGTGAAGGGTAGATGCTTGGAAATACAAGACCAAGCTGGGTGTATCTGGGTAAGTGCTAAAACTAAGTCTGGCTCCCGCAGTGCTGAATCTTCCATTCATCAGTCTGTTGGTGAATTCTCATTCCTTTTGCCTTGAATATTCCATATTGCATAAGCTTTGACTGAATTAACAGCTGGCATCTTGCTGTCAACCTGAGCATATGTTGAAGGCTGAGTGGAAAAGGAAATTCCTTCTTGCATGTATTTCGGACAGAAGTCTTAGTCTCCAATTCCTTGATGAATTATATAGGTTCCAAACTCCTTAACTACAGATGAGGCTTCATGGAGCTGAAATGTGATTCAACTAATTCCTTTATTTTCACTCTCACTATTTCCTGTCTCAGTGGAAAGATAGCTTGGATAGATTGAGAGGTTATTTTAGAACATATATCTTTGTCAAGCCTCCTTGAGTGCCATTTGGTTATCAGGCATACACGTTCTTGAAAGTAACTAGTGGGGATAATCTAAGAATAGTTAATCCTGTGTTAGTAGGTTTTTATATTTTAGTGGATTATCAGAAGTGAGCAGAACAAGTACTGTACGCTTTTTTCTTTTGATAGTATCTGTGCTGCCTCTCTACATCTCGATCTTCAATGGATAAGCTGGCATTTGACGTAGGATTGCAAGAGGACACAACAGGTAAACACTAGTTAAAAAGACTAGATAATGAAGAATACTTTCAGTCTAAAATCAGAAGAGACCTATGGATAAATCTCATAAAAAGTAAGATTTTTTTAAGAACTAGCAAAACCAAACAATATTTTCTTGTTTAAATATTCAGTATCTTTTTGTTTTCTAATAGGTTATTTAATTTCTCTTCTATGAGATCTAAATATGTCTACTTCTATTTAAATATAAATTTATATTAGTGAATATAAGTAAAGGAATATTCCCAAGTTTTAATTCCTGTAGAAGCCTTTCACTAAAATTTTTTTTTTAAAATGTATTATTTTAATAAAAATTCTATTAAAGCTTTAAACTATTGGTGACTTGTATTTATTTTAATTTTTTTAAAGACTAATACTGCTTCTTGTAATGCAATCGATTTGGTATAATCGTAGTTAGGCGTAAGTTTGCTTGTTTTTTAAAGTCTTGTTCTAACTAGGAATAGTAAGGCTAATAAATGCAATAGTTGACCAATTTCAAGATCAAAGAGTTCTCTTCTGAAAAGCAAGCTTTTTGTTCAGGAATCATATCAGAAAGTAAGGTTTGTCGTGGGAACAGAATTTTTGACTCATAAATATTAGAGACACTAGCAACCAATACAAGTTGAAGAACAGATTTGAATTTGAATTTATGAGATCTATCAAATATCATTTTAAGCAATATTGTAAACGGTTATTTTCATTGCCCTTAGTAATGGTTTGCTCTATTTCTTTGTCCTAATTCTCATCAGAATATTCTTTGATGTCTTTTTCAGAATCTGTTAAGAAGGTGACTGTGAATCTTTAGCAAAAGCAGCCTGGACCAGGTTGCCTAAAGAACACAGAGCTGCCTCCTTACTCTGGCATCACTGTTCCAGAGATCTTAGTTGTCTTCTTATGTGTACTATTTCCAGCTGAGTTTCTGACAAGGTGGTGCAGGAGTGATACTAGTTACTGAAAACACATGAACATTTGATTTAACAAACTGAAAACTGGATCTGAACTTTAGGGCTGAGATAGGTGTGAAAGTAATGTCCGTAAGATTAGGCCTTTTCTTTCTTATTAATTTCCTTGCTCTTACTTAATATTGATGTAGGTGAGGCATGCTGGTGGACCATACATCCTGCTTCCAAGCAACGATCAGAAGGAGAAAAAGTGCGTGTTGGAGATGATCTTATTTTAGTCAGTGTCTCTTCAGAAAGATATTTGGTAAGTTATGTAACAATACCTGCACAATTCTTTTTCTATAGAAAAAAAACCCAGTTACAAAAAGTGTTGTAAAAAAGTGTGGTTTACATTTCCACCTCCCAAAACTAAAACTTAAGGTGTTTAAACTGTTCTTTTTATACTATTTTGCAACACAAGACACTGAAGGTCTGGAAAGTGCGACTTCAGTAGACTTCAGTATATGACTAACCTAATTTGTGTCCATTTCAGTAATGGAATAGGAGTTGAAAAATTTACTAATCATGAAAAAAAGGAAACACAGAAAAAAAAAATCTGTCCAAATCGCATAATTGAGATGTTTACAATCCCTTTGAGTGTTCTGAGGTTAACAGTGCTGTTACATATAAATTAAAGCTTGTTACCGTAATTTTATTAGGATTATGTACAGTTTAATATGTAGAGCTACTGACACATCATAATTAAATATAATTAAAATACTTAATATTAAGTATAGTTGAAATATTTTAAAAATTTCTGTGGTAGCTGCTTCTTATCACTGGTTTAAATAACTTTCTTCATCTAAGTATCTCCCATTCTTTCTGTGATGAAACACTTCCACACTTTAACATGAATTTCTTTTGGAATTCTTGGTGTTGCAAACACCTGAACTATTCTTTATGATAAAGGAAGTTCAAAATAAGAAGAAAATAATTCTGCTGGAGGCTTTTGAAAAATCAACCGTAGTGATTTGGCAAAACAGCCTAAAAATAGAATCCCTAAACAAGAGCTGTTTTGAGTTTGTCAAAAACTTTTTCAGATCTGGGAGGGCCACAAAGATGGTGAAGGGTCAAGAGGTGAAGCCCTATGGGGAGTGGCTGATGAACAGCCCTATGAACAGTCACTTGGATTGTTCAACCTGGAGAAGTGGAGACTGAGGGGAGACCTCACTGCAGTCTACAACTTCCTCGTGAGGGAAAGAGGAGGGGCAGACACTGATCTCTTCTCTGTGGTGACCAGTGACAGGACCCGAGGGAATAGCCTGAAGGTGTGTCAGGGTAGGTTTAAATTAAATATTGGAAAAGATTCTTCACCCAAGGATTATTTGGTGCTGGAACAGGCTCCCCAGGGAAGTGGCGAAAACACCAAGGCTGAGAGACTCAAGGAGCACTTGGACAATGCCCTCAGGCACATGGGGCTGTCCTGTGCAGGGCCAAGAGTTGGACTTCACAATCCTTGTGAGTCCCTTCCAACTCAGGATATTCCATGATATCTGCATATAACATTAAGTTTTATTCACTATTATTAACTTTTTTTTTTTTTTTACTATAGGACATTATTTTTTATTTTTTTTTTACAATATTTAGAAAAAAGTGAATAGCTTAATAAGACTTTAATTATACAATGGAAAATGTTCTTCCATTTTTGGAAACACATAGGAAAATGAGAATATAATTATTAGAATATAATTGTAACTTCTACTTAGAAACTCAGTAACTCATTAAATGAGTTATTTTTTGTAATTACATATTCTGTCAACTTTCTCACCATCTTTGCATTTTAAAATTATTTTAAATAACTACTTTTAGGAGAATTGCAATTAGACTCAGTGGAAAAACAACTTATTGTGGACTAAATTAATAAGAAATCTGATTCATGAAAAGGTTTTATTTAAAGACATTGGGTTTCATTGCATTATTGAATTGGGTTGCTGAAGTTGAATTTTGCTCCAAATAGTATCTCTCTGTAGGCATATGCCTGAACTTATACTTCCTGCCTTCTAATTAGTAAATCAGCTCAGCTTTTTATATTATTTAGGTTTGTGCGTCAACTGTTGATTCTCAAGGCTGTCATGTGTAGTTTGATGCAGCAAGATGCATGATGCTGTCTGCAGAGACTGAGTTTTGTCAACACGTGGTGTTAATGTGTATACTTCATCTTCAGTATACTAAAAAGAAATTATATTTTCAGTGTAGAGAGAAATGACACTGAATTATAGTCGTAACATGATTTAGAGGTAGGCTTTAATGAGTATTTATTAAGCCTATTTCAGTTATACGGCTCTGGTTTGACAGTAAGCGGAAGCAAGGTTTCAGCAAATTAATTTTGCTCTTACATACACTCACACATTTTTATAAACAGATGTTTTTCAAGACTAAATTAAGAGCTGATAAACTATGTACCTTCCTAATCATAAAAATATTTGTTTTTTTCCCCTACCTATTCAGTAATTATATTACTGTCAATAAAGCAATGAAACTTTTATGAAAATTCAAATAATTGATAAAAACTGTATTAGCCAGTTACAAATGAGTGAATATTTTTCATGAAAGCTGCTTCTTATTGTCTTAATCCATTAGGCCATTTAGAAAAATAACTTCAAAGGACATTAAATTTGAAAGTAATACATATATTATAAGTATACATCTAATAATGCATATTTTATAAATTGTAAATTTTTTTCATGTCGAATGCAGTGTCATGTTATAGCTGCTGTTTTCTACAACTCTTAAAGGGATGCAGCAACTTACACCTTTTACAATAGTTAGGACTGTGGAGAGGTGAAGTTATTTTTGTGAAGCTGCTTGGAGTGATACCAAACAAACTCTATTTAATAATCTAGCTGAGGAATGCTTTTTCTAAGGATGTGGAGTTCCTCAGATGGATCCCTTACCAGAGAATGATGTTCATCAGGATGCTGAGGGATAGGCTTCTGTATATTGTGTACTCTATGGTTAAAACCTTAGGGAAAAGTAAGTTTTCTATCAAATGTTCTGCGTAAATATGCTGTTAGGAATAGGGCTGGAATATCACCTTTTCATATTGCAATATTGCTCTATGTTTTCAAACAACTCACTAATTCTTTCTGAATGAAGACAAATAGGTTAACCACCCTGGGGCTAAGATGTGCATGTAAAAATAACAGATGAGTAGAGTTCATTCACAGGGCATGGCTTTTTCAAAATGCAGTCAGCTCTTAGCTGAATTTATATAATGTAAGAGGAGAGCAGAACTATGTCATATTCATTAGTTAGTCTTCCAGTTTTCTGACTGTAGCTTAATTAATTTAACACTGAGATCATAAATTCACAAAGTCAGTGTAGTCAGTAGATTAGTGTTTATACCTTATTTGGTTGGCAACCCCTATTAAGAAAATATCAGAACTTTGCTATAGTTCCGCTTCCCCACTTTCCACAAAAAAAAAAAAAAAATTATTTTGGGACAATTGGCTCTATTTTTTTCCCCAGAGTGATCTTTTTACTTGCAGTGAACAAGAGCTAAACTTACAGGAAGATCAGTGTTAAAATCATAAACTAAAGGTCCAGACATGTGGACTTTTTACTGTTTGTTGACTCACAACAATATCCCAGGACAAGTCATTCATTTGTTATGACTCTAATTATCTACCTATACAATGGAATTTTGGATCCTTATTTTCCTGTGTAGAATTTCTGAGGAAAAGCACTTACGTAAGTGCTTGTGGCATTATATAACGTGTGAGCTGCATTATTGCCAGATACTTCAGAGAGGAAACTTGGCTCTGCTGAACCCTGTTAGCAAAAAGATGTTCTGCTATAAATACTGCCACCATTTAAGTTCAAGCTAGAGTTGCTGTATTTCCTTTCTTCAGGCAATGCAGCCTGATAAAGAACAGATGTAATATTTCCAGCAAGTTTCCCCAACTTGTACGTAATAGTATCTACCTTTGCATTGAGGTTTGCCCATGCCTCTTACTAATTATATATCCTGATTTCTTTCAATATTGCCAATTTTTGATAATTTAGAAGTTCAGTTAATTCTAATTTCTTTCAAATTTGTGAAGCCTCTGAATAATTTAGTCTTTTTAAACATAATTCAAGAAAAAAACCTTAAACATGAAGCTGAAATACAAAATGCGTAAGTGAAGATAAAACTGAAAATTTTTATCCATGAAACCAGTGTTATTCTGGCTAAGTAGTCAGGAGGGAGGGAAAAAAACCCCAACTTTGAACCTGCGGTGCACAGATTTCAGTATAATGCAATAGTTTCTGCACTGTGGTATATATGTAGTTTCTGAGTTGTTGTCTCAGTGACTGCAGTGCTGACCTGCAGCTGCATTATGCAAATCTGTGAACAAATCTTGATATTTATTTGACTGAAGTGACCTTTTTCTTAAATATTTTTTGACTACTGAAAACTAATATGAAACTAATCAGAAGCTTTCCTTTGAAGTGTAAGCTTTTCCTTGAAGATTTTTATCATGGTTAACTAATGGCAGAGTTCCCTTTCAAAAATAATTTCATCCAAATTAGATCACACTATTTTAAAGGTGGAGCTGATATCTGTCATTACTCCTCAACAGGAGGACAGGTTCCTCAGTATTGCAGAGGCATTCCCTCTGCATCTTCTTGCATCAAATAGATTGTTTTCAGCTCTTAGTTTTATTTGTCTTATTTATTATCATATGCTTGGAACAGCTTCTAAATATCTGTATCATTTGTTGGTGAAATATCACCAGGGAACACAGCAGTGTGTGACTTTTCTTTTAAATTTAAAAAAAATTTATTCTTCTCTTTCAGGTTTTTGTAAAAGTATGAAACTCAGTATTGAACTTTGCTTTCTTATGTGTAAATTAACAATTCCATAATTTCTTATTGTTGAAAAATTATAAAAAATATTTTTTAAAAAAATAATTTTAATCTGCATAAACAAACCTGAAATTAGTGGAACCAAGGTAGTGTTGAGCTGCTCTGTTATGCTGATCATAATGCAGTTCCCATGGAGTCTTTATACACATAGAAATGTTACTGTGGAGGCTGGTAGAACTTCCCAATAATTAAGGTTGTCAAGCAACTCTGCCATATAGAGTCCTGCTTCCAAGTGCTTATAGTCAAGTGCTTGCAATGTGAAAAATCACTTACTAGAAATAGTAGCATCTATTTCTGGTTTTTTTCCCTTGTTTGGTCTTTTTTTATCAGTCTGAGATAATATTTTTTAGTTCCTCCAGAAGAGTTCGGATGTTACTGAGCTCAAACACAGGGAAGAAAAAAAATCATATCTTTAGGAAAATTGAGCTCATTTTCTTGTGTACTTCTTGGTAACATAAAAGAAATAAAAAGGGAAAGGAATAAAAAGGCAAAAAGCCTCTTCTTTCTTAATCTTAATAAAGAATCATTCTTCTGAAATAATGGAGATTGGTCATGCCCAGGGAAGATGGTTTAAATTTTCTTTTAGTAGCTAAAAGTCTGATGACTGTTTTACATAAGCTAGATCTCTTGTGCCTCCTGTGTGTTAATGAACTGTTTAAACTCCCTCTACAGTGAATAATTAAATACACCCCAACCCTGGTGGGAGTAGATACTCCTTGAAATGGGTTGCTCAAGGCAGGGATGAAGTCAGGCACTGTATTGACAGCTGAGAACTCAGTGTTGTGTGTGCTGCTGGTGATCTGCTGTCATTTAAGATATGTGGAGGAAGAAGCTATGACAAAGTAGAAGGAACAAAAGGCAGGTGATATATCAGTGACAGGAGTGGGACTGAAGCGGGAAGGAGGGAAACTGAGTGGGACTTGATGACTGGCTGAAAGGATTGTCAGCTGAAGACAGGCAGGCAGTAAGGGACTAACAAATTGTCTGGGACAAGAAGATGGTGATGAGCAGTAGGCACCTGCTTGCTGGGGTTCAAAATTTAGGGCAGAAAATCTGTGTGGTTTTGGCAGGGAGAATTGATAAAAAAACCAGTGAAGTGAGACTGGGAATGAAGGATGACAAGAGAGATCTGTAGGGAAGTGGGCTATCTGGGAAGAACCAAACTGCTGGACAAAGATCCAGAGAGAAGAACGTCTTGGGCCAAGAAATGAGAAAAGAATTGGCAGTCGGGAGTTGTGGTGAGTTTCTGGAAAGAAGTTTAATGCTGATTGATGTGTGAAGAGGTTGAGCAAGAAAAATAGCCTAAAGACCCTGCTTAGACTTTGTAGGTCTCAGGAGAACCGTCTGAAGCAGGAGAAAGTCCTAATTCTGAGTGATAAGGTAGGCTTTTAATTGGGTCAGGAAGCTGGTTTGGCCATGTGAGAGATACAGAATCATAGAATGGCTTGGATTGGAAGGGAACTTAAAGATATTCTAGTTTCAATTCCACTACAGTGGGCAGGGACACTTTCCACTAGACCAGATTGCTCATAGCCCCATCCGACCTGGCCTTGAACACTTCCAGAGATGGGGGGCAACCTGTTCCAGTGCCTCACCACCTCACAGTAAAGAATTTCTTGTGAGAAAGGGGTAAAGATTTGGTAAGGAAAAGAATGGTAGAGGCCTGGAGCAATGAGGTGTGATAACTACTATGAACAACTGTTCAAGAAACCCATTGTATTAAGGCACAGCAGTCACATGTGGTATGCTGACAGCCAATTTCTGTTGAGATTTTTGTGTTAGTTTAAGCGGCAGATGTTTAAAAAATTGCTTTCAAGTTATCCACATGAACCACAGGTCACTGTGGGAATTTTTTACCTTTTTTTTTTTTTAAATATAGGAAAATTACATATAAGTGATACCACAAAAATTATTTTCTTAAATTTTGAAAAATCACAGGCATTAGAAAATACAAAAATTATGGCACTGGTGTATTTTTATGAAATCTCTTAAGTATGCAGTCACACTGGCTTTTTATGGAATGTTATTTCAGTGATGATAAAAGTTAGATGGATGTGTCAGGGCTGAGTAGCAGAGAAGCTGTGGAATGAAGCAACTTTGAAGATGAAATTTTGAGCTGGGAATTGCATTTGAAAGATGGATGGTATGATGCTTAGTTAATTATTTTCCCGGAGAATTAGATTCTGTATCAGACTGCTGTGGAATTTGCTGAGCAGATCTTCTTGTATACTAGGCTTGCTTTGCAGAGGTCACTACTCATCCCTTACTGGGAATATTCCTTGCTGGAGTCGTGTTTCTCATGTCTCCTCCTTCTGCTAGAGGTTAAAGTCTCAGAGTTACTCAGTCTTGATACCTGCAACTGAGGTAAGATTTGCCTTGAATATTAAACTACGTATAATGCAGTGTACAGTGGAAATTAAAAAGGTCCCTGTCACCTTAACTTGAGCATCTTAGATTAATGAAAACTTCTTCATGTAATATGTACATCCATGCCCCATTGGAAAATGGACCGTAATGCTACTTCTTTGGGGTTTTGAGAAAGTTAATTCATTAATATTTGTTGTATTTTGTGAAATAAAAACAAGAGAAAAGACTGTAAGAAAATTAATAATTCTCTTTTCAAAGCTTTGAGGAATTGACTATATTGAATAAAGCATGAGACTTCAGACTGAAGACTGAGGGGAAAACAAAGCACTGAGCACCTGTTGACAAAGTGAACTCCTTTATTCTGTATATACAATGAGGCAGTACATGGGGAAGAAATTGTACAGGATCATGCCATTGAAGACCGTAATATGATGTGTTCACCAGAAGCCATTCTTTTTCCATGGGGTTCTTTGTTTGATGTTTCCTAATTTTCGATGCTTGCTTCTGTAAAATTAATATTTTGTTAATGGAAGCTCTTGTGATTAATTGTACAAAATGATAATCATTTGGAAGCATAGTAGCCAATGTGCTTCAGGCTACTACTGTGGTTACAGTGCTGAAGGAAAGCTATTATAATAGGGGGAATGCAAACTCCCCCCATCTGTACTCTGTGAGTTCCTTATGCTTTCCTGCTGTATATCTCCAATTACCCATATTCAGCTATGTGGTAGCTAAGTAGATGGTTTTCAATGGCTGAGTTGTAATGGTAATTTCTGAGTGTCGGTGGGTTTTACCTTCTACTCTCCCTTTGCTGATGGGACATTTATGCTGAGTGGAGGGATGAGAATTGGTTAGTATATTGCTGGCAATTCTCTTTCTTTATCAATGAAAAAGTTCTCTTTGCTTTTGAATTTGCTGACTAACTGCTTAAACTAGTTCAGAGAAATGCAAAGAAACCAGGACTTTGTAGTACTTCAAACCCATTGGAAATTTCTTTTTTTAATGCAAAATATTTTTCCCTTCCTAATTAAAAAAAAAGGAAAAAACAGAAAAGGAGTGTAGTTTGTTTTGTTTAGTTTAGTATTTTAGTTTTCTTTATAGATACAATTACATTATTTTTGACTTATTTCTAAAGATAGAAATATATCCGCTGTGAACATCTTCCAGATTGACCAAGGAAAACTAGAGAAGCATATGAATCCCTCCCTCCCCTGCCACACACACTTCGATACATGCGTTCTCACTTGTGTACCTGTTGTGGGTATTACTCTGCTCTCCATTGCTGGCAAAATCCTGGTAAGAATACTCTTGAACAGACTAATACCTGCTATAGCAGAAGGAATTCTACCTGAAAGTCAGTGTGATTTCAGAGCCAACAGGAGTACCACAGACATGGTATTTGTTCTCAGACAACTGCAAGAGAAGTGTAGGGAACAGAACAAAGGTCTCTATGTAACCTTTGTCGACCTCACCAAGGCTTTCGATACTGTGAGCAGAAAAGGTATATGGCAGATTTTGGAACGTTTAGGTTGTCCCCCTAAATTCCTTAAAATGATCATCTCACTCCATGAGGATCAGCACGGCCAGGTCAGATATGGCAATGCACTTTCTGAGCCCTTTCTAATAGAAGAAAGGTGTGAAACAAGGCTGTGTGAAACAAGGCTCCAACCCTATTCACAGTCTTTTTCAGCATGATGCTCCAAAGGGCCACGGCAGACCTTGAGGATCGGGACGGTATCTACATTCAATACCATAATGATGGAAGCCTTTTCAACCTAAGGCGACTGAAGACCCACACCAAGACCTTAAACCATCTTGCCTGGGAGCTGCTTTATGCTGATGACGCCGCCCTTGTCACCCACACAGAAGAACCTCTGCAGTGTTTAACATCCCGCTTTGCAGACCGTGCTGAGCACTTTGGGCTGGAAGTTAGCTTAAAGAAGACAGAAGTTCTCTATCAACCTGCACCTCAGGAAGTCTTCCATCATCCCCATATCACCATTGGTGAATCAGAGCTCAAATCAGTCCAACAGTTTAATTACCTAGGTAGTCTCATCTCCTCGGATGGAAAGATTGATGGGGAGATAGACAACAGGTTAGCAAAGGCATATAGTGCTTTTGGAAAACTCCATAAAAGAGTATGGCATAATAAACACTTGAAGAAAAGCACCAAGATCAGTGTTTACAAAGCCATGGTGTTGTCTACTCTTTTATATGGATCCGAATCATGGGTCATCTACCGCTACCACCTGCGACTCCTAGAACACTTCCATCAGTGCTGCCTCCGTACAATCCTAAACATCCACTGGTCAGATTATGTGACTAATACATCTGTTCTAGAACAAGCAGCAATCACAAGTATTGAGGCCATGTTGCTGAGAACACAGCTGTGTTGGGCAGGACGCGTCTCAAGGATGAAGGACCACCGCCTCCCTAAGATCTTGCTTTATGGTGAACTTACCACTGGCTGCCGCAAGAGAGGAGCCCCGAAGAAAAGATACAAGGACTCCCTGAAACAACATCTCAGCCTTGACCATATTGATCAACATAACTGGTCTACTCTGGCATCTAATCGGGAGGTCTGGAGACACACCATCTATAACACTGCTGTTTCCTTTGAGAACACATGCAGGATCACTCTTGAGGAGAAAAGACAAGGCAGAAAGAATCGTGTCTTGCAGAATATACCTCCTAAGGAGTCTTTCTGCTGTGCCTTTTGCAATTGGATATGTCTATCTCATATTGGCCTCATTAGACACCAGCATGCTTGTAACAAATGTGAATAGAGCCCTTCCTAAATCTTCATTCGCGAAGCCTAGCCATGATAACCTGTTGTGGGAATGGTGTCTGTTCAAGACTTGGAACATCTCAGAGGTTCTTGGGTTCTTGAGGATAGGTACCTAAATGATTTGGAACTGCTTTTTTTGTTCTGATCATTGTAGTTATTTCAAGTCAGTTAGCGAGAAAGAGGAAATAGCAAGGGCAGTCAATCTCTGTGTACAGGAAAGAAAATAGCCTCCATCTATCTCTACACCTGCTGGTACTGACAAATCTGAAGGAGTATGGTTGATGATGCTGTTGTGTGCAGTACTTAAGCATCCTGGGAATTTCCTGTTTTGTACATGGTTCTCAAAATCTAACAAACAGTAGAAGAAGAAAATAGTCTTTCTTTATTATTTTCTTATGCTATTCTCGCTTTTTGGAATGGCCTCAGATTGAAGGCAGAGTCATCAAACTGCAAATGGAAATACATATTGATAGATAAACTGTCAGTATTCACACACTTTAGCCAAGAGGAAGCTTGAAGTAAAAGTTTTCCTTTCTTTACATTTTTCTCTTTGTGTGCATGCATTTTTTGGAGAACAGAATTTTTCATGCAGACTGTGAAATTTAAAATGTATCATCTAATTATTCAGAGCTATTGTAAATTCAGCTATGCTCCTGCAATCACTGCTGAAGGGTTCTTGTGGAAATTGCCATCTGATTTCTGAGCTCTTCATTGATCTTAAATACAGTGTTCTTCTTGAAGACCTAGGGACTGAGTTGTGATTATGTTACTTTTCTGCAGAGCAGTGCAGAGCAGAGTTTAAAATACGCCGTTAAGTTGGGAAACCTGTAGTATCCTCAGAGATTTGAGTCTGGGAGTTTATCCTGTAGACTGTAGTGTTAACCCTTATTAATAAAATAACATCATTTAATTCTGAAAAGAGGTTAAGTGCTGGTTTAGGGGATTATCAGTCTATTAGTAGGAAGACAAACCTAGCTTTTTGTTTGAGCCTAGGCACCAGTGCAGAAAAAAATAATATTTGTTTTAGACACCCTACCTGTAGTGGGAAAGACTCATATCAGTATTGGAATAGACAGCAAGATTCCTAAACCCGACATATTTCTACTCTGCATATGCTGTTACTGCAATACCCAAAAGATGCGCTATGCGTATGGTCCCCACCGATGATGGTAATGTGCTACTTTTGCCACATACTCTGATATGCCAGCCAGCAAAGATCTGTGTAGTACATATGGAGACATCATCAGTGTGTCATGTCCACATCCTGGACATTGCATTCTGGAATTTGTTTCATTTGGATAGCTTTATTGTGGTGAATGTACAAGACCAAGCAGTCTGTAACCAGGAAGTTACAGACAAAGAGCAGATTGCTTTGAAACAATGTTGAGATTGTTAAAGTATAGCACTGAAAAGTTAGGCTATGCCAGGATAAATAACTGCCATCACTAAACTTCTGGGATTTTTTTGATACATGTTGTATAATTGAATCCTTTGATATTTGTTGACAGGCTATTTATCTACATGGTTAAAGGCTCCCTTTTATTGCTTTCCGTGAATGGTCCCCAGGGATGAACACCATAGTTTATGGAACTGTAAATGTCAGGATGCCTGCTGTCAATTGTAAATTTAAGGAAGCCGCAAGGAATCTAGGGAAGTGAAGGGAAGAAGGGAATTGCAGAGGTATACGTCTGCTGTTGTGGTCATGTGTTGTATTGGGTCATTTAAACCATACTTTTTAAAGTTATAATTCCCTGGTGACTCAGCTTGAGACATCTGGATTATAATCAGAGCTGCAACTGGAGTCAAATGGATGGATAAAATTAACAGATGTTCTGAAGAGATATGTCAGCAATGTATTTTTGTTCAGTGTCCTGTCTATAAAGACAGAACACTAATTCAATTGATACCACTGTGTGTGAAAATAAGTTCACTGACATGTACAAAGCACACTGTTACAAGTGCTCTGTTGATTGCAGATCTAAATGACAGAGGAGTTATCCTCTTCCTCTTTTGTCTACCCTGAATGACAAGTTTTCCTCAAAAAGTAATATTCCTGCTTTGGTCTAATGGTTGAATTCCTCATTTTCACTAACTGGATCGATGTAGTGATCTCAGAGGAAACCTAACAAAATTAAGGCCCACAGGGCAAAAAGGGACTGGAACTGTACTGCAGTCTAATCTCCCATCCTGTTCTGCCATTTAGTATTTTATATAACTGTAGTAAGGGCAAAACAAGAAGTGAAAACTTGGTTTGTTCATTAATGTTCTCTATTACATATGCTGAGTAACACTGGTGCAGTGTAAACATGACTTTTGTGAAATGTCTTATTTGTATGCCATTAGCTCTTATGGGAGCCTTCTAAATGAGCTGATGTGCTGTTTCTTGTACTGCTGTACAGCTAGAATATGTGCACGTAGGAAGATAGAAGAACTCTTCAAATGTCATTGGGAATCTACCACCTTCTGACCTCCATTGACATTTTTGTCTTTTTTATCATTAATTATTTTACCCAGAAGTTGTTGATTTTGGTCACAACACACGAAAACAGAGGCCATATACTACTCTAAAAACAGTTACTGCCCAGTAGTTTAAAATAGAGTTCTGATAGAAGTGTCTAAATGTTACTGCATTTGAAAAATTATTACCTAATAAGGATAAACAGTATACTTCGAAAGAGGTGCTTATTCACAGAACACTTGTTTCCATAATCTTATGTAATGTTATATTGTTTGGCATTGACAGTGTATCAAAGGAACTGACTGTGAGTGTGGGACAAAGGATTTTGTAAGGATGCAATAAAATATGCTTTAAGAATTTCCGAGACAATAATGTTACTGAACTAGCTGGAACAAACACACAAACACACACACACACACAAGGAATTCTGAGAAGAGGAAACACCTGTGGCACTGTAAAGACCTGCAACATTGGCAGAAGATAGGGAGTAGCGGAGCAAAGGAAAGTCATCCATTGAATGCTTCAGTGGGAAGCGACTCTTTCAGGGAAAGATCATTTTAGATTTGCCTGGATCCTGAAAACTTTGTACAAGAATATATTTTGTGAACTCTCTTAAGTACCTTACAAAGCAGTTTGCTTACTTAATTTCATTGATCTGATGGCAGTTTTAGGAAGCCAGTGGCCTACAAGAAATACTCAAGTGGTGAGTTACACTTGAAATACAGGTAATGTCATATCCCAATATTCAAACTTTGTGGAAAACCCCATTATGTATAGAAGGAAGAACACAAGTATAAGAACCCTGCAACATTTAACAGTAATATCTTCAGAGTGTGTGCTATGGTCTAAGACCCCAAGCAGCTGAATGTTCCGTACTGTTCTTGTATGTTTTTTTGAAGCAAATATGCCGTTACTGGTCCAGCTTTATTTCTGATGTCTCTTGAAGAGTACCCAGGTCTAACTTTGTTTACTTACAGAGTCAATGGGAAAAATTTATGTGTGAAAAAACAAGACTGTTTGATACTATTGTTGTATACTGTAATGAGATTTTTTAATTAACCCCAAACAAAAGCCTCTGTCTTTCCTGATTTTAGCATCTCTCTTATGGCAATGGTAGCTTACACGTTGATGCAGCCTTCCAGCAGACACTCTGGAGTGTAGCACCGATCAGTTCAGGAAGTGAAGTTGCCCAAGGTAAGATTGACTCAACTTTAATTATTGAAAGACTCATGGTAAATTAAATACTTTAAAAATCAAATTATTATACCAAGTTAGGGAGTGGGTTTCTCTTATGTAAACATTCAAAATAATAAATAAATATACTAATGTTCTGAAAATAGAGGGAAGGTTATACTGAAAGTTACAAGTGATAATTTTCTACATATTTCTACTGAATACTGAACAGCTCATTCAAATCTCATTTTGATAAAGGTATGATAACATTAATAAAATTTTTTTTAAATGGCTTTTGGTCCTGGTTTAAAATATTATTTAACATTATTCTGATGTACGCAGTCATAGTTACACGTTTCTGAGACTGTGTAAAAAATGGGCGAGAGGCTTGGAAGCAGGATGTGAAATCCTAAGAGTAAAGATGGGGAATGGTTTTGTGGGTAGCATATGGTTGGAAAGAAAAACAAAATGAGAGGAAAGAGAGAATGCAGCTTTCAAGAATTATTTATTTTATTAAGGAATTAGGAAGGAGTTTTTTTAATGAATTTTTTGACATTGAAAGGACAAGGAATTTAAGCCATGCTGATTCCACAGAGAAGGAGAAAACAGTTGTCTTTTTCTTAGAGGTCTGTCACAGTGTAAAGCCTAATGATTTCTAGTTTTCTACAGGCATTGTTTTGAGTGGGTGTTGTAATAGAACCTTAAGAAGGCTAAAACTGCAGGTCCTTTCTTTGCTTATATCTTGGGATTTTAGGATACCATTTTATAGAAGGCAATACACTGAAATTTCACATCAGTTATTTTTATCTGGCATATTTTAAAATTCAGTTGTGGAACGTTCTTGCAACTTTTGTCATTCAGATTTTAGGGACAACACTGCCAAAATCTCCTTTCTATATACTCATTTTGTTTTTGCATATGAGAATCACTTTGCACATTCAGATTCTCTGACATGCTTTCTAGTACAAACCATTACTAAAGAATGCTAGCATATTTCTTGACAGTGTCCAAAACTTTATGGAGAAAACCTTTCTGTTGAGGAGAAGAGAAAACCTTTTCCTGTTGCTCCTTCCTGTAAATTCCATTCTCCTCATCCTCCCACTGCTGCCAGCACTGATGTGTCATTCTTTTTAATAACCCCAGTATGGTTTATGAGCTGAGACCCAGATCTGTGCTGTGCCACATCTTTGCCTGGTGAACCTCACTAGTGAGACCTGCCTGCCTCTTAGAGAAACAAAAATCCACAATGATATAGTGTCATGTTGTGTGCTTATATCCCCAGGAAATAATGTGAAAATGATATAATATGATTTTTGTAACTGTGCATTTCTCTGTGTATTTGCTTATTCTTTGTTGCTATGCCTTTCTGTTTTCACTTTCCTCAAGTATAGTCATTATCTTTGTTAAGTTTTCTAGAGAAGATCAGCTGGCTAGTGTCAGAAAGGATTAGAGCAAAGGCCTTATTCTAGCAAAGCTGGCAAATGTTCCTGTAATCAAAGTAGTCCTGTTGTGAAGGGAGAGTAAATATGACAGTGTGTAAGGCCTTACTCTCTATGCTTCATAAAAACAGTAGCTGAACTGCAGAAAATTACCTCAAAATGAAGGAGGAAGAAAAAACCCCCTGTTTTTGTTAATATCTGTCAAATACTTCGTCATATTCATAAATAAAATATTGATATATAGGAATAACTATGCAATAATACCCTCTCTTAATCAAAACTTCCCATTAAAAATAGGTTAATAAGTTAAATGAAATTACTTGGAAGTGAAAATAATGGATAATTAGTTTGTAAAATGAACTGGGATAGTTGAAGTAGTTAAAGAATATAATTTGTTTTTGCATGCATATCTGTAAAACTGGCTTATGCAGGAGTCAATTTATTGTTGAAATCAAAACATAGCTTTAGAGTCAGATCAAGTAATTCTGCTAATTCTGTACTGTGAATTTAATGGAGGCCTTTTTAAAAACGAAACAAAACCGAAAAAGCTACTCAGGGCAGAACATCTCCAAAATTATATTGACACAGGTCCATGTACAAATTAATATATGTAACTACTGTCCTCCTCTGTGTCAAAATCAAGAATGCATTACTTGGCATTGTTTCAAAATTTTATTCAAGTAATATTTTTTTAAAAATCCTTTTGTTATAATAGTAAACCCAAGGAATTATGTTACCATATCCCACTCAAATGCAGAATTTTATATTAACCAGTTTTAGTGAGAAGGGAATGTGAGTTTAGGAAACAAGTGTTTACATTTATCTTGTCAGACTGAAAAAATACTGTTGTGCTTAAAATATACTAAGTCTTAGTATTAGATAATAATACAATATTTGTACGATAACACAAAATTATCATTCTTTTTAATGTCATATCCTGATGCAAAAAGACCAGTGAAAAAGCTTCTATTTTATTAACATCTTTACTGGTTAGAATTATGGCCTTATTTTCAACTTCTGGTTGCCACGTCCTGGAACTTCAGATATTGTGATGCTATGTGTATGCTCTGTGCCTTAATTTGTGAACACACATATACACTGTAAAGCCAGGTGTTTGGCTCTGAACTTGCATGTGCAGTGGAGGTATTGGCAGTATAGGAGTTTCCTTTTGGAGTCCAAATAAATCATGACTGTTGGTTGTGAATATCTGTCAAGCAGAGCTTAGAGATTGTCCCAAAAGTTTTTCTCACAGAAAACTCCAAATACTCAAAAAAAACGGTTTTAAAAGTAATGAACTAACTAAATCAATCTTTGTTATGTTAGTATATAAACTGGAATCCTTAAATCAAAAGCAAAGTGAGTAGGTAACATGGAAGTTTCCCACTTTATGTTGTAATTTGAGGGAGGAGTACTTGCTTCCTTGTTTCCATTGGCTCAGTCTTTTTCTGAGTTGTGGAAACTCTGTAGGGTCCCATCTCTGGCTCCTCTTTATCCTGATCCACCCTTTGCTACTTGCTGAGTTGGAGCTTTTCTCACTTGAAAATGTTCAGCTGGCTCCTCAGGGTATATCTTCTGATTCTCTTTTTCAAGTAACATAAAATGCCAACAGAAAAAAATGAAATAAATAAATTGTATTTATTACAGTTCAAACTATAGTTTCTTGTGGTGCTACGTTCACACAAATGCCCTCGATTTTCTCCCTTTATTCAAGGATACCTGATAGGAGGTGATGTTCTGAGGTTATTGCATGGTCACATGGATGAATGTTTGACAGTCCCTTCGGGTGAACATGGAGAAGAACAAAGAAGGTAGGTTTCCAGCTTATAACAGAATAAAAATAACAAATGTTGCTGAATCAATATTAGGTGTCACTGATATCCAGATGTTTGGAGGATGTTGTGATGAGATATATTACTCATAAGAATGAATATTGTTGAGACAAACTTTAGACATGAGCCTTTTGAATTTTCAGTATTGTTCATGTCTTGTTTCACTCACCAGATGTATTAGCAATAGTGATTTTTGATCATCTATTGTCATCTTTACTGGTTTAAAAGCCCTGTGAATGAAATGTGTTGGTTTTTTACTGCTGGATTTTTTCTATAGTCACAAAAAATTCCTCGGGACAGGGCATGTAAGATTACTTCCCAGTCCTTCAAGACTGCTATTCTGAGTATTGATCTTAGGTCTAGCTGTCATGGCAGTCTAGAACTTAATTTGTGGTTATTTTCTTGACTTGAGAAATCCTAGAAAGGGAGTAGAGGAATGAGGACAACTCAGTATGAGTCTCTCTCTGTTAACTAAAAAATCCAAGTAGTGAGAAGACTGACACCGTAAGTGGCATGTCTCAGTGGAGCGATTGCATGGATGAATCAGTATCCTTTTTATGTGCTCTAATACAATATACCCTAAGCTTCTTTTTGGTAGGGCAGTGTCATATAATTTATTCCTACCTTCAGCCTAAACGTTGCTGAATTATATTTTGGATTAGTTTGTTTGATGCAGCATGTTGGATAACTTCATTTCCATGACAAGGAAAGTGCTATTCATTCATTTTAAAATTAATTTTCTTGATTTGCAAATAGAGTTGTATTTTTTATTCTATTTTATTCTTATTTGTAATGATAAGGACAAGACTCTGGAAGGTCTCATAAAATATTTTGCGTCAAATATTTTCTGCAAAAATTTTCTGTAATTTTTAAAATATTAATAAGAAATAATTTAGTATTTTCTTATACAACTGCTAACTAACCCTTCCTGGATATTTCCCATTTTTAGACAAGGGAATAGTTTTTGAATGCAGAAGAGAGTTCAAAATGCTGATACTTAAAATGTGATCATTTCATGTTTTAATTTTAGTTACCATGTGATATACATTACAGCTTGGAGTTTATCACTGTTATTATTATTTTCATCCTGAAAGTGATGAAAAGTTAAGGTGATAAATAGGATCCTATAGTGTTTGCTACTTATTCAGTCTAAATCCTGCAAAATTCCTTTAAAATATTTCAGTTGCAGTGTAACTGCAGATTTATAGGACGATCAAGCACTTCAGTAATGAACTTCAGTGCTTAAGAGCACACTAAAAATCTGTCTCTTTTCAACAAGACTAACATTATACCTAAACCACAGCAATGGAGAGAGAAGCTGCAAATTAAGAAAAAATTGATCTGATCTGCTTGTGCATTCGCATGATGCATCTTTCTGTCCTATAACATGGGAAGAATATGGTTGATTTCTTAAGCTGCAGGACAGGCTGTGAACAGATCAGATAATTGTATTTCTTTCTGCTGTGTCAGTAGTGTTCTGTAATTCTTTCTGCCTTCCCCATATCTGTCTAATACCCTAAAAGAAGCAGAGCTAGTAGGGAACAAATAGTATGTATGTCTTTGTCTTTATATTTCCTGATAGCAATACTGAGAAACATTGCTTCTCAGTGCTTCATAAAAACAGATTTGATATTCTAAAATTTACTTGTTGTTCAGGATCTTTCTTTAATAAACAAGCAAAATAAAACTAAGTTTGTTGTTTTTCATGTTTTACTTTTCTCAAGTTTTTCTATTGCTTTTCTGAAATTTTTTTTTTAATAAAAAACTTAGAATATAATCTATGATTACTTTTAATTGTATGGAGTTAGGTATAATTGCTCTGTGCCCCATACTTTCTCCTAAATTATTAGTAAATTTAGTTATTGCTTAAAAACTCTATTCTTTTATCTCTATTTAGGACTGTTGCCTATTCAGAATAATTTGTGGCTCCTTTCAGTTTTCAGTATGCACGCATACCTTATTTTGATGGGTAGGATTCAACAACTGGTACAATTATATTAAAAATACATGTAACTTTGGCAGGTGGGAAATTGTAAGATAAATTATTTTGTCTTTCATTTCAATTTAAGTTCTGTAACTTTTGCACATAAGACATGGTTAGGTATGATATATTTAGAGTACAGTAATTCTGTATTATTGTATCATTGCCTTTTGAAATAGTCTGGTGATAGATTATTTTGATTGGTTTGTTTTGTTCTAGTGTATGCCTGAAGAGCAGCTCTGCTCTGTAGAATGGAGGCATAAAGAAGTACTGAGAAGTTCACACCTGTTGTGACTCACTAATTCCTCTATCTCATTTTTATTTTTCTTCAGAGGCTTTCTCTTTATGCCTTTTCAAATAAATAAAAGATCAGACAGTACTAAAATAACAGTTTTATTCTATCATGTCACCTGGTATCTATTCTAGGAAATAAATAAATAGTTTAGATGTGAAGGATCCTCCTAGGCAGTTTCCAAAACTAACTGCTGTTTAACTCTATTCTTCGAACATTGATACAGTTGCATAAATTTGAGAATAAAAGTGTTTCAAAGGATACCAGAAGTTCAAAATAAAACACACATTCTCAAGGTGTTTATGTATATGTGAGAGTTTATACCCTCAGAACAGTGGAGATTTATGAAGCAGTGACAGTGCAGATACTGTGTTTGTGATTACAGTAAGTAACAAAGCCTCCTCTGAGGCAAGGTTATCCAAATCTGCGCTGGAAGAGGCCTAATACAGTGGTAGAATTAGTCATATAAAAAGCTTATAAAATTATTTTCTACATCTCACAATTTTTTTCTGAGTGTATACTGTGTTTCCTTGCTTGATTGTTGAGCCTGTGTGTTCTTCCATGTGGTCCTTTGATTGTGCTACTGCTATCACTAGAGGGTAGGATGGAATCATTGTATTTGTGGAAGAGGGACTTTGGTGTCAAGTCAGAAACTTAACGTTTCCTTAGGAAGCAGTTTCAAGTAGATCCTCCCTGAAGTTGCTAGACATAGTTTGCTATTAAAAAACATTCCAAATGAAAGCAGTGCAAATAGAGAAGTTTGTGGCAATATGTTGGTTACTTGATATTACACTAGAGGAAAAAAGTGGTATTATTTTTAAAATGCCGCAGGCAGGGTGGACATGACCCTGATAGTTTCAGTCACTGACCCACATAAAGAGCAATAATGAAACAGACGAAAGGTTAAGTATGTGCAATTTCACTGAATTAAATATAATTTTCTGCATATTCTAGTTAGTTATGTTGTAGGTTTAAGCCTTGTGCATAGAATCCTTAAACTGTGTTCTTATTCTTTAAAATGCCTTAGTTATCTCTAGCAAGCTAGACCTAAATTTACAGTGTTGTTTTTGTAGCTCTTCAATTCAAATTTCAGAAGTATTTCCATGTAGATTAAAAAAAATATATATATAGGTAGATAAGTGAAGGCATACTGTAATCAACTTGGTGTTCTTGTGGTGGCTACTTTGGTTTCTATCTTTAAAGGCAGGGCAAACTTCTGCAGCAGCACAGTAGCTGGGAGTCCATATTTATCTTTACTCTTTTTCCTCCACTCTCTGTCCATGTGGTTGGTGGTCTGGCTTCTGTCATATGAGCTGATATAAACAGTCTGTCAGTAGGAATGAGGCAGACCCACAAGGGTTTTCTTTATTTATTAAAAGTTTTTTTCTTTAAATAAAGAATTGTGTAGTCTCCTTTCCCACTCTCTTCCCTCCAGTTTCATACAGGAGAAATTTGTTAATAATTTTTAATACGTCTTTTTTGGGTGGAGGATTCTGTGAGTTTATCCAGCAGAAGATTTAGATCACTTTTTGTATTACAGATACTTTGGAATAATCTTTGCTTTCCTTTGAAATCTTTTCTTGTTGAAATTGTGACACTTTTTTTTAACCCTGTTATTTGGCAATTATAGTATTGAGTCTTCACATTTGAATTTATAATATCAAAGGAATGAATAAATTTATTCTAATTGTGATGGAAGTTGATAGTTAGAGCAGGTGTACATTGAAGTTGTTCTGTGAAATTGTTTTCCATTGTTTCATTCTTTTGATTAAAAAAATTAATTAAAAGTGTTCATAATAAATTCATCACAATTCAATCAGTCAACAGCTCCCCTTTCTTTAATATGTCAATTAAGTAGAATTATTTTACAATATTACCACTACTGTATTATGTGTGTCATTTTTATTTTCCTGTAGAAATGTCAACTGGTTATTAATTCAGACATGACTGTAGAGTTTTTTATTGCTTTCTGGTTTTGGAGGATTTTTTTGGTTTCTGTGTGTTGTTGTTTTTTCTTTGTTAGTTCATTTTTTTTCTTAGAAGTCCCTCTGAAAAAGATGATAGCAGATAGTAGTAGAAGTATGTAAAAAAAATGAGGTTTTTTTCTAATTGGTTTGTGATGCTTATTTTTATTATACCACCATCTTTCATATTCTTTTAGAACTGAAATACTACACAGGAGTTGGGCTTTGATATTCAGTTCCCAGTCTAGAAGGGAACCGTGAATTTTCCCATTGCAGCTACTTTGCATTTTGATTTGCAATATGAATTTCAAAGTGATGACTGCAGTGCAATTTGGACCCTTCAGAAATATATTGTTACAGAAAGCAATTACCTGTGAGAGAGAGCAAAGTGCTCCTGGCTTTTCAAAGTATCATTTGGGTTGGAATAGGCCTTCATGAGGGAATGTATAAGTGAAGCCTAATTTCAGAAACAGTTTTGTCATTCTTGCCTTTGAGACTTTCTTTGGGTGAAACGTATTACGTTAAGGCTTTTGGAAATGGCATTGAACATTTTGTGTTAGTCTCAGAGATGGACAGGGTTTTAAAATGATGAAGGTCAAAATCATTATGACTTAGCCAATCTCCGCTTCTGTTCACTTTCCATGCTATTCTCTTCCAACAGTCTTTGTTATGGCATTATGAACTAATGAGGTCTGTCATACCCCAGAAAGGCTGGGATCTGGCATGCGTGGAGGATTATTTATGACTGAAATGTGAACTCAGAAAGTTTTCACCCAGCATAAATCAGTAACCTTTCCCCCACACCCTGAGCCTTGAATAGTGATGGTCTTAAATGACTGATTTTTCAAACTAAAACCAGAACAACTTTGCCTGTCATTGAGGGGAGTGGAACAATTTCTTTCACTTGAACTTTGACATCTTATTTGGATTTATTAATTTTTGTATAATTCAGGTACACCATTGTTCTTGTGGCACCCTGATTCATTTCAAGCTACTGAGATTTACTCCATTATTTTCTCGCTATGGAATTTAGGATTTACAAGTTCTTCAACCAAGACTACTTCAGCAGTATCAAAACGCTGTCATTTAATGTAATTTATTTTAACCTCATTTAATGCCCATTTTTAGTCAATGAATTTCACTGAAGTGATTGCCCTCTCTCTGCTGAACAATACTTTAATAAGAATATGAATTCAATAATGGTTCTCCAGGAGGTTTGATACATGGTAGTCTATTTTAAACCTATATAATTAATTTATTGTTGTAGTTGGAGATGATAGATTCAAATATCAAGCTTTCTTTTTGATGTTTACTCTCACTTTGCCTGTGCATCTCCTCTCAGAGAGCTGGAGGAGAGCGCCAGGAGCAAGCCGAGGAGAGCAGGATTGGTTCCCGGGTGGCTGGTCCTGCCGGGACCATGGCGCTGTCCCTGGTGCTGCACCCACGGCCTGGGCGCTGTGAGGCAAATGACAGAATCACAGTTTTCTGCATTGGCAGGGCATTGAGTCCAGCCCTTATCCCCGCACAGGAACATCCCCAAGAGTCACACTATGGGCCCAAGAGCATCATCCAAATGCTTCTTGAGCTCTGGCAGGCTTGGTGCTGTGACCACTTCCCTGGGGAGCCTGTTCCAGTACCCAGCCACCTCTGGGTGAAGAACCTCTTTCTAATATCCAACTTAAACCTGCTTTGATGCAATTTCAGGCCATTCCCTTGGGTATTTTCACTGGTCACCACAGAGAAGAGATCAGTGTTGGCCCCTCTTCTTCCCGTCATGAGGAAGTTGTAGACTCCGATGAGGTCTCCCCTCAGTTTCCTCTTGTCCAGACTGAACAGACCAAGTGACGTCAGCCACTCCTCATATGGCTTCTCCTCAGGGCCCATCCCAATGCTAGTTTGTATTAAGGAGAATTAAATAGAAGAATGACGTAGTCAGGAAAAGGATGATTAACTTACCGTCATAGGTCAGACCAAAAAATGACTTCATTACACCAACGTAACTATAAGTTTTATAATAAAGATTAACTGAAAAGTCTCAAAGGTTCTGAATTACGTATAGATATTTTATTTTGAAATAAAAGTGGTTAATACCCTTAATCCATACATGTAGAATATGTGGATGAAGTGTTTTGGAAAGAATAGAAGAAACCCATCAAGAATTAGTCTTAGTGTATGGCTCTGAAGTTATCTCAAGCTTTGAGGAAGATGAACACTCATTTTAGCTTCTTGTTAATCCTCATTTTTTCTGCTGTTATTTGCACTTTCCTTGTGCATTTACATGACTTATAATTTCATCATTAGGTTTTGTAATGTGGGGGTTTTCTCTACTGTTTGGCAAATGTACATCTTCTTTGCACATTGTAACTCAATTTTTTTTCCCCACCCTATGAATGTAAATAGGTTGTAACTTCTTGAGAGTCAGAGAATTTTTGTCGCTAATTTCGTGTCATAAAAAGCAGTTTCATTTGACCTAGTAGTGCCAGTATCTGATATGGCTTACCAATGTCAACTTCAGGGAGGATTCAAATGTAATGAATCATCCTTCCTTTCCAACACTGAGCTGCCATCAGAAGTATATAAAAAGAAATGAGGTGCGTCCTATCGAATGGTATATATAACAAGTACTAAGGAAGTTGGTTTAAGCAATCTCAGAGCAGTTTACTACATTTATTTGAATGAAAGGAGCTAAAAATGAACTTTCAATTCCTTAGCAGAAGGACTTTTGAGATGGTCTAGGTTATGAATTTATTCATCTGCTCTGGGGCAATGGTTAGTATATGTTCTGTTATGGTAAAGGCCAAGTGACTTGCCCTTCACTAAAGAAATCTTTTATTCAAACCCATCTTTTCTTTACCATGTTTTCTGTAGCAAAGACAGTATCTAGCTAAAAATACAAGAACTTAACACCCTATTCTGATGCTCTGTGCTAACTTGTTTTTTGTAGCATGTATCTTCTTTCCTGTCCTTACAAAGTCTTGTTGCTCCATCCTTGATTCCAGTCTACAGGTTTCTCCTTTTGCTTCCCAGTAGGGATCTTTGATCCCTAGCCCTGCAGTCACCAGCTTTTTCTCAGTCCCCCTCCGGATTGCTGTCACCTATTCTTTTGCTGAAGCTTTGCTGCTACCTTTTTGGCTTTTGTCCCCAAGGCGTATTACTGTCTTTCAGCCTTTACTCCCTCTGTTGTTGCTGTACCTGTCTGTTCGTATGGAAGTAAGAGACAATCCTAGAATCCTTTTTATTTCCTCTGGTAAACAAATCACATGTTTTTCTTTAGGGTTTCTTCTCTTCTATTTCATTTCCATTTTCTCATCTTACTTCATGATTCCAAGACTGATAGCTCCCCCTTAAAGGAACAGAGAAAGGAAATAATGGATGGATAGTCACATAAAAGAAAACTACTTCACCCATGAGAAGCCATTCTTTTAAGTTCACAATGGGAACTTTTTTAGGTGTTTTATGTGTTTAGGTTTTTTAGGTGTTTAATGTTACACTTACCCATTGCTGTGTGTAATCCAAAACTAGCTCTGAAAGAATTATCAGACTGAGAAACTGGTGAAAGTTTCTGTGTTTCCACTATGAGAAAGAACTTCATCCCTGCAAAGTAAAAAATTACCAACTTAAAAATGAAACATTTTTGTGAATTTAAACCTTTGCTTCAACCTGATTTTTCATACAATTAATGACTTGAATACTGCTGAATAAAATTGTTAAATTTTTTATTATGCAATATGCAAGTACAAGAATTCCCAATGCATTTTTGTGAGTGAGGTTCATGCTGAAATATGCCAGGATGTAATCAGAACGTTTCAGCTTTGAAAAAAAGCCCAACAACAATACCCCCACGCAAGCTGCCCAAACAAACAGCCCACATCCTCTCAGTCCTAACCCAAAATACCTGACCAGGGTGACATCTAATCTGTTATTTTTGAGATGTTACAACATAAAGCCAGTCTCAGTCTGTTAGTCGCAGAAGAAAAATTTGAACAAGTACCTGAAGAGCAGAGAGAGTGTCTGAACAGAGAAGCAGCTTAATGCAAGGTTGTTTAGCAATTGCATTTTACTATACTAATGAAGGTAAATTTCAATAAAAAATAAGATGGCCTTTGAATTTCATTCAAATTGCCAATACCTGTCAGCTGCTCCTAGCACCACAACCATTTCAGAAAATGACTAAGATAATGGTTGGAGAAAAAAGTGGATATAAGGTCAAGGGGAGAATTTTTTTACATATTTATACATGAACCCATAGCCTCTTCTTGCTACATGGAGCATCCGCCAGACTTTCCATTTATAGCTGGGTCATGAATGTTCAGTATGAGTGGTTCTGTAATTGTAGTGAGATGTATTTTTTTTGGGTTTTGACTAATTTTTTCTCCTGTATAATTTGTTTTCATTCTTTTGCAGTGTCTGGAAGTGTTTATTTCCATAATACTTTTTACCATATTCCAAGATGATTTTAGCTCATCTGTAGTTGCATGTATGCTTAATAGTACTAAGAAGCATATTCTAACTCACTATTTCTTTTGGTTTTGAACTGTCTCTTTCAATGCTGGGTTTTCCTCTGTGCTAAGCATTCAGTCCCTCTATATTATATCTACAGGAGGATTTTGGAAGCTAAAGCCTAGTAAGTACTATGTACTTGATTCCAAATTTGTAGTCCTCAAAAAATTGCTTCTAACAAAGATTGGGGAATGCCTGCCATTTCATTATTAATATTCCTGAAAGTTATGCCTCTGGCTGTTTTTGGCAGTGCCTGATCTTGGCTGAAGATTGCAACATTTACTCAATCCATAAGCTCTTCCAGGATCCATAAAACTAGGCCATTCTTTGACAGTGTTCCCTGATGTGCTTGATCTGATAAGCATAATGACAGCACTCCTTTGCATAAGTGACTCCTTTATTTATTTTCCCAAAGGAAAGGCCATAGGATGGAAATACAGACGCAGACAGGAAGCAATCCAAAGAATGGCTCTCTACATCTAGAATGGCAATGCTAACTTTCCTTAGTGTTTACTTTTAAGACAAATCAGGTTACATACTGAGGGCTTTTCTTGACCATAAGTCTCAGCTCTTTCGTGCATCCAATATATATCACTTATCTGTGTGCAGAATAATGGAGGAAAAACCCTTCACCTTTTTTAGGCTTAGCTGACTGTTTTCTAGAGACACTTAGATTTTTGGGTATATGCAGGAACTAGAGAGGTCAATTGTAAATAGGAAGCTATTAACATCTGAGATGTGTGAAAACTGTATCAGTGGGGTTGTAAGACTTTAGGTGTTATGGTAATAAAATAAAGTGCTAATTGAGTAAATTTTCATGATTCAATGTAATAAGTTGCAATTACTTTAATAGTATAAGTTCTGAGAAAACACTACCTTTCTTAGGAGATGTATGCAATGATCACAAATCTTTATAATTACTTATATTTATGTTAGAATCTAGAAATATTCTAATTATCAGGCTATTGATATTATTTCCCCCTCCCCGGATTTTCTATCTTTAAAACACTAAGAAAAATGTCTAAGCAAACACTGTATAAACTTTGCTGTTATGAATGTCACAATAATGGATGCTAAGGACAATAAAAACAAAATTTGAGTAACTAAATCTGAAGGTTTAATTGATGGGTGGGTTTTGAATCTAATAACCTTTGAATCTGACAAATGCAATAATTGTTTGACAGTCTTAAAATGAGAGATGTGATTAAATGAACAAACGTGTATGATGAATTCTGCTGAGCATTTAGTCTGTGGCTTTGCTTGGTTTTCAGAACTGTCCATTATGAAGGTGGCGCTGTGTCCATTCACGCTCGTTCCCTTTGGCGACTAGAGACTCTAAGAGTTGCGTAAGTAAAATCCATCTCAGAAAAGAAATACCTTTGGCAAGACACTTTTTGTACTGTAAGAGTGATCCTATAAAATCAGAATGATAATGATAAATCCAGACTAGTAAAACTAAAATAAGCTTTAAAAATTACTCTATACCACTTTCACTAAAATTAAATAACTTCCTGTAGAGTATGTGTGTGTTTTGATTATTTTTTGATGTTGTTATAGCTGTCACTGAATTCACCATTTACTTTTTTAACACATACATACATAAACAGGACTGATTTTTTAAAAAAAAATTCATGTGTGACACCCTTTCCCCCAACTTGCTTAAGCCATTTGGAAGTAAAAAATTTACAAAAAAAAAATGATATCATGCATTGTTGGAAGTGTTGGAGTGATAGTAAGGAATTGTGCCTTGTTTGTTAAGGTAATTGCAGTGTAAAATTGCACTTAAATAGTGTTACAATATGTACTTGTGATACAGTTTCTGGAGACTAATAAATGATTGATTTTTAGAGATTGAATCAGGACATCTTATGAAAAGGTTACACTCTAATGATGCTGTTTTCTGTGTGTGCATTTTATTAATAAGATGACGTTAAATGTCAGTGATAGGGCAGTGAGATTTTTCCTTTGGACTAAAATAGACTTTGAGACAGTGACAACAATGAAACTTTGGAAGGATTTCTGGCTTTTTATTTTCCTCATGATGTGTAATTCCCTGATAAGCAGTAGTACTGGACCAATCTGGAGATTCAGGAACCATCTGTTACAACCATGATATATCTCACTTCAATAGGCATTTTATACAAACTTTTAAAAGGTAAACATTTGAACATGTATGACAGAAAGAAATTGTAAGATCTGTCAAAACAACTCCAATGAAGGCAGTGGTAATCTTTCTTTTCAAGATTTTCTTACCAGGAAAAAAACCCCAAACAAATAAAATCCCAAGAATAATGCTCTCTCCTGCAAGTCAAGTCCCTCACCAACCTATTTCCTATATAATATTATAATAGCTCTATACATTCATTGTTGAATTGCAGTCCACTACCATTCATGCAAATGCATATTTGTAGCTTAATATATGCATGCCTGAAGTTCTCAATAAGTTGTAGTCCTTCCCAGAATGACTGTAGATATAATATTGTGCTAAAATTGTATGATTCTAAAGGAACCATTTTTCCTCCACTCTGTTCTTAAGTAGAGAAGTCCCATAAAAATGGCCTGGGTAGTGTACCTGTGCAGATTCCATGCCATAGAATGCCAAATACTATTACTCAGCATTGCTTTCTTTCTCAAAAGGCGACGGGGATCATATTCTCACATTGCAGAAAAATGTTTTTAGTAGTCAGAAATGGCTTCACAAGATTCTTTCTGCTCAAGGGACTTTACACGTAAATGCACATGGTTGCTATTTTTCTATCCTGCAGGGATGAATTAGGGACATGGCTCAATTGCACTACTTTTTTCTTTCTTTCTTTTTTTTTTCTTATGGTCCATAGCTCTTGGGTCCAAGAGAAAATTGAATCAAACAAGAGAAAAGGCAACTCCCCAGCATGACCTGTAATATGAAAGGTGCAGAACTCATGTATTTTACCAGACTCAGCAACACAATAGCTGAGATTCATGATCTGACATTTTACTGACTTGAGAACAGAAGTTAACGCTAGAACACTGGATTTAGATGTCCTTTTGTGGAGTATACCAACTTTGCTGTGCAGAAGACAGAAAAAGGGAAATGTGTTTCTAAGACATAAAACTTCTGTATTTCCTTGTTCCTCAGAGCTCCCTCAACTTAAACAGAAGAGGCTCTAATCTAAAAAAGAAGACAGTTGAGGGTGAAAACCTTTTCATTCTTCTGACCTCTTTAGAATCAGTAACTAAAAAGGTGTAGAAGTTTAATCACTGAAATGTAATAAATCTTGTTACAAAATAGAAGCATTTTAAAAACTCACGGATTTGAAAATGTCTGCCAAATTGGTTTTCCATACTTTGCGTACAGTATGACCAACTCTTAAGAAAACACATTTAAACAACCAGGTATTGTTATTGAATAGGTAAGTGCTCTAATCTGCTACATCTATATGTCATAGAAAACAAAAATGACTTAAACATGCTAGAGTGCTAATTAAGGGATTTGCAGATTTGTACATGAATATATACAAAACATATGCATAAAAACTTATTTTTTTAAAACCACAGTAAGCATAGAGAATTTCTAGTATTTGCAAAAGCACATCAGAACTGTGACATTATGTCATAATTCCATTATAATGAGTATTTTGCAAATACAAAATAAGTGTATGATTTCCTCTCTAAAGAGTAGCATGCCACATACATCTGAAATACAAACTTTTGAAGATATAAGACTGAAGAAAGTTTTGTGAAGACCCAGGAAAACATCCTAGCTGTGACCGTTTTCCGATCTAAGGAATATTTGAAAAGCCTTCTGAAAAGCCTTTGTGAAATACATACTCCTTAGTAACCCCTACACAAGTTTGTTTTCAGGAATTAATCAGGAAGTACAGAAGGGCTGAATTTTCAGTTTAAGGCAAGAAGTCAGAAACCTGTGATCTGTATTTAGAGTAATTGTTGGAGAGCTTAGACAAGCTTTGCCTTTCTTCCTTTATTTCCTCCTATATGAAGAATCTGGGCCATTCTTAATAAGTTTTCTTATTTATTTTAGGAAGTTTCTTTATTTATTTGTTTATCTATTTTATTTTTGCACAGTATTTTAAGTGTGCTTAAAGTGTGCTGACTGCTAGAAGATGAGGACTCTGGGAGAGTGAACAAACCCAGCTGCTGGTAGATGAAGTATTGGAGAGAGAACTGGCAGATCTAAGCTCTTTGTGTACAGCATAAACCGCCTTTTCTGTAGGCGGTCTGTACTGTTTCTCATGAGGAATTCAGTCTGAACGAAAGCAGACTGTGCAAAGGAAGATATTAGGATGTTAAGATTATTTATTAGAATAGTTTTATAGCCACAAAATAGCCATTTTCTTGCTGATACTCCAACATTTAGAATTTTATCTTTTCACCAAGTAGTTGAAAATATAATGTACTGTAAAATATTTTTGCCAGTAGTTAAAATATTCCTCTTTTTTTTTTTGTAACTAAATGTTTTCTATGAACTCTCTTAGGTGGAGTGGCAGCCACATTAGATGGGGACAGCCGTTCAGACTGAGGCATATAACGACGGGAAAATATTTAAGTCTTCTGGATGACAAGAGTCTTCTTCTTACAGACAAAGAGAAGGCAGATGTAAAATCTACAGCATTCTGTTTTCGGTCTTCCAAGGTATGGAATCAGTGCAGCATTAGTATAACTAGTACTAATTTCAATCTCTTTGGAAAACAACATTTAGATATTTTCTGTTTGTTGTGATTGCATTGATTACTGGAGCCTTCTGCTTTTCACTGTTGAAAAAAATCCAAAACTGAGTATAATCAATATCTACAATGCTTCTTTTATGAATACTTTCTTTGTGTATTGCTACCTGTCTGTCTGTTTGTGGTGTGTTGGTTTATTTTGTTTGTTTGGTTGATTTTTTTTTGTTTTCTTTTTTTTTTTGTTTATTTGTTTGTTTTGTTTTGGGTTAGGGGTTTTTTTTTGTGTATTTTTTGTTAGTTGGGGATTTTTTGTCCTGCTCGCCCGCTTTTGAACAGTTTACTCAATTCTAATTTGTTTTTCTGATTAACTTCTCTGGTTCTTCACTGCTTAGATCTCTTGGCTGTCATAGGAAAAATTTGTAGTATTGTGGGTTACTGAATTTAAATTGGAAATTCAGGATTTCTTTCAGCAGATACTTTATTGTGGTCTAATCTGAAGTTACCGTAGTTTGAGTTTTCATTTTGACACCTTCAATAAGCATTTAAAGTTTAAAACAGTACTTTTTTCTAGTATAGTAATATACTTTTGTAGTATAATAATAATAAGATAAATTCTTTAATGTCCTTTGATTTCTCATACTTTTCACCTGTTGCATGGTGTCTCTAAGAATTTGCCAGCAATAATTCTGTTGTTGTAAAAAATTATCTTCTAAAATATATAGTAATAGTAAACAGAATTACTCAATAGCTCTTCTGTAGCATTTACTATACATCTTTTAATTAGTTGCCTGCTTGGGTAAATAAGAAAAGAATAGACACCCAAAAGCAGGTATATAGCCTTTTGCATTCTGATAACAAAGACTGTATTTCAGATGATTGTTATGACATGCAGACAGTGTATCTTTTTTAAAACCAATTAGAAAAGTCATAAAAATGCTTAAATGTTTTAAGGCAATGCATCGGGGATTTCCTGTTGCAGCTATTATAGATCTCAACACTTTAAAGCAAGAGGGATAGAATAATCCATTCACTGATTTTCAAGATGGGTTTTCAGCAGGGGTTATTCCAAAAAGAGTGGAACAATATACTGTTATTGTAACTCTGCTGTTACATGTTTTATTTAGCCAAAAAAATACTTGAAGGCAAGAATTGTTACCAATACGGAATATCTTTTGTTGATATGAATGAGGTGGTTTGTCTCTTTTTTTCTGAGGAGCATATGCACATGTGTTTTGGAGATTAGATAATGTTGTATTTGAAGTTTCTTCTTTTTATTTTTTTTCAGCCTGAATTTGCTTATTTGGAATTATTTTGAGAATTTATATTTTGAAATGGTTTTGTTCTACTATGCTCAAAATAAAAGGTTAGCATATTTTGGTTAGTTGTTTTTAGTGACCAAACTTATTCTATGATGAGCACAGCAGAGATAAAAGCCTTTGGGGCAGGTAGAAACATGTTATGGTAATCAATTCTTGAAGTAACATGAGAGAATTCTCAGAGAGGTCTATAAACTAATCAGCACATGAAAAATACAGTCTTACTGATGCTTAAATATGGACTTTCAAAGAAATTGAAAGTTTGGAAGATCATATTTGAAGTAAATGTTGTGGATGTCCACATTCATTTTAACTAAAGACTTATTTGACAGGAATTACAGAGATACCACAGGGGAGGAGTATATGGTTTGCACTTCATTGCTGAGTATGAATCCAGTCTGGATGCAATCCTGTGCCATGTGCTCTAGGATGACCCTGCTTGAGCAAGGAGGTTGGACCAGATGACCCACTGTGGTCCCTTCCAACCTGATTGATTCTGGAATTCAGTGTCCTGCTTTGGACTTCTTATAGGAGTGTCATGTTTCACTTTATTAGGATACAGGCATTAAAAATTTTCAGGTGCCTTCCTTCTCTGGAAAAGAGTGTTAAAATAAAGATTTCAAAATTATAGCAGTCCTAGGAAGGTTTCTGTAGAGAAGGTGAGCAGACTTAGAGTCTCTTTGCCTCTGAGCATGTATGAAAATGAAAAATGCATGTTGAAAGAAAAATCATTCAACCTTTCCCTTGTGCTGTTAGCACACAAAAAATTATTCGTGGATAAGAGGGAGTCCCTAACCTTCTTTACTGACTACAGAGCATTAATACCTGGAAGTATTTCAAGGAGCTGGATATTTCTTATAGGTATTTCAGCCCTTTTTATTTTGCCACAGTCATAGTTCTTCCTTCCACTACCTGAAAAGTAGAAGAAAAATGAGAAGAATTATGAAGATCCCACTTGTTGTGCAAGTGTAAGTTAGCTCTAAATAGGCAAAAACAAATGAAGGAGAAGAAAGTGTTAAAGACTAGGTTCCTTCAAGCATGTGAGAAGATAATAACTTCAATTCCTAAATGAAAAGTGGCTTTCATGTTTGCAGAGAAAATATTGAAAATGTATCCCCTGTAAATCTGAAGATTCAGATGCAAATGTAAAGGCTTATCATTTATTATTGTTTTACCCTTATTATTTGGCAAGGGCTCATCATCTTAGACATATTAGCTTCCCAGTACTGCATTTAAAAAGTAACCCAGAAGAGAACTAGAAAGCTGAAGCTTTTCAATCATCTGAAATTCAAAAAATACTTTTTTCTTTTTTTTTGCTCTTGTGGTCTCACTTCACTCAACACAGGATGTCCACAGGTATCTACAATTTATCTCCCAAACATATCTCTTTTATAGACTTGAGTTTTGAGGATTTTTTTTTCTCTTTTCCATTTGCTCAATATTGATTCATTTTAATAGAAAGCATTTGGTTTAATATCACTCTCCCACTGAAATAAGGTAATTTTACCAATTTAGAAATGTTTATATATTTTGTACATAGTCCGCTTTTTCTGTCTGTAGTATTTTCCAGTGGACAGAAATATATCAATTTAAATAAAATTTAATGGCTTGTATTTTTGTCTTCAACTTTTTCTTACAAAAAATTTCATAGAATATATATTATTATCAGCTTAAAAAGCAGTCACGAATTAGCTTCTTGCAACCAGTGAGATCTTTTAGAATATCAGTCCTGACTAAAAGTATGCCACAAAAGTTATAGGTTGGGTCGGATGACAAGAGGTAAAGTTGAAAGGACAGGCCTTAATCATGGGAATCCATTTTGGACTGTTATAAGAAATTAAACAGAAACATTAGAGTGAAATAACACATTTAAGGTGAGGCTTCATTGAATAATTTTTTCAACAGTAAGATGAAACCATTTTAAATGATTTTGTTCATTTAGCCCACAACAAAAGTGTGAAGATTGTTCACAAACTATACGAACTATTTATAAAGAGCACATCCTTCTGGAGAAAATCTGGTATATTGTTCATTAAATCTGTTCATTTCCAATTCACTCTTGTTGCTTTGCATTACTGAGGTGCTTTACAGACTGTTGCAAAACCCACTTGTTTGTTCCAGTGTAATAAATGAAGATTTTTGATCCTTGTTTAGAGAAAAGTATATGGTCTGAGAATTGGTCTAGAATAGGTGTAGACTGCAATAAAACTTAAGGTTTTCTGTGTAAAAATGCAGTAGGAAGAATTAACAGATGGTTAAGTAATGACAGGTTACATATGTGGTAAGTGTGTAGGAGGCTGGAAACTAGCATAATTTAATATCTCTACCAATGTGCAATTATTAATTGGTGACGTGGTTATTGCTGATGTTTTTCGGATCCTAATTTTCACTGGTAAACAGTATTTTACAGTGGATAATGAGGTTGATTTATTATATGTACTTTCTCTACTGTACTACCTACTGTTTATTGACATAAAACCAGCATTCCATTCAAATCTTCCCCTTTATAAAAAATTTGTGGTTCCTGTTCACTCCCCCAAAAATCTCAATGTCCCCACATGAATGCTCTAATGCCTGCTGCCCCAGATCATCCTCTAGTCTTCCATTTCTATCCTGTATTTAGTCCGGTTTTTACACTATGCTTTCCTGGCTACTATATTTTTTTGCAGGAAACAGATTATGGGATTGAATTCAGTCTGGGCTCTAAGCCTACACATAAAGCTGTTAGTGTACTTACGTTGCTGAGAACAGAGATCTTGTTTGACAAATTGTTGGCACTGCAATTTTTATGCTTAGTAAATTTAATGTTAATTCTATGAAGATTTTAATATCAAAAAAACCCCAAACCACAAAAAAACCAAAAACCCCCTTGTTCCTGCCAGTGAATTTTAAACAAAGTATGGAAGAAGATTTTAAATAAATAATCCCTCATGTTATTTACAGTGCTTTATGAGAAAATTTGTGAATCCTTATATTCATACCTTAAAAAATTAGTTGTGAGACTTGAAAAAGGAAAATCGTGCAATGTAAAAGTACAGTACATTCACACAGGTTCACACTATCTTGTAGTTATGAAGAGAATTTGAAGGGCTAGAGCTTGAAATCAGGCTGTCTTTTTCTTCATACAATAGTGGGACCTAACTTAATTTTTCTTGTATCATCATTTGTTTGCAATGTCATATTATAAGTAGCTTTTCAATTTCCAACTGTCATGACATTCAGGTTATTTGTGCTAGCTTTTGAAAGAATTGAATGCAACACTTAGAGAAATGCTATGAACAAAATAATGAATTAATAATGAAATAGAAGCACACAATAACTCAGTTATTGGCATCAGATTACTAATAAATCAGTTATTAGCATGTATCAAATGGACAAGATTTTAATAAGAATTTCAGCACTTAAGGAATCAGCCATTTACATGGTAGTAAGATTAACATCTGTATCCAGAAACAATCAGAAAAAAATCTGCATTGATGAATGTTTTATATCTGAAAGCTTAATGTTATGAAAAGTAATCACAAATTTTACTTCATAGTGCTTCAGAATGCATTCACAATTGTAGGCTGAAAATCTGATTACAGGACATCTCCCTTTATTTAAGAAATGCTTTTAAAAATGCTTTAATAAATTAGAGATCATTGTCTGCTCATTTAAAGAAACCAATCTTCGCCATCTTTTACTGTGAAACTGCCTTCCCACGTTGCCAAGGCACATGTGTATGGTGTAATTATTCTTCTACTCTTTCCTGGTTATAGAAGGATGGAACAAGTAGAAGTTTTTGTCTCACTATTTGTAACATTACTCTGATTAGCTGAAGGAAGATGCTTGTCGTCTACTGCTATCAGGAGAAGCAGAGAATGTTGAAGCTGTATTTGCTTAAGGGGGTTATGTTCCACATTGAATGTACAGTGGAATAGGCATATCAGTCAGTTGAACCATATGTTTTTGGAGACACGGATGATCTGTTGTGAAGCAGGATGCATGGGCTACTTGTCTTATAAACTGATGTCTGTGGGGAAGGAGTTGGTTCTTAGAAGAGCTGGGTGTTGGGGAAACACCTCCGATTATCGTCACAAACTATAGTATTGTTTGGGATACTACATTTCCTCTCCTGAAGCAACTACTGTCATGCCATTCTTAGTTTGCAGACTAGTCACAAACACACAGAAATGGATTGCTTTTCTCAGGAAATACTGAGCCTGCTGTTGGGCAGTGATAGGTTAAAGGCCATCTCTCAGTGATAGTTGGCTGGTGCTCATCTTTTCCAGGTTGGACAAAAACCCCCAAATTCCCAAGAAAAAGCTTATGAAGGTTAATGCCTGGTTCAGCTAGGGGAGTCAAAGCATTTGGGGTTGTTTTGTAAGCTTTTATGTTTCAATAATGACATACTGTCAATTATGACCCTAGTTCTTTCTATGCAGGTGAAATGAATAAGTGAGGTTTTTGTGTTGATGGGATTTCTCTCTCTATGTCTTTAATTAGCAGTTTTTCTCATTTTTTAAAATAATTAATTTAAAGAAGGATCTCGAATATTCTTTTAGGTCCTGTTTTGGACAAGTGCCTGGTATTTAATGTTTTATGCAAATATTAATATGTTATTGTTCGTGTATACATTTTTGTCTTCCTCAGGAAAAGTTGGACATAGGGACAAGAAAAGAGGTGGATGGAATGGGAGCACCTGAAATAAAGTATGGAGATTCAATATGCTTTATACAACATGTAGATACAGGCCTATGGCTTACGTACCAGTCTGCTGATGCAAAGTCTGTAAGAATGGGTTCTGTGCAGCGAAAGGTAAGACTCTAAATAGGAATCCATTTCATTCAGTCACAGTTTGATAGGGTGGGTGGGGGTAGGAAATGAAGGGAACTATATGAGGCAACTAATTTCTGGGTTTCAAATATTTTAAGCATGCCTTAGCATGCTTGCCATGTGAAAGATTGGGTTTCTTTTCAGTCACATATTGAAAAAAGTTAAGTGATGTACTGAATTTTTAAACTGAAAGGCAAACAAAGTGCATGTGTCAGCCTCTAGACATTAACCTACAAACATTGATAAATCTGGATATACTTGATTTCAAATTAAATATTAGTAACAGCCTATAGAATGTGCTAAAATTCGTTTCTTCAGTGTAATTTGGATTGAGGATGCTTTTAGTTCAAAGTACTTCTTTCCACATTGTAAGTGTATTACTTTTTGATCTAGAATGTTCAAGTCTTGAGCCCTGAGAGATATCTTTTATAGAATAATAATAGCCAAGCAGAATGCTAGCTCAGCATCATAAAGTAGGAAAAATATTATTTTACGACTTAACACTGTAGTATTTTCCATAACTGTTTTACATACCAGAACTACAAAGCTGGAGCAAAAGACATACCTTACAATTTTATATATAAAATTTGTCTGTATTTTATGTGTGTATAAATATAAACGCATATATATTCTATGAAATTCTATAAAGGTAATATTTAGGAAAGAGTTTCTATACATGTACAATTTTAGTGATTATAATACTAACAAAATTATCAATCATAATAATTGTAATACCTAAATAATTCTAAAATAATTCAAAATAAGTTACCTTACTAAATAATTTAGTAATGCAAGTCTTATAAATTGCATGTGTGTGTGTGTGTATACATGTACCTGTATGAAAAAATCTTGTTACCATAAATGGTTTAAAATATTTATGTAGATTGGATTGAATGCCTTCAGAACCATTATAACTAAACATGGAAAACTGTAAGTTATTGGAAATCACTCAAAGCATTCACTCAAAGAAAAGAAGGCCAAAAACACTCTTAGAAAACAGAACCAGTAAAGAATACCTGTTATGACCATGTCTGCTTTAGGGTTTTGCTGCTTTTAACATTGATAAAAACAAACAGCAAGCAAAATCCCTTAGATTTTTTTTTTTTAAATAAGATATACTGGTTACAAAAGCTGTGACTTTGAGATTATTATGGCACTGAACCTACTGGCTCAGTAAATTCTGTCCTTGGAAATGAGGAACTAAAACATGGAATTATCTGTTTTTAATCAAATAGTTATTTTTGTATATGACTTCATCATTTCCTAGCCTCCCTTACTGTGTGAGTTTTCAAAGTTCTTATTTGCAAATAATGTTTCATTTTGCAGTGACTGCACCTTATTTTTGTTTTGCAGGCAATAATGCACCATGAAGGTCACATGGATGATGGTTTAACACTGTCTAGATCTCAGAATGAAGAATCCCGTACAGCACGTGTCATCCGTAGTACAGTCTTCCTTTTCAATAGGTTTATAAGGTATGCTTTTAAAATTATGTTTTTATCCTTTTTGGGTTTTTTTCTCTTCTATTTAATTCGAAGTGGCCATTAACACAACAGTGAACAATTTAGCCTTCAGAAAAAAAATAGATGAATACCTCTCAAAGCAGACTTTGTCAATTCTGTATGTGTTATCAGCAGATAAGGGCCTTGAGAGATACTGGTCAGTTTCTTTTCTCTGTCTTCTAATACCAGTTTCTCATTCAATCTTGATTTAAATGCATAACATACTGAAAATGCAAACAAACCATAAAAGAGAAATTTTTCCTTTTCAACATTTCCTTTAAGTCATGTGGTGCATAATTTATCTTTTCCTTTTCTAAGTATAGTTTTTAAGAGTTCTCTTCCTTGAAAAACCTGGAAGAAGGAGATAATTGTATGACTACAGATTTGTTAAAAACACAAATATACTGAAGAAATTCATAGTCTCAAGAAAATTTTTTCTTAAAAAATATAGCTTCTTTCTACCTTCCCATTACACTTTGCTTACTTGTTCCATTTTAATGCTACTTTTTTCTATAATATTTTGAAACATTGAAAAATGTGTTATTTTATACTAATTAGCCATTTAAAAATCCTGACAGATTTATGCAATTTGCATTTATCTTCCTATTGCAAATGTCCTGCTAAATAACACTGATAAAATGCTAATTCTCAATTGCTTCTAATTTCAGTAATTGATGAAAGGCCCATTCATCAGTGTAGCTTGTATTAGAAAAAGAATGATAAGCAGTAAGACTATATGGAATGATAAGAATTTCGTAAGAATTCATTTGTGACAAGAAAAAAACAGTGTGGGAGGTGGTGACCTGAAGCAACTATGTCATAAATCATTGCACAGCCAAAGACATACACATGTCAGTTCGTTGAAAAACATTTAACAAGGTACTTAAATAACAACAGAGAAAATCACCTATCAGGAGAATTGCCTCCTGTATGACATTTAAAATACAAAAGAAATGTAAGCCCTAGGTCACTTCCGAAATAATACAGCTTCTTAGAAGCTTCTAAGAATGCCATAAAAGATAAGGACAGAGAAAGGGAATTTGATGATAAGGTTTCGCAAATTAAGGTATTGCTAAATTACAGTGGAGATTTTTGTGGATTGCACAGGGAGTCCAAGGTAGTGTTTAGCAGTTCAGTTTTGGCAGGATGTTACTCCAAGAAGAAAAAGCTGAATTGGAGAGGATGAAAATTATTCTTCTAAGTGTTCTTTCCCACGAAGGCAGTAGGAAAATTGCACTTTGGATAATGTGTTCAGAATAAAAATTAAATTTTAAAGACAACTTTTGTAGCTTTCCTTTTGAAACATTGCATTTATTGTAAGAAATTTGAAAAATGAAACCAACCACACAAAAAACCCAAACCAAATATCAAACAAGAAGCATATCACTCCCATCCCCACCCTGTCCCAAATATTTTATCTTAATCCAGCAAGAAGCAGAGTATGAAATGAGGCTTGTGCTCCATATCATGGCCAGGAGATGAATCCTGGGAGCAAGCCAGGTGCTGTACAGCTCAGGAGAAAGGATTGGTAAGGACAGTTGTGGGTTAGGTTGCTGGGAACCTTTGGTGCCTTTAAGGAAAGAAAAGAGGGAGATGGGTATGGGGCTGAGTGGGTGACTGTATGGGCATGGTGGGCTGCTCTGCTCTGTTTATGCTGATCTAAAGACCACCAGTGAACACAAAAAGGACCTCGTTGCTACATATTTGGGCTTTACTCAAAAATAAACTAGCAAAATAACTATGTTACAATGGCAGAATGCAGAATAAACCATAAGAGAAATCACATGCCAAATAATCCCACTCTTCCCTGTTGTGTGCCGCCAGGGTGGGCCCTTCTGCTCAGGGCTGCTTCTCTCCCAGCACTTCAGGCCCTGGCTGGCTACTGCAGAGCTTTGAGATCTCCAGACCTTTCCTTCTCCCTAGAGCATGGGTGTTATTTTCCCAAGCCCTCTGCACCCCAGTTTCTCTCTCCCTCATGGCTCCTCCTGCTCCTTGCAGAAGGTTCTTGAGGGTCTCCTGCAGCCCTTGCTGGGGCAGACCACCTACCCACCATCATCTTCCTGACGGATGTGCGAGGGAAAGCCCTCGCCTTCCACTTGCTGCATAGTGCTGGTGAGGTCTCACCTGTGTTTCAATAAAGATGAGGTTTAAATGGAGGAGAGAGTTATATCAGGGGTCTGGAAAGCCCAGCACTGAGGGAAAACAGGATTATGGAGTTTGTTGGGGATTCAGCTCAGCCGGGGCAGGTGCATCATGTTAGAGGACAGTCAGCCCTCCACTTCTAGGAGAAATTGATCACAGGCTACTGCAAGGCCAAGCGTAAACTGGGTATTAAGGAAACAAAAAGGCTAATGGATTGCTGGGATGGAGTGTGCGGAAGTGCTGAGTCTTCTGCAGTGAAGAAGGCTTAAGAAGAGGTTAGAGATGTGTTTGAGAGCCTCCATGGTCTATCCAGATCCTCTTCGGCACCACAGAACTGGTTTCTTTAACTTCTGTCCATTCCAGCTTCATGATGCTTTGTACAGATTTACAGTAACTTCTCTTTTTCTTTTCCTCTACCTCTGAAACTCCTACATGTGTAGGTAGAATATTAAAGTGTTTTCTGGATTTCAAAAAAAATGTAAGAGAAACAACATTTTTGATGCTTTTAGGTTATGTTTAGGAAGGAAGGGGTGGATTATTAAGTAGAGAATGGGCAGACATATATAATTTTTGAAGAGTTACTTGGCTGTCAGAAAATGATTCAAGCTTTGGCATCTAAACAAACTTAGCTTTTAAATAAATAAAGAGTTTGAACGATAAATTAATTTTTCAATATTCAGGAGACTCTGCATCTTTTTATAGGGGCCTTGATGCTCTCAGCAAAAAAGTAAAGTCTTCCACCGTCGATTTGCCTATTGAGTCGGTCAGTCTGAGCCTTCAGGACTTGATTGGCTACTTTCACCCTCCTGATGAACATTTGGAGCATGAAAACAAACAAAACAGGCTCCGAGCACTGAAGAATCGCCAGAACCTCTTCCAAGAAGAGGTAGTTCTTTCAGTTTTACTCCTGATTTTCCACCATGTTGTCTGCAAGTATTCTTTCACAATATCTGTAGTGTTGCTATCTAATGTGGAGTATGATTACATTGTTTTGGGTTTTTTTATCCTGTAAGACGCAAACTATTTGCTATATTTATAATCTCTCTAGATGTGTTGATTTTCCTGTTTATTTAAAGAAATTCATTTAAGACCTTACTTCCTTTTTCTTTTTTAAAAAAATTAAATATTAGTGCTCTGAATTCTAACCATAATTTTCTTCTTATGTGTGAATTAGTTTCTTTAGTTATAATCTCTTGATGCAGAAGGATGTTTTGGTTTAATAAGCATGCTTTAAGTATCTTGTTTAATATTGTCTGTTATTTCTTTGGCAGTGACAGTTGCCTATAATTTTTCAGATGCCTAAATGCCTTCAAGAATAGAAAATTGTCTAAAATTATACCTTTTTTGTTTTAATTTGACCATACTAAATGGTAGGTTTTTATTATCACAGCCAAGGAAAATTTTCCATAGGGATTGCTTGTTTGATTTCATGTATATATTCTTGTGTTTTGCATATGCTATCCTTCATGTTGTGTTTTCTTTGATTTCTGTAAACTTTTTTTGTTTGCACCTAAAAAATACTTTTTTTTAGGGTATGATCAACCTTGTTCTTGAATGTATTGATCGCTTGAATGTATACAGCAGTGCAGCTCATTTTGCAGATGTAGCTGGGAAGGAAGCTGGAGAAGCATGGAAATCTATTCTGAATTCTTTGTATGAATTACTAGGTAAGACATAGTATACGTTGTTGTTTTAGTTCAAAATAATAAAGAATAAAGAAACACATACCATTTTTATTATAGAAGAATTTCCCCTGTGTAGAACTTTATGATACAAATTAAACAAGATTTTTGCATTTTCAGGTCCTTGCATGTGCTTAAGAATAACATACACTGAAAACACTCATATATTGTAAATTTTATGATAATATTTATAATGAAAAATAGTAAGTTTCTGACTTAAATGATTGACTGCTTTTTCATATCATCATACTGCTTCTGTATCTTGTATATGATCCAAAAATGTGTGAACAAAATATATGTAAATACATCTTTCTTATGTTAAGGAGATATGACTTTGTAGAAGTCTATGATTTTTCACGCATCTGCCTGCAGAACTGCAGCCTATATCTAAAGCTTCTATAACCAAGAACTCTCTTATTAGTCAGCAATGACCAGTGACTCCAGCATTATACTAGTATACGGTATGCCATGGAAAGGTATACTCATGTAAAATCTAGTCATTAAGTTCTTGTCCACCTGCAGTCACTGAAAATCTCACAATACCTCCTCCGATTTTATTTGCATACGTTACTTATGTTCACTTATGAATCATTATATAGGGTTATTAATCCCGTATAATAGCTGCCTGGATATTCACCCCTGCTGAGTTCCTAATTGTCTACAAAAGGGAAGTTTGCTGCCTAAGAGACTGTTTTGTCCGTTCTTTTCTCCTCTGTCAATAGGTTTTCTTGTTGCCATAACTAAGCCTAAACATTAATAGTAACATTGACCTTAAGTGACTGAGGACAGTAATGTGTCTGTGTCATTAAGCAGTCCTTTGTGGAGGCTGCATACATGTCCCTATTCTGCTTTCTTTCTGTAACACACTAGCTCTGATGTGTGGGCCTGCTTGCCTTTAAACTTGCACATGTCTTGTCAAAAGCTCAAGTTTGGACAAATCCTCTTGCAGGATTGTTATCTTATTTTCTAATAAAACCTAAAGCATTTTGTGTATAATTTATACTAAATCTTGCTCCTGAAAAAATTATTATTGAAAAGGTGTACAAGTAATGTTACTTTTTGCATAAATTCCACTTAAAACTCCATAACTGAATATATAGTTTGTAAAATGAAGTGAATCAAGTCATTAGGAAATGCTCAGGTGAATATAGTGTGGATATTACTAATTGGCTTTTTTGTGGGTATGCATTGTGAAACATGGTCGCATACTAGTTTTTCTATAGGACCCATTCCTTATTTAGGGCTCATTTAGAAAGGGTAAAATTTTTAAAAGATGCATGACACTGAACTAAGTTTTCATAGTGAAAATTATATTAAATCTTATTGTGAGCTTCTCCACACAACTAGTACTACTGTTATGTTTTCTCTCCCTCCGTTTCTCTCTTTTCTTACTCTAATGCCTGTATGAATGCTTGAAAATGTGGTATTACGTAATGTGATTTTGAAGGATAACTTGTATAACCCTGAGATAAAAAGATCATTTAGAAGGAATGTTGGTAAAAATTTTACATCTTAATCTATCTTTCAACCCATATGCCCACTAAGTAATGTGAACCTGCTTTAGGCTTTTTTCCCTTTTTTTTTTTTTTAAGGGTGATTATTTTGTCTATACTAATGGTAGTTATATGCTTTATTAAGAATCAGTCAGAGAAGTTACAGCAGGAATTATAAACATTTTAAATTATCCAGACTAGGGCTAGAGAGTTAGTGTCTCCATGAAATCAACTGATGACCTTTTAGAGTGTAGTTGATAGAGTATAAAATTCTGTGGTTGGGTTATTCATGGATGTAGGAGTTAGTTGAATTTTTTGTAACAGTTTAGTTATCTCTTGTTGCATTTAAGCACAGAGCAGACTGGAGGAAGTAATGGCTTGATGTCTGAATCATTTCTTGAAGTCTGAAATTTCCAGTTGGCAAGGCTAGAAAACTCCTACTGAAAGAATCTGCATGTCTTGTACCTCGTGTTGTTTCCATGGACTTGTAGTGAGAACATTGCACAAGCTTTGGTCATCATGTCCCTCCTGCCCTCTGATGTTAATTCACCAACTGCATTATCTTCTGGCAGCTAATGCTGGGGAAGCCAGGCTTTGATCTGGCTATAATGAATTTGTGCATTGCTCTGTTCTGAATAATGCTGGAGCTGTACAGTAATTACATGGATGACAAATGGATATTGCTTTCTCAGTCTTACTTCAGCAAGCAGTACTTTGTTTTCTGAGTCTGCACATAAATAAAAGTAAACTGTGATGGCAGAATTCATGGCTTTTGTCATGTCGTTGACTTTGTGTTATATTTCACTGTGATGAGAATGGAGGCATTTACTGACTTTGAGTTGACTGCAAACTATGACATGGAAAAATCATATAATCTCAGAATGGTTTGGGTCACAAGGGACCTTTAAAGATCATCTAGTCCAGCCATCCTCATTGCAAAAAGGTCCTTCCTTATATTCAATATAAATCTACCGTCTTTCAATTTGAAATGATTGACATGTATCCATTAGGGCGTCTGTCCTTTCTCTATCACTAATACATGCATTCATCATGAACTTATATTTAATCCTTTTGTGTCACAGAGTGCAGGAGTATATGCAACAATGTGACTTTAATGTCTAACTGGTTTTTATTTCTTTAAAACTGAGCGCTAGTCTTGTTCAGAGTAGTAGACAATAAGAAAAGCAACTGTTGGATGTTAATTTTTGTTTTAAATTTTAAGAGTCTGTGTGCCTCACATAATGCACAGCTTCAACCAGTGAATACTAACCTTTCACAAACTTCTGCTGAGCTGCATTTATGAAGCCACTTGTGTCTTATTACTGCTAATGAAGTTAAATTTAGTGATGTTGTGTTAAGCATTGAACTATTACTGCCTTCATTTTATGTTCATACCTGAGGGACAGTGAAATTTTGTGGCTTGCCTATAACCAATAAAAAAAACACTTACAGAAACAGGTTTTCCTTCATTCTAATCTGTGTGTTTTAACAAGATGCTCTCCCTTTCCAATAACTGTGGTCATGGTAATTAACAGTATAAGATTTCAGGGTACAGATTTTTTTTTGTTATATAATGCAGAAAGAGAAAGGTTTTTGTATGTTTTGCTGTTAAGGTTTGTTTTCCTGAGTGTTTTTTTTTTTTTTTGCTATGAAACAATTAGATTGTGATCTCTTTTCTTATCATATAGAACTGTCAGTGCAGTGACTTGTTTGCAATTCCTCTTTGCAGATAGTTTCATATTTTATTATGTCCTAAGTCTCTAAGTTTAACCTTTTATAAATAAAGCAGAATAAAAACACTGTTGCAATATAATATAGTGAATTTGTGCAGCAACAAAACAGATTTTAAGAGGCCATTGCCTCTTAGCAACAGTCTCTGCTGCTGAAATAACCATGGAAATTTCAGTTTGAAATAATTTTTTGTCAGAACTGGAAAAAAAAATCTTAAGAAAAGCAGTATGCACTCTTCCACACACCAGACAGAAATGGAGTAGAACAAATGCTTCTCTGAGAGCTTGTGTGTATGCACATACCTGCAAATGCATATAATCCAGGACAGGGCTGGCTTGTGGGTGCCTGCAGTGGTCAGTGAGATTTCAGTTCAGTTATACCCACCAAATCAGTGCATACATTAAGTCTCTATCTATCTTCAGCTTAAGCATGAGAGTGAAGCAGATTCAAAACAGTTACTTCCTCCCTATAACCCTGTCAAAAGTATGGCAAAGTTCCTGGACATCTATCTTGTGTTAATTCCTATTATTCTTGTACTAAAGTATCAATGGAAAATAATTTACATTCATCACCTGTATTGTTGGCTCTACACATTGCTTTTCCAATGTTTTCTGTCATTACAAGAATACTGTTTTACAGAAACTTGCTTCTACAGTAGCAGCTGACTTCTGTGGTGTCAGTACTGGCTACTTCATGTAGAGCATTTTGCAGGGACTATTGAGATGATTGTAAAGCCAAAATAATTAAAATTCCTTAAAGGTCAATTTGATGTCAAAGGTATTTCTTATGCTTAATTCTAACTATCGCTTACATTATTTAAATTTAAATCAAGAACATCAATAATTAAAGATTATAAATCTATAATTAGATTACTGGGTTCTTCCTGACAAGACAAGACAGGGATTACTTAAATTTAAATGGATTCATAACTGTGATTTTTTTTTCTCTCTCTCTCTTTTTCCAATAGCGGCTCTGATTCGAGGAAATCGTAAAAACTGTGCTCAATTTTCTGGATCTCTTGATTGGTTGATCAGCAGATTAGAAAGACTTGAAGCCTCTTCTGGTATGTTTTTTAGTATTTTAACTTCCGTATTTGACCAGTTCTAAATTCTTTAAAATTGGTGATATACTTTTTCAGCCTAATTATAGTGAAGTTCTTCTTCTGAGAGAATAAACTATATTAAAAAAGGGAGATTTATATTTGTGATATTTTTTACATATTGATTTCAGTTGTAGTTTTACTTAGACTTCTGACAGTCTTGCCTTTTCCTTGACCAGTTGATTGTAGTGTTACCTTTTAATGCAGACAAAAAAAGCATTTGACAAAATAGCTGTTCTACAGTTTAAGTCATATTAAATTGCTTTCTCTCTAATTGTAGTATCTACCCTTCTCTTTGGAAGTCTGCATGTTTTTCAGGATTAGTATAAAATTAAATACAACAATAGCTGTATGGAATGGATATAATTTGTCGTTTCTTGAAGGACTGTAGTGGTAATGTAGGGAAGTTCACATATTCTACTTGAGTATGTGTAAGAATAGATGGGTCTTCACAAAATACCTGTATGTTTCCAAGTAACAGTGTTACCTATGTAATACACATACAGTCCCTTTTTAATCACCTCTCTTGCTCCTGAGCTCTGAATTTCTATTAAAAGTTAACAAGAAATGTTTTCAGTTGCAGTTGAGACTGTTTTGCTTTATATATAATATTTTTTACTATTTTTTTTGAAGATGACCTTTTGAAAGTCTTTCAAGTCTTATTTCCTCTAATTATGATACAGTAAGTTCAAAAGGTAGGAAGGTTTGTAGACAGACCAGTGGCAAGATAGTTACAATAACAGTGCAACACACCTCTCAGGTTGCATATTTGTAATTTATTCCCATCAATGTCTTGGTTTAGTGTCATGTGTTGTTCCATGAACTGGAAGGAACATAATGATTGATTACAGAGTTGTCCTCAGGAACTGAAATTGCATTCCCCATCCTGTTCCCATTCCTAAATCATACTTCTTCCACAGATAGGTGTGGAAGACATAAGAGTCTGAAATACTAAGGGAGGGATGCCAGGAAGGGAATATGTCCCCCATTGCAAAAGTTCTTTGTTTTATATTAGTCTGGTAAACATTTGAAAAGAAATGTCACAGGCACAACATTGTTGTTCTGCCTTTTACTGTGGCATTAATAGATGAGAAATATCCTGCTATTGCTGAGTATTCTAAGTAAAAATAGGAGTTGTCCCAGTGCAGATGACCATTTGGCATATATTAACAAATTTCTTACCTCAATGTAGTATTCAGTGGATCAGTAGCAGCCGTGAGAACAGATGTGTTCTATAGTAAACAAGGTGTTTCTGTTCCACTCAGCTTTGTCATTACACATTCATGGGCATTTTGTTTATTTACCATAAATCTGTTCCTGAAATGAACTGACCAACAGCATGGGAAAATATTGTCGAATGTCAGTGGCAGGAGTGTTTTCCCTCTCCAAGCCAAGGGTGAACTGGCATGACATTTGCTAGTTGATTGGCAAATTCTACAGTGAGTGATTTCAATTGTGAAGAGCAGTTACACACTGATTCTTCACCTCTAGGAGATTTTTTCCATTTTCAACACTTGGAGCAAGAAGAGAGTTTAGAAGTCAGTTATTCTTCTCTTGGGGTGGAGACTAGTGTAGAGACTTTGAAGCATTTGCCCACATGAGCCCCTTCAGTCAGCAATGTTTCCTAGAAGCACTTTTGCAGAATTTTGTTTCAGATTTTGGTTGCAGAACTATGGCCTTAGGGTCGTGGATCTATTTTATTATGAGATTAGTTCCTACTTCCAGCATGCAGCTGATCTGTTTCAGTTGGGTATGTTTATCTTTAAACCCTTGAGCTGCTCAGGAGATGAGGCAACAGAAACATAGGAGGCTTTGCCTGTATCACTGCTTTAGTTTTCAGCTGGTGACACAGACAGCTGGCTGCTCATAGCACCAGTGTCCTAACCAAATAGATGTAACTGAACATTCATGTGGGTTTGCATTATTGTTAGAGAAACCTACTCTGCAGATGCTGTGATCTTCTTGCTTTAATGAGAATTTGAGTAACAAAGAATTTAAACTTAAATTAAATAAAAGCCCTTAAAAACTGTCAAAATCACAAGCTAGATCCTTTTTCCACTATGGTCCACCTTTGGTGTGAGAGCATTTGTCTAAGGAGAATGGTCTCACAACTGTGTGGTTGCATGGGACTGGCTTGCAACATGCTTAATTTCAATGTACTTCCCCCAAGTTCTTCATGGTGATTATTTCCTGAGAGACCTAATTTTACATCTGAAACTCTCAGAAATAATGGAAAACTTTGTGCTCAGCTTTTGGAGGTTCAAGATGAAATATCTTATGATAGCTCTAAAAATGCTGTGGTACATGGTTTCTGTGTGTATGTATGTATTTTTAAATATTAATCTTGAAGTAAAAAAAATTTGAAAATTTAAACTTAATTGTTTATGATGCTGTAGTGAGATACGAGATGCATTCTGTAAACTGCAGAGTAATCTGATGCTGTAGTCTCATTGCGTAATGAATCTCCTGGCATGCTGCAAAAACTCTGAAGGTATTAATATTTGCAATGCTCATTTGTTCTGAGTTTTCTTCTAGGAACTAGGCCACTTGAGCTCTTTTCCCATATATTCTGGTAACGTAACTCCATGTTGCCTCCAGAACTGGTTTCATAATAAAGATTTTTCTAGTTTTGATGGAGTCAGTTATAAAAGATACTTACTAGGTTGTACTTTAGTTATCTGAAGAGGCACAGTAGATTTAGATTTTAGCATATACATGTAATTTTGTGATTTTATATGGGATGTTTGCTTGATAGATTTTAAGCTTTAGTTGGCTTGACCAGGATGAAGATATTCACTGTTTTAATTTACAGTGGTAGGTCTACAATAGGGAGAAATACTGGCTTGTATTACACTTCTAAAATAAGAATACTTAGATGTGTATATTAACTTAAAATAATTAATATTTTTCTAAGATAGAGTGTTTATGAGAAAGAAACACCACGTTCTGTTAATCACACAAAAATTAAGCTCACCTTCAACATGGAAATTGTCAGCTACATCTCCTGCAGGTGTTTTCTTGAATGTGTTGTGACAAAGATTTGGTGCTGTAAACTAATACCAATAAAATTCCTGTTTCACTCTTTCTTGTCCTTGAGCTAAAAATGTTATGAAAACAGAACAAAGGCTTTAAATATATAAATAGCAACTGTGAGTTGATTGTACAAGTTAGATCAGAAATTGATTCACTTCTTGAGTTTCACTGAAGCAAAAGAAAGAAAATTAGGTTCTGTCCAAGTATAAATGTGTCCAAGAGTAAACCACGTTAGATGTGGGTGAATAATGCAATGCAAATGCTTCAGCTGTCTCTTCAATGCATAAATTAAGATTAGATTAGTCTTTCACTCTGAAATATATTCCAGATGGTATTAACTAGCCCTACTAAAGTTTTAAAGGCATTAAAACTTATGTAAAAAACCCAATAGAATATGGCAAGTTAGTAATCTAATGTTGAGGAATACATTCAGTGCAGGTAGCTTGATATGTAAGCTGCAGTGTGAGCTGCAGGTTGATCTCTAGGGGGGCAGGAGCCCGAACCCCAGACAAGAGGCTGTGAACTGCCGACCCTTTGCCAAACAAAGGGCACGGGAATCTGCGGCCCATGCAGGGGACTGGACCCTCAGAGACACAGCAGGAGGAGAGACCCCCAGACTTTCGTGTGCTTAGACTGTGAGGGTATAAAAGCTCAGGGGTTCCTTTGTTTGGGTTCCCTCCCTGGCAGCACCAGCTTGAACTGTTATTTCGTTATTTAGTTATTGAACTAAGATAAAATTATTTCAAGGATCGGGATGTCTGAGACTCTGCTATGGGAAACCTGGGGTCAAGCTGGTAAGGAAACCTGGTCTGCCTGTGTGAGTCTGGGGTGTGTAGCTGCTAAGGTCCCAGCTCAGGTAGTGCAAGTGTTGCTGCCAGAGTGGCTCCTGGATGGTTGGACAGGGAAGATTCCTTAACACTGATATCCTCCAAGTAAAGGTTTTTGGAACCAGCTGGTATCAGTTTTTGAGTATTTTCTTAAAGTACATGCATTTTGTTCTAGTATTCTACAATATGACATCAGAGGAGTCAACATATTGTCCTGAAAATATATGCTTCCTTTCATCTTTTAGTCATTAAGAAAGAATTTTCACTCTCCTTACCATAAATTCTGCATATCATACTGTTTGTGATATTTGTATTAAATTCAAACGCTTCCTGCTTTACTGTCTTGAGCAACTCTAATGAAATCAGAACAAGTCCAGTTGTCTTTAATGTAGACAATCTAAAAGTTAGTCAATCCAAACAGACACAGTACATTCATATGCAATTTTTTTCTAAAACAGACTGAATTTGCCCTTAGAACAAAACACGTTTGATAATTAGCAATCAGCTGCTCCAGGAATTAAAGAAGGTGCTGTGGAAACTAGATCTAATTGATAACATGCATGTATTATTGAATGTTTACATCTTCAGAGTATTTTTACTTCTGTTATTGAAAAGGTTAAGAATAGAAAATGAATCCAGTACAATACCTTAAAACAAAATTAAGATTATGACTCTACCTACACAAATCTGAAAATTCCAAGGTTATGGTTACCACACTTACATTATATGATATAATTTCATATTGGATTACTGTTTATATTGTTAAAAGTGTGTTTCAGTGCTACAATGAGAGGGGGCAAAGTTTCAACTACCAAGTTTTGAATGTAGTGATTTTCCTACATTCCCAGATCACTGTGATACACAATAAAGTTGTTGATCTTGGTACAGATTACCCCTCTAGATTAAGGATCCTTTTTTAACACTTTTTTGACCTCCCTAGGTAGTTTTACAATGGTCAAATGACTCCTACCTGTATAGTTGTCAGGCTGGTTGGACTGTGCTCCTGCTATGTTGCTAGAGAGCATCTACTCCTTTAGCTTACTCTCATGACTCTTAGGATTTTACCCTTTTTAACCATATTGTTATTGTCATTATTTATGGAACTATATGAATACAGAATACATTCATATACGTATGAATGGTGGGATAATGGAAGCGTACATCCATTGCAGCCCAGATTATACCACTGCCAAATTCAGGTTTAGTATGTTCTCTAATTTGTAGTTGAGACTTCTTATTCTTATACCTTCAGGGCTACAGAATTCGCTCTGGGAGTTCACCTCTACCTTATTATATCATAGTTGAGACTTTTTTTGGAGCCGCTGTACAGAACAAGAAAATAGTCTACAATATCTGTACCGAGTCACCTGCATTTTCTGTTTACATATGTATGACTCTGTCTTCAAGTATATTAAACCACACACTTTGTTTGAAACCTGTTTACTTGATAAATTGAATTGTCATTGTACCTGTTGTCTTCTACCTTTACTACATTTCAGTTGTTGAGTATTCCATACACTTTATTAGTGATGACAGCATATCATCCTCCAGATCTCTGGAAAAACCTTTAAATAGTATAGGGATAAATGGTGATGGCGCTGTAGGTTAGCTGTAGTGGCTGATGTTCTCTTCCTCACTAGGATCAAAGAAAGACCAGAGTACTCTTACTGAGATGTTTCTGTCTGATGGTTCTATTTTTCTCACGTCAAGCAGAGTTTACAGCGCTACATTTTTCTTGAATTAAAGGAAAAAACATGCAAAGAGCAGAAGACTCTTGCTATGGATTTTGCTTTACAAAGGTTAAGCTGAGTGTTTGGAGCCATGGCTTGAATACAGCGCTGAAGGCAGAATGATGAGCTGTTCAGTGTAAATACGAATTGCATATCTCTAGGTTTAAGACTGCTTCTCAGCTTTCCTTCAGTCCCTTTGATTTTTTTCATTGTCAGCAACTGTAGTGATGAATAATGATAAACTACATGTACAATATGTATCTTTACCAGATGTGGAAGATCCCAAAGCAGGTGTTGACTTGATCCACTGCACACAGGAGTTTTACGTTCCATTTCAGAGAAACATTTTAAGACTAATGATTCTTGATGGCAATGACTGCTGCTTTATTTGGTTGGTTTATCATATACAATGATTTTTGAAACTATTCCATGTTACTGAGCAGCATATTCAAAAATATTATGCACAGTTGTGTTTTTATATGCACTTTGGAAAAATGATTTTTCTTTTTTTTTTCCCCAGGAATTTTGGAGGTTTTACACTGTGTGTTGGTAGAAAGCCCAGAAGCTCTAAACATTATTAAGGAAGGGCATATTAAATCAATCATCTGTCTTTTAGACAAACATGGAAGAAACCATAAGGTAGGCAAAGAATAGACAGGTATATTTGGGTGAACATTTGTGAACAAAGCGAGCACATTCTTCTATGTGAAAGTTAGAATTCCAATGCTGTTTTCATAATTAGGAATGAAACTTTTCCTAAAATGCATATGAGCAGTTTGAAAAAGCACAGTGGAATGTTATCTTTCTTTTGACAAAAACATTGATACACATTAATTCTCAAGGGATGCTGGAAGAATGTTTTAATGTTGTTATGAAAATTTCAGAACTGTTCTAAAATGAAACCACTGTGTTGGATGAATTAGGTACCATCACGTCTTCCAGTAATGTGGTATATAGCATTATATTGCCTGAAGGAATTAACAATAATAATGAAAAAATATTTAAGATTAAAAGAATCTGATTTTTTTCAGGTTTTGGATGTTTTGTGTTCTCTCTGTGTTTGTCATGGAGTAGCTGTGCGATCTAATCAACATCTAATCTGTGATAATCTCCTGCCAGGAAGAGATCTGCTCTTACAGACACGCCTCGTCAACCACGTGAGCAGGTACAAAAAAAAAAAAAAAAAAGAAAGAAAAAAACCTATACCTATGAACAAAGCAGAAAAAAATTGTACTTAAAAGAAATAGTCACTACAGAAAATCTGTTTTACTTCAAAAAATGTTGTTAAGATATTTTATTCTTACCAGGATTTTAAATTCTCTTTACAATAGTGATTAATTTAGAAACAGCGGGCAGAGAGAGCTGTTGCAAGCTAAAGCTGCCCTGAACTACATTAAGTCTCTGAAGCAGTAGTCTTTTTTATAGATTGTTGTCTAGATCTAGCTGTGTATTCAACATATTGTCAGCCAATGTCCTGTGATTGCCTTTCTGTTTGTGATCTTGTGAGAACTTCCTAATCACCTTTGGTCAAAATTAAGAACTTAGTGCCAGTCACCTTCACCAGTGCCTGGGATATTTAGACAGCGCTCTCATCCTTCCTTCCATTGGCAGAGTTTTAGAAGCTACCTCGCAGCAGACATTAATTACAAGATGAAGCTAGGAACGTCTTAAATTAGTAAAATATTTTTTACAAATATTACAAAGTAATGTTTATTCAGAGTTTGAATTTATGCTGAGGCAGAAGAATATGGCTTTGTGTCAAGATTTGTGGGATCTTCCTCTGTCTCATACTTATGTTTATTTTTAAAAGTTTCAATCACTGGTTAAGTGAGAATGAAAATTGAAACACAGAAATGGTACTTATAATTCAGAGTTCACAGATTTATTACGTGCTGAAAAATGTAAAAAATCCACATTGTATCTAGAGAACTGATTGTCCCTCTTTACTTGGCACTGATGAGCCCACACCTGGAGTACTGTATCCAGTTTTGAGCCCATCACTACAAGAAGGACATTGAAGTGCTGGAGCATGTCCAGAGAAGGGCAACGGAGCTGCTGAAGGGTCTGGAGCACAAGTCTAATGAGGAGTGTCTGAGTGAAGTGGGGTTGTTTATTCTGGAGAAGAGGAGACTTGTGGAGACCTTAATGCGCTCTGCAACTACCTGAAAGGAGGTTGTAGCCAGGTAGGGGTCAGTCTCTTCTCCCAGGCAGCTAGTGACAGGGCAAGAGGACATAGTTTCCAGCTGTGCAGGGGGTGGTTCAGCTTGGACATCAGGAAGAATTTTTTTCATGGAAATGGTGGTTAAACATTGGAGCGGGCTGGCCAGGGCAGTAGTGGAGTCACCATCCTTGGAAGTGTTCAAGAAACACTTGCCACTTGGATGTGGCACTTGTGCTATGGTTTCATTGTCCTGGTGGTATTCAGCCAAAGGTTGGACTTGATGATCTTGGAGATCATTTCCAGCCTCAATGATTGTGTGATTCTGTGATTGAGCATCTGAGCTGACTTTGGATTTCATACATGGAAGGTAGAGCTGTCTTTCCAAAATATGGCTGTAGAAAAAGCAGATTTGTTGCAACATGTTTTTGCTTTACATTAGAAAGTTATGAATGAGAAGATTCTTATTCTTGCAGTTACAAGGAAAAAATTTTTTTCAAAAGGCAGTAAGTAAGATCAATGAAACATCGATGACATTTAGTGTTAGACTAAGACATGCATACCTTGCCTCAAAAATATTTGGCAAAGAAACTTTCTAAGATATTTCTGTTTAAAGTACTTTTCCAGGGGACTGGAAAATTCTATTCACAAACCTCCATTTAACAAGATTAAGTTGGATGATTAGATTGAGTAAATTTTGAGGTCTGGACAAAGGCTGATACTGTGTTCAGGCAGAAAAGATTCAGTTGGTGATCTGGCCAATAATTTACAGATGATATGAATTTTCTGAAAGATAGCTTTTGTCAAACATGTTTTGTTTATAATATTAAGGAAATTAAAATTTTTACTTGGAACAAAGTGAAGAGTATCTATATTTAAACATTCAGCAAAAGATACCCCATATGCTTCTAGAAGGAAAGCTTATTAGTCTTATCTAATAAAACAAGTTACTTTATAAGCCAGCAGATCAGTAAACTTTGCTTTTACACTGACATATTTAGCCACCTGTATCAGCCCTTTTTCCTACCCCTGCATTCCCTACACCAGAAGACATACTGTGTGTTTGGGCTAGCTTGGAGCTTCATTTTTCTTGATTAGTCAGCTTGTATGTAGAAAGATAATATTTATAGAAGTAACAACCCAATCTAATGGAGGGATGTGAAGACTAGATAACTCAGACTAGAAGTCTAAAAGATTTTTTTGTATTATGAGTAAGCAACCATTGAGGAAATATACCTAGCATTGGTTTGGGATACTCATGTACTCTATAGCTTTAATTCAAGATTGAATGGCTTTCTTAGTACAAAGCTGACACAGAAATGATTGTCTGGAGAGATTTTTTTTTTTGGTTGAGAGTCTAGATTCAATATTATCCCCAAAATCAGATTTAAAAAGCACAGGGGTTTTTTTCCTTTTTTTTTTTTTTTCCCCCACCATGACCTTTAGGCATATGACTCTGTGTATTGCTGTTTAGCTAGATAGTGAGAAGGCACAGTAATAGTTTTACCTTTTAAGTATTCTTGGGAAGTACTGTAAAATCAGTAGCAGTAGAAGCATCACAGTGATATTAAGGATTTCTACAATCACTGAAATTTACTGAGTTATACAGGACTTGGAATAAAGAAGGAGGAGGAACAAGAGAATTTTGAAATACTTTACTTTTGTATCTTTTTAAATGTTATTCTCTTGAATGGATAATCCATGTCACAGATTCCAGTTTGCTATGTCAAATTAAGCCTGCAGTGTGTACTTACTACATTTATATTGGTAACTGGTTAATAGGTGGCATTTTTGTTTGCAGGATTTAACATCTATTAAATATTCAAACACATAAACCATTGTGATTGGTCTCTGAGCGAGGTTACTGTTTCAGTTACTGAAGCAAATATTTTTTTACTTTAAATGTATTTTTCACCAGAATAAATGAATGAATAAATAAATACTACCTTCTGCCTTCTGGGAGCTGAGGTCTGAGATGTTGCCAAAAGGGTGCCACCACTTGTCAAGAGCACAGAATTACTATCAATTGTTACTCATGTGGGCACAAATGGCATTGCAAGCCAGAACCTGGGTAGTGTCAGGAAGACTGCAAAGCCCTGGGGGTGCCAGTGCAAAGTCTTGGTGCTCAATCTACCCCTTCTTCCATTTTACCAGTTAGAGGAAAGGGTGCAGATATAGACATATAATGCAGATCAGCTTTTGGCTTCATGGTTAGTGCTGTTGTGCGGATTTTGACTTTTTTAGCAATTCTTTGATGACTGCAGCCTATTTGTGCTTGGCAAACCTGATCACCTTTACAATAAAGTAACCTGCTTGGTTAATGTGGAATGAACGGTGGACACCGTCTGCCTGGATTTCTCCAAGGCCTTCAATACAGTTTCCCACAGTCTTCTCTTAGAGAAACTGGTATGTCAGGCTCGAGACAAGGGGTGTGTGCAGTGCGTGGGCACTGACGGCCCGGCTGCACCCAGAGGGTGGTGGTGAATGGCTCCTTTTCAAACTGGCAACTGTCACAAGGGAGGTTGCCAAGGAATTGATATTTGGCCCAGTGCTGTTTAATATCTTCATAAGTGATCTGGATGAAAGGATCAAGTGTACCCTGATGAAGTTGGCCATTGATACCAGACTGAATGGGGAAGTGGACACTTGGAAAGGGAGAGCCACCCTGCAGGAGGACCTGGATAGATTAGAAGAGTGGGCTGACAAGAACCTTATGAAGATCAGGACAAGTGGTAACGTCTTGCACCTGGGAAAACATAATCTAAGAGTGCAGCACAGGCTACCATCTGCCTGGCTAAGAAGCAGCTCTGTGGAAAGAGGGTTTCAGTGGACAGCAAGCTCAGAACGAGTGAACAGCAGTGCTACTGTGGTAGAGAAAGCCAAGAGGGTGCTGGGCTGCATCCTCAAGTGCATCACTAGCAGAGAGAAACAAATTTTTGTCCCACTCTATTCAGTGCTTGTCAGGCCATACCTGAAATCCTGTTTTCAGTTTTGGTCCCTGCTATGCAAGAAAAATCTGGACAGGCTGGAGAGGGTCCAGAGAAGGTCCACGAAGATGACCAAAGGACTGGGAAGCTTGCCATGGGAGGTTCAGCCTTGACAAATGAAGGTTTAGGGGAAACCTTATCGCTGTGTTCCAGTATTTAAAGGGTGGCTACAAAGAAGATGGAAACTCCCTTTTTGCAAGGAGTCATGTGGAAAGGGTAATGGGTACAAGTATCTCCTGGGGAGATTCTGATTGGACACAGGAGTAAAATTTTTCTCAATGAGAACAATCACCCATTGGAATAATGTCTGTGGAGAAGTGGTGGATTCCCCAACATTGGACACTTATAAGATTCAGTTAGACAGGGTGCTGGGCCATCTTGTCTTGACCATGCTTTTACCAAGAAAGGTTGGACCAGGTGATCCTTGAGGTCTTTTACAAACTGGTAATCTAGGTGATTCTATGAAATAAAATTACTTCTGTTGTTTAATCACACAAAACAAGCTTGAAATTTGAGTTTAATAAAAAGTATGCAGCAGTTCATCATGTCCTTGAGATAAGTTTTTAATAACCATTTTTATTCTTTCTGTTTAAGCATGCGACCCAACATCTTCTTGGGGATTAGTGAAGGCTCTGCCCAATACAGAAAATGGTACTATGAACTTATGGTGGACCATCTAGAGCCCTTTGTGACTGCAGAATCAACTCATCTACGAGTGGGCTGGGCTTCAACAGAAGGCTACTCACCCTATCCAGGGGGAGGAGCAGAATGGGGAGGAAATGGTGTTGGTGATGATTTATATTCCTATGGCTTTGATGGTCTCCATCTGTGGTCAGGTATTTTCTTGGGTATTTTGTTGTTGTTTATTCTTGTTTAAAGACTACAGTCTTGTTTGCAATCCCAGTGAATTTGTTTTCAACAGCAGCAAAGTGAATCAGCTGTTTCAACTGGTACTAGAAACATACAGAAACAGTACCCTATATCAAAATATTATTTAAATTGACATTGTGTATTGAAAAAACTTGTTTTATACAAAGTAATGCAAATAGACTAATAATTGATGTTTCAGCCTGGGACTTGTTTGTTTGTTTTTTCATACCAACTATAAATATTTTATTTAAAACTTCCAAGCTGCAAAAAATGAAGTCTGACAGTCATCTGGATTTTTAGTTCCTATGTAGTAATTTAAGAACATTTTGAGAAATTTAATTCACAGGACTCTCCTTTTTTTTTTTTTTTTTTCAAACCAGATTTTTAATGTGAGTCTTTAGGAGTTCAGAGATACTTTAGGTGTGAAGATTTTTAAGTATGTTATTTGCCATACATTTTGAAACAAGTTTTTTTTCTATAGTAATGTTTTCTTTACATACATAAAGACTGACTGATTATTTCCAGACTTGCAGAATCATATTCCTAGTTTGCATACGATGTGGTTGGACAAGTATTCATCTTTAAAATGTTCTTGGCTTAATTTGGATCTGTTTGTTAAAAGTAATTTCTTCACACAAATTCTAGTGTTAGAGAAAGCTGAACTGAGTATCTGTATTTACTGTTGATTCTACAGATACCTTATTCTCTCTTCAAATTGTGTTAGCTCAGCAAAATGAGAATAGTAAGAATCATAACTTGTTCTTTTAATCTTTTTCATGTGATTTAACTTTTGTGAAAAGATTCCCAGATGTCATTTAGAATGGGTAGTTCTAGAGTTGGAAAGTCCTGAACTTCTTGGAAGGAGATTTTACTGTGGTTTCACCTCGCTGAGAAAAAAATTTTCCTTTGACTTTGAGAGATTATTGGGCAGTGGTGACCTGTAACATTGACTGGAAACTGAGTAAGGCTCATTGGATTGGCAATTCTTGCCACTATGAAGGTATGAACAGGTTTTCTGAAGTGCCTTAGCAGACAAGAGAGAAAAGTTAGTAAGTCAGCTGTATCATCCAAGATCTTTGAAGTTTTGAGGCATTGTGGCTTGATACTTGGAAAAGAATACAGTCTGACATTTCAAAAGAACTTTCCAATCAAAATAGCAATGGATTGTATTAATAAATAATAGCATTTCGGCTGGAGTGGCATCTTAGGAAAGTAGCTGCCACTTTGCCTCTCATGTATAGTGAGAATTACTTTGGAACAATGATGTATAATTAATGGTATCATTAAAACTATGTCATAACTGAGTTTGACAGATAAAGTATTATTACAGAAGAACCAGAAAATAATGAGCTAACCAAACTAGCTCTTGTAGATAAGGTCACTTTTAGGTAGGAAACAAAAGATTACTGAAAATCAAAACTATTTTTCAACCTACATCAAACTTTTTATTCAGAAATGGTACAAAACAATAAATGAACAATTGTTTGTGGTTCTCAAGTCAATAATCCAGCCTAGACAAAGAAGCCAGACAACCTTTTTATATGCAATTTTTGTATCTGTTGTGAATATGGATTTGGCTGGTAGATTTGAAAATATTTCTGTCTTCATTCTTCATTGGCATTATTATGTAACACATACCTCTCAAATTTGGAAGGACTTTAAGTGGTTGAATTTTGAAAATCATGGCCTTTCTTTTGCTTCCAAGACCCCAGGCTGCATCTTGATAACTCTCTGCAATGGCATTTTAAGAATAACCTTAGCATGACGCACTTACTGCGTTGATGAATAGAAGCAATAATTTCTGCCCCCAAGTTTCTTTTCTGGACCAAGCGTGTATGAGAATCACATTTAATTTAAAATTGTTTCTTCAACCCTGCAATTGCTTATCTATTATGGAGAAGTGGAACTCTCCATAAAGTGGAACTCTCCATAAAGTGGAACTTTAAAGCCTAAGGCCATAAAAGACACTTAGGTCATTTGGTCTGCTGTGTGTTCATCAGTGACCAGTATATATTTCTGTTAGCAGTCACCCTTGCATTGATCTCCATAACCTATATTTGTCTAAATTTTAGTGCCTAAAAAGGCATCTAGTCTCAAGTAGAACACCTCAAAGAGATGAAATATCCACTCTTCATTGATAGGTCTTTAGAGTTTAGTTATCCCTGCCATTAAATAATTGTCCCTTTATGTGATTTATTGCAAAGTAACCCTCAGCTATGATGTTTTCCTCTGGCAGTATTGTGAAGTCATTTTCCATATACGTATGGAGTATGGGAACTTATTTGTCCTCAGGGGTGGTGGTAGTGGTATGTGTATGAAAATTAATTTGTAGAATTATTGAGATTTTTATTATTTTTGCTTCTGTTAAAAACATGCCATCTTCATCTTGGAAATGTAGTACAAGTTAAGTACTTCATGTTTACAAAGCTGGTCACCATAGGTAAAGAGTTACTGCTGTGTTCTTAGTACGCATCATGGTTTTATCTCTTGCAAACAGTGCAGAAGTTATTTTTGGAAATACGTGTAGAGATGTTTTCATACAACTTACGTACTTTTCCATAAATTCTTTTATTGTATATGGCAGTAAATTTCAGAGACTATCATTTAATTTCTGAAGGCTATAACTTATTTCTCTTGGAAAGCAGGTGTGCTTGTGTAAATGTAGTTTGATGCAAGGTAGAATAATCCTTTAGAATTCATATAACACATTAAAAATACATATATTACTGAATATATATACTTCTTTGCATATGGCATAAAAATATTGGTTTGTGGTTTGATTATGAAACTGAGTAGTATCTTATGAAAGTTAGCAGGAGTACCATGACGTGACTGTTAATAACTGGGAGTACCTAACTTTTCCTAAATAATTCAAAGTAAGGTAGTTGTCTTTACCATGAATAATGGAGCGTTCTTTAGTAAAGTATGCTAGGTTTCATATTAAATATTAATGGTTGTTTTCAGTTTGCTCTTCTATAATGTAAGGAATAGAATATGGTTTTTTTTGGGGTTTTTGACTGTTTATATGGGTATCAGTAATTATTTTCACTTACATTAAATATAATGTAATTTAATTATTTATGATTTAAACAACTGTGTTGTTATGGTTGTAGGCTGCTATTCACTGTATTGCAAGCTTAAAATCAGGTCTTGGATGTTATAGGTTAGATATTTGTGTATTAATGTGTTTGTGCTCTATAGCTGTGTTTTCTATCTCTTTTATTAGGCTGCTGTGAAAACCTGTGCAATTTTCATAAGTTTCACAAAATGTGTCTCCTTTATTTCCGTAGGTTGTGTAGCACGAACAGTAAATTCTCCCAACCAACATCTGTTAAGAACTGATGATGTTATTAGCTGCTGTTTGGATCTAAGTGCCCCCAGCATTTCTTTCCGAATAAATGGTCAGCCAGTTCAAGGAATGTTTGAAAACTTCAACATAGATGGCCTCTTCTTCCCAGTTGTCAGCTTCTCTGCAGGAATAAAGTTAGCATCCTGTGTAGTTGTTTTTTGTGGTTTTTTTCCCCCCTCAATTTGCTTTTTTTTTTTCTATATATGAGAATATGCTGAATATTTTCCTGGCTGCCTGCTCTGATTTCCCTTTCTGACATCTGCTTTTCTGGCAAAGTTCCACTTCTTGGGGTAGTGAGAGCTACAAAGAAGTCCTGAAGAGATAATGCATCTGTTGTTTTTCAGTACACCAGTGTATTAAGCTTCTTAATAATTTCTTTGCTGACGCATTGCTACACGTTCACTCCAGGACAGCATCCTTCATCAAGCTTTGATATTAAGAATATATTTTTCCTAACTCACTTCTTATGAGGTAGTAACTATTATTTAGAGAGGCACTATCTGCACTTACCTTAAGAAATGGTGGTCATACACTTCCTTTTCAGCAGGATGAGTTAATATAAATTCAGTCAATATGTACTGGTTTTCTATAAAATTTCAAGTCACACTTGAGATACCAGAATTCTGCTTCCATGTATTGAACAGTTTGAGACTATGATATTAAAAAAGATTGTGTGGTGTTCCAGTGGGGGGGGAACAACATTAGCAGGGCTGGCAAAGGTAAAGGCTGAAGGCTGATTTCGGTTGGAGGCAGAACAATGCTCTGAGAGGGTTCATTCAAAGAATCCCTCAGAAGCTAAGAGCTATCACATAGTGGGCACAACCTATCTTTTGTTCCAGATGGAAAATACACTTATTTAGACTTTGCCTTGGATAGTACAGGAGGTAGAATGTGGTAAAACTATAGATGTGCATGCTGCAAAATGCAAAGCTGTAAACCTGCATGCTTTATTTCTGTCATGAGAGAAATATTTTTGACAGACATTATTTGTGTGCTGCATACAGTTTTCGAGTGTGTTTTGGTATAGCATTAACAAAGATCTTGTGAGATAGTAAACAGAAAAGAGGCAAAATGATTCTGTGTTCAAGCTAGGTTTTTGGGTGTTTTTTGGTTCCTTCTGGATGGCAATGTTCTAGGATGATTTTTCAGTATTATGTCATTGCTATGTCATTTTGGTATTATGTCATTGCTGCACCATTATTGCCTCACTGAATGAATTTTTCAGTAACAAAAGACCATAAAAAAATTCACCATTTTTCAATGAATAAAAGAGTACTTTCCCCTGGCTTTCTATGAGTATGACAAATATAAGTTTTAGGGAAGGAAATACAGGAGTTTTCGTATTGTGTCGTAAGGATTTAGGATTTTGTGAGAGAAAAGTGAGAACAATGGGGTTTTTAGGCTCATTTCTCAAATGAGAGAAAATGGAGAGTCGCTAATGGAGGAAGTTCAGAGGCACTTGGTTGATTACTCTGGTTTATAATCCCTGCCTTCTGAGACTCAACAGGCTGCTGCTTACCTCATAGGTGTGCTAAGTAAACAGATTACTCTCTCTCTCAGTGCCTTGTTTTGGTCTCACGATTTAGAATACTTTTATGGAGGTAAAATTAACAAGAAGGAGCAATCGTTTACTTTCCCTGTGTTTTTATAACCTCCTGCATCATAACCACCAGCACCAGTTAGAGAAAGTGGAACTGTAAATAATGCAAAGAAGCTGCAACATTGAAATTTTTTCCTTTTTTTTTTTTTTTTTAAATGGCATGTAATAGTTGTTAGGCTTACAAACTGATTAGGCTTGACACCAGGGGTTTCTCGGTAATCTAAAGTAGCTCTGATGTTTACAGGGTACGTTTCTTGCTTGGAGGTCGCCATGGAGAGTTCAAGTTCCTTCCTCCACCTGGGTATGCCCCTTGCTTTGAAGCTGTCCTACCAAAAGAGAAGCTGAAAGTGGAGCATAGTCGAGAATACAAACAAGATCGTAGCTATACAAGAGACCTGCTGGGTCCCACTGTCTCTCTGTCACAAGCAGCTTTCACTCCAGTTCCTGTAGATACTAGCCAGGTATGGAAACGGAAAGATTTTGTTTTCCTTTCTTAACACACATATTGTAGGACTGTATTACTTCACATTTGATTCAATTTGCAGCTTGTCTCAAACTTGGTTTTTTATTGGGATTTGTTGAGAGATCTGGTTTGTACAAAGTTTGTTCTGTTTGGGTGATATATCAAGTAACTTATTTGTCATAGCCTCTTTCTCTCTTCTCTCTTTAGATTGTTTTGCCTCCCCACTTGGAAAGGATTAGAGAAAAATTAGCAGAGAACATTCATGAACTTTGGGTTATGAATAAGATTGAACTTGGCTGGCAGTATGGACCAGTATGTACCTTCAAAATTAATTTTCTCTTAATTGCATAGTATTATTCAGCATGCTAGTTTAAATGTGCTAATGGGACTGCATTTTTTATCATCCTCCCAAAATTAGTAAGATTTTAGATACCTTCACACCAGAAGCAGGTGGAAACAAACAGTGCTTGTGTGTTTTTGAACCAGAATTTTGGTGCTAAATCTGTTTGGTGCTGCAATTTTCAGCCAGTCTGTCAGCACAGAAAGCACATGGTGGGTTTTTCACCTTCTGTTTCTTCTTGCAAAAATAATTCAGTTGCCTGATGGAGTAAGCCAGTGAAAGCAGTTATTCTTCGTTCTCTTCACATGTGCTGACTGATATAGCTCTTTCAGAAATCCCAAATTTATTTTTCATGAAAAATAAGTATTGCCTATAGGAAATTTCATTAAATCTGCTTTTCTCCTGCCTTCTCTCCACTTCTTCAGTCTCATGTCTGTATTAAGTGCTCCAAATAACTATTATCTCTTTTCTACTTTTCATGGAGTATGAAAAAAAATTCTTTTTGAAGTTAATCAATAAAAAAGTATCCGAGCTTGTAATTTGGATCCCAAATGCTGGTGTTTATGAAGAAATTGCTGTGAAGGGTATATAGAAACATACATCAGGTACCAGATAAAAGTGTAAAAACATATGCAATCCATGTTTGTTGCAAAAAAGATTTAGAGGAGTTCAGGTTACAGATTTAATGTAACTGGACATAGTTATTATATTTGGTGTGGCAAATAAAATATTTAAATAACAGAGAATTTCTCTAGATTTTGTTGTTGTTCTTGATACCCCACCAAATCAAACACAACCCCCCAGTTAAATTAGCATGTCAAAACATTTTAATTTTGTGAAACAGTCTGCAGAAATTCTTAGTGTACCATTATTTACCAGTGAGAATCTTATTGTACAGTTGAACACTCTTTAAACAATATATAATATGTATCAAGTTAGGCAGCAATAAATTTAGTTATATTTGGAATAAAAATAGGTGCTAAATCTTACAAATTTTCTAGCTTTCTCTCTCTAGAGGTAGTGTTCTGTGATAGGATATGCTCACTTTGGGAATGTGGCAAAGTGTATGCTGATCATCTTCTGGAGATTGACTCCTTAATCATATTGGTTTTGCACAGATGATTTCATCAGTTTAAGCCACTGTGGTCAATTTTAGTTATCTGAATGGATGCATTGCAGTTACTGAGTATTGAGGGGAGGCATGGAACAGATATTAGCTGGTTTAGATGCACACGAGTCATCTAATCTTAGTAAGATTTGGTCTTTTTAATTCAGAGCAAGATGCACTATATGTAGTAGTCAGTGGTGTTTTATCACTCAGTCAGAAAGTTTAAAGGCTGAAAGACAGACAATCTGTAAATTTAAATGGTCCTCCATATTATTAAAAAAATCTGCTGTAGATTTTACATTTTATAGTTTACATTTGATATTCCCTTCTACATATATGTTTTATCAGATCTGTATGTAGTATCACCAAAGTGATACCTCATATTGCATATGATATTACTGCCGCATTCTACTCATGTAACAAAGTAAAATAGCAAGCTAATTTAGCAAAATTTAGGACTTCATTAACTGGCTTCCTTATAAGTTTGAATATGTGTGCTACCTATTGAAATCATCAGATGCATCTGCATATCTTTATTTCTGTTAAACATCTCTGTATATTTAAAACCATTGACAAAAATTAAGAATTGAGAGGTATGATGAGTTCTGCGACTAATATAAAGTATTTGCAAGGCAGTAAATTTTTATGTTGTGCTCAGAAAAAAAAAAAGTGATGGAAAGGCAACCTGCAAATTATGTTTACTATATAATAGAATTATTATACATTGTTGCTGTAGAGCAAAAAGAGTGTCACTAGGGGAATGAATTAACATTGGAATTCTGAGGAAAACACCCGCCATCCAAGCCTTAAATTAGCCGTACACAGCTCAGAGACTATACTGAATTTTTATTAATGCGCAGAGTACTGTAGATCTTAGAAAGAACTCTGGAAATAAACATTTTCAGTGTCCACTAAAAGATATTTCTCATTTTAGCTTCTAATGGATTTTGATCAAGTAGCTTGACAGTTGAATTGCCTGTATTGTCTGTCCAAAGAACATTAATCCCATCAAATGAATATAAATATCCCCTAGAGATTGTAAATATTTTTCAATCTAAAATATAAACAAATGGCTGTTGTTCAATTTGAGAATTATCATGTGCTTAGATCAAAATGCAAAAAATATGTTACTCAGAAATATTATGGAGAAATGTGATTCTTTTTTCATGAGATTGAATATACCACATTGAATAATGGGGTTAAGAACAATTTGGAAAAAGTATGACAGTTAGGCTTCTACCTCAGCTGTTAATATTCAATTTTCCAGCAGAATTATCTGATTGATCCAAAGTCAATAATGCTATTTTTCAATAACTTCCACTTTGCGGCTTTAAAGATTATTATAAATGATGAGCTTATGGTCCATCAAACATAGACACAAAAGTGTTATAATATATGGTTTAAAAAGTCACATCAGCTGAGCAAATGTTAACGCTTTCATTGGGATCTTTTAGCTAATATTTTCAAACTAATGTTTTTTTATCAAGCACCTGTAGATTTTGTGGACTGAATTCTAGCACAGGATGCTAAGTTGACAGCAACAGTGTTTAGTTATCCCAGCCTCCTAGGTTCCTTTCCTGATTCTGGGCAGTAATAGACTAAAACTGTGTAGAAATAGTGCAGGTTAAAAATGTTTTTGATCAAATTTTTAAGTTTATAAAATGTAGGATTTTGTAAATTATAGTCTGTATGGCTCTGCTATCACTACAGTAAAAGGAAATTCATCTTCCACTCATGTGACTGCTGAACAGTCACATTCTACTTGTATGATACTGGACGTGACTTAGAAAGAAACATTTTCTGAATTAAAAGATGGGGAATATTTATCTTTTATATCGTTATTTTCATTAAGGATTTAAGTACTATTTGTATCAACATATTTATATAAACTGGATGTAAAATTTTTCAAATATGAGGCTGAAGATGAGATTTTATGACTGTATGTTCAAAGCATAGATTGCACTGTTCTTGAGCTTTGCATATTTGCTCTGAACATCCATATAATAACATGTACAAATTAGCACTTATTTGAGATCTGCAAATCTGAAGTTTATTTGCAAATGCAAATTTTGCCTTCCTTGAACAGAATGATCATGCTCTGAGAATACAGAATACTTTCTGTTTTGAAGTGTTGTTCAGTTTGAGTAATTCTGACAGGATCAGCTTTAATTACTTTGTGGATTGGACTGTTTTTACATTTTTACATTAAGCTTATTTCTTTACTTTTTTTTTCAGATTAGGGATGACAACAAAAGACAACACCCATGCCTAGTGGAGTTCTCCAAATTGCCTGAGCAGGAAAGAAATTATAACTTGCAAATGTCACTTGAAACACTGAAGTAAGTTGCTAAAATTTTTGAAGTTTATAGTTAAAATTTTCTAAGATGGCAGTTTCCAGAATTATAAATTGACACGTAATTAAAATTTGACATGTAGTTGAGGGCAAGAATATGAAAATGAGGGAGTGAGATACATTAATGAGTAATGTATTTGGCACTGAAAATGGCTTTGATAGTCTTTTTACTATCTGTGAAATTTTAGAATTATTGTGGTAATGCTGGTTATGAAATGGCAGAAACTCAGACAGTTTTCATGTAGTTTTGAGGAAAGAAACAGATCCAAGCTTTGAAAAAAATCTGCTTCTTATTTGGTTTAATTCAATTTAGTTTAATTTCTTTTAATTTTCTTTATTGATAAAGCACACTTTGACACTCAATAGATATTTTTTTGGATTTGACTAATGACGAACTTTGCTTCAGGACACTTAGCTGATAGTTCTGTGTTATCTCTGCATGCTGCCACAGAACAGACAGTAGTAGACATTCCCTACTTTTATGGATGAGCAGTTAGATATGTGAATGTTGTAGAAGCTCTCCAGTTGGAATGCTAGAAAATTTCAGGGGGATGTTAAAGGGTTTGTTCAAGTAATATAGTTATCTGTCTCACAAAGATACAATTCTTCACCTCAGCTTTGTCAGTCAAGCAGGTGCAAGTTCTTACTTTGCTGTGAATACATTGAAAAATCTGTGTTAAGTAATTTCTTCCATATGTAGCATTGCATTGTAGTCAACCTGTTAAAATATTTCTCAAACTGATAAATGCTCTGTGGTGTATGTGGTTCTCAAGTCACTAATTTCTGAAATCTATTCTTTTTTCTCTTATTAAAAGGTAGTTGTTTTTTCCTGCTCATAGAGTTTACAAAAATGAGTGTCTGCAGGTGATATTAATTTTCTGTGAATATTTGTCCTATATTAATTAAGTATTTACCATGTAAACTGATGGTACAATATAGTGTTTACACTCATAATATAAGGACTTTATGTCCTCATAGTAGAAAGTTAGGTAGAACACACCTCCTACACTTGCAGATTTCTTTCAGGTCAGCTTCTCTGCACTATTACCTGATCCACCATTTCCCCAGTAAATAAATTACTTGGTGAAAAACATATTTATGACCCTAAGTGTTAAACAGTTTCTGGAGGGATATTTTGGCACTATTTGGAGATAAAGCATTTGTAGATAAATTGAACTGGAAGCAAGAAAATAACTTCATATTTGTCTTCAGCTAGATATTAGAATTTCAAGGAATGTTTTTGAGACTCCTGTCAGCACAGCAGTGTGCTAAGAATTCAGAATACATTCTTCCTTTCTATTTTATGAAACTACAAAAGATAATGTCATTAACTTTCCTTACAGCTGGATCTTTTCCTAGAATAATCCATTTAATATGACTCAGGCATCAGAAAAATCTTGCTCTCGTAATTAAATGCACACTTCTAATGTTTGACTAAGTATTAAACAAATTTTATGAGTCCTTACATGAGTACTGGTTCAGGACCCAGGGCTTTTCTAATCTAACCCTGGTAAAAAAAAATCATTTTATAAACATATAAACTACGGATAACTTTTATTTTAGTAATGTTATCACTTACTCTAAAAAGAGCCTTTTCATTAAATGGATAATATCCAAAATAGAAAACATTCAGTTTTTCTATGGCTTTCAAAATTTGTATGCTTACTGAGCTCAGTCTTCATTACATTCTTCTATTATTCCTTGTTTTCTGAAATACACAGTTCTAATTTTGTAATATCATGTTATATTTATCATGCAGACATCTGTTGTTTCCTGACTGGAATAGAAGTTTCTTGCCCAGGTTATTTCTGCAAGTTTGGAAAGGTGGAAAAATTAGCACACTAATCAGTTCTAGGTGATCTAAACTGTGATATCTGGAATTGTAAGCTGTCTTGACTGTTTTGCTTCTAATCTACTAGCTGTAAACCTCAATGAGTGCAAAAAGGGGAAGAAGGAAAGAAAATGTTCTTTTAAAACTTTCCCTAATAATTTTCTTTACAATTTGCATCGAAGCTGCCTACTGCATACCTGAAATACTTGCAAGACATTGAGAATTACTCTGACTGTAATTGTGTTTTCTTTGTTGGTTTGTTGCGAACTTTGCTGCCAGCTTTGCTGCCAACTTTACTAGATGAGAGTCAGAAACCGAGGAAGTTCTGAGTCATATTATCCAATATGACAGTTATTTTCAATATATTTGGATCTGTGTTTATTTTTCAATATGATTGAATATTTTATGAACTATAAAAATGATACACTGTAGGAAATGTCAAGATTCAGGAAAGAGTTGCCTCTGAAGATGTCATGGGATTTAAAATATGCTTGCTCATACTGTTTCTGCACATTCTTCTATATATTTTGTAGTTTGGTCTTGTACATTTTTTTGTTTTTATGGCTCATTATTTTGTGACTGACTTTCTCATGTCTATTTACTCAGTTTTATGTGAAAATTGCATGTATCAGTGTGATGATGAGAGCAGCATTCAGACACTTTTAGTTTTCTTGTTTAGGTTTGAAGTGCTTTAGTGGTCTTTCAGGATCTGTCAGTATGGTATGTCCTTTTATTCTCCTGCGCCACTCTGATATGCATTTGTTTTATTTGGGTAGAGATAATGTAGTGTCCAAATTCGTGGCTTACACTACAAGAAAATTAGGCTTACCAGAGGTTAGCTCCTCTATACTACATTCTACTGTTAGATATGTTTCTCTTATTTATGCTGGTGATAGCTGCATACAAATCATATACTATTTATACCAGCTGAAATTTAGCTGCATGGTGTGCAGATGGTGTGTTTTGACAGAGGTAGCCACTGCATATTGATTTCCTCATTTCTGATTTTACTGTCTAATTTTAAATCAAGTTCACAATTCATAACACTAGGATTTACTTCATGTAGCTAGCACTAAAAATATGCTGTAAGAATCTCCTTGAAACACGCAATTCATCTGCCAAGAGAAATAATGTTAGAGTGGTATTTATGCTCTTTTTTTCTCCAATCGGTTCAAGAGCAGTAAATATGGTTAAAGCAAGAGAAAATACTGTTTTAGTTAGTGATGAGAACAAATACAAGCCTTGTTTTCCACCTTTCTTCCACTTTGAGGAAATTGGAAATGAAGTCCAAGGTGTTGAAATTTGTGATTTCTTCTGTGTAATCAGTTTCAACCTTCAGATTTTGAGAAAATTCTCATCTGACTTGAAAGTGGTCTCTGACTTTTGTCTAGGATTTCTTTTCTTTTCAATGTCAATATTTTGGTAACATAACTGGCTGAAGAAACTAAGACTTTATAACCCAGTATTGAATATAATGCAGGATCAAATAACTGATGATGTACAGATCAAATTCTGAAGACAAATGAGACAAAATTTATACTGCTGGAGAGTGTGACTGTAAGGAAAGGAAGAAGTCTGAAGTAATCAGAAACCCAATTAATACTGTCAAGCCTGTTCAAAAGTTATGTAGAGAGTGTTGGTTTTCTGAAGTGAACTGCATCTGGCAGAGTCAGGCCAGGGTGGACTGCCTGGCTCAGTGGCTGTATGGCATAAGCCTTGTGGTACATGACACACTGTGTCTAGCTTGAATAAGATGCCAGTTCGGGGCTAATGCTTATCATGCATTCTGCTGTCAGTCTTCTCTTCAGTAGCATATCCTAAAAAAATCCAGATCCAACTAAAATCTCTGAATAATAGCCTCTCTTGGTAAAGAAAGCACATTCTAAGAATAACAAATGACATTTTCTGCCTTTTCTCTTTTCATCAACTGTGATGTAAATAACATAACATAAAAAGATTTGGATATGAAGTAGTATGAATGAGTATGTAAGCAGTATGAATAAGTATATAAAACAGAAATAATATATCAAGGGCAGGGAATCTTTGAACTGATGCCTCATATAGATGAAGTAGACTGTATGACAGTTCCATTTTAAAGTAGCCTACCCATATTTTTATTCAAATTTTTTAGGAACATCTTGTGGCGTTTACTTAACACTATCAGAAAGCTTATTACATATACAAAAAGTCTGGCGTTGATCTTTCCATATTGTATTGTAGTAATTTCTATTGGTCTCCTTTGTGGCATAGTGCCATTTATATTCACAGCAGAAACTCTAAATATATTGGCACTAATTTTTCTCTGATTTCTGTGTCCTAGAACCCTGCTGGCATTAGGCTGCCATGTTGGAATTGCTGATGAACATGCTGAAGAAAAAGTGAAAAAAATGAAACTTCCAAAGAAGTAAGTTGAAATTCAAATGCATCTTTTTGTTAGGCAGTGTGAGTTAAGCGAACACACATTTAACAATTTGATATTTATAATGCTAGTTTTATCTTAGGCATTCATTTTTGTGTATGAATTTTCTGAAATTTTCACACACCTTCATCCACAGCTTTTCTTTTAGATATTTGTGACCTGATGTGTAGGCAAATTTTAGTTTTTTGTGATTCATTGAAATGTCTGACATTCATTGTTATATATTTGTTTTATATATGGAGTGTACCACAGAGACTTTATAAAGAATTTTTACAGCAAATTTGTCAATATATTTAACTGTGCTGAAAATATTTGAACGTAACCCATTGAAAGTCCTTGAATGGCCATGACTTGAAGTGGAGAGAACTCATACAACTGCCTGACTTCTTTTCCCAAGCAATCAATTGGCAACAGAATTGGTAGGACTGGGCTCAGACTGGTATGGTATAGAGGTCTCCACAACCACAGATCTAAAAGCAGCTCTCATGGCTCAGCCAAGGTGCCTTGGCCCCTTCCTTAGCACCAGTGCATCCCCTCCAGGTTAGGAATGAAGAATTTGGGAACTTGAACACAGTTGAAATAATGGAACTGTATTTGTATATGCATATGATCTGAGGCCTCCCCCCACCAGTGCCTGGGCACAAGTGTTACCCAGTACAGCCCCTGTCTGTCTTCCCCAAACACTTTTCTCTTCCTGCTCCTTTTCCCCTGTGTGTTCCTTCATCACCTGAGCTAAGGGAGGTCACGTCCACCACCACAGTGGTGCTGCATAGTGTCATAGGTTTTTGTTGTAAATTTATTAAGTCCTGTTATGCTGCATCTGTCACCATATGCTTTACATCCTTTATTGAAGAAGATTTGGTCATAAGTAAAGTAGGAGATTTCTGTAACTAATCCGATGGGAACAAGTTTATAAAAGTAGCATCCCTAGGAGTGCTAAAAAAAGTGAGAAAGTGCGTTTATTTTCTTAAGTCATGCTTTAAACATGTGTTCTTATGGTTTGAATGATAGTTAAGGTATGAAGTATTATAAAGACATAGTTTTATTAGATGGACTTCATAAGCGATCTTGAATAAGCCATTTGACCTGCTCTGTCTCTCACATCCCTATGTGTAATAGGAAGAATATATTTTCTTGCTTCAGTAGGAAATAGATAAATTTTAATAAGTATTGTGAACTGCTCAGAGGTAACAACAATAGTGTTAATATAAGCATTTGATAAGCAACATCTTAATCTACTATTTTGAATATGTGGAAGTACTAAAACACTTTAAAAACATTTTTAGTTCAGACTATTTTGGGTAGCTTTCATTACCAGTTACTTCATCCCATCAAACTGCACATCAGTGAATTATTATTCTTTATTTTCAAAGATGTATATCATATTTATGTAGATATGTTGAGTAGATGTTACAGATGTTATATTTATTTCCTCTGTGGTTTCTTTTTTTTTTCTTACTGAGAAGTAACTGCAAGTTCTGTTCTTTTTCAACAGTTATCAGTTGTTAAGTGGATATAAGCCAGCACCCATGGATTTGAGTTTTATCAAACTGACTCCCTCTCAGGAAGCTATGGTGGATAAACTAGCAGAGAATGCTCACAATGTGTGGGCAAGGGACCGTATAAGGCAGGGGTGGACATACGGTATCCAGCAGGTAAGTGCTGACTTCAGACACTTGAAAAAGCACTTATCTATTGACATATTTCACAGTAAAATGGAAATAATGGGGTTACACAATCAGGAAGAAACAGCTAATGAATGTATGTCAGTCAAAGAAAACACAAAAACATACTTGAAGAAATACTGCTAAATCTTCTGGCAGTATGAGACTTTTAAAAGCAGTATTAAAAAAACTTGGTGGTATGTTCTTGTACGCTGTCTAGATTTCAGAGTGAGAAAATTGCATACAGGAAGCTATTGTGCTCTAGTGTATTAGGAAATGTAAACATTGACTTTCACTAGGGTCATCATTTAAAGGTTTACAGTCCTTGGAATTGAATAATTTTGTTTATCCAGGAAAATCAGCATGTAAACTTCTAGTAATTTTGCTAATATGTTGTATTTCTGGTAGAAACCGTTTAACTGAGAACAGTTAAGTGACTCAAAGTTTCAGTCCTACTTTAGTTGTTTTGTTTCAGTGAATAGAAGTATTATGTGGTGGGTATCACAATGTGTTACAAGGGAGGGGAGTAAGAATGAAGCGTGGATAGATTGTTAAAGCTTAGGTTCTTTGGTTTCTTTAAAAAAAAACCAACAAAAAAAGTCAATTTGGTATACAATGAGCCTAATTTAGCATTTTTCAAAACAGTTACTACATCAGTTTTCCCTTAAGAGTCTTATTTTCTATTCTTTTTGTGAATGTGAATTTTATATACAGAAAGGTTTCTTCACTTCCATTAATAAATGTGCGGTAGCATATTACAGTGAAAATTTAGGCTTGGGAAAAAAAAAGACTTTTCATGGTTTTGCACTGAGCATAAAAGCTCACTATTTTTGCAAAAATGAGAATCAGTTGTTTTATAGGTACATAACCTTTTCTGTCTACAAACAGTGGTTTTGTTTTTGGTAAAAATTTGAGTTATACATTTCAGTGCCGCTCATGTCGTATTTTGTTTTTCTACAGGACCAGAACTAGTTCTATTTGCAAAGCTTTTGTATAAAAAAATAAATTAATCTGGTTTTATATATATTAAGATAGCCACTTAATTTCACTTCACCATGTAATGACAAAGTACATTTATGTGACAAAATAGATGCTGCTTATATGCATTTCAACATCATCCTCTATAGTATCTTACTATAAAGCTGTCATTGTGTTACTTTATAAACTATTTAGGAAATGTATGTTCTGTACTTGGATCTAGGCAGACAGTGAGCCAATTCTTGTGTTTGGAGACTGAAATGTATGTAATATTCTCGCTAGTTAAACACTGAAGATAATTCAGTGTTGGTGCAAACCCCTGCTTACCACAGGATTAAATTTTCCCATAATGCTGCATCTTTAAGTAAGAGAAGGTGGCCCTTTGAAGTGCTGTTAACATTTCTGATAGAATATGAATCATAAAGGTTGGAAGTGATAATTTTCTGTTGTCAGGTAGGGGGAGCAGATTAATTTCTTTTGAACTCACTGTTTCAATCCTGTGTTTATGGAGGCAGTGCACAATTCATTTCTAGAATGAAAAACTGAATGCTCAAAAGAAATATTTCTGATATATTAAACAATGCACTCAATATTTTACAGTATGCCTCCCATATTTTTTATTCTTCCAGAAGCCAATAATTTTCAATACTTGGCCTTGCCAATCGGGAGATTTGAAATGAATGAAAGTTGGGAAATAGTTGCAGCTTTGATAGAAACTTGACATAGCCCAAAATGAAAATTAGTTTTGCACCAAAATTTATTGGTTAAGATGAAGCTAAGTTTCTGGAATCAAATGCATCTCTTAGCTAATTACATTTCTAACTAGCATTGGGAAAATTTAATCCCATGACTCATGTGTAGTGAATAAAGTTTCTTGAGGACAATCTAACCTACCCTGTGTATCTGTGTATCTTTGAAAAAAAAACGCAAATAATTTTGCCACATTTATTGGAGTGAATTTGCAGCTAAATTATTTGTTTTCTGAATTAACAAGATATTAAGTAGGAAAGGCAGTTAAATAATGATGTCAAAGATTTTTCCGAGTTTTACTGGATTGGGAATGATAAGTAAAAAATGGACTGAGAGTGGGTGGCAATGAAAAAGTTTTCCTTTACATCTACACAACATGTTTATTATACACTGTCTTTATATATGTTTTGGTGTACCTTTTGATGTAGAAGGCCCTGCATTGGAAGAGGTGTGATGTGATAGTCATAAATCATTAGTCTTATTATGGTTCTCAAAAGGCAGTGGAGTTGCTCCAGACCACAAGCTTGGTTAAATGAAACCGAACAAAACCCCAGGAAACCCACTGATCAGACAAATCTGCTGTGGGATATAACCTAAAATTAAACACTTCAGCGTAATGTCAGAAGAATGATGAAGTCTGTCTTATGTTCTCTGCACTGTGCCTTGGGAAAGACTCAACTTACTGTTGAATCTAAAATGTGGCCCTGTGAAGTGGCAATTTTGAGGCTCACAGGGAAGGAAAAAGTAGGACTCTGATCTACTCACTGAACAGCTCTCTGTATTTTATCTAGTGACTCTTAAAATACTGTCCTGAGGGGCAGCCTTGAAACTCTAGCCTTGCCTAGACTGTCTTCCTAATTAATGCCCTTGTTGCTAGATGACAAAGTTCAATGGGAAAATTAAATCTGTGCTCACTTACTACAATTTATAGTCTAATGTGAGAAAACTCATGGAAAATAGAGGTATAGTTTCAAACCCCTTAGTCTTGTAATTACTGAATGGTGCATTACCTGTTTTTCAAGAGTTTTTTTAAAAATTGACCCCATATCCTCAGAAGTATCTGACTGGACAAATAGGAGTGAGGTATCTAAATCCATTTTGGTGGCCAAGGACAAGCTGTTTTATAAAAAGATTATTGGAATGGGATTCCCTACTTAAATTTTTGGAAATTTTTTAAGCAGTCAGTGTGAATCAAGCCCTGATTTTGACTACCAGGTCAAAGGCTCTGAAAGAGCCTTAGACAAATGCTTCTGCTCTAAATCTTGATTGGGCTTAGGTATATATGATAAATATTGTACTGTTCTTCCTTACAAGGACAAAGACAGTTATGGGCATTCAGAGAAGAGCCTGGAGTATTTAAAAGTTAAAAGCTTAAGTGCCTATGAAGCTGATCATATTGGGAATTGGAAAGCCACTTAGTTGGGATTTCGCAGTATTGAGTGCTTATGCTTTAAACATCCAAGTATTTTTTTGTGTCTGATTCATCCAAACTGACTGAAAACTTTTGTGTGCTGGGTGGGGAACTGTCGTGGTGTAGTGGACAGCCTCATAGTTATGCTTTCAATAGAGTATGATTGTTGCAGATGAATAAGAGCTCAGAAATATTTGTGGCCTTCAGGAAGATCTGCAAGATCAACAGTGTACTTTACTCCCTTATTCTTGGCAGAAAAATTACATTAGTCTCATGTATGATTAAACAGGTAGATGATGGCCTTGAAAGCCTTGCCCCCGATAGTGTGTCCTGCAGAAGCTGCCATTCTTGAGTGCCAATGTTGATTTCATCTTAATGCCATAATTTTCTCTTCTCAAATAATTATCTTGCCTAGAAAAGACAGACAGCTGAGTTCTAGGAGTGCTTACAATGTGCAGATAGCAAATACCATTTATTAAAATTTGTAAGAAGAGAGCAGAATAACGAGACTCTCCTTTCTGGGTGCAGTGCAGAGACGTTTCTCATTTAGCAGACATACATATCACATGGCAATCTGGTAGCTGTTGTCCACGCTGCTGTGTGCTTCTGCTTGGCTCCAGTGGGTTTATCTCATGGGCTACATTTTTTTATCCCATCATATTACTGTGACATCTTACAGTACTGGAATAAAGTGACATGATGTTATGCTGTATAATACTATAACAGATCTTGCGGAGCTATGAAATAGTTTCCTAAGGGAAAGAAGCTTACAGATGTTTGAAAGTAGATGAACTAATCACTGGGAAATATGTTATGAACAGCAATCCTGCTGTGGCTGTAGGGTGATTTAGATAATCTAGTAGGTCTGTTCCGTATGAGTGCCTCATCATTTTGGAATTACATAAAATGAAAAAATTAAAGGAATACTGTCAAGTAGTCCATGTATAAACCATTTCTTTCCTTTAAACAGTATTGGAGAAAATACCTTCCTACTTCCAGATTTTTTTTCTTCTTCTAAATTCGCCACTACTTGTCAGGATTTTTTCTTAAGAAGTCATAAGAGCTGCTCTTTGTGCATGACTATATACAGTATTTTTGTTCTGCTGCTGCAGAGCCAGCCAGCCAGCCAGGAGAGGGAGCACAAGTTAGCTAATAAATCCTGTTCACAGAACTGTCCTGACAGCTGTGATGACAATGATCACTAACAAGAAAGTATTTTTTAGTAGTACAGACTTGCAGTAAATTATTGCTTCATGAAAGGAGCAAAAGGAACAAAAGAAGTAGGAAAAATACATAGTTCTGCTTAAAAGAACATCTTAAATAGTAAGGGTAAGTGGAAAAAACAAGTCCCTTTAAGGGAAAACATGATTACCTGCAAGTTAGTGGTCTTGGAACTGGGGAAATGGTAGATGACCAAGGACATTTACAGAAGCCAGATCCAGGCAAAGGAGCTATATAACCTTGGTGTAAGTGAATTAAAATAATTGCATTTGTGCTATGGGAGAGGGCTTTTTTTCTTTAAACATGCCATGGATTTTGACATTAAGTCCTATCATGATTACCTGTGTGTTTTGTTTGGTTACTTTTAAGGAATTTCTCATAATAAGCTGATGGAAAAATAGCATGGAAGTGTAAAAGGATGTATTTATGACTAAATCTTCACAAATATTTTCCATCAAGTCTAATGGAAAATATTCAGAACTCACATAAGTTTATCCATGCACTTACAGTATTTGTTGATGTTCATAAAATTGTGGTGTTATATATACAGGAGAATCCCAACTTCCATATAAATAGGGAAAAGACAGAAAGGGAGAGAAAAGAGTCAAGTTTAGAGACCAGAAAGCAAATGAAAATAATTTCAAGTACATTACCTACAGCCTCCCTCCTCCTGAATACATGATTTCTAGGTGTCCACACTGTGGGGATCATAGCCAAAGATTTTTTCAAATTTTGCTTATATGCATTGTCAAGCAACCAGATAGCTTAGTCAAAAGTTATCTTGCTTCTTCTTCATGTTGCACTGTGTTGTGGCTGAAGAAGCTAACAATCAGAAACCCCATTTATATTGATGCGAAAAAGCTTCGGAATGAAAGAACAGCTCAGAGGCTTTGCATCTTTAAGCAGCAAGGTATTAGTTTATTGCAACTTTGGGAGCAAGGTGGTTTGCACCACTCAAAACTTGCTCAGCTCGAAAGTGCAGAAACAAGCCATTTTATACACTTTAGATACACGGTTACACCTTCTAACATACATATTAAAAAGTAGACTGGTCTCTGGGTGGAAACTTTCCAGAATTTTCCTTGGCACATGCGTATTCTTTACTAGGGTGGTTGCCTATTCGAACCTTCATACCCTGGTGGTCACCACACTTGTCTTCATCCAGATGAATTTTTCAGCTTTCTTTGTTAGGTGACCTAGATTCCTCAAACTTGCAAAATCCTGGCTCTGCCCCCCCGTCTATTTAAACATCTAGTTTACCTGATTTATTACCTTGGGGTCCATTCCCTAGTATTGAGACTTTGGTCCAGTAAACAGAACAGAACAAGACATTAACCAGTATTCCTACAATGTTCTTCTAGTGAGGCAGGCAGAACAAATATCATAGAATCATAGAATCATGGAATCAGCTAGGTTGGAAAGGACCTCCAAGATCATGAAGTCTGACCTTGATCCACTACCACTGTGGTTGCTGGACCGTGGCACTAATTTTTAAGCAATTACCTTCTCCTGGCTCAGCAGGGCAGGGTGTACCAGCATTAGCTCTCTTTGTGCCTTTCTGCCATCAATATTGACAAAAAAAGTATCAAAAATCTCACAGCTTTAACAATTGTTTATAAAAATCAGCAACATAAAAAGTTCCACTGTGTGAAGAACATCTTAAAAAAGATGGTCTGCACTTCCTGTTCTACAGCATTTAGTACTGTGAAGCAATTATCAAGTCTGACTTCTCTTTGGTCCAAAATGCAAGATGGTTTGGTCTTTATGTCAGAATCTTATTTTTTTTAGATTTATAAAAAGTATATGATGTCACCAGTTGGTCAGGAGTTGGTCTCCTCAGCCTGCCTAGGGCTGTTGTCGCGGGCTATCGTATCGGTTAGGTTTGGTTGATAGAAAAAGCAGACACACACACACAGAGTTGAGACAAGAGTTGTCTGCCGCGTAAGTGCAGCAGCCTCCTTTTGAGCCAGCTAACCCACATTTTCCTACACACTTTCTGTAAGCATAATTTTTACAAAGCACCAGAGTACTAACACCTGCAATTGTGAACACAGCCAACATCCCTGTCCTTGCACGTTCCATCCTGCTTATCATCTTTCCAGTCAACTCCCAGCTTCTCAAGGCTACTCTGTTTATGGGGATGGTTAATTAGCTTCTGCTCTCATGGGAATGGCCTTATATCATCCAATACATTATATTCATCAAGTTCCAGGGGCCCAGCGGGCCTGCAGCCTCCCCCAACAGACTGTATTGCAAGAGGGGCATTGTTCTGGAAATTCAGGCTGAGGGAATACAGATATTTGGGCAAAATGACAAGTTATTACTTTTTTTTATTAAATATATATAAAACCAGCATCTTGTCCTTGTAAAATCTATTTATGTTACCTAAATTTCACATTTTACATTATTTATACTGATATATTAGTTCCTTGTATTTTTAGTCAGGGCATATTTTGCCAGGTGTTCCATATGGGTATGGTCCTCAATGAAGATGGTAGAAGCTGTACACATATTACTAAGTATACACATACTTCTAAGGTCAGAACTCAGCTGTTAGTACTCCAGATGATGAATACAACTTCTGCTTTGGTTGGGTAGAGTATTTGTTAACATTGCTAAGAATATAGCTTCATGAGGACTTTGTTGTGCTTTATGGTTCTAGTGCTTTGGACTTCGTGAATTACTTACATAGTAAATACCAATTTAGAATTGTATTTTTAATTTTCCCCTATAAAATGATTTTTAATTTTTATGGTTTCTGGTTAAACACGAGCTGCCATGATAAATGCAAAAAACTAGACCTCTGGATAACAAGGCATGAATGGCATAGGGTATGTAAATGATCCTGTTCACAGTGTACATGCTGCACACTCATATGGTGGCTCACTGGCTTTCTGACAGCGTTTGTTGTGCCAATTGCTCAGAAATCTTTGTGGTAGTGCAAGATGTGGATCTTGCATGTCTGTGGAGATATGACAGCAAGCAGAATCAATTCACGACTGTGGAATGAGTGTTTTCTAATGGTGCAAAAGAAGCTAAGAAAACAGCAGTGCATCTGTCTCACTGGATATGTGCTAAAATACATTTGCTTTGTGCCTTGGTTATGAGAACAAAATCATTTAATTACTCTACAGAATATGTATTCGTACACTTCTAATACTTCAAATTACAAAATGTATGATCCCATTACATTATTATCATATTTTTCCTGCACTCGTCCTAGTATGTTTTCTTATCTTTCTTTTTGAATGGAACTTATTTACATATGTTTCTGGTGTCTTTCTTATTCTCTTTAGTTAAGTGATTTGTGTTGTTCCTGAACTTCTCAGAGCTTTAGGAAGGTCCAGGAGTTCACAGGTTTGTGGTATCACATTTATACCTCTGAAGACTACATTATTCTTTTCGGATGTCTTCTAGAGGTTTATATGAGGCTTTGGTTTTTGTCACTGAATTACTTCTGAAGCATACAACCTTATTGCACACATTGCATCTATTAATAGGTTCTTCTCTTAAAGCTACTCGGAGAATTTCACTATGGTTTTCTATGATGCTGTAGATGGTATGGCCATTCCTCTTGTTTCACTCTTGCTGTTAGGTGATATCTGTCTATGCAAGTTCCAAAACCAGTTGTTAGTTCCAGTGCACTGGATCAGTTACCTGCATGTCACATACTCAATGAATGAATAAATGCAGTTTGTATCTCTTGGCTCCCTGTGTGTTTCCTTGGAATTATTTTGCATCAGTGTTCTTTACCTGTCATGGAAGTTTTAAAAGACATAGTGATATTTTTTGGTGTGTGTGTTTAGGTATTTTTTTCTGTATTTCTTTTCTATTACTTTTAAGAACTATATTCAGGTAGTGCCAATTGTTGACCAATTATTGCCTATTTAAAATCTTTTAAAATGTATACAAATAAATATATATGTTATTTGTAATAGTTATTTTTCTATCACCTGCTGTATATAACAGAATCTGTAGTGTACACTGTATAAAGTAATACCAATTTTTCCTGGTCAGCGCTACATCATTTAACATTATTAGTTCCTTCCACTTATGGTCAGGCACATTCTGCCAGGCATTCCAACTTTTCATGTTTGCAATGCTTTCTTTTACCTAAATAAAGTAAATTAAATTCTAAATTATTAATGGATGTTTGTAACATCAAATGAAGACAAAGCTGTGTAATAAAATGGATAGGCTTTTTTCCTTTTTTTTTTTTTCCTGTGATATGAGAGGATGTGAATTCAAAACAAAAGAATTACATGAATGTCATGTGTGCGACCCAGGTCAAACCATTTGTCTGTGAACAAGTAGTTGCCAGACAAACTCTATACAAAACAGTCTTCTGATGAAGCATTAGACTGTCAAATCTGGAAAATACTGACAAAAAATTAAAAGCTTATGCTGAATTTTTCTTCTTTTAACAGTCTACAATAACTTCTCTGTATTTAATAGGAAGAATTCAGTTTATATACCAATTGGAAGCATACTCAATAAAAATTAGCACTCTTAGCTAATCAGTTTTCTTGTTGACTTGATTGTGAGTGTGCAAAGCTGAATCACTGTACAGGATCATTCTCTTGATTAGCTACACTTAAACCACAGAGATGTAGAAGGTCATTAGTACAAAAATTTATGATGAGTATAACAATAACAGTTCTTAATTCATCAATAAGTAACACATTCAAAATTTAGATGGACATGTACTAGGAAAAAGAAGAACAAAATTAAGAAAAGAAAAATCCCTTCTCAAAATCAAATGTAAAGAAGCAGCCACAGTCTTGAATGGGTGACAAAGGTCACAATATTAAATAAAATTAAACCCAAGGGGAAAAAAAATTCTGTAGAATCAAGTTGGTTTAATACATAAAATTTCTTTATTCCTTTTGGCTTTTTTTTCGCCTTGCTCTCATTTTTGTGCTTAGGCATTTTTAAAAGCACTTGTACTATATTTCATTATGATGCATTGTTATCAGCTGATTACTGTATGTTAATGTATGTTAAAGGTTGCTATGGCAACTACCAATGCATTAGTGTAACTGTATATTATGGGTAAGAAATTACAGAATTTTTGTTCCAAACTTCTGTTTTATATTTTTAAAGACAGTAAAAGTTGGTAATATCTTTGGGACAGATAGTGTTTCAGAGGAAATGAGTTCTCTTTTTATGTCCTTTCCAAGAAAAATAATTAAACCATAGTGTTTAATCTCAGATGTTACTGTGAATATTCTTATATCAAATAATAATTCCTTATAAAATTTAATTCAACGTTTACTTCATTCTGGATGCAGCCCTTACCTGCATGTACCAAATTAAATACTGGAAAAAGTTATGAATATGAACTTAAGTGTTTGGAATGAGTATGAAAAGTAGATCCCTCAAATGGTCTTGGTGTTTGCTTTGTCACTCTCCTTTCCACTGAATATAACTAGATAGAGCTGATATGTTCTTGAATGCTTGTCCCTTCATATTTCTTCTCCAAGAGGGATCACTTGTAGGACCACATTTCATCAAACACTGGTTTATAACTGCTCTTTTAATAGTTGGTTACCATGACGAGACAAAAGGTAGATAGCTTTGCATCTAAGCATTTAGAGATGCCTGCAAATGTTTGTCAGAATGGATGTGCCGTTCCTTTTCTGCCTGCAAAGAGAGAATTTATATTCCTAAAACTAGAACTGTAATGCTATAAAAGAAGAAAGATACTTTCATTGTAGGTGCTGTTTTCTAAAATAATAGGCACTATATTTGCACTTCTTACCAATCATAAAAGCCTCTCAATATTATTGGTATTGTACTCAAGACAACAAACAGCTATATTTTTTTATATGTCTGGCCTGTAATTTTTTTTATAGTAGGATGTTAGGAAGAACATGGAGAGTTCTTAGCATGGTTTCTCTGACTGCCAAAAAAGTCTGACAGGATGTGAGAAGAAAATATAGACAAGAAAAAAGTTCTATTAGTCACTAAAAATTATGTTTCTCATATAAATATTTCAGTTAAATACTGCTTTCAAACGAGATAATTTTGCAGTAGAGGAAAACTTTATCAATATTATGTCAATAAACCTAAAATACGAAGATTAAACCTTACCAATACATTCATTTTAGGTGGAGGAGAGGTTAGTTTAATTATCTATTACAAAAGTTCTACACATGAAGCACATCAACCATATTCTTGCAAGACCCTTTATTTTGGAAAAATACATGTTTTAAGCATTTGACATAGTAAGACAGATTTTTTTATCTGTTTTATTATTTATTAGTGTTGCATGTATTTATTTTTTATTAGTAGTATTTTTTTCTTTTGTTTTAATGATGTTTATTATTTGGGCATTTTATGTATCTTGTTAAGTGCTATAATAATTAAAAAAACCTCAGACCTATATATTTGTGGTACAGAAATATCTCCGAATTTTAGTTATGTACTAGCTTATTGTTATGGTATCTGCTTCATAAACAGCGTTCGAAATATAATCCTTTGACTCTTCTGTCAACCTCTTCGCATCTGTCCTTTTTTTTGTGGTTTATATTGTTACTTTATTAAGTAAATTTGATAGAAAATAGCAGCAGGTATAAGCCACACAGTTTTGTTTATTTGTGTGTACTTTCATTTTAGTGAATTTAGTGGGCTTTACTTCTTTCTAGACTGTTCAGCTTCTTTGAATCCTTGCTATTCTTGCAGTTCCATGTTTCAGTTGGTATAAATAGTAATTTTTATACTGGTATACTAGCATAATCTTGTCTTTGAGACAAAAATGCAGTTTCTGAAGTTGAATTGATTTTTCATACTGTATGCAGGATGTGAAGAATAGAAGAAACCCTCGCCTTGTACCATATGCTCTTTTGGATGATCGAACAAAGAAGTCAAACAAAGACAGTCTTCGGGAAGCAGTCCGCACCCTTCTAGGTTATGGTTACAATCTGGAAGCTCCTGATCAAGACCATGGTAATTAATTTTGGGGTTTTTTTCTTCTGAAAACCAAAAAGGATTAGAATATTTCACTCCACTATTGAATTTGTTGGTTCAATAAACCATTTTGAACGGGTGTCTCCAAATCTAATAGGTGCTTTTCTTCATTTTCTGTTGTTTGTATTTCCCTTAGATTTTAATTTCCTTGGGAATGAACTGCTGGAAAATACTATTTTTTCCTTACAATGCAGAGGTCATTGATCTGGTTCCTTGAATGGAGTTACTGATTAAATGTGAAGAACGCAAGTGCAATTGTTGAATCTGAAAGATGTGATCAGTGCTGTTGCAAAATTGCCAGAGGAAAGGAACTGCAGAACAGTGTCCCACAAACTGATCTTTCTTGAGCAAAGACTGGAACTGCATTCATCAGAAGATTTTTATACTCATTTTGAGGATTTAGATTTTGCAGTTTATAAGTCTCTCAAGTTTTTGAGATGCATAAAACATGTTATAGGGATCCTCTTTCATCAGCAAAAATCCATACAGTTATTAAAGGATTTAGAGCCCTCTAGTGGTGTTCTGCATCTCCAATCATTAATTTTTATTTAAACTTAATTTTACAAAGCTCTCTAGTGTCAGGTTTTATGCTTTATTATTATTCCTTGCTGGTTTCCCACAGCAGCTGTATTTTTGGGATTGCTTAGAATCTGGAAAGCATTGTGTTACTTAGAATTTAAAAAGAAAACAAATTCTCAGTTATCATGCTTTGTGGTGCTACATCTGTATAGTTGAGGTACTGAGGGTCTTCAAAAATGTTTTTAATTTTGTCAACTATCAAAGAGAAAATTTTATGGATAAAGAATTATGTGGCGGAGAGTTCAGAGTTGCTTACAGGAAACTTAATGAGCCTCACCCAAGTCAGGCATAGTGGCATCAGAAGTGATAATAAATTGTGAGGGATATGATTTTATAGGCTATTCTAGATGATATTGGAAATGTGGACCTTGATGCGACTGAGAAAACAGAAGAGAAAGGGAGAGGTTATAGCATGGTCTAATAAAAAGGTGCAGGTGGTGCAGACACATTTGGTCTTAAAACAAATTCAAGGAAAAGAGGAGTTGTGGTGATTAGACTGGAATGCTGACCTTTCAGAGGTTGCTCAGGATTTAATACATTGCAAATTTGTGGAAAGAGATCCTTGCCTTTCGCATTCTTTTTCCTAATCTGAGAAAAAGAATCAGAGTGATTCCTGAGTCATGTGATTTGTAGCTGCACTCAGATTTCTAAGTTATCTCCCCCTCCCCCCCCCCCCCCCCAGTGAATTTACAAGTGTAGGGTTATTTTAGAGAGGTACTTAAGCATGCTGATTCCCAAGAACGGGAAAGGACACTTTCTCCATATGGCTGTTCTGCAAGCACATTCTTCTTTACATACCTATGCTTAAAGGTGTTCCTTTACCTTTTCCTTTCAATCTCTTAATTTTTGTCAGTAGTTTAACACAGTACTTTCTGTATTGGTTGGGTTTTTTTTTCCTTATTTTTATCTTTTTAAACCTTACAGCAGTGAGACTGGACATGTGCAGTGGGATAATGGAAAAGTTCAGGATCTTCCGCACAGAAAAGACTTACGCAGTGAAGGCTGGGAAGTGGTACTTTGAGTTTGAGGCGGTTACTGCAGGAGACATGAGAGTTGGCTGGACCAGGCCAGGTTGTCTGCCAGATCAGGAGCTTGGCTCAGATGAAGAAGCTTTTGTTTTTGATGGCTTTAAGGTTTGTATGTGTTTATCTACAATAATAAGTGATTGCAAAACTTTTAATTTTTGCATCTAATTCCATGTATCATTGCCTCAACTTAATTGCCTTCTCATCTTTCATTGATGTTTTATGAAATTATTTCTCTCTGTCTTTGAGGGCCTAGGTAGAATAAGGAGGATCAGTGTCACCTGAAAAATTAATTAACAGGATTTGACAGTTCTATTTTTTTTTTCACAGTTTCACAGTATTTGTACAGTATATATAAAGAATTGAAAATCAAAGTGACTTAAATTCAAAATACTGGCAGAGCTGTAATTAGCTATGAATCATTTCTTTAAAGTTTTACTCTGTTATTCTCTCAATAAGAAGTGCCATTAGGGAATAAATGTAGTTAAGATGATTAACAGTTAGTGTTTGAGGCAAACTTTGATACAGATTTTTGTCGAAATGTAAGAGTTCCAAAGAATATAGCTAGTTTTTTATGGAAATCCCTACAACTTAACTGAAGTATCACAGAACCAGTAAATTTTGCTCAAATTTAACTCTGCACGAAACAATGACAGATTGAAATCAAGTAGTAAAAATATATAGGAAAACAAAGTTTTATATGTTACTGATTATCATCAGAATAAGTTAAATGACTCAGCGAAACTTTTAATTTTAGTATGAAGGCAAGTGCAACTGCAACTGCTATCAAAACCATAATTATTATTAAGGCTATTGTCAAGTATTTCTCCTATCTGGTATTGGAATTAATTGACTTTATTACTATTATAATATGTAACAGAAATCAACAGTATTCCTGGATGTTCCCAGTCAGATAAAGCTCTCAAGATGTATTTTATTTATGTGGTGGGAATTTATTTTTTCCGCTCTTGTGTTGCTTGAGAAGATACCTTGAAAAGAGAACTGAAAAGTTGTTTTTGTAAAATATCTAACTGGCTTAAATAAACTATTCAAATCCTGTATTTTTACAGGAATAACTGCATTGTAGTTTGCCTTCTTAATCTTAGGTTTTGATCTTTAGGTCTCAATCCACAGAACTATTTTGTTGTCTTTGATTTTAATGGGCTCTTTTCTTGGTTGGAGAAAACATTTTGATCTTCAGGATACCCAGAAAAGTTCATTTGTTTTGTATGATTTTCAGGATTAATACAGATGATAATAATCTGCTTGTGATGGAATATATAAATAGAAAACCTATTTGTTATTAACAGGGTTTTTTTTTGTTTTATGCTTGTTGCAATACTTTTTAATTTATTTGAACTCCAATCCAAGGCTCCATCCAAAGCCTTTGCAGTCATAGGTATCATTAGTCATGCCCTCAGCTACTCTGGAATCTGTCAGAAACTCAGTGCTTGTCTCATCCACAGGCAATTCTATTACTTCCAAAATCTGCTATGCATTAATCTAAGATTAATTTATTTTGCACACCACATTTTTAGAATTATACTCAAGGAAAGAATTACGTTTGTTTGCAAGTAATGAATTTATAGGTCACTGAAATAAATAAAAGCAATTTCTTAAAAAAGGTTTATGAAGCAGCTATGTAACATTGTAATAGATATAATATTATTTTAATTACAGGTCTTCCATGAGACTGCAGAAAAATAAGCAATGCTCTTACTTGTTAGTAAAATGTTGAAATAGCAATTTTCCCTGTCAGCTCTCTTAGCAATGTTTTATAATGCTGATGTGAGGGGTACTTGCACGAAGTTAATTGTCGGATTTCCATTTTCAGACTCAACTTGGAGAACTCAAAGACATTGTTTTGGAATTATATTCTGTGTTCATTTCAGTTCCATCTTAATTGAGAAGGTTAATTATTAGTTCTACCACTAAAGATGAGAGGAACACCCACATTGTCACTATTATTCTTTTAATTCTTTTCAGGCACAGCGGTGGCACCAAGGTAATGAGCATTTTGGCCGCTCTTGGCTGGCAGGAGATGTTGTTGGATGCATGGTTGACATGAATGAGCACACTATGATGTTCACCTTAAATGGTGAAATCCTGCTTGATGACTCAGGTTCAGAACTTGCATTCAAGGACTTTGAGGTTGGTGATGGTAAGTACTGTAATATATCGTGCTGTTAACTTCCTGTTGCCTAATTTTTGCTCTGACTTTGCTTTAATGTGTTTCTTGTGGTGTGTTTCTTATTCCCTCATCTGCACCCCCTTGCCCTCTCCCATCCCAGGAACTACCCCTTGTCCTTTTCTCTATTTGATTAGTATTAAACCTTTGGAAAGGAAGTTTACTGGGTGTGAGGATGAGACTTTTGTTCCATGGTGACTGTTGTGGCCATCTTTTGTCATGATACCTTTTCACTGTTTTACAGTGTCTGGAATGGCAGATTCATGACCTTCTTTAATATTTCATCCTCACTGCAGCAGGTCATTGTATGATATAACAGAATCATAGACTGCATCATAGAATGGTTTGGTTTGGAAGGGATGTTTGAAGATCATCTAGTCCACCTGCTCTGCTGTGGGTAGGGACATCAGATTTTATCTAGATGAAGTACTTAAATGTTACCAAATTTCTGTCCAATTAGTGAGAAACTGTAATAGGAAGTTTAAGTCATCTTTAAGGTTTTGTTTTAGCACTGGGAGGAGAAATGACACCTGATCCAGAGTAAAATCAAGTGATACAAAGCTAGCCTTCAAAATTTTTTGCTTAATTCTAAAGCAGAAGATTGAGCTTTGTGTCTGTTGCTGTAGGTTTCTTGGCGCAGGTTTCAGAGTCCACAAGCAGATGTTAATTTGTTATAAAGCCCTAGCTTATGGGTTTGCCAAAGATGGCAAAGATTGTGAGGGTATATCAGGTGCCAGATTGATTCTATACCACAGAAGCATTTTTGTTTATAAATTTAATATATATTTGTGTGCAAATAGATAGAGAAAAGGGTAGGAAATTGCATTAATTTAGTTCACTGCCTAAAACTTCTGAACTATCATAGCATAAAAGAATATTTTAAGCTTTAATCTTTCCCTTTTATTTGTTGTAGGTACATATATTCTGCCATATATATTATACATATTTTAAACAGTACAACTGTAGCTGAGAGATAAAGTTAAATTTTTTGAATAGTAAGAGCTGCAAATGGTAGTGTTTGGTTACTCATTCCTATTCCCAGGGGAAGTATGAATCTCATACCTATTAATTAGGCAATTCCCTCTTTGAATTTTAACCACTTTAATTTCATCTGGATTTCAGAGTATTTTACTTTCAGGAGTGCTTTGGGAGATTTTTTTTCCCTTCTTTTGACATGCCTTAGGAATTAGAAATATTTTAATTTCCTTTAAAATTACATAATTGCCATAAATTTTCTAGACTTGTGCCTGTTACTTCAGATTTCTTTAGATATAGCGATAACATGATGAGGGAAAGGGGTTTGTGAATTGGATTATTGTTAGTGCTGTATGCAAAAAAATCATCTTGGTGCCATTAAATTGTAATGGCTTTCAAGTTATTAGGCAGTATAATCCCAGTGAAGAGTAAGATTCTGAAAGAAACTGAAATTTTATTAAATTCTGAGGGTATCCTGTTTGACCACTATTTTGATTTCCAAGTTGATGAAATCACGGTGTTGTGCTTTTTGTGCTACTTGTTTCTAGCTGCAGGTTGAGACTGAAACAGATCTCTGAGTCTGAAACTGCTAAAGTAGTTCCTGGCTTGACATGAAGCCTGAAGGCTTTGGTAACCTTGTCAAAGACTTAATGTCAGTGTCAAGCCTCTCATATTTTTCACAATATCCTTGTAATTCACATTAAGTTCCTTTATTGTCATGTTTGTGGAAAAGAGCTTGCCTTTTGAAATAAGACCTCCTATTTAGTTTTCAAAGGAATGTCCTGATTGACCTCAGATTTAATAACTCCAGAACCATATTTGAAAATATTCTGGGTATTTAATACACAATTCTTGGGGGGAAGAGGACTCAGGGAGGGAAGGTAACTCTGTGTATGAGTGTGTATATGCAAACAGACAAATGAAATACCCAAAATAAATTACTTTATTGAGCTTTCTCTCTTCTTTTTTTTTTTTGTTCGACTTTAGTTTGGTTTTGGTAATGGCTCTTGCTTAACTGAGACTCTTCTTCAGGTCACTTCTAACATCCTGTGCATGTTACGTTGCTGCAGAAAGGGATCTTTAGCTTTAAAAAAAGGTTAGAATTTCTGACACAGCCTTACTGTAAATCAGGCCTGTAGTTTTAATTTACTTAGGAATGGTGAAAATGGAGTATGATGCTCTCCCATCTTATTAATAAGGCTCATATGCTGTGTGTTAGATTGTGCTACCAATGAGAGGATTGGGATTATGGCAGACAAATTTGCTTATGAGATACCATCTCAGTAGTGAAATTGATAAACATAATTGCATCTTATTATGCAATTGTATAAGGGAAATTTCACACTGTAGATATGAACAAGAACACTGTATAAATCAAATTTTGTTTTTTTCTACTCACGATCTCCATGAGCATGAACTGTTTGTAGTGTTTGACAGATTGGGTCAGGAGGTTCATGTTGTGTTCTTGAAAGTAGGGAACATTATGAAAAGTGCTGCTGTCCTGTGCTTTTGCCACATGACAGACAGTGCTAGAGGGTTACTCTTTGCGTGATAAAGTATTTCTTGTTTTGCTATTTCACAAAGTGAAATGAAAGTTTTGTTACATAGCCCAGTTATATACCTGGAGGTTAAGAGCCAGGTTATGGACAAATAATCTTTTTATGTGGCCTCCAGCATGCAAGGGTGTCATGGTTTGAGATAGCCCAAATTCCAATTCCCTAGCTCCATCCCCCTCCCACATCTCAACCCAATGTGAGATGGGTTTTTCCAGACAAAACACAACCAGACTCAGAATGGGGAAAGGGAATATATTACAATGACTGTACAAATAAATACTACAATACATTATACACACGACTACAACTATCTCTACCATGACATAAGTATTTACAATGGATCAGATCTCTTCTCCCCTCCAAATAAAAGTCCAGGAGGGAAAGAAGGACAGATCCCTTCCAGTCTCTTAGGGCAGCAGCTTCTTCAGAGTAGCAGTCACTAAGCAGCAGCATCTTCTAAGGCAGCAGGCTCTCTCTGTCTCTTCTGTTTCTTGCAGCAGCTGATAGCTGGATCTCTGCCAGCACACACAAGGGGGGTATCCCCCTCGGCCACTCGTCTCTCTAAATGAGTGGTCTTCCGTGGGCTTCGTCACCCCAGACAAAGGTCGTATCACCACGTCATATCACGAAGCACAGGGGATCTTCGTGACGGTCTGGTATCTTCAGGAGATTCAAGCTCCTTGCAGGGCCTCTGTACCCTGTCTCAGGCTGCGAGCTTCTTTGTAGCTTGCAGCAAGGGAGGGCCTCAAGGCCAACCTCCCACACCGTCCTGGCTGAGCTCTCAGGACGTCCGAGCTTCTCAGCTCCTCTCTGCAGTGCATATTGCACTTCAAGGCTCTTTCAAGTAAGAGTCTATCAACTTCCTCCTTCCAGGAGGTCTCAAAGGAGTTTTGGGGGGTCTGGTATCAGTTCTTACCCCCAAGAACTCTGTAGAACTCAGCTGCTGACTCTCTTTCCCTCAGGTCTCCTTCCAGGAGTCCCTTCTCTGGTGCTGCATGTCTTTGTTGCTTCTTCGGTTCAGTTCTGGCTGCTGCTTTCTCCGGCCACTGCCACGGCCACTGCCCACGATGGAGAAAAAACATCTCCCAGCATAACTATAGGCACCTAGCCCAGCATTATGCTGTTCCAGGTCCCCACAGGCCCCAGCTGGGGCTGGGGGCCAAAGCCCCCCCCGTGGGGCTCAGAGCCCCTTCCTCGTGGCTCACAACATGGCCACCTTCTTCCAACCCCAAACTACAACTCTTCTCTTCCGGTCTGGTTGTGATATGTTTACATTTTTTTGCAGGAGCGCTCATTGGACAGAAATTCAAAACTTCCAGGGGTTTCCACCCCTTGGGGTCTACCACTTTTCTTATCCTCTGGGGGAAAACGAAGTCCAAACCACTACAAAGGGCTATGTGGAATCTGTGAAACATCACATCTGAAATGGCTGGATACCCATTTAGAAATGGGTATTGAAAATTCATTTTTATTCCATAGAAAGACATGTAGCTGCCTTATCAGCACACTCCCTGTAAGATGATGTGCTCTGTCTATGTCATATAGAGAAGAGCCCTAAAACACCTTAAAGACAACTGAACCACGAGCAAATCAGTCCAGAATTTCACCAGAGGTGGAATAGTGTTTTCATGTTTAGGGCTGGTATTCGTATTTATATTCCGTTCATACAGACCAAGGATTACTGTACAGTTAGAGTTACTTGCATGAGTTAGCTACATGTACAATGCCTTCTGAAATCAATGAAATTTGCATTGGTGAGAGAGATTGTCATCTTGATTTCGTATTGGCTACATTTACAGGGTTGATGGGAAGTCCTAGACTGAGTAAAAACATCAATGAGAGTTTTACCTGTGTAGGAGCTTTTTCTGGGTTTCTTTATTTTCTTTCAGGGAACCTTACAAATGCTCATTTACATTTTGTGTTAGTGTGTAAAATATGACTAATAGAGTATGTCATTAAATATATCATGTCTAATACACATAAATATGACAACCAGTTTTGTATATCTCTAGTAAAATCTTCAGAAATTGATACTGAAGACTGACCATTTAACTGTTGAAGTCATTCCTGTAGATGGTGCTATGGAGTTTGCTTTTGTCCCTGAAGAAAACACGTATCATGAATTGATCCTCTGCCCCTTTTTTTATCTAGGTAGCATAAAGAAAGAGAGGAACTAAATTGTATTTTGTCCTTTTATCCTTTGATACCTGGTACATTCATATGAATCAGAATCATTGATTCATATTCCTGCCTCGATAAAAAAGAAAACATTTTGTTAATAACTAGATCAAATGAATCTATAAAGTGATTTGTAGCTGTGGAAATTGACAAACAGGATGAAAAGGAATAGAAGAAATAGAAGATTTTCTTAGGTTGTTTGGACTGAAACTGAGAAAAATACCCCTTTTTAAAAAAAGTGCAAAGAAGTCCCAAATGAATTCCCTGTGCTAGTGAAACAGTAAGATGCATACAAATGTGAAACTGATTCAAAAGGTAAAACAGAAAACATAACCCCAAACCAGACTACATTGTTTCATGAAGCTGTAGTATCATATTGTCAGTTCTCATTATCCAGAACCACAGTTTTATGAATTTTTAAAATTAATTATTTTTTTTTTTAAAATCTATGACATGCACTTGGTGCATATTTATATTTTTTTTTTCACTATTATAGCTGCATGGACAAGCACTATATTACTTTTAAAGTAAGATTCTCTCAAAATACCATGAATAATGAAATTTTAGGGGGAATATAAAAGTAGTAGGATTAAAATTGGAGTAAAATTGGCAACACTCTACCAACTTAGCAGAATGATTAACCAAGAGCTGGCTGTCAGACTCCATGAAGTAAATTGAGTGTTGCATGAAGAGATTCATGACTACTAGGGGGCTTTTCTTTTTCAGAATGATGTTTAGGATACATTACTTGGTGACACGCAAGATGCAATGTGCTATTGATGACTGCTTACATTTATAATCTTTGGTGTTTTGGATTCATTTTTTTTTTTACCAAATAATTTTTAATTCAGTTATGGAGAAGAGCAGTTCATTGATGTTCATGACGTACAACCCATGTGTTCTTTCATCTTGTTTTAAGGATTTCTACCTGTGTGCAGTCTGGGCCCATCTCAAGTGGGAAGAATGAACTTTGGAAAAGATGTCAGCACTCTAAAATATTTCACTATATGTGGCTTACAGGAAGGGTATGAACCCTTTGCTGTTAATACAAACAGAGACATCACCATTTGGCTGAGTAAAAGACTCCCTCAGTTTCTACCAGTGCCCACAAATCATGAACATATTGAGGTTTGTGATCCTATTAAAATGTTTCTAGACACTTGAGTATGTTTAATTTATGTTTCTACTTTTGCACTTCTAGACAAGATTTTTAATGTGATATGTTGTCCCATTTCTGGATAAACCTTGCACCTGTTAGAATTTTCTTACCTTCAGTAGAGTTGCAAAGAATGTAATTATTTGGTTGATAGTATTTTTATCAATGAAATCTGTCATGTGTATAAACATGAGATTCTCAGAGACAAATTTTACAAGATGTCCTCATTAAGAGCTCGTTTTGCAGTGAAAGCTGTGTTTGTAAACAAGTTCCAGAAATTGGGCATTTTTACATAACAGATACCATGTGTTCTAGTGCACACACTTTGTGATTTTTCCATAGCTATTTGGTTTTGATTTTAATAAATATTTATTAGCCAATTGTGTCAAAACCTATGTCTCAATTAGTTATGGATCTTGATGGAATGGAATTCATGCCTTGTAAGTTTTCCATTAAATCCTTCTGAAATTGATGAAATAAGAATTCTTTTTCAGCTGTTGTGTATCACAGTGTAGTATTTAAGAAACAATTTATGTTTTTGCATATGTACATGTATGATTTATAATTTTTGGTCTGTGTTGTTCTGGGCAGGGCTGTAATTATGTTGCAAAGAGTTATGAGAAAGGTAATTTCTTTGAGTCTTTTTTTTTAATTTAACAGTGGAACCACAAATGACATCCACTCCTCATAGTATTTATTTCCCTTCAAAATGGCAGCACGTGATTGCAATACATTTGATTGTTGACAGCATACTCTTGCAAGGTTTGCAAGTCATGGATGCATATTCTAGAAATATAAATTGAATAGTTACAAAGCAGAAAAAGCACTGGCTTCAACACAACTACCTCTTTTTGTCTCATAGGTGATGAGAATTGATGGCACCATAGACAGCTGCCCCTGTCTGAAAGTCACGCAGAAGTCCTTTGGTTCACAGAACAGTAAAACAGATGTCATGTTTTTTCGATTAAGCATGCCCATTGAATGTGCTGAAGTGTTCTCCAGATCAGCTGCAGGAGGGTTACCAGGCTCCGGTCTTTTTGGCCCAAAGAATGACTTGGAGGATTATGATGCTGATTCTGATTTTGAGGTTCTAATGAAAACTGCTCATGGTCATCTAGTTCCTGATCGGACAGAAAGAGAAAAAGATACCACAAAACCAGAGTTAAACAACCATAAAGATTATGTTCAAGAAAAGCCTTCCCGTCTTAAACAGAGGTTAGTAGCATATTTGATGTGCTACTTTTTTTTTTCCCCCTTCTCAAAGTGGAAGAAAATGCCAGTCATGCCTGGCAGACCAGTGAAATAACTTTTGGATATGTAGCTTAAGGTCAGAATTAAGTGCTTTTAAAAATGAGCTTGTCCCTTTCTCTTTTCTGAATAATTTACCTTTGTGATTAGACTTTAATAGATTTTGATTTTACTTATTTTATTACAGATTTATGCTCAGGAGGACGAAGCCAGATTATAGCACGAGTCACTCTGCACGGCTTACTGAGGATGTGCTAGCAGATGATAGGGATGACTATGATTATTTGATGCAAACTTCCACGGTATCGTAACATAGGATTGCTGTTTGGTTTTTCTTTGGTGGGAGTTTTTTTTGGTTTGGTTTGCTTTGTGGTTTTTGGGTCTTTTTTTTTTTTATTTTGTGTGTGTGTGTTTTTGTTTATTTGGTTGGTTGGTTGGTTTTTTTGTTGTTTTTTTTTTTTGTTGCTGAGGTTTTTTTATATATAGCTAAAGTTGTTTTGCATGTAAGAGTTTCAGGAACAGTCTAATTTTCAAGCAGAAATTTTAATTTAATTGTCTGTGGTAGTTCTTTACTGCTACTGAAGTTAAGACTGCTTTGTTCCTTTTGTTTTGAATTGATTGTCAGTCTAAAACAATTTCCAGATGAAAACCTATAAACTAGTTGAATCTGTTTTTGAAACTAGTGTTGATAACACCTAACATAAAAGAGGATGATTAAATAGTTCTAGAATAAGAAATAAATAGGAAAAAGTACATTAAACCAGTAGGTCATTGTTCAGGACCATTTGAAAACATCTGTACTAATTTTACAAAGCATTTATTTAATGTAACTCCTGGTGGAAGTTTTGTGCAGGATTTGTGCATATTTTTCCGACAAAATCAGCTCCATAAGCACTCAGTCTTTGATGTTCAAAGGGAAAAAATACTTCTCTTCCCAATGTATTTTTCTCTTTCTAAAAGATATTATATACTGGAAACTGAGTCACCTGTAGTATAACAATTGTAGCTGCTGTAAAAAACCAGCTTACAGCTATGATACAGAAGCCTTCAATACAGTTCTTTTCCATTTTTTTTCTTTTAGCAAACATATTTTGTTGGCTGTATTTCGATTTGTTTTTATATTCTTTTGTTGCTTTGCTTACAAGTTGCACTTGAATAAGGCTATGCTACTTTTGAAGAGATGACGTGTTTCCAAATTTTAGAGCAACAAGTTCTGAATCAAACTGGAATCACACTGGAAAGCGAATACTAACGTTTGATAACATTATTTTTTTCATTAACAGTACTATTATTCTGTCAGAATATTTCCTGGTCAAGAACCTGCTAATGTCTGGGTGGGCTGGATTACATCAGACTTTCACCAGTATGACACAAGCTTTGACTTGGACAGAGTGCGTACTGTCACAGTTACACTGGGAGATGAAAAAGGGAAGGTTCATGAGAGGTTGGTAATAATTTTCTTATGATCTATATTTTATACCCATAAAAGCAACTAGTAATTTATAAAGTGTAAATCCACCTCATTTAATGTAACTGGGTTGATGTGGAAAAATAATAAAAACAGCAGAAGCAGGAAAAATGTGGCTTGTTACCTCCTCTTACTTGTAAAGAAACAGTGGAGTAGTGATCTAGTCAAATCAATAGGCACTGAAAAGTAAAATAGTGCAGCTTTTCTATATAGTTGAAGACTATGATCCTGTAAATGTTGACTTCTGAGGCCACAATTCCTCTCAGCACTTCAGTTCCTCTCAGCACTTCAGTTTATTATCCATGCCAGAAACCTTCTGTTATGCTCAACATTAAATGATTTAAAACCTTAACTTGCAAAGTCAATTTTGTCTTTAGAATTTTACAAAACATTTGAACTCGTTCATACAATGTCATCTTCAGTTTTTATTTTTTCAGTTATGATGTCCAGGTTTCATTGAGTTTTGGCAGTGGTTGTGGTGGGATCCACTGTTTTCAGCCACAGGGCCTGGTTTCAGCCGTGCAGAGGTGTTATTAATTCATTACATAAAGTTTACACAGCATCCATAAATAAATTTGTCTTTTGACATTCAGTATAAAACGCAGCAACTGCTATATGGTGTGCGCAGGAGAGAGCATGAGCCCTGGACAAGGACGTAATAATAATGGTCTGGAGATTGGTTGCTTGGTCGATGCTGCCAGTGGCCTGCTGACCTTCACAGCTAATGGCAAGGAACTAGGCACGTACTATCAGGTGAGTATTTTTTGATGGTGTCTTCCAACGGGAAGGGGGAAAACCAAGTCCTCAGACTGCATCTCATTAGAGGTTTTTGTACAAGATTGTAAGAAAAAGTAATCACCACTGTTATGACTAATTTTTCCCTCCTATTTGAATTTCATGGGGTTTTATTCAAAGGCCCGCACTTGCTGACTGCCTTTTCTTTTAATTTGCAATACTGTTTTGCTGTCTTCTGTGGTTATGTATTTGTGTATCTTCGATTTAGGTTGAACCAAGTACAAAGTTATTTCCTGCTGTATTTGCTCAAGCTACAAGCCCCAATGTTTTCCAGTTTGAATTGGGAAGAATAAAGGTAAACAATGCTTGGTTTTGTGTAGGTTTAGGATTTATGAATTATATAAAATAATTTTATTTTTTGCCATTTGTTGCCTGTGATGTCTTCCTAGTATTGGGCATATTTTTTATGATTCCAAGTGTTTGCACTATTGCTGTTTTTATTCTTAACTCAGTTGTAAATACTTCATGAATTTAAAATACAGTACATTGAATAAGAAGGGTTGAAACTGATTAGAATTAGCAGAGAATATTGCAGAGTCCTGTTGAATTTTCTGAATCTCATCCGTCATGATGAAACAAAATCACTGGGGTCAGTAAGGCAATTCTCTTATTCTACAAACAGAGCATGGAAGACTGGTGTATCTGCAGATTAGATTAGGGTTTTAAAATAATTTTAAAGTACACGCAAACAAAACACTCAAGGAAACTGAGCTGAATGTTGCTTCTTTGCCTTGGATAATTGGATGTTGAAAAAATCAGAAGGAAAATTGGGTCTCTGGTACAAGGAAGTAACCACACATTCCAGTCAAGTTTCTATTTCAAATTTAGCTATTAAAAAAAAAAAGGAAAATGCTGCTTGCTGCTAATCTTCCAACAGTTCCCAACTGGTTTTAAAAACTACTGAAAATGTTAATTTCATGTTGCACTGTACTTTACTACATGTTGAATGCATTTTTTGAGAAATAAAATATGCACTGTTTGATAAAGATGATGAAACAGATTGTCTCTTCCATTGGAATTTTCCAGAATGTAATGCCATTATCTGCTGGCTTATTCAAAAGTGAGCACAAAAACCCAGTCTCTCAATGTCCTCCACGTCTTCATGTCCAGTTTCTGACTCATGTGCTTTGGAGCCGAGTGCCAAACCACTTCTTGAAGATTGATGTGTCTCGGATCAGTGAACGTCAAGGCTGGATGATACAGTGCCTGAATCCTTTGCAGTTCATGGCCCTTCATATTCCTGAAGAAAACAGGTTGATGCTTTTGTTTTGTGCTGTGTCAGGGTTTGGTTGGTATTATGAAACTGGTCATGTAATACCCTTTCTATAAGAAGGTCTAAGGTCTTCTCTGTATTTATAACATAGGTAAATAAAGGTAGTGTGTTTTGATTTACTAATATTGAAAATTATCTTAATTTTCAGTGTTTTAAAATCTACCTTCTTTTGTTGCGTTTCCAACCTCTCCTAGTTTCTCTCTAAACTCTTTAATAGTATATGCAGGTTTTGAATGAAAATGAAAGTAATTCTGTTTATAAATTATTAAAGATAATCTGTAAAATAAGCAAAGGTGTCTTTTTGTAGAGACTTTTAAAGATTTTTGATCCACTTAATTCTTCCATTCCTTTTTTTTTCTAAATTTAATTTAAACAATTGAAGTGATTTCCTTGTTACCCAAATGTATGAGCATTTTGCCAGTGCCAAAACTGAAAAGCAAGTTACTGAAAAGGTGACTTGTTTAGGTAAGAATTCTAAACAAAGAACCCCAACCCTGAACCCTCTTCAGATGAACTGGTTAGTCTGTTGCCATTTTGCAATCTGAGATCTAAAACCAGTAAATGATATAAATATCTCAATTTTTACTGATTTTAAAACGTTAATTTTCAGTTATGCAAATTCTTGTTTGTAGTGTGAAGAAATATTCTATGTTAAATAAATAATTTAGATTTCTTCCCCACCAAAAGAAATTGAAGTAATGAATTCAGGAGCAACTTCAATAAATTTCTGATTGAGCTTTGTTATTAGTCCTTGATTCTTAGGTTGATAGTGTTTCTCACATGAAAGATGAAATGTGGAAAAAGTCCATCTGTAGAATTGATATTAAGCCAATGTTATCCTTAGGGAGAATTTTTAATCCCTTCAAAAGAAGTTTTTGCATTGATATGAAATTTACTGTATTTTTTGTTTGTTTGTTTGTTTTTCTTTTTTTCTCTGCAGAACAATTGATATTTTAGAGCTGACAGAACAAGAAGAATTGCTGAAATTTCACTACCATACCCTCCGATTATATTCAGCTGTTTGTGCTTTAGGCAACAACCGAGTGGCCCATGCCCTGTGTAGCCATGTGGACGAATCTCAGCTCCTCTATGCTATTGAGAATAAATACATGCCAGGTTTATTACGTGCAGGATATTATGATTTACTCATTGACATCCATCTCAATACCTATGCAACTGCCAGGTTAATGATGAATAATGAATTTATAGTTCCAATGACAGATGAGACCAAGAGTATTACTTTGTTTCCTGATGAAAACAAAAAACACGGCCTCCCTGGTATAGGACTTAGCACTTCATTAAGGCCAAGAATGCAGTTCTCCTCTCCAAGTTTTGTAAGCGTTAGCAGTGAATGCTTTCAGTTCAGTCCCGAATTCCCTCTGGAAATTTTGAAGGCCAAAACCATAGAGATGCTGACTGAAGCTGTTCAGGAGGGAAGCCTCCATGTCAGAGATCCAGTTGGTGGTTCTACAGAATTTCTCTTTGTCCCTCTCATCAAGCTCTTTTATACCCTCCTAATTATGGGAATCTTCCACAATGAGGATCTGAAACACATCTTGCAGTTGATTGAGCCTCGGGTTTTCAAAGAGGCAATGAGCCAGGAGGATGAAATTGTTTTCTCAGAGAAGGAGCTGGGTTCGGATGAGTTCAAGTCAGAAGGAGAGGAAGAAACCAGAGGGGAGCAAATGCCAAAGGAAGGACTCCTTCAGATGAAACTTCCAGAACCAGTTAAATTACAGGTAACAATACTGTTGTAATAGTGGTTGTTCCCATTTCCTTACAGATCCTCTTTTCTTCATTTGGTAATCTATCTTTCAAGGAATAAAGCATTTTGATATTAGTCAAATAAAGTAATTTCTTTACAGGAAATGAGAAGATTTAGTATCTTTCTGATGGTATAAACCTGTTCACTATAGATCAAGCAACTGTTGTTGTATTAAAAAGAATTACTTTCTCAATGCCATTAACAGGGAATTCTTCATTTTTATGGATCCAAACAGAAAAGAAATTCCCTAGAAGAAAGGAGTAAATCCATTCTTTTATAACTTTTATTATGTCTGGGGGACATTAATCTCTTGCAGATGCCAGATATTTCTGCTGTGAGATTACTTTACATATAGTAAATGACAGCATTAAATATTTCAGACACTTTACTTGATAGTAGCTCCTGCTGTAAGAAATCCATCCTTACTTGGATAATATGCAAAAGATATTTCTTAACTTGCCAACTCATCTCTCAATACTGTTTTCTCAGATGTGTCATCTACTCCAGTACCTGTGTGATTGCCAAGTACGACACCGAATAGAAGCCATTGTAGCATTTTCAGATGATTTTGTGGCCAAGCTTCAAGAGAATCAGCGCTTCCGGTACAATGAAGTGATGCAGGCCTTGAACATGTCTGCTGCCCTGACAGCTAGAAAAACAAAAGAATTTCGATCCCCACCTCAGGAGCAGGTACGACTCACAATGGACAATTTATTTTTTACTGTGCTCTATGTGTGGCAGAGTTCTTTTTGATCTGACAGTGTAATCTGTCTTTCTTTTGTATTCTTTAAGATTAACATGCTACTGAACTTTAAAGATGATAAAAATGATTGTCCTTGCCCTGAAGAAATTCGGGATCAACTCTTGGATTTCCATGAAGACCTAATGACACACTGTGGTAAGCCTTACTTTTATTTTTTTAATTATGTTAGCTGTAGAAGCAATTATAAGTAATTTTGCATCAGCAACACCAACTGAATAGTCTATAGATTAGACTGTATCAGTTATAAATACTATCAAATAAAGAAAATTAACTTACAGTCAAAACCAAGGAAATCTTCTTATCCTCATATCTGGTCGAAATGAAAAGGAATGCTGTCTATTTTGCATCATGAGCTTCTGTTCTGCAAGTTGACAAACCCAGTTCCTTCACTCTTTCCTTATAGGGCATGTAGTCAGGACACCAATCATTTGACAGGTCATTGCTGGATGCTTTCCAGCTTTTCAATGTTTTTCTTGTATTTGGTAACCCAAAACTGGATTTTGTATTCCAGATACCATTTCATGAGTGCCAAGTACTGGGTAATAATCAATTAATTAGCTAGTGATTATGTTTCTACTACTACAGGATATTTTTAACTCCCCTTGCTGTTAAACTGCAACTGCTGACTGGTGTCTAGCTTGCTAAGAGGACTCTCAAAGTTCTTTTTGCCAACATGTTTTTTTAACCAGTTCATGTCCAGCCTGTATTGTCACATGGGTTTGCAAAACTTTGCATTTGTCCTTGCTGAACTTTCAGTATCCTGACAGTAGTATTATTTGTACGACACTGTGTCAGTAGGGATTATATCCACATTTCTGAGCTACATATTCCCAAAACACGGGCATCAGCATTAGCATGGGAAAATGCATACTGTGGGAAATATGTTTACTGTCTGTCTTGTGTATAACAATATACAATTTATACGCTAAGTTACTAAGATTACATGATCCTTATCTGCAGTTTCCTGCCTTGCACATATACCTGTTCTGTACTTGTTCCAAAGACCTGGTTAAGCATGTATAAAACTCTTTTAGAACTCTAATAGAGCAGAACAACATAGTTCATTTAATTATATTTGTGCATGCAATATACAAAAAAAATCTGTAACTCCCTTAATTTTATTCTTTTACTATTTAGTGTATATTTACTGTTTCAGGAATTGAACTAGATGAAGATGGAACCTTGGATGGCAACAGTGATTTAACCATTAGGGGTCGCCTTCTATACCTCATGGAAAAAGTTACATATCTGAAGAAGAAGCAAGCTGAGAAGCCGGTTGATGATGATGCTAAGACATCCTGTAAGCAAAATTAAATCAATTTATTGTGTCTTCATTCCAAAAGGAAAAGGAAACAGAACAGAAAGTTCTTCATATATTTTCGACCAAAACAAGGTGGATTTTTAGTGAAACATCTGTGCGCCTTAAAATATATAGGTCTGACTCAAAAGAAGGACAGATGGAATTTTTATGATAGACGGATTTGTGGATGTAGCCAAAAATTTCTTCTATTGGCATTTTTGCCCTTTACCTTTGTCAAGTCATAAATATTTCAGAATGTGTCTTGCTTTTTGGGAGATTACTGCATACTTAATAATTGTAGCAAGGTTCTGATTTATTAGAACTTCCTCATAAAATGAGTTGCAGCAGCTTCAAATCAGTATTTGCATGAAGATTACTGTGTGAAAGAAAAGTGTGCAATTAGACTGTAATTAGCAGAAGCCTCTTCACCTAACTTAAAATTCAGGATTTGCTGACTGTCACTGTTGTTCTGCCATTTTTTTTGGGTAATTTCTGTCTTTCCCTCTTGATAAGAGGCATTGCCAGTGACATCCTAGTTCTGCACTTGGTGCCAACTGACTATTTAATTTTTTTTTATTTTTTTTTGTCAATGTTGCTTTTATTTTTTTCCTTTGTTGTGATAGGTACTACTTTCTAATGTCCTAATTTTTTCTGTTGCTACCCTACTAGCAGGAATGAATTTCTGGACACACAGTTTAGGTGTTCAGACTTTGGTAAAAAAAATTGATTTCCATCACTGACCACGCAGAATTCCTAGGGAGATTGACCTTTTACCCTGGTTGCTTAATGTAAGTTCCTAAAGTTACTAGATGGGAAGGTTTCCCCTGGGTACTTTAATTAGGTGGCTTCTTAGCTGCCAGTTATTAGTGTTAGCTTAATGCTCTTTAAGTAGAAATATTTTTGCCTTTTAGCTTTGCAGTTTATAGCTGTTATTTCAGCTGTGAGGCAGTGATAATTAGAGGCTAGGTCTGCAGAATGTGGTAATGAATCTTTCTTTTTCTTGTAGTAAGCTTAAAGCTCAAAAAAATCTGATTCTCTCTCTCCTGTTAGTAGAAAGATAGTATTATATTAAAAAAATAGACCCACAGGTAGGTGAAATGCAATGTTGTAGTTAGCAAAATAAAAACCAAATGAGAACCTGTTGTTCCTGTGATTCTTCATCAAAAAAAACCCCAAAAAACCAAACCAAACAAACAAAACCCCCCCAAACCCCTCCTCAAAACTTACCATTGTGACCATTTTTATTCATAATTATTTCAGTACTTCTGAAATGTCAGCCCAGACACATTTAATCTTTTTTCTTATTTTATAGATTTTTTTTTCAATAGAAACACCTATAGTACAGTGCTTGGACATTAACAATGAAATACATTACTACTATTCTTTTTTCTCCTTTCCCTTGTATTAGCACATCTTAGCACAAATTCTCTTTGTTAAACGTTCTCTTTTCTGTAAACTTCTATTCCTTCAGTATCTTTCTGTAAGTACTTTTGCTTTTTGTTTGTTTGAATTAACCTGGAATTGCAGGTTTGGTTTACTCCAAAATCATATTACTATCTTAACACTTAGATTGTGAATTTGAAAATATTTTTTGATTTTTGATCTGCATCAGACACGTTCTTCAACATCAGGATATTTAAAATCTTTCTTATAAACTTTTGCTGTTAGCTGCTTGACATAAATTGATTAGTTAGGTAAGTACTGAAGTTGGAATATCTCTCCTCAGTTGACCTTACAAAATCTTGCAAACCTGAATGGAAGTTCCCTGAGCTGGTGAAAAGAACATTATTCAATTGTCTTTATCAAATACTTTGCCTTGACTCTTTGTTCATGAGTAATCTTTCTAAACAGCAGTCTCAAATCTTAACTGAGATTATATAGCTTGTCTATTTTAACATATGACTTTCCCAAATATATATATAGCCCAAGTAATAAAGATTATCAGTGGCACTACCAGATATGGGTTTCTTGCTTCATTAGACTAAATCTGAAATATGCAAATGATGATTTGCCATTTATTTGATTGTAGTCCCTTATGTCTATTTCTTTTGAAGGGCCTTTGGTTTTGGCAAAGGAATAAGCTAAATTATGCACCTTATGTACATTATGAAACTTTGGGTGGATACAGAGCTGAGACATGTAAATAAATAGTACAACATTTACATATGCTACCAGTATAATTTTTCAACCTTAATTCAATAATATGTTAATAAAGCTCTCAGACCGAATTTATGGAAAAATATTGAAAACAATATGTACAAATAAATCTGGTGATTTTGTGAGCATCTTGTATGTCTTCATAATTTTTTTTATTAGCAGATTTTTTTTCTGAAGTTTAATTTTTAATATAGACTTCTGGTTTTGAGATATTTCTACTTCTCTTGTGCGATTTTTGTTTTCCTTTGATAGTCTGCTAAAGAAGTACCAAGAAAAAGATGCTTCTTAGGAATTTAATTCATTCCAATTCATGTCGCATTTTGGGTTCTGAGGGACTAGCAGTTGAGAGATGAGCAATTAATGGTAATTTTGTGATTTATTTTCTTCACAGCTACTCTTCAGCAATTGATTTCAGACACAATGGTACGCTGGGCCCAGGAATCAGTGATAGAAGACCCGGAGTTAGTGAGAGCCATGTTTGTATTGCTACATCGCCAGTATGATGGTATTGGTGGCCTAGTTCGAGCCTTACCAAAGACCTACACCATAAATAGTGTGTCTGTGGAAGATACAATCAATCTTCTGGCATCCCTTGGCCAAATCCGTTCCTTGCTTAGTGTCAGAATGGGAAAGGAGGAGGAGAAACTTATGATTCGTGGATTGGGGTAAATAACTGGAGTGTAACATCTCTTTATTTACAGATTTTTGTTGTTATTTGCTGTATGGCCGAGGTTATACATAAATTTTGAATCTGAATATGGGTGTAAATGCAGACTGCTATCATTGTACTGTATCTTCAGCTGTAAGATAAAGCCTTTGCAACATTATATGTATCATTTTTGAAGAAAAACAATTTACATGTTTAAGACTTCTGACAAAGGTTGAAAACATGTATATAATATTTTGCGATATTAAAAAATCTATCTTGTTACTATATTTTCAAAACTATGGCTGTGAAGAATCCTGTTAAGAATGCCATCCATTTTTTGTGAATGCACTGACTATTGTCTCTTGACATACATCACTAGCAGCAGTCTGCTAATGGGGGTGTGTCTACCCATGTCCGATATGCCATCTTTTTCATTGCACTGAATGTAGATGGTATGTTTGAACTATGAACTAGTTCACTCAGTCTTATTTTTTAATTATATGATTAATAATAGTGAAGTATAGGCTAATAAAGAGTACAATTGGAGAAAACAGTACAAGAAATATGATGCTCTCTAGTAGGAAAGAGAATGGTTTTTTTCTTCTCTCTCATAGTCAAAAAGATGTCTGTTGACATTAAAAATCAACTGTGATCTATCAGAAATGCCCATCAGCAAGAGCAATGAGAACCAAAGGTATCATTATATAAAGAATGCCATGAATGCAAGGAGAAGGGAAGCTTTTGTTGTGTAAAATGCTTTTTTTTTTGAGCTTACTGAAAAACTCATATATCCAAGTAATGTCTGTGCATCATTTCGTATTTTCATTATGAACAACTACTTCTTAGCTTGCCAACAGGTCCTAGCAATGTTCCATGCTTGTTGCAGGGTACAGTGTAGTCATGCTAAGGCTTTGGCAAAAGGGAACATCTGGCATCTGTCAAGAGTCACAAAGTACTGGTATTTCTAAATCTACCTTTTTACTACAAATTGAAGTTGTCTCATTTCATTTCAGTTTATGAAGTATAAAATTGAGTGAGTGATTACTAGATTTTGGCATTGTTGTGCCCGGGGAAAAGAAAACAGTCTCAGAAGGGTTTTCATTTCATGTTCTGTGTTCTTTTGTTTCTTTTGCATTTTTTCGTCAACATTTTTTACTGTGAATTAAAAAATAAGATTTTCTGAATCTGATTTAATATTAATGGTGTTTTTGCTGATATGTAAAAGTCTGGTGAAAGGAAGAAAGAGTACTTTCTATTAAGCTAATCTCACTGCCTCTTCCTGTGACCTTTCTTGGTAGCCTCTGTCATAGTTTTGTTTAGGTTTTATGTTACCCAGCTGTGCTATTTGCACCTTTAATGGCTAACCTGGCCTCCAACACCTATTTAGAAATGACAGGGTTTTTTGCTGTAAGTGGCATTCCTTTCTTTCAGCTGAGAAATGGAAGTGTTACTCATTCCTGCTTTAAAACTCAGTTTCTTCAGAAATGCTGTTCCGATTTTTTTTCTTAAGTGAGACATTTTGTAATGCAGTCCACATTTAAACAGAACACTGAAAGTAGATGTACTTGCCAAAGTAGTGCAGTCCCGAAGTGACATTTTGACTCTCAAAAACTCTGATAGTGTCATCTACATCAGACATACTACATGCATTTTGTTGCGTGACCGATAGTTGTGAGTGGAATAGTTCTCTTCACATCTCATCTCCTAAAAGGCGGAAATTTTCCTTGCCTGAGTGCAGGGGTTTAGGTCAGAAAAAAGAAAATAAGAAAAGGACTGTTATAAAACATACAATGAAATTTGAGCAGTTGCAAACAGTATTTTCCTGGAGGCCTGCTAGTCCTTTTCTTCTGTGATCTAACTGCTTTCACAGTTTTTATGGATTGTATGCGATTTCAAGACTAATTATAGTTTTTAAAAATTTAATTACTTTTTAAACCAGACATTTTTATTGGACATAAAATGTCCAATAAAATATTGACATTATGAGCCTCAAGACTCATTTTAATATGCAAATCTATTCTGCTGAAATGTGTAGGAAAGAAGAGTTCTTTTGAGCAGTAACTCATCAATTAAATTAATATTTATGCAGCCTCTGTCTCTGACACTTAGAGGATAGCTGGGTATACATTCTCTTTCCTCTACCATTTTTTTTTTGCTTTGATGGCAAATAGAAAATGTCTGAAGGCTGAAATAATCTGAAAAGAATATTATGTCAAATATATTGAATAATTGAACTAAAAATTTAAACTAATATAACAGTTTTGATGATGTTCTTGTCAGAAAATAGTCTTGGATCTGAAAGGACTATCTAATGAAAATAGAATAACATCCTACTCTGCTGTAATCAAGTGGCAATTAGTGCAATAACTATAGGAAAATAAAGGTCAGGTTCTTCCACAATGTGCGTAGAAAAATAGACAAGAGAGATTGAAATGCAATGTGAAAAAGTCCCTGGGGTAATTTTTCACCTCACATGGTGGTGAAGAATTGCACAGTAAATCAGCTTTGCTAATAACATAATAGGTAAACTATTGGTCCATAACATTTTCTTTATTTTGTTTTCCTGTAGAGACATCATGAATAATAAAGTATTTTACCAACATCCAAATCTCATGAGAGCTTTAGGCATGCATGAAACTGTCATGGAAGTGATGGTTAATGTACTTGGTGGAGGAGAATCCAAGGTAAAGCAATTCACTGTTAAAGCCAGAGAGTTTAGAATATAGCTGTTCAAAGCTTTATCCTATAAGGCGCTGAGCTGTCACTGGAGGTAGTGGGACCATAACCTCTAGTTAATTACCATTAGCATAATAGTTGACTAAGTTTTTAGAAGAATCAGTCCTTCCATTCCAGAGGAAGATATCATCAGCGTTGTAATTTCAGGTGCTTTAAAGAAAAAATTGCAAATAGCATTTTATATACTTACTGTGTTTTGAAGGGGAGATCTTTTTAGTAACTAATTAAAAATCAATCAAGTATTACTCTATGAAAATGAGCATTCACCTTCTTTCATGTTGGAATCTAGAATGTATGGGTGACCCCAGCTTTTGTTTTTCAAGCTTATACTTTGATCTTTGAGGCTTAAGGTGCTACTAACTTGCTGAGAAAGTCCTGTTGATTCCAGTGCAAAACCTAAACAATTAATTTCACTGAGGTGCAATGAATATAATGCCAACATATGAGTAGGTTAAAAGGCTTTTGCATAAATGACCTTTTGCAAGTTTTATTCCAGTCTTAGAGTTTGAGCTTCAGTCTGTTTTTATTTGCTTCTTAGGAAATCACTTTCCCAAAGATGGTGGCAAACTGCTGTCGTTTTCTGTGTTATTTTTGCCGCATCAGCAGACAGAATCAAAAAGCTATGTTTGATCATCTTAGCTATTTATTGGAAAACAGCAGTGTTGGCCTTGGTAAGTATTAATTGTGGGGCTTTTGAGATCCTATACCAAAAATATAATTTAAAACTTTCAGCTAATTTATATATAAAACCACCTCTATTTTTTTACATCCGTCTGTTTACGCTCTGTATTGAAGTTTCTCCTTTTCCCAGTGAAAACATATTTTCATGAACTGTATTGCTGACTCCAAATAGCCTCCCTGACAGTCGGGGAGACGTTAAGTTGAGCTAATTTACTATACACTTTTTTGTATGTGCCTGAACATTCAGAGAGAGTTCGTGATTGTACATTTTGAGGAACAGAATATAATCCTGTTTTGAGAAAGAGAATAATAAATAATTATTGGCAGCATTTCATTAGGGTTATCTCTCACTGCTCAAGCTTGCACCCTTGCACTTTCTTTCTGTAGACTGGTCAGTGTAGACCTTTGGCAGTAGGAAAAATACACAACTCATTTGCTTGGGTATGCATGTATAGTGCCCAGAAATGAACCTTGAAGTGTTTACCTTTCTTTTCTGTGCAAAGTGTTGTAGAAGAGATACATTTATCCTTATTTAATTTAGTACTTGTGATTAAGAATATATAATTATTTAGGAGTCTTCATAGTAATTTTCTTTAAATGATCACAAATTTATTAATGTAAAGGTATAGGACAGAGGCATAAACTAAAAATCTTTTTGAAGAGAAAGTGTCCAAATTGAATGAATTTGGAGTGTCAATATGAAAACTTCAGATTTTTCCAACACTATAGTTACTGCCATTTTTTTTTAAGAAATAGTTAACTTATAATCTTATGTTTTAAAGCTTAAAGGTATTTTCTCTTTCAATGGATTTGATAACATGTCAGTGTATTAGATATAAAATCATTACTACATTTTCCTCAAAACAAAGTTGTGTCACTTAGGAAAATTAGAAAGAATGAGATCTTAAAATAAAGTATCTGATGAGAACAGGAATGCGTAAGACAAGTTGTTTCTAACTTGAAGGTCTGTATTGTATTTTGATTTCATAACAATGTCAGATTTCATGCAAGTGCATGGCAATTTATTATTAATGCATTTCATATGAGTTTGTTGGTTTTATTAAATTGGTGTTGAAACTAAATGTTATTTTAACAGCCTCTCCTTCTATGCGAGGATCAACTCCTTTAGATGTTGCAGCAGCGTCTGTGATGGATAACAATGAACTTGCTCTGGCATTAAGGGAGCCTGATCTGGAGAAGGTTGGTAGTGTCTTTTTCAAGCATTTTTGTCCCTATAGAGAGGGCAAGATACCTGTTTCTTAGAGTCATCAAAATCCAAGACTGTATGGGAGTTTTTACTGCTCTTCCGGGGAAGATTATCGTGATCTGATTGGTTGTTTTTTCTGTTGGTGGTCTGAAAAGTTGAATTGAGTTTCTGGTTGTTACACACACAGTTGTAACAAAAAGGAATTGCCTCAAGAACAGCTCTTACTTTTGGAGTAGTGCACCCAACAAAACTTTATTGCTAAAATCTTTCTTTGTTGTTCTTTTGGATGGTGACATGAAGTGGTGACATAACACAATAGGGGTAACTTTGTGACAACTTGTTACAATATATGACAAATTTTCATAGCGATATCTGCCTATATCTATCTGTATTTTCCCTTATCATTTAAACCTGTTCCAGAAAAGTTTTAAGAAATTAGGATTAATTAGACTAAAGAGTAAAACACTCAAGAGAGCCTGTGACAATTGTATAGTATATGTAAATTGCTGCTGCAAGAAGGATTAGCATAATAGTTGCTATGTCAGTAGTGGATAAGAAAAGCAGGTTAAATAATAGAAAGATGGATTAAAGATAGATGTTAAAACCACTTTCTAATGGAAAGTGAGACAGTGGAATTACAATATCCAGTTTTTTCTTGAAGACCTTGAATTCTGGAGTTGATATAATATTCATAGGAAAATATCTGTCAGGAGTAATATAAGTGTATATATTCCTTTCTTAGGAAAGAACATGTGTGTTTAAAAGGACATTTTCAGACTTATCATTCTTATAAGTGATTGGCAGAAAGAAGCTGTCCAAACTGGCTAAAGGTTAGGCTTACAATTCTTACAGTTCAGAAAGGGAAGGGCCAACTGAAAACTACTGCTGAGCCCATAGGCCTGAATTACAGGGAGTGTTACTGCTGTGTGTTTAAAAAAAAAAAAGGAAGAAAAAAAGGCAAGTGAACGTGAATGGTTAAAATAAAGAGTATCACAGAATCAACCAGGTTGGAAAAGATCGCTGAGATCGTTGAGTCCAACATTTCACCAAAACCACCATGTCAACTAGACCATGGCAGTAAGTGCCACATCCAGTCTCAAAGACCTCCAGAGACTGTGACTCTGCCTCCTCCCTGGGCTGCCCATTTCAGACCTTTTATTCATTATAAAGGAAAGGATGTGTCTTCAATTATGGATAGTGTGTAGTTGGGGAATAGTGAAAAATTGACTAATTTGTAATGCTCAGAGTTGCAAGAGAAATAACAGATATCAAAGCAGTAATCTAGAGAGAGGAATGATGGAATTAAGATAAATAGTTCACGTAGGTCTTTGCAGAAGTAGGAAAAGACTGGGAAAGTGAGCTAATGAAGAGGGTGCTTTTCTGATTTGCCCACAGTATGACATGGTTGCGTCAGAGATAATAGAATGTGGACATCATGTCTTGACACAGAGTGGGAATGCTTCCCTTTGAAGTTGCACTTCCCTTCTTTTTCACAATTAATGTATTTTTCATCTTACTTTGCTTTTAGGTAGTTCGCTACTTGGCTGGATGTGGATTGCAGAGCTGTCCTTTGTTAATTTATAAAGGCTACCCAGACATTGGATGGAATCCAGTTGAAGGAGAACGATATTTGGATTTTCTTCGTTTTGCTGTTTTTTGCAATGGTAGAGTAGAAGCTTATATATTTTATAACTTCCTCTAATATTCAAATAAGTTTGTAATTTTAAATAGTAATACAAGCCAACTAGATAATTTACTGTAAATTTAAAGGACAATTGCAGAAACACTATAATTATTCAATACATACATTATCTTAGATGCCCATTTCACAAGTCGTATAGGATCTTGTGAGCCTATGCTCCATTTTTCAGATTCAGCTTTAATCTTTGAAATGCTGACCTCTCTTTTGAAAGCAGAGCAGAGAGTCCTAAATCTTTCTGTGATAAAGTCATGCTAAATGCGAAGCCAAACCCTCATCTTTTTGTGAAGATTTAGATAGTCCAGCAGTTATAGTTTAATGTTCAGCTTTTATATCAGTCCTCTCATTAACCTTTGCACTTGGCTGTGAGTCTTTACTACAAATCAGTAGTTTCAGTGATGCTTTAAACACCCTTTACTACATAGCTAATTCTTTGGCTCTATTTAATTTTGAATGAAAACACAGATTTTATTTCATAGCTTTTATTGCCGTAATAAAGGAGTATGCATGTTTATATAACTTTGTTGTGATATTTAAACTGTTTTGCAGTTAAAAGCATCTACTGATGCATGCACTCTGCACTTTTGTGTACCTTTTTCTGATTATATTTCAGAACTCTTTTTGTTATAATCTTATATCTTGATATTTGTTCTGTGTGGTAGGAGAGAGTGTGGAGGAGAATGCTAATGTTGTAGTCAGACTGCTTATTCGTCGACCTGAATGTTTTGGTCCAGCTCTAAGAGGAGAAGGAGGCAACGGGTTACTTGCTGCCATGGAAGAGGCAATAGAAATATCAGAAGATACAACAAGAGATGGACCTTCCCCAAGTAATGGATCTAGTAAAACCCTGTAGGTGCAGTAGAACCACTTACACTGCCATAATATTTGACTATTTGTTTTATAATCGTAAGTGTGAAATGACTTGTTTGTTTTAACACTTCAATTATCAGTTGGATTCTCCCTTGGATTCTGTGAAGAGTAGAAATTTGTATTATGTAAACTGTGCTTTCTCTGCAGTGCTAATTTAAGTAACTCTAAATATTAAAACATCTTTGAAATTCTGTTTGTTCTTTACCAGTCAGTTAAGAGTTTGATGCAAATGATGTCTGATGCAAAATGAGGCAGATAAATGGTATCAATGGTTACAAAGCAGATGTCACTACAATCTCTTAGGGACAAAATACATTCTGTCCTAGTCTGCTAAGAGTCTGCTAATTAGCAGAAGCCACTCTGTGTAAGCTGTTACATCTAGAGTAGATTTTCTTTATTTATTACTGTTGTAAAGTACTTCCTTGTATTTTTTTTCATCTTTTAATTGTTGTAACATTTAACTAATTACAGAGAAATTGAAGAACAAGAAGATGACACTATTCACATGGGAAATGCAATCATGACCTTTTATGCTGCTTTGATTGATCTCTTAGGACGTTGTGCCCCTGAAATGCATGTAAGTTTTATTCTTCATGCATTAAAAATTAAAAGCATAGTTATTTGACTGATCCATGGTTTGCTGTTTGTTTTTTTTCACAGTAACATGTTATCAGGTATTAAAGCAGTGATATGGCTACATAATTTCTTAGTGGACATAATGTGGTGTTTTCATAATTTGCAAGGAAAAAAAATCTATTTGGAAGCTGTTCTTTTAAAAATAATTATTCCATTGCTATTTTGGGTTTTTTTTTCGTGGATTTTTTTTGTTTTGTTTTTGGTTTTGTTTGATTGTCCAGTGTGACAATCAAATTCCTCAGATTTCCCTATTTGTTGTGATAGAGTGATTTATTTTTTGCAAACCACAGCTTTACTCTTCATATATGTATTTAAACAGACTCTTTAAATTGCATATAAAAGTTTAAATGTTAGCAAAGTGTAAATATTATAGGACATTCTTTTACAATGTAAGGATAGCATTATCCTTGAATGTACGCATTAATATCTCATAATCTTTATTCACACTGACAAACCTTCTCAAAGGTAAGATGTCACTGTTTAGGCATTAGATATAAAGAATTAGATACACTGTAAAAACCAAACCCTTGCCACTTATTTTGTAAGAGCTTGAAAGTATTTGAAAATATTTGTTGTTTATGATTCAATATATATTCCTATTCTTCAAAGATTTACTTATAAATAGCTTTTAATTTCACCCTGAAATGTTCCTTAATTAATATGGATTAGTATAGATCAGTATAAGATTATTGAAGAGATTAATAATTTAAAAAAGAGAGATATATCCATTTAATAAAGTCAGTGTATGAATATCTCTTTTGTTTGAATAAAAGAATTGTCTTCCTGCCTTTTTTTAAAAACAAAACTGAAACAACTGGAATACCTGAAAGTGTTCTTATTTGACCAGGACAGAAAAACTGTCTTTTTTAATCACAAAATTTGCTTCTGCTTCCCTCCACCCCTCCCACCATATGCTATATTTAAATGCTTTGTCCACCTCTTTTACCTAATACTCCATTCTGAAAACTTAGTCTTATTTAATAACCAAACAACTAGATTTTTAGACTTTGTACATTTGCATCCAAAATAGAGCAAATATATGCAGATTGCTTGAAATTTACATTGTTAATTAGAGTGTGATTTTGGAAGAAGTCATTTTTTGTCTGTCCATGATTCAGGAAGTTTCCAGACCATGAACACATACTGAAGATAAAAAGAAGGCCTTGTTAATTTTTTATTTGTCTTTTCCTAAGCTAATCCATGCTGGTAAAGGGGAAGCCATTAGAATCAGATCAATTCTACGGTCTTTGATTCCACTGGAAGATTTGGTGGGAGTAATTAGTATTCCTTTCCACATGCCAACCATAGCTAAAGGTAATATGGTTGTTCTGCATTTTTTTATCCCATCCTATTATGTTTTGTAATTTATTGATGTATTGACACTCATACTTTTCTCAGCAATTAAAAATACTATAGAAATTAAACTATTTATTATGTGAGTTAGAGGAGAAATCATGTATCTCAAACATGTTTCAAAAATCTTTTTTGCATGCTGTAGTCAATAATTCTGTGTACTCTTAAATCACTAAGGTAAAAATCCCATTAAACGGAGTTATGAAAATCTATTACCACTTTAAAAAGAAAGTTAAGAATGCATGCTTTTGGTTTTTATAAACAATTTTAAAAAATTAAGATATATTTTCTCAATAGTATAATCGTTAGCTTTTGTTGTTCTAACCCTATCAATTGTTTCTAGCAGATCTTACTAAGACACCAGAGTTGTTCTTCAGCAACTGTGGTGAAATTATAGATGTGCCATATATAGGCAAATGTATTTCTTTGTGTTTTCTGCCTATATAGAATTGGTTGCAATTATGGGAGCTATGAGAGCATCTGTATAAAAAGGGGAAAGGAGTTACATCTGCTTTTTAAGGTGTCTGGAGAGAGAGCATTATAATTGCAGCTTGGATTGTCTAAGAACTCACAGCACAAGATTGTCCAATAGGTTGCTGTAGAAGACATAAAAAGATTAATCCTTCTATAACACCATTATTTATTTATGTTCCAAATAGTTATAGATAAGTAGATGATACCTCAGTAGCAGAATGCCGCTCACAGATACAGAATTGCTTACTGCTTTTCAAAATGAAAGTATCAACATTTTAAAATATTTCAGTGATATTTCAAAAGTTTTCAGATACGGAGAACTTTTAAGTACATTCTTAATTCTTCGTCACACATTATAGATATGGTCACCAATGCTGCATTTCCAGGATATTTGATGTAGAATTGTTGTAATTTTTACTTTCTGTCTGCTTCTTCTAAAAACTATGTAGTTCTATAGATTAATTATTATATTTTTAGTACTTAGCATATCAGAATATCACCTGGTAAGAATCCCTTGATACACAAAGCAGAAACAGAAAAGCATGAATGGACTTTGAGGTCTCTCTGGATAGAATTAGCCTTACACATTCTTTTTCATTTAACTTTTTGTAATAAAAGCATGGGGAAGATGCTTAGACTGCCTGGTCTGCTGATGAAGGATGATCCTTGTCATTGAAGTCTTGTTTCTTCCTTTTAGATGGTACTGTGGTGGAACCTGACATGTCTGCGGGGTTTTGCCCAGATCACAAGGCAGCCATGGTTTTGTTCCTTGACAGGGTCTATGGAATTGAGGATCAGGATTTTCTTCTACACCTTCTTGAAGTTGGCTTTCTGCCAGATCTTCGTGCTGCTGCTTCTTTAGATACAGTAAGGGTTTAAGTCTGTTTTTATTTTGATTCTTACTGAACACTAAAGCATTTTTCATTCCTCAGAAAAACATTTTTTGTGTCTTCATGTCTTCTACATTTCTCAAATTCTGGATGTACTGTGTGTTGCTGCTGAAATTTGATATTACTTGGAGATGAGTTGTCCAGAATAATGCTCACTTTATAAGAGTCCCCACTGTTACCCATACAATAAAAGATGCAATGCCTTTCCCCAGGAGACTTCCTGAGCTTGTGCTACGGAATCAAAATCAGATGAGCTGCTGGTGAAGCATGTACCTGAGAGCCTCTTTCCAAAGATACACAGAAAGTATTCATCTCTGTGCATTTTTTAGAGACACCTACATTGTTATTTAGAAAATGACAGATTTTTTGGTCTAGTTCCTCCTCAATATTGTTACCTTTTTATTCTGTGAGGCTTATTTCAATCTAATTTTTCTTAAATGTCTTGGTCCAGAAAGATTAGCTTTAGAGAGCTATTATGAGGGCTAAGACATTGACTTTGGTTTTCCTGTCTGACCTATTATGTCAACTCTGAAAATAATTATGTTGTTATTTAGAATCATAGATTTGTTAAGGTTGAAAAAGGCCTCTAAGATCATCAAGTCCATCTGTCTAGCACCACCATGGTTCACCATTAAACCATGTCCTGAAGTGCCATATCCACTTTTTGGAGCATATTTAAGTTTTTGAACACTTCCTGGGATTGTGATTCCACTGCTTCTCTGGGCAGCCTGCTCCAATGACAACCCTTTCCATGAAGAAATTTTTCCTGATAACTAAACTAAACCTCCCTGATGCAACTTGAAGCCATTTTGTCTTGTCCTGTCTCTTGTTACTTGTGAGAAGAGACTGACCCCCACCTCACTATAACCTCCTTTGAGGTAGCTGTAGAGATTGATAAGGTCTCTCCTGAGCCTTTTTTTTCTCCACTAGGCTAAACAGCCACAGCTCCCTTGGCCGCTCATCGTAAGATTTGTGCTCCAAACCCTTTACCAGCTCTGTTGCCTTTCTCTTTACTCTCTCCAGCACCTCAATGTCTTTTCTTGCAGTGAGGGGCCTAAAACTGGAGCAGTCTAACAAGTGCCAAGTACAGAGGAACGATCACTGACCTGGTCCTGCTGGTTCCACTATTGCTGATACAAGCCAGGATGTCACTGGCCTTCTTGACCACCTGGGCACACACTGGCTTGTGAAAAGGACCAGCACTCCCAGGTCCTTTTCATCCAGATATCTAAGAAAGAGCAGGGGAGGATTTTTTTTCTCACATGAAACTTGGCCTTGATCATAACAAAAATACTGACTGGTATTACCTGATTTTGGAGTGTTCTGTTAAGCAACTATGACATTCTTCAATATAGTCTTGAAAATTGTTTTGTTTTTGAATGGTTACCTTTAGTGTTCTGTTTTCATTCACTAAAAACAAAACAAAAGCCATCTATGAGACTTCAGAAGTAGGAGAAGGAGATAGGCATCTAGCTTTCAGTAGGTATCAAATCTTCATTTGTGTTTTGGAAATTTCCCTCTTTGTAACTACTACAAAAGAAAAAAAACCCAACAAATTCCTTTCATTTGTAACAACATTGATGAGACAAGTCTAATTTCTGTCCCATTTAATTCATAGGCTGCTTTAAGTGCTACGGATATGGCTTTGGCTCTGAATCGATACCTTTGCACAGCAGTCTTGCCTCTCTTGACCAGATGTGCTCCTCTTTTTGCTGGCACAGAGCACCACGCTTCCCTCATTGATTCCTTGTTACATACTGTGTACAGACTCTCAAAGGGATGCTCTCTTACCAAAGCTCAGCGAGATTCTATTGAAGAGTGTTTGCTGTCAATCTGTGGGTAAGAAAATACTCCTGGCTGTACAGGAATGCTAACTGATAAAGTAACCTGTGATATTTATAATAGAGGAATTCAGAACTGTGCCACCAGTAACATAATTAAGACTTTTTTTTTCCTGGCAAATGATTGTATGGTTTTTAATATAGTGTATTCAATTTGCAGCTTTATTAATTACCCATATCACTCCTCAGTTATTTTGTTGTTACCAAATCTTTTAAATTAAATCCGTTGTGATTAACAAAGAGGAGGTACTGTAAAAAGACAGAGCTCTGGAATTGTGGAATTATATATACACTGAATTTCAATTTAAATACTTTTATCTATACAAATTGGAAGTGTGGTTGATCAACATGGAACTTATACATTTCTATGTAGATTTTTATTTACTATGTTTTACATTTGAAATCCTAATCAATGACTAATATTGTTATGCCTGATTATTGATACCTGTGGGACAAATTTTGTCTGGGTGTCTGCAGACTCAAAACCAGTTAATTACTACCCAAGTTTTTTAAAAGCCTACAGGCTTAATTATCGGAAGTTGACTAAACACTTATGAATTCAATTTCTGGTTAAAGTTAATATATAGGCTTTCAGTTCAACAGAGATGTTTTGGTTTTTTTTAATATTTCACTGTGATTTTTTTCATAGTGTGGAAATGCGTTCAGAAATTACAGATATTTATACTATAATACTGTAAAAAGTACTAGATAGCATTTATTTAAATAAATATCACATTGACAATTTTATATATATATTACCATGATAGGAACCAATAAAACGGACCAGAGCTTGTTATTTATCTGGAAAGCTTTAATGTTCATGCCATTCTAACATACGTATTATAACTATTTCCACTGTCTTTCCAGTTGTGTCCACTGCTGTGTGTCTTGTTTAGGACTTCTAAAGAGATAGTGCTCTTATGTCTTTGTTAGTTTCTAGGATATTTTAAGAACCATTGAGATATATTACAAGAAATTTACATTATATCCTTTTCTCGTGTGCATGGTGATCCTAATACACAATATCAAAATTGAGTATTTTTTTCCTGCTTTTCTCTGTCTATTGATAAGGTATTTTCTCAGCTTCTTTAAAACATTTGATTTGCAGCTAGTTCAGAATATTTTATTTGGTATGCACTTGTTTGCTTTCTTCTGGACAACTTTTTTTTCTGTCCAGTTTTTATGAATTTGAAGAATTGTAATGACATAGAACTGATATGTTGCTTTAATGTAATTGTTAATTATTTGAATGAAACTGTGCTGGTACACCCCTTTGAAATGGTTTGTCTGCTTTTAGGCAGTTGCGGCCTTCCATGATGCAGCATTTGCTGAGAAGATTAGTATTTGATGTTCCTCTATTAAATGAACATGCAAAGATGCCTCTCAAGGTAAAATATATATTAGTATTCAACAGAAAATGCTTGCATGGAGAAGATTCTCTATAATCTTTGCTACATTATCTCCACTCTGCAGTAATCTAAGGCCATGGTTTTTAAAGATAAATTGTTACTTTGGGAGAAATTCAGTCTGATTTACATCAATTCATATAGAATTATGAAGTCCAAGTCTACTATTTGCTTCTCCTTTATCTCCTGTTTGTTTTAGCCCATGTGGACATAGAAAAGAAAAACCTTTTGTGGAAGGGGGCAGAATCCTATGCACAAAACATAGCAATTTATAATCTGTATGTACCCTTACTTCTGTCCTTTGCTTTGGTTTTCCTTGCTCTTGGAAAACAGACACTTTTTCTGTAGTTGGTACCTGGAAATCTCAGCCTTGGCCATATTGATCACCATAACTGGTCTACTCTGGCCTCCAATCGGGAGGCCTGGAGACACACCATCTATAACGCAACTGTCTCCTTTGAGAACGCACGCAGGATCACTCTCGAGGAGAAAAGGCAATGCAGAAAGAACCGTGTCTTGCAGAATACACCACCTAAGGAGTCTTTCTGCTGTGCCTTTTGCAATCGGATATGTCTGTCACGTATTGGCCTCATAAGCCGCCAGCGTGCCTGTAGCAAATGTGGATAGAGCCTTTCCCAAATCTTCATTCGCGAAGCCTGGCCATGATGACCTGGAAATCTAAGAAATACATATTTAGTAATGAAGTTTCATTTTGGTTTTAGATCCCAAAAGTTTATCCATATCTTTTTGTTCTGATTCCTAATGCACAAGAAAAATGTGTGTTTTTTTGTTTCTGAGAAGATTCCTCAGAATATCATCATAATCAGTTCTAAGAAACAAATGGCTTCCTACCTTACCTACTGTTTTTCAGCAGTCCTTTTTAGTGCTTTCCCACTTCCACTCTGAATGAGGTATTTAATCTTTTCTTACTTAATATATTTTTATGATTTTAAAACCTATCAGGTCTCTGACCTCAGAGGAGGAATTTAAATCATTATTCTCAAACCCAGGACCTGCTGCGAAGTCCTGCCAAGGACTTCATAATTTTGTTTCTGTTCCTTAAGAAGTCGTTGATCAAACTAAGATGCTGGATCTGCCATTCTTCAGTGTCTGTGTATGAGAAATGTAGTTGATAATTTAGTATGTTGCCCTAAAGTGGTCCCTTCTAATGCATTATGACATTTTTTGTGCTGCTAAAACCAAAGATTAACTTGGTGCTCTCTCCATGGCTACAGACCTTCAGGGTTTTGTTTTTTGGGAAGGAACAACCCCAGTTCCTTGACATCTGTTCATCTGAAAGAGCAGGCTTTATGATACTGAGGGTCATGACTGCAGTGAGTTTCCCATGTTGCCGAACTGAACAGTAAGGAAATAATAATTGGATCCTTTTGTCAAGTCAGGCCTTGCAAGAATATAGATGTGAAGAGAACCATGTTAGCAAAAGATTTTGTCCATTGACCGTAAACAAGTAATAGGAGTTTCTGAGGAAAGTGAACTCTTGATCTGATGATAGACCTATAACTTTTAAGAGGTTTCACTGACAATAAACTGTTTTTCAGTGATTTAACAAGGGACTCCTACCCGTACCTATTAATGTGTTTCTGATTTGAAAGTACTCTGTGTATTCCTTATGGGCTTGTACTGGCAAACAGATTATAGTAATCTAAAAAGGCAACTGTAAGTTAATCAGGCATCTGGAAATATAATTTTCAATGGGAAAAAAGGAGGAAATAATGAAGGCTAATCAGAATACAGTGTTACCTACTGTGAATACATTTGCTATTTCTACAGTTAAAAATTTCCTCAGTTTAAGCAACAAGTGAATTCAAATCTATGGTGTTTTTCCTGTATAATATATGGCAAACTTTATGGAATAGAGCTGCCTTTTTATTTCCTCTTAATTCATGTTCAGTGCTTCATCAGGTACTTTTCTAAGACTAAGACCTACCTTTACTCTCTTGACTAGGTTTAAAAGCATATATGTATATATATATCAGTATGCTCATGCAGTCTAAAAGCAAACTTATCTGGCCATTGTGTAATAGAATATAGTTTGAAAAAATATTTTCAGATACATATTTGACTCTTAGAGTCCATATTTCTGAGACTCCTGTGGTTCTACATAAATGATAAAACTTTTGTCTTTTTACAGGCTGTATGCATGTAAGTTCTTCTCTCTGTTTTTTCTTTAATCATCTGACCAATTTAAGTAGTAAATAGGTATTAATAGATTATTTAAATATGAAGGTATAAAAATATATTACGTGTATTGTTGGTTTTTTTCCCCCCAATCCATTAAAAGTATAACAGAACTGTGCAGTATCAAGATTATATTTTTGGTTATCAAAATTCTCACTTCTGCACATCAGACTTTTTTTTTTTTAAGTCCTGTCTTTATTTTTGTGCATAAATAGTGCAGATTTTTACTATGAATGTCTGCATTTTTCCACCTTGACATGTGTTCTGACTGGAAAAAGAGAATCCTGTCAGATCTTTACTGACTGTGACTTGCAAGATTTTTTTCCAAAAAGCTTTGAAACAAAGATGAAAAAACTTCTAATTCTGTGTGTATATGCTCCAGTGATTTAAAAAAGAGATACACAACATCGATTATTGATAAAAAGATAGAAATTCTTCTGGTAATGTCTGTAATGGTCAAGTGCCAGAATGGAAGGACCTCAACAGATAATTTTATTTGCTTTCGAAATATGTTTTGTTTTAGTTGCTGACAAATCATTATGAAAGATGCTGGAAGTATTATTGTTTGCCAAGTGGATGGGGTAACTTTGGTGCTGCCTCAGAAGAAGAACTTCATTTATCCAGAAAGTTGTTCTGGGGTATTTTTGATGCTTTATCTCAAAAGGTAAGTAATTTTAATATCCATCTATTGCTGTAAAATCCTTACTGTGTAATCTTTTTTTCTTTAATCTGTGATTTTTATCCAGCTTTTGTCAGTACTGTATTGTGCACTTTGAAGGAAAAGATACAGGCTTTAGTAAATTTAAATCTTTCTCTTGTAACTTCTGCTTTAATGTAGGTATACCATTTTTCTGCTCATTAAAAAAATATATATCAGTAAAGCAGTAATCTTGTTATATATCTGTATAGATCTGTACAGTTCTCTGCTTAGTAGTTGTAGTTGCAACACCTTTGAATCAATTCTATGTTGGACAAAAATTTAATAATACACCTTGTTATGTATTTATTGTTCATTCTGTGACAGTTTTTAACAAATCTACTTAAAATTTCATCAGTTTCATTTCAAATCTAAGTATTTCGGAATGCTGTGCATATTCTTGTGCTATGTTTTCTTCTTAGGCATCTGAAAAATGTCTATTTTTTCTGCCAGTGAAGTCTGCACTTTTCTCATTTATTTGAGCAAGAGCAAGACTTGATCCTAGTTTTATCTACATACTTTGGACAGTTTTATTTTCAGAACAAAGATTCAATTTCACATCAAGAAAGCCAGTCTGTGACTGCTTGGTTTCACACATAGCTGTATCAGTTTCAGCAATGATGCTGAAAGTTCCTATTCACTACTCACTTTCTATTCCTGGTGTTTTCCACAGAAATATGAACAAGAACTGTTCAAACTGGCTTTGCCTTGTCTGAGCGCAGTTGCTGGGGCCTTACCTCCAGATTACATGGAATCAAATTATGTCAATATGATGGAAAAACAGGCTTCAATGGATTCAGATGGGAACTTTAATCCTCAACCTGTTGATACCTCAAAGTAAGGAATTACTTCATTTTTTTTTAATTGTGAATGTGTAAAAGAGGGGGGGAAAATCTGTTGTTTGGTATAATGGGAATTTACAGCTTTTCCTCTCTTTAGAATGCTTATCTTCTGGATAAAATTGAGACCTTAAATTTTTATTTTTACTTAAGTATTTATTTTAAATCATGTAAAACAATAACTATCAAGTTACATAACTAATTTCTTGGTCAAATTAGAATATTTTTAATGCATTTTTACCCTGAAGATAGAATTGTCCAATTATCTTTATATGTCTGCTGCAAACAAACCATCATGCTTTTAGGAGCTGAAAAAGTAGACTAGCCTGCTCATTCCTGTCATTATTAACATGTGACAAGACACTAATTCCAGTATGTGTGAGTGACACTGTACCTACAAAAAATTATGTTTGATCATGCATTCATATAATCATTTTATTATGAATAATGGGGAACTGGGCAGAAAGATATTCATTCTCTCTGGGCAGTCATACTCTGACCATGATTTTTTAAGTACATTAGCCAGACAGAGCACGTATCTAAATGGAAATTTTCTGCCCTGATTTTTGACTACAGCCAGCATGCTGTTTTCCTTTCTATAGAACAGTCTTATAGAAGCGTGGCTATGCACTGTATCTTGAAAAATTCCTCTTGTAAGACATTTGCTTCAGTTGCTTCAGTGAGCTTTCTGCCTGTATTCAGCACACAAAATGCTGTCAGTAGGTTGATACCTGTGTTACAGCATGATTGTACATGTATGCACATTGAAATATGGTAGTAAAAGCCACAGTCTAGTCTGGAATATAGAAATCCCTTCAGCCACCATGAAAATTCATTTGTCTAAAATGTATTTAAAATATATGAAGGTTTAACAAAATTTAGTAAGAGTATTATATTATCATTTAGCAAATTGAATATTATTTTATCTGGTGTCATTTTTGAGAAAAATTGTAGATAGACAGAATATATTTGAAAAACTTAGAAAATGTTACTTAACATTACTCAAACCATAGGTCACTTCTTTGCCATAGTCACCAGTTCTGTGATATTTCAAGACAAAGAAAGCACTAATGCTATGTCACCTACAAATTATCTTAACATTCTTTTAACATGCAAATCCTGCATCACATTGCTTACTACTAGACCTATTTATATTAAGCTGTAGGTAATAGGACATTTTTTTACTTGTCAGTTCATTGCATTTCTGAAATTATTTGAAGTATTATAGCACTAGTAGAGTTCCCCCTGAAATACACTCTTTCAAACAATAAAAAAACTGATGACAGCGCTGGATGAATATTTTCTGACCTTTGTATGTGGTTAGGCTCTTGCAAACTGTTACTCAGACATTTCTGGTTTACATTTCTGCTTTTTCTTATGACTGAAAATTAAAATCCAGACTCTTCTACTTTGCAGTAGGTGGCACTGTAACGCTTCTACTACCAAATCCTATGTGTTAGAAGGGAAGATTTTGTTATTTCAGCAATGACCAAGAAGCAGTTAATCCTTTTCATTTGTAAGAATGCAGATGAAGAAAACTACTGATATTTGATAAATTTTTTCTCGAAGAAGGTTCTATCTCTAGTACTTGCTTGACAACTAAAAATCATTCCTTTTTCTTTACTGCCTCAGAAACCTTAACTTCTGCACTGTCCTGTACACCTCTTGAAAGGCTAGTGTATTAATTTGTGTGGCTTTTTATTATTTTTAATAAGGATTTTAATATTTTAAATATTCACTGGTGTGTTGGAAAATAAAGCATTAGGCATATAATTTTCAAGTTGCATAAGTTAGTGTGCTTCAAGCATATAATTCAATTTGTAGGAATGTATAAAATAGATGATGTGTTTCTAAAAGGACTGTTATCGCACTTAGTTTATAATGGACATGTGCAATAAGTTGCTACCATAATTCTGAAACTATAAGTCATAGTTTTATCTTTAATACTAATAAAATTATAGTAAAAGAAATACGTGTCAAGAAGCATGAGTGCTCAATATCATTATTGATTTTCCCTGCACACATTTCAAAGAAGTAAAATTCCTACAACAGCTGTGATTGTCATTCAATGCCCATTAAATAATTCAGATTTCTTCCTTGATTTAACTAGGCCTTGGAGCAAACTGTAGGTGAGGAAGAACAGCACAGTAAGATGTGTTGAATTGATGTATGCATTATTAGTTATATACTTTGAAGTTTTCTTCAAAACAAAAGCATTCACATTTTAGCATGTGTGATATAATGCTAATTTTCTCTTCACTTTCAGCATTACAATCCCTGAAAAGCTAGAATATTTCATTAACAAATATGCAGAACATGCTCATGATAAGTGGTCAATGGAAAAGGTAAAATCTATGTTCCTGTTAAAGCAAAATCAGATTTTTTTATTTGAATCCATTTCATCTTTAAAATGTTTTACTCTGGATGTTATTATTTTTCATAAAGCTACAAGTTAGTATGTAGATAAGATATAAGCACATAATTTTCTTGAAATGTATTTGAAGAAAAGTTCTGTAAGTGCATATGAGTGTTTCAAAATAATGTTTCATCATTTCATCATTTTTATTGTTGACTTTTGAGTAAACATACTTGCTAGTTGTTTAGCAGTTTTATGGACTTGAAATTACTTTTTTTTTTTTTAAGCAAAAAAGGTCTTTAGTATTTTTATTCCTTTGTGCCATTTGTCCACTGTTAGAAATAGTTACTCCACTGTAGCATGATATTCTACTCCATATAAATCTGCAAAAGAAAAGAGTATTAATATGATAGCTTTGGGTAATCATTAATTCGCAAAAAGATGGCACACTACATGATTCACTTTTCAATGTACAGATAATATAAATGTTGGTTGAGAAAATGTTGAGAAAATAGTAGAAAGGAAACTTTAAGAGAACAGGTCTGCAGAAGCATTGTTCAGTTAATTTGTACCAATAAAAATAGGTATTTTTTTTACTTTTCTCCATTTTTTCCTTACTTATTGTTGCTGTTTTCAGTTTGCCAATGGATGGACGTATGGTGAAACATTTTCTGAATCTGCAAAAGTGCAACCATTAATGAAACAGTATAAGTTACTGTCTGAAAAGGTAAAGAATTTGTTCATTCAGGGTGGTTGAAATATCACTGAAAATATCATCTTGTGTTTATATAATTTTAAAAGATTATTTGGAGTATGTCAGTTAATGTGTGGTTGTTGCCTTCCCCCAAACCTTGAAAAGATATAGAAGGGTTTTATTGTATATTAAATAAGCCACTCAGTCTGTTTTCTCACATGGCTGAATTTATGTGGCATAACTTAGGGCTAAACTGAAGTGTGATAATGCTGGTAAATTTTATAGTCAAATATATTAAATACATGAAAATATAGTAAAATAATTCGTAGCCCAATTAGGTTAGCTTGTCTGATCTCAACAGAAGGTAGAGGCAGATGATGTCCAGAGGTCTCTTTCAACATAGACTTTCTTATGATTCTATGATTTTGGTTTTTTGGTTCATGTAGCAGACAGAACACTTACTCCTGAGAATTACTGCTCTACCTTTGACTTCATGTCTGAGAATGCTGTTAACAGGATGAGATTATCAGCTTCCTGCAGGGCCAGAATTCTTCTGCCCAACCCTGAAATTATAAATAAGCTTTTTAATATCTTGTTTATTTGCCTCGTTTCATTAACCCTGGACCGTAAGGGTTTATTTAAGTACATTTCTTTGCATCTCATAAACAGGAAACGTCCAAACTGGTTTTTTGCTCTGTACAGCTGTAATAAACAAGTTAATTATTGTATGTACATTCTTTTAGGAGAAAGAAATTTATCGATGGCCAATCAAAGAATCATTAAAGACTATGCTGGCATGGGGATGGCGAATTGAACGAACACGGGAGGGAGATTCCATGGCACTGTATAATCGGACACGTCGCATATCTCAAACCAGTCAAGTGAGTCATTTTGCTAAAATCTTTTTAACAAGAAGGCATGCAAAATCTGCTCTCTGGTCTTTGGTTTTAAAAGTGATGAAATAAACTTGTAGCATAAAAATATGTGAAAGCATTTTTCACAGATAATTGTACAATTCTGACAATTGGTTTGGATTTCTGTTCACTGAAGCTGGAACTTTATTTCCCTGCTCCAAAGTAATATGCTAAAAAACATTTTCAAAAAAAGTAAAACTAAACAAAACTGAAATAAGAATGGATTTGTTCATCTGATTTAAAATTAACCGTGGTATTAAGGGGAATTATTTACTCCAGCTGGTGATTACATATTAATTGTGAGTATTAATATGATTTTAGTCTACTATTTTTTGAAATTTGGTGTCTATGACACCTTTAAGTATATAAATAAATAAATAAAAGTACATATAAAAGTTACTTTTATACTTATTTTTGTCAAGGAAACTTAAGAATCAGTGTTAACGCAGCATAAATTTACATCCGTAGATTGCCAAAATGATGAATTATTATTTATCTTTTAGAATGGACTTCTGAAATCAAAATTCTGTAAGGATAAAATGGAGAAATAGTGACACTAAGTTCTCTTAGAGCTCCACATACTTTGCAATTAAACTAGGGAGGTGAGAAAATCTGATTCACACAGACACACGTGGAGGGCAAACAAATAGGTGAAATAAACTGGAGGGGAAAAATCTTTTCCTCTTCTTTCCACTCAGCTCTGCATTATTTACATGTTTGAGTGGTGATATACCTGTGTAAAATGAACAGTTGAACCTGCCTCTCAGCTCTATATAGACCCTACTGTATATAAAGTGATTTGATTTAGTACTTGGGCTAAACTACACGTTGTAGTTTGTACACTGTTATTGCCTTCCAAAACTACTGACTTCCAAATTTCCTGACTTTCTGATGTGTATAATACCAGTCTCGAAGACTGTACTGATAGAGATATTTGTATATGCTTTAAGCATAAGGATCTCAGAATGAATAGCTTTTTAGTTGAGATTCAAATTATAACAACATATGAAAACAACTTTTGTAGCTATGTTTACTATCTTCCCTTACTATAATGAATTTGTATAACTTTTCTAGAAGAGTTTCTGAAACCTAAAATATTTCTGTATTTCAGAGTACATTATCATATTAATAATCATTATGTTTTTAAAATGCGCTGTCATCCCATCATCATCATGGCCAGGCTTCGTGAACAAAGATTTGGGAAGGCTCTATCCACATTTGTTACAAGCACGCTGGTGGCTGATAAGGCCAATACGAGATAGAAATGTCCAATTGCAAAAGGCACAGCAGAAAGACTCCTTAGGTGGTACATTCTGCAAGACACGATTCTTTCTGCCTTGTCTTTTCTCCTCGAGAGTGATCCTGCGTGCGTTCTCAAAGGAAACGGCAGCGTTATAGATGCTGTGTCTCCAGACCTGCCGATTTGAGGCCAGAGTAGGCCAGTTATGTTGATCAGTATGGCCAAGGCTGAGATGTTATATCAGGGAGTCCTTGTATCTTTTCTTCGGGGCTCCTCTCTTGCAGCAGCCGTGGCAAGTTCACCATAAAGCCAGATCTTAGGGAGGCGGTGGTCCTTCATCCTTGAGACGTGCCCTGCCCGATGCAGTTGTGTTCTCAGCAACATGGCCTCAATACTTGTGATTGCTGCTTGTTCTAGAACAGATGTATTAGTCACATAATCTGACCAGTGGATGTTTAGGATTGTGAATTTAATCACTACCTTCATGTTAATGTAACAATACTTGCATTGTTTGCTTTAGAAAATAGTATTTTTTCAGTATTTATTTACTGCGTGCTGCTTATGCATCCTTTATGCTATTGTCTATGAATAATAACTGCCTTTTGAAAGGAAGCCTTCAAACTTTTAGGCCTCTACATGCTCATATAAATACATATTAAAATAATATCACAAATAGGAGCGAAAGTCTGGACACTATTCTTTCTATAGGAAGACCTACCTGAGGGAGACATATATCTATTACTGCAGAATATGTAGAGGAAAGCCTAGCAATACCCCTTTTCTAGCCACACTTTTTTCCCCTTTTCCAGCCACACTTCTTGTATCAGTGGCTTGTCACCCAGAGAACCTCCATAATTTTTTAACCTTCTTTGACCATTTGTGTCAATGTAATGAGCAAAGTTGTGACAAATGCAGGCAGTAGAAAGAAAGAATGACAAAATGGTGATATTTTCTGAGTGGAGAGGAGAAACAGAAGGTAAAAGAGAAGTATTTTGTAGATTCTAGTCTTAAATGTAGAAATATGGTTGAAAAGCCAAATTCAGAATTTGATTTTTGCCTGAATTCACCTTCAACGTGATTGTCTGAGATTTTGCCTGCTGAGAAAAAAAAAATCTCTAGAAAATGCAGAGATTTTATTATAACTTCAGTATGGCCTGATCCACAATAGGTAGGTTAAAACCTTAAAGGAGTTCAAGTAAAATTTGCCTTTGAATGAGAGGGATTTGTGTCTGATGGCTGGCTGTCCATGAGAACAAACTTTGTTGATCTTTGCCTAATTCTCACTTAAGTTTATGACCTTGATTTATTTTCAGTTGGGCTACATAGGATCTTTTTGCTCTCTAGAGATATACAAGTTACTTTTTCCTGAAGTTCTTTCACTACTTTCCTGCCTTGTTAATGATAACTTCTTCATATTAAATGCTTGCATAACTTGACCGTTTTGCACATTTGTCATTCAGATCTCTGTAGATACAGCCCATGGTTACACTCCTCGAGCAATTGATATGAGCAATGTCACCCTCTCCAGAGACTTACATGTGAGTCAGAAACACTTAAACTGCCTACCCTTGTTTTTTTATAATTTAATTTTTAAAGTTCTGCTAGTTTATTTTAAATAATTTGCTACCAAATCTTACTTTCTTTAATATGCTTTGATTTTTGTGGGGGTTTTTTTCTATAATTTCTCCTTGATCCTCTGTTGCTTAAAAAATATGGTTTATGTTGAAAAGCTTCAAAATTTTCTGTATTCCTGAATTGATTTTCCCAGCTCTCTTTGTGAACATTTGTTGTTTTGAAGACAATCCTATTTAGAAGAGCTAGCAGCACCAATCTTTTCTGTTTTTCATTCATTTTTCCGTTATCTGTCCAAAACATTTTGTCATTGCCCTTTTTTTTCCTAAACCGAAGAAATAAGAACTAGGAACTGTTGCTACAATAAAGATTGTGAGATTAGAGAATGAAGGAATTGCAGGTATGATTTTGACAGACCTATCTGTAGATTGCTGCTGTCTGGAACAATATATTTTAGTTAATAAATGATGTTTCTGTCATTAGTTAGGATTTTTTTCATGGTGTTTGATGGAGCATGATGCTAGTTTTTACTGTGAATATGATTACAGTATTATGTAGGCATACTAAATAGTTTTAAATTAGTTAGTATGAATGTTTGTACCAGTCTAGTGATTGCAACATGATGTTCAAAGCTGGCTACAATAGACTCCTGAAACACAGGGTGAAGTTTGCCCATACTAAGCTTTGGTATGGTGCAGGGAAACAAGCAGCAGTAGCAGATTAACTGGCTAATTGTACAGTATATACTATACTGTATCAAATTCTCACACTGGATTTCTCCTCCTTGATTTCTGTCTTGTAGTTTCGAGTTTTATATTTCTAGCCATTTTAGATTGTTGACTAGCTCTACAGTAATAAGAATTTTCTGCCAGGTAACCGTCATTACACTGGTGATCATTCCAAAGAGTTCATAAAATTGATAATTGAATAACTACTTCTATCTTATTCTTTTCTTACACTCTTATCTTATTCTCTGTTCTTACACTCTTATCTTATTCTGATAACAAAGATTCCTTACTATTACATTTAACATTTGTATAAACTCAGTATAATTGAAAGACTGTGAGGACTTTATTGCTCGTGAACAAACTCATGATGTGAACATCATCATAGTGTTATGTTGCAGTAAACCAAACTCAGATAAAAGTAACCATCCTGTCACAAACCACAAAGAAATGGTATTAGAACTTCTGTTAGTCCCATACCCTCTAATACTCATCATTAATTGAACTTCCTTTGTAGCCCTTAGCTATAAAGCAGAGCCTGTTGACTTTATGATTCATTTGCCCTGTGAAGAGAGTTCTTTGAAACCAGGTTCAGAATATGTTATTTTAGAGCTAAGTAAATATAATTAAAATGCAATTTCAGCTATTAATTGTCCTGATACAGACATTCATGAAATATCCAAACATGTTAGTATTAATGAGATCTGAGTTTTAAAAATTGTGTATTTAATTTTGAACATTTTTAAAAATGTTTAATATCTTTCAAGTTGGAGTTCAGGCTTAGATAAATTGTTAGAATGAAGTTAATAGTTTTGAACAGAGTTGGGGGGGTTTTTAAGTGTTTTGTTTTTGTGGTTTCTTTCTTTCTTTGTTTGTTTTAACTAGTACATAAGAATTCATGCTGTTCAATCTTTACATCATCCTGTGCAAATAATATGCTAGGAGGAACTGACCATGTCTAAAACTGTAACTCTCCAAAATACTTCTCATTTTGGTCTTATGTCACCTGGTCACATCCTGGTTCCATGAGTAGCTAGATCTTGCTCTGAAAACATCTTCATAGCATCCTACTTTCCAAGGAAATAAAACACAGACTATACTACATTTTTCCAAGGTCCTAATTGGGATTATCAAAACACCAGGATCCGAGTGTGCATGATAGAAAGAATCTATCATTACAGAGATATGTGCAATAATATATTCATTGGAGAAAAGTTTATGAAACGAATTGTCTTATGAACAAGATATCACAGAATATGCTGAGTTGGAAGGGACCTACGAGGATCATTGAGTACAACCCTTAGCCCTGCACAGGATATGGCTGAAAAGTTTGTGAATTCATGAGTATTCTCACAAATAAAGGAAATACTCATTACTCAAAAGCCTTACTGAAGATGAGCAGAATGTTTCTGTAGTTTCATGAGAAAAATGAAAAATGAAATCTGCAGAAAATTCCACCACTCTGTACAACCGTGGGGGGCTGTACAACCAGGGGAACAGAAGAGGTGGGTTTAAAAAGTTGTTTTGTGTTGGAATAGTAGTTCCTTCTAGTTATATATTGGAGAGCTTGTCTGTTTTGCCTGGGATCGAGCTTCTAGTTTGCCAGTCTGAGTTTGTTTTATAGGAATAAGGTATAGAAGAATTTATGTGGTAAAATAGTTGATGTTTTTAACAGTGTGCCCACAAAAATGAGCATAATATCCACATTGAAGAACCTATATATGATTAGTCTGCAGCCAGCAGTAACAATGTTGATTCAGTCCTCTGGCTTGCTGTTCTTTATTTCCCTGACCAGAGCCTTCAGAGGGTTCTTTTTGGCCTTGAAGAATCAAGTACCCCATCTTACAGCCCAGTACTCTTTCCAGACTATACTTCTCTTTGTGGTTCCTCCCTTTTTTTACTAACAGTTCTTTCTTCAGCACCAGGTTCCTAACTCCTATACCTATGCCCGTTCTACCCAAATTCTATATAATATTTTTTCAATAAAAACTTGTTTCCAGTGAATCATTATAGTGTAATTGTATTGAACTTCCCAGAGAACAAAACTTGTTACTTATTATCAACCAGAAAATTGTCCTTTTTGAGAGTTAACCACTGCAAGACATATCTCTAAGCTCTCCATTTTCCTAAGGCTATGGCTGAGATGATGGCTGAAAACTACCATAACATATGGGCAAAGAAAAAGAAAATGGAGCTTGAAGCAAAAGGTAATATTAACTATAAATATTTTCAGTATTTTAAGTTCACTGCGATTAGCTTGGGTTATGCATTTGAGAAAACAGATGAACAGAAAAAGGAACAGCATATTAAAATGACAAAGAAGAAACAACAAAGTATCTGTTGTGATGTTTAGTACCTGAAAGTTTTTATAGTACCACATGTTCTTGTTTAAGTAGCTTACCAGTTCAAATATATCACAGGAAGAGAACTCAAAGGCTGTAAATTAATTGAAGCTACATTAATATATTTTTCTTATAGCATTAATCTTTTAGAAGTAATAGAAAATTTTATAATATGTGGCTTAAAAAAAAATCCAAGGATTTTTATAGAGGGAATTTGTTCCTTTTTAGAAATATTATTATTATGAGGGACTTGCTATTGTATTTTTTCTGAGATGAGTCTGATCATTGCCCTTACAATTTCCTGGGGTTTCAGAGCAATTGTTGTAGGAATTTATTGTGTTCTCTTGTGTGATGGTGATTTTAGAAGCTGAAATCCTAAGAATGTTGTTTTTTACGCAGATATTTATATTAATAATAGCAGCATTATTTTCCTGCCAAATTAAGTGTCTGCTTTCAGGGATGTATCGATACATCAGATAAGCAATACCAATGCAGTTTATACTGTTTAGCTCTGATAAGCATTCTTTTAATCAGGTTGGACAGTTGTGTGAACTATGTTTGAAAAATGCATTCTAATTTTCTGTCTTTAATTTATTATTATAAAGTAGAACTGTATCACTTTAATATATTTTTAAATATGTGTATATCTTGCTAAACTCAGTGAGCGCTGTCAGAATGTTTAAAGGCAGGACTGTATATGTTTATGTATTTGTTAATATCATGGTTTTCTTCTTAAATTATGTGTAATTTATTGAAATATTTCCAGTTTTATTAAATGAAGTTGTAATTGTAATAAATGTTTGTAACAGTTAAGCACTTTGTTCTTCTTTAAGAGTTCTTGCGGTAGGTTCAGTGTATTTACTTGGTACTTGCAGCAGCTATGTCAGAACTATGGAGCCATGTCCAAAGTTCCCACCTGAATGTTTCTTAAGGTTTGTGTAAAGAAACAGACAAATGTATTATTGTTATTTCAGACTAGATTTTACTGTAACATATATGTACATGAGAATGCTTTTGCCTACTAGGACTTACCACGTCAACAGAAAACTCTTTAACTAATTTTTAATTCTCTTGATGTTCCATAGTAGGAGGAGGCAACCATCCTCTTCTTGTTCCTTACGATACACTCACTGCCAAAGAAAAAGCCAAGGACAGAGAAAAAGCACAGGATATTCTGAAATTTCTACAGATTAATGGATATGTTGTCTCCAGGTAATTCTCTGTAACAGAAGTTTTCTAGTAGTCCTCAGTAGTGGTGGTTGTTTGTTGTTTGGTTGTTTGGTTTTGGGGATTTTTGTTTGTTTTTTTAATCAGAAGAAAGCTCTATGATCATTTTTAGGTTTCAATGCCTGGGAATAAGGATGAGCTCCTTCATTTAAAACATTGTAAGGAAGAAATGCATTACAGAGATAGTAGCAATGTTTTGGAAGGCATTAGCAGAGTTCTCCAGAATCTCTGCACATCTTCTTCCACCTTTCTTCTCAACACTGCAGCCTGTTTTTTTCTTTCTGATGTGTCTCCATACATCCAGCTGTTAGTAAACTTTCTAGTTTTCTACAAGTAATAAAATTATATAGCATATATAATAAGAGTGATGAGGTACAAGGCTCAGTCAGAACACTATATTGACAGGCCACAGTTTACATGTGATCAACCATTTTTAAAGCTCTTTTTACCTCTTCTCCCTCTGCTCTTGATACTTTCCTGCTGCATAGTCCATCATTGGTTTGTGTAGTTCCACTGATCTGCCTCAAATATTCCAAATCCTCATGTGCCCTCCTCTTAGGAGTTACAAAATACAGGTGGTCCCTGTATTTTGTTGTGTCTGAAGTTTCTTAATGGCCCCTTATTTAGTAACTGGAGACTTTCATTCTCCAACGTTGTCTTCTTTATCCCTTCTCTCTTGGGTTTGTGACTCTGTGTTCTTATTTATGTCTTCTCTTTTATTATCCTCTTGAGGTCCTTGATCAGATAACATTAATGAAGCAGACATTCTTGTACCCTTACTGGTATCAACAGCTGACAAAACTGTTTTAATTCCAGGATCTGTTTTTCTGAAACTGAACCCTACCATTGTCAATGTTTTAATTTAAAGCATAAATGTGCACTACACAGTCAGTTATATTCAATATATATGAAGTAGTTATACTTTTTAAACTTGCAACATAACTGAGTACTAGTGTACTTCTGATGGGAGACCAGGTGGCTGTGATTCAGTCTCTTGCTCATTAAACTTGGTTTCTTTATGTGCCATTAATTAAGTCCTGATCCTGCATAATCAAGGCATATGTCAATGCTAACTTGTTGCCAGCAGAAATCAGCCCATGTCATGGATTCACTCTCTGAAGATTCATACTTGTTGAAAGAAGTGCTTTTCATATCAGATTAGTAACTATGATGAAACATGCAGGAAGAGCAATCCCCTCACTTTATTTTAGTTTTTCTCTGATTTTTTATAAATGCTACATAACTATTCAAAGATTTTCCATTGCAAACAGACTTCTGGGGAAAAGTCATAGTGATGAACATTAGAATTCCTTCTAATTTGCTTAAATCGAAGTATTTTGGAAGCATCAAAACTCCATCACCCAAGAATCAGTCCCTGGAGGAAAATATAAGATAGTAATGCCTTACAAATAATGGAAAGAAATTATAATAATAGTGGATTAACTTGATTGACAAGTCTCATTTTTCTGTAATGTTCTAGCTGGGAAATCTTAGTTGTGTTTTTAGAAATTGCTCAAAACTTGAGTAGGTGTAAGAGTACTGTTTATGTCAAACACAAAAAATTCTTATGTTAATAAGCACTTAATTGTTACTAGAGAAAATGGTGTCAGCTTACATGGAGAGGTAAGACTGCTTTTAGTCCTTCTGTGTGTGTGTGTGTGAAAATTGCTTCTTTTTACAGAGGACTTAAGGACCTGGAATTAGACACGCCTTCCATTGAGAAACGGTTTGCCTACAGTTTCCTTCAGCAGCTCATAAGATACGTGGATGAAGCCCATCAGTACATTCTGGAGTTTGGTATAGTATCCCTTGCACATTTTTTTTCAAATAATTGCTAACTAAGATGATGTTATAAAAAAACTAGAAAATTTTTAAAAATAGCATTTTCCTGGACTAATTTTTCCCTTAATTTCCTATAGTTGATGAAGATTATGAATTTTGAAAAGTTACATGGTTGCCATTCATTCCAGTTTCCCATATTCATTCCTCATATTTAAAGAGTTTGGCCAAAATTTATAATGACTTTCATTCTTTGAAAAAGAAACTAGATGCTCCCTTGCATTTATGCACAAAATTATAATCTCTCACATGTGCACATTAATAGTTACTATCATATATAATCCCTTTTTCAGAGAGCAAATGAAACCAGTCATTTGTACCATTCTGAAATGTTCTCTGGAGAAGGGAGTAGAGAAACCTCTTCAGCAAAGTCCCACAATTGGAAGGTTCTTTCACAAACACCTGGCACATGTTTTGTCAACAGTGCTATGAAGGATTTAACTTTATCTACTTTTGGTGAAGATAAAAAAGATATAAAAGTTCAGTGACCCAAGTCTACTTCTTACATGAGCAGTAAAAGCCAAAAAACCTGGCTAGATGCATGTTGTGAGCATGGGAGTTATAAGTGACACACAACATATACTGTGCCTCATGTGTAGTCATAGATGGTGTAATTGACAGTAGCAGGAACATCAAGATTGACTAAATCAATGCTCACCCAAAAGTCTGTCTAGTTTCAAAGTGGAAATTATCAAATTTTTGAATTATTGTATGATGGTTACTTACACTAGCAAAAGTCTGGTCTTGATAACTCGTCAGGTTACTTCTTCTGCTGATGCCTGATTACCATGGCTTCATCCTTCTTAATTATATAAATTTGTCATAATTGCAAGAAAGATAATGAATAAAGACTGAAACATTAGAAACATTGGTGGAACGAATACCATTCAAGTCCTGCAATGGATTAACAAAGACAGGACAATTAAATAAAGGAGAAATAGTTTGGGAGCTGTACTAGATTTTATTTTTTGATTATGAAGTTTTGATTTTTATAGTAATTTTTATAGTGAAGTGAAGCAATTTAAATTTCAATTGGGTAGATGTAACCATTAATTTTGTCCTTTAGATGAAGTCCACATCTAAAGACTCCACATAAGGAGTAAAAATTCATTAATTTTGTTTCTCCTAGGAACACCTGGAGAAAGGTGTTTGATTAGAATCTGAGTAAGGTCTTCAAATTATCATCCGTAACAGGAAGAGACAAACATAGCACCAGATCTGTATCTCACAAAAATATCCATATCTCTTTGGACTATGAGATGTCTAAACTTTTACAGAGATTTGGACAATTATTCTTTCCACATTTTATTTGCTATTACTTTTCTTCACATGAGGTAGTCATAAAATGCCACTTTAGCTAGTGTGTATACTGTTTGAGTTATCTTAAATCTACATCTAAAGCTGACCAATATTGTTTGCTTATAGTGTACACTTTCTAAGAAAAATGCAGAATTGACTGTAATTAGGATATATGACAGGGAGCTTAATTTTTTTCTCTCTGCAGATGGTGGCAGCAGAGGCAAAGGAGAGCAGTTCCCATATGAACAAGAAATCAAGTTTTTTGCCAAAGTACAGTATATCTTTGCTTATTCTTTGTCAACGTTGTGAGTAATTTAAGTGAGAAAGTATTATTTAGTGACTGTTATTGTTATAGTTGCATTTTTCAGTGCTAAATTCATTATTTCATTAATTAAAACCAGTAGTAATAAAAATAGCTTGAAAATAATGTAGGATGAAGTATAGATATGGGAAAATTACAGGATTATATTTTTATTCTGGTTATTTCCTTGCTCCATGATATGCAACTACTCATATGATATTTTCCATAAGATCCCTACATTTTGTTTTCCAGCTTAGTCTATTTTTGTAGATTTTTCTCTTTTACAATATTCAGGCAGGTAAATGTGAGCAACAGTCATTGGAATTAACACAACCATGTAACACAACATTAGTTATTTCTTTCTTTGTCTTAAAACCATGCTGTTGTCTCCAGCATAGAGTCACAGAATGGCTGAGGTTGGAAGGGCTCTTTGCTCAGCAGTGTCATCTAGAGCGGGTTGCACAGAACCATGTCCAGATAACTTTTGAGTATCTCCAACAGCAGAGACTCCACAATATCTCTGGGCAACCTGTGCCAATGCTCGGTCACCCTGACAGTGAAAAAGTGTTTCCTGATGGCCAGAGAGACCTTACCATGTTTCAGTTTGTGCCCATCGACTCTGATCTTGTCACAATGGAAAAGAACCTGGCTCCATCTTTTATCCTCCCCCCCCCCCCCCCTTCAGATATTTATACACATTGATGAGATCCCCCTTGACCCTTCTCTTCTCCAGGCTAAAGAGTCTCACCTTCCTCAATCTCTTGTTATTTGAAAGATTCTCTATTACCTTAATCATCTTTGTGACCCTTCACTAGGCTCTCTCTCCAGTACGTCAATGTTTCTCTTGTACTGGGGAGCCCAGAACTAGACATAGCACTTCAGAGGTGGTCTCACCAGTGCTGAGCAAGAGGAAGAATCCTCTCCCTGGATCTGCTGATAGCAGTCTGTCTAATGCACTGCTTGTAGCATTTTCTAGCCCTGATATCATTCCAGTAAATTGTCATTTCAATACCTTAGAGTACTTCCATGTGGTATTATTTGCCAAGTTCACTGACTCACAAGATAGCATTCCACTTTTTTGTGAACCATGCTCCAAAAAGGAAGCAATTTCAGGTTTTCTTATTGGCAGTTTATTTTGGGTCTTCTCATGGCTGACACCTTCAGTAGGTACTGGGTAATAGTAACCACAGAAAGTAAACAGGAAAACTTTTATGGACAAACCCTTAATGAATGAGGTTGTTTTGGGAGTTTTATTTGACAGCATCTAGAATTAAGTGCTGTTAGTGTGCTAACAGTTGTAGGTGAATTTTTCTTAAACCTACATTAAAAGGAACAAATAGTAATAGTTGTGTTTGGTTATGTGGTCTGGGAAAAATCTGAAATTGTGAGATAAAATTAAATTATACTTTCTACTTTGTACTCCTTCTGAAAAAACACACAGATCAAGGCTGAGAGAGAATGTAAAGTTTTTTCTGCTGGCTTTTGATGACATATTAAGTGCCTTGAATACTAAATAAATTCAAAGAGGAATAGACATTAAAGAAAAAAAGCGCATAGAGATTTTAAAACAGAAAACCTATTTGAAACCTCCTGTCTTTAGTTGTGACTTACAGAGTGATGCAGAACATAGTAAAGAAAGTCCTGAGATAACTACTTCTTTCTGATGTAATTTCAGGTTGTGCTCCCTTTGATTGATCAGTATTTTAAAAATCATCGCCTGTATTTCTTATCTTCAGCAAGTAGACCTCTCAGCAGTGGAGGCCATGCCTCTAATAAAGAGAAAGAAATGGTGACAAGGTAAAGCTTAAAATAATGTTAATGTCTATGCATATATGTGTTTGTCTTTAAACAACAGCAGTTGACTGTGGGAAAGTGAGAAGTGGAAGGCAGAGAAATATTTTTCTGAATGAAACTTTTTTAAACAGATTAAACTTTTTTCACTTTCTTTTCCTGTTAGGAAAATTCATTGTATAAAATGGAGAGGAGTGCAGAGTTACTATTATGTGCTGTTTAAAAGGCAGTGGTGATGATTTTATCATGCAGGGAACTTAAATTTATCACTATGTCACACAATAGAGCACTGTGTAAGTCTGTGGCACAGGCTATACAATTATGTATTGGTTCTCACTGCTGGAAATAGGTATATACTGAAATCATTATTGCTGCAAAATTTAATGGTAGGTTTAAAAGCCAAACATATATCATAGCTGATATTCAGTAAATATCATTTTTTATGTCCACCATAAAAAGGAAAAATGAGGCAGTTGCATTCTTTCTGCTCTTTAGTTTTCTAAATAGTAATAACAATAGTAATATTACAGAAATACTCACTTGATTATTTCCCTTAAGTTACCCTTTTTTTTAGACCATCTCTCTAAGATATGTTTTCACTTAATTTCAGTTCTAATTGAATTGAAACCCACATTTCCCATTTAGTAAGGTGGACTACAAGCTTCACACAGGACCTATTGAATACCTGTAGTGTATGTATGTATCATAGTTGCCTTCTTGGCTGTTATTGGACATGGAATATTGAATTGCTGTATTTTGAGGCTGACAGCTAATTCGTGGTTATACAGACATGCAGGGTTTGCAAGATTGTGTAAATACTGAAAAAAGTTTCTAGCAACAATACTAAGCATAAGTAGGTAATGGCTGTCTTGACCCTGCATCATCTCATGGACTAATTTGATCTGGCAGCTTATAAGAATGGTGTTCTTCAAAGAGCTTAAAAACTTTATTGAAATGCATAAATATAAATAATTTTCCACTCTTATGAGCTGCTGTTTTTCTTTCTGTAATGTCCTGGATAACCGTATTTTTGCAGTTGTTAAGTCATACTAATAAACCCCACACTTCTGGAATGTCAAATATGTCATCATACCTGCTGCATAGAGATTCAGGATTTCTGCACATATGCTCTATAGCTGTGTGAGACTCCTGAACATATAACCTTGCATAAAGATCAGAGCTGCTACCGTAGTTGAGTGGGTTACCTGCCATCCAGATGGGTCAGCTAAAGAAAAGAAAACACCTATAAGGAAACCTTGAATGAATAATAGGTATAGCTAGCCCTGATGAGCAATTTATTTCTTAATTATCAAGACACAAAGATATAGAAACTACACTGAATGATCCATTTCCTGAAGGGTTGTTTTGGGATATTTTAATAGATTCCCAACATTTTTTGTGTATTTTTTTCCTCTTACAGTATTAAAGGGAGCTTACCAAAGCTGAATTTTGGATTTTCTGTTGAATTTTCTCTTTAGATTTGTTTGAGTGCACCTCCTACATAGTATTTGCTTCAAGCTAAGGGCAGTTCCTGGCTGCTTTCTTTCTCCAGTGAAGATAAACTTGCATTCATTAAGCTATGGAAGAGTATAATTTTGGGTATTGATAATGCAGTGAGAGTGTTAACATATGCAAAAACCATTCCATGTTCAGAAAATACAGTAAATACGGATCTGTTTTTCTGGAAAATATGGGTCAGACTTCTTCCTGAAATGTGGTGGCATTATATTCCATATCACTTGTAGCCAGCCTCTTCAGGATTGGGCTTTTTCCATTTCTTATCCAGTAGACCATCTGACAGTATGGTACAAGTTCTTGTACTACTGCATTTCTATGAAATTGGTTCTGGACATCAATTTAAGTACTGGCCATTTGGACTTATTTATTTATTTATTTAACCTAAACTAATTACATTGGAGGTAACAGCTTCAGTCTCACTTTGTGAAAGCAGAGCATCACTAGTGAATGGTACAGTCAATTGAATAACATTTATATGACATTGAATAACATTTGTATGTCAGAACATAAGATAGATTGTGAGCTATTTGTATATCTACAATATCTACATGATGCCTACATGCTTCTGTTCAGCTTTTCATATTGGACTTGGTGAACCAGGATCCTTATAAAGAAATATATAGTAAATGTCTGCATCGTGGAATAAAAAGTGAACAGAGATCCCTGAACATGCACCAAACAGACTCATTTCTAAAACAGAGCAGTTGCTGTTGCTGAAGTGGATCACTGTGCACTGGCTAATTAGCTATATTCAATACCACATTAACCTGGCTGTTGTGATTCTGGACATAAATGTTTTCATTTGACGCCATGCTCTTGTCTGTCAATGGAACAACATGTTCAGATTTCATCCATAAGCTGTGCAGACATGCTTATTTTATATTTTGCTTCTAATTGCGAGGCTAATAAATATGCAGTGTGCCTAATAATTAAGTAGCTTAATAAAATATTATATTATTCATACCATTTGTAGTGGATGAAGGGGGTTTGCAGCATAAAATATTAACACCAAGATGGATGTTGTTCTTGGTGAAAATTCTCACACAGAAGAATTCATGAAGATTGAACAAATCCCTCCCAAATCTGGAGGCCGGGTCAGTTTGGGTAGGCCAGTTTGCTCCTGCTTCAGTACATTAACACAAAACTTCATTCTTCATTGTTCGCAATGGAGCACTGCTCAGCACAGTGATTAGTTCAAACATGTGAAGTAAAATCATTGTTCATATTCATTTTTATTGTTTTAAAACATTTTAGAGGCTACTTCTTATGTTAAATATTTAAAAAACATATTCAAAAAGAAATTTTTACTGTGTTCAAGTTTACAAGATCCTAATTGAACTAGTTAAACATTTGCCATCACACACTTCAATTAATCTGATTCTCTTACCTTTCATTTTCAAATTGTCAGTGGTATCCTGCATAGCACAATGATTGCATTTTACTTCTTAAAACTTTGATGATTATTTCCTTGTGGGTTATTTTATGGGACGCTTTTACATTAAAAGCTTTGCTTTTAATTTTTTTTTTGTTTCCTTAATTATAATATGTGCTTATTTAACCATGTTTGTTAAAGATATGCACTTAAAAACTCTTTCTTTAGTACTCTGTCCCACATTCTGCTCAGACAGTTGATTCTTTCTGCGTGACATCATGTTGCTTTTCCTGCTCATATATCAGCTGTTATTTTTTCTTTCTTCTCCCCCCCGCCCCTTATTTTTTTCCCTCTCCCTTCTCTTCTCTTCTCTTTTGTTTTTCTTTTGTCTTCAGCCTGTTCTGCAAACTTGGAGTTCTTGTCAGGCATAGGATTTCACTGTTTGGTAAGGAGACCCTTGACAAATACTAGCATGGCCATCACTTGGTTTTCTTTGCCATTTTTGCATTGTGTTATGTGCTGCTTTGTTGCATGCTGCATGGCAGAAATGCATGGTCTACACAGACCACTAATCATTTAGATTGGTAGATCACAGAATTTATTAGAGGGAATAAAAAGTTTTTGTAGTTATCAGTGTGGGGGGTTTTGTTTAGTTTTCCGTGGGTCTTAACAAATATCTGGATTTCATTATCCTACCAAAGAATTTTGCTGAATAACTTATAATTACTAATTCATTATTTTATCCTAAATCATTTGGGAAAAACATCACCGAACTGCACATTTGTATTGGAAAGTCATTAAGGAAAATTTGAAGTGGGCTGAAATGCTTAGTTATGTTCTGTGGAATTCTTGAATATTCCCAGATCTGCTTGACTCCACATACGCATGTGTAATATCTTTCTGATATTATGTGACTTTAGCAGGAGCTCTGTGTTTGTCTTATGCCATGTGAAAATCACTTAATTGAAGTCATTTACTTTGCAATTTTTTCTTACGCCATGAGTTGAGAGTTGAAATAGTACATCCTATGCATCCATAGTTTCTATGACAGATGCAGTGCAAACTTCAGCATCCATGAACATACCTAAATGTGTAATTTCTAGTGAATTAGAATTTGATTAAGGTAACATGCGTCTAACTCAATTCCTGCATATTTCATTCAATTTGAAGGGAAGGAACTTGCTGCAGCAGTGTGGTGTTTAAAAAGTTTATAGACTGTTATGAAAACTATAAAACTGAGAAGAAAGATCAGAAGTTATTTTGGAATATGTAAAGCGAAAAGATCATAGGAGTAATGGAGTTATTTCTGCAGCTGTGTGGCATTGTTGCAGCTTTTTCTGAAAGGCGGAATATGTCACAAGCATACACATAAGTTCTGATTTATACCCTAGGTTGCTTCTTCAAAGAATGAAATAGCTCAGGTATACTATTAAAATTTTGTAAATCTTTTTTGTTATTGTGTGCATTTGACTTTCAGACTTTTTTTTTTCTAAAATGAGTCACCGTTGAAATCAAAAATCCAAGTCAACGTAACTTTCTTCAGTACTAAAGAAAAGATCTTTTCCGCTCTACATCTCAGCTTTCTATTTCCTGTTGTTTGGCTAGGTTCAAGTGGTAGGAGATAAGTCAGATAGGATCAAATGACTATTTCCTATGGCTACAGTTTGGTTTTTAACTCTTTTCCTATATTGCAGTAACTAACAGAATAGAAAATCTTTATGCCAACGCTGTGGTTTTTCTGTTAATTATGACAAGATCACCATAAGGTTGTGGAGCATGGTTGGGATGTTTACTGTGGACCTACTAACTCAATTCATAAGTCACCTTACAGTTTGCCTTACCTTGACAGTGAATTGCATCATGTTAGAAAACCTGATCAACAGAATTGCACTTACTCCAGCAAAGACAAGGACTTTGTAGAAGAGGGGAAAATGCTCATATGGATGCCTCTCTAGAAAGTTATTTTGTGCATTTTGGAGGCATCTTCAGTGAGCAAGAGTTTCACCTTTTATGGATAGTGGGGAGTTTGCTATAACAAATAACAAAATGCTATATAGGTTGGATATGTAGGTATTTTATATAACTGTGAATTTGAATGGTACTTCTGAATATACAGCTGCCTTTATGAAAATCATTAGTGAAAGTCATGTAGCTTAAGCTGTATATTGAAGTCTTGATAAAATGGGAAATTAAATATGCAAGTCTTCCAGAGGGAATTTAATTAGTTAATCACATTCGATATCTAAGACTGTTATTTAGATTATAGAATTGTAATTCAACATGGAAGCATTATTTCTTACACTGTGAAAGTAGATTTTGACCCCAGTAGTTTACTGTTTGAGAGTTGTAACTGTGCATCAGGAAGACTGTAATGACTTATTTTCATTATTATTACTGGCTGAAAGCACATTTATATGAGTAGTTTGATTCAATTTGGTTTAAATCTCTAGTAAGGAATTCTGTTCTGGAGCAGGTTGCTGAGAATTTGTGGCTGCCTCATCCCTGCACATATTCAAGGCGGGGTTGGATGGACTTTTCAGTAACCTGGTCTAGTGGAAGGTGTCCCTGCCCCCCCGATCGAGGGGATTGGAACTGGATAATCTGTCATGTCCCTTCCAACCCAAACCATTCTATGATTCTATGACAGTCTAATCCACAATCCAAGTCCAGTTTGCTTTGAGTATTCCGTTCATACCTGCTGTCATTAGCACAATCTTGCACTCTCTGCATCAACACTGGCATTGATATCACCAGAGCAGCAAAATAATAAGGAAAAAAAAAATGGATCTGACAAAAAGAATTCTTGGGAGTGGTGTTTTTGGTAGGATTGTTTTAGGTCACCTCAGCTTTCTTGTCTGCTCCTTGTATTGATCACAAGTGCCAGTGAAAAAAGGGTGGGGCCTGACTAGGGGCAGCCGCAGAAGTTGTGGTTCGGTTTTGTTTAATCTGCTGTGGATGAACACCATGGCAATATCTCCTAATATTGGCAGCATAGAACAGTTTCTCAGTGCTACAACAAACCTCCTACACCTTCCTTGCAATTTATATCTTTAAATCTCTATTTCACTGAGTTACTAGTTTTAGTTGTATTTTTGCTTATATTTTTAAGTGAAATAACCACCAGTAAGAAAGTATAGTGCACTGTATCACTGTATGCAGATCACAGTATTTACAGAAATATGTCTTAAACCTTCAGTTAGTTTCTACTTTTTTCATTAATTGAGAAAATTTAAATATAAAGAGACACAAGAAAAGGCAGTTCTATTTTTGCAGAATTTCATTAAAAAAAAAAAGTATTAGGTAAGCTGTGGTTCAGATTTTTGTAGCCTACATGTGTCCTGTATTTAAAATGTGAACTTAGAGGAAAGAGGTTTGTACAAGGCAACATTTTGGGATATATATATGCATACAAGGCGTGTTGTGCATAAGTCCTATTTTTACATACATAAGTATGAAAAAATAATGGAAAATATTATGGAATATGTGTATTATGTCAGAGGCTGTTACTCATGTGAACCACATCTAATCAAGCTATAAATGGCTACAGCCTATAGGTAACACCAGGGAACTAACTTCTATTATGGCATTTTGTATAAATGCCCCCTGGTGGTCTAGTGGTTAGGATGCGGTGCTTTCACCGCCGCGGCCCGGGTTCGATTCCCGGTCAGAGGAGTCCCCCGGGCAGATGGAGCTCGTCAGCCCTGTAAGGCCATCCATCTAAGAGAAGGTCACTCTAAACAAACCTACGTCCTGAGGACCTCACTGCCACTGTCCAAGCTTGCTCGGCCCCGGCAGATGAACCTCAGGATTAAAGGGTGGGCTCAGCTCAGCGCACACTGTGTCTCACCTAAAAAATCCACTGCGCAGGCTCGAAGGGTAAAGACCCTTCCCAAATCTTCGTTCGCGAAGACTGGCCATACTATACTATACTATCTCTTCCTGCAATAGCAACTTTTGAAAATTAACAGTTTTTTGTTACTGAGAGGAGGAAGATAAATGTCCAGATAAACTTGAACTAATTGAAGCAAAATTTATAGAAATCAAATGAAAACCAGACAATACACTGCAGCTCTAATTAACCCCACATTTTAGTGCTTCCATTTTGACTGCCTCAGCTATTTGATGAGAGATGCTTTACTGGCTCTGGTTACTGCATTTGTGTAAACAACGCTAAGACAAAAAAATGCATGTTTTTTAACTTGAATGTTAAAATTATGCAGAAGTTCAGGTGCTCTTCTGCTATGTCATTTATTCTTTCATTAAATGCAAAGATACAGTTAGCAGAGTATCGATATGCTACACACTATGCTCAGCTTAATTGGTGGTTCATTTTTGCCCCTTTTTAGGAAATGATGCCACATCAATAGTCAACTGTCTTCACATACTGGGCCAGACTTTGGATGCAAGGTAATACTGATTATATTTTCTAAAGTACAAAGAAAATCAAGAATAAAGAGTATAACGTGCAGTCAGATTTGTGCTATCTATATAAGGCTACTGAATTTCAACACTCAAGGAATTACCACGCTGAAAAGAATTCCCCTTGTGAAGTAGGTTAGTTACTAGGCTTTGACAGGACGCTATTTGTAGGTTACAGTTTCAACTTTGGTATGGATCAATGGTGTCCAGAAATGGCTGGCTATTAATTCATCTTGTTTTAATCATGTGACTTTCGTAAAACCCCAATAAAATTAGAAATATTTTAGTATTTTGCTTACACTGTTTAATCAAAAAATTCAGGAGTTAAATGGACACGAAGTTCAATAAATCTGTCTCACATAATGTCTTTGCAAAATAAATTCAGGTTCTTATTTGAAAAAAAAAACCAAAACAACCCAGACGCTTTACATAGAATTCAATGTTACTTTTAAGTTAAATTGAGCTGCCTGACCTATCGTTAGGTTTATAGATAAGAAAACCTTGATATATTGGAGGGTAATGTGTTGCTTTCTGTTTACTATACGTTCAGCTATCTGTGCTGATAGTTGATTTTTAGATCTTTGCAGCTGTGAAACAAAATATGGTAGTTTAAACTCTCTCCATGGAAATTTCAAGGTAACTTTTTTCACTTTGCATTTAGTCTCAAAAATTGACTGTATTACACACAGATAGCTCTTTTTCTCAGTATATTTGCAGTGGTTTAAATGGACAAGTTTTACTTTCCATTTGCTATGCGGTGGTCAGGATCATGGTCACTAATATGGTTCAGATACTGCATGGTAATCCTTTATGTTGCAATATCTTGGATTTTTGGTCTTAAATTGTCCATGCTCTATGCAATTGTATAGATGGAATACAGATACAGGTGGAGGTCACTAAGTTAGCTCTTGGCAGAGATGTAAAAATAGCTCTAGATAGGGATTAGGGAATTCATGGGGGTAACATGTAAGTTTGAAGAGATTGCCATTGAAACTATATATATTTACTCGTTAAAATGAACAACTAAAGAGAAAAACTGGACTAATACTAAATTTACAAAAGAACATCACCTGGGTTTCACTTTCCTTAAACAAAGGATTTCTGTAATTGAGCTAGTTAAAACAAATAAGGTAATAATTCTCCTGAATTATGTCTTTGTATTATGGTGCTAGAGTTATGTAATCAATGCATTTATTTATTTATTTATTTATTTATTTATTTATTTTTATTTTAAAACAGATGTGGTTATTTTTACTCATTCCTTTTTGATGCCTTTATTTTGGAGACAGAAATATGACTGTCATGGTTGGGAAGACTTCTTGAGTTCTAGCTTGAGATAGTTCTTTTCTTTCTAGAGTCAGAAATTTCAGACTTACTCATTCTTGGTTTTGTTAGGTGGTTTTTTTTTCCCTCTGAAATTAAATGAATAAATTTATAAATTTTAAAGGACTTCATTTTCTCAGCAGAAAGCCAAATAAAGTATCCTTGAGTTCTGCAGGATACCTATGAAACTTGTTTTCAGTAAGTTATTCTGCTTTGAGAAGATTTTACAATATTAAAAGATGAAAGATTTTTTTTCAGATCTCTATTATCTATTTCATATCATCCGAGACTAAACTTTATTCCATGCTTGTCTAATAGAATATTCTTTTTCATTCTTTTTGCATGCTATAAACAGGACTGTGATGAAAACTGGTCTGGAATCTGTTAGGATGGCACTGAGAGCATTTTTGGACAATGCTGCTGAGGATTTGGAGAAAACAATGGAAAATCTTAAGCAAGGCCAGTTTACACACAGCAGAAATCAGCCAAAAGGAGTTACACAAATCATTAATTATACCACAGTTGCTCTCCTGCCAGTGCTATCTTCATTATTTGAGCATATTGGACAGCACCAGTTTGGGGAAGATTTGATATGTATGTATCATGCATCATATTATCATGTATGTATGTAGAAGGGCCATGCCACTAAAATATCGGTCATATCATGTAGTAAACGTTACTAGACTCTCATTTCTGTTAGAGAAGGACAAATCCTATGTCATTTTGACAGAATTATTATAGATTTAATAAAAAATTTGCTGTAATGAACCAAAAACCGTCTGCAGGTTTTAGTGGACATCAGGTAAATTATTAAAGCAGATGTGTCTGTGATTAGAAAGAAGGATTGATTTTGTTTATAACTTTACTATAGATTTAACATGACTTTCTTCTTCTGTGAGAAGTCATTTTGTGCAAGTTAATTTGCTTTTTCTCTGTCTATAAATAAGGTTATACTGCAAGAATGATATTATACCATCACACATGCACTTTGACTCAGTTTCAGTTAGCAGGGAATCTGGGTAGGTGCATCTTAAATTCTAAGGAAATGGGAAAAGTGGAAGAAGCTCCTGAAGAATTCAGGCACCAGAGAAGGGAATGTGTATGAGACCCTGTATATGGGGTTTTAGTAGAGATTCTGAATACAGGATTTTGTGTTCTTTATTTTCCCCAGCACAGTATCTGCAAGACAACATTTTGCAGACTTTGCAGTCTGCACATAAAGGTTCAGTTTTATATATTTTAGGAACTCACAGAAATTTTGCTGTCCAGACTGCACTAAAGGAGGCAGTTCTGCTCTGTAGAGCTAATTCGGTTATGAAAATCCATGAAAAGGATCTGGCGGAAAAGAATATCAAGTTATGTTTTTTTCTCTTTTTAGAGTCTGTAAAAAGTATGGCCTTAAAAGAACTCTTTGAAAATTTGCAGTTGTATTGATGGATTTGAATGTCATGAGATATAAACATCCTCTTTTTCTCAATAATTATTTCAGTAAAATTATGGAGACTGTGATAGTGTGCAGAAAAAGTATTTGTGGAGTTCACATACTTCTCTTGTTCATCATAAAACCACTGTTTTAGACATCAGCGGGTTCATGCCTTGTATAGTTTTTGATCTCTTGTATTCCGTGTTTTAAGGTTTAATAATTAGCTTTGTATACTTTATCACTTATCAGCTATTCTACATGCATCACACTGGTGTAAAACACCCAATTTCGAATTCATTAACTGAGAAAGAATAAATTATTTAAGCTATGCCTATTCCTTTTATCTAGAGCATAGATGAAAAGGCTATTTTTTCTTGCACACAACTTCTCTTTACATCTTGTTAAGAATAAGATTATCTTATTTGTACAAACATCTTGACTTGGTACTTATACCTAGGAGTACTAGGTACAGAGTACTCCATGGGAGTAGCATGTATGAAGGTGTACCTGAGGTTACTATTATTATGTAAAAACACTCAACTCCAAGATGATCTGATCTAAAATCGTGGTACAGTAAAGGACCAAGCCATGTAGCTTTGATACAATATCTTGTAGGCTCTCCCAGCCCATGAAGTCTTATCCTGTTTTACTCACAATATTTCATTGCATGTTGGGCAACAATATTAGCAGTGTAGGAGACACTAGGAAAGATATCTGTGGCAAGAATGGGAGTGTTGTCCTTCTTGATGGTACTTACTCTGTTACTCTGTTACTGCAGAGTACACTAGAAAAGCATTTTTTCAAATAGATATTAAGATTATTCTCACATTTTTGTGGCTGAAATATTTGATAATTTTAAAACATCCTTTGATGAAGTATTCATAAGGACTAAAGGATTATATTTTTAATCCTTTGTCAGTGTAAAATGTAAACAAAGTACATGCTTTTAGCTAGTATCTGTGCCTAAATTTAAAATATAAACTCTGATTAAAATATTTAGGTATTTGTTTCGCTGGATTTCCTTTCTTTTGTACAGTGGTGTTCTATTTGTAAAGGTGTCACATGTAAAGAGTTGGTATGCCATTAATTTCAGAAAGTTAATGCACTGGTGAAATACGTTTACTGTCTTAGCTGTTAACATGATATTGAAGTGAATGGAAGTTTTGAGTAAAAACTATAGCACTCAGTGGTCCAAAGACTTTCTGTATTTAGTGAGTGATTTCTGTGGATTGCCTTTGACATCTTAATGTTATTAATTCAGTTATTGTAGAAGGAAATGTATTTTAATTCTAGGGAAATTGCAAAAAAAAATCTCTTTATAAATAGCATTTTCTTCTTTTCTTTAGTGGAAGATGTTCAGGTCTCCTGTTATAGAATATTGGCCAGTTTATACGCTCTGGGAACTAGCAAGAGTATCTATGTAGAGCGGTAAGAAGGAAAAGTGTTCTTCTGGTTTTAAATAATATGTTTATATTTAGTATCATGAATTTGCAGTTCAGAAATGAGTGTAGGAAGAGATTGTTGTTGCAAAGATATCATGAGAGAAAAAATCGTGCTCAGATGTTAAGTGGAATACAGTTGCATTTATTATAATACACTAAAAATATTGCATTATATGCTTGTCAAAATATATTTCTTAATTAAAACAAAAATAAAAAATAAAATTATCTGACGTAACAAATAGGGCCTATTTGAGGGTCAATTGAGGCATTGCAAAATTATGTCATTCAGCTCAGCAATTGTTATGATTCTTCCTTCTGTAGTGTTTAATTTTGTTGTATATTTCTTTCTTATTACCCTAAATTAAATTTAATTTGTCACTTGTACAACACTATTTCTTTTCTAACTCAATTACCCAGGGAAATGAGGCTTTATAATTGCTTTTTTATGCATCTGTGTATCTGTTAACCCCCCTTCAAGTTACATTTGGTCTGTGTAAGCCATGTTAGGCCAAAAAATAGAGATACTTAGATAATTCAGTTCTTAAAACTGAATAGTTGAACTATAGTAACTAGAACTGTTCGGAAGGAAGGCTAAACAGAATTCATACATTTCATATATTGGTAGCAGTAATCTAGGAAGTTCACTGTTTAGGAAGTCATACTCTTTAGCAAATCCACCTGTGCATAACTCCAGAGCAGCCCAATGACATACCCTTGCTTACTTGGTGGCCGCATCACAGGAAACATTATGAAGAAAGGTTGAGACCAATACTTAAGTTAAAAATTAAACATCTGAGGAAAAACAGGTCTCCTTAATTTCATTAAGGAGATAAAATTAACTTAGTTTGCTATTTGGCAAATAAATTATATGGGATTTGTTTTTAAGACAAAAATATTTCAGTGTGACTATTTTTATATGTGGTTGTCTACAACCATTATTGCAGTTGAAAAGCATATAGCATGCTCTTTTTAGATGTATGTGATGGATGTATGATTTGCTTATGAAGACAATGAAAAGGAAAAAAAAGGAAGAAGAAGCAAACAGTATAAATAACAATGGGAAGGAAATTAGATTTAAATATAAAGTTTAATGAGTTAGATCTAGAAAGAATAAAATCTCAAAAAATGAGATAAACTATAGACTGAAGATGAATCTTTTTAAATCACAAAATCATTCTTGAGGCCTTTCATGATTCTCCTGGATTCAAATTCTCTTGGATATCTGCCACCTGTGTGACTCAGCGTCAGCTAGGAATATCTCACCTCTCTAAAATCTGATCGATTGAATTGGAAATCAAAAAGAATAGTTTTAATTGACTCAAGTGAAGTGACAGGGGCTCACTTATTTCTTACTAGACACAGGCTTTTTAAAATTTTGACACACTGAAGGAATTTTGATTATCAAATAAATCTTGTCATATATTTGAAGACATTAAAGCAATGTTTCTGTGACAAACTTTCAGAGTTATTGATCATTAAGACTCCACTGGTGGTCCCTTCCAGCCTTACCCATTCTGTGGTTCTGTGATCAAAGGCGTGTATACTTACTGGTGTTTGTTAATTCACAGGCAACGATCAGCACTAGGAGAATGCTTGGCTGCTTTCTCAGGTGCCTTTCCAGTGGCTTTTTTGGAAACTCATTTGAACAAACATAATATCTACTCAATCTACAATACCAAGAATGCGAGAGACAGAGCAGGTATTTCCAGAAACTCAAATAATGGTTATGAAAGCACTATTTCACTATAAATGCTTCTTGCCTTAATACATGTATTTTTGAATACATTTTATAGTGCAAGAATTTTCTTGTAATATCTTGTCTGTATTTCTTTTCTAAACCAATGATAAGTCTGGTAAAACTGAATATTTTATGTTCCTAAGGTTACCGATTTAATTTTGAGATACCATTCTCAAAATACCACTTTGGAATCAATTTAATGAAGAGACTTTACACAGTTTAAGAATCTCAGTTTTTATGTATCTGATGATAAACTTATGTATTCTCATCAGTAACTTTGGTTCCTCAGTTTACGCACACAATATTGGGTCCCTAAAATATAAATACTAGCAACTGAAGAAAAATACCTTTGCTGTATTAATTATATATTATGCCCTTATAAAGTAAATACATTGCAGAGTAGTATGTAAATTGTTTTTTATTTTGTTTGACATACAAGACAGTACAGATACTTTCCAGTAATATTATGTATGTTTATTTTGCATATACCTTTTTATTCTACTCTCGATGTTTCTTATGCGGTAACATGATTGTAGAATATGCACAACCTGTTCCTGCAATAAATAGAAGTTGCAGTAGCAGTGTACAAGCTCTGCATATATGCTGAGTGTGAATTATATCACAGATACAGATACATGACAGTATGTTTGTATAATATGACAGTTTATAATGACATCCATTTTATAACTTCACCTTTATTTTTTAAAAAAGAGGTCATACCAGATTTGTTCTCCAATGAGCTGTAGTATCTTAACTTGAAAATATCAACAGCTATGCATTCTGGCCATATATATTCTAGTGATTTTACTACACCTAGAAGGAAAATCCACTGTATTTTCAATGATTTTTTTAACAGAAAATTGAATTTATTTTCAAAAATTGCGTTAATCTTAAGGAGATTCTGTGATGTCCATGTAAAATGTATTGGGTCTTTGTGGAGAAGATGATGTTTTTCAAAAAAGACTAGCCTTAGGCTATATTGGTACAGACATTTATATTTACCAATTGCAGGCTAAACTTTTGATTTTTAGATATCTATGTATGTCATTGTAGGTGTATATAAGGATGTTGGAAAGAGCTAGTAGTTATGCTTACAGATATTTATTTGTAGATGAAATAAACTGCCTCAAAAAATAAAGGCAACTGCAGTGCCTTTTCAGAGGAAAGAACTAATAATTGAAATAACTTCAAAAGTATACATTTACAATCAGACATTAACCTCTATAATCAGTTTCTTGGATCTGCTCAATTCATTATGACAGGCAATGATTTTTTTTTTCTTCTATTAGCATTCCAGGTTTCATCTGATGTGTTGCTGAGAGATATTTCGTTGTATCAATTTCTTTCCTCAACTGCAAAGCTTATATTGGAAAAAAATTTGAAATTTAAGTTTTATTTTGAATATAGAAAAGCACATCTGATTTCTCCAAATTCATTCCATAATATTTACATTATTAAAACTTTCATGTAGGAATTATTTTAATTATGGGAATTTTCATATAAACAGTTTACTGCTCAAGAGTATGAAATGATGTGTTTTTTATTGTGGTGTTTGGGTTTTTTCCTTTGGATCAGAAGACTGTAAATGTAAATAGAAAACAAAAATTGTATTGAATAGCAAAAAAAAAATTACTTTCCTTCTATAACTTAGTTTATTGATTTTTGGAATTTTTTTTTCAATAGTTCTCAGTTTGCCTACTAGTGTAGAAGAGGTTTGCCCAAATATTCCTTCCTTGGTGAAGTTAATGGAAGAAATCGTGGAACTGGCAGAATCTGGTATTCGTTACACACAAATGCCACATATCATGGAAGTAATACTGCCTATGCTATGTAGTTACATGTCACACTGGTGGGAGCATGGGCCAGAGAACAATCCTGACAAGGCTGAAATGTGTTGCACAGCCTTGACGTCAGAGCACATGAACACTCTGTTGGGTAACATATTGAAAATCATCTATAACAATCTTGGTATTGATGAAGGAGCCTGGATGAAGAGATTAGCAGGTAAGATGCAAAAATAAATAATTAAGCAAGCAAACGTGTGTGTATTCAGAATGTATATATACACACGCACACTCTGAATTACTCTGTATATACTGTGTTAAAGCTGAAGTAGGAGAAGACTCATATTTTTACATTTTTAAACCATGAAAAATCTTGATGAACTGGAAATATTAAGTATAAAGAAAAAGCAATATGTTTTAATCTCTTAATAAGTAATATAAGAAGTACATTAGACTATTTCTTTTTCCCCAGAATATACACATGCATTTTGCAGTATACTGAATTCAAGAACTTATAGTTATTTAGCTCATTTTTATTATGTAGCAAGTTTCCTTTTGCAGGCATTATACAGTTCTTTGCTGTTCTGTGTGAGTGCTGGATCCTTAAAATGTGGTTGTGAAGGTGTATGTCTAACATAGCCATTACAGTAAAATCTGGAAATGTTCGTGTCATTTTAGTAATCCTTACATTAACATCATTGTGATAAAACCTTAAAATTTATTTAAAACCACTTTATTTCTCAGTGTTACAATCCCCGATGAAAAGTCACTTCAGTGGTGTGGATTCGATTTTTCAATTAGACTTTATTATGACTTTCCAGTACTTGCTATAATAGTAATTTCATTCATCGTAGCGCTCTGAATTCCTAGTCTTTTGAGGGTTAGTAATGTAATGTAGTCTAAGGATAGGTGGTAACTGACAAATTCTTTGTAATTTAATCAATATATTACAAATGGTTTTGCACTAATGGGCCCAGTACTAATTTACATATTTGTTCTTATGAGTAGATTTGCAAAAGCTTGTGCTAATGAGTCTGAAATGAATGGTTGTCTCATTTGTGTCTACATACAAGCCTTCCCAATGTGCATAAGAAATACAGGCAGGCTGTTTCCTTAGGTTTTTCAAATAACCAGGGAATGCTTTTGAGTTCCACTTCGTACAAGTTAAAGAGCAACATTCAAAAGGGAGACCAGTGGCTGAGAAAACTTGTGTATGCATTATGTAGCTATCTATATGATATATAGATACTATACGTGTATCCGCCCACACATACCATTAAACAACTTCTACATTGCTATGTAGACAAATACCATGCTGACAGAATACCAGTAAGGAGGTATTTCAAGTTTTATGATCTTGCAAGCTTAGTTTGCCCTCATAGTGACAAACCGAATTGACTTTGTGAAATCCTGACCACATTTAATTCTGGGCAAAACTTCTGCTGATTTCAGTGGGGGCAGGATTTTGCTTTGTAGCCTAGAAATGAGATTCAAGAAAGTGGGAAAAGGTAAAAGTTTTTATTTATATGTTGTGGCAAGGTATATATTATAATGTTCATTGCCTTAAATAGTGTTTTCCCAGCCCATCATAAGTAAAGCGAAGCCACAGCTCTTAAAGACACACTTCCTTCCACTGATGGATAAATTAAAGAAAAAAGCAGCAGTGGTTGTATCGGATGAAGAACATCTAAGAGCAGAAGGCAGAGGTGACATGTCGGAGTCTGAACTGCTCATCCTAGATGAGTTCACCACTTTGGCACGGGACCTCTATGCCTTCTACCCTTTGTTGATTAGATTTGTGGACTATAACAGGTATGTGGAGAGGAATAGGTCAATGAAGCTCATAAAACCTTCCTGTTTATTGATACAATTTCATATCCTTTGATATGCCTAGCCCTGAATTAAAGTGGCTTTTACTCAGTCTGACAATCTTGAAACTGCTCAAGCTAATGCTTTGTGACTTTTAGAAGGAGCTGGGATCTTTTTCATAAGAAAACAAAACAAAACAAAAAAATTGCAATCAAAATGTATTAGATTAGGCCTAGGATTAATGTAGAAGGATTTTAAGGGTTTTGAAATAGAATAGCAAAAAGCCACTGCTACCAGAAAGGATTAAAATCATGCATGCTTGGTTTTGTTGACATGTATCCTTGTGAAATGTTGTAAACTGATTTCACCCTTTTACCAAATTTTAGGGCAAAATGGCTGAAGGAGCCAAACCCTGAAGCGGAAGAGTTGTTCCGCATGGTGGCTGAGGTCTTCATTTACTGGTCAAAGTCTCATGTAAGTAATTCCTTGATAAATACTTGTTTTAATGAGGTTTTTAAACAAGTAGATCAAATATGTTTGTAAAACATGTTTAATGACATAATTGAAACTGCAGATGAGAAGGTATTAATGACTCACATTTCTGACACTTTTGAAATGGCAGAGTAGCTATGAGAGTTGATAGGCATTTTGTAGCATAGTAGCACTAATTGTAGATATTTAATTTAGAGATTCTAATTTTTTTTTTGTTGTGGGTTTTCTGTTTGTTTGGGGGTTTTTAATTTTTTTTTATATTTAATATATTAAGCTCATTATTTTGAGTAATTTTTTTTTTTTGCTTTTCAGTTCTTTTGACCCTATAGCCTTTTTATAACCAGACATAATCAGGCACATGATGCAGCGAATACTGGAACACAAAGAATTAAAAAAGCAAAAGAGACTAAATACTTTCAGGCATTAGATCTCTGTATGGACTGTTGGCTATGCTAAATTTCTTTTTTTGCCATAGCTTCAATTCTTTCAACTTTGGGAAACAAGATTCGTTTTGAATTCTGTAGTTGTGCCTGAATTTAACTGTAAGATTTAATATAAACACCACTGTTCACAAAAACTGGTTATATACAGTAGATACTGGATCATCAAATTATTTGTGTATTCACAAGTTCAGTCTTTTATTTAAAAATTTTCTTATGTATCTGAATATAGTGGAAATTTATAATGGGGCAAAAATTAAGTGAATATTTACTGATAAGGAAAATTCCAGACAATATTTTTATTTTGAATTGGAGGAGGAGTGAGATTTTTATCATGTCTTTTTAATAGCTAGAGAAACATTTCCTTCTCTCTAACATGGAAAAAACCCCCAAACATACAACCACCTTAGCTATGCCATGTAAATAAATGTGAAATTCAAGGACATTATTGATCATCTGTTAATTTTTACTGTTCCTGTCTTATCTTATGGATTTTACAGATTTTCAGTTAATTTAAATTTTTATTTAAGACATGTTTAGATAGATTCCTTGTATAAAAGCTTCTAACTGAGATCTGTATATTTCCAGAATTTCAAAAGGGAAGAGCAGAACTTTGTGGTACAAAATGAAATCAACAACATGTCTTTCCTTATCAGTGACACCAAATCTAAAATGTCTAAGGTAGTGTAAAGATCTTTTTATTTTTCTTATTGCAAAGGGGAAGAAGACAGGAGGACTCCAGAGAAACGCTTTTTTTTGTTTGCTTGGTATTTTTTTTAGTGAATTTGGTTTTTTGTGGGGTTTGGGTTTTTTGGTGGTGTTTGTTTGAGAAGGTTTTGTTTGTTAGTGGATTTTGTAACACGATCTGATGAAAACCCTGGGTTGAGATTCAAAACATAGTCATTTGAGAAACACAGTGGACCTTACAGGTATAGGTGCAAAATATTGGCAATGAAATAATGGCAGTTCCATTAGTTATAGTTGCACCTGTACAGGCGATAAGGAGATTTTCAAACCAGAGACAAGTACGAAGTTGTTAGTACAATTCTTTTATTTAATATGAGATTTTTTTTTCATCTTGCCTTTAATCTGCAGGCAGCAGTTTCTGACCAGGAGAGGAAGAAGATGAAGCGAAAAGGTGACCGGTATTCTATGCAGACCTCACTCATTGTGGCAGCACTGAAGAGATTACTGCCCATCGGCCTAAACATTTGCGCTCCTGGAGACCAAGAGCTAATTGCACTGGCCAAAAATCGATTTAGCATGGTAGGTGCTCTTTCTACACTTGCAAAAAGTGGAAATATTTTACTAGGGAAATTATTTGAATATTTCACCCTGTATTCATCTTACAGTGTGACACAGAGAAACAAGACTATAATTCTGTAATATAAAGGCACAATGGGTAATTATGGTAAATAGTTATCTGCACGTAGTTCTCATGGCTTAAAACATTTCAGTTTGGACATACTTATTTTCTAAATGATCAGTATATGAATAAAGATGACATTATTAAATTAAAAATTATTCTTCTCTCTTAATTTTTAATGCTAACTTGAGTTTGTTATATTTTATGAAGCTTGAATTTGGAAATAAAATTAAGGACTAGATGTTTCCTAACTTCTATGCCCAATATCATAACTAATTCCTTTTGGTCACTCTCATGTGAATGCAAGAGTTTTTGTAGGGGTAGACTAATTTAAAAATGATTCTTCTGGGTATAAAATCACAGTGCAATAGTGTGATTGCAATTTGGAATATACTCCTCTCTCAGGCTGTGATACTTTATACACCCTTTATACACTTTATACACTTTATGACCTTTGGAGAGCTGAATTAAGTGTTATACAGGATAAAAGATTTCCAAAAGAAACAGAAATAAAATCAGAGAAGGCTGTGTTCGTGTTTTTGGTTTTATTTGGTCAAACTTTGGTTATATGTATACTAGTAATTTTAATTCAGACTTGCATTTAGTGTGTTACTGTGATCAAATATGTATGATGCCATCCAGAATTTGTTACTGCAAGCTTGGATGTAGCTAGTTCTGGCCTGATTCAAAAAGATTTGTCTCTGAGATTTTCCTCAGTCTTCCACATTGTCAGTTTCATTCATCATCCGATGAAACCCAAGACTGACATTTAATGAATCATAACTTTTCCTAATTACCTTCTATTCCTAATTTATATGATTTGTAATCTATTGGCAGAAAGATACTGAAGATGAAGTACGAGATGTCATCCGCAGTAATCTTCACCTTCAGGGCAAGGTAATCTATATGATTTTTTATATGTGATTTTTCTTCCTTCGAATTCATGTGTTGGTGCCATAAAATGACAACCTGCCTTGGTTCATTAGGATAACTTGTAGCCCCTTTTTCTCTTCTGTCAAGTAACTTGTTCATGTCAATTGCTAAATGGTAGGTTTTTGATGTATATATATATGTATTATGTATGATAACATGTGGACCTTCAAATCCCTTACTATGCACACCATTAATAGGAAACTGGAGATGGAAGCAACGTCTAGCACTGTTTAAACTCCACCTACTAGTATTTGAGATAAAATCTGCAAAATGCTCAGAGTTACTTAGTTTCAATTTGAAGTGTAAAGGAAAAGGAAGCTTTGGCATAATCTGTAAAGTGAAAACCCTCTAGTTTCCAAAGTTTTTTTCCTGGTTTTCAGCCTAGGGAAAAGAAAGTATTTTGGGGAAAAAAAATCAACTTTTCTTAATGAATTCCAGTTACTACCAGATGAATAGCCCTAGGGAAAAAGTCCCGAAATGGCCAGTGTAGTTGAATTGTTTTATTAATGCTTCAAATAATGACAAAGAAGCCAGAATATGGAAGTATAATAAAAGTGTAATAAAATTACACCTCTCCTCTGTTGAAGGAAGATGGAATTGTACCTATTTATTTAGGATTGTCCTTTACCTTTTCCCCTTCCCTATGTTTTATTCACCTCAAGAAAAAATTAACTGGTATTTCCTGTGCTCATAAAAACGTAACAAGAGAATAAACATGTGAGTTGAAAATCTGTTGCTTTTTTATTAAAGGGTGTTTAAGAGTCATCCAGAATTCTAGATTCCACTGCAATCAATGCATGGCATTAATAAATTTTTTAAATGAGTTCCTGGATATTATGTGAAGATTAATCTTCTCCCATCATGTTTTCCATGTATCGCTGCCATGTCCAAACAAGATTATGTGGAGGTGGGGTTTCTGGGAGCTCACAAGAAGATGCATCATTTTGCAAAGCTAACAATTAGCATTTTTCATAAAATACTGCAAATAAAAATTCAATAGCTTTAAATTATAGGGATTGCACATAGAAAAGTTTATCACTGAAAGCAAAAGCTTGAAATACTTATTCTTATATAGCAAATATTGTTATATACTGGGAAGCAGAAGAAAACACACAGGCAAAGTTCTAGGAAGAAAAGAGCATTTCTGAAGATCTTAATGTAAGCAATGTGCATGCCATGAACATAGAAACCTTAAATGTGAGGTGATTTTGTGTATAAACTTCAATAGTGTTTTCTTAATGACAAAGATAGATATTTGTGTTCTGTTATTTTTGGTATGTCTATATTATCATTTTGTGAGCCATGGAGTTTTAAGTCTTGCCTGGCATTTCATGTTGCTATTTAGCCCTTTTCTTCCTGTTTTAACTACTTCAGTTTCTATTTCATTTCTTCAGTGTTACATATTGCTGTTAAGAAATTTCTGTCTGTTACCGTTTTGTTGCCTGGAAGGAATGATATATCTTAACACTTTGACCTGTGCTTTGTCTTCAGAAACTTCCTGTGCTTCAATTAAAAGTTTACTATTATTAGGCAACATATCACCTTCTATGTTTATACCACATGAGAATAAAAGTGCTTTTAAATTTCTTAAATTGATGAAATTTCACAGGGCCTTGATATTTAAGAAGGAAGTAATCTTAGCTAATCCAGCTGTAAGTGACTTTAGATTTTCCTGTGGAAGATGGAAATCTGAAAGAGAACCATATAATAGATAACAAAACTAAACAGCTATTGTAGCTGTCTTGATTTTATAGCTATTTACACATCTCTTTAGTAGCTTTGAAAAGCTCTGATTTTGTCCTGTGTGTGAAAAGTAGTCAACGCAACTACAGAAAAAATGAATCATTTATCACTGGTACATTCTCGAGTTCACATAAAACCTAAACGTGTATCTTAATTACTTTAATGTATAAAGTTAAATTCAGTAGTTATGTACAAAGTACAATATTATGTATTCCATAATTCTCTGATGTCATTAGCATTCAGTCATTGTTGTGACTGACTCAAGTATGTGTCAGGTACAGTCAAGTATGATGTTTCTTGTTAAGGAAAATTATGCTCTCGTGCTCTCTGCATACACTACTCTTTTGTTGTCTGATTGAGTCAGACATAAAAGGAATGTAGGCCAAATGGTCTTATAAAGTTAAATTACTATTTAATGCTATGAATTAGTGTGTAACTTATGTAACTTACGTGTGAAATGGTGTTTGTGTAAAGTGGCTTTCAAAGCATAGGAAAAATACCATTTTTCGAAAGGCTGGTGTTGTTCCAGTCATAACAATATTCATTCTTCAAGTGGTGTTTTCTGTTAACCACCTGCTTCTCACAGACACCGTGTTCTGTCATTTATGTTAGAGCTAAAATTCAATTAATCTTGATTTCTCTTTGGAAAAATGCATTGTTTGAGAATCATCCTTCTGAATCTTTAGGCTATTAATGTTGTGGCATCTATTTCATGCATTTGTCTACCTTTGTCTACATTTGTCTTCACCCTGTTTCTGTCTTTCCTTTCCTTGCATGCCTGCATGCTGTTACTCGGTACTGAGCCTTTTATTTCAAGAAATTGATGATGAAACTTGCATTCATTTTGACATGGATGAAACTCAAGTCACCAAAATCTTCTTCCAGCCATTCTAATTCACACCTTGAAATGTCAACTACTCATACCCTTAAAAAACTACCTATATAAAAAAGCTGTACCTTGATAGAATGTGAGGAGTCCTCAGATCAAAAGACATCTCCACCTGTGATTAAAAAGTCTTTTGTGGACTATCCATTCATGATGATCCAGTCAAATGCTCATGCAAAGACTGTGGATGTGACAGTTGTTAAGAAATGGAAAAGCCGAAAGGTGGAAGAAATGCCTGCCAATCGTGGCTTTCTAGGTTGTAATAAGCTATTATTGAACGACTGTGTAAGTTTATAATAATTCCTGGAACTTGAGTAGACTGTGTATCTTAAGATGTGTTGTGGAGGTAAAGTAGCATTATTGTCTCATCTTAGGCACAAATTGAAATCTGGATCCACAAAGATTTTTTAGATAAGTAAGTGTTTAGTTCAAGCCTTACTTGAATCTGTAGTATTTAGGCCCCTAACTGCTCTAGTCATCCAGGCCAATGTGACTTAAACATTAACTGCATTATCAGGAATGATCACTGGCCACAGATCTCAGTAAAATGGGTTAGGCATTGCATTTGTCGTCAGTGTCCCTGGCATGGTAAATGGTTGCAAGCTGTGTTGCATCACCATTGATTACCGGGTCTGGGGAGACAAAATAAACCAAAAAAGAGATCATTAATTGTAAAACAGAGAATTAAAGGTCAGTAAAATAGAAAAAAATGAAATGTAAGAAGAAAATTTTTTTAAAAAAATTGATTTTTACACTTCTTTATAATTTGTAGGCTAATAAGCAAATGCATCTTGAATTAATTTTTCCTAAATTAACTTGTCATTTTTTAGCTGGTAACTGTTAAAATTAGGATTTTCTAGAAATGGATTAAAAATTAAAAAATAGACATAAATAATAGTAATACTACTAATTTCCATGACTGAAAATGAAGTAATCCCAACTAGTAGAGCAACAATTTCAATTGGTTTAATAATGGGGAAGTCGATGTACTAAGTTATACCTGTCCACTTCATATTCATTACTTTTCGCAAATAACATATTCATTGCTGGTGCTAGTGCTATTTTTTGTTCCATGAACATTTCCTAATTGTATGATTATTAGCATTTTAGTTCTTTGGAACAGGTTGTCCGCAGAAACTGTGGATGCATCATCCCTGGAAGTGTTCAAGGTCAGGTTGGACAGGGCTTTGAGCAATCTGGTCTCATGGAAGGTGTCCTTGCCCATGGCAGAGGGGTTGGAACTAGATGGTCTTTAAGGTCCCTTCCAACCCAAAACATTTTATGCTTTTATGGAAGCTCTTAAAAATTGCACAAATGAGTCTTTAGTGTAGTGGATACTTTATGAGTTTGCCAGGTAAAAGTATGGGTTAGCCATATAAAGTGCTTCAGTTGACCTGACTTTATGAGTTTGCCAGGTAAAAGTATGGGTTAGCCATATAAAGTGCTTCAGTTGACCTTTGCTGCAGTTTCTATACTAATTAAACTGACCCTGGGGCCCTCTGGTGGTCTAGTGGTTAGCATGCGGTGCTTTCACCGCCGCGGCCCGGGTTCGATTCCTGGTCAGAGAAAAAGTCCCCCGGGTAGATGGAGCTCGTTAGCCCTGTAAGGCCATCCATCTAAGAGAAGGTCACTCTATACAAACCTACGTCCTGAGGACCTCACTGCAACGTCCAAGCTTGCTCGGCCCCGGCAGATGAACCTCAGGATTAAAGGGTGGGCTCAGCTCAGCGCACACTGTGTCTCACCTAAAAAATCCACTGCGCAGGCTCGAAGGGTAAAGACCCTTCCCAAATCTTCGTTTGCGAAGACTGGCCATACTATACTAAACTGACCCTATGTTTGGAACGTTTTAAACTTGGTGACATGTGAAATCTTTATCCTGCAGCTTGAGGATCCCGCCATTAGGTGGCAGATGGCACTTTACAAAGATTTACCAAACAGGACTGAAGATTGCTCAGATCCAGAGAAGACTGTGGAAAGGGTCCTTGATATAGCTAATGTACTGTTTCACCTGGAACAGGTTAGACACATTTTACCAATTCTATTGCTTCTTAATCTGAATAAAAATATTTACCCTTTTATTTATACTTTCACCTGCTGTATTTAATGTTATATTCTTTTGTCTTTATTTTGATGGCTACTGCTTATATGCTTAGTCTTGTGTTTATAATCAAATATTATGGTCATATTGATCACACAGTGTGTTTGCAGCAGCTCCAACAATAATTTGTTTGACCAACAAGGCCAGCTCATATATTCCTTGCTGCATTCAAAAAAGAGTAGAAGCAGGTTGAAGGAATTGGTTTTTTTTCTGGGAAAGTCTGGCAGGATCTTTAAGTTGTTTCAGAATCTGGTACAGAGCTTTATTATATTATCTAATATTTTTTTTCATTAATATATGGACTTCCCATGTGACCAGAACTATAGTAAGTTTCATTTAAATAATTCTGTGTTTTATTTTGTGTCCTTTTTACCACTAGCATCGTTCTTTAAAATTTGAAATAAAAAGTCTCCTATACTGATACATCTCAGTGATCAAAGACTACTAGTCTTGCCATTTAACTTATTTAATTGTTATTTATTTTGAATTCAGATTTATTCTGTGTGTTTTCCAGGGTTTCCTTTTTAAAATGTATTGAAGAAACAGGACATTAACTTGGAGGGTGTTGATGGGTTTGAGGATTGATGGATTTGAGGATGCAACTGATGGTTGCACACTATAGACTAGATCAGTTGATTTCGCTTAGAAGCTTGGCACAGGTTTTCAGATCTGATGTCAGGAAGCTTCCATATCATGATGATATCACTGGTTCAGTCAAGTAGGAACCTGAGAGATATATGAATGCGCTCTACAGCGTGTTGATGTGAATATTGCGTTGTCTGTTGCATCACACAACCCTTCTTAATATACTTTACTGGCCTTGGTATGGACTTGCTTCAAGTTCAACAGCCTTACACCGTTTGGTAGAAGAGGATAAAGAGGAGTCAGTAAATTCTATCTGTTGTGGAATACTTGTGGAGCGAGCAAAAAGTGATAGAATATGGAAGTAAATACATGTCAATCATGGTTTGCCAACTAAAGAGAGAGAGAGAGAGAGAGAGAGAAACAGGAGAATAGGTGCTGATTTGAAAAGATATAGGGTTGCTCTGAGGAAGGAAAAATAGAGGAAAGCTAGAAATGGGGGGGAGGCAAAAGGTCTTGTCTTTTACACTGGTTTTATCAAAGTTAACTGAGCTGAAAGAACTGATTTGCATATACAGAGCTGCATAATTCAGCTTGTATTTGCGTTCAAACAGCATATACCAATCTTGATTTCTGGCATTTTAGCTTTACTATCATGTATATAAATCGATTAAGCTTGTGTAGTTTGGAGAAATTCTTCGAGTGAGTGAAACCCAAGGTATGTCTTTTGCGTGTTCTGCCATAGGATCTGTCTGACAGCATATATAATCCAGCAGTAGTACAGAACAGGATGGATTCCCATTGTAATATCTGATCAGCATTTAAGATCAGTCCTTCTGAGCAGACTTAAACAATGACTTGTCAAGTAAATGCTTTCTGCTTTTTTTTTTGGCTACCTTGCACCTATTTGTTTAAACATTTAGCACCTCAGCTTTACTTCTGTAGCCAAAATGCTCAGGTGTTTTTGTTACTGAAATGGGTAATCTGGTGTTTTTAAAAATAATAAATATGTGAGCCCTGCATCTATTTTTATGTCTTGAGTAATCCTTTGCTCTCTGTATGCAAATTCTCTGTTTCCATATATACTTTCTCTGAACACTTTCCTTATTGCAACTGGCAATGATCGGTTTTATTTTGTATTTTCTTTCCATGCACAGCTAACTTCTTTGCTTTTATTATTTTCAGAAATCTGCTTGTGTAGGCCGAGGCTATTTCTTTTGGGAAAGTATAGAAGGGTTTATAACTGTTTATGAAGATATTACTAATTACCTAACTTTCACATTTGGATTTGTCTGACTTATAAATTATTAGTTCTGACTTTGTTTTGTGACTGTAAATAAGTTTGCAGTGAGCACTTTTGTGTTCTTTCTCTTAACAAATATTTTTCATTTCTATTTTAACTTTTTGAAGGAACTTATTTAAGATTGTCACCATTTATTCTTACAAGTATAATTGTCTATATCACTGAATGCTTGGTAGTATTTTGTCTGTTTAATTAAATGTTTATTGTTTAACTATGAGTTTTTTCTGTATTTCACTAAACTGGATAACCAAATTTGGAGTGAATATCAAGTCTACATAAACATCAGAATCATCACTATGTATTTTAAATATAATGCCTAACTTGGTTACAAGGGAGAATCATTAAGTCTTTCAAGATACAAATGTTAACTTCCATCGACTTCTTTGATGATGTTGGAACACAGAGGAGCTATTATTCCACTAGCATAGTTGTCTGTAAAAGAAACAACCCCCCTTCCCAAACAAACAAACAAACCCCAACAAAAGTAATCCCCTCCTTAACTCTACAAAAACTGTGTAGATTAAATCAAATTATATAATCTCTTTGGAAGACTTGTGAAATAAATCACAAAACTGTAAATAGGTTGTGGAAAAGGAGTGATAGCATAGCCTGTGATCATGGCTCCCAGTTATCTAGTCAGGCTATATATTGATATATGCAGATACTCTTCAGCACCACAGTAGTAATTTTCTTCTGATGGAAACAAGGATTAAAGGTGGAAGAAAAGAAACTAAAAGAGCAGAAGTTAAAGATGGAGCACAGCCAATTTCATTGCATGCTACTGTAGAACCACAATGCAGAAAGATCTATCTTGAGATAGATCTGTAGGTTTATGAAATGTCGCTGAAGTGTTTTGAAGTTTTTCATTCTAACTGTGCTTATTCATGAAAGAGGTTTAGTCCTAAGTCTTTGTGCTTGTTTCTCTTTTTTAAAGTTAATTTGTTTCCATTGTAGCTGATCATGGTAAACATTAGAAATAAAAGATGACTTGTATTTAGCACAATTCCTTAAAAATATTGTATGAGGCAATGTGAAGGTGTACAATTTACCTGTACATATGCAAAAAGTTACATATAAAAGATAGAATGAGTGAATATTCTTTGTATTAAAAGTGAAGGTTTCCTGAGACACAGCGTTATTGATGATAGTATTCTATCCAAAAGATAGAAGAAGTAAAAAGAAGTAAAAAAGGAGGATATCTGTATCATACCAGGAAAGGAAGATTTTTGTTTTATTTCCTAAATTCTGATTCTACAACTTGGTTGACTGTTTGAACTCTGTCTAGAACACTTTTCCTAATCTATTATTCTTCTGTTACCTTTCTACTTAATTTATCTGTTAACTCACATTTTTACTAATATTACTATGTCCAGACAGTAGGGATATTGCCACATCATTTATTTTTCCCTGTTTATTTTACGTAACAGGTTGAGCATCCTCAGCGGTCTAAAAAGGCAGTGTGGCATAAGCTGTTGTCTAAACAGAGGAAAAGAGCAGTAGTTGCCTGCTTTAGAATGGCACCACTGTATAACCTGCCAAGGTAAGAGCTATATTGTTCTTTCACAAATGCACTAATGTTTATACTGTACTATTTGGCAAGATCAAAAGGAAAAAAATCTAAACCAGTAGATAAACTGGGTGGTAATATAGTTTGTATATTACTTAGTTTTATTAGATCTAATTACTTCCTTCTATCTTCTGAAAAGAATAACAAAAAACATAATTTTAAATTTCTGATTCTCTATTCCTGATGTTATTCCAGCTGTTCCTCTTAGTATGTTTTCTTTTCTGAAAAGCAGATACCTTTCAGAGGAGATAAATGCAGAAACAGACATTGGTGTCACTGTAATATCATCCTGGGAGATAAATTTCCTCCCAAGTCATTGTATAACTCAGGAAGTATAGAGTTAACTTCATTATTAGATGCTAGATGTTCCATATGCAGGAAATAAATGGACACTATTTATCTGAAAACTTGTTTGTTTATTTATTGTGCACTTTTGGGAAGAGCATTTTATTAGACAAGAGTGACTCTAGGCATTTCACACCTTTTCCTGTGGCTCCTTTTCATCTTCTTTCTTGTTCAATAGAGAATGGGATGTCTAGTCAAGGAAGTTTCAGAATCCTGAGATTCTAGAAGGAATGGACATTCAGAAAAAAATATTTTTATTTAGTGCAATTTCTAGAAATAATTTTCAGAACACTTGTATCTGATCTTTTCAACATAGTAAAATTCTATTTTTTTTCCCAAAACTATGCATGTTGTTGTCATTACCATAGTTAGTAGGATGAATCTTGAAGTCTGTCTCAAGATGCACTAGGGCATGAGAATCATACTACCTTAAAATGGAGCTGCCATGACAGTTGAGAATAGAACAAAGATATATCCATCTGTAGCTGTTGTTACTTTAACAAGTAGGTCACCTGCAAATAACTAGCATTCCTCTATATTTTAATTATACTTCTTCCTTCTCAGTATATGGGACTGGGATTTGTTTATCATGGGGAATTGGTTGTCAGACATTCCATTTTGCATTGAGTCCTCGAGAAACAAATAAACAACAAAAAGACCCATCAGTGGCTTACCCTCTTTTGCCTAGCCTCATCATCCACTTAATTTCATGGAGTTTGGAAAAAAATTGGTTTGTCATTTTAGATAGTCAAGTCTAATGCTGACCATTAAAAAATGCAATTATTGGAGCACAATCCAAAGTTATCTACTGCTGTTATCTTAATATTTAAATTAAAATAATATGAAAATATATTAACAATAAACCCCACTAATGTGGCAATTTATTTTATTTATTTATTATGTTTAAATGTCTTTAAAATTCTATTTATTATTTGTTCCTAAGTCATTATGACTATGTTTTAGTATCAGTTTTAGAAGTTAACGGGACAAGTTTTAAATAGAACATTTTAATGTAAATTTATTCTTTGGAATGAATGACCATAGAAATTTTGTTTTGTTTTTAAATTAGAGTTTTAATGATTGGACAGTACTTCAAGCTAAATGAAACTCATATTGACCAAGTCTTCTCTTTAAAAGTTTACAGCTTTTGTTTTAAATGTCCCTTTCTAGGCACCGAGCCGTCAATCTCTTTCTTCAAGGCTATGATAAATCTTGGATTGAAACAGAAGAACACTATTTTGAAGACAAACTGATAGAAGACTTAGCAGTACGTCTGGGTGCAAAGGGTCGTAGGAATGTGTTAGCATTCATCTTGTATAGTAATACTTATGTCTGTGAGGTACCTAAGACATCACCTAAGTGATCTCTACCCAAAGGGACGAGCTATAACTAAGTCACTCTGACAGATTTTAAAAATGAAAAGTGATGGAGATTCCAAAATCCCCTCAGGCAGTCTGCTTCAGGGCTTCAAACACCTTTTATAAATCTTTTATCTAAATTACATACCAGTTGCTGTAATTCCTCTATCTCTTATCTTCTGACCTGTGGAAAAGGGGAACAGCCTATTCCCTCCTGTTTTGCAGCTTTGTGTATTTAAGGACTTCATAATCCACATTAAAGCCATTTAAGTCAAAAGGTTAAAATATGAAACTAGAGGAATTCTGGTCTTAGATTAATCAGTTCCTCAGAAGCAGACAGTCTACTTCTTCTTCACAGAAGAGCCATGTCTTTACCGAAAATCACCGTAGGGATTTACCAGGCTAAAGTCTTGTTCCTCAGTTCTTACAATTGCTTCTCTGAAAAGTAGCTCTTTCACAGGTTGGGCAAGAACTAGTACTAGGAACTGATTCAGCCCCTGAGAGGCCCAACAGAACACAGTCTGAGATCAGTCTTTTTATTGTGAGAAGAGCCTACTCTCTGCAATAGAGAGAGGAAAATTGCTACTAGAAAAAATAATAATTTGCTTTTACTGTTTGAACTTTATGCTTAAAACCAACTACCCAGGTTGTGAAGAATTTTGAAAATATTTCAAAATATTTCATATATCCCACCACACTGCAATTGTTTTAAATAATGCAAGTTCATTGTCAAAAATAATGATGTTTTAGCAGTTGGGAGCATGAGTGTGCAGATATGGAATGTGGAACAACATAGTTCTTTTTATGTGTGCATGTATGTGCAAGTATGTACATGTAGAGAAATAACCCAGCATGATCATTTAGTTACACTAATGTAAAGGGTTGTCTACTTACCTCCTCTATGAAACTATATATTTGCTAAGTTTATGAAGAACTCCTTTCCAGCAGGTAGCTTGAGTGGAAAACTGTCTCAGAGAAGACAGAAACAGACTGGACTGGCTTCTATATCATCCTTTACTAAAAGACTATATGCATTCCCTTGTAATTCCTCAAAGATACAGATAAGGGTGCATCCATAATTCTCTTAAGGAGAGATGTATTACATCTTCCATTGAAAAGAGAAAAAAACCCCTATCTGTCTTTTAAATAAATTTCTATCACATTCTTGCTGCATTAGAGCACTCACCTGGAGGGTGAGAGTTTGAGGTTCTGTTGCTCAGCTCTGTGGAGCTGACCCAAAGTGCTTAGTGGACTACATGAAAGATGTGGTTGTGTTACTGGTGAAGGTTCCTCTTAGAGAAACTGTACCCTAGTGTAGCAAGGAGTTAAAAATTTGTTGGACTGTCAAGATGGAATCACAGACCAGGCTGTGGTGGCACAACTCATCTTGAAGGGCCCAAAGGAGGAGCCTTGGGTTCTCTGATATATACTTGAAGGATTGTCTGAAGTTTCTGAACTGTTTACATATTAGGTAGAAAACTGGATCAGTCCAGACCCCAGAAACTATAGCCAAGACTTCCTGTCCTTCAACTCTCTGTAGTTAATGTCTCAAAACACTGAAAATTAAGAATATTTATTTCCCAGAAATGTCATAAAATCATTTGATTCCAGTGTTCATGCTGTGCTTAATAATGAGTTCTACTTAACTCAGTCATTGGTGAATTTGATCTTCCATTTAATTTTAGTAAACCTATTGAAAACTAGTAACACATTAACAAAACTTCTGACCTTTTGCTTTATCAGTTTTTATAGCATTAGAGAGGTATTCTGGTTGATAACATTATGAAGTATAGAATACTGCCAGTTAATTAAAGAGAAAGGTCAGGATTCTAAATGAGATTGAAATAAAGTGCAGGGGAAGACATCCATAATTGTTCTGATGTTGTTATTGATACTGTAAATATTTTCACGTACTGCAAAATGTAAAATGAGCCTTGTATGGCCATCATAGAGTAGCATGTGAAAAAATGGTTGTGCATAGATGTCAACTAAAGTGAATTCTTAGCTGCAACCACTCATGTTTGGTACAGCTGAGTGGAAAAAGATGGACTTCACAGGCACATAGAAAGGGTAGTGCACATAGAGATCTGTAAGCATTCCCACAGGAATCTGTTTGTCATGCAAAGTTTATTTTCTCAGTAGGCAAAAAATTCCTTTTACTTATATCTCTTATGTCACCTACTGATTCTTATTGCTTAACAGATAAAATCTGACAATATAATAATGTATTACTTGTGCCATCTTACTTGTGCTGTGGAATTCTTTTAATCTGTATTTTAGTGTATACTGCTGGGTGAAAACAAGGAGGAATAGTGGGCATAATTTATGCAACCAGTTTTCTTTGAGCTACCAGGTTCTTTGTAGAAAAAAATGTCTGGACGAAGCACTTTTGTTACTAACTTGCTATGCAAAACTTACTTTCTGAAATGTCTTTTTGCAAAAGATGAGAAGTCAGAGAGCAGATTTGTATAGATTCTTTTCAAAACGCTGCTTTGGTGGCTGACATTATAATCTTTAGGACTGCATTTTTATTTTAAATTAAACTACCTAGAGCTGTCTAAACCTGAGAGCAAAATAGCCACATGAAAAAAACCTAACCTCTTTATGCATTATATCTTATTGAATGATATATAATACTTTTTGAACATTATTGTTTTGTCATCTCCTAAAATTCTGTGTCCTGTCAGCATTACTGTTGTTGGTACATATGACTCCTTCTTTCTAAAACTATTGGTGAGCTTCAGATTTGGATTTCTTCTCCTTTGAAGTCTCTCAGAGTTCCTCAGTGAACATTATATCTGGCATAAGACTTGAAACAGAGGATTCTCATTTTTAGCTGATGAAACTGGTTAACATAGTGAGCAACAAACAATATTATAGCAAATGATGGTATCTGGTTACCACTGGTTTTGGATAACAGAGTAAAAGATTGAAGTTATTTTCAGAATCTAGGGAAGAGGGTTAGTTTTTATGAGGAGAGGAAATCCAAAGCTTTGCAAATGGTATCATCTCTGTGAGTCTTCATGGTCATAAACACAGTCAGGGTTCAGTATTTTCATACTTTACTTGAAACTTGCTTCCTCCTGATTGTCCAAATCAAAATTACATATGTTAGTATTTAATGTTTAGTAAATTGCACAGAGTAAAACGTTTTTTACTATAGATAATTGAATATGCTTTTAAAATCTTTTTTTTCTCTAAAGAAACCTGGGGAGGAACCAGCAGAAGAAGATGAAAGCCTTAAAAGAGTTGATCCTTTACATCAACTTATTCTGCTATTCAGTCGAACAGCCTTGACTGAAAAATGGTAGGGATGGTGTGAGAGACTTCAGAGTGTATGCAGATTTTCAGATTACTCCTGTATTTGAAGTTATGTATGTCTCTTTTCAAGTGAGATTGCATAGGCTAGGCCAAAACATGTGCATATGAACATATGGTGAGTTCGAGTTATGCTCACAGCTCTTTGGCTTGTGGCATGTAAAGAGATTTTAACACGACTTTTTCACAGTTATGAATGCTGTGTTCAGGACTTACTACACCTCTGTCTTCTGTCTGTGTTCCCTATTGACAGTTATACTCTAAATGTGAAATATAAGTACATTCTAAGTATAATTGAAAAATTAACTGTGTTCATTTTTATGAATTTTTATGAATTCATATTTATGACTTTCCGAGTACTTTGTTTATAGCTGGCTATACTTTTCCATTTATATTAGTTAATCAAGTCTTCATTTTCCAAAAATACTTTTGTAATTAATTGTGAGCATAGAAATCCTTTAGAAATATTTGTAAGATGTTTAAAACTATTTTAGCACTTCAGTTCTACAATAACGACTCTAATCTTGTTCATTTTCCCTTTCCTCTCTCTATTAACCAGTAAACTGGAAGAAGATTTCCTGTATATGGCTTATGCTGACATTATGGCAAAGGTAACTTGTTTGATATCTTTTGTGTATTTTCTGTTTTAATAAACCTAATGAAGAAGATCAAGAGAAAATATTTGTTAAGTGAAGGAAGGCTTATGCCCTTCTCCCTCGCAACTTATCAGTAAATGTTTTCTTTCTACATGATGTCAGAGCTGCCATGATGAAGAAGACGATGATGGTGAAGAAGAAGTAAAGAGTTTTGAAGTAAGATTATACTTGTTTTGTTTTTCTTGTCATGTTAGACATTATTTCATAGCTTCCAGCCGACATTTATGTTTCTTGGTTCATGGCTTACTGCAGCTTATTATGCCAGTGAACTGCATGTCACAAGCTGGATTGACAGATGTGAGCCACCAGATTAATATTAGTAAAACAAAAACATACATAGTATAACATAATATAAGATTATATAGAGAGTAATTGAATGGATTTTACATACTTATCTCATTGGCTTTAACTTTTTAGTTGTTGAAGATAACTATTATGGCTAGTAACTTAAAATAGCAGTCTGATAATAACAGACTGTATCTTTTAAAGTATTATGCCTTACCTTTAGTTTGGATTGTTAAAATACTGAAATAATAATGATTTTAGAGTAGACATTTTCATTCAGTACCAATAATTCATACAGTAGTTTTATGTTCACATATATATTAGTGCTTCTTAATAAAATGTGAGCTTTTATTCATCAGTACTGCTAAACTTTTGCTTATGTTGAGAATAGGAAATCTGTATTTATTGTTGTTCAATGTTGAGTTTTAGTGATCATCACTGTATAAGGATATGCACAAGAGTTGACTACAAGAGTAAGAGATGAGTCCTTGTCATGTGTTTGCTCTGGGATCTGTCTCTCTTTTTCCATTAATAAAATGGAGTCTGTTAAAATTTGTCTCTTCTGAGGGACACTGAGGGAATTATTTTAACGTATTTCATAATACTACAATTCTGACATTAAAAGTTGTCTCATATCTTTCAAAGCAGTTAATACTTATATTTTGTATCTTTACTAAGCCGCAGAAACATGAAATATGTACTTTTCTTATTTCTTAAAAATATTTCTAAATGTACTGATTGATTTCATATAAAACTATCTATGCTGTTTTGATTTTGAGGAGTGGTTTGGGTTATGTTTCCTTTCACTCATGTTGTTTTGTGCACATCACATGTTCTGTACGTTTTCTACATGATGCTGCATGAGATAGCTCTGAATTATTTAACTATATATTCCCTATTTGACTGTATACAGAAATCAGAAAGAATAGTAATACCAAATTCTGTTCAGTCACTCAGAAGTTCAGTTGAGTTACAACTAATATACCCAATATATAAATTTTTGTTTCTTGGCAAATACCTAAGGATGAATCCAAATTTCAGTGTGTTTGTTCTTTTTTTTTTCCCCCCCTGAAAATGCAATGTGTGACATATCATTGACTAAACAAAGAATATTTATTTCTACGAGCTTCTATCACTTAGCCCGTATATGCTTGTTAGGTGTCAAAAGTCTTGTGCTTATAAATGTGAAAATCAATAAATAGAAAGTCATTGAAATAACTGAAAAAAAAAAATCAGTAAGGAATTTATTAGTGCTTCTTATCTAAATGTTAATGAGTTCTTTGTTCAGCATTCAACTTTTTTGTTTTGAGAGAAGATCTTATTCATTTGTTTCTCATTATTGTTTTTTCTATAGCTGTGAAACTTATGTTTAAATAATGTATTTATATGTTCAAAAGGCAATTTTGTGTATGTATTTGGTCAGTCACCTGCAGAAAAAAATTTTGGACTTCTTTTTCTTATTACTATTTCGCTTCTTGTCCTTGCCCTTCCTTAAGGTGACAGGATCACAACGCAGCAAGGTAAAACAAAAAAAAAATATGTGTGTATTTGTCTGGGTCTAATTTTGTGATTTTTCAGGCCCAACATCTTGGATAAGTTCAACTAAAGGGTCTTGAAAATGTTTTTAGCATTTCAGTTCCAGCATGACATCTCTACCAAACTCTTCTTGTGCACACTCGCTAAAGACTCCAAGAATTATTTATGCAGAATATGTCATGTAAAATAGTGTTACCGTTTTGGGGAAAACAGAGTTTTATTTGACTTATTCATATTGTTTTGTTGCCTTTTGTGCATCAGTTTTCTTCTTTCTGGTTATAATTTAATCTGACTGATTAAAACAATTTATTTGGCTCTTAAGGGAAAGTAGTTGGACTTTTTTTCTGTATCTTAGCAGACAAACACTTCTGATACAGTGGTAGAATTCTGTTTCCAGTGTTTATCACAGAGAAAGCATCAATCACAGTTCATCTCTGATTCAGATCCTTTGGAATTGACTAAGTCCTTAGCCTTCATCATGACAGTATTTGATAGAAACTCCTTAGCTACTCCTTACCTGAAGTGATTCCTAGTTGTTCCAAGTTTTCTCTAAGAACATAGAGGCAAGAGCTCTGAATGTTCACAGTGTGAATTATTTTATTGGCTCAATTTCTTATACAGTCTGTTGTGTCTCATCATGAAAGTCACCATTTGTCTCTATAAGGTGTTCCATGGCTTATTCAGCAGCCTACTTGCCTACTTTATGCAGGTAGAAGTCTTAGTTCCCATTGTTGACTCAGGCTGCTTGCTGATAGTGCTGCAAGGCTGATATTCTGAGAGAAGGTGTGGTGTGTGAGGTCACTAGTTTTTGTTTCTGAGGTGTTTAAATACAGTTATTTGTGCTGTGGCTAGTGGCATCTAGACTTAGTAGAGATTTGAGATTTGGAATGCACGGATTTAGCTAATGGTCAGACTCCAGCCAATAATGTCAAATTTCATTGCCTGTGGCAATGTAGGGACACAATTGTAAACTTCTCCATGGAAAGAGCAAGATGATTTTGGTGTTTTGTTTGCTAGCCTTCTGTTAACATTCAGATCACAAAAGAAAGGGGTTCCCTTTCTGTATTTCAGGATCGACTTTACCATATACTCCTTCAAAAATTTGCATGGATCTGTTCCACCTTCATACAAGAAAGGCATTATCCTGGAAGATGAGTGTACTCACAAAGATTCACAAAAAGTTATTTTAAAAGTATTATAAAGCCACAAACACAAAGTGCATATTACAAAACTCTAAAGGAAATATATAAGCAATCTAATAATATAATTTCTTTTTTTTTTAATTCAAATAATGCAACTATTCAAATACTAAGTATCTGTCACTCTGCTTACCTGGTTACATACACTAAATGTTATATGCTCCATAGAAAATTTTCTGTCTTACTGACTGAGGAGTGTTTTAAAAGGGAAAAAGAAAGCACAACAAGAAATAATTCTTGCTTCTTTCGTACGTGGCAGGAAATAGTTGCACAGATATGAAACCAGATATACCATCTGTGTGTGTGCGTGTGTGTGCATTTGTGTGTTTGTGTCTGGCAATCTGCCTCAAAATCCAATGTTGAAGGCAGTTCTTTTAATCCGTGCTATGTGTGCATCTGAAAAGACTGACTGTTCAATTTGTACGGGTATAAAACTCTGCTGCTCCTCTAGACTTTAAAAATGTGTGATGGTTAAAGTCTTAAATCTTTTCACAGAGCAACAGAGACATTTGAGCAAGTTTAGAATGCCAAGTGTATTTTATTGACAATTTTCATACCCATATCTGGTGCAGTGTAGTCTCATTTTTGTACAATTAATCTATACTGGGATCACTGTGCGGGCAACAGGGAGGTGACAATATAAATCCACAGTAAAGGTGTCTGTGTTCTACTATGTTCCTGTCTTGTTTACCTGCTACTATTTACTTTGAGTTATAACAATTGTACTTACCCCTTGCCCTTTGTCTCTAAGTTTACTTTCTGTCATATTGAACAAATGCTCAATTGTCTCCGTATAGAATTGGTGTCACAGTCCCTTTTGATTCTGTCTGGTAGGAAATTCTTTCAAATTGAACCATTTTACTACTGAATGCAAATAGTTTTCTGCATCTGAGTTGCTGATTCTGCTGGTTGCTACGTATTAATATGCTCTAAATAAGTGCGGGATGGGAACTCAGACAAAAGAGTCAAAATCTAGTTCATATTTTTAAACTCAATTGTATTACATTGATTTAAATTGACTGTTCAGAGAAAAAAAGAAATAGGGGAGATAGAGCTTCCTTATCCAATTTTTTTTTATTCCTGTCATTAGTAGCAACTTTGTTTATAGACTTCTGTATTCACTACTTTTTCTGTCAAAATGATGCATTATGCTATCACTTATCTGAGACACAGAAAGATTTTCAGTTTTACATACAAATAATGCAACCTCTTAAAGCTCTAGCCTGTTGAACATGTTACTGTTGTCTCTTATTGTCGCAAATCCTGAATAAACAGAGTAAGCATACTCCATGTATTTACAATAAGCAACTAGTGTTGCTAAAGGATTATAGGAATTAAGGTCAGACTCCATAATCAATTTATCAATTCTTAGAAATTAAACATTCCCATTAGTATGTAAAAATGTGGTTTTTATTGGTTTTTCCTATCTGTAATGGAATGTGTGCAACCTAGTACATGGTTTTCACTCTAAAACTACAGGATGAATTATTTATGCATAGAATCATAGAATAGTCTGCATTGGAAAGGACCTTTAAAGGTCATCTAATCCAAATCCCCTGTAATGATCAGTGATGCTTCAATGATGAAGTCCAAAAGGAGTAATTTAGGGAAAAATCAATTTCATTTATGAAGTGTAAACCAGCATATATTGAACTTAAAGGATTAAATTCTAAATAAAGATGTATATAAAAATATATGCATAAAGATTTTGCATGAGTATCTGATGTTTTAGTTACATAGGTTTTACTCATGCATGCCTGACACTGAAATGAACACAAGTTTTGCCAGCGTAAGTCTCATCTAATAGGATTTGTTCTCTGGACTAAACAGAAGTCTTGAAAAGTATAAAATATGAAGACAATTAAAGGAGAAGAATTTATATTCTAGCAGTTGAGTTGAAAGTAATTTGTTTTCTTTCCATCTTTTTGTTCATTCTCTTTAACTTAATTTCATGATTTCATATTAAAAAAAAAAAAAAAAGAGAGAATGCTTTGTAAAAGTGGGATCTTATGCCAGAGGCAGTCTGTGGCTTGGAGCTTAGTGGTGACAGCAAACAAACCTCTCCATATGTCTTAGCTCCAATGGAGAGTCCAAGTATCATTGTCTGTATGGGTTACAAAAAATGAAGAATTTCAGTGACATGCTTGTCAGTTAAAACTTCTCTTTAGTTTTAGCAAGTTTGTTGCCTGCAGATCCAAACAAAAAATTGTGGTTTTTTCCTCAATGTATTTTGGCATACGATTGCTTATAATGACTTAACCGCCCCCCCCCAAAAAAAAAAATAGATTAAAGTAGGAAATGTTTGGGTCTCTGCTTCTAAAGAATATGTTTCAAAAGTTTCCTTGATTTGGTAGGTTGATGGAAAAAGTCTGTGATATGAGAATACATGTATATACATTTCTAAGTAGTCAGCTTTTTCACATGTGAATGAAAAGCATCCTTGATAAGATAGATTTGGTCTTCAATGAGGATTTTTTTGTTTTTGTTTTTGCCTTTTATTTTTTTTAATTCTGGTGAATTATTTTAAATGTTTCATTTAGGAAGTATTTTGTTATTGTTGTGATGGTTTTGTAAGTGACAGAAAACTCAAACCATTGCCTAATTATTTTGGTAGTTTTTTTGACATCAACAGGCAAGCAAGTGGATAAAGTGCAAAAAGCTGAAACTGGTAGCACAGATAACAGTGTAAGCACAGATAACAGTGTAAGCACATCTTAGAGAAATGGGCATACCTTAATTATTTAGTATACTTGTAGGCAGTGGGTGGCCCACTTCTTATAAGTGCTGCCATCACACGTATGTTTTATATATATGTTTTAACTTTTCATGGAGAAAGCAGCAGTAAAAAAGCATTGTCAAGCTGAAGAAGGAACCATGATCTTTGGGTGTTATCATCAAAGGAATGGTTGCTGTCAGAAGAAATGCTTGTGGTGTTTCTTTGTTGGTGTATTGGTTTGGTTGGTTTGTTTTGGTTTTCTTTTTTTGCTCTGTTTTGTTACTAATTACCCAAACATCTTGATTTCCATTGGAAATGTCAGTCCTCTCATTTTAAGCTGTTCAGTAATGCCTCTTTTGACTGTTCTTCTATTGTGCCATTGCAAGAAGTTAGTCTACAGATTACTCAGATGCGTTCTCACTGTAAGCATACTTACATCATCAGAAAATATCAGATAATGAAAGTAGTATAGCTGACATTAGGCTTGTGAATAATAAATTTTGTGGTGAAAGAAAGATGAAAAGTTGTTGAGTCTAAAAGTAAAAGTAACTAGAAATAGGAAAGAGTTTTTAAGAAAAGAAACACTGATCAGTTTTCAGTGACATCTGAAGCAAATGAAAATATTTTATCGTAGCTGTTTGGAACCTGTGATGTCATGGTTTTGTCATGATGGTGGTTTGTGTGTGTGGTGTGTGTGCGTGTGTGTGTGCGTGTGTGTGTGTGTATGTTTCTGTTTTGCTTTTGTTGAACTCCCAGGAAGAGGTTTAAACATGAAGGCAAAACTTTCAAACCTTAGCATGGCTAAATATGAAGCAACGCTGCCATTTTTTTTTCCTTTTTGTGCCTCCATCTAGATCTGTCACTTTATTTAAAGCAATTTAAACCGCAATTTAACCACAGGAGAGCTAATAGTGTGAAAAGAAAAACAAAACCTGATGAATTTTGTTTCCGCAGCACGATATTATCAAAGATTTAAGAAACAAATTTGCCAGCCTCGGCGAGAACTCTCTGGTAACAGCATAAATGTCTGTGTTGGTTTGCTTTTGAGTTAAAGGTTTCTTTTTCATTCATTTGAACATATTTCTCTTTTATACCTCTTCTTTTTTAATTTATTATTCATATCCTCTATTTAGCAAGCCTTCATTTTTTAAACCTCTTCCATCTTCCAATGTATTTTTTCTGTAACTTGGATGGAAAGTTTATGGCAGCAAAGCTGTCATTCTGGCTACTTCTGCTGCAGCTGTTCCTGCTTTTAGGTCATACATGTTTTGGGCGTTGTGTTTTTGGACATGATACTAACTGATTGTGTCATGTTCCTTTTGAGTAAGCTTTTTACCACGCCATCTGATGGACTCACTGTCATAGGGCTCTATGCAACTTCCATTTTGCAACTTATACTGCTTAGTCATCCTCAATTCTCCAGCAAACTTCAATTAACTTGATGAAAGTTCAAACTCATCTGGAATTAACTGTGCCTTTATGTTTGCTCTTTATGCTCTTCTTTATGTTTTCGGTGGTAGTTTAAATGATAAAAAACAAACTTCACCATTGCTCAAGCAACGCCATGCAGTATTGTTTGTTGCCGCTAGAGATTGCAAAATATAAAAGCACAGTGTATTCTATCAAATATTCTGTTAGCAGGGTGGACAATCTATATTGTAATATAATTATATGTTTTGAAAAAAATTCTGAGATGCTTCTGTTACTCTGGTATTCAGCAACAACTTGCAACTCAAGAGCCACATACTGAGCAGTATGAAGTTATGATCACGCTATAGAAGATAATTAAGAGTATGAACTGTTGCACAAAAACACGGCACAGAAGTGCAAGTTTGATACATGCAGTATATATATATATATATATATAATGAACATGGGCTTTGAACAATTGAGATGACTCTTTCCAGATAAACTGCTAAAAGCATATTAAAGAAAAATACCAAGTGGACATTATTACTTGATCCTGTTAAATATTTGTTCAGTAGCATTGTATGTATTAAAATGGTTCATGATGTTGCCATAGAGCCCATATACTAAGAGAAAACCAAAAACTTTTGGAGGACTGATAGTAACTGAATTCTCACCTTAAATGACTGGAATTTTTATTCAGGAAAAAGAAATGGAAAAGCAAAAACTTTTGTATCAACAAGCCAGACTGCATGATCGGGGTGCTGCTGAGATGGTTCTGCAAACCATCAGTGCTAGTAAAGGTAAGGTTTTGGTATGTAGATTAAATTTTAAACCTTATTTCTAATGAACTTTGAAATTATTGTGTTTTTTATTGGCCAAAACTTGCAGATGTTAGGCCCTGAGGTTTGCTTTCACAATGAACCCAGAGTTTCAAAAATTGCTGACAGCTAATCCAGAAAAGTATTATGACTAGTTCTCAAGAGTCTATTGTTTCTTTGGTAGTTATTATTATTTTTTCTAGTGCTAGTTGAGAGGAGGTGTGAAAAACTTCATTGCTTTAGCAGTATGCCATGATAAAAAGGCCCTCAAATTCTGGAATGTATACAATTTTGGAGTAGATGTAGACTTTAGTCCTTTTATTATTCCCCAAATATCTGCATTATTGGTATACTTTGATAAAAAATTTCAGAAGTGTAAACAATGCTTTCGTCCCTTAGAAACCATCTTACTCTAAGGTGTGATACTTTCATTTTTACTTCTGTGGTTTGTTTCCACAGTAGTGATGTTTTAAAAATTCCTGTTTACAAATTTTGTTTACTGTAACTAAATGCTTGGATCATTTAATTTTCTGAAGAAACTGGAAAAAAAATCTAGACTGGCATGCAGAGGAGACACATTGTTCAACTTGATAGCTAGCATAAAATTGTGCACCTGGCCTTAAATCAACTGTTGAAAGCTCTAGCAGTTGAAACATGATTTATTTTCACTGAGTTCAGTTCTTCCTGCCTTATATCTTACCTCTTTTGTGTGCTGTGTATACATTACACTATGTCTGTAGGCACTCAGGAAGATATTAAGTCACACTAGAAATTATGAAGAGTCTGTTTTACAAGTCACTGAATGGTTAAATTAATAGAACATTCTTATTTTATATATGATCTAAAAGTGTATTTTAAATTAATTTTTAAGGTGAGATGGGGCCAATGGTTGCAGCTACCTTAAAGCTAGGAATTGCCATCCTAAATGGGGGAAATTCTACTGTTCAACAGGTAAGGTATTAGTTTCTTTTCACCCATTCTAATCAGTATAGATCTTTATACCATGGTCATTATTATTGTAGTAGTGCATTACATGGTGTGGCTATTTGTCACATGCTTTTTATCCTCTTACTCTTGTTCCCAGAAAAAAATAGTATACCAAAGTATCTTGTTTGGTAGGTATCTATTTCTTATTTGTATACAAGGCTAAGAGAAATTTGTTTTGCAGTTGGGGTGGAAGGAGGAAGTTTTGTGTCATCTACTCCTAGAGGAATTCTTTGGGAGGGAAGAGTCTCTTGGGAGATTGCCATTGTCCTATAGTCAGCACAGCAAAATTGCTGACCCCAACCTTCACCAAGAAGAATGATATACAATTTCACAAGTCCTTAGCTTATGCAATGGAGAGTCTTGCTGATAAAAGCAGAGTACTCAAGCTTGATTCACTAATCTATAAGATAATTTGGTGATCAGTGGACAAGTCTGATACGTTAAGAGTATCCTGTTGAAGAGACTGATACAGGGTACATTCAGTGTTCTGTACTAGTTGAAGATTCCTGAGTCAAGAGGGCTTCATAGCTGCCATTCCTAAATTACTGTAGGACAGTTTGAAGTATACAAACAACTGGGAACAGCTGAAGTCCCAAATTAAGCAGACACTGAAGCAGCTGAATGCAAATAATGTTCTTTTCTGGGGCTATCATTATGAGGAATTGACCAGAAAGGCTTGAACCTGTTCTTTGCGATGTCATGATATTAAATTAGGAAAATCATGACATTTGTACATAGTAATTTAATTTGAAATCCTACAATCAATTTTGTTTAATTATTTGATAAAGTCTTAACTGATCAGAATGCAGGAAACAATTATTAGTATGGTTACATTAATACTAATGCTACAAATCTAAATGGCATACTTCGACATATAATATGAAAGCATCAGTAGTACAGTTTGAATTCCTGTTTTTTTGAGTTGCCTCATTTCTACCTGTTTTCTCTGCTGTTATGCTCACCTTTCCAATTTTCCCTTAGGTCCTAGAATCAACTCTTCAGTCTTCCTTGGGAAGCATGATATGGGTGGGGGGAGAGGTATAGAAGTGGTTTTCAAAAGTCATCACCATCATCCTCTGGAGTTCTTTGCTTTGATTAGTGTACTGCTGTTGATGGGGGTATTCTTTTTCTGTGATCTTGTGTCTACTTGGGATTGTGCTGATATGTTTTGTTAATGCTGTGTGCTTATGTGCACTTCATTTTGGAGGTTACTTATTATCCACTTTTTCTATTATTTTTGCTATTTGCAAAAATAGTTTTACCTCATTTGTAACATGGATTCTTATAGCTTTCCTACTAAGACTGATCTTCAAGTTTGTGATTTTTGCTCACAACTGAGACTTTTGGTGTCATCCGCCATCATCACTCAGCAACACGTTGCATTCCAGAATAAAAGTTCACTCCACTGAATAAATTCTTGTTATTACAATCTGTTTTCAGATAGGTATTATGCATTGCAATAAGGCTAAAACAAATTTAAAAAATGCTCAAATTGCTATTACAGCTAAAATAATTTTAAACAAACTGAGGCTATAAAAGCTCAGTCTGGTGTTGAAACAATAATGTCAATGCAAATTTTTGGCCTAGTAGTGGCAAGATAGTATTTATATTAAACACTGAATTCTGCTGGCTGTGTTGACTTTAGTTACTATCTTTATTTTTAATGTTTTAGGAAGGAATATCCGAAATAGATGGCCTTTTCTGTAAAGTTGAGCATTAAATATTATTTTTGGGTTTGATACCTGGATTTTTCTCTGCAGGACACTTATCCAATTTATAAATATTAGAGACATTTCCAAACACCAGCATCATTAATAATATAGAATCTATATAGTATTAAGTTATCTAAATTAATACATACGAATAATAGTTCTCTGCATAAATTCTTTGTGTTTGCTGCAGAAAATGCTTGACTACCTCAAAGATAAAAAGGATGTAGGATTCTTTCAGAGCCTTGCTGGTCTTATGCAATCCTGTAGGTAAGAAAGTATCTACTTTAAAAATTTATTATTTTGGATTTATATTGTATTCCATGGGATTTGTAATTTTGGAAAGATACTCTACATAGTTCTTTCAGACAGCACTTGGGGCTTGCAATGTGCTAGATTTGGGATAAAGGATGGGGTCGTGCTTGTGGTGTGAAAGTCTTCGTGATTTGGATCTACCACTGTAAAGGAGCTCTTGTCACAAATGTGATATGCCAGAAAACAACTCTGGAGTTAGGAGCATTCCTCAGAGGCAAATTCATAACTCTGGAGGTATTCTGTAATCCTGCAGAGACCAGGTTAATGACCAATGTTAAGTAATCATAAAGATTTTGGGAAAATCCGTCTTTGTAAGAAATATTCATAAGATTTTTTAGAAGGCAGAAAAAGGAATGTGAATATTGTTTTTTAATAAATTGTGGAGGTACTGTGACCTTTTTGTCCATTCACGCTTATTGACAGTTGATATTGATTTCATATATAAATATATATCTTTAGATGTTTTATATGTAATTCCTAAGAATAAACCATATCAATAAATAATGTATTAATGAACATAAAACATAGGACTATAAAGGACTTCCTGGATCGAATGTTTAGTCTTCTTGTTGTGTCAAGGTTACCATGTTTTATACTTTTTTTCTTCTCTGGCCAACTTTCATCTTGAAATCAGTGAGATTTCTTGCCAGCAGAGCTGCTGTTGTAGTTCTATGTTCATCTGACTTTCATAAGCATTCTTGCTTATGAACTAAAGTTAATAGTTAGCTGACATGCAAAGCCCTGGAGGGCAGAACTTCACAGGTTCACAAATGGAAATATGCAAGGTATATGTTCCTTAAATCTAGTTGAATACATATTCCCTTTTGACAGCTTCAGTTTTTCAGAATGTGGTGGGAGGGAAACATGAAGTGGAGCTAATAATGACAGTTTCTTAATGGACCTTACTGCTTAGGATGAACTGGGCTATCATGCAAAAGTAGTCAATAATATGGCTTCTTTGTAACACCTAAAAATGAGTATGCATGTTTGAAATGCATGCATTCACTTTTTTTGGTCAGTCATAAAATGCTAAATTCTGTTGTCAGTGTCAGGGCAAAAGCAGATCAAGTCTGTAGAGATGACTTGTAATCTTTTAGCAGATACAATATTAAGCTACTGAGATGTATCTTCTTGATGCAAATATGGTTAGAATTTTAAATCACAAATCCTTTTTAACTTTCAGAAAATTAAATATTGCGTACATTTAATTAATCACAGGACAAATGTCATTTTTCTCACTGCAGTGTTCTTGATCTAAATGCATTTGAACGTCAGAACAAAGCAGAAGGCCTTGGCATGGTGACTGAAGAGGGATCAGGTACTATTGATTCAACAGAAATTTTCTGTGAACTTTTAACATTTTGCAGAAGCAAGCTGAAAGAACCAAGGGGAGGTTTAGGTTAGATATTAAGAAGAGATTCTTCACCCAGAGGGTGCTTGAGCACAGGAACAGGCTCCCCAGGGAAATGTCACAGCACCAAGCCTGTCAGAGTTCAAGAAATGTTTGGACAATGCTCTCAGGCACATGATGTCACTCATGGGGCTGTCCTGTGCAGGGCCAGGAATTGGACTCAATGATCCATGTGAGTCTCTTGCAATTCAGGATGTTCTATAATTCTATGAACCCTGTGAATATGTATAGAGAGAGGCTGAAGCTGAAACAGGATTCTTAAAAGTGATTTATATTTATTTAATTGGCATACCTAAGCTCATTCTTGTCAACAGTAAATCACTAGCATGTGTTGCATTTCAGAATGGTCTCAGAGGACTCTTACCCATCATTCTGAAGAAGTGAAGACATTACATGTAAAATTGAAAACATATTCTGATTACAAACAGCAGTGTTTATGCATGTAAAACATTTCAGGAGTTCCTAACCAGTTTAAGTCTAAAATGAAATTATAAGTTCCCACCTGATTTCTTAAAGTGAAAACCACACAATTTAGTTAAGCTATAAGTTAAATATAAGTGGTAGGGAGAACTTTATTTGCTGTTTGAAGAAAAGCCTACTGGGAAAGCTGTTTCTTTTCTGTTTGTCTTTGGGGAAATATTACAAAATTTTCACTTTACTTTTGACTTTGAACCAATTTGGCTTTCTGCCCTTGTTGTTGTCAGTTCACTGTCAATTCCTTTCTTCTGTCTGACAGTAAGTTCTACTACTCCCTTACTGTGGCTGTCTGAAAATATTAAGTTCATTCTTACTATACTTACGAGAGCTACCAGAGCACATTTTCTTCCCTTATCCTCAGAATTTTTTACAGTGAATTTTTATAGCTAAATCCTACAGTGACCTAATCTTTTAACATGTTTTTATCTTAAAAACAAGGTAAAAAAGCTTGACTGTATAATCCTTATTGCACTTGAAGGATCATAATTCATACCAACAACACTGTATATCCTTGTCATGGTTCGAGATCTCTGTTGTACCAGTAGATCTCTGTTGTCTGTTGTGCCAGTAGATCTTTTATGCGGCCTATTTCTTTAATATTTAGCTGCTTGTCACAAATAATGATTTTTCATGAACTATTAAATTTGACTGAATGACTTCAAGACTAGTCAAAAATGCTGCTTCTCTGAAAGTGCTCCCACAGTTTAAATTATAGATTAAGTCCTGCCAGACTTATATGAGTAAACAAAAAGTGAAACCATGTGGATAAAATTTGGCTGCAAGATTGTGAATTGAGCACTGGTGCAGCTATCTGGTGTATAAATTTTGGCCATTACTATCATGTTTTACTGAGGATTACTCTGCATAGTGTTTTGTTCTTTTGGACAATATTTCTATTATTATATAATTAAACTTATTCATAATGTTGGATTTTGAAATGGACTGTCAAATTAATTTTTCTTTTGACCACTGCTCTGTTTCTAGTGGTGACTATTTTGCATGAAAATATAAATAAACCCTTAATTGCTGCATAACTGACTCTACCAATATTAAGAGTATTCCGTGCTTCCTCATTTGAAGGACTTTTTTTCCTTTTCTATTTATTTGATGTTTCTCTTCTAGTACAGAACTAATTTTACCAAAACCAATACTAACTGTACTTTGTATTTTCTAAAAAAAATTTCTCACCTTTTTTTTTTCTTTTTTCCCTGTTTCTTTTTCTTTGAACTAATTGTCCTGTTCTCCCTTCCTCAGTCATCACTCATGAGCGTGGTAATTATTAAAAACAACTGCCTATTCCTTATTTTTCCCTGCTCTTAGCTTTGTGTCAGCACTGGACAGCTCCTGAACATTATGAGATTTTTTTGTTCCTGTAAGACTGCTAGACTAGTGTGACTTTTCTATTATTATTACAATTATTTATTCTAAAATTCTTGGTTTCCATGTCAAATCTCCCTACTTTGTTCTTCCTCCCTTTCTAAGGATTTGCACAGTGATTGACACACTAGATATAAGAGCAGCAAGCTTTTTTATACTTTTTTTTTCCTGTTCCTTTCTATTTATTTTCATTTTAGTTAGCCCAGTATTTGCGATGGATGAATGTTAAAAGGAAAATAATATTATATATATACACAAAGCCTTGTGCTATAGTCCTCCTGTAGCCTTTATGCTGTGTATTGAATGTGGCTTTATTGCTGCACTGATTTGTGCAAGCACAGGAAATCAGTGGTGGATCCAGTGAGGATTTGAGGGTGGTTAGTAAGGAGAGGATGTGCCACTGGTTAGGTTTATCTAATGCAGTCAGGAGTTGATACAAGAAAGAGGTGGTGCATCACTAAATTAGAGAAATCAATACTGTTTGCAGGTGCCTCTTCCTTGTTTGGAAAGCTGCTTGATGTGTTAAGGTTGCTATACCTCAAAAGTTCTTTTCTTCAAGTAATGGAAGAGCTTTGTAGGAGCAGTTGCCATGAAATGTTCATGTCACCATGTGAAAAGGGAATTTAAAATACAAAATGTGTATACCAGTCAGCAGAAACAATAAGCTCAAACACAGAAGTGTCTTTTCATTAGCCAAATGTTGAGGAGGAGGCTGATCTGGTGTTTTATTTGTTTTCTCAGTGGAAAATTTTTATTTGGCAGATTAACAAAATTCTACACAGTAATTAGGATAATTTTCTTTTTGTTTTCTTTGTTACTGAACAGCAACAGTGCCAAGATACAGTAATCACTGTCAAAGATTTCTTGGCACAAAGGGATAATATTTCCTAACAGCATCTTTTCTTATGTATTATTGTCCAGCTACTGAAAATTCAAGAAAACAGGAAAAGCAAATTCAAGCTAAAAAGACTGTAATTTTCTTTTTCAGGGTTACATTATTGTTGATATTATGCTACCTTCAAATAACTTTTTTTAATATTATGAACCACACTGTTTTCAATTAATTGAAAAGTAGTTTACGTAAGAGCTGTACAGGTACTGGTATTAATACCTGATAGCATTAGAAAGCCAAGCCAGTGTGTCTGTGGGGAAAGTCCTGTAGTGAACAGTTTCAAAGTATCTAGATTTTATGGGATACCCAGTTTCTTATGTCTGCAATCCTATGAATAACCGTCTGTACATACTTCAAAGAAAATACCAAAGATTAGAAAGATTTTCTCTCCTTTTTGTTTTTGAGGGAGATGCTTATTTTATAAGTAATGAATTACTCCTCAATTATATTCCCATGGGAATGATGGGATGTAAAATGTGCATTTTAATGGTTTCTCATGTCATCTGCTGCAGAAGCACATTAATGAGTAATTGTCATTGAGTTTGCAACCTGTAGGTCTGAAACTATTATTCCCTAAGTCAAAGAAAAACTGCCGTTGACACTTATGGGAATAGACTCAACTTTTCCTCATATGCAGTCCTTGTTTCTGGTCCCATGTCAACCTTAGCAACAGATAGAAAGCCCTGTTTTGAGTCAACATGGATATGAGATTTATTGCTCTATTCCAATTGTTTCTTTGTGCTGTCCACATCGTAAATGCCTTGTCCTGATATTCCTCTGACTGGTACTACCTTCCCTTTTCAAACCCTGGAACCCCCACTGGTAACAACATTGATGGTTCTTTAGCAAACGTGTTTCTTACTTGTTTTTGTGGTGTACTCAATGTTGTTTCTTCTGTATGTATTTTGTTTTGATTGTTCTGTTTCCTTTTCCAAAAAGGAGGGTTCAAAACCAAAGACATGTAGAAATGCTTATTATCTTGCAATGGTTTTTCATTTAACACTCATACTCTTTGCTATTTCACTGTGAGTCACAAAAATCTTGAAAGTGCAATGTTTTTTTCCTTTGGAGAGATTTGTATTACTTGTCATATAAAGTACTAAATTTAAGATTTTAAGTTTACACTTATATTACTTTACCTTTTACCCCCCCCCTTTTTTCAGAAAGGTCTATTTTAGGTTTTAATCTTTTAATATTGTATCATGGCACTCTCTTCTTTCTCCATAAGTTTTCAGAAGACTTATTTTAATAAAATACAATTGTAGAATGAGATTTGATCTGACAGTAGCTCTTAAAGGACTCTATATCAATCTGAGTGAGAGTGGTACACGTGATATAATAACTAGCTATACTGTGGGTTCACGTCAGGGCTATTTTCAGTTGTTAACAGTGTGAAATCAATAAATGTGCTTTTGTTCTTCAACAGCCTCATCATGCTTAAAGTGGATGTTTAAATTCTATGTGATCCACTGCAGCCTACATTGGAGAGGTGTTTTCCACCTTTATATCACTGTATTTGAATCAGTGTTTGCATTTAAAAGGGAACTGGAGTAACTTCAGAGAAGTTGTTCTGTGTCGCCCAGTGAGAAAACAAGTGCTTTCTTATTTGAGTTAGATTGTTGAGAAGTCAAAGGTATGCAGGACTCACAATCCAACCCAATATGATCTATGTCTTGTGATAAGAATAAATTCACTTGCTTTATTGTGTGAGAGCTATGCTCTTGCTTAACAGCCATCAAAAAGGAGCCATATTCCCTTTTGAAAACTGAAAGTATTTGTATATTTTTGTAATATGCAGCATCAGACCCATGTTTCTGAGTAGTAATAGAAGTCAGATCTTTACCACTGAGGATTTAAAAAAAAAAAAAAAGAGGGAGAATTATTGAACTTGGACACATGCACTTTCAAGGAAAAAAACATGTATTTAATTTTTCATTGAATTTTATTTTCATTTCCTCCACATGATACATCTGTTCTTGTATATCACCAACACAACCTGCCAGTTTTGCAAAAGCTATAGGTTTAAAGCCTTCATGTGTGCAGCCATATAATTTACATACAGCATGAGCAATGGCAGCATTTTAACAGCTAAGCAAATATATGCCAGAATATAGCTTATACCAACAGAAATTTGTGACAGTCTAAATTGTACTCTGTGCAGTGTATATGTTTTTAAGTACAGTATCTTTGCAAATCTTTGTGTGAACTGGCATGAATTTGTGTGCACAGCAACAGTGGTTGCTCCCATAGATGTTATAGAAAGAAATCGATCTCCACTTCCATTCTGCAGTTACCAGTAAGGCACCACTTGCTGTCAGTAACATCTGAAAATTAAAATTCCTGTCATTACCAATGTTGGTTCTAGTTGGATTTTGATCAGCTGTAAAAATTGGAAACCAGGATTATTTTAAATCTTAGTGTGACCAGGTTGTTTGATTTGGGGGGGGGGGGTTTGCTTCATTTTGAAATATGAAAAAATATTTCTAAAAAGAATGGACCTTTCAATTTATGATGTACCTAAACACCTTCTGATTTTGAAGAATTTTTCAATAACTTTTATTCATGGTTGTTTTATTTACAGTGGAGCTAATTAAAAGACCTTTCCAAGCCCTTCCAATATTAAAAATGGAATTCATTTAATAAAAAATCCCAAACTCCAGTAAGTGTATTAAAAACCAAGAGATTACTTCATAAATTAATCTGTATAACATTTTAATTGGAGACTTGTTTTCCTTCTTGTTCTGAAAAATCTTACTTCCTAAAAGGGCAAGAAAAACAGAGGTCAAAAAATATTAAGCTGTAACTTATTCTGTAGTTTTATTGGCTTTGATTCAGTGGTACCTGTATGAGCGAAAAGGTTGGGCTTTTTATGGGCTTGATCTTTACAAGCAATGTTCCCTGTGAGTTATTTTCTAAAATCATTGCCATCTCAGCAGTCAAGCTACGTGCATTACATGTGTGATGGTACAGGCTTCACCAAATATTTGGCTTTCTGTAATGCTTACTTTTGCAATATATAAATATTCATCTAGACCAACAAAGCATGTGACTCCAAGTGTAACTTTTTAAGCATGAAAGGAATTAAATCAAAAAGAGAGTGACTAATCCTGCAGAATATTCAACACTCTGGCTTTTGCCATGCAACACATGAAAGTATCTTGCTGGGCCGAACCTGCATATAATGTTGGATAATATTATCCAGCTTTTAAGAGCACAGCCACCTCCTGATTTTGCCTTCTTGGGCATGTATTGTATGTATACAAAATCAGCTTGGATAGAAACAGTAATTTATTTTTCATTGCTTAATTAGCTGAAAGGCTTTTCAGTCTTCTGTGACTGAAAAACTGTGTGTCTGGTACTTATAAATGCAATGGAGAAAAATGTCATGGAATGTCATTTACGGTATTTGAATTCATCCTTGGAGAAAGAATTGCATATTGTTTACAACTGCCCTAAGTCCACATCTAGAGTTAGGAGAAAGAGCATTTTATCTTTCCCTATGTTACAAGAAAGTGTGTTGACATATACCTTAGCGATTAATATTAATACAAAAGATTATGACTTAATGACAACAGAAAAGAATGAAATTTTGTACTTTAAAATATTCGTATCAGTTTTCAAAATGCTTTTACTTCCTATTCCTACCATTGTACTGAAGCTTCTCACTTTAAAATTCACAGGCTCTGGATGGATAAGTCCATTAGCTTGAACTTGTAATTGTTCATGACTTTATGTAAAGTTAAACTGCTGATCATGTTTATTTATATTCCAAATTGTACTAAATACTGTTTACAATTCAGCTGACTACTATGAAGAAAATCAACTTGATCACAGCCCAAACCAGCACAAACAGTAATAATCTAATTATAATAATATAGTAATTTATAAATGTAGACATTATAATTAGAATGATGCACCAATACAACTGTATGGAAGTAACTGTTAATTTAGATATTATCTGTAATATTTTTAAATTCTTTTTTCTTTTAAATTTTAATTCCTTTACTCAGTCTTCTGGTCTCCTGTTCACATACTAAAGATATTGTTTTTGTAGAGCCTCAGTTGTCTTCCCTGAACAAAAATTCTTCCACATTCTTTTGCAGTTTGCTTACATTTTTATCTCCCTTTTCTTGTCAACAAATAGCACATATTTGAAGGATGTATAGTCTTAAAAAGTCGATTTTTCTTGCCATATATATTCCAAATACATTTCCAAGGTCCTAAATGGGAATTTTACTTTCAATAGGTGGCCTTTATTTTTTTAACATCTATATTGTTGTCCTCCTGTGCCATTTTATTAGCTGTTCTACACTTTCCTCAGTTGTGATTTTTTTTCCTGGGTGAATAGTTGTTTTTCCTCTTCACACGTCCCTGTACTAAGTTAACTGCACGTACTGATGTACTTGACATAGCAGTGGTTAATTGAGGGCTTTTTAGTGTATTGTTTCTTGTGAAAAAAATCAAGAAAATAATTTGAAGCTTTATTCATTTGGCTATTAGCTATTTATCAAAAACATGAACTGAAGGGGCTAGTTCAGTAGAGCATTTTGGCATTTAGTCTTAATTCATTATAAATCTATTGCCTTATTTTGTCAAGGGAGACAAATGCCTAACATTTTGTGTCAGCAACAGACAGGTGCTAAATCATTAAATATTTCAGCCTAAGTGATTCTTGAAAATGCACATAGCTGTAAATTTAATGGGTTATTTTAGAATATTTTAAAATCTAATAGTTTATTTGAGGAATGATTTTCATCACTGTTTGATTAAATCTCATTCTGTATTTTAAGTACCTGGTTTTGTGATGAATCGGAACCAAATTAATCCAGTTTTTACCTTTCTATGTGATGAAGCATCCATGCCCTGTGAAGTCAAACAAGAATGTAAATCAGGGATTTTTTATAAAATGTTGCCAAGCTCATGCTGCCATATTTATAAATCAAAAGTTAAGTTTTGTAATTTAATTTTTTCTTTTTTTTTATAACCAAATAACTATCTGCCAAGCACAAGTCATACGTGCTTCAGATAGATTGGAGGTTATAAATTTTCTCTCCCCTTCTTTCTTTCTTAATATTAATTATGGAGATTTTCTTCAGAGGCTATGGGGTGTTACTTGGCAGACTGTGATAACCTGCTTTAATCTGGCCTTTCTACAGGAGAAAAGGTGATGCAGGATGATGAATTCACTTGTGACCTCTTCCGCTTCCTTCAATTGCTTTGTGAAGGACATAATTCAGGTTTGTGGGCAGGCTGCCTGTCAGCCAAGTCAAGGTGATGGTAACTGCAAATAAAAGCTCTTCATTGGGGAAGATTTGGCAGCCTTCATAAAATGTTGTGAAATGTGGAGTTGCTGCTAGACTGTACATGAAAGGAAAATATGTATGTGGAATTAAACTGCCAGATCTTTTAACAGCCTTAACTTTGAAGAAAAGTTTGTTAAAAAGATAATGGTTTCCAAAATTATGAGTTTTGAATCTTGATCAACTAGGAAAGGTAGATTTATATAGGAAAATGTACATGGTTTATGACTTCTAGACAGGGAAGATTCAGAGCAAAATGTAACAGGAAGTTATATTTACTGTCCTTTGGCATTTATATGCTTTCTGGTGTGTGCTATTTGCCACTAATGTCAATAAGAATTGTATGTGAAATTACAATGTACACAATACCTTTCTTGAAGAAATAGCATCTCTTTTAAATATATAAAAACACATAGCAAAAATGTATGATGTTGTGTATTTTTATCATTAAATACATTTCCGTGTGTTCTCTGTGTCATTCTTAAGGAATAATAATAATAATAAAAAGGATAGTTTTCTGTTTTAGCCATTGGACCTATTTTTGACTTAGTTATCAGGGTCTGTATAATTATGTGATTTAATTTTGATTTTGCTTAACAAAATATATACTAGGTATAATTAGGTTGATATTGATGTAGTTCTAGTTATAAATGAGATTAAAATAAGGCCAAGTTAAATTTTACAGGTGAAATAGACAAGCAAGCTTCTGGCTTCAGAAGTTCACTGGTATGTGATCTCTACAATAAAATGCTAAAACTCTATACAATGGTTTGTTGAAAAAAAAAATAAAAAAAAAAGAAGGAAAAAAAATAATCCATGCCTCTATAATAGACTTTTCTAGATCATCTTATATCAGAATTAATTTTCAGAAATAGGTTTATTACTTAAATTAAACTTTTATTTTAATTTTTAGATTTTCAGAATTACCTAAGAACTCAAACTGGCAACAACACAACTGTTAATATTATAATTTCTACTGTGGATTACTTATTAAGGGTTCAGGTAGGTAACTTATATACTAATTAAGGATGACAACAATAACTTGTTTCTATACAATATTTTCATTTTTTATTTATTCTTTCATTACTTTTGATCATACAGCAGAAGTTTGTATGAGGAGACTTCAGGTTTCCTAATTTCTCTGGAATTTATTTCAGTAATGTAATATTTACTGCCAGAAAAAAAATTTACTTTCCAGCAAAATCATATTTGATCCTTATCACAAAATGTTCATTTTTATTAGAGAAGCACATTTATTTGTCATGGTATTTATTCTGGTCAATGTAGCCCAAACTGATGAGAAAGGCTGAAATTCTCTACTGCTTATGGTTCTTTATATTTTTTACCAGAAGAGTAAAGGTGTCATAAGTGTGAAAGACTGTTTTCAACCATTATGTGCAAGAATGCAGTGAAGCCTGTTAACTAAGGAAAGGAGGCAGAAGGTGGATAAGTGCTAAGTGTATCAGTGAACACAAGTAGCCAGTTGTTGGCTGAAACTACCCTGTGACTGAGGAGCGTTTTGTATTGCTCGAGTTCAGCTTTAGCCAGCTGCTTTTTCATCCATGCTCTGATTTAGTCTGAACACTGGCTTCTGTATGAATAAATAGTCATAGGCTGGTGTGAAGTGAAGCATAAGAACAGCACATGGTTTTCTAAGGAGGGAAATAAAAGGCAAAAAGAAAAACAAAAGCACAGTGCTAGATTAAAAACCCTTCAGCCATCTAATTTGAATTATCTCCCAAATCTTTAAATAGGAAAACATTGTGTTGTCACAACCCAGTAGGAAGTAATAAAAATTCTGATTTGTTTCCAGATTGAACCATGTGAAAGACATATTTTGTGATAAATGTTAATAAATTTTACTTGTAATTTTCATCTTTCTGGAAATCACTGTAGGTGATAATATATTTTGGTATGTTTCTGGTTTGTTTTTGTTTGGTTGTTTTTTTAATTATTGTTTATTTGTCTAGTTCCCCTTAGCCATTTATTTATTTGGCTTGAGAATTCCAAGTTTTGAAAATGGATGGGGGTTTCTGTGTTTGTTTTTTTCTTTTGTTTTGTTTTGTTTGGGTTTTTTTGCATTACTCCTGTTATCAATGTTGCTTTATATCCTTATGCATTCTGTAGAAGTTGTAGGGACAATACAATGATTCTAATTCCGTTGCTTGCTTTGTTGAAACTTTAATAAGCTCGCCTTTAGGGAAGATGGAGAGAGGAATCATGCACACAAAACAACATTTACTCCCATTATTGACTAGGTGTCAAGCATGAAGTAGGAGACATTGTTTAACGAACAGCACACAACAGGGCAGTGCTACCGAGCGCTCCTTTTCAGAATGCAGGCTGTTCTATTTCTAAGAGCAAATACCAACAGATCTAATTTTTTATTTAATCTTATTTTGAGGTTTGCTGTGGGGTTTTGTAATTATTTATTTCAGTGTATTTGTTTTTCTATTGATTCCCTTGAGATGAAACTACAATTCTTGAAGTAGTACTTCAGAATCGTTTAGGGAGGGGTCAGTTGAAGCCTTTATAAGTTAAATACCTTTCCAAACTGGAATGCTGTCAAAGTTGTTTTTCTTATCTTGCTGAATAACCAACTAGAGCCAGTTTGACTACATAATCTCTTTGTGCTTTTTGCAACTGGTTGTTTTTTTTTTTTTTTTTTAGGAATCCATTAGTGATTTCTATTGGTATTATTCTGGGAAGGATGTTATTGATGAGCAAGGACAACGAAATTTTTCCAAAGCCATCCAGGTTGCAAAACAAGTATTCAATACTCTTACAGAGTATATCCAGGTAAATTAATTTATTTTGAATTTTATGGATTTGAAAGAAAACTATTCATACTTTTGGCATAAAAATATAAAGTAGCTAGATATAACATAGAAATATAAAATAGATGCATTTGTGCTTCAACATTGATGCATTTGTTTATGTAGGAAGTAAAATATTCAAGTATATATATATCTATCACTACTCTTTTTCAATCTTAGCAATTTATTAAAAATTAAAATTATTAATAAACATCCTTTGGTTGTTAATAAGATAGTAGAGTTTTGTTTTGTTTTTAATTTGGATTAAACTGCAGTGGTGTTACCCACATTAAAGTTTTTACTTTTATTCCATTGAGTAACTACTGTCAGTGAGATAGTTGCTATTTAGTTGATATAACATTAGATAGAGATTTCTGTCATGAATAAGGCTGTTTTAAGGCAACAACGCTGTGTTTGAAATGATGAATTCACATGTTGCATTTGAGAGTTGTAGAGATGCACTTGAGGTGGACTCAGCAATAAATGAGATTGGGATAATTTCTGTGAAAATAACAATATAGCAGTTCTTCCATGATATCTTAACAATTTAGTGTAATTTAGTACTGCATTAATTCCTCATGTAAATAAGTCAACAATATTACAGTTTGTTTCTGCAAATAATAAGCAGGTTAGAGAGAATTTCGTTAGACTATTAGGTGTCTATTATAGTGTTTTCATTCAGATGAAGATCATTAATATGAAAATAGTATTTTATAGTTCATGAGGATGAAATGTGATAGAATAGGACTGAATAAATATGAGAAGAGGCAACATACATGTGTGTGTATATATATTTAATGTATTTGAATTTCTCAAATCACAAGTAGTGTTTTTATCTGGGAGAACTTTTTTTCTTGCCCTTTGAGGCTTTGAAAGATTTTGTATTCCTTCTTTTCAGAAGTTGGATTTCTTTTTAAATATTCTTTAGCATTGTCTTCTACAACAGCTAGAATATGCTGTGAGGAAAAACTCGGGAGACTGATTCTCTAATCCCTTAGGCACATTTTGCATTAACCTTCTATAAAAGTTATTCCTGATTTACAGAAGTACATAGGGAAGAATCAACTTGAAGATTTGTACCCTGTTAGCATTTGTTGTTTAAAGTTGCAAGGAGATACACTCTTTGTGGTCCTCGATTAGTATATTGAGACTTGTCCAAAACAGAGGCAGAATGATTATTAGGAGTAGGCATTGTTTACAGTTAGTGGTGTTCTTGGATACGTAATTCTAGATATGTTTAATTTTTCATAGCAGTTTCTAAAGGACACCCCTAAGCCCCAAACTATGCACTGCTTATGTATCTTCCTTCCTGGTTTTGTTGCATTTCTTGCAAACAAACTCTGGTTTTCTTTTTTGTTTGGCTTTTTTTTTTTCTGTTTTGTTGCCTGAACACAGGGGCCATGTACTGGGAATCAGCAAAGTCTGGCACATAGCAGGCTGTGGGATGCTGTCGTTGGTTTCCTTCATGTGTTTGCCCACATGCAGATGAAGCTGTCTCAGGTATTGTTTTGTTTTACTTTTCCTTTATAAGTTACTAGCATTTTTGTAAAAGAAAAACAAACATATTAATATGTTTGAGTCATTAATAATACCAGTTAATAGAGGAAATATGAAGAAAAGGGAGAGGTGATAGAATACAATTGAATTGAGGGAGTAAATTAGAAAACTGTAGTGGATGTGAATGGCGGGCCTGTAATTGGATTGCTGGCCACAGGCACAAAGCAGATTAGATCAAGCTGCAAATGAAGCATATCACTGATATTCAGAAAGAACTCTCAGTTTCAGTCTTTTGTACCAAAATTCTGTCACAATGTTTTCTGAAGTTTTTCATGATCCTTTTACGCAGGACTCATCATCTTCATTGATGAGTCCTGCATTGAACCCTACTTCATGTTTATTGACTATAGTTCAAACCATCTGCATCTAAGCTATTTCCACTCTCAGCAGAGATTTAGAGTAGTCAGACCTTATCATGGGTGAATTGCTTTTGAATGTGAGTACTCACTATAGAAATAGTGAAGGGACATCTCAGTCAAACCTGTTTTGCAAAAGTAATGCATTGAATTTAAATGCATTTAAATGCATTTAAAATGCCCGTAGAATTTTAAGAATTGAAAAAACAGTCAATATTTTCATAGACCACCATGGTGGCTACTGTGCTTTCTTCCTGTACCACTAAAACAACATGGAAAGAGGTATTTAAGTAGTTACTGACAGTGAGTCAAACACATGGTAGCTATGTGTTATTTATGAAATATGATGTGGCTTTTGGCAAGATTTGTTTTTAAAGTAATGACAAGTTTAAATTCTCAGCTGTGCCCAGAGTGGCTTCACAGCATCTTTTAATTATTGCATCTAGAAAATAATGATACTAATCCTGCCTCTTTAAAGGTAGCCAAGCAGCTTTGCACAGGATCCACTGTAGTGTGTGGAGTTACTTACACTGTTCTGTGGGATGACAGAAGCACAGTCTACTCAAAACGTGTGACAAATAGTGATGATGTCTTTCTTTTGCATGAAGCTCAAGCTCTTGCCATTTGGAAACTCCTTAAGGGGACCATCAGAGTCTTGGGAAATACCAGAATAGACATGGGCTCTTTTGTTAATTTATATTTATTACAGGAATATATGGTGAAGTTTTTCAGATTCTGTTGAAATGCCCGTTTTCAAAGATGTTGAGTATAACTAAGTGGATTTATAAGGAGCTGCCATATGGCTCTTGACTGTAAAAGGGACCTGCTTAGGCTAAGTATTTGTTTTTTTCTTTCAATGATAAGTTTCCCTGTCACTTTTGAAGAACATTTGAAACAAGATTTAAAAAGGAACAAAACTAAATCACTGTGTTGTTTGGGTTTTGAGGTATTTTTTTGCATTTTCGCTCTCTAGTCTGGTACTAGGAAGCAATAACATGATAATGGTCATACTTAAGAAATCTCCGTAAGGTGGAAAATGGAAGTAAAATTTTCAATCTAAATGAACAAAGATCATCCAGTTTACATGCAACTTTTGTAAGTTAAAGATTTATAATGAAAACTTACAAAACAAATCAATTAGAAATCTTTAATATTTCCAACTTATGCTGTTTTCAATCCAAGATGTAAGTTGCCATAAAGTACATTGATATTTTTGTACCATTCTCTGAAGTCCATCCATGCTCAAGTACGCCTTATCAATGGCATGATGCAACAGTATTGCTGAGGAAGAAACTAAGTAGTTGAATAAATCCATCCAGATAGACTCCAGGTTGAAATCATTGGCAAATGAAATAGTAAACTTGATTTAAAGTCCAATGAGATAAAAGATGTGTAAAAATATATATAATGTATGTCTAAGAATGTTAATTAATAGACCTTTATTAATAAATATTTTTAATTTTTACTTCAACTTTTTTTCTCCCCATAAAAAGTTCAGTGGCCCATAATGGAACCACTCATTCTGAATTGTGTTACATTTTGAGCTCTATGTGCTGCTGCTATTACTGTTTTTTGCAAGTCTTCATAGCTGTTAACTGGATTACACCAAAAGCAACAATATTTTAGAAGCATCATCTGAGCTTGACATACCGAGTTATTGTTTTAAATTTTTTCATCACCTTCAGTTTTCACTTTGCCTTTATTAAATTACTGCCCTCTAAACAGATGATGGTATAAATGTTTGATCCTGTAAATGTACTGTCAGGAATCAAGCAGTCAAATATATTCTCCCTGTATTACCAGTTTTGACACTACTAGCTTCCTAATTTCAAAGTTTCATTTCTACAAGGTGAAATATGTGTGCACATATATAAATGTCAAAGAAATAAACCTATTAATTATATATATATGTTGTGTTCATTATTTAGGATTCCAGTCAAATTGAATTGCTAAAGGAATTGATGGATCTTCAGAAAGATATGGTTGTCATGTTGCTGTCTATGCTGGAAGGTAGTAAAAATTTGAAATCCTCTTTCACAGTTTTTGAACAGTTTTTATCTTTGCGATTTTCTTCATTTGAGAAATAATGCTGTAATTTCCTTAAAGTTTTTAATTTTCACGTCTCAGTTGTCAGAAGAGTTTTTACATCTGAAAGTGAATGGGAGATTTAGCTAGTGCAGTTAATATAAGTGATATTAATTCTGAATGCCAGAATTGTATAAAATCCAGGGCTAGCAGAAGATTTACTTTCTTTCCATGAACTTGGTTTCTCTTTCGGTTTAGATGAAAAAGTTTTGACTATTTAAGTTGAAATCTCGAGTTCTAGGAAGTGAACTGTTTATCAGTCACTTTAGCACCTTTAATATATTGCATTTATTTTGGTATTGCTCTTAACCATAAAGAACAGACTTTGATTTGTCTAGTGACTGACTAGGTTCAAGGTCATGAAATTATGATTCCTCAGGGAATATAACCATTGTCAAGAAATAATACTACTATTAATTTAGCTTCTCTATAGTATTAGTGCCTCTAGTGCTAGAGTAACCAGATATACACATAGATGATTCAAAGATCTTTTTTTCTTTTTGCTTCTTATGTGTATCCTATTATGTTTTCTTGAGAGAATGGGAGAGCAGTAAATGCAACATAGATTGCAGCGTAGCATGCATTGCTACTGCTTTGCTCATAGGTCACTGAGAAGCAAAGTGAATTCTTAGTACTGTAGGCTGTGCTCCATGAATAACCTGCTGAGCCGCTCATGCTAACTAATGGGACACTAGCTCTGTCTGTGTTGTGCTACAGTGAAATTCATGATATGCTGCTCCACTTTTAGTTCTATTTTAGATGTAACAGATGTTTCTCAACAGACCTTGTTAGTTCTTCCTTTCTGTAACTTTTTTTTCCAAGTCTTAGGGTAATGTTATCAGTAAAAGATTTCTGATTTTACTGCTGGCTTCTCATATGAGTGTGTTGTCCAACAGTTTATCATTTTTACTCTTTGATTATTTCACTAGTCATTATAATACACTTTTCTTTGATGAAACATTTGCTGTCATCATTATCTCTAATATCCTGTCATCACATCTAGGTAATGTTGTGAATGGAACTATTGGAAAGCAAATGGTTGATATGCTTGTGGAATCGTCGAACAATGTGGAGATGATCCTGAAATTTTTTGATATGTTCTTAAAACTGAAGGATTTAACTTCCTCTGATGCATTCAAAGAATATGACCCTGATGGTAAAGGGATAATTTCGAAGAGGGATTTTCACAGGGCAATGGAAAGCCATAAGCATTACACCCAGTCTGAAACTGAGTTTCTACTGTCATGTGCTGAAACAGATGAGAATGAGACTTTGGACTATGAGGAGTTTGTGAAACGATTTCATGAACCTGCAAAAGACATTGGTTTCAATGTTGCTGTTCTCCTGACCAACCTGTCAGAGCACATGCCCCATGATACCCGCTTGCAAACCTTTCTTGAACTGTCAGAGAGTGTGCTAAATTACTTTCAGCCTTTCCTTGGACGCATAGAAATCATGGGCAGCGCAAAGCGCATTGAACGAGTTTATTTCGAAATAAGTGAGTCAAGTCGGACTCAGTGGGAGAAACCTCAGGTAAAAGAGTCAAAGAGACAATTTATATTTGATGTTGTAAATGAAGGTGGGGAGAAAGAAAAGATGGAGCTTTTTGTTAACTTCTGTGAGGATACCATCTTTGAAATGCAACTGGCTGCCCAGATCTCTGAGTCAGATCTGAATGAAAGGTCAGCAAACAAAGAGGAGAATGAGAAAGATAACCCTGAGGAAGAAGATCCAAGAATGGGTTTCTTCTCTCTCGTGACCATGAAGTCAGCATTAGTAGCTCTCAAGTATAATTTAATGACTCTTATGAAAATGCTCAGCATGAAAAGCCTGAAGAAACAGATGAAAAAAGTGAAGAAAATGACCATGAAGGACATGGTCATGGCTTTGTTTTCTTCCTACTGGAGTATTTTGATGGGCTTACTACATTTTGCTTTTAGTGTTGTCCGGGGCTTCTTTCGCATTATCTGCAGTTTGCTGCTTGGAGGAAGCTTAGTAGAAGGAGCAAAGAAAATCAAGGTGGCTGAACTGTTAGCTAATATGCCAGATCCCACTCAGGATGAGGTGCGTGGGGAAGGAGAAGAAGGGGAGAGAAAGCCAACAGAAGCTGCATTGCCTACAGAAGACTTGACAGATCTGCAGACTTTATCAGAAGAGAGTGATCTACTCTCAGATATATTTGGTTTGGATTTGAAACGAGAAGGTGGACAGTATAAATTAATCCCTCACAATCCAAACGCTGGTTTGAGTGACTTACTGAGCACTCCCTCCATAACTCCAATGCCTGAGGTACAGGAAAAAATCCAGGTAAACTGTATCTTTTATTTTTGATGTATGTTTCCCTCTTTCATATGTTAGTATAGTCTTGAAATGAAATTTGCATCTCTGTTTTTCTGGATTTTCTGACATGTTGTTAAGGGAATCACATATCATTACTAGGGCTTACTCTTTCTCATGTCATAAACTTGAATTTCCACAGCCTTCTCTAAGTACATGGTGTTTTGGTTTACTTTTAGCTCAGTGGTTAATTGTTTCTTCATTAATGTAAATTGAATTATCATCTTGTCTCAGAGTTTTGGTTGTTTAACAAAATCAAACAGACCTAACATTCTGCCCTCTGAGTATTCTTTTAAGCTAACTCTGTAGTGTATAACAGTGTTTAGACATATTTTTAAACCTGACTTTCTGTAGGAGCAGGTGAAAGAAGATGAAAAGGAAGAGAAAGAGGAAACAAAATCAGAACCTGAAAAAGCAGAGTAGGTATTACTTTAATGTCAGATCCTACAAGGTCACTTCACTGTTGATTGCTCTGCTTGGCTGTGTGAGTTGCAGTGATACCTGTATTCTCTGTGAGGAGTGAAGTGCCTGGCACTATTAGCTGCCCTGAAGCTACTCTGAATATGACAAACTTTCAAGTGAAAGTGAAAGTTTGTCAAGTATATTCTGAGAAGAGAAGCAGTTTAGAACATCAGTTATTCTGTTTGTAGAGAGATACACAGAAATTAATAGTGTAACTTAAAAGTTTGGCTTCAAATGTACTTCTGTGATCTTTTCATCTATCATGCTGACAGGTCAAATTAACTTCTAAATAATTCACAATTCTTCAGATCATGTGTTTGGAGAAGGCAGCCCACTAACTCTGACTTTCTGTAATGGGATAGCATGATGATAATCACACATCAGATGCTGACACACTCTTACTCCCGTCTCCTTCTGGAGTGGGTACTTATGAATTCATCAGGTGGGCAGAAATAAAAAATTTGAAACTTGAGGCTTGACTTGTAATTGCAAGAAGAACCAAAGTTTTCTGCAGCATTTGTGAGAACCAGATAGTTCAAATGCATGAAGTTGGAGGGGAACACTTAGACATATAGGCATTCATACAGACATACAGCTGTCAGCTTACAGACATTTTGTCACTGCAACTCTTATCTGCACAATTATGAAGCAGACCCTTCGGTAATAAGGTTGGCAGATTCTTGATTACCTGCCTCTGCCAGTTAGCATTCTCACTTCAAGGTGCCAAAGCAATAAATTTATCTGCAGACTTAAACAGACTGTCACTCAGTGCTTTGGATTGAAGAGGGATACATCTCATGTGCGTGAACTGCATGAACCGCATGACTCATCATTGAACCTCATTAAAAGATGAAATAGCCTATTTCAGTGTGTGATTTTAATTTTGTGTTTAGCAATTTTACTAACTTATTAACTTTTATTGGCTTGACATACTATTTTGGCTTCTTTTGTATCCTAAGAGGAGAAGATGGAGAAAAAGAAGAGAAAACTAAGGAAGACAAAGGGAAACAGAAATTAAGACAACTTCATACACACAGATATGGAGAACCAGAAGTTCAGGAATCAGTCTTCTGGAAGAATATCATTGCATACCAACAGAAGCTTCTTGTAAGCTGTTCTCTAGATTATGTGTTTAGCTGTTGGCAGAGACATGTACCATCATATTATTCTACCAATGTAAAGACAAATAGCATCTGAAAGACCACATTTTTCTATCCACCATCATCCATAAAAAGAACATAAAGCAAAGGTTTAATGGAAATGTTAGAGAAAAGAAACACACAAATAGTGTACAAGATACTAATTCTTAGGCAGAGAATTATTTTCCCAAACTCAGACCTTCAGAGATGCCTGTATGTCACTGGAAAACATCCATGCATTTTTCTGGGAATAAAATTCCTGAATTTTTACAGCAGCTAATGAGCCTGTAGGATTTCTCCTTTCCTGAGAGACAGCTTTGGGCAATTACAAGCTCTCCTATAAAAAGAATTGCCTAAGATACAATGCTTAACCTAAACCAAATAAGGAAAGATGTTACAGATTTTTTCTTTGTGAAATAACAAGTTAATATTTGTCAAACTTCTCAAAACCTGTAGAAAATAAGACTAATTAAATAGTAAAACTGCATATGAGAGTCTCTAAGTAAAATATGATATCGATGAGTTAGCTGTAGAACTGTTTAAAATCTATGCTTTTATTAGCTAGGAGAGTCCATGCATATTCACTGAGGCTAGTGTGAAATGCAAAGCAAAAAGAAATACACTTTTGCTATTTATCTAGTAGATAATTGTTTAGGTACAGCCTACTTCTAACATGAGTAATATAGCAAAACTACAAAACTGTAGTCACAATCTTATTAGGATATTAGGTGTTTAAATTTTGCTTTTCAACTGAGGTTAATTTTTTTAAGGCTAGTCACATAGCAGTCATGCAAATTTAACTTGATTTTTTTTTCTAATAGTTTTGTTTAATATTTCACTTATAGTCATCTATAATTACGGCTGAAAAATTGAGGAATTCCTGTGGGAGAGTTAAAGCATTCACAATGTCTACTGTAAAGGATTGTGAATTGTCAGGAATGGAAAAGGCACATTTCTGCATTCCTTTTGATTGCATCATAATGTCAGAGAAGCTTTCTACTCACAGTACTTAGGTCACAGATGAATTTTTGCTGACCTGGTAAAAATCCATTTGATTTTGGAATAGGAAAAGACTTAAAATAAGCTTATATGCAGATATTTTTATTTCTTGGTAACAATTTGCCATATGAATAAAAAATGAATTGCAGGGAAAATGGAGACTTCTGTATTATTATTACATTACTATTACATTGTGATGTCTCTATGTTGTCTCCATGTGTATTGAGAGGACAATGAAAAAGATGTAAGAGGCAATTAAAAATCCTTCATCCTTTCTGCAAGGAGTGAAACAAAAGGTCCTTTATCCATTATTGTAATCTGGAGTAGGAGAGAATTTGTGCATCACTCAAAATGTTTGTTGAGGGTTTTTTGTTTGTTTGGATTCTTTAAAAATATTTAAAATTCCATTAAAAAGTGCTGTAGGGAAAAAACCCACAAAAAACCCTCTCCATGCAAGAACCTAATAATTATGACTGAATCTTTATTAGTCAAAGTTTATTTATGTTCTGTTCTATTTTCAGAATTATTTTGCCCGAAACTTTTACAACATGAGGATGTTGGCGTTATTTGTTGCTTTTGCCATCAACTTTATCCTGCTTTTCTATAAGGTAAATATTTCAAAATATTACTTTTCAAGTAGCACAATGGAAACAATTTGGGTTTTGTAGGCAATATGCCATGGTAAAACTGCCTAGCCTAACAGATTAAATACCTGCTTCATCCTACCACTTCAGAAATCTAGAGGAGAGCTGAAGTGGTTGTGTGAAGTAAGAAGAGACTTCCAGTACACAAATATCTATTTACAAAGTTCTGTGCTGCAACAAAGCAGCAGGCTGTAAGGCATACCCATGCCTCAGATGTTCCATTTCACAGTACAGTGAACCAACCAAGCCGAGCCTTCATTGGCAACTTAAACTAATCCATGTCAGTTGAGATGTTTTCTTGTGCTGTTATGCTCTCCTGAGGGGGTGTGTACAACAAGAAGTCACATCATCTCAAGCTACCTAGAATATCACTGATTTTGTTGAAACTTTCAGTATCATTAATACAACTCTAGAGTCTGTGGATTCGAGTCGGTTTCTGGCAGAGCCCTGAAGATAGAGACCACATGTGGGATTGTCAGGAATTGACTGGATTTCTTCTAAGAGGGTTGTGCCCTTGAATTTGATGTGATAAAATTTATCATGGGCCAAATTTGCTACAATGGATAGACAGTGGAAAAAAAGAAAAGAAAAAGCACACTATCACAGGCTGGTGTAACAAGATAAAAAGGTCTCACTAAGCTATTCTTTCTGGACATTTTTATGCAAAAAAAGTCTTACCATTGTATTGTCCTTGGTATCATTGTTTTCAGCTATCCTATTTAGCTTGTATTACTGTAAAACTCATATCAAAGGAAATAAAACTGCAATATTAAGATTAAGTGATTTAAACAGGTCTCCACATCTGCTGTGACAGAAGAAAAGGAACTTCCTGTGGTATCTGATGGTGAAAGTACAAAGTTGAACATCCTGGAAAGTGATGATGAGAGGGTCATTGCAGTGCATTATGTCCTGGAAGAAAGCAGTGGCTACATGGAGCCTACGCTGCGGATTTTGGCCATCCTACACACAGTCATCTCATTCTTCTGTATCATAGGGTATTACTGTTTGAAAGTAAGAAAAAACTGAACTTTTCTTTTGTATTCTAGGTCCAAACTCTTTTATCTGTTGAACGGTATAAATTGAAACAAAGTCACAGCAACCTTGCTTAAGCAGATAGGGAAATCATGTAAAGAAATAATATTTTGTTAGTGTAGTGTAAACAGAAATTGATATATGTTTTCAGGAAGTTCAGGAAGATCTGCTGTAATTGTCTGGCCGACAACAATAACTTCTATCAAAAGCTGTTTGAGTCTGTCAAAGACAAGGTGTGAATGTACATGGCCAGAGGAAGCTAGATGACAGTATTTGTATTACTAGTCTGTCATCTGGGTTTTTGAGAAAGCATGCAGCATTTTGGCCTATTGCTGCTGCATATTGTGGCGATACAAAATGTCTGCTTTTCATACACACACACTCTTGTGGTAGTGTTTTGGCAGGAGCTTAAGCATCTTTTGAGGAATATCTTGCAGAAGATCTCTGTTAGGGACGTGAAAAATAAAGATGTGACTTTTATTGGCAAAATGCTTATTGTTGTTTAGGAAAACCAAATGCCATAAATCTCCGAACCTGGGAAAAATATGTATGGGATATACTTCCCCCATTTTTACACTCTTCCAAGGCATAAGCTATAGGTCAAAGTGCAGGATAGTGCTAAATTAAATGGACCTCTGCTATGACCCAGTATGGCTGCTAATTTTTCCTTATAATATCTTAAGTGGTCCCTGATATTTTTACTTCCTCTTTTAATCAATAATACTTTTTCTATGCTGAAGACATGATCAGCATTTTTAGTTCATATTACTGCATTACAACTCTACCTTAAGTGTCCCTGCAGACCACTAAATACTACAACGTTTTCTTGTTGCATTGGTTGCCATGAAATATGAAAGCTTACACTTCTGGGTTTTGAGATGTTCTCTTCTCCCACCCCATATGTTTTGAGGTTTTTTCTACTATGACTTTTTATGCTACTTTGCCACATTTTTTTTCAAACTACATTTATTCTCTGATTAGAAGGGAAAAGCGTTGTTATAATTATTTGTCATAATGAATTGTCTTCTTTCTAATTCTGAAACTCTGAAGAAAAGTCCAAATATGGTTTCAATCTCTATCTTTGAAGATTTTGAAATCCAAAATCTTCATAACTGCAGGCCTGTATGTGATAGCTTTACTTCAGAAGATTGCTCAGCATGAAATCCACTACATTTTTCTCCTTTAGCTATTGGAAAATAGTGTTGGAACATTTTCATTGTACCTAATGTAATCACCACATTGCTTGAGTAGTCCTAATTTTATTATTACCATTTTAGTATACTCATGTCCACTCTTGAATAATATTACAGTCAAGGTGGGTAATGGAAGGTGAGTGCATTCTGGGGACCTGCGAAATAGTTCCAGGGAAGAGTAGGGTTTATTTTTTGTTGATAACAGATTTCTAAGAAAAATCCACTCTTCTGGGGCCACTATTTACATCTGCCTTCTCAGGCTGTACTTTTGAATGTCATCCTGTGATGAAAGAGAGTTGTGGGTAAAGCCTGCTCCTTACTGGTTAGGTGTCTCAGCTGCTGACAAATCAAGTCTATGGAATGTGAATATGATTTTTCTTTTTTAATGCTTACAGTCTTTCTTTCTCTCTGCTGTGAAACCACTTTATTTCCTACTATAAAACCTCAAGAAATCTTTAACAAGTAAAAGGCGAAATCTGGCATCTCTGAATATCAAAATGAAATCCAAAAGTGTGATCCCAAGTCAATTTTGGAACTAGACTTTCTAAGAATTTTAAAAAAGATATTATTTTAGCTGTCTTTTCACTTGAATAACTGTAATCCCTCCATAGCAGTGAAAAGCTATTTTTATTTGAAGGATCCCTTTTCAGGGATTTTGGCCACCTTTCTATGACTGTTTGGTACACTGCAGTTTAATGATTCTGAATGACCTAATCTTTGTTCATCGATACGTTTTCCATGTTCTAGGCAATTGTCAAGTCTTTTAAATACTGTTTTTGCTTTGTTCAGTTTTCTTACTTAACTTTTCATAACAACCCGATTTTCTTAAAAGTTTGCAGACATGTCAGTGCATTTTAAATAATTCCTGTAATTTTTTTTTTTAACTGCAGGTTCCACTGGTTATTTTTAAGAGAGAAAAGGAAGTGGCAAGGAAATTGGAATTTGATGGGCTATATATAACTGAGCAGCCATCAGAAGATGATATTAAGGGACAGTGGGATAGGCTTGTAATCAACACACAGTGAGTTTTTACTTACTCTGTCTCATTATAGCCTTGCAAGGAATTGTTTTTCCATTTCCACGATTATATACTTGATCATCCAGCTTGTCTGAAATAAACAATTTTTAGGGACATATTCTAGCAAGGATATACAAACATATACCAAATATGTCAGGCACCTGTTAGGCTAATGTTTACTATTATTTTTAGTATTATTGTTTAGTCTTATTAATTCCTAGATTTTTGCTTTAAAATTATTTCTGTTCCATAAAAGACAAAAAAATGCACTGAGTTTCCTTTGGCAAACACAGTGATAGTGACTGTGTATTGCTGTCAGCTCAAGAGTGAACTGCGCTTTGCATCCTTTCAGTGTCTCTTGAAGGCTCTTTTTTAGGAGCGTATTTAAAGTTCTGGCTCTCTGCCTGGTGGGGCTGTGAGATGTAACTCTTTAGAACCCTGTCTGCAGGCATTGCCTCTGCTGCTCTTCTCAAGCTACATTTACATGGTAGGCTGAAAACCATTTGGCAACTTTCATTCCGGCAGCTTCGCAAATGACTAGCTGGTGATAGACACTACAAAGAGCCTCTTAGAAACAAGCTATGTAATTTTTATGGTCTCTTAGTAACTACCACACCTTCTCATGGTTGTCTAAAATGTAATCTTGTTTATCTGTGTTTTTCAGGTCTTTTCCAAATAACTACTGGGACAAATTTGTGAAAAGAAAGGTAAGGCTTTTTTTTAAAAACATGTATGAAGGTGAAATAAAATTCTAATGCATATTTCTTTTCATGTTTGAAAAAATGTGTACTACAGTTCTTTGAAATATAGCTTTAGTTCAGTGTAAATTTTGATGTTTACCATTTTAAAATGAACAGAATTCCTTTTTCACCTCATTCTTACAACTGCTTTTGACTGGTTTGGGTAGTTATTCTTTCAAACTTTTTCTGCGTACAGTTTGTTGTATAAAACTGGATTTCAAATACATTCGTGAAATTATGTGAAGAATTTCTGTATACACTTGTATGCTTATTGAAAATTGTGTAAAATGTTTTGTCTGTGTGTATTTATGTTTTCACTTCCATACACAAACAGTAGAGAGTCCCTCACCCAATAGATTAGAAAGGAATTAATAAGAAGACAGGACAGATTGAGTTATTTAGGCAGAGGGCATAGTCAGACAACTGTACTTACCAGAAAGGTATATACATGCATCTGGCCCTTTTTGTCCCTTGCCACTCTGTTTTCCCACACTTTTACCTTCCCAAATCACTGAAATTCTTCCCGGTCTCCACCTTTGCTTCCTCCCTGTAACAACTCATTTATGGGATACATAACATATACATTTCTTGGCAGTAATCCTCTTAGTCTGAAAGGCTATCTGGAGAGTTACTACCAATGACTCATCTTGGTGGGTTTCAGATTTGGAACACTGGGTCTGAGGCTCTCCTGGGACAGCCCTGAGAGGGACCAGGCAGAGTGTCCATTCATTTGGTGTCTGCAGCTTGAGCTCCTGCCTGCCACTGTGCCCCTGTACTCCTCTAGGCTCAAGTAAATGGGCCTTCAAGGGGCTGATGGCCCTGGGACTAACTGGGCAAGATATTCTTAGGACTCTCCCCCAACCTTTGTGTCTCTGTGGTCCTTTGTGGGTGTGCAGGTGAGCTTTTATCACATAACCTAACAATATCTCTCTCAAAAAATCCTCTCTAAGCAGAGACTCATTGCTTACAAATGCTATTTCAAATGTTTTCTCAGTTTGCTCTGAAGAAATAAATCTAATGTTTGTACCACAGCTTACAGCAAGAATACATGTATTAGTGTGTTTTGTCACAATTGAAAAAGAGGATTTTCATGTTGCTGGATTGGATTTACCCCTCCTTCACAATATTTAATGTCAATCTTGTGTCATACTTTTGGAAACATGTTTTTCTTAATGCTCTTAGCTCTTCTGCTTTGTAATGGTCTCAGGCCAACCTGATAAAAAATTCCTTTGAATTGTGTATTCGTTTTGCTGTTGAAACTTTTTTTTCATATTTTAAGTTGTTATATACAGATTTCTACCTGTCTGTCTAAGCAAAGAGGAGGGAGTACCTTAGACAGAGTACTCGAGAAATAAAATAAAGTTCTACATTGCTTCTGCCAAGGTACTAGGTCAAGGAAGGCTCCAATTGAAAGGAAAGGAGGATGGTTTTGAATTGTGTGGAAGATTTTGTACTTTATCTTTGACTGAGGAACTGCTCTGTGTAGATTTAATTGCCTTCAAATAACCCTATTTTGCAAAGAATTTTTTCTTTTATGTATATTTGTACCCTAATCCCCAGCTGGAAGAATAATCCCCAGTCATGAAGCACTACTGTTGGGCATGTTACAAAGAAGGCTTGCCTCTAAAAATCTCCAAAAATATCAATAAAGATTTAAAACATTGCTTATTTGAAAGCTGGTAAACTACCACCTCACTTTCAGGAGTCACTCAGTTATAATCTTATTATTCAAAATTTTGTGTTTCTTTGAGTATTCTTTTTAAAATGAGAAGAGACACATAATATTTAGGAAGGAGCTCTGTGTTCAGTGAAAATGAGAGCAGGTAAATGTTTATTTCCAGACAAATTTCTTTTGAAACATGTTAAAGTTTGTAAGAAAGAGATGGGGGTAGTTTGAATTCCCTGAAAATAATTTTTAGCTGTAACTCTGTGTTCAAGATCTTTAGACTACTCCATATTTTATGTATATTATAGTTTCATTGCATTATTAACTAATAAAAATAATCATAAAAGAATTCAATTGAGCTAGTTTATAAGAGGGGACATTTTTCATTCCTGTTTTAAGATGAAACACTTCCTCTTAAAAGACAAAAAAATTTAACATTATCAAGAAACTTGGATTATTAAAAAACCTATTTAAGCAGAATAAATATGGTGGGGGGTTTTTTTCTTGAAACTAACAACTAGTAAGGATCAATTACTGTATTTGAGAAATCTTATTTAATTAGAGTTTGTCACGTAGCTAGGATATTCAAAACTTCTCCTTTCTGTGTGACCTCACAGTGTATTTTTTTTTCCTGTCAGTGATGATATAGATTTAGTTATTCTCCTGCTGCTAGATACCTTTCCTCTTCCCGTTTTTTTTAAATGAATAGAAACATCTTATCTTTGATACATCTTTTGCCCAGAGAGATTGTGAAGTCTCCCTCACTGGAGATATTCAAGAACTGCCTGGACACAATCCTGTGCCATGTGCTCTAGGATGACCCTGCTTGAGCAGGGAGGTTGGACGAGATGACCCACAGTGGTCCCTTTCAGCCTGACCCATTCTGTGATTCTGTGACACCCACCTCTTGAGCCTATTGAATTGATTACAATTGAGCAGAAAAAAAAATTATTACTGACATGTGTGATAAGCAGATGGAAACAAACAGGGGAAAAATATCATGCATTTAAACCTCTTGTCTTCAGAACCAGGCTTAATAACAGCTCATCTACCCAATTGATGACTATTCTTGAATATTGCTTCTGATTTTAGGTCATGGATAAATATGGTGAGTTCTATGGCCGTGACAGGATCAGTGAGTTACTAGGAATGGACAAAGCCGCTCTCGATTTTAGTGATGCTCGAGAAAAGAAGAAGCCAAAGAAAGATAGCTCCTTTTCTGCTGTGTAAGCATTTACCTCCAGTTTGTTTGTGTGATTGTTTTTTGTTTCGTTGGTTGGTTTGTTCTTTTCTTTTTTTGTAAGTAAAAATCAAGCATTCAAGGTTTGTCATTCAGACAAAACATTTGTTGCTCATTTATGTGTATCTGTATAAGATAATTCTTATGTTGAATGATATAGTGAATTTATTTTATTATAGACAACATATCTGCAGTATTCCTCTGTTTTTTGTTTACGAAGATTTAGTTTAGTGTACAGCTGCTTGAATATTGCAATATTCCCACTGTTTTGATAGTGTCATTATGACTGGGCTGGAAACTTCTTTTCACCGTTCTCTCAGTTCAGCTCTGCTGGAAAGGATGGAGAAAACTGGCATTCTGTGTTCTGATTATAAAGAAATTAAGGAATAAATTTAAGTGCTAGTGAACAGTAAAATCTAGGGTTTGGGTGATTAGTATTCACATCCTTTTATAATTTGTTTTCCCTAAACGGTACATTTGCTTATCATTTGAGAGACAGACATGAAGAAAAACCCCTAGATATTCAGAGTAATAAATTTTCTTTCGTAGGGCAGGGGCATCCTTAGTTTTTGTAAAGCACTGCAAAAATGTTTTTTTCCAGTTGTGTGTTATAAAAAAGGTATTCAACTAGGTAGAACATATTTTAACAGGTGGAATTTTAGTGCTACAGAGATTTTTATGTAAGAGTTTATTTATTGCTTTCTTTAAAAGCATCATTTTATCTATGGGTTTGCAAGGATTGTGAGAAGTAGACAGTCAGACCACTGGTAGATTAGAATTGCACTGAAGCAAGGGCTGGTTTTATAAAGATGGATCTTTTATCCATCTTTATAAAAGATAGATATTAATTAACCCAGGGTCTAACTGGGCAATCAATCAGGTGCAGTGATAAGGCTCAAGGACTCTGGCATTTCAGTACTAAGTGAAATTTAATATTGTGGCAGAAGTATTTTGCAGAATACTTTCTTACATGCTCTTTTCTGCTGCTGGATTATAGTAGGAGCCATGCTTGAGTTTAGGGGGAAAAAAAAGAAAATATTACTTTTATTATTGGTTTAAAGCCAAAATAAAACTACTTTCCCTTCCCTGTCTGTTCATGATTCATATGAGGGAAAAAAACTGAAATAATGTTTCTGAGGAAACAGACCAGACTGAAACAGTTGGAGAAAGCTGATGAAATACTTAATTTAAGAATCATGCCTGAAGCATGCCTGGTTTTTTTTTACATTTCTAACATCTTCTCCATGTTATATATGGTTAAAAAAAATTACAACCTCATACATCTTTCATGTTCTCCCTGGAGAAATCATTCTGTACTTATAAGAGATTAATATGTTGTTGGAAAATAAACAACTATGACAGAAACTTACAGAACCATTTGCATAAAAATATATGCTTTAGAAAAGTACATTTATCCACTTTTTAACAGTTTCTGAAATTAACATTAATGAACCTACTCAAATTTACACGTGTTCCAGATTCAACATTTGAAATTTGTTTGCAGTGCAATGAAGAGAGAGGTGGGAAAAACTCTGGAATTGAACCCTTACTGTGGTACTTTGGGAATAAAATAGAGAATGGTATGACCTGGATCCAGGTTACAGCTCTAGAAGAAGTTGCTGCTTCTACATAAGCCAGGAGGAGGTGGTGCAGACTGAGGCCAGACCTGATACCCATGTCACTCACAACATAGAAGGGAATTGCAGTGTGTAGCATTTTCATTCCCTATACAAGTGAACAGGTTTTTCTTCTGTCTCCTTCACCCCTAGTTCCTACAGCTTCTCCCCTTTCCCTTTGGGAAAATAACCTGGGATTCCCATCTGTCTTTCTGCAAGGAACTTAAAGCACTCGCAGGCGACCATGATTCGTCAGAAGCTCCTGCCCATCCTGTTGATATACTGCGTTAAAAAAATCCATGGTGTACTGACTCTGGAAGAGCCATCCAGCTAATGGATGCAGTCTTGAGTATTTTTAAAGTATATTTATTCAAATATATAAATATGTATTTAAATATATAAATAATTATTTCAATATATTTTAGTATTATTTAAATATCACCAACTAAGGAGTTGGAGCAGTAAAGTTGGAGCTCTACTGTGGAGTAGACAGTAAAGACAGTTAAATTTTGCGCACTGAACTTGAGACAGCGGTGCTGTTTTTCCATTAATTTAGTTGCTTTTTTGGATGGTGTTAAACTAGATGCATGGTGGATGAAGTATATTTGGGAGAATAATATGGAAGCCACAAACATGAAAGTTAATTATCATACATGCCATTGTGAGCATTACCTCCCTGTCCCTTTACCTTTCTAACTGCTGTTGTTTCTGTGGTCTTTAGTCTAGTCAGGGTCAGTACAAGAGGCAGATAAGGCTCAAGCATCTGCAGCAAACAGTGACATAAGGCTAATTTGGGTGGAAAATAAGTGGGGCTTCTGTCAAATGCTCACGTGGTAGAAGAATTCTTCCACTTTCAAGAGTAGAAAAAATGTAAATAATTTTCTCCTGGAGAAGTTTTCATAGGTTGGTGAGAAGTTAAACCATATCATAAATGTGAAGTGTACAAAGAATGAGGGGAGCTGGCCTCAGAATGTGAAAGAAGTTAAAAAGTCTTATTCTTCTTTGTCATAAGAAACAATAACCTGGGTTTTCAAAAGATTCTGGACTGGGTAACTTCGTTGTTAGTCATATAGTGTCTTGGAGAACAATATTGTCTCTGGAAAACTAATAGGCTTCCCTCAGGTGACAGTCTGCCTCTTGCCCATAACAGCTAGTGAAAAAGTAAGGAATTTTACCTGCAGTAGTTCTTACAATTGGAATCTCAAGATTTATACCTGCTATAGTGTCACTCCGGGATTAACAATGATGAGGAAAGAAGTCAAATAAAAATACATTGACTAAAATTCATCCAAAGGAAATTTGAAACATGACGTTACTTTTTAATTCACAGCTGTAGAGCTTAAGTTTTATATGACATTATATTCTTTAAAGTCTTTGAGCTACTTGATCAAGGTAGTGAGGGAAACAGGAAAATGCAGTATTATGCATATTATTATTGTTTTGCTATTCAGATCAGACTTCTTTTAAAAAATAATGATATAAAAAAATTAACAGTGCCTGCCTTTTTTCATATAGGTCAATATTCACATTATTTTTAGGACCTCTAAAGCTATTGCTATTTGTAAACTATAAAATCATCAAATTAAATTGACTAGAGATGAGCCCCCTGGTGTTGGGAGGGTGGTTTTCATTTCATGGGAGAGTATCCTGCTTGTCCATAAGCAGTCCTGTCTGTCACATTTCATACATAACACAAATAGAATTATGAATAGGTGGACTGTAGTAACAAGAATATGCCTGACATTAGGAATGAGTGGTATTGGGTCAGAATAAAGTAAGAGGTTCAATATTTTCAGAAATAAATATCAAGTTGTTTGGGGTTTTTTATCATCTGACTATGATATTTAACAAAATTTGAATGAGAAACTCTTCTTAGCATTGATTGAATGCTGTTTTTCAATTACAGTAGCTCCATTTATATGATGCTTATACTATCACACAAGAGTAAAAAGACTGTAAAAGACTGGAGTCTTTTGCTTCTAATTTGTATCTGTAAAAATGGTGGGGTTTTTTTGTTTTATTAAAGATTAACTACTGTTGCATGTAATGCAAGAAGGTATTCGGTACTCCAGTTGCAAAGAATTCCTTGAGAGTGTAATATTCAAATAAAACTATTATTTTTATGTGGTCGGTGACTCTGACTATACAAGTAAGAATTTTGGAAAACAGATAGACGAGGATTTAACTCTTGGTATTTCATCTAAGGCCTCAAGTGAACATCTGGCACAGAAGGCAGCTGTGTGACATCTGCCAGCAGTGTTTCTACTTGCTTAGTCATTGTCAGGAGCTCATCTCTTTCAGGAGCATTGAATCACTCACATTTTAAGGATAAATGTAGGACAGATGACATTTTTTATTCTATTACTTATATATAAGTTCTTCACTTGTGATCCAGGTTTAGAATTTTTTTGTGTCACTATAATACAGATGATCCAAACCTTTTCTAAAAGAAAATATCAAAAATTAAAGAGGACAAGATACAGTTAATAGCAAGAAGGGTATACATCTTGTTTGTTAAGTTAGTTGTATCACTTCTCTATAGAGGGACAAAAAATTTATTTGTGCTATTAGAGTAATGAGAGAATAATACTTAAAGGTATTAATTAAAGGAATACAAGGGAAAAATTTTGAGAACATGGTTTACATTATTAGTCTATGCAATATAAAAGTTTATTCAAGAGAGGAGAGCAGTAGAAGAGGGTAACTGGCTAATATAACAAAGCAGCAAACGTTGTGGAAGAAACTGGGAGCCCAGCAGCCCCAGTGTGGCCTCACCAGTGCCGAGTTAGAGGAGAAGGATCACCTCCCTTGACCTGCTGGCAATGCAACTCCTCCTGGAGGACAGGGTACCATTAGCCTTTTTTGCAGTGAGAGTGCATTGCTGACTTAGGTTCAACTTTCAGTCCACCAGAGCCTCAGGTCCTTTTCTGCAAAAGCTTTCAGTATATCTCCTTTTTATTCACATTTATTCCTGAATAAATAAGTGGCAAAAGCAAAGGAAAAAATCTCTGAGATTCATTTGACTTAAATTTGTCTGTCTTTAATATCATCTAATTGTGTCACCCAAGGTAGGTTATCATAACTCAGGTAAAGAATTGGCATTTTGTGGGGCAAATTCTGTGACCTTTTTGACAGTTACTTTAGGCTTGGATGGGTTCCCTTAAAAAAGTACAGTCTCTTTTTCTACCTGGGTTATAAAGACAGTTTATTTCACTTGCATGTATGTGCTAACATTGTAGAAATCAATCAGCATTAGGTCTGATGAATCCAAAACAGTATTTATGAATTCGATTTTCAGAATTATTTTTTTTTGACAGATCCATTCCAGGGTAAAAGTGTGAATTAGAACCAGGTTCTGATATATTTCAGCTTTGGAGAAATAGATCAGCTGTTGCCTCCTCTTGTGTGACAATACACTTTCTACAGATTGTGTTGCGTATTTTCTGATTGTGTTTTGCTACAAAATGCAATTTATTTATGCATTTTTACAGGCTAAATTCCATTGATGTGAAGTATCAGATGTGGAAATTAGGAGTTGTTTTCACTGATAATGTAAGTTTCTCAGTATATACATATATGTATTTTCGTTTTCTAAAAAGCAATATGCACTTGCTAACACAAAGAGTTTCAATGGAAGGTATGAAATACTCTGGATTATACTTATTTTACTACATGAAGAAGCTTAAAAAGACATTGTCAAAATAATTTCACAGTAACGTTGGTAGTAGGCTATAGAACGTCAGCCAATTCCTACCCCACTTCTGATATGCTTTATTAGAAGCAATAAGCAAACACTGCATTATACAGTTAGAAAACTGACTATATAAATGCTAATTGCCATTTCTCGTATTGTTCATAAATTTTATGAACACTTGAATATTCCTGGAGTACAGTCAGATCAGTCTAGTTAATGTGTCTGGAATTGCTAAATTTGTATCACTGAGACTGATAGTAAGATGTGCCATCAGTTGGCAGATTATTTTAATAATTTAAAAAAGGGAGTCTGATTTGATTGTAAAGTATTATGATTATTGCTTGCCTAACAGCTTATTTTGTTGGTCAGAAAGATGATTGGGGAAAAAAACAATTTTGGAACTAGGATTGATGGAGAACGAGAGTGTAATCAGACTGTACTCAGGAAAACTGAGCAATAAAGTCTCTAAGTCTAGAGACAGAATGATCTGTAAACAGTTAGTGTTTGTTTTTTCCTAAAGAACAGACTGTAATTTCTCTTATAAATACGTACTTGTCTTTAAATCCAATAAAAATTAATTGATAGAGGAATAGATGAAGTTTACATTTGTGGTAATAGTAAACTACTTAAGTAATATTTATATGTTTAAAATTTCTTTTGTTCTTGCAGAATCCTAGCATTTGTCATTAACTACCTTAGAGCAGTAATATTTTAATTTAATTATTTAGAAATTAATAAAAAAGTAATTTAAATCAGAAAAACTTTTTTACAGTAGAAACAATTAAAAATAAGGGTTTAACAATTTCAAAATGAGTTTTTAGAATTTTAATTTAGAATTTCTCAATTGTGCCCATGTCTTTTGGATTCTGTATTTGAGTATTTAATATATTTGCACATAGAGAAAATTCTCAAAGATCTCTAGAAAATTCTGTGTCAAAAAAGAACTGTTTTCTATTTAAAGAAGAGCACATTTGAGAAAATTCTACCTTTCATTAGTGTTTTGAACTAAGTTAAAGATGAAAACCATGAGTTTTATTTTGAATATACTTGTTTTTTCTGTTAGTCTTTCCTTTACCTAGCATGGTACATGACCATGTCAGTCCTTGGCCATTACAACAATTTTTTCTTTGCTGCTCATCTCCTTGACATTGCAATGGGATTCAAGACATTGCGAACTATCCTGTCATCAGTGACCCACAATGGCAAACAGGTATCAACTTCATCTCCTTTTGGCTTTATTACTGGAGTATATAGGGAAGATCACTTCATGACTTAATTCAGGTGCTCTGCAGATTGACGACAGAATTGTTCTTTTATCATGAACTCTAGAACTTGAGGTGGTGAGGAAACTAGCCAATGGGGTTTATAATCATAAGAAGACAGGACTGGGATGTATGACAGTTTCTAACTGTTATGAGCAACTGTATCATAAAGTTGCTATTTAAATTCTTTTCAGGATTCATCTAAAGAAATATCCACTTGAGATCCAATTACTCATCTGTTAGAGGACTGTTTGAGAAACTCGGCTCTCGGATGTTAAGAAATCTTTTCCAAGAAACTATAGAATCTGGAATTGCATTTCTGGTTTAAGTAAAAAAACAAAAATTAAGGCATTTCGTCTACTGAGATCTACTGTAGAAATGGCATTTCATGTAACTTGAGACTAGGTGTTCCTCAAGGCTGATGGCCTTACCATTTCAAAGGAATTTTGTAAACAATTTCAAATTATGAAAAAGCCATCCTTGATCTGATCAGAAGATCTTCCAGCAAGGCAGCTAATATAATTCTTATTAAAGTGAACTGGGAATGATAACATAAAGGTTTTCTCTGTTGTGTATGCTGTTGTAATAAGACAAAACTTCAGTTCTGACTTTATAAAATGTAGGTCCTTTAGAAGCCTTGTAAAAAGTGTCATTTCTAAATTTATCAGTAGCAAGTTATTTTTCATGTTTTTTAATTTTATTCCCTTTTATTTTAAGCAAGTTTGATACTAAAAAAATCATAAAATCATTAGCAATGTTTTTTTTTAATGCAGAGGATGATTGTTTTAATTTAATTCTGTCTTCAAATGCACTGTCCTTGTCAACGTTTTTAAGAAGTAATACACATTTAAATGGACACACTTTATATTTCAAAATAGCTGGTGAAGCACATGACGTATAGAAGACTTAAGTATGAACTCACTGTATAAACAGTATAAATTGTTGTTTTGATTTATGTGACAAATTTCAGTTGCATTTGCAGAATAAAAATTGTGTTTTGAAAAAGTTACAGCAATCAACACACTGCATTCATTCCATTTTAAAGAACAGAATTTCTTAAATTCTTTGTTCAGATTTCTTAAAAGAACAAAAAAGCAAAACAAATCAGACTGCACCTGAAAAAAGGGAAGTATTTTACCTATTTAAAATAGTCCTGAAGTTTTAGCAAATTACCTATAAAGTAAGGGAGCATTATTTTTGAAAAAGAACTTTTTAGATCTGGGAGCTACACAAGAGGAGTATCAGTTTATAGGATGCTAAAGTTCCCTTCCACCTGCTTTCCATAAAGCTCAAAGTGAAATCTGAATGATGCTGCATATGAGCAGTGTGATCCTTGCTGCTGCTTTTCTGAGGTAGATATTAAAATACTAAGAACCGTTTGGTTTATATATGATTTCATAGATGTAAAAAAATTTTTTCCATATTAAATTAGTTGAAATACTGAATTACAATTATATAATAGGTTATATCCATTCTATAATTTTGTCTTCCAGCTTGTCCTAACAGTGGGGTTACTGGCAGTAGTAGTATACTTGTATACAGTGGTGGCATTCAATTTTTTCCGCAAGTTCTATAACAAGAGTGAAGATGGTGATATGCCGGACATGAAATGTGATGATATGCTAACAGTAAGTCTTATTTTGCTTTCTGGATTTTTTCTTAAAATGTTTTGGTTTTTTCCTGACCTTCTGTAGTTCCTATTCATACAGTTGTATCATTAGCCACCAAGCAGGAAAGTTTATAATTAATTGAAGGCAAAGGAACAAATGTAATGAACATGCCTAACAACTAGCATGTGCTAAATGAACATCCATAGTAACCGTGTGTGCTAAACAAACACATCTATAAAGGAACAGAAGAAATGTGATAGTATACTTTGCTATGGTTTCTCAGAAAACACAAACCAACTGTAAGCTGCAAAGCTGAGCTGAGCTGTTAAAGGGCTGTGCTTCTAAACCTTGAGATTCTAGAGGCCGTTAAGGGAAGAGAGTCAGTTATAGGCAAGGACTTTCATAAGCAGTGCAGGTACTAAAATGGTTGTTTAAGCTTGGAAATGCATCAGTTTCTCTTAGCATGAGTTGCCATGATTATCTTCAATGGGTAATTCTGTTACTGAAACCTCTCATGTGCCCAGAAGCACTGAAAATTATTTTGTACTTACTGGGACAGTGCCAGGCTTTGGAGTTGTGGATGGTAGGTAGAGTAGAGCTTAGACCATAAAGAATTTCTAAGAGACCTTGTACTTAATATCCCTCTAAAAGCAATCATGTACAACGATGTTAAATATATTTCAGTATGTTATGCAATATGAATCACTTCCAGGGAGTCAACAACATTTAAAAGCTGAATGAATAGATAAACTATTGAAGCAGAGTAGTACATCTATATTTTTGGTTTGGGACATTCAGTACAATGAAAATACAGATAAACTGTAGCATAACTCAGTGGAGGTCTATTAAATTTTTGGGTGCTGGAGCACTTGCTGTGGAAAGAGAGACTGAGGGAATTGGGCTTGTTTGGGCTGGAGAAGAGAAAGCTTCAGGGTGGAGTGGAGTGTAAGAGCAGCTCCCAGTGCCTGCACAGGGTTTATTGGGAAAAGAAGTTCAGACTCTTAACGGGAAGTACGTGGCAGAAGACCATGAACATAAAGTGGAAAAATGTGTTCTGACTGAAGTGAGCCAAGCAATGGATCTGATTGCTCAGAGTGATTATTACATCCTCAGGAGGCTGTAATTACCCGACTATATAAAGCCCAGAGCGATTTTGTCTGACATTATAGTGGACTCTTCTTGGTGCAGAGACTTCATGAAGTCCTTCTGACCTGACCTACTCTGTAACTCTCTGAAAATACACAGATCTAAAGGCCATAGTATTGTACAGGAATGAGTTAGAATAACATGTGATATGCTATAAAATCAGAGTTGTCTTTTGTTAAAACAGTAAGATTTGCATTGGGATGTTAAAAAAAAAGTAGAGAGAATATATAATTCTTTTAGAAATAGAAAAATAACTTTTGAAACTTTTTAAATAATTAACACTATGTTTGCTCATTAAGTTAATTATTACCTTTCAGTGGTGGAATATAAATTATCTCTAGAAATTGTTGGATTTTTTAGCCAATGGTTGCTTAGCATTGTATGTTACTATATCAGTTTCTTACCTGATGGATTTTGAGGATAGTGTGGCATAGAAATAGAAGAATGAATTTTTTATATGGTTAGGTTTTAGGAGTTAGTTATTGTTATTACTATTTTTTGATAAGGAGTGAGAACCCTGGACCCGTAGTTTGCAAATGTACTTAAAGCAAAAGAACCAATGCCCTGCTCTAGACCTGTAGAGAGTGATATCATAATTTTTTATTAAATTATAATGCGATAAACTGGAAATTTTATATTAGCATCCCACATCATAACTATACTGAAAGACCTATTATACCATTTTTCAGATGATAGTTTCACAATATTCTCAGATATTTTCAGTCATTAGCCTGTTACCTGCACAAGCATTCACAAAAATTTTTTCTCTGGTTGGGTTTTTTGGCTTTGTTTTAGGTTGGGAGTTTTTGTTTGTTTGTTTTAAATTGGTGTTTGAAACATCAAAAACAGGGAGATTTATTCACTTTTGAGTTAGGAATTTAGAAAAGGAGATGGCTGTGATGGTGGTGATATTTTCTAATTGTATATTACTGAAATTATCTTACATGAATCACGGGGTGCTGCTAGACTTCTGGTAGTTGAACTTTCGAACTTATTGAACTGCTACATAATGACAGAACATGAAATATTGCAGCTTCAGCTGCACAGCAGCATTTCACCTCTCTCAGAAATATGCATTACCTTAAAGCAGAGAAAAAGATGACTTGACATGGTATAGTTCCTAGAACACAGACAAGTTCTACCAGTTACTGAATTTGTAACAGTGGGTATTTTTACTTCTAGCTGCAGACAAATTTCATATCCCTTTGTTTTGTGTTTTCCAGTGCTACATGTTTCATATGTATGTTGGAGTACGTGCAGGTGGAGGCATTGGTGATGAAATAGAGGATCCAGCAGGAGATGAATATGAAATCTATCGGATTATTTTTGACATCACTTTCTTCTTCTTTGTGATTGTCATCTTGCTTGCAATTATCCAAGGTATATGTTAGTAACCTGTGGTGAGATTATTTAGCAGTACAAAGATCTTAATCCTATGGTAATCCCACACCTAAGATTCATAGAGGACATCAGGGCAGATCATGAAGGACAGATTTATATGGTAAATCACACCCAGCTGACTTTTGTCCATACACTGCTCTTTTGAGTCTCTGTAAAATCAATGGTCTCTAACTGGATCAATGGAAAAAAATGTAAATGTTTTGCTCTAAGAATACTGGTGTTCACTGCAGTTTCTATCTTCTCATTGCTCTTTCTAAAAGTCTCCTATAAATCAGCAAGAGGAGTGATTAGAAATCTTATGACACAATTTATGATCTTCTTTCAGTGTAACCCATGCATGGGCAAAATCAGTAGCAGATGCTGTCACTATTCCCGCTGCCAATATCTAATCTTCTTGACTGACAAATCTTCAGATTGGTAGTAGTGGTGTGAAAATTGGAGCATAACTTTAAGAGGTTTAATCTTGTTTTACATAAAAACAGCTGGTTTTTGTGATGCCTGCTTACTTGAACAGTGTCAAAGAGTAGAGAAAAGTGCTTGATATGAAACAGCTTTAGTATAGCCTGGATAAGTTAGCTACCGTTAGGTTAGCTTTGGAATTTCAGTGAAACTATTTGACTCATAGTGTGTCTTGCTGTTGTAATCTGGATAGTGGGTACTTAATTTTGGCATGTCAGGGTTTTTTCTATTATGCATGCAATAACCATGTTAAATGTTATTATCTAAAGTACTTAAGACCACATCTGTTTACATATTATACCTTCAAAATATTGTCAAGAATGTCCAAAATGTCATTTTCAATTAAAATTTTCACAAATTAATAGAAGTATATTCTCAATTTTGGAAAAGCAGGTAAAGATTTTTGCTAGGTTCACTTGCTGTTGTAAATACTAATACACCATTGCTTTCTGTCAGCTAACAGCTAACTGATGCTAATTTTGACAGCGCTAAGGGTGCTTTCTCACTTACTTACAAGGAAATTCAGGAGGCAAATTTAAGCTTGTGGTAAATTGTTTATTACTCTTAATCAAGCAACAATTTTTTTAAAGGGCTTGAGGAGGGGACAAATTTTTTCATAGCTTGAAGTGGCATATCTCATACTCTTTGTTTCTTCATTTTGTGAGTGACTGGAAAATAGTGGCCTTAACTGTCAATCTTTGAGTACGTATTGTTGCTAAGGATTGTGGAGTTAGTCCTTATTCGTACTGGAGTAAGTGAAGGGAAGATCATAAAGAATTTATAATTTTAGCCATAGAGCCTTCTTTCTCTATCTCCCTGAAATGACTCCTTACCTCTGTGTAGCTCTTACAGTGGAACCTTGTACTAGATGACAGCCATAATGAGAGAGGATGCACAGAGCTCTGGGCCTCTCTGCATCTGCTGTGTAATAGATTCCTGAACTCTATTAGTACAGTACTATTCTATAGTAAGGCCTTTGTCACTGTAAAACTATGTCTTACTGTATTGAATCAAGATTATAGCACTGGGAATAAAACAGAAGTCTGCTTGTCCTGTTTGATAATTCAAAATGGTACTGCCAGTCATGTTACTGCCAACCATTTTCTTTGGCTTGCTCATTTTAATTTATGTATTGAACTGTTTTTGTTGACTTTGGCATGTATATTGGCCTCTATTACTTCTGCATAAAATTCTCATTTAATATTCTTGTCAGTTATGTTATCCCTAGATTTCCAAATAATCTTTGTCACAGTTCTTGAACATTAACTATCTAATCAACTAAATAATTTTGACTTAAACCCTAGGTTTAATTATTGATGCTTTTGGTGAGTTAAGAGATCAACAAGAGCAAGTTAAGGAAGACATGGAGGTAAGAACATCTAGTTGCTGAACCATACCTATTTTCAGGTTTCATGAATATCTGTTTTCAGTTAAAATGTGATCGAGTTTTAGTGGATAGCTTTTTAAACTAAGAGGAAAATACAGTTCTGTACACGGTCCAATATTGTACAATGTATATTATAATGAATTGCAGGTATGTGGCTGTTCAAGTCTTTTGGAATCTTCAAATTAGAGGTTTCTAGCAGAGGTATTAACACTGTCATGTTACATTTCATCTCAGATGTAATTTTCTTTGGTTAATCTATGTGTGAAAGTATCCTGTACTTCGTGGTTTTCTATTCTGTCATTGAAGTATAAGTGTAAGAACTCGGAAAAGTGTTGCAAAGCTACTGCATTTTGTCATCTGAACTTTGAGCTTATTCAGTTTCAGGTGGACAAGCACAACAGGCTTTGAGGTAAATATTGCCATGTATTACAGTAAGTGCTACTTAGTGTTAAAAAGTCAGCTGTGACTATTGTATGTCATTCTGTCTGCTGATACCTGTTCACTTAGAGCTGGCAAAGATTTTATTTTTTTTTTAACCGTAAGTAACTACTCTGCTGGTAGTTAAGCTTCTATTCAAGTGTTTTGGTTGAGGTATCCAGCTTCAGTCATTAAAAGACAAGCCTTTTTGTTCAGCACATATTATATATGATGCATTGTCATTTTCAAGAAAAATTGTTACATTGACCTTTTCTCAAAGCTGGGCAAGGGTTATATATAATGTTGAAGTGCTCTGTATGCTTTCTTTTAGACAAAGTGCTTTATCTGTGGAATAGGAAATGACTACTTTGATACAGTACCCCATGGCTTTGAAACACACACACTACAGGAGCATAACTTGGCCAATTATTTGTAAGTACAGTAAAAATGAACTCCTCACTAACTCATGACCCTTGCAGCCTCTGCAGGTACCTGATTAACTCTCTTGCATAAGTAAGAGTCAGTACTGTTTAACTTTGATGTGCACTCATGCTATCTGAATATATAATACTGTGGCAATGGCAGCAAGGAATGAACAAATTTCAAATCCTTCTTTCTGGTTTGGTTGTGGCACACCAAGTTCGTGTGAGCTTGTAGGTGGAAACAAGGAACTTGGTATTTGGCTGTGGAGGCATTGTAAAATTGAATGTGGTGTGTAGGATAGAGAGGAGCAGTGTGACCTAGTCTGAAGACTCATGGAGAGAGGAGCAAGGAACAAAGGAGTGAGGGAAAAGGGGGAAATCTTACATTGGACTAGATATGTTGAGGCTGAGGCTGACTAAGAGAACCCAGGGCAAAGGGAGGTAAGGGAACTGGAATGAGGAGCTGGAGACAGGAGGGATCAACCAAGGGCATCAGGTCTGCCTTTGGAAATCCAAGCAGAGCACCAGTGACCACTAAACTCAGTCTTTTTGTATCTAGAAATAAAGGCAATTATCAGTTCTACAACCACTGTATCATTTCCTCTCACATATGAAAATCCATTGACTGAGTGTATTTTATACTAGTGCTGTCACTATGCAGGGAATGGATTGTAACAAACATGCAGGATTTTGTTCCTACTTAATAAATTCCGCCCAAATAACATACTATAGCATACTTTTCAGTCCATCATCCTGTGGAACTGGGTTTTTATCTTTTTGTGCATGATCATATTTTATGTTTTTATATATGTTCAGAGAGAATGTCAATTATAAGCAAAATTTTGAAATTATCACCTAATGAATGTCAGCTATCTCAAACCCCCGACTAATGTGTTTTTTTTATTAAATTCAAGTTCTTGAGTTGCATACACTAGTAAAATGTCCTCAGCCTATAATTTCAATAAGAGAAATCTCTTAGACATATTCAGCATTTCTTATTCAGTGTGAGGAGGAAAAAGAGAAAGTTCCAATGACCATTATCTGTCTGCTTCCCAGTAGGTTTTCATGGGCAAGAAAATGTCTATTGTAATTTTCAGATTAGAAAGCTTAGAAAATCTTCCTTTAAACTCGGTTGCTAACTACACTAAATCAAACTGAATCTCCTGTATTTTAGCATACTGCTCATTCAACAATGACTGAATGTCAACAGTGTCAGGAAAGTGTGTTTAATCTGTCTCAGAATATTATCATAAATAGAACTCTGGAATTTGTAAGTTCATGAACAGCATTATCACTCTACATTCTGAAAAATATCCATCTCCCTGCAGATTGCCTAATGCTTCCAAATTCTGTATTCATAGAATCTCTTTCTTTGCTTGTAGGTTTTTTCTGATGTATCTTATTAACAAAGATGAAACAGAGCATACAGGACAGGTAGGTTGAACAATTCTATAAATGTCAATGGTTATTAAATAAGATTGATTCTAAAATAAAAATTGTTCAGGCTTGGAAAAACTAAGAGTTTTCTAATGAATAGCTCTCTATATGGTATGGAACTTAATTCTCATTCTTCTAAGCAATTCTTAGGACTTTGGTTGCTTAATGTTAGCTGAGTATCAATTCTGCAGCACTTTCTTTTCCTGTGTTGTTATCTGACCTGTTATTCTTAAGTTGTTACTTCAACAAAATATAAATACAGACTATAAACAAAAATAATGGGAAACAGAACATTTAAGCATCATGTGAAAGCAGCACTCATCACATCTCCTTGTTGATTTTTTCAATAGTCTTTGTCTTTTATTATTATCATCCATATATTATCTTCCATGTCTACATTTCTGAATAAGTCCATATGAAAAAGCTTGTGCATATATTTAAAATGAAACCTATGAGAAGTTTTCCCTGGAGGATTCTTCTTTTATGCTGTTCTTTCAGCCTTCTGATACTTCCTTCGGTTTCCTTGAAGTATACTGAAAGTCAGTAAAAAAATGTGTCAAATTTACAGACTACTGTTTTGGTCTTTTTTCCTAGTGAGAGTCTTTCAGCTGACTAAGCAAATGTTCCTGTATTGCAGATCGAAAACCAAAAGAACTGAATAGTATCATATACATAGCCCTAGAGATTTGGGTCAGAGGGATAATTTGCTGTAAATCTGTGTAGTTTACGCTTTCTGAATTGTGTTATATGTGCTATAATCATCTTATTTGCATAAATCTCAGCCTTGTCCAGTATGAGATTTTGTGTTTGCCTTGCTATTTTTGAACATCCATTTGTGATTTGAGAATTTCATATTAAATTACATTTTAAAAAGTCTTTTTTATTTTCATTTTCCCTTTTATTGGCATGCAGTGTTCTATTGTATTCACTGAATACAGATTTCTACTAACTATTCAGTTTTTATAATGTTTGATACAGTTTGGAAGCTGAGAGTAATTCATACTACATAATTTCTACCACATGGTTTAGCAGTGGACTTGGCACTTCTAGGTTTATGGCTGGATTCAATGATCTTAAAGGTCTTTTCCAACCTAAATGATTCTGTGGTTTTGTAACTTGTGTAACACTTGCCCTTTCTATGATGGAATTTATGTAATAAGAAGCCCATTTAAGTGTTGTGATTATAATGGAAATAAACTGACATATCCTTTACTGTTGTCTGGACTGTCTAGAGACAGAACCTTACCTGAACAAATAATCAGAAAGGGAAAAGAAACCAAAATGCCACTGACTCAGAAAATACTGCTCTTCTAAAAGTACCGTTAAAGGTCATTTTGGTTTATATATTGTTTGTAGACACGTTTTGAAATTACTGATTCAGAAATTCAGTCAGATTTCTCTGACAGAAAATATTCTACTTACCTTGGTATTTATCTTGTGACCAGCTTTAACTGAGCTTTGCAGTGCTCCTGGGTGTGCAAAAAGGACTAAACTACCTGATTCTCTTCTATGCATTTCTATAGTGCTTCTTGACTAGGGAAGAAAACCTAAAAGTTATTCTAAAATGATCAAAGTAATTAAAATTAATGTGTAGATTGATATGCAACAACCTGACATACACAGAATCAAAATAAGTAAAGCGGTATATAAATAAAAGAGAAAAAAGTTGCAGTTGGTGCTTTCTCATTAAATCAAGTTAAATTATTTAAATTGTGTTTCTTTCAGGAATCATATGTATGGAAAATGTACCAGGAACGGTGCTGGGAGTTTTTCCCTGCTGGTGATTGCTTCCGAAAACAATATGAAGATCAGCTCAACTAAGCAGAGATGAGGTTTTCTGGATGAAAATGTCCATGTATTTCCCAGCTCTTTTGGGAATATCTAACAGATTTCTTAAATCCCCAAAGCTGTGTGCATTTTGGAGCACCAAAGCTCTGTTTTTAATGACCCAACTGCGCTTTTATTTTCTTGTGTATTTGCTTTGAGAACACTGGAGTAAAGAACAATGAAAAATTACAACAACTCTGGAAACAAACCAACCACCTGCACAGACAAGATATCCCTATACATAACATGCACACACAAGTAGAGACTTGAGACAGCTTATTTCTGAAACTGCCAGATGATGCCCTTGTCTCTAAGATCACATATAGGGTGACATGGTAGCAACACTCATTCAGTCTGTTTATTTCATCATCCTGGAAGGAACTATATGTAGTTCACAGAGCACTGTAAAAGATTGTTGTGGACACTAAGTTGTGGGGAAATAGTGCCTTACTATATGTGGGTTGAGCTATGCAGAAGATGAGTGCATGATGACATCTTTTTTTTTTCTTTATGTCTTCCCTTTCTTCCAAGTTAATATTTATTTTGTGTTTTTTGTGGGTTTGGGAGGAAGGGATTTGATTGTGCACATCTTTTTAATAAGACTGGAGTGTCTCAGGACAAGATTAGGTTATTCTCATCAGGTTCATTTCACATTTACCTTCCTCTTTAGCTTTTGCTCTTATTTTGGTAATGCTCTGATACAACACTGCTACTTTATGAAATCTTTGTATGAATACAAGAGAGCTGCAAAAAACCACTTTAACAAGAACTGTTTCATTGCATGTTTATTATGCAAGTTTAAAACAATCAAAAAAACCAACCTTCAGAAACGAGTTGATCAACATGAAAAAAACATTCACAATAATTATATCCATAGTAATAAAGTGTTGTGGGCTTTATTGTACACCTGGAAAAAGTGTCATCAACCAACAATGTATATGTTATGAATTTGACAGTAATTTTGGTTTCTTTTTTTCTTTCTTTCTTTCGTTTTTGCCACCTGTGATCGATCGTGGAGTTGAAGATTTTCTTGTTAAATTATTTTTTAAAAGCAAAGCTGAAGCAATATCCATTCAGGGACTCCATCAGTTGCATCATGAAACACCAATGATGTGTACATTTCTCCATTTTGAGTCCTTTTCAATTGTAATGCCAGTCTTTACAAATAAAAAGAGACATTCAGAATGGAAACAACCTGGTTTTGGTAGCATTTGAGGTCTTTGTTATGGAGTCTTTTTATTAATCCTTGAATTAATTACAGCCACTTCAAAACAAGATTAAGCTACTGTTTACTCAATGAAAGGTTCTGATATTGGTTTGTTTTTTTTTTTTCTCCTGACTTCTTGCTGTTCTGTTTCCCCACCTCATTTCTTTACCAGTCATAGTTTCATCATAAAATAAATGGTCTGCATCAGTATTCAATTATAACTAAAAAAAAAAAAAATTAGCTAAAGAAATAATAATTTAAAAATAGTAACTCTATATTCTTAAAAGCCAAACTTTCAGTTCAGCAGACTGTGAATATTGCTGAAATGGGTATCCTGTTGAGGATTTCGGTAAAATTCTCTCAAATTCTGCAAGAACTAAGGCTGGACAGGCTGGTGACAGTGGAAGTGGCAGGTATAACAACTACAGTTATATTCACCCCCACACAGTCTGGAATATTCCGGATTTGGAACAACTTCATTAAACACCTTTGATCATCTTTTCTGGGTTTTGTTTGTAAGATTTAGAAATGTGGGATTGAAATTATATTTCTTTTTGGGTGTACAACATGAGAATAGTTGTTGTTTGACATACAGATACACATGCTATTTTGGTTTTACCATTCTGTAGAGAAATATGTAGCTAATGATTCTGAGGGATATTTCAAGATTCCTTTGTCTTGAAAACAAATCCAAATGGCCTTTTTAGGTAAATACTGGAATAAAAGTAACATGTTTCTTTAACCTCAGTTTCCAAGTCACAAAACTGTGGAGCATCCTTGCTGTTGAATCCAGTGTGCTGTTTAACAAATATCTGTGAAGCCACATTTAAACAGAAAGTTTTTGCATCACCATAAAATCAGTAGCTTTCATCCTAAAAAACTCTAATGTTTAAGTATGAAAAATCTTCATTTGTTAAATCAATTGTAGCTTTCACAGAAGAAAATTCCTACAGCTAGGAACTGGTTTATGAGAGTTTACAAGATTAGTGTTCAGAGAGTTCTAAAAATGATGTGAACTGGCTTTGGCAGCTCTTCAAGAGCCTTGTTCATGCAGTCCTCTCTGCAGTGGCCATAGGCTTTCTGTGAGTCCCTGAAACTTGGCATCTCCTGTTTGGTGACACAAAACTTACCACTGAAAGTCGTTATCTTAACACATCTAATTCAAGAAAAAAAAACCTCACTGGGTAATTAAAAATGAGAGTACCTGTCAGAGGAGACTTGTTTATTTAGAAGGTATGCATTTCCTGTGACTCATACTGTTTCTAACACTAATGTGCACTTTTAACAGAATAATGTTATTCAGGCAGTCCACATAGTACATAATACATAATGCACACTGCGGGATCCAATTAACTACTGTTTAATTGTTTTAGACTTAGACAAAGTTCGAACACATTCTTAGATTTTATTAAAAATTACTGAACTTACTATGACAAATGCAACTTCTTCACATTTTTTTGTTGTAAAAGAGTCAGTAAAATAGGCTGTGTGATCATATGAACAGTCAAGCAATACAGACAATTCATTGCTTTAATAGTATCAAAAGAAATTAACGACATATGTCCTGTATAGTAGCACAATATACAAAAGCGAGTAATATCATGTCGCTTGAAAACTGCAGTTTTGAATCCAAGAAATTCAGTTATACTGCTTATGCATGTTATATTTAAGATAAGGTTATACTTACACAAATATTTGTGCATGCTAATTTTTTTCAGCTGTTAGCTGAATTTATTGTTTGTGTGAGTAAAACTGTAATTTTCAGAAGGAACTCCTGCCCTCTGTTGAAAATATCGAGACAGAATTGTTGCTGTTTATCTCTGAATGTCAAAAAAAAATTAACAGGAGCTCTAAAACTGATGATCCTAATGCATCCATGTTGATTTCAGCAAAAGAAAGAAGAAATGAATGGCAATGCAAAAGTGAGATGGAAGAGTAGTTGAGGTGTGATTTATTTGTGAAAGTTGTTACCTGTTTATATATTGTTCCACTTAGAATTGACTTTATTTTACACCTTCTTCCAATACCCTTTTCTTAGGTCTTTCTTTTCCCTGAAAGTTAGAAGCTTAAGTCTGTGGTTTTTTTGCTGAGAAAATCACAGAAAATAGGAAGAAAAGGATTCTGTAATATCCTTCACCCATGCATTACTACAAGATTAATCCCTTTTTCTTAGGCACTAATGTGCTGTTTAAATTGTTGTTGAATATTTTCATTTGTAGTATCTTCCTACTGTTACAGAACTCTTACTAATATGAATTGCATTAATGTTTATTTTTGTAACTCTTATGATAATATTCCTACCATCTTCAGAGGTGCTGAATAATTCAGTTTACTTACACAATCACCAGTGAAGTCACAGAATCACAGAATATGCCAAGTTAGAAGAGACCCACAAGGATCATTGATTCCAGCTCCTAGCCCTGCACGGAACCCTCCTCAAGAGTCACAGCATGTGCCTGAGAGTATTGTTCAGTGTTGTCTGTTCAACACAGAGTTTTTGAACTCTGTCAGGCTTGGTACTGTGACCACTTCCCTGGGGAGCCTGTTCCAGTGCCCAACCACCCTCTGGGTGAAGATCCTTTTTCTAATATCCAACTTAAACCTCCCCTGACACAACTTCAGGCCATTCCCTTGAATCCTATCCCTGGTCACCACAGAAAAAAGATCAGTGCCCGCCCCTCCTCTTCCCCTTAGGAGGAAGTTGTAGACTGCAGTGAGATCTCCACTCAGTCTTATCTTCTCCAGGCTGAACAGACCAAGTGCCCTCAGCAGCTCCTTATACAGCTTTCCCTCAAGGCCCTTCACCATCTTCATTGCTCTCCTTTGGACACTCTCTAATGGCTTAATATCTTTATGTTGTGGTGCCCAAAACTGCCCAAAATATTCAATATGAGGCCACCCCATTGCAGAGCAAAGTGGGACAATCACCTCCCTTGAGCATCCCTGGTGATGCTTTGCCTGTTGCCCCCAGGACATGGTTGGTTCTCCTGGCTGCCAAGGCACTGCTGACTCATAGGATGCAATATTTTCCAGGGGAAGTTATTTTCTAAAGTGGAATGTGTGTTAATTTTCTTTATTCATTAGCCAAAACAAAACTGGTGGCCAAAACAGTCTCTGTCAAACAATAAGACATCTATCACAGAGAGCATGGGTAGGTATGTTCTTTGTTTAAATCTGTCTAATATTTGTACTTAAATGTAGCTTCTTCAGTCTCTCTCCTTTAAGTCATGGCCACTTTTATTTGTGTATGTATTTATTTCTTTTTCAATTTTCTTCAGCTTTTCTAAAGCAATGCTAAACTCTTTTGGTTACAAATGGATTTTTAGATTCTATAGATCTTACAGCCATTTTTTAGTGAAGATTTGCAAGATATTTAAGTGGAAAGATACATTTATGCATTTTTAAGGGGTTTTTTGAGGATTCTTTTTTCTGGATTGGATTTTTCCTTGTCACCTGCATAACATTTTAAGTGTACCCTTGTAATTCCTTCTGTCTATTTTTCTTCACTGTTATCTTTTTTGGGGGTTTTGCATGTTTATATAGGCAAAAGGATGTGTCTCTTAGGTGGTGAAGAAGAATAAGTTTTCCAGCGGTTATCGAAGATCTCCATCAGCCAAACAGCATCATTTTGCTGTGCCAGTAGAGGTCAAGAGTCAAGGGAATTCTTGATATGAACAGCTTGCTTTTGAAATAACATAGCTGTGGGCTAATCTGCAGTTACAAAGGTTTAACCTATACATTTTGATATTGGATAGGAACATCTGAGCTAAAGTTCTTCTGAAAAAAAGTATTAAAATTTCTGAAATGTAAGGGACAAAACCTCAAACCTCCACAATTAAAATAAACTGAAGGTGGTTGCTATCAGTCCATTATGTAAATGCTCCCAAGTTTGCATGCAATATGTAGTTGCTGAGTTTCTTAGTAGAAGTTGCAGTTACATTGGCTAATTACCTCTCTCTCTGGATATGTGTTAAATAAGAAGCTTTGGAACACTTAAAGGGTCGCTAAACAATTCTGGATCAAACAACTTGAGAATTAAATCAAAAGGGTTTGGTTAATTATTCTTTATGTAGTGCTAGAAGGATAGAAGGAATCTGTATGAATTGACTGCACTGAAAAAATACAACCACACAGGGAGAATTAGAGCATGAAAAGTCTTGAAGTATTAGTAACTGAAGTCCTGAAGTCCTGTAACTACTAGTGAATAAAATGAAGAAACGTAAAGGGTCATGAACTGTTTTTACATTTCTTCAGAGACTAATAAATTGCAATAATTTTGAAGAAAGTGCTATTCTCATCTTTGAGCCATACTATGCCTGTCATACAGATCAGCAGGAAGGGAGCAGAATGGATGATGTCTGGCTTAAACAGCGACATCCAGCAAGGCTCCTGTTCCCTCCTGTGCTAATGTGCTCAAGCTATGCTCAGTGCATCCCATTCTGAAGGAGTCCCTTCCCATCTACCTCAGTGCCAGGGAAAGGAAGACAACTGACCATCTGTGTTTTCTTGGTTGCATTATTGGCTCTGTCCTCTGGCAGCAGATTGCGTGCTGCTGTACACACACTTGCAGACACTTCCTTGCAAGAACAAATTAAAGTTAAATTGATTAGACAGTTGCTCAGTGCTGACAGCAAGGATATCCTTTAATCATGTGGTCCATCCTAATGGACGGGAAGAAGTACACCCACTGACTAGGAAATAGGAAACTAGTAGTATCACTGGACTATATAGCAGGCAGTTATTTTTGGCTCTCTCCAAATAATATAAAATTTCAGGCACTAAGTAAAATATTGTGAACTTTTTAAGTATCTACAATCTATGTAAGTGGCTTCATAGTTTTGATGTAACTACTAAGTTGTTTTAAAGTGTTTCATAATGTTACCCTAAGGTATTAATAAACCAAGTTGTTGATATTGAATGTTAATCATAGAATGTCTCAAGTTGGAAGGGATCCATAAGGATCATGAAAACTCAGTGTAGTTCCTGGTTGTTTAAAAATATTATTATCCTTGATGCTCATCTATATGCTCTGCTTTAAGCCAATTCAAGTAATAGGTAAAATTATTATTTCTCTTTCTCTGAAGCACAATGTCTTAGAAAATAGTGGTTTATAGTGTTCTCTGCACATCTGAAAAACTATTCGGTATTCAAATAAATCTGTCAGGATGGAATGAGTTTGTGAAAGGAAATACTGACACTGAATTTCTTTTCTTTGCTGGTGCTTTATGCTTGGACAAGTGCAAAATTAGTAATAAGTGAAATATAAGAATGTAAAGATATATCCATAATTTGAGGATTTTCCAGTTTAACCTCCATTATTCTTGACTGTAATGAGGCAATTTTGCTTTCTATTTGCTCAGATTTCTGCCCCATATCAAGAGGTTAATATCACATACTTTGCACTACTTAGAAGTAATTATGTACAAAACATAAAATAATCCTGGATTATTTCAGAGAAAAATGCAATATAATTTTCCTAACCAATAGCCCTTTGCAGTTTAAGAAATCTATTTCTTGTTTAAATTTTGCTTCTACAAATGATTTTTGATGCCCTCTGCAGTGTCACAGACAGGAAATCATTACTTTTATCTTCGATTTAAAAAAATAAAAATAATCAAGTTAATTAATATACCTGAAAGATTTATATGCACATTTCACGTAGATCATTTTTATGCAGGTTGAGTTCCTTGCCATAGGAATCCAACAGAGTTAAGAAAGACTGGCTAAAATAAGCTTCTGAGAGGTAATCTGGATAATACTGCTCAAAATGCGCTTCTGCCTGGTAGAATTGCTAGAAAATAATTCACATTAAGTTTTCTCCCTACTGCTTAACTTGCTGCTTAACTTGTCCACTGGGGCAATGTAAACTACAAAAACTGTAATGGTGAAAGGAAGCTACTGTACAAGGCTGTTTTGTAGTTACCATTTTGCATATATAATCAGCTCTTGATGAACTATGGTCCAATTGTCCAGTTTGCAGTTTAACCATAACATCTATGCTGGCATTGTTTTGACCAACTTGACCTAGAGCCATTATTTGATCTGCTTGCGATCTTACCACTGTAGGCTGATGAAACTGTGATGCCCCAGAGCCCTAATCACATTATCTGGTCTCTGTTTTTGCCTTTGCCTGCTTGTTGTATCTTGCTGTGGCTCAATTTGTGTTCCCAGGATTTGGATTATTTTTATTACCTGAGATCCTTTATAGTTTCTTTGCTATGTGTAAATTGTTATATCCTTCAGAAACTCACAAGAGTATAGCCAACGGGGTCCAAGTGATGCACTGGAATTACCCTAACATGGAATACTGTTGGGAAAATACGGGTTCTGGATCAGGCAGCTGGATCTAGGGTGCCATATTTCTAGGTCACATGTTCCTTTCTTCTCTTCTGTGGGCATGACATGCATAGAGAAATTATACGTACCTATTCGGTTGCATGGGAGCAATGATGGGTTTCAAACAAACAGAAGCAGAAGGTGGCAATCCTGAAAAAATAAATTAATCAACCTACAAAACTTGTATCCAAACCAGGGTAGTAAATGGTCAGGAGCAGGCAAAAGGAATTGTTTTTACAAAATTAACATTATTCCAGTCACATACTCAAAGACAACCGAGAAACATAGAAGGACTAATGTCTGTGATGAAGTTTAGGGAAGTCTCAAACTTACTGTATATATTTTGACTGTGCAATACCTGTATGGCAGAGTTGGTTACACTCCTTCTTATCTGTGCAATAGCATCTGTGGCATGTCCATGTGGAAAAAGAAAATTCTGGCCTATATGCCAATTAGAGAAGAATTAACACTTGTAATAGAGAATAAGCCTGTTTGATGAATACAGTTACTGTTAGATACTTTATTAATGTTATTACATGGTGAAATTATATAGTACCCTCATAAATTAATATTCAAACCCAAATTAACTTACTCAAAATTGGACCTGAAAAGATTGATGTCTCTGTATACTGCTTTTGCAATTCACCTCTCTTCTTAATATGATTCAAATTAATTAAGCTGGTCTACTTTGGAGGCATAAAATAAGCATAGGAATAATGTCAAGAAGAAAGGTTTCTTTTATTTTGAATCTTAGACCCTGTAGCTGTTTACTATTTAACTGAAATGCTGAATCTCCCAGATTTTCTTATGAGTAATGATTACAATAATTGTTACAGCCCAAAAAGGTAATAAATTTCTAAGGAAGACAATGTCTTCATTTCTGAAAATTCATGAGGATCATATTGGTCGGATAAATATTTCTGCCTTTCTTTGAAAAATATTGCTATTGTTTTCTTAAAGACAATGTTTTGGGGTTTTCTTGCTGGGGGAGATGGAAGTCAACAGTACAACAGTATGCAGTTTAATGTCATTCAGAGATTATACTTTAATTGTAAATAATAACCCATTTTCATACTTAGTTTTGTTAAAGGTTTGAATAATCATCTTTTGAGTCATTTACAATGTCTTTGCACAAAGACATGGACAGCATTCTTCAGTCTATAAAAGAGTTTACTTTGGAAGAATTTAATACAGAAAGAAGTCTAGAAAATAATGTATGTCCTGGTGAGAGTGTATGGGGATTTATTGTACTGGCCTACGTACAAGGGACAAAGGGACTAAGTAGTTTAGTCTGGACATTAGGGAAACCTTTTCACTAGGGGTACAGCACTGGAACAAGTTGTTCAGGAACCCTTATCCTTGGGGATTTTTAAAGTTCATCTCTGAGTAGGAGGCTGGGCTTAAATGATATCTAAAAGTGCTATCCAAGCAAGATTACTTCGATTATGTTGAACACAGACATCAAAAATGTTCTTAAGAATCCAGTAATGGAGGAAATTAATTCTGTATACAAGTTGCTGGGCTTCCTGTCCATTTAGTCAGATACAGTTGTGATTTAGGAAGGTGGTGGAAATGGAAAGATCTTTAAACACTGAAGCAACTTTTTTTAAACCTGAAGTGAATTTCTAAGTTCTAAAAATTTTGAAAATAAGTCTGTGATTTAGATTGTATGGCTTTTATGGACAACTCCTCTTGAAGGGTAAAAATCTGAGTATATAATTTCTACATGATAAAGCCATTGTTATGGATCTGTGCCTGTTTGAAAGGGATTGTAGTGGTGTCTGACAGAAGTGATAGTGATCCTAACAGAAGGCTGTTAGGAAACAAATTTGAAAATGCCCAGTATTCTTTTAACAAATGCAAATTGTCACCTTGTCAAGATTCATTGCAAAGAACACCATCAGACATTGATCTTGCTAATTACATTTATGAGAGTCCTATGGTCAAAGCAGGTTTTATGGAATAGAAAATGACTTTTCATGGGGTCACAGAAATAACTAGATTAATTCAGTAGAATAAGATCCACAAACTAGTAATAATCAATGAAAGAAAGATGGTCCGTAATTATGATCAATGCCTTTTTTTCTGGGAAAAGGGAATGACTTAGAAAATGTATTTCATTACTTAGACAACTGGACGTGTAGAAAAGCAATCAAAACCGAAAGCTTATTTATAAAGTAGTACAGTTTTTGAAATATAATTTTTATGTTGGGAAAAAACATTTGATAGACAGGGTGCGTATTTATTCACTTATTTAAATGTCTTTTTAAGCAGAACAAGGAACAACCTCATCCTAAACAGGACTTGCAAAATCAAATCTGGAATACAAAGAGAAAATGTTTGTATTGTCATCATTTTAGAAGTGGCAGGATTTGGTAGAGGGCAGATATATCTTTGAGCACCGTTTGTGAGGCAGTATTCTGGCATGCCTTCTGGTTGTGGCTGAAGCAATTCATGGGCTGGATTGCAGCTGCCCTGCATGCTGAGGAACAGTAAGACTCTTTTATATGCTTGACTGTGTGCATGCAGCACAAACGGCCATGCAGCAAACACCAACTGGTGGGGAATTAGAGACATAAAAATTATCTTTTCAGTTTTTCTGGCTTGTTACAGACACAGATAGAACACGTTTGTTACCAGGATTTACCCACTGGGAACTCTGGAGGCTTTGTAACCAAAACGAAGCCCTGAAATAAGTGAACCATGCAGCCCCACTGTTAGAGTTTTGGGAAAAACCCTGAAAAAAAGCAGGTGTCTTCCTCACATCTTAAAGAGTTTTGGACAGGCTTCTAGCTTTTAAGATTTTGAGAAATTTGAGGAGACATCTTCCCTTTCTGAAAGGACAGTGAAGAGTTTCTCTTAGTCTGGTGAATGCTTACTACTGAAAACTTCCTTCTTTACACTGCAATACAAGATAGACCAATATAAAAGTAAGCTGGCATCTCTGATTCATAAGGATAGTGAAAAAATAAATTATTTTGTGTATAAAATTTGATACTGGATATTTGTTAGTAACATATCCTTTTAAAAGCCTGATTATTGATTTAGGAAGGAGATAGAAACAATATTTTATTTAAAGAAAAAAAATCACCATAAATTCACCAGGTGTTTAATATTTCCATTAAAAGAAATAAAACATAAGAGGTTACATCTGCTCCCACATTTCCATCACATCCATTTCAACAGTAGAGTTTAACCTATTAATGAAAAAATCAAAGCAATAAAATTGGGGAAATGGGGTGATTTAGAAAGTGCCACAGGATATTTACACTCTGATTCTCCTACATACTTCCCATAAACTTGTAATTTCCCCCCTTCATATGTCTCTAGTCCATTTGGCTCCTAGAATGTCTGATTCCCAGAGTAAGGTGAGTGACCAGGTGAATATGACCTGTCATTCAGGCTGAGCGCCTGGTGTGCTCCAGCACATGGTGTCTGTGGCAGAAGCTGTTGGCGACCCTGATCTGTAGGTGTTGCACAGCTGTGATCAATATGGTACATTAAATGAAGAATGCCTTGGCACCCTGGAGCAGAATGTGGTACAGTGATACAGCTTTTAGTTTTTCTCCTGTTGTTTCAGAAAGAAAATAATTTTAAAAACAACTATAGATTCTCGCAAGTTGGACAAAAGTACAGTGAGTCTTGATGGTATTATCACTTTTTACCTCCCAAGTGCTTTGCAGGTGAAGCAGACATTTATGCTTCCCCCATTGCTGAAGAAAACTTTGGCAAAAAAAAGGTAAGCATGTAACGAGATTCAGAAATACCCAACCAAAGCTGGACATAAGGGTAAATGCAGGTACATTGTGTTTGCCTGTACCTTGTTTGGTTGCTGTCAGATTTACTGGTGCAGTACTGCTGCATAAACCAATCAACTCATTGAATAGCAGATCCTACTTTGAAACTGCAAAGGACTGAAAAAATGAATTAATTTAGGAGTTCTGTGTTGGCTTATTTGTCAGTTGTCTGTTTCAGAATAGAAGGGTGCAGTTCCTAATTTTTAGTTTGAACTTGAAAGGTAAGAGGGTGTAATGTAACCTGATAATAAGCAATGTTCAAGTTTTTCGGCACTATTCATAAATTACCTTCTTCCTTTTACATCATACAGTTGGCTGTGGGAGAAAAAACATGAAGTAAAAATGAGATAGGGAAAGGAGAAAATAAAAGTAAAATATGAGAGTTATAGGAAAATATTTCAACAAATTTAGAAAAAACAGAAACATTAATAATGATGAAAGAAGAAAGCATAAATGGACAAGAGAACTTCCTTCTCCCAGCCTCCCTGAAATACTATGGCCCCAGCTTACAGATGGTCAGAAGCTCCAGGTTATGTCTCTGTTTGATCAGAGCTAATGGTAAGCACATGCCTATGTCCTTTCTGTGTTCACAGTCCTGGCTTTAGCTCCTGGCATTCTGGTACAATGCCTCTTGAGCAGCCAGTTTTACTTTCCTCCCATGAGTAATTTTTAGTGCTCACTACTTACAAGTTCTTTGAGGTTTTTTGGCCTTTGGGGACAGAATGGATTTACACAGTAGCATCTTCAGCTGTGTTATATGACAGCACCGTTACACCTATCATAGTAATTTTAAAGTAATGTACTTATGGATTCCACATGGGTCATTCTACTGAGGCAGCTCTTGTGTGGCAGGCCAGAAAATAAATGCTACCTAAAGTTATATGGCAGAAGGTATCATTAATCTAAAATTGTATGAAACCACTGCAATAATTGGCTGTGTTGTCTAAGTCGCTACACAATACTTTCTCTCTCAGTTGTCTGTTGTTTCCACTGTTAACAAATTCTGCAAAGAGATTTTGATATTTTTCCTGTTTAGTGATTTTCAATGTGTGATAACTTCTTGACTATTCAAAGGGCAAAAAAGATTTCTATTCAGAACTACCTACCTTTTCTTGAAACTCAATAGCAAATTTTTGTTAATTTGCTTAAAATACTTTCTTTTCCCATCCGCTTTCATAGTTTCAAATGCTAATTCTTTTTTCTGTACTACGTTTTTGCTTGGTTAGTGGTTGACCTCTTCCCCCTGAGAATTCTGCCAGTCACAAGGCTGTTCAGCTGTCTCTTGGAAAAACAGAATTATGACTTTTTTGTAAGAAAATTTGTGTGTGTTTTTTTTTTTCATAATTTCTTTATTGTATTTTTTTGGTATTTCTCTAAACTCTCTCTGGATCCCAAAGTTTTCCAACAAAAAATTCAGAGTAACATGCTCACCACTTTAATGTGGGTATTGTGTATCAGTCATGAAGGAAGAGAATGCAATTAAAAACAATAATCCAATGCCATTCCAAATTCCTTCAGCAATCACTAAATTTTGAATGTTATCACATATCCACAGCTGCAATAAAAACATGTTTTCACTTGAAAAGGTAATAATGTTCCTGTTCTGTTAATGTCAACTGTGTGTAGGGTTCTTTATACAACATTGTCGCTCAAAGCTTCAAATATAAACCAATTAAACAAGTTTTCCTCTATAAGATTTCTTTCATGCCTCAAAAAAAAGGCAACAAAGAAGAACAAATGCGTTAAAATTTTGCTTATTTAGTATCCTTTCATGCTTCATTTAATATTATTAATTGTTAAATTCCATATGTGTTGATGCGGGGTGGGTTTTCTCATATATATGGAACAGAGATCCCAGTTCTTGAGATGAAAAAACATTAGAAATCATAAAAGAAGTCATAAATCTTGATCATGAAAATAGTAACTTTCAGATTTGGGGCTTTGTATTTCATATACTGTCCTTATAAAATATTTTTAAATATCCTTACACACTGTGACTATTTTATGCATTCACACTAGTTGGCTCCTGGAATTGCTTGTTCTGATTCAAAGAGGACCTTTGTAGCCTTTTACAGCTGGGGAAGACAGTGGCAGCTTTAAAGGAGGACACATTGTGAATCGTAGTGGCCTTGGAGTTTTATATGATTATTCTGACTGAAAATTTTGAATTCACTTTCTTTCAGATATTTTTGAAAGAAAAAGCCTGAATTTAATATTTTGGTATAGTTTCTGTATAGAATAGACTTACATCTTACACAATAACACATAACAAATTGTATTTGAAGAAAGCATATCTCTCAGAAATCCTACTTTTCTGATCCTAAGGTGGCAGACTGTACAGAAACAGATTTTGCCTTATTTATTTCTATACTTGATCAGCCTCTATTGTAGAAAATAAAACTATATTTATAATGTTATATCATCAAGTACAGCAAAAAGAATTGTTCTATTTTACCTATGTAAAGTTTATTTACCTTAAGCACTTTTTCATACCCTATTTTTCATGCTTCAGAGATGCTTATTCTCTATTAAGTCATCTCTCAGTTTTGTTTTGATAAACTAAGCACACTGAATTCTTTACATCTTTCCCTGTTAGATGGTTTCTTCACACCTCATTAATTGTATGTTTTGAAAAGCATGTTTTTTCAAGCATGAGCAGCAGAATCATATGCACTGTAGAAGCATACACAGAGAATCAAGTGAGTACTCCTGTGACTTATTTATGCTGCTAGGGTTTGTCTAAATGCTTTTGAAAGAAGCATCATGCTGAAAACATGAATATGTTCGCTTGAAAAGTATTACATTTGTGTTTTTTCCAAACGCACTGCTTTCCAGGATAAGGTGAGATTGTACTTCTTATTAATGAATCTGTGACTTAAAACTATTCAAAATGACCAAAAAGTCAAAATCCAAAACCTTATGTGACTGTCTTGTTTTCATTACTGTCCTGCTCTCCTCACGTAAGAAGTATTGAGCTGTATGGTCTTTATATTGATATCAATATTTAAACTAATTTCCATTAAAATACTGCTGATTACCAAACGCTGATTCCCATGGAATCCCTTATGGAAGTTTTAACTTCTGGGTCTTCCAAAATGTTGCAAAAAATGTTCTACATTCAGTTTATGACAGGAAAATAATTAATAGCTTATGCTCTCTCTTTATGCAAGTAGTCAGTCTTTGGTTCATCACCAATCCAACAGCTGCCCATTTTGCCTGGCCCTACTGACCCCAAGACCTTTAGGCACCATGATCCTGTTTTTTCAGAAATGGCTAAAAAACAGGATGAATGGTCACCAGTCACCTTTCTGGGTTGCTTGAGGCTGTACCTCAGCACTTTCAAGGGAGTGTCTCTCAGACAAAGAAAATTTTTCTTTCCTCCTGCGTGGGCTCTGTATGGTTCTTGTACCTTTGGAGGATATTTTGTTAATGACTTCTAGATTTTGAGAGCCTTAGGAACTTCATTAGCATGGAAAGGGTGCTTTGCTTAGCATTAGTTGAGTTTCCTCAGAGGGACTGATAATCATTTTCAAGAATTATGAATAGAAGCCATACTTCAGTTCTTTTGATGACACTTCTCTTCAAAGGATCTGATCTTTCCATTGACATCTGTTATTTTCCCCTTCTGAATTCCTCTTACAATGCTTAGGGGGCCCAGAGGAAATGACATTTTAGCTGACATTTGGAATTCAGGTTTTTTACTTACTTAATTTCTTCCTTGGTTTTGGATGCCCGTCATTCTTGCTTCTATTCAAATTAGTTCCTATGTATTTAGCTGCAGTTGTATTTTGGCTGATATTTTAGGGCACCAAACGTGAAAGTGTGGCAGCCACAGCAGCCTGGCCACTACTCTCAGTGGGATAAAGCATATGACTGTGCCAGACTGCCTCCTCCAGGCTCTTACATGGTTGCCCATGTAAGTTTTAATGTCCATGTGTAAGTTATAACAGAGCCATCCTCTGCCATGGTGGAGCATATTAGGAAGACATAGAGGTCAATGTCGGCAGTAACCCTGTTCGGGACCACAGAGATGCCATCAATATCCTTTACAGCAGTGTTCCCTTCTCCACTTCCTTTGTAAGTACCATGCAGCAATGCCAATAGCCCCTAAAATTGTTCTATTCAATTCTTCAGGGCTGTTTGACTGGGTACTTTACAGTATCTCTACCATCAACTTTGTCTACTGACTTTAAATGCTTCTCATTTGCTTGCTGGCTTTTTCCTTCACATTAGACATGATATCAATCTCCTGACCCGTTGATGTGAATACTTCACTGTAATTCTAAAACCAGCATGTTTTGACTACAGATTCAGAAACCATTTTAAAAATATACTTTATAAGGGGAACCTGCATCTAAGGGTCATCAAGATCTTGAAACAGAGCAAATTCATGTGTGAAAATAATTCAGTAACACATTGGTTCTTAAAAACAAAAACTGCATAATAATTTAAGAGTTTAGGTAGGCCTAACACCTTTTAATGGTTCTGACAGAATGCTTGATTAAAGACGCCTAGAGAAGATTAATGACTGCAGTGAGTATATGACCTTATGGCATCTCATAAAATTGTTCTCTGGAAAGTTTTAATGCAGACTTAATAAGCAGTAATTATTCCTTCCTACCATATGGCTGATACCAGATACGTAAGAGTGGAATCCACTTGAAATATTATTCATAGTCTCAGGTAAGTTGAATAAAAACATTACTTACTTGTATCATGAAACATAAGACGTGATTGCTCCTAGGGGATGTCTCATGTTAATAAAAAGACTTGTTTTCAATGTCAAAAGAGTTGAGAAATGTGAAGGATTTTTATTTCCATAGGGACTTCTTTGTGAGAATATCAAAGCATTTGAAAGATGGGTAACTAGCATTCCAATTGCAAACAAATTAGTATGAGAAATCAAGAAAATAAGAGCCAGAATTTAAAAGTTATTTTGTATGTACAGATAGACATAATCAGGTGCAAGATACTGAGTTTGCTAAAGTGTGCTGAAGGATTTGGGTGCTTATTCCTCTGGGTATCCATTGATTTCATTGTGAGCTGATCGAAACCAACTCCGGTGGCAAGCTAAAGACTGGAACAGATTAACAGTACAATAACTCAGGTATTTCAGATTCTTCTGAAGTCAGATTACAATATTGCACAATAAAATCAGGAGCCCAAGCCCTGGGAATGAAGTGAATTTCTCCAAAGTTCTATATTTTGTGGTGGAAAGTAGCATTTTAGATTGCTTAACTCCTAGTCATTAGCTGATATGATAGGAGGCAAGTGGTCTCTGCAGGCTGCATCTGTGGAGCTTCCTTCAGATTATCTGGTCCACCCTCTGGAGAAGGCCATTTTTCTCTGGTTTTGGCTTTCCAGTCACTTCAGACCATATAGTTCTCCATGGATTGCTCATACTTTCAGCATAGGTTTTTCATTCAGTGGAAAATAATACTTCAAAACAGGAAAAAAATACAGGAAATACAGTATCCTTATTATACCTTATTTGTATATGTGAAGTAATGGTATGTTTTGAATCAATAGTACAATAAAAGAATAGAAAAACTCAAATAATGCTCATTCTCCTCTGTCCGTTTTTGTCTTAAAATACTCTTGCATGTTTTGAATTCCCTGCAATAATGATACTCAGTTATTTAGAGTCTCAAAAAGGTGAATCTTTGGCGAATCATTGTCATCAACATCTGTCAAATTTATTTATCATCATCTTGTCACTTCAATCTGAAGATTGTTTCCCCCATCTTGTTATTGTTTTCTTTCTTCTATGATAGTGTATCAGGTTTCTCCTGTAGCAAAATGGGTCAATAAATAATTTAAAATGAGAGTTCGACATAGTGCCCTTTAGAGAAATGCTCTTTCAGTGCATTTGTGAATATAAATACACCAGTAGAGTTCTAGGGTGGCCCTAACTGAAGAGAAACTGAATCCCATTGTTCAGTTCAGTGGGAACGGAGTTCGTCTGCATGTGTCAGAGTCATTTATTGCCCTTAAAAAGAGATGTATCTAGCTAGATTAGCTGGTTATATTCAGATATTTCAAAGTACTTTTTTTCTGTGTGAGAATGATATATGGTGTTGTCTTGGCTTTACAGATCAGACATGCTCATTTTAGTGGAGTCCTGGGGAAACTTGTCCCTATTGCTGCTATGTTAATGATGGAAAATAATTTATTGCAAAATTTAATGCTTTCTCACTGGGAATTAGATAGACAAAGTGAACTATCTTGTGAGTTCTGCTTTCTTCTGTACCAGCTGAGGTCTCACTGAGGTCGGTCTTTCTGCTCTCTGTTCTATGTGACTGGGATAAAGGGGAGGACATGCAGTAGTGCCAGACCTCAAGGCAGGCCAGAGAGGAAAAGACATGGTGTTGTTAAACAAACTGTCCAAGGACTTTTCCCTTCTCAGTGGGATAGCCTTCTAGTTGCAACCACTTTACTCCATCTCAGCGAGAAGTCCCTTAGTGATAATAATAATCCCAAACCTGTTTGTCACTTCAATTTCACATAATCATCAATCTGAAAGTTAAAGTGTCTGTTAAGTAGTCTTTATCCTTTTATTCTGCACTACAGGAAATCACACTGCCCATAACAATCTGATAAACTGAAAAACGTTGTCAATGGAACCTTTTGAAACATACAAGAAGCGATGTTCAAATGAGAAGAGCAAGGAACGTGATGACTGCTGTGCTCCTTCAGAGGCACAGATTCATTTACTTCAACACATTTTTTATCTACTTTTTCCGAGTAGTGCTGTGTTATTCAATTCTGTATGTCAGTAGTGCCAGAGAGATGTAGTGGACAGTTCATTAGCCTCATTAGACAAGGCAGCTGCAGCCTAGGATAATAGTGAATGAATGACTCACACTGGCAAAACAGAAGACAGGCAGCATCACTTCACTGGCTTCATTACGCTTTTCTGTCACTTAGGGGTGGTGCTAAAATTGATATTTGGTTGGAAATTTCTCTTGTTAGCAAAAACAACTGTTTGCCTTTTCCTCCTTCTCTTCATAACAAGTGCTCTGCACTGTAATGGTCTAAAATCTGAGGGTGGCAGAAAGCCATTGACCACGTTCCAGGTGCCTGCTACTGACAGCTACACAGGCCTCATTATAAAAACTCCTGTTAGAATGCAAATCAATTTATAAACTAACAACTCCTCTCTCTAAATTCCCCATTGGCCCTATAATTATCTTTTCTACTTAATTATTGATTATTAGTGTGCCAAATCCTGGCTTAATTTCAGTGATGAGTATAGCCACTGGCAAGATAAGGATGCAATTTGGAGATAAAAAATACACATTGCTTTTTAAAAAGCAATCTTTGTTTAAACGGACCAAAAAGAGATATTTATGTTGTATATTTTGTAGTAGCTGCTGACAGACTGTGTTGGCTTGTAATAATCAGATGAGAAAGATGCAGGCTGTGGAAGTTATGTATCAGTTTGTACAGCTTTGTATTATTTCCGTGAGATTGAGATTACATTTTACTCAAACTTTCTGCTTTACATTCATAACAATTTTGTAAATGAACCTTCCAAGATTCCTCCTAAATTTAAGAAACTGAAATTGTCTTCAGCCTGTACCTGAGAAACTATGGTACATGATGGCAGAGTGATTTGTCCAACCTTATGCAATAAAGCTGCAGAAGAGATGGGAGAATAATCCATTTGTCTTTTATTACCAAACCTATGGTGTGTTTGTTTCTAGAAAAACTTGCAGCATCTTTATTCTGTTGCATGGATGCCTATTTCTATTTGCCAAAAGCTGCTTACTATATTGTCATGAATGTAAACCAAACCCATGAGCGCCTACACCCATGACTCAAATAATATGAGTACTGAACATTTGTCTCAGCTCTTCTGTGGAATTGGAGATTGGGTTTTGAGATCTTGGTCTGTCTGACAAAGGAACACCGTCGAGGGTGTTGTCAGAGTGAGTAGTCATGGGGTACTTTTTTTTCCCCACCACAGTGAAGCCTAAGCACAAGATGCGATGAGCAGCAGCTTGATGTTAATTGCTGTGCTGAATATTAAGCAGAAGATATGATGCAGGTATTGGAAAAGTTGGAGTGTGCTTGAAGCAGCTCTTGAACATTTGTGTTTTGTCCCTGTCTTAGAGATACATCGCCTCTCGTACATTAAACTGAAAACAGATTGCCTTCTAGGTTTAGGAAACCTCATTTTAGGAAGTTCTTTTTGTTTTTACTTTACAATGCCTGTTTCACTCAGAGCTTTTGGTGGTTTCGCAACAATATTTAAACATGAGCAAAAAAAGAAACTTAATATGTGTTTACACAAAGAGAAGAGCAGGATAACAGCTTATGGAGTAAAATAAACCTCAGGTTGGCCAGAGTAGTGGTTTTCCTCTGGAAAATGCCAACAGAAGTGTTATTTTTATTTTAGAAAAGAAAAAATTCCTCTGAGAATTGATTGTTTTAAGAAAGAATTGTCTCAGTTTTCTTACTTAGAACTTTATTTTTAGCAGATTCAAGAAAGGTGAGAATTTATTTGGAACCAACAAAATGCTCTCTGTTTAAGTGCACTTTAACATAATGTGGCAGGATAAGAGGGCATTGAAACAGCTGCAAATTATCTTTGCAAAGGCAGAACATTGAGAAGTGGCTTTTTGCAAACAGGAATAAGACCTTTTGTGCCTTCCTCACTAGAGGAAATAGTATAACTGCTAAGTTCTTGTTCTCGATAATTAGCACCAAGAAAATATATTACCGTAGCAGGGAGGTTTCCATCTTCTTGAAGTATTTTGGAAATGAAAAATAGGCACTTTTTAAAATTTATTTAACAGTTCTCATTTAACAATTTAATATATATGTGAGTGAAATTCAAGTAATATGTATTTTTCCGGTGTGGAGGGTGACTACTCAGCCTTAGTAATGTTATTTGGGCTACAGGTAAATCTCATTTGTTTCACAGCGAAAGGTGGTTTTGTTATGTCCCTAAAATTATATCTGTCTCTGACAATCATTTATTACCAGTACTTGCTTGCAAATAAAACAGTTGTCCCATAAACACAAGCTTATCTGCAGGACTTGTTCAGCAGGTAATTGTATTCTTGCTGAGATTCTTGGTGTTAGTCTGTGTTTACTGCTTTGCTTCATTTAAGAGAAATTATGCTAGTAGTTGTGTAAAGTACTACTGATGAAAGAAAGAAGTATCTTATTCTGTTCCTGTTGAAGTCGATTAATTTTTTATTTGATGACTAATGGTAATTTTGCAGTTCTTCTCTGCATGAATCAAGCATTACCTTCCTTACTTCTAAGTCTCAAACAAGCACTAACTTGATGTTAAAGATTGCACTCAGGAAAAAATCCACACTGCAGGTTGAACCTTCTTTAAACTTGACAGACAGCACCACCCCCACTTTCCCAGGCTTGCACTTGTTGCTATGGAGACTGGTTTCTGCAAGGTCCGTAGCAAGAATGAAGCCCCTCCAGATGGGGTCTGTGCCAGGGTAGCTGCTCTGGTGCTCAAAAGCTGAAGAAGAAATACCTGTGCTGCACCTGTGCAAGGAGAGAAGAGTGTTAATACCATGGTTTACATTCTTGTCTGACACCAGAAACAACATACAGAAACCAGACTGGCTGCTTGACTGACCTAAGGGGGAATCCCTTGTTGGTGTCCACCTCCACTAAAGTCATCCTCCAACTCATTTCTAATGTTGTCTCCTCGGGTGACTTTGGTCAGCTTCTTCCTCATTGATGACTTGCTGATCATTCTCCAGCACTACCTCCAGTGTGGTGTCACATCCCCACACCTGTTCAGTCCTGCCTGTTCAGTCCTGGGGGTCTGTTCTTGAGCTTGTTTTGTGAACTTCAGGGTAACTTGAGCCAACTATAATATCCTTAGCTTCACAGAGGACATTAAAAGCAGTTTTCCTTATTCTCTTGCTTGTTACCTTTGTATCCTTCCTCTCCTTTATTTATAATAGCTCCTATGTGTAGTGACTATAAACCCATGTTCTACCCACGTTACTTAACGTTTTCACTTTCTTCTTTTTTTGATATGTACAATGCTTTGTGTGGATTTCATCTCCAGTGTTCTTCCACCAAAGAATGTATTGTATTTTATTTGTAAGGTGACTCAGTTGTTCAGGTAAAAGTACTTTTTCATAACTGCCTTAGTTGTGCTGCTTTATGTAGATCAGCTTGACATATATGAGTTAAATACTATTTTCCCCTATACTATTTTCCCCTTTTCTCTCATCTGTTGACCTGTCTTTTTACCCTTGCTTTATTTTGTGCATCCATCAATACAAGGATAATGGTTTTCTGAATGTTCAAAATCTCAACTCCTGCTGATGTCTTTGAAATGAAGGTGCTGATTAAATGACACAGTGCTAAGTCTTAACACCTATTGGATCACCTTTCATGTATATAGTTGTAAATTAGGGAAGAGAGCTTATTGATCTATTTACCGGACAAGAGCTTCACTAAGTTGGCAGTATCTCAGATTTGTTAAAGTTACCAAAGAGATGTAGAGCTTTTCGACTTTTTTCTTTTTTGTCATGCAGCCTTTTGTGCAGTGTATGTTTTGTTGTGTGAACTCAGTTTGTGAAGCTTCCAGTCACTAATATACCTGTTTTCTTATTCTCTTACTTCTTATTTCTAGCGCATGTGATCCTGCTCATTGACCAGCTCTGTGCTTCTGGTTTGTGGTGTCACATCCCCAAAACAGTTAAGTCTCTCTGGGTATTTTATTATCATTTCAATTTCTGTCTTGGGATGCTTTAACATTATTCTATCATGCTCAGAAGCTTTGTTCCTGTCAGCAGCAGTGGAATTAGAGCTCAAAATTTTCTAATATGTATTATTAAAATCACAGTATATAAATGGATAGAAGCAAAAAAACTAGCCATATCTTGCATGGATCTGGATAGAATGGGATTCTGACATGATAATATATAATAATTCTGTATTGTAAAACAATCGGATTTGTTAATAATCTAAGATTTTATGGGGTTTGTCTTCTGATAAAATTTTCCTATGCTGTTCTTCACCACTGTATATCTTATAAATTTAAAATATTTTCATCCCATCTAATAGTTGCTTGTCAAATTTTATCTGTTTTTTGCAAGGTAACGAACAGGTATTCTAAAAAATAAAGCAAGCTAAACTTAAAGGAGGACTCGCTCTTATAGGAGTAATACCAGACCTCTTACAAGCACATTTTATTTTTTATGGATCCACAGGATTCTGCTAACTTGGTTTTATTTTCAAGCTGATTTAGAATACGAAATGGACTTCAGTTCTCTTCATTATAAAGTTTAAGAGCTTTCTAAATTTATTATAACTAAATCCTGAAATTAGTCTTGAAGCAATCCACTATATCCACCTGCCCAGCAGAGAATCATGCTTAGGAGACCTTCACAATCACAGAAGGTGGCACTCATTTTCCTTGTTTTTGACTAAACCCCAGAAAAATAGGAATATATGTTTCTTTTTTCCAGCTCAGGTCTGATGTCTAATTGTACAGAGTGCTTTGTTACTGATCAACCATCTTGAGGTACATGGGTACCAGAATGAGAAAAACAGAATGCAATATCTCTTCTTAATACTAAGCCAATTTCTCATTAGACTTTTAATCTTTACTAGATAGATAATGAGTTGTAGTCATTTCAATGGTCTTTTAGAATGCATACATGGGCACAGTAGGCTCTGGAGTTTATTGTAACTTTAACAAAAAATATTTATTTCTGTTACTGCTCATTTCACAAAATAATAGCCGTGCCATTTGAAGGAAACACTTTGGCTAAAGAAGAAATCCTAAAATATTCTAACACTTTCCATTTGAAGATACATTATGTGATGGACTCTAATGTTTCAGATGGCATAAAGAAATTGTCAGAGACAGAAGGATATATGATTCTTACAGTGAAAAGAATTAAACATGGAAAAATATATGGAAAGCACTGGTTCATTTCCTTTTTCTACCTACAAGGTAATGTTCCTTTTCTCTCAGCAGTGATGGCCCTTCAGTTGTGTGATGCTTGTTTTCCAGCATCCATGTCAGATGTTTCTTATTAAAGCTCTTATCTCTCACTGGCCCTTAGCTTACTGTCCAGTCGAGCATACTTCAGGTCACTGAAAGGGCCATATGCAGGCAATTTCACAAAAATCAATCTGATAGTAGAGATTTAGATTGGGAAAAAAATATACTGATCATACAGGAAACACTAGTTGTAAATGAAATAAAGCACCATTATTTGAAGATGGAAACAATATTTGAATTATACCTCGAGCTAACAGAGCTGTGAAGACACGACATTTTGTTGACTAATGGTCTGCAAAGGTTTTTTATTCGGTCTGTCTGGTCTATTCCGACACAGTCAATGCAATGTTGCTCTTCTCCAGATGTCCCTATTCATCTGCAAAACTTTTAGCACAGATTGTTCTCTTATTCGTAAACAAATTATTCAACAATCCCAGTGTATCACCAGAGTGACAGATAAACATATGTGATGTGCTATTAGAAGTGGCTAATTTGAGATTCAATAATTCTTCTGTGCACAGTGCCAATTAGCCTTAAAAAGTAGAGGAATGCCTGATGGAAAAATGCTTCATTTTACAACCAGCTGTTTTTTTACTGGGCCTTGAGAATCTTGTATATCTTGGTGATAAAGTCAGAGAAGCAGTTTTAATACCTTTTCTTTCTAATTCTTCCATTCCTGTAAATGTAATTTTAAAGAGCTGAAGTGATTTATGTTGGACCTTCTGATCTTCCTGCAAATTTCCTTCAAAGTTACCTTATTAAAATCAAAATTGAAAAAGAAAGGAATAAAAAAACCTGACATTCTTCACCACTTGCTATTTCTTATAAATTGTCATTTTCATTTAGAATAAACAAAGCTAAAACTTATATTTGTTTCACAGTCTATTTTTAGGTATCCCTTACTGTGAGTGAAAAACAGCATTAAAGCTGGACTAAGCTTCTCCCAAGAAGATAGCAAAAGTCTAGATTTAATGTAATATGTATTTGTGTGTACATTTCTGAAAAATATTGTGTTTCTACATTTTAGTTTTAAATATCCCTTTTTCTCTGATTCTGAAGAGATTTAAAGTTATGTGCTTTAGATCGTTTGCTTGCTTTCATTTTGCCTGAATAATAGATTTCCATGTGTAATCTAATAGCTTAAAATATATTATTCTCCATTTTAATGAATTTTAGCCCAGCTTCAGATAGATATTGCTTTGAGCAGGGAAAAGTTAGGCTCCTAGATTAATGATTAAAGTGCATGGCTGAGAGCAGTGAAGGAAGAACCTGGGAACTCTGTTTTCCATTCTTTAAATGTATTACATATTGTATTAAAAACTCACCTGGAAGCAGATTTCACCACCATTTGGTCTCTGTCTAGCTATTTTCTCTTGTATTCTTGCCTTCATGTCCCAGTGGAATACCCCAGGATTGAGAAAGGACCTTAAAGGTGTTGTGGGGAGAGTGTGATTTCATGCCAAAGTGAGCAGCATTTTCAATGAAAGTGGCTAAACAATCTTACTTCCAGTCCCTACCAGTATGTGGTGTAACCCAGAGTTCAATTACTAAGTCCAGTAGCTATTTGGGTCTGCACTGTGTAGCCGATGACTGACAGAAGCAGATGTCTCACCACCTCACTGTTCAGCCCACATCATTTGCTTCTTGCACAGGAGTTTCACGTGATACATAGTGCCAAATCTATGTAAACCCCTTAAGTATTCTGAAGCCTGGTTTGAAGATCACAGTCTTGCATTTAGGATATGAATTCCGTGAAGTCCTTTAGCAGCTTTTAAAGTCTTTCTAGGTTAGTTTCTGTATAAAAGCTAAATGCATTGAGGGCATTTAGTCTCTGCTTTGTAATCTTTAACTTGAGGAGTTGGGAGTCCACATTTCTAAAATAAATATCCAAGATCCTTTTGTAACTGCTGAGTTAGGCTACTAAACATGGATACATAAAAGACATTCAAGATTTGAACAGAGCAGAGACTGGGCTGGAACCCAACCACTGAGCAAGATGAAGGTGTAGATATGACTCCTTAAAGCTGTTTATTTTGCTTAGGAAATATTTAGTGGATCTAGACCCAAGGACATATTTTCTGCATGGGAGTACTAATCATGAGGCTGAGTCACTTGCTTAGCTGTGACTTTGCAAATAAAGGGAAATGCCTTCTCTCTCACTTTAGCTGGCTTCCTGAGAAGTGATTTGATACTCAAACACTTTGTAGACCAGAACCCCTTTTCCTCAAATACTAAACTATGGTTTGGAGGAAGTAGAGACTACGAAAATGGCTTGTGTGAATTTTTTTCTATGAAGAAGGGGTTGGCATTAAGTTTTTTAGAGCCGTTTACTGGTAGGCTCATAAGTAATTCTGAGATTAAGCAGCTCTCAACTAAGAGTGGTTGTTTTGGACATATAAACATCAAACCTAAACTTTGTACCCCTCACTTAAGGTACTTAAATCTCTTTGTTGATCTAGCTGTCAAAAAAAATCTTGTTCTACCAAAAGAGAAAAACAAAAAAAACCAAACAAACTCTTCATGTAGGCCCAGTTTTGTTTCATATAACTTTCAAAAGTATAAAAGAGCAACTGAAGTTACAAATCTAGTTCCCTAGTTGAAATAAACTAATATAACTTTGTTGAAAATAATGTTTTTTCATCACATTACATTGGATAAGATCTTATTTTAGCATTGCAAACCAGTGTGACTCACAATTATCCCTAGGGGGCTTGAGAAAATAAAGGAAGCGATGCAATAATGAAGATAATAAATCCAACCTTAAGATGCAAAATGGGCATAAAATAGTAATAAGTACTTGAGTCTCTTTTCAGCTAGAGTTCATCTTGTCTTATATCTGATATGTAATTTTTGTCGGTTTCCAGAAATATGTAGCACCTCTGGTTGAACCTTTTATCTTTATTTGTACTTAATCAAGGAATTAAAAACAAAATAAGGCTGATTCTATTTTCAGTGAGACCAAGGTAACTCAAGCATAACATAAAGGAGGAAGCAGAGACACACTGTTGTAAATTCCTTGCCTGAGAATGAACCCGGACATCAGTATATGGGTGCACCCAGCTTTGATTCCGTCTGTTTATTCTCTCAGAAAGTCAAAAATCAGTTCCATGTGTCTTGCTACCTGTTAAGTTTTGTTTTAACAGTCCTTCAGAAAATGACTGAATAATGATGGAAGGATATAGATCTTTTCCAAAGACCTGCTTCTGGGTTTTGCCTTTAGTGGACTTCTGGAGGTTTTCTGAGAGTTTGTTGGCATTAGAGTTAATTAAGTTGCATTCTCTTGAGATGGACTTAAGAGACTGCTTCACTAGAAGGGAATTTTCCTAAATGGAATTTCTGCAACCTCCAAAACCCACTAGTAATTTGTCTAGATGTTACACTGCCTCTGGCTTTTATTTTCTGCATAATTTTTCTTGACATTTAAATGACCGAAAAATAAGATTTTGAAACTTTATTTCTTTAGGCAGCAATTAGCAGAGAAAGGAGAAACAACAGTCTCTGGTGACCAATTTTTCTTATTACATGTTTATTGTTCATAAAAAAAAAAATCATCTATCCCTTTTCTCTAGGTGCCCTTTACATTATTTTTAATGAAGTCATCAAAGCATCAATCACCAGTTCTATCTAATCCCCAGAAAAATGCAGGACAGTGAAAGACAGAAAGAAACACTTGTCATCATGTTCATCATTCACTTCTTTTGTATTTTTTCTGCCCTTTAAAATGTTTGGGAAAGGAGCAAGAGGCTTCTGCATTGTATCATGGATGTTATGCAGATGATGGAAATAAACACTTTCCAGATGTGGACTCACAGCCACTGCATGTCATACAGTCATTTGGACTGCAGGGGCAGGGTGTGAACAGGGGGTGAGACTACAACTAATGCACTTCTGAGCAGTAGAATGATCATCATTTTACCAGTTTACCAACTTTGTCTCTTTGTCCAGGGAGGCAAAGATTTATGATGGTCCACTGCGTGTTCAGGTTTGCCAGACTTAATTTAGCCAATCCTAAAGGTTTATCATATTGAAATCAAATAATCTGATGGTATAACCCTAGGGGAACATTAGTCTTTCCTTCTGCTTGATAAGGGTTCAACTGCTCCCTGGTGCCAGTAATGTCTGTGGTAGGGAGCCTGTGGTAGGGAGCCTGCACTGATTTGTAGGACTGATGATATTTCACCTTCTAGAAAGGTTATCCTCACAAAGGTGGATAGAGGAGTTGGAGGTTGTCTTGCATGTCACACCCTAATGTTACTAATAGTTGTGCACTGGAGGTTACTCTAGATAGTGAATGAGTCTGGAATTTTTCCTTTTCAGATACCAGTCCTGAGGGCACATCAACATATAAACAATTGACTCAGGCACTTCTTTTGACCTGGGACTGGTTTTACACGATGGTATGGATGGAGCCACAAAGATCCATCACTGTTCTTGTCTATTGACATCCTGGTGGTTGTACACTAATAAAACTCATGGACTATATTTTGTCTTTAATTCAACCCATGGACTTCTGAATTGATAGGTGATATGTGATTAGATGCAGCCTAGACCCAAATTTCTATTTCACATTCACAACTCTTATTAACCTGAATTAGAGAAACATGTATGTTTCTATTTCTCACATAATAAAATCCTTAGCCTGTTGCTTGAGAGTGGTACTGAATCTAGCATTTATATTCCTTGCTAGCTAAGCACTATATAGCTTCAATGTTCAAAAAGAATCTCACCTTAAGCATCTTAGTGTTAGACATCCATGTTCTTTCCCTTTGGATAGTAGAGTTAAAGGCGTGACTGAAGTTAATGTTTATAATCCCGGAAAAAAGAAAATCACAACTGCATTTCAGTGGAAGCACTCTATAAAGAAATTCAGCTTCTGTTATTTTTTTCTTTTTTAAATAAATAGTTGTATTGCACTAAGGGCTTTTGGGTAACACTTTTTGTTTTGCAGTTACTTTGCTGTAAGTTTTAGCTTACTGTGAAATTTTTGTTCATTCTTTCTATAAATGACATCAGTATAATAAATGGAGAATTCTAATCTGAAGTACTTATTGGGCCATCAAAAGTGGGGTGATCAAAACTTGTTAATTGAACCTTAATTTTTTGCTAAAAGAGTCCTTGTTTGGCCAATGATTCAGCTCATATTGATTCATTTTTTTACTATGCAAACTTACAAATAGTCATACAAGACAGGTCTGGTAAACCAAAGGATAGGCTTCTAATTTCCCTTTTGTCTCTCTTTTGAATTGTTACGTTACATGCAGACAGTACATTTGGTAATGTAGCCATTACCTACTATGTTTTAATTTCTGAATACTTGGAGAAGCTTTCATTGGTGAAGCATCCTGCTCTCAATTACCACCTTTTCTTAGTGATAGAATTAATTATTCTTATTCCATTTTCATTAATTCTGGATGTAAAAAAACCTCTCATTGTGGTTTTGACTTTCTGTCTTCTGCCTTATAATAATTATGGACAACTACTTTGTTATGCTTTGGATAACTTTCATTTCTTCATTCTAGTTCTTTATAGGATGAAACATTTCTTTCATCTCCCGTTTCCTCAGTGCATTCATAGCATGATGAGATGGTGTTCACACTTGCCACCTGGCTTTTCTCATTTAATAGATGATTATTTTTCTTTTATTTTTAAAGTCCATAATTTGTGATAATGTAGAGCCATTTACTCTGAAACCTGTTGCAAGACCTGTATGTCTTTTCAGAGTGTCTTTTCTTAGGCATCTTATCACCTGAAAAGGCACCAAACTAGGCATTCTGTTAGTTATGCTATGAAAGAGAACCTTTAGAAAGTTTGGACTAATTTTCCTCAGTGACCTCATGTTGTTAAGTCCTTGTTTGCAACATTCCATCAAGAAAAAGGATCTTGATGATTTTGTTTGATCACTCTCAGGTTTTAACAGCACTTTTTTTTTTTTTTGGTATGATAACATGAAACAAGTATATTGTTTATTTAAAATGAATCAATTTCAAGAGATCAAATTTTATATAAAACTACTTTTTGTTGGGAGGAGAAATGAATTTTGTTTTCTGGATTCCCCAAATTGAACTCTCTGCAACCACTATTGGAACAACCTCCTTCTGTGACATTATGTTTTCATCCAAAAGGAAGAAGAAAAATGCCTCCTGAAACACCAGTTCCAGGTGAGGTTAAACGTAAGAAATACGTAATTGAAATAGTTTTCCTTTTCATTTCAGTTAATTTGTCTCAGTTTCCATCCAATTCTACAGAATTTGTTGCAGTTAAATTGGGAGTAACTTTGACCCTGTAGGTTTAGAAGTAGCTGTAAATTCATGCTATAATGTAGCAATAGAGTGCTGTAGCTTACCTGTGATGGTTTGTGAGGTTAGAAGCTGATTATTTTTGCTCGACTTTTGTTAATCAATATCCTGCTGTAGTAAATTATCAAAGACAAAACATATGATTTTGCTCCAACACTGTGTGCAAACTGGTTTGGACTGTATTTTTCCTGGATTATTACAATCCCAGTAAGTAAAACCTGGTTTAGCAGCTATACATATCTCATATTAGATGCTAAGATCTTTTGCAGTATTTGCTGTCATGACAGAAGCCAGGTTCAGTGTGATCTTTTATGATTTTAAGACTGGCAAAGAATCCAAGACAGGCCTAGGATAATTGTACTTGGGTGGTAACCACGTGAAAGGTATTTTGTAGTGATTTGTGAAATAAGCTTCCTCTTTGTTCGGGAGTACAATAGTAAACTGTCATACGGGAATATAATGACACAAAGCAGCTTACAAAGGTTAACAGATGTTACTTGCCTTTGGCTGCTATTTTGGCATGGGTATAATTTTTTTAGGTAGGTAGAATAGCATAAAAAATATAAATCTACATAGTTTTGGACTTATTTTAAAAAAGTAAGCTTAAAGATTGAAATTGTAACTTTAAGGAAAACACCACCGGAAAAGAAAATGTAAACACTTAGCCTATTAATAAAAGTCAGAAAAAAATGGTAAGCTTGTGTGCTTCAAACCTCTTTTTTTAATAAGGTGCAAGATGTAAAGCAACTTTTGAAATTATGTGAAGAAAAAATGGAAAATTAATATTTATAGATAATCCAAAAATGTAGGAGTCAAAGATCTAGCTTCTAGCCTCCCAAGCACAAGAATATCATCACAGATTTACTGCAGTTTGTTTTAAGTTATTCTAGAAGACTGGTATCTGATATATAGTGAGGGAAAAGACAGAAGTATTGCATATCTTATTTTCTGCCACCATGTATACACTGCAGTCATGGCTGAATATTTACAACAGAAGACTCCCCAAGAAAATGCTTACTTTGCTGAACTGCAGAAATTATTTACAAAAAAAAGGGACTTCACAATTCAGTTACTCTATCGTAGAGAAGAGGAAGAAGAGAGATTTGTATCAAGGAGTTATTAACTGGCTTTTCTGTCCCGGTTTTCTCTTGGCATAATAAAAAATAATGGTCCAATTTTAGTGGCCGGTAAAAAAAAAAATTTAAAGGCAATATGTGTAAGTACTATGAAATTTAAGTGATTTGTGATTCACCTAGATGAAAGATGGTACAGAGATGTGAAATCTTTGTCTTCGTTATGACAAAGAATCATTGTGTTGCAAACAGTATGAATTCTGAATGAAAAGACAGCCTGTTGGTTTCTGGTAGAAGTGCTTGAGACAGTCCCACAGTAAATATGACAAATAGACCCACTACACTGTACCAGCAATTTGTTTCTCTGTACTTAATGTTTCCACTCAATTGTTACTTTCCCTTCAGGATGAGACACCTGTCTATAAAGATGCTACTCCTATTTTTTATCTCTTTCGGTTCAGACATTCCTTTATACATGTTTATCTGAACCATCAGGGAAATATATGTGTCCGTCTGGTCTGACCTCTATTCTTCAGCAGCTTTTCATTATTTTTCAACAAATCATTTAATCCAATCTATATAATATAATCTTGGAGACCAGTGAAAGAAGCCCCAGGTCTGTAACCCTGAATATCTGTGGAGTGCTGAGGACCACCAGGTGACTCCAGAATACAGCCAAGGTGGCTAATTTCACCTTGGTGTAAAGATGGATGCAGTAACAGTCGCCAGAATCAACATCACATATAGCTTAGCAGAAAGATGCTGAAGGGAAATCCATTTAATCTATTTTTATCCAAAGTCTGTAAATTACAGTTGTATTTGGTCTCAATCAGAAGACAACAACAGACTATGGAAAATGTGTCTCACTGAGGTTAGATTTCAAGTGTATGTGCAGACTACAAAGCTCAGTAAACTATCAAGTACACTACGAAGTGAAAGAGAAATTTCACATTGAAACTTGAGTTATCAAAGAAGGGAAGGGAATTTACTGTTAGTTAAGTAAAATAGTTATTTACTATTAAATGCATGAGATGCTACCTAGTTTCAACACAGAGATATTTCACATAGTGAAAAGGAATGAAATCATGCTTCTGTTAGCTAAAAGGTCTGGATGGATCATTTCCTGGACAAGTCTGGTCCAGTATCAGTCTCATGGTGAAAGAAAAATTCTTTCTGGCTCTCTCGGAAGACTGCAAAAGGAAAACTTCCCACAACTGGTAACTTTTTCTAATGAAAGGCAGGCATAGAAATCTCTGTTTTGTTCTTCAGTATTCATCAAAATATTAGATGTTATTACAATTCCTGAAAATAGTAATTCATAGGTTATCAAGGAGGGAAACCCAGGAGGCTTGCTGTTTCCTCAACCTTCTGCATATCTCCAAGAGAACTGTCTTCCCCAGACTTGTCATTTCTCTCTCAACAGGACCTGAATTCTTCAGGGAAGGACCAGAAATACATTGCTCCAACAACTGTGTTGGAGCACTGCCTTTTGCAGCTCTCTAAATATGTGTTCACATTTGCCTTGTGAAGAAAAAGTTGTATCAATTCCCCAGGTCTCAAAGGATTTAAAAAATATCTTTGCGATATTCATATTTTGCTGTTTCCATGCCTGAAAAGTACCTGGTTTAGTTGTAATCAGAAAATTATATGCTTTCTATGCATTTGGGTAGCCCAAATTCAGTGTTTTCTTTGATCTTTATTTTACTTGAAGCAGCTTTCAAATATTGAAAGGGTTAAAATATGTGAAACTAGTATACTGCATATTCACCAAAGCCATTAAGAATTTGCTTTAAATCTTGTTTTTATAAATAAGGTTTATTTATGCCTGGCACAATTATATACACAGTCCAGGTCATCTAAACATAAGGACTGCCAAATATAAATTCACTGAAGTCACAACATGGTGAGTACCTATATGAAATAAACAAGAGAGGAAAATTAATCTGTGTAGGTGACTTCTCTGAATGTTCTTGGATATCATGTACTCAGAAAAAGCTGTGTATAACAGAAACACTTACTGAGCAGTTGTAGCAAAAAACAAACAAAAAAAATCCAATGGATTTATTATTATTTTTACAATGTCCAAAAGCTTGCCAAAATCCACTTTCACTTTTCCAGCCTGGTCTCTACCAGTGAAGTAATTTTGCCTGTGTCCTGTCTGAGAAGTTTTGTGGAAGTCTTCTGGAGCCATCTTTTCATATCTGTGCCATGGGTAAGCTTCTGCCTAGGCCCCCCTTACTCCACAGAGCTCCATTTGTGTCTATATATACTACATATGTTAACTAGTAACTAGAATTTAGATATGTCTTCATTTTCCTCATCTCATCCAAATTTTGCCCCTTTTCTTCAGAGCCACCATGCAGTATAACTTTCTTCTTTTCACTTAAGGCTGTGATTGAGCCTCTGTCCTCCAAGGTGGGCTCCTCTCTCCATGGGTCAGCAGCTCACTGCAAGGACCCTGCTGCAACATGGGCCTCTCATGGGGTCACAGCCTCCTTCAGGCATCCACCTGCTCTGCCATGGGTCTCCTCCATAGGCTACAGGTGGGTCTCTGCACCCCTGTAGACATCAATGGGCTGCAGGGGAACAGCTGCTCCACCATGGTCTGCACCAGGGGCTGTGGGGAAACCTCATCTCTGGCTGGAGCACCTCCTCCCCCTCCTTCTCCACTGACCTTCGTGTCTGCAGAGTTGTTCACATGTTCTCACCCTGCTCTTCTCTGGCTGCAATTTTATCTGCCCAATAACTTTTTTTTCCTTCTTCAATATGTTATCACAGAACCATTAATATTATTCCTGATTGGCTCAACTTTGACCAGTGATGGGTCAATCCTGGAGTCAGCTGGCATTGACTCTACTGGACATGGGGGAAGCTTCTGGCAGCCTCTCACAGAAGCCATCCCTGGCTCTCTCGGAAGACTGCTGCCAAAACCTGGCCATTCAAATGCAATACCGGTACTGAAATGATGGAAATTATTATTTTGGTTATATTCTCCTGCTTTTAATGAGATTGTTTTGTGAAAATACCTTCTAGGGGAATCAGCTTTATGAGTGTACAATGAATAATATGAAGATGGTTCCTGTTTTGAAAAGGAAATGTCAAAGAAGACACACACCAGACACTTTAAATTTACAAACTGACTTTGTAAATATTAAACAACATTGAAACTCAACAAGCTAATCAGCTTAGTTATTTGCTTTTAAAAAATCCTCAAACATTTTGCACAACCCATGGAAATACCTACTATTACTGAAATTTTGCCCCTTGTTTGCTTAAAACGTTGGATTTTCAACGTCTTTTCGAATAGCACCTACTGGTGTGGTACTTTACATAATTAAAATTTTATATTTAATGTACTGGGAGCAGTAAACTGGTTTGACTTATGGTCTTGGGATATGAAGGGAGAGAATAATTATGACTGTAAATCTGAAACAAAGAAATTTTAAGGAGAAAGCCTGGCCCAGAGGAGTTGAAACAGAAGTGTATCAGGGTAACATTTGAGAGAATAGGCTGATGAAGAGACCCTATGCAACAGTCCTTTAAGCACCCAGATCTCTCTTAGCTTACAAAACTCACTAAATTAGATAAATTAAGTACATATAGACCATTTGTTGTGTTAAATCCATTTTCTTTTCTATGTTTAGTTCCTCTTCTGTAGATTAAGCACTTCATTTTGAGGAAATTGTTCTGACTCTTTGTGGAGCTACAGGTCATATATCCTAAATGGAAGGTTTTCTGGATGAGCTAAATGCCATTTGTCTATTGCTTTATTGTGTTTTATAAGCAAGGTTGTAATAACCAAATATCTGAGTTCTGTTTTAGCCTCTTTTAAAACAGTTCATGCTGTGAGTTTATGAAGTTTAGTGGTAAAAGGGAGGGGGCAGTGCAGAATTTCTTTTGGTAATAATAATTCCAGGTTCTGTATTCATCTTCTTTATGTAAGTGGGACAACCATGGATATCATCCCCTCTTCCCTGCTATTCTTTCTCCTTCAGTCCAGAACTCTGGTTCCTATGAAGGCTTCATTTAGACAAACACAAAAGAGAGGACGAGGATGGAACTAAATCAGTAACTGAATTCAGATTTGTTTGTTATATGTGGTTCTGATTTAAATATAGAAAATTAAATGATGAATAAATAGCTTACCTGCCATTCATTACTAATGAAATTGTATTTGCATATACAAGCACCCATATCTCTGTGTGTGTATACATAAATATAAATTTACTTTTACATATTAAATGAACATAAATTTGGATAAGCAGATATTTCTATTGTTAGATTAGACTGTTTTATCTGTTTGTTTTAACTTTAGCAGTAGGGGAAGAACAAAAAGGAAGGTGGAGAAAAAACAATGCGATGGATGTGAGTTTGTGAGATTCAATTTCAAAACAATTGTAAACTATTCAAGGGTTTTAAAAAATGTAATATATTTGAGTAATAGGACCTATTACCAACTGCCATGTCTTACTATTATAGAGGGTTTTTTACACCTAAGATATGTACTGCTTTGAATGAATAATTAAGGTCATTAAGAACAAAGTGAAACACAGCTTAATGTAGAAAACTTAACGGAAATTCAATTTAATTCATAACAGGAATCTTAACAGACTATCAAGCCACCATGGCTATCACTACAATTTTGTGCAGTAAGTATAATATTGGGTACAAAAATTATTGGTGGCATGTGACAAATGAAAATATGTTATTAGTTACACTGTGATAAATCTATATGGTAAACTTACAGTACTCTCTAGGTGTAACAGTAAGACTAGTTTGAATATTTTTACAGGGAAAAGATGTCTGAAAATACATTTTGAAAAATGAACTTTTTTCTTCCATGTCATGATTGTACATGTCTAAAAATGCAATATTTCAAGGTTTTAAATTCTTTCTTCACCATCATTTCATGCAAAGTTCATTGCCAAATGCAGTATTAGTCCAACAGAAAACATTAAAGTACTCCCAGGTGGAGCACTGTCATATGCTAAGGCAGAATTGCCTTGGAAAGTCAAGTCAAGTTCTGGAGCAAACTAAGTGGCAACTATAAAAATACATTAAAATAAAACATACAGTACTTTCCCAGCACTATTATGGTAGGATTCAAATTCCCATGCAGGAATGAAGCAGACAACATCTCTGCTTAAGCTGTGCCAGTCTCTCAACCCTCAGCTCTGGCACCTACCTCACATCTCAAAGGATGGTCATTCACATTCACGCATTAAAATAAAAGTTCCCTTCCTGTCCAAAGTACCTTACACATGTCCAGGAGTATCACCTTCTGTTCTCCCCCTGCTCCTGTGAACTTCATTGTCCAGGTCCTCTGGCCATTCACCTACCCATGCCAATCACCTCACATCAACAGGGCTCAGGAACCAGGTTCATTGAGCAGAACTGAGGATCATAGGTGAATTTGAGCTAATTTGAGCCTTTATGTTAGTGGATAATTGGCATAGAGACACAGACAGGTTAGCAATCAGAATTTAGATGACATCAGCATATTCAACAGGAGAAATTAAATAGTGATGGGATTTGGGGAAAACATTGCTATGAGATATAAGTAGGCAAATGACAGTGGTTGCATCCAATTTTACTCTTTAGTGCTGCAGTCTCCACTATCATGCTCTGTCTAAAGGTTGAAGCAGAAAGCACAAACTTGTACACTCCTTAAAATTCAGATTTACTTGATCTCATTTATAAAGTAAAAGTTGCTACTTTTATACATGAATGCTGAGTCTACAGTGGCAAAATCTGATGAATGACAAATCAGAAAAACAGTTCTTTTTGAGAGAGCAAGGTTCAGAGCAAGGTTACTAATCCTATCATCCTCCCCTCATAAGCCATCCATGAGCCCATCTCCTTTTAACAGGTGCTTGCTCTATATATTCCCAGAGGTCAGTCCATGTCTGCTTCCATTTTGCTGACAACTGTACAATATTCTTCTGACCTGTATGTGATGCTGAGATTGACATGCTGCTCATTTGGCCTCACAGTAAAAGACTCAAGTAATGTGCTAGTGCTGTAAAGTACAGAAAGAGAGGTCTCATGGCCACCTGAGAAGTTCCTGTGTAGTCTCTGGGGAAAGAGGGAGCAGGCAGTTGGTAGTTGATGGGGTAGGTAAAGAAGAGACTTCTATTGCTGATTTTATATTCTGTCATCTCTGATCTGGAGTAATTTCTGTCTCTGGTGGTCTGTGTTCAACCTATGGCCGTTTTTCCTCTTCTGTTGTGGCTGCAGTAGTGCAAACATCAGAGATATCTCAAACTTTTGTTCTCTGTACAGTTCTCAGGTGCTTCCCAGCAGGGTGAAAACTGTGTAACCTTTTTGTATATTGTGTTTCACGTCTTCTAGATATCTTGACATTTTCTGGTCTATACAAATTTCTTGCTATGTTAGGGAACTTCCTGAACTTGATGATTGTTGAACAAATATCCAGTCATATTTTGTTTGTTGTTACTGTTTGTCAGAAGTTTAAGAAATTAATCCAACAATTTATTTTTTTTTTTAATGCTGATAAGCATGTGTTACAAGCTGCTGACTGTCTAATAGTACTGCGAATTATGAGGCATTAGAAACAGACTAACTCAAAATATCATCATTTAAGTTATGGAGATAAAATTGCACATATTAATTTCAAAAGCAAAGATCTGTTATCTAAGTTGTAACTTTACAGCTATTTTAATGGGAATTCTACAGAAATTAAGGTATTGGAAAGGACTGAAATAGGGAACAAAGTATACTTAAGTTGTTAATATTTCTCTAATATGCATATCCTGAGGAATAAAACCAAGGAATCTGTATGAATCAGTCACTGCACACAAACAGGTAAATTATTGTGATAGGATGCTCTCAGTTTGGCTTTTGTGAGGCTTTTGATAGGGGATTTTTTTTTTCCTATAAGGGCCACAGCATCACCGATGCACTCTGGAGTGTTCTCTACAACTCCACAGAGGGCTTAGATCCAATGAAGTCATTGTCACATAAGAAAATTTCTGAAAGTTACTTAAATAATAGTTTTCTAAGCATGAATACCAAGTCATTATCTGAAGGGGAAGTTTTCAATATGCACTGGTTTTGGATAGGGAGATCCAGGCTCACTGCAGCTGTTTGGTTTTCTTTTCTCATCCATGTATTGAGATGTTGTGCTTCCAGTCTCCTTTCTCGCTTTCATTGCTGCTTTTTTTTTGTGTGTGTTTGTTTTTAGTCCCACTGTCATCCTCTGAAGCCTAATACACAAAACAAATAGTTTGTATCTCTTTCTCATTGGGTCTATATTTTTCACAAAGTATTTTGAAGGGATAATTGCTTTTTCTTTAGAATGGGTGTCTGAATTTTTTTCCCAGATTGTAAGGCATTGGAGCTGAATGTGGGAGAACTGCTCCGTTGTGTGATACCTTTTGAAGTTTTAAAACATCTTTTTGTTCTGCCTCAGAGTAAAGTCAGAATTGCAAGAATATTTTGCAGAAAACCTTAAGCTGAAGCAACTTTTTTAATAAACAAATCAGTCATACATTCTTAGAGGAATTTAGAAAAATTCAGCTAGAAGATATTTAAACGTATCTTGAAATGTATGTACCTTGTGGCCTTTGCAAACCAGCATGTTTTGATGAAAAGGATTTTGTAAAAAATTGCTCCAAGCAATTTCTCATAAGTAACAGCATACATAGTGTACTGCTCCAGAGGATGAATATCTTAATTTCTCTGTTGATGAAGAAGCAGCTCCTCATACCACTCTGGGAAAAGATTTTAAAAAGAATTTAAAAATCCAATATTAAAAATCCTCAGTTCCATGTTAAATGGAAAAGAGACTGAGAGAAAATAGTTAAACCTGAATACTTTTTAAGGAATTTGCCCCCACCTCTGCCAAAAGAAGTCATTTAACACTGAAAGAATAAAGTTCTGTAAAGTTCCGTAGAGGAGGAATCTTTGGATCAGAGAAAAAGGTTTAAAAGTTTCTTCATAAAATTAAGATATCTTTAAATGTTTCCTAATGACCAACAGTTTATTACAAACTTTGTCTGAAAGACAAAACAGTGTACCAGCTGACCACATGGTAGAACTTTCACTTCATACTGAGTTAAGCAAATACAGTACAGTGGAATGCAACGATAGCTTTTTTCCTAGATGTTGGGCATAATCCTGTGGAGGATACATTTATTCATAGTCAACCTTTCTTTGGAAGAAATACTCTTACAGTAAGACATAGGCAACCTTACTTGTACACCACATACTGCATTCATGCATTTCTTTGGGGTATATAATTTAGCAAGATGTTACCTGTTTGACCTCAAACTTTCCAGCTAAGTGACTGTTCAGGGTAAGCTGTGAAAACAGTAGTACACAGCTACTTCAGAGAAGAACGGCATAGAGAAATGACTTCCCATGCTGTCTTGGTTTGAGCCACCCTCTGGGGTGGGGGCTAGAGGTGGTTGGTCCCAGGAGAGTTTCCACTGAGGGACCAATCAGAGCTGTTTTTTCGCTCTTGTGAAATTAGATGTTACAATGGCTGGAAGTTGTTGTCAGAGAGAGAGAGAGAGAATTGGAGTCATGAGGGGTGGCCTGGGGACTCTGAACCTGGGGGGGCCCCTGGGCCTCCTCAGCCTTGGTTCAACCAGGGCTGGGGCGGTTTCCTCACCGGTTCTCCCCCCCCCCACTGCCCAGGAGAGGTGGTGGGGTGGACTTGGAGGCCAGCCAGGGGGGTTGGAGCTAGTTAGCTCCCTTGGCAGGCATGCTGGGTACTGGAGCTCTGGCCAGGGTGGTCCAGAGTCCAGAGAAGCACCTGCAATTCGTGCAGAAGCTGGAAGAACTCCAGGCTGAAGGAACTGGAGACGGGCCAAGGGGCTCGGAAGTGCCCTTTGTAGGTTTGGACAAGGGCAGCCGAAAACCAAAGAGAGAATGCACGGGGGGAGGAATGCCCCCGTGACAAGTGGAAGCTGAAGCTGCAGCAGCTAAAACAGAGAGGAAACCAAACCAGCAGGCTTTTTCTGGGTAAGGACTTTTGGTGAAAACTATTTGAGGTAAAAAGACTGAGCGAGACCCAGAAACCTGCAACTCGGAGAGGGAGAGTGAACATCTTACTCTCTGGGAGGAAACCTTCATGAACGAGGGGGAAAGGACTCAAAAGCTGACTCCCTGGACTTTTGTGATGAAGACCTGATGACGCAAGTGTTTCCCTTGCAGCTCAGGAGGAGACCTCAGCAGGAACTGAGGGCTGGTGGGGGTGCAAGAAGACCCCTTCCCTGATACCCCAATGATAACTATCGCCCTGAAAACTTGTCCTGAACTGATGTGGAAGGCCCCAGGGGTGGTAGGGATTATTATTAATACTGTGTATTTATTTGCTCTTTAGTTTCTGTATTTAGTGTGGTAGTAATAAATTGTAATATAATTCCCCCATGCTGAGGTGTGCCTGTCAGAAAACTTCTCTTTGGTGTTGAGGTAAAATGTAGGGGGAGCTTGGAGATTGGATTTTTGGGGTAAACCCCCCACACATGCAAAAATAAATTCCTGAGTGATTTGGAGGAATCTTGAGAAATTTGTCTGAAAATGGCCTTGCAAAGCAAATCCAGACCATGAAACCCTAGGAGATTGAGTTGATTTATGCCTGCAAGGCAATCATTACAGTTTTACAACTGAAAACTCCAAAAAATGACAAAAATAGTGACATATGGGATTATCTCTGGAAAATTCATGCTGAATGCTTCCATATAAGGAGTAGGGCACGAGCACAATGCATGGAGAGCAGCATATTGAACCAACACTACTAAATAGTGTACTTAATAGCTACTTACTGTGTGAACATCAGCACTGGAGTGCACTAAGGAATGCACAGAAGCCCCATGGGAAAAAGTAATATGAGGATGTAAGTAAGGACACCAACATTCCATATAAATAAAAAAAAGAACAGATCTACATTGCACAGTCATCCATAAAACTGACCTTTTTGAGTATTTTTTTTTCCCCCTTTTAATACTCTTATTCAGTGGTCCTTTCCTTTACTCTTGCCAGTATTGTCAGTGAGCTCAACTTGATTAATAGTTATGTAGGTTGGCCCTTCCTTAGGTGCAGATAGAGGCATTCTTCCCAGCAAGAGAAATCCATGCTGTGAGCTGTCTGCTCACATGCAGTTTTTGTCCCTTTGCCCTTCCTCAAAAACTGCAAAATCAACACTTTTGCTACCTGCAGAAATGTGAACTTACTGTGACATTTTGTGATATAAAGGAGAGACAAGGTGATATCCAGCTGCAATCAGCATGTATTTGCAATTACTAAAATTCTGTTATAGAGGAAATTGTCACCCTGAGTTCAATTTCAATGTTTTATATGTTTCCTCATTAACAAAGACAAATTAAGAGGAGAGCCTACATTTGCTTCTTAAGTAAATCAACTTGATAGGAGGTCATCTGTGCCATTTTCAGAGTTGAAGGAAAGGTCTGATCTCTGTGGGCTCTCAAAATTCTCTATGAAAAGCTGAGTTTGGTAGGACAGCAGCCACAGAGGTGCTGTCTAAAACTATTCACACAAAATGGACTGGAAATTGTTATCTTTGAAATTTTTCTACTTTCTTTTGAAATTAACAAAGAAGAAGTCTTTTTGGAGCTCTTCAGCTTCTTATGTCCATATCTAATTGGCTCAAAAAATTCAAAATATAAAAAAAGACAGGGTTTGGGTTTCAATACTGCCCCATGCTTGTAAGAATTGGATGGATTTCTTGTTGAGAATAAAGGAAGCAACCTTATAGGAAATGTTCCAAGTTTAGTTTACTCAGTTTCTGTAAAAACACATGCATGTAAAAGAAAGGCAGAGAAATAATCTTTCACAGCAAATAAAGCCATCTTGATGAGGGATGGTAGACAAAGCCATTAATCATAATTAACCATTAACCATTATTAACAGCTGAAAACATACAGGCCTTAATCCTGCACTTGAACCTGGCTGTTGCAACTACCTGTGTTTCATGGGTAAAAAACAGAGACTATTTCTTCTTATATTTTGTCTTCCATGGCTCCAATTTGACAAAATGGAAATCCCTAGCCGATATTATTTACTTTAGTCTTTACTTTACCAACATGCAGAGTCACTGATTCTGGTAAAGCACTGGGGCAGGCGAGTAAAACCAGCAGTGTTCTGAAAAATATTTCAACATTTATTAACTGTAAGTAGCTTATAAAGTCCTACTGAAGCCATTGGAATTTGATCCTGTGCTTACAGTTAAAGTGCAAGATATTGATACGTGCATGAGGACTTTCCTAAGGAAAGGCCTACTTTATGTGTGCTACAAAAATGCCTTTTTCTTTTGTCCTCATCATGTCTATCCTTATGGCATAACAATATTTTTTCATTTATTTTTCACAGTTTTTCAGGTTCATGAACACATTTTACAGGGACAAATTTGGATAGCAGCTGGAGGCAGATTGTTTTGGGAAATGAGACTGGGAAATTGGCTGAGGTACTAGATAACAAATGGATGTAATCTGTGCAATACTAAAGGCTTGCCTTATTAAAATTCCCCACATTGGTGCTGATTTGATAAACACCTTTGTTAGGATACATCACATAGTATATTAAAAAAATCTGTTAATGAAAAATGAATATTGCAGTGTCTTTTTGACAGGCTGAATCAATATGGTCTTTTTAATAATTCAGTTTATTCCTCAAAATATCATTTTCCCCCTAGAACAGAAAATAAGAACATGACATAATTACCAAACGTCACCTTTTTCCCTTGCTAGCAATGCACATCTGACTGCTGCCTACCATCCCCTGGTCTTTTGGAAGCTGTGTTAATCTATAATGATTCAAGAAAAACTCATTTTTGACATGAAGAAAGGTCTATTATTTTCTGAAGAATGGCAGGTCTGAAAGATTGACCCTCATTTTTTAGACCTGATATGTTTTATTTTCTCTGTAGGTGATCAGAACTGATAAATTTATGAAATGTCTCCTGCATTTAGGGGAAAATGAACATTTGATTTGACATTTGCAGCCCATTTTCCTCTTTAAGAGGTCATATAAAGTGTGAACAGTACAGATAGTGTATCACCTCCTGACCCTGACAAGTCTTCACAGGGTGTGTGCTTCTATTTGTCTGACCAGTTTTTTTTCTGGTTATCTCTGTCCAGGCTGCCTACTGCAGTATGAAGTTTCCTATATATCATTTTATTTTCCTTTGCTATTTTTGATATGAATGTCTTCTTAGAATAAGAAGCTCTCTGAAAACTAGAGAAAATAAAAGGATTGGACTGTCTGGGATATTACATTTGTTGGTTTACCTATCACATTAGGTTTATATTTAGCTTGGCTTCCTAACTAGCAGGTTTTCTGGCTCTTGCTCCCAAAACTCTGGGGACCTGAGAAGAAACTGGAAGTGTTTCTGTGTGGAGTAAGGGACAGAAGAGATGACTGATTTATTGCATAGGATGGAGACCTAAACAATTTAAGGAGAAGCTGCATTATTGTCATAGCAGAGACAGTTTAGGTAACATCTGACTAAACTTGTAGGAAACTGAGTATACCAGCTGACACAAGGAGGCTCTTCTCCTCCCCTCTTCCTGCTGCCTCCAGGAAGCAGAAAGCTTCTGAAAAGATACAAGTTTCTATATATTAGGGTGCAGAACTGATGGCGTAGTGAGTTTTTCTTATTATTTATGTTTTAAATATCGAAACATTATACTTCAAGACATCTCAGACTGTTTAAGAAAACTGCAGAGCATAAGCATGAGATTCTCTGCTTACTCACTACCTCTGAAAGTGCATTTAGATTAGTTATCTAATGCTAGATAGTGAAAGTGTCTAAAAGTGAGCTGGACGTAAGAGGTGCTGTACTCCCTCTGCATTCAATATGAATGCTAATTGTTCAGAAGTCTGGAGGATGTATTTCAGATGTCAAGCTGTAGGTATTCAGTTCCAAAACCTGTGACCTTAATGTCTCTTTTAAAACTGCAGCATGATAGAAATGTTTTTCCCAGGTGACACAAAGCCCAAGGTGTCCTTAATGCCTATTTAGGTACATTCAAAGGAAAGCTGATTAATTAGTTGAAAATAACAAGTATTGTTTGTTTGGACCAAGGGACAGAAGTCAGAGTTTTGAAGAATTTTTTTTTCCTTTAAGGTAAGAGAACAATACTGGAAATCAGATGCTTTACCAGTATGTTATTTCTCTTTCAGCTGGAAGGAGTACTCCACTAAAATGTAACAGAAGCTGGTTTTATTTAATTTTCTCATTAAAACAACTTGCAGGATTCCTAATTGTAAGAAGTGGTGTGCCCTTAAACATTACCAGCAAAGAATTGTTTAGGAAGGTTCCTGTTTTGTCATCCTGTAGGAACATTACAGTTTTGTTTGGCTCCTATTTCCTCTTCTCCCCTCTAGAAAGCATGGATTGGACAAAACTGAAGAGATGTTGCTTCTTTCCTTTGTTTGTTTTCATTGTCAATTTTGGCAAATCTCTAAGTCAAAGGACATTTCCAGTAACATGTTACAAGACCAACGTCTTCCAGATGAGACTCTCTTCAAACTTGAGAAGTGTGAGTTGCTGTTTCTGCCCATGTTGGGTGTGGATCTTCCTCAGCTGGTGTGATAAGCTGGATGCATGACTCTCACTGTGCTCATGACGAAGGGTCACTCTGCTAGTCAGAAGCAAGTACAGTGCTTTGGATTTGCAGCTTGCATTCAGGACATTCCAGGTCCAACACATTTGCTGTCCTGCAGGGCAAACCAGGGAATATAACTGACTTTCTTGGATGGAAATGGGAAGAAGCTCTAGAGACCACCAACCACACAAGAGGAAACAGATGGTGTCGTTAATTTTTTACGGATGTTTGTTGTAGGTAATTTCACTCAGGTGACTGACATGACTTTCTGTCATGCTGAAGGAGAGCAGTGTGGCCTCTGAATGTCTCACACTGTCAGCATTTAAAGACTTCTTTGCTTTGGGGTAAATGGGAAGAACATTTATGCAATGTTATAATGATTTTTTTGAATTATGAAAACACTTTCAACAGATTGGAATAGAAGTGCTAGACTGCCTCCAGATATGGCTGTCTACTTAAAAATTACATCTAGCACAAAACCATTAATAGTCCATTCCTCATAATATGTTTTATTATACACCTCTCTTACTGACACAAGGACACTGCTATTCCTCCAAGTGTAAATAACATCTTGTTTACATAGTTCAAATGTTAGAAAAGCCACGCTACATTTCCAGAGTTTTACAACTTAAAGAAAGATGAGTTGCATAAAAAGATGTTAAGATATAATTTATCTCCTCTAAATGTGTAAGAAATGTTGGTACTCAGTGGGAATTTGTTTCTTAATTTCTAGAAACAAAGTTATGCAACCAAAAAAGTAGGCAAGAGAGAAAAAGATCAAGGTTTACCCTACTGTGTAAGTGCAAAAAGACAGAACCTGGGAGACACCGGTTTCTTCCTGGGTACTGAGGATGATTCCTGCCACAGGAATTCACAAATGCAAGAGAATTTCAGCCTTTTTCAGCTAACAACTTGAAGCCCTATGTCTAATTTGCATAGAAATTATGGAATTCAATAATTACCATTGCAGATCTGCCTGACAAAAGCAAATAGGGATGGTTCAGCAGGCTTTTACAGACCTCAGTAAAGAGTGTCTCAGTCTTATCTGCAACCTCAGGCAGAAAAAAGAGGTGGTTTTTCTTAGGATTGTCACCCTGCATTCCTTTTAGGCCATAAATGTCCTGTATTTTAATGTCTCAAGGTATATCAGATGAAGTGTGTAATCTTTGGATCAAAAAAGGATGTAAAATTGTATCAGCCTGAATATCATTCTTCGTAGTAACCACAAGCTTAAGAGCAAAATCTGGTTTTAAGCACCCTACATCTGCTATTAGCTGTTTTAAGTTAGTTTAATAACAGCAAAATAGCAGTGTTTTTAAGGTGGTGATGGTAACATCACCTTTTGATAGATGAAACAAGATATTAACGTAGGCATGAAACTTTACTAATTGCTATGTGTGAACTACATGTATTATCTTCTATTTTCTCTTTACATATATGCAGTATTATGCATAATTATGCATATATAGTGAGTGAGGGAGAAAATGTATATCAGAGAGGCTTTTTTTTTTTTTTTTTTTTAAGGATAGCTCTTTGAAGCTGTCCAGAATTTGAAACAGAAGTTGTCTTGGAAAACTTTGACTTCAGGAAGAGGAGGTGAGAAGAATTCTAATGCATTTAATTTAACCATATCTGTGAAATGTGTCCAAGGGATAAATTTCCAAGTTCTGAATATATATGTAAATAATACATCATCTTACAAAGCACAGGTTTTTTCACATAGTGCATAATATGGATCTGGACTATGTTTCCACTGGAGATCATCAAAATAATACTTGGACTGGATGTGCGAAAGTGGCAGATTTTTTTTATCAGCAATATTATTCAAAATAAAATAAGGAAAATCAAAGATCACACTTCATGGCATAAACTGAGACTCACGAGAACGCTCAATGGCAATCCATAATGCTGGTTAGATGAATAGTGTGGACAGAGAGTGTTATCATCCTCCCCAATATAAAGTGTTCCTTTGCTAGAGACAGCTAGCATACTTACCAGTCTGATTGCTATGCATGATACTGTGGTGCAGTTTTACACCTTCTAATAATGCCTCTGACTTTTACTTCTCTTTTATGTTTTTTAATTTTGAGTTATTTGTACTTGAAGTCATTCTTTGTTTATTAATCAACATGTTTTGGTGTTGTTGAGCTATTAATAATGATGATTTTTTTAAGGTTTCTGAAATCTGTGGAATGATGTTATGCCGCAGCTGAAACTAACTCCTGTGTAATTTGGGTTCCTGCCACGGAGAACTGTCTCCTATCAGATTATTGTATAACTGCAAGCAGGAGAAGCAAAAAAGGGTGAAATGGAGCAGAAGAAAAATGAAGGGGAATAAAAAGGTGAGAAATGTATGAAAAAATCATGGGCTACTGAAAGTTCAAAAAACAAAGAGGACTTTACAACAATGCAGCTTTCATGAGACTGCCTCATGTGTCTTCCTCTATATTCCTTTATTTCCATAATGCTGAATTAGTGATCCTCTCGTAAATAAGAAAAGTCAAGCTCAATCAGTGTCTGGGTAAAAGACCTTTTAGGCACTTACATGTATTACAGTAATGGAGTAGATTTATTCTCATGAGACCTTGAGCTAGTATTAATGTAAGTCATATTGCTTATGTCAGGTGTTTTGTTTTTAGGTGCATTATCAAGGACTCACCATGCTCCACTGCATTTTTATTTTATTATTTTTCCACTTCAGAACAGGGACTAGCTCTGCTGTTCTGACAAAATTATAATCTGAAATGATGCAGTTCTTGGCTTCATTTTTGTGGACTGAATTAATTCATTTGCATTTGTTTCCATTTTCATTCCTGAGCAGTTGAGGAATCCCTCTGCATTACTTAAGCACCACTCTGTTTCCCTGTATAAATGGACGGGTGTACAGCAGAGACTAAATTTTCAGACAGGTGCAAACTTATGTTACTTATATCTTTGATACAAATTCCTGCAGAGAAACACAGTGAATTTTAACATAGCTTTCAGCTTTCATTATGGCTGTATGACTTACAACTTTCTTCATTTACCAACAGCTCCTCCATTGTAATGCAGATTCTTGAAATGAAGTATATTTGAGCAGTGGAATATAAAAAATTAGAGGGGGAAAGTTGCTTGTAATCAAATAAAAAACTGATCTTCCAAAAATTTCCAGGGTCCTTGAATCTAACCTGTGTAAATGCTATTTTTTATCTGAGAGATGGTCTTCAGTGTTGTGAGCTCGCCTTGGATCTAAACTTCTAAAACCTGGAGGAATTTTACTTGTACTCACTCCAATTTAAAGGCTTGATGAGGAAAAATAGCATAATGGCTTCATTTAAATATTAATCCCTTGCATACCACAGCTGCAGATGAAAATTTATTAATACATTAGCTTAGTGTAACTGATAATAAAGAGTGATGTAGGGAAAAGGAATGACTTGTGTAATAATGAGAGTTAGAATAGTTGGTTGTAACTATTTAAAATTAAAGGTAATTATAAATGCAGAAATGGAAACCTTGTATAAACATAATCTTTTATAACTCAAATCCCTCTGAAGAAATAATTTTTAATGTAACTATAAATACTGTGTTCATAATAGTAATTTAACTAAAACAAATAAAAAAAATTGGAGAGACACATATATTGTACATGATCTCCCTTTTTCTCCCAGTGTACTTTGCCTGTGGTTGAGCTGTGGTCTGTCACATAGCTCTCTCTTTGTGTTTGCATTACACCTGGCTTATTGGTAGTGCTACTAATGTATGTGCTTTAACAGCATGTGAAGGCACACCATTCACACTTTCAGTATTTTATAGATTAGGAGACAGATACCATATTATTTTGTTATCTGGTGAAGAATCTGGCAAGAGTTTGTTTCCATAATGCTGTAGTTTGTTGCCTCTTTCAAAAGCTGCAATGTGAGGGAGTAAGGATCACAGTAAGGTTAGGTTCATGGGCACATTGTGGAATATGGGTACCGTGTGCAGAGCACATACTAGAAGCTTACTTCACCCTCGGTGTCATCACTTACAGTTGTACAATATGAGCAGTTTTAGTATAGACTTTTGGAAGAGATGTGGCTCAGGTCTGACTATGTTCTCCAAACAGTTTTGCCAAGCAGAAGAAATTGTTTTATTTCAGGAATCATTTGGGGGCCCCATTTTAACCATAATTTTGGCTACTAAACATTTTTGTTGAAGAGTACCAGTGTACAAAACCAGACATGCTTCTGGATGTTGCTGAAGTTTCCTTCTGTAGATGTAAATGTAATGACTGAGTTTTTAATTCAGTTTGCTATTGGTGAGAGAAAGCCAAATGCATTTATTACTTAAGAGCAGCAGGCAACTAATCAGTAGAGGGCAACTGATGTGTCACTGTTAAGGTTTTGAAAAAAAGGCTTCCTCTGTTTTCACATATTGTGTAGTTTTCTTTCTTCAGGTACATCATCTTCTACATACTCTTAGAATGTGCTTGCTTTCTCTGTGATTATGCCTATATGTATTTGCAAATTATGTTTTTTCACTGTGAGTGTAACATTTTGTAGCAGGACAGCAATTGTGTTGAGACTAGAGCTCTCTGAAGGGGAGGTACATTTCTGTGTGCCGCTGCGGAGAATTTTACTATTTCATTTACTGTTTTGGTGTCCTCAGTGTAAAATGTAGCTTGCTTTGAATGTGCATGTCTCTTTTCACATCAAGAAAAGGTAAAAATCAAACTCCTCAAATACCCATCTAGGTTTTATAATATTTAAAGAAATTATGTTCATGGAAGAGGACAAGACATACCATACAGGAGGGTAGAGACTAGAGGATCTTTAAGGTCCTATCCAACCCAAACCATTCTGTGGTTCTATGATATGTGATGCATGTCTTTACACAAAAGATAAGAAACATGATACTTTAAATTTGAAAACTCTAGGGCATGATGTCTCTGAAATGATTTGTCTTAGAAATTATTTTTGTTCTTTTGGACAGATGTTCATCAGTTTTTCTGGTAAGAGAATTTTAAACCTTTCAGAAATGCTTGGTCCCTGCTAATTATACTAAATTATACTCTGGGCACTTCAGTTATAAAAACCTTTATTAAGAATTGATATTTTGAACTAAACATATGCAAAACCAGCTTTAACATTCATTTTTACATGCCTACTTTGATTTACACAAATTGCTATAGAAGCATGCCCGAACTTTGTGCAGCTTTGCAAAGGACTGCATGGAGTCCAAATTTTGAAAAATTTAATCATGTAACGAAAGTAGAGGTAGGTAAAACTAAAAAAAATTTGAACTTTTAAGTTTGGAATATATTTTTTCTCAGAGTTGCCCTTTAGGTTTCCTGAACTTTGATGAAAACACAGGACACAACCTGAAGTAATAAAGACTACAGGGAGAAAAGTAATAAAACTTACAGATAAGAATCTTTTCACCTGATGCATTAAGGAAAGTTTAAATATTATGGAGAGTACTGCAACAGTAGTAGGATTGCATTCAGAGCAGGCCAATAACAATTAAACCTTTTTACAGATGTGAGGGCTAAGAAAAATTCACAGGCTAAAAATATTACTTTGGTGATTCTGGTGAAATGAAGACATCCTGTAAAAAATAAAATCAAAGACATAAGAAAGATGGTGGGTTATTACTGTGCAAAAAGTGAGACAATATATTTTTAACTACTGATGATGTTAAATTTAGGTAATACAAGCATAATTTCTAGAAGCTGTCAAGCAGGAGACTTGACTATGCTCTGGCTATATAAAAAACCCCACCAACTCAAACCCAAAACTCGCAAAACCAAAACAAATGACATCCCCTCCCAACCAAACCCCCAAAAAACAACCAAAAAAGATTCAATTCCTTTGGTTGAAGTGTCTTCACAGCCTCAAAGAGAATAAATTCTCAAATCTGGTAATGTTGGCTTTGTTATAAATGTTTTGGATTTTTCCATCATTGTTACTAGCCAACCTCAGCCCTGGTGACTGAACAATATTAATTTGTTTATGTTTTGTTGCTTCAGGTAAAGCGGCAGAGATTACTGCTATAGGTATGATATGGGCTGACAAATACAGCATCTGCTATAGCTATAATCTTGTTGATCAGATTGTGCCTCTGGTTTCCTTCTGAGGTGTTCCAGCTGTCTTCCCTCCTGCCTTATTATTCAAAAGTTACAACTAAGGAAAAATGCCATTTGGAGGGTGTATGACAATACTTAAATTATAATAATCATGCCTAGTCCCTGAGATAATGATGTCTGACAGACAAATAGCCCCTCTCCCAGCCAGGTAGAAATCCTTGTATTAGTTCCGGTTTCTTGTTCACTTCTGCTTTGCTCAAGTATCAGCTGAAAGTATTTCTTTCAAAGACAAATACAAGTGCTTATTCACAATACGGGTTTGAAGACCCTTAGATGAGTTATCAATGCACTACCAAAATAAGGAGGAATATGATCCTCTGCTGTTCATTCTCTACCTCAATTCCGCAATCCCAGCAAACATTTTGAGCCTAGAAAGCTACAGCAGAAGAGGATCTGTCATGGTTGCTAAGGTCAGTGTGTGGGAAGATGGATTATTGTACGCTCTAGTTCTTCTACTGGTTCTTCTACCCTGCACACCCAAAGCAAAAGAAACCCCAGACTATACCCAGCTCCTTGAAAAGGAGACTTTCATAGTACAATAATCTTACAATGAGAAAATATGATTATGGAAACTCATTTCCTCAGAGCAATCATTGTTTGTATTATTGCAATGTCAGACAGTTAAGTTTCTCTTAATAAAATTCTCCTTCACAGCCCAGCTGCTACTTTTGCCCACTCCTTCCATTATTGTTCTGCATTTGTGAGAGCATCTATTCCTCTAGATATGAGTGTGATGTGACAAAATCGTGTCACAAATGGTTAGAGCAGTGGGTTATTCAGTAATTTACTGATTGCTTTTTGAGGGACAAAATGTCTTCTAGACACCTCCTATCCAACTAATTGTATAAGTAACCATGGCTCCTCACATCGGTGACTACATAGTGCTCCCTCCAAATTTCAAAAGATAATTGTAACATGGTTGTATGAAAATATATTACTCATAAAAAAGTTTTACTTTATGCAGTGAATAGTAATTTAGTCACAGAGCACTAAAGACAAAATATTTATCTATGACATCTGTGATGGATGCTCTACAGATAAAGAGTGAGCACCATGAAACTCATGGCGTGAGTGAACTACGTACTCATGAGAAGGTACGTCACTGTGACCATAACGTACTGTAATTGCCAGAGAAAATTAAACAAATCCAAAAAAAATGTATTTCTTTCCAGATACAGTGCTTCCTTGGCAACACAGCAGACCAGCTGTATCTGCTGAAAACATGTGAAGTGACCTTGTGCTGTGCCTGGGCACTACAGTAAATGCTTCCTGAGCTGTGTGAGGTAAAAATATGAGTCATATTAACCTTGTAAAAGCTGATTTATTTTGCCTCACTTTCTAAAACTAATAAATGTTCAACCATTTTAATGTGCTTACATGTTGCTGCTTCACCAAAGAAATACTAGAAAGCTAGAATAATATTCAAAATTCTTATGTCATACATTATTTTTAAGCACTACTTTTTCTCTCTGCAGTACCTTGATGGAGAAAAAGGTCTGTAGTTCTGACTGACTCTTACATGGCAAGCAGAAAGCTGGTTGTTGTTTTGGACTTGTTTTGTGAACTTGTATGAGTATGAAATACAAACTGGCCCTGAGAAAGCGTGCTTATAGATTTCTGCTTAGCAATTTTCTGTGAAAAACCAAACCAGTTTTCAAAGAATGTACCTATGTAAGCAATAAGACATGGCAGGCATTTTTAAAATGTGATTGATTTCTGATTTGGGAACAGAATATATGACAACATTTCTTCCAGGCTTATAATGGTAGAAAATAAGAATAACAATATTGGGGCTACAGGGGTGACCTTTATAATGAAATCCAGCACATGAAATTTGAAAAAAGAAAAATTCAGGCAATGCGTTTAACTGAGAAGTCAATTTACCATTGGAACAACTCACACAGGTTTTTGCCTTATTCTTAGTCGCTGGAAATTTAAAAAATATAATCAAATCACAGCAATTAAATTTGACACCAGGATGAATTCAGGGAAAGCCCAAGTGTTAGGTGGAAGACCAGAGTGCATGATAACGTTGTTCCCATCTGGCTTTTGAATCTATTAATCTTCATGAAGAATGCAAGCGGAAGCTGTTCATACTTGTCTGGTGAGCTCTGTTTACAGCTGCCTGGAGGGGGAGATGATGTGTTTCTCTTTCTATATCCCAGATTCCTATGGGAACATGGAAGTTATAAGTAACTGAACCAGATCTTGTAACTAAGTACCCTAAAAGAAGAAAAAAAGGTGCCAAGTTTGTGATGGCTAGTTATTCCCTAAGATACCTTTTTTTCTTTGAGTGCTCCAGCTCCATCTGTAGTTTCCACTGGAGTGGTAATAACTCTACTGGGTAAGGGGGACAGGGTCACTGTTAGATCATCAGCAACAAGGTACATGCCTAGCTACTCCTTGTGGATAGATCAGAGGCCAGGCTCTGTCCCTGTATCTTCTACTGTAACTGTCCAAAATAAAACAAAAACCATATATAACTTTTCTCTCAGGCCTGGAAAGGATGACAAGCACAGGAGTGTGGTGCTTCTATGACAGTTAGGTTTCAAAACATGTTTAGATGGTGGTAAACTGGTGGCTGGAAGAAGCTGAAATAAAAGTTCAGCATGTATGCACTGCAGTGAATTAAAGTGCTCTAGTCAGCAGAGGTTATACCAACTATAAATACAGGGAAAATGAATTAATCTTTTCAACAGCGTTTTGTAGTGATTCTGCAACAATTCCTGAATTACAACAAATTAATTCCTGCTCCTAGGCAGTCCAATATGGAAAAAACTGGTGTTAGTAGTCATTGAGTTGCTAGGATAGTAAAGAAAAGCAATATGTGTAGATGAAATTTAGCTCTTTGACTGGAGATTAAGACCTACTGGGAGGGGGATGAATTGAGAAAGGTGCCCTTGAAATCAATATGACATTGAAAAGAAAGTATCTTTGGCAACATATGACAAAAATAGTCCTTATGAACTAAAAGTCTGTTCCTATTAACCCCAGGCTGAACTCTGGCTGTTGAGATAGAGAGTCTGTTAGAGTATGAATTAGAGGAATCCAGAGGGCATATTAGAAAGTGAAAATTTAGTATATTTCAACAGAAAGAGTTTTAAATTGGCGTCTTAGCTGGCAAGCAAAGATGGGGACTGACTACATGTATATGGAAAATTAAAGACTTTCTCATTATCTTAGTTATTGCAAAGACATAGTTGTTGTTCTGGAAAAGATAAATACTGTGTCATTCTTGTTGACACTGGGTGAACCAAAGTTTTAATTATTAATGTGACAGAATTGTCCAAGTATGAGTTTACTAAAAATGGGATTTTTAGAACAGAACTATAAGAATAATATAAATCAAAGTTTACAAGGGAATGGGCAATGAAAATATGCCTGTAGATAAACAGAATATACTGTAAGTATAGATGAACTGCAGAAAAGAAATATGTGTTGTCTGTTTCTTGCTGAACTGGGAATTGAGCAGTACACTTGACAGCAGGATATTGAACAAGAAGAAAAAGAATTGTCTTCATTTAGTAAGAAAGTTAATCAATTTATTATGGCTAAAATATCGGCTTTCAATATAGTCCCTATACTTTGAAATTTCTAGGGGACACTATTCACGTGATACACATTGCTGATGGCGCATACACACACTATTGTCCTTCAAAAGACTGTTATTTTCCCATGATTAAGTCATAGGTCTTAAAGTCAGAACGTTGTCATCTCTTCTTGCCTCTGCCATGTGATAAGTGACCATAACCAAGTAATGTAATTCTTCTGCACCTCAGTTTTCTCTGGTATGAAAGACAGCATGTTATTGTTAGGTTAAAGGTTGGACTCAATGATCTTAGAGGTCTTTTCCAACTTTTATGATTCTATGATTCCTTCTCCCTGCATGCAACATCCTTTCACTAAACTCTATTTTCATCCCTGATGCTGAAAGTTATCATCATAGCTTGTCTCTTTTGGGAACTAGCAGTTAAATACACAGTCCTGTGTGGAATTAATAAATTACAAATAGAAGTCATGCTTCCTCAAAGAAGTTGTTTATATGAAACAGTAGCTTTCTCTAATGCACGGAAAATAAACAATCTCCCAAAGCGAATTATTAAGTCAATGATTTAAAACTTAGAGAAGAAAACAGTTTCTTCTCTGACAGAATTAAGTAGCAAGGGCTTGGCTTTCAGGAAAGGATTTTGCTCACTCTCTGGACAGGTGACATGAATTATGTGAATATCTTCAGGAGTTTTAAGTGCTGAAAAGAAATAGTGTCCCCAGATCAAGACCCTTTTCAGTGATAAAATACACCAGATAACAGTTCTACCCATCTGGGTAAGTACTACTACAGCATTTTAACCACATAAAACAATTTGTACTAAATCAGACGTATAGGTAAATTTAACCTTTTTTTTTTTTTTTTAAAGTGGTCTTTTTAAAATATTTTCTAAAACTCTAAGGAGTTTGGTGACTAAAAGGTGGGAGTAGGAAGGATAAGCTTAGGAACAATCATCATCAGTAACGAGTGCTACTGCTGTACTAGATCAGAGGATATATTGCAAAGTGCTCCTCTATAGCCTGTGAAAGCTGCTTCAGAGTTTGGATATATGGTTGTATGAGATGTATCCCCAGTAGCAAACATGAAACAGAATACTTCTCTCACTGAGATAGTGGGGAAGATGGTTAAATGGTTTGTGGCTCCTTGATATAGTAACTTACAGGTGTTTGATGATCCCACTCAAATATTCCTTGAAACTGCAGCGATGCAGTGATGGGTACCACAGAAATATGTATAAGCAAGATGCTACATTTTCTCTCTTGATAAAACCCAGTGAGACAAGGCTATTAAGTAGATGTCATTGCAGTTGATGCTTGCCTATTAATATCTATTGCTCATTGTGAATGCTTATTAGGTATTCAAACGTATAAAATGTCATTTCAGCAAGTTCTTAATCTTTTTCTCTATTAAACATCATATACATGTCACAGATAAAATATTCTACTGTAGCATTTATAATAATTTCTTGTTTAGAACATCAGAAAATATGAAAAGTTGATTATTTTGAAATTACTTGAGACTGATGTTCCTACTTTAGCAAGTAAATAGAGCAGCAGGCCTGAAACAGGCTTGAGAAGGAAAAAGTGCTATCACTAACCCAAGTTTTCAGAAGCATCCTTCATGAATCTGATCAACTACGTGCAAACACTTGTTCCTGTTAACTATTCTTTTTTCCTCATGGTTTGAAAGGCAGGACAGAGATGCATTTTGTATGTTTTGTATTAACTGTGTACTAGTTGGAGAAGACAGGAAAAATAGGAATTGTTTACACTCCTCTTCTGATTCAAAAGGCCAGATTTGACTGTATTCAAAGAATGGCATTTTGGAAATTTAGATCTAGATTTTGTAACTTGATCCTGTAAAATATTTCTATGTAACGTATTAGCATTTCTGGGAGCATATCATTAGACAATCCAAGTTTGGGGAAGAATTAAATGTTTATAAAAATAATAGAAAAAAAAAACCAGTGAATCATATTTCTCTTATATGGTCAATAAAAGATTTTCCATTTTTTTAAGTCTCTAGATCAGAAAATTCTCAAGGAATGCTTGCTTTCTCCTTTGCTTAAGAGCCTTTTATAACCTATTATATGTTGTTCATTGTTCAGATTCCTGAACAGATATTTTAAACCTTTTCAAACATATTCATGAGTTACATGGTATTCACAAAGCATTTAGTAAATACGAATGTGTTTGGGTATCCTGAGTTTCCTATTGTATCAATTACTTATTGTATCAATTACCAAACTGTAAGAGCAAAGTCACAGACAAAAAAAAGAAAAGAACTTTACAAATAAAAAAACAAAACTTCATGGAGCTCTGAAATCACCTCGATTTCTTGCTTTTAATGAAATAGAAGTGGGGAATTTTCAGTACTCTACACTTAGCACAAAAGGGTAGGTTTGTTCAAGCTCAAGTTAAACATACTTCTTGAACATATGGATGTTTTAATTTTTGAAGTAAGGTGGAGTCCGTGAGTGAGCCGTGAAAAATTAATATACTCTGTGTATAGGGTGACTGCCACAGTGTTATTTCAGCACCCTCAGAGCACCATTTCATCAACAGATGGCATAAGAGCTAGCTATTTGTTTTGAATTATTTACTATGTCAAAAGCAAGGTCAATATTCAGGTTATTTCTTTGAAGACACAATCTTTGCTGTTCTTTGTTTCTGAGCCTGATTTGTAAAGCACTGGAATCTGGAATCATATGGTTATGTGGAGATCTTAATTTTTAAGTCAGTCTCTTCTGTAGTGAGTGTAACTTGAACCTTCATCATTCTTTCTTTTTTTACCAGCTAGAAATGGCAATGCCTTGACTTTTTGTTGCCCATATGAAACTTTGCAGGTGTGGCAGTTATGAAATACATAATTCTAGTAAGAGTTGAGAAAATCTAACATAAGCCTGCTGAGGAAAATTTTTATGGACTTTGCGGTCTAATTGCTAATGGACATTGCAGATATAATCAAGCATGCAAAAGTGGCACTTTTGTAGCAATTTTTGCCACTCTCTTATTCAAGGCAGTTGTAAACCCTACTAAAATTGTTACTGAAACATAGTTAAAAGCTGTTTTGCATTGCAGAAGTAGAGCAAAACAGCTGCAAGGTGGCAGTAAATCTACCTTTGTGAGGTTACACTGACATAAAACCAGCATGCAATCAGTTCAGGTTCAACATAGGCCAATGTCAAGGGTAAATCAGATGACAGAATAGCAAAAAAAAACCAAAAGAATTTTATAAAGCCATCTCGTGACACAAGTTATTTGAGTATTCTAGGGAACTCATAGAGGCTTTGTCATTATCTAATGTTTGTGTCTGATCAGACTGTCTTAAAGGATACATTAGGCTATGCTTAAAAACACAAACTGCTGCAGCAGAACACTGATCCTTGTGCTACTTAGAAGAATTAAGCAGTTTATACATGAAACCGTTTGCTTTACGGGTGTTTGATTTAAGTAAAAGACTATTCACTAAGTGCATAAAAAATTATGTTATCTTTCACAAAGTATTCAGTACTTCAGTAGGTCTTCATAATCAGATAAACCCAAATATTTTCTCTACATTAAGTTGTATATTGTGAATTGATTGTAGATGATTTGTTTTAATTATCAAACTGAAAATCATTAACAAATATAATGATAGTGAAAAGTCCTAGCAGAAGCTCGAAAATACTTGCATGATTTTCTAAAATACTTTTTTTAAAATTTGATCCTTGTATACCTTTTCCTTGAAATGACGTTTTAACTGAAGTACAAAAAGCAATGTCACATTAATCTCCCAAAACACTGGTGAAACAGATGAACAGAATCTTTTGATTTTCTAACCTATCATGGATGTAATTGAATCTAGTTTTTTTCATTGTAGGCATAAAGACATGCAAAGTGAGAAGTTTTGAATTTTTTATACCATAAAAGAGTATTGAAGGGTCTTGTAACTTAGTTCTATTTCATATGGCTGATTTCCACTAAGGGAGAAGTCAATAGATCTCTATTTTTTATAAACCATCTCACCAGGTATAGAAGGTGACATGAATGACCACAAAGCTTCAAAAAGGGTCAATGACAAAGAATTTAAATCCTAGTGTAGTGGAGATAGAGTCATATCACATACTTTCTACTAAGAGAAAGGAAAGAAAGAAAAGAATTTAAATCCTAGTGTAGTTGAGATAGAGTCATATCACATACTTTCTACTAAGAGAAAGGAAAGAAAGAACACGGTAGAGGAAGAGATCCACTGTACTATCCACAAAACCAAAATAACAACACCAAAAAAAATCATCTTGCTGAAAAAGATAGAGAAAGAATCTCTTGAAGGTATTGTAGATTTTTCAAAGAAGAGAAAATAAATAATAAATAATTTTGATTAAAAATTTGATTTGCGAAAGACTATGAATCAGTGATCCCGACTACCCATGTGGAAAATGGTTTAGAATCTGCGAAGGCCAGATATATGGGACAGAATATGAAATTTTGAAAGGTTACATATGTTTTAATATTTCACCTTTTATAAAGTTTTTCCTTGCCAGTGTTTCATTTAATCTTTAGAATTATTTAATTGCATTCAAAAATTATAGCAGCTAAGAAATAATAAAGGCATTGTTCTCAATTAGCTGATCTGTATTTGTTGCTATGATCTGTTAATGCTTCTTAGCAGAATAAGACTGTATGTCGACCACAGATTAGGCCATTTAATAATTTACCTTCATTTCTTTCCCCTTTTCTTGGTTTTTCAAATAATTTCCTTTCCTATAGCAAAATGTTTTCTTTGTATCAAGCTGTGATTGACAATGCCATAGAGCCATTTACAATTAAAATGCTTTTAAGTTGAAAATATTTTGTCATATGTACATGCACAGACGTGTGCCTGCATGTACACAGGCACATGGGTGCTGCAGAAAGCAAGACTGGAAAAAAATACCAACTCTTCTTCTAATAAAAATAGTGAACAGTCAGTACAGCACAGCCCTGGCCCTGCAGAAGCTTAGGAGACCTTTTAAAACTCCTACTTTAGAAATCCAGGAGCTCTCTTTTGAACATAAGCCAATTTTTTGGAAAAGATTTGCTTTTTTAAAGCCCAGGGTTTAAACATGAGGTGAATTATAGGTGCTAGGTTTTAGCACAAGTTTTAGGACAGACACATGAATCAATATAACGAGTAAATGAGACTTGCTGATGGAAACAGATGCCCTGTCAGGTTATGCAGTGCAATCTCCTGCAGAAGCAGGTTTATTCTCTGAGTTATATCTTCCAGTTTTTCTCCTAGTACATAGAGCAGATAGCCCACTTACAGTGACATGTAACTCTGAATCCTGACCCCACAGCAATTTTTCTGTAGAAAATATTTTCTAAACACTTCTCGTCACCTAAGTGTTAGTTGTTTGGGCTTGTGTGATGAAGGCACTACAGTCTGATAGATGTCAGCTATTATCCTTATGATTTCTGTATGTAGTGCAGTTTGTATTGCTATAGTACCAGAGATGTGAACCAGAACTGAAAACAGAACTGAAATGTGGCTAGAGGGTAGCAAAGACCATACCAATTTATATAGTTGTCTGATTTTGTTATGGTAAAAACTACCATAAAGATGATTCTGTGAATTCATGTAGATGATTTAAGAAAAAGTACATATTTTATGCGATTCTTTGGGAAAACTTTGTATTTTATTTCCTCATATTTTGTATTCCTTTGAAGCTAAAAGGGTTAGTCAGACTGATGAGAAAATTTATGATTTCAAGTCTGCAGGGAAAAAAGAATCCTTGATGACCATTACTTCTGACAAAATTAATCACCTACTTTCTGTAAGTATGCAAATAGCCCCTTGTACATTACCCACAGATTTATCTCAGCAGTCTTTTGAGTGCTTTACTGGGTTGCAGCCAGTCTACTCAGTAGTATGTAGGATCCAGTACTTTTTATGAGAGGAAAAAAGGGGTATTAGACCTGATATTCATTGTTATTGGAACCTGGAGTTCTTTGGAACATACATATCTGGGAAAGTTTTACTAATGTGGAAGCTTGCAAACAGGATCCTACCCAAACTATAAGCACACCACCCAAACTATAGTGGGGGTTTTTTTTGGCTAATACATTTATAGAGTAGCTGAGACAGAGACACTGCTGTGCAGACAACCCTGGTGCAAACTCCTGGGAAGGAAGTCATCAATCAGGTAGGGAACTGTCAGTCTTGGCTACTCCCTGGTACAGTTTGAAGCTTAAAGTTGATAATATGCTGTCTTCTGACTTCCCTCTTTTTTTCTAAGGGCTGTTTACATTGTCATGTTGGTTTATTACTTGAGTTTTTAGAAATTTTGCTATTGTGAAAGTAAGCAGATAATTAGTTCTCTGCCACTCTTTCAAGATCCTAAATTCCTTCTAGAAATTCCATAGTCATGTGGTAGGATTTCCCATTTTTCATTATCAGTTTGCATCCTTTGCTGAATGTGAGAAGAACCATTTCAAAGCTGACTGAAAGACAAGTTAACTTCACAACTTTGAACCAGATTTTAGAGGCTTTTCCCTCTGAAATGCTTGTTTAGATTTGTTCTGCATGAGTAGTCTACAAAATTCATTGTGAGGTGATTATCCTTTGGTGACTTCCATGAAATGAGTCCGTTTTTTGCAGCTAGTTCCTTGGGTAATTATTTCTGACAAAACCCCTGCTGTGACTGACACAACTCAGAGCTACTGTCCTACATGATTGTCATGAACTACTTTCTTAATGGTGCAAACCACGTCTTTCCATTATGGAATGAAAGTCATTGAATAATCATTTCTTAGATACCTTCTTTGTGGATACCTTCAGTCATACATACTGGGTATAACCTCTGTTCCTTTCCCTTGCACCTCTTAAAACACTGTGAAGGTCACAGCCAAGTATTTGAAAAAAAAATCAATATGAAGTATAAAAGCTACAGATGAGGCTTATTACCGTAAAACCTGTAAGAGTCAGAGCACACAGAGGCGAATGTATATGTAAATAAGAGCACAAAGAAATTTGCTAGTGATATATAGTTAATAAGATAGGTCAGTTTTCCACTGTAATTTATCCTGTGGGTTGAATAATACTTTGCCCTTTTCACTCCTTTTGGAATTACATTGATGTATGTTTTTTGACATACTAGACCACAGTCTCAAGAGAGGAAGTGTTAAGTTCATATTTGACACTCCATTGTGTACATTCAAGGACCCCATTTATGATTCTGGTTGACCATTTCACACTGTGTTTCTGACAGCTTGGCACTAGCGCAGGCTTCATGTCAAAAACAGCTGAGGCAGCTCTGTGAAAGTGACAACCATCTGGAGCTTTCTGGTTTTTTTTTAAAGTGACAGCCCTGTTGTCCTCCTTCTTTGAGTACCTTATTCAGTTTTTCTTCCCTATTGTCAATTAAGATGAGTAACAATAACAACATTTTGCTCTCCACCTTCCTTGCCATAATTTCTCTGGATAATCATCAAACATTTCTGTGCTAATGTGCGCTTTTAATGCCAAATGGGCAGAGAGCACTCAAGAGCGAAGCTGTTGCTCTTCTTTCTGCCACTAACCAGCAGAGACAGAACAAATGATTAACTTGGCACAGTCATGACAGAAGAGTGAAGGGGTGACAGGCTTCTTGAGTGAGATTTTTAACCATCTTTTGTAACTGAAAAAATGCCATCAAGTCACAATATCTTTGTGTCATGCTTGCCTTGTTCTGGCAATAGCAGTGCTATCAACAACAAAGAATTGAGAAGCAGGTCCTTAAATCACATTGCTGAGGCAACTCCACTGAAGCCCCATAAATGGCTTAAGCACCAACCCTCTGACATAACCCTTGGGTTCAAAACTGTGCCATAAATTCTTCTCTATTTAGAAAAAAAAAATAGCTTTTTCATGGGGATTTAAACATTCTTTGCTACTCCATTGTGCCTTAGAACCAAATGGGTAGAGACATTGTTTGACAAGGTTCAACTTTGGTTAATAGGTGTGCTATAGCACTGAGCACGTGAAGTTATGTCTGCATTGTCAGCTAGTAATGGTGAAGTTTTCTGTGCTGGAGCTGTTGGTGTTATCAAGGACCTTGTGTGAAACCCAGAGTCTGAAAGCTATTCAGATTTCAGCGGATGGGAAATAATTTTTTTTATCTTTGACTCTGCTTCTATTTCTGTTTTCAGAATGCATTTCAGAATGTATTTCAGGCAACTATGCTAACATAGCCCAGGATCTTGGTCTGTCAGGGGAGTGTTAGAGAGTTAAAAGCAGTGACAGCTCTGTGGGTTGGCTGCACGTGAACCTCACATACTTGTAAGGCTGGCTTCCCCGGTAAGACCTGAACTGAGACCTTGAGTTCAAAAGAAGTAAACCTTCCTCACAGCATGCGCCACTAGCTAGTCTGACAGGTTTTTGTGTGGTGATAGACATGAAGTGTTAGTTTTAAGACATATTGCAGAAAATAAAGGTTAAGCATTGCTTCTGAAGAAAGATCAGTGGTCAAACTGAGCAGATAAATTTCTCCTGGCTTCTGGCATGCCAGTGGAGGTGTGATAGGTGGGTACACTGCTGAAGGAGGAAAGTATGCTGAGAACTGAAGCTTCTTTTCTCTTCTGCTGTCAAGTCTTTGCAGTCTCCAAATTATTGTGCAGTCTGAGAGGAGAGTGCTGTAGTGGCACTCTCCAATATGTCACAATATAAAGCTGCCTCTTTTGGTTATTAAGTCTTTGCATATCAACTTCCATTCAGCTGAGGTTTCTCTCGGATATTATAAAGTGTTTCTTAGTTATCAAGCATCCCTCAGACTGCTGTGTTAATATTTCCTGAAAAAATATGTATTAAAAATGTTTTATTATATTTTTCTGACATCAACTATAGACACTTATATTTGAAAGTCAGTTTAGAAGTGTGGGGGTTTTATCCAAATCATTGAAGAAGAGTCAATGCAAAATGGTTTTCAGGAGATGTTTCACAGAAACTTACATAGGCATTGATATGCCCATAGGCATTGATATGCCCATGATTACTTACAAGGGGTTTGCAATAACTTAATGTTTTCAGGACAAAGGGACAGGTTTCAGGTTTTTTCACAGAAGACGATAGTAGGGCTTTCCTTATAAGAGAAAGGTGCCTTAAAAGGGAAATAGAGGGTGTGATTAGAGGCAGAAACAGGCAGGGCAGAATGGAGCTTGGGCAAACTGTTATTTGTGCTTTGGATAGCACTAATTCAGAAGGAAGTATCTTGAGTTTCACCAGAAATAAGTGGGATCAAGATTCCTACCTGTCTTTTAAATATGGGACTGTTACTTCCAAGTTACTCATACACTTTTGAAAATATTCAGCATTTGCAAATCTATTAGAATCTATGGTTGTGCTTGTTGATAATTTATCTGTGGTAGGAACCTACCAGATAAATCTTGCTTTATAATTTCTTGTTGCAACTTATTTTTGATTGAACAGACTCGGGAAAAGAATTTTTTTTTATTTCAGCACACTTACTCAATTAAAAGGCTTAAGGCAATTCAGAGCACTGGAGAAAGAGGTTAGTTAAAGCAAAATAAAAAAAATGCCACTGTGCTACAGTTATCAGAGGTATTTTTAGTATTTCTTGGCTGTATAATCACAAACCACAAAGTCTGTGCAAACAGATTCAAGTGTAGAAACAATCACACTTTCCTTCCTTCTTCAACCTTTCATTAGAAAAAGAAAATGAAGCAAACAAGCTTAAACAAAACCCTAATAACCCAAACCCCCATTATATTTGAAAATTAATTGAAACTGTGCAGATCTCTTGAGATGTGCTTGCAGTCTTTGATGGGCAGGATAAAGAAATAAGATAAAGCCTGTCTGTAGCACCTAAAGAGCAGCGTTGTGTTGTGTGAGTTGTACCATTTAAAAGATTGCCTTATTAGGATTCTCATGACACTTGGGGTTTGAATGCTGGCAGGGTGATTTTGTGAGAATCTGAGTAATATTTTTTTTCAAAAGGTGTTTCTAATTATAGAAAGTAATTGGAAAACTTAAAGCTCAGAAGAAAAAAAAAAAGAAAGCCCACAACTTTGCCTGTTTTCAGAATGAGATAATTTATATGGGCTTGATATATTTTGAAGAAGATCTGACTCAAATTTCTAAACTTAGTAGGTGCCCTTTCCTCTGCACCAAAATGCATCTTCCAGTGTTTAAAAATACTGTTGAAATGGCAGCTCTCTAGACCTCATGAAGAAATGGTTTAATGACAAAGCTGGTGCAGACTCCAGCTTGGATGACTACAGTCATTTGAAACCACCATCCTGTAGCTTCATGTTTCTTTGATTATTTCCTCTCTACAAGCTTTGGCTGCTGTAATAACATAAGTGACAGGTTAGCCAACATTTCCTTCATTGTGATTCAACTAGTTTTTCCTGAGGTAGTGGATTTTGCTCACTTGATTAATATAAGTCATTGTTAGAACTTCTTGGTCAGGATTAATTCCATCTATGCTATATGGGTTTGCTCATGTTGCTGTGCTGGCAGACCTTCACTACAATACACCAAAATCATAGTCCCCAGCAACAAATGCAGCTAATACTGAGCAGTTATCTCATGAGAAAAGAGAGCTCTAGAATCATCCTTTTCACTTTGCAACCTTGTTTAAAGTTGATCTTTCATGTGTTTTCTTGCTGTTGTCAGAGAAGGGTTGTCACACTTCACCAATTTCTACAGTACTACTGGCAGTGAGATTACTTGAGTGGCTACTGGTTTAGGTCTTCATCGTAACTCCTATTATGTACTTCATCTAGATCAAGTATTGTTGGGGAAAAGGGCTGGTTCCTTCTTTTCGTTTTGTTTTCTCTTTTCAAACCTCTGTGAAGTTTCTGAATGTATTAACAGGGAAAAGTGGAAGGATTCCAACTTTATTTTCAGGTTTGTACCATTTGTATGATTTGTACCATTTGCATTTGTATCATTTCCATGTCCTCCAAAATAGCATCTCCTTTCTGGGGCAAAAATAGGAGACGTTTGGAAGCCATTAGTGCAAGATAAAATGCTTCTGAGTGAAAGTGAACATGCTTTTGAATGCAAATGAATCTGTATTGGTGGAAATTATACATCATGATCACTTTCTCTATCATACATTTCATAAAATGACAACAGAAGGATGTAATTAATTAGGAATTTTCCTTTTTGAGGGTTTCTGTCAAATTCTCCATTGTGCTGTTTTTTCATTATTTTTTACCCTTCTGTGATTACTCAGCAATTTTAAAGTATAATATTAGCTGTTATCTAATTTAGGCTATATTAGGGAATTTGTGCCACTGTGGTGTTTGGAAGGTGCTGGTAGAATGATTGTGTTGCTACCATCAGTTTGAATCTGTTTTACCATTGCTGCTGGGTGTTAGTTTCTCCCATTACCCATGGATGATTGACGTTATAGGCAGTATCTGCTACATTCTCTCATGTTGGAGCCTATTAAACAAGTGTTTAATCCGCATATTTTGTATAGAGGATGCTATTACAGCTCCAATGAGGCCCTTTGGGTGTATCTTGACAATGCCTGCTTGGGGAGCCACTAGACTCTTGAATACTAATGTGAGACACTATAATAGTTCCTTGACACTATAGTAGTTCTTTGGGTGCAGTTAATGTGTGTTACACTAATGTGAACTCAGGGAGTCTTTAATTGTCTGATGTGGGAGAATTATTACTTAGCATGCTAGGCACCTAGATGCAGTTGTTAATTATGCACAGTGCCACCATAATTTATAGGGGGTTATATAACTCAGCCTGTTTTTTTCCAGTGTTCTGAAAGAAATTTTGTGCAGTTTGAGTTATATACACATATACACATATATATATGCATGTTTCAAGCTGAAAGACGGGTCAGTGATTCAGTTTGTTACGTAAAGATTTGGGACTTTTTACATTCTTTGCAGACTGTCTAGCTTAGCTGTACCTCTAGGTGTGTTTCAACAGTACAACTGAAACGATGGAAGAGATTTTTACTTTCAGAACTGGGCTATGACTCCTTCCATGTATCACCTCACCTACAGGATCCTACCACCAATCTTATGCTGACTCTGTGTCCTTTCTGACAGTGTCTTCACTGACAACTACAACTCTGTTTGCCTGAGTGACTTGAGATAGTGTGCTACTTTGCACTACTCATAGGACTTCGGTCTATCGCTTTTTTGGTTCTTTGACTTAACTTTCTTTTTGTTTTATTTTTCTACTAGAAACATCTCACATCCCTGGTGCATTTTCTTCTTTTCCTGGTTCATTCTAATTTATTTCTGTCCTTCTCTGACTTTGGTCTTCCTTAATTCCTCCCTACTATCTTCCCAGCTGCTTTTCTGGGACCCCAGGGAAAAACCTCATCTCCTCTCCTCCTGCCACAGTACTTTGTGCTTTCTTGAAGTGTGTTGGAGTCTCTCCCCTGACGATCTAGATCCCTGAAGCATCTGATTATGATTATGCATTTTTCCTGACCTGTTCTTCATTTCATTCATTTCCCACGGTGATGACTCTCCTCCCAGCCCTTGAAAAAACAGGCTGCACAGCTCTATGGGCATGTAAAAGATTTTTTCCTTTTCACACAAAAGAACAAAAGAATAGTGTGCTGTGTCTGCAAGAAAACATGAAAATGAAACACATTTCATGTCAGTTTTATTTTTCCTGCTCTCCTATTCCCTTTTAAATCAGTAAATAAATAAATAAGTTAATAAATAAATAAATAAGGAAAAGCAGGAGGAAAGAAAGGGGGAGGGGAAAAATTAATCAAAAGGATTTTGTTTAAATCTTGACCTTCTTGAACACTTTGTAATGAAAATGTTTTAAAACAATATTTTTTATTGTTTGTAATAACTGGGCCACTTTCCTCCTTTCTTCCTTAGTTCTTCATACAAACATCTTATCCTCTTTCTCCTCCAGATCTGGCTGCTTTGCTTGATCCTTGCCATCCATCACATTAGGTGGTGGCTGCTGGATCTCTGAGGGACTCTGTGGTAGATCTAGTTCTCAGAGCCCTGCCTGAAAAAAGAAAAGGATCTACCATTTTTATTCTTCAAAAGTTGGACTTGTAATGTCTTTTCTGGCTTAGTATCTTCTGTTTAGTATCTTACCTGGCTTGCATAGTCACAGGAACATTCAGGGAAATTCCTGCATCTTTCTTCAAGTTTTTGCTACTGTTGCTGTGACTTTTTATCTACACTACAATGATAAATCTTTTCCCAATATGTTCTTGATTGTCCTTTTGACACTTTCTCTCCCCATCCTCAAATACTCATAGTGAAAACTCCTCTCTTTTGGCCTTTATCTTCCTGTCCAACTTATAATTGTTGTAGCACAGAACTGAGTCTACTCTGGATTGAAATATAATTTTACAGTGCTCTGACTTAATTAATCACAGAATTGTTAAAGTGGGAAGGGACCTCTGGAGATCATCCAGTCCAACCCCCCTGCCAAAGCAGGGTCATCTAGAGCAGGTTACACAGGAATGAATCCAAATGGGTTTTGAATGTGTCCAGAGAGGGAGTCTCCATGACCTCCCTGGGCAGCCTGTTCCAGTGCTCTGCCATGTTCAATGTAAAAAAGTTCTTCTTCATGTTGAGGTGAAACTTCTTGTATTTTAGAAAATTCTATTATAGTTTTATTACCTTTCTTATATTAAAATACATAAATATTGAATATACCTATTTTTCTGTTTCCAAAAGTGGTTGTGCTTCTGAATTCTTTCACAGTACTTGAGGGGAGCAAGTCTTACTGTTAGGATTGTTGTTATTTTAGAGTCACTGAGGCACAGTAAATTTTTGCTATGCATCAGTGAACCTAAAGGAAAGTTTGTAGTGTGCTGCATGGACAAGGAAGATGGTTTAGCCAGCATCAGAAGGCATTAAATTCTAACAAGAACTGTTAATCTGTCGTCAAATAGTCATCAAATAGTTTTCCAATGAAAAATTTCCCTTTCTGTGCAGGATAGAAGCAAAAGTTTACATATCAGAGTTTCTCCCAGGACTGAAATTTCAGTTTCAGTTTTCCTGTAATTCAAATTCTCTCTCCTAGTCTAGTCATCTGTCTGTGAGTATACTACGTAAAATGCCCAGTCAGCTTCAAGGCAAACCTGTCACGGATGTTGACTCTTGAACTAATCCCCTGGATAATGAAAGTCAGGAGACCTTCACTTCACTTCTACTTGTCATCAAATATCTTCTCTCTCTGTCCTCCTGCTGTTATACCTTCTTACTCTAGCTTCTTATTTTCAGCTTATATTTCTGCCTGAGATTCAGGCAGAACTCCTAACAAAATCAGGGCAAAGATCACAGGTAAGTGAAACCATTTAGTATTATCAGAGAAAACACTCTCAGTGAGAAATCCAGCATATGGTTAAAATAATGACACTCCATAGTTTTAATTGTTGAGGTTTCTCACTGCTTCTTGAGCTTTTGCTTTATGCACTTAATAAAGAAAATCTTGCTGCACTCACTGTATCAGTTTCAAGCAAGTAACTTGATTTAATTTCTGCTCTTATTTCAGGCGTCAGTTTGTGACTATTAGTAGCTGAAAAGTTACTAGAGAGTGGAGAGATTTTCAAAACAACCATCCTGATTCCTTTCACAAGCAAGAGCAATAAATTACCAGTAGCCCTACTGACAAAAGACAAGATACTGTTCTTGTGGAGGGGAGTTAGTGGGGCTCAGCCAGTATTAGCCTTCTTCCTTGAGCTACAAAATGAGAATTAGTTCATGTCTCTGGATGAACATAAGTGTAGGAAACAGCTGGTGTAGGAGTTGCAAGTCATGTTGCATGTCCTCTTGTCTCTAATGTGCGTGCCCTGGGGTTACAGCCACTTGGGGAACACTTACTACAGCCCAGACTCTTCCAAAAGAGTAAGCAGTCAAAAGGACTGCAATTATCTCTCATTGAAAACAACCTCCTCTTCCAAAATCAAGTTCCTTTGTCTTTTTTGAAATCAAATAAGAATTAGTACCTTGGACCTTGGCTGATGTGAGTTAGCAGCCAATTGGTGATATTGGCAGCTGGGATCCGTCTGTATGGAATGGTGTAAATAAAAGATGGGAAGGCATGTTCCTGTATGGATAGCTTGGCAGATCTGCAAACAAATCCATGCTTAACAGAAGAAATACAGATAAAAGAGCACTTAGAAGATTTGTCCCAGTCAGGTAATTCAAATAATTTAGAAAGGAAAGGATTTGTTGTGATTCTGTGTATTAGAGCACTGCCTCCTTCATAGTCTGTGGGGCCATGCACACAGAAACCCCAAAGGCAAAGATTTTTGGTACACAGAAGTTCTTTAGTGCTGCTGAAAATATAATCAGTGTTGCTCTCAAATGCTTAAGTAATGTTTATGACTATCTTGAAGCACAGAGACATGAATATGCCTTTAGTTTAATCCGAATATGAATTTGCTATTCACCTTAAAAGCTGTTCAAGTTGCTGAGAAAAGCTAAAATGTATGTCAATGGGAAAAGTCTGTGCTTTAATCTTTTCTAAGGCTTTTAGTGCATTTTTTTCTCTTTAGTTCACTCTGAAGCAACTTCTGATGTCAATTGTTGCGGAAACCTTAGCAAAGATTTGCTACCTTGAATCAAATTTGTAGTGAATGTACAGAGTGCAAAAGGCCTTCAAGATCAAGGCAAATGTTTTTTAAATGATTAGGATTGGCTAGTGTACAAGGATACACTGTGAATCAATTATATAGCCAAGGAAGAACACTTCACCTCTCTTTGTTTACCAGTTTTTTGAGTTTTATACACATTCACATGTATTCACATTCAAAAACATCTATGCATTTTTTGAGTAATGTTGATCAGAATGAAATCCATATACAACTGAGACCTTCAGGTATTAAAGTAATGGTAATGCACAAGAAAATTTCGAAGAAGTGGTTCCTGGAAATATAAGAAAACACCTGAAATAAGAAAAATATTTCCTATTCCAAATGCTATTTAACATTTATTTGGATTAACTAATTTTGGCTTGTCACTCTTGTCTTCACTGCCCCAAAACAATGTATTTTGTTTGGCTTTGAGAGTTCATACAGGTAAATATCAGCACAGCAATTTAGGAACTTTTATTAAATTCATACTTTATAAATGTCAGGATAAAACTGAGTCCTGTTAAGGCAGAGCTGTTTTAAAGATAGGGGTGAAAGATTTGACAGTATGTGATGCTGTCAGTTGCAATAGGAAAGAAATCTCTAGGAAGGTAGACTAGAAATGAGTGATATCCCTGACATATGTCTTAATTCACAAACAGAGTGTAGATAACTTCAAAAACTACATAGCTTTAAGTGATGAAGGCAACCACTTAGTACTACTTATACTATAAAATAGAAAGTTAATAAAATTTTCCTCTTAGGTCTGGTAAAACTTTTGTAAAATTAAAACCTTGATATTTCTATTTCAGATTTTAAAAAAAAGATTGTTTCTAAATTTCCTAACTGTTCTTTTTTTTTTTTTTTTTTTTGTGCGTGGTAACACCTTTTCTGTGACATTTCAACTTTAACATATGCATTTATAATGTTTCCTCTCTTTTCCCTCACACACACACAGAGAACACTGGATGTTGAAGGTCATCCAGTGAGAGAAAAAAAAAAAATCATAGAGAAATTGAAGGGACTGGAGAATTACTTAAGGTAAAGTTTTAACTTTTTTTTAAATCACTTTCCTCAGACATAGATAAGTGATCTTAGTTGAAAATTTTCATATATTTTTAATTTAGAAGAAGACATCGAGCTTGAATACTAAAATGTGGCAAAGATAAACACCCGAAAGCAAAGTTTTACAGTGGGAATTGTCAGGTAATTGTAAACATTGTGAATGAGAAACACTAGAGTAATTAAACTGTCAATCCATAATTTCACTAAGAATAAGCCACCTGGCAAAAGTATTCTGTGTAAAATTCTTTCTCTCAAATTGAATAAACTATATCAATATTTCAATATATCATAAAGAAACAGCTGAGGTATTAATAAGCCCATTGTCTTTATAACACCACTTAGGAATATTTTGTATGCAGACATCTGCATGGTGTTGGACACATTTTTAATTGCAGTCATAAAGAGATTAATATTCTACAGATAAGGGTATTTTTGAAGAGCTGAAAAGAAATCCTGTATTTTCCTACAATACTGGTTCTTGCTAGGGATGGCAGCCAGGAAAGAGAAATTAAATTTTATGGTAATATTTTCTCATAATGGATGAAAATATAAAGGGAAAGCAAAGTGATGGTGTATTGAAGAATGACTCACATTAAAAGGAAAAAAACCCCATCCTACCATTCAAATGCTGCATGAAAGTGTGTGATGCCTGTGCTGCATGAAAGTGTGTGATGCCTGCTTCATTCTGTGGGACTTACGGTTTTCAAGCTGCCTTATTCTATGGTGAGGGTCTGTCCCCAAAAAGCAAAACCTTTAGATAACTGTTGTGGTGGTGCATGTCTTCCAGTATGTTTCTGCATTGGCAATGTCAGGAGGGGGGGAACTACAGTGAAAAATATTCTCTGCTTTGGTCTAGCAGGATATGAGATATGCTGAGATTGTGGGGGATGGGGAATGGGAATGGGAACTCGCCTACAGCAATCTGTATGCTATTCCCAGAAGATGTGTTGGCAGCGACTTTGCTGTACTTGGGCATCTAGTCCAGCAATTATAACCCAAATCCCACTTCAAAGCACGGTAAATCTCAGCAGCAGAAACAGTAGGGTGTACAGGGACTGAAAAGTTAAAAGGATACCAAAATCACAGAACTAAAAGGTGGTTGGGAGCATAGGCTGAATTTTTTGGATGAAACAAATGGGCAATTTTTTCACCACCCGGCCATGTAGCAGCCCTGAGGAACTCTTCAAGCCAGGAAAGCCAAGGCTTACAGAGTCTGTAAAGAAATTAAATGCTGCTACAGGAAAAATATTTCTTCAGAAACTGAAATTTAAGTACTCTGAAAACAATTTTTTGCCTTGGCTCAGGGATTTAACCCAGATGCATAAACATTGTGGACAATAAAGAAGAAACATTGAATATTTTGTTATGAGCTGTTATCTGGCTTTTTGAAAAGAAGAGTTATATACTGAAAATACTATGGGGTTTACTGTAGACAGAGAACAAAAGAAAAATTTCCCCTTAAATTAAGTAAAATTCCCCTTAAATTAAGTAATGAAGCACAGTGGTAGTTTGGATTTGCTGGGGATTCTGCAGTGTGAGGAAGGAGAATGAGCAAGCAGCATACTGAGCAGCTTCTTCACTTGGATGCTCCAAGTTTTAGTGATAAGAAGCCTCCATACCTTCAGTCATCAGATTTATATGGAGATCATGTTGCTGCTGCATTTTTGGCTGCTTAGTTCTCCCTTCCCAAAAGAGTAAACCTGTGATTATTTTAAAGAAAGACAAACTTGTAGATATCATAAATTATTTTGAGCAGACAAACTGGGAGCATGGTATGCAACTGCCATGCTTCCTGTGATCTGTAGAAAAGAAATTCTCAGTGATTTTTGAGGGAATTACTCTCTTCCAGCATTGCTGTTTTCCTGCAGTCCTGAATCAGAAAAAACTCATTTTGTCTGTAGGAAAGGAACGAGAACAGCCTATAATTTGCAGTTCAAGCATAAATATTTACCCTTCCAGCTCTGAGCCAACTACAGTGTTTTGACTTTTTTCATTAGAAATTGCATCTTTCATGTAAAATTTGATTGAAGTCAGCTCCCTTAAAAGATAAGGGTGGGGAAATAACTTACATAACAGCAAAATGAAAGCAACATTTTCCTCATATCTAAATGAAATATTTCAAGTAAACCCAAGATACAATTTTCTAACTTTTTGCCCCTATGTTTCTTCCTTCCTACACAGACTTCATTTAACTTGAACAATTACCCTCTCATCAACCATTTAAAATTCTAATTTACCTCAAAACCAGAACACATCATGTTATAAATAAAGGTTTGTTTTATCTTTCTTAGTCCACACTGCCCAAGTTCATCACTTCTCCCATTGTGATACACTTCAAATACTGCAACACCGAATGGAGACGGATCCAGCTGCACAGAGACAGTCTCGTGTATAGATTTGAATGAAAATGAGCTCTATTTCAAATAGCGTAAAAAAAAGGTTGTTTGCATTTTATTGGAAGAGTTGAGTTAAAGGAGGACAGCTGTTAGTTACACTGAAAGGTTTAGTTTAACCTTAACTGAATTTTTCTTTCTGACCTTTACAAACGCATTGGAGTGACAAGTGTTCTGAAATGCTGAAATTCAGCATGTTATTTTCAGAGTGCTGAAACAAAATATTTTGATGCTGTCAAAATGTCTTCCCCTCATTATTTTTCTCAAAAACATTTGTGAAATTTGACCTTAACTGTAACCAGTGTTAATGTTCTTACATTCATATGTGAAGCCTCATTATGCCAGTCACAGAACAGTTGCTCTAGTCTAGATCATGACATCAGCAATAACATTGTAAGAACAGAAAGAAAAACCATCATATTTAAGCAGAAAAATGAGAGATAATACATCACCTGGATAGACCAAAGGTATGGAAATGTACATTCATGGATACCCTTGAGACTCCTCTAACTTCTTACTGCATGTTCAAGCCCTGGCAGGTGTTATCAACAGCCTCTGCAAGATGCTTCTGAGCCTCCTGCCCTTGATACTGCTTCTCAGCCTGTCCTGGCTGGTTCAGATGCATCATCTTCTGTGGATCTTGGTTGTACTGGGAAGACCAGGTACAATGTCCCAGTTATCCGTAACTGCCCTACACCCTTGTGTGAGGATTACCTTGTTTTCGTTGAGTTAACCTACACGTAAGTCAAGTTAAGGAAAATAGATGAATATTTGCTCAGAATATCCAGAATAGATAGTGTGCTATAGTACATGTTTTCTTTCATGCTTTCATTTAAATTTTTTATAGATATATATAACTCTGCAACAGTAGATAATATGGATAATCAAAAATGTGTAAGATTAGATTTTTCTCTTTCTCACTAACTGTTATGCCTGTCTCACTCCTGACAGCTGTGCTCATAGGTTTCTCTGTTCTTATTGGATCGTGTTAGCTCTCACAGACAGTTTCCTTTTTGACATCTTCTAGAGGACTGAAATATGAAAATTCAGTTCTGTTCCTTCCTTAACCTAGTGTTGTGCTTAACTCCAGCCAGCAACTCAGCCCTATACATGAAGGGTAAAATTGAGAAAACTTATGTATTGAGATCAAGACAGTTAATAATAAAGCAAAATCTGTATGTACAAGCAAAGCAAAACAAAAAATTCACTCACCGCTTCCCATGGGCAGGCAGATGTTCAGCCATCCTCAGGAAAGCCAGACTCCATCACACATAGTGGTGATGTGGGAAGACAAATGTCATCACTCTGAACACGGCCCCCTTCCTCCTTTTTCTCCCAGCTTTATATGCTGATGATATCATATACCATAGGATATCCCTCGAGTCAGTTGGGGTCAGCTGTCCCAACTATGTCCCTTTCCAATTTCTTGCTCACCCCCAGCCACCTTGCTGGTGGGGTAGGGTAAGAAGCAGAAAAGACCTTTACTGTGCGTAAGCACTCAACAGCAACTAAAACATCCCTGAGTTATCAACACTGTTTTCAGTACAAATTCAAAACATTGCCCCATATCAGGTACTATGAAGAAAATTAATTCTGACCCAGCCAAAAGCAGCACACCTAGTCACCCTGTTATGTGGATAAACATTGCATACCTTCTGGAGTATTGACAGAAATGGATGTGGCAAAAATTAGCTGCTTTGGGATGGTAGGGGATAATGGAGGCAGCCGTTTCCTCTTAGACATACTATCATGTATAAAATAATAACATAGTGCAAAATGCAGCTGATCATTGTGGCATAACAGAGTTGTATCAGGAGTTCTTCAGTGTTGTTGATTACTCACTGGAGACCTTATAGGATATATTACTCAGATGTTTATCTAATGAAATCAGCTTGGCATCATCATCAACTCTCTTCCAGTAAAATGCAAAAAACCTTTTATGAAACGGGTCCTTTTTCCTTCTCTTTTTGGGTTATTATCGAAAGGAAGACTGGCAATCCCACCTAGTGAATGTGCTAATTTGGCTTAATCCCAGTTTTTTGATACTGTTCATGTAAAAAGACACTAAGACTGGTGAATGCAAAAAATGCAGCAGTTGACTATTCAGAACTAAGAACAACTCTTTCACCATTGTTTTCTTGATCTCTGGGTTTTGAAATATGAGCTCATCAGTGATATAGTGGAGCATGGTTATAGGAATACAAAACAAAGAAAAAGCCTCACAGTACTACTGGTATTTTTATTTTTTTTTTACTGGCTTGTTTTTGTACAGCAGGCCTTGATATGTGGAATTACTGTGTTACCTTGAATAGATAAATCTCTGGAAGAATTGGGATTGCAATTGAAAATAAGAACTAAAGAATGAGGGTGGTATCTATCCATACATGTTCATTCTACTTTAATAGTATTGAAAGTATTTGTCCAAACAAAATCTGAAAAATTAAAAATTTTAGGTTTGTGACAAAAAGACTATAGTACATATTTTTGATACTAATATTTCTAAAAAAAAATATTTATTTCATTAAAAAAGACTGGTTCTCAGAAAGACTTGTTTGCTCAGTCTTTTTGGTTGAACTGCATTCCTACAGACATGTAGCTGAGAAGCCAGAAACACAAAGGAAAATTCATAGCCATGCTCTTGAATTGGAGGATATTATTTTCTGGTTTTCCTCTGTTTTAAAACTAGATTGGTGAGGATCTTCTGAACCATAAAGAGAGTTTGAGACAATGCTACAAGTATTTTCTTTTTCCATCTGCTGACACGTGACTAGCCAGTGAATGGCAGAAACTTTCTGCTCAGATATTAGACTTGGTCACAAGTTTCTTGCTGGCAGGGAACAGGTCTCCAATGCATTCCAAATGGTAGATAGTGGCCCCTAGCCAAAGGAAGGAACTCTACTCAGTAAAGCTCTCCAACCTGTCACTTATCCCGATATTCCTCCTTTGGTTTTTCACATCTCTTGCAAAACACTTCTTTATTGTGCCAGAAGTCTGTGCAGTGCTTTCTTGTTTTGAACACAGCTGTCATGAGCTTAATAGGGCAGAAAGATCAGAATGAATGCAGAATAAATCTTCAGAGCCTACTGAACAGGGAATTTTTCTGGGAGTGATGCTACAGAGAAACATGGAAGTCAGTAGAGACTGTATATAGTAGAAAAGTTGGATGACAGTAAAATGGAAGAAAAAAGTTAGGGAGAGGTGACCTTTTGTCTCCTTCCTGTAATAAATCAAGCAAGCAATCACCAAACCCCCTAAATCAAAAACGTGTTAACTAATTTGAGAATCAAGTAGTCCATTTAGAATATTGTCAAATCTGTAAACCACCTGCCTTGTCTCACCTATAACCAGTCTTTCACTGGATTTAATTAGGCCATTGTTGTATACTGATTAAATAATCACTGAAAGAAAGTAAACTGACTTTATTGCATGGCAGGAAATCCTTTTGTCACTTGCTATGTCTTTAGCTAAAAATTACAAAAAAAAACACTAAATGAAGAAAGAAATTATATTCTTTATACCTTGCTACACAATCAATGCAAGATAGATAGGGTTCTAGTCATTAAAACTCTAGTAGTAAATTAGATGGTAATTTCTCAAACTAAAAATTAACTACCAAAAAATCTATCTTAATGCCTTTCTTGTTCTATCTGTCTTTTTATGTAGCAGCTTAAATGTGTTGAAGGGTTATTTTACTGGTAATAAGGGCAAAGGTACAGTATGGGAGCTGATATACAGTAGGGATGGGTTTTTCCGTGTTGTGATATGCAGGACTGGCCCTAAAACCCTTTTGTCCAGACAGGTCTGTGTTTTTACTGACTTGCAGAATTAAGAAAATGAAACCTTTCATCAGGTTCATTTAGTGGAATTGCGTTGGAATTGAAGCTTTCTAAAATGACATTGTGTTAATAGGAAAAGCTTGATAAGGCACTGAACTACTTCTGGACTTTTCTTCTTTGTCTGCTTGCAAGCAGTAACTCCATCTTCTGTTAATGATTTCATAGAAAGAAGTCTCCAGGTGAAAAAAATAAACTCTGGTTCATTTTGCATGAGAAGGATGATTAATTAGGAGGAGATTATTAGAAATTCTTCCAGATAGCTACAAAGTCCTCTTTTCCTTAGTGCAAGAGTTTGTAGCGCAATGTCATTTTTGATCATGTCTGGTTTTCCTGTCTCTCCTTTTTAGGACCATCGAGAGTGCTGTAGTGCCCCAGAACTCTGTTATCTAGTGCATAGAGAAAGTTGCAACAGAGCTGTGCATATTCATATCAGCCATCTTTTTGCTGGCTAAGTAGTCCAACCTATCAGTGATGGATAGATGGTCAATAAAAAGGGTAAATCTTTACTGGAGGTCAACCTACTCAGGAGCCGATTTTAAGTCCTTGGAATAGTTCTTTGGAGATCTTATTTTTTTTCTGCTGACTAAATAGAGATATAAGCAAAAAATTTTACCTAGAAAGCTGGTGACCAAAAGATGAGTGGTGTTAAAATTCACAATCACTCTGTGTGTGTGTGTGCAGATAAATTCCATTAAAGATCCAGCATGGAATTCTATTCTTACTGTTTCCCACAAAGAAGTTTATTCAACCCAGCTTGTTTTGTCTGTGTCACATGAAGTGATTTGTGATCTACCAAGTGCTTTTCTACCTAAATAGGAGATAACACCTAGTGAACAGCTTGACAGTGATTTTTAGAATATTGAGAACCCAACTTCAGCTGAGGAAAAGACTTTACAAGAAAAAAGGCAGTTAAAGTGCTTATAACACTCACAGTATGTGTACTGTGATGTTATACATGGTTAACTTTCGCATGAGCCTATTAAGTTATAGCTTTCACCCCAATTGAGCATTGCAGGAAGCAACTCATTTCCCAGGCCATCATGCTGTGAGACAACAAATTCAGAAGGAACAGTTTTGTTAGCAGTGGTGCACTCTGCAGAGTCTTGTTTTGGTTGTTTTTCTGTAGAAGAATGTAGCAGTGCTCAATGAAGCTTTTGTGAAGTACACTTCAAAGTATGTTAACTGAAAACTGAAATTAAAGAGAGTGTACCCTCAGTTCATGTAAAAAGGATTCAGAGGTCAAGGCTGAGTAGAGAAAAAAAGGCTTCTCCTGGATCAGTAAGGCGACGGATCGGCACTGTGTAGATGTGTGCTTTTTACATACAGCAACTGAAACAGATGTTTGGTAGAAATTCATTTTTCATCTCCCATTAAAGGGATGAAGTGAAGATCTTCCACTTGTAAAGTTCTTTATGGCTGTGCAAGGATTTTGCAAATGTCCCTATTAAGCTACTGTGTGCTGTATCAATGAGCTTCTGTAGCTTAATAATGCATACTGTTTCAAAATTTATTTATTGCATTGTGGGGTAAGCAGGCTCAGTTGTAGATTAATAATCTCTTCTGATTTAGAGGTATTAATGTTAACATGCATAGCTATGCTTGGTAGTGTAAAACACGTTATTTTCCTTTGCCTATTTAAAAATGTTGATGCTTCTTACTCTTTAAAGAATGTCATAGTATCATCTGTGTGGATATGAAAATTTTGGACACAAATTAAAATCTTTCAGGCATTATTTTGGCTTTATATTCATTACTGCAACCAAGCTTCTGAGAAAAATTTTGTTGGCCAGAGAACAAAGCAGCTTTTGTAGAATTATTGAACTAGAAATACTAATGGAAGGGATGTTTACCTTATACTTTGTAAAAATGAACAAGAAAAACCTTTGCTGGGAGAATGGTCTGTTCAAAAATTTACTATTGTTTGCTCTTAATAACTCGGTATTATTATAGTCCTCTTTCATGACATTGTGGGACATGAAATTGTATTTCAAAAATTAATTCAGAATTTAGAATTTTCATTTGAATTTCACCCACTTTGTACTTGAGTTTAGGTATCTGTCTAGCAGTAGACATAAAGCTCATTTTTTGGAGCTGAGTAAAGCTTCAACTTGCTTTCAGGCCAATCATGACAGCTGTTTATTACATGGCTTACCTTAAAGCCATAAAGATTAGTACTTAATTCCAAAGTTGGCTGTGATATGGCACGCTCCTTTTGAAATACATGACTATTGAAACCAGGAAAACCTTAATGTATTTAAATTTTTGGCTAACATTTTTTTTCCCCTCCTTCCTACCCTTTAAATATGATTTAACTCACATGATTAGAATGGCAGCATCTGGTCACAGTAATGAAGCACTGCATAAAAAATGGGAAAGAGCTATGCATTAATTTCATGGGGTTGTGGTTCTTTAATTGTTTCTTACCCTCCCTGGAGACTACTTTCTCTTCACACTGAGTTTTTTGGCTGGCTTTGTTGTAGAGGTTCTACAACATATGCTTCTTAAGGAGCAATCAAACTGTAGCACTAGATTTTTGAAGGGAAAAATACTGACTGTGTGGCAGCAAAACTGGATTGAAGATAAATGAGTTAGCAGAAAGCGATGATGGTGATTTTGGTGGAGCTGTCTTGTAAAAAGTAGCCAATTCATAGAGTGCTTTCCTCATGTATAAATGTGTGAGGGAGAGACCATCTCATTTTCCATAAGCGTTTCTATATTAGAACAAAAGTAATCCCTGATGCTACTGGAACTCTCAAATCAACATTTCCTCAGCCAGCCTTATTCCCATATAATAAAGCCCCTTATAGATGGTCTCAGTCTTCTGCTTTGACTTTCTACGTCTTAAATGCAAAGAAATGAATTTCCTGCAAGCTGGATGCTGATGAGCTATTGCTTACTTTTCTGATGAGCACAGTTGTCATAGCTCTCCGGTGACTTGACTCTGGTCAGGTGAGGGGCAATGGGGCTGCTCCTCCGAACCTTGTGCTCTCTCACTGCCTAATTACTGCAGATCTTTGAGCTGCTTTCTTAGACTTTAGCTTTTCCTCTGATAGCAAGCTCCGCAAATCACAAAGATGAGTGTTAGTCCATTCAGCTTCCATGAGAAATCTGTGGGTCCATCTATTGCCACCTCAGCCAGACTCTTCTTCCGGAACTAAAGAGAAATTTGTTGAGCCTCTAACCTTGAAACTCTGCATAGGCATTGCCCGTATCTCCTTTTGCAAGCAGTATGGACAAGCAAGAGCAGATTAGAACGACAATACCTTTGGTACTGAGATTGAAATGCCCACAATATTTGTATTTCAAGCATTCTGTTTTGGAGTAACACTAGCCTGGGCCTGAGGATAAAATACCCACTAACAGCTACTTTGCATTAAGTGCATCTTCTAGTTTAGTTTAATCCAAAAGGAATCCAATTCATGCAAAAGGTTAGTGGGAATAACCAGGAGACTCACTTCAGAAGTGCACTCCTAGTCCGACTAATCCACTAAGCCAGTACTGACCACTTATGATTTACATCTGAGACTGCCAGATATAAATCTGTGACAGTGATGTTTCCAGAAAGGAGGAAAACAAGACAGTTCCTGTGGAGGAATTCATTGCCATAGTGTTTTCTCTGATCTTTTAATTTCTCTTCTGCTGACTGTGAACATACAGGGAAGTTCCCAAAAGAAAGAAGGCTAAAAAAATGGCCTGGGAAGGGATAACCTGAGGTTTGCAGTGGACAGAGTGTAGTAAGGTCTAAGATAATACAAGGTTTGCCTACTGTGCAAACCAAGGGCTAAAGTTGCAGTGAGGGGAGGGATTTGAAACTAAAGGGAGGGATAGCTGTTTGCATATACCTCACCCATGCTGCCTAGAGGAGGTCTGAATTAAAAAATGGAAGAGTTTAATTGGCACCTGTTGGAGACAGGTATAAAGAAAAACTATATAAAGATGGCATTGCAAAGATACCAGATTGAAGACTGGATTCAGGGAAGGAATAATACTGTGGGATCTAGACCACTAGCAGAAAGGTTTGTCCCTGCTCTGCTGATGTGGTGTTCCCTGGAACTGGGTGTGATTAGCTAATCCTTGTCCTCATGCTGCAACTGAGGAAGCAAGCCACTTCTGTTTTCCTGAGCCTGCCAACTTTCCCCATGTTTTCTCTCTCGGCTATTACCCTGTAACTGTCTCAGAATTTGGATTTGACCAAAATCCAGGTAGAAGTTCCACTGCCTACCCCTCTTTGGATATTCTATGCTGTGTTTTCAATTTGATAATTCAGTAAAATATTAACAAAGAAATCAAGTCTTATTTATCACAGGAGAAGAAAGTGCAGGTTCTACTTGCAGTCATGCTTTTTACCTGATGCTTCTCAACCATGTGGTCAGTAGCACTTAGATTCACTGCAGAGATAACACAGACAAAAATACTGACTGAACTCTGCAGGTCAAACCTCTGTGATACAGAGCAAAATAAGATTAGTAGAGTAATTGCTTAATTTCCACTTTTCATGTCAAAAACCCCACAAATGAACAAAAGAATCCTCTTTGTAGGATATAAAGAGCACATTATTTTTCATAAATATTTCATTTTATTCTTCAAAAAAAGAGACCTTTAATGAGGTAAAAAGGAGAGAAAATTCCCCAGATAACCTGTTATAGTGGGGAAAAGGAATGAAAAAAAGAAGGTAATCATCATCTGGTAGTGGTAAGTTTTCAGGCTGGCAGTACTGGCAATATTGAAAAGCAGTTGCCTTTACCAGAAAATATAGAATGAAGTGAAACCAGTAGATCACTGAAAATGCTTTTATAAAACAAGTAAGTATCTGCTTAATTGCTTTTCCCTGCAAATATAATTTAGCCCACATTCCCAATAAATTAAAAAAACCCCAACCATTCTTAGTAATTACATCTCATAGCTTTAAACATGAGAACAAAGCTCATGTATTTAGAAGAGAGCTTTTTCAGTTGTCACAACATAAACAGTTCTAGATTTATTTTTTTTTAACTAAAATGAAAGAAGATTAAAATTATTTTTTCTTACAGAGAAATTACTCTGTATTTCTTCAGGATAGCAGCTTCCTCATTTTCTCCTCAAACATCTGCTCTTGTCTCTGGTGGGTGGACCACTGGGAATGCTTACTCTCAGCCAATAAAATATTCCTCTAGTCGTAAAGACATGGAAGAACAACACAAAGCAGTTTTCCTTGTGGCTTTGTGATTTTTTTTCATTAATATTAAACCACTCAGGTGATGTTTCCTTTTCACTATCTTGTCTTAAAGCAGCTTTCAGGCATGTGCATCAAGTGCCTTACAATTCTTCTTCTTCTCAGGATTCTGAGACAAGACTATGAAACATCACAACATGAAAATAATTTGTCAAATCAATGACTTCAAAATTAGATCAAGAAATGGTTTACAATAATCTATTCCTAACATAATATGAGATGAATTATGAAGTTCCTTGCTTAATGTATATATTTTAAACTTTTCATGGTAGGATTCAGTAATTTAAACACTGAGTCTGATGCCACTGCAACGGCTCAAAGCATCCTGCCTGTTTTTCAGCCTCCACTCTGGTAGGCCATGTGCCTCTCTCAAATCCTCTGTCAGGCCTGTATTTTAGTCAAATGGCTGAGTTATTTCCAATTAGATGTCATGTTTTAGGGATTGAGTTATGCTCTCACTGTCTGAACTATTATTACTATTGCCACTATAGAAGGACGCATTTTACTTATAAAAAAAAGCCCCAAACAACAAAAGAACTGCTGTAGCTTACTGTCTGTATCTAGCTTAATTTCAATTTATCTTCCCATGGAAATACTTTTCTGTAACCTGAAGACATGTTTGAAATAGTTTGCAATTATAGCAGAATATATGGTCCTGCAAATTTATGCAACATGGTGGTTTACTGGACTTAGATAGCCCTTATTATGATTTTGCTCAAACTTATTTTAAATTAAAGCCCATGAATAACAAATATTTTCAAACAGAATGTCAAAGTGTTGTATTCTGCTAACTTTTCACCCTACTTGGCTGTAAACAAGAAGATTAGCATTGAGGAGTAAAGTTTAAGTATTCCGTCTGATATAACTAGGTGGAAGTCTCACAGTTTTAATGTAAAAAAAGTGTGATGACTTGGGGCTGATTCTTTGACAAGGTGATGGTTGCCAACCCTTGCCATCAATGCAAGTATAAGGCTTTAGATCCTGGCAGAAAGTGGTCTGCACTTTTCCTGTGTGCCTGTGACCTGTTTGTAGGGAGGCAGACTCATGGTTATTCTTGTTGTGTCAAGTGAAATCAAATTTCCAAATCAATTATGAATTCTTTAAACTACCTACATATATTACCTCTTCATCCTAGCTCTGCTGTCAATCGGGGGGACTTCCCAGTGCAGCAACAAAGGTTTAAAATTTGTGCGTGTAGTGAAGTACAACGAACAGAAATGAAGGAAAGGATTGAAGCTAGACAAGTGTTCATTTTTATTTTAATTATAGATTTTGAACTACTCTGCCTTCTTTATAGTCTTTCTGGTCTAGTCCTGGGCTATGAGCTTATTGAAGTGCATTTGAAAAAGTAGGTCTGAAAGCACAATTTGTGCAACAGGCATAGTGGCAGAGACTAGCAGGCTTAACTTGCTGAGCTGCAGCTCTTCCTCTTCTTCCCCAGTGGTATCCACTTCCTTTATCTCTGTCCTTCATAAACAGAGGTGCAGTAGCAAAAGAGAAGATTTTTATTTTTTGCTTTTGGTCTTTAGTCCCTTTTGCCCTACAGGCAAGGAGAGAGCTGTCTTCATTTTCTGAAAGAAAATAAAACTTCCTCGGGAACCCAAGAGACAAGAAGACTTATCTGGGTTACAGAATAAGGAATACTGGATAAAATAACTGTCAAAACAGAGTGAAATAGTCTTGTTTTTATTTTTCTGCCATATTTGTGCAGAACTGTAGGGCTTGGTAGTGTTGGTTTTTTTAGAGGGGATTGTTAGCTTCTTTTTGACACCCGAAGTTAATGGAAAAAAAATCTCATCCTCTTTCACATTTCTTTCTTGCTCATCATCTGGACAAATTTCAATATAAATCTGGAAGTAGGGGCATAGGACTTCTTCTAATAAGGTACTGTGGCTATATTCTCAGAAATTTGTCTCTGAATAGGAAACAGCAAACAAGAAAAGATATTTTTTATCTTCTTCCCTTGAATATTTGCACGATATCATGTAGGAAGCAAAAACTTTGGCAATTCTACTTTATATCATTCTGAGTTCTTAAAAAAAACTAATAACAATACAAGATCTGGGTGTAGTGGGTCAAACCAAAGGATTAGGCTGAGTTGCTTAAACATAATGTCTAGCTAGAGCCATTTGAGATATTCTCCATTACCCAAGATCTTTGAATAACACTCAGGGATCCAGATACAGCTATGCAGGGCTTATAAGACACCTGCATCTGCCTTGGATGGCAACTGGAGTGCAAGAAAAATATGCCATGCCTAATATGACACCAAATGTTTACCTCAGAAACCCAAGAGTCAAAGTTCAGGTTATGCTTTTTTTCCATGTTTGCTTGGATTTCAAAGCACATAAATACCATGTAAAACAGTTAATTTTTGCTGGCTTTCACATTTGGACATCTTGAAGCAGGGCTACAAAAAACTGCATTCCTGTTGATAGTCAAAAGCATTAAGCCATATATATTAATCTGATATGTAAAGGGGCCAATCCATGCTTTCTGTAGAATATATTTAAATATCCAGTCTTTTGACATTTAAGTCCTCGTGTACTACTAAAAAGGACAAGACAGACTATGCTACAAATTGAAGCAGTAATTTTTTTTTGTTCTATTTTTGAGACTCATAGAAGCTAGGAAAATTGCAAAAGGCAAAACCTAGAAGCAACAGAAAAGGAACATAAAATCAGGAACCACTGCATTCTTAAGTGCCTGTCCCAGTTTATTTTTCTGTTACTTGCCTAAATCAAGTGTGATTTGGTTTTAAACTTGTAAGAAATCTGGGAAAAGACAGGAGTATCTCTTCTTTTGGTCCCTAATCAGACTTCAGGACATACAGAAGAGAAACAGCCTTTTTTTCCAGATGAACAAATACCATTCTGACAGGTGAGAGTTATTGCTCCGGCAGCTGGTACCTATATTGAAAACCTGATTGTTTAGGGGGAAACTCACCATGGCTACTACTGGTAGATCTTTTTTATAATATTTTAAAACATAAGGAGGAATAATGATGAATTTTTTGATTTTAAATGGAAAAAATCCAATCCAGTTCTTAACGTTCCCTCTAGAATGTGCACATAGAAGATGGTAGTCAAAGAGAAAGCTTAGGAGGACACTGGATTATAATTGTCTTGAATGTCGTTTTCTATGTTTTGACTTTTGGGTCTACATTCCTATACAAAAGTTGTGATGGTAATAAGAATGGAATTTGATGTAGGCCTACAGGAGCATGGCCTCAATGACCAGCCTGACTGAAAAGCACTGGAGAAGCAAGCCTCTTTAACTGACTTGGGTGATAAGGTTTCAAGGTGACGAAAGATTCTGAAGTCTACCTTTAGTTATACTTAACTTTTACTATTGCCTGTGACCAACAAGAGAAACTCACTTTGTTTTAGTGTGCTGACTGAATTGTCGTTGTGCAACTGTGATTGACTGATCTCATTTAGGAAAATTTTGTGTTTTGTCTCTTTCTGCTTTCATGGTGAAAGCAGTCCCTTTGGCAATGAGGCTCTGCCTTTTGAGTTGACAGCTCTACTCTTGTTGTCCCTTGTAGGACTCTGTTAGTGAAGCAGCAAAACCACTAGGAGCAATAGCGCAGAAAGAGCTGAGAAGTCTTATTCTGGTTCCTCAGCTGCCACCTTTATTTTCTTTATGGCACAGAGAAGCCAGAGAATGGTTAACCAGTACGCCACAGGAGTTTCCCTCTCACTTAAGTTTGTTCCCCGAGGCCTATAAAACTATAATAGTTAGCACCTTCCTGGAAATGAAACAGGTAGTAGCTCTGAGCATCATTGACTGTTGAAAAGCCTCAGGGCAGAGGAGGCAGGCAGAGGGCAGAAGGCTGTTTTATCCACAGGAGCAGAGAACTTTGCCTTAAGGCAGAGTTTCAGACCAGTGAAGGCCTTAAAGGTCTAATTGGGATGGTGGCTAGAAATCCAGGTGGGCCAGAAATATTTCATAAAGCTGTTCTCTTTTCAATTCTGACCAAAAGAAACAGTGGTGCGCAATAAAGATATTTTGCACTTCAGCAAACACACCCTGAAGCCTGGGAGAACGACTGGTGGGTTTACTGTATTTTTGTAACTGTTTTGCTCATCCTTAATTGGTAACAAGATAAATTTTTGGAGAGTACAAAATAAATAGTTTCTCTAATGTAAATATTTTGGGACTGAATTACAATTAAAAAGTATAATTTGAAATTCCAAGCACTGCTACCTCAATGCTGACCGATTAAGAGATTGATGCATCTGACACAGGAAGAAAGGCTAAGAGACCTGAGTCTAAAACTTGTGTGTCTTTGCTCTTCCATCCCTCAGGAAACTGCAGCCTGCTACCTACTGCACCATAGTCCTTGTTACCCCCTCCATTTGCATCTAAGAGTCCTGAATAGCACATGTAAGTGACAACAGTCCTTGCCCTTGTTTGTCTTCTCACCTGTCATTTGATCTGTTCTCTTAATTGTTGTTCACCTTGACCTAAGGCTCCCTGCACACTTAATAAAAGTCTGGCTTTGGCACTCAGAAGAGTTGAAATTTTGTTTATATCTCTTTGGATCTGTGGCCAAAGAAGGAGCTGGAAGGAAACATCCAGACCATTTCAGAACCAGTATGGCCCAGGGGAGATCAGGTCATGTTTTGGAGGCTAATAAAACTGTGCTGTGTCAATATTTCTCCAACAACTCTGCTGGAAATATCACAGTTTACAAGGCAGAAATTGCCTTGTTATCTTTGGCATTGTTTTCTTTAGGCTTTGCGTTTCTCTGTGTGTTTTTCCTAAAGACAACAGGATTTGACATCAGTAAAAATATTAAGCGGAGCACTACAGCAGTTACCACACTTTTCATTTCCTTCCCCAAAATATCATCCATTGCACCATTGAAAGAAGAACAGGAAAGTCCTGTTCTCCTGTCAGCTCTCAGCTTCTACATTTATAGGGAGTCACAATGCACAGTTAAAATGCAAAGCAGACTTAATACTTTCATGGAATGTTAAGCTTTTTCTTTCATTGCAGTTTAGTATAAGAATAATAAACACCGTTGTCTGTTTTCCCAGTGACAAAGGACATTATGGTCTTTGCATTCACAATCTTAGTCTGGATTCAGCTGTCTAGACCTATTGCATGAGAACATAAACTAAGAATATAATAACAGCCATAGTTTCATACTTATCAAAGGTTAAGAGTAAGGTAAGTGTATTTCTCTTCTGATACTCACCTTGCTTAAAGGTCTTGAGATGGATGATATTTCTATGTATTTCTATATGTCACACACTTCCATTGACTTTTGCAGCGTCACTGTCAGGCTGTAGAGTATTATTATGCACCTTTTATCTACCTATTATATTTTATATTTTTTTATCGACCTAATATCTTTTATTACCCACCACAGGTTTGACAAGGAGTTTCACATTTGCGCCTGTCTTTTCCATCAGAATTAGTATAGTAGCACCATGCAAAGGGATGCAGGATTTAAGGCAGAGAGAGCAATGTAAGGAATAGATCAGTGGCAATGAAGGGATGCCGAATGAAAAATAACACTCTTTTTCCGGATCACAGATAACAACCATTTTCACTGAAGTTTATTAATAATTTATTTAGTATTTTTCTGTTTTGATAGACGACATCTTTTTAAAAAAGAGCTTTGGTTTTGTTATTAAACTACTGTCTTAAGTGAGACTTCAGACCGCAAAAAACTGATACAGGTTGTGGTTTTCTAGGCAGGTGAGTACCAGTTGATGTGCTGCATTACACATCTGTTACATGACGTGACTGAGTATCTCCCACAACCAGGTCAGAGCTGGACTGATTCTGGGCTAAGGAATATCTAATTTGAAATTCACTGAATCAAATCTACCTTGATACCTCTGTTGTAAGGAAGGAGAGAGGGAGTAGAGAAATATACCGAGCAGAATATGCAAGGCTTGCTTTCCCTTCAACGTTTAGTAGTAGTAGTTAGGGTGCTCTGTTCTGGAGCAGCTTCTTTCCCTTGTATAAAATTCTGGTACCCATTCCTGTAGTTGAGTAGTCTACCATCTTATAAATATCAGTTTTGCAATACGTAGCCAGAAAAATAAGAGAGTTGGATAACCATGCCTTCTAGAAATGCTTTGCCCTTTTGCAGCAGATCTGGTCATGAGCCCAAGCACACTCCTGATGCTGGTGCTGCGGGAGCTGGCTGTACTCAGCTGCCACCAAAGAAGAAAGCGCTCTCCCAGAGAAACAAAAAAGAGCGGTGCTTCATTTACTTTTTTTGTCCAAATGAGGAGTGTCTTGGCCTAGATAAGGGCACTCAGTAAAGATTTATGTGAAAATTCATTCTGGATGCAACTAATCATAATTACACTTGGCTGAGGCTCTACTGCATTGTGCTAATAAGTGTCTCAGTTTTTGACAGGACTGACCAGCTGGCAGAGCTAGAAGTGAAGTGCTGCTCTACCTATCTCCTCTCACCTGTCTCAGGCGCAGTAAATGCTCTTTTTTCTTTACTGGTCAAGTGAAGGCCCACGAAGATAAAAACGGTCAGCACACTTCAGGGCTCTGGAGCAAAATGGCCTGTTTATTAAAATGGCTTCCCCCTTATATAGGGCAGGGCAGGAAAGTGCTGGAAGGAGGACACAACTGGGAAGGAGTTAAGGCGGAACATGCAAACTAAGGGGATGGCACAACTGAATAAGGAAATGCACTGCAATGCACCAAAAACTAACCAATCAGAGGATAGGGTTCAGGACCATGAGGAACAGGAGAACTTTCAACAACTTGGGGTACAGTAAACAGGGAATACTACAACAAACTAGAAAATAAAGTGCAAAGCTCATAACGCTTTTGTTTAAACAGTCCATTTCTTTTCATTGAGAGGTCTCATCTTCATAAGGTCTCATCTTGAACTTAGGCTCAATGTCCTTTTTCCAATCTTCATATCTGCCAAATTCTTCTCCTCCAACAGTCAAGATGCAGTGCTGGCACAGCAAAGACTTCTGTCAGAAGGTGGTTTTGGGCTTCTGTTTGATCTTTCAATTCCCTCATCTGCTGTCTTACTTGAATCTCTTGCTTTCTCAGTGCATCAATAAATGCACCAAAGCATCTCTTTTTTTAACAAGAAAAGAAAGGACAAGGATTCAAAAAGTAATTCATAAATATGCAGAGGCTGAAGCATGGCAAAAAATGTTAGCTCTCTCTCATAATCCCACCAAGTAAAAATGTGCAGAGAAGGATACGTGAGACCTGCAGATCAGAGAGCAGCCTGTGCTCTGGAGCTAATCTATGGTGGCCAGATGTAACGGTCCAATAAAGCTATCACAATCCCAGATATGGAAGTAAAAACTGGAATGATTTATTGAACAAGAAAGTGCTGTTTAAGGGTCTTGGAGGCTTACATACTAATGAGGAGGCAGGGTTATTCCAAACAGGAGTTTTCACAATCTATTAGCATTTCCAGTAACAGGGATGATATAAGGGGAAAAATCATTTTATATTTCTCAGATATAGTATTTACATTTTGGGGAAAAAGGTTTGATATTTCCAGTAAGCAGGGTTACATTGGGGAAGGGTGATCAACTTTACCTGAAAGAAGAATTTATACAGGAAGGGAGAAAACAATGGGATATCTGACAGCATCATGCAAAGTCTTTCTACATCCTGCTGGGGGAGATCAGGACAATCCACACGAATTATGTCAATGGATCTTGTCTGGTCGCTTAGACAGTGGGTTTTTCCCCAGCCCCTGTGACCCAAGGTTTCCTGTTTAATCCTTGCAGTTCCTTTTCTGTTGTTATCTGAATTTTGGATTGCAACAGCCAGATATTTGACATAAAGGACAACACTTATCTCTTTCAAACCTTACAGGTGTTTATTACAGATCTTGATTTGTAAACTATAACAGATTATTTCTCCTAATAAATAATCTCGGTATAACTTCAAGCCATTTTTCCAGTGGGAGTGAAGAATAACAAGGTGGTTAGAACAACAGAGCAGGGTGAGGGCTGTGTTTTTGGACAGATAGATATAATTTCTAAAGTATGTTGTGACCGAGAGGGAATATTGCATACTCATTCCTGCATTTGATTCCCCCCTCATAAAAGGTGACTAAGAAAAACAACCACTTTAGGAAAATGTCTTGGGATTAACAGTCGGATGAATTATGATAGCCTGAGTCTATGTTAGAGTTACAATTAAGATACCATTTTAGGACTTTCCAAACTTTATAGCAAAGCTGAAAGGACTTACTGCATCATTACCTTGGCTAGAGATGTTCCCTGATAAAAGCATATACTGCACTTCAGGCAAATTTTCTTTCAGTACTATCAAAGCACCACAGAAACTGCACCAGGGGTGAGGATCTGGACCGCTAATTGAAATTTCTCTAATGCTATTACTGGCCATACACTACACTGTTATCTATTGGCCAAATGCATTCATGACACTTGAGAGATTTATTTAAAGCATTTCTCCTAATCCTGTCCTTTCCTATTCCATTGTACTAAAGAAACAGCAGCAACATGACAGCTAGTTGGCTGCCAGTCCTTGCTGGAGAGTGAATCACTCATGGTGACATCAGGGAGATTCCTAGCTATCATCTCTGAGATTTATTAATGTCTTTACCAAAGGTGATACATGATCACTTGGGAGAAGCAGTTTGAAAAGACGTATACACAGGTATGTAGATGGAGGAATTAGGGAAGGATTAGAATTAATTTCAAATCTGAACTATGCTTATTCTGTATGATTGTGTGCTTCATAAACTGATCTTTTGCTGGGGATTGATTGGAGCTCTGTGTTGTTTGAAATTCTTCTACTTTTGATTTCTTTGTCTTTTATCTTTAAACATCTAAAAAATGTACCTGTTTGGAGTAATGACAGCTATATCTTTTCCTCTTTGCAACCTGTCAAAGGCCTACTGATTTTGGGGCTAAAGTCCACCTAAAGATCAGGTGATTCATTTAAATACCACTCCATTAGATGAAAATTATGGTACAGATAGAGCTTGAACAAATCCATGTGTCTGCTCTGACTTTTCCTCAAGGCAGTTTATATTCTGAAATTACAGTGAAAATATGGCTTCCAACAGTCATACAACTATGTCTTCATAGGATAACATGGATCACATTCTTGAACTTAGTTTGCTTGAACAAACCAGAAAAAAAGTCTTTCTTTCTTTTACAAAACTCTGATCCTTAGTATTTCTGAATAATTAAGTCCCTCTATAATATGCTGTTCATTATAGTCGCTGTAATGAATATTTAATACAACTAGCAACAAGGGTTATATGCTTGCTATAAATATTTTTTTTACACTGGAATATATGATAATGCATTTAAATGGCCTTCCTGAAGATATTGTCATCTTATTTTATTATGTCCCTATTATTTAGTTCCTGATTTGCTAGGAATATACAGTGCACTGAAAAAAGTCTTTCATCAGCCATAAAGGTGACTTCTTTCAAATGACAAAACAAAAACAAATTTCTCAAACCACAGTGTTTTTTAATAAGCAGACTTTTTAGAAATAGGCTTTTCAACTACTGCATTTTCTCCTATTTCAAAAAAAGCTCTATGCTGGAAAAACTCAAATCTTATTCCCCAAATACTTGCTAAAATTCCAATGTTTATTGGTCACAGTAGGGTTCCGCAATTGGACTCATTCACTTAGTCTGCAGGAAAAGGCCAATAACAGCATATGCAAATTGAGAAAAACCTCCAACAGAAGCAGACTGTGTCAAATCCCTGACCCCCCAAGTTAGGATCTGCAGATGCTCTGTAGCTTCTACAGAGAAAACACATAATTACATAGAGAGAAAAGAAATAAGACTGCTGCGTACTACAAAACAGAGCAGAGCAATGTTTTTCTGAATAAGGTGATCATCACCCACTGGAGTAGTAGCCTTGTGCTGGGATTAGATTAAATTTTCTGCTAAATCTATTTATAGGTGACCATGTATATTTGCATAGAGACTGCTTTCTTCTTTGTGCTAAGTAAATCAACTGTGAAGTGCCCCTGGATAATTATGATCTGATATTTGGATATGAACAATAACTTCACATGAGTATATTTATCTCCATTAGCATACAAATACAAGAATCCTTTTCATGTATTAATGAAGGGGCTGCATATTTTCTGTACTAATCTATGGCATTTAATGGATTTTCTCGATGTGATTTTATTTATCATGGGAACGTGTATGCTGATCCTTTGCTTTCCCATTGCAGGTTTCCTAAATTGTATCCTTGCCAAGCTTCCTAAATTACCAATTCTAACAGTAAGCCTGATAAGTACTCGCACTTGCATTGATATAATTACTATATCAAGTTTGACATATCTGGTGTGGACTTGATTGTAAAACCTCTACACTAGAGAAAAATAAAGTCTGACATTACAAGTAGAACTGTATCCCTTTCTGCCTCCTCTCATGGCTTGATAGGAGTACCCTGACACAGGACAGGCTTCAAATGTATCCTGGAGATTTTTTTCTCCTGTCCAAACCTGATAGACTTCAAGAGCTCAGGATATAGGCAGGGTAGAGCACCAGCAGTCACGACTGGCACAACAGTAAGTTGTCTTACTTTGCTTTCAGGGTTACAAAATAAAAAAGAGGAAACTACTTGATAGACACTTCTGCCTTCCTTTTCCTTCCTCAACTTCTGTCTTCTCCAGGCAAGTTGAGAAGTGATGTTCCTGCCAATATGAAAATCAGACTCCAAGTAGAGTGTTTATCCTCAAAGATACTGGCATAGTAGTTACATGCATGCCCTGCCTGATCCTCACTTTGTCATTCATGTCAAAAAGCGAGGTCAAATAAATGTGATGAAGAACATTTCTTTTTATTTGGAGACTCACTGTTAAGGCAGACAAGTTATAACATGCTCTCTGCCAAGTTATTTAGAGCAACAGAAGAAAACTGCAGCCCACACTGACCTTTTTCTCCTGCTCAACCTAAACATTTTCCTTATGTCAGGAAAACTCATTGAGAAATGCCAATCTGACAAAACCTGAAGTGCTCTATGATAATGTATTGATTCTGTCCAAACCTTCAGATCAAACTATTTGGGAAGATACAGGGAAGTGGCCCTGTACCTTGCATAATGATTTTCCAGTCTTCCCTGGTTTTCTGGACTTTCTTCTTCCGCCCACCTAACCAGGGAAGTTTTGGTGCTCCCTGGCCCCACTGCTCCCAGCCGGGCAGGCTGACATGGAGGTAGGAGGCACCAGCATGGTCTCTGCCTGAGCCCCCACACCCTGCTGATCCCCAGAATGAGTTTTCAGGAAGCAGCTACATACATGGTCTGGCTTCACTGTCCCCTGGGCTGCTTGGCTTTCTGACCTGTTCTCCAGCAAGCTGGACAAAAAAATGGGAAAGATGTTTGCTTGCTGTGCTGGATGCCTTCTTGCTGGCTCTGAAACAACACAATACAGTGAAGTTCTGTAATCTTGTTGGTCGATTTTTCTTTTTATAAATTTTTTTGCAAGGTGACATTCCTCTTTAAGGTTCTGGATTTCTTGAAGAAATTTAGTTTTGATTCCCAATCATATGGAAATAAATTAAAAAAAATATTTAAATTCTTTCTTGATTAAGAAGGATGCATCTTAAGCTTTCTCCCCACTGCTTCAGGGGATCAAAAGAAGTAATGTGTTGCCTTAACAAGAATAATTAGACTTGGGAAAGTTAGTTGAGACAATTAGAGATGATTTTTGTCTTTGATGTGCATCTTCTTCTCCTTGAAATTGCTAAAGGATTTAGCAAAGAAGCTTTTCAGTTTTTGCTTCTCAAGAAAGAGCTTTAGACTGGGTTGAATTGAAAGAATAGGGTTTTTTTTTTATTTTATTCCTCTATTTATTTTTATTAATCGAGTTTCCCAACTTACTCCTTCCTTCCTGATGAAGGGTTTAGAGGGCAAGTCTTATGAGGAGCTGTTGAGGGAGCTGGAGTCTTTTAGCCTGGAGAACATGAGGTTTGGGGGTGATCTTATTGGTCTCTACAGCTGCTTGAAAGGAGGTTGTGGCCAGATGGGGGTCGACTTCTTCTTCCTGGCAACTAGCAACAGGACAAGAGGCCATAGCCTTAAGCTGTGCCAGGGGAGGTTCAGGGTGGACATTAAGAGGAATTTCTTCACATAAAGGGCTGTCAGGCATTGGAACGGGCTGCCCAGGGAGTTGGTGGAGTCACCATCCCTGGAGGGGTTTAAGAAAAGACTGGAAGTGGCACTTAGTGCTGTGGTCTAGATGACATGGTGCTGTTCATTCATAGGTTGGACTTGATGATCTCAGAGGTCTTTTCCAACCTAATTGATTCTATGATTCTGTGATATTGCCTGTTAAGGGACAATAAGTATTTTTTTAGGTAAAACAGTTAAGAATATTGAAATAAAACCAAAATCAAGTAGTGAACCAAACCTCTTTCCCTCAGAAAAAAAAGCATTTTCATTTTTTGGTTCTTTGTTTTGCAGAGCAAAGGTTAGGACGTATTTTATTTCTAGTTTTATTCTAATAGAGGAGTACTTAACTGAACATTTGTCATTTGTCAGCTCATTTGCGCTATGCACTGCTAGAACCATAAGCAAAAATGGCAGGACTGAAATTCACTCTCTGAGCAATTACAATCAGCAAGTGGTTTGCATGCGATGATTCATTCATCGGATCAAATGAGTTTGACCCCAGAAGTTCTTTGTATAAATTCCGTGGTATGTGTAGGCTTTAAAAATGATATAAATTATATTAAAGAAATTAATTATAAAAAAATTAACTTAATTAAAATATAAAAAATATAGTAAAGAAAATAATTAAACAAAAGGCTTGTGAAATCTTCAGAGTGGCTGGCTGTGTAACAAATGGCTTCAATTTTCTGATAAAGAAATGACTCATACAGATATTTTGTTTTCCTAAGGAACATGTGAAAAATATTTTTGTTTTGGTAATAAATAACTCTTTGCATGTTCTTTTCCTTGATATAACCCTATAGTGAAACAGTATTTTATTTATTTATTATACAGCACAGGTTTTGTCTGAAAAAAACATTTCTTTCTTGTCTGAGTGCATCAAAAAATCCCACATCCTTTCTTTTTTCAGTGCTTGCTTTTTCCAACTTTGATACTTCAAAAAAATATAATGCTAACAGTGTTAAAGAAAAAAAAAATGAAATCTAAGTCTCTGATTATCGTAAGTCTGGCATGAATTCAGCCCAAGAAGAAATCTTCAGTGAAGCTTGGCGCACACCTGAATCGTAAGGACTAATAGATGCACGTCTCTGTTTGAATAGAGCTGGAGGGTCTGGGACAGGGATCCAGCCCTATATGTCCCAGCAATCAGCTCTAAACCTTCAGTGTTAGAATTGGGTCTTTTCTTCATTCCCTTTCAGTTTTCCATTGCTGAAACTGAAAAAAATACTCCTTTCATGAAAACTGGGGTGTTATACAAGGACCTTTTGGTTTTGCCAAAGGAATGATTTTCTATAGTAATATAGATTTACTTGACAAGTTCTAAGTAGAGGGGTTTAAACCAGCATGCTAGGCAGCAATTTTCCAGCATTTTGATGTTTAACTTCCACCATGAGCATTTCCACTGCATTCAAGGCCCCATCCAAAGAGAATGCCAAACTCAGCAGCAATCAGGAGGTGGACTATAAATTCCCACAAGCTGGGCTGGTCGCCCAAGTCATTCCAGGCAGCTGTAGAACCTGAGGAGTGCCACCACCTTTGGCTTCTCTGTGGTCAATGGACTGGGCAGGTTTTCTAAAGGATGTTTTCCCCAAGAGTGGGTGTATTGTAGTGGGATTTTATATACATAGCAGTTTCTATGCTCATTCCTCTTAACTGCCACAGAAAGGGCACAGTAGGAATTCTCCTAATGAGCATCTTTTATATTCTTTTACTCTGAATTTAGCTTCCAACAAATGCCCACTGTGATTAGAGAATATAACCCAACAGTGTAACAATCATATGCCAAATCCTGAAAAAGGTAATACCCAAAAGAAAAAGGAAAGAACTGTGATACTGCCTTCTCCTCTGTGTTTATTTTGCCTCATTAAAATTGTCATAGCCCTAGGGATAATTAATTTTGTCACTTTTTCACCTCATTAGTTTGGTAATTCACAGTAAGAGATGTGTTCTATAATGGATTAAAGTATGATTCATTAATTGAGGTCAAACCCTCCTTATAAGCATGGAGATGGCTCCATCACTATCTTAGCTAGCTGTCTAAATAGTGATACATTGCTCATTTCTTAGCTTGTTGTAAAACAGTAGTTATAGTAGATAAGAAAGAAATGTCTTGTATTTGTCTTACAGTCAATTAGAGATTATTTCCCAAAAGAGAAGAGAAAGATCCCTAATCCTTATGTGCTCCTGTGGAATTCAAAGCCCAGATTGTGCCATGCTTAGTGTATTGCATCTGGAAAATCAGATCCTTCAGAGGGGTGATATAAAGTTATATGCTGAGCGAGGAGCTTGTTTAATGCTAGTAGATACTGGGATCATCATGAAAACAAATGTGACAAATCTGATACCATCTTTAAAAATGTTTTTATCCCTTTAGAATGTACATGGGGACACTTAAGTGCCCAGTGATGATGTGAAAACTGTATAGGCTAATCAGCAATTTTCTTGAATTATCCAGTTGGGAATAAGCTAATCATCTTAATGGCTAGACAGCCCTTAGGACAGAAATTGCAGTGGTTCAACTACTCCAGCTCTGAGAGGCTTAAGCTTCTTCTTTGCTAGAAGTACACTAACCTTTGGGCAATAAAACGAGAGATAAGGCAGCAGGCTACTTTCATGGTGTCTAGTGGAAGCTAGAACATAGTCCATCCAAAATTGCTGAATAATGAAACTACTTAGTGAATGAACAAAATGGAGTCTGATTCTGTTGCTAAGTGATTTGCTAAGTTTCTGGAAAGCTTGGTTTTTGGCCTCTGTACTGAGAATAAAAATCTGTAAGGCACCTGACTTATCCCAGAATTACAAAGAAAAATTACATATGAATAAAAGAGAAAAAACTAGCATGACATTGACTCTTATCATCCAGTATATTGCTTATACTTACCTTCCTATATGCAGAGAAATATTGAAAGAGCTCGCTCTTGCTGTTATAGAGCTCTTTGCTTCCCAAAGGTGAAATGATTATGTTTCAGCAAAAAAACCCGTGCAGCTAATGACTCAACCTTTTTCTTGGAATTTCATGTCCATCGATGTCTTTTCAGATACCACTGCCTGTAATATTGTATAATTTGATGGTACTCTTGATGGGGAGCAGTGTTTTGTCTTTAATGAAGTGTATTATTCATTTGTATTTTATTGCTGATTGTTTGTTTGGTTCTGAGAACCAAGTTCCCACTGTGTATCATTTTCCTTTATTGTTGTTATTACCACTAGATAATCTACCCCTGATTCATGGATTAAATTTGGCTTTATTGTTGTAGGTATTAGAGTGATAATTAACTGCAAAAAGACATGGAGATCACACTAATTTAAACTTTAATTAGTTGAACTGTTGTTACCAGTTCTACTTGATCATTTTCTTACTCCACAGCTCTAGTGAGTATAATTATAAAGAAAAACTAGCAATTAAAAATAATACAGAAGTATTGTAGTGATCAATAAATATTCTCCTTAAATTTTATCTGTAATAGGCTCCCTGCCTTTTAGCATATGTTATGAAGCATATGTTAAATTAATTGTCTAAGACTGAGTCTCCTGAGCATGAGACTCCACATCATTAATCCCTTCAGTTATTTACAGCTTCTTAACAGAATGGGTATGGGCAGAGGTTGACTCCTGCATGTGCTGCAGTGAGTGCACTTACAGGGCTCCTCTGCATCCCAGGGCCTTGTCTGCAGCACAAAGGGACCAAGGGGCAGAGCAAGGAGGGGACTTCAGGCTGATTTACGAAAATGTGGAACTGAGTCATTCCCATTCACTTTACGTGTGACCTGGATGTGGAGATGCTCTACTGGATTCTGATTTGATTTGCACAAGCAGAAGTTGCTCAGTTGGAGTTGGCAGAGATAAGAATCAGACCTGTAAAAGTCCTAATGATGATTTCACATTGTTGTTTTTTTGTGTGTGTGAAAAAGGTTGTGCAATATTTTTCTCTCATAGAATCTGAAGCTGGAGCTTCAGGATTGCAGGGACAATGACTAACAAATGCAACCTGCATTGTTGTTACAACCTCCCACAGAAGGTGAGGGTTGACTCAGGTTCTTGTTAATAGATCCTTTGGGGTGGATAAGAGTGAAATGACACTGAATGATTGGTGTTTGTAACGATATATATGTAGGGTTTATTTTAGAACAAATTGTTTGTAAAGGAAAACAGATATGTGGTTGTTTTGGTTGTTATAATCCATAGTAATATATCAATACAAAAGCATAAAAATAGCACTTAAGAAAATGTTTAAGGAAAAGAAAGAGAAAGAAAGGATAAAAGTAGTATAGTCACCACCCATTGGATCCAGTGATGAAACTTCTTGATCCATCAGGGATGGGGGGAAGTCCACAATCCTCAAAGATTTCATGAGTTATATATACTCAGGTGTTCAGGTGGGAATGCCTAGTACCTCCACTGTGACAGGAAATTTTACAATGGATGATGCAATACTGGATCATGGACATGTCATGAGCCTTTGTACAAAACTAACCTTGACCCATTATGGTCCATCATCCAAGATGAATAGCTCAGGCTAGGTATGAATGTCTTCGCTGCTCTCTGGAAGGGTTTCCACAGCTGAGTCATCACGTAAAGGGAAGACGTTGGCATAAGAAGGACTTTGCAGGATTTGCCTCTTATCAGCCTCTTCCCTTATCTGGAAATCCAGTTTATAGTGTTGCCTAAAAGACCCAGGGAGAAAAAATCTCCAGGGCAACTTAAGCAGGAGGTAAGATAAGGGAAGGTTTTAATGAAGCCTCTCATGCTCTGTGCCCCCTGACCCAGGTGTTACAATTTTTATAATGATGTCCATCCAGTCTCTGCTCATCCACCCCCCGGCCCTTGCCCCGTTCTGACCCTGCCCCGCCCCTTGGGAATTGAGTCTGGGGGAGTTTTGGGACCCCCTCTTCTTCATCTTCCTCGGAGCATATACAGTCCTTGGAAGCTTTCCAAAGTTCTGGGTTTGAAGGTTGCTTTGCCTGGGTGATATCTTATTGTCCAGGCCAAGGTGCAGATGTTCTTAAACAGAATGAAGGCCTACCTTGAAAAAGAGACTAAATATACTACTGGAATTTGGGGGGAATTGATATGGAATGGGGTAATAGGGTTGGGTATGTGTAACTACTGTGCTAAAGGGTGAGGGATATAATAAATACAGCTACTTCTAAAATCTACAAAAATTAAAAAATAAAAAAAACTCCAAAGCAACAGTAGCTTCACGTGTGCATGTCATTCTGCACCTGGGATAGCTGGACAATAATACCCCCTTATCTTCTCTCAAGATCCTTTCACTGTCCAAATCAGTAGACATATTCAAGGAGGGCTGCGCTTCTGTAGATGAGTGGCAGTTTCTTTGCAGTTTTCTACAGTGGACAAAAGTATTTTGGTGATCTTAACAATGTTTAAACCATTATTCTTTTCAGTCTCTGACAGTTGCCTGCGTTGTCTGTCTATGTGATACAACTGTTGCGTCTGGTGTCCCTACAGATCCTGAGTAATGGCTTCCCAAGCGTACAGAGAGGATCAGACTCAAAAAGCCTCAGGCTCTGCTAGAAAGAGCTGCTTTGTCATTGTGTTTGAAAGTCCTAATCTACATATAATGGCCATGCCTCTAAGTGAGAACTTTTACTGTTTGCATAGATACCTACCTGGTGCATGGTGTCTAGCTGTGGGGTCCCCAGCAGAGGGAAAGCATGGACCTGTTGGAGCAGGCCCAGAGGAGGGGCATAAAAATTATAAGCTAGAGAGAACGCTTCACCTATAAGGAAAGTCTGAAAGAGTTAGGGTTGTTCATCCTGGAGAAGAGGAGGATCCAGGGAGGCTTTACTGCAGGCTTTTAAGGGACTTAAAAGAAATACGGGGACAGATTTTTTAGAAGGGTCTGTTGCAATAGGACAAGGGGTAGTGCTTTTAAACTGAAAGAGGGTAGATTCAGACTAGACATAAGGAAGAGATTTTTTATGATGAAAGGTGGTGAAACACTGGAACAGATTGCCCAGAGAGGTCGTGGATGCCCCATCCCTGGAAACATCCAAGGTCAGGTTGGAGAGAGCTCTGAGCAACCTAATCTAGTTGAAGGTGTCCCTGCTTGATGCAGGGGGCTGGGACTAGATGGCCTTTAAAGGTCCCTTCCAGACCAAACCATCCTGTGAATATATGATCTTGTACTAATCAATCTTTTCAGATTTTTTTTCCTGGAATACACTTTCTTACTTAGAATGCCAAGGTCTGAATTACAAAAAAACTTAGAAAAGGTCTGAAACCTGTGGCTGTACATGCAACTCTATTCACTCTGTATTTCAGAAGCGCAGCTTAATGCGATTTTAGGAGTCACAGAAGGGAATTACCTTTCTGCATCACTTCTCCCCCTCCCCCAGCATCTGTGACTTGATTTTGTTGGAAGACTGGGAAAACAGGGAAACAAAATTTAATCAATGACTGCTCAGTTGGCTCTGTAAAGATTTGATTGTGAGTTTCTGTTACATGCTAAGTGAATGGAAAGAGTGGTGGCCTTGAAATAAGGAGTGTCCCTTGAGATAAGAGACTGGTGGTAGTTTAAAGGTGAAGCATTGTGGCAGGGTTTGGCCATACATTGCCAGAAAAATGAAATTCATGTTTTCTTTCTGTTGCTCTAAAAATTAATAAGTAAGAATCAGAAAATCAAAATCTAGTGTATCTTAAATCACAAGTCTAAACAAAATCTTGACATGTAATTGGCATGCATGGCAGTAATTAACAAAAACTTTATAGTTTTATCTCATATTTAACTTTCCAAAGCAAATACACATAATTTAATCTTTAGCTTAATTAATGAAATATGTGGTGGATTCTAGGTCATGCAACTGGTAAAAAATATGCTGGTTTAGCTCCTCATTTTTGCCCTAATATTCATCACTGGGATAGTACTATTTATCATAGGAACACATGAGAAATTGTTGCTACCTGGAAACTAAAAGGCTGAATTATTATAGTGGAGTCACTCCATTGACTCTACTGGTACTTAACAAAAGTTTCTTCTCATGTGAATTGAAGTTAAATCAAAATATGAGCTTTAAACTACAGAGAGATTTTCTGTACTGCATAATTTTTTTGCCCTCTCGTCTTGAATGCTTTTCTACAGTAACTGCTGGGCTGCCAGTAACTCAACCAGCTCGGCATAAATTCTGTGAAATCCCACACTGGTGCACTGAAGTTGAGGCTCTGGATTTCTGGAATGGCTCTTATCACTGCACTGTCTGTGCTGCAAGAAAGAAGTGCAAGGAAATTTACCACTTACAGGACTGAAATAAAAATGTTCCTCTTCTCAGCCAGCTGTGGGTCTCTTGTCTGCAGGGAAGATTTCCTTTACCTGTTTTGAAAGTCATTCTGTAGGGAAGAATCATAGTAATGACAAGCAATTTCAGTGCTCAGTTACAAAGCAAAATTCATGAGAAACATGCTGTGCAGCCCTGGAAGAGGTCAATATTACTTCTGGGATATGAGATACTGGTCTGGTAAGCACTCAACAAAACATATCAATTTTAAATTTTGATCTTGAGTGAAAATACACTGGCTACATGAGGAAAATGAAAATAGAACCCTGTAGTAAACCAGATGTTCAGAAGAGCTAAAATTCTAGAGCTACACAGGAATAAAAGGCTAGATTTTCAAACAGCTCAACTGTAAATATCCAGTGTAATCAGCCCTTGAAATATTTTTGAAAAGTGAGGGTCAAAATGCTTAGCCTAAAATCCTTTACACATAGTAGAAAGACTTCTGAACTCCTGAATTCAGCCCTGTGAGCACAATTTAACACTGAACTTTTGTTTAATTGCAGCAACAGGGAGACTGCAACATGTACAGGCAGATATTCCCCATCAAGTAATATATCTGATATTGAGGACTGTGAATCCAGCCTTATACCAGCTTCCTGACAGCCCTTTAGACATGCTGTGTGAAGCAGCTGCATGAAATTTGGGGAAAAAAAAATCAGGAGACCAAATATACTGCTCTGAATTGACTTGAAATTTCTTCTGGGATTGATGCATAATTCTGTGTTGGTATTTTATTTTTCCCATTTTATTTTAAGTAAGCTGTTGGCACATTTCTTGGTCATTCTAGCTGGCTGAAAGGACAGGCTGAATGTGTTGACCATTTTCCTGTGTATCTCCATGGTGAGATTTAGTTGCCATGATAAGCTGTATATTTTGACCCATCAGAAATTTTTATTTCTTCCTAAACCATAGTCATGGGCTAAACCTCAGGAATAATACAACTTAACTGTAAGATGATAATTCAACTTAAAGTGATGGGCAGTGTCCTGGAGATTGCTCCCTTTCACCTGGAAATGGTCTGACAGCTCCCACTGTTAAGTGTGCAGTGTCAGCTACTGCTTTCCATTGGACTCTGAGAGCAAGAATGATCTCATTGTAAGTCTGGACTGTCCTGCCTTTACTTTCTGAAGATTTAGATGTATGCTGACACTCTCACTTTTTTTTTTTTTTTTTAACCTCTCTATTAACCAAGAGTTGCATTTAGTATCTACAGTTGTCATGAAGACACTTATTGATCCTCATGCTGCAGCTGCTGAAGTTTCTCTGTGACCTGCTGTAATTTATGCTGGTGTCTGTAGTTCCCAGACTACACCCTGCAGTAGCTGATGGATGCCATGTCATTGTCCTGAGGTGCATGTCAGGGGTGACAAAGCTGGCTGAACAGTCTACCTCAGTTGGCCTTTGAGAGATCCATCCTTCTCCTGCAAATCTCTCTAGCTCTGAAGTGACTATGGGCAGGTTTTGATTGAAGTGTGACTTACAGGGAGGTAAGTTTAAATTGAGGCCATTTTTTAATTCAAGTCAAAACCTTTGTGCATATCATGAAAATGCCTCATTCTCTAGTTCCTGGCTATGGTAAATTACCAAGATAAAGGTTTGGTATCAAATGAGAAATGCACACGTTTCCCAGAAATGTTAGCACTCAATGTATTGGAGAAAATACCACAGAGTCTATAAATTCAGAAGTGTGATCTACTTATTATAAAGTTTTTGAGTTATTTTTAGATAGCTCTTCTATTCCCTGTTTACTGAAATTAAATATTTTTAAGTTGTAAAGGATAAAAGTTATCAATAGAATGTGAATTCTGGGTAAATAATAGTATAATTTAACTCTTGGAAAAAAAAATTCCAAACATATATATGAACATACCTTCAAAATATTACCTTTCAAAAATATATGAACTGCAGAAAATCAATATTCCTTCTGCACTGCAGTCAGAAAGCTTGGAAGGCATCCACTTCCTAATGGGTGAACTGCTAACTTCCCAGACAAGTGCCCAACATTCAGACACTTCTGAATCATAGAATGATTTGGGTTGCAAAGGAGCTTAAATTATCAAATTCCAACACCTTCCACTACATCAAGTTACTCAGAGCTCCATTCAGACTAGCTTTGAACACCTCCAGGGATGGGACATCCACAACTTCTCTGGGCAACGTGTTCCAGTGCCTCAGCACTCTCAGAGTAAAGACTTTTTTCATAATATCCAAAAGAGATATTATTCCTAATTTCCTGAAGAGACATTCCACTCCAGCATGGACCTCTCTTAGCAGCATGAGAAGTCACTAGCCAAATATTAAATAAGAGAAGATAATACCTCACAATTTATTCTACTTATTAGATCTAAGCTCTTCTAGGTAATATATGCCAGAAGATTTTGATAAACTTTCAAGATTGAACATGATTTTCCAAAGGAAGAAATTCATCTATGTATGTATAGCTCCTTGCATTACAGCTGGTGGGCACTAGGGCCAGAAGTTTCAACATTGATTTAGTAGGATAACGTTTATGATTAGCTCTAAAAATATTTCAACATAGTGTTAAAATGTTGTGAGAAACAGATTATAGGCCTTTAATCTGGGAAATAACAACTAGTGATACTGACATGATTAAAAAAAGCATAAATACTATAATTACATATCTTATCAGCTATTCCTGTACTCATGCATTTGTTAAGCTGACCTCATCTGGTATGGGATAGGCTGGATGCCAGTTAGACACTATGCAGAGGGGATGAGTTTTTTCTCTGCCGAAGTACCAACCTTGGAATGTGTTTTTGTACTTTCTTGTTCTTAGTCCAGCTTATAAGGGTTTTCCTGTGCCAGTACTTACACGGCTAGAACATATGTTCCTATAATATTTTAGCTTTATTTTTGCAAGTGTTGTTTGGCCAGTTCAGTATTCTCTTAGCAAAAATTCATAAAATATCTATATTCTCACAATTTATCAATCAGAAATGAAAGTGCCAAAAACCCATGGGATTGAACTCTTTGCATGTGCTTAAAGCAGCAGAGGACTTGTGGCTACACCGTGCAGTTAAGCTTGACTTACAATGCCCCTGTCAGAAACAGGGATTGTCTAATAGTAATTTGGATCAACATTACTATGACAACAGAGCAGCAACAAGTTTTTCCTCAGTAACTTATGGTTTGCAAGACCTCAAGCCTGGGAATCATTTCCCTTGTAAACTCTTATCAACAGAGCACTTTGTCTTGACTAGAAGCAGTGATGATTTTGCCTGCACACTTTCCCTGCATTTCTATTGGGGCAAAAGGCTGGAGTTAATGGGATAAAATAACTGAGTTTATATTGCTTAGATAAAAAAGATCAGTTAAATCAAATGTGCACGTTGACAATTTTATCCAAGTCAGCTTGGTTATTCTTAACCTGAAACCAGAAATCCTAAAAGATCTTGCGAAGATATTATTCCTTTTTTTATTGGAAATATTCTTCAATGCCATAAGTTACTGCAAAGTATGCATCATGCATGTGTTTTATGAAGAAAAGCAGTTGTGTTTTTTTTTCTTCCAACATGTAGTGCCAGAGAGACAATCCAGTCATCTATTAGCAATATAGGTTAATTGCAAAACATAACAGGTCAAAGGATTATTCATCCTCTTCGATTGCTTAATGTCTTTGTTCTGCAGCTTGCATTCTATCTTGTTATTTCACCTTCTGGGTAGGGAAATAGTGGAATTCATGCACAGAAGCGCAGATAACACCTATCAATTCCTGCAATCTCCAAAGTCTGTTAAAAGCCAGTTCTTGTTATGCATGTTATGTTTTGCAGTCACTATTAGAGATGTCTGCTGCTACACCACTTAATTTTCTCTTGGGAAAAGTACACCCTGCACTCCTTCCCACAGGATTTAATCATGAAGGCTTGTGGCTCTGGGGACTTCACATGCCTTATGGATGGCTGCTACTAGCAAAAGCACTCCGTCTGTGGTGGTATCACAGCCATCAATGTAGTTTTTTTACTATAAAATGGCAAAAGTGCTGGGGCAAAAGAAGTCTGCTGGAAGGGCCAACAGTAGTCCTGTAGTCTTCTCTGTATCCTTATGCATGCCTAGTCCTGGGGCACATAATACATGAACATTTTATTATGAAGAGTGTAGTTCAGGTGCCAACAATTCTCAAACAAAACAACTGTAAACAGAGACTAATATTGTGCTGGCATTTTTCAGAGCACATCATATTTCGATAGCAGCTATTAATGTTCTTCAAGAGGGATGCAATCAATTTACTCTTCCTAGATCTATGAAATAATTCCCCACTGGATTGTCACTCATTTGTAACAAGAATTATTTAAATGTTTGATGATATTCAATACCACACTGAGGAATAGATAGACCCCTTGAGCAACACCCAATACCTGGTGGTATTGGACAAGCTTCTTATTTGGCCTTCTTTCAGTGAAGCAATGTCTGTTTAGAGTTGCTGTATCTATGACCTGCTTAATGCTTTTAAAAAGAAAAAGTTTTATAGGAAAGTCATTACAGTATTACTAAGAAGTAGCCGCGAGGTTGAAGGAGGCCTGATCAGGTACTACTATCCCACTGACACCTGCTATTATAGTTTGGAAAGATTCTTTACCGGCAAAGTAGGTAAGGGTTCAAGTTTGACAATTGTTTTCTGCCATGAGGCAGAAGAAGAAACTGAAGCTGATTTGATGCTGGGGAATTCACATTTGTCTTTATTTAGCAGCAGAACTCAGAAAATTTTCAGTGGTTCTCCATAAGCATTTTAATTTGAATCAAAAATGCATTTTGAACAAAATGCTACATGTCCCCCTACTTGTGGTATTTTGGCTTACATCAAGGAATCATTTCACAGTCTGCAAATTAGTTTTCTCTTGATTAAACTAAACTAGAAGTGTCCAATTAATGAACTTTTGTCCAATAGAGTCAGATTAAGACTAATTGGAAGTAATCCCATTGCCCCAGAAATGCATGAAGAACGGACAATAGGATCTTGGAGATTTGGTACTGTGTTCTTCTGCCTTTAGATCTTCTTTTGCTGGGCTGTAAGTCTTGCTATTGTTAACATGCTTTGTTATCTTGGTGCTTATTAAGCTGCGTTTGGTTTCTCCTTTCTTTCAAATCTGCCAATATTTAAAACTTTCAGATGAGTTATATATTATTTTTTCCAGTCTCCTGCTTTTCAGACAAATGCCAACTCTATCCATTTGTCTCACTGGAAGAAAGGACCAATGAAAATACCAGATGTAAAACGAAGTGGGGGGTGATTTTAAAGTTAAAGCGACTCATTCCACCTGTCTGTCTCCCTGTTACTGAAAAATGTCTAATGGGACACAAGCACTTAGTTGAGCAGCAACGACCTCCAAACCTCTTCATCACAGGCTGTGCACATCAGGTGTGCAAAATCCAGGCACCTACAAGCCATCTCATTAGTGACATTTACCATTGGTGCTACATGACAGTGGTTACTCCACGGTGGAGCACTTGCATCAGTTTTCACACCTGACCACCTCCTTGGATCATTAAAATCTTATGGTAATCTTATGCCCTTCCTATGATCTACAGAAATCCTTTAGAACTGAGAAGGAAAGATCAGGGGTGGTTTCTGGTATGGAAATGCTGACCTTGCATGACATCCACTTTTCATTTGAGTGTTTAATAAAGGTGCTAGAAGAATAGCTGTGAAAAATGAAGTCAGTTAACCACAGAAGAGTTAACACACGCATAAAAACTTTCCTCTGAAAGGCTAAATGCTGTTTTGAATATCTATTGACAAAAAGAAACTTCACTAATTTTGTCTGTTTTTAATTTACTCTCAGTCAAGTTTTCTTCATATCATGAAAGAGTGCTTTAGGGTCACTCAAAGAATCTGCATCAATGTTATTAACAAAAGTTATTTTAATACGAATTTGTAAAAGCGTGACTTAACAAACTTGCATGGCAAGGTGCACTCTATTGCTTACTAAATGGACTAAATGCAGAAAGAAAAATTAAGTTATAACTGATTTAAAATGAACTACATAGAAATTGAAGACACAAAAGGGTAAAGGACACTATCCTATTGAGTCACAAAGTTCAGAGTGGACTCTCTTGCTTTCTAAACTCCTGATGGAGCATAGGTGAAGCTAAGTCCAATTTTAGTCTTTACCTTGGAAAATGGTTTATATCTAATAGAAGAAATCCGTAGATTTCATTAGTGTTGATTTAGCATGTTATCAGCAGCTTACCAAGGATCTGTTGTGAATAAGGTGTCCCTCTGCCTTGGTTAAGGAAGGATCTCTTAGTCTCAGATAAGAAATCTCAGACTTGAGAGGTGTCCCAGCTGTAAGGGGGACTATCACCATGCATCCACAGTGCTGTGCAGGGAGAGCTCCAAGAAGGCTCTCTAAAGCTGTCATATTTTGGAGATAAAGTGGTTGGCTAACAGTTAAATTGCACCGGAAGGGTATGCATGAGACCCCTTTTACCCAAAACTTTCTTTGTGAGTCTTGGAAAAAACATCTGTTATTCATGTGTTGACCACAGTGTTTCAAGCTCGTATGCACTGATGCTCACTGGGTCACTCTACCCCTTTCTGGGTTTTCTGGAGGAGTTCTTGGCCTGACTATAGCTCAGGCCTTTACCTCCTTTGGAGCCTGTACCAAACTATTTTTAGTTTGGTTAAGGGGATTGAGCACATCCATCACACTCTCTTAGTTGTTTGAGTCATACTAGTTCTGTTGTTATTCACATTATTCTCTTAGAATTTGCTCCACTGATTTAATGATAAATGTAATCAGAGTGGACTATATTCCCCTGCTTTTAAGCTCCTCCAAGCACGATGGATTTGAATATTCAAATCCACCAAGAAGTTCTCAATGTTGCCTCCTTTTTTCTTGACAGGCTGAATGAGGAAAAAAATCATGTACAGAAACTTGACTGTCAGGTAATACTAAAGATGATCTAAAAGTACTACTAACAAGGCTCAAGAGAGGGAGAGGCAGAGAACCAGGAGGTTTGGATGAAAACAGGCATATGATACACAGACACATTTGTTTCTGTGGGAAGATCTCAGCTGCTCAGCCCACACTGTGGAGCTCAGCATTCATCAACTCCTTATGTGACATTTAAAACCAGATTTTCAAGGAAATTGGCAGTGGTACTGAGTGAAGGTGGCATTTTCCTAATAAAGAAACACAAATTTGGATTTGGTGAGCTGGGGTTCACTTCATCAAGTTTTTAGGGGAGGCAGAGGGAAAGAAAGCGAGCTGTAGTGTTCCAATTTTGAAGTTAATAAGGTTTAAAATGATTGATTTGAATTGAACATTTTACCTTTGGGAAATAATTTTATTATTTTTAAAGGTTAAAACAAAACAAATAGTTTTTTTTTCTTTTACAGGTAACTGAAAAATATTAAAATTTTCATTGATTAAAAACATAATTTTATTAACAGTGCTCTTTGATATCTAGCACTGTGCTCTTTGCAAAGCCTGATAAAAGCAACACAACTTGTCCTTGACTACCTATTTCATAATATTTTTCTATCTTTCATAGATTGTAGAGAAACCTTTTCCTAAGCTTAAAATCATGCTAGGAAAAGTAGAATTGCACTGCAAAGAAAATCTGGGATGCGGAGGGTGACCTTATGCTAAATGCCATTGTTTGGTCAGACTTGTGTAGATTGAGAGATAGGGATATGGCAGTGATGGGAACTGAATTTGGGTCTCTGTGTCAAAAGGAGAGTGCATTTTCTGGTAAAGCCTATTGTATCTGGAGCTGAAAACATTGCTTTCCTTTCCTATGCATGGTGTGGCTAGGAAAGCTTGGCTGGGTCTCTGCTGATTCCTGTCAGAGGCACAGGTCCTTTTAAACTTGTATTTCTGGGAACAGTCTTGTCCAGATACTGCAATCTCTGAAATAGCCACCAGTATGTTTCTATGTTGGTGTGCATTGTGTTCGCATTTTATAATACTGAAGGTTAACTTCGTGTTAGGGAGACTGGAAATAGGTTAATTAAGATATCTGTTTTGTTTAAATAACACAAAATACTGGGTGAATGCCAGAATTGCAAGGTACTGATTATAATTGGCATTTGTGGATGTGGCATTTGTATTTCCATATTTCTGAAACTTTGGGGAAACCTCTCTTTCATTTAAACTTGTGATCTGTCATTAACAACTCTCTGCTCAGAAAATTAATTCCAGCTAGACTAGAAACTGCAATCTGGAAATCTTAACACTGTTTGGGTTAATTAACTCATCATTTGATTTGTTCACATGTTAATAAGCTCTTGAGGATCAATGAATTCTCATTCAGTATAAATAAATTGGATTGGGGAAGCAGTTAATACTGTAATAACAGTGGTGCCCATATGGGCTGGTTTGTGTATATATTTCACTTTTTAATTACCAGCCAATTTGAAATGAAATGTGCTTCAGGGTCTGAGTTGGTTTATTTTCTTTCAACTGCCTGAGAAACAGAATCATCTGGTGTGGAAGACTTCAGATGCTGCCTGGAAGAAAACTCAGTCTGGCTTACCACAGAATCTTTTAGTTTTACTTTACAATGTAGACTACAGATCAGGTAATTTCCACCTTTCAGTCCTCACATCATTGAATTGCCTGTCATTTAAGCTTCTGAAATTAATTCCAAAGGTTTGGGCTGAGCATATTTAATCCTCATCATGGATACCCTTTGCACATTTTCTTTCCCATCAAGATTTTAAAGGCATTCTCATTGGTAATGAGGACTAGCGGGACACAGAAGACATTTTGATAAGCTGTTACAAATCCTTGAGGACAAATGTCTCTTGTGAATTTTATTTTTCACTTTAAAAATATTCACTTATTATTTGACTGCAGTTGAAAGCTGGTGTAATGATCATTTTCTAGAGCAAGAGATTATCAAATGGCATCCTGTGTTTGTGGCATCTGTCACATAAAGAGAATCCCCATTTATACAAAATGTCTCGGGAATCTTATCAGAGATAAATATAACATAGGATTGTTTGTACTGTAATGATCCTAGATGTAATGAGGAAAATGAATTCTAAAATCATAAAAAGAAAAAACCTATATACAGTAAACCCTCTTGCTCAGAATTTTTTAAATATTCTAAGATGTGGATTACGGAATTAATGTTATAGACATAATTAAATAGTACTGAAAATAATCTACAGTCACATGTCTGAATCACCTGCCTTTTTGGATATGAAGATGCTTAACTTTCTTTGTAAATCTTAACAGTGAAACTGTCCAGTGAGCACTTACCTTCCTATTTATAACTTTATTTGCATTCCTTTCTTTCCATGTACTTCACATAGCTCCCCCTATCTTCAGTCCTTGTGCTCTAAAAATATTGCTGCTTCTATGGAGTTTCTCTTCAAAAGCCTATGTACAATGACACTGACACAAAATCACCAGTGTACCTATAATTACTATTTTTTTATTATATACTGTTTGACTCCTAGCATCACTGATGTTAGGATTGACAGATTTTAGATGGATGCATTGTGCAGTGATCTTTGATTAAATAAGTCCTGAAAACAGATCTAAGGTTGGATGCCACAAAGAGCAGCTTTGGCTTCTGCAGTTCTCAGTACTTACAAACCACATGAAAATCAATCAGCCTTCAAGAAATTAAGAGGTGTTAATTATATTGACAGCTTTCAAGGCTGATGTAAATAGCTGTAGCTAAACAAAAGAGATTGCCGAAATCGATGCAACTGTGCTCTTTCACTAGTGAAGGATCTGAGGCAGTGGTTTTTTGCCCTGTCAGCACGTTCCCTTCTTACAGGGGTATCATTGCTCTTTACAATGCAATTGTTACTTCTTGGAGCTTTGCACTCTTGAAAACTCAAGTAGTTGAACTTCCAGCTCATAACTGGAGCTCACAGCTCAAACAAAAGTGTCTTCAGTGGAGTTTATGCCACTACACTTAATTATTAATTTTTTCCAGTCTAATGGTTATCTTAGGCACATTAAAATAGCTGCAAATCATGACATTACTGTAAAGCCCCTAATCTGATGCTAAATAATTATCCTGTTCCACTGTAGCACAACAAGGACAGAGAAATTGTCCTCTACTGATTTCACTGCCAGGCAGACAGGATCATTTTTTCACCTTTGCTGCTGTCAGTTTGCTATCCCCAGAGTTTCCACCCCTATGCTTGATTCAGTTTTTGGAATTGGAAGGTGATCATGGCTGTGGGAGCTATGCAGTCCCCCTTTATGATGAAACATACTTACACAGCTGCAGCAGAGGGAGAGGGGACACTCATTCTACCTGTGAGGGAGCAGAGGGGCAGGTGTGTGAGAGGGGGAGGGGGCACCTGCAAGGTCTCTGGGTGTGCATGGGGCAGATAGCCCTTGGCCAAGCCCACTGAGCTGCTGGCAGGTATCTGACTGTGCCCTGTCTTGAGGCAGGTAAAATCGTAAGGTGTGATGTGCTACACAGCTGGTAGGTGCCATAATTCATGTTTTGAAAACTGAAGGATGCAACAAAGCGGAATGTCAAGGGTATCCAGGAGTGAAATTATGAGGTTTGATTTTGAGATAGGCTGGTATTTTTAGTGCCACATTTTCTAGTTTAAGCTCAAGCCAGTGGGACAAACCCTGGCTGCCATTGCTTGAATGCTGAATGTGACCTCTGCTGGAAGAGGAGACTTTGAGGTTTCCCTTTGCCATAAGTGGATTTGTATTTTAAGGCTTCCCTGCTGAAAGGTTTGTTTTTCTAAAGATTATTGTTGAGGAAGAATGCAACTGCATACTCACTGCTATTTTACTAACCATTTTTTATGAGAATCTGTCTTGCTAATCTCTTTTGGGAATTACAGGGAGAGAAAGAGGAGAGATTGTATTGATCTCAAGCGCTGGGTTTGTGTAAGGATTCATGTCATGTAAGAGGTGAACTAACACTAATCTTTGTAATTGATTACTTATTGATTGCTCCCAGGAGATGTGTTTTTATATGAAAAAGGGACTTGCCTTCAATTCAATTATGGTATGTAAACAAAGTTCAGGATTTATCTGAAGGAGATTGAAAAGGTGAAAGGTGATGGGGAAAGTTCACAGTTTATGTTCACTTCAGAGAAAGTTGATTTTATTTGAGATTACCTATTACCTATCAATGCAAACATTTTCCAATTTGCTCTAATGTTAAGAACATTGCGCTTTTTCATGTCAAGACACTACCTGACAATAAAAAGAATAATTTTATCAATTTGCTAAGTGATTCAATCTAGCCATATTTGCTCTGTTGGTATTGAACCAGAAGCTCATAAATGATGACTTCAAATAGCTGGAGTAAAGGTTTGAGCTGGGAAGTTTGGGGCTGGCTGAGTCACATCATACATCTGCATTTCTTTGAACCATTTGATTTGTATCCTTATTTTAGTTTGAGATTTTTGTAATACATGTTGGAATAATCTGGAAATAAATTTCTGGTTCCAGCTGATCACTGTGTCGAAAAGAGTTGTTTAATACAATACTACTTTACAGATCCCAACAGGTTACCCGAGACAATAGATGTTTTAGTTAATGTCTATTTGAGTTGGAAAATCTCTTTTGCCTGTGTTTATATTCAAAGTTTTGCTCCAGTCAAAAGAACTTGGATATAAGTGAGGAATTTGTATAATGGAACCTAAACATTCTAATAAAATAACTATTGGTAATGCAGATCTAAGAGAAATAAAGAAAAAAAAAGAATGAATGTTGCTGTACAGAAAAGTCCTCAACAATAAAATGTAAGTTCATATTGCTATGTGTATGTTCAGGTACCTAACACTTTTCCAGGTGTTATGTTCCTCATACTGCTGCTCTTTTGTTCTAAGGTTGATAGTGGGGTCTGTTTGGGGATGTACAATGGGAAATAGGTATCCTGAACCCTCTGCCAAGAGCAAGATGGTGTTGAAGTCAATGCTTTCTGTGTCTTCACACTAGGATCTGCTTGGAGTGATTTTTATGTGTTTTTCTAACAGGTTTTCTAACACCTTATTCTTTCCTCTTTTCTCTGAAAGTCTGCATCACTCTGATTGTACTCTATATGGTGAGTTTGACAGGTGTTATTGTCATACGAAGAATGACTTTTTACAGCCAAGACAAGCAGCAGCAAAGTCTCAGGCAGAACTTGGCAGGTGCCGACTGAGCCAGCCAGCAAGTCTCAGGGATGAGCCCTGGCAAAACACCTGCAGAGCCTGAGGCACCACCCCTCACCTAGTGACATAGTAATATTTAGTGACAACAGGGACATGGTTTAGTAGTTGACTTGATGGTTCTGGGTTAATGGTTGGACTTGATGATCTTAGAGGTCTTTTCCAATCTTAAAAATTCCATGACTCTATGATCACTGGGCTGCAGGTTTGCTGTGTCTTCCAGGGGGGATAGATCAGCTAGAAAAAGCAATAGCACCTGCATTTATGAAGAGAATCAATGACTGATCCAGGATGAATATCTACAGATTGGACTTTATCTTTCTGTTCTCAACTCTGAAATAGATGTTATTTCTTGAATAATTCTGGTTCCAATGCAGTCAACATTTCAATTGGCCTCAAAGAGTAGGACAAACTGGCAGCAACAGAGTGGTATGTCTTCCCTCGATCTAAATATAAAGAATTTCATAAGAACAACTTGCGTATATTTCTGCTAGAGTACCCAAATCTAACTATTAGCCATAAGATTTTCAAAACTGGTAAATCCTCCTATGATCAAGAAACAATTCATCAGATTATTCAAATGTACTGTACAGCTGAACCATTTTAAGAGACTAGGGGTCTGTGAGATAATACAGGTAATTTAAACCCTTGGAATGATAGAACATCCTATTTATTTTTAACTCAGTTTATTTTCACAGAATTTAGTGGGATCAGATGGTGTAGCCAAGGTGATGATGACAGGGAAGTAACCCCAGGATTATTTCGTATGGTGCTGTATCATAAATCATACTGAAGCATTTAGGAGCAGTCCTTGAACTAGAGCAGCTGCCCACTGGAGCAGCTCGTCTGATCTGGAAGCCATGGAAAACTGGTGAAAGGTAGGCTGATATATTGGTTAGACAGTACCGATACTTCAGCCTTTAAAAGTTATATTCTCTTTATTTCCTTTGTTTCTCTTTTGCCCTGTACTTTTGTCCATCCCCCTCAAAGGATGGTCCTTTTCCCTCTATTGTTAAGTGTGTGCATACATCTCAAAATTCTTTACCGTTCTGGTTTAATGAAGTTTGATCCTTTTATAGATACTTTACATATTGCATCACAGATGCAATTTCAAGGGATATCAGAAAAAGGCATCTTTGACATTGGCCAGGCATGTCAAGTAGCAGTGACATTGCAAATATAAAACATACTCCAGCAGGAAATTTCCTGTTATTTGTGAAGCCTGGCAGATGTTATATTCTAGGGAATCCTTGGGGTGAATGTTAGGTGCCCTGTATTTCCTTAAAGACCTCAAATAGAAAAGTGCAAACACTGTTTTGGCATTGTTACAAAGTTAAGTATTTCTAAAATATTACGGGTTTGGTTTCTGTTGCCCAAATAGCTTTCTTTATATTAAAATACAATTAGAATTTCCTTTAGAAACATCTGGAAATTTCTATTACTGTATGGATCTCTGCTCAAACGGAGTATTGTTTGGTAAAGAATGCTGGTAATTTGGTATCTCTTTAAATTGCTGATAGATAGAATGCTTCTTTTTTCTTTTCTTTTTTTTTTTTTTTCCCTGCTGGAAGCTCTCATTTTTCATTTCTTCTTTGAATTTTGACCATTTTCCTTAGGTTTTTGATGATACGTCTTTTTTAATTTTTCTTTTTTTTTTTTTTTTTCATATTCAACATGTTTCCTGAAGGAAAAGAAAGATGTTATGGACATAGTATAATTTGACATGTTAATAAAATAAGGGTACACATTGAGGTCAAATGCCACAGACTTACTTGGCAAAGGCAGTAGATAGTTTGCCTGAGGAATGAGACTTTTTAAATACGTAATAAGGATTTCTTTGATTAAGGAAAGAACTCATCAGGGAAGACTGCCTCTGTTACTTAGAGCATAACTTAAGGAGGTGTGCAATACTGTATACTTATTGCATAGATGTTGTTAACTATATGGATTAATTGTGGCTTTAGTGATGGGGATATCCAATGAAAAAAGAGCAGGTAGTAAATGCTGTTCAAAACTTTCATCAGCATGACAGAGGACTGAATGAGAAGAAAGAATAGGTTATCTGGGAAACGCATGATTAACCAGATACATCATACAACTTTATTCTTCACTGAAAGCCAGAAAGCATTCCTTTTGTATGCAGGCCTGAATTCTTTCTTTACCCACTAGTGTTTGCTATATTTGATGTGAAATGGTAAAGTAAACTGTGTGAAAGTTACTAGTAGTTGTTAGTAGAAAGATTTTTCTTTATGTACTGTACATTTCAGATTTGTTAATTTTCTATCTTCACTTATAATAATACTCCTTGTGTTGCATTAAACTCTCTCATACAAAGACATTTTCTTGTAATTAGGTTTTCTTAGAAAAATATCACTACTTTAAAGTAGATGCAGTCCAGCTGTATAATGTTTAATCTTTCTAGGTATTTGTAAGCTATTTTTCAGATAAACGTGAATCTATTAATCTGAAAAAATATGTGAATATTTTATTCTTTCTGCTTTCATTTAAATTAGCTACTTTAGTTTTGAATTGATGATACTAAGAAAAATAATAGTCGTGTGAAAAAGAAGATTAACTTAAGCAAAAATGCTACCACATGATCTGTGAATTAAGTCTTTGTCAAAAAATCTGGTTCAGTTCAGAGTTTTACTACATGTGGGAATAAAAATATTAACTAAAAGCAAGAGATCTCTGAACTTCAGGAAATCTTCAGAGGACGTCAAGAAAAGAGCACAAAAAGAATGGAACTGTGAAAAGTAGCATCAAAGTTAAAATTCTTTCTTTCTCTATCTTGACTCTTTTTCCTAAACCAGGAAAAATAAGATGTTATTTCCAAGAAAGCAAAAATAAAACTGAAAATTTAACATAATAAATGAGATTATTTGTAAAAAATGTGAGGTTTGAATGCAATGGTCAAGAATATAAAAAACCCCAAATATTTATATTCTTTTAATGGATTTTTACCTAGATTTACTTGCATTAATGTCTAATGCATTCTTATCCTGTTGTCAAATTTTGACTGCACTGAATAGCTAAAGCTGCACTGATCTCACCGCTGTGAGATTCTGAGCACTGTTCTCTTTGACTTAAAAAGTGAAAGACACATTCAAAAGTCTCCTAAAATTTATGCTCCCTTCTGGGCATTTTCTACAATGTAAGATGAAATAACTTTTTAACTAAGAATTTCTCACCAAAACTTGAGTTCTCTTGGTTTGAAAATACTGCGGGTAATCTAGACCCTTATGCAACAGATATAAATAGATTTTCTAGATGTCATTAATTTTCAGTGTTGACAATGACACCATCTCTCTTTTCTTTTTGCACCATCTTTCTTTTCTCTCTTATTTCTACTTTCTTTTTAAAAGCAGTATCTCTTCTATCATTTTTCATCTTCAGTGTGCACCATGCAAACCAGGAAAAAATCTAATTAACCAAGTGTAGAAATACATGGGTCAAGGGAGAAAAAACTAACCCATTACCACTAAGAAGAAATCATCAAGTCCCAAAAGCTTCGTAAAGAAAACGCAAATATTGCAAAGAAGGCATCCAAAACAATGGAACACTGTTCCTCAGTGTTCACCTAATGCCAGTCACCTGCCTTGCCTGTAAATGTCTCTTCTACCAGCAGCACTCCTTCACTGCATGCCAGCTCCTGCCCTGCCATGTCTCTGTCCCTCTCTCATGCCCTACTTCCAGTCACTGCAGACCTCTATCACTACTTGAACATGTGCTCTGGGCTTGTTATGGTCTGATTCACCAAGATATGTTGAACATGCAATGCAAATAGTATGATATGTTTTGCATGAATCTGTCTATATAACACCCTTCTAATCTCATATCCTTTGCTATAACACCTTTCCACTTATGATGATCTTCCACACACAAACCACTTAGTTTCCCTTTATAGCAGTATTTATTTTTATTTTCTTTTATAAATACTGTTGCTTTAGATCTTCTTATATCTTCCATAAAATGGACATTACATATATATATATATTTATTTTTATAGTTTCACTTTTACAAATTTGAAGAGTATGGTTCTGATGTCTGGCCCAGCACCTTAGATCACTTGCGACCTGAGCTATGTCTTACTCCCTTAGTTCCTGTGATATACCTGTGTTAACTTGGTTGATGAAGTCTTAGTGTAACATTTTGCCGTAACAATGCAAGAAAGGTAGTTGGTTTTGACCTTCAGATCTATAGCGCCAACAAATATGACAGAACTGTCACAGCTTGTTCTCATTTCTTCTAAACCAAGTTTCATAGGTTGGATCTGTGGGAGGTTTGGTTTTTTTTTTATTTCAGGTCTTAATTCAGATATTTCTTAAAAAAACCCCAGCATCCAGAACAGGGTTTTGGGAAAAAAACCTACTCTGTAATTTTCCAATTTACTTCCTATTTTGTCTGTTGTCATACAGGTTTTTTATAACAAGTTAGAAGCAATGTTATTTGTATCAAACCAAAGGATTTTAATGAAAGTCATTTGTAATGGAGAAAGATCTGTATGGTGATGCAACCTCTTACCTGTCATTGACACAAGCACATGGCACATGGACCAGTGCTAAAGTCTCTCCTAGTTCAAAGTGAGCTCATGAATCTGAAATAAACATCCTCAGACAAGTCCAAATTATACAAACTGCTTCATTATACAATTCTTCACAAGACAACTGTTCATTGTTAAACATGGTGCTTAAGTTTTTGGACATTCAAGGTCATAGTAAAGTCTGCAGAAAGTGCAAGGCTATTTCATGCTGGTGGTATTATGGTATGTCTTTTTGAAGTGAGACATTTGCAAAGACTGAGTGATCAAGTAAGTCTAAATATAAGTAGAATAGGTCCAGAAGTAAAAAGAGCCTCTAATAACTTCCACTGAGTTTAAATGCATTTCTTTTCAGTGTGTGTGTCTTTAACGCTAAATTAATTTAGTGGTAAAAGTCCTTGGGAAGTGTATCATAAAATCCATTGTTGAAAGATTTCTACTGAGTTACAGGCTTTGCATGTGGATATTTCAGAAACTGGGAAAGATAATGACAATTAAGTAAAACTTAAAGCTTAGCCTCTTTGCTAGCACATCCTGCCACCCATATCCTGGTTTTGCCTGGATTGCTGCCTGGCAGGAAGAAGGGGAAGTTGATTATTTGGGAAAGATGTAGCTCTTTTTACCTGTTTGATTAGGTGCTGATGCGTGTTGTCAAATGCCTACTGAGAACACTTGAACTGTCAATGCAGACACAGGCTTAACCGGATTGGTGCAGGCAGAGTCCAGTGCTGTCTGGGAACCCAGCATTTACTGCCACTACTTTTCCAGTACATGCTGATATTTCTACTCAGCAGATCACACTAAAATGGGAGCCTGGATACAGCTCATCACCTAGTCTTGTCCCCTGGCTGTGTGCGCCCTCTGCTTTACCTTGTGTTGCGTCTGTCCCTGAAGCATCCCCAATTTCAGGCCCTTAGGAAAACCTGGTTAAAACAGATCCACTTGGCTCTGCCTCAGGACAGAAAGAATGTGCCGCAATCTTAGCTGATGAAAACAACTCTGTTTGTTTGTTTTGTTTTATTTTTTCACACAGAGCTGTATTATTAGAAAGGACCTTTTCTTTGCTGTCTCTTCTCCCTCCTCTGAATCTGCTAAGGGTCTCTTTAACTTTTCTTTCCTCTTTTCTGAACTGGGCAATTTTCTGTTCAAGCAAATCATAACCAAGTTGAATTGAAAGAAAAGCAATTTACATGCTTGAAAGTGTGTTTCTCTCCAGCCCTCAGATGCTGTCACAACAGCCATGAGGTATATTGTCACATGTGGTGGAAGAAAAAAGACTCTAATAAATTTAGCTATGATTACTAAAAAGAAATGCTGTGCTTATGCCTGCAGAGGCATTTTCTGCTCAGGGATGGTTCTTTGTTCAAAAAGAAAACCAGGAGACATTTTCTTTGTCTGAAAAATAGGATTTGCCTAAGAGGATTTGCCAAAGACTATGAAAATTTATTCATTTTCAGGAAGTAATGACATTGCATTGTCTGCCATATTTGCATATCTTTGTTGCATACTTTTCAGGGGCTTTTGCACAAAATAAAGGTGAGCTATGTGTGTCTTCCTGTTTCAGAAGTTCTGGGAATGAGAAGACTGTATAAATGGGAATTCATTAGGACACCAGTGGATAGTGTTATTGTATTCTTCAGTATGAGCTCAGCAAAGAGGTGCCACCCATCTGTAATCCTTCTTAGTTTAGGCTGTGACTGCAGAATGAATAAGAACTGGACTTAACAAGTCATTAAGAGAGGGTAAGGTTATGGGTTTTATGGCCCTAGTTTATTCCACTCATTCAAAATCAAACTACTTCCCTCCTCAAAAACTTAATGCAGGAAACCATGAGACATAGAAATGAAAAAAAAAATTAATTCTTAATGTTTTGTGGAGCATATACTGTAAGTGTAGATCTAATACTGCAGGATTACCCCTGGAGTAATTTTTGAGTTCAGGAAGCTCCCCAGCACTAAGGTGAGGCACTCCAGCCATATGGGCCTGGGGTATAGGCAGAGAAATTCAGGCTTGAGTGTTTTACTTCTGTTTTTTTGTTAAGGAGAAAATGTGTTCTCTCTGGCATGATTGTTCTCTCCAAGTATCCAGGATACTGAGAAGAAATTCAAAATAGGAACTCTGAATACTTTCAGTGTTCTCCTGGAGTTACCTGAGTCTCTTCAGCAACTGTAGGAAAACCCAGGAGACATCAGACAGGTAGTGAGAGGTTCGTGGTTTTCTTTGTTCTTCCATCTTGTACTGCATCCCCAAGGGCTCACCTTCAGGTCTAAATATATTCTTTAAATTTCTGTTTGCCTCTTGTAATCATTTATAGGTTCCAATCTGTTTCCAGTCCAGAAAGATGTTTGACTTCTCATCATTATCTCAGATTTCTGCAGAACAAGGTACCATATAGGCTATAGCAGAAAGGAAGAGAGAAAACGAATTCTCCAGCACTGAGGAATGCCAGAATGCCTGTGTAGAATTTTATAGTTATTTTGGTGAGGGTTTTATATTTTTGTGGTTGCTTGTTTGTTATTTTTTTTTTAATTTTTCTCTGGAGTTTGGTGTGATTATGTGGTAATGACTATAGTTCATGCTAAATCCAGCCCAGGCAGAAGTGCTGCACCAATTTAAGACCAGTATTGGTCACTACTTTCTAGCAGTAGGAGAACTAATTTTCTGTCCACAGGAACACATAACATTTCTTCTATCAGTTTTCTTTTTTTCTTCTTCCTGTCTGGGAGAGGCATGATGCTGGAGATGAAGTTCATCTTGTACTCATTGTACTTTGCAGCCTCAAGAGTTGCCTACTTGTGAACACATAGCCAGCAGCAGCCCCCTATTCCAGCCTCTGAATCTCTCTTCCCATAGTGCACTGCAGTCACTGAGGGCTTAACTTGCATGCTGTGGATAACGAATAGCATTTTGTGGGTTGTGTGAATGGGATTGGAATTATATGGACTTAAAACCTATGACATAATGTGTTTTGATTATGGAGGGCAAGGCATGGTGACTAACCTGGTCCTTTGCAGGCCTGTTTTCCCATATAATTCTCATGATTTTCTAATTTCTGGCCACAAATACAAATAAATAACTTGAAACCAAGATAGCAGTGAGTCACATAAGAGATTACATAGCTTTTGAATATAGAGAGGCTTATTCTATCACTGTTATTAGTCACTTTTGTCACTGTGTCTTTTTGTTGTCTTGGTGTGGAGTCATTGGTCTGTTGTGACACTGTTATTTCGATTGGGTTTTTGCTTGAGCAGAATATTTGTTTAATGTATAGAAAGCTCTGACTGTTATGTTATGGCTAGTGGCAGAGCTGCTCTTGAGCTGTGAACGGTCATGCAATTGGTAGACATAAGTGTCCTTATTCGAGGTTATATTTTGAATACAGATAGTAAGAAAAAAATCTGCCAGCTAGTGAGCAGATATTTACCCTATTTGTGCTCTGCCAGTGGGGCTGTTGAGGAACAGATTTTGACCAGCATATTTTAACTCTGTACATTCCCATCAGTCTGCAGGCTGGTCATAAGAGGTATAGTACAGGAGAGAAGACTGGACTATCCTCCCACTCCAGACAAAGATTGAAGCAGGGAATGATGTCTTTAGAAACATAGGTAAGCATTTAACTACTTGTTAAACCATGAAATGGCAGTAAATATGACTTTGGTTTATTCCTTTAAATACAAAGAGGCTTAACTAGCCTTCCCTATGTAAAGTTGGGACAACCTTTTGACATGTAACTTCCTGGGAAGGAGGAGGTTGAAACTCAACCAAACTTGAAATCAGAATAAAGTACTTTCTCAGGAGTGCTGTATCATTTCATGTGTGGGTGCTTATTGTATCCAGGTCAAAACACTGCAGCCCATTTACTGACTAACCTCCCTCCTCCCCCTAATATATTCATACATTTCTGTGTCACCAAAGCACTGTGCAGTGAGGAAACTGTTCCACGGACAAGGTCCTGTGCATGTGCAATAGGGAACCTAGGGATGGGAAAGGATGGGGTCAGGGAGGATAACGATCCTGAGAGTAATGTAGTATCTCCATTTGGAGGAACGTCATCCCAAATGTACATTAAAGGGCAGAAAATATTTATGTTTTGTTGATCCTTGAGAAAAAGCAGGCATGGTAATGGTATAAAAGCCTTTTAAAGGGGCAATAAATAATAGTTATGATAAATAAGCCTTGGAGCCATAAAAATCCCTCCTTGGCCACCTGAAAGCTTCTGTATTACCATTATTTCATTATTTCACTATAAATAATAGTGTTTTTCTTAGATCAAAGCATATAATACACATGAAGTTTTTGGACCAAGTTACCTTATTTTCCTAAATGGTAGTGAGTGATACGTTATTTATTGTAAGATTCAGGTTAATCCTAGTTTTGCTCAGTTTCTGAAGAGAAGCTTAGGTCAATCTCCAATTTTTTAACTGCAGATGTTTATGAGCACAAAGAAACACTGGTGCCATCACTGGCATTAGAATGTCTTTCAGATTTTTTGAATCAGAGTTTTTCTCTTTCAGAAGGTAAGCAGAGACTGTGAAACACTTCAGAGCAGCATAGAGTTACCCATGAAAGGACATGGTGTCTGTTGTTCATTTACAGCAGAATGATTGATACTGAACAGTGTGGAAAACAGCTACCAGAGTGCAGAGCCCTTCAAGGCTTAAAGCTGTGACAAGCAGGAGCAAAATTGTAACTATATTTGCATATACACTGCAGCATCTTCCAGCCTCAGAAACATTATCACCATTGATAAATACCTCTAGACATGTTTATTTAGATGTGGCAGCATCAGGCCACAGCTACTCCTAGCATTATGGGTGGTTGTAGCTATTAAACAGCTGTATAAAAGGATGCATGTGTTAGAAGCAAGTATTACAGAGACACGGAGTTACTTCTAGTTTAGCAGAGCATGAGGGCTTGTTGTGATCTGACTAGTGAGAGAAGCCTCTGCCCAAATTAAGGTGCAAACAAGACCATATGCCAAAGTCAATAATATGGGTTTTAGTTAAAAATGAAGGTGAGGTAGACAGATAGAAAGAAATAGAAAAGAGTGGAGCAGGGAGAGAGATCAGATAGAATGGATCCAACGGTGTCCTGTTTGCCCTTTTTCACCCTGGGCTTCTTGGTGGGGGGGTCTCAAGGTCATCCAAAACTTTTCACTATTTATACATTTTAGCAAACAAAGGAATTAATGCGCATTTGTTACACAGTTCTCTATGAGTTAAATGATTCCCTCGCTTCTAATGCAAATTAGTCTGCATGCTCAGTCTTCCTCTTCTTTTGAGTCTGGGGGTTTCCTGAGTCAGTGGGTTGTGAGTCAGTGCTTGTGATCTCTCCCTGCCAGAATTACCTTTTATCCAGTCAGAGCTGATTTCATCACAGTTACTGAGTTGGCTTTCCTTGTGGTCCATAAACTTTGCATTCTTTGTGTCCATAATCAGTAATACATTCTTCTCCCTCAGCTTTGTTAACCTCCCCTTAGGTCTGAGATAACACCTGGACAATAGTACCACCTTTATCTTGTCTCGAGTTCCTGCTGTGGTAGCTTAACTTGCAGTCCAAGTTTCAGGTCCTATTTGGCGGGGGCTTCAGTGGTTCAGATGCCACCTGTCCCATAACTTGGGGTGATATTTGTTTGACCAGTGATATGTATACAACCTGTTGCTTCTTTACACAGTTCACCCCAGTGGGAATTTTTGTCTGGATGGATTATTCAGGAGGTACTCTGACGGGGGGAGAGCTGTAACCCCCCTTATGCAAGACCCTGAAAGGATCACTCTGCACAGAGTCCTGCTGTGACACAGAATGAACGTTTATTGAACATGGACGCCGGTTTTTATAGGGAGAGCAGGGACTTTTCTGGAACAAAGGGTGGAGATTGGGAGGAGTATTTCAACAGTGGCAAATCACAGCAAAAAGGGGTGGAACTGTATGAACCTGGACAAACGAGAAACTGTCTCTGGGGAGAACAGGTGAAGCAGGTAGGACAAATAAGGAGAGGGCTTATGTTGAACCAATAGGAAAAAAGGGTAACAGGGGTACAGTGCTGGGAATAACACATCTTTATAATAAAATATATTATACTAATAATAAAACCGTTGCACCACGCAGTAAAGGCATTTTGAAACAAACACTCTTGCAGTCCTGGCAGGCACAATCAGCGCACCATGATATAAGTGCATTCTGATGTTATTTCTTCTTCTTCTGATTTCTTTTCACTAATTTCCCTCCACCACTCATAAGCCTCCATCGGGGCACCTCCAACAGTACTCTTGCCTCTGCCAGGCCTGGAGTTAGCAACATCCTGTCACTCCATTCTGTGCTTATCTCATGAGAAAGTCCTTCTGTGGCCTTAACTGTCTGAGACAGGCAACTGTTCTCTTTAAGTCCTTACAGGGCTGTATCTCCATATTGAGAGAAAAGATAATAGCAAACTTGGAGTCATATGCTGGCTGCCAACACAAAGCCTTTCAGGATTCAGCTGTTAAATCTCCTGTCTTCTTTTGGCACCTCAGTGCATGAAGAGCTTCCAGGAGTTTCTCAGTCCTTAATATCTTTTTCCTTAGCAACAATCTTGACAAACGAAATCCCCAGCATGCTGCCTGTCCATGTGATTATCTGGCAGTATGAAGAAAGGGAGTAAAACACACACTAAATTGCACCATAATTTGCCAGGCAAAGTTTATTACTATAAGGTATTTTTCCCCCACTAATATTTACGTATGTATTGCAGTATTCACAGAACCACAAAACATCAGCTGTTGGCCAACTACTACCTGTATTACACTCTGTATCACGCTCCTAGATGATACCTTTAGCTACCAATATGAAGTTTATCTAGGTTAAACTCCTGTTAAGAAACATCAAAATTGCTAGTAGCAAAACTATTATTCATCCCAGAATAGTGAGTCTGGATACATCTGGAATAATATACTGAACAGTATCAGAACCTGTTCTTTGTCCTTGAACCTGATGCCGTAAGATCTTTAGGATATTTTAGTTTTTCATAGATTTTAAAGTAGCTTTGTAGTAAATACAGGTTTTTAGTATAGTTGTATAGTCTCTCACACTTTAGTATAGTAGTTAATACTTACCAAACCCAATTCCCCACTTCATATCAAATTTTCTAAATTCTTTAGGCTTGTTTAGCCTCCTTCCAATGTAGGACTATAGTAAATACACCTTGTTTAAGAACATATGCACCCCAGGCCGGAACAAGAAGATACCATCGTAGTCAAAGCAACCTTCAAGCCTGGAACCCTGGAGAAGCTACAGACACAGTACATGCCATGAAGAAGAGGAAGATGAGGAAGAAAGGGATCTTGAGACCTTTGACTCAATTCCAGAAAGGTGTACCAGGGGGGCAGATTTGGGGAGGATCTGGGAGCAGATAGTTCTTGGATTGGACCATAAATTGTGGAACCCCTGGACATGGGTGCGCACCTTTGTACTCCTTGCGCCAAAAGGCCTTCATTAAAGACCTGCTCTCTATCTTACTTATTCTAATATGGCCTGGTGAGTTTTTTTCTCCCAGTTTTAGGCAACAAACCCAACCAGAATTTTTTTACTGTGCCTCTATTTTTAAATTCAAAACAGAGGGTCTGTATCCAGATGGCCTACTGGAAATGGTCCCTGGCTCATCAGAAACCAACATTGTCCCTGAGAACTGCCTAAGAGAGTGTTATTAGCCCCTGTTCCAAAACCATGTTAATCACCTTCCAACAATTATGCAGTAAAGAGGCTACAATTATGTAGCCAAGATGCTGGCACTATTAATCTTACTTATTAGTTTAGATGTCAGCAGTAAGAGCTGGATTGGGTACAGGGACGCTGAACCCATTTCTCAGGCGCTCTTAGGGTTTCCTGGTAGCTTCCATGATCTTTGACTTGCAGCACTTCAGCATCTCTAACCACAAATACTTGGCAAAGTGGGCAGCTTGAATAATTTTAACACCCACTATTGCCTCCTGAGCTTGGATGCATTGAAGGTCTGCCTCACCAGCACATCAGTAGGACAGGGACGATCACTTTAATATGTATTGTTGGGGTAATATTCTCAATCTGGCCAGCTTCTTTAGACACTTTTGCTTCTCTTTTGACCTCTGTGTCTCTTTTAATAATTCTGGATAATATTGAAGATGAACTGCAGGCTTCCTTCACAACTGGGAACCTCTGGGAGACTGTCAGGTGTTCAGGTATCTAAGTCAAGTCAGATGAATTTCAGGCCATGTGCTTGCCTCTGCTTTGTGGGGATCCAGCTTAGTGGTGGATAACCCTAATCAATAGTACATTGTCTCCTTAGCCCTCCCTGCTACTTCCTTTCTGCTCACCAAGAATAGCACCACCTTCCCTGGACCTCAGATTTGTCTTCAGCTGAGCCTCTGCCCATGGCTGACTCTGAACTTCGAAGATTCCTCTTGCCTAGTAGCTCTAAAATGCAGACGCTGCTCCAAACCCTTATCTAGTTCCATCCCTCAACCTTTCGTAATTTGACTATTGCAGCCTCCTCTCTCCTTCCATCCTGCATTACTCACGTTTATCTACAATACTGCTAACTCAGAGCTTTCCCAGTTAAGAACTTTGGCCCTATCTTCCCTCTCCATTCGTCATTCTTCTTTGTCCATCTTTTTTCAGCTCTTTTTTTGTCCATCACACCTGAGAAGCATATTGTTTTTGCTAGGAGATCATCATTGGGTCTGTTTTGACTAGTAAATGAGCAGCCAGAGGGGCAGAAGTAGGCTGCCTGCACTGCTAAACTGTTCAAACAGTCCCATGTACAGCTGTAGTATATTATCAGTCTTCCAGGTAATTCCTGGGACAATTTGAGAATTAATATAGGATAAGCTATTAACTCTGGGCAGTTTGGATATGGCCATCCTATTTCCACAGCAAGTTTATAATTTCAGTATGGATATGACTAGACTGTGCCACCTGGTCTCAGGACCAGAGAAGGCACTCAGGACACCTCTGTAGCGCTTCAGGCTTCTGGAGATCTGAAGCAGTGGTAGATTTCTATTGCAGAAAGCTGAAGTGCATAGTACAAAGTAATTGAGATGTGTAATAAACATTGTCATTGTAACATATTTTCTCTTGGGACTCACACTCCCGCTGTGTTACTTCATTACTGCTGCTTAATATCCCTGTTCTAAACAAGCTCTTGGTTCCCCTGAGATCATTTCAGTCACCTTTACCAAAGTTTAATGGTCCAGACAGTGATTAAAATTTTGTTATCTAGTAATTACTCTGTAAAGAAATCGAGTCTCCAGACTTTAAAGATGTGTAGACATCTGCCTACAAGTTACTTTCTCATGAAGAAAGGAAGGATATTTTCCAAAAGTTTCATCAGTGTTATGTCTAAAATCATACTGCTGTTATAATCTCTGCTCAGACAGCCTCAGATTTGCCTTCTCCATGTAGAATTTAATTTGTATATTTCACACGGATGCTTCATTTGTCAAATTTGTTGTTGCACTTAAAGTATTATTGAATTAAAATCTTGCCTATAAAATATTGACTAGATACCAAACCTATCAAGAACAAGTCTCCAGAGTGAAAGTTTCAAAACCATATTAATATGTAGGAAAGCATCTGAGTGGTAAATTTTGTTACAACTAATTATGGAGGTAATCCATTTCTGTCTAGGTAATCACTACATTTCATTAAAAAATGACTTTACAAACACTGGAAGTGTCAGACACTGCAGAGACCACTGAAATGCAAATACCTTGTGTTTTCCAGAGGGCCTTCAGTTTCAGAGACATGCAAGTGATTGGGTAATGTTGTCCTCTGGTGGTTAAGATGACCATTCATTTATTGCTGAGGACAGAACATTGGGCTGGGATTCAGGAAACTCATATTTATTTCCAAAGCTGTGTCAGCCTGAGGGATGACCCTGGGCAGTCACTCTGTCTTTTGTGGCTTGTTTTCTCTTCTGGCAAATGGAATAAGTAAGCCTGACCCTGATACCTATGGATGAAAAGCGAAGTGTAAAAGATGGCCATTTTTATTATAACTCAGAAAACTTTATGTAATCCTTTTATTCTTTCATTTTTTCAGATACATAAGAAATTTTGTGTCTTTTTCACAAAGAAAATATGATGCCATAATGAGAAGCCAATTTTCTTCTATTGCTTATTCTGCTTTAAACAAAGCATGTGACTTTGAAAACAAGCATATGGAACTAATCCTTCATTAGTGTGGGTTAGTTTATGTATGAAAACTTGTAACAATTACTATTTTATTACCAGTTTCAGCTACTCGTGAGTATTTTTCCACTCTCTTTAGTTTTCTACTGCTAGAAATAGTACTTATATCTAAAGACTGCTTGCTGTACTTTTTTAAAAAAAAATTGTGCTTATACTTCTTATAGCACAAATTAAGTCACAGAAGTGATGTTAGAAAGTTACTGATTGCTAAAATATATTTACACTGATATGGATAGAAAGGATGAGATGAAGCTGTGAAGTCTCTTGCAGTCTGGACTCTGTATGCTCCATCTTCCTCTTCCTTCTGAGGCTGCAGAAGTGGAAGATAAACTATTAACTCTGGAGTGTGGCTGCTGAAGTGAGCTGTGCAAGCAGTGTGGCAATTATCAGCACCTCCTCATCCCCTCACAGAATCATACCATCGTTTAGCTCGGAAAAGACCCATAAGATTATAATTTCCAACTGTTTACCCGGCAATGACAAGTCCAACACTAAACTATGTCTCCTACATGTCTTTTAAATACCTCCAGGGATGATGCCTCAACCACTTCCCTGGGCAGTGTGTTCCGATACTTGACAACTGTGCCTGTGAAGAAAATTTTCTAATATCCAACCTAAACCTCCTCTGGTGCAACTTGAGGGCAAGGGACTCTGACAACTACTTTCATACACAGACCGAAGTCTGCCCTACAGAAGCCCAAGTGAACAGTTCTGCTGACCCCTCTTCTTACTTCTCCAAGAATCTCTTACCATTTCATGGTCATTGTGCCCAACTGTCACATAACCTACCAATCCTTCTCTCTTCACAAGCAACAGGTTTTACTCATTCGCTGGGTTAGGAAGATTTCTTTCACACACTACAGGAACCTCCTATACTGTTTCATCTCTGCTGTATGGTATTTCCAGCACATATCTGGTAATTTCCCCATGAGAACAAGGACTGGCAATTACGAGACTCCTCCCAGCTGCTATTTCCTCTGCCTCTTCACCTGGTTGGGTGGTCTTCAACAGACTCTCACCATGGCATCTGACTTGCTGGCCTTCATCCTCAGTCTTATCCATAAACACTCAACTCTATCATCCTCATCATAAAACTCTAGACAATTGAAACACTTCCTAACATACGTGGCTACCCCACCACCTCTCCTTCTTTGCCTATCCCTTCTAAAGAGTTTATAGTCATTCGTTGCAAAACCCTTTGGGTCTGGATCCTCCAGAGGATCTGTCCCAAAAACTAAATAGCATCTCTGTAAACAGAATTGATCTGCAGCTCTCTAGTGATGACTGACAGATGGGAACTGGAAGATGCTGGAGACAGCAACAAGTCTGTAAGAAGGAAGTAAGAAGATGGAAGACAGGAAGTACAGAAACGGACTTCCTGGACTTTCTGCAAATCATCATGACTCGACAAAAGCTGTGTCAGAAAGAGTTTACTATTTTGCAGCCAATCCTGATGTATTTATACATGAAGACACTAATAGTAAACTGACATGTGTATGGCCTAATGTATGTTTACATGAAAGTACCAAGAGTAGGTTGACTTGTGTATGACCTGATGTATGTTTACATAAAAGGCACCAATAGTAAGTTGACATGTGCGTTGTGTGAAAAGTATAAATGTCTGCAACCTGTTACAATAAAGATCTCTTCCAGCCTTCTTGCTATCCTGTCCCTGCTTTGGAAGAAGCTTTGGCCGTCTCAACATAACAGTGACAGAAAGAGAGGAGAGAGAATATATTTTTCATGTTCTGTCTCTAACCTATAAAGTATTTGGGGCTCAGAAGGGGAATGTCTCTCATCTAAAAGGAAGAATTTGAAAGTTGTTTTTTATTTATAAATTCTTCCCCCCCCCCGACTTAAGGTATTTTTGTTTTATTGTCATCTCCTCACCCTAGATTTTTTTCTTTCTTAGCTGGTAGAAATCCTTAAGGTTTAGGCAGTGGAATGATTGATGAAATTTTTCAGAGACATATGAGAAGTGCAGACACTTTCGTGTTTCCTACATTTTGCTATTTTCCAAATTAATGTAAGTTCTGCACTGCTCTGACAGATACAGCTGAGTTTGCCATGGGAAAATGCACAGCCACATTTTGGTTTTGTGTGACAAGTGTCGCGGGTGGGAGTGGAAGGCTTAGGCAGAAGTTATTAAAAAAAACCCCAAACAAAACCCTGCCATTGAGCCACAAGGTGCAGAAAGGACTCCCTTGCTTTCTAAACTTCTCAGAGAGGAGTCTAGGTGCAGCTGAATCCAATCTTAGCCTTGGATTATGTCAATGGTTTAAATTTAAGGAATTATAGAAGTGTGATGGAATGACTTTTGTCCTGCAGGTTTTAATGATTGGCAAAACGAGAGTATTTATATAAAATGAACCATTTATTATTAAAAATGATCAGACAAAGATCTTAATCAGAATTGCTTACTACACAATACAAGTGTTAAAACTACTAGTATAGTATAAGATAGGACAGTGCACTATATTGAAGCAATTATATTAAAGCTAGCAAAAAAAAATAATTATTCATTAAAGATTGATTTAACTCACTCATACCAACACTCATGGGGAGATATCTTTCTCTCAGCTTCGAGGAGTATCCTTGGAGGGCATCGCCACCCAAGGGAGGAATCTCCACACATACACACCAAGAAGGGTTATGTCAGAAGAACCTGATTGCATGAGAGTTCTTTGAAAGAGAACTTTTATAGTATGAAGTGATTGACTGCTAGTCATGCATTTGCAGGCCAGCTACCAGCTTATCTGATTTGAAGTCTGGTGAACCAAGACGGTTTTAGCATAATCAATACCAAGACAGCTGGCGCCAGCAGTTGGACTTGCATGACAGCTTGCATAATGCCTTGCATTGTAAGCATTCTCTGATTGGATTGCAGGTCTTACCAAGGTGGGCTATAATGCCACACCAAGATGCAATCTGCTGCAGAGCAGATTTTGGGGTGTGTTACAGTGGTGCCTGGGAGCCCTGTTACCGGCCCAGGTGCTGTTGTGATAGGGGTTGCACAGACACAGCTCTTGTCACCCGGCCCTTCTCTGGTTGCTGTATAAAATCTTTTCTTTCCTTTCCTATGGCAGGCTGAGTGTGTAGGTGGGCAAAGCTTGTTTGGTATCAGGTCTACAGATAGACCAGCAGAGCCTTGAGGCTTCATGGTTGTATTTCCTGTGTATATGATATCTGGATTTGAGTCAGGACTGCTTCCAAGAAAGAAAGACAGGAGTTCAAACATGCATCCTTTTTCCTGTTTCCTCCTCATTGTGTCTAAGCAGCTGTGTATTTGGCGTGCGTGCTTTTTTGTTTACATCTCAAACTGTGCACTCCTTCTTCTTTCTGTAGATAGTGTGGAAAAGGCCTCTGACTCTCAGGGTAGCTCAGAGTTACAGACAGAATTGGAGGTGTCCAATTAAATACTCTAAGGATCTTTATTTATTTATTTGGACTAATTTCAACAGAGGAGTCAAGTTGGTACCTAATTTAGAGTATTAGCTATTTCACTGAATTCAATGGGTAGATTGCAAATGCTCATGAATCTGTCCCTACACATCCTTGCCAGGTGAGAAGGCAAAGTCTATGTACTTCCAAGCAGGAAGTCACAAGATCTGAACCCCCGGGGCACTCACACAGGTATTTACATCTTCCAGTAGTTTCTTTAGACCCAGGGAATGTTTTGTGCCTAAAGATATACATGTGCTTAAATGATCTGCCATCTGTTTAAATTCCATAAGAGTAGCAAGTTATAATTACTCAGAACAAAAATAATTCAAAGAACTTCTGAATTGCATTGAACTCCTTAATAATTTGTGAAATTTTGGGCATTATGATGTTTGAAAGAACAAATAACATGGTAGATAAGGAGACAAGTCTCTTCCCATGGAAGAGATCTGAGAAAAGAAGTCTTGGAAACCATTAATTCAAGACTGGCTGCCTGGATCTTGCCTGCTTGTGAAGACATCAGATACAAGTTGTTGCAGCAATGACAGAAGACAGAGCACCTCAGGTGCTGGCTTCAGTACACTGACAATTTCCCATTACAGATTGATCCAGATTTTTCTCAAGATTTGCACATAAGTATTCATGTGAGAGAGCACAATTTCAGTTAGAATAAACACCACAGGAAATCTTGTAACAAAATACTGCAAGTGACTAGTTAAGAAAAAAAACAAAACAAAACAAAACTGGTATGGAATGACATATTTGAAGCTTCTATATTTAACTACATTTTTGTGACATCTAGCTATCTGCTCTCTTTGGGTCTTCAATCTGTCTGTCAAAAGACACTGTGTTATGAGACTGATCCTCATAACACAGCTGTACATGAAAACAAGACAACCACGTAGTAGCCTTGAACTCACACTGCTGAAGTCCAAATGGGATGTCCATTGCATCATATGAGGGAAGATATTAGAGCAGATGAAGCATTTCTGAGTGATTCAGAAGCCAGTTTGACATGAAATAAATTCAGTCTGAGCCTAAAGAAAAGGTTTGGTTCAGTTATTGGAAAGTGAAGGTTATTATTATTATTATCATTTCATCTAGGACCTTTTAAGAACTCAATATATTGTGAGTCACTTTCCCTATGTTGTGTTATTTTCCATTTTCATAGGACCTCCCTTCCTGATTTTAGCAAAGCAAGTTCCTAAGTACTGTGAGAAAGGCTGTTCTCCTAATGATAACACTGATGACGTTTGCAGAGCTGGGAAGCCTCATGAGAAAACTTGTTATGCAGATTGAGAAGGACCAGATAAGCTTCTTCTACCTCAATGGGATCAAAAGTGGAGTCACATTTTAAGAAAGCATTCAAGCATTAACAGAGGTTCAGCTGACATGAATCATGCTGGGGAGCTCTGCCAGCCTACATCTGCTTTATACCTGCTGCTGCAAAGTTCTCCCAGTGTTCTTTAGATAATAATTCAGCACATTAAAGAACTTTGGACTAACTCAGTGGAATTGGTTAAATGTTAATATGTATTAAGGTGACTTGTAACAACGGCAGACAAGGTTATTTGTTTCTTACTTGGTGTAAAATAGCTAGAAAGGTTGTAGGGGCAGGTAAAAATGACCCATTGCCTAGAAGCATACTTGAGAAATAAAATTAATGGAATTTTGTAGAATTCATAATTTGGGTGATTTGGGGAAAACTTCTGTTATTTTTCATTCTCACAGAAAGCTAAATTTGGAAGGTGAATCACCTGATTCAGGAGGAAGTGATTATTTGTAAGAACTGTGAATGTTTCTTGAGATAGAGCTGGTTGCTTCATATTAATTTAAATGCATTTAACAATGAAAGTATCATCTATAGCACTTCTGCCTGTCAGAATGGAGTGGAAAATACCTTTTCCTCTTCAAGTTCAATAATTTTCCATGAGGAGTGTCAGAAACTTCCTGGAATTTCAAAGTTTTCCCCAGTGGCCAGGTTTTCCTGAACCTGGTGAAAAGCAAGACCCAGAAACCACAACAGCAACGTTGTGACAATGAAATAATATGACACCAAGATCTGCATATCAAAGCAGGGGTGAGGAATCACCTCCATCTACAAAACTGATAAAGTTTTGGAGGTTGGACTTGGTGATCTCCAGAGGTCCCTTCCAACCCTAATGAACTATTCTGTGATTCCATGAGTCTAAAGCTAAGCAGCTTTACTCTCATTGAAGTAGTCTTGCAATGAGATTACACACACTGTAAGGAAGTACGTGTCCTCAGATTTAAGCCTTCCCTTCGTTTTTGCTCACAATACAGGAAATGGCTGGTATTTTCAGGGGCAAAATAACACAAGTCATTAAAATGGTAAACCCCCCCCAGAATTGTACTCTAAAAATATGGTTATTGGAAGCAAATGAACTCTTTAGCTCAGAGGTCAATTTTTTCTATTATGCCGTTTGTACAGACTCTTATTTATGAAGCTGAATGCCTGACTTGCATTGCTTTTTCACTGCCCTTCTTTAAGAAGTCAAATGGGAAAGACAAAGGGCAATTTTGAAATCTGTTAATCTTTCCATGTTTTGCAGAGTTCTACTCCCCATAATGTAACTGAAAGTCCAAATGTAGGCAGGAAGAAAGTAAAAATTGTTATTCTGTCTCTTAAAAAGGTTGAAAATGCAACAGCAGTTTTGCTAGTCTAGACTTCTACACCGAGAAAATAAAAAGGAGGATTGTTTTGCTTCAACCCAGTTTCAAAGACTGAATTGGTTGGTTAATTGGATGAACCTAACATCAAATGGTATTTCCTAGTAATTCCCAGGGTGTTCAGGAGTGCACTCTTCCCCATGAGCTGAACTCCTCAGAGGATTACACAGCCCAGAACATAATGAAGAATTCCCACCTGAACAATTTTGTGTTATATACTCTGAGATGAACATAATAATGAAGAGACAGTCTGATGAGGTGGCTTACACTTCAACTCCTGAAAAGCATTGCAACTTAACATACTTGAAATAAAATGTTGTGCATCACCCCTGGTCTGAATTGGAAGCTTTTTTTTGCTCAGCACTTTTGAAATTAAAACTTTCAGCATATTTGAACAAAAATTATTGGAATTTTTTATTATGTGAAAATATCTGATATTCTAAATTTTGCCTAAGCAAAGAGTAAGTACTGAAATACACATGACCTGGGCTGAAAATTTGAAATTTGGTTGATATCACATTGCAAGGAAATTCTTATTGGCATGCAGTCCAAACTATAATGATCCTAAAAGGGGAGTAAAATGCATGCTGCAACATTTCTGTACGCATGCTTCTCACTGTCATAAAGGGCAAAGGAGGGAAACACTTTTCAATGCTAATGAGACTGTGTTCCTCTGAAAAAGGCATTGCTGTCTCTGGGCTATTGATGGAGCTAAATGCAGAACTTCTTTAAGCCCTTATGTGGAAGGGCAAAAGTCAAGTTTTTAGTATCAACAATTTGACCGGTAATGAATATTCTCTGCAATATGCAGCACTTTCTTCAGACCTCTCCTTTGCAGCAATCCTGAGAGGACAAAATCATTTCAGAAATGTAAAAACTGAGTCGCAGCTGAATTAAGAACTCACCCCTTGGATATCAGACGCCTGTTGGGTATGATCACCCCACTAAAATGTGCACTTGCCTTGTTAGAAAACTATAGGAAGTGAATTTCAATATGTTTTGTGTAACTGTGTAGTGCAATAGACATGAACTCAGTCCAAGCCACTAAATGTTGAAACTAGCAGAGCTACCCCAATGAATGCTGAGAATTATTATAGTCAAAGACACCACTATGGCTGAGATTATGGCAAGCATTTTCTTGCCTTTATAAACTGGAAAAATGATATATAAACTCTCAAGAAAATTACCTTTGTTCACATTGTTCTCAGTAGCACCACTATATGCTTCAGTAATTTTTAATGTTTTTTATTTTTTTGATCCATACAAGGAAGGAAGGTTCTGAGATATATGTGCTGAAAACAAATTATATTAATAAAATTAGGTTTTTTCTGCAAACTTGGCTGGTTCCAATGCATTGTTAAATGCCAGCTACTCCAATCTCAAATGATGCAATGAATGTAAGACCATTGATTTCAATGAAATTATGATATTTTAAATCATCTTAGTAATTTGGTCCCATATATTCCGTAATCATAAAAAAAGAATATAGATTAGTGGAATTATTTTCTTTCACATCTCCTCCATTGCTCTTTGCTGAATTTTTGTGCAATTGAGTCATAAACCAGTCTGAATGAGATTAAACGTAATTACTCTATTGTAATGCATTACCTCTCTTTACAAGTTTCAGAGATTGCTTTAAGGAAACATTCAGTATAAGTCTTCCAGACGCATAATCATCTGTAAACTTTCCTGTTTTTTTACACACATGAACAAATGGATTTGCAAGCACTTTGTTGTAATATGTGGGCCCTAAACCCCAAATTCTCCACTGGAAGACATGGGCAACTAGGTACTTTGTTCACCAGGAAAGTTATTGGAACTTGTTATCACTTAGAGAGCTGCCCAAAATGAGCAGAAGGAATAATCCTGTTTTGGTAAATACAAACTTCAAATGCAATATTTATTATTTATTAGAGATAATTACTTTCTTTTTCCCTTCTGTGAATACCAAAATGCTGTAGCTAGAAGTTGAATCTAGGCTACAGGCTGAGGAAATTTTTTATGATCTGGTCCCTGTAAAAAAAAGACTGTAATTAAAAAAGATTGAACACCATAAATCTCTGCAAAGCACTGTTTTCATGAGCTATATATTCAGTCATTCAGTATTTGGAAAGTTTCAGAATAAAGTTGACGCTATCATATTTAGCTTAAAATATGCCAGAAGGCAGACCTGGATTCATTTCACATGGGAAAATTATTCCATAGATTCAGAGAGTTTCCATAGATCCAAAGAGTTTCCTGTCAGGTAGATTTAGCCAAATATTCAACTTACATGGACCTTCTCCAAGCTTTATCCCAGTTATTTGGATCATAACTATCATTACTACAAGTTTAAATATTTGATTCCAATTCCAATCTTAAAACTAAAATGGAAATAAGACATATAACTGAATTTGAAAATATGAGGTTCTGAAAATGTACTTACCTTTTTTCATAATGGGATCTTAGATATTCAAGGACTCAAAATCATTTTTTTACAGGGTTTTGCCCTATATTTGTTACCGTGGCAGCTTACCATACTGTGTGCTGTAGAGTTTTACCTTGCCCCTCTTTGTTAGCTGGGCTGCACTTGCAGGCCTTTACAGAACTTGTATCCTAGTATAAAAACTAAATTGCATTTAAATTATAGTATCATTTGGACTGGTCAAATAATTGCCTCTAAGCCAAAAAGATCTGTAAAATTATATTGCTAAATCTACAGTAAACAAAAGGTTTCATGGCATTTCTTTAATAGATGAGCTGTTCTGCAGAACCTCTTCTTTGTGAAAATTGTCTGGCCTGTTTGAGCTTCAGAGCTTCACCATAATGACATTATTTACTATAATACAGCCTTGGGCAAAGCAAGTTAAAAACAAAATCACATCAAAAGAGAACATTTAAACTAGAAGGCATCTTTTGTATTAAAAGTTACTTTCATTTCCTCTGGCTGAATAATTCTTTTGTGATAGTTATGTAGAGAAATAGCCTAATGCAGTAAACTCTGTGAATTGTGGAAGCTGCACAAATGTTATCACTAGACAATAACTAATTCCCAGAGAACGTACCAAGACAATTCACAGTTCTACCGAGGCAAAAACTATAGCAAAAGTTCCCTTTAAAGGAGCATTTTTGCAAAGATAGACGGAGGTTTTAAAAATGGTGGAAGAGAAACAGAGACAGAATAAGAAAAAAAATTATTTGGCTACCTAATAACTCAATGAAGACAGATTATGCTCATATTTTTGTTGATTCTTCTACTAATTTTTCTGCTAATCTCAGAAGTGTTTTCTATCTGGTGAAAGTGCTATTACGTGTTGCAACACAGCATGCCAGAAACAAGCAGCAGAAAGTGACCTTAATCCTACTATCCCCAACCCACCTAAAATGTTCAAAGATACTGCTAAAAAAGAAAGAATGTTTGTTTTATTTTCTCCTTTTATAACTTTCAGAGTTGTTTTATATATCAGAAACTCAAGTCAGATTTTGGAAAAGCTTTGGAGGTGTGATAGAATACAGTTTGGAATAAAAATGGCATATTGAGGGATTTTGATCACACAGGCAAATATGTTAAAAAAATGCTTTCTCGTTTCCCAGACAGGTTAAACAATTCCATTTCACTGAACAACAGTGGCTAATTGTATAAGTGAGGAAGAGAAGCCCAGATCTGTTTTACTGTTAAGGTAACATGGCAACATCTCTTTTCTATGCAAGTCTATGAAAGCCCATCATGACCAAAATAACTTCAGATTAAATAGATGCCAGTGCATTTCTTGAAGATTGTATAGTGTCTGGATTTTTTTTTTTCTGACAGATACATGTTGAAAATTCTTACTGGTGTCAGGAGCTGAGGGAAGCAACTCTCCTTTGGAGGCAGTCAGCTATATATCAGCTCATACTTGGAATACCTCTATTAAAAGCTGTTATTTTGCAGTGTTTTAAGGACAAAAGAAAGGTCACACAAAACATAAATAATAATATGTATATGTTTTATGGGAATAGGTTTTTATATTTAATAACATTTACACAAAGGCTGCCCAAACTCATTTATTACCTTTGGTGAATGGTTGTGAAGAACTGTTTCCCTTTCTCTGGCTTGTCTGGGTTTTTTTTCTCTCAATATTTTTTCATATATATTTGAAATGCTGGGTTTATGTAAAATGCTTTAGGAGAAGTTATATTCTCTGAACAACCTGTTTCCTGGGGATGCTCTGTGATGGATCAAGATACCACTATAACAACGTCCTCTTCATAGTGCAAGACTACATGGCAACTGTGTTGGATGACTCAGTAAGTGGTTTATTAATTTGTTTTTATCAAAATAACGACTGATATATTGCTAAATGTCCATTGCTAAATATCACTATTGGATGTTGGATGTAAAAGGGTCTTAACTGGGGTACGGTCAAAAGCACCTACAAGTAAGAACACTCTGGTCCTAATCTGATAAAGTGGGTCCATTAATTTTTCTGTCTTGGGATTCAATCTCTGTGAGCAGAAACAATATTGCAACACTCCATGATTAATTGCATGGGGTAATCATAATCTTTATGTAAGATTTTGCTTGGTCTCTGCACATTAAAGGTCTTGCACAGGCCTTATTTTATCTTCTTCATGAGAATCCCTCACCACCTGGTGCTTCTTGCCTATCTGTCTCAGGAAAGTAAGTATTTAAAGATTTTTGAAGATGCCCAGTGCTGTGGGTTGCCTTTCCTGTGCATCCGCAGACAATGTTTTGCACAATGACCAGGAGGAAAGATGATCAAATATATCTTTACAAATACCAAATTTGGGCACATTTGAGCTAACTGAGATTCCCAGCTATGCTCTTTCTGATAGCAGAGACACCATGAAAAACCAAGTGTGATGTATATCTTTCTAAGATGCATAAAGACTGGGATGTGAAATTTATTAAGTCAGTTATTGAGACTTGAATAGATGATTGGAAGAAAGCACTGGATACATATTATAAAAGGGTAGAAACTTAAAAGGATTTTGTGTTATTAAGTGATAAAGAATGTATTTAATATATCAAGATATATTTTCTCAAACGTAAATGATTCTAAGGCCAGGTTGTTGGATTAAAGTTGACAGCAATAAGAAAAATTCCCTTGTTTTGTCAAAAAATGTGTCTTAGAGAAGATGTGTATCAGGTACAGCTTTAAAGTAAAGTAAAGCTTTCAGAGAAAGCAGATTTATTTCCTTACTCTTGTATTAGCAATTGCTGTAATTCATATTTTAAATTTCTTCTTTTACTTATACTTGATTTTCACAGTAATATTAATTGGCAAAATAATTCCTTCCTCTATAGATTGGCAGTTGGTATAAGAGAAGTGGGATCTAGAAAGGCTCTTGGATTGCAGGAAGTGCCACTTTCCTCCTCTATGAATGTGTTGGTGGTCTCCAGAGAGGATAAATGAGGAAAAAAAGGAGCTAATTCCACTTGCTGCTCATAATAGCCAGATGGCCAGATGTCTCAGCCATTGTTTGCTGTGGACAGCTAATTTGAGTTAGTGATGTGCTCTGGGTAGAATTCAAGAGCCTTGTTTCTGTTGGGAGAAAGGATCTGTGACCCTATCTCTTTGTGCCAGGGTCTGGTAGAGGAAGAGCTGTGTCTGAGCACTGATGTGCTTTCATAATCTAAGCACAAAATGGAAAAGAATTAGTTTGAACAGTGATTTACAGAAACTCTGTGGAGGCATGTCAGCAATATCAAGAGACACCTGAGCTAAGAGAGACCTCTTGCCTACTGGAAACTGGCTATGTTTCTTCCCAGCTGGTTATGATCAAATGGTGAGTGTCCCCAAACTTATCTCCTGGGTTTAAAAGCACAGTTTATTTAATGCTGAAACAGTGCAAGTGGGTCTCATTGTTTTGAGTTGTGCTTGGGCTCCTTCACAATTTACATCTTTTCTGTGCAAAGCCAGGGTTGGATCCAGCTGCTCCATGAACAAGCCACTGTATGGCTGGCAGCACAAATCACCCCAGCTTCTCTCCGTTTCTCCCTGTTTCTCCCAGCAGGCTGTGTGTTTCTGTTTGAATAAGTTTAAGATCTTTAAATATTTACTTGGCTTTTTGCTTTCCTACTAGAAAATGGTGATTCAGTTTGTTTCTAGTATTTGCCAGGATCTTTTCAGCTTGTGAGTTTACCTTTCCTTAAATTACGAAGCACAGTCTTTACAGAGAGGGATGAGCAAGACTTAACTGTAAGACTGAACCAGAACTCAGGTCAAAGAACCAGTTGTTGCTGTTGAAGGTAAGAGGCCATCAAATGGTAGGATTTTCAAAGTCGCTCTGAGGACTTGCACTCTTAGATCCATTAAATATTAGCAGCCCTTTTAAACATCTACCTTTCTGCAGTGTTTTAGAAAACCTAGTATCACCCAGCAGGAAAGTGAGGTGTTTCTTTCCTGTGGGAAATGCAAGAACAGTCAGGGGCTATTGGAGAAAGGAGGAAGAAGATGTCCAGCACCACCACAGATGGAATCCTGTCCCCTAGAAGAAGGTTGCTATTTTGGGAAAAGGGAATATGGTGTCCTGAGACTCCAGGAAGAGGAGGAGCCCAGAAACAGCTGCAAAGAAAGGGCAGAGATGATGGCAAGATGGAATGGTAACTGAAAACATAGGAAAGGGGAAGAAGGGAATGGCAAAGCTCTCCAAAATGAATGGTGACCAAATGAAGCACATATAATTAAGTTGGATGCTTTCTGGGCTGAAGAAAACACTGAGTGTTCACTCTGTTTGAGCAGTGTTAGTCATTACCGAGAAAGGTCTGAAAACCACTGGCTGACAAGACATTAATGCTAGTTTTATTTTGTGCACTTAAAATACTTTAAATATATATATAATTGCAAAGAGTCAAACAATCTATATGACTGTTTGCCAGATGTTTATGCTTCAAAAATATAGTCAAGCTATTGAAACTTCAATATCCTTGACCCCACTAATTGGAAAATGCTTCAGCTATGATTTTTGAGTGTTTGATCATTATATTAAGGTCAAATGTGTCTTCAGTAATCACACAACTACGTGGTAGATGGGGGAAATCAGACCTATAAGGTTCAATGATTTCTGTGAAGAAAAGAGAATATTTTTCCTGGTGCAGATGTGATCAAAGATTAAAAAATACCAGAGCGCATGCAAAATGATTACGTTCTGTATTTATGGCAGGATTAGTCTTGGCAAATAGAAAATAATACCTTACTGGGAGCAGACTAGCTACTGAGATCGGATTCATTGGTATGCTCTGGCTGCTCGGTGCTCCATCAGAGAGTACAGCTGGTTTATGTTGTCAGAGCAATAGAAAGTAGCCAGGATTTACAAGAGAAATGGGACCAACATGTGCTTTATTTATGATTATTATTTTTTAAGGTGAAATAAAAAAAAGAAAACATTGTCAAGCATCACAAAGCTGATACCTGCTCTGTGACATGGCAGACTGACTGCAGTTACTTAAACCCAAACTACTCTTGAGCATAATTGCTGTAGCAAGCATCCACCCACTGGCAATGCACAGAACTCTCAGTCACCGTTTCTCTGCAAGCAACCAGAGAGAGGCAAGTGAAGTCTGATGTACAGCCAGGAGAAGAGCAGTTTCATCCTGGATTTGATAAGGTAGTTTTGGGCCACAATCCCTGCTATTATCCTGCCTTCTCTGTGCTGCATGAGGGAGTTCCCCTGTCATGGGGCAATTCACATATCAGTGCCAGTCCTTGAAATGCCGATTTAATCACTACTGAAAACGTAGCTGGGAAAGGGTTAACTGCTTTGAAAGTACTTATCTCTGCGACATGTTGAGACAAAGGTGACACTTTGGTCACAGCTTCAGTCTCCTACACCCTACATGCATGCTCTAAAGGCAGTTTGTGGTTATTTTTTTTTTAAAACCTGTGACAACATTATCATTTATGTTACTGCCTTATGTTTTCTCTCAGAAATCACTATTGCCTCACCTGCAATAGAGATGTTTGTGTGCTTGCTTCAATTCAAATTACTTCACTTGCAGACATACTGTGTTTTGACTGATTAAAGCAATCTAACTCATTTTGATGAAAGCAAACTACGGATTGATTGCCTCAGAGAGTCAGCAGATGTGACTGAAAAGTGTCTTCTAACTGAGGTCAGGTCAGTCAAGAAGTTTTGCATCTTAAACTGGCATACAGGCCTGAAGACATTGTCTATACATGTATGGCCAGTCTTCGCGAACGAAGATTTGGGAAGGGTCTTTGCCCTTCGAGCCTGCGCAGTGGATTTTTTAGGTGAGACACAGTGTGCGCTGAGCTGAGCCCACCCTTTAATCCTGAGGTTCATCTGCCGGGGCCGAGCAAGCTTGGACAGTGGCAGTGAGGTCCTCAGGACGTAGGTTTGTTTAGAGTGACCTTCTCTTAGATGGATGGCCTTACAGGGCTAACGAGCTCCATCTACCCGGGGGACTCCTCTGACCGGGACCCGAACCCGGGCCGCGGCGGTGAAAGCGCCGCATCCTAACCACTAGACCACCAGAGGGCCCCTACATTGTCTATACACTGGCTCAGCAAACCTTCTGGTCATCTACCCTGTGCCAGCCTCTGGCCTCTGCTTGAGATTCAAAGCCTTGCTCCAGCAGAAATTAAGGCAAATAATGTGGTTTCAATCATCAGGCAAAAATCTGCCCGTGATTATTTCTTTAATTGTTGTCCCTTTGATATTAACTTACCTCCACACAGGGAAGAGCCAACAAAGACAACATTGCCAAGTCATGCAGAAAAAAATGCAGTGGTTGGTAACTGTATTAGGACCGGAGGAGTAGGAAAGCCTGGAACTGCTGCAAAGCAAACCCCTGGAACAAGAACTTTAGATGACCCTGTTACTCAATTTGTCATCTCCTGTATCAAATACCTCAGTAATATAAGAGATTTCATGATTTATTTTTTTTCCCAGTAAGTTGGATTCTTTTGTTTAGTTCTTAGATTTATGAGAAGAAGTACATATTTGAGAGCCCCACTTTCTCTACACCCATTAAGTTCATAAACCCAGTTTTATAATGTACTCAATACCATCCTGTTTAGATGACCCCTACCATGGACAATTAGAAAGTGATCATACTGTTAATCAGACCCTGTAAAACTAGCAAATAGAGAAAATCTGGTTCTCTCTTGTAACTGATGTTAGGATAACAAAGGTACTGATACGGGTTGATATTTTTATAGGCATGGAGACAAGACTATTAAATTTCTCATTTTATTTTTTGTTTTGTTCTCACTGATTAGTGAAAATGGAGGATGAGATATATGACCTAGTGAGGGTTCAGATCAGATCAGTAATTGAAACACATTCTAGACATGAAAGGATTGCCTAGAGTTTAGAAATCATTAAAGACTGAAAATTACTCTCTGTAAGGGAGCTGGAATAAAACAGTGTTTTGGAAAATAAGCAAAAACTTCAGAAATTGCTTTCAGAAGTTCTGCTGTAACTTTGATTGTGCAACTGCCAGTTTTGCAAGCATTTAAATTTGAATTAATGTCTTGACTGCAGCAAACAGGCAGCAAAGGGCAACTGATCTTGCTTCCAGCTGTGCAATGATCAGTGACTTATTTATTGGACTTGTAAAATCAAAATTTGTTGCTTATTTTTTACTAAGCAGAATGGAGTTACTGCTGGCATTACTACATAATGTATGCAAATGAACAAACATTACCTTTTGCTGTATACAATTTGTGAGTGATTTTGTTGATATTTTGTGATTCATTCTTCTAATACCAGCTTATGCAAAATGTCATGCCTAAGAGGGGTCCATTTGTTTTGGGTTTTGCCTTCTGTTTTCTTTTGGCTTTCTGTAGTTAAGCTGATGGAGAGCTTCACACCAAACCCTGGTGAAAATGAGTTGGTAGTGGGTTTGCTCTTCATCATATTTCACAGAAACATCAACAGGAGAATTTTACTTGGGAAGAGCAGATTATCAGAACTCCTGCAAAGCAAAAGTGTTGCAGTTCTCAAGAGAGCTAAATAAACAGTGGGCATTAATCTGTTTCAGAAATAGAGAGCACTTGATACACTGCAGCAGCTGAAGTTGCTGAGATGTTTCTGCCTCTTTTCTGCTGCAGGTTTTTCTTTAGTTCCCTTAGTAGTTCACATAGTAAAAATACCCACCAACTTTTGGCAGGTTCTATTGAACTAGGAGACCTAGGAATTAATTTGTATTGACCCAACAGAGGGTTGATAACCTGCAATGGCAAAGCTGGCCATCCTGCTGGTGGTCACCTGGCTTCCACACCATCAGATACAGCCTCCTGCCTGTCTGTGGAGCACGGGGTGCTGCAGCAAGCTGAACTCTTCTGCTTCTTTGTCTCCTGACAGATGTTACCCAGGGAAGGGCTGTGACAGCAACTCTTAATACACATGCTATCTGCCTCTCTGTTGCTATGTAACAGTGAGACTGAGTCTCATTGTTCAACTTACATTTTTATTTCTCTGGAAATAACTTTCTGCTGGGACCAGGAAAAATAAAATGTATTTCTTTAGTCTTCCCCCTCCCTTCTCATTCACTTATACTGCCTTCTTTAAAGTGTTACAGTTTGTCCAGGGTCTCTTTATAACTTGTTTCTTAATAGGAGAAGCAAATCTCTACATAATGCAGTCCCTATTTCCTTAACAATCAGAAATCTTCAAGCCTTCCTGACACCGTCACCAGATCTCCACCATAATTACAGTGACTTTCAAAAGTACTAGTTCTCCTGCAGCATTACATCAGGGTATAATGATATAAGGAATATGAAAGAAGTCTTTTTGCACAGTAGTTTTATAACCTATAGAAGATATAGGAACTAAATTACGACCTTCATTATTCAACTCCTAGTAATATTTTCTTTCTAGACCCCATATTCCAGAACAGTCCAGAGAGGGAAGGGCAGATACAGACCCTAAGCTGGGGAGTCAGTCAAATCAGTTTTCTTGAATCACACTCATCACGACCTTATCATCCTGTTTCACTGAATAGCACTAATACCTCCCTAAAATATTTCATAATTAATGTACAAACTTTATCTGAAGCAAAAAGTCATTCAAGTAGGTATCTGAGATAGATTCTTCCTTTCTGTGAAACTGCAAAGTAATAAAAACAAACTCTGCAGCACAGCCAACTACTGGTAACCATGTGCACCTTATGCTATAGGCACCTGGAAAGCCGGTGGTTACCTAAAGCAACAACTTCCTGGGAAGGCAAAATTATCATATGTGTGGATTCAAATACCCCAAATTCATCCTACTAAATTATATACGTCAGACATTAAGGTAGTTTATGATTATGAATTCAGTATCACACAATGAGTGGAAATACTTAATGACATTGGTCTCTGAAGCTAGTGCAGATTGTTTTCCTTCTTTGGAGGTTATATTCTTGGCTTGTTTTTATTCGAGTGACATGATGATTGATAGATGGAGTGAATGTAGCCAAAATAGTTGCACAGTTACTTGATTACAATGAATTCTGTTCATCCACCTTCACATTAACTTTGGGTTCGTTTCTCGCAAACTTTCAGCTTCTGAAGTTTCTAGAGAAAATATTTTCAGACAATGAATTTTAAAACACTTTTCCATACTTTTTTTGAAAGTTCTTGTGCACTCTTATCCCTGGGTAGCAAGACAGCATGGCACCTGCACACCTTGTTCAGGGCAACCCTGTAAGGGAGGAAAAGAAGGCTACAAGTAGAAAAGAGACCCAGGAGCCAGACTGGACAATCAACTGGGCGTTATAATACAATGCCCATTTACAGTGGGAAAGAAATGTGATAGGTCTGTCTATCATGCAAAGCAAAGACAGAAGGGTGTAACTGTACAACAGTGACTTTACCATCTCTAAACCTGTACAGCTGGGTGAAGTTCAGGATGCTGTGATCAATTCATATTGTAAAGATCTAAAAGATAACCATATGAAAATAATTTTGATGTTGTCAATTGTGAGTAGAGGTAGGAGCTAAACCAAGTAGTTTCTCCATGCGTTAATGATACATTAAAGCTCACCTATTGTTTTACTTGCAGGGATTCTGTCTGTTATCTCTGCTTGCAAACATATTTCAATACTTTTGAATACGGAAATAAGTCTAAAAAAATTCAGAATTATAAAAAAATTCAAAATTACCAAATAAAAAAAATTGTGTTAGACATACTTATTATGTGTTTTTATTTATTCTCTGTTTTTCATCTGTACTTTGACAAACAGAGCTGACACTTAAAAGCAACTATGGTCAATCCCATCTCCTTGAAAATCAATACCTGTCAGAGGAACATGAATTCAGGGTCATGGATTTAATTTCTATAAACCCCAAAAGTGCTTCTATGTTTAAGTTAAATAGATAAATGATAGGATTTAAAGTTTTTATTTCTTTTAGTACCACCAAGTTCTGATTAGACATAAATTGTCTGTAAACCCTTGGTTAGATGTTTATACTTAAATTTAAATATGCTTCTATCTTCTCCTCATAGGTCTTTGTCACTTTCCTCTAAAGTGACCCTGCTGAAGTAGTTTTTACTTCATTCAGAGAGAATATTGAAAGCACGTTATACTATTTATATATTTATTATATATATATATAATATTTTAAGAGGATGAAAGCCTAGCAATCCTTTCAAATGGTTCTTTCACTTGTTCTCACTTGTTCTTTAAGAAGTGGCTGACCAGCCACTAAATATCTGAGTCCTTTTGAGACAGCCAAGGGATGTCCTGATCCATGAGTCCTTTAGGGAGAAATTCTTCTGCCAAAAGTGAAATTGATCATTCCCATTACAAAAGTTTGTCAGACCTGGAGCGAATATTTCACATACAGCCCAGGTGGAAGTGGATTGAAAAAAAAAGAGGTTTTGACTGCACCAGAAAAGCACACCAGGCGAATGGTTGCAGTGAGGATAGGAAAAGAAAGTTCTTTGACTTCAAGTCACCCTTAAATCTCATGTGAGTTGCCTGCTGGCAAGCAGATGCACTTATCCCGAACTACCTGGGCCATCTGTATTAATCATGCAAGCACACCTTCTGATGTATTCTAGATGTACACTGGCAACAAGCAATTGGTAATTTTATGGTGGAAATAATCATTTTAGAATACCTTACAGCAAAGCTTTACATCATTAAAAATAAAATCCCTGAAAAATTCATATTTACTGTCTTCCTTTACTACATCTATTTCACCTGATTGCATAAGTGTTGGTGCATGTCCAGGAGCCAGAAAACATTAAGATTTCAGATCACAGAATGTAAGAGAATGTATAGTCACATAGTCACAGTTGTGTATGAGGATGTAAACCCATTCTGATACTATCCAATATCCGTAATATTTAGATTAATTACCTTTTTTTAATATTTTTTTTCTTTTAAATAAATTAATGTCAGTCACCTGGAAATCAAGTACACTGAATTATTTAGCTCAATGCTTTAAATCTTTTTTAGTCTGGATGCCTTTATTAATCACTGTTAGTCTTTATGAAATACTTGACAATCATAGCAAATAATGATGTATTGGGTAAGTAATGGAAGCTGAAGTAAAAAATATTGTTTTCTTTTGTAACAAGTGTACCAAGGGATAATTCATTGTTGACCTCATAACTAATGGGACATTGCTATTGTTTTACATCAAAATGATGCTGAAGTTGTTTTGTATAGTTGTACTCTTCACTACCATATCCATATCTATCTCATTTTCTGCCTTACAATCCAATTACTATGTAGTAGTTTTAATAACCAGTAAAATAGAATACCCTCCACTGCACCCTGTCAACACTACTCTTCAACTCCTACTGAGGAAAAAATGAAATGCGGAAATATTAGAGCATGGTTGTATTTTTGTTCTCCAAATAATTCAGTGAAACTAATCTTACTTTTTGGCTCCTGTTCTACAGCATGGTCGAGAAAAACTCTGCTGTGTTCTCATTTCTACTTGCAAGTCTCTCCTCTATCTACCTCCTCCCTCTGGTGACTGAAAATCCTGTCCATGGCATTTTACAAATGTTCGCAAAGAAGAACAATATTTAGAGAGTCTTTAGTAAATTCTTCCTGTCTTTTTCAATCCTGTCATCACTCTTGGTACAGTTGACATGTCCTGGGGCTGCTACCAGGGTACCAGGTTCATCTACAGAACTGAAACACAATTTAAGGAGGCGGACAGGATATGTGGAATCACTTTTACTAGCTACCATGATTTTGTACTCTTTTCCTCGGGCAGAGCATGAAAAATCTGTGGAAGTTGTTGTTTGTAAGGCAATATACGATTATTTTTTTTTTTTGAGGAAATTTCTTTAACTTTATAATTTCTATCCTTGAATTGCGGTAACAGATGGTGAGGAAAAGAAATATTGCAGTTCTTAGCATGATGAGTGAAGGTTGATCTTGGCTCTGCTCAGCTTGCTTTATCTCAAAAACAACTGAGAGATGGCCTTAAGGGAAAGAAATCATGAATATGCACACTTTAAAACATTTTTATATCACAACCACTTGGGATCACCCAGGATGTGCAGTCAGAAATATTGCCAGTATACAAAACGCTCACTTGTATACAGACACTGATACCAAAACACATAACAAAACATGGGCTGCAACATGCAACTTTTCTCCTTACTTGAGCCTTTCTTCAAGGCCCAAGCTGCATCTAAACAGTGCCTTTGCTTTTTACGACAGGAAGGCAATCCTGGTAGAGCAAAGCTTCTTTCAGTCATAGGGTCTGTAAAACCTCTTGAAGTTTCTGTGTATTACCGACACCCACTTCACTTCTACAACCTGAGTGGCTTTACCTGCAGGAGTGGAGTGAGAAGGAAGGGCTACACAGTCCAGGAGCAGGGGTGGATAGATGGTCTCTGGGTAGATCTTAACATGGTCACTCCTCTCTTGCAACAAAGGAAGACCAGGAAAGGGAGTTAGCAGAAAACAAAAAAAAAAGACAGGAAAGAAAACTGAAGAGGACTTTATGTCTCTCTTGCAAATTCTCTTACAGAATGAGAAACTATAAAAAAGCCAAGTTCTTGTAGCAGGCACTGCTGCTTAGTCTATCCAGGTCCAAGTTCCTGAGCTCATCAAGAGCTGGGAAGGCATTTGAGTTGACCCTACTCTACTGTCCCAGCTATTGTGTATGCTCAGCAAGACCATTTGAATGGGCTGAAACACATCTGGAACACCACATATGCCCCAGATCTGCTTCTGGGTCATTTTCTGATGAGATAACGGTACGGCTTCTCGTGGAGAGATTTCGGTGGTGCTAAGTCGGTGGTGCTAAGTCTGAGGGGGAATAAATCTGGACTGGTACAGTGTGATTCACCTTAAACAGGCGAAGCTTTTCCAGCCCATCTTCATTTCTGTTTTTAGGCACAAGCTCAGAAACTATAATTTGTAAACTAGGTTAGTCAAAATATGCAAGAGAAAAGGAAGGACAAAATAAGTCAGTCTTTTATTTCAGACTCCGTGTTCTTTTTTCCCCATTTTATGCTCATTTATTATTAATATTTTACAACTATTTTAATATGTTCTTAATGTTTTACTAAAAGGAATAGAGAAACCTGTCCTCTTTTGGAGGTATGATATATATTCAGAGGAAACACAAGAAAAGTCCTTTTCTACTGATGCTCAACATGTTTTTTTCTGCTGAGCTCCCTGCTGTATCTCACAAGGAGATTTTTCAAATTAATTCAGTCAGATTTCCCTAGAATCAAGAGAACAGCATAGTATTTATTTCATGCTAATCAATTCTCTGACTTGCATGAGGAACTGGCTAATTTATTTGCAGAGAGTGGCATGTTCTTAAAGCTGTTTTGATTACAGGCAATATGGAAAAAGATTAGGTTTGTGGCAAGAAAAATTTCTGTAAATATTTTGGTGAAACTATGTGACAAGGAAGGTATTTCTTATGCTGTTTAAAAAATTATAAACTGTTAGTCTTTCCTATAAATCTCTCGAGAACATTTATAATCATGGACTTCTAAAAATACATTGTACAGTATCAGTACTGTTGAAGACAGCGAGAAATTATTATTATCATCTAATATAAATTACTATCGGTATAGAATGGTCTTTTATTAGTAGTATAACTATACTGCAGTCAAAGCTGCTGTTTCTTCCTCTTAACATGGGTTAATATTTATTAAAATCAAAGTATGATATGCTCCTTTATGCTTGGGGATTCATGTCATGTTTAGCAGTAGTTTCCTGGAATAAAATGAGCTTTTATCAGGTTGGTAAAAGCATTGCTGCTGGGAATAATTATAATGCTGAATTTTGCATACAGAGGTAACTTACCAAGATTAGACAAACTAATTCAGTGTCTGTGCCTTCAGCCCTATGTCAAGGTAGACTCTTAGAGTCTCAGTCTCAGTTGAAGCTTGTTTACCCACACAGTCCACAATTCCCTGTAGTGGTACAGCTGTGGAGTGTGTTTTTTTGTTTTTGATGTAACTGTTTTTCTACTTGTGGAGTATTTTGAGCTCTATCTCTGTCAAGAGAATGTGGCCATGGGTGCTGGTGACAATTCCGCTGTGCACCAAGATGGTGCAAACCAAGGTGGATGGGCCTCTGCCTCAAGCAGTACCTCTGCCTGCTGGCTCCAAGGATTCCTCATGTAGTAGCAAAATGTGCAAGCATAGCTAACAGTTTCAGATGAAAATTTTTGCATCTACCTGAAAAATACCATCTCTTCTGCTCAAATGATGAGTGTTTTTCCTGACTCAAGGCAGATTATGGTAAGGGTAAGCCTGTGTGACAGGCAACAGTGCAGCAGAGGTACAACCAGAGTTGCTAGATCTGAACTTGCAAAAATGTCTTGTTATCCTACTAGAAAGAAGAAAAATATCATACCACTTCTATTGTTTGTTGATATATTAATTTTCTCGACTTGCTGGCCTGTTTCCTTTTACATTTTTTTGGTCCCACTATCAGGTCTACCATCATTTTGAAAGGAAGGTGCTATGTTCATGGGGGGTTTTGTAACTTGAAACCAGCTATCTGTACTGGAGTGTTTCCAACTCCTAGTGGAATGCAGAATAATGATGCATAGAACTAGCTTTATGATATACACCAAGAAACACAGATGCTCCGTATTGGTTTCTTAGGAAGCATTTAAAGACCTTACTGGGCTTTGCAAATTCTACCTTCAGCCTCAGATTGTAAGCTGAACTCAGCTTTTGAATAAATATGTTTGTATTCTTTCCGACTCAAACAACCTGCCCAAACTTTCATTGCTGATAGCAACTGTTGTACCTTTTAGCATGTGCTCCAGTCTTTCAGAAGAAATAAAATTTGTGAAAATCTGTCATGTGAGATGAGGCATTAGGAAACAAACAAGTAACTCAATGGGAATGGAAATGAAAGTTTCCATTATATAGTTACAGCTCCTTCAGCAACTGACAAGTAAAATATTGATAATAAATCATATGCATGAGCTTCACAGGTTTAGCCATTGGATTCAGTTTGACTACTGCCTATGGCGTCTGGCCTGCTGTGAGGCAGCAAAATGACAGCACATTCCTTTGAGAGAAAAAAATTCTTCTATTTAAGCTGAAGATGGATGCTCTTTCCATCTGCTTCAAACTTTTCAGACTGGATAGGCATCATTTTAAATGGCAGCACATGTTCTAGCTGACAAAAGATTATTTAAAATGGTAATATTTTAAATCATGAATTATGTCACATAACCAGGATTACATAAACTAACAGTTTATGTAAGTTTATTTGGTGGTCACAGCACCAAGCCTGACAGAGTTCAAGAATGGTTTGGATGACACTCTCAGGCACATGGTATCACTTTTGGGGATGGTCCTGTGCAGGGCTAAGGGGTGGACTCAATAATCCTTGTGTGTCCCTTTCAACTCAACATATTCTGTGATTCTGTGATTCTGTGAACATGAAATCACACAGATCTTTATATCAGCCATCACTTACAACACATATATGTGCTTCTTCTTTAGGTGTCTTGCTCCATGAAACAAAGACAAATGTTCCATTTTATGGATTATAACATCACTAATACATAAACTCTCTTTGAAATGCCTTTTGTGAAATCTCCTATTAAACTTTTCCTCCTTCAATTATGATTTTTCTAGCCCAGCTAAGTCAGATTTGGCTTTCTGATGTATGAAGTAAGCTATTGTTCATATGCTAGATCTTTGCCTTAGACTTTAATTTTCTGAGCTTTTGCAGATTCATTTTGTGGTGTTATTGTATTGGTGTCAGAAATACATAGATATTAAATTGAGGCTTCACAAAATCTCTAGGAGTGCACGCTAGATGGATTTCAAATAATTCTGTTTTCCTCTTTATTAGTTTTTTTATATCCCTCAATTTGGCTTCAATTCAGGGAAGCACTCAAGCAAGTGCTTAGCTTTGAGAATGTGCTTAAATCCATTTTTTTGTTTGTTTGTTTATTTTTGTTTGTTTTTTTTTTTTTTGTGTGTGTGGAAATGTAGGCTCATACTAAGGGTTTTGCAAAGCAAGAAATGTTATTATTTTCCCACAGGATGTCCCCCATATTTTAGCCATGTGTTTGCCTATTACTTTAAGTTGAGGTTTCTGTCCCTCTCCTGGGACCCAATCACCTCTAGGCCTCTAGGCCCCTCCCCAGTCCCCATTCATCCACCCCCCTGTTCTGCCCCATTTTGCCCCTTGGCACGCCCCTTCAGGAATTGAGTCTGGGGGAGTTTGGGACCCCTCTTTCATCATCTTCCTCTTCATAATGGACAGTCCTCAGAATCCTTCCAAAGTTGTGGGCCTGAAGGCCGTTGTCCATGTTTACATTCCTTGGGGCAGGCGTTAAGGTGTTTTCCGCAAATCTACGCTGAAAAGAAGACTAAATAGCTAACGGACTTAATGGAGTTTTGATATGGAAAGGAGGTAACAGTGTTGGGAAAATGTGTAAACTACTGTGCTAAAGGGTGAGGGATATAACACAGCTGCTTTAAAATCTACATTCACTACATAACTACTTCTAAAGTCTATAAAAATTAAAAAATCAAAAACTCTAAGGCAACAATAGCTATGTTATTTTAACCTGGGATGAAGCTGCTTGAGCTAAGCATTTAAATAAACAAAATAATATCTTTTGCAGCATAACTACTTTCAGAAACAGTGCTAACATTTCTCTATTTCTGTCAGATAATCAATAAAAATGCTTTTTCCCCTCACCCACCCTTTTTTTGTTTTTAAAGACCGTTTCTGGGCAGAAAGGGGTAGCTTAAAACAATCACTGCTAAAGGAGAGAATTTACAAATCCAATGTGTTTCCTCTTTCAGAGGAAGACCCATCCACATGAAAGACTAGGCTTGTCAACGCAAAGTGTCTGGTCTCTGAAGTTGAGGGGGCTTTTAGGGAGGTGCAGGTATGAATGTCTTGGATTATTTTGATATTACTGTAAACTAATAGAATAAATGTATTTGGCAAATCCTTTTGGTATATGAAAACAGGTCTCCCAGTTACTCAAACCAATGAGTTTTCTTTATGTGATTCTCTAAGCACATAGGCTTCTGCTGCCATGAACTTCCCTACCGGTGGGGAAAAGTGTTTTGAGGATATTTAGGGTCTTGTACACCCCAGATTCTTCCTATTGACAACTAGATCTCCTTTAAGTCTATTTGTCATAATACACAGAATGAAAACTGTGAGTCTGGAGGAGACTCCATCATGGCCAAGGAAGTCATCAAGTATCAGTCCTTTCTATTAATTCAAGGACAGTGTCTGACCATCAGAATTAGTTTTTGCTCACCAGGGTTTCATCTGTTCTGCACTTCTGTGTCAGACATTCATTTGCAGAGAACAGTTATAAGCATGTTTCATTTACCAGTCATGGCTACCGAGACCACAGAGAAGTTGCGTTAGGTGTGGACACAGAACCCATCTCCTAACTGCACAGTAACCAACATCCTTAGGGATCTGTACCTTTCCTTAATTTGAAAAGCCTATTGGAACAGGGGAAAAAAGGCACATATACCTGCAGTGTGAAGTGCCCTTCCTGACAAGTTTGCTTTAAATTGTCAGCAGTGTGCTGTGCCCTGGCAGCCAGGAAGGCCAACCGTGTCCTGGGGCATCAGGCAAAGCATTGCCAAACGGTCAAGGGAGGGGATTGTCCTGCTCTGCTCTGTACTGATGTGGCTCTGGGGGATAGTCCTGTGCATGGTTAAGGGTTGGATTCATTAATCCTTGTGTGCCCCTTCCAACTCAGCCTATTCTGTGATTCTGTAATATCAGAACTTTTATTTGTTTCAGTTTTTAAGATAGCATAAACCACAACATTTTCCATGGTACTATTTTCTGTGTGACTTTTTTTCAGACAAATTCAGACTCCAACACATGAAAGTCAAACCCATGATTAATCATGGAGAAATTATAAACAAATTATAAACAGATTTTGTAATATGTGTAATATTACACATATTTAACAAGACAGAGTTTCCCAGTGAAAGTCTACCAAGGTCTTTCAGGTCCACTTTTAGAAATAAACTGTTCTGGTCTGAGGCCCTTGTATTTTCTATTCTAATGGTCACCTATTGGAATAGATAATTTATAATAAAATCATCTGAGTTCTAGCAGGATGGCATATAGCTTTCTTTTCAGTTATAATGTTTATTGTAAAATATTAATATTAAGATTAGTTATTTTTCTACTAATTTTAAGGCTCTAAGGCATATTGCAATTTTATTCATAATAACCTCAGTTACTATTATTTTATGGTCTGAAATAGACTTATCTGAGAATACCTGGGTGACTTAATGTAGAAGTCAAAGTATGGCCAGTATGCTCTGTGCAAGCTTGTTGCTTGGATTGAAAACTAGACTTAGAAGTTAATTCATTACATATTTTAGGGGAAAGTGACAATTTACAATGTTTAAGATGAATAATGAAACCTTACCAATGGTATGATTTCTTCAGTATTTCTTGTAGTCCCTTCTAGCCAGAAGTCAGTGAGCGCTACAAACAAATCTGAATGCAGCAGCTGACCTACTGAAAATTCAAAAGGATTAGAGTTTAAGGATTACTACAAAGTTCCTATTAATATTTAACCAACCAACCTGTCTGACTGATAGATACTACTGGCACTTTTAGAAATTCATTTATTCAAAGAAACACCATCTCATTATGCGAGTTTATCTAATAGACATGTCCTTCTTTCAAGCTGGAATTTTAAGCTAAGTAGAAATGCTTTGCTGGTTGGAAGACAGCATGTTGTTTACTGGATTTCTCAGCATGAAATTACAAACAAAAGGCATGTCATATTCTTGCATATAGTTACAACAGATTGATTGTGGTTTTGTTTGACTAAACAATGGCTTCACTGAATTTGTGGACAGTTATGCTTGCTTTAGATCCTGGCCCATGAAACATTTGGAATTTGTTATCCAACAGCAAGCTGTGTCTTTGCAAACATGCCTCTGAACAGGCTCACTCTCCAGCTTTTATGTGGCAAGCTGAATGAGACTATGAGTCTGAATAATTTCTTTTCCAGTTAGAGATGTTTGCTGTATATCCTATACATGAGAAGCTCCTACAGGGAAAAAAGCCAACATGGATAAAACAAGAAAAAAATTGTGTAGAGCTGATCTAGTTTCCATCTGTGACCACTGAACCTGTGGTTTTGTGAATCACAGAAATAGGCATATCTCTTAACCTTCATAAAACTTTTGAGGTCTTCCCCAATGGTCTCAAGAGTGAACTTGGAAGGTATGGACAAAGTGGAAAGATGATTGGGTATCTGATATGTCTGATGAAATAACTGCACGAGGGACATAGGAAGGTGAAAAAAATCAGTTTTATTTTTTATTTAAGCATATGTTCCTTTTTTTCTTTTTTTTCCTCTCATTTTTTATCATACTTGCTAAAGAAAAGTTAGACTTTCCACTTGAAATGTAGGAAGTCTTTAAAAAGAAGAAAAGGAATACTTTCTCACTGTCTTGTGTCTAAAATATGGTTTATTTAAAACACATTCAGTTAAAAGGTCTGCTATTTTTAAAGATAAGTGTTCTCACTGTGAGTTGCAGTAAAAGGTTTAGATCTAATTCAGACCTGACCTGGAACACACTTTTGTCAGCTACAGGCCTAAATTTGATTCTATGTTTCCACCTGAGCTGTAGCAGTTCAATGGCTACATTACCCCTGAAGAAGGCAGATATTGGGGCATTTATTAACAGATAATCCAAGAAGAAATGGAAGAAATTATAGACAACAATCAAATTTAATGAAATTATGACGCTTTAGTTTGCAGTCACACTATGGTATAGTAGTCAAGTGGACAAAGCTCAAACATTTAAAATGTAATAAGGCTATATTATACCACTCATGTACGCTATTTCAAAATAATTGTACAATATATTTCCACTTGTGACAAGCTTCTGGAACCATAAGTATGAACTGAATATATGGTTCAAATATAAAAAAATTGTTTTCTTCGAGATAAATTCAGAGAGGATGTGGAATGCTGTTTAAAAGAAAAGTTAGACTAGAATTTAGCTTTTCAGAAGTGAAATCTGTTTCTGTTTGATAAGCAGACCCATAGCTTTTCTGCAAATACATATAAGTTTAAGGCATCAAAGATCTGGGATCTCTGGTGCTCTATTCATAATAATTTGTGGTTTTCTTTATACACAGTCGAATTCTTAAGTTGAATGTCTGTTTTGTATTGGTACCTTTATGTTAGTAATTTGCTGTTCTATTTTGGAAAAGAAAGATGTTTTACCAATACATATATGGTTTTACAGGGACCATGCTAGACTCTTCACTGATAAAATTTATCCAAAGAATAAAAGAAACCTAAAAACACATTTAGAACATATTGAAACAATTTTGATATTAAAGTTTTTAAGAGTGTCTCTTTTATACTGCTTGAAAAAATAAAAATGCATAAACGGTTCTACTGGTATGGACCTGTTTAGAGCATATGCATGTCTCATGGAGAGAGTTTATGCAGAATAGGCAAGGGAGAAAACAGTCTTTTTGACATTAAATGAACTGTTATTTTTATAAATATATACTTGAGCAGTAAAACACTCATTCATGTAGCTAGAGGGTACTTTAAATTCATGTTCTAGTCAGCTAAAAGGAAACAAGAATTAGTCCCATAATATTACAATGCTCTGTCAAGAACATGAAGGACAGTATGAAACTTAAAGTAATAAAAATTTTACATGAAAAAATTACTTTTCAGTCAAAGCAATATTTGGAATCAATTTAAGGGGCTAATAGGAATATCTCTCAATAACAGAACAAATGACATTTCTGATGGGGCATATCTGATGCTTAAAAGGTTAGACTTATCACTCCATGCAGCTTGGAGGTCAAAAATTCTTAACTCTTGCTCTGTCAGCAAAATTTTCAAGTCTATTTTTGTCTGCAGCCATATAAGAGGCTCATTCTTTGCAGATGCTGATTTTTTTTTCTATAAGAAAAATATGTGAGGGTTCAGAAAGCTTGGGAATATGCCAGCTGAGAAGGGAAAAACTCATGTGTTTTAACTCCTCATCTCAGCAATACAAAGCAAATACAGTGATTATTCAGCTGCTTTAAACAGACTTTGATTTAAGCCAGTGAAACAAGTGAAATAAAACCAGGCAAAAATATCCAAAGAGCTACTGGCATTTCTGACTGTCTCCTAAATTTTTGCCATGAATTTTCTTTTTGTTGGAAATTGTTTAGCTTATGCCAAAAAAGGCAATTTGTCTTCATTTGACAGCAAGTTTCTGTAAACTTTTATGGCTTCAATCCATGTGGATACTTTTTTATGTCCTTGCCCTCCTAGAGTGACTATGAAAGCAATCCATCTTTTTTTTTCCCCTTGAAATTCAAAGATAATTTTCTTTATTTCACAAGGATTATAGGAAAAAAAACCCACTAGCTTGTTGTATTTTCCTGTTGCTCATAGAAAACTGTTTGGTCAGCAGTTACAGCTACTTCAAAGTTCTGCAGAAATGCAGACCATATTTCATTTTCCTGTCTTGGACTCCTCCCAGTTTTCTATCCATAAAACGATGAGACAGGACAGATGAGAGATTTAAGTGGGAATAAAACGAGTAGCTAGAGGGGTTGTAAAGGGTAGGTGATATGAGTCAATAGTTTACTGGCCACACTGTTTTTTGTGCTTCCTATAAAATTTTAAAGAGATTGGCAAGGTTTAGAAGCTGAAGCAGGAAATATTGTTTTCCACTTACAAATTGTTTCTCCTCTTACACATTCCCCAAGTACAAGACCTCCTTCACTCCTATAGTCACTGTTCCTCATTTTCTGTAATTAGAGGACTCCTCTAACTCTTCGTAAATCCCTTACTCAGACTTATGTGCCTGCAGTAACTCTCAGAGGTGGGAACAGTTCTGGAAACTTGTCAGGCTATATCAGCTCCTAGGATGTACTAACCTCTGCTGGTTTAGACAACCATCAAGTAAATCCTTTTTGAATACATACAACAGTCTTAATTCTGACATTTTAAAGATGAAGTAAACTCTTATTCAAGATCTATGTAGAAAGGGGGAAGTATAAATTCTTCAGCTTAAATCTTGTGGCACTACTGTGCTGAGATCTGAATTAATTTCAGACAAGAACACTACTGAGACTTTCTGCCAAATATGGAAATAAGTTATTACAAATAAAGACAGCATTTAGATATAGTGCTAAGCCTGAATTGAGGCATGGCATCTTAATCTGAATTATTGCCGCAAATAAAACAGGAAAGAAGAAAGTTTCATAACCCTTTAATATACCCTTAAACCTTGTCAATACTTCATTCCCTAAGGGTGTTTGTTTCATTTTTGTCCAACCTAATACACGACAGTATAACATTTATTAAAGTTTTAATGGCAGTTTCTCACATTATATCAGGCTATCTGTATGAGAGATCATAAAGTTGCTGCGTAGGCTTTTGCATTAACTTATTTGATTTTATAAGCACTAAGTTATCCAGAAAGTCTGACTGTTAATGTCAATGAAAATAAGAAGAATAACATGATGCACGTAATTCCTCTTGATTTTAGCAGGATTTAGCTACTAAACTAACTTAGTATATTTAGAATTAATTTCCTCTCCATATCTTCATTTATTCATTTCATGTAAAAAGAGCTCAGAAAGGTATTTTCAAAATGAAGAGCTAAAAGATAATCTAGAAGCTAATTCTCTAGAAAATTCCTCTTGCCATAATACATGAAACTTTATGCAGAGACTGACCAAAAAGCAGCAGTCTTCTTGTCTGAACCACATCTCAAACACCAATATTAATTTTATTTCTTTAAGTAATACACTAATGTTTATCATGGAGAAAAAATATTGATTTGTTTCTTGCTTCCTAACTTTAAAAATGGACATAAAAATGCCATTCATATGTAAGAGTAAATGCATATGTTTGCCCAATCTTCCAGCACTACTAGTAGAGAGGTGCCTGATGCTTTCATGTGAATCATTCACCTTTGATGTGTTTGCTAATCATCATTACAATTGCTGAAAGGCTTGGGGGAAGCTTTGTACTCCACAGAGCACAGTGTCTGCAGTGTCGAAAGAAGCTGATTATGGTGGGTTGTTCGTGGCAGACTAAAGCTCTGTCTTTTCTTCCTCACTTATGAGCAGGGGCTCCACCTGCCCAGGCATCCCAAGACACTCTTAAACGGAACTATTCCCTTGGTTGGCTCTATTTGCATCTTTCTCCATCTCAGTTTTTCAGTGTCACTCCTGCTGTGAAGATTTAAGTCTTCACAAATGTTCCCCATACTTGCAGCCTTTTCTAAATAGATGTAGAAATAATAATTTGGTGAACTCCAAAGATACCAGGATTAGCCATAATACTTTCCATTTAATACCTGACATTTTCTGAAGACATTTGCCTGTTGAGACATTCAATCATCTGCTGTCATGGTTTGTAGGTTTCTAATTTGCACATTAGATGGAAATAAGCTGTAACTGCTGAGCAGTAGTGGCTTTAAAGTAATAGTTGTAATGATGATACTCTGTTTCAGAAACACAACGAAGTGTTAGTCATCCCCAGCAACTCAAGAGCAAACCTAGGAAGTTTGACATTGTGCATTAGTGCAATGTTAAAATAGTCATTTTCCAACAAGGAACAGGCTCTTTGATATCAGGTATGCATATTGTGATTATGGGTTATGCTAATGCTAAATTACTGGTAATATTTTATCACAATGTCTGAGAATACTGAGATTTTACTATAAAATTTTAAATACCTGTCACACTGTGACGGCAGTTTTTTTATTGTTTGGTTGGTTGATTTGTGTTGTTTTGGGCTTTTTTGGGGGGTTGTTTGTTTTGTTTTGTTTTGTTTTTACAGGTTGGGGTTTTTTTGTTTGGTTGGTTGGATTTTTTTTTAGTGTGTGGGGGGTTTTTTTGGGTTTTTCTTCCTAGATAGCTAAATCACAAGTTTGGGAGAAAACATTCTTTGAAATACATTATTACTTTTATTTGGACAACGTGGCATGGAGAAATGAAGAATAAGTAACAGCTCCAAGGGAAAAATAGATAACTTCTTCCCGACACCAAACAAAATTTTTTATTTTTCTCTAGGATTATATTTTTTCTTTAATAATTCTCATTTAGGTTAATATCAGTAGACTCTGATCCACAATTCAAAGTCTCTGTTATGTACTAAGAAAATGCCTAAATAACCCTGTCCCACAGAAATTATATGATGTTACTCAGCAGTTTCTAGGCAAAGATGACAGGAGCATTTAGGATGCTTTGTGAAAAAAACCTGAGTTGTAATGTGTCAAAACATTTTTACTTTGGTAATACAGAAGCTTAAAAAATGATTGTTACAAAAAGAAAATTTCATACCTGAAAGAAGTCAAAGCTCACATGCCATGTCTTGCGTCTCCCAACAAGAAACACAGTCATAGCTTGACAGCTTAACTATTTGATTACTTGATTCCTCAGCGTCTTTTAATAATGCTCTTGTATTTTATACTGCTGTCTTTAACAAGAACAAGTGTATAAGAAATCCCTTTCAACATTTTCAAGGCATCACACATTAGATTACATGCAAGTAAAATGGCTGCCAAGTATTTGTTATGCAAAAGTTGGTCGGGCTCTTTGTAATGTTGTGTTCTGAGCATGTTAGATTTCTCTCACTGAAAATCAGACACAGTGAGTTTTATGCATTCCCAGTGAAAATAATCTCTTCAGTACAAATAGCACTGGACTGCAAAGAAAGTGCAATAGTAGCTTTAAGTATTCTCTTTGTCATTTATCAAAAAACCCTTGAACTTCAAAATACTTTCCTTTCCATTGTCACATAAATGCTTCATTTTCCTAACTAGAAAAAAAATTTAAAAGAAAAAAAAATCTCAAAATTTCTTTGAGTTCCAGCAAGCACAGCAAACAAACTTCAGTGTCGGCTTTCTGCTCACAAATTCATAATTTGAACTGTGTGATCTGTTTGAGGAGCTCTGCAGTATGAACTTAATATCATGTGATGCAATGAAAGTGAACCAAAGGGTAGTGCTGAGAATAAACAGTGCACTTCAATTTCTCAAAATGACAGATGCTTGGAGAAAGCAAATGCAAATTTAGTTCAAAACCAGTACCAGCCCTAAGCTTCCCCTTTCAACCACATTTCTGGCCTAGTTCTCTGCAGGAGTGACTTGCTTCTTCCAAGACATCATTTATCAATTGCCTTCATTTGCTGTTCTTGACACTTTGCTTCTCACATGCTGAGTGATTGGTTTATTCCACTGCCTTGAGTGAAGGACTAGTTAGGTTAACAAATATCTAAACATGGCCATCCTTCACTCAGATTTTTTTTCTCTGCATTTGTGATTAATCTTCACAGTGTCTTGGAAGAGCGCTAACCTAAAGGCCTTTAAAGGATCTAACCATGTCTCTTCTAGAAGATGCAAGGCCTGAAGCAGGGACCTCCTACTTTCCCTCTTGCTGGCTCACTCGTCTAGCTCAAACTCTTGCATCCTTGTCTGGGAAGTCTGCAGCTCCCAGCAGCACTCCAAAAGCATGAGGTATTTCTACCAAACTGAATTGCTGTGTGAGGGGGCAGGGAGGAGATCACTTTGTACTAAAATCTTTAACAGAAGTCCAGGGACTTTTTAACACAGCTACGCCTCTGTGCTTCTTTTTGAGTATGCAGATGAGCTTTTATCACATAACCTTGTAAGAATGACTCAAAGCATTAATTTCGTTCCACAAGATGATGAATTCTTATTAGTCAAAAAAGTAAAGAATACTGCTATGCAGCTGAACTTGCTATTATTTTGCTGCCTCACTGGTGAAATATGTTTCCATGCTTACATTCCCCTCACTGAACTTTAAACACACAAAAATTAACCTTTCGTCTGGTGCTACTCTGTGCCAAGAACAGGGGAACTGCTTTAATAGATGAATAATGAATTCCTCAGCAATGAGCGCTAATGAGTGCAAACACATAAAGAAATTAAGTTTAATTAGCGCTGTCTACAAGTCATTGCCATTTTTAAGCTCTTTAATAATTAGTTTTTGTACTAATAATCCACTGGTGACTGCATTATGTCTCTGTTGGCACTGGGAGGGCTGGCAGCAGAGCACCCTGCGGGTTTGCCTGCATTGTCTCGGGTCAGACAGCACAGAATAGACTCAAAGTGCTGTACATCACTACATGAGGTATTTGAGCACAAATTCTTTCCTCTCCTCGGTGGACACCAGGCTGTGAAAAATTCTGTGACACCATTCGTGTGGGCTGCCCTTTTCATGTGCTTGCCCCAGCACTGACTCAGGCAGCCATGCTGATGCCTTGAGGGTAGAGGAGAAGAGTGCGAAAGTAAGAAATGGTGATATTATGACTCAAATTCAGGAAAGCAAACAGTCATTGTGACTTAAAACAATCCTCTTCCTCTAGCAATCCACCTTCCTCTTCACCACCAGTTAGGGATGTTTTAGAAAGTAAGGCAGAAGACGTGTTTGCATGCCTTCCTCACTACAGTTCAGCCTGTTGTACTGTTGTGATCCCAGCCTTGCTTGTGGTTAAAGACGTCAGCTGCTAATATATTTTCACTTTTTCTGTCACTGTTGTGACAGAGGTGTTTGGTAGGAAGGCAGGGTGAACAGATGGGACAGCAACTTACTGAATTGCCCTGTCTAAATTCACAGCACATCATGACTGTTATTGCTAATAGTATAGAGGGTTTGAGATTCAAGATTCAAAAATTCAGAAATTCAAAATATTCTGCACAGTATGTCCAGATGATTATTTTTCCATCTCTTCCTTCTACTGGCAGTCATCAACATGTGTTGCAACAAGATAAAAATTGTTTGATTTTCCAAACTGTTTAATTTAAACTCCTCAGTTTAAACTGTTAAGATACATTACCACTCTGCACACACCCTAGTTTTCCCACTGATTTATTTTGGTGATTGTCATATTCAACAAGTTTCTTCTGTACACAGTTTGATGGGGCCAACACAGAGATCTGCTTTTGTAATGAGGAGTTTAAGGTAATAGATAAAAATCCAAGTTCGTATATCAGAGATAGAATCAGTGTGGATTTGTAGGGGTCTTTTTATTTTTGTTTGTGGTTTTGTTTGTTTGCTTTTTTTTCTTTTGTGGCTGGACATTACCAAGAACTAAACTATAGAAGTAGAAAAGATGAAAAACCAGAAGCTGCAAATGAAAATGACAGGAGGATTTCTAAAGGCTGCCAAAGAAACAGTTGGAGAGAGAAGAAGGGAATGAAAATCAGAAGATAGTGTCATGGGTACCAACAGAGAATATTATTTTAAGAAAGACTGTTTCTGATAGTCCTAAGACAGTTGACAGGTCCAGATGGATGAAGCTGAACAGGTTCTGCAGTTTAGTGAAGAGGAATCCACGCAGATTTTAAAAAAAAGTCTTTTGATAAGTATGAATTGTATTGGAAAGCACCTAAAATGGAACCGGAAAATAAAGTCTACAGGGAAAGAAACTAGAAATTTACAGGTGAGAGAAAAGAAGATGGAATGACAGCTATAATATAGATAAACTGGAGCTGTGCTAATATGGGTTATTAAAAAGTCTGAAAAATAACCTGTGATGAGGTAAAGACCAGAAGAGATTCAGAGTAGGGATGCAGGAATGGTTTAACCTGTGGTAAAATAACCTGTTATTGTTATAAAATCTATGACCATCATGAAACGGTCCTTGGAGCAAGACCTTCAGAGTGAAAAACTTACCCATCAATGAATGAGGGAAATACATGTCAGATTTTTAAATAGGTGTGAGTTGGTTTCCTTTTTTCTCATATGTAGCCTGTTTGTCTGCAAGACATTATGGCAGTGTAGTTTTCTCCTGTTTTACATTTAGAACCCAGTATGTCTGTTAATGCATCCATACACAGAAAAGTTACTGAGAAGAGAAAGAGAGAAAATAAGTGAGGATGCAGGGTAGATCAGGAGGGCAACCAGGTCTCTGAGGCAAATAGGAAGGTGAAAAAATAACAGTGAGGTCATTTCAAGGCCTGTGACATGAGGAAAAAATAAAATAAATGTTGAGGAAAGAAAAGGAAGCCAAGCTGAGGAAACACAAAAACCCCTTAGCTAATGTTGGGCATGTGCTTTACAAAAGGAGCTTTGAGGTCAGAGAAGGTGAGTCAGTCCAAGGCAGCAGAGGTGCAGGAGCTGCTATGTGCTGCCCTGTGAGACTGGGAGAGCTGTGCAATCCAATGGTCAGCAGGATTGAGAGTGATGGAGTCTGTGATGGAGGCAGACTCCAGTGCATGATTTCAACCTCTGACACTCTAAAGTGTTATTTTATATAGATATTTATATGCATACATTATTATTATTGTGAAGTATTAGACATTGAGAGATTATAAAGTTCAGTGAATCTCAATTCCAACTTTAGGAAATTAAAATTAAACGTAAAACACAGTCACATTGAAAATGTAGTAAAAGTTTATCAATAACCCTTCCTTGACCTTCTGTCCATGTCACAGTTTATCATCAAAATACTAAACCATGCGTGGAGATAGGTTCAGGCCTCTTATTCTGTGTCTACAGGGTCAAGAGAGAACCAGCATAGGCATGTAATTAGGACAAAATACTTCTCACTGTGTTCAACTGGAATAAACGGTAAGGCCACATCTCAAGTCCTCTGTTCAGTTTTGGTCCCTTCACTACAAGAAAGACATTCAGGTGCTGGAACGTGTACAAAGGGGCTGGAGCACAAATCTTACGAGGAGCAGGTAAGGGAGCTGGGGTTGTATAGCCCAGAGTAAAGAAGGCTTAGGGGGCATCTTATCATTCTCTACAACTACCTGAAAGGAGGATGTAGTGAGGCAGGTGTCAGTCTCTTTTCCCAGGTAACAAGTGACAGGATGAGAGAATATGTCCTCAAGTTGCATCAGGGGAGGTTTTGATTAGATATTAGGAATTTTTTTTCACAGGAATGGTTGTAAAGCATTGAAACAGACTGCCAAGTCAAGTGATGGAGTCACCATCCCTGAAAGTATTAAAAAAAAAATATGATTATGGCACTTGAAGACATGGTTTAATGATGAACTTGGTGGTGGTGTTACTTTGATGTTTGGACTTGATGATCTTAAAAGCTCTTTCAAACCTAAAAGATTTTATGATTTCAAATTGCAGGAGTCCATAGTTCACAAACATCAGCTGAAACTCCCATTATCCTAGAATCATAGAATCATAAAAGGCTTACAGTTGGAAGGGGACTTAAAGATCATCTAGTTCCAACCCCCTGTCATGGAAAGGGATGCCACTCACTAGATCAGATTTCTCAAGGTTCCATCCAGCCTGGCCTGGAACATTTCCAGGAGTGAGGCAACTACAACTTCTCTGAGCAACCTCTTCCAGTGCTTCACCACCCTCTGAGTAAAGAATTTCTTTCTAACATCTAATCTAAGCCTGTTCTCATTCAGTTTAAAAACATTGCCCCTTTTCCTGTCTGTATAAAAAGTCCCTCTACCTCCTTTTTATAAGCCCCCTTAAGATACTGGAAGACAGCAATGAGATCTCCCCAAAGCCTTCTCAATCAAGGTCCAGGAAAGTTAGAACATGTAGGTTTAGACAGTTTCAAGTATTAGCTGATACAAGTACGGTTACTGTGATGTTATTAATGAAACTTTTGCAGGCGCATCCTTCCTGTTGTCCTGAATGTTTCCAATTGCATGGATAATGTAATGTTTGTTTGCTTAATATATTACATCAAAAAGAGAACAGCTTCTGAAGCAAAGTATTCCTCATTCTTTAGTGTTTTCCTGTTTTTCTGTTACTTTCAGTAACTTGCCTCATTTTTTCTTTTATTTATTGTCATCTCTAAAATTAATTCAGTCCACACTCTGGAATTATTCCAGAGTGATCTATCATTTGCTTTTGTAATTGCTTATATGAACCTATCAAGGATAGCTCAGAAAACATGAACGCATGAGAAAAGACTGTTTTTCAAAGTACTTCAATTTGTCAAAATATTTGTTTGAAATGTACCAGAAATAAAAATTCTGCACCCAGACTCTTTTACATTCACAAATCTTCTGACTTGGTGAAAGTGACAGCAACCCAATAAAGCCAGAGTAACAAACATGGAAACATGCAAAACCAGCCCCAATAACTTCAAATTGCTTTCTTGCGTGCGCTTTTTCATGTGTGTAACTTTCTTCTTAGAACAAGCCCAATGTGAATGCAAAAAAAGTCAAAGCATTGATTTTCATTCAGAGAAAAGCTAACACATCCCATGTCTAACAGGTATCAAAGAGAGTGTCCAGGATTTTTGACTCATTTTATTGTGCTTGATTCCATTTAAATAATATTTTGGTTTAAATTAGTTACTGGGACAGGTTGCCAAATACTTGCTTTACAGACCCAGGATGTCAGGACCTCAACACAGCAGAAATATCCTTTAATAATGTCTTCACATCTATAAATAACAAATACGAATCCTGCCCTCAGACTTCTGCTTCAATTTAAACAACAGTTGGGAAAACAATGGATTAGTATTTTGTAATTTTTAGGCTCACTTAGGGCTAATACCATCCTGATTGCTTCACATTTCAGAAAAGCGTAAGGGCTGGACTCATTTGTCTCAGACTTTACTGCATGTCCAGATTGTAAATCTTGCATTAGTAGAGATCAAGGCATGACAGGCCATTTTGATAGCTAATACTAATGAAATAAAAAAGTGTCCAGTTCTACCTCCTTTCTCCCTTGGGTCTTCTAATTCTACCTCTTAGATAAGTGAAAACAGAAGAGTCATGCAGGAGCTGGTGGTTTCCAGACCAGATGCTCTATTTGACTGCCTTTATGACTGCACTTCCAATGACTTGATAAACTTGACAAATACTAAAATTTGGGAGAAAAATTCACATTTTGTCATGATTTACAGAATTAGAATACTTCAGTGAGGTTTTGGATTGCTAATTTTAGTTATAGTTTGTATTTATGGTTAAATTCACTCCCAAATTTATCCTGAACTTTCATTCATTTTCTAAATTAATGTTTTTACACTTGCCCTCTCATAGGTGGCAGTGCAAAGCAAGGCTTGCACATTGTGTGATACTGTAATTATTATTGTAATTAATCCTTGTTACAAGAAAAAAAGGAACTAATTTGAAATTAAATACACATCCTTAATCCTGATTTTCTTAACTTTTGACTGCCTGTTCTTGCACGTTAATTCCTCTGTTAGATAACGCAATGCACACACATAGGACAGATATTTCCATTTAGTTGGTTTCCTTGCAGAATATAATAATTTAATGCACTCTATAGGAGGAAATACTGGAGATACAATCACAAGAAAAAAAACAAGGAAGAAGTTTTGTCATTTTGAATGACATCCACAATGAGCATGTTGTTGAAAACACGTTGAATAGTCCCATATTTTTGACACAGAAACATTCAGTGAGCATTATGCAAATTATTTTTCCAGCATTTATATATGCAAAATATCATAACTCAAGCACAAGTCACTGCCAGACAATCAAGAGAATAAAAAATACATTAAAGAAATGCCATATATAAATAAAACAGATTGTCTGTTGTTCTTAACACTGTGTTGAGAATAAAAGGAACATTTGTTCCTGTATTGCTCACTGTATCCAATGTCATTTAAATGTGACTGAGATTTCTTAGCAGGTGATACACATCTCTTCATGTTATATACTTCAAAGTGAACATTGAACTAGACATTTTACAAAAGTTAGCACAAATTTTCATTAGTCAAAAACTGTAAATTCTGAAAAGCTGATAATCAGTTAAAGTGAGAAACCTTATAATTGCAGATGGTGTTAATAAGAACAGACTCAAATTATTCTTGAAAGAAAATAGCAGTGGCTGATAGGATAGTCAAGATCAGGGTCCATTCAGTTTTCAAAAATTCTAACTGTAATTAGTCTGCCAGTCATCCTGGACTGCTGAATCTGGTAAGGATATACGGATGTTATAGCCTATCATCTACAGCAGCTGCACAATATATATTATTTTGAGCAGTTTAAAATTTGCCCTTATGTATACTGGATTTTCATTAAAATATTGATATGACAAAAATTCCTGTGTGAACCCAGAGCTGAACTCAGTCTTATACCAAGCCAAGAGATGTGGCTTCATGTGACTTCAAGGGAATCAAAAACATATATACGTATCAAATATTACAATCAGTATCAAGGCTTACAAAAATGCATAAAATATACATCAATAAAACAGGATCTTTGAAGGTTATAGATGGTATATAAGTTATAGTTATCAAATACATACATATACATATATGTATAAATATATACACATATGTATGTATATATACATATATATATATAATTTGAGGAATTTTAATATACCTTTATATTACCGACCTTACCAATTGTTGTAAGCCCAGTAGATGTTTAGTACTAGAGACTTAAGGGAACTGATTGTTCTACCTATGTCAATTCTAAACTAACAACTGTGTTGATTCTAGCTATTTATTCATATTTTTAATTGGCAAATAGGCTCATTCCCTCTCTGTCCTTCTTCTTGGAAGTAAAGAAAATTTTTTTCTCTTTTCTAAAATGGTATCAGCAGAAGCTGAGTAGGAGGACAGAATGTCTAGATCATTTTGATTTTACTTTTTTATCTTTCTTTTGATTTGTAGCCTGATTTTGCAACCTTTAATCACATGAGAAATATTGATTGCAAGATAATATTAAGACAACTTCAGATGGTATCCATATGAGTACTTCATATTGAATTCTTCCTTTAATCTTTCAAATAAAATTAAATCTAGAAATATCACGCATTGAACAACAATTCTTTCCTGAAGTTTCTCTCTCTATTTCCTCTATCAACATGTGTTTTGCTTAGGCAACTACTTTGTTTATTTGTCTCATACTGAGTAATATCATTAATAGCTATTGCATACATTGTGCCAACAAGCAGTTCAGAAAATGAAATATTCATTTAAAATGCACATAACTTAGCATTGGTAGCTCAGAAGCAGCAGCAGCAAGCACAGACACAGTGCTTGAATTAATTAGAATTATACCCTTTGGGGTTTGTATGTGCTCCTGGAATTATAGGAATGTCTTTACTGTTTCATCCTGAATATTAAAGTTAAATGTGAAATCTTACTGCCTTTTCTATTACAAGAGGCTCATTTTTATGAACTTTGTTACATATTTTGCTTTATTTTTCAAGTATTCCAGTTTACCATAGACTGATGCCAAGGTAACACTAAGCTGATAAACCACACACTTCTTTCACCTGTGTGACATACTTAGATAAAAAATTGGTATTTCCCTATTACCATAAATGGCAACTAGCACATTGAACATTGATTTTAAGAAAGTGTACTGGGTTGACCCTTGCCGGATGCCAGGTGCCCACTAAAGCCACTCTCTCACTCTCCCTCTGCAACTGGACAGAGGACAGAGAAAAAACCAGTTAAGGATTCATGGGTAGAGATAACGCCTGGGAGAGGTCAGTGACTGATCACCTTCACAGGCAAAACAGACTCAAAGTGGGGATATTACTTAAATTTATTACTAACAGGATAAGCACAAAAGAGTGAGAAATAATCCTAAAAACACATTACCCCGACCCCTCCTTCCTTCCATGTTCTTCCTCCTCCTCCCCAGCAGTGCAGGGCGATGGGGAGTGGGGGTTGCGGTCAGTTTTTGTTTCTGCCGCTGCTCAGAGAGAGAAGCCCTTCCCCTGCTCCTGTGGGGTCCCTCCCACAGGAGACAGTCCTTGATGCACTTCTCCAACGTGAATGAGACATATTCAGAGTTCTTAAGTGGGAAGCAGCTGACTTAGTCAAGAAATCACCTTACCTGACAACTTTCGGAAAGGATCAACTATCAAAATATGTTTCTTATTTTTCCCTTGTTGGCCACCAAAAACCACAACAGTAGACAGGATAACACATCAAATGGTCTGAACAAGTATGGTTGTTCTTACACTATGTTCTTCTCACCTCACAGAAACATTATTTCAAACTTGTACAAGCCTAGAAAGGTTCTGATGGATCATCAGAGTGGAGATCTTGTCATGCAAGAAGGTCATTAAGTACAGATATAACAAAGATATAAATAGGTATAGAAATATGGAGGCTTAATGCTTCTTTATAATAGTGAAATTAAAACTAAGAAGAACAATCCTATTGCTTATAAATATATGTGTACATCTCAGGAAAGAAAAAGTGTCTGCTGCATCCCTGGAGGACCAAGCTGGTCTAAAGAACCATACAAATTAAAGGATAACACTGGAACAATTGGTATGATCACAAAAAAAGTGGAATTTCTAATCATCAAAATAAATTCTGGAAAAATCTTTCTAACAGGGGAGAAGCAAAAACCTCAATGGATTTTTGAGAAAGAGTTTTGCAAATGGCATTACCTGACAAGGTGTCAGTGATAGCATAGGTCTGAATATGGCTGCTCAAACAAAATCCTTAAGTTTGTATGCTTCTGTGAATATTATATAAAATAAGAACGTTCCAGGAACAGTCTTTGTGCCAATAATGACAGTACTTCCATACGATATCCTGAAGGAATGACCAGGAGGTTTGTTGCAGAAGTGAAGCCCTGAATACAAATACCAATGAAGATGTGCCTTTAGTATATTGAAGTTTAAGATATTAAAAATAAGTTCCTAAGAAACTGGCAGAGTTGTATGAAAGATAATCAGTTGCTGCTTATCTTTTTGATCACGCAGAGTCTTTTCCCCTGGCTTCACTTTTCCATCAGGGCCAAGAAGTCTGAGGGACCTGCAGGCTGTGGGGCAGCAATGCTTGCTGCACCCTGGTTCCAGAAACTGGGACATACCCACTACATGTAACAAGGCAGTCCTATTGCAATGTAGAGTGAGCAACCAGAATCTCAAATGAAATATGTTTGCAGCTCATTACCCCAACTTCATCAACTTTGCTTAGGACTTTAGTCTAACTTTCAGTTCCTGTACATGAGTCATCACCAGCAGTTCTGGGGTCTCAGAAGGACTTTGTCTTGCTTGGTGTCTGTTGGTCCCTAGGCAGGAATGTAGTAACTGATCCTTGAGGATCATGTGGTGGCTCAGCCATTGCACTGAGTGGGACACTAACCTAGGAGTTAGATTATCCTCTGTTGGGAATGGGATGTCCAAAGCTGATGCACCCGTATTACCTTTTCTTTCTTTCAGTCTCTGTATCAAGTCTTGGTGTTTTCTTCATAAGTTTTCTAACAATCTTTCTACTGAAATAAAAATGAGGTTAGAAAACTCGAGGATATCTTCTTGTGGTAGATTTGCCATAGCTGCAGCTCTTTTAATGAATAACAAACCCTCTCTGGTTTTCTTATTTAGAAGAAGGAAATATGCCTCTACACTTGCTATTTTTCTGTTTAAATGTCATGTTTAGTGTCACAGTGTTGTGGTAAAAAAAAGATTTTTGGTCACTAATGATGTAGACATTTTTACAGAGAGGTTTTTCAGAATATGCAGACAGATGGTCATTACGGAACTCAAGGAAAACTGAAAGAAACTCAAGGAAAAGGCCTAGATTCACCTGTAGTCGCTTTATCCCTTAGCACCCTATGCAAAGGTGACTTCTTATAGCCCTGGACACCGGAGTTATTACTTTTGCCAAATGAACCTCAGCTTATGTTACTCCCACAAGCAATGCCCCATCTGCAGTCCTGCTGCAGTCTGACTCATTGTCTTCTGCTTTCAGTTAATTTAGTCAATTCTTTCACTTACATCACAGGCAAATGTCAGGCAGTGTTTCTTCTACTTTTACTGTATTGATTGCTCTCTCTCTTTTGCTTAAGGAGTCCTCCTTGTTCACTGTAATAGATTATATCCTTTTTGATGAGTTTTCCTATTTTTATTAGTGAATGGAGTTGTCTTAGGTTGCCATTGCTGGCATTATCAGTGGGGGCTGTGAAAACACAAATTTTTCATTTCTACTCTAATACCAAAACAACTGTTAAAAGCCCCTAGAAAAACAATCCAGTCAAAAGATATTTTACGAATTTCTTCTTTTTGAAGACAGGCCATGAATTATGGTACTTAATTAAATGTGAAGTGTGCTATTTAATTTGAAGAGGAATATTTTCTTGAAAGTGTCAAAGAATAAAAGCAAAGAAAATGGGTTTTGATTTGCCAGACTTCTAGAGGAAGTGGCAGTTATGCTTCTCCTTGTTCTAACCATTTAAACCATCACATTATTTCTGGGAAACTCAGGTACAAAAATGCTGTGTACATGACCTAAATATCTTAACGATATCCTAAAGACTCTTCTAAAATAACCTGCGTGGTTCTTTCTGTTGAAACTACTCCACTTTGAATAGACCACAAAATGTGTAATGTAAAAGGGGAAATTTCATTTTAATGAGTAGGAGTATAATGAACATAATTTTGGTCTGTGCTTCAATATTTTTATCTGATGTCTGTATGTAAGTGTATGTATGTATATGTGTATACATGTCTATATATATATGCATGAACATATATATGCAGACAATATACCTATAAATGCATATCGGAATATGTAAAAACCCACCTTAACTTACATGCATAAACACAAAAACACACCTATGCATACCCATAAACTTTTAGTTTTTATATATTGTATGATAAATAATGTTTCATGATTGCTTATGTGAAGCCAGATCAGGAAGGTTGATCAAATTCTTCTCCCCAGTGCAGCATTGCTAGAGCCTCAGGGGTGTTATTCAAACCCCTTACCAAGGTGGGAGCTAACATCCACACTCAGTCTTGGTGCTCTGATAAAGTACCACTTCTAAAACTGCAAAGAGTCACTCCTGTTTTGTGAAGTCAGCAAAAATATTTTTAAACAAAGTCGTGGAGTAATTTAACCTGAGTTTGCCAATATGCAACCCAATACTGCTGGACCAGAGCATTTTCATTTACTTAAGGAAGGACCAAGAAGAGCTGCCATGTTTTTTGTATTCTTTTTCATTTCATCTTATTCATATTATTTTGGAGCCCATTGTCACTCCATCTGTATTTGACCTCTAAACTTGAGCCCTGATTATTCCTGTTGCAATCAATGTTTAAAAATCTTCTATGATGGATAAACCTTAGTACCAACCGTTTCTCTTTGCACTGTTTAGCATTGTCCAGGTGGATACTCCTGAATTGTTTTCAGAAATTTTGTCGTCTCCTCTGTCTTTAAAATATCAAGATTTCTTTGGTAACTGCTCATTTTATCCTCTTCTAGTAATAAAAGTATTTACTAAAACATAGGGGAAAAGACTTATTTTTTACTTACCTGAATAAGAACAATTTCTTCAAGTATGAGGTATTACAAAAGCTCACTGACACTAAAAATGAATCATTAGTTAGGTCATCATCACATCATTCCTCCAAATATTTTTTTCTTCTTTGATAGACAATCTCTAGGCTTAAGTGCATAAGTATGACTGATGCCTCTCACACAGTGAGAACTAAGGATTAATAGTTTTAGTTACCAAACCAATGCAGTTCAGTGCAATTTACCAGTGTAGTTACATAAAATAATGAATTTATTATGTAGACTGAGAAATCTAAAAAACAGAGTTTGTAGTAACATCTAGAAGTCACATAACTTGCAATACACACATAACTGTGCATTCATACAACCTCAGTGACAAACAGCTCTGAAAATGAGCTGTACTCCTCCACAGTACCAAGTGATAGTTCTTTGACTAACAAGTCAGTTCGAAGAGAAGTCTGTTTGCAATGTTATCTTTTTGGAGAAGGAATTGTAATTCATTTTATTAGGAATGTAAATATCATGAAAACAGAATTTGCTCTGAATGAAATGACTACAGTGATGCAGAATCCAGCCATGGCTTTGAGATGGTAAGCAGGAACACTTCGAGCTTACCGTAGGTGCAATGCCTGATAAATTTCCCGGCATATCAGACTTGAACTGTATGCTCTGAGAATGGTGCTGTGCAATTTGAAAGGTCTGGGTTCAGTTTCTGGCTCTGCCGCAGATTTCTTCTAGGCAAGTCACTTGCATCTTACTGTGCCTCAGTTGTCCATCTGTAAAAGGGAGATAATGATTCCCTGCCTTGCAAAGGGTTTGAGAGATCAGTTCATTAATGTTTGAAAGGCGGAGGTTTGGAGAGCATATCGCTGTCAAGCAGGTTTGGAATACAGCCTCAGCAATACTCCCTGAAGCTCGTGAAGCACACTCTTTTGGGGACATACATTTTGTTTTCTCTTCCCAAGGATGGTGAATGGCTGCAGCTTTCCCACTTCACACATTGCACAGGCTGGGGAGAGCCTGCAGTAAAGGGAACTTCCTGAACATCCATTTGAAGACTCAATTTTCTGGTTTTCTTTCTTTTGTCTCTAACTAGGTTATGGTCTGATTTCACTACTGAGTCTGTTTGATATACGCAGTTGTCTGACATGATGAGAGGTTTATCTGCTTTTTACTGACTTCTCCCTATCCATCGCAGAATGCAGCAACTGTTGCTTGCTCAATAAACAAAAAAAAAAAAAAGGAAACTATTCTCTTCCTCCTTGTAGTGCCATTATTCAAACAATATGTAATTGACAGTATTTTTTAAAATCTGCAAAACTGGAGAAATACAAGATTTAACATAATTGCTACATTATCCAGGCCTGACAGCTCTCATATACCCTACATTCTAAAAGAGATGGCCCAGGAAAATGTTATCTCTGTTATCTATCAGAGCTAAATTTCCAAACCCTCCCTCTGTAAGTTGAAGTCTTTTGACCTCAAAAGCAGCCAAGAGGAGGTGGAAAATCCATCTAGAGTCAGTGAGGGGGCACTAGGCCATGGACACTTGCAATGCTTTACCCCAGAGATATTATACTAAGTAGCAGTCATAAATCTTTTATGAATAATCTTCATCAGAAAAGGATCAATGGTAGAAAGAATAGTCTGCAGCAACTGTGCTATTTTAGACAAAGAAAAAATTCGGCTTTACAGTCTCTCTGATGAAACTTGCTGCAACCTTTTAGGGGTGAACAGTTTCATCTGAAAATATTGTGAGAAGGTAGCACTGAAGCAGAGAAACTGAAAACCATTTGAATTCATGTGACAGTCACTGTTTCCTCAGTAAAATCAGCTGCAGGAAAAATTCATGCCTTTCTTACACAGAATGGTCCCACTCCACGTGATGATCATCCTGCACATTGCAGTATTTCTTCTTTCAGTGCAGTATTTCTTCAAGCTTCCAACTTAAATAGTTTAAAAAAAAAGTCGGGTGAGTCAAAAGACAAAAGTAAACTGAACACATCTTGACTGAGGTGTTAATTAGCTAGAAGGAAAAATTACTAGTAGCATGTCGACGGCATGTAGGTGGCTTCAGTGATAGCTGGTAGCTTCTCTGACAATATTGCCCATTTTCCCCTCTAAAAGATGCCCCCAAATATCTATTTGTGGAGGGATATGGCTTTGCAAATATCGCATCTGTCATTCATAGAAAACTAATTTAAGGAAATGTAAGAAGAAAAATTCATAGGTTTAGTACCTAATTGCTTTCAGTAAAAAAGTCTTCATAGTTGGTTCTATTATATAATCAGACCCATAAGATTATTTGAGAACAACTTCTATTTATTTCATTAATCACCTAGCGGAGAAATAAAATCTTGCAAATCACCAGTCTCCCGATATTGAAAATGCAGCTCTTTTGCGTATGATTCTTGCACCCCCCTCTTTATTAATAAAATATCAGAGTTCCTTCTACTCATACTAAATAACAAATTAACATCTATCAGCTGCAGTTCTTTCTTTCTCTCTTTTTCCCTTTAACTTTAAAGTTTCTCTAAAATGGTTTAATTGAGAGCAGTGGAAATAGTTGCAGAATGAATCACAGAATCACAGAATCATGGAATGGGAAGGGATCACAGCAGGTCATCTGGTTCAAACTCCCTGCTCAAGCAGGGTCATCTTTGAACACATTGCACAGGATTGTGTCCAGATAGTTCTTGAATATCTCCATTGAGGGAGACTCTGCAACCTCCCTGGGCAACCTGTTCCAGTGCTCAGTCACTCGCATGGTAAAGAAGTTGTTCCTCAAATTCAGGTGGAACTTCCTGTGCATCAGTTTCTGTCCATTGCTTCTTGTCCCATTGGATGGGACCACCACAAAGAGCCATCTTTTTGTCACCCCACCTTTAAATACTTATAGACATTAGTTGTCTCTTCTTGAGGCTGAACAGGCCCAGCTCCCTCAGCCCTTCCTCGCATGGGAAATGCTCCAGTCCCTTGATCAGCTTTGCAGATCTCCACTGGACCGGTCCCAGGAGCTCCATGTCTCTCTTGTACTGAGAAGCCCAAAACTGGACACAGCACTCCAGGTGTGGCCTTACCAAGGCTGAGTAGAGAGGCAGGATCACCTCCCTCAGCCTGTTGGCAATGCTCTTCCTAGTACAGCCCAGGATATCACTGGCCTTTGTGGCCACAAGGGCACACTGCTGGTTCATGGGTGAGGTGCAATTCAATGTGATATGAGAACTGGGGTTGATATAACAAGGGATGAGAGCAATAAAATGAGAAGAACAAGTGACTTTACCCATCTGTACACTAGAGTGCAAAAAGCTGGATTCCCTTGACTTCTCTCTTTTGTGCAGCCATTAATAAAGCTATGTAAAAGCAAACACAATGAAAGCAAGTTGGATTAGATAGCAATAATGCAGTATGGTATCCTCACCCTGCAGCCTGACTTCTGTTCAACACACCACATGACCATAGACTGTGGTGTGGGAGACAGGTAAGATCTATAAGTTGTTCATGTACTTAGGAAAAAAGAACAAAGACCATGATGTTATATTGTTTAGGCTTTCCGGCATTTCTGGAGTGATAGTCTGTGCTCCATAAAAGCTCTGGCTGGCACAGCATGTAACCGCATGCTTAGTCTTTTGTGCTGTGTATATACCCTTCTGTGTTTAGAATTGTTGGTGATTACTCTTTTTTAAGTAAAAAAAAATGGATTGGCTGTTATTAGGTTTTTACACAAAATGTGTTAGAGATTATGATGAAAAGCTGGGTTTAGATATAACAAAAGAAGTGTATTTGGCACATATCTATAGATATATATACACACGTATATGTATATTTTCCAAATGTATGACTCCACAGAAAATATCAGTTACTTATTCAAAGATGAAAAGAATGGGTCAAAACAGGCACAGAACCTCCTGCAGCATGGCAAGGAGGCTGAAGTAAGGTCCTAATAAAGGAAAGCAGTGTGGAATTTCATCCTTGGTACTTGCCCATCAAATTATTTCTTTAAAACTACACCTGATAACTGTCAGGGTGTTTAATGTTAGCTCATCAAGAGAAATTATTTACTTTTTCTCCCAGTAGCCATTGCAGTTCCCTATAAAGCCCTATCCTACTGTAAGTAAGTGAAGCTGCTTGTACTTAGGTCTCGGGCACATAAAGAAGTGTAATAGGACTCTTCTGAGTAATTTTTGACAGTTTATGAATTTATCCACATTATAAAGGTCATTTTGCTCTGTAAATAACATCTCAGCATGTACACCTTTAGGTAGAACTTCCACTTGGCAGGAAGAAATAGCAGAAATCACAGATGAGAGGAACTATTTCAGAAAGGTGATACTGAGGGCAGGGGTTGGGGGTTCTCCTGAGGTCTAGTCACAAACAGAGGGTCCAGGGGGATCCACTCTTTGTGTTGGTGGGCTGCTTGTGTGACATTGAGCTCAATGGACTGTTTTTACAGAAATCCACCTTGGTTGATGAGGAGGGGAAAACCTTGCTGCAAGCAAGTAGATGGGAAACTGGTTGGTCTTTCCGTGATAATCTGCCCCAGACATGTATGAGTAAGTTACTGTGTGAGCAAAAGGGCACAGAGATATTTGTTGCCAGCTGGACTCCAGTGTTGCTCTGTATTTGAGGGGCCAGGTGGTTCCAGTGGTGCAGCAGCTTTTGTCCCATGGGGTGGGTGTTGCTGGGCAGGGAGATTGTGGGCAGTAGTGCCTTGGCCAAGGGATTGTTCAGGCTTCATGGGGAAGGGTGGTATCAAGATTCAATGCCCCCATCTCAGTCTCTGTCACACTTGCTTGTCTCAGGACTAAGGTTTTCAGTGGAGGTCCAACCATGGATTTCTGAGGTTTCTCCAAGCCCCCGAGAAGGAAGGAACTGGACTTACTGCTGATTTTGAGATTCACAGAACACTGTCATGAAGCTGCATCTGTTAACAGACATCTCAAATGCAACAGTAACCTCATATTGAAGGGAAGAAATAGGAATTCCTGGTAGTGAGAGAAGCAATATGCATTAAATAAAATGGTTTACCACTCAGAAGTGGGCAAAAAAGAAATAACAGCAATCAGACTACTCTGATGAACATTCCTCAGGCTAAATGATCCCATTTGCCACAAAGAATTTTTTTTCTTCATAAAAATGGTTTCTTGGCAAAAAATCCTTCTACACGGTTAAGGTATAAGTAATTGCAACTAATGCTCAATTATTATATGTGCAATAGAAGATATTAAATAATAGAAATTCAGTATTTATATAAATATTAAATATAACACATTGACCTAATAGTCATGTGTGTTAAAGTAATTCTTTCAAGCGTGAGTTTTTATGACCTTAGACTGTGAGATACATGTGAATTTTCTTTGGAGTTTTTATTAGGTGTGTACTGCAAAAAAGTATGACATTTAGCCTGTTTTCAGACAACAGAAATTTCTATACATTTAATACCATACCTTGCTACTCTAAAAAAATTATAGAACTTGTTTATATCTTACCAAGTGATATGTTCTTTTGATATCAATCATCTGTAAAGCCTATAACTGGACCTAAAGTCCATATTCCCAAGATTCATGCAGCTTCTCAAATAGGAAGAGTTGTGGAGTTGGACACAGTTTGACTTAATGTAAAAAGCAATAAAAACTTAGAGGGAAGTGCAGACAATTGGCTCAAAGCTAGCAGCATAGGGAAGCTGAAATTCCCATCACTATGAGGAGGCAGTATAAGAGGTATAAGAGGTCATTATTTAAAATCATTCAGGGAACAGAAGAACAACCCTTACCCTGACTGTGAGCAACCATGCAAATAAATAGGCGTTTGTTTCCAACTGTGGAAACAGTCTTATCTTTTCACAAACTCCCTGGATATTCATCTCTCTCTGTCTATGACTCCTTCTTTATAGATATCCTATATTTATAGATATTAAAAACTTTAATCATGTAGTGAGGAAGATTAGCTCATGCTGCATGATTTAAGTAACCTCTCATACTACATGGAAAAAGTTAAAGTAGCTGTTTTTCAAAGCCTGTTTTTCAAAGCCATTTATAGATTCTAGTTTTCAAGCCATGAGCCAAGCATGGAATAGCAAAACATATTGAAAATTTTGGAGATTTATCTGGAATGAAAAGAGAAGAAATGTTTGCCTGGCAAGTTAAGATGATAATTTGTAAATGTGAGAGTACTTTCCCAACCCTGTGCTGACCACCAGCAAATAAAGGTAGTTAGAGTGCAGCAGTCATGGGGGCAATTAGCTATGCAGTTATGAATTCATTAAATCTTTCACTGTTACTTTTGCTGACTAAATGAACATATTAGCAAAACATACTGGTACTTCCCAATGTCCTTGGGTTGGAATTTGGGAAATCTTTACTCTTGCGTTAGAGTAATTTTGTTTCAAACATGTTCTTATTCCTGCAAAAGGTGAATTACAGCCACTCTGAAGGGACTGAGTTCAGCTCAGGGCAAAGCATATAACTGGATGTCCTGTGTTACAGAGTAGCTTGTATTAAGTTACCTAATGGTCCATCAAGTAGGCTTTTAATCTCTTTGTCTATATATGCTATCTCAAGAAATGAGGATTAAGTCAAAATATTCTGTGCCTACTTTACCCTGCCAACACTTTCACTCGGTACAGAAAAACACTGATAGTTTTATTTCATACTACTATTGTACTAATTGTTACTAACCCTAGTTAGTGCATATTACTGATTAGTATAGAAGCTTGTGATACAAGCTCAGTTGTTGTGTGACACCTGTGACTGGAACAGAGAGATTTCTCTGAACAATTTTTCCTGCACTCTGGAGGCCTTGTTTGCCATGATTTCAGAAGTGACAGACTGTGTGAAAATATGCGATGTTTATACTTGTTATCTGTGTGTCTAGTTATATGGTTTGAGAACATAGTATGTTTATAGTAAGAAAGCCTTGAGAAACTGGAGATAATGAAACACCTGCAGATTTCGGAAAGCCCCTAAAGGCATATTAATTAGAAAGGGCTTTGCATGCCAAGGATGATTTCAGGTTGCATGGACAGAACATCAGGTCCAATGAACTGGAGACATTAGATGGATGCACAGACTGAGCTATCCAACCACCTTGTTGTGAGCATGTACCTTGAACAAACTAAACTGTATAAAAGTTAATTGATTTAAATAATAAATTGGACATTGCTTTGATCGCACTGATCTGTTGCTTTGTCTCTGTACCTCCCCATCTACAGATACCCACACAAAATATATTTTTACAGACCTATAACAACTGCCAATTGCCTAGATCAGTCAATAAATTATATTGCTGTTACAAACTGAACCCCATTTAACCATCACAGTGGATGTTTGAGTGAGATGCTGCAACTCCTAATTGTGATTGTGATTGCGATTGTAATTGTTTTGACTGAAGACAGATGTTTAACTATGCAAATGTATGTCAGTCTTTCAGCCTGAATGAAGAGCAGAAGTTTTCAAATAAACTGCAAAGGAGTAATTAAACTCATCCGCATGAAGCTTAAAGAAGATAGGTTATGATTATGCACTCAAAATAAATTCCTTGCACAACTTTTCTCTTGGTGCCCTGTTATACTCTGAGTGGGATTAGACACATTATAATAAAAAGACTCTTGCCAGGTAGTATGAGACATATTGTGAAACAGAGTAAGTTTTTCTTGGGAAAAAAAAGTACCTATAGGTTTCGGATTGGTTTTTCTTTTTCTTTTTCTTTTTTTTTTTCGGCAGTTTATTTGCTTTTTACACAGGAATTTTTCTCATGGGAAGTTTCTTAGATATGTGTCTTTAATAGCCATGTGGCAAACGAGAGAACCTTGAACCTTGAATATAAAAGGTGAATGCTATCAAGGAAAGGAAATAGAAGACAATTATTAGCCACACATTAAGAGTGAATGTCTTTTTTAATCTCTGTACCAAAATTAAAATAAAAATTCAATTAAATGAAATTTTTTGTAACTGTTATGAAACCGATTATAAGAGATTAATTTGAATTTTTCAGGGTAATATTGTGCTTTCCTTGCAGTAAACACATTTGAAAAATGGCTTACTGTTTGAAGCAGTGTTCAAATTTTCCCTTGGCAGATGTACAAAAAAGAAAAGCTATAGAGTTAAAAAGTCAGAGGTTACTAGTCATTCCGAATTTCCTCAGTCTCTGATCTGTAAGAATATTAAAACCATGTGCCTTATGTTCTGTAGCATAGTGAGCCAAAGTTATCACAGATAAAGTGTCAAGGTCCACAAGTTCATAAGGGTAGACAGTAGTTTACTATATCCAAAGATCTAAAAGACCTAAGTAACACCAATATTATTTTGGGGATGCAAGAACATGGATTACTTCTACAAGAATATTTAATAAAATCTATTTTCTCCTCTGAAGAATTATGTATATCCATTTCTCACATATAGACCAGCCTTTAATAGATAGCACTCAAGTACTTATTCTGTATTGCAGTTCAGACTATCTTTTGTCTGACAAGACCATAATCTTCAAAGCTATAAGGTATCTGGATTTACAGAGACAGATGTTTGTGGTAGGGTAAACAAGGATAAAATCATATTATTCTACCAATGTTAAAAATGCAGTTGAAGGAGACAACTCTAGAGAAAAAAATTTAAAACCACTTGAACAGTGAAAAGCTTGGAAAGCCAGTGGAAAGCTAGTGATTCAAGCTGTTAACCAAGAGAAAGACTGATAATGAAAAACAGGAGGGGGAAAAAGGTTAGGCACACCTGTGAACCTTATTAGGTATTTTTTAATAGATTCATTTTTAACCTTTGCATAAAATATTTTGGTTCTGACAATCAAATATATGCTGTGTACATAGAGGGAGATTAGTGGTCCTGGAATTGAAAAGGAAGATATTATTTTCTCACTCGAGTTATCAAAACATTACTTTATCTGATTCTCTAACTCTAGGTTAAGTTAGGGAATTCTTTCTTTTTTTCCTTCTTTTTTTTTCTTTCTTTTTTTTTTTTTTTAAGCTTTGAGTTTGTTTTCTTCTATATAGAGATGCTATAAAGCCTTTATGTGTAGGATTATTCTCTGAGAAGTTATCATATGAAAACATCCACAGAGTCAGCCCTCAGACATACCAGCTCCAAAACTAATTTGATTTTCTGCTTGCCTAGGAGTATCCTATTTTCTGATCTGATTAATGAAGAGAAAGACTGAATCTTAAGATTCAGATACCAAAAATTACCGCTATTGTCAATGTTCAAGATCTCACTTTATGATTCCATGTGGCACTTCAGTATTTGGGCTGCTCAATTACACAGGTGAAAGCATAGTGCTTTTTTATTTCCTTTAAAAACACTTCTTTACACAGTGTATTTTAATGGACAAAAAAGTCTTACCAGATTGTTGGGTATGCTTGAAGCGACTGGCTGTACTTCTGATGGAAGAGTAAAAGCTGGGTGACTCTTGTGAACTGCTCTTCAATATGTCAAGTCTTGGTGAACACTGCCAGCCTTGTCCTTACTGAGAGGAGGTGTCAGATCGGACACAAAGATAAACAATGAAATTGCAAGGTAGGGCTCATCTGTACATTTTACACTCTAAGACCAGTCCTAGTTGAGGAAAAGAGAGAGTCCATTCATGTTCAACCCAGGAAGGGTTGAGGAGGAGGCATAAAAGCTGTTATGAACCAGTATGAACCAGTACTCACAATTCAATGATGTGCTCAGCTGAAAGAGGGTCTTAAGCAGAGCAGTTAAGGCATTCTGACTACTGGATGATGAGTTATCTAGAACTGCTACCTCTGTACATTAAAGAGATTTAACAAGCCCTATTAAAGCTCACTTTTGTCCTTTTCCTCCCCTTCCATTATTCTCAAACTTGCACTCAGTAACTCTTACACAGACATCCCGAAAGAGCTTCCATGTCATAAACACTGGGATTTCCTCAAAGAAGTGTTAAAGAAACCCAAACCAGGCTGACTGTGCCCCTTCTCAAAGATGGATTACAAAGCACAAATGTGAATGGGCCTCATGGTGGTAATGAAACGATTTTGTAGTTATTGTTACGGTTTCACAGAAGCTCTGTTGACACAGCAATTTCTCTTCTACCTGAGTTTACAAAGAGGATGTCAAAGAGCTGATCTTTCTAGTTGTAAATTCAGTTCACATTACTGGTAAAACACTCGTTTGGGCTTTCAGGGATGCCAGACTATGGATGCAAGTCAGAGACACTGCTGACCTCTGAAGTGCTGTCTCTGACCCTGCACTGCTCCACAGTTTCTTTCTCTTTTGGTCTTCAAAAATCTGTGGAAGAACTCAATTTGGAAAGGTAGGAAGTTAGTCCCAGCAGCACAGGGTGGCTCATGGCTGAACAAGGGATACAGGTTGAAAATGTTACAGTGCAAATCATTAAAGAAAGTCTGTTCCTTTTCTAGGACACAGACAAAAGATTCTTCCCTTTTAGTGCAAAATCCTTATGCAGAAATTGAAGAGCAATTCTTATTTAATACAGTTGAGACCTGTATCCATCTCCATCATTGCGAGGTACACCCAGACTAGATCAAGAGAAGTCACCGAGTCGCAACTGAATAATTTGCTTTTTGAAGGTTTTGGACTGTGTCTGAATACTCTCCAGAGATTCTTATGTTTCAGCTACGTCATTAAAAACTTTTTTTTTCTATTGAAACCACGTCTTTCTCTGAAGTAGTTTTTTGTCCTTTCTTTAAGCCACAGCCCTACATTTTTTACAATGTGTTTTCTTGCTACAGAGGGAGATTTCATGATTACAGACGAAGATTAAGCAGCAGAAATGCAGAAATTGAGAAACAAAGATAGTACTGCTATAAACTGACTTCAGTATTACAAATAAAGAAGAAGAGAAATAGCAGAAGAATAAAAATAGGCAGTTACCCAAAATGGCATTTATTTCACATATTCTGTTTATTGTGAAGAGGTCTTTCAAGCAATAGCAAAATTACTAACATGTCACCACTTCTTACTTACAAGTGTATGAAATATTTTTGATTTTTTGGTAGGGAGATTCCAAAGCTATGTCAAATATTTCAATCAATTTATGGCTAATGTTAAAATTGGCAAGGAAATTTGCACTGAAAAAATTTTATTCATAATTATTTCATAGGATATCAATAACAAGGTTTCTAGTGCAGTCTTTTGTAGAGTTTAATAGAGTGAAAGAGTAGCACAAGATTTGCACATAAGCAGAATACACATGCTCATATTAAACACTCTGAAATATTTGGCTCTAGATACAAAACTTACCGTGGCCCAATCTAATGCCTGTTTAATCCACAGAATGCATTTGTGTCTATTCAGATGAGAATTTCTATTATGCTGTACTGAGGACAAGAAGATTGCTGGCAAAGTCCTATTTGGAAGGCTGTTCACTTACCTGCATAACATAGGTTTAAATGACCAGACACTAAAGCTAACAAAGAACCCAGCCCCACCCAATGCAGCCATGCCTTTCTGTGAGAGAAAACCTGGATACAAGCAGGCCAAACCTACCAACTCCTTTTTGTCATTTTGAAATCAGAAAATTTCACAGTTTGCAGCCCAGCCTCTCTTCCCTCAAGGAGAGCAGCCCAAGTGTTTCCTTTACACAACAAGCACCTAATGATCTCTGTTTGTTGCTTCTGCTTTTACTGCCTCTTTACATATCCATCATCACTCAGCAGTGAAAGTGATGGTGTCCAATGCTAATTATCCAGAAATTTCCACTCTATCAGTTTAATATAACACTGACAACTGGCAAAGGAGCAGAAAAAACAAAGAAATGACAGTTACATAAATATATAATGGGGAAGATTTTAAGCCAGTCATGTTGAGTAAGTCGAAAAATTTTGTATTTACTCAAGGAATATCTGACAATAAAATAAAATGCAGGCAACATGAAAGTCTGATTTTATATATGCGTGTATATATATGTATATATATATATATAAATTCTGAGAATGTTTCATCCTAAAGATCCTGGGAATGTTTTTGAGAGGAAAACACAGAGGATTTCTCAAAAAATTTTGGGTTTGATAGCCTCTCTCTTCCCAGATGTGATATTCTGCTCTCATTCAATGACTTGTGACACCTTCTCTGCACATGATTTTGAGTATGTCATGTGAGGACAAGAGCTGCTTTTTAATATTTGGTTTACATTGCAAGGGTTTTGATTGAGTTTTTTTTTGGTGGGGGGGGAATGGTGGGGAGTGGCTTCTGTAAGAAGACATTAGGAGCTGCCTCCATGTTGGCCACTGGCAGTCTCAAATGGTTCCAAAATGGACCCACCAATGGACACTGGTGAGACAGTGACTAATGCTAGTGCCAATACCTCTCTGATAACTTATTTAGGAAATTATAGGGAAGTGCTGCACAGCATCTGAAAGAAAGGAGTGAGAATATGTGAGAGAAAAGCTCTGCAGACAGCCAGGTCAAAGTAGGAAGAGGCGGAAGAGGGGCTTCTGGCATGGGAGTAGAGATTGCCCTGCAGTCTGTGGAGAAGGCCATGGTGATTCAGGTTGTCTCCCTGCAACCCATGAAGCTTCAAAATTGATTAGAGCTGCAAGGTATAGGATGAGGGGGAAAGGATGATTTTTTGCTTGGTTGGGGTTTTTTTGTTTGTCACTGTATTACAGTTCTGTAAATAAATTTTATCACTCTTAAGGGGAAAAAAAATCCCAGAGCTAGACCCCCACTCAGTCATGCAGACAGCTGAGTAACAGAGGTCAGCTGTGCCTAAGTGTACCCTTCTCTAGGGGCAAACCTTTGCTATTACTGGTGTGTCACTTTCTTAATCAAAAGGGCGGAAGAACTGAGCAGTAGCAGATACCACCACGGCCTGTCAAGAGGAAGGATGCAGGAGGTATTACAGTAGTATTTTGAAACTAAAGTATAACAGGTTTTTGAGAAAAATATATGAACTTTCAATTGTTTTCCATCAGTAACTCAACTTTTTCTATGGAAAGAAAAAAGTATTTTCTGCATCCTTCTAAAGTGAATGTTTACTGTTACAGAGTTACTGTAGTGTTTTAAAATGAATAGCCAGGAACATTTCCCTGTGATTAGCTGAGAATAAGAAGGATAAAAAGAAATTGTCTTGGGACTACTTCAAGTATAATCTGTCACCACCACAATGATGAGAGCTAAGTTCCCATTTCTGAAGGTTGTACAAGTATTGCAAATGTGCTTTCATTTTACCTTACTATAGCAAAAGGGTAGCCAAATTTATCCTTTGAGACTGTGTCATTCAATCCCCTTCTTTTGGTAAAGTTAATACAGACAGCTAAAAGAAAGAGTAAAGGAATGTCTTTTGATAGCAGAGAATATCTTTAGGGATTCTTTTCAAATCACATTTGTAGGCTGCTAATACAATGATAATGGCTTAAATTCATACCCGAAGGCTTTATAAATTTCATCATTTTGTTATCAGGCAGTAATGATCTGATCCACAGCACTCTGCAGTCGAAAAAAACCCCAGCATATTACCTCTGGGAGAATAAACTGTGGCTTGTAAATCGAATGAGAGGAGAAAGTTGCAAGTATCTGAACTGGATTACTTAGTCTTCATTGGGTATATAAGTCACATTGTTAGTTTCCATTCTGTTATCAGACTGTAGTGTAAATAATCATGATAACAAACACAAATTTCGGATTATGCCTGGTCTAATATGTGATTAAAACAGTATTCCTGCAAGCCTTCCTACCATTTTTCATTTCCTAAAATATTCACAAGGAGGAAACAGAAAAAAGGCAGGAATACTTGTCTTGTGGATTTGTTTACAAGTTGTAATTTTAGTATCTTTGGTATCCAACTGTGGTGCTCTATTGTTTGTTAACAATATTTTCTTATCAAGCCACACTGGTTGAATTAGCAATGGGCATGGTAGAGTCCTGAGGATAAGGAAAATGATGGCAGTGAGTATCAGCAATGCTACCTGTAAGGAAAATTTACTGAAAAATTTAAAAAGTATGAAAAAGAGAAGACTGAGGCAAGACCTCATCGCAGACTACAACTTCCTTGTGAGGGGAAGAGGAGGGGCAGGCACTGATCTCTTCTCTGTGGTGACCAGTGTTAGGATTCAAGGCAATGGCCTGAAGTTGTGTCGGGTAGGTTTAAGTTGGATGTTAGAAAACTTAAGTTCTTTACCCAGAGGGTGGTTGGGCACTGGAACAGGCTCCCCAGGGAAGTGGTCACAGCACCAAGCCTGACAGAGTTCAAGAAGCTTTTGGATGATACTCTCAGGCACATGGTGTGACTCTTGAGGATGTTCCTGTGCAGGGCTAAGGGTTGGACTTTGATGTTCCTTGTGGGTCCCTTCCAGCTTGGTATATTCTGTGATTCTGGGAAAAAGAGTGCAAGCCCAAGAACTTAATCTAGAACTAAAAACTATTTTAAAACTCCAACATGAAGCAAAGAATAATAAGTAAATATCTGTGCAAAGATGTGCTTAAAATCAGTTACAGAAAACTTTCATATGCATGCCAGGTCATCTTGGGCATACGTTGTTTTACATAGGCATAAAACACATGCCGTATCACAATGCCTTCTTTTTCTGTGGACTTTGCTGTATGTTGTAATCCTGTGGAAGAAATAGCCTAGGTGAAGAAACTGACATAGTTTAGTGACATTTTGAACTATTATTAATGTATATTGAAATTGTTGGGAAACACAAATTTATGGACCCTGAGGAGTGCCATTTGTCTGGAGAGTCTCACTATCTCACTTCAACAAAGATTCAACACAGAGTAAGGCAATAAAAGAAATCATACTTTTTTGTCTTTTCCTTTTTTTTTTTTAATTTGTCCCCTGAGCCAAGCAGCAAAGCATCTTTACACAACCAAAGATACGTGAAAAAAAACCCACTAACCAGATATCAGCCAATTGTATTAAGAACAACATAAGGCATATGCAGACATTTAGAGAACTATAGCATTCCTCAGAAGTAGGATGAGAATCACAGATAGATAAAAAAGCTGATAAAGTGACACCTATATTTATTACTGTAGAGATCAAAACAAGAGAAGAAATTAAGAGCATTTACAGTGCTTGCTCACCAGATACCAGGTTGTACCTGCAGTGTAACAAAAGCTCTATGCTTATAATTTGTCTGCACTAGAAAGGATCTATAATTTAAACAACACATCCAAATGTCAGTTTTAAATTTGGACTATGTCTGCTTTCTCTCTCTGTTTGACAGATAAAGGAAATAATTTTATATAACAATCTCTCTCCTTCTTCTTTATTTGTTATTTTAGGTGTATCTCCTTCCAGCAAATTCCTGCCACTTTATCTTTGAATGATGAATGGTAGTTGGATGACAATGCTAAAATAAACCTCCACACACTGGAAGGAAACTCATAGCCAGAAGCCCATTGCTGTATAGTTTTCATGATGTACTGATACAGCTATACTGTTAAAAAAATGAAGACAAAGGAGCAAGCACAAGCATCTATGCTTCATGGTAATTAGGTCACCCTGTCTGTAGCTTGGACTGCTCCAACTACCCCTCTCCTTTGCAATCTGCTATCATGAGGAATAGCCCAAAGTAATGTGATTGAAGTCAGGCCGTATACTCAGCTTTGGGCCCAACTTATGTCACCAGTGACATGGGCATAGCCTAGGAAGCTCTGGATGCTGCCTAGAAAAGGAGCTGAGATCCTATAGTATGGCTGCTTGGAGAAGTCCAGTATGTGTGATGGCATCCTATGTCCTTTAGCAAGAGAATGAGGCACAGCTGGATTAGCGGGTGTCTTTCCTGTGGGAGAGGACAATGGAGTTGTCAGACAGCTCTGTTTAATGGGACTTCATGCTTTCAAAACTGTGGACAATAAAAGCTAAGCTTAAGTATGTTTTACAGTACAGCTGAAAAATGTATCTGCTCTGCTGTTGTTTTTAGAGATGTTTTAATGATGTTCTCAGGAGAGCTAATGCTCAGAGACAAAACATCATCTTTCATTTTGATTGTGTCACCTTGCATTACTCAAAATTTAAGATCATATTATTTTTATACCATGAATAGACATGTTTTAGGTGTATTTAAATGTTGTCCAAAAAAATCAGGCAATGACCTACAATTATGATACGGAGTATCATTTGTTCTCAGAAGTCCTGTGACATATGCACAAGTATGTGAATATACTTGATATTTCATAGATATTTCTTCAAATGTTATGCAAAAACCCAGGAATATTTGTGAGGTTTACAACAGTATTTAAAAAATATACTCTGTACTCTCATCTTAAATCCAAAGCCCTTTCCAGAAGGTATATGTTCTAAATTCCTTTGTGTCACTACAGAGTGCAGAATTTCCATAAGGCTGCATTTTCTTTGCTTTTTTTTTTTTTTCTCTTGGCTTTTATTAGCATACTCGATTTAACTACATTAATTCTTACACTGAAGGCATTGACAAAATGTTAATTAATGGTTAGATTTTTATACTATTATTGCATATTTGACATAAAATTTTTAAACTTAAAAATTTCATGAATTGAACAGTATCTAAATCTAAATAGCAACAAAGGCAGTTTATGCATTTCACTACGTCAGATTTCCATCCAAGTGATACCAAGGTTGACTGGGTTAATCTTTCGACTAAAGAGCTGACACATGGTAGTGCCTGAACTTGAAAGGAAAACCACAAAAAGTTGTTCTGAATTAGTGTAAATGGGCACGAAAAATGTTGTCTTCCTCACTGAGATCCAGTATGTTCAGGCTTTGAAGTGGACTCATTCAGCATTTATACAGTAATGCTGAAACCCAACATGGACTTATATGTCAATCCAGTGGGCTTTTTATCTACCAACTGAAAGGAAACTTACCTGTTTCCTTTAAAAAGCTGCTTATGAGAAATTTAAGAAATTGGATAGACATGATCAAATACTTCTCATATGCAAAAGATATGTTTCAACACTAGCATCTTCCCGTGTGGTGTCCTAAGGAATGAGTTTGCCACTGAGAGAAGTGGTGGCAGAGCAGTGTGCTTCCCTACCGGCATATCTGCCATTTCAGGATTTCCAGAGGATATTAAGCCAAAGGAGTAAAGTATTACCATTTGTTGATTTCTGTATGGCAACATCTTTGCACAAATCACTGCGCAGAAGTAACTTTTTAGGAACTTGTGCCAAGTTCCTAAAAAAAAGATTAATTGGAAAAAATCAATAGAAAAATAAGTGAGTGAATAACTGAATGCACAATGGTTTATTGAACTTATTAGCTCAGCTTTGAAGGGAAAAGAATCTCAGGAACAGTATGAAAAATAAGTTTACACTGACTTTATCCTAAAAATACCAGGTCTATTCTTATCTATAACATTTCTTTTCACTTCTTCCCCTCAACCTGTACAAAAACATATTGCTTTTTAATAGGAACAGATGCATACGTATGTGCTATAAAGAGTGCTCTGCATACATCATGGTGTATGGTTATGTAGTCTTAATGATTTTAAGGATGTTGCAATCATTCTGCTCTCCCAGTGTAGGAGAAAGAGGATAATAGTTAGCATGTCTTTCAACACATTAGCTGAAATATAAACATATGACAATACTGTCCTGAAGCGGAGCTTTAAGCTACTTTACATTTTTCCTACTGCAAACATTTATTAGTTTTGACCCTATAAAAGGCTGTGCTCCTTTGCCAAATAACACCTGTTATGGTTCCCTTTTGATTGTATTCTGATTTATGTGTTTCTTCTCTCACACAACATATTCTCATACTCTGAAGCAGTTACCAACTCACACAGAGTAAAATTCAGTGTGCCCAGGAGAGACTATATCCCAGCTATCTCAGCTGACACCTTTTTGAGGGCTACACATCAGTGCATGACAGGAAAGATTTCTGTTCATGTTTCAGTGAGTGGAGTTTCAAGGCTCAGGAAAGAGGACATTAAAAACACTGGGTCAGGCCCAATGTTTTTTTTCATTCTCAGTGTTGCATTAAGGGAAATTTTGATGTGTTCTACTTCTGAGCCAGCAGTAAGGTGCAATTAACTAATTGTCTTATTACGGAAACTACATGCAGGGACCATAGTATTCAATGCCTTGAAAGCATACTTCCTCCCAGTGTCAATAAAACTGAACAACTATATATTCACTTCTTCACATCCTGGGTGCCATTTATAGCTATGGCATTGACTTCCTCCTAGTTTACCTTCTTCTACAGAGTTGGTGGCAGGCACAACACAGCTGTTTAGCTTTGGCATAAGTTCAGAAGTTCAAGAAGAAGTTAAAAACCAAACAAATGAAAGATTAAACACTTATAAATACCAATTCTGTGATTGAAATGAGGATATTAAGGGAGCCTGGACAACTCATCTCTCAAGAAACTTGTGGGAGCTTTATTTTTGGCAGGTAAGACTCACTAACTTACAAAATGAGCCTTTTAAATCCCAGAACATATGAGTCACTCCTGTCTGGCTCATGGCAAAAGGTTAGGGAGGAATAGTTTCTGAAACGTGAAAAACAGAGCAAGAGAAAACAGCATATAGTTAGTGCATTGACTAAAGCAGAAGCATGGAGTGTATTACTCTAGCCACACAGAGAATTTTTAAACTGGCCTAAGGTGCTTCTGCTCTTTTATTTTTCCTTTCTTCCTTAGCAGAAGACAGGAGAGGGGAGAAAAATAAAGTTTCTCATAAGCTTCTTTTATTCACCAATTATTGACTTCATTTGCTGAAGTACCATTTCACCTTGGCAGTGTGTGGCGGTAGTGTAGCAGTCTCTCAAAAGCAAAGCAGAAGTGTTTAAGCCTATTTCTTTTCCCCTAACTTTAAAGTAGGTTAGTTTGCTGGTTTTAGAAGATTTAACCAAAAAGGTCAGGCCAGTTTATAGTTTACAATAAGTAAAACAAAACATTGGATCATTTGGGAATTGTACCATGTGAAAACTATTTTGACTTCCAAAATCTGCCGTGGTTTGAAACAAATAGAGTTATGCTCAGTTTGTTAATTCACCTTGTGAACTGTAGCGAATGGCCTGTGGCTTCCACTAGAAAATGGACAGGCAGTAGAAATGCCTATGCTCTGATGAAAGGCTGATCTGTCTTTCTTTGAGTTCAATGCCTAGTGATGTTGCAGTGATTTTTTTTTTCAGGCCTGACAGTCCTATCAATCATAACAAAACAGTCTATGCTGCCTCAGCAGTGACTTGCAAGACGGCTTGCCTAGTTTGCTATCACTGCCCTTGTTAGCATTGGTATTTCTTTCTAGCTCTGTGACGTTTCTTATGATGTATTTAACTAGTTTTAATTCTACACAAAAGGCTGAATAGGTCTGTTACATAAAACTTGCTGCTGCTCTGGTAATGTGTCTGTGGCTGTTAAAAAGCCCATACTATTGTATGTATACTAAGTATCGATATTAAAAAAAAACCCAAAACCACAACAACTAAAAACTGGTTTGAATCTGGTTCTGGGGGGAAGGCTTGTAACATCTGAAGATCAATATAATTAAATTTCACACAAAAGAGTAACAAATTAATATTCATTTTTATTTATATCTGATTTAAGTGCTATATTTGGTTATACATATATGTCTTTGTTTAAGCTTAGGAAAGGAACAAAGTCTTTCAGTGTCCCAAGGTGAAAGTATTTGGTAATAACTGTCTTTGACTGCAATTGCACCAGCTGAATAACCTTTGCAAAAGGTACAGATATCCTGCTTGGAAAGGATCTGTGATGTGCCAGTTTGGGTTTAGCAGTTCTGCCACACTTGTCTGAAGCTGCTGCTTTTGCCTAGTTGTAACCAGTGGGTACCTCTGAGCACGGCCTTGTTTGCTATGAGTAGCTGATTTAATGAGCAGTGACAAATTCATTTAGAGAGCTGTTAAAAGGTAGAAAGGCTACGTCTTATGGGGCCCATAGTCTTAACATATCTCCCAGGTTACAAACACCAAAGAGCAGAGGATTTGTCTTGTTCATTGTCTTAAGGAAATAACAAAGAGATTCAGGCTTGCAAATGAAAGAATATATTAAGTCATCCTGTGGTTTTTCTCTCTCAGCTGGATGGTTGCTGCTAGCTGTGCTGTGCAGAGTGCCAGGTAGAAAGAGCTATTGCCAGGTGTGACACCTGCTTTTGATGTGAGTGACAAGGCATCAACCAAGGCAAGGTACAAGGGAAGACTCACTTCTGGTTCCTTGGTTTCAGAGCTTGACCAGGTGGAGAACTATTCAAATTATTGGCACTTCCTACATATTCTGTGCTCAACATTTCATTTTCTTACTTGAAACTAAAGCTGCATTACCATAATACTGTGATTTACATGGCATCTTTCACCAAGGGCCAGTAGGTACAGGTCTCTGCTGTGGGCTGTCAGGTGTGGGCACCACTAGTGCATCCTCCTACTGTGTTGCAGATGTGGCATACTGACATTTGGCAGTGTCACAGTTAATAACATTGACTTCCAGGGGAAGAGTGTTTGGAAACCAGCTAACAATGATCCTCTTTTGATATTTTTCTTGTTAAGTAAATGTCTGCTAGAGAAAATTAGAGAAATGCAATGACCCAATAATTTAGACGTTAATACCACTTCAGAAACACTATTTCTTGCATAAACAATGATGGACATCTCTTTGGGAACAGAATGTCATGTAGCAAAAGAATAGGGAAGAGAAAAATACAGTCTCGCTCAAGCGAAGCATAACGTATTCAGGAGAGATCTGGAAGACCAAGGGTGGGTTTTTTTGGTTTTTTTGGGGGGAGGGATTTAGCTAATTTTAATGTGTCAGTTAGATTAGGATCTTAGGTAGATGTTAGGAACACTGTGCTTCATTTCACTTTTCTGATTCACACTCCTTCATTGCAAAATGTGTCCTGAGTTTTACAGCAGCTGAACTGAAGTTGTAATTGAATTGAATGACATTTGATATGTATTCAGAAAGTATTGAAATGGGTTGCTAACTACTCAAACCCACATGTTAGTAATCTGATTTTAGGAAGGAAATTTTGGAAATGTTGCTTTAAAAGTCCCTGTGCATGAAGTAGCTCATTTGTAAATTTGGAACAATGCTGTATTAGGAAAGTATTATGGAGATTATTCAACTAATATGAAATGAGTTTAAGACAAATGATAGGCTAAAAAGCATTATAGAAGTGGAAAGAATCTAGTTACCCAATAATTTAAAGATTTCTTCTAAATAAAATTTCATTCCTGAATATATTTATTTTGCAAAGAGGAAGTAATTGTCCCAATAAAAATCTGAAAATATCTCATATTTTGTGCAGTTCAATATATTTCATGGAGTGTAGTGCTCTAGTTTTTTTATTGCAGATGAGCATCTGTTACTATTTATTGGGCAAAGAACATACATCGTAGGCAGTTCTGGCCCAGTGATTCTGGTACTTGCCAATTCAAATCCCAGGATAAATAATTTCAGTTTCAGTTATGCAGGACATATTCTGACACTGCAGTCTGTAAATAGAAGATAAAATGAACAGAAAAAACAAGCAAAGCAACCAACAAAACAAAACATAATCTTAGCTGACTGCAGAGTGTGAACATAAGATGGCAAAAAAATTAATTGCTGTCACTGTCCCCTGAGCTCTTCCCCATGGTGCTGGATGAAAGGGCTGCAAGATTTCCAGGTACCACTCAGCCATGTGCCTATCATTGCTTTGACAGACTTCTAAACTGTTGGGATAGTATCAATCTCAGGGGATACCTTGCTCCTTTCCAACCTTAGCTGGAATTGACAATCAGATGTTGAAATAAATAGATTCAACTCAATTACTTTTGCCAATTGTACTCTGGGTTCTCTGGGGTGAATGATACTCCATGGGTATGTTTTAATCTAGGTATGCTTGTGTTTTTCTGTTTTAAAGAAGAATTCAGTACACAATTGCCTATTCTTTGTATTTTATTGCAGGTCGGTATTCTGACATCTTTGTTTTATATCTAAACATTTATTTGGAAAAATACTGGACTCAGGAGTTATAGTCTTATTCTAATTCTGCTGCCACTTCCTCACAATATATTGTAAGAATGATAGTAGCAGGCACAGAACCTAAGTTTAGAAGTCATGGTTTGGATCCTGAGGTGTGTCTGCATGCATGAACTGAACATCACAGGAAGAAAAAGGAACTAAGCACTCACTCCCTCAGGAGCGCTCTAGCCACGAGGCTATCACAGAAAAAGAAATGCTACACCCCACCCCCAACCTCCTCCTTCAGATAACCTTTTGAAAGTGATAACTGGAAAAGCAATCTGTGATGCATCGAATTTCACTGTGCGCTTTCTTGCTGGATTGAGCTCCCAAAAATGATATTGCCAGTAGTATATCTTGTTTCTGGTCCCTGCTTTAATATTGGGATACAGAAAGCTCTATCTAGTTAAGACAGAAGCTGTTTTGAGGCATCCACATCAGTGCAATTTTAGGCTATAGCTCTGAAAAGCAGCAACGCAGCGATGGATTCTGATTACTAACGGTTGAAAGCAGATGGTTTTCAAAGCAACAGACTTCTCTTTGGATGTCTAAATTCCATCCCACTCCAAGTGATTCATTAGCTGTGATGGTTTCACAAGCAGCGGGAAATCTTGCAGATATTTCGCCGAGCTGCAGCACCTTGAAGAAGCTTGTAGCATCTTTTGGTACCTTTCTGGGTCCTACATCTGTGTAAGTGACATGGCTTCTCTAGCAGACCTAGATACTACTGGCTGTCTCCCATTGTATTTCTACAGCAATTCAGAGCTTTGTCTACAGTGATTTTAATTATTGTCTTGGCTCACAAAGGTAATCCCTATTATAGGCATTTCACAACAATCTAAGAGAGCACAACAAAAGTTCTTTATATTCTTTCCAATGCCTTGTCTTTGGGTTCCAGCAGAATGATGGGTATTGTCTGATACCCTAGAAACAAATTCTCTTTTTTGACCTTTTCAAGGTTTCCATTAGGGAGTAAACAAAAATTTACTTTTTAAGATGTAAGTAAGACAGAAGAAGAAGAAGAAGCAGCAACAGCAGATGAAAGCAAGACTTAAGAACGAAAATAATTTTAGACAAATTTCCTTTGAGCAAAAAATGCCTTTTTTCAGAGCATATCAAGCTATTTCTTAGAAAGTAAGATGAGCTATAGTGAACTAGAATGCATCTTTTTTAATGGAAGTGGTACTACTAGACTAAAATCTTTCAAATTTTTATCTCAGTAGGATCATACGTGTGCTTAGAAAGTTGGAATTGTACTAAATTTATAATTCAGTGATCAGTTATTGACAGATATAACAAGCTGCAAATAAGTAATGAAAAACTATAGTATTTGGCTCAGTACATTTAAACAGAATGTGAAGAGATTTATATATGTATGCATGTATACACACGTACACATGCATATTTAGCCATATTAAAAAAAGAGTTACAAGTCCCTACAAACACTTGATGACATTTAGACAAAAAGAAAACAAGCAGTTTTAGAAAAACTAGTTTGTAAACCTAGCTGGGAACACTGGAGCCTTCCACAATCTGTCTAATCCATTAACAGCTGAATGGGATATTATAGAATGAGTAATGAAGCTTTGGAATCAAAAATGGTTCCCCAAGGGTGTTTATGTGTCTGTTAAGCTAGTTTGGGCATTTTTCCTCTCTTAAGTCTGCACATAATTGGGCAGTTGTGTTAGAATAAAGCATCAGAGAAAGAACTCAGCCTATGGAGAAAGCAGATACTTGGTTCTCAGAAGTCTGAGGACGACTGGAATAAGAATGCACCTGTGGGAGACTAGGATGAAAATATGAATTTTTGGCTTAATAAGTCCGAGAAAATGACCTCTATTTTCTCAGAAATTAACACAAGTCCATTTTACCCCAGTTGGTGGTGACACATATAGCTCTGGTTCATATAGGTCATGGAAAGACAAGAAGAAGAAATCCCACTCTGCCCAGCTCGCCTCTGACGTGTTGTTTAGGGCATAAACCCCGCTCAGGCACGAATGAGTGCTAGAGCAGAACTGAGGTTTATTTCAAAACATTCAGGTTTAAATATAGCACTTAAACATGTCACATGATCTTTCAACCATTAACAAACAAGTATTGATTGAGCATGCGTGAGAACCCGGAAAACGACAACTCCCATGATTCCTTGTCACATCCTTCCTGCCATACGCCTCATTACTCTAAGAATAAACTATTTCTTTGAAAAATTCTGAGAATAAATTTAGACAGCGCCATGAGTTTAAATTCATCTTTAAAAAAAGTGTAATGAAGTTTTTAAGGGGGTTGTGGTTGCAAACAAGAAAGATAAATAATATTAATTCAAAAGTTCAAGGGACTTCTGCCTGCACAGAAGCTCAAAATAGATTGCAGAATATTGTCAACACACTAAGAAAAGTTGACGAATTTTAAAAAAATAAAATGATTTTATAGGGTCATTTCCAGGATCCAATGAATCAAGAAAAAGCAGATTAAACTAATTGGTTTGTGGGATGGACAGACTCATATAAGAACAATGAAGTCATAACATATCTCATTTATCTTTGCTGAAATGACAATTGACAAGGTTCATCCTCAGGACTGGATCAGAGTGAGAGAATCTACTCCTGATGTATCAACTAATTCACATTTATTTTAGCCAAAAATTTAACCTTTCTTCTTTTTTGAGGCCAATTCTTCCTCTCATGCTGCATAAGCTTACTGAAGTCATCAAAAGCACAAAAATTAGGCTGAGGTAGACTCATGATTTTGTGCTCAGCTTCTCAGAATGTGTGCCCTCAATACTAGTGCTGCTATGGAAGATGCAGGATGTCTTCCTGGTTAGTTTGAGTAGAGTGGTTTAACACTGACTGACTTGATTTTGAAAGGACAAAATCATTCTTCATGGCTCTTCGTATTTTTCTTCTTGGTACTATTTAGACATTGTTTTGGTCACCAGCATGATATACAAGACAGCAGTATTCTAAATATTCTTGATGTACCAATTCCAGTACAATATTTTGGTAACCAGTGATATATTATTTCAGCCATTTCAGTTTACTCTGATATGCAAAAAAATCAAATTGGTATGTAAAAAGTGTTAATGTGTGCAACACCTAATCCTCACACGCAATGATTAGTAAAGGAAGATGATAAAAATCAGCCTGAAATGGTTTTGTTATCCAAAACCATTACGATATCATGAGATTATGCGCAGTCTGAATACCAATGGGCCAACATTTCAAAGTGCAAAAGTCAGATGACTTTTTGTTGCACAGTTCAATTGATTTTCCAGAGAACAACTTTCTCCAGCACTATCATTTATCTGTGTGCTATACAAAATCAATGTGGGCAGCAATAAATAACTCCTGATTCCAATTACCTTAATTAAGTGGATGCTCTCAAACAACTCTCTGCAGCACTTGCATGGAAAACTTCTGGAGCAGCAGTGAGATCAGCAATATTCAGGCTTAAAAAGCTTTGACTCCAGACAGGCACTGCCAGTCTGTTCTCAAAGGAAAACAAAATGCAGTCAGATGCAGGAAGAATATAGATTTAGATTAGGTATTATGAAAAAATTCCTTACTGTGAGGGTGATGAGGCAGTGAAACAGGTTTTCAGATAAACAGTGGATAACCCATCCCTGAAAGCGTTCAAGGCCAGGTTGGATGGAGCTCTGACCAACCTGATCTAGTGAGACATGATCCTGTCCATGGCAGGGGAGTTCGGACTAGATGATCCTTAAGGTCCCTTCCGACCCAGGCCATTCTATGATTCTATCCACCATTTTGGGGTAAATCATCTGTAAGTAAATGGTGATGGTTAAGAGGGACTATATTCCTGGTTCCAGTATATCAAAATATTAGATTTTAAATGGACTAGTTCTTCACCATGGAAAACATGAACAGGTGAAAGCCACCCTTTGTTGAGGACAACACTCACTGTGTACAAAGAGACTGTGCAGGCAGGGCACCTGCAACTGCAGCGCAGAGCACGTTCCCCATAGCTCCACCAATGAGCCACTAAGAGTCTTCCCTCAACGGTCTTACCTCTACCTCTGTTTTTGGCTTTCTCATCCGGCTTGATTTCTATCTCCATATTTTCTTACAGCTTCCTTAGAAGCCTAGTGTTTTTTGCAGATGTTTGAGTGGAGTTTTAATCAGCTGTGCCAGGTCAAATCATGACTGTGGATCAAAGAGAACTGAGCGCATGAGAAGAAAGTCAAAAGTCTGGTGCTTAGCAGACAGGCAGTGTGCTCCCATTACTTGCTTGTGTAAAGTTCTCACCTCCTACCTCCCAATAGAACCTAAGCCCTTGTTCAGTTAATGTTATTTCCTTTGCAGCTCTCCTAGGGGGAAAGGCTTAGAGAACTGCATTTGTTCAGCCTAAAGAAGAAAAGCCTTCGAGGTGACCTAATTGCAGCCCTCCATACCTGAAGGGAGCCTATAAGAAAGATGGAGAGAGACTTTCCACAAGGGTATGTAGTGACAGGACAAGGGGGAATGGCTTCAAACTGAGAGTAGGTTTAGATTGGATATTAGGAAAAAATTCTTTACTGTGAGGTTGGTGAGGCACTGGAACAGGCTGTGCAGAGAAGCTGTGGACCCACATCCCTGGCAGTTCAAGGCCAGGTTAGATGTGGCTTATGAGCAACTTGGTCTAGTGAAAGGTGTACTGGTCCATAGCAAGGTGTTTAAACTGGATGATCTTTAAGGTCCCTTCCAACACAAACCATTTTATGATTCTCTGATTTAGAAAAATCACTAACTTCTCCACTTTTTTACTTTCTCCCACTTACAGAAGGAAGCCAGATACCATGTAGCATCCCTCTGGATGTCTCTAAAGAAATACAAAACAAATATTATCATCCATCATTATGGATCATGATGCTATCGCATAGCTACAAAAAATATATATATACACCATTTAACTGCTCACTGATTGTTCATGTCAGATTCTTGAAGAAGGAGCTTCTCCAGCATTTCTTAAAGAGTAAGGTTCAACTGTGTAGGTGTCATGGAATATGTCAGGAAGCAAAATATGACTCCCAATGAAATAAATGCTATGAAATGTTAAGACAATTTAAGCACATTTAAAAAACCTGCCTCAGAAACATTGTGGTCCCTCCGATCTCAGCTGTACGAAGTTGTTTAGAAATATTGAACAAAAAGCACTGTTTGTTTGTTTGGGTTTTTTTAATGGTGTGAATGTTTTAAAGACTCTTCTACTGAAGAACAGTTTTATCTTAGCAATTAATAACCTTCTTATTCTCCTCTCTGTCCTGTGAGAATTGCATATGGCATAGAGGAACGAACCATCTCTCCTCAAAAAATAACCCAAACCACACAATTTATTTTTTTTTTTCTTTTAAGTGTTTAAGGAAGGGAATTGGACATAAGCAGAACTGCTTTCAAATGTTGTGTCAGAAAATCTGCTGCTATTCTATTCTGGACTCCTACATATTGGCAACTCTTACAGTGATTAAGTTAAATAATCTACCAAGAAAAGTAGGCAAACCAGCTCTTTATTGTAATGTTGCCCAAAAGCTGGCCTGTGTCAGAACCCTGGCCTTGACATTTATAGTAGTTCTGTATAATTATTTCTACTGATATTTATATTTTATATATGCCATACATTGGTCCATACTGTACTGTGATGCATAGACACAGATTATTAACAAAGATAGGGCTATTAAATATCCCTTTAATGAGGTTCATCCTTTCAAATGGGCATCTGAGTGCTTATATGTGGAAAAAAAGAAAGTGTGTTAATAAATAGAATTAATCTCTAAAAATACAATTAACCTTTTTTTTCCTATATATCCAGAAAAAAGCAAATACTTGATTATTCTACTGACAATTTTTCTGGCTTAGTAAGAACAATTAAAAGGACACAAATCACAGATCTCAGCATGTGGAAGCAGCTGCTCTTTTAACAGATGTGTAAATGTATATAAATATACATTTACCCTTTACCCCCAAGAACATCTGCAGTACATGTGAATTTCTGTTCACCAGTGTGCTGGTTTAGAAGTAAGCTGGCAAGAGAAATGAACCTGACTCTAGAGAGATAACAAGCCAGAGTTACAATTTACTAAAAAGATTACAATAAATGCAATGATATAGGGAGAACTGCGTTTAACCCACAAAGACAAATGTATAAACCCGCACCTTGGGAAGAGAACAGAACAGTGTTCATTAGTCCCTCTGCTGAGCACCACACGGTCACCCTGGGTGCAAAGTAAAAGGAAATGGAAACCTGTTGGTCCGGATGATGGTCACAGTTCTGTCAAAGTAATGATTGCAGTCCTGTCAAGAGTGGCAGTTGCAGTCCTGTTCGAGTTCTGGTCCTCCTCTGGATCCAATGAGTGGTACTAGAAGTCCCAAAACCCCAAGATTATATATACTTAGGTTTGGGTGGTAATGCTCAGTACCTGCCCCAGAACAGGAAGTTTCACAATGGGTAATTTAACTCTGCGAGTCCTGGGATATTTTTGGAACCTTTGATGGTCTAGGTGGTTGCAGCTGCCTATTATACCAGTCCATTATGGTGCATTAGGAGAGATGACCCCTCAGACTGAATGTGAAAGTGCTAATGCCTCCCCAGGGGGAGTTATCACAGCTGAGTCATTGGTGTGAAGACAAAGAAACACTCCCCTGCCTCACAGCATTTCTTTAACACCCAGCTTGTAGCCTGAGGTGCCAGGTGTGCCCTGGGCAGCTGCTGCAATCAATTTATGAACAATCCATCACAAAAGACATAGACGGTGTAGAATACACAGTTTTGGTTATACCCGTGTAGTGACAAACTATGACACCAGTTAGACATGCTACAGTAATTCTGTATAAGGTCACCCATACTGCCTTGGTGAAAATATCATATATCCTCCCCTGTATTAGTGACAAAATGTAAATAAAACTTATATTGAGGTGCTGTGTCCATATTCTCTATAATAAATGTTCTTCTGTGCCTGCCAATGAAGTGTACAAAAACACTCTCAAAAGTCTCTCCATCTGAGTATATCATATATATTTTTTTCCAGCTTCCAAGACAAACAGGGAGACTGGTGGTTTTATTAAGATGATTTTAAAATGACGCTTGGTTTTTATGGAATCAAACAAAGAGTTTTGTTGAGAAAAGCTGAGAAACAACATCCTTCCCCCAAAGAAACTGATGTTTAACAAAATGAGCTAACATACTTCTTTTTTAAAAGTTTCAGTGTTTTCCATTTTCTTTTTAATTTCTGTTACCCTGTTTATTTTGCAAACAAGACATAGAAAAAGAATAAAAAATGAAAGAGAACTGAGGGAAGAAAAAGGAAACAAAAGAGAAAAGTAAAAACTAATCTGAAAGTTTCATATTTTAAAATTATGGAATTTAACTTATTTTAATGGAGATACCATTTTCAGTATTATCTGATTTGCTTTCATGAACAACAATTATGAAATAAATATTACCTCTAGATTGTACTGTAGTAGACCTGATCTCAATTTTCAAACAGATTGAAGCTACTCATGTTTAAACTGATTGAGGTTTGAAGCCATTTTGACCAGTTGACCTTCGACTTATGCAGTAGAAGCAAAAAGTTAATATTTTAAATTCTATTTCAGGTAATGAATAATTCATGAATGAGGATTGAGTGCCTTGAATAAATAAATAAAAATAATAATTTCAAGAGTATGAGATTAAATAATAAATACTGTTTGAGATAAATTCATCAGTTATATTTTAATGAACATTACTGATAAATTTTTCTTCCTTATTTGAAAGGAAAGTGGAAAACCTATGTATCAATCAAATGTGATTAAACAGGCCATGGGAATAACAATGAGTTTCATAACAAAAAATTAAGACAGGAAGGACAGAGCAAACTTTGAGACTCACATAGTTATTCAATATAGAGACATATATATACAACCTTTTCAAGATACCTATGAATATTTTATTACAAAATTATAAAATTGTATATAATTTATGTATGTTATACATATATCAACTGATCAGTGGCGCTGTTTGTTGTGCATTGAAATGCAGAATAGAAAGAGGTTAGTAGGGAGGATGAAGCAGGTTTACAAGTAAATCAAAAATATACTTGCTCTGAGAGCAGTAATCTACTACAATGTTGTCCATACAAAAGAGATGAAAGGCTTTGTGAAAAGTGTGCTCTCCTTTTTTTTTTTTTTTTTGTAAATGGAATAATGCAATAACTGAGACTAAAAAGAGCATTGATAAAATAAAGGTGGGAAGACTTAGAAGGAAGAGCTTATTTCAATGCAGCATGAAATCTTTTCAGTGTTCCTTGTCAAAGGAAGGAAGCTTCTATGAGCAGAAAATGGTCGAGTGATTCTGCTTATGAAATAAGGAATAACATTTGATCTTTCTCTTCAGAGCTTTACAATATTTGGGACAAGGTTCATACTTTCTGTGTATTGCCTGATTTGTTGCACTTTTGTGCAGAAACAAATAATGAGCAAAGACATACCATTTAGGTCGAGGTGGAAACATAAAGGAGCTCTGTGTTGTCAGCTTTCTTCACACAACCACAAAGAGCTCCTCAGCCTCCCCTGTTTTCAAAGCTTTTACACTAACTAGTATTTTTAGTGCAAATCTTACACTGTAAAAACCTATTGGTTTATGTAGTCCATTTCTTCGAAGGAAATACTGCTACATAATAAATTTGAACTATACTTTGGGAGAAAACAAGCAAACCAATATTATAACTGCATGCTCAGGGAAATGGATATAATAATTTCACCACCCTTATGAGCTATAAAAGATAAAGTATCAGTACTTATTGTTTGGCAGGAAATATTTATTCACAGAAAATTGCACAGGCCCAATGACTTGAGCTGACCACATTTTTTTTACAAGTTAATCCGCTCCAGCAAAGTGAAAGGCCTGAGCAATATGTGCACCAAGCTTCTTTCCTTACCTTGACAGCATACCTTAATGCAGTCTTAGTTTAAGCAAGGATCAGTCCCTCAGGCTTATGAAAGGGTCATTTCTCTTTGTCAGGGCTTTAAGCTCAAGTTTTCAAGGGCATAGATGTTCATATTCACAGCATAAGGAGGGACAGATCAACATGCAATAATTACACTAATGCCATAATAGGGAAAATTGGAGGGAGGGCACATAATAAATGTGTTCTCATTACTTTGTAACATTTTGATTACCAACTAGGCTGTTCATTTGGAAAAATGAAATTAAACTGTGGTGACAAGACTTAGAGGCATATTCCAATGACATATTGGTTCAGTTATGAGGCATACTTTCCTACTTAACAATTACAATTCTTGCTAATACATAGACAAAAATCTGAATTTTATACTTAATAATTGAAATGCAGAGGTTAAAAAATAGATAAAGCACCCTTCTTCTGGTGTAACTATGCTAACCAAGACATGCATATCATTATCCTTGGTAATTTTATAAAATGTGAACTTCATTAAAAGTAATCTCATTAAATTGTGAAATTAATCATACTCAGCAGAAGGCACCAAACCGGGAGTTTCCATGCATGTTAATGAGCGATACATCCTGTACTCTTGCTCACTGAAGTTAAACAAGTTGCAAATTCTGTACCTTAATGTTGTAGTACAGTCCTGGTCTGCTGAACATTTAAAGGTTCTGTTGGAATCTTTTGACTATATTTACTCATCCCGTAAGACAAAATATGAATTACAGTGCTAATGAAAAGATCCTCAAAACTGAAATAATTCATCCAATATAAGCAGATCAGAAAAATACACATTTTCTTTCATTTTAAAGGATTAACCTTAATTTTTAGTTCACCTAAAAGGACTAATACACTTAAAATAATTAATTTCTAGTGATGAAAGAAAGCCACTAAAATAAGAATGAGCTTTCACAGACAATGAATATACTCTGGATCTTCTTTTTGTGACCAGGAGGATTGTCCTATATAGTTACTTTGGTATTAGAACTTGAAGTAACAACGTAGTAGGTTTTGAGTGTTCTCCTGTATCAATAGATATGATGAAAAGCTACTTTTCCTTATTTAATGCAAAGAATGGAACATGGAATTTGTTGGAGGTCTTTCCTTTTCAGGAAAAAAAAATGAGTTATGACTATCCCACTCATTGATGGAGTCAGAATTCATTGACATTGAGTTGGTTTGGGCATAAGAAAATCAATATGGATATGTAGTGAAGCAGGTGGAGTAACTGTTCTCAAGAAGAGTTTAGAGAAATGCCTGTCAGGAATGATCTCATAGAACTTTCTCCAGAGGTGTGATGGAGAACAGCGCAAAAGGTGGACTGTATGATCTCATGTTTCCTCTCAGTCTACAATTCTATGAGCTATGTGCTGTCTTGAAGCTAATTATGTTATAGACTCAGTAATTATTTGTCTACAGAGTAGTCCAGTGCAACAAATCTCATGTCTTATTGGGCAATGCTTATACAATCAGGTAAATTCTTTTACTGACTGAAATGACACACGTCTTGGACTACTTCCTTCACATTCTAAGGTTTTACTCAGCGTTACATACCTGCAACACTAATTGTTGGGATACGTGCACATGTGTGCACAGAACTGTGTTCTAAAGTAAACATACTATCCTTACAAGAAAGTGTCTAAGAAAACATTAGCCACTTATTTCTGATATATTTTGAATTACCATTGAATTTCCATTTCCAGCACTGTCACTCTTAGATGCAGCTAAACACAGCAGAGTAGGAAAAATCTCTCTTTGTCCCTTTCTCCTTGTGCATTGTAATTCAAATGAAGCCATCAGAAAAGACATTTTGTACTGTACACGAAGCCATCCAAGACATCAGTACAGGGGAAAACAGTTTTCTTGATAATGTGATTTTTTTTACCAGGGTGCTTGGTTTGTAAGTGTACTTTTCTTTCTTCTTCAAAGATCTGCAAGTTTATACCAGAAAAAGGCTGAGAAATGTGAAGGGGAGAAAGAACACATTTTAAATCTTGAAGCTGTCATCAGTGCAGTACTTTTCATAAACAGGACACTTTGAAGTAGGAGATGTATATTTGTACAAGTTTATACAACATCTAGGAAAGTAGGCCTTTAATTTGCAGTGAGGACTCTGAACTATTAGGTTATAATTATTTAAAAATATTATAGTTGTGTCTCCATCTCTGTGTACTTTTTCTTTAAATCTCTAGGAACACTGCTGTTTATCACACCCAGCAGCTGCTTAATGTTGGTGTCAGAGGGGGCTGCAAGGCCACAAACTCGTTCTGTCTCCTCTTATGGATAATTTACTGCTGTGTTTTCTCATTCAACCCTTCTTTTACTAGAAAAGGGGCACAGGGGAAACTTCTTTATCTGTAAAGAATGAATTTATCTGTGTGAAAACACAGTCTCCAGAAGGGTAAGAAGCCCTGTTTAAAGTCACAGAGGAGTATCCACATCATCAAAATGAGTGTCTGGAAGTCAAGCACAGGCTCCTTCTATAATGAGCATAGTTCATTACACATTTAAAAAATATGAGTACTTTGGATTTCAGCTGTAAAAACTACATGTGTTTGCTGTCTCTCCCTCGCATTGTCCCTTTTCTTCCTACCACTTTCCTCTAGATGATGGATTTGGATGATTCTTGATCATGTTTGTAAAAGCTACACAAAAGGTGCCCAGTGAGGCTGCACCAGGGAGACTCTGGGCTTTTGGCATACAAGGACAGCTGCGGTAGAGTTCACAACATTACAGAAGGGCTGAGGAAGAAAGGCATCTCTGAAGATTGTCTGGTCCACACCCTTTGCTCAGACCAGGGTCACCCAGAGGAGGATGTCCCATGAGGTTTGGAATATCTCCAAGGACAGACTCTTCATCCTCTCTGGGCAACCTGTGCCAGTGCTTATTTACAAGTGGAATTATTGAATCCATACTCATACAACTATTAAATCTATTCAAATTAGATAAAACAACACATGTAACATGCCTATATTACACTTTCTACAAGTTCCATCTTAAATTAAAAAAAAAAAAAAGAAAGAACAAGAAAAAAAAGCACATTAGTTCTTGCAGAAAAGCAGCAATATTAGAGTACTGTTATATACAATGCAACAAAACAACACCCCAAGAAAGAAAAGAGACATGCTTGATTTAAAGAAGACAAAAAAGGAAGTACAAGTCCTTTGTTGGGGATTCATTTGAAAAGTGTACTCTAAAGGATAAGCAGATGCATTAGCACTGGCATTAAAATAATTTTATGTAAAACTGTGACAAGCTGCTTTTGTCACAAAATTAGCTGCCTTCAAAAAAATGTTTGTTATATTTTCCATAGGTGAAGTAATGCTTGAAGCTACTATTTGGACATAATTTCTGTAATAAAAAAAGGCTTCTGTTATTCAAATAAGTATTTGAATTCTGCTTTTCATTCTTTACTACCCTATGGTAGTTTTTTGCTAGCCTTTGAAAGACAATATTCTACATTTAAAATAAATTTTAAATCAGTTCATACTACCTAAGGGTCATAGTAAAGATTCTGTAGAATGAGAATGGAAGTATAATTGTGTGTGGCAAAGATTTTTCTCTGGTAAAAATTTTTATCTGTATACTGGAAATAAAAGAATATAATTGTGACAGCACATGCACAGCATCAGACTTGGGTTGCAAGGCAAAGGATCCAGGGCTTTCCTTTGTTATTCTGTTGGTCATATGTGTAACAATCAGCACAATCTTTCCCTCTGGAGGTAAGAAGGAGAGAAATGTAAAATGGAGAGGATGAAACCAGGATTCCCTTGTAAGGCCTTGAGCTCTGAGAGAGAATAAAATAGAGATAATACAATGTCATTCCCTTGTAAGGCCTTGAGCTCTGAGAGAGAATAAAATAGAGATAATACAATGTCATTGACTATTTTTTTAGTTTAATATATTATTTATTGTCCATGTTTCTGATACAAAGGTTTTACATAGAGTGCACATTACAAATTCCCTATAGGCTTCATTAAACTCCTTCGTTGTTTGAGCTATGATCCTGTTAAACTGAGATGTTTACGTCAAGCCTAGCTCCAACACTCTGAATTGTTCTCTTTTCTTCTGGTCAGTTTGCTGTGGGATCTCTTTTTATAACTAAAAACTATGATCGCAGCACTGACCGGCTATGTTCTATCAAAGCAAGTAGGGTGAGCTCTCTGGGAAATGAACATATCCATTGCCTACTTATTTTTATCACGGTTAGTATGTATGCAAGGGTTCCAAGGATACATTCATATACTTAGCTACTTGTGCATATATCTATACACGTGTATATATAATGTTATCTTAAAATGTTAACATTTTTCTGTCAGTTTTTTATAGTCCAGGGGCAGATTATTCCAAGTCACACATCAGCAATGCCCTTGCAGTGTTAGCCACTGTTATTTCCCATGAGTTGTTTGAAAGCACAAAGGTGTGTCTACAAAGCCCTTCAGTTGCACATCCCTAGGAATTATAGATACTATATATGCATATACATGCTAAATATATCTCTATGTACACATATTCTATGCACATGTGTTTGTATATACTTGTATATATGTACAGTGGGATGAGAACATTGTTGCCTCAGACGGCTATATTCTCTAGTAAAATTAACTCTTTTGCAACCTCTCTTTTTGTTAATTACTGAATGTGCAGATTTGACAGATGATATAGTTTATAGACTATTTCTAAATTAGAGAATTTCTAGACTTCTAGTTTAATTTACTTGTGCTTCATGTTACCTATATTGTATTGGTATAGAACACTAGAATGAGACTAGTATGGATTAAATAAAACCACGTTAAATTTAATAAAATAAAAACATATACACCCTTTGTACCACAAATAATTAGTCAGTGAAACTGCTTGACACAAGATACTGTGCATAATTCTCTAATAGAATATATATGACTAATTGTAATATCATGCATAATTGCATTAGCCAAGCTGGAAATGTAGAATGGACACCAATACTCATGACATAGGATAAAATATAAAATGTAAGCTTACTCATTTAACAGAGTACAAAGAAACATTTCCCAAAGACATGTGATTGCATGATTATCAATTATGTATTTAGGTAGGCATAGATTTTAAGTCCAGGACAAATTGTTCTGGTAATGTCATCTGATTATTGGATTAGTTTATATTTGTACTCCACTAGTCTAAATAGTCTAAAGATTTTGCTGATGATCCAAAGATGAGGTACAAAGATACTTCAAGTTGATGTAAAATTAAAATACCTTCTATGCAAAATTATTCATAATCGACAGCAGATACTACAGAGAAATAGTTACCATATAGGCATAAATTCTGAATTTATGCAAGTTATATATATATTCTTGTGATTTGTCATCTCCAAGGGAGTATATAATTTTATGACCTCATGCTGTATAAAAAATTTTTGGAGATATTCTTTAGCACTTGGGCTTTATCTGTGTCTGTTGTTTGATTTGAGCCTGATTCTTATTTTCCTTTCCATCTTTTACCAGCTTTGCTTCTTCTAATTTTCATTTTGTCCATTTATTCTTTTGTGTCTGCTTTATATCATCTTCTGTTGTTTTGTTTCTACATAATTATTTTTATCTATTCATCTATTCCTTATTCTATGACTCAAGGATTACTTAATTGCCAAAATCTTTCTTTACAATCATTTTCAAAGAGCACTCTGATCCTCTGGTCCTTGAGCTTCACCCTGTGTCTCTTTGCTGTGCTTTTTCCTACATTTACATTTCTCCACCTGTGGGATCATTAGCTTTCTCTCTGCCTCCATTTCACCAACTCAGCAATTATCTTTGTATTTTTTTGAGTTCTGCATGTATAGTCAGTGAATCAATAAGTGCTGGATTCTCATATGCAGAAGACTGAATTATTTTCTAAAATTCAAATCAAGCAAAGCTTTCCATCTCCCCTCCCTCTGCCTCTACTCTTCACAGACCGCAGGGCTTCTAGTGCAGCTCTCCATTTCATTTTCCAGACTCTTTTTTTCCCCTGATCCCTCTTCTCTCTCTAACCACACTAATAGGGTGCTCTGATTTTTTGCCTACTAGACCATTACCCCAAGTAATTCTGTCACAGAAAAGATTTTAGTATTATTTTTATCTAGGACAGGGATATTCATGGTATTAGAATGGTGTGAGAAGTCAGGTGTCTGGGCACAGCACCCGTTGGTGCAAAGACAAGAGGCAGCACGACATGAGAACATGGAGATGAAAGGCTCTCTCTTGCTCTTGGACCTAGCAAACTCTTTGATCACAGACTGGTTGTAGCAAGGAGAGACAGCATCAAATGCCCTTGATGATAGATTTTAAGATGTGGGTGGATAACGAACATCTGCCTTGATGCTTAGATCTGACCATAGGTCAATTTGATATTCATTTTATATCACATCCACCTAAGATAAGATATTCATCCCTCTCTTTCAATATTTTCTTTTACACTGTCTCTACTGAGATTTCTTTTTCCTCTTTCTCTCTTACAATCCATTTTTCCTGTTGCTTTATCAATTTTCTTATTTTCTTTTCTTTTACCTGATTCAGGATATATTTTCATGTCTTATGTGATATTTTATTTTAGTCTCTAATTTGCTTCTATCTTTCTTACAGTACTGACATGTGGTAATTGCTGAATTTGTTCCAGTGTCATGTAGTGTAAAAGGTTCCTCTTTAAATTACAGAAGTATGATTCTGATCTCATGTTGCTTAAAACCAATTCAGCTGATAATCTGAAAGGTATTTCTCTTGATTTATTGTTAGTACAATGAGGTCAAGCCCTTTGAACAAAGTATACCTGAAGCATTTCATTTTCTGTTTCAAATGCTCTCAAAACTGATTAAATAATATGATAGACTCTGCTAATTCTTATGATGTTTTACAAGGGAAGACAAAGCTTGACAATTTATTCTTTGGGGGACAATTTATTCTGTTGGGAGAATCAAGATTAATTTTAATTCCTAGACATAAGTGATCAAAATACCGATATTTATTTATCAATTCCTTCAGACTTTTTCCATTACAAAGACTTTGCTGTCACAGGAATAGCAGTAGTTAGTGTTCTGTTCTACTATTTTTACCACAAGAGCAGCAACTATAACACTGAAAATCTTGTATTTCAGTTGCCTTATCCACTTGCAACTCAACTGTTTTGATCATCTTTATGCTTGACCTGACATATACATTTCACTCAAAAACTTCAATCTTCTCCTTTGGCAAAGATTATTTGTTCACAAGGTGTTAGCCATGGGGTTCAGACTTTGAACATTCTTTTATTTCTTAAGAAAGTTTTTTATGGTTTACTGTCAGATTTGTCTTGAAAGTCTTCCACAGTGGCTAGGTCTATTTAATATTTTGTCTTCAAAACTCAGTCCGTTCTCTCCTTATGTGGAATCAGGGCTTTTCCGCTTCCAGTGATAAATAGACGCATCTTTGTTGTATCAGCAGTGTCCTCAACTTAACTGCCTAGTCAAAAGTTATTTAATACACCAAATTCTCTTCTTTTGAAGATACCTGTATCTCTTCAGCAAGCCTTAGATTTTTTTATCAAACTGTAGATTAAAAACAAAAGTTTATATCTTTGCAATTAATATCTTTTAACTGATATATTGCTCAATAAAAATCAGTCATTTAGAACTGGCAACAGGTTTGAGATGGCTGATCCCCAAATTCTTAGGTATATTAAAAAAATGTTTTGCAAAAAGTTCTGCAAGAGAAGCTAATGAGTTTCAGATAGCCTTTGATTGAAACAAGAGTACTCTGTATGCACAATATTTGAATGGATGTGGAGCTACTTCCAAAGATCTCTAGTAATTGTGAAGAAACATCTGAACTTATTTGCTATAGCTGTAGATTTTATAGATTATGTTTATAAGAAGTTCTTAAATAGCATAATGAGTTTCATTTTAATACTTATGAACATGATGATATTATTACATATTAAATGCAGTGTGTTAGTGATAGGGACAAAGTCAGGATTAGGAAATGGAGGTTCACAGTATCAGAATGCAGGGTGTGAACAGAGCCAAGGACTCTTCTCCTGTCTGATATGCAAAATATGTAAAAATTTTGTGCCTCAAACTGAGTCTTTAGTAGATGACTTTTTGGAAATCAGTCTGCTCCACCCAGTGAATGGTTAAAGGAGAAATCTGAGTAATGAGCTTGAATGCCGTGTACTCAGGTATAACATTTATTTTCACCTGTGTTTGCAAAAAGATCAATTAGAGACTTTTAAAGTTTTTTTTATTTAGAGAACTTTGAAAAGGCATTAAAAATAGGAAATAGTGGGAAATAAACTAATAGATTTTCCTCCAAAATAACCTATGTGTATTGAATGGATATATATAAGAGAAAGTAAGCTTCAAGAGTACTCAAGTTTGTCTAGTTGTCTCAGAGCAGCAGAATTCACTTCCTACAGCAACCAGTAGTGCAGCTACTAACTGTGCTTGCACTAAGGTGTTGTGATTTGATTTAGAACCAATCACTATGACTTTTAGATAACTGGAAACCACACAGCTTACTTCCCAATCTATCCGTCTTGCCATTGTTGGTGTATTTGGTGATAGAAGTCTTTCTACCAGCCACAAAGACTAGAAGCCTTAGAAATATCCATCCGTAGCACAAAAGAGAGCCTGAGGGAACCATGGAGCTGTCTGGTTTGACCACTGAACAGTGTGTCATATTTTTAAAATAAAGAAAATTAAATAAATAAAGTTCCCTTAGACCAGATGTCCTGTTGGGAGAAATGTGTAACTTCCTGCTTACAAAGAAGCTGTACTGCAGAACCTCCCCCCTACCGCCACCTGTATTTCAAAAATAATGCTGGGAAAAAATCAGAAAATACATTTTTTATACACAATATACAATTGCAGAAATGTCAGAAAGGGAAAAAAGAAGGTCCACCAAACCCTAATAAAACCTGACTTGTTATACATACAGAACAAATCATAAAAATTACCTTTCTCATGCTACTATAAATGAGAAGTTTTTGTAGAAAGAAGAATAAAATTGACAGAGCATGACAATGCTTCTTAGAATAAAGTGCTTTTAAAAAAATCTCACTACAGATAATGTACTAGGTTGTCTGTCTGATGTTACAACAGTTTTCAAGATCTTAATGTACTAGGTTGTCTGTCTGATGTTACAACAGTTTTCAAGATCTTACTGAAACAAAAAGCAGTGTATAAATATTTCCAAAAAATTTTACCAATAAATAGGCAGCATTAACTGACAATGTACTTATATTATTCATGAAAGTGAGGAATTTCACCACAGATTTAGACTACAATTCAGACTTCTTATATAAGCAGTTGCTAAACTACTGCTACAGATTTTTGTGATAACTAATTATTAAAGCACCAGTGCAGTGCAGTGTTTACTTTAAAGTCAAGCAAGTAAAAAAATAAATAAGATATTACAGAGAGATTTGACAACTTAAGAAACAATACAGTTTTTGATTTCCTAATCAAAACTGCTTCTGTTGCCATCATGAACAAACCAGCAAATAAGGCATGACAATGAAAGTCAAGACTTAATAAGTTATCAGGAATGGGAACATTAATAATTATAAATTCCAAAGTCAACTACAACTGCATTGGTGCAACAGGAAACCAGGATTAAACTCAGGTAGTATGAGTTAAAGGAGTCTTTCTAAATGTCTTATAAATAAGTCAAGTCTTAAAAAAAGGATGCATGCAAACCACGGGGTTTTTTTCTCTAATTTCTTAGCTTTTCTAAATTGCACTAGGAATCACATATTATTTGTAGAAGTAGCGCTATGGCAACAGTAAAGATCAAAGCATGTGAGGAGGGCAACATTTCTGAAGCAAATTATATCTCCTGTAGCAAACATGAAAGAGAGGAAAAAAAAAATCCAGAAAAAAAATCCAGAAAAAACTCCACTCTGGCTAGTAGTTCATTAAATTCCACCATGTCTCTCAAACATCTGAATTCTTGTTTCAGCCAACCTAGCAAAGATATATGTTCTTTCCTTACAAATCTTGCTCCTCCATTTTTGTTTAATTCATAGAGATTTTTTCTTGTTTCCTTACCCACATTTTATTGTATGGAAGAATTCTGAAAAGCAACTGTAAAATTCATGGTAGTGCTAATTATATACTTCATTGTGCAAAATAGAAGAAAAGTCACATGAATTTAAAGGTTGACAGATGAACAACACTTTTTCAAGGAAAAAAATACTTAACTAGTCAAATCGCTCTGAAATTCTAAGGTAATTATTCAGTTTGAATACAGCAGATAATTCGTGGGTAGTATTCTAATTATTTATTTTATTCAAGTGTTTTTATTGTAATATAATTGTATTATGTTTTATTAGATCCCTTGAAACTCATCAAGCTCTTGATTATGTTGTATGCCTATGCCATGAATATATGGGAAAAGAAAGAGATCTCTGTGTCTCACTGGAGAAACATCTTTTCTATCTTTTCTACCTAATCCTTTCCTCATATTTAGCAATCTGAAAAGATCAGGTGTTCACTCCATCTTAATGTCTGAGCCTAACCTTTAGACTGGGAACATTTCATCTGGAAAACTGACATTATGGATATTTAACATTCCATGAAACTTTCCCTCACAGGTCACAGAAAACATAAAGTGCTTGTTAACTTCCAGAAAGGATGAAGAGAAATAACTGCAACTGTGTATGGATTTTGCATTTGACTGGAAGTCTGACATCAAGGTATGTCATCCTGTAAAGGAGCTTTCACAACCTTCTTTTATTTCTGCCTGCTCTCAGAATTGCATACTGTCCTTCCAGGCAGCAGACTGTGTGGGATAAGCAATACTGTCTACAATTCAAGCAACAATTAGGACAGGTCCGTGCTCCTGCTGGTACATATAAACATGTTACAACAGAGGCACAAGGACATGAGAAGACCCTTTGGAGGGTCCTGCCACTCAAAAGAAGAGCAAGACTCACATCATCTACTCACAGCAATTCCTAGCCTGAACTGTTCCTCCCAAACTGTGCCCAGATGGCTCAGGTCAAATCTCAGGAGGAGAATGTGCTGAGGAGGACGTGCAAGTTCATGCTCTGAGAGCATCTTTCCTTCTCCTTGGTTGGTTTCCTAGAATAGCCCCAGATTCCCAACATCTCAGCCCCCTAATATTTTCTTCATATCCTGATTAATTGAAAGTAAAATTACGGATTGTTGCTTGCATGATACAAGCAACATTTCCCTACCTTATGTCAGCATTCAAAACAATTTTTCTAGACTAGATGTTTCATTAATTTTGCCCTTGGTAAATAGGTGAGTATGGAGCAATCAAGCAGTAAATATAATGATCAGTATGTAATTATTGTTCTTTTAAAATACAATTCCTAGACATGCAAAAGTAGCAAACCAGAGAAATTAATAAATTGGGAAAAAAAATTATACAACCAGTATCTACTTAACCAGAATAAATCTTCATTTTATCACTCATTGTTAGTGAAATCCCTTCTTGTGGCTTGTCATCATTATTTATTTATCTATCTTCTTTTCTCTTTCATTTTCTGTCTCTGTTCAGTACTCAACATGTAGGCACATATATAGACATTTTTCTTATCTTTTTTTAATTAATTTCCTAAGAATTCCTAACATTTGAACTTTTGACAACTACTGGAAATAAAGAAGACTTACTTAAAGGTCTTAAATCAGGTTTTACCATAAGACCGTTACATCTCCTTATATGCAGAGAAAATAGGAAGGCTGTATGTTGATATGGAGAGGTGCACATCTTATTTTGAAACTTTCCTTTTCAGCTGTCAAATGTAAATACATAGAGAAAATTAATCAGCAAAATGAAATCTGCTTTTTCTCTAGTCAAAAGAAAGAAAAAAAATCATGCTTAGTTTCAGTTTAATCAATTTAATTATTTTTTCTGGAAATACGTTAATTTTGTAGTATTGCATACAAACTATTTTTAAAAAATCTAAGAAAAAAAGAATAAATCAAATAATTATTTAAAACCTGACATCTATTTTTCACTTGGTTATTGGAAACTTAAAACCAAAGGAAAATTCTACTATCTGGCTTTGGATTTATTATTTAAATGAAGTATTCAGAAAAAAAAAAAGAGAACATATAACAGTTTAAAACACACAAAACTCCAAATATGAAGAAACTTTCTACTAAATACGTGTCTATCAAAGAAGAATCAGAAATTAAGGATTTATATTGAATGTATTTGAAAAATCTAATTCACATGAGATTTATGAACTTCCCATACCAGATCTTTTCCAGCTGAGTCAGTTCTCAGAATATGGTGATGGAAAAAGTTTGGACACTACCATTTTCTACAACTGCTGGCTCCAGAAAGAAGAACTGGCAGAATAATCAGAACATAAATGACTTTTCTACTTCAAAACTAGTACTAAATCAGGAGCAACCCCAGGCTGCTGGGTTCAGGCCTCCATTACCCAAAGCAACCACATAATACAAAGCTGTTGCTTCTAGGTACAAATTGATATTGATATTCAGGCATCCAACCAAATGGACTTTGAAGTCTGCAGTAGTATAGCTTTTAAATTTATGATTTCCAAGGTTTCTCTTATAACTATCCTATAGTACTGCATGCTATTCCAAATGCATGGACTTCTACATCAGTGCAAGTGAGAAACACTATTGAAGAGTATTCCGACTTTTTCTAGCACAGTTTAACTTGCAGAATGTAAGGATCAAGATCTAACTGCAAACACTGGAACAGTTTTTGCCCCACAGGGCTCTATATGCTTATTATTGGATTTCTCACCATTAAGGAGAGCATTGCTTGCTTTCAGTGAGTTTGTGTCAACATAGGTCCCACTCATTTCTACAGCGTAAAAAGAACTTTCAGATTTTAGCAACTCATAATGAGTATCCCGTTAACTGTGTCTCCCTCTGTCTCATCTGTGTCTTCAATGGGAACACACTAGCTAGAGGTGTTATGTACGTCAGGAAGAAATAAAAGAAATCTGTACAAAAAAATCTGTAAGCTTTCTACATAACGCAATTATTTATTATCCCATTAAAATATGCAAATAAATAATTCCTAATCAAAATATGCCCTAAGTCAAGACTTCCCATTAAAACAAACCATCCCATAAATTTTTGATTGGGGAAAGGAAAATGTTTCAGACAAGAATTTTTCTTTCTATCTCTGCAGTGTTTATCACGCTGCCCAAAACTGTTGGCATCCCAATTCCTTTGTGTTTCCCTAGTGAGTATATAATGACTTCACATAAACAGTTCATCTTCCTTATAGCTACTGATAAAATTCTAAAATTCCTTTTCATTTAGCTGTCAGCTAAAAGTATTTATCCAGCTCCTGGTTTTAAAGGTTGCATAATCCCTTAAGAATAACAGTAGTATAGGCACCTGTGTCACACCAATTTTTAAGCCAGAGGTTCTTCTAGGCAAATATGCTTTTCATTGCTTCTTGATCTCCTGCAAAGTCAGCTAAGCTTCCATGTGGATTGTTCCTCAGGGTAAGATTAAAAAGAACAGAAAATATGCTTTACTTTAAAGCTGTTGATTCTGCTGGAACTCTACAGTAATGAGCAAATTGTGCGTTGAGGGGAAAAAACCAAACAGTTGCATGGAGGAAAGAAGATATACTAACTTAGCCAGTAATGACAATTATCTGTTTAGAAATTACATTTGTATTCAGTACATACTTTTTCCTTATTACTTCTCTTCTGCTTTATTGTTGACCTAACCTCTTACACTGGTGTTATTTATAAAAGCACACAAACCAGAGATTCATTTCTGGCAAAGAAGTCAGGAACTTGGGTCAAAGCATTTCTTCTGTCCTGTGCTGAAGCCAACTAAACTAACTTGCTTGTGATGGGACTGTACCACAGTAAACCAGGGGCTTCACAGGTCGTTTAATGTAGTTTTGGTTTAACGCTCCTCAGTAATGAATATTTCATAACTTCTCATGTTTCTGTGACAAAGAAGGAAATCAGTATTGCTACACAATTTTTTTTGTTACTATTATTTGATGAGATGGCTGTCATTTACAGAGAAAAACTGGTATGCCTTCATTAAGAGACACGAGAAAGTACTTTCAGTGTGAGTTATAACAATTCTATGCTTAATGGGCAATCATAATTGAAAATCTTCCACAGATTATTTATTAGCATATGTGAATATTATATATTATAGCTAACTAGACGAATTAAATATCCTCTTTCCTTATTTCCAGTCTGAGAAGATCTACTGAACATTTTGACGTTTCAGTCAAGGATAACAGAAAATGTGAGTGCTCATTAACAGATTTCAACCTTTATAACAGAAAAGAAAAAATGCAAACAGATTTTTACACATATTATTGGATACAAATATGTTGCCTGGGTCGCTGCTCTGTTTTTTATGCCATTTCTGTGCTGAGAGGGAGTATGGATGCGTGGACAAATATGACTGACAGTCAGAAGAGATATGTTTTGTGTTTTTCTCCACCACAGGAATCCTGGAAGCTCCTTTAAAGGCCATCTGACACATTTGTGTCAAAACCTTTTCCAGCTACATGTGATTTTTGGCCCTTAAAACAAGTGTCAGGCTTGTGGTGGAGTCTATTACAAGTGCAGATATTGAGGATAGATGTGATGAAAGACCTGTTCATAAAGACACTCTGTCTAACAAGATTTCAAGCAGCTCTGAGTAGGACAGATGCACAAGGAAAAGTAACCACAGATGGGCAGTCTTTGCACCAGAGATGGGCATTTTTGGTGTGAGTTTGATTTTGAGCATGAGGCAAAGCACTAAGTGTGCTTGACACCCTCAGTACCCGGGCACATGCTGCCTGGAGAGAGGAAGAAGCTTATGGTGCTGACTTTTGGGAGCAGCATGAACCAAGTGGGCTCAGACTGCCCATGGATCAACACTGCTGAGGGTTCATGCTTAGGGTTCATATCCTGCACAGCCAGGGTTCTTGAACACCTTCAAATGGGCTCCAACCCCCTGGGGAATCTCCATTGGGAACATCCATTAGCAAGACAGAGAAATTCCTGAGCATATTTATACCTCTGTGGATAGTAAACCCATACCTCAGTGCATTATTTGGGGTGATGTCTTCATGGGACCACTGACAGGAACTCCTCATTTTAAACACTTGAAAGAAAGAGGGAATTGTTGGTTCCTATCCCAAATGCAATAACCAAGTGTTTACAGCACTGAGAAAACATTATTCACCTCCACACGTGCCCTAATCCCTAGGCCATAATGAAATAATATAGCCAACCACCACCACTCTTTTTAAAACTACCAGTGAAAGAAAAAAAGGAAAGAAAGAGAAAGAAGGTTTGGGAAGGGAAGGTTTGGTGAGGGAGGGTTTGGGAAAGTTGAAGGGAAGGTAAGGAAGGGAGGAAAGAAAAGAGGAAAGAAGGAGAGAAAGAAAGAAGGAGAGACAGAAAGAAGGAGAGAAAGAGAGAGAGAAAGAGAGAAAGAAAGAGAAAGGAAAGAAAGAAAGAAAAGAAAGAAGGAAAGAAAAAGAAAAAAGAAAGAAAGAAAAATAGAAAGAGAGAGAAAGAAAGAAAGAAGGAAAGAAAGAGAAAGAAAGAAAGAAGGAAAGAAAGGAAGAAAGAAATGAAGAAAGGAAGAAAGAAAGAAAGGAAGCAAGCAAGAAAGAAAGAAGCAAAGAAAGAAGGAAAGAAGGAAAGAGAAAGAAAGAAAGAAAGAAAGACAGAAACTTACTTCTCAGGGACATTAAGGACATGGGAGGAAGATGTAAGTATGTAAACTTGCAGGTTGCTGGTTTATATCACTGTCTCAGGGCAGTAGTTTTCACTCAGGTAAGAATCCAGAGTAAAATAATAATACAGACGAACTTGGTATCTCAAGCAAAACTAATTCTTGGAATTGAATGATTAAAACATTGGACCTGTAATGTCTAAGCGAGTTCTTGAAGACAGAATTTCTTTGCCACCAATGAATTTCCTGAATAGTAACAGTATCAGCAATAGTTTCAGTATTTACTTAGGCAGTCTGTTGTAGATGGTGGTGATTTATTATGTGATATAATTAGTGTCACCTTGTGCTGAACAAGATAGTATTGAAGTCAACAAGTCATAACAGTCACTGATACAACATTGGTGTATTACTTTAACACTCTAGAAAGGTAAAGATAAGACAGTGAGGGTAACTGATTTCGTAAAGAGTAGTTTGCAATGAAAACAACTGCTTGTAGTCTAGAAAGCACATCAAATGGAGCCTAATTCAGACATGTTTGTGCTTTCATCTCTTCACTCTGTTTGCCTTTAGGCAACACTAGTTTTACTAGATACCAAAACTCATTCCATGCTCAATACAGAAACACTCCAAACAAATTGAAGTGTAATTTCCTATATTTTGATCAATAATCTCAACAAACCCACAAGTGTTACATCTCAGTGACAACCCATAAGAACTAAAACACAATACAAGCTCTGTTTAAAGTATTTGTACAGTAGATTCTCATGTCGGACAAATGAGCGGGAGGAAATTCAGCTAAGCACTTCCTAGTTCCTAGATCTGGCTGTGTGTCCAGGTTAAGTCTCTCTTACTGGCTATTCCTGTTGCTGCTGATTTCCCTGTATGTTATTGCTTATACATACACTGAATAGGAAATGCTGATACATCTTCATCTCATAGGCTAAGAACACTGTTTATGATCCTCTAATCTCTAAATCATGTCCTTTGGATACACACAGGTTTTACTAATGCTTCTCAATAGCATTCTATACCCTTCCTAGTGAATTTGGTGACCTTAAAGGAGTTGCATTTTCAGGAAATACTGAGCATTTGTCACAAGAGTATCTAACATTTTTGTAAAAATATAGATGCTCATAATTATCAGGCTTCTGCATAACAGCCTGAAATATCATATTTTGTGCAGAATATTCTACAATTCTACAAAGAACCATGCATTTCACACTAAATGAAAGTAAAAATTAAAAGAGGACAATAAAAGCATAAACTGTGTATATGCTCACTGTGGTAATACTATTGAGTAAGATGAAAATAAAATTGTAGTGTTTTTGATGATGTACTAAAGGAACAACACTAGCAGAAGGTTAATTAATAAGGAGATTTCAATAACAAACTCCATAACATAGTTCAGATTCAAGTATTGTGTTATCTTAATAGCAAATTTAAAAGGTTTTTCTTTCACAACTGATTTACATAGCTTCATCTCTTATATTTCCCAACAGATTTCAAATTTTCTGGTTCACTGGCTAAGCCAAAATGACACATTACTTACTATATATTGCACCAACCAGAAAACATTACTTGTCTATTTATCTAAATACCCAGAGTCTTTTAAATTTTCTTTGTTTGGGATTTATTTTTTTATTAAAAAAATCTACTTGCCCATTTATTAAACTTTTCCTTTTTTATAGTTCTGTCCTCTAAATTATTTTTTTTTCTCCTCTCAGTGATTTGTCCAGTGACAATTTTAGAAAGAGGCATTGTGAGATATCAAATTTAAATTTAATAAATTTAAATCAATTTTTATTAATTTAATATATTTTTATAATTTAAATCAATTCTTTGTCTTTCATTTTCATAATTAAGACATTTGAAGAAAGAGGTTTGCTTATGTGTGACAAAAGAAGAGATGGAAGATGAACATAGATATAACACAGAATAAATGACCCAGTCTTCAAGTAGGCTCGGTAGCTTGTCTTTCCTTTCCTTATCATGGAAACAGATGAGGTCTTGAAAACATTTTTGCTTTGAAGATATTAAAGATAGAACATGATAAATCCAAGAAGCATAGACTAGCCGTGAATATATTGAAGCTAACGATAGAAGGTCAGTAATGATCAAAGGAGAGAGGCTCAAGGTAGGAAAAAATTCTGCAGCTGTAACTAGGAAATAAATGGAGAGCATCAACTGATTGGATCACTAGGTCCTCGAACATCTTTCTCTGTTAAATGGCTTCACTGACATTTCAGTTAAGTGATCTGGGTAGATTGTCTGTGGCTGCTAAACACTGTAGTTTCCTTAAAGCTAAGACATCTCTCTCAGTGAAGATGCTGTTGTCAGTCAGGCGTGAGTAGTAGTGATGCAATCCGAGATGTTTTCTACAGTTACACCGATTTCTTGCCTGAATGATAATCTTGATAGCTTGTTTCCTTCTGCTGTCAAAGACCTCAGTAACAGACTATCACAGTTTAAAGCTCTTCCCTTCATTTTGTTTCTGAAGTGTCTGCTTTTACTTGTGTTCCAGTCATGGTCAACCTGCAAGAAGCTCTTTTTTTGAATAATAGATTAGAGATGTTCAGGAAATAGCTGCACTTCTTCATATTGATATTTCTTTATCAATCTTTTCCCTTCTGTCCCCACCTTAAAAAGAACATCTTTTTGTGTATTCTCTCGAGTAAATAAATAAGACTCATGTTTGTGCCAAGAAGGGTATAAGGCTGGACATTCACATGCTTCATGGGAAATTCTTCAAGAAAAGCACATAGAAAAGTCTGAGAATAGCCATCACTAGTAAAAGAATATCAGCAACGAATACACTTTAGGTATCTTGCTCTTTCTTAAATGCTTACTGGAGGATAAGGCACGCTAAAGTTAAATATTAAGGCTGCAAATGAGAGCATAGTCAGAGCATGGGAGAGAACACTGGAGTTACACAGTAACTCAGTTTCCATGGGACTTGGACAATTCAGCCTTAACTCATGCAACGCAAGCCAGCAACAGCCTCAATCACATGTTTACTCTGCCTCAGGGGTGCAGCAGATCTGAACTTGTGATGGAGTGGTTTGGGGCGACTTGTGTGGCAAGTGCTATGAAATAGGTCATAGGGTAAGAGATCTCTTTTATGTGAAATTTAGGTACTGAGAATTACAGCTAAATGAAATTGGAGTACTGTCTTGAAATAAAGTACTTTTACTATTTCACAATAACTGGCTTAATCAACAACCTCTGACATCTTACCTAAAAATCAGCCCTTTCTTTTACCTTATAACAGAAGATTGAAATGAAATTACAGTCATACTTTGTTTACAACTGAATTTCCTCATGAATGCCAAACAATTTTTGCAGTTCCAAAAATGAATGGCCTGTAGCCACTTTCCTTAAGCTGAATGCAGCCTATGGATGTCTCCAACACTAAGCTCTTTTCTTTCTTTGAAGGATATTTCAGATTATATCATTTCTCTGAAACATGGACAGATAAAATCTCCTTCTACATATATTGTGACTGTTGTAGATTGAATATGGTGGCAATAGTATGTTGTTAGTTATTCCTAAGTTCAACCTCTGATTTGCAAAAACTTTCAGAGTCTTCTGTGTGTCCTATGAGGACAGTAATTTTGGAGGGGCTGGAATCAAACTTTACTTAACCCAGACTTTCTCTGGTAACTGCAGTTGTTGATTTCCTGGGTTTGCTTCCAGTTTCTCCTTTAAGTAAGCAGCACCTACCTTTCAGAATGATGTAAGGTAGATCCTCCAGTAGAATATTTTGGGTTTATGTCATGTACTGGGGCCTATGTATCTTAGGTTTCTCTGGTATAAGTGGGCAAAACCCATATGCTAAGAGAACATCAGCAGTATTTATCTGGGCATCCAACAGTATTTATACCTTATTTCTGGGAATGATTTAGCATGTAAGTAAAATGTTCCATTAACTTCAAAATGAAAAGCTAATATTTCATTAACGATAGCAATATTCAGAGCATTTCCTGGAAGTAAGTTACTAACTCTTAATTATTGTTGCCTGTAATATAGATTAGTTTAAAATTTAACTAATTTATCATTGGAGTCCAAAGACAGAGATTGCCACTGAGGTACCTGAATATATTAAAAAAAATTTCCTAATCTATACATATTAAAACACATAGCCATGTTATAGGTCTTATAACTGATTCAAAGTGTCTTCCTAAATAGCACCTGATCCAGACCTACAGGTGGGTGATACTGTAATGATACTTGTAGTTGTACAATATAACTGGCTGCACAAGGATTGCATTTAATATTTATGGGAGAGTAGTAACACATATTCCATTCCAAAAAGATGCTGTATATTTAGTCAAGGAAAACAGTACTTTTAAAAAGGTATTGTAAGGTTGCATTCATGATGCTTAAATTTTTTTCAGTATATATATTTATACATGCTGCTTATAACAATAGTAGGCTATACCATTAAAATTTTATCATCAAGCTGAAGAATTTTATGACTGATCCAGTAAAAATAAGAACTGTAAATGATGCTTTTATGGTATGATTTTCCTGACTCTCACTAATATGTATCCATTCAACATTTAAAAAAGCATATATGGATTTGTTCAGAAAGCATTTTTTACATATATAAGCTCTGATATTTCAAGAAGGTAGTTCTTTTATCTCAGATATCCAGCATCTAAGATACTATGGGGAGCATGTCTAAGACATAAGTTATTAGTTATAGGTTACAAAGAAGCAGAATCAGAAACACAAATTAGTGTAAAGGAAGGATAGTAATGAAAGCTATCAGCTGGCTAAACAATGGGTCATCTTGGACCTCGAGAAATAAGCGGGAAGTTTACAGAAAGCAGAAACTAAGCCAGACTTGAGAGGAAGATGATAGAGTAATAACACAATAGGACAAAATCCAGGAAGTACAAGGCACAAAAAAAGCTAGCTAAGGATAGAAAAAGTATACAAGAGAGGCAACATAAATGATAAAAGGAAACACTGTGGGCAATGTATTTTGTAATATATGCTGTAGGAAAATGGTATGCTGCAGTTAAACAGAGAGGGTAATTTTTTGTAAATGGCATCATGAATGTGAACAGATCGATGACATTCCTTGCCTCAATGTTTTCAAAGAATTAATGTAATCTGCAATCAGGTGACTAATGCAAGTTCTGTTGATGACAAAATGATGTTACTTTAGCCTAGAATGAAGAAAGCTGAGGGTTTAGTGAATACCTATGGAAACAATAGATTTTGAAATTATTTGATACAATAAACCTTATCCTATATCATTTAAAGAGGTGACATAAGCAGTATGCTTTAGTGATTACTCTAAGGAGTTCTTGGAATATGGTGAGATGCTAGATGACTGACAAGAAACAAAATAAGACTTCTCTGGAACAAAGAGAAAAGTATGGTTTGCATAAACTGAACTATGAATAAACCACCAACTTCAATTTCTCAGGAAAATTGTAGGAACAAATGAGTGCCATGAAGAAACAAAGATGATCAACAGTCAACATGGATTTATTGAGAGCAAGTCACATCAAAGAAATCTTATTTCTTGCTATAATAGGGAAGAAGCAACAGATATCTATCATTTAGATGTTAATGTGATAGTATTTTATGGGAGATTGTCATAAGCAAGCTGGGGACATGTGATCTAGATAAAACTCTCAGAAGTTGGCTAGGAAATCTGTAACTGATCTCAGTATCAAAGGGAAGAACATATGGACTGAACTTCTGCAAGTGTCTACTGACTCTAATACTGCCTGCTGTAGTTAAGCCAAATGAAATTTTAAGAGAAAGGTTTAATGGAGTAGACCTGATTTGGATCTTGATAAACTAGAAAAAAGGCATGAAAAAATAAGATTGAATCAGTAAAGATAAATATGAAGTTTTCTATTTTGATATGAGAAATCAGTAGCATAACTACCAGCTATGAAATGTCTCATTTGGTAGCAGTGTTACAGAAAAAGTCCTTGAGGTAAAATAGATTACAACATGACTCTGACTCAAACAATGGCATTTTTGGAAAGGGCATATAAACAGACCAAAAGCACATATAAAGTGTAGTCTAGCTGTATCTTAAGGTCAATGTTCAACTTTAGACACCATGATTCATGAAAGATGTTGATCAATTGAGAAAAATCCAATGAATGGTCAAAGGTTTAGAAAACATCAAAACTAACAAAAAAAAAATGTTACAGAGGGTTGTTTAAACCTAGGAGACATAAGGTGTAGAGGCGAATGACAGTAGTCCTTAGGAATGTAAAATACTGCTGCAGAGAGGAAGGGAACAATTTGTTCTTTACCATGCACAGAACAAGAAAGAGTGTTATTAGCAAGAAATATTCAGTTTTAGATGCAGGAAAACCTTTTTAATGATAAAAGTAGTAATGCACTAGAAACAAATTCCTTTTGATCCTATAGAAATCATTTTAAGTGCTTGAGAATGGGTTTAAAAAAAACGATAGTAAAGAGCACTTAAATATGGTCTGGCTAAAGAAAGGGCATGGAAAAGGATGATGCACTGTTTCTTTTCCAGGACTATTTTTTAACATTCTGTGGACTTGCTAGAAAAGAACACTGGCCATGGACCAAAATTATACATGTTTTGTCAAGTACAACTGAATCCTGTAATGGATGTTTAATTCAAACTGCAGGGAGAAGGAGTGTAAATGCTTGCCAAGCTCAGCAGAACTCAAGTTCAAGGTTGGGCTACTGCTGAGGTATTGGGAAATGTGTTACAGGGATGCTCCTGATTCTGAGACAGAAGTTTCCACCTCCTACCTGGGGAACTGGGTGGGCTGTCTCCTTTTTCTTTATTCTTCCTATAGTATTTCAGTGGTTGAATATACAGTTACTGTATTAAAACCCCTCCCAGTTTTTGAGGTCAGTATCTATAAAGACCATCTGGTGATCTAAGCTGCTTTTTAATGCATATTCTAGAAATTCAGCTGAAAAATACTAAATTTTGGACGTAAACCTTTTTCAGAAAAAAATTTAATAAACAATAGCTAAAGAAGAAGGTATGATTCTTGAGTCCCTGCTGATGACTTCCTGTTAGGGATATATTCTTGCTGTTCATGATATGCAGCTGATTCTATATTACTTGCTTGTACCATGAAGTACAGTGAGGTTTCCAGAAAGATCATCTCCATAGTCATTTCCAAATAACTATTTTACAGTATTTTGAGGGTTATAATTTAGACTTTATAGAAGCATAATGGGGGTTTCTAGTTGAAGAATCAGAAGGACATTTTCTTACACGACACAAAGAACTGGCTAATGCTTGTTTCCTTCTTTCCTCGTGCCAGGAGTTGAAGAAAATTCATTTCTGAAAGAAGCCTTGACATATGTCCAGCTTTGACAGTCCATCCCTGCTACCTAATGTATTCTTAAGGACTTTAATAACATATTGATTCTTTCATAAGCCTCATGAGAATACCAGCTTTTCTCCATTTGCTTTCCTCAGGATCCAAGCTCTACCTTCACAGCTCAGCACTGCAATTTCCATCCTATCTCTTCAACTTGCTCAAAACTTATTACTGACCCAGATGTTTCCACTTTCAATATTCTGATAGTTGTTGTAATGTACATAATTTCAGTCCATCTGTCAAAAAATTATGGCTGCACTCCTGACCTTGTTTATTTGGTACGCCTACTGATATTCTGACTTCTGTGCATGGAATTTCAAGGGGGGATCATGGGAAGTGGCAAGTGCTACTTTATATAATTTTCATGTGCTTTCTCACAGCAGAAAAGCTACATGACCCACTGTCTACAGCCCATCATTTATTACAGGTTACTTCATCTCTAGAATTTCTGGACGTGTTCTACTAAAGAAAGAAACCCATCTGGGACCTCTCATCCCATATTTTTTGCTTCTATTCTAAGTCCGTATTCCTTGGCAGGCCACTGGTATTGAAGCCAGCTCTTAAATATTATGTTTGAAATTCTTGCTTAATTAAATCCCATTTGTGGTTGTTGTATTGCAGTAAGGTTTTATTCAATTTGAAGTTGCTCTAAGTGTGCTCCTTGGCCATTCCGTTTCATACAGAGGGATTATGGTGCTTCATGGAGGTGTGTGGGACAAGAGAACTAACTCATGAGCTGATGCGACTCACAAAAGGAAGACAGACGTAACAGTGATAGAGTTTAGGCTACACACATGTTAGAGATTACCCAAGGGGAGATTTCAGCTTTTCAAAGAGTGCTTAGATTCTGTTTCTGAGATAATTAGTATGGAATTTTATGCTTACATTATTCATACACTGAGTATATTGACTTTTTGTGCTTAGAAGTCATTAACTATATTTTGTTACTTACAGTTTATGAGCCACTAGATGCAAAAGGAAAAATTTTATGTGTAAAACTCAGGGGACGCACCTTAATTCCACTTAAATGATTTTAACCTGCAGCATCAGCACAGGTGTAGATCATTGAATGTGTTTAGACAGAAAGCATTCCAGCTTACCTATTGGGATGAAATTCTCTAAAATCAGGAGCTGATGTGAAAACTCAAAATCTGGAGACAAAAGAAATACAAACAGCTGGGAATGAAATAAAGCTTGTGAACTGAGGGGCTGTAGAGAGATTCTCTTCAGCTTCTTCTAAAACAGGCATCTCAAGCTCAGCTCTGATATGAGCTAAACCAAACCAATTCTCCTAGCTAATCATAGTGGTTTGCAGCCCCACTAGCAGCTATGGTTAGTGTATAAGAGCTTTTTCATTTATTGTTAACAATATGGGGCCTTTTATATTGTAAGGACTTTGGATGTGTTTGAAAAAAACTCAACACAAGAAAGGATGTAGACTGACTTTGGATTATACTTAATGTAGAGAAAAGTCAGAGATAGAAGCAAAGTCAAACCCACTAATCTGGGAATCATCACCTCTAAAGTAGCCAGTTAGGACATTCAAGAAATGGAGGCAGAAATTAGGTGAGATACCAGGTAAATTCTTATGTGACAGAACTCTACAGCATCCTGTCTGGATATTTTCTGTTCTAGTACGCTAACAAGCCTAAGCTATGGAGAACTTGTGTTTCCTGAGTTATTGCTTATATGCCTAAAAATTAGTCATATTTTTAAGTGTATGACTTAATATGTTTTCCCAGACATATTTCAAATGAGTTTGTTAGAAACTTCTATTTTTTTTAATGTAGATTGAATCTATTCTTCTATAGAAATCTTGAGATTTAGCTTCAGAACCATAAGAATACCTCCTTCCAATAACGTCTTGCTGAAAAAAAGCCAGTTACTGGAAGTTTCTCATGCAATCTATACTGATTGATTCAGAAAAAATTATGATAACATCTGTTTCTTAGTGTTTATTTTGAAGGCATCGATATATCCCTAAATATCTCCCAGAATAGCTTCTGTGGTTTGAAAAAATTGTCTGAAACTAATTGTTTTAAAGGTGTAAAATTTTAATCTCAAACTTTCTGAGTAACAGTAAGCAACTGTTTACCTCTGGTATAACAGAAAGAGCCTATGTATTGAAATTCCTAATAGTAACTCAGATTCAAGTTATTAAATCTAGTTTGTGTTTTGACATTTATGAATACTAAAAGAGAAGTAATTATAGAATAAACCTTTTTTTCTTTCAGGTGCCTCTTCACAAATGACATAGTGCAAAAACTATTTTAGTTGTGGATTTCAGCACTCTGGACGATATTCAGAAAATCACTTTCTGAAACAAGAAAACAAATGTTCTTTTCAGGATTCCATTTTCTCTGTTTATTCAAAATAATAAATTAATTTCACATTAATAAGTAAAATGAGCCAGATGAGTCAGAAGTAAGAAAAGTTCGTCAGCCAGGCAGGAGATCAAGGAAAGTCTAAAAACCAATCTTGATAACTGCTAATTTATGTTTCCATCAGTACCTGAACCTATGGGGCTGTCACTCCAGTTAAGAAAACACTTTGAAAACTGTGGAATAATTAACCGATATTTTGAGTAGGTGCATATGGTCTACATGATAATTACATGTCTCTTGTCAAATGTTAAGACATACCTATGCTGATGGCCCTTGATTTTTATTAAAACCAATTCAAACTAAAAAAGCCAATCTCACTGGTCTTGCTCATTAGAAAACCTTCTAAACAAAACTAGCCCAGGCTGTTTGTTCTTTCAATCATTTACCTCTTATTTGTGAAAGAAAGGAAAATCCTATGTTAATAATAACCTGACACACACTTCTCTTCCATTGAGGCAGTTTCACAGCTGTCAAACAAACTATTTAGTTTGTTTGCCAGCTGTGAAACCAGTGCCTTAGCAAAAGCTCCTGTTTCCATCTATTTTGGGATGAGAGATGGCATATTTAATGTGTCAAGCTTGGAGTCTGCACCTTCCCGAAGGCTCATCAAAACCTAGTGCCTGAACATCTTCGAGTCAGATGCCAGGAATGACAAAAGGGTCAGTTAATCACTTGTGGCTGCCTGACTGGCAAGTCGTCACTCTGCTGCAGAGAGTAATCAATTCGATAGGTCTTGTCACACAGACAAAGAAGTGATTTTGGAAAGAAAACCAACAAACAGAGGGAGGCCTAAAGCAAATAGTTGGCACTTCTAAGATTTTAAATTGGCATCACATTTAGGCATCTTGTCTTATTGTTTGAATAACATCATGAGCAGCTTGCACTTGCTCCATTCAGCCCTACACTCACTACCTTTGTAATGGGGTTTGGCATGAGAAATTCTAATAACAGCTCAGATGCACCACTTGGTTCATTTCTCTGAATGCTGCAAGTGACACCACAAGCATCTGATCTTCACTGACTTAACATAGTCATTCTCATCCACCCAAACAAAGGGAATAGTGAAAGCGTAGATGAAAGTCCAACCAAAATGCTTGCTCTTTGCCTCCACAGTGTACAGACAAGGATAGGCTGCTGGGGAAACTGAAGATAGTAAAAGAGAGAAATTAAGAGCACAGCATGTTATTTCCCTCCTTTCTGCCAGGCAAACACACTGGGAGCTATTGAAGATCTGTGTCAATGTATGTGTCCTTTGGACAACCAAGAAATTATGCTTACTTTCTCACCTGAGGGAAGGGAATAGAAAACCTGAGCATTCTCATTCCTGTAGGACAAAATGTTGGTCCAAACAAACAAGTCCCAAAAATGAGTGCTGTTTACCAATATCTATTAAACAGATGGAGTATGTTACTGAAAAATTGCTGCAAAATAACAGATTTTCAATACCACTTACAATTGAATTCAGTGTTAGTAAAGCAGCTCACAAGAAAGTGAAATGTCAGTAAGTTTTCCAGTAGGGAAATCATTAGATCCAGCTGACTTAGATGCACCTGGGATATAGGCACCAATAATTGACCGTGATTCTTATGGTCATGCCTAACTCTAAGTGCTGAATATGCATGAGTAGAGTTTTCCAGGCCCTCGTTGAGCAGCCACCATCCTGGAACGAGGAGACACAAAGATATCCAAAAGTCTTCAGGTGGGGCTTACCACTGTTTGCCAACATTTAGATGTCAAAACTGGTAGGTGTGCTCAACACTGTAGAAATTGCCTTCCCATTAATAATTAATTGCTGCTCATATAACAGCAGAAAAAAAGGAAGTTCAAGGGCCACCTCAGCTTCTCCTTTATTTTTCAGCTGTACCCTAACTCATGTGGTCAGGCTAGTTTAGGCACTTGCAGAGCAGTTATTTTGTGATATGGCTGCCTAATAAGTAGCATAATGGCCAAACACAGTATGCACTCCTTGGAGCAGGGATCTGATCTGCTCCTCCTGCCTTGTTCTGTTGCTGCTTTTTAGAAATGAGTGAGAGAATATCTCCCTTTTTTCCCTTCCTTTCCTTCCCAGCTCAGTTTCCCCATATGTCCCCAAAAGTGAAATGTGAAGATTTAAATTTTTCAGGACTCAGGTAAAAGAATCAAGATCTTGGAATGTTTGTTTTTTATCTCAGCCTGAGTAAAATCTCAGTGAATTAGATCAGTTACCAATACATGCTCATTTCCTATAAACAATAGCATTTACCATGTCCAAAACTATGTTCGCTTTTCAACTTTACTACAACTTTTTACTTAGGCTATTAAAAGGCACTATTAGTGCTCTATGCAGTTTTACAGAAGGAAAATACCTTATCAAATGTACATGTAAGTTTTATGGGAAGGATGAAAGTAGGTGGATTTCTGCTCAGTGTTTCAGGGCTGAAAAGAATGAAAGTTATATAAAATTAAATATCGTGTTTAAAATGTTACCCTCTACCACCTAGGAGGAAATATTTTCAAATGCATATATTGTCTGCATAATAGGCTCTGATTGACTTCATTAAAATAGGTACCTTCTCTAAAGAAAATACTAAATTTTTCTGTGATTCCAACTACAGAATTTCAATATTTATGAGACTCTGAAGTAGAATTAAAAGGAGTCTGTCTTTGCTGAACATAAAAATAATAGATTCTGAGCAAAACCCCATTTCTACAGTATTAATCACATCTAAACCCATTGATTGCATTACAACTAATTAAAACTCATTTAATATATAACTTTTGGGAAACTATATCTCATGGTCTTGCCATATGCTGTTGTGTAGCCAAGGAAATAAAAGTATTATTTTTAGTAATAATACATTCTGATGCTAGGTAGGGTTATTTATTAATTTAATGATTTTTCTTTTCCCCTCACACAGAGTCACGTGTTTACTAGCAAATCTGCTGATAGTGTTTCAAAAATCTAAAGATTTGCATCTTTGAATTAGTCAGGTTTTCAGCTTTCTTTGCAAATACAGGTAGAATTCCATTATGTAAAATACCAAGCATAAGAAAAAAAATTGCATTTTCATTGATCTCAGGTGAAAATAAATTTTTGTCTGTGGAAATTTTGTGAGCTCTGGGGATTACTCAGGCTGTGAGATACCATACAGGACCTTGCTTAAGACTCATGATTTTAATCTGAAGTTTTTTGTGTAGTCAGTTGCTCATATAACTTTTGGTGGAGGCAGAAAATTGTTTTATTTGGTCTCTGACTGATGGATTGTCTCGGACTTGATGGATGTCTCTGATACATGGAAGTTAGAGGAGGGAAGGGAGGTTGAAGAGTGTGTCATTGCGTATCAGTTTTAACAGAAGCACACTTTTTATAAAACTCCCTAATTGCTGTGAAATTATTGCTATGTGTAGCAACCTTAGGAGATGGTGGAATATAGTCTGCTGTTTTACTGTCTGAACTTTAAATTATTTTGAGGAGTTACAGGACATGCAGTAGAGGACCACAAAGGACATTTCGGGGAAGAAGAAAATGCCATCTACTTCACTACCAAAGAGCACACAGGAAAGGAACATACAGGTAGTTTATAAGCATATAAATGGCTTATAAAGTGAGGCATAAATATTTGTAAAATAAGTCAAAGGTATTTTTAACAATAAAACCAATTAGAAACAATGCCGATTGCCAGTTTTCAATCCAGCCACTGTTCTTAAGGGTCATGAAGTAGAGACACCTATTTCCTGAGCTTTGATGGCTAAATTATCTATTCTTTTTAAAACTGGGTGGTTTTGGTTTTTTGTACAGGAAGTTCTTGGTAAAATTTAACAGCAAAGACTACTTTGAATGCATGGCCTAGAAAGGCGGTGATCTCTAGTGCATTTTTATAAACTTATAATGTGGCAGAGAGAATAAAATATGTTTCAGTATTAATCCCTTTTAGCTTCTACATGACATTTTAAGATCTTTCCACATCAATTCAGCCACTCCAGTTCTGAACACTCAACAATGGTCATAGATGTTTTACTTTAAGATAAAGAATTTTACTTTCTCCTGAGTTTCTGAGATGTAGTGTTCTCTTTTTTGACTTCATCTTAGGTATCATTTTGCTCTGCTTCATAGCACAATGTATGAGGTTTGAACTTAACTTTTTTCTTTCATTAGAATTCAGTGGAATTTAGAGACTTAATTATTCTCTTTTTCTTTGCTTAGCTTTTTCTGAAGTAATACGTTGTCTTGAGTCTTACTTTCTAAGTCTTCTTTTTTTTTTTTTTATGTCTTCCTAAAGTGGAGTTACTCTTTGTTTATTTCAAATAATATTTTGTTTATACTTCTCTCTGTTTGATTTTAATATTAATGTTTCCTCATGTTTATGTCTCTGTATAGGAAGCATCTGTTTCTAGTAATATGACTTTCTAGTAATATGATTTTTTGTGCTCCAAGACCCTAGATTTTACTATACTTAGCTCTGCTTTTTTAATGACATAATTCACTTTAATATATAACTTCTTGTGCTTTTGAAAAGATTCATATTACAGCATAAATCTACATCCCTATGCACCCTAATTTTATTATTCTGGTTTCTCTTGTCTTTTCTGCCTTGCTTTCTTGTCTCCATCTCTCTAATTAAAACTGTCTGTGGTTTGTTTCAGGAAAGAGTTATAAGGGTTATCCAGGGAAAACCTCTTCATTTAGCCTCTAGATTTATTAGGTAATCCTAGCAGTCATTAAGGAACAAGAGTTTACTATGTTCTTTTACATACTGGTAAAAAAAAAAAATTCATCATCAAAACTTGTTTTCTGGTTTAGAAGACAGTGTTGAAACAAGTGGAAATGTATTACAGCCTGAAAACCTACAAATCCCACTCTTGCCACAAGGGGAGTCTTGATTCCATAGATACCATCTGTGCCCAGCACCATACTTTCCTGACAACTCTTTTTGAAGCCAGGGTTTCACAGGCCGACCTGTCAGCTCATGCATCCTAATAAGCATCCAGACTCGCTCATGTATCTTTGAAGAAAGGCAAAACAAGAGGCAGCTGCTAGTCATCAGGGATGCCAAATGAAATTAAAAAGCCTAACCCACAAGAGTGTTTAAACACTGAAATTAATACAAAAGAAGGTGGTAGGCTCCTTTTGTCAGTCTCCTTTTAAAAATGTGTAATTGGGATCCCCTCAAAATAATGATATTAATATGTAGAAGAGGTAATATTCAATATTAAATATAAACTGGATTTGTGAAGTACCAATATATTGCAATTGAAGCATGAAATAACTGTACGCCAGGAGTTATGTAGTATAATTAATCTATTTAAGTGGCATGTGGGCTTAAAAAAGAAAAAAAATCCTGACCAAATCATCTGGAAGTTTTCATAAACTTATAGTTCATGAATCAGCATTAGATGTAAGTAATGTGTTTCATCTTCAACCCTCACAATGCTGAGTGCTTTCCCCAAAACAGAAAAGGGACTAAAACCTTCTGTACCTTACCCATATTCCTCTTGATACAGAACCCTGCAAGGCTGCAGCAGGGTATGAATTGAGTTGTTGAAAGATTGGTCTCAGCAGCTCTTCCATTACCCTCCAGGGAAAGGTAATGCTTTTCTACCTATATGTCAAAACACCAAGACAGGGCTGGCAATAGATTGTTACGCTTGCAGCAAGTAGGTAATATATTGAATTATTATTAGAGGCACAAGTGAATACTCATGTGGGTACCACAGCACCTCTCTAGACTTTTAATAATAGTTATCATGACTCTTTATTAGGAGAACTATATATTTTTTTTTCAGATTATCACAAGAAATTTTGGTGGAAATCAATTTCTTTAATGAACAAAGTTAATTATTCATTCTAAGTTGCTATCTGTTGAGATACTTTTTCGAAGTATTTTGTCACAAATTATAAATACCTGATAAGCTTCTAATAGTAAATAGGATTTTGAGATATATGACTTTTAGAGGATATATATATATATATATAGCTCTCATATTTTACCATGAAAACCTACTTTCAAATATAAGCCTTACTATTTTTTTTCCCTAGTGAATAGTAAGTATAAAGTGCAGTGTCTTATTGTTGTCTTTTGTGTGGACAAGAAAAAAGAGGAGTCAGGAAGAAACAGGAAAATATAATAAGAGAAAACCCCCATTATTTATCAGAGACCTAAATTAGAAACTAATTCGAACCTTATTAATCTAATTTGGGAAACTCCCACTGGCTTTAGTCATATTGGATCCAGCTCTTAAGTAATTAATATTTTGAATTACACTATTTCTAAGTGCCACATATTTATGTTTAGGTATTCTTCGGACTTCCAGAGCATTAGGGAAAACTGCCAGGAGCAGAAATGTACAGTTCATCCAAGACAGCATGCTGTTTTACTGCACCAAATCGTGTTTTATTTGGCTGTATGTAAACAAGTTGCCTCCAGGTAATTAAATGGAACTGTAGTAGACGACAAAGTGGTCCAACATTTCATTCTCTTTAAGAACATTTTAACCAAGGGGATACTGTCTTCCAGTAAAGGCATAGTTTATCCTGATCCTGAGAACAGTTTTGTTCAAGTTCTCAGTAATAAATGTAACAGAGAAAATACGAGTCTTTAAAGACTTTGGATGCCTCTGACAAAGTGGGAAGGTTTCATTTCATGAAGTTTCGTGAGGTTCATCCTTTCCCCAAAGTACCTGGCTTTAGCAATACTAAATGAAAACACAAGCATGCTATTAGTAAAGTTCAGTAGCTATAAAGTCACTCTTACATTGTTAGTGACACATTCAGATGCACTTGAAATGAAGAATGATCCCAATACTCACTATCTGTGCAAACTGAATCACTCCTAGTATCTTTAGGGTTCACACCCCAAGCCCAGCTTCCAAGTGCCTTCATTCAGTTGAAGAGTTCTGTGATAATGAAAATGATGGCTTTTGCAAGGGAAGAATATAGGAATTAGTGATTTGTTTGTTCAGGGCAAGAAGAAACTTTGCATTTAGAGGCTGCTCCTCTGTATTCTTGATATCATTTACCACCTGTATCATATATTTACTGCCAGTACCATATCAGAACTGCCTGTTAAGTCCTGCCTAAAGTAAATATTAGTAAAGATGTAGATAGCTCCCAAATGGAGATTGGGAAAGCAAAAACAAGGTTAAGTACAGCAAACACTACTTCTTGTGACTAAGAAGAGTATGAAGTTATGGGACAGAAAAGTAGAGGAGCTCCCCTTTGCTGTGGCTGTACCCACAGGAGCCAACAAGTGACTAGGAAGAGTGTGTGCTTCAGACCACAGAACATCATCCCCTCATCAGTGATAAGGACAATCTTGTAATCCCCTTCTAGTCCCTTTCACCGTTACTTTTCCATCTCTGTGGCTATTTGTATGTAGCTTTCTAGTAAAATTTCCCAACACTCTGTGTGTCTGGGAAGGAAGTTCTTCTATTCTACAAGTATTTGGAATTTAAAATTTTTTACTATTCCAGAATAAAACTAATGGAAAATTTATGAGATGCTCTTCTGCAGTCATTTTGATCAAGGGTTTATGACATGAGCTCTACAGATAGAAGAAGGAGACTGCATGATATGTGATTGAAGAGTTAGCAGAATTAATTTCAAATGCCTGTGTCAAAATATTTAGGCTCTAACTACAGAAGATAATTAGTCCAAAAAGGGAAGCTGAGAGAGGACATTTTCAGAGAAGTCAACAGACTAGACAGTGGCATGGTATGAGCTTGGGTTATTCCAATGTTTGTATGAGATAAATGGCTGTACCAGAGATTTTTCTTCCCTCTGTTTTACTACCTGAAAACATTTCCATGGAAAATTGTTCTAGGTTCCAGTGGTACTTGCCTTCCCTCTCCTATCATTAATCCCTCCCAAAGTATAAGTGAAGAAATTAATCATAGCCCATTCATGTTTGACACACAAATATTTTTCTGCAGATTCAAGTCTTGAGCACAGCTTTTCTTGTAGCTGTTTTCCTTAAATTAGCTTATCATTCATAAATAAGCATTTGTGACTGCTCAATAAACTGATAAAACACATTCTGAGATTTCAATAATTCTTCATGATCTGGTGAGGAAATAGTAACAAAGGAAGTGCTCAGTGCCTCCCTGAAGCTGTATTTCTCAGGCTGCTCACTGGCCTTTGTGTAATGAGTTGAGTGGTGAAGTGTCCCTTGACAAACATCATGAACTATTACACAGTTAGGGTGGGAATGGCACTGGTCACACGAGGAACTCCTAGGGACAAGAAAAAGAGCAGGGATAATCAGTCGTCCTATGACAAACTTGGAATTATCTCTACCTGAACTGTAGCCCAAGGGGGGCAGTATCAATGTTGCTAGAGTTTTGAAAAACAATTTTCCATGGCATTGAAAACAATGCTTTGGAAACTCCAGTAATTACAGACCCAAGACCTTATTAGCAGCAGTCCTGAGCTCTCCTGGAACTGCAGTGGGCTGTGGCCATTGTCTCCCTCTGAGTGGGGCACCTTTCAGAGATTGCCAGCTCTCTAGCTTACAATAGAGCACTGTTGGCTGATGACAGAACCTGGGCTGATACCCTCACTTCTTGATGCTCACCTTTTGCCCACAGAGACAGGCTGAAGCATTTGCCATGAGTATTTCAATAACACTCGAGGTGAATTTTTCACAGGTATGCATTTGTACATAACTTCTGTGTGTGTGTGTGTGTGTGTGTATTGATCTAAATGCCTTACAGCATGATGATATATCTAAGACTATTATAATTGTACTAATAATTCTTGTAATAATTCCTGTGGTAGTAATTGTAGTAATTCACTGCGATAATTGCAATAAATTCTGTTGAAGCACCTTATAAATTAGTCAGTGATAAACTGCTACTGTAGTCCTTTAGATACTAACTGCTTACCAAGTCTGGGAGTAAGATTGGAACCAGCCTCAACTATAATCCTCTCTGGGAAGGAGTTTAGAAAGCAAGGTGATTCTTTCTGAACTTCATGACCCAAAAGGAGGGTCTCCCCCACCTTTTGCCTTTGCCTATGAAATCCTTAGCCATAAACTGTTGATGAAACCTGGGACTTGGATTCAGTTGCACCCGGACTCTGTCAGGAATCAGAAAACAAGTGGGCTCTCTCTGAAACTTGTGACTCAATGGAGAGTCTTCCTCTTAAACCTTTACTCCTTTTCACCCCCCGAATGCATAAATTATTCTAAATAGATTCCTAATTTGATGTTTCTGTGTATGTTACATCCATGTAATAAGTAGTGGAGTAAACTTTGCCATCAAACTTTCTCATGTTTTTGCAAATGTATATTAAACTTGCTTTTGCTGATACATTTTTCAGTGATTCTTTAAATGGCCCAAACCATTCATTTTACTACAGCATTTTCTCTTAATGTTTATTTTAAAGGCTTTCTCATCTTCATAGTGTTTTCTTAATGACATCTACTTTTCTTGTTATTTTAACTAGGGGTCTCTGAATTATTGGTATTATTGGATATATGTACTGAAAATGTTTTTGTTTATCCAACCACGATCAGAAACTTATCCCATGAAATGTGGGAAATAAGAAATCAGGGATTCACTCACTTAGGTACAGAGCTTTCATACTCATCCTGCACCAATGATTCTCCCTCCCCTCTTAATGCTCTGGGCCACAGAACCAAGAGTCCAGATTCAGGTGGTTTTTGTCTTTTTTTCCAAGTCCTCCATGGACTTGGATACTGCTTTCTTACTCCTGAGAGACTCTCAACTATAATAACTATATTATTTACAAACAGTAGAAATCCCAGACAAAAAAACGAGGCTCACCAACATAAAAGGCATAATATGGGTCTCTTATCAACAAGAAAACCATCTAGCATCCTGACTGCTGAATAAATGGAGACCTTTTTTGAGCTTAAGTATAAGACAGATAAAAAGGACCAAACTGCAATTCTAGCAGCTTACAGATAAAAATAAGAGAAACAAATTTTTCTTTTTAAATTCCAGACACAGTAAGATGCCCATCTATGATGCTCTTACATGTTTATACCAGTAACTCCTGATCTTCGGAAATACCAGAAGACCAGGATCCCAGTACATTAGTAATCATAGCTCTGTTATACCCATTTTGGTCCACAAAGGGAATCTGTGTTATGTGAATATATTTTATTCTTTGGTCTCTCGTATGCTGTCATCTTTTAATGGCTTTTCTTTTTTTCCCTGATATCTTTGTTTATGCTCATAGCTACATCTCAGTAAGTTAGTTACCAATTCATGGCCAAGGCTGAATTTCTGTCTTTAGAGAACCAAGACTCTTAAGTGTAATTAGCATCCAAATAGGTCAATTATTTTTTACTTGTGTATGCAATAAGGTTTTTCCAACATTCAAAATGAACTAAATGCTTCAGGTCTCAGCTATAAGGTAAAAAGATTAGTGGGAGTTGTACTGTGAATATAAAAATAAAACAGTCATTCGTACAGCTGAAGCAATTAGCATACCATCATGACAACTTTAGTGTGCATATATTATGCAAATATATAAAGCATAACCTTTCCTCACTATTTAGAATTTACTAAAATAAAAATATTCTTCTCTGGTGAGACTAAAATAACAAATATGAACAAATTTAGAGCACCGTGAATTGCTACTTAACCAATACTTTCTTCAGTAATCTTTCGTTCTTTAATTTTTTAAATGAATAGATTGCATATTTAAGAAAGGGGAGGTGACTAAGAGAATCCACTTTACAAATTATAATGAAGTCCTTTTCTGTCAGAGACTTTTAATTTTTTCCTGAAAGATTCTTTGTGCGTGTGTGTGTGTACTTGGCATGCAACATTCTTGATCCACAGCTAACTCTGGAAAGCAGTCCAAGAAACAGTTCTCTTACTCAAAGTTAAGCAGCACCACCACCATATTCAGGTTTTTGCTGTTATTCTGACTGCAAGTACCACATGGTCATTATATCCCATGCTTACAAAACAGAGAACATATTTTCACTCTCAGAGTACCCTCAGGTATTCTTCAACTCACCCATTTTAAGGATTTTACTTTTCAGAAGAAATCTGCATTTGTAAAGCAATTTAAAATATTTTACTAATATCTAAGGAATAATGCTGAAGTCTGATAAAATGTCTAATTATTAGACATAACAGGGGAATCTAGGTAGTTTTGAAACATAAATAGTATAGTAAATGAAGAATGAAGGAGCCTCTCTTGGAAGTAATCTCAACTGTTTTTACAAATCACTGAGTGTATTTTAAAGCCAGTAGGTGTAATCCTATCTAACATGCTTGAAAATAAAGAACAAAAATAATAAAATCTAATTGATATATTTAAAAAGAATAAACAAAATTTAAATTACTTCCTTATTGGAATTTTTTGTCCTGGAAATTTTATATCAAGGAATATGAAATCTCTAAGGAATTCCCTTGATTCTTACACACTACCATGTTGTTCCACACTTTATCACGAAAGTCGGGTAACAATAATCAGTTACATTGCCACAAAACTGCAGATTTTAGGCTGTGCTGCAGAGTCATTGAAGAACTTAATGCTTGCACCTTCAGCTGGTTTGCTGAAGCAATTATTTAGCCATTAACATCTATGCTATTGGTTCTCAATTTTCCTTTAGTTTAGAAAGATTTGATTTGCTTTGCTGTACTGCATATTTAAAAGCTAACTGCATAGGTTTTGGTTGCCATGGACATCTGAAATTGCCTCAGAAGTTACAAATGTGACATCATCACATGAATTGGATCATTACAATCTAGTGAAGAATATATTAAAAGTGATATGATAAGAAGAAAAGAGTTTCTCCCAGGTTTCAGGGAGCTCAATGAGTGATAGTGTCAACAAAAAGCCTGAGAAAGGATCCATTTTAATTCAGAGACAAAGTAGCTACGAATTATGAAACTACAGGTATTTTAATGCTAACACAGATAAAGAAAAGTATTTTATTTAAAATAAACAAATACAGGCATTCAAAGTATAAAAAGATGCCTGAGTTCTCACTGATGACTTTATCAGTTATCTCCTGGGCTGAGATGTTGCTCTGCAGAGTTAAAATCTGCTGCAAAGATATACTTTCAAGAAAAAAATCTTTCAGCTTTAGAATGAGGAGTTAATAAAATAGAAAAAAGAACGAGCACCATTTATTACTGTCTGAACTCGGGATCTGAGAGTCAAACTGTGCTTTTGCCTGCTCTATTGCTATGTCCTGAAATGAGAGAGTCTGTATCAGGGAGAGTCTGAGGTCATGTGAAATGCTGTTCTCCTGCAGGCATGCCTTCATTAGCTAAAGCTCTCTTTAAATCCACACAACCTTAGCAAAATTGAAACTTCTGCAACTTTTAGTATTCTACACTTCTTCCTTGGAAGGAAACAGAGAATGAGAAAGAAATTGCCCATTTTCATCAACATAATTAAATTACCCATCTTATGTATCCCTTGCTTTAAACTTATCCAAGCAGGATTTTTTTTTTCAAACTGATGAAGCTCAAACTCCTTTTAGTAATCGAATCAAGACTGAAGAATGCAAATACTATAGTGCCATTTAACCAGTTTTCAGATAATTTCTACTTATATTTTGGTTTCAGTAAGGACTAAGCTATAGCACCTGGAATAACCTGGTTTTGAATCCATGAATGCAGGAAAAGAAAAGCATCAATCTTTTCAGATAGAATTTTTATTTTAAACCTGAGATATGAAAAAAATTCATCCAAAAAGGAATTACATTTAGAATCTCATGAGCAATTTTAAATGTAGAAATAAGACAAGAGTTCTTTCTCAATTATAAAAAAAAATTATCAGTTCCTACTGTACTGCTGTGTACTTGCTTTTTGCTGCTATTGACATTTTCATTACTTAAAATTCCAGAAAGTAATGCCTCTACTGATGGATGATGTGCTGTCAAGATATCTGCTGTCCTTCCTTGCTATGGATATTATTCTTATCTGGTATGCTAATATGAGTGAAAATAATCACTTTTAAGAACCACTTTCATGAACTTCATTGTCCTGCTTGCTTCACTGAGTTCTTCTAGTTTATGTATCACCTATTAAAAGTTAGCCTTGCCTCTGAACTTGATATAATAGGCTTTCTTGAAATTATAATTGACATAGCCAATAAAAATGTTAATCTTTTCTAAAAGCTTTGAATATACAGTATAAATATTCACAAGCTTGAACTTGATAGTCAATAAGAAATGCATTCTACTAATCATTTTCTCTGGAAAGCTTTTCATATAAAATGTTTTTATAAGCAGACTTGATCTTTTATGTGGGTTTTTATTTACAGAAAGAACACCTTTCTGTTCCTCAAGCATAGAAGTTAATTTCATGATTTGTGTAATGTAGTTCAGTCTCTTGGCTCAAGGAAACAGGGCAAATTTTAGAGTGAAAGAATGTAAGGTCTCCAGGAGTCTGCAGCATCACAAGAGAACCCAGAGCTGAACAGAAGCAGGAACACCATGCTGAGCACCCCAGTCAGAGAGCTATTATGGAAGCACTACTGCCCAGAAGCAGATGAATGGAAGGATAACCAGAAGGCAGCCCAGACTGCTTCAGCTAAGCACCTAACTCCATTTTTGGTGTGAACATGCAGCTGGGTAAGTCAAGCTGGCCCTGTGCCGTCCATAGGTTTCAGACATTTCGGAGTCAGTCAAGATGTAGAGTCACTCAAACTTACTCTTATTCCAGGCAGCAAAATACCAATTTATCACTTCCAGGTTTGATATTCAGTGCTAGAAGATTTTGATAGTCTGTGCTTTCTTTCCTGACTAACATGCTGTAAGGGTGGACGGGCAGAAAAGCCTGAAAGGAATTGAGCCTTTCTCTTGCAGTGTAAGCGGTGGATTGCTCCAAAGTTGCTCTGCTCACTGGGCTATGACACAAAAGGGATATGGCATACTTTCTATCAGTTTTTCTTTTAAAGAACATTGATCTGACTGACCTATGCTGTCCTCTGACCTCAATCCTGTTAGCATCAACTCCACAATGTTAGCAGAATGAGCTTTTCCAGGATTTTAAGATATGGGCACATAAATTTTCAACCCCAGGTGGTCCTCCCCCAAGTGTAAGGCAAATATCCAATCAATGCCTAATAGTGCAATAAAGACAACAGTACCTGTGGTCATTCACAGAAGCAACAGTGGAGACACCTAACCCGTATCTGGAAATGGTTCAAAATCTACAGAAAGCCAACTAGTTAAAAGGAGATGTTGTGAACTGTTCTCCTGGACTTGTTTCCACAATTTTCATCTGTACTACCGTTAAAGCCTCCATTATATCCATATTTATGTTGTATTCTGTTTAATTTTTACCTCTTTCATATTACAAGAATTTAATTTTTTCTGCTATCTCTTCTGTCTCTGCTAGAATGAATTCACCTTCATTTTGAAAACTGTTTTTTTACATTAATATTATAGCTATTATTTCCCCACAGAATTACACATCCTATTTTTGGGCCAATGCCAATTTTTCTTCAATTTACTGCTGTGCTACTTAGAGCTGTTGATCCCTTAAGCAATTGGTCAGTACTTACAAGTCTGATGAAATTAGCACTGTCTGTTGCTTTCCCAGTAATTGAGTCTCAAATATCCAGTTGTGATTTCAGTTCTCTCTAGTCCCCCATTTGCCTGTCATCAATCTATTCCACTACTATCTCAGCTCCCTGATGTGGAGGAGCAGAAATCAGAATGGGAATGGTTCCAGGCTTGGAAAAAGATATATAGCAATTGAAAGGACTTTGTTATATGGACTTTACAGTTACTATGTGGTTTCATTATATGCTACCCCTCCCAGTTGTCTACCATTCGTCCTTTCCTCTCCCGGTTCCTCCCCAGTTCCTCCCTCTTCACCCGAGTCCCTACTCCTAATTGTTTCCCTGGTTGTCTGTCTCATGCTCCACCCCATTTTCTGGCCCTTTCTACATCAGAGCTTATATAAACCCCACACACTTTCAATAAACTGCCGTTGCACCTTAAACCTTGCTTAGACCCTTTTGTGCACTATTGCGGTCCCACCCCACCCCCCCTCGGACCATGGCACCCTGACCCCTTCTAAAGCTTTCAGGCAGAAGGTACAAACCAGACAGTAGAGGAAAGGGAGAATAATCTACAAAACTCACACGAATTAAAGACAAATTTTCAGGTTTTCTCAGCTAGGTGTTGGAGGTATGCCCAGATGCATGTCTTCCTGGGAGAATACAGACTACCGAAGTGACCCTTTGTATACTGTTATGAGCTAGAGCTGTGATGGATTTGCACAGGGTGGGGAGAAAAGAGCTATTGCTGCGGCTTTCCCTTGTTCACTATTGTTCTACTTATGCTGGATTTGGATCTATGAGATCTGACTATTCTGTGCATACACTCCCTAGCCTGTTAACAGGATTTATTCTGAAAAGAAACATTCATATATAATTGGGTTAACAGAAATGAGACACACTTTAACACATATAGATGCATTGTTTAGAATAAGAAGTGATTCTCGTTTCCTTAATACAATGTTCAAAGTATTTACAAAGGTTTAATGTTTCTCTATTGAAATGGTCTTTCAAGATAGAAGTTAACTGATGGTTTTGAAATGAAAATGGATTTTCTCCCTCATTCTTACTGATGGAAAATTTGAGGCAGACTGCCACTTTTAAGTGAGATTTTCTTATTGTCAGAGACATCACAGAACTGTCAGAAGGCATGTTAATTTTCCCAATTGTTAATACTTTTTTTGGCCAACTTCAGGAAGTTTCCGTTTAGAGGAAAAGTAATTTACTCTCCAGTACCATTTTAAGGTCTCCCTATTGACAAAAGCACTTTTAAATATAATAAAAAGCTACAATAGCAACTATAGAGTCAGCTATAATTACCTCTCTCCATGGCCTATAATAAAACGATATGTTAAATATTTACATGAAGGCTTATTTTTAAATGTTTACATGCAGGCTTATTGTTATAATAGCTCAGACTAGGTAAAAAAATCTTCAGTGAATTAAGGTATAAATCATAACCTATCACCTTTTTTTTTTTCTTAGCAGACAAGGAAATGTTTTTTCTTGCATTTGTGCTTTGCAGAATCCTCTGCAGACAGCCATATCCTCAGTGTGAATCCTCTGGATTGATATTAGCCTTTGTTCTACAGAACCATCTTTTTCCTTAAAGACATTCTGACTGTGGAATTAAGATAAAAATCTAGAGGTCTCTCGCTTTATTTTAGCTCTCGGTTAAAATGAAGCCTGGAAAAAATCTGGTTTGATTGCAAGCAAGACTATGAGAAAACAACGATCAATTATCTGCTAGGAAGGTATGAAATTTCTTCACTTTCACCAATGATAGCTTCATTTAAATGCCAATCTGTAGAGACAGCTAGGTATCCTCTGTGCTAAATTACTACTGTGAGATATAGAAATATGTTCTGGCCTGCAATATCTTTTCTGTTTTCCAAGTAGGTGGATGACAAACAAGATTCATATGGAATGAGCATCAGTCAGTGAAAATGTAACTGTCTGAGTCACAAAGAGAACTGATTAGGCTATCAGATATTACCATTAAAAAAGATCTTCCATAAACATTAATCTAAATCTTATAAATCACACGGTTGTCAAATGGGAATTGGAGAAAGAGATATAAAGATGACAAAGAATGACTTTCCACTTCTCTAATTTGTATATTACTGTGGTAAAATACCACATTCAGCAAAAGTACTGGAGAGGGATAGTCTCCATTAGAGTAAGAAATAAATGTATAAGTCAGGTGGATGGATGATTCTTACTAGATGAGTCTTATTTGTTATAGGATAAGATTACTGTACTGTTCACAGAAGCATTTTTTTTCAAAATGAAGAAGATAGGCCCAGGGAGGACAAAAGGAAGACAAAATACCTAGTTTTCTCCACTTATACACACAGACATACACATGCATATAATGCTCTATAATTTCAGA